>NW_027362762.1:558361593-568361593 GCF_046119375.1 Phyllobates terribilis | reverse complement strand
AAAAAAAAAAATTTTCTACTTTATTCAATTTTACCCCCGTGGGATATATATTCTTCCCACACACATTTGAAACTCTCCTGGGGTACCCTCACACATATTATTCCCTCATTTAGTGGATATTTTCACAAAAAAGTGAAATTTTCAAAAATCCAGAAAATTGGCTGAAAACGACTAAATATCAAAGACTCATTGGGCGAATCGCTCTGGAACTGAAATCGGAACGCTCACTGACATTTCCCCTATCTAAAAGTCTGATAAACGCCGGAAAAATGACTAAGTCCAAAAAAAAATTTTTTTCAACTTATTTCTCTTTTAACCCCGTGGGATATATATTCTACCCACACACATTTGGAACTCTCCTGGGGTACCCTAACACATATTATTCCCTCATTTAGTGGATATTTTCACAAAAAAGTGAAATTTTCAAAAATCCAGAAAATTGGCTGAAAAACGACTAGATATCAAGGACTCATTGGGCGAATCGCTCTGGAACTGAAATCGGAACGCTCACTGACATTTCCCCTATCTGAAAGTCTGATAAACGCCGGAAAAATTACTAAGTCAAAAAAAAATTTTTTTTCAACTTTTTTCAATTTTACCCCCGTGGGATATATATTCTACCCACACACATTTGGAACTCTCCTTCGGTACTCTCACACATATTATTCCCTCATTTAGTGGATATTTTCACAAAAAAGTGAAATTTTCAAAAATCCAGAAAATTGGCTGAAAACGACTAAATATCAAAGACTCATTGGGCAAATCGCTCCGGAACTGAAATCGGAATGCTCACTGACATTTCCCCTATCTGAAAGTCTGATAAACGCCGAAAAAATGACTAAGTTCAAAAAAAAAAAATTTTCTACTTTATTCAATTTTTCCCCCGTGGGATATATATTCTTCCCACACACATTTGAAACTCTCCTGGGGTACCCTCACACATATTATTCCCTCATTTAGTGGATATTTTCACAAAAAAGTGAAATTTTCAAAAATCCAGAAAATTGGCTGAAAACGACTAAATATCAAAGACTCATTGGGTGAATCGCTCTGGAACTGAAATCGGAACGCTCACTGACATTTCCCCTATCTAAAAGTCTGATAAACGCCGGAAAAATGACTAAGTCCCCAAAAAAATTTTTTTCAACTTTTTTCAATTTAACCCCTGTGGGATATATATTCTACCCACACACATTTGGAACTCTCCTGGGTTACCCTCACACATATTATTCCCTCATTTAGTGGATATTTTCACAAAAAAGTGAAATTTTCAAAAATCCAGAAAATTGGCTGAAAAGGACAAAATATCAAGGACTCATTGGGCGAATCGCTCTGGAGCTGAAATCGGAATGCTCACTGACATTTCTCGTATCTGAAAGTCTGATAAACGCTGGAAAAATGACTAAGTCCAAAAAAAAATTTTATCAGCTTTTTTCAATTTTACCTCCGTGGGATATATATTCTACCCACACACATTTGGAACTCTCCTGGGGTACCCTCACACATATTATTCCCTCATTTAGTGGATATTTTCACAAAAAAGTGAAATTTTCAAAAATCCAGAAAAGTGGCTGAAAACGACTAAATATCAAGGACTCATTGGGCGTATCGCTCTGGAACTGAAATCGGAATGCTCACTGACATTTCCCCTATCTGAAAGTCTGATAAACGCCGTAAAAATGACTAAGTCCAAAAAAAAAATGTTTTCAACTTTTTTCACTTTTAACCCCGTGGGATATATATTCTACCCACACACATTTGGAACTCTCCTGGGGTACCCTCACACATATTATTCCTTCATTTAGTGGATATTTTCACAAAAAAGTGAAATTTTCAAAAATCTAGAAAATTGGCTGAAAACGACTAAATATCAAGGACTCATTGGGCGAATTGCTCTGGAACTGAAATCGGAACGCTCACTGACATTTCCCCTATCTGAAAGTCTGATAAACGCCAGAAAAATGACAGTCCAAAAAAAATTTTTTTTCAACTTTTTTCAATTTTACCCCCGTGGGATATATATTCTTCCCACACACTTTTGGGACTCTCCTGGGGTACCCTCACACATATTATTCCCTCATTTAGTGGATATTTTCACAAAAAAGTGAAATTTTCAAAAATCCAGAAAATTGGCTGAAAGCGACTAAATATCAAAGACTCATTGGGCGAATCGCTCTGGAACTGAAATTGGAACGCTCACTGACATTTGCCCTATCTGAAAGTCTGATAAACGTCGGAAAAACGACTAAGTCCAAAAAAAATTTTTTTTCAACTTTTTTCAATTTTACCCCAGTGGGATATATATTCTTCCCACACACATTTGGAACTCTCCTGGGGTACCCTCACACATATTATTCCCTCATTTAGTGGATATTTTCACAAAAAAGTTAAATTTTCAAAAATCCAGAAAATTGGCTGAAAACGACTAAATATCAAGGACTCATTGGGCGAATCGCTCTGGAACTGAAATCAGAACACTCACTGACATTTCCCCTATCTGAAAGTCTGATAAACGCCGGAAAAATGACTAAGTCCAAAAAAATTTTTTTTCAACTTTCTTCAATTTTACCCCCGTGGGATATATATTCTTCCCACACACATTTGGAACTCTCCTGGGGTACCCTCACACATATTATTCCCTCATTTAGTGGATATTTTCACAAAAAAGTGAAATTTTCAAAAATCCAGAAAATTGGCTGAAAAACGACTAGATATCAAGGACTCATTGGGCGAATCGCTCTGGAACTGAAATCGGAACGCTCACTGACATTTCCCCTATCTGAAAGTCTGATAAACGCCGGAAAAATTACTAAGTCAAAAAAAAATTTTTTTTCAACTTTTTTCAATTTTACCCCCGTGGGATATATATTCTACCCACACACATTTGGAACTCTCCTTCGGTACTCTCACACATATTATTCCCTCATTTAGTGGATATTTTCACAAAAAAGTGAAATTTTCAAAAATCCAGAAAATTGGCTGAAAACGACTAAATATCAAAGACTCATTGGGCAAATCGCTCCGGAACTGAAATCGGAATGCTCACTGACATTTCCCCTATCTGAAAGTCTGATAAACGCCGAAAAAATGACTAAGTTCAAAAAAAAAAAATTTTCTACTTTATTCAATTTTTCCCCCGTGGGATATATATTCTTCCCACACACATTTGAAACTCTCCTGGGGTACCCTCACACATATTATTCCCTCATTTAGTGGATATTTTCACAAAAAAGTGAAATTTTCAAAAATCCAGAAAATTGGCTGAAAACGACTAAATATCAAAGACTCATTGGGCGAATCGCTCTGGAACTGAAATCGGAACGCTCACTGACATTTCCCCTATCTAAAAGTCTGATAAACGCCGGAAAAATGACTAAGTCCCCAAAAAAATTTTTTTCAACTTTTTTCAATTTAACCCCTGTGGGATATATATTCTACCCACACACATTTGGAACTCTCCTGGGTTACCCTCACACATATTATTCCCTCATTTAGTGGATATTTTCACAAAAAAGTGAAATTTTCAAAAATCCAGAAAATTGGCTGAAAAGGACAAAATATCAAGGACTCATTGGGCGAATCGCTCTGGAGCTGAAATCGGAATGCTCACTGACATTTCTCGTATCTGAAAGTCTGATAAACGCTGGAAAAATGACTAAGTCCAAAAAAAAATTTTATCAGCTTTTTTCAATTTTACCTCCGTGGGATATATATTCTACCCACACACATTTGGAACTCTCCTGGGGTACCCTCACACATATTATTCCCTCATTTAGTGGATATTTTCACAAAAAAGTGAAATTTTCAAAAATCCAGAAAAGTGGCTGAAAACGACTAAATATCAAGGACTCATTGGGCGTATCGCTCTGGAACTGAAATCGGAATGCTCACTGACATTTCCCCTATCTGAAAGTCTGATAAACGCCGTAAAAATGACTAAGTCCAAAAAAAAAATGTTTTCAACTTTTTTCACTTTTAACCCCGTGGGATATATATTCTACCCACACACATTTGGAACTCTCCTGGGGTACCCTCACACATATTATTCCTTCATTTAGTGGATATTTTCACAAAAAAGTGAAATTTTCAAAAATCTAGAAAATTGGCTGAAAACGACTAAATATCAAGGACTCATTGGGCGAATTGCTCTGGAACTGAAATCGGAACGCTCACTGACATTTCCCCTATCTGAAAGTCTGATAAACGCCAGAAAAATGACAGTCCAAAAAAAATTTTTTTTCAACTTTTTTCAATTTTACCCCCGTGGGATATATATTCTTCCCACACACTTTTGGGACTCTCCTGGGGTACCCTCACACATATTATTCCCTCATTTAGTGGATATTTTCACAAAAAAGTGAAATTTTCAAAAATCCAGAAAATTGGCTGAAAGCGACTAAATATCAAAGACTCATTGGGCGAATCGCTCTGGAACTGAAATTGGAACGCTCACTGACATTTGCCCTATCTGAAAGTCTGATAAACGTCGGAAAAACGACTAAGTCCAAAAAAAATTTTTTTTCAACTTTTTTCAATTTTACCCCAGTGGGATATATATTCTTCCCACACACATTTGGAACTCTCCTGGGGTACCCTCACACATATTATTCCCTCATTTAGTGGATATTTTCACAAAAAAGTTAAATTTTCAAAAATCCAGAAAATTGGCTGAAAACGACTAAATATCAAGGACTCATTGGGCGAATCGCTCTGGAACTGAAATCAGAACACTCACTGACATTTCCCCTATCTGAAAGTCTGATAAACGCCGGAAAAATGACTAAGTCCAAAAAAATTTTTTTTCAACTTTCTTCAATTTTACCCCCGTGGGATATATATTCTTCCCACACACATTTGGAACTCTCCTGGGGTACCCTCACACATATTATTCCCTCATTTAGTGGATATTTTCACAAAAAAGTTAAATTTTCAAAAATCCAGAAAATTGGCTGAAAACGACTAAATATCAAGGACTCATTGGGCGAATCGCTCTGGAACTGAAATCGGAACGCTCACTGACATTTCCCCTATCTGAAAGTCTGATAAACGCCGGAAAAATGACTAAGTCCAAAAAAAAATTTTTTTCAACTTTTTTCAATTTTCCCCCCGTGGGATATATATTCTACCGACACACATTTGGAACTCTCCTTCGGTACTCTCACACATATTATTCCCTCATTTAGTGGATATTTTCACAAAAAAGTGAAATTTTCAAAAATCCAGAAAATTGGCTGAAAATGACTAAATAACAAGGACTCATTGGGCGAATCGCTCTGGAACTGAAATCGGAATGCTCACTGACATTTCCCCTATCTGAAAGTCTGATAAACGTCAGAAAAACGACTAAGTCAAAAAAAAATTTTTTTTCAACTTTTTTCAATTTTACCCCCGTCGGATATATATTCTACCCACACACATTTGGAACTCTCCTGGGGTTCCCTCACACATATTATTCCCTCATTTAGTGGATATTTTCACAAAAAAGTGAAATTTTCAAAAATCCAGAAAATTGGCTGAAAACGACTAAATATCGAGGACTCATTCGGCGAATCGCTCTGGAACTGAAATCGGAACGCTCACTGACATTTCCCCTATCTGAAAGTCTGATAAACGCTGAAAAAATGACTAAGTCCAAAAAAAAAAATGTTTCTACTTTATTCAATTTTACCCCCGTGGGATATATATTCTTCCCAAACACATTTGAAACTCTCCTGGGGTACCCTCACACATATTATTCCCTCATTTAGTGGATATTTTCACAAAAAAGTGAAATTTTCAAAAATCCAGAAAATTGGCTGAAAACGACTAAATATCAAAGACTCATTGGGCGTATCGCTCTGGAACTGAAATTGGAACACTCACTGACATTTGCCATATCTGAAAGTCTGATAAACGCCGGAAAAATGACTAAGTCCAAAAAAAAAATGTTTTCAACTTTTTTCTCTTTTAACCCCGTGGGATATATATTCTACCCACACACATTTGGAACTCTCCTGGGGTACCCTCACACATATTATTCCCTCATTTAGTGGATATTTTCACAAAAAAGAGAAATTTTCAAAAATCCAGAAAATTGGCTGAAAAACGACTAAATATCAAGGACTCATTGGGCGAATCGCTCTGGAACTGAAATCGGAACGCTCACTGACATTTCCCCTATCTGAAAGTCTGATAAACGCCGGAAAAATTACTAAGTCCAAAAAAAATTTTTTTTCAACTTTTTTCAATTTTACCCCCGTGGGATATATATTCTACCCACACACATTTGGAACTCTCCTTCGGTACTCTCACACATATTATTCCCTCATTTAGTGGATATTTTCACAAAAAAGTGAAATTTTCAAAAATCCAGAAAATTGGCTGAAAACGACTAAATAACAAGGACTCATTGGGCGAATCGCTCTGGAACTGAAATCGGAATGCTCACTGACATTTCCCCTATCTGAAGGTCTGATAAACATCGGAAAAACGACTAAGTCCAAAAAAAATTTTTTTTTCAACTTTTTTCAATTTTACCCCAGTGGGATATATATTCTACCCACACACATTTCGAACTCTCCTGGGGTACCCTCACACATATTATTCCCTCATTTAGTGGATATTTTCACAAAAAAGTGAAATTTTCAAAAATCCAGAAAATTGGCTGAAAACGACTAAATATCAAAGACTCATTGGGCGAATCGCTCTGGAACTGAAATCGGAACGCTCACTGACATTTCCCCTATCTAAAAGTCTGATAAACGCCGGAAAAATGACTAAGTCCAAAAAAAAATTTTTTTCAACTTATTTCTCTTTTAACCCCGTGGGATATATATTCTACCCACACACATTTGGAACTCTCCTGGGGTACCCTAACACATATTATTCCCTCATTTAGTGGATATTTTCACAAAAAAGTGAAATTTTCAAAAATCCAGAAAATTGGCTGAAAAACGACTAGATATCAAGGACTCATTGGGCGAATCGCTCTGGAACTGAAATCGGAACGCTCACTGACATTTCCCCTATCTGAAAGTCTGATAAACGCCGGAAAAATTACTAAGTCCAAAAAAAATTTTTTTTCAACTTTTTTCAATTTTACCCCCGTGGGATATATATTCTACCCACACACATTTGGAACTCTCCTTCGGTACTCTCACACATATTATTCACTCATTTAGTGGATATTTTCACAAAAAATTGAAATTTTCAAAAATCCAGAAGATTGGCTGAAAATGACTAAATAACAAGGACTCATTGGGCGAATCGCTCTGGAACTGAAATCGGAATGCTCACTGACATTTCCCCTATCTGAAAGTCTGATAAACGTCGGAAAAACGACTAAGTCAAAAAAAAAATTTTTTTCAACTTTTTTCAATTTTACCCCCGTCGGATATATATTCTACCCACACACATTTGGAACTCTCCTGGGGTACCCTCACACATATTATTCCCTCATTTAGTGGATATTTTCACAAAAAAGTGAAATTTTCAAAAATCCAGAAAATTGGCTGAAAACGACTAAATATCAAGGACTCATTCGGCGAATCGCTCTGGAACTGAAATTGGAACGCTCACTGACATTTCCCCTATCTGAAAGTCTGATAAACGCTGAAAAAATGACTAAGTCCAAAAAAAAAATGTTTCTACTTTATTCAATTTTACCCCCGTGGGATATATATTCTTCCCAAACACATTTGAAACTCTCCTGGGGTACCCTCACACATATTATTCCCTCATTTAGTGGATATTTTCACAAAAAAGAGAAATTTTCAAAAATCCAGAAAATTGGCTGAAAAACGACTAAATATCAAGGACTCATTGGGCGAAACGCTCTGGAACTGAAATCGGAACGCTCACTGACATTTCCCCTATCTGAAAGTCTGATAAACGCCGGAAAAATTACTAAGTCCAAAAAAAATTTTTTTTCAACTTTTTTCAATTTTACCCCCGTGGGATATATATTCTACCCACACACATTTGGAACTCTCCTTCGGTACTCTCACACATATTATTCCCTCATTTAGTGGATATTTTCACAAAAAAGTGAAATTTTCAAAAATCCAGAAAATTGGCTGAAAACGACTAAATAACAAGGACTCATTGGGCGAATCGCTCTGGAACTGAAATCGGAATGCTCACTGACATTTCCCCTATCTGAAAGTCTGATAAACATCGGAAAAACGACTAAGTCCAAAAAAAATTTTTTTTTCAACTTTTTTCAATTTTACCCCAGTGGGATATATATTCTACCCACACACATTTCGAACTCTCCTGGGGTACCCTCACACATATTATTCCCTCATTTAGTGGATATTTTCACAAAAAAGTGAAATTTTCAAAAATCCAGAAAATTGGCTGAAAACGACTAAATATCAAAGACTCATTGGGCGAATCGCTCTGGAACTGAAATCGGAACGCTCACTGACATTTCCCCTATCTAAAAGTCTGATAAACGCCGGAAAAATGACTAAGTCCAAAAAAAAATTTTTTTCAACTTATTTCTCTTTTAACCCCGTGGGATATATATTCTACCCACACACATTTGGAACTCTCCTGGGGTACCCTAACACATATTATTCCCTCATTTAGTGGATATTTTCACAAAAAAGTGAAATTTTCAAAAATCCAGAAAATTGGCTGAAAAACGACTAGATATCAAGGACTCATTGGGCGAATCGCTCTGGAACTGAAATCGGAACGCTCACTGACATTTCCCCTATCTGAAAGTCTGATAAACGCCGGAAAAATTACTAAGTCCAAAAAAAATTTTTTTTCAACTTTTTTCAATTTTACCCCCGTGGGATATATATTCTACCCACACACATTTGGAACTCTCCTTCGGTACTCTCACACATATTATTCACTCATTTAGTGGATATTTTCACAAAAAAGTGAAATTTTCAAAAATCCAGAAGATTGGCTGAAAATGACTAAATAACAAGGACTCATTGGGCGAATCGCTCTGGAACTGAAATCGGAATGCTCACTGACATTTCCCCTATCTGAAAGTCTGATAAACGTCGGAAAAACGACTAAGTCAAAAAAAAAATTTTTTTCAACTTTTTTCAATTTTACCCCCGTCGGATATATATTCTACCCACACACATTTGGAACTCTCCTGGGGTACCCTCACACATATTATTCCCTCATTTAGTGGATATTTTCACAAAAAAGTGAAATTTTCAAAAATCCAGAAAATTGGCTGAAAACGACTAAATATCAAGGACTCATTCGGCGAATCGCTCTGGAACTGAAATTGGAACGCTCACTGACATTTCCCCTATCTGAAAGTCTGATAAACGCTGAAAAAATGACTAAGTCCAAAAAAAAAATGTTTCTACTTTATTCAATTTTACCCCCGTGGGATATATATTCTTCCCAAACACATTTGAAACTCTCCTGGGGTACCCTCACACATATTATTCCCTCATTTAGTGGATATTTTCACAAAAAAGAGAAATTTTCAAAAATCCAGAAAATTGGCTGAAAAACGACTAAATATCAAGGACTCATTGGGCGAATCGCTCTGGAACTGAAATCGGAACGCTCACTGACATTTCCCCTATCTGAAAGTCTGATAAACGCCGGAAAAATTACTAAGTCCAAAAAAAATTTTTTTTCAACTTTTTTCAATTTTACCCCCGTGGGATATATATTCTACCCACACACATTTGGAACTCTCCTTCGGTACTCTCACACATATTATTCCCTCATTTAGTGGATATTTTCACAAAAAAGTGAAATTTTCAAAAATCCAGAAAATTGGCTGAAAACGATTAAATAACAAGGACTCATTGGGCGAATCGCTCTGGAACTGAAATCGGAATGCTCACTGACATTTCCCCTATCTGAAAGTCTGATAAACATCGTAAAAACGACTAAGTCCAAAAAAAATTTTTTTTTCAACTTTTTTCAATTTTACCCCAGTGGGATATATATTCTACCCACACACATTTCGAACTCTCCTGGGGTACCCTCACACATATTATTCCCTCATTTAGTGGATATTTTCACAAAAAAGTGAAATTTTCAAAAATCCAGAAAATTGGCTGAAAACGACTAAATATCAAAGACTCATTGGGCGAATCGCTCTGGAACTGAAATCGGAACGCTCACTGACATTTCCCCTATCTAAAAGTCTGATAAACGCCGGAAAAATGACTAAGTCCAAAAAAAAATTTTTTTCAACTTATTTCTCTTTTAACCCCGTGGGATATATATTCTACCCACACACATTTGGAACTCTCCTGGGGTACCCTAACACATATTATTCCCTCATTTAGTGGATATTTTCACAAAAAAGTGAAATTTTCAAAAATCCAGAAAATTGGCTGAAAAACGACTAGATATCAAGGACTCATTGGGCGAATCGCTCTGGAACTGAAATCGGAACGCTCACTGACATTTCCCCTATCTGAAAGTCTGATAAACGCCGGAAAAATTACTAAGTCCAAAAAAAATTTTTTTTCAACTTTTTTCAATTTTACCCCCGTGGGATATATATTCTACCCACACACATTTGGAACTCTCCTTCGGTACTCTCACACATATTATTCACTCATTTAGTGGATATTTTCACAAAAAAGTGAAATTTTCAAAAATCCAGAAGATTGGCTGAAAATGACTAAATAACAAGGACTCATTGGGCGAATCGCTCTGGAACTGAAATTGGAATGCTCACTGACATTTCCCCTATCTGAAAGTCTGATAAACGTCGGAAAAACGACTAAGTCAAAAAAAAAATTTTTTTCAACTTTTTTCAATTTTACCCCCGTCGGATATATATTCTACCCACACACATTTGGAACTCTCCTGGGGTACCCTCACACATATTATTCCCTCATTTAGTGGATATTTTCACAAAAAAGTGAAATTTTCAAAAATCCAGAAAATTGGCTGAAAACGACTAAATATCAAGGACTCATTCGGCGAATCGCTCTGGAACTGAAATTGGAACGCTCACTGACATTTCCCCTATCTGAAAGTCTGATAAACGCTGAAAAAATGACTAAGTCCAAAAAAAAAATGTTTCTACTTTATTCAATTTTACCCCCGTGGGATATATATTCTTCCCAAACACATTTGAAACTCTCCTGGGGTACCCTCACACATATTATTCCCTCATTTAGTGGATATTTTCACAAAAAAGAGAAATTTTCAAAAATCCAGAAAATTGGCTGAAAAACGACTAAATATCAAGGACTCATTGGGCGAATCGCTCTGGAACTGAAATCGGAACGCTCACTGACATTTCCCCTATCTGAAAGTCTGATAAACGCCGGAAAAATTACTAAGTCCAAAAAAAATTTTTTTTCAACTTTTTTCAATTTTACCCCCGTGGGATATATATTCTACCCACACACATTTGGAACTCTCCTTCGGTACTCTCACACATATTATTCCCTCATTTAGTGGATATTTTCACAAAAAAGTGAAATTTTCAAAAATCCAGAAAATTGGCTGAAAACGACTAAATAACAAGGACTCATTGGGCGAATCGCTCTGGAACTGAAATCGGAATGCTCACTGACATTTCCCCTATCTGAAAGTCTGATAAACATCGGAAAAACGACTAAGTCCAAAAAAAATTTTTTTTTCAACTTTTTTCAATTTTACCCCAGTGGGATATATATTCTACCCACACACATTTCGAACTCTCCTGGGGTACCCTCACACATATTATTCCCTCATTTAGTGGATATTTTCACAAAAAAGTGAAATTTTCAAAAATCCAGAAAATTGGCTGAAAACGACTAAATATCAAAGACTCATTGGGCGAATCGCTCTGGAACTGAAATCGGAACGCTCACTGACATTTCCCCTATCTGAAAGTCTGATAAACGCCGGAAAAATTACTAAGTCCAAAAAAAATTTTTTTTCAACTTTTTTCAATTTTACCCCCGTGGGATATATATTCTACCCACACACATTTGGAACTCTCCTTCGGTACTCTCACACATATTATTCCCTCATTTAGTGGATATTTTCACAAAAAAGTGAAATTTTCAAAAATCCAGAAAATTGGCTGAAAACGACTAAATAACAAGGACTCATTGGGCGAATCGCTCTGGAACTGAAATCGGAATGCTCACTGACATTTCCCCTATCTGAAAGTCTGATAAACATCGGAAAAACGACTAAGTCCAAAAAAAATTTTTTTTTCAACTTTTTTCAATTTTACCCCAGTGGGATATATATTCTACCCACACACATTTCGAACTCTCCTGGGGTACCCTCACACATATTATTCCCTCATTTAGTGGATATTTTCACAAAAAAGTGAAATTTTCAAAAATCCAGAAAATTGGCTGAAAACGACTAAATATCAAAGACTCATTGGGCGAATCGCTCTGGAACTGAAATCGGAACGCTCACTGACATTTCCCCTATCTAAAAGTTTGATAACGGCCGGAAAAATGACTAAGTCCAAAAAAAATTTTTTTTCAACTTTTTTCAATTTTACCCCCGTGGGATATATATTCTACCCACACACATTTGGAACTCTCCTTCGGTACTCTCACACATACTATTCCCTCATTTAGTGGATATTTTCAAAAAAAGTGAAATTTTCAAAAATCCAGAAAATTGGCTGAAAACGACTAAATATCAAAGACTCATTGGGCAAATCGCTCCGGAACTGAAATCGGAATGCTCACTGACATTTCCCCTATCTGAAAGTCTGATAAACGCCGAAAAAATGACTAAGTTCAAAAAAAAAAAATTTTCTACTTTATTCAATTTTTCCCCCGTGGGATATATATTCTTCCCACACACATTTGAAACTCTCCTGGGGTACCCTCACACATATTATTCCCTCATTTAGTGGATATTTTCACAAAAAAGTGAAATTTTCAAAAATCCAGAAAATTGGCTGAAAACGACTAAATATCAAAGACTCATTGGGCGAATCGCTCTGGAACTGAAATCGGAACGCTCACTGAGATTTCCCCTATCTAAAAGTCTGATAAACGCCGGAAAAATGACTAAGTCCAAAAAAAAATTTTTTTCAACTTTTTTCAATTTTACCCCCGTGGGATATATATTCTACCCACACACATTTGGAACTCTCCTTCGGTACTCTCACACATATTATTCCCTCATTTAGTGGATATTTTCACAAAAAAGTGACATTTTCAAAAATCCAGAAAATTGGCTGAAAACGACTAAATATCAAAGACTCATTGGGCGAATCGCTCTGGAACTGAAATCGGAACGCTCACTGACATTTCCCCTATCTAAAAGTCTGATAAACGCCGGAAAAATGACTAAGTCCAAAAAAAATTTTTTTTCAACTTTTTTCAATTTTACCCCCGTGGGATATATATTCTACCCACACACATTTGGAACTCTCCTTCGGCACTCTCACACATATTATTCCCTCATTTAGTGGATATTTTCACAAAAAAGTGAAATTTTCAAAAATCCAGAAAATTGGCTGAAAACGACTAAATATCAAAGACTCATTGGGCGAATCGCTCTGGAACTGAAATCGGAACGCTCACTGACATTTCCCCTATCTAAAAGTCTGATAAACGCCGGAAAAATGACTAAGTCCAAAAAAAATTTTTTTTCAACTTTTTTCAATTTTACCCCCGTGGGATATATATTCTACCCACACACATTTGGAACTCTCCTTCGGTACTCTCACACATATTATTCCCTCATTTAGTGGATATTTTCACAAAAAAGTGAAATTTTCAAAAATCCAGAAAATTGGCTGAAAACGACTAAATATCAAAGACTCATTGGGCAAATCGCTCCGGAACTGAAATCGGAATGCTCACTGACATTTCCCCTATCTGAAAGTCTGATAAACGCCGAAAAAATGACTAAGTTCAAAAAAAAAAAATTTTCTACTTTATTCAATTTTTCCCCCGTGGGATATATATTCTTCCCACACACATTTGAAACTCTCCTGGGGTACCCTCTCTCATATTATTCCCTCATTTAGTGGATATTTTCACAAAAAAGTGAAATTTTCAAAAATCCAGAAAATTGGCTGAAAACGACTAAATATCAAAGACTCATTGGGCGAATCGCTCTGGAACAGAAATCGGAACGCTCACTGACATTTCCCCTATCTAAAAGTCTGATAAACGCCGGAAAAATGACTAAGTCCCCAAAAAAATTTTTTTCAACTTTTTTCAATTTAACCCCTGTGGGATATATATTCTACCCACACACATTTGGAACTCTCCTGGGTTACCCTCACACATATTATTCCCTCATTTAGTGGATATTTTCACAAAAAAGTGAAATTTTCAAAAATCCAGAAAATTGGCTGAAAACGACTAAATATCAAGGACTCATTGGGCGAATCGCTCTGGAGCTGAAATCGGAACGGTCACTGACATTTCTCGTATCTGAAAGTCTGATAAACGCTGGAAAAATGACTAAGTCCAAAAAAAAATTTTATCAGCTTTTTTCAATTTTACCTCCGTGGGATATATATTCTACCCACACACATTTGGAACTCTCCTGGGTTACCCTCACACATATTATTCCCTCATTTAGTGGATATTTTCACAAAAAAGTGAAATTTTCAAAAATCCAGAAAAGTGGCTGAAAACGACTAAATATCAAGGACTCATTGGGCGTATCGCTCTGGAACTGAAATCGGAATGCTCACTGACATTTCCCCTATCTGAAAGTCTGATAAACGCCGTAAAAATGACTAAGTCCAAAAAAAAAATGTTTTCAACTTTTTTCACTTTTAACCCCGTGGGATATATATTCTACCCACACACATTTGGAACTCTCCTGGGGTACCCTCACACATATTATTCCTTCATTTAGTGGATATTTTCACAAAAAAGTGAAATTTTCAAAAATCTAGAAAATTGGCTGAAAACGACTAAATATCAAGGACTCATTGGGCGAATTGCTCTGGAACTGAAATCGGAACGCTCACTGACATTTCCCCTATCTGAAAGTCTGATAAACGCCAGAAAAATGACAGTCCAAAAAAAATTTTTTTTCAACTTTTTTCAATTTTACCCCCGTGGGATATATATTCTTCCCACACACTTTTGGGACTCTCCTGGGGTACCCTCACACATATTATTCCCTCATTTAGTGGATATTTTCACAAAAAAGTGAAATTTTCAAAAATCCAGAAAATTGGCTGAAAGCGACTAAATATCAAAGACTCATTGGGCGAATCGCTCTGGAACTGAAATTGGAACGCTCACTGACATTTGCCCTATCTGAAAGTCTGATAAACGCCGGAAAAATGACTAAGTCCAAAAAAAAATGTTTTCAGCTTTTTTCAATTTTACCTCCGTGGGATATATATTCTACCCACACACATTTGGAACTCTCCTGGGGTACCCTCACACATATTATTCCCTCATTTAGTGGATATTTTCACAAAAAAGTGAAATTTTCAAAAATCCAGAAAATTGGCTGAAAACAACTAAATATCAAGGACTCATTGGGCGAATCGCTCTGGAACTGAAATCGGAATGCTCACTGACATTTCCCCTATCTGAAAGTCTTTTTTTCAAATTTTTTCAATTTTACCCCCGTGGGATATATATTCTTCCCACACACTTTTGGGACTCTCCTGGGGTACCCTCACACATATTATTCCCTCATTTAGTGGATATTTTCACAAAAAAGTGAAATTTTCAAAAATCCAGAAAATTGGCTGAAAGCGACTAAATATCAAAGACTCATTGGGCGAATCGCTCTGGAACTGAAATTGGAACGCTCACTGACATTTGCCCTATCTGAAAGTCTGATAAACGCCGGAAAAATGACTAAGTCCAAAAAAAAATTTTTTTTAACTTTTTTCAATTTTACCCCCGTGGGATATATATTCTTCCCACACACATTTAGAACTCTCCTGGGGTACCCTCACACATATTATTCCCTCATTTAGTGAATATTTTCACAAAAAAGTGAAATTTTCAAAAATCCAGAAAATTGGCTGAAAACGACTAAATATCAAGGACTCATTGGGCGAAACGCTCTGGAGCTGAAATCGGAACGCTCACTGACATTTCTCGTATCTGAAAGTCTGATAAACGCCGGAAAAATGACTAAGTCCAAAAACAAATTTTTTTCAACTTTTTTCAATTTTACCCCCGTGGGATATATATTCTTCCGACACACATTTAGAGCTCTCCTGGGGTACCCTCACACATAATATTCCCTCATTTAGTGGATATTTTCACAAAAAAGTGAAATTTTCAAAAATCCAGAAAATTGGCTGAAAACAACTAAATATCAAGGACTCATTGGGCGAATCGCTCTGGAACTGAAATCGGAACGCTCACTGACATTTCCCCTATCTGAAAGTCTGATAAACGCCAGAAAAATGACTAAGTCCAAAAAAAAATTTTTTCAGCTTTTTTCAATTTTACCCCCGTCGGATATATATTCTACCCACACACATTTGAAACTCTCCTGGGGTACACTCACACATATTATTCCCTCATTTAGTGGATATTTTCACAAAAAAGTGAAATTTTCAAAAATCCAGAAAATTAGCTGAAAACGACTAAATATCAAAGACTCATTGGGCGAATTGCTCTGGAACTGAAATTTGAACGCTCACTGACATTTGCCCTATCTGAAAGTCTGATAAACGCCGGAAAAATGACTAAGTCCAAAAAAAAATTTTTTTCAACTTTTTTCAATTTTACCCCCGTGGGATATATATTCTTCCCACACACATTTGGTACTCTCCTGCGGTATCCTCACACATATTATTCCCTCATTTAGTGGATATTTTCACAAAAAAGTGAAATTTTCAAAAATCCAGAAAATTGGCTGAAAACGACTAAATATCAAGGACTCATTGGGCGTATCGCTCTGGAACTGAAATCGGAATGCTCACTGACATTTGCCCTATCTGAAAGTCTGATCAACGCCAGAAAAATGACTAAGTCCAAAAAAAAATTTTTTTTAACTTTTTTCAATTTTACCCCCGTGGGATATATATTCTTCCCACACACATTTAGAACTCTCCTGGGGTACCCTCACACATATTATTCCCTCATTTAGTGAATATTTTCACAAAAAAGTGAAATTTTCAAAAATCCAGAAAATTGGCTGAAAACGACTAAATATCAAGGACTCATTGGGCGAAACGCTCTGGAGCTGAAATCGGAACGCTCACTGACATTTCCCCGATCTGAAAGTCTGATAAACGCCGGAAAAATGACTAAGTCAAAAAAATTTTTTTCAACTTTTTTCAATTTTACCCCCGTGGGATATATATTCTACCCACACACATTTGAAACTCTCCTGGGGTACCCTCACACATATTATTCCCTCATTTAGTGGATATTTTCACAAAAAAGTGAAATTTTCAAAAATCCAGAAAATTGGCTGAAAACGACTAAATATCAAGGACTCATTGGGCGTATCGCTCTGGAACTGAAATCGGAACGCTCACTGACATTTCCCCTATCTGAAAGTCTGATCAACGCCAGAAAAATGATTAAGTCCAAAAAAAACTTTTTTTCAACTTTTTTCAATTTTACCTCAGTCGGATATATATTCTACCCACACACATTTGGAACTCTTCTGGGGTACCCTCACACTTATTATTCCCTCATTTAGTGGATATTTTCTCAAAAAAGTGAAATTTTCAAAAATCCAGAAAATTGGCTGAAAACGACTAAATATCAAGGACTCATTGGGCGAATCGCTCTGGAACTGAAATTGGAACGCTCACTGACATTTCCCCTATCTGAAAGTCTGATCAACGCCAGAAAAATGACTAAGTCCAAAAAAAAAATTTTTTCAACTTTTTTCAATTTTACCCCCGTGGGATATATATTCTTCCCAAACACATTTAGAGCTCTCCTGGGGTACCCTCACACATATTATTCCCTCATTTAGTGGATATTTTCACAAAAAAGTGAAATTTTAAAAAATCCAGAAAATTGGCTGAAAACAACTAAATATCAAGGACTCATTGGGCGAATCGCTCTGGAACTGAAATCGGAACGCTCACTGACATTTCCCCTATCTGAAAGTCTGATAAACGCCAGAAAAATGACTAAGTCCAAAAAAAAATTTTTTTTAAACTTTTTTCAATTTTACCCCCGTGGGATATATATTCTACCCACACACATTTGGAACTCTCCTGGGGTACCCTCACACATATTATTCCCTCATTTAGTGGATATTTTCACAAAAAAGTGAAATTTTCAAAAATCCAGAAAATTGGCTGAAAACGACTAAATATCAAAGACTCATTGGGCGAATCGCTCTGGAACTGAAATCGGAACGCTCACAGACATTTGCCCTATCTGAAAGTCTGATAAACGCCGGAAAAATGACTAAGTCCAAAAAAAAATTTTTTTCAACTTTTTTCAATTTTACCCCCGTGGGATATATATTCTTCCCACACACATTTAGAGCTCTCCTGCGGTATCCTCACACATATTATTCCCTCATTTAGTGGATATTTTCACAAAAAAGTGAAATTTTCAAAAATCCAGAAAATTGGCTGAAAACGACTAAATATCAAGGACTCATTGGGCGTATCGCTCTGGAACTGAAATCGGAACGCTCACTGACATTTCCCCTATCTGAAAGTCTGATAAACGCCGGAAAAATGACTAAGTCAAAAAAATTTTTTTCAACTTTTTTCAATTTTACCTCCGTCGGATATATATTCTACCCACACACATTTGGAACTCTTCTGGGGTACCCTCACACTTATTATTCCCTCATTTAGTGGATATTTTCTCAAAAAAGTGAAATTTTCAAAAATCCAGAAAATTGGCAGAAAACGACTAAATATCAAGGACTCATTGGGCGAATCGCTCTGGAACTGAAATTGGAACGCTCACTGACATTTCCCCTATCTGAAAGTCTGATCAACGCCAGAAAAATGACTAAGTCCAAAAAAAAAATTTTTTCAACTTTTTTCAATTTTACCCCCGTGGGATATATATTCTTCCCACACACATTTAGAGCTCTCCTGGGGTACCCTCACACATATTATTCCCTCATTTAGTGGATATTTTCACAAAAAAGTGAAATTTTCAAAAATCCAGAAAATTGGCTGAAAACAACTAAATATCAAGGACTCATTGGGCGAATCGCTCTGGAACTGAAATCGGAACGCTCACTGACATTTCCCCTATCTGAAAGTCTGATAAACGCCAGAAAAATGACTAAGTCCAAAAAAAAATTTTTTCACCTTTTTTCAATTTTACCCCCGTGGGATATATATTCTACCCACACACATTTGGAACTCTCCTGGGGTTCCCTAACACATATTATTCCCTCATTTAGTGGATATTTTCACAAAAAAGTGAAATTTTCAAAAATCCAGAAAATTGGCTGAAAACAACTAAATATCAAGGACTCATTGGGCGAATCGCTCTGGAACTGAAATCGGAACGCTCACTGACATTTCCCCTATCTGAAAGTCTGATAAACGCCGGAAAAATGACTAAGTCCAAAAAAAAATTTTTTTCAACTTTTTTCAATTTTACCCCCGTGGGATATTTATTCTACCCACACACATTTGGAACTCTCCTGGGTTACCCTCACACATATTATTCCCTCATTTAGTGGATATTTTCACAAAAAAGTGAAATTTTCAAAAATCCAGAAAATTGGCTGAAAACGACTAAATATCAAGGACTCATTGGGCGAATCGCTCTGGAGCTGAAATCGGAACGCTCACTGACATTTCTCGTATCTGAAAGTCTGATAAACGCCGGAAAAATGACTAAGTCCAAAAAAATTTTTTTTCACTTTTTTCAATTTTACCCCCGTGGGATATATATTCTACCCAAACACATTTGGAACTCTCCTGGGGTACCCTCACACATATTATTCCCTCATTTAGTGGATATTTTCACAAAAAAGTGAAATTTTCAAAAATCCTGAAAATTGGCTGAAAACGACTAAATATCAAAGACTCATTGGGCAAATCGCTCTGGAACTGAAATGGGAATGCTCACTGACATTTCCCCTATCTTAAAGTCTGATAAACGCCAGAAAAATGACTAAGTCAAAAAAAAAATTTTTTTCAACTTTTTTCAATTTTACCCCCGTGGGATATATATTCTTCCCAAACACATTTGATACTCTTCTGCGGTACCCTCACACATATTATTCCCTCATTTAGTGGATATTTTCACAAAAAAGTGAAGTTTTCAAAAATCCAGAAAATTGGCTGAAAACGACTAAATATCAAGGACTCATTGGGCGAATCACTCTGGAACAGAAATCGGAACGCTCACTGACATTTCCCCTATCTGAAAGTCTAATAAACGTCGGAAAAATGACTAAGTCCAAAAAAAAAAATGTTTTCAATTTTAACCCCGTGGGATATATATTCTACCCACACACATTTGGAACTCTCCTGGGGTACCCTCACACATATTATTCCCTCATTTAGTGGATATTTTCACAAAAAAAGTGAAATTTTCAAAAATCCAGAAAATTGGCTGAAAACGACTAAATATCAAGGACTCATTGGGCGAATCACTCTGGAACTGAAATTGGAACGCTCACTGACATTTCCCCTACCTGAAAGTCTGATAAACGCCGGAAAAATGACTAAGTCCAAAAAAAAATTTTTTTCAACTTTTTTAAATTTTACCCCTGTGGGATATATATTCTACCCACACACATTTAGAACTCTCCTGGGGTACCCTCACACATATTATTCCCTCATTTAGGGGATATTTTTACAAAAAAGTGAAATGTTCAAAAATCCAGAAAATTGGCCGAAAACGACTAAATATCAAGGACTCATTGGGCAAATCGCTCTGGAACTGAAATCGGAACGCTCACTGACATTTCCCCTATCTTAAACTCTGATAAACGCCAGAAAAATGACCATGTCCAAAAAAAAATTTTTTTCAACTTTTTTCAATTTTACCCCCGTGGGATATATATTCTACCCACACACATTTGGAACTCTCCTGGGGTACCCTCATACATATTATTCCCTCATTTAGTGGATATTTTCACAAAAAAGTGAAGTTTTCAAAAATCCAGAAAATTGGCTGAAAACGACTAAATATCAAGGACTCATTGGGCGAATCACTCTGGAAATGAAATCGGAACGCTCACTGACATTTCCCCTATCTTAAAGTCTGATAAACGCCAGAAAAATGACCAAGTCCAAAAAAAAATTTCATTCATCTTTTTTCAATTTTACCCCTGTCAGATATATATTCTACCCTCACACATTTGGACCTCTCCTGGGGTACCCTCACACATATTATTCCCTCATTTAGTGGATATTTTCACAAAAAAGTGAAATTTTCAAAAATCCAGAAAATTGGCTGAAAACGACTAAATATTAAGGACTCATTGGGCGAATCGCTCTGGAACTGAAATCGGAATGCTCACTGACATTTCCCCTATCTGAAAGTCTGATAAATGTCGGAAAAATTACTAAGTCCAAAAAAAAATTTTTTAAAACTTTTTTCAATTTTACCCCCGTGGGATATATATTCTTCCCACACACATTTAGATCTCTCCTGGGGTACCATCACATATATTATTCCCTCATTTGGTGGATATTTTCACAAAAAATTGAAATTTTCAAAAATCCAGAAAATTGGCTGAAAACGACTAAATAACAAGGACTCATTGAGCAAATCGCTCTGGAACTGAAATCGGAACGCTCACTGACATTTCTCCTATCTGAAAGTCTGATAAACGCCGGAAAAATGACAAGTCCAAAAAAAATTTTTCAACTTTTTTCAATATTACCCCCGTGGGATATATATTCTACCCACACACATTTGGAACTCTCCAGGGGTACCCTCACACATATTATTCCCTCATTTAGTGGATATTTTCACAAAAAAGTGAAATTTTCAAAAATCCAGAAAATTGGCTGAAAACGACAAAATAACAAGGACACATTGGGCGAATCGCTCTGGAACTAAAATCGGAATGCTCACTGACATTTCCCCTATCTGAAAGTCTGATAAACGCTGGAAAAATGAATAAGTCCAAAAAAAAAATTTTTTCAACTTTTTTAAATTTTACCCCCGTGGGATATATATTCTACCCACACACATTTGGAACTCTCCTGGGGTACCCTCACGCATATTATTCCCTCATTTAGTGGATATTTTCACAAAAAAGTGAAATTTTCAAAAATCCAGAAAACTGGCTGAAAACGACTAAATATCAAGGACTCATTGGGCGAATCGCTCTGGAACTGAAATCGGAATGCTCATTGACATTTCCCCTATCTGAAAGTCTGATAAACGCTGGAAAAATGACTAAGTCCAAAAAAAAATTTTTTTCAACTTTTTTCAATTTTTCCCCCGTGGGATATATATTCTACCCACACACATTTGGAACTCTCCTGGGGTACCCTCACACATATTATTCCCTCATTTAGTGGATATTTTCACAAAAAAGTGAAATTTTCAAAAGTCCAGAAAATTGGCTGAAAACGACTAAATAACAAGGAGTCATTGGGCGAATTGCTCTGGAATGGAAATCGGAACGCTCACTGACATTTCCCCTATCTGAAAGTCTGATAAACGGCAGAAAAATGACTAAGTCCAAAAAAAAAATTTTTTTCAACTTTTTTCAATTTTACCCCCGTGGGATATATATTCTACCCACACACATTTGGAACTCTCCTGGGGTACCCTCACACATATTATTCCCTCATTTAGTGGATATTTTCTCAAAAAAGTGAAATTTTCAAAAATCCAGAAAATTGGCTGCAAACGAATAAATAACAAGGACTCAATACGCGAATCGCTCTGGAACTGAAATCGGAATGCTCACTGACATTTCCCCTATCTGAAAGTCTGATAAACGTCGGAAAATTCACTAAGTCCAAAAAAAATTTTTTTTTTACTTTTTTCAATTTTACTCCCATGGGATATATATTCTACCCACACACATTTGGTACTCTCCTGGGGTACCCTCACACATATTATTCCCTCATTTAGTGGATATTTTTACAAAAAAGTGAAATTTTCAAAAATCCAGAAAAATTGGCTGAAAACGACTAAATAACAAGGAGTCATTGGGCGAATTGCTCTGGAACGGAAATCGGAACGCTCACTGACATTTCCCCTATCTGAAAGTCTGATAAACGCCAGAAAAATCACTAAGTCCAAAAAAAAATTTTTTTAAACTTTTTTCAATTTTGCCCCCGTGGGATATATATTCTACCCACACACATTTGGAACTCTCCTGGGGTACCCTCACACATATTATTCCCTCATTTAGTGGATATTTCCACAAAAAAGTGAAATTTTCAAAAATCCAGAAAATTGGCTGAAAACGACTAAATATCAAGGACTCATTGGGCGAATCGCTCTGGAACTGAAATCGGAATGCTCACTGACATTTCCCCTATCTGAAAGTCTGATAAATGCCAGAAAAATGACTAAGTCCAAAAAAAAAAAATTTTCAACTTTTTTCAATTTTACCCCCGTGGGATATATATTCTACCCACACACATTTGGAACTCTCCTGGGGTACCCTCATGCATATTATTCCCTCATTTAGTGGATATTTTCACAAAAAAGTGAAATTTTCAAAAATCCAGAAAACTGGCTGAAAACGACTAAATATCAAGGACTCATTGGGCGAATCGCTCTGGAACTGAAATCGGAATGCTCATTGACATTTCCCCTATCTGAAAGTCTGATAAACGCCGGAAAAATGACTAAGTCCAAAAAAAAAATTTTTTCACCTTTTTTCAATTTTTCCCCCGTGGGATATATATTCTACCTACACACATTTGGAACTCTCCTGGGGTACCCTCACGCATATTATTCCCTCATTTAGTGGATATTTTCACAAAAAGTGAAATTTTCAAAAATCCAGAAAATTGGCTGAAAATGACTAAATAACAAGGACTCATTGGGAAAATCACTCTGGAACTGAAATCGGAACGCTCACTGACATTTCCCCTATCTGAAAGTCTGATAAATGTCGGAAAAATTACTAAGTCCAAAAAAAAATTTTTTAAAACTTTTTTCAATTTTACCCCCGTGGGATATATATTCTTCCCACACACATTTAGATCTCTCCTGGGGTACCATCACATATATTATTCCCTCATTTGGTGGATATTTTCACAAAAAATTGAAATTTTCAAAAATCCAGAAAATTGGCTGAAAACGACTAAATAACAAGGACTCATTGAGCAAATCGCTCTGGAACTGAAATCGGAACGCTCACTGACATTTCTCCTATCTGAAAGTCTGATAAACGCCGGAAAAATGACAAGTCCAAAAAAAATTTTTCAACTTTTTTCAATATTACCCCCGTGGGATATATATTCTACCCACACACATTTGGAACTCTCCAGGGGTACCCTCACACATATTATTCCCTCATTTAGTGGATATTTTCACAAAAAAGTGAAATTTTCAAAAATCCAGAAAATTGGCTGAAAACGACAAAATAACAAGGACACATTGGGCGAATCGCTCTGGAACTAAAATCGGAATGCTCACTGACATTTCCCCTATCTGAAAGTCTGATAAACGCTGGAAAAATGAATAAGTCCAAAAAAAAAATTTTTTCAACTTTTTTAAATTTTACCCCCGTGGGATATATATTCTACCCACACACATTTGGAACTCTCCTGGGGTACCCTCACGCATATTATTCCCTCATTTAGTGGATATTTTCACAAAAAAGTGAAATTTTCAAAAATCCAGAAAACTGGCTGAAAACGACTAAATATCAAGGACTCATTGGGCGAATCGCTCTGGAACTGAAATCGGAATGCTCATTGACATTTCCCCTATCTGAAAGTCTGATAAACGCTGGAAAAATGACTAAGTCCAAAAAAAAATTTTTTTCAACTTTTTTCAATTTTTCCCCCGTGGGATATATATTCTACCCACACACATTTGGAACTCTCCTGGGGTACCCTCACACATATTATTCCCTCATTTAGTGGATATTTTCACAAAAAAGTGAAATTTTCAAAAGTCCAGAAAATTGGCTGAAAACGACTAAATAACAAGGAGTCATTGGGCGAATTGCTCTGGAATGGAAATCGGAACGCTCACTGACATTTCCCCTATCTGAAAGTCTGATAAACGGCAGAAAAATGACTAAGTCCAAAAAAAAAATTTTTTTCAACTTTTTTCAATTTTACCCCCGTGGGATATATATTCTACCCACACACATTTGGAACTCTCCTGGGGTACCCTCACACATATTATTCCCTCATTTAGTGGATATTTTCTCAAAAAAGTGAAATTTTCAAAAATCCAGAAAATTGGCTGCAAACGAATAAATAACAAGGACTCAATACGCGAATCGCTCTGGAACTGAAATCGGAATGCTCACTGACATTTCCCCTATCTGAAAGTCTGATAAACGTCGGAAAATTCACTAAGTCCAAAAAAAATTTTTTTTTTACTTTTTTCAATTTTACTCCCATGGGATATATATTCTACCCACACACATTTGGTACTCTCCTGGGGTACCCTCACACATATTATTCCCTCATTTAGTGGATATTTTTACAAAAAAGTGAAATTTTCAAAAATCCAGAAAATTGGCTGAAAACGACTAAATAACAAGGAGTCATTGGGCGAATTGCTCTGGAACGGAAATCGGAACGCTCACTGACATTTCCCCTATCTGAAAGTCTGATAAACGCCAGAAAAATCACTAAGTCCAAAAAAAAATTTTTTTAAACTTTTTTCAATTTTGCCCCCGTGGGATATATATTCTACCCACACACATTTGGAACTCTCCTGGGGTACCCTCACACATATTATTCCCTCATTTAGTGGATATTTCCACAAAAAAGTGAAATTTTCAAAAATCCAGAAAATTGGCTGAAAACGACTAAATATCAAGGACTCATTGGGCGAATCGCTCTGGAACTGAAATCGGAATGCTCACTGACATTTCCCCTATCTGAAAGTCTGATAAATGCCAGAAAAATGACTAAGTCCAAAAAAAAAAAATTTTCAACTTTTTTCAATTTTACCCCCGTGGGATATATATTCTACCCACACACATTTGGAACTCTCCTGGGGTACCCTCATGCATATTATTCCCTCATTTAGTGGATATTTTCACAAAAAAGTGAAATTTTCAAAAATCCAGAAAACTGGCTGAAAACGACTAAATATCAAGGACTCATTGGGCGAATCGCTCTGGAACTGAAATCGGAATGCTCATTGACATTTCCCCTATCTGAAAGTCTGATAAACGCCGGAAAAATGACTAAGTCCAAAAAAAAAATTTTTTCACCTTTTTTCAATTTTTCCCCCGTGGGATATATATTCTACCTACACACATTTGGAACTCTCCTGGGGTACCCTCACGCATATTATTCCCTCATTTAGTGGATATTTTCACAAAAAGTGAAATTTTCAAAAATCCAGAAAATTGGCTGAAAATGACTAAATAACAAGGACTCATTGGGAAAATCACTCTGGAACTGAAATCGGAACGCTCACTGACATTTCCCCTATCTGAAAGTCTGATAAACGTCAGAAAATTCACTAAGTCCCCAAAAAATTTTTTTTTTACTTTTTTCAATTTTACTCCCGTGGGATATATATTCTACCCACACACATTTGGTACTCTCCTGGGGTACCCTCACACATATTATTCCCTCATTTAGTGGATATTTTCACAAAAAAGTGAAATTTTCAAAAGTCCAGAAAATTGGCTGAAAACGACTAAATAACAAGGAGTCATTGGGCGAATTGCTCTGGAATGGAAATCGGAACGCTCACTGACATTTCCCCTATCTGAAAGTCTGATAAACGCCAGAAAAATGACTAAGTCCAAAAAAATATATTTTTTAACTTTTTTCAATTTTACCCCCGTGGGATATATATTCTACCCACACACATTTGGAACTCTCCTGGGGTACCCTCACACATATTATTCCCTCATTTAGTGGATATTTTCTCAAAAAAGTGAAATTTTCAAAAATCCAGAAAATTGGCTGCAAACGAATAAATAACAAGGACTCAATACGCGAATCGCTCTGGAACTGAAATCGGAATGCTCACTGACATTTCCCCTATCTGAAAGTCTGATAAACGTCGGAAAATTCACTAAGTCCAAAAAAATTTTTTTTTTAACTTTTTTCAATTTTACTCCCATGGGATATATATTCTACCCACACACATTTGGTACTCTCCTGGGGTACCCTCACACATATTATTCCCTCATTTAGTGGATATTTTTACAAAAAAGTGAAATTTTCAAAAATCCAGAAAATTGGCTGAAAACGACTAAATAACAAGGAGTCATTGGGCGAATTGCTCTGGAACGGAAATCGGAACGCTCACTGACATTTCCCCTATCTGAAAGTCTGATAAACGCCAGAAAAATCACTAAGTGCAAAAAAAAAATTTTTTCAACTTTTTTCAATTTTACCCCGTGGCATATATATTCTTCCCACACACATTTGGAACTCTCCTGGGGTACCCTCACACATATTAGTCCCTCATTTAGTGGATATTTTCACAAAAAAGTGAAATTTTCAAAAATCCAGAAAATTGGCTGAAAACGACTAAATAACAAGGACTCATTAGGCAAATCGCTCTGGAACTGAAATCGGAATGCTCACTGACAATTCCCCTATCTGAAAGTCTGATAAACGTTGGAAAATTCACTAAGTCCAAAAAAAAATTTTTTTTTTAACTTTTTTCAATTTTACCCCCGTGGGCTATATATTCTACCCACACACATTTGGAACTCTCCTGGGGTACCCTCACACATATTATTCCCTCATTTAGTGGATATTTTCACAAAAAAGTGAAATTTTCAAAAATCCAGAAAATTGGCTGAAAACGACTAAATAACAAGGACTCACTGGGAGAATCACTCTGGAACTGAAATCGGAATGCTCACTGACATTTCCCCTATCTGAAAGTCTGATAAACGCCGGAAAAATGACTAAGTCCAAAAAAAATTTTTTTTCAACTTTTTTCAATTTTACCCCCGTGGGCTATAAATTCTACCGACACACATTTGGATCTCTCCTGGGGTACCCTCACACATATTATTCCCTCATTTAGTGGATATTTTCACAAAAAAGTGAAATTTTAAAAAATCCAAAAAATTGGCTGAAAATGACTAAATATCAAGGACTCATTGGGCGAATCGCTCTGGAACTGAAATCGGAACGCTCACTGACATTTGCCCTATCTGAAAGTCTGATAAACGCCAGAAAAATTACTAAGTCCAAAAAAAAATTTTTTTAAACTTTTTTCAATTTTACCCCCGTGGGATATATATTCTACCCACACACATTTGGAACTCTCCTGGGGTACCCTCACACATATTATTCCCTCATTTAGTGGATATTTTCACAAAAAAGTGACATTTTCAAAAATCCAGAAAATTGGCTGAAAACGACTAAATAACAAGGACTCATTGGGAGAATCACTCTGGAACTGAAATCGGAACGCTCACTGACATTTCCCCTATCTGAAAGTCTGATAAACTCCGGAAAAATGACTAACTCCAAAAGAAAAATTTTTTCCACTTTTTTCAATTTTACCCCCGTGGGATATATATTCTACCCACACACATTTGGAACTCTCCTGGGTACCCTCACACATATTATTCCCTCATTTAGTGGATATTTTCACAAAAAAGTGAAATTTTCAAAAATCCAAAAAATTGGCTGAAAACGACTAAATATCAAGGACTCATTGGGTGAATCACTCTGGAACTGAAATCGGAATGCTCACTGACATTTCCCCTATCTGAAAGTCTGATAAACGCCAGAAAAATGACTAAGTCCAAAAAAAAATTTTTTTCAAGTTTTTTCAATTTTACCCCCGTGGGATATATATTCTACCCACACACATTTGGAACTCTCCTGGGGTACGCTCACACATATTATTGCCTCATTTAGTGGATATTATGACAAAAAAGTGAAATTTTCAAAAATCCAAAAAATTGGCTGAAAACGACTAAATATCAAGGACTCATTGGGCGAATCGCTCTGGAACTGAAATCGGAACGCTCACTGATATTTGCCTTATCTGAAAGTCTGATAAACGCCAGAAAAATGACTAAGTCCAAAAAAAATTTTTTTAAAACTTTTTTCAATTTTACCCCCGTTTGATATATATTCTACCCACACACATTTGGAACTCTCCTGGGGTACCCTCACACATATTATTCCCTCATTTAGTGGATATTTTCACAAAAAAAGTGAAATTTTCAAAAATCCAGAAAATTGGCTGAAAACTACTAAATATCAAGGACTCTGGGCGAATCGCTCTGGAACTGAAATCGGAACGCTCACTGACATTTCCCCTATCTCAAAGTCTGATAAACGCCAGAAAAATCACTAAGTCCAAAAAAAATTTTATTTTTTTATTTTTTTCAATTTTACCCCCGTGGGATATATATTCTACCCACACACATTTGGAACTCTCCTGGTGTACCCTCACACATATTATTCCCTCATTTAGTGGATATTTTCACAAAAAAGTGACATTTTCAAAAATCCAGAAAATTGGCTGAAAACGACTAAATTACAAGGACTCATTGGGCGAATCGCTCTGGAACTGAAATTGGAACGCTCACTGACATTTGCCCTATCTGAAAGTCTGATAAATGCCAGAAAAATGACTAAGTCCCCAAAAAATTTTTTTTAACTTTTTTCAATTTTACCCCAATGTGATATATATTCTACCCACACACATTTGGAACTCTCCTGGGGTACCCTCACACATATTATTCCCTCATTTAGTGGATATTTTCACAAAAAAGTGAAATTTTCAAAAATCCAGAAAATTGGCTGAAAACGACTAAATAACAATGACTCATTGGGCGAATCGCTCTGGAACTGAATTCGGAACACTCACTGACATTTCCCCTATCTGAAAGTCTGATAAACGCTGGAAAAACGACTAAGTCCAAAAAAAAATTTTTTTCAACTTTATTCAATTTTACCCCCGTGGGATATATATTCTTCCCACACACATTTGGAACTCTCCTGGGGTACCCTCACACATATTATTCCCTCATTTAGTGGATATTTTCACAAAAAAGTGAAATTTTCAAAAATCCAGAAAATTGGCTGAAAACGACTAAATAACAATGACTCATTGGGCGAATCGCTCTGGAACTGAAATCGGAACACTCACTGACATTTCCCCTATCTGAAAGTCTGATAAACGCCGGAAAAATGACTAAGTCCAAAAAATATTTTTTTTCCACTTTTTTCAATTTTACCCCCGTGGGATATATATTCTACCCACACACATTTGGAACTCTCCTGGGGTACCCTCACACATATTATTCCCTCATTTAGTGGATATTTTCACAAAAAAAGTGAAATTTTCAAAAATCCAGAAAATTGGCTGAAAACTGCTAAATATCAAGGACTCTGGGCGAATCGCTCTGGAACTGAAATCGGAATGCTCACTGACATTTCCCCTATCTGAAAGTCTGATAAACGCCAGAAAAATGACTAAGTCCAAAAAAAAATTTTTTTTAACTTTTTTCAATTTTACCCCAATGGGATATATATTCTACCCACACACATTTGGAACTCTCCTGGGGTACCCTCACACATATTATTCCCTCATTTAGTGGATATTTTCACAAAAAAGTGACATTTTCAAAAATCCAGAAAATTGGCTGAAAACGACTAAATAACAAGGACTCATTAGGCGAATCGCTCTGGAACTGAAATTGGAACGCTCACTGACATTTGCCCTATCTGAAAGTCTGATAAACGCCAGAAAAATGACTAAGTCCAAAAAAAATTTTTTTCAACTTTTTTCAATTTTACCCCAATGTGATATACATTCTACCCACACACATTTGGAACTCTCCTGGGGTACCCTCACACATATTATTCCCTCATTTAGTGGATATTTTCACAAAAAAGTGAAATTTTCAAAAATCCAGAAAATTGGCTGAAAATGACTAAATAACAAGGACTCATTGGGCGAATCGCTTTGGAACTGAAATCGGAATGCTCACTGACATTTCCCCTATCTGAAAGTCTGATAAACGCCAGAAAAATGACAGTCCAGAAAAAATTTTTTTTCAACTTTTTTCAATTTTACCCCCGTGGGATATATATTCTACCCACACACATTTGGAACTCTCCTGGGGTACCCTCACACATATTATTCCCTCATTTAGTGGATATTTTCACAAAAAAGTGAAATTTTCAAAAATCCAAAAAATTGGCTGAAAACGACTAAATATCAAGGACTCATTGGGTGAATCAGTCTGGAACTGAAATTGGAATGCTCACTGACATTCCCCTATCTGAAAGTCTGATAAACGCCAGAAAAATGACTAAGTCCAAAAAAAAATTTTTTTCAACTTTTTTCAATTTTACCCCCGTGGGATATATATTCTACCCACACACATTTGGAACTCTCCTGGGGTACCCTCACACATATTATTCCCTCATTTAGTGGATATTTTGACAAAAAAGTGAAATTTTCAAAAATCCAAAAAATTGGCTGAAAACGACTAAATATCAAGGACTCATTGAGTGAATCAGTCTGGAACTGAAATCGGAATGCTCACTGACATTTCCCCTATCTGAAAGTCTGATAAACGCCAGAAAAATGACAGTCCAAAAAAAAATTTTTTCAACTTTTTTCAATTTTACCCCCGTGGGATATATATTCTACCCACACACATTTGGAATTCTGCTGGGGTACCCTCACACATATTATTCCCTCATTTAGTGGATATTTTCACAAAAAAAGTGAAATTTTCAAAAATCCAGAAAATTGGCTGAAAACTGCTAAATATCAAGGACTCTGGGCGAATCGCTCTGGAACTGAAATCGGAACGCTCACTGACATTTCCCCTATCTGAAAGTCTGATAAACGCCAGAAAAATGACTAAGTCCAAAAAAAAATTTTTTTTAACTTTTTTCAATTTTACCCCAATGGGATATATATTCTACCCACACACATTTGGAACTCTCCTGGGGTACCCTCACACATATTATTCCCTCATTTAGTGGATATTTTCACAAAAAAGTGACATTTTCAAAAATCCAGAAAATTTCCTGAAAACGACTAAATAACAAGGACTCATTGGGAGAATCACTCTGGAACTGAAATCGGAACGCTCACTGACATTTCCCCTAACTGAAAGTCTGATAAACGCTGGAAAAATGACTAAGTCCAAAAAAAAAATGTTTTCAACTTTTTTCAATTTTTCCCCCGTGGGATATATATTCTACCCACACACATTTGGAACTCTCCTGGGGTACCCTCACACATATTATTCCCTCATTTAGTGGATATTTTCACAAAAAAGTGACATTTTCAAAAATCCAGAAAATTTCCTGAAAACGACTAAATAACAAGGACTCATTGGGAGAATCACTCTGGAACTGAAATCGGAACGCTCACTGACATTTCCCCTATCTGAAAGTCTGATAAACGCCAGAAAAATCACTAAGTCCAAAAAAATTTTTATTTTTTTATTTTTTTCAATTTTACCCCCGTGGGATATATAGTCTACCCACACACATTTGGAACTCTCCTGGTGTACCCTCACACATATTATTCCCTCATTTAGTGGATATTTTCACAAAAAAGTGACATTTTCAAAAATCCAGAAAATTGGCTGAAAACGACTAAATAACAAGGACTCATTAGGCTCTGGAACTGAAATTGGAACGCTCACTGACATTTGCCCTATCTGAAAGTCTGATAAACGCCAGAAAAATGACTAAGTCCAAAAAAAATTTTTTTAAACTTTTTTCAATTTTACCCCAATGTGATATACATTCTACCCACACACATTTGGAACTCTCCTGGGGTACCCTCACACATATTATTCCCTCATTTAGTGGATATTTTCACAAAAAAGTGAAATTTTCAAAAATCCAGAAAATTGGCTGAAAACGACTAAATAACAAGGACTCATTGGGCGAATCGATTTGGAACTGAAATCGGAATGCTCACTGACATTTCCCCTATCTGAAAGTCTGATAAACGCCAGAAAAATGACAGTCCAAAAAAAATTTTTTTTCAACTTTTTTCAATTTTACCCCCGTGGGATATATATTCTACCCACACACATTTGGAACTCTCCTGGGGTACCCTCACACATATTATTCCCTCATTTAGTGGATATTTTCACAAAAAAGTGAAATTTTCAAAAATCCAAAAAATTGGCTGAAAACGACTAAATATCAAGGACTCATTGGGTGAATCAGTCTGGAACTGAAATTGGAATGCTCACTGACATTCCCCTATCTGAAAGTCTGATAAACGCCAGAAAAATGACTAAGTCCAAAAAAAAATTTTTTTCAACTTTTTTCAATTTTACCCCCGTGGGATATATATTCTACCCACACACATTTGGAACTCTCCTGGGGTACCCTCACACATATTATTCCCTCATTTAGTGGATATTTTGACAAAAAAGTGAAATTTTCAAAAATCCAGAAAATTGGCTGAAAACGACTAAATAACAAGGACTCATTGGGCGAATCGCTCTGGAACTGAAATCGGAATGCTCACTGACATTTCCCCTATCTGAAAGTCTGATAAACGCCAGAAAAATGACAGTCCAAAAAAAAATTTTTTTCAACTTTTTTCAATTTTACCCCCGTGGGATATATATTCTACCCACACACATTTGGAACTCTCCTGGGGTACCCTCACTCATATTATTCCCTCATTTAGTGGATATTTTCACAAAAAAGTGAAATTTTCAAAAATCCAAAAAATTGGCTGAAAACGACTAAATATCAAGGACTCATTGAGTGAATCAGTCTGGAACTGAAATCGGAATGCTCACTGACATTTCCCCTATCTGAAAGTCTGATAAACGCCAGAAAAATGACAGTCCAAAAAAAAATTTTTTTCAACTTTTTTCAATTTTACCCCCGTGGGATATATATTCTACCCACACACATTTGGAACTCTCCTGGGGTACCCTCACACATATTATTCCCTCATTTAGTGGATATTTTCACAAAAAAAGTGAAATTTTCAAAAATCCAGAAAATTGGCTGAAAACTACTAAATATCAAGGACTCTGGGCGAATCGCTCTGGAACTGAAATCGGAACGCTCACTGACATTTGCCCTATCTGAAAGTCTGATAAAAGCCAGAAAAATGACTAAGTCCAAAAAAAATTTTTTTTAAACTTTTTTCAATTTTACCCCCGTGGGATATATATTCTACCCACACACATTTGGAACTCTCCTGGGGTACCCTCACACATATTATTCCCTCATTTAGTGGATATTTTCACAAAAAAGTGACATTTTCAAAAATCCAGAAAATTGGCTGAAAACGACTTAATTACAAGGACTCATTGGGCGAATCGCTCTGGAACTGAAATTGGAACGCTCACTGACATTTGCCCTATCTGAAAGTCTGATAAATGCCAGAAAAATGACTAAGTTCCAAAAAAATTTTTTTCAACTTTTTTCAATTTTACCCCAATGTGATATATATTCTACCCACACACATTTGGAACTCTCCTGGGGTACCCTCACACATATTATTCCCTCATTTAGTGGATATTTTCATAAAAAAGTGACATTTTAAAAAATCCAGAAAATTGGCTGAAAACGACTAAATAACAAGGACTCATTGGGAGAATCACTCTGGAACTGAAATCGGAACACTCACTGACATTTCCCCTATCTGAAAGTCTGATAAACGCTGGAAAAACGACTAAGTCCCAAAAAAATTTTTTCAACTTTTTTCAATTTTACCCCCGTGGGATATATATTCTTCCCACACACATTTGGAACTCTCCTGGTGTACCCTCACACATATTATTCCCTCATTTAGTGGATATTTTCACAAAAAAGTGAAATTTTCAAAAATCCAGAAAATTGGCTGAAAACGACTAAATAACAAGGACTCATTGGGAGAATCACTCTGGAACTGAAATCGGAATGCTCACTGACATTTCCCCTATCTGAAAGTCTGATAAACGCCGGAAAAATGACTAAGTCCAAAAAAAATTTTTTTTCCACTTTTTTCAATTTTACCCCCGTGGGATATATATTCTACCCACACACATTTGGAACTCTCCTGGGGTACCCTCACACATATTATTCCCTCATTTAGTGGATATTTTCACAAAAAAGTGACATTTTCAAAAATCCAGAAAATTGGCTGAAAACGACTAAATAACAAGGACTCATTGGGCGAATCGCTTTGGAACTGAAATCGGAATGCTCACTGACATTTCCCCTATCTGAAAGTCTGATAAACGCCAGAAAAATGACAGTCCAAAAAAAATTTTTTTTCAACTTTTTTCAATTTTACCCCCGTGGGATATATATTCTACCCACACACATTTGGAACTCTCCTGGGGTACCCTCACACATATTATTCCCTCATTTAGTGGATATTTTCACAAAAAAGTGAAATTTTCAAAAATCCAAAAAATTGGCTGAAAACGACTAAATATCAAGGACTCATTGGGTGAATCAGTCTGGAACTGAAATTGGAATGCTCACTGACATTCCCCTATCTGAAAGTCTGATAAACGCCAGAAAAATGACTAAGTCCAAAAAAAAATTTTTTTCAACTTTTTTCAATTTTACCCCCGTGGGATATATATTCTACCCACACACATTTGGAACTCTCCTGGGGTACCCTCACACATATTATTCCCTCATTTAGTGGATATTTTGACAAAAAAGTGAAATTTTCAAAAATCCAGAAAATTGGCTGAAAACGACTAAATAACAAGGACTCATTGGGCGAATCGCTCTGGAACTGAAATCGGAATGCTCACTGACATTTCCCCTATCTGAAAGTCTGATAAACGCCAGAAAAATGACAGTCCAAAAAAAAATTTTTTTCAACTTTTTTCAATTTTACCCCCGTGGGATATATATTCTACCCACACACATTTGGAACTCTCCTGGGGTACCCTCACTCATATTATTCCCTCATTTAGTGGATATTTTCACAAAAAAGTGAAATTTTCAAAAATCCAAAAAATTGGCTGAAAACGACTAAATATCAAGGACTCATTGAGTGAATCAGTCTGGAACTGAAATCGGAATGCTCACTGACATTTCCCCTATCTGAAAGTCTGATAAACGCCAGAAAAATGACAGTCCAAAAAAAAATTTTTTTCAACTTTTTTCAATTTTACCCCCGTGGGATATATATTCTACCCACACACATTTGGAACTCTCCTGGGGTACCCTCACACATATTATTCCCTCATTTAGTGGATATTTTCACAAAAAAAGTGAAATTTTCAAAAATCCAGAAAATTGGCTGAAAACTACTAAATATCAAGGACTCTGGGCGAATCGCTCTGGAACTGAAATCGGAACGCTCACTGACATTTGCCCTATCTGAAAGTCTGATAAAAGCCAGAAAAATGACTAAGTCCAAAAAAAAATTTTTTTAAACTTTTTTCAATTTTACCCCCGTGGGATATATATTCTACCCACACACATTTGGAACTCTCCTGGGGTACCCTCACACATATTATTCCCTCATTTAGTGGATATTTTCACAAAAAAGTGACATTTTCAAAAATCCAGAAAATTGGCTGAAAACGACTTAATTACAAGGACTCATTGGGCGAATCGCTCTGGAACTGAAATTGGAACGCTCACTGACATTTGCCCTATCTGAAAGTCTGATAAATGCCAGAAAAATGACTAAGTTCCAAAAAAATTTTTTTCAACTTTTTTCAATTTTACCCCAATGTGATATATATTCTACCCACACACATTTGGAACTCTCCTGGGGTACCCTCACACATATTATTCCCTCATTTAGTGGATATTTTCACAAAAAAGTGACATTTTAAAAAATCCAGAAAATTGGCTGAAAACGACTAAATAACAAGGACTCATTGGGAGAATCACTCTGGAACTGAAATCGGAACACTCACTGACATTTCCCCTATCTGAAAGTCTGATAAACGCTGGAAAAACGACTAAGTCCCAAAAAAATTTTTTCAACTTTTTTCAATTTTACCCCCGTGGGATATATATTCTTCCCACACACATTTGGAACTCTCCTGGTGTACCCTCACACATATTATTCCCTCATTTAGTGGATATTTTCACAAAAAAGTGAAATTTTCAAAAATCCAGAAAATTGGCTGAAAACGACTAAATAACAAGGACTCATTGGGAGAATCACTCTGGAACTGAAATCGGAATGCTCACTGACATTTCCCCTATCTGAAAGTCTGATAAACGCCAGAAAAATGACTAAGTCCAAAAAAAATTTTTTTTCAACTTTTTTCAATTTTACCCCCGTGGGATATATATTCTACCCACACACATTTGGAATTCTCCTGGGGTACCCTCACACATATTATTCCCTCATTTAGTGGATATTTTCACAAAAAAGTGAAATTTTCAAAATTCCCATAAATTGGCTGAAAACGACTAAATATCAAGGACTCATTGGGTGAATCAGTCTGGAACTGAAATCGGAATGCTCACTGACATTTCCCCTATCTGAAAGTCTGATAAACGCCGGAAAAATGACTAAGTCCAAAAAAAATTTTTTTTCCACTTTTTTCAATTTTACCCCCGTGGGATATATATTCTACCCACACACATTTGGAACTCTCCTGGGGTACCCTCACACATATTATTCCCTCATTTAGTGGATATTTTCACAAAAAAGTGAAATTTTCAAAAATCCAGAAAATTGGCTGAAAACGACTAAATAACAAGGACTCATTGGGAGAATCACTCTGGAACTGAAATCGGAACGCTCACTGACATTTCCCCTATCTGAAAGTCTGATAAACGCCGGAAAAATGACTAACTCCAAAAAAAAATTTTTTTCCACTTTTTTCAATTTTACCCCCGTGGGATATATATTCTACCCACACACATTTGGAACTCTCCTGGGGTACCCTCACACATATTATTCCCTCATTTAGTGGATATTTTCACAAAAAAGTGAAATTTTCAAAAATCCAAAAAATTGGCTGAAAACGACTAAATATCAAGGACTCATTGGGTGAATCACTCTGGAACTGAAATCGGAATGCTCACTGACATTTCCCCTATCTGAAAGTCTGATAAACGCCAGAAAAATGACTAAGTCCAAAAAAAAATTTTTTTCAACTTTTTTCAATTTTACCCCCGTGGGATATATATTCTACCCACACACATTTGGAACTCTCCTGGGGTACGCTCACACATATTATTGCCTCATTTAGTGGATATTATGACAAAAAAGTGAAATTTTCAAAAATCCAAAAAATTGGCTGAAAACGACTAAATATCAAGGACTCATTGGGCGAATCGCTCTGGAACTGAAATTGGAACGCTCACTGACATTTGCCCCATCTGAAAGTCTGATAAACGCCAGAAAAATGACTAAGTCCAAAAAAAATTTTTTTAAAACTTTTTTCAATTTTACCCCCGTTTGATATATATTCTACCCACACACATTTGGAACTCTCCTGGGGTACCCTCACACATATTATTCCCTCATTTAGTGGATATTTTCACAAAAAAAGTGAAATTTTCAAAAATCCAGAAAATTGGCTGAAAACTACTAAATATCAAGGACTCTGGGCGAATCGCTCTGGAACTGAAATCGGAACGCTCACTGACATTTGCCCTATCTGAAAGTCTGATAAACGCCGGAAAAATGACTAAGTCCAAAAAAAATTTTTTTTCCACTTTTTTCAATTTTACCCCCGTGGGATATATATTCTACCCACACACATTTGGAACTCTCCTGGGGTACCCTCACACATATTATTCCCTCATTTAGTGGATATTTTCACAAAAAAGTGAAATTTTCAAAAATCCAAAAAATTGGCTGAAAACGACTAAATATCAAGGACTCATTGGGCGAATCGCTCTGGAACTGAAATTGGAACGCTCACTGACATTTGCCCCATCTGAAAGTCTGATAAACGCCAGAAAAATGACTAAGTCCAAAAAAAATTTTTTTAAAACTTTTTTCAATTTTACCCCCGTTTGATATATATTCTACCCACACACATTTGGAACTCTCCTGGGGTACCCTCACACATATTATTCCCTCATTTAGTGGATATTTTCACAAAATAAGTGAAATTTTTGAAAATCCAGAAAATTGGCTGAAAACTACTTAATATCAAGGACTCAGGGCGAATCGCTCTGGAACTGAAATCGGAACGCTCACTGACATTTCCCCTATCTCAAAGTCTGATAAACGCCAGAAAAATCACTAAGTCCAAAAAAAATTTTATTTTTTTATTTTTTTCAATTTTACCCCCGTGGGATATATATTCTACCCACACACATTTGGAACTCTCCTGGTGTACCCTCACACATATTATTCCCTCATTTAGTGGATATTTTCACAAAAAAGTGAAATTTTCAAAAATCCAGAAAATTGGCTGAAAACGACTAAATTACAAGGACTCATTGGGCGAATCGCTCTGGAACTGAAATCGGAACACTCACTGACATTTCCCCTATCTGAAAGTCTGATAAACGCCGGAAAAATGACTAAGTCCAAAAAATATTTTTTTTCCACTTTTTTCAATTTTACCCCCGTGGGATATATATTCTACCCACACACATTTGGAACTCTCCTGGGGTACCCTCACACATATTATTCCCTCATTTAGTGGATATTTTCACAAAAAAAGTGAAATTTTCAAAAATCCAGAAAATTGGCTGAAAACTGCTAAATATCAAGGACTCTGGGCGAATCGCTCTGGAACTGAAATCGGAACGCTCACTGACATTTCCCCTATCTGAAAGTCTGATAAACGCCAGAAAAATGACTAAGTCCAAAAAAAAATTTTTTTTAACTTTTTTCAATTTTACCCCAATGGGATATATATTCTACCCACACACATTTGGAACTCTCCTGGGGTACCCTCACACATATTATTCCCTCATTTAGTGGATATTTTCACAAAAAAGTGACATTTTCAAAAATCCAGAAAATTGGCTGAAAACGACTAAATAACAAGGACTCATTAGGCGAATCGCTCTGGAACTGAAATTGGAACGCTCACTGACATTTGCCCTATCTGAAAGTCTGATAAACGCCAGAAAAATGACTAAGTCCAAAAAAAATTTTTTTCAACTTTTTTCAATTTTACCCCAATGTGATATACATTCTACCCACACACATTTGGAACTCTCCTGGGGTACCCTCACACATATTATTCCCTCATTTAGTGGATATTTTCACAAAAAAGTGAAATTTTCAAAAATCCAGAAAATTGGCTGAAAACGACTAAATAACAAGGACTCATTGGGCGAATCGCTTTGGAACTGAAATCGGAATGCTCACTGACATTTCCCCTATCTGAAAGTCTGATAAACGCCAGAGAAATGACAGTCCAAAAAAAATTTTTTTTTCAACTTTTTTCAATTTTACCCCCGTGGGATATATATTCTACCCACACACATTTGGAACTCTCCTGGGGTACCCTCACACATATTATTCCCTCATTTAGTGGATAGTTTCACAAAAAAGTGAAATTTTCAAAAATCCAAAAAATTGGCTGAAAACGACTAAATATCAAGGACTCATTGGGTGAATCAGTCTGGAACTGAAATTGGAATGCTCACTGACATTCCCCTATCTGAAAGTCTGATAAACGCCAGAAAAATGACTAAGTCCAAAAAAAAATTTTTTTCAACTTTTTTCAATTTTACCCCCGTGGGATATATATTCTACCCACACACATTTGGAACTCTCCTGGGGTACCCTCACACATATTATTCCCTCATTTAGTGGATATTTTGACAAAAAAGTGAAATTTTCAAAAATCCAGAAAATTGGCTGAAAACGACTAAATAACAAGGACTCATTGGGCGAATCGCTCTGGAACTGAAATCGGAATGCTCACTGACATTTCCCCTATCTGAAAGTCTGATAAACGCCAGAAAAATGACAGTCTAAAAAAAATTTTTTTCAACTTTTTTCAATTTTACCCCCGTGGGATATATATTCTACCCACACACATTTGGAACTCTCCTGGGGTACCCTCACTCATATTATTCCCTCATTTAGTGGATATTTTCACAAAAAAGTGAAATTTTCAAAAATCCAAAAAATTGGCTGAAAACGACTAAATATCAAGGACTCATTGAGTGAATCAGTCTGGAACTGAAATCGGAATGCTCACTGACATTTCCCCTATCTGAAAGTCTGATAAACGCCAGAAAAATGACAGTCCAAAAAAAAATTTTTTTCAACTTTTTTCAATTTTACCCCCGTGGGATATATATTCTACCCACACACATTTGGAACTCTCCTGGGGTACCCTCACACATATTATTCCCTCATTTAGTGGATATTTTGACAAAAAAGTGAAATTTTCAAAAATCCAGAAAATTGGCTGAAAACGACTAAATAACAAGGACTCATTGGGAGAATCACTCTGGAACTGAAATCGGAATGCTCACTGACATTTCCCCTATCTGAAAGTCTGATAAACGCCAGAAAAATGACTAAGTCCAAAAAAAAATTTTTTCAACTTTTTTCAATTTTACCCCCGTGGGATATATATTCTACCCACACACATTTGGAATTCTCCTGGGGTACCCTCACACATATTATTCCCTCATTTAGTGGATATTTTCACAAAAAAAGTGAAATTTTCAAAAATCCAGAAAATTGGCTGAAAACTGCTAAATATCAAGGACTCTGGGCGAATCGCTCTGGAACTGAAATCGGAACGCTCACTGACATTTCCCCTATCTGAAAGTCTGATAAACGCCAGAAAAATGACTAAGTCCAAAAAAAAATTTTTTTTAACTTTTTTCAATTTTACCCCAATGGGATATATATTCTACCCACACACATTTGGAACTCTCCTGGGGTACCCTCACACATATTATTCCCTCATTTAGTGGATATTTTCACAAAAAAGTGACATTTTCAAAAATCCAGAAAATTGGCTGAAAACGACTAAATAACAAGGACTCATTGGGAGAATCACTCTGGAACTGAAATCGGAACGCTCACTGACATTTCCCCTAACTGAAAGTCTGATAAACGCTGGAAAAATGACTAAGTCCAAAAAAAAAATGTTTTCAACTTTTTTCAATTTTTCCCCCGTGGGATATATATTCTACCCACACACATTTGGAACTCTCCTGGGGTACCCTCACACATATTATTCCCTCATTTACTGGATATTTTCACAAAAAAGTGAAATTTTCAAAAATACAGAAAATTGGCTGAAATCGACTAAATAACAAGGACTCATTGGGAGAATCACTCTGGAACTGAAATCGGAACGCTCACTGACATTTCCCCTATCTGAAAGTCTGATAAACGCCAGAAAAATCACTAAGTCCAAAAAAATTTTTATTTTTTTATTTTTTTCAATTTTACCCCCGTGGGATATATAGTCTACCCACACACATTTGGAACTCTCCTGGTGTACCCTCACACATATTATTCCCTCATTTAGTGGATATTTTCACAAAAAAGTGACATTTTCAAAAATCCAGAAAATTGGCTGAAAACGACTAAATAACAAGGACTCATTAGGCTCTGGAACTGAAATTGGAACGCTCACTGACATTTGCCCTATCTGAAAGTCTGATAAACGCCAGAAAAATGACTAAGTCCAAAAAAAATTTTTTTCAACTTTTTTCAATTTTACCCCAATGTGATATACATTCTACCCACACACATTTGGAACTCTCCTGGGGTACCCTCACACATATTATTCCCTCATTTAGTGGATATTTTCACAAAAAAGTGAAATTTTCAAAAATCCAGAAAATTGGCTGAAAACGACTAAATAACAAGGACTCATTGGGCGAATCGCTTTGGAACTGAAATCGGAATGCTCACTGACATTTCCCCTATCTGAAAGTCTGATAAACGCCAGAAAAATGACAGTCCAAAAAAAATTTTTTTTCAACTTTTTTCAATTTTACCCCCGTGGGATATATATTCCACCCACACACATTTGGAACTCTCCTGGGGTACCCTCACACATATTATTCCCTCATTTAGTGGATATTTTCACAAAAAAGTGAAATTTTCAAAAATCCAAAAAATTGGCTGAAAACGACTAAATATCAAGGACTCATTGGGTGAATCAGTCTGGAACTGAAATTGGAATGCTCACTGACATTCCCCTATCTGAAAGTCTGATAAACGCCAGAAAAATGACTAAGTCCAAAAAAAAATTTTTTTCAACTTTTTTCAATTTTACCCCCGTGGGATATATATTCTACCCACACACATTCTAACTCTCCTGGGGTACCCTCACACATATTATTCCCTCATTTAGTGGATATTTTGACAAAAAAGTGAAATTTTCAAAAATCCAGAAAATTGGCTGAAAACGACTAAATAACAAGGACTCATTGGGCGAATCGCTCTGGAACTGAAATCGGAATGCTCACTGACATTTCCCCTATCTGAAAGTCTGATAAACGCCAGAAAAATGACAGTCCAAAAAAAAATTTTTTTCAACTTTTTTCAATTTTACCCCCGTGGGATATATATTCTACCCACACACATTTGGAACTCTCCTGGGGTACCCTCACTCATATTATTCCCTCATTTAGTGGATATTTTCACAAAAAAGTGAAATTTTCAAAAATCCAAAAAATTGGCTGAAAACGACTAAATATCAAGGACTCATTGAGTGAATCAGTCTGGAACTGAAATCGGAATGCTCACTGACATTTCCCCTATCTGAAAGTCTGATAAACGCCAGAAAAATGACAGTCCAAAAAAAAATTTTTTTCAACTTTTTTCAATTTTACCCCCGTGGGATATATATTCTACCCACACACATTTGGAACTCTCCTGGGGTACCCTCACACATATTATTCCCTCATTTAGTGGATATTTTGACAAAAAAGTGAAATTTTCAAAAATCCAGAAAATTGGCTGAAAACGACTAAATAACAAGGACTCATTGGGAGAATCACTCTGGAACTGAAATCGGAATGCTCACTGACATTTCCCCTATCTGAAAGTCTGATAAATGCCAGAAAAATGACTAAGTCCAAAAAAAATTTTTTTCAACTTTTTTCAATTTTACCCCCTTGGGATATATATTCTACCCACACACATTTGGAACTCTCCTGGGGTACCCTCACACATATTATTCCCTCATTTAGTGGATATTTTCACAAAAAAGTGAAATTTTCAAAAATCCAAAAAATTGGCTGAAAACTACTAAATATCAAGGACTCATTGGGTGAATCACTCTGGAACTGAAATCGGAATGCTCACTGACATTTCCCCTATCTGAAAGTCTGATAAACGCCGGAAAAATGACTAAGTCCAAAAAAAAATTTTTTTCCACTTTTTTCAATTTTACCCCCGTGGGATATATATTCTACCCACACACATTTGGAACTCTCCTGGGGTACCCTCACACATATTATTCCCTCATTTAGTGGATATTTTCATAAAAAAGTGACATTTTCAAAAATCCAGAAAATTGGCTGAAAACGACTTAATTACAAGGACTCATTGGGCGAATCGCTCTGGAACTGAAATTGGAACGCTCACTGACATTTGCCCTATCTGAAAGTCTGATAAATGCCAGAAAAATGACTAAGTCCCAAAAAAATTTTTTTCAACTTTTTTCAATTTTACCCCAATGTGATATATATTCTACCCACACACATTTGGAACTCTCCTGGGGTACCCTCACACATATTATTCCCTCATTTAGTGGATATTTTCACAAAAAAGTGAAATTTTCAAAAATCCAGAAAATTGGCTGAAAACGACTAAATAACAAGGACTCATTGGGAGAATCACTCTGGAACTGAAATCGGAATGCTCACTGACATTTCCCCTATCTGAAAGTCTGATAAACGCCAGAAAAATGACTAAGTCCAAAAAAAATTTTTTTTCAACTTTTTTCAATTTTACCCCCGTGGGATATATATTCTACCCACACACATTTGGAATTCTCCTGGGGTACCCTCACACATATTATTCCCTCATTTAGTGGATATTTTCACAAAAAAGTGAAATTTTCAAAATTCCCATAAATTGGCTGAAAACGACTAAATATCAAGGACTCATTGGGTGAATCAGTCTGGAACTGAAATCGGAATGCTCACTGACATTTCCCCTATCTGAAAGTCTGATAAACGCCGGAAAAATGACTAAGTCCAAAAAAAATTTTTTTTCCACTTTTTTCAATTTTACCCCCGTGGGATATATATTCTACCCACACACATTTGGAACTCTCCTGGGGTACCCTCACACATATTATTCCCTCATTTAGTGGATATTTTCACAAAAAAGTGAAATTTTCAAAAATCCAAAAAATTGGCTGAAAACGACTAAATATCAAGGACTCATTGAGTGAATCAGTCTGGAACTGAAATCGGAATGCTCACTGACATTTCCCCTATCTGAAAGTCTGATAAACGCCAGAAAAATGACAGTCCAAAAAAAAATTTTTTCAACTTTTTTCAATTTTACCCCCGTGGGATATATATTCTACCCACACACATTTGGAATTCTGCTGGGGTACCCTCACACATATTATTCCCTCATTTAGTGGATATTTTCACAAAAAAAGTGAAATTTTCAAAAATCCAGAAAATTGGCTGAAAACTGCTAAATATCAAGGACTCTGGGCGAATCGCTCTGGAACTGAAATCGGAACGCTCACTGACATTTCCCCTATCTGAAAGTCTGATAAACGCCAGAAAAATGACTAAGTCCAAAAAAAAATTTTTTTTAACTTTTTTCAATTTTACCCCAATGGGATATATATTCTACCCACACACATTTGGAACTCTCCTGGGGTACCCTCACACATATTATTCCCTCATTTAGTGGATATTTTCACAAAAAAGTGACATTTTCAAAAATCCAGAAAATTTCCTGAAAACGACTAAATAACAAGGACTCATTGGGAGAATCACTCTGGAACTGAAATCGGAACGCTCACTGACATTTCCCCTAACTGAAAGTCTGATAAACGCTGGAAAAATGACTAAGTCCAAAAAAAAAATGTTTTCAACTTTTTTCAATTTTTCCCCCGTGGGATATATATTCTACCCACACACATTTGGAACTCTCCTGGGGTACCCTCACACATATTATTCCCTCATTTACTGGATATTTTCACAAAAAAGTGAAATTTTCAAAAATACAGAAAATTGGCTGAAATCGACTAAATAACAAGGACTCATTGGGAGAATCACTCTGGAACTGAAATCGGAACGCTCACTGACATTTCCCCTATCTGAAAGTCTGATAAACGCCAGAAAAATCACTAAGTCCAAAAAAATTTTTATTTTTTTATTTTTTTCAATTTTACCCCCGTGGGATATATAGTCTACCCACACACATTTGGAACTCTCCTGGTGTACCCTCACACATATTATTCCCTCATTTAGTGGATATTTTCACAAAAAAGTGACATTTTCAAAAATCCAGAAAATTGGCTGAAAACGACTAAATAACAAGGACTCATTAGGCTCTGGAACTGAAATTGGAACGCTCACTGACATTTGCCCTATCTGAAAGTCTGATAAACGCCAGAAAAATGACTAAGTCCAAAAAAAATTTTTTTAAACTTTTTTCAATTTTACCCCAATGTGATATACATTCTACCCACACACATTTGGAACTCTCCTGGGGTACCCTCACACATATTATTCCCTCATTTAGTGGATATTTTCACAAAAAAGTGAAATTTTCAAAAATCCAGAAAATTGGCTGAAAACGACTAAATAACAAGGACTCATTGGGCGAATCGCTTTGGAACTGAAATCGGAATGCTCACTGACATTTCCCCTATCTGAAAGTCTGATAAACGCCAGAAAAATGACAGTCCAAAAAAAATTTTTTTTCAACTTTTTTCAATTTTACCCCCGTGGGATATATATTCTACCCACACACATTTGGAACTCTCCTGGGGTACCCTCACACATATTATTCCCTCATTTAGTGGATATTTTCACAAAAAAGTGAAATTTTCAAAAATCCAAAAAATTGGCTGAAAACGACTAAATATCAAGGACTCATTGGGTGAATCAGTCTGGAACTGAAATTGGAATGCTCACTGACATTCCCCTATCTGAAAGTCTGATAAACGCCAGAAAAATGACTAAGTCCAAAAAAAAATTTTTTTCAACTTTTTTCAATTTTACCCCCGTGGGATATATATTCTACCCACACACATTTGGAACTCTCCTGGGGTACCCTCACACATATTATTCCCTCATTTAGTGGATATTTTGACAAAAAAGTGAAATTTTCAAAAATCCAGAAAATTGGCTGAAAACGACTAAATAACAAGGACTCATTGGGCGAATCGCTCTGGAACTGAAATCGGAATGCTCACTGACATTTCCCCTATCTGAAAGTCTGATAAACGCCAGAGAAATGACAGTCCAAAAAAAAATTTTTTTCAACTTTTTTCAATTTTACCCCCGTGGGATATATATTCTACCCACACACATTTGGAACTCTCCTGGGGTACCCTCACTCATATTATTCCCTCATTTAGTGGATATTTTCACAAAAAAGTGAAATTTTCAAAAATCCAAAAAATTGGCTGAAAACGACTAAATATCAAGGACTCATTGAGTGAATCAGTCTGGAACTGAAATCGGAATGCTCACTGACATTTCCCCTATCTGAAAGTCTGATAAACGCCAGAAAAATGACAGTCCAAAAAAAAATTTTTTTCAACTTTTTTCAATTTTACCCCCGTGGGATATATATTCTACCCACACACATTTGGAACTCTCCTGGGGTACCCTCACACATATTATTCCCTCATTTAGTGGATATTTTCACAAAAAAAGTGAAATTTTCAAAAATCCAGAAAATTGGCTGAAAACTACTAAATATCAAGGACTCTGGGCGAATCGCTCTGGAACTGAAATCGGAACGCTCACTGACATTTGCCCTATCTGAAAGTCTGATAAAAGCCAGAAAAATGACTAAGTCCAAAAAAAAATTTTTTTAAACTTTTTTCAATTTTACCCCCGTGGGATATATATTCTACCCACACACATTTGGAACTCTCCTGGGGTACCCTCACACATATTATTCCCTCATTTAGTGGATATTTTCACAAAAAAGTGACATTTTCAAAAATCCAGAAAATTGGCTGAAAACGACTTAATTACAAGGACTCATTGGGCGAATCGCTCTGGAACTGAAATTGGAACGCTCACTGACATTTGCCCTATCTGAAAGTCTGATAAATGCCAGAAAAATGACTAAGTTCCAAAAAAATTTTTTTCAACTTTTTTCAATTTTACCCCAATGTGATATATATTCTACCCACACACATTTGGAACTCTCCTGGGGTACCCTCACACATATTATTCCCTCATTTAGTGGATATTTTCACAAAAAAGTGACATTTTAAAAAATCCAGAAAATTGGCTGAAAACGACTAAATAACAAGGACTCATTGGGAGAATCACTCTGGAACTGAAATCGGAACACTCACTGACATTTCCCCTATCTGAAAGTCTGATAAACGCTGGAAAAACGACTAAGTCCCAAAAAAATTTTTTCAACTTTTTTCAATTTTACCCCCGTGGGATATATATTCTTCCCACACACATTTGGAACTCTCCTGGTGTACCCTCACACATATTATTCCCTCATTTAGTGGATATTTTCACAAAAAAGTGAAATTTTCAAAAATCCAGAAAATTGGCTGAAAACGACTAAATAACAAGGACTCATTGGGAGAATCACTCTGGAACTGAAATCGGAATGCTCACTGACATTTCCCCTATCTGAAAGTCTGATAAACGCCGGAAAAATGACTAAGTCCAAAAAAAATTTTTTTTCCACTTTTTTCAATTTTACCCCCGTGGGATATATATTCTACCCACACACATTTGGAACTCTCCTGGGGTACCCTCACACATATTATTCCCTCATTTAGTGGATATTTTCACAAAAAAGTGACATTTTCAAAAATCCAGAAAATTGGCTGAAAACGACTAAATAACAAGGACTCATTGGGCGAATCGCTTTGGAACTGAAATCGGAATGCTCACTGACATTTCCCCTATCTGAAAGTCTGATAAACGCCAGAAAAATGACAGTCCAAAAAAAATTTTTTTTCAACTTTTTTCAATTTTCCCCCCGTGGGATATATATTCTACCCACACACATTTGGAACTCTCCTGGGGTACCCTCACACATATTATTCCCTCATTTAGTGGATATTTTCACAAAAAAGTGAAATTTTCAAAAATCCAAAAAATTGGCTGAAAACGACTAAATATCAAGGACTCATTGGGTGAATCAGTCTGGAACTGAAATTGGAATGCTCACTGACATTCCCCTATCTGAAAGTCTGATAAACGCCAGAAAAATGACTAAGTCCAAAAAAAAATTTTTTTCAACTTTTTTCAATTTTACCCCCGTGGGATATATATTCTACCCACACACATTTGGAACTCTCCTGGGGTACCCTCACACATATTATTCCCTCATTTAGTGGATATTTTGACAAAAAAGTGAAATTTTCAAAAATCCAGAAAATTGGCTGAAAACGACTAAATAACAAGGACTCATTGGGCGAATCGCTCTGGAACTGAAATCGGAATGCTCACTGACATTTCCCCTATCTGAAAGTCTGATAAACGCCAGAAAAATGACAGTCCAAAAAAAAATTTTTTTCAACTTTTTTCAATTTTACCCCCGTGGGATATATATTCTACCCACACACATTTGGAATTCTCCTGGGGTACCCTCACACATATTATTCCCTCATTTAGTGGATATTTTCACAAAAAAGTGAAATTTTCAAAATTCCCATAAATTGGCTGAAAACGACTAAATATCAAGGACTCATTGGGTGAATCAGTCTGGAACTGAAATCGGAATGCTCACTGACATTTCCCCTATCTGAAAGTCTGATAAACGCCGGAAAAATGACTAAGTCCAAAAAAAATTTTTTTTCCACTTTTTTCAATTTTACCCCCGTGGGATATATATTCTACCCACACACATTTGGAACTCTCCTGGGGTACCCTCACACATATTATTCCCTCATTTAGTGGATATTTTCACAAAAAAGTGAAATTTTCAAAAATCCAGAAAATTGGCTGAAAACGACTAAATAACAAGGACTCATTGGGAGAATCACTCTGGAACTGAAATCGGAACGCTCACTGACATTTCCCCTATCTGAAAGTCTGATAAACGCCGGAAAAATGACTAGCTCCAAAAAAAAATTTTTTTCCACTTTTTTCAATTTTACCCCCGTGGGATATATATTCTACCCACACACATTTGGAACTCTCCTGGGGTACCCTCACACATATTATTCCCTCATTTAGTGGATATTTTCACAAAAAAGTGAAATTTTCAAAAATCCAAAAAATTGGCTGAAAACGACTAAATATCAAGGACTCATTGGGTGAATCACTCTGGAACTGAAATCGGAATGCTCACTGACATTTCCCCTATCTGAAAGTCTGATAAACGCCAGAAAAATGACAGTCCAAAAAAAAATTTTTTTCAACTTTTTTCAATTTTACCCCCGTGGGATATATATTCTACCCACACACATTTGGAACTCTCCTGGGGTACCCTCACACATATTATTCCCTCATTTAGTGGATATTTTCACAAAAAAAGTGAAATTTTCAAAAATCCAGAAAATTGGCTGAAAACTACTAAATATCAAGGACTCTGGGCGAATCGCTCTGGAACTGAAATCGGAACGCTCACTGACACTGACATTTGCCCTATCTGAAAGTCTGATAAAAGCCAGAAAAATGACTAAGTCCAAAAAAAAATTTTTTTAAACTTTTTTCAATTTTACCCCCGTGGGATATATATTCTACCCACACACATTTGGAACTCTCCTGGGGTACCCTCACACATATTATTCCCTCATTTAGTGGATATTTTCACAAAAAAGTGACATTTTCAAAAATCCAGAAAATTGGCTGAAAACGACTTAATTACAAGGACTCATTGGGCGAATCGCTCTGGAACTGAAATTGGAACGCTCACTGACATTTGCCCTATCTGAAAGTCTGATAAATGCCAGAAAAATGACTAAGTTCCAAAAAAATTTTTTTCAACTTTTTTCAATTTTACCCCAATGTGATATATATTCTACCCACACACATTTGGAACTCTCCTGGGGTACCCTCACACATATTATTCCCTCATTTAGTGGATATTTTCACAAAAAAGTGACATTTTAAAAAATCCAGAAAATTGGCTGAAAACGACTAAATAACAAGGACTCATTGGGAGAATCACTCTGGAACTGAAATCGGAACACTCACTGACATTTCCCCTATCTGAAAGTCTGATAAACGCTGGAAAAACGACTAAGTCCCAAAAAAATTTTTTCACCTTTTTTCAATTTTACCCCCGTGGGATATATATTCTTCCCACACACATTTGGAACTCTCCTGGTGTACCCTCACACATATTATTCCCTCATTTAGTGGATATTTTCACAAAAAAGTGAAATTTTCAAAAATCCAGAAAATTGGCTGAAAACGACTAAATAACAAGGACTCATTGGGAGAATCACTCTGGAACTGAAATCGGAATGCTCACTGACATTTCCCCTATCTGAAAGTCTGATAAACGCCAGAAAAATGACTAAGTCCAAAAAAAATTTTTTTTCAACTTTTTTCAATTTTACCCCCGTGGGATATATATTCTACCCACACACATTTGGAATTCTCCTGGGGTACCCTCACACATATTATTCCCTCATTTAGTGGATATTTTCACAAAAAAGTGAAATTTTCAAAATTCCCATAAATTGGCTGAAAAGGACTAAATATCAAGGACTCATTGGGTGAATCAGTCTGGAACTGAAATCGGAATGCTCACTGACATTTCCCCTATCTGAAAGTCTGATAAACGCCGGAAAAATGACTAAGTCCAAAAAAAATTTTTTTTCCACTTTTTTCAATTTTACCCCCGTGGGATATATATTCTACCCACACACATTTGGAACTCTCCTGGGGTACCCTCACACATATTATTCCCTCATTTAGTGGATATTTTCACAAAAAAGTGAAATTTTCAAAAATCCAGAAAATTGGCTGAAAACGACTAAATAACAAGGACTCATTGGGAGAATCACTCTGGAACTGAAATCGGAACGCTCACTGACATTTCCCCTATCTGAAAGTCTGATAAACGCCGGAAAAATGACTAACTCCAAAAAAAAATTTTTTTCCACTTTTTTCAATTTTACCCCCGTGGGATATATATTCTACCCACACACATTTGGAACTCTCCTGGGGTACCCTCACACATATTATTCCCTCATTTAGTGGATATTTTCACAAAAAAGTGAAATTTTCAAAAATCCAAAAAATTGGCTGAAAACGACTAAATATCAAGGACTCATTGGGTGAATCACTCTGGAACTGAAATCGGAATGCTCACTGACATTTCCCCTATCTGAAAGTCTGATAAACGCCAGAAAAATGACTAAGTCCAAAAAAAAATTTTTTTCAACTTTTTTCAATTTTACCCCCGTGGGATATATATTCTACCCACACACATTTGGAACTCTCCTGGGGTACGCTCACACATATTATTGCCTCATTTAGTGGATATTATGACAAAAAAGTGAAATTTTCAAAAATCCAAAAAATTGGCTGAAAACGACTAAATATCAAGGACTCATTGGGCGAATCGCTCTGGAACTGAAATCGGAACGCTCACTGATATTTGCCTTATCCGAAAGTCTGATAAACGCCAGAAAAATGACTAAGTCCAAAAAAAATTTTTTTAAAACTTTTTTCAATTTTACCCCCGTTTGATATATATTCTACCCACACACATTTGGAACTCTCCTGGGGTACCCTCACACATATTATTCCCTCATTTAGTGGATATTTTCACAAAAAAAGTGAAATTTTCAAAAATCCAGAAAATTGGCTGAAAACTACTAAATATCAAGGACTCTGGGCGAATCGCTCTGGAACTGAAATCGGAACGCTCACTGACATTTGCCCTATCTGAAAGTCTGATAAACGCCGGAAAAATGACTAAGTCCAAAAAAAATTTTTTTTCCACTTTTTTCAATTTTACCCCCGTGGGATATATATTCTACCCACACACATTTGGAACTCTCCTGGGGTACCCTCACACATATTATTCCCTCATTTAGTGGATATTTTCACAAAAAAGTGAAATTTTCAAAAATCCAAAAAATTGGCTGAAAACGACTAAATATCAAGGACTCATTGGGCGAATCGCTCTGGAACTGAAATTGGAACGCTCACTGACATTTGCCCCATCTGAAAGTCTGATAAACGCCAGAAAAATGACTAAGTCCAAAAAAAATTTTTTTAAAACTTTTTTCAATTTTACCCCCGTTTGATATATATTCTACCCACACACATTTGGAACTCTCCTGGGGTACCCTCACACATATTATTCCCTCATTTAGTGGATATTTTCACAAAATAAGTGAAATTTTCGAAAATCCAGAAAATTGGCTGAAAACTACTTAATATCAAGGACTCAGGGCGAATCGCTCTGGAACTGAAATCGGAACGCTCACTGACATTTCCCCTATCTCAAAGTCTGATAAACGCCAGAAAAATCACTAAGTCCAAAAAAAATTTTATTTTTTTATTTTTTTCAATTTTACCCCCGTGGGATATATATTCTACCCACACACATTTGGAACTCTCCTGGTGTACCCTCACACATATTATTCCCTCATTTAGTGGATATTTTCACAAAAAAGTGACATTTTCAAAAATCCAGAAAATTGGCTGAAAACGACTAAATTACAAGGACTCATTGGGCGAATCGCTCTGGAACTGAAATTGGAACGCTCACTGACATTTGCCCTATCTGAAAGTCTGATAAATGCCAGAAAAATGACTAAGTCCCCAAAAAATTTTTTTCAACTTTTTTCAATTTTACCCCAATGTGATATATATTCTACCCACACACATTTGGAACTTTCCTGGGGTACCCTCACACATATTATTCCCTCATTTAGTGGATATTTTCACAAAAAAGTGAAATTTTCAAAAATCCAGAAAATTGGCTGAAAACGACTAAATAACAATGACTCATTGGGCGAATCGATCTGGAACTGAAATCGGAACACTCACTGACATTTCCCCTATCTGAAAGTCTGATAAACGCTGGAAAAACGACTAAGTCCAAAAAAAAAATTTTTTCAACTTTATTCAATTTTACCCCCGTGGGATATATATTCTTCCCACACACATTTGGAACTCTCCTGGGGTACCCTCACACATATTATTCCCTCATTTAGTGGATATTTTCACAAAAAAGTGAAATTTTCAAAAATCCAGAAAATTGGCTGAAAACGACTAAATAACAATGACTCATTGGGCGAATCGCTCTGGAACTGAAATCGGAACACTCACTGACATTTCCCCTATCTGAAAGTCTGATAAACGCCGGAAAAATGACTAAGTCCAAAAAATATTTTTTTTCCACTTTTTTCAATTTTACCCCCGTGGGATATATATTCTACCCACACACATTTGGAACTCTCCTGGGGTACCCTCACACATATTATTCCCTCATTTAGTGGATATTTTCACAAAAAAAGTGAAATTTTCAAAAATCCAGAAAATTGGCTGAAAACTGCTAAATATCAAGGACTCTGGGCGAATCGCTCTGGAACTGAAATCGGAACGCTCACTGACATTTCCCCTATCTGAAAGTCTGATAAACGCCAGAAAAATGACTAAGTCCAAAAAAAAATTTTTTTAACTTTTTTCAATTTTACCCCAATGGGATATATATTCTACCCACACACATTTGGAACTCTCCTGGGGTACCCTCACACATATTATTCCCTCATTTAGTGGATATTTTCACAAAAAAGTGACATTTTCAAAAATCCAGAAAATTGGCTGAAAACGACTAAATAACAAGGACTCATTAGGCGAATCGGTCTGGAACTGAAATTGGAACGCTCACTGACATTTGCCCTATCTGAAAGTCTGATAAACGCCAGAAAAATGACTAAGTCCAAAAAAAATTTTTTTCAACTTTTTTCAATTTTACCCCAATGTGATATACATTCTACCCACACACATTTGGAACTCTCCTGGGGTACCCTCACACATATTATTCCCTCATTTAGTGGATATTTTCACAAAAAAGTGAAATTTTCAAAAATCCAGAAAATTGGCTGAAAACGACTAAATAACAAAGACTCATTGGGCGAATCGCTTTGGAACTGAAATCGGAATGCTCACTGACATTTCCCCTATCTGAAAGTCTGATAAACGCCAGAAAAATGACAGTCCAAAAAAAATTTTTTTTTCAACTTTTTTCAATTTTACCCCCGTGGGATATATATTCTACCCACACACATTTGGAACTCTCCTGGGGTACCCTCACACATATTATTCCCTCATTTAGTGGATATTTTCACAAAAAAGTGAAATTTTCAAAAATCCAAAAAATTGGCTGAAAACGACTAAATATCAAGGACTCATTGGGTGAATCAGTCTGGAACTGAAATTGGAATGCTCACTGACATTCCCCTATCTGAAAGTCTGATAAACGCCAGAAAAATGACTAAGTCCAAAAAAAAATTTTTTTCAACTTTTTTCAATTTTACCCCCGTGGGATATATATTCTACCCACACACATTTGGAACTCTCCTGGGGTACCCTCACACATATTATTCCCTCATTTAGTGGATATTTTGACAAAAAAGTGAAATTTTCAAAAATCCAGAAAATTGGCTGAAAACGACTAAATAACAAGGACTCATTGGGCGAATCGCTCTGGAACTGAAATCGGAATGCTCACTGACATTTCCCCTATCTGAAAGTCTGATAAACGCCAGAAAAATGACAGTCTAAAAAAAATTTTTTTCAACTTTTTTCAATTTTACCCCCGTGGGATATATATTCTACCCACACACATTTGGAGCTCTCCTGGGGTACCCTCACTCATATTATTCCCTCATTTAGTGGATATTTTCACAAAAAAGTGAAATTTTCAAAAATCCAAAAAATTGGCTGAAAACGACTAAATATCAAGGACTCATTGAGTGAATCAGTCTGGAACTGAAATCGGAATGCTCACTGACATTTCCCCTATCTGAAAGTCTGATAAACGCCAGAAAAATGACAGTCCAAAAAAAAATTTTTTTCAACTTTTTTCAATTTTACCCCCGTGGGATATATATTCTACCCACACACATTTGGAACTCTCCTGGGGTACCCTCACACATATTATTCCCTCATTTAGTGGATATTTTGACAAAAAAGTGAAATTTTCAAAAATCCAGAAAATTGGCTGAAAACGACTAAATAACAAGGACTCATTGGGAGAATCACTCTGGAACTGAAATCGGAATGCTCACTGACATTTCCCCTATCTGAAAGTCTGATAAACGCCAGAAAAATGACTAAGTCCAAAAAAAAATTTTTTCAACTTTTTTCAATTTTACCCCCGTGGGATATATATTCTACCCACACACATTTGGAATTCTCCTGGGGTACCCTCACACATATTATTCCCTCATTTAGTGGATATTTTCACAAAAAAAGTGAAATTTTCAAAAATCCAGAAAATTGGCTGAAAACTGCTAAATATCAAGGACTCTGGGCGAATCGCTCTGGAACTGAAATCGGAACGCTCACTGACATTTCCCCTATCTGAAAGTCTGATAAACGCCAGAAAAATGACTAAGTCCAAAAAAAAATTTTTTTTAACTTTTTTCAATTTTACCCCAATGGGATATATATTCTACCCACACACATTTGGAACTCTCCTGGGGTACCCTCACACATATTATTCCCTCATTTAGTGGATATTTTCACAAAAAAGTGACATTTTCAAAAATCCAGAAAATTGGCTGAAAACGACTAAATAACAAGGACTCATTGGGAGAATCACTCTGGAACTGAAATCGGAACGCTCACTGACATTTCCCCTAACTGAAAGTCTGATAAACGCTGGAAAAATGACTAAGTCCAAAAAAAAAATGTTTTCAACTTTTTTCAATTTTTCCCCCGTGGGATATATATTCTACCCACACACATTTGGAACTCTCCTGGGGTACCCTCACACATATTATTCCCTCATTTACTGGATATTTTCACAAAAAAGTGAAATTTTCAAAAATACAGAAAATTGGCTGAAATCGACTAAATAACAAGGACTCATTGGGAGAATGACTCTGGAACTGAAATCGGAACGCTCACTGACATTTCCCCTATCTGAAAGTCTGATAAACGCCAGAAAAATCACTAAGTCCAAAAAAATTTTTATTTTTTTATTTTTTTCAATTTTACCCCCGTGGGATATATAGTCTACCCACACACATTTGGAACTCTCCTGGTGTACCCTCACACATATTATTCCCTCATTTAGTGGATATTTTCACAAAAAAGTGACATTTTCAAAAATCCAGAAAATTGGCTGAAAACGACTAAATAACAAGGACTCATTAGGCTCTGGAACTGAAATTGGAACGCTCACTGACATTTGCCCTATCTGAAAGTCTGATAAACGCCAGAAAAATGACTAAGTCCAAAAAAAATTTTTTTCAACTTTTTTCAATTTTACCCCAATGTGATATACATTCTACCCACACACATTTGGAACTCTCCTGGGGTACCCTCACACATATTATTCCCTCATTTAGTGGATATTTTCACAAAAAAGTGAAATTTTCAAAAATCCAGAAAATTGGCTGAAAACGACTAAATAACAAGGACTCATTGGGCGAATCGCTTTGGAACTGAAATCGGAATGCTCACTGACATTTCCCCTATCTGAAAGTCTGATAAACGCCAGAAAAATGACAGTCCAAAAAAAATTTTTTTTCAACTTTTTTCAATTTTACCCCCGTGGGATATATATTCCACCCACACACATTTGGAACTCTCCTGGGGTACCCTCACACATATTATTCCCTCATTTAGTGGATATTTTCACAAAAAAGTGAAATTTTCAAAAATCCAAAAAATTGGCTGAAAACGACTAAATATCAAGGACTCATTGGGTGAATCAGTCTGGAACTGAAATTGGAATGCTCACTGACATTCCCCTATCTGAAAGTCTGATAAACGCCAGAAAAATGACTAAGTCCAAAAAAAAATTTTTTTCAACTTTTTTCAATTTTACCCCCGTGGGATATATATTCTACCCACACACATTCTAACTCTCCTGGGGTACCCTCACACATATTATTCCCTCATTTAGTGGATATTTTGACAAAAAAGTGAAATTTTCAAAAATCCAGAAAATTGGCTGAAAACGACTAAATAACAAGGACTCATTGGGCGAATCGCTCTGGAACTGAAATCGGAATGCTCACTGACATTTCCCCTATCTGAAAGTCTGATAAACGCCAGAAAAATGACAGTCCAAAAAAAAATTTTTTTCAACTTTTTTCAATTTTACCCCCGTGGGATATATATTCTACCCACACACATTTGGAACTCTCCTGGGGTACCCTCACTCATATTATTCCCTCATTTAGTGGATATTTTCACAAAAAAGTGAAATTTTCAAAAATCCAAAAAATTGGCTGAAAACGACTAAATATCAAGGACTCATTGAGTGAATCAGTCTGGAACTGAAATCGGAATGCTCACTGACATTTCCCCTATCTGAAAGTCTGATAAACGCCAGAAAAATGACAGTCCAAAAAAAAATTTTTTTCAACTTTTTTCAATTTTACCCCCGTGGGATATATATTCTACCCACACACATTTGGAACTCTCCTGGGGTACCTCACACATATTATTCCCTCATTTAGTGGATATTTTGACAAAAAAGTGAAATTTTCAAAAATCCAGAAAATTGGCTGAAAACGACTAAATAACAAGGACTCATTGGGAGAATCACTCTGGAACTGAAATCGGAATGCTCACTGACATTTCCCCTATCTGAAAGTCTGATAAATGCCAGAAAAATGACTAAGTCCAAAAAAAATTTTTTTCAACTTTTTTCAATTTTACCCCCGTGGGATATATATTCTACCCACACACATTTGGAACTCTCCTGGGGTACCCTCACACATATTATTCCCTCATTTAGTGGATATTTTCACAAAAAAGTGAAATTTTCAAAAATCCAAAAAATTGGCTGAAAACTACTAAATATCAAGGACTCATTGGGTGAATCACTCTGGAACTGAAATCGGAATGCTCACTGACATTTCCCCTATCTGAAAGTCTGATAAACGCCGGAAAAATGACTAAGTCCAAAAAAAATTTTTTTTCCACTTTTTTCAATTTTACCCCCGTGGGATATATATTCTACCCACACACATTTGGAACTCTCCTGGGGTACCCTCACACATATTATTCCCTCATTTAGTGGATATTTTCATAAAAAAGTGACATTTTCAAAAATCCAGAAAATTGGCTGAAAACGACTTAATTACAAGGACTCATTGGGCGAATCGCTCTGGAACTGAAATTGGAACGCTCACTGACATTTGCCCTATCTGAAAGTCTGATAAATGCCAGAAAAATGACTAAGTCCCAAAAAAATTTTTTTCAACTTTTTTCAATTTTACCCCAATGTGATATATATTCTACCCACACACATTTGGAACTCTCCTGGGGTACCCTCACACATATTATTCCCTCATTTAGTGGATATTTTCACAAAAAAGTGACATTTTAAAAAATCCAGAAAATTGGCTGAAAACGACTAAATAACAAGGACTCATTGGGAGAATCACTCTGGAACTGAAATCGGAACGCTCACTGACATTTCCCCTATCTGAAAGTCTGATAAACGCTGGAAAAACGACTAAGTCCCAAAAAAATTTTTTCAACTTTTTTCAATTTTACCCCCGTGGGATATATATTCTTCCCACACACATTTGGAACTCTCCTGGTGTACCCTCACACATATTATTCCCTCATTTAGTGGATATTTTGACAAAAAAGTGAAATTTTCAAAAATCCAGAAAATTGGCTGAAAACGACTAAATAACAAGGACTCATTGGGCGAATCGCTCTGGAACTGAAATCGGAATGCTCACTGACATTTCCCCTATCTGAAAGTCTGATAAACGCCAGAAAAATGACAGTCCAAAAAAAAATTTTTTTCAACTTTTTTCAATTTTACCCCCGTGGGATATATATTCTACCCACACACATTTGGAACTCTCCTGGGGTACCCTCACTCATATTATTCCCTCATTTAGTGGATATTTTCACAAAAAAGTGAAATTTTCAAAAATCCAAAAAATTGGCTGAAAACGACTAAATATCAAGGACTCATTGAGTGAATCAGTCTGGAACTGAAATCGGAATGCTCACTGACATTTCCCCTATCTGAAAGTCTGATAAACGCCAGAAAAATGACAGTCCAAAAAAAAATTTTTTTCAACTTTTTTCAATTTTACCCCCGTGGGATATATATTCTACCCACACACATTTGGAACTCTCCTGGGGTACCTCACACATATTATTCCCTCATTTAGTGGATATTTTGACAAAAAAGTGAAATTTTCAAAAATCCAGAAAATTGGCTGAAAACGACTAAATAACAAGGACTCATTGGGAGAATCACTCTGGAACTGAAATCGGAATGCTCACTGACATTTCCCCTATCTGAAAGTCTGATAAATGCCAGAAAAATGACTAAGTCCAAAAAAAATTTTTTTCAACTTTTTTCAATTTTACCCCCGTGGGATATATATTCTACCCACACACATTTGGAACTCTCCTGGGGTACCCTCACACATATTATTCCCTCATTTAGTGGATATTTTCACAAAAAAGTGAAATTTTCAAAAATCCAAAAAATTGGCTGAAAACTACTAAATATCAAGGACTCATTGGGTGAATCACTCTGGAACTGAAATCGGAATGCTCACTGACATTTCCCCTATCTGAAAGTCTGATAAACGCCGGAAAAATGACTAAGTCCAAAAAAAATTTTTTTTCCACTTTTTTCAATTTTACCCCCGTGGGATATATATTCTACCCACACACATTTGGAACTCTCCTGGGGTACCCTCACACATATTATTCCCTCATTTAGTGGATATTTTCATAAAAAAGTGACATTTTCAAAAATCCAGAAAATTGGCTGAAAACGACTTAATTACAAGGACTCATTGGGCGAATCGCTCTGGAACTGAAATTGGAACGCTCACTGACATTTGCCCTATCTGAAAGTCTGATAAATGCCAGAAAAATGACTAAGTCCCAAAAAAATTTTTTTCAACTTTTTTCAATTTTACCCCAATGTGATATATATTCTACCCACACACATTTGGAACTCTCCTGGGGTACCCTCACACATATTATTCCCTCATTTAGTGGATATTTTCACAAAAAAGTGACATTTTAAAAAATCCAGAAAATTGGCTGAAAACGACTAAATAACAAGGACTCATTGGGAGAATCACTCTGGAACTGAAATCGGAACGCTCACTGACATTTCCCCTATCTGAAAGTCTGATAAACGCTGGAAAAACGACTAAGTCCCAAAAAAATTTTTTCAACTTTTTTCAATTTTACCCCCGTGGGATATATATTCTTCCCACACACATTTGGAACTCTCCTGGTGTACCCTCACACATATTATTCCCTCATTTAGTGGATATTTTCACAAAAAAGTGAAATTTTCAAAAATCCAGAAAATTGGCTGAAAACGACTAAATAACAAGGACTCATTGGGAGAATCACTCTGGAACTGAAATCGGAATGCTCACTGACATTTCCCCTATCTGAAAGTCTGATAAACGCCAGAAAAATGACAGTCCAAAAAAAATTTTTTTTCAACTTTTTTCAATTTTACCCCCGTGGGATATATATTCCACCCACACACATTTGGAACTCTCCTGGGGTACCCTCACACATATTATTCCCTCATTTAGTGGATATTTTCACAAAAAAGTGAAATTTTCAAAAATCCAAAAAATTGGCTGAAAACGACTAAATATCAAGGACTCATTGGGTGAATCAGTCTGGAACTGAAATTGGAATGCTCACTGACATTCCCCTATCTGAAAGTCTGATAAACGCCAGAAAAATGACTAAGTCCAAAAAAAAATTTTTTTCAACTTTTTTCAATTTTACCCCCGTGGGATATATATTCTACCCACACACATTCTAACTCTCCTGGGGTACCCTCACACATATTATTCCCTCATTTAGTGGATATTTTGACAAAAAAGTGAAATTTTCAAAAATCCAGAAAATTGGCTGAAAACGACTAAATAACAAGGACTCATTGGGCGAATCGCTCTGGAACTGAAATCGGAATGCTCACTGACATTTCCCCTATCTGAAAGTCTGATAAACGCCAGAAAAATGACAGTCCAAAAAAAAATTTTTTTCAACTTTTTTCAATTTTACCCCCGTGGGATATATATTCTACCCACACACATTTGGAACTCTCCTGGGGTACCCTCACTCATATTATTCCCTCATTTAGTGGATATTTTCACAAAAAAGTGAAATTTTCAAAAATCCAAAAAATTGGCTGAAAACTACTAAATATCAAGGACTCATTGGGTGAATCACTCTGGAACTGAAATCGGAATGCTCACTGACATTTCCCCTATCTGAAAGTCTGATAAACGCCGGAAAAATGACTAAGTCCAAAAAAAATTTTTTTTCCACTTTTTTCAATTTTACCCCCGTGGGATATATATTCTACCCACACACATTTGGAACTCTCCTGGGGTACCCTCACACATATTATTCCCTCATTTAGTGGATATTTTCATAAAAAAGTGACATTTTCAAAAATCCAGAAAATTGGCTGAAAACGACTTAATTACAAGGACTCATTGGGCGAATCGCTCTGGAACTGAAATTGGAACGCTCACTGACATTTGCCCTATCTGAAAGTCTGATAAATGCCAGAAAAATGACTAAGTCCCAAAAAAATTTTTTTCAACTTTTTTCAATTTTACCCCAATGTGATATATATTCTACCCACACACATTTGGAACTCTCCTGGGGTACCCTCACACATATTATTCCCTCATTTAGTGGATATTTTCACAAAAAAGTGACATTTTAAAAAATCCAGAAAATTGGCTGAAAACGACTAAATAACAAGGACTCATTGGGAGAATCACTCTGGAACTGAAATCGGAACGCTCACTGACATTTCCCCTATCTGAAAGTCTGATAAACGCTGGAAAAACGACTAAGTCCCAAAAAAATTTTTTCAACTTTTTTCAATTTTACCCCCGTGGGATATATATTCTTCCCACACACATTTGGAACTCTCCTGGTGTACCCTCACACATATTATTCCCTCATTTAGTGGATATTTTCACAAAAAAGTGAAATTTTCAAAAATCCAGAAAATTGGCTGAAAACGACTAAATAACAAGGACTCATTGGGAGAATCACTCTGGAACTGAAATCGGAATGCTCACTGACATTTCCCCTATCTGAAAGTCTGATAAACGCCAGAAAAATGACAGTCCAAAAAAAATTTTTTTTCAACTTTTTTCAATTTTACCCCCGTGGGATATATATTCCACCCACACACATTTGGAACTCTCCTGGGGTACCCTCACACATATTATTCCCTCATTTAGTGGATATTTTCACAAAAAAGTGAAATTTTCAAAAATCCAAAAAATTGGCTGAAAACGACTAAATATCAAGGACTCATTGGGTGAATCAGTCTGGAACTGAAATTGGAATGCTCACTGACATTCCCCTATCTGAAAGTCTGATAAACGCCAGAAAAATGACTAAGTCCAAAAAAAAATTTTTTTCAACTTTTTTCAATTTTACCCCCGTGGGATATATATTCTACCCACACACATTCTAACTCTCCTGGGGTACCCTCACACATATTATTCCCTCATTTAGTGGATATTTTGACAAAAAAGTGAAATTTTCAAAAATCCAGAAAATTGGCTGAAAACGACTAAATAACAAGGACTCATTGGGCGAATCGCTCTGGAACTGAAATCGGAATGCTCACTGACATTTCCCCTATCTGAAAGTCTGATAAACGCCAGAAAAATGACAGTCCAAAAAAAAATTTTTTTCAACTTTTTTCAATTTTACCCCCGTGGGATATATATTCTACCCACACACATTTGGAACTCTCCTGGGGTACCCTCACTCATATTATTCCCTCATTTAGTGGATATTTTCACAAAAAAGTGAAATTTTCAAAAATCCAAAAAATTGGCTGAAAACGACTAAATATCAAGGACTCATTGAGTGAATCAGTCTGGAACTGAAATCGGAATGCTCACTGACATTTCCCCTATCTGAAAGTCTGATAAACGCCAGAAAAATGACAGTCCAAAAAAAAATTTTTTTCAACTTTTTTCAATTTTACCCCCGTGGGATATATATTCTACCCACACACATTTGGAACTCTCCTGGGGTACCTCACACATATTATTCCCTCATTTAGTGGATATTTTGACAAAAAAGTGAAATTTTCAAAAATCCAGAAAATTGGCTGAAAACGACTAAATAACAAGGACTCATTGGGAGAATCACTCTGGAACTGAAATCGGAACGCTCACTGACATTTCCCCTATCTGAAAGTCTGATAAACGCTGGAAAAACGACTAAGTCCCAAAAAAATTTTTTCAACTTTTTTCAATTTTACCCCCGTGGGATATATATTCTTCCCACACACATTTGGAACTCTCCTGGTGTACCCTCACACATATTATTCCCTCATTTAGTGGATATTTTCACAAAAAAGTGAAATTTTCAAAAATCCAGAAAATTGGCTGAAAACGACTAAATAACAAGGACTCATTGGGAGAATCACTCTGGAACTGAAATCGGAATGCTCACTGACATTTCCCCTATCTGAAAGTCTGATAAACGCCAGAAAAATGACTAAGTCCAAAAAAAATTTTTTTTCAACTTTTTTCAATTTTACCCCCGTGGGATATATATTCTACCCACACACATTTGGAATTCTCCTGGGGTACCCTCACACATATTATTCCCTCATTTAGTGGATATTTTCACAAAAAAGTGAAATTTTCAAAATTCCCATAAATTGGCTGAAAACGACTAAATATCAAGGACTCATTGGGTGAATCAGTCTGGAACTGAAATCGGAATGCTCACTGACATTTCCCCTATCTGAAAGTCTGATAAACGCCGGAAAAATGACTAAGTCCAAAAAAAATTTTTTTTCCACTTTTTTCAATTTTACCCCCGTGGGATATATATTCTACCCACACACATTTGGAACTCTCCTGGGGTACCCTCACACATATTATTCCCTCATTTAGTGGATATTTTCACAAAAAAGTGAAATTTTCAAAAATCAAAAAAATTGGCTGAAAACGACTAAATATCAAGGACTCATTGGGCGAATCGCTCTGGAACTGAAATTGGAACGCTCACTGACATTTGCCCTATCTGAAAGTCTGATAAACGCCAGAAAAATGACTAAGTCCAAAAAAAAATTTTTTTAAACTTTTTTCAATTTTACCCCAATGGGATATATATTCTACCCACACACATTTGGAACTCTCCTGGGGTACCCTCACACATATTATTCCCTCATTTAGTGGATATTTTCACAAAAAAGTGACATTTTCAAAAATCCAGAAAATTGGCTGAAAACGACTAAATAACAAGGACTCATTGGGAGAATCACTCTGGAACTGAAATCGGAACGCTCACTGACATTTCCCCTATCTGAAAGTCTGATAAACGCCGGAAAAATGACTAACTCCAAAAAAAAATTTTTTTCCACTTTTTTCAATTTTACCCCCGTGGGATATATATTCTACCCACACACATTTGGAACTCTCCTGGGGTACCCTCACACATATTATTCCCTCATTTAGTGGATATTTTCACAAAAAAGTGAAATTTTCAAAAATCCAAAAAATTGGCTGAAAACGACTAAATATCAAGGACTCATTGGGTGAATCACTCTGGAACTGAAATCGGAATGCTCACTGACATTTCCCCTATCTGAAAGTCTGATAAACGCCAGAAAAATGACTAAGTCCAAAAAAAAATTTTTTTCAACTTTTTTCAATTTTACCCCCGTGGGATATATATTCTACCCACACACATTTGGAACTCTCCTGGGGTACGCTCACACATATTATTGCCTCATTTAGTGGATATTATGACAAAAAAGTGAAATTTTCAAAAATCCAAAAAATTGGCTGAAAACGACTAAATATCAAGGACTCATTGGGCGAATCGCTCTGGAACTGAAATCGGAACGCTCACTGATATTTGCCTTATCCGAAAGTCTGATAAACGCCAGAAAAATGACTAAGTCCAAAAAAAATTTTTTTAAAACTTTTTTCAATTTTACCCCCGTTTGATATATATTCTACCCACACACATTTGGAACTCTCCTGGGGTACCCTCACACATATTATTCCCTCATTTAGTGGATATTTTCACAAAAAAAGTGAAATTTTCAAAAATCCAGAAAATTGGCTGAAAACTACTAAATATCAAGGACTCTGGGTGAATCGCTCTGGAACTGAAATCGGAACGCTCACTGACATTTGCCCTATCTGAAAGTCTGATAAACGCCGGAAAAATGACTAAGTCCAAAAAAAATTTTTTTTCCACTTTTTTCAATTTTACCCCCGTGGGATATATATTCTACCCACACACATTTGGAACTCTCCTGGGGTACCCTCACACATATTATTCCCTCATTTAGTGGATATTTTCACAAAAAAGTGAAATTTTCAAAAATCCAAAAAATTGGCTGAAAACGACTAAATATCAAGGACTCATTGGGCGAATCGCTCTGGAACTGAAATTGGAACGCTCACTGACATTTGCCCCATCTGAAAGTCTGATAAACGCCAGAAAAATGACTAAGTCCAAAAAAAATTTTTTTAAAACTTTTTTCAATTTTACCCCCGTTTGATATATATTCTACCCACACACATTTGGAACTCTCCTGGGGTACCCTCACACATATTATTCCCTCATTTAGTGGATATTTTCACAAAATAAGTGAAATTTTCGAAAATCCAGAAAATTGGCTGAAAACTACTTAATATCAAGGACTCAGGGCGAATCGCTCTGGAACTGAAATCGGAATGCTCACTGACATTTCCCCTATCTGAAAGTCTGATAAACGCCAGAAAAATCACTAAGTCCAAAAAAATTTTTATTTTTTTATTTTTTTCAATTTTACCCCCGTGGGATATATATTCTACCCACACACATTTGGAACTCTCCTGGTGTACCCTCACACATATTATTCCCTCATTTAGTGGATATTTTCACAAAAAAGTGACATTTTCAAAAATCCAGAAAATTGGCTGAAAACGACTTAATTACAAGGACTCATTGGGCGAATCACTCTGGAACTGAAATTGGAACGCTCACTGACATTTGCCCTATCTGAAAGTCTGATAAATGCCAGAAAAATGACTAAGTCCCAAAAAAATTTTTTTCAACTTTTTTCAATTTTACCCCAATGTGATATATATTCTACCCACACACATTTGGAACTCTCCTGGGGTACCCTCACACATATTATTCCCTCATTTAGTGGATATTTTCACAAAAAAGTGAAATTTTCAAAAATCCAGAAAATTGGCTGAAAACGACTAAATAACAATGACTCATTGGGCGAATCGCTCTGGAACTGAAATCGGAACACTCACTGACATTTCCCCTATCTGAAAGTCTGATAAACGCTGGAAAAACGACTAAGTCCAAAAAAAAATTTTTTTCAACTTTTTTCAATTTTACCCCCGTGGGATATATATTCTTCCCACACACATTTGGAACTCTCCTGGGGTACCCTCACACATATTATTCCCTCATTTAGTGGATATTTTCACAAAAAAGTGAAATTTTCAAAAATCCAGAAAATTGGCTGAAAACGACTAAATAACAATGACTCATTGGTCGAATCGCTCTGGAACTGAAATCGGAACACTCACTGACATTTCCCCTATCTGAAAGTCTGATAAACGCCGGAAAAATGACTAAGTCCAAAAAATATTTTTTTTCCACTTTTTTCAATTTTACCCCCGTGGGATATATATTCTACCCACACACATTTGGAACTCTCCTGGGGTACCCTCACACATATTATTCCCTCATTTAGTGGATATTTTCACAAAAAAAGTGAAATTTTCAAAAATCCAGAAAATTGGCTGAAAACTGCTAAATATCAAGGACTCTGGGCGAATCGCTCTGGAACTGAAATCGGAACGCTCACTGACATTTCCCCTATCTGAAAGTCTGATAAACGCCAGAAAAATCACTAAGTCCCAAAAAATTTTTATTTTTTTATTTTTTTCAATTTTACCCCCGTGGGATATATAGTCTACCCACACACATTTGGAACTCTCCTGGTGTACCATCACACATATTATTCCCTCATTTAGTGGATATTTTCACAAAAAAGTGACATTTTCAAAAATCCAGAAAATTGGCTGAAAACGACTAAATAACAAGGACTCATTAGGCGAATCGCTCTGGAACTGAAATTGGAACGCTCACTGACATTTGCCCTATCTGAAAGTCTGATAAACGCCAGAAAAATGACTAAGTCCAAAAAAAAATTTTTTCAACTTTTTTCAATTTTACCCCAATGTGATATACATTCTACCCACACACATTTGGAACTCTCCTGGGGTACCCTCACACATATTATTCCCTCATTTAGTGGATATTTTCACAAAAAAGTGAAATTTTCAAAAATCCAGAAAATTGGCTGAAAACGACTAAATAACAAGGACTCATTGGGCGAATCGCTTTGGAACTGAAATCGGAATGCTCACTGACATTTCCCCTATCTGAAAGTCTGATAAACGCCAGAAAAATGACAGTCCAAAAAAAAATTTTTTTCAACTTTTTTCAATTTTACCCCCGTGGGATATATATTCTACCCACACACATTTGGAACTCTCCTGGGGTACCCTCACACATATTATTCCCTCATTTAGTGGATATTTTCACAAAAAAGTGAAATTTTCAAAAATCCAAAAAATTGGCTGAAAACGACTAAATATCAAGGACTCATTGGGTGAATCAGTCTGGAACTGAAATTGGAATGCTCACTGACATTCCCCTATCTGAAAGTCTGATAAACGCCAGAAAAATGACTAAGTCCAAAAAAAATTTTTTTTCAACTTTTTTCAATTTTACCCCCGTGGGATATATATTCTACCCACACACATTTGGAACTCTCCTGGGGTACCCTCACACATATTATTCCCTCATTTAGTGGATATTTTGACAAAAAAGTGAAATTTTCAAAAATCCAGAAAATTGTCTGAAAACGACTAAATAACAAGGACTCATTGGGCGAATCGCTCTGGAACTGAAATCGGAATGCTCACTGACATTTCCCCTATCTGAAAGTCTGATAAACGCCAGAAAAATGACTAAGTCCAAAAAAAAATTTTTTTCAACTTTTTTCAATTTTACCCCCGTGGGATATATATTCTACCCACACACATTTGGAATTCTCCTGGGGTACCCTCACACATATTATTCCCTCATTTAGTGGATATTTTCACAAAAAAGATAAATTTTCAAAAATCCCAAAAATTGGCTGAAAACGACTAAATATCAAGGACTCATTGGGTGAATCAGTCTGGAACTGAAATCGGAATGCTCACTGACATTTCCCCTATCTGAAAGTCTGATAAACGCCGGAAAAATGACTAAGTCCAAAAAAAATTTTTTTTCAACTTTTTTCAATTTTACCCCTGTGGGCTATATATTCTACCCACACACATTTGGAACTCTCCTGGGGTACCCTCACACATATTATTCCCTCATTTAGTGGATATTTTCACAAAAAAGTGAAATTTTAAAAAATCCAAAAAATAGTCTGAAAACGACTAAATATCAAGGACTCATTGGGTGAATCACTCTGGAACTGAAATCGGAATGCTCACTGACATTTCCCCTATCTGAAAGTCTGATAAACGGCAGAAAAATGACTAAGTCTAAAAAAAAATTTTTTTCAACTTTTTTCAATTTTACCCCCGTGGGATATATATTCTACCCACACACATTTGGAACTCTCCTGGGGTACCCTCACACATATTATTCCCTCATTTAGTGGATATTTTCACAAAAAAGTGAAATTTTCAAAAATCCAAAAAATTGGCTGAAAACGACTAAATATCAAGGACTCATTGGGTTAATCACTCTGGAACTGAAATCGGAATGCTCACTGACATTTCCCCTATCTGAAAGTCTGATAAACGCCAGAAAAATGACTAAGTCCAAAAAAAAATTTTTTTAAACTTTTTTCAATTTTACCCCAATGGGATATATATTCTACCCACACACATTTGGAACTCTCCTGGGGTACCCTCACACATATTATTCCCTCATTTAGTGGATATTTTCACAAAAAAGTGACATTTTCAAAAATCCAAAAAATTGGCTGAAAACGACTAAATATCAAGGACTCATTGGGTGAATCAGTCTGGAACTGAAATTGGAATGCTCACTGACATTCCCCTATCTGAAAGTCTGATAAACGCCAGAAAAATTACTAAGTCCAAAAAAAAATTTTTTTCAACTTTTTTCAATTTTACCCCCGTGGGATATATATTCTACCCACACACATTTGGAACTCTCCTGGGGTACCCTCACACATATTATTCCCTCATTTAGTGGATATTTTGACAAAAAAGTGAAATTTTCAAAAATCCAGAAAATTGTCTGAAAACGACTAAATAACAAGGACTCATTTGGCGAATCGCTCTGGAACTGAAATCGGAATGCTCACTGACATTTCCCCTATCTGAAAGTCTGATAAACGCCAGAAAAATGACTAAGTCCAAAAAAAATTTTTTTTCAATTTTACCCCTGTGGGCTATATATTCTACCCACACACATTTGGAACTCTCCTGGGGTACCCTCACACATATTATTCCCTCATTTAGTGGATATTTTCACAAAAAAGTGAAATTTTAAAAAATCCAAAAAATAGTCTGAAAACGACTAAATATCAAGGACTCATTGGGTGAATCACTCAGGAACTGAAATCGGAATGCTCACTGACATTTCCCCTATCTGAAAGTCTGATAAACGCCAGAAAAATGACAGTCCAAAAAAAAATTTTTTTCAACTTTTTTCAATTTTACCCCCGTGGGATATATATTCTACCCACACACATTTGGAACTCTCCTGGGGTACCCTCACACATATTATTCCCTCATTTAGTGGATATTTTGACAAAAAAGTGAAATTTTTAAAAATCCAGAAAATTGGCTGAAAACGACTAAATAACAAGGACTCATTGGGAGAATCACTCTGGAACTGAAATCGGAATGCTCACTGACATTTCCCCTATCTGAAAGTCTGATAAACGCCAGAAAAATGACTAAGTCCAAAAAAAATTTTTTTTCAACTTTTTTCAATTTTACCCCCGTGGGATATATATTCTACCCACACACATTTGGAATTCTCCTGGGGTACCCTCACACATATTATTCCCTCATTTAGTGGATATTTTCACAAAAAAGATAAATTTTCAAAAATCCCAAAAATTGGCTGAAAACGACTAAATATCAAGGACTCATTGGGTGAATCAGTCTGGAACTGAAATCGGAATGCTCACTGACATTTCCCCTATCTGAAAGTCTGATAAACGCCGGAAAAATGACTAAGTCCAAAAAAAATTTTTTTTCAACTTTTTTCAATTTTACCCCTGTGGGCTATATATTCTACCCACACACATTTGGAACTCTCCTGGGGTACCCTCACACATATTATTCCCTCATTTAGTGGATATTTTCACAAAAAAGTGAAATTTTAAAAAATCCAAAAAATAGTCTGAAAACGACTAAATATCAAGGACTCATTGGGTGAATCACTCTGGAACTGAAATCGGAATGCTCACTGACATTTCCCCTATCTGAAAGTCTGATAAACGGCAGAAAAATGACTAAGTCTAAAAAAAAATTTTTTTCAACTTTTTTCAATTTTACCCCCGTGGGATATATATTCTACCCACACACATTTGGAACTCTCCTGGGGTACCCTCACACATATTATTCCCTCATTTAGTGGATATTTTCACAAAAAAGTGAAATTTTCAAAAATCCAAAAAATTGGCTGAAAACGACTAAATATCAAGGACTCATTGGGTTAATCACTCTGGAACTGAAATCGGAATGCTCACTGACATTTCCCCTATCTGAAAGTCTGATAAACGCCAGAAAAATGACTAAGTCCAAAAAAAAATTTTTTTAAACTTTTTTCAATTTTACCCCAATGGGATATATATTCTACCCACACACATTTGGAACTCTCCTGGGGTACCCTCACACATATTATTCCCTCATTTAGTGGATATTTTCACAAAAAAGTGACATTTTCAAAAATCCAAAAAATTGGCTGAAAACGACTAAATATCAAGGACTCATTGGGTGAATCAGTCTGGAACTGAAATTGGAATGCTCACTGACATTCCCCTATCTGAAAGTCTGATAAACGCCAGAAAAATTACTAAGTCCAAAAAAAAATTTTTTTCAACTTTTTTCAATTTTACCCCCGTGGGATATATATTCTACCCACACACATTTGGAACTCTCCTGGGGTACCCTCACACATATTATTCCCTCATTTAGTGGATATTTTGACAAAAAAGTGAAATTTTCAAAAATCCAGAAAATTGTCTGAAAACGACTAAATAACAAGGACTCATTTGGCGAATCGCTCTGGAACTGAAATCGGAATGCTCACTGACATTTCCCCTATCTGAAAGTCTGATAAACGCCAGAAAAATGACTAAGTCCAAAAAAAATTTTTTTTCAATTTTACCCCTGTGGGCTATATATTCTACCCACACACATTTGGAACTCTCCTGGGGTACCCTCACACATATTATTCCCTCATTTAGTGGATATTTTCACAAAAAAGTGAAATTTTAAAAAATCCAAAAAATAGTCTGAAAACGACTAAATATCAAGGACTCATTGGGTGAATCACTCAGGAACTGAAATCGGAATGCTCACTGACATTTCCCCTATCTGAAAGTCTGATAAACGCCAGAAAAATGACAGTCCAAAAAAAAATTTTTTTCAACTTTTTTCAATTTTACCCCCGTGGGATATATATTCTACCCACACACATTTGGAACTCTCCTGGGGTACCCTCACACATATTATTCCCTCATTTAGTGGATATTTTGACAAAAAAGTGAAATTTTTAAAAATCCAGAAAATTGGCTGAAAACGACTAAATAACAAGGACTCATTGGGCGAATCGCTCTGGAACTGAAATCGGAATGCTCACTGACATTTCCCCTATCTGAAAGTCTGATAAACGCCAGAAAAATGACAGTCCAAAAAAAAATTTTTTTCAACTTTTTTCAATTTTACCCCCATGGGATATATATTCTACCCACACACATTTGGAACTCTCCTGGGGTACCCTCACACATATTATTCCCTCATTTAGTGGATATTTTCACAAAAAAGTGACATTTTAAAAAATCCAGAAAAATGGCTGAAAACGACTAAATAACAAGGACTCATTGGGAGAATCACTCTGGAACTGAAATCGGAACGCTCACTGACATTTCCCCTATCTGAAAGTCTGATAAACGCTGGAAAAACGACTAAGTCCAAAAAAAATTTTTTTCAACTTTTTTCAATTTTACCCCCGTGGGATATATATTCTACCCACACACATTTGGAATTCTCCTGGGGTACCCTCACACATATTATTCCCTCATTTAGTGGATATTTTCACAAAAAAGTGAAATTTTCAAAAATCCCAAAAATTGGCTGAAAACGACTAAATATCAAGGACTCATTGGGTGAATCAGTCTGGAACTGAAATCGGAATGCTCACTGACATTTCCCCTATCTGAAAGTCTGATAAACGCCGGAAAAATGACTAAGTCCAAAAAAAATTTTTTTTCAACTTTTTTCAATTTTACCCCCGTGGGCTATATATTCTACCCACACACATTTGGAACTCTCCTGGGGTACCCTCACACATATTATTCCCTCATTTAGTGGATATTTTCATAAAAAAGTGAAATTTTAAAAAATCCAAAAAATAGTCTGAAAACGACTAAATATCAAGGACTCATTGGGTGAATCACTCTGCAACTGAAATCGGAATGCTCACTGACATTTCCCCTATCTGAAAGTCTGATAAACGCCAGAAAAATGACTAAGTCCAAAAAAAAAATTTTTTAAACTTTTTTCAATTTTACCCCAATGGGATATATATTCTACCCACACACATTTGGAACTCTCCTTGGGTACACTCACACATATTATTCCCTCATTTAGTGGATATTTTCACAAAAAAGTGACATTTTCAAAAATCCAGAAAATTGGCTGAAAACGACTAAATAACAAGGACTCATTGGGAGATTCACTCTGGAACTGAAATCGGAACGCTCACTGACATTTCCCCTATCTGAAAGTCTGATAAACGCTGGAAAAACGACTAAGTCCAAAAAAAAATTTTTTTCAACTTTTTTCAATTTTACCCCCGTGGGATATATATTCTTCCCACACACATTTGGAACTCTCCTGGGGTAACCTCACACATATTATTCCCTCATTTAGTGGATATTTTCACAAAAAAGTGAAATTTTCAAAAATCCAGAAAATTGGCTGAAAACGACTAAATAACAAGGACTCATTGGGCGAATCGCTTTGGAACTGAAATCGGAATGCTCACTGACATTTCCCCTATCTGAAAGTCTGATAAACGCCAGAAAAATGACAGTCCAAAAAAAAATTTTTTTCAACTTTTTTCAATTTTACCCCCGTGGGATATATATTCTACCCACACATATTTGGAACTCTCCTGGGGTACCCTCACACATATTATTCCCTCATTTAGTGGATATTTTGACAAAAAAGTGAAATTTTTAAAAATCCAGAAAATTGGCTGAAAACGACTAAATAACAAGGAGCCATTGGGCGAATCACTCTGGAACTGAAATCGGAATGCTCACTGACATTTCCCCTATCTGAAAGTCTGATAAACGGCAGAAAAATGACTAAGTCTAAAAAAAAATTTTTTTCAACTTTTTTCAATTTTACCCCCGTGGGATATATATTCTACCCACACACATTTGGAACTCTCCTGGGGTACCCTCACACATATTATTCCCTCATTTAGTGGATATTTTCACAAAAAAGTGAAATTTTCAAAAATCCAGAAAATTGGCTGAAAACGACTAAATAACAAGGACTCATTGGGAGAATCACTCTGGAATTGAAATCGGAACGCTCACTGACATTTCCCCTATCTGAAAGTCTGATAAACGCTGGAAAAACGACTAAGTCCAAAAAAAAATTTTTTTCAACTTTTTTCAATTTTACCCCCGTGGGATATATATTCTACCCACACACATTTGGAACTCTCCTGGGGTACCCTCACACATATTATTCCCTCATTTAGTGGATATTTTCACAAAAAAGTGAAATTTTAAAAAATCCAAAAAATAGTCTGAAAACGACTAAATATCAAGGACTCATTGGGTGAATCACTCTGGAACTGAAATCGGAATGCTCACTGACATTTCCCCTATCTGAAAGTCTGATAAACGGCAGAAAAATGACTAAGTCTAAAAAAAAATTTTTTTCAACTTTTTTCAATTTTATCCCCGTGGGATATATATTCTACCCACACACATTTGGAACTCTCCTGCCTCTCCTGCGGTACCCTCACACATATTATTCCCTCATTTAGTGGATATTTTCACAAAAAAGTGACATTTTCAAAAATCCAGAAAATTGGCTGAAAACGACAAAATAACAAGGACTCATTGGGAGAATCACTCTGGAACTGAAATCGGAACGCTCACTGACATTTCCCCTATCTGAAAGTCTGATAAACGCTGGAAAAACGACTAAGTCCAAAAAAAAATTTTTTTCAACTTTTTTCAATTTTACCCCCGTGGGATATATATTCTTCCCACACACATTTGGAACTCTCCTGGTGTACCCTCACACATATTATTCCCTCATTTAGTGGATATTTTCACAAAAAAGTGAAATTTTCAAAAATCCAGAAAATTGGCTGAAAACGACTAAATAACAAGGACTCATTGGGCGAATCGCTCTGGAACTGAAATCGGAATGCTCACTGACATTTCCCCTATCTGAAAGTCTGATAAACGCCAGAAAAATGACTAAGTCCACAAAAAAATTTTTTTCAACTTTTTTCAATTTTACCCCCGTGGGATATATATTCTACCCACACACATTTGGAACTCTCCTGGGGTACCCTCACACATATTATTCCCTCATTTAGTGGATATTTTCACACAAAAAAGTGAAATTTTCAAAAATCCAGAAAATTGGCTGAAAACGACTAAATAACAAGGACTCATTGGGCGAATCGCTCTGGAGCTGAAATCGGAATGCTCACTGACATTTCCCCTATCTGAAAGTCTGATAAGCGCCAGAAAAATGACTAAGTCCACAAAAAAAATTTTTTCAACTTTTTTCAATTTTACCCCCGTGGGATATATATTCTACCCACACACATTTGGAACTCTCCTGGGGTACCCTCACACATATTATTCCCTCATTTAGTGGATATTTTCACACAAAAAAGTGAAATTTTCGAAAATCCAGAAAATTGGCTGAAAACGACCAAATATCAAGGACTCATTGGGTTAATCACTCTGGAACTGAAATCGGAATGCTCACTGACATTTCCCCTATCTGAAAGTCTGATAAACGCCAGAAAAATGACTAAGTCCAAAAAAAATTTTTTTCAACTTTTTTCAATTTTACACCCGTGGGATATATATTCTACCCACACACATTTGGAATTCTCCTGGGGTACCCTCACACATATTATTCCCTCATTTAGTTGATATTTTCACCAAAAAGTGAAATTTTCAAAAATCCCAAAAATTGGCTGAAAACGACTAAATATCAAGGACTCATTGGGTGAATCAGTCTGGAACTGAAATCGGAATGCTCACTGACATTTCCCCTATCTGAAAGTCTGATAAACGCTGGAAAAACGACTAAGTCCAAAAAAAAATTTTTTTCAACTTTTTTCAATTTTACCCCCGTGGGATATATATTCTTCCCACACACATTTGGAACTCTCCTGGGGTAACCTCACACATATTATTCCCTCATTTAGTGGATATTTTCACAAAAAAGTGAAATTTTCAAAAATCCAGAAAATTGGCTGAAAACGACTAAATAACAAGGAGTCATTGGGCGAATCACTCTGGAACTGAAATCGGAACACTCACTGACATTTCCCCTATCTGAAAGTCTGATAAACGCTGGAAAAACGACTAAGTCCAAAAAAAAATTTTTTTCAACTTTTTTCAATTTTACCCCCGTGGGATATATATTCTTCCCACACACATTTGGAACTCTCCTGGGGTAACCTCACACATTTCCCTCATTTAGTGGATATTTTCACAAAAAAGTGAAATTTTCAAAAATCCAGAAAATTGGCTGAAAACGACTAAATAACAAGGACTCATTGGGCGAATCGCTTTGGAACTGAAATCGGAATGCTCACTGACATTTCCCCTATCTGAAAGTCTGATAAACGCCAGAAAAATGACAGTCCAAAAAAAAATTTTTTTCAACTTTTTTCAATTTTACCCCCGTGGGATATATATTCTACCCACACACATTTGGAACTCTCCTGGGGTACCCTCACACATATTATTCCCTCATTTAGTGGATATTTTCACAAAAAAGTGAAATTTTCAAAAATCCAGAAAATTGGCTGAAAACGACTAAATAACAAGGAGCCATTGGGCGAATCACTCTGGAACTGAAATCGGAATGCTCACTGACATTTCCCCTATCTGAAAGTCTGATAAACGGCAGAAAAATGACTAAGTCTAAAAAAAAATTTTTTTCAACTTTTTTCAATTTTACCCCCGTGGGATATATATTCTACCCACACACATTTGGAACTCTCCTGGGGTACCCTCACACATATTATTCCCTCATTTAGTGGATATTTTCACAAAAAAGTGAAATTTTCAAAAATCCCAAAAATTGGCTGAAAACGACTAAATATCAAGGACTCATTGGGTGAATCAGTCTGGAACTGAAATCGGAATGCTCACTGACATTTCCCCTATCTGAAAGTCTGATAAACGGCAGAAAAATGACTAAGTCCAAAAAAAAAATTTTTTAAACTTTTTTCAATTTTACCCCAATGGGATATATATTCTACCCACACACATTTGGAACTCTCCTGGGGTACCCTCACACATATTATTCCCTCATTTAGTGGATATTTTCACAAAAAAGTGAAATTTTCAAAAATCCAGAAAATTGGCTGAAAACGACTAAATATCAAGGACTCATTGGGTGAATCACTCTGGAACTGAAATCGGAATGCTCACTGACATTTCCCCTATCTGAAAGTCTGATAAACGGCAGAAAAATGACTAAGTCTAAAAAAAAATTTTTTTCAACTTTTTTCAATTTTACCCCCGTGGGATATATATTCTACCCACACACATTTGGAACTCTCCTGCCTCTCCTGCGGTACCCTCACACATATTATTCCCTCATTTAGTGGATATTTTCACAAAAAAGTGACATTTTCAAAAATCCAGAAAATTGGCTGAAAACGACAAAATAACAAGGACTCATTGGGAGAATCACTCTGGAACTGAAATCGGAACGCTCACTGACATTTCCCCTATCTGAAAGTCTGATAAACGCTGGAAAAACGACTAAGTCCAAAAAAAAATTTTTTTCAACTTTTTTCAATTTTACCCCCGTGGGATATATATTCTTCCCACACACATTTGGATCTCTCCTGGGGTAACCTCACACATATTATTCCCTCATTTAGTGGATATTTTCACAAAAAAGTGAAATTTTCAAAAATCCAGAAAATTGGCTGAAAACGACTAAATAACAAGGACTCATTGGGCGAATCGCTTTGGAACTGAAATCGGAATGCTCACTGACATTTCCCCTATCTGAAAGTCTGATAAACGCCAGAAAAATGACAGTCCAAAAAAAAATTTTTTTCAACTTTTTTCAATTTTACCCCCGTGGGATATATATTCTACCCACACATATTTGGAACTCTCCTGGGGTACCCTCACACATATTATTCCCTCATTTAGTGGATATTTTGACAAAAAAGTGAAATTTTTAAAAATCCAGAAAATTGGCTGAAAACGACTAAATAACAAGGAGCCATTGGGCGAATCACTCTGGAACTGAAATCGGAATGCTCACTGACATTTCCCCTATCTGAAAGTCTGATAAACGGCAGAAAAATGACTAAGTCCAAAAAAAAAATTTTTTAAACTTTTTTCAATTTTACCCCAATGGGATATATATTCTACCCACACACATTTGGAACTCTCCTGGGGTACCCTCACACATATTATTCCCTCATTTAGTGGATATTTTCACAAAAAAGTGAAATTTTCAAAAATCCAGAAAATTGGCTGAAAACGACTAAATAACAAGGACTCATTGGGAGAATCACTCTGGAATTGAAATCGGAACGCTCACTGACATTTCCCCTATCTGAAAGTCTGATAAACGCTGGAAAAACGACTAAGTCCAAAAAAAAATTTTTTTCAACTTTTTTCAATTTTACCCCCGTGGGATATATATTCTACCCACACACATTTGGAACTCTCCTGGGGTACCCTCACACATATTATTCCCTCATTTAGTGGATATTTTCACAAAAAAGTGAAATTTTAAAAAATCCAAAAAATAGTCTGAAAACGACTAAATATCAAGGACTCATTGGGTGAATCACTCTGGAACTGAAATCGGAATGCTCACTGACATTTCCCCTATCTGAAAGTCTGATAAACGGCAGAAAAATGACTAAGTCTAAAAAAAAATTTTTTTCAACTTTTTTCAATTTTACCCCCGTGGGATATATATTCTACCCACACACATTTGGAACTCTCCTGCGGTACCCTCACACATATTATTCCCTCATTTAGTGGATATTTTCACAAAAAAGTGACATTTTCAAAAATCCAGAAAATTGGCTGAAAACGACAAAATAACAAGGACTCATTGGGAGAATCACTCTGGAACTGAAATCGGAACGCTCACTGACATTTCCCCTATCTGAAAGTCTGATAAACGCTGGAAAAACGACTAAGTCCAAAAAAAAATTTTTTTCAACTTTTTTCAATTTTACCCCCGTGGGATATATATTCTTCCCACACACATTTGGAACTCTCCTGGGGTAACCTCACACATATTATTCCCTCATTTAGTGGATATTTTCACAAAAAAGTGAAATTTTCAAAAATCCAGAAAATTGGCTGAAAACGACTAAATAACAAGGAGTCATTGGGCGAATCACTCTGGAACTGAAATCGGAACACTCACTGACATTTCCCCTATCTGAAAGTCTGATAAACGCTGGAAAAACGACTAAGTCCAAAAAAAAATTTTTTTCAACTTTTTTCAATTTTACCCCCGTGGGATATATATTCTTCCCACACACATTTGGAACTCTCCTGGGGTAACCTCACACATTTCCCTCATTTAGTGGATATTTTCACAAAAAAGTGAAATTTTCAAAAATCCAGAAAATTGGCTGAAAACGACTAAATAACAAGGACTCATTGGGCGAATCGCTTTGGAACTGAAATCGGAATGCTCACTGACATTTCCCCTATCTGAAAGTCTGATAAACGCCAGAAAAATGACAGTCCAAAAAAAAATTTTTTTCAACTTTTTTCAATTTTACCCCCGTGGGATATATATTCTACCCACACACATTTGGAACTCTCCTGGGGTACCCTCACACATATTATTCCCTCATTTAGTGGATATTTTGACAAAAAAGTGAAATTTTTAAAAATCCAGAAAATTGGCTGAAAACGACTAAATAACAAGGACTCATTGGGCGAATCGCTCTGGAACTGAAATCGGAATGCTCACTGACATTTCCCCTATCTGAAAGTCTGATAAACGCCAGAAAAATGACAGTCCAAAAAAAATTTTTTTCAACTTTTTTCAATTTTACCCCCGTGGGATATATATTCTACCCACACATATTTGGAACTCTCCTGGGGTACCCTCACACATATTATTCCCTCATTTAGTGGATATTTTCACAAAAAAGTGAAATTTTCAAAAATCCAGAAAATTGGCTGAAAACGACTAAATAACAAGGAGCCATTGGGCGAATCACTCTGGAACTGAAATCGGAATGCTCACTGACATTTCCCCTATCTGAAAGTCTGATAAACGGCAGAAAAATGACTAAGTCTAAAAAAAAATTTTTTTCAACTTTTTTCAATTTTACCCCCGTGGGATATATATTCTACCCACACACATTTGGAACTCTCCTGGGGTACCCTCACACATATTATTCCCTCATTTAGTGGATATTTTCACAAAAAAGTGAAATTTTCAAAAATCCAAAAAATTGGCTGAAAACGACCAAATATCAAGGTCTCATTGGGTTAATCACTCTGGAACTGAAATCGGAATGCTCACTGACATTTCCCCTATCTGAAAGTCTGATAAACGCCAGAAAAATGACTAAGTCCAAAAAAAAATTTTTTTAAACTTTTTTCAATTTTACCCCAATGGGATATATATTCTACCCACACACATTTGGAACTCTCCTGGGGTACCCTCACACATATTATTCCCTCATTTAGTGGATATTTTCACAAAAAAGTGACATTTTAAAAAATCCAGAAAAATGGCTGAAAACGACTAAATAACAAGGACTCATTGGGAGAATCACTCTGGAACTGAAATCGGAACGCTCACTGACATTTCCCCTATCTGAAAGTCTGATAAACGCTGGAAAAACGACTAAGTCCAAAAAAAATTTTTTTCAACTTTTTTCAATTTTACCCCCGTGGGATATATATTCTACCCACACACATTTGGAATTCTCCTGGGGTACCCTCACACATATTATTCCCTCATTTAGTGGATATTTTCACAAAAAAGTGAAATTTTCAAAAATCCCAAAAATTGGCTGAAAACGACTAAATATCAAGGACTCATTGGGTGAATCAGTCTGGAACTGAAATCGGAATGCTCACTGACATTTCCCCTATCTGAAAGTCTGATAAACGCTGGAAAAACGACTAAGTCCAAAAAAAAATTTTTTTCAACTTTTTTCAATTTTACCCCCGTGGGATATATATTCTACCCACACACATTTGGAACTCTCCTGGGGTACCCTCACACATATTATTCCCTCATTTAGTGGATATTTTCACAAAAAAGTGAAATTTTAAAAAATCCAAAAAATAGTCTGAAAACGACTAAATATCAAGGACTCATTGGGTGAATCACTCTGGAACTGAAATCGGAATGCTCACTGACATTTCCCCTATCTGAAAGTCTGATAAACGGCAGAAAAATGACTAAGTCTAAAAAAAAATTTTTTTCAACTTTTTTCAATTTTACCCCCGTGGGATATATATTCTACCCACACACATTTGGAACTCTCCTGCGGTACCCTCACACATATTATTCCCTCATTTAGTGGATATTTTCACAAAAAATGACATTTTCAAAAATCCAGAAAATTGGCTGAAAACGACTAAATAACAAGGACTCATTGGGAGAATCACTCTGGAACTGAAATCGGAACGCTCACTGACATTTCCCCTATCTGAAAGTCTGATAAACGCTGGAAAAACGACTAAGTCCAAAAAAAAATTTTTTTCAACTTTTTTCAATTTTACCCCCGTGGGATATATATTCTTCCCACACACATTTGGAACTCTCCTGGTGTACCCTCACACATATTATTCCCTCATTTAGTGGATATTTTCACAAAAAAGTGAAATTTTCAAAAATCCAGAAAATTGGCTGAAAACGACTAAATATCAAGGACTCATTGGGTGAATCAGTCTGGAACTGAAATCGGAATGCTCACTGACATTTCCCCTATCTGAAAGTCTGATAAACGGCAGAAAAATGACTAAGTCCAAAAAAAAAATTTTTTAAACTTTTTTCAATTTTACCCCAATGGGATATATATTCTACCCACACACATTTGGAACTCTCCTGGGGTACCCTCACACATATTATTCCCTCATTTAGTGGATATTTTCACAAAAAAGTGAAATTTTCAAAAATCCAGAAAATTGGCTGAAAACGACTAAATAACAAGGACTCATTGGGAGAATCACTCTGGAATTGAAATCGGAACGCTCACTGACATTTCCCCTATCTGAAAGTCTGATAAACGCTGGAAAAACGACTAAGTCCAAAAAAAAATTTTTTTCAACTTTTTTCAATTTTACCCCCGTGGGATATAGATTCTACCCACACACATTTGGAACTCTCCTGGGGTACCCTCACACATATTATTCCCTCATTTAGTGGATATTTTCACAAAAAAGTGAAATTTTAAAAAATCCAAAAAATAGTCTGAAAACGACTAAATATCAAGGACTCATTGGGTGAATCACTCTGGAACTGAAATCGGAATGCTCACTGACATTTCCCCTATCTGAAAGTCTGATAAACGGCAGAAAAATGACTAAGTCTAAAAAAAAATTTTTTTCAACTTTTTTCAATTTTACCCCCGTGGGATATATATTCTACCCACACACATTTGGAACTCTCCTGCGGTACCCTCACACATATTATTCCCTCATTTAGTGGATATTTTCACAAAAAAGTGACATTTTCAAAAATCCAGAAAATTGGCTGAAAACGACAAAATAACAAGGACTCATTGGGAGAATCACTCTGGAACTGAAATCGGAACGCTCACTGACATTTCCCCTATCTGAAAGTCTGATAAACGCTGGAAAAACGACTAAGTCCAAAAAAAAATTTTTTTCAACTTTTTTCAATTTTACCCCCGTGGGATATATATTCTTCCCACACACATTTGGAACTCTCCTGGTGTACCCTCACACATATTATTCCCTCATTTAGTGGATATTTTCACAAAAAAGTGAAATTTTCAAAAATCCAGAAAATTGGCTGAAAACGACTAAATAACAAGGACTCATTGGGCGAATCGCTCTGGAACTGAAATCGGAATGCTCACTGACATTTCCCCTATCTGAAAGTCTGATAAACGCCAGAAAAATGACTAAGTCCACAAAAAAATTTTTTTCAACTTTTTTCAATTTTACCCCCGTGGGATATATATTCTACCCACACACATTTGGAACTCTCCTGGGGTACCCTCACACATATTATTCCCTCATTTAGTGGATATTTTCACACAAAAAAGTGAAATTTTCAAAAATCCAGAAAATTGGCTGAAAACGACTAAATAACAAGGACTCATTGGGCGAATCGCTCTGGAACTGAAATCGGAATGCTCACTGACATTTCCCCTATCTGAAAGTCTGATAAACGCCAGAAAAATGACTAAGTCCACAAAAAAAATTTTTTCAACTTTTTTCAATTTTACCCCCGTGGGATATATATTCTACCCACACACATTTGGAACTCTCCTGGGGTACCCTCACACATATTAATCCCTCATTTAGTGGATATTTTCACACAAAAAAGTGAAATTTTCGAAAATCCAGAAAATTGGCTGAAAACGACCAAATATCAAGGACTCATTGGGTTAATCACTCTGGAACTGAAATCGGAATGCTCACTGACATTTCCCCTATCTGAAAGTCTGATAAACGCCAGAAAAATGACTAAGTCCAAAAAAAATTTTTTTCAACTTTTTTCAATTTTACACCCGTGGGATATATATTCTACCCACACACATTTGGAATTCTCCTGGGGTACCCTCACACATATTATTCCCTCATTTAGTTGATATTTTCACCAAAAAGTGAAATTTTCAAAAATCCCAAAAATTGGCTGAAAACGACTAAATATCAAGGACTCATTGGGTGAATCAGTCTGGAACTGAAATCGGAATGCTCACTGACATTTCCCCTATCTGAAAGTCTGATAAACGCTGGAAAAACGACTAAGTCCAAAAAAAAATTTTTTTCAACTTTTTTCAATTTTACCCCCGTGGGATATATATTCTTCCCACACACATTTGGAACTCTCCTGGGGTAACCTCACACATATTATTCCCTCATTTAGTGGATATTTTCACAAAAAAGTGAAATTTTCAAAAATCCAGAAAATTGGCTGAAAACGACTAAATAACAAGGAGTCATTGGGCGAATCACTCTGGAACTGAAATCGGAACACTCACTGACATTTCCCCTATCTGAAAGTCTGATAAACGCTGGAAAAACGACTAAGTCCAAAAAAAAATTTTTTTCAACTTTTTTCAATTTTACCCCCGTGGGATATATATTCTTCCCACACACATTTGGAACTTTCCTGGGGTAACCTCACACATTTCCCTCATTTAGTGGATATTTTCACAAAAAAGTGAAATTTTCAAAAATCCAGAAAATTGGCTGAAAACGACTAAATAACAAGGACTCATTGGGCGAATCGCTTTGGAACTGAAATCGGAATGCTCACTGACATTTCCCCTATCTGAAAGTCTGATAAACGCCAGAAAAATGACAGTCCAAAAAAAAATTTTTTTCAACTTTTTTCAATTTTACCCCCGTGGGATATATATTCTACCCACACAGATTTGGAACTCTCCTGGGGTACCCTCACACATATTATTCCCTCATTTAGTGGATATTTTGACAAAAAAGTGAAATTTTTAAAAATCCAGAAAATTGGCTGAAAACGACTAAATAACAAGGACTCATTGGGCGAATCGCTCTGGAACTGAAATCGGAATGCTCACTGACATTTCCCCTATCTGAAAGTCTGATAAACGCCAGAAAAATGACAGTCCAAAAAAAATTTTTTTCAACTTTTTTCAATTTTACCCCCGTGGGATATATATTCTACCCACACATATTTGGAACTCTCCTGGGGTACCCTCACACATATTATTCCCTCATTTAGTGGATATTTTCACAAAAAAGTGAAATTTTCAAAAATCCAAAAAATTGGCTGAAAACGACCAAATATCAAGGTCTCATTGGGTTAATCACTCTGGAACTGAAATCGGAATGCTCACTGACATTTCCCCTATCTGAAAGTCTGATAAACGCCAGAAAAATGACTAAGTCCAAAAAAAAATTTTTTTAAACTTTTTTCAATTTTACCCCAATGGGATATATATTCTACCCACACACATTTGGAACTCTCCTGGGGTACCCTCACACATATTATTCCCTCATTTAGTGGATATTTTCACAAAAAAGTGACATTTTAAAAAATCCAGAAAAATGGCTGAAAACGACTAAATAACAAGGACTCATTGGGAGAATCACTCTGGAACTGAAATCGGAACGCTCACTGACATTTCCCCTATCTGAAAGTCTGATAAACGCTGGAAAAACGACTAAGTCCAAAAAAAATTTTTTTCAACTTTTTTCAATTTTACCCCCGTGGGATATATATTCTACCCACACACATTTGGAACTCTCCTGGGGTACCCTCACACATATTAATCCCTCATTTAGTGGATATTTTCACACAAAAAAGTGAAATTTTCGAAAATCCAGAAAATTGGCTGAAAACGACCAAATATCAAGGACTCATTGGGTTAATCACTCTGGAACTGAAATCGGAATGCTCACTGACATTTCCCCTATCTGAAAGTCTGATAAACGCCAGAAAAATGACTAAGTCCAAAAAAAATTTTTTTCAACTTTTTTCAATTTTACACCCGTGGGATATATATTCTACCCACACACATTTGGAATTCTCCTGGGGTACCCTCACACATATTATTCCCTCATTTAGTTGATATTTTCACCAAAAAGTGAAATTTTCAAAAATCCCAAAAATTGGCTGAAAACGACTAAATATCAAGGACTCATTGGGTGAATCAGTCTGGAACTGAAATCGGAATGCTCACTGACATTTCCCCTATCTGAAAGTCTGATAAACGCTGGAAAAACGACTAAGTCCAAAAAAAAATTTTTTTCAACTTTTTTCAATTTTACCCCCGTGGGATATATATTCTTCCCGCACACATTTGGAACTCTCCTGGGGTAACCTCACACATATTATTCCCTCATTTAGTGGATATTTTCACAAAAAAGTGAAATTTTCAAAAATCCAGAAAATTGGCTGAAAACGACTAAATAACAAGGAGTCATTGGGCGAATCACTCTGGAACTGAAATCGGAACACTCACTGACATTTCCCCTATCTGAAAGTCTGATAAACGCTGGAAAAACGACTAAGTCCAAAAAAAAATTTTTTTCAACTTTTTTCAATTTTACCCCCGTGGGATATATATTCTTCCCACACACATTTGGAACTTTCCTGGGGTAACCTCACACATTTCCCTCATTTAGTGGATATTTTCACAAAAAAGTGAAATTTTCAAAAATCCAGAAAATTGGCTGAAAACGACTAAATAACAAGGACTCATTGGGCGAATCGCTTTGGAACTGAAATCGGAATGCTCACTGACATTTCCCCTATCTGAAAGTCTGATAAACGCCAGAAAAATGACAGTCCAAAAAAAAATTTTTTTCAACTTTTTTCAATTTTACCCCCGTGGGATATATATTCTACCCACACAGATTTGGAACTCTCCTGGGGTACCCTCACACATATTATTCCCTCATTTAGTGGATATTTTGACAAAAAAGTGAAATTTTTAAAAATCCAGAAAATTGGCTGAAAACGACTAAATAACAAGGACTCATTGGGCGAATCGCTCTGGAACTGAAATCGGAATGCTCACTGACATTTCCCCTATCTGAAAGTCTGATAAACGCCAGAAAAATGACAGTCCAAAAAAAATTTTTTTCAACTTTTTTCAATTTTACCCCCGTGGGATATATATTCTACCCACACATATTTGGAACTCTCCTGGGGTACCCTCACACATATTATTCCCTCATTTAGTGGATATTTTCACAAAAAAGTGAAATTTTCAAAAATCCAGAAAATTGGCTGAAAACGACTAAATAACAAGGAGCCATTGGGCGAATCACTCTGGAACTGAAATCGGAATGCTCACTGACATTTCCCCTATCTGAAAGTCTGATAAACGGCAGAAAAATGACTAAGTCTAAAAAAAAATTTTTTTCAACTTTTTTCAATTTTACCCCCGTGGGATATATATTCTACCCACACACATTTGGAACTCTCCTGGGGTACCCTCACACATATTATTCCCTCATTTAGTGGATATTTTCACAAAAAAGTGAAATTTTCAAAAATCCCAAAAATTGGCTGAAAACGACTAAATATCAAGGACTCATTGGGTGAATCAGTCTGGAACTGAAATCGGAATGCTCACTGACATTTCCCCTATCTGAAAGTCTGATAAACGGCAGAAAAATGACTAAGTCCAAAAAAAAAATTTTTTAAACTTTTTTCAATTTTACCCCAATGGGATATATATTCTACCCACACACATTTGGAACTCTCCTGGGGTACCCTCACACATATTATTCCCTCATTTAGTGGATATTTTCACAAAAAAGTGAAATTTTCAAAAATCCAGAAAATTGGCTGAAAACGACTAAATAACAAGGACTCATTGGGAGAATCACTCTGGAACTGAAATCGGAACGCTCACTGACATTTCCCCTATCTGAAAGTCTGATAAACGCTGGAAAAACGACTAAGTCCAAAAAAAAATTTTTTTCAACTTTTTTCAATTTTACCCCCGTGGGATATATATTCTACCCACACACATTTGGAACTCTCCTGGGGTACCCTCACACATATTATTCCCTCATTTAGTGGATATTTTCACAAAAAAGTGAAATTTTAAAAAATCCAAAAAATAGTCTGAAAACGACTAAATATCAAGGACTCATTGGGTGAATCACTCTGGAACTGAAATCGGAATGCTCACTGACATTTCCCCTATCTGAAAGTCTGATAAACGGCAGAAAAATGACTAAGTCTAAAAAAAAATTTTTTTCAACTTTTTTCAATTTTACCCCCGTGGGATATATATTCTACCCACACACATTTGGAACTCTCCTGCGGTACCCTCACACATATTATTCCCTCATTTAGTGGATATTTTCACAAAAAAGTGACATTTTCAAAAATCCAGAAAATTGGCTGAAAACGACTAAATAACAAGGACTCATTGGGAGAATCACTCTGGAACTGAAATCGGAACGCTCACTGACATTTCCCCTATCTGAAAGTCTGATAAACGGCAGAAAAATGACTAAGTCCCAAAAAAAATTTTTTTCAACTTTTTTCAATTTTACCCCCGTGGGATATATATTCTACCCACACACATTTGGAACTCTCCTGGGGTACCCTCACACATATTATTCCCTCATTTAGTGGATATTTTCACAAAAAAGTGAAATTTTCAAAAATCCTAAAAATTGGCTGAAAACGACTAAATATCAAGGACTCATTGGGTGAATCAGTCTGGAACTGAAATCGGAATGCTCACTGACATTTCTCCTATCTGAAAGTCTGATAAACGCCAGAAAAATGACTAAGTCCACAAAAAATTTTTTTTCAACTTTTTTCAATTTTACCCCCGTGGGATATATATTCTACCCACACACATTTGGAACTCTCCTGGGGTACCCTCACACATATTATTCCCTCATTTAGTGGATATTTTCACACAAAAAAGTGAAATTTTCGAAAATCCAGAAAATTGGCTGAAAACGACCAAATATCAAGGACTCATTGGGTTAATCACTCTGGAACTGAAATCGGAATGCTCACTGACATTTCCCCTATCTGAAAGTCTGATAAACGCTGGAAAAACGACTAAGTCCAAAAAAAAATTTTTTTCAACTTTTTTCAATTTTACCCCCGTGGGATATATATTCTTCCCACACACATTTGGAACTCTCCTGGGGTAACCTCACACATATTATTCCCTCATTTAGTGGATATTTTCACAAAAAAGTGAAATTTTCAAAAATCCAGAAAATTGGCTGAAAACGACTAAATAACAAGGACTCATTGGGCGAATCGCTTTGGAACTGAAATCGGAATGCTCACTGACATTTGCCCTATCTGAAAGTCTGATAAACGCCAGAAAAATTACTAAGTCCAAAAAAAATTTTTTTCAACTTTTTTCAATTTTACCCCAATGTGATATATATTCTACCCACACACATTTGGAACTCTCCTGGGGTACCCTCACACATATTATTCCCTCATTTAGTGGATATTTTCACAAAAAAGTGAAATTTTCAAAAATCCAGAAAATTGGCTGAAAACGACTAAATAACAAGGAGTCATTGGGCGAATCACTCTGGAACTGAAATCGGAACACTCACTGACATTTCCCCTATCTGAAAGTCTGATAAACGCTGGAAAAACGACTAAGTCCAAAAAAAAATTTTTTTCAACTTTTTTCAATTTTACCCCCGTGGGATATATATTCTTCCGACACACATTTGGAACTCTCCTGGGGTAACCTCACACATTTCCCTCATTTAGTGGATATTTTCACAAAAAAGTGACATTTTCAAAAATCCAGAAAATTGGCTGAAAACGACTAAATAACAAGGACTCATTGGGCGAATCGCTTTGGAACTGAAATCGGAATGCTCACTGACATTTCCCCTATCTGAAAGTCTGATAAACGCCAGAAAAATGACAGTCCAAAAAAAAATTTTTTTCAACTTTTTTCAATTTTACCCCCGTGGGATATATATTCTACCCACACACATTTGGAACTCTCCTGGGGTACCCTCACACATATTATTCCCTCATTTAGTGGATATTTTGACAAAAAAGTGAAATTTTTAAAAATCCAGAAAATTGGCTGAAAACGACTAAATATCAAGGACTCATTGGGTTAATCACTCTGGAACTGAAATCGGAATGCTCACTGACATTTCCCCTATCTGAAAGTCTGATAAACGCCAGAAAGATCACTAAGTCCAAAAAATTTTTTATTTTTTTATTTTTTTCAATTTTACCCCCGTGGGATATATAGTCTACCCACACACATTTGGAACTCTCCTGGTGTACCCTCACACATATTATTCCCTCATTTAGTGGATATTTTCACAAAAAAGTGACATTTTCAAAAATCCAGAAAATTGGCTGAAAACGACTAAATAACAAGGACTCATTGGGCGAATCGCTCTGGAACTGAAATTGGAACGCTCACTGACATTTGCCCTATCTGAAAGTCTGATAAACGCCAGAAAAATGACTAAGTCCAAAAAAAATTTTTTTCAACTTTTTTCAATTTTACCCCAATGGGATATATATTCTACCCACACACATTTGGAACTCTCCTGGGGTACCCTCACACATATTATTCCCTCATTTAGTGGATATTTTCACAAAAAAGTGACATTTTCAAAAATCCAGAAAATTGGCTGAAAACGACTAAATAACAAGGACTCATTGGGAGAATCACTCTGGAACTGAAATCGGAACGCTCACTGACATTTCCCCTAACTGAAAGTCTGATAAACGCTGGAAAAATGACTAAGTCCAAAAAAAAAAATGTTTTCAACTTTTTTCAATTTTTCCCCCGTGGGATATATATTCTACCCACACACATTTGGAACTCTCCTGGGGTACCCTCACACATATTATTCCCTCATTTACTGGATATTTTCACAAAAAAGTGAAATTTTCAAAAATACAGAAAATTGGCTGAAATCGACTAAATAACAAGGACTCATTGGGAGAATCACTCTGGAACTGAAATCGGAACGCTCACTGACATTTCCCCTATCTGAAAGTCTGATAAACGCCAGAAAAATCACTAAGTCCAAAAAATTTTTTATTTTTTTATTTTTTTCAATTTTACCCCCGTGGGATATATAGTCTACCCACACACATTTGGAACTCTCCTGGTGTACCCTCACACATATTATTCCCTCATTTAGTGGATATTTTCACAAAAAAGTGACATTTTCAAAAATCCAGAAAATTGGCTGAAAATGACTAAATAACAAGGACTCACTGGGCGAATCGCTCTGGAACTGAAATCGGAATGCTCACTGACATTTCCCCTATCTGAAGGTCTGATAAACGCCAGAAAAATGACAGTCCAAAAAAAAATTTTTTTCAACTTTTTTCAATTTTACCCCCGTGGGATATATATTCTACCCACACACATTTGGAACTCTCCTGGGGTACCCTCACACATATTATTCCCTCATTTAGTGGATATTTTCACAAAAAAGTGAAATTTTCAAAAATCCAGAAAATTGGCTGAAAACGACTAAATAACAAGGACTCATTGGGAGAATCACTCTGGAACTGAAATTGGAATGCTCACTGACATTTCCCCTATCTGAAAGTCTGATAAACGCCAGAAAAATGACTAAGTCCAAAAAAAAATTTTTTTCAACTTTTTTCAATTTTACCCCCGTGGGATATATATTCTACCCACACACATTTGGAATTCTCCTGGGGTACCCTCACACATATTATTCCCTCATTTAGTGAATATTTTCACAAAAAAGGGAAATTTTCAAAAATCCCAAAAATTGGCTGAAAACGACTAAATATCAAGGACTCATTGGGTGAATCAGTCTGGAACTGAAATCGGAATGCTCACTGACATTTCCCCTATCTGAAAGTCTGATAAACGGCAGAAAAATGACAGTCTAAAAAAAAATTCTTTTCAACTTTTTTCAATTTTACCCCCGTGGGATATATATTCTACCCACACACATTTGGAACTCTCCTGGGGTACCCTCACACATATTATTCCCTCATTTAGTGGATATTTTCACAAAAAAGTGAAATTTTCAAAAATCCAAAAAATTGGCTGAAAACGACTAAATAACAAGGACTCATTGGGTTAATCACTCTGGAACTGAAATCGGAATGCTCACTGACATTTCCCCTATCTGAAAGTCTGATAAACGCCAGAAAAATGACTAAGTCCAAAAAAAAATTTTTTTAAACGTTTTTCAATTTTACCCCAATGGGATATATATTCTACCCACACACATTTGGAACTCTCCTGGGGTACCCTCACACATATTATTCCCTCATTTAGTGGATATTTTCACAAAAAAGTGACATTTTCAAAAATCCAGAAAATTGGCTGAAAACGACTAAATAACAAGGACTCATTGGGAGAAATACTCTGGAACTGAAATCGGAACGCTCACTGACATTTCCCCTATCTGAAAGTCTGATAAACGCTGGAAAAACGACTAAGTCCAAAAAAAATTTTTTTTCAACTTTTTTCAATTTTACCCCCGTGGGATATATATTCTTCCCACACACATTTGGAACTCTCCTGGTGTACCCTCACACATATTATTCCCTCATTTAGTGGATATTTTCACAAAAAAGTGAAATTTTCAAAAATCCAGAAAATTGGCTGAAAACGACTAAATAACAAGGACTCATTGGGAGAATCACTCTGGAACTGAAATCGGAATGCTCACTGACATTTCCCCTATCTGAAAGTCTGATAAACGCCAGAAAAATGACTAAGTCCAAAAAAAATTTTTTTTCAACTTTTTTCAATTTTACCCCCGTGGGATATATGTTCTACCCACACACATTTGGAATTCTCCTGGGGTACCCTCACACATACTATTCCCTCATTTAGTGGATATTTTCACAAAAAAGTGAAATTTTCAAAAATCCCAAAAATTGGCTGAAAACGACTAAATATCAAGGACTCATTGGGTTAATCACTCTGGAACTGAAATCGGAACGTTCACTGACATTTCCCCTATCTGAAAGTCGGATAAACGCCGGAAATATGACTAAGTCCAAAAAAAATTTTTTTCAACTTTTTTCAATTTTACCCCCGTGGGATATATATTCTTCCCACACACATTTGGAACTCTCCTGGTGTACCCTCACACATATTATTCCCTCATTTAGTCGATATTTTCACAAAAAAGTGAAATTTTCAAAAATCCAGAAAATTGGCTGAAAACGACTAAATAACAAGGACTCATTGGGCGAATCGCTCTGGAACTGAAATCGGAATGCTCACTGACATTTCCCCTATCTGAAAGTCTGATAAACGCCAGAAAAATGACTAAGTCCAAAAAAAAATTTTTTTAAACTTTTTTCAATTTTACCCCAATGGGATATATATTCTACCCACACACATTTGGAACTCTCCTGGGGTACCCTCACACATATTATTCCCTCATTTAGTGGATATTTTCACAAAAAAGTGACATTTTCAAAAATCCAGAAAATTGGCTGAAAACGACTAAATAACAAGGACTCATTGGGAGAATCACTCTGGAACTGAAATCGGAACGCTCACTGACATTTCCCCTAACTGAAAGTCTGATAAACGCTGGAAAAATGACTAAGTCCAAAAAAAAAAATGTTTTCAACTTTTTTCAATTTTTCCCCCGTGGGATATATATTCTACCCACACACATTTGGAACTCTCCTGGGGTACCCTCACACATATTATTCCCTCATTTACTGGATATTTTCACAAAAAAGTGAAATTTTCAAAAATACAGAAAATTGGCTGAAATCGACTAAATAACAAGGACTCATTGGGAGAATCACTCTGGAACTGAAATCGGAACGCTCACTGACATTTCCCCTATCTGAAAGTCTGATAAACGCCAGAAAAATCACTAAGTCCAAAAAATTTTTTATTTTTTTATTTTTTTCAATTTTACCCCCGTGGGATATATAGTCTACCCACACACATTTGGAACTCTCCTGGTGTACCCTCACACATATTATTCCCTCATTTAGTGGATATTTTCACAAAAAAGTGACATTTTCAAAAATCCAGAAAATTGGCTGAAAACGACTAAATAACAAGGACTCACTGGGCGAATCGCTCTGGAACTGAAATCGGAATGCTCACTGACATTTCCCCTATCTGAAGGTCTGATAAACGCCAGAAAAATGACAGTCCAAAAAAAAATTTTTTTCAACTTTTTTCAATTTTACCCCCGTGGGATATATATTCTACCCACACACATTTGGAACTCTCCTGGGGTACCCTCACACATATTATTCCCTCATTTAGTGGATATTTTGACAAAAAAGTGAAATTTTCAAAAATCCAGAAAATTGGCTGAAAACGACTAAATAACAAGGACTCATTGGGAGAATCACTCTGGAACTGAAATTGGAATGCTCACTGACATTTCCCCTATCTGAAAGTCTGATAAACGCCAGAAAAATGACTAAGTCCAAAAAAAATTTTTTTTCAACTTTTTTCAATTTTACCCCCGTGGGATATATATTCTACCCACACACATTTGGAATTCTCCTGGGGTACCCTCACACATATTATTCCCTCATTTAGTGGATATTTTCACAAAAAAGTGAAATTTTCAAAAATACCAAAAATTGGCTGAAAACGACTAAATATCAAGGACTCATTGGGTGAATCAGTCTGGAACTGAAATCGGAATGCTCACTGACATTTCCCCTATCTGAAAGTCTGATAAACGCCGGAAAAATGACTAAGTCCAAAAAAAATTTTTTTTCAACTTTTTTCAATTTTACCCCCGTGGGCTATATATTCTACCCACACACATTTGGAACTCTCCTGGGGTACCCTCACACATATTATTCCCTCATTTAGTGGATATTTTCACAAAAAAGTGAAATTTTAAAAAATCCAAAAAATAGTCTGAAAACGACTAAATATCAAGGACTCATTGGGTGAATCACTCTGGAACTGAAATCGGAATGCTCACTGACATTTCCCCTATCTGAAAGTCTGATAAACGGCAGAAAAATGACTAAGTCTAAAAAAAAATTTTTTTCAACTTTTTTCAATTTTACCCCCGTGGGATATATATTCTACCCACACACATTTGGAACTCTCCTGGGGTACCCTCACACATATTATTCCCTCATTTAGTGGATATTTTCACAAAAAAGTGAAATTTTCAAAAATCCAGAAAATTGGCTGAAAACGACTAAATAACAAGGACTCATTGGGCGAATCGCTATGGAACTGAAATTGGAATGCTCACTGACGTTTGCCCTATCTGAAAGTCTGATAAACGCCAGAAAAATGACTAAGTCCAAAAAAAATTTTTTTTCAACCTTTTTCAATTTTACCCCAATGTGATATATATTCTACCCACACACATTTGGAACTCTCCTGGGGTACCCTCACACATATTATTCCCTCATTTAGTGGATATTTTCACAAAAAAGTGAAATTTTAAAAAATCCAGAAAATTGGCTGAAAACGACTAAATATCAAGGACTCATTGGGCGAATCGCTATGGAACTGAAATCGGATTGCTCACTGACATTTCCCCTATCTGAAATTCTGATAAACGCCAGAAAAATCACTAAGTCCCAAAAAAAAATTTTTAAACTTTTTTCAATTTTACCCCCGTGGGATATATATTCTACCCACACACATTTGGAACTCTCCTGGGGTACCCTCACACATATTATTCCCTCATTTAGTGGATATTTTCACAAAAAAGTGAAATTTTCAAAAATCCAGAAAATTGGCTGAAAATGACTAAATAACAAGGAGGCATTGGGCGAATCACTCTGGAACTGAAATCGGAACGCTCACTGACATTTCCCCTATCTGAAAGTCTGATAAACGCCAGAAAAATCACTAAGTCCAAAAAAAAAATCTTTTAAACTTTTTTCAATTTTACACCCGTGGGATATATATTCTACCCACACACATTTGGAACTCTCCTGGGGTACCCTCACACATATTATTCCCTCATTTAGTGGATATTTTCACAAAAAAGTGAAATTTTCAAAAATCCAGAAAATTGGCTGAAAACGACTAAATAACAAGGACTCATTGGGAGAATCACTCTGGAACTGAAATTGGAATGCTCACTGACATTTCCCCTATCTGAAAGTCTGATAAACGCCAGAAAAATGACTAAGTCCAAAAAAAATTTTTTTTCAACTTTTTTCAATTTTACCCCCGTGGGATATATATTCTACCCACACACATTTGGAATTCTCCTGGGGTACCCTCACACATATTATTCCCTCATTTAGTGAATATTTTCACAAAAAAGTGAAATTTTCAAAAATCCCAAAAATTGGCTGAAAACGACTAAATATCAAGGACTCATTGGGTGAATCAGTCTGGAACTGAAATCGGAATGCTCACTGACATTTCCCCTATCTGAAAGTCTGATAAACGGCAGAAAAATGACAGTCTAAAAAAAAATTTTTTTCAACTTTTTTCAATTTTACCCCCGTGGGATATATATTCTACCCACACACATTTGGAACTCTCCTGGGGTACCCTCACACATATTATTCCCTCATTTAGTGGATATTTTCACAAAAAAGTGAAATTTTCAAAAATCCAAAAAATTGGCTGAAAACGACTAAATATCAAGGACTCATTGGGTTAATCACTCTGGAACTGAAATCGGAATGCTCACTGACATTTCCCCTATCTGAAAGTCTGATAACCGCCAGAAAGATCACTAAGTCCAAAAAATTTTTTATTTTTTTATTTTTTTCAATTTTACCCCCGTGGGATATATAGTCTACCCACACACATTTGGAACTCTCCTGGTGTACCCTCACACATATTATTCCCTCATTTAGTGGATATTTTCACAAAAAAGTGACATTTTCAAAAATCCAGAAAATTGGCTGAAAACGACTAAATAACGAGGACTCATTGGGCGAATCGCTCTGGAACTGAAATTGGAACGCTCACTGACATTTGCCCTATCTGAAAGTCTGATAAACGCCAGAAAAATGACTAAGTCCAAAAAAAATTTTTTTCAACTTTTTTCAATTTTACCCCAATGTGATATATATTCTACCCACACACATTTGGAACTCTCCTGGGGTACCCTCACACATATTATTCCCTCATTTAGTGGATATTTTCACAAAAAAGTGAAATTTTCAAAAATCCAGAAAATTGGCTGAAAACGACTAAATAACAAGGACTCATTGGGCGAATCGCTCTGGAACTGAAATCGGAATGCTCACTGACATTTCCCCTATCTGAAAGTCTGATAAACGCCAGAAAAATGACAGTCCAAAAAAAAATTTTTTTCAACTTTTTTCAATTTTACCCCCGTGGGATATATATTCTACCCACACACATTTGGAACTCTCCTGGGGTACCCTCACACATATTATTCCCTCATTTAGTGGATATTTTCACAAAAAAGTGAAATTTTCAAAAATCCAGAAAATTGGCTGAAAACGACTAAATAACAAGGACTCATTGGGAGAATCACTCTGGAACTGAAATTGGAATGCTCACTGACATTTCCCCTATCTGAAAGTCTGATAAACGCCAGAAAAATGACTAAGTCCAAAAAAAATTTTTTTTCAACTTTTTTCAATTTTACCCCCGTGGGATATATATTCTACCCACACACATTTGGAATTCTCCTGGGGTACCCTCACACATATTATTCCCTCATTTAGTGAATATTTTCACAAAAAAGTGAAATTTTCAAAAATCCCAAAAATTGGCTGAAAACGACTAAATATCAAGGACTCATTGGGTGAATCAGTCTGGAACTGAAATCGGAATGCTCACTGACATTTCCCCTATCTGAAAGTCTGATAAACGGCAGAAAAATGACAGTCTAAAAAAAAATTTTTTTCAACTTTTTTCAATTTTACCCCCGTGGGATATATATTCTACCCACACACATTTGGAACTCTCCTGGGGTACCCTCACACATATTATTCCCTCATTTAGTGGATATTTTCACAAAAAAGTTAAATTTTCAAAAATCCAAAAAATTGGCTGAAAACGACTAAATATCAAGGACTCATTGGGTTAATCACTCTGGAACTGAAATCGGAATGCTCACTGACATTTCCCCTATCTGAAAGTCTGATAAACGCCAGAAAGATCACTAAGTCCAAAAAATTTTTTATTTTTTTCAATTTTACCCCCGTGGGATATATAGTCTACCCACACACATTTGGAACTCTCCTGGTGTACCCTCACACATATTATTCCCTCATTTAGTGGATATTTTCACAAAAAAGTGACATTTTCAAAAATCCAGAAAATTGGCTGAAAACGACTAAATAACAAGGACTCATTGGGCGAATCGCTCTGGAACTGAAATTGGAACGCTCACTGACATTTGCCCTATCTGAAAGTCTGATAAACGCCAGAAAAATGACTAAGTCCAAAAAAAATTTTTTTCAACTTTTTTCAATTTTACCCCAATGTGATATATATTCTACCCACACACATTTGGAACTCTCCTGGGGTACCCTCACACATATTATTCCCTCATTTAGTGGATATTTTCACAAAAAAGTGAAATTTTCAAAAATCCAGAAAATTGGCTGAAAACGACTAAATAACAAGGACTCATTGGGCGAATCGCTCTGGAACTGAAATCGGAATGCTCACTGACATTTCCCCTATCTGAAAGTCTGATAAACGCCAGAAAAATGACAGTCCAAAAAAAAATTTTTTTCAACTTTTTTCAATTTTACCCCCGTGGGATATATATTCTACCCACACACATTTGGAACTCTCCTGGGGTACCCTCACACATATTATTCCCTCATTTAGTGGATATTTTCACAAAAAAGTGAAATTTTGAAAAATCCAGAAAATTGGCTGAAAACGACTAAATAACAAGGACTCATTGGGAGAATCACTCTGGAACTGAAATTGGAATGCTCACTGACATTTCCCCTATCTGAAAGTCTGATAAATGCCAGAAAAATGACTGAGTCCAAAAAAAAAATTTTTTCAACTTTTTTCAATTTTACTCCTGTGGGATATATATTCTACCCACACACATTTGGATCTCTCCTGGGGTACCCTCACACATATTATTCCCTCATTTAGTGGATATTTTCACAAAAAAGTGAAATTTTCAAAAATCCAGAAAATTGGCTGAAAACGACTAAATAACAAGGACTCATTGGGAGAATCACTCTGGAACTGAAATTGGAATGCTCACTGACATTTCCCCTATCTGAAAGTCTGATAAACGCCAGAAAAATGACTGAGTCCAAAAAAAATTTTTTTTCAACTTTTTTCAATTTTACCCCCGTGGGATATATATTCTACCCACACACATTTGGAATTCTCCTGGGGTACCCTCACACATATTATTCCCTCATTTAGTGAATATTTTGACAAAAAAGTGAAATTTTCAAAAATCCAAAAAATTGGCTGAAAACGACTAAATATCATGGACTCATTGGGTGAATCAGTCTGGAACTGAAATCGGAATGCTCACTGACATTTCCCCTATCTGAAAGTCTGATAAACGCCAGAAAAATGACTAAGTCCAAAAAAAAATTTTTTTAAACTTTTTTCAATTTTACCCCCGTGGGATATATATTCTACCCACACACATTTGGAACTCTCCAGGGGTACCCTCACACATATTATTCCCTCATTTAGTGGATATTTTCACAAAAAAGTGAAATTTTCGAAAATCCAGAAAATTGGCTGAAAACGACTAAATAACAAGGAGTCATTGGGCGAATCGCTCTGGAACTGAAATCGGAACGCTCACTGACATTTCCCCTATCTGAAAGTCTGATAAACGCCAGAAAAATCACTAAGTCCAAAAAAATTTTTATTTTTTTATTTTTTTCAATTTTACCCCCGTGGGATATATATTCTACCCACACACATTTGGAACTCTCCTGGTGTACCCTCACACATATTATTCCCTCATTTAGTGGATATTTTCACAAAAAAGTGACATTTTCAAATATCCAGAAAATTGGCTGAAAACGACTAAATAACAAGGACTCATTGGGCGAATCGCTCTGGAACTGAAATTGGAATGCTCACTGACATTTGCCTTATCTGAAAGTCTGATAAACGCCAGAAAAATGACTAAGTCCAGAAAAAAAATTTTTTCAACTTTTTTCAATTTTACCCCAATGTGATATATATTCTACCCACACACATTTGGAACTCTCCTGGGGTACCCTCACACATATTATTCCCTCATTTAGTGGATATTTTCACAAAAAAGTGAAATTTTCAAAAATACAGAAAATTGGCTGAAAACGACTAAATAACAAGGACTCATTGGGCGAATCGCTCTGGAACTGAAATCGGAACGCTCACTGACATTTCCCCTATCTGAAAGTCTGATAAACGCCAGAAAAATCACTAAGTCCAAAAAAAATTTTATTTTTTTATTTTTTTCAATTTTACCCCCGTGGGATATATATTCTACCCACACACATTTGGAACTCTCCTGGTGTACCCTCACACATATTATTCCTTCATTTAGTGGATATTTTCACAAAAAAGTGACATTTTCAAAAATCCAGAAAATTGGCTGAAAACGACTAAATAACAAGGACTCATTGGGCGAATCGCTCTGGAACTGAAATTGGAACGCTCACTGACATTTGCCCTATCTGAAAGTCTGATAAACGCCAGAAAAATGACTAAGTCCAAAAAAAAATTTATTTTTTTATTTTTTTCAATTTTACCCCCGTGGGATATATATTCTACCCACACACATTTGGAACTCTCCTGGTGTACCCTCACACATATTATTCCCTCATTTAGTGGATATTTTCACAAAAAAGTGACATTTTCAAATATCCAGAAAATTGGCTGAAAACGACTAAATAACAAGGACTCATTGGGCGAATCGCTCTGGAACTGAAATTGGAACGCTCACTGACATTTGCCTTATCTGAAAGTCTGATAAACGCCAGAAAAATGACTAAGTCCAAAAAAAATTTTTTTCAACTTTTTTCAATTTTACCCCCGTGGGATATATATTCTACCCACACACATTTGGAACTCTCCTGGGGTACCCTCACACATATTATTCCCTCATTTAGAGGATATTTTCACAAAAAAGTGAAATTTTCAAAAATCCAGAAAATTGGCTGAAAACGACTAAATAACAATGACTCATTGGGCGAATCGCTCTGGAACTGAAATTGGAACACTCACTGACATTTCCCCTATCTGAAAGTCTGATAAACATTGGAAAAACGACTAAGTCCAAAAAAAAAATTTTTTCAACTTTTTTCAATTTTACCCCCGTGGGATATATATTCTTCCCACACACATTTGGAACTCTCCTGGGGTACCCTCACACATATTATTCCCTCATTTAGTGGATATTTTCACAAAAAAGTGAAATTTTCAAAAATCCAGAAAATTGGCTGAAAACGAATAAATAACAAGGACTCATTGGGCGAATCGCTCTGGAACTGAAAATGGAATGCTCACTGACATTTCCCCTATCAGAAAGTCTGATAAATGCCAGAAAAATGACTAAGTCCAAAAAAAAATTTTTTTAAACTTTTTTCAATTTTACCCCCGTGGGATATATATTCTACCCACACACATTTGGAACTCTCCAGGGGTACCCTCACACATATTATTCCCTCATTTAGTGGATATTTTCACAAAAAAGTGAAATTTTCGAAAATCCAGAAAATTGGCTGAAAACGACTAAATAACAAGGAGTCATTGGGCGAATCGCTCTGGAACTGAAATCGGAACGCTCACTGACATTTCCCCTATCTGAAAGTCTGATAAACGCCAGAAAAATCACTAAGTCCAAAAAAATTTTTATTTTTTTATTTTATTCAATTTTACCCCCGTGGGATATATATTCTACCCACACACATTTGGAACTCTCCTGGTGTACCCTCACACATATTATTCCTTCATTTAGTGGATATCTTCACAAAAAAGTGACATTTTCAAAAATCCAGAAAATTGGCTGAAAACGACTAAATAACAAGGACTCATTGGGCGAATCGCTCTGGAACTGAAAATGGAATGCTCACTGACATTTGCCCTATCTGAAAGTCTGATAAACGCCAGAAAAATCACTAAGTCCAAAAAAAAATTTATTTTTTTATTTTTTTCAATTTTACCCCCGTGGGATATATATTCTACCCACACACATTTGGAACTCTCCTGGTGTACCCTCACACATATTATTCCCTCATTTAGTGGATATTTTCACAAAAAAGTGAAATTTTCAAAAATCCCAAAAATTGGCTGAAAACGACTAAATATCAAGGACTCATTGGGTGAATCAGTCTGGAACTGAAATCGGAATGCTCACTGACATTTCCCGTACCTGAAAGTCTGATAAACGCCAGAAAAATGAGTAAGTACAAAAAAATTTTTTTTAAACTTTTTTCAATTTTACCCCCGTGGGATATATATTCTACCCACACACATTTGGAACTCTCCTGGGGTACCCTCACACATATTATTCCCTCATTTAGTGGATATTTTCACAAAAAAGTGAAATTTTCAAAAATCCAGAAAATTGGCTGAAAACGACTAAATAACAAGGACTCATTGGGCGAATCGCTCTGGAACTGAAATTGGAAAGCTCACTGACATTTGCCCTATCTGAAAGTCTGATAAACGCCAGAAAAATGACTAAGTCCAAAAAAAAATTTTTTTCAACTTTTTTCAATTTTATCCCAGTGGGATATATATTCTACCCAGACACATTTGGAACTCTCCTGGTGTACCCTCACACATATTATTCCTTCATTTAGTGGATATCTTCACAAAAAAGTGACATTTTCAAAAATCCAGAAAATTGGCTGAAAACGACTAAATAACAAGGACTCATTGGGCGAATCGCTCTGGAACTGAAAATGGAATGCTCACTGACATTTGCCCTATCTGAAAGTCTGATAAACGCCAGAAAAATGACTAAGTCCAAAAAAAAATTTTTTTAAACTTTTTTCAATTTTACCCCCGTGGGATATATATTCTACCCACACACATTTAGAACTCTCCAGGGGTACCCTCACACATATTATTCCCTCATTTAGTGGATATTTTCACAAAAAAGTGAAATTTTCGAAAATCCAGAAAATTGGCTGAAAACGACTAAATAACAAGGAGTCATTGGGCGAATCGCTCTGGAACTGAAATCGGAACGCTCACTGACATTTCCCCTATCTGAAAGTCTGATAAACGCCAGAAAAATCACTAAGTCCAAAAAAATTTTTATTTTTTTATTTTTTTCAATTTTACCCCCGTGGGATATATATTCTACCCACACACATTTGGAACTCTCCTGGTGTACCCTCACACATATTATTCCCTCATTTAGTGGATATTTTCACAAAAAAGTGACATTTTCAAATATCCAGAAAATTGGCTGAAAACGACTAAATAACAAGGACTCATTGGGCGAATCGCTCTGGAACTGAAATTGGAATGCTCACTGACATTTGCCTTATCTGAAAGTCTGATAAACGCCAGAAAAATGACTAAGTCCAGAAAAAAATTTTTTTCAACTTTTTTCAATTTTACCCCAATGTGATATATATTCTACCCACACACATTTGGAACTCTCCTGGGGTACCCTCACACATATTATTCCCTCATTTAGTGGATATTTTCACAAAAAAGTGAAATTTTCAAAAATACAGAAAATTGGCTGAAAACGACTAAATAACAAGGACTCATTGGGCGAATCGCTCTGGAACTGAAATTGGAACGCTCACTGACATTTGCCCTATCTGAAAGTCTGATAAACGCCAGAAAAATGACTAAGTCCAAAAAAAAATTTTTTTCAACTTTTTTCAATTTTATCCCAGTGGGATATATATTCTACCCAGACACATTTGGAACTCTCCTGGTGTACCCTCACACATATTATTCCTTCATTTAGTGGATATCTTCACAAAAAAGTGACATTTTCAAAAATCCAGAAAATTGGCTGAAAACGACTAAATAACAAGGACTCATTGGGCGAATCGCTCTGGAACTGAAAATGGAATGCTCACTGACATTTGCCCTATCTGAAAGTCTGATAAACGCCAGAAAAATCACTAAGTCCAAAAAAAAATTTATTTTTTTATTTTTTTCAATTTTACCCCCGTGGGATATATATTCTACCCACACACATTTGGAACTCTCCTGGTGTACCCTCACACATATTATTCCCTCATTTAGTGGATATTTTCACAAAAAAGTGAAATTTTCAAAAATCCCAAAAATTGGCTGAAAACGACTAAATATCAAGGACTCATTGGGTGAATCAGTCTGGAACTGAAATCGGAATGCTCACTGACATTTCCCGTACCTGAAAGTCTGATAAACGCCAGAAAAATGAGTAAGTACAAAAAAATTTTTTTTAAACTTTTTTCAATTTTACCCCCGTGGGATATATATTCTACCCACACACATTTGGAACTCTCCTGGGGTACCCTCACACATATTATTCCCTCATTTAGTGGATATTTTGACAAAAAAGTGAAATTTTCAAAAATCCAAAAAATTGGCTGAAAACGACTAAATATCATGGACTCATTGGGTGAATCACTCTGGTACTGAAATCGGAATGCTCACTGACATTTCCCCTATCAGAAAGTCTGATAAACGCCAGAAAAATGACTAAGTCCAAAAAAAAATTTTTTTAAACTTTTTTCAATTTTACCCCCGTGGGATATATATTCTACCCACACACATTTGGAACTCTCCAGGGGTACCCTCACACATATTATTCCCTCATTTAGTGGATATTTTCACAAAAAAGTGAAATTTTCGAAAATCCAGAAAATTGGCTGAAAACGACTAAATAACAAGGAGTCATTGGGCGAATCGCTCTGGAACTGAAATCGGAACGCTCACTGACATTTCCCCTATCTGAAAGTCTGATAAACGCCAGAAAAATCACTAAGTCCAAAAAAATTTTTATTTTTTTATTTTTTTCAATTTTACCCCCGTGGGATATATATTCTACCCACACACATTTGGAACTCTCCTGGTGTACCCTCACACATATTATTCCCTCATTTAGTGGATATTTTCACAAAAAAGTGACATTTTCAAATATCCAGAAAATTGGCTGAAAACGACTAAATAACAAGGACTCATTGGGCGAATCGCTCTGGAACTGAAATTGGAATGCTCACTGACATTTGCCTTATCTGAAAGTCTGATAAACGCCAGAAAAATGACTAAGTCCAGAAAAAAATTTTTTTCAACTTTTTTCAATTTTACCCCAATGTGATATATATTCTACCCACACACATTTGGAACTCTCCTGGGGTACCCTCACACATATTATTCCCTCATTTAGTGGATATTTTCACAAAAAAGTGAAATTTTCAAAAATACAGAAAATTGGCTGAAAACGACTAAATAACAAGGACTCATTGGGCGAATCGCTCTGGAACTGAAATTGGAACGCTCACTGACATTTGCCCTATCTGAAAGTCTGATAAACGCCAGAAAAATGACTAAGTCCAAAAAAAAATTTATTTTTTTATTTTTTTCAATTTTACCCCCGTGGGATATATATTCTACCCACACACATTTGGAACTCTCCTGGTGTACCCTCACACATATTATTCCCTCATTTAGTGGATATTTTCACAAAAAAGTGACATTTTCAAATATCCAGAAAATTGGCTGAAAACGACTAAATAACAAGGACTCATTGGGCGAATCGCTCTGGAACTGAAATTGGAATGCTCACTGACATTTGCCTTATCTGAAAGTCTGATAAACGCCAGAAAAATGACTAAGTCCAGAAAAAAATTTTTTTCAACTTTTTTCAATTTTACCCCAATGTGATATATATTCTACCCACACACATTTGGAACTCTCCTGGGGTACCCTCACACATATTATTCCCTCATTTAGTGGATATTTTCACAAAAAAGTGAAATTTTCAAAAATACAGAAAATTGGCTGAAAACGACTAAATAACAAGGACTCATTGGGCGAATCGCTCTGGAACTGAAATTGGAACGCTCACTGACATTTGCCCTATCTGAAAGTCTGATAAACGCCAGAAAAATGACTAAGTCCAAAAAAAAATTTTTTTCAACTTTTTTCAATTTTATCCCAGTGGGATATATATTCTACCCAGACACATTTGGAACTCTCCTGGTGTACCCTCACACATATTATTCCTTCATTTAGTGGATATCTTCACAAAAAAGTGACATTTTCAAAAATCCAGAAAATTGGCTGAAAACGACTAAATATCAAGGACTCATTGGGCGAATCGCTATGGAACTGAAATCGGAATGCTCACTGACATTTCCCCTATCTGAAAGTCTGATAAACGCCAGAAAAATGACTAAGTCCAAAAAAAATTTTTTTCAACTTTTTTCAATTTTACCCCCGTGGGATATATATTCTACCCACACACATTTGGAACTCTCCTGGGGTACCCTCACACATATTATTCCCTCACTTAGTGGATATTTTCACAAAAAAAGTGAAATTTTCAAAAATCCAGAAAATTGGCTGAAAACGACTAAATAACAATGACTCATTGGGCGAATCGCTCTGGAACTGAAATCGGAACACTCACTGACATTTCCCCTATCTGAAAGTCTGATAAACGTTGGAAAAACGACTAAGTCCAAAAAAAAAATTTTTTCAACTTTTTTCAATTTTACCCCCGTGGGATATATATTCTTCCCACACACATTTGGAACTCTCCTGGGGTACCCTCACACATATTATTCCCTCATTTAGTGGATATTTTCACAAAAAAGTGAAATTTTCAAAAATCCAGAAAATTGGCTGAAAACGACTAAATAACAAGGACTCATTGGGCGAATCGCTCTGGAACTGAAAATGGAATGCTCACTGACATTTGCCCTATCTGAAAGTCTGATAAACGCCAGAAAAATGACTAAGTCCAAAAAAAAAATTTTTTCAACTTTTTTCAATTTTACCCCCGTGGAATATATATTCTACCCACACACATTTGGAACTCTCCTGGGGTACCCTCACACATATTATTCCCTCATTTAGTGGATATTTTCCCAAAAAAGTGAAATTTTCAAAAATCCAGAAAATTGGCTGAAAACGACTAAATAACAAGGACTCATTGGGCGAATCGCTCTGGAACTGAAATTGGAACGCTCACTGACATTTGCCCTATCTGAAAGTCTGATAAACGCCAGAAAAATGACTAAGTCCAAAAAAAAATTTTTTTCAACTTTTTTCAATTTTATCCCAGTGGGATATATATTCTACCCAGACACATTTGGAACTCTCCTGGTGTACCCTCACACATATTATTCCTTCATTTAGTGGATATTTTCACAAAAAAGTGAAATTTTCAAAAATCCAAAAAATTCCCTGAAAACGACTAAATATCAAGGACTCATTGGGTTAATCACTCTGGAACTGAAATCGGAATGCTCACTGACATTTCCCCTATCTGAAAGTCTGATAAACGCCAGAAAGATCACTAAGTCCAAAAAATTTTTTATTTTTTTATTTTTTTCAATTTTACCCCCGTGGGATATATAGTCTACCCACACACATTTGGAACTCTCCTGGTGTACCCTCACACATATTATTCCCTCATTTAGTGGATATTTTCACAAAAAAGTGACATTTTCAAAAATCCAGAAAATTGGCTGAAAACGACTAAATAACGAGGACTCATTGGGCGAATCGCTCTGGAACTGAAATTGGAACGCTCACTGACATTTGCCCTATCTGAAAGTCTGATAAACGCCAGAAAAATGACTAAGTCCAAAAAAAATTTTTTTCAACTTTTTTCAATTTTACCCCCGTGGGATATATATTCTACCCACACACATTTGGAATTCTCCTGGGGTACCCTCACACATATTATTCCCTCATTTAGTGAATATTTTCACAAAAAAGTGAAATTTTCAAAAATCCCAAAAATTGGCTGAAAACGACTAAATATCAAGGACTCATTGGGTGAATCAGTCTGGAACTGAAATCGAAATGCTCACTGACATTTCCCCTATCTGAAAGTCTGATAAACGGCAGAAAAATGACAGTCTAAAAAAAAATTTTTTTCAACTTTTTTCAATTTTACCCCCGTGGGATATATATTCTACCCACACACATTTGGAACTCTCCTGGGGTACCCTCACACATATTATTCCCTCATTTAGTGGATATTTTCACAAAAAAGTGAAATTTTCAAAAATCCAAAAAATTGGCTGAAAACGACTAAATATCAAGGACTCATTGGGTTAATCACTCTGGAACTGAAATCGGAATGCTCACTGACATTTCCCCTATCTGAAAGTCTGATAAACGCCAGAAAGATCACTAAGTCCAAAAAATTTTTTATTTTTTTATTTTTTTCAATTTTACCCCCGTGGGATATATAGTCTACCCACACACATTTGGAACTCTCCTGGTGTACCCTCACACATATTATTCCCTCATTTAGTGGATATTTTCACAAAAAAGTGACATTTTCAAAAATCCAGAAAATTGGCTGAAAACGACTAAATAACAAGGACTCATTGGGCGAATCGCTCTGGAACTGAAATTGGAATGCTCACTGACATTTGCCCTATCTGAAAGTCTGATAAACGCCAGAAAAATGACTAAGTCCAAAAAAAATTTTTTTCAACTTTTTTCAATTTTACCCCAATGTGATATATATTCTACCCACACACATTTGGAACTCTCCTGGGGTACCCTCACACATATTATTCCCTCATTTAGTGGATATTTTCACAAAAAAGTGAAATTTTCAAAAATCCAGAAAATTGGCTGAAAACGACTAAATAACAAGGACTCATTGGGCGAATCGCTCTGGAACTGAAATCGGAATGCTCACTGACATTTCCCCTATCTGAAAGTCTGATAAACGCCAGAAAAATGACAGTCCAAAAAAAAATTTTTTTCAACTTTTTTCAATTTTACCCCCGTGGGATATATATTCTACCCACACACATTTGGAACTCTCCTGGGGTACCCTCACACATATTATTCCCTCATTTAGTGGATATTTTCACAAAAAAGTGAAATTTTCAAAAATCCAGAAAATTGGCTGAAAACGACTAAATAACAAGGACTCATTGGGAGAATCACTCTGGAACTGAAATTGGAATGCTCACTGACATTTCCCCTATCTGAAAGTCTGATAAACGCCAGAAAAATGACTAAGTCCAAAAAAATTTTTTTTTCAACTTTTTTCAATTTTACCCCCGTGGGATATATATTCTACCCACACACATTTGGAATTCTCCTGGGGTACCCTCACACATATTATTCCCTCATTTAGTGAATATTTTCACAAAAAAGTGAAATTTTCAAAAATCCCAAAAATTGGCTGAAAACGACTAAATATCAAGGACTCATTGGGTGAATCAGTCTGGAACTGAAATCGGAATGCTCACTGACATTTCCCCTATCTGAAAGTCTGATAAACGGCAGAAAAATGACAGTCTAAAAAAAAATTTTTTTCAACTTTTTTCAATTTTACCCCCGTGGGATATATATTCTACCCACACACATTTGGAACTCTCCTGGGGTACCCTCACACATATTATTCCCTCATTTAGTGGATATTTTCACAAAAAAGTGAAATTTTCAAAAATCCAAAAAATTGGCTGAAAACGACTAAATATCAAGGACTCATTGGGTTAATCACTCTGGAACTGAAATCGGAATGCTCACTGACATTTCCCCTATCTGAAAGTCTGATAAACGCCAGAAAGATCACTAAGTCCAAAAAATTTTTTATTTTTTTATTTTTTTCAATTTTACCCCCGTGGGATATATAGTCTACCCACACACATTTGGAACTCTCCTGGTGTACCCTCACACATATTATTCCCTCATTTAGTGGATATTTTCACAAAAAAGTGACATTTTCAAAAATCCAGAAAATTGGCTGAAAACGACTAAATAACAAGGACTCATTGGGCGAATCGCTCTGGAACTGAAATTGGAACGCTCACTGACATTTGCCCTATCTGAAAGTCTGATAAACGCCAGAAAAATGACTAAGTCCAAAAAAAATTTTTTTCAACTTTTTTCAATTTTACCCCAATGTGATATATATTCTACCCACACACATTTGGAACTCTCCTGGGGTACCCTCACACATATTATTCCCTCATTTAGTGGATATTTTCACAAAAAAGTGAAATTTTCAAAAATCCAGAAAATTGGCTGAAAACGACTAAATAACAAGGACTCATTGGGCGAATCGCTCTGGAACTGAAATCGGAATGCTCACTGACATTTCCCCTATCTGAAAGTCTGATAAACGCCAGAAAAATGACAGTCCAAAAAAAAATTTTTTTCAACTTTTTTCAATTTTACCCCCGTGGGATATATATTCTACCCACACACATTTGGAACTCTCCTGGGGTACCCTCACACATATTATTCCCTCATTTAGTGGATATTTTCACAAAAAAGTGAAATTTTCAAAAATCCAGAAAATTGGCTGAAAACGACTAAATAACAAGGACTCATTGGGAGAATCACTCTGGAACTGAAATTGGAATGCTCACTGACATTTCCCCTATCTGAAAGTCTGATAAACGCCAGAAAAATGACTGAGTCCAAAAAAAATTTTTTTTCAACTTTTTTCAATTTTACCCCCGTGGGATATATATTCTACCCACACACATTTGGAATTCTCCTGGGGTACCCTCACACATATTATTCCCTCATTTAGTGAATATTTTCACAAAAAAGTGAAATTTTCAAAAATCCCAAAAATTGGCTGAAAACGACTAAATATCAAGGACTCATTGGGTGAATCAGTCTGGAACTGAAATCGGAATGCTCACTGACATTTCCCCTATCTGAAAGTCTGATAAACGGCAGAAAAATGACAGTCTAAAAAAAAATTTTTTTCAACTTTTTTCAATTTTACCCCCGTGGGATATATATTCTACCCACACACATTTGGAACTCTCCTGGGGTACCCTCACACATATTATTCCCTCATTTAGTGGATATTTTCACAAAAAAGTGAAATTTTCAAAAATCCAAAAAATTGGCTGAAAACGACTAAATATCAAGGACTCATTGGGTTAATCACTCTGGAACTGAAATCGGAATGCTCACTGACATTTCCCCTATCTGAAAGTCTGATAAACGCCAGAAAAATGACTAAGTCCAAAAAAAAATTTTTTTAAACGTTTTTCAATTTTACCCCAATGGGATATATATTCTACCCACACACATTTGGAACTCTCCTGGGGTACCCTCACACATATTATTCCCTCATTTAGTGGATATTTTCACAAAAAAGTGACATTTTCAAAAATCCAGAAAATTGGCTGAAAACGACTAAATAACAAGGACTCATTGGGAGAATCACTCTGGAACTGAAATCGGAACGCTCACTGACATTTCCCCTATCTGAAAGTCTGATAAACGCCAGAAAAATCACTAAGTCCAAAAAAAATTTTATTTTTTTATTTTTTTCAATTTTACCCCCGTGGGATATATATTCTACCCACACACATTTGGAACTCTCCTGGTGTACCCTCACACATATTATTCCTTCATTTAGTGGATATTTTCACAAAAAAGTGACATTTTCAAAAATCCAGAAAATTGGCTGAAAACGACTAAATAACAAGGACTCATTGGGCGAATCGCTCTGGAACTGAAATTGGAACGCTCACTGACATTTGCCCTATCTGAAAGTCTGATAAACGCCAGAAAAATGACTAAGTCCAAAAAAAAATTTATTTTTTTATTTTTTTCAATTTTACCCCCGTGGGATATATATTCTACCCACACACATTTGGAACTCTCCTGGTGTACCCTCACACATATTATTCCCTCATTTAGTGGATATTTTCACAAAAAAGTGACATTTTCAAATATCCAGAAAATTGGCTGAAAACGACTAAATAACAAGGACTCATTGGGCGAATCGCTCTGGAACTGAAATTGGAACGCTCACTGACATTTGCCTTATCTGAAAGTCTGATAAACGCCAGAAAAATGACTAAGTCCAAAAAAAATTTTTTTCAACTTTTTTCAATTTTACCCCCGTGGGATATATATTCTACCCACACACATTTGGAACTCTCCTGGGGTACCCTCACACATATTATTCCCTCATTTAGTGGATATTTTCACAAAAAAGTGAAATTTTCAAAAATCCAGAAAATTGGCTGAAAACGACTAAATAACAAGGACTCATTGGGCGAATCGCTCTGGAACTGAAAATGGAATGCTCACTGACATTTGCCCTATCTGAAAGTCTGATAAACGCCAGAAAAATGACTAAGTCCAAAAAAAAAATTTTTTCAACTTTTTTCAATTTTACCCCGGTGGGATATATATTCTACCCACACACATTTGGAACTCTCCTGGGGTACCCTCACACATATTATTCCCTCATTTAGTGGATATTTTCACAAAAAAGTGAAATTTTCAAAAATCCAGAAAATTGGCTGAAAACGACTAAATAACAAGGACTCATTGGGCGAATCGCTCTGGAACTGAAATTGGAAAGCTCACTGACATTTGCCCTATCTGAAAGTCTGATAAACGCCAGAAAAATGACTAAGTCCAAAAAAAAATTTTTTTCAACTTTTTTCAATTTTATCCCAGTGGGATATATATTCTACCCAGACACATTTGGAACTCTCCTGGTGTACCCTCACACATATTATTCCTTCATTTAGTGGATATCTTCACAAAAAAGTGACATTTTCAAAAATCCAGAAAATTGGCTGAAAACGACTAAATAACAAGGACTCATTGGGCGAATCGCTCTGGAACTGAAAATGGAATGCTCACTGACATTTGCCCTATCTGAAAGTCTGATAAACGCCAGAAAAATCACTAAGTCCAAAAAAAAATTTATTTTTTTATTTTTTTCAATTTTACCCCCGTGGGATATATATTCTACCCACACACATTTGGAACTCTCCTGGTGTACCCTCACACATATTATTCCCTCATTTAGTGGATATTTTCACAAAAAAGTGAAATTTTCAAAAATCCCAAAAATTGGCTGAAAACGACTAAATATCAAGGACTCATTGGGTGAATCAGTCTGGAACTGAAATCGGAATGCTCACTGACATTTCCCGTACCTGAAAGTCTGATAAACGCCAGAAAAATGAGTAAGTACAAAAAAATTTTTTTTAAACTTTTTTCAATTTTACCCCCGTGGGATATATATTCTACCCACACACATTTGGAACTCTCCTGGGGTACCCTCACACATATTATTCCCTCATTTAGTGGATATTTTGACAAAAAAGTGAAATTTTCAAAAATCCAAAAAATTGGCTGAAAACGACTAAATATCATGGACTCATTGGGTGAATCACTCTGGTACTGAAATCGGAATGCTCACTGACATTTCCCCTATCAGAAAGTCTGATAAACGCCAGAAAAATGACTAAGTCCAAAAAAAAATTTTTTTAAACTTTTTTCAATTTTACCCCCGTGGGATATATATTCTACCCACACACATTTGGAACTCTCCAGGGGTACCCTCACACATATTATTCCCTCATTTAGTGGATATTTTCACAAAAAAGTGAAATTTTCGAAAATCCAGAAAATTGGCTGAAAACGACTAAATAACAAGGAGTCATTGGGCGAATCGCTCTGGAACTGAAATCGGAACGCTCACTGACATTTCCCCTATCTGAAAGTCTGATAAACGCCAGAAAAATCACTAAGTCCAAAAAAATTTTTATTTTTTTCAATTTTACCCCCGTGGGATATATATTCTACCCACACACATTTGGAACTCTCCTGGTGTACCCTCACACATATTATTCCCTCATTTAGTGGATATTTTCACAAAAAAGTGACATTTTCAAATATCCAGAAAATTGGCTGAAAACGACTAAATAACAAGGACTCATTGGGCGAATCGCTCTGGAACTGAAATTGGAATGCTCACTGACATTTGCCTTATCTGAAAGTCTGATAAACGCCAGAAAAATGACTAAGTCCAGAAAAAAATTTTTTTCAACTTTTTTCAATTTTACCCCAATGTGATATATATTCTACCCACACACATTTGGAACTCTCCTGGGGTACCCTCACACATATTATTCCCTCATTTAGTGGATATTTTCACAAAAAAGTGAAATTTTCAAAAATACAGAAAATTGGCTGAAAACGACTAAATAACAAGGACTCATTGGGCGAATCGCTCTGGAACTGAAATTGGAACGCTCACTGACATTTGCCCTATCTGAAAGTCTGATAAACGCCAGAAAAATGACTAAGTCCAAAAAAAAATTTTTTTCAACTTTTTTCAATTTTATCCCAGTGGGATATATATTCTACCCAGACACATTTGGAACTCTCCTGGTGTACCCTCACACATATTATTCCTTCATTTAGTGGATATCTTCACAAAAAAGTGACATTTTCAAAAATCCAGAAAATTGGCTGAAAACGACTAAATAACAAGGACTCATTGGGCGAATCGCTCTGGAACTGAAAATGGAATGCTCACTGACATTTGCCCTATCTGAAAGTCTGATAAACGCCAGAAAAATCACTAAGTCCAAAAAAAAATTTATTTTTTTATTTTTTTCAATTTTACCCCCGTGGGATATATATTCTACCCACACACATTTGGAACTCTCCTGGTGTACCCTCACACATATTATTCCCTCATTTAGTGGATATTTTCACAAAAAAGTGAAATTTTCAAAAATCCCAAAAATTGGCTGAAAACGACTAAATATCAAGGACTCATTGGGTGAATCAGTCTGGAACTGAAATCGGAATGCTCACTGACATTTCCCGTACCTGAAAGTCTGATAAACGCCAGAAAAATGAGTAAGTACAAAAAAATTTTTTTTAAACTTTTTTCAATTTTACCCCCGTGGGATATATATTCTACCCACACACATTTGGAACTCTCCTGGGGTACCCTCACACATATTATTCCCTCATTTAGTGGATATTTTGACAAAAAAGTGAAATTTTCAAAAATCCAAAAAATTGGCTGAAAACGACTAAATATCATGGACTCATTGGGTGAATCACTCTGGTACTGAAATCGGAATGCTCACTGACATTTCCCCTATCAGAAAGTCTGATAAACGCCAGAAAAATGACTAAGTCCAAAAAAAAATTTTTTTAAACTTTTTTCAATTTTACCCCAATGTGATATATATTCTACCCACACACATTTGGAACTCTCCAGGGGTACCCTCACACATATTATTCCCTCATTTAGTGGATATTTTCACAAAAAAGTGAAATTTTCGAAAATCCAGAAAATTGGCTGAAAACGACTAAATAACAAGGAGTCATTGGGCGAATCGCTCTGGAACTGAAATCGGAACGCTCACTGACATTTCCCCTATCTGAAAGTCTGATAAACGCCAGAAAAATCACTAAGTCCAAAAAAATTTTTATTTTTTTATTTTTTTCAATTTTACCCCCGTGGGATATATATTCTACCCACACACATTTGGAACTCTCCTGGTGTACCCTCACACATATTATTCCCTCATTTAGTGGATATTTTCACAAAAAAGTGACATTTTCAAATATCCAGAAAATTGGCTGAAAACGACTAAATATCAAGGACTCATTGGGTGAATCAGTCTGGAACTGAAATCGGAATGCTCACTGACATTTCCCCTATCTGAAAGTCTGATAAACGGCAGAAAAATGACAGTCTAAAAAAAAATTTTTTTCAACTTTTTTCAATTTTACCCCCGTGGGATATATATTCTACCCACACACATTTGGAACTCTCCTGGGGTACCCTCACACATATTATTCCCTCATTTAGTGGATATTTTCACAAAAAAGTGAAATTTTCAAAAATCCAAAAAATTGGCTGAAAACGACTAAATATCAAGGACTCATTGGGTTAATCACTCTGGAACTGAAATCGGAATGCTCACTGACATTTCCCCTATCTGAAAGTCTGATAAACGCCAGAAAGATCACTAAGTCCAAAAAATTTTTTATTTTTTTATTTTTTTCAATTTTACCCCCGTGGGATATATAGTCTACCCACACACATTTGGAACTCTCCTGGTGTACCCTCACACATATTATTCCCTCATTTAGTGGATATTTTCACAAAAAAGTGACATTTTCAAAAATCCAGAAAATTGGCTGAAAACGACTAAATAACAAGGACTCATTGGGCGAATCGCTCTGGAACTGAAATTGGAACGCTCACTGACATTTGCCCTATCTGAAAGTCTGATAAACGCCAGAAAAATGACTAAGTCCAAAAAAATTTTTTTTCAACTTTTTTCAATTTTACCCCAATGTGATATATATTCTACCCACACACATTTGGAACTCTCCTGGGGTACCCTCACACATATTATTCCCTCATTTAGTGGATATTTTCACAAAAAAGTGAAATTTTCAAAAATCCAGAAAATTGGCTGAAAACGACTAAATAACAAGGACTCATTGGGCGAATCGCTCTGGAACTGAAATCGGAATGCTCACTGACATTTCCCCTATCTGAAAGTCTGATAAACGCCAGAAAAATGACAGTCCAAAAAAAAATTTTTTTAAACTTTTTTCAATTTTACCCCCGTGGGATATATATTCTACCCACACACATTTGGAACTCTCCTGGGGTACCCTCACACATATTATTCCCTCATTTAGTGGATATTTTCACAAAAAAGTGAATTTTTCAAAAATACAGAAAATTGGCTGAAAACGACTAAATAACAAGGACTCATTGGGCGAATCGCTCTGGAACTGAAATTGGAACGCTCACTGACATTTGCCCTATCTGAAAGTCTGATAAACGCCAGAAAAATGACTAAGTCCAAAAAAAAATTTATTTTTTTATTTTTTTCAATTTTACCCCCGTGGGATATATATTCTACCCACACACATTTGGAACTCTCCTGGTGTACCCTCACACATATTATTCCCTCATTTAGTGGATATTTTCACAAAAAAGTGACATTTTCAAATATCCAGAAAATTGGCTGAAAACGACTAAATAACAAGGACTCATTGGGCGAATCGCTCTGGAAATGAAATTGGAACGCTCACTGACATTTGCCTTATCTGAAAGTCTGATAAACGCCAGAAAAATGACTAAGTCTAGAAAAAAATTTTTTTCAACTTTTTTCAATTTTACCCCAATGTGATATATATTCTACCCACACACATTTGGAACTCTCCTGGGGTACCCTCACACATATTATTCCCTCATTTAGTGGATATTTTCACAAAAAAGTGAAATTTTCAAAAATCCAGAAAATTGGCTGAAAACGACTAAATATCAAGGACTCATTGGGCGAATCGCTATGGAACTGAAATCGGAATGCTCACTGACATTTCCCCTATCTGAAAGTCTGATAAACGCCAGAAAAATGACTAAGTCCAAAAAAAATTTTTTTCAACTTTTTTCAATTTTACCCCCGTGGGATATATATTCTACCCACACACATTTGGAACTCTCCTGGTGTACCCTCACACATATTATTCCCTCATTTAGTGGATATTTTCACAAAAAAAGTGAAATTTTCAAAAATCCAGAAAATTGGCTGAAAACGACTAAATAACAATGACTCATTGGGCGAATCGCTCTGGAACTGAAATCGGAACACTCACTGACATTTCCCCTATCTGAAAGTCTGATAAACGTTGGAAAAACGACTAAGTCCAAAAAAAAAATTTTTTCAACTTTTTTCAATTTTACCCCCGTGGGATATATATTCTACCCACACACATTTGGAACTCTCCTGGGGTACCCTCACACATATTATTCCCTCATTTAGTGGATATTTTCCCAAAAAAGTGAAATTTTCAAAAATCCAGAAAATTGGCTGAAAACGACTAAATAACAAGGAGTCATTGGGCGAATCGCTCTGGAACTGAAATTGGAACGCTCACTGACATTTGCCCTATCTGAAAGTCTGATAAACGCCAGAAAAATGACTAAGTCCAAAAAAAAATTTTTTTCAACTTTTTTCAATTTTATCCCAGTGGGATATATATTCTACCCAGACACATTTGGAACTCTCCTGGTGTACCCTCACACATATTATTCCTTCATTTAGTGGATATTTTCACAAAAAAGTGAAATTTTCAAAAATACAGAAAATTGGCTGAAAACGACTAAATAACAAGGACTCATTGGGCGAATCGCTCTGGAACTGAAATTGGAACGCTCACTGACATTTGCCCTTTCTGAAAGTCTGATAAACGCCAGAAAAATGACTAAGTCCAAAAAAAAATTTATTTTTTTATTTTTTTCAATTTTACCCCCGTGGGATATATATTCTACCCACACACATTTGGAACTCTCCTGGTGTACCCTCACACATATTATTCCCTCATTTAGTGGATATTTTCACAAAAAAGTGACATTTTCAAATATCCAGAAAATTGGCTGAAAACGACTAAATAACAAGGACTCATTGGGCGAATCGCTCTGGAAATGAAATTGGAATGCTCACTGACATTTCCCGTACCTGAAAGTCTGATAAACGCCAGAAAAATGACTAAGTCCAAAAAAAATGTTTTTCAACTTTTTTCAATTTTACCCCCGTGGGATACATATTCTACCCACAAACATTTGGAACTCTCCTGGGGTACCCTCACACATATTATTCCCTCATTTAGAGGATATTTTCACAAAAAAGTGAAATTTTCAAAAATCCAGAAAATTGGCTGAAAACGACTAAATAACAAGGAGTCATTGGGCGAATCACTCTGGAACTGAAAACGGAACGCTCACTGACATTTGCCCTATCTGAAAGTCTGATAAACGCCAGAAAAATGACGAAGACCAAAAAAATTTTTTTTTAAACTTTTTTCAATTTTACCCCCGTTTGATATATATTCTACCCACACACATTTGGAACTCTCCTGGGGTAGCCTCACACATATTATTCCTTCATTTAGTGGATATTTTCACAAAAAAGTGACATTTTCAAATTTCCAGAAAATTGGCTGAAAACGACTAAATAACAAGGACTCATTGGGCGAATCGCTCTGGAACTGAAATTGGAACGCTCACTGACATTTGCCTTATCTGAAAGTCTGATAAACGCCAGAAAAATGACTAAGTCCAGAAAAAAAATTTTTTCAACTTTTTTCAATTTTACCCCAATGTGATATATATTCTACCCACACACATTTGGAACTCTCCTGGGGTACCCTCACACATATTATTCCCTCATTTAGTGGATATTTTCACAAAAAAGTGAAATTTTCAAAAATACAGGAAATTGGCTGAAAACGACTAAATAACAAGGACTCATTGGGAGAATCATTCTGGAACTGAAATCGGAACGTTCACTGACATTTCCCCTATCTGAAATTCTGATAAACGCCGGAAAAATGACTAAGTACAAAAAAAAATTTTTTTCAACTTTTTTCAATTTTATCCCAGTGGGATATATATTCTACCCACACACATTTGGAACTCTCCTCGTGTACCCTCACACATATTATTCCTTCATTTAGTGGATATTTTCACAAAAAAGTGACATTTTCAAAAATCCAGAAAATTGGCTGAAAACGACTAAATAACAAGGACTCATTGGGCGAATCGCTCTGGAACTGAAAATGGAATGCTCACTGACATTTCCCTATCTGAAAGTCTGATAAACGCCAGAAAAATGACTAAGTCTAAAAAAAAATTTTTTTCAACTTTTTTCAATTTTACCCCCGTTGGATATATATTCTACCCACACACATTTGGAACTCTCCTGGGGTACCCTCACACATATTATTCCCTCATTTAGTGGATATTTTCACAAAAAAGTGAAATTTTCAAAAATCCAGAAAATTGGCTGAAAACGACTAAATAGCAAGGAGTCATTGGGCGAATCACTCTGGAACTGAAATCGGAACGCTCACTGACATTTCCCCTATCTGAAAGTCTGATAAACGCCAGAAAAATCACTAAGTCCAAAAAAATTTTTATTTTTTTATTTTTTTCAATTTTACCCCCGTGGGATATATATTCTACCCACACACATTTGGAACTCTCCTGGTGTACCCTCACACATATTATTCCTTCATTTAGTGGATATTTTCACAAAAAAGTGACATTTTCAAAAATCCAGAAAATTGGCTGAAAACGACTAAATAACAAGGACTCATTGGGCGAATCGCTATGGAACTGAAATCGGAATGCTCACTGACATTTGCCCTATCTGAAAGTCTGATAAACGCCAGAAAAATGACTAAGTCCAAAAAAAATGTTTTTCAACTTTTTTCAATTTTACCCCCGTGGGATATATATTCTACCCACAAACATTTGGAACTCTCCTGGGGTACCCTCACACATATTATTACTAAATAACACACACATATTATTACTAAATAACAAGGAGACATTGGGCGAATCACTCTGGAACTGAAAACGGAACGCTCACTGACATTTGCCCTATCTGAAAGTCTGATAAACGCCAGAAAATGACTAAGTCCAAAAAAAAATTTTTTTCAACTTTTTTCAATTTTATCCCAGTGGGATATATATTCTACCCTCACACATATTATTCCCTCATTTAGTGGATATTTTCACAAAAAAGTGAAATTTTCAAAAATCCAGAAAATTGGCTGAAAACGACTAAATAACAATGACTCATTGGGCGAATCGCTCTGGAACTGAAATCGGAACACTCACTGACATTTCCCCTATCTGAAAGTCTGATAAACGTTGGAAAAACGACTAAGTCCAAAAAAAAAAATTTTTCAACTTTTTTCAATTTTACCCCCGTGGGATATATATTCTTCCCACACACATTTGGAACTCTCCTGGGGTACCCTCACACATATTATTCCCTCATTTAGTGGATATTTTCACAAAAAAGTGAAATTTTCAAAAATCCAGAAAATTGGCTGAAAACGACTAAATAACAAGGACTCATTGGGCGAATCGCTCTGGAACTGAAATCGGAATGCTCACTGAAATTTCCCCTATCTGAAAGTCTGATAAACGCCAGAAAAATGACTAAGTCCAAAAAAAAATTTTTTTCAACTTTTTTCAATTTTACCCCCGTGGGATATATATTCTACCCACACACATTTGGAACTCTCCTGGGGTACCCTCACACATATTATTCCCTCATTTAGTGGATATTTTGACAAAAAAGTGAAATTTTCAAAAATCCCAAAAATTGGCTGAAAACGACTAAATATCAAGGACTCATTGGGTGAATCAGTCTGGAACTGAAATCCGAATGCTCACTGACATTTCCCGTACCTGAAAGTCTGATAAACGCCAGAAAAATGACTAAGTACAAAAAAATTTTTTTTAAACTTTTTTCAATTTTACCCCCGTGGGATATATATTCTACCCACACACATTTGGAACTCTCCTGGTGTACCCTCACACATATTATTCCTTCATTTAGTGGATATTTTCACAAAAAAGTGACATTTTCAAAAATCCAGAAAATTGGCTGAAAACGACTAAATATCAAGGACTCATTGGGTGAATCAGTCTGGAACTGAAATCGGAATGCTCACTGACATTTCCCGTACCTGAAAGTCTGATAAACGCCAGAAAAATGACTAAGTCCAAAAAAAATGTTTTTCAACTTTTTTCAATTTTACCCCCGTGGGATATATATTCTACCCACACACATTTGGAACTCTCCTGGGGTACCCTCACACATATTATTCCCTCATTTAGTGGATATTTTCACAAAAAAGTGAAATTTTCAAAAATCCAGAAAATTGGCTGAAAACGACTAAATAGCAAGGAGTCATTGGGCGAATCACTCTGGAACTGAAATCGGAACGCTCACTGACATTTCCCCTATCTGAAAGTCTGATAAACGCCAGAAAAATCACTAAGTCCAAAAAAAAATTTATTTTTCATTTTTTTCAATTTTACCCCCGTGGGATATATATTCTACCCACACACATTTGGAACTCTCCTGGTGTACCCTCACACATATTATTCCTTCATTTAGTGGATATTTTCACAAAAAAGTGACATTTTCAAAAATCCAGAAAATTGGCTGAAAACGACTAAATAACAAGGACTCATTGGGCGAATCGCTCTGGAACTGAAATTGGAACGCTCACTGACATTTGCCCTATCTGAAAGTCTGATAAACGCCAGAAAAATGACTAAGTCCAAAAAAAAATTTTTTTCAACTTTTTTCAATTTTATCCCAGTGGGATATATATTCTACCCACACACATTTGGAACTCTCCTGGTGTACCCTCACACATATTATTCCTTCATTTAGTGGATATCTTCACAAAAAAGTGACATTTTCAAAAATCCAGAAAATTGGCTGAAAACGACTAAATAACAAGGACTCATTGGGCGAATCACTCTGGAACTGAAAATGGAATGCTCACTGACATTTGCCCCATCTGAAAGTCTGATAAACGCCAGAAAAATGACTAAGTCCAAAAAAAAATTTTTTTCAACTTTTTTCAATTTTACCCCCGTGGGATATATATTCTACCCACACACATTTGGAACTCTCCTGGGGTACCCTCACACATATTATTCCCTCATTTAGTGGATATTTTCACAAAAAAGTGAAATTTTCAAAAATCCAGAAAATTGGCTGAAAACGACTAAATACAAGGAGTCATTGGGCGAATCACTCTGGAACTGAAATCGGAACGCTCACTGACATTTCCCCTATCTGAAAGTCTGATAAACGCCAGAAAAATCACTAAGTCCAAAAAAAAATTTATTTTTTTATTTTTTTCAATTTTACCCCCGTGGGATATATATTCTACCCACACACATTTGGAACTCTCCTGGTGTACCCTCACACATATTATTCCCTCATTTAGTTGATATTTTCACAAAAAAGTGACATTTTCAAATATCCAGAAAATTGGCTGAAAACGACTAAATAACAAGGACTCATTGGGCGAATCGCTCTGGAACTGAAATTGGAACGCTCACTGACATTTGAATTATCTGAAAGTCTGATAAACGCCAGAAAAATGACTAAGTCTAGAAAAAAAATTTTTTCAACTTTTTTCAATTTTACCCCAATGTGATATATATTCTACCCACACACATTTGGAACTCTCCTGGGGTACCCTCACACATATTATTCCCTCATTTAGTGGATATTTTCACAAAAAAGTGAAATTTTCAAAAATCCAGAAAATTGGCTGAAAACGACTAAATATCAAGGACTCATTGGGCGAATCGCTATGGAACTGAAATCGGAATGCTCACTGACATTTCCCCTATCTGAAAGTCTGATAAACGCCAGAAAAATGACTAAGTCCAAAAAAAATTTTTTTCAACTTTTTTCAATTTTACCCTCGTGGGATATATATTCTACCCACACACATTTGGAACTCTCCTGGGGTACCCTCACACATATTATTCCCTCATTTAGTGGATATTTTCACAAAAAAGTGAAATTTTCAAAAATCCAGAAAATTGGCTGAAAACGACTAAATAACAATGACTCATTGGGCGAATCGCTCTGGAACTGAAATCGGAACACTCACTGACATTTCCCCTATCTGAAAGTCTGATAAACGTTGGAAAAACGACTAAGTCGAAAAAAAAAAATTTTTCAACTTTTTTCAATTTTACCCCCGTGGGATATATATTCTACCCACACACATTTGGAACTCTCCTGGGGTACCCTCACACATATTATTCCCTCATTTAGTGGATATTTTCACAAAAAAGTGAAATTTTCAAAAATCCAGAAAATTGGCTGAAAACGACTAAATATCAAGGACTCATTGGGCGAATCGCTATGGAACTGAAATCGGAATGCTCACTGACATTTCCCCTATCTGAAAGTCTGATAAACGCCAGAAAAATGACTAAGTCCAAAAAAAATTTTTTTCAACTTTTTTCAATTTTACCCCCGTGGGATATATATTCTACCCACACACATTTGGAACTCTCCTGGGGTACCCTCACACATATTATTCCCTCATTTAGTGGATATTTTGACAAAAAAGTGAAATTTTCAAAAATCCCAAAAATTGGCTGAAAACGACTAAATATCAAGGACTCATTGGGTGAATCACTCTGGTACTGAAATCGGAATGCTCACTGACATTTCCCCTATCAGAAAGTCTGATAAACGCCAGAAAAATGACTAAGTCCAAAAAAAATTTTTTTCAACTTTTTTCAATTTTACCCTCGTGGGATATATATTCTACCCACACACATTTGGAACTCTCCTGGGGTACCCTCACACATATTATTCCCTCATTTAGTGGATATTTTCACAAAAAAGTGAAATTTTCAAAAATCCAGAAAATTGGCTGAAAACGACTAAATAACAATGACTCATTGGGCGAATCGCTCTGGAACTGAAATCGGAACACTCACTGACATTTCCCCTATCTGAAAGTCTGATAAACGCTGGAAAAACGACTAAGTCCAAAAAAAAAATTTTTTCAACTTTTTTCAATTTTACCCCCGTGGGATATATAATCTACCCACACACATTTGGAACTCTCCTGGGGTACCCTCACACATATTATTCCCTCATTTAGTGGATATTTTCACAAAAAAGTGACATTTTCAAATATCCAGAAAATTGGCTGAAAACGACTAAATAACAAGGACTCATTGGGCGAATCGCTCTGGAACTGAAATTGAAACGCTCACTGACATTTGCCTTATCTGAAAGTCTGATAAACGTAAGAAAAATGACTAAGTCTAGAAAAAAAATTTTTTCAACTTTTTTCAATTTTACCCCAATGTGATATATATTCTACCCACACACATTTGGAACTCTCCTGGGGTACCCTCACACATATTATTCCCTCATTTAGTGGATATTTTCACAAAAAAGTGAAATTTTCAAAAATCCAGAAAATTGGCTGAAAACGACTAAATATCAAGGACTCATTGGGCGAATCGCTATGGAACTGAAATCGGAATGCTCACTGACATTTCCCCTATCTGAAAGTCTGATAAACGCCAGAAAAATGACTAAGTCCAAAAAAAATTTTTTTCAACTTTTTTCAATTTTACCCCCGTGGGATATATATTCTACCCACACACATTTGGAACTCTCCTGGGGTACCCTCACACATATTATTCCCTCATTTAGTGGATATTTTGACAAAAAAGTGAAATTTTCAAAAATCCCAAAAATTGGCTGAAAACGACTAAATATCAAGGACTCAATGGGTGAATCAGTCTGGAACTGAAATCGGAATGCTCACTGACATTTCCCCTACCTGAAAGTCTGATAAACGCCAGAAAAATGACTAAGTACAAAAAAAATTTTTTTAAACTTTTTTCAATTTTACCCCCGTGGGATATATATTCTACCCACACACATTTGGAACTCTCCAGGGGTACCCTCACACATATTATTCCCTCATTTAGTGGATATTTTCACAAAAAAGTGACATTTTCAAAAATCCAGAAAATTGGCTGAAAACAACTAAATAACAAGGACTCATTGGGAGAATCACTCTGGAACTGAAATCGGAACGCTCACTGACATTTCCCCTATCTGAAAGTCTGATAAACGCCGGAAAAATGACTAAGTCCAAAAAAAAATTTTTTTCAACTTTTTTCAATTTTACCCCCGTGGGATATATATTTTACCCACACACATTTGGAACTCTCCTGGGGTACCCTCACACATATTATTCCCTCATTTAGTGGATATTATGACAAAAAAGTGAAATTTTCAAAAATCCAAAAAATTGGCTGAAAACGACTAAATATCAAGGACTCATTGGGCGAATCACTCTGGAACTGAAATCGGAACGCTCACTGACATTTCCCCTATCTGAAAGTCTGATAAACGCCAGAAAAATCAATAAGTCCAAAAAAAAATTTTTTTAAACTTTTTTCAATTTTACCCCCGTGGGATATATATTCTACCCACACACATTTGGAACTCTCCTGGGGTACCCTCACACATATTATTCCCTCATTTAGTGGATATTTTCACAAAAAAGTGAAATTTTCGAAAATCCAGAAAATTGGCTGAAAACGACTAAATAACAAGGAGTCATTGGGCGAATCGCTCTGGAACGGAAATCGGAACGCTCACTGACATTTCCCCTATCTGAAAGTCTGAAAAACGCCAGAAAAATCACTAAGTCCAAAAAAAATTTTTTTAAACTTTTTTCAATTTTACCCCCGTGGGATATATATTCTACCCACACACATTTGGAATTCTCCTGGGGTACCCTCACACATATTATTCCCTCATTTAGTGGATATTTTCACAAAATAGTGAAATTTTCAAAAATCCAGAAAATTGGCTGAAAACGACTAAATAACAATGACTCATTGGGTGAATTGCTCTGGAACTGAAATCGGAACACTCACTGACATTTCCCCTATCTGAAAGTCTGATAAACGCTGGAAAAATGACTAAGTCCAAAAAAAAAAATTTTTCCAACTTTTTTCAATTTTACCCCCGTGGGATATAAATTCTTCCCACACACATTTGGAACTCTCCTGGGGTACCCTCACACATATTATTCCCTCATTTAGTGGATATTTTCACAAAAAAGTGAAATTTTCAAAAATCCAGAAAATTGGCTGAAAACGACTAAATAACAAGGAGTCATTGGGCGAATCACTCTGGAACTGAAATCGGAACGCTCACTGACATTTCCCCTATCTGAAAGTCTGATAAACGCCAGAAAAATCAATAAGTCCAAAAAAAATTTTTTTTAAACTTTTTTCAATTTTACCCCTGTGGGATATATATTCTACCCACACACATTTGGAACTCTCCTGGGGTACCCTCACACATATTATTCCCTCATTTAGTGGATATTTTCACAAAAAAGTGAAATTTTCGAAAATCCAGAAAATTGGCTGAAAACGACTAAATAACAAGGAGTCATTGGGCGAATCGCTCTGGAACGGAAATCGGAACGCTCACTGACATTTCCCCTATCTGAAAGTCTGATAAACGCCGGAAAAATGACTAAGTCCAAAAAAAAATTTTTTTCAACTTTTTTCAATTTTACCCCCGTGGGATATATATTTTACCCACACACATTTGGAACTCTCCTGGGGTACCCTCACACATATTATTCCCTCATTTAGTGGATATTATGACAAAAAAGTGAAATTTTCAAAAATCCAAAAAATTGGCTGAAAACGACTAAATATCAAGGACTCATTGGGCAAATCGCTCTGGAACTGAAATCGGAACGCACACTGACATTTGCCCTATCTGAAAGTCTGATAAACGCCAGAAAAATGACTAAGTCCAAAAAAAAATTTTTTTTAACTTTCTTCAGTTTTACCCCCGTTTGATATATATTCTACCCAAACACATTTGGAACTCTCCTGGGGTACCCTCACACATATTATTCCCTCATTTAGTGGATATTTTCACAAAAAAAGTTAAATTTTCAAAAATCCAGAAAATTGGCTGAAAACGACTAAATAACAAGGAGTCATTGGGCGAATCACTCTGGAACTGAAATCGGAACGCTCACTGACATTTCCCCTATCTGAAAGTCTGATAAACGCCAGAAAAATCAATAAGTCCAAAAAAAAATTTTTTTAAACTTTTTTCAATTTTACCCCCGTGGGATATATATTCTACCCACACACATTTGGAACTCTCCTGGGGTACCCTCACACATATTATTCCCTCATTTAGTTTATATTTTCACAAAAAAGTGAAATTTTCGAAAATCCAGAAAATTGGCTGAAAACGACTAAATAACAAGGAGTCATTGGGCGAATCGCTCTGGAACGGAAATCGGAACGCTCACTGACATTTCCCCTATCTGAAAGTCTGAAAAACGCCAGAAAAATCACTAAGTCCAAAAAAATTTTTTTAAACTTTTTTCAATTTTACCCCCGTGGGATATATATTCTACCCACACACATTTGGAATTCTCCTGGGGTACCCTCACACATATTATTCCCTCATTTAGTGGATATTTTCACAAAAAAGTGAAATTTTCAAAAATCCAGAAAATTGGCTGAAAACGACTAAATAACAAGGAGTCATTGGGCGAATTGCTCTGGAACGGAAATCGGAACGCTCACTGACATTTCCCCTATCTGAAAGTCTGAAAAACGCCAGAAAAATCACTAAGTCCAAAAAAAATTTTTTTAAACTTTTTTCAATTTTACCCCCGTGGGATATATTATTCTACCCACACACATTTGGAATTCTCCTGGGGTACCCTCACACATATTATTCCCTCATTTAGTGGATATTTTCACAAAAAAGTGAAATTTTCAAAAATCCAGAAAATTGGCTGAAAACGACTAAATAACAATGACTCATTGGGCGAATCGCTCTGGAACTGAAATCGGAACACTCACTGACATTTCCCCTATCTGAAAGTCTGATAAACGCTGGAAAAACGACTAAGTCCAAAAAAAAATTTTTTTCAACTTTTTTCAATTTTACCCCCGTGGGATATATATTCTACCCACACACATTTGGAACTCTCCTGGGGTACCCTCACACATATTATTCCCTCATTTAGTGGATATTTTCACAAAAAAGTGAAATTTTCAAAAATCCAAAAAATTGGCTGAAAACGACTAAATATCAAGGACTCATTGGGTTAATCACTCTGGTACTGAAATCGGAATGCTCACTGACATTTCCCCTATCAGAAAGTCTGATAAACGCCAGAAAAATGACTAAGTCCAAAAAAAAATTTTTTTAAACTTTTTTCAATTTTACCCCCGTGGGATATATATTCTACCCACACACATTTGGAACTCTCCTGGGGTACCCTCACACATATTATTCCCTCATTTAGTGGATATTTTCACAAAAAAGTGAAATTTTCAAAAATCCAGAAAATTGGCTGAAAACGACTAAATAACAAGGACTCATTGGGCGAATCGCTCTGGAACTGAAATTGGAACGCTCACTGACATTTCCCCTATCTGAAAGTCTGATAAACGCCGGAAAAATGACTAAGTCCAAAAAAAAATTTTTTTCAACTTTTTTCAATTTTACCCCCGTGGGATATATATTTTACCCACACACATTTGGAACTCTCCTGGGGTACCCTCACACATATTATTCCCTCATTTAGTGGATATTTTCACAAAAAAAGTTAAATTTTCAAAAATCCAGAAAATTGGCTGAAAACGACTAAATAACAAGGAGTCATTGGGCGAATCACTCTGGAACTGAAATCGGAACGCTCACTGACATTTCCCCTATCTGAAAGTCTGATAAACGCCAGAAAAATCAATAAGTCCAAAAAAAAATTTTTTTAAACTTTTTTCAATTTTACCCCCGTGGGATATATATTCTACCCACACACATTTGGAACTCTCCTGGGGTACCCTCACACATATTATTCCCTCATTTAGTTTATATATTCACAAAAAAGTGAAATTTTCGAAAATCCAGAAAATTGGCTGAAAACGACTAAATAACAAGGAGTCATTGGGCGAATCGCTCTGGAACGGAAATCGGAACGCTCACTGACATTTCCCCTATCTGAAAGTCTGAAAAACGCCAGAAAAATCACTAAGTCCAAAAAAAATTTTTTTAAACTTTTTTCAATTTTACCCCCGTGGGATATATATTCTACCCACACACATTTGGAATTATCCTGGGGTACCCTCACACATATTATTCCCTCATTTAGTGGATATTTTCACAAAAAAGTGAAATTTTCAAAAATCCAGAAAATTGGCTGAAAACGACTAAATAACAATGACTCATTGGGTGAATTGCTCTGGAACTGAAATCGGAACACTCACTGACATTTCCCCTATCTGAAAGTCTGATAAACGCTGGAAAAATGACTAAGTCCAAAAAAAAAATTTTTTTCAACTTTTTTCAATTTTACCCCCGTGGGATATAAATTCTTCCCACACACATTTGGAACTCTCCTGGGGTACCCTCACACATATTATTCCCTCATTTAGTGGATATTTTCACAAAAAAGTGAAATTTTCAAAAATCCAGAAAATTGGCTGAAAACGACTAAATAACAAGGAGTCATTGGGCGAATTGCTCTGGAACGGAAATCGGAACGCTCACTGACATTTCCCCTATCTGAAAGTCTGAAAAACGCCAGAAAAATCACTAAGTCCAAAAAAAATTTTTTTAAACTTTTTTCAATTTTACCCCCGTGGGATATATTATTCTACCCACACACATTTGGAATTCTCCTGGGGTACCCTCACACATATTATTCCCTCATTTAGTGGATATTTTCACAAAAAAGTGAAATTTTCAAAAATCCAGAAAATTGGCTGAAAACGACTAAATAACAATGACTCATTGGGCGAATCGCTCTGGAACTGAAATCGGAACACTCACTGACATTTCCCCTATCTGAAAGTCTGATAAACGCTGGAAAAACGACTAAGTCCAAAAAAAAATTTTTTTCAACTTTTTTCAATTTTACCCCCGTGGGATATATATTCTACCCACACACATTTGGAACTCTCCTGGGGTACCCTCACACATATTATTCCCTCATTTAGTGGATATTTTCACAAAAAAGTGAAATTTTCAAAAATCCAAAAAATTGGCTGAAAACGACTAAATATCAAGGACTCATTGGGTTAATCACTCTGGTACTGAAATCGGAATGCTCACTGACATTTCCCCTATCAGAAAGTCTGATAAACGCCAGAAAAATGACTAAGTCCAAAAAAAAATTTTTTTAAACTTTTTTCAATTTTACCCCCGTGGGATATATATTCTACCCACACACATTTGGAACTCTCCTGGGGTACCCTCACACATATTATTCCCTCATTTAGTGGATATTTTCACAAAAAAGTGAAATTTTCAAAAATCCAGAAAATTGGCTGAAAACGACTAAATAACAAGGACTCATTGGGCGAATCGCTCTGGAACTGAAATTGGAATGCTCACTGACATTTCCCCTATCTGAAAGTCTGATAAACGCCAGAAAAATGACTAAGTCCAAAAAAAAGTTTTTTTCAACTTTTTTCAATTTTACCCCTGTGGGATATATATTCTACCCACACACATTTGGAACTCTCCTGGGGTACCCTCACACATATTATTCCCTCATTTAGTGGATATTTTCACAAAAAAGTGAAAATTTCAAAAATCCAGAAAATTGGCTGAAAACGACTAAATAACAAGGAGTCATTGGGCGAATCACTCTGGAACTGAAATCGGAATGCTCACTAACATTTCCCCTATCTGAAAGTCTGATAAACGCCAGAAAAATGACTAAGTCCAAAAAAAATTTTTTTCAACTTTTTTCAATTTTACCCCCGTGGGATATATATTCTACCCACACACATTTGGAACTCTCCTGGGGTACCCTCACACATATTATTCCCTCATTTAGTGGATATTTTGACAAAAAAGTGAAATTTTCAAAAATCCCAAAAATTGGCTGAAAACGACTAAATATCAAGGACTCATTGGGTGAATCACTCTGGTACTGAAATCGGAATGCTCACTGACATTTCCCCTATCAGAAAGTCTGATAAACGCCAGAAAAATGACTAAGTCCAAAAAAAATTTTTTTCAACTTTTTTCAATTTTACCCTCGTGGGATATATATTCTACCCACACACATTTGGAACTCTCCTGGGGTACCCTCACACATATTATTCCCTCATTTAGTGGATATTTTCACAAAAAAGTGAAATTTTCAAAAATCCAGAAAATTGGCTGAAAACGACTAAATAACAATGACTCATTGGGCGAATCGCTCTGGAACTGAAATCGGAACACTCACTGACATTTCCCCTATCTGAAAGTCTGATAAACGCTGGAAAAACGACTAAGTCCAAAAAAAAAATTTTTTCAACTTTTTTCAATTTTACCCCCGTGGGATATATAATCTACCCACACACATTTGGAACTCTCCTGGGGTACCCTCACACATATTATTCCCTCATTTAGTGGATATTTTCACAAAAAAGTGACATTTTCAAATATCCAGAAAATTGGCTGAAAACGACTAAATAACAAGGACTCATTGGGCGAATCGCTCTGGAACTGAAATTGAAACGCTCACTGACATTTGCCTTATCTGAAAGTCTGATAAACGCCAGAAAAATGACTAAGTCTAGAAAAAAAATTTTTTCAACTTTTTTCAATTTTACCCCAATGTGATATATATTCTACCCACACACATTTGGAACTCTCCTGGGGTACCCTCACACATATTATTCCCTCATTTAGTGGATATTTTCACAAAAAAGTGAAATTTTCAAAAATCCAGAAAATTGGCTGAAAACGACTAAATATCAAGGACTCATTGGGCGAATCGCTATGGAACTGAAATCGGAATGCTCACTGACATTTCCCCTATCTGAAAGTCTGATAAACGCCAGAAAAATGACTAAGTCCAAAAAAAATTTTTTTCAACTTTTTTCAATTTTACCCCCGTGGGATATATATTCTACCCACACACATTTGGAACTCTCCTCGGGTACCCTCACACATATTATTCCCTCATTTAGTGGATATTTTGACAAAAAAGTGAAATTTTCAAAAATCCCAAAAATTGGCTGAAAACGACTAAATATCAAGGACTCATTGGGTGAATCAGTCTGGAACTGAAATCGGAATGCTCACTGACATTTCCCCTACCTGAAAGTCTGATAAACGCCAGAAAAATGACTAAGTACAAAAAAAATTTTTTTAAACTTTTTTCAATTTTACCCCCGTGGGATATATATTCTACCCACACACATTTGGAACTCTCCTGGGGTACCCTCACACATATTATTCCCTCATTTAGTGGATATTTTGACAAAAAAGTGAAATTTTCAAAAATCCCAAAAATTGGCTGAAAACGACTAAATATCAAGGACTCAATGGGTGAATCAGTCTGGAACTGAAATCGGAATGCTCACTGACATTTCCCCTACCTGAAAGTCTGATAAACGCCAGAAAAATGACTAAGTACAAAAAAAATTTTTTTAAACTTTTTTCAATTTTACCCCCGTGGGATATATATTCTACCCACACACATTTGGAACTCTCCAGGGGTACCCTCACACATATTATTCCCTCATTTAGTGGATATTTTCACAAAAAAGTGACATTTTCAAAAATCCAGAAAATTGGCTGAAAACAACTAAATAACAAGGACTCATTGGGAGAATCACTCTGGAACTGAAATCGGAACGCTCACTGACATTTCCCCTATCTGAAAGTCTGATAAACGCCGGAAAAATGACTAAGTCCAAAAAAAAATTTTTTTCAACTTTTTTCAATTTTACCCCCGTGGGATATATATTTTACCCACACACATTTGGAACTCTCCTGGGGTACCCTCACACATATTATTCCCTCATTTAGTGGATATTATGACAAAAAAGTGAAATTTTCAAAAATCCAAAAAATTGGCTGAAAACGACTAAATATCAAGGACTCATTGGGCAAATCGCTCTGGAACTGAAATCGGAACGCACACTGACATTTGCCCTATCTGAAAGTCTGATAAACGCCAGAAAAATGACTAAGTCCAAAAAAAAATTTTTTTTAACTTTCTTCAGTTTTACCCCCGTTTGATATATATTCTACCCAAACACATTTGGAACTCTCCTGGGGTACCCTCACACATATTATTCCCTCATTTAGTGGATATTTTCACAAAAAAAGTTAAATTTTCAAAAATCCAGAAAATTGGCTGAAAACGACTAAATAACAAGGAGTCATTGGGCGAATCACTCTGGAACTGAAATCGGAACGCTCACTGACATTTCCCCTATCTGAAAGTCTGATAAACGCCAGAAAAATCAATAAGTCCAAAAAAAAATTTTTTTAAACTTTTTTCAATTTTACCCCCGTGGGATATATATTCTACCCACACACATTTGGAACTCTCCTGGGGTACCCTCACACATATTATTCCCTCATTTAGTTTATATATTCACAAAAAAGTGAAATTTTCGAAAATCCAGAAAATTGGCTGAAAACGACTAAATAACAAGGAGTCATTGGGCGAATCGCTCTGGAACGGAAATCGGAACGCTCACTGACATTTCCCCTATCTGAAAGTCTGAAAAACGCCAGAAAAATCACTAAGTCCAAAAAAAATTTTTTTAAACTTTTTTCAATTTTACCCCCGTGGGATATATATTCTACCCACACACATTTGGAATTCTCCTGGGGTACCCTCACACATATTATTCCCTCATTTAGTGGATATTTTCACAAAAAAGTGAAATTTTCAAAAATCCAGAAAATTGGCTGAAAACGACTAAATAACAATGACTCATTGGGTGAATTGCTCTGGAACTGAAATCGGAACACTCACTGACATTTCCCCTATCTGAAAGTCTGATAAACGCTGGAAAAATGACTAAGTCCAAAAAAAAAAATTTTTTCAACTTTTTTCAATTTTACCCCCGTGGGATATAAATTCTTCCCACACACATTTGGAACTCTCCTGGGGTACCCTCACACATATTATTCCCTCATTTAGTGGATATTTTCACAAAAAAGTGAAATTTTCAAAAATCCAGAAAATTGGCTGAAAACGACTAAATAACAAGGAGTCATTGGGCGAATTGCTCTGGAACGGAAATCGGAACGCTCACTGACATTTCCCCTATCTGAAAGTCTGAAAAACGCCAGAAAAATCACTAAGTCCAAAAAAAATTTTTTTAAACTTTTTTCAATTTTACCCCCGTGGGATATATTATTCTACCCACACACATTTGGAATTCTCCTGGGGTACCCTCACACATATTATTCCCTCATTTAGTGGATATTTTCACAAAAAAGTGAAATTTCCAAAAATCCAGAAAATTGGCTGAAAACGACTAAATAACAATGACTCATTGGGCGAATCGCTCTGGAACTGAAATCGGAACACTCACTGACATTTCCCCTATCTGAAAGTCTGATAAACGCTGGAAAAACGACTAAGTCCAAAAAAAAATTTTTTTCAACTTTTTTCAATTTTACCCCCGTGGGATATATATTCTACCCACACACATTTGGAACTCTCCTGGGGTACCCTCACACATATTATTCCCTCATTTAGTGGATATTTTCACAAAAAAGTGAAATTTTCAAAAATCCAAAAAATTGGCTGAAAACGACTAAATATCAAGGACTCATTGGGTTAATCACTCTGGTACTGAAATCGGAATGCTCACTGACATTTCCCCTATCAGAAAGTCTGATAAACGCCAGAAAAATGACTAAGTCCAAAAAAAAGTTTTTTTCAACTTTTTTCAATTTTACCCCTGTGGGATATATATTCTACCCACACACATTTGGAACTCTCCTGGGGTACCCTCACACATATTATTCCCTCATTTAGTGGATATTTTCACAAAAAAGTGAAAATTTCAAAAATCCAGAAAATTGGCTGAAAACGACTAAATAACAAGGAGTCATTGGGCGAATCACTCTGGAACTGAAATCGGAATGCTCACTAACATTTCCCCTATCTGAAAGTCTGATAAACGCCAGAAAAATCACTAAGTCCAAAAAAAAATTTTTTTAAACTTTTTTCAATTTTACCCCCGTGGGATATATATTCTACCCACACACATTTGGAACTCTCCTGGGGTACCCTCACACATATTATTCCCTCATTTAGTGGATATTTTCACAAAAAAGTGAAATTTTCAAAAATCCAGAAAATTGGCTGAAAACGACTAAATATCAAGGACTCATTGGGCGAATCGCTATGGAACTGAAATCGGAATGCTCACTGACATTTCCCCTATCTGAAAGTCTGATAAACGCCAGAAAAATGACTAAGTCCAAAAAAAATTTTTTTCAACTTTTTTCAATTTTACCCCCGTGGGATATATATTCTACCCACACACATTTGGAACTCTCCTGGGGTACCCTCACACATATTATTCCCTCATTTAGTGGATATATTGACAAAAAAGTGAAATTTTCAAAAATCCCAAAAATTGGCTGAAAACGACTAAATATCAAGGACTCATTGGGTGAATCAGTCTGGAACTGAAATCGGAATGCTCACTGACATTTCCCCTACCTGAAAGTCTGATAAACGCCAGAAAAATGACTAAGTACAAAAAAATTTTTTTTAAACTTTTTTCAATTTTACCCCCGTGGGATATATATTCTACCCACACACATTTGGAACTCTCCTGGGGTACCCTCACACATATTATTCCCTCATTTAGTGGATATTTTGACAAAAAAGTGAAATTTTCAAAAATCCAAAAAATTGGCTGAAAACGACTAAATATCAAGGACTCATTGGGTGAATCACTCTGGTACTGAAATCGGAATGCTCACTTACATTTCCCCTATCAGAAAGTCTGATAAACGCCAGAAAAATGACTAAGTCCAAAAAAAATTTTTTTCAACTTTTTTCAATTTTACCCTCGTGGGATATATATTCTACCCACACACATTTGGAACTCTCCTGGGGTACCCTCACACATATTATTCCCTCATTTAGTGGATATTTTCACAAAAAAGTGAAATTTTCAAAAATCCAGAAAATTGGCTGAAAACGACTAAATAACAATGACTCATTGGGCGAATCGCTCTGGAACTGAAATCGGAACACTCACTGACATTTCCCCTATCTGAAAGTCTGATAAACGCTGGAAAAACGACTAAGTCCAAAAAAAAAATTTTTTCAACTTTTTTCAATTTTACCCCCGTGGGATATATAATCTACCCACACACATTTGGAACTCTCCTGGGGTACCCTCACACATATTATTCCCTCATTTAGTGGATATTTTCACAAAAAAGTGACATTTTCAAATATCCAGAAAATTGGCTGAAAACGACTAAATAACAAGGACTCATTGGGCGAATCGCTCTGGAACTGAAATTGAAACGCTCACTGACATTTGCCTTATCTGAAAGTCTGATAAACGCCAGAAAAATGACTAAGTCTAGAAAAAAAATTTTTTCAACTTTTTTCAATTTTACCCCAATGTGATATATATTCTACCCACACACATTTGGAACTCTCCTGGGGTACCCTCACACATATTATTCCCTCATTTAGTGGATATTTTCACAAAAAAGTGAAATTTTCGAAAATCCAGAAAATTGGCTGAAAACGACTAAATAACAAGGAGTCATTGGGCGAATCGCTCTGGAACGGAAATCGGAACGCTCACTGACATTTCCCCTATCTGAAAGTCTGAAAAACGCCAGAAAAATCACTAAGTCCAAAAAAAATTTTTTTAAACTTTTTTCAATTTTACCCCCGTGGGATATATATTCTACCCACACACATTTGGAATTCTCCTGGGGTACCCTCACACATATTATTCCCTCATTTAGTGGATATTTTCACAAAAAAGTGAAATTTTCAAAAATCCAGAAAATTGGCTGAAAACGACTAAATAACAATGACTCATTGGGTGAATTGCTCTGGAACTGAAATCGGAACACTCACTGACATTTCCCCTATCTGAAAGTCTGATAAACGCTGGAAAAATGACTAAGTCCAAAAAAAAAAATTTTTTCAACTTTTTTCAATTTTACCCCCGTGGGATATAAATTCTTCCCACACACATTTGGAACTCTCCTGGGGTACCCTCACACATATTATTCCCTCATTTAGTGGATATTTTCACAAAAAAGTGAAAATTTCAAAAATCCAGAAAATTGGCTGAAAACGACTAAATAACAAGGAGTCATTGGGCGAATCACTCTGGAACTGAAATCGGAATGCTCACTAACATTTCCCCTATCTGAAAGTCTGATAAACGCCAGAAAAATCACTAAGTCCAAAAAAAAATTTTTTTAAACTTTTTTCAATTTTACCCCCGTGGGATATATATTCTACCCACACACATTTGGAACTCTCCTGGGGTACCCTCACACATATTATTCCCTCATTTAGTGGATATTTTCACAAAAAAGTGAAATTTTCAAAAATCCAGAAAATTGGCTGAAAACGACTAAATATCAAGGACTCATTGGGCGAATCGCTATGGAACTGAAATCGGAATGCTCACTGACATTTCCCCTATCTGAAAGTCTGATAAACGCCAGAAAAATGACTAAGTCCAAAAAAAATTTTTTTCAACTTTTTTCAATTTTACCCCCGTGGGATATATATTCTACCCACACACATTTGGAACTCTCCTGGGGTACCCTCACACATATTATTCCCTCATTTAGTGGATATATTGACAAAAAAGTGAAATTTTCAAAAATCCCAAAAATTGGCTGAAAACGACTAAATATCAAGGACTCATTGGGTGAATCAGTCTGGAACTGAAATCGGAATGCTCACTGACATTTCCCCTACCTGAAAGTCTGATAAACGCCAGAAAAATGACTAAGTACAAAAAAATTTTTTTTAAACTTTTTTCAATTTTACCCCCGTGGGATATATATTCTACCCACACACATTTGGAACTCTCCTGGGGTACCCTCACACATATTATTCCCTCATTTAGTGGATATTTTGACAAAAAAGTGAAATTTTCAAAAATCCAAAAAATTGGCTGAAAACGACTAAATATCAAGGACTCATTGGGTGAATCACTCTGGTACTGAAATCGGAATGCTCACTTACATTTCCCCTATCAGAAAGTCTGATAAACGCCAGAAAAATGACTAAGTCCAAAAAAAATTTTTTTCAACTTTTTTCAATTTTACCCTCGTGGGATATATATTCTACCCACACACATTTGGAACTCTCCTGGGGTACCCTCACACATATTATTCCCTCATTTAGTGGATATTTTCACAAAAAAGTGAAATTTTCAAAAATCCAGAAAATTGGCTGAAAACGACTAAATAACAATGACTCATTGGGCGAATCGCTCTGGAACTGAAATCGGAACACTCACTGACATTTCCCCTATCTGAAAGTCTGATAAACGCTGGAAAAACGACTAAGTCCAAAAAAAAAATTTTTTCAACTTTTTTCAATTTTACCCCCGTGGGATATATAATCTACCCACACACATTTGGAACTCTCCTGGGGTACCCTCACACATATTATTCCCTCATTTAGTGGATATTTTCACAAAAAAGTGACATTTTCAAATATCCAGAAAATTGGCTGAAAACGACTAAATAACAAGGACTCATTGGGCGAATCGCTCTGGAACTGAAATTGAAACGCTCACTGACATTTGCCTTATCTGAAAGTCTGATAAACGCCAGAAAAATGACTAAGTCTAGAAAAAAAATTTTTTCAACTTTTTTCAATTTTACCCCAATGTGATATATATTCTACCCACACACATTTGGAACTCTCCTGGGGTACCCTCACACATATTATTCCCTCATTTAGTGGATATTTTCACAAAAAAGTGAAATTTTCAAAAATCCAGAAAATTGGCTGAAAACGACTAAATATCAAGGACTCATTGGGCGAATCGCTATGGAACTGAAATCGGAATGCTCACTGACATTTCCCCTATCTGAAAGTCTGATAAACGCCAGAAAAATGACTAAGTCCAAAAAAAATTTTTTTCAACTTTTTTCAATTTTACCCCCGTGGGATATATATTCTACCCACACACATTTGGAACTCTCCTGGGGTACCCTCACACATATTATTCCCTCATTTAGTGGATATTTTGACAAAAAAGTGAAATTTTCAAAAATCCCAAAAATTGGCTGAAAACGACTAAATATCAAGGACTCATTGGGTGAATCAGTCTGGAACTGAAATCGGAATGCTCACTGACATTTCCCCTACCTGAAAGTCTGATAAACGCCAGAAAAATGACTAAGTACAAAAAAAATTTTTTTAAACTTTTTTCAATTTTACCCCCGTGGGATATATATTCTACCCACACACATTTGGAACTCTCCTGGGGTACCCTCACACATATTATTCCCTCATTTAGTGGATATTTTGACAAAAAAGTGAAATTTTCAAAAATCCCAAAAATTGGCTGAAAACGACTAAATATCAAGGACTCAATGGGTGAATCAGTCTGGAACTGAAATCGGAATGCTCACTGACATTTCCCCTACCTGAAAGTCTGATAAACGCCAGAAAAATGACTAAGTACAAAAAAAATTTTTTTAAACTTTTTTCAATTTTACCCCCGTGGGATATATATTCTACCCACACACATTTGGAACTCTCCAGGGGTACCCTCACACATATTATTCCCTCATTTAGTGGATATTTTCACAAAAAAGTGACATTTTCAAAAATCCAGAAAATTGGCTGAAAACAACTAAATAACAAGGACTCATTGGGAGAATCACTCTGGAACTGAAATCGGAACGCTCACTGACATTTCCCCTATCTGAAAGTCTGATAAACGCCGGAAAAATGACTAAGTTCAAAAAAAAATTTTTTTCAACTTTTTTCAATTTTACCCCCGTGGGATATATATTTTACCCACACACATTTGGAACTCTCCTGGGGTACCCTCACACATATTATTCCCTCATTTAGTGGATATTATGACAAAAAAGTGAAATTTTCAAAAATCCAAAAAATTGGCTGAAAACGACTAAATATCAAGGACTCATTGGGCAAATCGCTCTGGAACTGAAATCGGAACGCACACTGACATTTGCCCTATCTGAAAGTCTGATAAACGCCAGAAAAATGACTAAGTCCAAAAAAAAATTTTTTTTAACTTTCTTCAGTTTTACCCCCGTTTGATATATATTCTACCCAAACACATTTGGAACTCTCCTGGGGTACCCTCACACATATTATTCCCTCATTTAGTGGATATTTTCACAAAAAAGTGAAATTTTCAAAAATCCAGAAAATTGGCTGAAAACGACTAAATAACAAGGAGTCATTGGGCGAATCACTCTGGAACTGAAATCGGAACGCTCACTGACATTTCCCCTATCTGAAAGTCTGATAAACGCCAGAAAAATCAATAAGTCCAAAAAAAATTTTTTTTAAACTTTTTTCAATTTTACCCCTGTGGGATATATATTCTACCCACACACATTTGGAACTCTCCTGGGGTACCCTCACACATATTATTCCCTCATTTAGTGGATATTTTCACAAAAAAGTGAAATTTTCGAAAATCCAGAAAATTGGCTGAAAACGACTAAATAACAAGGAGTCATTGGGCGAATCGCTCTGGAACGGAAATCGGAACGCTCACTGACATTTCCCCTATCTGAAAGTCTGATAAACGCCGGAAAAATGACTAAGTCCAAAAAAAAATTGTTTTCAACTTTTTTCAATTTTACCCCCGTGGGATATATATTTTACCCACACACATTTGGAACTCTCCTGGGGTACCCTCACACATATTATTCCCTCATTTAGTGGATATTATGACAAAAAAGTGAAATTTTCAAAAATCCAAAAAATTGGCTGAAAACGACTAAATATCAAGGACTCATTGGGCAAATCGCTCTGGAACTGAAATCGGAACGCACACTGACATTTGCCCTATCTGAAAGTCTGATAAACGCCAGAAAAATGACTAAGTCCAAAAAAAAATTTTTTTTAACTTTCTTCAGTTTTACCCCCGTTTGATATATATTCTACCCAAACACATTTGGAACTCTCCTGGGGTACCCTCACACATATTATTCCCTCATTTAGTGGATATTTTCACAAAAAAAGTTAAATTTTCAAAAATCCAGAAAATTGGCTGAAAACGACTAAATAACAAGGAGTCATTGGGCGAATCACTCTGGAACTGAAATCGGAACGCTCACTGACATTTCCCCTATCTGAAAGTCTGATAAACGCCAGAAAAATCAATAAGTCCAAAAAAAAATTTTTTTTAACTTTTTTCAATTTTACCCCCGTGGGATATATATTCTACCCACACACATTTGGAACTCTCCTGGGGTACCCTCACACATATTATTCCCTCATTTAGTTTATATTTTCACAAAAAAGTGAAATTTTCGAAAATCCAGAAAATTGGCTGAAAACGACTAAATAACAAGGAGTCATTGGGCGAATCGCTCTGGAACGGAAATCGGAACGCTCACTGACATTTCCCCTATCTGAAAGTCTGAAAAACGCCAGAAAAATCACTAAGTCCAAAAAAAATTTTTTTAAACTTTTTTCAATTTTACCCCCGTGGGATATATATTCTACCCACACACATTTGGAATTCTCCTGGGGTACCCTCACACATATTATTCCCTCATTTAGTGGATATTTTCACAAAAAAGTGAAATTTTCAAAAATCCAGAAAATTGGCTGAAAACGACTAAATAACAATGACTCATTGGGTGAATTGCTCTGGAACTGAAATCGGAACACTCACTGACATTTCCCCTATCTGAAAGTCTGATAAACGCTGGAAAAACGACTAAGTCCAAAAAAAATTTTTTTTCAACTTTTTTCAATTTTACCCCCGTGGGATATATATTCTACCCACACACATTTGGAACTCTCCTGGGGTACCCTCACACATATTATTCCCTCATTTAGTGGATATTTTCACAAAAAAGTGAAATTTTCAAAAATCCAAAAAATTGGCTGAAAACGACTAAATATCAAGGACTCATTGGGTTAATCACTCTGGTACTGAAATCGGAATGCTCACTGACATTTCCCCTATCAGAAAGTCTGATAAACGCCAGAAAAATGACTAAGTCCAAAAAAAAATTTTTTTAAACTTTTTTCAATTTTACCCCCGTGGGATATATATTCTACCCACACACATTTGGAATTCTCCTGGGGTACCCTCACACATATTATTCCCTCATTTAGTGGATATTTTCACAAAAAAGTGAAATTTTCAAAAATCCAGAAAATTGGCTGAAAACGACTAAATAACAATGACTCATTGGGTGAATTGCTCTGGAACTGAAATCGGAACACTCACTGACATTTCCCCTATCTGAAAGTCTGATAAACGCTGGAAAAATGACTAAGTCCAAAAAAAAAATTTTTTTCAACTTTTTTCAATTTTACCCCCGTGGGATATAAATTCTTCCCACACACATTTGGAACTCTCCTGGGGTACCCTCACACATATTATTCCCTCATTTAGTGGATATTTTCACAAAAAAGTGAAATTTTCAAAAATCCAGAAAATTGGCTGAAAACGACTAAATAACAAGGAGTCATTGGGCGAATTGCTCTGGAACGGAAATCGGAACGCTCACTGACATTTCCCCTATCTGAAAGTCTGAAAAACGCCAGAAAAATCACTAAGTCCAAAAAAAATTTTTTTAAACTTTTTTCAATTTTACCCCCGTGGGATATATTATTCTACCCACACACATTTGGAATTCTCCTGGGGTACCCTCACACATATTATTCCCTCATTTAGTGGATATTTTCACAAAAAAGTGAAATTTTCAAAAATCCAGAAAATTGGCTGAAAACGACTAAATAACAATGACTCATTGGGCGAATCGCTCTGGAACTGAAATCGGAACACTCACTGACATTTCCCCTATCTGAAAGTCTGATAAACGCTGGAAAAACGACTAAGTCCAAAAAAAAATTTTTTTCAACTTTTTTCAATTTTACCCCCGTGGGATATATATTCTACCCACACACATTTGGAACTCTCCTGGGGTACCCTCACACATATTATTCCCTCATTTAGTGGATATTTTCACAAAAAAGTGAAATTTTCAAAAATCCAAAAAATTGGCTGAAAACGACTAAATATCAAGGACTCATTGGGTTAATCACTCTGGTACTGAAATCGGAATGCTCACTGACATTTCCCCTATCAGAAAGTCTGATAAACGCCAGAAAAATGACTAAGTCCAAAAAAAAATTTTTTTAAACTTTTTTCAATTTTACCCCCGTGGGATATATATTCTACCCACACACATTTGGAACTCTCCTGGGGTACCCTCACACATATTATTCCCTCATTTAGTGGATATTTTCACAAAAAAGTGAAATTTTCAAAAATCCAGAAAATTGGCTGAAAACGACTAAATAACAAGGACTCATTGGGCGAATCGCTCTGGAACTGAAATTGGAATGCTCACTGACATTTCCCCTATCTGAAAGTCTGATAAATGCCAGAAAAATGACTAAGTCCAAAAAAAAGTTTTTTTCAACTTTTTTCAATTTTACCCCTGTGGGATATATATTCTACCCACACACATTTGGAACTCTCCTGGGGTACCCTCACACATATTATTCCCTCATTTAGTGGATATTTTCACAAAAAAGTGAAATTTTCGAAAATACAGAAAATTGGCTGAAAACGACTAAATAACAAGGAGTCATTGGGCGAATCGCTCTAGAACAGAAATCGGAACGCTCACTGACATTTCCCCTATCTGAAAGTCTGATAAACGCCAGAAAAATCACTAAGTCCAAAAAAAAATTTATTTTTTTATTTTTTTCAATTTTACCCCCGTGGGATATATATTCTACCCACACACATTTAGAACTCTCCTGGTGTACCCTCACACATATTATTCCTTCATTTAGTGGATATCTTCACAAAAAAGTGACATTTTCAAAAATCCAGAAAATTGGCTGAAAACGACTAAATAACAAGGACTCATTGGGCGAATCGCTCTGGAACTGAAATTGGAACGCTCACTGACATTTGCCTTATCTGAAAGTCTGATAAATGCCAGAAAAATGACTAAGTCTAGAAAAAAAAATTTTTCAACTTTTTTCAATTTTACCCCAATGTGATATATATTCTACCCACACACATTTGGAACTCTCCTGGGGTACCCTCACACATATTATTCCCTCATTTAGTGGATATTTTCACAAAAAAGTGAAATTTTCAAAAATCCAGAAAATTGGCTGAAAACGACTAAATATCAAGGACTCATTGGGCGAATCGCTATGGAACTGAAATCGGAATGCTCACTGACATTTCCCCTATCTGAAAGTCTGATAAACGCCAGAAAAATGACTAAGTCCAAAAAAAATTTTTTTCAACTTTTTTCAATTTTACCCCCGTGGGATATATATTCTTCCCACACACATTTGGAACTCTCCTGGGGTACCCTCACACATATTATTCCCTCATTTAGTGGATATTTTCACAAAAAAGTGAAAATTTCAAAAATCCAGAAAATTGGCTGAAAACGACTAAATAACAAGGAGTCATTGGGCGAATCACTCTGGAACTGAAATCGGAATGCTCACTGACATTTCCGCTATCTGAAAGTCTGATAAACTCCAGAAAAATCACTAAGTCCAAAAAAAAAATTTTTCAACTTTTTTCAATTTTACCCCCGTGGGATATATATTCTTCCCACACACATTTGGAACTCTCCTGGGGTACCCTCACACATATTATTCCCTCATTTAGTGGATATTTTCACAAAAAAGTGAAAATTTCAAAAATCCAGAAAATTGGCTGAAAACGACTAAATAACAAGGAGTCATTGGGCGAATCACTCTGGAACTGAAATCGGAATGCTCACTAACATTTCCCCTATCTGAAAGTCTGATAAACGCCAGAAAAATGACTAAGTCCAAAAAAAATTTTTTTCAACTTTTTTCAATTTTACCCCCGTGGGATATATATTCTTCCCACACACATTTGGAACTCTCCTGGGGTACCCTCACACATATTATTCCCTCATTTAGTGGATATTTTCACAAAAAAGTGAAAATTTCAAAAATCCAGAAAATTGGCTGAAAACGACTAAATAACAAGGAGTCATTGGGCGAATCACTCTGGAACTGAAATCGGAATGCTCACTGACATTTCCGCTATCTGAAAGTCTGATAAACTCCAGAAAAATCACTAAGTCCAAAAAAAAAATTTTTCAACTTTTTTCAATTTTACCCCCGTGGGATATATATTCTTCCCACACACATTTGGAACTCTCCTGGGGTACCCTCACACATATTATTCCCTCATTTAGTGGATATTTTCACAAAAAAGTGAAAATTTCAAAAATCCAGAAAATTGGCTGAAAACGACTAAATAACAAGGAGTCATTGGGCGAATCACTCTGGAACTGAAATCGGAATGCTCACTAACATTTCCCCTATCTGAAAGTCTGATAAACGCCAGAAAAATCACTAAGTCCAAAAAAAAATTTTTTTAAACTTTTTTCAATTTTACCCCCGTGGGATATATATTCTACCCACACACATTTGGAACTCTCCTGGGGTACCCTCACACATATTATTCCCTCATTTAGTGGATATTTTCACAAAAAAGTGAAATTTTCAAAAATCCAGAAAATTGGCTGAAAACGACTAAATAACAATGACTCATTGGGTGAATTGCTCTGGAACTGAAATCGGAACACTCACTGACATTTCCCCTATCTGAAAGTCTGATAAACGCTGGAAAAATGACTAAGTCCAAAAAAAAAAATTTTTTCAACTTTTTTCAATTTTACCCCCGTGGGATATAAATTCTTCCCACACACATTTGGAACTCTCCTGGGGTACCCTCACACATATTATTCCCTCATTTAGTGGATATTTTCACAAAAAAGTGAAATTTTCAAAAATCCAGAAAATTGGCTGAAAACGACTAAATAACAAGGAGTCATTGGGCGAATCACTCTGGAACTGAATTCGGAACGCTCACTGACATTTCCCCTATCTGAAAGTCTGATAAACGCCAGAAAAATCAATAAGTCCAAAAAAAATTTTTTTTAAACTTTTTTCAATTTTACCCCTGTGGGACATATATTCTACCCACACACATTTGGAACTCTCCTGGGGTACCCTCACACATATTATTCCCTCATTTAGTGGATATTTTCACAAAAAAGTGAAATTTTCGAAAATCCAGAAAATTGGCTGAAAACGACTAAATAACAAGGAGTCATTGGGCGAATCGCTCTGGAACGGAAATCGGAACGCTCACTGACATTTCCCCTATCTGAAAGTCTGAAAAACGCCAGAAAAATCACTAAGTCCAAAAAAAATTTTTTTAAACTTTTTTCAATTTTACCCCCGTGGGATATATTATTCTACCCACACACATTTGGAATTCTCCTGGGGTACCCTCACACATATTATTCCCTCATTTAGTGGATATTTTCCCAAAAAAGTGAAATTTTCAAAAATCCAGAAAATTGGCTGAAAACGACTAAATAACAATGACTCATTGGGCGAATCGCTCTGGAACTGAAATCGGAACACTCACTGACATTTCCCCTATCTGAAAGTCTGATAAACGCTGGAAAAACGACTAAGTCCAAAAAAAAATTTTTTTCAACTTTTTTCAATTTTACCCCCGTGGGATATATATTCTACCCACACACATTTGGAACTCTCCTGGGGTACCCTCACACATATTATTCCCTCATTTAGTGGATATTTTCACAAAAAAGTGAAATTTTCAAAAATCCAAAAAATTGGCTGAAAACGACTAAATATCAAGGACTCATTGGGTTAATCACTCTGGTACTGAAATCGGAATGCTCACTGACATTTCCCCTATCAGAAAGTCTGATAAACGCCAGAAAAATGACTATGTCCAAAAAAAAATTTTTTTAAACTTTTTTCAATTTTACCCCCGTGGGATATATATTCTACCCACACACATTTGGAACTCTCCTGGGGTACCCTCACACATATTATTCCCTCATTTAGTGGATATTTTCACAAAAAAGTGAAATATTCAAAAATACAGAAAATTGGCTGAAAACGACTAAATAACAAGGACTCATTGGGCGAATCGCTCTGGAACTGAAATTGGAATGCTCACTGACATTTCCCCTATCTGAAAGTCTGATAAACGCCAGAAAAATGACTAAGTCCATAAAAAAGTTTTTTTCAACTTTTTTCAATTTTACCCCTGTGGGATATATATTCTACCCACACACATTTGGAACTCTCCTGGGGTACCCTCACACATATTATTCCCTCATTTAGTGGATATTTTCACAAAAAAGTGAAATTTTCGAAAATCCAGAAAATTGGCTGAAAACGACTAAATAACAAGGAGTCATTGGGCGAATCGCTCTAGAACGGAAATCGGAACGCTCACTGACATTTCCCCTATCTGAAAGTCTGATAAACGCCAGAAAAATCACTAAGTCCAAAAAAAAATTTATTTTTTTATTTTTTTCAATTTTACCCCCGTGGGATATATATTCTACCCACACACATTTAGAACTCTCCTGGTGTACCCTCACACATATTATTCCTTCATTTAGTGGATATCTTCACAAAAAAGTGACATTTTCAAAAATCCAGAAAATTGGCTGAAAACGACTAAATAACAAGGACTCATTGGGCGAATCGCTCTGGAACTGAAATTGGAACGCTCACTGACATTTGCCTTATCTGAAAGTCTGATAAATGCCAGAAAAATGACTAAGTCTAGAAAAAAAATTTTTTCAACTTTTTTCAATTTTACCCCAATGTGATATATATTCTACCCACACACATTTGGAACTCTCCTGGGGTACCCTCACACATATTATTCCCTCATTTAGTGGATATTTTCACAAAAAAGTGAAATTTTCAAAAATCCAGAAAATTGGCTGAAAACGACTAAATATCAAGGACTCATTGGGCGAATCGCTATGGAACTGAAATCGGAATGCTCACTGACATTTCCCCTATCTGAAAGTCTGATAAACGCCAGAAAAATGACTAAGTCCAAAAAAAATTTTTTTCAACTTTTTAATTTTTTTCCCCCGTGGGATATATATTCTTCCCACACACATTTGGAACTCTCCTGGGGTACCCTCACACATATTATTCCCTCATTTAGTGGATATTTTCACAAAAAAGTGAAAATTTCAAAAATCCAGAAAATTGGCTGAAAACGACTAAATAACAAGGAGTCATTGGGCGAATCACTCTGGAACTGAAATCGGAATGCTCACTGACATTTCCCCTATCTGAAAGTCTGATAAACGCCAGAAAAATCACTAAGTCCAAAAAAAAAATTTTTCAACTTTTTTCAATTTTACCCCCGTGGGATATATATTCTTCCCACACACATTTGGAACTCTCCTGGGGTACCCTCACACATATTATTCCCTCATTTAGTGGATATTTTCACAAAAAAGTGAAAATTTCAAAAATCCAGAAAATTGGCTGAAAACGACTAAATAACAAGGAGTCATTGGGCGAATCACTCTGGAACTGAAATCGGAATGCTCACTAACATTTCCCCTATCTGAAAGTCTGATAAACGCCAGAAAAATCACTAAGTCCAAAAAAAAATTTTTTTCAACTTTTTTCAATTTTACCCCCGTGGGATATATATTCTACCCACACACATTTGGAACTCTCCTGGGGTACCCTCACACATATTATTCCCTCATTTAGTGGATATTTTCACAAAAAAGTGAAATTTTCAAAAATCCAGAAAATTGGCTGAAAACGACTAAATAACAATGACTCATTGGGCGAATCGCTCTGGAACTGAAATCGGAACACTCACTGACATTTCCCCTATCTGAAAGTCTGATAAACGCTGGAAAAACGACTAAGTCCAAAAAAAAATTTTTTTCAACTTTTTTCAATTTTACCCCCGTGGGATATATATTCTACCCACACACATTTGGAACTCTCCTGGGGTACCCTCACACATATTATTCCCTCATTTAGTGGATATTTTCACAAAAAAGTGAAATTTTCAAAAATCCAAAAAATTGGCTGAAAACGACTAAATATCAAGGACTCATTGGGTTAATCACTCTGGTACTGAAATCAGAATGCTCACTGACATTTCCCCTATCAGAAAGTCTGATAAACGCCAGAAAAATGACTAAGTCCAAAAAAAAATTTTTTTAAACTTTTTTCAATTTTACCCCCGTGGGATATATATTCTACCCACACACATTTGGAACTCTCCTGGGGTACCCTCACACATATTATTCCCTCATTTAGTGGATATTTTCACAAAAAAGTGAAAATTTCAAAAATCCAGAAAATTGGCTGAAAACGACTAAATAACAAGGAGTCATTGGGCGAATCACTCTGGAACTGAAATCGGAATGCTCACTAACATTTCCCCTATCTGAAAGTCTGATAAACGCCAGAAAAATCACTAAGTCCAAAAAAAAATTTTTTTAAACTTTTTTCAATTTTACCCCCGTGGGATATATATTCTACCCACACACATTTGGAACTCTCCTGGGGTACCCTCACACATATTATTCCCTCATTTAGTGGATATTTTCACAAAAAAGTGAAATTTTCAAAAATCCAGAAAATTGGCTGAAAACGACTAAATAACAATGACTCATTGGGCGAATCGCTCTGGAACTGAAATCGGAACACTCACTGACATTTCCCCTATCTGAAAGTCTGATAAACGCTGGAAAAACGACTAAGTCCAAAAAAAAAATTTTTTCAACTTTTTTCAATTTTACCCCCGTGGGATATATAATCTACCCACACACATTTGGAACTCTCCTGGGGTACCCTCACACATATTATTCCCTCATTTAGTGGATATTTTCACAAAAAAGTGAAAATTTCAAAAATCCAGAAAATTGGCTGAAAACGACTAAATAACAAGGAGTCATTGGGCGAATCACTCTGGAACTGAAATCGGAATGCTCACTGACATTTCCCCTATCTGAAAGTCTGATAAACGCCAGAAAAATCACTAAGTCCAAAAAAAAATTTATTTTTTTATTTTTTTCAATTTTACCCCCGTGGGATATATATTCTACCCACACACATTTGGAACTCTCCTGGTGTACCCTCACACATATTATTCCTTCATTTAGTGGATATCTTCACAAAAAAGTGACATTTTCAAAAATCCAGAAAATTGGCTGAAAACGACTAAATAACAAGGACTCATTGGGCGAATCGCTCTGGAACTGAAATTGGAATGCTCACTGACATTTGCCTTATCTGAAAGTCTGATAAATGCCAGAAAAATGACTAAGTCTAGAAAAAAAATTTTTTCAACTTTTTTCAATTTTACCCCAATGTGATATATATTCTACCCACACACATTTGGAACTCTCCTGGGGTACCCTCACACATATTATTCCCTCATTTAGTGGATATTTTCACAAAAAAGTGAAATTTTCAAAAATCCAGAAAATTGGCTGAAAACGACTAAATATCAAGGACTCATTGGGCGAATCGCTATGGAACTGATATCGGAATGCTCACTGACATTTCCCCTATCTGAAAGTCTGATAAACGCCAGAAAAATGACTAAGTCCAAAAAAAATTTTTTTCAACTTTTTTCAATTTTACCCCCGTGGGATATATATTCTTCCCACACACATTTGGAACTCTCCTGGGGTACCCTCACACATATTATTCCCTCATTTAGTGGATATTTTCACAAAAAAGTGAAAATTTCAAAAATCCAGAAAATTGGCTGAAAACGACTAAATAACAAGGAGTCATTGGGCGAATCACTCTGGAACTGAAATCGGAATGCTCACTGACATTTCCCCTATCTGAAAGTCTGATAAACGCCAGAAAAATCACTAAGTCCAAAAAAAAATTTTTTCAACTTTTTTCAATTTTACCCCCGTGGGATATATATTCTTCCCACACACATTTGGAACTCTCCTGGGGTACCCTCACACATATTATTCCCTCATTTAGTGGATATTTTCACAAAAAAGTGAAATTTTCAAAAATCCAGAAAATTGGCTGAAAACGACTAAATAACAAGGACTCATTGGGCGAATCGCTCTAGAACGGAAATCGGAACGCTCACTGACATTTCCCCTATCTGAAAGTCTGATAAACGCCAGAAAAATCACTAAGTCCAAAAAAAAATTTATTTTTTTATTTTTTTCAATTTTACCCCCGTGGGATATATATTCTACCCACACACATTTGGAACTCTCCTGGTGTACCCTCACACATATTATTCCTTCATTTAGTGGATATCTTCACAAAAAAGTGACATTTTCAAAAATCCAGAAAATTGGCTGAAAACGACTAAATAACAAGGACTCTTTGGGCGAATCGCTCTGGAACTGAAATTGGAACGCTCACTGACATTTGCCTTATCTGAAAGTCTGATAAATGCCAGAAAAATGACTAAGTCTAGAAAAAAATTTTTTTCAACTTTTTTCAATTTTACCCCAATGTGATATATATTCTACCCACACACATTTGGAACTCTCCTGGGGTACCCTCACACATATTATTCCCTCATTTAGTGGATATTTTCACAAAAAAGTGAAATTTTCAAAAATCCAGAAAATTGGCTGAAAACGACTAAATATCAAGGACTCATTGGGCGAATCGCTATGGAACTGATATCGGAATGCTCACTGACATTTCCCCTATCTGAAAGTCTGATAAACGCCAGAAAAATGACTAAGTCCAAAAAAAATTTTTTTCAACTTTTTTCAATTTTACCCCCGTGGGATATATATTCTTCCCACACACATTTGGAACTCTCCTGGGGTACCCTCACACATATTATTCCCTCATTTAGTGGATATTTTCACAAAAAAGTGAAAATTTCAAAAATCCAGAAAATTGGCTGAAAACGACTAAATAACAAGGAGTCATTGGGCGAATCACTCTGGAACTGAAATCGGAATGCTCACTAACATTTCCCCTATCTGAAAGTCTGATAAACGCCAGAAAAATCACTAAGTCCAAAAAAAAATTTTTTTAAACTTTTTTCAATTTTACCCCCGTGGGATATATATTCTACCCACACACATTTGGAACTCTCCTGGGGTACCCTCACACATATTATTCCCTCATTTAGTGGATATTTTCACAAAAAAGTGAAAATTTCAAAAATCCAGAAAATTGGCTGAAAACGACTAAATAACAAGGAGTCATTGGGCGAATCACTCTGGAACTGAAATCGGAATGCTCACTGACATTTACCCTATCTGAAAGTCTGATAAACGCCAGAAAAATCACTAAGTCCAAAAAAAATTTTTTTCAACTTTTTTCAATTTTACCCCCGTGGGATATATATTCTTCCCACACACATTTGGAACTCTCCTGGGGTACCCTCACACATATTATTCCCTCATTTAGTGGATATTTTCACAAAAAAGTGAAAATTTCAAAAATCCAGAAAATTGGCTGAAAACGACTAAATAACAAGGAGTCATTGGGCGAATCACTCTGGAACTGAAATCGGAATGCTCACTAACATTTCCCCTATCTGAAAGTCTGATAAACGCCAGAAAAATCACTAAGTCCAAAAAAAAATTTTTTTAAACTTTTTTCAATTTTACCCCCGTGGGATATATATTCTACCCACACACATTTGGAACTCTCCTGGGGTACCCTCACACATATTATTCCCTCATTTAGTGGATATTTTCACAAAAAAGTGAAATTTTCAAAAATCCAGAAAATTGGCTGAAAACGACTAAATAACAATGACTCATTGGGCGAATCGCTCTGGAACTGAAATCGGAACACTCACTGACATTTCCCCTATCTGAAAGTCTGATAAACGCTGGAAAAACGACTAAGTCCAAAAAAAAAATTTTTTCAACTTTTTTCAATTTTACCCCCGTGGGATATATAATCTACCCACACACATTTGGAACTCTCCTGGGGTACCCTCACACATATTATTCCCTCATTTAGTGGATATTTTCACAAAAAAGTGAAAATTTCAAAAATCCAGAAAATTGGCTGAAAACGACTAAATAACAAGGAGTCATTGGGCGAATCACTCTGGAACTGAAATCGGAATGCTCACTGACATTTCCCCTATCTGAAAGTCTGATAAACGCCAGAAAAATCACTAAGTCCAAAAAAAAATTTATTTTTTTATTTTTTTCAATTTTACCCCCGTGGGATATATATTCTACCCACACACATTTGGAACTCTCCTGGTGTACCCTCACACATATTATTCCTTCATTTAGTGGATATCTTCACAAAAAAGTGACATTTTCAAAAATCCAGAAAATTGGCTGAAAACGACTAAATAACAAGGACTCATTGGGCGAATCGCTCTGGAACTGAAATTGGAATGCTCACTGACATTTGCCTTATCTGAAAGTCTGATAAATGCCAGAAAAATGACTAAGTCTAGAAAAAAAATTTTTTCAACTTTTTTCAATTTTACCCCAATGTGATATATATTCTACCCACACACATTTGGAACTCTCCTGGGGTACCCTCACACATATTATTCCCTCATTTAGTGGATATTTTCACAAAAAAGTGAAATTTTCAAAAATCCAGAAAATTGGCTGAAAACGACTAAATATCAAGGACTCATTGGGCGAATCGCTATGGAACTGATATCGGAATGCTCACTGACATTTCCCCTATCTGAAAGTCTGATAAACGCCAGAAAAATGACTAAGTCCAAAAAAAATTTTTTTCAACTTTTTTCAATTTTACCCCCGTGGGATATATATTCTTCCCACACACATTTGGAACTCTCCTGGGGTACCCTCACACATATTATTCCCTCATTTAGTGGATATTTTCACAAAAAAGTGAAAATTTCAAAAATCCAGAAAATTGGCTGAAAACGACTAAATAACAAGGAGTCATTGGGCGAATCACTCTGGAACTGAAATCGGAATGCTCACTGACATTTCCCCTATCTGAAAGTCTGATAAACGCCAGAAAAATCACTAAGTCCAAAAAAAAATTTTTTCAACTTTTTTCAATTTTACCCCCGTGGGATATATATTCTTCCCACACACATTTGGAACTCTCCTGGGGTACCCTCACACATATTATTCCCTCATTTAGTGGATATTTTCACAAAAAAGTGAAAATTTCAAAAATCCAGAAAATTGGCTGAAAACGACTAAATAACAAGGAGTCATTGGGCGAATCACTCTGGAACTGAAATCGGAATGCTCACTAACATTTCCCCTATCTGAAAGTCTGATAAACGCCAGAAAAATCACTAAGTCCAAAAAAAAATTTTTTTAAACTTTTTTCAATTTTACCCCCGTGGGATATATATTCTACCCACACACATTTGGAACTCTCCTGGGGTACCCTCACACATATTATTCCCTCATTTAGTGGATATTTTCACAAAAAAGTGAAATTTTCAAAAATCCAGAAAATTGGCTGAAAACGACTAAATAACAATGACTCATTGGGCGAATCGCTCTGGAACTGAAATCGGAACACTCACTGACATTTCCCCTATCTGAAAGTCTGATAAACGCTGGAAAAACGACTAAGTCCAAAAAAAAAATTTTTTCAACTTTTTTCAATTTTACCCCCGTGGGATATATAATCTACCCACACACATTTGGAACTCTCCTGGGGTACCCTCACACATATTATTCCCTCATTTAGTGGATATTTTCACAAAAAAGTGAAATTTTCAAAAATCCAAAAAATTGGCTGAAAACGACTAAATATCAAGGACTAATTGGGTTAATCACTCTGGTACTGAAATCGGAATGCTCACTGACATTTCCCCTATCAGAAAGTCTGATAAACGCCAGATAAATGACTAAGTCCAAAAAAAAATTTTTTTAAACTTTTTTCAATTTTACCCCCGTGGGATATATATTCTACCCACACACATTTGGAACTCTCCTGGGGTACCCTCACACATATTATTCCCTCATTTAGTGGATATTTTCACAAAAAAGTGAAATTTTCAAAAATCCAGAAAATTGGCTGAAAACGACTAAATAACAAGGACTCATTGGGTGAATCGCTCTGGAACTGAAATTGGAACGCTCACTGACATTTGCCTTATCTGAAACTCTGATAAACGCCAGAAAAATGACTAAGTCTAGAAAAAAAATTTTTTCAACTTTTTTCAATTTTACCCCAATGTGATATATATTCTACCCACACACATTTGGAACTCTCCTGGGGTACCCTCACACATATTATTCCCTCATTTAGTGGATATTTTCACAAAAAAGTGAAATTTTCAAAAATCCAGAAAATTGGCTGAAAACGACTAAATATCAAGGACTCATTGGGCGAATCGCTATGGAACTGAAATCGGAACGCTCACTGACATTTCCCCTATCTGAAAGTCTGATAAACGCCGGAAAAATGACTAAGTCCAAAAAAAAATTTTTTTCAACTTTTTTCAATTTTACCCCCGTGGGATATATATTCTACCCACACACATTTGGAACTCTCCTGGGGTACCCTCACACATATTATTCCCTCATTTAGTGGATATTTTCACAAAAAAGTGAAATTTTCAAAAATCCAGAAAATTGGCTGAAAACGACTAAATAACAAGGACTCATTGGGCGAATCGCTCTGGAACGGAAATCGGAACGCTCACTGACATTTCCCCTATCTGAAAGTCTGATAAACGCCAGAAAAATCACTAAGTCCAAAAAAAAATTTATTTTTTTATTTTTTTCAATTTTACCCCCGTGGGATATATATTCTACCCACACACATTTAGAACTCTCCTGGTGTACCCTCACACATATTATTCCTTCATTTAGTGGATATCTTCACAAAAAAGTGACATTTTCAAAAATCCAGAAAATTGGCTGAAAACGACTAAATAACAAGGACTCATTGGGCGAATCGCTCTGGAACTGAAATTGGAACGCTCACTGACATTTGCCTTATCTGAAAGTCTGATAAATGCCAGAAAAATGACTAAGTCTAGAAAAAAAATTTTTTCAACTTTTTTCAATTTTACCCCAATGTGATATATATTCTACCCACACACATTTGGAACTCTCCTGGGGTACCCTCACACATATTATTCCCTCATTTAGTGGATATTTTCACAAAAAAGTGAAATTTTCAAAAATCCAGAAAATTGGCTGAAAACGACTAAATATCAAGGACTCATTGGGCGAATCGCTACGGAACTGAAATCGGAATGCTCACTGACATTTCCCCTATCTGAAAGTCTGATAAACGCCAGAAAAATGACTAAGTCCAAAAAAAATTTTTTTCAACTTTTTTCAATTTTTTCCCCCGTGGGATATATATTCTTCCCACACACATTTGGAACTCTCCTGGGGTACCCTCACACATATTATTCCCTCATTTAGTGGATATTTTCACAAAAAAGTGAAAATTTCAAAAATCCAGAAAATTGGCTGAAAACGACTAAATAACAAGGAGTCATTGGGCGAATCACTCTGGAACTGAAATCGGAATGCTCACTGACATTTCCCCTATCTGAAAGTCTGATAAACGCCAGAAAAATCACTAAGTCCAAAAAAAAAATTTTTCAACTTTTTTCAATTTTACCCCCGTGGGATATATATTCTTCCCACACACATTTGGAACTCTCCTGGGGTACCCTCACACATATTATTCCCTCATTTAGTGGATATTTTCACAAAAAAGTGAAAATTTCAAAAATCCAGAAAATTGGCTGAAAACGACTAAATAACAAGGAGTCATTGGGCGAATCACTCTGGAACTGAAATCGGAATGCTCACTAACATTTCCCCTATCTGAAAGTCTGATAAACGCCAGAAAAATCACTAAGTCCAAAAAAAAATTTTTTTCAACTTTTTTCAATTTTACCCCCGTGGAATATATATTCTACCCACACACATTTGGAACTCTCCTGGGGTACCCTCACACATATTATTCCCTCATTTAGTGGATATTTTCACAAAAAAGTGAAATTTTCAAAAATCCAGAAAATTGGCTGAAAACGACTAAATAACCATGACTCATTGGGCGAATCGCTCTGGAACTGAAATCGGAACACTCACTGACATTTCCCCTATCTGAAAGTCTGATAAACGCTGGAAAAACGACTAAGTCCAAAAAAAAATTTTTTTCAACTTTTTTCAATTTTACCCCCGTGGGATATATATTCTACCCACACACATTTGGAACTCTCCTGGGGTACCCTCACACATATTATTCCCTCATTTAGTGGATATTTTCACAAAAAAGTGAAATTTTCAAAAATCCAAAAAATTGGCTGAAAACGACTAAATATCAAGGACTCATTGGGTTAATCACTCTGGTACTGAAATCAGAATGCTCACTGACATTTCCCCTATCAGAAAGTCTGATAAACGCCAGAAAAATGACTAAGTCCAAAAAAAAATTTTTTTAAACTTTTTTCAATTTTACCCCCGTGGGATATATATTCTACCCACACACATTTGGAACTCTCCTGGGGTACCCTCACACATATTATTCCCTCATTTAGTGGATATTTTCACAAAAAAGTGAAATTTTCAAAAATCCAGAAAATTGGCTGAAAACTACTAAATAACAAGGACTCATTGGGCGAATCGCTCTAGAACGGAAATCGGAACGCTCACTGACATTTCCCCTATCTGAAAGTCTGATAAACGCCAGAAAAATCACTAAGTCCAAAAAAAAATTTATTTTTTTATTTTTTTCAATTTTACCCCCGTGGGATATATATTCTACCCACACACATTTGGAACTCTCCTGGTGTACCCTCACACATATTATTCCTTCATTTAGTGGATATCTTCACAAAAAAGTGACATTTTCAAAAATCCAGAAAATTGGCTGAAAACGACTAAATAACAAGGACTCTTTGGGCGAATCGCTCTGGAACTGAAATTGGAACGCTCACTGACATTTGCCTTATCTGAAAGTCTGATAAATGCCAGAAAAATGACTAAGTCTAGAAAAAAATTTTTTTCAACTTTTTTCAATTTTACCCCAATGTGATATATATTCTACCCACACACATTTGGAACTCTCCTGGGGTACCCTCACACATATTATTCCCTCATTTAGTGGATATTTTCACAAAAAAGTGAAAATTTCAAAAATCCAGAAAATTGGCTGAAAACGACTAAATATCAAGGACTCATTGGGCGAATCGCTATGGAACTGATATCGGAATGCTCACTGACATTTCCCCTATCTGAAAGTCTGATAAACGCCAGAAAAATGACTAAGTCCAAAAAAAATTTTTTTCAACTTTTTTCAATTTTACCCCCGTGGCATATATATTCTACCCACACACATTTGGAACTCTCCTGGGGTACCCTCACACATATTATTCCCTCATTTAGTGGATATTTTCACAAAAAAGTGAAATTTTCAAAAATCCAAAAAATTGGCTGAAAACGACTAAATATCAAGGACTCATTGGGTTAATCACTCTGGTACTGAAATCAGAATGCTCACTGACATTTCCCCTATCAGAAAGTCTGATAAACGCCAGAAAAATGACTAAGTCCAAAAAAAAATTTTTTTAAACTTTTTTCAATTTTACCCCCGTGGGATATATATTCTACCCACACACATTTGGAACTCTCCTGGGGTACCCTCACACATATTATTCCCTCATTTAGTGGATATTTTCACAAAAAAGTGAAATTTTCAAAAATCCAGAAAATTGGCTGAAAACTACTAAATAACAAGGACTCATTGGGCGAATCGCTCTAGAACGGAAATCGGAACGCTCACTGACATTTCCCCTATCTGAAAGTCTGATAAACGCCAGAAAAATCACTAAGTCCAAAAAAAAATTTATTTTTTTATTTTTTTCAATTTTACCCCCGTGGGATATATATTCTACCCACACACATTTGGAACTCTCCTGGTGTACCCTCACACATATTATTCCTTCATTTAGTGGATATCTTCACAAAAAAGTGACATTTTCAAAAATCCAGAAAATTGGCTGAAAACGACTAAATAACAAGGACTCTTTGGGCGAATCGCTCTGGAACTGAAATTGGAACGCTCACTGACATTTGCCTTATCTGAAAGTCTGATAAATGCCAGAAAAATGACTAAGTCTAGAAAAAAAATTTTTTCAACTTTTTTCAATTTTACCCCAATGTGATATATATTCTACCCACACACATTTGGAACTCTCCTGGGGTACCCTCACACATATTATTCCCTCATTTAGTGGATATTTTCACAAAAAAGTGAAATTTTCAAAAATCCAGAAAATTGGCTGAAAACGACTAAATATCAAGGACTCATTGGGCGAATCGCTATGGAACTGATATCGGAATGCTCACTGACATTTCCCCTATCTGAAAGTCTGATAAACGCCAGAAAAATGACTAAGTCCAAAAAAAATTTTTTTCAACTTTTTTCAATTTTACCCCCGTGGGATATATATTCTTCCCACACACATTTGGAACTCTCCTGGGGTACCCTCACACATATTATTCCCTCATTTAGTGGATATTTTCACAAAAAAGTGAAAATTTCAAAAATCCAGAAAATTGGCTGAAAACGACTAAATAACAAGGAGTCATTGGGCGAATCACTCTGGAACTGAAATCGGAATGCTCACTGACATTTACCCTATCTGAAAGTCTGATAAACGCCAGAAAAATCACTAAGTCCAAAAAAAATTTTTTTCAACTTTTTTCAATTTTACCCCCGTGGGATATATATTCTTCCCACACACATTTGGAACTCTCCTGGGGTACCCTCACACATATTATTCCCTCATTTAGTGGATATTTTCACAAAAAAGTGAAAATTTCAAAAATCCAGAAAATTGGCTGAAAACGACTAAATAACAAGGAGTCATTGGGCGAATCACTCTGGAACTGAAATCGGAATGCTCACTAACATTTCCCCTATCTGAAAGTCTGATAAACGCCAGAAAAATCACTAAGTCCAAAAAAAAATTTTTTTAAACTTTTTTCAATTTTACCCCCGTGGGATATATATTCTACCCACACACATTTGGAACTCTCCTGGGGTACCCTCACACATATTATTCCCTCATTTAGTGGATATTTTCACAAAAAAGTGAAATTTTCAAAAATCCAGAAAATTGGCTGAAAACGACTAAATAACAATGACTCATTGGGCGAATCGCTCTGGAACTGAAATCGGAACACTCACTGACATTTCCCCTATCTGAAAGTCTGATAAACGCTGGAAAAACGACTAAGTCCACAAAAAAAAATTTTTCAACTTTTTTCAATTTTACCCCCGTGGGATATATAATCTACCCACACACATTTGGAACTCTCCTGGGGTACCCTCACACATATTATTCCCTCATTTAGTGGATATTTTCACAAAAAAGTGAAAATTTCAAAAATCCAGAAAATTGGCTGAAAACGACTAAATAACAAGGAGTCATTGGGCGAATCACTCTGGAACTGAAATCGGAATGCTCACTGACATTTCCCCTATCTGAAAGTCTGATAAACGCCAGAAAAATCACTAAGTCCAAAAAAAAATTTATTTTTTTATTTTTTTCAATTTTACCCCCGTGGGATATATATTCTACCCACACACATTTGGAACTCTCCTGGTGTACCCTCACACATATTATTCCTTCATTTAGTGGATATCTTCACAAAAAAGTGACATTTTCAAAAATCCAGAAAATTGGCTGAAAACGACTAAATAACAAGGACTCATTGGGCGAATCGCTCTGGAACTGAAATTGGAACGCTCACTGACATTTGCCTTATCTGAAAGTCTGATAAATGCCAGAAAAATGACTAAGTCTAGAAAAAAAATTTTTTCAACTTTTTTCAATTTTACCCCAATGTGATATATATTCTACCCACACACATTTGGAACTCTCCTGGGGTACCCTCACACATATTATTCCCTCATTTAGTGGATATTTTCACAAAAAAGTGAAATTTTCAAAAATCCAGAAAATTGGCTGAAAACGACTAAATATCAAGGACTCATTGGGCGAATCGCTATGGAACTGATATCGGAATGCTCACTGACATTTCCCCTATCTGAAAGTCTGATAAACGCCAGAAAAATGACTAAGTCCAAAAAAAATTTTTTTCAACTTTTTTCAATTTTACCCCCGTGGGATATATATTCTTCCCACACACATTTGGAACTCTCCTGGGGTACCCTCACACATATTATTCCCTCATTTAGTGGATATTTTCACAAAAAAGTGAAAATTTCAAAAATCCAGAAAATTGGCTGAAAACGACTAAATAACAAGGAGTCATTGGGCGAATCACTCTGGAACTGAAATCGGAATGCTCACTGACATTTCCCCTATCTGAAAGTCTGATAAACGCCAGAAAAATCACTAAGTCCAAAAAAAAATGTTTTCAACTTTTTTCAATTTTACCCCCGTGGGATATATATTCTTCCCACACACATTTGGAACTCTCCTGGGGTACCCTCACACATATTATTCCCTCATTTAGTGGATATTTTCACAAAAAAGTGAAAATTTCAAAAATCCAGAAAATTGGCTGAAAACGACTAAATAACAAGGAGTCATTGGGCGAATCACTCTGGAACTGAAATCGGAATGCTCACTAACATTTCCCCTATCTGAAAGTCTGATAAACGCCAGAAAAATCACTAAGTCCAAAAAAAAATTTTTTTAAACTTTTTTCAATTTTACCCCCGTGGGATATATATTCTACCCACACACATTTGGAACTCTCCTGGGGTACCCTCACACATATTATTCCCTCATTTAGTGGATATTTTCACAAAAAAGTGAAATTTTCAAAAATCCAGAAAATTGGCTGAAAACGACTAAATAACAATGACTCATTGGGCGAATCGCTCTGGAACTGAAATCGGAACACTCACTGACATTTCCCCTATCTGAAAGTCTGATAAACGCTGGAAAAACGACTAAGTCCAAAAAAAAAATTTTTTCAACTTTTTTCAATTTTACCCCCGTGGGATATATAATCTACCCACACACATTTGGAACTCTCCTGGGGTACCCTCACACATATTATTCCCTCATTTAGTGGATATTTTCACAAAAAAGTGAAATTTTCAAAAATCCAAAAAATTGGCTGAAAACGACTAAATATCAAGGACTCATTGGGTTAATCACTCTGGTACTGAAATCGGAATGCTCACTGACATTTCCCCTATCAGAAAGTCTGATAAACGCCAGATAAATGACTAAGTCCAAAAAAAAATTTTTTTAAACTTTTTTCAATTTTACCCCCGTGGGATATATATTCTACCCACACACATTTGGAACTCTCCTGGGGTACCCTCACACATATTATTCCCTCATTTAGTGGATATTTTCACAAAAAAGTGAAATTTTCAAAAATCCAGAAAATTGGCTGAAAACGACTAAATAACAAGGACTCATTGGGTGAATCGCTCTGGAACTGAAATTGGAACGCTCACTGACATTTGCCTTATCTGAAACTCTGATAAACGCCAGAAAAATGACTAAGTCTAGAAAAAAAATTTTTTCAACTTTTTTCAATTTTACCCCAATGTGATATATATTCTACCCACACACATTTGGAACTCTCCTGGGGTACCCTCACACATATTATTCCCTCATTTAGTGGATATTTTCACAAAAAAGTGAAATTTTCAAAAATCCAGAAAATTGGCTGAAAACGACTAAATATCAAGGACTCATTGGGCGAATCACTCTGGTACTGAAATCGGAATGCTCACTGACATTTCCCCTATCAGAAAGTCTGATAAACGCCAGAAAAATGACTAAGTCCAAAAAAAAATTTTTTTAAACTTTTTTCAATTTTACCCCCGTGGGATATATATTCTACCCACACACATTTGGAACTCTCCTGGGGTACCCTCACACATATTATTCCCTCATTTAGTGGATATTTTCACAAAAAAGTGAAATTTTCGAAAATCCAGAAAATTGGCTGAAAACTACTAAATATCAAGGACACTTTGGGCGAATCTCTCTGGAACGGAAATCGGAACGCTCACTGACATTTCCCCTATCTGAAAGTCTGATAAACGCCAGAAAAATCACTAAGTCCAAAAAAATTTTTATTTTTTTATTTTTTTCAATTTTACCCCCGTGGGATATATATTCTACCCACACACATTTGGAACTCTCCTGGTGTACCCTCACACATATTATTCCCTCATTTAGTGGATATTTTCACAAAAAAGTGAAATTTTCAAAAATCCAGAAAATTGGCTGAAAACGACTAAATATCAAGGACTCATTGGGCGAATCGCTATGGAACTGAAATCGGAATGCTCGCTGACATTTCCCCTATCTGAAAGTCTGATAAACGCCAGAAAAATCAATAAGTCCAAAAAAAAATTTTTTTAAACTTTTTTCAATTTTACCCCCGTGGGATATATATTCTACCCACACACATTTGGAACTCTCCTGGGGTACCCTCACACATATTATTCCCTCATTTAGTGGATATTTTCACAAAAAAGTGAAATTTTCAAAAATCCAGAAAATTGGCTGAAAACGACTAAATAACAATGAATCATTGGGCGAATTGCTCTGGAACTGAAATCGGAACACTCACTGACATTTCCCCTATCTGAAAGTCTGATAAACGCCAGAAAAATGACTAAGTCCAAAAAAAAGTTTTTTTCAACTTTTTTCAATTTTACCCCTGTGGGATATATATTCTACCCACACACATTTGGAACTCTCCTGGGGTACCCTCACACATATTATTCCCTCATTTAGTGGATATTTTCACAAAAAAGTGAAATTTTCGAAAATCCAGAAAATTGGCTGAAAACGACTAAATAACAAGGACTCATTGGGCGAATCGCTCTGGAACTGAAATTGGAACGCTCACTGACATTTGCCTTATCTGAAACTCTGATAAACGCCAGAAAAATGACTAAGTCTAGAAAAAAAATTTTTTCAACTTTTTTCAATTTTACCCCAATGTGATATATATTCTACCCACACACATTTGTAACTCTCCTGGGGTACCCTCACACATATTATTCCCTCATTTAGTGGATATTTTCACAAAAAAGTGAAATTTTCAAAAATCCAGAAAATTGGCTGAAAACGACTAAATATCAAGGACTCATTGGGCGAATCGCTATGGAACTGAAATCGGAATGCTCACTGACATTTCCCCTATCTGAAAGTCTGATAAACGCCAGAAAAATGACTAAGTCCAAAAAAAATTTTTTTCAACTTTTTTCAATTTTACCCCCGTGGGATATATATTCTACCCACACACATTTGGAAATCTCCTGGGGTACCCTCACACATATTATTCCCTCATTTAGTGGATATTTTGACAAAAAAGTGACATTTTCAAAAATCCAGAAAATTGGCTGAAAACAACTAAATAACAAGGACTCATTGGGAGAATCACTCTGGAACTGAAATCGGAACGCTCACTGACATTTCCCCTATCTGAACTTCTGATAAACGCCGGAAAAATGACTAAGTCCAAAAAAAAATTTTTTTTAAACGTTCTTCAATTTTACCCCCGTTTGATATATATTCTACCCACACACATTTGGAACTCTCCTGGGGTACCCTCACACATATTATTCCCTCATTTAGTGGATATTTTCACAAAAAAAGTTAAATTTTCAAAAATCCAGAAAATTGGCTGAAAACTACTAAATATCAAGGACACTTTGGGCGAATCGCTCTGGAACTGAAATCGGAATGCTCACTGACATTTCCCCTAACTGAAAGTCTGATAAACGCTGGAAAAATGACTAAGTCCAAAAAAAAAATGTTTTCAACTTTTTTCAATTTTTCCCCCGTGGGATATATATTCTACCCACACACATTTGGAATTCTCCTGGGGTACCCTCACACATATTATTCCCTCATTTAGTGGATATTTTGACAAAAAAGTGAAATTTTCAAAAATCCAAAAAATTGGCTGAAAACGACTAAATATCAAGGACTCATTGGGTTAATCACTCTGGTACTGAAATCGGAATGCTCACTGACATTTCCCCTATCAGAAAGTCTGATAAACGCCAGAAAAATGACTAAGTCCAAAAAAAAATTTTTTTCAACTTTTTTCAATTTTACCCCTGTGGGATATATATTCTACCCACACACATTTGGAACTCTCCTGGGGTACCCTCAAACATATTATTCCCTCATTTAGTGGATATTTTCACAAAAAAGTGAAATTTTCGAAAATCCAGAAAATTGGCTGAAAACGACTAAATAACAAGGAGTCATTGGGCGAATCGCTCTGGAACGGAAATCGGAACGCTCACTGACATTTCCCCTATCTGAAAGTCTGATAAACGCCAGAAAAATCACTAAGTCCAAAAAAAATTTTATTTTTTTATTTTTTTCAATTTTACCCCCGTGGGATATATATTCTACCCACACACATTTGGAACTCTCCTGGTGTACCCTCACACATATTATTCCCTCATTTAGTGGATATTTTCACAAAAAAGTGAAATTTTCAAAAATCCAGAAAATTGGCTGAAAACGACTAAATATCAAGGACTCATTGGGCGAATCGCTATGGAACTGAAATCGGAATGCTCACTGACATTTCCCCTATCTGAAAGTCTGATAAACGCCAGAAAAATGACTAAGTCCAAAAAAAATTTTTTTCAACTTTTTTCAATTTTACCCCCATGGGATATATATTCTACCCACACACATTTGGAACTCTCCTGGGTACCCTCACACATATTATTCCCTCATTTAGTGGATATTTTCACAAAAAAGTGAAATTTTCAAAAATCCAGAAAATTGGCTGAAAACGACTAAATAACAATGACTCATTGGGTGAATTGCTCTGGAACTGAAATTGGAACACTCACTGACATTTCCCCTATCTGAAAGTCTGATAAACGCTGGAAAAATGACTAAGTCCAAAAAAAAAAATTTTTTCAACTTTTTTCAATTTTACCCCCGTGGGATATATATTCTACCCACACACATTTGAAACTCTCCAGGGGTACCCTCACACATATTATTCCCTCATTTAGTGGATATTTTCACAAAAAAGTTAAATTTTCAAAAATCCAGAAAATTGGCTGAAAACTACTAAATATCAAGGACACTTTGGGCGAATCGCTCTGGAACTGAAATCGGAATGCTCACTGACATTTCCCCTAACTGAAAGTCTGATAAACGCTGGAAAAATGACTAAGTCCAAAAAAAAAATGTTTTCAACTTTTTTCAATTTTTCCCCCGTGGGATATATATTCTACCCACACACATTTAGAACTCTCCTGGGGTACCCTCACACATATTATTCCCTCATTTACTGGATATTTTCACAAAAAAGTGAAATTTTCGAAAATCCAGAAAATTGGCTGAAAACGACTAAATAACAAGGAGTCATTGGGCGAATTGCTCTAGAACGGAAATCGGAACGCTCACTGACATTTCCCCTATCTGAAAGTCTGATAAACGCCAGAAAAATCACTAAGTCCAAAAAAAAATTTATTTTTTTATTTTTTTCAATTTTACCCCCGTGGGATATATATTCTACCCACACACATTTGGAACTCTCCTGGTGTACCCTCACACATATTATTCCTTCATTTAGTGGATATCTTCACAAAAAAGTGACATTTTCAAAAATCCAGAAAATTGGCTGAAAACGACTAAATAACAAGGACTCATTGGGCGAATCGCTCTGGAACTGAAATTGGAACGCTCACTGACATTTGCCTTATCTGAAACTCTGATAAACGCCAGAAAAATGACTAAGTCTAGAAAAAAAATTTTTTCAACTTTTTTCAATTTTACCCCAATGTGATATATATTCTACCCACACACATTTGGAACTCTCCTGGGGTACCCTCACACATATTATTCCCTCATTTAGTGGATATTTTCACAAAAAAGTGAAATTTTCAAAAATCCAGAAAATTGGCTGAAAACGACTAAATATCAAGGACTCATTGGGCGAATCGCTATGGAACTGAAATCGGAATGCTCACTGACATTTCCCCTATCTGAAAGTCTGATAAACGCCAGAAAAATGACTAAGTCCAAAAAAAATTTTTTTCAACTTTTATCAATTTTACCCCCGTGGGATATATATTCTACCCACACACATTTGGAAATCTCCTGGGGTACCCTCACACATATTATTCCCTCATTTATTTTGACAAAAAAGTGACATTTTCAAAAATCCAGAAAATTGGCTGAAAACAACTAAATAACAAGGACTCATTGGGAGAATCACTCTGGAACTGAAATCGGAACGCTCACTGACATTTCCCCTATCTGAAAGTCTGATAAACGCCGGAAAAATGACTAAGTCCAAAAAAAAATTTTTTTTAAACGTTCTTCAATTTTACCCCCGTTTGATATATATTCTACCCACACACATTTGGAACTCTCCTGGGGTACCCTCACACATATTATTCCCTCATTTAGTGGATATTTTCACAAAAAAAGTTAAATTTTCAAAAATCCAGAAAATTGGCTGAAAACTACTAAATATCAAGGACACTTTGGGCGAATTGCTCTGGAACTGAAATCGGAATGCTCACTGACATTTCCCCTAACTGAAACTCTGATAAACGCCAGAAAAATCACTAAGTCCAAAAAAAATTTTATTTTTTTATTTTTTTCAATTTTACCCCCGTGGGATATATATTCTACCCACACACATTTGGAACTCTCCTGGTGTACCCTCACACATATTATTCCCTCATTTAGTGGATATTTTCACAAAAAAGTGAAATTTTCAAAAATCCAGAAAATTGGCTGAAAACGACTAAATAAAAAGGAGTCATTGGGCGAATCACTCTGGAACTGAAATCGGAACGCTCACTGACATTTCCCCTAACTGAAAGTCTGATAAACGCTGGAAAAATGACTAAGTCCAAAAAAAAAATGTTTTCAACTTTTTTCAATTTTTCCCCCGTGGGATATATATTCTACCCACACACATTTAGAACTCTCCTGGGGTACCCTCACACATATTATTCCCTCATTTACTGGATATTTTCACAAAAAAGTGAAATTTTCAAAAATACAGAAAATTGGCTGAAAACGACTAAATAACAAGGACTCATTGGGAGAATCACTCTGGAACTGAAATCGGAACGCTCACTGACATTTCCCCTATCTGAAAGTCTGATAAACGCCGGAAAAATGACTAAGTCCAAAAAAAAATTTTTTTCAACTTTTTTCAATTTTATCCCCGTGGGATATATATTCTACCCACACACATTTGGAACTCTCCTGGGGTACCCTCACACATATTATTCCCTCATTTAGTGGATATTTTCACAAAAAAGTGAAATTTTCGAAAATCCAGAAAATTGGCTGAAAACGACTAAATAAAAAGGAGTCATTGGGCGAATCTCTCTGGAACGGAAATCGGAACGCTCACTGACATTTCCCCTATCTGAAAGTCTGATAAACGCCAGAAAAATCACTAAGTCCAAAAAAATTTTTATTTTTTTATTTTTTTCAATTTTACCCCCGTGGGATATATATTCTACCCACACACATTTGGAACTCTCCTGGTGTACCCTCACACATATTATTCCCTCATTTAGTGGATATTTTCACAAAAAAGTGAAATTTTCAAAAATCCAGAAAATTGGCTGAAAACGACTAAATATCAAGGACTCATTGGGCGAATCGCTATGGAACTGAAATCGGAACACTCACTGACATTTCCCCTATCTGAAAGTCTGATAAACGCCAGAAAAATCACTAAGTCCAAAAAAAATTTTTTTAAACTTTTTTCAATTTTACCCCCGTGGGATATATATTCTACCCACACACATTTGGAATTCTCCTGGGGTACCCTCACACATATTATTCCCTCATTTAGTGGATATTTTCACAAAAAAGTGAAATTTTCAAAAATCCAGAAAATTGGCTGAAAACGACTAAATAACAATGACTCATTGGGCGAATTGCTCTGGAACTGAAATTGGAACACTCACTGACATTTCCCCTATCTGAAAGTCTGATAAACGCTGGAAAAATGACTAAGTCCAAAAAAAAATTTTTTTTAAACTTTCTTCAATTTTACCCCCGTTTGATATATATTCTACCCACACACATTTGGAACTCTCCTGGGGTACCCTCACACATATTATTCCCTCATTTAGTGGATATTTTCACAAAAAAAGTTAAATTTTCAAAAATCCAGAAAATTGGCTGAAAACTACTAAATATCAAGGACACTTTGGGCGAATCGCTCTGGAACTGAAATCGGAACACTCACTGACATTTCCCCTATCTGAAAGTCTGATAAACGCCAGAAAAATGACTAAGTCCAAAAAAAATTTTTTTTAACTTTTTTCAATTTTACCCCCATGGGATATATATTCTACCCACACACATTTGGAACTCTCCTGGGGTACCCTCACACATATTATTCCCTCATTTAGTGGATATTTTCACAAAAAAGTGAAATTTTCAAAAATCCAGAAAATTGGCTGAAAACGACTAAATAACAAGGAGTCATTGGGCGAATCACTCTGGAACTGAAATCGGAACGCTCACTGACATTTCCCCTATCTGAAAGTCTGATAAACGCTGGAAAAATCAATAAGTCCAAAAAAAAATTTTTTTAAACTTTTTTCAATTTTACCCCCGTGGGATATATATTCTACCCACACACATTTGGAACTCTCCTGGGGTACCCTCACACATATTATTCCCTCATTTAGTGGATATTTTCACAAAAAAGTGAAATTTTCAAAAATCCAGAAAATTGGCTGAAAACGACTAAATAACAAGGAGTCATTGGGCGAATTGCTCTGGAACTGAAATCGGAACACTCACTGACATTTCCCCTATCTGAAAGTCTGATAAACGCCAGAAAAATGACTAAGTCCAAAAAAAAATTTTTTTCAACTTTTTTCAATTTTACCCCTGTGGGATATATATTCTACCCACACACATTTGGAACTCTCCTGGGGTACCCTCACACATATTATTCCCTCATTTAGTGGATATTTTCACAAAAAAGTGAAATTTTCAAAAATCCAGAAAATTGGCTGAAAACGACTAAATAACAAGGAGTCATTGGGCGAATCATTCTGGAACTGAAATCGGAACGCTCACTGACATTTCCCCTATCTGAAAGTCTGATAAATGCCAGAAAAATCAATAAGTCCAAAAAAAAATTTTTTTAAACTTTTTTCAATTTTACCCCCGTGGGATATATATTCTACCCACACACATTTGGAACTCTCCTGGGGTACCCTCACACATATTATTCCCTCATTTAGTGGATATTTTCACAAAAAAGTGAAATTTTCGAAAATCCAGAAAATTGGCTGAAAACGACTAAATAACAAGGAGTCATTGGGCGAATCGCTCTGGAACGGAAATCGGAACGCTCACTGACATTTCCCCTATCTGAAAGTCTGAAAAACGCCAGAAAAATCACTAAGTCCCAAAAAAATTTTTTTAAACTTTTTTCAATTTTACCCCCGTGGGATATATATTCTACCCACACACATTTGGAAATCTCCTGGCGTACCCTCACACATATTATTCCCTCATTTAGTGGATATTTTCACAAAAAACTGACATTTTCAAAAATCCAGAAAATTGGCTGAAAACGACTAAATAACATGGACTCATTGGGCGAATCGCTCTGGAACTGAAATTGGAACGCTCACTGACATTTGCCCTGTCTGAAAGTCTGATAAACGCCAGAAAAATGACTAAGTCCAAAAAAAAATTTTTTTCAACTCTTTTCAATTTTACCCCAATGTGATATATATTCTACCCACAAACATTTGGAACTCTCCTGGGGTACCCTCACACATATTATTCCCTCATTTAGTGGATATTTTCACAAAAAAGTGAAATTTTCAAAAATCCAGAAAATTGGCTGAAAACGACTAAATATCAAGGACTCATTGGGCGAATCGCTATGGAACTGAAATCCGAATGCTCACTGACATTTCCCCTATCTGAAAGTCTGATAAACGCCAGAAAAATGACTAAGTCCAAAAAAAAATTTTTTTCAACTTTTTTCAATTTTACCCCCATGGGATATATATTCTACCCACACACATTTGGAACTCTCCTGGGGTACCCTCACACATATTATTCCCTCATTCAGTGGATATTTTCACAAAAAAGTGAAATTTTCAAAAATCCAGAAAATTGGCTGAAAACGACTAAATAACAAGGAGTCATTGGGCGAATCACTCTGGAACTGAAATCGGAACGCTCACTGACATTTCCCCTATCTGAAAGTCTGATAAACGCCAGAAAAATGACTAAGTCCAAAAAAAAATTTTTTTCAACTTTTTTCAATTTTACCCCGTGGGATATATATTCTACCCACACACATTTGGAACTCTCCTGGGGTACCCTCACACATATTATTCCCTCATTTAGTGGATATTTTCACAAAAAAGTGAAATTTTCAAAAATCCAGAAAATTGGCTGAAAACGACTAAATAACAATGACTCATTGGGCGAATTGCTCTGGAACTGAAATTGGAACGCTCACTGACATTTGCCCTGTCTGAAATTCTGATAAACGCCAGAAAAATGACTAAGTCCAAAAAAAAATTTTTTTCAACTCTTTTCAATTTTACCCCAATGTGATATATATTCTACCCACACACATTTGGAACTCTCCTGGGGTACCCTCACACATATTATTCCCTCATTTAGTGGATATTTTCACAAAAAAGTGAAATTTTCAAAAATCCAGAAAATTGGCTGAAAACGACTAAATATCAAGGACTCATTGGGCGAATCGCTATGGAACTGAAATCGGAATGCTCACTGACATTTCCCCTATCAGAAAGTCTGATAAACGCCAGTAAAATGACTAAGTCCAAAAAAAATTTTTTTTCAACTTTTTTCAATTTTACCCCCGTGGGATATATATTCTACCCACACACATTTGGAACTCTCCTGGGGTACCCTCACACATATTATTCCCTCATTTAGTGTATATTTTCACAAAAAAAGTGAAATTTTCAAAAATCCAGATAATTGGCTGAAAACGACTAAATAACAAGGAGTCATTGGGCGAATCACTCTGGTACTGAAATCGGAACGCTCACTGACATTTCCCCTATCTGAAAGTCTGATAAACGCCAGAAAAATCACTAAGTCCAAAAAAAAATTTTTTTCAACTCTTTTCAATTTTACCCCAATGTGATATATATTCTACCCACACACATTTGGAACTCTCCTGGGGTACCCTCACACATATTATTCCCTCATTTAGTGGATATTTTGACAAAAAAGTGAAATTTTCAAAAATCCAAAAAATTGGCTGAAAACGACTAAATATCAAGGACTCATTGGGTGAATCACTCTGGTACTGAAATCGGAATGCTCACTGACATTTCCCCTATCTGAAAGTCTGATAAACGCCAGAAAAATGACTAAGTCCAAAAAAAAATTTTTTTCAACTTTTTTCAATTTTACCCCTGTGGGATATATATTCTACCCACACACATTTGGAACTCTCCTGGGGTACCCTCACACATATTATTCCCTCATTTAGTGGATATTTTCACAAAAAAGTGAAATTTTTGAAAATCCAGAAAATTGGCTGAAAACGACTAAATAACAAGGAGTCATTGGGCGAATCGCCTGGAACGGAAATCGGAACGCTCACTGACATTTCCCTTATCTGAAAGTCTGATAAACGCCAGAAAAATGACTAAGTCCAAAAAAAAATTTTTTTCAACTCTTTTCAATTTTACCCCAAAGTGATATATATTCTACCCACACACATTTGGAACTCTCCTGGGGTACCCTCACACATATTATTCCCTCAGTTAGTGGATATTTTCACAAAAAAGTGAAATTTTCAAAAATCCAGAAAATTGGCTGAAAACGACTAAATAACAATGACTCATTGGGCGAATCACTCTGGAACTGAAATCGGAATGCTCACTGACATTTCCCCTACCTGAAAGTCTGATAAACGCCAGAAAAATGACTAAGTCCAAAAAAAATTTTTTTAAACTTTTTTCAATTTTACCCCCGTGGGATATATATTCTACCCACACACATTTGGAACTCTCCTGGGGTACCCTCACACATATTATTCCCTCATTTAGTGGATATGTTGACAAAAAAGTGAAATTTTCAAAAATACAAAAAATTGGCTGAAAACGACTAAATATCAAGGACTCATTGGGTGAATCAGTCTGGAACTGAAATCGGAATGCTCACTGACATTTCCCCTACCTGAAAGTCTGATAAACGCCAGAAAAATGACTAAGTCCAAAAAAAATATTTTTAAACTTTTTTCAATTTTACCCCCGTGGGATATATATTCTACCCACACACATTTGGAACTCTCCTGGGGTACCCTCACACATATTATTCCCTCATTTAGTGTATATTTTCACAAAAAAAGTGAAATTTTCAAAAATCCAGATAATTGGCTGAAAACTACTAAATATCAAGGACTCATTGGGCGAATCGCTCTGGAACTGAAATCGGAATGCTCACTGACATTTCCCCTATCTGAAAGTCTGATAAACGCCAGAAAAATGACTAAGTCCAAAAAAAATTTTTTTCAACTTTTTTCAATTTTAACCCCATGGGATATAGATTCTACCCACACACATTTGGAACTCTCCTGGGGTACCCTCACACATATTATTCCCTCATTTAGTGGATATTTTCACAAAAAAGTGAAATTTTCAAAAATCCAGAAAATTGGCTGAAAACGACTAAATAACAATGACTCATTGGGCGAATTGCTCTGGAACTGAAATCGGAACACTCACTGACATTTCCCCTATCTGAAAGTCTGATAAACGCCAGAAAAATGACTAAGTCCAAAAAAAAATTTTTTTCAACTTTTTTCAATTTTACCCCTGTGGGATATATATTCTACCCACACACATTTGGAACTCTCCTGGGGTACCCTCACACATATTATTCCCTCATTTAGTGGATATTTTCACAAAAAAGTGAAATTTTTGAAAATCCAGAAAATTGGCTGAAAACGACTAAATAACAAGGAGTCATTGGGCGAATCGCTCTGGAACGGAAATCGGTACGCTCACTGACATTTCCCTTATCTGAAAGTCTGATAAACGCCAGAAAAATCACTAAGTCCAAAAAAATTTTTATTTTTTTATTTTTTTCAATTTTACCCCCGTGGGATATATATTCTACCCACACACATTTGGAACTCTCCTGGGGTACCCTCACACATATTATTCCCTCATTTAGTGGATATTTTCACAAAAAAGTGAAATTTTCAAAAATCCAGAAAATTGGCTGAAAACGACTAAATAACAAGGGGTCATTGGGCGAATCACTCTGGAACTGAAATCGGAACGCTCACTGACATTTCCCCTATCTGAAAGTCTGATAAACGCCAGAAAAATCACTAAGTCCAAAAAAAAATTTTTTTAAACTTTTTTCAATTTTACCCCCGTGGGATATATATTGTACCCACACACATTTGGAACTCTCCTGGGGTACCCTCACACATATTATTTCCTCATTTAGTGGATATTTTCACAAAAAAGTGAAATTTTCAAAAATCCAGAAAATTGGCTGAAAACGACTAAATAACAAGGACTCATTGGGCGAATCGCTCTGGAACTGAAATTGGAATGCTCACTGACATTTCCCCTATCTGAAAGTCTGATAAACGCCAGAAAAATGACTAAGTCCAAAAAAAAATTTTTTTCAACTTTTTTCAATTTTACCCCTGTGGGATATATATTCTACCCACACACATTTGGAATCTCCTGGGGTACCCTCACACATATTATTCCCTCATTTAGTGGATATTTTGACAAAAAAGTGAAATTTTCAAAAATCCAAAAAATTGGCTGAAAACGACTAAATATCAAGGACTCATTGGGTGAATCAGTCTGGAACTGAAATCGGAATGCTCACTGACATTTCCCCTACCTGAAAGTCTGATAAACGCCAGAAAAATGACTAAGTCCAAAAAAAAATTTTTTAAACTTTTTTCAATTTTACCCCCGTGGGATATATATTCTACCCACACACATTTGGAACTCTCCTGGGGTACCCTCACACATATTATTCCCTCATTTAGTGGATATTTTGACAAAAAAGTGAAATTTTCAAAAATCCAAAAAATTGGCTGAAAACGACTAAATATCAAGGACTCATTGGGTGAATCACTCTGGTACTGAAATTGGAATGCTCACTGACATTTCCCCTATCAGAAAGTCTGATAAACGCCAGAAAAATGACTAAGTCCAAAAAAAAATTTTTTTCAACTTTTTTCAATTTTACCCCCTGGGATATATATTCTACCCACACACATTTGGAACTCTCCTGGGGTACCCTCACACATATTATTCCATCATTTAGTGTATATTTTCACAAAAAAAGTGAAATTTTCAAAAATCCAGATAATAGGCTGAAAACTACTAAATATCAAGGACTCATTGGGCGAATCGCTCTGGAACTGAAATCGGAATGCTCACTGACATTTCCCCTATCTGAAAGTCTGATAAACGCCAGAAAAATGACTAAGTCCAAAAAAATTTTTTTTCAACTTTTTTCAATTTTAACCCCATGGGATATATATTCTACCCACACACATTTGGAACTCTCCTGGGGTACCCTCACACATATTATTCCCTCATTTAGTGGATATTTTCACAAAAAAGTGAAATTTTCAAAAATCCAGAAAATTGGCTGAAAACGACTAAATAACAAGGAGTCATTGGGCGAATCACTCTGGAACTGAAATCGGAACGCTCACTGACATTTCCCCTATCTGAAAGTCTGACAAACGCCAGAAAAATCACTAAGTCCAAAAAAAATTTTTTTTAAACTTTTTTCAATTTTACCCCCGTGGGATATATATTCTACCCACACACATTTGGAACTCTCCTGGGGTACCCTCACACATATTATTCCCTCATTTATTGGATATTTTCACAAAAAAGTGAAATTTTCAAAAATCCAGAAAATTGGCTGAAAACGACTAAATAACAATGACTCATTGGGCGAATTGCTCTGGAACTGAAATCGGAACACTCACTGACATTTCCCCTATCTGAAAGTCTGATAAACGCTGGAAAAATGACTAAGTCCAAAAAAAAAAATTTTTTCAACTTTTTTCAATTTTACCCCCATGGGATATATATTCTTCCCACACACATTTGGAACTCTCCTGGGGTACCCTCACACATATTATTCCCTCATTTAGTGGATATTTTCACAAAAAAGTGAAATTTTCAAAAATCCAGAAAATTGGCTGAAAACGACTAAATAACAAGGAGTCATTGGGCGAATCACTCTGGAACTGAAATCGGAATGCTCACTGACATTTCCCCTATCTGAAAGTCTGATAAACGCCAGAAAAATCACTAAGTCCAAAAAAAAATTTTTTTAAACTTTTTTCAATTTTACCCCCGTGGGATGTAGATTCTACCCACACACATTTGGAACTCTCCTGGGGTACCCTCACACATATTATTCCCTCATTTAGTGGATATTTTCACAAAAATGTGAAATTTTAAAAAATCCAGAAAATTGGCTGAAAACGAATAAATAACAATGACTCATTGGGCGAATCGCTCTGGAACTGAAATCGGAAAACTCATTGACATTTCCCCTATCTGAAAGTCTGATAAACGCTGGAAAAACGACTAAGTTCAAAAAAACATTTTTTTCAACTGTTTTCAATTTTACCCCCGTGGGATATATATTGTACCCACACACATTTGGAACTCTCCTGGGGTACCCTCACACATATTATTCCCTCATTTAGTGGATATTTTCACAAAAAAGTGAAATTTTCAAAAATCCAAAAAATTGTCTGAAAACGACTAAATATCAAGGACTCATTGGGTGAATCAGTCTGGAACTGAAATCGGAATGCTCACTGACATTTCCCCTACCTGAAAGTCTGATAAACGCCAGAAAAATGACTAAGTCCAAAAAAAATTTTTTTAAACTTTTTTCAATTTTACCCCCGTGGGATATATATTCTACCCACACACATTTGGAACTCTCTTGGGGTACCCTCACACATATTATTCCCTCATTTAGTGTATATTTTCACAAAAAAAGTGAAATTTTCAAAAATCCAGATAATTGGCTGAAAACTACTAAATATCAAGGACTCATTGGGCGAATCGCTCTGGAACTGAAATCGGAATGCTCACTGACATTTCCCCTATCTGAAAGTCTGATAAACGCCAGAAAAATGACTAAGTCCAAAAAAATTTTTTTTCAACTTTTTTCAATTTTAACCCCATGGGATATATATTCTACCCACACACATTTGGAACTCTCCTGGGGTACCCTCACACATATTATTCCCTCATTTAGTGGATATTTTCACAAAAAAGTGAAATTTTCAAAAATCCAGAAAATTGGCTGAAAACGACTAAATAACAAGGAGTCATTGGGCGAATCACTCTGGAACTGAAATCGGAACGCTCACTGACATTTCCCCTATCTGAAAGTCTGATAAACGCCAGAAAAATCACTAAGTCCAAAAAAAATTTTTTTTAAACTTTTTTCAATTTTACCCCCGTGGGATATATATTCTACCCACACACATTTGGAACTCTCCTGGGGTACCCTCACACATATTATTCCCTCATTTATTGGATATTTTCACAAAAAAGTGAAATTTTCAAAAATCCAGAAAATTGGCTGAAAACGACTAAATAACAATGACTCATTGGGCGAATTGCTCTGGAACTGAAATCGGAACACTCACTGACATTTCCCCTATCTGAAAGTCTGATAAACGCTGGAAAAATGACTAAGTCCAAAAAAAAAAATTTTTTCAACTTTTTTCATTTTTACCCCCATGGGATATATATTCTTCCCACACACATTTGGAACTCTCTTGGGGTACCCTCACACATATTATTCCCTCATTTAGTGTATATTTTCACAAAAAAAGTGAAATTTTCAAAAATCCAGATAATTGGCTGAAAATTACTAAATATCAAGGACTCAATGGGCGAATCGCTCTGGAACTGAAATCGGAATGCTCACTGACATTTCCCCTATCGGAAAGTCTGATAAACACCAGAAAAATGACTAAGTCCAAAAAAAAAATTTTTTTCAACTTTTTTCAATTTTACACCCGTGGGATATATATTCTACCCACACACATTTGGAACTCTCCTGGGGTACCCTCACACATATTATTCCCTCATTTAGTGGATATTTTCACAAAAAAGTGAAATTTTCAAAAATCCAGAAAATTGGCTGAAAACGACTAAATAACAAGGAGTCATTGGGTGAATCGCTCTGTAACTGAAATCGGAACGCTCACTGACATTTGCCCTATCTGAAAGTCTGATAAACGCCAGAAAAATGACTAAGTCCAAAAAAAATTTTTTTAAACTTTTTTCAATTTTACGCCCGTGGGATATATATTCTACCCACACACATTTGGAACTCTCCTGGGGTACCCTCACACATATTATTCCCTCATTTAGTGGATATTTTCACAAAAAAGTGAAATTTTCAAAAATCCAGAAAATTGGCTGAAAACGACTAAATAACAAGGAGTCATTGGGCGAATCGCTCTGGAACTGAAATCGGAACGCTCACTGACATTTCCCCTATATGAAAGTCTGATAAACGCCAGAAAAATCACTAAGTTCAAAAAAAATTTTTTTTTTACTTTTTTCAATTTTACCCCCGTCGGATATATATTCTACCCACACACATTTGGAACTCTCCTGGGGTACCCTCACACATATTATTCCCTCATTTAGTGGATATTTTCACAAAAAAATGAAATTTTCAAAAATCCAGAAAATTGGCTGAAAACGACTAAATATCAAGGACTCATTGGGCGAATCGCTCTGGAACTGAAATCGGAATGCTCACTGACATTTCCCCTATCTGAAAGACTGATAAACGCCAGAAAAATGACTAAGTCCAAAAAAAAATTTTTTTCAACTTTTTTCAATTTTACCCCTGTGGGATATATATTCTACCCACACACATTTGGAATCTCCTGGGGTACCCTCACACATATTATTCCCTCATTTAGTGGATATTTTCACAAAAAAGTGAAATTTTCAAAAATCCAAAAAATTGTCTGAAAACGACTAAATATCAAGGACTCATTGGGTGAATCAGTCTGGAACTGAAATCGGAATGCTCACTGACATTTCCCCTACCTGAAAGTCTGATAAACGCCAGAAAAATGACTAAGTCCAAAAAAAATGTTTTTAAACTTTTTTCAATTTTACCCCCGTGGGATATATATTCTACCCACACACATTTGGAACTCTCCTGGGGTACCCTCACACATATTATTCCATCATTTAGTGTATATTTTCACAAAAAAAGTGAAATTTTCAAAAATCCAGATAATTGGCTGAAAACTACTAAATATCAAGGACTCATTGGGCGAATCGCTCTGGAACTGAAATCGGAATGCTCACTGACATTTCCCCTATCTGAAAGTCTGATAAACGCCAGAAAAATGACTAAGTCCAAAAAAAATTTTTTTAAACTTTTTTCAATTTTACGCCCGTGGGATATATATTCTACCCACACACATTTGGAACTCTCCTGGGGTACCCTCACACATATTATTCCCTCATTTAGTGGATATTTTCACAAAAAAAGTGAAATTTTCAAAAATCCAGAAAATTGGCTGAAAATGACTAAATTACAAGGAGTCATTGGGCGAATCACTCTGGAACTGAAATCGGAACGCTCACTGACATTTCCCCTATCTGAAAGTCTGATAAACGCCGGAAAAATCACTAAGTCTAAAAAAAAATTTTTTTTAACTTTTTTCAATTTTACCCCCGTGGGATATATATTCTACCCACACACATTTGGAACTCTCCTAGAGTACCCTCACACATATTATTCCCTCATTTAGTGGATATTTCCACAAAAAAGTGAAATTTTCAAAAATCCAAAAAATTGTCTGAAAACGACTAAATATCAAGGACTCATTGGGTGAATCAGTCTGGAACTGAAATCGGAATGCTCACTGACATTTCCCCTATCTGAAAGACTGATAAACGCCAGAAAAATGACTAAGTCCAAAAAAAAATTTTTTTCAACTTTTTTCAATTTTACCCCTGTGGGATATATATTCTACCCACACACATTTGGAATCTCCTGGGGTACCCTCACACATATTATTCCCTCATTTAGTGGATATTTTCACAAAAAAGTGAAATTTTCAAAAATCCAGAAAATTGTCTGAAAACGACTAAATATCAAGGACTCATTGGGTGAATGCAGTCTGGAACTGAAATCGGAATGCTCACTGACATTTCCCCTACTTGAAAGTCTGATAAACGCCAGAAAAATGACTAAGTCCAAAAAAAATGTTTTTAAACTTTTTTCAATTTTACCCCCGTGGGATATATATTCTACCCACACACATTTGGAACTCTCCTGGGGTACCCTCACACATATTATTCCATCATTTAGTGTATATTTTCACAAAAAAAGTGAAATTTTCAAAAATCCAGATAATTGGCTGAAAACTACTAAATATCAAGGACTCATTGGGCGAATCGCTCTGGAACTGAAATCGGAATGCTCACTGACATTTCCCCTACCTGAAAGTCTGATAAACGCCAGAAAAATGACTAAGTCCAAAAAAAATTTTTTTAAACTTTTTTCAATTTTACGCCCGTGGGATATATATTCTACCCACACACATTTGGAACTCTCCTGGGGTACCCTCACACATATTATTCCCTCATTTAGTGGATATTTTCACAAAAAAGTGAAATTTTCAAAAATCCAGAAAATTGGCTGAAAACGACTAAATAACAAGGAGTCATTGGGCGAATCGCTCTGGAACTGAAATCGGAACGCTCACTGACATTTCCCCTATATGAAAGTCTGATAAACGCCAGAAAAATCACTAAGTTCAAAAAAATTTTTTTTTTTACTTTTTTCAATTTTACCCCCGTCGGATATATATTCTACCCACACACTTTTGGAACTCTCCTAGAGTACCCTCACACATATTATTCCCTCATTTAGTGGATATTTCCACAAAAAAGTGAAATTTTCAAAAATCCAAAAAATTGTCTGAAAACGACTAAATATCAAGGACTCATTGGGTGAATCACTCTGGTACTGAAATTGGAATGCTCACTGACATTTCCCCTATCAGAAAGTCTGATAAACGCCAGAAAAATGACGAAGTCCAAAAAAAAATTTTTTTCAACTTTTTTCAATTTTACCCCCTGGGATATATATTCTACCCACACACATTTGGAACTCTCCTGGGGTACCCTCACACATATTATTCCATCATTTAGTGTATATTTTCACAAAAAAAGTGAAATTTTCAAAAATCCAGATAATTGGCTGAAAACTACTAAATATCAAGGACTCATTGGGCGAATCGCTCTGGAACTGAAATCGGAATGCTCACTGACATTTCCCCTACCTGAAAGTCTGATAAACGCCAGAAAAATGACTAAGTCCAAAAAAAATTTTTTTAAACTTTTTTCAATTTTACCCCCGTGGGATATATATTCTACCCACACACATTTGGAACTCTCCTGGGGTACCCTCATACATATTATTCCCTCATTTAGTGGATATGTTGACAAAAAAGTGAAATTTTCAAAAATACAAAAAATTGGCTGAAAACGACTAAATATCAAGGACTCATTGGGTAAATCAGTCTGGAACTGAAATCGGAATGCTCACTGACATTTCCCCTACCTGAAAGTCTGATAAACGCCAGAAAAATGACTAAGTCCAAAAAAAATTTTTTTAAACTTTTTTCAATTTTACCCCCGTGGGATATATATTCTACCCACACACATTTGGAACTCTCCTGGGGTACCCTCACACATATTATTCCCTCATTTAGTGTATATTTTCACAAAAAAAGTGAAATTTTCAAAAATCCAGATAATTGGCTGAAAACTACTAAATATCAAGGACTCATTGGGCGAATCGCTCTGGAACTGAAATCGGAATGCTCACTGACATTTCCCCTATCTGAAAGTCTGATAAACGCCAGAAAAATGACTAAGTCCAAAAAAATTTTTTTTCAACTTTTTTCAATTTTAACCCCATGGGATATATATTCTACCCACACACATTTGGAACTCTCCTGGGGTACCCTCACACATATTATTCCCTCATTTAGTGGATATTTTCACAAAAAAGTGAAATTTTCAAAAATCCAGAAAATTGGCTGAAAACGACTAAATAACAAGGAGTCATTGGGCGAATCACTCTGTAACTGAAATCGGAACGCTCACTGACATTTCCCCTATCTAAAAGTCTGATAAACGCCAGAAAAATCACTAAGTCCAAAAAAAATTTTTTTTAAACTTTTTTCAATTTTACCCCCGTGGGATATATATTCTACCCACACACATTTGGAACTCTCCTGGGGTACCCTCACACATATTATTCCCTCATTTATTGGATATTTTCACAAAAAAGTGAAATTTTCAAAAATCCAGAAAATTGGCTGAAAACGACTAAATAACAATGACTCATTGGGCGAATTGCTCTGGAACTGAAATCGGAACAATCACTGACATTTCCCCTATCTGAAAGTCTGATAAACGCTGGAAAAATGACTAAGTCCAAAAAAAAAAATTTTTTCAACTTTTTTCAATTTTACCCCCATGGGATATATATTCTTCCCACACACATTTGGAACTCTCCTGGGGTACCCTCACACATATTATTCCCTCATTTAGTGGATATTTTCACAAAAAAGTGAAATTTTCAAAAATCCAGAAAATTGGCTGAAAACGACTAAATAACAAGGAGTCATTGGGCGAATCACTCTGGAACTGAAATTGGAATGCTCACTGACATTTCCCCTATCTGAAAGTCTGATAAACGCCAGAAAAATCACTAAGTCCAAAAAAAAATTTTTTTAAACTTTTTTCAATTTTACCCCCGTGGGATGTAGATTCTACCCACACACATTTGGAACTCTCCTGGGGTACCCTCACACATATTATTCCCTCATTTAGTGGATATTTTCACAAAAAAGTGAAATTTTCAAAAATCCAGAAAATTGTCTGAAAACGACTAAATATCAAGGACTCATTGGGTGAATGCAGTCTGGAACTGAAATCGGAATGCTCACTGACATTTCCCCTACTTGAAAGTCTGATAAACGCCAGAAAAATGACTAAGTCCAAAAAAAATGTTTTTAAACTTTTTTCAATTTTACCCCCGTGGGATATATATTCTACCCACACACATTTGGAACTCTCCTGGGGTACCCTCACACATATTATTCCATCATTTAGTGTATATTTTCACAAAAAAAGTGAAATTTTCAAAAATCCAGATAATTGGCTGAAAACTACTAAATATCAAGGACTCATTGGGCGAATCGCTCTGGAACTGAAATCGGAATGCTCACTGACATTTCCCCTACCTGAAAGTCTGATAAACGCCAGAAAAATGACTAAGTCCAAAAAAAATTTTTTTAAACTTTTTTCAATTTTACGCCCGTGGGATATATATTCTACCCACACACATTTGGAACTCTCCTGGGGTACCCTCACACATATTATTCCCTCATTTAGTGGATATTTTCACAAAAAAGTGAAATTTTCAAAAATCCAGAAAATTGGCTGAAAACGACTAAATAACAAGGAGTCATTGGACGAATCGCTCTGGAACTGAAATCGGAACGCTCACTGACATTTCCCCTATATGAAAGTCTGATAAACGCCAGAAAAATCACTAAGTTCAAAAAAATTTTTTTTTTTACTTTTTTCAATTTTACCCCCGTCGGATATATATTCTACCCACACACTTTTGGAACTCTCCTAGAGTACCCTCACACATATTATTCCCTCATTTAGTGGATATTTCCACAAAAAAGTGAAATTTTCAAAAATCCAAAAAATTGTCTGAAAACGACTAAATATCAAGGACTCATTGGGTGAATCACTCTGGTACTGAAATTGGAATGCTCACTGACATTTCCCCTATCAGAAAGTCTGATAAACGCCAGAAAAATGACGAAGTCCAAAAAAAAATTTTTTTCAACTTTTTTCAATTTTACCCCCTGGGATATATATTCTACCCACACACATTTGGAACTCTCCTGGGGTACCCTCACACATATTATTCCATCATTTAGTGTATATTTTCACAAAAAAAGTGAAATTTTCAAAAATCCAGATAATTGGCTGAAAACTACTAAATATCAAGGACTCATTGGGCGAATCGCTCTGGAACTGAAATCGGAATGCTCACTGACATTTCCCCTACCTGAAAGTCTGATAAACGCCAGAAAAATGACTAAGTCCAAAAAAAATTTTTTTAAACTTTTTTCAATTTTACCCCCGTGGGATATATATTCTACCCACACACATTTGGAACTCTCCTGGGGTACCCTCATACATATTATTCCCTCATTTAGTGGATATGTTGACAAAAAAGTGAAATTTTCAAAAATACAAAAAATTGGCTGAAAACGACTAAATATCAAGGACTCATTGGGTAAATCAGTCTGGAACTGAAATCGGAATGCTCACTGACATTTCCCCTACCTGAAAGTCTGATAAACGCCAGAAAAATGACTAAGTCCAAAAAAAATTTTTTTAAACTTTTTTCAATTTTACCCCCGTGGGATATATATTCTACCCACACACATTTGGAACTCTCCTGGGGTACCCTCACACATATTATTCCCTCATTTAGTGTATATTTTCACAAAAAAAGTGAAATTTTCAAAAATCCAGATAATTGGCTGAAAACTACTAAATATCAAGGACTCATTGGGCGAATCGCTCTGGAACTGAAATCGGAATGCTCACTGACATTTCCCCTATCTGAAAGTCTGATAAACGCCAGAAAAATGACTAAGTCCAAAAAAATTTTTTTTCAACTTTTTTCAATTTTAACCCCATGGGATATATATTCTACCCACACACATTTGGAACTCTCCTGGGGTACCCTCACACATATTATTCCCTCATTTAGTGGATATTTTCACAAAAAAGTGAAATTTTCAAAAATCCAGAAAATTGGCTGAAAACGACTAAATAACAAGGAGTCATTGGGCGAATCACTCTGTAACTGAAATCGGAACGCTCACTGACATTTCCCCTATCTGAAAGTCTGATAAACGCCAGAAAAATCACTAAGTCCAAAAAAAATTTTTTTTAAACTTTTTTCAATTTTACCCCCGTGGGATATATATTCTACCCACACACATTTGGAACTCTCCTGGGGTACCCTCACACATATTATTCCCTCATTTATTGGATATTTTCACAAAAAAGTGAAATTTTCAAAAATCCAGAAAATTGGCTGAAAACGACTAAATAACAATGACTCATTGGGCGAATTGCTCTGGAACTGAAATCGGAACAATCACTGACATTTCCCCTATCTGAAAGTCTGATAAACGCTGGAAAAATGACTAAGTCCAAAAAAAAAAATTTTTTCAACTTTTTTCAATTTTACCCCCATGGGATATATATTCTTCCCACACACATTTGGAACTCTCCTGGGGTACCCTCACACATATTATTCCCTCATTTAGTGGATATTTTCACAAAAAAGTGAAATTTTCAAAAATCCAGAAAATTGGCTGAAAACGACTAAATAACAAGGAGTCATTGGGCGAATCACTCTGGAACTGAAATCGGAATGCTCACTGACATTTCCCCTATCTGAAAGTCTGATAAACGCCAGAAAAATCACTAAGTCCAAAAAAAAATTTTTTTAAACTTTTTTCAATTTTACCCCCGTGGGATGTAGATTCTACCCACACACATTTTGAACTCTCCTGGGGTACCCTCACACATATTATTCCCTCATTTAGTGGATATTTTCACAAAAATGTGAAATTTTAAAAAATCCAGAAAATTGGCTGAAAACGAATAAATAACAAGGAGTCATTGGGCGAATCGCTCTGGAACTGAAATCGGAACGCTCACTGACATTTCCCCTATATGAAAGTCTGATAAACGCCAGAAAAATCACTAAGTTCAAAAAAAATTTTTTTTTTACTTTTTTCAATTTTACCCCCGTCGGATATATATTCTACCCACACACATTTGGAACTCTCCTGGGGTACCCTCACACATATTATTCCCTCATTTAGTGGATATTTTCACAAAAAAATGAAATTTTCAAAAATCCAGAAAATTGGCTGAAAACGACTAAATATCAAGGACTCATTGGGCGAATCGCTCTGGAACTGAAATCGGAATGCTCACTGACATTTCCCCTATCTGAAAGTCTGATAAACGCCAGAAAAATGACTAAGTCCAAAAAAAAATTTTTTTAAACTTTTTTCAATTTTACCCCCGTGGGATATATATTCTACCCACACACATTTGGAACTCTCCTAGAGTACCCTCACACATATTATTCCCTCATTTAGTGGATATTTCCACAAAAAAGTGAAATTTTCAAAAATCCAAAAAATTGTCTGAAAACGACTAAATATCAAGGACTCATTGGGTGAATCAGTCTGGAACTGAAATCGGAATGCTCACTGACATTTCCCCTATCTGAAAGACTGATAAACGCCAGAAAAATGACTAAGTCCAAAAAAAATTTTTTTTAACTTTTTTCAATTTTACCCCCGTGGGAAATATATTCTACCCACACACATTTGGAACTCTCCTGGGGTACCCTCACACATATTATTCCCTCATTTAGTGGATATTTCCACAAAAAAGTGAAATTTTCAAAAATCCAAAAAATTGTCTGAAAACGACTAAATATCAAGGACTCATTGGGTGAATCAGTCTGGAACTGAAATCGGAATGCTCACTGACATTTCCCCTATCTGAAAGTCTGATAAACGCCAGAAAAATGACTAAGTCCAAAAAAAAATTTTTTTCAACTTTTTTCAATTTTACCCCTGTGGGATATATATTCTACCCACACACATTTGGAATCTCCTGGGGTACCCTCACACATATTATTCCCTCATTTAGTGGATATTTTGACAAAAAAGTGAAATTTTCAAAAATCCAAAAAATTGGCTGAAAACGACTAAATATCAAGGACTCATTGGGTGAATCACTCTGGTACTGAAATTGGAATGCTCACTGACATTTCCCCTATCAGAAAGTCTGATAAACGCCAGAAAAATGACTAAGTCCAAAAAAAAATTTTTTTCAACTTTTTTCAATTTTACCCCCGTGGGATATATATTCTACCCACACACATTTGGAACTCTCCTGGGGTACCCTCACACATATTATTCCCTCATTTAGTGGATATTTTCACAAAAAAGTGAAATTTTCAAAAATCCAGAAAATTGGCTGAAAACGACTAAATAACAAGGAGTCATTGGGCGAATCGCTCTGTAACTGAAATCGGAACGCTCACTGACATTTCCCCTACCTGAAAGTCTGATAAACGCCGGAAAAATCACTAAGTCTAAAAAAAAATTTTTTTAAACTTTTTTCAATTTTACCCCCGTGGGAAATATATTCTACCCACACACATTTGGAACTCTCCTGGGGTATCCTCGCACATATTATTCCCTCATTTAGTGGATATTTTGACAAAAAAGTGAAATTTTCAAAAATCCAAAAAATTGGCTGAAAACGACTAAATATCAAGGACTCATTGGGTGAATCACTCTGGTACTGAAATTGGAATGCTCACTGACATTTCCCCTATCAGAAAGTCTGATAAACGCCAGAAAAATGACTAAGTCCAAAAAAAAATTTTTTTCAACTTTTTTCAATTTTACCCCCGTGGGATATATATTCTACCCACACACATTTGGAACTCTCCTGGGGTACCCTCACACATATTATTCCCTCATTTAGTGGATATTTTCACAAAAAAGTGAAATTTTCAAAAATCCAGAAAATGGGCTGAAAATGACTAAATTACAAGGAGTCATTGGGCGAATCACTCTGGAACCGAAATCGGAACGCTCACTGACATTTCCCCTATCTGAAAGTCTGATAAACGCCGGAAAAATCACTAAGTCTAAAAAAAAATTTTTTTTAACTTTTTTAAATTTTACCCCCGTGGGATATATATTCTACCCACACACATTTGGAACTCTCCTAGAGTACCCTCACACATATTATTCCCTCATTTAGTGGATATTTCCACAAAAAAGTGAAATTTTCAAAAATCCAAAAAATTGTCTGAAAACGACTAAATATCAAGGACTCATTGGGTGAATCAGTCTGGAACTGAAATCGGAATGCTCACTGACATTTCCCCTATCTGAAAGTCTGATAAACGCCAGAAAAATGACTAAGTCCAAAAAAAAATTTTTTTCAACTTTTTTCAATTTTACCCCTGTGGGATATATATTCTACCCACACACATTTGGAATCTCCTGGGGTACCCTCACACATATTATTCCCTCATTTAGTGGATATTTTGACAAAAAAGTGAAATTTTCAAAAATCCAAAAAATTGGCTGAAAACGACTAAATATCAAGGACTCATTGGGTGAATCACTCTGGTACTGAAATTGGAATGCTCACTGACATTTCCCCTATCAGAAAGTCTGATAAACGCCAGAAAAATGACTAAGTCCAAAAAAAAATTTTTTTCAACTTTTTTCAATTTTACCCCCGTGGGATATATATTCTACCCACACACATTTGGAACTCTCCTGGGGTACCCTCACACATATTATTCCATCATTTAGTGTATATTTTCACAAAAAAGTGAAATTTTCAAAAATCCAGATAATTGGCTGAAAACTACTAAATATCAAGGACTCATTGGGCGAATCGCTCTGGAACTGAAATCGGAATGCTCACTGACATTTCCCCTACCTGAAAGTCTGATAAGGGCCAGAAAAATGACTAAGTCCAAAAAAAATTTTTTTAAACTTTTTTCAATTTTACCCCCGTGGGATATATATTCTACCCACACACATTTGGAACTCTCCTGGGGTACCCTCACACATATTATTCCCTCATTTAGTGGATATTTTCACAAAAAAGTGAAATTTTCAAAAATCCAGAAAATTGGCTGAAAACGACTAAATAACAAGGAGTCATTGGGCGAATCGCTCTGTAACTGAAATCGGAACGCTCACTGACATTTGCCCTATCTGAAAGTCTGATAAACGCCAGAAAAATGACTAAGTCCAAAAAAAATTTTTTTAAACTTTTTTCAATTTTACGCCCGTGGGATATATATTCTACCCACACACATTTGGAACTCTCCTGGGGTACCCTCACACATATTATTCCCTCATTTAGTGGATATTTTCACAAAAAAGTGAAATTTTCAAAAATCCAGAAAATTGGCTGAAAACGACTAAATAACAAGGAGTCATTGGGCGAATCGCTCTGGAACTGAAATCAGAACGCTCACTGACATTTCCCCTATATGAAAGTCTGATAAACGCCAGAAAAATCACTAAGTTCAAAAAAAAATTTTTTTTTACTTTTTTCAATTTTACCCCCGTCGGATATATATTCTACCCACACACATTTGGAACTCTCCTGGGGTACCCTCACACATATTATTCCCTCATTTAGTGGATATTTTCACAAAAAAAGTGAAATTTTCAAAAATCCAGAAAATTGGCTGAAAATGACTAAATTACAAGGAGTCATTGGGTGAATCACTCTGGAACTGAAATCGGAACGCTCACTGACATTTCCCCTACCTGAAAGTCTGATAAACGCCGGAAAAATCACTAAGTCTAAAAAAAAATTTTTTTAAACTTTTTTCAATTTTACCCCCGTGGGAAATATATTCTACCCACACACATTTGGAACTCTCCTGGGGTATCCTCACACATATTATTCCCTCATTTAGTGGATATTTTGACAAAAAAGTGAAATTTTCAAAAATCCAAAAAATTGGCTGAAAACGACTAAATATCAAGGACTCATTGGGTGAATCACTCTGGTACTGAAATTGGAATGCTCACTGACATTTCCCCTATCAGAAAGTCTGATAAACGCCAGAAAAATGACTAAGTCCAAAAAAAAAATTTTTTTCAACTTTTTTCAATTTTACCCCCGTGGGATATATATTCTACCCACACACATTTGGAACTCTCCTGGGGTACCCTCACACATATTATTCCATCATTTAGTGTATATTTTCACAAAAAAAGTGAAATTTTCAAAAATCCAGATAATTGGCTGAAAACTACTAAATATCAAGGACTCAGTGGGCGAATCGCTCTGGAACTGAAATCGGAATGCTCACTGACATTTCCCCTACCTGAAAGTCTGATAAACGCCAGAAAAATGACTAAGTCCAAAAAAAATTTTTTTAAACTTTTTTCAATTTTACCCCCGTGGGATATATATTCTACCCACACACATTTGGAACTCTCCTGGGGTACCCTCACACATATTATTCCCTCATTTAGTGGATATTTTGACAAAAAAGTGAAATTTTCAAAAATACAAAAAATTGGCTGAAAACGACTAAATATCAAGGACTCATTGGGTGAATCAGTCTGGAACTGAAATCGGAATGCTCACTGACATTTCCCCTACCTGAAAGTCTGATAAACGCCAGAAAAATGACTAAGTCCAAAAAAAATTTTTTTAAACTTTTTTCAATTTTACCCCCGTGGGATATATATTCTACCCACACACATTTGGAACTCTCCTGGGGTACCCTCACACATATTATTCCCTCATTTAGTGGATATTTTCACAAAAAAGTGAAATTTTCAAAAATCCAGAAAATTGGCTGAAAACGACTAAATATCAAGGACTCATTGGGCAAATCGCTATGGAACTGAAATCGGAATGCTCACTGACATTTCCCCTATCTGAAAGTCTAATAAACGCCAGAAAAATGACTAAGTCCAAAAAAAAATTTTTTTCAACTTTTTTCAATTTTACTCCCGTGGGATATATATTCTACCCACACACATTTGGAACTCTCCTGGGGTACCCTCACACATATTATTCCCTCATTTAGTGGATATTTTCACAAAAAAAGTGAAATTTTCAAAAATCCAGAAAATTGGCTGAAAACGACTAAATATCAAGGACTCATTGGGCGAATCGCTCTGGAGCTGAAATTGGAACGCTCACTGACATTTCCCCTATCTGAAAGTCTGATAAACGTCGGAAAAATGACTAAATCCCCAAAAAAAATTTTTCAACTTTTTTCAATTTTACCCCCGTCGGATATATATTCTACCCACACACATTTGGAACTCTCCTGGGGTACCCTCACACATATTATTCCCTCATTTAGTGGATATTTTCACAAAAAAGTGAAATTTTCAAAAATCCAGAAAATTGGCTGAAAACGACTAAATAACAAGGAGTCATTGGGCGAATCGCTCTGTAACTGAAATTGGAACGCTCACTGACATTTGCCCTATCTGAAAGTGTGATAAACGCCAGAAAAATGACTAAGTCCAAAAAAATTTTTTTTAAACTTTTTTCAATTTTACGCCCGTGGGATATATATTCTACCCACACACATTTGGAACTCTCCTGGGGTACCCTCACACATATTATTCCCTCATTTAGTGAATATTTTCACAAAAAAGTGACATTTTCAAAAATCCAAAAAATTGGCGGAAAACGACTAAATATCCAGGACTCATTGGGCGAATCGCTCTGGAACTGAAATCGGAACGCTCACTGACATTTGCCCTATCTGAAAGTCTGATAAACGCCAGAAAAATGACTAAGTCCAAAAAAAATTTTTTTAAACTTTTTTCAATTTTACCCCCGTGGGATATATATTCTACCCACACACATTTGGAACTCTCCTGTCGTACCCTCACACATATTATTCCCTCATTTATTGGATATTTTCACAAAAAAATGAAATTTTCAAAAATCCAGAAAATTGGCTGAAAACAACTAAATAACAAGGACTCATTGGGCGAATCGCTCTGGAACTGAAATCGGAACGATCACTGACATTTCCCCTAACTGAAAGTCTGATAAACGCTGGAAAAATGACTAAGTCCAAAAAAAATTTTTTTCAACTTTTTTCAATTTTACCCCCGTGGGATATATATTCTACCCACACACATTTGGAACTCTCCTGGGGTACCCTCACACATATTATTCCCTCATTTAGTGGATATTTTCACAAAAAAGTGAAATTTTCAAAAATCCAAAAAATTGGCTGAAAACGACTAAATATCAAGGACTCATTGGGCGAATTGCTCTGGAACTGAAATCGGAACGCTCACTGACATTTCCCTTAACTGAAAGTCTGATAAACGCTGGAAAAATGACTAAGTCCAAAAAAAAAAGTTTTCAACTTTTTCCAATTTTTCCCCCGTGGGATATATATTCTACCCACACACATTTGGAACTCCCCTGGGGTACCCTCACACATATTATTCCCTCATTTAGTGGATATTTTCACAAAAAAGTGAAATTTTCAAAAATCCAGAAAATTGGCTGAAAACGACTAAATAACAAGGTCTCATTGGGCGAATCGCTCTGTAAATGAAATCGGAATGCTCACTGACATTTCCCCTATCTGAAAGTCTGATAAACGTCGGAAAAATGACTAAATCCAAAAAAAATTTTTTTAAACTTTTTTCAATTTTACCCCCGTCGGATATATATTCTACCCACACACATTTGGAACTCTCCTGTCGTACCCTCACACATATTATTCCCTCATTTATTGGATATTTTCACAAAAAAGTGAAATTTTCAAAAATTCAGAAAATTGGCTGAAAACGACTAAATATCAAGGACTCATTGGGTGAATCAGTCTGGAACTGAAATCAGAATGCTCACTGACATTTCCCCTATCTGAAAGTCTGATAAACGCCAGAAAAATGACTAAGTCCAAAAAAAATTTTTTTTCAACTTTTTTCAATTTTATCCCCGTGGGATATATATTCTACCCACACACATTTGGAACTCTCCTGGGGTACCCTCACACATATTATTCCCTCATTTAGTGGATATTTTCACAAAAAAATGAAATTTTCAAAAATCCAGAAAATTGGCTGAAAACAACTAAATAACAAGGACTCATTGGGCGAATCGCTCTGGAACTGAAATCGGAACGATCACTGACATTTCCCCTAACTGAAAGTCTGATAAACGCTGGAAAAATGACTAAGTCCAAAAAAAATTTTTTTCAACTTTTTTCAATTTTACCCCCGTGGGATATATATTCTACCCACACACATTTGGAACTCTCCTGGGGTACCCTCACACATATTATTCCCTCATTTAGTGGATATTTTCACAAAAAAGTGAAATTTTCAAAAATCCAAAAAATTGGCTGAAAACGACTAAATATCAAGGACTCATTGGGCGAATTGCTCTGGAACTGAAATCGGAACGCTCACTGACATTTCCCTTAACTGAAAGTCTGATAAACGCTGGAAAAATGACTAAGTCCAAAAAAAAAAGTTTTCAACTTTTTCCAATTTTTCCCCCGTGGGATATATATTCTACCCACACACATTTGGAACTCCCCTGGGGTACCCTCACACATATTATTCCCTCATTTAGTGGATATTTTCACAAAAAAGTGAAATTTTCAAAAATCCAGAAAATTGGCTGAAAACGACTAAATAACAAGGACTCATTGGGCGAATCGCTCTGTAAATGAAATCGGAATGCTCACTGACATTTCCCCTATCTGAAAGTCTGATAAACGTCGGAAAAATGACTAAATCCAAAAAAAATTTTTTTAAACTTTTTTCAATTTTACCCCCGTCGGATATATATTCTACCCACACACATTTGGAACTCTCCTGGGGTACCCTCACACATAATATTCCCTCATTTAGTGGATATTTTCACAAAAAAGTGAAATTTTTAAAAATCCAGAAAATTGGCTGAAAACGACTAAATAACAAGGAGTCATTGGGCGAATCGCTCTGGAACTGAAATTGGAACGCTCACTGACATTTGCCCTATCTGAAAGTGTGATAAACGCCAGAAAAATGACTAAGTCCAAAAACATTTTTTTTAAACTTTTTTCAATTTTACGCCCGTGGGATATATATTCTACCCACACACATTTGGAACTCTCCTGGGGTACCCTCACACACATTATTCCCTCATTTAGTGAATATTTTCACAAAAAAGTGACATTTTCAAAAATCCAAAAAATTGGCGGAAAACGACTAAATATCAAGGACTCATTGGGCGAATCGCTCTGGAACTGAAATCGGAACGCTCACTGACATTTGCCCTATCTGAAAGTCTGATAAACGGCAGAAAAATGACTAAGTCCAAAAAAAATTTTTTTTCAACTTTTTTCAATTTTATCCCCGTGGGATATATATTCTACCCACACACATTTGGAACTCTCCTGGGGTACCCTCACACATATTATTCCCTCATTTAGTGGATATTTTCACAAAAAAGTGAAATTTTCAAAAATCCAGAAAATTGGCTGAAAACGACTAAATATCAAGGACTCATTGGGCGAATCGCTATGGAACTGAAATCGGAATGCTCACTGACATTTCCCCTATCTGAAAGTCTGATAAACGCCAGAAAAATGACTAAGTCCAAAAAAAATTTTTTTAAACTTTTTTCAATTTTACCCCCGTGGGATATATATTCTACCCACACACATTTGGAACTCTCCTGTCGTACCCTCACACATATTATTCCCTCATTTATTGGATATTTTCACAAAAAAGTGAAATTTTCAAAAATTCAGAAAATTGGCTGAAAACGACTAAATATCAAGGACTCATTGGGTGAATCAGTCTGGAACTGAAATCAGAATGCTCACTGACATTTCCCCTATCTGAAAGTCTGATAAACGCCAGAAAAATGACTAAGTCCAAAAAAATTTTTTTTCAACTTTTTTCAATTTTATCCCCGTGGGATATATATTCTACTCACACACATTTGGAACTCTCCTGGGGTACCCTCACACATATTATTCCCTCATTTAGTGGATATTTTCACAAAAAAGTGAAATTTTCAAAAATCCAGAAAATTGGCTGAAAACGACTAAATAACAAGGAGTCATTGGGCGAATCGCTCTGGAACTGAAATCGGAACGCTCACTGACATTTCCCCTATATGAAAGTCTGATAAACGCCAGAAAAATCACTAAGTTCAAAAAAAATTTTTTTTTTACTTTTTTCAATTTTACCCCCGTCGGATATATATTCTACCCACACACATTTGGAACTCTCCTGGGGTACCCTCACACATATTATTCCCTCATTTAGTGGATATTTTCACAAAAAAATGAAATTTTCAAAAATCCAGAAAATTGGCTGAAAACAACTAAATAACAAGGACTCATTGGGCGAATCGCTCTGGAACTGAAATCGGAACGATCACTGACATTTCCCCTAACTGAAAGTCTGATAAACGCTGGAAAAATGACTAAGTCCAAAAAAAATTTTTTTCAACTTTTTTCAATTTTACCCCCGTGGGATATATATTCTACCCACACACATTTGGAACTCTCCTGGGGTACCCTCACACATATTATTCCCTCATTTAGTGGATATTTTCACAAAAAAGTGAAATTTTCAAAAATCCAAAAAATTGGCTGAAAACGACTAAATATCAAGGACTCATTGGGCGAATTGCTCTGGAACTGAAATCGGAACGCTCACTGACATTTCCCTTAACTGAAAGTCTGATAAACGCTGGAAAAATGACTAAGTCCAAAAAAAAAAGTTTTCAACTTTTTCCAATTTTTCCCCCGTGGGATATATATTCTACCCACACACATTTGGAACTCCCCTGGGGTACCCTCACACATATTATTCCCTCATTTAGTGGATATTTTCATAAAAAAGTGAAATTTTCAAAAATCCAGAAAATTGGCTGAAAACGACTAAATAAGAAGGACTCATTGGGCGAATCGCTCTGTAAATGAAATCGGAATGCTCACTGACATTTCCCCTATCTGAAAGTCTGATAAACGTCGGAAAAATGACTAAATCCAAAAAAAATTTTTTAAAACTTTTTTCAATTTTACCCCCGTCGGATATATATTCTACCCACACACATTTGGAACTCTCCTGGGGTACCCTCACACATAATATTCCCTCATTTAGTGGATATTTTCACAAAAAAGTGAAATTTTTAAAAATCCAGAAAATTGGCTGAAAACGACTAAATAACAAGGAGTCATTGGGCGAATCGCTCTGGAACTGAAATTGGAACGCTCACTGACATTTCCCCTATCTGAAAGTCTGATAAACGTCGGAAAAATGACTAAGTCCAAAAAAAATTTTTTTCAACTTTTTTCAATTTTACCCCCGTCGGATATATATTCTATCCACACACATTTGGAACTCTCCTGGGGTACCCTCACACATATTATTCCCTCATTTAGTGGATATTTTCACAAAAAAGTGAAATTTTCAAAAATCCAGAAAATTGGCTGAAAACGACTAAATAACAAGGAGTCATTGGGCGAATCGCTCTGGAACTGAAATTGGAACGCTCTCTGACATTTCCCCTATCTGAAAGTCTGCTAAACGCCAGAAAAATGACTAAGTCCAAAAAAAAAATTTTTTTTCAACTTTTTTCAATTTTACCCCCGTGGGATATATATTCTACCCACACACATTTGGAACTCTCCTGGGGTACCCTCACACATATTATTCCCTCATTTAGTGGATATTTTCACAAAAAAGTGAAATTTTCAAAAATCCAGAAAATTGGCTGAAAACGACTAAATATCAAGGACTCATTGGGCGAATCGCTATGGAACTGAAATCGGAATGCTCACTGACATTTCCCCTATCTGAAAGTCTGATAAACGCCAGAAAAATGACTAAGTCCAAAAAAAATTTTTTTAAACTTTTTTCAATTTTACCCCCGTGGGATATATATTCTACCCACACACATTTGGAACTCTCCTGTCGTACCCTCACACATATTATTCCCTCATTTATTGGATATTTTCACAAAAAAGTGAAATTTTCAAAAATTCAGAAAATTGGCTGAAAACGACTAAATATCAAGGACTCATTGGGTGAATCAGTCTGGAACTGAAATCAGAATGCTCACTGACATTTCCCTTAACTGAAAGTCTGATAAACGCTGGAAAAATGACTAAGTCCAAAAAAAAAAGTTTTCAACTTTTTCCAATTTTTCCCCCGTGGGATATATATTCTACCCACACACATTTGGAACTCCCCTGGGGTACCCTCACACATATTATTCCCTCATTTAGTGGATATTTTCACAAAAAAGTGAAATTTTCAAAAATCCAGAAAATTGGCTGAAAACGACTAAATAACAAGGACTCATTGGGCGAATCGCTCTGTAAATGAAATCGGAATGCTCACTGACATTTCCCCTATCTGAAAGTCTGATAAACGTCGGAAAAATGACTAAATCCAAAAAAAATTTTTTTAAACTTTTTTCAATTTTACCCCCGTCGGATATATATTCTACCCACACACATTTGGAACTCTCCTGGGGTACCCTCACACATAATATTCCCTCATTTAGTGGATATTTTCACAAAAAAGTGAAATTTTTAAAAATCCAGAAAATTGGCTGAAAACGACTAAATAACAAGGAGTCATTGGGCGAATCGCTCTGGAACTGAAATTGGAACGCTCACTGACATTTGCCCTATCTGAAAGTGTGATAAACGCCAGAAAAATGACTAAGTCCAAAAACATTTTTTTTAAACTTTTTTCAATTTTACGCCCGTGGGATATATATTCTACCCACACACATTTGGAACTCTCCTGGGGTACCCTCACACATATTATTCCCTCATTTAGTGAATATTTTCACAAAAAAGTGACATTTTCAAAAATCCAAAAAATTGGCGGAAAACGACTAAATATCAAGGACTCATTGGGCGAATCGCTCTGGAACTGAAATCGGAACGCTCACTGACATTTGCCCTATCTGAAAGTCTGATAAACGGCAGAAAAATGACTAAGTCCAAAAAAAATTTTTTTTCAACTTTTTTCAATTTTATCCCCGTGGGATATATATTCTACCCACACACATTTGGAACTCTCCTGGGGTACCCTCACACATATTATTCCCTCATTTAGTGGATATTTTCACAAAAAAGTGAAATTTTCAAAAATCCAGAAAATTGGCTGAAAACGACTAAATATCAAGGACTCATTGGGCGAATCGCTATGGAACTGAAATCGGAATGCTCACTGACATTTCCCCTATCTGAAAGTCTGATAAACGCCAGAAAAATGACTAAGTCCAAAAAAAATTTTTTTAAACTTTTTTCAATTTTACCCCCGTGGGATATATATTCTACCCACACACATTTGGAACTCTCCTGTCGTACCCTCACACATATTATTCCCTCATTTATTGGATATTTTCACAAAAAAGTGAAATTTTCAAAAATTCAGAAAATTGGCTGAAAACGACTAAATATCAAGGACTCATTGGGTGAATCAGTCTGGAACTGAAATCAGAATGCTCACTGACATTTCCCCTATCTGAAAGTCTGATAAACGCCAGAAAAATGACTAAGTCCAAAAAAAATTTTTTTTCAACTTTTTTCAATTTTATCCCCGTGGGATATATATTCTACTCACACACATTTGGAACTCTCCTGGGGTACCCTCACACATATTATTCCCTCATTTAGTGGATATTTTCACAAAAAAGTGAAATTTTCAAAAATCCAGAAAATTGGCTGAAAACGACTAAATAACAAGGAGTCATTGGGCGAATCGCTCTGGAACTGAAATCGGAACGATCACTGACATTTCCCCTAACTGAAAGTCTGATAAACGCTGGAAAAATGACTAAGTCCAAAAAAAATTTTTTTCAACTTTTTTCAATTTTACCCCCGTGGGATATATATTCTACCCACACACATTTGGAACTCTCCTGGGGTACCCTCACACATATTATTCCCTCATTTAGTGGATATTTTCACAAAAAAGTGAAATTTTCAAAAATCCAAAAAATTGGCTGAAAACGACTAAATATCAAGGACTCATTGGGCGAATTGCTCTGGAACTGAAATCGGAACGCTCACTGACATTTCCCTTAACTGAAAGTCTGATAAACGCTGGAAAAATGACTAAGTCCAAAAAAAAAAGTTTTCAACTTTTTCCAATTTTTCCCCCGTGGGATATATATTCTACCCACACACATTTGGAACTCCCCTGGGGTACCCTCACACATATTATTCCCTCATTTAGTGGATATTTTCACAAAAAAGTGAAATTTTCAAAAATCCAGAAAATTGGCTGAAAACGACTAAATAACAAGGACTCATTGGGCGAATCGCTCTGTAAATGAAATCGGAATGCTCACTGACATTTCCCCTATCTGAAAGTCTGATAAACGTCGGAAAAATGACTAAATCCAAAAAAAATTTTTTTAAACTTTTTTCAATTTTACCCCCGTCGGATATATATTCTACCCACACACATTTGGAACTCTCCTGGGGTACCCTCACACATAATATTCCCTCATTTAGTGGATATTTTCACAAAAAAGTGAAATTTTTAAAAATCCAGAAAATTGGCTGAAAACGACTAAATAACAAGGAGTCATTGGGCGAATCGCTCTGGAACTGAAATTGGAACTCTCACTGACATTTCCCCTATCTGAAAGTCTGATAAACGTCGGAAAAATGACTAAGTCCAAAAAAAATTTTTTTCAACTTTTTTCAATTTTACCCCCGTCGGATATATATTCTATCCACACACATTTGGAACTCTCCTGGGGTACCCTCACACATATTATTCCCTCATTTAGTGGATATTTTCACAAAAAAGTGAAATTTTCAAAAATCCAGAAAATTGGCTGAAAACGACTAAATAACAAGGAGTCATTGGGCGAATCGCTCTGGAACTGAAATTGGAACGCTCTCTGACATTTCCCCTATCTGAAAGTCTGCTAAACGCCAGAAAAATGACTAAGTCAAAAAAAAAATTTTTTTTCAACTTTTTTCAATTTTACCCCCGTGGGATATATATTCTACCCACACACATTTGGAACTCTCCTGGGGTACCCTCACACATATTATTCCCTCATTTAGTGGATATTTTCACAAAAAAATGACATTTTCAAAAATCCAAAAAATTGGCTGAAAACGACTAAATATCAAGGACTCATTGGGTGAATCGCTCTGGAACTGAAATCGGAACACTCACTGACATTTGCCCTATCTGAAAGTCTGATAAACGCCAGAAAAATGACTAAGTCCCAAAAAAAATTTTTTTCAACTTTTTTCAATTTTACCCCAATGGGATATATATTCTACCCACACACATTTGGAACTCTCCTGGGGTACCCTCAAACATATTATTCCCTCATTTAGTGGATATTTTCACAAAAAAGTGAAATTTTCAAAAATCCAGAAAATTGGCTGAAAACGACTAAATATCAAGGACTCATTGGGCGAATCACTCTGGAACTGAAATCGGAATGCTCACTGACATTTCCCCTATCTGAAAGTCTGATAAACGTCGGAAAAATGACTAAATCCCCAAAAAAAATTTTTAAACTTTTTTCAATTTTACCCCCGTCGGATATATATTCTACCCACACACATTTGGAACTCTCCTGGGGTACCCTCACACATATTATTCCCTCATTTAGTGGATATTTTCACAAAAAAGTGAAATTTTCAAAAATCCAGAAAATTGGCTGAAAACGACTAAATAACAAGGAGTCATTGGGCGAATCGCTCTGGAACTGAAATCGGAACACTCACTGACATTTCCCCTATCTGAAAGTCTGATAAACGCCAGAAAAATCACTAAGTCCAAAAAAAATTTTTTTTTTACTTTTTTCAATTTTACCCCCGTGGCATATATATTCTTCCCACACACATTTGGAACTCTCCTGGGGTACCCTCACACATATTATTCCCTCATTTAGTGGATATTTTCACAAAAAAGTGAAATTTTCAAAAATCCAGAAAATTGGCTGAAAACGACTAAATAACAAGGACTCATTGGGAGAATCACTCTGGAACTGAAATCGGAACGCTCACTGACATTTGCCCTATCTGAAAGTCTGATAAATGCCAGAAAAATGACTAAGTCCCCAAAAAAATTTTTTTTTCAACTTTTTTCAATTTTACCCCCGTGGGATATATATTCTACCCACACACATTTGGAACTCTCCTGGGGTACCCTCACACATATTATTCCCTCATTTAGTGGATATTTTTACAAAAAAGTGAAATTTTCAAAAATCCAGAAAATTGGCTGAAAACGACTAAATAACAAGGACTCATTGGGAGAATCACTCTGGAACTGAAATCGGAACGCTCACTGACATTTGCCCTATCTGAAAGTCTGATAAACGCCAGAAAAATGACTAAGTCCCCCCAAAAATTTTTTTTCAACTTTTTTCAATTTTATCCCAATGGGATATATATTCTACCCACACACATTTGGAACTCTCCTGGGGTACCCTCACACATATTATTCCCTCATTTAGTGGATATTTTCACAAAAAAGTGAAATTTTAAAAAATCCAGAAAATTGGCTGAAAACGTCTAAATAACAAGGACTCATTAGGCGAATCGCTCTGGAACTGAAATCGGAATGCTCACTGACATTTCCCCTATCTGAAAATCTGATAAACGCTGGAAAAATGACTAAGTCCAAAAAAAAAATGTTTTCAACTTTTTTCAATTTTACCCCCGTGGGATATATATTCTACCCACACACATTTGGAACTCTCCAGGGGTACCCTCACACATATTATTCCCTCATTTAGTGGATATTTTCACAAAAAAATGACATTTTCAAAAATCCAGAAAATTGGCTGAAAACGACTAAATAACAAGGACTCATTGGGCGAATCGCTCTGGAACTGAAATCGGAATGCTCACTGATATTTCCCCTATCTGAAAGTCTGATAAACGTCGGAAAAATGACTAAATCCAAAAAAAAAATTTTTTAACTTTTTTCAATTTTACCCCAATGGGATATATATTCTACCCACACACATTTGGAACTCTCCTGGGGTACCCTCAAACATATTATTCCCTCATTTAGTGGATATTTTCACAAAAAAGTGAAATTTTAAAAAATCCAGAAAATTGGCTGAAAACGACTAAATATCAAGGACTCATTGGGCGAATCGCTCTGGAGCTGAAATTGGAAAGCTCACTGACATTTCCCCTATCTGAAAGTCTGATAAACGTCGGAAAAATGACTAAATCCCCAAAAAATTTTTTTCAACTTTTTTCAATTTTACCCCCGTCGGATATATATTCTACCCACACACATTTGGAACTCTCCTGGGGTACTCTCACACATATTATTCCCTCATTTAGTGGATATTTTCAAAAAAAAGTGAAATTTTTAAAAATCCAGAAAATTGGCTGAAAACGACTAAATAACAAGGAGTCATTGGGCGAATCGCTCTGGAATTGAAATCGGAACACTCACTGACATTTCCACTATCTGAAAGTCTGATAAACGCCAGAAAAATCACTAAGTCCAAAAAAAATTTTTTTTTTACTTTTTTCAATTTTACCCCCGTGGGATATGTATTCTACCCACACACATTTGGAACTCTCCTAGGGTACCCTCACACATATTATTCCCTCATTTAGTGGATATTTTGACAAAAAAGTGAAAATTTTCAAAAATCCAAAAGATTGGCTGAAAACGACTAAACATCAAGGACTCATTGGGTGAATCAGTCTGGAACTGAAATCGGAATGCTCACTGACATTTCCCCTATCTGAAAGTCTGATAAACGCCAGAAAAATGACTAAGTCCAAAAAAACTTTTTTTCAACTTTTTTCAATTTTTCCCCCGTGGGATATATATTCTACCCACACACATTTGGAACTCTCCTGAGGTACCCTCACACATATTATTCCCTCATTTAGTGGATATTTTCACAAAAAAGTGAAATTTTCAAAAATCCAGAAAATTGGCTGAAAACGACTAAATAACAAGGACTCATTGGGCGAATCGCTCTGGAACTGAAATTGGAACACACACTGACATTTCCCCTATCTGAAAGTCTGATAAACGCCGGAAAAATGACTAAGTCCAAAAAAGATTTTTTTTCAACTTTTTTCAATTTTACCCCAATGGGATATATATTCTACCCACACACATTTGGAACTCTCCTGGGGGTACACTCACACATATTATTCCCTCATTTAGTGGATATTTTCACAAAAAAGTGAAATTTTCAAAAATCCAAAAAATTGGCTGAAAACGACTAAATATCAAGGACTCATTGGGTGAATCAGTCTGGAACTGAAATCGGAATGCTCACTGACATTTCCCCTATCTGAAAGTCTGATAAACGCCAGAATAATGACTAAGCCTAAAAAAACTTTTTTTCAACTTTTTTCAATTTTTCCCCCGTGGGATATATATTCTACCCACACACATTTGGAACTCTCCTGGGGTACCCTCACACATATTATTCCCTCATTTAGTGGATATTTTCACAAAAAAGTGAAATTTTCAAAAATCCAGAAAATTGGCTGAAAACGACTAAATAACAAGGAGGCATTGGGCGAATCGCTCTGGAACTGAAATCGGAACGCTCACTGACATTTCCCCTATCTGAAAGTCTGATAAACGGCAGAAAAATCACTAAGTCCAAAAAAAATTTTTTTTTTACTTTTTTCAATTTTACCCCCGTGGGATAAATATTCTACCCACACACATTTGGAACTCTCCTGAGGTATTCTCACACATATTATTCCCTCATTTAGTGGATATTTTCACAAAAAAGTGACATTTTCAAAAATCCCAAAAATTGGCTGAAAACAACTAAATATCAAGGACTCATTCGGCGAATCGCTGTGGAACTGAAATCGGAACTCTCACTGACATTTGCCCTATCTGAAAGTCTGATAAACGCCAGAAAAATGACTAAGTCCAAAAAAAAATTTTTTCAACTTTTTTCAATTTTACCCCCGTGGGATATATATTCTACCCACACACATTTGGAACTCTCCTGGGGTACCCTACACATATTATTCCCTCATTTAATGGATATTTTCACAAAAAAAGTGAAATTTTCAAAAATCCAGAAAATTGGCTGAAAACGACTAAATATCAAGGACTCATTGGGTGAATCAGTCTGGAACTGAAATCGGAACGCTCACTGACATTTGCCCTATCTGAAAGTCTGATAAACGCCAGAAAAATGACTAAGTCCAAAAAAAAATTTTTTCAACTTTTTTCAATTTTACCCCAATGGGATATATATTCTACCCAAACACATTTGGAACTCTCCTGGGGTACCCTCACACATATTATTCCCTCATTTAGTGGATATTTTCACAAAAAAGTGAAATTTTAAAAAATCCAGAAAATTGGCTGAAAACGACTAAATATCAAGGACTCATTGGGCGAATCGCTCTGGAGCTGAAATTGGAACGCTCACTGACATTTCCCCTATCTGAAAGTCTGATAAACGTCGGAAAAATGACTAAATCGCCAAAAAATTTTTTTCAACTTTTTTCAATTTTACCCCCGTCGGAAATATATTCTACCCACACACATTTGGAACTCTCCTGGGGTACCCTCACACATATTATTCCCTCATTTAGTGGATATTTTCACAAAAAAGTGAAATTTTCAAAAATCCAGAAAATTGGCTGAAAACGACTAAATAACAAGGAGGCATTGGGCGAATCGCTCTGGAACTGAAATCGGATCGCTCACTGACATTTCCCCTATCTGAAAGTCTGATAAACGGCAGAAAAATCACTAAGTCCAAAAAAAATTTTTTTTTTACTTTTTTCAATTTTACCCCCGTGGGATATATATTCTACCCACACACATTTGGAACTCTCCTGAGGTATTCTCACACATATTATTCCCTCATTTAGTGGATATTTTCACAAAAAAGTGACATTTTCAAAAATCTAAAAAATTGGCTGAAAACAACTAAATATCAAGGACTCATTGGGCGAATCGCTCTGGAACTGAAATCGGAACTCTCACTGACATTTGCCCTATCTGAAAGTCTGATAAACGCCAGAAAAATGACTAAGTCCAAAAAAAAATTTTTTAAACTTTTTTCAATTTGACCCCAATGGGATATATATTCTACCCACACACATTTGGAACTCTCCTGGGGTACCCTCAAACATATTATTCCCTCATTTAGTGGATATTTTCACAAAAAAGTGAAATTTTAAAAAATCCAGAAAATTGGCTGAAAACGACTAAATATCAAGGACTCATTGGGCGAATCGCTCTGGAACTGAAATCGGAACTCTCACTGACATTTGCCCTATCTGAAAGTCTGATAAACGCTAGAAAAATGACTAAGTCCAAAAAAAAAATGTTTTCAACTTGTTTCAATTTTACCCCCGTGGGATATATATTCTTCCCACACACATTTGGAACTCTCCTGGGTTACCCTCACACATATTATTCCCTCATTTAGTGGATATTTTCACAAAAAAGTGAAATTTTCAAAAATCCAGAAAATTGGCTGAAAACGACTAAATAACAAGGACTCATTGGGCAAATCGCTCTCGAACTGAAATCGTAATGCTCACTGACATTTCCCCTATCTGAAAGTCTGATAAACGTCGGAAAAATGACTAAATCCCCAAAAAAAATTTTTCAACTTTTTTCAATTTTACCCCCGTCGGATATATATTCTACCCACACACATTTGGAACTCTCCTGGGGTACCCTCACACATATTATTCCCTCATTTAGTGGATATTTTCACAAAAAAGTGAAATTTTCAAAAATCCACAAAATTGGCTGAAAACGACTAAATAACAAGGAGTCATTGGGCGAATCGCTCTGGAACTGAAATCGGAACGCTCACTGACATTTCCCCTATCTGAAAGTCTGATAAACGCCAGAAAAATCACTAAGTCCAAAAAAATTTTTTTTTTTACTTTTTTCAATTTTACCCCCGTGGGCTATATATTCTACCCACACACATTTGGAACTCTCCTGGGGTACCCTCACACATATTATTCCCTCATTTAGTGGATATTTTTACAAAAAAGTGACATTTTCAAAAATCCAGAAAATTGGCTGAAAACTACTAAATAACAAGGACTCATTGGGAGAATCACTCTGGAACTGAAATCGGAACGCTCACTGACATTTCCCCTATCTGAAAGTCTGATAAACGCCAGAAAAATGACTAAGTAAAAAAAAAAAATTTTTTAAAACTTTTTTCAATTTTACCCCCCGTGGGATATATATTCTACCCACACACATTTGGAACTCTCCTGGGGTACCCTCACACATATTATTCCCTCATTTAGTGGATATTTTCACAAAAAAATGACATTTTCAAAAATCCAGAAAATTGGCTGAAAACAACTAAATATCAAGGACTCATTGGGCGAATCGCTGTGGAACTGAAATCGGAACTCTCACTGATATTTGCCCTATCTGAAAGTCTGATAAACGCCAGAAAAATGACTAAGTCCAAAAAAAAATTTTTTCAACTTTTTTCAATTTTACCCCAATGGGATATATATTCTACCCACACACATTTGGAACTCTCCTGGGGTACCCTCAAACATATTATTCCCTCATTTAGTGGATATTTTCACAAAAAAGTGAAATTTTAAAAAATCCAGAAAATTGGCTGAAAACAACTAAATATCAAGGACTCATTGGGCGAATCGCTCTGGAACTGAAATCGGAACTCTCACTGACATTTGCCCTATCTGAAAGTCTGATAAACGCCAGAAAAATGACTAAGTCCAAAAAAAAAATGTTTTCAACTTGTTTCAATTTTACCCCCGTGGGATATATATTCTTCCCACACACATTTGGAACTCTCCTGGGTTACCCTCACACATATTATTCCCTCATTTAGTGGATATTTTCACAAAAAAGTGAAATTTTCAAAAATCCAGAAAATTGGCTGAAAACGACTAAATAACAAGGACTCATTGGGCAAATCGCTCTGGAACTGAAATCGGAATGCTCACTGACATTTCCCCTATCTGAAAGTCTGATAAACGTCGGAAAAATGACTAAATCCCAAAAAAAATTTTTTCAACTTTTTTCAATTTTACCCCCGTCGGATATATATTCTACCCACACACATTTGGAACTCTCCTGGGGGTACCCTCACACATATTATTCCCTCATTTAGTGGATATTTTCACAAAAAAGTGAAATTTTCAAAAATCCACAAAATTGGCTGAAAACGACTAAATAACAAGGAGTCATTGGGCGAATCGCTCTGGAACTGAAATTGGAACGCTCACTGACATTTCCCCTATCTGAAAGTCTGATAAACGCCAGAAAAATCACTAAGTCCAAAAAAAAATTTTTTTAAACTTTTTTCAATTTTACCCCCGTGGGATATATATTCTACCCACACACATTTGGAACTCTCCTGGGGTACCCTCACACATATTATTCCCTCAATTAGTGAATATTTTCACAAAAAAGTGACATTTTCAAAAATCCAAAAAATTGGCTGAAAACGACTAAATATCAAGGACTCATTGGGCGAATCGCTCTGGAGCTGAAATTGGAACGCTCACTGACATTTCCCCTATCTGAAAGTCTGATAAACGTCGGAAAAATGACTAAATCCCAAAAAAAATTTTTTCAACTTTTTTCAATTTTACCCCCGTCGGATATATATTCTTCACACACACATTTGGAACTCTCCTGGGGTACCCTCACACATATTATTCCCTCATTTAGTGGATATTTTCACAAAAAAGTGAAATTTTCAAAAATCCAGAAAATTGGCTGAAAACAACTAAATAACAAGGACTCATTGGGCGAATCACTCTGGAACTGAAATCGGAATGCTCACTGACATTTCCCCTATCTGAAAGTCTGATAAACGTCGGAAAAATGACTAAATCCCCAAAAAAATCTTTTCAACTTTTTTCAATTTTACCCCCGTCGGATATATATTCTACCCACACACATTTGGAACTCTCCTGGGGTACCCTCACACATATTATTCCCTCATTTAGTGGATATTTTAAAAAAAAAGTGAAATTTTTAAAAATCCAGAAAATTGGCTGAAAACGACTAAATAACAAGGAGGCATTGGGCGAATCGCTCTGGAACTGAAATCGGAACGCTCACTGACATTTCCCCTATCTGAAAGTCTGATAAACGCCAGAAAAATCACTAAGTCCAAAAAAATTTTTTTTTTTACTTTTTTCAATTTTACCCCCGTGGGCTATATATTCTACCCACACACATTTGGAACTCTCCTGGGGTACCCTCACACATATTATTCCCTCATTTAGTGGATATTTTTACAAAAAAGTGACATTTTCAAAAATCCAGAAAATTGGCTGAAAACTACTAAATAACAAGGACTCATTGGGAGAATCACTCTGGAACTGAAATCGGAACGCTCACTGACATTTCCCCTATCTGAAAGTCTGATAAACGCCAGAAAAATGACTAAGTAAAAAAAAAAAATTTTTTAAAACTTTTTTCAATTTTACCCCCCGTGGGATATATATTCTACCCACACACATTTGGAACTCTCCTGGGGTACCCTCACACATATTATTCCCTCATTTAGTGGATATTTTCACAAAAAAATGACATTTTCAAAAATCCAGAAAATTGGCTGAAAACAACTAAATATCAAGGACTCATTGGGCGAATCGCTGTGGAACTGAAATCGGAACTCTCACTGATATTTGCCCTATCTGAAAGTCTGATAAACGCCAGAAAAATGACTAAGTCCAAAAAAAAATTTTTTCAACTTTTTTCAATTTTACCCCAATGGGATATATATTCTACCCACACACATTTGGAACTCTCCTGGGGTACCCTCAAACATATTATTCCCTCATTTAGTGGATATTTTCACAAAAAAGTGAAATTTTAAAAAATCCAGAAAATTGGCTGAAAACAACTAAATATCAAGGACTCATTGGGCGAATCGCTCTGGAACTGAAATCGGAACTCTCACTGACATTTGCCCTATCTGAAAGTCTGATAAACGCCAGAAAAATGACTAAGTCCAAAAAAAAAATGTTTTCAACTTGTTTCAATTTTACCCCCGTGGGATATATATTCTTCCCACACACATTTGGAACTCTCCTGGGTTACCCTCACACATATTATTCCCTCATTTAGTGGATATTTTCACAAAAAAGTGAAATTTTCAAAAATCCAGAAAATTGGCTGAAAACGACTAAATAACAAGGACTCATTGGGCAAATCGCTCTGGAACTGAAATCGGAATGCTCACTGACATTTCCCCTATCTGAAAGTCTGATAAACGTCGGAAAAATGACTAAATCCCAAAAAAAATTTTTTCAACTTTTTTCAATTTTACCCCCGTCGGATATATATTCTACCCACACACATTTGGAACTCTCCTGGGGGTACCCTCACACATATTATTCCCTCATTTAGTGGATATTTTCACAAAAAAGTGAAATTTTCAAAAATCCACAAAATTGGCTGAAAACGACTAAATAACAAGGAGTCATTGGGCGAATCGCTCTGGAACTGAAATTGGAACGCTCACTGACATTTCCCCTATCTGAAAGTCTGATAAACGCCAGAAAAATCACTAAGTCCAAAAAAAAATTTTTTTAAACTTTTTTCAATTTTACCCCCGTGGGATATATATTCTACCCACACACATTTGGAACTCTCCTGGGGTACCCTCACACATATTATTCCCTCAATTAGTGAATATTTTCACAAAAAAGTGACATTTTCAAAAATCCAAAAAATTGGCTGAAAACGACTAAATATCAAGGACTCATTGGGCGAATCGCTCTGGAGCTGAAATTGGAACGCTCACTGACATTTCCCCTATCTGAAAGTCTGATAAACGTCGGAAAAATGACTAAATCCCAAAAAAAATTTTTTCAACTTTTTTCAATTTTACCCCCGTCGGATATATATTCTTCACACACACATTTGGAACTCTCCTGGGGTACCCTCACACATATTATTCCCTCATTTAGTGGATATTTTCACAAAAAAGTGAAATTTTCAAAAATCCAGAAAATTGGCTGAAAACAACTAAATAACAAGGACTCATTGGGCGAATCACTCTGGAACTGAAATCGGAATGCTCACTGACATTTCCCCTATCTGAAAGTCTGATAAACGTCGGAAAAATGACTAAATCCCCAAAAAAATCTTTTCAACTTTTTTCAATTTTACCCCCGTCGGATATATATTCTACCCACACACATTTGGAACTCTCCTGGGGTACCCTCACACATATTATTCCCTCATTTAGTGGATATTTTCAAAAAAAAGTGAAATTTTTAAAAATCCAGAAAATTGGCTGAAAACGACTAAATAACAAGGAGGCATTGGGCGAATCGCTCTGGAACTGAAATCGGAACGCTCACTGACATTTCCCCTATCTGAAAGTCTGATAAACGGCAGAAAAATCACTAAGTCCAAAAAAAATTTTTTTTTTACTTTTTTCAATTTTACCCCCGTGGGATATATATTCTACCCACACACATTTGGAACTCTCCTGAGGTATTCTCACACATATTATTTCCTCATTTAGTGGATATTTTCACAAAAAAGTGACATTTTCAAAAATCCAAAAAATTGGCTGAAAACAACTAAATATCAAGGACTCATTGGGCGAATCGCTGTGGAACTGAAATCGGAACTCTCACTGACATTTGCCCTATCTGAAAGTCTGATAAACGCCAGAAAAATGACTAAGTCCAAAAAAAAATTTTTTCAACTTTTTTCAATTTTACCCCAATGGGATATATATTCTACCCACACACATTTGGAACTCTCCTGGGGTACCCTCAAACATATTATTCCCTCATTTAGTGGATATTTTCACAAAAAAGTGAAATTTTTAAAAATCCAGAAAATTGGCTGAAAACAACTAAATATCAAGGACTCATTGGGCGAATCGCTCTGGAACTGAAATCGGAACTCTCACTGACATTTGCCCTATCTGAAAGTCTGATAAACGCCAGAAAAATGACTAAGTCCAAAAAAAAATTTTTTCAACTTTTTTCAATTTTACCCCCGTGGGATATATATTCTAACCACACACATTTGGAACTCTCCTGGGGTACCCTCACACATATTATTCCCTCATTTAGTGGATATTTTCACAAAAAAGTGAAATTTTAAAAAATTCAGAAAATTGGCTGAAAACGACTAAATATCAAGGACTCATTGGGCGAATCGCTCTGGAACTGAAATTGGAATGCTCAATGACATTTCCCCTATCTGAAAGTCTGATAAACGTCGGAAAAATCACTAAGTCTAAAAAAATTTTTTTTTCAACTTTTTTCAATTTTACCCCCGTGGGATATATATTCTACCCACACACATTTGGAACTCTCCTGGGGTACCCTCACACATATTATTCCCTCATTTAGTGGATATTTTCACAAAAAAGTGACATTTTCAAAAATCCAGAAAATTGGCTGAAAACGACTAAATAACAAGGACTCATTGGGAGAATCACTCTGGAACTGAAATCGGAACGCTCACTGACATTTGCCCTATCTGAAAGTCTGATAAACTCCAGAAAAATGACTAAGTCCAAAAAAAAATTATTTAAAATTTTTTCAATTTTACCCCAATGGGATATATATTCTACCCACACACATTTGGAACTCTCCTGGGGTACCCTCACACATATTATTCCCTCATTTAGTGGATAATTTCACAAAAAAGTGAAATTTTCAAAAATCCAAAAAATTGGCTGAAAACGACTAAATATCAAGGACTCATTGGGCGAATCACTCTGGAACTGAAATCGGAACGCTCACTGACATTTGCCCTATCTGAAAGTCTGATAAATGCCAGAAAAAGGACTAAGTCCAAAAAAAAATTTTTTTCAACTTTTTTCAATTTTTCCCCCGTGGGATATATATTCTACCCACACACATTTGGAACTCTCCTGAGGTACCCTCACACATATTATTCCCTCATTTAGTGAATATTTTCACAAAAAAGTGAAATTTTCAAAAATCCAGAAAATTGGCTGAAAACGACTAAATATCAAGGACTCATTGGGCGAATCACTCTGGAACTGAAATCGGAATGCTCACTGACATTTCCCCTATCTGAAAGTCTGATAAACGTCGGAAAAATCACTAAGTCTAAAAAAATTTTTTTTTTTACTTTTTTCAATTTTACCCCCGTGGGATATATATTCTACGCACACACATTTGGAACTCTCCTGGGGTACCCTCACACATATTATTCGCTCATTTAGTGGATATTTTCACAAAAAAGTGAAATTTTCAAAAATCCAGAAAATTGGCTGAAAACGACTAAATAACAAGGACTCATTGGGCGAATCGCTCTGGAACTGAAATCGGAACACTCACTGACATTTCCCCTATCTGAAAGTCTGATAAACGCCGGAAAAATGACTAAGTCCAAAAAAGATTTTTTTTCAACTTTTTTCAATTTTACCCCAATGGGATATATATTCTACCCACACACATTTGGAACTCTCCTGGGCGTACACTCACACATATTATTCCCTCATTTAGTGGATATTTTCACAAAAAAGTGAAATTTTCAAAAATCCAAAAAATTGGCTGAAAACGACTAAATATCAAGGACTCATTGGGTGAATCAGTCTGGAACTGAAATCGGAATGCTCACTGACATTTACCCTATCTGAAAGTCTGATAAACGCCAGAATAATGACTAAGTCCAAAAAAACTTTTTTTCAACTTTTTTCAATTTTTCCCCCGTGGGATATATATTCTACCCACACACATTTGGAACTCTCCTGGGGTACCCTCACACATATTATTCCCTCATTTAGTGGATATTTTCACAAAAAAGTGACATTTTCAAAAATCCAGAAAATTGGCTGAAAACGACTAAATATCAAGGACTCATTGGGCGAATCGCTCTGGAACTGAAATCGGAATGCTCTCTGACATTTCCCCTATCTGAAAGTCTGATAAACGCCAGAAAAATGACTAAGTCCAAAAAAGAATTTTTTTCAACTTTTTTCAATTTTACCCCAATGGGATATATATTCTGCCCACACACATTTGGAACTCTCCTGGGGGTACCCTCACACATATTATTCCCTCATTTAGTGGATATTTTCACAAAAAAGTGAAATTTTCAAAAATCCAAAAAATTGGCTGAAAACGACTAAATATCAAGGACTCATTGGGTGAATCAGTCTGGAACTGAAATCGGAATGCTCACTGACATTTCCCCTATCTGAAAGTCTGATAAACGCCAGAAAAAGCACTAAGTCCAAAAAAAAATTTTTTTCAACTTTTTTCAATTTTACCCCCGTGGGATATATATTCTACCCACACACATTTGGAACTCTCCTGGGGTACCCTCACACATATTATTCCCTCATTTAGTGAATATTTTCACAAAAAAGTGAAATTTTCAAAAATCCAGAAAATTGGCTGAAAACGACTAAATATCAAGGACTCATTGGGCGAATCACTCTGGAACTGAAATCGGAATGCTCACTGACATTTCCCCTATCTGAAAGTCTGATAAACGTCGGAAAAATCACTAAGTCTAAAAAAATTTTTTTTTTTACTTTTTTCAATTTTACCCCCGTGGGATATATATTCTACGCACACACATTTGGAACTCTCCTGGGGTACCCTCACACATATTATTCGCTCATTTAGTGGATATTTTCACAAAAAAGTGAAATTTTCAAAAATCCAGAAAATTGGCTGAAAACGACTAAATAACAAGGACTCATTGGGCGAATCGCTCTGGAACTGAAATCGGAACACTCACTGACATTTCCCCTATCTGAAAGTCTGATAAACGCCGGAAAAATGACTAAGTCCAAAAAAGATTTTTTTTCAACTTTTTTCAATTTTACCCCAATGGGATATATATTCTACCCACACACATTTGGAACTCTCCTGGGCGTACACTCACACATATTATTCCCTCATTTAGTGGATATTTTCACAAAAAAGTGAAATTTTCAAAAATCCAAAAAATTGGCTGAAAACGACTAAATATCAAGGACTCATTGGGTGAATCAGTCTGGAACTGAAATCGGAATGCTCACTGACATTTACCTTATCTGAAAGTCTGATAAACGCCAGAATAATGACTAAGTCCAAAAAAACTTTTTTTCAACTTTTTTCAATTTTTCCCCCGTGGGATATATATTCTACCCACACACATTTGGAACTCTCCTGGGGTACCCTCACACATATTATTCCCTCATTTAGTGGATATTTTCACAAAAAAGTGACATTTTCAAAAATCCAGAAAATTGGCTGAAAACGACTAAATAACAAGGACTCATTGGGAGAATCACTCTGGAACTGAAATCGGAACGCTCACTGACATTTGCCCTATCTGAAAGTCTGATAAACGCCAGAAAAATGACTAAGTCCAAAAAAGAATTTTTTTCAACTTTTTTCAATTTTACCCCAATGGGATATATATTCTACCCACACACATTTGGAACTCTCCTGGGCGTACCCTCACACATATTATTCCCTCATTTAGTGGATATTTTCACAAAAAAGTGAAATTTTCAAAAATCCAAAAAATTGGCTGAAAACGACTAAATATCAAGGACTCATTGGGTGAATCAGTCTGGAACTGAAATCGGAATGCTCACTGACATTTCCCCTATCTGAAAGTCTGATAAACGCCAGAAAAAGCACTAAGTCCCAAAAAAAATTTTTTTCAACTTTTTTCAATTTTACCCCCGTGGGATATATATTCTACCCACACACATTTGGAACTCTCCTGGGGTACCCTCACACATATTATTCCCTCATTTAGTGGATATTTTCACAAAAAAGTGACATTTTCAAAAATCCAAAAAATTGTCTGAAAACGACTAAATATCAAGGACTCATTGGGCGAATCGCTCTGGAACTGAAATCGTAACACTCACTGACATTTGCCCTATCTGAAAGTCTGATAAACGCCAGAAAAATCACTAAGTCTAAAAAAATTTTTTTTTTTACTTTTTTCAATTTTACCCCCGTGGGATATATATTCTACGCACACACATTTGGAACTCTCCTGGCGTACCCTCACACATATTATTCCCTCATTTAGTGGATATTTTCACAAAAAAGTGACATTTTCAAAAATCCAGAAAATTGGCTGAAAACGACTAAATATCAAGGACTCATTGGGCGAATCGCTCTGGAACTGAAATCGGAATGATCACTGACATTTCCCCTATCTGAAAGTCTGATAAACGCCAGAAAAATGACTAAGTCCAAAAAATAATTTTTTTCAACTTTTTTCAATTTTACCCCAATGGGATATATATTCTACCCACACACATTTGGAACTCTCCTGGGGGTACCCTCACACATATTATTCCCTCATTTAGTGGATATTTTCACAAAAAAGTGAAATTTTCAAAAATCAAAAAAATTGGCTGAAAACGACTAAATATCAAGGACTCATTGGGTGAATCAGTCTGGAACTGAAATGGGAATGCTCACTGACATTTCCCCTATCTGAAAGTCTGATAAACGCCAGAAAAATGACTAAGTCCCAAAAACCTTTTTTTCAACTTTTTTCGATTTTTCCCCCGTGGGATATATATTCTACCCACACACATTTGGAACTCTCCTGGGGTACCCTCACACATTCTACTCCCTCATTTAGTGGATATTTTCACAAAAAAGTGAAATTTTCAAAAATCCAGAAAATTGGCTGAAAACGACTAAATATCAAGGACTCATTGGGCGAATCGCTCTGGAACTGAAATCGGAACACTCACTGACATTTGCCCTATCTGAAAGTCTGATAAACGCCAGAAAAAGGACTAAGTCCAAAAAAAAAATTTTTTCAACTTTTTTCAATTTTACCCCCGTGGGATATATATTCTACCCACACACATTTGGAACTCTCCTACGGTACCCTCACACATATTATTCCCTCATTTAGTGGATATTTTCACAAAAAAGTGACATTTTAAAAAATCCAGAAAATTGGCTGAAAACGACTAAATATCAAGGACTCATTGGGCGAATTGCTCTGGAACTGAAATCAGAATGATCACTGACATTTGCCCTATCTGAAAGTCTGATAAACGCCAGAAAAATGACTAAGTCCCAAAAAAAATTTTTTTCAACTTTTTTCAATTTTACCCCCGTGGGATATATATTCTACCCACACACATTTGGAACTCTCCTGGGGTACCCTCACACATATTATTCCCTCATTTAGTGGATATTTTCACAAAAAAGTGACATTTTCAAAAATCCAAAAAATTGTCTGAAAACGACTAAATATCAAGGACTCATTGGGCGAATCGCTCTGGAACTGAAATCGGAACACTCACTGACATTTGCCCTATCTGAAAGTCTGATAAACGCCAGAAAAATCACTAAGTCTAAAAAAATTTTTTTTTTTACTTTTTTCAATTTTACCCCCGTGGGATATATATTCTACGCACACACATTTGGAACTCTCCTGGCGTACCCTCACACATATTATTCCCTCATTTAGTGGATATTTTCACAAAAAAGTGACATTTTCAAAAATCCAGAAAATTGGCTGAAAACGACTAAATAACAAGGACTCATTGGGAGAATCACTCTGGAACTGAAATCGGAGCGCTCACTGACATTTGCCCTATCTGAAACTCTGATAAACACCAGAAAAATGACTAAGTTCAAAAAAAAAATTTTTTCAACTTTTTTTCAATTTTACCCCAATGGGATATATATTCTACCCACACACATTTGGAACTCTCCTGGGGTACCCTCACACATAATATTCCCTCATTTAGTGGATATTTTCACAAAAAAGTGACATTTTAAAAAATCCAGAAAATTGGCTGAAAACGACTAAATATCAAGGACTCATTGGGCGAATCGCTGTGGAACCGAAATCGGAATGCTCACTGACATTTCCCCTATCTGAAAGTCTGATAAACGCCAGAAAAATGACTAAGTCCCAAAAAAAATTTTTTTCAACTTTTTTCAATTTTACCCCCGTGGGATATATATTCTACCCACACACATTTGGAACTCTCCTGGGGTACCCTCACACATATTATTCCCTCATTTAGTGGATATTTTCACAAAAAAAGTGACATTTTCAAAAATCCAAAAAATTGGCTGAAAACGACTAAATATCAAGGACTCATTGGGCGAATCGCTCTGGAACTGAAATCGGAACACTCACTGACATTTGCCCTATCTGAAAGTCTGATAAACGCCAGAAAAAGGACTACGTCCAAAAAAAAAATTTTTTCAACTTTTTTCAATTTTACCCCCGTGGGATATATATTCTACCCACACACATTTGGAACTCTCCTACGGTACCCTCACACATATTATTCCCTCATTTAGTGGATATTTTCACAAAAAAGTGACATTTTAAAAAATCCAGAAAATTGGCTGAAAACGACTAAATATCAAGGACTCATTGGGCGAATTGCTCTGGAACTGAAATCGGAATGATCACTGACATTTCCCCTATCTGAAAGTCTGATAAACGCCAGAAAAATGACTAAGTCCAAAAATTAATTTTTTTCAACTTTTTTCAATTTTACCCCAATGGGATATATATTCTACCCACACACATTTGGAACTCTCCTGGGGGTACCCTCACACATATTATTCCCTCATTTAGTGGATATTTTCACAAAAAAGTGAAATTTTCAAAAATCAAAAAAATTGGCTGAAAACGACTAAATATCAAGGACTCATTGGGCGAATCACTCTGGAACTGAAATCGGAATGCTCACTGACATTTCCCCTATCTGAAAGTCTGATAAACGTCGGAAAAATCACTAAGTCTAAAAAAATTTTTTTCAACTTTTTTCAATTTTACCCCCGTGGGATATATATTCTACCCACACACATTTGGAACTCTCCTGGGGTACCCTCACACATTCTATTCCCTCATTTAGTGGATATTTTCACAAAAAAGTGAAATTTTCAAAAATCCAGAAAATTGGCTGAAAACGACTAAATATCAAGGACTCATTGGGTGAATCAGTCTGGAACTGAAATCGGAATGCTCACTGACATTTCCCCTATCTGAAAGTCTGATAAACGCCAGAAAAATGACTAAGTCCCAAAAACCTTTTTTTCAACTTTTTTCAATTTTTCCCCCGTGGGATATATATTCTACCCACACACATTTGGAACTCTCCTGGGGTACCCTCACACATATTATTCCCTCATTTAGTGGATATTTTCACAAAAAAGTGACATTTTCAAAAATCCAAAAAATTGGCTGAAAACGACTAAATATCAAGGACTCATTGGGCGAATCGCTCTGGAACTGAAATCGTAACGCTCACTGACATTTGCCCTATGTGAAAGTCTGATAAACGCCAGAAAAATGACTAAGTTCAAAAAAAAATTTTTTCAACTTTTTTCAATTTTACCCCAATGGGATATATATTCTACCCACACACATTTGGAACTCTCCTGGGGTATCCTCACACATATTATTCCCTCATTTAGTGGATATTTTCACAAAAAAGTGACATTTTCAAAAATCCAAAAAATTGGCTGAAAACGACTAAATATCAAGGACTCATTGGGCGAATCGCTCTGGAACTGAAATCGGAACACTCACTGACATTTGCCCTATCTGAAAGTCTGATAAACGCCAGAAAAATCACTAAGTTTAAAAAAATTTTTTTTTTTACTTTTTTCAATTTTACCCCCGTGGGATATATATTCTACGCACACACATTTGGAACTCTCCTGGCGTACCCTCACACATATTATTCCCTCATTTAGTGGATATTTTCACAAAAAGTGAAATTTTCAAAAATCCAGAAAATTGGCTGAAAACGAATAAATAACAATGACTCATTGGGCGAATCGCTCTGGAACTGAAATCGGAATGCTCACTGACATTTCCCCTATCTGAAAGTCTGATAAACGCCAGAAAAATGACTAAGTCCAAAAAAAATTTTTTTTAAACTTTTTTCAATTTTACCCCCGTGGGATATATATTCTACCCACACACATTTGGAACTCTCCTGGGGTACCCTCACACATATTATTCCCTCATTTAGTGGATATTTTCACAAAAAAGTGACATTTTCAAAAATCCAAAAAATTGGCTGAAAACGACTAAATATCAAGGACTCATTGGGCGAATCGCTCTGGAACTGAAATCGGAACGCTCACTGACATTTGCCCTATCTGAAAGTCTGATAAACGCCAGAAAAAGGACTAAGTCCAAAAAAAAAATTTTTTCAACTTTTTTCAATTTTACCCCCGTGGGATATATATTCTACCCACACACATTTGGAACTCTCCTGGGGTACCCTCACACATATTATTCCCTCATTTAGTGGATATTTTGACAAAAAAGTGAAATTTTCAAAAATCCAAAAAATTGGCTGAAAACGACTAAATATCAAGGACTCATTGCGTGAATCAGTTTGGAACTGAAATCGGAATGCTCACTGACATTTCCCCTATCTGAAAGTCTGATAAACGCCAGAAAAATGACTAAGTCCAAAAAAACTTTTTTTCAACTTTTTTCAAATTTTCCCCCGTGGGATATATATTCTACCCACACACATTTGGAACTCTCCTGGGGTACCCTCACACATATTATTCCCTCATTTAGTGGATATTTTCACAAAAAAGTGACATTTTCAAAAATCCAGAAAATTGGCTGAAAACGACTAAATAATAAGGACTCATTGGGAGAATCACTCTGGAACTGAAATCGTAACGCTCACTGACATTTGCCCTATCTGAAAGTCTGATAAACGCCAGAAAAATGACTAAGTTCAAAAAAAAAATTTTTCAACTTTTTTCAATTTTACCCCAATGGGATATATATTCTACCCACACACATTTGGAACTCTCCTGGGGTACCCTCACACATATTATTCCCTCATTTAGTGGATATTTTCACAAAAAAGTGAAATTTTCAAAAATCCAGAAAATTGGCTGAAAACGACTAAATAATAAGGACTCATTGGGAGAATCACTCTGGAACTGAAATCGTAACGCTCACTGACATTTGCCCTATCTGAAAGTCTGATAAACGCCAGAAAAATGACTAAGTTCAAAAAAAAATTTTTTTAACTTTTTTCAATTTTACCCCAATGGGATATATATTCTACCCACACACATTTGGAACTCTCCTGGGGTACCCTCACACATATTATTCCCTCATTTAGTGGATATTTTCACAAAAAAGTGAAATTTTAAAAAATCCAGAAAATTGGCTGAAAACGACTAAATATCAAGGACTCATTGGGCGAATCGCTCTGGAACTGAAATTGGAATGCTCACTGACATTTCCCCTATCTGAAAGTCTGATAAACGGCAGAAAAAGGACTAAGTCCAAAAAAAAATTTTTTTCAACTTTTTTCAATTTTACCCCCGTGGGATATATATTCTGCCCACACACATTTGGAACTCTCCTGGGGTACCCTCACACATATTATTCCCTCATTTAGTGGATATTTTGACAAAAAAGTGAAATTTTCAAAAATCCAAAAAATTGGCTGAAAACGACTAAATATCAAGGACTCATTGCGTGAATCAGTTTGGAACTGAAATCGGAATGCTCACTGACATTTCCCCTATCTGAAAGTCTGATAAACGCCAGAAAAATAACTAAGTCCAAAAAAACTTTTTTTCAACTTTTTTCAATTTTTCCCCCGTGGGATATATATTCTACCCACACACATTTGGAACTCTCCTGGGGTACCCTCACACATATTATTCCCTCATTTAGTGGATATTTTCACAAAAAAGTGACATTTTCAAAAATCCAGAAAATTGGCTGAAAACGACTAAATAACAAGGACTCATTGCGAGAATCACTCTGGAACTGAAATCGTAACGCTCACTGACATTTGCCCTATCTGAAAGTCTGATAAACGCCAGAAAAATGACTAAGTTCAAAAAAAAATTTTTTCAACTTTTTTCAATTTTACCCCAATGGGATATATATTCTACCCACACACATTTGGAACTCTCCTGGGGTACCCTCACACATATTATTCCCTCATTTAGTGGATATTTTCACAAAAAAGTGAAATTTTAAAAAATCCAGAAAATTGGCTGAAAACGACTAAATATCAAGGACTCATTGGGCGAATCGCTCTGGAACCGAAATCGGAATGCTCACTGACATTTCCCCTATCTGAAAGTCTGATAAACGCCAGAAAAATGACTAAGTCCAAAAAAAATTTTTTTTCAACTTTTTTCAATTTTACCCCCGTGGGATATATATTCTACCCACACACATTTGGAACTCTCCTGGGGTACCCTCACACATATTATTCCCTCATTTAGTGGATATTTTCACAAAAAAGTGACATTTTCAAAAATCCAAAAAATTGGCTGAAAACGACTAAATATCAAGGACTCATTGCGTGAATCAGTCTGGAACTGAAATCGGAATGCTCACTGACATTTCCCCTATCTGAAAGTCTGATATACGCCAGAATAATGACTAAGTCCAAAAAAAATTTTTTTCAACTTTATTCAATTTTACCCCCGTAGGATATATATTCTACCCACACACATTTGGAACTCTCCTGGGGTACACTCACACATATTATTCCCTCATTTAGTGGATATTTTCACAAAAAAGTGACATTTTCAAAAATCCAAAAAATTGGCTGAAAACGACAAAATATCAAGGACTCATTGGGTGAATCGCTCTGGAACTGAAATCGGAGCACTCACTGACATTTGCCCTATCTGAAAGTCTGATAAACGCCAGAAAAATCACTAAGTCTAAAAAAAATTTTTTTTTTCCTTTTTTCAATTTTACCCCCGTGGGATATATATTCTACGCACACACATTTGGAACTCTCCTGGCGTACCCTCACACATATTATTCCCTCATTTAGTGGATATTTTCACAAAAAAGTGAAATTTTCAAAAATCCAGAAAATTGGCTGAAAACGACTAAATATCAAGGACTCATTGGGCGAATCGCTCTGGAACTGAAATCGGAATGCTCACTGACATTTCCCCTATTTGAAAGTCTGATAAACGCCAGAAAAATGACTAAGTCCAAAAAAACTTTTTTTCAACTTTTTTCAAATTTTCCCCCGTGGGATATATATTCTACCCACACACATTTGGAACTCTCCTGGGGTACCCTCACACATATTATTCCCTCATTTAGTGGATATTTTCACAAAAAAGTGACATTTTCAAAAATCCAGAAAATTGGCTGAAAACGACTAAATAACAAGGACTCATTGCGAGAATCACTCTGGAACTGAAATCGTAACGCTCACTGACATTTGCCCTATCTGAAAGTCTGATAAACGCCAGAAAAATGACTAAGTTCAAAAAAAAATTTTTTCAACTTTTTTCAATTTTACCCCAATGGGATATATATTCTACCCACACACATTTGGAACTCTCCTGGGGTACCCTCACACATATTATTCCCTCATTTAGTGGATATTTTCACAAAAAAGTGAAATTTTAAAAAATCCAGAAAATTGGCTGAAAACGACTAAATATCAAGGACTCATTGGGCGAATCGCTCTGGAACCGAAATCGGAATGCTCACTGACATTTCCCCTATCTGAAAGTCTGATAAACGCCAGAAAAATGACTAAGTCCAAAAAAAATTTTTTTTCAACTTTTTTCAATTTTACCCCCGTGGGATATATATTCTACCCACACACATTTGGAACTCTCCTGGGGTACCCTCACACATATTATTCCCTCATTTAGTGGATATTTTCACAAAAAAGTGACATTTTCAAAAATCCAAAAAATTGGCTGAAAACGACTAAATATCAAGGACTCATTGCGTGAATCAGTCTGGAACTGAAATCGGAATGCTCACTGACATTTCCCCCATCTGAAAGTCTGATAAACGCCAGAAAAATGACTAAGTTCAAAAAAAATTTTTTTCAACTTTTTTAAATTTTACCCCAATGGGATATATATTCTACCCACACACATATGGAACTCTCCTGGGGTACCCTCACACATATTATTCCCTCATTTAGTGGATATTTTCACAAAAAAGTGACATTTTCAAAAATCCAAAAAATTGGCTGAAAACGACTAAATATCAAGGACTCATTGGGCGAATCGCTCTGGAACTGAAATCGGAACACTCACTGACATTTGCCCTATCTGAAAGTCTGATAAACGCCAGAAAAATCACTAAGTCCAAAAAAAAATTTTTTTCAACTATTTTCAATTTTACCCCCGTGGGATATATATTCTACCCACACACATTTGGAACTCTCCTGGGGTACCCTCACACATATTATTCCCTCATTTAGTGGATATTTTGACAAAAAAGTGAAATTTTCAAAAATCCAAAAAATTGGCTGAAAACGACTAAATATCAAGGACTCATTGCGTGAATCAGTTTGGAACTGAAATCGGAATGCTCACTGACATTTCCCCTATCTGAAAGTCTGATAAACGCCAGAAAAATGACTAAGTCCAAAAAAACTTTTTTTCAACTTTTTTCAAATTTTCCCCCGTGGGATATATATTCTACCCACACACATTTGGAACTCTCCTGGGGTACCCTCACACATATTATTCCCTCAATTAGTGGATATTTTCACAAAAAAGTGACATTTTCAAAAATCCAGAAAATTGGCTGAAAACGACTAAATAACAAGGACTCATTGGGAGAATCACTCTGGAACTGAAATCGTAACGCTCACTGACATTTGCCCTATCTGAAAGTCTGATAAACGCCAGAAAAATGACTAAGTTCAAAAAAAAAATTTTCAACTTTTTTCAATTTTACCCCAATGGGATATATATTCTACCCACACACATTTGGAACTCTCCTGGGGTACCCTCACACATATTATTCCCTCATTTAGTGGATATTTTCACAAAAAAGTGAAATTTAAAAAATCCAGAAAATTGGCTGAAAACGACTAAATATCAAGGACTCATTGGGCGAATCGCTCTGGAACCGAAATCGGAATGCTCACTGACATTTCCCCTATCTGAAAGTCTGATAAACGCCAGAAAAATGACTAAGTCCAAAAAAAATTTTTTTTCAACTTTTTTCAATTTTACCCCCGTGGGATATATATTCTACCCACACACATTTGGAACTCTCCTGGGGTACCCTCACACATATTATTCCCTCATTTAGTGGATATTTTCACAAAAAAGTGAAATTTTCAAAAATCCAGAAAATTGGCTGAAAACGACTAAATATCAAGGACTCATTGGGAGAATCACTCTGGAACTGAAATCGGAACGTTCACTGACATTTGCCCTATCTGAAAGTCTGATAAACGCCAGAAAAATGACTAAGTTCAAAAAAAAATTTTTTTAACTTTTTTCAATTTTACCCCAATGGGATATATATTCTACCCACACACATTTGGAACTCTCCTGGGGTACCCTCACACATATTATTCCCTCATTTAGTGGATATTTTGACAAAAAAGTGAAATTTTCAAAAATCCAAAAAATTGGCTGAAAACGACTAAATATCAAGGACTCATTGCGTGAATCAGTTTGGAACTGAAATCGGAATGCTCACTGACATTTCCCCTATCTGAAAGTCTGATAAACGCCAGAAAAATGACTAAGTCCAAAAAAACTTTTTTTCAACTTTTTTCAATTTTTCCCCCGTGGGATATATATTCTACCCACACACATTTGGAACTCTCCTGGGGTACCCTCACACATATTATTCCCTCATTTAGTGGATATTTTCACAAAAAAGTGACATTTTCAAAAATCCAAAAAATTGGCTGAAAACGACTAAATATCAAGGACTCATTGCGTGAATCAGTCTGGAACTGAAATCGGAATGCTCACTGACATTTCCCCCATCTGAAAGTCTGATAAACGCCAGAAAAATGACTAAGTTCAAAAAAAATTTTTTTCAACTTTTTTCAATTTTACCCCAATGGGATATATATTCTACGCACACACATTTGGAACTCTCCTGGCGTACCCTCACACATATTATTCCCTCATTTAGTGGATATTTTCACAAAAAGTGAAATTTTCAAAAATCCAGAAAATTGGCTGAAAACGAATAAATAACAATGACTCATTGGGACAATCGCTCTGGAACTGAAATCGGAACACTCACTGACATTTCCCCTATCTGAAAGTCTGATATACGCCAGAATAATGACTAAGTCCAAAAAAAAATTTTTTCAACTTTATTCAATTTTACCCCCGTAGGATATATATTCTACCCACACACATTTGGAACTCTCCTGGGGTACCCTCACACATATTATTCCCTCATTTAGTGGATATTTTCACAAAAAAGTGACATTTTCAAAAATCCAAAAAATTGGCTGAAAACGACTAAATATCAAGGACTCATTGGGCGAATCGCTCTGGAACTGAAATCGGAACACTCACTGACATTTGCCCTATCTGAAAGTCTGATAAACGCCAGAAAAATCACTAAGTCTAAAAAATTTTTTTTTTTCCTTTTTTCAATTTTACCCCCGTGGGATATATATTCTACGCACACACATTTGGAACTCTCCTGGCGTACCCTCACACATATTATTCCCTCATTTAGTGGATATTTTCACAAAAAAGTGAAATTTTCAAAAATCCAGAAAATTGGCTGAAAACGACTAAATATCAAGGACTCATTGGGCGAATCGCTCTGGAACTGAAATCGGAACGCTCACTGACATTGGCCTATCTGAAAGTCTGATAAACGCCAGAAAAAGGACTAAGTCCAAAAAAAAATTTTTTTCAACTTTTTTCAATTTTACCCCCGTGGGATATATATTCTACACACACACATTTGGAACTCTCCTGGGGTACCCTCACACATATTATTCCCTCATTTAGTGGATATTTTGACAAAAAAGTGAAATTTTCAAAAATCCAAAAAATTGGCTGAAAACGACTAAATATCAAGGACTCATTGCGTGAATCAGTTTGGAACTGAAATCGGAATGCTCACTGACATTTCCCCTATCTGAAAGTCTGATAAACGCCAGAAAAATGACTAAGTCCAAAAAAACTTTTTTTCAACTTTTTTCAAATTTTCCCCCGTGGGATATATATTCTACCCACACACATTTGGAACTCTCCTGGGGTACCCTCACACATATTATTCCCTCATTTAGTGGATATTTTCACAAAAAAGTGACATTTTCAAAAATCCAGAAAATTGGCTGAAAACGACTAAATATCAAGGACTCATTGGGCGAATCGCTCTGGAACCGAAATCGGAATGCTCACTGACATTTCCCCTATCTGAAAGTCTGATAAACGCCAGAAAAATGACTAAGTCCAAAAAAAATTTTTTTTCAACTTTTTTCAATTTTACCCCCGTGGGATATATATTCTACCCACACACATTTGGAACTCTCCTGGGGTACCCTCACACATATTATTCCCTCATTTAGTGGATATTTTCACAAAAAAGTGACATTTTCAAAAATCCAAAAAATTGGCTGAAAACGACTAAATATCAAGGACTCATTGCGTGAATCAGTCTGGAACTGAAATCGGAATGCTCACTGACATTTCCCCCATCTGAAAGTCTGATAAACGCCAGAAAAATGACTAAGTTCAAAAAAATTTTTTTTCAACTTTTTTCAATTTTACCCCAATGGGATATATATTCTACCCACACACATATGGAACTCTCCTGGGGTACCCTCACACATATTATTCCCTCATTTAGTGGATATTTTCACAAAAAAGTGACATTTTCAAAAATCCAGAAAATTGGCTGAAAACGACTAAATAACAAGGACTCATTGCGAGAATCACTCTGGAACTGAAATCGTAACGCTCACTGACATTTGCCCTATCTGAAAGTCTGATAAACGCCAGAAAAATGACTAAGTTCAAAAAAAAAATTTTTCAACTTTTTTCAATTTTACCCCAATGGGATATATATTCTACCCACACACATTTGGAACTCTCCTGGGGTACCCTCACACATATTATTCCCTCATTTAGTGGATATTTTCACAAAAAAGTGAAATTTTAAAAAATCCAGAAAATTGGCTGAAAACGACTAAATATCAAGGACTCATTGGGCGAATCGCTCTGGAACCGAAATCGGAATGCTCACTGACATTTCCCCTATCTGAAAGTCTGATAAACGCCAGAAAAATGACTAAGTCCAAAAAAAATTTTTTTTCAACTTTTTTCAATTTTACCCCCGTGGGATATATATTCTACCAACACACATTTGGAACTCTCCTGGGGTACCCTCACACATATTATTCCCTCATTTAGTGGATATTTTCACAAAAAAGTGACATTTTCAAAAATCCAGAAAATTGGCTGAAAACGACTAAATATCAAGGACTCATTGGGAGAATCACTCTGGAACTGAAATCGGAACGTTCACTGACATTTGCCCTATCTGAAAGTCTGATAAACGCCAGAAAAATGACTAAGTTCAAAAAAAAATTTTTTTAACTTTTTTCAATTTTACCCCAATGGGATATATATTCTACCCACACACATTTGGAACTCTCCTGGGGTACCCTCACACATATTATTCCCTCATTTAGTGGATATTTTGACAAAAAAGTGAAATTTTCAAAAATCCAAAAAATTGGCTGAAAACGGCTAAATATCAAGGACTCATTGCGTGAATCAGTTTGGAACTGAAATCGGAATGCTCACTGACATTTCCCCTATCTGAAAGTCTGATAAACGCCAGAAAAATGACTAAGTCCAAAAAAACTTTTTTTCAACTTTTTTCAAATTTTCCCCCGTGGGATATATATTCTACCCACACACATTTGGAACTCTCCTGGGTTAGCCTCACACATATTATTCCCTCAATTAGTGGATATTTTCACAAAAAAGTGACATTTTCAAAAATCCAGAAAATTGGCTGAAAACGACTAAATAACAAGGACTCATTGGGAGAATCACTCTGGAACTGAAATCGTAACGCTCACTGACATTTGCCCTATCTGAAAGTCTGATAAACGCCAGAAAAATGACTAAGTTCAAAAAAAAATTTTTCAACTTTTTTCAATTTTACCCCAATGGGATATATATTCTACCCACACACATTTGGAACTCTCCTGGGGTACCCTCACACATATTATTCCCTCATTTAGTGGATATTTTCACAAAAAAGTGAAATTTAAAAAATCCAGAAAATTGGCTGAAAACGACTAAATATCAAGGACTCATTGGGCGAATCGCTCTGGAACCGAAATCGGAATGCTCACTGACATTTCCCCTATCTGAAAGTCTGATAAACGCCAGAAAAATGACTAAGTCCAAAAAAAATTTTTTTTCAACTTTTTTCAATTTTACCCCCGTGGGATATATATTCTACCCACACACATTTGGAACTCTCCTGGGGTACCCTCACACATATTATTCCCTCATTTAGTGGATATTTTCACAAAAAAGTGACATTTTCAAAAATCCAAAAAATTGGCTGAAAACGACTAAATATCAAGGACTCATTGGGCGAATCGCTCTGGAACTGAAATCGGAACGCTCACTGACATTTGCCCTATCTAAAAGTCTGATAAACGCCAGAAAAAGGACTAAGTCCAAAAAAAAATTTTTTTCAACTTTTTTCAATTTTTCCCCCGTGGGATATATATTCTACCCACACACATTTGGAACTCTCCTGGGGTACCCTCACACATATTATTCCCTCATTTAGTGGATATTTTCACAAAAAAGTGAAATTTTCAAAAATCCAGAAAATTGGCTGAAAACGACTAAATATCAAGGACTCATTGGGAGAATCACTCTGGAACTGAAATCGGAACGTTCACTGACATTTGCCCTATCTGAAAGTCTGATAAACGCCAGAAAAATGACTAAGTTCAAAAAAAAATTTTTTTAACTTTTTTCAATTTTACCCCAATGGGATATATATTCTACCCACACACATTTGGAACTCTCCTGGGGTACCCTCACACATATTATTCCCTCATTTAGTGGATATTTTGACAAAAAAGTGAAATTTTCAAAAATCCAAAAAATTGGCTGAAAACGACTAAATATCAAGGACTCATTGCGTGAATCAGTTTGGAACTGAAATCGGAATGCTCACTGACATTTCCCCTATCTGAAAGTCTGATAAACGCCAGAAAAATGACTAAGTCCAAAAAAACTTTTTTTCAACTTTTTTCAATTTTTCCCCCGTGGGATATATATTCTACCCACACACATTTGGAACTCTCCTGGGGTACCCTCACACATATTATTCCCTCATTTAGTGGATATTTTCACAAAAAAGTGACATTTTCAAAAATCCAGAAAATTGGCTGAAAACGACTAAATAACAAGGACTCATTGCGAGAATCACTCTGGAACTGAAATCGTAACGCTCACTGACATTTGCCCTATCTGAAAGTCTGATAAACGCCAGAAAAATGACTAAGTTCAAAAAAAAAATTTTTCAACTTTTTTCAATTTTACCCCAATGGGATATATATTCTACCCACACACATTTGGAACTCTCCTGGGGTACCCTCACACATATTATTCCCTCATTTAGTGGATATTTTCACAAAAAAGTGACATTTTCAAAAATCCAGAAAATTGGCTGAAAACGACTAAATATCAAGGACTCATTGGGAGAATCACTCTGGAACTGAAATCGGAACGCTCACTGACATTTGCCCTATCTGAAAGTCTGATAAACACCAGAAAAATGACTACGTTCAAAAAAAAATTTTTTTCAACTTTTTTCAATTTTACCCCAATGGGATATATATTCTACCCACACACATTTGGAACTCTGCTGGGGTACCCTCACACATATTATTCCCTCATTTAGTGGATATTTTCACAAAAAAGTAACATTTTCAAAAATCCAGAAAATTGGCTGAAAACGACTAAATAACAAGGACTCATTGGGAGAATCACTCTGGAACTGAAATCGGAACGCTCACTGACATTTGCCCTATCTGAAAGTCTGATAAACGCCAGAAAAATGACTAAGTTGAAAAAAAATTTTTTTCAACTTTTTTCAATTTTACCCCAATGGGATATATATTCTACCCACACACATTTGGAACTCTCCTGGGGTACCCTCACACATATTATTCCCTCATTTAGTGGATATTTTCACAAAAAAGTGACATTTTCAAAAATCCAAAAAATTGGCTGAAAACGACTAAATATCAAGGACTCATTGGGCGAATCGCTCTGGAACTGAAATCGGAACGCTCACTGACATTTGCCCTATCTGAAAGTCTGATAAACGCCAGAAAAATGACTAAGTTCAAAAAAAAATTTTTTTCAACTTTTTTCAATTTTACCCCCGTGGGATATATATTTTACCCACACACATTTGGAACTCTCCTGGGGTACCCTCACACATATTATTCCCTCATTTAGTGGATATTTTGACAAAAAAGTGAAATTTTCAAAAATCCAAAAAATTGGCTGAAAACGACTAAATATCAAGGACTCATTGGGTGAATCAGTCTGGAACTGAAATCGGAATGCTCACTGACATTTCCCCTATCTGAAAGTCTGATAAACGGCAGAATAATGACTAAGTCCAAAAAAGAATTTTTTTCAACTTTTTTCAATTTTACCCCAATGGGAGATATATTCTACCCACACACATTTGGAACTCTCCTGGGGGTACCCTCACACATATTATTCCCTCATTTAGTGGATATTTTCACAAAAAAGTGACATTTTCAAAAATCCAGAAAATTGGCTGAAAACGACTAAATAACAAGGACTCATTGGGAGAATCACTCTGGAACTGAAATCGGAACGCTCACTGACATTTGCCCTATCTGAAAGTCTGATAAACGCCAGAAAAATGACTAAGTTGAAAAAAAATTTTTTTCAACTTTTTTCAATTTTACCCCAATGGGATATATATTCTACCCACACACATTTGGAACTCTCCTGGGGTACCCTCACACATATTATTCCCTCATTTAGTGGATATTTTCACAAAAAAGTGACATTTTCAAAAATCCAAAAAATTGGCTGAAAACGACTAAATATCAAGGACTCATTGGGCGAATCGCTCTGGAACTGAAATCGGAACGCTCACTGACATTTGCCCTATCTGAAAGTCTGATAAACGCCAGAAAAATGACTAAGTCCAAAAAAAAATTTTTTTCAACTTTTTTCAATTTTACCCCCGTGGGATATATATTTTACCCACACACATTTGGAACTCTCCTGGGGTACCCTCACACATATTATTCCCTCATTTAGTGGATATTTTGACAAAAAAGTGAAATTTTCAAAAATCCAAAAAATTGGCTGAAAACGACTAAATATCAAGGACTCATTGGGTGAATCAGTCTGGAACTGAAATCGGAATGCTCACTGACATTTCCCCTATCTGAAAGTCTGATAAACGGCAGAATAATGACTAAGTCCAAAAAAGAATTTTTTTCAACTTTTTTCAATTTTACCCCAATGGGAGATATATTCTACCCACACACATTTGGAACTCTCCTGGGGGTACCCTCACAAATATTATTCCCTCATTTAGTGGATATTTTCACAAAAAAGTGAAATTTTCAAAAATCCAAAAAATTTGCTGAAAACGACTAAATATCAAGGACTCATTGCGTGAATCAGTTTGGAACTGAAATCGGAATGCTCACTGACATTTCCCCTATCTGAAAGTCTGATAAACGCCAGAAAAATGACTAAGTCCAAAAAAACTTTTTTTCAACTTTTTTCAATTTTTCCCCCGTGGGATATATATTCTACCCACACACATTTGGAACTCTCCTGGTGTACCCTCACACATATTATTCCCTCATTTAGTGGATATTTTCACAAAAAAGTGACATTTTCAAAAATCCAGAAAATTGGCTGAAAACGACTAAATAACAAGGACTCATTGGGAGAATCACTCTGGAACTGAAATCGGAACGCTCACTGACATTTGCCCTATCTGAAAGTCTGATAAACGCCAGAAAAATGACTAAGTTCAAAAAAAAATTTTTTCAACTTTTTTCAATTTTACCCCAATGGGATATATATTCTACCCACACACATTTGGAACTCTCCTGGGGTACCCTCACACATATTATTCCCTCATTTAGTGGATATTTTCACAAAAAAGTGAAATTTTAAAAAATCCAGAAAATTGGCTGAAAACGACTAAATATCAAGGACTCATTTGGCGAATCGCTCTGGAACCGAAATCGGAATGCTCACTGACATTTCCCCTATCTGAAAGTCTGATAAACGCCAGAAAAATGACTAAGTCCAAAAAAAATTTTCTTTCAACTTTTTTCAATTTTACCCCCGTGGGATATATATTCTACCCACACACATTTGGAACTCTCCTGGGGTACCCTCACACATATTATTCCCTCATTTAGTGGATATTTTCACCAAAAAGTGAAATTTTCAAAAATCCAGAAAATTGGCTGAAAACGACTAAATATCAAGGACTCATTGGGAGAATCACTCTGGAACTGAAATCGGAACGATCACTGACATTTGCCCTATCTGAAAGTCTGATAAACACCAGAAAAATGACTAAGTTCAAAAAAAAATTTTTTTCAACTTTTTTCAATTTTACCCCAATGGGATATATATTTTACCCACACACATTTGGAACTCTCCTGGGGTACCCTCACACATATTATTCCCTCATTTAGTGGATATTTTGACAAAAAAGTGAAATTTTCAAAAATCCAAAAAATTGGCTGAAAACGACTAAATATCAAGGACTCATTGGGTGAATCAGTCTGGAACTGAAATCGGAATGCTCACTGACATTTGCCCTATCTGAAAGTCTGATAAACGGCAGAATAATGACTAAGTCCAAAAAAGAATTTTTTTCAACTTTTTTCAATTTTACCCCAATGGGATATATATTCTACCCACACACATTTGGAACTCTCCTGGGGTACCCTCACACATATTATTCCCTCATTTAGTGGATATTTTCACAAAAAAGTGAAATTTTCAAAAATCCAGAAAATTGGCTGAAAACGACTAAATATCAAGGACTCATTGGGAGAATCACTCTGGAACTGAAATCGGAACGCTCACTGACATTTGCCCTATCTGAAAGTCTGATAAACACCAGAAAAATGACTAAGTTCAAAAAAAATTTTTTTTCAACTTTTTTCAATTTTACCCCAATGGGATATATATTCTACCCACACACATTTGGAACTCTGCTGGGGTACCCTCACACATATTATTCCCTCATTTAGTGGATATTTTCACAAAAAAGTGACATTTTCAAAAATCCAGAAAATTGGCTGAAAACGACTAAATAACAAGGACTCATTGGGAGAATCACTCTGGAACTGAAATCGGAACGCTCACTGACATTTGCCCTATCTGAAAGTCTGATAAACGCCAGAAAAATGACATAGTTCAAAAAAAAATTTTTTCAACTTTTTTCAATTTTACCCCAATGGGATATATATTCTACCCACACACATTTGGAACTCTCCTGGGATACCCTCACACATATTATTCCCTCATTTAGTGGATATTTTCACAAAAAAGTGACATTTTCAAAAATCCAAAAAATTGGCTGAAAACTACTAAATATCAAGGACTCATTGGGCGAATCGCTCTGGAACTGAAATCGGAACGCTCACTGACATTTGCCCTATCTGAAAGTCTGATAAACGCCAGAAAAATGACTAAGTCCAAAAAAAAATTTTTTTCAACTTTTTTCAATTTTACCCCCGTGGGATATATATTTTACCCACACACATTTGGAACTCTCCTGGGGTACCCTCACACATATTATTCCCTCATTTAGTGGATATTTTGACAAAAAAGTGAAATTTTCAAAAATCCAAAAAATTGGCTGAAAACGACTAAATATCAAGGACTCATTGGGTGAATCAGTCTGGAACTGAAATCGGAATGCTCACTGACATTTGCCCTATCTGAAAGTCTGATGAACGGCAGAATAATGACTAAGTCCAAAAAAGAATTTTTTTCAACTTTTTTCAATTTTACCCCAATGGGATATATATTCTACCCACACACATTTGGAACTCTCCTGGGGGTACCCTCACACATATTATTCCCTCATTTAGTGGATATTTTCACAAAAAAGTGAAATTTTCAAAAATCCAAAAAATTGGCTGAAAACGACTAAATATCAAGGACACATTGCGTGAATCAGTTTGGAACTGAAATCGGAATGCTCACTGACATTTCCCCTATCTGAAAGTCTGATAAACGCCAGAAAAATGACTAAGTCCAAAAAAACTTTTTTTCAACTTTTTTCAATTTTTCCCCCGTGGGATATATATTCTACCCACACACATTTGGAACTCTCCTGGGGTACCCTCACACATATTATTCCCTCATTTAGTGGATATTTTCACAAAAAAGTGACATTTTCAAAAATCCAGAAAATTGGCTGAAAACGACTAAATAACAAGGACTCATTGGGAGAATCACTCTGGAACTGAAATCGGAACGCTCACTGACATTTGCCCTATGTGAAAGTCTGATAAACGCCAGAAAAATGACTAAGTTCAAAAAAAAATTTTTTCAACTTTTTTCAATTTTACCCCAATGGGATATATATTCTACCCCCACACATTTGGAACTCTCCTGGGGTACCCTCACACATATTATTCCCTCATTTAGTGGATATTTTCACAAAAAAGTGTAATTTTAAAAAATCCAGAAAATTGGCTGAAAACGACTAAATATCAAGGACTCATTGGGCGAATCGCTCTGGAACCGAAATTGGAATGCTCACTGACATTTCCCCTATCTGAAAGTCTGATAAACGCCAGAAAAATGACTAAGTCCAAAAAAAATTTTTTTTCAACTTTTTTCAATTTTACCCCCGTGGGATATATATTCTACCCACACACATTTGGAACTCTCCTGGGGTACCCTCACACATATTATTCCCTCATTTAGTGGATATTTTCACAAAAAAGTGAAATTTTCAAAAATCCAGAAAATTGGCTGAAAACGACTAAATATCAAGGACTCATTGGGAGAATCACTCTGGAACTGAAATCGGAACGCTCACTGACATTTGCCCTATCTGAAAGTCTGATAAACACCAGAAAAATGACTAAGTTCAAAAAAATTTTTTTTTCAACTTTTTTCAATTTTACCCCAATGGGACATATATTCTACCCACACACATTTGAAACTCTGCTGGGGTACCCTCACACATATTATTCCCTCATTTAGTGGATATTTTCACAAAAAAGTGACATTTTCAAAAATCCAGAAAATTGGCTGAAAACGACTAAATAACAAGGACTCATTGGGAGAATCACTCTGGAACTGAAATCGGAACGCTCACTGACATTTGCCCTATCTGAAAGTCTGATAAACGCCAGAAAAATGACATAGTTCAAAAAAAAATTTTTTCAACTTTTTTCAATTTTACCCCAATGGGATATATATTCTACCCACACACATTTGGAACTCTCCTGGGGTACCCTCACACATATTATTCCCTCATTTAGTGGATATTTTCACAAAAAAGTGACATTTTCAAAAATCCAAAAAATTGGCTGAAAACGACTAAATATCAAGGACTCATTGGGTGAATCAGTCTGGAACTGAAATCGGAATGCTCACTGACATTTCCCCTATCTGAAAGTCTGATAAACGGCAGAATAATGACTAAGTCCAAAAAAGAATTTTTTTCAACTTTTTTCAATTTTACCCCAATGGGATATATATTCTACCCACACACATTTGGAACTCTCCTGGGGTACCCTCACACATATTATTCCCTCATTTAGTGGATATTTTCACAAAAAAGTGAAATTTTCAAAAATCCAAAAAATTGGCTGAAAACGACTAAATATCAAGGACTCGTTGCGTGAATCAGTTTGGAACTGAAATCGGAATGCTCACTGACATTTCCCCTATCTGAAAGTCTGATAAACGCCAGAAAAATGACTAAGTCCAAAAAAACTTTTTTTCAACTTTTTTCAATTTTTCCCCCGTGGGATATATATTCTACCCACACACATTTGGAACTCTCCTGGGGTACCCTCACACATATTATTCCCTCATTTAGTGGATATTTTCACAAAAAAGTGACATTTTCAAAAATCCAGAAAATTGGCTGAAAACGACTAAATATCAAGGACTCATTGGGCGAATCGCTCTGGAACCGAAATCGGAATGCTCACTGACATTTCCCCTATCTGAAAGTCTGATAAACGCCAGAAAAATGACTAAGTCCAAATAAAATTTTTTTTCAACTTTTTTCAATTTTACCCCCGTGGGATATATATTCTACCCACACACATTTGGAACTCTCCTGGGGTACCCTCACACATATTATTCCCTCATTTAGTGGATATTTTCACAAAAAAGTGAAATTTTCAAAAATCCAGAAAATTGGCTGAAAACGACTAAATATCAAGGACTCATTGGGTGAATCAGTCTGGAACTGAAATCGGAATGCTCACTGACATTTGCCCTATCTGAAAGTCTGATAAACGGCAGAATAATGACTAAGTCCAAAAAAGAATTTTTTTCAACTTTTTTCAATTTTACCCCAATGGGATATATATTCTACCCACACACATTTGGAACTCTCCTGGGGGTACCCTCACACATATTATTCCCTCATTTAGTGGATATTTTCACAAAAAAGTGAAATTTTCAAAAATCCAAAAAATTGGCTGAAAACGACTAAATATCAAGGACACATTGCGTGAATCAGTTTGGAACTGAAATCGGAATGCTCACTGACATTTCCCCTATCTGAAAGTCTGATAAACGCCAGAAAAATGACTAAGTCCAAAAAAACTTTTTTTCAACTTTTTTCAATTTTTCCCCCGTGGGATATATATTCTACCCACACACATTTGGAACTCTCCTGGGGTACCCTCACACATATTATTCCCTCATTTAGTGGATATTTTCACAAAAAAGTGACATTTTCAAAAATCCAGAAAATTGGCTGAAAACGACTAAATAACAAGGACTCATTGGGAGAATCACTCTGGAACTGAAATCGGAACGCTCACTGACATTTGCCCTATGTGAAACTCTGATAAACGCCAGAAAAATGACTAAGTTCAAAAAAAAATTTTTTCAACTTTTTTCAATTTTACCCCAATGGGATATATATTCTACCCCCACACATTTGGAACTCTCCTGGGGTACCCTCACACATATTATTCCCTCATTTAGTGGATATTTTCACAAAAAAGTGTAATTTTAAAAAATCCAGAAAATTGGCTGAAAACGACTAAATATCAAGGACTCATTGGGCGAATCGCTCTGGAACCGAAATTGGAATGCTCACTGACATTTCCCCTATCTGAAAGTCTGATAAACGCCAGAAAAATGACTAAGTCCAAAAAAAATTTTTTTTCAACTTTTTTCAATTTTACCCCCGTGGGATATATATTCTACCCACACACATTTGGAACTCTCCTGGGGGTACCCTCACACATATTATTCCCTCATTTAGTGGATATTTTCACAAAAAAGTGAAATTTTCAAAAATCCAAAAAATTGGCTGAAAACGACTAAATATCAAGGACACATTGCGTGAATCAGTTTGGAACTGAAATCGGAATGCTCACTGACATTTCCCCTATCTGAAAGTCTGATAAACGCCAGAAAAATGACTAAGTCCAAAAAAACTTTTTTTCAACTTTTTTCAATTTTTCCCCCGTGGGATATATATTCTACCCACACACATTTGGAACTCTCCTGGGGTACCCTCACACATATTATTCCCTCATTTAGTGGATATTTTCACAAAAAAGTGACATTTTCAAAAATCCAGAAAATTGGCTGAAAACGACTAAATAACAAGGACTCATTGGGAGAATCACTCTGGAACTGAAATCGGAACGCTCACTGACATTTGCCCTATGTGAAAGTCTGATAAACGCCAGAAAAATGACTAAGTTCAAAAAAAAATTTTTTCAACTTTTTTCAATTTTACCCCAATGGGATATATATTCTACCCCCACACATTTGGAACTCTCCTGGGGTACCCTCACACATATTATTCCCTCATTTAGTGGATATTTTCACAAAAAAGTGTAATTTTAAAAAATCCAGAAAATTGGCTGAAAACGACTAAATATCAAGGACTCATTGGGCGAATCGCTCTGGAACCGAAATTGGAATGCTCACTGACATTTCCCCTATCTGAAAGTCTGATAAACGCCAGAAAAATGACTAAGTCCAAAAAAAATTTTTTTTCAACTTTTTTCAATTTTACCCCCGTGGGATATATATTCTACCCACACACATTTGGAACTCTCCTGGGGTACCCTCACACATATTATTCCCTCATTTAGTGGATATTTTCACAAAAAAGTGAAATTTTCAAAAATCCAGAAAATTGGCTGAAAACGACTAAATATCAAGGACTCATTGGGAGAATCACTCTGGAACTGAAATCGGAACGCTCACTGACATTTGCCCTATCTGAAAGTCTGATAAACACCAGAAAAATGACTAAGTTCAAAAAAATTTTTTTTTCAACTTTTTTCAATTTTACCCCAATGGGATATATATTCTACCCACACACATTTGGAACTCTGCTGGGGTACCCTCATACATATTATTCCCTCATTTAGTGGATATTTTCACAAAAAAGTGACATTTTCAAAAATCCAGAAAATTGGCTGAAAACGACTAAATAACAAGGACTCATTGGGAGAATCACTCTGGAACTGAAATCGGAACGCTCACTGACATTTGCCCTATCTGAAAGTCTGATAAACGGCAGAATAATGACTAAGTCCAAAAAAGAATTTTTTTCAACTTTTTTCAATTTTACCCCAATGGGATATATATTCTACCCACACACATTTGGAACTCTCCTGGGGTACCCTCACACATATTATTCCCTCATTTAGTGGATATTTTCACAAAAAAGTGAAATTTTCAAAAATCCAGAAAATTGGCTGAAAACGACTAAATATCAAGGACTCATTGGGAGAATCACTCTGGAACTGAAATCGGAATGCTCACTGACATTTGCCCTATCTGAAAGTCTGATAAACACCAGAAAAATGACTAAGTTCAAAAAAAATTTTTTTTAAACTTTTTTCAATTTTACCCCAATGGGATATATATTCTACCCACACACATTTGGAACTCTGCTGGGGTACCCTCACACATATTATTCCCTCATTTAGTGGATATTTTCACAAAAAAGTGACATTTTCAAAAATCCAGAAAATTGGCTGAAAACGACTAAATAACAAGGACTCATTGGGAGAATCACTCTGGAACTGAAATCGGAACGCTCACTGACATTTGCCCTATCTGAAAGTCTGATAAACGCCAGAAAAATGACATAGTTCAAAAAAAAATTTTTTCAACTTTTTTCAATTTTACCCCAATGGGATATATATTCTACCCACACACATTTGGAACTCTCCTGGGATACCCTCACACATATTATTCCCTCATTTAGTGGATATTTTCACAAAAAAGTGACATTTTCAAAAATCCAAAAAATTGGCTGAAAACTACTAAATATCAAGGACTCATTGGGCGAATCGCTCTGGAACTGAAATCGGAACGCTCACTGACATTTGCCCTATCTGAAAGTCTGATAAACGCCAGAGAAATGACTAAGTCCAAAAAAAAATTTTTTTCAACTTTTTTCAATTTTACCCCCGTGGGATATATATTTTACCCACACACATTTGGAACTCTCCTGGGGTACCCTCACACATATTATTCCCTCATTTAGTGGATATTTTGACAAAAAAGTGAAATTTTCAAAAATCCAAAAAATTGGCTGAAAACGACTAAATATCAAGGACTCATTGGGTGAATCAGTCTGGAACTGAAATCGGAATGCTCACTGACATTTGCCCTATCTGAAAGTCTGATGAACGGCAGAATAATGACTAAGTCCAAAAAAGAATTTTTTTCAACTTTTTTCAATTTTACCCCAATGGGATATATATTCTACCCACACACATTTGGAACTCTCCTGGGGGTACCCTCACACATATTATTCCCTCATTTAGTGGATATTTTCACAAAAAAGTGAAATTTTCAAAAATCCAAAAAATTGGCTGAAAACGACTAAATATCAAGGACACATTGCGTGAATCAGTTTGGAACTGAAATCGGAATGCTCACTGACATTTCCCCTATCTGAAAGTCTGATAAACGCCAGAAAAATGACTAAGTCCAAAAAAACTTTTTTTCAACTTTTTTCAATTTTTCCCCCGTGGGATATATATTCTACCCACACACATTTGGAACTCTCCTGGGGTACCCTCACACATATTATTCCCTCATTTAGTGGATATTTTCACAAAAAAGTGACATTTTCAAAAATCCAGAAAATTGGCTGAAAACGAATAAATAACAAGGACTCATTGGGAGAATCACTCTGGAACTGAAATCGGAACGCTCACTGACATTTGCCCTATGTGAAAGTCTGATAAACGCCAGAAAAATGACTAAGTTCAAAAAAAAATTTTTTCAACTTTTTTCAATTTTACCCCAATGGGATATATATTCTACCCCCACACATTTGGAACTCTCCTGGGGTACCCTCACACATATTATTCCCTCATTTAGTGGATATTTTCACAAAAAAGTGTAATTTTAAAAAATCCAGAAAATTGGCTGAAAACGACTAAATATCAAGGACTCATTGGGCGAATCGCTCTGGAACCGAAATTGGAATGCTCACTGACATTTGCCCTATCTGAAAGTCTGATAAACGCCAGAAAAATGACATAGTTCAAAAAAAAATTTTTTTTCAACTTTTTTCAATTTTACCCCAATGGGATATATATTCTACCCACACACATTTGGAACTCTCCTGGGGTACCCTCACACATATTATTCCCTCATTTAGTGGATATTTTCACAAAAAAGTGACATTTTCAAAAATCCAAAAAATTGGCTGAAAACTACTAAATATCAAGGACTCATTGGGCGAATCGCTCTGGAACTGAAATCGGAACGCTCACTGACATTTGCCCTATCTGAAAGTCTGATAAACGCCAGAAAAATGACTAAGTCCAAAAAAAAATTTTTTTCAACTTTTTTCAATTTTACCCCCGTGGGATATATATTTTACCCACACACATTTGGAACTCTCCTGGGGTACCCTCACACATATTATTCCCTCATTTAGTGGATATTTTGACAAAAAAGTGAAATTTTCAAAAATCCAAAAAATTGGCTGAAAACGACTAAATATCAAGGACTCATTGGGTGAATCAGTCTGGAACTGAAATCGGAATGCTCACTGACATTTCCCCTATCTGAAAGTCTGATAAACGGCAGAATAATGACTAAGTCCAAAAAAGAATTTTTTTCAACTTTTTTCAATTTTACCCCAATGGGATATATATTCTACCCACACACATTTGGAACTCTCCTGGGGTACCCTCACACATATTATTCCCTCATTTAGTGGATATTTTCACAAAAAAGTGAAATTTTCAAAAATCCAAAAAATTGGCTGAAAACGACTAAATATCAAGGACTCGTTGCGTGAATCAGTTTGGAACTGAAATCGGAATGCTCACTGACATTTCCCCTATCTGAAAGTCTGATAAACGCCAGAAAAATGACTAAGTCCAAAAAAACTTTTTTTCAACTTTTTTCAATTTTTCCCCCGTGGGATATATATTCTACCCACACACATTTGGAACTCTCCTGGGGTACCCTCACACATATTATTCCCTCATTTAGTGGATATTTTCACAAAAAAGTGACATTTTCAAAAATCCAGAAAATTGGCTGAAAACGACTAAATAACAAGGACTCATTGGGAGAATCACTCTGGAACTGAAATCGGAACGCTCACTGACATTTGCCCTATCTGAAAGTCTGATAAACGCCAGAAAAATGACTAAGTTCAAAAACAATTTTTTTCAACTTTTTTCAATTTTACCCCAATGGGATATATATTCTACCCACACACATTTGGAACTCTCCTGGGGTACCCTAACACATATTATTCCCTCATTTAGTGGATATTTTCACAAAAAAGTGAAATTTTAAAAAATCCAGAAAATTGGCTGAAAACGACTAAATATCAAGGACTCATTGGGCGAATCGCTCTGGAACCGAAATCGGAATGCTCACTGACATTTCCCCTATCTGAAAGTCTGATAAACGCCAGAAAAATGACTAAGTCCAAAAAAAATTTTTTTTCAACTTTTTTCAATTTTACCCCCGTGGGATATATATTCTACCCACACACATTTGGAACTCTCCTGGGGTACCCTCACACATATTATTCCCTCATTTAGTGGATATTTTCACAAAAAAGTGAAATTTTCAAAAATCCAGAAAATTGGCTGAAAACGACTAAATATCAAGGACTCATTGGGTGAATCAGTCTGGAACTGAAATCGGAATGCTCACTGACATTTGCCCTATCTGAAAGTCTGATAAACGGCAGAATAATGACTAAGTCCAAAAAAGAATTTTTTTCAACTTTTTTCAATTTTACCCCAATGGGATATATATTCTACCCACACACATTTGGAACTCTCCTGGGGGTACCCTCACACATATTATTCCCTCATTTAGTGGATATTTTCACAAAAAAGTGAAATTTTCAAAAATCCAAAAAATTGGCTGAAAACGACTAAATATCAAGGACACATTGCGTGAATCAGTTTGGAACTGAAATCGGAATGCTCACTGACATTTCCCCTATCTGAAAGTCTGATAAACGCCAGAAAAATGACTAAGTCCAAAAAAACTTTTTTTCAACTTTTTTCAATTTTTCCCCCGTGGGATATATATTCTACCCACACACATTTGGAACTCTCCTGGGGTACCCTCACACATATTATTCCCTCATTTAGTGGATATTTTCACAAAAAAGTGACATTTTCAAAAATCCAGAAAATTGGCTGAAAACGACTAAATAACAAGGACTCATTGGGAGAATCACTCTGGAACTGAAATCGGAACGCTCACTGACATTTGCCCTATCTGAAAGTCTGATAAACGCCAGAAAAATGACTAAGTTCAAAAACAATTTTTTTCAACTTTTTTCAATTTTACCCCAATGGGATATATATTCTACCCACACACATTTGGAACTCTCCTGGGGTACCCTAACACATATTATTCCCTCATTTAGTGGATATTTTCACAAAAAAGTGAAATTTTAAAAAATCCAGAAAATTGGCTGAAAACGACTAAATATCAAGGACTCATTGGGCGAATCGCTCTGGAACCGAAATCGGAATGCTCACTGACATTTCCCCTATCTGAAAGTCTGATAAACGCCAGAAAAATGACTAAGTCCAAAAAAAATTTTTTTTCAACTTTTTTCAATTTTACCCCCGTGGGATATATATTCTACCCACACACATTTGGAACTCTCCTGGGGTACCCTCACACATATTATTCCCTCATTTAGTGGATATTTTCACAAAAAAGTGAAATTTTCAAAAATCCAGAAAATTGGCTGAAAACGACTAAATATCAAGGACTCATTGGGTGAATCAGTCTGGAACTGAAATCGGAATGCTCACTGACATTTGCCCTATCTGAAAGTCTGATAAACGGCAGAATAATGACTAAGTCCAAAAAAGAATTTTTTTCAACTTTTTTCAATTTTACCCCAATGGGATATATATTCTACCCACACACATTTGGAACTCTCCTGGGGGTACCCTCACACATATTATTCCCTCATTTAGTGGATATTTTCACAAAAAAGTGAAATTTTCAAAAATCCAAAAAATTGGCTGAAAACGACTAAATATCAAGGACACATTGCGTGAATCAGTTTGGAACTGAAATCGGAATGCTCACTGACATTTCCCCTATCTGAAAGTCTGATAAACGCCAGAAAAATGACTAAGTCCAAAAAAACTTTTTTTCAACTTTTTTCAATTTTTCCCCCGTGGGATATATATTCTACCCACACACATTTGGAACTCTCCTGGGGTACCCTCACACATATTATTCCCTCATTTAGTGGATATTTTCACAAAAAAGTGACATTTTCAAAAATCCAGAAAATTGGCTGAAAACGACTAAATAACAAGGACTCATTGGGAGAATCACTCTGGAACTGAAATCGGAACGCTCACTGACATTTGCCCTATGTGAAAGTCTGATAAACGCCAGAAAAATGACTAAGTTCAAAAAAAAATTTTTTCAACTTTTTTCAATTTTACCCCAATGGGATATATATTCTACCCCCACACATTTGGAACTCTCCTGGGGTACCCTCACACATATTATTCCCTCATTTAGTGGATATTTTCACAAAAAAGTGTAATTTTAAAAAATCCAGAAAATTGGCTGAAAACGACTAAATATCAAGGACTCATTGGGCGAATCGCTCTGGAACCGAAATTGGAATGCTCACTGACATTTCCCCTATCTGAAAGTCTGATAAACGCCAGAAAAATGACTAAGTCCAAAAAAAATTTTTTTTCAACTTTTTTCAATTTTACCCCCGTGGGATATATATTCTACCCACACACATTTGGAACTCTCCTGGGGTACCCTCACACATATTATTCCCTCATTTAGTGGATATTTTCACAAAAAAGTGAAATTTTCAAAAATCCAGAAAATTGGCTGAAAACGACTAAATATCAAGGACTCATTGGGAGAATCACTCTGGAACTGAAATCGGAACGCTCACTGACATTTGCCCTATCTGAAAGTCTGATAAACACCAGAAAAATGACTAAGTTCAAAAAAATTTTTTTTTCAACTTTTTTCAATTTTACCCCAATGGGATATATATTCTACCCACACACATTTGGAACTCTGCTGGGGTACCCTCACACATATTATTCCCTCATTTAGTGGATATTTTCACAAAAAAGTGACATTTTCAAAAATCCAAAAAATTGGCTGAAAACTACTAAATATCAAGGACTCATTGGGCGAATCGCTCTGGAACTGAAATCGGAACGCTCACTGACATTTGCCCTATCTGAAAGTCTGATAAACGCCAGAAAAATGACTAAGTCCAAAAAAAAATTTTTTTCAACTTTTTTCAATTTTACCCCCGTGGGATATATATTTTACCCACACACATTTGGAACTCTCCTGGGGTACCCTCACACATATTATTCCCTCATTTAGTGGATATTTTGACAAAAAAGTGAAATTTTCAAAAATCCAAAAAATTGGCTGAAAACGACTAAATATCAAGGACTCATTGGGTGAATCAGTCTGGAACTGAAATCGGAATGCTCACTGACATTTCCCCTATCTGAAAGTCTGATAAACGGCAGAATAATGACTAAGTCCAAAAAAGAATTTTTTTCAACTTTTTTCAATTTTACCCCAATGGGATATATATTCTACCCACACACATTTGGAACTCTCCTGGGGTACCCTCACACATATTATTCCCTCATTTAGTGGATATTTTCACAAAAAAGTGACATTTTCAAAAATCCAGAAAATTGGCTGAAAACGACTAAATAACAAGGACTCATTGGGAGAATCACTCTGGAACTGAAATCGGAACGCTCACTGACATTTGCCCTATCTGAAAGTCTGATAAACGCCAGAAAAATGACTAAGTTCAAAAACAATTTTTTTCAACTTTTTTCAATTTTACCCCAATGGGATATATATTCTACCCACACACATTTGGAACTCTCCTGGGGTACCCTAACACATATTATTCCCTCATTTAGTGGATATTTTCACAAAAAAGTGAAATTTTAAAAAATCCAGAAAATTGGCTGAAAACGACTAAATATCAAGGACTCATTGGGCGAATCGCTCTGGAACCGAAATCGGAATGCTCACTGACATTTCCCCTATCTGAAAGTCTGATAAACGCCAGAAAAATGACTAAGTCCAAAAAAAATTTTTTTTCAACTTTTTTCAATTTTACCCCCGTGGGATATATATTCTACCCACACACATTTGGAACTCTCCTGGGGTACCCTCACACATATTATTCCCTCATTTAGTGGATATTTTCACAAAAAAGTGAAATTTTCAAAAATCCAGAAAATTGGCTGAAAACGACTAAATATCAAGGACTCATTGGGTGAATCAGTCTGGAACTGAAATCGGAATGCTCACTGACATTTGCCCTATCTGAAAGTCTGATAAACGGCAGAATAATGACTAAGTCCAAAAAAGAATTTTTTTCAACTTTTTTCAATTTTACCCCAATGGGATATATATTCTACCCACACACATTTGGAACTCTCCTGGGGGTACCCTCACACATATTATTCCCTCATTTAGTGGATATTTTCACAAAAAAGTGAAATTTTCAAAAATCCAAAAAATTGGCTGAAAACGACTAAATATCAAGGACACATTGCGTGAATCAGTTTGGAACTGAAATCGGAATGCTCACTGACATTTCCCCTATCTGAAAGTCTGATAAACGCCAGAAAAATGACTAAGTCCAAAAAAACTTTTTTTCAACTTTTTTCAATTTTTCCCCCGTGGGATATATATTCTACCCACACACATTTGGAACTCTCCTGGGGTACCCTCACACATATTATTCCCTCATTTAGTGGATATTTTCACAAAAAAGTGACATTTTCAAAAATCCAGAAAATTGGCTGAAAACGACTAAATAACAAGGACTCATTGGGAGAATCACTCTGGAACTGAAATCGGAACGCTCACTGACATTTGCCCTATCTGAAAGTCTGATAAACGCCAGAAAAATGACTAAGTTCAAAAACAATTTTTTTCAACTTTTTTCAATTTTACCCCAATGGGATATATATTCTACCCACACACATTTGGAACTCTCCTGGGGTACCCTAACACATATTATTCCCTCATTTAGTGGATATTTTCACAAAAAAGTGAAATTTTAAAAAATCCAGAAAATTGGCTGAAAACGACTAAATATCAAGGACTCATTGGGCGAATCGCTCTGGAACCGAAATCGGAATGCTCACTGACATTTCCCCTATCTGAAAGTCTGATAAACGCCAGAAAAATGACTAAGTCCAAAAAAAATTTTTTTTCAACTTTTTTCAATTTTACCCCCGTGGGATATATATTCTACCCACACACATTTGGAACTCTCCTGGGGTACCCTCACACATATTATTCCCTCATTTAGTGGATATTTTCACAAAAAAGTGAAATTTTCAAAAATCCAGAAAATTGGCTGAAAACGACTAAATATCAAGGACTCATTGGGTGAATCAGTCTGGAACTGAAATCGGAATGCTCACTGACATTTGCCCTATCTGAAAGTCTGATAAACGGCAGAATAATGACTAAGTCCAAAAAAGAATTTTTTTCAACTTTTTTCAATTTTACCCCAATGGGATATATATTCTACCCACACACATTTGGAACTCTCCTGGGGGTACCCTCACACATATTATTCCCTCATTTAGTGGATATTTTCACAAAAAAGTGAAATTTTCAAAAATCCAAAAAATTGGCTGAAAACGACTAAATATCAAGGACACATTGCGTGAATCAGTTTGGAACTGAAATCGGAATGCTCACTGACATTTCCCCTATCTGAAAGTCTGATAAACGCCAGAAAAATGACTAAGTCCAAAAAAACTTTTTTTCAACTTTTTTCAATTTTTCCCCCGTGGGATATATATTCTACCCACACACATTTGGAACTCTCCTGGGGTACCCTCACACATATTATTCCCTCATTTAGTGGATATTTTCACAAAAAAGTGACATTTTCAAAAATCCAGAAAATTGGCTGAAAACGACTAAATAACAAGGACTCATTGGGAGAATCACTCTGGAACTGAAATCGGAACGCTCACTGACATTTGCCCTATGTGAAAGTCTGATAAACGCCAGAAAAATGACTAAGTTCAAAAAAAAATTTTTTCAACTTTTTTCAATTTTACCCCAATGGGATATATATTCTACCCCCACACATTTGGAACTCTCCTGGGGTACCCTCACACATATTATTCCCTCATTTAGTGGATATTTTCACAAAAAAGTGTAATTTTAAAAAATCCAGAAAATTGGCTGAAAACGACTAAATATCAAGGACTCATTGGGCGAATCGCTCTGGAACCGAAATTGGAATGCTCACTGACATTTCCCCTATCTGAAAGTCTGATAAACGCCAGAAAAATGACTAAGTCCAAAAAAAATTTTTTTTCAACTTTTTTCAATTTTACCCCCGTGGGATATATATTCTACCCACACACATTTGGAACTCTCCTGGGGTACCCTCACACATATTATTCCCTCATTTAGTGGATATTTTCACAAAAAAGTGAAATTTTCAAAAATCCAGAAAATTGGCTGAAAACGACTAAATATCAAGGACTCATTGGGAGAATCACTCTGGAACTGAAATCGGAACGCTCACTGACATTTGCCCTATCTGAAAGTCTGATAAACACCAGAAAAATGACTAAGTTCAAAAAAATTTTTTTTTCAACTTTTTTCAATTTTACCCCAATGGGATATATATTCTACCCACACACATTTGGAACTCTGCTGGGGTACCCTCACACATATTATTCCCTCATTTAGTGGATATTTTCACAAAAAAGTGACATTTTCAAAAATCCAAAAAATTGGCTGAAAACTACTAAATATCAAGGACTCATTGGGCGAATCGCTCTGGAACTGAAATCGGAACGCTCACTGACATTTGCCCTATCTGAAAGTCTGATAAACGCCAGAAAAATGACTAAGTCCAAAAAAAAATTTTTTTCAACTTTTTTCAATTTTACCCCCGTGGGATATATATTTTACCCACACACATTTGGAACTCTCCTGGGGTACCCTCACACATATTATTCCCTCATTTAGTGGATATTTTGACAAAAAAGTGAAATTTTCAAAAATCCAAAAAATTGGCTGAAAACGACTAAATATCAAGGACTCATTGGGTGAATCAGTCTGGAACTGAAATCGGAATGCTCACTGACATTTCCCCTATCTGAAAGTCTGATAAACGGCAGAATAATGACTAAGTCCAAAAAAGAATTTTTTTCAACTTTTTTCAATTTTACCCCAATGGGATATATATTCTACCCACACACATTTGGAACTCTCCTGGGGTACCCTCACACATATTATTCCCTCATTTAGTGGATATTTTCACAAAAAAGTGAAATTTTCAAAAATCCAAAAAATTGGCTGAAAACGACTAAATATCAAGGACTCGTTGCGTGAATCAGTTTGGAACTGAAATCGGAATGCTCACTGACATTTCCCCTATCTGAAAGTCTGATAAACGCCAGAAAAATGACTAAGTCCAAAAAAACTTTTTTTCAACTTTTTTCAATTTTTCCCCCGTGGGATATATATTCTACCCACACACATTTGGAACTCTCCTGGGGTACCCTCACACATATTATTCCCTCATTTAGTGGATATTTTCACAAAAAAGTGACATTTTCAAAAATCTAGAAAATTGGCTGAAAACGACTAAATAACAAGGACTCATTGGGAGAATCACTCTGGAACTGAAATCGGAACGCTCACTGACATTTGCCCTATCTGAAAGTCTGATAAACGCCAGAAAAATGACTAAGTTCAAAAACAATTTTTTTCAACTTTTTTCAATTTTACCCCAATGGGATATATATTCTACCCACACACATTTGGAACTCTCCTGGGGTACCCTAACACATATTATTCCCTCATTTAGTGGATATTTTCACAAAAAAGTGAAATTTTAAAAAATCCAGAAAATTGGCTGAAAACGACTAAATATCAAGGACTCATTGGGCGAATCGCTCTGGAACCGAAATCGGAATGCTCACTGACATTTCCCCTATCTGAAAGTCTGATAAACGCCAGAAAAATGACTAAGTCCAAAAAAAATTTTTTTTCAACTTTTTTCAATTTTACCCCCGTGGGATATATATTCTACCCACACACATTTGGAACTCTCCTGGGGTACCCTCACACATATTATTCCCTCATTTAGTGGATATTTTCACAAAAAAGTGAAATTTTCAAAAATCCAGAAAATTGGCTGAAAACGACTAAATATCAAGGACTCATTGGGTGAATCAGTCTGGAACTGAAATCGGAATGCTCACTGACATTTGCCCTATCTGAAAGTCTGATAAACGGCAGAATAATGACTAAGTCCAAAAAAGAATTTTTTTCAACTTTTTTCAATTTTACCCCAATGGGATATATATTCTACCCACACACATTTGGAACTCTCCTGGGGGTACCCTCACACATATTATTCCCTCATTTAGTGGATATTTTCACAAAAAAGTGAAATTTTCAAAAATCCAAAAAATTGGCTGAAAACGACTAAATATCAAGGACACATTGCGTGAATCAGTTTGGAACTGAAATCGGAATGCTCACTGACATTTCCCCTATCTGAAAGTCTGATAAACGCCAGAAAAATGACTAAGTCCAAAAAAACTTTTTTTCAACTTTTTTCAATTTTTCCCCCGTGGGATATATATTCTACCCACACACATTTGGAACTCTCCTGGGGTACCCTCACACATATTATTCCCTCATTTAGTGGATATTTTCACAAAAAAGTGACATTTTCAAAAATCCAGAAAATTGGCTGAAAACGACTAAATAACAAGGACTCATTGGGAGAATCACTCTGGAACTGAAATCGGAACGCTCACTGACATTTGCCCTATGTGAAAGTCTGATAAACGCCAGAAAAATGACTAAGTTCAAAAAAAATTTTTTTCAACTTTTTTCAATTTTACCCCAATGGGATATATATTCTACCCCCACACATTTGGAACTCTCCTGGGGTACCCTCACACATATTATTCCCTCATTTAGTGGATATTTTCACAAAAAAGTGTAATTTTAAAAAATCCAGAAAATTGGCTGAAAACGACTAAATATCAAGGACTCATTGGGCGAATCGCTCTGGAACCGAAATTGGAATGCTCACTGACATTTCCCCTATCTGAAAGTCTGATAAACGCCAGAAAAATGACTAAGTCCAAAAAAAATTTTTTTTCAACTTTTTTCAATTTTACCCCCGTGGGATATATATTCTACCCACACACATTTGGAACTCTCCTGGGGTACCCTCACACATATTATTCCCTCATTTAGTGGATATTTTCACAAAAAAGTGAAATTTTCAAAAATCCAGAAAATTGGCTGAAAACGACTAAATATCAAGGACTCATTGGGAGAATCACTCTGGAACTGAAATCGGAACGCTCACTGACATTTGCCCTATCTGAAAGTCTGATAAACACCAGAAAAATGACTAAGTTCAAAAAAAATTTTTTTTCAACTTTTTTCAATTTTACCCCAATGGGATATATATTCTACCCACACACATTTGGAACTCTGCTGGGGTACCCTCATACATATTATTCCCTCATTTAGTGGATATTTTCACAAAAAAGTGACATTTTCAAAAATCCAGAAAATTGGCTGAAAACGACTAAATAACAAGGACTCATTGGGAGAATCACTCTGGAACTGAAATCGGAACGCTCACTGACATTTGCCCTATCTGAAAGTCTGATAAACGCCAGAAAAATGACATAGTTCAAAAAAAAATTTTTTCAACTTTTTTCAATTTTACCCCAATGGGATATATATTCTACCCACACACATTTGGAACTCTCCTGGGGTACCCTCACACATATTATTCCCTCATTTAGTGGATATTTTCACAAAAAAGTGACATTTTCAAAAATCCAAAAAATTGGCTGAAAACTACTAAATATCAAGGACTCATTGGGCGAATCGCTCTGGAACTGAAATCGGAACGCTCACTGACATTTGCCCTATCTGAAAGTCTGATAAACGCCAGAAAAATGACTAAGTCCAAAAAAAAATTTTTTTCAACTTTTTTCAATTTTACCCCCGTGGGATATATATTTTACCCACACACATTTGGAACTCTCCTGGGGTACCCTCACACATATTATTCCCTCATTTAGTGGATATTTTGACAAAAAAGTGAAATTTTCAAAAATCCAAAAAATTGGCTGAAAACGACTAAATATCAAGGACTCATTGGGTGAATCAGTCTGGAACTGAAATCGGAATGCTCACTGACATTTCCCCTATCTGAAAGTCTGATAAACGGCAGAATAATGACTAAGTCCAAAAAAGAATTTTTTTCAACTTTTTTCAATTTTACCCCAATGGGATATATATTCTACCCACACACATTTGGAACTCTCCTGGGGTACCCTCACACATATTATTCCCTCATTTAGTGGATATTTTCACAAAAAAGTGAAATTTTCAAAAATCCAAAAAATTGGCTGAAAACGACTAAATATCAAGGACTCGTTGCGTGAATCAGTTTGGAACTGAAATCGGAATGCTCACTGACATTTCCCCTATCTGAAAGTCTGATAAACGCCAGAAAAATGACTAAGTCCAAAAAAACTTTTTTTCAACTTTTTTCAATTTTTCCCCCGTGGGATATATATTCTACCCACACACATTTGGAACTCTCCTGGGGTACCCTCACACATATTATTCCCTCATTTAGTGGATATTTTGACAAAAAAGTGACATTTTCAAAAATCCAGAAAATTGGCTGAAAACGACTAAATAACAAGGACTCATTGGGAGAATCACTCTGGAACTGAAATCGGAACGCTCACTGACATTTGCCCTATCTGAAAGTCTGATAAACGCCAGAAAAATGACTAAGTTCAAAAACAATTTTTTTCAACTTTTTTCAATTTTACCCCAATGGGATATATATTCTACCCACACACATTTGGAACTCTCCTGGGGTACCCTAACACATATTATTCCCTCATTTAGTGGATATTTTCACAAAAAAGTGAAATTTTAAAAAATCCAGAAAATTGGCTGAAAACGACTAAATATCAAGGACTCATTGGGCGAATCGCTCTGGAACCGAAATCGGAATGCTCACTGACATTTCCCCTATCTGAAAGTCTGATAAACGCCAGAAAAATGACTAAGTCCAAAAAAAATTTTTTTTCAACTTTTTTCAATTTTACCCCCGTGGGATATATATTCTACCCACACACATTTGGAACTCTCCTGGGGTACCCTCACACATATTATTCCCTCATTTAGTGGATATTTTCACAAAAAAGTGAAATTTTCAGAAATCCAGAAAATTGGCTGAAAACGACTAAATATCAAGGACTCATTGGGTGAATCAGTCTGGAACTGAAATCGGAATGCTCACTGACATTTGCCCTATCTGAAAGTCTGATAAACGGCAGAATAATGACTAAGTCCAAAAAATAATTTTTTTCAACTTTTTTCAATTTTACCCCAATGGGATATATATTCTACCCACACACATTTGGAACTCTCCTGGGGGTACCCTCACACATATTATTCCCTCATTTAGTGGATATTTTCACAAAAAAGTGAAATTTTCAAAAATCCAAAAAATTGGCTGAAAACGACTAAATATCAAGGACACATTGCGTGAATCAGTTTGGAACTGAAATCGGAATGCTCACTGACATTTCCCCTATCTGAAAGTCTGATAAACGCCAGAAAAATGACTAAGTCCAAAAAAACTTTTTTTCAACTTTTTTCAATTTTTCCCCCGTGGGATATATATTCTACCCACACACATTTGGAACTCTCCTGGGGTACCCTCACACATATTATTCCCTCATTTAGTGGATATTTTCACAAAAAAGTGACATTTTCAAAAATCCAGAAAATTGGCTGAAAACGACTAAATAACAAGGACTCATTGGGAGAATCACTCTGGAACTGAAATCGGAACGCTCACTGACATTTGCCCTATGTGAAAGTCTGATAAACGCCAGAAAAATGACTAAGTTCAAAAAAAATTTTTTTCAACTTTTTTCAATTTTACCCCAATGGGATATATATTCTACCCCCACACATTTGGAACTCTCCTGGGGTACCCTCACACATATTATTCCCTCATTTAGTGGATATTTTGACAAAAAAGTGAAATTTTCAAAAATCCAAAAAATTGGCTGAAAACGACTAAATATCAAGGACTCATTGGGTGAATCAGTCTGGAACTGAAATCGGAATGCTCACTGACATTTCCCCTATCTGAAAGTCTGATAAACGGCAGAATAATGACTAAGTCCAAAAAAGAATTTTTTTCAACTTTTTTCAATTTTACCCCAATGGGATATATATTCTACCCACACACATTTGGAACTCTCCTGGGGTACCCTCACACATATTATTCCCTCATTTAGTGGATATTTTCACAAAAAAGTGAAATTTTCAAAAATCCAAAAAATTGGCTGAAAACGACTAAATATCAAGGACTCGTTGCGTGAATCAGTTTGGAACTGAAATCGGACTGCTCACTGACAATTTCCCCTATCTGAAAGTCTGATAAACGCCAGAAAAATGACTAAGTCCAAAAAAACTTTTTTTCAACTTTTTTCAATTTTTCCCCCGTGGGATATATATTCTACCCACACACATTTGGAACTCTCCTGGGGTACCCTCACACATATTATTCCCTCATTTAGTGGATATTTTCACAAAAAAGTGACATTTTCAAAAATCCAGAAAATTGGCTGAAAACGACTAAATATCAAGGACTCATTGGGCGAATCGCTCTGGAACCGAAATCGGAATGCTCACTGACATTTCCCCTATCTGAAAGTCTGATAAACGCCAGAAAAATGACTAAGTCCAAAAAAAATTTTTTTTCAACTTTTTTCAATTTTACCCCCGTGGGATATATATTCTACCCACACACATTTGGAACTCTCCTGGGGTACCCTCACACATATTATTCCCTCATTTAGTGGATATTTTCACAAAAAAGTGAAATTTTCAAAAATCCAGAAAATTGGCTGAAAACGACTAAATATCAAGGACTCATTGGGAGAATCACTCTGGAACTGAAATCGGAACGCTCACTGACATTTGCCCTATCTGAAAGTCTGATAAACACCAGAAAAATGACTAAGTTCAAAAAAAATTTTTTTTCAACTTTTTTCAATTTTACCCCAATGGGATATATATTCTACCCACACACATTTGGAACTCTGCTGGGGTACCCTCACACATATTATTCCCTCATTTAGTGGATATTTTCACAAAAAAGTGACATTTTCAAAAATCCAGAAAATTGGCTGAAAACGACTAAATAACAAGGACTCATTGGGAGAATCACTCTGGAACTGAAATCGGAACGCTCACTGACATTTGCCCTATCTGAAAGTCTGATAAACGCCAGAAAAATGACATAGTTCAAAAAAAAATTTTTTCAACTTTTTTCAATTTTACCCCAATGGGATATATATTCTACCCACACACATTTGGAACTCTCCTGGGGTACCCTCACACATATTATTCCCTCATTTAGTGGATATTTTCACAAAAAAGTGACATTTTCAAAAATCTAAAAAATTGGCTGAAAACTACTAAATATCAAGGACTCATTGGGCGAATCGCTCTGGAACTGAAATCGGAACGCTCACTGACATTTGCCCTATCTGAAAGTCTGATAAACACCAGAAAAATGACTAAGTCCAAAAAAAATTTTTTTTCAACTTTTTTCAATTTTACCCCCGTGGGATATATATTCTACCCACACACATTTGGAACTCTCCTGGGGTACCCTCACACATATTATTCCCTCATTTAGTGGATATTTTCACAAAAAAGTGAAATTTTCAAAAATCCAGAAAATTGGCTGAAAACGACTAAATATCAAGGACTCATTGGGAGAATCACTCTGGAACTGAAATCGGAACGCTCACTGACATTTGCCCTATCTGAAAGTCTGATAAACACCAGAAAAATGACTAAGTTCAAAAAAAATTTTTTTTCAACTTTTTTCAATTTTACCCCAATGGGATATATATTCTACCCACACACATTTGGAACTCTGCTGGGGTACCCTCACACATATTATTCCCTCATTTAGTGGATATTTTCACAAAAAAGTGACATTTTCAAAAATCCAGAAAATTGGCTGAAAACGACTAAATAACAAGGACTCATTGGGAGAATCACTCTGGAACTGAAATCGGAACGCTCACTGACATTTGCCCTATCTGAAAGTCTGATAAACGCCAGAAAAATGACAGTTCAAAAAAAAATTTTTTCAACTTTTTTCAATTTTACCCCAATGGGATATATATTCTACCCACACACATTTTGAACTCTCCTGGGGTACCCTCACACATATTATTCCCTCATTTAGTGGATATTTTCACAAAAAAGTGACATTTTCAAAAATCTAAAAAATTGGCTGAAAACTACTAAATATCAAGGACTCATTGGGAGAATCGCTCTGGAACTGAAATCGGAACGCTCACTGACATTTGCCCTATCTGAAAGTCTGATAAACGCCAGAAAAATGACTAAGTCCAAAAAAAAATTTTTTTCAACTTTTTTCAATTTTACCCCCGTGGGATATATATTTTACCCACACACATTTGGAACTCTCCTGGGGTACCCTCACACATATTATTCCCTCATTTAGTGGATATTTTGACAAAAAAGTGAAATTTTCAAAAATCCAAAAAATTGGCTGAAAACGACTAAATATCAAGGACTCATTGGGTGAATCAGTCTGGAACTGAAATCGGAATGCTCACTGACATTTCCCCTATCTGAAAGTCTGATAAACGGCAGAATAATGACTAAGTCCAAAAAAGAATTTTTTTCAACTTTTTTCAATTTTACCCCAATGGGATATATATTCTACCCACACACATTTGGAACTCTCCTGGGGGTACCCTCACACATATTATTCCCTCATTTAGTGGATATTTTCACAAAAAAGTGAAATTTTCAAAAATCCAAAAAATTGGCTGAAAACGACTAAATATCAAGGACTCGTTGCGTGAATCAGTTTGGAACTGAAATCGGAATGCTCACTGACATTTCCCCTATCTGAAAGTCTGATAAACGCCAGAAAAATGACTAAGTCCAAAAAAACTTTTTTTCAACTTTTTTCAATTTTTCCCCCGTGGGATATATATTCTACCCACACACATTTGGAACTCTCCTGGGGTACCCTCACACATATTATTCCCTCATTTAGTGGATATTTTCACAAAAAAGTGACATTTTCAAAAATCCAGAAAATTGGCTGAAAACGACTAAATAACAAGGACTCATTGGGAGAATCACTCTGGAACTGAAATCGGAACGCTCACTGACATTTGCCCTATCTGAAAGTCTGATAAACACCAGAAAAATGACTAAGTCCAAAAAAAATTTTTTTTCAACTTTTTTCAATTTTACCCCAATGGGATATATATTCTATCCACACACATTTGGAACTCTGCTGGGGTACCCTCACACATATTATTCCCTCATTTAGTGGATATTTTCACAAAAAAGTGACATTTTCAAAAATCCAGAAAATTGGCTGAAAACGACTAAATATCAAGGACTCATTGGGAGAATCACTCTGGAACTGAAATCGGAACTCTCACTGACATTTGCCCTATCTGAAAGTCTGATAAACAAAAGAAAAATGACTAAGTTCAAAAAAATATTTTTTTCAACTTTTTTCAATTTTACCCCAATGGGATATATATTCTACCCACACACATTTGGAACTCTCCTGGGGTACCCTCACACATATTATTCCCTCATTTAGTGGATATTTTCACAAAAAAGTGACATTTTAAAAAATCCAGAAAATTGGCTGAAAACGACTAAATATCAAGGACTCATTGGTCGAATCGCTCTGGAACTGAAATCGGAACGCTCACTGACATTTGCCCTATCTGAAAGTCTGATAAACGGCAGAATAATGACTAAGTCCAAAAAATAATTTTTTTCAACTTTTTTCAATTTTACCCCAATGGGATATATATTCTACCCACACACATTTGGAACTCTCCTGGGGGTACCCTCACACATATTATTCCCTCATTTTGTGGATATTTTGACAAAAAAGTGAAATTTTCAAAAATCCAAAAAATTGGCTGAAAACGACTAAATATCAAGGACTCATTGGGTGAATCAGTCTGGAACTGAAATCGGAATGCTCACTGACATTTCCCCTATCTGAAAGTCTGATAAACGCCAGAAAAATGACTAAGTCCAAAAAAACTTTTTTTCAACTTTTTTCAATTTTTCCCGTGTGGGATATATATTCTACCCACACACATTTTGAACTCTCCTGGGGTACCCTCACACATATTATTCCCTCATTTAGTGGATATTTTCACAAAAAAGTGAAATTTTCAAAAATCCAGAAAATTGGCTGAAAACGACTAAATATCAAGGACTCATTGGGAGAACCACTCTGGAACTGAAATAGGAATGCTCACTGACATTTGCCCTATCTGAAAGTCTGATAAACGCCAGAAAAATGACTAAGTCCAAAAAAGAATTTTTTTCAAATTTACCCCAATGGGATATATATTCTACCCACACACATTTGGAACTCTCCTGGGGGTACCCTCACACATATTATTCCCTCATTTAGTGGATATTTTCACAAAAAAGTAAAATTTTCAAAAATCCAAAAAATTGGCTGAAAACGACTAAATATCAAGGACTGAATCAAGGGTGAATCAGTCTGGAACTGAAATCGGAATGCTCACTGACATTTCCCCTATCTGAAAGTCTGATAAACGCCAGAAAAAGGACTAAGTAAAAAAAAAGAATTTTTTCAACTTTTTTCAATTTTACCCCCGTGGGATATATATTCTACCCACACACATTTGGAACTCTCCTGGGGTACCCTCACACATATTATTCCCTCATTTAGTGGATATTTTGACAAAAAAGTTAAATTTTCAAAAATCCAAAAAATTGGCTAAAAACGACTAAATATCAAGGACTCATTGGGTGAATCAGTCTGGAACTGAAATCGGAATGCTCACTGACATTTCCCCTATCTGAAAGTCTGATAAACGCCAGAAAAATGACTAAGTCCAAAAAAACTTTTTTTCAACTTTTTTCAATTTTCCCCCCGTGGGATATATATTCTACCCACACACATTTTGAACTCTCCTGGGGTACCCTCACACATATTATTCCCTCATTTAGTGGATATTTTCACAAAAAAGTGACATTTTAAAAAATCCAGAAAATTGGCTGAAAACGACTAAATATCAAGGACTCATTGGTCGAATCGCTCTGGAACTGAAATCGGAATGCTCACTGACATTTCCCCTATCTGAAAGTCTGATAAACGCCAGAAAAATGACTAAGTCCAAAAAAAAATTTTTTTAACTTTTTTCAATTTTACCCCCGTGGGATATATATTCTACCCACACACATTTGGAACTCTCCTGGGGTACCCTCACACATAATATTCCCTCATTTAGTGGATATTTTCACAAAAAAGTGATATTTTCAAAAATCCAGAAAATTGGCTGAAAACGACTAAATAACAATGTCTCATTGGGCGAATCGCTCTGGAACTGAAATCGGAACACTCACTGACATTTCCCCTATCTGAAAGTCTGATAAATGCCGGAAAAATGACTAAGTCCAAAAAAGAATTTTTTTCAACTTTTTTCAATTTTACCCCAATGGGATATATATTCTACCCACACACATTTGGAACCTTCTCCTGGGGGTACCCTCACACATATTATTCCCTCATATAGTGGATATTTTCACAAAAAAGTAAAATTTTCAAAAATCCAAAAAATTGGCTGAAAACGACTAAATATCAAGGACTGAATCAAGGGTGAATCAGTCTGGAACTGAAATCGGAATGCTCACTGACTTTTCCCCTATCTGAAAGTCTGATAAACGCCAGAAAAATGACTAAGTCCAAAAAAACTTTTTTTCAACTTTTTTCAATTTTTCCCGTGTGGGATATATATTCTACCCACACACATTTTGAACTCTCCTGGGGTACCCTCACACATATTATTCCCTCATTTAGTGGATATTTTCACAAAAAAGTGAAATTTTCAAAAATCCAGAAAATTGGCTGAAAACGACTAAATATCAAGGACTCATTGGGAGAACCACTCTGGAACTGAAATAGGAATGCTCACTGACATTTGCCCTATCTGAAAGTCTGATAAACGCCAGAAAAATGACTAAGTCCAAAAAAGAATTTTTTTCAAATTTACCCCAATGGGATATATATTCTACCCACACACATTTGGAACTCTCCTGGGGGTACCCTCACACATATTATTCCCTCATTTAGTGGATATTTTCACAAAAAAGTAAAATTTTCAAAAATCCAAAAAATTGGCTGAAAACGACTAAATATCAAGGACTGAATCAAGGGTGAATCAGTCTGGAACTGAAATCGGAATGCTCACTGACATTTCCCCTATCTGAAAGTCTGATAAACGCCAGAAAAAGGACTAAGTAAAAAAAAAGAATTTTTTCAACTTTTTTCAATTTTACCCCCGTGGGATATATATTCTACCCACACACATTTGGAACTCTCCTGGGGTACCCTCACACATATTATTCCCTCATTTAGTGGATATTTTGACAAAAAAGTTAAATTTTCAAAAATCCAAAAAATTGGCTAAAAACGACTAAATATCAAGGACTCATTGGGTGAATCAGTCTGGAACTGAAATCGGAATGCTCACTGACATTTCCCCTATCTGAAAGTCTGATAAACGCCAGAAAAATGACTAAGTCCAAAAAAACTTTTTTTCAACTTTTTTCAATTTTCCCCCCGTGGGATATATATTCTACCCACACACATTTTGAACTCTCCTGGTGTACCCTCACACATATTATTCCCTCATTTAGTGGATATTTTCACAAAAAAGTGACATTTTCAAAAATCCAGAAAATTGGCTGAAAACGACTAAATAACAAGGACTCATTGGGAGAATCACTCTGGAACTGAAATCGGAACGCTCACTGATATTTGCCCTATCTGAAAGTCTGATAAACGCCAGAAAAATGACTAAGTTCAAAAAAAAATTTTTTCAACTTTTTTCAATTTTACCCCAATGGGATATATATTCTACCCACACACATTTGGAACTCTCCTGGGGTACCCTCACACATATTATTCCCTCATTTAGTGGATATTATCACAAAAAAGTGAAATTTTAAAAAATCCAGAAAATTGGCTGAAAACGACTAAATATCAAGGACTCATTGGGCGAATCGCTCTGGAACCGAAATCGGAATGCTCACTGACATTTCCCCTATCTGAAAGTCTGATAAACGCCAGAAAAATGACTAAGTCCAAAAAAATTTTTTTTTCAACTTTTTTCAATTTTACCCCCGTGGGATATATATTCTACCCACACACATTTGGAACTCTGCTGGGGTACCCTCACACATATTATTCCCTCATTTAGTGGATATTTTCACAAAAAAGTGACATTTTCAAAAATCCAGAAAATTGGCTGAAAACGACTAAATAACAAGGACTCATTGGGAGAATCACTCTGGAACTGAAATCGGAACGCTCACTGACATTTGCCCTATCTGAAAGTCTGATAAACGGCAGAATAATGACTAAGTCCAAAAAATAATTTTTTTCAACTTTTTTCAATTTTACCCCAATGGGATATATATTCTACCCACACACATTTGGAACTCTCCTGGGGGTACCCTCACAAATATTATTCCCTCATTTAGTGGATATTTTCACAAAAAAGTGAAATTTTCAAAAATCCAAAAAATTGGCTGAAAACGACTAAATATCAAGGACTCATTGCGTGAATCAGTTTGGAACTGAAATCGGAATGCTCAGTGACATTTCCCCTATCTGAAAGTCTGATAAACGCCAGAAAAATGACTAAGTCCAAAAAAACTTTTCTTCAACTTTTTTCAATTTTTCCCCCGTGGGATATATATTCTACCCACACACATTTGGAACTCTCCTGGTGTACCCTCACACATATTATTCCCTCATTTAGTGGATATTTTCACAAAAAAGTGACATTTTCAAAAATCCAGAAAATTGGCTGAAAACGACTAAATAACAAGGACTCATTGGGAGAATCACTCTGGAACTGAAATCGGAACGCTCACTGATATTTGCCCTATCTGAAAGTCTGATAAACGCCAGAAAAATGACTAAGTTCAAAAAAAAATTTTTTCAACTTTTTTCAATTTTACCCCAATGGGATATATATTCTACCCACACACATTTGGAACTCTCCTGGGGTACCCTCACACATATTATTCCCTCATTTAGTGGATATTTTCACAAAAAAGTGAAATTTTAAAAAATCCAGAAAATTGGCTGAAAACGACTAAATATCAAGGACTCATTGGGCGAATCGCTCTGGAACCGAAATCGGAATGCTCACTGACATTTCCCCTATCTGAAAGTCTGATAAACGCCAGAAAAATGACTAAGTCCAAAAAAAAATTTTTTTCAACTTTTTTCAATTTTACCCCCGTGGGATATATATTCTACCCACACACATTTGGAACTCTCCTGGGGTACCCTCACACATATTATTCCCTCATTTAGTGGATATTTTCACAAAAAAGTGAAATTTTCAAAAATCCAGAAAATTGGCTGAAAACGACTAAATATCAAGGACTCATTGGGAGAATCACTCTGGAACTGAAATCGGAACGCTCACTGACATTTGCCCTATCTGAAAGTCTGATAAACACCAGAAAAATGACTAAGTTCAAAAAAAATTTTTTTTCAACTTTTTTCAATTTTACCCCAATGGGATATATATTCTACCCACACACATTTGGAACTCTGCTGGGGTACCCTCACACATATTATTCCCTCATTTAGTGGATATTTTGACAAAAAAGTGAAATTTTCAAAAATCCAAAAAATTGGCTGAAAAAGACTAAATATCAAGGACTCATTGGGTGAATCAGTCTGGAACTGAAATCGGAATGCTCACTGACATTTCCCCTATCTGAAAGTCTGATAAACGGCAGAATAATGACTAAGTTCAAAAAAAAATTTTTTCAACTTTTTTCAATTTTACCCCCGTGGGATATATATTCTACCCACACACATTTGGAACTCTCCTGGGGTACCCTCACACATATTATTCCCTCATTTAGTGGATATTTTCACAAAAAAGTGAAATTTTAAAAAATCCAGAAAATTGGCTGAAAACGACTAAATATCAAGGACTCATTGGGCGAATCGCTCTGGAACCGAAATCGGAATGCTCACTGACATTTCCCCTATCTGAAAGTCTGATAAACGCCAGAAAAATGACTAAGTCCAAAAAAAATTTTTTTTCAACTTTTTTCAATTTTACCCCCGTGGGATATATATTCTACCCACACACATTTGGAACTCTCCTGGGGTACCCTCACACATATTATTCCCTCATTTAGTGGATATTTTCACAAAAAAGTGAAATTTTCAAAAATCCAGAAAATTGGCTGAAAACGACTAAATATCAAGGACTCATTGGGAGAATCACTCTGGAACTGAAATCGGAACGCTCACTGACATTTGCCCTATCTGAAAGTCTGATAAACACCAGAAAAATGACTAAGTTCAAAAAAAAATTTTTTTCAACTTTTTTCAATTTTACCCCAAAGGGATATATATTTTACCCACACACATTTGGAACTCTCCTGGGGTACCCTCACACATATTATTCTCTCATTTAGTGGATATTTTGACAAAAAAGTGAAATTTTCAAAAATCCAAAAAATTGGCTGAAAACGACTAAATATCAAGGACTCATTGGGTGAATCAGTCTGGAACTGAAATCGGAATGCTCACTGACATTTCCCCTATCTGAAAGTCTGATAAACGGCAGAATAATGACTAAGTCCAAAAAAGAATTTTTTTCAACTTTTTTCAATTTTACCCCAATGGGATATATATTCTACCCACACACATTTGGAACTCTCCTGGGGGTACCCTCACACATATTATTCCCTCATTTAGTGGATATTTTCACAAAAAAGTGAAATTTTCAAAAATCCAAAAAATTGGCTGAAAACGACTAAATATCAAGGACTCATTGCGTGAATCAGTTTGGAACTGAAATCGGAATGCTCACTGACATTTCCCCTATCTGAAAGTCTGATAAACGCCAGAAAAATGACTAAGTCCAAAAAAACTTTTTTTCAACTTTTTTCAATTTTTCCCCCGTGGGATATATATTCTACCCACACACATTTGGAACTCTCCTGGGGTACCCTCACACATATTATTCCCTCATTTAGTGGATATTTTCACAAAAAAGTGACATTTTCAAAAATCCAGAAAATTGGCTGAAAACGACTAAATAACAAGGACTCATTGGGAGAATCACTCTGGAACTGAAATCGGAATGCTCACTGACACTTCCCCTATCTGAAAGTCTGATAAACGGCAGAATAATGACTAAGTCCAAAAAAGAATTTTTTTCAACTTTTTTCAATTTTACCCCAATGGGATATATATTCTACCCACACACATTTGGAACTCTCCTGGGGGTACCCTCACACATATTATTCCCTCATTTAGTGGATATTTTCACAAAAAAGTGAAATTTTCAAAAATCCAAAAAATTGGCTGAAAACAACTAAATATCAAGGACTCATTGCGTGAATCAGTTTGGAACTGAAATCGGAATGCTCACTGACATTTCCCCTATCTGAAAGTCTGATAAACGCCAGAAAAATGACTAAGTCCAAAAAAACTTTTTTTCAACTTTTTTCAATTTTTCCCCCGTGGGATATATATTCTACCCACACACATTTGGAACTCTCCTGGGGTACCCTCACACATATTATTCCCTCATTTAGTGGATATTTTCACAAAAAAGAGACATTTTCAAAAATCCAAAAAATTGGCTGAAAACGACTAAATATCAAGGACTCATTGGGCGAATCGCTCTGGAACTGAAATCGGAACGCTCACTGACATTTGCCCTATCTGAAAGTCTGATAAACGCCAGAAAAATGACTAAGTCCAAAAAAAAATTTTTTTCAACTTTTTTCAATTTTACCCCCGTGCGATATATATTTTACCCACACACATTTGGAACTCTCCTGGGGTACCCTCACACATATTATTCCCTCATTTAGTGGATATTTTGACAAAAAAGTGAAATTTTCAAAAATCCAAAAAATTGGCTGAAAACGACTAAATATCAAGGACTCATTGGGTGAATCAGTCTGGAACTGAAATCGGAATGCTCACTGACATTTCCCCTATCTGAAAGTCTGATAAACGCCAGAAAAATGACTAAGTCCAAAAAAACTTTTTTTCAACTTTTTTCAATTTTTCCCGTGTGGGATATATATTCTACCCACACACATTTTGAACTCTCCTGGGGTACCCTCACACATATTATTCCCTCATTTAGTGGATATTTTCACAAAAAAGTGAAATTTTCAAAAATTCAGAAAATTGGCTGAAAACGACTAAATATCAAGGACTCATTGGGAGAATAACTCTGGAACTGAAATAGGAATGCTCACTGACATTTGCCCTATCTGAAAGTCTGATAAACGCCAGAAAAATGACTAAGTCCAAAAAAGAATTTTTTTCAAATTTACCCCAATGGGATATATATTCTACCCACACACATTTGGAACTCTCCTGGGGGTACCCTCACACATATTATTCCCTCATTTAGTGGATATTTTCACAAAAAAGTAAAATTTTCAAAAATCCAAAAAATTGGCTGAAAACGACTAAATATCAAGGACTGAATCAAGGGTGAATCAGTCTGGAACTGAAATCGGAATGCTCACTGACATTTCCCCTATCTGAAAGTCTGATAAACGCCAGAAAAAGGACTAAGTAAAAAAAAAAAATTTTTTCAACTTTTTTCAATTTTACCCCCGTGGGATATATATTCTACCCACACACATTTGGAACTCTCCTGGGGTACCCTCACACATATTATTCCCTCATTTAGTGGATATTTTGACAAAAAAGTGAAATTTTCAAAAATCCAAAAAATTGGCTGAAAACAACTAAATATCAAGGACTCATTGGGTGAATCAGTCTGGAACTGAAATCGGAATGCTCACTGACATTTCCCCTATCTGAAAATCTGATAAACGCCAGAAAAATGACTAAGTCCAAAAAAACTTTTTTTCAACTTTTTTCAATTTTCCCCCCGTGGGATATATATTCTACCCACACACATTTGGAACTCTCCTGGGGTACCCTCACACATATTATTCCCTCATTTAGTGGATATTTTCACAAAAAAGTGAAATTTTCAAAAATCCAGAAAATTGGCTGAGAACGACTAAATATCAAGGACTCATTGGGAGAATCACTCTGGAACTGAAATCGGAACTCTCACTGACATTTGCCCTATCTGAAAGTCTGATAAACAAAAGAAAAATGACTAAGTTCAAAAAAATATTTTTTTCAACTTTTTTCAATTTTACCCCAATGGGATATATATTCTACCCACACACATTTGGAACTCTCCTGGGGTACCCTCACACATATTATTCCCTCATTTAGTGGATATTTTCACAAAAAAGTGAAATTTTAAAAAATCCAGAAAATTGGCTGAAAACGACTAAATATCAAGGACTCATTGGTCGAATCGCTCTGGAACTGAAATCGGAATGCTCACTGACATTTCCCCTATCTGAAAGTCTGATAAACGCCAGAAAAATGACTAAGTCCAAAAAAAAAATTTTTTTAACTTTTTTCAATTTTACCCCCGTGGGATATATATTCTACCCACACACATTTGGAACTCTCCTGGGGTACCCTCACACATATTATTCCCTCATTTAGTGGATATTTTCACAAAAAAGTGAAATTTTCAAAAATCCAGAAAATTGGCTGAAAACGACTAAATAACAATGTCTCATTGGGCGAATCGCTCTGGAACTGAAATCGGAACACTCACTGACATTTCCCCTATCTGAAAGTCTGATAAATGCCGGAAAAATGACTAAGTCCAAAAAAGAATTTTTTTCAACTTTTTTCAATTTTACCCCAATGGGATATATATTCTACCCACACACATTTGGAACCTTCTCCTGGGGGTACCCTCACACATATTATTCCCTCATATAGTGGATATTTTCACAAAAAAGTAAAATTTTCAAAAATCCAAAAAATTGGCTGAAAACGACTAAATATCAAGGACTCATTGGGTGAATCAGTCTGGAACTGAAATCGGAATGCTCACTGACATTTCCCCTATCTGAAAGTCTGATAAACGCCAGAAAAATGACTAAGTCCAAAAAAACTTTTTTTCAACTTTTTTCAATTTTTCCCGTGTGGGATATATATTCTACCCACACACATTTTGAACTCTCCTGGGGTACCCTCACACATATTATTCCCTCATTTAGTGGATATTTTCACAAAAAAGTGAAATTTTCAAAAATCCAGAAAATTGGCTGAAAACGACTAAATATCAAGGACTCATTGGGAGAATCACTCTGGAACTGAAATAGGAATGCTCACTGACATTTGCCCTATCTGAAAATCTGATAAACGCCAGAAAAATGACTAAGTCCAAAAAAGAATTTTTTTCAAATTTACCCCAATGGGATATATATTCTACCCACACACATTTGGAACTCTCCTGGGGGTACCCTCACACATATTATTCCCTCATTTAGTGGATATTTTCACAAAAAAGTAAAATTTTCAAAAATCCAAAAAATTGGCTGAAAACGACTAAATATCAAGGACTGAATCAAGGGTGAATCAGTCTGGAACTGAAATCGGAATGCTCACTGACATTTCCCTTATATGAAAGTCTGATAAACGCCAGAAAAAGGACTAAGTAAAAAAAAAAATTTTTTTCAACTTTTTTCAATTTTACCCCCGTGGGATATATATTCTACCCACACACATTTGGAACTCTCCTGGGGTACTCTCACACATATTATTCCCTCATTTAGTGGATATTTTGACAAAAAAGTGAAATTTTCAAAAATCCAAAAAATTGGCTGAAAACGACTAAATATCAAGGACTCATTGGGTGAATCAGTCTGGAACTGAAATCGGAATGCTCACTGACATTACCCCTATCTGAAAGTCTGATAAACGCCAGAAAAATGACTAAGTCCAAAAAAACTTTTTTTCAACTTTTTTCAATTTCCCCCCCGTGGGATATATATTCTACCCGCACACATTTGGAACTCTCCTGGGGTACCCTCACACATATTATTCCCTCATTTAGTGGATATTTTCACAAAAAAGTGAAATTTTCAAAAATCCAGAAAATTGGCTGAAAACGACTAAATATCAAGGACTCATTGGGAGAATCACTCTGGAACTGAAATCGGTACTCTCACTGACATTTGCCCTATCTGAAAGTCTGATAAACAAAAGAAAAATGACTAAGTTCAAAAAAATATTTTTTTCACCTTTTTTCAATTTTACCCCAATGGGATATATATTCTACCCACACACATTTGGAACTCTCCTGGGGTACCCTCACACATATTATTCCCTCATTTAGTGGATATTTTCACAAAAAAATGACATTTTAAAAAATCCAGAAAATTGGCTGAAAACGACTAAATATCAAGGACTCATTGGTCGAATCGCTCTGGAACTGAAATCGGAATGCTCACTGACATTTCCCCTATCTGAAAGTCTGATAAACGCCAGAAAAATGACTAAGTCCAAAAAAAAAATTTTTTTAACTTTTTTCAATTTTACCCCCGTGGGATATATATTCTACCCACACACATTTGGAACTCTCCTGGGGTACCCTCACACATAATATTCCCTCATTTAGTGGATATTTTCACAAAAAGTGAAATTTTCAAAAATCCAGAAAATTGGCTGAAAACGACTAAATAACAATGTCTCATTGGGCGAATCGCTCTGGAACTGAAATCGGAACACTCACTGACATTTCCCCTATCTGAAAGTCTGATAAATGCCGGAAAAATGACTAAGTCCAAAAAAGAATTTTTTTCAACTTTTTTCAATTTTACCCCAATGGGATATATATTCTACCCACACACATTTGGAACCTTCTCCTGGGGGTACCCTCACACATATTATTCCCTCATATAGTGGATATTTTCACAAAAAAGTAAAATTTTCAAAAATCCAAAAAATTGGCTGAAAACGACTAAATATCAAGGACTCATTGGGTGAATCAGTCTGGAACTGAAATCGGAATGCTCACTGACATTTCCCCTATCTGAAAGTCTGATAAACGCCAGAAAAATCACTAAGTCCAAAAAAGAATTTTTTTCAACTTTTTTCAATTTTACCCCAATGGGATATATATTCTACCCACACACATTTGGAACTCTCCTGGGGGTACCCTCACACATATTATTCCCTCATTTAGTGGGTATTTTCACAAAAAAGTAAAATTTTCAAAAATCCAAAAAATTGGCTGAAAACGACTAAATATCAAGGACTGAATCAAGGGTGAATCAGTCTGGAACTGAAATCGGAATGCTCACTGACATTTCCCCTATCTGAAAGTCTGATAAACGCCAGAAAAAGGACTAAGTAAAAAAAAAAAATGTTTTCAACTTTTTTCAATTTTACCCCCGTGGGATATATATTCTACCCACACACATTTGGAACTCTCCTGGGGTACCCTCACACATATTATTCCCTCATTTAGTGGATATTTTGACAAAAAAGTGAAATTTTCAAAAATCCAAAAAATTGGCTGAAAACAACTAAATATCAAGGACTCATTGGGTGAATCAGTCTGGAACTGAAATCGGAATGCTCACTGACATTTCCCCTATCTGAAAATCTGATAAACGCCAGAAAAATGACTAAGTCCAAAAAAACTTTTTTTCAACTTTTTTCAATTTTCCCCCCGTGGGATATATATTCTACCCACACACATTTGGAACTCTCCTGGGGTACCCTCACACATATTATTCCCTCATTTAGTGGATATTTTCACAAAAAAGTGAAATTTTCAAAAATCCAGAAAATTGGCTGAGAACGACTAAATATCAAGGACTCATTGGGAGAATCACTCTGGAACTGAAATCGGAACTCTCACTGACATTTGCCCTATCTGAAAGTCTGATAAACAAAAGAAAAATGACTAAGTTCAAAAAAATATTTTTTTCAACTTTTTTCAATTTTACCCCAATGGGATATATATTCTACCCACACACATTTGGAACTCTCCTGGGGTACCCTCACACATATTATTCCCTCATTTAGTGGATATTTTCACAAAAAAGTGACATTTTAAAAAATCCAGAAAATTGGCTGAAAACGACTAAATATCAAGGACTCATTGGTCGAATCGCTCTGGAACTGAAATCGGAATGCTCACTGACATTTGCCCTATCTGAAAGTCTGATAAACGCCAGAAAAATGACTAAGTCCAAAAAAGAATTTTTTTCAACTTTTTTCAATTTTACCCCAATGGGATATATATTCTACCCACACACATTTGGAACTCTCCTGGGGTACCCTCACACATATTATTCCCTCATTTAGTGGATATTTTCACAAAAAAGTGAAATTTTCAAAAATCCAGAAAATTGGCTGAAAACGACTAAATAACAATGTCTCATTGGGCGAATCGCTCTGGAACTGAAATCGGAACACTCACTGACATTTCCCCTATCTGAAAGTCTGATAAATGCCGGAAAAATGACTAAGTCCAAAAAAGAATTTTTTTCAACTTTTTTCAATTTTACCCCAATGGGATATATATTCTACCCACACACATTTGGAACCTTCTCCTGGGGGTACCCTCACACATATTATTCCCTCATATAGTGGATATTTTCACAAAAAAGTAAAATTTTCAAAATTCCAAAAAATTGGCTGAAAACGACTAAATATCAAGGACTCATTGGGTGAATCAGTCTGGAACTGAAATCGGAATGCTCACTGACATTTCCCCTATCTGAAAGTCTGATAAACGCCAGAAAAATGACTAAGTCCAAAAAAACTTTTTTTCAACATTTTTCAATTTTTCCCGTGTGGGATATATATTCTACCCACACACATTTTGAACTCTCCTGGGGTACCCTCACACATATTATTCCCTCATTTAGTGGATATTTTCACAAAAAAGTGAAATTTTCAAAAATCCAGAAAATTGGCTGAAAACGACTAAATATCAAGGACTCATTGGGAGAATCGCTCTGGAACTGAAATAGGAATGCTCACTGACATTTGCCCTATCTGAAAGTCTGATAAACGCCAGAAAAATGACTAAGTCCAAAAAAGAATTTTTTTCAAATTTACCCCAATGGGATATATATTCTACCCACACACATTTGGAACTCTCCTGGGGGTACCCTCACACATATTATTCCCTCATTTAGTGGATATTTTCACAAAAAAGTAAAATTTTCAAAAATCCAAAAAATTGGCTGAAAACGACTAAATATCAAGGACTGAATCAAGGGTGAATCAGTCTGGAACTGAAATCGGAATGCTCACTGACATTTCCCCTATATGAAAGTCTGATAAACGCCAGAAAAAGGACTAAGTAAAAAAAAAAATTTTTTTCAACTTTTTTCAATTTTACCCCCGTGGGATATATATTCTACCCACACACATTTGGAACTCTCCTGGGGTACTCTCACACATATTATTCCCTCATTTAGTGGATATTTTGACAAAAAAGTGAAATTTTCAAAAATCCAAAAAATTGGCTGAAAACGACTAAATATCAAGGACTCATTGGGTGAATCAGTCTGGAACTGAAATCGGAATGCTCACTGACATTTCCCCTATCTGAAAGTCTGATAAACGCCAGAAAAATGACTAAGTCCAAAAAAACTTTTTTTCAACTTTTTTCAATTTCCCCCCCGTGGGATATATATTCTACCCACACACATTTGGAACTCTCCTGGGGTACCCTCACACATATTATTCCCTCATTTAGTGGATATTTTCACAAAAAAGTGAAATTTTCAAAAATCCAGAAAATTGGCTGAAAACGACTAAATATCAAGGACTCATTGGGAGAATCACTCTGGAACTGAAATCGGAACTCTCACTGACATTTGCCCTATCTGAAAGTCTGATAAACAAAAGAAAAATGACTAAGTTCAAAAAAATATTTTTTTCACCTTTTTTCAATTTTACCCCAATGGGATATATATTCTACCCACACACATTTGGAACTCTCCTGGGGTACCCTCACACATATTATTCCCTCATTTAGTGAATATTTTCACAAAAAAATGACATTTTAAAAAATCCAGAAAATTGGCTGAAAACGACTAAATATCAAGGACTCATTGGTCGAATCGCTCTGGAACTGAAATCGGAATGCTCACTGACATTTCCCCTATCTGAAAGTCTGATAAACGCCAGAAAAATGACTAAGTCCAAAAAAAAAATTTTTTTAACTTTTTTCAATTTTACCCCCGTGGGATATATATTCTACCCACACACATTTGGAACTCTCCTGGGGTACCCTCACACATAATATTCCCTCATTTAGTGGATATTTTCACAAAAAGTGAAATTTTCAAAAATCCAGAAAATTGGCTGAAAACGACTAAATAACAATGTCTCATTGGGCGAATCGCTCTGGAACTGAAATCGGAACACTCACTGAGATTTCCCCTATCTGAAAGTCTGATAAATGCCGGAAAAATGACTAAGTCCAAAAAAGAATTTTTTTCAACTTTTTTCAATTTTACCCCAATGGGATATATATTCTACCCACACACATTTGGAACCTTCTCCTGGGGGTACCCTCACACATATTATTCCCTCATATAGTGGATATTTTCACAAAAAAGTAAAATTTTCAAAAATCCAAAAAATTGGCTGAAAACGACTAAATATCAAGGACTCATTGGGTGAATCAGTCTGGAACTGAAATCGGAATGCTCACTGACATTTCCCCTATCTGAAAGTCTGATAAACGCCAGAAAAATCACTAAGTCCAAAAAAGAATTTTTTTCAACTTTTTTCAATTTTACCCCAATGGGATATATATTCTACCCACACACATTTGGAACTCTCCTGGGGGTACCCTCACACATATTATTCCCTCATTTAGTGGATATTTTGACAAAAAAGTGAAATTTTCAAAAATCCAAAAAATTGGCTGAAAACGACTAAATATCAAGGACTCATTGGGTGAATCAGTCTGGAACTGAAATCGGAATGCTCACTGACATTTCCCCTATCTGAAAGTCTGATAAACGCCAGAAAAATGACTAAGTCCAAAAAAACTTTTTTTCAACTTTTTTCAATTTTTCCCGTGTGGGATATATATTCTACCCACACACATTTTGAACTCTCCTGGGGTACCCTCACACATATTATTCCCTCATTTAGTGGATATTTTCACAAAAAAGTGAAATTTTCAAAAATTCAGAAAATTGGCTGAAAACGACTAAATATCAAGGACTCATTGGGAGAATCACTCTGGAACTGAAATAGGAATGCTCACTGACATTTGCCCTATCTGAAAGTCTGATAAACGCCAGAAAAATGACTAAGTCCAAAAAAGAATTTTTTTCAAATTTACCCCAATGGGATATATATTCTACCCACACACATTTGGAACTCTCCTGGGGGTACCCTCACACATATTATTCCCTCATTTAGTGGATATTTTCACAAAAAAGTAAAATTTTCAAAAATCCAAAAAATTGGCTGAAAACGACTAAATATCAAGGACTGAATCAAGGGTGAATCAGTCTGGAACTGAAATCGGAATGCTCACTGACATTTCCCCTATCTGAAAGTCTGATAAACGCCAGAAAAAGGACTAAGTAAAAAAAAAAAATGTTTTCAACTTTTTTCAATTTTACCCCCGTGGGATATATATTCTACCCACACACATTTGGAACTCTCCTGGGGTACCCTCACACATATTATTCCCTCATTTAGTGGATATTTTGACAAAAAAGTGAAATTTTCAAAAATCCAAAAAATTGGCTGAAAACAACTAAATATCAAGGACTCATTGGGTGAATCAGTCTGGAACTGAAATGGGAATGCTCACTGACATTTCCCCTATCTGAAAATCTGATAAACGCCAGAAAAATGACTAAGTCCAAAAAAACTTTTTTTCAACTTTTTTCAATTTTCCCCCCGTGGGATATATATTCTACCCACACACATTTGGAACTCTCCTGGGGTACCCTCACACATATTATTCCCTCATTTAGTGGATATTTTCACAAAAAAGTGAAATTTTCAAAAATCCAGAAAATTGGCTGAGAACGACTAAATATCAAGGACTCATTGGGAGAATCACTCTGGAACTGAAATCGGAACTCTCACTGACATTTGCCCTATCTGAAAGTCTGATAAACAAAAGAAAAATGACTAAGTTCAAAAAAATATTTTTTTCAACTTTTTTCAATTTTACCCCAATGGGATATATATTCTACCCACACACATTTGGAACTCTCCTGGGGTACCCTCACACATATTATTCCCTCATTTAGTGGATATTTTCACAAAAAAGTGACATTTTAAAAAATCCAGAAAATTGGCTGAAAACGACTAAATATCAAGGACTCATTGGTCGAATCGCTCTGGAACTGAAATCGGAATGCTCACTGACATTTCCCCTATCTGAAAGTCTGATAAACGCCAGAAAAATGACTAAGTCCAAAAAAAAAATTTTTTTAACTTTTTTCAATTTTACCCCCGTGGGATATATATTCTACCCACACACATTTGGAACTCTCCTGGGGTACCCTCACACATAATATTCCCTCATTTAGTGGATATTTTCACAAAAAAGTGACATTTTCAAAAATCCAAAAAATTGGCTGAAAACGACTAAATATCAAGGACTCATTGGGCGAATCGCTCTGGAACTGAAATCGGAATGCTCACTGACATTTGCCCTATCTGAAAGTCTGATAAACGCCAGAAAAATGACTAAGTCCAAAAAAGAATTTTTTTCAACTTTTTTCAATTTTACCCCAATGGGATATATATTCTACCCACACACATTTGGAACTCTCCTGGGGTACCCTCACACATATTATTCCCTCATTTAGTGGATATTTTCACAAAAAAGTGAAATTTTCAAAAATCCAGAAAATTGGCTGAAAACGACTAAATAACAATGTCTCATTGGGCGAATCGCTCTGGAACTGAAATCGGAACACTCACTGACATTTCCCCTATCTGAAAGTGTGATAAATGCCGGAAAAATGACTAAGTCCAAAAAAGAATTTTTTTCAACTTTTTTCAATTTTACCCCAATGGGATATATATTCTACCCACACACATTTGGAACCTTCTCCTGGGGGTACCCTCACACATATTATTCCCTCATATAGTGGATATTTTCACAAAAAAGTAAAATTTTCAAAAATCCAAAAAATTGGCTGAAAACGACTAAATATCAAGGACTCATTGGGTGAATCAGTCTGGAACTGAAATCGGAATGCTCACTGACATTTCCCCTATCTGAAAGTCTGATAAACGCCAGAAAAATGACTAAGTCCAAAAAAACTTTTTTTCAACTTTTTTCAATTTTTCCCGTGTGGGATATATATTCTACCCACACACATTTTGAACTCTCCTGGGGTACCCTCACACATATTATTCCCTCATTTAGTGGATATTTTCACAAAAAAGTGAAATTTTCAAAAATCCAGAAAATTGGCTGAAAACGACTAAATATCAAGGACTCATTGGGAGAATCACTCTGGAACTGAAATAGGAATGCTCACTGACATTTGCCCTATCTGAAAGTCTGATAAACGCCAGAAAAATGACTAAGTCCAAAAAAGAATTTTTTTCAAATTTACCCCAATGGGATATATATTCTACCCACACACATTTGGAACTCTCCTGGGGGTACCCTCACACATATTATTCCCTCATTTAGTGGATATTTTCACAAAAAAGTAAAATTTTCAAAAATCCAAAAAATTGGCTGAAAACGACTAAATATCAAGGACTGAATCAAGGGTGAATCAGTCTGGAACTGAAATCGGAATGCTCACTGACATTTCCCCTATATGAAAGTCTGATAAACGCCAGAAAAAGGACTAAGTAAAAAAAAAAATTTTTTTCAACTTTTTTCAATTTTACCCCCGTGGGATATATATTCTACCCACACACATTTGGAACTCTCCTGGGGTACTCTCACACATATTATTCCCTCATTTAGTGGATATTTTGACAAAAAAGTGAAATTTTCAAAAATCCAAAAAATTGGCTGAAAACGACTAAATATCAAGGACTCATTGGGTGAATCAGTCTGGAACTGAAATCGGAATGCTCACTGACATTTCCCCTATCTGAAAGTATGATAAACGCCAGAAAAATGACTAAGTCCAAAAAAACTTTTTTTCAACTTTTTTCAATTTCCCCCCCGTGGGATATATATTCTACCCACACACATTTGGAACTCTCCTGGGGTACCCTCACACATATTATTCCCTCATTTAGTGGATATTTTCACAAAAAAGTGAAATTTTCAAAAATCCAGAAAATTGGCTGAAAACGACTAAATATCAAGGACTCATTGGGAGAATCACTCTGGAACTGAAATCGGAACTCTCACTGACATTTGCCCTATCTGAAAGTCTGATAAACAAAAGAAAAATGACTAAGTTCAAAAAAATATTTTTTTCACCTTTTTTCAATTTTACCCCAATGGGATATATATTCTACCCACACACATTTGGAACTCTCCTGGGGTACCCTCACACATATTATTCCCTCATTTAGTGGATATTTTCACAAAAAAATGACATTTTAAAAAATCCAGAAAATTGGCTGAAAACGACTAAATATCAAGGACTCATTGGTCGAATCGCTCTGGAACTGAAATCGGAATGCTCACTGACATTTCCCCTATCTGAAAGTCTGATAAACGCCAGAAAAATGACTAAGTCCAAAAAAAAAATTTTTTTAACTTTTTTCAATTTTACCCCCGTGGGATATATATTCTACCCACACACATTTGGAACTCTCCTGGGGTACCCTCACACATAATATTCCCTCATTTAGTGGATATTTTCACAAAAAGTGACATTTTCAAAAATCCAAAAAATTGGCTGAAAACGACTAAATATCAAGGACTCATTGGGCGAATCGCTCTGGAACTGAAATCGGAACGCTCACTGACATTTGCCCTATCTGAAAGTCTGATAAACGCCAGAAAAATGACTAAGTCCAAAAAAGAATTTTTTTCAACTTTTTTCAATTTTACCCCAATGGGATATATATTCTACCCACACACATTTGGAACTCTCCTGGGGTACCCTCACACATATTATTCCCTCATTTAGTGGATATTTTCACAAAAAAGTGAAATTTTCAAAAGTCCAGAAAATTGGCTGAAAACGACTAAATAACAATGTCTCATTGGGCGAATCGCTCTGGAACTGAAATCGGAACACTCACTGACATTTCCCCTATCTGAAAGTCTGATAAATGCCGGAAAAATGACTAAGTCCAAAAAAGAATTTTTTTCAACTTTTTTCAATTTTACCCCAATGGGATATATATTCTACCCACACACATTTGGAACCTTCTCCTGGGGGTACCCTCACACATATTATTCCCTCATATAGTGGATATTTTCACAAAAAAGTAAAATTTTCAAAAATCCAAAAAATTGGCTGAAAACGACTAAATATCAAGGACTCATTGGGTGAATCAGTCTGGAACTGAAATCGGAATGCTCACTGACATTTCCCCTATCTGAAAGTCTGATAAACGCCAGAAAAATCACTAAGTCCAAAAAAACTTTTTTTCAACTTTTTTCAATTTTTCCCGTGTGGGATATATATTCTACCCACACACATTTTGAACTCTCCTGGGGTACCCTCACACATATTATTCCCTCATTTAGTGGATATTTTCACAAAAAAGTGAAATTTTCAAAAATCCAGAAAATTGGCTGAAAACGACTAAATATCAAGGACTCATTGGGAGAATCACTCTGGAACTGAAATAGGAATGCTCACTGACATTTGCCCTATCTGAAAGTCTGATAAACGCCAGAAAAATGACTAAGTCCAAAAAAGAATTTTTTTCAAATTTACCCCAATGGGATATATATTCTACCCACACACATTTGGAACTCTCCTGGGGGTACCCTCACACATATTATTCCCTCATTTAGTGTATATTTTCACAAAAAAGTAAAATTTTCAAAAATCCAAAAAATTGGCTGAAAACGACTAAATATCAAGGACTGAATCAAGGGTGAATCAGTCTGGAACTGAAATCGGAATGCTCACTGACATTTCCCCTATCTGAAAGTCTGATAAACGCCAGAAAAAGGACTAAGTAAAAAAAAAACTTTTTTTCAACTTTTTTCAATTTTACCCCCGTGGGATATATATTCTACCCACACACATTTGGAACTCTCCTGGGGTACCCTCACACATATTATTCCCTCATTTAGTGGATATTTTCACAAAAAAGTGAAATTTTCAAAAATCCAGAAAATTGGCTGAAAACGACTAAATATCAAGGACTCATTGGGAGAATCACTCTGGAACTGAAATCGGAACTCTCACTGACATTTGCCCTATCTGAAAGTCTGATAAACAAAAGAAAAATGACTAAGTTCAAAAAAATATTTTTTTCAACTTTTTTCAATTTTACCCCAATGGGATATATATTCTACCCACACACATTTGGAACTCTCCTGGGGTACCCTCACACATAATATTCCCTCATTTAGTGGATATTTTCACAAAAAAGTGACATTTTCAAAAATCCAAAAAATTGGCTGAAAACGACTAAATATCAAGGACTCATTGGGCGAATCGCTCTGGAACTGAAATCGGAACGCTCACTGACATTTGCACTATCTGAAAGTCTGATAAACGCCAGAAAAATGACTAAGTCCAAAAAAGATTTTTTTTCAACTTTTTTCAATTTTACCCCAATGGGATATATATTCTACCCACACACATTTGGAACTCTCCTGGGGTACCCTCACACATATTATTCCCTCATTTAGTGGATATTTTCACAAAAAAGTGAAATTTTCAAAAATCCAGAAAATTGGCTGAAAACGACTAAATAACAATGTCTCATTGGGCGAATCGCTCTGGAACTGAAATCGGAACACTCACTGACATTTCCCCTATCTGAAAGTCTCATAAATGCCGGAAAAATGACTAAGTCCAAAAAAGAATTTTTTTCAACTTTTTTCAATTTTACCCCAATGGGATATATATTCTACCCACACACATTTGGAACCTTCTCCTGGGGGTACCCTCACACATATTATTCCCTCATATAGTGGATATTTTCACAAAAAAGTAAAATTTTCAAAAATCCAAAAAATTGGCTGAAAACGACTAAATATCAAGGACTGAATCAAGGGTGAATCAGTCTGGAACTGAAATCGGAATGCTCACTGACTTTTCCCCTATCTGAAAGTCTGATAAACGGCAGAATAATGACTAAGTCCAAAAAAGATTTTTTTTCAACTTTTTTCAATTTTACCCCCGTGGGATATATATTCTACCCACACACATTTGGAACTCTCCTGGGGTACCCTCACACATATTATTCCCTCATTTAATGGATATTTTGACAAAAAAGTGAAATTTTCAAAAATCCAAAAAATTGGCTGAAAACTACTAAATATCAAGGACTCATTGGGTGAATCAGTCTGGAACTGAAATCGGAATGCTCACTGACATTTCCCCTATCTGAAAGTCTGATAAACGCCAGAAAAATGACTAAGTCCAAAAAAACTTTTTTTCAACTTTTTTCAATTTTTCCCCCGTGGGATATATATTCTACCCACACACATTTGGAACTCTCCTGGGGTACCCTCACACATATTATTCCCTCATTTAGTGGATATTTTCACAAAAAAGTAAAATTTTCAAAAATCCAGAAAATTGGCTGAAAACGACTAAATATCAAGGACTCATTGGGTGAATCAGTCTGGAACTGAAATCGGAATGCTCACTGACATTTCCCCTATCTGAAAGTCTGATAAACGCCAGAATAATGACTAAGTCCAAAAAAACTTTTTTTCAACTTTTTTAAATTTTTCCCCCGTGGGATATATATTCTACCCACACACATTTGGAACTCTCCTGGGGTACCCTCACACATATTATTCCCTCATTTAGTGGATATTTTCACAAAAAAGTGACATTTTCAAAAATCCAGAAAATTGGCTGAAAACGACTAAATAACAAGGACTCATTTTGAGAATCACTCTGGAACTGAAATCGGAACGCTCACTGACATTTGCCCTATCTGAAAGTCTGATAAAAGCCAGAAAAATGACTAAGTCCAAAAAAAAATTTTTTCAACTTTTTTCAATTTTACCCCAATGGCATATATATTTTACCCACACACATTTGGAACTCTCCTGGGGGTACCCTCACACATATTATTCCCTCATTTCGTGGATTTTTATACAAAAAAGTGAAATTTTCAAAAATCCAAAAAATTGGCTGAAAACGACTAAATATCAAGGACTCATTGGGTGAATCAGTCTGGAACTGAAATCGGAATGCTCACTGACATTTCCCCTATCTGAAAGTCTGATAAACGTGAGAAAAATGACTAAGTCCAAAAAAAAAATATTTTTAAACTTTTTTAATTTTACCCCAATGGGATATATATTCTACCCACACACATTTGGAACTCTCCTGGGGTACCCTCACACATATTATTCCCTTATTTAGTGGATATTTTCACAAAAAAGTGACATTTTCAAAAATCCAAAAAATTGGCTGAAAACGACTAAATATCAAGGACTCATTGGGTGAATCAGTCTGGAACTGAAATCGGAATGCTCACTGACATTTCCCCTATCTGAAAGTCTGATAAACGCCAGAAAAAGGACTAAGTGAAAAAAAAAACTTTTTTTCAACTTTTTTCAATTTTACCCCCGTGGGATATATATTCTACCCACACACATTTGGAACTCTCCTGGGGTACCCTCACACATATTATTCCCTCATTTAGTGGATATTTTCACAAAAAAGTGAAATTTTCAAAAATCCAGAAAATTGGCTGAAAACGACTAAATATCAAGGACTCATTGGGAGAATCACTCTGGAACTGAAATCGGAACTCTCACTGACATTTGCCCTATCTGAAAGTCTGATAAACAAAAGAAAAATGACTAAGTTCAAAAAAATATTTTTTTCAACTTTTTTCAATTTTACCCCAATGGGATATATATTCTACCCACACACATTTGGAACTCTCCTGGGGTACCCTCACACATAATATTCCCTCATTTAGTGGATATTTTCACAAAAAAGTGACATTTTCAAAAATCCAAAAAATTGGCTGAAAACGACTAAATATCAAGGACTCATTGGGCGAATCGCTCTGGAACTGAAATCGGAACGCTCACTGACATTTGCACTATCTGAAAGTCTGATAAACGCCAGAAAAATGACTAAGTCCAAAAAAGATTTTTTTTCAACTTTTTTCAATTTTACCCCAATGGGATATATATTCTACCCACACACATTTGGAACTCTCCTGGGGTACCCTCACACATATTATTCCCTCATTTAGTGGATATTTTCACAAAAAAGTGAAATTTTCAAAAATCCAGAAAATTGGCTGAAAACGACTAAATAACAATGTCTCATTGGGCGAATCGCTCTGGAACTGAAATCGGAACACTCACTGACATTTCCCCTATCTGAAAGTCTCATAAATGCCGGAAAAATGACTAAGTCCAAAAAAGAATTTTTTTCAACTTTTTTCAATTTTACCCCAATGGGATATATATTCTACCCACACACATTTGGAACCTTCTCCTGGGGGTACCCTCACACATATTATTCCCTCATATAGTGGATATTTTCACAAAAAAGTAAAATTTTCAAAAATCCAAAAAATTGGCTGAAAACGACTAAATATCAAGGACTGAATCAAGGGTGAATCAGTCTGGAACTGAAATCGGAATGCTCACTGACTTTTCCCCTATCTGAAAGTCTGATAAACGGCAGAATAATGACTAAGTCCAAAAAAGAATTTTTTTCAACTTTTTTCAATTTTACCCCCGTGGGATATATATTCTACCCACACACATTTGGAACTCTCCTGGGGTACCCTCACACATATTATTCCCTCATTTAATGGATATTTTGACAAAAAAGTGAAATTTTCAAAAATCCAAAAAATTGGCTGAAAACTACTAAATATCAAGGACTCATTGGGTGAATCAGTCTGGAACTGAAATCGGAATGCTCACTGACATTTCCCCTATCTGAAAGTCTGATAAACGCCAGAAAAATGACTAAGTCCAAAAAAACTTTTTTTCAACTTTTTTCAATTTTTCCCCCGTGGGATATATATTCTACCCACACACATTTGGAACTCTCCTGGGGTACCCTCACACATATTATTCCCTCATTTAGTGGATATTTTCACAAAAAAGTAAAATTTTCAAAAATCCAGAAAATTGGCTGAAAACGACTAAATATCAAGGACTCATTGGGTGAATCAGTCTGGAACTGAAATCGGAATGCTCACTGACATTTCCCCTATCTGAAAGTCTGATAAACGCCAGAATAATGACTAAGTCCAAAAAAACTTTTTTTCAACTTTTTTAAATTTTTCCCCCGTGGGATATATATTCTACCCACACACATTTGGAACTCTCCTGGGGTACCCTCACACATATTATTCCCTCATTTAGTGGATATTTTCACAAAAAAGTGACATTTTCAAAAATCCAGAAAATTGGCTGAAAACGACTAAATAACAAGGACTCATTTTGAGAATCACTCTGGAACTGAAATCGGAACGCTCACTGACATTTGCCCTATCTGAAAGTCTGATAAAAGCCAGAAAAATGACTAAGTCCAAAAAAAAATTTTTTCAACTTTTTTCAATTTTACCCCAATGGCATATATATTTTACCCACACACATTTGGAACTCTCCTGGGGGTACCCTCACACATATTATTCCCTCATTTCGTGGATTTTTATACAAAAAAGTGAAATTTTCAAAAATCCAAAAAATTGGCTGAAAACGACTAAATATCAAGGACTCATTGGGTGAATCAGTCTGGAACTGAAATCGGAATGCTCACTGACATTTCCCCTATCTGAAAGTCTGATAAACGTGAGAAAAATGACTAAGTCCAAAAAAAAAATATTTTTAAACTTTTTTAATTTTACCCCAATGGGATATATATTCTACCCACACACATTTGGAACTCTCCTGGGGTACCCTCACACATATTATTCCCTTATTTAGTGGATATTTTCACAAAAAAGTGACATTTTCAAAAATCCAAAAAATTGGCTGAAAACGACTAAATATCAAGGACTCATTGGGTGAATCAGTCTGGAACTGAAATCGGAATGCTCACTGACATTTCCCCTATCTGAAAGTCTGATGAACGCCAGAAAAAGGACTAAGTCCAAAAAAAAATTTTTTTCAACTTTTTTTAATTTTACCCCCGTGGGATATATATTTTACCCACACACATTTGGAACTCTACTGGGGTACCCTCACACATATTATTCCCTCATTTAGTGGATATTTTGACAAAAAAGTGAAATTTTCAAAAATCCAAAAAATTGGCTGAAAACGACTAAATATCAAGGACTCATTGGGTGAATCAGTCTGGAACTGAAATCAGAATGCTCACTGACATTTCCCCTATCTGAAAGTCTGATAAACGCCAGAATAATGACTAAGTCCAAAAAAACTTTTTTTCAACTTTTTTCAATTTTTCCCCCGTGGGATATATATTCTACCCACACACATTTGGAACTCTCCTGGGGTACCCTCACACTTATTATTCCCTCATTTAGTGGATATTTTCACAAAAAAGTGAAATTTTCAAAAATCCAGAAAATTGGCTGAAAACGACTAAATAACAAGGACTCATTGGGAGAATCACTCTGGAACTGAAATCGGAACGCTCACTGACATTTGCCCTATCTGAAAGTCTGATAAACGCCGGAAAAATGACTAAGTTAAAAAAAAAATTTTTTCAACTTTTTTCAATTTTACCCCCGTGGGATATATATTCTACCCACACACATTTGGAACTCTCCTGGGGTACCCTCACACATATTATTCCCTCATTTAGTGGATATTTTCACAAAAAAGTGAAATTTTCAAAAATCCAGAAAATTGGCTGAAAACGACTAAATATCAAGGACTCATTGGGTGAATCAGTCTGGAACTGAAATCGGAATGCTCACTGACATTTCCCCTATCTGAAAGTCTGATAAACGTGAGAAAAATGACTAAGTCCAAAAAAAAAATATTTTTAAACTTTTTTAATTTTACCCCAATGGGATATATATTCTACCCACACACATTTGGAACTCTCCTGGGGTACCCTCACACATATTATTCCCTCATTTAGTGGATATTTTCACAAAAAAGTGAAATTTTAAAAAATCCAGAAAATTGGCTGAAAACGACTAAATATCAAGGACTCATTGGGCGAATCGCTCTGGAACTGAAATCGGAATGCTTACTGACATTTCCACTATCTGAAAGTCTGATAAACGCCAGAAAAATGACTAAGTCCAAAAAAAAATTTTTTTCAACTTTTTTCAATTTTACCCCCGTGGGATATATATTCTACCCACACACATTTGGAACTCTCCTGGGGTACCCTCACACATATTATTCCCTTATTTAGTGGATATTTTCACAAAAAAGTGAAATTTTCAAAAATCCAGAAAATTGGCTGAAAACGACTAAATAACAAGGACTCATTGGGAGAATCACTCTGGAACTGAAATCGGAACTCTCACTGACATTTGCCCTATCTGAAAGTCTGATAAACACCAGAAAAATGACTAAGTTCAAAAAAATATTTTTTTCAACTTTTTTCAATTTTACCCCAATGGGATATATATTCTACCCACACACATTTGGAACTCTCCTGGGGTACCCTCACACATATTATTCCCTCATTTAGTGGATATTTTCACAAAAAAGTGACATTTTAAAAAATCCAGAAAATTGGCTGAAAACGACTAAATATCAAGGACTCATTGGTCGAATCGCTCTGGAACTGAAATCGGATCACTCACTGACATTTCCCCTATCTGAAAGTCTGATAAATGCCGGAAAAATGACTAAGTCCAAAAAAGAATTTTTTTCAACTTTTTTCAATTTTACCCCAATGGGATATATATTCTACCCACACACATTTGGAACCTTCTCCTGGGGGTACCCTCACACATATTATTCCCTCATATAGTGGATATTTTCACAAAAAAGTAAAATTTTCAAAAATCCAAAAAATTGGCTGAAAACGACTAAATATCAAGGACTGAATCAAGGGTGAATCAGTCTGGAACTGAAATCGGAATGCTCACTGACTTTTCCCCTATCTGAAAGTCTGATAAACGGCAGAATAATGACTAAGTCCAAAAAAGATTTTTTTTCAACTTTTTTCAATTTTACCCCCGTGGGATATATATTCTACCCACACACATTTGGAACTCTCCTGGGGTACCCTCACACATATTATTCCCTCATTTAATGGATATTTTGACAAAAAAGTGAAATTTTCAAAAATCCAAAAAATTGGCTGAAAACTACTAAATATCAAGGACTCATTGGGTGAATCAGTCTGGAACTGAAATCGGAATGCTCACTGACATTTCCCCTATCTGAAAGTCTGATAAACGCCAGAAAAATGACTAAGTCCAAAAAAACTTTTTTTCAACTTTTTTCAATTTTTCCCCCGTGGGATATATATTCTACCCACACACATTTGGAACTCTCCTGGGGTACCCTCACACATATTATTCCCTCATTTAGTGGATATTTTCACAAAAAAGTAAAATTTTCAAAAATCCAGAAAATTGGCTGAAAACGACTAAATATCAAGGACTCATTGGGTGAATCAGTCTGGAACTGAAATCGGAATGCTCACTGACATTTCCCCTATCTGAAAGTCTGATAAACGCCAGAATAATGACTAAGTCCAAAAAAACTTTTTTTCAACTTTTTTAAATTTTTCCCCCGTGGGATATATATTCTACCCACACACATTTGGAACTCTCCTGGGGTACCCTCACACATATTATTCCCTCATTTAGTGGATATTTTCACAAAAAAGTGACATTTTCAAAAATCCAGAAAATTGGCTGAAAACGACTAAATAACAAGGACTCATTTTGAGAATCACTCTGGAACTGAAATCGGAACGCTCACTGACATTTGCCCTATCTGAAAGTCTGATAAAAGCCAGAAAAATGACTAAGTCCAAAAAAAAATTTTTTCAACTTTTTTCAATTTTACCCCAATGGCATATATATTTTACCCACACACATTTGGAACTCTCCTGGGGGTACCCTCACACATATTATTCCCTCATTTCGTGGATTTTTATACAAAAAAGTGAAATTTTCAAAAATCCAAAAAATTGGCTGAAAACGACTAAATATCAAGGACTCATTGGGTGAATCAGTCTGGAACTGAAATCGGAATGCTCACTGACATTTCCCCTATCTGAAAGTCTGATAAACGTGAGAAAAATGACTAAGTCCAAAAAAAAAATATTTTTAAACTTTTTTAATTTTACCCCAATGGGATATATATTCTACCCACACACATTTGGAACTCTCCTGGGGTACCCTCACACATATTATTCCCTTATTTAGTGGATATTTTCACAAAAAAGTGACATTTTCAAAAATCCAAAAAATTGGCTGAAAACGACTAAATATCAAGGACTCATTGGGTGAATCAGTCTGGAACTGAAATCGGAATGCTCACTGACATTTCCCCTATCTGAAAGTCTGATAAACGCCAGAAAAAGGACTAAGTGAAAAAAAAAACTTTTTTTCAACTTTTTTCAATTTTACCCCCGTGGGATATATATTCTACCCACACACATTTGGAACTCTCCTGGGGTACCCTCACACATATTATTCCCTCATTTAGTGGATATTTTCACAAAAAAGTGAAATTTTCAAAAATCCAGAAAATTGGCTGAAAACGACTAAATATCAAGGACTCATTGGGAGAATCACTCTGGAACTGAAATCGGAACTCTCACTGACATTTGCCCTATCTGAAAGTCTGATAAACAAAAGAAAAATGACTAAGTTCAAAAAAATATTTTTTTCAACTTTTTTCAATTTTACCCCAATGGGATATATATTCTACCCACACACATTTGGAACTCTCCTGGGGTACCCTCACACATAATATTCCCTCATTTAGTGGATATTTTCACAAAAAAGTGACATTTTCAAAAATCCAAAAAATTGGCTGAAAACGACTAAATATCAAGGACTCATTGGGCGAATCGCTCTGGAACTGAAATCGGAACGCTCACTGACATTTGCACTATCTGAAAGTCTGATAAACGCCAGAAAAATGACTAAGTCCAAAAAAGATTTTTTTTCAACTTTTTTCAATTTTACCCCAATGGGATATATATTCTACCCACACACATTTGGAACTCTCCTGGGGTACCCTCACACATATTATTCCCTCATTTAGTGGATATTTTCACAAAAAAGTGAAATTTTCAAAAATCCAGAAAATTGGCTGAAAACGACTAAATAACAATGTCTCATTGGGCGAATCGCTCTGGAACTGAAATCGGAACACTCACTGACATTTCCCCTATCTGAAAGTCTCATAAATGCCGGAAAAATGACTAAGTCCAAAAAAGAATTTTTTTCAACTTTTTTCAATTTTACCCCAATGGGATATATATTCTACCCACACACATTTGGAACCTTCTCCTGGGGGTACCCTCACACATATTATTCCCTCATATAGTGGATATTTTCACAAAAAAGTAAAATTTTCAAAAATCCAAAAAATTGGCTGAAAACGACTAAATATCAAGGACTGAATCAAGGGTGAATCAGTCTGGAACTGAAATCGGAATGCTCACTGACTTTTCCCCTATCTGAAAGTCTGATAAACGGCAGAATAATGACTAAGTCCAAAAAAGAATTTTTTTCAACTTTTTTCAATTTTACCCCCGTGGGATATATATTCTACCCACACACATTTGGAACTCTCCTGGGGTACCCTCACACATATTATTCCCTCATTTAATGGATATTTTGACAAAAAAGTGAAATTTTCAAAAATCCAAAAAATTGGCTGAAAACTACTAAATATCAAGGACTCATTGGGTGAATCAGTCTGGAACTGAAATCGGAATGCTCACTGACATTTCCCCTATCTGAAAGTCTGATAAACGCCAGAAAAATGACTAAGTCCAAAAAAACTTTTTTTCAACTTTTTTCAATTTTTCCCCCGTGGGATATATATTCTACCCACACACATTTGGAACTCTCCTGGGGTACCCTCACACATATTATTCCCTCATTTAGTGGATATTTTCACAAAAAAGTAAAATTTTCAAAAATCCAGAAAATTGGCTGAAAACGACTAAATATCAAGGACTCATTGGGTGAATCAGTCTGGAACTGAAATCGGAATGCTCACTGACATTTCCCCTATCTGAAAGTCTGATAAACGCCAGAATAATGACTAAGTCCAAAAAAACTTTTTTTCAACTTTTTTAAATTTTTCCCCCGTGGGATATATATTCTACCCACACACATTTGGAACTCTCCTGGGGTACCCTCACACATATTATTCCCTCATTTAGTGGATATTTTCACAAAAAAGTGACATTTTCAAAAATCCAGAAAATTGGCTGAAAACGACTAAATAACAAGGACTCATTTTGAGAATCACTCTGGAACTGAAATCGGAACGCTCACTGACATTTGCCCTATCTGAAAGTCTGATAAAAGCCAGAAAAATGACTAAGTCCAAAAAAAAATTTTTTCAACTTTTTTCAATTTTACCCCAATGGCATATATATTTTACCCACACACATTTGGAACTCTCCTGGGGGTACCCTCACACATATTATTCCCTCATTTCGTGGATTTTTATACAAAAAAGTGAAATTTTCAAAAATCCAAAAAATTGGCTGAAAACGACTAAATATCAAGGACTCATTGGGTGAATCAGTCTGGAACTGAAATCGGAATGCTCACTGACATTTCCCCTATCTGAAAGTCTGATAAACGTGAGAAAAATGACTAAGTCCAAAAAAAAAAATATTTTTAAACTTTTTTAATTTTACCCCAATGGGATATATATTCTACCCACACACATTTGGAACTCTCCTGGGGGTACCCTCACAAATATTATTCCCTCATTTAGTGGATATTTTCACAAAAAAGTGACATTTTCAAAAATCCAAAAAATTGGCTGAAAACGACTAAATATCAAGGACTCATTGGGTGAATCAGTCTGGAACTGAAATCGGAATGCTCACTGACATTTCCCCTATCTGAAAGTCTGATGAACGCCAGAAAAAGGACTAAGTCCAAAAAAAAATTTTTTTCAACTTTTTTTAATTTTACCCCCGTGGGATATATATTTTACCCACACACATTTGGAACTCTACTGGGGTACCCTCACACATATTATTCCCTCATTTAGTGGATATTTTGACAAAAAAGTGAAATTTTCAAAAATCCAAAAAATTGGCTGAAAACGACTAAATATCAAGGACTCATTGGGTGAATCAGTCTGGAACTGAAATCAGAATGCTCACTGACATTTCCCCTATCTGAAAGTCTGATAAACGCCAGAATAATGACTAAGTCCAAAAAAACTTTTTTTCAACTTTTTTCAATTTTTCCCCCGTGGGATATATATTCTACCCACACACATTTGGAACTCTCCTGGGGTACCCTCACACTTATTATTCCCTCATTTAGTGGATATTTTCACAAAAAAGTGAAATTTTCAAAAATCCAGAAAATTGGCTGAAAACGACTAAATAACAAGGACTCATTGGGAGAATCACTCTGGAACTGAAATCGGAACGCTCACTGACATTTGCCCTATCTGAAAGTCTGATAAACGCCGGAAAAATGACTAAGTTAAAAAAAAAATTTTTTCAACTTTTTTCAATTTTACCCCCGTGGGATATATATTCTACCCACACACATTTGGAACTCTCCTGGGGTACCCTCACACATATTATTCCCTCATTTAGTGGATATTTTCACAAAAAAGTGAAATTTTCAAAAATCCAGAAAATTGGCTGAAAACGACTAAATATCAAGGACTCATTGGGTGAATCAGTCTGGAACTGAAATCGGAATGCTCACTGACATTTCCCCTATCTGAAAGTCTGATAAACGTGAGAAAAATGACTAAGTCCAAAAAAAAAATATTTTTAAACTTTTTTAATTTTACCCCAATGGGATATATATTCTACCCACACACATTTGGAACTCTCCTGGGGTACCCTCACACATATTATTCCCTCATTTAGTGGATATTTTCACAAAAAAGTGAAATTTTAAAAAATCCAGAAAATTGGCTGAAAACGACTAAATATCAAGGACTCATTGGGCGAATCGCTCTGGAACTGAAATCGGAATGCTTACTGACATTTCCACTATCTGAAAGTCTGATAAACGCCAGAAAAATGACTAAGTCCAAAAAAAAATTTTTTTCAACTTTTTTCAATTTTACCCCCGTGGGATATATATTCTACCCACACACATTTGGAACTCTCCTGGGGTACCCTCACACATATTATTCCCTTATTTAGTGGATATTTTCACAAAAAAGTGAAATTTTCAAAAATCCAGAAAATTGGCTGAAAACGACTAAATAACAAGGACTCATTGGGAGAATCACTCTGGAACTGAAATCGGAACTCTCACTGACATTTGCCCTATCTGAAAGTCTGATAAACACCAGAAAAATGACTAAGTTCAAAAAAATATTTTTTTCAACTTTTTTCAATTTTACCCCAATGGGATATATATTCTACCCACACACATTTGGAACTCTCCTGGGGTACCCTCACACATATTATTCCCTCATTTAGTGGATATTTTCACAAAAAAGTGACATTTTAAAAAATCCAGAAAATTGGCTGAAAACGACTAAATATCAAGGACTCATTGGTCGAATCGCTCTGGAACTGAAATCGGATCACTCACTGACATTTCCCCTATCTGAAAGTCTGATAAATGCCGGAAAAATGACTAAGTCCAAAAAAGAATTTTTTTCAACTTTTTTCAATTTTACCCGAATGGGATATATATTCTACCCACACACATTTGGAACTCTCCTGGGGGTACCCTCACACATATTATTCCCTCATTTAGTGGATATTTTCACAAAAAAGTGAAATTTTCAAAAATCCAAAAAATTGGCTGAAAACGACTAAATATCAAGGACTCATTGGGTGAATCAGTCTGGAACTGAAATCGTAACGCTCACTGACATTTCCCCTATCTGAAAGTCTGATGAACGCCAGAAAAAGGACTAAGTCCAAAAAAAAATTTTTTTCAACTTTTTTCAATTTTACCCCCGTGGGATATATATTTTACCCACACACATTTGGAACTCTACTGGGGTACCCTCACACATATTATTCCCTCATTTAGTGGATATTTTGACAAAAAAGTGAAATTTTCAAAAATCCAAAAAATTGGCTGAAAACGACTAAATATCAAGGACTCATTGGGTGAATCAGTCTGGAACTGAAATCAGAATGCTCACTGACATTTCCCCTATCTGAAAGTCTGATAAACGCCAGAATAATGACTAAGTCCAAAAAAACTTTTTTTCAACTTTTTTCAATTTTTCCCCCGTGGGATATATATTCTACCCACACACATTTGGAACTCTCCTGGGGTACCCTCACACATATTATTCCCTCATTTAGTGGATATTTTCACAAAAAAGTGAAATTTTCAAAAATCCAGAAAATTGGCTGAAAACGACTAAATAACAAGGACTCATTGGGAGAATCACTCTGGAACTGAAATCGGAGAGCTCACTGACATTTGCCCTATCTGAAAGTCTGATAAACGCCGGAAAAATGACTAAGTTCAAAAAAAATTTTTTTCAACTTTTTTCAATTTTACCCCCGTGGGATATATATTCTATCCACACACATTTGGAACTCTCCTGGGGTACCCTCACACATATTATTCCCTCATTTAGTGGATATTTTCACAAAAAAGTGACATTTTCAAAAATCCAAAAAATTGGCTGAAAACGACTAAATATCAAGGACTCATTGGGTGAATCGCTCTGGAACTGAAATCGGAACGCTCACTGACATTTCCCCTATCTGAAAGTCTGATAAACGCCAGAAAAATGACTAAGTCCAAAAAAAAATGTTTTCAACTTTTTTCAATTTTACCCCAATGGGATATATATTCTACCCACACACATTTGGAACTCTCCTGGGGTACCCTCACACATATTATTCCCTCATTTAGTGGATATTTTCACAAAAAAGTGAAATTTTCAAAAATCCAGAAAATTGGCTGAAAACGACTAAATAACAAGGAGTCATTGGGCGAATGGCTCTGGAACTGAAATCGGAATGCTTACTTAAATTTCCCCTATCTGAAAGTCTGATAAACGTCGGAAAAATCACTAAGTCTAAAAAAAATTTTTTTTTAACTTTTTTCAATTTTACCCCCGTGGGATATATATTCTACCCACACACATTTGGAACTCTCCTGGGGTACCCTCACACATATTATTCCCTCATTTAGTGGATATTTTCACAAAAAAGTGAAATTTTCAAAAATCCAGAAAATTGGCTGAAAACGACTAAATAACAATGACTCATTGGGCGAATCGCTCTGGAACTGAAATCGGAACACTCAATGACATTTCCCCTATTTGAAAGTCTGATAAACGCTGGAAAAATGACTAAGTCCAAAAAAAAAATTTTTTCAACTTTTTTCAATTTTACCCCCGTGGGATATATATTCTTCCCACACACATTTGGAACTCTCCTGGGGTACCCTCACACATATTATTCCCTCATTTAGTGGATATTTTCACAAAAAAGTGAAATTTTCAAAAATCCAGAAAATTGGCTGAAAACGACTAAATAACAAGGTCTCATTGGGCGAATCGCTCTGGAACTGAAATCGGAATGCTCACTTACATTTCCCCTATCTGAAAGTCTGATAAACGTCGGAAAAATGACTAAGTCCAAAAAAAATTTTTTTTTTTACTTATTTCAATTTTACCCCCGTGGGATATATATTCTACCCACACACATTTGGAACTCTCCTGGGGTACCCTCACACATATTATTCCCTCATTTAGTGGATATTTTCACAAAAAAGTGACATTTTCAAAAATCCTAAAAATTGGCTGAAAACAACTAAATATCAAGGACTCATTGGGCGAATCGCTCTGGAACTGAAATCGGAACTCTCACTGACATTTGCCCTATCTGAAAGTCTGATAAACGCCAGAAAAATGACTTAGGCTATGTGCCCACGTTGCATTTATGAAGCAGAAAATTTCTGCTGCATAAATGCAAGTCCTCTCCCGGAAAAACGCATGCGGAATTCCGCACGCGTTTATCGCGCTTTTTTCGCGCGTTTTTCACGCGTTTTCCACATGCGGAATTGCCTTGCGTTTTTTATGCATTGGACAAAGGCAATTCTGCATGCGGAAACGCAAAATTAAATGACATGCTGCGGATTTTTGAACGCGGCATAAACGCTGCGGAAAAAACCGCAGCATGTGCATAGAAGTTGCGGAAACCCATTGGGGATCATGGGGTGCGGGTTACCAAGCATTTTACAAGCGTTTCCGCTGCGGAAATTCCGCATCAAAAACGCTTGTAAAACGCTACGTGGGCACACAGCCTAAGTCCAAAAAAAAATTCTTTTCAACTTTTTTCAATTTTACCCCAATGGGATATATATTCTACCCATACACATTTGGAACTCTCCTGGGGTACCCTCACACATATTATTCCCTCATTTAGTGGATATTTTCATAAAAAAGTGAAATTTTAAAAAATCCAGAAAATTGGCTGAAAACGACTAAATATCAAGGACTCATTGGGCGAATCGCTCTGGAACTGAAATCGGAATGCTCACTGACATTTCCCGTATCTGAAAGTCTGATAAACACCAGAAAAATGACTAAGTCCAAAAAAGAATTTTTTTCAACTTTTTTCAATTTTACCCCAATGGGATATATATTCTACCCACACACATTTGGAACTCTCCTGGGGTACCCTCACACATATTATTCCCTCATTTAGTGGATATTTTGCCAAAAAAGTGAAATTTTCAAAAATCCAAAAAATTGGCTGAAAACGACTAAATATCAAGGACTCATTGGGCGAATCGCTCTGGAACTGAAATCGGAACGCTCACTGACATTTGCCCTATCTGAAAGTCTGATAAACGCCAGAAAAATGACTAAGTCCAACAAAAAATGTTTTTAAACTTTTTTCAATTTTACCCCCGTGGGATATATATTCTACCCACACACATTTGGAACTCTCCTGGGGTACCCTCACACATATTATTCCCTCATTTAGTGGATATTTTCACAAAAAAGTGAAATTTTCAAAAATCCAGAAAATTGGCTGAAAACGACTAAATAACAATGACTCATTGGGCGAATCGCTCTGGAACTGAAATCGGAACACTCAATGACATTTCCCCTATCTGAAAGTTTGATAAACGCTGGAAAAATGACTAAGTCCAAAAAAAAAATTTTTTCAACTTTTTTCAATTTTACCCCCGTGGGATATATATTCTTCCCAAACACATTTGGAACTCTCCTGGGGTACCCTCACACATATTATTCCCTCATTTAGTGGATATTTTCACAAAAAAGTGAAATTTTCAAAAATCCAGAAAATTGGCTGAAAAAGACTAAATAACAAGGTCTCATTGGGCGAATCGCTCTGGAACTGAAATCGGAATGCTCACTTACATTTCCCCTATCTGAAAGTCTGATAAACGTCGGAAAAATGACTAAGTCCAAAAAAAATTTTTTTTTTTACTTATTTCAATTTTACCCCCGTGGGATATATATTCTACCCACACACATTTGGAACTCTCCTGGGGTACCCTCACACATATTATTCCCTCATTTAGTGGATATTTTCACAAAAAAGTGACATTTTCAAAAATCCTAAAAATTGGCTGAAAACAACTAAATATCAAGGACTCATTGGGCGAATCGCTCTGGAACTGAAATTGGAATGCTCACTGACATTTCCCGTATCTGAAAGTCTGATAAACACCAGAAAAATGACTAAGTCCAAAAAAGAATTTTTTTCAACTTTTTTCAATTTTACCCCAATGGGATATATATTCTACCCACACACATTTGGAACTCTCCTGGGGTACCCTCACACATATTATTCCCTCATTTAGTGGATATTTTGCCAAAAAAGTGAAATTTTCAAAAATCCAAAAAATTGGCTGAAAACGACTAAATATCAAGGACTCATTGGGCGAATCGCTCTGGAACTGAAATCGGAACGCTCACTGACATTTGCCCTATCTGAAAGTCTGATAAACGCCAGAAAAATGACTAAGTCCAACAAAAAATGTTTTTAAACTTTTTTCAATTTTACCCCCGTGGGATATATATTCTACCCACACACATTTGGAACTCTCCTGGGGTACCCTCACACATATTATTCCCTCATTTAGTGGATATTTTCACAAAAAAAATTGAAATTTTCAAAAATCCAGAAAATTGGCTGAAAACTACTAAATATCAAGGACTCATTGGGCGAATCGCTCTGGAACTGAAATCGGAATGCTCACTGACATTTCCCCTATCTGAAAGTCTGATAAACGCCGGAAAAATGACTAAGTCCAAAAAAAATTTTTTTTAAACTTTTTTCAATTTTATCCCTGTGGGATATATATTCTACCCACACACATTTGGAGCTCTCCTGGGGTACCCTCACACATATTATTCCCTCATTTAGTGGATATTTTCACAAAAAAGTGAAATTTTCAAAAATCCAAAAAATTGGCTGAAAACGACTAAATATCAAGGACTCATTGGGTGAAGCAGTCTGGAACTGAAATCGGAATGCTTACTGACATTTCCCCTATCTGAAAGTCTGATAAACATCGGAAAAATCACTAAGTCTAAAAAAAATTTTTTTTTAACTTTTTTCAATTTTACCCCCGAGGGATATATATTCTACCCACACACATTTGGAACTCTCCTGGGGTACCCTCACACATATTATTCCCTCATTTAGTGGATATTTTCAAAAAAAAAGTGAAATTTTCAAAAATCCAGAAAATTGGCTGAAAACGACTAAATAACAATGACTCATTGGGCGAACCGCTCTGGAACTGAAATCGGAACACTCACTCACATTTCCCCTATCTGAAAGTCTGATAAACGCTGGAAAAATGACTAAGTCCAAAAAAAAAATTTTTTCAACTTTTTTCAATTTTACCCCCGAGGGATATATATTCTACCCACACACATTTGGAACTCTCCTGGGGTACCCTCACACATATTATTCCCTCATTTAGTGGATATTTTCAAAAAAAAGTGAAATTTTCAAAAATCCAGAAAATTGGCTGAAAACGACTAAATAACAATGACTCATTGGGCGAACCGCTCTGGAACTGAAATCGGAACACTCACTCACATTTCCCCTATCTGAAAGTCTGATAAACGCTGGAAAAATGACTAAGTCCAAAAAAAAAATTTTTTCAACTTTTTTCAATTTTACCCCCGTGGGATATATATTCTACCCACACACATTTGGAACTCTCCTGGGGTACCCTCACACATATTATTCCCTCATTTAGTGGATATTTTCACAAAAAAAGTGAAATTTTCAAAAATTCAGAAAATTGGCTGAAAACTACTAAATATCAAGGACTCATTGGGCGAATCGCTCTGGAACTGAAATTGGAACGCTCACTGACATTTCCCCTAACTGAAAGTCTGATAAACGCTGGAAAAATGACTAAGTCCAAAAAAAAATTTTTTCAACTTTTTTCAATTTTTCCCCCGTGGGATATATATTCTACCCACACACATTTGGAACTCTCCTGGGGTACCCTCACACGTATTATTCCCTCATTTAGTGGATATTTTCACAAAAAAGTGAAATTTTCAAAAATACAGAAAATTGGCTGAAAACGACTAAATAACAAGGACTCATTGGGAGAATCACTCTGGAACTGAAATCAGAACGCTCACTGACATTTCCCCTAACTGAAAGTCTGATAAACGCTGGAAAAATGACTAAGTCCAAAAAAAAAATGTTTTCAACTTTTTTCAATTTTTCCCCCGTGGGATATATATTCTACCCACACACATTTGGAACTCTCCTGGGGTACCCTCACACATATTGTTCCCTCATTTAGTGGATATTTTCACAAAAAAGTGAAATTTTCAAAAATCCAAAAAATTGGCTGAAAACGACTAAATATCAAGGACTCATTGGGTGTATCACTCTGGTACTGAAATCGGAAAGCTCACTGAAATTTCCCCTATCAGAAAGTCTGATAAACGCCAGAAAAATGACTAAGTCCAAAAAAATTTTTTTTTCAACTTTTTTCAATTTTACCCCCGTGGGATACATATTCTACCCACACACATTTGGAACTCTCCTGGGGTACCCTCACACATATTATTCTCTCATTTAGTGGATATTTTCACAAAAAAAGTGAAATTTTCAAAAATCCAGAAAATTGGCTGAAAACTACTAAATATCAAGGACTCATTGGGCGAATCGCTCTGGAACTGAAATCCGAACGCTCACTGACATTTCCCCTATCTGAAAGTCTGATAAACGCTGGAAAAATGACTAAGTCCAAAAAAAAATTTTTTCAACTTTTTTCAATTTTTCCCCCGTGGGATATATATTCTACCCACACACATTTGGAACTCTCCTGGGGTACCCTCACACATATTATTCCCTCATTTAGTGGATATTTTCACAAAAAAGTGAAATTTTCAAAAATCCAGAAAATTGCCTGAAAACGACTAAATAACAAGGAGTCATTGGGCAAATCGCTATGGAACTGAAATCGGAACGCTCACTGACATTTGCCCTATCTGAAAGTCTGATAAACGCCGGAAAAATGACTAAGTCCAAAAAAAAAATTTTTCAACTTTTTTAAATTTTACCCCGTAGGATATATTTTCTACCCACACACATTTGGAACTCTCCTGGGGTACCCTCAGACATATTATTTCCTCATTTAGTGGATATTTTCACAAAAAAGAGAAATTTTCAAAAATCCAGAAAATTGGCTGAAAACGACTAAATATCAAGGACTCATTGGGCGAATCGCTCTGGAACTGAAATCAGAATGCTCACTGACATTTCCCCTATCTGAAAGTCTGATAAACGCTGGAAAAATGACTAAGTCCAAAAAAAATTTTTTTTCAACTTTTTTCAATTTTACCCCCGTGGGATATATATTCTACCCACACACATTTGGAACTCTCCTGAGGTACCCTCACACATATTTAGTCCCTCATTTAGTGGATATTTTCACAAAAAAGTGAAATTTTCAAAAATCCTGAAAATTGGCTGAAAATGGCTAAATATCAAGGACTCATTGGGAAAATCGCTCTGGAACAGAAATCGGAACGCTCACTGACATTTCCTCTATCTGAAAGTCTAATAAACGCCAGAAAAATTACTAAGTCCAAAAAAAATTTTTTTAAAACTTTTTTCAATTTTACCCCCGCGGGATATATATTCTACCCACACACATTTGGAACTCTCCTGGGGTACCCTCACACATATTATTCCCTCATTTAGTGGATATTTTCACAAAAAAGTGAAATTTTCAAAAATCCAAAATATTGGCTGAAAACGACTAAATATCAAGGAATCATTGGGCGAATCGCTCTGCAACTGAAATCGGAACGCTCATTGACATTTGCCCTATCTGAAAGTCTGATAAAAACAGGATAAATGACTAAGTCCAACAAAAAAAATTTTTTCAACTTTTTTCAATTTTACCCCGTGGGATATATATTTTACCCACACACATTTGGAACTCTCCTGGGGTACCCTCACACATATTATTCCCTCATTTAGTGGATATTTTCACAAAAAAGTGAAATTTTCAAAAATCCAAAATATTGGCTGAAAACGACTAAATATCAAGGACTCAATGGGCGAATCGCTCTGGAAATGAAATCGGAACGCTCACTCACATTTGACCTATCTTAAAGTCTGATAAACGCCAGAAAAGTGATTAAGTCCAAAAAAAAATTTTTTTCAACTTTTTTCAATTTTTCCCCCGTGGGATATATATTCTACCCACACACATTTGGAACTCTCCTGGGGTACCCTCACACATATTATTCCCTCATTTAGTGGATATTTTCACAAAAAAAGTGAAATTTTCAAAAATCCAGAAAATTGGCTGAAAACGACTAAATAACAAGGACTCATTGGGAGAATCACTCTGGAACTGAAATCGGAACGCTCACTGACATTTCCCCTATCTGAAAGTCTGATAAACGCCGGAAAAATGACTAAGTCCAAAAAAATTTTTTTTTAAACTTTTTTCAATTTTATCCCCGTGGGATATATATTCTACCCACACACATTTGGAACTCTCCTGGGGTACCCTCACACATATTATTCCCTCATTTAGTGGATATTTTCACAAAAAAGTGAAATTTTCAAAAATCCAAAATATTGGCTGAATACCACTAAATATTAAGGACTCATTGGGCGATTCGCTGTGGAACTGAAATCGAAAAGCTCACTGACATTTGCCCAATCTGAAAGTCTGATAAAAGCAGGATAAATGACTAAGTCCCAAAAAAAATTTTTCAACTTTTTTCAATTTTACCCCCGTGGGATATATATTCTACCCACACACATTTGTAACTCTCCTGGGGTACCCTCACACATATTATTCCCTCATTTATTGGATATTTTCACAAAAAAGTGAAATTTTCAAAAATCCTAAATATTGGCTGAAAACGACTAAATATCAAGGAATCATTGGGCGAATCGCTCTGGAACTGATATCGGAATGCTCACTGACATTTGCCCTATCTGAAAGTCTGATAAAAGCAGGATAAATGACTAAGTCCAAAAAAAAAATTTTTTCAACTTTTTTCAATTTTACCCCGTGGGATATATATTCTACCCACAGACATTTGGAACACTCCTGGGGTACCCTCAGACATATTATTTCCTCATTTAGTGGATATTTTCACAAGAAAGTGAAATTTTCAAAAATCCAGAAAATTGGTTGTAAACGACTAAATAGCAAGGACTCATTGGGCGAATCGCACTGGAACTGAAATCGGAACGCTCACTCACATTTCCCCTATCTGAAAGTCTGATAAATGCCGGAAAATGACTAAGTCCAAAAAAAAAATTTTTCAACTTTTTTCAATTTTACCCCTGTGGGATATATATTCTACCCACACACATTTGTAACTCTCCTGGGGTACCCTCACACATATTATTCCCTCATTTAGTGGATATTTTCACAAAAAAGTGAAATTTTCAAAAATCCAGAAAATTGGCTGAAAACGACTAAATATCAAGGACTCATTGGGCGAATCGCTCTGGAACTGAAATCGGAGCGCTCACTGACTTTTCCCCTAACTGAAAGTCTGATAAACGCTGGAAAAATGACTAAGTCCAAAAAAAATTTCTTTCAACTTTTTTCAATTTTTCCCCCGTGGGATATATATTCTACCCACACACATTTGGAACTCTCCTGGGGTACCCTCACACATATTATTCCCTCATTTAGTGGATATTTTCACAAAAAAGTGAAATTTTCAAAAATCCAGAAAATTGGCTGAAAACGACTAAATAACAAGGACTCATTGGGAGAATCACTCTGGAACTGAAATCGGAACGCTCACTGACATTTCCCCTATCTGAAAGTCTGATAAACGCCGGAAAAATGACTAAGTCCGAAAAAAATTTTTTTTAAACTTTTTTCAATTTTATCCCCGTGGGATATATATTCTACCCACACACATTTGGAACTCTCCTGGGGTACCCTCACACATATTATTCCCTCATTTAGTGGATATTTTCACAAAAAAGTGAAATTTTCAAAAATCCTGAAAATTGGCTGAAAACGACTAAATATCAAGGACTCATGGGGCGAATCGCTCTGGAAATGAAATCGGAACGCTCACTCACAATTGACCTATCTTAAAGTCTGATGAACGCCAGAAAAGTGATTAAGTCCAAAAAAAAATTTTTTTAAACTTTTTTCAAATTTACCCCCGTGGGATATATATTCTACCCACACACATTTGGAACTCTCCTGGGGTACCCTCACACATATTATTCCCTCATTTAGTGGATATTTTCACAAAAAAGTGAAATTTTCAAAAATCCAAAATATTGGCTGAAAACCACTAAATATTAAGGACTCATTGGGCGATTCGCTCCGGAACTGAAATCGAAAAGCTCACTGACATTTGCCCTATCTGAAAGTCTGATAAAAGCAGGATAAATGACTAAGTCCAAAAAAAAAATTTTTTCAACTTTTTTCAATTTTACCCCGTGGGATATATATTCTACCCACACACATTTGGAACTCTCCTGGGGTACCCTCAGACATATTATTTCCTCATTTAGTGGATATTTTCACAAAAAAGTGAAATTTTGAAAAATCCAGAAAATTGGTTGTAAACGACTAAATATCAAGGACTCATTGGGCGAATCGCACTGCAACTGAAATCGGAAAGCTTACTCACATTTCCCCTATCTGAAAGTCTGATAAATGCCGGAAAATGACTAAATCCAAAAAAAAAATTTTTCAACTTTTTTCAATTTTACCCCGTGGGATATATATTCTACCCACAGACATTTGGAACTTTCCTGGGGTACCCTCAGACATATTATTTCCTCATTTAGTGGATATTTTCACAAGAAAGTGAAATTTTCAAAAATCCAGAAAATTGGTTGTAAACGACTAAATATCAAGGACTCATTGGGCGAATCGCACTGCAACTGAAATCGGAACGCTTTCTCACATTTCCCCTATCTGAAAGTCTGATAAATGCCGGAAAATGACTAAGTCCAAAAAAAAAATTTTTCAACTTTTTTCAATTTTACCCCTTTGGGATATATATTCTACCCACACACATTTGTAACTCTCCTGGGGTACCCTCACACATATTATTCCCTCATTTAGTGGATATTTTCACAAAAAAGTGAAATTTTCAAAAATCCAAAATATTGGCTGAAAACGACTAAATATCAAGGAATCATTGGGCGAATCGCTCTGCAACTGAAATCGGAACGCTCATTGACATTTGCCCTATCTGAAAGTCTGATAAAAACAGGATAAATGACTAAGTCCAAAAAAAAAAAATTTTCAACTTTTTTCAATTTTACCCCGTGGGATATATATTCTACCCACACACATTTGTAACTCTCCTGGGGTACCCTCACACATATTATTCCCTCATTTAGTGGATATTTTCACAAAAAAGTGAAATTTTCAAAAATCCAGAAAATTGGCTGAAAACGACTAAGTATCAAGGACTCATTGGGCGAATCGCTCTGGAACTGAAATCGGAAAGCTCACTGACATTTCCCCTATCTGAATTTCTGATAAATGCCGGAAAAATGACTAAGTCCAAAAAAAAATTTTTTTCAAATTTACCCCCGTGGGATATATATTCTACCCACACACATTTGGAACTCTCCTTGGGTACCCTCGCACATATTATTCCCTCATTTAGTGGATATTTTCACAAAAAAGTGAAATTTTGAAAAATCCAGAAAATTGGCTGAAAACAACTAAATATCAAGGACTCATTGGGCGAATCGCTCTGGAACTGAAATCGGAAAGCTCACTGACATTTCCCCTATCTGAAAGTCTGATAAATGCCGGAAAAATGACTAAGTCCAAATGAAATTTTTTTTCAACTTTTTTCAATTTTACCCCCGTGGGATATATATTCTACCCACACACATTTGGAACTCTCCTGGGGTACCCTCACACATATTATTCCCTCATTTAGTGGATATTTTCACAAAAAAGTGAAATTTTCAAAAATCCAGAAAATTGCCTGAAAACGACTAAATAACAAGGAGTCATTGGGCAAATCGCTATGGAACTGAAATCGGAACGCTCACTGACATTTGCCCTATCTGAAAGTCTGATAAACGCCGGAAAAATGACTAAGTCCAAAAAAAAAATTTTTCAACTTTTTTAAATTTTACCCCGTAGGATATATTTTCTACCCACACACATTTGGAACTCTCCTGGGGTACCCTCAGACATATTATTTCCTCATTTAGTGGATATTTTCACAAAAAAGAGAAATTTTCAAAAATCCAGAAAATTGGCTGAAAACGACTAAATATCAAGGACTCATTGGGCGAATCGCTCTGGAACTGAAATCAGAATGCTCACTGACATTTCCCCTATCTGAAAGTCTGATAAACGCTGGAAAAATGACTAAGTCCAAAAAAAATTTTTTTTCAACTTTTTTCAATTTTACCCCCGTGGGATATATATTCTACCCACACACATTTGGAACTCTCCTGAGGTACCCTCACACATATTTAGTCCCTCATTTAGTGGATATTTTCACAAAAAAGTGAAATTTTCAAAAATCCTGAAAATTGGCTGAAAATGGCTAAATATCAAGGACTCATTGGGAAAATCGCTCTGGAACTGAAATCGGAACGCTCACTGACATTTCCTCTATCTGAAAGTCTAATAAACGCCGGAAAAATTACTAAGTCCAAAAAAAATTTTTTTAAAACTTTTTTCAATTTTTCCCCCGCGGGATATATATTCTACCCACACACATTTGGAACTCTCCTGGGGTACCCTCACACATATTATTCCCTCATTTAGTGGATATTTTCACAAAAAAGTGAAATTTTCAAAAATCCAAAATATTGGCTGAAAACGACTAAATATCAAGGAATCATTGGGCGAATCGCTCTGCAACTGAAATCGGAACGCTCATTGACATTTGCCCTATCTGAAAGTCTGATAAAAACAGGATAAATGACTAAGTCCAACAAAAAAAATTTTTTCAACTTTTTTCAATTTTACCCCGTGGGATATATATTTTACCCACACACATTTGGAACTCTCCTGGGGTACCCTCACACATATTATTCCCTCATTTAGTGGATATTTTCACAAAAAAGTGAAATTTTCAAAAATCCAAAATATTGGCTGAAAACGACTAAATATCAAGGACTCATTGGGCGAATCGCTCTGGAAATGAAATCGGAATGCACACTCACATTTGACCTATCTTAAAGTCTGATAAACGCCAGAAAAGTGATTAAGTCCAAAAAAAAATTTTTTTCAACTTTTTTCAATTTTTCCCCCGTGGGATATATATTCTACCCACACACATTTGGAACTCTCCTGGGGTACCCTCACACATATTATTCCCTCATTTAGTGGATATTTTCACAAAAAAAGTGAAATTTTCAAAAATCCAGAAAATTGGCTGAAAACGACTAAATAACAAGGACTCATTGGGAGAATCACTCTGGAACTGAAATCGGAACGCTCACTGACATTTCCCCTATCTGAAAGTCTGATAAACGCCGGAAAAATGACTAAGTCCAAAAAAATTTTTTTTTAAACTTTTTTCAATTTTATCCCCGTGGGATATATATTCTACCCACACACATTTGGAACTCTCCTGGGGTACCCTCACACATATTATTCCCTCATTTAGTGGATATTTTCACAAAAAAGTGAAATTTTCAAAAATCCAAAATATTGGCTGAATACCACTAAATATTAAGGACTCATTGGGCGATTCGCTCTGGAACTGAAATCGAAAAGCTCACTGACATTTGCCCAATCTGAAAGTCTGATAAAAGCAGGATAAATGACTAAGTCCCAAAAAAAATTTTTCAACTTTTTTCAATTTTACCCCCGTGGGATATATATTCTACCCACACACATTTGTAACTCTCCTGGGGTACCCTCACACATATTATTCCCTCATTTATTGGATATTTTCACAAAAAAGTGAAATTTTCAAAAATCCTAAATATTGGCTGAAAACGACTAAATATCAAGGAATCATTGGGCGAATCGCTCTGGAACTGATATCGGAATGCTCACTGACATTTGCCCTATCTGAAAGTCTGATAAAAGCAGGATAAATGACTAAGTCCAAAAAAAAAATTTTTTCAACTTTTTTCAATTTTACCCCGTGGGATATATATTCTACCCACAGACATTTGGAACACTCCTGGGGTACCCTCAGACATATTATTTCCTCATTTAGTGGATATTTTCACAAGAAAGTGAAATTTTCAAAAATCCAGAAAATTGGTTGTAAACGACTAAATAGCAAGGACTCATTGGGCGAATCGCACTGGAACTGAAATCGGAACGCTCACTCACATTTCCCCTATCTGAAAGTCTGATAAATGCCGGAAAATGACTAAGTCCAAAAAAAAAATTTTTCAACTTTTTTCAATTTTACCCCTGTGGAATATATATTCTACCCACACACATTTGTAACTCTCCTGGGGTACCCTCACACATATTATTCCCTCATTTAGTGGATATTTTCACAAAAAAGTGAAATTTTCAAAAATCCAGAAAATTGGCTGAAAACGACTAAATATCAAGGACTCATTGGGCGAATCGCTCTGGAACTGAAATCGGAACGCTCACTGACATTTCCCCTAACTGAAAGTCTGATAAACGCTGGAAAAATGACTAAGTCCAAAAAAAATTTCTTTCAACTTATTTCAATTTTTCCCCCGTGGGATATATATTCTACCCACACACATTTGGAACTCTCCTGGGGTACCCTCACACATATTATTCCCTCATTTAGTGGATATTTTCACAAAAAAGTGAAATTTTCAAAAATCCAGAAAATTGGCTGAAAACGACTAAATAACAAGGACTCATTGGGAGAATCACTCTGGAACTGAAATCGGAACGCTCACTGACATTTCCCCTATCTGAAAGTCTGATAAACGCCGGAAAAATGACTAAGTCCCAAAAAAATTTTTTTTAAACTTTTTTCAATTTTATCCCCGTGGGATATATATTCTACCCACACACATTTGGAACTCTCCTGGGGTACCCTCACACATATTATTCCCTCATTTAGTGGATATTTTCACAAAAAAGTGAAATTTTCAAAAATCCTGAAAATTGGCTGAAAACGACTAAATATCAAGGACTCATGGGGCGAATCGCTCTGGAAATGAAATCGGAACGCTCACTCACAATTGACCTATCTTAAAGTCTGATGAACGCCAGAAAAGTGATTAAGTCCAAAAAAAAATTTTTTTAAACTTTTTTCAAATTTACCCCCGTGGGATATATATTCTACCCACACACATTTGGAACTCTCCTGGGGTACCCTCACACATATTATTCCCTCATTTAGTGGATATTTTCACAAAAAAGTGAAATTTTCAAAAATCCAAAATATTGGCTGAAAACCACTAAATAATAAGGACTCATTGGGCGATTCGCTCTGGAACTGAAATCGAAAAGCTCACTGACATTTGCCCTATCTGAAAGTCTGATAAAAGCAGGATAAATGACTAAGTCCAAAAAAAAAATTTTTTCAACTTTTTTCAATTTTACCCCGTGGGATATATATTCTACCCACACACATTTGGAACTCTCCTGGGGTACCCTCAGACATATTATTTCCTCATTTAGTGGATATTTTCACAAAAAAGTGAAATTTTGAAAAATCCAGAAAATTGGTTGTAAACGACTAAATATCAAGGACTCATTGGGCGAATCGCACTGCAACTGAAATCGGAAAGCTTACTCACATTTCCCCTATCTGAAAGTCTGATTAAATGCCGGAAAATGACTAAATCCAAAAAAAAAATTTTTCAACTTTTTTCAATTTTACCCCGTGGGATATATATTCTACCCACAGACATTTGGAACTTTCCTGGGGTACCCTCAGACATATTATTTCCTCATTTAGTGGATATTTTCACAAGAAAGTGAAATTTTCAAAAATCCAGAAAATTGGTTGTAAACGACTAAATATCAAGGACTCATTGGGCGAATCGCACTGCAACTGAAATCGGAACGCTTACTCACATTTCCCCTATCTGAAAGTCTGATAAATGCCGGAAAATGACTAAGTCCAAAAAAAAAATTTTTCAACTTTTTTCAATTTTACCCCTGTGGGATATATATTCTACCCACACACATTTGTAACTCTCCTGGGGTACCCTCACACATATTATTCCCTCATTTAGTGGATATTTTCACAAAAAAGTGAAATTTTCAAAAATCCAAAATATTGGCTGAAAACGACTAAATATCAAGGAATCATTGGGCGAATCGCTCTGCAACTGAAATCGGAACGCTCATTGACATTTGCCCTATCTGAAAGTCTGATAAAAACAGGATAAATGACTAAGTCCAAAAAAAAAAAATTTTCAACTTTTTTCAATTTTACCCCGTGGGATATATATTCTACCCACACACATTTGTAACTCTCCTGGGGTACCCTCACACATATTATTCCCTCATTTAGTGGATATTTTCACAAAAAAGTGAAATTTTCAAAAATCCAGAAAATTGGCTGAAAACGACTAAGTATCAAGGACTCATTGGGCGAATCGCTCTGGAACTGAAATCGGAAAGCTCACTGACATTTCCCCTATCTGAATTTCTGATAAATGCCGGAAAAATGACTAAGTCCAAAAAAAAATTTTTTTCAAATTTACCCCCGTGGGATATATATTCTACCCACACACATTTGGAACTCTCCTTGGGTACCCTCGCACATATTATTCCCTCATTTAGTGGATATTTTCACAAAAAAGTGAAATTTTGAAAAATCCAGAAAATTGGCTGAAAACAACTAAATATCAAGGACTCATTGGGCAAATCGCTCTGGAACTGAAATCGGAAAGCTCACTGACATTTCCCCTATCTGAAAGTCTGATAAATGCCGGAAAAATGACTAAGTCCAAATGAAATTTTTTTTCAACTTTTTTCAATTTTACCCCCGTGGGATATATATTTTACCCACACACATTTGGAACTCTCCTGGGGTACCCTCACACATATTATTCCCTCATTTAGTGGATATTTTCACAAAAAAGTGAAATTTTCAAAAATCCAGAAAATTGGCTGAAAACGACTAAATATCAAGTACTCATTGGGCGAATCGCTCTGGAACTGAAATCGGAACGCTCACTGATATTTGCCCTATCTGAAAGTCTGATAAACGCCGGAAAAATGACTATGTCCTAAACAATTGTTTTCAAATTTACCCTCATGGGATATATATTCTACCCACACACATTTGGAACTCTCCTGGGGTACCCTCACACATATTATTCCCTCATTTAGTGGATATTTTCACAAAAAAGTGACATTTTCAAAAATCCTGAAAATTGGCTGAAAACGACTAAATAACAAGGACTCATTAGGAGAATCACTCTGGAACTGAAATCGGAACGCTCACTGACATTTCCCCTATCTGAAAGTCTGATAAACGCCGGAAAAATGACTAAGTCCCAAAAAAATTTTTTTTAAACTTTTTTCAATTTTATCCCCGTGGGATATATATTCTACCCACACACATTTGGAACTCTCCTGGGGTACCCTCACACATATTATTCCCTCATTTAGTGGATATTTTCACAAAAAAGTGAAATTTTCAAAAATCCTGAAAATTGGCTGAAAACGACTAAATATCAAGGACTCATGGGGCGAATCGCTCTGGAAATGAAATCGGAACGCTCACTCACAATTGACCTATCTTAAAGTCTGATGAACGCCAGAAAAGTGATTAAGTCCAAAAAAAAATTTTTTTAAACTTTTTTCAAATTTACCCCCGTGGGATATATATTCTACCCACACACATTTGGAACTCTCCTGGGGTACCCTCACACATATTATTCCCTCATTTAGTGGATATTTTCACAAAAAAGTGAAATTTTCAAAAATCCAAAATATTGGCTGAAAACCACTAAATATTAAGGACTCATTGGGCGATTCGCTCTGGAACTGAAATCGAAAAGCTCACTGACATTTGCCCTATCTGAAAGTCTGATAAAAGCAGGATAAATGACTAAGTCCAAAAAAAAAATTTTTTCAACTTTTTTCAATTTTACCCCGTGGGATATATATTCTACCCACACACATTTGGAACTCTCCTGGGGTACCCTCAGACATATTATTTCCTCATTTAGTGGATATTTTCACAAAAAAGTGAAATTTTGAAAAATCCAGAAAATTGGTTGTAAACGACTAAATATCAAGGACTCATTGGGCGAATCGCACTGCAACTGAAATCGGAAAGCTTACTCACATTTCCCCTATCTGAAAGTCTGATAAATGCCGGAAAATGACTAAATCCAAAAAAAAAATTTTTCAACTTTTTTCAATTTTACCCCGTGGGATATATATTCTACCCACAGACATTTGGAACTTTCCTGGGGTACCCTCAGACATATTATTTCCTCATTTAGTGGATATTTTCACAAGAAAGTGAAATTTTCAAAAATCCAGAAAATTGGTTGTAAACGACTAAATATCAAGGACTCATTGGGCGAATCGCACTGCAACTGAAATCGGAACGCTTACTCACATTTCCCCTATCTGAAAGTCTGATAAATGCCGGAAAATGACTAAGTCCAAAAAAAAAATTTTTCAACTTTTTTCAATTTTACCCCTGTGGGATATATATTCTACCCACACACATTTGTAACTCTCCTGGGGTACCCTCACACATATTATTCCCTCATTTAGTGGATATTTTCACAAAAAAGTGAAATTTTCAAAAATCCAAAATATTGGCTGAAAACGACTAAATATCAAGGAATCATTGGGCGAATCGCTCTGCAACTGAAATCGGAACGCTCATTGACATTTGCCCTATCTGAAAGTCTGATAAAAACAGGATAAATGACTAAGTCCAAAAAAAAAAAATTTTCAACTTTTTTCAATTTTACCCCGTGGGATATATATTCTACCCACACACATTTGTAACTCTCCTGGGGTACCCTCACACATATTATTCCCTCATTTAGTGGATATTTTCACAAAAAAGTGAAATTTTCAAAATTCCAGAAAATTGGCTGAAAACGACTAAGTATCAAGGACTCATTGGGCGAATCGCTCTGGAACTGAAATCGGAAAGCTCACTGACATTTCCCCTATCTGAATTTCTGATAAATGCCGGAAAAATGACTAAGTCCAAAAAAAAATTTTTTTCAAATTTACCCCCGTGGGATATATATTCTACCCACACACATTTGGAACTCTCCTTGGGTACCCTCGCACATATTATTCCCTCATTTAGTGGATATTTTCACAAAAAAGTGAAATTTTGAAAAATCCAGAAAATTGGCTGAAAACAACTAAATATCAAGGACTCATTGGGCGAATCGCTCTGGAACTGAAATCGGAAAGCTCACTGACATTTCCCCTATCTGAAAGTCTGATAAATGCCGGAAAAATGACTAAGTCCAAATGAAATTTTTTTTCAACTTTTTTCAATTTTACCCCCGTGGGATATATATTTTACCCACACACATTTGGAACTCTCCTGGGGTACCCTCACACATATTATTCCCTCATTTAGTGGATATTTTCACAAAAAAGTGAAATTTTCAAAAATCCAGAAAATTGGCTGAAAACGACTAAATATCAAGTACTCATTGGGCGAATCGCTCTGGAACTGAAATCGGAACGCTCACTGATATTTGCCCTATCTGAAAGTCTGATAAACGCCGGAAAAATGACTATGTCCTAAACAATTGTTTTCAAATTTACCCTCATGGGATATATATTCTACCCACACACATTTGGAACTCTCCTGGGGTACCCTCACACATATTATTCCCTCATTTAGTGGATATTTTCACAAAGAAGTGACATTTTCAAAAATCCAAAATATTGGCTGAAAACGACTAAATATCAAGGACTCATTGGGCGAATCGCTATGGAACTGAAATCGGAACGCTCACTGACATTTGCCCTATCTGAAAGTCTGATAAACGCCGGAAAAATGACTAAGTCCAAAAAAAAAAATTTTTTAAACTTTTTTCAAATTTACCCCCGTGGGATATATATTCTACCCACACACATTTGGAACTCTACTGGGGTACCCTCACACATATTATTCCCTCATTTAGTGGATATTTTCACAAAAAAGTGACATTTTCAAAAATCCAAAATATTGTCAGAAAACGACTAAATATCAAGGACTCATTGGGCGAATCGCTCTGGAACTGAAATCGGAACGCTCACTGACATTTGCCCTATCTGAAAGTCTGATAAACGCCGGAAAAATGACTATGTCCTAAACAATTGTTTTCAAATTTACCCTCATGGGATATATATTCTACCCACACACATTTGGAACTCTCCTGGGGTACCCTCAGACATATTATTTCCTCATTTAGTGGATATTTTCACAAAAAAGTGAAATTTTCAAAAATCCAGAAAAAAGGCTGAAAATTACTAAATATAAAGGACTCATTGGGCGAATCGCTTTGGTACTGAAATCGGAATGCTCACTGACATTTCCCCTATTTGAAAGTCTGATAAACGCGGGAAAAATGAGTAAGTCCAAAAAAAAAATGTTTTCAACTTTTTTCAATTTTACCCCCGTGGGATATATATTCTACCCACACACATTTGGAACTCTCCTGTGGAACCCTCACACATTATTCCCTAATTTAGCGGATATTTTCACAAAAAAGTGACATTTTCAAAAATCCAAAATATTGACTGAAAACGACTAAATATCAAGGACTCATTGGGCGAATCGCTCTGGAACTGAAATCGGAACGCTCACTGACATTTGCCCTATCTGAAAGTCTGATGAACGCCGGAAAAATGACTAAGTCCAAAAAAAAAATTTTTTCAACTTTTTTCAATTTTACCCTGTGGGATATATATTCTATCCACACACATTTGGAACTCTCCTGGGGTACCCTTAAACATATTATTTAGTCATTTAGTGGATATTTTCACAAAATAGTTACATTTTCAAAAATCCAGAAAATTGGCTAAAACGATGAAATATCAAGGACTCTTTCGGCGAATCGCTCTGGAACTGAAATCAGAATGCTCACTGACATTTCCCCTATTTGAAAGACTGATAAACGCCAGAAAAATGACTAAGTCAAAAAAAATTTTTTTCAAATTTACCCCCGTGGGATATATATTCTACCCACACACATTTGGAACTCTCCTTGGGTACCCTCACACATATTATTCCCTCATTTAGTGGATATTTTCACAAAAAAGTGAAATTTTCAAAAATCCAAAATATTGGCTGAAAACGACTAAATATCAAGGAATCATTGGGCGAATCGCTCTGCAACTGAAATCGGAACGCTCATTGACATTTGCCCTATCTGAAAGTCTGATAAAAACAGGATAAATGACTAAGTCCAAAAAAAAAAAATTTTCAACTTTTTTCAATTTTACCCCGTGGGATATATATTCTACCCACACACATTTGTAACTCTCCTGGGGTACCCTCACACATATTATTTCCTCATTTAGTGGATATTTTCACAAAAAAGTGAAATTTTCAAAAATCCAGAAAATTGGCTGAAAACGACTAAATATCAAGGACTCATTGGGCGAATCGCTCTGGAACTGAAATCGGAAAGCTCACTGACATTTCCCCTATCTGAATTTCTGATAAATGCCGGAAAAATGACTAAGTCCAAAAAAAAATTTTTTTCAAATTTACCCCCGTGGGATATATATTCTACCCACACACATTTGGAACTCTCCTTGGGTACCCTCGCAGATATTATTCCCTCATTTAGTGGATATTTTCACAAAAAAGTGAAATTTTGAAAAATCCAGAAAATTGGCTGAAAACAACTAAATATCAAGGACTCATTGGGCGAATCGCTCTGGAACTGAAATCGGAAAGCTCACTGACATTTCCCCTATCTGAAAGTCTGATAAATGCCGGAAAAATGACTAAGTCCAAATGAAATTTTTTTTCAACTTTTTTCAATTTTACCCCCGTGGGATATATATTTTACCCACACACATTTGGAACTCTCCTGGGGTACCCTCACACATATTATTCCCTCATTTAGTGGATATTTTCACAAAAAAGTGAAATTTTCAAAAATCCAGAAAATTGGCTGAAAACGACTAAATATCAAGTACTCATTGGGCGAATCGCTCTGGAACTGAAATCGGAACGCTCACTGATATTTGCCCTATCTGAAAGTCTGATAAACGCCGGAAAAATGACTATGTCCTAAACAATTGTTTTCAAATTTACCCTCATGGGATATATATTCTACCCACACACATTTGGAACTCTCCTGGGGTACCCTCACACATATTATTCCCTCATTTAGTGGATATTTTCACAAAGAAGTGACATTTTCAAAAATCCAAAATATTGGCTGAAAACGACTAAATATCAAGGACTCATTGGGCGAATCGCTATGGAACTGAAATCGGAACGCTCACTGACATTTGCCCTATCTGAAAGTCTGATAAACGCCGGAAAAATGACTAAGTCCAAAAAAAAAAATTTTTTAAACTTTTTTCAAATTTACCCCCGTGGGATATATATTCTACCCACACACATTTGGAACTCTACTGGGGTACCCTCACACATATTATTCCCTCATTTAGTGGATATTTTCACAAAAAAGTGACATTTTCAAAAATCCAAAATATTGTCAGATAACGACTAAATATCAAGGACTCATTGGGCGAATCGCTCTGGAACTGAAATCGGAACGCTCACTGACATTTGCCCTATCTGAAAGTCTGATAAACGCCGGAAAAATGACTAAGTCCAAAAAAAAAAATTTTTTAAACTTTTTTCAAATTTACCCCCGTGGGATATATATTCTACCCACACACATTTGGAACTCTCCTGTGGAACCCTCACACATTATTCCCTAATTTAGAGATATTTTCACAAAAAAGTGACATTTTCAAAAATCCAAAATATTGACTGAAAACGACTAAATATCAAGGACTCATTGGGCGAATCGCTCTGGAACTGAAATCGGAACGCTCACTGACATTTGCCCTATTTGAAAGACTGATAAACGCCAGAAAAATGACTAAGTCAAAAAAAATTTTTTTTTTAACTTTTTTCAATTTTACCCCCGTGGGATATATATTCTACCCACACACATTTGGAACTCTCCTGGGGTACCCTCAGACATATTATTTCCTCATTTAGTGGATATTTTCACAAAAAACTGAAATTTTCAAAAATCCAGAAAAAAGGCTGAAAATTACTAAATATCAAGGACACATTGGGCGAATCGCTTTGGAACTGAAATCGGAATGCTCACTGACATTTCCCCTATCTGAAAGACTGATAAACGCCGGAAAAATGACTAAGTCCAAAAAAAAAATTTTTTCAACTTTTTTCAATTTTACCCCCGTGGGATATATATTCTACCCACACACATTTGGAACTCTCCTGGGGTACCCTCACACATATTATTCCCTCATTTAGTGGATATTTTCACAAAAAAGTGACATTTTCAAAAATCCAAAATATTGACTGAAAACGACTAAATATCAAGGACTCATTGGGCGAATCGCTCTGGAACTGAAATCGGAACGCTCACTGACATTTCCCCTATGTGAAAGTCTGATAAACGCCGGAAAAATGACTAAGTCCAAAAAAAAATTTTTAAACTTTTTTCAAATTTACCCCGTGTGATATATATTCTACCCACACACATTTGGAACTCTCCTGGGGTACCCTCACACATATTATTCCCTCATTTAGTGGATATTTTCACAAAAAAGTGAAATTTTCAAAAATCCAGAAAATTGGCTGAAAACGACTAAATATCAAGGACTCATTGGGCGAATCGCTCTGGAACTGAAATCGGAACGCTCATTGACATTTGCCCTATCTGAAAGTCTGATAAAAACAGGATAAATGACTAAGTCCAAAAAAAAAAATTTTTCAACTTTTTTCAATTTTACCCCGTGGGATATATATTCTACCCACACACATTTGGAACTCTGCTGGGGTACCCTCAGACATATTATTTCCTCATTTAGTGGATATTTTCACAAAAAAAGTGAAATTTTCAAAAATCCTAAATATTGGCTGAAAACTACTAAATATCAACCACTCATTGGGCGAATCGCTCTGGAACTGAAATCGGAACGCTCACTGACATTTCCCCTATCTGAAAGTCTGATAAACGCCGGAAAAATGACTAAGTCCAAAAAAAAAATTTTTCAACTTTTTTAAATTTTACACCCGTGGGATATATATTCTACCCACACACATTTGGAACTCTCCTGGGGTACCCTCACACATATTATTCACTCATTTATTGGATATTTTCACAAAAAAGTGAAATTTTCAAAAATCCAAAATATTGTCTGAAAACGACTAAATATCAAGGACTCATTTAGTGAATCGCTCTGGAACTGGAATTGGAACACTCACTGACATTTGCCGTCTCTGAAAGTCTGATAAACGCCGGAAAAATGACTAAGTCCAAAAAAAAAATTTTTAAACTTTTTTCAAATTTACCCCGTGGGATATATATTCTACCCACACACATTTGGAACTCTCCTGGGGTACCCTCACACATATTATTCCCTCATTTAGTGGATATTTTCACAAAAAAGTGAAATTTTCAAAAATCCAAAATATTGGCTGAAAACGACTAAATATCAAGGACTCAATGGGCGAATCGCTCTGGAACTGAAATCGGAATGCTCACTGACATTTCCCCTATCTGAAAGTCTGATAAACACCGGAAAAATGAAGAAGTCAAAAAAAAAATTTTTTTTTAACTTTTTTCAATTTTACCCCCGTGGGATATATATTCTACCCACACACATTTGGAACTGTCCAGGGGTACCCTCACACATATTATTCCCTCATTTAGTGGATATTTTCACAAAAAAGTGACATTTTCAAAAATCCAAAATATTGGCTGAAAATGACAAAATATCAAGGACTCAATGGGCGAATCGCTCTGGAACTGAAATCGGAACGCTCACTGACATTTGCCCTATCTGAAAGTCTGATAAACGCCGGAAAAATGACTAAGTCCAAAAAAAAAATTGTTTAAACTTTTTTCAATTTTACCCTGTGGGATATATATTCTACCCACACACATTTGGAACTCTCCTGGGGTACCCTCAGACATATTATTTCCTCATTTAGTGGATATTTTCACAAAAAAGTGAAATTTTCAAAAATCCAGAAAAAAGGCTGAAAATTACTAAATATCAAGGACTCATTGGGCGAATCGCTTTGGAACTGAAATCGGAATGCTCTCTGACATTTCCCCTATTTGAAAGACTGATAAACGCCGGAAAAATGACTAAGTCCAAAAAAAAATTTTTAAACTTTTTTCAAATTTACCCCGTGGGATATATATTCTACCCACACACATTTGGAACTCTCCTGGGGTACCCTCACACATATTATTCCCTCATTTAGTGGATATTTTCACAAAAAAGTGACATTTTCAAAAATCCAAAATATTGGCTGAAAACGACTAAATATCAAGGACTCATTGGGCGAATCGCTCTGGAAATGAAATCGGAACGCTCACTGACATTTGCCCTATCTGAAAGTCTGATAAACGCCGGAAAAATGACTAAGTCCAAAAAAAAATGTTTTCAACTTTTTTCAATTTTACCCTGTGGGATATATATTCTACCCACACACATTTGGAACTCTCCTGGGATACCCTCAGACATATTATTTCCTCATTTAGTGGATATTTTCACAAAAAAGTGAAATTTTCAAAAATCCAGAAAAAAGGCTGCAAATTACTAAATATCAAGGACTCATTGGGCGAATCGCTTTGGAACTGAAATCGGAATGCTCACTGACATTTCCCCTATCTGAAAGACTGATAAACGCCGAAAAAATGACTAAGTCCAAAAAAAAAATTTTTTCAACTTTTTTCAAATTTACCCCCGTGGGATATATATTCTACCCACACACATTTGGAACTCTCCTGGGGTACCCTTAGACAAATTATTTCCTCATTTAGTGGATATTTTCACAAAAAAGTGAAATTTTCAAAAATCCAGAAAAAAGGCAGAAAATGACTAAATATCAAGGACTCATTGGGCGAATCGCTTTGGAACTGAAATCGGAATGCTCCCCTATCTAAAAGACTGCTAAATGCCGGAAAAATGACTAAGTCAAAAAAAATTTTTTTTTTAACTTTTTCAATTTTACCCCCGTGGGATACATATTACCCCCTATCTAAAAGACTGCTAAATGCCGGAAAAATGACTAAGTCAAAAAAAATTTTTTTTTTAACTTTTTCAATTTTACCCCCGTGGGATACATATTCTACCCACACACATTTGGAACTCTCCTGGGGTACCCTCAGACATATTATTTCCTCATTTAGTGGATACTTTCACAAAAAAGTGAAATTTTCAAAAATCCAGAAAAAAGGCTGAAAATGATTAAATATCAAGGACGCATTGGGCGAATCGCTTTGGAACTGAAATCGGAACGCTCACTGACATTTCCCCTATCTGAAAGTCTGATAAACGCCGGAAAAATGACTAAGTTCAAAAAAACATTTTTTCAACTTTTTTCAATTTTACCCTGTGGGATATATATTCTACCCACACACATTTGGAACTCTCCTGTGGTACCCTCACACATATTATTCCCTAATTTAGTGGATATTTTAACAAAAAAGTGAAATTTTCAAAAATCCAAAATATTGTCTGAAAACGACGAAATATCAAGGACTCATTGGGTGAATCGCTCTGGAACTGAAATTGGAACACTCACTGACATTTGGCCTATCTGAAAGGCTGATAAACGCCCGAAAAATGACTAAGTCCAAAAAAAAATTTTTTTCAACTTTTTTCAATTTTCACCCCGTCAGATATATATTCTACCCACATACATTTGGAACTCTCCTGGGGTACCCTAAAACATATTATTCCCTCATTTAGTGGATATTTTCCCACAAAAAGTGAAATATTTAAAAATAAAGAAAATTGGCTGAAAACGCCTAAATATCAAGTACTCATTTGGCGAATTGCTCTGGAACTGAAATCGGAATGCTCACTGACATTTCCCCTATCTGAAAGTATGATAAATGCCAGAAAAATGACTAAGTCCAAAAAAAACATTTTTTCAACTTTTTTCAATTTTACCCTGTGGGATATATATTCTACACACACACAATTGGAACTCTCCTGGGGTACCCTCACACATATTATTTCCTCATTTAGTGGATATTTTCACAAAAAAGTGAAATTTTCAAAAATCCAGAAAATTGGCTGAAAATGACTAAATATCAAGGACTCATTGGGCGAATCGCTCTGGAACTGAAATCGCAACGCTCACTGACATTTCCCCTATCTGAAAGTCTGATAAACGCCGGAAAAATGACTAAGTTCAAAAAAACATTTTTTCAACTTTTTTCAATTTTACCCCCGTGGGATATATATTCTACACACACACAATTGGAACTCTCCTGGGGTACCCTCACACATATTATTCCTTCATTTAGTGGATATTTTCACAAAAAAGTGACATTTTCAAAAATCCAGAAAATTGGCTGAAAACGACTAAATATCAAGGACTCTTTCGGCGAATCGCTCTGGAACTGAAATCGGAATACTCACTGACATTTCCCCTATCTGAAAGTCTGATAAACGCCGGAAAAATGACTAAGTGCAAAAAAAAATTTTTTTCAACTTTTTTCAATTTTACCCCCGTGGGATATATATTCTACACACACACATTTGGAACTCTCCTGGGGTACCCTCACACATATTATTTCCTCATTTAGTGGATATTTTCACAAAAAAGTGAAAGTTTCAAAAATCCAGAAAAAAGTCTGAAAATGACTAAATATCAAGGACTCATTGGGCGAATCGCTTTGGAACTGAAATCGGAATGCTCATTGACATTTCCCCTATCTGAAAGACTGATAAACGCCAGAAAAATGACTAAGTCGAAAAAAAATAATTTTTTTTTAACTTTTTTCAATTTTACCCCCGTGGGATATATATTCTACCCACACACATTTGGAACTCTCCTGTGGTACCCTCACACATATTATTCCCTCATTTAGTGGATATTTTCACAAAAAAGTGAAATTTTCAAAAATCCAGAAAAAAGGCTGAAAATGATTAAATATCAAGGACTCATTGGGCGAATCGCTTTGGAACTGAAATCGGAACGCTCACTGACATTTCCCCTATCTGAAAGTCTGATAAACGCCGGAAAAATGACTAAGTTCAAAAAAACATTTTTTCAACTTTTTTCAATTTTACCCTGTGGGATATATATTCTACCCACACACATTTGGAACTCTCCTGTGGTACCCTCACACATATTATTCCCTAATTTAGTGGATATTTTAACAAAAAAGTGAAATTTTCAAAAATCCAAAATATAGTCTGAAAACGACTAAATATCAAGGACTCATTTAGTGAATCGCTCTGGAACTGGAATTGGAACACTCACTGACATTTGCCGTCTCTGAAAGTCTGATAAACGCCGGAAAAATGACTAAGTCCAAAAAAAAAATTTTTAAACTTTTTTCAAATTTACCCCGTGGGATATATATTCTACCCACACACATTTGGAACTCTCCTGGGGTACCCTCACACATATTATTCCCTCATTTAGTGGATATTTTCACAAAAAAGTGAAATTTTCAAAAATCCAAAATATTGGCTGAAAACGACTAAATATCAAGGACTCAATGGGCGAATCGCTCTGGAACTGAAATCGGAATGCTCACTGACATTTCCCCTATCTGAAAGTCTGATAAACACCGGAAAAATGAAGAAGTCAAAAAAAAAATTTTTTTTTAACTTTTTTCAATTTTACCCCCGTGGGATATATATTCTACCCACACACATTTGGAACTGTCCAGGGGTACCCTCACACATATTATTCCCTCATTTAGTGGATATTTTCACAAAAAAGTGACATTTTCAAAAATCCAAAATATTGGCTGAAAATGACAAAATATCAAGGACTCAATGGGCGAATCGCTCTGGAACTGAAATCGGAACGCTCACTGACATTTGCCCTATCTGAAAGTCTGATAAACGCCGGAAAAATGACTAAGTCCAAAAAAAAAATTGTTTAAACTTTTTTCAATTTTACCCTGTGGGATATATATTCTACCCACACACATTTGGAACTCTCCTGGGGTACCCTCAGACATATTATTTCCTCATTTAGTGGATATTTTCACAAAAAAGTGAAATTTTCAAAAATCCAGAAAAAAGGCTGAAAATTACTAAATATCAAGGACTCATTGGGCGAATCGCTTTGGAACTGAAATCGGAATGCTCTCTGACATTTCCCCTATTTGAAAGACTGATAAACGCCGGAAAAATGACTAAGTCCAAAAAAAATTTTTTAAACTTTTTTCAAATTTACCCCGTGGGATATATATTCTACCCACACACATTTGGAACTCTCCTGGGGTACCCTCACACATATTATTCCCTCATTTAGTGGATATTTTCACAAAAAAGTGACATTTTCAAAAATCCAAAATATTGGCTGAAAACGACTAAATATCAAGGACTCATTGGGCGAATCGCTCTGGAAATGAAATCGGAACGCTCACTGACATTTGCCCTATCTGAAAGTCTGATAAACGCCGGAAAAATGACTAAGTCCAAAAAAAAATGTTTTCAACTTTTTTCAATTTTACCCTGTGGGATATATATTCTACCCACACACATTTGGAACTCTCCTGGGATACACTCAGACATATTATTTCCTCATTTAGTGGATATTTTCACAAAAAAGTGAAATTTTCAAAAATCCAGAAAAAAGGCTGCAAATTACTAAATATCAAGGACTCATTGGGCGAATCGCTTTGGAACTGAAATCGGAATGCTCACTGACATTTCCCCTATCTGAAAGACTGATAAACGCCGAAAAAATGACTAAGTCCAAAAAAAAAATTTTTTCAACTTTTTTCAAATTTACCCCCGTGGGATATATATTCTACCCACACACATTTGGAACTCTCCTGGGGTACCCTTAGACAAATTATTTCCTCATTTAGTGGATATTTTCACAAAAAAGTGAAATTTTCAAAAATCCAGAAAAAAGGCAGAAAATGACTAAATATCAAGGACTCATTGGGCGAATCGCTTTGGAACTGAAATCGGAATGCTCCCCTATCTAAAAGACTGCTAAATGCCGGAAAAATGACTAAGTCAAAAAAAATTTTTTTTTTAACTTTTTCAATTTTACCCCCGTGGGATACATATTACCCCCTATCTAAAAGACTGCTAAATGCCGGAAAAATGACTAAGTCAAAAAAAATTTTTTTTTTAACTTTTTCAATTTTACCCCCGTGGGATACATATTCTACCCACACACATTTGGAACTCTCCTGGGGTACCCTCAGACATATTATTTCCTCATTTAGTGGATACTTTCACAAAAAAGTGAAATTTTCAAAAATCCAGAAAAAAGGCTGAAAATGATTAAATATCAAGGACGCATTGGGCGAATCGCTTTGGAACTGAAATCGGAACGCTCACTGACATTTCCCCTATCTGAAAGTCTGATAAACGCCGGAAAAATGACTAAGTTCAAAAAAACATTTTTTCAACTTTTTTCAATTTTACCCTGTGGGATATATATTCTACCCACACACATTTGGAACTCTCCTGTGGTACCCTCACACATATTATTCCCTAATTTAGTGGATATTTTAACAAAAAAGTGAAATTTTCAAAAATCCAAAATATTGTCTGAAAACGACGAAATATCAAGGACTCATTGGGTGAATCGCTCTGGAACTGAAATTGGAACACTCACTGACATTTGGCCTATCTGAAAGGCTGATAAACGCCCGAAAAATGACTAAGTCCAAAAAAAAATTTTTTTCAACTTTTTTCAATTTTCACCCCGTCAGATATATATTCTACCCACATACATTTGGAACTCTCCTGGGGTACCCTAAAACATATTATTCCCTCATTTAGTGGATATTTTCCCACAAAAAGTGAAATATTTCAAAATAAAGAAAATTGGCTGAAAACGCCTAAATATCAAGTACTCATTTGGCGAATTGCTCTGGAACTGAAATCGGAATGCTCACTGACATTTCCCCTATCTGAAAGTATGATAAATGCCAGAAAAATGACTAAGTCCAAAAAAAACATTTTTTCAACTTTTTTCAATTTTACCCTGTGGGATATATATTCTACACACACACAATTGGAACTCTCCTGGGGTACCCTCACACATATTATTTCCTCATTTAGTGGATATTTTCACAAAAAAGTGAAATTTTCAAAAATCCAGAAAATTGGCTGAAAATGACTAAATATCAAGGACTCATTGGGCGAATCGCTCTGGAACTGAAATCGCAACGCTCACTGACATTTCCCCTATCTGAAAGTCTGATAAACGCCGGAAAAATGACTAAGTTCAAAAAAACATTTTTTCAACTTTTTTCAATTTTACCCCCGTGGGATATATATTCTACACACACACATTTGGAACTCTCCTGGGGTACCCTCACACATATTATTTCCTCATTTAGTGGATATTTTCACAAAAAAGTGAAAGTTTCAAAAATCCAGAAAAAAGTCTGAAAATGACTAAATATCAAGGACTCATTGGGCGAATCGCTTTGGAACTGAAATCGGAATGCTCATTGACATTTCCCCTATCTGAAAGACTGATAAACGCCAGAAAAATGACTAAGTCGAAAAAAAATAATTTTTTTTTAACTTTTTTCAATTTTACCCCCGTGGGATATATATTCTACCCACACACATTTGGAACTCTCCTGTGGTACCCTCACACATATTATTCCCTCATTTAGTGGATATTTTCACAAAAAAGTGAAATTTTCAAAAATCCAGAAAAAAGGCTGAAAATGATTAAATATCAAGGACTCATTGGGCGAATCGCTTTGGAACTGAAATCGGAACGCTCACTGACATTTCCCCTATCTGAAAGTCTGATAAACGCCGGAAAAATGACTAAGTTCAAAAAAACATTTTTTCAACTTTTTTCAATTTTACCCTGTGGGATATATATTCTACCCACACACATTTGGAACTCTCCTGTGGTACCCTCACACATATTATTCCCTAATTTAGTGGATATTTTAACAAAAAAGTGAAATTTTCAAAAATCCAAAATATAGTCTGAAAACGACTAAATATCAAGGACTCATTGGGTGAATCGCTCTGGAACTGAAATTGGAACACTCACTGACATTTGGCCTATCTGAAAGGCTGATAAACGCCCGAAAAATGACTAAGTCCAAAAAAAAATTTTTTTCAACTTTTTTCAATTTTAACCCCGTCAGATATATATTCTACCCACATACATTTGGAACTCTCCTGGGGTACCCTAAAACATATTATTCCCTCATTTAGTGGATATTTTCCCACAAAAAGTGAAATATTCAAAAATCCAGAAAATTGGCTGAAAACGCCTAAATATCAAGTACTCATTTGGCGAATTGCTCTGGTACTGAAATCGGAATGCTCACTGACATTTCCCCTATCTGAAAGTATGATAAGTGCCAGAAAAATGACTAAGTCCAGAAAAAACATTTTTTCAACTTTTTTCAATTTTACCCTGTGTGATATATATTCTACACACACACAATTGGAACTATCCTGGGGTACTCTCACACATATTATTTCCTCATTTAGTGGATATTTTCACAAAAAAGTGAAATTTTCAAAAATCCAGATAAAAGGCTGAAAATGACCAAATATCAAGGAGTCATTGGGCGAATCGCTCTGGAACTGAAATCGGAACACTCACTGACATTTGGCCTATCTGAAAGTCTGATAAACGCCCGAAAAATGACTAAGTCCAAAAAAAAAATTTTTTCAACTTTTTTCAATTTTACCTCCGTGGGATATATATTCTACCCACACACATTTGGAACTCTCATGGGGTACCCTCAGACATATTATTTCCTCATTTAGTGGATATTTTCACAAAAAAAGTGAAATTTTCAAAAATCCAAAATATTGGCTGAAAACGACTAAATATCAAGGGCTCATTGGGCGAATTGCTCTGGAACTGAAATCAGAACGCTCACTGACATTTCCCCTATCTGAAAGTCTGATAAACGCCGGAAAAATGACTAAGTCAAAAAAAATTTTTTTTAAATTTTTTCAGTTTTACCCCCGTCAGATATATATTACACCCACACACATTTGGAACTCTCCTAGTGTACCCTCACACATATTATTCCCTCATTTAGTGGATATTTTCACAAAAAAGTGAAATTTTCAAAAATCCAGAAAATTGGCTGAAAACGACTAAATATCAAGGACTCATTGGGCAAATCGCTCTGGAACTGAAATCGAAACGCTCACTGACATTTCCCCTATCTGAAAGTCTGATAAACGCTGGAAAAATGACTAAGTCCAAAAAAAAATTTTTTCAACTTTTTTCAAATTTACCCTCGTGGGATATATATTCTCGCCACACACATTTGGAACTCTCCTGGGGTACCCTCACACATATTATTCCCTCATTTAGTGGATATTTTTACAAAAGAGTGAAATTTTGAAAAATCCAAAATATTGTCTGAAAACGACTAAATATCAAGGACTCATTGGGCGAATTGCTCTGAAACTGAAATCAGAACGCTCACTGACATTTCCCCTATCTGAAAGTCTGATAAACGCCGGAAAAATGACTAAATCAAAAAAATTTTTTTTTAAACTTTTTTCAGTTTTACCCCCGTCAGATATATATTACACCCACACACATTTGGAACTCTCCTAGTGTACCCTCACACATATTATTCCCTCATTTAGTGGATATTTTCACAAAAAAGTGAAATTTTCAAAAATCCAGAAAATTGGCTGAAAACGACTAAATATCAAGGACTCATTGGGCAAATCGCTCTGGAACTGAAATCGAAACGCTCACTGACATTTCCCCTATCTGAAAGTCTGATAAACGCTGGAAAAATGACTAAGTCCAAAAAAAAATTTTTTAAACTTTTTTCAAATTTACCCTCGTGGGATATATATTCTAGCCACACACATTTGGAACTCTCCTGGGGTACCCTCACACATATTATTCCCTCATTTAGTGGATATTTTCACAAAAAAGTGAAATTTTGAAAAATCCAGAAAATTGGCTGAAAATGACTAAATTTCAAGGACTCATTGGGCGAATCGCTCTAGAACTTAAATCGGAACGCTCACTGACATTTCCCCTATCTGAAAGTCTGATAAACGCCGGAAAAATAACTAAGTTCAAATAAACATTTTTTCAACTTTTTTCAATTTTAACCCCGTCAAATATATATTCTACCCACATACATTTGGAACTCTCCTGGGGTACCCTAAAACATATTATTCCCTCATTTAGTGGATATTTTCCCCAAAAAAGTGAAATATTCAAAAATCCAGAAATTTGGCTGAAAACGACTAAATATCAAGTACTCATTTGGCGAATTGCTTTGGAACTGAAATCGGAATGCTCACTGACATTTCCCCTATCTGAAAGTCTGATAAACGCCCAAAAAATGACTAAGTCCAAAAAAAACATTTTTTCAACTTTTTTCAATTTTACCCTGTGGGATATATATTCTACCCACACACATTTGGAACTCTCCTGTGGTACCCTCACACATATTATTCCCTAATTTAGTGGATATTTTAACAAAAAAGTGAAATTTTCAAAAATCCAAAATATTGTCTGAAAACGACGAAATATCAAGGACTCATTGGGTGAATCGCTCTGGAACTGAAATTGGAACACTCACTGACATTTGGCCTATCTGAAAGGCTGATAAACGCCCGAAAAATGACTAAGTCCAAAAAAAAATTTTTTTCAACTTTTTTCAATTTTCACCCCGTCAGATATATATTCTACCCACATACATTTGGAACTCTCCTGGGGTACCCTAAAACATATTATTCCCTCATTTAGTGGATATTTTCCCACAAAAAGTGAAATATTTAAAAATAAAGAAAATTGGCTGAAAACGCCTAAATATCAAGTACTCATTTGGCGAATTGCTCTGGAACTGAAATCGGAATGCTCACTGACATTTCCCCTATCTGAAAGTATGATAAATGCCAGAAAAATGACTAAGTCCAAAAAAAACATTTTTTCAACTTTTTTCAATTTTACCCTGTGGGATATATATTCTACACACACACAATTGGAACTCTCCTGGGGTACCCTCACACATATTATTTCCTCATTTAGTGGATATTTTCACAAAAAAGTGAAATTTTCAAAAATCCAGAAAATTGGCTGAAAATGACTAAATATCAAGGACTCATTGGGCGAATCGCTCTGGAACTGAAATCGCAACGCTCACTGACATTTCCCCTATCTGAAAGTCTGATAAACGCCGGAAAAATGACTAAGTTCAAAAAAACATTTTTTCAACTTTTTTCAATTTTACCCCCGTGGGATATATATTCTACACACACACAATTGGAACTCTCCTGGGGTACCCTCACACATATTATTCCTTCATTTAGTGGATATTTTCACAAAAAAGTGACATTTTCAAAAATCCAGAAAATTGGCTGAAAACGACTAAATATCAAGGACTCTTTCGGCGAATCGCTCTGGAACTGAAATCGGAATACTCACTGACATTTCCCCTATCTGAAAGTCTGATAAACGCCGGAAAAATGACTAAGTCAAAAAAAATTTTTTTTAAATTTTTTCAGTTTTACCCCCGTCAGATATATATTACACCCACACACATTTGGAACTCTCCTAGTGTACCCTCACACATATTATTCCCTCATTTAGTGGATATTTTCACAAAAAAGTGAAATTTTCAAAAATCCAGAAAATTGGCTGAAAACGACTAAATATCAAGGACTCATTGGGCAAATCGCTCTGGAACTGAAATCGAAACGCTCACTGACATTTCCCCTATCTGAAAGTCTGATAAACGCTGGAAAAATGACTAAGTCGAAAAAAAATAATTTTTTTTTAACTTTTTTCAATTTTACCCCCGTGGGATATATATTCTACCCACACACATTTGGAACTCTCCTGTGGTACCCTCACACATATTATTCCCTCATTTAGTGGATATTTTCACAAAAAAGTGAAATTTTCAAAAATCCAGAAAAAAGGCTGAAAATGATTAAATATCAAGGACTCATTGGGCGAATCGCTTTGGAACTGAAATCGGAACGCTCACTGACATTTCCCCTATCTGAAAGTCTGATAAACGCCGGAAAAATGACTAAGTTCAAAAAAACATTTTTTCAACTTTTTTCAATTTTACCCTGTGGGATATATATTCTACCCACACACATTTGGAACTCTCCTGTGGTACCCTCACACATATTATTCCCTAATTTAGTGGATATTTTAACAAAAAAGTGAAATTTTCAAAAATCCAAAATATAGTCTGAAAACGACTAAATATCAAGGACTCATTGGGTGAATCGCTCTGGAACTGAAATTGGAACACTCACTGACATTTGGCCTATCTGAAAGGCTGATAAACGCCCGAAAAATGACTAAGTCCAAAAAAAAATTTTTTTCAACTTTTTTCAATTTTAACCCCGTCAGATATATATTCTACCCACATACATTTGGAACTCTCCTGGGGTACCCTAAAACATATTATTCCCTCATTTAGTGGATATTTTCCCACAAAAAGTGAAATATTCAAAAATCCAGAAAATTGGCTGAAAACGCCTAAATATCAAGTACTCATTTGGCGAATTGCTCTGGTACTGAAATCGGAATGCTCACTGACATTTCCCCTATCTGAAAGTATGATAAGTGCCAGAAAAATGACTAAGTCCAGAAAAAACATTTTTTCAACTTTTTTCAATTTTACCCTGTGTGATATATATTCTACACACACACAATTGGAACTATCCTGGGGTACTCTCACACATATTATTTCCTCATTTAGTGGATATTTTCACAAAAAAGTGAAATTTTCAAAAATCCAGATAAAAGGCTGAAAATGACCAAATATCAAGGAGTCATTGGGCGAATCGCTCTGGAACTGAAATCGGAACACTCACTGACATTTGGCCTATCTGAAAGTCTGATAAACGCCCGAAAAATGACTAAGTCCAAAAAAAAAATTTTTTCAACTTTTTTCAATTTTACCTCCGTGGGATATATATTCTACCCACACACATTTGGAACTCTCATGGGGTACCCTCAGACATATTATTTCCTCATTTAGTGGATATTTTCACAAAAAAAGTGAAATTTTCAAAAATCCAAAATATTGGCTGAAAACGACTAAATATCAAGGGCTCATTGGGCGAATTGCTCTGGAACTGAAATCAGAACGCTCACTGACATTTCCCCTATCTGAAAGTCTGATAAACGCCGGAAAAATGACTAAGTCAAAAAAAATTTTTTTTAAATTTTTTCAGTTTTACCCCCGTCAGATATATATTACACCCACACACATTTGGAACTCTCCTAGTGTACCCTCACACATATTATTCCCTCATTTAGTGGATATTTTCACAAAAAAGTGAAATTTTCAAAAATCCAGAAAATTGGCTGAAAACGACTAAATATCAAGGACTCATTGGGCAAATCGCTCTGGAACTGAAATCGAAACGCTCACTGACATTTCCCCTATCTGAAAGTCTGATAAACGCTGGAAAAATGACTAAGTCCAAAAAAAAATTTTTTCAACTTTTTTCAAATTTACCCTCGTGGGATATATATTCTCGCCACACACATTTGGAACTCTCCTGGGGTACCCTCACACATATTATTCCCTCATTTAGTGGATATTTTTACAAAAGAGTGAAATTTTGAAAAATCCAAAATATTGTCTGAAAACGACTAAATATCAAGGACTCATTGGGCGAATTGCTCTGAAACTGAAATCAGAACGCTCACTGACATTTCCCCTATCTGAAAGTCTGATAAACGCCGGAAAAATGACTAAATCAAAAAAATTTTTTTTTAAACTTTTTTCAGTTTTACCCCCGTCAGATATATATTACACCCACACACATTTGGAACTCTCCTAGTGTACCCTCACACATATTATTCCCTCATTTAGTGGATATTTTCACAAAAAAGTGAAATTTTCAAAAATCCAGAAAATTGGCTGAAAACGACTAAATATCAAGGACTCATTGGGCAAATCGCTCTGGAACTGAAATCGAAACGCTCACTGACATTTCCCCTATCTGAAAGTCTGATAAACGCTGGAAAAATGACTAAGTCCAAAAAAAAATTTTTTAAACTTTTTTCAAATTTACCCTCGTGGGATATATATTCTAGCCACACACATTTGGAACTCTCCTGGGGTACCCTCACACATATTATTCCCTCATTTAGTGGATATTTTCACAAAAAAGTGAAATTTTGAAAAATCCAGAAAATTGGCTGAAAATGACTAAATATCAAGGACTCATTGGGCGAATCGCTCTAGAACTTAAATCGGAACGCTCACTGACATTTCCCCTATCTGAAAGTCTGATAAACGCCGGAAAAATAACTAAGTTCAAATAAACATTTTTTCAACTTTTTTCAATTTTAACCCCGTCAAATATATATTCTACCCACATACATTTGGAACTCTCCTGGGGTACCCTAAAACATATTATTCCCTCATTTAGTGGATATTTTCCCCAAAAAAGTGAAATATTCAAAAATCCAGAAATTTGGCTGAAAACGACTAAATATCAAGTACTCATTTGGCGAATTGCTTTGGAACTGAAATCGGAATGCTCACTGACATTTCCCCTATCTGAAAGTCTGATAAACGCCCAAAAAATGACTAAGTCCAAAAAAAACATTTTTTCAACTTTTTTCAATTTTACCCTGTGGGATATATATTCTACCCACACACATTTGGAACTCTCCTGTGGTACCCTCACACATATTATTCCCTAATTTAGTGGATATTTTAACAAAAAAGTGAAATTTTCAAAAATCCAAAATATTGTCTGAAAACGACGAAATATCAAGGACTCATTGGGTGAATCGCTCTGGAACTGAAATTGGAACACTCACTGACATTTGGCCTATCTGAAAGGCTGATAAACGCCCGAAAAATGACTAAGTCCAAAAAAAAATTTTTTTCAACTTTTTTCAATTTTCACCCCGTCAGATATATATTCTACCCACATACATTTGGAACTCTCCTGGGGTACCCTAAAACATATTATTCCCTCATTTAGTGGATATTTTCCCACAAAAAGTGAAATATTTAAAAATAAAGAAAATTGGCTGAAAACGCCTAAATATCAAGTACTCATTTGGCGAATTGCTCTGGAACTGAAATCGGAATGCTCACTGACATTTCCCCTATCTGAAAGTATGATAAATGCCAGAAAAATGACTAAGTCCAAAAAAAACATTTTTTCAACTTTTTTCAATTTTACCCTGTGGGATATATATTCTACACACACACAATTGGAACTCTCCTGGGGTACCCTCACACATATTATTTCCTCATTTAGTGGATATTTTCACAAAAAAGTGAAATTTTCAAAAATCCAGAAAATTGGCTGAAAATGACTAAATATCAAGGACTCATTGGGCGAATCGCTCTGGAACTGAAATCGCAACGCTCACTGACATTTCCCCTATCTGAAAGTCTGATAAACGCCGGAAAAATGACTAAGTTCAAAAAAACATTTTTTCAACTTTTTTCAATTTTACCCCCGTGGGATATATATTCTACACACACACAATTGGAACTCTCCTGGGGTACCCTCACACATATTATTCCTTCATTTAGTGGATATTTTCACAAAAAAGTGACATTTTCAAAAATCCAGAAAATTGGCTGAAAACGACTAAATATCAAGGACTCTTTCGGCGAATCGCTCTGGAACTGAAATCGGAATACTCACTGACATTTCCCCTATCTGAAAGTCTGATAAACGCCGGAAAAATGACTAAGTCAAAAAAAATTTTTTTTAAATTTTTTCAGTTTTACCCCCGTCAGATATATATTACACCCAAACACATTTGGAACTCTCCTAGTGTACCCTCACACATATTATTCCCTCATTTAGTGGATATTTTCACAAAAAAGTGAAATTTTCAAAAATCCAGAAAATTGGCTGAAAACGACTAAATATCAAGGACTCATTGGGCAAATCGCTCTGGAACTGAAATCGAAACGCTCACTGACATTTCCCCTATCTGAAAGTCTGATAAACGCTGGAAAAATGACTAAGTCCAAAAAAAAATTTTTTCAACTTTTTTCAAATTTACCCTCGTGGGATATATATTCTCGCCACACACATTTGGAACTCTCCTGGGGTACCCTCACACATATTATTCCCTCATTTAGTGGATATTTTTACAAAAGAGTGAAATTTTGAAAAGTCCAAAATATTGTCTGAAAACGACTAAATATCAAGGACTCATTGGGCGAATTGCTCTGAAACTGAAATCAGAACGCTCACTGACATTTCCCCTATCTGAAAGTCTGATAAACGCCGGAAAAATGACTAAATCAAAAAAATTTTTTTTTAAACTTTTTTCAGTTTTACCCCCGTCAGATATATATTACACCCACACACATTTGGAACTCTCCTAGTGTACCCTCACACATATTATTCCCTCATTTAGTGGATATTTTCACAAAAAAGTGAAATTTTCAAAAATCCAGAAAATTGGCTGAAAACGACTAAATATCAAGGACTCATTGGGCAAATCGCTCTGGAACTGAAATCGAAACGCTCACTGACATTTCCCCTATCTGAAAGTCTGATAAACGCTGGAAAAATGACTAAGTCCAAAAAAAAATTTTTTAAACTTTTTTCAAATTTACCCTCGTGGGATATATATTCTAGCCACACACATTTGGAACTCTCCTGGGGTACCCTCACACATATTATTCCCTCATTTAGTGGATATTTTCACAAAAAAGTGAAATTTTGAAAAATCCAGAAAATTGGCTGAAAATGACTAAATATCAAGGACTCATTGGGCGAATCGCTCTAGAACTTAAATCGGAACGCTCACTGACATTTCCCCTATCTGAAAGTCTGATAAACGCCGGAAAAATAACTAAGTTCAAATAAACATTTTTTCAACTTTTTTCAATTTTAACCCCGTCAAATATATATTCTACCCACATACATTTGGAACTCTCCTGGGGTACCCTAAAACATATTATTCCCTCATTTAGTGGATATTTTCCCCAAAAAAGTGAAATATTCAAAAATCCAGAAATTTGGCTGAAAACGACTAAATATCAAGTACTCATTTGGCGAATTGCTTTGGAACTGAAATCGGAATGCTCACTGACATTTCCCCTATCTGAAAGTCTGATAAACGCCCAAAAAATGACTAAGTCCAAAAAAAACATTTTTTCAACTTTTTTCAATTTTACCCTGTGGGATATATATTCTACCCACACACATTTGGAACTCTCCTTGGGTACCCTCAGACATATTATTTCCTCATTTAGTGGATATTTTCACAAAAAAGTGAAATTTTCAAAAATCCAGAAAAAAGGATGAAAACGACTAAATATCAAGGACTCATTGGGCGAATCGCTCTGGATCTGAAATCGGAACGCTCACTGACATTTGCCCTATCTGAAAGTCTGATAAACGCCCAAAAAATGACTAAGTCCAAAAAATTTTTTTTTCAACTTTTTTCAGTTTTACCCCCGTCAGATATATATTACACCCACACACATTTGGAACTCTCCTAGGGTACCCTCACACATATTATTCCCTCATTTAGTGGATATTTTCACAAAAAAGTGAAATTTTCAAAAATCCAGAAAATTGGCTGAAAACGACTAAATATCAAGGACTCATTGGGCGAATCGCTCTGTAACTGAAATCGGATCGCTCACTGACATTTCCCCTATCTGAAAGTCTGATAAACGCTGGAAAAATGACTAAGTCCAAAAAAAAATATTTTTCAACTATTTTCATTTTTACCCGCGTGGGATATATATTCTACACACACACACAATTGGAACTCTCCTGGTGTACCCTCACACATATTATTCCCTCATTTAGTTGATATTTTCACAAAAAAGTGACATTTTCAAAAATCCAGAAAATTGACTGAAAACGACTAACTATCAAGGACTCATTGGGCAAATCGCTCTGGAACTGAAATCGCAACGCTCACTGACATTTCCCCTATCTGAAAGTCTGATAAACGTCGGAAAAATGACTAAGTCCAAAAAAAAAAATTTTTAAACTTTTTTCAATTTTACCCCCGTGGGATATATATTCTACCCACAGACAATTGGAACTCTCCTGGGGTACCCTCACACATATTATTCCCTCATTTAGTGGATATTTTCTCAAAAAAGTGAAATTTTCAAAAATCCTAAATATTGTCTGAAAACGACTAAATATCAAGGACTCATTGGGTGAATCGCTCTGGAACTGAAATCGGAATGCTCACTGACATTTGCCCTCTCTGAAAGTCTGATAAACGCCGGAAAAATTACTAAGTCCCAAAAAAAAATTTTTGAACTTTTTTCAAATTTACCCCCGTGGGATATATATTCTATCCACACACATTTGGAACTCTCCTGTGGTACCCTCACACATATTATTCCCTCATTTAGTGGATATTTTCACAAAAATGTGAAATTTTCAAAAATCCAGAAAATTGGCTGAAAACGACTAAATATCAAGAACTCATTGGGCGAATCGCTCTGGAACTGAAATCGGAATGCTCACTGACATTTCCCCTATCTGAAAGTTTGATAAACGCCGGAAAAATGACTAAGTCCAAAAAAAAAATCTTTTCAACTTTTTTCAAATTTACCCCCATGGGATATATATTCTACCCACACACATTTGGAACTCTCCTGGGGTACCCTCACACATATTATTCCCTCATTTAGTGGATATTTTCACAAAAAAAGTGAAATTTTCAAAAATCCAGAAAATTTACAGAAAACGACAAAATATCAAGTACTCATTTGGCGAATCGATCTGCAACTGAAATCGGAATGTTCACTGACATTTCCCCTATCTGAAAGTCTGATAAACGCTGGAAAAATGACTAATTTAAAAAAAAAAAATTTTTCAACTTTTTCCAAATTTACCCCCGTGGGATATATATTCTACCCACAGACAATTGGAAGTCTCCAGGGGTACCATCACACATATTATTCCCTCATTTAGTGGATATTTTCACAAAAAAGTGAAATTTTCAAAAATCCAAAATATTGTCTGAAAACGACTAAATATCAAGGACTCATTGGGCGAATCTCTCTGGAACTGAAATCGGAATGCTCACTGATATTTCCCCTATCTGAAAGTCTGATAAACGCCGGAAAAATGACAAAAGTCCAAAAAAAAAATGTTTTCAACATTTTTCAATTTTACCCCGGTCAGATATATATTCTACCCACACACATTTGGAACTCTCCTGTGGTACCCTCACACATATTATTCCCTCATTTAGTGGATATTTTCAGAAAACAGTGAAATTTTCAAAAATCCAAAATATTGGCTGAAAACGACTAAATATCAAGGACTCATTGGGCGAATCGCTCTGGAACTGAAATCGGAACGCTCACTGACATTTGCCCTATCTGAAAGTCTGATAAACGCCGGAAAAATGACTAAGTCCAAAAAAAAAATTTTTTAAACTTTTTTCAATTTTACCCCCGTCAGACATATATTCTACCCACACACATTTGGAACTCTCCTGGGGTACCCTCACACATATTATTCCCTCATTTAGTGGATATTTTCACAAAAAAGTGAAATTTTCAAAAATCCAAAATATTGGCTGAAAACGACTAAATATCAAGGACTCATTGGGCGAATCGCTCTGGAACTGAAATCAGAATGCTCACTGACATTTGCCCTATCTGAAAGTTTGATAAACGCCGGAAAAATGACTAAGTCCAAAAAAAAAAATTTTTCAACTTTTTTCAATTTTACCCCCGTCAGATATATATTCTACCCACACACATTTGGAACTCTCCTGGGGTACCCTCACACATATTATTCCCTCATTTAGTGGATATTTTCACAAAAAAGTGAAATTTTGAAAAATCCACAAAATTGGCTGAAAACGACAAGTTATCAAGGACTCATTGGGCGAATCGCTCTGGAAATGAAATCGGAACGCTCACTGACATTTCCCCTATCTGAAAGTCTGATAAACGTACGAAAAATGACTAAGTCCAAAAAAAAAAAATTTTTCAACTTTTTCCAAATTTACCCCCGTGGGATATATATTCTACCCACAGACAATTGGAACTCTCCTGGGGTACCCTCACACATATTAATCCCTCATTTAGTAGATATTTTCACAAAAAAGTGAAATTTTCAAAAATCCTAAATATTGTCTGAAAACGACTAAATATCAAGGACTCATTTGGCGAATCGATCTGGAACTGAAATCGGAATGTTCATTGACATTTCCCCTATCTGAAAGTCTGATAAACGCTGGAAAAATGAATAATTTCAAAAAAAAAATTTTTTTCAACTTTTTTCAATTTTACCCCCGTAGGATATGTATTCTACCCACACACATTTGGAACTCTCCTGGGGTACCCTCACACATATTATTCCCTCATTTAGTGGATATTTTCACAAAAAAGTGAAATTTTCAAAAATCCAAAATATTGGCTGAAAACGACAAAATATCAAGGACTCAATGGGCGAATCGCTCTGGAACTGAAATCGGAACGCTCACTGACATTTCCACTATCTGAAAGTCTGATAAACGCCCGAAAAATGACTAAGTCCAAAAAAAAAAAATTTTTCAACTTTTTCCAAATTTACCCCCGTGGGATATATATTCTACCCACAGACAATTGGAACTCTCCTGGGGTACCCTCAGACATATTATTCCCTCATTTAGTGGATATTTTCACAAAAAAGTGAAATTTTCAAAAATCCAAAATATTGTTTGAAAACGTCTAAATATCAAGGACTCATTGGGCGAATCGCTCTGGAACTGAAATCGGAACGCTCACTGACATTTCCCCTATCTGAAAGTTTGATAAACGCCGGAAAAATGACTAAGTCCAAGAAAAATATTTTTTAAACTTTTTTCAATTTTACCCCCGTCAGATATATATTCTACCCACACACATTTGGAACTCTCCTGGGGTACCCTCACACATATTATTCCCTCATTTAGTGGATATTTTCACAAAAAAGTGAAATTTTCAAAAATCCAAAATATTGGCTGAAAACGACTAAATATCAAGGACTCATTGGGTGAATCGCTCTGGAACTGAAATCGGAACGCTCACTGACATTTGCCCTATCTGAAAGTCTGATAAACGCCGGAAAAATGACTAAGTCCAAAAAAAAAATTTTTTAAACTTTTTTCAATTTTACATCCGTCAGACATATATTCTACCCACACACATTTGGAACTCTCCTGGGGTACCCTCACACATATTATTCCCTCATTTAGTGGATATTTTCACAAAAAAGTGAAATTTTCAAAAATCCAAAATATTGGCTGAAAACGACTAAATATCAAGGACTCATTGGGCGAATCGCTCTGGAACTGAAATCAGAATGCTCACTGACATTTGCCCTATCTGAAAGTTTGATAAACGCCGGAAAAATGACTAAGTCCAAAAAAAAAAATTTTTCAACTTTTTTCAATTTTACCCCCGTCAGATATATATTCTACACACACACATTTGGAACTCTCCTGGGGTACCCTCACACATATTATTCCCTCATTTAGTGGATATTTTCACAAAAAAGTGAAATTTTGAAAAATCCACAAAATTGGCTGAAAACGACAAGTTATCAAGGACTCATTGGGCGAATCGCTCTGGAAATGAAATCGGAACGCTCATTGACATTTCCCCTTTCTGAAAGTCTGATAAACGCACGAAAAATGACTAAGTCCAAAAAAAAAAAATTTTTCAACTTTTTTCAATTTTACCCCCGTGGGATATATATTCTACCCACAGACAATTGGAAGTCTCCAGGGGTACCCTCACACATATTATTCCCTCATTTAGTGGATATTTTCACAAAAAAGTGAAATTTTCAAAAATCCAAAATATTGTCTGAAAACGACTAAATATCAAGGACTTTTTGGGCGAATCGCTCTGGAACTGAAATCGGAATGCTCACTGACATTTCCCCTATCTGAAAGTCTGATAAACGCCGGAAAAATGACAAAGTCCAAAAAAAAAATGTTTTCAACTTTTTTCAATTTTACCCCGGTCAGATATATATTCTACCCACACACATTTGGAACTCTCCTGGGGTACCCTCACACATATTATTCCCTCATTTAGTGGATATTTTCACAAAAAAGTGACATTTTCAAAAATCCAAAAAATTGGCTGAAAACGACTAAATATCAAGGACTCATTGGGCGAATCGCTCTGGAACTGAAATCGGAACGCTCACTGACATTTGCCCTATCTGAAAGTCTGATAAACGCCAGAAAAAGGACTAAGTCCAAAAAAAAATTTTTTTCAACTTTTTTCAATTTTACCCCCGTGGGATATATGTTCTACCCACACACATTTGGAACTCTCCTGGGGTACCCTCACACATATTATTCCCTCATTTAGTGGATATTTTCACAAAAAAGTGACATTTTCAAAAATCCAAAAAATTGGCTGAAAACGACTAAATATCAAGGACTCATTGGGCGAATCGCTCTGGAACTGAAATCGGAACACTCACTGACATTTGCCCTATCTGAAAGTCTGATAAACGCCAGAAAAATCACTAAGTCTAAAAAAATTTTTTTTTTTTCCTTTTTTCAATTTTACCCCCGTGGGATATATATTCTATGCACACACATTTGGAACTCTCCTGGCGTACCCTCACACATATTATTCCCTCATTTAGTGGATATTTTCACAAAAAAGTGAAATTTTCAAAAATCCAGAAAATTGGCTGAAAACGACTAAATATCAAGGATTCATTGGGCGAATCGCTCTGGAACTGAAATCGGAATGCTCACTGACATTTCCCCTATCTGAAAGTCTGATAAACGCCAGAAAAATGACTAAGTCCAAAAAAAATTTTTTTTAAACTTTTTTCAATTTTACCCCCGTGGGATATATATTCTACCCACACACATTTGGAACTCTCCTGGGGTACCCTCACACATATTATTCCCTCATTTAGTGGATATTTTCACAAAAAAGTGACATTTTCAAAAATCCAAAAAATTGGCTGAAAACGACTAAATATCAAGGACTCATTGGGCGAATCGCTCTGGAACTGAAATCGGAACGCTCACTGACATTTGCCCTATCTGAAAGTCTGATAAACGCCAGAAAAAGGACTAAGTCCAAAAAAAATTTTTTTCAACTTTTTTCAATTTTACCCCCGTGGGATATATATTCTACCCACACACATTTGGAACTCTCCTGTGGTACCCTCACACATATTATTCCCTCATTTAGTGGATATTTTGACAAAAAAGTGAAATTTTCAAAAATCCAAAAAATTGGCTGAAAACGACTAAATATCAAGGACTCATTGCGTGAATCAGTTTGGAACTGAAATCGGAATGCTCACTGACATTTCCCCTATCTGAAAGTCTGATAAACGCCAGAAAAATGACTAAGTCCAAAAAAAATTTTTTTCAACTTTTTTCAATTTTTCCCCCGTGGGATATATATTCTACCCACACACATTTGGAACTCTCCTGGGGTACCCTCACACATATTATTCCCTCATTTAGTGGATATTTTCACAAAAAAGTGAAATTTTAAAAAATCCAGAAAATTGGCTGAAAACGACTAAATATCAAGGACTCATTGGGCGAATCGCTCTGGAACCGAAATCGGAATGCTCACTGACATTTCCCCTATCTGAAAGTCTGATAAACGCCAGAAAAATGACTAAGTCCAAAAAAAATTTTTTTTCAACTTTTTTCAATTTTACCCCCGTGGGATATATATTCTACCCACACACATTTGGAACTCTCCTGGGGTACCCTCACACATATTATTCCCTCATTTAGTGGATATTTTCACAAAAAAGTGACATTTTCAAAAATCCAAAAAATTGGCTGAAAACGACTAAATATCAAGGACTCATTGGGAGAATCACTCTGGAACTGAAATCGGAACGCTCACTGACATTTGCCCTATCTGAAAGTCTGATAAACACCAGAAAAATGACTAAGTTCAAAAAAAAATTTTTTTCAACTTTTTTCAATTTTACCCCAATGGGATATATATTCTACCCACACACATTTGGAACTCTGCTGGGGTACCCTCACACATATTATTCCCTCATTTAGTGGATATTTTCACAAAAAAGTGACATTTTCAAAAATCCAGAAAATTGGCTGAAAACGACTAAATAACAAGGACTCATTGGGAGAATCACTCTGGAACTGAAATCGGAACACTCACTGACATTTGCCCTATCTGAAAGTCTGATAAACGCCAGAAAAATGACTAAGTTCAAAAAAAAATTTTTTCAACTTTTTTCAATTTTACCCCAATGGGATATATATTCTACCCACACACATTTGGAACTCTCCTGGGGTACCCTCACACATATTATTCCCTCATTTAGTGGATATTTTCACAAAAAAGTGAAATTTTAAAAAATCCAGAAAATTGGCTGAAAACGACTAAATATCAAGGACTCATTGGGCGAATCGCTCTGGAACTGAAATTGGAATGCTCACTGACATTTCCCCTATCTGAAAGTCTGATAAACGGCAGAAAAAAGACTAAGTCCAAAAAAAAATTTTTTTCAACTTTTTTCAATTTTACCCCCGTGGGATATATATTTTACCCACACACATTTGGAACTCTCCTGGGGTACCCTCACACATATTATTCCCTCATTTAGTGGATATTTTGACAAAAAAGTGAAATTTTCAAAAATCCAAAAAATTGGCTGAAAACGACTAAATATCAAGGACTCATTGGGAGAATCACTCTGGAACTGAAATCGGAACGCTCACTGACATTTGCCCTATCTGAAAGTCTGATAAACGCCAGAAAAATGACTAAGTTCAAAAAAAATTTTTTTCAACTTTTTTCAATTTTACCCCAATGGGATATATATTTTACCCACACACATTTGGAACTCTCCTGGGGTACCCTCACACATATTATTCCCTCATTTAGTGGATATTTTGACAAAAAAGTGAAATTTTCAAAAATCCAAAAAATTGGCTGAAAACGACTAAATATCAAGGACTCATTGGGTGAATCAGTCTGGAACTGAAATCGGAATGCTCACTGACATTTGCCCTATCTGAAAGTCTGATAAACGGCAGAATAATGACTAAGTCCAAAAAAGAATTTTTTTCAACTTTTTTCAATTTTACCCCAATGGAATATATATTCTACCCACACACATTTGGAACTCTCCTGGGGGTACCCTCACACATATTATTCCCTCATTTAGTGGATATTTTCACAAAAAAGTGAAATTTTCAAAAATCCAAAAAATTGGCTGAAAACGACTAAATATCAAGGACTCATTGCGTGAATCAGTTTGGAACTGAAATCGGAATGCTCACTGACATTTCCACTATCTGAAAGTCTGATAAACGCCAGAAAAATGACTAAGTCCAAAAAAACTTTTTTTCAACTTTTTTCAATTTTTCCCCCGTGGGATATATATTCTACCCACACACATTTGGAACTCTCCTGGGGTACCCTCACACATATTATTCCCTCATTTAGTGGATATTTTCACAAAAAAGTGACATTTTCAAAAATCCAGAAAATTGGCTGAAAACGACTAAATAACAAGGACTCATTGGGAGAATCACTCTGGAACTGAAATCGGAACGCTCACTGACATTTGCCCTATTTCAAAGTCTGATAAACGCCAGAAAAATGACTAAGTTCAAAAAAATTTTTTTTCAACTTTTTTCAATTTTACCCCAATGGGATATATATTCTACCCACACACATTTGGAACTCTCCTGGGGTACCCTCACACATATTATTCCCTCATTTAGCGGATATTTTCACAAAAAAGTGAAATTTTCAAAAATCCAAAAAATTGGCTGAAAACGACTAAATATCAAGGACTCATTGCGTGAATCAGTTTGGAACTGAAATCGGAATGCTCACTGACATTTCCCCTATCTGAAAGTCTGATAAACGCCAGAAAAATGACTAAGTCCAAAAAAACTTTTTTTCAACTTTTTTCAATTTTTCCCCCGTGGGATATATATTCTACCCACACACATTTGGAACTCTCCTGGGGTACCCTCACACATATTATTCCCTCATTTAGTGGATATTTTCACAAAAAAGTGACATTTTCAAAAATCCAGAAAATTGGCTGAAAACGACTAAATAACAAGGACTCATTGGGAGAATCACTCTGGAACTGAAATCGGAACGCTCACTGACATTTGCCCTATCTGAAAGTCTGATAAACGCCAGAAAAATGACTAAGTTAAAAAAAAAATTTTTTCAACTTTTTTCAATTTTACCCCAATGGGATATATATTCTACCCACACACATTTGGAACTCTCCTGGGGTACCCTCACACATATTATTCCCTCATTTAGTGGATATTTTCACAAAAAAGTGAAATTTTAAAAAATCCAGAAAATTGGCTGAAAACGACTAAATATCAAGGACTCATTGGGCGAATCGCTCTGGAACCGAAATCGGAATGCTCACTGACATTTCCCCTATCTGAAAGTCTGATAAACGCCAGAAAAATGACTAAGTTCAAAAAAAAATTTTTTTCAACTTTTTTCAATTTTACCCCAATGGGATATATATTTTACCCACACACATTTGGAACTCTCCTGGGGTACCCTCACACATATTATTCCCTCATTTAGTGGATATTTTGACAAAAAAGTGAAATTTTCAAAAATCCAAAAAATTGGCTGAAAACGACTAAATATCAAGGACTCATTGGGTGAATCAGTCTGGAACTGAAATCGGAATGCTCACTGACATTTGCCCTATCTGAAAGTCTGATAAACGGCAGAATAATGACTAAGTCCAAAAAAGAATTTTTTTCAACTTTTTTCAATTTTACCCCAATGGGATATATATTCTACCCACACACATTTGGAACTCTCCTGGGGGTACCCTCACACATATTATTCCCTCATTTAGTGGATATTTTCACAAAAAAGTGAAATTTTCAAAAATCCAAAAAATTGGCTGAAAACGACTAAATATCAAGGATTCATTGCGTGAATCAGTTTGGAACTGAAATCGGAATGCTCACTGACATTTCCCCTATCTGAAAGTCTGATAAACGCCAGAAAAATGACTAAGTCCAAAAAAACTTTTTTTCAACTTTTTTCAATTTTTCCCCCGTGGGATATATATTCTACCCACACACATTTGGAACTCTCCTGGGGTACCCTCACACATATTATTCCCTCATTTTGTGGATATTTTCACAAAAAAGTGAAATTTTCAAAAATCCAGAAAATTGGCTGAAAACGACTAAATATCAAGGACTCATTGGGAGAATCACTCTGGAACTGAAATCGGAACGCTCACTGACATTTGCCCTATCTGAAAGTCTGATAAACACCAGAAAAATGACTAAGTTCAAAAAAAATTTTTTTTCAACTTTTTTCAATTTTACCCCAATGGGATATATATTCTACCCACACACATTTGGAACTCTGCTGGGGTACCCTCACACATATTATTCCCTCATTTAGTGGATATTTTCACAAAAAAGTGACATTTTCAAAAATCCAGAAAATTGGCTGAAAACGACTAAATAACAAGGACTCATTGGGAGAATCACTCTGGAACTGAAATCGGAACGCTCACTGACATTTGCCCTATCTGAAAGTCTGATAAACGCCAGAAAAATGACTAAGTTCAAAAAAAAATTTTTTCAACTTTTTTCAATTTTACCCCAATGGGATATATATTCTACCCACACACAGTTGGAACTCTCCTGGGGTACCCTCACACATATTATTCCCTCATTTAGTGGATATTTTCACAAAAAAGTGAAATTTTAAAAAATCCAGAAAATTGGCTGAAAACGACTAAATATTAAGGACTCATTGGGCGAATCGCTCTGGAACTGAAATTGGAATGCTCACTGACATTTCCCCTATCTGAAAGTCTAATAAACGGCAGAAAAATGACTAAGTCCAAAAAAAAATTTTTTTCAACTTTTTTCAATTTTACCCCCGTGGGATATATATTCTACCCACACACATTTGGAACTCTCCTGGGGTACCCTCACACATATTATTCCCTCATTTAGTGGATATTTTCACAAAAAAGTGACATTTTCAAAAATCCAAAAAATTGGCTGAAAACAACTAAATATCAAGGACTCATTGGGCGAATCGCTCTGGAACTGAAATCGGAACGCTCACTGACATTTCCCCTATCTGAAAGTCTGATAAACGGCAGAATAATGACTAAGTCCAAAAAAGAATTTTTTTCAACTTTTTTCAATTTTACCCCAATGGGATATATATTCTACCCACACACATTTGGAACTCTCCTGGGGGTACCCTCACACATATTATTCCCTCATTTAGTGGATATTTTCACAAAAAAGTGACATTTTCAAAAATCCAGAAAATTGGCTGAAAACGACTAAATAACAAGGACTCATTGGGAGAATCACTCTGGAACTGAAATCGGAACGCTCACTGACATTTGCCCTATCTGAAAGTCTGATAAACGCCCGAAAAATGACTAAGTTCAAAAAAAAATTTTTTCAACTTTTTTCAATTTTACCCCAATGGGATATATATTCTACCCACACACATTTGGAACTCTCCTGGGGTACCCTCACACATATTATTCCCTCATTTAGTGGATATTTTCACAAAAAAGTGAAATTTTCAAAAATCCAAAAAATTGGCTGAAAACGACTAAATATCAAGGATTCATTGCGTGAATCAGTTTGGAACTGAAATCGGAATGCTCACTGACATTTCCCCTATCTGAAAGTCTGATAAACGCCAGAAAAATGACTAAGTCCAAAAAAATTTTTTTCAACTTTTTTCAATTTTTCCCCCGTGGGATATATATTCTACCCACACACATTTGGAACTCTCCTGGGGTACCCTCACACATATTATTCCCTCATTTAGTGGATATTTTCACAAAAAAGTGACATTTTCAAAAATCCAAAAAATTGGCTGAAAACAACTAAATATCAAGGACTCATTGGGCGAATCGCTCTGGAACTGAAATCGGAACGCTCACTGACATTTCCCCTATCTGAAAGTCTGATAAACGGCAGAATAATGACTAAGTCCAAAAAAGAATTTTTTTCAACTTTTTTCAATTTTACCCCAATGGGATATATATTCTACCCACACACATTTGGAACTCTCCTGGGGGTACCCTCACACATAATATTCCCTCATTTAGTGGATATTTTCACAAAAAAGTGACATTTTCAAAAATCCAGAAAATTGGCTGAAAACGACTAAATAACAAGGACTCATTGGGAGAATCACTCTGGAACTGAAATCGGAACGCTCACTGACATTTGCCCTATCTGAAAGTCTGATAAACGCCAGAAAAATGACTAAGTTCAAAAAAAAATTTTTTCAACTTTTTTCAATTTTACCCCAATGGGATATATATTCTACCCACACACATTTGGAACTCTCCTGGGGTACCCTCACACATATTATTCCCTCATTTAGTGGATATTTTCACAAAAAAGTGAAATTTTCAAAAATCCAAAAAATTGGCTGAAAACGACTAAATATCAAGGATTCATTGCGTGAATCAGTTTGGAACTGAAATCGGAATGCTCACTGACATTTCCCCTATCTGAAAGTCTGATAAACGCCAGAAAAATGACTAAGTCCAAAAAAACTTTTTTTCAACTTTTTTCAATTTTACCCCAATGGGATATATATTCTACCCACACACATTTGGAACTCTGCTGGGGTACCCTCACACATATTATTCTCTCATTTAGTGGATATTTTCATAAAAAAGTGACATTTTCAAAAATCCAGAAAATTGGCTGAAAACGACTAAATAACAAGGACTCATTGGGAGAATCACTCTGGAACTGAAATCGGAACGCTCACTGACATTTGCCCTATCTGAAAGTCTGATAAACGCCAGAAAAATGACTAAGTTCAAAAAAAAATTTTTTCAACTTTTTTCAATTTTACCCCAATGGGATATATATTCTACCCACACACAGTTGGAACTCTCCTGGGGTACCCTCACACATATTATTCCCTCATTTAGTGGATATTTTCACAAAAAAGTGAAATTTTAAAAAATCCAGAAAATTGGCTGAAAACGACTAAATATTAAGGACTCATTGGGCGAATCGCTCTGGAACTGAAATTGGAATGCTCACTGACATTTCCCCTATCTGAAAGTCTAATAAACGGCAGAAAAATGACTAAGTCCAAAAAAAAATTTTTTTCAACTTTTTTCAATTTTACCCCCGTGGGATATATATTCTACCCAAACACATTTGGAACTCTCCTGGGGTACCCTCACACATATTATTCCCTCATTTAGTGGATATTTTCACAAAAAAGTGACATTTTCAAAAATCCAAAAAATTGGCTGAAAACAACTAAATATAAAGGACTCATTGGGCGAATCGCTCTGGAACTGAAATCGGAACGCTCACTGACATTTCCCCTATCTGAAAGTCTGATAAACGGCAGAATAATGACTAAGTCCAAAAAAGAATTTTTTTCAACTTTTTTCAATTTTACCCCAATGGGATATATATTCTACCCACACACATTTGGAACTCTCCTGGGGGTACCCTCACACATATTATTCCCTCATTTAGTGGATATTTTCACAAGAAAGTGACATTTTCAAAAATCCAGAAAATTGGCTGAAAACGACTAAATAACAAGGACTCATTGGGAGAATCACTCTGGAACTGAAATCGGAACGCTCACTGACATTTGCCCTATCTGAAAGTCTGATAAACGCCAGAAAAATGACTAAGTTCAAAAAAAAATTTTTTCAACTTTTTTCAATTTTACCCCAATGGGATATATATTCTACCCACACACATTTGGAACTCTCCTGGGGTACCCTCACACATATTATTCCCTCATTTAGTGGATATTTTCACAAAAAAGTGAAATTTTAAAAAATCCAGAAAATTGGCTGAAAACGACTAAATATCAAGGACTCATTGGGCGAATCGCTCTGGAACCGAAATCGGAATGCTCACTGACATTTCCCCTATCTGAAAGTCTGATAAACGGCAGAATAATGACTAAGTCCAAAAAAGAATTTTTTTCAACTTTTTTCAATTTTACCCCAATGGGATATATATTCTACCCACACACATTTGGAACTCTCCTGGGGGTACCCTCACACATATTATTCCCTCATTTAGTGGATATTTTCACAAGAAAGTGACATTTTCAAAAATCCAGAAAATTGGCTGAAAACGACTAAATAACAAGGACTCATTGGGAGAATCACTCTGGAAATGAAATCGGAACGCTCACTGACATTTGCCCTATCTGAAAGTCTGATAAACGCCAGAAAAATGACTAAGTTCAAAAAAAAATTTTTTCAACTTTTTTCAATTTTACCCCAATGGGATATATATTCTACCCACACACATTTGGAACTCTCCTGGGGTACCCTCACACATATTATTCCCTCATTTAGTGGATATTTTCACAAAAAAGTGAAATTTTAAAAAATCCAGAAAATTGGCTGAAAACGACTAAATATCAAGGACTCATTGGGCGAATCGCTCTGGAACCGAAATCGGAATGCTCACTGACATTTCCCCTATCTGAAAGTCTGATAAACGCCAGAAAAATGACTAAGTCCAAAAAAAATTTTTTTTCAACTTTTTTCAATTTTACCCCCGTGGGATATATATTCTACCCACACACATTTGGAACTCTCCTGGGGTACCCTCACACATATTATTCCCTCATTTAGTGGATATTTTCACAAAAAAGTGAAATTTTCAAAAATCCAGAAAACTGGCTGAAAACGACTAAATATCAAGGACTCATTGGGAGAATCACTCTGGAACTGAAATCGGAACGCTCACTGACATTTGCCCTATCTGAAAGTCTGATAAACACCAGAAAAATGACTAAGTTCAAAAAAAAATTTTTTTCAACTTTTTTCAATTTTACCCCAATGGGATATATATTTTACCCACACACATTTGGAACTCTCCTGGGGTACCCTCACACATATTATTCCCTCATTTAGTGGATATTTTGACAAAAAAGTGAAATTTTCAAAAATCCAAAAAATTGGCTGAAAACGACTAAATATCAAGGACTCATTGGGTGAATCAGTCTGGAACTGAAATCGGAATGCTCACTGACATTTGCCCTATCTGAAAGTCTGATAAACGGCAGAATAATGACTAAGTCCAAAAAAGAATTTTTTTCAACTTTTTTCAATTTTACCCCAATGGGATATATATTCTACCCACACACAGTTGGAACTCTCCTGGGGTACCCTCACACATATTATTCCCTCATTTAGTGGATATTTTCACAAAAAAGTGAAATTTTAAAAAATCCAGAAAATTGGCTGAAAACGACTAAATATTAAGGACTCATTGGGCGAATCGCTCTGGAACTGAAATTGGAATGCTCACTGACATTTCCCCTATCTGAAAGTCTAATAAACGGCAGAAAAATGACTAAGTCCAAAAAAAAATTTTTTTCAACTTTTTTCAATTTTACCCCCGTGGGATATATATTCTACCCACACACATTTGGAACTCTCCTGGGGTACCCTCACACATATTATTCCCTCATTTAGTGGATATTTTCACAAAAAAGTGACATTTTCAAAAATCCAAAAAATTGGCTGAAAACAACTAAATATAAAGGACTCATTGGGCGAATCGCTCTGGAACTGAAATCGGAACGCTCACTGACATTTCCCCTATCTGAAAGTCTGATAAACGGCAGAATAATGACTAAGTCCAAAAAAGAATTTTTTTCAACTTTTTTCAATTTTACCCCAATGGGATATATATTCTACCCACACACATTTGGAACTCTCCTGGGGGTACCCTCACACATATTATTCCCTCATTTAGTGGATATTTTCACAAGAAAGTGACATTTTCAAAAATCCAGAAAATTGGCTGAAAACGACTAAATAACAAGGACTCATTGGGAGAATCACTCTGGAACTGAAATCGGAACGCTCACTGACATTTGCCCTATCTGAAAGTCTGATAAACGCCAGAAAAATGACTAAGTTGAAAAAAAAATTTTTTCAACTTTTTTCAATTTTACCCCAATGGGATATATATTCTACCCACACACATTTGGAACTCTCCTGGGGTACCCTCACACATATTATTCCCTCATTTAGTGGATATTTTCACAAAAAAGTGAAATTTTAAAAAATCCAGAAAATTGGCTGAAAACGACTAAATATCAAGGACTCATTGGGCGAATCGCTCTGGAACCGAAATCGGAATGCTCACTGACATTTCCCCTATCTGAAAGTCTGATAAACGGCAGAATAATGACTAAGTCCAAAAAAGAATTTTTTTCAACTTTTTTCAATTTTACCCCAATGGGATATATATTCTACCCACACACATTTGGAACTCTCCTGGGGGTACCCTCACACATATTATTCCCTCATTTAGTGGATATTTTCACAAGAAAGTGACATTTTCAAAAATCCAGAAAATTGGCTGAAAACGACTAAATAACAAGGACTCATTGGGAGAATCACTCTGGAACTGAAATCGGAACGCTCACTGACATTTGCCCTATCTGAAAGTCTGATAAACGCCAGAAAAATGACTAAGTTCAAAAAAAAATTTTTTCAACTTTTTTCAATTTTACCCCAATGGGATATATATTCTACCCACACACATTTGGAACTCTCCTGGGGTACCCTCACACATATTATTCCCTCATTTAGTGGATATTTTCACAAAAAAGTGAAATTTTAAAAAATCCAGAAAATTGGCTGAAAACGACTAAATATCAAGGACTCATTGGGCGAATCGCTCTGGAACCGAAATCGGAATGCTCACTGACATTTCCCCTATCTGAAAGTCTGATAAACGCCAGAAAAATGACTAAGTCCAAAAAAAATTTTTTTTCAACTTTTTTCAATTTTACCCCCGTGGGATATATATTCTACCCACACACATTTGGAACTCTCCTGGGGTACCCTCACACATATTATTCCCTCATTTAGTGGATATTTTCACAAAAAAGTGAAATTTTCAAAAATCCAGAAAATTGGCTGAAAACGACTACATATCAAGGACTCATTGGGAGAATCACTCTGGAACTGAAATCGGAACGCTCACTGACATTTGCCCTATCTGAAAGTCTGATAAACACCAGAAAAATGACTAAGTTCAAAAAAAAATTTTTTTCAACTTTTTTCAATTTTACCCCAATGGGATATATATTCTACCCACACACATTTGGAACTCTCCTGGGGTACCCTCACACATATTATTCCCTCATTTAGTGGATATTTTCACAAAAAAGTGAAATTTTCAAAAATCCAGAAAACTGGCTGAAAACGACTAAATATCAAGGACTCATTGGGAGAATCACTCTGGAACTGAAATCGGAACGCTCACTGACATTTGCCCTATCTGAAAGTCTGATAAACACCAGAAAAATGACTAAGTTCAAAAAAAAATTTTTTTCAACTTTTTTCAATTTTACCCCAATGGGATATATATTTTACCCACACACATTTGGAACTCTCCTGGGGTACCCTCACACATATTATTCCCTCATTTAGTGGATATTTTGACAAAAAAGTGAAATTTTCAAAAATCCAAAAAATTGGCTGAAAACGACTAAATATCAAGGACTCATTGGGTGAATCAGTCTGGAACTGAAATCGGAATGCTCACTGACATTTGCCCTATCTGAAAGTCTGATAAACGGCAGAATAATGACTAAGTCCAAAAAAGAATTTTTTTCAACTTTTTTCAATTTTACCCCAATGGGATATATATTCTACCCACACACATTTGGAACTCTCCTGGGGGTACCCTCACACATATTATTCTCTCATTTAGTGGATATTTTCACAAAAAAGTGACATTTTCAAAAATCCAGAAAATTGGCTGAAAACGACTAAATAACAAGGACTCATTGGGAGAATCACTCTGGAACTGAAATCGGAACGCTCACTGACATTTGCCCTATCTGAAAGTCTGATAAACGCCAGAAAAATGACTAAGTTCAAAAAAAAATTTTTTCAACTTTTTTCAATTTTACCCCAATGGGATATATATTCTACCCACACACAGTTGGAACTCTCCTGGGGTACCCTCACACATATTATTCCCTCATTTAGTGGATATTTTCACAAAAAAGTGAAATTTTAAAAAATCCAGAAAATTGGCTGAAAACGACTAAATATTAAGGACTCATTGGGCGAATCGCTCTGGAACTGAAATTGGAATGCTCACTGACATTTCCCCTATCTGAAAGTCTAATAAACGGCAGAAAAATGACTAAGTCCAAAAAAAAATTTTTTTCAACTTTTTTCAATTTTACCCCCGTGGGATATATATTCTACCCACACACATTTGGAACTCTCCTGGGGTACCCTCACACATATTATTCCCTCATTTAGTGGATATTTTCACAAAAAAGTGAAATTTTAAAAAATCCAGAAAATTGGCTGAAAACGACTAAATATCAAGGACTCATTGGGCGAATCGCTCTGGAACCGAAATCGGAATGCTCACTGACATTTCCCCTATCTGAAAGTCTGATAAACGGCAGAATAATGACTAAGTCCAAAAAAGAATTTTTTTCAACTTTTTTCAATTTTACCCCAATGGGATATATATTCTACCCACACACATTTGGAACTCTCCTGGGGGTACCCTCACACATATTATTCCCTCATTTAGTGGATATTTTCACAAGAAAGTGACATTTTCAAAAATCCAGAAAATTGGCTGAAAACGACTAAATAACAAGGACTCATTGGGAGAATCACTCTGGAACTGAAATCGGAACGCTCACTGACATTTGCCCTATCTGAAAGTCTGATAAACGCCAGAAAAATGACTAAGTTCAAAAAAAAATTTTTTCAACTTTTTTCAATTTTACCCCAATGGGATATATATTCTACCCACACACATTTGGAACTCTCCTGGGGTACCCTCACACATATTATTCCCTCATTTAGTGGATATTTTCACAAAAAAGTGAAATTTTAAAAAATCCAGAAAATTGGCTGAAAACGACTAAATATCAAGGACTCATTGGGCGAATCGCTCTGGAACCGAAATCGGAATGCTCACTGACATTTCCCCTATCTGAAAGTCTGATAAACGGCAGAATAATGACTAAGTCCAAAAAAGAATTTTTTTCAACTTTTTTCAATTTTACCCCAATGGGATATATATTCTACCCACACACATTTGGAACTCTCCTGGGGGTACCCTCACACATATTATTCCCTCATTTAGTGGATATTTTCACAAGAAAGTGACATTTTCAAAAATCCAGAAAATTGGCTGAAAACGACTAAATAACAAGGACTCATTGGGAGAATCACTCTGGAACTGAAATCGGAACGCTCACTGACATTTGCCCTATCTGAAAGTCTGATAAACGCCAGAAAAATGACTAAGTTCAAAAAAAAATTTTTTCAACTTTTTTCAATTTTACCCCAATGGGATATATATTCTACCCACACACATTTGGAACTCTCCTGGGGTACCCTCACACATATTATTCCCTCATTTAGTGGATATTTTCACAAAAAAGTGAAATTTTAAAAAATCCAGAAAATTGGCTGAAAACGACTAAATATCAAGGACTCATTGGGCGAATCGCTCTGGAACCGAAATCGGAATGCTCACTGACATTTCCCCTATCTGAAAGTCTGATAAACGCCAGAAAAATGACTAAGTCCAAAAAAAATTTTTTTTCAACTTTTTTCAATTTTACCCCCGTGGGATATATATTCTACCCACACACATTTGGAACTCTCCTGGGGTACCCTCACACATATTATTCCCTCATTTAGTGGATATTTTCACAAAAAAGTGAAATTTTCAAAAATCCAGAAAATTGGCTGAAAACGACTACATATCAAGGACTCATTGGGAGAATCACTCTGGAACTGAAATCGGAACGCTCACTGACATTTGCCCTATCTGAAAGTCTGATAAACACCAGAAAAATGACTAAGTTCAAAAAAAAATTTTTTTCAACTTTTTTCAATTTTACCCCAATGGGATATATATTCTACCCACACACATTTGGAACTCTCCTGGGGTACCCTCACACATATTATTCCCTCATTTAGTGGATATTTTCACAAAAAAGTGAAATTTTAAAAAATCCAGAAAATTGGCTGAAAACGACTAAATATCAAGGACTCATTGGGCGAATCGCTCTGGAACCGAAATCGGAATGCTCACTGACATTTCCCCTATCTGAAAGTCTGATAAACGCCAGAAAAATGACTAAGTCCAAAAAAAATTTTTTTTCAACTTTTTTCAATTTTACCCCCGTGGGATATATATTCTACCCAAACACATTTGGAACTCTCCTGGGGTACCCTCACACATATTATTCCCTCATTTAGTGGATATTTTGACAAAAAAGTGAAATTTTAAAAAATCCAGAAAATTGGCTGAAAACGACTAAATATCAAGGACTCATTGGGCGAATCGCTCTGGAACTGAAATCGGAATGCTCACTGACATTTGCCCTATCTGAAAGTCTGATAAACGGCAGAATAATGACTAAGTCCAAAAAAGAATTTTTTTCAACTTTTTTCAATTTTACCCCAATGGGATATATATTCTACCCACACACATTTGGAACTCTCCTGGGGGTACCCTCACACATATTATTCCCTCATTTAGTGGATATTTTCACAAAAAAGTGAAATTTTCAAAAATCCAGAAAATTGGCTGAAAACGACTAAATATCAAGGACTCATTGGGCGAATCGCTCTGGAACCGAAATTGGAATGCTCACTGACATTTCCCCTATCTGAAAGTCTGATAAACGCCAGAAAAATGACTAAGTCCAAAAAAAATTTTTTTTCAACTTTTTTCAATTTTACCCCCGTGGGATATATATTCTACCCACACACATTTGGAACTCTCCTGGGGTACCCTCACACATATTATTCCCTCATTTAGTGGATATTTTCACAAAAAAGTGAAATTTTCAAAAATCCAGAAAATTGGCTGAAAACGACTACATATCAAGGACTCATTGGGAGAATCACTCTGGAACTGAAATCGGAACGCTCACTGACATTTGCCCTATCTGAAAGTCTGATAAACACCAGAAAAATGACTAAGTTCAAAAAAAAATTTTTTTCAACTTTTTTCAATTTTACCCCAATGGGATATATATTCTACCCACACACATTTGGAACTCTCCTGGGGTACCCTCACACATATTATTCCCTCATTTAGTGGATATTTTCACAAAAAAGTGAAATTTTTAAAAATCCAGAAAATTGGCTGAAAACGACTAAATATCAAGGACTCATTGGGCGAATCGCTCTGGAACTGAAATTGGAATGCTCACTGACATTTCCCCTATCTGAAAGTCTGATAAACGGCAGAAAAATGACTAAGTCCAAAAAAAAATTTTTTTCAACTTTTTTCAATTTTACCCCCGTGGGATATATATTCTACCCACACACATTTGGAACTCTCCTGGGGTACCCTCACACATATTATTCCCTCATTTAGTGGATATTTTCACAAAAAAGTGAAATTTTCAAAAATCCAGAAAATTGGCTGAAAACGACTACATATCAAGGACTCATTGGGAGAATCACTCTGGAACTGAAATCGGAACGCTCACTGACATTTGCCCTATCTGAAAGTCTGATAAACACCAGAAAAATGACTAAGTTCAAAAAAAAATTTTTTTCAACTTTTTTCAATTTTACCCCAATGGGATATATATTCTACCCACACACATTTGGAACTCTCCTGGGGTACCCTCACACATATTATTCCCTCATTTAGTGGATATTTTCACAAAAAAGTGAAATTTTAAAAAATCCAGAAAATTGGCTGAAAACGACTAAATATCAAGGACTCATTGGGCGAATCGCTCTGGAACTGAAATTGGAATGCTCACTGACATTTCCCCTATCTGAAAGTCTGATAAACGGCAGAAAAATGACTAAGTCCAAAAAAAAATTTTTTTCAACTTTTTTCAATTTTACCCCCGTGGGATATATATTCTACCCACACACATTTGGAACTCTCCTGGGGTACCCTCACACATATTATTCCCTCATTTAGTGGATATTTTCACAAAAAAGTGACATTTTCAAAAATCCAAAAAATTGGCTGAAAACGACTAAATATCAAGGACTCATTGGGCGAATCGCTCTGGAACTGAAATCGGAACGCTCACTGACATTTGCCCTATCTGAAAGTCTGATAAACGCCAGAAAAATGACTAAGTCCAAAAAAAAATTTTTTTCAACTTTTTTCAATTTTACCCCCGTGGGATATATATTTTACCCACACACATTTGGAACTCTCCTGGGGGTTCCCTCACACATATTATTCCCTCATTTAGTGGATATTTTGACAAAAAAGTGAAATTTTCAAAAATCCAAAAAATTGGCTGAAAACGACTAAATATCAAGGACTCATTGGGTGAATCAGTCTGGAACTGAAATCGGAATGCTCACTGACATTTCCCCTATCTGAAAGTCTGATAAACGCCAGAAAAATGACTAAGTCCAAAAAAACTTTTTTTCAACTTTTTTCAATTTTTCCCCCGTGGGATATATATTCTACCCACACACATTTGGAACTCTCCTGGGGTACCCTCACACATATTATTCCCTCATTTAGTGGATATTTTCACAAAAAAGTGACATTTTCAAAAATCCAAAAAATTGGCTGAAAACGACTAAATATCAAGGACTCATTGGGCGAATCGCTCTGGAACTGAAATCGGAACGCTCACTGACATTTGCCCTATCTGAAAGTCTGATAAACACCAGAAAAATGACTAAGTTCAAAAAAAAATGTTTTTCAACTTTTTTCAATTTTACCCCAATGGGATATATATTTTACCCACACACATTTGGAACTCTCCTGGGGTACCCTCACACATATTATTCCCTCATTTAGTGGATATTTTGACAAAAAAGTGAAATTTTCAAAAATCCAAAAAATTGGCTGAAAACGACTAAATATCAAGAACTCATTGGGTGAATCAGTCTGGAACTGAAATTGGAATGCTCACTGACATTTCCCCTATCTGAAAGTCTGATAAACGCCAAAAAAATGACTAAGTCCAAAAAAAATTTTTTTTCAACTTTTTTCAATTTTACCCCCGTGGGATATATATTCTACCCACACACATTTGGAACTCTCCTGGGGTACCCTCACACATATTATTCCCTCATTTAGTGGATATTTTCACAAAAAAGTGAAATTTTCAAAAATCCAGAAAATTGGCTGAAAACGACTACATATCAAGGACTCATTGGGAGAATCACTCTGGAACTGAAATCGGAACGCTCACTGACATTTGCCCTATCTGAAAGTCTGATAAACACCAGAAAAATGACTAAGTTCAAAAAAAAATTTTTTTCAACTTTTTTCAATTTTACCCCAATGGGATATATATTCTACCCACACACATTTGGAACTCTCCTGGGGTACCCTCACACATATTATTCCCTCATTTAGTGGATATTTTCACAAAAAAGTGAAATTTTAAAAAATCCAGAAAATTGGCTGAAAACGACTAAATATCAAGGACTCATTGGGCGAATCGCTCTGGAACCGAAATTGGAATGCTCACTGACATTTCCCCTATCTGAAAGTCTGATAAACGCCAGAAAAATGACTAAGTCCAAAAAAAATTTTTTTTCAACTTTTTTCAATTTTACCCCCGTGGGATATATATTCTACCCACACACATTTGGAACTCTCCTGGGGTACCCTCACACATATTATTCCCTCATTTAGTGGATATTTTCACAAAAAAGTGAAATTTTCAAAAATCCAGAAAATTGGCTGAAAACGACTAAATATCAAGGACTCATTGGGAGAATCACTCTGGAACTGAAATCGGAACGCTCACTGACATTTGCCCTATCTGAAAGTCTGATAAACACCAGAAAAATGACTAAGTTCAAAAAAAATTTTTTTTCAACTTTTTTCAATTTTACCCCAATGGGATATATATTCTACCCACACACATTTGGAACTCTGCTGGGGTACCCTCACACATATTATTCCCTCATTTAGTGGATATTTTCACAAAAAAGTGACATTTTCAAAAATCCAGAAAATTGGCTGAAAACGACTAAATAACAAGGACTCATTGGGAGAATCACTCTGGAACTGAAATCGGAACGCTCACTGACATTTGCCCTATCTGAAAGTCTGATAAACGCCAGAAAAATGACTAAGTTCAAAAAAAAATTTTTTTAACTTTTTTCAATTTTACCCCAATGGGATATATATTCTACCCACACACATTTGGAACTCTCCTGGGGTACCCTCACACATATTATTCCCTCATTTAGTGGATATTTTCACAAAAAAGTGAAATTTTCAAAAATCCAAAAAATTGGCTGAAAACGACTAAATATCAAGGACTCATTGGGTGAATCAGTCTGGAACTGAAATCGGAATGCTCACTGACAATTCCCCTATCTGAAAGTCTGATAAACGGCAGAATAATGACTAAGTCCAAAAAAGAATTTTTTTCAACTTTTTTCAATTTTACCCCAATGGGATATATATTCTACCCACACACATTTGGAACTCTCCTGGGGGTACCCTCACACATAATATTCCCTCATTTAGTGGATATTTTCACAAAAAAGTGACATTTTCAAAAATCCAAAAAATTGGCTGAAAACGACTAAATATCAAGGACTCATTGGGCGAATCGCTCTGGAACTGAAATCAGAACGCTCACTGACATTTGCCCTATCTGAAAGTCTGATAAACGCCAGAAAAATGACTAAGTCCAAAAAAGAATTTTTTTCAACTTTTTTCAATTTTACCCCAATGGGATATATATTCTACCCACACACATTTGGAACTCTCCTGGGGGTACCCTCACACATAATATTCCCTCATTTAGTGGATATTTTCACAAAAAAGTGACATTTTCAAAAATCCAAAAAATTGGCTGAAAACGACTAAATATCAAGGACTCATTGGGCGAATCGCTCTGGAACTGAAATCAGAACGCTCACTGACATTTGCCCTATCTGAAAGTCTGATAAACGCCAGAAAAATGACTAAGTCCAAAAAAGAATTTTTTTCAACTTTTTTCAATTTTACCCCAATGGGATATATATTCTACCCACACACATTTGGAACTCTCCTGGGGTACCCTCACACATATTATTCCCTCATTTAGTGGATATTTTCACAAAAAAGTGAAATTTTCAAAAATCCAGAAAATTGGCTGAAAACGACTAAATAACAATGTCTCATTGGGCGAATCGCTCTGGAACTGAAATCGGATCACTCACTGACATTTCCCCTATCTGAAAGTCTGATAAATGCCGGAAAAATGACTAAGTCCAAAAAAGAATTTTTTTCAACTTTTTTCAATTTTACCCCAATGGGATATATATTCTACCCACACACATTTGGAACTTTCTCCTGGGGGTACCCTCACACATATTATTCCCTCATATAGTGGATATTTTCACAAAAAAGTAAAATTTTCAAAAATCCAAAAAATTAGCTGAAAACGACTAAATATCAAGGACTGAATCAAGGGTGAATCAGTCTGGAACTGAAATTGGAATGCTCACTGACTTTTCCCCTATCTGAAAGTCTGATAAACGCCAGAAAAAGGACTAAGTCCAAAAAAAAAATTTTTTCAACTTTTTTCAATTTTACCCCCGTGGGATATATATTCTACCCACACACATTTGGAACTCTACTGGGGTACCCTCACACATATTATTCCCTCATTTAATGGATATTTTGACAAAAAAGTGAAATTTTCAAAAATCCAAAAAATTGGCTGAAAACGACTAAATATCAAGGACTCATTGGGTGAATCAGTCTGGAACTGAAATCGGAATGCTCACTGACATTTCCCCTATCTGAAAGTCTGATAAACGCCAGAAAAATGACTAAGTCCAAAAAAACTTTTTTTCAACTTTTTTCAATTTTTCCCCCGTGGGATATATATTCTACCCACACACATTTGGAACTCTCCTGGGGTACCCTCACACATATTATTCCCTCATTTAGTGGATATTTTGACAAAAAAGTGAAATTTTCAAAAATCCAAAAAATTGGCTGAAAATGACTAAATATCAAGGACTCATTGGGTGAATCACTCTGGAACTGAAATAGGAATGCTCACTGACATTTGCCTATCTGAAAGTCTGATAAACACCAGAAAAATGACTAAGTTCAAAAAAAAATTTTTTTCAACTTTTTTCAATTTTACCCCAATGGGATATATATTCTTCCCACACACATTTGGAACTCTCCTGGGGTACCCTCACACATATTATTCCCTCATTTAGTGGATATTTTCACAAAAAAGTGAAATTTTCAAAAATCCAGAAAATTGGCTGAAAACGACTAAATAACAAGGACTCATTGGGAGAATCACTCTGGAACTGAAATCGGAACTCTCACTGACATTTGCCCTATCTGAAAGTCTGATAAACAAAAGAAAAATGACTAAGTTCAAAAAAATATTTTTTTCAACTTTTTTCAATTTTACCCCAATGGGATATATATTCTACCCACACACATTTGGAACTCTCCTGGGGTACCCTCACACATATTATTCCCTCATTTAGTGGATATTTTCACAAAAAAGTGACATTTTAAAAAATCCAGAAAATTGGCTGAAAACGACTAAATATCAAGGACTCATTGGTTGAATCGCTCTGGAACTGAAATCGGAATGCTCACTGACATTTCCCCTATCTGAAAGTCTGATAAACGCCAGAAAAATGACTAAGTCCAAAAAAAAAATTTTTTTAACTTTTTTCAATTTTACCCCCGTGGGATATATATTCTACCCACACACATTTGGAACTCTCCCGGGGTACCCTCACACATAATATTCCCTCATTTAGTGGATATTTTCACAAAAAAGTGACATTTTCAAAAATCCAAAAAATTGGCTGAAAACGACTAAATATCAAGGACTCATTGGGTGAATCAGTCTGGAACTGAAATCGGAATGCTCACTGACATTTCCCCTATCTGAAAGTCTGATAAACGGCAGAATAATGACTAAGTCCAAAAAAGAATTTTTTTCAACTTTTTTCAATTTAACCCCAATGGGATATATATTCTACCCACACACATTTGGAACTCTCCTGGGGTACCCTCACACATATTATTCCCTCATTTAATGGATATTTTGACAAAAAAGTGAAATTTTCAAAAATCCAAAAAATTGGCTGAAAACGACTAAATATCAAGGACTCATTGGGTGAATCAGTCTGGAACTGAAATCGGAATGCTCTCTGACATTTCCCCTATCTGAAAGTCTGATAAACGCCAGAAAAAGGACTAAGTCCAAAAAAAAAATTTTTTCAACTTTTTTCAATTTTACCCCCGTGGGATATATATTCTACCCACACACATTTGGAACTCTCCTGGGGTACCCTCACACATATTATTCCCTCATTTAATGGATATTTTGACAAAAAAGTGAAATTTTCAAAAATCCAAAAAATTGGCTGAAAACGACTAAATATCAAGGACTCATTGGGTGAATCAGTCTGGAACTGAAATCGGAATGCTCACTGACATTTCCCCTATCTGAAAGTCTGATAAACGCCAGAAAAATGACTAAGTCCAAAAAAACTTTTTTTCAACTTTTTTCAATTTTTCCCCCGTGGGATATATATTCTACCCACACACATTTGGAACTCTCCTGGGGTACCCTCACACATATTATTCCCTCATTTAGTGGATATTTTCACAAAAAAGTGAAATTTTCAAAAATCCAGAAAATTGGCTGAAAGCGACTAAATAACAAGGACTCATTGGGAGAATCACTCTGGAACTGAAATCGGAACTCTCACTGACATTTGCCCTATCTGAAAGTCTGATAAACGCCAGAAAAAGGACTAAGTCCAAAAAAAAATTTTTTTCAACTTTTTTCAATTTTACCCCCGTGGGATATATATTTTACCCACACACATTTGGAACTCTCCTGGGGTACCCTCACACATATTATTCCCTCATTTAGTGGATATTTTGCCAAAAAAGTGAAATTTTCAAAAATCCAAAAAATTGGCTGAAAACGACTAAATATCAAGGACTCATTGGGTGAATCAGTCTGGAACTGAAATCGGAATGCTCACTGACATTTCCCCTATCTGAAAGTCTGATAAACGGCAGAATAATGACTAAGTTCAAAAAAAAATTTTTTCAACTTTTTTCAATTTTACCCCAATGGGATATATATTCTACCCACACACATTTGGAACTCTCCTGGGGTACCCTCACACATATTATTCCCTCATTTAGTGGATATTTTCACAAAAAAGTGAAATTTTAAAAAATCCAGAAAATTGGCTGAAAAAAACTAAATTTCAAGGACTCATTGGGCGAATCGCTCTGGAACCGAAATTGGAATGCTCACTGACATTTCCCCTATCTGAAAGTCTGATAAACGCCAGAAAAATGACTAAGTCCAAAAAAAATTTTTTTTCAACTTTTTTCAATTTTACCCCCGTGGGATATATATTCTACCCACACACATTTGGAACTCTCCTGGGGTACCCTCACACATATTATTCCCTCATTTAGTGGATATTTTCACAAAAAAGTGAAATTTTCAAAAATCCAGAAAATTGGCTGAAAACGACTAAATATCAAGGACTCATTGGGAGAATCACTCTGGAACTGAAATCGGAACGCTCACTGACATTTGCCCTATCTGAAAGTCTGATAAATGCCGGAAAAATGACTAAGTCCTAAAAAGAATTTTTTTCAACTTTTTTCAATTTTACCCCAATGGGATATATATTCTACCCACACACATTTGGACCTTTCTCCTGGGGGTACCCTCACACATATTATTCCCTCATATAGTGGATATTTTCACAAAAAAGTAAAATTTTCAAAAATCCAAAAAATTAGCTGAAAACGACTAAATATCAAGGACTGAATCAAGGGTGAATCAGTCTGGAACTGAAATTGGAATGCTCACTGACTTTTCCCCTATCTGAAAGTCTGATAAACGCCAGAAAAAGGACTAAGTCCAAAAAAAAAATTTTTTCAACTTTTTTCAATTTTACCCCCGTGGGATATATATTCTACCCACACACATTTGGAACTCTACTGGGGTACCCTCACACATATTATTCCCTCATTTAATGGATATTTTGACAAAAAAGTGAAATTTTCAAAAATCCAAAAAATTGGCTGAAAACGACTAAATATCAAGGACTCATTGGGTGAATCAGTCTGGAACTGAAATCGGAATGCTCACTGACATTTCCCCTATCTGAAAGTCTGATAAACGCCAGAAAAATGACTAAGTCCAAAAAAACTTTTTTTCAACTTTTTTCAATTTTTCCCCCGTGGGATATATATTCTACCCACACACATTTGGAACTCTCCTGGGGTACCCTCACACATATTATTCCCTCATTTAGTGGATATTTTGACAAAAAAGTGAAATTTTCAAAAATCCAAAAAATTGGCTGAAAACGACTAAATATCAAGGACTCATTGGGTGAATCACTCTGGAACTGAAATAGGAATGCTCACTGACATTTGCCCTATCTGAAAGTCTGATAAACACCAGAAAAATGACTAAGTTCAAAAAAAAATTTTTTTCAACTTTTTTCAATTTTACCCCAATGGGATATATATTCTTCCCACACACATTTGGAACTCTCCTGGGGTACCCTCACACATATTATTCCCTCATTTAGTGGATATTTTCACAAAAAAGTGAAATTTTCAAAAATCCAGAAAATTGGCTGAAAACGACTAAATAACAAGGACTCATTGGGAGAATCACTCTGGAACTGAAATCGGAACTCTCACTGACATTTGCCCTATCTGAAAGTCTGATAAACAAAAGAAAAATGACTAAGTTCAAAAAAATATTTTTTTCAACTTTTTTCAATTTTACCCCAATGGGATATATATTCTACCCACACACATTTGGAACTCTCCTGGGGTACCCTCACACATATTATTCCCTCATTTAGTGGATATTTTCACAAAAAAGTGACATTTTAAAAAATCCAGAAAATTGGCTGAAAACGACTAAATATCAAGGACTCATTGGTTGAATCGCTCTGGAACTGAAATCGGAATGCTCACTGACATTTCCCCTATCTGAAAGTCTGATAAACGCCAGAAAAATGACTAAGTCCAAAAAAAAAATTTTTTTAACTTTTTTCAATTTTACCCCCGTGGGATATATATTCTACCCACACACATTTGGAACTCTCCCGGGGTACCCTCACACATAATATTCCCTCATTTAGTGGATATTTTCACAAAAAAGTGACATTTTCAAAAATCCAAAAAATTGGCTGAAAACGACTAAATATCAAGGACTCATTGGGTGAATCAGTCTGGAACTGAAATCGGAATGCTCACTGACATTTCCCCTATCTGAAAGTCTGATAAACGGCAGAATAATGACTAAGTCCAAAAAAGAATTTTTTTCAACTTTTTTCAATTTAACCCCAATGGGATATATATTCTACCCACACACATTTGGAACTCTCCTGGGGTACCCTCACACATATTATTCCCTCATTTAATGGATATTTTGACAAAAAAGTGAAATTTTCAAAAATCCAAAAAATTGGCTGAAAACGACTAAATATCAAGGACTCATTGGGTGAATCAGTCTGGAACTGAAATCGGAATGCTCTCTGACATTTCCCCTATCTGAAAGTCTGATAAACGCCAGAAAAAGGACTAAGTCCAAAAAAAAAATTTTTTCAACTTTTTTCAATTTTACCCCCGTGGGATATATATTCTACCCACACACATTTGGAACTCTCCTGGGGTACCCTCACACATATTATTCCCTCATTTAATGGATATTTTGACAAAAAAGTGAAATTTTCAAAAATCCAAAAAATTGGCTGAAAACGACTAAATATCAAGGACTCATTGGGTGAATCAGTCTGGAACTGAAATCGGAATGCTCACTGACATTTCCCCTATCTGAAAGTCTGATAAACGCCAGAAAAATGACTAAGTCCAAAAAAACTTTTTTCAACTTTTTTCAATTTTTCCCCCGTGGGATATATATTCTACCCACACACATTTGGAACTCTCCTGGGGTACCCTCACACATATTATTCCCTCATTTAGTGGATATTTTCACAAAAAAGTGAAATTTTCAAAAATCCAGAAAATTGGCTGAAAACGACTAAATAACAAGGACTCATTGGGAGAATCACTCTGGAACTGAAATCGGAACTCTCACTGACATTTGCCCTATCTGAAAGTCTGATAAACGCCAGAAAAAGGACTAAGTCCAAAAAAAAATTTTTTTCAACTTTTTTCAATTTTACCCCCGTGGGATATATATTTTACCCACACACATTTGGAACTCTCCTGGGGTACCCTCACACATATTATTCCCTCATTTAGTGGATATTTTGCCAAAAAAGTGAAATTTTCAAAAATCCAAAAAATTGGCTGAAAACGACTAAATATCAAGGACTCATTGGGCGAATCGCTCTGGAACCGAAATTGGAATGCTCACTGACATTTCCCCTATCTGAAAGTCTGATAAACGCCAGAAAAATGACTAAGTCCAAAAAAAATTTTTTTTCAACTTTTTTCAATTTTACCCCCGTGGGATATATATTCTACCCACACACATTTGGAACTCTCCTGGGGTACCCTCACACATATTATTCCCTCATTTAGTGGATATTTTCACAAAAAAGTGAAATTTTCAAAAATCCAGAAAATTGGCTGAAAACGACTAAATATCAAGGACTCATTGGGAGAATCACTCTGGAACTGAAATCGGAACGCTCACTGACATTTGCCCTATCTGAAAGTCTGATAAATGCCGGAAAAATGACTAAGTCCAAAAAAGAATTTTTTTCAACTTTTTTCAATTTTACCCCAATGGGATATATATTCTACCCACACACATTTGGACCTTTCTCCTGGGGGTACCCTCACACATATTATTCCCTCATATAGTGGATATTTTCACAAAAAAGTAAAATTTTCAAAAATCCAAAAAATTGGCTGAAAACGACTAAATATCAAGGACTGAATCAAGGGTGAATCAGTCTGGAACTGAAATTGGAATGCTCACTGACTTTTCCCCTATCTGAAAGTCTGATAAACGCCAGAAAAAGGACTAAGTCCAAAAAAAAAATTTTTTCAACTTTTTTCAATTTTACCCCCGTGGGATATATATTCTACCCACACACATTTGGAACTCTCCTGGGGTACCCTCACACATATTATTCCCTCATTTAATGGATATTTTGACAAAAAAGTGAAATTTTCAAAAATCCAAAAAATTGGCTGAAAACGACTAAATATCAAGGACTCATTGGGTGAATCAGTCTGGAACTGAAATCGGAATGCTCACTGACATTTCCCCTATCTGAAAGTCTGATAAACGGCAGAATAATGACTAAGTTCAAAAAAAAATTTTTTCAACTTTTTTCAATTTTACCCCAATGGGATATATATTCTACCCACACACATTTGGAACTCTCCTGGGGTACCCTCACACATATTATTCCCTCATTTAGTGGATATTTTCACAAAAAAGTGAAATTTTAAAAAATCCAGAAAATTGGCTGAAAACGACTAAATTTCAAGGACTCATTGGGCGAATCGCTCTGGAACCGAAATTGGAATGCTCACTGACATTTCCCCTATCTGAAAGTCTGATAAACGCCAGAAAAATGACTAAGTCCAAAAAAAATTTTTTTTCAACTTTTTTCAATTTTACCCCCGTGGGATATATATTCTACCCACACACATTTGGAACTCTCCTGGGGTACCCTCACACATATTATTCCCTCATTTAGTGGATATTTTCACAAAAAAGCGAAATTTTCAAAAATCCAAAAAATTGGCTGAAAACGACTAAATATCAAGGACTCATTGGGTGAATCAGTCTGGAACTGAAATCGGAATGCTCACTGACATTTCCCCTATCTGAAAGTCTGATAAACGGCAGAATAATGACTAAGTCCAAAAAAGAATTTTTTTTCAACTTTTTTCAATTTTACCCCAATGGGATATATATTCTACCCACACACATTTGGAACTCTCCTGGGGGTACCCTCACACATATTATTCCCTCATTTAGTGGATATTTTGACAAAAAAGTGAAATTTTCAAAAATCCAAAAAATTGGCTGAAAACGACTAAATATCAAGGACTCATTGGGTGAATCACTCTGGAACTGAAATAGGAATGCTCACTGACATTTGCCCTATCTGAAAGTCTGATAAACACCAGAAAAATGACTAAGTTCAAAAAAAAATTTTTTTCAACTTTTTTCAATTTTACCCCAATGGGATATATATTCTTCCCACACACATTTGGAACTCTCCTGGGGTACCCTCACACATATTATTCCCTCATTTAGTGGATATTTTCACAAAAAAGTGAAATTTTCAAAAATCCAGAAAATTGGCTGAAAACGACTAAATAACAAGGACTCATTGGGAGAATCACTCTGGAACTGAAATCGGAACTCTCACTGACATTTGCCCTATCTGAAAGTCTGATAAACAAAAGAAAAATGACTAAGTTCAAAAAAATATTTTTTTCAACTTTTTTCAATTTTACCCCAATGGGATATATATTCTACCCACACACATTTGGAACTCTCCTGGGGGTACCCTCACACATATTATTCCCTCATTTAGTGGATATTTTGACAAAAAAGTGAAATTTTCAAAAATCCAAAAAATTGGCTGAAAACGACTAAATATCAAGGACTCATTGGGTGAATCACTCTGGAACTGAAATAGGAATGCTCACTGACATTTGCCCTATCTGAAAGTCTGATAAACACCAGAAAAATGACTAAGTTCAAAAAAAAATTTTTTTCAACTTTTTTCAATTTTACCCCAATGGGATATATATTCTTCCCACACACATTTGGAACTCTCCTGGGGTACCCTCACACATATTATTCCCTCATTTAGTGGATATTTTCACAAAAAAGTGAAATTTTCAAAAATCCAGAAAATTGGCTGAAAACGACTAAATAACAAGGACTCATTGGGAGAATCACTCTGGAACTGAAATCGGAACTCTCACTGACATTTGCCCTATCTGAAAGTCTGATAAACAAAAGAAAAATGACTAAGTTCAAAAAAATATTTTTTTCAACTTTTTTCAATTTTACCCCAATGGGATATATATTCTACCCACACACATTTGGAACTCTCCTGGGGTACCCTCACACATATTATTCCCTCATTTAGTGGATATTTTCACAAAAAATTGACATTTTAAAAAATCCAGAAAATTGGCTGAAAACGACTAAATATCAAGGACTCATTGGTTGAATCGCTCTGGAACTGAAATCGGAATGCTCACTGACATTTCCCCTATCTGAAAGTCTGATAAACGCCAGAAAAATGACTAAGTCCAAAAAAAAAATTTTTTTAACTTTTTTCAATTTTACCCCCGTGGGATATATATTCTACCCACACACATTTGGAACTCTCCTGGGGTACCCTCACACATATTATTCCCTCATTTAGTGGATATTTTCACAAAAAAGTGAAATTTTCAAAAATCCAGAAAATTGGCTGAAAACGACTAAATAACAATGTCTCATTGGGCGAATCGCTCTGGAACTGAAATCGGAACACTCACTGACATTTCCCCTATCTGAAAGTCTGATAAATGCCGGAAAAATGACTAAGTCCAAAAAAGAATTTTTTTCAACTTTTTTCAATTTTACCCCAATGGGATATATATTCTACCCACACACATTTGGAACTTTCTCCTGGGGGTACCCTCACACATATTATTCCCTCATATAGTGGATATTTTCACAAAAAAGTAAAATTTTCAAAAATCCAAAAAATTGGCTGAAAACGACTAAATATCAAGGACTGAATCAAGGGTGAATCAGTCTGGAACTGAAATTGGAATGCTCACTGACTTTTCCCCTATCTGAAAGTCTGATAAACGCCAGAAAAAGGACTAAGTCCAAAAAAAAAATTTTTTCAACTTTTTTCAATTTTACCCCCGTGGGATATATATTCTACCCACACACATTTGGAACTCTCCTGGGGTACCCTCACACATATTATTCCCTCATTTAATGGATATTTTGACAAAAAAGTGAAATTTTCAAAAATCCAAAAAATTGGCTGAAAACGACTAAATATCAAGGACTCATTGGGTGAATCAGTCTGGAACTGAAATCGGAATGCTCACTGACATTTCCCCTATCTGAAAGTCTGATAAACGCCAGAAAAATGACTAAGTCCAAAAAAACTTTTTTTCAACTTTTTTCAATTTTTCCCCCGTGGGATATATATTCTACCCACACACATTTGGAACTCTCCTGGGGTACCCTCACACATATTATTCCCTCATTTAGTGGATATTTTCACAAAAAAGTGAAATTTTCAAAAATCCAGAAAATTGGCTGAAAACGACTAAATAACAAGGACTCATTGGGAGAATCACTCTGGAACTGAAATCGGAACTCTCACTGACATTTGCCCTATCTGAAAGTCTGATAAACAAAAGAAAAATGACTAAGTTCAAAAAAATATTTTTTTCAACTTTTTTCAATTTTACCCCAATGGGATATATATTCTACCCACACACATTTGGAACTCTCCTGGGGTACCCTCACACATATTATTCCCTCATTTAATGGATATTTTGACAAAAAAGTGAAATTTTCAAAAATCCAAAAAATTGGCTGAAAACGACTAAATATCAAGGACTCATTGGGTGAATCAGTCTGGAACTGAAATCGGAATGCTCACTGACATTTCCCCTATCTGAAAGTCTGATAAACGCCAGAAAAATGACTAAGTCCAAAAAAACTTTTTTTCAACTTTTTTCAATTTTTCCCCCGTGGGATATATATTCTACCCACACACATTTGGAACTCTCCTGGGGTACCCTCACACATATTATTCCCTCATTTAGTGGATATTTTCACAAAAAAGTGAAATTTTCAAAAATCCAGAAAATTGGCTGAAAACGACTAAATAACAAGGACTCATTGGGAGAATCACTCTGGAACTGAAATCGGAACTCTCACTGACATTTGCCCTATCTGAAAGTCTGATAAACAAAAGAAAAATGACTAAGTTCAAAAAAATATTTTTTTCAACTTTTTTCAATTTTACCCCAATGGGATATATATTCTACCCACACACATTTGGAACTCTCCTGGGGTACCCTCACACATATTATTCCCTCATTTAGTGGATATTTTCACAAAAAAGTGAAATTTTCAAAAATCCAGAAAATTGGCTGAAAACGACTAAATATCAAGGACTCATTGGGAGAATCACTCTGGAACTGAAATCGGAACGCTCACTGACATTTGCCCTATCTGAAAGTCTGATAAACGGCAGAATAATGACTAAGTCCAAAAAAGAATTTTTTTCAACTTTTTTCAATTTTACCCCAATGGGATATATATTCTACCCACACACATTTGGAACTCTCCTGGGGGTACCCTCACACATATTATTCCCTCATTTAGTGGATATTTTGACAAAAAAGTGAAATTTTCAAAAATCCAAAAAATTGGCTGAAAACGACTAAATATCAAGGACTCATTGGGTGAATCACTCTGGAACTGAAATAGGAATGCTCACTGACATTTGCCCTATCTGAAAGTCTGATAAACACCAGGAAAATGACTAAGTTCAAAAAAAAAATTTTTTCAACTTTTTTCAATTTTACCCCAATGGGATATATATTCTTCCCACACACATTTGGAACTCTCCTGGGGTACCCTCACACATATTATTCCCTCATTTAGTGGATATTTTCACAAAAAAGTGAAATTTTCAAAAATCCAGAAAATTGGCTGAAAACGACTAAATAACAAGGACTCATTGGGAGAATCACTCTGGAACTGAAATCGGAACTCTCACTGACATTTGCCCTATCTGAAAGTCTGATAAAGAAAAGAAAAATGACTAAGTTCAAAAAAATATTTTTTTCAACTTTTTTCAATTTTATACCAATGGGATATATATTCTACCCACACACATTTGGAACTTTCTCCTGGGGGTACCCTCACACATATTATTCCCTCATATAGTGGATATTTTCACAAAAAAGTAAAATTTTCAAAAATCCAAAAAATTGGCTGAAAACGACTAAATATCAAGGACTGAATGAAGGGTGAATCAGTCTGGAACTGAAATCGGAATGCTCACTGACTTTTCCCCTATCTGAAAGTCTGATAAACGCCAGAAAAAGGACTAAGTCCAAAAAAAAAATTTTTTCAACTTTTTTCAATTTTACCCCCGTGGGATATATATTCTACCCACACACATTTGGAACTCTCCTGGGGTACCCTCACACATATTATTCCCTCATTTAATGGATATTTTGACAAAAAAGTGAAATTTTCAAAAATCCAAAAAATTGGCTGAAAACGACTAAATATCAAGGACTCATTGGGCGAATCGCTCTGGAACTGAAATCGGAACGCTCACTGACATTTGCCCTATCTGAAAGTCTGATAAACGCCAGAAAAATGACTAAGTCCAAAAAAGAATTTTTTTCAACTTTTTTCAATTTTACCCCAATGGGATATATATTCTACCCACACACATTTGGAACTCTCCTGGGGTACCCTCACACATATTATTCCCTCATTTAGTGGATATTTTCACAAAAAAGTGAAATTTTCAAAAATCCAGAAAATTGGCTGAAAACGACTAAATAACAATGTCTCATTGGGCGAATCGCTCTGGAACTGAAATCGGAACACTCACTGAAATTTCCCCTATCTGAAAGTCTGATAAACGCCAGAATAATGACTAAGTCCAAAAAAACTTTTTTCAACTTTTTTCAATTTTTCCCGTGTGGGATATATATTCTACCCACACACATTTTGAACTCTCCTGGGGTACCCTCACACATATTATTCCCTCATTTAGTGGATATTTTCACAAAAAAGTGAAATTTTCAAAAATCCAGAAAATTGTCTGAAAACGACTAAATATCAAGGACTCATTGGGAGAATCACTCTGGAACTGAAATAGGAATGCTCACTGACATTTGCCCTATCTGAAAGTCTGATAAACGCCAGAAAAATGACTAAGTCCAAAAAAGAATTTTTTTCAAATTTACCCCAATGGGATATATATTCTACCCACACACATTTGGAACTCTCCTGGGGGTACCCTCACACATATTATTCCCTCATTTAGTGGATATTTTCACAAAAAAGTAAAATTTTCAAAAATCCAAAAAATTGGCTGAAAACGACTAAATATCAAGGACTGAATCAAGGGTGAATCAGTCTGGAACTGAAATCGGAATGCTCACTGACATTTCCCTTATCTGAAAGTCTGATAAACGCCAGAAAAAGGACTAAGTAAAAAAAAAAAATTTTTTCAACTTTTTTCAATTTTACCCCCGTGGGATATATATTCTACCCACACACATTTGGAACTCTCCTGGGGTACCCTCACACATATTATTCCCTCATTTAGTGGATATTTTGACAAAAAAGTGAAATTTTCAAAAATCCAAAAAATTGGCTGAAAACGACTAAATATCAAGGACTCATTGGGAGAATCACTCTGGAACTGAAATAGGAATGCTCACTGACATTTGCCCTATCTGAAAGTCTGATAAACACCAGAAAAATGACTAAGTTCAAAAAAAAATTTTTTTCAACTTTTTTCAATTTTACCCCAATGGGATATATATTCTTCCCACACACATTTGGAACTCTCCTGGGGTACCCTCACACATATTATTCCCTCATTTAGTGGATATTTTCACAAAAAAGTGAAATTTTCAAAAATCCAGAAAATTGGCTGAAAACGACTAAATAACAAGGACTCATTGGGAGAATCACTCTGGAACTGAAATCGGAACGCTCACTGACATTTGCCCTATCTGAAAGTCTGATAAACGCCAGAAAAATGACTAAGTCCAAAAAAGAATTTTTTTCAACTTTTTTCAATTTTACCCCAATGGGATATATATTCTACCCACACACATTTGGAACTCTCCTGGGGTACCCTCACACATATTATTCCCTCATTTAGTGGATATTTTCACAAAAAAGTGAAATTTTCAAAAATCCAGAAAATTGGCTGAAAACGACTAAATAACAATGTCTCATTGGGCGAATCGCTCTGGAACTGAAATCGGAACACTCACTGAAATTTCCCCTATCTGAAAGTCTGATAAACGCCAGAATAATGACTAAGTCCAAAAAAACTTTTTTCAACTTTTTTCAATTTTTCCCGTGTGGGATATATATTCTACCCACACACATTTTGAACTCTCCTGGGGTACCCTCACACATATTATTCCCTCATTTAGTGGATATTTTCACAAAAAAGTGAAATTTTCAAAAATCCAGAAAATTGTCTGAAAACGACTAAATATCAAGGACTCATTGGGAGAATCACTCTGGAACTGAAATAGGAATGCTCACTGACATTTGCCCTATCTGAAAGTCTGATAAACGCCAGAAAAATGACTAAGTCCAAAAAAGAATTTTTTTCAAATTTACCCCAATGGGATATATATTCTACCCACACACATTTGGAACTCTCCTGGGGGTACCCTCACACATATTATTCCCTCATTTAGTGGATATTTTCACAAAAAAGTAAAATTTTCAAAAATCCAAAAAATTGGCTGAAAACGACTAAATATCAAGGACTGAATCAAGGGTGAATCAGTCTGGAACTGAAATCGGAATGCTCACTGACATTTCCCTTATCTGAAAGTCTGATAAACGCCAGAAAAAGGACTAAGTAAAAAAAAAAAATTTTTTCAACTTTTTTCAATTTTACCCCCGTGGGATATATATTCTACCCACACACATTTGGAACTCTCCTGGGGTACCCTCACACATATTATTCCCTCATTTAGTGGATATTTTGACAAAAAAGTGAAATTTTCAAAAATCCAAAAAATTGGCTGAAAACGACTAAATATCAAGGACTCATTGGGAGAATCACTCTGGAACTGAAATAGGAATGCTCACTGACATTTGCCCTATCTGAAAGTCTGATAAACACCAGAAAAATGACTAAGTTCAAAAAAAAATTTTTTTCAACTTTTTTCAATTTTACCCCAATGGGATATATATTCTTCCCACACACATTTGGAACTCTCCTGGGGTACCCTCACACATATTATTCCCTCATTTAGTGGATATTTTCACAAAAAAGTGAAATTTTCAAAAATCCAGAAAATTGGCTGAAAACGACTAAATAACAAGGACTCATTGGGAGAATCACTCTGGAACTGAAATCGGAACTCTCACTGACATTTGCCCTATCTGAAAGTCTGATAAACAAAAGAAAAATGACTAAGTTCAAAAAAAAATTTTTTTCAACTTTTTTCAATTTTACCCCAATGGGATATATATTCTTCCCACACACATTTGGAACTCTCCTGGGGTACCCTCACACATATTATTCCCTCATTTAGTGGATATTTTCACAAAAAAGTGAAATTTTCAAAAATCCAGAAAATTGGCTGAAAACGACTAAATAACAAGGACTCATTGGGAGAATCACTCTGGAACTGAAATCGGAACTCTCACTGACATTTGCCCTATCTGAAAGTCTGATAAACAAAAGAAAAATGACTAAGTTCAAAAAAATATTTTTTTCAACTTTTTTCAATTTTACCCCAATGGGATATATATTCTACCCACACACATTTGGAACTCTCCTGGGGTACCCTCACACATATTATTCCCTCATTTAGTGGATATTTTCACAAAAAATTGACATTTTAAAAAATCCAGAAAATTGGCTGAAAACGACTAAATATCAAGGACTCATTGGTTGAATCGCTCTGGAACTGAAATCGGAATGCTCACTGACATTTCCCCTATCTGAAAGTCTGATAAACGCCAGAAAAATGACTAAGTCCAAAAAAAAAATTTTTTTAACTTTTTTCAATTTTACCCCCGTGGGATATATATTCTACCCACACACATTTGGAACTCTCCTGGGGTACCCTCACACATATTATTCCCTCATTTAGTGGATATTTTCACAAAAAAGTGAAATTTTCAAAAATCCAGAAAATTGGCTGAAAACGACTAAATAACAATGTCTCATTGGGCGAATCGCTCTGGAACTGAAATCGGAACACTCACTGACATTTCCCCTATCTGAAAGTCTGATAAATGCCGGAAAAATGACTAAGTCCAAAAAAGAATTTTTTTCAACTTTTTTCAATTTTACCCCAATGGGATATATATTCTACCCACACACATTTGGAACTTTCTCCTGGGGGTACCCTCACACATATTATTCCCTCATATAGTGGATATTTTCACAAAAAAGTAAAATTTTCAAAAATCCAAAAAATTGGCTGAAAACGACTAAATATCAAGGACTGAATCAAGGGTGAATCAGTCTGGAACTGAAATTGGAATGCTCACTGACTTTTCCCCTATCTGAAAGTCTGATAAACGCCAGAAAAAGGACTAAGTCCAAAAAAAAAATTTTTTCAACTTTTTTCAATTTTACCCCCGTGGGATATATATTCTACCCACACACATTTGGAACTCTCCTGGGGTACCCTCACACATATTATTCCCTCATTTAATGGATATTTTGACAAAAAAGTGAAATTTTCAAAAATCCAAAAAATTGGCTGAAAACGACTAAATATCAAAGACTCATTGGGTGAATCAGTCTGGAACTGAAATCGGAATGCTCACTGACATTTCCCCTATCTGAAAGTCTGATAAACGCCAGAAAAATGACTAAGTCCAAAAAAACTTTTTTTCAACTTTTTTCAATTTTTCCCCCGTGGGATATATATTCTACCCACACACATTTGGAACTCTCCTGGGGTACCCTCACACATATTATTCCCTCATTTAGTGGATATTTTCACAAAAAAGTGAAATTTTCAAAAATCCAGAAAATTGGCTGAAAACGACTAAATAACAAGGACTCATTGGGAGAATCACTCTGGAACTGAAATCGGAACTCTCACTGACATTTGCCCTATCTGAAAGTCTGATAAACAAAAGAAAAATGACTAAGTTCAAAAAAATATTTTTTTCAACTTTTTTCAATTTTACCCCAATGGGATATATATTCTACCCACACACATTTGGAACTCTCCTGGGGTACCCTCACACATATTATTCCCTCATTTAGTGGATATTTTCACAAAAAAGTGAAATTTTCAAAAATCCAGAAAATTGGCTGAAAACGACTAAATATCAAGGACTCATTGGGAGAATCACTCTGGAACTGAAATCGGAACGCTCACTGACATTTGCCCTATCTGAAAGTCTGATAAACGGCAGAATAATGACTAAGTCCAAAAAAGAATTTTTTTCAACTTTTTTCAATTTTACCCCAATGGGATATATATTCTACCCACACACATTTGGAACTCTCCTGGGGGTACCCTCACACATATTATTCCCTCATTTAGTGGATATTTTGACAAAAAAGTGAAATTTTCAAAAATCCAAAAAATTGGCTGAAAACGACTAAATATCAAGGACTCATTGGGTGAATCACTCTGGAACTGAAATAGGAATGCTCACTGACATTTGCCCTATCTGAAAGTCTGATAAACACCAGGAAAATGACTAAGTTCAAAAAAAAATTTTTTTCAACTTTTTTCAATTTTACCCCAATGGGATATATATTCTTCCCACACACATTTGGAACTCTCCTGGGGTACCCTCACACATATTATTCCCTCATTTAGTGGATATTTTCACAAAAAAGTGAAATTTTCAAAAATCCAGAAAATTGGCTGAAAACGACTAAATAACAAGGACTCATTGGGAGAATCACTCTGGAACTGAAATCGGAACTCTCACTGACATTTGCCCTATCTGAAAGTCTGATAAACAAAAGAAAAATGACTAAGTTCAAAAAAATATTTTTTTCAACTTTTTTCAATTTTATACCAATGGGATATATATTCTACCCACACACATTTGGAACTTTCTCCTGGGGGTACCCTCACACATATTATTCCCTCATATAGTGGATATTTTCACAAAAAAGTAAAATTTTCAAAAATCCAAAAAATTGGCTGAAAACGACTAAATATCAAGGACTGAATGAAGGGTGAATCAGTCTGGAACTGAAATCGGAATGCTCACTGACTTTTCCCCTATCTGAAAGTCTGATAAACGCCAGAAAAAGGACTAAGTCCAAAAAAAAAATTTTTTCAACTTTTTTCAATTTTACCCCCGTGGGATATATATTCTACCCACACACATTTGGAACTCTCCTGGGGTACCCTCACACATATTATTCCCTCATTTAATGGATATTTTGACAAAAAAGTGAAATTTTCAAAAATCCAAAAAATTGGCTGAAAACGACTAAATATCAAGGACTCATTGGGCGAATCGCTCTGGAACTGAAATCGGAACGCTCACTGACATTTGCCCTATCTGAAAGTCTGATAAACGCCAGAAAAATGACTAAGTCCAAAAAAGAATTTTTTTCAACTTTTTTCAATTTTACCCCAATGGGATATATATTCTACCCACACACATTTGGAACTCTCCTGGGGTACCCTCACACATATTATTCCCTCATTTAGTGGATATTTTCAGAAAAAAGTGAAATTTTCAAAAATCCAGAAAATTGGCTGAAAACGACTAAATAACAATGTCTCATTGGGCGAATCGCTCTGGAACTGAAATCGGAACACTCACTGAAATTTCCCCTATCTGAAAGTCTGATAAATGCCGGAAAAATGACTAAGTCCAAAAAAGAATTTTTTTCAACTTTTTTCAATTTTACCCCAATGGGATATATATTCTACCCACACACATTTGGAACTTTCTCCTGGGGGTACCCTCACACATATTATTCCCTCATATAGTGGATATTTTCACAAAAAAGTAAAATTTTCAAAAATCCAAAAAATTGGCTGAAAACGACTAAATATCAAGGACTGAATCAAGGGTGAATCAGTCTGGAACTGAAATCGGAATGCTCACTGACTTTTCCCCTATCTGAAAGTCTGATAAACGCCAGAAAAAGGACTAAGTCCAAAAAAAAAATTTTTTCAACTTTTTTCAATTTTACCCCCGTGGGATATATATTCTACCCACACACATTTGGAACTCTCCTGGGGTACCCTCACACATATTATTCCCTCATTTAATGGATATTTTGACAAAAAAGTGAAATTTTCAAAAATCCAAAAAATTGGCTGAAAACGACTAAATATCAAGGACTCATTGGGTGAATCAGTCTGGAACTGAAATCGGAATGCTCACTGACATTTCCCCTATCTGAAAGTCTGATAAACGCCAGAAAAATGACTAAGTCCAAAAAAACTTTTTTTCAACTTTTTTCAATTTTTCCCCCGTGGGATATATATTCTACCCACACACATTTGGAACTCTCCTGGGGTACCCTCACACATATTATTCCCTCATTTAGTGGATATTTTCACAAAAAAGTGAAATTCTCAAAAATCCAGAAAATTGGCTGAAAACGACTAAATATCAAGGACTCATTGGGAGAATCACTCTGGAACTGAAATAAGAATGCTCACTGACATTTGCCCTATCTGAAAGTCTGATAAACACCAGAAAAATGACTAAGTTCAAAAAAAAAAATTTTTCAACTTTTTTCAATTTTACCCCAATGGGATATATATTCTTCCCACACACATTTGGAACTCTCCTGGGGTACCCTCACACATATTATTCCCTCATTTAGTGGATATTTTCACAAAAAAGTGAAATTTTCAAAAATCCAGAAAATTGGCTGAAAACGACTAAATATCAAGGACTCATTGGGTGAATCAGTCTGGAACTGAAATCGGAATGCTCACTGACATTTCCCCTATCTGAAAGTCTGATAAACGCCAGAATAATGACTAAGTCCAAAAAAACTTTTTTCAACTTTTTTCAATTTTTCCCGTGTGGGATATATATTCTACCCACACACATTTTGAACTCTCCTGGGGTACCCTCACACATATTATTCCCTCATTTAGTGGATATTTTCACAAAAAAGTGAAATTTTCAAAAATCCAGAAAATTGTCTGAAAACGACTAAATATCAAGGACTCATTGGGAGAATCACTCTGGAACTGAAATAGGAATGCTCACTGACATTTGCCCTATCTGAAAGTCTGATAAACGCCAGAAAAATGACTAAGTCCAAAAAAGAATTTTTTTCAAATTTACCCCAATGGGATATATATTCTACCCACACACATTTGGAACTCTCCTGGGGGTACCCTCACACATATTATTCCCTCATTTAGTGGATATTTTCACAAAAAAGTAAAATTTTCAAAAATCCAAAAAATTGGCTGAAAACGACTAAATATCAAGGACTGAATCAAGGGTGAATCAGTCTGGAACTGAAATCGGAATGCTCACTGACATTTCCCTTATCTGAAAGTCTGATAAACGCCAGAAAAAGGACTAAGTAAAAAAAAAAAATTTTTTCAACTTTTTTCAATTTTACCCCCGTGGGATATATATTCTACCCACACACATTTGGAACTCTCCTGGGGTACCCTCACACATATTATTCCCTCATTTAGTGGATATTTTGACAAAAAAGTGAAATTTTCAAAAATCCAAAAAATTGGCTGAAAACGACTAAATATCAAGGACTCATTGGGAGAATCACTCTGGAACTGAAATAGGAATGCTCACTGACATTTGCCCTATCTGAAAGTCTGATAAACACCAGAAAAATGACTAAGTTCAAAAAAAAATTTTTTTCAACTTTTTTCAATTTTACCCCAATGGGATATATATTCTTCCCACACACATTTGGAACTCTCCTGGGGTACCCTCACACATATTATTCCCTCAATTAGTGGATATTTTCACAAAAAAGTGAAATTTTCAAAAATCCAGAAAATTGGCTGAAAACGACTAAATAACAAGGACTCATTGGGAGAATCACTCTGGAACTGAAATCGGAACTCTCACTGACATTTGCCCTATCTGAAAGTCTGATAAACAAAAGAAAAATGACTAAGTTCAAAAAAAAATTTTTTTCAACTTTTTTCAATTTTACCCCAATGGGATATATATTCTTCCCACACACATTTGGAACTCTCCTGGGGTACCCTCACACATATTATTCCCTCATTTAGTGGATATTTTCACAAAAAAGTGAAATTTTCAAAAATCCAGAAAATTGGCTGAAAACGACTAAATAACAAGGACTCATTGGGAGAATCACTCTGGAACTGAAATCGGAACTCTCACTGACATTTGCCCTATCTGAAAGTCTGATAAACAAAAGAAAAATGACTAAGTTCAAAAAAATATTTTTTTCAACTTTTTTCAATTTTACCCCAATGGGATATATATTCTACCCACACACATTTGGAACTCTCCTGGGGTACCCTCACACATATTATTCCCTCATTTAGTGGATATTTTCACAAAAAAGTGAAATTTTAAAAAATCCAGAAAATTGGCTGAAAAAGACTAAATATCAAGGACTCATTGGGCGAATCGCTCTGGAACTGAAATCGGAATGCTTACTGACATTTCCACTATCTGAAAGTCTGATAAACGCCAGAAAAATGACTAAGTCCAAAAAAAAATTTTTTTCAACTTTTTTCAATTTTACCCCCGTGGGATATATATTCTACCCACAAACATTTGGAACTCTCCTGGGGTACCCTCACACATATTATTCCCTCATTTAGTGGATATTTTCACAAAAAAGTGACATTTTCAAAAATCCAAAAAATTGGCTGAAAACGACTAAATATCAAGGACTCATTGGGTGAATCAGTCTGGAACTGAAATAGGAATGCTCACTGACATTTGCCCTATCTGAAAGTCTGATAAACACCAGAAAAATGACTAAGTTCAAAAAAAAATTTTTTTCAACTTTTTTCAATTTTACCCCAATGGGATATATATTCTTCCCACACACATTTGGAACTCTCCTGGGGTACCCTCACACATATTATTCCCTCATTTAGTGGATATTTTCACAAAGAAGTGAAATTTTCAAAAATCCAGAAAATTGGCTGAAAACGACTAAATAACAAGGACTCATTGGGTGAATCAGTCTGGAACTGAAATCGAAATGCTCACTGACATTTCCCCTATCTGAAAGTCTGATGAACGCCAGAAAAAGGACTAAGTCCAAAAAAAAATTTTTTTCAACTTTTTTCAATTTTACCCCCGTGGGATATATATTTTACCCACACACATTTGGAACTCTACTGGGGTACCCTCACACATATTATTCCCTCATTTAGTGGATATTTTGACAAAAAAGTGAAATTTTCAAAAATCCAAAAAATTGGCTGAAAACGACTAAATATCAAGGACTCATTGGGTGAATCAGTCTGGAACTGAAATCAGAATGCTCACTGACATTTCCCCTATCTGAAAGTCTGATAAACGCCAGAATAATGACTAAGTCCAAAAAAACTTTTTTTCAACTTTTTTCAATTTTTCCCCCATGGGATATATATTCTACCCACACACATTTGGAACTCTCCTGGGGTACCCTCACACATATTATTCCCTCATTTAGTGGATATTTTCACAAAAAAGTGACATTTTCAAAAATCCAGAAAATTGGCTGAAAACGACTAAATAACAAGGACTCATTGGGAGAATCACTCTGGAACTGAAATCGGAACGCTCACTGACATTTGCCCTATCTGAAAGTCTGATAAACGCCAGAAAAATGACTAAGTTCAAAAAAAAATGTTTTCAACTTTTTTCAATTTTACCCCAATGGGATATATATTCTACCCACACACATTTGGAACTCTCCTGGGGTACCCTCACACATATTATTCCCTCATTTAGTGGATATTTTCACAAAAAAAGTGACATTTTCAAAAATCCAGAAAAGTGGCTGAAAACGACTAAATAACAAGGACTCATTGGGAGAATCACTCTGGAACTGAAATCGGAACTCTCACTGACATTTGCCCTATCTGAAAGTCTGATAAACACCAGAAAAATGACTAAGTTCCAAAAAATATTTTTTTCAACTTTTTTCAATTTTACCCCAATGGGATATATATTCTACCCACACACATTTGGAACTCTCCTGGGGTACCCTCACACATATTATTCCCTCATTTAGTGGATATTTTCACAAAAAAAGTGAAATTTTCAAAAATCCAGAAAATTGGCTGAAAACGACTAAATAACAAGGACTCATTGGGAGAATCACTCTGGAACTGAAATCGGAACGCTCACTGACATTTCCCCTATCTGAAAGTCTGATAAACGCCGGAAAAATGACTAAGTCCAAAAAAAAATTTTTTTAAACTTTTTTCAATTTTATCCCCGTGGGATATATATTCTACCCACACACATTTGGAACTCTCCTGGGGTACCCTCACACATATTATTCCCTCATTTAGTGGATATTTTCACAAAAAAGTGAAATTTTCAAAAATCCAGAAAATTGGCTGAAAACGACTAAATAACAAGGTCTCATTGGGCGAATCGCTCTGGAACTGAAATCGGAATGCTCACTTACATTTCCCCTATCTGAAAGTCTGATAAACGTCGGAAAAATGACTAAGTCCAAAAAAAATTTTATTCAACTTTTTTCAATTTTACCCCCGTGGGATATATATTCTACCCACACACATTTACCCTCACACATATTATTCCCTCATTTAGTGGATATTTTCACAAAAAAGTGAAATTTTCAAAAATCCAGAAAATTGGCTGAAAACGACTAAATAACAAGGAGTCATTGGGCGAATCGCTCTGGAACTGAAATCGGAACGCTCACTGACATTTCCCCTATCTGAAAGTCTGATAAACGCCAGAAAAATCACTAAGTCCAAAAAAAATTTTTTTTTTTACTTATTTCAATTTTACCCCCGTGGGATATATATTCTACCCACACACATTTGGAACTCTCCTGGGGTACCCTCACACATATTATTCCCTCATTTAGTGGATATTTTCACAAAAAAGTGACATTTTCAAAAATCCTAAAAATTGGCTGAAAACAACTAAATATCAAGGACTCATTGGGCGAATCGCTCTGGAACTGAAATCGGAACTCTCACTGACATTTGCCCTATCTGAAAGTCTGATAAACGCCAGAAAAATGACTAAGTCCAAAAAAAAATTCTTTTCAACTTTTTTCAATTTTACCCCAATGGGATATATATTCTACCCATACACATTTGGAACTCTCCTGGGGTACCCTCACACATATTCCCTCATTTAGTGGATATTTTCATAAAAAAGTGAAATTTTCAAAAATCCAGATAATTGGCTGAAAACTACTAGATATCAAGGACTCATTGGGCGAATCGCTCTGCAACTGAAATCGGAATGCTCACTGACATTTCCCGTATCTGAAAGTCTGATAAACACCAGAAAAATGACTAAGTCCAAAAAAGAATTTTTTTCAAATTTTTTCAATTTTACCCCAATGGGATATATATTCTACCCACACACATTTGGAACTCTCCTGGGGTACCCTCACACATATTATTCCCTCATTTAGTGGATATTTTGCCAAAAAAGTGAAATTTTAAAAAATCCAAAAAATTGGCTGAAAACGACTAAATATCAAGGACTCATTGGGAGAATCACTCTGGAACTGAAATAGGAATGCTCACTGACATTTGCCCTATCTGAAAGTCTGATAAACACGAGAAAAATGACTAAGTTCAAAAAAAAATTTTTTTCAACTTTTTTCAATTTTACCCCAATGGGATATATATTCTTCCCACACACATTTGGAACTCTCCTGGGGTACCCTCACACATATTATTCCCTCATTTAGTGGATATTTTCACAAAAAAGTGAAATTTTCAAAAATCCAGAAAATTGGCTGAAAACGACTAAATAACAAGGACTCATTGGGAGAATCACTCTGGAACTGAAATCGGAACTCTCACTGACATTTGCCCTATCTGAAAGTCTGATAAACAAAAGAAAAATGACTAAGTTCAAAAAAAAATTTTTTTCAACTTTTTTCAATTTTACCCCAATGGGATATATATTCTTCCCACACACATTTGGAACTCTCCTGGGGTACCCTCACACATATTATTCCCTCATTTAGTGGATATTTTCACAAAAAAGTGAAATTTTCAAAAATCCAGAAAATTGGCTGAAAACGACTAAATAACAAGGACTCATTGGGAGAATCACTCTGGAACTGAAATCGGAACTCTCACTGACATTTGCCCTATCTGAAAGTCTGATAAACAAAAGAAAAATGACTAAGTTCAAAAAAATATTTTTTTCAACTTTTTTCAATTTTACCCCAATGGGATATATATTCTACCCACACACATTTGGAACTCTCCTGGGGTACCCTCACACATATTATTCCCTCATTTAGTGGATATTTTCACAAAAAAGTGAAATTTTAAAAAATCCAGAAAATTGGCTGAAAAAGACTAAATATCAAGGACTCATTGGGCGAATCGCTCTGGAACTGAAATCGGAATGCTTACTGACATTTCCACTATCTGAAAGTCTGATAAACGCCAGAAAAATGACTAAGTCCAAAAAAAAATTTTTTTCAACTTTTTTCAATTTTACCCCCGTGGGATATATATTCTACCCACAAACATTTGGAACTCTCCTGGGGTACCCTCACACATATTATTCCCTCATTTAGTGGATATTTTCACAAAAAAGTGACATTTTCAAAAATCCAAAAAATTGGCTGAAAACGACTAAATATCAAGGACTCATTGGGTGAATCAGTCTGGAACTGAAATAGGAATGCTCACTGACATTTGCCCTATCTGAAAGTCTGATAAACACCAGAAAAATGACTAAGTTCAAAAAAAAATTTTTTTCAACTTTTTTCAATTTTACCCCAATGGGATATATATTCTTCCCACACACATTTGGAACTCTCCTGGGGTACCCTCACACATATTATTCCCTCATTTAGTGGATATTTTCACAAAGAAGTGAAATTTTCAAAAATCCAGAAAATTGGCTGAAAACGACTAAATAACAAGGACTCATTGGGTGAATCAGTCTGGAACTGAAATCGGAATGCTCACTGACATTTCCCCTATCTGAAAGTCTGATGAACGCCAGAAAAAGGACTAAGTCCAAAAAAAAATTTTTTTCAACTTTTTTCAATTTTACCCCCGTGGGATATATATTTTACCCACACACATTTGGAACTCTACTGGGGTACCCTCACACATATTATTCCCTCATTTAGTGGATATTTTCACAAAAAAGTGACATTTTCAAAAATCCAGAAAATTGGCTGAAAACGACTAAATAACAAGGACTCATTGGGAGAATCACTCTGGAACTGAAATCGGAACGCTCACTGACATTTGCCCTATCTGAAAGTCTGATAAACGCCAGAAAAATGACTAAGTTCAAAAAAAAATGTTTTCAACTTTTTTCAATTTTACCCCAATGGGATATATATTCTACCCACACACATTTGGAACTCTCCTGGGGTACCCTCACACATATTATTCCCTCATTTAGTGGATATTTTCACAAAAAAAGTGACATTTTCAAAAATCCAGAAAAGTGGCTGAAAACGACTAAATAACAAGGACTCATTGGGAGAATCACTCTGGAACTGAAATCGGAACTCTCACTGACATTTGCCCTATCTGAAAGTCTGATAAACACCAGAAAAATGACTAAGTTCCAAAAAATATTTTTTTCAACTTTTTTCAATTTTACCCCAATGGGATATATATTCTACCCACACACATTTGGAACTCTCCTGGGGTACCCTCACACATATTATTCCCTCATTTAGTGGATATTTTCACAAAAAAAGTGAAATTTTCAAAAATCCAGAAAATTGGCTGAAAACGACTAAATAACAAGGACTCATTGGGAGAATCACTCTGGAACTGAAATCGGAACGCTCACTGACATTTCCCCTATCTGAAAGTCTGATAAACGCCGGAAAAATGACTAAGTCCAAAAAAAAATTTTTTTAAACTTTTTTCAATTTTATCCCCGTGGGATATATATTCTACCCACACACATTTGGAACTCTCCTGGGGTACCCTCACACATATTATTCCCTCATTTAGTGGATATTTTCACAAAAAAGTGAAATTTTCAAAAATCCAGAAAATTGGCTGAAAACGACTAAATAACAAGGTCTCATTGGGCGAATCGCTCTGGAACTGAAATCGGAATGCTCACTTACATTTCCCCTATCTGAAAGTCTGATAAACGTCGGAAAAATGACTAAGTCCAAAAAAAATTTTATTCAACTTTTTTCAATTTTACCCCCGTGGGATATATATTCTACCCACACACATTTACCCTCACACATATTATTCCCTCATTTAGTGGATATTTTCACAAAAAAGTGAAATTTTCAAAAATCCAGAAAATTGGCTGAAAATGACTAAATAACAAGGAGTCATTGGGCGAATCGCTCTGGAACTGAAATCGGAACGCTCACTGACATTTCCCCTATCTGAAAGTCTGATAAACGCCAGAAAAATCACTAAGTCCAAAAAAAATTTTTTTTTTTACTTATTTCAATTTTACCCCCGTGGGATATATATTCTACCCACACACATTTGGAACTCTCCTGGGGTACCCTCACACATATTATTCCCTCATTTAGTGGATATTTTCACAAAAAAGTGACATTTTCAAAAATCCTAAAAATTGGCTGAAAACAACTAAATATCAAGGACTCATTGGGCGAATCGCTCTGGAACTGAAATCGGAACTCTCACTGACATTTGCCCTATCTGAAAGTCTGATAAACGCCAGAAAAATGACTAAGTCCAAAAAAAAATTCTTTTCAACTTTTTTCAATTTTACCCCAATGGGATATATATTCTACCCATACACATTTGGAACTCTCCTGGGGTACCCTCACACATATTCCCTCATTTAGTGGATATTTTCATAAAAAAGTGAAATTTTCAAAAATCCAGATAATTGGCTGAAAACTACTAGATATCAAGGACTCATTGGGCGAATCGCTCTGCAACTGAAATCGGAATGCTCACTGACATTTCCCGTATCTGAAAGTCTGATAAACACCAGAAAAATGACTAAGTCCAAAAAAGAATTTTTTTCAAATTTTTTCAATTTTACCCCAATGGGATATATATTCTACCCACACACATTTGGAACTCTCCTGGGGTACCCTCACACATATTATTCCCTCATTTAGTGGATATTTTGCCAAAAAAGTGAAATTTTAAAAAATCCAAAAAATTGGCTGAAAACGACTAAATATCAAGGACTCATTGGGAGAATCACTCTGGAACTGAAATAGGAATGCTCACTGACATTTGCCCTATCTGAAAGTCTGATAAACACCAGAAAAATGACTAAGTTCAAAAAAAAATTTTTTTCAACTTTTTTCAATTTTACCCCAATGGGATATATATTCTTCCCACACACATTTGGAACTCTCCTGGGGTACCCTCACACATATTATTCCCTCATTTAGTGGATATTTTCACAAAAAAGTGAAATTTTCAAAAATCCAGAAAATTGGCTGAAAACGACTAAATAACAAGGACTCATTGGGAGAATCACTCTGGAACTGAAATCGGAACTCTCACTGACATTTGCCCTATCTGAAAGTCTGATAAACAAAAGAAAAATGACTAAGTTCAAAAAAAAATTTTTTTCAACTTTTTTCAATTTTACCCCAATGGGATATATATTCTTCCCACACACATTTGGAACTCTCCTGGGGTACCCTCACACATATTATTCCCTCATTTAGTGGATATTTTCACAAAAAAGTGAAATTTTCAAAAATCCAGAAAATTGGCTGAAAACGACTAAATAACAAGGACTCATTGGGAGAATCACTCTGGAACTGAAATCGGAACTCTCACTGACATTTGCCCTATCTGAAAGTCTGATAAACAAAAGAAAAATGACTAAGTTCAAAAAAATATTTTTTTCAACTTTTTTCAATTTTACCCCAATGGGATATATATTCTACCCACACACATTTGGAACTCTCCTGGGGTACCCTCACACATATTATTCCCTCATTTAGTGGATATTTTCACAAAAAAGTGACATTTTCAAAAATCCTAAAAATTGGCTGAAAACAACTAAATATCAAGGACTCATTGGGCGAATCGCTCTGGAACTGAAATCGGAACTCTCACTGACATTTGCCCTATCTGAAAGTCTGATAAACGCCAGAAAAATGACTAAGTCCAAAAAAAAATTCTTTTCAACTTTTTTCAATTTTACCCCAATGGGATATATATTCTACCCATACACATTTGGAACTCTCCTGGGGTACCCTCACACATATTCCCTCATTTAGTGGATATTTTCATAAAAAAGTGAAATTTTCAAAAATCCAGATAATTGGCTGAAAACTACTAGATATCAAGGACTCATTGGGCGAATCGCTCTGCAACTGAAATCGGAATGCTCACTGACATTTCCCGTATCTGAAAGTCTGATAAACACCAGAAAAATGACTAAGTCCAAAAAAGAATTTTTTTCAAATTTTTTCAATTTTACCCCAATGGGATATATATTCTACCCACACACATTTGGAACTCTCCTGGGGTACCCTCACACATATTATTCCCTCATTTAGTGGATATTTTGCCAAAAAAGTGAAATTTTAAAAAATCCAAAAAATTGGCTGAAAACGACTAAATATCAAGGACTCATTGGGAGAATCACTCTGGAACTGAAATAGGAATGCTCACTGACATTTGCCCTATCTGAAAGTCTGATAAACACCAGAAAAATGACTAAGTTCAAAAAAAAATTTTTTTCAACTTTTTTCAATTTTACCCCAATGGGATATATATTCTTCCCACACACATTTGGAACTCTCCTGGGGTACCCTCACACATATTATTCCCTCATTTAGTGGATATTTTCACAAAAAAGTGAAATTTTCAAAAATCCAGAAAATTGGCTGAAAACGACTAAATAACAAGGACTCATTGGGAGAATCACTCTGGAACTGAAATCGGAACTCTCACTGACATTTGCCCTATCTGAAAGTCTGATAAACAAAAGAAAAATGACTAAGTTCAAAAAAAAATTTTTTTCAACTTTTTTCAATTTTACCCCAATGGGATATATATTCTTCCCACACACATTTGGAACTCTCCTGGGGTACCCTCACACATATTATTCCCTCATTTAGTGGATATTTTCACAAAAAAGTGAAATTTTCAAAAATCCAGAAAATTGGCTGAAAACGACTAAATAACAAGGACTCATTGGGAGAATCACTCTGGAACTGAAATCGGAACTCTCACTGACATTTGCCCTATCTGAAAGTCTGATAAACAAAAGAAAAATGACTAAGTTCAAAAAAATATTTTTTTCAACTTTTTTCAATTTTACCCCAATGGGATATATATTCTACCCACACACATTTGGAACTCTCCTGGGGTACCCTCACACATATTATTCCCTCATTTAGTGGATATTTTCACAAAAAAGTGAAATTTTAAAAAATCCAGAAAATTGGCTGAAAAAGACTAAATATCAAGGACTCATTGGGCGAATCGCTCTGGAACTGAAATCGGAATGCTTACTGACATTTCCACTATCTGAAAGTCTGATAAACGCCAGAAAAATGACTAAGTCCAAAAAAAAATTTTTTTCAACTTTTTTCAATTTTACCCCCGTGGGATATATATTCTACCCACAAACATTTGGAACTCTCCTGGGGTACCCTCACACATATTATTCCCTCATTTAGTGGATATTTTCACAAAAAAGTGACATTTTCAAAAATCCAAAAAATTGGCTGAAAACGACTAAATATCAAGGACTCATTGGGTGAATCAGTCTGGAACTGAAATAGGAATGCTCACTGACATTTGCCCTATCTGAAAGTCTGATAAACACCAGAAAAATGACTAAGTTCAAAAAAAAATTTTTTTCAACTTTTTTCAATTTTACCCCAATGGGATATATATTCTTCCCACACACATTTGGAACTCTCCTGGGGTACCCTCACACATATTATTCCCTCATTTAGTGGATATTTTCACAAAGAAGTGAAATTTTCAAAAATCCAGAAAATTGGCTGAAAACGACTAAATAACAAGGACTCATTGGGTGAATCAGTCTGGAACTGAAATCGGAATGCTCACTGACATTTCCCCTATCTGAAAGTCTGATGAACGCCAGAAAAAGGACTAAGTCCAAAAAAAAATTTTTTTCAACTTTTTTCAATTTTACCCCCGTGGGATATATATTTTACCCACACACATTTGGAACTCTACTGGGGTACCCTCACACATATTATTCCCTCATTTAGTGGATATTTTGACAAAAAAGTGAAATTTTCAAAAATCCAAAAAATTGGCTGAAAACGACTAAATATCAAGGACTCATTGGGTGAATCAGTCTGGAACTGAAATCAGAATGCTCACTGACATTTCCCCTATCTGAAAGTCTGATAAACGCCAGAATAATGACTAAGTCCAAAAAAACTTTTTTTCAACTTTTTTCAATTTTTCCCCCATGGGATATATATTCTACCCACACACATTTGGAACTCTCCTGGGGTACCCTCACACATATTATTCCCTCATTTAGTGGATATTTTCACAAAAAAGTGACATTTTCAAAAATCCAGAAAATTGGCTGAAAACGACTAAATAACAAGGACTCATTGGGAGAATCACTCTGGAACTGAAATCGGAACGCTCACTGACATTTGCCCTATCTGAAAGTCTGATAAACGCCAGAAAAATGACTAAGTTCAAAAAAAAATGTTTTCAACTTTTTTCAATTTTACCCCAATGGGATATATATTCTACCCACACACATTTGGAACTCTCCTGGGGTACCCTCACACATATTATTCCCTCATTTAGTGGATATTTTCACAAAAAAAGTGACATTTTCAAAAATCCAGAAAAGTGGCTGAAAACGACTAAATAACAAGGACTCATTGGGAGAATCACTCTGGAACTGAAATCGGAACTCTCACTGACATTTGCCCTATCTGAAAGTCTGATAAACACCAGAAAAATGACTAAGTTCCAAAAAATATTTTTTTCAACTTTTTTCAATTTTACCCCAATGGGATATATATTCTACCCACACACATTTGGAACTCTCCTGGGGTACCCTCACACATATTATTCCCTCATTTAGTGGATATTTTCACAAAAAAAGTGAAATTTTCAAAAATCCAGAAAATTGGCTGAAAACGACTAAATAACAAGGACTCATTGGGAGAATCACTCTGGAACTGAAATCGGAACGCTCACTGACATTTCCCCTATCTGAAAGTCTGATAAACGCCGGAAAAATGACTAAGTCCAAAAAAAAATTTTTTTAAACTTTTTTCAATTTTATCCCCGTGGGATATATATTCTACCCACACACATTTGGAACTCTCCTGGGGTACCCTCACACATATTATTCCCTCATTTAGTGGATATTTTCACAAAAAAGTGAAATTTTCAAAAATCCAGAAAATTGGCTGAAAACGACTAAATAACAAGGTCTCATTGGGCGAATCGCTCTGGAACTGAAATCGGAATGCTCACTTACATTTCCCCTATCTGAAAGTCTGATAAACGTCGGAAAAATGACTAAGTCCAAAAAAAATTTTATTCAACTTTTTTCAATTTTACCCCCGTGGGATATATATTCTACCCACACACATTTACCCTCACACATATTATTCCCTCATTTAGTGGATATTTTCACAAAAAAGTGAAATTTTCAAAAATCCAGAAAATTGGCTGAAAACGACTAAATAACAAGGAGTCATTGGGCGAATCGCTCTGGAACTGAAATCGGAACGCTCACTGACATTTCCCCTATCTGAAAGTCTGATAAACGCCAGAAAAATCACTAAGTCCAAAAAAAATTTTTTTTTTTACTTATTTCAATTTTACCCCCGTGGGATATATATTCTACCCACACACATTTGGAACTCTCCTGGGGTACCCTCACACATATTATTCCCTCATTTAGTGGATATTTTCACAAAAAAGTGACATTTTCAAAAATCCTAAAAATTGGCTGAAAACAACTAAATATCAAGGACTCATTGGGCGAATCGCTCTGGAACTGAAATCGGAACTCTCACTGACATTTGCCCTATCTGAAAGTCTGATAAACGCCAGAAAAATGACTAAGTCCAAAAAAAAATTCTTTTCAACTTTTTTCAATTTTACCCCAATGGGATATATATTCTACCCATACACATTTGGAACTCTCCTGGGGTACCCTCACACATATTCCCTCATTTAGTGGATATTTTCATAAAAAAGTGAAATTTTCAAAAATCCAGATAATTGGCTGAAAACTACTAGATATCAAGGACTCATTGGGCGAATCGCTCTGCAACTGAAATCGGAATGCTCACTGACATTTCCCGTATCTGAAAGTCTGATAAACACCAGAAAAATGACTAAGTCCAAAAAAGAATTTTTTTCAAATTTTTTCAATTTTACCCCAATGGGATATATATTCTACCCACACACATTTGGAACTCTCCTGGGGTACCCTCACACATATTATTCCCTCATTTAGTGGATATTTTGCCAAAAAAGTGAAATTTTAAAAAATCCAAAAAATTGGCTGAAAACGACTAAATATCAAGGACTCATTGGGTGAAGCAGTCTGGAACTGAAATCGGAACGCTCACTGACATTTCCCCTATCTGAAAGTCTGATAAACGCCAGAAAAATGACTAAGTCCAAAAAAACTTTTTTTCAACTTTTTTCAATTTTTCCCCCATGGGATATATATTCTACCCACACACATTTGGAACTCTCCTAGGGTACCCTCACACATATTATTCCCTCATTTAGTGGATATTTTCACAAAAAAGTGACATTTTCAAAAATCCAGAAAATTGGCTGAAAACGACTAAATAACAAGGACTCATTGGGAGAATCACTCTGGAACTGAAATCGGAACGCTCACTGACATTTGCCCTATCTGAAAGTCTGATAAACGCCAGAAAAATGACTAAGTCCAAAAAAAAATGTTTTCAACTTTTTTCAATTTTACCCCAATGGGATATATATTCTACCCACACACATTTGGAACTCTCCTGGGGTACCCTCACACATATTATTCCCTCATTTAGTGGATATTTTCACAAAAAAAGTGACATTTTCAAAAATCCAGAAAAGTGGCTGAAAACGACTAAATAACAAGGACTCATTGGGAGAATCACTCTGGAACTGAAATCGGAACTCTCACTGACATTTGCCCTATCTGAAAGTCTGATAAACACCAGAAAAATGACTAAGTTCCAAAAAATATTTTTTTCAACTTTTTTCAATTTTACCCCAATGGGATATATATTCTACCCACACACATTTGGAACTCTCCTGGGGTACCCTCACACATATTATTCCCTCATTTAGTGGATATTTTGCCAAAAAAGTGAAATTTTCAAAAATCCAAAAAATTGGCTGAAAACGACTAAATATCAAGGACTCATTGGGCGAATCGCTCTGGAACTGAAATCGGAACGCTCACTGACATTTGCCCTATCTGAAAGTCTGATAAACACCAGAAAAATGACTAAGTCCAAAAAAAAATGTTTTTAAACTTTTTTCAATTTTATCCCTGTGGGATATATATTCTACCCACACACATTTGGAGCTCTCCTGGGGTACCCTCACACATATTATACCCTCATTTAGTGGATATTTTCACAAAAAAAATTGAAATTTTCAAAAATCCAGAAAATTGGCTGAAAACTACTAAATATCAAGGACTCATTGGGCGAATCGCTCTGGAACTGAAATCGGAACGCTCACTGACATTTCCCCTATCTGAAAGTCTGATAAACGCCGGAAAAATGACTAAGTCCAAAAAAAATTTTTTTAAAACTTTTTTCAATTTTATCCCTGTGGGATATATATTCTACCCACACACATTTGGAGCTCTCCTGGGGTACCCTCACACATATTATTCCCTCATTTAGTGGATATTTTCACAAAAAAGTGAAATTTTCAAAAATCCAAAAAATTGGCTGAAAACGACTAAATATCAAGGACTCATTGGGTGAAGCAGTCTGGAACTGAAATCGGAACGCTCACTGACATTTCCCCTATCTGAAAGTCTGATAAACGCCAGAAAAATGACTAAGTCCAAAAAAACTTTTTTTCAACTTTTTTCAATTTTTCCCCCATGGGATATATATTCTACCCACACACATTTGGAACTCTCCTGGGGTACCCTCACACATATTATTCCCTCATTTAGTGGATATTTTCACAAAAAAGTGACATTTTCAAAAATCCAGAAAATTGGCTGAAAACGACTAAATAACAAGGACTCATTGGGAGAATCACTCTGGAACTGAAATCGGAACGCTCACTGACATTTGCCCTATCTGAAAGTCTGATAAACGCCAGAAAAATGACTAAGTCCAAAAAAAAATGTTTTCAACTTTTTTCAATTTTACCCCAATGGGATATATATTCTACCCACACACATTTGGAACTCTCCTGGGGTACCCTCACACATATTATTCCCTCATTTAGTGGATATTTTCACAAAAAAAAGTGACATTTTCAAAAATCCAGAAAAGTGGCTGAAAACGACTAAATAACAAGGACTCATTGGGAGAATCACTCTGGAACTGAAATCGGAACTCTCACTGACATTTGCCCTATCTGAAAGTCTGATAAACACCAGAAAAATGACTAAGTTCCAAAAAATATTTTTTTCAACTTTTTTCAATTTTACCCCAATGGGATATATATTCTACCCACACACATTTGGAACTCTCCTGGGGTACCCTCACACATATTATTCCCTCATTTAGTGGATATTTTCACAAAAAAGTGAAATTTTCAAAAATCCAGAAAATTGGCTGAACACGACTAAATAACAAGGACTCATTGGGAGAATCACTCTGGAACTGAAATCGGAACTCTCACTGACATTTGCCCTATCTGAAAGTCTGATAAACAAAAGAAAAATGACTAAGTTCAAAAAAATATTTTTTTCAACTTTTTTCAATTTTACCCCAATGGGATATATATTCTACCCACACACATTTGGAACTCTCCTGGGGTACCCTCACACATATTATTCCCTCATTTAGTGGATATTTTCACAAAAAAGTGACATTTTCAAAAATCCAGAAAATTGGCTGAAAACGACTAAATAACAATGTCTCATTGGGCGAATCGCTCTGGAACTGAAATCGGAACACTCACTGACATTTCCCCTATCTGAAAGTCTGATAAATGCCGGAAAAATGACTAAGTCCAAAAAAGAATTTTTTTCAACTTTTTTCAATTTTACCCCAATGGGATATATATTCTACCCACACACATTTGGAACTTTCTCCTGGGGGTACCCTCACACATATTATTCCCTCATATAGTGGATATTTTCACAAAAAAGTAAAATTTTCAAAAATCCAAAAAATTGGCTGAAAACGACTAAATATCAAGGACTGAATCAAGGGTGAATCAGTCTGGAACTGAAATCGGAATGCTCACTGACTTTTCCCCTATCTGAAAGTCTGATAAACGCCAGAAAAAGGACTAAGTCCAAAAAAACTTTTTTCAACTTTTTTAAATTTTTCCCCCGTGGGATATATATTCTACCCACACACATTTGGAACTCTCCTGGGGTACCCTCACACATATTATTCCCTCATTTAGTGGATATTTTCACAAAAAAGTGAAATTTTAAAAAATCCAGAAAATTGGCTGAAAAAGACTAAATATCAAGGACTCATTGGGCGAATCGCTCTGGAACTGAAATCGGAATGCTTACTGACATTTCCACTATCTGAAAGTCTGATAAACGCCAGAAAAATGACTAAGTCCAAAAAAAAATTTTTTTCAACTTTTTTCAATTTTACCCCCGTGGGATATATATTCTACCCACAAACATTTGGAACTCTCCTGGGGTACCCTCACACATATTATTCCCTCATTTAGTGGATATTTTCACAAAAAAGTGACATTTTCAAAAATCCAAAAAATTGGCTGAAAACGACTAAATATCAAGGACTCATTGGGTGAATCAGTCTGGAACTGAAATAGGAATGCTCACTGACATTTGCCCTATCTGAAAGTCTGATAAACACCAGAAAAATGACTAAGTTCAAAAAAAAATTTTTTTCAACTTTTTTCAATTTTACCCCAATGGGATATATATTCTTCCCACACACATTTGGAACTCTCCTGGGGTACCCTCACACATATTATTCCCTCATTTAGTGGATATTTTCACAAAGAAGTGAAATTTTCAAAAATCCAGAAAATTGGCTGAAAACGACTAAATAACAAGGACTCATTGGGTGAATCAGTCTGGAACTGAAATCGGAATGCTCACTGACATTTCCCCTATCTGAAAGTCTGATGAACGCCAGAAAAAGGACTAAGTCCAAAAAAAAATTTTTTTCAACTTTTTTCAATTTTACCCCCGTGGGATATATATTTTACCCACACACATTTGGAACTCTACTGGGGTACCCTCACACATATTATTCCCTCATTTAGTGGATATTTTGACAAAAAAGTGAAATTTTCAAAAATCCAAAAAATTGGCTGAAAACGACTAAATATCAAGGACTCATTGGGTGAATCAGTCTGGAACTGAAATCAGAATGCTCACTGACATTTCCCCTATCTGAAAGTCTGATAAACGCCAGAATAATGACTAAGTCCAAAAAAACTTTTTTTCAACTTTTTTCAATTTTTCCCCCGTGGGATATATATTCTACCCACACACATTTGGAACTCTCCTGGGGTACCCTCACACATATTATTCCCTCATTTAGTGGATATTTTCACAAAAAAGTGAAATTTTCAAAAATCCAGAAAATTGGCTGAAAACGACTAAATAACAAGGATTCATTGGGAGAATCACTCTGGAACTGAAATCGCAACGCTCACTGACATTTGCCCTATCTGAAAGTCTGATAAACGCCAGAAAAATGACTAAGTCCAAAAAAACTTTTTTTCAACTTTTTTCAATTTTTCCCCCGTGGGATATATATTCTACCCACACACATTTGGAACTCTCCTGGGGTACCCTCACACATATTATTCCCTCATTTAGTGGATATTTTCACAAAAAAGTGACATTTTCAAAAATCCAAAAAATTGGCTGAAAACGACTAAATATCAAGGACTCATTGGGTGAATCGCTCTGGAACTGAAATCGGAAAGCTCACTGACATTTCCCCTATCTGAAAGTCTGATAAACGCCAGAAAAATGACTAAGTACAAAAAAACTTTTTTTCAACTTTTTTCAATTTTTCCCCCATGGGATATATATTCTACCCACACACATTTGGAACTCTCCTGGGGTACCCTCACACATATTATTCCCTCATTTAGTGGATATTTTCACAAAAAAGTGACATTTTCAAAAATCCAGAAAATTGGCTGAAAACGACCAAATAACAAGGACTCATTGGGAGAATCACTCTGGAACTGAAATCGGAACGCTCACTGACATTTGCCCTATCTGAAAGTCTGATAAACGCCAGAAAAATGACTAAGTCCAAAAAAAAATGTTTTCAACTTTTTTCAATTTTACCCCAATGGGATATATATTCTACCCACACACATTTGGAACTCTCCTGGGGTACCCTCACACATATTATTCCCTCATTTAGTGGATATTTTCACAAAAAAAGTGACATTTTCAAAAATCCAGAAAAGTGGCTGAAAACGACTAAATAACAAGGACTCATTGGGAGAATCACTCTGGAACTGAAATCGGAACGCTCACTGACATTTCCCCTATCTGAAAGTCTGATAAACGCCGGAAAAATGACTAAGTCCAAAAAAAAATTTTTTTAAACTTTTTTCAATTTTATCCCCGTGGGATATATATTCTACCCACACACATTTGGAACTCTCCTGGGGTACCCTCACACATATTATTCCCTCATTTAGTGGATATTTTCACAAAAAAGTGAAATTTTCAAAAATCCAGAAAATTGGCTGAAAACGACTAAATAACAAGGTCTCATTGGGCGAATCGCTCTGGAACTGAAATCGGAATGCTCACTTACATTTCCCCTATCTGAAAGTCTGATAAACGTCGGAAAAATGACTAAGTCCAAAAAAAATTTTATTCAACTTTTTTCAATTTTACCCCCGTCGGATATATATTCTACCCACACACATTTGGAACTTTCCTGGGGTACCCTAACATATATTATTCCCTCATTTAGTGGATATTTTCACAAAAAAGTGAAATTTTCAAAAATCCAGAAAATTGGCTGAAAACGTCTAAATAACAAGGAGTCATTGGGCGAATCGCTCTGGAACTGAAATCGGAACGCTCACTGACATTTCCCCTATCTGAAAGTCTGATAAACGCGAGAAAAATCACTAAGTCCAAAAAAAATTTTTTTTTTTACTTATTTCAATTTTACCCCCGTGGGATATATATTCTACCCACACACATTGGGAACTCTCCTGGGGTACCCTCACACATATTATTCCCTCATTTAGTGGATATTTTCACAAAAAAGTGACATTTTCAAAAATCCTAAAAATTGGCTGAAAACAACTAAATATCAAGGACTCATTGGGCGAATCGCTCTGGAACTGAAATCGGAACTCTCACTGACATTTGCCCTATCTGAAAGTCTGATAAACGCCAGAAAAATGACTAAGTCCAAAAAAGAATTTTTTTCAACTTTTTTCAATTTTACCCCAATGGGATATATATTCTACCCACACACATTTGGAACTCTCCTGGGGTACCCTCACACATATTATTCCCTCATTTAGTGGATATTTTGCCAAAAAAGTGAAATTTTCAAAAATCCAAAAAATTGGCTGAAAACGACTAAATATCAAGGACTCATTGGGCGAATCGCTCTGGAACTGAAATCGGAACGCTCACTGACATTTGCCCTATCTGAAAGTCTGATAAACGCGAGAAAAATCACTAAGTCCAAAAAAAATTTTTTTTTTTACTTATTTCAATTTTACCCCCGTGGGATATATATTCTACCCACACACATTGGGAACTCTCCTGGGGTACCCTCACACATATTATTCCCTCATTTAGTGGATATTTTCACAAAAAAGTGACATTTTCAAAAATCCTAAAAATTGGCTGAAAACAACTAAATATCAAGGACTCATTGGGCGAATCGCTCTGGAACTGAAATCGGAACTCTCACTGACATTTGCCCTATCTGAAAGTCTGATAAACGCCAGAAAAATGACTAAGTCCAAAAAAGAATTTTTTTCAACTTTTTTCAATTTTACCCCAATGGGATATATATTCTACCCACACACATTTGGAACTCTCCTGGGGTACCCTCACACATATTATTCCCTCATTTAGTGGATATTTTGCCAAAAAAGTGAAATTTTCAAAAATCCAAAAAATTGGCTGAAAACGACTAAATATCAAGGACTCATTGGGCGAATCGCTCTGGAACTGAAATCGGAACGCTCACTGACATTTGCCCTATCTGAAAGTCTGATAAACGCCAGAAAAATGACTAAGTCCAAAAAAAAATGTTTTTAAACTTTTTTCAATTTTACCCCCGTGGGATATATATTCTACCCACACACATTTGGAACTCTCCTGGGGTACCCTCACACATATTATACCCTCATTTAGTGGATATTTTCACAAAAAAAATTGAAATTTTCAAAAATCCAGAAAATTGGCTGAAAACTACTAAATATCAAGGACTCATTGGGCGAATCGCTCTGGAACTGAAATCGGAACGCTCACTGACATTTCCCCTATCTGAAAGTCTGATAAACGCCGGAAAAATGACTAAGTCCAAAAAAAATTTTTTTTAAACTTTTTTCAATTTTATCCCTGTGGGATATATATTCTACCCACACACATTTGGAGCTCTCCTGGGGTACCCTCACACATATTATTCCCTCATTTAGTGGATATTTTCACAAAAAAGTGAAATTTTCAAAAATCCAAAAAATTGGCTGAAAACGACTAAATATCAAGGACTCATTGGGTGAAGCAGTCTGGAACTGAAATCGGAACGCTCACTGACATTTCCCCTATCTGAAAGTCTGATAAACGCCAGAAAAATGACTAAGTCCAAAAAAACTTTTTTTCAACTTTTTTCAATTTTTCCCCCATGGGATATATATTCTACCCACACACATTTGGAACTCTCCTGGGGTACCCTCACACATATTATTCCCTCATTTAGTGGATATTTTCACAAAAAAGTGACATTTTCAAAAATCCAGAAAATTGGCTGAAAACGACTAAATAACAAGGACTCATTGGGAGAATCACTCTGGAACTGAAATCGGAACGCTCACTGACATTTGCCCTATCTGAAAGTCTGATAAACGCCAGAAAAATGACTAAGTCCAAAAAAAAATGTTTTCAACTTTTTTCAATTTTACCCCAATGGGATATATATTCTACCCACACACATTTGGAACTCTCCTGGGGTACCCTCACACATATTATTCCCTCATTTAGTGGATATTTTCACAAAAAAAGTGACATTTTCAAAAATCCAGAAAAGTGGCTGAAAACGACTAAATAACAAGGACTCATTGGGAGAATCACTCTGGAACTGAAATCGGAACTCTCACTGACATTTGCCCTATCTGAAAGTCTGATAAACACCAGAAAAATGACTAAGTTCCAAAAAATATTTTTTTCAACTTTTTTCAATTTTACCCCAATGGGATATATATTCTACCCACACACATTTGGAACTCTCCTGGGGTACCCTCACACATATTATTCCCTCATTTAGTGGATATTTTGCCAAAAAAGTGAAATTTTCAAAAATCCAAAAAATTGGCTGAAAACGACTAAATATCAAGGACTCATTGGGCGAATCGCTCTGGAACTGAAATCGGAACGCTCACTGACATTTGCCCTATCTGAAAGTCTGATAAACGCCAGAAAAATGACTAAGTCCAAAAAAAAATGTTTTTAAACTTTTTTCAATTTTACCCCCGTGGGATATATATTCTACCCACACACATTTGGAACTCTCCTGGGGTACCCTCACACATATTATACCCTCATTTAGTGGATATTTTCACAAAAAAAATTGAAATTTTCAAAAATCCAGAAAATTGGCTGAAAACTACTAAATATCAAGGACTCATTGGGCGAATCGCTCTGGAACTGAAATCGGAACGCTCACTGACATTTCCCCTATCTGAAAGTCTGATAAACGCCGGAAAAATGACTAAGTCCAAAAAAAATTTTTTTTAAACTTTTTTCAATTTTATCCCTGTGGGATATATATTCTACCCACACACATTTGGAGCTCTCCTGGGGTACCCTCACACATATTATTCCCTCATTTAGTGGATATTTTCACAAAAAAGTGAAATTTTCAAAAATCCAAAAAATTGGCTGAAAACGACTAAATATCAAGGACTCATTGGGTGAAGCAGTCTGGAACTGAAATCGGAACGCTCACTGACATTTCCCCTATCTGAAAGTCTGATAAACACCAGAAAAATGACTAAGTCCAAAAAAACTTTTTTTCAACTTTTTTCAATTTTTCCCCCATGGGATATATATTCTACCCACACACATTTGGAACTCTCCTGGGGTACCCTCACACATATTATTCCCTCATTTAGTGGATATTTTCACAAAAAAGTGACATTTTCAAAAATCCAGAAAATTGGCTGAAAACGACTAAATAACAAGGACTCATTGGGAGAATCACTCTGGAACTGAAATCGGAACGCTCACTGACATTTGCCCTATCTGAAAGTCTGATAAACGCCAGAAAAATGACTAAGTCCAAAAAAAAATGTTTTCAACTTTTTTCAATTTTACCCCAATGGGATATATATTCTACCCACACACATTTGGAACTCTCCTGGGGTACCCTCACACATATTATTCCCTCATTTAGTGGATATTTTCACAAAAAAAGTGACATTTTCAAAAATCCAGAAAAGTGGCTGAAAACGACTAAATAACAAGGACTCATTGGGAGAATCACTCTGGAACTGAAATCGGAACTCTCACTGACATTTGCCCTATCTGAAAGTCTGATAAACACCAGAAAAATGACTAAGTTCCAAAAAATATTTTTTTCAACTTTTTTCAATTTTACCCCAATGGGATATATATTCTACCCACACACATTTGGAACTCTCCTGGGGTACCCTCACACATATTATTCCCTCATTTAGTGGATATTTTGCCAAAAAAGTGAAATTTTCAAAAATCCAAAAAATTGGCTGAAAACGACTAAATATCAAGGACTCATTGGGCGAATCGCTCTGGAACTGAAATCGGAACGCTCACTGACATTTGCCCTATCTGAAAGTCTGATAAACGCCAGAAAAATGACTAAGTCCAAAAAAAAATGTTTTTAAACTTTTTTCAATTTTACCCCCGTGGGATATATATTCTACCCACACACATTTGGAACTCTCCTGGGGTACCCTCACACGTATTATACCCTCATTTAGTGGATATTTTCACAAAAAAAATTGAAATTTTCAAAAATCCAGAAAATTGGCTGAAAACTACTAAATATCAAGGACTCATTGGGCGAATCGCTCTGGAACTGAAATCGGAACGCTCACTGACATTTCCCCTATCTGAAAGTCTGATAAACGCCGGAAAAATGACTAAGTCCAAAAAAAATTTTTTTTAAACTTTTTTCAATTTTATCCCCGTGGGATATATATTCTACCCACACACATTTGGAACTCTCCTGGGGTACCCTCACACATATTATTCCCTCATTTAGTGGATATTTTCACAAAAAAGTGAAATTTTCAAAAATCCAGAAAATTGGCTGAAAACGACTAAATAACAAGGTCTCATTGGGCGAATCGCTCTGGAACTGAAATCGGAATGCTCCCTCACATTTCCCCTATCTGAAAGTCTGATAAACGTCGGAAAAATGACTAAGTCCAAAAAAAAATGTTTTCAACTTTTTTCAATTTTACCCCAATGGGATATATATTCTACCCACACACATTTGGAACTCTCCTGGGGTACCCTCACACATATTATACCCTCATTTAGTGGATATTTTCACAAAAAAAATTGAAATTTTCAAAAATCCAGAAAATTGGCTGAAAACTACTAAATATCAAGGACTCATTGGGCGAATCGCTCTGGAACTGAAATCGGAACGCTCACTGACATTTCCCCTATCTGAAAGTCTGATAAACGCCGGAAAAATGACTAAGTCCAAAAAAAATTTTTTTTAAACTTTTTTCAATTTTATCCCTGTGGGATATATATTCTACCCACACACATTTGGAGCTCTCCTGGGGTACCCTCACACATATTATTCCCTCATTTAGTGGATATTTTCACAAAAAAGTGAAATTTTCAAAAATCCAAAAAATTGGCTGAAAACGACTAAATATCAAGGACTCATTGGGTGAAGCAGTCTGGAACTGAAATCGGAACGCTCACTGACATTTCCCCTATCTGAAAGTCTGATAAACACCAGAAAAATGACTAAGTCCAAAAAAACTTTTTTTCAACTTTTTTCAATTTTTCCCCCATGGGATATATATTCTACCCACACACATTTGGAACTCTCCTGGGGTACCCTCACACATATTATTCCCTCATTTAGTGGATATTTTCACAAAAAAGTGACATTTTCAAAAATCCAGAAAATTGGCTGAAAACGACTAAATAACAAGGACTCATTGGGAGAATCACTCTGGAACTGAAATCGGAACGCTCACTGACATTTGCCCTATCTGAAAGTCTGATAAACGCCAGAAAAATGACTAAGTCCAAAAAAAAATGTTTTCAACTTTTTTCAATTTTACCCCAATGGGATATATATTCTACCCACACACATTTGGAACTCTCCTGGGGTACCCTCACACATATTATTCCCTCATTTAGTGGATATTTTCACAAAAAAAGTGACATTTTCAAAAATCCAGAAAAGTGGCTGAAAACGACTAAATAACAAGGACTCATTGGGAGAATCACTCTGGAACTGAAATCGGAACTCTCACTGACATTTGCCCTATCTGAAAGTCTGATAAACACCAGAAAAATGACTAAGTTCCAAAAAATATTTTTTTCAACTTTTTTCAATTTTACCCCAATGGGATATATATTCTACCCACACACATTTGGAACTCTCCTGGGGTACCCTCACACATATTATTCCCTCATTTAGTGGATATTTTGCCAAAAAAGTGAAATTTTCAAAAATCCAAAAAATTGGCTGAAAACGACTAAATATCAAGGACTCATTGGGCGAATCGCTCTGGAACTGAAATCGGAACGCTCACTGACATTTGCCCTATCTGAAAGTCTGATAAACGCCAGAAAAATGACTAAGTCCAAAAAAAAATGTTTTTAAACTTTTTTCAATTTTACCCCCGTGGGATATATATTCTACCCACACACATTTGGAACTCTCCTGGGGTACCCTCACACGTATTATACCCTCATTTAGTGGATATTTTCACAAAAAAAATTGAAATTTTCAAAAATCCAGAAAATTGGCTGAAAACTACTAAATATCAAGGACTCATTGGGCGAATCGCTCTGGAACTGAAATCGGAACGCTCACTGACATTTCCCCTATCTGAAAGTCTGATAAACGCCGGAAAAATGACTAAGTCCAAAAAAAATTTTTTTTAAACTTTTTTCAATTTTATCCCCGTGGGATATATATTCTACCCACACACATTTGGAACTCTCCTGGGGTACCCTCACACATATTATTCCCTCATTTAGTGGATATTTTCACAAAAAAGTGAAATTTTCAAAAATCCAGAAAATTGGCTGAAAACGACTAAATAACAAGGTCTCATTGGGCGAATCGCTCTGGAACTGAAATCGGAATGCTCCCTCACATTTCCCCTATCTGAAAGTCTGATAAACGTCGGAAAAATGACTAAGTCCAAAAAAAAATGTTTTCAACTTTTTTCAATTTTACCCCAATGGGATATATATTCTACCCACACACATTTGGAACTCTCCTGGGGTACCCTCACACATATTATACCCTCATTTAGTGGATATTTTCACAAAAAAAATTGAAATTTTCAAAAATCCAGAAAATTGGCTGAAAACTACTAAATATCAAGGACTCATTGGGCGAATCGCTCTGGAACTGAAATCGGAACGCTCACTGACATTTCCCCTATCTGAAAGTCTGATAAACGCCGGAAAAATGACTAAGTCCAAAAAAAATTTTTTTTAAACTTTTTTCAATTTTATCCCTGTGGGATATATATTCTACCCACACACATTTGGAGCTCTCCTGGGGTACCCTCACACGTATTATTCCCTCATTTAGTGGATATTTTCACAAAAAAGTGAAATTTTCAAAAATCCAAAAAATTGGCTGAAAACGACTAAATATCAAGGACTCATTGGGTGAAGCAGTCTGGAACTGAAATCGGAACGCTCACTGACATTTCCCCTATCTGAAAGTCTGATAAACGCCAGAAAAATGACTAAGTCCAAAAAAACTTTTTTTCAACTTTTTTCAATTTTTCCCCCATGGGATATATATTCTACCCACACACATTTGGAACTCTCCTGGGGTACCCTCACACATATTATTCCCTCATTTAGTGGATATTTTCACAAAAAAGTGACATTTTCAAAAATCCAGAAAATTGGCTGAAAACGACTAAATAACAAGGACTCATTGGGAGAATCACTCTGGAACTGAAATCGGAACGCTCACTGACATTTGCCCTATCTGAAAGTCTGATAAACGCCAGAAAAATGACTAAGTCCAAAAAAAAATGTTTTCAACTTTTTTCAATTTTACCCCAATGGGATATATATTCTACCCACACACATTTGGAACTCTCCTGGGGTACCCTCACACATATTATTCCCTCATTTAGTGGATATTTTCACAAAAAAAGTGACATTTTCAAAAATCCAGAAAAGTGGCTGAAAACGACTAAATAACAAGGACTCATTGGGAGAATCACTCTGGAACTGAAATCGGAACTCTCACTGACATTTGCCCTATCTGAAAGTCTGATAAACACCAGAAAAATGACTAAGTTCCAAAAAATATTTTTTTCAACTTTTTTCAATTTTACCCCAATGGGATATATATTCTACCCACACACATTTGGAACTCTCCTGGGGTACCCTCACACATATTATTCCCTCATTTAGTGGATATTTTGCCAAAAAAGTGAAATTTTCAAAAATCCAAAAAATTGGCTGAAAACGACTAAATATCAAGGACTCATTGGGCGAATCGCTCTGGAACTGAAATCGGAACGCTCACTGACATTTGCCCTATCTGAAAGTCTGATAAACGCCAGAAAAATGACTAAGTCCAAAAAAAAATGTTTTTAAACTTTTTTCAATTTTACCCCCGTGGGATATATATTCTACCCACACACATTTGGAACTCTCCTGGGGTACCCTCACACGTATTATACCCTCATTTAGTGGATATTTTCACAAAAAAAATTGAAATTTTCAAAAATCCAGAAAATTGGCTGAAAACTACTAAATATCAAGGACTCATTGGGCGAATCGCTCTGGAACTGAAATCGGAACGCTCACTGACATTTCCCCTATCTGAAAGTCTGATAAACGCCGGAAAAATGACTAAGTCCAAAAAAAATTTTTTTTAAACTTTTTTCAATTTTATCCCCGTGGGATATATATTCTACCCACACACATTTGGAACTCTCCTGGGGTACCCTCACACATATTATTCCCTCATTTAGTGGATATTTTCACAAAAAAGTGAAATTTTCAAAAATCCAGAAAATTGGCTGAAAACGACTAAATAACAAGGTCTCATTGGGCGAATCGCTCTGGAACTGAAATCGGAATGCTCACTTACATTTCCCCTATCTGAAAGTCTGATAAACGTCGGAAAAATGACTAAGTCCAAAAAAAAATGTTTTCAACTTTTTTCAATTTTACCCCAATGGGATATATATTCTACCCACACACATTTGGAACTCTCCTGGGGTACCCTCACACATATTATACCCTCATTTAGTGGATATTTTCACAAAAAAAATTGAAATTTTCAAAAATCCAGAAAATTGGCTGAAAACTACTAAATATCAAGGACTCATTGGGCGAATCGCTCTGGAACTGAAATCGGAACGCTCACTGACATTTCCCCTATCTGAAAGTCTGATAAACGCCGGAAAAATGACTAAGTCCAAAAAAAATTTTTTTTAAACTTTTTTCAATTTTATCCCTGTGGGATATATATTCTACCCACACACATTTGGAGCTCTCCTGGGGTACCCTCACACATATTATTCCCTCATTTAGTGGATATTTTCACAAAAAAGTGAAATTTTCAAAAATCCAAAAAATTGGCTGAAAACGACTAAATATCAAGGACTCATTGGGTGAAGCAGTCTGGAACTGAAATCGGAACGCTCACTGACATTTCCCCTATCTGAAAGTCTGATAAACGCCAGAAAAATGACTAAGTCCAAAAAAACTTTTTTTCAACTTTTTTCAATTTTTCCCCCATGGGATATATATTCTACCCACACACATTTGGAACTCTCCTGGGGTACCCTCACACATATTATTCCCTCATTTAGTGGATATTTTCACAAAAAAGTGACATTTTCAAAAATCCAGAAAATTGGCTGAAAACGACTAAATAACAAGGACTCATTGGGAGAATCACTCTGGAACTGAAATCGGAACGCTCACTGACATTTGCCCTATCTGAAAGTCTGATAAACGCCAGAAAAATGACTAAGTCCAAAAAAAAATGTTTTCAACTTTTTTCAATTTTACCCCAATGGGATATATATTCTACCCACACACATTTGGAACTCTCCTGGGGTACCCTCACACATATTATTCCCTCATTTAGTGGATATTTTCACAAAAAAAGTGACATTTTCAAAAATCCAGAAAAGTGGCTGAAAACGACTAAATAACAAGGACTCATTGGGAGAATCACTCTGGAACTGAAATCGGAACTCTCACTGACATTTGCCCTATCTGAAAGTCTGATAAACACCAGAAAAATGACTAAGTTCCAAAAAATATTTTTTTCAACTTTTTTCAATTTTACCCCAATGCGATATATATTCTACCCACACACATTTGGAACTCTCCTGGGGTACCCTCACACATATTATTCCCTCATTTAGTGGATATTTTGCCAAAAAAGTGAAATTTTCAAAAATCCAAAAAATTGGCTGAAAACGACTAAATATCAAGGACTCATTGGGCGAATCGCTCTGGAACTGAAATCGGAACGCTCACTGACATTTGCCCTATCTGAAAGTCTGATAAACGCCAGAAAAATGACTAAGTCCAAAAAAAAATGTTTTTAAACTTTTTTCAATTTTACCCCCGTGGGATATATATTCTACCCACACACATTTGGAACTCTCCTGGGGTACCCTCACACGTATTATACCCTCATTTAGTGGATATTTTCACAAAAAAAATTGAAATTTTCAAAAATCCAGAAAATTGGCTGAAAACTACTAAATATCAAGGACTCATTGGGCGAATCGCTCTGGAACTGAAATCGGAACGCTCACTGACATTTCCCCTATCTGAAAGTCTGATAAACGCCGGAAAAATGACTAAGTCCAAAAAAAATTTTTTTTAAACTTTTTTCAATTTTATCCTCGTGGGATATATATTCTACCCACACACATTTGGAACTCTCCTGGGGTACCCTCACACATATTATTCCCTCATTTAGTGGATATTTTCACAAAAAAGTGAAATTTTCAAAAATCCAGAAAATTGGCTGAAAACGACTAAATAACAAGGTCTCATTGGGCGAATCGCTCTGGAACTGAAATCGGAATGCTCACTTACATTTCCCCTATCTGAAAGTCTGATAAACGTCGGAAAAATGACTAAGTCCAAAAAAAATTTTATTCAACTTTTTTCAATTTTACCCCCGTCGGATATATATTCTACCCAAACACATTTGGAACTTTCCTGGGGTACCCTCACATATATTATTCCCTCATTTAGTGGATATTTTCACAAAAAAGTGAAATTTTCAAAAATCCAGAAAATTGGCTGAAAACGTCTAAATAACAAGGAGTCATTGGGCGAATCGCTCTGGAACTGAAATCGGAATGCTCACTGACATTTCCCCTATCTGAAAGTCTGATAAACGCCAGAAAAATCACTAAGTCCAAAAAAAATTTTTTTTTTTACTTATTTCAATTTTACCCCCGTGGGATATATATTCTACCCACACACATTTGGAACTCTCCTGGGGTACCCTCACACATATTATTCCCTCATTTAGTGGATATTTTCACAAAAAAGTGACATTTTCAAAAATCCTAAAAATTGGCTGAAAACAACTAAATATCAAGGACTCATTGGGCGAATCGCTCTGGAACTGAAATCGGAACTCTCACTGACATTTGCCCTATCTGAAAGTCTGATAAACGCCAGAAAAATGACTAAGTCCAAAAAAAAATTCTTTTCAACTTTTTTCAATTTTACCCCAATGGGATATATATTCTACCCATACACATTTGGAACTCTCCTGGGGTACCCTCACACATATTATTCCCTCATTTAGTGGATATTTTCATAAAAAAGTGAAATTTTCAAAAATCCAGATAATTGGCTGAAAACTACTAGATATCAAGGACTCATTGGGCGAATCGCTCTGGAACTGAAATCGGAATGCTCACTGACATTTCCCGTATCTGAAAGTCTTATAAACACCAGAAAAATGACTAAGTCCAAAAAAGAATTTTTTTCAACTTTTTTCAATTTTACCCCAATGGGATATATATTCTACCCACACACATTTGGAACTCTCCTGGGGTACCCTCACACATATTATTCCCTCATTTAGTGGATATTTTGCCAAAAAAGTGAAATTTTCAAAAATCCAAAAAATTGGCTGAAAACGACTAAATATCAAGGACTCATTGGGCGAATCGCTCTGGAACTGAAATCGGAACGCTCACTGACATTTGCCCTATCTGAAAGTCTGATAAACGCCAGAAAAATGACTAAGTCCAAAAAAAAATGTTTTTAAACTTTTTTCAATTTTACCCCCGTGGGATATATATTCTACCCACACACATTTGGAACTCTCCTGGGGTACCCTCACACATATTATACCCTCATTTAGTGGATATTTTCACAAAAAAAATTGAAATTTTCAAAAATCCAGAAAATTGGCTGAAAACTACTAAATATCAAGAACTCATTGGGCGAATCGCTCTGGAACTGAAATCGGAACGCTCACTGACATTTCCCCTATCTGAAAGTCTGATAAACGCCAGAAAAATGACTAAGTCCAAAAAAAATTTTTTTCAACTTTTTTCAATTTTACCCCCGTGGGATATATATTCTACCCACACACATTTGGAACTCTCCTGGGGTACCCTCACACATATTATTCCCTCATTTAGTGGATATTTTCACAAAAAAGTGAAATTTTCAAAAATCCAAAAAATTGGCTGAAAACGACTAAATATCAAGGACTCATTGGGTGAATCACTCTGGTACTGAAATCGGAAAGCTCACTGACATTTCACCTATCAGAAAGTCTGATAAACGCCAGAAAAATGACTAAGTCCAAAAAAAAATTTTTTTCAACTTTTTTCAATTTTACCCCCGTGAGATATATATTCTACCCACACACATTTGGAACTCTCCTGGGGTACCCTCACACATATTATTCCCTCATTTAGTGGATATTTTCACAAAAAAGTGAAATTTTAAAAAATCCAGAAAATTGGCTGAAAACGACTAAATAACAAGGACTCATTAGGCGAATCGCTCTGGAACTGAAATTGGAATGCTCACTGACATTTCCCCTATCAGAAAGTCTGATAAACGCCAGAAAAATGACTAAGTCCAAAAAAAAATTTTTTTCAATTTTACCCCCGTGGGATATATATTCTACCCACACACATTTGGAACTCTCCTGGGGTACCCTCACACATATTATTCCCTCATTTAGTGGATATTTTCACAAAAAAGTGAAATTTTCAAAAATCCAGAAAATTGGCTGAAAACGAGTAAATAACAAGGTCTCATTGGGCGAATCGCTCTGGAACTGAAATCGGAATGCTCACTGACATTTCCCCTATCTGAAAGTCTGATAAACGTCGGAAAAATGACTAAGTCCAAAAAAAATTTTATTCAACTTTTTTCAATTTTACCCCCGTCGGATATATATTCTACCCACACACATTTGGAACTCTCCTGGGGTACCCTCACAAATATTATTCCCTCATTTAGTGGTTATTTTCACAAAAAAGTGAAATTTTAAAAAATCCAGAAAATTGGCTGAAAACGACTAAATAACAAGGACTCATTAGGCGAATCACTCTGGAACTGAAATCGGAATGCTTACTGACATTTGCCCTATCTGAAAGTCTGATAAACATCGGAAAAATCACTAAGTCTAAAAAAAATTTTTTTTTAACTTTTTTCAATTTTACCCACGAGGGATATATATTCTACCCACACACATTTGGAACTCTCCTGGGGTACCCTCACACATATTATTCCCTCATTTAGTGGATATTTTCAAAAAAAAGTGAAATTTTCAAAAATCCAGAAAATTGGCTGAAAACGACTAAATAACAATGACTCATTGGGCGAACCGCTCTGGAACTGAAATCGGAACACTCACTCACATTTCCCCTATCTGAAAGTCGGATAAACGCTGGAAAAATGACTAAGTCCAAAAAAAAAATTTTTTCAACTTTTTTCAATTTTACCCCCGTGGGATATATATTCTTCCCACACACATTTGGAACTCTCCTGGGGTACCCTCACACATATTATTCCCTCATTTAGTGGATATTTTCACAAAAAAAGTGAAATTTTCAAAAATTCAGAAAATTGGCTGAAAACTACTAAATATCAAGGACTCATTGGGCGAATCGCTCTGGAACTGAAATCGGAACGCTCACTGACATTTCCCCTAACTGAAAGTCTGATAAACGCTGGAAAAATGACTAAGTCCAAAAAAATTTTTTTTTCAACTTTTTTCAATTTTACCCCAGTGGGATATATATTCTACCCACACACATTTGGAACTCTCCTGGGGTACCCTCACACATATTATTCCCTCATTTAGTGGATATTTTCACAAAAAAAGTGAAATTTTCAAAAATTCAGAAAATTGGCTGAAAACTACTAAATATCAAGGACTCATTGGGCGAATCGCTCTGGAACTGAAATCGGAACGCTCACTGACATTTCCCCTAACTGAAAGTCTGATAAACGCTGGAAAAATGACTAAGTCCAAAAAAAAATTTTTTCAACTTTTTTCAATTTTTCCCCCGTGGGATATATATTCTACCCACACACATTTGGAACTCTCCTGGGGTACCCTCACACGTATTATTCCCTCATTTAGTGGATATTTTCACAAAAAAGTGAAATTTTCAAAAATCCAGAAAATTGGCTGAAAACGACTAAATAACAAGGACTCATTAGGCGAATCACTCTGGAACTGAAATCGGAATGCTTACTGACATTTCCCCTATCTGAAAGTCTGATAAACATCGGAAAAATCACTAAGTCTAAAAAAAATTTTTTCAACTTTTTTCAATTTTACCCCCGAGGGATATATATTCTACCCACACACATTTGGAACTCTCCTGGGGTACCCTCACACATATTATTCCCTCACTTAGTGGATATTTTCACAAAAAAGTGAAATTTTCAAAAATCCAAAAAATTGGCTGAAAATGACTAAATATCAAGGACTCATTGGGTGAATCACTCTGGTACTGAAATCGGAAAGCTCACTGACATTTCCCCTATCAGAAAGTCTGATAAACGCCAGAAAAATGACTAAGTCCAAAAAAATTTTTTTTCAACTTTTTTAAATTTTACCCCGTAGGATATATTTTCTACCCACACACATTTGGAACTCTCCTGGGGTACCCTCAGACATATTATTTCCTCATTTAGTGGATATTTTCACAAAAAAGAGAAATTTTCAAAAATCCAGAAAATTGGCTGAAAACGACTAAATATCAAGGACTCATTGGGCGAATCGCTCTGGAACTGAAATCAGAATGCTCACTGACATTTCCCCTATCTGAAAGTCTGATAAACGCTGGAAAAATGACTAAGTCCAAAAAAAATTTTTTTTCAACTTTTTTCAATTTTACCCCCGTGGGATATATATTCTACCCACACACATTCGGAACTCTCCTGAGGTACCCTCACACATATTTAGTCCCTCATTTAGTGGATATTTTCACAAAAAAGTGAAATTTTCAAAAATCCTGAAAATTGGCTGAAAATGGCTAAATATCAAGGACTCATTGGGAAAATCGCTCTGGAACTGAAATCGGAACGCTCACTGACATTTCCCCTATCTGAAAGTCTAATAAACGCCGGAAAAATTACTAAGTCCAAAAAAAATTTTTTTAAAACTTTTTTCAATTTTACCCCCGCGGGATATATATTCTACCCACACACATTTGGAACTCTCCTGGGGTACCCTCACACATATTATTCCCTCATTTAGTGGATATTTTCACAAAAAAGTGAAATTTTCAAAAATCCAAAATATTGGCTGAAAACGACTAAATATCAAGGAATCATTGGGCGAATCGCTCTGCAACTGAAATCGGAACGCTCATTGACATTTGCCCTATCTGAAAGTCTGATAAAAACAGGATAAATGACTAAGTCCAACAAAAAAAAATTTTTCAACTTTTTTCAATTTTACCCCGTGGGATATATATTTTACCCACACACATTTGGAACTCTCCTGGGGTACCCTCACACATATTATTCCCTCATTTAGTGGATATTTTCACAAAAAAGTGAAATTTTCAAAAATCCAAAATATTGGCTGAAAACGACTAAATATCAAGGACTCATTGGGCGAATCGCTCTGGAAATGAAATCGGAACGCTCACTCACATTTGACCTATCTTAAAGTCTGATAAACGCCAGAAAAGTGATTAAGTCCAAAAAAAATTTTTTTTCAACTTTTTTCAAATTTACCCCCGTGGGATATATATTCTACCCACACACATTTGGAACTCTCCTGGGGTACCCTCACACATATTATTCCCTCATTTAGTGGATATTTTCACAAAAAAGTGAAATTTTCAAAAATCCAAAAAATTGGCTGAAAACTACTAAATAACAAGGACTCATTGGGCGAATCGCTCTGGAACTGAAATCGGAACGCTCACTGACATTTCCCCTAACTGAAAGTCTGATAAACGCTGGAAAAATGACTAAGTCCAAAAAAAATTTTTTTCAACTTTTTTCAATTTTTCCCCCGTGGGATATATATTCTACCCACACACATTTGGAACTCTCCTGGGGTACCCTCACACATATTATTCCCTCATTTAGTGGATATTTTCGCAAAAAAAGTGAAATTTTCAAAAATCCAGAGAATTGGCTGAAAACGACTAAATAACAAGGACTCATTGGGAGAATCACTCTGGAACTGAAATCGGAACGCTCACTGACATTTCCCCTATCTGAAAGTCTGATAAACGCCGGAAAAATGACTAAGTCCAAAAAAATTTTTTTTTAAACTTTTTTCAATTTTATCCCCGTGGGATATATATTCTACCCACACACATTTGGAACTCTCCTGGGGTACCCTCAGACATATTATTCCCTCATTTAGTGGATATTTTCATAAAAAAGTGAAATTTTAAAAAATCCAGAAAATTGGCTGAAAACGACTAAATATCAAGGACTCATTGGGCGAATCGCTCTGGAACTGAAATCGGAATGCTCACTGACATTTCCCGTATCTGAAAGTCTGATAAACACCAGAAAAATGACTAAGTCCAAAAAAGAATTTTTTTCAACTTTTTTCAATTTTACCCCAATGGGATATATATTCTACCCACACACATTTGGAACTCTCCTGGGGTACCCTCACACATATTATTCCCTCATTTAGTGGATATTTTGCCAAAAAAGTGAAATTTTCAAAAATCCAAAAAATTGGCTGAAAACGACTAAATATCAAGGACTCATTGGGCGAATCGCTCTGGAACTGAAATCGGAACGCTCACTGACATTTGCCCTATCTGAAAGTCTGATAAACGCCAGAAAAATGACTAAGTCCAAAAAAAAATGTTTTTAAACTTTTTTCAATTTTACCCCCGTGGGATATATATTCTACCCACACACATTTGGAACTCTCCTGGGGTACCCTCACACATATTATTCCCTCATTTAGTGGATATTTTCACAAAAAAAATTGAAATTTTCAAAAATCCAGAAAATTGGCTGAAAACTACTAAATATCAAGGACTCATTGGGCGAATCGCTCTGGAACTGAAATCGGAACGCTCACTGACATTTCCCCTATCTGAAAGTCTGATAAACGCCGGAAAAATGACTAAGTCCAAAAAAAATTTTTTTTAAACTTTTTTCAATTTTATCCCTGTGGGATATATATTCTACCCACACACATTTGGAACTCTCCTGGGGTACCCTCACACATATTATTCCCTCATTTAGTGGATATTTTCACAAAAAAGTGAAATTTTCAAAAATCCAAAACATTGGCTGAAAACGACTAAATATCAAGGACTCATTGGGTGAAGCAGTCTGGAACTGAAATCGGAATGCTCACTGACATTTCCCCTATCTGAAAGTCTGATAAACGCCAGAAAAATGACTAAGTCCAAAAAAAAATTTTTTCCCCTTTTTTCAATTTTACCCCCGTGAGATATATATTCTACCCACACACATTTGGAACTCTCCTGGGGTACCCTCACACATATTATTCCCTCATTTAGTGGATATTTTCACAAAAAAGTGAAATTTTAAAAAATCCAGAAAATTGGCTGAAAACGACTAAATAACAAGGACTCATTAGGCGAATCGCTCTGGAACTGAAATTGGAATGCTCACTGACATTTCCCCTATCAGAAAGTCTGATAAACGCCAGAAAAATGACTAAGTCCAAAAAAAAATTTTTTTCAATTTTACCCCCGTGGGATATATATTCTACCCACACACATTTGGAACTCTCCTGGGGTACCCTCACACATATTATTCCCTCATTTAGTGGATATTTTCACAAAAAAGTGAAATTTTCAAAAATCCAGAAAATTGGCTGAAAACGAGTAAATAACAAGGTCTCATTGGGCGAATCGCTCTGGAACTGAAATCGGAATGCTCACTGACATTTCCCCTATCTGAAAGTCTGATAAACGTCGGAAAAATGACTAAGTCCAAAAAAAATTTTATTCAACTTTTTTCAATTTTACCCCCGTCGGATATATATTCTACCCACACACATTTGGAACTCTCCTGGGGTACCCTCACAAATATTATTCCCTCATTTAGTGGTTATTTTCACAAAAAAGTGAAATTTTAAAAAATCCAGAAAATTGGCTGAAAACGACTAAATAACAAGGACTCATTAGGCGAATCACTCTGGAACTGAAATCGCAATGCTTACTGACATTTCCCCTATCTGAAAGTCTGATAAACATCGGAAAAATCACTAAGTCTAAAAAAAATTTTTTTTTAACTTTTTTCAATTTTACCCACGAGGGATATATATTCTACCCACACACATTTGGAACTCTCCTGGGGTACCCTCACAGATATTATTCCCTCATTTAGTGGATATTTTCAAAAAAAAGTGAAATTTTCAAAAATCCAGAAAATTGGCTGAAAACGACTAAATAACAATGACTCATTGGGCGAACCGCTCTGGAACTGAAATCGGAACACTCACTCACATTTCCCCTATCTGAAAGTCGGATAAACGCTGGAAAAATGACTAAGTCCAAAAAAAAAATTTTTTCAACTTTTTTCAATTTTACCCCCGTGGGATATATATTCTTCCCACACACATTTGGAACTCTCCTGGGGTACCCTCACACATATTATTCCCTCATTTAGTGGATATTTTCACAAAAAAAGTGAAATTTTCAAAAATTCAGAAAATTGGCTGAAAACTACTAAATATCAAGGACTCATTGGGCGAATCGCTCTGGAACTGAAATCGGAACGCTCACTGACATTTCCCCTAACTGAAAGTCTGATAAACGCTGGAAAAATGACTAAGTCCAAAAAAATTTTTTTTTCAACTTTTTTCAATTTTACCCCAGTGGGATATATATTCTACCCACACACATTTGGAACTCTCCTGGGGTACCCTCACACATATTATTCCCTCATTTAGTGGATATTTTCACAAAAAAAGTGAAATTTTCAATAATTCAGAAAATTGGCTGAAAACGACTAAATATCAAGGACTCATTGGGCGAATCGCTCTGGAACTGAAATCGGAACGCTCACTGACATTTCCCCTAACTGAAAGTCTGATAAACGCTGGAAAAATGACTAAGTCCAAAAAAAAATTTTTTCAACTTTTTTCAATTTTTCCCCCGTGGGATATATATTCTACCCACACACATTCGGAACTCTCCTGAGGTACCCTCACACATATTTAGTCCCTCATTTAGTGGATATTTTCACAAAAAAGTGAAATTTTCAAAAATCCTGAAAATTGGCTGAAAATGGCTAAATATCAAGGACTCATTGGGAAAATCGCTCTGGAACTGAAATCGGAACGCTCACTGACATTTCCCCTATCTGAAAGTCTAATAAACGCCGGAAAAATTACTAAGTCCAAAAAAAATTTTTTTAAAACTTTTTTCAATTTTACCCCCGCGGGATATATATTCTACCCACACACATTTGGAACTCTCCTGGGGTACCCTCACACATATTATTCCCTCATTTAGTGGATATTTTCACAAAAAAGTGAAATTTTCAAAAATCCAAAATATTGGCTGAAAACGACTAAATATCAAGGAATCATTGGGCGAATCGCTCTGCAACTGAAATCGGAACGCTCATTGACATTTGCCCTATCTGAAAGTCTGATAAAAACAGGATAAATGACTAAGTCCAACAAAAAAAAATTTTTCAACTTTTTTCAATTTTACCCCGTGGGATATATATTTTACCCACACACATTTGGAACTCTCCTGGGGTACCCTCACACATATTATTCCCTCATTTAGTGGATATTTTCACAAAAAAGTGAAATTTTCAAAAATCCAAAATATTGGCTGAAAACGACTAAATATCAAGGACTCATTGGGCGAATCGCTCTGGAAATGAAATCGGAACGCTCACTCACATTTGACCTATCTTAAAGTCTGATAAACGCCAGAAAAGTGATTAAGTCCAAAAAAAATTTTTTTTCAACTTTTTTCAAATTTACCCCCGTGGGATATATATTCTACCCACACACATTTGGAACTCTCCTGGGGTACCCTCACACATATTATTCCCTCATTTAGTGGATATTTTCACAAAAAAGTGAAATTTTCAAAAATCCAAAAAATTGGCTGAAAACGACTAAATATCAAGGACTCATTGGGTGTATCACTCTGGTACTGAAATCGGAAAGCTCACTGACATTTCCCCAATCAGAAAGTCTGATAAACGCCAGAAAAATGACTAAGTCCAAAAAAATTTTTTTTTCAACTTTTTTCAATTTTACCCCCGTGGGATATATATTCTACCCACACACATTTGGACCTCTCCTGGGGTACCCTCACACATATTATTCTCTCATTTAGTGGATATTTTCACAAAAAAAGTGAAATTTTCAAAAATCCAGAAAATTGGCTGAAAACTACTAAATAACAAGGACTCATTGGGCGAATCGCTCTGGAACTGAAATCGGAACGCTCACTGACATTTCCCCTAACTGAAAGTCTGATAAACGCTGGAAAAATGACTAAGTCCAAAAAAAATTTTTTTCAACTTTTTTCAATTTTTCCCCCGTGGGATATATATTCTACCCACACACATTTGGAACTCTCCTGGGGTACCCTCACACATATTATTCCCTCATTTAGTGGATATTTTCGCAAAAAAAGTGAAATTTTCAAAAATCCAGAGAATTGGCTGAAAACGACTAAATAACAAGGACTCATTGGGAGAATCACTCTGGAACTGAAATCGGAACGCTCACTGACATTTCCCCTATCTGAAAGTCTGATAAACGCCGGAAAAATGACTAAGTCCAAAAAAATTTTTTTTTAAACTTTTTTCAATTTTATCCCCGTGGGATATATATTCTACCCACACACATTTGGAACTCTCCTGGGGTACCCTCAGACATATTATTCCCTCATTTAGTGGATATTTTCATAAAAAAGTGAAATTTTAAAAAATCCAGAAAATTGGCTGAAAACGACTAAATAACAAGGACTCATTAGGCGAATCGCTCTGGAACTGAAATTGGAATGCTCACTGACATTTCCCCTATCAGAAAGTCTGATAAACGCCAGAAAAATGACTAAGTCCAAAAAAAAATTTTTTTCAATTTTACCCCCGTGGGATATATATTCTACCCACACACATTTGGAACTCTCCTGGGGTACCCTCACACATATTATTCCCTCATTTAGTGGATATTTTCACAAAAAAGTGAAATTTTCAAAAATCCAGAAAATTGGCTGAAAACGAGTAAATAACAAGGTCTCATTGGGCGAATCGCTCTGGAACTGAAATCGGAATGCTCACTGACATTTCCCCTATCTGAAAGTCTGATAAACGTCGGAAAAATGACTAAGTCCAAAAAAAATTTTATTCAACTTTTTTCAATTTTACCCCCGTCGGATATATATTCTACCCACACACATTTGGAACTCTCCTGGGGTACCCTCACAAATATTATTCCCTCATTTAGTGGTTATTTTCACAAAAAAGTGAAATTTTAAAAAATCCAGAAAATTGGCTGAAAACGACTAAATAACAAGGACTCATTAGGCGAATCACTCTGGAACTGAAATCGCAATGCTTACTGACATTTCCCCTATCTGAAAGTCTGATAAACATCGGAAAAATCACTAAGTCTAAAAAAAATTTTTTTTTAACTTTTTTCAATTTTACCCACGAGGGATATATATTCTACCCACACACATTTGGAACTCTCCTGGGGTACCCTCACAGATATTATTCCCTCATTTAGTGGATATTTTCAAAAAAAAGTGAAATTTTCAAAAATCCAGAAAATTGGCTGAAAACGACTAAATAACAATGACTCATTGGGCGAACCGCTCTGGAACTGAAATCGGAACACTCACTCACATTTCCCCTATCTGAAAGTCGGATAAACGCTGGAAAAATGACTAAGTCCAAAAAAAAAATTTTTTCAACTTTTTTCAATTTTACCCCCGTGGGATATATATTCTTCCCACACACATTTGGAACTCTCCTGGGGTACCCTCACACATATTATTCCCTCATTTAGTGGATATTTTCACAAAAAAAGTGAAATTTTCAAAAATTCAGAAAATTGGCTGAAAACTACTAAATATCAAGGACTCATTGGGCGAATCGCTCTGGAACTGAAATCGGAACGCTCACTGACATTTCCCCTAACTGAAAGTCTGATAAACGCTGGAAAAATGACTAAGTCCAAAAAAATTTTTTTTTCAACTTTTTTCAATTTTACCCCAGTGGGATATATATTCTACCCACACACATTTGGAACTCTCCTGGGGTACCCTCACACATATTATTCCCTCATTTAGTGGATATTTTCACAAAAAAAGTGAAATTTTCAATAATTCAGAAAATTGGCTGAAAACGACTAAATATCAAGGACTCATTGGGCGAATCGCTCTGGAACTGAAATCGGAACGCTCACTGACATTTCCCCTAACTGAAAGTCTGATAAACGCTGGAAAAATGACTAAGTCCAAAAAAAAATTTTTTCAACTTTTTTCAATTTTCCCCCGTGGGATATATATTCTACCCACACACATTCGGAACTCTCCTGAGGTACCCTCACACATATTTAGTCCCTCATTTAGTGGATATTTTCACAAAAAAGTGAAATTTTCAAAAATCCTGAAAATTGGCTGAAAATGGCTAAATATCAAGGACTCATTGGGAAAATCGCTCTGGAACTGAAATCGGAACGCTCACTGACATTTCCCCTATCTGAAAGTCTAATAAACGCCGGAAAAATTACTAAGTCCAAAAAAAATTTTTTTAAAACTTTTTTCAATTTTACCCCCGCGGGATATATATTCTACCCACACACATTTGGAACTCTCCTGGGGTACCCTCACACATATTATTCCCTCATTTAGTGGATATTTTCACAAAAAAGTGAAATTTTCAAAAATCCAAAATATTGGCTGAAAACGACTAAATATCAAGGAATCATTGGGCGAATCGCTCTGCAACTGAAATCGGAACGCTCATTGACATTTGCCCTATCTGAAAGTCTGATAAAAACAGGATAAATGACTAAGTCCAACAAAAAAAAATTTTTCAACTTTTTTCAATTTTACCCCGTGGGATATATATTTTACCCACACACATTTGGAACTCTCCTGGGGTACCCTCACACATATTATTCCCTCATTTAGTGGATATTTTCACAAAAAAGTGAAATTTTCAAAAATCCAAAATATTGGCTGAAAACGACTAAATATCAAGGACTCATTGGGCGAATCGCTCTGGAAATGAAATCGGAACGCTCACTCACATTTGACCTATCTTAAAGTCTGATAAACGCCAGAAAAGTGATTAAGTCCAAAAAAAATTTTTTTTCAACTTTTTTCAAATTTACCCCCGTGGGATATATATTCTACCCACACACATTTGGAACTCTCCTGGGGTACCCTCACACATATTATTCCCTCATTTAGTGGATATTTTCACAAAAAAGTGAAATTTTCAAAAATCCAAAAAATTGGCTGAAAACGACTAAATATCAAGGACTCATTGGGTGTATCACTCTGGTACTGAAATCGGAAAGCTCACTGACATTTCCCCAATCAGAAAGTCTGATAAACGCCAGAAAAATGACTAAGTCCAAAAAAATTTTTTTTTCAACTTTTTTCAATTTTACCCCCGTGGGATATATATTCTACCCACACACATTTGGACCTCTCCTGGGGTACCCTCACACATATTATTCTCTCATTTAGTGGATATTTTCACAAAAAAAGTGAAATTTTCAAAAATCCAGAAAATTGGCTGAAAACTACTAAATAACAAGGACTCATTGGGCGAATCGCTCTGGAACTGAAATCGGAACGCTCACTGACATTTCCCCTAACTGAAAGTCTGATAAACGCTGGAAAAATGACTAAGTCCAAAAAAAATTTTTTTCAACTTTTTTCAATTTTTCCCCCGTGGGATATATATTCTACCCACACACATTTGGAACTCTCCTGGGGTACCCTCACACATATTATTCCCTCATTTAGTGGATATTTTCGCAAAAAAAGTGAAATTTTCAAAAATCCAGAGAATTGGCTGAAAACGACTAAATAACAAGGACTCATTGGGAGAATCACTCTGGAACTGAAATCGGAACGCTCACTGACATTTCCCCTATCTGAAAGTCTGATAAACGCCGGAAAAATGACTAAGTCCAAAAAAATTTTTTTTTAAACTTTTTTCAATTTTATCCCCGTGGGATATATATTCTACCCACACACATTTGGAACTCTCCTGGGGTACCCTCAGACATATTATTCCCTCATTTAGTGGATATTTTCATAAAAAAGTGAAATTTTAAAAAATCCAGAAAATTGGCTGAAAACGACTAAATATCAAGGACTCATTGGGCGAATCGCTCTGGAACTGAAATCGGAATGCTCACTGACATTTCCCGTATCTGAAAGTCTGATAAACACCAGAAAAATGACTAAGTCCAAAAAAGAATTTTTTTCAACTTTTTTCAATTTTACCCCAATGGGATATATATTCTACCCACACACATTTGGAACTCTCCTGGGGTACCCTCACACATATTATTCCCTCATTTAGTGGATATTTTCACAAAAAAAATTGAAATTTTCAAAAATCCAGAAAATTGGCTGAAAACTACTAAATATCAAGGACTCATTGGGCGAATCGCTCTGGAACTGAAATCGGAACGCTCACTGACATTTCCCCTATCTGAAAGTCTGATAAACGCCGGAAAAATGACTAAGTCCAAAAAAAATTTTTTTTAAACTTTTTTCAATTTTATCCCTGTGGGATATATATTCTACCCACACACATTTGGAACTCTCCTGGGGTACCCTCACACATATTATTCCCTCATTTAGTGGATATTTTCACAAAAAAGTGAAATTTTCAAAAATCCAAAACATTGGCTGAAAACGACTAAATATCAAGGACTCATTGGGTGAAGCAGTCTGGAACTGAAATCGGAATGCTCACTGACATTTCCCCTATCTGAAAGTCTGATAAACGCCAGAAAAATGACTAAGTCCAAAAAAAATTTTTTTCCCCTTTTTTCAATTTTACCCCCGTGAGATATATATTCTACCCACACACATTTGGAACTCTCCTGGGGTACCCTCACACATATTATTCCCTCATTTAGTGGATATTTTCACAAAAAAGTGAAATTTTAAAAAATCCAGAAAATTGGCTGAAAACGACTAAATAACAAGGACTCATTAGGCGAATCGCTCTGGAACTGAAATTGGAATGCTCACTGACATTTCCCCTATCAGAAAGTCTGATAAACGCCAGAAAAATGACTAAGTCCAAAAAAAAATTTTTTTCAATTTTACCCCCGTGGGATATATATTCTACCCACACACATTTGGAACTCTCCTGGGGTACCCTCACAAATATTATTCCCTCATTTAGTGGTTATTTTCACAAAAAAGTGAAATTTTAAAAAATCCAGAAAATTGGCTGAAAACGACTAAATAACAAGGACTCATTAGGCGAATCACTCTGGAACTGAAATCGCAATGCTTACTGACATTTCCCCTATCTGAAAGTCTGATAAACATCGGAAAAATCACTAAGTCTAAAAAAAATTTTTTTTTAACTTTTTTCAATTTTACCCACGAGGGATATATATTCTACCCACACACATTTGGAACTCTCCTGGGGTACCCTCACAGATATTATTCCCTCATTTAGTGGATATTTTCAAAAAAAAGTGAAATTTTCAAAAATCCAGAAAATTGGCTGAAAACGACTAAATAACAATGACTCATTGGGCGAACCGCTCTGGAACTGAAATCGGAACACTCACTCACATTTCCCCTATCTGAAAGTCGGATAAACGCTGGAAAAATGACTAAGTCCAAAAAAAAAATTTTTTCAACTTTTTTCAATTTTACCCCCGTGGGATATATATTCTTCCCACACACATTTGGAACTCTCCTGGGGTACCCTCACACATATTATTCCCTCATTTAGTGGATATTTTCACAAAAAAAGTGAAATTTTCAAAAATTCAGAAAATTGGCTGAAAACTACTAAATATCAAGGACTCATTGGGCGAATCGCTCTGGAACTGAAATCGGAACGCTCACTGACATTTCCCCTAACTGAAAGTCTGATAAACGCTGGAAAAATGACTAAGTCCAAAAAAATTTTTTTTTCAACTTTTTTCAATTTTACCCCAGTGGGATATATATTCTACCCACACACATTTGGAACTCTCCTGGGGTACCCTCACACATATTATTCCCTCATTTAGTGGATATTTTCACAAAAAAAGTGAAATTTTCAATAATTCAGAAAATTGGCTGAAAACGACTAAATATCAAGGACTCATTGGGCGAATCGCTCTGGAACTGAAATCGGAACGCTCACTGACATTTCCCCTAACTGAAAGTCTGATAAACGCTGGAAAAATGACTAAGTCCAAAAAAAAATTTTTTCAACTTTTTTCAATTTTTCCCCCGTGGGATATATATTCTACCCACACACATTTGGAACTCTCCTGGGGTACCCTCACACGTATTATTCCCTCATTTAGTGGATATTTTCACAAAAAAGTGAAATTTTCAAAAATCCAGAAAATTGGCTGAAAACGACTAAATAACAAGGACTCATTAGGCGAATCACTCTGGAACTGAAATCGGAATGCTTACTGACATTTCCCCTATCTGAAAGTCTGATAAACATCGGAAAAATCACTAAGTCTAAAAAAAATTTTTTTTTAACTTTTTTCAATTTTACCCCCGAGGGATATATATTCTACCCACACACATTTGGAACTCTCCTGGGGTACCCTCACACATATTATTCCCTCATTTAGTGGATATTTTCAAAAAAAAGTGAAATTTTCAAAAATCCAGAAAATTGGCTGAAAACGACTAAATAACAATGACTCATTGGGCGAACCGCTCTGGAACTGAAATCGGAACACTCACTCACATTTCCCCTATCTGAAAGTCTGATAAACGCTGGAAAAATGACTAAGTCCAAAAAAAAAATTTTTTCAACTTTTTTCAATTTTACCCCCGTGGGATATATATTCTTCCCACACACATTTGGAACTCTCCTGGGGTACCCTCACACATATTATTCCCTCATTTAGTGGATATTTTCACAAAAAAAGTGAAATTTTCAAAAATTCAGAAAATTGGCTGAAAACTACTAAATATCAAGGACTCATTGGGCGAATCGCTCTGGAACTGAAATCGGAACGCTCACTGACATTTCCCCTAACTGAAAGTCTGATAAACGCTGGAAAAATGACTAAGTCCAAAAAAAAAATGTTTTCAACTTTTTTCAATTTTTCCCCCGTGGGATATATATTCTACCCACACACATTTGGAACTCTCCTGGGGTACCCTCACACATATTATTCCCTCACTTAGTGGATATTTTCACAAAAAAGTGAAATTTTCAAAAATCCAAAAAATTGGCTGAAAATGACTAAATATCAAGGACTCATTGGGTGAATCACTCTGGTACTGAAATCGGAAAGCTCACTGACATTTCCCCTATCAGAAAGTCTGATAAACGCCAGAAAAATGACTAAGTCCAAAAAAATTTTTTTTCAACTTTTTTAAATTTTACCCCGTAGGATATATTTTCTACCCACACACATTTGGAACTCTCCTGGGGTACCCTCAGACATATTATTTCCTCATTTAGTGGATATTTTCACAAAAAAGAGAAATTTTCAAAAATCCAGAAAATTGGCTGAAAACGACTAAATATCAAGGACTCATTGGGCGAATCGCTCTGGAACTGAAATCAGAATGCTCACTGACATTTCCCCTATCTGAAAGTCTGATAAACGCTGGAAAAATGACTAAGTCCAAAAAAAATTTTTTTTCAACTTTTTTCAATTTTACCCCCGTGGGATATATATTCTACCCACACACATTTGGAACTCTCCTGAGGTACCCTCACACATATTTAGTCCCTCATTTAGTGGATATTTTCACAAAAAAGTGAAATTTTCAAAAATCCTGAAAATTGGCTGAAAATGGCTAAATATCAAGGACTCATTGGGAAAATCGCTCTGGAACTGAAATCGGAACGCTCACTGACATTTCCCCTATCTGAAAGTCTAATAAACGCCGGAAAAATTACTAAGTCCAAAAAAAATTTTTTTAAAACTTTTTTCAATTTTACCCCCGCGGGATATATATTCTACCCACACACATTTGGAACTCTCCTGGGGTACCCTCACACATATTATTCCCTCATTTAGTGGATATTTTCACAAAAAAGTGAAATTTTCAAAAATCCAAAATATTGGCTGAAAACGACTAAATATCAAGGAATCATTGGGCGAATCGCTCTGCAACTGAAATCGGAACGCTCATTGACATTTGCCCTATCTGAAAGTCTGATAAAAACAGGATAAATGACTAAGTCCAACAAAAAAAAATTTTTCAACTTTTTTCAATTTTACCCCGTGGGATATATATTTTACCCACACACATTTGGAACTCTCCTGGGGTACCCTCACACATATTATTCCCTCATTTAGTGGATATTTTCACAAAAAAGTGAAATTTTCAAAAATCCAAAATATTGGCTGAAAACGACTAAATATCAAGGACTCATTGGGCGAATCGCTCTGGAAATGAAATCGGAACGCTCACTCACATTTGACCTATCTTAAAGTCTGATAAACGCCAGAAAAGTGATTAAGTCCAAAAAAAATTTTTTTTCAACTTTTTTCAAATTTACCCCCGTGGGATATATATTCTACCCACACACATTTGGAACTCTCCTGGGGTACCCTCACACATATTATTCCCTCATTTAGTGGATATTTTCACAAAAAAGTGAAATTTTCAAAAATCCAAAAAATTGGCTGAAAACGACTAAATATCAAGGACTCATTGGGTGTATCACTCTGGTACTGAAATCGGAAAGCTCACTGACATTTCCCCAATCAGAAAGTCTGATAAACGCCAGAAAAATGACTAAGTCCAAAAAAATTTTTTTTTCAACTTTTTTCAATTTTACCCCCGTGGGATATATATTCTACCCACACACATTTGGACCTCTCCTGGGGTACCCTCACACATATTATTCTCTCATTTAGTGGATATTTTCACAAAAAAAGTGAAATTTTCAAAAATCCAGAAAATTGGCTGAAAACTACTAAATAACAAGGACTCATTGGGCGAATCGCTCTGGAACTGAAATCGGAACGCTCACTGACATTTCCCCTAACTGAAAGTCTGATAAACGCTGGAAAAATGACTAAGTCCAAAAAAAATTTTTTTCAACTTTTTTCAATTTTTCCCCCGTGGGATATATATTCTACCCACACACATTTGGAACTCTCCTGGGGTACCCTCACACATATTATTCCCTCATTTAGTGGATATTTTCACAAAAAAAGTGAAATTTTCAAAAATCCAGAGAATTGGCTGAAAACGACTAAATAACAAGGACTCATTGGGAGAATCACTCTGGAACTGAAATCGGAACGCTCACTGACATTTCCCCTATCTGAAAGTCTGATAAACGCCGGAAAAATGACTAAGTCCAAAAAAATTTTTTTTTAAACTTTTTTCAATTTTATCCCCGTGGGATATATATTCTACCCACACACATTTGGAACTCTCCTGGGGTACCCTCACACATATTATTCCCTCATTTAGTGGATATTTTCACAAAAAAGTGAAATTTTCAAAAATCCAGAAAATTGCCTGAAAACGACTAAATAACAAGGAGTCATTGGGCGAAGCGCTCTGGAACTGAAATTGGAATGCTCACTGACATTTTCCCTATCTGAAAGTCTGATAAACGCCAGAAAAATCACTAAGTCCAAAAAAAATTTTTTTTTTACTTTTTTGAATTTTACCCCCGTGGGATATATATTCTACCCACACACATTTGGAACTCTCCTGAGGTACCCTCACACATATTATTCCCTCATTTAGTGGATATTTTCACAAAAAAGTGAAATTTTCAAAAATCACAAATATTGGCTGAAAACGACTAAATATCAAGGACTCATTGGGCAAATCGCTATGGAACTGAAATCGGAACGCTCACTGACATTTGCCCTATCTGAAAGTCTGATAAAAACAGGATAAATGACTAAGTCCAACAAAAAAAAATTTTTCAACTTTTTTCAATTTTACCCCGTGGGATATATATTTTACCCACACACATTTGGAACTCTCCTGGGGTACCCTCACACATATTATTCCCTCATTTAGTGGATATTTTCACAAAAAAGTGAAATTTTCAAAAATCCAAAATATTGGCTGAAAACGACTAAATATCAAGGACTCATTGGGCGAATCGCTCTGGAAATGAAATCGGAACGCTCACTCACATTTGACCTATCTTAAAGTCTGATAAACGCCAGAAAAGTGATTACGTCCAAAAAAAAATTTTTTTCAACTTTTTTCAAATTTACCCCCGTGGGATATATATTCTACCCACACACATTTGGAACTCTCCTGGGGTACCCTCACACATATTATTCCCTCATTTATTGGATATTTTCACAAAAAAGTGAAATTTTCAAAAATCCTAAATATTGGCTGAAAACGACTAAATATCAAGGAATCATTGGGCGAATCGCTCTGGAACTGATATCGGAATGCTCACTGACATTTGCCCTATCTGAAAGTCTGATAAAAGCAGGATAAATGACTAAGTCCAAAAAAAAAATTTTTTAAACTTTTTTCAATTTTACCCCGTGGGATATATATTCTACCCACACACATTTGGAACTCTCCTGGGGTACCCTCAGACATATTATTTCCTCATTTAGTGGATATTTTCACAAGAAAGTGAAATTTTCAAAAATCCAGAAAATTGGTTGTAAACGACTAAATATCAAGGACTCATTGGGCGAATCGCACTGGAACTGAAATCGGAACGCTCACTCACATTTCCCCTATCTGAAAGTCTGATAAATGCCGGAAAATGACTAAGTCCAAAAAAAATATTTTTCAACTTTTTTCAATTTTACCCCTGTGGGATATATATTCTACCCACACACATTTGTAACTCTCCTGGGGTACCCTCACACATATTATTCCCTCATTTAGTGGATATTTTCACAAAAAAGTGAAATTTTCAAAAATCCTGAAAATTGGCTGAAAACGACTAAATATCAAGGACTCATGGGGCGAATCGCTCTGGAAATGAAATCGGAACGCTCACTCACAATTGACCTATCTTAAAGTCTGATGAACGCCAGAAAAGTGATTAAGTCCAAAAAAAAATTTTTTTAAACTTTTTTCAAATTTACCCCCGTGGGATATATATTCTACCCACACACATTTGGAACTCTCCTGGGGTACCCTCACACATATTATTCCCTCATTTAGTGGATATTTTCACAAAAAAGTGAAATTTTCAAAAATCCAAAATATTAGCTGAAAACCACTAAATATTAAGGACTCATTGGGCGATTCGCTCTGGAACTGAAATCGAAAAGCTCACTGACATTTGCCCTATCTGAAAGTCTGATAAAAACAGGATAAATGACTAAGTCCAAAAAAAAATTTTTTTCAACTTTTTTCAATTTTACCCCGTGGGATATATATTCTACCCACACATATTTGGAACTCTCCTGGGGTACCCTCAGACATATTATTTCCTCATTTAGTGGATATTTTCACAAGAAAGTGAAATTTTCAAAAATCCAGAAAATTGGTTGTAAACGACTAAATATCAAGGACTCATTGGGCGAATCGCACTGCAACTGAAATCGGAACGCTCACTGACATTTCCCCTATCTGAATTTCTGATAAATGCCAGAAAAATGACTAAGTCCAAAAAAATTTTTTTTTCAAATTTACCCCCGTGGGATATATATTCTACCCACACACATTTGGAACTCTCCTTGGGTACCCTCACACATATTATTCCCTCATTTAGTGGATATTTTCACAAAAAAGTGAAATTTTGAAAAATCCAGAAAATTGGCTGAAAACAACTAAATATCAAGGACTCATTGGGCGAATCGCTCTGGAACTGAAATCGGAACGCTCACTGACATTTCCCCTATCTGAAAGTCTGATAAAAGCAGGATAAATGACTATGTCCAAAAAAAAAATTTTTTCAACTTTTTTCAATTTTACCCCGTGGGATATATATTCTACCCACACACATTTGTAACTCTCCTGGGGTACCCTCACACATATTATTCCCTCATTTAGTGGATATTTTCACAAAAAAGTGAAATTTTCAAAAATCCAGAAAATTGGCTGAAAACGACTAAATATCAAGGACTCATTGGGCGAATCGCTCTGGAACTGAAATCGGAAAGCTCACTGACATTTCTCCTATCTGAATTTCTGATAAATGCCGGAAAAATGACTAAGTCCAAAAAAAAATTTTTTTCAAATTTACCCCCGTGGGATATATATTCTACCCACACACATTTGGAACTCTCCTTGGGTACCCTCACACATATTATTCCCTCATTTAGTGGATATTTTCACAAAAAAGTGAAATTTTGAAAAATCCAGAAAATTGGCTGAAAACAACTAAATATCAAGGACTCATTGGGCGAATCGCTCTGGAACTGAAATCGGAAAGCTCACTGACATTTCCCCTATCTGAAAGTCTGATAAATGCCGGAAAAATGACTAAGTCCAAATGAAATTTTTTTTCAACTTATTTCAATTTTCCCCCGTGGGATATATATTTTACCCACACACATTTGGAATTCTCCTGGGGTACCCTCACACATATTATTCCCTCATTTAGTGGATATTTTCACAAAGAAGTGACATTTTCAAAAATCCAAAATATTGGCTGAAAACGACTAAATATCAAGGACTCATTGGGCAAATCGCTATGGAACTGAAATCAGAACGCTCACTGACATTTGCCCTATCTGAAAGTCTGATAAACGCCGGAAAAATGACTAAGTCCAAAAAAAAAAACTTTTTAAACTTTTTTCAAATTTACCCCCGTGGGATATATATTCTACCCACACACATTTGGAACTCTACTGGGGTACCCTCACACATATTATTCCCTCATTTAGAGGATATTTTCACAAAAAAGTCACATTTTCAAAAATCCAAAATATTGGCAGAAAACGACTAAATATCAAGGACTCATTGGGCGAATCGCTCTGGAACTGAAATCGGAACGCTCACTGACATTTGCCCTATCTGAAAGTCTGATAAACGCCGGAAAAATGACTATGTCCTAAACAATTGTTTTCAAATTTACCCTCATGGGATATATATTCTACCCACACACATTTGGAACTCTCCTGTGGAACCCTCACACATTATTCCCTAATTTAGCGGATATTTTCACAAAAAAGTGACATTTTCAAAAATCCAAAATATTGACTGAAAACGACTAAATATCAAGGACTCATTGGGTGAATTGCTCTGGAACTGAAATCGGAACGCTCACTGACATTTGCCCTATCTGAAAGTCTGATGAACGCCGGAAAAATGACTAAGTCCAAAAAAAAAATTTTTTCAACTTTTTTCAATTTTACCCTGTGGGATATATATTCTATCCACACACATTTGGAACTCTCCTGGGGTACCCTTAAACATATTATTTACTCATTTAGTGGATATTTTCACAAAATAGTTACATTTTCAAAAATCCAGAAAATTGGCTAAAACGATGAAATATCAAGGACTCTTTCGGCGAATCGCTCTGGAACTGAAATCAGAATGCTCACTGACATTTCCCCTATTTGAAAGACTGATAAACGCCAGAAAAATGACTAAGTCAAAAAAAAATTTTTTTTTAACTTTTTTCAATTTTACCCCCGTGGGATATATATTCTACCCACACACATTTGGAACTCTCCTGGGGTACCCTCAGACATATTATTTCCTCATTTAGTGGATATTTTCACAAAAAGTGAAATTTTCAAAAATCCAGAAAAAAGGCTGAAAATTACTAAATATCAAGGACACATTGGGCGAATCGCTTTGGAACTGAAATCGGAATGCTCACTGACATTTCCCCTATCTGAAAGACTGATAAACGCCGGAAAAATGACTAAGTCCAAAAAAAAAAATTTTTCAACTTTTTTCAATTTTACCCCCGTGGGATATATATTCTACCCACACACATTTGGAACTCTCCTGGGGTACCCTCACACATATTATTCCCTCATTTAGTGGATATTTTCACAAAAAAGTGAAATTTTCAAAAATCCAGAAAATTGTCTGAAAACGACTAAATATCAAGGACTCATTTAGTGAATCGCTCTGGAACTGGAATTGGAACACTCACTGACATTTGCCGTCTCTGAAAGTCTGATAAACGCCGGAAAAATGACTAAGTCCAAAAAAACAATTTTTTTAACTTTTTTCAATTGTACCCTGTGGGATATATATTCTACCCACACACATTTGGAACTCTCCTGGGGTACCCTCAGACATATTATTTCCTCATTTAGTGGATATTTTCACAAAAAAGTGAAATTTTCAAAAATCCAGAAAAAAGGCTGAAAATTACTAAATATCAAGGACTCATTGGGCGAATCGCTTTGGAACTGAAATCGGAATGCTCACTGACATTTCCCCAATCTGAAAGACTGATAAACGCCGGAAAAATGACTAAGTCCAAAAAAAAATTTTTTAAACTTTTTTCAAATTTACCGCGTGGGATATATATTCTACCCACACACATTTGGAACTCTCCTGGGGTACCCTCACACATATTATTCCCTCATTTAGTGGATATTTTCACAAAAAAGTGAAATTTTCAAAAATCCAAAATATTGGCTGAAAACGACTAAATATCAAGGACTCAATGGGCGAATCGCTCTGGAACTGAAATCGGAACGCTCACTGACATTTGCCCTATCTGAAAGTCTGATAAACGCCGGAAAAATGACTAAGTCAAAAAAAAAAAATTTTTTAACTTTTTTCAATTTTACCCCCGTGGGATATATATTCTACCCACACACATTTAGAACTGTCCTGGGGTACCCTCACACATATTATTCCCTCATTCTGTGGATATTTTCACAAAAAAGTGACATTTTCAAAAATCCAGAAAATTGGCTAAAACGATGAAATATCAAGGACTCTTTCGGCGAATCGCTCTGGAACTGAAATCGGAATGCTCACTGACATTTCCCCTATCTGAAAGTCTGATAAACGCCGGAAAAATGACTAAGTCCAAAAAAAAATTGTTTAAACTTTTTTCAATTTTACCCTGTGGGATATATATTCTACCCACACACATTTGGAACTCTCCTGGGGTACCCTCAGACATATTATTTCCTCATTTAGTGGATATTTTCACAAAAAAGTGAAATTTTCAAAAATCCAGAAAAAAGGCTGAAAATTACTAAATATCAAGGACTCATTGGGCGAATCGCTTTGGAACTGAAATCGGAATGCTCTCTGACATTTCCCCTATTTGATAGACTGATAAACGCCGGAAAAATGACTAAGTCCAAAAAAAAAATTTTTAAACTTTTTTCAAATTTACCCCGTGGGATATATATTCTACCCACACACATTTGGAACTCTCCTGGGGTACCCTCACACATATTATTCCCTCATTTAGTGGATATTTTCACAAAAAAGTGACATTTTCAAAAATCCAAAATATTGGCTGAAAACGACTAAATATCAAGGACTCATTGGGCGAATCGCTCTGGAAATGAAATCGGAACGCTCACTGACATTTGCCCTATCTGAAAGTCTGATAAACGCCGGAAAAATGACTAAGTCCAAAAAAAAATATTTTCAACTTTTTTCAATTTTACCCTGTGGGATATATATTCTACCCACACACATTTGGAACTCTCCTGGGATACCCTCAGACATATTATTTCCTCATTTAGTGGATATTTTCACAAAAAAGTGAAATTTTCAAAAATCCAGAAAAAAGGCTGCAAATTACTAAATATCAAGGACTCATTGGGCGAATCGCTTTGGAACTGAAATCGGAATGCTCACTGACATTTCCCCTATCTGAAAGACTGATAAACGCCGAAAAAATGACTAAGTCCAAAAAAAAAATTTTTTCAACTTTTTTCAAATTTACCCCCGTGGGATATATATTCTACCCACACACATTTGGAACTCTCCTGGGGTACCCTCACACATATTATTCCCTCATTTAGTGGATATTTTCACAAAAAAGTGAAATTTTCAAAAATCCAGAAAATTGTCTGAAAACGACTAAATATCAAGGACTCATTTAGTGAATCGCTCTGGAACTGGAATTGGAACACTCACTGACATTTGCCGTCTCTGAAAGTCTGATAAACGCCGGAAAAATGACTAAGTCCAAAAAAACAATTTTTTTAACTTTTTTCAATTGTACCCTGTGGGATATATATTCTACCCACACACATTTGGAACTCTCCTGGGGTACCCTCAGACATATTATTTCCTCATTTAGTGGATATTTTCACAAAAAAGTGAAATTTTCAAAAATCCAGAAAAAAGGCTGAAAATTACTAAATATCAAGGACTCATTGGGCGAATCGCTTTGGAACTGAAATCGGAATGCTCACTGACATTTCCCCAATCTGAAAGACTGATAAACGCCGGAAAAATGACTAAGTCCAAAAAAAAATTTTTTAAACTTTTTTCAAATTTACCGCGTGGGATATATATTCTACCCACACACATTTGGAACTCTCCTGGGGTACCCTCACACATATTATTCCCTCATTTAGTGGATATTTTCACAAAAAAGTGAAATTTTCAAAAATCCAAAATATTGGCTGAAAACGACTAAATATCAAGGACTCAATGGGCGAATCGCTCTGGAACTGAAATCGGAACGCTCACTGACATTTGCCCTATCTGAAAGTCTGATAAACGCCGGAAAAATGACTAAGTCAAAAAAAAAAAATTTTTTAACTTTTTTCAATTTTACCCCCGTGGGATATATATTCTACCCACACACATTTAGAACTGTCCTGGGGTACCCTCACACATATTATTCCCTCATTTTGTGGATATTTTCACAAAAAAGTGACATTTTCAAAAATCCAGAAAATTGGCTAAAACGATGAAATATCAAGGACTCTTTCGGCGAATCGCTCTGGAACTGAAATCGGAATGCTCACTGACATTTCCCCTATCTGAAAGTCTGATAAACGCCGGAAAAATGACTAAGTCCAAAAAAAAATTGTTTAAACTTTTTTCAATTTTACCCTGTGGGATATATATTCTACCCACACACATTTGGAACTCTCCTGGGGTACCCTCAGACATATTATTTCCTCATTTAGTGGATATTTTCACAAAAAAGTGAAATTTTCAAAAATCCAGAAAAAAGGCTGAAAATTACTAAATATCAAGGACTCATTGGGCGAATCGCTTTGGAACTGAAATCGGAATGCTCTCTGACATTTCCCCTATTTGATAGACTGATAAACGCCGGAAAAATGACTAAGTCCAAAAAAAAAATTTTTAAACTTTTTTCAAATTTACCCCGTGGGATATATATTCTACCCACACACATTTGGAACTCTCCTGGGGTACCCTCACACATATTATTCCCTCATTTAGTGGATATTTTCACAAAAAAGTGACATTTTCAAAAATCCAAAATATTGGCTGAAAACGACTAAATATCAAGGACTCATTGGGCGAATCGCTCTGGAAATGAAATCGGAACGCTCACTGACATTTGCCCTATCTGAAAGTCTGATAAACGCCGGAAAAATGACTAAGTCCAAAAAAAAATATTTTCAACTTTTTTCAATTTTACCCTGTGGGATATATATTCTACCCACACACATTTGGAACTCTCCTGGGATACCCTCAGACATATTATTTCCTCATTTAGTGGATATTTTCACAAAAAAGTGAAATTTTCAAAAATCCAGAAAAAAGGCTGCAAATTACTAAATATCAAGGACTCATTGGGCGAATCGCTTTGGAACTGAAATCGGAATGCTCACTGACATTTCCCCTATCTGAAAGACTGATAAACGCCGAAAAAATGACTAAGTCCAAAAAAAAAATTTTTTCAACTTTTTTCAAATTTACCCCCGTGGGATATATATTCTACCCACACACATTTGGAACTCTCCTGGGGTACCCTGACACATATTATTCCCTCATTTAGTGGATATTTTCACAAAAAAGTGAAATTTTCAAAAATCCAAAATATTGGCTGAAAACGACTAAATATCAAGGAATCATTGGCCGAATCGCTCTGCAACTGAAATTGGAACGCTCATTGACATTTGCCCTATCTGAAAGTCTGATAAAAACAGGATAAATGACTAAGTCCAAAAAAAAAAATTTTTCAACTTTTTTCAATTTTACCCCGTGGGATATATATTCTACCCACACACATTTGGAACTCTCCTTGGGTACCCTCAGACATATTATTTCCTCATTTAGTGGATATTTTCACAAAAAAAGTGAAATTTTCAAAAATCCTAAATATTGGCTGAAAACTACTAAATATCAAGGACTCATTGGGCGAATCGCTCTGGAACTGAAATCGGAACACTCACTGACATTTCCCCTATCTGAAAGTCTGATAAACGCCGGAAAAATGACTAAGTCCAAAAAAAAAATTTTTTTAACTTTTTTCAATTTTACCCCCGTGGGATATATATTCTACCCACACACATTTGGAACTGTCCAGGCGTACCCTCACACATATTATTCCCTCATTTAGTGGATATTTTCACAAAAAAGTGACATTTTCAAAAATCCAAAATATTGGCTGAAAATGACAAAATATCAAGGACTCAATGCGCGAATCGCTCTGGAACTGAAATCGGAACGCTCACTGACATTTGCCCTATCTGAAAGTCTGATAAACGCCGGAAAAATGACTAAGTCCAAAAAAAGAATTTTTTAAACTTTTTTCAATTTTACCCTGTGGGATATATATTCTACCCACACACATTTGGAACTCTCCTGGGGTACCCTCAGACATATTATTTCCTCATTTAGTGGATATTTTCACAAAAAAGTGAAATTTTCAAAAATCCAGAAAAAAGGCTGAAAATTACTAAATATCAAGGACTCATTGGGCGAATCGCTTTGGAACTGAAATCGGAATGCTCTCTGACATTTCCCCTATTTGAAAGACTGATAAACGCCGGAAAAATGACTAAGTCCAAAAAAAAAATTTTGAAACTTTTTTCAAATTTACCCCGTGGGATATATATTCTACCCACACACATTTGGAACTCTCATGGGGTACCCTCACACATATTATTCTCTCATTTAGTGGATATTTTCACAAAAAAGTGACATTTTCAAAAATCCAAAATATTGGCTGAAAACGACTAAATATCAAGGACTCATTGGGCGAATCGCTCTGGAAATGAAATCGGAACGCTCACTGACATTTGCCCTATCTGAAAGTCTGATAAACGCCGGAAAAATGACTAAGTCCAAAAAAAAATGTTTTCAACTTTTTTCAATTTTACCCTGTGGGATATATATTCTACCCACACACATTTGGAACTCTCCTGGGATACCCTCAGACATATTATTTCCTCATTTAGTGGATATTTTCACAAAAAAGTGAAATTTTCAAAAATCCAGAAAAAAGGCTGCAAATTACTAAATATCAAGGACTCATTGGGCGAATCGCTTTGGAACTGAAATCGGAACGCTCAGACATTTCCCCTATCTGAAAGTCTGATAAACGCCGGAAAAATGACTAAGTCCAAAAAAAAAATTTTATCAACTTTTTTCAATTTTACCCCCGTGGGTTATATATTCTACCCACACACATTTGGAACTCTCCTGTGGTACCCTCACACATATTATTCCCTAATTTAGTGGATATTTTCACAAAAAAGTGAAATTTTCAAAAATCCAAAATATTGGCTGAAAACGACTAAATATCAATGACTCATTGGGCGAATCACTCTGGAACTGAAATCGGAACGCTCACTGACATTTGCCCTATCTGAAAGTCTGATAAACGCCGGAAAAATGACTAAGTCAAAAAAAATTTTTTGTTTAACTTTTTCAATTTTACCCCCGTGGGATACATATTCTACCCACACACATTTGGAACTCTCCTGGGGTACCCTCACACATATTATTCCCTCATTTAGTGGATATTTTCACAAAAAAGTGACATTTTCAAAAATCCAAAATATTGGCTGAAAACGACTAAATATCAAGGACTCATTGGGCGAATCGCTCTGGAACTGAAATCGGAACGCTCACTGACATTTCCCCTATCTGAAAGTCTGATAAACGTCGGAAAAATGACTAAGTCCAAAAAAAAAATTTTATCAACTTTTTTCAATTTTACCCTGTGGGATATATATTCTACCCACACACATTTGGAACTCTCCTGGGGTACCCTCAGACATATTATTTCCTCATTTAGTGGATACTTTCACAAAAAAGTGAAATTTTCAAAAATCCGGAAAATTGGCTGAAAACGACGAAATATCAAGGACTCTTTCGGCGAATCACTCTGGAACTGAAATCGGAATGCTCACTGACATTTCCCTTATCTGAAAGTCTGATAAACGACGGAAAAATGACTAAGTCAAAAAAAATAATTTTTTAACTTTTTTCAATTTTACCCCCGTGGGTTATATATTCTACCCACACACATTTGGAACTCTACTGTGGTACCCTCACACATATTATTCCCTAATTTAGTGGATATTTTCACAAAAAAGTGAAATTTTCAAAAATCCAAAATATTGGCTGAAAACGACTAAATATCAATGACTCATTGGGCGAATCACTCTGGAACTGAAATCGGAACGCTCACTGACATTTGCCCTATCTGAAAGTATGATAAACGCCGGAAAAATGACTAAGTCCAAAAAAAAAATTTTTTCAACTTTTTTCAATTTTACCCCCGTGGGATATATATTCTACCCACACACATTTGGAACTCTCCTGGGGTACCCTCACACATATTATTCCCTCATTTAGTGGATATTTTCACAAAAAAGTGAAATTTTCAAAAATCGAAAATATTGGCTGAAAACGACTAAATATCAAGGACTCAATGGGCGAATCGCTCTGGAACTGAAATCGGAACGCTCACTGACATTTGCCCTATCTGAAAGTCTGATAAACGCCGGAAAAATGACTAAGTCCAAAAAAAAAATGTTTTAAACTTTTTTAAATTTTACCCTGTGGGATATATATTCTACCCACACACATTTGGAACTCTCCTGGGGTACCCTCAGACATATTATTTCCTCATTTAGTGGATATTTTCACAAAAAAGTGAAATTTTCTAAAATCCAGAAAAAAGGCTGAAAATTACTAAATATCAAGGACTCATTGGGCGAATCGCTTTGGAACTGAAATCGGAATGCTCACTGACATTTCCCCTATCTGAAAGTCTGATAAACGCCGGAAAAATGACTAAGTGAAAAAAAAAATTTTTTTTAACTTTTTTCAATTTTACCCCCGTGGGATATATATTCTACCCACACACATTTGGAACTGTCCTGGGGTACCCTCACACATATTATTCCCTCATTTTGTGGATATTTTCACAAAAAAGTGACATTTTCAAAAATCCAGAAAATTGGCTAAAACGATGAAATATCAAGGACTCTTTTGGCGAATCGCTCTGGAACTGAAATCGGAATGCTCACTGACATTTCCCCTATCTGAAAGTCTGATAAACACCGGAAAAATGAAGAAGTAAAAAAAAAAATTTTTTTTAACTTTTTTCAATTTTACCCCCGTGGGATATATATTCTACCCACACACATTTGGAACTGTCCAGGCGTACCCTCAAACATATTATTCCCTCATTTAGTGGATATTTTCACAAAAAAGTGACATTTTCAAAAATCCAAAATATTGGCTGAAAATGACAAAATATCAAGGACTCAATGCGCGAATCGCTCTGGAACTGAAATCGGAACGCTCACTGACATTTGCCCTATCTGAAAGTCTGATAAACGCCGGAAAAATGACTAAGTCCAAAAAAAAAATTTTTTAAACTTTTTTCAATTTTACACTGTGGGATATATATTCTACCCACACACATTTGGAACTCTCCTGGGGTACCCTCAGACATATTATTTCCTCATTTAGTGGATATTTTCACAAAAAAGTGAAATTTTCAAAAATCCAGAAAAAAGGCTGAAAATTACTAAATATCAAGGACTCATTGGGCGAATCGCTTTGGAACTGAAATCGGAATGCTCTCTGACATTTCCCCTATTTGAAAGACTGATAAACGCCGGAAAAATGACTAAGTCCAAAAAAAAAATTTTTAAACTTTTTTCAAATTTACCCCGTGGGATATATATTCTACCCACACACATTTGGAACTCTCATGGGGTACCCTCACACATATTATTCCCTCATTTAGTGGATATTTTCACAAAAAAGTGACATTTTCAAAAATCCAAAATATTGGCTGAAAACGACTAAATATCAAGGACTCATTGGGCGAATCGCTCTGGAAATGAAATCGGAATGCTCACTGACATTTGCCCTATCTGAAAGTCTGATAAACGCCGGAAAAATGACTAAGTCCAAAAAAAAATGTTTTCAACTTTTTTCAATTTTACCCTGTGGGATATATATTCTACCCACACACATTTGGAACTCTCCTGGGATACCCTCAGACATATTATTTCCTCATTTAGTGGATATTTTCACAAAAAAGTGAAATTTTCAAAAATCCAGAAAAAAGGCTGCAAATTACTAAATATCAAGGACTCATTGGGCGAATCGCTTTGGAACTGAAATCGGAACGCTCACTGACATTTCCCCTATCTGAAAGTCTGATAAACGCCGGAAAAATGACTAAGTCCAAAAAAAAAATTTTATCAACTTTTTTCAATTTTACCCCCGTCTGTTATATGTTCTACCCACACACATTTGGAACTCTCCTGTGGTACCCTCACACATATTATTCCCTAATTTAGTGGATATTTTCACAAAAAAGTGAAATTTTCAAAAATCCAAAATATTGGCTGAAAACGACTAAATATCAATGACTCATTGGGCGAATCACTCTGGAACTGAAATCGGAACGCTCACTGACATTTCCCCTATCTGAAAGTCTGATAAACGTCGGAAAAATGACTAAGTCCAAAAAAAAAATTTTATCAACTTTTTTCAATTTTACCCTGTGGGATATATATTCTACCCACACACATTTGGAACTCTCCTGGGGTACCCTCAGACATATTATTTCCTCATTTAGTGGATACTTTCACAAAAAAGTGAAATTTTCAAAAATCCGGAAAATTGGCTGAAAACGACGAAATATCAAGGACTCTTTCGGCGAATCACTCTGGAACTGAAATCGGAATGCTCACTGACATTTCCCTTATCTGAAAGTCTGATAAACGACGGAAAAATGACTAAGTCAAAAAAAATAATTTTTTAACTTTTTTCAATTTTACCCCCGTGGGTTATATATTCTACCCACACACATTTGGAACTCTACTGTGGTACCCTCACACATATTATTCCCTAATTTAGTGGATATTTTCACAAAAAAGTGAAATTTTCAAAAATCCAAAATATTGGCTGAAAACGACTAAATATCAATGACTCATTGGGCGAATCACTCTGGAACTGAAATCGGAACGCTCACTGACATTTGCCCTATCTGAAAGTATGATAAACGCCGGAAAAATGACTAAGTCCAAAAAAAAAATTTTTTCAACTTTTTTCAATTTTACCCCCGTGGGATATATATTCTACCCACACACATTTGGAACTCTCCTGGGGTACCCTCACACATATTATTCCCTCATTTAGTGGATATTTTCACAAAAAAGTGAAATTTTCAAAAATCGAAAATATTGGCTGAAAACGACTAAATATCAAGGACTCAATGGGCGAATCGCTCTGGAACTGAAATCGGAACGCTCACTGACATTTGCCCTATCTGAAAGTCTGATAAACGCCGGAAAAATGACTAAGTCCAAAAAAAAAATGTTTTAAACTTTTTTAAATTTTACCCTGTGGGATATATATTCTACCCACACACATTTGGAACTCTCCTGGGGTACCCTCAGACATATTATTTCCTCATTTAGTGGATATTTTCACAAAAAAGTGAAATTTTCTAAAATCCAGAAAAAAGGCTGAAAATTACTAAATATCAAGGACTCATTGGGCGAATCGCTTTGGAACTGAAATCGGAATGCTCACTGACATTTCCCCTATCTGAAAGTCTGATAAACGCCGGAAAAATGACTAAGTGAAAAAAAAAATTTTTTTTAACTTTTTTCAATTTTACCCCCGTGGGATATATATTCTACCCACACACATTTGGAACTGTCCTGGGGTACCCTCACACATATTATTCCCTCATTTTGTGGATATTTTCACAAAAAAGTGACATTTTCAAAAATCCAGAAAATTGGCTAAAACGATGAAATATCAAGGACTCTTTTGGCGAATCGCTCTGGAACTGAAATCGGAATGCTCACTGACATTTCCCCTATCTGAAAGTCTGATAAACACCGGAAAAATGAAGAAGTAAAAAAAAAAATTTTTTTTAACTTTTTTCAATTTTACCCCCGTGGGATATATATTCTACCCACACACATTTGGAACTGTCCAGGCGTACCCTCAAACATATTATTCCCTCATTTAGTGGATATTTTCACAAAAAAGTGACATTTTCAAAAATCCAAAATATTGGCTGAAAATGACAAAATATCAAGGACTCAATGCGCGAATCGCTCTGGAACTGAAATCGGAACGCTCACTGACATTTGCCCTATCTGAAAGTCTGATAAACGCCGGAAAAATGACTAAGTCCAAAAAAAAAATTTTTTAAACTTTTTTCAATTTTACACTGTGGGATATATATTCTACCCACACACATTTGGAACTCTCCTGGGGTACCCTCAGACATATTATTTCCTCATTTAGTGGATATCTTCACAAAAAAGTGAAATTTTCAAAAATCCAGAAAAAAGGCTGAAAATTACTAAATATCAAGGACTCATTGGGCGAATCGCTTTGGAACTGAAATCGGAATGCTCTCTGACATTTCCCCTATTTGAAAGACTGATAAACGCCGGAAAAATGACTAAGTCCAAAAAAAAAATTTTTAAACTTTTTTCAAATTTACCCCGTGGGATATATATTCTACCCACACACATTTGGAACTCTCATGGGGTACCCTCACACATATTATTCCCTCATTTAGTGGATATTTTCACAAAAAAGTGACATTTTCAAAAATCCAAAATATTGGCTGAAAACGACTAAATATCAAGGACTCATTGGGCGAATCGCTCTGGAAATGAAATCGGAACGCTCACTGACATTTGCCCTATCTGAAAGTCTGATAAACGCCGGAAAAATGACTAAGTCCAAAAAAAAATGTTTTCAACTTTTTTCAATTTTACCCTGTGGGATATATATTCTACCCACACACATTTGGAACTCTCCTGGGATACCCTCAGACATATTATTTCCTCATTTAGTGGATATTTTCACAAAAAAGTGAAATTTTCAAAAATCCAGAAAAAAGGCTGCAAATTACTAAATATCAAGGACTCATTGGGCGAATCGCTTTGGAACTGAAATCGGAACGCTCACTGACATTTCCCCTATCTGAAAGTCTGATAAACGCCGGAAAAATGACTAAGTCCAAAAAAAAAATTTTATCAACTTTTTTCAATTTTACCCCCGTCTGTTATATGTTCTACCCACACACATTTGGAACTCTCCTGTGGTACCCTCACACATATTATTCCCTAATTTAGTGGATATTTTCACAAAAAAGTGAAATTTTCAAAAATCCAAAATATTGGCTGAAAACGACTAAATATCAATGACTCATTGGGCGAATCACTCTGGAACTGAAATCGGAACGCTCACTGACATTTGCCCTATCTGAAAGTCTGATAAACGCCGGAAAAATGACTAAGTCAAAAAAAATTTTTTTTTTAACTTTTTCAATTTTACCCCCGTGGGATACATATTCTACCCACACACATTTGGAACTCTCCTGGGGTACCCTCACACATATTATTCCCTCATTTAGTGGATATTTTCACAAAAAAGTGACATTTTCAAAAATCCAAAATATTGGCTGAAAACGACTAAATATCAAGGACTCATTGGGCGAATCGCTCTGGAACTGAAATCGGAACGCTCACTGACATTTCCCTTATCTGAAAGTCTGATAAACGACGGAAAAATGACTAAGTCAAAAAAAATAATTTTTTAACTTTTTTCAATTTTACCCCCGTGGGTTATATATTCTACCCACACACATTTGGAACTCTACTGTGGTACCCTCACACATATTATTCCCTAATTTAGTGGATATTTTCACAAAAAAGAGAAATTTTCAAAAATCCAAAATATTGGCTGAAAACGACTAAATATCAATGACTCATTGGGCGAATCACTCTGGAACTGAAATCGGAACGCTCACTGACATTTGCCCTATCTGAAAGTATGATAAACGCCGGAAAAATGACTAAGTCCAAAAAAAAAATTTTTTCAACTTTTTTCAATTTTACCCCCGTGGGATATATATTCTACCCACACACATTTGGAACTCTCCTGGGGTACCCTCACACATATTATTCCCTCATTTAGTGGATATTTTCACAAAAAAGTGAAATTTTCAAAAATCGAAAATATTGGCTGAAAACGACTAAATATCAAGGACTCAATGGGCGAATCGCTCTGGAACTGAAATCGGAACGCTCACTGACATTTGCCCTATCTGAAAGTCTGATAAACGCCGGAAAAATGACTAAGTCCAAAAAAAAAAATGTTTTAAACTTTTTTCAATTTTACCCTGTGGGATATATATTCTACCCACACACATTTGGAACTCTCCTGGGGTACCCTCAGACATATTATTTCCTCATTTAGTGGATATTTTCACAAAAAAGTGAAATTTTCTAAAATCCAGAAAAAAGGCTGAAAATTACTAAATATCAAGGACTCATTGGGCGAATCGCTCTGGAACTGAAATCGGAATGCTCACTGACATTTCCCCTATCTGAAAGTCTGATAAACACCGGAAAAATGAAGAAGTCAAAAAAAAAATTTTTTTTAACTTTTTTCAATTTTACCCCCGTGGGATATATATTCTACCCACACACATTTGGAACTGTCCAGGCGTACCCTCACACATATTATTCCCTCATTTAGTGGATATTTTCACAAAAAAGTGACATTTTCAAAAATCCAAAATATTGGCTGAAAATGACAAAATATCAAGGACTCAATGGGCGAATCGCTCTGGAACTGAAATCGGAACGCTCACTGACATTTGCCCTATCTGAAAGTCTGATAAACGCCGGAAAAATGACTAAGTCCAAAAAAAAAAATTTTTAAACTTTTTTCAATTTTACCCTGTGGGATATATATTCTACCCACACACATTTGGAACTCTCCTGGGGTACCCTCAGACATATTATTTCCTCATTTAGTGGATATTTTCACAAAAAAGTGAAATTTTCAAAAATCCAGAAAAAAGGCTAAAAATTGCTAAATATCAAGGACTCATTGGGCGAATCGTTTTGGAACTGAAATCGGAATGCTCTCTGACATTTCCCCTATTTGAAAGACTGATAAACGCCGGAAAAATGACTAAGTCCAAAAAAAAAATTTTTAAAATTTTTTCAAATTTACCCCGTGGGATATATATTCTACCCACACACATTTGGAACTCTCATGGGGTACCCTCACACATATTATTCCCTCATTTAGTGGATAATTTCACAAAAAAGTGACATTTTCAAAAATCTAAAATATTGGCGGAAAACGACTAAATATCAAGGACTCATTGGGCGAATCGCTCTGGAAATGAAATCGGAACGCTCACTGACATTTGCCGTATCTGAAAGTCTGATAAACGCCGGAAAAATGACTAAGTCCAAAAAAAAATGTTTTCAACTTTTTTCAATTTTACCCTGTGGGATATATATTCTACCCACACACATTTGGAACTCTCCTGGGATACCCTCAGACATATTATTTCCTCATTTAGTGGATATTTTCACAAAAAAGTGAAATTTTCAAAAATCCAGAAAAAAGGCTGCAAATTACTAAATATCAAGGACTCATTGGGCGAATCGCTTTGGAACTGAAATCGGAACGCTCAGTGACATTTCCCCTATCTGAAAGTCTGATAAACGCCGGAAAAATGACTAAGTCCAAAAAAAAATTTTTTTCAACCTTTTTCAATTTTACCCCCGTGGGATATATATTCTACCCACACACATTTGGAACTCTCCTGGGGTACCCTCACACATATTATTCCCTCATTTAGTGGATATTTTCACAAAAAAGTGAAATTTTCAAAAATCCAGAAAATTGGCTGAAAACTAAATAACAAGGACTCATTGGGCGAATCACTCTGGAACTGAAATCGGAACGCTCACTGACATTTCTCCTATCTGAAAGTCTGATAAACGCCGGAAAAATGACTAAGTCCAAAAAAAAATTTTTTTCAACCTTTTTCAATTTTACCCCCGTGGGATATATATTCTACCCACACACATTTGGAACTCTCCTGGGGTACCCTCACACATATTATTCCCTCATTTAGTGGATATTTTCACAAAAAAGTGAAATTTTCAAAAATCCAGAAAATTGGCTGAAAACAACTAAATAACAAGGACTCATTTGGCGAATCGCTCTGGAACTGAAATCGGAACACTCACTGACATTTCCCCTATCTGAAAGTCTGATAAACGCCGGAAAAATGACTAAATCCCCCCAAAAAAATGTTTCAACTTTTTTCAATTTTACCCCCGCGGGATATATATTCTACTCACACACATTTGGAACTCTCCTGGGGTACCCTCACACATATTATTCCCTCATTTAGTGAATATTTTCACAAAAAAGTGAAATTTTCAAAAATCCAGAAAATTGGCTGAAAACGACTAAATATCAAGGACTCATTGGGCGAATCGCTCTGGAACTGAAATCGGAACGCTCACTGACATTTCCCCTATCTGAAATTCTGATAAACGCCAGAAAAATGACTAAGTCCAAAAAATAATTTTTTTCAACTTTTTTCAATTTTACCACCGTGGGATATATATTCTTCCCACACACATTTGGAACTCTCCTGGGGTACCCTCACACATATTATTCCCTCATTTAGTGGATATTTTCACAAAAAAGTGAAATTTTCAAAAATCCAGAAAATTGGCTGAAAACTAAATAACAAGGACTCATTGGGCGAATCACTGTGGAACTGAAATCGGAACGCTCACTGACATTTCCCCTATCTGAAAGTCTGATAAACGCCAGAAAAATGACTAAGTCCAAAAAAAATTTTTTTTCAACTTTTTTCAATTTTACCCCCGTGGGATATATATTCTTCCCACACACATTTGGAACTCTCCTGGGGTACCCTCACACATATTATTCCCTCATTTAGTGGATATTTTCACAAAAAAGTGAAATTTTCAAAAATCCAGAAAATTGGCTGAAAACGACTAAATATCAAGGACTCATTGGGCGAATCACTCTGGAACTGAAATTGGAACGCTCACTGACATTTCCCCTATCTGAAAGTCTGATAAACGCCGGAAAAATGACTAAGTCCAAAAAAAAATTTTTTTCAACCTTTTTCAATTTTACCCCCGTGGGATATATATTCTACCCACACACATTTGGAACTCTCCTGGGGTACCCTCACACATATTATTCCCTCATTTAGTGGATATTTTCACAAAAAAGTGAAATTTTCAAAAATCCAGAAAATTGGCTGAAAACGACTAAATATCAAGGACTCATTGGGCGAATCGCTCTGGAACTGAAATCGGAACGCTCACTGACATTTCCCCTATCTGAAATTCTGATAAACGCCAGAAAAATGACTAAGTCCAAAAAATAATTTTTTTCAACTTTTTTCAATTTTACCACCGTGGGATATATATTCTACCCACACACATTTGGAACTCTCCTGGGGTACCCTCACACATATTATTCCCTCATTTAGTGGATATTTTCACAAAAAAGTGAAATTTTCAAAAATACAGAAAATTGGCTGAAAACTAAATAACAAGGACTCTTTGGGCGAATCACTCTGGAACTGAAATCGGAACGCTCACTGACATTTCCCCTATCTGAAAGTCTGATAAACGCCAGAAAAATGACTAAGTCCAAAAAAAAATTTTTTTCAACTTTTTTCAATTTTACCCCCGTGGGATATATATTCTTCCCACACACATTTGGAACTCTCCTGGGGTACCCTCACACATGTTATTCCCTCATTTAGTGGATATTTTCACAAAAAAGTGAAATTTTCAAAAATCCAGAAAATTGGCTGAAAACAACTAAATAACAAGGACTCATTGGGTGAATCACTCTGGAACTGAAATCGGAACGCTCACTGACATTTCCCCTATCTGAAAATCCGATAAACACCGGAAAAATGACTAAATCCACCCAAAAAAATTTTTCAACTTTTTTCAATTTTACCCCCGCGGGATATATATTCTACCCACACACATTTGGAACTCTCCTGGGGTACCCTCACACATATTATTCCCTCATTTAGTGAATATTTTCACAAAAAAGTGAAATTTTCAAAAATCCAGAAAATTGGCTGAAAACGACTAAATATCAAGGACTTATTGGGCGAATCGCTCTGGAACTGAAATCGGAACGCTCACTGACATTCGCCCTATCTGAAAGTCTGATAAACGCCGGAAAAATGACTAAGTCCAAAAAAAAATTTTTTTCAACTTTTTTCAATTTTACCCCCGTGGGATATATATTCTTCCCACACACATTTGGAACTCTCCTGGGGTACCCTCACACATATTATTCCCTCATTTAGTGGATATTTTCACAAAAAAGTGAAATTTTCAAAAATCCAGAAAATTGGCTGAAAACAACTATATAACAAGGACTCATTGGGTGAATCACTCTGGAACTGAAATCGGAACGCTCACTGACATTTCCCCTATCTGAAAGTCTGATAAACGCCGGAAAAATGACTAAGTCCAAAAAAATTTTTTTTTCAACTTTCTTCAATTTTCCCCCCGTGGGATATATATTCTTCCCACACACATTTGGAACTCTCCTGGGGTACCCTCACACATATTAATCCCTCATTTAGTGGATATTTTCACAAAAAAGTTAAATTTTCAAAAATCCAGAAAATTGGCTGAAAACGACTAAATATCAAGGACTCATTGGGCGAATCGCTCTGGAACTGAAATCGGAACGCTCACTGACATTTCCCCTATCTGAAAGTCTGATAAACGCCAGAAAAATGACTAAGTCCAAAAAATAAATTTTTTCAACTTTTTTCAATTTTACCCCCGTGGGATATATATTCTTCCCATACACATTTGGAACTCTCCTGGGGTACCCTCACACATATTATTCCCTCATTTAGTGGATATTTTCACAAAAAAGTGAAATTTTCAAAAATCCAGAAAATTGGCTGAAAACGACTAAATATCAAGGACTCATTGGGCGAATCACTCTGGAACTGAAATTGGAATGCTCACTGACATTTCCCCTATCTGAAACTCTGATAAACGCCGGAAAAATGACTAAGTCCAAAAAAAAATTTTTTTCAACTTTTTTCAATTTTACCCCCGTGGGATATATATTCTACCCACACACATTTGGAACTCTCCTGGGGTACCCTCACACATATTATTCCCTCATTTAGTGGATATTTTCACAAAAAAGTGAAATTTTCAAAAATCCAGAAAATTGGCTGAAAACAACTAAATAACAAGGACTCATTGGGCGAATCGCTCTGGAACTGAAATCGGAACGCTCACTGACATTTCCCCTATCTGAAAGTCTGATAAACGCCAGAAAAATGACTAAGTCCAAAAAATAATTTTTTTCAACTTTTTTCAATTTTACCCCCGTGGGATATATATTCTTCCCACACACATTTGGAACTCTCCTGGGGTACCCTCACACATATTATTCCCTCATTTAGTGGATATTTTCACAAACAAGTGAAATTTTCAAAAATCCAGAAAATTGGCTGAAAACGACTAAATATCAAGGACTCATTGGGCGAATCGCTCTGGAACTGAAATCGGAACGCTCACTGACATTTCCCCTATCTGAAATTCTGATAAACGCCAGAAAAATGACTAAGTCCAAAAAATAATTTTTTTCAACTTTTTTCAATTTTACCCCCGTGGGATATATATTATTCCCACACACATTTGGAACTCTCCTGGGGTACCCTCACACATATTATTCCCTCATTTAGTGGATATTTTCACAAAAAAGTGAAATTTTCAAAAATCCAGAAAATTGGCTGAAAACGACTAAATATCAAGGACTCATTGGGCGAATCACTCTGGAACTGAAATTGGAACGCTCACTGACATTTCCCCTATCTGAAAGTCTGATAAACGCCGGAAAAATGACTAAGTCCAAAAAAAAATTTTTTTCAACCTTTTTCAATTTTACCCCCGTGGGATATATATTCTACCCACACACATTTGGAACTCTCCTGGGGTACCCTCACACATATTATTCCCTCATTTAGTGGATATTTTCACAAAAAAGTGAAATTTTCAAAAATCCAGAAAATTGGCTGAAAACAACTAAATAACAAGGACTCATTGGGTGAATCACTCTGGAACTGAAATCGGAACGCTCACTGACATTTCCCCTATCTGAAAGTCCGATAAACACCGGAAAAATGACTAAATCCCCCCCAAAAAATTTTTCAACTTTTTTCAATTTTACCCCCGCGGGATATATATTCTACCCACACACATTTGGAACTCTCCTGGGGTACCCTCACACATATTATTCCCTCATTTAGTGAATATTTTCACAAAAAAGTGAAATTTTCAAAAATCCAGAAAATTGGCTGAAAACGACTAAATATCAAGGACTTATTGGGCGAATCGCTCTGGAACTGAAATCGGAACGCTCACTGACATTCGCCCTATCTGAAAGTCTGATAAACGCCGGAAAAATGACTAAGTCCAAAAAAAAATTTTTTTCAACTTTTTTCAATTTTACCCCCGTGGGATATATATTCTTCCCACACACATTTGGAACTCTCCTGGGGTACCCTCACACATATTATTCCCTCATTTAGTGGATATTTTCACAAAAAAGTGAAATTTTCAAAAATCCAGAAAATTGGCTGAAAACAACTATATAACAAGGACTCATTGGGTGAATCACTCTGGAACTGAAATCGGAACACTCACTGACATTTCCCCTATCTGAAAGTCTGATAAACGCCGGAAAAATGACTAAGTCCAAAAAAATTTTTTTTTCAACTTTCTTCAATTTTCCCCCCGTGGGATATATATTCTTCCCACACACATTTGGAACTCTCCTGGGTTACCCTCACACATATTAATCCCTCATTTAGTGGATATTTTCACAAAAAAGTTAAATTTTCAAAAATCCAGAAAATTGGCTGAAAACGACTAAATATCAAGGACTCATTGGGCGAATCGCTCTGGAACTGAAATCGGAACGCTCACTGACATTTCCCCTATCTGAAAGTCTGATAAACGCCAGAAAAATGACTAAGTCCAAAAAATAAATTTTTTCAACTTTTTTCAATTTTACCCCCGTGGGATATATATTCTTCCCACACACATTTGGAACTCTCCTGGGGTACCCTCACACATATTATTCCCTCATTTAGTGGATATTTTCACAAAAAAGTGAAATTTTCAAAAATCCAGAAAATTGGCTGAAAACAACTATATAACAAGGACTCATTGGGTGAATCACTCTGGAACTGAAATCGGAACACTCACTGACATTCGCCCTATCTGAAAGTCTGATAAACGCCGGAAAAATGACTAAGTCCAAAAAAATTTTTTTTTCAACTTTCTTCAATTTTACCCCCGTGGGATATATATTCTTCCCACACACATTTGGAACTCTCCTGGGGTACCCTCACACATATTAATCCCTCATTTAGTGGATATTTTCACAAAAAAGTTAAATTTTCAAAAATCCAGAAAATTGGCTGAAAACGACTAAATATCAAGGACTCATTGGGCGAATCACTCTGGAACTGAAATTGGAATGCTCACTGACATTTCCCCTATCTGAAATTCTGATAAACGCCAGAAAAATGACTAAGTCCAAAAAATAATTTTTTTCAACTTTTTTCAATTTTACCCCCGTGGGATATATATTATTCCCACACACATTTGGAACTCTCCTGGGGTACCCTCACACATATTATTCCCTCATTTAGTGGATATTTTCACAAAAAAGTGAAATTTTCAAAAATCCAGAAAATTGGCTGAAAACGACTAAATATCAAGGACTCATTGGGCGAATCACTCTGGAACTGAAATTGGAACGCTCACTGACATTTCCCCTATCTGAAAGTCTGATAAACGCCGGAAAAATGACTAAGTCCAAAAAAAAATTTTTTTCAACCTTTTTCAATTTTACCCCCGTGGGATATATATTCTACCCACACACATTTGGAACTCTCCTGGGGTACCCTCACACATATTATTCCCTCATTTAGTGGATATTTTCACAAAAAAGTGAAATTTTCAAAAATCCAGAAAATTGGCTGAAAACAACTAAATAACAAGGACTCATTGGGTGAATCACTCTGGAACTGAAATCGGAACGCTCACTGACATTTCCCCTATCTGAAAGTCCGATAAACACCGGAAAAATGACTAAATCCCCCCCAAAAAATTTTTCAACTTTTTTCAATTTTACCCCCGCGGGATATATATTCTACCCACACACATTTGGAACTCTCCTGGGGTACCCTCACACATATTATTCCCTCATTTAGTGAATATTTTCACAAAAAAGTGAAATTTTCAAAAATCCAGAAAATTGGCTGAAAACAACTAAATAACAAGGACTCATTGGGTGAATCACTCTGGAACTGAAATCGGAACGCTCACTGACATTTCCCCTATCTGAAAGTCCGATAAACACCGGAAAAATGACTAAATCCCCCCCAAAAAATTTTTCAACTTTTTTCAATTTTACCCCCGCGGGATATATATTCTACCCACACACATTTGGAACTCTCCTGGGGTACCCTCACACATATTATTCCCTCATTTAGTGAATATTTTCACAAAAAAGTGAAATTTTCAAAAATCCAGAAAATTGGCTGAAAACGACTAAATATCAAGGACTTATTGGGCGAATCGCTCTGGAACTGAAATCGGAACGCTCACTGACATTCGCCCTATCTGAAAGTCTGATAAACGCCGGAAAAATGACTAAGTCCAAAAAAAAATTTTTTTCAACTTTTTTCAATTTTACCCCCGTGGGATATATATTCTTCCCACACACATTTGGAACTCTCCTGGGGTACCCTCACACATATTATTCCCTCATTTAGTGGATATTTTCACAAAAAAGTGAAATTTTCAAAAATCCAGAAAATTGGCTGAAAACAACTATATAACAAGGACTCATTGGGTGAATCACTCTGGAACTGAAATCGGAACACTCACTGACATTCGCCCTATCTGAAAGTCTGATAAACGCCGGAAAAATGACTAAGTCCAAAAAAATTTTTTTTTCAACTTTCTTCAATTTTACCCCCGTGGGATATATATTCTTCCCACACACATTTGGAACTCTCCTGGGGTACCCTCACACATATTAATCCCTCATTTAGTGGATATTTTCACAAAAAAGTTAAATTTTCAAAAATCCAGAAAATTGGCTGAAAACGACTAAATATCAAGGACTTATTGGGCGAATCGCTCTGGAACTGAAATCGGAACGCTCACTGACATTTCCCCTATCTGAAAGTCTGATAAACGCCAGAAAAATGACTAAGTCCAAAAAATAAATTTTTTCAACTTTTTTCAATTTTACCCCCGTGGGATATATATTCTTCCCACACACATTTGGAACTCTCCTGGGGTACCCTCACACATATTATTCCCTCATTTAGTGGATATTTTCACAAAAAAGTGAAATTTTCAAAAATCCAGAAAATTGGCTGAAAACGACTAAATATCAAGGACTCATTGGGCGAATCACTCTGGAACTGAAATTGGAATGCTCACTGACATTTCCCCTATCTGAAATTCTGATAAACGCCAGAAAAATGACTAAGTCCAAAAAATAATTTTTTTCAACTTTTTTCAATTTTACCCCCGTGGGATATATATTATTCCCACACACATTTGTAACTCTCCTGGGGTACCCTCACACATATTATTCCCTCATTTAGTGGATATTTTCACAAAAAAGTGAAATTTTCAAAAATCCAGAAAATTGGCTGAAAACGACTAAATATCAAGGACTCATTGGGCGAATCACTCTGGAACTGAAATTGGAACGCTCACTGACATTTCCCCTATCTGAAAGTCTGATAAACGCCGGAAAAATGACTAAGTCCAAAAAAAAATTTTTTTCAACCTTTTTCAATTTTACCCCCGTGGGATATATATTCTACCCACACACATTTGGAACTCTCCTGGGGTACCCTCACACATATTATTCCCTCATTTAGTGGATATTTTCACAAAAAAGTGAAATTTTCAAAAATCCAGAAAAATGGCTGAAAACAACTAAATAACAAGGACTCATTGGGTGAATCACTCTGGAACTGAAATCGGAACGCTCACTGACATTTCCCCTATCTGAAAGTCCGATAAACACCGGAAAAATGACTAAATCCCCCCCAAAAAATTTTTCAACTTTTTTCAATTTTACCCCCGCGGGATATATATTCTACCCACACACATTTGGAACTCTCCTGGGGTACCCTCACACATATTATTCCCTCATTTAGTGAATATTTTCACAAAAAAGTGAAATTTTCAAAAATCCAGAAAATTGGCTGAAAACGACTAAATATCAAGGACTTATTGGGCGAATCGCTCTGGAACTGAAATCGGAACGCTCACTGACATTTGCCCTATCTGAAAGTCTGATAAACGCCGGAAAAATGACTAAGTCCAAAAAAAAATTTTTTTCAACTTTTTTCAATTTTACCCCCGTGGGATATATATTCTTCCCACACACATTTGGAACTCTCCTGGGGTACCCTCACACATATTATTCCCTCATTTAGTGGATATTTTCACAAAAAAGTGAAATTTTCAAAAATCCAGAAAATTGGCTGAAAACAACTATATAACAAGGACTCATTGGGTGAATCACTCTGGAACTGAAATCGGAACACTCACTGACATTCGCCCTATCTGAAAGTCTGATAAACGCCGGAAAAATGACTAAGTCCAAAAAAATTTTTTTTTCAACTTTCTTCAATTTTACCCCCGTGGGATATATATTCTTCCCACACACATTTTGAACTCTCCTGGGGTACCCTCACACATATTAATCCCTCATTTAGTGGATATTTTCACAAAAAAGTTAAATTTTCAAAAATCCAGAAAATTGGCTGAAAACGACTAAATATCAAGGACTCATTGGGCGAATCGCTCTGGAACTGAAATCGGAACGCTCACTGACATTTCCCCTATCTGAAAGTCTGATAAACGCCAGAAAAATGACTAAGTCCAAAAAATAAATTTTTTCAACTTTTTTCAATTTTACCCCCGTGGGATATATATTCTTCCCACACACATTTGGAACTCTCCTGGGGTACCCTCACACATATTATTCCCTCATTTAGTGGATATTTTCACAAAAAAGTGAAATTTTCAAAAATCCAGAAAATTGGCTGAAAACGACTAAATATCAAGGACTCATTGGGCGAATCACTCTGGAACTGAAATTGGAATGCTCACTGACATTTCCCCTATCTGAAAGTCTGATAAACGCCAGAAAAATGACTAAGTCCAAAAAATAAATTTTTTCAACTTTTTTCAATTTTACCCCCGTGGGATATATATTCTTCCCACACACATTTGGAACTCTCCTGGGGTACCCTCACACATATTATTCCCTCATTTAGTGGATATTTTCACAAAAAAGTGAAATTTTCAAAAATCCAGAAAATTGGCTGAAAACGACTAAATATCAAGGACTCATTGGGCGAATCACTCTGGAACTGAAATTGGAATGCTCACTGACATTTCCCCTATCTGAAAGTCTGATAAACGCCGGAAAAATGACTAAGTCCAAAAAAAAATTTTTTTCAACTTTTTTCAATTTTACCCCCGTGGGATATATATTCTACCCACACACATTTGGAACTCTCCTGGGGTACCCTCACACATATTATTCCCTCATTTAGTGGATATTTTCACAAAAAAGTGAAATTTTCAAAAATCCAGAAAATTGGCTGAAAACAACTAAATAACAAGGACTCATTGGGCGAATCGCTCTGGAACTGAAATCGGAACGCTCACTGACATTTCCCCTATCTGAAAGTCTGATAAACGCCGGAAAAATGACTAAACCCCCCCAAAAAAATTTTTCAACTTTTTTCAATTTTACCCCCGTGGGATATATATTCTACCCACACACATTTGGAACTCTCCTGGGGTACCTCACACATATTATTCCCTCATTTAGTGGATATTTTCACAAAAAAGTGAAATTTTCAAAAATCCAGAAAATTGGCTGAAAACGACTAAATATCAAGGACTCATTGGGCGAATCACTCTGGAACTGAAATTGGAATGCTCACTGACATTTCCCCTATCTGAAAGTCTGATAAACGCCGGAAAAATGACTAAATCCCCCCAAAAAAATTTTTCAACTTTTTTCAATTTTACCCCCGCGGGATATATATTCTACCCACACACATTTGGAACTCTCCTGGGGTACCCTCACACATATTATTCCCTCATTTACTGAATATTTTCACAAAAAAGTGAAATTTTCAAAAATCCAGAAAATTGGCTGAAAACAACTAAATAACAAGGACTCATTGGGCGAATCACTCTGGAACTGAAATTGGAACGCTCACTGACATTTCCCCTATCTGAAAGTCTGATAAACGCCAGAAAAATGACTAAGTCCAAAAAATAATTTTTTTCAACTTTTTTCAATTTTACCCCCGTGGGATATATATTCTTCCCACACACATTTGGAACTCTCCTGGGGTACCCTCACACATATTATTCCCTCATTTAGTGGATATTTTCACAAAAAAGTGAAATTTTCAAAAATCCAGAAAATTGGCTGAAAACTAAATAACAAGGACTCATTGGGCGAATCACTCTGGAACTGAAATCGGAACGCTCACTGACATTTCCCCTATCTGAAAGTCTGATAAACGCCGGAAAAATGACTAAACCCCCCCAAAAAAATTTTTCAACTTTTTTCAATTTTACCCCCGTGGGATATATATTCTACCCACACACATTTGGAACTCTCCTGGGGTACCTCACACATATTATTCCCTCATTTAGTGGATATTTTCACAAAAAAGTGAAATTTTCAAAAATCCAGAAAATTGGCTGAAAACGACTAAATATCAAGGACTCATTGGGCGAATCACTCTGGAACTGAAATTGGAACGCTCACTGACATTTCCCCTATCTGAAAGTCTGATAAACGCCGGAAAAATGACTAAATCCCCCCAAAAAAATTTTTCAACTTTTTTCAATTTTACCCCCGCGGGATATATATTCTACCCACACACATTTGGAACTCTCCTGGGGTACCCTCACACATATTATTCCCTCATTTACTGAATATTTTCACAAAAAAGTGAAATTTTCAAAAATCCAGAAAATTGGCTGAAAACAACTAAATAACAAGGACTCATTGGGCGAATCACTCTGGAACTGAAATTGGAACGCTCACTGACATTTCCCCTATCTGAAAGTCTGATAAACGCCAGAAAAATGACTAAGTCCAAAAAATAATTTTTTTCAACTTTTTTCAATTTTACCCCCGTGGGATATATATTCTTCCCACACACATTTGAAACTCTCCTGGGGTACTCTCACACATATTATTCCCTCATTTAGTGGATATTTTCACAAAAAAGTGAAATTTTCAAAAATCCAGAAAATTGGCTGAAAACTAAATAACAAGGACTCATTGGGCGAATCACTCTGGAACTGAAATCGGAACGCTCACTGACATTTCCCCTATCTGAAAGTCTGATAAACGCCGGAAAAATGACTAAACCCCCCCAAAAAAATTTTTCAACTTTTTTCAATTTTACCCCCGTGGGATATATATTCTACCCACACACATTTGGAACTCTCCTGGGGTACCTCACACATATTATTCCCTCATTTAGTGGATATTTTCACAAAAAAGTGAAATTTTCAAAAATCCAGAAAATTGGCTGAAAACGACTAAATATCAAGGACTCATTGGGCGAATCACTCTGGAACTGAAATTGGAACGCTCACTGACATTTCCCCTATCTGAAAGTCTGATAAACGCCGGAAAAATGACTAAATCCCCCCAAAAAAATTTTTCAACTTTTTTCAATTTTACCCCCGCGGGATATATATTCTACCCACACACATTTGGAACTCTCCTGGGGTACCCTCACACATATTATTCCCTCATTTACTGAATATTTTCACAAAAAAGTGAAATTTTCAAAAATCCAGAAAATTGGCTGAAAACAACTAAATAACAAGGACTCATTGGGCGAATCACTCTGGAACTGAAATTGGAACGCTCACTGACATTTCCCCTATCTGAAAGTCTGATAAACGCCAGAAAAATGACTAAGTCCAAAAAATAATTTTTTTCAACTTTTTTCAATTTTACCCCCGTGGGATATATATTCTTCCCACACACATTTGAAACTCTCCTGGGGTACTCTCACACATATTATTCCCTCATTTAGTGGATATTTTCACAAAAAAGTGAAATTTTCAAAAATCCAGAAAATTGGCTGAAAACTAAATAACAAGGACTCATTGGGCGAATCACTCTGGAACTGAAATCGGAACGCTCACTGACATTTAGTGGATATTTTCACAAAAAAGTGAAATTTTCAAAAATCCAGAAAATTGGCTGAAAACAACTACATAACAAGGACTCATTGGGCGAATCGCTCTGGAACTGAAATCGGAACACTCACTGACATTTCCCCTATCCGAAAGTCTGATAAACGCCGGAAAAATGACTAAATCCACCCAAAAAATTTTTTCAACTTTTTTCAATTTTACCCCCGCGGGATATATATTCTACCCACACACATTTGGAACTCTCCTGGGGTACCCTCACACATATTATTCCCTCATTTAGTGGATATTTTCACAAAAAAGTGAAATTTTCAAAAATCCAGAAAATTGGCTGAAAACAACTAAATAACAAGGACTCATTGGGCGAATCGCTCTGGAACTGAAATCGGAACGCTCACTGACATTTCCCCTATCTGAAAGTCTGATAAACGCCAGAAAAATGACTAAGTCCAAAAAATAATTTTTTTCAACTTTTTTCAATTTTACCCCGTGGGATATATATTCTTCCTACACACATTTGGAACTCTCCTGGGGTACCCTCACACATATTATTCCCTCATTTAGTGGATATTTTCACAAAAAAGTGAAATTTTCAAAAATCCAGAAAATTGGCTGAAAACAACTAAATAACAAGGACTCATTGGACGAATCACTCTGGAACTGAAATCGGAACGCTCACTGACATTTCCTCTATGTGAAAGTCTGATAAACGGCCGAAAAATGACTAAGTCCAAAAAAATTTTTTTTTAAACTTTTTTCAATTTTACCCCCGTGGGATATATATTCTACCCACACACATTTGGAACTCTCCTTCGGTACCCTCACACATATTATTCCCTCATTTAGTGGATATTTTCACAAAAAAGTGAAATTTTCAAAAATCCAGAAAATTGGCTGAAAACAACTAAATAACAAGGACTCATTGGGCGAATCGCTCTGGAACTGAAATCGGAACACTCACTGACATTTCCCCTATCTGAAAGTCTGATAAACGCCGGAAAAATGACTAAATCCCCCCAAAAAATTTTTTCAACTTTTTTCAATTTTACCCCCGCGGGATATATATTCTACCCACACACATTTGGAACTCTCCTGGGGTACCCTCACACATATTATTCCCTCATTTAGTGGATATTTTCACAAAAAAGTGAAATTTTCAAAAATCCAGAAAATTGGCTGAAAACAACTAAATAACAAGGACTCATTGGGCGAATCGCTCTGGAACTGAAATCGGAACGCTCACTGACATTTCCCCTATCTGAAAGTCTGATAAACGCCAGAAAAATGACTAAGTCCAAAAAATAATTTTTTTCAACTTTTTTCAATTTTACCCCGTGGGATATATATTCTTCCTACACACATTTGGAACTCTCCTGGGGTACCCTCACACATATTATTCCCTCATTTAGTGGATATTTTCACAAAAAAGTGAAATTTTCAAAAATCCAGAAAATTGGCTGAAAACGACTAAATAACAAGGACTCATTGGGCGAATCGCTGTGGAACTGAAATCGGAATGCTCACTGACATTTCCCCTATCTGAAAGTCTGATAAACGTCGGAAAAACGACTAAGTCCCAAAAAAATTTTTTTTCAACTTTTTTCAATTTTACCCCCGTCGGATATATATTTTACCCACACACATTTGGAACTCTCCTGGGGTACCCTCACACATATTATTCCCTCATTTAGTGGATATTTTCACAAAAAAGTGAAATTTTCAAAAATCCAGAAAATTGGCTGAAAACAACTAAATAACAAGGACTCATTGGGCGAATCGCTCTGGAACTGAAATCGGAACGCTCACTGACATTTCCCCTATCTGAAAGTCTGATAAACGCCAGAAAAATGACTAAGTCCAAAAAATAATTTTTTTCAACTTTTTTCAATTTTACCCCGTGGGATATATATTCTTCCTACACACATTTGGAACTCTCCTGGGGTACCCTCACACATATTATTCCCTCATTTAGTGGATATTTTCACAAAAAAGTGAAATTTTCAAAAATCCAGAAAATTGGCTGAAAACAACTAAATAACAAGGACTCATTGGACGAATCACTCTGGAACTGAAATCGGAACGCTCACTGACATTTCCTCTATGTGAAAGTCTGATAAACGTCGGAAAAACGACTAAGTCCCAAAAAAATTTTTTTTCAACTTTTTTCAATTTTACCCCCGTCGGATATATATTTTACCCACACACATTTGGAACTCTCCTGGGGTACCCTCACACATATTATTCCCTCATTTAGTGGATATTTTCACAAAAAAGTGAAATTTTCAAAAATCCAGAAAATTGGCTGAAAACTAAATAACAAGGACTCATTGGGCGAATCACTCTGGAACTGAAATCGGAACGCTCACTGACATTTCCCCTATGGGAAAGTCTAATAAACGCCAGAAAAATGACTAAGTCCAAAAAAAAATTTTTTTCAACTTTTTTCAATTTTAACCCCGTGGGATATATATTCTTCCCACACACATTTGGAACTCTCCTGGGGTACCCTCACACTTTTTATTCCCTCATTTAGTGGATATTTTCGCAAAAAAGTGAAATTTTCAAAAATCCAGAAAATTGGCTGAAAACGACTAAATATCAAGGACTCATTGGGTGAAACGCTCTGGAACTGAAATCGGAATGCTCACTGACATTTCCCCTATCTGAAAGTCTGATAAACGCCAGAAAAATGACTAAGTCCAAAAAAAAATTTTTTTCAACTTTTTTCAATTTTACCCCCGTGGGATATATATTCTACCCACACACATTTGGAACTCTCCTGGGGTACCCTCACACATATTATTCCGTCATTTAGTGGATATTATCACAAAAAAGTGAAATTTTCAAAAATCCAGAAAATTGGCTGAAAACTAAATAACAAGGACTCATTGGGCGAATCGCTCTGGAACTGAAATCGGAACACTCACTGACATTTCCCCTATCTGAAAGTCTGATAAACGCCGGAAAAATGACTAAATCCCCCCAAAAAAATTTTTCAACTTTTTTCAATTTTACCCCCGCGGGATATATATTCTACCCACACACATTTGGAACTCTCCTGGGGTACCCTCACACATATTATTCCCTCATTTAGTGAATATTTTCACAAAAAAGTGAAATTTTCAAAAATCCAGAAAATTGGCTGAAAATGACTAAATATCAAGGCCTCATTGGGCGAATCGCTCTGGAACTGAAATCGGAACGCTCACTGACATTCGCCCTATCTGAAAGTCTGATAAACGCCGGAAAAATGACTAAGTCCAAAAAAAAATTTTTTCAACTTTTTTCAATTTTACCCCCGTGGGATATATATTCATCCCACACACATTTGGAACTCTCCTGGGCTACCCTCACACATATTATTCCCTCATTTAGTGGATATTTTCACAAAAAAGTGAAATGTTCAAAAATCCAGAAAATTGGCTGAAAACAACTAAATATCAAGGACTCATTGGGCGAATCGCTCTGGAACTGAAATCGGAACACTCACTGACATTTCCCCTATCTGAAAGTCTGATAAACGCCGGAAAAATGACTAAATCCCCCAAACAAATTTTTTAAACTTTTTTCAATTTTACCCCGTGGGATATATATTCTACCCACACACATTTGGAACTCTCCTGGGGTACCCTCACACATATTATTCCCTCATTTAGTGGATATTTTCACAAAAAAGTGAAATTTTCAAAAATCCAGAAAATTGGCTGAAAACAACTAAATAACAAGGACCCATTGGACGAATCACTCTGGAACTGAAATCGGAACGCTCACTGACATTTCCCCTATGTGAAAGTCTGATAAACGGCAGAAAAATGACTAAGTCCAAAAAAAATTTTTTTTAAACTTTTTTCAATTTTACCCCCGTGGGATATATATTCTACCCACACACATTTGGAACTCTCCTTCGGTACCCTCACACATATTATTCCCTCATTTAGTGGATATTTTCACAAAAAAGTGAAATTTTCAAAAATCCAGAAAATTGGCTGAAAACGACTAAATATCAAGGACTCATTCTGCGAATCGCTCTGGAACTGAAATCGGAACGCTCACTGACATTTCCCCTATCTGAAAGTCTGATAAACGCCGGAAAAATGACTAAGTCCAAAAAAAAATTTATTTCAACTTTTTTCAATTTTACCCCCGTGGGATATATATTCTACCCACACACATTTGGAACTCTCCTTCGGTACCCTCACACATATTATTCCCTCATTTAGTGGATATTTTCACAAAAAAGTGAAATTTTCAAAAATCCAGAAAATTGGCTGAAAATGACTAAATAACAAGGACTCATTGGGCGAATCGCTCTGGAACTGAAATCGGAACACTCACTGACATTTCCCCTATCTGAAAGTCTGATAAACGACGGAAAAATGACTAAATCCCCCCAAAAAATTTTTTCAACTTTTTTCAATTTTACCCCCGCGGGATATATATTCTACCCACACACATTTGGAACTCTCCTGGGGTACCCTCACACATATTATTCCCTCATTTAGTGGATATTTTCACAAAAAAGTGAAATTTTCAAAAATCCAGAAAATTGGCTGAAAACAACTAAATAACAAGGACTCATTGGGCGAATCGCTCTGGAACTGAAATCGGAACGCTCACTGACATTTCCCCTATCTGAAAGTCTGATAAACGCCAGAAAAATGACTAAGTCCAAAAAATAATTTTTTTCAACTTTTTTCAATTTTACCCCGTGGGATATATATTCTTCCTACACACATTTGGAACTCTCCTGGGGTACCCTCACACATATTATTCCCTCATTTAGTGGATATTTTCACAAAAAAGTGAAATTTTCAAAAATCCAGAAAATTGGCTGAAAACGACTAAATAACAAGGACTCATTGGGCGAATCGCTGTGGAACTGAAATCGGAATGCTCACTGACATTTCCCCTATCTGAAAGTCTGATAAACGTCGGAGAAATGACTAAGTCCCAAAAAAAATTTTTTTCAACTTTTTTCAATTTTACCCCCGTCGGATATATATTTTACCCACACACATTTGGAACACTCCTGGGGTACCCTCACACATATTATTCCCTCATTTAGTGGATATTTTCACAAAAAAGTGAAATTTTCAAAAATCCAGAAAATTGGCTGAAAACTAAATAACAAGGACTCATTGGGCGAATCACTCTGGAACTGAAATCGGAACGCTCACTGACATTTCCCCTATGGGAAAGTCTAATAAACGCCAGAAAAATGACTAAGTCCAAAAAAAAATTTTTTTCAACTTTTTTCAATTTTAACCCCGTGGGATATATATTCTTCCCACACACATTTGGAACTCTCCTGGGGTACCCTCACACTTTTTATTCCCTCATTTAGTGGATATTTTCACAAAAAAGTGAAATTTTCAAAAATCCAGAAAATTGGCTGAAAACGACTAAATATCAAGGACTCATTGGGTGAAACGCTCTGGAACTGAAATCGGAATGCTCACTGACATTTCCCCTATCTGAAAGTCTGATAAACGCCAGAAAAATGACTAAGTCCAAAAAAAAATTTTTTTCAACTTTTTTCAATTTTACCCCCGTGGGATATATATTCTACCCACACACATTTGGAACTCTCCTGGGGTACCCTCACACATATTATTCCGTCATTTAGTGGATATTATCACAAAAAAGTGAAATTTTCAAAAATCCAGAAAATTGGCTGAAAACAACTAAATAACAAGGACTCATTGGGCGAATCGCTCTGGAACTGAAATCGGAACACTCACTGACATTTCCCCTATCTGAAAGTCTGATAAACGCCGGAAAAATGACTAAATCCCCCCAAAAAATTTTTTCAACTTTTTTCAATTTTACCCCCGCGGGATATATATTCTACCCACACACATTTGGAACTCTCCTGGGGTACCCTCACACATATTATTCCCTCATTTAGTGGATATTTTCACAAAAAAGTGAAATTTTCAAAAATCCAGAAAATTGGCTGAAAACGACTAAATATCAAGGACTCATTGGGCGAAACGCTCTGGAACTGAAATCGGAACGCTCACTGACATTTCCCCTATCTGAAAGTCTGATAAACGCCAGAAAAATGACTAAGTCCAAAAAAAAATTTTTTTCAACTTTTTTCAATTTTACCCCCGTGGGATATATATTCTTCCCACACACATTTTGAACTCTCCTGGGGTACCTTCACACATATTATTCCCTCATTTAGTGGATATTTTCACAAAAAAGTGAAATTTTCAAAAATCCAGAAAATTGGCTGAAAACGACTAAATATCAAGGACTCATTGGGCGAATCGCTCTGGAACTGAAATTGGAACGCTCACTGACATTTCCCCTATCTGAAAGTATGATAAACGCTGGAAAAATGACTAAGTCCAAAAAAAAATTTTTTTCAACCTTTTTCAATTTTACCCCCGTGGGATATATATTCTACCCACACACATTTGGAACTCTCCTGGGGTACCCTCACACATATTACTCCCTCATTTAGTGGATATTTTCACAAAAAAGTGAAATTTTCAAAAATCCAGAAAATTGGCTGAAAACAACTAAATAACAAGGACTCATTGGGCGAATCGCTCTGGAACTGAAATCGGAACACTCACTGACATTTCCCCTATCTGAAAGTCTGATAAACGCCGGAAAAATGACTAAATCCCCCAAACAAATTTTTTAAACTTTTTTCAATTTTACCCCCGTGGGATATATATTCTACCCACACACATTTGGAACTCTCCTGGGGTACCCTCACACATATTATTCCCTCATTTAGTGGATATTTTCACAAAAAAGTGAAATTTTCAAAAATCCAGAAAATTGGCTGAAAACAACTAAATATCAAGGACTCATTGGGTGAATCGCTCTGGAACTGAAATAGGAACGCTCACTGACATTTCCCCTATCTGAAAGTCTGATAAACGCCAGAAAAATGACTAACTCCAAAAAAAAATTTTTTTCAACTTTTTTCAATTTTACCCCCGTGGGATATATATTCTTCCCACACACATTTGGAACTCTCCTGGGGTACCCTCACACATATTATTCCCTCATTTAGTGGATATTTTCACAAAAAAGTGAAATTTTCAAAAATCCAGAAAATTGGCTGAAAACAACTAAATAACAAGGACCCATTGGACGAATCACTCTGGAACTGAAATCGGAACGCTCACTGACATTTCCCCTATGTGAAAGTCTGATAAACGGCAGAAAAATGACTAAGTCCAAAAAAAATTTTTTTTAAACTTTTTTCAATTTTACCCCCGTGGGATATATATTCTACCCACACACATTTGGAACTCTCCTTCGGTACCCTCACACATATTATTCCCTCATTTAGTGGATATTTTCACAAAAAAGTGAAATTTTCAAAAATCCAGAAAATTGGCTGAAAATGACTAAATAACAAGGAATCATTGGGCGAATTGCTCTGGAACTGAAATCGGAACACTCACTGACATTTCCCCTATCTGAAAGTCTGATAAACGCCGGAAAAATGACTAAGTCCAAAAAAAATTTTTTTTAAACTTTTTTCAATTTTATCCCCGTGGCATATATATTCTTCCCACACACATTTGAAACTCTCCTGGGGTACCCTCACACATATTATTCCCTCATTTAGTGGATATTTTCACAAAAAAGTGAAATTTTCAAAAATCCAGAAAATTGGCTGAAAACGACTAAATATCAAAGACTCATTGGGCGAATCGCTCTGGAACTGAAATCGGAACACTCACTGACATTTCCCCTATCTTAAAGTCTGATAAACGCCGGAAAAACGACTAAGTCCAAAAAAAAAATGTTTCTACTTTTTTCAATTTTACCACCGTGCGATATATATTCTACCCACAAACATTTGGAACTCTCCTGGGGTACCCTCACACATATTATTCCCTCATTTAGTGGATATTTTCACAAAAAAGTGAAATTTTCAAAAATCCAGAAAATTGGCTGAAAACGACTAAATAACAAGGAATCATTGGGTGAATCGCTCTGGAACTGAAATCGGAACACTCACTGACATTTCCCCTATCTGAAAGTCTGATAAACGCCGGAAAAATGACTAAGTCCAAAAAAATTTTTTTTTCAATTTTACCCCCGTGGGATATATATTCTTCCCACACACATTTGGAACTCTCCTGGGGAACCCTCACACATATTATTCCCTCATTTAGTGGATATTTTCACAAAAAAGTGAAATTTTCAAAAATCCAGAAAATTGGCTGAAAACGACTAAATATCAAGGACTCATTGGGCGAATCGCTCTGGAACTGAAATCGGAACGCTCACTGACATTTCCCCTATCTGAAAGTCTGATAAACGCCAGAAAAATGACTAAGTCCAAAAAATAATTTTTTTCAACTTTTTTCAATTTTACCCCCGTGGGATATATATTCTTCCCACACACATTTGGAACTCTCCTGGGGAACCCTCACACATATTATTCCCTCATTTAGTGGATATTTTCACAAAAAAGTGAAATTTTCAAAAATCCAGAAAATTGGCTGAAAACGACTAAATATCAAAGACTCATTGGGCGAATCGCTCTGGAACTGAAATCGGAACACTCACTGACATTTCCCCTATCTTAAAGTCTGATAAACGCCGGAAAAACGACTAAGTCCAAAAAAAAAATGTTTCTACTTTTTTCAATTTTACCCCCGTGCGATATATATTCTACCCACAAACATTTGGAACTCTCCTGGGGTACCCTCACACATATTATTCCCTCATTTAGTGGATATTTTCACAAAAAAGTGAAATTTTCAAAAATCCAGAAAATTGGCTGAAAACGACTAAATAACAAGGACTCATTCGGCGAATCGCTCTGGAACTGAAATCGGAACGCTCACTGACATTTCCCCTATCTGAAAGTCTGATAAACGCCGGAAAAATGACTAAGTTCAAAAAAAATTTTTTTTAAACTTTTTTCAATTTTACCCCCATGGCATATATATTCTTCCCACACACATTTGAAACTCTCCTGGGGTACCCTCACACATATTATTCCCTCATTTATTGTATATTTTCACAAAAAAGTGAAATTTTCAAAAATCCAGAAAATTGGCTGAAAACGACTAAATATCAAAGACTCATTGGGCGAATCACTCTGGAACTGAAATCGGAACACTCACTGACATTTCCCCTATCTTAAAGTCTGATAAACGCCGGAAAAATGACTAAGTCCAAAAAAAAAAAATTTTCTACTATATTCAATTTTACCCCCGTGGGATATATATTCTTCCCACACACATTTTGAACTCTCCTGGGGTACCTTCACACATATTATTCCCTCATTTAGTGGATATTTTCACAAAAAAGTGAAATTTTCAAAAATCCAGAAAATTGGCTGAAAACGACTAAATATCAAGGACTCATTGGGCGAATCGCTCTGGAACTGAAATTGGAACGCTCACTGACATTTCCCCTATCTGAAAGTATGATAAACGCTGGAAAAATGACTAAGTCCAAAAAAAAATTTTTTTCAACCTTTTTCAATTTTACCCCCGTGGGATATATATTCTACCCACACACATTTGGAACTCTCCTGGGGTACCCTCACACATATTACTCCCTCATTTAGTGGATATTTTCACAAAAAAGTGAAATTTTCAAAAATCCAGAAAATTGGCTGAAAACAACTAAATAACAAGGACTCATTGGGCGAATCGCTCTGGAACTGAAATCGGAACACTCACTGACATTTCCCCTATCTGAAAGTCTGATAAACGCCGGAAAAATGACTAAATCCCCCAAACAAATTTTTTAAACTTTTTTCAATTTTACCCCCGTGGGATATATATTCTACCCACACACATTTGGAACTCTCCTGGGGTACCCTCACACATATTATTCCCTCATTTAGTGGATATTTTCACAAAAAAGTGAAATTTTCAAAAATCCAGAAAATTGGCTGAAAACAACTAAATATCAAGGACTCATTGGGTGAATCGCTCTGGAACTGAAATAGGAACGCTCACTGACATTTCCCCTATCTGAAAGTCTGATAAACGCCAGAAAAATGACTAACTCCAAAAAAAAATTTTTTTCAACTTTTTTCAATTTTACCCCCGTGGGATATATATTCTTCCCACACACATTTGGAACTCTCCTGGGGTACCCTCACACATATTATTCCCTCATTTAGTGGATATTTTCACAAAAAAGTGAAATTTTCAAAAATCCAGAAAATTGGCTGAAAACAACTAAATAACAAGGACCCATTGGACGAATCACTCTGGAACTGAAATCGGAACGCTCACTGACATTTCCCCTATGTGAAAGTCTGATAAACGGCAGAAAAATGACTAAGTCCAAAAAAAATTTTTTTTAAACTTTTTTCAATTTTACCCCCGTGGGATATATATTCTACCCACACACATTTGGAACTCTCCTTCGGTACCCTCACACATATTATTCCCTCATTTAGTGGATATTTTCACAAAAAAGTGAAATTTTCAAAAATCCAGAAAATTGGCTGAAAATGACTAAATAACAAGGAATCATTGGGCGAATTGCTCTGGAACTGAAATCGGAACACTCACTGACATTTCCCCTATCTGAAAGTCTGATAAACGCCGGAAAAATGACTAAGTCCAAAAAAAATTTTTTTTAAACTTTTTTCAATTTTATCCCCGTGGCATATATATTCTTCCCACACACATTTGAAACTCTCCTGGGGTACCCTCACACATATTATTCCCTCATTTAGTGGATATTTTCACAAAAAAGTGAAATTTTCAAAAATCCAGAAAATTGGCTGAAAACGACTAAATATCAAAGACTCATTGGGCGAATCGCTCTGGAACTGAAATCGGAACACTCACTGACATTTCCCCTATCTTAAAGTCTGATAAACGCCAGAAAAATGACTAAGTCCAAAAAATAATTTTTTTCAACTTTTTTCAATTTTACCCCCGTGGGATATATATTCTTCCCACACACATTTGGAACTCTCCTGGGGAACCCTCACACATATTATTCCCTCATTTAGTGGATATTTTCACAAAAAAGTGAAATTTTCAAAAATCCAGAAAATTGGCTGAAAACGACTAAATATCAAAGACTCATTGGGCGAATCGCTCTGGAACTGAAATCGGAACACTCACTGACATTTCCCCTATCTTAAAGTCTGATAAACGCCGGAAAAACGACTAAGTCCAAAAAAAAAATGTTTCTACTTTTTTCAATTTTACCCCCGTGCGATATATATTCTACCCACAAACATTTGGAACTCTCCTGGGGTACCCTCACACATATTATTCCCTCATTTAGTGGATATTTTCACAAAAAAGTGAAATTTTCAAAAATCCAGAAAATTGGCTGAAAACGACTAAATAACAAGGACTCATTCGGCGAATCGCTCTGGAACTGAAATCGGAACGCTCACTGACATTTCCCCTATCTGAAAGTCTGATAAACGCCGGAAAAATGACTAAGTTCAAAAAAAATTTTTTTTAAACTTTTTTCAATTTTACCCCCATGGCATATATATTCTTCCCACACACATTTGAAACTCTCCTGGGGTACCCTCACACATATTATTCCCTCATTTATTGTATATTTTCACAAAAAAGTGAAATTTTCAAAAATCCAGAAAATTGGCTGAAAACGACTAAATATCAAAGACTCATTGGGCGAATCACTCTGGAACTGAAATCGGAACACTCACTGACATTTCCCCTATCTTAAAGTCTGATAAACGCCGGAAAAATGACTAAGTCCAAAAAAAAAAAATTTTCTACTATATTCAATTTTACCCCCGTGGGATATATATTCTTCCCACACACATTTTGAACTCTCCTGGGGTACCTTCACACATATTATTCCCTCATTTAGTGGATATTTTCACAAAAAAGTGAAATTTTCAAAAATCCAGAAAATTGGCTGAAAACGACTAAATATCAAGGACTCATTGGGCGAATCGCTCTGGAACTGAAATTGGAACGCTCACTGACATTTCCCCTATCTGAAAGTATGATAAACGCTGGAAAAATGACTAAGTCCAAAAAAAAATTTTTTTCAACCTTTTTCAATTTTACCCCCGTGGGATATATATTCTACCCACACACATTTGGAACTCTCCTGGGGTACCCTCACACATATTACTCCCTCATTTAGTGGATATTTTCACAAAAAAGTGAAATTTTCAAAAATCCAGAAAATTGGCTGAAAACAACTAAATAACAAGGACTCATTGGGCGAATCGCTCTGGAACTGAAATCGGAACACTCACTGACATTTCCCCTATCTGAAAGTCTGATAAACGCCGGAAAAATGACTAAATCCCCCAAACAAATTTTTTAAACTTTTTTCAATTTTACCCCCGTGGGATATATATTCTACCCACACACATTTGGAACTCTCCTGGGGTACCCTCACACATATTATTCCCTCATTTAGTGGATATTTTCACAAAAAAGTGAAATTTTCAAAAATCCAGAAAATTGGCTGAAAACAACTAAATATCAAGGACTCATTGGGTGAATCGCTCTGGAACTGAAATAGGAACGCTCACTGACATTTCCCCTATCTGAAAGTCTGATAAACGCCAGAAAAATGACTAACTCCAAAAAAAAATTTTTTTCAACTTTTTTCAATTTTACCCCCGTGGGATATATATTCTTCCCACACACATTTGGAACTCTCCTGGGGTACCCTCACACATATTATTCCCTCATTTAGTGGATATTTTCACAAAAAAGTGAAATTTTCAAAAATCCAGAAAATTGGCTGAAAACAACTAAATAACAAGGACCCATTGGACGAATCACTCTGGAACTGAAATCGGAACGCTCACTGACATTTCCCCTATGTGAAAGTCTGATAAACGGCAGAAAAATGACTAAGTCCAAAAAAAATTTTTTTTAAACTTTTTTCAATTTTACCCCCGTGGGATATATATTCTACCCACACACATTTGGAACTCTCCTTCGGTACCCTCACACATATTATTCCCTCATTTAGTGGATATTTTCACAAAAAAGTGAAATTTTCAAAAATCCAGAAAATTGGCTGAAAATGACTAAATAACAAGGAATCATTGGGCGAATTGCTCTGGAACTGAAATCGGAACACTCACTGACATTTCCCCTATCTGAAAGTCTGATAAACGCCGGAAAAATGACTAAGTCCAAAAAAAATTTTTTTTAAACTTTTTTCAATTTTATCCCCGTGGCATATATATTCTTCCCACACACATTTGAAACTCTCCTGGGGTACCCTCACACATATTATTCCCTCATTTAGTGGATATTTTCACAAAAAAGTGAAATTTTCAAAAATCCAGAAAATTGGCTGAAAACGACTAAATATCAAAGACTCATTGGGCGAATCGCTCTGGAACTGAAATCGGAACACTCACTGACATTTCCCCTATCTTAAAGTCTGATAAACGCCGGAAAAACGACTAAGTCCAAAAAAAAAATGTTTCTACTTTTTTCAATTTTACCCCCGTGCGATATATATTCTACCCACAAACATTTGGAACTCTCCTGGGGTACCCTCACACATATTATTCCCTCATTTAGTGGATATTTTCACAAAAAAGTGAAATTTTCAAAAATCCAGAAAATTGGCTGAAAACGACTAAATAACAAGGAATCATTGGGTGAATCGCTCTGGAACTGAAATCGGAACACTCACTGACATTTCCCCTATCTGAAAGTCTGATAAACGCCGGAAAAATGACTAAGTCCAAAAAAATTTTTTTTTCAATTTTACCCCCGTGGGATATATATTCTTCCCACACACATTTGGAACTCTCCTGGGGAACCCTCACACATATTATTCCCTCATTTAGTGGATATTTTCACAAAAAAGTGAAATTTTCAAAAATCCAGAAAATTGGCTGAAAACGACTAAATATCAAGGACTCATTGGGCGAATCGCTCTGGAACTGAAATCGGAACGCTCACTGACATTTCCCCTATCTGAAAGTCTGATAAACGCCGGAAAAATGACTAAGTTCAAAAAAAATTTTTTTTAAACTTTTTTCAATTTTACCCCCATGGCATATATATTCTTCCCACACACATTTGAAACTCTCCTGGGGTACCCTCACACATATTATTCCCTCATTTATTGTATATTTTCACAAAAAAGTGAAATTTTCAAAAATCCAGAAAATTGGCTGAAAACGACTAAATATCAAAGACTCATTGGGCGAATCACTCTGGAACTGAAATCGGAACACTCACTGACATTTCCCCTATCTTAAAGTCTGATAAACGCCGGAAAAATGACTAAGTCCAAAAAAAAAAAATTTTCTACTATATTCAATTTTACCCCCGTGGGATATATATTCTTCCCACACACATTTTGAACTCTCCTGGGGTACCTTCACACATATTATTCCCTCATTTAGTGGATATTTTCACAAAAAAGTGAAATTTTCAAAAATCCAGAAAATTGGCTGAAAACGACTAAATATCAAGGACTCATTGGGCGAATCGCTCTGGAACTGAAATTGGAACGCTCACTGACATTTCCCCTATCTGAAAGTATGATAAACGCTGGAAAAATGACTAAGTCCAAAAAAAAATTTTTTTCAACCTTTTTCAATTTTACCCCCGTGGGATATATATTCTACCCACACACATTTGGAACTCTCCTGGGGTACCCTCACACATATTACTCCCTCATTTAGTGGATATTTTCACAAAAAAGTGAAATTTTCAAAAATCCAGAAAATTGGCTGAAAACAACTAAATAACAAGGACTCATTGGGCGAATCGCTCTGGAACTGAAATCGGAACACTCACTGACATTTCCCCTATCTGAAAGTCTGATAAACGCCGGAAAAATGACTAAATCCCCCAAACAAATTTTTTAAACTTTTTTCAATTTTACCCCCGTGGGATATATATTCTACCCACACACATTTGGAACTCTCCTGGGGTACCCTCACACATATTATTCCCTCATTTAGTGGATATTTTCACAAAAAAGTGAAATTTTCAAAAATCCAGAAAATTGGCTGAAAACAACTAAATATCAAGGACTCATTGGGTGAATCGCTCTGGAACTGAAATAGGAACGCTCACTGACATTTCCCCTATCTGAAAGTCTGATAAACGCCAGAAAAATGACTAACTCCAAAAAAAAATTTTTTTCAACTTTTTTCAATTTTACCCCCGTGGGATATATATTCTTCCCACACACATTTGGAACTCTCCTGGGGTACCCTCACACATATTATTCCCTCATTTAGTGGATATTTTCACAAAAAAGTGAAATTTTCAAAAATCCAGAAAATTGGCTGAAAACAACTAAATAACAAGGACTCATTGGGCGAATCGCTCTGGAACTGAAATCGGAACGCTCACTGACATTTCCCCTATCTGAAAGTCTGATAAACGCCAGAAAAATGACTAAGTCCAAAAAATAATTTTTTTCAACTTTTTTCAATTTTACCCCGTGGGATATATATTCTTCCTACACACATTTGGAACTCTCCTGGGGTACCCTCACACATATTATTCCCTCATTTAGTGGATATTTTCACAAAAAAGTGAAATTTTCAAAAATCCAGAAAATTGGCTGAAAACGACTAAATAACAAGGACTCATTGGGCGAATCGCTGTGGAACTGAAATCGGAATGCTCACTGACATTTCCCCTATCTGAAAGTCTGATAAACGTCGGAAAAATGACTAAGTCCCAAAAAAATTTTTTTTCAACTTTTTTCAATTTTACCCCCGTCGGATATATATTTTACCCACACACATTTGGAACTCTCCTGGGGTACCCTCACACATATTATTCCCTCATTTAGTGGATATTTTCACAAAAAAGTGAAATTTTCAAAAATCCAGAAAATTGGCTGAAAACTAAATAACAAGGACTCATTGGGCGAATCACTCTGGAACTGAAATCGGAACGCTCACTGACATTTCCCCTATGGGAAAGTCTAATAAACGCCAGAAAAATGACTAAGTCCAAAAAAAAATTTTTTTCAACTTTTTTCAATTTTAACCCCGTGGGATATATATTCTTCCCACACACATTTGGAACTCTCCTGGGGTACCCTCACACTTTTTATTCCCTCATTTAGTGGATATTTTCACAAAAAAGTGAAATTTTCAAAAATCCAGAAAATTGGCTGAAAACGACTAAATATCAAGGACTCATTGGGTGAAACGCTCTGGAACTGAAATCGGAATGCTCACTGACATTTCCCCTATCTGAAAGTCTGATAAACGCCAGAAAAATGACTAAGTCCAAAAAAAAATTTTTTTCAACTTTTTTCAATTTTACCCCCGTGGGATATATATTCTACCCACACACATTTGGAACTCTCCTGGGGTACCCTCACACATATTATTCCGTCATTTAGTGGATATTATCACAAAAAAGTGAAATTTTCAAAAATCCAGAAAATTGGCTGAAAACAACTAAATAACAAGGACTCATTGGGCGAATCGCTCTGGAACTGAAATCGGAACACTCACTGACATTTCCCCTATCTGAAAGTCTGATAAACGCCGGAAAAATGACTAAATCCCCCCAAAAATTTTTTTCAACTTTTTTCAATTTTACCCCCGCGGGATATATATTCTACCCACACACATTTGGAACTCTCCTGGGGTACCCTCACACATATTATTCCCTCATTTAGTGGATATTTTCACAAAAAAATGAAATTTTCAAAAATCCAGAAAATTGGCTGAAAACGACTAAATATCAAGGACTCATTGGGCGAAACGCTCTGGAACTGAAATCGGAACGCTCACTGACATTTCCCCTATCTGAAAGTCTGATAAACGCCAGAAAAATGACTAAGTCCAAAAAAAAATTTTTTTCAACTTTTTTCAATTTTACCCCCGTGGGATATATATTCTTCCCACACACATTTTGAACTCTCCTGGGGTACCTTCACACATATTATTCCCTCATTTAGTGGATATTTTCACAAAAAAGTGAAATTTTCAAAAATCCAGAAAATTGGCTGAAAACGACTAAATATCAAGGACTCATTGGGCGAATCGCTCTGGAACTGAAATTGGAACGCTCACTGACATTTCCCCTATCTGAAAGTATGATAAACGCTGGAAAAATGACTAAGTCCAAAAAAAAATTTTTTTCAACCTTTTTCAATTTTACCCCCGTGGGATATATATTCTACCCACACACATTTGGAACTCTCCTGGGGTACCCTCACACATATTACTCCCTCATTTAGTGGATATTTTCACAAAAAAGTGAAATTTTCAAAAATCCAGAAAATTGGCTGAAAACAACTAAATAACAAGGACTCATTGGGCGAATCGCTCTGGAACTGAAATCGGAACACTCACTGACATTTCCCCTATCTGAAAGTCTGATAAACGCCGGAAAAATGACTAAATCCCTCAAACAAATTTTTTAAACTTTTTTCAATTTTACCCCCGTGGGATATATATTCTACCCACACACATTTGGAACTCTCCTGGGGTACCCTCACACATATTATTCCCTCATTTAGTGGATATTTTCACAAAAAAGTGAAATTTTCAAAAATCCAGAAAATTGGCTGAAAACAACTAAATATCAAGGACTCATTGGGTGAATCGCTCTGGAACTGAAATAGGAACGCTCACTGACATTTCCCCTATCTGAAAGTCTGATAAACGCCAGAAAAATGACTAACTCCAAAAAAAAATTTTTTTCAACTTTTTTCAATTTTACCCCCGTGGGATATATATTCTTCCCACACACATTTGGAACTCTCCTGGGGTACCCTCACACATATTATTCCCTCATTTAGTGGATATTTTCACAAAAAAGTGAAATTTTCAAAAATCCAGAAAATTGGCTGAAAACAACTAAATAACAAGGACCCATTGGACGAATCACTCTGGAACTGAAATCGGAACGCTCACTGACATTTCCCCTATGTGAAAGTCTGATAAACGGCAGAAAAATGACTAAGTCCAAAAAAAATTTTTTTTAAACTTTTTTCAATTTTACCCCCGTGGGATATATATTCTACCCACACACATTTGGAACTCTCCTTCGGTACCCTCACACATATTATTCCCTCATTTAGTGGATATTTTCACAAAAAAGTGAAATTTTCAAAAATCCAGAAAATTGGCTGAAAATGACTAAATAACAAGGAATCATTGGGCGAATCGCTCTGGAACTGAAATCGGAACACTCACTGACATTTCCCCTATCTGAAAGTCTGATAAACGCCGGAAAAATGACTAAGTCCAAAAAAAATTTTTTTTAAACTTTTTTCAATTTTACCCCCGTGGCATATATATTCTTCCCACACACATTTGAAACTCTCCTGGGGTACCCTCACACATATTATTCCCTCATTTAGTGGATATTTTCACAAAAAAGTGAAATTTTCAAAAATCCAGAAAATTGGCTGAAAACGACTAAATATCAAAGACTCATTGGGCGAATCGCTCTGGAACTGAAATCGGAACACTCACTGACATTTCCCCTATCTTAAAGTCTGATAAACGCCGGAAAAACGACTAAGTCCAAAAAAAAAAATGTTTCTACTTTTTTCAATTTTACCCCCGTGCGATATATATTCTACCCACAAACATTTGGAACTCTCCTGGGGTACCCTCACACATATTATTCCCTCATTTAGTGGATATTTTCACAAAAAAGTGAAATTTTCAAAAATCCAGAAAATTGGCTGAAAACGACTAAATAACAAGGAATCATTGGGTGAATCGCTCTGGAACTGAAATCGGAACACTCACTGACATTTCCCCTATCTGAAAGTCTGATAAACGCCGGAAAAATGACTAAGTCCAAAAAAATTTTTTTTTCAATTTTACCCCCGTGGGATATATATTCTTCCCACACACATTTGGAACTCTCCTGGGGAACCCTCACACATATTATTCCCTCATTTAGTGGATATTTTCACAAAAAAGTGAAATTTTCAAAAATCCAGAAAATTGGCTGAAAACGACTAAATATCAAGGACTCATTGGGCGAATCGCTCTGGAACTGAAATCGGAACGCTCACTGACATTTCCCCTATCTGAAAGTCTGATAAACGCCAGAAAAATGACTAAGTCCAAAAAATAATTTTTTTCAACTTTTTTCAATTTTACCCCCGTGGGATATATATTCTTCCCACACACATTTGGAACTCTCCTGGGGAACCCTCACACATATTATTCCCTCATTTAGTGGATATTTTCACAAAAAAGTGAAATTTTCAAAAATCCAGAAAATTGGCTGAAAACGACTAAATATCAAAGACTCATTGGGCGAATCGCTCTGGAACTGAAATCGGAACACTCACTGACATTTCCCCTATCTTAAAGTCTGATAAACGCCGGAAAAACGACTAAGTCCAAAAAAAAAATGTTTCTACTTTTTTCAATTTTACCCCCGTGCGATATATATTCTACCCACAAACATTTGGAACTCTCCTGGGGTACCCTCACACATATTATTCCCTCATTTAGTGGATATTTTCACAAAAAAGTGAAATTTTCAAAAATCCAGAAAATTGGCTGAAAACGACTAAATAACAAGGACTCATTCGGCGAATCGCTCTGGAACTGAAATCGGAACGCTCACTGACATTTCCCCTATCTGAAAGTCTGATAAACGCCGGAAAAATGACTAAGTTCAAAAAAAATTTTTTTTAAACTTTTTTCAATTTTACCCCCATGGCATATATATTCTTCCCACACACATTTGAAACTCTCCTGGGGTACCCTCACACATATTATTCCCTCATTTATTGTATATTTTCACAAAAAAGTGAAATTTTCAAAAATCCAGAAAATTGGCTGAAAACGACTAAATATCAAAGACTCATTGGGCGAATCACTCTGGAACTGAAATCGGAACACTCACTGACATTTCCCCTATCTTAAAGTCTGATAAACGCCGGAAAAATGACTAAGTCCAAAAAAAAAAAATTTTCTACTATATTCAATTTTACCCCCGTGGGATATATATTCTTCCCACACACATTTTGAACTCTCCTGGGGTACCTTCACACATATTATTCCCTCATTTAGTGGATATTTTCACAAAAAAGTGAAATTTTCAAAAATCCAGAAAATTGGCTGAAAACGACTAAATATCAAGGACTCATTGGGCGAATCGCTCTGGAACTGAAATTGGAACGCTCACTGACATTTCCCCTATCTGAAAGTATGATAAACGCTGGAAAAATGACTAAGTCCAAAAAAAAATTTTTTTCAACCTTTTTCAATTTTACCCCCGTGGGATATATATTCTACCCACACACATTTGGAACTCTCCTTCGGTACCCTCACACATATTATTCCCTCATTTAGTGGATATTTTCACAAAAAAGTGAAATTTTCAAAAATCCAGAAAATTGGCTGAAAACGACTAAATATCAAGGACTCATTCTGCGAATCGCTCTGGAACTGAAATCGGAACGCTCACTGACATTTCCCCTATCTGAAAGTCTGATAAACGCCGGAAAAATGACTAAGTCCAAAAAAAAATTTATTTCAACTTTTTTCAATTTTACCCCCGTGGGATATATATTCTACCCACACACATTTGGAACTCTCCTTCGGTACCCTCACACATATTATTCCCTCATTTAGTGGATATTTTCACAAAAAAGTGAAATTTTCAAAAATCCAGAAAATTGGCTGAAAATGACTAAATAACAAGGAATCATTGGGCGAATCGCTCTGGAACTGAAATCGGAACACTCACTGACATTTCCCCTATCTGAAAGTCTGATAAACGCCGGAAAAATGACTAAGTCCAAAAAAAATTTTTTTTAAACTTTTTTCAATTTTACCCCCGTGGCATATATATTCTTCCCACACACATTTGAAACTCTCCTGGGGTACCCTCACACATATTATTCCCTCATTTAGTGGATATTTTCACAAAAAAGTGAAATTTTCAAAAATCCAGAAAATTGGCTGAAAACGACTAAATATCAAAGACTCATTGGGCGAATCGCTCTGGAACTGAAATCGGAACACTCACTGACATTTCCCCTATCTTAAAGTCTGATAAACGCCGGAAAAACGACTAAGTCCAAAAAAAAAATGTTTCTACTTTTTTCAATTTTACCCCCGTGCGATATATATTCTACCCACAAACATTTGGAACTCTCCTGGGGTACCCTCACACATATTATTCCCTCATTTAGTGGATATTTTCACAAAAAAGTGAAATTTTCAAAAATCCAGAAAATTGGCTGAAAACGACTAAATATCAAGGAATCATTGGGTGAATCGCTCTGGAACTGAAATCGGAACACTCACTGACATTTCCCCTATCTGAAAGTCTGATAAACGCCGGAAAAATGACTAAGTCCAAAAAAATTTTTTTTTCAATTTTACCCCCGTGGGATATATATTCTTCCCACACACATTTGGAACTCTCCTGGGGAACCCTCACACATATTATTCCCTCATTTAGTGGATATTTTCACAAAAAAGTGAAATTTTCAAAAATCCAGAAAATTGGCTGAAAACGACTAAATATCAAAGACTCATTGGGCGAATCGCTCTGGAACTGAAATCGGAACGCTCACTGACATTTCCCCTATCTGAAAGTCTGATAAACGCCAGAAAAATGACTAAGTCCAAAAAATAATTTTTTTCAACTTTTTTCAATTTTACCCCCGTGGGATATATATTCTTCCCACACACATTTGGAACTCTCCTGGGGAACCCTCACACATATTATTCCCTCATTTAGTGGATATTTTCACAAAAAAGTGAAATTTTCAAAAATCCAGAAAATTGGCTGAAAACGACTAAATATCAAAGACTCATTGGGCGAATCGCTCTGGAACTGAAATCGGAACACTCACTGACATTTCCCCTATCTTAAAGTCTGATAAACGCCGGAAAAACGACTAAGTCCAAAAAAAAAATGTTTCTACTTTTTTCAATTTTACCCCCGTGCGATATATATTCTACCCACAAACATTTGGAACTCTCCTGGGGTACCCTCACACATATTATTCCCTCATTTAGTGGATATTTTCACAAAAAAGTGAAATTTTCAAAAATCCAGAAAATTGGCTGAAAACGACTAAATAACAAGGACTCATTCGGCGAATCGCTCTGGAACTGAAATCGGAACGCTCACTGACATTTCCCCTATCTGAAAGTCTGATAAACGCCGGAAAAATGACTAAGTTCAAAAAAAATTTTTTTTAAACTTTTTTCAATTTTACCCCCATGGCATATATATTCTTCCCACACACATTTGAAACTCTCCTGGGGTACCCTCACACATATTACTCCCTCATTTATTGGATATTTTCACAAAAAAGTGAAATTTTCAAAAATCCAGAAAATTGGCTGAAAACGACTAAATATCAAAGACTCATTGGGCGAATCACTCTGGAACTGAAATCGGAACACTCACTGACATTTCCCCTATCTTAAAGTCTGATAAACGCCGGAAAAATGACTAAGTCCAAAAAAAAAAAATTTCTACTATATTCAATTTTACCCCCGTGGGATATATATTCTTCCCACACACATTTGAAACTCTCCTGGGGTACCCTCATACATATTATTCCCTCATTTAGTGGATATTTTCACAAAAAAGTGAAATTTTCAAAAATCCAGAAAATTGGCTGAAAACGACTAAATATCAAAGACTCATTGGGCGAATCACTCTGGAATTGAAATCGGAAAGCTCACTGACATTTCCCCTATCTGAAAGTCTGATAAACGCCGGAAAAATGACTAAGTTCAAAAAAATGTTTTTTCAATTTTACCCCCGTGGGATATATATTCTACCCACACACATTTGGAACTCTCCTGGGGTACCCTCACACATATTATTCCCTCATTTAGTGGATATTTTCACAAAAAAGTGAAATTTTCAAAAATCCAGAAAATTGGCTGAAAACCACTAAATATCAAGGACTCATTCGGCGAATCGCTCTGGAACTGAAATCGGAATGCTCACTGACATTTCCCCTATCTGAAAGTCTGATAAACGCCGAAAAAATGACTAAGTCCAAAAAAAAAAAATTTTCTACTTTATTCAATTTTACCCCCGTGGGATATATATTCTTCCCACACACATTTGGAAGTCTCCTGGGGTACCCTCATACATATTATTCCCTCATTTAGTGGATATTTTCACAAAAAAGTGAAATTTTCAGAAATCCAGAAAATTGGCTGAAAACAACTAAATAACAAGGACTCATTGGGCGAATCACTCTGGAACTGAAATCGGAACGCTCACTGACATTTCCCCTATCTGAAAGTCTGATAAACGCCGGAAAAATGACTAAGTCCAAAAAAAAATTTTTTTCAACTTTTTTCAATTTTACCCCCGTGGGATATATATTCTACCCACAAACATTTGGAACTCTCCTTCGGTACTCTCACACATATTATTCCCTCATTTAGTGGATATTTTCACAAAAAAGTGAAATTTTCAAAAATCCAGAAAATTGTCTGAAAACTACTAAATAACAAGGACTCATTGGGCGAATCGCTCTGGAACTGAAATCGGAATGCTCACTGACATTTCCCCTATCTGAAAGTCTGATAAACGCCGAAAAAATGACTAAGTCCAAAAAAAAAAATTTTTCTACTTTATTCAATTTTACCCCCGTGGGATATATATTCTACCCACAAACATTTGGAACTCTCCTGGGGTACCCTCACACATATTATTCCCTCATTTAGTGGATATTTTCACAAAAAAGTGAAATTTTCAAAAATCCAGAAAATTGGCTGAAAACGACTAAATATCAAGGTCTCATTGGGCGAATCGCTCTGGAACTGAAATCGGAACACTCACTGACATTTCCCCTATCTGAAAGTCTGATAAACGCCGGAAAAATGATTAAGTCCCAAAAATTTTTTTTTCAACTTTCTTCAATTTTACCCCCGTGGGATATATTTTCTTCCCACACACATTTGGAACTCTCCTGGGGTACCCTCACACATATTATTCCCTCATTTAGTGGATATTTTCACAAAAAATTAAATTTTCAAAAATCCAGAAAATTGGCTGAAAACGACTAAATATCAAGGACTCATTGGGCGAATCGCTCTGGAACTGAAATCGGAACGCTCATTGACATTTCCCCTATCTGAAAGTCTGATAAACGCCAGAAAAATGACTAAGTCCAAAAAAATTTTTTTTTCAATTTTACCCCCGTGGGATATATATTCTACCCACACACATTTGGAACTCTCCTTCGGTACCCTCACACATATTATTCCCTCATTTAGTGGATATTTTCACAAAAAAGTGAAATTTTCAAAAATCCAGAAAATTGGCTGAAAACGACTAAATAACAAGGTCTCATTGGGTGAATCGCTCTGGAACTGAAATCGGAACGCTCACTGCCATTTCCCCTATCTAAAAGACTGATAAACGCCGGAAAAATGACTAAGTCCAAAAACAAAATTTTTTCAACTTTTTTCAATTTTACCCCCGTGGGATATATATTCTTCCCACACACATTTGGAACTCTCCTGGGGTACCCTCACACATATTATTCCCTCACTTAGTGGATATTTTCACAAAAAAGTGAAATTTTCAAAAATCCAGAAAATTGGCTGAAAACAACTAAATAACAAGGACTCATTGGGCAAATCACTCTGGAACTGAAATCGGAACGCTCACTGACATTTCCCCTATCTGAAAGTCTGATAAACGCCGGAAAAATGACTAAGTCCAAAAAAAAATTTTTTTCAATTTTTTTCAATTTTACCCCCGTGGGATATATATTCTACCCACACACATTTGGAACTCTCCTGGGGTACCCTCACACATATTATTCCCTCATTTAGTGGATATTTTCACAAAAAAGTGAAATTTTCAAAAATCCAGAAAATTGGCTGAAAACGACTAAATATCAAGGACCCATTCGGCGAATCGCTCTGGAACTGAAATCGGAACGCTCACTGACATTTCCACTATCTGAAAGTCTGATAAACGCTGAAAAAATGACTAAGTCCAAAAAAAAAAAATTTTTCTACTTTATTCAATTTTACCCCCGTGGGATATATATTCTACCCACAAACATTTGGAACTCTCCTGGGGTACCCTCACACATATTATTCCCTCATTTAGTGGATATTTTCACAAAAAAGTGAAATTTTCAAAAATCCAGAAAATTGGCTGAAAATGACTAAATAACAAGGACTCATTGGGCGAATCGCTCTGGAACTGAAATCGGAATGCTCACTGACATTTCCCCTATCTGAAAGTCTGATAAACGTCGGAAAAACGACTAAGTCCAAAAAAAATTTTTTTTCAACTTTTTTCAATTTTACCCCCATCGGATATATATTCTACCCACACACATTTGGAACTCTCCTGGGGTACCCTCACACATATTATTCCCTCATTTAGTGGATATTTTCACAAAAAAGTGAAATTTTCAAAAATCCAGAAAATTGGCTGAAAACGACTAAATATCAAGGATTCATTCTGCGAATCGCTCTGGAACTGAAATCGGAACGCTCACTGACATTTCCCCTATCTGAAAGTCTGATAAACGCTGAAAAAATGACTAAGTCCAAAAAAAAAAATGTTTCTACTTTATTCAATTTTACCCCCGTGGGATATATATTCTTCCCAAACACACTTGAAACTCTCCTGGGGTACCCTCACACATATTATTCCCTCATTTAGTGGATATTTTCACAAAAAAGTGAAATTTTCAAAAATCCAGAAAATTGGCTGAAAACGACTAAATATCAAAGACTCATTGGGCGTATCGCTCTGGAACTGAAATTGGAACACTCACTGACATTTGCCATATCTGAAAGTCTGATAAACGCTGAAAAAATGACTAAGTCCAAAAAAAAAATGTTTTCAACTTTTTTCTCTTTTAACCCCGTGGGATATATATTCTACCCACACACATTTGGAACTCTCCTGGGGTACCCTCACACATATTATTCCCTCATTTAGTGGATATTTTCACAAAAAAGAGAAATTTTCAAAAATCCAGAAAATTGGCTGAAAAACGACTAAATATCAAGGACTCATTGGGCGAATCGCTCTGGAACTGAAATCGGAACGCTCACTGACATTTCCCCTATCTGAAAGTCTGATAAACGCCGGAAAAATTACTAAGTCCAAAAAAAATTTTTTTTCAACTTTTTTCAATTTTACCCCCGTCGGATATATATTCTACCCACACACATTTGGAACTCTCCTGGGGTTCCCTCACACATATTATTCCCTCATTTAGTGGATATTTTCACAAAAAAGCGAAATTTTCAAAAATCCAGAAAATTGGCTGAAAACGACTAAATAACAAGGACTCATTGGGCGAATCGCTCTGGAACTGAAATCGGAATGCTCACTGACATTTCCCCTATCTGAAAGTCTGATAAACATCGGAAAAACGACTAAGTCCAAAAAAAATTTTTTTTTCAACTTTTTTCAATTTTACCCCAGTGGGATATATATTCTACCCACACACATTTCGAACTCTCCTGGGGTACCCTCACACATATTATTCCCTCATTTAGTGGATATTTTCACAAAAAAGTGAAATTTTCAAAAATCCAGAAAATTGGCTGAAAACGACTAAATATCAAAGACTCATTGGGCGAATCGCTCTGGAACTGAAATCGGAATGCTCACTGACATTTCCCCTATCTAAAAGTCTGATAAACGCCGGAAAAATGACAGTCCAAAAAAAATTTTTTTCAACTTTTTTCAATTTTACCCCCGTGGGATATATATTCTACCCACACACATTTGGAACTCTCCTTCGGTACTCTCACACATATTATTCCCTCATTTAGTGGATATTTTCACAAAAAAGCGAAATTTTCAAAAATCCAGAAAATTGGCTGAAAACGACTAAATAACAAGGACTCATTGGGCGAATCGCTCTGGAACTGAAATCGGAATGCTCACTGACATTTCCCCTATCTGAAAGTCTGATAAACATCGGAAAAACGACTAAGTCCAAAAAAAATTTTTTTTTCAACTTTTTTCAATTTTACCCCAGTGGGATATATATTCTACCCACACACATTTCGAACTCTCCTGGGGTACCCTCACACATATTATTCCCTCATTTAGTGGATATTTTCACAAAAAAGTGAAATTTTCAAAAATCCAGAAAATTGGCTGAAAACGACTAAATAACAAGGACTCATTGGGCGAATCGCTCTGGAACTGAAATCGGAATGCTCACTGACATTTCCCCTATCTAAAAGTCTGATAAACGCCGGAAAAATGACAGTCCAAAAAAAATTTTTTTCAACTTTTTTCAATTTTACCCCCGTGGGATATATATTCTACCCACACACATTTGGAACTCTCCTTCGGTACTCTCACACATATTATTCCCTCATTTAGTGGATATTTTCACAAAAAAGTGAAACTTTCAAAAATCCAGAAAATTGGCTGAAAACGACTAAATAACAAGGACTCATTGGGCGAATCGCTCTGGAAATGAAATCGGAATGCTCACTGACATTTCCCCTATCTGAAAGTCTGATAAACGTCGGAAAAACGACTAAGTCCAAAAAAAATTTTTTTTCAACTTTATTCAATTTTACCCCCGTGGGATATATATTCTTCCCACACACATTTGAAACTCTCCTGGGGTACCCTCACACATATTATTCCCTCATTTAGTGGATATTTTCACAAAAAAGTGAAATTTTCAAAAATCCAGAAAATTGGCTGAAAACGACTAAATATCAAAGACTCATTGGGCGAATCGCTCTGGAACTGAAATCGGAACGCTCACTGACATTTCCCCTATCTAAAAGTCTGATAAACGCCGAAAAAATGACTAAGTCCAAAAAAAAATTTTTTTCAACTTATTTCTCTTTTAACCCCGTGGGATATATATTCTACCCACACACATTTGGAACTCTCCTGGGGTACCCTAACACATATTATTCCCTCATTTAGTGGATATTTTCACAAAAAAGTGAAATTTTCAAAAATCCAGAAAATTGGCTGAAAAACGACTAGATATCAAGGACTCATTGGGCGAATCGCTCTGGAACTGAAATCGGAACGCTCACTGACATTTCCCCTATCTGAAAGTCTGATAAACGCCGGAAAAATTACTAAGTCAAAAAAAAATTTTTTTTCAACTTTTTTCAATTTTACCCCCGTGGGATATATATTCTACCCACACACATTTGGAACTCTCCTTCGGTACTCTCACACATATTATTCCCTCATTTAGTGGATATTTTCACAAAAAAGTGAAATTTTCAAAAATCCAGAAAATTGGCTGAAAATGACTAAATAACAAGGACTCATTGGGCGAATCGCTCTGGTACTGAAATCGGAATGCTCACTGACATTTCCCCTATCTGAAAGTCTGATAAACGTCGGAAAAACGACTAAGTAAAAAAAAAAATTTTTTTCAACTTTTTTCAATTTTACCCCCGTCGGATATATATTCTACCCACACACATTTGGAACTCTCCTGGGGTACCCTCACACATATTATTCCCTCATTTAGTGGATATTTTCACAAAAAAGTGAAATTTTCAAAAATCCAGAAAATTGGCTGAAAACGACTAAATATCAAGGACTCATTCGGCGAATCGCTCTAGAACTGAAATTGGAACGCTCACTGACATTTCCCCTATCTGAAAGTCTGATAAACGCTGAAAAAATGACTAAGTCCAAAAAAAAAAATGTTTCTACTTTATTCAATTTTACCCCCGTGGGATATATACTCTTCCCAAACACATTTGAAACTCTCCTGGGGTACCCTCACACATATTATTCCCTCATTTAGTGGATATTTTCACAAAAAAGTGAAATTTTCAAAAATCCAGAAAATTGGCTGAAAACGACTAAATATCAAAGACTCATTGGGCGAATCGCTCTGGAACTGAAATCGGAACGCTCACTGACATTTCCCCTATCTAAAAGTCTGATAAACGCCGGAAAAATGACAGTCCAAAAAAAATTTTTTTCAACTTTTTTCAATTTTACCCCCGTGGGATATATATTCTACCCACACACATTTGGAACTCTCCTTCGGTACTCTCACACATATTATTCCCTCATTTAGTGGATATTTTCACAAAAAAGTGAAACTTTCAAAAATCCAGAAAATTGGCTGAAAACGACTAAATAACAAGGACTCATTGGGCGAATCGCTCTGGAACTGAAATCGGAATGCTCACTGACATTTCCCCTATCTGAAAGTCTGATAAACGTCGGAAAAACGACTAAGTCCAAAAAAAATTTTTTTTCAACTTTATTCAATTTTACCCCCGTGGGATATATATTCTTCCCACACACATTTGAAACTCTCCTGGGGTACCCTCACACATATTATTCCCTCATTTAGTGGATATTTTCACAAAAAAGTGAAATTTTCAAAAATCCAGAAAATTGGCTGAAAACGACTAAATATCAAAGACTCATTGGGCGAATCGCTCTGGAACTGAAATCGGAACGCTCACTGACATTTCCCCTATCTAAAAGTCTGATAAACGCCGAAAAAATGACTAAGTCCAAAAAAAAATTTTTTTCAACTTATTTCTCTTTTAACCCCGTGGGATATATATTCTACCCACACACATTTGGAACTCTCCTGGGGTACCCTAACACATATTATTCCCTCATTTAGTGGATATTTTCACAAAAAAGTGAAATTTTCAAAAATCCAGAAAATTGGCTGAAAAACGACTAGATATCAAGGACTCATTGGGCGAATCGCTCTGGAACTGAAATCGGAACGCTCACTGACATTTCCCCTATCTGAAAGTCTGATAAACGCCGGAAAAATTACTAAGTCAAAAAAAAATTTTTTTTCAACTTTTTTCAATTTTACCCCCGTGGGATATATATTCTACCCACACACATTTGGAACTCTCCTTCGGTACTCTCACACATATTATTCCCTCATTTAGTGGATATTTTCACAAAAAAGTGAAATTTTCAAAAATCCAGAAAATTGGCTGAAAATGACTAAATAACAAGGACTCATTGGGCGAATCGCTCTGGTACTGAAATCGGAATGCTCACTGACATTTCCCCTATCTGAAAGTCTGATAAACGTCGGAAAAACGACTAAGTCAAAAAAAAAATTTTTTTCAACTTTTTTCAATTTTACCCCCGTCGGATATATATTCTACCCACACACATTTGGAACTCTCCTGGGGTACCCTCACACATATTATTCCCTCATTTAGTGGATATTTTCACAAAAAAGTGAAATTTTCAAAAATCCAGAAAATTGGCTGAAAACGACTAAATATCAAGGACTCATTCGGCGAATCGCTCTAGAACTGAAATTGGAACGCTCACTGACATTTCCCCTATCTGAAAGTCTGATAAACGCTGAAAAAATGACTAAGTCCAAAAAAAAAAATGTTTCTACTTTATTCAATTTTACCCCCGTGGGATATATATTCTTCCCAAACACATTTGAAACTCTCCTGGGGTACCCTCACACATATTATTCCCTCATTTAGTGGATATTTTCACAAAAAAGTGAAATTTTCAAAAATCCAGAAAATTGGCTGAAAACGACTAAATATCAAAGACTCATTGGGCGTATCGCTCTGGAACTGAAATTGGAACACTCACTGACATTTGCCATATCTGAAAGTCTGATAAACGCCGGAAAAATGACTAAGTCCAAAAAAAAAATGTTTTCAACTTTTTTCTCTTTTAACCCCGTGGGATATATATTCTACCCACACACATTTGGAACTCTCCTGGGGTACCCTCACACATATTATTCCCTCATTTAGTGGATATTTTCACAAAAAAGATAAATTTTCAAAAATCCAGAAAATTGGCTGAAAATGACTAAATAACAAGGACTCATTGGGCGAATCGCTCTGGAACTGAAATCGGAATGCTCACTGACATTTCCCCTATCTGAAAGTCTGATAAACGTCGGAAAAACGACTAAGTCAAAAAAAAAAATTTTTTCAACTTTTTTCAATTTTACCCCCGTCGGATATATATTCTACCCACACACATTTGGAACTCTCCTGGGGTACGCTCACACATATTATTCCCTCATTTAGTGGATATTTTCACAAAAAAGTGAAATTTTCAAAAATCCAGAAAATTGGCTGAAAATGACTAAATATCAAGGACTCATTCGGCGAATCGCTCTAGAACTGAAATTGGAACGCTCACTGACATTTCCCCTATCTGAAAGTCTGATAAAAGCTGAAAAAATGACTAAGTCCAAAAAAAAAAATGTTTCTACTTTATTCAATTTTACCCCCGTGGGATATATATTCTTCCCAAACACATTTGAAACTCTCCTGGGGTACCCTCACACATATTATTCCCCCATTTAGTGGATATTTTCACAAAAAAGTGAAATTTTCAAAAATCCAGAAAATTGGCTGAAAACGACTAAATATCAAAGACTCATTGGGCGTATCGCTCTGGAACTGAAATTGGAACACTCACTGACATTTGCCATATCTGAAAGTCTGATAAACGCCGGAAAAATGACTAAGTCTAAAAAAAAAATGTTTTCAACTTTTTTCTCTTTTAACCCCGTGGGATATATATTCTACCCACACACATTTGGAACTCTCCTGGGGTACCCTCACACATATTATTCCCTCATTTAGTGGATATTTTCACAAAAAAGATAAATTTTCAAAAATCCAGAAAATTGGCTGAAAAACGACTAAATATCAAGGACTCATTGGGCGAATCGCTCTGGAACTGAAATCGGAATGCTCACTGACATTTCCCCTATCCGAAAGTCTGATAAACGTCGGAAAAACGACTAAGTCCAAAAAAAATTTTTTTTCAACTTTTTTCAATTTTACCCCAGTGGGATATATATTCTACCCACACACATTTGGAACTCTCCTTCGGTACTCTCACACATATTATTCCCTAATTTAGTGGATATTTTCACAAAAAAGTGAAATTTTCAAAAATCCAGAAAATTGGCTGAAAACGACTAAATAACAAGGACTCATTGGGCGAATCGCTCTGGAACTGAAATCGGAATGCTCACTGACATTTCCCCTATCTGAAAGTCTGATAAACGTCGGAAAAACGACTAAGTCCAAAAAAAATTTTTTTTCAACTTTTTTCAATTTTACCCCAGTGGGATATATATTCTACCCACACACATTTCGAACTCTCCTGGGGTACCCTCACACATATTATTCCCTCATTTAGTGGATATTTTCACAAAAAAGTGAAATTTTCAAAAATCCAGAAAATTGGCTGAAAACGACTAAATATCAAAGACTCATTGGGCAAATCGCTCTGGAACTGAAATCGGAACGCTCACTGACATTTCCCCTATCTAAAAGTCTGATAAACGCCGGAAAAATGACTAAGTCCAAAAAAAAATTTTTTTCAACTTTTTTCAATGTTACCCCCGTGGGATATATATTCTACCCACACACATTTGGAACTCTCCTTCGGTACTCTCACACATATTATTCCCTCATTTAGTGGATATTTTCACAAAAAAGTGAAATTTTCAAAAATCCAGAAAATTGGCTGAAAACGACTAAATAACAAGGACTCATTGGGCGAATCGCTCTGGAACTGAAATCGGAATGCTCACTGACATTTCCCCTATCTGAAAGTCTGATAAACGCCGGAAAAATGACTAAGTCCCCAAAAAAATTTTTTTCAACTTTTTTCAATTTAACCCCTGTGGGATATATATTCTACCCACACACATTTGGAACTCTCCTGGGTTATCCTCACACATATTATTCCCTCATTTAGTGGATATTTTCACAAAAAAGTGAAATTTTCAAAAATCCAGAAAATTGGCTGAAAACGACTAAATATCAAGGACTCATTGGGCGAATCGCTCTGGAGCTGAAATCGGAACGCTCACTGACATTTCTCGTATCTGAAAGTCTGATAAACGCTGGAAAAATGACTAAGTCCAAAAAAAAATTTTTTCAGCTTTTTTCAATTTTACCTCCGTGGGATATATATTCTACCCACACACATTTGGAACTCTCCTGGGGTACCCTCACACATATTATTCCCTCATTTAGTGGATATTTTCACAAAAAAGTGAAATTTTCAAAAATCCAGAAAATTGGCTGAAAACGACTAAATATCAAAGACTCATTGGGCGAATCGCTCTGGAACTGAAATCGGAATGCTCACTGACATTTCCCTTATCTGAAAGTCTGATCAACGCCAGAAAAATGACTAAGTCCAAAAAAAAATTTTTTTCAACTTTTTTCAATTTTACCCCCGTCGGATATATATTCTACCCACACATATTTGGAACTCTTCTGGGGTACCCTCACACTTATTACTCCCTCATTTAGTGGATATTTTCACAAAAAAGTGAAATTTTCAAAAATCCAGAAAAGTGGCTGAAAACGACTAAATATCAAAGACTCATTGGGCGTATCGCTCTGGAACTGAAATCGGAATGCTCACTGACACTTCCCCTATCTGAAAGTCTGATAAACGCCGGAAAAATGACTACGTCCAAAAAAAAAATGTTTTCAACTTTTTTCAATTTTACCCCCGTGGGATATATATTCTACCCACACACATTTGGAGCTCTCCTTCAGTACCCTCACACATATTATTCCCTCATTTAGTGGATATTTTCACAAAAAAGTGAAATTTTCAAAAATCCAGAAAATTGGCTGAAAACGAGTAAATATCAAAGACTCATTGGGCGTATCGCTCTGGAACTGAAATCGGAACGCTCACTGACATTTCCCCTATCTGAAAGTCTGATAAACGCCAGAAAAATGACAGTCCAAAAAAAATTTTTTTTCAACTTTTTTCAATTTTACCCCCGTGGGATATATATTCTTCCCACACACTTTTGGGACTCTCCTGGGGTACCCTCACACATATTATTCCCTCATTTAGTGGATATTTTCACAAAAAAGTGAAATTTTCAAAAATCCAGAAAACTGGCTGAAAGCGACTAAATATCAAAGACTCATTGGGCGAATCGCTCTGGAACTGAAATTGGAACACTCACTGACATTTGCCCTATCTGAAAGTCTGATAAACGCCGGAAAAATGACTAAGTCCAAAAAAAAATGTTTTCAGCTTTTTTCAATTTTACCTCCGTGGGATATATATTCTACCCACACACATTTGGAACTCTCCTGGGGTACCCTCACACATATTATTCCCTCATTTAGTGGATATTTTCACAAAAAAGTGAAATTTTCAAAAATCCAGAAAATTGGCTGAAAACAACTAAATATCATGGACTCATTGGGCGAATCGCTCTGGAACTGAAATCGGAATGCTCACTGACATTTCCCCTATCTGAAAGTCTGTTCAACGGCAGAAAAATGACTTAAGTCCAAAAAAAAATTTTTTTCAAATTTTTTCAATTTTACCCCCGTGGGATATATATTCTACCCACACACATTTGGAACTCTCCTGGGTTACCCTCACACATATTATTCCCTCATTTAGTGGATATTTTCACAAAAAAGTGAAATTTTCAAAAATCCAGAAAATTGGCTGAAAATGACTAAATATCAAGGACTCATTGGGCGAAACGCTCTGGAGCTGAAATCGGAACGCTCACTGACATTTCTCGTATCTGAAAGTCTGATAAACGCCGGAAAAATGACTAAGTCCAAAAAAAAATTTTTTTCAACTTTTTTCAATTTTACCCCCGTGGGATATATATTCTTCCCACACACATTTGGTACTCTCCTGCGGTATCCTCACACATATTATTCCCTCATTTAGTGGATATTTTCACAAAAAAGTGAAATTTTCAAAAATCCAGAAAATTGGCTGAAAACGACTAAATATCAAGGACTCATTGGGCGTATCGCTCTGGAACTTAAATCGGAATGCTCACTGACATTTCCCCTATCTGAAAGTCTGATAAACGCCAGAAAAATGACTAAGTCCAAAAAAAAATTTTTTCAGCTTTTTTCAATTTTACCCCCGTGGGATATATATTCTACCCACACACATTTGGAACTCTCCTGGGGTTCCCTAACACATATTATTCCCTCACTTAGTGGATATTTTCACAAAAAAGTGAAATTTTCAAAAATCCAGAAAATTGGCTGAAAACGACTAAATATCAAGGACTCATTGGGCGTATCGCTCTGGAACTGAAATCGGAATGCTCACTGACATTTGCCGTATCTGAAAGTCTGATCAACGCCAGAAAAATGACTAAGTCCAAAAAAAATTTTTTTTCAACTTTTTTCAATTTTACCTCCGTCGGATATATATTCTACCCACACACATTTGGAACTCTCCTGGGGTACCCTCACACATATTATTCCCTCATTTAGTGGATATTTTCACAAAAAAGTGAAATTTTCAAAAATCCAGAAAATTGGCTGAAAACGACTAAATATCAAAGACTCATTGGGCGAATCGCTCTGGAACTGAAATTGGAACGCTCACAGACATTTGCCCTATCTGAAAGTCTGATAAACGCCGGAAAAATGACTAAGTCCAAAAAAAAATTTTTTTCAACTTTTTTCAATTTTACCCCCGTGGGATATATATTCTTCCCACACACATTTAGAGCTCTCCTGGGGTACCCTCACACATAATATTCCCTCATTTAGTGGATATTTTCACAAAAAAGTGAAATTTTCAAAAATCCAGAAAATTGGCTGAAAACAACTAAATATCAAGGACTCATTGGGCGAATCGCTCTGGAACTGAAATCGGAACGCTCACTGACATTTCCCCTATCTGAAAGTCTGATAAACGCCAGAAAAATTACTAAGTCCAAAAAAAAATTTTTTCAGCTTTTTTCAATTTTACCCCCGTGGGATATATATTCTACCCACACACATTTGGAACTCTCCTGGGGTTCCCTAACACATATTATTCCCTCACTTAGTGGATATTTTCACAAAAAAGTGAAATTTTCAAAAATCCAGAAAATTAGCTGAAAACGACTAAATATCAAAGACTCATTGGGCGAATTGCTCTGGAACTGAAATTTGAACGCTCACTGACATTTGCCCTATATGAAAGTCTGATAAACGCCGGAAAAATGACTAAGTCCAAAAAAAAATTTTTTTTAACTTTTTTCAATTTTACCCCCGTGGGATATATATTCTTCCCACACACATTTAGAACTCTCCTGGGGTACCCTCACACATATTATTCCCTCATTTAGTGAATATTTTCACAAAAAAGTGAAATTTTCAAAAATCCAGAAAATTGGCTGAAAACGACTAAATATCAAGGACTCATTGGGCGAAACGCTCTGGAGCTGAAATCGGAACGCTCACTGACATTTCTCGTATCTGAAAGTCTGATAAACGCCGGAAAAATGACTAAGTCCAAAAAAAAATTTTTTTCAACTTTTTTCAATTTTACCCCCGTGGGATATATATTCTTCCCACACACATTTGGTACTCTCCTGCGGTATCCTCACACATATTATTCCCTCATTTAGTGGATATTTTCACAAAAAAGTGAAATTTTCAAAAATCCAGAAAATTGGCTGAAAACGACTAAATATCAAGGACTCATTGGGCGTATCGCTCTGGAACTGAAATCGGAACGCTCACTGACATTTCCCCGATCTGAAAGTCTGATAAACGCCGGAAAAATGACTAAGTCAAAAAAATTTTTTTCAACTTTTTTCAATTTTACCTCCGTCGGATATATATTCTACCCACACACATTTGAAACTCTCCTGGGGTACCCTCACACATATTATTCCCTCATTTAGTGGATATTTTCACAAAAAAGTGAAATTTTCAAAAATCCAGAAAATTGTCTGAAAATGACTAAATATCAAGGACTCATTGGGCGTATCGCTCTGGAACTGAAATCGGAACGCTCACTGACATTTCCCCTATCTGAAAGTCTGATCAACGCCAGAAAAATGATTAAGTCCAAAAAAAACTTTTTTTCAACTTTTTTCAATTTTACCTCAGTCGGATATATATTCTACCCACACACATTTGGAACTCTCCTGGGGTACCCTCACACATATTATTCCCTCATTTAGTGAATATTTTCACAAAAAAGTGAAATTTTCAAAAATCCAGAAAATTGGCTGAAAACAACTAAATATCAAGGACTCATTGGGCGAATCACTCTGAAACTGAAATCGGAACGCTCACTGAAATTTGCCCTATCTGAAAGTCTGATAAACGCCGGAAAAATGACTAAGTCCAAAAAAAAATTTTTTTTAACTTTTTTCAATTTTACCCCCGTGGGATATATATTCTTCCCACACACATTTAGAACTCTCCTGGGGTACCCTCACACATATTATTCCCTCATTTAGTGAATATTTTCACAAAAAAGTGAAATTTTCAAAAATCCAGAAAATTGGCTGAAAACGACTAAATATCAAGGACTCATTGGGCGAAACGCTCTGGAGCTGAAATCGGAACGCTCACTGACATTTCTCGTATCTGAAAGTCTGATAAACGCCGGAAAAATGACTAAGTCCAAAAAAAAAATTTTTTCAACTTTTTTCAATTTTACCCCCGTGGGATATATATTCTTCCCACACACATTTAGAGCTCTCCTGGGGTACCCTCACACATAATATTCCCTCATTTAGTGGATATTTTCACAAAAAAGTGAAATTTTCAAAAATCCAGAAAATTGGCTGAAAACAACTAAATATCAAGGACTCATTGGGCGAATCGCTCTGGAACTGAAATCGGAACGCTCACTGACATTTCCCCTATCTGAAAGTCTGATAAACGCCAGAAAAATGACTAAGTCCAAAAAAAAATTTTTTCAGCTTTTTTCAATTTTACCCCCGTGGGATATATATTCTACCCACAAACATTTGGAACTCTCCTGGGGTTCCCTAACACATATTATTCCCTCACTTAGTGGATATTTTCACAAAAAAGTGAAATTTTCAAAAATCCATAAAATTGGCTGAAAATGACTAAATATCAAAGACTCATTGGGCGAATCGCTCTGGAACTGAAATTGGAACGCTCACTGACATTTGCCCTATCTGAAAGTCTGATCAACGCCAGAAAAATGACTAAGTCCAAAAAAAATTTTTTTTCAACTTTTTTCAATTTTACTCCCATCGGATATATATTCTACCCAAACACATTTGAAACTCTCCTGGGGTACCCTCACACATATTATTCCCTCATTTAGTGGATATTTTCACAAAAAAGTGAAATTTTCAAAAATCCAGAAAATTAGCTGAAAACGACTAAATATCAAAGACTCATTGGGCGAATTGCTCTGGAACTGAAATTTGAACGCTCACTGACATTTGCCCTATCTGAAAGTCTGATAAACGCCGGAAAAATGACTAAGTCCAAAAAAAAATTTTTTTCAACTTTTTTCAATTTTACCCCCGTGGGATATATATTCTTCCCACACACATTTGGTACTCTCCTGCGGTATCCTCACACATATTATTCCCTCATTTAGTGGATATTTTCACAAAAAAGTGAAATTTTCAAAAATCCAGAAAATTGGCTGAAAACGACTAAATATCAAGGACTCATTGGGCGTATCGCTCTGGAACTGAAATCGGAACGCTCACTGACATTTCCCCGATCTGAAAGTCTGATAAACGCCGGAAAAATGACTAAGTCAAAAAAATTTTTTTCAACTTTTTTCAATTTTACCTCCGTCGGATATATATTCTACCCACACACATTTGAAACTCTCCTGGGGTACCCTCACACATATTATTCCCTCATTTAGTGGATATTTTCACAAAAAAGTGAAATTTTCAAAAATCCAGAAAATTGTCTGAAAATGACTAAATATCAAGGACTCATTGGGCGTATCGCTCTGGAACTGAAATCGGAACGCTCACTGACATTTCCCCTATCTGAAAGTCTGATCAACGCCAGAAAAATGATTAAGTCCAAAAAAACTTTTTTTCAACTTTTTTCAATTTTACCTCAGTCGGATATATATTCTACCCACACACATTTGGAACTCTTCTGGGGTACCCTCACACTTATTATTCCCTCATTTAGTGGATATTTTCTCAAAAAAGTGAAATTTTCAAAAATCCAGAAAATTGGCTGAAAACGACTAAATATCAAGGACTCATTGGGCGAATCGCTCTGGAACTGAAATTGGAACGCTCACTGACATTTCCCCTATCTGAAAGTCTGATAAACGTCGGAAAAATGACTAAGTCCAAAAAAAAATTTTTTTCAACTTTTTTCAATTTTACCCCCGTGGGATATATATTCTTCCCACACACATTTAGAGCTCTCCTGGGGTACCCTCACACATAATATTCCCTCATTTAGTGGATATTTTCACAAAAAAGTGAAATTTTCAAAAATCCAGAAAATTGGCTGAAAACAACTAAATATCAAGTACTCATTGGGCGAATCGCTCTGGAACTGAAATCGGAACGCTCACTGACATTTCCCCTATCTGAAAGTCTGATAAACGCCAGAAAAATGACTAAGTCCAAAAAAAAATTTTTTCAGCTTTTTTCAATTTTACCCCCGTGGGATATATATTCTACCCACACACATTTGGAACTCTCCTGGGGTTCCCTAACACATATTATTCCCTCACTTAGTGGATATTTTCACAAAAAAGTGAAATTTTCAAAAATCCAGAAAATTAGCTGAAAACGACTAAATATCAAAGACTCATTGGGCGAATTGCTCTGGAACTGAAATTTGAACGCTCACTGACATTTGCCCTATCTGAAAGTCTGATAAACGCCGGAAAAATGACTAAGTCCAAAAAAAAATTTTTTTTAACTTTTTTCAATTTTACCCCTGTGGGATATATATTCTTCCCACACACATTTAGAACTCTCCTGGGGTACCCTCACACATATTATTCCCTCATTTAGTGAATATTTTCACAAAAAAGTGAAATTTTCAAAAATCCAGAAAATTGGCTGAAAACGACTAAATATCAAGGACTCATTGGGCGAAACGCTCTGGAGCTGAAATCGGAACGCTCACTGACATTTCTCGTATCTGAAAGTCTGATAAACGCCGGAAAAATGACTAAGTCCAAAAAAAAATTTTTTTCAACTTTTTTCAATTTTACCCCCGTGGGATATATATTCTTCCCACACACATTTGGTACTCTCCTGCGGTATCCTCACACATATTATTCCCTCATTTAGTGGATATTTTCACAAAAAAGTGAAATTTTCAAAAATCCAGAAAATTGGCTGAAAACGACTAAATATCAAGGACTCATTGGGCGTATCGCTCTGGAACTGAAATCGGAACGCTCACTGACATTTCCCCGATCTGAAAGTCTGATAAACGCCGGAAAAATGACTAAGTCAAAAAAATTTTTTTCAACTTTTTTCAATTTTACCTCCGTCGGATATATATTCTACCCACACACATTTGAAACTCTCCTGGGGTACCCTCACACATATTATTCCCTCATTTAGTGGATATTTTCACAAAAAAGTGAAATTTTCAAAAATCCAGAAAATTGTCTGAAAATGACTAAATATCAAGGACTCATTGGGCGTATCGCTCTGGAACTGAAATCGGAACGCTCACTGACATTTCCCCTATCTGAAAGTCTGATCAACGCCAGAAAAATGATTAAGTCCAAAAAAAACTTTTTTTCAACTTTTTTCAATTTTACCTCAGTCGGATATATATTCTACCCACACACATTTGGAACTCTTCTGGGGTACCCTCACACTTATTATTCCCTCATTTAGTGGATATTTTCTCAAAAAAGTGAAATTTTCAAAAATCCAGAAAATTGGCTGAAAACGACTAAATATCAAGGACTCATTGGGCGAATCGCTCTGGAACTGAAATTGGAACGCTCACTGACATTTCCCCTATCTGAAAGTCTGATCAACGCCAGAAAAATGACTAAGTCCAAAAAAAAAATTTTTTCAACTTTTTTCAATTTTACCCCCGTGGGATATATATTCTTCCCAAACACATTTAGAGCTCTCCTGGCGTACCCTCACACATATTATTCCCTCATTTAGTGGATATTTTCACAAAAAAGTGAAATTTTAAAAAATCCAGAAAATTGGCTGAAAACAACTAAAAATCAAGGACTCATTGGGCGAATCGCTCTGGAACTGAAATCGGAACGCTCACTGACATTTCTCGTATCTGAAAGTCTGATAAACGCCGGAAAAATGACTAAGTCCAAAAAAAAATTTTTTTCAACTTTTTTCAATTTTACCCCCGTGGGATATATATTCTTCCCACACACATTTGGTACTCTCCTGCGGTATCCTCACACATATTATTCCCTCATTTAGTGGATATTTTCACAAAAAAGTGAAATTTTCAAAAATCCAGAAAATTGGCTGAAAACGACTAAATATCAAGGACTCATTGGGCGTATCGCTCTGGAACTGAAATCGGAATGCTCACTGACATTTGCCCTATCTGAAAGTCTGATAAACGCCGGAAAAATGACTAAGTCCAAAAAAAAATTTTTTTCAACTTTTTTCAATTTTACCCCCGTGGGATATATATTCTTCCCACACACATTTAGAGCTCTCCTGGGGTACCCTCACACATAATATTCCCTCATTTAGTGGATATTTTCACAAAAAAGTGAAATTTTCAAAAATCCAGAAAATTGGCTGAAAACGACTAAATATCAAAGACTCATTGGGCGAATCGCTCTGGAACTGAAATCGGAACGCTCACAGACATTTGCCCTATCTGAAAGTCTGATAAACGCCGGAAAAATGACTAAGTCCAAAAAAAAATTTTTTTCAACTTTTTTCAATTTTACCCCCGTGGGATATATATTCTTCCCACACACATTTAGAGCTCTCCTGGGGTACCCTCACACATAATATTCCCTCATTTAGTGGATATTTTCACAAAAAAGTGAAATTTTCAAAAATCCAGAAAATTGGCTTAAAACAACTAAATATCAAGGACTCATTGGGCGAATCGCTCTGGAACTGAAATTGGAACGCTCACTGACATTTCCCCTATCTGAAAGTCTGATAAACGCCAGAAAAATGACTAAGTCCAAAAAAAAATTTTTTCAGCTTTTTTCAATTTTACCCCCGTGGGATATATATTCTACCCACACACATTTGGAACTCTCCTGGGGTTCCCTAACACATATTATTCCCTCACTTAGTGGATATTTTCACAAAAAAGTGAAATTTTCAAAAATCCATAAAATTGGCTGAAAATGACTAAATATCAAAGACTCATTGGGCGAATCGCTCTGGAACTGAAATTGGAACGCTCACTGACATTTGCCCTATCTGAAAGTCTGATCAACGCCAGAAAAATGACTAAGTCCAAAAAAAATTTTTTTTCAACTTTTTTCAATTTTACTCCCGTCGGATATATATTCTACCCACACACATTTGAAACTCTCCTGGGTTACCCTCACACATATTATTCCCTCATTTAGTGGATATTTTCACAAAAAAGTGAAATTTTCAAAAATCCAGAAAATTGGCTGAAAACGACTAAATATCAAGGACTCATTGGGCAAAACGCTCTGGAGCTGAAATCGGAACGCTCACTGACATTTCTCGTATCTGAAAGACTGATAAACGCCGCAAAAATGACTAAGTCCAAAAAAAAATTTTTTTCAACTTTTTTCAATTTTACCCCCGTGGGATATATATTCTTCCCACACACATTTGGTACTCTCCTGCGGTATCCTCACACATATTATTCCCTCATTTAGTGGATATTTTCACAAAAAAGTGAAATTTTCAAAAATCCAGAAAATTGGCTGAAAACGACTAAATATCAAGGACTCATTGGGCGTATCGCTCTGGAACTGAAATCGGAACGCTCACTGACATTTCCCCTATCTGAAAGTCTGATAAACGCCGGAAAAATGACTAAGTCAAAAAAATTTTTTTCAACTTTTTTCAATTTTACCTCCGTCGGATATATATTCTACCCACACACATTTGAAACTCTCCTGGGGTACCCTCACACATATTATTCCCTCATTTAGTGGATATTTTCACAAAAAAGTGAAATTTTCAAAAATCCAGAAAATTGTCTGAAAACGACTAAATATCAAGGACTCATTGGGCGTATCGCTCTGGAACTGAAATCGGAACGCTCACTGACATTTCCCCTATCTGAAAGTCTGATCAACGCCAGAAAAATGATTAAGTCCAAAAAAAACTTTTTTTCAACTTTTTTCAATTTTACCTCAGTCGGATATATATTCTACCCACACACATTTGGAACTCTTCTGGGGTACCCTCACACTTATTATTCCCTCATTTAGTGGATATTTTCTCAAAAAAGTGAAATTTTCAAAAATCCAGAAAATTGGCAGAAAACGACTAAATATCAAGGACTCATTGGGCGAATCGCTCTGGAACTGAAATTGGAACGCTCACTGACATTTCCCCTATCTGAAAGTCTGATCAACGCCAGAAAAATGACTAAGTCCAAAAAAAAAATTTTTTCAACTTCTTTCAATTTTACCCCCGTGGGATATATATTCTTCCCACACACATTTAGAGCTCTCCTGGGGTACCCTCACACATATTATTCCCTCATTTAGTGGATATTTTCACAAAAAAGTGAAATTTTCAAAAATCCAGAAAATTGGCTGAAAACGACTAAATATCAAAGACTCATTGGGCGAATCGCTCTGGAACTGAAATCGGAACGCTCACAGACATTCGCCCTATCTGAAAGTCTGATAAACGCCGGAAAAATGACTAAGTCCAAAAAAAAATTTTTTTCAACTTTTTTCAATTTTACCCCCGTGGGATATATATTCTTCCCACACACATTTAGAGCTCTCCTGGGGTACCCTCACACATAATATTCCCTCATTTAGTGGATATTTTCACAAAAAAGTGAAATTTTCAAAAATCCAGAAAATTGGCTTAAAACAACTAAATATCAAAGACTCATTGGGCGAATCGCTCTGGAACTGAAATCGGAACGCTCACTGACATTTCCCCTATCTAAAAGTCTGATAAACGCCGAAAAAATGACTAAGTCCAAAAAAAAATTTTTTTCAACTTATTTCTCTTTTAACCCCGTGGGATATATATTCTACCCACACACATTTGGAACTCTCCTGGGGTACCCTAACACATATTATTCCCTCATTTAGTGGATATTTTCACAAAAAAGTGAAATTTTCAAAAATCCAGAAAATTGGCTGAAAAACGACTAGATATCAAGGACTCATTGGGCGAATCGCTCTGGAACTGAAATCGGAACGCTCACTGACATTTCCCCTATCTGAAAGTCTGATAAACGCCGGAAAAATTACTAAGTCAAAAAAAAAATTTTTTTCAACTTTTTTCAATTTTACCCCCGTGGGATATATATTCTACCCACACACATTTGGAACTCTCCTTCGGTACTCTCACACATATTATTCCCTCATTTAGTGGATATTTTCACAAAAAAGTGAAATTTTCAAAAATCCAGAAAATTGGCTGAAAATGACTAAATAACAAGGACTCATTGGGCGAATCGCTCTGGAACTGAAATCGGAATGCTCACTGACATTTCCCCTATCTGAAAGTCTGATAAACGTCGGAAAAACGACTAAGTCAAAAAAAAAATTTTTTTCAACTTTTTTCAATTTTACCCCCGTCGGATATATATTCTACCCACACACATTTGGAACTCTCCTGGGGTACCCTCACACATATTATTCCCTCATTTAGTGGATATTTTCACAAAAAAGTGAAATTTTCAAAAATCCAGAAAATTGGCTGAAAACGACTAAATATCAAGGACTCATTCGGCGAATCGCTCTAGAACTGAAATTGGAACGCTCACTGACATTTCCCCTATCTGAAAGTCTGATAAACGCTGAAAAAATGACTAAGTCCAAAAAAAAAAATGTTTCTACTTTATTCAATTTTACCCCCGTGGGATATATATTCTTCCCAAACACATTTGAAACTCTCCTGGGGTACCCTCACACATATTATTCCCTCATTTAGTGGATATTTTCACAAAAAAGTGAAATTTTCAAAAATCCAGAAAATTGGCTGAAAACGACTAAATATCAAAGACTCATTGGGCGTATCGCTCTGGAACTGAAATTGGAACACTCACTGACATTTGCCATATCTGAAAGTCTGATAAACGCCGGAAAAATGACTAAGTCCAAAAAAAAAATGTTTTCAACTTTTTTCTCTTTTAACCCCGTGGGATATATATTCTACCCACACACATTTGGAACTCTCCTGGGGTACCCTCACACATATTATTCCCTCATTTAGTGGATATTTTCACAAAAAAGATAAATTTTCAAAAATCCAGAAAATTGGCTGAAAATGACTAAATAACAAGGACTCATTGGGCGAATCGCTCTGGAACTGAAATCGGAATGCTCACTGACATTTCCCCTATCTGAAAGTCTGATAAACGTCGGAAAAACGACTAAGTCAAAAAAAAAAATTTTTTCAACTTTTTTCAATTTTACCCCCGTCGGATATATATTCTACCCACACACATTTGGAACTCTCCTGGGGTACCCTCACACATATTATTCCCTCATTTAGTGGATATTTTCACAAAAAAGTGAAATTTTCAAAAATCCAGAAAATTGGCTGAAAACGACTAAATATCAAGGACTCATTCGGCGAATCGCTCTAGAACTGAAATTGGAACGCTCACTGACATTTCCCCTATCTGAAAGTCTGATAAACGCTGAAAAAATGACTAAGTCCAAAAAAAAAAATGTTTCTACTTTATTCAATTTTACCCCCGTGGGATATATATTCTTCCCAAACACATTTGAAACTCTCCTGGGGTACCCTCACACATATTATTCCCTCATTTAGTGGATATTTTCACAAAAAAGTGAAATTTTCAAAAATCCAGAAAATTGGCTGAAAACGACTAAATATCAAAGACTCATTGGGCGTATCGCTCTGGAACTGAAATTGGAACACTCACTGACATTTGCCATATCTGAAAGTCTGATAAACGCCGGAAAAATGACTAAGTCTAAAAAAAAAATGTTTTCAACTTTTTTCTCTTTTAACCCCGTGGGATATATATTCTACCCACACACATTTGGAACTCTCCTGGGGTACCCTCACACATATTATTCCCTCATTTAGTGGATATTTTCACAAAAAAGATAAATTTTCAAAAATCCAGAAAATTGGCTGAAAAACGACTAAATATCAAGGACTCATTGGGCGAATCGCTCTGGAACTGAAATCGGAATGCTCACTGACATTTCCCCTATCTGAAAGTCTGATAAACGTCGGAAAAACGACTAAGTCAAAAAAAAATTTTTTTTCAACTTTTTTCAATTTTACCCCAGTGGGATATATATTCTACCCACACACATTTCGAACTCTCCTGGGGTACCCTCACACATATTATTCCCTCATTTAGTGGATATTTTCACAAAAAAGTGAAATTTTCAAAAATCCAGAAAATTGGCTGAAAACGACTAAATATCAAAGACTCATTGGGCGAATCGCTCTGGAACTGAAATCGGAACGCTCACTGACATTTCCCCTATCTAAAAGTCTGATAAACGCCGGAAAAATGACTAAGTCCAAAAAAAAATTTTTTTCAACTTTTTTCAATTTTACCCCCGTGGGATATATATTCTACCCACACACATTTGGAACTCTCCTTCGGTACTCTCACACATATTATTCCCTCATTTAGTGGATATTTTCACAAAAAAGTGAAATTTTCAAAAATCCAGAAAATTGGCTGAAAACGACTAAATAACAAGGACTCATTGGGCGAATCGCTCTGGAACTGAAATCGGAATGCTCACTGACATTTCCCCTATCTGAAAGTCTGATAAACGCCGGAAAAATGACTAAGTCCCCAAAAAAATTTTTTTCAACTTTTTTCAATTTAACCCCTGTGGGATATATATTCTACCCACACACATTTGGAACTCTCCTGGGTTATCCTCACACATATTATTCCCTCATTTAGTGGATATTTTCACAAAAAAGTGAAATTTTCAAAAATCCAGAAAATTGGCTGAAAACGACTAAATATCAAGGACTCATTGGGCGAATCGCTCTGGAGCTGAAATCGGAACGCTCACTGACATTTCCCTTATCTGAAAGTCTGATCAACGCCAGAAAAATGACTACGTCCAAAAAAAAAATGTTTTCAACTTTTTTCAATTTTACCCCCGTGGGATATATATTCTACCCACACACATTTGGAGCTCTCCTTCAGTACCCTCACACATATTATTCCCTCATTTAGTGGATATTTTCACAAAAAAGTGAAATTTTCAAAAATCCAGAAAATTGGCTGAAAACGAGTAAATATCAAAGACTCATTGGGCGTATCGCTCTGGAACTGAAATCGGAACGCTCACTGACATTTCCCCTATCTGAAAGTCTGATAAACGCCAGAAAAATGACAGTCCAAAAAAAATTTTTTTTCAACTTTTTTCAATTTTACCCCCGTGGGATATATATTCTTCCCACACACTTTTGGGACTCTCCTGGGGTACCCTCACACATATTATTCCCTCATTTAGTGGATATTTTCACAAAAAAGTGAAATTTTCAAAAATCCAGAAAACTGGCTGAAAGCGACTAAATATCAAAGACTCATTGGGCGAATCGCTCTGGAACTGAAATTGGAACGCTCACTGACATTTGCCCTATCTGAAAGTCTGATAAACGCCGGAAAAATGACTAAGTCCAAAAAAAAATGTTTTCAGCTTTTTTCAATTTTACCTCCGTGGGATATATATTCTACCCACACACATTTGGAACTCTCCTGGGGTACCCTCACACATATTATTCCCTCATTTAGTGGATATTTTCACAAAAAAGTGAAATTTTCAAAAATCCAGAAAATTGGCTGAAAACAACTAAATATCATGGACTCATTGGGCGAATCGCTCTGGAACTGAAATCGGAATGCTCACTGACATTTCCCCTATCTGAAAGTCTGTTCAACGGCAGAAAAATGACTTAAGTCCAAAAAAAAATTTTTTTCAAATTTTTTCAATTTTACCCCCGTGGGATATATATTCTACCCACACACATTTGGAACTCTCCTGGGTTACCCTCACACATATTATTCCCTCATTTAGTGGATATTTTCACAAAAAAGTGAAATTTTCAAAAATCCAGAAAATTGGCTGAAAATGACTAAATATCAAGGACTCATTGGCCGAATCGCTCTGGAGCTGAAATCAGAATGCTCACTGACATTTCTCGTATTTGAAAGTCTGATAAACGCCGGAAAAATGACTAAGTCCAAAAAAAAATTTTTTTTAACTTTTTTCAATTTTACCCCCGTGGGATATATATTCTTCCCACACACATTTAGAACTCTCCTGGGGTACCCTCACACATATTATTCCCTCATTTAGTGAATATTTTCACAAAAAAGTGAAATTTTCAAAAATCCAGAAAATTGGCTGAAAACGACTAAATATCAAGGACTCATTGGGCGAAACGCTCTGGAGCTGAAATCGGAACGCTCACTGACATTTCTCGTATCTGAAAGTCTGATAAACGCCGGAAAAATGACTAAGTCCAAAAAAAAATTTTTTTCAACTTTTTTCAATTTTACCCCCGTGGGATATATATTCTTCCCACACACATTTGGTACTCTCCTGCGGTATCCTCACACATATTATTCCCTCATTTAGTGGATATTTTCAAAAAAAAGTGAAATTTTCAAAAATCCAGAAAATTGGCTGAAAACGACTAAATATCAAGGACTCATTGGGCGTATCGCTCTGGAACTGAAATCGGAATGCTCACTGACATTTCCCCTATCTGAAAGTCTGATCAACGCCAGAAAAATGACTAAGTCCAAAAAAAATTTTTTTTCAACTTTTTTCAATTTTACCTCCGTCGGATATATATTCTACCCACACACATTTGGAACTCTCCTGGGGTACCCTCACACATATTATTCCCTCATTTAGTGGATATTTTCACAAAAAAGTGAAATTTTCAAAAATCCAGAAAATTGTCTGAAAACGACTAAACATCAAGGACTCATTGGGCGTATCGCTTTGGAACTGAAATCGGAACGCTCACTGACATTTCCCCTATCTGAAAGTCTGATCAACGCCAGAAAAATGACTAAGTCCAAAAAAAATTTTTTTTCAACTTTTTTCAATTTTACCTCCGTCGGATATATATTCTACCCACACACATTTGGAACTCTCCTGGGGTACCCTCACACATATTATTCCCTCATTTAGTGAATATTTTCACAAAAAAGTGAAATTTTCAAAAATCCAGAAAATTGGCTGAAAACAACTAAATATCAAGGACTCATTGGGCGAATCACTCTGAAACTGAAATCGGAACGCTCACTGAAATTTGCCCTATCTGAAAGTCTGATAAACGCCGGAAAAATGACTAAGTCCAAAAAAAAATTTTTTTTAACTTTTTTCAATTTTACCCCCGTGGGATATATATTCTTCCCACACACATTTAGAACTCTCCTGGGGTACCCTCACACATATTATTCCCTCATTTAGTGAATATTTTCACAAAAAAGTGAAATTTTCAAAAATCCAGAAAATTGGCTGAAAACGACTAAATATCAAGGACTCATTGGGCGAAACGCTCTGGAGCTGAAATCGGAACGCTCACTGACATTTCTCGTATCTGAAAGTCTGATAAACGCCGGAAAAATGACTAAGTCCAAAAAAAAATTTTTTTCAACTTTTTTCAATTTTACCCCCGTGGGATATATATTCTTCCCACACACATTTAGAGCTCTCCTGGGGTACCCTCACACATAATATTCCCTCATTTAGTGGATATTTTCACAAAAAAGTGAAATTTTCAAAAATCCAGAAAATTGGCTGAAAACAACTAAATATCAAGGACTCATTGGGCGAATCGCTCTGGAACTGAAATCGGAACGCTCACTGACATTACCCCTATCTGAAAGTCTGATAAACGCCAGAAAAATGACTAAGTCCAAAAAAAAATTTTTTCAGCTTTTTTCAATTTTACCCCCGTGGGATATATATTCTACCCACACACATTTGGAACTCTCCTGGGGTTCCCTAACACATATTATTCCCTCACTTAGTGGATATTTTCACAAAAAAGTGAAATTTTCAAAAATCCAGAAAATTGGCTGAAAACGACTAAATATCAAGGACTCATTGGGCGTATCGCTCTGGAACTGAAATCGGAATGCTCACTGACATTTGCCCTATCTGAAAGTCTGATCAACGCCAGAAAAATGACTAAGTCCAAAAAAAATTTTTTTTCAACTTTTTTCAATTTTACCTCCGTCGGATATATATTCTACCCACACACATTTGGAACTCTCCTGGGGTACCCTCACACATATTATTCCCTCATTTAGTGGATATTTTCACAAAAAAGTGAAATTTTCAAAAATCCAGAAAATTGGCTGAAAACGACTAAATATCAAAGACTCATTGGGCGAATCGCTCTGGAATTGAAATTGGAACGCTCACAGACATTTGCCCTATCTGAAAGTCTGATAAACGCCGGAAAAATGACTAAGTCCAAAAAAAAATTTTTTTAAACTTTTTTCAATTTTACCCCCGTGGGATATATATTCTTCCCACACACATTTAGAGCTCTCCTGGGGTACCCTCACACATAATATTCCCTCATTTAGTGGATATTTTCACAAAAAAGTGAAATTTTCAAAAATCCAGAAAATTGGCTGAAAACAACTAAATATCAAGGACTCATTGGGCGAATCGCTCTGGAACTGAAATCGGAACGCTCACTGACATTTCCCCTATCTGAAAGTCTGATAAACGCCAGAAAAATGACTAAGTCCAAAAAAAAATTTTTTCAGCTTTTTTCAATTTTACCCCCGTGGGATATATATTCTACCCACACACATTTGGAACTCTCCTGGGGTTCCCTAACACATATTATTCCCTCACTTAGTGGATATTTTCACAAAAAAGTGAAATTTTCAAAAATCCAGAAAATTAGCTGAAAACGACTAAATATCAAAGACTCATTGGGCGAATTGCTCTGGAACTGAAATTTGAACGCTCACTGACATTTGCCCTATCTGAAAGTCTGATAAACGCCGGAAAAATGACTAAGTCCAAAAAAAAATTTTTTTTAACTTTTTTCAATTTTACCCCCGTGGGATATATATTCTTCCCACACACATTTAGAACTCTCCTGGGGTACCCTCACACATATTATTCCCTCATTTAGTGAATATTTTCACAAAAAAGTGAAATTTTCAAAAATCCAGAAAATTGGCTGAAAACGACTAAATATCAAGGACTCATTGGGCGAAACGCTCTGGAGCTGAAATCGGAACGCTCACTGACATTTCTCGTATCTGAAAGTCTGATAAACGCCGGAAAAATGACTAAGTCCAAAAAAAAATTTTTTTCAACTTTTTTCAATTTTACCCCCGTGGGATATATATTCTTCCCACACACATTTGGTACTCTCCTGCGGTATCCTCACACATATTATTCCCTCATTTAGTGGATATTTTCACAAAAAAGTGAAATTTTCAAAAATCCAGAAAATTGGCTGAAAACGACTAAATATCAAGGACTCATTGGGCGTATCGCTCTGGAACTGAAATCGGAACGCTCACTGACATTTCCCCGATCTGAAAGTCTGATAAACGCCGGAAAAATGACTAAGTCAAAAAAATTTTTTTCAACTTTTTTCAATTTTACCTCCGTCGGATATATATTCTACCCACACACATTTGGAACTCTTCTGGGGTACCCTCACACTTATTATTCCCTCATTTAGTGGATATTTTCTCAAAAAAGTGAAATTTTCAAAAATCCAGAAAATTGGCTGAAAACGACTAAATATCAAGGACTCATTGGGCGAATCGCTCTGGAACTGAAATTGGAACGCTCACTGACATTTCCCCTATCTGAAAGTCTGATCAACGCCAGAAAAATGACTAAGTCCAAAAAAAAAATTTTTTCAACTTTTTTCAATTTTACCCCCGTGGGATATATATTCTTCCCAAACACATTTAGAGCTCTCCTGGCGTACCCTCACACATATTATTCCCTCATTTAGTGGATATTTTCACAAAAAAAGTGAAATTTTCAAAAATCCAGAAAATTGGCTGAAAACGACTAAATATCAAGGACTCATTGGGCGAAACGCTCTGGAGCTGAAATCGGAACGCTCACTGACATTTCCCCTATCTGAAAGTCTGATAAACGCCGGAAAAATGACTAAGTCCAAAAAAAAATTTTTTTCAACTTTTTTCAATTTTACCCCCGTGGGATATATATTCTTCCCACACACATTTGGTACTCTCCTGCGGTATCCTCACACATAATATTCCCTCATTTAGTGGATATTTTCACAAAAAAGTGAAATTTTCAAAAATCCAGAAAATTGGCTGAAAACAACTAAATATCAAGGACTCATTGGGCGAATCGCTCTGGAACTGAAATCGGAACGCTCACTGACATTTCCCCTATCTGAAAGTCTGATAAACGCCAGAAAAATGACTAAGTCCAAAAAAAAATTTTTTCAGCTTTTTTCAATTTTACCCCCGTGGGATATATATTCTACCCACACACATTTGGAACTCTCCTGGGGTTCCCTAACACATATTATTCCCTCACTTAGTGGATATTTTCACAAAAAAGTGAAATTTTCAAAAATCCATAAAATTGGCTGAAAATGACTAAATATCAAAGACTCATTGGGCGAATCGCTCTGGAACTGAAATTGGAACGCTCACTGACATTTGCCCTATCTGAAAGTCTGATCAACGCCAGAAAAATGACTAAGTCCAAAAAAAATTTTTTTTCAACTTTTTTCAATTTTACTCCCGTCGGATATATATTCTACCCACACACATTTGAAACTCTCCTGGGTTACCCTCACACATATTATTCCCTCATTTAGTGGATATTTTCACAAAAAAGTGAAATTTTCAAAAATCCAGAAAATTGGCTGAAAACGACTAAATATCAAGGACTCATTGGGCGAAACGCTCTGGAGCTGAAATCGGAACGCTCACTGACATTTCTCGTATCTGAAAGACTGATAAACGCCGGAAAAATGACTAAGTCCAAAAAAAAATTTTTTTCAACTTTTTTCAATTTTACCCCCGTGGGATATATATTCTTCCCACACACATTTGGTACTCTCCTGCGGTATCCTCACACATATTATTCCCTCATTTAGTGGATATTTTCACAAAAAAGTGAAATTTTCAAAAATCCAGAAAATTGGCTGAAAACGACTAAATATCAAGGACTCATTGGGCGTATCGCTCTGGAACTGAAATCGGAACGCTCACTGACATTACCCCTATCTGAAAGTCTGATAAACGCCAGAAAAATGACTAAGTCCAAAAAAAAATTTTTTCAGCTTTTTTCAATTTTACCCCCGTGGGATATATATTCTACCCACACACATTTGGAACTCTCCTGGGGTTCCCTAACACATATTATTCCCTCACTTAGTGGATATTTTCACAAAAAAGTGAAATTTTCAAAAATCCATAAAATTGGCTGAAAATGACTAAATATCAAAGACTCATTGGGCGAATCGCTCTGGAACTGAAATTGGAACGCTCACTGACATTTGCCCTATCTGAAAGTCTGATCAACGCCAGAAAAATGACTAAGTCCAAAAAAAATTTTTTTTCAACTTTTTTCAATTTTACTCCCGTCGGATATATATTCTACCCACACACATTTGAAACTCTCCTGGGTTACCCTCACACATATTATTCCCTCATTTAGTGGATATTTTCACAAAAAAGTGAAATTTTCAAAAATCCAGAAAATTGGCTGAAAACGACTAAATATCAAGGACTCATTGGGCGAAACGCTCTGGAGCTGAAATCGGAACGCTCACTGACATTTCTCGTATCTGAAAGACTGATAAACGCCGGAAAAATGACTAAGTCCAAAAAAAAATTTTTTTCAACTTTTTTCAATTTTACCCCCGTGGGATATATATTCTTCCCACACACATTTGGTACTCTCCTGCGGTATCCTCACACATATTATTCCCTCATTTAGTGGATATTTTCACAAAAAAGTGAAATTTTCAAAAATCCAGAAAATTGGCTGAAAACGACTAAATATCAAGGACTCATTGGGCGTATCGCTCTGGAACTGAAATCGGAACGCTCACTGACATTACCCCTATCTGAAAGTCTGATAAACGCCAGAAAAATGACTAAGTCCAAAAAAAAATTTTTTCAGCTTTTTTCAATTTTACCCCCGTGGGATATATATTCTACCCACACACATTTGGAACTCTCCTGGGGTTCCCTAACACATATTATTCCCTCACTTAGTGGATATTTTCACAAAAAAGTGAAATTTTCAAAAATCCAGAAAATTGGCTGAAAACGACTAAATATCAAGGACTCATTGGGCGTATCGCTCTGGAACTGAAATCGGAATGCTCACTGACATTTGCCCTATCTGAAAGTCTGATCAACGCCAGAAAAATGACTAAGTCCAAAAAAAATTTTTTTTCAACTTTTTTCAATTTTACCTCCGTCGGATATATATTCTACCCACACACATTTGGAACTCTCCTGGGGTACCCTCACACATATTATTCCCTCATTTAGTGGATATTTTCACAAAAAAGTGAAATTTTCAAAAATCCAGAAAATTGGCTGAAAACGACTAAATATCAAAGACTCATTGGGCGAATCGCTCTGGAATTGAAATTGGAACGCTCACAGACATTTGCCCTATCTGAAAGTCTGATAAACGCCGGAAAAATGACTAAGTCCAAAAAAAAATTTTTTTAAACTTTTTTCAATTTTACCCCCGTGGGATATATATTCTTCCCACACACATTTAGAGCTCTCCTGGGGTACCCTCACACATAATATTCCCTCATTTAGTGGATATTTTCACAAAAAAGTGAAATTTTCAAAAATCCAGAAAATTGGCTGAAAACAACTAAATATCAAGGACTCATTGGGCGAATCGCTCTGGAACTGAAATCGGAATGCTCACTGACATTTCCCCTATCTGAAAGTCTGATAAACGCCAGAAAAATGACTAAGTCCAAAAAAAAATTTTTTCAGCTTTTTTCAATTTTACCCCCGTGGGATATATATTCTACCCACACACATTTGGAACTCTCCTGGGGTTCCCTAACACATATTATTCCCTCACTTAGTGGATATTTTCACAAAAAAGTGAAATTTTCAAAAATCCAGAAAATTAGCTGAAAACGACTAAATATCAAAGACTCATTGGGCGAATTGCTCTGGAACTGAAATTTGAACGCTCACTGACATTTGCCCTATCTGAAAGTCTGATAAACGCCGGAAAAATGACTAAGTCCAAAAAAAAATTTTTTTTAACTTTTTTCAATTTTACCCCCGTGGGATATATATTCTTCCCACACACATTTAGAACTCTCCTGGGGTACCCTCACACATATTATTCCCTCATTTAGTGAATATTTTCACAAAAAAGTGAAATTTTCAAAAATCCAGAAAATTGGCTGAAAACGACTAAATATCAAGGACTCATTGGGCGAAACGCTCTGGAGCTGAAATCGGAACGCTCACTGACATTTCTCGTATCTGAAAGTCTGATAAACGCCGGAAAAATGACTAAGTCCAAAAAAAAATTTTTTTCAACTTTTTTCAATTTTACCCCCGTGGGATATATATTCTTCCCACACACATTTGGTACTCTCCTGCGGTATCCTCACACATATTATTCCCTCATTTAGTGGATATTTTCACAAAAAAGTGAAATTTTCAAAAATCCAGAAAATTGGCTGAAAACGACTAAATATCAAGGACTCATTGGGCGTATCGCTCTGGAACTGAAATCGGAACGCTCACTGACATTTCCCCGATCTGAAAGTCTGATAAACGCCGGAAAAATGACTAAGTCAAAAAAATTTTTTTCAACTTTTTTCAATTTTACCTCCGTCGGATATATATTCTACCCACACACATTTGGAACTCTTCTGGGGTACCCTCACACTTATTATTCCCTCATTTAGTGGATATTTTCTCAAAAAAGTGAAATTTTCAAAAATCCAGAAAATTGGCTGAAAACGACTAAATATCAAGGACTCATTGGGCGAATCGCTCTGGAACTGAAATTGGAACGCTCACTGACATTTCCCCTATCTGAAAGTCTGATCAACGCCAGAAAAATGACTAAGTCCAAAAAAAAAATTTTTTCAACTTTTTTCAATTTTACCCCCGTGGGATATATATTCTTCCCAAACACATTTAGAGCTCTCCTGGCGTACCCTCACACATATTATTCCCTCATTTAGTGGATATTTTCACAAAAAAAGTGAAATTTTCAAAAATCCAGAAAATTGGCTGAAAACGACTAAATATCAAGGACTCATTGGGCGAAACGCTCTGGAGCTGAAATCGGAACGCTCACTGACATTTCCCCTATCTGAAAGTCTGATAAACGCCGGAAAAATGACTAAGTCCAAAAAAAAATTTTTTTCAACTTTTTTCAATTTTACCCCCGTGGGATATATATTCTTCCCACACACATTTGGTACTCTCCTGCGGTATCCTCACACATAATATTCCCTCATTTAGTGGATATTTTCACAAAAAAGTGAAATTTTCAAAAATCCAGAAAATTGGCTGAAAACAACTAAATATCAAGGACTCATTGGGCGAATCGCTCTGGAACTGAAATCGGAACGCTCACTGACATTTCCCCTATCTGAAAGTCTGATAAACGCCAGAAAAATGACTAAGTCCAAAAAAAAATTTTTTCAGCTTTTTTCAATTTTACCCCCGTGGGATATATATTCTACCCACACACATTTGGAACTCTCCTGGGGTTCCCTAACACATATTATTCCCTCACTTAGTGGATATTTTCACAAAAAAGTGAAATTTTCAAAAATCCATAAAATTGGCTGAAAATGACTAAATATCAAAGACTCATTGGGCGAATCGCTCTGGAACTGAAATTGGAACGCTCACTGACATTTGCCCTATCTGAAAGTCTGATCAACGCCAGAAAAATGACTAAGTCCAAAAAAAATTTTTTTTCAACTTTTTTCAATTTTACTCCCGTCGGATATATATTCTACCCACACACATTTGAAACTCTCCTGGGTTACCCTCACACATATTATTCCCTCATTTAGTGGATATTTTCACAAAAAAGTGAAATTTTCAAAAATCCAGAAAATTGGCTGAAAACGACTAAATATCAAGGACTCATTGGGCGAAACGCTCTGGAGCTGAAATCGGAACGCTCACTGACATTTCTCGTATCTGAAAGACTGATAAACGCCGGAAAAATGACTAAGTCCAAAAAAAAATTTTTTTCAACTTTTTTCAATTTTACCCCCGTGGGATATATATTCTTCCCACACACATTTGGTACTCTCCTGCGGTATCCTCACACATATTATTCCCTCATTTAGTGGATATTTTCACAAAAAAGTGAAATTTTCAAAAATCCAGAAAATTGGCTGAAAACGACTAAATATCAAGGACTCATTGGGCGTATCGCTCTGGAACTGAAATCGGAACGCTCACTGACATTTCCCCTATCTGAAAGTCTGATAAACGCCGGAAAAATGACTAAGTCAAAAAAATTTTTTTCAACTTTTTTCAATTTTACCTCCGTCGGATATATATTCTACCCACACACATTTGAAACTCTCCTGGGGTACCCTCACACATATTATTCCCTCATTTAGTGGATATTTTCACAAAAAAGTGAAATTTTCAAAAATCCAGAAAATTGTCTGAAAACGACTAAATATCAAGGACTCATTGGGCGTATCGCTCTGGAACTGAAATCGGAACGCTCACTGACATTTCCCCTATCTGAAAGTCTGATCAACGCCAGAAAAATGATTAAGTCCAAAAAAAACTTTTTTTCAACTTTTTTCAATTTTACCTCAGTCGGATATATATTCTACCCACACACATTTGGAACTCTTCTGGGGTACCCTCACACTTATTATTCCCTCATTTAGTGGATATTTTCTCAAAAAAGTGAAATTTTCAAAAATCCAGAAAATTGGCAGAAAACGACTAAATATCAAGGACTCATTGGGCGAATCGCTCTGGAACTGAAATTGGAACGCTCACTGACATTTCCCCTATCTGAAAGTCTGATCAACGCCAGAAAAATGACTAAGTCCAAAAAAAAAATTTTTTCAACTTTTTTCAATTTTACCCCCGTGGGATATATATTCTTCCCACACACATTTAGAGCTCTCCTGGGGTACCCTCACACATATTATTCCCTCATTTAGTGGATATTTTCACAAAAAAGTGAAATTTTCAAAAATCCAGAAAATTGGCTGAAAACGACTAAATATCAAAGACTCATTGGGCGAATCGCTCTGGAACTGAAATCGGAACGCTCACAGACATTTGCCCTATCTGAAAGTCTGATAAACGCCGGAAAAATGACTAAGTCCAAAAAAAAATTTTTTTCAATTTTACCCCCGTGGGATATATATTCTTCCCACACACATTTAGAGCTCTCCTGGGGTACCCTCACACATAATATTCCCTCATTTAGTGGATATTTTCACAAAAAAGTGAAATTTTCAAAAATCCAGAAAATTGGCTTAAAACAACTAAATATCAAGGACTCATTGGGCGAATCGCTCTGGAACTGAAATCGGAACGCTCACTGACATTTCCCCTATCTGAAAGTCTGATAAACGCCAGAAAAATGACTAAGTCCAAAAAAAAATTTTTTCAGCTTTTTTCAATTTTACCCCCGTGGGATATATATTCTACCCACACACATTTGGAACTCTCCTGGGGTTCCCTAACACATATTATTCCCTCACTTAGTGGATATTTTCACAAAAAAGTGAAATTTTCAAAAATCCATAAAATTGGCTGAAAATGACTAAATATCAAAGACTCATTGGGCGAATCGCTCTGGAACTGAAATTGGAACGCTCACTGACATTTGCCCTATCTGAAAGTCTGATCAACGCCAGAAAAATGACTAAGTCCAAAAAAAATTTTTTTTCAACTTTTTTCAATTTTACTCCCGTCGGATATATATTCTACCCACACACATTTGAAACTCTCCTGGGTTACCCTCACACATATTATTCCCTCATTTAGTGGATATTTTCACAAAAAAGTGAAATTTTCAAAAATCCAGAAAATTGGCTGAAAACGACTAAATATCAAGGACTCATTGGGCGAAACGCTCTGGAGCTGAAATCGGAACGCTCACTGACATTTCTCGTATCTGAAAGACTGATAAACGCCGGAAAAATGACTAAGTCCAAAAAAAAATTTTTTTCAACTTTTTTCAATTTTACCCCCGTGGGATATATATTCTTCCCACACACATTTGGTACTCTCCTGCGGTATCCTCACACATATTATTCCCTCATTTAGTGGATATTTTCACAAAAAAGTGAAATTTTCAAAAATCCAGAAAATTGGCTGAAAACGACTAAATATCAAGGACTCATTGGGCGTATCGCTCTGGAACTGAAATCGGAACGCTCACTGACATTTCCCCTATCTGAAAGTCTGATAAACGCCGGAAAAATGACTAAGTCAAAAAAATTTTTTTCAACTTTTTTCAATTTTACCTCCGTCGGATATATATTCTACCCACACACATTTGAAACTCTCCTGGGGTACCCTCACACATATTATTCCCTCATTTAGTGGATATTTTCACAAAAAAGTGAAATTTTCAAAAATCCAGAAAATTGTCTGAAAACGACTAAATATCAAGGACTCATTGGGCGTATCGCTCTGGAACTGAAATCGGAACGCTCACTGACATTTCCCCTATCTGAAAGTCTGATCAACGCCAGAAAAATGATTAAGTCCAAAAAAAACTTTTTTTCAACTTTTTTCAATTTTACCTCAGTCGGATATATATTCTACCCACACACATTTGGAACTCTTCTGGGGTACCCTCACACTTATTATTCCCTCATTTAGTGGATATTTTCTCAAAAAAGTGAAATTTTCAAAAATCCAGAAAATTGGCAGAAAACGACTAAATATCAAGGACTCATTGGGCGAATCGCTCTGGAACTGAAATTGGAACGCTCACTGACATTTCCCCTATCTGAAAGTCTGATCAACGCCAGAAAAATGACTAAGTCCAAAAAAAAAATTTTTTCAACTTTTTTCAATTTTACCCCCGTGGGATATATATTCTTCCCACACACATTTAGAGCTCTCCTGGGGTACCCTCACACATATTATTCCCTCATTTAGTGGATATTTTCACAAAAAAGTGAAATTTTCAAAAATCCAGAAAATTGGCTGAAAACGACTAAATATCAAAGACTCATTGGGCGAATCGCTCTGGAACTGAAATCGGAACGCTCACAGACATTTGCCCTATCTGAAAGTCTGATAAACGCCGGAAAAATGACTAAGTCCAAAAAAAAATTTTTTTCAACTTTTTTCAATTTTACCCCCGTGGGATATATATTCTTCCCACACACATTTAGAGCTCTCCTGGGGTACCCTCACACATAATATTCCCTCATTTAGTGGATATTTTCACAAAAAAGTGAAATTTTCAAAAATCCAGAAAATTGGCTTAAAACAACTAAATATCAAGGACTCATTGGGCGAATCGCTCTGGAACTGAAATCGGAACGCTCACTGACATTTCCCCTATCTGAAAGTCTGATAAACGCCAGAAAAATGACTAAGTCCAAAAAAAAATTTTTTCAGCTTTTTTCAATTTTACCCCCGTGGGATATATATTCTACCCACACACATTTGGAACTCTCCTGGGGTTCCCTAACACATATTATTCCCTCACTTAGTGGATATTTTCACAAAAAAGTGAAATTTTCAAAAATCCATAAAATTGGCTGAAAATGACTAAATATCAAAGACTCATTGGGCGAATCGCTCTGGAACTGAAATTGGAACGCTCACTGACATTTGCCCTATCTGAAAGTCTGATCAACGCCAGAAAAATGACTAAGTCCAAAAAAAATTTTTTTTCAACTTTTTTCAATTTTACTCCCGTCGGATATATATTCTACCCACACACATTTGAAACTCTCCTGGGTTACCCTCACACATATTATTCCCTCATTTAGTGGATATTTTCACAAAAAAGTGAAATTTTCAAAAATCCAGAAAATTGGCTGAAAACGACTAAATATCAAGGACTCATTGGGCGAAACGCTCTGGAGCTGAAATCGGAATGCTCACTGACATTTCTCGTATCTGAAAGACTGATAAACGCCGGAAAAATGACTAAGTCCAAAAAAAATTTTTTTTCAACTTTTTTCAATTTTACCCCCGTGGGATATATATTCTTCCCACACACATTTGGTACTCTCCTGCGGTATCCTCACACATATTATTCCCTCATTTAGTGGATATTTTCACAAAAAAGTGAAATTTTCAAAAATCCAGAAAATTGGCTGAAAACGACTAAATATCAAGGACTCATTGGGCGTATCGCTCTGGAACTGAAATCGGAACGCTCACTGACATTTCCCCTATCTGAAAGTCTGATAAACGCCGGAAAAATGACTAAGTCAAAAAAATTTTTTTCAACTTTTTTCAATTTTACCTCCGTCGGATATATATTCTACCCACACACATTTGAAACTCTCCTGGGGTACCCTCACACATATTATTCCCTCATTTAGTGGATATTTTCACAAAAAAGTGAAATTTTCAAAAATCCAGAAAATTGTCTGAAAACGACTAAATATCAAGGACTCATTGGGCGAATCGCTCTGGAACTGAAATTGGAACGCTCACTGACATTTCCCCTATCTGAAAGTCTGATCAACGCCAGAAAAATGACTAAGTCCAAAAAAAAAATTTTTTCAACTTTTTTCAATTTTACCCCCGTGGGATATATATTCTTCCCACACACATTTAGAGCTCTCCTGGGGTACCCTCACACATATTATTCCCTCATTTAGTGGATATTTTCACAAAAAAGTGAAATTTTCAAAAATCCAGAAAATTGGCTGAAAACGACTAAATATCAAAGACTCATTGGGCGAATCGCTCTGGAACTGAAATCGGAACGCTCACAGACATTTGCCCTATCTGAAAGTCTGATAAACGCCGGAAAAATGACTAAGTCCCAAAAAAATTTTTTTTCAACTTTTTTCAATTTTACCCCCGTGGGATATATATTCTTCCCACACACATTTAGAGCTCTCCTGGGGTACCCTCACACATAATATTCCCTCATTTAGTGGATATTTTCACAAAAAAGTGAAATTTTCAAAAATCCAGAAAATTGTCTGAAAACGACTAAATATCAAGGACTCATTGGGCGTATCGCTCTGGAACTGAAATCGGAACGCTCACTGACATTTCCCCTATCTGAAAGTCTGATCAACGCCAGAAAAATGATTAAGTCCAAAAAAAACTTTTTTTCAACTTTTTTCAATTTTACCTCAGTCGGATATATATTCTACCCACACACATTTGGAACTCTTCTGGGGTACCCTCACACTTATTATTCCCTCATTTAGTGGATATTTTCTCAAAAAAGTGAAATTTTCAAAAATCCAGAAAATTGGCAGAAAACGACTAAATATCAAGGACTCATTGGGCGAATCGCTCTGGAACTGAAATTGGAACGCTCACTGACATTTCCCCTATCTGAAAGTCTGATCAACGCCAGAAAAATGACTAAGTCCAAAAAAAAAATTTTTTCAATTTTACCCCCGTGGGATATATATTCTTCCCACACACATTTAGAGCTCTCCTGGGGTACCCTCACACATAATATTCCCTCATTTAGTGGATATTTTCACAAAAAAGTGAAATTTTCAAAAATCCAGAAAATTGGCTTAAAACAACTAAATATCAAGGACTCATTGGGCGAATCGCTCTGGAACTGAAATCGGAACGCTCACTGACATTTCCCCTATCTGAAAGTCTGATAAACGCCAGAAAAATGACTAAGTCCAAAAAAAAATTTTTTCAGCTTTTTTCAATTTTACCCCCGTGGGATATATATTCTACCCACACACATTTGGAACTCTCCTGGGGTTCCCTAACACATATTATTCCCTCACTTAGTGGATATTTTCACAAAAAAGTGAAATTTTCAAAAATCCATAAAATTGGCTGAAAATGACTAAATATCAAAGACTCATTGGGCGAATCGCTCTGGAACTGAAATTGGAACGCTCACTGACATTTGCCCTATCTGAAAGTCTGATCAACGCCAGAAAAATGACTAAGTCCAAAAAAAATTTTTTTTCAACTTTTTTCAATTTTACTCCCGTCGGATATATATTCTACCCACACACATTTGAAACTCTCCTGGGTTACCCTCACACATATTATTCCCTCATTTAGTGGATATTTTCACAAAAAAGTGAAATTTTCAAAAATCCAGAAAATTGGCTGAAAACGACTAAATATCAAGGACTCATTGGGCGAAATGCTCTGGAGCTGAAATCGGAACGCTCACTGACATTTCTCGTATCTGAAAGACTGATAAACGCCGGAAAAATGACTAAGTCCAAAAAAAAATTTTTTTCAACTTTTTTCAATTTTACCCCCGTGGGATATATATTCTTCCCACACACATTTGGTACTCTCCTGCGGTATCCTCACACATATTATTCCCTCATTTAGTGGATATTTTCACAAAAAAGTGAAATTTTCAAAAATCCAGAAAATTGGCTGAAAACGACTAAATATCAAGGACTCATTGGGCGTATCGCTCTGGAACTGAAATCGGAACGCTCACTGACATTTCCCCTATCTGAAAGTCTGATAAACGCCGGAAAAATGACTAAGTCAAAAAAATTTTTTTCAACTTTTTTCAATTTTACCTCCGTCGGATATATATTCTACCCACACACATTTGAAACTCTCCTGGGGTACCCTCACACATATTATTCCCTCATTTAGTGGATATTTTCACAAAAAAGTGAAATTTTCAAAAATCCAGAAAATTGTCTGAAAACGACTAAATATCAAGGACTCATTGGGCGTATCGCTCTGGAACTGAAATCGGAACGCTCACTGACATTTCCCCTATCTGAAAGTCTGATCAACGCCAGAAAAATGATTAAGTCCAAAAAAAACTTTTTTTCAACTTTTTTCAATTTTACCTCAGTCGGATATATATTCTACCCACACACATTTGGAACTCTTCTGGGGTACCCTCACACTTATTATTCCCTCATTTAGTGGATATTTTCTCAAAAAAGTGAAATTTTCAAAAATCCAGAAAATTGGCAGAAAACGACTAAATATCAAGGACTCATTGGGCGAATCGCTCTGGAACTGAAATTGGAACGCTCACTGACATTTCCCCTATCTGAAAGTCTGATCAACGCCAGAAAAATGACTAAGTCCAAAAAAAAAATTTTTTCAACTTTTTTCAATTTTACCCCCGTGGGATATATATTCTTCCCACACACATTTAGAGCTCTCCTGGGGTACCCTCACACATATTATTCCCTCATTTAGTGGATATTTTCACAAAAAAGTGAAATTTTCAAAAATCCAGAAAATTGGCTGAAAACGACTAAATATCAAAGACTCATTGGGCGAATCGCTCTGGAACTGAAATCGGAACGCTCACAGACATTTGCCCTATCTGAAAGTCTGATAAACGCCGGAAAAATGACTAAGTCCAAAAAAAAATTTTTTTCAACTTTTTTCAATTTTACCCCCGTGGGATATATATTCTTCCCACACACATTTAGAGCTCTCCTGGGGTACCCTCACACATAATATTCCCTCATTTAGTGGATATTTTCACAAAAAAGTGAAATTTTCAAAAATCCAGAAAATTGGCTTAAAACAACTAAATATCAAGGACTCATTGGGCGAATCGCTCTGGAACTGAAATCGGAACGCTCACTGACATTTCCCCTATCTGAAAGTCTGATAAACGCCAGAAAAATGACTAAGTCCAAAAAAAAATTTTTTCAGCTTTTTTCAATTTTACCCCCGTGGGATATATATTCTACCCACACACATTTGGAACTCTCCTGGGGTTCCCTAACACATATTATTCCCTCACTTAGTGGATATTTTCACAAAAAAGTGAAATTTTCAAAAATCCATAAAATTGGCTGAAAATGACTAAATATCAAAGACTCATTGGGCGAATCGCTCTGGAACTGAAATTGGAACGCTCACTGACATTTGCCCTATCTGAAAGTCTGATCAACGCCAGAAAAATGACTAAGTCCAAAAAAAATTTTTTTTCAACTTTTTTCAATTTTACTCCCGTCGGATATATATTCTACCCACACACATTTGAAACTCTCCTGGGTTACCCTCACACATATTATTCCCTCATTTAGTGGATATTTTCACAAAAAAGTGAAATTTTCAAAAATCCAGAAAATTGGCTGAAAACGACTAAATATCAAGGACTCATTGGGCGAAACGCTCTGGAGCTGAAATCGGAATGCTCACTGACATTTCTCGTATCTGAAAGACTGATAAACGCCGGAAAAATGACTAAGTCCAAAAAAAATTTTTTTTCAACTTTTTTCAATTTTACCCCCGTGGGATATATATTCTTCCCACACACATTTGGTACTCTCCTGCGGTATCCTCACACATATTATTCCCTCATTTAGTGGATATTTTCACAAAAAAGTGAAATTTTCAAAAATCCAGAAAATTGGCTGAAAACGACTAAATATCAAGGACTCATTGGGCGAATCGCTCTGGAACTGAAATCAGAACGATCACTGACATTTCCCCTATCTGAAAGTCTGATAAACGCCGGAAAAATGACTAAGTCAAAAAAATTTTTTTCAACTTTTTTCAATTTTACCCCCGTGGGATATATATTCTTCCCACACACATTTAGAGCTCTCCTGGGGTACCCTCACACATATTATTCCCTCATTTAGTGGATATTTTCACAAAAAAGTGAAATTTTCAAAAATCCAGAAAATTGGCTGAAAACAACTAAATATCAAGGACTCATTGGGCGAATCGCTCTGGAACTGAAATCGGAACGCTCACTGACATTTCCCCTATCTGAAAGTCTGATAAACGCCAGAAAAATGACTAAGTCCAAAAAAAAAATTTTTCAGCTTTTTTCAATTTTACCCCCGTGGGATATATATTCTTCCCACACACATTTGGAACTCTCCTGGGTTACCCTCACACATATTATTCCCTCATTTAGTGGATATTTTCACAAAAAAGTGAAATTTTCAAAAATCCAGAAAATTGGCTGAAAACGACTAAATATCAAGGACTCATTGGGCGAAACGCTCTGGAGCTGAAATCGGAACGCTCACTGACATTTCTCGTATCTGAAAGTCTGATAAACGCCGGAAAAATGACTAAGTCCAAAAAAAAATTTTTTTCAACTTTTTTCAATTTTACCCCCGTGGGATATATATTCTTCCCACACACATTTGGTACTCTCCTGCGGTATCCTCACACATATTATTCCCTCATTTAGTGGATATTTTCACAAAAAAGTGAAATTTTCAAAAATCCAGAAAATTGGCTGAAAACGACTAAATATCAAGGACTCATTGGGCGTATCGCTCTGGAACTGAAATCGGAATGCTCACTGACATTTGCCCTATCTGAAAGTCTGATCAACGCCAGAAAAATGACTAAGTCCAAAAAAATTTTTTTTCAACTTTTTTCAATTTTACCTCCGTCGGATATATATTCTACCCACACACATTTGGAACTCTCCTGGGGTACCCTCACACATATTATTCCCTCATTTAGTGGATATTTTCACAAAAAAGTGAAATTTTCAAAAATCCAGAAAATTGGCTGAAAACGACTAAATATCAAAGACTCATTGGGCGAATCGCTCTGGAACTGAAATCGGAACGCTCACAGACATTTGCCCTATCTGAAAGTCTGATAAACGCCGGAAAAATGACTAAGTCCAAAAAAAAATTTTTTTCAACTTTTTTCAATTTTACCCCCGTGGGATATATATTCTTCCCACACACATTTAGAGCTCTCCTGGGGTACCCTCACACATAATATTCCCTCATTTAGTGGATATTTTCACAAAAAAGTGAAATTTTCAAAAATCCAGAAAATTGGCTGAAAACAACTAAATATCAAGGACTCATTGGGCGAATCGCTCTGGAACTGAAATCGGAACGCTCACTGACATTTCCCCTTTCTGAAAGTCTGATAAACGCCAGAAAAATGACTAAGTCCAAAAAAAAATTTTTTCAGCTTTTTTCAATTTTACCCCCGTGGGATATATATTCTACCCACACACATTTGGAACTCTCCTGGGGTTCCCTAACACATATTATTCCCTCACTTAGTGGATATTTTCACAAAAAAGTGAAATTTTCAAAAATCCATAAAATTGGCTGAAAATGACTAAATATCAAAGACTCATTGGGCGAATCGCTCTGGAACTGAAATTGGAACGCTCACTGACATTTGCCCTATCTGAAAGTCTGATCAACGCCAGAAAAATGACTAAGTCCAAAAAAAATTTTTTTTCAACTTTTTTCAATTTTACTCCCGTCGGATATATATTCTACCCACACACATTTGAAACTCTCCTGGGTTACCCTCACACATATTATTCCCTCATTTAGTGGATATTTTCACAAAAAAGTGAAATTTTCAAAAATCCAGAAAATTGGCTGAAAACGACTAAATATCAAGGACTCATTGGGCGAAACGCTCTGGAGCTGAAATCGGAACGCTCACTGACATTTCTCGTATCTGAAAGACTGATAAACGCCGGAAAAATGACTAAGTCCAAAAAAAAATTTTTTTCAACTTTTTTCAATTTTACCCCCGTGGGATATATATTCTTCCCACACACATTTGGTACTCTCCTGCGGTATCCTCACACATATTATTCCCTCATTTAGTGGATATTTTCACAAAAAAGTGAAATTTTCAAAAATCCAGAAAATTGGCTGAAAACGACTAAATATCAAGGACTCATTGGGCGTATCGCTCTGGAACTGAAATCGGAACGCTCACTGACATTTCCCCTATCTGAAAGTCTGATAAACGCCGGAAAAATGACTAAGTCAAAAAAATTTTTTTCAACTTTTTTCAATTTTACCTCCGTCGGATATATATTCTACCCACACACATTTGAAACTCTCCTGGGGTACCCTCACACATATTATTCCCTCATTTAGTGGATATTTTCACAAAAAAGTGAAATTTTCAAAAATCCAGAAAATTGGCAGAAAACGACTAAATATCAAGGACTCATTGGGCGAATCGCTCTGGAACTGAAATTGGAACGCTCACTCACATTTCCCCTATCTGAAAGTCTGATCAACGCCAGAAAAATGACTAAGTCCAAAAAAAAAATTTTTTCAACTTTTTTCAATTTTACCCCCGTGGGATATATATTCTTCCCACACACATTTAGAGCTCTCCTGGGGTACCCTCACACATATTATTCCCTCATTTAGTGGATATTTTCACAAAAAAGTGAAATTTTCAAAAATCCAGAAAATTGGCAGAAAACGACTAAATATCAAGGACTCATTGGGCGAATCGCTCTGGAACTGAAATCGGAATGCTCACTGACATTTCCCCTATCTGAAAGTCTGATAAACGCCGGAAAAATGACTAAGTCCAAAAAAAAATTTTTTTCAACTTTTTTCAATTTTACCCCCGTGGGATATATATTCTTCCCATACACATTTAGAACTCTCCTGGGGTACCCTCACACATATTATTCCCTCATTTAGTGAATATTTTCACAAAAAAGTGAAATTTTCAAAAATCCAGAAAATTGGCTGAAAACAAGTAAATATCAAGGACTCATTGGGCGAATCGCTCTGGAACTGAAATTGGAACGCTCACTGACATTTCCCCTATCTGAAAGTCTGATAAACGCCAGAAAAATGACTAAGTCCAAAAAAAAATTTTTTTCAACTTTTTTCAATTTTACCCCCGTGGGATATATATTCTACCCACACACATTTGGAACTCTCCTGGGGTACCCTCACACATATTATTCCCTCATTTAGTGGATATTTTCACAAAAAAGTGAAATTTTCAAAAATCCTGAAAATTGGCTGAAAACGACTAAATATCAAAGACTCATTGGGCAAATCGCTCTGGAACTGAAATGGGAATGCTCACTGACATTTCCCCTATCTTAAAGTCTGATAAACGCCAGAAAAATGACTAAGTCAAAAAAAATTTTTTTTTCAACTTTTTTCAATTTTACCCCTGTGGGATATATATTCTTCCCAAACACATTTGATACTCTTCTGCGGTACCCTCACACATATTATTCCATCATTTAGTGGATATTTTCAGAAAAAAGTGAAATTTTCAAAAATCCAGAAAATTGGCTGAAAACGACTAAATATCAAGGACTCATTGTGCGAATTGCTCTGGAGCTGAAATCGGAATGCTCACTGACATTTCTCGTATCTGAGAGTCTGATAAACACCGGAAAAATTACTAAGTCCAAAAAAATTTTTTTTTAACATTTTTCAATTTTACCCCCGTGGGATATATAATCTTCCCACACACATTTGGAACTGTTCTGGGGTACCCTCACACTTATTATTCCCTCATTTAGTGGATATTTTCACAAAAAAGTGAAATTTTCAAAAATCCAGAAAATTGGCTGAAAACGACTAAATATCCAAGAATCATTGGGCGAATTGCTCTGGAGCTGAAATCGGAACGCTCACTGACATTTCTCGTATCTGAAAGTCTGATAAACGGCGGAAAAATGACTAAGTCCAAAAAAAAATTTTTTCAGCTTTTTTCAATTTTACCCCCGTGGGATATATATTCTACCCACACACATTTGGAACTCTCCCGGGGTACCCTCACAAATATTATTCCCTCATTTAGTGGATATTTTCACAAAAAAGTGAAATTTTCAAAAATCCAGAAAATTGGCTGAAAACGACTAAATATCAAGGACTCATTGGGCGAATTGCTCTGGAACTGAAATCGGAATGCTCACTGACATTTGCCCTATCTGAAAGTCTGATAAACGCCGGAAAAATGAATAAGTCACAAAAAAAAATTTTTTCAACTTTTTTCAATTTTACCACCGTGGGATATATATTCTACCCACACAAATTTGGAACTCTCCTTCGGTACCCTCACACATATTATTCCCTCATTTAGTGGATATTTTCACAAAGAAGTGAAATTTTCAAATATCCAGAAAATTGGCTGAAAACGACTAAATAACAAGGACTCATTGGGCGAATCGCTCTGGAACTGAAATCGGAATGCTCACTGACATTTCCCCTGTCTGAAAGTCTGATAAACGCCGGAAAAATGACTAAGTCCAAAAAAAAATTTTTTTAGACTTTTTTCAATTTTACCCCCGTGGGAAATATATTCTACCCACACACATTTGGAACTCTCCTGGGGTACCCTCACACATATTATTCCCTCATTTAGTGGATATTTTCACAAAAAAGTGAAATTTTCAAAAATCCAGAAAATTGGCTGAAAACGACTAAATATCAAAGACTCATTGGCCGAATCGCTCTGGAACTGAAATGGGAATGCTCACTGACATTTCCCCTATCTTAAAGTCTGATAAACGCCAGAAAAATGACTAAGTCCAAAAAAAAATTTTTTTCAACTTTTTTCAATTTTACCCCCGTGGGATATATATTCTTCCCACACACATTTAGAACTCTACTGGGGTACCCTCACACATATTATTCCCTCATTTAGTGGATATTTTCACAAAGAAGTGAAATTTTCAAATATCCAGAAAATTGGCTGAAAACGACTAAATAACAAGGACTCATTGGGCAAATCGCTCTGGAACTGAAATTGGAATGCTCACTGACATTTCCCCTATCTGAAAGTCTGATAAACGCCGGAAAAATGACTAAGTCCAAAAAAAAATTTTTTTAGACTTTTTTCAATTTTACCCCCGTGGGAAATATATTCTACCCACACACATTTGGAACTCTCCTGGGGTACCCTAACACATATTATTCCCTCATTTAGTGGATATTTTCACAAAAAAGTGAAATTTTCAAAAATCCAGAAAATTGGCTGAAAACGACTAAGTATCAAGGACTCATTGGGCGAATCGCTCTGGAACTGAAATCGGAACGCTCTCTGACATTTCCCCTATCTGAAAGTCTGATAAACGTCGGAAAAATGACTAAGTCCCAAAAAAAAATTTTTTTAACTTTTTTCAATTTTACACCCGTGGGATATATATTCTACCCACACAAATTTGGAACTCTCCTTCGGTACCCTCACACATATTATTCCCTCATTTAGTGGATATTTTCACAAAAAAGTGAAATTTTCAAAAATCCAGAAAATTGGCTGAAAACGACTAAATATCAAAGACTCATTGGGCGAATCGCTCTGGAACTGAAATGGGAATGCTCACTGACATTTCCCCTATCTTAAAGTCTGATAAACGCCAGAAAAATAACTAACTCCAAAAAAAAATTTTTTTCAACTTTTTTCAATTTTACCCCCGTGGGATATATATTCTTCCCACACACATTTAGAACTCTCCTGGGGTACCCTCACACATATTATTCCCTCATTTAGTGGATATTTTCACAAAAAAGTGAAATTTTCAAAAATCCTGAAAATTGGCTGAAAACAACTAAATAACAAGGACTCATTGGGCGAATCGCTCTGGAACTGAAATCGGAACACTCACTGACATTTCCCCTATCTGAAAGTCTGATAAACGCCGGAAAAATGACTAAGTCCAAAAAAAAAATTTTTTCAACTTTTTTCAATTTTACCCCCGTGGGATATATATTCTTCCCACACACATTTAGAACTCTCCTGGGGTACCCTCACACATATTATTCCCTCATTTAGTGGATATTTTCACAAAAAAGTGAAATTTTCAAAAATCCAGAAAATTGGCTGAAAACGACTAAATATCAAAGACTCATTGGGCGAAGCGCTCTGGAACTGAAATGGGAATGCTCACTGACATTTCCCCTATCTTAAAGTCTGTAAACGCCAGAAAAATGACTAAGTCCAAAAAAAAATTGTTTTCAACTTTTTTCAATTTTACCCCCGTGGGATATATATTCTACCCACACAAATTTGGAACTCTCCTTCGGTACCCTCACACATATTATTCCCTCATTTAGTGGATATTTTCACAAAAAAGTGAAATCTTCAAAAATCCAGAAAATTGGCTGAAAACGACTAAATATCAAAGACTCATTGGCCGAATCGCTCTGGAACTGAAATGGGAATGCTCACTGACATTTCCCCTATCTTAAAGTCTGATAAACGCCAGAAAAATGAATAAGTCCAAAAAAAAATTTTTTTCAACTTTTTGCAATTTTACACCCGTGGGATATATATTCTACCCACACAAATTTGGAACTCTCCTTCGGTACCCTCACACATATTATTCCCTCATTTAGTGGATATTTTCACAAAAAAGTGAAATTTTCAAAAATCCAGAAAATTGGCTGAAAACGACTAAATATCAAAGACTCATTGGGCGAATCGCTCTGGAACTGAAATGGGAATGCTCACTGACATTTCCCCTATCTGAAAGTCTGATAAACGCCGGAAAAATGACTAAGTCCAAAAAAAAATTTGTTTCAACTTTTTTCAATTTTACCCCCGTGGGATATATATTCTACCCACACACATTTGGAACTCTCCTGGGGTACCCTCACACATATCATTCCCTCATTTAGTGGATATTTTCACAAAGAAGTGAAATTTTCAAAAATCCAGAAAATTGGCTGAAAACGACTAAGTATCAAGGACTCATTGGGCGAATCGCTCAAGAACTGAAATCGGAACGCTCACTGACATTTCCCCTATCTGAGAGTCTGATAAACGCCGGAAAAATGAATAAGTCCCAAAAAAAATTTTTTGCAACTTTTTTCAATTTTACCCCCGTGGGATATATATTCTACCCACACAAATTTGGAACTCTCCTTCGGTACCCTCACACATATTATTCCCTCATTTAGTGGATATTTTCACAAAAAAGTGAAATTTTCAAAAATCCAGAAAATTGGCTGAAAACGACTAAATAACAAGGACTCATTGGGCGAATCGCTCTGGAACTGAAATCGGAACACTCACTGACATTTCCCCTATCTGAAAGTCTGATAAACGCCGGAAAAATGACTAAGTACAAAAAAAAATTTGTTTCAACTTTTTTCAATTTTACCCCCGTGGGATATATATTCTACCCACACACATTTGGAACTCTCCTGGGGTACCCTCACACATATTATTCCCTCATTTAGTGGATATTTTCACAAAGAAGTGAAATTTTCAAAAATCCAGAAAATTGGCTGAAAACGACTAAGTATCAAGGACTCATTGGGCGAATCGCTCAAGAACTGAAATCGGAACGCTCACTGACATTTCCCCTATCTGAAAGTGTGATAAACGCCGGAAAAATGACTAAGTCCAAAAAAAAATTTTTTTCAACTTTTTTCAATTTTACCCCGTGGGATATATATTCTACCCACACACATTTGGAACTCTCCTGGGGTACCCTCATACATATTATTCCCTCATTTAGTGGATATTTTCACAAAAAAGTGAAATTTTCAAAAATCAAGAAAATTGGCTGAAAAAGACTAAATAACAAGGACTCATTGGGCGAATCGCTCTAAAACTAAAATCGGAACGCTCACTGACATTTCCCCTATCTGAAAGTCTGCCGGAAAAATGACTAAGTCCAAAAAAAAATTTTTTTAGACTTTTTTCAATTTTACCCCCGTGGGATATATATTCTACCCACACACATTTGGAACTCTCCTGGGGTACCCTCACACATATTATTCCCTCATTTAGTGGATATTTTCGCAAAGAAGTGAAATTTTCAAAAATCCAGAAAATTGGCTGAAAACGACTAAGTATCAAGGACTCATTGGGCGAATCGCTCTGGAACTGAAATTGGAACGCTCACTGACATTTCCCCTATCTGAAAGTCTGATAAACGCCAGAAAAATGACTAAGTCCGAAAAAAAAATTTTTTCAACTTTTTTCAATTTTACACCCGTGGGATATATATTCTTCCCACACACATTTAGAACTCTCCTGGGGTACCCTCACACATATTATTCCCTCATTTAGTGATTATTTTCACAAAAAAGTGAAATTTTCAAAAATCCTGAAAATTGTCTGAAAACGACTAAATATCAAAGACTCATTGGGCGAATCGCTCTGGAAATGAAATGGGAATGCTCACTGACATTTCCCCTATCTTAAAGTCTGATAAACGCCAGAAAAATGACTAAGTCCAAAAAAAAATTTTTTTCAACTTTTTTCAATTTTACCCCCGTGGGATATATATTCTTCCCACACACATTTAGAACTCTCCTGGGGTACCCTCACACATATTATTCCCTCATTTAGTGGATATTTTCACAAAGAAGTGAAATTTTCAAATATCCAGAAAATTGGCTGAAAACGACTAAATAACAAGGACTCATTGGGCGAATCGCTCTGGAACTGAAATCGGAAAGCTCACTGACATTTCCCCTATCTGAAAGTCTGATAAACGCCGGAAAAATGACTAAGTCCAAAAAAAAATTTTTTTAGACTTTTTTCAATTTTACCCCCGTGGGAAATATATTCTACCCACACACATTTGGAACTCTCCTGGGGTACCCTCACACATATTATTCCCTCATTTAGTGGATATTTTCACAAAAAAGTGAAATTTTCAAAAATCCAGAAAATTGGCTGAAAACGACTAAATATCAAAGACTCATTGGGCGAATCGCTCTGGAACTGAAATGGGAATGCTCACTGACATTTCCCCTATCTTAAAGTCTGTAAACGCCAGAAAAATGACTAAGTCCAAAAAAAATTTTTTTTCAACTTTTTTCAATTTTACCCCCGTGGGATATATATTCTACCCACACACATTTGGAACTCTCCTGGGGTACCCTCATACATATTATTCCCTCATTTAGTGGATATTTTCACAAAAAAGTGAAATTTTCAAAAATCCAGAAAATTGGCTGAAAACGACTAAATATCAAGGACTCATTGGGCGAATCGCTCTGGAACTGAAATCAGAACGCTCACTGACATTTGCCCTATCTGAAAGTCTGATAAACGCCGGAAAAATGAATAAGTCACAAAAAAAAAATTTTTCAACTTTTTTCAATTTTACCCCCGTGGGATACATATTCTACCCACACAAATTTGGAACTCTCCTTCGGTACCCTCACACATATTATTCCCTCATTTAGTGGATATTTTCACAAAGAAGTGAAATTTTCAAATATCCAGAAAATTGGCTGAAAACGACTAAATAACAAGGACTCATTGGGCGAATCGCTCTGGAACTGAAATCGGAATGCTCACTGACATTTCCCCTGTCTGAAAGTCTGATAAACGCCGAAAAAATGACTAAGTCCAAAAAAAAATTTTTTTAGACTTTTTTCAATTTTACCCCCGTGGGAAATATATTCTACCCACACACATTTGGAACTCTCCTGGGGTACCCTCACACATATTATTCCCTCATTTAGTGGATATTTTCACAAAAAAGTGAAATTTTCAAAAATCCAGAAAATTGGCTGAAAACGACTAAATATCAAAGACTCATTGGCCGAATCGCTCTGGAACTGAAATGGGAATGCTCACTGACATTTCCCCTATCTGAAAGTCTGATAAACGCCGGAAAAATGACTAAGTCCCAAAAAAAATTTGTTTCAACTTTTTTCAATTTTACCCCCGTGGGATATATATTCTACCCACACACATTTGGAACTCTCCTGGGGTACCCTCACACATATCATTCCCTCATTTAGTGGATATTTTCACAAAGAAGTGAAATTTTCAAAAATCCAGAAAATTGGCTGAAAACGACTAAGTATCAAGGACTCATTGGGCGAATCGCTCTGGAACTGAAATCGGAACGCTCACTGACATTTCCCCTATCTGAAAGTCTGATAAACGACGGAAAAATGACTAAGTCCAAAAAAAAAATTTTTTCAACTTTTTTCAATTTTACCCCCGTGGGATATATATTCTTCCCACACACATTTAGAACTTTCCTGGGGTAACCTCACACATATTATTCCCTCATTTAGTGGATATTTTCACAAAAAAGTGAAATTTTCAAAAATCCTGAAAATTGGCTGAAAACAACTAAATAACAAGGACTCATTGGGCGAATCGCTCTGGAACTGAAATCGGAACACTCACTGACATTTCCCCTATCTGAAAGTCTGATAAACGCCGGAAAAATGACTAAGTCCAAAAAAAAATTTGTTTCAACTTTTTTCAATTTTACCCCCGTGGGATATATATTCTACCCACACACATTTGGAACTCTCCTGGGGTACCCTCACACATATTATTCCCTCATTTAGTGGATATTTTCACAAAGAAGTGAAATTTTCAAAAATCCAGAAAATTGGCTGAAAACGACTAAGTATCAAGGACTCACTGGGCGAATCGCTCAAGAACTGAAATCGGAACGCTCACTGACATTTCCCCTATCTGAAAGTCTGATAAACGCCGGAAAAATGACTAAGTACAAAAAAAAAATTTTTTCAACTTTTTTCAATTTTACCCCCGTGGGATATATATTCTTCCCACACACATTTAGAACTCTCCTGGGGTAACCTCACACATATTATTCCCTCATTTAGTGGATATTTTCACAAAAAAGTGAAATTTTCAAAAGTCCAGAAAATTGGCTGAAAACAACTAAATAACAAGGACTCATTGGGCGAATCGCCCTGGAACTGAAATCGGAACGCTCACTGACATTTCCCCTATCTGAAAGTCTGATAAACGCCGGAAAAATGACTAAGTCCAAAAAAAAATTTTTTTCAACTTTTTTCAATTTTACCCCGTGGGATATATATTCTACCCACACACATTTGGAACTCTCCTGGGGTACCCTCATACATATTATTCCCTCATTTAGTGGATATTTTCACAAAAAAGTGAAATTTTCAAAAATCAAGAAAATTGGCTGAAAAAGACTAAATAACAAGGACTCATTGGGTGAATCGCTCTAGAACTAAAATCGGAACGCTCACTGACATTTCCCCTATCTGAAAGTCTGCCGGAAAAATGACTAAGTCCAAAAAAAAATTTTTTTAGACTTTTTTCAATTTTACCCCCGTGGGATATATATTCTACCCACACACATTTGGAACTCTCCTGGGGTACCCTCACACATATTATTCCCTCATTTAGTGGATATTTTCACAAAGAAGTGAAATTTTCAAAAATCCAGAAAATTGGCTGAAAACGACTAAGTATCAAGAACTCATTGGGCGAATCGCTCTGGAACTGAAATTGGAACGCTCACTGACATTTCCCCTATCTGAAAGTCTGATAAACGCCGGAAAAATGACTAAGTCCGAAAAAAAATTTTTTTCAACTTTTTTCAATTTTACACCCGTGGGATATATATTCTACCCACACAAATTTGGAACTCTCCTTCGGTACCCTCACACATATTATTCCCTCATTTAGTAGATATTTTCACAAAAAAGTGAAATTTTCAAAAATCCAGAAAATTGGCTGAAAACGACTAAATATCAAAAACTCATTGGGCGAATCGCTCTGGAACTGAAATGGGAATGCTCACTGACATTTCCCCTATCTTAAAGTCTGATAAACTCCAGAAAAATGACTAAGTCCAAAAAAAAATTTTTTTCAACTTTTTTCAATTTTACCCCCGTGGGATATATATTCTACCCACACACATTTGGAACTCTCCTGGGGTACCCTCATACATATTATTCCCTCATTTAGTGGATATTTTCACAAAAAAGTGAAATTTTCAAAAATCAAGAAAATTGGCTGAAAAAGACTAAATAACAAGAACTCATTGGGCGAATCGCTCTAGAACTAAAATCGGAACGCTCACTGACATTTCCCCTATCTTAAAGTCTGATAAACGCCAGAAAAATGACTAACTCCAAAAAAAAAATTTTTTTCAACTTTTTTCAATTTTACCCCCGTGGGATATATATTCTACCCACACAAATTTGGAACTCTCCTTCGGCACCCTCACACATTTTATTCCCTCATTTAGTGGATATTTTCACAAAAAAGTGAAATTTTCAAAAATCCAGAAAATTGGCTGAAAACGACTAAATATCAAAGACTCATTGGGCGAATCGCTCTGGAACTGAAATGGGAATGCTCACTGACATTTCCCCTATCTTAAAGTCTGATAAACGCCAGAAAAATGACTAACTCCAAAAAAAAATTTTTTTCAACTTTTTTCAATTTTACCCCCGTGGGATATATATTCTACCCACACAAATTTGGAACTTTCCTTCGGTACCCTCACACATTTTATTCCCTCATTTAGTGGATATTTTCACAAAAAAGTGAAATTTTCAAAAATCCAGATAATTGGGTGAAAACGACTAAGTATCAAGTACTCATTGGGCGAATCGCTCTGGAACTGAAATCGGAACGCTCACTGACATTTCCCCTATCTGAAAGTCTGATAAACGACGGAAAAATGACTAAGTCCAAAAAAAAAATTTTTTCAACTTTTTTCAATTTTACCCCCTGGGATATATATTCTTCCCACACACATTTAGAACTTTCCTGGGGTAACCTCACACATATTATTCCCTCATTTAGTGGATATTTTCACAAAAAAGTGAAATTTTCAAAAGTCCAGAAAATTGGCTGAAAACAACTAAATGACAAGGACTCATTGGGCGAATCGCTCTGGAACTGAAATCGGAACACTCACTGACATTTCCCCTATCTGAAAGTCTGATAAACGCCGGAAAAATGACTAAGTCCAAAAAAAAATTTTTTTCAACTTTTTTCAATTTTACCCCCGTGTGATATATATTCTACCCACACACATTTGGAACTCTCCTTCGGTACCCTCACACATATTATTCCCTCATTTAGTGGATATTTTCACAAAAAAGTGAAATTTTCAAAAATCCAGCAAATTGGCTGAAAACGACTAAATATCAAAGACTCATTGGGCGAATCGCTCTGGAACTGAAATGGGAATGCTCACTGACATTTCCCCTATCTTAAAGTCTGATAAACGCCAGAAAAATGACTAACTCCAAAAAAAAATTTTTTTCAACTTTTTTCAATTTTACCCCCGTGGGATATATATTCTTCCCACACACATTTAGAACTCTCCTGGGGTACCCTCACACATATTATTCCCTCATTTAGTGGATATTTTCACAAAGAACTGAAATTTTCAAAAATCCAGAAAATTGGCTGAAAACGACTAAGTATCAAGGACTCATTGGGCGAATCGCTCAAGAACTGAAATCGGAACGCTCACTGACATTTCCCCTATCTGAAAGTCTGATAAACGCCGTAAAAATGACTACGTCCAAAAAAAATTTTTTTTCAACTTTTTTCAATTTTACCCCCGTGGGATATATATTCTACCCACACACATTTGGAACTCTCCTGGGGTACCCTCACACATGTTATTCCCTCATTTAGTGGATATTTTCACAAAAAAGTGAAATTTTCAAAAATCCAGAAAATTGGCTGAAAACGACTAAATATCAAGGACTCATTGGGCGAATCGCTCTGGAACTGAAATCGGAACGCTCACTGACATTTGCCCTATCTGAAAGTCTGATAAACGCCGGAAAAATGAATAAGTCCCAAAAAAAATTTTTTGAAACTTTTTTCAATTTTACCCCCGTGGGATATATATTCTACCCACACAAATTTGGAACTCTCCTTCGGTACCCTCACACATATTATTCCCTCATTTAGTGGATATTTTCACAAAAAAGTGAAATTTTCAAAAATCCAGAAAATTGGATGAAAACGACTAAATATCAAAGACTCATTGGGCGAATCGCTCTGGAACTGAAATGGGAATGCTCACTGACAATTCCCCTATCTTAAAGTCTGATAAACGCCAGAAAAATGACTAACTCCAAAAAAAAATTTTTTTCAACTTTTTTCAATTTTACCCCCGTGGGATATATATTCTACCCACACAAATTTGGAATTCTCCTTCGGTACCCTCACACATTTTATTCCCTCATTTAGTGGATATTTTCACAAAAAAGTGAAATTTTCAAAAATCCAGAAAATTGGCTGAAAACGACTAAATATCAAAGACTCATTGGGCGAATCGCTCTGGAACTGAAATGGGAATGCTCACTGACATTTCCCCTATCTTAAAGTCTGATCAACGCCAGAAAAATGACTAACTCCAAAAAAAAATTTTTTTCAACTTTTTTCAATTTTACCCCCGTGGGATATATATTCTACCCACACAAATTTGGAACTCTCCTTCGGTACCCTCACACATTTTATTCCCTCATTTAGTGGATATTTTCACAAAGAAGTGAAATTTTAAAAAATCCAGAAAATTGGCTAAAAACGACTAAGTATCAAGGACTCATTGGGCGAATCGCTCTGGAACTGAAGTCGGAATGCTCACTGACATTTCCCCTTTCTGAAAGTCTGATAAACGCCAGAAAAATGACTAAGTCCAAAAAAAAATTTTTTTAGACTTTTTTCAATTTTACCCCCGTGGGATATATATTCTACCCACACACATTTGGAACTCTCCTGGGGTACCCTCACACATATTATTCCCTCATTTAGTGGATATTTTCACAAAGAAGTGACATTTTCAAAAATCCAGAAAATTGGCTGAAAACGACTAAGTATCAAGGACTCATTGGGCGAATCGCTCAAGAACTAAAATCGGAACGCTCACTGACATTTCCACTATCTGAAAGTCTGATAAACGCCGGAAAAATGACTAAGTCCAAAAAAAAATTTTTTTAGACTTTTTTCAATTTTACCTCCGTGGGATATATATTCTACCCACACACATTTGGAACTCTCCTGGGGTACCCTCACACACATATTATTCCCTCATTTAGTGGATATTTTCACAAAAAAGTGAAATTTTCAAAAATCCAGATAATTGGCTGAAAACGACTAAAAATCAAAGACTCATTGGGCGAATCACTCTGGAACTGAAATGGGAATGCTCACTGACATTTCCCCTATGTTAAAGTCTGATAAACGCCAGAAAAATGACTAAGTCCAAAAAAAAATTTTTTTCAACTTTTTTCAATTTTACCCCCGTGGGATATATATTCTACCCACACACATTTGGAACTCTCCTGGGGTACCCTCACACATATTATTCCCTCATTTAGTGGATATTTTCACAAAGAAGTGAAATTTTCAAAAATCCAGAAAATTGGCTGAAAACAACTAAATAACAAGGACTCATTGGGCGAATCGCTCTGGAACTGAAATCGGAACGCTCACTGACATTTCCCCTATCTGAAAGTCTGATAAACGCCGGAAAAATGACTAAGTCCAAAAAAAATTTTTCTAGACTTTTTTCAATTTTACCCCCGTGGGATATATATTCTACCCACACACATTTGGAACTCTCCTGGGGTACCCTCACACATATTATTCCCTCATTTAGTGGATATTTTCACGAAGAAGTGAAATTTTCAAAAATCCAGAAAATTGGCTGAAAACGACTAAGTATCAAGGACTCATTGGGCGAACCTCTCAAGAACTGAAATCGGAACGCTCACTGACATTTCCCCTATCTGAAAGTCTGATAAACGCCGGAAAAATGACTAAGTCCAAAAAAAAATTTTTTTAGACTTTTTTCAATTTTACCCCCGTGGGATATATATTCTACCCACACACATTTGGAACTCTCCTGGGGTACCCTCACACATATTATTCCCTCATTTAGTGGATATTTTCACGAAGAAGTGAAATTTTCAAAAATCCAGAAAATTGGCTGAAAACGACTAAGTATCAAGGACTCATTGGGCGAATCTCTCAAGAACTGAAATCGGAACGCTCACTGACATTTCCCCTATCTGAAAGTCTGATAAACGCCGGAAAAATGACTAAGTCCAAAAAAAAATTTTTTTAGACTTTTTTCAATTTTACCCCCGTGGGATATATATTCTACCCACACACATTTGGAACTCTCCTGGGGTACCCTCACACATATTATTCCCTCATTTAGTGGATATTTTCACAAAAAAGTGAAATTTTCAAAAATCCAGAAAATTGGCTGAAAACGACTAAGTATCAAGGACTCATTGGGCGAATCGCTCTGGAACTGAAATCGGAACGCTCACTGACATTTCCCCTATCTGAAAGTCTGATAAACGCCGGAAAAATGACGAAGTCCCAAAAAAAAAATTTTTTAGACTTTTTTCAATTTTACCCCCGTGGGATATATATTCTACCCACACAAATTTGGAACTCTCCTTCGGTACCCTCACACATATTATTCCCTCATTTAGTGGATATTTTCACAAAAAAGTGAAATTTTCAAAAATCCAGAAAATTGGCTGAAAACGACTAAATATCAAAGACTCATTGGGCGAATCGCTCTGGAACTGAAATGGGAATGCTCACTGACATTTCCCCTATCTTAAAGTCTGATAAACGCCAGAAAAATGACTAAGTCCAAAAAAAAATTTTTTTCAACTTTTTTCAATTTTACCCCCATGGGATATATATTCTAGCCACACACATTTGGAACTCTCCTGGGGTACCCTCATACATATTATTCCCTCATTTAGTGGATATTTTCACAAAGAAGTGAAATTTTCAAAAATCCAGAAAATTGGGTGAAAACGACTAAGTATCAAGGACTCATTGGGCGAATCGCTCTGGAACTGAAATCGGAACGCTCACTGACATCTCCCCTATCTGAAAGTCTGATAAACGCCGGAAAAATGACGAAGTCCCAAAAAAAAATTTTTTTAGACTTTTTTCAATTTTACCCCCGTGGGATATATATTCTACCCACACACATTTGGAACTCTCCTGGGGTACCCTCACACATATTATTCCCTCATTTAGTGGATATTTTCACAAAAAAGTGAAATTTTAAAAAATCCAGATAATTGGCTGAAAACGACTAAATATCAAAGACTCATTGGGCGAATCGCTCTGGAACTGAAATGGGAATGCTCACTGACATTTCCCCTATCTTAAAGTCTGATAAACGCCAGAAAAATGACTAAGTCCCAAAAAAAATTTTTTTCAACTTTTTTCAATTTTACCCCCGTGGGATATATATTCAAGCCACACACATTTGGAACTCTCCTGGGGTACCCTCATACATATTATTCCCTCATTTAGTGGATATTTTCACAAAGAAGTGAAATTTTCAAAAATCCAGAAAATTGGGTGAAAACGACTCAGTATCAAGGACTCATTCGGCGAATCGCTTTGGAACTGAAATCGGAACGCTCACTGACATCTCCCCTATCTGAAAGTCTGATAAACGCCGGAAAAATGACTTAGTCCCAAAAAAAAATTTTTTTAGACTTTTTTCAATTTTACCCCCGTGGGATATATATTCTACCCACACACATTTGGAACTCTCCTGGGGTACCCTCACACATATTATTCCCTCATTTAGTGGATATTTTCACAAAAAAGTGAAATTTTCAAAAATCCTGAAAATTGGCTGAAAACGACTAAATATCAAGGACTCATTGGGCGAATTGTTCTGGAACTGAAATCGGAACGCTCACTGACATTTGCCCTATCTGAAAGTCTGATAAACGCCGGAAAAATGACTAAGTCCAAAAAAAAAATTTTTTCAACTTTTTTCAATTTTACCCCCGTGGGATATATATTCTTCCCACACACATTTAGAACTCTCCTGGGGTACCCTCACACATATTATTCCCTCATTTAGTGGATATTTTAACAAAAAAGTGAAATTTTCAAAAATCCAGAAAATTGGCTGAAAACAACTAAATAACAAGGACTCATTGGGCGAATCGCTCTGGAACTGAAATCGTAACGCTCACTGACATTTCCCCTATCTGAAAGTCTGATAAACGCCGGAAAAATGACTAAGTCCAAAAAAAAAATTTTTTCAACTTTTTTCAATTTTACCCCCGTGGGATATATATTCTACCCACACACATTTGGAACTCTCCTGGGGTACCCTCATACATATTATTCCCTCATTTAGTGGATATTTTCACAAAAAAGTGAAATTTTCAAAAATCCAGAAAATTGGCTGAAAACGACTAAATATCAAGGACTCATTGGGCGAGTCGATCTGGAACTGAAATTGGAACGCTCACTGACATTTGCCCTATCTGAAAGTCTGATAAACGCCAGAAAAATGACTAAGTCCCAAATAAAAATTTTTTCAACTTTTTTCAATTTTACACCCGTGGGATATATATTCTACCCACACAAATTTGGAACTCTCCTTCGGTACCCTCACACATATTATTCCCTCATTTAGTGGATATTTTCACAAAAAAGTGAAATTTTCAAAAATCCAGAAAATTGGCTGAAAACGACTAAATATCAAGGACTCATTGGGCGAATTGTTCTGGAACTGAAGTCGGCATGCTCACTGACATTTGCCCTATCTGAAAGTCTGATAAACGCCAGAAAAATGACTAAGTCCCAAAAAAAATTTTTTTCAACTTTTTTCAATTTTACCCCCGTGGGATATATATTCTAGCCACACACATTTGGAACTCTCCTGGGGTACCCTCATACATATTATTCCCTCATTTAGTGGATATTTTCACAAAGAAGTGAAATTTTCAAAAATCCAGAAAATTGGGTGAAAACGACTCAGTATCAAGGACTCATTGGGCGAATCGCTTTGGAACTGAAATCGGAACGCTCACTGACATCTCCCCTATCTGAAAGTCTGATAAACGCCGGAAAAATGACTTAGTCCCAAAAAAAAATTTTTTTAGACTTTTTTCAATTTTACCCCCGTGGGATATATATTCTACCCACACACATTTGGAACTCTCCTGGGGTACCCTCACACATATTATTCCCTCATTTAGTGGATAATTTCACAAAAAAGTGAAATTTTCAAAAATCCAGAAAATTGGCTGAAAACAACTAAATAACAAGGACTCATTGGGCGAATCGCTCTGGAACTGAAATCGGAACGCTCACTGACATTTCCCCTATCTGAAAGTCTGATAAACGCCGGAAAAATGACTAAGTCCAAAAAAAAATTTTTTTCAACTTTTTTCAATTTTACCCCCGTGGGATATATATTCTACCCACACACATTTGGAACTCTCCTGGGGTACCCTCACACATATTATTCCCTCATTTAGTGGATATTTTCACAAAGAAGTGAAATTTTCAAAAATCCAGAAAATTGGCTGAAAACGACTAAGTATCAAGGACTCAGTGGGCGAATCGCTCAAGAACTGAAATCGGAACGCTCACTGACATTTCCCCTATCTGAAAGTCTGATAAACGCCGGAAAAATGACTAAGTCCAAAAAAAAATTTTTTTCAACTTTTTTCAATTTTACCCCCGTGGGATATATATTCTACCCACACACATTTGGAACTCTCCTGGGGCACCCTCACACATATTATTCCCTCATTTAGTGGATATTTTCACAAAGAAGTGAAATTTTCAAAAATCCAGAAAATTGGCTGAAAACAACTAAATAACAAGGACTCATTGGGCGAATCGCTCTGGAACTGAAATCGGAATGCTCACTGACATTTCCCCTATCTGAAAGCCTGATAAACGCCGGAAAAATGACTAAGTCCAAAAAAAAATTTTTTTAGACTTTTTTCAATTTTACCCCCGTGGGATATATATTCTACCCACACACATTTGGAACTCTCCTGGGGTACCCTCACACATATTATTCCCTCATTTAGTGGATATTTTCACGAAGAAGTGAAATTTTCAAAAATCCAGAAAATTGGCTGAAAACGACTAAGTATCAAGGACTCATTGGGCGAATCTCTCAAGAACTGAAATCGGAACGCTCACTGACATTTCCCCTATCTGAAAGTCTGATAAACGCCGGAAAAATGACTAAGTCCAAAAAAAAAATTTTTTCAACTTTTTTCAATTTTACCCCCGTGGGATATATATTCTACCCACACACATTTGGAACTCTCCTGGGGTACCCTCACACATATTATTCCCTCATTTAGTGGATATTTTCACAAAGAAGTGAAATTTTCAAAAATCCAGAAAATTGGCTGAAAACGACTAAATATCAAGGACTCAGTGGGCGAATCGCTCAAGAACTGAAATCGGAACGCTCACTGACATTTCCCCTATCTGAAAGTCTGATAAACGCCGGAAAAATGACTAAGTCCAAAAAAAAATTTTTTTAGACTTTTTTCAATTTTACCCCCGTGGGATATATATTCTACCCACACACATTTGGAACTCTCCTTCGGTACCCTCACACATATTATTCCCTCATTTAGTGGATATTTTCACAAAAAAGTGAAATTTTCAAAAATCCAGAAAATTGGCTGAAAACGACTAAATATCAAAGACTCATTGGGCGAATCGCTCTGGAACTGAAATGGGAATGCTCACTGACATTTCCTCTATCTTAAAGTCTGATAAACGCCAGAAAAATGACTAACTCCAAAAAAAAAATTTTTTTCAACTTTTTTCAATTTTACCCCCGTGGGATATATATTCTACCCACACACATTTGGAACTCTCCTGGGGTACCCTCACACATATTATTCCCTCATTTAGTGGACATTTTCACAAAGAAGTGAAATTTTCAAAAATCCAGAAAATTGGCTGAAAACGATTAAGTATCAAGGACTCATTGGGCGAATCGCTCTGGAACTGAAATCGGAACGCTCACTGACATTTCCCCTATCTGAAAGTCTGATAAACGCCGGAAAAATGACTAAGTCGAAAAAAAAAAATTTTCAACTTTTTTCAATTTTACCCCCGTGGGATATAAATTCTACCCACACAAATTTGGAACTCTCCTTCGGTACCCTCACACATATTATTCCCTCATTTAGTGGATATTTTCACAAAAAAGTGAAATTTTCAAAAATCCAGAAAATTGGCTGAAAACGACTAAATATCAAAGACTCATTGGGCGAATCGCTCTGGAACTGAAATGGGAATGCTCACTGACATTTCCCCTATCTTAAAGTCTGATAAACGCCAGAAAAATGACTAAGTCCAAAAAAAAAATTTTTTCAACTTTTTTCAATTTTACCCCCGTGGGATATATATTCTACCCACACACATTTGGAACTCTCCTGGGGTACCCTCACACATATTATTCCCTCATTTAGTGGACATTTTCACAAAGAAGTGAAATTTTAAAAAATCCAGATAATTGGCTGAAAACGTCTAAATATCAAAGACTCATTGGGCGAATCGCTCTGGAACTGAAATGGGAATGCTCACTGACATTTCCCCTATCTGAAAGTCTGATAAACGCCGGAAAAATGACTAAGTCCAAAAAAAAATTTTTTTAGACTTTTTTCAATTTTACCCCCGTGGGATAAATATTCTACCCACACACATTTGGAACTCTCCTTCGGTACCCTCACACATATTATTCCCTCATTTAGTGGATATTTTCACAAAAAAGTGAAATTTTCAAAAATCCAGAAAATTGGCTGAAAACGACTAAATATCAAAGACTCATTGGGCGAATCGCTCTGGAACTGAAATGGGAATGCTCACTGACATTTCCTCTATCTTAAAGTCTGATAAACGCCAGAAAAATGACTAACTCCAAAAAAAAAATTTTTTTCAACTTTTTTCAATTTTTCCCCTGAGGGATATATATTCTTCCCACACACATTTAGAACTCTCCTGGTGTACCCGCACACATATTATTCCCTCATTTAGTGGACATTTTCACAAAGAAGTGAAATTTTCAACAATCCAGAAAATTGGCTGAAAACGATTAAGTATCAAGGACTCATTGGGCGAATCGCTCTGGAACTGAAATCGGAACGCTCACTGACATTTCCCCTATCTGAAAGTCTGATAAACGCCGGAAAAATGACTAAGTCCAAAAAAAAATTTTTTCAACTTTTTTCAATTTTACCCCCGTGGGATATAAATTCTACCCACACAAATTTGGAACTCTCCTTCGGTACCCTCACACATATTATTCCCTCATTTAGTGGATATTTTCACAAAAAAGTGAAATTTTCAAAAATCCAGAAAATTGGCTGAAAACGACTAAATATCAAAGACTCATTGGGCGAATCGCTCTGGAACTGAAATGGGAATGCTCACTGACATTTCCCCTATCTTAAAGTCTGATAAACGCCAGAAAAATGACTAAGTCCAAAAAAAAATTTTTTTCAACTTTTTTCAATTTTACCCCCGTGGGATATATATTCTACCCACACACATTTGGAACTCTCCTGGGGTACCCTCACACATATTATTCCCTCATTTAGTGGATATTTTCACAAAAAAGTGAAATTTTAAAAAATCCAGATAATTGGCTGAAAACGTCTAAATATCAAAGACTCATTGGGTGAATCGCTCTGGAACTGAAATGGGAATGCTCACTGACATTTCCCCTATCTTAAAGTCTGATAAACGCCAGAAAAATGACTAAGTCCCAAAAAAAATTTTTTTCAACTTTTTTCAATTTTACCCCCGTGGGATATATATTCTAGCCACACACATTTGGAACTCTCCTGGGGTACCCTCATACATATTATTCCCTCATTTAGTGGATATTTTCACAAAGAAGTGAAATTTTCAAAAATCCAGAAAATTGGGTGAAAACGACTCAGTATCAAGGACTCATTGGGCGAATCGCTTTGGAACTGAAATCAGAATGCTCACTGACATTTGCCCTATCTGAAAGTCTGATAAACGCCGGAAAAATGACTAAGTACAAAAAAAAAAATTTTTTAAACTTTTTTCAATTTTACCCCCGTGGGATATATATTCTACCCACACACATTTGGAACTCTCCTGGGGAACCCTCACACATATTATTCCCTCACTTAGTGGATATTTTCACAAAAAAAGTGAAATTTTCAAAAATACAGAATATTTTCTGAAAACGACTAAATATCAAGGACTCATTGGGCGAATCGCTCTGGAACTGAAATCGGAACGCTCACTGACATTTCCCCTATCTGAAAGTCTGATAAACGCCGGAAAAATGACTAAGTCCAAAAAAAAATTTTTTTCATCTTTTTTCAATTTTACCTCCGTGGGATATATATTCTACCCACACACATTTGGAACTCTCCTGGGGAAACCTCAAACATATTATTCCCTCATTTAGTGGATATTTTCACAAAAAAGTGAAATTTTTAAAAATCCAAAATATTGGCTGAAAACGACTAAATATTAAGGACTAATTGGGCGAATCGCTCTAGAACTGAAATCGGAATTCTCACTGACATTTGCCCAATCTGAAAGTCTGATAAACGCCGGAAAAATGACTAAGTACACAAAAAAAATTTTTTTCAATTTTTTTCAATTTTACCCCCGTGGGATATATATTCTACCCACACACATTTGGAACTCTCCTGGGGAACCCTCACACATATTATTCCCTCATTTAGTGGATATTTTCACAAAAAAAGTGAAATTTTCAAAAATCCAAAATATTGGCTGAAAACGACTAAATATAAAGGAGTCATTGGGCGAATCGATCTGGAACTGAAATCGGAAGGCTGACTCCCTAGCTCACTCCCTATCGGAAAGTCTGATAAACGCCGTAAAAATTACTAAGTCCAAAAAAAAATGTTTTCAACTTTTTCAATTTTACCCCCGAGGGATATATATTCTACCCACACACATTTGGAACTCTCCTAGGGAACCCTCACACATATTATTCCCTCATTTAGTGGATATTTTCACAAAAAAAGTGAAATTTTCAAAAATCCAGAAAATTGGCTGAAAACGACTAAATATCAAGGACTCATTGGGCGAATTGCTCTGGAACTGAAATCGGAACGCTCGCTGACATTTCCCCTATCTGAAAGTCTGATAAACGCCGGAAAAATGACTAAGTCCAAAAAAAAATTTTTTTCATCTTTTTTCAATTTTACCCCCGTGGGATATATAATCTACCCATACACATTTGGAACTCTCCTGGGGAACCCTCACACATATTATTCCCTCATTTAGTGGATATTTTCACAAAAAAAGTGAAATTTTCAAAAATCCAAAATATTGGCTGAAAACGACTAAATATCAAGCACTCATTGGGCGAATCACTCTGGAACTGAAATCGGAATGCTCACTGACATTTGCCATATCTAAAAGTCTGATAAACGCCGGAAAAATGACTAAGTCCCAAAAAAAATTTTTTTTTCAACTTTTTTCAATTTTAAACCTGTGGGATATATATTCTACCCACTCACATTTGGAGCTCACCTGGCATACCCTCACGCATATTATTCCCTCATTTAGTGGATATTTTCACAAAAAAGTGAAATTTTCAAAAATCCAGAAAATTGGCTGAAAACGGCTAAATATCAAGGACTCATTGGGCGAATCACTCTGGAACTGAAATCGGAACGCTCACTCCCTAGCTCAGTCCCTATCTGAAAGTCTGATAAACGCCGGGAAAATGACTAAGTCCAAAAGAAAATTTTTTTACACTTCTTTCAATTTTACCCCCGTTGGATATATAATCTACCCACACACATTTGGAACTCTCCTGGGGTACCCTCACACATATTATTCCCTCATTTAGTGGATATTTTCACAAAAAAGTGAAATTTTCAAAAATCCAGAAAATTGGCTGAAAACTACTAAATATCAAGGACTCATTGGGCGAATCTCTCTGGAACTGAAATCAGAACGCTCACTGACATTTGCCCTATCTGAAAGTCTGATAAACGCCGGAAAAATGACTAAGTACAAAAAAAAAAATTTTTTAAACTTTTTTCAATTTTACCCCCGTGGGATATATATTCTACCCACACACATTTGGAACTCTCCTGGGGAACCCTCACACATATTATTCCCTCACTTAGTGGATATTTTCACAAAAAAAGTGAAATTTTCAAAAATCCAGAAAATTGGCTGAAAACGACTAAATATCAAGGACTCATTGGGTGAATCGCTCTGGAACTGAAATCGAAACGCTCACTGACATTTCCCCTATCTGAAAGCCTGATAAACGCCGGAAAAATGACTAATTAAAAAAAAAAAAAATTTTCAACTTTTTTCAATTTTACCCCTCGTGGGATATATATTCTACCCACACACATTTGGAACTCTCCTGGTGTACCCTCAAACATATTATTCCCTCATTTAGTGGATATTTTCACAAAAAAGTGAAATTTTTAAAAATCCAAAATATTGGCTGAAAACGACTAAATATTAAGGACTCATTGGGCGAATTGGTCTGGAACTGAAATCGGAACGCTCGCTGACATTTCCCCTATCTGAAAGTCTGATAAACGTCGGAAAAATGACTAAGTCCAAAAAAAAATTTTTTTCATCTTTTTTCAATTTTACCCCCGTGGGATATATAATCTACCCATACACATTTGGAACTCTCCTGGGGAACCCTCACACATATTATTCCCTCATTTAGTGGATATTTTCACAAAAAAAGTGAAATTTTCAAAAATCCAAAATATTGGCTGAAAACGACTAAATATCAAGCACTCATTGGGCGAATCACTCTGGAACTGAAATCGGAATGCTCACTGACATTTGCCATATCTAAAAGTCTGATAAACGCCGGAAAAATGACTAAGTCCAAAAAAAAATTTTTTTTTCAACTTTTTTCAATTTTAAACCTGTGGGATATATATTCTACCCACACACATTTGGAGCTCACCTGGCATACCCTCACGCATATTATTCCCTCATTTAGTGGATATTTTCACAAAAAAGTGAAATTTTCAAAAATCCAGAAAATTGGCTGAAAACGACTAAATATCAAGGACTCATTGGGCGAATCACTCTGGAACTGAAATCGGAACGCTCACTCCCTAGCTCACTCCCTATCTGAAAGTCTGATAAACGCCGGGAAAATGACTAAGTCCAAAAGAAAATTTTTTTACACTTCTTTCAATTTTACCCCCGTGGGATATATATTCTACCCACACACATTTGGAACTCTCCTGGGGTACCCTCACACATATTATTCCCTCATTTAGTGGATATTTTCACAAAAAAGTGAAATTTTCAAAAATCCAGAAAATTGGCTGAAAACTACTAAATATCAAGGACTCATTGGGCGAATCTCTCTGGAACTGAAATCGTAACGCTCACTGACATTTCCCCTATCTAAAAGTCTGATAAACGCCGGAAAAATGACTAAGTCCAAAAAAAAATTTTTTTTAAACTTTTTTCAATTTTAAACCTGTGGGATATATATTCTACCCACACACATTTGGAGCTCTCCTGGCGTACCCTCACACATATTATTCCCTCATTTAGTGGATATTTTCACAAAAAAGTGAAATTTTCAAAAATCCAGAAAATTGGCTGAAAACAACTAAATATCAAGGACTCATTGGGCAAATCGCTCTGGAACTGAAATCGGAACGCTCACTGACATTTCCCCTATCAGAAAGTCTGATAAACACCGGAAAAATGACTAAATCCAAAAAAAAAAATTTTCAACTTTTTTCAATTTTACCCCCGTGGGATATATATTCTACCCACACACATTTGGAACTCTCAAAAAGTGAAATTTTCAAAAATCCAGAAAATTGGCTGAAAACGACTAAATATCAAGGACTCATTGGGCGAATCGCTCTGGAACTGAAATCGGAACGCTCACTGACATTTGCCCTATCTGAAAGTCTAATAAACACCGGAAAAATGACTAAATCCAAAAAAAAAAAATGTTTCAACTTTTTTCAATTTTACCGCCGTGGGATATATATTCTACCCACACACATTTGGAACTCTCCAGGGGAACCCTCACACATATTATTCCCTCATTTAGTGGATATTTTCACAAAAAAGTGAAATTTTCAAAAATCCAGAAAATTGGCTGAAAACGACTAAATATCAAGGACTCATTTTGCGAATCGCTCTGGAACTGAAATCAGAACGATCACTGACATTTGCCCTATCTGAAAGTCTGATAAACGCCGGAAAAATGACTAAGTCCAAAAAAAAAATTTTTTTAAACTTTTTTCAATTTTACGCCCGTGGCATATATATTCTACCGACACACATTTGGAACTCTCCTGGGGTACCCTCACACATATTATTCCCTCATTTAGTGGATATTTTCACAAAAAAGTGAAATTTTCAAAAATCCAGAAAATTGGCTGAAAACGACTAAATATCAAGGACTCATTGGGCGAATCGCTCTGGAACTGAAATCGGAATGCTCACTGACATTTGCCCTATCTGAAAGTCTGATAAAGGCGCGGAAAAATGACTAAGTCCAAAAAAAAAAATTTTTCAACTTTTTTCAATTTTACCCCATGGGATATATATTCTACCCACACACATTTGGAACTCTCCTGGGGTATCGTCACACATATTATTCCCTCATTTAGTGGATATTTTCACAAAAAAGTGAAATTTTCAAAAATCCAGAAAATTGGCTGAAAACGACTAAATATCAAGGACTCATTGGGCGAATCGCTCTGGAACTGAAATTGGAACGCTCACTGACATTTGCCCTATCTGAAAGTTTGATAAACGCCGGAAAAATGACTAAGTCCAAAAAAACATTGTTTTCAACTTTTTTCAATTTTACCCCGTGGGATATATATTCTACCCACACACATTTGGAACTCTCCTGGGGTACCCTCACACATATTATTCTCTCATTTAGTGGATATTTTCACAAAAAAGTGAAATTTTCAAAAATCCAGAAAATTGGCTGAAAACGACTAAATATCAAGGACTCATTGGGCGAATTGCTCTGGAACTGAAATCAGAACGATCACTGACATTTGCCCTATCTGAAAGTCTGATAAACGCCGGAAAAATGACTAAGTACAAAAAAAAATTTTTTTAAACTTTTTTCAATTTTACGCCCGTGGCATATATATTCTTCCCACACACATTTGGAACTCTCCTGGGGTACCCTAACACATATTATTCCCTCATTTAGTGGATATTTTCACAAAAAAGTGACATTTTCAAAAATCCAGAAAATTGGCTGAAAACGACTAAATATCAAGGACTCATTGGGCGAATCGCTCTGGAACTGAAATCGGAACGCTCACTGACATTTGCCCTATCTGAAAGTCTGATAAACGCCGGAAAAATGACTAAGTCCAAAAAAAAATTTTTTTAAACTTTTTTCAATCTTACCCCCTTGGGATATATATTCTGCCCACACACATTTGGAACTCTCCTGGGGAACTCTCACACATATTATTCCCTCATTTAGTGGATATTTTCACAAAAAAGTGACATTTTCAAAAATCCAGAAAATTGGCTGAAAACGACTAAATATCAAGGACTCATTGGGCGAATCGCTCTGGAACTGAAATCGGAATGCTCACTGACATTTCCCCTATCTGAAAGTCTGATAAACGCCAGAAAAATCACTAAGTCCAAAAAAAAATTTTTTTCAACTTTTTTCAATTTTACCCCCGTGGGATATATATTCTACCCACACACATTTGGAACTCTCCTGGGGTACCCTCACACATATTATTCCCTCATTTAGTGGATATTTTCACAAAAAAGTGAAATTTTTAAAAATCCAGAAAATTGGCTGAAAACGACTAAATATCAAGGACTCATTGGGCGAATCGCTCTGGAACAGAAATCGCAATGCTCACTGACATTTGCCCTATCTGAAAGTCTGATAAACGCCGGAAAAATCACTAAGTCCAAAAAAAATTGTTTTCAACTTTTTTCAATTTTACCCCCGTGGGATATATATTCTACCCACACACATTTGGAACTCTCCTGGGGTACCCTCACACATATTATTCTCTCATTTAGTGGATATTTTCACAAAAAAGTGAAATTTTTAAAAATCCAGAAAATTGGCTGAAAACGACTAAATATCAAGGACTCATTGGGCGAATCGCTCTGGAACTGAAATCGGAACGCTCACTGACATTTCCCCTATCTGAAAGGCTGATAAACGCCGGAAAAATGACTAAGTCCAAAAAAATTTTTTTTTCAACTTTTTTCAATTTTACCCCCGTGGGATATATATTCTACCCACACACATTTGGAACTCCCCTGGGGTACCCTCACACATATTATTCCCTCATTTAGTGGATATTTTTACAAAAAAGTGAAATTTTTAAAAATCCAGAAAATTGGCTGAAAACGACTAAATATCAAGGACTCATTGGGCGAATCACTCTGGAACTGAAATCACAATGCTCACTGACATTTGCCCTATCTGAAAGTCTGATAAACGTCGAAAAAATGACTAAGTCCAAAAAAAAATTTTTTTAAACTTTTTTCAATCTTACCCCCGTGGTAGATATATTCTGCCCACACACATTTGGAACTCTCCTGGGGAACTCTCACACATATTATTCCCTCATTTAGTGGATATTTTCACAAAAAAGTGAAATTTTCAAAAATCCAGAAAATTGGCTGAAAACTACTAAATATCAAGGACTCATTGGGCAAATCGCTCTGGAACTGAAATCGGAACGCTCACTGACATTTGCCCTATCTGAAAGTTGATAAACGCCGGAAAATTGACTAAGTCCAAAAAAAAATTTTTTTAAACTTTTTTCAATTTTACCCCCGTGGGATATATATTCTACCCACACACATTTGGAACTCTCCTGGGGAACACTCACACATATTATTCCCTAATTTAGTGGATATTTTCACAAAAAAGTGACATTTTCAAAAATCCAGAAAATTGGCTGAAAACGACTAAATATCAAGGACTCATTGGGCGAATCGCTCTGGAACTGAAATCAGAATGATCACTGACATTTGCCCTATCTGAAAGTCTGATAAACGACGGAAAAATGACTAAGTCCAAAAAAAAAAATTTTTTTAAACTTTTTTCAATTTTACGCCCGTGGCATATATATTCTACCCACACACATTTGGAACTCTCCTGGGGTACCCTCACACATATTATTCCCTCATTTAGTGGATATTTTCACAAAAAAGTGAAATTTTCAAAAATCCAGAAAATTGGCTGAAAACGACTAAATATCAAGGACTCATTGGGCGAATCGCTCTGGAACTGAAATCGGAACGCTCACTGACATTTGCCCTATCTGAAAGTCTGATAAACGCTGGAAAAATCACTAAGTCCAAAAAAAAATTGTTTTCAACTTTTTTCAATTTTACCCCGTGGGATATATATTCTACCCACACACATTTGGAACTCTCCTGGGGTACCCTCACACATATTATTCTCTCATTTAGTGGATATTTTCACAAAAAAGTGAAATTTTCAAAAATCCAGAAAATTGGCTGAAAACGACTAAATATCAAGGACTCATTGGGCGAATTGCTCTGGAACTGAAATCGGAGTGATCACTGACATTTGCCCTATCTGAAAGTCTGATAAACGCCGGAAAAATGACTAAGTCCAAAAAAAAAAAATTTTTAAACTTTTTTCAATTTTACCCCCGTGGGATATATATTCTACCCACACACATTTGGAACTCTCCTGGGGAACACTCACACATATTATTCCCTCATTTAGTGGATATTTTCACAAAAAAGTGACATTTTCAAAAATCCAGAAAATTGGCTGAAAACGACTAAATATCAAGGACTCATTGGGCGAATCACTCTGGAACTGAAATCGGAATGCTCACTGACATTTGCCATATCTGAAAGTCTGATAAACGCCGGAAAAATGACTAAGTCCAAAAAAAAAATTTTTTTCAACTTTTTTCAATTTTAAACCTGTGGGATATATATTCTACCCACACACATTTGGAGCTCTCCTGGCATACCCTCACACATATTATTCCCTCATTTAGTGGATATTTTCACAAAAAAGTGAAATTTTCAAAAATCCAGAAAATTGGCTGAAAACGACTAAATATGAAGGACTCATTGGGCGAAACGCTCTGGAACTGAAATCGGAACGCTAGCTGACATTTGCCTATCTGAAAGTCTGTTAAACACCAGAAAAATGACTAAGTCCAAAAAAAATATTTTCAACTTTTTTCAATTTTACCCCCGTGGGATATATATTATACCCACACACATTTGGAACTCTCCTGGGGAACACTCACACATATTATTCCCTAATTTAGTGGATATTTTCACAAAAAAGTGACATTTTCAAAAATCCAGAAAATTGGCTGAAAACGACTAAATATCAAGGACTCATTGGGCGAATCGCTCTGGAACTGAAATCAGAATGATCACTGACATTTGCCCTATCTGAAAGTCTGATAAACGACGGAAAAATGACTAAGTCCAAAAAAAAAAATTTTTTTAAACTTTTTTCAATTTTACGCCCGTGGCATATATATTCTACCCACACACATTTGGAACTCTCCTGGGGTACCCTCACACATATTATTCCCTCATTTAGTGGATATTTTCACAAAAAAGTGAAATTTTCAAAAATCCAGAAAATTGGCTGAAAACGACTAAATATCAAGGACTCATTGGGCGAATCGCTCTGGAACTGAAATCGGAACGCTCACTGACATTTGCCCTATCTGAAAGTCTGATAAACGCTGGAAAAATCACTAAGTCCAAAAAAAAATTGTTTTCAACTTTTTTCAATTTTACCCCGTGGGATATATATTCTACCCACACACATTTGGAACTCTCCTGGGGTACCCTCACACATATTATTCTCTCATTTAGTGGATATTTTCACAAAAAAGTGAAATTTTCAAAAATCCAGAAAATTGGCTGAAAACGACTAAATATCAAGGACTCATTGGGCGAATTGCTCTGGAACTGAAATCGGAGTGATCACTGACATTTGCCCTATCTGAAAGTCTGATAAACGCCGGAAAAATGACTAAGTCCAAAAAAAAAAAATTTTTAAACTTTTTTCAATTTTACCCCCGTGGGATATATATTCTACCCACACACATTTGGAACTCTCCTGGGGAACACTCACACATATTATTCCCTCATTTAGTGGATATTTTCACAAAAAAGTGACATTTTCAAAAATCCAGAAAATTGGCTGAAAACGACTAAATATCAAGGACTCATTGGGCGAATCACTCTGGAACTGAAATCGGAATGCTCACTGACATTTGCCATATCTGAAAGTCTGATAAACGCCGGAAAAATGACTAAGTCCAAAAAAAAAATTTTTTTCAACTTTTTTCAATTTTAAACCTGTGGGATATATATTCTACCCACACACATTTGGAGCTCTCCTGGCATACCCTCACACATATTATTCCCTCATTTAGTGGATATTTTCACAAAAAAGTGAAATTTTCAAAAATCCAGAAAATTGGCTGAAAACGACTAAATATGAAGGACTCATTGGGCGAAACGCTCTGGAACTGAAATCGGAACGCTAGCTGACATTTGCCTATCTGAAAGTCTGTTAAACACCAGAAAAATGACTAAGTCCAAAAAAAATATTTTCAACTTTTTTCAATTTTACCCCCGTGGGATATATATTCTACCCACACACATGTGGAACTCTCCTGGGGAACCCTCACACATATTATACCCTCATTTAGTGGATATTTTCACAAAAAAGTGAACATTTCAAAAATCCAGAAAATTGGCTGAAAACGACTAAATATCAAGGACTCATTGGGCAAATCGCTCTGGAACTGAAATCGGAACGCTCACTCCCAAGCTCACTCCCTATCTGAAAGTCTGATAAACGCCGGGAAAATGACTAAGTCCAAAAGAAAATTTTTTTACACTTCTTTCAATTTTACCCCCGTGGGATATATATTCTACCCACACACATTTGGAACTCTCCTGGGGTACCCTCATACATATTATTCCCTCATTTAGTGGATATTTTCACAAAAAAGTGAAATTTTCAAAAATCCAGAAAATTGGCTGAAAACTACTAAATATCAAGGACTCATTGGGCAAATCTCTCTGGAACTGAAATCGGAACGCTCACTCCCAAGCTCACTCCCTATCTGAAAGTCTGATAAACGCCGTAAAAATGACTAAGCCAAAAAAAATTTTTTTTTTCAACTTTTTTCAATTTTAACCCTGTGGGATATATATTCTACCCACACACATTTGGAGCTCTCCTGGCGTACCCTCACACATATTATTCCCTCATTTAGTGGATATTTTCACAAAAAAAGTGAAATTTTCAAAAATCCAGAAAATTGGCTGAAAACGACTAAATATCAAGGACTCATTGGGTGAATCGCTCTGGAACTGAAATCGAAACGCTCACTGACATTTCCCCTATCTGAAAGCCTGATAAACGCCGGAAAAATGACTAATTCCAAAAAAAAAAAATTTTCAACTTTTTTCAATTTTACCCCTCGTGGGATATATATTCTACCCACACACATTTGGAACTCTCCTGGTGTACCCTCAAACATATTATTCCCTCATTTAGTGGATATTTTCACAAAAAAGTGAAATTTTTAAAAATCCAAAATATTGGCTGAAAACGACTAAATATTAAGGACTCATTGGGCGAATCGCTCTGGAACTGAAATCGGAACGCTCACTGACATTTGCCCTATCTGAAAGTCTGATAAACGCCGGAAAAATGACTAAGTACAAAAAAAAAATTTTTTCAACTTTTTTCAATTTTACCCCCGTGGGATATATATTCTACCCACACACATTTGGAACTCTCCTGGGGAACCCTCACACATATTATTCCCTCATTTAGTGGATATTTTCACAAAAAAAGTGAAATTTTCAAAAATCCAAAATATTGGCTGAAAACGACTAAATATCAAGCACTCATTGGGCGAATCACTCTGGAACTGAAATCGGAACGCTCACTGACATTTGCCATATCTGAAAGTCTGATAAACGCCGGAAAAATGACTAAGTCCAAAAAAAAATTTTTTTTAAACTTTTTTCAATTTTAAACCTGTGGGATATATATTCTACCCACACACATTTGGAGCTCTCCTGGCGTACCCTCACACATATTATTCCCTCATTTAGTGGATATTTTCACAAAAAAGTGAAATTTTCAAAAATCCAGAAAATTGGCTGAAAACAACTAAATATCAAGGACTCATTGGGCAAATCGCTCTGGAACTGAAATCGGAATGCTCACTGACATTTGCCCTATCTGAAAGTCTGATAAACACCGGAAAAATGACTAAATCCAAAAAAAAAATTTTCAACTTTTTTCAATTTTACCCCCGTGGGATATATATTCTACCCACACACATTTGGAACTCTCCAGGGGAACCCTCACACATATTATTCCCTCATTTAGTGGATATTTTCACAAAAAAAGTGAAATTTTCAAAATCCAGAAAATTGGCTGAAAACGACTAAATATCAAGGACTCATTGGGCGAATCGCTCTGGAACTGAAATCAGAACGATCACTGACATTTGCCCTATCTGAAAGTCTGATAAACGCCGGAAAAATGACTAAGTCCAAAAAAAAAATTTTTTTCAACTTTTTTCAATTTTACCCCCGTGGGATATATATTCTACCCACACACATTTGGAACTCTCCTGGGGAACCCTCACACATATTATTAACTCATTTAGTGGATATTTTCACAAAAAAAGTGAAATTTTCAAAAATCCAAAATATTGGCTGAAAACGACTAAATATCAAGCACTCATTGGGCGAATCACTCTCAAACTGAAATCGGAACGCTCACTGACATTTGCCATATCTGAAAGTCTGATAAACGCCGGAAAAATGACTAAGTCCAAAAAAAAATTTTTTTTAAACTTTTTTCAATTTTAAACCTGTGGGATATATATTCTACCCACACACATTTGGAGCTCTCCTGGCGTACCCTCACACATATTATTCCCTCATTTAGTGGATATTTTCACAAAAAAGTGAAATTTTCAAAAATCCAGAAAATTGGCTGAAAACAACTAAATATCAAGGACTCATTGGGCAAATCGCTCTGGAACTGAAATCGGAATGCTCACTGACATTTGCCCTATCTGAAAGTCTGATAAACACCGTAAAAATGACTATATCCAAAAAAAAAAAATGTTTCAACTTTTTTCAATTTTACCGCCGTGGGATATATATTCTACCCACACACATTTGGAACTCTCCAGGGGAACCCTTACACATATTATTCCCTCATTTAGTGGATATTTCACAAAAAAGTGAAATTTTCAAAAATCCAGAAAATTGGCTGAAAACGACTAAATATCAAGGACTCATTGGGCGATTCACTATGGAACTGAAATCGGAACGCTCACTGACATTTCCCCTATCAGAAAGTCTGATAAACACCGGAAAAATGACTAAATCCAAAAAAAAAATTTTCAACTTTTTTCAATTTTACCCCCGTGGGATATATATTCTACCCACACACATTTGGAACTCTCCTGGGGTACCCTCACACATATTATTCCCTCATTTAGTGGATATTTTCACAAAAAAGTGAAATTTTCAAAAATCCAGAAAATTGGCTGAAAACGACTAAATATCAAGGACTCATTGGGCGAATCGCTCTGGAACTGAAATCGGAACGCTCACTGACATTTGCCCTATCTGAAAGTCTAATAAACACCGGAAAAATGACTAAATCCAAAAAAAAAAAATGTTTCAACTTTTTTCAATTTTACCGCCGTGGGATATATATTCTACCCATACACATTTGGAACTCTCCAGGGGAACCCTCACACATATTATTCCCTCATTTAGTGGATATTTTCACAAAAAAAGTGAAATTTTCAAAATCCAGAAAATTGGCTGAAAACGACTAAATATCAAGGACTCATTGGGCGAATCGCTCTGGAACTGAAATCAGAACGATCACTGACATTTGCCCTATCTGAAAGTCTGATAAACGCCGGAAAAATGACTAAGTCCAAAAAAAAAATTTTTTTAAACTTTTTTCAATTTTACACCCGTGGCATATATATTCTACCCACACACATTTGGAACTCTCCTGGGGTACCCTCACACATATTATTCTCTCAGTTAGTGGATATTTTCACAAAAAAGTGAAATTTTTGAAAAATCCAGAAAATTGGCTGAAAACTACTAAATATCAAGGACTCATTGGGCGAATCGCTCTGGAACTGAAATTGGAACGCTCACTGACATTTGCCCTATCTGAAAGTCTGATAAACGCCAGAAAAATCACTAAGTCCAAAAAAAAATTGTTTTCAACTTTTTTCAATTTTACCCCGTCGGATATATATTCTATCCACACACATTTGGAACTCTCCTGGGGTACCCTCACACATATTATTCTCTCATTTAGTGGATATTTTCACAAAAAAGTGAAATTTTCAAAAATCCAAAATATTGGCTGAAAACGACTAAATATCAAGCACTCATTGGGCGATTCGCTATGGAACTGAAATCGGAACGCTCACTGACATTTCCCCTATCAGAAAGTCTGATAAACACCGGAAAAATGACTAAATCCAAAAAAAAAAATTTTCAACTTTTTTCAATTTTACCCCCGTGGGATATATATTCTACCCACACACATTTGGAACTCTCCTGGGGTACCCTCACACATATTATTCCCTCATTTAGTGGATATTTTCACAAAAAAGTGAAATTTTCAAAAATCCAAAATATTGGCTGAAAACCACTAAATATCAAGGACTCATTGGGCGAATCGCTCTGGAACTGAAATTGGAATGCTCACTGACATTTACCCTATCTGAAAGTCTGATAAACGCTGGAAAAATGACTAAGTCCAAAAAAAAAAAAATTTTCAACTTTTTTCAATTTTACCCCCGTGGGATATATATTCTACCCACACACATTTGGAACTCTCCTGGGGTACCCTCACACATATTATTCCCTCATTTAGTGGATATTTTCACAAAAAAGTGAAATTTTCAAAAATCCAGAAAATTGGCTGAAAACTACTAAATATCAAGGACTCATTGGGCGAATCGCTCTGGAACTGAAATTGGAACGCTCACTGACATTTGCCCTATCTGAAAGTTTGATAAACGCCGGAAAAATGACTAAGTCCAAAAAAACATTGTTTTCAACTTTTTTCAATTTTACCCCGTGGGATATATATTCTACCCACACACATTTGGAACTCTCCTGGGGTACCCTCACACATATTATTCTCTCATTTAGTGGATATTTTCACAAAAAAGTGAAATTTTCAAAAATCCAGAAAATTGGCTAAAAACGACTAAATATCAAGGACTCATTGGGCGAATCGCTCTGGAACTGAAATCAGAACGATCACTGACATTTGCCCTATCTGAAAGTCTGATAAACGCCGGAAAAATGACTAAGTCCAAAAAAAAAATTTTTTTAAACTTTTTTCAATCTTACCCGCGTGGGATATATATTCTGCCCACACACATTTGGAACTCTCCAGGGGAACCCTCACACATATTATTCCCTCATTTAGCGGATATTTTCACAAAAAAGTGAAATTTTCAAAAATCCAGAAAATTGGCTGAAAACCACTAAATATCAAAGACTCATTGGGCGAATCGCTCTGGAACTGAAATTGGAACGCTCACTGACATTTGCCCTATCTGAAAGTCTGATAAACGCCGGAAAAATGACTAAGTCCAAAAAAACATTGTTTTCAACTTTTTTCAATTTTACCCCGTGGGATATATATTCTACCCACACACATTTGGAACTCTCCTGGGGTACCCTCACACATATTATTCCCTCATTTAGTGGATATTTTCACAAAAAAGTGAAATTTTCAAAAATCCAGAAAATTGGCTGAAAACGACTAAATATCAAGGACTCATTGGGCGAATCGCTCTGGAACTGAAATCGGAACGCTCACTGACATTTGCCCTATCTGAAAGTCTAATAAACACCGGAAAAATGACTAAATCCAAAAAAAAAAAATGTTTCAACTTTTTTCAATTTTACCGCCGTGGGATATATATTCTACACACACACATTTGGAACTCTCCAGGGGAACCCTCACACATATTATTCCCTCATTTAGTGGATATTTTCACAAAAAAAGTGAAATTTTCAAAATCCAGAAAATTGGCTGAAAACGACTAAATATCAAGGACTCATTGGGCGAATCGCTCTGGAACTGAAATCAGAACGATCACTGACATTTGCCCTATCTGAAAGTCTGATAAACGCCGGAAAAATGACTAAGTCCAAAAAAAAAATTTTTTTAAACTTTTTTCAATTTTACACCCGTGGCATATATATTCTACCCACACACATTTGGAACTCTCCTGGGGTACCCTCACACATATTATTCTCTCATTTAGTGGATATTTTCACAAAAAAGTGAAATTTTTGAAAAATCCAGAAAATTGGCTGAAAACTACTAAATATCAAGGACTCATTGGGCGAATCGCTCTGGAACTGAAATTGGAACGCTCACTGACATTTGCCCTATCTGAAAGTCTGATAAACGCCAGAAAAATCACTAAGTCCAAAAAAAAATTGTTTTCAACTTTTTTCAATTTTACCCCGTCGGATATATATTCTATCCACACACATTTGGAACTCTCCTGGGGTACCCTCACACATATTATTCTCTCATTTAGTGGATATTTTCACAAAAAAGTGAAATTTTCAAAAATCCAAAATATTGGCTGAAAACGACTAAATATCAAGCACTCATTGGGCGATTCGCTATGGAACTGAAATCGGAACGCTCACTGACATTTCCCCTATCAGAAAGTCTGATAAACACCGGAAAAATGACTAAATCCAAAAAAAAAAATTTTCAACTTTTTTCAATTTTACCCCCGTGGGATATATATTCTACCCACACACATTTGGAACTCTCCTGGGGTACCCTCACACATATTATTCCCTCATTTAGTGGATATTTTCACAAAAAAGTGAAATTTTCAAAAATCCAAAATATTGGCTGAAAACCACTAAATATCAAGGACTCATTGGGCGAATCGCTCTGGAACTGAAATTGGAATGCTCACTGACATTTGCCCTATCTGAAAGTCTGATAAACGCTGGAAAAATGACTAAGTCCAAAAAAAAAAAAATTTTCAACTTTTTTCAATTTTACCCCCGTGGGATATATATTCTACCCACACACATTTGGAACTCTCCTGGGGTACCCTCACACATATTATTCCCTCATTTAGTGGATATTTTCACAAAAAAGTGAAATTTTCAAAAATCCAGAAAATTGGCTGAAAACGACTAAATATCAAGGACTCATTGGGCGAATCGCTCTGGAACTGAAATCGGAACGCTCACTGACATTTGCCCTATCTGAAAGTTTGATAAACGCCGGAAAAATGACTAAGTCCAAAAAAACATTGTTTTCAACTTTTTTCAATTTTACCCCGTGGGATATATATTCTACCCACACACATTTGGAACTCTCCTGGGGTACCCTCACACATATTATTCTCTCATTTAGTGGATATTTTCACAAAAAAGTGAAATTTTCAAAAATCCAGAAAATTGGCTAAAAACGACTAAATATCAAGGACTCATTGGGCGAATTGCTCTGGAACTGAAATCAGAACGATCACTGACATTTGCCCTATCTGAAAGTCTGATAAACGCCGGAAAAATGACTAAGTACAAAAAAAAAATTTTTTTAAACTTTTTTCAATTTTACGCCCGTGGCATATATATTCTACCCACACACATTTGGAACTCTCCTGGGGTACCCTAACAGATATTATTCCCTCATTTAGTGGATATTTTCACAAAAAAGTGACATTTTCAAAAATCCAGAAAATTGGCTGAAAACGACTAAATATCAAGGACTCATTGGGCGAATCGCTTTGGAACTGAAATCAGAACGTTCACTGACATTTCCCCTATCTGAAAGTCTGATAAACGCCGGAAAAATGACTAAGTCCAAAAAAAAATTTTTTTCAACTTTTTTCAATTTTACCCCCGTGGGATATATATTCTACCCACACACATTTGGAACTCTCCTGGGGTACCCTCACACATATTATTCCCTCATTTAGTGGATATTTTCACAAAAAAGTGAAATTTTCAAAAATCCAGAAAATTGGCTGAAAACGACTAAATATCAAGCACTCATTGGGCGAATCGCTCTGGAACTGAAATCGGAACGCTCACTGACATTTGCCCTATCTGAAAGTCTGATAAACGCCGGAAAAATGACTAAGTCCAAAAAAAAATTTTTTTAAACTTTTTTCAATCTTACCGCCGTGGGATATATATTCTGCCCACACACATTTGGAACTCTCCTGGGGAACTCTCACACATATTATTACCTCATTTAGTGGATATTTTCACAAAAAAGTGACATTTTCAAAAATCCAGAAAATTGGCTGAAAACGACTAAATATCAAGGACTCATTGGGCGAATTGCTCTGGAACTGAAATCGGAATGCTCACTGACATTTCCCCTATCTGAAAGTCTGATAAACGCCAGAAAAATCACTAAGTCCAAAAAAAAATTTTTTTCAACTTTTTTCAATTTTACCCCCGTGGGATATATATTCTACCCACCCACATTTGGAACTCTCCTGGGGTACCCTCACACATATTATTCCCTCATTTAGTGGATATTTTCACAAAAAAGTGAAATTTTTAAAAATCCAGAAAATTGGCTGAAAACGACTAAATATCAAGGACTCATTGGGCGAATCGCTCTGGAAAGGAAATCGCAATGCTCACTGACATTTCCCCTATCTGAAAGGCTGATAAACGCTGGAAAAATGACTAAGTCCAAAAAAAAAAATTTTTAAACTTTTTTCAATCTTACCCGCGTGGGATATATATTTTGCCCACACACATTTGGAACTCTCCAGGGGAACCCTCACACATATTATTCCCTCATTTAGTGGATATTTTCACAAAAAAGTGAAATTTTCAAAAATCCTGAAAATTGGCTGAAAACCACTAAATATCAACGACTCAATGGGCGAATCGCTCTTGAACTGAAATCGGAATGCTCACTGACATTTGCCCTATCTGAAAGTCTGATAAACGCCGGAAAAATCACTAAGTCCAAAAAAAATTGTTTTCAACTTTTTTCCATTTTACCCCCGTGGGATATATATTCTACCCACACACATTTGGAACTCTCCTGGGGTACCCTCACACATATTATTCTCTCATTTAGTGGATATTTTCACAAAAAAGTGAAATTTTTGAAAAATCCAGAAAATTGGCTGAAAACTACTAAATATCAAGGACTCATTGGGCGAATCGCTCTGGAACTGAAATTGGAACGCTCACTGACATTTGCCCTATCTGAAAGTCTGATAAACGCCGGAAAAATGACTAAGTCCAAAAAAAAATTTTTTTAAACTTTTTTCAATCTTACCCCCGTGGGATATATATTCTGCCCACACACATTTGGAACTCTCCTGGGGAACCCTCACACATATTATTCCCTCATTTAGTGGATATTTTCACAAAAAAGTGACATTTTCAAAAATCCAGAAAATTGGCTGAAAACGACTAAATATCAAGGACTCATTGGGCGAATCGCTCTGGAACTGAAATCGGAATGCTCACTGACATTTCCCCTATCTGAAAGTCTGATAAACGCCAGAAAAATCACTAAGTCCAAAAAAAAATTGTTTTCAACTTTTTTCAATTTTACCCCCGTGGGATATATATTCTACCCACACACATTTGGAACTCTCCTGGGGTACCCTCACACATATTATTCCCTCATTTAGTGGATATTTTCACATAAAAGTGAAATTTTCAAAAATCCAGAAAATTGGCTGAAAACGACTAAATATCAAGGACTCATTGGGCGAATCGCTCTGGATCTGAAATTGGAACGCTCACTGACATTTGCCGTATCTGAAAGTCTGATAAACGACGGAAAAATGACTAAGTCCAAAAAAAAATTTTTTTTAAACTTTTTTCAATTTTACGCCCGTGGCATATATATTCTACCCACACACATTTGGAACTCTCCTGGGGTACCCTCACACATATTATTCCCTCATTTAGTGGATATTTTCACAAAAAAGTGAAATTTTTAAAAATCCAGAAAATTGGCTGAAAACGACTAAATATCAAAGACTCATTGGGCGAATCGCTCTGGAACTGAAATCGGAACGCTCACTGACATTTCCCCTATCTGAAAGGCTTATAAACGCCGGAAAAATGACTAAGTCCAAAAAAAATTTTTTTTCAACTTTTTTCAATTTTACCCCCGTGGGATATATATTCTACCCACACACATTTGGAACTCCCCTGGGGTACCCTCACACATATTATTCCCTCATTTAGTGGATATTTTTACAAAAATGTGAAATTTTTAAAAATCCAGAAAATTGGCTGAAAACGACTAAATATCAAGGACTCATTGGGCGAATCGCTCTGGAACTGAAATCGGAACGGTCACTGACATTTGCCCTATCTGAAAGTCTGATAAACGCGCGGAAAAATGACTAAGTCCAAAAAAAAATTTTTTTAAACTTTTTTCAATCTTACCCCCGTGGGATATATATTCTGCCCACACACATTTGGAACTCTCCAGGGGAACCCTCACACATATTATTCCCTCATTTAGTGGATATTTTCACAAAAAAGTGAAATTTTCAAAAATCCAGAAAATTGGCTGAAAACCACTAAATATCAAGGACTCATTGGGCGAATCGCTCTCGAACTGAAATCGGAACGCTCACTGACATTTCCCCTATCTGAAAGTTGTTAAACGCCGGAAAAATGACTAAGTCCAAAAAAAAAAATTTTTCAACTTTTTTCAATTTTACCACCGTGGGATATATATTCTACCCACACACATTTAGAACTCTCCTGGGATACCCTCACACATATTATTCCCTCATTTAGTGGATATTTTCACAAAAAAGTGAAATTTTGAAAAATCCAGGAAATTGGCTGAAAACGACTAAATATCAAGGACTCATTGGGCAAATCGCTGTGGAACTGAAATCGGAACGCTCACTGACATTTGCCCTATCTGAAAGTCTGATAAACGCCGGAAAAATGACTAAGTCCAAAAAAAATATTTTTTAAACGTTTTTCAATTTTACCCCCGTGGGATATATATTCTACCCACACACATTTGGAACTCTCCTGGGGTACCCTCACACATATTATTCCCTCATTTAGTGGATATTTTCACAAAAAAGTGAAATTTTCAAAAATCCAGAAAATTGGCTGAAAACGACTAAATATCAAGGACTCATTGGGCGAATTGCTCTGGAACTGAAATCAGAACGATCACTGACATTTGCCCTATCTGAAAGTCTGATAAACGACGGAAAAATGACTAAGTCCAAAAAAAAAAATTTTTTTAAACTTTTTTCAATTTTACGCCCGTGGCATATATATTCTACCCACACACATTTGGAACTCTCCTGGGGTACCCTCACACATATTATTCCCTCATTTAGTGGATATTTTCACAAAAAAGTGAAATTTTCAAAAATCCAGAAAATTGGCTGAAAATGACTAAATATCAAGGACTCATTGGGCGAATCGCTCTGGAACTGAAATCGGAACGCTCACTGACATTTCCCCTATCTGAAAGTCTGATAAACGCCGGAAAAATGACTAAGTCCAAAAAAAAATTTTTTTCAACTTTTTTCAATTTTACCCCCGTGGGATATATATTCTACCCACACACATTTGGAACTCTCCTGGGGTACCCTCACACATATTATTCCCTCATTTAGTGGATATTTTCACAAAAAAGTGAAATTTTCAAAAATCCAGAAAATTGGCTGAAAACGACTAAATATCAAAGACTCACTGAGCGAATAGCTCTGGAACTGAAATCGGAACCCTCACTGACATTTGCCCTATCTGAAAGTCTGATAAACGCTGGAAAAATCACTAAGTCCAAAAAAAAATTGTTTTCAACTTTTTTCAATTTTACCCCGTGGGATATATATTCTGCCCACACACATTTGGAACTCTCCTGGGGTACCCTCACACATATTATTCTCTCATTTAGTGGATATTTTCACAAAAAAGTGAAATTTTCAAAAATCCAGAAAATTGGCTGAAAACGACTAAATATCAAGGACTCATTGGGCGAATCGCTCTGGAACTGAAATCGGAATGATCACTTACATTTGCCCTATCTGAAAGTCTGATAAACGCCGGCAAAATGACTAAGTCCAAAAAAAAAAATTTTTTAAACTTTTTTCAATTTTACCCCGTGGGATATATATTCTACCCACACACATTTGGAACTCTCCTGGGGTACCCTCACACATATTATTCTCTCATTTAGTGGATATTTTCACAAAAAAGTGAAATTTTCAAAAATCCAGAAAATTGGCTGAAAACGACTAAATATCAAGCACTCATTGGGCGAATCGCTCTGGAACTGAAATCGGAACGCTCACTGACATTTGCCCTATCTGAAAGTCTGATAAACGCCGGAAAAATGACTAAGTCCAAAAAAAAATTTTTTTAAACTTTTTTCAATCTTACCCCCGTGGGATATATATTCTGCCCACACACATTTGGAACTCTCCTGGGGAACTCTCACACATATTATTCCCTCATTTAGTGGATATTTTCACAAAAAAGTGACATTTTCAAAAATCCAGAAAATTGGCTGAAAACCACTAAATATCAAAGACTCATTGGGCGAATCGCTCTTGAACTGAAATCGGAATGCTCACTGACATTTGCCCTATCTGAAAGTCTGATAAACGCCGGAAAAATCACTAAGTCCAAAAAAAATTGTTTTCAACTTTTTTCCATTTTACCCCCGTGGGATATATATTCTACCCACACACATTTGGAACTCTCCTGGGGTACCCTCACACATATTATTCTCTCATTTAGTGGATATTTTCACAAAAAAGTGAAATTTTTAAAAATCCAGAAAATTGGCTGAAAACTACTAAATATCAAGGACTCATTGGGCGAATCGCTCTGGAACTGAAATCGGAACGCTCACTGACATTTCCCCTATCTGAAAGGCTTATAAACGCCGGAAAAATGACTAAGTCCAAAAAAAATTTTTTTTCAACTTTTTTCAATTTTACCCCCGTGGGATATATATTCTACCCACACACATTTGGAACTCCCCTGGGGTACCCTCACACATATTATTCCCTCATTTAGTGGATATTTTTACAAAAATGTGAAATTTTTAAAAATCCAGAAAATTGGCTGAAAACGACTAAATATCAAGGACTCATTGGGCGAATCGCTCTGGAACTGAAATCGGAACGGTCACTGACATTTGCCCTATCTGAAAGTCTGATAAACGCGCGGAAAAATGACTAAGTCCAAAAAAAAATTTTTTTAAACTTTTTTCAATCTTACCCCCGTGGGATATATATTCTGCCCACACACATTTGGAACTCTCCAGGGGAACCCTCACACATATTATTCCCTCATTTAGTGGATATTTTCACAAAAAAGTGAAATTTTCAAAAATCCAGAAAATTGGCTGAAAACCACTAAATATCAAGGACTCATTGGGCGAATCGCTCTCGAACTGAAATCGGAACGCTCACTGACATTTCCCCTATCTGAAAGTTGTTAAACGCCGGAAAAATGACTAAGTCCAAAAAAAAAAATTTTTCAACTTTTTTCAATTTTACCACCGTGGGATATATATTCTACCCACACACATTTAGAACTCTCCTGGGATACCCTCACACATATTATTCCCTCATTTAGTGGATATTTTCACAAAAAAGTGAAATTTTGAAAAATCCAGGAAATTGGCTGAAAACGACTAAATATCAAGGACTCATTGGGCAAATCGCTGTGGAACTGAAATCGGAACGCTCACTGACATTTGCCCTATCTGAAAGTCTGATAAACGCCGGAAAAATGACTAAGTCCAAAAAAAATATTTTTTAAACGTTTTTCAATTTTACCCCCGTGGGATATATATTCTACCCACACACATTTGGAACTCTCCTGGGGTACCCTCACACATATTATTCCCTCATTTAGTGGATATTTTCACAAAAAAGTGAAATTTTCAAAAATCCAGAAAATTGGCTGAAAACGACTAAATATCAAGGACTCATTGGGCGAATTGCTCTGGAACTGAAATCAGAACGATCACTGACATTTGCCCTATCTGAAAGTCTGATAAACGACGGAAAAATGACTAAGTCCAAAAAAAAAAATTTTTTTAAACTTTTTTCAATTTTACGCCCGTGGCATATATATTCTACCCACACACATTTGGAACTCTCCTGGGGTACCCTCACACATATTATTCCCTCATTTAGTGGATATTTTCACAAAAAAGTGAAATTTTCAAAAATCCAGAAAATTGGCTGAAAATGACTAAATATCAAGGACTCATTGGGCGAATCGCTCTGGAACTGAAATCGGAACGCTCACTGACATTTCCCCTATCTGAAAGTCTGATAAACGCCGGAAAAATGACTAAGTCCAAAAAAAAATTTTTTTCAACTTTTTTCAATTTTACCCCCGTGGGATATATATTCTACCCACACACATTTGGAACTCTCCTGGGGTACCCTCACACATATTATTCCCTCATTTAGTGGATATTTTCACAAAAAAGTGACATTTTGAAAAATCCAGAAAATTGGCTGAAAACGACTAACTATCAAGGACTCATTGGGCGATTCGCTCTGGAACTGAAATCAGAATGCTCACTGACATTTCCCCTATCTGAAAGTCTGATAAACGCCGGAAAATTGACTAAGTCCAAAAAAAAATTTTTTTAAACTTTTTTCAATCTTACACCCGTGGGATATATATTCTGCCCACACACATTTGGAACTCTCCAGGGGAACCCTCACACATATTATTCCCTCATTTAGTGGATATTTTCACAAAAAAGTGAAATTTTCAAAAATCCAGAAAATTGGCTGAAAACGACTAAATATCAAAGACTCACTGAGCGAATAGCTCTGGAACTGAAATCGGAACCCTCACTGACATTTGCCCTATCTGAAAGTCTGATAAACGCTGGAAAAATCACTAAGTCCAAAAAAAAATTGTTTTCAACTTTTTTCAATTTTACCCCGTGGGATATATATTCTGCCCACACACATTTGGAACTCTCCTGGGGTACCCTCACACATATTATTCTCTCATTTAGTGGATATTTTCACAAAAAAGTGAAATTTTCAAAAATCCAGAAAATTGGCTGAAAACGACTAAATATCAAGGACTCATTGGGCGAATCGCTCTGGAACTGAAATCGGAATGATCACTTACATTTGCCCTATCTGAAAGTCTGATAAACGCCGGCAAAATGACTAAGTCCAAAAAAAAAAATTTTTTAAACTTTTTTCAATTTTACCCCGTGGGATATATATTCTACCCACACACATTTGGAACTCTCCTGGGGTACCCTCACACATATTATTCTCTCATTTAGTGGATATTTTCACAAAAAAGTGAAATTTTCAAAAATCCAGAAAATTGGCTGAAAACGACTAAATATCAAGCACTCATTGGGCGAATCGCTCTGGAACTGAAATCGGAACGCTCACTGACATTTGCCCTATCTGAAAGTCTGATAAACGCCGGAAAAATGACTAAGTCCAAAAAAAAATTTTTTTAAACTTTTTTCAATCTTACCCCCGTGGGATATATATTCTGCCCACACACATTTGGAACTCTCCTGGGGAACTCTCACACATATTATTCCCTCATTTAGTGGATATTTTCACAAAAAAGTGACATTTTCAAAAATCCAGAAAATTGGCTGAAAACCACTAAATATCAAAGACTCATTGGGCGAATCGCTCTTGAACTGAAATCGGAATGCTCACTGACATTTGCCCTATCTGAAAGTCTGATAAACGCCGGAAAAATCACTAAGTCCAAAAAAAATTGTTTTCAACTTTTTTCCATTTTACCCCCGTGGGATATATATTCTACCCACACACATTTGGAACTCTCCTGGGGTACCCTCACACATATTATTCTCTCATTTAGTGGATATTTTCACAAAAAAGTGAAATTTTTAAAAATCCAGAAAATTGGCTGAAAACTACTAAATATCAAGGACTCATTGGGCGAATCGCTCTGGAACTGAAATCGGAACGCTCACTGACATTTGCCCTATCTGAAAGTCTGATAAATGCGCGGAAAAATGACTAAGTCCAAAAAAAAAAATTTTTCAACTTTTTTCAATTTTACCCCCGTGGGATATATATTCTACCCACACACATTTGGAACTCTCCTGGGGTACCGTCACACATATTATTCCCTCATTTAGTGGATATTTTCACAAAAAAGTGAAATTTTCAAAAATCCAGAAAATTGGCTGAAAACGACTAAATATCAAGGACTCATTGGGCGAATCGCTCTGCAACTGAAATTGGAACGCTCACTGACATTTGCCCTATCTGAAAGTCTGATAAACGCCAGAAAAATGACTAAGTGGAAAAAAAAATTTTTTCAACTTTTTTCAATTTTACCCCCGTGGGATATATATTCTACCCACACACATTTGGAACTCTCCTGGGGAACTCTCACACATATTATTCCCTCATTTAGTGGATATTTTCACAAAAAAGTGACATTTTCAAAAATCCAGAAAATTGGCTGAAAACGACTAAATATCAAGGACTCATTGGGCGAAACGCTCTGGAACTGAAATCGGAACGCTCACTGACATTTCCCCTATCTGAAAGGCTGATAAACGCCGGAAAAATGACTAAGTCCAAAAAAAATTTTTTTTCAACTTTTTTCAATTTTACCCCCGTGGGATATATATTCTACCCACACACATTTGGAACTCCCCTGGGGTACCCTCACACATATTATTCCCTCATTTAGTGGATATTTTCACAAAAAAGTGAAATTTTAAAAAATCCAGAAAATTGGCTGAAAACGACTAAATATCAAGGACTCATTGGGCGAATCGCTCTGGAACTGAAATCGGAACGGTCACTGACATTTGCCCTATCTGAAAGTCTGATAAACGCGCGGAAAAATGACTAAGTCCAAAAAAAAAATTTTTTCAACTTTTTTCAATTTTACCCCCGTGGGATATATATTCTACCCACACACATTTGGAACTCTCCTGGGGTACCGTCACACATATTATTCCCTCATTTAGTGGATATTTTCACAAAAAAGTGAAATTTTCAAAAATCCAGAAAATTGGCTGAAAACGACTAAATATCAAGGACTCATTGGGCAAATCGCTCTGGAATTGAAATCGGTACACTCACTGACATTTGCCCTATCTGAAAGTCTGATAAACACCGGAAAAATGGCTAAGTCCAAAAAAAAATTTTTTTAAACTTTTTTCAATCTTACACCCGTGGGATATATATTCTGCCCACACACATTTGGAACTCTCCAGGGGAACCCTCACACATATTATTCCCTCATTTAGTGGATATTTTCACAAAAAAGTGAAATTTTCAAAAATCCAGAAAATTGGCTGAAAACGACTAAATATCAAGGACTCATTGGGCAAATCGCTCTGGAACTGAAATCGGAACGCTCACTGACATTTGCCCTATCTGAAAGTTGATAAACGCCGGAAAAATGACTAAGTCCAAAAAAAAAAATTTTTTAAACTTTTTTCAATTTTACGGCCGTGGCATATATATTCTACCCACACACATTTGGAACTTTCCTGGGGTACCCTCACACATATTATTCCCTCATTTAGTGGATATTTTCACAAAAAAGTGAAATTTTCAAAAATCCAGAAAATTGGCTGAAAACGTCTAAATATCAAGGACTCATTGGGCGAATCACTCTGGAACTGAAATCGGAACGCTCACTGACATTTCCCCTATCTGAAAGTCTGATAAACGCCGGAAAAATGACTAAGTCCAAAAAAAAAAATTTTTTAAACTTTTTTCAATTTTACGGCCGTGGCATATATATTCTACCCACACACATTTGGAACTTTCCTGGGGTACCCTCACACATATTATTCCCTCATTTAGTGGATATTTTCACAAAAAAGTGAAATTTTCAAAAATCCAGAAAATTGGCTGAAATTGTCTAAATATCAAGGACTCATTGGGCGAATCACTCTGGAACTGAAATCGGAACGCTCACTGACATTTCCCCTATCTGAAAGTCTGATAAACGCCGGAAAAATGACTAAGTCCAAAAAAAAATTTTTTTAAACTTTTTTCAATCTTACCCCCGTGGGATATATATTCTGCCCACACACATTTGGAACTCTCCAGGGGAACCCTCACACATATTATTCCCTCATTTAGTGGATATTTTCACAAAAAAGTGAAATTTTCAAAAATCCAGAAAATTGGCTGAAAACGACTAAATTTCAAGGACTCATTGGGCGAATCGCTCTTGAGCTGAAATCGGAATGCTCACTGACATTTGCCCTATCTGAAAGTCTGATAAACGCCGGAAAAATCACTAAGTCCAAAAAAAAATTGGTTTCAACTTTTTTCAATTTTACCCCGTGGGATATATATTCTACCCACACACATTTGGAACTCTCCTGGGGTACCCTCACACATATTATTCTCTCATTTAGTGGATATTTTCACAAAAAAGTGAAATTTTCAAAAATCCAGAAAATTGGCTGAAAACGACTAAATTTCAAGGACTCATTGGGCGAATCGCTCTGGAACTGAAATCAGAACGATCACTGACATTTGCCCTATCTGAAAGTCTGATAAACGCCGGAAAAATGACTAAGTCGAAAAAAATTTTTTTTTTTACTTTTTTCAATTTTATCCCCGTGGGATATATATTCTACCCACACACATTTGGAACTCTCCTGGGGAACTCTCACACATATTATTCCCTCATTTAGAGGATATTTTCACAAAAAAGTGACATTTTCAAAAATCCAGAAAATTGGCTGAAAACGACTAAATATCACGGACTCATTGGGCGAATCGCTCTGGAACTGAAATCGGAACGCTCACTGACATTTGCCCTATCTGAAAGTCTGATAAACGCCGGAAAAATGACTAAGTCGAAAAAAATTTTTTTTTTTACTTTTTTCAATTTTACCCCCGTGGGATATATATTCTACCCACACACATTTGGAACTCTCCTGGGGAACTCTCACACATATTATTCCCTCATTTAGAGGATATTTTCACAAAAAAGTGACATTTTCAAAAATCCAGAAAATTGGCTGAAAACGACTAAATATCACGGACTCATTGGGCGAATCGCTCTGGAACTGAAATCGGAACGCGCACTGACATTTGCCCTATCTGAAAGTCTGATAAACGCCGGAAAAATGACTAAGTCCAAAAAAAAATTTTTTTAAACTTTTTTCAATCTTACCCCTGTGGGATATATATTCTGCCCACACACCTTTGGAACTCTCCAGGGGAGCCCTCACACATATTATTCCCTCATTTAGTGGATATTTTCACAAAAAAGTGAAATTTTGAAAAATCCAGAAAATTGGCTGAAAACCACTAAATATCAAAGACTCATTGGGCGAATCACTCTTGAACTGAAATCGGAATGCTCACTGACATTTGCCCTATCTGAAAGTCTGATAAACGCCGGAAAAATCACTAAGTCCAAAAAAAATTTTTTTTCAACTTTTTTCAATTTTACCCCCGTGGGATATATATTCAACCCACACACATTTGGAACTCTCCTGGGGTACCCTCACACATATTATTCCCTCATTTAGTGGATATTTTCACAAAAAAGTGAAATTTTCAAAAATCCAGAAAATTCGCTGAAAACGACTAAATATCAAGGACTCATTGGGCGAATCGCTCTGGAACTGAAATAGGAACGCTCACTGACATTGCTCTATCTGAAAGTCTGATAAAAGCGCGGAAAAATGACTAAGTCCAAAAAAAAAAATTTTACAACTTTTTTCAATTTTACCCTCGTGGGATATATATTCTACCCACACACATTTGGAACTCTCCTGGGGTACCCTCACACATATTATTCCCTCATTAGTGGATATTTTCACAAAAAAGTGAAATTTTCAAAAATCCAGAAAATTGGCTGAAAACGACTAAATATCAAGGACTCATTCGGCGAATCGCTCTGGAACTGAAATCGGAACGCTCAATGACATTTGCCCTATCTGAAAGTCTGATAAACGCCGGAAAAATGACTAAGTCCAAAAAAAAAATGTTTTCAATTTTTTTCAATTTTACCCCGTGGGATATATATTCTACCCACACACATTTGGAACTCTCCTGGGGTACCCTCACACATATTATTCTCTCATTTAGTGGATATTTTCACAAAAAAGTGAAATTTTCAAAAATCCAGAAAATTGGCTGAAAATAACTAAATATCAAGAACTCATTGGGCGAATCGCTCTGGAACTGTAATCGGAATGCTCACTGACATTTCCCCTCTCTGAAAGTCTGATAAACGCCGGAAAAATGACTAAGTCCAAAAAAATTTTTTTTTCAACTTTTTTCAATTTTACCCCCATGGGATATATATTCTACCCACACACATTTGGAACTCCCCTGGGGTACCCTCACACATATTATTCCCTCATTTAGTGGATATTTTCACAAAAAAGTGAAATTTTCAAAAATCCAGAAAATTGGCTGAAAACGAATAAATATCAAGGACTCATTGGGCGAATCGCTCTGGAACTGAAATAGGAACGCTCACTGACATTGCTCTATCTGAAAGTCTGATAAAAGCGTGGAAAAATGACTAAGTCCAAAAAAAAAAATTTTTCAACTTTTTTCAGTTTTACCCCCGTGGGATATAAATTCTACCCACACACATTTGGAACTCTCCTGGGGTACCCTCACACATATTATTCCCTCATTTAGTGGATATTTTCACAAAAAAGTGAAATTTTCAAAAATCCAGAAAATTGGCTGAAAACGACTAAATATCAAGGACTCATTGGGCGAATCGCTCTGGAACTGAAATCGGAACGCTCACTGACATTTCCCCTATCTGAAAGTCTGATAAACGCCGGAAAAATGACTAAGTCCAAAAAAAAAATTTTTTTAAACTTTTTTCAATTTTACGCCCGTGGCATATATATTCTACCCACACACATTTGGAACTCTCCTGGGGTACCCTCACAAATATTATTCCCTCATTTAGTGGATATTTTCACAAAAAAGTGAAATTTTTAAAAATCCAGAAAATTGGCTGAAAACGACTAAATATAAAGGACTCATTGGGCGAATCGCTCTGGAACTGAAATTGGAACGCTCACTGACATTTGCCCTATCTGAAAGTCTGATAAACGCCGGAAAAATGACTAAGTCCAAAAAAAAATTTTTTTAAACTTTTTTCAATCTTACCCCCGTGGGATATATATTCTGTCCACACACATTTGGAACTCTTCAGGGGAACCCTCACACATATTATTCCCTCATTTAGTGGATATTTTCACAAAAAAGTGAAATTTTCAAAAATCCAGAAAATTGGCTGAAAACGACTAAATATCAAGGACTCATTGGGCGAATCGCTCTGGAACTGAAATCGGAACGCTCACTGACATTTCCCCTATCTGAAAGTTGATAAACGCCGGAAAAATGACTAAGTCCAAAAAAAAATTTTTTTCAACTTTTTTCAATTTTACCCCCGTGGGATATATATTCTACCCACACACATTTGGAACTCTCCTGGGGTACCCTCACACATATTATTCCCTCATTTAGTGGATATTTTCACAAAAAAGTGAAATTTTCAAAAATCCAGAAAATTGGCTGAAAACGACTTAATATCAAAGACTCATTGGGCGAATAGCTCTGGAACTGAAATCGGAATGCTCACTGACATTTGCCCTATCTGAAAGTCTGATAAACGCCGGAAAAATCATTAAGTCCAAAAAAAAATTGTTTTCAACTTTTTTCAATTTTACCCCGTGGGATATATATTCTACCCACACACATTTGGAACTCTCCTGGGGTACCCTCACACATATTATTCTCTCATTTAGTGGATATTTTCACAAAAAAGTGAAATTTTCAAAAATCCAGAAAATTGGCTGAAAATGACTAAATATCAAGAACTCATTGGGCGAATCGCTCTGGAACTGAAATCAGAACGATCACTGACATTTGCCCTATCTGAAAGTCTGATAAACGCCGGAAAAATGACTAAGTCCAAAAAAAAATTTTTTTAAACTTTTTTCAATCTTACACCCGTGGGATATATATTCTGCCCACACACATTTGGAACTCTCCAGGGGAACCCTCACACATATTATTCCCTCATTTAGTGGATATTTTCACAAAAAAGTGAAATTTTCAAAAATCCAGAAAATTGGCTGAAAACGACTAAATATCAAGGACTCATTGGGCGAATCGCTCTGGAACTGAAATTGGAACGCTCACTGACATTTGCCCTATCTGAAAGTCTGATAAACGCCGGAAAAATCACTAAGTCCCAAAAAAAATTGTTTTCAACTTTTTTCAATTTTACCCCGTGGGATATATATTCTACCCACACACATTTGGAACTCTCCTGGGGTACCCTCACACATATTATTCTCTCATTTAGTGGATATTTTCACAAAAAAGTGAAATTTTCAAAAATCCAGAAAATTGGCTGAAAATGACTAAATATCAAGAACTCATTGGGCGAATCGCTCTGGAACTGAAATCAGAACGATCACTGACATTTGCCCTATCTGAAAGTCTGATAAACGCCGGAAAAATGACTAAGTCCAAAAAAAAAATTTTTTAAAACTTTTTTCAATTTTACGCCCGTGGCATATATATTCTACCCACACATATTTGGAACTCTCCTGGGGTACCCTCACACATATTATTCCCTCATTTAGTGGATATTTTCACAAAAAAGTGACATTTTCAATAATCCAGAAAATTGGCTGAAAATGACTTAATATCAAGGACTCATTGGGCGAATCGCTCTGGAACTGAAATCGGAACGCTCACTGACATTTCCCCTATCTGAAAGTGTGATAAACGCTGGATAAATGACTAAGTCCAAAAAAAATTTTTTTCAAATTTTTTCAATTTTACCCCTTGGGATATATATTCTACCCACACACATTTGGAACTCTCCTGGGGTACCCTCACACATATTATTCTCTCATTTAGTGGATATTTTCACAAAAAAGTGAAATTTTCAAAAATCCAGAAAATTGGCTGAAAACGAATAAATATCAAGGACTCATTGGGCGAATCGCTCTGGAACTGAAATAGGAACGCTCACTGACATTGCTCTATCTGAAAGTCTGATAAAAGCGTGGAAAAATGACTAAGTCCAAAAAAAAAAATTTTTCAACTTTTTTCAGTTTTACCCCCGTGGGATATAAATTCTACCCACACACATTTGGAACTCTCCTGGGGTACCCTCACACATATTATTCCCTCATTTAGTGGATATTTTCACAAAAAAGTGAAATTTTCAAAAATCCAGAAAATTGGCTGAAAACGACTAAATATCAAGGACTCATTGGGCGAATCGCTCTGGAACTGAAATCGGAACGCTCACTGACATTTCCCCTATCTGAAAGTCTGATAAACGCCGGAAAAATGACTAAGTCCAAAAAAAAAATTTTTTTAAACTTTTTTCAATTTTACGCCCGTGGCATATATATTCTACCCACACACATTTGGAACTCTCCTGGGGTACCCTCACAAATATTATTCCCTCATTTAGTGGATATTTTCACAAAAAAGTGAAATTTTTAAAAATCCAGAAAATTGGCTGAAAACGACTAAATATAAAGGACTCATTGGGCGAATCGCTCTGGAACTGAAATTGGAACGCTCACTGACATTTGCCCTATCTGAAAGTCTGATAAACGCCGGAAAAATGACTAAGTCCAAAAAAAAATTTTTTTAAACTTTTTTCAATCTTACCCCCGTGGGATATATATTCTGTCCACACACATTTGGAACTCTTCAGGGGAACCCTCACACATATTATTCCCTCATTTAGTGGATATTTTCACAAAAAAGTGAAATTTTCAAAAATCCAGAAAATTGGCTGAAAACGACTAAATATCAAGGACTCATTGGGCGAATCGCTCTGGAACTGAAATCGGAACGCTCACTGACATTTCCCCTATCTGAAAGTTGATAAACGCCGGAAAAATGACTAAGTCCAAAAAAAAAATTTTTTCAACTTTTTTCAATTTTACCCCCGTGGGATATATATTCTACCCACACACATTTGGAACTCTCCTGGGGTACCCTCACACATATTATTCCCTCATTTAGTGGATATTTTCACAAAAAAGTGAAATTTTCAAAAATCCCGAAAATTGGCTGAAAACGACTTAATATCAAAGACTCATTGGGCGAATAGCTCTGGAACTGAAATCGGAATGCTCACTGACATTTGCCCTATCTGAAAGTCTGATAAACGCCGGAAAAATCATTAAGTCCAAAAAAAAATTGTTTTCAACTTTTTTCAATTTTACCCCGTGGGATATATATTCTACCCACACACATTTGGAACTCTCCTGGGGTACCCTCACACATATTATTCTCTCATTTAGTGGATATTTTCACAAAAAAGTGAAATTTTCAAAAATCCAGAAAATTGGCTGAAAATGACTAAATATCAAGGACTCATTGGGCGAATGGCTCTGGAACTGAAATTGGAACGCTCACTGACATTTGCCCTATCTGAAAGTCTGATAAACGCCGGAAAAATGACTAAGTCCAAAAAAAATTTTTTTCAAATTTTTTCAATTTTACCCCTTGGGATATATATTCTACCCACACACATTTGGAACTCTCCTGGAGTACCCTCACACATATTATTCTCTCATTTAGTGGATATTTTCACAAAAAAGTGAAATTTTCAAAAATCCAGAAAATTGGCTGAAAACGACTAAATATCAACGACTCATTGGGCGAATCGCTCTGGAACTGAAATCAGAACGATCACCGACATTTGCCCTATCTGAAAGTCTGATAAACGCCGGAAAAATGACTAAGTCCAAAAAAAAAATTTTTTAAAACTTTTTTCAATTTTACACCCGTGGGATATATATTCTACCCACACACATTTGGAACTCTCCTGGGGTACCCTCACACATATTATTCCCTCATTTAGTGGATATTTTCACAAAAAAGTGACATTTTCAATAATCCAGAAAATTGGCTGAAAACGACTTAATATCAAAGACTCATTGGGCGAATAGCTCTGGAACTGAAATCGGAATGCTCACTGACATTTGCCCTATCTGAAAGTCTGATAAACGCCGGAAAAATCACTAAGTCCAAAAAAAAATTGTTTTCAACTTTTTTCAATTTTACCCCGTGGGATATATATTCCACCCACACACATTTGGAACTCTCCTGGGGTACCCTCACACATACTATTCTCTCATTTAGTGGATATTTTCACAAAAAAGTGAAATTTTCAAAAATCCAGAAAATTGGCTGAAAATGACTAAATATCAAGAACTCATTGGGCGAATCGCTCTGGAACTGAAATCAGAACGATCACTGACATTTGCCCTATCTGAAAGTCTGATAAACGCCGGAAAAATGACTAAGTCCAAAAAAAAATTTTTTTAATCTTTTTTCAATCTTACCCCCGTGGGATATATATTCTGCCCACACACATTTGGAACTCTCCAGGGGAACCCTCACACATATTATTCCCTCATTTAGTGGATATTTTCACAAAAAAGTGAAATTTTCAAAAATCCAGAAAATTGGCTGAAAACCACTAAATATCAAAGACTCATTGGGCGAATCGCTCTTGAACTGAAATCGGAATGCTCACTGACATTTGCCCTATCTGAAAGTCTGATAAACGCCGGAAAAATCACTAAGTCCAAAAAAAAATTGTTTTCAATTTTTTTCAATTATACCCCGTGGGATATATATTCTGCCCACACACATTTGGAACTCTCCTGGGGTGCCCTCACACATATTATTCTCTCATTTAGTGGATATTTTCAAAAAAAGTGAAATTTTCAAAAATCCAGAAAATTGGCTGAAAACGACTAAATATCAAGGACTCATTGGGCGAATCGCTCTGGAACTGAAATCGGAACACTCACTGACATTTCCCCTATCTGAAAGTTGATAAACGCCGGAAAAATGACTAAGTCAAAATAAAAATTTTTTTCAACTTTTTTCAATTTTACCCCCGTGGGATATATATTCTACCCACACACATTTGGAACTCTCCTGGAGTACCCTCACACATATTATTCTCTCATTTAGTGGATATTTTCACAAAAAAGTGAAATTTTCAAAAATCCAGAAAATTGGCTGAAAACGACTAAATATCAACGACTCATTGGGCGAATCGCTCTGGAACTGAAATCAGACCGATCACCGACATTTGCCCTATCTGAAAGTCTGATAAACGCCGGAAAAATGACTAAGTCCAAAAAAAAAATTTTTTAAAACTTTTTTCAATTTTACACCCGTGGGATATATATTCTACCCACACACATTTGGAACTCTCCTGGGGTACCCTCACACATATTATTCCCTCATTTAGTGGATATTTTCACAAAAAAGTGACATTTTCAATAATCCAGAAAATTGGCTGAAAACGACTTAATATCAAAGACTCATTGGGCGAATAGCTCTGGAACTGAAATCGGAATGCTCACTGACATTTGCCCTATCTGAAAGTCTGATAAACGCCGGAAAAATCACTAAGTCCAAAAAAAAATTGTTTTCAACTTTTTTCAATTTTACCCCGTGGGATATATATTCCACCCACACACATTTGGAACTCTCCTGGGGTACCCTCACACATACTATTCTCTCATTTAGTGGATATTTTCACAAAAAAGTGAAATTTTCAAAAATCCAGAAAATTGGCTGAAAATGACTAAATATCAAGAACTCATTGGGCGAATCGCTCTGGAACTGAAATCAGAACGATCACTGACATTTGCCCTATCTGAAAGTCTGATAAACGCCGGAAAAATGACTAAGTCCAAAAAAAAATTTTTTTTAAACTTTTTTCAATTTTACGCCCGTGGCATATATATTCTACCCACACACATTTGGAACTCTCCTGGGGTACCCTCACACATATTATTCCCTCATTTAGTGGATATTTTCACAAAAAAGTGACATTTTCAATAATCCAGAAAATTGGCTGAAAACGACTAAATATCAAGGACTCATTGGGCGAATCGCTCTGGAACTGAAATCGGAACGCTCACTGACATTTCCCCTATCTGAAAGTCTGATAAACGCCGGAAAAATGACTAAGTCCAAAAAAAAATGTTTTTCAACTTTTTTCAATTTTACCCCCGTGGGATATATATTCTACCCACACACATTTGGAACTCTCCTGGGGTACCCTCACACATATTATTCTCTCATTTAGTGGATATTTTCACAAAAAAGTGAAATTTTCAAAAATCCAGAAAATTGGCTGAAAACGACTAAATATCAAGGACTCATTGGGCAAATCGCTCTGGAACTGAAATTGGAACGCTCACTGACATTTGCCCTATCTGAAAGTCTGATAAACGCCGGAAAAATGACTAAGTCCAAAAAAAAATTTTTTAAAACTTTTTTCAATCTTACACCCGTGGGATATATATTCTGCCCACACACATTTGGAACTCTCCAGGGGAACCCTCACACATATTATTCCCTCATTTAGTGGATATTTTCACAAAAAAGTGAAATTTTCAAAAATCCAGAAAATTGGCTGAAAACGACTAAATATCAAGGACTCATTGGGCGAATCGCTCTGGAACTGAAATTGGAACGCTCACTGACATTTGCCCTATCTGAAAGTCTGATAAACGCCGGAAAAATCACTAAGTCCCAAAAAAAATTGTTTTCAACTTTTTTCAATTTTACCCCGTGGGATATATATTCTACCCACACACATTTGGAACTCTCCTGGGGTACCCTCACACATATTATTCTCTCATTTAGTGGATATTTTCACAAAAAAGTGAAATTTTCAAAAATCCAGAAAATTGGCTGAAAATGACTAAATATCAAGAACTCATTGGGCGAATCGCTCTGGAACTGAAATCAGAACGATCACTGACATTTGCCCTATCTGAAAGTCTGATAAACGCCGGAAAAATGACTAAGTCCAAAAAAAAAATTTTTTAAAACTTTTTTCAATTTTACGCCCGTGGCATATATATTCTACCCACACATATTTGGAACTCTCCTGGGGTACCCTCACACATATTATTCCCTCATTTAGTGGATATTTTCACAAAAAAGTGACATTTTCAATAATCCAGAAAATTGGCTGAAAATGACTTAATATCAAGGACTCATTGGGCGAATCGCTCTGGAACTGAAATCGGAACGCTCACTGACATTTCCCCTATCTGAAAGTCTGATAAACGCCGGATAAATGACTAAGTCCAAAAAAAAATTTTTTTCAAATTTTTTCAATTTTACCCCTTGGGATATATATTCTACCCACACACATTTGGAACTCTCCTGGGGTACCCTCACACATATTATTCTCTCATTTAGTGAATATTTTCACAAAAAAGTGACATTTTCAAAAATCCAGAAAATTGGCTGAAAACGACTAAATATCAAGGACTCATTGGGTGAATCGCTCTGGAACTGAAATCGGAACGCTCACTGACATTTACCCTATCTGAAAGTCTGATAAACGCCGGAAAAATGACTAAGTCCAAAAAAAAAATTTTTTCAATTTTTTTCAATTTTACCCTGTGGGATATATATTCTGCCCACACACATTTGGAACTCTCCTGGGGTGCCCTCACACATATTATTCTCTCATTTAGTGGATATTTTCAAAAAAAGTAAAATTTTCAAAAATCCAGAAAATTGGCTGAAAACGACTAAATATCAAGGACTCATTGGGCGAATCGCTCTGGAACTGAAATCGGAATGCTCACTGACATTTGCCCTATCTGAAAGTCTGATAAACGCCGGAAAAATCACTAAGTCCAAAAAAAAATTGTTTTCAACTTTTTTCAATTTTACCCCGTGGGATATATATTCCACCCACACACATTTGGAACTCTCCTGGGGTACCCTCACACATACTATTCTCTCATTTAGTGGATATTTTCACAAAAAAGTGAAATTTTCAAAAATCCAGAAAATTGGCTGAAAATGACTAAATATCAAGAACTCATTGGGCGAATCGCTCTGGAACTGAAATCAGAACGATCACTGACATTTGCCCTATCTGAAAGTCTGATAAACGCCGGAAAAATGACTAAGTCCAAAAAAAAATTTTTTTTAAACTTTTTTCAATTTTACGCCCGTGGCATATATATTCTACCCACACACATTTGGAACTCTCCTGGGGTACCCTCACACATATTATTCCCTCATTTAGTGGATATTTTCACAAAAAAGTGACATTTTCAATAATCCAGAAAATTGGCTGAAAACGACTAAATATCAAGGACTCATTGGGCGAATCGCTCTGGAACTGAAATCGGAACGCTCACTGACATTTCCCCTATCTGAAAGTCTGATAAACGCCGGAAAAATGACTAAGTCCAAAAAAAAATGTTTTTCAACTTTTTTCAATTTTACCCCCGTGGATATATATTCTACCCACACACATTTGGAACTCTCCTGGGGTACCCTCACACATATTATTCTCTCATTTAGTGGATATTTTCACAAAAAAGTGAAATTTTCAAAAATCCAGAAAATTGGCTGAAAACGACTAAATATCAAGGACTCATTGGGCAAATCGCTCTGGAACTGAAATTGGAACGCTCACTGACATTTGCCCTATCTGAAAGTCTGATAAACGCAGGAAAAATGACTAAGTCCAAAAAAAAATTTTTTAAAACTTTTTTCAATCTTACACCCGTGGGATATATATTCTGCCCACACACATTTGGAACTCTCCAGGGGAACCCTCACACATATTATTCCCTCATTTAGTGGATATTTTCACAAAAAAGTGAAATTTTCAAAAATCCAGAAAATTGGCTGAAAACGACTAAATATCAAGGACTCATTGGGCGAATCGCTCTGGAACTGAAATTGGAACGCTCACTGACATTTGCCCTATCTGAAAGTCTGATAAACGCCGGAAAAATCACTAAGTCCCAAAAAAAATTGTTTTCAACTTTTTTCATTTTTACCCCGTGGGATATATATTCTACCCACACACATTTGGAACTCTCCTGGGGTACCCTCACACATATTATTCTCTCATTTAGTGGATATTTTCACAAAAAAGTGAAATTTTCAAAAATCCAGAAAATTGGCTGAAAATGACTAAATATCAAGAACTCATTGGGCGAATCGCTCTGGAACTGAAATCGGAACGCTCACTGACATTTGCCCTATCTGAAAGTCTGATAAACGCCGGAAAAATGACTAAGCCCAAAAAAAAAATGTTTTTAACTTTTTCAATTTTACCCCCGTGGGATATATATTCTACCCACACACATTTGGAACTCACCTGGGGTACTCTCACACATATTATTCCCTCATTTAGTGGATATTTTCACAAAAAAGTGAAATTTTAAAAAATCCAGAAAGTTGGCTGAAAACGACTAAATAACTAGGACTCATTGGGTGAATCGCTCTGGAACTGAAATCGGAACGCTCACTGACATTTGCCCTATCTGAAAGTCTGATAAACGCCGGAAAAATGACTAAGTCCAAAAAAAAAATTTTTTAAAACTTTTTTCAATTTTACGCCCGTGGCATATATATTCTACCCACACATATTTGGAACTCTCCTGGGGTACCCTCACACATATTATTCCCTCATTTAGTGGATATTTTCACAAAAAAGTGACATTTTCAATAATCCAGAAAATTGGCTGAAAATGACTTAATATCAAGGACTCATTGGGCGAATCGCTCTGGAACTGAAATCGGAACGCTCACTGACATTTCCCCTATCTGAAAGTCTGATAAACGCCGGATAAATGACTAAGTCCAAAAAAAAATTTTTTTCAAATTTTTTCAATTTTACCCCTTGGGATATATATTCTACCCACACACATTTGGAACTCTCCTGGGGTACCCTCACACATATTATTCTCTCATTTAGTGAATATTTTCACAAAAAAGTGACATTTTCAAAAATCCAGAAAATTGGCTGAAAACGACTAAATATCAAGGACTCATTGGGTGAATCGCTCTGGAACTGAAATCGGAACGCTCACTGACATTTACCCTATCTGAAAGTCTGATAAACGCCGGAAAAATGACTAAGTCCAAAAAAAAAATTTTTTCAATTTTTTTCAATTTTACCCTGTGGGATATATATTCTGCCCACACACATTTGGAACTCTCCTGGGGTGCCCTCACACATATTATTCTCTCATTTAGTGGATATTTTCAAAAAAAGTAAAATTTTCAAAAATCCAGAAAATTGGCTGAAAACGACTAAATATCAAGGACTCATTGGGCGAATCGCTCTGGAACTGAAATCGGAATGCTCACTGACATTTGCCCTATCTGAAAGTCTGATAAACGCCGGAAAAATCACTAAGTCCAAAAAAAAATTGTTTTCAACTTTTTTCAATTTTACCCCGTGGGATATATATTCCACCCACACACATTTGGAACTCTCCTGGGGTACCCTCACACATACTATTCTCTCATTTAGTGGATATTTTCACAAAAAAGTGAAATTTTCAAAAATCCAGAAAATTGGCTGAAAATGACTAAATATCAAGAACTCATTGGGCGAATCGCTCTGGAACTGAAATCAGAACGATCACTGACATTTGCCCTATCTGAAAGTCTGATAAACGCCGGAAAAATGACTAAGTCCAAAAAAAAATTTTTTTTAAACTTTTTTCAATTTTACGCCCGTGGCATATATATTCTACCCACACACATTTGGAACTCTCCTGGGGTACCCTCACACATATTATTCCCTCATTTAGTGGATATTTTCACAAAAAAGTGACATTTTCAATAATCCAGAAAATTGGCTGAAAACGACTAAATATCAAGGACTCATTGGGCGAATCGCTCTGGAACTGAAATCGGAACGCTCACTGACATTTCCCCTATCTGAAAGTCTGATAAACGCCGGAAAAATGACTAAGTCCAAAAAAAAATGTTTTTCAACTTTTTTCAATTTTACCCCCGTGGATATATATTCTACCCACACACATTTGGAACTCTCCTGGGGTACCCTCACACATATTATTCTCTCATTTAGTGGATATTTTCACAAAAAAGTGAAATTTTCAAAAATCCAGAAAATTGGCTGAAAACGACTAAATATCAAGGACTCATTGGGCAAATCGCTCTGGAACTGAAATTGGAACGCTCACTGACATTTGCCCTATCTGAAAGTCTGATAAACGCAGGAAAAATGACTAAGTCCAAAAAAAAATTTTTTAAAACTTTTTTCAATCTTACACCCGTGGGATATATATTCTGCCCACACACATTTGGAACTCTCCAGGGGAACCCTCACACATATTATTCCCTCATTTAGTGGATATTTTCACAAAAAAGTGAAATTTTCAAAAATCCAGAAAATTGGCTGAAAACGACTAAATATCAAGGACTCATTGGGCGAATCGCTCTGGAACTGAAATTGGAACGCTCACTGACATTTGCCCTATCTGAAAGTCTGATAAACGCCGGAAAAATCACTAAGTCCCAAAAAAAATTGTTTTCAACTTTTTTCATTTTTACCCCGTGGGATATATATTCTACCCACACACATTTGGAACTCTCCTGGGGTACCCTCACACATATTATTCTCTCATTTAGTGGATATTTTCACAAAAAAGTGAAATTTTCAAAAATCCAGAAAATTGGCTGAAAATGACTAAATATCAAGAACTCATTGGGCGAATCGCTCTGGAACTGAAATCGGAACGCTCACTGACATTTCCCCTATCTGAAAGTCTGATAAACGCCGGATAAATGACTAAGTCCAAAAAAAAATTTTTTTCAAATTTTTTCAATTTTACCCCTTGGGATATATATTCTACCCACACACATTTGGAACTCTCCTGGGGTACCCTCACACATATTATTCTCTCATTTAGTGAATATTTTCACAAAAAAGTGACATTTTCAAAAATCCAGAAAATTGGCTGAAAACGACTAAATATCAAGGACTCATTGGGCGAATCGCTCTGGAACTGAAATCGGAACGCTCACTGACATTTGCCCTATCTGAAAGTCTGATAAACGCCGGAAAAATGACTAAGTCCAAAAAAAAAATTTTTTCAATTTTTTTCAATTTTACCCTGTGGGATATATATTCTGCCCACACACATTTGGAACTCTCCTGGGGTGCCCTCACACATATTATTCTCTCATTTAGTGGATATTTTCAAAAAAAGTAAAATTTTCAAAAATCCAGAAAATTGGCTGAAAACGACTAAATATCAAGGACTCATTGGGCGAATCGCTCTGGAACTGAAATTGGAACGCTCACTGACATTTGCCCTTTCTGAAAGTCTGATAAACGCCGGAAAAATGACTAAGTCCAAAAAAAAATTTTTTTAAACTTTTTTCAATCTTACCCCCGTGGGATATATATTCTGCCCACACACATTTGGAACTCTCCAGGGGAACCCTCACACATATTATTCAATTATTTAGTGGATATTTTCACAAAAAAGTGAAATTTTCAAAAATCCAGAAAATTGGCTGAAAACCACTAAATATCAAAGACTCATTGGGCGAATCGCTCTTGAACTGAAATCGGAATGCTCACTGACATTTGCCCTATCTGAAAGTCTGATAAACGCCGGAAAAATCACTAAGTCCAAAAAAAAATTGTTTTCAATTTTTTTCAATTATACCCCGTGGGATATATATTCTGCTCACACACATTTGGAACTCTCCTGGGGTGCCCTCACACATATTATTCTCTCATTACTGGATATTTTCAAAAAAAGTGAAATTTTCAAAAATCCAGAAAATTGGCTGAAAACGACTAAATATCAAGGACTCATTGGGCGAATCGCTCTGGAACTGAAATTGGAACGCTCACTGACATTTGCCCTTTCTGAAAGTCTGATAAACGCCGGAAAAATGACTAAGTCCAAAAAAAAATTTTTTTAAACTATTTTCAATCTTACCCCCGTGGGATATATATTCTGCCCACACACATTTGGAACTCTCCAGGGGAACCCTCACACATATTATTCCCTCATTTAGTGGATATTTTCACAAAAAAGTGAAATTTTCAAAAATCCAGAAAATTGGCTGAAAACGACTAAATATCAAGGACTCATTGGGCGAATCGCTCTGGAACTGAAATTGGAACGCTCACTGACATTTGCCCTATCTGAAAGTCTGATAAACGCCGGAAAAATCACTAAGTCCCAAAAAAAATTGTTTTCAACTTTTTTCAATTTTACCCCGTGGGATATATATTCTACCCACACACATTTGGAACTCTCCTGGGGTACCCTCACACATATTATTCTCTCATTTAGTGGATATTTTCACAAAAAAGTGAAATTTTCAAAAATCCAGAAAATTGGCTGAAAATGACTAAATATCAAGAACTCATTGGGCGAATCGCTCTGGAACTGAAATCAGAACGATCACTGACATTTGCCCTATCTGAAAGTCTGATAAACGCCGGAAAAATGACTAAGTCCAAAAAAAAAATTTTTTTAAACTTTTTTCAATTTTACGCCCGTGGCATATATATTCTACCCACACATATTTGGAACTCTCCTGGGGTACCCTCACACATATTATTCCCTCATTTAGTGGATATTTTCACAAAAAAGTGACATTTTCAATAATCCAGAAAATTGGCTGAAAATGACTTAATATCAAGGACTCATTGGGCGAATCGCTCTGGAACTGAAATCGGAACGCTCACTGACATTTCCCCTATCTGAAAGTCTGATAAACGCCGGATAAATGACTAAGTCCAAAAAAAAATTTTTTTCAAATTTTTTCAATTTTACCCCTTGGGATATATATTCTACCCACACACATTTGGAACTCTCCTGGGGTACCCTCACACATATTATTCTCTCATTTAGTGAATATTTTCACAAAAAAGTGACATTTTCAAAAATCCAGAAAATTGGCTGAAAACGACTAAATATCAAGGACTCATTGGGCGAATCGCTCTGGAACTGAAATCGGAACGCTCACTGACATTTGCCCTATCTGAAAGTCTGATAAACGCCGGAAAAATGACTAAGTCCAAAAAAAAAATTTTTTCAATTTTTTTCAATTTTACCCTGTGGGATATATATTCTGCCCACACACATTTGGAACTCTCCTGGGGTGCCCTCACACATATTATTCTCTCATTTAGTGGATATTTTCAAAAAAAGTAAAATTTTCAAAAATCCAGAAAATTGGCTGAAAACGACTAAATATCAAGGACTCATTGGGCGAATCGCTCTGGAACTGAAATTGGAATGCTCACTGACATTTGCCCTTTCTGAAAGTCTGATAAACGCCGGAAAAATGACTAAGTCCAAAAAAAATTTTTTTAAACTTTTTTCAATCTTACCCCCGTGGGATATATATTCTGCCCACACACATTTGGAACTCTCCAGGGGAACCCTCACACATATTATTCAATCATTTAGTGGATATTTTCACAAAAAAGTGAAATTTTCAAAAATCCAGAAAATTGGCTGAAAACCACTAAATATCAAAGACTCATTGGGCGAATCGCTCTTGAACTGAAATCGGAATGCTCACTGACATTTGCCCTATCTGAAAGTCTGATAAACGCCGGAAAAATCACTAAGTCCAAAAAAAAATTGTTTTCAATTTTTTTCAATTATACCCCGTGGGATATATATTCTGCCCACACACATTTGGAACTCTCCTGGGGTGCCCTCACACATATTATTCTCTCATTTAGTGGATATTTTCAAAAAAAGTGAAATTTTCAAAAATCCAGAAAATTGGCTGAAAACGACTAAATATCAAGGACTCATTGGGCGAATCGCTCTGGAACTGAAATTGGAACGCTCACTGACATTTGCCCTTTCTGAAAGTCTGATAAACGCCGGAAAAATGACTAAGTCCAAAAAAAAATTTTTTTAAACTATTTTCAATCTTACCCCCGTGGGATATATATTCTGCCCACACACATTTGGAACTCTCCAGGGGAACCCTCACACATATTATTCCCTCATTTAGTGGATATTTTCACAAAAAAGTGAAATTTTCAAAAATCCAGAAAATTGGCTGAAAATGACTAAATATCAAGAACTCATTGGGCGAATCGCTCTGGAACTGAAATCAGAACGATCACTGACATTTGCCCTATCTGAAAGTCTGATAAACGCCGGAAAAATGACTAAGTCCAAAAAAAAAATTTTTTTAAACTTTTTTCAATTTTACGCCCGTGGCATATATATTCTACCCACACATATTTGGAACTCTCCTGGGGTACCCTCACACATATTATTCCCTCATTTAGTGGATATTTTCACAAAAAAGTGACATTTTCAATAATCCAGAAAATTGGCTGAAAATGACTTAATATCAAGGACTCATTGGGCGAATCGATCTGGAACTGAAATCGGAACGCTCACTGACATTTCCCCTATCTGAAAGTCTGATAAACGCCGGATAAATGACTAAGTCCAAAAAAAAATTTTTTTCAAATTTTTTCAATTTTACCCCTTGGGATATATATTCTACCCACACACATTTGGAACTCTCCTGGGGTACTCTCACACATATTATTCTCTCATTTAGTGAATATTTTCACAAAAAAGTGACATTTTCAAAAATCCAGAAAATTGGCTGAAAACGACTAAATATCAAGGACTCATTGGGCGAATCGCTCTGGAACTGAAATCGGAACGCTCACTGACATTTGCCCTATCTGAAAGTCTGATAAACGCCGGAAAAATGACTAAGTCCAAAAAAAAAAATTTTTTCAATTTTTTTCAATTTTACCCTGTGGGATATATATTCTGCCCACACACATTTGGAACTCTCCTGGGGTGCCCTCACACATATTATTCTCTCATTTAGTGGATATTTTCAAAAAAAGTAAAATTTTCAAAAATCCAGAAAATTGGCTGAAAACGACTAAATATCAAGGACTCATTGGGCGAATCGCTCTGGAACTGAAATTGGAACGCTCACTGACATTTGCCCTTTCTGAAAGTCTGATAAACGCCGGAAAAATGACTAAGTCCAAAAAAAAATTTTTTTAAACTTTTTTCAATCTTACCCCCGTGGGATATATATTCTGCCCACACACATTTGGAACTCTCCAGGGGAACCCTCACACATATTATTCAATCATTTAGTGGATATTTTCACAAAAAAGTGAAATTTTCAAAAATCCAGAAAATTGGCTGAAAACCACTAAATATCAAAGACTCATTGGGCGAATCGCTCTTGAACTGAAATCGGAATGCTCACTGACATTTGCCCTATCTGAAAGTCTGATAAACGCCGGAAAAATCACTAAGTCCAAAAAAAAATTGTTTTCAATTTTTTTCAATTATACCCCGTGGGATATATATTCTGCCCACACACATTTGGAACTCTCCTGGGGTGCCCTCACACATATTATTCTCTCATTTAGTGGATATTTTCAAAAAAAGTGAAATTTTCAAAAATCCAGAAAATTGGCTGAAAACGACTAAATATCAAGGACTCATTGGGCGAATCGCTCTGGAACTGAAATTGGAACGCTCACTGACATTTGCCCTTTCTGAAAGTCTGATAAACGCCGGAAAAATGACTAAGTCCAAAAAAAAATTTTTTTAAACTATTTTCAATCTTACCCCCGTGGGATATATATTCTGCCCACACACATTTGGAACTCTCCAGGGGAACCCTCACACATATTATTCCCTCATTTAGTGGATATTTTCACAAAAAAGTGAAATTTTCAAAAATCCAGAAAATTGGCTGAAAACGACTAAATATCAAGGACTCATTGGGCGAATCGCTCTGGAACTGAAATTGGAACGCTCACTGACATTTGCCCTATCTGAAAGTCTGATAAACGCCGGAAAAATCACTAAGTCCCAAAAAAAATTGTTTTCAACTTTTTTCAATTTTACCCCGTGGGATATATATTCTACCCACACACATTTGGAACTCTCCTGGGGTACCCTCACACATATTATTCTCTCATTTAGTGGATATTTTCACAAAAAAGTGAAATTTTCAAAAATCCAGAAAATTGGCTGAAAATGACTAAATATCAAGAACTCATTGGGCGAATCGCTCTGGAACTGAAATCAGAACGATCACTGACATTTGCCCTATCTGAAAGTCTGATAAACGCCGGAAAAATGACTAACTCCAAAAAAAAAATTTTTTTAAACTTTTTTCAATTTTACGCCCGTGGCATATATATTCTACCCACACATATTTGGAACTCTCCTGGGGTACCCTCACACATATTATTCCCTCATTTAGTGGATATTTTCACAAAAAAGTGACATTTTCAATAATCCAGAAAATTGGCTGAAAATGACTTAATATCAAGGACTCATTGGGCGAATCGCTCTGGAACTGAAATCGGAACGCTCACTGACATTTCCCCTATCTGAAAGTCTGATAAACGCCGGATAAATGACTAAGTCCAAAAAAAAATTTTTTTCAAATTTTTTCAATTTTACCCCTTGGGATATATATTCTACCCACACACATTTGGAACTCTCCTGGGGTACCCTCACACATATTATTCTCTCATTTAGTGGATATTTTCACAAAAAAGTGACATTTTCAAAAATCCAGAAAATTGGCTGAAAATGACTAAATATCAAGGACTCATTGGGCGAATCGCTCTGGAACTGAAATCGGAACGCTCACTGACATTTGCCCTATCTGAAAGTCTGATAGACGCCGGAAAAATGACTAAGTCCAAAAAAAAAATTTTTTCAATTTTTTTCAATTTTACCCTGTGGGATATATATTCTGCCCACACACATTTGGAACTCTCCTGGGGTGCCCTCACACATATTATTCTCTCATTTAGTGGATATTTTCAAAAAAAGTAAAATTTTCAAAAATCCAGAAAATTGGCTGAAAACGACTAAATATAAAGGACTCATTGGGCGAATCGCTCTGGAACTGAAATTGGAACGCTCACTGACATTTGCCCTTTCTGAAAGTCTGATAAACGCCGGAAAAATGACTAAGTCCAAAAAAAAATTTTTTTTAACTTTTTTCAATCTTACCCCCGTGGGATATATATTCTGCCCACACACATTTGGAACTCTCCAGGGGAACCCTCACACATATTATTCAATCATTTAGTGGATATTTTCACAAAAAAGTGAAATTTTCAAAAATCCAGAAAATTGGCTGAAAACCACTAAATATCAAAGACTCATTGGGCGAATCGCTCTTGAACTGAAATCGGAATGCTCACTGACATTTGCCCTATCTGAAAGTCTGATAAACGCCGGAAAAATCACTAAGTCCAAAAAAAAATTGTTTTCAATTTTTTTCAATTATACCCCGTGGGATATATATTCTGCCCACACACATTTGGAACTCTCCTGGGGTGCCCTCACACATATTATTCTCTCATTTAGTGGATATTTTCAAAAAAAGTGAAATTTTCAAAAATCCAGAAAATTGGCTGAAAACGACTAAATATCAAGGACTCATTGGGCGAATCGCTCTGGAACTGAAATTGGAACGCTCACTGACATTTGCCCTTTCTGAAAGTCTGATAAACGCCGGAAAAATGACTAAGTCCAAAAAAAAATTTTTTTAAACTATTTTCAATCTTACCCCCGTGGGATATATATTCTACCCACACACATTTGGAACTCTCCTGGGGTACCCTCACACATATTATTCTCTCATTTAGTGGATATTTTCACAAAAAAGTGAAATTTTCAAAAATCCAGAAAATTGGCTGAAAATGACTAAATATCAAGAACTCATTGGGCGAATCGCTCTGGAACTGAAATCAGAACGATCACTGACATTTGCCCTATCTGAAAGTCTGATAAACGCCGGAAAAATGACTAACTCCAAAAAAAAATTTTTTTTTAACTTTTTTCAATTTTACGCCCGTGGCATATATATTCTACCCACACATATTTGGAACTCTCCTGGGGTACCCTCACACATATTATTCCCTCATTTAGTGGATATTTTCACAAAAAAGTGACATTTTCAATAATCCAGAAAATTGGCTGAAAATGACTTAATATCAAGGACTCATTGGGCGAATCGCTCTGGAACTGAAATCGGAACGCTCACTGACATTTCCCCTATCTGAAAGTCTGATAAACGCCGGATAAATGACTAAGTCCAAAAAAAAATTTTTTTCAAATTTTTTCAATTTTACCCCTTGGGATATATATTCTACCCACACACATTTGGAACTCTCCTGGGGTACCCTCACACATATTATTCTCTCATTTAGTGGATATTTTCACAAAAAAGTGACATTTTCAAAAATCCAGAAAATTGGCTGAAAATGACTAAATATCAAGGACTCATTGGGCGAATCGCTCTGGAACTGAAATCGGAACGCTCACTGACATTTGCCCTATCTGAAAGTCTGATAGACGCCGGAAAAATGACTAAGTCCAAAAAAAAAATTTTTTCAATTTTTTTCAATTTTACCCTGTGGGATATATATTCTGCCCACACACATTTGGAACTCTCCTGGGGTGCCCTCACACATATTATTCTCTCATTTAGTGGATATTTTCAAAAAAAGTAAAATTTTCAAAAATCCAGAAAATTGGCTGAAAACGACTAAATATCAAGGACTCATTGGGCGAATCGCTCAGGAACTGAAATTGGAACGCTCACTGACATTTGCCCTTTCTGAAAGTCTGATAAACGCCGGAAAAATGACTAAGTCCAAAAAAAAATTTTTTTAAACTTTTTTCAATCTTACCCCCGTGGGATATATATTCTGCCCACACACATTTGGAACTCTCCAGGGGAACCCTCACACATATTATTCCCTCATTTAGTGGATATTTTCACAAAAAAGTGAAATTTTCAATAATCCAGAAAATTGGCTGAAAATGACTAAATATCAAGGACTCATTGGGCGAATCGCTCTGGAACTGAAATCGGAACGCTCACTGACATTTCCCCTATCTGAAAGTCTGATAAACGCCGGAAAAATGACTAAGTCCAAAAAAAATGTTTTTCAACTTTTTCAATTTTACCCCCGTGGGATATATATTCTACCCACACACATTTGGAACTCTCCTGGGGTACCCTCACACATATTATTCCCTCATTTAGTGGATATTTTCACAAAAAAGTGAAATTTTCAAAAATCCAGAAAATTGGCTGAAAACGACTAAATATCAAGGACTCATTGGGCGAATCGCTCTGGAACTGAAATCGGAACGCTCACTGACATTTGCCCTATCTGAAAGTCTGATAAACGCCGGAAAAATGACTAAGTCCAAAAAAAAAATTTTTTCAATTTTTTTCAATTTTACCCCGTGGGATATATATTCTACCCAGACACATTTGGAACTCTCCTGGGGTACCCTCACACATATTATTCTCTCATTTAGTGGATATTTTCACAAAAAAGTGAAATTTTAAAAATCCAGAAAATTGGCTGAAAACGACTAAATATCAAGGACTCATTGGGCTAATCGCTCTGGAACTGAAATTGGAACGATCACTGACATTTGCCCTATCTGAAAGTCTGATAAACGCCGGAAAAATGACTAACTCCAAAAAAAAAATTTTTTTAAACTTTTTTCAATTTTACGCCCGTGGCATATATATTCTACCCACACATATTTGGAACTCTCCTGGGGTACCCTCACACATATTATTCCCTCATTTAGTGGATATTTTCACAAAAAAGTGACATTTTCAAAAATCCAGAAAATTGGCTGAAAACCACTAAATATCAAAGACTCATTGGGCGAATCGCTCTTGAACTGAAATCGGAATGCTCACTGACATTTGCCCTATCTGAAAGTCTGATAAACGCCGGAAAAATCACTAAGTCCAAAAAAAAATTGTTTTCAATTTTTTTCAATTATACCCCGTGGGATATATATTCTGCCCACACACATTTGGAACTCTCCTGGGGTGCCCTCACACATATTATTCTCTCATTTAGTGGATATTTTCAAAAAAAGTGAAATTTTCAAAAATCCAGAAAATTGGCTGAAAACGACTAAATATCAAGGACTCATTGGGCGAATCGCTCTGGAACTGAAATTGGAACGCTCACTGACATTTGCCCTTTCTGAAAGTCTGATAAACGCCGGAAAAATGACTAAGTCCAAAAAAAAATTTTTTTAAACTATTTTCAATCTTACCCCCGTGGGATATATATTCTGCCCACACACATTTGGAACTCTCCAGGGGAACCCTCACACATATTATTCCCTCATTTAGTGGATATTTTCACAAAAAAGTGAAATTTTCAAAAATCCAGAAAATTGGCTGAAAACGACTAAATATCAAGGACTCATTGGGCGAATCGCTCTGGAACTGAAATTGGAACGCTCACTGACATTTGCCCTATCTGAAAGTCTGATAAACGCCGGAAAAATCACTAAGTCCCAAAAAAAATTGTTTTCAACTTTTTTCAATTTTACCCCGTGGGATATATATTCTACCCACACACATTTGGAACTCTCCTGGGTTACCCTCACACATATTATTCTCTCATTTAGTGGATATTTTCACAAAAAAGTGAAATTTTCAAAAATCCAGAAAATTGGCTGAAAATGACTAAATATCAAGAACTCATTGGGCGAATCGCTCTGGAACTGAAATCAGAACGATCACTGACATTTGCCCTATCTGAAAGTCTGATAAACGCCGGAAAAATGACTAACTCCAAAAAAAAAATTTTTTTAAACTTTTTTCAATTTTACGCCCGTGGCATATATATTCTACCCACACATATTTGGAACTCTCCTGGGGTACCCTCACACATATTATTCCCTCATTTAGTGGATATTTTCACAAAAAAGTGACATTTTCAATAATCCAGAAAATTGGCTGAAAATGACTTAATATCAAGGACTCATTGGGCGAATCGCTCTGGAACTGAAATTGGAACGCTCACTGACATTTGCCCTTTCTGAAAGTCTGATAAACGCCGGAAAAATGACTAAGTCCAAAAAAAAATTTTTTTAAACTATTTTCAATCTTACCCCCGTGGGATATATATTCTGCCCACACACATTTGGAACTCTCCAGGGGAACCCTCACACATATTATTCCCTCATTTAGTGGATATTTTCACAAAAAAGTGAAATTTTCAAAAATCCAGAAAATTGGCTGAAAACGACTAAATATCAAGGACTCATTGGGCGAATCGCTCTGGAACTGAAATTGGAACGCTCACTGACATTTGCCCTATCTGAAAGTCTGATAAACGCCGGAAAAATCACTAAGTCCCAAAAAAAATTGTTTTCAACTTTTTTCAATTTTACCCCGTGGGATATATATTCTACCCACACACATTTGGAACTCTCCTGGGTTACCCTCACACATATTATTCTCTCATTTAGTGGATATTTTCACAAAAAAGTGAAATTTTCAAAAATCCAGAAAATTGGCTGAAAATGACTAAATATCAAGAACTCATTGGGCGAATCGCTCTGGAACTGAAATCAGAACGATCACTGACATTTGCCCTATCTGAAAGTCTGATAAACGCCGGAAAAATGACTAACTCCAAAAAAAAAATTTTTTTAAACTTTTTTCAATTTTACGCCCGTGGCATATATATTCTACCCACACATATTTGGAACTCTCCTGGGGTACCCTCACACATATTATTCCCTCATTTAGTGGATATTTTCACAAAAAAGTGACATTTTCAATAATCCAGAAAATTGGCTGAAAATGACTTAATATCAAGGACTCATTGGGCGAATCGCTCTGGAACTGAAATCGGAACGCTCACTGACATTTCCCCTATCTGAAAGTCTGATAAACGCCGGATAAATGACTAAGTCCAAAAAAAAATTTTTTTCAAATTTTTTCAATTTTACCCCTTGGGATATATATTCTACCCACACACATTTGGAACTCTCCTGGGGTACCCTCACACATATTATTCTCTCATTTAGTGGATATTTTCACAAAAAAGTGACATTTTCAAAAATCCAGAAAATTGGCTGAAAATGACTAAATATCAAGGACTCATTGGGCGAATCGCTCTGGAACTGAAATCGGAACGCTCACTGACATTTGCCCTATCTGAAAGTCTGATAAACGCCGGAAAAATGACTAAGTCCAAAAAAAAAATTTTTTCAATTTTTTTCAATTTTACCCCGTGGGATATATATTCTACCCAGACACATTTGGAACTCTCCTGGGGTACCCTCACACATATTATTCTCTCATTTAGTGGATATTTTCACAAAAAAGTGAAATTTTCAAAAATCCAGAAAATTGGCTGAAAACGACTAAATATCAAGGACTCATTGGGCTAATCGCTCTGGAACTGAAATTGGAACGCTCACTGACATTTGCCCTATCTGAAAGTCTGATAAACGCCGGAAAAATCACTAAGTCCCAAAAAAAATTGTTTTCAACTTTTTTCAATTTTACCCCGTGGGATATATATTCTACCCACACACATTTGGAACTCTCCTGGGGTACCCTCACACATATTATTCTCTCATTTAGTGGATATTTTCACAAAAAAGTGAAATTTTCAAAAATCCAGAAAATTGGCTGAAAATGACTAAATATCAAGAACTCATTGGGCGAATCGCTCTGGAACTGAAATCAGAACGATCACTGACATTTGCCCTATCTGAAAGTCTGATAAACGCCGGAAAAATGACTAACTCCAAAAAAAAAATTTTTTTAAACTTTTTTCAATTTTACGCCCGTGGCATATATATTCTACCCACACATATTTGGAACTCTCCTGGGGTACCCTCACACATATTATTCCCTCATTTAGTGGATATTTTCACAAAAAAGTGACATTTTCAAAAATCCAGAAAATTGGCTGAAAACCACTAAATATCAAAGACTCATTGGGCGAATCGCTCTTGAACTGAAATCGGAATGCTCACTGACATTTGCCCTATCTGAAAGTCTGATAAACGCCGGAAAAATCACTAAGTCCAAAAAAAAATTGTTTTCAATTTTTTTCAATTATACCCCGTGGGATATATATTCTGCCCACACACATTTGGAACTCTCCTGGGGTGCCCTCACACATATTATTCTCTCATTTAGTGGATATTTTCAAAAAAAGTGAAATTTACAAAAATCCAGAAAATTGGCTGAAAACGACTAAATATCAAGGACTCATTGGGCGAATCGCTCTGGAACTGAAATTGGAACGCTCACTGACATTTGCCCTATCTGAAAGTCTGATAAACGCCGGAAAAATCACTAAGTCCCAAAAAAAATTGTTTTCAACTTTTTTCAATTTTACCCCGTGGGATATATATTCTACCCACACACATTTGGAACTCTCCTGGGGTACCCTCACACATATTATTCTCTCATTTAGTGGATATTTTCACAAAAAAGTGAAATTTTCAAAAATCCAGAAAATTGGCTGAAAATGACTAAATATCAAGAACTCATTGGGCGAATCGCTCTGGAACTGAAATCAGAACGATCACTGACATTTGCCCTATCTGAAAGTCTGATAAACGCCGGAAAAATGACTAACTCCAAAAAAAAAATTTTTTTAAACTTTTTTCAATTTTACGCCCGTGGCATATATATTCTACCCACACATATTTGGAACTCTCCTGGGGTACCCTCACACATATTATTCCCTCATTTAGTGGATATTTTCACAAAAAAGTGACATTTTCAATAATCCAGAAAATTGGCTGAAAACCACTAAATATCAAAGACTCATTGGGCGAATCGCTCTTGAACTGAAATCGGAATGCTCACTGACATTTGCCCTATCTGAAAGTCTGATAAACGCCGGAAAAATCACTAAGTCCAAAAAAAAATTGTTTTCAATTTTTTTCAATTATACCCCGTGGGATATATATTCTGCCCACACACATTTGGAACTCTCCTGGGGTGCCCTCACACATATTATTCTCTCATTTAGTGGATATTTTCAAAAAAAGTGAAATTTTCAAAAATCCAGAAAATTGGCTGAAAACGACTAAATATCAAGGACTCATTGGGCGAATCGCTCTGGAACTGAAATTGGAACGCTCACTGACATTTGCCCTTTCTGAAAGTCTGATAAACGCCGGAAAAATGACTAAGTCCAAAAAAAAATTTTTTTAAACTATTTTCAATCTTACCCCCGTGGGATATATATTCTGCCCACACACATTTGGAACTCTCCAGGGGAACCCTCACACATATTATTCCCTCATTTAGTGGATATTTTCACAAAAAAGTGAAATTTTCAAAAATCCAGAAAATTGGCTGAAAACGACTAAATATCAAGGACTCATTGGGCGAATCGCTCTGGAACTGAAATTGGAACGCTCACTGACATTTGCCCTATCTGAAAGTCTGATAAACGCCGGAAAAATCACTAAGTCCCAAAAAAAATTGTTTTCAACTTTTTTCAATTTTACCCCGTGGGATATATATTCTACCCACACACATTTGGAACTCTCCTGGGTTACCCTCACACATATTATTCTCTCATTTAGTGGATATTTTCACAAAAAAGTGAAATTTTCAAAAATCCAGAAAATTGGCTGAAAATGACTAAATATCAAGAACTCATTGGGCGAATCGCTCTGGAACTGAAATCAGAACGATCACTGACATTTGCCCTATCTGAAAGTCTGATAAACGCCGGAAAAATGACTAACTCCAAAAAAAAAATTTTTTTAAACTTTTTTCAATTTTACGCCCGTGGCATATATATTCTACCCACACATATTTGGAACTCTCCTGGGGTACCCTCACACATATTATTCCCTCATTTAGTGGATATTTTCACAAAAAAGTGACATTTTCAATAATCCAGAAAATTGGCTGAAAATGACTTAATATCAAGGACTCATTGGGCGAATCGCTCTGGAACTGAAATCGGAACGCTCACTGACATTTCCCCTATCTGAAAGTCTGATAAACGCCGGATAAATGACTAAGTCCAAAAAAAAATTTTTTTCAAATTTTTTCAATTTTACCCCTTGGGATATATATTCTACCCACACACATTTGGAACTCTCCTGGGGTACCCTCACACATATTATTCTCTCATTTAGTGGATATTTTCACAAAAAAGTGACATTTTCAAAAATCCAGAAAATTGGCTGAAAATGACTAAATATCAAGGACTCATTGGGCGAATCGCTCTGGAACTGAAATCGGAACGCTCACTGACATTTGCCCTATCTGAAAGTCTGATAAACGCCGGAAAAATGACTAAGTCCAAAAAAAAAATTTTTTCAATTTTTTTCAATTTTACCCCGTGGGATATATATTCTACCCAGACACATTTGGAACTCTCCTGGGGTACCCTCACACATATTATTCTCTCATTTAGTGGATATTTTCACAAAAAAGTGAAATTTTCAAAAATCCAGAAAATTGGCTGAAAACGACTAAATATCAAGGACTCATTGGGCTAATCGCTCTGGAACTGAAATTGGAACGCTCACTGACATTTGCCCTATCTGAAAGTCTGATAAACGCCGGAAAAATCACTAAGTCCCAAAAAAAATTGTTTTCAACTTTTTTCAATTTTACCCCGTGGGATATATATTCTACCCACACACATTTGGAACTCTCCTGGGGTACCCTCACACATATTATTCTCTCATTTAGTGGATATTTTCACAAAAAAGTGAAATTTTCAAAAATCCAGAAAATTGGCTGAAAATGACTAAATATCAAGAACTCATTGGGCGAATCGCTCTGGAACTGAAATCAGAACGATCACTGACATTTGCCCTATCTGAAAGTCTGATAAACGCCGGAAAAATGACTAACTCCAAAAAAAAAATTTTTTTAAACTTTTTTCAATTTTACGCCCGTGGCATATATATTCTACCCACACATATTTGGAACTCTCCTGGGGTACCCTCACACATATTATTCCCTCATTTAGTGGATATTTTCACAAAAAAGTGACATTTTCAAAAATCCAGAAAATTGGCTGAAAACCACTAAATATCAAAGACTCATTGGGCGAATCGCTCTTGAACTGAAATCGGAATGCTCACTGACATTTGCCCTATCTGAAAGTCTGATAAACGCCGGAAAAATCACTAAGTCCAAAAAAAAATTGTTTTCAATTTTTTTCAATTATACCCCGTGGGATATATATTCTGCCCACACACATTTGGAACTCTCCTGGGGTGCCCTCACACATATTATTCTCTCATTTAGTGGATATTTTCAAAAAAAGTGAAATTTACAAAAATCCAGAAAATTGGCTGAAAACGACTAAATATCAAGGACTCATTGGGCGAATCGCTCTGGAACTGAAATTGGAACGCTCACTGACATTTGCCCTTTCTGAAAGTCTGATAAACGCCGGAAAAATGACTAAGTCCAAAAAAAAATTTTTTTAAACTATTTTCAATCTTACCCCCGTGGGATATATATTCTGCCCACACACATTTGGAACTCTCCAGGGGAACCCTCACACATATTATTCCCTCATTTAGTGGATATTTTCACAAAAAAGTGAAATTTTCAAAAATCCAGAAAATTGGCTGAAAACGACTAAATATCAAGGACTCATTGGGCGAATCGCTCTGGAACTGAAATTGGAACGCTCACTGACATTTGCCCTATCTGAAAGTCTGATAAACGCCGGAAAAATCACTAAGTCCCAAAAAAAATTGTTTTCAACTTTTTTCAATTTTACCCCGTGGGATATATATTCTACCCACACACATTTGGAACTCTCCTGGGGTACCCTCACACATATTATTCTCTCATTTAGTGGATATTTTCACAAAAAAGTGACATTTTCAAAAATCCAGAAAATTGGCTGAAAATGACTAAATATCAAGAACTCATTGGGCGAATCGCTCTGGAACTGAAATCAGAACGATCACTGACATTTTCCCCTATCTGAAAGTCTGATAAACGCCGGATAAATGACTAAGTCCAAAAAAAAATTTTTTTCAAATTTTTTCAATTTTACCCCTTGGGATATATATTCTACCCACACACATTTGGAACTCTCCTGGGGTACCCTCACACATATTATTCTCTCATTTAGTGGATATTTTCACAAAAAAGTGACATTTTCAAAAATCCAGAAAATTGGCTGAAAATGACTAAATATCAAGGACTCATTGGGCGAATCGCTCTGGAACTGAAATCGGAACGCTCACTGACATTTGCCCTATCTGAAAGTCTGATAGACGCCGGAAAAATGACTAAGTCCAAAAAAAAAATTTTTTCAATTTTTTTCAATTTTACCCTGTGGGATATATATTCTGCCCACACACATTTGGAACTCTCCTGGGGTGCCCTCACACATATTATTCTCTCATTTAGTGGATATTTTCAAAAAAAGTAAAATTTTCAAAAATCCAGAAAATTGGCTGAAAACGACTAAATATCAAGGACTCATTGGGCGAATCGCTCTGGAACTGAAATTGGAACGCTCACTGACATTTGCCCTTTCTGAAAGTCTGATAAACGCCGGAAAAATGACTAAGTCCAAAAAAAAATTTTTTTAAACTTTTTTCAATCTTACCCCCGTGGGATATATATTCTGCCCACACACATTTGGAACTCTCCAGGGGAACCCTCACACATATTATTCAATCATTTAGTGGATATTTTCACAAAAAAGTGAAATTTTCAAAAATCCAGAAAATTGGCTGAAAACCACTAAATATCAAAGACTCATTGGGCGAATTGCTCTTGAACTGAAATCGGAATGCTCACTGACATTTGCCCTATCTGAAAGTCTGATAAACGCCGGAAAAATCACTAAGTCCAAAAAAAAATTGTTTTCAATTTTTTTCAATTATACCCCGTGGGATATATATTCTGCCCACACACATTTGGAACTCTCCTGGGGTGCCCTCACACATATTATTCTCTCATTTAGTGGATATTTTCAAAAAAAGTGAAATTTTCAAAAATCCAGAAAATTGGCTGAAAACGACTAAATATCAAGGACTCATTGGGCGAATCGCTCTGGAACTGAAATTGGAACGCTCACTGACATTTGCCCTTTCTGAAAGTCTGATAAACGCCGGAAAAATGACTAAGTCCAAAAAAAAATTTTTTTAAACTATTTTCAATCTTACCCCCGTGGGATATATATTCTACCCACACACATTTGGAACTCTCCTGGGGTACCCTCACACATATTATTCTCTCATTTAGTGGATATTTTCACAAAAAAGTGAAATTTTCAAAAATCCAGAAAATTGGCTGAAAATGACTAAATATCAAGAACTCATTGGGCGAATCGCTCTGGAACTGAAATCAGAACGATCACTGACATTTGCCCTATCTGAAAGTCTGATAAACGCCGGAAAAATGACTAACTCCAAAAAAAAATTTTTTTTAAACTTTTTTCAATTTTACGCCCGTGGCATATATATTCTACCCACACATATTTGGAACTCTCCTGGGGTACCCTCACACATATTATTCCCTCATTTAGTGGATATTTTCACAAAAAAGTGACATTTTCAATAATCCAGAAAATTGGCTGAAAATGACTTAATATCAAGGACTCATTGGGCGAATCGCTCTGGAACTGAAATCGGAACGCTCACTGACATTTGCCCTATCTGAAAGTCTGATAAACGCCGGAAAAATGACTAAGTCCAAAAAAAAAATTTTTTCAATTTTTTTCAATTTTACCCCGTGGGATATATATTCTACCCAGACACATTTGGAACTCTCCTGGGGTACCCTCACACATATTATTCTCTCATTTAGTGGATATTTTCACAAAAAAGTGAAATTTTCAAAAATCCAGAAAATTGGCTGAAAACGACTAAATATCAAGGACTCATTGGGCTAATCGCTCTGGAACTGAAATTGGAACGCTCACTGACATTTGCCCTATCTGAAAGTCTGATAAACGCCGGAAAAATCACTAAGTCCCAAAAAAAATTGTTTTCAACTTTTTTCAATTTTACCCCGTGGGATATATATTCTACCCACACACATTTGGAACTCTCCTGGGGTACCCTCACACATATTATTCTCTCATTTAGTGGATATTTTCACAAAAAAGTGCAATTTTCAAAAATCCAGAAAATTGGCTGAAAATGACTAAATATCAAGAACTCATTGGGCGAATCGCTCTGGAACTGAAATCAGAACGATCACTGACATTTGCCCTATCTGAAAGTCTGATAAACGCCGGAAAAATGACTAACTCCAAAAAAAAAATTTTTTTAAACTTTTTTCAATTTTACGCCCGTGGCATATATATTCTACCCACACATATTTGGAACTCTCCTGGGGTACCCTCACACATATTATTCCCTCATTTAGTGGATATTTTCACAAAAAAGTGACATTTTCAATAATCCAGAAAATTGGCTGAAAATGACTTAATATCAAGGACTCATTGGGAGAATCGCTCTGGAACTGAAATCGGAATGCTCACTGACATTTCCCCTATCTGAAAGTCTGATAAACTCCGGATAAATGACTAAGTCCAAAAAAAAATTTTTTTCAAATTTTTTCAATTTTACCCCTTGGGATATATATTCTACCCACACACATTTGGAACTCTCCTGGGGTACCCTCACACATATTATTCTCTCATTTAGTGGATATTTTCACAAAAAAGTGACATTTTCAAAAATCCAGAAAATTGGCTGAAAAAGACTAAATATCAAGGACTCATTGGGCGAATCGCTCTGGAACTGAAATCGGAACGCTCACTGACATTTGCCCTATCTGAAAGTCTGATAGACGCCGGAAAAATGACTAAGTCCAAAAAAAAAATTTTTTCAATTTTTTTCAATTTTACCCTGTGGGATATATATTCTGCCCACACACATTTGGAACTCTCCTGGGGTGCCCTCACACATATTATTCTCTCATTTAGTGGATATTTTCAAAAAAAGTAAAATTTTCAAAAATCCAGAAAATTGGCTGAAAACGACTAAATATCAAGGACTCATTGGGCGAATCGCTCAGGAACTGAAATTGGAACGCTCACTGACATTTGCCCTTTCTGAAAGTCTGATAAACGCCGGAAAAATGACTAAGTCCAAAAAAAAATTTTTTTAAACTTTTTTCAATCTTACCCCCGTGGGATATATATTCTGCCCACACACATTTGGAACTCTCCAGGGGAACCCTCACACATATTATTCCCTCATTTAGTGGATATTTTCACAAAAAAGTGAAATTTTCAATAATCCAGAAAATTGGCTGAAAATGACTAAATATCAAGAACTCATTGGGCGAATCGCTCTGGAACTGAAATCAGAACGATCACTGACATTTGCCCTATCTGAAAGTCTGATAAACGCCGGAAAAATGACTAAGTCCAAAAAAAATTTTTTTTAAACTTTTTTCAATTTTACGCCCGTGGCATATATATTCTACCCACACATATTTGGAACTCTCCTGGGGTACCCTCACACATAATATTCCCTCATTTAGAGGATATTTTCACAAAAAAGTGAAATTTTCAAAAATCCAGAAAATTGGCTGAAAACGACTAAATATCAAGGACTCAGTGGGCGAATCGCTCTGGAACTGAAATCGGAATGCTCACTGACATTTGCCCTTTCTGAAAGTCTGATAAACGCCGGAAAAATGACTAAGTCCAAAAAAAAATTTTTTTCAATTTTTTTCAATTTTACCCCGTGGGATATATATTCTACCCACACACATTTGGAACTCTCCTGGGGTACCCTCACACATATTATTCCCTCATTTAGTGGATATTTTCACAAAAAAGTGAAATTTTCAAAAATCCAGAAAATTGGCTGAAAACGACTAAATATCAAGGACTCATTGGGCGAATCGCTCTGGAACTGAAATCGGAACACTCACTGACATTTCCCCTATCTGAAAGTTGATAAACGCCGGAAAAATGACTAAGTCAAAATAAAATTTTTTTTCAACTTTTTTCAATTTTACCCCCGTGGGATATATATTCTACCCACACACATTTGGAACTCTCCTGGAGTACCCTCACACATATTATTCCCTCATTTAGTGGATATTTTCAAAAAAAAGTAAAATTTTCAAAAATCCAGAAAATTGGCTGAAAACGACTAAATATCAAGGACTCATTGGGCGAATCGCTCTGAAACTGAAATTGGAACGCTCACTGACATTTGCCCTTTCTGAAAGTCTGATAAACGCCGGAAAAATGACTAAGTCAAAAAAAAATTTTTTTAAACTTTTTTTAATCTTACCCCCGTGGGATATATATTCTGCCCACACACATTTGGAACTCTCCAGGGGAACCCTCACACATATTATTCCCTCATTTAGTGGATATTTTCACAAAAAAGTGACATTTTCAATAATCCAGAAAATTGGCTGAAAATGACTAAATATCAAGGACTCATTGGGCGAATCGCTCTGGAACTGAAATCGGAACGCTCACTGACATTTCCCCTATCTGAAAGTCTGATAAACGCCGGAAAAATGACTAAGTCCAAAAAAAATGTTTTTCAACTTTTTCAATTTTACCCCCGTGGGATATATATTCTACCCACACACATTTGGAACTCTCCTGGGGTACCCTCACACATATTATTCCCTCATTTAGTGGATATTTTCACAAAAAAGTGACATTTTCAATAATCCAGAAAATTGGCTGAAAATGACTTAATATCAAGGACTCATTGGGCGAATCGCTCTGGAACTGAAATCGGAACGCTCACTGACATTTCCCCTATCTGAAAGTCTGATAAACGCCGGATAAATGACTAAGTCCAAAAAAAAAATTTTTTCAATTTTTTTCAATTTTACCCTGTGGGATATATATTCTGCCCACACACATTTGGAACTCTCCTGGGGTGCCCTCACACATATTATTCTCTCATTTAGTGGATATTTTCAAAAAAAGTAAAATTTTCAAAAATCCAGAAAATTGGCTGAAAACGACTAAATATCAAGGACTCATTGGGCGAATCGCTCTGGAACTGAAATTGGAACGCTCACTGACATTTGCCCTTTCTGAAAGTCTGATAAACGCCGGAAAAATGACTAAGTCCAAAAAAAAATTTTTTTAAACTTTTTTCAATCTTACCCCCGTGGGATATATATTCTGCCCACACACATTTGGAACTCTCCAGGGGAACCCTCACACATATTATTCCCTCATTTAGTGGATATTTTCACAAAAAAGTGAAATTTTCAAAAATCCAGAGAATTGGCTGAAAACCACTAAATATCAAAGACTCATTGGGCGAATCACTCTTGAACTGAAATCGGAATGCTCACTGACATTTGCCCTATCTGAAAGTCTGATAAACGCTGGAAAAATCACTAAGTCCAAAAAAAAATTGTTTTCAATTTTTTTCAATTTTACCCCGTGGGATATATATTCTGCCCACACACATTTGGAACTCTCCTGGGGTGCCCTCACACATATTATTCTCTCATTTAGTGGATATTTTCAAAAAAAGTGAAATTTTCAAAAATCCAGAAAATTGGCTGAAAACGACTAAATATCAAGGACTCATTGGGCGAATCGCTCTGGAACTGAATTTGGAACGCTCACTGACATTTGCCCTTTCTGAAAGTCTGATAAACGCCGGAAAAATGACTAAGTCCAAAAAAAAATTTTTTTAAACTTTTTTCAATCGTACCCCCGTGGGATATATATTCTGCCCACACACATTTGGAACTCTCCAGGGGAACCCTCACACATATTATTCCCTCATTTAGTGGATATTTTCACAAAAAAGTGAAATTTTCAAGAATCCAGAAGATTGGCTGAAAACGACTAAATATCAAGGACTCATTGGGCGAATCGCTCTGGAACTGAAATTGGAATGCTCACTGACATTTGCCCTATCTCAAAGTCTGATAAACGCCGGAAAAATGACTAAGTCCAAAAAAAAATTTTTTTAAACTTTTTTCAATCTTGCACCCGTGGGATATATATTCTGCCCACACACATTTGGAACTCTCCAGGGGAACCCTCACACATATTATTCCCTCATTTAGTGGATATTTTCACAAAAAAGTGAAATTTTCAAAAATCCAGAAAATTGGCTGAAAAATACTTAATATCAAAGACTCATTGGGCGAATAGCTCTGGAACTGAAATCGGAATGCTCACTGACATTTGCCCTATCTGAAAGTCTGATAAACGCCGGAAAAATCACTAAGTCCAAAAAAAAATTGTTTTCAACTTTTTTCAATTTTACCCCGTGGGATATATATTCTACCCACACACATTTGGAACTCTCCTGGGGTACCCTCACACATATTATTCTCTCATTTAGTGGATATTTTCACAAAAAAGTGACATTTTCAAAAATCCAGAAAATTGGCTGAAAACCACTAAATATCAAGGACTCATTGGGCGAATCGCTCTGGAACTGAAATCGGAACGCTCACTGACATTTGCCCTATCTGAAAGTCTGATAAACGCCGGAAAAATGACTAAGTCCAAAAAAAAAATTTTTTTCAATTTTTTTCAATTTTACCCCGTGGGATATATATTCTGCCCACACACATTTGGAACTCTCCAGGGGAACCCTCACACATATTATTCCCTCATTTAGTGGATATTTTCACAAAAAAGTGAAATTTTCAAAAATCCAGAGAATTGGCTGAAAACCACTAAATATCAAAGACTCATTGGGCGAATCACTCTTGAACTGAAATCGGAATGCTCACTGACATTTGCCCTATCTGAAAGTCTGATAAACGCCGGAAAAATCACTAAGTCCAAAAAAAAATTGTTTTCAATTTTTTTCAATTTTACCCCGTGGGATATATATTCTACCCACACACATTTGGAACTCTCCTGGGGTACCCTCACACATATTATTCTCTCATTTAGTGGATATTTTCACAAAAAAGTGACATTTTCAAAAATCCAGAAAATTGGCTGAAAACGACTTAATATCAAAGACTCATTGGGCGAATAGCTCTGGAACTGAAATCGGAACGCTCACTGACATTTCCCCTATCTGAAAGTCTGATAAACGCCGGAAAAATGACTAAGTCCAAAAAAAAATTTTTTTCAAATTTTTTCAATTTTACCCCCGTGGGATATATATTCTACCCACACACATTTGGAACTCTCCTGGGGTACCCTCACACATATTATTCCCTCATTTAGTGGATATTTTCACAAAAAAGTGAAATTTTCAAAAATCCAGAAAATTGGCTGAAAACGACTAAATATCAAGGACTCATTGGGCGAATCGCTCTGGAACTGAAATCGGAACACTCACTGACATTTCCCCTATCTGAAAGTTGATAAACGCCGGAAAAATGACTAAGTCAAAATAAAATTTTTTTTCAACTTTTTTCAATTTTACCCCCGTGGGATATATATTCTACCCACACACATTTGGAACTCTCCTGGAGTACCCTCACACATATTATTCTCTCATTTAGTGGATATTTTCACAAAAATGTGAAATTTTCAAAAATCCAGAAAATTGGCTGAAAACGACTTAATATCAAAGACTCATTGGGCGAATAGCTCTGGAACTGAAATCGGAATGCTCACTGACATTTGCCCTATCTGAAAGTCTGATAAACGCCGGAAAAATCACTAAGTCCAAAAAAAAAATTGTTTTCAACTTTTTTCAATTTTACCCCGTGGGATATATATTCCACCCACACACATTTGGAACTCTCCTGGGGTACCCTCACACATATTATTCTCTCATTTAGTGGATATTTTCACAAAAAAGTGAAATTTTCAAAAATCCAGAAAATTGACTGAAAATGACTAAATATCAAGAACTCATTGGGCGAATCGCTCTGGAACTGAAATCAGAACGATCACTGACATTTGCCCTATCTGAAAGTCTGATAAACGCCGGAAAAATGACTAAGTCCAAAAAAAAATTTTTTTTAAACTTTTTTCAATTTTACGCCCGTGGCATATATATTCTACCCACACACATTTGGAACTCTCCTGGGGTACCCTCACACATATTATTCCCTCATTTAGTGGATATTTTCACAAAAAAGTGACATTTTCAATAATCCAGAAAATTGGCTGAAAACGACTAAATATCAAGGACTCATTGGGCGAATCGCTCTGGAACTGAAATCGGAACGCTCACTGACATTTGCCCTATCTGAAAGTCTGATAAACGCCGGAAAAATGACTAAGTCCAAAAAAAAATTTTTTTAAACTTTTTTCAATCTTACACCCGTGGGATATATATTCTGCCCACACACATTTGGAACTCTCCAGGGGAACCCTCACACATATTATTCCCTCATTTAGTGGATATTTTCACAAAAAAGTGAAATTTTCAAAAATCCAGAAAATTGGCTGAAAACGACTAAATATCAAGGACTCATTGGGCGAATCGCTCTGGAACTGAAATTGGAACGCTCACTGACATTTGCCCTATCTGAAAGTCTGATAAACGCCGGAAAAATGACTAAGTCCAAAAAAAAAATTTTTTTAAACTTTTTTCAGTTTTACGCCCGTGGCATATATATTCTACCCACACATATTTGGAACTCTCCTGGGGTACCCTCACACATATTATTCCCTCATTTAGTGGATATTTTCACAAAAAAGTGACATTTTCAATAATCCAGAAAATTGGCTGAAAATGACTAAATATCAAGGACTCATTGGGCGAATCGCTCTGGAACTGAAATCGGAACGCTCACTGACATTTCCCCTATCTGAAAGTCTGATAAACGCCGGAAAAATGACTAAGTCCAAAAAAAAAATTTTTTCAATTTTTTTCAATTTTACCCCGGGGGATATATATTCTGCCCACACACATTTGGAACTCTCCTGGGGTGCCCTCACACATATTATTCTCTCATTTAGTGGATATTTTCAAAAAAAGTGAAATTTTCAAAAATCCAGAAAATTGGCTGAAAACGACTAAATATCAAGGACTCATTGGGCGAATCGCTCTGGAACTGAAATCGGAATGCTCACTGACATTTGCCCTATCTGAAAGTCTGATAAACGCCGGAAAAATCACTAAGTCCAAAAAAAAATTGTTTTCAACTTTTTTCAATTTTACCCCGTGGGATATATATTCCACCCACACACATTTGGAACTCTCCTGGGGTGCCCTCACACATATTATTCTCTCATTTAGTGGATATTTTCACAAAAAAGTGAAATTTTCAAAAATCCAGAAAATTGGCTGAAAACGACTAAATATCAAGGACTCATTGGGCGAATCGCTCTGGAACTGAAATCAGAACGATCACTGACATTTGCCCTATCTGAAAGTCTGATAAACGCCGGAAAAATGACTAAGTCCAAAAAAAATTTTTTTTCTAATTTTTTCAATTTTACCCCGTGGGATATATATTCTACCCACACACATTTGGAACTCTCCTGGGGTACCCTCACACATATTATTCTCTCATTTAGTGGATATTTTCACAAAAAAGTGACATTTTCAAAAATCCAGAAAATTGGCTGAAAACGACTAAATATCAAGGACTCATTGGGCGCATCACTCTGGAAATGAAATCGGAATGCTCACTGACATTTGCCATATCTGAAAGTCTGATAAACGCCGGAAAAATCACTAAGTCCAAAAAAAAAATGTTTTCAACTTTTTTCAATTTTACCCCCGTGGGATATATATTCTATGCACACACATTTGGAACTCTCCTGGGGTACCCTCACACATATTATTCCCTCATTTAGTGGATATTTTCACAAAAAAGTGAAATTTTCAAAAATCCAGAAAATTGGCTGAAAAAGACTAAATATCAAAGACTCATTGGGCGAATCGCTCTGGAACTGAAATTGGAATGCTCACTGACATTTGCCCTATCTGAAAGTCTGATAAACGCCGGAAAAATGACTAAGTCCAAAAAAAAAATGTTTTCAACTTTTTTCAATTTTACCCCCGTGGGATATATATTCTACCCACACACATTTGGAACTCTCCAGGGGAACCCTCACACATATTATTCCCTCATTTAGTGGATATTTTCACAAAAAAGTGAAATTTTCAAAAATCCAGAAAATTGATATTTAGTCGTTTTCAGCCAAAGACTCATTGGGCGAATCGCTCTGGAACTGAAATCGGAACGCTCACTGACATTTGCCCTATCTGAAAGTCTGATAAACGCCGGAAAAATGACTAAGTCCAAAAAAAAATTTTTTTAAACTTTTTTCAATTTTACCCCCGTGGGATATATATTCTACCCACACACATTTGGAACTCTCCTGGGGTACCCTCACACATATTATTCCCTTATTTAGTGGATATTTTCACAAAAAAGTGAAATTTTCAAAAATCCAAAATATTGGCTGAAAACGATTAAATATCAACGACTCATTGGGCGAATCGCTCTGGAACTGAAATCGGAACGCTCACTGACATTTCCCCTATCTGAAAGTCTGATAAACGCCGGAAAAATGTCTACGTCCAAAAAAAAAATGTTTTCAACTTTTTGCAATTTTACCCCCGTGGGATATATATTCTACCCACACACATTTGGAACTCTCCTGGGGAACCCTCACACATATTATTCCCTCATTTAGTGGATATTTTCACAAAAAAGTGAAATTTTCAAAAATCCAGAAAATTGGCTGAAAACGAAAAAATATCAAGGACTCATTGGGCGAATCGCTCTTGAACTGAAATCGGAACGCTCACTGACATTTGCCATATCTGAAAGTCTGATAAACGGCGGAAAAATGACTAAGTCCAAAAAAAAATTTTTTTCAACTTTTTTAAATTTTACCCCGTGGGATATATATTCCACCCACACACATTTGGAACTCTCCTGGGGTACCCTCACACATATTATTCTCTCATTTAGTGGTTATTTTCACAAAAAAATGAAATTTTCAAAAATCCAGAAAATTGGCTGAAAACGACTAAATATCAAGGACTCATTGGGCGAATCGCTCTGGAACTGAAATCGGAACGCTCACTGACATTTCCCCTATCTGAAAGTCTGATAAACGCCGGAAAAATGACTAAGTCCAAAAAAAAACCTTTTCAACTTTTTTCAATTTTACCCCCGTGAGATATATATTCTAACCACACACATTTGGAACTCTCCTGGGGTACCCTCACACATATTATTCCCTCATTTAGTGGATATTTTCACAAAAAAGTGAAATTTTCAAAAATCCAAAATATTGGCTGAAAACGACTAAATATCAAGGACTCATTTGGCGAATCGCTCTGGAACTGAAATCGGAAAGCTCACTGACATTTCTCCTATCTGAAAGTCTGATAAATGCCGGAAAAATGACTAAGTCTGAAAAAAAAATTTTTCAACTTTTTTCAATTTTCCCCTGTGGGATATATATTCTAACCACACACATTTGGAACTCTCCTGGGGTACCCTCACACATATTATTCCCTCATTTAGTGGATATTTTCACAAAAAAGTGAAATTTTCAAAAATCCAGAAAATTGGCTGAAAAAGACTAAATATCAAGGACTCATTGGGCGAATCGCTCTGGAACTGAAATCGGAACGCTCACTGACATTTCCCCTATCTGAAAGTCTGATAAACGCCGGAAAAATGACTAAGACCAAAAAAAAAATTTTTTTTTTTTTTTTTCAATTTTACCCACGTGGGATATATATTCTACCCACACACATTTGGAACTCTCCTAGGGTACCCTCACACATATTATTCCCTCATTTAGTGGATATTTTCACAAAAAAGTGAAATTTTCAAAAATCCAGAAAATTGGCTGAAAAAGACTAAATATCAAGGACTCATTGGGCGAATCGCTCTGGAACTGAAATCGGAACGCTCACTGACATTTGCCAAATCTGAAAGTCTGATAAACGACGGAAAAATGACTAAGTCCAAAAAAAAAATTTTTCAACTTTTTTCAATTTTACCCACGTGGGATATACAGTACAGACCAAAAGTTTGGACACACCTTCTCATTTAAAGATTTTCCTGTATTTTCATGACTATGAAAATTGTACATTCACATTGAAGGCATCAAAACTATGAATTAACACATGTGGAATTATATACTTAACAAAAAAGTGTGAAACAACTGAAAATATGACTTATATTCTAGGTTCTTCAAAGTAGCCAACTTTTGCTTTGATGACTGCTTTGCACACTCTTGGCATTCTCTTGATGAGCTTCAAGAGGTAGTCACCGGAAATGGTCTTCCAACCATCTTGAAGAAGTTCCCAGAGATGCTTAGCACTTGTTGTCCCTTTTGCCTTCACTCTGCGGTCCAGCTCACCCCAAACCAGCTCGATTGGGTTCAGGTCTGGTGACTGTGGAGGCCAGGTCATCTGGCTTAGCACCCCATCACTCTACCTCTTGGTCAAATAGCCCTTACACAGCCTGGAGGTGTGTTTGGGGTCATTATCCTGTTGAAAAATAAATGATGGTCCAACTAAACGCAAACCGGATGGAATAGCATGCTGCTGCAAGATGCTGTGGTAGCCATGCTGGTTCAGTATGCCTTCAATTTTGCTTAAATCCCCAACAGTGTCACCAGCAAAGCACCCTCACACCATCACACCTCCTCCTCCATGCTTCACAGTGGGAACCAGGCATGTAGAGTTCATCCGTTCACCCTTTTCTGCGTCACACAAGACACAGTGGTTGGAACCAAAGATCTCAAATTTGGACTCATCATACAAAAGCATAGATTTCCACTGGTCTAATGTCCATTCCTTGTGTTCTTTAGCCCAAACAAGTCTCTTCTGCTTGTTGCCTGTCCTTAGCAGTGGTTTCCTAGCAGCTATTTTAACATGAAGGCCTGCTGCACAAAGTCTCCTCTTAACAGTTGTTGTAGAGATGTGTCTGCTGCTAGAACTCTGTGTGGCATTGACCTGGTCTCTAATCTGAGATGCTGTTAACCTGCGATTTCTGAGGCTGATAAACTTATCCTCAGAAGCAGAGGTGACTCTTGGTCTTCCTTTCCTGGGGCGGTCCTCATGTGAGCCAGTTTCTTTGTAGCGCTTGATGGTTTTTGCAACTGCACTTGGGGACACTTTCAAAGTTTTCCCAATTTTTCGCACTGACTCACCTTAATTTCTTAAAGTACTGATGGGCACTCGTTTTTCTTTACTTAACTGCTTTTTTCTTGCCATAATACAAATTCTAACAGTCTATTCAGTAGGACTATCAGCTGTGTATCCACCAGACTTCTGGACAACACAACTGATGGTCCCAACCCCATTTATAAGGCAAGAAATCCCACTTCTTAAACCTGACAGGGCACACCTGTGAAGTGAAAACCATTTCCGGTGACTACCTCTTGAAGCTCATCAAGAGAATGCCAAGAGTGTGCAAAGCAGTCATCAAAGCAAAAGGTGGCTACTTTGAAGAACCTAGAATATAAGACATATTTTCAGTAGTTTCACACTTTTTTGTTAACTATATAATTCCACATGTGTTAATTCATAGTTTTGATACCTTCAGTGTGAATGTACAATTTTTATAGTCATGAAAATACAGAAAAATCTTTAAATGAGAAAGTGTGTCCAAACTTTTGGTCTGTACTGTATATTCTACCCACAAACATTTGGAACTCTCCTGGGGTACCCTCACACATATTATTCCCTCATTTAGTGGATATTTTCACAAAAAAGTGAAATTTTCAAAAATCCAAAATATTGGCTGAAAACGACTAAATATCAAGGACTCATTTGGCGAATCGCTCTGGAACTGAAATCGGAAAGCTCACTGACATTTCTCCTATCTGAAAGTCTGATAAATGCCGGAAAAATGACTAAGTCTGAAAAAAAAATTTTTCAACTTTTTTGAATTTTCCCCCGTGAGATATATATTCTAACCACACACATTTGGAACTCTCCTGGGGTACCCTCACACATATTATTCCCTCATTTAGTGGATATTTTCACAAAAAAGTGAAATTTTCAAAAATCCAGAAAATTGGCTGAAAAAGACTAAATATCAAGTACTCATTGGGCGAATCGCTCTGGAACTGAAATCGGAACGCTCACTGACATTTCCCCTATCTGAAAGTCTGATAAACGCCGGAAAAATGACTAAGACCAAAAAAAAAATTTTTTTTATTTTTTTCAATTTTACCCACGTGGGATATATATTCTACCCACACACATTTGGAACTCTCCTAGGGTACCCTCACACATATTATTCCCTCATTTAGTGGATATTTTCACAAAAAAGTGAAATTTTCAAAAATCCAGAAAATTGGCTGAAAAAGACTAAATATCAAGGACTCATTGGGCGAATCGCTCTGGAACTGAAATCGGAATGCTCACTGACATTTGCCAAATCTGAAAGTCTGATAAACGACGGAAAAATGACTAAGTCCAAAAAACAAATTTTTCAACTTTTTTCAATTTTACCCACGTTGGATATATATTCTACCCACAAACATTTGGAACTCTCCTGGGGTACCCTCACACATATTATTCCCTCATTTAGTGGATATTTTCACAAAAAAGTGAAATTTTCAAAAATCCAAAATATTGGCTGAAAACGACTAAATATCAAGGACTCATTTGGCGAATCGCTCTGGAACTGAAATCGGAACGCTCACTGACATTTCCCCTATCTGAAAGTCTGATAAACGCCGGAAAAATGACTAAGTAAAAAAAAAAAAATTTTAAATTTTACCCCCGTGGGATATGTATTCTACCCACACACATTTGGAGCTCTCCTGGGGTACCCTCACACATATTATTCCCTCATTTAGTGGATATTTTCACAAAAAAGTGAAATTTTTAAAAATCCAGAAAATTGGCTAAAAACGACTAAATATCAAGGACTCATTGGGTGAATCGCTCTGGAACTGAAATCAGAACGCTCACTGACAATTCCCCAATCTGAAATTCTGACAAATGCCGTAAAAATAACTAAGTCCAAAAAATATTTTTTTTTAACTTTTTTCAATTTTACCCCCGTGGGATATATATTCTACCCACACACATTTGGAGCTCTCCTGGGGTACCCTCACACATATTATTCACTCACTTAGTGGATATTTTCACAAACAAGTGAAATTTTCAAAAATCCAGAAAATTGGCTTAAAAAGACTAAATATCAAGGACTCATTGGGAGAATCGCTCTGGAACTGAAATCGGAACGCTCACTGACATTTGCCCTATCTGAAAGTCTGATAAACACCAGAAAAAATGACTAAGTCCAAAAAAACAATTTTTTCAACTTTTTTCAATTTTACCCTTGTGGTATATATATTCTACCCACACACATTTGGAACTCTCCTGGGGTACCCTCACACATATTATTCACTCATTTAGTGGATATTTTCACAAAAAAGTGAAATTTTCAAAAATCCAGAAAATTGGCTGAAAGCGACTAAATATCAAGGACTCATTGGACGAATCGCTCTGGAACTGAAATCGGAATGCTCACTGACATTTCTCCTATCTGAAAGTCTGATAAACGCCGGAAAAATGACAAAATCCCAAAAAAATTTTTTTTCAACTTTTTTCAGTTTTACCCCGTGGGATATATATTCTACCCACACACATTTGGAACTCTCCTGGGGTACCCTCACACATATTATTCCCTCATTTAGTGGATATTTTCACAAAAAAGTGAAATTTTCAAAAATCCAGAAAATTGGCTGAAAAAGACTAAATATCAAGGACTCATTGGGCGAATCGCTCTGGAACTGAAATCGGAACGCTTACTGACATTTCTCCTATCTGAAAGTCTGATAAACGCCGGAAAAATGAATGTCCAAAAAAAAATTTTTTTCAACTTTTTTCAATTTTACCCCTGTGGGATATATATTCTACCCACAGACACTTGGAACTCTCCTGGGGTACCCTCACACATATTATTCCCTCATTTAGTGGATATTTTCACAAAAAAGTGAAATTTTCAAAAATCCAAAATATTGGCTGAAAACGACTAAATATCAAGGACTCATTGGGCGAAACGCTCTGGAACTGAAATCGGAACGCTCAATGACATTTGCCCTATCTGAAAGTCTGATAAACGCCGGAAAAATGACTAGGTCCAAAAAAAAATAGTTTTAAACTTTTTTCAATTTTACCCCCGTGGGATATATATTCTACCCACACTCATTTGGAACTCTCCTGGGGTACCCTCACACATATTATTCACTCACTTAGTGGATATTTTCACAAAAAAGTGAAATTTTCAAAAATCCAGAAAATTGGCTTAAAAAGACTAAATATCAAGGACTCATTGGGAGAATCGCTCTGGAACTGAAATCGGAACGCTCACTGACATTTGCCCTATATGAAAGTCTGATAAACGCCAGAAAAAATGACTAAGTCCAAAAAAACAATTTTTTCAACTTTTTTCAATTTTACCCTTGTGGTATATATATTCTACCCACACACATTTGGAACTCTCCTGGGGTACCCTCACACATATTATTCCCTCATTTAGTGGATATTTTCACAAAAAAGTGAAATTTTCAAAAATCCAGAAAATTGGTTGAAAACGAATAATATCAAGGGCTCATTGGGCGAATCGCTCTGGAACTGAAATCGGAACGCTCAATGACATTTGCCCTATCTGAAAGTCTGATAAACGCCAGAAAAATGACTAAGTGAAAAAAAAAATTTTTTTCAACTTTTTTCAATTTTACAAGGTGGGATATATATTCTACCCACACTCATTTGGAACTCTCCTGGGGTACCCTCACATATATTATTCACTCATTTAGTGGATATTTACACAAAAAAGTGAAATTTTCAAAAATCCAGAAAATTGGCTGAAAGCGACTAAATATCAAGGACTCATTGGGCGAATCGCTCTGGAACTGAAATCGGAACGCTCACTGACATTTCTCGTATCTGAAAGTCTGATAAACGCCGGAAAAATGACAAAATCCCCAAAAAAAATTTTTTCAACTTTTTTCAGTTTTACCCCGTGGGATATATATTCTACCCACACACATTTGGAACTCTCCTGGGGTACCCTCACACATATTATTCCCTCATTTAGTGGATATTTTCACAAAAAAGTGAAATTTTCAAAAATCCAGAAAATTGGCTGAAAAAGACTAAATATCAAAGACTCATTGGGCGAATCGCTCTGGAACTGAAATTGGAATGCTCACTGACATTTGCCCTATCTGAAAGTCTGATTAACGCCGGAAAAATGACTAAGTCCAAAAAAAAAATGTTTTCAACTTTTTTCAATTTTACCCCCGTGGGATATATATTCTACCCACACACATTTGGAACTCTCCAGGGGAACCCTCACACATATTATTCCCTCATTTAGTGGATATTTTCACAAAAAAAGTGAAATTTTCAAAAATCCAGAAAATTGATATTTAGTCGTTTTCAGCCAAAGACTCATTGGGCGAATCGCTCTGGAACTGAAATCGGAACGCTCACTGACATTTGCCCTATCTGAAAGTCTGATAAACGCCGGAAAAATGACTAAGTCCAAAAAAAAATTTTTTTAAACTTTTTTCAATTTTACCCCCGTGGGATATATATTCTACCCACACACATTTGGAACTCTCCTGGGGTACCCTCACACATATTATTCCCTTATTTAGTGGATATTTTCACAAAAAAGTGAAATTTTCAAAAATCCAAAATATTGGCTGAAAACGATTAAATATCAACGACTCATTGGGCGAATCGCTCTGGAACTGAAATCGGAACGCTCACTGACATTTCCCCTATCTGAAAGTCTGATAAACGCCGGAAAAATGTCTACGTCCAAAAAAAAAATGTTTTCAACTTTTTGCAATTTTACCCCCGTGGGATATATATTCTACCCACACACATTTGGAACTCTCCTGGGGAACCCTCACACATATTATTCCCTCATTTAGTGGATATTTTCACAAAAAAGTGAAATTTTCAAAAATCCAGAAAATTGGCTGAAAACGAAAAAATATCAAGGACTCATTGGGCGAATCGCTCTTGAACTGAAATCGGAACGCTCACTGACATTTGCCATATCTGAAAGTCTGATAAACGGCGGAAAAATGACTAAGTCCAAAAAAAAAATGTTTTCAACTTTTTTCAATTTTACCCCCGTGGGATATATATTCTACCCACACACATTTGGAACTCTCCTGGGGAACCCTCACACATATTATTCCCTCATTTAGTGGATATTTTCACAAAAAAGTGAAATTTTCAAAAATCCAGAAAATTGGCTGAAAATGACTAAATATCATGGACTCATTGGGCAAATCGCTCTGGATCTGAAATCGGAATGCTCACTGACATTTCCCCTATCTGAAAGTCTGATAAACGCTGGAAAAATGACTAAGTCCAAAAAAAAATTTTTTTCAACTTTTTTAAATTTTACCCCGTGGGATATATCTTCCACCCACACACATTTGGAACTCTCCTGGGGTACCCTCACACATATTATTCCCTCATTTAGTGGATATTTTCACAAAAAAGTGAAATTTTCAAAAATCCAGAAAATTGGCTTAAAAAGACTAAATATCAAGGACTCATTGGGAGAATCGCTCTGGAACTGAAATCGGAACGCTCACTGACATTTGCCCTATCTGAAAGTCTGATAAACACCAGAAAAAATGACTAAGTCCAAAAAAACAATTTTTTCAACTTTTTTCAATTTTACCCTTGTGGTATATATATTCTACCCACACACATTTGGAACTCTCCTGGGGTACCCTCACACATATTATTCACTCATTTAGTGGATATTTTCACAAAAAAGTGAAATTTTCAAAAATCCAGAAAATTGGCTGAAAGCGACTAAATATCAAGGACTCATTGGACGAATCGCTCTGGAACTGAAATCGGAATGCTCACTGACATTTCTCCTATCTGAAAGTCTGATAAACGCCGGAAAAATGACAAAATCCCAAAAAAATTTTTTTTCAACTTTTTTCAGTTTTACCCCGTGGGATATATATTCTACCCACACACATTTGGAACTCTCCTGGGGTACCCTCACACATATTATTCCCTCATTTAGTGGATATTTTCACAAAAAAGTGAAATTTTCAAAAATCCAGAAAATTGGCTGAAAAAGACTAAATATCAAGGACTCATTGGGCGAATCGCTCTGGAACTGAAATCGGAACGCTTACTGACATTTCTCCTATCTGAAAGTCTGATAAACGCCGGAAAAATGAATGTCCAAAAAAAAATTTTTTTCAACTTTTTTCAATTTTACCCCTGTGGGATATATATTCTACCCACAGACACTTGGAACTCTCCTGGGGTACCCTCACACATATTATTCCCTCATTTAGTGGATATTTTCACAAAAAAGTGAAATTTTCAAAAATCCAAAATATTGGCTGAAAACGACTAAATATCAAGGACTCATTGGGCGAAACGCTCTGGAACTGAAATCGGAACGCTCAATGACATTTGCCCTATCTGAAAGTCTGATAAACGCCGGAAAAATGACTAGGTCCAAAAAAAAATAGTTTTAAACTTTTTTCAATTTTACCCCCGTGGGATATATATTCTACCCACACTCATTTGGAACTCTCCTGGGGTACCCTCACACATATTATTCACTCACTTAGTGGATATTTTCACAAAAAAGTGAAATTTTCAAAAATCCAGAAAATTGGCTTAAAAAGACTAAATATCAAGGACTCATTGGGAGAATCGCTCTGGAACTGAAATCGGAACGCTCACTGACATTTGCCCTATTTGAAAGTCTGATAAACGCCAGAAAAAATGACTAAGTCCAAAAAAACAATTTTTTCAACTTTTTTCAATTTTACCCTTGTGGTATATATATTCTACCCACACACATTTGGAACTCTCCTGGGGTACCCTCACACATATTATTCCCTCATTTAGTGGATATTTTCACAAAAAAGTGAAATTTTCAAAAATCCAGAAAATTGGTTGAAAACGAATAATATCAAGGGCTCATTGGGCGAATCGCTCTGGAACTGAAATCGGAACGCTCAATGACATTTGCCCTATCTGAAAGTCTGATAAACGCCAGAAAAATGACTAAGTGAAAAAAAAAATTTTTTTCAACTTTTTTCAATTTTACAAGGTGGGATATATATTCTACCCACACTCATTTGGAACTCTCCTGGGGTACCCTCACATATATTATTCACTCATTTAGTGGATATTTACACAAAAAAGTGAAATTTTCAAAAATCCAGAAAATTGGCTGAAAGCGACTAAATATCAAGGACTCATTGGGCGAATCGCTCTGGAACTGAAATCGGAACGCTCACTGACATTTCTCGTATCTGAAAGTCTGATAAACGCCGGAAAAATGACAAAATCCCCAAAAAAATTTTTTTCAACTTTTTTCAGTTTTACCCCGTGGGATATATATTCTACCCACACACATTTGGAACTCTCCTGGGGTACCCTCACACATATTATTCCCTCATTTAGTGGATATTTTCACAAAAAAGTGAAATTTTCAAAAATCCAGAAAATTGGCTGAAAAAGACTAAATATCAAAGACTCATTGGGCGAATCGCTCTGGAACTGAAATTGGAATGCTCACTGACATTTGCCCTATCTGAAAGTCTGATAAACGCCGGAAAAATGACTAAGTCCAAAAAAAAAATGTTTTCAACTTTTTTCAATTTTACCCCCGTGGGATATATATTCTACCCACACACATTTGGAACTCTCCAGGGGAACCCTCACACATATTATTCCCTCATTTAGTGGATATTTTCACAAAAAAAGTGAAATTTTCAAAAATCCAGAAAATTGATATTTAGTCGTTTTCAGCCAAAGACTCATTGGGCGAATCGCTCTGGAACTGAAATCGGAACGCTCACTGACATTTGCCCTATCTGAAAGTCTGATAAACGCCGGAAAAATGACTAAGTCCAAAAAAAAATTTTTTTAAACTTTTTTCAATTTTACCCCCGTGGGATATATATTCTACCCACACACATTTGGAACTCTCCTGGGGTACCCTCACACATATTATTCCCTTATTTAGTGGATATTTTCACAAAAAAGTGAAATTTTCAAAAATCCAAAATATTGGCTGAAAACGATTAAATATCAACGACTCATTGGGCGAATCGCTCTGGAACTGAAATCGGAACGCTCACTGACATTTCCCCTATCTGAAAGTCTGATAAACGCCGGAAAAATGTCTACGTCCAAAAAAAAAATGTTTTCAACTTTTTGCAATTTTACCCCCGTGGGATATATATTCTACCCACACACATTTGGAACTCTCCTGGGGAACCCTCACACATATTATTCCCTCATTTAGTGGATATTTTCACAAAAAAGTGAAATTTTCAAAAATCCAGAAAATTGGTTGAAAACGAAAAAATATCAAGGACTCATTGGGCGAATCGCTCTTGAACTGAAATCGGAATGCTCACTGACATTTGCCATATCTGAAAGTCTGATAAACGGCGGAAAAATGACTAAGTCCAAAAAAAAAATGTTTTCAACTTTTTTCAATTTTACCCCCGTGGGATATATATTCTACCCACACACATTTGGAACTCTCCTGGGGAACCCTCACACATATTATTCCCTCATTTAGTGGATATTTTCACAAAAAAGTGAAATTTTCAAAAATCCAGAAAATTGGCTGAAAATGACTAAATATCATGGACTCATTGGGCAAATCGCTCTGGATCTGAAATCGGAATGCTCACTGACATTTCCCCTATCTGAAAGTCTGATAAACGCTGGAAAAATGACTAAGTCCAAAAAAAAATTTTTTTCAACTTTTTTAAATTTTACCCCGTGGGATATATCTTCCACCCACACACATTTGGAACTCTCCTGGGGTACCCTCACACATATTATTCTCTCATTTAGTGGTTATTTTCACAAAAAAGTGAAATTTTCAAAAATCCAGAAAATTGGCTGAAAACGACTAAATATCAAGGACTCATTGGGCGAATCGCTCTGGAACTGAAATCGGAACGCTCACTGACATTTCCCCTATCTGAAAGTCTGATAAACGCCGGAAAAATGACTAAGTCCAAAAAAAAACCTTTTCAACTTTTTTCAATTTTACCCCCGTGAGATATATATTCTACCCACACACATTTGGAACTCTCCTGGGGTACCCTCACACATATTATTCCCTCATTTAGTGGATATTTTCACAAAAAAGTGAAATTTTCAAAAATCCAAAATATTGGCTGAAAACGACTACATATCAAGGAATCATTTGGCGAATCGCTCTGGAACTGAAATCGGAACGCTCACTGACATTTCCCCTATCTGAAAGTCTGATAAACGCCGGAAAAATGACTAAGTCTGAAAAAAAAATTTTTCAACTTTTTTCAATTTTACCCCCGTGAGATATATATTCTAACCACACACATTTGGAACTCTCCTGGGGTACCCTCACACATATTATTCCCTCATTTAGTGGATATTTTCACAAAAAAGTGAAATTTTCAAAAATCCAAAATATTGGCTGAAAACGACTAAATATCAAGGACTCATTTGGCGATTCGCTCTGGAACTGAAATCGGAAAGCTCACTGACATTTCTCCTATCTGAAAGTCTGATAAATGCCGGAAAAATGACTAAGTCTGAAAAAAAATTTTTTCAACTTTTTTCAATTTTCCCCTGTGGGATATATATTCTAACCACACACATTTGGAACTCTCCTGGGGTACCCTCACACATATTATTCCCTCATTTAGTGGATATTTTCACAAAAAAGTGAAATTTTCAAAAATCCAGAAAATTGGCTGAAAAAGACTAAATATCAAGGACTCATTGGGCGAATCGCTCTGGAACTGAAATCGGAACGCTCACTGACATTTCCCCTATCTGAAAGTCTGATAAACGCCGGAAAAATGACTAAGACCAAAAAAAAAATTTTTTTTATTTTTTTCAATTTTACCCACGTGGGATATATATTCTACCCACACACATTTGGAACTCTCCTAGGGTACCCTCACACATATTATTCCCTCATTTAGTGGATATTTTCACAAAAAAGTGAAATTTTCAAAAATCCAGAAAATTGGCTGAAAAAGACTAAATATCAAGGACTCATTGGGCGAATCGCTCTGGAACTGAAATCGGAACGCTCACTGACATTTGCCAAATCTGAAAGTCTGATAAACGACGGAAAAATGACTAAGTCCAAAAAAAAAATTTTTCAACTTTTTTCAATTTTACCCACGTGGGATATATATTCTACCCACAAACATTTGGAACTCTCCTGGGGTACCCTCACACATATTATTCCCTCATTTAGTGGATATTTTCACAAAAAAGTGAAATTTTCAAAAATCCAAAATATTGGCTGAAAAAGACTAAATATCAAGGACTCATTTGGCGAATCGCTCTGGAACTGAAATCGGAAAGCTCACTGACATTTCTCCTATCTGAAAGTCTGATAAATGCCGGAAAAATGACTAAGTCTGAAAAAAAAATTTTTCAACTTTTTTCAATTTTCCCCCGTGAGATATATATTCTAACCACACACATTTGGAACTCTCCTGGGGTACCCTCACACATATTATTCCCTCATTTAGTGGATATTTTCACAAAAAAGTGAAATTTTCAAAAATCCAGAAAATTGGCTGAAAAAGACTAAATATCAAGTACTCATTGGGCGAATCGCTCTGGAACTGAAATCGGAACACTCACTGACATTTCCCCTATCTGAAAGTCTGATAAACGCCGGAAAAATGACTAAGACCAAAAAAAAAATTTTTTTTATTTTTTTCAATTTTACCCACGTGGGATATATATTCTACCCACACACATTTGGAACTCTCCTAGGGTACCCTCACACATATTATTCCCTCATTTAGTGGATATTTTCACAAAAAAGTGAAATTTTCAAAAATCCAGAAAATTGGCTGAAAAAGACTAAATATCAAGGACTCATTGGGCGAATCGCTCTGGAACTGAAATCGGAATGCTCACTGACATTTGCCAAATCTGAAAGTCTGATAAACGACGGAAAAATGACTAAGTCCAAAAAAAAAATTTTTCAACTTTTTTCAATTTTACCCTTGTGGTATATATATTCTACCCACACACATTTGGAACTCTCCTGGGGTACCCTCACACATATTATTCACTCATTTAGTGGATATTTTCACAAAAAAGTGAAATTTTCAAAAATCCAGAAAATTGGCTGAAAGCGACTAAATATCAAGGACTCATTGGACGAATCGCTCTGGAACTGAAATCGGAATGCTCACTGACATTTCTCCTATCTGAAAGTCTGATAAACGCCGGAAAAATGACAAAATCCCCAAAAAAAATTTTTTCAACTTTTTTCAGTTTTACCCCGTGGGATATATATTCTACCCACACACATTTGGAACTCTCCTGGGGCACCCTCACACATATTATTCCCTCATTTAGTGGATATTTTCACAAAAAAGTGAAATTTTCAAAAATCCAGAAAATTGGCTGAAAAAGACTAAATATCAAGGACTCATTGGGCGAATCGCTCTGGAACTGAAATCGGAACGCTCACTGACATTTCCCCTATCTGAAAGTCTGATAAACGCCGGAAAAATGACTAAGTCAAAAAAAAAATTTTCAACTTTTTTCAATTTTACCCCCGTGGGATATATATTCTACCCACACACATTTGGAACTCTCCTGGGGCACCCTCACACATATTATTCCCTCATTTAGTGGATATTTTCACAAAAAAGTGAAATTTTTAAAAATCCAGAAAATTGGCTGAAAACGACTAAATATCAAGGACTCATTGGGAGAATTGCGCTGGAACTGAAATCGGAACGCTCACTGACATTTGCCCTATCTGAAAGTCTGATAAACGCCGGAAAAATGACTAAATCCAAAAAAATTTTTTTTTCAACTTTTTTCAGTTTTACCCCGTGGGATATATATTCTACCCACACACATTTGGAACTCTCCTGGGGTACCCTCACACATATTATTCCCTCATTTAGTGGATATTTTCACAAAAAAGTGAAATTTTCAAAAATCCAGAAAATTGGCTGAAAGCGACTAAATATCAAGGACTCATTGGGCGAATCGCTCTGGAACTGAAATCGGAACGCTCACTGACATTTCTCCTATCTGAAAGTCTGATAAACGCCGGAAAAATGAATGTCCAAAAAAAAAATTTTTTCAACTTTTTTCAATTTTACCCCTGTGGGATATATATTCTACCCACAGACACTTGGAACTCTCCTGGGGTACCCTCACACATATTATTCCCTCATTTAGTGGATATTTTCACAAAAAAGTTAAATTTTCAAAAATCCAAAATATTGGCTGAAAACGATTAAAATATCAAGAACTCATTGGGCGAATCGCTCTGGAACTGAAATCGGAACGCTCAATGACATTTGCCCTATCTGAAAGTCTGATACACGCCGGAAAAATGACTAAGTCCAAAAAAAAAATAGTTTTAAACTTTTTTCAATTTTACCCCCGTGGGATATATATTCTACCCACACTCATTTGGAACTCTCCTGGGGTACCCTCACACATATTATTCACTCATTTAGTGGATAGTTTCACAAATAAGTGAAATTTTCAAAAATCCAAAATATTGCCTGAAAACGACTAAATATCAAGGACTCATTGGGCGAATCGCTCTGGAACTGAAATCGGAACGCTCAATGACATTTGCCCTATCTGAAAGTCTGATAAACGCCGGAAAAATGACTAAATCCAAAAAAATTTTTTTTTCAACTTTTTTCAGTTTTACCCCTTGGGATATATATTCTACCCACACACATTTGGAACTCTCCTGGGGTACCCTCACACATATTATTCCCTCATTTAGTGGATATTTTCACAAAAAAGTGAAATTTTCAAAAATCCAGAAAATTGGCTGAAAACGACTAAATATCAAGGGCTCATTGGGCGAATGGCTCTGGAACTGAAATCGGAACGCTCAATGACATTTGCCCTATCTGAAAGTCCGATAAACGCCGGAAAAATGACTAAATCCCCAAAAAAAAATTTTTCAACTTTTTTCAGTTTTACCCCGTGGGATATATATTCTACCCACACACATTTGGAACTCTCCTGGGGTACCCTCACACATATTATTCCCTCATTTAGTGGATATTTTCACAAAAAAGTGAAATTTTCAAAAACCAAGAAAAGTGGCTGAAAACGAGTAAATATCAAGGACTCATTGGGAGAATCGCTCTGGAACTGAAATCGGAACGCTCACTGACATTTGCCCTATCTGACAGTCTGATAAACGCCAGAAAAAATGACTAAGTCCAAAAAAACAATTTTTTCAACTTTTTTCAATTTTACCCTTGTGGTATATATATTCTACCCACACTCATTTGGAACTCTCCTGGGGTACCCTCACACATATTATTCACTCATTTAGTGGATATTTTCACAAAAAAGTGAAATTTTCAAAAATCCAGAAAATTGGCTGAAAGCGACTAAATATCAAGGACTCATTGGGCGAATCGCTCTGGAACTGAAATCGGAACGCTCAATGACATTTGCCCTATCTGAAAGTCCGATAAACGCCGGAAAAATGACTAAATCACAAAAAAATTTTTTTTCAACTTTTTTCAGTTTTACCCCGTGGGATGTATATTCTACCCACAGACATTTGGAACTCTCCTGGGGTACCCTCACACATATTATTCCCTCATTTAGTGGATATTTTCACAAAAAAGTTAAATTTTCAAAAATCCAGAAAATTGGCTGAAAAAGACTAAATATCAAGGACTCATTGGGAGAATCGCTCTGGAACTGAAATCGGAACGCTCACTGACATTTGCCCTATCTGACAGTCTGATAAACGTCAGAAAAATGAATGTCCAAAAAAAAAAATTTTTCAACTTTTTTCAATTTTACCCCTGTGGGATGTATATTCTACCCACAGACATTTGGAACTCTCCTGGGGTACCCTCACACATATTATTCCCTCATTTAGTGGATATTTTCACAAAAAAGTTAAATTTTCAAAAATCCAGAAAATTGGCTGAAAAAGACTAAATATCAAGGACTCATTGGGCGAATCGCTCTGGAACTGAAATCGGAATGCTCAATGACATTTGCCCTATCTGAAAGTCCGATAAACGCCGGAAAAATGACTAAATCACAAAAAAAATTTTTTTTAACTTTTTTCAGTTTTACCCCGTGGGATATATATTCTACCCACACACATTTGGAACTCTCCTGGGGTACCCTCACACATATTATTCCCTCATTTAGTGGATATTTTCACAAAAAAGTGAAATTTTCAAAAATCCAGAAAATTGGCTGAAAAAGACTAAATATCAAGGACTCATTGGGCGAATCGCTCTGGAACTGAAATCGGAACGCTCAATGACATTTGCCCTATTTGAAAGTCTGATAAACGCCGGATAAATGACTAAGTGCAAAAAAAAAATAGTTTTAAACTTTTTTCAATTTTACCACCGTGGGATATATATTCTACCCACACTCATTTGGAACTCTCCTGGGGTACCCTCACACATATTATTCACTCATTTAGTGGATATTTTCACAAATAAGTGAAATTTTCAAAAATCCAAAATATTGGCTGAAAACGACTAAATATCAAGGACTCATTGGGCGAATCGCTCTGGAACTGAAATCGGAACGCTCAATGACATTTGCCCTATCTGAAAGTCTGATAAACGCCGGAAAAATGACTAAATCCCAAAAAAAAATTTTTTCAACTTTTTTCAGTTTTACCCCGTGGGATATATATTCTACCCACACACATTTGGAACTCTCCTGGGGTACCCTCACACATATTATTCCCTCATTTAGTGGATATTTTCACAAAAAAGTGAAATTTTCAAAAATCCAGAAAATTGGCTGAAAAAGACTAAATATCAAGGACTCATTGGGTGAATCACTCTGGAACTGAAATCGGAACGCTCACTGACATTTCTCCTATCTGAAAGTCTGATGAACGCCGGAAAAATGACTAAATCCCAAAAAAATTTTTTTCAACTTTTTTCAGTTTTACCCCGTGTTATATATATTCTACCCACACACATTTGGAACTCTCCTGGGGTACCCTCACACATATTATTCCCTCATTTAGTGGATATTTTCACAAAAAAGTGAAATTTTCAAAAATCCACAAAATTGGCTAAAAACGAATAAATATCAAGGACTCATTGGGCGAATCGCTCTGGAAATGAAATCGGAAAGCTCAATGACATTTGCCCTATCTGAAAGTCTGAAAAAACGCCGGAAAAATGACTAAGTCCAAAAAAAATAGTTTTAAACTTTTTTCAATTTTACCCCCGTGGGATATATATTCTACCCACACTCATTTGGAACTCTCCTGGGGTACCCTCACACATATTATTCACTCATTTAGTGGATATTTTCACAAATAAGTGAAATTTTCAAAAATCCAAAATATTGGCTGAAAACGACTAAATATCAAGGACTCATTGGGCGAATCGCTCTGGAATTGAAATCGGAATGCTCAATGACATTTGCCCTATCTGAAAGTCTGATAAACGTCGGAAAAATGAGTGTCCAAAAAAAAAAATTTTTCAACTTTTTTCAATTTTACCCCTGTGGGATATATATTCTACCCACACACATTTGGAACTCTCCTGGGGTTCCCTCACACATATTATTCCCTCATTTAGTGGATATTTTCACAAAAAAGTGAAATTTTCAGAAATCCAGAAAATTGGCTGAAAATGACTAAATATCAAGGATTCATTGGGCGAATCGCTCTGGAACTGAAATCGGAACGCTCACTCACATTTCCCCTATCTGAAAGTCTGATAAACGCCGGAAAAATGACTAGGTCCAAGAAAAAATTTTTTGAAACTTTTTTCAATTTTACCCCCGTGGTATATATATTCTACCCACACACATTTGGAACTCTCCTGGGGTACCCTCACACATATTATTCCCTCATTTAGTGGATATTTTCAGAAAAAAGTGACATTTTCAAAAAATCCAGAAAATTGGCTGAAAACGACTAAATATTAAGGACTCATTGGGCGAATCGCTCTGGAACTGAAATCGGAACACTCACTGACATTTGATAAACGCCGGAAAAATGACTAATTCCAAAAAAAAAATTTTTTCAACTTTTTTCAATTTTACCCCCGTGGGATATATATTCTACCCACACACATTTGGAACTCTCCTGGGGTACCCTCACACATATTCTTCCCTCATTTAGTGGATATTTTCACAAAAAAGTGACATTTTCAAAAAATCCAGAAAATTGGCTGAAAACGACTAAATATCAAGGACTCATTGGGTGAATCACTCTGGAACTGAAATCGGAACGCTCACTGACATTTCCCCTATCTGAAAGTCTGATAAACGCCGGAAAAATGACTAAGTCCAAAAAAAAATTTTTGCAACTTTTTTCAATTTTACCCCCGTGGTATATATATTCAGCCCACACATTTGGAACTCTCCTGGGGTACCCTCACACATATTATTCCCTCATTTAGTGGATATTTTCTCAAAAAGTGAAATTTTCAAAAAATCCAGAAAATTTGCTAAAAACGACTAAATATCAATTACTCATTGAGCGAATCGCTCTGGAACTGAAATCGGAACGCTTACTGACATTTCCCCTATCTGAAAGTCTGCTAAACGCCGGAAAAATGACTAAGTCCAAAAAAAAATTTTTTTCAACTTTTTTCAATTTTGCCCCCGTGGGATATATATTCTACCCACACACATTTGGAACTCTCTTGGGGTACCCTCGCACATATTATTCCCTCATTTAGTGGATATTTTCACAAAAAAGTGAAATTTTCAAAAATCCAGAAAATTGGCTGAAAATGACTAAATATCAAGGATTCATTGGGCGAATCGCTCTGGAACTGAAATCGGAACGCTCACTCACATTTCCCCTATCTGAAAGTCTGATAAACGCCGGAAAAATGACTAAGTCCAAGAAAAAATTTTTTGCAACTTTTTTCAATTTTACCCCCGTGGTATATATATTCTACCCACACACATTTGGAACTCTCCTGGGGTACCCTCACACATATTATTCCCTCATTTAGTGGATATTTTCACAAAAAGTGAAATTTTCAAAAAATCCAGAAAATTGGCTGAAAGCGACTAAATATTAAGGACTCATTGGGCGAATCGCTCTGGAACTGAAATCGGAATGCTCAATGACATTTGCCCTATCTGAAAGTCTGATAAACGTCGGAAAAATGAGTGTCCAAAAAAAAAATTTTTTCAACTTTTTTCAATTTTACCCCTGTGGGATATATATTCTACCCACACACATTTGGAACTCTCCTGGGGTACCCTCACACATATTATTCCCTAATTAAGTGGATATTTTCATAAAAAAGTGAAAATTTCAAAAATCCAAAAAATTGGCTGAAAATGACTAAATATCAAGGACTCATTGGGCGAATCGCTCTGGAACTGAAATCGGAACGCTCACTGACATTTCCCCTATCTGAAAGTCTGATAAACGCAGGAAAAATGACTAAGTCCAAAAAAAAATAGTTTTAAACTTTTTTCAATTTTACCCCCGTGGGATATATATTCTACCCACACTCATTTGGAACTCTCCTGGGGAACCCTCACACATATTATTCACTCATTTAGTGGATATTTTCACAAATAAGTGAAATTTTCAAAAATCCAAAATATTGGCTGAAAACGTCTAAATATCAAGGACTCATTGGGCGAATCGCTCTGGAACTGAAATCGGAATGCTCAATGACATTTGCCCTATCTGAAAGTCTGATAAACGTCGGAAAAATGAGTGTCCAAAAAAAAAATTTTTTCAACTTTTTTCAATTTTACCCCTGTGGGATATATATTCTACCCACACTCATTTGGAACTCTCCTGGGGTACCCTCACACATATTATTCACTCATTTAGTGGATATTTTCACAAATAAGTGAAATTTTCAAAAATCCAAAATATTGGCTGAAAACGACTAAATATCAAGGACTCATTGGGCGAATCGCTCTGGAACTGAAATCGGAACGCTCACTGACATTTCCCCTATCTGAAAGTCTGATAAACGCCGGAAAAATGACTAAATCCCCAAAAAAAAATTTTTCAACTTTTTTCAGTTTTACCCCGTGGGATATATATTCTACCCACAAACATTTGGAACTCTCCTGGGGTACCCTCACACATATTATTCCCTCATTTAGTGGATATTTTCACAAAAAAGTGAAATTTTCAGAAATCCAGAAAATTGGCTGAAAAAGACTAAATATCAAGGACTCATTGGGCGAATCGCTCTGGAACTGAAATCGGAACGCTCACTGACATTTCCCCTATCTGAAAGTCTGATAAATGCAGGAAAAATGACTAAGTCCAAAAAAAAAAATGTTTCAACTTTTTTCAATTTTATGCCCGTGGGATATATATTCTACCCACACACATTTGGAACTCTCCTGGGGTACCCTCACACATATTATTCTCTCATTTAGTGGATATTTTCACAAAAAAGTTAAATTTTCAAAAATCCAGAAAATTGGCTGAAAAAGACTAAATATCAAGGACTCATTGGGCGAATCGCTCTGGAACTGAAATCGGAACGCTCATTGATATTTCCCCAATTTGAAAGTCTGCCAAACGCCAGAAAAATGACTAAGTCCAAAAAAAAAAATGTTTCAACTTTTTTAAACTTTACCCCCATGGGATATGTATTCTACCAACACACATCTGGAACTCTCCTGGGGTACCCTCACACATATTATTCCCTCATTTAGTGGATATTTTCACAAAAAAGTGAAATTTTCAAAAATCCAGAAAATTGGCTGAAAAAGACTAAATATCAAGGACTCATTGGGCGAATCGCTCTGAAACTGAAATGGGAACGCTCACTGACATTTCCCCTATCTGAAAGTTTGATAAACGGTGGAAAAATGACTAAGTCCAAAAAAAAAATGTTTCAACTTTTTTACATTTTACCCCCGTGGGATATGTATTCTACCCACACACATCTGGAACTCTCCTGGGGTACCCTCACACATATTATTCCCTCATTTAGTGGATATTTTCACAAAAAAAGTGAAATTTTCAAAAATAAAGAAAATTGGCTAAAAACGACTAAATAGCGAGGACTCATTGGGCGAATCGCTCTGGAACTGAAATCGGAACGCTCACTGACATTTCCCCTATCCGAAAGTCTGATAAACGCCGGAAAAATGAGTAAGTCCAAAAAAAAATTTTTTTCAACTTTTTTCAATTTTACCCCATGGGATATATATTCTATCAATACACATTTGGAACTCTCCTGGGGTACCCTCACACATATTATTCCCTCATTTAATGGATATTTTCACAAAAAAGTGAAGCTTTCAAAAATCCATAAAATTGGCTGAAAACGACTAAATATCAAGGACTCAATGGGCGAATCGCTCTGGAACTGAAATCGGAACGCTCACTGCCATTTCCCCAATCTGAAAGTCTGACAAACGCCAGAAAAATGACTAAGTCCAAAAAAAAAAATTTTTTAACTTTTTTCAATTTTAACCCCGTGGGATATGTATTCTACCCAAACACATTTGGAACTCTCCTGGGGTACCCTCACACATATTATTCCCTCATTTAGTGGATATTTTCTCAAAAAAGTGAAATTTTCAAAAATCCAGAAAATTTGGCTGAAAACAACAAAATATCAAGGACTCATTGGGCGAATCGCTCTGGAACTGAAATTGGAATGCTCACTCCCTAGCTCACTCCCTATCTGAAAGTATGATAAACGCCGGAAAAAAGACAAAGTCCAAAAAAAAAATTTTTTCAACTTTTTTAAATTTTACCCCCGTGGGATATATATTCTACCCACACACATTTGGAACTCTCCTGGGGTACCCTCACACATATTATTCCCTCATTTATTGGATATTTTCCCAAAAAAGTGAAATTTTCAAAAATCCAGAAAATTGGCTGAAAACGACTAAATATCAAGGAGTCATTGGGCGAATCGCTCTGGAACTGAAATCGGAATGCTCACTGACATTTCCCCTATCTGAAAGTCTGATAAACGCCGGAAAAATGACTAAGACCAAAAAAAAAATGTTTTCAACTTTTTTCAATTTTACCCCCGTGGAATATATATTCTACCCACACACATTTGGAACTCTCCTGGGGTACCCTCACACATATTATCCCCTCATTTAGTGGATATTTTCACAAAAAAGTGAAATTTTCAAAAATCCAGAAAATTGGCTGAAAAAGACTAAATATCAAGGACTCATTGGGCGAATCGCTCTGGAACTGAAATCGGAACGCTCAATCCCTAGCTCACTCCCTATCTGAAAGTCTGATAAACGCCGGAAAAATGAGTAAGTCTAAAAAAAAATTTTTTTTAACTTTTTTCAATTTTACTCCCGTGGGATATATATTCTACCCACACACATTTGGAACTCTCCTGGGGTACCCTCACACATATTATTACCTCATTTCGTGGATATTTTCTCAAAAAAGTGAAATTTTCAAAAATCCAGAAAACTGGCTGAAAACAACTAAATATCAAGGATTCATTGATCGAATCGCTCTGGAACTGAAATTGGGATGCTCACTCCCTATCTGAAAGTATGATAAACGCCAGAAAAATGACTAAGTCCAAAAAAAAAAAATTTTTCAACTTTTTTCAATTTTACCCCCTTGAGATATATATTCTACCCACACACCTTTGGAACTCTCCTGGGGTACCCTCACACATATTATTCCCTCATTTAGTGGATATTTTCACAAAAAAGAGAAATTTTCAAAAATCCAAATATTGGCTGAAAACGCCTAAATATCAAGGACTCATTGGGCGAATCGCTCTGGAACTGAAATCGGAACGCTCACTGACATTTGGCCTATCTGAAAGTCTGATAAACGCCAGAAAAATGACTAAGTCCAAAAAAATTTTTTTTCAATTTTACCCCCGTGAGATATATATTCTACCCACACACATTTGGAACTCTCCTGGGGTACCCTCACACATATTATTCCCTCATTTAGTGGATATTTTCACAAAAAAGTGAAATTTTCAAAAATCCAAAATATTGTCTGAAAACGACTACATATCAAGGACTCATTGGGCGAATCGCTCTGGAACTGAAATCGTAATGCTCACTGACAATTGCCCTATCTGAAAGTCTGATAAACGCTGGAAAAATGACTAAGTCCAAAAAAAAAAAATTTTTCAACTTTTTTCAATTTTACCCCCGTGGGATATATATTCTACCCACACACATTTGGAATTCTCCTGAGGTACCCTCACACATATTATTCACTCATTTAGTGGATATTTTCACAAAAAAGTGAAATTTTCAAAAATCCAAAATATTGGCTGAAAACGACTAAATATCAAGGACTCATTGGGCGAATCGCTCTGGAACTGAAATCGGAACGCTCACTGACATTTGCCCTCTCTGAAAGTCTGATAAACGCCAGAAAAATGACTAAGTCCAAAAAAATTTTTTTTCAATTTTACCCCCGTGGGATATATATTCTACACACACACATTTGGAATTCTCCTGGTGTACCCTCATTTAGTGGATATTTTCACAAAAAAGTGAAATTTTCAAAAATCCAAAATATTGGCTGAAAACGACTAAATATAAAGGACTCATTGGGCGAATCGCTCTGGAACTGAAATCGGAACGCTCACTGACATTTGCCCTATCTGAAAGTCTGATAAACCCCGGAAAAATGACTAAGTCCAAAAAAAAATTTTTTTCAACTTTTTTCAATTTTACCCCCGTGGGATATATATTCTACACACACACATTTGGAATTCTCCTGGGGTACCCTCACACATATTATTCCCTCATTTAGTGGATATTTTCACAAAAAAGTGAAATTTTCAAAAATCCAAAATATTGGCTCAAAACGACTAAATATCAAGGACTCATTGGGCGAATCGCTCTGGAACTGAAATCGGAACGCTCACTGACATTTGCCGTATCTGAACGTCTGATAAACGCCAGGAAAATGACTAAGTCCAAAAAATTTTTTTTTCAATTTTACCCCCGTGGGATATATATTCTACCCACACACATTTGGAACACTCCTGCGGTACCCTCACACATATTATTCTCTCATTTAGTGGATATTTTCACAAAAAAGTGAAATTTTCAAAAATCCAGCAAATTGGCTGAAAACGACTAAATATCAAGAACTCATTGGGCGAATCGCTCTGGAACTGAAATCGGAACGCTCACTGACATTTGCCCTCTCTGAAAGTCTGATAAACGCCAGAAAAATGACTAAGTCCAAAAAAAATTTTTTTCAATTTTACCCCCGTGGGATATATATTCTACCCACACACATTTGGAACTCTCCTGGGTTACCCTCACACATATTATCCCCTCATTTAGTGGATATTTTCACAAAAAAGTGAAATTTTCAAAAATCCAGAAAATTGTCTGAAAACGACTAAATATCAAGGACTCATTGGGCGAATCGCTCTGGAACTGAAATCGTAATGCTCACTGACATTTCCCCTATCTGAAAGTCTGATAAACACTGGAAAAATGACTAAGTCCAAAAAAAAAAAATTTTTCAACTTTTTTCAATTTTACCCCCGTGGGATATATATTCTACCCACACACATTTGGAACTCTCCTGGGGTACCCTCACACATATTATTCCCTCATTTAGTGGATATTTTCATAAAAAAGTGAAATTTTCAAAAATCCAGAAAATTGTCTGAAAACGACTAATTATCAAGGACTCATTGGGCGAATCGCTCTGGAACTGAAATCGGAACGCTCACTGACATTTGCCCTATCTGAAAGTCTGATAAACGCCGGAAAAATGACTAAGTCCAAAAAAAATTTTTTTCAACTTTTTTCAATTTTACCCCCGTGGGATATATATTCTACCCACACACATTTGGAATACTACTGGGGTACCATCACACATATTATTCCCTCATTTAGTGGATATTTTCACAAAAAAGTGAAATTTTCAAAAATCCAGAAAATTGGCGGAAAACGACTAAATATCAAAGACTCATTGCACGAATCGCTCTGGAACTGAAATCGGAACGCTCACTGACATTTGCCCTATCTGAAAGTCTGATAAACGCCAGAAAAATGACTAAGTCCAAAAAATTTTTTTTTCAATTTTCCCCCCGTGAGATATATATTCTACCCACACACATTTGGAACTCTCCTGGGGTACCCTCACACATATTATTCCCTCATTTAGTGGATATTTTCACAAAAAAGTGAAATTTTCAAAAATCCAAAATATTGGCTGAAAACGACTAAATATCAAGGACTCATTGGGCGAATCGCTCTGGAACTGAAATCGGAACGCTCACTGACATTTGCCCTCTCTGAAAGTCTGATAAACGCCAGAAAAATGACTAAGTCCAAAAAAATTTTTTTTCAATTTTACCCCCGTGGGATATATATTCTACACACACACATTTGGAATTCTCCTGGTGTACCCTCACACATATTATTCCCTCATTTAGTGGCTATTTTCACAAAAAAGTGAAATTTTCAAAAATCCAAAATATTGGCTGAAAACGACTAAATATCAAGGACTCATTGGGCGAATCGCTCTGGAACTGAAATCGGAACGCTCACTGACATTTGCCCTATCTGAAAGTCTGATAAACGCTGGAAAAATGACTAAGTCCAAAAAAATATTTTTTTCAACTTTTTTCAATTTTACCCCCGTGGGATATATATTCTACCCACACACATTTGGAACTCCCCTGGGGTACCCTCACACATATTATTCTCTCATTTAGTGGATATTTTCACAAAAAAGTGAAATTTACAAAAATCCAGAAAATTGGCTGAAAACGACTAAATATCAAGGACTCATTGGGAGAATCGCTCTGGAACTGAAATCGGAACGCTCACTGACATTTGCCCTATCTGAAAGTCTGATAAACGCCAGAAAAATGACTAATTCCAAAAATTTTTTTTTTCAATTTTACCCCCGTGAGATATATATTCTACCCACACACATTTGGAACTCTCCTGGGGTACCCTCACACATATTATTCCCTCATTTAGTGGATATTTTCACAAAATAGTGAAATTTTCAAAAATCCAGAAAATTGTCTGAAAACGACTAAATATCAAGGACTCAATGGGCGAATCGCTCTGGAACTGAAATCGTCATGCTCACTGACATTTCCCCTCTCTGAAAGTCTGATAAACGCCAGAAAAAGAACTAAGTCCAAAAAATTTTTTTTTCAATTTTACCCCCGTGGGATATATATTCTACCCACACACATTTGGAACTCTCCTGGGGTACCCTCACACATATTATTCCCTCATTTAGTGGATATTTTCACAAAAAAGAGAAATTTTCAAAAATCCAGAAAATTGTCTGAAAACGACTAATTATCAAGGACTCATTGGGCGAATCGCTCTGGAACTGAAATCGGAACGCTCACTGACATTTGCCCTATCTGAAAGTCTGATAAACGCCGGAAAAATGACTAAGTCCAAAAAAAATTTTTTTTAAATTTTACCCCCGTGGGATATATATTCTACACACACACATTTGGAATTCTCCTGGGGTACCCTCACACATATTATTCCCTCATTTAGTGGATATTTTCACAAAAAAGTGAAATTTTCAAAAATCCAAAATATTGGCTGAAAACGACTAAATATCAAGGACTCATTGGGCGAATCGCTCTGGAACTGAAATCGGAACGCTCACTGACATTTGCCCTATCTGAAAGTCTGATAAACGCCGGAAAAATGACTAAGTCCAAAGAAAAATTTTTTTCAACTTTTTTCAATTTTACCCCCGTGGGATATATATTCTACACACACACATTTGGAATTCTCCTTGGGTACCCTCACACATATTATTCCCTCATTTAGTGGATATTTTCACAAAAAAGTGAAATTTTCAAAAATCCAAAATATTGGCTGAAAACGACTAAATATCAAGGACTCATTGGGCGAATCGCTCTGGAACTGAAATTGGAACGCTCACTGACATTTCCCCTATCTGAAAGTCTGATAAACGCTTGAAAAATGACTAAGTCCAAAAAAAAAAAATTTTTCAACTTTTTTCAATTTTACCCCCGTGGGATATATATTCTACCCACACACATTTGGAACTCTCCTGGGGTACCCTCACACATATTATTCCCTCATATAGTGGATATTTTCACAAAAAAGTGAAATTTTCAAAAATCCAAAATATTGGCTGAAAACGACTAAATATCAAGGACTCATTGGGCGAATCGCTCTGGAACTGAAATCGGAACACTCACTGACATTTGCCCTCTCTGAAAGTCTGATAAACGGCAGAAAAATGAATAAGTCCAAAAAAATTTTTTTTCAATTTTACCCCCGTGAGATATATATTCTACCCACACACATTTGGAACTCTCCTGGGGTACCCTCACACATATTATTCCCTCATTTAGTGGATATTTTCACAAAAAAGTGAAATTTTCAAAAATCCAGAAAATTGTCTGAAAACGACTAAATATCAAGGACTCATTGGGCGAATCGCTCTGGAACTGAAATCGGAGCGCTCACTGACATTTGCCCTATCTAAAAGTCTGATAAACGCCGGAAAAATGACTAAGTCCAAAAAAAAAATTTTTTCAACTTTTTTCAATTTTACAACCGTGGGATATATATTCTACACACACACATTTGGAATTCTCCTGGGGTACCCTCACACATATTATTCCCTCATTTAGTGGATATTTTCAAAAAAAAGTGAAATTTTCAAAAATCCAAAATATTGGCTGAAAACGCCTAAATATCAAGGACTCATTGGGCGAATCGCTCTGGAACTGAAATCGGAACGCTCACTGACATTTGCCCTATCTGAAAGTCTGATAAACGCCGGAAAAATGACTAAGTCCAAAGAAAATTTTTTTTCAACTTTTTTCGATTTTACCCCCGTGGGATATATATTCTACACACACACATTTGGAATTCTCCTTGGGTACCCTCACACATATTATTCCCTCATTTAGTGGATATTTTCACAAAAAAGTGAAATTTTCAAAAATCCAAAATATTGGCTGAAAACGACTAAATATCAAGGACTCATTGGGCGAATCGCTCTGGAACTGAAATCGGAACGCTCACTGACATTTGCCCTCTCTGAAAGTCTGATAAACGCCAGAAAAATGACTAAGTCCAAAAAAATTTTTTTTCAATTTTACCCCCGTGGGATATATATTCTACACACACACATTTGGAATTCTCCTGGTGTACCCTCACACATATTATTCCCTCATTTAGTGGATATTTTCACAAAAAAGTGAAATTTTCAAAAATCCAAAATATTGGCTGAAAACGACTAAATATCAAGGATTCATTGGGCGAATCGCTCTGGAACTGAAATCGGAACGCTCACTGACATTTGCCCTATCTGAAAGTCTGATAAACGCTGGAAAAATGACTAAGTCCAAAAAAACATTTTTTTCAACTTTTTTCAATTTTACCCCCGTGGGATATATATTCTACCCACACACATTTGGAACTCCCCTGGGGTACCCTCACACATATTATTCTCTCATTTAGTGGATATTTTCACAAAAAAGTGAAATTTACAAAAATCCAGAAAATTGGCTGAAAACGACTAAATATCAAGGACTCATTGGGCGAATCGCTCTGGAACTGAAATCGGAACGCTCACTGACATTTGCCCTATCTGAAAGTCTGATAAACGCCGGAAAAATGACTAAGTCCAAAAAAAATTTTTTTTAAATTTTACCCCCGTGGGATATATATTCTACACACACACATTTGGAATTCTCCTGGGGTACCCTCACACATATTATTCCCTCATTTAGTGGATATTTTCACAAAAAAGTGAAATTTTCAAAAATCCAAAATATTGGCTGAAAACGACTAAATATCAAGGACTCATTGGGCGAATCGCTCTGGAACTGAAATCGGAATGCTCACTGACATTTGCCCTATCTGAAAGTCTGATAAACGCCGGAAAAATGACTAAGTCCAAAGAAAAATTTTTTTCAACTTTTTTCAATTTTACCCCCGTGGGATATATATTCTACACACACACATTTGGAATTCTCCTTGGGTACCCTCACACATATTATTCCCTCATTTAGTGGATATTTTCACAAAAAAGTGAAATTTTCAAAAATCCAAAATATTGGCTGAAAACGACTAAATATCAAGGACTCATTGGGCGAATCGCTCTGGAACTGAAATTGGAACGCTCACTGACATTTCCCCTATCTGAAAGTCTGATAAACGCTTGAAAAATGACTAAGTCCAAAAAAAAAAATTTTTCAACTTTTTTCAATTTTACCCCCGTGGGATATATATTCTACCCACACACATTTGGAACTCTCCTGGTGTACCCTCACACATATTATTCCCTCATTTAGTGGATATTTTCACAAAAAAGTGAAATGTTCAAAAATCCAAAATATTGGCTGAAAACGACTAAATATCAAGGACTCATTGGGCGATTCGCTCTGGAACTGAAATCGGAACGCTCACTGACATTTGCCCTATCTGAAAGTCTGATAAACGCTGGAAAAATGACTAAGTCCAAAAAAAAATTTTTTTCAACTTTTTTCAATTTTACCCCCGTGGGATATATATTCTACCCACACACATTTGGAACTCCCCTGGGGTACCCTCACACATATTATTCTCTCATTTAGTGGATATTTTCACAAAAAAGTGAAATTTACAAAAATCCAGAAAATTGGCTGAAAACGACTAAATATCAAGGACTCATTGGGCGAATCGCTCTGGAACTGAAATCGGAACGCTCACTGACATTTGCCCTATCTGAAAGTCTGATAAACGCCAGAAAAATGACTAATTCCAAAAATTTTTTTTTTCAATTTTACCCCCGTGAGATATATATTCTACCCACACACATTTGGAACTCTCCTGGGGTACCCTCACACATATTATTCCCTCATTTAGTGGATATTTTCACAAAATAGTGAAATTTTCAAAAATCCAGAAAATTGTCTGAAAACGACTAAATATCAAGGACTCAATGGGCGAATCGCTCTGGAACTGAAATCGTCATGCTCACTGACATTTCCCCTCTCTGAAAGTCTGATAAACGCCAGAAAAAGGACTAAGTCCAAAAAATTTTTTTTTCAATTTTACCCCCGTGGGATATATATTCTACCCACACACATTTGGAACTCTCCTGGGGTACCCTCACACATATTATTCCCTCATTTAGTGGATATTTTCACAAAAAAGAGAAATTTTCAAAAATCCAAATATTGGCTGAAAATGCCTAAATATCAAGGACTCATTGGGCGAATCGCTCTGGAACTGAAATCGGAACGCTCACTGACATTTGGCCTATCTGAAAGTCTGATACACGCCAGAAAAATGACTAAGTCCAAAAAATTTTTTTTTCAATTTTACCCCCGTGAGATATATATTCTACACACACACATTTGGAATTCTCCTGGGGTACCCTCACACATATTATTCCCTCATTTAGTTGATATTTTCACAAAAAAGTGAAATTTTCAAAAATCCAAAATATTGGCTGAAAACGCCTAAATATCAAGGACTCCTTGGGCGAATCGCTCTGGAACTGAAATCGGAACGCTCACTGACATTTGCCCTATCTGAAAGTCTGATAAACGCCGGAAAAATGACTAAGTCCAAAAAAAAAATTTTTTTCAACTTTTTTCAATTTTACCCCCGTGGGATATATATTCTACACACACACATTTGGAATTCTCCTGGGGTACCCTCACACATATTATTCCCTCATTTAGTGGATATTTTCACAAAAAAGTGAAATTTTCAAAAATCCAAAATATTGGCTGAAAACGACTAAATATCAAGGACTCATTGGGCGAATCGCTCTGGAACTGAAATCGTAACGCTCACTGACATTTGCCCTCTCTGAAAGTCTGATAAACGCCAGAAAAATGAATAAGTCCAAAAAAAAAAAAATGTTTCAACTTTTTTCAATTTTACCCCCGTGGGATATATATTCTACCCAAACACATTTGGACCTCTCCTGGGGTACCCTCACACATATTATTCCCTCATTTAGTGGATATTTTCACAAAAAAGTGAAATTTTCAAAAATCCAAAATATTGGCTGAAAACGACTAAATATCAAGGACTCATTGGGCGAATCGCTCTGGAACTGAAATCGGAACGCTCACTGACATTTGCCCTCTCTGAAAGTCTGATAAACGCCAGAAAAATGACTAAGTCCAAAAAAATTTTTTTTCAATTTTACCCCCGTGGGATATATATTCTACCCACACACATTTGGACCTCTCCTGGGGTACCCTCACACATATTATTCCCTCATTTAGTGTATATATTCACAAAAGAGTGAAATTTACAAAAATCCAGAAAATTGGCTGAAAACGACTAAATATCAAGGACTCATTGGGCGAATCGCTCTGGAACTGAAATCGGAACGCTCACTGACATTTGCCCTATCTGAAAGTCTGATAAACGCCAGAAAAATGACTAAGTCCAAAAAATTTTTTTTTCAATTTTACCCCCTTGAGATATATATTCTACTCACACACATTTGGAACTCTCCTGGGGTACCCTCACACATATTATTCCCTCATTTAGTGGATATTTTCACAAAAAAGTGAAATTTTCAAAAATCCAGAATATTGTCTGAAAACGACTAAATATCAAGGACTCATTGGGCGAATTGCTCTGGAACTGAAATCGGAACGCTCACTGACATTTGGCCTATCTGAAAGTCTGAGAAACGCCAAAAAAATGACTAAGTCCAAAAAATTTTTTTTTCAATTTTACCCCTGTGAGATATATATTCTACCCACACACATTTGGAACTCTCCTGGGGTACCCTCACACATATTATTCCCTCATTTAGTGGATATTTTCACAAAAAAGTGAAATTTTCAAAAATCCAGAATATTGGCTGAAAACGACTAAATAACAAGGACTCATTGGGCGAATCGCTCTGGAACTGAAATTGGAACGCTCACTGACATTTCCCCTATCTGAAAGTCTGATAAACGCTGGAAAAATGACTAAGTCCCCAAAAAATTTTTTTCAACTTTTTTCAATTTTACCCCCGTGGGATATATATTCTACCCACACACATTTGGAATTCTCCTGGGGTACCCTCACACATATTATTCCCTCATTTAGTGGATATTTTCACAAAAAAGTGAAATTTTCAAAAATCCAGAATATTGTCTGAAAACGACTAAATATCAAGGACTCATTGGGCGAATTGCTCTGGAACTGAAATCGTAATGCTCACTGACATTTCCCCTATCTGAAAGTCTGATAAACGCTGGAAAAATGACTAAGTCCAAAAAAAAAAAATTTTTCAACTTTTTTCAATTTTACCCCCTTGAGATATATATTCTACCCACACACCTTTGGAACTCTCCTGGGGTACCCTCACACATATTATTCCCTCATTTAGTGGATATTTTCACAAAAAAGAGAAATTTTCAAAAATCCAAATATTGGCTGAAAACGCCTAAATATCAAGGACTCATTGGGCGAATCGCTCTGGAACTGAAATCGGAACGCTCACTGACATTTGGCCTATCTGAAAGTCTGATAAACGCCAGAAAAATGACTAAGTCCAAAAAATTTTTTTTCAATTTTACCCCCGTGAGATATATATTCTACCCACACACATTTGGAACTCTCCTGGGGTACCCTCACACATATTATTCACTCATTTAGTGGATATTTTCACAAAAAAGTGAAATTTTCAAAAATCCAGAATATTGGCTGAAAACGACTAAATAACAAGGACTCAATGGGCGAATCGCTCTGGAACTGAAATTGGAACGCTCACTGACATTTCCACTATCTGAAAGTCTGATAAACGCTGGAAAAATGACTAAGTCCCAAGAAAATTTTTTTCAACTTTTTTCAATTTTACCCCCGTGGGATATATATTCTACCCACACACATTTGGAACTCTCCTGGGGTACCCTCACACATATTATTCCCTCATTTAGTGGATATTTTCACAAAAAAGTGAAATTTTCAAAAATCCAAAATATTGTCTGAAAACGACTAAATATCAAGGACTCCTTGGGCGAATCGCTCTGGAACTGAAATCGGAACGCTCACTGACATTTGCCCTATCTGAAAGTCTGATAAACGCCGGAAAAATGACTAAGTCCAAAAAAAAAATTTTTTTCAACTTTTTTCAATTTTACCCCCGTGGGATATATATTCTACACACACACATTTGGAATTCTCCTGGGGTACCCTCACACATATTATTCCCTCATTTAGTGGATATTTTCACAAAAAAGTGAAATTTTCAAAAATCCAAAATATTGGCTGAAAACGACTAAATATCAAGGACTCATTGGGCGAATCGCTCTGGAACTGAAATCGTAACGCTCACTGACATTTGCCCTCTCTGAAAGTCTGATAAACGCCAGAAAAATGAATAAGTCCAAAAAAAAAAAAATGTTTCAACTTTTTTCAATTTTACCCCCGTGGGATATATATTCTACCCAAACACATTTGGACCTCTCCTGGGGTACCCTCACACATATTATTCCCTCATTTAGTGGATATTTTCACAAAAAAGTGAAATTTTCAAAAATCCAAAATATTGGCTGAAAACGACTAAATATCAAGGACTCATTGGGCGAATCGCTCTGGAACTGAAATCGGAACGCTCACTGACATTTGCCCTCTCTGAAAGTCTGATAAACGCCAGAAAAATGACTAAGTCCAAAAAAAATTTTTTTCAATTTTACCCCCGTGGGATATATATTCTACCCAAACACATTTGGACCTCTCCTGGGGTACCCTCACACATATTATTCCCTCATTTAGTGGATATTTTCACAAAAAAGTGAAATTTTCAAAAATCCAAAATATTGGCTGAAAACGACTAAATATCAAGGACTCATTGGGCGAATCGCTCTCGAACTGAAATCGGAACGCTCACTGACATTTGCCCTCTCTGAAAGTCTGATAAACGCCAGAAAAATGACTAAGTCCAAAAAAATTTTTTTTCAATTTTACCCCCGTGGGATATATATTCTACCCACACACATTTGGACCTCTCCTGGGGTACCCTCACACATATTATTCCCTCATTTAGTGTATATATTCACAAAAGAGTGAAATTTACAAAAATCCAGAAAATTGGCTGAAAACGACTAAATATCAAGGACTCATTGGGCGAATCGCTCTGGAACTGAAATCGGAACGCTCACTGACATTTGCCCTATCTGAAAGTCTGATAAACGCCAGAAAAATGACTAAGTCCAAAAAATTTTTTTTTCAATTTTACCCCCTTGAGATATATATTCTACTCACACACATTTGGAACTCTCCTGGGGTACCCTCACACATATTATTCCCTCATTTAGTGGATATTTTCACAAAAAAGTGAAATTTTCAAAAATCCAGAATATTGTCTGAAAACGACTAAATATCAAGGACTCATTGGGCGAATTGCTCTGGAACTGAAATCGGAACGCTCACTGACATTTGGCCTATCTGAAAGTCTGAGAAACGCCAAAAAAATGACTAAGTCCAAAAAATTTTTTTTTCAATTTTACCCCCGTGAGATATATATTCTACCCACACACATTTGGAACTCTCCTGGGGTACCCTCACACATATTATTCCCTCATTTAGTGGATATTTTCACAAAAAAGTGAAATTTTCAAAAATCCAGAATATTGGCTGAAAACGACTAAATAACAAGGACTCATTGGGCGAATCGCTCTGGAACTGAAATTGGAACGCTCACTGACATTTCCCCTATCTGAAAGTCTGATAAACGCTGGAAAAATGACTAAGTCCCCAAAAAATTTTTTTCAACTTTTTTCAATTTTACCCCCGTGGGATATATATTCTACCCACACACATTTGGAATTCTCCTGGGGTACCCTCACACATATTATTCCCTCATTTAGTGGATATTTTCACAAAAAAGTGAAATTTTCAAAAATCCAGAATATTGTCTGAAAACGACTAAATATCAAGGACTCATTGGGCGAATTGCTCTGGAACTGAAATCGTAATGCTCACTGACATTTCCCCTATCTGAAAGTCTGATAAACGCTGGAAAAATGACTAAGTCCAAAAAAAAAAAATTTTTCAACTTTTTTCAATTTTACCCCCTTGAGATATATATTCTACCCACACACCTTTGGAACTCTCCTGGGGTACCCTCACACATATTATTCCCTCATTTAGTGGATATTTTCACAAAAAAGAGAAATTTTCAAAAATCCAAATATTGGCTGAAAACGCCTAAATATCAAGGACTCATTGGGCGAATCGCTCTGGAACTGAAATCGGAACGCTCACTGACATTTGGCCTATCTGAAAGTCTGATAAACGCCAGAAAAATGACTAAGTCCAAAAAATTTTTTTTCAATTTTACCCCCGTGAGATATATATTCTACCCACACACATTTGGAACTCTCCTGGGGTACCCTCACACATATTATTCACTCATTTAGTGGATATTTTCACAAAAAAGTGAAATTTTCAAAAATCCAGAATATTGGCTGAAAACGACTAAATAACAAGGACTCAATGGGCGAATCGCTCTGGAACTGAAATTGGAACGCTCACTGACATTTCCACTATCTGAAAGTCTGATAAACGCTGGAAAAATGACTAAGTCCCAAGAAAATTTTTTTCAACTTTTTTCAATTTTACCCCCGTGGGATATATATTCTACCCACACACATTTGGAACTCTCCTGGGGTACCCTCACACATATTATTCCCTCATTTAGTGGATATTTTCACAAAAAAGTGAAATTTTCAAAAATCCAAAATATTGTCTGAAAACGACTACATATCAAGGACTCATTGGGCGAATCGCTCTGGAACTGAAATCGTAATGCTCACTGACAATTGCCCTATCTGAAAGTCTGATAAACCCCGGAAAAATGACTAAGTCCAAAAAAAAATTTTTTTCAACTTTTTTCAATTTTACCCCCGTGGGATATATATTCTACCCACACACATTTGGAATTCTCCTGGGGTACCCTCACACATATTATTCTCTCATTTAGTGGATATTTTCACAAAAAAGTGAAATTTTCAAAAATCCAGAAAATTGGCTGAAAACGACTAAATATCAAGGACTCATTGGGCGAATCGCTCTGGAACTGAAATCGGAACGCTGACTGACATTTGCCCTCTCTGAAAGTCTGACAAACGCCAGAAAAATGACTAAGTCCAAAAAAAATTTTTTTCAATTTTACCCCCGTGGGATATATATTCTACCCACACACATTTGGAACTCTCCTGGGGTACCCTCACACATATTATCCCCTCATTTAGTGGATATTTTCACAAAAAAGTGAAATTTTCAAAAATCCAGAAAATTGTCTGAAAACGGCTAAATATCAAGGACTCATTGGGCGAATCGCTCTGGAACTGAAATCGTAATGCTCACTGACATTTCCCCTATCTGAAAGTCTGATAAACGCTGGAAAAATGACTAAGTCCAAAAAAAAAAAATTTTTCAACTTTTTTCAATTTTACCCCCATGGGATATATATTCTACCCACACACATTTGGAACTCTCCTGGGGTACCCTCACACATATTATTCCCTCATTTAGTGGATATTTTCACAAAAAAGTGAAATTTTCAAAAATCCAGAAAATTGTCTGAAAACGACTAATTATCAAGGACTCATTGGGCGAATCGCTCTGGAACTGAAATCGGAACGCTCACTGACATTTGCCCTATCTGAAAGTCTGATAAACGCCGGAAAAATGACTAAGTCCAAAAAAAATTTTTTTTAAATTTTACCCCCGTGGGATATATATTCTACACACACACATTTGGAATTCTCCTGGGGTACCCTCACACATATTATTCCCTCATTTAGTGGATATTTTCACAAAAAAGTGAAATTTTCAAAAATCCAAAATATTGGCTGAAAACGACTAAATATCAAGGACTCATTGGGCGAATCGCTCTGGAACTGAAATCGGAACGCTCACTGACATTTGCCGTATCTGAACGTCTGATAAACGCCAGGAAAATGACTAAGTCCAAAAAATTTTTTTTTCAATTTTACCCCCGTGGGATATATATTCTACCCACACACATTTGGAACACTCCTGCGGTACCCTCACACATATTATTCTCTCATTTAGTGGATATTTTCACAAAAAAGTGAAATTTTCAAAAATCCAGAAAATTGGCTGAAAACGACTAAATATCAAGGACTCATTGGGCGAATCGCTCTGGAACTGAAATCGGAACGCTCACTGACATTTGCCCTCTCTGAAAGTCTGATAAACGTCAGAAAAATGACTAAGTCCAAAAAAAATTTTTTTCAATTTTACCCCCGTGGGATATATATTCTACCCACACACATTTGGAACTCTCCTGGGGTACCCTCACACATATTATCCCCTCATTTAGTGGACATTTTCACAAAAAAGTGAAATTTTCAAAAATCCAGAAAATTGTCTGAAAACGACTAAATATCAAGGACTCATTGGGCGAATCGCTCTGGAACTGAAATCGTAATGCTCACTGACATTTCCCCTATCTGAAAGTCTGATAAACACTGGAAAAATGACTAAGTCCAAAAAAAAAAAATTTTTCAACTTTTTTCAATTTTACCCCCGTGGGATATATATTCTACCCACACACATTTGGAACTCTCCTGGGGTACCCTCACACATATTATTCCCTCATTTAGTGGATATTTTCACAAAAAAGTGAAATTTTCAAAAATCCAGAATATTGGCTGAAAACGACTAAATAACAAGGACTCAATGGGCGAATCGCTCTGGAACTGAAATTGGAACGCTCACTGACATTTCCACTATCTGAAAGTCTGATAAACGCTGGAAAAATGACTAAGTCCCAAGAAAATTTTTTTCAACTTTTTTCAATTTTACCCCCGTGGGATATATATTCTACCCACACACATTTGGAACTCTCCTGGGGTACCCTCACACATATTATTCCCTCATTTAGTGGATATTTTCTCAAAAAAGTGAAATTTTCAAAAATCCAAAATATTGTCTGAAAACGACTACATATCAAGGACTCATTGGGCGAATCGCTCTGGAACTGAAATCGTAATGCTCACTGACAATTGCCCTATCTGAAAGTCTGATAAACCCCGGAAAAATGACTAAGTCCAAAAAAAAATTTTTTTCAACTTTTTTCAATTTTACCCCCGTGGGATATATATTCTACCCACACACATTTGGAATTCTCCTGGGGTACCCTCACACATATTATTCTCTCATTTAGTGGATATTTTCACAAAAAAGTGAAATTTTCAAAAATCCAGAAAATTGGCTGAAAACGACTAAATATCAAGGATTCATTGGGCGAATCGCTCTGGAACTGAAATCGGAACGCTCACTGACATTTGCCCTCTCTGAAAGTCTGATAAACGCCAGAAAAATGACTAAGTCCAAAAAAAATTTTTTTCAATTTTACCCCCGTGGGATATATATTCTACCCACACACATTTGGAACTCTCCTGGGGTACCCTCACACATATTATCCCCTCATTTAGTGGATATTTTCACAAAAAAGTGAAATTTTCAAAAATCCAGAAAATTGTCTGAAAACGGCTAAATATCAAGCACTCATTGGGCGAATCGCTCTGGAACTGAAATCGTAATGCTCACTGACATTTCCCCTATCTGAAAGTCTGATAAACGCTGGAAAAATGACTAAGTCCAAAAAAAAAAAATTTTTCAACTTTTTTCAATTTTACCCCAGTGGGATATATATTCTACCCACACACATTTGGAACTCTCCTGGGGTACCCTCACACATATTATTCCCTCATTTAGTGGATATTTTCACAAAAAAGTGAAATTTTCAAAAATCCAGAAAATTGTCTGAAAACGACTAATTATCAAGGACTCATTGGGCGAATCGCTCTGGAACTGAAATCGGAACGCTCACTGACATTTGCCCTATCTGAAAGTCTGATAAACGCCGGAAAAATGACTAAGTCCAAAAAAAAATTTTTTAAAATTTTACCCCCGTGGGATATATATTCTACACACACACATTTGGAATTCTCCTGGGGTACCCTCACACATATTATTCCCTCATTTAGTGGATATTTTCACAAAAAAGTGAAATTTTCAAAAATCCAAAATATTGTCTGAAAACGACTAATTATCAAGGACTCATTGGGCGAATCGCTCTGGAACTGAAATCGGAACGCTCACTGACATTTGCCCTATCTGAAAGTCTGATAAACACCGGAAAAATGACTAAGTCCAAAAAAAATTTTTTTCAACTTTTTTCAATTTTACCCCCGTGGGATATATATTCTACCCACACACATTTGGAATACTACTGGGGTACCATCACACATATTATTCCCTCATTTAGTGGATATATTCACAAAAAAGTGAAATTTTCAAAAATCCAAAATATTGGCTGAAAACGACTAAATATCAAGGACTCATTGGGCGAATCGCTCTGGAACGGAAATCGGAACGCTCACTGACATTTGCCCTATCTGAACATCTGATAAACGCCAGAAAAATGACTAAGTCCAAAAAATTTTTTTTTCAATTTTAGCCCCGTGGGATATATATTCTACACACACACATTTGGAATTCTCCTGGGGTACCCTCACACATATTATTCCCTCATTTAGTGGATATTTTCACAAAAAAGTGAAATTTTCAAAAATCCAAAATATTGGCTGAAAACGACTAAATATCAAGGACTCATTGGGCGAATCGCTCTGGAACTGAAATCGGAACGCTCACTGACATTTGCCCTATCTGAAAGTCTGATGAATGCCGGAAAAATGACTAAGTCCCAAAAAATTTTTTTTCAAATTTTTTCAATTTTACCCCCGTGGGATATATATTCTACCCACACACATTTGGAATTCTCCTGGGGTACCCTCACACATATTATTCCCTCATTTAGTGGATATATTCACAAAAAAGTGAAATTTTCAAAAATCCAGAAAATTGGCGGAAAACGACTAAATATCAAAGACTCATTGCCCGAATCGCTCTGGAACTGAAATCGGAACGCTCACTGACATTTGCCCTATCTGAAAGTCTGATAAACGCCAGAAAAATGACTAAGTCCAAAAAATTTTTTTTTCAATTTTACCCCCGTGAGATATATATTCTACCCACACACATTTGGAACTCTCCTGGGGTACCCTCACACATATTATTCCCTCATTTAGTGGATATTTTCACAAAAAAGTGAAATTTTCAAAAATCCAGAAAATTGTCTGAAAACGACTAAATATCAAGGACTCATTGGGCGAATCGCTCTGGAACTGAAATCGTAATGCTCACTGACATTTCCCCTATCTGAAAGTCTGATAAACGCTGGAAAAATGACTAAGTCCAAAAAAAAAAATTTTTCAACTTTTTTCAATTTTACCCCCGTGGGATATATATTCTACCCACACACATTTGGAACTCTCCTGGGGTACCCTCACACATATTATTCCCTCATTTAGTGGATATTTTCACAAAAAAGAGAAATTTTCAAAAATCCAAAATATTGGCTGAAAACGCCTAAATATCAAGGACTCATTGGGCGAATCGCTCTGGAACTGAAATCGGAACGCTCACTGACATTTGCCCTATCTGAAAGTCTGATAAACGCTAGAAAAATGACTAAGTCCAAAAAAAAATTTTTTGCAAGTTTTTTCAATTTTACAACCGTGGGATATATATTCTACACACACACATTTGGAATTCTCCTGGGGTACCCTCACACATATTATTCCCTCATTTAGTGGATATTTTCAAAAAAAAGTGAAATTTTCAAAAATCCAAAATATTGGCTGAAAACGCGTAAATATCAAGGACTCATTGGGCGAATCGCTCTGGAACTGAAATCGGGACGCTCATTGACATTTGCCCTCTCTGAAAGTCTGATAAACGCCAGAAAAATGACTAAGTCCAAAAAATTTTTTTTTCAATTTTACCCCGGTGGGATATATATTCTACCCACACACATTTGGAACTCTCCTGGGGTACCCTCACACATATTATTCTCTTATTTAGTGGATATTTTCACAAAAAAGTGAAATTTACAAAAATCCAGAAAATTGTCTGAAAACGACTAAATATCAAGGACTCAATGGGCGAATCGCTCTGGAACTGAAATCGTCATGCTCACTGACATTTCCCCTCTCTGAAAGTCTGATAAACGCCAGAAAAAGGACTAAGTCCAAAAAATTTTTTTTTCAATTTTACCCCCGTGGGATATATATTCTACCCACACACATTTGGAACTCTCCTGGGGTACCCTCACACATATTATTCCCTCATTTAGTGGATATTTTCACAAAAAAGTGAAATTTTCAAAAATCCAGAATATTGTCTGAAAACGACTAAATATCAAGGACTCATTGGGCGAATTGCTCTGGAACTGAAATCGGAACGCTCACTGACATTTGGCCTATCTGAAAGTCTGATAAACGCCAAAAAAATGACTAAGTCCAAAAAATTTTTTTTTCAATTTTACCCCCGTGAGATATATATTCTACCCACACACATTTGGAACTCTCCTGGGGTACCCTCACACATACTATTCCCTCATTTAGTGGATATTTTCACAAAAAAGTGAAATTTTCAAAAATCCAGAATATTGGCTGAAAACGACTAAATAACAAGGACTCATTGGGCGAATCGCTCTGGAACTGAAATTGGAACGCTCACTGACATTTCCCCTATCTGAAAGTCTGATAAACGCTGGAAAAATGACTAAGTCCCAAAAAAATTTTTTTCAACTTTTTTCAATTTTACCCCCGTGGGATATATATTCTACCCACACACATTTGGAATTCTCCTGGGGTACCCTCACACATATTATTCCCTCATTTAGTGGATATTTTCACAAAAAAGTGAAATTTTCAAAAATCCAGAATATTGTCTGAAAACGACTAAATATCAAGGACTCATTGGGCGAATTGCTCTGGAACTGAAATCGTAATGCTCACTGACATTTCCCCTATCTGAAAGTCTGATAAACGCTGGAAAAATGACTAAGTCCAAAAAAAAAAAATTTTTCAACTTTTTTCAATTTTACCCCCGTGGGATATATATTCTACCCACACACCTTTGGAACTCTCCTGGGGTACCCTCACACATATTATTCCCTCATTTAGTGGATATTTTCACAAAAAAGAGAAATTTTCAAAAATCCAAATATTGGCTGAAAACGCCTAAATATCAAGGACTCATTGGGCGAATCGCTCTGGAACTGAAATCGGAACGCTCACTGACATTTGGCCTATCTGAAAGTCTGATAAACGCCAGAAAAATGACTAAGTCCAAAAAATTTTTTTTTCAATTTTACCCCCGTGATATATATATTCTACCCACACACATTTGGAACTCTCCTGGGGTACCCTCACACATATTATTCCCTCATTTAGTGGATATTTTCACAAAAAAGTGAAATTTTCAAAAATCCAGAATATTAGCTGAAAACGACTAAATAACAAGGACTCAATGGGCGAATCGCTCTGGAACTGAAATTGGAACGCTCACTGACATTTGCCCTATCTGAAAGTCTGATAAACCCCCGAAAAATGACTAAGTCCAAAAAAAAATTTTTTTCAACTTTTTAAATTTTACCCCCTTGGGATATATATTCTACCCACACACATTTGGAACTCTCCTGGGGTACCCTCACACATATTATTCCCTCATTTAGTGGATATTTTCACAAAAAAGAGAAATTTTCAAAAATCCAAAATATTGGCTGAAAAAGCATAAATATCAAGGACTCATTGGGCGAATCGCTCTGGAACTGAAATCGGAACGCTCACTGACATTTGCCCTATCTGAAAGTCTGATAAACGCCGGAAAAATGACTAAGTCCAAAAAAAAAATTTTTTTCAACTTTTTTCAATTTTACCCCCGTGGGATATATATTCTACACACACACATTTGGAATTCTCCTGGGGTACCCTCACACATATTATTCCCTCATTTAGTGGATATTTTCACAAAAAAGTGAAATTTTCAAAAATCCAAAATATTGGCTGAAAACGACTAAATATCAAGGACTCATTGGGCGAATCGCTCTGGAACTGAAATCGGAACGCTCACTGACATTTGCCCTCTCTGAAAGTCTGATAAACGCCAGAAAAATGACTAAGTCCAAAAAAAATTTTTTTCAATTTTACCCCCGTGGGATATATATTCTACCCACACACATTTGGACCTCTCCTGGGGTACCCTCACACATATTATTCCCTCATTTAGTGTATATTTTCACAAAAAAAGTGAAATTTTCAAAAATCCAAAATATTGGCTGAAAACGACTAAATATCAAGGACTCATTGGGCGAATCGCTCTGGAACTGAAATCGGAACGCTCACTGACATTTGCCTTCTCTGAAAGTCTGATAAACGCCAGAAAAATGACTAAGTCCAAAAAATTTTTTTTTCAATTTTACCCCCGTGAGATATATATTCTACCCACACACATTTGGAACTCTCCTGGGGTACCCTCACACATACTATTCCCTCATTTAGTGGATATTTTCACAAAAAAGTGAAATTTTCAAAAATCCAGAATATTGGCTGAAAACGACTAAATAACAAGGACTCATTGGGCGAATCGCTCTGGAACTGAAATTGGAACGCTCACTGACATTTCCCCTATCTGAAAGTCTGATAAACGCCAGAAAAATGACTAAGTCCAAAAAAATTTTTTTTCAATTTTACCCCCGTGGGATATATATTCTACCCATACACATTTGGACCTCTCCTGGGGTACCCTCACACATATTATTCCCTCATTTAGTGTATATTTTCACAAAAAAGTGAAATTTACAAAAATCCAGAAAATTGGCTGAAAACGACTAAATATCAAGGACTCATTGGGCGAATCGCTCTGGAACTGAAATCGGAACGCTCACTGACATTTGCCCTATCTGAAAGTCTGATAAACGCCAGAAAAAGGACTAAGTCCAAAAAATTTTTTTTTCAATTTTACCCCCTTGAGATATATATTCTACCCACACACATTTGGAACTCTCCTGGGGTACCCTCACACATATTATTCCCTCATTTAGTGGATATTTTCACAAAAAAGTGAAATTTTCAAAAATCCAGAATATTGTCTGAAAACGACTAAATATCAAGGACTCATTGGGCGAATTGCTCTGGAACTGAAATCGTAATGCTCACTGACATTTCCCCTATCTGAAAGTCTGATAAACGCTGGAAAAATGACTAAGTCCAAAAAAAAAAAATTTTTCAACTTTTTTCAATTTTACCCCCGTGGGATATATATTCTACCCACACACATTTGGAACTCTCCTGGGGTACCCTCACACATATTATTCCCTCATTTAGTGGATATTTTCACAAAAAAGAGAAATTTTCAAAAATCCAAATATTGGCTGAAAACGCCTAAATATCAAGGACTCATTGGGCGAATCGCTCTGGAACTGAAATCGGAACGCTCACTGACATTTGGCCTATCTGAAAGTCTGATAAACGCCAGAAAAATGACTAAGTCCAAAAAATTTTTTTTTCAATTTTACCCCCGTGAGATATATATTCTACCCACACACATTTGGAACTCTCCTGGGGTACCCTCACACATATTATTCCCTCATTTAGTGGATATTTTCACAAAAAAGTGAAATTTTCAAAAATCCAAAATATTGGCTGAAAACGACTAAATATCAAGGACTCATTGGGCGAATCGCTCTGGAACTGAAATAGGAACGCTCACTGACATTTGCCCTCTCTGAAAGTCTGATAAACGCCAGAAAAATGACTAAGTCCAAAAAATTTTTTTTTCAATTTTACCCCCGTGGGATATATATTCTACACACACACATTGGGAATTCTCCTGGTGTACCCTCATTTAGTGGATATTTTCACAAAAAAGTGAAATTTTCAAAAATCCAAAATATTGGCTGAAAACGACTAAATATAAAGGACTCATTGGGCGAATCGCTCTGGAACTGAAATCGGAACGCTCACTGACATTTGCCCTATCTGAAAGTCTGATAAACGCCGGAAAAATGACTAAGTCCAAAAAAAAAATTTTTTTCAATTTTACCCCCGTGGGATATATATTCTACACACACACATTTGGAATTCTCCTGGGGTACCCTCACACATATTATTCCCTCATTTAGTGGATATTTTCACAAAAAAGTGAAATTTTCAAAAATCCAAAATATTGGCTGAAAACGACTAAATATCAAGGACTCATTGGGCGAATCGCTCTGGAACTGAAATCGTAACGCTCACTGACATTTGCCCTCTCTGAAAGTCTGATAAACGCCAGAAAAATGAATAAGTCCAAAAAAAAAAAATGTTTCAACTTTTTTCAATTTTACCCCCGTGGGATATATATTCTACACACACACATTTGGAACTCTCCTGGGGTACCCTCACACATATTATTCCCTCATTTAGTGGATATTTTCACAAAAAAGTGAAATTTTCAAAAATCCAAAATATTGGCTGAAAACGACTAAATATCAAGGACTCATTGGGCGAATCGCTCTGGAGCTGAAATCGGAACGCTCACTGACATTTGCCCTCTCTGAAAGTCTGATAAACGCCAGAAAAATGACTAAGTCCAAAAAAATTTTTTTCCATTTTACCCCCGTGGGATATATATTCTACCCACACACATTTGGACCTCTCCTGGGGTACCCTCACACATATTATTCCCTCATTTAGTGGATATTTTCACAAAAAAGTGAAATTTTCAAAAATCCAAAATATTGGCTGAAAACGACTAAATATCAAGGACTCATTGGGCGAATCGCTCTGGAGCTGAAATCGGAACGCTCACTGACATTTGCCCTCTCTGAAAGTCTGATAAACGCCAGAAAAATGACTAAGTCCAAAAAAAATTTTTTTCCATTTTACCCCCGTGGGATATATATTCTACCCATACACATTTGGACCTCTCCTGGGGTACCCTCACACATATTATTCCCTCATTTAGTGTATATTTTCACAAAAAAGTGAAATTTACAAAAATCCAGAAAATTGGCTGAAAACGACTAAATATCAAGGACTCATTGGGCGAATCGCTCTGGAACTGAAATCGGAACGCTCACTGACATTTGCCCTATCTGAAAGTCTGATAAACGCCAGAAAAAGGACTAAGTCCAAAAAATTTTTTTTTCAATTTTACCCCCTTGAGATATATATTCTACCCACACACATTTGGAACTCTCCTGGTGTACCCTCACACATATTATTCCCTCATTTAGTGGATATTTTCACAAAAAAGTGAAATTTTCAAAAATCCAGAATATTGTCTGAAAACGACTAAATATCAAGGACTCATTGGGCGAATTGCTCTGGAACTGAAATCGTAATGCTCACTGACATTTCCCCTATCTGAAAGTCTGATAAACGCTGGAAAAATGACTAAGTCCAAAAAAAAAAAATTTTTCAACTTTTTTCAATTTTACCCCCGTGGGATATATATTGTACCCACACACATTTGGAACTCTCCTGGGGTACCCTCACACATATTATTCCCTCATTTAGTGGATATTTTCACAAAAAAGAGAAATTTTCAAAAATCCAAATATTGGCTGAAAACGCCTAAATATCAAGGACTCATTGGGCGAATCGCTCTGGAACTGAAATCGGAACGCTCACTGACATTTGGCCTATCTGAAAGTCTGATAAACGCCAGAAAAATGACTAAGTCCAAAAAATTTTTTTTTCAATTTTACCCCCGTGAGATATATATTCTACCCACACACATTTGGAACTCTCCTGGGGTACCCTCACACATATTATTCCCTCATTTAGTGGATATTTTCACAAAAAAGTGAAATTTTCAAAAATCCAAAATATTGGCTGAAAACGACTAAATATCAAGGACTCATTGGGCGAATCGCTCTGGAACTGAAATAGGAACGCTCACTGACATTTGCCCTCTCTGAAAGTCTGATAAACGCCAGAAAAATGACTAAGTCCAAAAAATTTTTTTTTCAATTTTACCCCCGTGGGATATATATTCTACACACACACATTGGGAATTCTCCTGGTGTACCCTCATTTAGTGGATATTTTCACAAAAAAGTGAAATTTTCAAAAATCCAAAATATTGGCTGAAAACGACTAAATATAAAGGACTCATTGGGCGAATCGCTCTGGAACTGAAATCGGAACGCTCACTGACATTTGCCCTATCTGAAAGTCTGATAAACCCCCGAAAAATGACTAAGTCCAAAAAAAAATTTTTTTCAACTTTTTCAATTTTACCCCCTTGGGATATATATTCTACCCACACACATTTGGAACTCTCCTGGGGTACCCTCACACATATTATTCCCTCATTTAGTGGATATTTTCACAAAAAAGTGAAATTTTCAAAAATCCAAAATATTGGCTGAAAACGCATAAATATCAAGGACTCATTGGGCGAATCGCTCTGGAACTGAAATCGGAACGCTCACTGACATTTGCCCTATCTGAAAGTCTGATAAACGCCGGAAAAATGACTAAGTCCAAAAAAAAAATTTTTTTCAACTTTTTTCAATTTTACCCCCGTGGGATATATATTCTACACACACACATTTGGAATTCTCCTGGGGTACCCTCACACATATTATTCCCTCATTTAGTGGATATTTTCACAAAAAAGTGAAATTTTCAAAAATCCAAAATATTGGCTGAAAACGACTAAATATCAAGGACTCATTGGGCGAATCGCTCTGGAACTGAAATCGGAACGCTCACTGACATTTGCCCTCTCTGAAAGTCTGATAAACGCCAGAAAAATGACTAAGTCCAAAAAAAATTTTTTTCAATTTTACCCCCGTGGGATATATATTCTACCCACACACATTTGGACCTCTCCTGGGGTACCCTCACACATATTATTCCCTCATTTAGTGTATATTTTCACAAAAAAAGTGAAATTTTCAAAAATCCAAAATATTGGCTGAAAACGACTAAATATCAAGGACTCATTGGGTGAATCGCTCTGGAACTGAAATCGGAACGCTCACTGACATTTGCCTTCTCTGAAAGTCTGATAAACGCCAGAAAAATGACTAAGTCCAAAAAAATTTTTTTTCAATTTTACCCCCGTGGGATATATATTCTACACACACACATTTGGAATTCACCTGGTGTACCCTCACACATATTATTCCCTCATTTAGTGTATATTTTCACAAAAAAGTGAAATTTACAAAAATCCAGAAAATTGGCTGAAAACGACTAAATATCAAGGACTCATTGGGCGAATCGCTCTGGAACTGAAATCGGAACGCTCACTGACATTTGCCCTATCTGAAAGTCTGATAAACGCCAGAAAAAGGACTAAGTCCAAAAAATTTTTTTTTCAATTTTACCCCCTTGAGATATATATTCTACCCACACACATTTGGAACTCTCCTGGGGTACCCTCACACATATTATTCCCTAATTTAGTGGATATTTTCACAAAAAAGTGAAATTTTCAAAAATCCAGAATATTGTCTGAAAACGACTAAATATCAAGGACTCATTGGGCGAATTGCTCTGGAACTGAAATCGTAATGCTCACTGACATTTCCCCTATCTGAAAGTCTGATAAACCCCGGAAAAATGACTAAGTCCAAAAAAAAATTTTTTTCAACTTTTTTCAATTTTACCCCCGTGAGATATATATTCTACCCACACACATTTGGAACTCTCCTGGGGTACCCTCACACATATTATTCCCTCATTTAGTGGATATTTTCACAAAAAAGTGAAATTTTCAAAAATCCAGAAACTTGTCTGAAAACGACTAAATATCAAGGACTCATTGGGCGAATCGCTCTGGAACTGAAATCGTAATGCTCACTGACATTTCCCCTATCTGAAAGTCTGATAAACGCTGGAAAAATGACTAAGTCCAAAAAAAAAATTTTTCAACTTTTTTCAATTTTACCCCCGTGGGATATATATTCTACCCACACACATTTGGAACTCTCCTGGGGTACCCTCACACATATTATTCCCTCATTTAGTGGATATTTTCACAAAAAAGAGAAATTTTCAAAAATCCAAAATATTGGCTGAAAACGCCTAAATATCAAGGACTCATTGGGAGAATTGCTCTGGAACTGAAATCGGAACACTCACTGACATTTGCCCTATCTGAAAGTCTGATAAACGCCGGAAAAATGACTAAGTCCAAAAAAAATTTTTTTTCAACTTTTTTCAATTCACAACCGTGGGATATATATTCTACACACACATTTGGAATTCTCCTGGGGTACCCTCACACATATTATTCCCTCATTTAGTGGATATTTTAACAAAAAAGTGAAATTTTCAAAAATCCAAAATATTGGCTGAAAACGCCTAAATATCAAGGACTCATTGGGCGAATCGCTCTGGAACTGAAATCGGAACGCTCACTGACATTTGCCCTATCTGAAAGTCTGATAAACGCCGGAAAAATGACTAAGTCCAAAAAAAAAAATTTTTTCAACTTTTTTCAATTTTACCCCCGTGGGATATATATTCTACACAAACACATTTGGAATTCTCCTGGGGTACCCTCACACATATTATTCCCTCATTTAGTGGATATTTTCACAAAAAAGAGAAATTTTCAAAAATTCAAAATATTGGCTGAAAACGACTAAATATCAAGGACTCATTGGGCGAATCGCTCTGGAACTGAAATCGGAACGCTCACTGACATTTGCCTTCTCTGAAAGTCTGATAAACGCCAGAAAAATGACTAAGTCCAAAAAAATTTTTTTTCAATTTTACCCCCGTGGGATATATATTCTACACACACACATTTGGAATTCACCTGGTGTACCCTCACACATATTATTCCCTCATTTAGTGTATATTTTCACAAAAAAGTGAAATTTACAAAAATCCAGAAAATTGGCTGAAAACGACTAAATATCAAGGACTCATTGGGCGAATCGCTCTGGAACTGAAATCGGAACGCTCACTGACATTTGCCCTATCTGAAAGTCTGATAAACGCCAGAAAAAGGACTAAGTCCAAAAAATTTTTTTTTCAATTTTACCCCCTTGAGATATATATTCTACCCACACACATTTGGAACTCTCCTGGGGTACCCTCACACATATTATTCCCTAATTTAGTGGATATTTTCACAAAAAAGTGAAATTTTCAAAAATCCAGAATATTGTCTGAAAACGACTAAATATCAAGGACTCATTGGGCGAATTGCTCTGGAACTGAAATCGTAATGCTCACTGACATTTCCCCTATCTGAAAGTCTGATAAACCCCGGAAAAATGACTAAGTCCAAAAAAAAATTTTTTTCAACTTTTTTCAATTTTACCCCCGTGGGATATATATTCTACCCACACACATTTGGAACTCTCCTGGGGTACCCTCACACATATTATTCTCTCATTTAGTGGATATTTTCACAAAAAAGTGAAATTTTCAAAAATCCAAAATATTGGCTGAAAACGCCTAAATATCAAGGACTCATTGGGCGAATCGCTCTGGAACTGAAATCGGAACGCTCACTGACATTTGCCCTATCTGAAAGTCTGATAAACGCCGGAAAAATGACTAAGTCCAAAAAAAAAAATTTTTTCAACTTTTTTCAATTTTACCCCCGTGGGATATATATTCTACACAAACACATTTGGAATTCTCCTGGGGTACCCTCACACATATTATTCCCTCATTTAGTGGATATTTTCACAAAAAAGAGAAATTTTCAAAAATTCAAAATATTGGCTGAAAACGACTAAATATCAAGGACTCATTGGGCGAATCGCTCTGGAACTGAAATCGGAACGCTCACTGACATTTGCCCTATCTGAAAGTCTGATCAACGCCGGAAAAATGACTAAGTCCAAAAAAAAAAAATTTTTCAACTTTTTTCAATTTTACCCCCGTGGGATATATATTCTACCCACACACATTTGGAATTCTCCTGGGGTACCCTCACACATATTATTCACTCATTTAGTGGATATTTTCACAAAAAAGTGAAATTTACAAAAATCCCGAAAATTGGCTGAAAACGACTAAATATCAAGGACTCATTGCGCGAATCGCTCTGGAACTGAAATCGGAACGCTCACTGACATTTGGCCTATCTGAAAGTCTGATAAACGCCAGAAAAATGACTAAGTCCAAAAAATTTTTTTTTCAATTTTACCCCCGTGAGATATATATTCTACCCACACACATTTGGAACTCTCCTGGGGTACCCTCACACATATTATTCCCTCATTTAGTGGATATTTTCACAAAAAAGTGAAATTTTCAAAAATCCAGAAACTTGTCTGAAAACGACTAAATATCAAGGACTCATTGGGCGAATCGCTCTGGAACTGAAATCGTAATGCTCACTGACATTTCCCCTATCTGAAAGTCTGATAAACGCTGGAAAAATGACTAAGTCCAAAAAAAAAAATTTTTCAACTTTTTTCAATTTTACCCCCGTGGGATATATATTCTACCCACACACATTTGGAACTCTCCTGGGGTACCCTCACACATATTATTCCCTCATTTAGTGGATATTTTCACAAAAAAGAGAAATTTTCAAAAATTCAAAATATTGGCTGAAAACCCCTAAATATCAAGGACTCATTGGGAGAATTGCTCTGGAACTGAAATCGGAACACTCACTGACATTTGCCCTATCTGAAAGTCTGATAAACGCCGGAAAAATGACTAAGTCCAAAAAAAAAATTTTTTTCAACTTTTTTCAATTTTACCCCGTGGGATATATATTCTACACACACACATTTGGAATTCTCCTGGGGTACCCTCACACATATTATTCCCTCATTTAGTGGATATTTTCACAAAAAAGAGAAATTTTCAAATATCCAAAATATTGGCTGAAAACGACTAAATATCAAGGACTCATTGGGCGAATCGCTCTGGAACTGAAATCGGAACGCTCACTGACATTTGCCCTATCTGAAAGTCTGATCAACGCCGGAAAAATGACTAAGTCCAAAAAAATTTTTTTTCAATTTTACCCCCGTGGGATATATATTCTACACACACACATTTTGAATTCTCCTGGTGTACCCTCACACATATTATTCCCTCATTTAGTGGATATTTTCACAAAAAAGTGAAATTTTCTAAAATCCAAAATATTGTCTGAAAACGACTAAATATCAAGGACTCATTGGGCGAATCGCTCTGGAACTGAAATCGTAATGCTCACTGACATTTCCCCTATCTGAAAGTCTGATAAACGCTGGAAAAATGACTAAGTCCAAAAAAAAAAAATTTTTCAACTTTTTTCAATTTTACCCCCGTGGGATATATATTCTACCCACACACATTTGGAATTCTCCTGGGGTACCCTCACACATATTATTCACTCATTTAGTGGATATTTTCACAAAAAAGTGAAATTTACAAAAATCCAGAAAATTGGCTGAAAACGACTAAATATCAAGGACTCATTGGGCGAATCGCTCTGGAACTGAAATCGGAACGCTCACTGACATTTGCCCTATCTGAAAGTCTGATAAACGCCAGAAAAATGACTAAGTCCAAAAATTTTTTTTTCAATTTTACCCCCGTGAGATATATATTCTACCCACACACATTTGGAACTCTCCTGGGGTACCCTCACACATATTATTCCCTCATTTAGTGGATATTTTCACAAAAAAGTGAAATTTTCAAAAATCCAAAATATTGGCTGAAAACGCCTAAATATCAAGGACTCATTGGGCGAATCGCTCTGGAACTGAAATCGGAACGCTCACTGACATTTGCCCTATCTGAAAGTCTGATAAACGCCGGAAAAATGACTAAGTCCAAAAAAAAAAATTTTTTCAACTTTTTTCAATTTTACCCCCGTGGGATATATATTCTACACAAACACATTTGGAATTCTCCTGGGGTACCCTCACACATATTATTCCCTCATTTAGTGGATATTTTCACAAAAAAGAGAAATTTTCAAAAATTCAAAATATTGGCTGAAAACGACTAAATATCAAGGACTCATTGGGCGAATCGCTCTGGAACTGAAATCGGAACGCTCACTGACATTTGCCCTATCTGAAAGTCTGATCAACGCCGGAAAAATGACTAAGTCCAAAAAAAAAAAATTTTTCAACTTTTTTCAATTTTACCCCCGTGGGATATATATTCTACCCACACACATTTGGAATTCTCCTGGGGTACCCTCACACATATTATTCACTCATTTAGTGGATATTTTCACAAAAAAGTGAAATTTACAAAAATCCCGAAAATTGGCTGAAAACGACTAAATATCAAGGACTCATTGCGCGAATCGCTCTGGAACTGAAATCGGAACGCTCACTGACATTTGGCCTATCTGAAAGTCTGATAAACGCCAGAAAAATGACTAAGTCCAAAAAATTTTTTTTTCAATTTTACCCCCGTGAGATATATATTCTACCCACACACATTTGGAACTCTCCTGGGGTACCCTCACACATATTATTCCCTCATTTAGTGGATATTTTCACAAAAAAGTGAAATTTTCAAAAATCCAGAAACTTGTCTGAAAACGACTAAATATCAAGGACTCATTGGGCGAATCGCTCTGGAACTGAAATCGGAACGCTCACTGACATTTGCCCTATCTGAAAGTCTGATAAACGCCGGAAAAATGACTAAGTCCAAAAAAAAAAATTTTTTCAACTTTTTTCAATTTTACCCCCGTGGGATATATATTCTACACAAACACATTTGGAATTCTCCTGGGGTACCCTCACACATATTATTCCCTCATTTAGTGGATATTTTCACAAAAAAGAGAAATTTTCAAAAATTCAAAATATTGGCTGAAAACGACTAAATATCAAGGACTCATTGGGCGAATCGCTCTGGAACTGAAATCGGAACGCTCACTGACATTTGCCCTATCTGAAAGTCTGATCAACGCCGGAAAAATGACTAAGTCCAAAAAAAAAAAATTTTTCAACTTTTTTCAATTTTACCCCCGTGGGATATATATTCTACCCACACACATTTGGAATTCTCCTGGGGTACCCTCACACATATTATTCACTCATTTAGTGGATATTTTCACAAAAAAGTGAAATTTACAAAAATCCCGAAAATTGGCTGAAAACGACTAAATATCAAGGACTCATTGCGCGAATCGCTCTGGAACTGAAATCGGAACGCTCACTGACATTTGGCCTATCTGAAAGTCTGATAAACGCCAGAAAAATGACTAAGTCCAAAAAATTTTTTTTTCAATTTTACCCCCGTGAGATATATATTCTACCCACACACATTTGGAACTCTCCTGGGGTACCCTCACACATATTATTCCCTCATTTAGTGGATATTTTCACAAAAAAGTGAAATTTTCAAAAATCCAGAAACTTGTCTGAAAACGACTAAATATCAAGGACTCATTGGGCGAATCGCTCTGGAACTGAAATCGTAATGCTCACTGACATTTCCCCTATCTGAAAGTCTGATAAACGCTGGAAAAATGACTAAGTCCAAAAAAAAAAATTTTTCAACTTTTTTCAATTTTACCCCCGTGGGATATATATTCTACCCACACACATTTGGAACTCTCCTGGGGTACCCTCACACATATTATTCCCTCATTTAGTGGATATTTTCACAAAAAAGAGAAATTTTCAAAAATTCAAAATATTGGCTGAAAACCCCTAAATATCAAGGACTCATTGGGAGAATTGCTCTGGAACTGAAATCGGAACACTCACTGACATTTGCCCTATCTGAAAGTCTGATAAACGCCGGAAAAATGACTAAGTCCAAAAAAAAAATTTTTTTCAACTTTTTTCAATTTTACCCCGTGGGATATATATTCTACACACACACATTTGGAATTCTCCTGGGGTACCCTCACACATATTATTCCCTCATTTAGTGGATATTTTCACAAAAAAGAGAAATTTTCAAATATCCAAAATATTGGCTGAAAACGACTAAATATCAAGGACTCATTGGGCGAATCGCTCTGGAACTGAAATCGGAACGCTCACTGACATTTGCCCTATCTGAAAGTCTGATCAACGCCGGAAAAATGACTAAGTCCAAAAAAATTTTTTTTCAATTTTACCCCCGTGGGATATATATTCTACACACACACATTTTGAATTCTCCTGGTGTACCCTCACACATATTATTCCCTCATTTAGTGGATATTTTCACAAAAAAGTGAAATTTTCTAAAATCCAAAATATTGTCTGAAAACGACTAAATATCAAGGACTCATTGGGCGAATCGCTCTGGAACTGAAATCGTAATGCTCACTGACATTTCCCCTATCTGAAAGTCTGATAAACGCTGGAAAAATGACTAAGTCCAAAAAAAAAAAATTTTTCAACTTTTTTCAATTTTACCCCCGTGGGATATATATTCTACCCACACACATTTGGAATTCTCCTGGGGTACCCTCACACATATTATTCACTCATTTAGTGGATATTTTCACAAAAAAGTGAAATTTACAAAAATCCAGAAAATTGGCTGAAAACGACTAAATATCAAGGACTCATTGGGCGAATCGCTCTGGAACTGAAATCGGAACGCTCACTGACATTTGCCCTATCTGAAAGTCTGATAAACGCCAGAAAAATGACTAAGTCCAAAAATTTTTTTTTCAATTTTACCCCCGTGAGATATATATTCTACCCACACACATTTGGAACTCTCCTGGGGTACCCTCACACATATTATTCCCTCATTTAGTGGATATTTTCACAAAAAAGTGAAATTTTCAAAAATCCAAAATATTGGCTGAAAACGCCTAAATATCAAGGACTCATTGGGCGAATCGCTCTGGAACTGAAATCGGAACGCTCACTGACATTTGCCCTATCTGAAAGTCTGATAAACGCCGGAAAAATGACTAAGTCCAAAAAAAAAAATTTTTTCAACTTTTTTCAATTTTACCCCCGTGGGATATATATTCTACACAAACACATTTGGAATTCTCCTGGGGTACCCTCACACATATTATTCCCTCATTTAGTGGATATTTTCACAAAAAAGAGAAATTTTCAAAAATTCAAAATATTGGCTGAAAACGACTAAATATCAAGGACTCATTGGGCGAATCGCTCTGGAACTGAAATCGGAACGCTCACTGACATTTGCCCTATCTGAAAGTCTGATCAACGCCGGAAAAATGACTAAGTCCAAAAAAAAAAAATTTTTCAACTTTTTTCAATTTTACCCCCGTGGGATATATATTCTACCCACACACATTTGGAATTCTCCTGGGGTACCCTCACACATATTATTCACTCATTTAGTGGATATTTTCACAAAAAAGTGAAATTTACAAAAATCCCGAAAATTGGCTGAAAACGACTAAATATCAAGGACTCATTGCGCGAATCGCTCTGGAACTGAAATCGGAACGCTCACTGACATTTGGCCTATCTGAAAGTCTGATAAACGCCAGAAAAATGACTAAGTCCAAAAAATTTTTTTTTCAATTTTACCCCCGTGAGATATATATTCTACCCACACACATTTGGAACTCTCCTGGGGTACCCTCACACATATTATTCCCTCATTTAGTGGATATTTTCACAAAAAAGTGAAATTTTCAAAAATCCAGAAACTTGTCTGAAAACGACTAAATATCAAGGACTCATTGGGCGAATCGCTCTGGAACTGAAATCGTAATGCTCACTGACATTTCCCCTATCTGAAAGTCTGATAAACGCTGGAAAAATGACTAAGTCCAAAAAAAAAAATTTTTCAACTTTTTTCAATTTTACCCCCGTGGGATATATATTCTACCCACACACATTTGGAACTCTCCTGGGGTACCCTCACACATATTATTCCCTCATTTAGTGGATATTTTCACAAAAAAGAGAAATTTTCAAAAATTCAAAATATTGGCTGAAAACCCCTAAATATCAAGGACTCATTGGGAGAATTGCTCTGGAACTGAAATCGGAACACTCACTGACATTTGCCCTATCTGAAAGTCTGATAAACGCCGGAAAAATGACTAAGTCCAAAAAAAAAATTTTTTTCAACTTTTTTCAATTTTACCCCGTGGGATATATATTCTACACACACACATTTGGAATTCTCCTGGGGTACCCTCACACATATTATTCCCTCATTTAGTGGATATTTTCACAAAAAAGAGAAATTTTCAAATATCCAAAATATTGGCTGAAAACGACTAAATATCAAGGACTCATTGGGCGAATCGCTCTGGAACTGAAATCGGAACGCTCACTGACATTTGCCCTATCTGAAAGTCTGATCAACGCCGGAAAAATGACTAAGTCCAAAAAAATTTTTTTTCAATTTTACCCCCGTGGGATATATATTCTACACACACACATTTTGAATTCTCCTGGTGTACCCTCACACATATTATTCCCTCATTTAGTGGATATTTTCACAAAAAAGTGAAATTTTCTAAAATCCAAAATATTGTCTGAAAACGACTAAATATCAAGGACTCATTGGGCGAATCGCTCTGGAACTGAAATCGTAATGCTCACTGACATTTCCCCTATCTGAAAGTCTGATAAACGCTGGAAAAATGACTAAGTCCAAAAAAAAAAAATTTTTCAACTTTTTTCAATTTTACCCCCGTGGGATATATATTCTACCCACACACATTTGGAATTCTCCTGGGGTACCCTCACACATATTATTCACTCATTTAGTGGATATTTTCACAAAAAAGTGAAATTTACAAAAATCCCGAAAATTGGCTGAAAACGACTAAATATCAAGGACTCATTGGGCGAATCGCTCTGGAACTGAAATCGGAACGCTCACTGACATTTGCCCTATCTGAAAGTCTGATAAACGCCAGAAAAATGACTAAGTCCAAAAATTTTTTTTTCAATTTTACCCCCGTGAGATATATATTCTACCCACACACATTTGGAACTCTCCTGGGGTACCCTCACACATATTATTCCCTCATTTAGTGGATATTTTCACAAAAAAGTGAAATTTTCAAAAATCCAAAATATTGGCTGAAAACGCCTAAATATCAAGGACTCATTGGGCGAATCGCTCTGGAACTGAAATCGGAACGCTCACTGACATTTGCCCTATCTGAAAGTCTGATAAACGCCGGAAAAATGACTAAGTCCAAAAAAAAAAATTTTTTCAACTTTTTTCAATTTTACCCCCGTGGGATATATATTCTACACAAACACATTTGGAATTCTCCTGGGGTACCCTCACACATATTATTCCCTCATTTAGTGGATATTTTCACAAAAAAGAGAAATTTTCAAAAATTCAAAATATTGGCTGAAAACGACTAAATATCAAGGACTCATTGGGCGAATCGCTCTGGAACTGAAATCGGAACGCTCACTGACATTTGCCTTCTCTGAAAGTCTGATAAACGCCAGAAAAATGACTAAGTCCAAAAAAATTTTTTTTCAATTTTACCCCCGTGGGATATATATTCTACACACACACATTTGGAATTCACCTGGTGTACCCTCACACATATTATTCCCTCATTTAGTGTATATTTTCACAAAAAAGTGAAATTTACAAAAATCCAGAAAATTGGCTGAAAACGACTAAATATCAAGGACTCATTGGGCGAATCGCTCTGGAACTGAAATCGGAACGCTCACTGACATTTGCCCTATCTGAAAGTCTGATAAACGCCAGAAAAAGGACTAAGTCCAAAAAATTTTTTTTTCAATTTTACCCCCTTGAGATATATATTCTACCCACACACATTTGGAACTCTCCTGGGGTACCCTCACACATATTATTCCCTAATTTAGTGGATATTTTCACAAAAAAGTGAAATTTTCAAAAATCTAGAATATTGTCTGAAAACGACTAAATATCAAGGACTCATTGGGCGAATTGCTCTGGAACTGAAATCGTAATGCTCACTGACATTTCCCCTATCTGAAAGTCTGATAAACCCCGGAAAAATGACTAAGTCCAAAAAAAAATTTTTTTCAACTTTTTTCAATTTTACCCCCGTGGGATATATATTCTACCCACACACATTTGGAACTCTCCTGGGGTACCCTCACACATATTATTCTCTCATTTAGTGGATATTTTCACAAAAAAGTGAAATTTACAAAAATCCAGAAAATTGGCTGAAAACGACTAAATATCAAGGACTCATTGGGCGAATCGCTCTGGAACTGAAATCGGAACGCTCACTGACATTTGCCCTATCTGAAAGTCTGATAAACGCCAGAAAAATGACTAAGTCCAAAAATTTTTTTTTCAATTTTACCCCCGTGAGATATATATTCTACCCACACACATTTGGAACTCTCCTGGGGTACCCTCACACATATTATTCCCTCATTTAGTGGATATTTTCACAAAAAAGTGAAATTTTCAAAAATCCAAAATATTGGCTGAAAACGCCTAAATATCAAGGACTCATTGGGCGAATCGCTCTGGAACTGAAATCGGAACGCTCACTGACATTTGCCCTATCTGAAAGTCTGATAAACGCCGGAAAAATGACTAAGTCCAAAAAAAAAAATTTTTTCAACTTTTTTCAATTTTACCCCCGTGGGATATATATTCTACACAAACACATTTGGAATTCTCCTGGGGTACCCTCACACATATTATTCCCTCATTTAGTGGATATTTTCACAAAAAAGAGAAATTTTCAAAAATTCAAAATATTGGCTGAAAACGACTAAATATCAAGGACTCATTGGGCGAATCGCTCTGGAACTGAAATCGGAACGCTCACTGACATTTGCCCTATCTGAAAGTCTGATCAACGCCGGAAAAATGACTAAGTCCAAAAAAAAAAAATTTTTCAACTTTTTTCAATTTTACCCCCGTGGGATATATATTCTACCCACACACATTTGGAATTCTCCTGGGGTACCCTCACACATATTATTCACTCATTTAGTGGATATTTTCACAAAAAAGTGAAATTTACAAAAATCCCGAAAATTGGCTGAAAACGACTAAATATCAAGGACTCATTGCGCGAATCGCTCTGGAACTGAAATCGGAACGCTCACTGACATTTGGCCTATCTGAAAGTCTGATAAACGCCAGAAAAATGACTAAGTCCAAAAAATTTTTTTTTCAATTTTACCCCCGTGAGATATATATTCTACCCACACACATTTGGAACTCTCCTGGGGTACCCTCACACATATTATTCCCTCATTTAGTGGATATTTTCACAAAAAAGTGAAATTTTCAAAAATCCAGAAACTTGTCTGAAAACGACTAAATATCAAGGACTCATTGGGCGAATCGCTCTGGAACTGAAATCGTAATGCTCACTGACATTTCCCCTATCTGAAAGTCTGATAAACGCTGGAAAAATGACTAAGTCCAAAAAAAAAAATTTTTCAACTTTTTTCAATTTTACCCCCGTGGGATATATATTCTACCCACACACATTTGGAACTCTCCTGGGGTACCCTCACACATATTATTCCCTCATTTAGTGGATATTTTCACAAAAAAGAGAAATTTTCAAAAATTCAAAATATTGGCTGAAAACCCCTAAATATCAAGGACTCATTGGGAGAATTGCTCTGGAACTGAAATCGGAACACTCACTGACATTTGCCCTATCTGAAAGTCTGATAAACGCCGGAAAAATGACTAAGTCCAAAAAAAAAAATTTTTTCAACTTTTTTCAATTTTACCCCGTGGGATATATATTCTACACACACACATTTGGAATTCTCCTGGGGTACCCTCACACATATTATTCCCTCATTTAGTGGATATTTTCACAAAAAAGAGAAATTTTCAAATATCCAAAATATTGGCTGAAAACGACTAAATATCAAGGACTCATTGGGCGAATCGCTCTGGAACTGAAATCGGAACGCTCACTGACATTTGCCCTATCTGAAAGTCTGATCAACGCCGGAAAAATGACTAAGTCCAAAAAAAATTTTTTTCAATTTTACCCCCGTGGGATATATATTCTACACACACACATTTTGAATTCTCCTGGTGTACCCTCACACATATTATTCCCTCATTTAGTGGATATTTTCACAAAAAAGTGAAATTTTCTAAAATCCAAAATATTGTCTGAAAACGACTAAATATCAAGGACTCATTGGGCGAATCGCTCTGGAACTGAAATCGTAATGCTCACTGACATTTCCCCTATCTGAAAGTCTGATAAACGCTGGAAAAATGACTAAGTCCAAAAAAAAAAAATTTTTCAACTTTTTTCAATTTTACCCCCGTGGGATATATATTCTACCCACACACATTTGGAATTCTCCTGGGGTACCCTCACACATATTATTCACTCATTTAGTGGATATTTTCACAAAAAAGTGAAATTTACAAAAATCCCGAAAATTGGCTGAAAACGACTAAATATCAAGGACTCATTGGGCGAATCGCTCTTGAACTGAAATCGGAACGCTCACTGACATTTGCCCTATCTGAAAGTCTGATAAACGCCAGAAAAATGACTAAGTCCAAAAATTTTTTTTTCAATTTTACCCCCGTGAGATATATATTCTACCCACACACATTTGGAACTCTCCTGGGGTACCCTCACACATATTATTCCCTCATTTAGTGGATATTTTCACAAAAAAGTGAAATTTTCAAAAATCCAAAATATTGGCTGAAAACGCCTAAATATCAAGGACTCATTGGGCGAATCGCTCTGGAACTGAAATCGGAACGCTCACTGACATTTGCCCTATCTGAAAGTCTGATAAACGCCGGAAAAATGACTAAGTCCAAAAAAAAAAATTTTTTCAACTTTTTTCAATTTTACCCCCGTGGGATATATATTCTACACAAACACATTTGGAATTCTCCTGGGGTACCCTCACACATATTATTCCCTCATTTAGTGGATATTTTCACAAAAAAGAGAAATTTTCAAAAATTCAAAATATTGGCTGAAAACGACTAAATATCAAGGACTCATTGGGCGAATCGCTCTGGAACTGAAATCGGAACGCTCACTGACATTTGCCCTATCTGAAAGTCTGATCAACGCCGGAAAAATGACTAAGTCCAAAAAAAAAAAATTTTTCAACTTTTTTCAATTTTACCCCCGTGGGATATATATTCTACCCACACACATTTGGAATTCTCCTGGGGTACCCTCACACATATTATTCACTCATTTAGTGGATATTTTCACAAAAAAGTGAAATTTACAAAAATCCCGAAAATTGGCTGAAAACGACTAAATATCAAGGACTCATTGCGCGAATCGCTCTGGAACTGAAATCGGAACGCTCACTGACATTTGGCCTATCTGAAAGTCTGATAAACGCCAGAAAAATGACTAAGTCCAAAAAATTTTTTTTTCAATTTTACCCCCGTGAGATATATATTCTACCCACACACATTTGGAACTCTCCTGGGGTACCCTCACACATATTATTCCCTCATTTAGTGGATATTTTCACAAAAAAGTGAAATTTTCAAAAATCCAGAAACTTGTCTGAAAACGACTAAATATCAAGGACTCATTGGGCGAATCGCTCTTGAACTGAAATCGTAATGCTCACTGACATTTCCCCTATCTGAAAGTCTGATAAACGCTGGAAAAATGACTAAGTCCAAAAAAAAAAATTTTTCAACTTTTTTCAATTTTACCCCCGTGGGATATATATTCTACCCACACACATTTGGAACTCTCCTGGGGTACCCTCACACATATTATTCCCTCATTTAGTGGATATTTTCACAAAAAAGAGAAATTTTCAAAAATCCAAAATATTGTCTGAAAACGCCTAAATATCAAGGACTCATTGGGAGAATTGCTCTGGAACTGAAATCGGAACACTCACTGACATTTGCCCTATCTGAAAGTCTGATAAACGCCGGAAAAATGACTAAGTCCAAAAAAAAAATTTTTTTCAACTTTTTTCAATTTTACCCCCGTGGGATATATATTCTACCCACACACATTTGGAATTCTCCTGGGGTACCCTCACACATATTATTCACTCATTTAGTGGATATTTTCACAAAAAAGTGAAATTTACAAAAATCCCGAAAATTGGCTGAAAACGACTAAATATCAAGGACTCATTGCGCGAATCGCTCTGGAACTGAAATCGGAACGCTCACTGACATTTGGCCTATCTGAAAGTCTGATAAACGCCAGAAAAATGACTAAGTCCAAAAAATTTTTTTTTCAATTTTACCCCCGTGAGATATATATTCTACCCACACACATTTGGAACTCTCCTGGGGTACCCTCACACATATTATTCCCTCATTTAGTGGATATTTTCACAAAAAAGTGAAATTTTCAAAAATCCAGAAACTTGTCTGAAAACGACTAAATATCAAGGACTCATTGGGCGAATCGCTCTGGAACTGAAATCGTAATGCTCACTGACATTTCCCCTATCTGAAAGTCTGATAAACGCTGGAAAAATGACTAAGTCCAAAAAAAAAAATTTTTCAACTTTTTTCAATTTTAACCCCGTGGGATATATATTCTACCCACACACATTTGGAACTCTCCTGCGGTACCCTCACACATATTATTCCCTCATTTAGTGGATATTTTCACAAAAAAGAGAAATTTTCAAAAATCCAAAATATTGGCTGAAAACCCCTAAATATCAAGGACTCATTGGGAGAATTGCTCTGGAACTGAAATCGGAACACTCACTGACATTTGCCCTATCTGAAAGTCTGATAAACGCCGGAAAAATGACTAAGTCCAAAAAAAAAATTTTTTTCAACTTTTTTCAATTTTACCCCCGTGGGATATATATTCTACACACACACATTTGGAATTCTCCTGGGGTACCCTCACACATATTATTCCCTCATTTAGTGGATATTTTCACAAAAAAGAGAAATTTTCAAATATCCAAAATATTGGCTGAAAACGACTAAATATCAAGGACTCATTGGGCGAATCGCTCTGGAACTGAAATCGGAACGCTCACTGACATTTGCCCTATCTGAAAGTCTGATCAACGCCGGAAAAATGACTAAGTCCAAAAAAAATTTTTTTCAATTTTACCCCCGTGGGATATATATTCTACACACACACATTTTGAATTCTCCTGGTGTACCCTCACACATATTATTCCCTCATTTAGTGGATATTTTCACAAAAAAGTGAAATTTTCTAAAATCCAAAATATTGTCTGAAAACGACTAAATATCAAGGACTCATTGGGCGAATCGCTCTGGAACTGAAATCGTAATGCTCACTGACATTTCCCCTATCTGAAAGTCTGATAAACGCTGGAAAAATGACTAAGTCCAAAAAAAAAAAATTTTTCAACTTTTTTCAATTTTACCCCCGTGGGATATATATTCTACCCACACACATTTGGAATTCTCCTGGGGTACCCTCACACATATTATTCACTCATTTAGTGGATATTTTCACAAAAAAGTGAAATTTACAAAAATCCCGAAAATTGGCTGAAAACGACTAAATATCAAGGACTCATTGCGCGAATCGCTCTGGAACTGAAATCGGAACGCTCACTGACATTTGGCCTATCTGAAAGTCTGATAAACGCCAGAAAAATGACTAAGTCCAAAAAATTTTTTTTTCAATTTTACCCCCGTGAGATATATATTCTACCCACACACATTTGGAACTCTCCTGGGGTACCCTCACACATATTATTCCCTCATTTAGTGGATATTTTCACAAAAAAGTGAAATTTTCAAAAATCCAGAAACTTGTCTGAAAACGACTAAATATCAAGGACTCATTGGGCGAATCGCTCTTGAACTGAAATCGTAATGCTCACTGACATTTCCCCTATCTGAAAGTCTGATAAACGCTGGAAAAATGACTAAGTCCAAAAAAAAAAATTTTTCAACTTTTTTCAATTTTACCCCCGTGGGATATATATTCTACCCACACACATTTGGAACTCTCCTGGGGTACCCTCACACATATTATTCCCTCATTTAGTGGATATTTTCACAAAAAAGAGAAATTTTCAAAAATCCAAAATATTGTCTGAAAACGCCTAAATATCAAGGACTCATTGGGAGAATTGCTCTGGAACTGAAATCGGAACACTCACTGACATTTGCCCTATCTGAAAGTCTGATAAACGCCGGAAAAATGACTAAGTCCAAAAAAAAAATTTTTTTCAACTTTTTTCAATTTTACCCCCGTGGGATATATATTCTACACACACACATTTGGAATTCTCCTGGGGTACCCTCACACATATTATTCCCTCATTTAGTGGATATTTTCACAAAAAAGTGAAATTTTCAAATATCCAAAATATTGGCTGAAAACGACTAAATATCAAGGACTCATTGGGCGAATCGCTCTGGAACTGAAATCGGAATGCTCACTGACATTTGCCCTATCTGAAAGTCTGATAAACGCCGGAAAAATGACTAAGTCCAAAAAAAAATTTTTTTCAACTTTTTTCAATTCACATCCGTGGGATATATATTCTACACACACATTTGGAATTCTCCTGGGGTTCCCTCACACATATTATTCCCTCATTTAGTGGATATTTTCACAAAAAAGTGAAATTTTCAAAAATCCAAAATACTGTCTGAAAACGACTAAATATCAAGGACTCATTGGGCGAATCGCTCTGGAACTGAAATCGTAATGCTCACTGACATTTCCCCTATCTGAAAGTCTGATAAACGCTGGAAAAATGACTAAGTCCAAAAAAAAAAAATTTTTCAACTTTTTTCAATTTTACCCCCGTGGGATATATATTCTATCCACACACATTTGGACCTCTCCTGGGGTACCCTCACACATATTATTCCCTCATTTAGTGTATATTTTCACAAAAAAGTGAAATTTTCAAAAATCCAGAAACTTGTCTGAAAACGACTAAATATCAAGGACTCATTGGGCGAATCGCTCTGGAACTGAAATCGTAATGCTCACTGACATTTCCCCTATCTGAAAGTCTGATAAACGCTGGAAAAATGACTAAGTCCAAAAAAAAAAATTTTTCAACTTTTTTCAATTTTTCCCCCGTGGGATATATATTCTACCCACACACATTTGGAACTCTCCTGGGGTACCCTCACACATATTATTCCCTCATTTAGTGGATATTTTCACAAAAAAGAGAAATTTTCAAAAATCCAAAATATTGTCTGAAAACGCCTAAATATCAAGGACTCATTGAGAGAATTGCTCTGGAACTGAAATCGGAACACTCACTGACATTTGCCCTATCTGAAAGTCTGATAAACGCCGGAAAAATGACTAAGTCCAAAAAAAAAATTTTTTTCAACTTTTTTCAATTTTACCCCCGTGGGATATATATTCTACACACACACATTTGGAATTCTCCTGGGGTACCCTCACACATATTATTCCCTCATTTAGTGGATATTTTCACAAAAAAGTGAAATTTTCAAATATCCAAAATATTGGCTGAAAACGACTAAATATCAAGGACTCATTGGGTGAATCGCTCTGGAACTGAAATCGGAACGCTCACTGACATTTGCCCTATCTGAAAGTCTGATAAACGCCGGAAAAATGACTAAGTCCAAAAAAAATTTTTTTCAATTTTACCCCCGTGGGATATATATTCTACACACACACATTTTGAATTCTCCTGGGGTACCCTCACACATATTATTCCCTCATTTAGTGGATATTTTCACAAAAAAGAGAAATTTTCAAAAATCCAAAATATTGGCTGAAAACGCCTAAATATCAAGGACTCATTGGGCGAATTGCTCTGGAACTGAAATCGGAACACTCACTGACATTTGCCCTATCTGAAAGTCTGATAAACGCCGGAAAAATGACTAAGTCCAAAAAAAAATTTTTTTCAACTTTTTTCAATTCACAACCGTGGGATATATATTCTACACACACATTTGGAATTCTCCTGGGGTTCCCTCACACATATTATTCCCTCATTTAGTGGATATTTTCACAAAAAAGTGAAATTTTCAAAAATCCAAAATATTGTCTGAAAACGACTAAATATCAAGGACTCATTGGGCGAATCGCTCTGGAACTGAAATCGTAATGCTCACTGACATTTCCCCTATCTGAAAGTCTGATAAACGCTGGAAAAATGACTAAGTCCAAAAAAAAAAAATTTTTCAACTTTTTTCAATTTTACCCCCGTGGGATATATATTCTACCCACACACATTTGGAACTCTCCTGGGGTACCCTCACACATATTATCCCCTCATTTAGTGGATATTTTCACAAAAAAGTGAAATTTTCAAAAATCCAGAAAATTGTCTGAAAACGACTAAATATCAAGGACTCATTGGGCGAATCGCTCTGGAACTGAAATCATAATGCTCACTGACATTTCCCCTATCTGAAAGTCTGATAAACGATGGAAAAATGACTAAGTCCAAAAAAAAAAATTTTTCAACTTTTTTCAATTTTACCCCCGTGGGATATATATTCTACACACACACATTTGGAATTCTCCTGGGGTACCCTCACACATATTATTCCCTCATTTAGTGGATATTTTCACAAAAAAGTGAAATTTTCAAAAATCCAAAATATTGGCTGAAAACGAATAAATATCAAGGACTCATTGGGCGAATCGCTCTGGAACTGAAATCGGAACGCTCACTGACATTTGCCCTATCTGAACGTCTGATAAACGCCAGAAAAATGACTAAGTCCAAAAAATTTTTTTTTCAATTTTACCCCCGTGGGATATATATTCTACCCACACACATTTGGACTCTCCTGGGGTACCCTCACACATATTATTCTCTCATTTAGTGGATATTTTCACAAAAAAGTGAAATTTTCAAAAATCCAGAAAATTGTCTGAAAACGACTAAATATCAAGGACTCATTGGGCGAATCGCTCTGGAACTGAAATCATAATGCTCACTGACATTTCCCCTATCTGAAAGTCTGATAAACGATGGAAAAATGACTAAGTCCAAAAAAAAAAATTTTTCAACTTTTTTCAATTTTACCCCCGTGGGATATATATTCTACACACACACATTTGGAATTCTCATGGGGTACCCTCACACATATTATTCCCTCATTTAGTGGATATTTTCACAAAAAAGTGAAATTTTCAAAAATCCAAAATATTGGCTGAAAACGAATAAATATCAAGGACTCATTGGGCGAATCGCTCTGGAACTGAAATCGGAACGCTCACTGACATTTGCCCTATCTGAACGTCTGATAAACGCCAGAAAAATGACTAAGTCCAAAAAATTTTTTTTTCAATTTTACCCCCGTGGGATATATATTCTACCCACACACATTTGGACTCTCCTGGGGTACCCTCACACATATTATTCTCTCATTTAGTGGATATTTTCACAAAAAAGTGAAATTTTCAAAAATCCAGAAAATAGGCTGAAAACGACTAAATATCAAGGACTCAATGGGCGAATCGCTCTGAAACTGAAATCAGAACGCTCACTGACATTTGCCCTCTCTGAAAGTCTGATAAACGCCAGAAAAATGACTAAGTCCAAAAAAAATTTTTTTCAATTTTATCCCCGTGGGATATATATTCTACCCACACACATTTGGAACTCTCCTGGGGTACCCTCACACATATTATCCCTCATTTAGTGGATATTTTCACAAAAAAGTGAAATTTTCAAAAATACAAAATATTGGCTGAAAACGACTAAATATCAAGGACTCATTGGGCGAATCGCTCTGGAACTGAAATCGGAACGCTCACTGACATTTGCCCTATCTGAAAGTCTGATAAACGCCGGAAAAATGACTAAGTCCAAAAAATAAATTTTTTCAACTTTTTTCAATTTTACCCCCGTGGGATATATATTCTACACACACACATTTGGAATTCTCCTGGGGTACCCTCACACATATTATTCTCTCATTTAGTGGATATTTTCACAAAAAAGTGAAATTTTCAAAAATCCAGAAAATTGGCTGAAAACGACTAAATATCAAGGACTCATTGGGCGAATCGCTCTGGAACTGAAATCAGAACTCTCACTGACATTTCCCCTCTCTGAAAGTCTGATAAACGCCAGAAAAATGACTAAGACCAAAAAAAATTTTTTTCAATTTTATCCCCGTGTGATATATATTCTACCCACACACATTTGGAACTCTCCTGGGGTACCCTCACACATATTATCCCTCATTTAGTGGATGTTTTCACAAAAAAGTGAAATTTTCAAAAATCCAGAAAATTGTCTGAAAACGACTAAATATCAAGGAATCATTGGGCGAATCGCTCTGGAACTGAAATCATAATGCTCACTGACATTTCCCCTATCTGAAAGTCTGATAAACGATGGAAAAATGACTAAGTCCAAAAAAAAAAATTTTTCAACTTTTTTCAATTTTACCCCCGTGGGATATATATTCTACCCACACACATTTGGACCTCTCCTGGGGTACCCTCACACATATTATTCCCTCATTTAGTGTATATTTTCACAAAAAAGTGAAATTTACAAAAATCCAGAAAATTGGCTGAAAACGACTAAATATCAAGGACTCATTGGGCGAATCGCTCTGGAACTGAAATCGGAACGCTCACTGACATTTGCCCTATCTGAAAGTCTGATAAACGCCGGAAAAATGACTAAGTCCAAAAAATAAATTTTTTCAACTTTTTTCAATTTTACCCCCATGGGATATATATTCTACCCACACACATTTGGAATTCTCCTGGGGTACCCTCACACATATTATTCCCTCATTTAGTGGATATTTTCACAAAAAAGTGAAATTTTCAAAAATCCAAAATATTGGCTGAAAACGCCAAGGACTCATTGGGCGAATCGCTCTGGAACTGAAATCGGAACGCTCACTGACATTTGCCCTATCTGAAAGTCTGATAAATGCCGGAAAAATGACTAAGTCCAAAAAAAAAATTTTTCAACTTTTTTCAATTTTACCCCCATGGGATATATATTCTACACACACACATTTGGAACTCTCCTGGGGTACCCTCACACATATTATTCCCTCATTTAGTGGATATTTTCACAAAAAAGTGAAATTTTCAAAAATCCAAAATATTGGCTGAAAACGACTAAATATCAAGGAATCATTGGGCGAATCGCTCTGGAACTGAAATCATAATGCTCACTGACATTTCCCCTATCTGAAAGTCTGATAAACGATGGAAAAATGACTAAGTCCAAAAAAAAAAATTTTTCAACTTTTTTCAATTTTACCCCCGTGGGATATATATTCTACACACACACATTTGAAATTCTCCTCGGGTACCCTCACACATATTATTCCCTCATTTAGTGGATATTTTCACAAAAAAGTGAAATTTTCAAAAATCCAAAATATTGGCTGAAAACGACTAAATATCAAGGACTCATTGGGCGAATCGCTCTGGAACTGAAATCGGAACACTCACTGACATTTCCTTCTCTGAAAGTCTGATAAACGCCAGAAAAATGACTAAGTCCCAAAAAATTTTTTTTCAATTTTACCCCCGTGGGATATATATTCTACCCACACACATTTGGACCTCTCCTGGGGTACCCTCACACATATTATTCCCTCATTTAGTGTATATTTTCACAAAAAAGTGAAATTTACAAAAATCCAGAAAATTGGCTGAAAACGACTAAATATCAAGGACTCATTGGGCGAATCGCTCTGGAACTGAAATCGGAACGCTCACTGACATTTGTCCTATCTGAAAGTCTGATAAACGCCGGAAAAATAACTAAGTCCAAAAAATAAATTTTTTCAACTTTTTTCAATTTTACCCCCATGGGATATATATTCTACCCACACACATTTGGAATTCTCCTGGGGTACCCTCACACATATTATTCCCTCATTTAGTGGATATTTTCACAAAAAAGTGAAATTTTCAAAAATCCAAAATATTGGCTGAAAACGCCAAGGACTCAATGGGCGAATCGCTCTGGAACTGAAATCGGAACGCTCACTGACATTTGCCCTATCTGAAAGTCTGATAAATGCCGGAAAAATGACTAAGTCCAAAAAAAAAATTTTTCAACTTTTTTCAATTTTACCCCCGTGGGATATATATTCTACACACACACATTTGGAACTCTCCTGGGGTACCCTCACACATATTATTCCCTCATTTAGTGGATATTTTAACAAAAAAGTGAAATTTTCAAAAATCCAAAATATTGGCTGAAAACGACTAAATATCAAGGACTCATTGGGCGAATCGCTCTGGAACTGATAATCGGAACGCTCACTGACATTTGCCCTATCTGAAAGTCTGATAAACGCCAGAAAAATGACTAGGTCCCAAAAAAATTTTTTTCAATTTTACCCCCGTGGGATATATATTCTACCCACACACATTTGGACCTCTCCTGGGGTACCCTCACACATATTATTCCCTCATTTATTGTATATTTTCACAAAAAAGTGAAATTTACAAAAATCCAGAAAATTGGCTGAAAACGACTAAATATCAAGGACTCATTGGGCGAATCGCTCTGGAACTGAAATCGGAACGCTCACTGACATTTGCCCTATCTGAAAGTCTGATAAACGACAGAAAAAGTACTAAGTCCAAAAAATTTTTTTTTAAATTTTACCTGCGTGAGATATATATTCTACCCACACACATTTGGAACTCTCCTGGGGTACCCTCACACATATTATTCCCTCATTTAGTGGATATTTTCAAAAAAAGAGAAATTTTCAAAAATCCAAAATATTGTCTGAAAACGACTAAATATCAAGGACTCATTGGTCTAATCGCTCTGGATCTGAAATCGGAACGCTCACTCACATTTGCCCTATCTGAAAGTCTGATAAACGCCGGAAAATGACTAAGTCCAAAAAAAATTTTTTACAACTTTTTTCAATTTTACCCCCTTGGGATATATATTCTACCCACACACATTTGGAACTCTCCTGGGGTACCCTCACACATATTATCCCCTCATTTAGTGGATATTTTCACAAAAAAGTGAAATTTTCAAAAATCCAGAAAATTGAAAACGACTAAATATCAAGGACTCATTGGGCGAATCGCTCTGGAACTGAAATCATAATGCTCACCGACATTTCCCCTATCTGAAAGTCTGATAAACGATGGAAAAATGACTAAGTCCAAAAAAAAAATGTTTCAACTTTTTTCAATTTTACCCCCGTGGGATATATATTCTACACACACACATTTGGAATTCTCCTGGGGTTCCCTCACACATATTATTCCCTCATTTAGTGGATATTTCCACAAAAAAGTGAAATTTTCAAAAATCCAAAATATTGGCTGAAAACGACTAAATATCAAGGACTCATTGGGCGAATCGCTCTGGAACTGAAATCGGAACGCTCACTGACATTTGCCCTATCTGAAAGTCTGATAAACGCCGGAAAATGACTAAGTCCAAAAAAAATTTTTTTCAACTTTTTTCAATTTTACCCCCTTGGGATATATATTCTACCCACACACATTTGGAATTCTCCTGGGGTACCCTCACACATATTATTCCCTCATTTAGTGGATATTTTCACAAAAAAGAGAAATTTTCAAAAATCCAAAATATTGGCTGAAAACGACTAAATATCAAGGACTCATTGGGCGGATCTCTCTGGAACTGAAATCGGAACGCTCACAGACATTTGCCCTATCTGAAAGTCTGATAAACGACGGAAAAATGACTAAGTCCAAAAATTTTTTTTTCAATTTTACCCCCGTGAGATATATATTCTACCCACACACATTTGGAACTCTCCTGGGGTACCCTCACACATATTATTCCCTCATTTAGTGGATATTTTCACAAAAAAGTGAAATTTTCAAAAATCCAGAAACTTGTCTGAAAACGACTAAATATCAAGGACTCATTGGGCGAATCGCTCTGGAACTGAAATCGTAATGCTCACTGACATTTCCCCTATCTGAAAGTCTGATAAACGCTGGAAAAATGACTAAGTCCAAAAAAAAAAATTTTTCAACTTTTTTCAATTTTACCCCCGTGGGATATATATTCTACCCACACACATTTGGAACTCTCCTGGGGTACCCTCACACATATTATTCCCTCATTTAGTGGATATTTTCACAAAAAAGAGAAATTTTCAAAAATCCAAAATATTGGCTGAAAACGCCTAAATATCAAGGACTCATTGGGCGAATTGCTCTGGAACTGAAATCGGAACACTCACTGACATTTGCCCTATCTGAAAGTCTGATAAACGCCGGAAAAATGACTAAGTCCAAAAAAAAATTTTTTTCAACTTTTTTCAATTCACAACCGTGGGATACATATTCTACACACACATTTGGAATTCTCCTGGGGTACCCTCACACATATTATTCCCTCATTTAGTGGATATTTTCACAAAAAAGTGAAATTTTCAAAAATCCAAAATATTGGCTGAAAACGCCTAAATATCAAGGACTCATTGGGCGAATCGCTCTGGAACTGAAATCGGAACGCTCACTGACATTTGCCCTATCTGAAAGTCTGATAAACGCCAGAAAAATGACTAAGTCCAAAAATTTTTTTTTTCAATTTTACCCCCGTGAGATATATATTCTACCCACACACATTTGGAACTATCCTGGGGTACCCTCACACATATTATTCCCTCATTTAGTGGATATTTTCACAAAAAAGTGAAATTTTCAAAAATCCAAAATATTGTCTGAAAACGACTAAATATCAAGGACTCATTGGGCGAATCGCTCTGGAACTGAAATCGTAATGCCACTATCTGAAAGTCTGATAAACGCTGGAAAAATGACTAAGTCCAAAAAAAAATAATTTTTCAACTTTTTTCAATTTTACCCCCGTGGGATATATATTCTACCCACACACATTTGGACTCTCCTGGGGTACCCTCACACATATTATTCTCTCATTTAGTGGATATTTTCACAAAAAAGTGAAATTTTCAAAAATCCAGAAAATTGTCTGAAAACGACTAAATATCAAGGACTCATTGGGCGAATCGCTCTGGAACTGAAATCATAATGCTCACTGACATTTCCCCTATCTGAAAGTCTGATAAACGATGGAAAAATGACTAAGTCCAAAAAAAAAAATTTTTCAACTTTTTTCAATTTTACCCCCGTGGGATATATATTCTACACACACACATTTGGAATTCTCATGGGGTACCCTCACACATATTATTCCCTCATTTAGTGGATATTTTCACAAAAAAGTGAAATTTTCAAAAATCCAAAATATTGGCTGAAAACGAATAAATATCAAGGACTCATTGGGCGAATCGCTCTGGAACTGAAATCGGAACGCTCACTGACATTTGCCCTATCTGAACGTCTGATAAACGCCAGAAAAATGACTAAGTCCAAAAAATTTTTTTTTCAATTTTACCCCCGTGGGATATATATTCTACCCACACACATTTGGACTCTCCTGGGGTACCCTCACACATATTATTCTCTCATTTAGTGGATATTTTCACAAAAAAGTGAAATTTTCAAAAATCCAGAAAATAGGCTGAAAACGACTAAATATCAAGGACTCAATGGGCGAATCGCTCTGAAACTGAAATCAGAACGCTCACTGACATTTGCCCTCTCTGAAAGTCTGATAAACGCCAGAAAAATGACTAAGTCCAAAAAAAATTTTTTTCAATTTTATCCCCGTGGGATATATATTCTACCCACACACATTTGGAACTCTCCTGGGGTACCCTCACACATATTATCCCTCATTTAGTGGATATTTTCACAAAAAAGTGAAATTTTCAAAAATACAAAATATTGGCTGAAAACGACTAAATATCAAGGACTCATTGGGCGAATCGCTCTGGAACTGAAATCGGAACGCTCACTGACATTTGCCCTATCTGAAAGTCTGATAAACGCCGGAAAAATGACTAAGTCCAAAAAATAAATTTTTTCAACTTTTTTCAATTTTACCCCCGTGGGATATATATTCTACACACACACATTTGGAATTCTCCTGGGGTACCCTCACACATATTATTCTCTCATTTAGTGGATATTTTCACAAAAAAGTGAAATTTTCAAAAATCCAGAAAATTGGCTGAAAACGACTAAATATCAAGGACTCATTGGGCGAATCGCTCTGGAACTGAAATCAGAACTCTCACTGACATTTCCCCTCTCTGAAAGTCTGATAAACGCCAGAAAAATGACTAAGACCAAAAAAAATTTTTTTCAATTTTATCCCCGTGTGATATATATTCTACCCACACACATTTGGAACTCTCCTGGGGTACCCTCACACATATTATTCCCTCATTTAGTGTATATTTTCACAAAAAAGTGAAATTTACAAAAATCCAGAAAATTGGCTGAAAACGACTAAATATCAAGGACTCATTGGGCGAATCGCTCTGGAACTGAAATCGGAACGCTCACTGACATTTGCCCTATCTGAAAGTCTGATAAACGCCGGAAAAATGACTAAGTCCAAAAAATAAATTTTTTCAACTTTTTTCAATTTTACCCCCATGGGATATATATTCTACCCACACACATTTGGAATTCTCCTGGGGTACCCTCACACATATTATTCCCTCATTTAGTGGATATTTTCACAAAAAAGTGAAATTTTCAAAAATCCAAAATATTGGCTGAAAACGACTAAATATCAAGGAATCATTGGGCGAATCGCTCTGGAACTGAAATCATAATGCTCACTGACATTTCCCCTATCTGAAAGTCTGATAAACGATGGAAAAATGACTAAGTCCAAAAAAAAAAATTTTTCAACTTTTTTCAATTTTACCCCCGTGGGATATATATTCTACACACACACATTTGAAATTCTCCTCGGGTACCCTCACACATATTATTCCCTCATTTAGTGGATATTTTCACAAAAAAGTGAAATTTTCAAAAATCCAAAATATTGGCTGAAAACGACTAAATATCAAGGACTCATTGGGCGAATCGCTCTGGAACTGAAATCGGAACACTCACTGACATTTCCCTCTCTGAAAGTCTGATAAACGCCAGAAAAATGACTAAGTCCCAAAAAATTTTTTTTCAATTTTACCCCCGTGGGATATATATTCTACCCACACACATTTGGACCTCTCCTGGGGTACCCTCACACATATTATTCCCTCATTTAGTGTATATTTTCACAAAAAAGTGAAATTTACAAAAATCCAGAAAATTGGCTGAAAACGACTAAATATCAAGGACTCATTGGGCGAATCGCTCTGGAACTGAAATCGGAACGCTCACTGACATTTCCCCTATCTGAAAGTCTGATAAACGCCGGAAAAATGACTAAGTCCAAAAAAAAAAATTTTTCAACTTTTTTCAATTTTACCCCCGTGGGATATATATTCTACCCACACACATTTGGACCTCTCCTGGGGTACCCTCACACATATTATTCCCTCATTTAGTGGATATTTTCACAAAAAAGTGAAATTTTCAAAAATCCAAAATATTGTCTGAAAACGACTAGATATCAAGGACTCATTGGGCGAATCGCTCTGGAACTGAAATCGTAATGCCCCTATCTGAAAGTCTGATAAACGCTGGAAAAATGACTAAGTCCAAAAAAAAAAAATTTTTCAACTTTTTTCAATTTTACCCCCGTGGGATATATATTCTACCCACACACATTTGGAATTCTCCTGGGGTACCCTCACACATATTATTCACTCATTTAGTGGATATTTTCACAAAAAAGAGAAATTTTCAAAAATCCAGAAAATTGGCTGAAAAAGACTAAATATCAAGGACTCATTGCGCGAATCGCTCTGGAACTGAAATCGGAACGCTCACTGACATTTGGCCTATCTGAAAGTCTGATAAACGCCAGAAAAATGACTAAGTCCAAAAAAATTTTTTTTCAATTTTACACCCGTGGGATATATATTCTACCCACACACATTTGGACCTCTCCTGGGGTACCCTCACACATATTATTCCCTCATTTAGTGTATATTTTCACAAAAAAGTGAAATTTACAAAAATCCAGAAAATTGGCTGAAAACGACTAAATATCAAGGACTCATTGGGCGAATCGCTCTGGACTGAAATCGGAATACTCACTGACATTTGCCCTATCTGAAAGTCTGATAAACGCCGGAAAAATGACTAAGTCCAAAAAAAATTTTTTTCAACTTTTTTCAATTTTACCCCCGTGGGATATATATTCTACCCACACACATTTGGAATTCTCCTGGGGTACCCTCACACATATTATTCCCTCATTTAGTGGATATTTTCACAAAAAAGTGAAATTTTCAAAAATCCAAAATATTGGCTGAAAACGACTAAATATCAAGGACTCATTGGGCGAATCGCTCTGTAACTGAAATCGGAACGCTCACTGACATTTGCCCTCTCTGAAAGTCTGATAAACGGCAGAAAAATGACTAAGTCCAAAAAAAAAAGTTTTTCAACTTTTTTCAATTTTACCCCCGTGGGATATATATTCTACACACACACATTTGGAATTCTCCTGGGGTACCCTCACACATATTATTCCCTCATTTAGTGGATATTTTCACAAAAAAGTGAAATTTTCAAAAATCCAAAATATTGGCTGAAAACGACTAAATATCAACGACTCATTGGGCGAATCGCTCTGGAACTGAAATCGGAACGCTCACTGACATTTGCCCTATCTGAAAGTCTGATAAACGCCGGAAAATGACGAAGTTCAAAAAAATTTTTTTTAAACTTTTTTCACTTTTACCCCCTTGGGATATATATTCTACCCACACACATTTGGAACTCTCCTGGGGTACCCTCACACATATTATCCCCTCATTTAGTGGATATTTTCACAAAAAAGTGAAATTTTCAAAAATCCAGAAAATTGTCTGAAAACGACTAAATATCAAGGACTCATTGGGCGAATCGCTCTGGAACTGAAATCGGAACGCTCACTGACATTTGCCCTATCTGAAAGTCTGATAAACGCCGGAAAAATGACTAAGTCCAAAAAATAAATTTTTTCAACTTTTTTCAATTTTACCCCCGTGGGATATATATTCTACACACACACATTTGGAATTCTCCTGGGGTACCCTCACACATATTATTCTCTCATTTAGTGGATATTTTCACAAAAAAGTTAAATTTTCAAAAATCCAGAAAATTGGCTGAAAACGACTAAATATCAAGGACTCATTGGGCGAATCGCTCTGGAACTGAAATCAGAACTCTCACTGACATTTGCCCTCTCTGAAAGTCTGATAAACGCCAGAAAAATGACTAAGACCAAAAAAATTTTTTTTCAATTTTATCCCCGTGTGATATATATTCTACCCACACACATTTGGAACTCTCCTGGGGTACCCTCACACATATTATCCCTCATTTAGTGGATATTTTCACAAAAAAGTGAAATTTTCAAAAATCCAGAAAATTGTCTGAAAACGACTAAATATCAAGGAATCATTGGGCGAATCGCTCTGGAACTGAAATCATTATGCTCACTGACATTTCCCCTATCTGAAAGTCTGATAAACGATGGAAAAATGACTAAGTCCAAAAAAAAAAATTTTTCAACTTTTTTCAATTTTACCCCCGTGGGATATATATTCTACACACACATTTGAAATTCTCCTCGGGTACCCTCACACATATTATTCCCTCATTTAGTGGATATTTTCACAAAAAAGTGAAATTTTCAAAAATCCAAAATATTGGCTGAAAACGCCTAAATATCAAGTAGTCATTGGGCGAATCGCTCTGGAACTGAAATCGGAACGCTCACTGACATTTGCCCTCTCTGAAAGTCTGATAAACGCCAGAAAAATGTCTAAGTTCAAAAAAATTTTTTTTCAATTTTACCCACGTGGGATATATATTCTATCCACACACATTTGGAACTCTCCTGGGGTACCCTCACACATATTATTCCCTCATTTAGTGGATATTTTCACAAAAAAGAGAAATTTTCAAAAATCCAAAATATTAGCTGAAAACACCTAAATATCAAGGACTCATTGGGCAAATCGCTCTGGAACTGAAATCGGAACGCTCACTGACATTTGCCCTATCTGAAAGTCTGATAAACGCCGGAAAAATGACTAAGTCCAAAAAATAAATTTTTTCAACTTTTTTCAATTTTACCCCCGTGGGATATATATTCTACACACACACATTTGGAATTCTCCTGGGGTACCCTCACACATATTATTCCCTCATTTAGTGGATATTTTCACAAAAAAGTGAAATTTTCAAAAATCCAAAATATTGGCTGAAAACGACTAAATATCAAGGACTCATTGGGCGAATCGCTCTGGAACTGAAATCGGAACGCTCACTGACATTTGCCCTATCTGAAAGTCTGATAAACGACAGAAAAAGTACTAAGTCCAAAAAATTTTTTTTTAAATTTTACCCCCGTGAGATATATATTCTACCCACACACATTTTGAACTCTCCTGGGGTACCCTCACACATATTATTCCCTCATTTAGTGGATATTTTCACAAAAAAGAGAAATTTTCAAAAATCCAAATATTGGCTGAAAACGCCTAAATATCAAGGACTCATTGGGCGAATCGCTCTGGAACTGAAATCGGAACGCTCACTGACATTTGCCCTCTCTGAAAGTCTGATAAACGCCAGAAAAATGACTAAGTCCAAAAAAAATTTTTTTCAATTTTACCCCCGTGGGATATATATTCTACCCACACACATTTGGAACTCTTCTGGGGTACCCTCACACATATTATCCCCTCATTTAGTGGATATTTTCACAAAAAAGTGAAATTTTCAAAACTCCAGAAAATTGTCTGAAAACGACTAAATATCAAGGACTCATTGGGCGAATCACTCTGGAACTGAAATCATAATGCTCACTGACATTTTTCCTATCTGAAAGTCTGATAAACGATGGAAAAATGACTAAGTCCAAAAAAAAAAATTTTTCAACTTTTTTCAATTTTACCCCGTGGGATATATATTCTACACACACACATTTGGAATTCTCCTGGGGTACCCTCACACATATTATTCCCTCATTTAGTGGATATTTTCACAAAAAAGTGAAATTTTCAAAAATCCAAAATATTGGCTGAAAACGACGAAATATCAAGGACTCATTGGTCGAATCGCTCTGGAACTGAAATCGGAACGCTCACTCACATTTGCCCTATCTGAAAGTCTGATAAACGCCGGAAAATGACTAAGTCCAAAAAAAATTTTTTTCAACTTTTTTCAATTTTACCCCCTTGGGATATATATTCTACCCACACACATTTGGAACTCTCCTGGGGTACCCTCACACATATTATCCCCTCATTTAGTGGATATTTTCACAAAAAAGTGAAATTTTCAAAAATCCAGAAAATTGAAAACGTCTAAATATCAAGGACTCATTGGGCGAATCGCTCTGGAACTGAAATCATAATGCTCACTGACATTTCCCCTATCTGAAAGTCTGATAAACGATGGAAAAATGACTAAGTCCAAAAAAAAAATGTTTCAACTTTTTTCAATTTTACCCCCGTGGGATATATATTCTACACACACATTTGGAATTCTCCTGGGGTTCCCTCACACATATTATTCCCTCATTTAGTGGATATTTTCACAAAAAGTGAAATTTTCAAAAATCCAAAATATTGGCTGAAAACGACTAAATATCAAGGACTCATTGGGCGGATCGCTCTGGAACTGAAATCGGAACGCTCACAGACATTTGCCCTATCTGAACATCTGATAAACGCCAGAAAAATGACTAAGTCCAAAAAATTTTTTTTTCAATTTTACCTCCGTGGGATATATATTCTACCCACACACATTTGGAACTCTCCTTGGGTACCCTCACACATATTATTCCCTCATTTAGTGGATATTTTCACAAAAAAGAGAAATTTTCAAAAATCCAAAATATTGGCTGAAAACGACTAAATATCAAGGACTCATTGGGCGGATCGCTCTGCAACTGAAATCGGAACGCTCACAGACATTTGCCCTATCTGAAAGTCTGATAAACGCCGGAAAAATGACTAAGTCCAAAAAAAAAAATGTTTCAACTTTTTTCAATTTTACCCCTGTGGGATATATATTCTACCCACACACATTTGGAACTCTCCTGGGGTGCCCTCACACATATTATTCTCTCATTTAGTGGATATTTTCACAAAAAAGTGAAATTTTCAAAAATCCAGAAAATTGGCAGAAAATGACTAAATATCAAGGACTCATTGGGCGAATTGCTCTGGAATTGAAATCGGTACACTCACTGACATTTCCCCTATTTGAAAGTCTGATAAACGCCAGAAAAATGACTAAGTCCAAAAAAAAAAGTTTTTGTACTTTTTTCAATTTTACCCCCATGGGATATATATTCTACCCACACACATTTGGAACTCTCCTGGGGTACCCTAACACATATTATTCCCTCATTTAGTGGATATTTTCACAAAAAAGTGAAATTTTCAAAAATCCAGAAAATTGGCTGAAAATGACTAAATATCAAGGACTCATTGGGCGAATCGCTCTGGAACTGAAATCGTATTGCTCACTGACATTTCCCCTAGCTGAAAGTCTGATAAATCCTGGAAAAATGACTTAAGTCCAAAAAAAAAAATTTTTCAACTTTTTTTAATTTTACCCCCGTGGGATATATAGTCTACCCACACACATTTGGAACTCTCCTGGGGTACCCTCACACATATTATTCCCTCATTTAGTGGATATTTTCACAAAAAAGTGAAATTTTCAAAAATCCAAAATATTGGCTGAAAACGACTAAATATCAAGGACTCATTGGGCGAATCGCTCTGGAACTGAAATCGGAATGCTCACTGACATTTGCCATATCTGAAAGTCTGATAAACGTCGGAAAAATGACTAAGTCCAAAAAAATAATTTTTTTCAACTTTTTTCAATTTTACCCCCGTGGGATATATATTCTACCCACACACATTTGGAACTCTCCTGGGGTACCCTCACACATATTATTCCCTCATTTAGTGGATATTTTCACAAAAAAGTGAAATTTTCAAAAATCCAGAAAATTGTCTGAAAACGACTAGATATCAAGGACTCATTGGGCGAATCGCTCTAGAACTGAAATCGATATGCTCACTGACATCTGCCCTATCTGAAAGTCTGATAAACGCTGGAAAAATGACTAAGTCCAAAAAAAAAATGTTTCAACTTTTTTCAATTTTACCCCCGTGGGATATATATTCTACACACACATTTGGAATTCTCCTGGGGTTCCCTCACACATATTATTCCCTCATTTAGTGGATATTTTCACAAAAAGTGAAATTTTCAAAAATCCAAAATATTGGCTGAAAACGACTAAATATCAAGGACTCATTGGGCGGATCGCTCTGGAACTGAAATCGGAACGCTCACAGACATTTGCCCTATCTGAACATCTGATAAACGCCAGAAAAATGACTAAGTCCAAAAAATTTTTTTTTCAATTTTACCTCCGTGGGATATATATTCTACCCACACACATTTGGAACTCTCCTTGGGTACCCTCACACATATTATTCCCTCATTTAGTGGATATTTTCACAAAAAAGAGAAATTTTCAAAAATCCAAAATATTGGCTGAAAACGACTAAATATCAAGGACTCATTGGGCGGATCGCTCTGCAACTGAAATCGGAACGCTCACAGACATTTGCCCTATCTGAAAGTCTGATAAACGCCGGAAAAATGACTAAGTCCAAAAAAAAAAATGTTTCAACTTTTTTCAATTTTACCCCTGTGGGATATATATTCTACCCACACACATTTGGAACTCTCCTGGGGTGCCCTCACACATATTATTCTCTCATTTAGTGGATATTTTCACAAAAAAGTGAAATTTTCAAAAATCCAGAAAATTGGCAGAAAATGACTAAATATCAAGGACTCATTGGGCGAATTGCTCTGGAATTGAAATCGGTACACTCACTGACATTTCCCCTATTTGAAAGTCTGATAAACGCCAGAAAAATGACTAAGTCCAAAAAAAAAAGTTTTTGTACTTTTTTCAATTTTACCCCCATGGGATATATATTCTACCCACACACATTTGGAACTCTCCTGGGGTACCCTAACACATATTATTCCCTCATTTAGTGGATATTTTCACAAAAAAGTGAAATTTTCAAAAATCCAGAAAATTGGCTGAAAATGACTAAATATCAAGGACTCATTGGGCGAATCGCTCTGGAACTGAAATCGTATTGCTCACTGACATTTCCCCTAGCTGAAAGTCTGATAAATCCTGGAAAAATGACTTAAGTCCAAAAAAAAAAATTTTTCAACTTTTTTTAATTTTACCCCCGTGGGATATATAGTCTACCCACACACATTTGGAACTCTCCTGGGGTACCCTCACACATATTATTCCCTCATTTAGTGGATATTTTCACAAAAAAGTGAAATTTTCAAAAATCCAAAATATTGGCTGAAAACGACTAAATATCAAGGACTCATTGGGCGAATCGCTCTGGAACTGAAATCGGAATGCTCACTGACATTTGCCATATCTGAAAGTCTGATAAACGTCGGAAAAATGACTAAGTCCAAAAAAATAATTTTTTTCAACTTTTTTCAATTTTACCCCCGTGGGATATATATTCTACCCACACACATTTGGAACTCTCCTGGGGTACCCTCACACATATTATTCCCTCATTTAGTGGATATTTTCACAAAAAAGTGAAATTTTCAAAAATCCAGAAAATTGTCTGAAAACGACTAGATATCAAGGACTCATTGGGCGAATCGCTCTAGAACTGAAATCGATATGCTCACTGACATCTGCCCTATCTGAAAGTCTGATAAACGCTGGAAAAATGACTAAGTAAAAAAAAAACTTTTTTCAACTTTTTTCAATTTTACCCCCGTGGAATATATATTCTACCCACACACATTTGGAACTCTCCTGGGGAACCCTCACACATATTATTCCCTCATTTTGTTGATATTTTCACAAAAAAGTGAAATTTTCAAAAATCCAGGAAATTGGCTGAAAACGACTAAATATCAAAGACGCATTGGGCGAATCGCTCTGGAACTGAAATCGGAATGCTCACTGACATTTGCCCTATCTGAAAGTCTGATAAACGCCGGAAAAATCACTAAGTCCAAAAAAAAAGTTTTTTAAACTTTTTTCAATTTTACCCCGTGTTATATATATTCTACCCACACACATTTGGAACTCTCCTGGGGTACCCTCACACATATTATTCTCTCATTTAGTGGATATTTTCACAAAAAAGTGAAATTTTAAAAAATCCAGAAAATTGGCTGAAAACGACTAAATATCAAGGACTGATTGGGCGAATCGCTCTGGAACTGAAATCGTATTGCTCACTGACATTTCCCCTATCTGAAAGTCTGATAAACGCTGGAAAAATGACTAAGTCCAAAAAAAAAAAATTTTTCAACTTTTTTCAATTTTACCCCCGTGGGATATATATTCTACCCACACACATTTGGAATTCTCCTAGGGTACCCTCACACATATTATTCCCTCATTTAGTGGATATTTTCACAAAAAAGTGAAATTTTCAAAAATCCAGAAAATTGGCTGAAAACGACTAAATATCAAGGACTCATTGGGCGAATCGCTCTGGAACTGAAATCGGAATGCTCACTGACATTTGCCATATCTGAAAGTCTGATAAACGCCGGAAAAATGACTAAGTCCAAAAAAATAATTTTTTCAACTTTTTTCAATTTTACCCCCATGGGATATGTATTCTACCCACACACATTTGGAACTCTCCTGGGGTACCCTCACTCATATTATTCCTTCATTTAGTGGATATTTTCACAAAAAAGTGAAATTTTCAAAAAATCCAGAAAATTGGCTGAAAACGAAGTAATATAAAGGAATCACTGGGCGAATCGCTCTAGAACTGAAATCGATATGCTCACTGATATCTGCCCTATGTGAAAGTCTGATAAACGCCGGAAAAATGACTAAGTCCAAAAAAAAAAATTTTTCAACTTTTTTCAATTTTACCCCGTGGTATATGTATTCTACCCACACACATTTGGAACTCTCCTGGGGTACGTCATACATATTATTCCCTCAGTTAGTGGATATTTTCACAAAAAAGTGAAATTTTCAAAAATCCAGAAAATTGGCTGAAAACGACTAAATATCAAAGACTCATTGGGCGAATCGCTCTGGAACTGAAATCGGAACGCTCACTGACATTTGCCCTATCTGAAAGTCTGATAAATGCCGGAAAAATGACTAAGTCCAAAAAAAAAAATTTTTCAACTTTTTTCAATTTTACCCCCGTGGGATATATAGTCTACCCACACACATTTGGAACTCTCCTGGGGTACCCTCACACATATTATTCCCTCATTTAGTGGATATTTTCACAAAAAAGTGAAATTTTCAAAAATCCAGAAAATTGGCTGAAAACGACTAAATATCAAGGACTCATTGTGCGAATCGCTCTGGAACTGAAATCAGAACGCTCACTGACATTTCCCCTATCTGAAAGTCTGATAAATCCTGGAAAAATGACTTAAGTCCAAAAAAAATAATTTTTCAACTTTTTTCAATTTTACCCCCGTGGGATATATAGTCTACCCACACACATTTGGAACTCTCCTGGCGTACCCTCACACATATTATTCCCTCATTTAGTGGATATTTTCAGAAAAAAATGAAATTTTCAAAAATCCAGAAATTGTCTGAAAACGAATAAATATCAAGGACTCATTGGGCGAATCGCTCTAGAACTGAAATCGATATGCTCACTGACATCTGCCCTATCTGAAAGTCTGATAAACGCTGGAAAAATGACTAAGTAAAAAAAAAAAATTTTTCAACTTTTTTCAATTTTACCCCCGTGGAATATATATTCTACCCACACATATTTGGAACTCTCCTGGGGAACCCTCACACATATTATTCCCTCATTTTGTTGATATTTTCACAAAAAAGTGAAATTTTCAAAAATCCAGAAAATTGGCTGAAAACGACTAAATATCAAAGACGCATTGGGCGAATCGCTCTGGAACTGAAATCGGAATGCTCACTGACATTTGCCCTATCTGAAAGTCTGATAAACGCCGGAAAAATCACTAAGTCCAAAAAAAAAGTTTTTTAAACTTTTTTCAATTTTACCCCGTGTTATATATATTCTACCCACACACATTTGGAACTCTCCTGGGGTACCCTCACACATATTATTCTCTCATTTAGTGGATATTTTCACAAAAAAGTGAAATTTTAAAAAATCCAGAAAATTGGCTGAAAACGACTAAATATCAAGGACTGATTGGGCGAATCGCTCTGGAACTGAAATCGTATTGCTCACTGACATTTCCCCTATCTGAAAGTCTGATAAACGCTGGAAAAATGACTAAGTCCAAAAAAAAAAAAATTTTCAACTTTTTTCAATTTTACCCCCGTGGGATATATATTCTACCCACACACATTTGGAACTCTCCTGGGGTACGTCATACATATTATTCCCTCAGTTAGTGGATATTTTCACAAAAAAGTGAAATTTTCAAAAATCCAGAAAATTGGCTGAAAACGACTAAATATCAAAGACTCATTGTGCGAATCGCTCTGGAACTGAAATCAGAACGCTCACTGACATTTCCCCTATCTGAAAGTCTGATAAATCCTGGAAAAATGACTTAAGTCCAAAAAAAAAAATTTTTCAACTTTTTTCAATTTTACCCCCGTGGGATATATAGTCTGCCCACACACATTTGAAACTCTCCTGGGGTACTCTCACACATATTATTCCCTCATTTAGTGGATATTTTCACAAAAAAGTGAAATTTTCAAAAATCCAGAAAATTGGCTGAAAACGACTAAATATCAAGGACTCATTGGGCGAATCGCTCTGGAACTGAAATCGGAACGCTCACTGACATTTGCCATATCTGAAAGTCTGATAAACGCCGGAAAAATGGCTAAGTAAAAAAAAAAATTTTTTCAACTTTTTTCAATTTTACCCCCGTGGAATATATATTCTACCCACACACATTTGGAACTCTCCTGGGGAACCCTCACACATATTATTCCCTCATTTTGTTCATATTTTCACAAAAAAGTGAAATTTTCAAAAATCCAGAAAATTGGCTGAAAACTACTAAATATCAAAGACGCATTGGGCGAATCGCTCTGGACTGAAATCGGAATGCTCACTGACATTTGCCCTATCTGAAAGTCTGATAAACGCCGGAAAAATCACTAAGTCCAAAAAAAAAGTTTTTTAAACTTTTTTCAATTTTACCCCGTGTTATATATATTCTACCCACACACATTTGGAACTCTCCTGGGGTACCCTCACACATATTATTCTCTCATTTAGTGGATATTTTCACAAAAAAAGTGAAATTTTCAAAAATCCAGAAAATTGGCTGAAAACGACTAAATATCAAGGACTCATTGGGCGAATCGCTCTGGAACTGAAATCGGAATGCTCACTGACATTTGCCCTATCTGAAAGTCTGATAAACGCCGGAAAAATCACTAAGTCCAAAAAAAAAGTTTTTTAAACTTTTTTCAATTTTACCCCGTGTTATATATATTCTACCCACACACATTTGGAACTCTCCTGGGGTACCCTCACACATATTATTCTCTCATTTAGTGGATATTTTCACAAAAAAGTGAAATTTTCAAAAATCCAGAAAATTGGCTGAAAACGACTAAATATCAAGGACTCATTGGGCGAATCGCTCTGGAACTGAAATCGGAATGCTCACTGACATTTGCCGTATCTGAAAGTCTGATAAACGCCGGAAAAATGACTAAGTCCAAAAAAATAATTTTTTAAACTTTTTTCAATTTTACCCCCATGGGATATGTATTCTACCCACACACATTTGGAACTCTCCTGGGGTACCCTCACTCATATTATTCCTTCATTTAGTGGATATTTTCACAAAAAAGTGAAATTTTCAAAAAATCCAGAAAATTGGCTGAAAACGACTTAATATAAAGGAATCACTGGGCGAATCGCTCTAGAACTGCAATCGATATGCTCACTGACATCTGCCCTATCTGAAAGTCTGATAAACGCCGGAAAAATGACTAAGTCCAAAAAAAAAATTTTTCAACTTTTTTCAATTTTACCCCCGTGGGATATATAGTCTACCCACACACATTTGGAACTCTCCTGGCGTAACCTCACACATATTATTCCCTCATTTAGTGGATATTTTCACAAAAAAGTAAAATTTTCAAAAATCCAAAATATTGGCTGAAAACAACTAAATATCAAGGATTCATTGGGCGAATCGCTCTGGAACTGAAATTGAAGCGCTCACTGACATTTGCCATATCTGAAAGTCTGATAAACGCCGGAAAAATGACTAAGTCCAAAAAAAAATTTTTATCAACTTTTTTCAATTTTACCCACGTGGGATATATATTCTACCCACACACATTTGGAACTCTCCTGGGGTACCCTCACACATATAATTCCCTCATTTAGTGGATATTTTCACAAAAAAGTGAAATTTTCAAAAATCCAAAATATTTGCTGAAAACTAAATATCAAGGATGCATTGGGCGAATCGTTTTGGAACTGAAATCGGAACGCTCACTGACATTTCCCCTATCTGAAAGTTTGAGAAACGCCGGAAAAATGACTAAGTCCAAAAAAAAAATTTTTTAAACTTTTTTCAATTTTACCCCGTAAGATATATATTCTACCCCCACACATTTGGAACTCTCCTGGGGTACCCTCACACATATTATTCCCTCATTTAGTGGATATTTTCACAAAAAAGTGAAATTTTCAAAAATCCAGAAAATTGGCTGAAAACGACTAAATATCAGGGACTCATTGGGCTAATCGCTCTGGAACTGAAATCGGAATGCTCACTGACATTTCCTCTATCTGAAAGTCTGATAAACGTCGGAAAAATAACTTAATCCAAAAAAAAAATTTTTTTCATCTTTTTTCAATTTTACCCCTGTGGGATATATATTCTACCCACACACATTTGGAAATCTCCTGGGGTACCCTCACACATATTATTCCCTCATTTAGTGGATATTTTCACAAAAAAGTGAAATTTTCAAAAATCCAAAATATTGGCTGAAAACAACTAAATATCAAGGATTCATTGGGGTAATCGCTTAGGAACTGAAATCGGAACGCTCACTGATATTTCCCCTATCTGAAAGTCTGATAAACGCCGGAAAAATGACTAAGTCCAAAAAAAAATTTTTCAACTTTTTTCAAATTTACCATCGTGGGATATATATTCTACCCACACACATTTGGAACTCTCCTGGCGTAACCTCACACATATTATTCCCTCATTTAGTGGATATTTTCGAAAAAAGTGAAATTTTCAAAAATCCAGAAAATTGGCTGAAAACGACTAAATATCAAGGACTCATTAGGCAAATCGCTCTGGAACTGAAATCGGAACGCTCACTGACTTTTCCCCTATCTGAAAGTCTGATAAACGCCGGAAAAATGACTAAGTCGAAAAAAAAAATTTTTCAACTTTTTTCAAATTTACCCCCGTGGGATATATATTCTACCCACACACATTTGGAACTCTCCTGGGGTACCCTCACACATATTATTCCCTCATTTAGTGGATATTTTCACAAAAAAGTGACATTTTCAGAAATCCAGAAAATTGGCTGAAAACGACTAAATATCAAGGATTCATTGGGGTAATCGCTTTGGAACTGAAATCGGAACGCTCACTGACATTTGCCCTATCTGAAAGTCTGATAAACGACGGAAAAAATGACTAAGTCCAAAAAAAAATTTTTTTCAACTTTTTTCAATTTTACCCCCGTGGGATATATATTCTACCCACACACATTTGGAACTCTCCTGGGGTACCCTCACACATATTATTCCCTCATTTAGTGGATATTTTCACAAAAAAAGTGAAATTTTCAAAAATCCAGAAAATTGGCTGAAAACGACTAAATATCAAGGACTCATTGGACGAATCGCTCTGGAACTGAAATCGGAACGCTCACTGACATTTCCCCTATCTGAAAGTCTGATAAACGCCGGAAAAATGACTAAGAACAAAAAAAAAAATTGTTCAACTTTTTTCAAATTTACCCCTGTGGGATATATATTCTACCCACACACATTTGGAACTCTCCTGGGGTACCCTCACACATATTATTCCCTCATTTAGTGGATATTTTCACAAAAAAGTAAAATTTTCAAAAATCCAAAATATTGGCTGAAAACAACTAAATATCAAGGATTCATTGGTCGAATCGCTCTGGAACTGAAATTGAAGCACTCACTGATATTTGCCATATCTGAAAGTCTGATAAACGCCGGAAAAATGACTAAGTCCAAAAAAAAATTTTTATCAACTTTTTTCAATTTTACCCACGTGGGATATATATTCTACCCACACACATTTGGAACTCTCCTGGGGTACCCTCACACATATAATTCCCTCATTTAGTGGATATTTTCACAAAAAAGTGAAATTTTCAAAAATCCAAAATATTTGCTGAAAACTAAATATCAAGGATGCATTGGGCGAATCGCTTTGGAACTGAAATCGGAACGCTCACTGACATTTCCCCTATCTGAAAGTCTGATAAACGTCGGAAAAATGACTTAATCCAAAAAAAAATTTTTTTTCAACTTTTTTCAATTTTACCCCTGTGGGATATATATTCTACCCACACACATTTGGAACTCTCCTGGGGTACCCTCACACATTTTATTCCCTCATTTAGTGGATATTTTCACAAAAAAGTGAAATTTTCAAAAATCCAGAAAATTGGCTGAAAACGACTAAATATCAGGGACTTATTGGGCGAATCGCTCTGGAACTAAAATCGGAATACTCACTGTTATTTCCCCTATCTGAAAGTCTGATAAACGTCGGAAAAATGACTTAATCCAAAAAAAAATTTTTTTTCAACTTTTTTCAATTTTACCCCTGTGGGATATATATTCTATCCACACACATTTGGAACTCTCCTGGGGTACCCTCACACATTTTATTCCCTCATTTAGTGGATATTTTCACAAAAAAGTTAAATTTTCAGAAATCCAGAAAATTGGCTGAAAACGACTAAATATCAAGGACTCATTGGGCGAATCGCTCTGGAATTGAAATCGGAATGCTCACTGACATTTCCCCTATCTGAAAGTTTGAGAAACGCCGGAAAAAATGACTAAGTCCAGAAAAAAATGTTTTTCAACTTTTTTCAATTTTACCCCCGTGAGATATATATTCTACCCACACACATTTGGAACTCTCCTGGGGTACCCTCACACATTATTCCCTCATTTAGTGGATATTTTCACAAAAAAGTGAAATTTTCAAAAATCCAAAATATTGGCTGAAAACAACTAAATATCAAGAATTCATTGGGCGAATCGCTCTGGAACTGAAATCGAAATGCTCACTGACATTTGCCATATCTGAAAGTCTGAGAAACGCCGGAAAAATGACTAAGTCCAAAAAAAAATTTTTTTCAACTTTTTTCAATTTTACCCCCGTGAGATATATATTCTACCCACACACATTTGGAACTCTCCTGGGGTACCCTCACACATATTATTCCCTCATTTAGTGGATATTTTCACAAAAAAGTGAAATTTTCAAAAATCCCAAAAATTGGCTGAAAACAACTGAATATCAAGGATTAATTGGGCGAATCGCTCTGGAACTGAAATCGGAATGCTCACTGACATTTCCCCTATCTGAAAGTCTGATAAACGCCGGAAAAATGACTAAGTCCAAAAAAAAATTTTTATCAACTTTTTTCAATTTTACCCCCGTGAGATATATATTCTACCCACACACATTTGGAACTCTCCTGGGGTACCCTCACACATATTATTCCCTCATTTAGTGGATATTTTCACATAAAAGTAAAATTTTCAAAAATCCAAAATATTGGCTGAAAACAACTAAATATCAAGGATTAATTGGGCGAATCGCTCTGGAACTGAAATTGAAGCGCTCACTGACATTTGCCATATCTGAAAGTCTGATAAACGCCGGAAAAATGACTAAGTCCAAAAAAAAATTTTTATCAACTTTTTTCAATTTTACCCACGTGGGATATATATTCTACCCACACACATTTGTAACTCTCCTGGGGTACCCTTACACATATTATTCCCTCATTTAGTGGATATTTTCACAAAAAAGTGAAATTTTCAAAAATCCAGAAAATTGGCTGAAAACGACTAAATATCAAGGACTCATTGGGCGAATCGCTCTGGAACTGAAATCGGAATGCTCACTGACATTTCCCCTATCTGAAAGTCTGATAAACGCCGGAAAAATGACTAAGTCCAAAAAAAAAATGTTTTCAACTTTTTTCAAATTCACCCCGTGGGATATATATTCTACCCACATACATTTGGAACTCTCCTGGCGTACCCTCACACATATTATTCCCTCATTTAGTGGATATTTTCACAAAAAAGTGAAATTTTCAAAAATCAAAAATATTGGCTGAAAACGACTAAATATCAAGGACTCATTGGGATAATTGCTCTGGAACTGAAATCGGAATGCTCACTGACATTTCCCCTATCTGAAAGTCTGATAAACGCCGGAAAAATGACTAAGTCCAAAAATAAAAATTTTTCAACTTTTTTCAATTTTACCCACGTGGGATATATATTCTACCCACACACATTTGGAACTCTCCTGGGGTACCCTCACACATATAATTCCCTCATTTAGTGGATATTTTCACAAAAAAGTGAAATTTTCAAAAATCCAAAATATTTGCTGAAAAGTAAATATCAAGGATGCATTGGGCGAATCGCTTTGGAACTGAAATCGGAACGCTCACTGACATTTCCCCTATCTGAAAGTCTGATAAACGTCGGAAAAATGACTTAATCCAAAAAAAAATTTTTTTTCAACTTTTTTCAATTTTACCCCTGTGGGATATATATTCTACCCACACACATTTGGAACTCTCCTGGGGTACCCTCACACATTTTATTCCCTCATTTAGTGGATATTTTCACAAAAAAGTGAAATTTTCAAAAATCCAGAAAATTGGCTGAAAACGACTAAATATCAGGGACTTATTGGGCGAATCGCTCTGGAACTAAAATCGGAATACTCACTGACATTTCCCCTATCTGAAAGTCTGATAAACGTCGGAAAAATGACTTAATCCAAAAAAAAATTTTTTTTCAACTTTTTTCAATTTTACCCCTGTGGGATATATATTCTACCCACACACATTTGGAACTCTCCTGGGGTACCCTCACACATTTTATTCCCTCATTTAGTGGATATTTTCACAAAAAAGTTAAATTTTCAGAAATCCAGAAAATTGGCTGAAAACGACTAAATATCAAGGACTCATTGGGCGAATCGCCCTGGAATTGAAATCGGAATGCTCACTGACATTTCCCCTATCTGAAAGTTTGAGAAACGCCGGAAAAAATGACTAAGTCCAAAAAAAAATGTTTTTCAACTTTTTTCAATTTTACCACCGTGAGATATATATTCTACCCACACACATTTGGAACTCTCCTGGCGTACCCTCACACATATTATTCCCTCATTTAGTGGATATTTTCACAAAAAAGTGAAATTTTCAAAAATCCAAAATATTTGCTGAAAAGTAAATATCAAGAATTCATTGGGCGAATCGCTCTGGAACTGAAATCGAAATGCTCACTGACATTTGCCATATCTGAAAGTCTGATAAACGTCGGAAAAATGACTTAATCCAAAAAAAAATTTTTTTTCAACTTTTTTCAATTTTACCCCTGTGGGATATATATTCTACCCACACACATTTGGAACTCTCCTGGGGTACCCTCACACATTTTATTCCCTCATTTAGTGGATATTTTCACAAAAAAGTGAAATTTTCAAAAATCCAGAAAATTGGCTGAAAACGACTAAATATCAGGGACTTATTGGGCGAATCGCTCTGGAACTAAAATCGGAATACTCACTGACATTTCCCCTATCTGAAAGTCTGATAAACGTCGGAAAAATGACTTAATCCAAAAAAAAATTTTTTTTCAACTTTTTTCAATTTTACCCCTGTGGGATATATATTCTACCCACACACATTTGGAACTCTCCTGGGGTACCCTCACACATTTTATTCCCTCATTTAGTGGATATTTTCACAAAAAAGTTAAATTTTCAGAAATCCAGAAAATTGGCTGAAAACGACTAAATATCAAGGACTCATTGGGCGAATCGCCCTGGAATTGAAATCGGAATGCTCACTGACATTTCCCCTATCTGAAAGTTTGAGAAACGCCGGAAAAAATGACTACTTCCAAAAAAAAATGTTTTTCACCTTTTTTCAATTTTACCACCGTGAGATATATATTCTACCCACACACATTTGGAACTCTCCTGGCGTACCCTCACACATTATTCCCTCATTTAGTGGATATTTTCACAAATAAGTGTAATTTTCAAAAATCCAAAATATTGGCTAAAAACAACTAAATATCAAGAATTCATTGGGCGAATCGCTCTGGAACTGAAATCGAAATGCTCACTGACATTTGCCCTATCTGAAAGTCTTATAAACGCCGGAAAAATGACTAAGTCCAAAAAAAAAATTTTTTCAACTTTTTTCAATTTTACCCCCGTGGGATATATATTCTACCCACACACATTTGGAACTCTCCTGGGGTACCCTCACACATATTATTCCCTCATTTAGTGGATATTTTCACAAAAAAAGTGAAATTTTCAAAATTCCAGAAAATTGGCTGAAAACGACTAAATATCAAGGACTCATTGGACGAATCGCTCTGGAACTAAAATCGGAACGCTCACTGACATTTCCCCTATCTGAAAGTCTGATAAACGCCGGAAAAATGACTAAGAACAAAAAAAAAAATTGTTCAACTTTTTTCAAATTTACCCCTGTGGGATATATATTCTACCCACACACATTTGGAACTCTCCTGGGGTACCCTCACACATATTATTCCCTCATTTAGTGGATATTTTCACAAAAAAGTAAAATTTTCAAAAATCCAAAATATTGGCTGAAAACAACTAAATATCAAGGATTCATTGGTCGAATCGCTCTGGAACTGAAATTGAAGCACTCACTGACATTTGCCATATCTGAAAGTCTGATAAACGCCGTAAAAATGACTAAGTCCAAAAAAAAATTTTTATCAACTTTTTTCAATTTTACCCACGTGGGATATATATTCTACCCACACACATTTGGAACTCTCCTGGGGTACCCTCACACATATAATTCCCTCATTTAGTGGATATTTTCACAAAAAAGTGAAATTTTCAAAAATCCAAAATATTTGCTGAAAAGTAAATATCAAGAATTCATTGGGCGAATCGCTCTGGAACTGAAATCGAAATGCTCACTGACATTTGCCATATCTGAAAGTCTGAGAAACGCCGGAAAAATGACTAAGTCCAAAAAAAAATTTTTTTCAACTTTTTTCAATTTTACCCCCGTGAGATATATATTCTACCCACACACATTTGGAACTCTCCTGGGGTACCCTCACACATATTATTCCCTCATTTAGTGGATATTTTCACAAAAAAGTGAAATTTTCAAAAATCCCAAAAATTGGCTGAAAACAACTAAATATCAAGGATTAATTGGGCGAATCGCTCTGGAACTGAAATCGGAAAGCTCACTGACATTTCCCCTATCTGAAAGTCTGATAAACGCCGGAAAAATGACTAAGTCCAAAAAAATTTTTTTATCAACTTTTTTCAATTTTACCCCCGTGAGATATATATTCTACCCACACACATTTGGAACTCTCCTGGGGTACCCTCACACATATTATTCCCTCATTTAGTGGATATTTTCACAAAAAAGTAAAATTTTCAAAAATCCAAAATATTGGCTGAAAACAACTAAATATTAAGGATTCATTGGTCGAATCGCTCTGGAACTGAAATTGAAGCACTCACTGACATTTGCCATATCTGAAAGTCTGATAAACGCCGTAAAAATGACTAAGTCCAAAAAAAAATTTTTATCAACTTTTTTCACTTTTACCCACGTGGGATATATATTCTACCCACACACATTTGGAACTCTCCTGGGGTACCCTCACACATATAATTCCCTCATTTAGTGGATATTTTCACAAAAAAGTGAAATTTTCAAAAATCCAAAATATTTGCTGAAAAGTAAATATCAAGGATGCATTGGGCGAATCGCTTTGGAACTGAAATCGGAACGCTCACTGACATTTCCCCTATCTGAAAGTCTGATAAACGTCGGAAAAATGACTTAATCCAAAAAAAAAATTTTTTTTCAACCTTTTTCAATTTTACCCCTGTGGGATATATATTCTACCCACACACATTTGGAACTCTCCTGGGGTACCCTCACACATTTTATTCCCTCATTTAGTGGATATTTTCACAAAAAAGTGAAATTTTCAAAAATCCAGAAAATTGGCTGAAAACGACTAAATATCAGGGACTTATTGGGCGAATCGCTCTGGAACTAAAATCGGAATACTCACTGACATTTCCCCTATCTGAAAGTCTGATAAACGTCGGAAAAATGACTTAATCCAAAAAAAAATTTTTTTTCAACCTTTTTCAATTTTACCCCTGTGGGATATATATTCTACCCACACACATTTGGAACTCTCCTGGGGTACCCTCACACATTTTATTCCCTCATTTAGTGGATATTTTCACAAAAAAGTGAAATTTTCAAAAATCCAGAAAATTGGCTGAAAACGACTAAATATCAGGGACTTATTGGGCGAATCGCTCTGGAACTAAAATCGGAATACTCACTGACATTTCCCCTATCTGAAAGTCTGATAAACGTCGGAAAAATGACTTAATCCACAAAAAAAATTTTTTTTCAACTTTTTTCAATTTTACCCCTGTGGGATATATATTCTACCCACACACATTTGGAACTCTCCTGGGGTACCCTCACACATTTTATTCCCTCATTTAGTGGATATTTTCACAAAAAAGTTAAATTTTCAGAAATCCAGAAAATTGGCTGAAAACGACTAAATATCAAGGACTCATTGGGCGAATCGCCCTGGAATTGAAATCGGAATGCTCACTGACATTTCCCCTATCTGAAAGTTTGAGAAACGCCGGAAAAAATGACTAAGTCCAAAAAAAAATGTTTTTCAACTTTTTTCAATTTTACCCCCGTGAGATATATATTCTACCCACACACATTTGGAACTCTCCTGGGGTACCCTCACACATTATTCCCTCATTTAGTGGATATTTTCACAAAAAAGTGAAATTTTCAAAAATCCAAAATATTTGCTGAAAAGTAAATATCAAGAATTCATTGGGCGAATCGCTCTGGAACTGAAATCGAAATGCTCACTGACATTTGCCATATCTGAAAGTCTGAGAAACGCCGGAAAAATGACTAAGTCCAAAAAAAAATTTTTTTCAACTTTTTTCAATTTTACCCCCGTGAGATATATATTCTACCCACACACATTTGGAACTCTCCTGGGGTACCCTCACACATATTATTCCCTCATTTAGTGGATATTTTCACAAAAAAGTTAAATTTTCAAAAATCCCAAAAATTGGCTGAAAACAACTAAATATCAAGGATTAATTGGGCGAATCGCTCTGGAACTGAAATCGGAAAGCTCACTGACATTTCCCCTATCTGAAAGTCTGATAAACGCCGGAAAAATGACTAAGTCCAAAAAAATTTTTTTATCAACTTTTTTCAATTTTACCCCCGTGAGATATATATTCTACCCACACACATTTGGAACTCTCCTGGGGTACCCTCACACATATTATTCCCTCATTTAGTGGATATTTTCACAAAAAAGTAAAATTTTCAAAAATCCAAAATATTGGCTGAAAACAACTAAATATTAAGGATTCATTGGTCGAATCGCTCTGGAACTGAAATTGAAGCACTCACTGACATTTGCCATATCTGAAAGTCTGATAAACGCCGTAAAAATGACTAAGTCCAAAAAAAAATTTTTATCAACTTTTTTCACTTTTACCCACGTGGGATATATATTCTACCCACACACATTTGGAACTCTCCTGGGGTACCCTCACACATATAATTCCCTCATTTAGTGGATATTTTCACAAAAAAGTGAAATTTTCAAAAATCCAAAATATTTGCTGAAAAGTAAATATCAAGGATGCATTGGGCGAATCGCTTTGGAACTGAAATCGGAACGCTCACTGACATTTCCCCTATCTGAAAGTCTGATAAACGTCGGAAAAATGACTTAATCCAAAAAAAAATTTTTTTTCAACCTTTTTCAATTTTACCCCTGTGGGATATATATTCTACCCACACACATTTGGAACTCTCCTGGGGTACCCTCACACATTTTATTCCCTCATTTAGTGGATATTTTCACAAAAAAGTGAAATTTTCAAAAATCCAGAAAATTGGCTGAAAACGACTAAATATCAGGGACTTATTGGGCGAATCGCTCTGGAACTAAAATCGGAATACTCACTGACATTTCCCCTATCTGAAAGTCTGATAAACGTCGGAAAAATGACTTAATCCAAAAAAAAATTTTTTTTCAACCTTTTTCAATTTTACCCCTGTGGGATATATATTCTACCCACACACATTTGGAACTCTCCTGGGGTACCCTCACACATTTTATTCCCTCATTTAGTGGATATTTTCACAAAAAAGTGAAATTTTCAAAAATCCAGAAAATTGGCTGAAAACGACTAAATATCAGGGACTTATTGGGCGAATCGCTCTGGAACTAAAATCGGAATACTCACTGACATTTCCCCTATCTGAAAGTCTGATAAACGTCGGAAAAATGACTTAATCCACAAAAAAAATTTTTTTTCAACTTTTTTCAATTTTACCCCTGTGGGATATATATTCTACCCACACACATTTGGAACTCTCCTGGGGTACCCTCACACATTTTATTCCCTCATTTAGTGGATATTTTCACAAAAAAGTTAAATTTTCAGAAATCCAGAAAATTGGCTGAAAACGACTAAATATCAAGGACTCATTGGGCGAATCGCCCTGGAATTGAAATCGGAATGCTCACTGACATTTCCCCTATCTGAAAGTTTGAGAAACGCCGGAAAAAATGACTAAGTCCAAAAAAAAATGTTTTTCAACTTTTTTCAATTTTACCCCCGTGAGATATATATTCTACCCACACACATTTGGAACTCTCCTGGGGTACCCTCACACATTATTCCCTCATTTAGTGGATATTTTCACAAAAAAGTGAAATTTTCAAAAATCCAAAATATTGGCTGAAAACAACTAAATATCAAGAATTCATTGGGCGAATCGCTCTGGAACTGAAATCGAAATGCTCACTGACATTTGCCATATCTGAAAGCCTGAGAAACGCCGGAAAAATGACTAAGTCCAAAAAAAAATTTTTTTCAACTTTTTTCAATTTTACCCCCGTGAGATATATATTCTACCCACACACATTTGGAACTCTCCTGGGGTACCCTCACACATATTATTCCCTCATTTAGTGGATATTTTCACAGAAAAGTGAAATTTTCAAAAATCCCGAAAATTGGCTGAAAACAACTAAATATCAAGGATTAATTGGGCGAATCGCTCTGGAACTGAAATCGGAATACTCACTGACATTTCCCCTATCTGAAAGTCTGATAAACGCCGGAAAAATGACTAAGTCCAAAAAAAAATTTTTATCAACTTTTTTCAATTTTACCCCCGTGAGATATATATTCTACCCACATACATTTGGAACTCTCCTGGCGTACCCTCACACATATTATTCCCTCATTTATTGGATATTTTCACAAAAAAGTGAAATTTTCAAAAATCAAAAATATTGGCTGAAAACGACTAAATATCAAGGACTCATTGGGATAATCGCTCTGGAACTGAAATCGGAATGCTCACTGACATTTCCCCTATCTGAAAGTCTGATAAACGCCGGAAAAATGACTAAGTCCAAAAATAAAAATTTTTCAACTTTTTTCAAATTTACCCCTGTGGGATATATATTCTACCCACACACATTTGGAACTCTCCTGGCGTACCCTCACACATATTATTCCCTCATTCAGTGGATATTTTCACAAAAAAGTGAAATTTTCAAAAATCCAGAAAATTGGCTGAAAACGACTAAATATCAAGGACTCATTGGGCGAATCGCTCTGGGATTGAAATCGGAATGCTCACTGACATTTCCCCTATCTGAAAGTTTGAGAAACGCCGGAAAAATGACTAAGAACAAAAAAAAAAATTGTTCAACTTTTTTCAAATTTACCCCTGTGGGATATATATTCTACCCACAAACATTTGGAACTCTCCTGGGGTACCCTCACACATATTATTCCCTCATTTAGTGGATATTTTCACAAAAAAGTAAAATTTTCAAAAATCCAAAATATTGGCTGAAAACAACTAAATATCAAGGATTCATTGGTCGAATCGCTCTGCAACTGAAATTGAAGCACTCACTGACATTTGCCATATCTGAAAGTCTGATAAACGCCGGAAAAATGACTAAGTCCAAAAAAAAATTTTTATCAACTTTTTTCAATTTTACCCACGTGGGATATATATTCTACCCACACACATTTGGAACTCTCCTGGGGTACCCTCACACATATAATTCCCTCATTTAGTGGATATTTTCACAAAAAAGTGAAATTTTCAAAAATCCAAAATATTTGCTGAAAAGTAAATATCAGGGATGCATTGGGCGAATCGCTTTGGAACTGAAATCGGAATGCTCACTGACATTTCCCCTATCTGAAAGTCTGATAAACGTCGGAAAAATGACTTAATCCAAAAAAAAATTTTTTTTCAACTTTTTTCAATTTTACCCCTGTGGGATATATATTCTACCCACACACATTTGGAACTCTCCTGGGGTACCCTCACACATTTTATTCCCTCATTTAGTGGATATTTTCACAAAAAAGTTAAATTTTCAGAAATCCAGAAAATTGGCTGAAAACGACTAAATATCAAGGACTCATTGGGCGAATCGCTCTGGAATTGAAATCGGAATTCTCACTGACATTTCCCCTATCTGAAAGTTTGAGAAACGCCGGAAAAAATGACTAAGTCCAAAAAAAAATTTTTTCAACTTTTTTCTATTTTACCCCTGTGAGATATATATTCTACCCACACACATTTGGAACTCTCCTGGGGTACCCTCACACATATTATTCCCTCATTTAGTGGATATTTTCACAAAAAAGTGAAATTTTCAAAAATAAAAAATATTGGCTTAAAACAACTAAATATCAAGAATTCATTGGGCGAATCGCTCTGGAACTGAAATCGAAATGCTCGCTGACATTTGCCATATCTGAAAGTCTGATAAACGCCAGAAAAATGACTAAGTCCAAAAAAAAATGTTTTTCAACTTTTTTCAATTTTACCCCCGTAAGATATATATTCTACCCACACACATTTGGAACTCTCCTGGGGTACCCTCACACATATTATTCCCTCATTTAGTGGATATTTTCACAAAAAAGTGAAATTTTCAAAAATCCAGAAAATTAGCTGAAAACGACTAAATATCAAGGACTCATTGGGCGAATCGCTCTGGAACTGAAATCGAAATGCTCACTGACATTTGCCATATCTGAAAGTCTGATAAACGCCGGAAAAATGACTAAGTCCAAAAAAAAATTTTTTTCAACTTTTTTCAATTTTACCCACGTGGGATATATATTCTACCCACACACATTTGGAACTCTCCTGGGGTACCCTCACACATTATTCCCTCATTTAGTGGATATTTTCACAAAAAAGTGAAATTTTCAAAAATCCAAAATATTGGCTGAAAACAACTAAATATCAAGAATTCATTGGGCGAATCGCTCTGGAACTGAAATCGAAATGCTCACTGACATTTCGCATATCTGAAAGTCTGATAAACGCCGGAAAAATGACTAAGTCCAAAAAAAAAAATTTTTCAACTTTTTTCAATTTTACCCCCGTGAGATATATATTCTACCCACACATATTTGGAACTCTCCTGGGGTACCCTCACACATATTATTCCCTCATTTAGTGGATATTTTCACAAAAAAGTGAAATTTTCAAAAATCCAAAATATTGGCTGAAAACATCTAAATATCAAGGATTCATTGGGAGAATAGCTCTGGAACTGAAATTGAAGCGTTCACTGACATTTGCCATATCTGAAAGTCTGATAAACGCCGGAAAAATGAATAAGTCCAAAAAAAAATTTTTTTCAACTTTTTTCAATTTTACCCACGTGGGATATATATTCTACCCACACACATTTGGAACTCTCCTGGGGTACCCTCACACATTATTCCCTCATTTAGTGGATATTTTCACAAAAAAGTGAAATTTTCAAAAATCCAAAATATTGGCTGAAAACAACTAAATATCAAGAATTCATTGGGCGAATCGCTCTGGAACTGAAATCGAAATGCTCACTGACATTTCGCATATCTGAAAGTCTGATAAACGCCGGAAAAATGACTAAGTCCAAAAAAAAATGTTTTCAAATTTTTTCAATTTTACCCCCGTGAGATATATATTCTACCCACACACATTTGAAACTCTCCTGGGGTACCCTCACACATATTATTCCCTCATTTAGTGGATATTTTCACATAAAAGTAAAATGTTCAAAAATCCAAAATATTGGCTGAAAACAACTAAATATCAAGGATTCATTGGGCGAATCGCTCTGGAACTGAAATTGAAGCGCTCACTGACATTTGCCATATCTGAAAGTCTGATAAACGCCGGAAAAATGACTAAGTCCAAAAAAAAAATTTTATCAACTTTTTTCAATTTTACCCCCCTGGGATATATATTCTACCCACACACATTTGGAACTCTCCTGGGGTACCCTCACACATATTATTCCCTCATTTAGTGGATATTTTCACAAAAAAGTAAAATTTTCAAAAATCCAAAATATTGGCTGAAAACAACTAAATATCAAGGATTCATTGGGCAAATCGCTTTGGAACTGAAATCGGAACGCTCACTAACATTTGCCCTATCTGAAAGTCTGATGAACGCCGGAAAAATGACTAAGTCCAAAAAAAAAAATTTTTCAACTTTTTTCAATTTCACCCACGTGGGATATATATTCTACCCACACACATTTGGAACTCTCCTGGCGTACCCTCACACATATTATTCCCTCATTTAGTGGATATTTTCACAAAAAAGTGAAATTTTCAAAAATCCAGAAAATTGGCTGAAAACCACTAAATATCAAGGACTCATTGGGCGAATCGCTCTGGAACTGAAATCGGAACGCTCACTGACTTTTTCCCTATCTGAAAGTCTGATAAACGCCGGAAAAATGACTAAGTCTGAAAAACAAATTTTTCAAATTTTTTCAATTTTACCCCCGTGGGATATATATTCTACCCACACACATTTGGAACTCTCCTGGGGTACCCTCACACATATTATTCCCTTATTTAGTGGATATTTTCACAAAAAAAGTGACATTTTCAAAAATCCAGAAAATTGGCTGAAAACGACTAAATATCAAGGACCCATTGGGCGAATCGCTCTGGAACTGAAATCGGAACGCTCACTGACTTTTTCCCTATCTGAAATTCTGATAAACGCAGGAAAAATGACTAAGTCTGAAAAACAAATTTTTCAACTTTTTTCAATTTTACCCCCGTGAGATATATATTCTATTCACACACATTTGGAACTCTCCTGGGGTACCCTCACACATATTATTCCATCATTTAGTGGATATTTTCACAAAAAAGTGAAATTTTCAAAAATCCAGAAAATTGGCTGAAAATGACTAAATATCAAGAACTCATTGGGCGAATCGCTCTGGAACTGAAATCGGAATGCTCACTGACATTTCCCCTATCTGAAAGTTTGATAAACGCCGGAAAAATGACTAAGTCTGAAAAACAAATTTTTCAACTTTTTTCAATTTTACCCTCGTGAGATATATATTCTATCCACACACATTTGGAACTCTCCTGGGGTACCCTCACACATATTATTCCCTCATTTAGTGATATTTTCACAAAAAAGTGAAATTTTCAAAAATCCAGAAAATTGGCTGAAAACGATTAAATATCAAGGACTCATTGGGCGTATCGCTCTGGAACTGAAATCGGAACGCTCACTGACATTTCCCCTATCTGAAAGTCTGATAAACGCCGGAAAAATGACTAAGTCAAAAAAAAAATTGTTTCCAACTTTTTTCAATTTTACCCCCTTGTGATATATATTCTATCCACACACATTTGGAACTCTCCTGGGGTTCCCTCACACTTATTATTCCCTCATTTAGTGGATATTTTCACAAAAAAGTGACATTTTCAAAAATCCAGAAAATTGGCTGAAAACGACTAAATATCAAGGACTCATTGGGCGAATCGCTCTGGAACTGAAATCGGAACGCTCACTGACTTTTTCCCTATCTGAAAGTCTGATAAACGCCGGAAAAATGACTAAGTCTGAAAAACAAATTTTTCAACTTTTTTCAATTTTATCCCCGTGAGATATATATTCTATCCACACACATTTGGAACTCTCCTGGGGTACCCTCACACATATTATTCCCTTATTTAGTGGATATTTTCACAAAAAAGTGACATTTTCAAAAATCCAGAAAATTGGCTGAAAACGGCTAAATATCAAGGACCCATTGGGCGAATCGCTCTGGAATTGAAATCGGAACGCTCACTGACATTTCCCCTATCTGAAAGTTTGATAAACGCCGGAAAAATGAATAAGTCCAAAAAAAATATTTTTTCATCTTTTTTCAACTTCACCCCCGTGGGATATATATTCTACCAACACACATTTGGAACTCTCCTGGTGTACCCTCACACATATTATTCCATCATTTAGTGGATATTTTCACAAAAAAGTGACATTTTCAAAAATCCAGAAAATTGGCTGAAAATGACTAAATATCAAGGACTCATTGGGCGAATCGCTCTGGAACTGAAATCGGAATGCTCACTGACATTTCCCACATTTCCCCTATCTGAAAGTCTGATAAACGCCGGAAAAATGACTAAGTCTGAAAAACAAATTTTTCAACTTTTTTCAATTTTACCCCCGTGAGATATATATTCTATCCACACACATTTGGAACTCTCCTGGGGTACCTCACACATATTATTCCCTCATTTAGTGATATTTTCACAAAAAAGTGAAATTTTCAAAAATCCAGAAAATTGGCTGAAAACGACTAAATATCAAGGACTCATTGGGCGAATCGCTCTGGAATTGAAATCGGAATGCTCACTGACATTTCCCCTATCTGAAAGTTTGATGAACGCCGGAAAAATGAATAAGTCCAAAAAAAATATTTTTTCATCTTTTTTCAAATTCACCCCCGTGGGATATATATTCTACCAACTCACATTTGGAACTATCCTGGTGTACACTCACACATATTATTCCATCATTTAGTGGATATTTTCGCAAAAAAGTGAAATTTTCAAAAATCCAGAAAATTGGCTGAAAATGACTAAATATCAAGGACTCATTGGGCGAATCGCTCTGGAACTGAAATCGGAATGCTCACTGACATTTCCCCTATCTGAAAGTCTGATAAACGCCGGAAAAATGACTAAGTCCAAAAAAAAAATTTTTTCAACTTTTTTCAAATTCACCCCCGTGGGATATATATTCTACCAACACACATTTGGAACTCTCCTGGTGTACCCTCACACATATTATTCCATCATTTAGTGGATATTTTCACAAAAAAGTGAAATTTTCAAAAATCCAGAAAATTGGCTGAAAATGACTAAATATCAAGGACTCATTGGGCGAATCGCTCTGGAACTGAAATCGGAATGCTCACTGACATTTCCCCCATCTGAAAGTCTGATAAACGCCGGAAAAATGACTAAGTCCAAAAAAATAATTTTTTCAACTTTTTTCAAATTCACCCCCGTGGGATATACATTCTACCAACACACATTTGGAACTCTCCTGGGGTACCCTCACACATATTATTCCCTCATTTAGTGGATATTTTCACAAAAAAGTTAAATTTTCAAAAATCCAGAAAATTGGTTGAAAACGACTATCAAGGACTTATTGGGCGAATCGCTCTGGAACTGAAATCGGAACGCTCACTGGCATTTGCCCTATCTGAAAGCCTGATAAATGCCAGAAAAATGACTAAGTCCAAAAAAAATTTTTTTTAAACTTTTTTCAATTTTACCCCCGTGGGATACATATTCTACCCACACACATTTGGAACTCTCCTGGGGTACCCTCACACATATTATTCCCTTATTTAGTGGATATTTTCACAAAAAATTGACATTTTCAAAAATCCAGAAAATTGGCTGAAAACGACTTAATATCAAGTAATCATTGGGCGAATCGCTCTGGGACTGAAATCGAAATGCTCACTGACATTTGCCTTATCTGAAAGTCTGATAAGCGTCGCAAAAATGACTAAGTCGAAAAAAAAAAATTTTCCAACTTTTTTCAATTTTACCCCGTGGGATATATATTCTACCCACACACATTTGGAACTCTCCTGGGGTACCCTCACTCATATTATTCCCTCATGTAGTGGATATTTTCACAAAAAAGTGAAATTTTCAAAAATCCAGAAAATTGGCTGAAAACGACTAAATATCAAGGACTCATTGGGCGAATCGCTCTGGAACTGAAATTGGAGCGCTCACTGACATTTGCGATATCTGAAAGTCTGATAAACGCTGGAAAAATGACTAAGTCCAAAAAAAATTTTTTTTCAACTTTTTTCAATTTTACCCCGTGATATATATATTCTACCCACACACATTTGGAACTCTCCTGGGGTACCCTCACACATATTATTCACTAATTTAGTGGATATTTTCACAAAAAAGTGAAATTGTCAAAAATCCAGAAAATTGGCTGAAAAAGGCTAAATATCAAGGACTCATTGGGCAAATCGCTCTGGAACTGAAATCGGAACGCTCACTGACATTTCCCCTATCTGAAAGTCTGATAAACGCCGGAAAAATGACTACGTCCAAAAAAAAAATTTTTTTTTACTTTTTTCAATTTTACCCCCTTGCGAAATATATTCTACCCACACACATTTGGAACTCTCCTGGGGTACCCTCACACATATTATTCCCTCATTTAGTGAATATTTTCACAAAAAAGTGAAATTTTCAAAAATCCAGAAAATTGACTAAGTCCAAAAAAAAATTTTTTTCAACTTTTTTCAATTTTACCCCCGTGGGATATATATTCTACCCACACACATTTGGAACTCTCCTGGGGTACCCTCACACATATTATTCCCTCATTTAGAGGATATTTTCACAAAAAAGTGAAATTTTCAAAAATCCAGATAATTGGCTGAAAACGACTAAATATCAAGGTCTCATTGGGCGAATAGCTCTGGAACTGAAATTGAAGCGCGCACTGACATTTGCCATATCTGAAAGTCTGATAAACGCCGGAAAAATGACTAAGTCCAAAAAAAATTTTTTATCAACTTTTTTCAATTTTACCCACATGGGATATATATTCTACCCACACACATTTGGAACTCTCCTGGGGTACCCTCACACATATTATTTCCTCATTTAGTGGATATTTTCACAAAAAAGTGAAATTTTCAAAAATCCAAAATATTTGCTGAAAACTACTTAATATCAATGACTCATTGGGCGAATCGCTCTGGAACTGAAATCGGAACGCTCACTGACATATGCCATATCTGAAAGTCTGATAAACGCCGGAAAAATGACTAAGTCCAAAAAAAAAATTATTTCAACTTTTTTCAATTTTACTCCCGTGGGATGTATATTCTACCCTCACACATTTGGAGCTCTCCTGGGGTACCCTCACACATATTATTACCTCATTTACTGGATATTTTTACAAAAAAGTGAAATTTTCAAAAATCCAGAAAATTGGCTGAAAACGACTAAATATGAAAGACACATTGGTCGAATCGCTCTGGAATTGAAATCGGAATGCTCACTGACATTTCCCCTATCTGAAAGTTTGAGAAACGCTGGAAAAATGACTAAGTCCAAAAAAAAATTTTTTCAACTTTTTTCAATTTTACCCCTGTGAGATATATATTCTACCCACACACATTTGGAACTCTCTTGGGGTACCCTCACACATATTATTCCCTCATTTAGTGGATATTTTCACAAAAAAGTGAAATTTTCAAAAATCCAAAATATTGGCTGAAAACAACTAAATATCAAGAATTCATTGGGCGAATCGCTCTGGAACTGAAATCGAAATGCTCACTGATATTTGCCATATCTCAAAGTCTGATAAACGACGGAAAAATGACAGTCCAAAAATAAAAATTTTTCAACTTTTTTCAAATTTACCCTCGTGGGATATATATTCTACCCACACACATTTGGAACTCTCCTGGGGTACCCTCACACATATTATTCCCTCATTTAGTGGATATTTTCACAAAAAAGTGAAATTTTCAAAAATCCAAAATATTGGCTGAAAACAACTAAATATCAAGGATTCATTGGGCGAATCGCTTTGGAACTGAAATCAGAACGCTCACTGACATTTGCCCTATCTGAAAGTCTGATAAACGCCGGAAAAATGACTAAGTCCAAAAAAAAATTTTTTCAACTTTTTTCAAATTTACCCCCGTGGGATATATATTCTACCCACACACATTTGAAACACTCTTGGAGTACCCTCACACATATTATTCCCTCATTCAGTGGATATTTTCACAAAAAAGTGAAATTTTCAAAAATCCAGAAAATGGGCTGAAAACGACTACATATCGAGGACTCATTGGGCGAATCGCTCTGGAACTGAAATCGGAATGCTCACTGACATTTCCCCATCTGAAAGTCTGATAAACGCCGGAAAAATTACTAAGTGCAAAAAAAAATTTTTTTCAACTTTTTTCAATTTTACCCAAGTGCGATATATATTCTACCCAAACACATTTGGAACTCTCCTGGGGTACCCTCACACATATTATTCCCTCATTTAGTGGATATTTTCACAAAAAAGTGAAATTTTCAAAAATCCAGAAAATTGTCTGAAAACGACTAAATATCAAGGACTCATTGGGCGAATCGCTCTGGAACTGAAATCGGAATGCTCACTGACATTTCCCCATCTTAAAGTCTGATAAACACCGGAAAAATTACTAAGTGCAAAAAAATAATATTTTCAACTTTTTTCAATTTTACCCCGTGGGATATATATTCTACCCACACACATTTGGAACTCTCTTGGGGTACCCTCACACATATTATTCCCTCATTTAGTGGATATTTTCACAAAAAAGTGAAATTTTCAAAAATCCAGAAAATGGGCTGAAAACGACTACATATCGAGGACTCATTGGGCGAATCGCTCTGGAACTGAAATCGAAATGCTCACTGACATTTCCCCATCTGAAAGTCTGATAAACGCCGGAAAAATTACTAAGTGCAAAAAAAAATTTTTTTCAACTTTTTTCAATTTTACCCAAGTGCGATATATATTCTACCCAAACACATTTGGAACTCTCCTGGGGTACCCTCACACATATTATACCCTCATTTAGAGGATATTTTCACAAAAAAGTGAAATTTTCAAAAATCCAAAATATTTGCTGAAAACTACTTAATATCAATGACTCATTGGGCGAATCGCTCTGGAACTGAAATCGGAACGCTCACTGACATTTGCCATATCTGAAAGTCTGATAAATGCCGGAAAAATGACTAAGTCCAAAAAAAAAATTATTTCAACTTTTTTCAATTTTACTCCCGTGGGATGTATATTATACCCTCACACATTTGGAGCTCTCCTGGGGTACCCTCACACATATTATTACCTCATTTACTGGATATTTTCACAAAAAAGTGAAATTTTCAAAAATCCAGAAAATTGGCTGAAAACGACTAAATATGAAAGACACATTGGGCGAATCGCTCTGGAACTGAAATCGGAATGCTCACTGACATTTCCCCTATCTGAAAGTCTGATAAACGCCGGAAAAATGACTAAGTCCAAAAAAAAATTTTATTCAACTTTTTTCAATTTTACTCCCGTGCGATATATATTCTACCCACACACATTTGGAACTCTCCTGGGGTACCCTCACACATATTATTCCCTCATTTAGTGGATATTTTCACAAAAAAGTGAAATTTTCAAAAATCCAAAATATTGGCTGAAAACGACTAAATATCAAGGACTCATTGGGCGAATCGCTCTGGAACTGAAATCAGAACGCTCAATGACATTTGCCCTATCTGAAAGTCTGATAAACGCCGGAAAAATTACTAAGTCCAAAAAAAAATTTTTTTCAACTTTTTTCAATTTTACCCCCGTAGGATATATATTCTACCCACACACATTTGGAACTCTCCTGGGGTACCCTCACACATATTATTCCCTCATTTAGTGGATATTTTCACAAAAAAGTGAAATTTTCAAAAATCCAGAAAATGGGCTGAAAACGACTACATATCGAGGACTCATTGGGCGAATCGCTCTGGAACTGAAATCGGAATGCTCACTGACATTTCCCCATCTGAAAGTCTGATAAACGCCGGAAAAATTACTAAGTGCAAAAAAAAATTTTTTTAAACTTTTTTCAATTTTACCCAAGTGCGATATATATTCTACCCAAACACATTTGGAACTCTCCTGGGGTACCCTCACACATATTATTCCCTCATTTAGTGGATATTTTCACAAAAAAAGTGAAATTTTCAAAAATTCATAAAAATGGCTGAAAACGACTAAATATCAAGGACTCATTGGGCGAATCGCTCTGGAACTGAAATCGGAATGCTCACTGACATTTCCCCATCTGAAAGTCTGATAAACGCTGGAAAAATTACTAAGTGCAAAAAAAAATTTTGTTCAACTTTTTTCAATTTTACCCAAGTGCGATATATATTCTACCCAAACACATTTGGAACTCTCCTGGGGTACCCTCACACATATTATTCCCTCATTTAGTGGATATTTTCACAAAAAAAGTGAAATTTTCAAAAATTCATAAAAATGGCTGAAAACGACTAAATATCAAGGACTCATTGGGTGAATCGCTCTGGAACTGAAATCAGAACGCTCATTGACATTGGCCATATCTGAAAGTCTGATAAACGCTGGAAAAATGACTAAGTCCAAAAAAAAATTTTTTTTCAACTTTTTTCAATTTTACCCCCGTGGGATATATATTCTACCCACACACATTTGGAACTCTACTGGGGTACCCTCACACATATTATTCCTTCAGTTAGTGGATATTTTCACAAAAAAGTGAAATATTCAAAAATCCAGAAAATGGGCTGAAAACGACTACATATCAAGGACTCATTGGGCGAATCGCTCTGGAACTGAAATCGGAATGCTCACTGACATTTCCCCATCTGAAAGTCTGATAAACACAGGAAAAATTACTAAGTGCAAAAAAATAATATTTTCAACTTTTTTCAATTTTACCCCCGTGGGATATATATTCTACCCAAACACATTTGGAACTCTGCTGGGGTACCCTCACACATATTATTCCCTCATTTAGTGGATATTTTCACAAAAAAGTGAAATTTTCAAAAATCCAGAAAATTGGCTGAAAACGACTAAATATCAAGGACTCATTGGGCGAATCGCTCTGGAACTGAAATCAGAACGCTCAATGACATTTGCCCTATCTGAAAGTCTGATAAACGCCGGAAAAATTACTAAGTCCAAAAAAAAAATTTTTTCAACTTTTTTCAATTTTACCCCCGTGGAATATATATTCTACCCACACACATTTGGAACACTCTTGGCGTACCCTCACACATATTATTCCCTCATTCAGTGGATATTTTCACAAAAAAGTGAAATTTTCAAAAATCCAGAAAATTGGCTGAAAATGACTAAATATCAAGGACTCATTGTGCGAATCGCTCTGGAACTGAAATCGGAATGCTCACTGACATTTCCCCTATCTGAAAGTCTGAAAAAACTCCGGAAAAATGACTAAGTCCAAAAAAAAAATTTTTTCAACTTTTTTCAAATTTACCCCCCTGGGATATATATTCTACCCACACACATTTGGAACTCTCCTGGGGTACCCTCACACATATTATTCCCTCATTTAGTGGATATTTTCACAAAAAAGTGAAATTTTCAAAGATCAAAAATATTGGCTGAAAACAACTAAATATCAAGGACTCATTGGGATAATCGCTTTGGAACTGAAATCGGAACGCTCACTGACATTTGCCCTATCTGAAAGTCTGATAAACACCGGAAAAATGACAAAGTCCAAAAAAAAATTTTTTTCAACTTTTTTCAATTTTACCCCCGTGGGATATATATTCTACCCACACACATTTGGAACTCTCCTGGGGTACCCTCACACATATTATTCCCTCATTTAGTGGATATTTTCACAAAAAAGTGAAATTTTCAAAAATCCAGAAAATTGGCTGAAAACGACTAAATATCAAGGACTCATTGGGCGAATCGCTCTGGAACTGAAAACGGAATGCTCACTGACATTTCCCCTATCTGAAAGTCTGATAAATGCCGGAAAAATGACTAAGTCCAAAAAAAAAAATTTTTCAACTTTTTTCAAATTTACCCCCGTGGGATATATGTTCTACCCACACACATTTGGATCTCTCCTGGGGTACCCTCACACATATTATTCCCTCATTTAGAGGATATTTTCACAAAAAAGTGAAATTTTCAAAAATCCAGAAAATTGGCTGAAAACGACTAAATATCAAGGTCTGATTGGGCGAATAGCTCTGGAACTGAAATTGAAGCGCTCACTGACATTTGCCATATCTGAAAGTCTGATAAACGCCGGAAAAATGACTAAGTCAAAAAAAAAAATTTTATCAACTTTTTTCAATTTTACCCACATGGGATATATATTCTACCCACACACATTTGGAACTCTCCTGGGGTACCCTCACACATATTATTCCCTCAATTATTGGATATTTTCATAAAAAAGTGAAATTTTCAAAAATCCAGAAAATTGGCTGGAAACGACTAAATATCAAGGGCTCATTGGGCGAATCGCTCTGGAACTGAAATCAGAACGCTCAATGACATTTCCCCTATCTGAAAGTCTGATAAATGCCGGAAAAATGACTAAGTCTGAAAAAAAAAATTTTCAACAATTTTCAATTTTACCCCCGTGAGATATATATTCTACCCACACACATTTGGAACTCTCCTGGGGTACCCTCACACATATTATTCCCTCATTTAGTGGATATTTTCACAAAAAAGTGAAATTTTCAAAAATCCTGAAAAATGGCTGAAAACGACTAAATATCAAGGACTCATTGGGTGAATCGCTCTGGAACTGAAATCGGAATGCTCATTGACATTGGCCATATCTGAAAGTCTGATAAACGCTGGAAAAATGACTAAGTCCAAAAAAAATTTTTTATCAACTTTTTTCAATTTTACCAACGTGGGATATATATTCTACCCACACACATTTGTAACTCTCCTGGGGTACCCTCACACATATTATTCCCTCATTTAATGGATATTTTCACAAAAAAGTGAAATTTTCAAAAATCCAGAAAATGGGCTGAAAACGACTAAATATCAAGAACTCATTGAGAGAATCGCTCTGGAACTGAAATCGGAACGCTCACTGACATTTGCCCTTTCTGAAAGACTGATAAACGCCGGAAAAATGACTAAGTCCAAAAAAAATTTTTTTTCAACTATTTTCAATTTTACTCCCGTGGGATATATATTCTACCCACACACATTTGGAACTCTCCTGGGGTACCCTCACACATATTATTCCCTCATTTAGTGGATATTTTCACAAAAAAGTGAAACTTTAAAAAATCCAGAAAATGGGCTGAAAACGACTACATATCAAGGACTCATTGGGAGAATCGCTCTGGAACTGAAATCGGAATGCTCACTGACATTTCCCCATCTGAAAGTCTGATAAACGCCGGAAAAATTGCTAAGTGCAAAAAAAAATTTTTTTCAACTTTTTTCAATTTTACCCAAGTGCGATATATATTCTACCCAAACACATTTAGAACTCTCCTGGGGTACCCTCACACATATTATTCCCTCATTTAGTGGATATTTTCACAAAAAAGTGAAATTTTCAAAAATCCTGAAAAATGGCTGAAAACGACTAAATATCAAGGACTCATTGGGTGAATCGCTCTGGAACTGAAATCGGAATGCTCATTGACATTGGCCATATCTGAAAGTCTGATAAACGCTGGAAAAATGACTAAGTCCAAAAAAAAAAATTTTTTCAACTTTTTTCAATTTTACCCCCGTGGGATATATATTCTACCCACACACATTTGGAACTCTCCTGGGGTACCCTCACACATATTATTCCCTCAGTTAGTGGATATTTTCTCAAAAAAGGGAAATATTCAAAAATCCAGAAAATGGGCTGAAAACGACTACATATCAAGGACTCATTGGGCGAATCGCTCTGGAACTGAAATCGGAATGCTCACTGACATTTCCCCATCTGAAAGTCTGATAAACACAGGAAAAATTACTAAGTGCAAAAAAATAATATTTTCAACTTTTTTCAATTTTACCCCCGTGGGATATATATTCTACCCAAACACATTTGGAACTCTGCTGGGGTACCCTAACACATATTATTCCCTCATTTAGTGGATATTTTCACAAAAAAGTGAAATTTTCAAAAATCCAGAAAATTGGCTGAAAACGACTAAATATCAAGGACTCATTGGGCGAATCGCTCTGGAACTGAAATTGGAACACTCACTTACATTTGCCATATCTAAAAGTCTGATAAACGCTGGAAAAATGACTAAGTCCAAAAAAAAAATTTTTTCACCTTTTTTCAATTTTACCCACGTGGGATATATATTCTACCCACACTCATTTGGAACTCTCCTGGGGTACCCTCACACATATTATTCCCTCATTTAGTGGATATTTTCACAAAAAAGTGAAATTTTCAAAAATCCTGAAAAATGGCTGAAAACGACTAAATATCAAGGACTCATTGGGTGAATCGCTCTGGAACTGAAATCGGAATGCTCATTGACATTGGCCATATCTGAAAGTCTGATAAACGCTGGAAAAATGACTAAGTCCAAAAAAAAAAATTTTTTCAACTTTTTTCAATTTTACCCCCGTGGGATATATATTCTACCCACACACATTTGGAAGTCTCCTTGGGTACCCTCACACATATTATTCCCTCATTTAATGGATATTTTCAAAAAAAGGGAAATTTTCAAAAATCCAGAAAATGGGCTGAAAACGACTAAATATCAAGGACTCATTGGGAGAATCGCTCTGGAACTGAAATTGGAACACTCACTTACATTTGCCATATCTGAAAGTCTAATAAAAGCTGGAAAAATGACTAAGTCCAAAAAAAAAATTGTTTTAACTTTTTTCAATTTTACCCACGTGGGAAATATATTCTACCCACACACATTTGGAACTCTCCTGGGGTACCCTCACACATATTATTCCCTCATTTAGTGGATATTTTCTCAAAAAAGTGAAATTATCAAAAATCCAAAATATTGGCTGAAAACGACTAAATATCAAGGACTCATTTGGCGATTCGCTCTGGAACTGAAATCGGAATGCTCACTGACATTTCCCCTATCTGAAAGACTGATAAACGCTGGAAAAATGACTAAGTCCAAAAAAAAAATTTTTTAAACTTTTTTCAATTTTACCCCCGTGAGATATATATTCTACCCATACACATTTGGAATTCTCCTGAGGTACCCTCACACATATTATTCCCTCATTTAGTGGATATTTTCACAAAAAAGTGAAATTTTCAAAACTCCAAAATATTGGCTGAAAACGACTAAATATCAAGGAATCATTGGGCGCATCGCTCTGGAACTGAAATCGGAATGCTCACTGACATTTGCCATATCTGAAAGTCTGATAAACGCCGGAAAAATGACTAGGTCAGAAAAAAAAAATTTTCAACTTTTTTCAATTTTACCCCCATGAGATATATATTCTACCCATACACATTTGGAATTCTCCTGGGGTACCCTCACACATATTATTCCCTCATTTAGTGGATATTTTCACAAAAAGTGAAATTTTCAAAAATCCAGAAAATTGGCTGAAAACGACTAAACATCAAGGACTCATAGGGCGAATCGCTCTGGAACTGAAATCGGAATGCTCACTGACATTTCCCCTATCTGAAAGTCTGATAAACACCGGAAAAATGACTAAGTCCAAAAAAAAAATTGTTTTAACTTTTTTCAATTTTACCCACGTGGGATATATATTCTACCCACACTCATTTGGAACTCTCCTGGGGTACCCTCACACATATTATTCCCTCATTTAGTGGATATTTTCACAAAAAAGTGAAATTTTCAAAACTCCAAAATATTGGCTGAAAACGAATAAATAACAAGGAATCATTGGGCGCATCGCTCTGGAACTGAAATCGGAACGCTCACTGACATTTCCCCTATCTGAAAGTCTGATAAACGCCGGAAAAATGACTAAGTCTGAAAAAAAAAATTTTCAACTTTTTTCAATTTTACCCCCGTGAGATATATATTCTACCCACACACATTTGGAACTCTCCTGGGGTACCCTCACACATATAATTCCCTCATTTAGTGGATATTTTCACAAAAAAGTGAAATTTTCAAAAATCCAGAAAATTGGCTGAAAACGACGATATATCAAGGACTCATTGGGAGAATCGCTCTGGAACTGAAATCGGAACGCTCACTGACATTTGCCCTATCTGAAAGTCTGATAAACGCCGGAAAAATGACTAAGTCTGAAAAAAAAAATTTTCAACTTTTTTCAATTTTACCCCCGTGAGACATATATTCTACCCACACACATTTGGAACTCTCCTGGGGTACCCTCACACATATTATTCCCTCATTTAGTGGATATTTTCATAAAAAAGTGAAATTTTCAAAAATCCAAAATATTGGCTGAAAACGACTAAATATCAAGGACTCATTCGGCGAATCGCTCTGGAACTGAAATCGGAATGCTCACTGACATTTCCCCTATCTGAAAGTCTGATAAACACCGGAAAAATGACTAAGTCCAAAAAATAAATTTTTTCAACTTTTTTCAATTTTACCCACGTGGCATATATATTCTACCCACACTCATTTGGAACTCTCCTGGGGTACCCTCACACATATTATTCCCTCATTTAGTGGATATTTTCACAAAAAAGTAAAATTTTCAAAACTCCAAAATATTGGCTGAAAACGAATAAATATCAAGGAATCATTGGGCGCATCGCTCTGGAACTGAAATCGGAACGCTCACTGACATTTCCCCTATCTGAAAGTCTGATAAACGCCGGAAAAATGACTAAGTTCCAAAAAAAATTTTTTTCAACTTTTTTCATTTTTACCCACGTGGGATATATATTCTACCCACACTCATTTGGAACTCTCCTGGGGTACCCTCACACATATTATTCCCTCATTTAGTGGATATTTTCACAAAAAAGTGACATTTTCAAAAATCCAGAAAATGGGCTGAAAACGACTAAATATCAAGGACTCATTGGGCGAATCGCTCTGGAACTGAAATCGGAACGCTTACTGAAATTTGCCCTATCTGAAAGTCTGATAAACGCCGGAAAAATGACTAAGTCCAAAAAAAATTTTTTTTCAACTTTTTTCAATTTTACCCCCGTGCGATATATATTCTATCCACACACATTTGGAACTCACCTGGGGTACGCTCACACATATTATTCCCTCATTTAGTGGATATTTTCACAAAAAAGTGACATTTTAAAAAATCCAGAAAATTGGCTGAAAACGACTAAATATCAAGGACTCATTGGGCGAATCACTCTGGAACTGAAATCGGAACGCTTACTGAAATTTGCCCTATCTGAAAGTCTGATAAACGTCGGAAAATATACTAAGTCCAAAAAAAAATTTTTTTCAACTTTTTTCAATTTTACCCCCGTGGGATATATATTCTACCCACACACATTTGGAACTCTCCTGGGGTACCCTCACACATATTATTCCCTCATTTAGTGGATATTTTCACAAAAAAGTGAAATTTTCAAAAATCCAAAATATTGGCTGAAAACGACTAAATATCAAGGACTCATTGGGCGAATCGCTCTGGAACTGAAATCAGAATGCTCACTGACATTTCCCCTATCTGAAAGTCTGATAAACGCCGGAAAAATGACTAAATCTGAAAAAAAAAAATTTCAATTTTTTTCAATTTTACCCCCGTGAGATATATATTCTACCCACACACATTTGGAACTCTCCTGGGGTACCCTCACACATATTATTCCCTCATTTAGTGGATATTTTCACAAAAAAGTGAAATTTTCAAAAATCCAGAAAATTGGCTGAAAACGACTAAATGTCAAGGACTCATTGGGCGAATCGCTCTGGAACTGAAATCAGAACGCTCACTGACATTTACCCTATCTGAAAGTCTGATAAACGCCGGAAAAATAACTAAGTCCAAAAAAAAAAATTTTTTCAATTTTTTTCAATTTTACCCACGTGGGATATATATTCTACCCACACACATTTGTAACTCTCCTGGGGTACCCTCACACATTTTATTACCTCATTTAGTGGATATTTTCACAAAAAAGTGAAATTTTCAAAAATCCAGACAATGGGCTGAAAACGACTACATATCAAGGACTCATTGGGCGAATCGCTCTGGAACTGAAATCCGAACGCTCACTGACATTTACCCTATCTGAAAGTCTGATAAACGCCGCAAAAATGACTAAGTCTGAAAAAAAAAAAAGAGATATATATTCTACCCAGACACATTTGGAATTCTCCTGGGGTACCCTCACACATATTATTCCCTCATTTAGTGGATATTTTCACAAAAAAGTGAAATTTTCAAAAATCCAGAAAATTGGCTGAAAACGACTAAATATCAAGGACTCATTGGGCGATTCGCTCTGGAACTGAAATCGGAACGCTTACTGACATTTGCCCTATCTGAAAGTCTGATAAACGCCGGAAAAATGACTAAGTCCAAAAAAAAAATTTTTTCAACTTTTTTCAATTTTACCCCCGTGAGATATATATTCTACCCACACACATTTGGAACTCTCCTGGGGTACCCTCACACATATTATTCCCTCATTTAGTGAATATTTTTACAAAAAAGTGAAATTTTCAAAAATCCCAAAAATTGGCTGAAAACGACTAAATGTCAAGGACTCATTGGGCGAATCGCTCTGGAACTGAAATCGGAACGCTCACTGACATTTACCCTATCTGAAAGTCTGCTAAACGCCGGAAAAATGACTAAGTAAAAAAAAAAATTTTTTCAACTTTTTTCAATTTTACCCACGTGGGATATATATTCTACCCACACACATTTGGAACTCTCCTTGGGTACCCTCACACATATTATTCCCTCATTTAGTGGATATTTTCACAAAAAAGTGAAATTTTCAAAAATCCAGAAAATTGGCTGAAAACGACTAAATATCAAGGACTCATTGGGCGAATCGCTCTGGAACTGAAATCGGAACACTCACTGACATTTGCCCTATCTGAAAGTCTGATAAACGCCGGAAAAATGACTAAGTCTGAAAAAAAAAATTTTCAACTTTTTTCAATTTTACCCCCGTGAGATATATATTCTACCCACAAACATTTGAAACTCTGCTCGGGTACCCTCACGTATATTATTCCCTCATTTAGTGAATATTTTTACAAAAAAAGTGACATTTTCAAAAATCCCGAAAATTGGCTGAAAACGACTAAATGTCAAGGACTCATTGGGCGAATAGCTCTGGAACTGAAATCGGAACGCTCACTGACATTTCCCCTATCTGAAAGTCTGATAAACGCCTGAAAAATGACTAAGTCCAAAAAAAAAATTTTTTCAACTTTTTTCAATTTTACCCCCGTGAGATATATATTCTACCCACACACATTTGGAACTCTCCTGGGGTACCCTCACACATATTATTCCCTCATTTAGTGAATATTTTTACAAAAAAGTGAAATTTTCAAAAATCCCAAAAATTGGCTGAAAACGACTAAATGTCAAGGACTCATTGGGCGAATCGCTCTGGAACTGAAATCGGAACGCTCACTGACATTTACCCTATCTGAAAGTCTGCTAAACGCCGGAAAAATGACTAAGTAAAAAAAAAAATGTTTTCAACTTTTTTCAATTTTACCCACGTGGGATATATATTCTACCCACACACATTTGGAACTCTCCTTGGGTACCCTCACACATATTATTCCCTCATTTAGTGGATATTTTCACAAAAAAGTGAAATTTTCAAAAATCCAGAAAATTGGCTGAAAACGACTAAATATCAAGGACTCATTGGGCGAATCGCTCTGGAACTGAAATCGGAACACTCACTGACATTTGCCCTATCTGAAAGTCTGATAAACGCCGGAAAAATGACTAAGTCTGAAAAAAAAAATTTTCAACTTTTTTCAATTTTACCCCCGTGAGATATATATTCTACCCACAAACATTTGAAACTCTGCTCGGGTACCCTCACGTATATTATTCCCTCATTTAGTGAATATTTTTACAAAAAAAGTGACATTTTCAAAAATCCCGAAAATTGGATGAAAACGACTAAATGTCAAGGACTCATTGGGCGAATAGCTCTGGAACTGAAATCGGAACGCTCACTGACATTTCCCCTATCTGAAAGTCTGATAAACGCCGGAAAAATGACTATGTCTGAAAAAAAAAAATTTCAACTTTTTTCAATTTTACCCCCGTGAGATATATATTCTACTTACACACATTTGAAACTCTCCTGGGGTACCCTCACACATATTATTCCCTCATTTAGTGGATATTTTCACAAAAAAGTTAAATTTTAAAAAATCCAGAAAATTGGCTGAAAACGAGTAAATATCAAAGACTCATTGGGCGAATCGCTCTGGAACTGAAATCGGAATGCTCACTGACACATTTGCCCTATCTGAAAGTCTGTTAAACGCCGGAAAAATGACTAAGTCCAAAAAAAAATATTTTTTCAACTTTTTTCAATTTTACCCACGTGGGATATATATTCTACCAACACACATTTGTAACTCTCCTGGGGTACCCTCACACATATTATTCCCTCATTTAGTGAATATTTTTACAAAAAAGTGAAATTTTCAAAAATCCCAAAAATTGGCTGAAAACGACTAAATATCAAGGACTCATTGGGCGAATCGCTCTGGAACTGAAATCGGAACGCTCACTGACATTTACCCTATCTGAAAGTCTGCTAAACGCCGGAAAAATGACTAAGTAAAAAAAAAAATTTTTTCAACTTTTTTCAATTTTACCCACGTGGGATATATATTCTACCCACACACATTTGGAACTCTCCTTGGGTACCCTCACACATATTATTCCCTCATTTAGTGGATATTTTCACAAAAAAGTGAAATTTTCAAAAATCCCGAAAATTGGCTGAAAACAACTAAATATCAAGGACTCATTGGGCGAATCGCTCTGGAACTCAAATCGGAACGCTCACTGACATTTCCCCGATCTGAAAGTCTGATAAACGCCGGAAAAATGACTATGTCTGAAAAAAAAAATTTTCAACTTTTTTGAATTTTACCCCCGTGAGATATATATTCTACCCACAAACATTTGAAACTCTGCTCGGGTACCCTCACATATATTATTCCCTCATTTAGTGAATATTTTTACAAAAAAAGTGACATTTTCAAAAATCCCGAAAATTGGCTGAAAATGACTAAATATCAAGGACTCATTGGGCGAATCGCTCTGGAACTGAAATCGGAACGCTCACTGACATTTACCCTATCTGAAAGTCTGATAAACGCCGGAAAAATGACTAAGTCTGAAAAAAAAAAAAGAGATATATATTCTACCCACACACATTTGGAATTCTCCTGGGGTACCCTCACACATATTATTCCCTCATTTAGTGAATATTTTTACAAAAAAGTGAAATTTTCAAAAATCCCAAAAATTGGCTGAAAACGAATAAATATCAAGGACTCATTGGGCGAATCGTTCTGGAACTGAAATCGGAACGCTCACTGACATTTACCCTATCTGAAAGTCTGATAAACGCCGGAAAAATGACTAAGTCCCAAAAAAAATTTTTTTCAACTTTTTTAAATTTTACCCCCGTGGGATATATATTCTACCCACACACATTTGGAACTCTCCTGGGGTACCCTCACACATATTATTCCCTCATTTAGTGGATATTTTCACAAAAAAGTGAAATTTTCAAAAATCCAGAAAATTGGCTTAAAACGACTAAATATCAAGGACGCATTGGGCGATTCGCTCTGGAACTGAAATCGGAACGCTTACTGACATTTGCCCTATCTGAAAGTCTGATAAACGCCCGAAAAATGACTAAGTCCAAAAAAAAAATTTTTTAAACTTTTTTCAATTTTACCCGCGTGAGATATATATTCTACCCACACACATTTGGAACTCTCCTGGGGTACCCTCACACATATTATTCCCTCAGTTAGTGAATATTTTTACAAAAAAGTGAAATTTTCAAAAATCCAAAAAATTGGCTGAAAACGACTAAATATCAAGGACTCATTGGGCGAATCGCTCTGGAAATGAAATCGGAACGCTCACTGACATTTACCCTATCTAAAAGTCTGCTAAACGCCGGAAAAATGACTAAGTAAAAAAAAATTTTTTTTCAACTTTTTTCAATTTTACCCCCGTGGGATATATATTCTACCCACACACATTTGTAACTCTCCTTGGGTACCCTCACACATATTCCCTCATTTATTGGATATTTTCACAAAAAAGTGAATTTTTCAAAAATCCAGAAAATTGGCTGAAAACGACTAAATATCAAGGACTCATTGGGCGAATCACTCTGGAACTGAAATCGGAACGCTCACTGACATTTGCCCTATCTGAAAGTCTGATAAACGCCCGAAAAATGACTAAGTCCAAAAAAAAAATGTTTTCAACTTTTTTCAATTTTACTCGCGTGAGATATATATTCTACCCACACACATTTGGAATTCTCCTGGGGTACCCTCACACATATTATTCCGTCATTTAGTGAATATTTTTACAAAAAAGTGAAATTTTCAAAAATACCAAAAATTGGCTGAAAACGAATAAATATCAAGGACTCATTGGGCGAATCCCTCTGGAACTGAAATCGGAACGCTCACTGACATTTACCCTATCTGAAAGTCTGCTAAACGCCGGAAAAATGACTAAGTCCCCAAAAAAATTTTTTTCAACTTTTTTCAATTTTACCCCCGTGAGATATATATTCTACCCACACACATTTGGAACTCTCCTGGGGTACCCTCACACATATTATTCCCTCATTTAGTGAATATCTTTACAAAAAAGTGAAATTTTCAAAATCCCAAAAATTGGCTGAAAACGACTAAATATCAAGGACTCATTGGGCGAATCGCTCTGGAACTGAAATCGGAACGCTTACTGACATTTGCCCTATCTGAAAGTCTGATAAACGCCCAAAAAATGACTAAGTCCAAAAAAAATAATTTTTCAACTTTTTTCAATTTTACCCCCGTGCGATATATATTCTACCCACACACATTTGGAACTCTCCTGGGGTACCCTCACACATATTATTCCCTCATTTAGTGAATATTTTTACAAAAAAGTGAAATTTTCAAAAATCCAAAAAATTGGCTGAAAACAACTAATTATCAAGGACTCATTGGGCGAATCGCTCTGGAACTGAAATCGGAACGCTCAGCGACATTTCCCGTATCTGAAAGTCTGATAAACGCCGGAAAAATGACTAAGTCTGAAAAAAAAAAAAGAGATATATATTCTACCCACACACATTTGGAACTCTCCTGGGGTACCCTCACACATATTATTCCCTCATTTAGTGAATATTTTTACAAAAAAGTGAAATTTTCAAAAATCCCGAAAATTGGCTGAAAACAACTAAATATCAAGGACTCATTGGGCGAATCGCTCTGGAACTGAAATCGGAACGCTCAGCGACATTTCCCGTATCTGAAAGTCTGATAAACGCCGGAAAAATGACTAAGTCTGAAAAAAAAAAAAGAGATATATATTCTACCCACACACATTTGGAACTCTCCTGGGGTACCCTCACACATATTATTCCCTCATTTAGTGAATATTTTTACAAAAAAGTGAAATTTTCAAAAATCCCGAAAATTGGCTGAAAACAACGAAATATCAAGGACTCATTGGGCGAATCGCTCTGGAACTGAAATCGGAACGCTCAGCGACATTTCCCGTATCTGAAAGTCTGATAAACGCCGGAAAAATGACTAAGTGAAAAAAAAAAAAGAGATATATATTCTACCCACACACATTTGGAATTCTCCTGGGGTACCCTCACACATATTATTCCGTCATTTAGTGAATATTTTTACAAAAAAGTGAAATTTTCTAAAATCCAGAAAATTGGCTGAAAACGACTAAATATCAAGGACTCATTGGGCGAATCGCTCTGGAACTGAAATCGGAACGCTCACTGACATTTCCCCTATCTGAAAGTCTGATAAACGCCGGAAAAATTACTAAGTCCAAAAAAAAATTTTTTTCAACTTTTTTCAATTTTACCCCCGTGCGATATATATTCTACCCACACACATTTGGAACTCTCCTGGGGTACCCTTACACATATTATTCCCTCATTTAGTGGATATTTTCACAAAAAGTGAAATTTTCAAAAATCCAGAAAATTGGCTGAAAACGACTAAATATCAAGGACTCATTGGGCGAATCGCTCTGGAACTGAAATCGGAACGCTCAATGACATTTGCCCTATCTGAAAGTCTGATAAATGCCGGAAAAATGACTAAGTCCAAAAAAAAAATGTTTTCAACTTTTTTCAATTTTACCCCCGTGGGATATATATTCTACCCACACTCATTTGGAACTCTCCTGGGGTACCCTCACACATATTATTCCCTCATTTAGTGGATATTTTCACAAAAAAGTGACATTTTCAAAAATCCAGAAAATTGGCTGAAAACGAATAAATATCAAGAACTCATTGGGCGAATCGCTCTGGAACTGAAATCGGAACGCTCACTGACATTTGCCCTATCTGAAAGTCTGATAAACGCTGGAAAAATGACAGTCCAAAAAAAAAATTTTTTTTTAACTTTTTTTAATTTTATCCCCGAGCAATATATATTCTACCCACACACATTTGGAACTCTCCTGGGGTACCCTCACACATATTATTCCCTCATTTAGTGGATATCTTCACAAAAAAGTGAAATTTTCAAAAATTCCGAAAATTGGCTGAAAACGACTAAATATCAAGGACTCATTGGGTGAATCGCTCTGGAACTGAAATCGGAATGCTCACTGACATTTCCCCTTTCTGAAAGTCTGATAAACGCAGGAAAAATGACTAGATCCAAAAAAAAATTTTTTTTAACTTTTTTCAATTTTACCCCCGTGGGATATGTATTCTACCCACACTCATTAGGAACTCTCCTGGGCTACATTCACACATATTGTTCCCTCATTTAGTGAATATTTTCACAAAAAGTGAAATTTTCAAAAATCCATAAAATTGGCTAAAAACGACTAAATATCAAGTACTCATGGGGCGAATCGCTCTGGAACAGAAATCGGAACGCTCACTGACATTTCCCCTTTCTGAAAGTCTGATAAACGCCTTAAAAATGACTAAGTCCAAAAAAAAAAAATTTTTTTCAACTTTTTTCAATTTTACCCCCGTGGGATATATATTCTACCCACACTCATTTGGAACTCTCCTGGGGTAACCTCACACATATTATTCCCTCATTTAGTGGATATTGTCACAAAAAAGTGAAATTTTCAAAAATCCAGAAAATTGGCTGAAAACGACTAAATATCAAGAACTCTTTTGGCGAATCGCTCTGGAACTGAAATCGGAACGCTCACTGACATTTACCCTATCTGAAAGTCTGCTAAACGCCGGAAAAATGACTAAGTCCCCAAAAAAATTTTTTTCAACTTTTTTCAATTTTACCCCCGTGGGATATATATTCTACCCACACACATTTGGAACTCTCCTGGGGTACCCTCACACATATTATTCCCTCATTTAGTGGATATTTTCACAAAAAAGTGAAATTTTCAAAAATCCAGAAAATTGGCTTAAAACGACTAAATATCAAGGACGCATTGGGCGATTCGCTCTGGAACTGAAATCGGAATGCTCACTGACATTTACCCTATCTGAAAGTCTGATAAACGCCGGAAAAATGACTAAGTGAAAAAAAAAAAGAGATATATATTCTACCCACACACATTTGGAATTCTCCTGGGGTACCCTCACACATATTATTCCGTCATTTAGTGAATATTTTTACAAAAAAGTGAAATTTTCTAAAATCCAGAAAATTGGCTGAAAACGACTAAATATCAAGGACTCATTGGGCGAATCGCTCTGGAACTGAAATCGGAACGCTCACTGACATTTCCCCTATCTGAAAGTCTGATAAACGCCGGAAAAATTACTAAGTCCAAAAAAAAATTTTTTTCAACTTTTTTCAATTTTACCCCCGTGCGATATATATTCTACCCACACACATTTGGAACTCTCCTGGGGTACCCTCAAACATATTATTCCCTCATTTAGTGGATATTTTCACAAAAAAAGTGAAATTTTGAAAAATCCAAAATATTGGCTGAAAACGACTAAATATCAAGGACACATTGGGCGAATCGCTCTGGAACTGAAATCGGAACGCTCACTGACATTTCCCCTATCTCAAAGTCTGATAAACGCCGGAAAAATGACAAAGTCTGAAAAAAAAATTTTTCAACTTTTTTCAATTTTACCCCCGTGCGATATATATTCTACCCACACACATTTGGAACTCTCCTGGGGTACCCTCACACATATTATTCCCTCATTTAGTGGATATTTTCACAAAAAAGTGAAATTTTCAAAAATCCAGAAAATTGGCTGAAAACGAATAAATATCAAGGGCTCATTGGGCGAATCGCTCTGGAACTGAATTCGGAATGCTCACTGACATTTCCCCTATCTGAAAGTCTGATAAACGCTGGAAAAATGACTTAGTCCAAAAAAAAATATTTTTCAACTTTTTTCAATTTTACCCACTTGGGATATATATTCTACCCACACACATTTGGAACTCTCCTGGGGTACCCTTACACATATTATTCCCTCATTTAGTGGATATTTTCACAAAAAGTGAAATTTTCAAAAATCCAGAAAATTGGCTGAAAACGACTAAATATCAAGGACTCATTGGGCGAATCGCTCTGGAACTGAAATCGGAACGCTCAATGACATTTGCCCTATCTGAAAGTCTGATAAATGCCGGAAAAATGACTAAGTCCAAAAAAAAAATGTTTTCAACTTTTTTCAATTTTACCCCCGTGGGATATATATTCTACCCACACTCATTTGGAACTCTCCTGGGGTACCCTCACACATATTATTCCCTCATTTAGTGGATATTTTCACAAAAAAGTGACATTTTCAAAAATCCAGAAAATTGGCTGAAAACGAATAAATATCAAGAACTCATTGGGCGAATCGCTCTGGAACTGAAATCGGAACGCTCACTGACATTTGCCCTATCTGAAAGTCTGATAAACGCTGGAAAAATGACAGTCCAAAAAAAAAATTTTTTTTTAACTTTTTTTAATTTTATCCCCGAGCAATATATATTCTACCCACACACATTTGGAACTCTCCTGGGGTACCCTCACACATATTATTCCCTCATTTAGTGGATATCTTCACAAAAAAGTGAAATTTTCAAAAATTCCGAAAATTGGCTGAAAACGACTAAATATCAAGGACTCATTGGGTGAATCGCTCTGGAACTGAAATCGGAATGCTCACTGACATTTCCCCTTTCTGAAAGTCTGATAAACGCAGGAAAAATGACTAGATCCAAAAAAAAATTTTTTTTAACTTTTTTCAATTTTACCCCCGTGGGATATGTATTCTACCCACACTCATTAGGAACTCTCCTGGGCTACATTCACACATATTGTTCCCTCATTTAGTGAATATTTTCACAAAAAGTGAAATTTTCAAAAATCCATAAAATTGGCTAAAAACGACTAAATATCAAGTACTCATGGGGCGAATCGCTCTGGAACAGAAATCGGAACGCTCACTGACATTTCCCCTTTCTGAAAGTCTGATAAACGCCGGAAAAACGACAGTCCAAAAAAAAATTTTTTTTTCAACTTTTTTCAATTTTATCCCCGAGCAATATATATTCTACCCACACACACATTTGGAACTCTCCTGGGGTACCCTCACACATGTTATTACCTCATTTAGTGGATATTTTCACAAAAACGTGAAATTTTCAAAAATCCAGAAAATTGGCTGAAAAAGACTAAATATCAAGGACTCATTGGGCGAAACGCTCTGGAACTGAAATCGGAACGCTCACTGACATTTCCCCTATCTGAAAGTCTGATAAACACCGGAAAAATGACTAAGTCCAAAAAAAAAATTTTTTCAACTTTTTTCAATTTTACCCCCGTGGGATATATATTCTACCCACACACATTTGCAACTCTCCTGGGGTACCCTCACACATATTATTCCCTCATTTAGTGGATACTTTCACAAAAAAGTGAAATTTTCAAAAATCCAGAAAATTGGCTGAAAACGACTAAATATCAAGAACTCATTGGGCGAATCGCTCTGGAACTGAAATCGGAACGCTCACTGACATTTCCCCAATCTGAAAGTCTGACAAATGCCGGAAAAATGACTAAGTCCAAAAAAAACATTTTTTCAACTTTTTTGAATTTTACCCCCGTTGGAAATATATTCTACCCACACACATTTGGAACTCTCCTGGGGTACCCTCACACATATTATTCCCTCATTTAGTGGATATTTTCACAGAAAAGTGAAATTTTCAAAAATCCAGAAAATTGGCTGAAAACGACTAAATATCAAGAACTCATTGGGCGAATCGCTCTGGAACTGAAATCGGAACGCTCACTGACATTTCCCCTATCTGAAAGTCTGATAAACGTCGGAAAAATGACTAAGTAAAAAAAAAAAAATTTTTTAACTTTTTTCAATTATACCCCCGTGGGAAATATATTCTACCCACACATATTTGGAACTCTCCTGGGGTCCCCTCACACATATTATTCCCTCATTTAGTGGATATTTTCACAGAAAAGTGAAATTTTCAAAAATCCAGAAAATTGGCTGAAAATGACTAAATATCAAGGACTCATTGGGCGAATCGCTCTGGAACTGAAATCGGAATACTCACTGACATTTCCCCGATCTGAAAGTCTGACAAACGCCGGAAAAATGACTAAGTCCAAAAAAAACATTTTTTCAACTTTTTTCAATTTTACCCCCGTGGGATTCATATTCCACCCACACACATTTGGAACTCTCCTGGGGTAACCTCACACATATTATTCCCTCATTTAGTGGATATTTTCACAAAAAAGTGAAATTTTCAAAAATCCAGAAAATTGGCTGAAAATGACTAAATATCAAGGACTCATTGGGCGAATCGCTCTGGAAATGAAATCGGAACGCTCACTGACATTTCCCCTATCTGAAAGTCTGATAAACGCAGGAAAAATGATTAAGTCCAAAAAAAAAATTTTTCAACTTTTTTCAATTATACCCCCGTGGGAAATATATTCTACCCACACACATTTGGAACTCTCCTGGGGTACCCTCACACATATTATTCCCTCATTTAGTGGATATTTTCACAAAAAAGTCAAATGTTAAAAAATCCAGAAACTTGGCTGAAAAAGACTAAATATCAAGGACTCATTGGGCGAATCGCTCTGGAACTGAAATCGGAATGCTCACTGACATTTCCCCTATCTGAAAGTCTGATAAACGCCGGAAAAATGACTAAGTAAAAAAAAAACAATTTTCAACTTTTTTAAATTTTACCCCCGTGGGATATATATTCTACCCACACACATTTGGAACTCTCCTGGGGTACCCTCACACATATTATTCCCTCATTTAGTGGATATTTTCACAAAAAAGTGAAATTTTCAAAAATCCAGAAAATTGGCTGAAAAAGACTAAATATCAAGGACTCATTGGGCGAATCGCTCTGGAAATGAAATCGGAATGCTCACTGACATTTCCCCTATCTGAAAGTCGGATAAACGCCGGAAAAATGACTAAGTAAAAAAAAAACAATTTTCAACTTTTTTTAATTATACCCCCGTGGGAAATATATTCTACCCACACACATTTGGAACTCTCCTGGGGTACCCTCACACATATTATTCCCTCATTTAGTGGATATTTTCACAAAAAAGTGAAATTTTCAAAAATCCAGAAAATTGGCTGAAAAAGACTAAATATCAAGGACTCATTGGGCGAATCGCTCTGGAAATGAAATCGGAACGCTCAATGACATTTCCCCTATCTGAAAGCCTGATAAACGCCGTAAAATGACTAAGTCCAAAAAAAAATTTTTTCAACTTTTTTCAATTTTACCCCCGTGGGATATATATTCTACCCACACACATTTGGAACTCTCCTGGGGTACCCTCACACATATTATTCCCTCATTTAGTGGATATTTTCACAAAAAAGTGAAATTTTCAAAAATCCAGAAAATTGGCTGAAAAAGTCTAAATATCAAGGACTCATTGGGCGAATCGCTCTGGAAATGAAATCGGAACGCTGACTGACATTTCCCCTATCTGAAAGCCTGATAAACGCCGGAAAAATGACTAAAATTTTTCAACTTTTTTAAATTTTACCCCCGTGGGATATATATTCTACCCACACACATTTAGAACTCTCCTGGGGTACCCTCACACATATTATTCCCTCATTTAGTGGATATTTTCACAAAAAAGTGAAATGTTAAAAAATCCAGAAACTTGGCTGAAAAAGACTAAATATCAAGGACTCATTGGGCGAATCGCTCTGGAACTGAAATCGGAATGCTCACTGACATTTCCCCTATCTGAAAGTCTGATAAACTCAGGAAAAATGACTAAGACCAAAAAAAAAATTTTTCAACTTTTTTCAATTATACCCCCTTGGGAAATATATTCTACCCACACACATTTGGAACTCTGCTAGGGTACCCTCACACATATTATTCCCTCATTTAGTGGATATTTTCACAAAAAAGTGAAATTTTCAAAAATCCAGAAAATTGGCTTTAAAAGACTAAATATCAAGGACTCATTTAGCGAAATGCTCTGGAACTGAAATCGGAACGCTCACTGACATTTCCCCTATCTGAAAGTCTTATACACTCCGGAAAAATGACTAAGTCCAAAAAGAAATTTTTTAAACTTTTTTTAATTTTACCCCCGTGCGATATATATTCTACCCACACACATTTGGAACTCTCCTGGGGTACCCTCACACATATTATTCCCTCATTTAGTGGATATTTTCACAAAAATTGAAATTTCCAAAAATCCAGAAAATTGGCTGAAATCGACGAAATATCAAGGACTCATTGGGCGAATCGCTCTGGAACTGAAATCGGAATACTCACTGACATTTCCCCTATCTGAAAGTCTGATAAACGAGGGAAAAATTACTAAGTCCGAAAAAAAAAAATTTTCAACTTTTTTCAATTTTACACCCGTGTGATATATATTCTACCCACACACATTTGGAACTCTCCTGGGATACCCTCACACATATTATTCCCTCATTTAGTGGATATTTTCACAAAAAAGTGAAATTTTCAAAAATCCAGAAAATTGGCTGAAAAAGACTAAATATCAAGAACTCATTGGGCGAATCGCTCTGGAACTGAAATCGGAATGCTCACTGACATTTCCCCAATCTGAAAGTCTGACAAACGCCGGAAAAATGACTAAGACCAAAAAAAACATTTTTTCAACTTTTTTCAATTTTACCCCCGTGGGATACATATTCTACCCACACACATTTGGAAGTCTCCTGGGGTACCCTCACACATATTATTCCCTCATTTAGTGGATATTTTCACAAAAAAGTGAAATTTTCAAAAATCCAGAAAATTGGCTCAAAATGACTAAAATATCAAGGACTCATTGGGCGAATCGCTATGGAACTGAAATCGGAATGCTCACTGACATTTCCCCTATCTGAAAGTCTGATAAACTCAGGAAAAATGACTAAGTCCAAAAAAAAAAATTTTTCAACTTTTTTCAATTATACCCCCGTGGGAAATATATTCTACCCATACACATTTGGAACTCTCCTGGGGTACCCTCACACATATTATTCCCTCATTTAGTGGATATTTTCACAAAAAAGTGAAATTTTCAAAAATCCACAAAATTGGCTGAAAATGACTAAATATCAAGGACTCATTGGGCGAATCTCTCTGGAACTGAAATTGGAATGCTCACTGACATTTCCCCTATCTGAAAGTCTGATAAACTCAGGAAAAATGACTAAGTCCAAAAAAAAAAATTTTTCAACTTTTTTCAATTATACCCCCGTGGGAAATATATTCTACCCACATACATTTGGAACTCTCCTGGGGTACCCTCACACATATTATTCCCTCATTTAGTTGATATTTTCACAAAAAAGTGAAATTTTCAAAAATCCAGAAAATTGGCTGAAAAAGACTAAATATCAAGGACTCATTGGGCGAAACGCTCTGGAACTGAAATCGGAACGCTCACTGACATTTCCCCTACCTGAAAGTCTTATACACTCCGGAAAAATGACTAAGTCCAAAGAAAAATTTTTTAAACTTTTTTAAATTTTACCCCCGTGGGATATATATTCTACCCACACACATTTGGAACTCTCCTGGGGTACCCTCACATATATTATTCCCTCATTTAGTGGATATTTTCACAAAAAAGTGAAATTTTCAAAAATCCAGAAAATTGGCTGAAAACGACTAAATATCAAGAACTCATTGGGCCAATCGCTCTGGAACTGAAATCGGAACGCTCACTGACATTTCCCCAATCTGAAAGTCTGAGAAACGCCGGAAAAATGACTAAGTCCAAAAAAAACATTTTTTCAACTTTTTTCAGTTTTACCCCCGTGGGATACATATTCTACCCACACACATTTGGAACTCTCCTGGGGTACCCTCACACATATTATTCCCTCATTTAGTGGATATTTTCACAAAAAAGTGACATTTTCAAAAATCCAGAAAATTGGCTGAAAACGACTAAATATCAAGAACTCATTGGGCGAATCGCTCTGGAACTGAAATCGGAATGCTCACTGACATTTCCCCAATCTGAAAGTCTGACAAACGCTGGAAAAATGACTAAGTCCAAAAAAACATTTTTTCAACTTTTTTCAGTTTTACCCCCGTGGGATATATATTCTACCCACACACATTTGGAACTCTCCTGGGGTACCCTCACACATATTATTCCCTGATTTAGTGGATATTTTCACAAAAAAGTGAAATTTTCAAAAATCCAGAAATTGGCTGAAAACGACTAAATATCAAGAACTCATTGGGCGAATCGCTCTGGAACTGAAATCGGAACGCTCACTAACATTTCCCCAATCTGAGAGTCTGACAAAGGCCGGAAAAATGACGAAGTCCAAAAAAAAAAATTTTTAAACTTTTTTCAATTTTACCCCCGTGGGATATATATTCTACCCACACACATTTGGAACTCTCCTGGGGTACCCTCACACATATTATTCCCTCATTTAGTGGATATTTTCACAAAAAAGTGAAATTTTCAAAAATCCAGAAAATTGGCTGAAAAAGACTAAATATCAAGGACTGATTGGGCGAATCGCTCTGGAACTGAAATCGGAATGCTCACTGACATTTCCCCTATCTGAAAGTCTGATAAACTCAGGAAAAATGACTAAGTCTAAAAAAAAAAAATTTTTCAACTTTTTTCAATTATACCCCCGTGGGAAATATATTCTACCCACACACATTTGGAACTATCCTGGGGTACCCTCACACATATTATTCCCTCATTTAGTGGATATTTTCACAAAAAAGTGAAATTTTCAAAAATTCAGAAAATTGGCTGAAAAAGACTAAATATCAAGGACTCATTGGGCGCAACGCTCTGGAACTGAAATCGGAAGGCTCGCTGACATTTCCCCTATCTAAAAGTCTGATAAACGTCGGAAAAATGACTAAGTCCAAAAAAAATTTTTTTTCAACTTTTTTCAATTTTACCCCCGTGGGATATATATTATACCCACACACATTAGGAACTCTCCTGGGGTACCCTCACACATATTGTTCCCTCATTTAGTGGATATTTTCACAAAAAAGTGAAATTTTCAAAAATCCAAAAAATTGGCTGAAAAAGACTAAATATCAAGGACTCATTGGGCGAATCGCTCTGGAACTGAAATCGGAATGCTCACGGACATTTCCCCTATCTGAAAGTCTTATAAACGCCGGAAAAATGACTAAGTCTAAAAAAAAGTTTTTTTCAACTTTTTTCAGTTTTACCCCGTGGGATATATATTCTACCCACACACATTTGGAATTCTCCTGGGGTACCCTCACACATATTATTCCCTAATTTAGTGGATATTTTCACAAAAAAGTGAAATTTTCAAAAATCCAGAAAATTGGCTGAAAAAGAAAAAATATCAAGGACTCATTGGGCGAAACGGTCTGGAGCTGAAATCGGAATGCTCACTAACATTTCTCCTATCTGAAAGTCTGATAAACGCTGGAAAAAGGACTAAGTCAAAAAAGATTTTTTTTCAACTTTTTTCAATTTTACCCCCGTGGGATATATATTCTACCATCACACATTTGGAACTCTCCTGGGGTACCTTCACACATATTATTCCCTCATTTAGTGGATATTTTCACAAAAAAGTGAAATTTTCAAAAATCCAGAAAATTGGCTGAAAACGAATAAATATCAAGGATTCATTGGGCGAATCGCTCTGGAAATGAAATCGGAACACTCAATGACATTTCCCATATCTGAAAGTCTGATAAACGTCGGAAAAATGACTAAGTAAAAAAAAAAATTTTTTCAACTTTTTTCAATTTTACCCCCGTGGGATATATATTCTACCAACACACATTTGGAACTCTCCTGGGGTACCCTCACACATATTATTCCCTCATTTAGTGGATATTTTCACAAAAAAGTGAAATTTTCAAAAATCCAGAAAATTGACTGAAAGAGACTAAATATCAAGGACTCATTGGGCGAATCGCTCTGGAACTGAAATCGGAACGCTCACTGACATTTCCCCTATCTGAAAGTCTGATAAACGCCGGAAAAATGACAAAGTAAAAAAAAATTTTTTTCAACTTTTTTCAATTTTACCCCCGTGGGATATATATTCTACCCACACACATTTGGAACTCTCCTGGGATACCCTCACACATATTATTACCTCATTTAGTGGATATTTTCACAAAAAAAGTGAAATTTTCAAAAATCCAGAAAATTGTCTGAAAACGACTAAATATCAAGGACTCAGTGGGCGAATCGCTTTGGAACTGAAATCGGAATGCTCACTGACATTTGCCCTATCTGAAAATCTTATAAACGTCGGAAAAATGACTAAGTCCAAAAAAAAGTTTTTTTCAACTTTTTTCAGTTTTACCTCGAGGGATATATATTCTACCCACACACATTTGGAACTCTCCTGGGGTACCCTCACACATATTATTCCCTCATTTAGTGGATATTTTCACAAAAAAGTGAAATTTTCAAAAATCCAGAAAATTGGCCGAAAAAGACTAAATATCAAGGACTCATTGGGCGAATCGCTCTGGAACTGAAATCGGAACGCTCACTGACATTTCCCCTATCTAAAAGTCTGATAAACGCAGGAAAAATGACTAAGTCCAAAAAAAAATGTTTTCAACTTTTTTCAATTTTACCCCTGTGGGATATATATTCTACCCACACACATTTGGAACTCTCCTGGGGTACCCTCACACATATTATTCCCTCATTTAGTGGATATTTTCACAAAAAAGTGAAATTTTCAAAAATCCAGAAAATTGGCTGAAAACGACTAAATATCAAGGACTCATTGGGCGAATCGCTCTGGATCTGAAATCGGAATGCTCACTGACATTTCCCCTATCTTAAAGTCTGATAAACACAGGAAAAATGACTAAGTCCAAAAAAAAAATGTTTTCAACTTTTTTTCAATTTTACCCCGTGGGATATATATTCTACCCACACACGTTTGGAACTCTCCTGGGGTACCCTCACACATATTATTCCCTCATTTAGTGGATATTTTCACAATAAAGTGAAAGTTTCAAAAATCCAGAAAATTGGCTGAAAAAGACTAAATATCAAGGACTCATTGGGCGAATCGCTCTGGAACTGAAATCGGAATGCTCACTGAAATTTCCCCTATCTGAAAGTCTGATAAACGCCGGAAAAATGGCTAAGTCCAAAAAAAAAATTTTTTCAACTTTTTTCAATTTTACCCCCGTGGGATATACTGTATATTCTACCCACACTCATTTGGAACTGTCCTGGGGTACCCTCACACATATTATTCCCTCATTTAGTGGATATTTTCACAAAAAAGTGAAATTTTCAAAAATCCAGAGAATTGGCTGAAAAAGACTAAATATCAAGGACTCATTGGGCGAATCGCTCTGGAACTGAAATCGGAATGCTCACTGACATTTCCCCCATCTGAAAGTCTGATAAACGCAGGAAAAATGACTAAGTCCAAAAAAAAGTTTTTTTCAACTTTTTTAAATTTTACCCCCGTGGGATATATATTCTACCCACACACAGTTGGAACTCTCCTGGGGTACCCTTACACATATTATTACCTCATTTAGTGGATATTTTCATAAAAAAAGTGAAATTTTCAAAAATCCAGAAAATTGGCTGAAAAAGACAAAATATCAAGGACTCATTGGGCGAAACGGTCTGGAGCTGAAATCGGAATGCTCACTGACATTTCTCCTATCTGAAAGTCTGATAAACGTCGGAAAAATGACTAAGTAAAAAAAAAAATTTTTTCAACTTTTTTCAATTTTACCCCCGTGGGATATATATTCTACCCACACACATTTGGAACTCTCCTGGGGTACCCTCACACATATTATTCCCTCATTTAGTATATATTTTCACAAAAAAGTGAAATTTTCAAAAATCCAGAAAATTGGCTGAAAAAGACTAAATATCAAGGACTCATTGGGCGAATCGCTCTGGAACTGAAATCGGAACGCTCACTGACATTTCCCCTATCTAAAAGTCTGATAAACGCAGGAAAAATGACTAAGTCCAAAAAAAAAATGTTTTCAACTTTTTTCAATTTTACCCCCGTGGGATATATATTCTACCCACACACATTTGTAACACTCCTGGGGTACCCTCACACATATTATTCCCTCATTTAGTGGATATTTTCACAAAAAAGTGAAATTTTCAAAAATCCAGAAAATTGGCTGAAAATGACTAAATATCAAGGACTCATTGGGCGAATCGCTCTGGAACTGAAATCGGAATGCTCACTGACATTTCCCCTATCTTAAAGTCTGATAAACGCAGGAAAAATGACTAAGTCCAAAAAAAAAATGTTTTCAACTTTTTTCAATTTTACCCCGTGGGATATATATTCTACCCACACACGTTTGGAACTCTCCTGGGGTACCCTCACACATATTATTCCCTCATTTGGTGGATATTTTCACAAAAAAGTGAAATTTTCAAAAATCCAGAGAATTGGCTGAAAAAGACTAAATATCAAGGACTCATTGGGCGAATCGCTCTGGAACTGAAATCGGAATGCTCACTGACATTTGCCCTATCTGAAAGTCTTATAAACGTCGGAAAAATGACTAAGTCCAAAAAAAAGTTTTTATCAACTTTTTTCAGTTTTACCTCGAGGGATATATATTCTACCCACACACATTTGGAACTCTCCTGGGGTACCCTCACACATATTATTCCCTCATTTAGTGGATATTTTCACAAAAACGTGAAATTTTCAAAAATCCAGAAAATTGGCTGAAAAAGACTAAATATCAAGGACTCATTGGGCGAATCGCTCTGGAACTGAAATCGGAATGCTCACTGACATTTCCCCTATCTTAAAGTCTGATAAACGCAGGAAAAATGACTAAGTCCAAAAAAAAAATGTTTTCAACTTTTTTTCAATTTTACCCCGTGGGATATATATTCTACCCAAACACGTTTGGAACTCTCCTGGGGTACCCTCACACACATTATTCCCTCATTTAGTGGATATTTTCACAATAAAGTGAAAGTTTCAAAAATCCAGAAAATTGGCTGAAAAAGACTAAATATCAAGGACTCATTGGGCGAATCGCTCTGGAACTGAAATCGGAATGCTCACTGAAATTTCCCCTATCTGAAAGTCTGATAAACGCCGGAAAAATGGCTAAGTCCAAAAAAAAAATTTTTTCAACTTTTTTCAATTTTACCCCCGTGGGATATACTGTATATTCTACCCACACTCATTTGGAACTGTCCTGGGGTACCCTCACACATATTATTCCCTCATTTAGTGGATATTTTCACAAAAAAGTGAAATTTTCAAAAATCCAGAAAATTGGCTGAAAACGACTAAATATCAAGGACTCATTGGGCGAATCGCTCTGGAACTGAAATCGGAGCGCTCACTGACATTTCCCCTATCTGAAAGTCTGATAAACGCAGGAAAAATGACTAAGTCCAAAAAAAAAATGTTTTCAACTTTTTTCAATTTTACCCCGTGGAATATATACTCTACCCACACACGTTTGGAACTCTCCTGGTTTACCCTCACACATATTATTCCCTCATTTGGTGGATATTTTCACAAAAAAGTGAAATTTTCAAAAATCCAGAGAATTGGCTGAAAAAGACTAAATATCAAGGACTCATTGGGCGAATCGCTCTGGAACTGAAATCGGAATGCTCACTGACATTTCCCCTATCTGAAAGTCTGATAAACGCAGGAAAAATGACTAAGCCCAAAAAAAATTTTTTTTAAACTTTTTTCAATTTTACCCCCGTGGGATATATATTCTACCCACACACATTTGGAACTCTCCTGGGGTACCCTCACACATATTATTCCCTCATTTAGTGGATATTTTCACAAAAAAGTGATATTTTCAAAAATCAAGAAAATTGGCTGAAAACGACTAAATATCAAGGACTCATTGGGCGAATCACTCTGGAACTGAAATCGGAACGCTCACTGACATTTGCCCTATCTGAAAGTCTGATAAACGCCGAAAAAATGGCGAAGTCCAAAAAAAAATTTTTTCAACTTTTTTCAATTTTACCCCCGTGGGATATATATTCTACCCACACACATTTAGAACTCTCCTGGGGTACCCTACACATATTATTCCCTCATTTAGTGGATATTTTCACAAAAAAGTGAAATTTTCAAAAATCCAGAAAATTGGCTGAAAAACACAAAATATCAAGGACTCATTGGGCGAAACGGTCTGGAGCTGAAATCGGAATGCTCACTGACATTTCTCCTATCTGAAAGTCTGATAAACGCTGGAAAAAGGACTAAGTCAAAAAAGAATTTTTTTCAACTTTTTTCAATTTTACCCCCGTGGGATATATATTCTACCATCACACATTTGGAACTCTCCTGGGGTACCTTCACACATATTATTCCCTCATTTAGTGGATATTTTCACAAAAAAGTGAAATTTTCAAAAATCCAGAAAATTGGCTGAAAACGACTAAATATCAAGGATTCATTGGGCGAATCGCTCTGGAAATGAAATCGGAACACTCAATGACATTTCTCATATCTGAAAGTCTGATAAACGTCAGAAAAATGACTAAGTAAAAAAAAAAATTTTTTCAACTTTTTTCAATTTTACCCCCGTGGGATATATATTCTACCCACACACATTTGGAACTCTCCTGGGGTACCCTCACACATATTATTACCTCATTTATTGGATATTTTCACAAAAAAGTGAAATTTTCAAAAATCTAGAAAATTGGCTAAAAACGACTAAATATCAGGACTCATTGGGCGAATCGCTCTGGAACTGAAATCGGAACGCTCACTGACATTTGCCCTATCTGAAAGTCTGATAAACGCCAGAAAAATGACTAAGTTCAAAAAAAAATTTTTTCAACTTTTTTCAATTTTACCCCCGTGGGATATATATTCTACCCACACACATTTGGAACTCTCCTGGGGTACCCTCACACATATTACTCCCTCATTTAGTGGATATTTTCACAAAAAAGTGAAATTTTCAAAAATCCAGAAAATTGGCTGAAAAAGACTAAATATCAAGGACTCATTGGGCGAATCGCTCTGGAACTGAAATCGGAACGCTCACTGACATTTCCCCTATCTAAAAGTCTGATAAACGCAGGAAAAATGACTAAGTCCAAAAAAAAAATGTTTTCAACTTTTTTCAATTTTACCCCCGTGGGATATATATTCTACCCACACACATTTGGAACACTCCTGGGGTACCCTGACACATATTATTCCCTCATTTAGTGGATATTTTCACAAAAAAGTGATATTTTCAAAAATCAAGAAAATTGGCTGAAAACGACTAAATATCAAGGACTCATTGGGCGAATCACTCTGGAACTGAAATTGGAACGCTCACTGACATTTGCCCTATCTGAAAGTCTGATAAACGCCGGAAAAATGACTAAGTCCAAAAAAAAATTTTTTCAACTTTTTTCAATTTTACCCCCGTGGGATATATATTCTACCCACACACATTTAGAACTCTCCTGGGGTACCCTACACATATTATTCCCTCATTTAGTGGATATTTTCACAAAAAAGTGAAATTTTCAAAAATCCAGAAAATTGGCTGAAAAAGACTAAATATCAAGGACTCATTGGGCGAATCGCTCTGGAACTGAAATCGGAACGCTCACTGACATTTCCCCTATCTGAAAGTCTGATAAACGCCGGAAAAATAACTAAGTCAAGAAAAAAATGTTTTCAACTTTTTTCAATTTTACCCCCATGGGATATATATTCTACCCACACACATTTGGAACTCTCCTGGGGTACCCTCACACATATTGTTCCCTCATTTAGTGGATATTTTCACAAAAAAGTGAAATTTTCAAAAATCCAGAAAATTGGCTGAAAATGACTAAACATCAAGGACTCATTGGGCGAATAGCTCTGGAACTGAAATCGGAACGCTCACTGACATTTGCCCTATCTGAAAGTCTGATAAACGCCGGAAAAATGACTAAGTCCAAAAAAAAATTTTTTCAACTTTTTTCAGTTTTACCCCTTGGGATATATATTCTACCCACACACATTTGGAACTCTCCTGGGGTACCCTCACACATATTATTCCCTAATTTAGTGGATATTTTTACAAAAAAGTGAAATTTTCAAAAATCCAGAGAATAGGCTGAAAAAGACTAAATATCAAGGACTCATTGGGCGAATCGCTCTGGAACTGAAATCGGAATGCTCACTGACATTTCCCCTATCTGAAAGTCTGATAAACGCAGGAAAAATGACTAAGTCCAAAAAAAAAATGTTTTCGACTTTTTTCAATTATACCCCGTGGGATATATATTCTACCCACACACATTTGGAACTCTCCTGGGGTACCCTCACACATATTATTCCCTAATTTAGTGGATATTTTCACAAAAAAGTGAAATTTTCAAAAATCCAGAAAACTGGCTGAAAACGACTTAATATTAAGGACTCATTGGGCGAATCGCTCTGGAACTGAAATCGAAACGCTCACTGACATTGGCCCTATCTGAAAGTCTGATAAACGCCGGAAAAATGAGTAAGTCCAAAAAAAAAATTTTTCAACTTTTTTCAATTTTACCCCGTGGGATTTACTGTATATTCTACCCACAGTCAGTTGGAACTCTCCTGGGGTACCCTCACACATATTATTACCTCATTTAGTGGATAATTTCATAAAAAAGTGAAATTTTCAAAAATTCTCAAAATTGTCTGAAAACGACTAAATATCAATGACTCATTGGGCGAATCGCTCTGGAACTGAAATCGGAATGCTCACTGACATTTCCCCTATCTGAAAGTCTGATAAACGCAGGAAAAATGACTAAGTCCAAAAAAAAATTTTTTTCAACTTTTTTCAATTTTACCCCCGTGGGATATATATTCTACCCACACACATTTGGAACTCTCCTGGGGTACCCACACAAATATTATTACTTCATTTAGTAGATATTTTCACAAAAAAGTGAAATTTTCAAAAATCCAGAAAATTGGCTGAAAACGACTAAATATCAAGGATTCATTGGGCGAATCGCTCTGGAAATGAAATCGGAACACTCAATGACATTTCCCATATCTGAAAGTCTGATAAACGTCGGAAAAATGACTAAGTAAAAAAAAAATTTTTTTCAACTTTTTCAATTTTACCCCCGTGGGATATATATTCTACCCACACACATTTGGAACTCTCCTGGGGTACCCTCACACATATTATTCCCTCATTTAGTGGATATTTTCACAAAAAAGTGAAATTTTCAAAAATCCAGAAAATTGGCTGAAAACGACTAACTATCAAGGCCTCATTGGGCGAATCGCTCTGGAACTGAAATCGGAATGCTCACTGACATTTCCCCTATCTGAAAGTCTGATAAACGCTGGAAAAATGACTAAGTCGAAAAAAAAATTTTTTTAAACTGTTTTCAATTTTACCCCCGTGGGATATATATTCTACCCACACACATTTAGAACTCTCCTGGGGTACCCTACACATATTATTCCCTCATTTAGTGGATATTTTCACAAAAAAGTGAAATTTTCAAAAATCCAGAAAATTGGCTGAAAAAGACTAAATATCAAGGACTCATTGGGCGAATCGCTCTGGAACTGAAATCGGAATGCTCACTGACATTTCCCCTATCTGAAAGTCTGATAAACGCCGGAAAAATAACTAAGTCAAGAAAAAAATGTTTTCAACTTTTTTCAATTTTACCCCCATGGGATATATATTCTACCCACACACATTTGGAACTCTCCTGGGGTACCCTCACACATATTATTCCCTAATTTAGTGGATATTTTCACAAAAAAGTGAAATTTTCAAAAATCCAGAGAATAGGCTGAAAAAGACTAAATATCAAGGACTCATTGGGCGAATCGCTCTGGAACTGAAATCGGAATGCTCACTGACATTTCCCCTATCTGAAAGTCTGATAAACGCAGGAAAAATGACTAAGTCCAAAAAAAAAATGTTTTCGACTTTTTTCAATTATACCCCGTGGGATATATATTCTACCCACACACATTTGGAACTCTCCTGGGGTACCCTCACACATATTATTCCCTAATTTAGTGGATATTTTCACAAAAAAGTGAAATTTTCAAAAATCCAGAAAATTGGCTGAAAACGACTTAATATTAAGGACTCATTGGGCGAATCGCTCTGGAACTGAAATCGAAACGCTCACTGACATTGGCCCTATCTGAAAGTCTGATAAACGCCGGAAAAATGAGTAAGTCCAAAAAAAAAATTTTTCAACTTTTTTCAATTTTACCCCGTGGGATTTACTGTATATTCTACCCACAGTCAGTTGGAACTCTCCTGGGGTACCCTCACACATATTATTACCTCATTTAGTGGATAATTTCATAAAAAAGTGAAATTTTCAAAAATTCTCAAAATTGTCTGAAAACGACTAAATATCAAGGACTCATTGGGCGAATCGCTCTGGAACTGAAATCGGAATGCTCACTGACATTTCCCCTATCTGAAAGTCTGATAAACGCCGGAAAAATAACTAAGTCAAGAAAAAAATGTTTTCAACTTTTTTCAATTTTACCCCCATGGGATATATATTCTACCCACACACATTTGGAACTCTCCTGGGGTACCCTCACACATATTGTTCCCTCATTTAGTGGATATTTTCACAAAAAAGTGAAATTTTCAAAAATCCAGAAAATTGGCTGAAAACGACTAAACATCAATGACTCATTGGGCGAATCGCTCTGGAACTGAAATCGGAACGCTCACTGACATTTGCCCTATCTGAAAGTCTGATAAACGCCGGAAAAATGACTAAGTCCAAAAAAATTTTTTTTTTTTTCAACTTTTTTCAGTTTTACCCCGTGGGATTTATATTCTACCCACACACATTTGGAACTCTCCTGGGGTACCCACACAAATATTATTACTTCATTTAGTAGATATTTTCACAAAAAAGTGAAATTTTCAAAAATCCAGAAAATTGGCTGAAAACGACTAAATATCAAGGATTCATTGGGCGAATCGCTCTGGAAATGAAATCGGAACACTCAATGACATTTCCCATATCTGAAAGTCTGATAAACGTCGGAAAAATGACTAAGTAAAAAAAAAATTTTTTTCAACTTTTTCAATTTTACCCCCGTGGGATATATATTCTACCCACACACATTTGGAACTCTCCTGGGGTACCCTCACACATATTATTCCCTCATTTAGTGGATATTTTCACAAAAAAGTGAAATTTTCAAAAATCCAGAAAATTGGCTGAAAACGACTAACTATCAAGGCCTCATTGGGCGAATCGCTCTGGAACTGAAATCGGAATGCTCACTGACATTTCCCCTATCTGAAAGTCTGATAAACGCTGGAAAAATGACTAAGTCGAAAAAAAAATTTTTTTAAACTGTTTTCAATTTTACCCCCGTGGGATATATATTCTACCCACACACATTTAGAACTCTCCTGGGGTACCCTACACATATTATTCCCTCATTTAGTGGATATTTTCACAAAAAAGTGAAATTTTCAAAAATCCAGAAAATTGGCTGAAAAAGACTAAATATCAAGGACTCATTGGGCGAATCGCTCTGGAACTGAAATCGGAATGCTCACTGACATTTCCCCTATCTGAAAGTCTGATAAACGCCGGAAAAATAACTAAGTCAAGAAAAAAATGTTTTCAACTTTTTTCAATTTTACCCCCATGGGATATATATTCTACCCACACACATTTGGAACTCTCCTGGGGTACCCTCACACATATTGTTCCCTCATTTAGTGGATATTTTCACAAAAAAGTGAAATTTTCAAAAATCCAGAAAATTGGCTGAAAACGACTAAACATCAATGACTCATTGGGCGAATCGCTCTGGAACTGAAATCGGAACGCTCACTGACATTTGCCCTATCTGAAAGTCTGATAAACGCCGAAAAAATGACTAAGTCCAAAAAAATTTTTTTTTTTTTCAACTTTTTTCAGTTTTACCCCGTGGGATATATATTCTACCCCCACACATTTGGAGCTCTCCTGGGGTACCCTCACACATATTATTACCTCATTTAGTGGATATTTTCATAAAAAAGTGAAATTTTCAAAAATCCACAAAATTGGCTGAAAACTACTAAATATCAAGGACTCATTGGGCGAATCACTCTGGAACTGAAATCGGAACGCTCACTGACATTTCCCCTATCTGAAAGTCTGATAAACACCGGAAAAATGACTAAGTCCAAAAAAAAAAATGTTTCAACTATTTTCAATTTTACCCCCATGGGATATATATTCTACCCAAACACATTTGGAACTCTCCTGGCGTACCCTCACACATATTATTCCCTCATTCAGTGGATATTTTCACAAAAAAGTGAAATTTTCAAAAATCCAGAAAATTGTCTGAAAACGACTAAATATCAAGGACTCATTGGGCGAATCGCTCTGGAACTGAAATCGGAATGCTCACTGACATTTCCCCTATGTGAAAGTCTGATAAACGCAGGAAAAATGACTAAGTCCAAAAAAAATTTTTTTCAACTTTTTTCAGTTTTACACCGTGGGATATACTGTATATTCTACCCACACACATTTGGAACTCTCCTGGGGTACCCTCACACATATTATTCCCTCATTTAGTGTATATTTTCACAATAAAGTGAAATTTTCAAAAATCCAGAAAATTGGCTGAAAAAGACTAAATATCAAGGACTCTTTGGGCGAATCGCTCTGGAACTGAAATCGGAACGCTCACTGACATTTCCCCTATCTGAAAGTCTGATAAACGCCAGAAAAATGACAAAGTCCAAAAAAAAATTTTTTTCAACTTTTTTCAATTTTACCCCCGTGGGATATATATTCTACCCACACACATTTGGAACTCTTCTGGGGTACCCACACAAATATTATTACTTCATTTAGTAGATATTTTCACAAAAAAGTGAAATTTTCAAAAATCCAGAAAATTGGCTGAAAACGACTAAATATCAAGGATTCATTGGGCGAATCGCTCTGGAAATGAAATCGGAACACTCAATGACATTTCCCATATCTGAAAGTCTGATAAACGTCGGAAAAATGACTAAGTAAAAAAAAAAATTTTTTCAACTTTTTCAATTTTACCCCCGTGGGATATATATTCTACCCACACACATTTGGAACTCTCCTGGGGTACCCTCACACATATTATTTCCTCATTTAGTGGATATTTTCACAAAAAAGTGATATTTTCAAAAATCAAGAAAATTGGCTGAAAACGAATAAATATCAAGGACTCATTGGGCGAATCACTCTGGAACTGAAATCGGAACGCTCACTGACATTTGCCCTATCTGAAAGTCTGATAAACGCCGGAAAAATGACTAAGTCCAAAAAAAAATGTTTTCAACTTTTTTCAATTTTACCCCCGTGGGATATATATTCTACCCACACACATTTAGAACTCTCCTGGGGTACCCTACACATATTATTCCCTCATTTAGTGGATATTTTCACAAAAAAGTGAAATTTTCAAAAATCCAGAAAATTGGCTGAAAAAGACTAAATATCAAGGACTCATTGGGCGAATCGCTCTGGAACTGAAATCGGAACGCTCACTGACATTTCCCCTATCTGAAAGTCTGATAAACGCCGGAAAAATAACTAAGTCAAGAAAAAAATGTTTTCAACTTTTTTCAATTTTACCCCCATGGGATATATATTCTACCCACACACATTTGGAACTCTCCTGGCGTACCCTCACACATATTATTCCCTCATTCAGTGGATATTTTCACAAAAAAGTGAAATTTTCAAAAATCCAGAAAATTGTCTGAAAACGACTAAATATCAAGGACTCATTGGGCGAATCGCTCTGGAACTGAAATCGGAATGCTCACTGACATTTGCCCTATCTGAAAGTCTGATAAACGCCGGAAAAATGACTAATTCCAAAAAAAAATTTTTTCAACTTTTTTCAATTTTACCCCCGTGGGATATATATTCTACCCACACACATTTGGAACTCTTCTGGGGTACCCTCACACATATTGTTCCCTCATTTAGTGGATATTTTCACAAAAAAGTGAAATTTTCAAAAATCCAGAAAATTGGCTGAAAACGACTAAATATCAAGCACTCAATGGTTTAATCGCTCTGGATCTGAAATCGAAATGCTCACTGACATTTCCCCTATCTGAAAGTCTTATAAACGCCGGAAAAATGACTAAATCGAAAAAAAAATAATTTTCAACTCTTTTCAATTTTACCCCCGTAGGATATATATTCTACCCACACACATTTGGAACTCTCCTGGGGTACCCTCACACATATTATTCCCTCTTTTAGTGGATATTTTCACCAAAAAGTGAAATTTTTAAAAATCCAGAAAAATGGCTGAAAACGACTAAATATCAAGGACTCATTGGGCGAATCGCTCTGGAACTGAAATCGGAACGCTCACTGACATTTCCCCTATCTGAAAGTCTGATAAACGCCGGAAAAATGACAGTCAAAAAAAAAAAAAATTTCAACTTTTTTCAATTTTACCACCGTGGGATATATATTCTACCCACACACATTTGGAACTCTCCTGGGGAACCCTCACACAAATTATTCCCTCATTTAGTGGATATTTTCACAAAAAAGTGAAATTTTCAAAAATCCAGAAAATTGGCTGAAAACAACTTAATATCAAGGACTCATTGGGCGAATCGCTCTGGAACTGAAATCGGAACGCTCACTGACATTTCCCCTATCTGAAAGTCTGATAAACGCCGGAAAAATGACTAAGTCCAAAAAAAAAAAATTTTCAACTTTTTTCAATTTTACCACCGTGGGATATATATTCTACCCACATACATTTGGAACTCTCCTGGGGTACCCTCACACAAATTATTCCCTCATTTAGTGGATATTTTCACAAAAAAGTGAAATTTTCAAAAATCCAGAAAATTGGCTGAAAACAACTTAATATCAAGGACTCATTGGGAGAATCGCTCTGGAACTGAAATCGGAACGCTCACTGACATTTCCCCTATCTGAAAGTCCGATAAACGCCGTAAAAATGACTAAGTCCAAAAAGAAAAATTTTTCAACTTTTTTCAATTTTACCCCCGTGGGATATATATTCTACCCACACACATTTGGAACTCTCCTGGGGTACCCTCACACAAATTATTCCCTCATTTAGTGGATATTTTCACAAAAAAGTGAAATTTTCAAAAATCCAAAATATTGGCTGAAAACGACTAAATATCAAGGACTCATTGGGCGAATCGTTCTGGAACTGAAATCGGAACGCTCACTGAGATTTCCCCTATCTGAAAGTCTGATAAACGCCGGAAAAATGACTAAGTCCAAAAAGAAAAATTTTCCAACTTTTTTCAATTTTGCCCCCGTGGGATATATATTCTACCCACACACATTTGGAACTCTCCTGGGGTACCCTCACATATATTCCCTCATTTAGTGGATATTTTCACAAAAAAGTGAAATTTTCAAAAATCCAGAAAATTGGCTGAAAACGACTAAATATCAAGGTCTCATTGGGCGAATCGCTCTGGAGCTGAAATCGGAACGCTCACTGACATTTGCCCCATCTGAAAGTCTGATAAACGCTGGAAAAATGACTAAGTCCAAAAAATTTTTATTTTCACCTTTTTTAAATTTTACCCCCGTGGGATATATATACTACCCACACACATTTGGAACACTCCTGGGGTACCCTCACACATATTATTCCCTCATTTAGTGGATATTTTCACAAAAAAGTGAAATTTTCAAAAATCCAGAAATTGACTGAAAACGACTAAATATCAAGCACTCAATGGTTTAATCGCTCTGGATCTGAAATCGAAATGCTCACTGACATTTCCCCTATCTGAAAGTCTGATAAACGCCGGAAAAATGACTAAGTTCAAAAAAAATAGTTTTAAACTTTTTTCAATTTTACCCCCGTGGGATATACATTCTACCCACACACATTTGGAACTCTCCTGGGGTACCCTCACACATATTATTCCCTCATTTAGTGGATACTTTCACAAAAAAGTGAAATTTTCAAAAATCCAAAATATTGGCTGAAAACGACTAAATATCAAGGACTCATTGGGCGAATCACTCTGGAACTGAAATCGAAATGCACACTGACATTTGCCCTATCTGAAAGACTGAAAAACGCCGGAAAAATGACTAAGTCCCAAAAAAAATTTTTTTTCAACTTTTTTCAATTTTACCCCCGTGGGATATATATTCTACCCAAACACATTTGGAACTCTCCTGGGGTACCCTCACACATTATTCCCTCATTTAGTGGATATTTTGACAAAAAAGTGAAATTTTCAAAAATCCAGAAAATTGGCTGAAAACGACTTAATATCAAGGACTCATTGGGCGAATCGCTCTGGAACTGAAATTGGAACGCTCACTAACATTTCCCCTATCTGAAAGTCTGATAAACGCCGGAAAAATGACTAAGTCCAAAAAAATATTTTTTCCAACTTTTTTCAATTTTACCCCCGTGGGATATATATTCTACCCACACACATTTGGAACACTCCTGGGGTACCCTCACACATATTCCCTCAATTAGTGGATATTTTCACAAAAAAAGTGATATTTTCAAAAATCCAGAAAATTGCCTGAAAAAAACTTAATAGCATGGACTCATTGGGCGAATCGCTCTGGAACTGAAATCGGAACGCTCACTGTCATTTCCCCTATCTGAATGTCTGATAAACGCCGGAAAAATGACTAAGTCCAAAAAAATATTTTTTTCACCTTTTTTCAATTTTACCCCCATGGGATATATATTCTACTCACACACATTTGGAACTCTCCTGGGGTACCCTCACACATATTATTCCCTCATTTAGTGGATATTTTCACAAAAAAGTGAAATTTTCCAAAATCCAAAATATTGGCTGAAAACGACTAAATATTAAGAACTAATTGGGCAAATCGCTCTGGAACTGAAATCGGAACACTCACTGACATTTCCCCTATCTGAAAGTCTTATAAACGTTGGAAAAATGACAGTCCCAAAAAAATTTTTTTCAACTTTTTTCAATTTTACCCCCGTGGGATATATATTCTACCCACACACATTTGGAACTCTCCTGGGGTACCCTCACACATATTCCCTCATTTAGTGGATATGTTCACAAAAAAGTGAAATTTTCAAAAATCCAAAATATTGGCTGAAAACGACTAAATATCAAGGACTCATTGGGCGAATCGCTCTGGAACTGAAATCGGAACGCTCACTGACATTTCCCCTATCTGAAAGTCTGATAAACGCTGGAAAAATGACAGTCCAAAAAAAAAAATTTTTCAACTTTTTTCAATTTTACCCCCGTGGATATATATTCTATCCACACACATTTTGAACTCTCCTGGCGTACCCTCACACATATTATTCCCCCATTTAGTGGATATTTTCATAAAAAAGTAAGATTTTCAAAAATCCAGAAAATTGGCTGAAAACGACTAAATATCAAGGACTAATTGGGCGAATCGCTCTGGAACTGAAATCGGAACGCTCACTGACATTTGCCCTATCTGAAAGTCTGATAAACGCCGGAAAAATGACTAAGTTCAAAAAAAAAAATGTTTCAACTTTTTTCAATTTTACCCCCCGTGGGATATATATTCTACCCACACACATTTGGAACTCTCCTGGGGTACCCTCACACATATTATTCCCTCATTTAGTGGATATTTTCACAAAAAAGTGAAATTTTCAAAAATCCAGAAATTGGCTGAAAACGACTAAATATCAAGGACTGATTGGGCAAATCGCTCTGGAACTGAAATCGGAACGCTCACTGACATTTCTCCTCTCTGAAAGTCTGATAAACGCCGGAAAAATGACTAAGTCTAAAAAAAATTTTTTTCAACTTTTTTCAATTTTACCCCCGTGGGATATATATTCTACCCACACACATTTGGAACTCTCCTGGGGTACCCTCACACATATTATTCCCTCATTTAGTGGATATTTTCACAAAAAAGTGAAATTTTCCAAAATCCAAAATATTGGCTGAAAACGACTAAATATCAAGGACTCATTGGGCGAAACGCTCTGGAACTGAAATCGGAACGATCACTGACATTTCCCCTATCTGAAAGTCTGATAAACGCCGGAAAAATGACTAAGTCCAAAAAAAAAATTTTTTCAACTTTTTTCAATTTTACCCCCGTGGGATATATATTCTACCCACACACATTTGGAACTCTCCTGGGGTACCCTCACACATATTATTCCCTCATTTAGTGGATATTTTCACAAAAAAGTTAAATTTTCAAAAATCCAGAAAATTGGCTGAAAACGACTAAATATCAAGGACTCATTGGGCGAATCGCTCTGGAACTGAAATCGGAACGCTCACTGACATTTCCCCTATCTGAAAGTCTGATAAACGCCGGAAAAATGACTAAGTCCAAAAAAAAAATTTTTTTTCACTTTTTTCAATTTTACCCCCGTGGGATATATATTCTACCCACACACATTTGGAACTCTCCTGGGGTACCCTCACACATATTATTCCCAAATTTAGTGGATATTTTCACAAAAAAGGGAAATTTTCAAAAATCCAGAAAATTGGCTGAAAACTACTAAATATCAAGGACTCATTGGGCGAATCGCTCTGGAACTGAAATCGGAACGCTCACTGACATTTCCCCTATCTGAAAGTCTGATAAACGCTGAAAAAATTACTACCGTATATTCCGGCGTATAAGACGACTTGGTGTATAAGACGACCCCCCTACTTTCCTGTTAAAATATAGAGTTTAGGATATATTCACTGTATAAGACTACCCCTTTTCCAACGCATACCAAACACCGGTAAAATTTTAAAAAAAACAGATTTGAATTTAACATGGTCCTTTTTTAATTTAAATTCTTATGACACGCAGGTATATAGCAGGAAAACTGTCACTCATAAACATATTAAAATAGGGGGGACCCCACGTCATTTTTTGGGGGGGTCCCCCATTCTAATAGCTAGTAAAGGCTAGGTATTCAGCTGGGGGCTGATATTAGTAGCCTGGGAAGCTCCGTGGGTATTACCCTCTTCCCAGACTTCAAACATCTGCCCCAGCCGTCTGCTTAACCTCCGCTAGAGACTATAATGATGGTGCATCCCACGCCAATTTTCTTTTTAAAAAATCCTTTATTTTAACACTAAATGACAATTGAGGGGTTAATAAAGATGCAGTCCCTAAATTATTAATTTTGTAATTAATTTTTCCCAAAAATGTTGACGTGGGGCTTCGCCATATTTTTGTGTCCAGCCAGGTACAGCAGGCAGGAACGGGCTGCCCCCAACCACCAGCTGCCTATTTGTACCTGGTCGGACACAACAATATAGGGAAGCCCTTTTTTTTTTAATTATTTCATGAAATAATTAAAAAAAAAAATACGTGGGGCTTCGCCCTATTTTTGTGTCCAGCCAGGTACAACTAGGCAGCTGGGGGCTGGAATCTGCAGCGCAGGGAGGCCCAAGCTTTCTGGGCCCCCCCCCCGCTGCAAATTGCAGTCCGCAGCCACCCCGGAAAATGGCGCGTTCATAGAAGCGCCATCTTCTGGCGCTGTACCCAACTCATCCAGGGCCCTGGTGCGGTGGCTCACTGGGTAATAAAGGGGTTAGGGCCAGCTTGGCATTATCAGCTGGCCCTAAGCCCGAAATTCATGGGGTCACGCCAATATTAGACATGACCGCCATGAATTTCTAGTAAAGTAATTAAAAAAAACACAACACCCAGAATAAAGTCCTTTAATTGAAATAAAGACACAATTCTTTAATGTTCTAAATTAAACCATACTTACAGTCACGCCCATTCCAGCAGAAGCAAACGATCTCCTGCAATAAAAGTAAAATAATAAAGCAACCTCATCCTTACCTTTCCATGGTTCCAAGGACCGGTTCAGCTCTGCTACATTCACATGACAGGCTGCACCGCAGCAGAACGCTGCCATCCAGCCTGTCATCCCGCAGACACTGAGAAGCGCAGGCATGCTTGCACTCCTCAGTGTCTGACTGTGACGGCATCCAGATGAGCCGAGATCATGTCCAATGAACTCGGCTCACCTCATGCACGTCACTGACAGCGTGGGAAAATTCTCCTGCTCCCCGCATGCGCAGTAGAAGTTTCCCACGCTGTCAGTGACGGACATCCAGGAGGTGAGCTGAGTTCATTGTCGGCTCATCTGGATGCCGTCACAGTCAGACACTGAGGAGCGCAAGCATGCCTGCGCTTCTCAGTGTCTGCGGGATGACAGGCTGGATGGCAGCTTTCTGCTGCGGTCCAGCCTGTCATCTCGATGTAGCAGAGCTGGACCCGTCCTGGGAACCATGGAGAGGTAAGGATGAGGTTGCTTTATTATTTTTCTTTTATTGCAGGAGATCGTTGGCTTCAGCTGGAATGGGCGTGATGGTAAGTATGGTTTAATTTAGAACAATAAAGATTTGTGTCTTTATTTCAATTAAAGGACTTTATTCTGGGTGTTTGTGTTTTTTTTAACTTTGACTATGGGGTTAGTAATGGGGGTGTCTTATAGACGCCTCTCCATTACTAACCTGGGCTTGATGTCAGCTGGCATTATAAGCTGACATCAACCCCAGCCCTATTACCCCACTGCCACCGCTACAGGGCAGTGGGAAGAGCGAGGCTAAGTGCCAGAATTGGCGCATCCTATGGATGCGCCATTTCTGAGGCGGCTGACGGCTGGTGTTTCTAGCCTGGGAGGGGGCCAATATTCATGACACCCTTCCTGGGCTATTAATATCAGCCTCCAGCTGTCTGCCTAGCCTTTGCTAGCTATTAAAATAGGGGGGACCCCACGTCATTTTTTTGGGATCCCCCATTTTAATAGCTAGTAAAGGCTAAGTATTCAGCTGGGGGCTGATATTAGTAGCCTGGGAAGCTTCGTGGGTATTACCCCCTTCCCAGGCTTCAAACATCTGCCCCAGCCGTCTGCTTAACCTCCGCTAGAGACTAAAATTAAGGGGAACCCCACGCCAATTTTTTTTTTAATAAATCCGTTATTTTAACATTAGATGACAAGTACAGTAACCAACACTATCACTGTACTTCATATATTTGTGACTGACATGTTTCTATCTATCTAATCTATGTGTGATGCTCTATTCTGTCTGTTATAAATTGTCGGGTACCGCTGCTGAATTGCCGGTGGCTTTTTTAAAGAGACGGTGCATAAAAACACTATTATTTGTTTTAATAAATCCTTTACACTAAATGACAAGTACAGTAAGCAACACTGTCACTGTACTTCATATATATGTGACTGACATGTTTCTATCTATCTAATCTATGTGTGAAGCTCTATTCTTTCTATTCTAAATTGTCGGGTGCCGGCTTATGCCGCTGCTGAATTGCCGGCTTTTCATATATTGTCACAGAAGCGATGCGAACTTCCCTGCTCCGGACACAGCGCAGCGCTTCTGTGACAAGTGAAAGCTGTCGGCACAGAAGCCCTGCGCTGTGTCCGGAGCTGGGAATACGCAGCGATGTGTCAGTTTCAGCTCAGAAGCGCTGACTGTCTGGACCTACCGCCGCGGTATTTTAACTCCCTCCACCTTATATTAACTCCGACATGGCAGGGATACGGCCACAGCAGCTTATTAACACCCCCAGAGTATCCCCGCATGTCAATTTCTGAAAGTTCAAAAGCATTACCGGCGTATAAGACGACCCCAGACTAGACAGAAGATTTTTCAGTCTTCAAAAGTCGTCTTATACGCCGGAATATACGGTAAGTCCAAAAAAAAAATTTTTTCAACTTTTTTCAATTTTACCCCCGTGGGATAGATATTCTACCCACACACATTTGGAACTCTCCTGGGGTACCCTCACACATATTATTCCCTCATTTAGTGGATATTTTCATAAAAAAGTGAAATTTTCAAAAATAAAGAAAATTGGCTGAAAATGACTAAATATCAAGGACTCATTGGGTGAATCGCTCTGGAACTGAAATCGGAACGCTCACTGACATTTGCCCTATCTGAAAGTCTGATAAACGCCGGAAAAATGACTAAGTCCAAAAAAAAAAATGTTTCAACTTTTTTCAATTTTACCCCCGTGGGATATATATTCTACCCACACACATTTAGAACTCTCCTGGGGTACCCTCACACATATTATTCCCTCATTTAGTGGATATTTTGACAAAAAAGTGAAATTTTCAAAAATCCAGAAAATTGGCTGAAAACAACTAAATATCAAGGACTCATTGGGCGAATCGCTCTGGAACAGAAATCGGAACGCTCACTGACATTTCCCCTATCTGAAAGTCTGATAAACTCCGGAAAAATGACTAAGTCCAAAAAAAAAAATGTTTCAACTTTTTTCAATTTTACCCCCGTGGGATATATATTCTACCCACACACATTTGGAACTCTCCTGGGGTACCCTCACACATATTATTCCCTCATTTAGTGAATATTTTCACAAAAAAGTGAAATTTTCAAAAAATCCAAAATATTGGCTGAAAACGACTAAATATCAAGGACTCATTGGGCGAATCGCTCTGGAACTGAAATCGGAACGCTCACTGACATTTCCCCTATCTGAAAGTCTGATAAACGCCGGAAAAATGACTAAGTCCAAAAAAAATTTTTTCTCAACTTTTTTCAATTTTACCCCCATGGGATATATATTCTACCCACACACATTTGGAACTCTCCTGGGGTACCCTCACACATATTATTCCCTCATTTAGTGGATATTTTCACAAAAAAGTGAAATTTTCAAAAATCCAGAAAATTGGCTGAAAACGTCTAAATATCAAGGACTCATTGGGCAAATCGCTCTGGAACTGAAATCGGAACGCTCACTGACATTTCCCCTATCTGAAAGTCTGATAAACGCCGGAAAAATGACTAAGTCCAAAAAAAAAATTTTTTTTTCACTTTTTTCAATTTTACCCCCGTGGGATATATATTCTAACCACACACATTTGGAACTCTCCTGGGGTACCCTCACACATATTATTCCCTCATTTAGTGGATATTTTCACAAAAAAGTGAAATTTTCAAAAATCCAGCAACTTGGCTGAAAATGACTAAATATCAAGGACTCATTGGGCGAATCGCTCTGGAACTGAAATCGGAACGCTCACTGATATTTCCCCTATCTGAAAGTCTGATAAACGCTGATAAAATGACTAACTCCAAAAAAAAATTTTTTTCAACTTTTTTGAATTTTACCCCCGTGGGATATATATTTTACCCACACACATTTGGAACTCTCCTGGGGTACCCCCACACATATTATTCCCTCATTTAGTGGATATTTTCACAAAAAAGTGAAATTTTCAAAAACCCAGAAACTTGGCTGAAAACGACTAAAAATCAATGACTCATTGGGCAAATCGCTCTGGAACTGAAATCAGAACGCTCACTGACATTTCCCCTATCTGAAAGTCTGATAAATGTTGGAAAAATGCCAAAGTCCCCAAAAAAATTTTTTTCAACTTTTTTCAATTTTACCCCCGTGTGATATATATTCTACCCACACACATTTAGAACTCTCCTGGGGTACCCTCACACATATTATTCCCTCATTTAGTGGATATTTTCACAAAAAAGTGAAATTTTCAAAAATCCCGAAAATTGGCTGAAAACGACTAAATATCAAGGACTCATTGGGCGAATCGCTCTGGAACTGAAATCGGAACGATCACTGACATTTCCCCTATCTGAAAGTCTGATAGACGCCGGAAAATTGACTAAGTACAAAAAAAAAAATTTTTTAACTTTTTTCACTTTTACCACTGTGGGATATATATTCTACCCACACACATTTGGAACTCTCCTGGGGTCCCCTCACACATATTATTCCCTCATTTATTGGATATTTTCACAAAATAGTGAAATTTTCAAAAATCCAGAAAATATGCTGAAAACGACTAAATATCAAGGACTCATTGGATGAATCGATCTGGAACTGAAATCGGAGCACTCACTTACATTTGCCCTATCTGAAAGTCTGATAAACGTTGGAAAAATGACTAAGTCCAAAAAAAAAAATTTTTAAACTGTTTTCAATTTTACCCCCGTGGGATATATATTCTACCCACACACATTTGGAACTCTCCTGGGGTCCCCTCACACATATTATTCCCTCATTCAGTGGATATTTTCACAAAAAAGTGAAATTTTCAAAAATCCAGAAAATTGGCTGAAAAAGACTAAACATCAAGGACTCATTGGTTGAATCGATCTGGAACTGAAATCGGAACGCTCACTGACATTTCCTCTATCTGAAAGTCTGATAAATGTCGGAAAAATGAATAAGTCCAAAAAAATATTTTTTCAACTTTTTTCAATTTTACCCCCGTGGGATATATATTCTACCCACACACATTTGGAACTCTCCTGGGGTCCCCTCACACATATTATTCCCTCATTTAGTGGATATTTTCACAAAAAATTGAAATTTTCAAAAATCCAGAAACTTGGTTAAAAACGACTAAACATCAAGGACTCATTGGGCGAATCGCTCTGAAACTGAAATCGGAACGATCACTGACATTTGCCCTATCTGAAAGTCTGATAGACGCCGGAAAATTGACTAAGTACAAAAAAAAAATTTTTTAAACTTTTTTCAATTTTACCCCCGTGGGATATATATTCTACCCACACACATTTGGAACTCTCCTGGGGTACCCTCACACATATTATTCCCTCATTTAGTGGATATTTTCACAAAAAAGTGAAATTTTCAAAAATCCAGAAACTTGGCTGAAAACGACAAAATATCAAGGATTCATTGGGCGAATTGCTCTGGAACTGAAATCGGAACGCTCACTGGCATTTCCCCTATCTGAAAGTCTGATAAACGTTGGAAAAATGACTAAGTCCAAAAAAAAAAATTTTTAAACTTTTTTCAATTTTACCCCCGTGGGATATATATTCTACCCACACACATTTGGAACTCTCCTGGGGTCCTCTCACAGATATTATTCCCTCACTTAGTGGATATTTTCACAAAAAAGTGAAATTTTCAAAAATCAAGAAAATTGGCTGAAAACGACTAAATATCAAGGACTCATTGGTCGAATTGCTCTGGAACTGAAATCGGAACGCTCACTGACATTTCCCCTATCTGAAAGTCTGATAACCGTTGGAAAAATTAGTAAGTCCAAAAAAAAATTTTTTTAAACCTTTTTCAATTTTACCCCCGTGGGATATATATTCTACCCACACACATTTGGATCTCTCCTGGGGTACCCTCACACATATTATTCCCTCATTTAGTGGATATTTTCACAAAAAAGTGAAATTTTCAAAAATCAAGAAAATTGGCTGAAAACGACTAAATATCAACGACTCATTGGGCGAATCGATCTGGAACTGAAATCGGAATGCTCACTGACATTTCCTCTATCTGAAAGTCTGATAAACGTCGGAAAAATGAATCAGTCCAAAAAAAAATTTTTTCAACTTTTTTCAATTTTACCCCCGTGGGATATATATTCTACCCACACACATTTGGAACTCTCCTGGGGTACCCTCACACATATTATTCCCTCATTTAGTGGATATTTTCACAAAAAAGTGAAATTTTCAAAAATCCAGAAAATTGGCTGAAAAAGACTAAACATCAAGGACTCATTGGGTGAATCGATCTGGAACTGAAATCGGAAAGCTCACTGACATTTCCTCTATCTGAAAGTCTGATAAACGTTGGAAAAATGACAAAGTCCCCAAAAAAATTTTTTTAAACTTTTTTTAATTTTACCCCCGTGGGATATATATTCTACCCACACACATTTGGAACTCTCCTGGGGTCCTCCCACACATATTATTCCCTCATTTAGTGGATATTTTCACAAAAAAGTAAAATTTTCAAAAATCCAGAAAATTGGCTGAAAAAGACTAAACATCAAGGACTCATTGGGTGAATCGATCTGGAACTGAAATCGGAACGCTCACTGACATTTCCTCTATCTGAAAGTCTGATAAACGTTGGAAAAATGAATAAGTCCAAAAAAAAATGTTTTCAACTTTTTTCAATTTTACCCCCGTGGGATATATATTCTACCGACACGCATTTGGAACTCTCCTGGGGTACCCTCACACATATTATTCCCTCATTTAGTGGATATTTTCACAAAAAAGTGAAATTTTCAAAAATACAGAAACTTGGCTGAAAACGACTAAACATCAAGGACTCATTGGGCGAATCGCTCTGGAACTGAAATCGGAACGCTCACTGACATTTGCCCTATCTGAAAGTCTGATAAACGCCAGAAAAATGACTAAGTCCAAAAAAAATTTTTGATCAACTTTTTTCAATTTTACCCCCGTGTGATATATATTCTACCCACACACATTTGGATCTCTCCTGGGGTACCCTCACACATATTATTCCCTCATTTAGTGGATATCTTCACAAAAAAGTGAAATTTTCAAAAATCCAGAAAATTGGCTGAAAATGACTAAATATCAAGGACTCATTGGGTGAATCGCTCTGGAACTGAAATCGGAACGCTCACTGACATTTCCCCTATCTGAAAGTCTGATAAACGGCGGAAAAATGAATAAGACCAAAAAAAAAATTTTTTCAACTGTTTTCAATTTTACCCCCGTGGGATATATATTCTACCCACACACATTTGGAACACTCCTGGGGCCCCCTCACACATATTATTCCCTCATTTAGTGGATATTTTCACAAAAAAGTGAAATTTTCAAAAATCAAGAAAATTGGCTGAAAACGACTAAATATCAAGGACTCATTGGGCGAATCGATCTGGAACTGAAATCGGAACGCTCACTGACATTTCCTATATCTGAAAGTCTGATAAACGTTGGAAAAATTACTAAGTCCAAAAAAAAATTTTTTAAAACTTTTTTCAATTTTACCCCCGTGGGATATATATTTTACCCACACACATTTGGAACTCTCCTGGGGTACCCTCACACATATTATTCCCTCATTTAGTGGATATTTTCACAAAAAAGTGAAATTTTCAAAAATCCACAAACTTGGCTGAAAACGACTAAATATCAAGGACTCATTGGGCGAATCGCTCTGGAACTGAAATCGGAACGCTCACTGACATTTCCCCTATCTGAAAGTCTGATAAACATTGGAAAAATGAATAAGTGCAAAAAAAAAATGTTTTAAACTTTTTTCAATTTTACCCCCGTGTGATATATATTCTACCCACACACATTTGGAACTCTCCTGGGGTACCCTCACACATATTATTCCCTCATTTAGTGGATATTTTCACAAAAAAGTGAAATTTTGAAAAATCAAGAAAATTGGCTGAAAATGACTAAATATCAAGGACTCATTGGGCGAATCGCTCTGGAACTGAAATCAGAACGCTCACTGACATTTCCCCTATCTGAAAGTATGATAAACGGCGGAAAAATGAATAAGGGCAAAAAAAAATTTTTTAAAACTTTTTTCAGTTTTACCCCCGTGGGATATATATTCTACCCACACACATTTGGAACTCTCCTGGGGTACCCTTACACATATTATTCCCTCATTTAGTGGATATTTTCACAAAAAAGTGAAATTTTCAAAAATCCAGAAACTTGGCTGAAAATGACTAAACATCAAGGACTCATTGGGCGAATCGCTCTGGAACTGAAATCGGAACGATCACTGACATTTGCCCTATCTGAAAGTCTGATAGACGCCGGAAAATTGACTAAGTACAAAAAAATTTTTTTTAAACTTTTTTCAATTTTACCCCCGTGGGATATATATTCTACCCACACACATTTGGAACTCTCCTGGGGTACCCTCACACATATTATTCCCTCATTTAGTGGATATTTTCACAAAAAAGTGAAATTTTCAAAAATCCAGAAAATTGGCTGAAAAATACTAAACATCAAGGACTCATTGGGTGAATCGATCTGGAACTGAAATCGGAACGCTCACTGACATTTCCTCTATCTGAAAGTCTGATAAACGTTGGAAATATGACTAAGTCCAAAAAAAATTTTTTTTAAACTTTTTTCAATTTTACCACCGTGGGATATACATTCTACCCACACACATTTGGATCTCTCCTGGGGTACCCTCACACATATTATTCCCTCATTTAGTGGATATTTTCACAAAAAAGTGACATTTTCAAAAATCCAGAAACTTGGCTGAAAACGACTAAATATCAAGGACTCATTGGGCGAATCGCTCTGGAACTGAAATCGGAACGCTCACTGACATTTCCCCTATCTGAAAGTCTGATAAACATTGGAAAAATGAATAAGTGCAAAAAAAAAATTTTTTAAACTTTTTTCAATTTTACCCCTGTGGGATATATATTCTACCCACACACATTTGAATCTGTCCTGGGGTACCCTCACACATATTATTCCTCATTTAGTGGATATTTTCACAAAAAAGTGAAATTTTCAAAAATCAAGAAAATTGGCTGAAAAACGACTAAATATCAAGGACTCATTGGGCGAATCGATCTGGAACTGAAATCGGAACGCTCACTGACATTTCCCCTATCTGAAAGTCTGATAAACATTGGAAAAATGAATAAGTGCAAAAAAAAAATGTTTTAAACTTTTTTCAATTTTACCCCCGTGTGATATATATTCTACCCACACACATTTGGAACTCTCCTGGGGTACCCTCACTCATATTATTCCCTCATTTAGTGGATATTTTCACAAAAAAGTGAAATTTTCAAAAATCAAGAAAATTGGCTGAAAATGACTAAATATTAAGGACTCATTGGGCGAATCGCTCTGGAACTGAAATCAGAACGCTCACTGACATTTCCCCTATCTGAAAGTATGATAAACGGCGGAAAAATGAATAAGGGCAAAAAAAAATTTTTTAAAACTTTTTTCAGTTTTACCCCCGTGGGATATATATTCTACCCACACACATTTGGAACTCTCCTGGGGTACCCTTACACATATTATTCCCTCATTTAGTGGATATTTTCACAAAAAAGTGAAATTTTCAAAAATCCAGAAACTTGGCTGAAAATGACTAAACATCAAGGACTCATTGGGCGAATCGCTCTGGAACTGAAATCGGAACGATCACTGACATTTGCCCTATCTGAAAGTCTGATAGACGCCGGAAAATTGACTAAGTACAAAAAAATTTTTTTTAAACTTTTTTCAATTTTACCCCCGTGGGATATATATTCTACCCACACACATTTGGAACTCTCCTGGGGTACCCTCACACATATTATTCCCTCATTTAGTGGATATTTTCACAAAAAAGTGAAATTTTCAAAAATCCAGAAAATTGGCTGAAAAATACTAAACATCAAGGACTCATTGGGTGAATCGATCTGGAACTGAAATCGGAACGCTCACTGACATTTCCTCTATCTGAAAGTCTGATAAACGTTGGAAATATGACTAAGTCCAAAAAAAATTTTTTTTAAACTTTTTTCAATTTTACCACCGTGGGATATACATTCTACCCACACACATTTGGATCTCTCCTGGGGTACCCTCACACATATTATTCCCTCATTTAGTGGATATTTTCACAAAAAAGTGACATTTTCAAAAATCCAGAAACTTGGCTGAAAACGACTAAATATCAAGGACTCATTGGGCGAATCGCTCTGGAACTGAAATCGGAACGCTCACTGACATTTCCCCTATCTGAAAGTCTGATAAACATTGGAAAAATGAATAAGTGCAAAAAAAAAATTTTTTAAACTTTTTTCAATTTTACCCCTGTGGGATATATATTCTACCCACACACATTTGAATCTGTCCTGGGGTACCCTCACACATATTATTCCTCATTTAGTGGATATTTTCACAAAAAAGTGAAATTTTCAAAAATCAAGAAAATTGGCTGAAAAACGACTAAATATCAAGGACTCATTGGGCGAATCGATCTGGAACTGAAATCGGAACGCTCACTGACATTTCCCCTATCTGAAAGTCTGATAAACATTGGAAAAATGAATAAGTGCAAAAAAAAAATGTTTTAAACTTTTTTCAATTTTACCCCCGTGTGATATATATTCTACCCACACACATTTGGAACTCTCCTGGGGTACCCTCACTCATATTATTCCCTCATTTAGTGGATATTTTCACAAAAAAGTGAAATTTTCAAAAATCAAGAAAATTGGCTGAAAATGACTAAATATTAAGGACTCATTGGGCGAATCGCTCTGGAACTGAAATCAGAACGCTCACTGACATTTCCCCTATCTGAAAGTATGATAAACGGCGGAAAAATGAATAAGGGCAAAAAAAATTTTTAAAAACTTTTTTCAATTTTACCCCCGTGGGATATATATTCTACCCACACACATTTGGAACTCTCCTGGGGTACCCTTACACATATTATTCCCTCATTTAGTGGATATTTTCACAAAAAAGTGAAATTTTCAAAAATCCAGAAGCTTGGCTGAAAATGACTAAACATCAATGACTCATTGGGCGAATCGCTCTGGAACTGAAATCGGAACGATCACTGACATTTGCCCTATCTGAAAGTCTGATAGACGCCGGAAAATTGACTAAGTACAAAAAAAATTTTTTTAAACTTTTTTCAATTTTACCCCCGTGGGATATATATTCTACCCACACACATTTGGAACTCTCTTGGGGTCCCCTCACACATATTATTCCCTCATTTAGTGGATATTTTCACAAAAAAGTGAAATTTTCAAAAATCCAGAATATTGGCTGAAAACGACTAAATATCAAGGACTTATTGGGTGAATCGATCTGGAACTGAAATCGGAGCGCTCACTGACATTTCCTCTATCTGAAAGTCTGATAAACGTCAGAAAAATGAATAAGTCCAAAAAAAATTTTTTTCAACTTTTTTCAATTTTACCACCGTGGGATATATATTCTACCCACACACATTTGAATCTGTCCTGGGGTACCCTCACACATATTATTCCCTCATTTAGTGGATATTTTCACAAAAAAGTGAAATTTTCAAAAATCAAGAAAATTGGCTGAAAAACGACTAAATATCAAGGACTCATTGGGCGAATCGATCTGGAACTGAAATCGGAACGCTCACTGACATTTCCCCTATCTGAAAGTCTGATAAACATTGGAAAAATGAATAAGTGCAAAAAAAAAATGTTTTAAACTTTTTTCAATTTTACCCCCGTGTGATATATATTCTACCCACACACATTTGGAACTCTCCTGGGGTACCCTCACTCATATTATTCCCTCATTTAGTGGATATTTTCACAAAAAAGTGAAATTTTCAAAAATCAAGAAAATTGGCTGAAAATGACTAAATATTAAGGACTCATTGGGCGAATCGCTCTGGAACTGAAATCAGAACGCTCACTGACATTTCCCCTATCTGAAAGTATGATAAACGGCGGAAAAATGAATAAGGGCAAAAAAAATTTTTAAAAACTTTATTCAATTTTACCCCCGTGGGATATATATTCTACCCACACACATTTGGAACTCTCCTGGGGTACCCTTACACATATTATTCCCTCATTTAGTGGATATTTTCACAAAAAAGTGAAATTTTCAAAAATCCAGAAGCTTGGCTGAAAATGACTAAACATCAAGGACTCATTGGGCGAATCGCTCTGGAACTGAAATCGGAACGATCACTGACATTTGCCCTATCTGAAAGTCTGATAGACGCCGGAAAATTGACTAAGTACAAAAAAAATTTTTTTAAACTTTTTTCAATTTTACCCCCGTGGGATATATATTCTACCCACACACATTTGGAACTCTCTTGGGGTCCCCTCACACATATTATTCCCTCATTTAGTGGATATTTTCACAAAAAAGTGAAATTTTCAAAAATCCAGAATATTGGCTGAAAACGACTAAATATCAAGGACTTATTGGGTGAATCGATCTGGAACTGAAATCGGAGCGCTCACTGACATTTCCTCTATCTGAAAGTCTGATAAACGTCAGAAAAATGAATAAGTCCAAAAAAAATTTTTTTCAACTTTTTTCAATTTTACCCGCGTGGGATATATATTCTACCCACACACATTTGGAACTCTCCTGGGGTACCCTCACACATATTATTCCCTCATTTAGTGGATATTTTCACAAAAAAGTGAAATTTTCAAAAATCCAGAAAATTGGCTGAAAAAGACTAAACATCAAGGACTCATTGGGTGAATCGATCTGGAACTGAAATCGGAACGCTCACTGACATTTCCTCTATCTGAAAGTCTGATAAACGTTGGAAAAATGACTAAGTCCAAAAAAAATTTTTTTTAAACTTTTTTCAATTTTACCACCGTGGGATATACATTCTACCGACACACATTTGGATCTCTCCTGGGGTACCCTCACACATATTATTCCCTCATTTAGTGGATATTTTCACAAAAAAGTGACATTTTCAAAAATCCAGAATCTTGGCTGAAAACGACTAAATATCAAGGACTCATTGGGCGAATCGCTCTGGAACTGAAATCGGAACGCTCACTGACATTTCCCCTATCTGAAAGTCTGATAAACATTGGAAAAATGAATAAGTGCAAAAAAAAAATTTTTTAAACTTTTTTCAATTTTACCCCCGTGGGATATATATTCTACCCACACACATTTGGATCTCTCCTGGGGTACCGTCACACATATTATTCCCTCATTTAGTGGATATCTTCACAAAAAAGTGAAATTTTCAAAAATCCAGAATATTGGCTGAAAACGACTAAATATCAAGGACTTATTGGGTGAATCGCTCTGGAACTGAAATCGGAACGCTCACTGACATTTCCTCTATCTGAAAGTCTGATAAAAGTTGGAAAAATGACTAAGTGCAAAAAAAAATTTTTTAAACTTTTTTAAATTTTACCCCCGTGGGATATATATTCTACCCACACACATTTGGATCTCTCCTGGGGTACCGTCACACATATTATTCCCTCATTTAGTGGATATCTTCACAAAAAAGTGAAATTTTCAAAAATCCAGAAAATTGGCTGAAAATGACTAAATATCAAGGACTCATTGGGTGAATCGCTCTGGAACTGAAATCGGAACGCTCACTGACATTTCCCCTATCTGAAAGTCTGATAAACGGCGGAAAAATGAATAAGTCCAAAAAAAAAATTTTTTCAACTGTTTTCAATTTTACCCCCGTGGGATATATATTCTACCCACACACATTTGGAACACTCCTGGGGCCCCCTCACACATATTATTCCCTCATTTAGTGGATATTTTCACAAAAAAGTGAAATTTTCAAAAATCAAGAAAATTGGCTGAAAACGACTAAATATTAAGGACTCATTGGACGAATCGATCTGGAACTGAAATCGGAACGCTCACTGACATTTCCTATATCTGAAAGTCTGATAAACGTTGGAAAAATTACTAAGTCAAAAAAAAAATTTTTTAAAACTTTTTTCAATTTTACCCCCGTGGGATATATATTCTACCCACACACATTTGGAACTCTCCTGGGGTACCCTCACACATATTATTCCCTCATTTAGTGGATATTTTCACAAAAAAGTGAAATTTTCAAAAATCCACAAACTTGGCTGAAAACGACTAAATATCAAGGACTCATTGGGCGAATCGCTCTGGAACTGAAATCGGAACGCTCACTGACATTTCCCCTATCTGAAAATCTGATAAACATTGGAAAAATGAATAAGTGCAAAAAAAAAATGTTTTAAACTTTTTTCAATTTTACCCCCGTGTGATATATGTTCTACCCACACACATTTGGAACTCTCCTGGGGTACCCTCACACATATTATTCCCTCATTTAGTGGATATTTTCACAAAAAAGTGAAATTTTCAAAAATCAAGAAAATTGGCTGAAAATGACTAAATATCAAGGACTCATTGGGCGAATCGCTCTGGAACTGAAATCAGAATGCTCACTGACATTTCCCCTATCTGAAAGTATGATAAACGGCGGAAAAATGAATAAGGGCAAAAAAAAATTTTTTAAAACTTTTTTCAATTTTACCCGCGTGGGATATATATTCTACCCACACACATTTGGAACTCTCCTGGGGTACCCTTACACATATTATTCCCTCATTTAGTGGATATTTTCACAAAAAAGTGAAATTTTCAAAAATCCAGAAAATTGGCTGAAAATGACTAAATATCAAGGACTCATTGGGCGAATCGCTCTGGAGCTGAAATCGGAACGCTCACTGACATTTCTCGTATCTGAAAGTCTGATAAACACCGGAAAAATGACTAAGTCCAAAAAAAATTTTTTTCAACTTTTTTCAATTTTACCCCCGTGGGATATATATTCTTCCCACACACATTTAGAACTCTCCTGGGGTACCCTCACACATATTATTCCCTCATTTAGTGAATATTTTCACAAAAAAGTGAAATTTTCAAAAATCCAGAAAATTGGCTGAAAACGACTAAATATCAAGGACTCATTGGGCGAATCGCTCTGGAACTGAAATCGGAACGCTCACTGACATTTTCCCTATCTGAAAGTCTGATCAACGCCAGAAAAATGACTAAGTCCAAAAAAAATTTTTTTTCAACTTTTTTCAATTTTACCCCCATGGGATATATATTCTTCCCACACACATTTGGTACTCTCATGGGGTACCCTCACACATATTATTCCCTTATTTAGTGGATATTTTCACAAAAAAGTGAAATTTTCAAAAATCCAGAAAATTGGCTGAAAACAACTAAATATCAAGGACTCATTGGGCGAATCGCTCTGGAGCTGAAATCGCAACGCTCACTGACATTTCTCGTATCTGAAAGTCTGATAAACGCCGGAAAAATGAATAAGTCCAAAAAAAAATTTTTTTTAACATTTTTCAATTTTACCCCCGTGGGATATATAATCTTCCCACACACATTTGGTACTCTCCTGCGGTACCGTCACACATATTATTGCCTCATTTAGTGGATATTTTCACAAAAAAGTGAAATTTTCAAAAATCCAGAAAATTGGCTGAAAACGACTAAATATCAAAGACTCATTGGGCGAATCGCTCTGGAACTGAAATTGGAACGCTCACTGACATTTGCCCTATCTGAAAGTCTGATAAACACCGGAAAAATGACTAAGTCCAAAAAAAAATTTTTTCAGCTTTTTTAAATTTTACCCCCGTGGGATATATATTCTACCCACACACATTTGGAACTCTCCTGGGGTACCCTCACACATATTATTCCCTCATTTAGTGAATATTTTCACAAAAAAGTGAAATTTTCAAAAATCCAGAAAATTGGCTGAAAACGACTAAATATCAAGGACTCATTGGGCGAATCGCTCTGGAACTGAAATCGGAACGCTCACTGACATTTCCCCTATCTGAAAGTCTGATAAACGCCGGAAAAATGACTAAGTCCAAAAAAAAAATTTTTTCAACTTTTTTCAATTTTACCCCCGTGGGATATATATTCTTCCCATACACATTTAGAACTCTCCTGGGGTACCCTCAAACATATTATTCCCTCATTTAGTGAATATTTTCATAAAAAAGTGAAATTTTCAAAAATCCAGAAAATTGGCTGAAAACAACTAAATATCAAGGACTCATTGGGCGAATCGCTCTGGAACTGAAATCGGAACGCTCACTGACATTTCCCCTATCTGAAAGTCTGATAAACGCCAGAAAAATGACTAAGTCCAAAAAAAAATTTTTTGGAACATTTTTCAATTTTACCCCCGTGGGATATATAATCTTCCCACACACATTTGAAACTCTCCTGGGGTACCCTCACACATATTATTCCCTCATTTACTGGATATTTTCACAAAAAAGTGAAATTTTCAAAAATCCAGAAAATTGGCTGAAAATGACTAAATATCAAGGACTCATTGGGCGAATCGCTCTGGAGCTGAAATCGGAACGCTCACTGACATTTCTCGTATCTGAAAGTCTGATAAACGCCGGAAAAATGACTAAGTCCAAAAAAAATTTTTTTCAACTTTTTTCAATTTTACCCCCGTGGGATATATATTCTTCCCAAACACATTTAGAACTCTCCTGGGGTACCCTCACACATATTATTCCCTCATTTAGTGAATATTTTCACAAAAAAGTGAAATTTTCAAAAATCCAGAAAATTGGCTGAAAACGACTAAATATCAAGGACTCATCGGGCGAATCGCTCTGGAACTGAAATCGGAACGCTCACTGACATTTTCCCTATCTGAAAGTCTGATCAACGCCAGAAAAATGACTAAGTCCAAAAAAATTTTTTTTTCAACTTTTTTCAATTTTACCCCCATGGGATATATATTCTTCCCACACACATTTGGTACTCTCATGGGGTACCCTCACACATATTATTCCCTTATTTAGTGGATATTTTCACAAAAAAGTGAAATTTTCAAAAATCCAGAAAATTGGCTGAAAACAACTAAATATCAAGGACTCATTGGGCGAATCGCTCTGGAGCTGAAATCGCAACGCTCACTGACATTTCTCGTATCTGAAAGTCTGATAAACGCCGGAAAAATGAATAAGTCCAAAAAAAATTTTTTTTTAACATTTTTCAATTTTACCCCCGTGGGATATATAATCTTCCCACACACATTTGGTACTCTCCTGCGGTACCGTCACACATATTATTCCCTCATTTAGTGGATATTTTCACAAAAAAGTGAAATTTTCAAAAATCCAGAAAATTGGCTGAAAACGACTAAATATCAAAGACTCATTGGGCGAATCGCTCTGGAACTGAAATTGGAACGCTCACTGACATTTGCCCTATCTGAAAGTCTGATAAACACCGGAAAAATGACTAAGTCCAAAAAAAAATTTTTTCAGCTTTTTTAAATTTTACCCCCGTGGGATATATATTCTACCCACACACATTTGGAACTCTCCTTGGGTACCCTCACACATATTATTCCCTCATTTAGTGAATATTTTCACAAAAAAGTGAAATTTTCAAAAATCCAGAAAATTGGCTGAAAACGACTAAATATCAAGGACTCATTGGGCGTATCGCTCTGGAACTGAAATCGGAACGCTCACTGACATTTCCCCTATCTGAAAGTCTGATCAACGGCAGAAAAATGACTAAGTCCAAAACAATTTTTTTTTCAACTTTTTTCAATTTTACCCCAGTCGGATATATATTCTTCCCACACACATTTGGTACTCTCCTGTGGTACCCTCACACATATTATTCCCTCATTTAGTGGATATTTTCACAAAAAAGTGAAATTTTCAAAAATCCAGAAAATTGGCTGAAAATGACTAAATATCAAGGACTCATTGGGTGAATCGCTCTGGAGCTGAAATCGGAACGCTCACTGACATTTCTCGTATCTGAAAGTCTGATAAACGCCGGAAAAATGACTAAGTCCAAAAAAAAATTTTTTTCAACTTTTTTCAATTTTACCCCCGTGGGATATATATTCTTCCCACACACATTTGATACTCTCCTGCGGTACCCTCACACATATTATTCCCTCATTTAGTGGATATTTTCACAAAAAAGTGAAATTTTCAAAAATCCAGAAAATTGGCTGAAAACGACTAAATATCAAGGACTCATTGTGCGAATCGCTCTGGAGCTGAAATCGCAACGCTCACTGACATTTCTCGTATGTGAAAGTCTGATAAACGCCGGAAAAATGACTAAGTCCAAAAAAAAATTTTTTTCAACTTTTTTCAATTTTACCCCCGTGGGATATATATTCTTCCCACACACATTTAGAGCTCTCCTGGGTTACCCTCACACATATTATTCCCTCATTTAGTGGATATTTTCTCAAAAAAGTGAAATTTTCAAAAATCCAGAAAATTGGCTGAAAACGACTAAATATCAAAGACTCATTGGGCGAATCGCTCTGGAGCTAAAATCGGAACGCTCACTGACATTTCTCGTATCTGAAAGTCTGATAAACGCCGGAAAAATGACTAAGTCCAAAAAAAAAATTTTTCAGCTTTTTTCAATTTTACCCCCGTGGGATATATACTCTACCCACACACATTTGGAACTCTCCTGGGGTACCCTCACACATATTATTCCCTCATTTAGTGGATATTTTCACAAAAAAGTGAAATTTTCAAAAATCCAGAAAATTGGCTGAAAACGACTAAATATCAAGGACTCATTGGGCGTATCGCTCTGGAACTGAAATCGGAAAGCTCACTGACATTTCCCCTATCTGAAAGTCTGATCAACGCCAGAAAAATGACTAAGTCCCAAAAAAATTTTTTTTCAACTTTTTTCAATTTTACCCCCATGGGATATATATTCTTCCCACACACATTTGGTACTCTCATGGGGTACCCTCTCACATATTATTCCCTCATTTAGTGGATATTTTCACAAAAAAGTGAAATTTTCAAAAATCCAGAAAATTGGCTGAAAATGACTAAATATCAAGGACTCATTGGGCGAATTGCTCTGGAACTGAAATCAGAATGCTCACTGACATTTCCCCTATCTGAAAGTCTGATAAACGCCGGAAAAATGAATAAGTCCCAAAAAAAAAATTTTTTCAACTTTTTTCAATTTTACCCCCGTGGGATATATATTCTACCCACACAAATTTGGAACTCTCCTTTGGAACCCTCACACATATTATTCCCTCATTTAGTGGATATTTTCACAAAAAAGTGAAATTTTCAAAAATCCAGAAAATTGGCAGAAAACGACTAAATATCATGGATTCATTGGGCGAATCGCTCTGGAACTGAAATCGCAATGCTCACTGACATTTCCCGTATCTGAAAGTCTGATAAACGCCGGAAAAATGACTAAGTCCAAAAAAAAATTTTTTTAGACTTTTTTCAATTTTACCCCCGTGGGATATATATTCTATCCACACACATTTGGAACTCTCCTGGGGTACCCTCACACATATTATTCCCTCATTTAGTGGATATTTTCACAAAAAAGTGAAATTTTCAAAAATCCAGAAAATTGGCTGAAAGCGACTAAATATTAAGGACTCATTGGGCGAATCGATCTGGAACTGAAATCGGAACGCTCACTGACATTTGCCCTATCTGAAAGTCTGATAAACGGCGGAAAAATGAATAAGGGCAAAAAAAAATTTTTTAAAACTTTTTTCAATTTTACCCGCGTGGGATATATATTCTACCCACACACATTTGGAACTCTCCTGGGGTACCCTTACACATATTATTCCCTCATTTAGTGGATATTTTCACAAAAAAGTGAAATTTTCAAAAATCCAGAAAATTGGCTGAAAATGACTAAATATCAAGGACTCATTGGGCGAATCGCTCTGGAGCTGAAATCGGAACGCTCACTGACATTTCTCGTATCTGAAAGTCTGATAAACACCGGAAAAATGACTAAGTCCAAAAAAAATTTTTTTCAACTTTTTTCAATTTTACCCCCGTGGGATATATATTCTTCCCACACACATTTAGAACTCTCCTGGGGTACCCTCACACATATTATTCCCTCATTTAGTGAATATTTTCACAAAAAAGTGAAATTTTCAAAAATCCAGAAAATTGGCTGAAAACGACTAAATATCAAGGACTCATTGGGCGAATCGCTCTGGAACTGAAATCGGAACGCTCACTGACATTTTCCCTATCTGAAAGTCTGATCAACGCCAGAAAAATGACTAAGTCCAAAAAAAATTTTTTTTCAACTTTTTTCAATTTTACCCCCATGGGATATATATTCTTCCCACACACATTTGGTACTCTCATGGGGTACCCTCACACATATTATTCCCTTATTTAGTGGATATTTTCACAAAAAAGTGAAATTTTCAAAAATCCAGAAAATTGGCTGAAAACAACTAAATATCAAGGACTCATTGGGCGAATCGCTCTGGAGCTGAAATCGCAACGCTCACTGACATTTCTCGTATCTGAAAGTCTGATAAACGCCGGAAAAATGAATAAGTCCAAAAAAAAATTTTTTTTAACATTTTTCAATTTTACCCCCGTGGGATATATAATCTTCCCACACACATTTGGTACTCTCCTGCGGTACCGTCACACATATTATTGCCTCATTTAGTGGATATTTTCACAAAAAAGTGAAATTTTCAAAAATCCAGAAAATTGGCTGAAAACGACTAAATATCAAAGACTCATTGGGCGAATCGCTCTGGAACTGAAATTGGAACGCTCACTGACATTTGCCCTATCTGAAAGTCTGATAAACACCGGAAAAATGACTAAGTCCAAAAAAAAATTTTTTCAGCTTTTTTAAATTTTACCCCCGTGGGATATATATTCTACCCACACACATTTGGAACTCTCCTGGGGTACCCTCACACATATTATTCCCTCATTTAGTGAATATTTTCACAAAAAAGTGAAATTTTCAAAAATCCAGAAAATTGGCTGAAAACGACTAAATATCAAGGACTCATTGGGCGTATCGCTCTGGAACTGAAATCGGAACGCTCACTGACATTTCCCCTATCTGAAAGTCTGATCAACGGCAGAAAAATGACTAAGTCCAAAACAATTTTTTTTTCAACTTTTTTCAATTTTACCCCAGTCGGATATATATTCTTCCCACACACATTTGGTACTCTCCTGTGGTACCCTCACACATATTATTCCCTCATTTAGTGGATATTTTCACAAAAAAGTGAAATTTTCAAAAATCCAGAAAATTGGCTGAAAACGACTAAATATCAAGGACTCATTGGGCGAATCGCTCTGGAACTGAAATCGGAACGCTCACTGACATTTCCCCTATCTGAAAGTCTGATAAACGCCGGAAAAATGACTAAGTCCAAAAAAAAAATTTTTTCAACTTTTTTCAATTTTACCCCCGTGGGATATATATTCTTCCCATACACATTTAGAACTCTCCTGGGGTACCCTCAAACATATTATTCCCTCATTTAGTGAATATTTTCATAAAAAAGTGAAATTTTCAAAAATCCAGAAAATTGGCTGAAAACAACTAAATATCAAGGACTCATTGGGCGAATCGCTCTGGAACTGAAATCAGAACGCTCACTGACATTTCCCCTATCTGAAAGTCTGATAAACGCCAGAAAAATGACTAAGTCCAAAAAAAAATTTTTTGGAACATTTTTCAATTTTACCCCCGTGGGATATATAATCTTCCCACACACATTTGAAACTCTCCTGGGGTACCCTCACACATATTATTCCCTCATTTACTGGATATTTTCACAAAAAAGTGAAATTTTCAAAAATCCAGAAAATTGGCTGAAAATGACTAAATATCAAGGACTCATTGGGCGAATCGCTCTGGAGCTGAAATCGGAACGCTCACTGACATTTCTCGTATCTGAAAGTCTGATAAACGCCGGAAAAATGACTAAGTCCAAAAAAAATTTTTTTCAACTTTTTTCAATTTTACCCCCGTGGGATATATATTCTTCCCAAACACATTTAGAACTCTCCTGGGGTACCCTCACACATATTATTCCCTCATTTAGTGAATATTTTCACAAAAAAGTGAAATTTTCAAAAATCCAGAAAATTGGCTGAAAACAACTAAATATCAAGGACTCATTGGGCGAATCGCTCTGGAGCTGAAATCGCAACGCTCACTGACATTTCTCGTATCTGAAAGTCTGATAAACGCCGGAAAAATGAATAAGTCCAAAAAAAATTTTTTTTTAACATTTTTCAATTTTACCCCCGTGGGATATATAATCTTCCCACACACATTTGGTACTCTCCTGCGGTACCGTCACACATATTATTCCCTCATTTAGTGGATATTTTCACAAAAAAGTGAAATTTTCAAAAATCCAGAAAATTGGCTGAAAACGACTAAATATCAAAGACTCATTGGGCGAATCGCTCTGGAACTGAAATTGGAACGCTCACTGACATTTGCCCTATCTGAAAGTCTGATAAACACCGGAAAAATGACTAAGTCCAAAAAAAAATTTTTTCAGCTTTTTTAAATTTTACCCCCGTGGGATATATATTCTACCCACACACATTTGGAACTCTCCTTGGGTACCCTCACACATATTATTCCCTCATTTAGTGAATATTTTCACAAAAAAGTGAAATTTTCAAAAATCCAGAAAATTGGCTGAAAACGACTAAATATCAAGGACTCATTGGGCGTATCGCTCTGGAACTGAAATCGGAACGCTCACTGACATTTCCCCTATCTGAAAGTCTGATCAACGGCAGAAAAATGACTAAGTCCAAAACAATTTTTTTTTCAACTTTTTTCAATTTTACCCCAGTCGGATATATATTCTTCCCACACACATTTGGTACTCTCCTGTGGTACCCTCACACATATTATTCCCTCATTTAGTGGATATTTTCACAAAAAAGTGAAATTTTCAAAAATCCAGAAAATTGGCTGAAAACGACTAAATATCAAGGACTCATTGGGTGAATCGCTCTGGAACTGAAATCGGAACGCTCACTGACATTTCCCCTATCTGAAAGTCTGATAAACGCCGGAAAAATGACTAAGTCCAAAAAAAAAATTTTTTCAACTTTTTTCAATTTTACCCCCGTGGGATATATATTCTTCCCATACACATTTAGAACTCTCCTGGGGTAACCTCAAACATATTATTCCCTCATTTAGTGGATATTTTCACAAAAAAGTGAAATTTTCAAAAATCCAGAAAATTGGCTGAAAATGACTAAATATCAAGGACTCATTGGGTGAATCGCTCTGGAGCTGAAATCGGAACGCTCACTGACATTTCTCGTATCTGAAAGTCTGATAAACGCCGGAAAAATGACTAAGTCCAAAAAAAAATTTTTTTCAACTTTTTTCAATTTTACCCCCGTGGGATATATATTCTTCCCACACACATTTGATACTCTCCTGCGGTACCCTCACACATATTATTCCCTCATTTAGTGGATATTTTCACAAAAAAGTGAAATTTTCAAAAATCCAGAAAATTGGCTGAAAACGACTAAATATCAAGGACTCATTGTGCGAATCGCTCTGGAGCTGAAATCGCAACGCTCACTGACATTTCTCGTATGTGAAAGTCTGATAAACGCCGGAAAAATGACTAAGTCCAAAAAAAAATTTTTTTCAACTTTTTTCAATTTTACCCCCGTGGGATATATATTCTTCCCACACACATTTAGAGCTCTCCTGGGTTACCCTCACACATATTATTCCCTCATTTAGTGGATATTTTCTCAAAAAAGTGAAATTTTCAAAAATCCAGAAAATTGGCTGAAAACGACTAAATATCAAAGACTCATTGGGCGAATCGCTCTGGAGCTAAAATCGGAACGCTCACTGACATTTCTCGTATCTGAAAGTCTGATAAACGCCGGAAAAATGACTAAGTCCAAAAAAAAAATTTTTCAGCTTTTTTCAATTTTACCCCCGTGGGATATATACTCTACCCACACACATTTGGAACTCTCCTGGGGTACCCTCACACATATTATTCCCTCATTTAGTGGATATTTTCACAAAAAAGTGAAATTTTCAAAAATCCAGAAAATTGGCTGAAAACGACTAAATATCAAGGACTCATTGGGCGTATCGCTCTGGAACTGAAATCGGAAAGCTCACTGACATTTCCCCTATCTGAAAGTCTGATCAACGCCAGAAAAATGACTAAGTCCCAAAAAAATTTTTTTTCAACTTTTTTCAATTTTACCCCCATGGGATATATATTCTTCCCACACACATTTGGTACTCTCATGGGGTACCCTCTCACATATTATTCCCTCATTTAGTGGACATTTTCACAAAAAAGTGAAATTTTCAAAAATCCAGAAAATTGGCTGAAAATGACTAAATATCAAGGACTCATTGGGCGAATTGCTCTGGAACTGAAATCAGAATGCTCACTGACATTTCCCCTATCTGAAAGTCTGATAAACGCCGGAAAAATGAATAAGTCCCAAAAAAAAAATTTTTTCAACTTTTTTCAATTTTACCCCCGTGGGATATATATTCTACCCACACAAATTTGGAACTCTCCTTTGGAACCCTCACACATATTATTCCCTCATTTAGTGGATATTTTCACAAAAAAGTGAAATTTTCAAAAATCCAGAAAATTGGCAGAAAACGACTAAATATCATGGATTCATTGGGCGAATCGCTCTGGAACTGAAATCGCAATGCTCACTGACATTTCCCGTATCTGAAAGTCTGATAAACGCCGGAAAAATGACTAAGTCCAAAAAAAAATTTTTTTAGACTTTTTTCAATTTTACCCCCGTGGGATATATATTCTATCCACACACATTTGGAACTCTCCTGGGGTACCCTCACACATATTATTCCCTCATTTAGTGGATATTTTCACAAAAAAGTGAAATTTTCAAAAATCCAGAAAATTGGCTGAAAGCGACTAAATATTAAGGACTCATTGGGCGAATCGATCTGGAACTGAAATCGGAACGCTCACTGACATTTGCCCTATCTGAAAGTCTGATAAACGCCGGAAAAATGACTAAGTCCAAAAAAAAATTTTTTTCAACTTTTTTCAATTTTACCCCTGTGGGATATATATTCTTCCCACACACATTTAGATCTCTCCTGGGGTAACCTCACACATATTATTCCCTCATTTAGTGGATATCTTCACAAAAAAGTGAAATTTTCAAAAATCCAGAAAATTGGCTGAAAACGACTAAATATCAAGGACTCATTGGGCGAATCGCTCTGGAACTGAAATCGGAACGCTCACTGACATTTGCCCTATCTGAAAGTCTGATAAACGCCGGAAAAATGAATAAGTCACAAAAAAAATGTTTTCAACTTTTTTCAATTTTACCCCCGTGGGATATATATTCTACCCACACAAATTTGGAACTCTCCTTCGGTACCCTCACACATATTATTCCCTCATTTAGTGGATATTTTCACAAAAAAGTGAAATTTTCAAAAATCCAGAAAATTGGCTGAAAACGACTAAATATCAAGGACTCATTGGGCGAATCGCTCTGGAACTGAAATCGGAACGCTCACTGACATTTGCCCTATCTGAAAGTCTGATAAACGCCGGAAAAATGAATAAGTCACAAAAAAAAAATTTTTCAACTTTTTTCAATTTTACCCCCGTGGGATATATATTCTACCCACACAAATTTGGAACTCTCCTTCGGTACCCTCACACATATTATTCCCTCATTTAGTGGATATTTTCTCAAAAAAGTGAAATTTTCAAAAATCCAGAAAATTGGCTGAAAACAACTAAATAACAAGGACTCATTGGGCGAATCGCTCTGGAACTGAAATCGGAACGCTCACTGACATTTCCCGTATCTGAAAGTCTGATAAACGCCGGAAAAATGACTAAGTCCAAAAAAAAATTTTTTTAGACTTTTTTCAATTTTACCCCCGTGGGATATATATTCTACCCACACACATTTGGAACTCTCCTGGGGTACCCTCACACATATTATTCCCTCATTTAGTGGATATTTTCACAAAAAAAGTGAAATTTTCAAAAATCCAGAAAATTGGCTGAAAGCGACTAAATATCAAGGACTAATTGGGCGAATCGATCTGGAACTGAAATCGGAACGCTCACTGACATTTGCCCTATCTGAAAGTCTGATAAACGCCGGAAAAATGAATAAGTCACAAAAAAAAATTTTTTCAACTTTTTTCAATTTTACCCCCGTGGGATATATATTCTACCCACACAAATTTGGAACTCTCCTTCGGAACCCTCACACATATTATTCCCTCATTTAGTGGATATTTTCACAAAAAAGTGAAATTTTCAAAAATCCAGAAAATTGGCTGAAAATGACTAAATATCAAGGATTCATTGGGCGAATCGATCTGGAACTGAAATCGGAACGCTCACTGACATTTGCCCTATCTGAAAGTCTGATAAACGCCGGAAAAATGACTAAGTCCAAAAAAAAAATTTTTTCAACTTTTTTCAATTTTACCCCCGTGGGATATATAATCTTCCCACACACATTTGGTACTCTCCTGCGGTACCCTCACACATATTATTCCCTCATTTAGTGGATATTTTCACAAAAAAGTGAAATTTTCAAAAATCCAGAAAATTGGCTGAAAACGACTAAATATCAAAGACTCATTGGGCGAATCGCTCTGGAACTGAAATTGGAACGCTCACTGACATTTGCCCTATCTGAAAGTCTGATAAACGCCGGAAAAATGACTAAGTCCAAAAAAAAATTTTTTTCAACTTTTTTCAATTTTACCCCTGTGGGATATATATTCTTCCCACACACATTTAGAACTATCCTGGGGTAACCTCACACATATTATTCCCTCATTTAGTGGATATCTTCACAAAAAAGTGAAATTTTCAAAAATCCAGAAAATTGGCTGAAAACGACTAAATATCAAGGACTCATTGGGCGAATCGCTCTGGAACTGAAATCGGAACGCTCACTGACATTTGCCCTATCTGAAAGTCTGATAAACGCCGGAAAAATGAATAAGTCACAAAAAAAAAATTTTTTCAACTTTTTTCAATTTTACCCCCGTGGGATATATATTCTACCCACACACATTTGGAACTCTCCTGGGGTAACCTCACACATATTATTCCCTCATTTAGTGGATATTTTCACAAAAAAGTGAAATTTTCAAAAATCCAGAAAATTGGCTGAAAACAACTAAATAACAAGGACTCATTGGGCGAATCGCTCTGGAACTGAAATCGGAACGCTCACTGACATTTCCCGTATCTGAAAGTCTGATAAACGCCGGAAAAATGACTAAGTCCAAAAAAAAATTTTTTTAGACTTTTTTCAATTTTACCCCCGTGGGATATATATTCTACCCACACACATTTGGAACTCTCCTGGGGTACCCTCACACATATTATTCCCTCATTTAGTGGATATTTTCACAAAAAAGTGAAATTTTCAAAAATCCAGAAAATTGGCTGAAAGCGACTAAATATTAAGGACTCATTGGGCGAATCGATCTGGAACTGAAATCGGAACGCTCACTGACATTTGCCCTATCTGAAAGTCTGATAAACGCCGGAAAAATGACTAAGTCCAAAAAAAAATTTTTTTCAACTTTTTTCAATTTTACCCCTGTGGGATATATATTCTTCCCACACACATTTAGAACTCTCCTGGGGTAACCTCACACATATTATTCCCTCATTTAGTGGATATCTTCACAAAAAAGTGAAATTTTCAAAAATCCAGAAAATTGGCTGAAAACGACTAAATATCAAGGACTCATTGGGCGAATCGCTCTGGAACTGAAATCGGAACGCTCACTGACATTTGCCCTATCTGAAAGTCTGATAAACGCCGGAAAAATGAATAAGTCACAAAAAAAATGTTTTCAACTTTTTTCAATTTTACCCCCGTGGGATATATATTCTTCCCACACACATTTAGAGCTCTCCTGGGTTACCCTCACACATATTATTCCCTCATTTAGTGGATATTTTCTCAAAAAAGTGAAATTTTCCAAAATCCAGAAAATTGGCTGAAAACGACTAAATATCAAGGATTCATTGGGCGAATTGCTCTGGAACTGAAATCAGAATGCTCACTGACATTTCCCCTATCTGAAAGTCTGATAAACGCAGGAAAAATGAATAAGTCCCAAAAAAAATTTTTTTCAACTTTTTTCAATTTTACCCCCGTGGGATATATATTCTACCCACACACATTTGGAACTCTCCTGGGGTACCCTCACACATATTATTCCCTAATTTAGTGGATATTTTCACAAAAAAGTGAAATTTTCAAAAATCCAGAAAATTGGCTGAAAACGACTTAATATTAAGGACTCATTGGGCGAATCGCTCTGGAACTGAAATCGAAACGCTCACTGACATTGGCCCTATCTGAAAGTCTGATAAACGCCGGAAAAATGAGTAAGTCCAAAAAAAAAATTTTTCAACTTTTTTCAATTTTACCCCGTGGGATTTACTGTATATTCTACCCACAGTCAGTTGGAACTCTCCTGGGGTACCCTCACACATATTATTACCTCATTTAGTGGATAATTTCATAAAAAAGTGAAATTTTCAAAAATTCTCAAAATTGTCTGAAAACGACTAAATATCAATGACTCATTGGGCGAATCGCTCTGGAACTGAAATCGGAATGCTCACTGACATTTCCCCTATCTGAAAGTCTGATAAACGCAGGAAAAATGACTAAGTCCAAAAAAAAATTTTTTTCAACTTTTTTCAATTTTACCCCCGTGGGATATATATTCTACCCACACACATTTGGAACTCTCCTGGGGTACCAACACAAATATTATTACTTCATTTAGTAGATATTTTCACAAAAAAGTGAAATTTTCAAAAATCCAGAAAATTGGCTGAAAACGACTAAATATCAAGGATTCATTGGGCGAATCGCTCTGGAAATGAAATCGGAACACTCAATGACATTTCCCATATCTGAAAGTCTGATAAACGTCGGAAAAATGACTAAGTAAAAAAAAAATTTTTTTCAACTTTTTCAATTTTACCCCCGTGGGATATATATTCTACCCACACACATTTGGAACTCTCCTGGGGTACCCTCACACATATTATTCCCTCATTTAGTGGATATTTTCACAAAAAAGTGAAATTTTCAAAAATCCAGAAAATTGGCTGAAAACGACTAACTATCAAGGCCTCATTGGGCGAATCGCTCTGGAACTGAAATCGGAATGCTCACTGACATTTCCCCTATCTGAAAGTCTGATAAACGCTGGAAAAATGACTAAGTCGAAAAAAAAATTTTTTTAAACTGTTTTCAATTTTACCCCCGTGGGATATATATTCTACCCACACACATTTAGTACTCTCCTGGGGTACCCTACACATATTATTCCCTCATTTAGTGGATATTTTCACAAAAAAGTGAAATTTTCAAAAATCCAGAAAATTGGCTGAAAAAGACTAAATATCAAGGACTCATTGGGCGAATCGCTCTGGAACTGAAATCGGAATGCTCACTGACATTTCCCCTATCTGAAAGTCTGATAAACGCCGGAAAAATAACTAAGTCAAGAAAAAAATGTTTTCAACTTTTTTCAATTTTACCCCCATGGGATATATATTCTACCCACACACATTTGGAACTCTCCTGGGGCACCCTCACACATATTCCCTCATTTAGTGGATATTTTCACAAAAAAAGTGATATTTTCAAAAATCCAGAAAATTGGCTGAAAACGACTAAATATCAAGGTCTCATTGGGCGAATCGCTCTGGAGCTGAAATCGGAACGCTCACTGACATTTGCCCCATCTGAAAGTCTGATAAACGCTGGAAAAATGACTAAGTCCAAAAAATTTTTATTTTCACCTTTTTTAAATTTTACCCCCGTGGGATATATATACTACCCACACACATTTGGAACACTCCTGGGGTACCCTCACACATATTATTCCCTCATTTAGTGGATATTTTCACAAAAAAGTGAAATTTTCAAAAATCCAAAATATTGGCTGAAAACGACTAAATATCAAGGACTCATTGGGCGAATCACTCTGGAACTGAAATCAAAATGCACACTGACATTTGCCCTATCTGAAAGACTGAAAAACGCCGGAAAAATGACTAAGTCCCAAAAAAAATTTTTTTTCAACTTTTTTCAATTTTACCCCCGTGGGATATATATTCTACCCAAACACATTTGGAACTCTCCTGGGGTACCCTCACACATTATTCCCTCATTTAGTGGATATTTTGACAAAAAAGTGAAATTTTCAAAAATCCAGAAAATTGGCTGAAAACGACTTAATATCAAGGACTCATTGGGCGAATCGATCTGGAACTGAAATCGGAACGCTCACTGACATTTGCCCTATCTGAAAGTCTGATAAACGCCGGAAAAATGACTAAGTCCAAAAAAAAATTTTTTTCAACTTTTTTCAATTTTACCCCTGTGGGATATATATTCTTCCCACACACATTTAGAACTCTCCTGGGGTAACCTCACACATATTATTCCCTCATTTAGTGGATATCTTCACAAAAAAGTGAAATTTTCAAAAATCCAGAAAATTGGCTGAAAACGACTAAATATCAAGGACTCATTGGGCGAATCGCTCTGGAACTGAAATCGGAACGCTCACTGACATTTGCCCTATCTGAAAGTCTGATAAACGCCGGAAAAATGAATAAGTCACAAAAAAAATGTTTTCAACTTTTTTCAATTTTACCCCCGTGGGATATATATTCTTCCCACACACATTTAGAGCTCTCCTGGGTTACCCTCACACATATTATTCCCTCATTTAGTGGATATTTTCTCAAAAAAGTGAAATTTTCCAAAATCCAGAAAATTGGCTGAAAACGACTAAATATCAAGGATTCATTGGGCGAATTGCTCTGGAACTGAAATCAGAATGCTCACTGACATTTCCCCTATCTGAAAGTCTGATAAACGCAGGAAAAATGAATAAGTCCCAAAAAAAAATTTTTTCAACTTTTTTCAATTTTACCCCCGTGGGATATATATTCTACCCACACACATTTGGAACTCTCCTGGGGTACCCTCACACATATTATTCCCTAATTTAGTGGATATTTTCACAAAAAAGTGAAATTTTCAAAAATCCAGAAAATTGGCTGAAAACGACTTAATATTAAGGACTCATTGGGCGAATCGCTCTGGAACTGAAATCGAAACGCTCACTGACATTGGCCCTATCTGAAAGTCTGATAAACGCCGGAAAAATGAGTAAGTCCAAAAAAAAAATTTTTCAACTTTTTTCAATTTTACCCCGTGGGATTTACTGTATATTCTACCCACAGTCAGTTGGAACTCTCCTGGGGTACCCTCACACATATTATTACCTCATTTAGTGGATAATTTCATAAAAAAGTGAAATTTTCAAAAATTCTCAAAATTGTCTGAAAACGACTAAATATCAATGACTCATTGGGCGAATCGCTCTGGAACTGAAATCGGAATGCTCACTGACATTTCCCCTATCTGAAAGTCTGATAAACGCAGGAAAAATGACTAAGTCCAAAAAAAAATTTTTTTCAACTTTTTTCAATTTTACCCCCGTGGGATATATATTCTACCCACACACATTTGGAACTCTCCTGGGGTACCCACACAAATATTATTACTTCATTTAGTAGATATTTTCACAAAAAAGTGAAATTTTCAAAAATCCAGAAAATTGGCTGAAAACGACTAAATATCAAGGATTCATTGGGCGAATCGCTCTGGAAATGAAATCGGAACACTCAATGACATTTCCCATATCTGAAAGTCTGATAAACGTCGGAAAAATGACTAAGTAAAAAAAAAATTTTTTTCAACTTTTTCAATTTTACCCCCGTGGGATATATATTCTACCCACACACATTTGGAACTCTCCTGGGGTACCCTCACACATATTATTCCCTCATTTAGTGGATATTTTCACAAAAAAGTGAAATTTTCAAAAATCCAGAAAATTGGCTGAAAACGACTAACTATCAAGGCCTCATTGGGCGAATCGCTCTGGAACTGAAATCGGAATGCTCACTGACATTTCCCCTATCTGAAAGTCTGATAAACGCTGGAAAAATGACTAAGTCGAAAAAAAAATTTTTTTAAACTGTTTTCAATTTTACCCCCGTGGGATATATATTCTACCCACACACATTTAGTACTCTCCTGGGGTACCCTACACATATTATTCCCTCATTTAGTGGATATTTTCACAAAAAAGTGAAATTTTCAAAAATCCAGAAAATTGGCTGAAAAAGACTAAATATCAAGGACTCATTGGGCGAATCGCTCTGGAACTGAAATCGGAATGCTCACTGACATTTCCCCTATCTGAAAGTCTGATAAACGCCGGAAAAATAACTAAGTCAAGAAAAAAATGTTTTCAACTTTTTTCAATTTTACCCCCATGGGATATATATTCTACCCACACACATTTGGAACTCTCCTGGGGCACCCTCACACATATTCCCTCATTTAGTGGATATTTTCACAAAAAAAGTGATATTTTCAAAAATCCAGAAAATTGGCTGAAAACGACTAAATATCAAGGTCTCATTGGGCGAATCGCTCTGGAGCTGAAATCGGAACGCTCACTGACATTTGCCCCATCTGAAAGTCTGATAAACGCCGGAAAAATGACTAAGTCCAAAAAATTTTTATTTTCACCTTTTTTAAATTTTACCCCCGTGGGATATATATACTACCCACACACATTTGGAACACTCCTGGGGTACCCTCACACATATTATTCCCTCATTTAGTGGATATTTTCACAAAAAAGTGAAATTTTCAAAAATCCAAAATATTGGCTGAAAACGACTAAATATCAAGGACTCATTGGGCGAATCACTCTGGAACTGAAATCAAAATGCACACTGACATTTGCCCTATCTGAAAGACTGAAAAACGCCGGAAAAATGACTAAGTCCCAAAAAAAATTTTTTTTCAACTTTTTTCAATTTTACCCCCGTGGGATATATATTCTACCCAAACACATTTGGAACTCTCCTGGGGTACCCTCACACATTATTCCCTCATTTAGTGGATATTTTGACAAAAAAGTGAAATTTTCAAAAATCCAGAAAATTGGCTGAAAACGACTTAATATCAAGGACTCATTGGGCGAATCGCTCTGGAACTAACATCGGAACGCTCACTGACATTTCCCCTATCTGAAAGTCTGATAAATGCCGTAAAAATGACTAAGTCCAAAAAAAAATTTTTTTCAACTTTTTTCAATTTTACCCCCGTGGAATATATATATTCTACCCACACACATTTGGAACTCTCCTGGGGTACCCTCACACATATTATTCCCTCATTTAGTGGATATTTTCACAAAAAAGTAAAATTTTCAAAAATCCAGAAAATTGGCTGAAAACGAATAAATATTAAGGACTCATTGGGCGAATCGCTCTGGAACTGAAATTGGAACGCTCACTAACATTTCCCCTATCTGAAAGTCTGATAAACGCCGGAAAAATGACTAAGTCCAAAAAAATATTTTTTCCAACTTTTTTCAATTTTACCCCCGTGGGATATATATTCTACCCACACACATTTGGAACACTCCTGGGGTACCCTCACACATATTCCCTCAATTAGTGGATATTTTCACAAAAAAAGTGATATTTTCAAAAATCCAGAAAATTGCCTGAAAACAACTTAATAGCATGGACTCATTGGGCGAATCGCTCTGGAACTGAAATCGGAACGCTCACTGTCATTTCCCCTATCTGAATGTCTGATAAACGCCGGAAAAATGACTAAGTCCAAAAAAATATTTTTTTCACCTTTTTTCAATTTTACCCCCATGGGATATATATTCTACTCACACACATTTGGAACTCTCCTGGGGTACCCTCACACATATTATTCCCTCATTTAGTGGATATTTTCACAAAAAAGTGAAATTTTCCAAAATCCAAAATATTGGCTGAAAACGACTAAATATCAAGGACTCATTGGGCGAAACGCTCTGGAACTGAAATCGGAACGATCACTGACATTTCCCCTATGTGAAAGTCTGATAAACGCCGGAAAAATGACTAAGTCCAAAAAAAATTTTTTTCAACTTTTTTCAATTTTACCCCCGTGGGATATATATTCTACCCACACACATTTGGTACTCTCCTGGGGTACCCTCACACATATTATTCCCTCATTTAGTGGATATTTTCACAAAAAAGTGAAATTTTCAAAAATGCAGAAATTGGCTGAAAACGACTAAATATTAAGAACTAATTGGGCAAATCGCTCTGGAACTGAAATCGGAACACTCACTGACATTTCCCCTATCTGAAAGTCTTATAAACGTTGGAAAAATGACAGTCCCAAAAAAATTTTTTTCAACTTTTTTCAATTTTACCCCCGTGGGATATATATTCTACCCACACACATTTGGAACTCTCCTGGGGTACCCTCACACATATTCCCTCATTTAGTGGATATGTTCACAAAAAAGTGAAATTTTCAAAAATCCAAAATATTGGCTGAAAACGACTAAATATCAAGGACTCATTGGGCGAATCGCTCTGGAACTGAAATCGGAACGCTCACTGACATTTCCCCTATCTGAAAGTCTGATAAACGCTGGAAAAATGACAGTCCAAAAAAAAAAATTTTTCAACTTTTTTCAATTTTACCCCCGTGGGATATATATTCTATCCACACACATTTTGAACTCTCCTGGCGTACCCTCACACATATTATTCCCCCATTTAGTGGATATTTTCATAAAAAAGTAAGATTTTCAAAAATCCAGAAAATTGGCTGAAAACGACTAAATATCAAGGACTAATTGGGCGAATCGCTCTGGAACTGAAATCGGAACGCTCACTGACATTTGCCCTATCTGAAAGTCTGATAAACGCCGGAAAAATGACTAAGTTCAAAAAAAATTGTTTTAAACTTTTTTCAATTTTACCCCCGTGGGATATATATTCTACCCACACACATTTGGAACTCTCCTGGGGTACCCTCACACATATTATTCCCTCATTTAGTGGATATTTTCACAAAAAAGGGAAATTTTCAAAAATTCAGAAAATTGGCTGAAAACGACTAAATATCAAGGACTCATTGGGCGAATCGCTCTGGAACTGAAATCGGAACGCTCACTGACATTTCCCCTATCTGAAAGTCTGATAAACTCCGGAAAAATGACTAAGTCCAAAAAAAAAATGTTTCAACTTTTTTCAATTTTACCCCCCGTGGGATATATATTCTACCCACACACATTTGGAACTCTCCTGGGGTACCCTCACACATATTATTCCCTCATTTAGTGGATATTTTCACAAAAAAGTGAAATTTTCAAAAATCCAGAAATTGGCTGAAAACGACTAAATATCAAGGACTGATTGGGCAAATCGCTCTGGAACTGAAATCGGAACGCTCACTGACATTTCTCCTCTCTGAAAGTCTGATAAACGCCGGAAAAATGACTAAGTCCAAAAAGAAAAATTTTCCAACTTTTTTCAATTTTGCCCCCGTGGGATATATATTCTACCCACACACATTTGGAACTCTCCTGGGGCACCCTCACACATATTCCCTCATTTAGTGGATATTTTCACAAAAAAAGTGATATTTTCAAAAATCCAGAAAATTGGCTGAAAACGACTAAATATCAAGGTCTCATTGGGCGAATCGCTCTGGAGCTGAAATCGGAACGCTCACTGACATTTGCCCCATCTGAAAGTCTGATAAACGCTGGAAAAATGACTAAGTCCAAAAAATTTTTATTTTCACCTTTTTTAAATTTTACCCCCGTGGGATATATATACTACCCACACACATTTGGAACACTCCTGGGGTACCCTCACACATATTATTCCCTCATTTAGTGGATATTTTCACAAAAAAGTGAAATTTTCAAAAATCCAGAAATTGACTGAAAACGACTAAATATCAAGCACTCAATGGTTTAATCGCTCTGGATCTGAAATCGAAATGCTCACTGACATTTCCCCTATCTGAAAGTCTGATAAACGCCGGAAAAATGACTAAGTTCAAAAAAAATAGTTTTAAACATTTTTCAATTTTACCCCCGTGGGATATACATTCTACCCACACACATTTGGAACTCTCCTGGGGTACCCTCACACATATTATTCCCTCATTTAGTGGATACTTTCACAAAAAAGTGAAATTTTCAAAAATCCAAAATATTGGCTGAAAACGACTAAATATCAAGGACTCATTGGGCGAATCACTCTGGAACTGAAATCGAAATGCACACTGACATTTGCCCTATCTGAAAGACTGAAAAACGCCGGAAAAATGACTAAGTCCCAAAAAAAATTTTTTTTCAACTTTTTTCAATTTTACCCCCGTGGGATATATATTCTACCCAAACACATTTGGAACTCTCCTGGGGTACCCTCACACATTATTCCCTCATTTAGTGGATATTTTGACAAAAAAGTGAAATTTTCAAAAATCCAGAAAATTGGCTGAAAACGACTTAATATCAAGGACTCATTGGGCGAATCGCTCTGGAACTAACATCGGAACGCTCACTGACATTTCCCCTATCTGAAAGTCTGATAAATGCCGTAAAAATGACTAAGTCCAAAAAAAAATTTTTTTCAACTTTTTTCAATTTTACCCCCGTGGAATATATATATTCTACCCACACACATTTGGAACTCTCCTGGGGTACCCTCACACATATTATTCCCTCATTTAGTGGATATTTTCACAAAAAAGTAAAATTTTCAAAAATCCAGAAAATTGGCTGAAAACGACTAAATATTAAGGACTCATTGGGCGAATCGCTCTGGAACTGAAATTGGAACGCTCACTAACATTTCCCCTATCTGAAAGTCTGATAAACGCCGGAAAAATGACTAAGTCCAAAAAAATATTTTTTCCAACTTTTTTCAATTTTACCCCCGTGGGATATATATTCTACCCACACACATTTGGAACACTCCTGGGGTACCCTCACACATATTCCCTCAATTAGTGGATATTTTCACAAAAAAAGTGATATTTTCAAAAATCCAGAAAATTGCCTGAAAACAACTTAATAGCATGGACTCATTGGGCGAATCGCTCTGGAACTGAAATCGGAACGCTCACTGTCATTTCCCCTATCTGAATGTCTGATAAACGCCGGAAAAATGACTAAGTCCAAAAAAATATTTTTTTCACCTTTTTTCAATTTTACCCCCATGGGATATATATTCTACTCACACACATTTGGAACTCTCCTGGGGTACCCTCACACATATTATTCCCTCATTTAGTGGATATTTTCACAAAAAAGTGAAATTTTCCAAAATCCAAAATATTGGCTGAAAACGACTAAATATCAAGGACTCATTGGGCGAAACGCTCTGGAACTGAAATCGGAACGATCACTGACATTTCCCCTATCTGAAAGTCTGATAAACGCTGGAAAAATGACAGTCCAAAAAAAAAAATTTTTCAACTTTTTTCAATTTTACCCCCGTGGGATATATATTCTATCCACACACATTTTGAACTCTCCTGGCGTACCCTCACACATATTATTCCCCCATTTAGTGGATATTTTCATAAAAAAGTAAGATTTTCAAAAATCCAGAAAATTGGCTGAAAACGACTAAATATCAAGGACTAATTGGGCGAATCGCTCTGGAACTGAAATCGGAACGCTCACTGACATTTGCCCTATCTGAAAGTCTGATAAACGCCGGAAAAATGACTAAGTCCAAAAAAAAAAATGTTTCAACTTTTTTCAATTTTACCCCCCGTGGGATATATATTCTACCCACACACATTTGGAACTCTCCTGGGGTACCCTCACACATATTATTCCCTCATTTAGTGGATATTTTCACAAAAAAGTGAAATTTTCAAAAATCCAGAAATTGGCTGAAAACGACTAAATATCAAGGACTGATTGGGCAAATCGCTCTGGAACTGAAATCGGAACGCTCACTGACATTTCCCCTATCTGAAAGTCTGATAAACGCCGGAAAAATGACTAAGTCCAAAAAAAAAATTTTTTTTCACTTTTTTCAATTTTACCCCCGTGGGATATATATTCTACCCACACACATTTGGAACTCTCCTGGGGTACCCTCACACATATTATTCCCAAATTTAGTGGATATTTTCACAAAAAAGGGAAATTTTCAAAAATCCAGAAAATTGGCTGAAAACTACTAAATATCAAGGACTCATTGGGCGAATCGCTCTGGAACTGAAATCGGAACGCTCACTGACATTTCCCCTATCTGAAAGTCTGATAAACGCTGAAAAAATTACTACCGTATATTCCGGCGTATAAGACGACTTGGTGTATAAGACGACCCCCCTACTTTCCTGTTAAAATATAGAGTTTAGGATATATTCACTGTATAAGACTACCCCTTTTCCAACGCATACCAAACACCGGTAAAATTTTAAAAAAAACAGATTTGAATTTAACATGGTCCTTTTTTAATTTAAATTCTTATGACACGCAGGTATATAGCAGGAAAACTGTCACTCATAAACATATTAAAATAGGGGGGACCCCACGTCATTTTTTGGGGGGGTCCCCCATTCTAATAGCTAGTAAAGGCTAGGTATTCAGCTGGGGGCTGATATTAGTAGCCTGGGAAGCTCCGTGGGTATTACCCTCTTCCCAGACTTCAAACATCTGCCCCAGCCGTCTGCTTAACCTCCGCTAGAGACTATAATGATGGTGCATCCCACGCCAATTTTCTTTTTAAAAAATCCTTTATTTTAACACTAAATGACAATTGAGGGGTTAATAAAGATGCAGTCCCTAAATTATTAATTTTGTAATTAATTTTTCCCAAAAATGTTGACGTGGGGCTTCGCCATATTTTTGTGTCCAGCCAGGTACAGCAGGCAGGAACGGGCTGCCCCCAACCACCAGCTGCCTATTTGTACCTGGCCAGACACAACAATATAGGGAAGCCCTTTTTTTTTTAATTATTTCATGAAATAATTAAAAAAAAAAATACGTGGGGCTTCGCCCTATTTTTGTGTCCAGCCAGGTACAACTAGGCAGCTGGGGGCTGGAATCTGCAGCGCAGGGAGGCCCAAGCTTTCTGGGCCCCCCCCCCCGCTGCAAATTGCAGTCCGCAGCCACCCCGGAAAATGGCGCGTTCATAGAAGCGCCATCTTCTGGCGCTGTACCCAACTCATCCAGGGCCCTGGTGCGGTGGCTCACTGGGTAATAAAGGGGTTAGGGCCAGCTTGGCATTATCAGCTGGCCCTAAGCCCGAAATTCATGGGGTCACGCCAATATTAGACATGACCGCCATGAATTTCTAGTAAAGTAATTAAAAAAAACACAACACCCAGAATAAAGTCCTTTAATTGAAATAAAGACACAATTCTTTAATGTTCTAAATTAAACCATACTTACAGTCACGCCCATTCCAGCAGAAGCAAACGATCTCCTGCAATAAAAGTAAAATAATAAAGCAACCTCATCCTTACCTTTCCATGGTTCCAAGGACCGGTTCAGCTCTGCTACATTCACATGACAGGCTGCACCGCAGCAGAACGCTGCCATCCAGCCTGTCATCCCGCAGACACTGAGAAGCGCAGGCATGCTTGCACTCCTCAGTGTCTGACTGTGACGGCATCCAGATGAGCCGAGATCATGTCCAATGAACTCGGCTCACCTCATGCACGTCACTGACAGCGTGGGAAAATTCTCCTGCTCCCCGCATGCGCAGTAGAAGTTTCCCACGCTGTCAGTGACGGACATCCAGGAGGTGAGCTGAGTTCATTGTCGGCTCATCTGGATGCCGTCACAGTCAGACACTGAGGAGCGCAAGCATGCCTGCGCTTCTCAGTGTCTGCGGGATGACAGGCTGGATGGCAGCTTTCTGCTGCGGTCCAGCCTGTCATCTCGATGTAGCAGAGCTGGACCCGTCCTGGGAACCATGGAGAGGTAAGGATGAGGTTGCTTTATTATTTTTCTTTTATTGCAGGAGATCGTTGGCTTCAGCTGGAATGGGCGTGATGGTAAGTATGGTTTAATTTAGAACAATAAAGATTTGTGTCTTTATTTCAATTAAAGGACTTTATTCTGGGTGTTTGTGTTTTTTTTAACTTTGACTATGGGGTTAGTAATGGGGGTGTCTTATAGACGCCTCTCCATTACTAACCTGGGCTTGATGTCAGCTGGCATTATAAGCTGACATCAACCCCAGCCCTATTACCCCACTGCCACCGCTACAGGGCAGTGGGAAGAGCGAGGCTAAGTGCCAGAATTGGCGCATCCTATGGATGCGCCATTTCTGAGGCGGCTGACGGCTGGTGTTTCTAGCCTGGGAGGGGGCCAATATTCATGACACCCTTCCTGGGCTATTAATATCAGCCTCCAGCTGTCTGCCTAGCCTTTGCTAGCTATTAAAATAGGGGGGACCCCACGTCATTTTTTTGGGATCCCCCATTTTAATAGCTAGTAAAGGCTAAGTATTCAGCTGGGGGCTGATATTAGTAGCCTGGGAAGCTTCGTGGGTATTACCCCCTTCCCAGGCTTCAAACATCTGCCCCAGCCGTCTGCTTAACCTCCGCTAGAGACTAAAATTAAGGGGAACCCCACGCCAATTTTTTTTTTAATAAATCCGTTATTTTAACATTAGATGACAAGTACAGTAACCAACACTATCACTGTACTTCATATATTTGTGACTGACATGTTTCTATCTATCTAATCTATGTGTGATGCTCTATTCTGTCTGTTATAAATTGTCGGGTACCGCTGCTGAATTGCCGGTGGCTTTTTTAAAGAGACGGTGCATAAAAACACTATTATTTGTTTTAATAAATCCTTTACACTAAATGACAAGTACAGTAAGCAACACTGTCACTGTACTTCATATATATGTGACTGACATGTTTCTATCTATCTAATCTATGTGTGAAGCTCTATTCTTTCTATTCTAAATTGTCGGGTGCCGGCTTATGCCGCTGCTGAATTGCCGGCTTTTCATATATTGTCACAGAAGCGATGCGAACTTCCCTGCTCCGGACACAGCGCAGCGCTTCTGTGACAAGTGAAAGCTGTCGGCACAGAAGCCCTGCGCTGTGTCCGGAGCTGGGAATACGCAGCGATGTGTCAGTTTCAGCTCAGAAGCGCTGACTGTCTGGACCTACCGCCGCGGTATTTTAACTCCCTCCACCTTATATTAACTCCGACATGGCAGGGATACGGCCACAGCAGCTTATTAACACCCCCAGAGTATCCCCGCATGTCAATTTCTGAAAGTTCAAAAGCATTACCGGCGTATAAGACGACCCCAGACTAGACAGAAGATTTTTCAGTCTTCAAAAGTCGTCTTATACGCCGGAATATACGGTAAGTCCAAAAAAAAAATTTTTTCAACTTTTTTCAATTTTACCCCCGTGGGATAGATATTCTACCCACACACATTTGGAACTCTCCTGGGGTACCCTCACACATATTATTCCCTCATTTAGTGGATATTTTCATAAAAAAGTGAAATTTTCAAAAATAAAGAAAATTGGCTGAAAATGACTAAATATCAAGGACTCATTGGGTGAATCGCTCTGGAACTGAAATCGGAACGCTCACTGACATTTGCCCTATCTGAAAGTCTGATAAACGCCGGAAAAATGACTAAGTCCAAAAAAAAAAATGTTTCAACTTTTTTCAATTTTACCCCCGTGGGATATATATTCTACCCACACACATTTGGAACTCTCCTGGGGTACCCTCACACATATTATTCCCTCATTTAGTGAATATTTTCACAAAAAAGTGAAATTTTCAAAAAATCCAAAATATTGGCTGAAAACGACTAAATATCAAGGACTCATTGGGCGAATCGCTCTGGAACTGAAATCGGAACGCTCACTGACATTTACCCTATCTGAAAGTCTGATAAACGCCGGAAAAATGACTAAGTCCAAAAAAAATTTTTTCTCAACTTTTTTCAATTTTACCCCCATGGGATATATATTCTACCCACACACATTTGGAACTCTCCTGGGGTACCCTCACACATATTATTCCCTCATTTAGTGGATATTTTCACAAAAAAGTGAAATTTTCAAAAATCCAGAAAATTGGCTGAAAACGTCTAAATATCAAGGACTCATTGGGCAAATCGCTCTGGAACTGAAATCGGAACGCTCACTGACATTTCCCCTATCTGAAAGTCTGATAAACGCCGGAAAAATTACTAAGTCCAAAAAAAAAATTTTTTTTTCACTTTTTTCAATTTTACCCCCGTGGGATATATATTTTACCCTCACACATTTGGAACTCTCCTGGGGTACCCCCACACATATTATTCCCTCATTTAGTGGATATTTTCACAAAAAAGTGAAATTTTCAAAAACCCAGAAACTTGGCTGAAAACGACTAAAAATCAATGACTCATTGGGCAAATCGCTCTGGAACTGAAATCAGAAAGCTCACTGACATTTCCCCTATCTGAAAGTCTGATAAATGTTGGAAAAATGCCAAAGTCCCCAAAAAATTTTTTTTCAACTTTTTTCAATTTTACCCCCGTGTGATATATATTCTACCCACACACATTTAGAACTCTCCTGGGGTACCCTCACACATATTATTCCCTCATTTAGTGGATATTTTCACAAAAAAGTGAAATTTTCAAAAATCCCGAAAATTGGCTGAAAACGACTAAATATCAAGGACTCATTGGGCGAATCGCTCTGGAACTGAAATCGGAACGATCACTGACATTTGCCCTATCTGAAAGTCTGATAGACGCCGGAAAATTGACTAAGTACAAAAAAAAAAATTTTTTAACTTTTTTCACTTTTACCACTGTGGGATATATATTCTACCCACACACATTTGGAACTCTCCTGGGGTCCCCTCACACATATTATTCCCTCATTTATTGGATATTTTCACAAAAAAGTGAAATTTTCAAAAATCCAGAAAATATGCTGAAAACGACTAAATATCAAGGACTCATTGGGTGAATCGATCTGGAACTGAAATCGGAGCACTCACTTACATTTGCCCTATCTGAAAGTCTGATAAACGTTGGAAAAATGACTAAGTCCAAAAAAAAAAATTTTTAAACTGTTTTCAATTTTACCCCCGTGGGATATATATTCTACCCACACACATTTGGAACTCTCCTGGGGTCCCCTCACACATATTATTCCCTCATTCAGTGGATATTTTCACAAAAAAGTGAAATTTTCAAAAATCCAGAAAATTGGCTGAAAAAGACTAAACATCAAGGACTCATTGGTTGAATCGATCTGGAACTGAAATCGGAACGCTCACTGACATTTCCTCTATCTGAAAGTCTGATAAATGTCGGAAAAATGAATAAGTCCAAAAAAATATTTTTTCAACTTTTTTCAATTTTACCCCCGTGGGATATATATTCTACCCACACACATTTGGAACTCTCCTGGGGTCCCCTCACACATATTATTCCCTCATTTAGTGGATATTTTCACAAAAAAGTGAAATTTTCAAAAATCCAGAAACTTGGTTGAAAACGACTAAACATCAAGGACTCATTGGGCGAATCGCTCTGAAACTGAAATCGGAACGATCACTGACATTTGCCCTATCTGAAAGTCTGATAGACGCCGGAAAATTGACTAAGTACAAAAAAAAAATTTTTTAAACTTTTTTCAATTTTACCCCCGTGGGATATATATTCTACCCACACACATTTGGAACTCTCCTGGGGTACCCTCACACATATTATTCCCTCATTTAGTGGATATTTTCACAAAAAAGTGAAATTTTCAAAAATCCAGAAACTTGGCTGAAAACGACAAAATATGAAGGATTCATTGGGCGTATTGCTCTGGAACTGAAATCGGAACGCTCACTGGCATTTCCCCTATCTGAAAGTCTGATAAACGTTGGAAAAATGACTAAGTCCAAAAAAAAAAATTTTTAAACTTTTTTCAATTTTACCCCCGTGGGATATATATTCTACCCACACACATTTGGAACTCTCCTGGGGTCCTCTCACAGATATTATTCCCTCACTTAGTGGATATTTTCACAAAAAAGTGAAATTTTCAAAAATCAAGAAAATTGGCTGAAAACGACTAAATATCAAGGACTCATTGGTCGAATTGCTCTGGAACTGAAATCGGAACGCTCACTGACATTTCCCCTATCTGAAAGTCTGATAACCGTTGGAAAAATTAGTAAGTCCAAAAAAAAATTTTTTTAAACCTTTTTCAATTTTACCCCCGTGGGATATATATTCTACCCACACACATTTGGATCTCTCCTGGGGTACCCTCACACATATTATTCCCTCATTTAGTGGATATTTTCACAAAAAAGTGAAATTTTCAAAAATCAAGAAAATTGGCTGAAAACGACTAAATATCAAGGACTCATTGGGCGAATCGATCTGGAACTGAAATCGGAACGCTCACTGACATTTCCTCTATCTGAAAGTCTGATAAACGTCGGAAAAATGAATAAGTCCAAAAAAAAATTTTTTCAACTTTTTTCAATTTTACCCCCGTGGGATATATATTCTACCCACACACATTTGGAACTCTCCTGGGGTACCCTCACACATATTATTCCCTCATTTAGTGGATATTTTCACAAAAAAGTGAAATTTTCAAAAATCCAGAAAATTGGCTGAAAAAGACTAAACATCAAGGACTCATTGGGTGAATCGATCTGGAACTGAAATCGGAAAGCTCACTGACATTTCCTCTATCTGAAAGTCTGATAAACGTTGGAAAAATGACAAAGTCCCCAAAAAAATTTTTTTAAACTTTTTTTAATTTTACCCCCGTGGGATATATATTCTACCCACACACATTTGGAACTCTCCTGGGGTCCTCTCACACATATTATTCCCTCATTTAGTGGATATTTTCACAAAAAAGTAAAATTTTCAAAAATCCAGAAAATTGGCTGAAAAAGACTAAACATCAAGGACTCATTGGGTGAATCGATCTGGAACTGAAATCGGAACGCTCACTGACATTTCCTCTATCTGAAAGTCTGATAAACGTCGGAAAAATGAATAAGTCCAAAAAAAAATGTTTTCAACTTTTTTCAATTTTACCCCCGTGGGATATATATTCTACCGACACGCATTTGGAACTCTCCTGGGGTACCCTCACACATATTATTCCCTCATTTAGTGGATATTTTCACAAAAAAGTGAAATTTTCAAAAATACAGAAACTTGGCTGAAAACGACTAAACATCAAGGACTCATTGGGCGAATCGATCTGGAACTGAAATCAGAACGCTCACTGACATTTCCCCTATCTGAAAGTCTGATAAACGTCAGAAAAATGAATAAGTCCAAAAAAAATTTTTTTCAACTTTTTTCAATTTTACCCGCGTGGGATATATATTCTACCCACACACATTTGGAACTCTCCTGGGGTACCCTCACACATATTATTCCCTCATTTAGTGGATATTTTCACAAAAAAGTGAAATTTTCAAAAATCCAGAAAATTGGCTGAAAAAGACTAAACATCAAGGACTCATTGGGTGAATCGATCTGGAACTGAAATCGGAACGCTCACTGACATTTCCTCTATCTGAAAGTCTGATAAACGTTGGAAAAATGACTAAGTCCAAAAAAAATTTTTTTTACACTTTTTTCAATTTTACCACCGTGGGATATACATTCTACCGACACACATTTGGATCTCTCCTGGGGTACCCTCACACATATTATTCCCTCATTTAGTGGATATTTTCACAAAAAAGTGACATTTTCAAAAATCCAGAAACTTGGCTGAAAACGACTAAATATCAAGGACTCATTGGGCGAATCGCTCTGGAACTGAAATCGGAACGCTCACTGACATTTCCCCTATCTGAAAGTCTGATAAACATTGGAAAAATGAATAAGTGCAAAAAAAAAATTTTTTAAACTTTTTTCAATTTTACCCCCGTGGGATATATATTCTACCCACACACATTTGGAACACTCCTGGGGCCCCCTCACACAAATTATTCCCTCATTTAGTGGATATTTTCACAAAAAAGTGAAATTTTCAAAAATCCAGAACATTGGCTGAAATTGACTAAATATCAAGGACTCAATGGGCGAATCGCTCCGGAACTGAAATCGGAACGCTCACTGACATTTGCCCTATCTGAAAGTCTGATAAACGCCCGAAAAATGACTAAGTCCAAAAAAAATTTTTTTAAAACTTTTTTCAATTTTACCCCCGTGGGATATATATTCTACCCACACACATTTGGATCTCTCCTGGGGTACCCTCACACATATTATTCACTCATTTAGTGGACATTTTCACAAAAAAGTGAAATTTTCAAAAATCAAGAAAATTGGCTGAAAACGACTAATTATCAAGGACTCATTGGGCGAATCGATCTGGAACTGAAATCGGAATGCTCACTGACATTTCCTCTATCTGAAAGTCTGATAAACGTCGGAAAAATGAATCAGTCCAAAAAAAAATTTTTTTAACTTTTTTCAATTTTACCCCCGTGGGATATATATTCTACCCACACACATTTGGAACTCTCCTGGGGTACCCTCACACATATTATTCCCTCATTTAGTGGATATTTTCACAAAAAAGTGAAATTTTCAAAAATCCAGAAAATTGGCTGAAAAAGACTAAACATCAAGGACTCATTGGGTGAATCGATCTGGAACTGAAATCGGAAAGCTCACTGACATTTCCTCTATCTGAAAGTCTGATAAACGTTGGAAAAATGACAAAGTCCCAAAAAAAATTTTTTTAAACTTTTTTGAATTTTACCCCCGTGGGATATATATTCTACCCACACACATTTGGAACTCTCCTGGGGTCCTCTCACACATATTATTCCCTCATTTAGTGGATATTTTCACAAAAAAGTAAAATTTTCAAAAATCCAGAAAATTGGCTGAAAAAGACTAAACATCAAGGACTCATTGGGTGAATCGATCTGGAACTGAAATCGGAACGCTCACAGACATTTCCTCTATCTGAAAGTCTGATAAACGTCGGAAAAATGAATAAGTCCAAAAAAAAATGTTTTCAACTTTTTTCAATTTTACCCCCGTGGGATATATATTCTACCGACACGCATTTGGAACTCTCCTGGGGTACCCTCACACATATTATTCCCTCATTTAGTGGATATTTTCACAAAAAAGTGAAATTTTCAAAAATCCAGAAACTTGGCTGAAAACGACTAAACATCAAGGACTCATTGGGCGAATCGCTCTGGAACTGAAATCGGAACGATCACTGACATTTGCCCTATCTGAAAGTCTGATAGATGCCGGAAAATTGACTAAGTACAAAAAAATTTTTTTTAAACTTTTTTCAATTTTACCCCCGTGGGATATATATTCTACCCACACACATTTGGAACTCTCCTGGGGTCCCCTCACACATATTATTCCCTCATTTAGTGGATATCTTCACAAAAAAGTGAAATTTTCAAAAATCCAGAATATTGGCTGAAAACGACTAAATATCAAGGACTTATTGGGTGAATCGCTCTGGAACTGAAATCGGAACGCTCACTGACATTTCCTCTATCTGAAAGTCTGATAAAAGTTGGAAAAATGACTAAGTGCAAAAAAAAATTTTTTAAACTTTTTTAAATTTTACCCCCGTGGGATATATATTCTACCCACACACATTTGGAACTCTCCTGGGGTACCCTCACACATATTATTCCCTCATTTAGTGGATATCTTCACAAAAAAGTGAAATTTTCAAAAATCCAGAAAATTGGCTGAAAATGACTAAATATCAAGGACTCATTGGGTGAATCGCTCTGGAACTGAAATCGGAACGCTCACTGACATTTCCCCTATCTGAAAGTCTGATAAACGGCGGAAAAATGAATAAGTCCAAAAAAAAAATTTTTTCAACTGTTTTCAATTTTACCCCCATGTGATATATATTCTACCCACACACATTTGGAACTCTCCTGGGGTACCCTCACACATATTATTCCCTCATTTAGTGGATATTTTCACAAAAAAGTGAAATTTTCAAAAATCAAGAAAATTGGCTGAAAATGACTAAATATCAAGGACTCATTGGGCGAATCGCTCTGGAACTGAAATCAGAACGCTCACTGACATTTCCCCTATCTGAAAGTATGATAAACGGCGGAAAAATGAATAAGGGCAAAAAAAAATTTTTTAAAACTTTTTTCAATTTTACCCGCGTGGGATATATATTCTACCCACACACATTTGGAACTCTCCTGGGGTACCCTTACACATATTATTCCCTCATTTAGTGGATATTTTCACAAAAAAGTGAAATTTTCAAAAATCCAGAAACTTGGCTGAAAATGACTAAACATCAAGGACTCATTGGGCGAATCGCTCTGGAACTGAAATCGGAACGATCACTGACATTTGCCCTATCTGAAAGTCTGATAGACGCCGGAAAATTGACTAAGTACAAAAAAATTTTTTTTAAACTTTTTTCAATTTTACCCCCGTGGGATATATATTCTACCCACACACATTTGGAACTCTCCTGGGGTCCCCTCACACATATTATTCCCTCATTTAGTGGATATCTTCACAAAAAAGTGAAATTTTCAAAAATCCAGAATATTGGCTGAAAATGACTAAATATCAAGGACTTATTGGGTGAATCGCTCTGGAACTGAAATCGGAACGCTCACTGACATTTCCTCTATCTGAAAGTCTGATAAAAGTTGGAAAAATGACTAAGTGCAAAAAAAAATTTTTTAAACTTTTTTAAATTTTACCCCCGTGGGATATATATTCTACCCACACACATTTGGATCTCTCCTGGAGTACCCTCACACATATTATTCCCTCATTTAGTGAATATTTTCACAAAAAAGTGAAATTTTCAAAAATCCAGAAAATTGGCTGAAAACGACTAAATATCAAGGACTCATTGGGCGTATCGCTCTGGAACTGAAATCGGAACGCTCACTGACATTTCCCCTATCTGAAAGTCTGATAAACGCCGGAAAAATGACTAAGTCCAAAAAAAAATTTTTTTTAACATTTTTCAATTTTACCCCCGTGGGATATATAATCTTCCCACACACATTTGGTACTCTCCTGCGGTACCTTCACACATATTATTCCCTCATTTAGTGGATATTTTCACAAAAAAGTGAAATTTTCAAAAATCCAGAAAATTGGCTGAAAACGACTAAATATCAAAGACTCATTGGGCGAATCGCTCTGGAACTGAAATCGGAACGCTCACTGACATTTCCCCTATCTGAAAGTCTGATAAACGCCAGAAAAATGACTAAGTCCAAAAAAAAATTTTTTTCAACTTTTTTCAATTTTACCCCCGTGGGATATATATTCTACCCACACACATTTGGAACTCTCCTGGGGTACCCTCACACATATTATTCCCTCATTTAGTGGATATTTTCACAAAAAAGTGAAATTTTCAAAAATCCAGAAAATTGGCTGAAAATGACTAAATATCAAGGACTCATTGGGCGAATCGCTCTGGAGCTGAAATCGGAACGCTCACTGACATTTCTCGTATCTGAAAGTCTGATAAACGCCGGAAAAATGACTAAGTCCAAAAAAAAATTTTTTTTAACATTTTTCAATTTTACCCCCGTGGGATATATAATCTTCCCACACACATTTGAAACTCTCCTGGGGTACCCTCACACATATTATTCCCTCATTTACTGGATATTTTCACAAAAAAGTGAAATTGTCAAAAATCCAGAAAATTGGCTGAAAACGACTAAATATCAAGGACTCATTGGGCGTGTCGCTCTGGAACTGAAATCGGAACGCTCACTGACATTTCCCCTATCTGAAAGTCTGATAAACGCCGGAAAAATGACTAAGTCCAAAAAAAAATTTTTTTCAACTTTTTTCAATTTTACCCCCGTGGGATATATATTCTACCCACACACATTTGGAACTCTCCTGGGTTACCCTCACACATATTATTCCCTCATTTAGTGGATATTTTCACAAAAAAGTGAAATTTTCAAAAATCCAGAAAATTGGCTGAAAACGACTAAATATCAAGGACTCATTGTGCGAATCGCTCTGGAGCTGAAATCGGAATGCTCACTGACATTTCTCGTATCTGAGAGTCTGATAAACACCGGAAAAATCACTAAGTCCAAAAAAAAATTTTTTCAGCTTTTTTCAATTTTACCCCGTGGGATATATATTCTACCCAAACACATTTGGAACTCTCCTGGGGTACCCTCACACATATTATTCCCTCATTTAGTGGATATTTTCACAAAAAAGTGAAATTTTCAAAAATCAAGAAAATTGGCTGAAAATGACTAAATATCAAGGACTCATTGGGCGAATCGCTCTGGAACTGAAATCAGAACGCTCACTGACATTTCCCCTATCTGAAAGTATGATAAACGGCGGAAAAATGAATAAGGGCAAAAAAAAATTTTTTAAAACTTTTTTCAATTTTACCCGCGTGGGATATATATTCTACCCACACACATTTGGAACTCTCCTGGGGTACCCTTACACATATTATTCCCTCATTTAGTGGATATTTTCACAAAAAAGTGAAATTTTCAAAAATCCAGAAACTTGGCTGAAAATGACTAAACATCAAGGACTCATTGGGCGAATCGCTCTGGAACTGAAATCGGAACGATCACTGACATTTGCCCTATCTGAAAGTCTGATAGACGCCGGAAAATTGACTAAGTACAAAAAAATTTTTTTTAAACTTTTTTCAATTTTACCCCCGTGGGATATATATTCTACCCACACACATTTGGAACTCTCCTGGGGTCCCCTCACACATATTATTCCCTCATTTAGTGGATATCTTCACAAAAAAGTGAAATTTTCAAAAATCCAGAATATTGGCTGAAAACGACTAAATATCAAGGACTTATTGGGTGAATCGCTCTGGAACTGAAATCGGAACGCTCACTGACATTTCCTCTATCTGAAAGTCTGATAAAAGTTGGAAAAATGACTAAGTGCAAAAAAAAATTTTTTAAACTTTTTTAAATTTTACCCCCGTGGGATATATATTCTACCCACACACATTTGGATCTCTCCTGGAGTACCCTCACACATATTATTCCCTCATTTAGTGAATATTTTCACAAAAAAGTGAAATTTTCAAAAATCCAGAAAATTGGCTGAAAACGACTAAATATCAAGGACTCATTGGGCGTATCGCTCTGGAACTGAAATCGGAACGCTCACTGACATTTCCCCTATCTGAAAGTCTGATAAACGCCGGAAAAATGACTAAGTCCAAAAAAAAATTTTTTTTAACATTTTTCAATTTTACCCCCGTGGGATATATAATCTTCCCACACACATTTGGTACTCTCCTGCGGTACCCTCACACATATTATTCCCTCATTTAGTGGATATTTTCACAAAAAAGTGAAATTTTCAAAAATCCAGAAAATTGGCTGAAAACGACTAAATATCAAAGACTCATTGGGCGAATCGCTCTGGAACTGAAATCGGAACGCTCACTGACATTTCCCCTATCTGAAAGTCTGATAAACGCCAGAAAAATGACTAAGTCCAAAAAAAAATTTTTTTCAACTTTTTTCAATTTTACCCCCGTGGGATATATATTCTACCCACACACATTTGGAACTCTCCTGGGGTACCCTCACACATATTATTCCCTCATTTAGTGGATATTTTCACAAAAAAGTGAAATTTTCAAAAATCCAGAAAATTGGCTGAAAATGACTAAATATCAAGGACTCATTGGGCGAATCGCTCTGGAGCTGAAATCGGAATGCTCACTGACATTTCTCGTATCTGAAAGTCTGATAAACGCCGGAAAAATGACTAAGTCCAAAAAAAAATTTTTTTTAACATTTTTCAATTTTACCCCCGTGGGATATATAATCTTCCCACACACATTTGAAACTCTCCTGGGGTACCCTCACACATATTATTCCCTCATTTACTGGATATTTTCACAAAAAAGTGAAATTGTCAAAAATCCAGAAAATTGGCTGAAAACGACTAAATATCAAGGACTCATTGGGCGTGTCGCTCTGGAACTGAAATCGGAACGCTCACTGACATTTCCCCTATCTGAAAGTCTGATAAACGCCGGAAAAATGACTAAGTCCAAAAAAAAATTTTTTTCAACTTTTTTCAATTTTACCCCCGTGGGATATATATTCTACCCACACACATTTGGAACTCTCCTGGGTTACCCTCACACATATTATTCCCTCATTTAGTGGATATTTTCACAAAAAAGTGAAATTTTCAAAAATCCAGAAAATTGGCTGAAAACGACTAAATATCAAGGACTCATTGTGCGAATCGCTCTGGAGCTGAAATCGGAATGCTCACTGACATTTCTCGTATCTGAGAGTCTGATAAACACCGGAAAAATCACTAAGTCCAAAAAAAAATTTTTTCAGCTTTTTTCAATTTTACCCCGTGGGATATATATTCTACCCAAACACATTTGGAACTCTCCTGGGGTACCCTCACACATATTATTCCCTCATTTAGTGGATATTTTCACAAAAAAGTGAAATTTTCAAAAATCAAGAAAATTGGCTGAAAATGACTAAATATCAAGGACTCATTGGGCGAATCGCTCTGGAACTGAAATCAGAACGCTCACTGACATTTCCCCTATCTGAAAGTATGATAAACGGCGGAAAAATGAATAAGGGCAAAAAAAAATTTTTTAAAACTTTTTTCAATTTTACCCGCGTGGGATATATATTCTACCCACACACATTTGGAACTCTCCTGGGGTACCCTTACACATATTATTCCCTCATTTAGTGGATATTTTCACAAAAAAGTGAAATTTTCAAAAATCCAGAAACTTGGCTGAAAATGACTAAACATCAAGGACTCATTGGGCGAATCGCTCTGGAACTGAAATCGGAACGATCACTGACATTTGCCCTATCTGAAAGTCTGATAGACGCCGGAAAATTGACTAAGTACAAAAAAATTTTTTTTAAACTTTTTTCAATTTTACCCCCGTGGGATATATATTCTACCCACACACATTTGGAACTCTCCTGGGGTCCCCTCACACATATTATTCCCTCATTTAGTGGATATCTTCACAAAAAAGTGAAATTTTCAAAAATCCAGAATATTGGCTGAAAACGACTAAATATCAAGGACTTATTGGGTGAATCGCTCTGGAACTGAAATCGGAACGCTCACTGACATTTCCTCTATCTGAAAGTCTGATAAAAGTTGGAAAAATGACTAAGTGCAAAAAAAAATTTTTTAAACTTTTTTAAATTTTACCCCCGTGGGATATATATTCTACCCACACACATTTGGATCTCTCCTGGAGTACCCTCACACATATTATTCCCTCATTTAGTGAATATTTTCACAAAAAAGTGAAATTTTCAAAAATCCAGAAAATTGGCTGAAAACGACTAAATATCAAGGACTCATTGGGCGTATCGCTCTGGAACTGAAATCGGAACGCTCACTGACATTTCCCCTATCTGAAAGTCTGATAAACGCCGGAAAAATGACTAAGTCCAAAAAAAAATTTTTTTTAACATTTTTCAATTTTACCCCCGTGGGATATATAATCTTCCCACACACATTTGGTACTCTCCTGCGGTACCCTCACACATATTATTCCCTCATTTAGTGGATATTTTCACAAAAAAGTGAAATTTTCAAAAATCCAGAAAATTGGCTGAAAACGACTAAATATCAAGGACTCATTGGGCAAATCGCTCTGAAACTGAAATCGGAACGCTCACTGACATTTCCCCTATCTGAAAGTCTGATAAACGCCAGAAAAATGACTAAGTCCAAAAAAAAATTTTTTTCAACTTTTTTCAATTTTACCCCCGTGGGATATATATTCTACCCACACACATTTGGAACTCTCCTGGGGTACCCTCACACATATTATTCCCTCATTTAGTGGATATTTTCACAAAAAAGTGAAATTTTCAAAAATCCAGAAAATTGGCTGAAAATGACTAAATATCAAGGACTCATTGGGCGAATCGCTCTGGAGCTGAAATCGGAACGCTCACTGACATTTCTCGTATCTGAAAGTCTGATAAACGCCGGAAAAATGACTAAGTCCAAAAAAAAATTTTTTTTAACATTTTTCAATTTTCCCCCCGTGGGATATATAATCTTCCCACACACATTTGAAACTCTCCTGGGGTACCCTCACACATATTATTCCCTCATTTACTGGATATTTTCACAAAAAAGTGAAATTGTCAAAAATCCAGAAAATTGGCTGAAAACGACTAAATATCAAGGACTCATTGGGCGTGTCGCTCTGGAACTGAAATCGGAACGCTCACTGACATTTCCCCTATCTGAAAGTCTGATAAACGCCGGAAAAATGACTAAGTCCAAAAAAAAATTTTTTTCAACTTTTTTCAATTTTACCCCCGTGGGATATATATTCTACCCACACACATTTGGAACTCTCCTGGGTTACCCTCACACATATTATTCCCTCATTTAGTGGATATTTTCACAAAAAAGTGAAATTTTCAAAAATCCAGAAAATTGGCTGAAAACGACTAAATATCAAGGACTCATTGTGCGAATCGCTCTGGAGCTGAAATCGGAATGCTCACTGACATTTCTCGTATCTGAGAGTCTGATAAACACCGGAAAAATCACTAAGTCCAAAAAAAAATTTTTTCAGCTTTTTTCAATTTTTCCCCGTGGGATATATATTCTACCCAAACACATTTGGAACTCTCCTGGGGTACCCTCACACATATTATTCCCTCATTTAGTGGATATTTTCACAAAAAAGTGAAATTTTCAAAAATCCAGAAAATTGGCTGAAAATGACTAAATATCAAGGACTCATTGGGCGAATCGCTCTGGAGCTGAAATCGGAACGCTCACTGACATTTCTCGTATCTGAAAGTCTGATAAACACCGGAAAAATGACTAAGTCCAAAAAAAATTTTTTTCAACTTTTTTCAATTTTACCCCCGTGGGATATATATTCTTCCCACACACATTTAGAACTCTCCTGGGGTACCCTCACACATATTATTCCCTCATTTAGTGAATATTTTCACAAAAAAGTGAAATTTTCAAAAATCCAGAAAATTGGCTGAAAACGACTAAATATCAAGGACTCATTGGGCGAATCGCTCTGGAACTGAAATCGGAACGCTCACTGACATTTTCCCTATCTGAAAGTCTGATCAACGCCAGAAAAATGACTAAGTCCAAAAAAAATTTTTTTTCAACTTTTTTCAATTTTACCCCCATGGGATATATATTCTTCCCACACACATTTGGTACTCTCATGGGGTACCCTCACACATATTATTCCCTTATTTAGTGGATATTTTCACAAAAAAGTGAAATTTTCAAAAATCCAGAAAATTGGCTGAAAACAACTAAATATCAAGGACTCATTGGGCGAATCGCTCTGGAGCTGAAATCGCAACGCTCACTGACATTTCTCGTATCTGAAAGTCTGATAAACGCCGGAAAAATGAATAAGTCCAAAAAAAAATTTTTTTTAACATTTTTCAATTTTACCCCCGTGGGATATATAATCTTCCCACACACATTTGGTACTCTCCTGCGGTACCGTCACACATATTATTGCCTCATTTAGTGGATATTTTCACAAAAAAGTGAAATTTTCAAAAATCCAGAAAATTGGCTGAAAACGACTAAATATCAAAGACTCATTGGGCGAATCGCTCTGGAACTGAAATTGGAACGCTCACTGACATTTGCCCTATCTGAAAGTCTGATAAACACCGGAAAAATGACTAAGTCCAAAAAAAAATTTTTTCAGCTTTTTTAAATTTTACCCCCGTGGGATATATATTCTACCCACACACATTTGGAACTCTCCTGGGGTACCCTCACACATATTATTCCCTCATTTAGTGAATATTTTCACAAAAAAGTGAAATTTTCAAAAATCCAGAAAATTGGCTGAAAACGACTAAATATCAAGGACTCATTGGGCGTATCGCTCTGGAACTGAAATCGGAACGCTCACTGACATTTCCCCTATCTGAAAGTCTGATCAACGGCAGAAAAATGACTAAGTCCAAAACAATTTTTTTTTCAACTTTTTTCAATTTTACCCCAGTCGGATATATATTCTTCCCACACACATTTGGTACTCTCCTGTGGTACCCTCACACATATTATTCCCTCATTTAGTGGATATTTTCACAAAAAAGTGAAATTTTCAAAAATCCAGAAAATTGGCTGAAAACGACTAAATATCAAGGACTCATTGGGCGAATCGCTCTGGAACTGAAATCGGAACGCTCACTGACATTTCCCCTATCTGAAAGTCTGATAAACGCCGGAAAAATGACTAAGTCCAAAAAAAAAATTTTTTCAACTTTTTTCAATTTTACCCCCGTGGGATATATATTCTTCCCATACACATTTAGAACTCTCCTGGGGTACCCTCAAACATATTATTCCCTCATTTAGTGAATATTTTCATAAAAAAGTGAAATTTTCAAAAATCCAGAAAATTGGCTGAAAACAACTAAATATCAAGGACTCATTGGGCGAATCGCTCTGGAACTGAAATCGGAACGCTCACTGACATTTCCCCTATCTGAAAGTCTGATAAACGCCAGAAAAATGACTAAGTCCAAAAAAAAATTTTTTTGAACATTTTTCAATTTTACCCCCGTGGGATATATAATCTTCCCACACACATTTGAAACTCTCCTGGGGTACCCTCACACATATTATTCCCTCATTTACTGGATATTTTCACAAAAAAGTGAAATTTTCAAAAATCCAGAAAATTGGCTGAAAATGACTAAATATCAAGGACTCATTGGGCGAATCGCTCTGGAGCTGAAATCGGAACGCTCACTGACATTTCTCGTATCTGAAAGTCTGATAAACGCCGGAAAAATGACTAAGTCCAAAAAAAATTTTTTTTCAACTTTTTTCAATTTTACCCCCGTGGGATATATATTCTACCCACACACATTTGGAACTCTCCTGGGGTAACCTCACACATATTATTCCCTCATTTAGTGGATATTTTCACAAAAAAGTGAAATTTACAAAAATCCAGAAAATTGGCTGAAAACAACTAAATATCAAGGACTCATTGGGCGAATCACTCTGGAACTGAAATCAGAACGCTCACTGACATTTCCCCTATCTGAAAGTCTGATAAACGCCAGAAAAATGACTAAGTCCAAAAAAAAATTTTTTTCAACTTTTTTCAATTTTACCCCCGTGGGATATATATTCTTCCCACACACATTTAGAGCTCTCCTGGGTTACCCTCACACATATTATTCCCTCATTTAGTGGATATTTTCTCAAAAAAGTGAAATTTTCAAAAATCCAGAAAATTGGCTGAAAACGACTAAATATCAAAGACTCATTGGGCGAATCGCTCTGGAGCTAAAATCGGAACGCTCACTGACATTTCTCGTATCTGAAAGTCTGATAAACGCCGGAAAAATGACTAAGTCCAAAAAAAAAATTTTTTCAACTTTTTTCAATTTTACCCCCGTGGGATATATATTCTTCCCATACACATTTAGAACTCTCCTGGGGTACCCTCAAACATATTATTCCCTCATTTAGTGAATATTTTCATAAAAAAGTGAAATTTTCAAAAATCCAGAAAATTGGCTGAAAACAACTAAATATCAAGGACTCATTGGGCGAATCGCTCTGGAACTGAAATCGGAACGCTCACTGACATTTCCCCTATCTGAAAGTCTGATAAACGCCAGAAAAATGACTAAGTCCAAAAAAAAATTTTTTTGAACATTTTTCAATTTTACCCCCGTGGGATATATAATCTTCCCACACACATTTGAAACTCTCCTGGGGTACCCTCACACATATTATTCCCTCATTTACTGGATATTTTCACAAAAAAGTGAAATTTTCAAAAATCCAGAAAATTGGCTGAAAATGACTAAATATCAAGGACTCATTGGGCGAATCGCTCTGGAGCTGAAATCGGAACGCTCACTGACATTTCTCGTATCTGAAAGTCTGATAAACGCCGGAAAAATGACTAAGTCCAAAAAAAATTTTTTTTCAACTTTTTTCAATTTTACCCCCGTGGGATATATATTCTACCCACACACATTTGGAACTCTCCTGGGGTAACCTCACACATATTATTCCCTCATTTAGTGGATATTTTCACAAAAAAGTGAAATTTACAAAAATCCAGAAAATTGGCTGAAAACAACTAAATAACAAGGACTCATTGGGCGAATCGCTCTGGAACTGAAATCGGAATGCTCACTGACATTTCCCGTATCTGAAAGTCTGATAAACGCCGGAAAAATGACTAAGTCCAAAAAAAAATTTTTTTAGACTTTTTTCAATTTTACCCCCGTGGGATATATATTCTACCCACACACATTTGGAACTCTCCTGGGGTACCCTCACACATATTATTCCCTCATTTAGTGGATATTTTCACAAAAAAGTGAAATTTTCAAAAATCCAGAAAATTGGCTGAAAGCGACTAAATATTAAGGACTCACTGGGCGAATCGATCTGGAACTGAAATCGGAACGCTCACTGACATTTGCCCTATCTGAAAGTCTGATAAACGCCGGAAAAATGACAAAGTCCAAAAAAAAATTTTTTTCAACTTTTTTCAATTTTACCCCTGTGGGATATATATTCTTCCCACACACATTTAGAACTCTCCTGGGGTAACCTCAAACATATTATTCCCTCATTTAGTGAATATTTTCACAAAAAAGTGAAATTTTCAAAAATCCAGAAAATTGGCTGAAAACAACTAAATATCAAGGACTCATTGGGCGAATCACTCTGGAACTGAAATCAGAACGCTCACTGACATTTCCCCTATCTGAAAGTCTGATAAACGCCAGAAAAATGACTAAGTCCAAAAAAAAATTTTTTTCAACTTTTTTCAATTTTACCCCCGTGGGATATATATTCTACCCACACACATTTGGAACTCTCCTGGGTTACCCTCACACATATTATTCCCTCATTTAGTGGATATTTTCACAAAAAAGTGAAATTTTCAAAAATCCAGAAAATTGGCTGAAAATGACTAAATATCAAGGACTCATTGGGTGAATCGCTCTGGAGCTGAAATCGGAACGCTCACTGACATTTCTCGTATCTGAAAGTCTGATAAACGCCGGAAAAATGACTAAGTCCAAAAAAAAATTTTTTTCAACTTTTTTCAATTTTACCCCCGTGGGATATATATTCTTCCCACACACATTTAGAGCTCTCCTGGGTTACCCTCACACATATTATTCCCTCATTTAGTGGATATTTTCTCAAAAAAGTGAAATTTTCAAAAATCCAGAAAATTGGCTGAAAACGACTAAATATCAAAGACTCATTGGGCGAATCGCTCTGGAGCTAAAATCGGAACGCTCACTGACATTTCTCGTATCTGAAAGTCTGATAAACGCCGGAAAAATGACTAAGTCCAAAAAAAAAATTTTTCAGCTTTTTTCAATTTTACCCCCGTGGGATATATATTCTACCCACACACATTTGGAACTCTCCTGGGGTACCCTCACACATATTATTCCCTCATTTAGTGGATATTTTCACAAAAAAGTGAAATTTTCAAAAATCCAGAAAATTGGCTGAAAACGACTAAATATCAAGGACTCATTGGGCGTATCGCTCTGGAACTGAAATCGGAACGCTCACTGACATTTCCCCTATCTGAAAGTCTGATCAACGCCAGAAAAATGACTAAGTCCCAAAAAAATTTTTTTTCAACTTTTTTCAATTTTACCCCCATGGGATATATATTCTTCCCACACACATTTGGTACTCTCATGGGGTACCCTCTCACATATTATTCCCTCATTTAGTGGATATTTTCACAAAAAAGTGAAATTTTCAAAAATCCAGAAAATTGGCTGAAAATGACTAAATATCAAGGACTCATTGGGCGAATCGATCTGGAACTGAAATCGGAACGCTCACTGACATTTGCCCTATCTGAAAGTCTGATAAACGCCGGAAAAATGACTAAGTCCAAAAAAAAATTTTTTTCAACTTTTTTCAATTTTACCCCTGTGGGATATATTTTCTTCCCACACACATTTAGAACTCTCCTGGGGTAACCTCACACATATTATTCCTTCATTTAGTGGATATCTTCACAAAAAAGTGAAATTTTCAAAAATCCAGAAAATTGGCTGAAAACGACTAAATATCAAGGACTCATTGGGCGAATCGCTCTGGAACTGAAATCGGAACGCTCACTGACATTTGCCCTATCTGAAAGTCTGATAAACGCCGGAAAAATGAATAAGTCACAAAAAAAATGTTTTCAACTTTTTTCAATTTTACCCCCGTGGGATATATATTCTACCCACACAAATTTGGAACTCTCCTTCGGTACCCTCACACATATTATTCCCTCATTTAGTGGATATTTTCACAAAAAAGTGAAATTTTCAAAAATCCAGAAAATTGGCTGAAAACGACTAAATATCAAGGACTCATTGGGCGAATCGCTCTGGAACTGAAATCGGAACGCTCACTGACATTTGCCCTATCTGAAAGTCTGATAAACGCCGGAAAAATGAATAAGTCACAAAAAAAATGTTTTCAACTTTTTTCAATTTTACCCCCGTGGGATATATATTCTACTCACACAAATTTGGAACTCTCCTTCGGTACCCTCACACATATTATTCCCTCATTTAGTGGATATTTTCACAAAAAAGTGAAATTTTCAAAAATCCAGAAAATTGGCTGAAAACGACTAAATATCAAGGACTCATTGGGCGAATCGCTCTGGAACTGAAATCGGAACGCTCACTGACATTTGCCCTATCTGAAAGTCTGATAAACGCCGGAAAAATGAATAAGTCACAAAAAAAATGTTTTCAACTTTTTTCAATTTTACCCCCGTGGGATATATATTCTACCCACACAAATTTGGAACTCTCCTTCGGTACCCTCACACATATTATTCCCTCATTTAGTGGATATTTTCACAAAAAAGTGAAATTTTCAAAAATCCAGAAAATTGGCTGAAAACGACTAAATATCAAGGACTCATTGTGCGAATCGCTCTGGAGCTGAAATCGGAATGCTCACTGACATTTCTCGTATCTGAGAGTCTGATAAACACCGGAAAAATGACTAAGTCCAAAAAAAAATTTTTTCAGCTTTTTTCAATTTTACCCCCGTGGGATATATATTCTACCCAAACACATTTGGAACTCTCCTGGGGTACCCTCACACATATTATTCCCTCATTTAGTGGATATTTTCACAAAAAAGTGAAATTTTCAAAAATCCAGAAAATTGGCTGAAAACGACTAAATATCAAGGACTCATTGGGCGTATCGCTCTGGAGCTGAAATCGCAACGCTCACTGACATTTCTCGTATCTGAAAGTCTGATAAACGCCGGAAAAATGACTAAGTCCAAAAAAAAATTGTTTTTAACATTTTTCAATTTTACCCCTGTGGGATATATAATCTTCCCACACACATTTGGTACTCTCCTGCGGTACCCTCACACATATTATTCCCTCATTTAGTGGATATTTTCACAAAAAAGTGAAATTTTCAAAAATCCAGAAAATTGGCTGAAAACGACTAAATATCAAAGACTCATTGGGCGAATCGCTCTGGAACTGAAATTGGAACGCTCATTGACATTTGCCCTATCTGAAAGTCTGATAAACACCGGAAAAATGACTAAGTCCAAAAAAAAATTTTTTCAGCTTTTTTAAATTTTACCCCCGTGGGATATATATTCTACCCACACACATTTGGAACTCTCCTGGGGTACCCTCACACATATTATTCCCTCATTTAGTGGATATTTTCACAAAAAAGTGAAATTTTCAAAAATCCAGAAAATTGGCTGAAAACGACTAAATATCAAGGACTCATTGGGCGTATCGCTCTGGAACTGAAATCGGAACGCTCACTGACATTTCCCCTATCTGAAAGTCTGATCAACGCCAGAAAAATGACTAAGTCCAAAAAAATTTTTTTTCAACTTTTTTCAATTTTACCCCCGTGGGATATATATTCTTCCCATACACATTTAGAACTCTCCTGGGGTACCCTCAAACATATTATTCCCTCATTTAGTGAATATTTTCACAAAAAAGTGAAATTTTCAAAAATCCAGAAAATTGGCTGAAAACAACTAAATATCAAGGACTCATTGGGCGAATCACTCTGGAACTGAAATCAGAACGCTCACTGACATTTCCCCTATCTGAAAGTCTGATAAACGCCAGAAAAATGACTAAGTCCAAAAAAAAATTTTTTTCAACTTTTTTCAATTTTACCCCCGTGGGATATATATTCTACCCACACACATTTGGAACTCTCCTGGGTTACCCTCACACATATTATTCCCTCATTTAGTGGATATTTTCACAAAAAAGTGAAATTTTCAAAAATCCAGAAAATTGGCTGAAAATGACTAAATAACAAGGACTCATTGGGTGAATCGCTCTGGACCTGAAATCGGAACGCTCACTGACATTTCTCGTATCTGAAAGTCTGATAAACGCCGGAAAAATGACTAAGTCCAAAAAAAAATTTTTTTCAACTTTTTTCAATTTTACCCCCGTGGGATATATATTCTTCCCACACACATTTGATACTCTCCTGCGGTACCCTCACACATATTATTCCCTCATTTAGTGGATATTTTCACAAAAAAGTGAAATTTTCAAAAATCCAGAAAATTGGCTGAAAACGACTAAATATCAAGGACTCATTGTGCGAATCGCTCTGGAGCTGAAATCGCAACGCTCACTGACATTTCTCGTATCTGAAAGTCTGATAAACGCCGGAAAAATGACTAAGTCCAAAAAAAAAATTTTTCAGCTTTTTTCAATTTTACCCCCGTGGGATATATATTCTACCCACACACATTTGGAACTCTCCTGGGGTACCCTCACACATATTATTCCCTCATTTAGTGGATATTTTCACAAAAAAGTGACATTTTCAAAAATCCAGAAAATTGGCAGAAAACGACTAAATATCATGGATTCATTGGGCGAATCGATCTGGAACTGAAATCGGAACGCTCACTGACATTTGCCCTATCTGAAAGTCTGATAAACACCGGAAAAATGACTAAGTCCAAAAAAAAAATTTTTTCAACTTTTTTCAATTTTACCCCCGTGGGATATATATTCTACCCACACACATTTGGAACTCTCCTGGGGTAACCTCACACATATTATTCCCTCATTTAGTGGATATTTTCACAAAAAAGTGAAATTTTCAAAAGTCCAGAAAATTGGCTGAAAACAACTAAATAACAAGGACTCATTGGGCGAATCGCTCTGGAACTGAAATCGGAATGCTCACTGACATTTCCCGTATCTGAAAGTCTGATAAACGCCGGAAAAATGACTAAGTCCAAAAAAAATTTTTTTTAGACTTTTTTCAATTTTACCCCCGTGGGATATATATTCTACCCACACACATTTGGAACTCTCCTGGGGTACCCTCACACATATTATTCCCTCATTTAGTGGATATTTTCACAAAAAAGTGAAATTTTCAAAAATCCAGAAAATTGGCTGAAAGCGACTAAATATTAAGGACTCATTGGGCGAATCGATCTGGAACTGAAATCGGAACGCTCACTGACATTTGCCCTATCTGAAAGTCTGATAAACGCCGGAAAAATGACTAAGTCCAAAAAAAAATTTTTTTCAACTTTTTTCAATTTTACCCCTGTGGGATATATATTCTTCCCACACACATTTAGAACTCTCCTGGGGTAACCTCACACATATTATTCCCTCATTTAGTGGATATCTTCACAAAAAAGTGAAATTTTCAAAAATCCAGAAAATTGGCTGAAAACGACTAAATATCAAGGACTCATTGGGCGAATCGCTCTGGAACTGAATTCGGAATGCTCACTGACATTTGCCCTATCTGAAAGTCTGATAAACGCCGGAAAAATGAATAAGTCACAAAAAAAATGTTTTCAACTTTTTTCAATTTTACCCCCGTGGGATATATATTCTACCCACACAAATTTGGAACTCTCCTTCGGTACCCTCACACATATTATTCCCTCATTTAGTGGATATTTTCACAAAAAAGTGAAATTTTCAAAAATCCAGAAAATTGGCTGAAAATGACTAAATATCAAGGACTCATTGGGCGAATCGCTCTGGAACTGAAATCGGAACGCTCACTGACATTTGCCCTATCTGAAAGTCTGATAAACGCCGGAAAAATGAATAAGTCACAAAAAAAAAATTTTTCAACTTTTTTCAATTTTACCCCCGTGGGATATATATTCTACCCACACAAATTTGGAACTCTCCTTCGGTACCCTCACACATATTATTCCCTCATTTAGTGGATATTTTCTCAAAAAAGTGAAATTTTCAAAAATCCAGAAAATTGGCTGAAAACGACTAAATATCAAGGATTCATTGGGCGAATTGCTCTGGAACTGAAATCAGAATGCTCACTGACATTTCCCCTATCTGAAAGTCTGATAAACGCCGGAAAAATGAATAAGTCCCAAAAAAAAATGTTTTCAACTTTTTTCAATTTTACCCCCGTGGGATATATATTCTACCCACACACATTTGGAACTCTCCTGGGGTAACCTCACACATATTATTCCCTCATTTAGTGGATATTTTCACAAAAAAGTGAAATTTTCAAAAATCCAGAAAATTGGCTGAAAACAACTAAATAACAAGGACTCATTGGGCGAATCGCTCTGGAACTGAAATCGGAACGCTCACTGACATTTCCCGTATCTGAAAGTCTGATAAACGCCGGAAAAATGACTAAGTCCAAAAAAAAATTTTTTTAGACTTTTTTCAATTTTACCCCCGTGGGATATATATTCTACCCACACACATTTGGAACTCTCCTGGGGTACCCTCACACATATTATTCCCTCATTTAGTGGATATTTTCACAAAAAAAGTGAAATTTTCAAAAATCCAGAAAATTGGCTGAAAGCGACTAAATATCAAGGACTAATTGGGCGAATCGATCTGGAACTGAAATCGGAACGCTCACTGACATTTGCCCTATCTGAAAGTCTGATAAACGCCGGAAAAATGAATAAGTCACAAAAAAAATTTTTTTCAACTTTTTTCAATTTTACCCCCGTGGGATATATATTCTACCCACACAAATTTGGAACTCTCCTTCGGAACCCTCACACATATTATTCCCTCATTTAGTGGATATTTTCACAAAAAAGTGAAATTTTCAAAAATCCAGAAAATTGGCTGAAAATGACTAAATATCAAGGATTCATTGGGCGAATCGATCTGGAACTGAAATCGGAACGCTCACTGACATTTGCCCTATCTGAAAGTCTGATAAACGCCGGAAAAATGACTAAGTCCAAAAAAAAAATTTTTTCAACTTTTTTCAATTTTACCCCCGTGGGATATATAATCTTCCCACACACATTTGGTACTCTCCTGCGGTACCCTCACACATATTATTCCCTCATTTAGTGGATATTTTCACAAAAAAGTGAAATTTTCAAAAATCCAGAAAATTGGCTGAAAACGACTAAATATCAAAGACTCATTGGGCTAATCGCTCTGGAACTGAAATTGGAACGCTCACTGACATTTGCCCTATCTGAAAGTCTGATAAACGCCGGAAAAATGACTAAGTCCAAAAAAAAATTTTTTTCAACTTTTTTCAATTTTACCCCCGTGGGATATATATTCTTCCCACACACATTTAGAGCTCTCCTGGGTTACCCTCACACATATTATTCCCTCATTTAGTGGATATTTTCTCAAAAAAGTGAAATTTTCAAAAATCCAGAAAATTGGCTGAAAACGACTAAATATCAAGGATTCATTGGGCGAATTGCTCTGGAACTGAAATCAGAATGCTCACTGACATTTCCCCTATCTGAAAGTCTGATAAACGCCGGAAAAATGAATAAGTCCCAAAAAAAAAATTTTTCAACTTTTTTCAATTTTACCCCCGTGGGATATATATTCTACCCACACACATTTGGAACTCTCCTGGGGTAACCTCACACATATTATTCCCTCATTTAGTGGATATTTTCACAAAAAAGTGAAATTTTCAAAAATCCAGAAAATTGGCTGAAAACAACTAAATAGCAAGGACTCATTGGGCGAATCGCTCTGGAACTGAAATCGGAACGCTCACTGACATTTCCCGTATCTGAAAGTCTGATAAACGCCGGAAAAATGACTAAGTCCAAAAAAAAATTTTTTTAGACTTTTTTCAATTTTACCCCCGTGGGATATATATTCTTCCCACACACATTTAGAGCTCTCCTGGGTTACCCTCACACATATTATTCCCTCATTTAGTGGATATTTTCACAAAAAAGTGAAATTTTCAAAAATCCAGAAAATTGGCTGAAAACGACTAAATATCAAAGACTCATTGGGCGAATTGCTCTGGAACTGAAATCAGAATGCTCACTGACATTTCCCCTATCTGAAAGTCTGATAAACGCCGGAAAAATGAATAAGTCCCAAAAAAAAAATTTTTTCAACTTTTTTCAATTTTACCCCCGTGGGATATATATTCTACCCACACACATTTGGAACTCTCCTGGGGTAACCTCACACATATTATTCCCTTATTTAGTGGATATTTTCACAAAAAAGTGAAATTTTCAAAAATCCAGAAAATTGGCTGAAAACAACTAAATAACAAGGACTCATTGGGCGAATCGCTCTGGAACTGAAATCGGAACGCTCACTGACATTTCCCGTATCTGAAAGTCTGATAAACGCCGGAAAAATGACTAAGTCCAAAAAAAAATTTTTTTAGACTTTTTTCAATTTTACCCCCGTGGGATATATATTCTACCCACACACATTTGGAACTCTCCTGGGGTACCCTCACACATATTATTCCCTCATTTAGTGGATATTTTCACAAAAAAGTGAAATTTTCAAAAATCCAGAAAATTGGCTGAAAGCGACTAAATATTAAGGACTCATTGGGCGAATCGATCTGGAACTGAAATCGGAACGCTCACTGACATTTGCCCTATCTGAAAGTCTGATAAACGCCGGAAAAATGACTAAGTCCAAAAAAAAATTTTTTTCAACTTTTTTCAATTTTACCCCTGTGGGATATATATTCTTCCCACACACATTTAGAACTCTCCTGGGGTAACCTCACACATATTATTCCCTCATTTAGTGGATATCTTCACAAAAAAGTGAAATTTTCAAAAATCCAGAAAATTGGCTGAAAACGACTAAATATCAAGGACTCATTGGGCGAATCGCTCTGGAACTGAAATCGGAACGCTCACTGACATTTGCCCTATCTGAAAGTCTGATAAACGCCGGAAAAATGAATAAGTCACAAAAAAAATGTTTTCAACTTTTTTCAATTTTACCCCCGTGGGATATATATTCTACCCACACAAATTTGGAACTCTCCTTCGGTACCCTCACACATATTATTCCCTCATTTAGTGGATATTTTCACAAAAAAGTGAAATTTTCAAAAATCCAGAAAATTGGCTGAAAACGACTAAATATCAAGGACTCATTGGGCGAATCGCTCTGGAACTGAAATCGGAACGCTCACTGACATTTGCCCTATCTGAAAGTCTGATAAACGCCGGAAAAATGAATAAGTCACAAAAAAAAAATTTTTCAACTTTTTTCAATTTTACCCCCGTGGGATATATATTCTACCCACACAAATTTGGAACTCTCCTTCGGTACCCTCACACATATTATTCCCTCATTTAGTGGATATTTTCTCAAAAAAGTGAAATTTTCAAAAATCCAGAAAATTGGCTGAAAACGACTAAATATCAAGGATTCATTGGGCGAATTGCTCTGGAACTGAAATCAGAATGCTCACTGACATTTCCCCTATCTGAAAGTCTGATAAACGCCGGAAAAATGAATAAGTCCCAAAAAAAAATTTTTTCAACTTTTTTCAATTTTACCCCCGTGGGATATATATTCTACCCACACACATTTGGAACTCTCCTGGGGTAACCTCACACATATTATTCCCTCATTTAGTGGATATTTTCACAAAAAAGTGAAATTTTCAAAAATCCAGAAAATTGGCTGAAAACAACTAAATAACAAGGACTCATTGGGCGAATCGCTCTGGAACTGAAATCGGAACGCTCACTGACATTTCCCGTATCTGAAAGTCTGATAAACGCCGGAAAAATGACTAAGTCCAAAAAAAAATTTTTTTAGACTTTTTTCAATTTTACCCCCGTGGGATATATATTCTACCCACACACATTTGGAACTCTCCTGGGGTACCCTCACACATATTATTCCCTCATTTAGTGGATATTTTCACAAAAAAGTGAAATTTTCAAAAATCCAGAAAATTGGCTGAAAGCGACTAAATATTAAGGACTCATTGGGCGAATCGATCTGGAACTGAAATCGGAACGCTCACTGACATTTGCCCTATCTGAAAGTCTGATAAACGCCGGAAAAATGACTAAGTCCAAAAAAAAATTTTTTTCAACTTTTTTCAATTTTACCCCTGTGGGATATATATTCTTCCCACACACATTTAGAACTCTCCTGGGGTAACCTCACACATATTATTCCCTCATTTAGTGGATATCTTCACAAAAAAGTGAAATTTTCAAAAATCCAGAAAATTGGCTGAAAACGACTAAATATCAAGGACTCATTGGGCGAATCGCTCTGGAACTGAAATCGGAACGCTCACTGACATTTGCCCTATCTGAAAGTCTGATAAACGCCGGAAAAATGAATAAGTCACAAAAAAAATGTTTTCAACTTTTTTCAATTTTACCCCCGTGGGATATATATTCTACCCACACAAATTTGGAACTCTCCTTCGGTACCCTCACACATATTATTCCCTCATTTAGTGGATATTTTCGCAAAAAAGTGAAATTTTCAAAAATCCAGAAAATTGGCTGAAAACGACTAAATATCAAGGACTCATTGGGCGAATCGCTCTGGAACTGAAATCGGAACGCTCACTGACATTTGCCCTATCTGAAAGTCTGATAAACGCCGGAAAAATGAATAAGTCACAAAAAAAAAATTTTTCAACTTTTTTCAATTTTACCCCCGTGGGATATATATTCTACCCACACAAATTTGGAACTCTCCTTCGGTACCCTCACACATATTATTCCCTCATTTAGTGGATATTTTCTCAAAAAAGTGAAATTTTCAAAAATCCAGAAAATTGGCTGAAAACGACTAAATATCAAGGATTCATTGGGCGAATTGCTCTGGAACTGAAATCAGAATGCTCACTGACATTTCCCCTATCTGAAAGTCTGATAAACGCCGGAAAAATGAATAAGTCCCAAAAAAAAATTTTTTCAACTTTTTTCAATTTTACCCCCGTGGGATATATATTCTACCCACACACATTTGGAACTCTCCTGGGGTAACCTCACACATATTATTCCCTCATTTAGTGGATATTTTCACAAAAAAGTGAAATTTTCAAAAATCCAGAAAATTGGCTGAAAACAACTAAATAACAAGGACTCATTGGGCGAATCGCTCTGGAACTGAAATCGGAACGCTCACTGACATTTCCCGTATCTGAAAGTCTGATAAACGCCGGAAAAATGACTAAGTCCAAAAAAAAATTTTTTTAGACTTTTTTCAATTTTACCCCCGTGGGATATATATTCTACCCACACACATTTGGAACTCTCCTGGGGTACCCTCACACATATTATTCCCTCATTTAGTGGATATTTTCACAAAAAAGTGAAATTTTCAAAAATCCAGAAAATTGGCTGAAAGCGACTAAATATTAAGGACTCATTGGGCGAATCGATCTGGAACTGAAATCGGAACGCTCACTGACATTTGCCCTATCTGAAAGTCTGATAAACGCCGGAAAAATGACTAAGTCCAAAAAAAAATTTTTTTCAACTTTTTTCAATTTTACCCCTGTGGGATATATATTCTTCCCACACACATTTAGAACTCTCCTGGGGTAACCTCACACATATTATTCCCTCATTTAGTGGATATCTTCACAAAAAAGTGAAATTTTCAAAAATCCAGAAAATTGGCTGAAAACGACTAAATATCAAGGACTCATTGGGCGAATCGCTCTGGAACTGAAATCGGAACGCTCACTGACATTTGCCCTATCTGAAAGTCTGATAAACGCCGGAAAAATGAATAAGTCACAAAAAAAATGTTTTCAACTTTTTTCAATTTTACCCCCGTGGGATATATATTCTACCCACACAAATTTGGAACTCTCCTTCGGTACCCTCACACATATTATTCCCTCATTTAGTGGATATTTTCGCAAAAAAGTGAAATTTTCAAAAATCCAGAAAATTGGCTGAAAACGACTAAATATCAAGGACTCATTGGGCGAATCGCTCTGGAACTGAAATCGGAACGCTCACTGACATTTGCCCTATCTGAAAGTCTGATAAACGCCGGAAAAATGAATAAGTCACAAAAAAAAAATTTTTCAACTTTTTTCAATTTTACCCCCGTGGGATATATATTCTACCCACACAAATTTGGAACTCTCCTTCGGTACCCTCACACATATTATTCCCTCATTTAGTGGATATTTTCTCAAAAAAGTGAAATTTTCAAAAATCCAGAAAATTGGCTGAAAACGACTAAATATCAAGGATTCATTGGGCGAATTGCTCTGGAACTGAAATCAGAATGCTCACTGACATTTCCCCTATCTGAAAGTCTGATAAACGCCGGAAAAATGAATAAGTCCCAAAAAAAAATTTTTTCAACTTTTTTCAATTTTACCCCCGTGGGATATATATTCTACCCACACACATTTGGAACTCTCCTGGGGTAACCTCACACATATTATTCCCTCATTTAGTGGATATTTTCACAAAAAAGTGAAATTTTCAAAAATCCAGAAAATTGGCTGAAAACAACTAAATAACAAGGACTCATTGGGCGAATCGCTCTGGAACTGAAATCGGAACGCTCACTGACATTTCCCGTATCTGAAAGTCTGATAAACGCCGGAAAAATGACTAAGTCGAAAAAAAAATTTTTTTAGACTTTTTTCAATTTTACCCCCGTGGGATATATATTCTACCCACACACATTTGGAACTCTCCTGGGGTACCCTCACACATATTATTCCCTCATTTAGTGGATATTTTCACAAAAAAAGTGAAATTTTCAAAAATCCAGAAAATTGGCTGAAAGCGACTAAATATCAAGGACTAATTGGGCGAATCGATCTGGAACTGAAATCGGAACGCTCACTGACATTTGCCCTATCTGAAAGTCTGATAAACGCCGGAAAAATGAATAAGTCACAAAAAAAAATTTTTTCAACTTTTTTCAATTTTACCCCCGTGGGATATATATTCTACCCACACAAATTTGGAACTCTCCTTCGGAACCCTCACACATATTATTCCCTCATTTAGTGGATATTTTCACAAAAAAGTGAAATTTTCAAAAATCCAGAAAATTGGCTGAAAATGACTAAATATCAAGGATTCATTGGGCGAATCGATCTGGAACTGAAATCGGAACGCTCACTGACATTTGCCCTATCTGAAAGTCTGATAAACGCCGGAAAAATGACTAAGTCCAAAAAAAAAATTTTTTCAACTTTTTTCAATTTTACCCCCGTGGGATATATATTCTTCCCACACACATTTAGAGCTCTCCTGGGTTACCCTCACACATATTATTCCCTCATTTAGTGGATATTTTCTCAAAAAAGTGAAATTTTCCAAAATCCAGAAAATTGGCTGAAAACGACTAAATATCAAGGATTCATTGGGCGAATTGCTCTGGAACTGAAATCAGAATGCTCACTGACATTTCCCCTATCTGAAAGTCTGATAAACGCCGGAAAAATGAATAAGTCCCAAAAAAAAATTTTTTCAACTTTTTTCAATTTTACCCCCGTGGGATATATATTCTACCCACACACATTTGGAACTCTCCTGGGGTAACCTCACACATATTATTCCCTCATTTAGTGGATATTTTCACAAAAAAGTGAAATTTTCAAAAATCCAGAAAATTGGCTGAAAACAACTAAATAACAAGGACTCATTGGGCGAATCGCTCTGGAACTGAAATCGGAACGCTCACTGACATTTCCCATATCTGAAAGTCTGATAAACGCCGGAAAAATGACTAAGTCCAAAAAAAAATTTTTTTAGACTTTTTTCAATTTTACCCCCGTGGGATATATATTCTACCCACACACATTTGGAACTCTCCTGGGGTACCCTCACACATATTATTCCCTCATTTAGTGGATATTTTCACAAAAAAAGTGAAATTTTCAAAAATCCAGAAAATTGGCTGAAAGCGACTAAATATCAAGGACTAATTGGGCGAATCGATCTGGAACTGAAATCGGAACGCTCACTGACATTTGCCCTATCTGAAAGTCTGATAAACGCCGGAAAAATGAATAAGTCACAAAAAAAAATTTTTTCAACTTTTTTCAATTTTACCCCCGTGGGATATATATTCTACCCACACAAATTTGGAACTCTCCTTCGGAACCCTCACACATATTATTCCCTCATTTAGTGGATATTTTCACAAAAAAGTGAAATTTTCAAAAATCCAGAAAATTGGCTGAAAATGACTAAATATCAAGGATTCATTGGGCGAATCGATCTGGAACTGAAATCGGAACGCTCACTGACATTTGCCCTATCTGAAAGTCTGATAAACGCCGGAAAAATGACTAAGTCCAAAAAAAAAATTTTTTCAACTTTTTTCAATTTTATCCCCGTGGGATATATAATCTTCCCACACACATTTGGTACTCTCCTGCGGTACCTTCACACATATTATTCCCTCATTTAGTGGATATTTTCTCAAAAAAGTGAAATTTTCAAAAATCCAGAAAATTGGCTGAAAACGACTAAATATCAAAGACTCATTGGGCGAATGGCTCTGGAGCTAAAATCTGAACGCTCACTGACATTTCTCGTATCTGAAAGTCTGATAAACGCCGGAAAAATGACTAAGTCCAAAAAAAAAATTTTTCAGCTTTTTTCAATTTTACCCCCGTGGGATATATATTCTACCCACACACATTTGGAACTCTCCTGGGGTACCCTCACACATATTATTCCCTCATTTAGTGGATATTTTCACAAAAAAGTGAAATTTTCAAAAATCCAGAAAATTGGCTGAAAGCGACTAAATATTAAGGACTCATTGGGCGAATCGCTCTGGAACTGAAATCGGAACGCTCACTGACATTTGCCCTATCTGAAAGTCTGATAAACGCCGGAAAAATGAATAAGTCACAAAAAAAATGTTTTCAACTTTTTTCAATTTTACCCCCGTGGGATATATATTCTACCCACACAAATTTGGAACTCTCCTTCGGTACCCTCACACATATTATTCCCTCATTTAGTGGATATTTTCACAAAAAAGTGAAATTTTCAAAAATCCAGAAAATTGGCTGAAAACGACTAAATATCAAGGACTCATTGGGCGAATCGCTCTGGAACTGAAATCGGAACGCTCACTGACATTTGCCCTATCTGAAAGTCTGATAAACGCCGGAAAAATGAATAAGTCACAAAAAAAATGTTTTCAACTTTTTTCAATTTTACCCCCGTGGGATATATATTCTACCCACACAAATTTGGAACTCTCCTTCGGTACCCTCACACATATTATTCCCTCATTTAGTGGATATTTTCACAAAAAAGTGAAATTTTCAAAAATCCAGAAAATTGGCTGAAAACGACTAAATATCAAGGACTCATTGGGCGAATCGCTCTGGAACTGAAATCGGAACGCTCACTGACATTTGCCCTATCTGAAAGTCTGATAAACGCCGGAAAAATGAATAAGTCACAAAAAAAATGTTTTCAACTTTTTTCAATTTTACCCCCGTGGGATATATATTCTACCCACACAAATTTGGAACTCTCCTTCGGTACCCTCACACATATTATTCCCTCATTTAGTGGATATTTTCACAAAAAAGTGAAATTTTCAAAAATCCAGAAAATTGGCTGAAAACGACTAAATATCAAGGACTCATTGGGCGAATCGCTCTGGAACTGAAATCGGAACGCTCACTGACATTTGCCCTATCTGAAAGTCTGATAAACGCCGGAAAAATGAATAAGTCACAAAAAAAATGTTTTCAACTTTTTTCAATTTTACCCCCGTGGGATATATATTCTACCCACACAAATTTGGAACTCTCCTTCGGTACCCTCACACATATTATTCCCTCATTTAGTGGATATTTTCACAAAAAAGTGAAATTTTCAAAAATCCAGAAAATTGGCTGAAAACGACTAAATATCAAGGACTCATTGGGCGAATCGCTCTGGAACTGAAATCGGAACGCTCACTGACATTTGCCCTATCTGAAAGTCTGATAAACGCCGGAAAAATGAATAAGTCACAAAAAAAAAATTTTTCAACTTTTTTCAATTTTACCCCCGTGGGATATATATTCTACCCACACAAATTTGGAACTCTCCTTCGGTACCCTCACACATATTATTCCCTCATTTAGTGGATATTTTCTCAAAAAAGTGAAATTTTCAAAAATCCAGAAAATTGGCTGAAAACGACTAAATATCAAGGATTCATTGGGCGAATTGCTCTGGAACTGAAATCAGAATGCTCACTGACATTTCCCCTATCTGAAAGTCTGATAAACGCCGGAAAAATGAATAAGTCCCAAAAAAAAATTTTTTCAACTTTTTTCAATTTTACCCCCGTGGGATATATATTCTACCCACACACATTTGGAACTCTCCTGGGGTAACCTCACACATATTATTCCCTCATTTAGTGGATATTTTCACAAAAAAGTGAAATTTTCAAAAATCCAGAAAATTGGCTGAAAACAACTAAATAACAAGGACTCATTGGGCGAATCGCTCTGGAACTGAAATCGGAACGCTCACTGACATTTCCCGTATCTGAAAGTCTGATAAACGCCGGAAAAATGACTAAGTCCAAAAAAAAATTTTTTTAGACTTTTTTCAATTTTACCCCCGTGGGATATATATTCTACCCACACACATTTGGAACTCTCCTGGGGTACCCTCACACATATTATTCCCTCATTTAGTGGATATTTTCACAAAAAAGTGAAATTTTCAAAAATCCAGAAAATTGGCTGAAAGCGACTAAATATTAAGGACTCATTGGGCGAATCGATCTGGAACTGAAATCGGAACGCTCACTGACATTTGCCCTATCTGAAAGTCTGATAAACGCCGGAAAAATGACTAAGTCCAAAAAAAAATTTTTTTCAACTTTTTTCAATTTTACCCCTGTGGGATATATATTCTTCCCACACACATTTAGAACTCTCCTGGGGTAACCTCACACATATTATTCCCTCATTTAGTGGATATCTTCACAAAAAAGTGAAATTTTCAAAAATCCAGAAAATTGGCTGAAAACGACTAAATATCAAGGACTCATTGGGCGAATCGCTCTGGAACTGAAATCGGAACGCTCACTGACATTTGCCCTATCTGAAAGTCTGATAAACGCCGGAAAAATGAATAAGTCACAAAAAAAATGTTTTCAACTTTTTTCAATTTTACCCCCGTGGGATATATATTCTACCCACACAAATTTGGAACTCTCCTTCGGTACCCTCACACATATTATTCCCTCATTTAGTGGATATTTTCACAAAAAAGTGAAATTTTCAAAAATCCAGAAAATTGGCTGAAAACGACTAAATATCAAGGACTCATTGGGCGAATCGCTCTGGAACTGAAATCGGAACGCTCACTGACATTTGCCCTATCTGAAAGTCTGATAAACGCCGGAAAAATGAATAAGTCACAAAAAAAAAATTTTTCAACTTTTTTCAATTTTACCCCCGTGGGATATATATTCTACCCACACAAATTTGGAACTCTCCTTCGGTACCCTCACACATATTATTCCCTCATTTAGTGGATATTTTCTCAAAAAAGTGAAATTTTCAAAAATCCAGAAAATTGGCTGAAAACGACTAAATATCAAGGATTCATTGGGCGAATTGCTCTGGAACTGAAATCAGAATGCTCACTGACATTTCCCCTATCTGAAAGTCTGATAAACGCCGGAAAAATGAATAAGTCCCAAAAAAAAATTTTTTCAACTTTTTTCAATTTTACCCCCGTGGGATATATATTCTACCCACACACATTTGGAACTCTCCTGGGGTAACCTCACACATATTATTCCCTCATTTAGTGGATATTTTCACAAAAAAGTGAAATTTTCAAAAATCCAGAAAATTGGCTGAAAACAACTAAATAACAAGGACTCATTGGGCGAATCGCTCTGGAACTGAAATCGGAACGCTCACTGACATTTCCCGTATCTGAAAGTCTGATAAACGCCAGAAAAATGACTAAGTCCAAAAAAAAATTTTTTTAGACTTTTTTCAATTTTACCCCCGTGGGATATATATTCTACCCACACACATTTGGAACTCTCCTGGGGTACCCTCACACATATTATTCCCTCATTTAGTGGATATTTTCACAAAAAAGTGAAATTTTCAAAAATCCAGAAAATTGGCTGAAAACGACTAAATATCAAAGACTCATTGGGCGAATCGCTCTGGAACTGAAATTGGAACGCTCACTGACATTTGCCCTATCTGAAAGTCTGATAAACGCCGGAAAAATGACTAAGTCCAAAAAAAAATTTTTTTCAACTTTTTTCAATTTTACCCCCGTGGGATATATATTCTTCCCACACACATTTAGAGCTCTCCTGGGTTACCCTCACACATATTATTCCCTCATTTAGTGGATATTTTCTCAAAAAAGTGAAATTTTCCAAAATCCAGAAAATTGGCTGAAAACGACTAAATATCAAGGATTCATTGGGCGAATTGCTCTGGAACTGAAATCAGAATGCTCACTGACATTTCCCCTATCTGAAAGTCTGATAAACGCCGGAAAAATGAATAAGTCCCAAAAAAAAATTTTTTCAACTTTTTTCAATTTTACCCCCGTGGGATATATATTCTACCCACACACATTTGGAACTCTCCTGGGGTAACCTCACACATATTATTCCCTCATTTAGTGGATATTTTCACAAAAAAGTGAAATTTTCAAAAATCCAGAAAATTGGCTGAAAACAACTAAATAACAAGGACTCATTGGGCGAATCGCTCTGGAACTGAAATCGGAACGCTCACTGACATTTCCCATATCTGAAAGTCTGATAAACGCCGGAAAAATGACTAAGTCCAAAAAAAAATTTTTTTAGACTTTTTTCAATTTTACCCCCGTGGGATATATATTCTACCCACACACATTTGGAACTCTCCTGGGGTACCCTCACACATATTATTCCCTCATTTAGTGGATATTTTCACAAAAAAAGTGAAATTTTCAAAAATCCAGAAAATTGGCTGAAAGCGACTAAATATCAAGGACTAATTGGGCGAATCGATCTGGAACTGAAATCGGAACGCTCACTGACATTTGCCCTATCTGAAAGTCTGATAAACGCCGGAAAAATGAATAAGTCACAAAAAAAAATTTTTTCAACTTTTTTCAATTTTACCCCCGTGGGATATATATTCTACCCACACAAATTTGGAACTCTCCTTCGGAACCCTCACACATATTATTCCCTCATTTAGTGGATATTTTCACAAAAAAGTGAAATTTTCAAAAATCCAGAAAATTGGCTGAAAATGACTAAATATCAAGGATTCATTGGGCGAATCGATCTGGAACTGAAATCGGAACGCTCACTGACATTTGCCCTATCTGAAAGTCTGATAAACGCCGGAAAAATGACTAAGTCCAAAAAAAAAATTTTTTCAACTTTTTTCAATTTTATCCCCGTGGGATATATAATCTTCCCACACACATTTGGTACTCTCCTGCGGTACCTTCACACATATTATTCCCTCATTTAGTGGATATTTTCTCAAAAAAGTGAAATTTTCAAAAATCCAGAAAATTGGCTGAAAACGACTAAATATCAAAGACTCATTGGGCGAATGGCTCTGGAGCTAAAATCGGAACGCTCACTGACATTTCTCGTATCTGAAAGTCTGATAAACGCCGGAAAAATGACTAAGTCCAAAAAAAAAATTTTTCAGCTTTTTTCAATTTTACCCCCGTGGGATATATATTCTACCCACACACATTTGGAACTCTCCTGGGGTACCCTCACACATATTATTCCCTCATTTAGTGGATATTTTCACAAAAAAGTGAAATTTTCAAAAATCCAGAAAATTGGCTGAAAGCGACTAAATATTAAGGACTCATTGGGCGAATCGCTCTGGAACTGAAATCGGAACGCTCACTGACATTTGCCCTATCTGAAAGTCTGATAAACGCCGGAAAAATGAATAAGTCACAAAAAAAATGTTTTCAACTTTTTTCAATTTTACCCCCGTGGGATATATATTCTACCCACACAAATTTGGAACTCTCCTTCGGTACCCTCACACATATTATTCCCTCATTTAGTGGATATTTTCACAAAAAAGTGAAATTTTCAAAAATCCAGAAAATTGGCTGAAAACGACTAAATATCAAGGACTCATTGGGCGAATCGCTCTGGAACTGAAATCGGAACGCTCACTGACATTTGCCCTATCTGAAAGTCTGATAAACGCCGGAAAAATGAATAAGTCACAAAAAAAAAATTTTTCAACTTTTTTCAATTTTACCCCCGTGGGATATATATTCTACCCACACAAATTTGGAACTCTCCTTCGGTACCCTCACACATATTATTCCCTCATTTAGTGGATATTTTCTCAAAAAAGTGAAATTTTCAAAAATCCAGAAAATTGGCTGAAAACGACTAAATATCAGGGATTCATTGGGCGAATTGCTCTGGAACTGAAATCAGAATGCTCACTGACATTTCCCCTATCTGAAAGTCTGATAAACGCCGGAAAAATGAATAAGTCCCAAAAAAAAATTTTTTCAACTTTTTTCAATTTTACCCCCGTGGGATATATATTCTACCCACACACATTTGGAACTCTCCTGGGGTAACCTCACACATATTATTCCCTCATTTAGTGGATATTTTCACAAAAAAGTGAAATTTTCAAAAATCCAGAAAATTGGCTGAAAACAACTAAATAACAAGGACTCATTGGGCGAATCGCTCTGGAACTGAAATCGGAACGCTCACTGACATTTCCCGTATCTGAAAGTCTGATAAACGCCGGAAAAATGACTAAGTCCAAAAAAAAATTTTTTTAGACTTTTTTCAATTTTACCCCCGTGGGATATATATTCTACCCACACACATTTGGAACTCTCCTGGGGTACCCTCACACATATTATTCCCTCATTTAGTGGATATTTTCACAAAAAAGTGAAATTTTCAAAAATCCAGAAAATTGGCTGAAAGCGACTAAATATTAAGGACTCATTGGGCGAATCGATCTGGAACTGAAATCGGAACGCTCACTGACATTTGCCCTATCTGAAAGTCTGATAAACGCCGGAAAAATGACTAAGTCCAAAAAAAAATTTTTTTCAACTTTTTTCAATTTTACCCCTGTGGGATATATATTCTTCCCACACACATTTAGAACTCTCCTGGGGTAACCTCACACATATTATTCCCTCATTTAGTGGATATCTTCACAAAAAAGTGAAATTTTCAAAAATCCAGAAAATTGGCTGAAAACGACTAAATATCAAGGACTCATTGGGCGAATCGCTCTGGAACTGAAATCGGAACGCTCACTGACATTTGCCCTATCTGAAAGTCTGATAAACGCCGGAAAAATGAATAAGTCACAAAAAAAATGTTTTCAACTTTTTTCAATTTTACCCCCGTGGGATATATATTCTACCCACACAAATTTGGAACTCTCCTTCGGTACCCTCACACATATTATTCCCTCATTTAGTGGATATTTTCACAAAAAAGTGAAATTTTCAAAAATCCAGAAAATTGGCTGAAAACGACTAAATATCAAGGACTCATTGGGCGAATCGCTCTGGAACTGAAATCGGAACGCTCACTGACATTTGCCCTATCTGAAAGTCTGATAAACGCCGGAAAAATGAATAAGTCACAAAAAAAAAATTTTTCAACTTTTTTCAATTTTACCCCCGTGGGATATATATTCTACCCACACAAATTTGGAACTCTCCTTCGGTACCCTCACACATATTATTCCCTCATTTAGTGGATATTTTCTCAAAAAAGTGAAATTTTCAAAAATCCAGAAAATTGGCTGAAAACGACTAAATATCAAGGATTCATTGGGCAAATTGCTCTGGAACTGAAATCAGAATGCTCACTGACATTTCCCCTATCTGAAAGTCTGATAAACGCCGGAAAAATGAATAAGTCCCAAAAAAAAATTTTTTCAACTTTTTTCAATTTTACCCCCGTGGGATATATATTCTACCCACACACATTTGGAACTCTCCTGGGGTAACCTCACACATATTATTCCCTCATTTAGTGGATATTTTCACAAAAAAGTGAAATTTTCAAAAATCCAGAAAATTGGCTGAAAACAACTAAATAACAAGGACTCATTGGGCGAATCGCTCTGGAACTGAAATCGGAACGCTCACTGACATTTCCCGTATCTGAAAGTCTGATAAACGCCGGAAAAATGACTAAGTCCAAAAAAAAATTTTTTTAGACTTTTTTCAATTTTACCCCCGTGGGATATATATTCTACCCACACACATTTGGAACTCTCCTGGGGTACCCTCACACATATTATTCCCTCATTTAGTGGATATTTTCACAAAAAAGTGAAATTTTCAAAAATCCAAAAAAATTGGCTGAAAATGACTAAATATCAAGGATTCATTGGGCGAATCGATCTGGAACTGAAATCGGAACGCTCACTGACATTTGCCCTATCTGAAAGTCTGATAAACGCCGGAAAAATGACTAAGTCCAAAAAAAAAATTTTTTCAACTTTTTTCAGTTTTACCCCCGTGGGATATATAATCTTCCCACACACATTTGGTACTCTCCTGCGGTACCCTCACACATATTATTCCCTCATTTAGTGGATATTTTCACAAAAAAGTGAAATTTTCAAAAATCCAGAAAATTGGCTGAAAACGACTAAATATCAAAGACTCATTGGGCGAATCGCTCTGGAACTGAAATTGGAACGCTCACTGACATTTGCCCTATCTGAAAGTCTGATAAACGCCGGAAAAATGACTAAGTCCAAAAAAAAATTTTTTTCAACTTTTTTCAATTTTACCCCCGTGGGATATATATTCTTCCCACACACATTTAGAGCTCTCCTGGGTTACCCTCACACATATTATTCCCTCATTTAGTGGATATTTTCTCAAAAAAGTGAAATTTTCCAAAATCCAGAAAATTGGCTGAAAACGACTAAATATCAAGGATTCATTGGGCGAATTGCTCTGGAACTGAAATCAGAATGCTCACTGACATTTCCCCTTTCTGAAAGTCTGATAAACGCCGGAAAAATGAATAAGTCCCAAAAAAAAATTTTTTCAACTTTTTTCAATTTTACCCCCGTGGGATATATATTCTACCCACACACATTTGGAACTCTCCTGGGGTAACCTCACACATATTATTCCCTCATTTAGTGGATATTTTCACAAAAAAAGTGAAATTTTCAAAAATCCAGAAAATTGGCTGAAAACAACTAAATAACAAGGACTCATTGGGCGAATCGCTCTGGAACTGAAATCGGAACGCTCACTGACATTTCCCATATCTGAAAGTCTGATAAACGCCGGAAAAATGACTAAGTCCAAAAAAAAATTTTTTTAGACTTTTTTCAATTTTACCCCCGTGGGATATATATTCTACCCACACACATTTGGAACTCTCCTGGGGTACCCTCACACATATTATTCCCTCATTTAGTGGATATTTTCACAAAAAAAGTGAAATTTTCAAAAATCCAGAAAATTGGCTGAAAGCGACTAAATATCAAGGACTAATTGGGCGAATCGATCTGGAACTGAAATCGGAACGCTCACTGACATTTGCCCTATCTGAAAGTCTGATAAACGCCGGAAAAATGAATAAGTCACAAAAAAAAATTTTTTCAACTTTTTTCAATTTTACCCCCGTGGGATATATATTCTACCCACACAAATTTGGAACTCTCCTTCGGAACCCTCACACATATTATTCCCTCATTTAGTGGATATTTTCACAAAAAAGTGAAATTTTCAAAAATCCAGAAAAAAGGCTGAAAATGACTAAATATCAAGGATTCATTGGGCGAATCGATCTGGAACTGAAATCGGAACGCTCACTGACATTTGCCCTATCTGAAAGTCTGATAAACGCCGGAAAAATGACTAAGTCCAAAAAAAAAATTTTTTCAACTTTTTTCAATTTTATCCCCGTGGGATATATAATCTTCCCACACACATTTGGTACTCTCCTGCGGTACCTTCACACATATTATTCCCTCATTTAGTGGATATTTTCTCAAAAAAGTGAAATTTTCAAAAATCCAGAAAATTGGCTGAAAACGACTAAATATCAAAGACTCATTGGGCGAATGGCTCTGGAGCTAAAATCGGAACGCTCACTGACATTTCTCGTATCTGAAAGTCTGATAAACGCCGGAAAAATGACTAAGTCCAAAAAAAAAATTTTTCAGCTTTTTTCAATTTTACCCCCGTGGGATATATATTCTACCCACACACATTTGGAACTCTCCTGGGGTACCCTCACACATATTATTCCCTCATTTAGTGGATATTTTCACAAAAAAGTGAAATTTTCAAAAATCCAGAAAATTGGCTGAAAGCGACTAAATATTAAGGACTCATTGGGCGAATCGATCTGGAACTGAAATCGGAACGCTCACTGACATTTGCCCTATCTGAAAGTCTGATAAACGCCGGAAAAATGACTAAGTCCAAAAAAAAATTTTTTCAACTTTTTTCAATTTTACCCCCGTGGGATATATATTCTTCCCACACACATTTAGAACTCTCCTGGGGTACCCTCACACATATTATTCCCTCATTTAGTGGATATTTTCACAAAAAAGTGAAATTTTCAAAAATCCAGAAAATTGGCTGAAAACGACTAAATATCAAAGACTCATTGGGCGAATTGCTCTGGAACTGAAATCAGAATGCTCACTGACATTTCCCCTATCTGAAAGTCTGATAAACGCCGGAAAAATGAATAAGTCCCCAAAAAAAAATTTTTTCAACTTTTTTCAATTTTACCCCCGTGGGATATATATTCTACCCACACAAATTTGGAACTCTCCTTTGGAACCCTCACACATATTATTCCCTCATTTAGTGGATATTTTCACAAAAAAGTGAAATTTTCAAAAATCCAGAAAATTGGCTGAAAACGACTAAATATGAAGGACTTATTGGGTGAATCGCTCTGGAACTGAAATCGGAATGCTCACTGACATTTCCTCTATCTGAAAGTCTGATAAAAGTTGGAAAAATGACTAAGTGCAAAAAAAAATTTTTTAAACTTTTTTAAATTTTACCCCCGTGGGATATATATTCTACCCACACACATTTGGATCTCTCCTGGGGTACCCTCACACATATTATTCCCTCATTTAGTGAATATTTTCACAAAAAAGTGAAATTTTCAAAAATCCAGAAAATTGGCTGAAAACGACTAAATATCAAGGACTCATTGGGCGTATCGCTCTGGAACTGAAATCGGAACGCTCACTGACATTTCCCCTATCTGAAAGTCTGATAAACGCCGGAAAAATGACTAAGTCCAAAAAAAAATTTTTTTTAACATTTTTCAATTTTACCCCCGTGGGATATATAATCTTCCCACACACATTTGGTACTCTCCTGCGGTACCCTCACACATATTATTCCCTCATTTAGTGGATATTTTCACAAAAAAGTGAAATTTTCAAAAATCCAGAAAATTGGCTGAAAATGACTAAATATCAAGGACTCATTGGGCGTGTCGCTCTGGAACTGAAATCGGAACGCTCACTGACATTTCCCCTATCTGAAAGTCTGATAAACGCCGGAAAAATGACTAAGTCCAAAAAAAAATTTTTTTCAACTTTTTTCAATTTTACCCCCGTGGGATATATATTCTACCCACACACATTTGGAACTCTCCTGGGTTACCCTCACACATATTATTCCCTCATTTAGTGGATATTTTCACAAAAAAGTGAAATTTTCAAAAATCCAGAAAATTGGCTGAAAGCGACTAAATATCAAGGACTCATTGTGCGAATCGCTCTGGAGCTGAAATCGGAATGCTCACTGACATTTCTCGTATCTGAGAGTCTGATAAACACCGGAAAAATGACTAAGTCCAAAAAAAAATTTTTTCAGCTTTTTTCAATTTTACCCCGTGGGATATATATTCTACCCAAACACATTTGGAACTCTCCTGGGGTACCCTCACACATATTATTCCCTCATTTAGTGGATATTTTCACAAAAAAGTGAAATTTTCAAAAATCCAGAAAATTGGCTGAAAATGACTAAATATCAAGGACTCATTGGGCGAATCGCTCTGGAGCTGAAATCGGAACGCTCACTGACATTTCTCGTATCTGAAAGTCTGATAAACACCGGAAAAATGACTAAGTCCAAAAAAAAATTTTTTCAACTTTTTTCAATTTTACCCCCGTGGGATATATATTCTTCCCACACACATTTAGAACTCTCCTGGGGTACCCTCACACATATTATTCCCTCATTTAGTGAATATTTTCACAAAAAAGTGAAATTTTCAAAAATCCAGAAAATTGGCTGAAAACGACTAAATATCAAGGACTCATTGGGCGAATCGCTCTGGAACTGAAATCGGAACGCTCACTGACATTTTCCCTATCTGAAAGTCTGATCAACGCCAGAAAAATGACTAAGTCCAAAAAAAATTTTTTTTCAACTTTTTTCAATTTTACCCCCATGGGATATATATTCTTCCCACACACATTTGGTACTCTCATGGGGTACCCTCACACATATTATTCCCTTATTTAGTGGATATTTTCGCAAAAAAGTGAAATTTTCAAAAATCCAGAAAATTGGCTGAAAACAACTAAATATCAAGGACTCATTGGGCGAATCGCTCTGGAGCTGAAATCGCAACGCTCACTGACATTTCTCGTATCTGAAAGTCTGATAAACGCCGGAAAAATTAATAAGTCCAAAAAAAAATTTTTTTTAACATTTTTCAATTTTACCCCCGTGGGATATATAATCTTCCCACACACATTTGAAACTCTCCTGGGGTACCCTCACACATATTATTCCCTCATTTACTGGATATTTTCACAAAAAAGTGAAATTTTCAAAAATCCAGAAAATTGGCTGAAAATGACTAAATATCAAGGACTCATTGGGCGCATCGCTCTGGAGCTGAAATCGGAACGCTCACTGACATTTCTCGTATCTGAAAGTCTGATAAACGCCGGAAAAATGACTAAGTCCAAAAAAAATTTTTTTTCAACTTTTTTCAATTTTACCCCCGTGGGATATATATTCTACCCACACACATTTGGAACTCTCCTGGGGTAACCTCACACATATTATTCCCTCATTTAGTGGATATTTTCACAAAAAAGTGAAATTTACAAAAATCCAGAAAATTGGCTGAAAACAACTAAATAACAAGGACTCATTGGGCGAATCGCTCTGGAACTGAAATCGGAATGCTCACTGACATTTCCCGTATCTGAAAGTCTGATAAACGCCGGAAAAATGACTAAGTCCAAAAAAAAATTTTTTTAGACTTTTTTCAATTTTACCCCCGTGGGATATATATTCTACCCACACACATTTGGTACTCTCCTGGGGTACCCTCACACATATTATTCCCTCATTTAGTGGATATTTTCACAAAAAAGTGAAATTTTCAAAAATCCAGAAAATTGGCTGAAAGCGACTAAATATTAAGGACTCATTGGGCGAATCGATCTGGAACTGAAATCGGAACGCTCACTGACATTTGCCCTATCTGAAAGTCTGATAAACGCCGGAAAAATGACAAAGTCCAAAAAAAAATTTTTTTCAACTTTTTTCAATTTTACCCCTGTGGGATATATATTCTTCCCACACACATTTAGAACTCTCCTGGGGTAACCTCAAACATATTATTCCCTCATTTAGTGAATATTTTCACAAAAAAGTGAAATTTTCAAAAATCCAGAAAATTGGCTGAAAACAACTAAATATCAAGGACTCATTGGGCGAATCACTCTGGAACTGAAATCAGAACGCTCACTGACATTTCCCCTATCTAAAAGTCTGATAAACGCCAGAAAAATGACTAAGTCCAAAAAAAAATTTTTTTCAACTTTTTTCAATTTTACCCCCGTGGGATATATATTCTACCCACACACATTTGGAACTCTCCTGGGTTACCCTCACACATATTATTCCCTCATTTAGTGGATATTTTCACAAAAAAGTGAAATTTTCAAAAATCCAGAAAATTGGCTGAAAATGACTAAATATCAAGGACTCATTGGGTGAATCGCTCTGGAGCTGAAATCGGAACGCTCACTGACATTTCTCGTATCTGAAAGTCTGATAAACGCCGGAAAAATGACTAAGTCCAAAAAAAAATTTTTTTCAACTTTTTTCAATTTTACCCCCGTGGGATATATATTCTTCCCACACACATTTAGAGCTCTCCTGGGTTACCCTCACACATATTATTCCCTCATTTAGTGGATATTTTCTCAAAAAAGTGAAATTTTCAAAAATCCAGAAAATTGGCTGAAAACGACTAAATATCAAAGACTCATTGGGCGAATCGCTCTGGAGCTAAAATCGGAACGCTCACTGACATTTCTCGTATCTGAAAGTCTGATAAACGCCGGAAAAATGACTAAGTCCAAAAAAAAAATTTTTCAGCTTTTTTCAATTTTACCCCCGTGGGATATATATTCTACCCACACACATTTGGAACTCTCCTGGGGTACCCTCACACATATTATTCCCTCATTTAGTGGATATTTTCACAAAAAAGTGAAATTTTCAAAAATCCAGAAAATTGGCTGAAAACGACTAAATATCAAGGACTCATTGGGCGTATCGCTCTGGAACTGAAATCGGAACGCTCACTGACATTTCCCCTATCTGAAAGTCTGATCAACGCCAGAAAAATGACTAAGTCCCAAAAAAATTTTTTTTCAACTTTTTTCAATTTTACCCCCATGGGATATATATTCTTCCCACACACATTTGGTACTCTCATGGGGTACCCTCTCACATATTATTCCCTCATTTAGTGGATATTTTCACAAAAAAGTGAAATTTTCAAAAATCCAGAAAATTGGCTGAAAATGACTAAATATCAAGGACTCATTGGGCGAATCGATCTGGAACTGAAATCGGAACGCTCACTGACATTTGCCCTATCTGAAAGTCTGATAAACGCCGGAAAAATGACTAAGTCCAAAAAAAAAATTTTTTCAACTTTTTTCAATTTTACCCCCGTGGGATATATATTCTACCCACACACATTTGGAACTCTCCTGGGGTAACCTCACACATATTATTCCCTCATTTAGTGGATATTTTCACAAAAAAGTGAAATTTTCAAAAATCCAGAAAATTGGCTGAAAGCGACTAAATATTAAGGACTCATTGGGCGAATCGATCTGGAACTGAAATCGGAACGCTCACTGACATTTGCCCTATCTGAAAGTCTGATAAACGCCGGAAAAATGACTAAGTCCAAAAAAAAATTTTTTTCAACTTTTTTCAATTTTACCCCCGTGGGATATATTTTCTTCCAACACACATTTAGAACTCTCCTGGGGTAACCTCACACATATTATTCCCTCATTTAGTGGATATCTTCACAAAAAAGTGAAATTTTCAAAAATCCAGAAAATTGGCTGAAAACGACTAAATATCAAGGACTCATTGGGCGAATCGCTCTGGAACTGAAATCGGAACGCTCACTGACATTTGCCCTATCTGAAAGTCTGATAAACGCCGGAAAAATGAATAAGTCACAAAAAAAATGTTTTCAACTTTTTTCAATTTTACCCCCGTGGGATATATATTCTACATACACAAATTTGGAACTCTCCTTCGGTACCCTCACACATATTATTCCCTCATTTAGTGGATATTTTCACAAAAAAGTGAAATTTTCAAAAATCCAGAAAATTGGCTGAAAACGACTAAATATCAAGGACTCATTGGGCGAATCGCTCTGGAACTGAAATCGGAACGCTCACTGACATTTGCCCTATCTGAAAGTCTGATAAACGCCGGAAAAATGAATAAGTCACAAAAAAAATGTTTTCAACTTTTTTCAATTTTACCCCCGTGGGATATATATTCTACCCAAACAAATTTGGAACTCTCCTTCGGTACCCTCACACATATTATTCCCTCATTTAGTGGATATTTTCACAAAAAAGTGAAATTTTCAAAAATCCAGAAAATTGGCTGAAAACGACTAAATATCAAGGACTCATTGGGCGAATCGCTCTGGAACTGAAATCGGAACGCTCACTGACATTTGCCCTATCTGAAAGTCTGATAAACGCCGGAAAAATAAATAAGTCACAAAAAAAATGTTTTCAACTTTTTTCAATTTTACCCCCGTGGGATATATATTCTACCCACACAAATTTGGAACTCTCCTTCGGTACCCTCACACATATTATTCCCTCATTTAGTGGATATTTTCACAAAAAAGTGAAATTTTCAAAAATCCAGAAAATTGGCTGAAAACGACTAAATATCAAGGACTCATTGTGCGAATCGCTCTGGAGCTGAAATCGGAATGCTCACTGACATTTCTCGTATCTGAGAGTCTGATAAACACCGGAAAAATGACTAAGTCCAAAAAAAAATTTTTTCAGCTTTTTTCAATTTTACCCCCGTGGGATATATATTCTACCCAAACACATTTGGAACTCTCCTGGGGTACCCTCACACATATTATTCCCTCATTTAGTGGATATTTTCACAAAAAAGTGAAATTTTCAAAAATCCAGAAAATTGGCTGAAAACGACTAAATATCAAGGACTCATTGGGCGTATCGCTCTGGAACTGAAATCGGAACGCTCACTGACATTTCCCCTATCTGAAAGTCTGATCAACGCCAGAAAAATGACTAAGTCCCAAAAAAATTTTTTTTCAACTTTTTTCAATTTTACCCCCATGGGATATATATTCTTCCCACACACATTTGGTACTCTCATGGGGTACCCTCACACATAATATTCCCTTATTTAGTGGATATTTTCACAAAAAAGTGAAATTTTCAAAAATCCACAAAATAGGCTGAAAACAACTAAATATCAAGGACTCATTGGGCGAATCGCTCTGGAGCTGAAATCGCAACGCTCGCAACGCTCACTGACATTTCTCGTATCTGAACGTCTGATAAACGCCGGAAAAATGACTAAGTCCAAAAAAAAATTGTTTTTAACATTTTTCAATTTTACCCCTGTGGGATATATAATCTTCCCACACACATTTGGTACTCTCCTGCGGTACCCTCACACATATTATTCCCTCATTTAGTGGATATTTTCACAAAAAAGTGAAATTTTCAAAAATCCAGAAAATTGGCTGAAAACGACTAAATATCAAAGACTCATTGGGCGAATCGCTCTGGAACTGAAATTGGAACGCTCATTGACATTTGCCCTATCTGAAAGTCTGATAAACACCGGAAAAATGACTAAGTCCAAAAAAAAATTTTTTCAGCTTTTTTAAATTTTACCCCCGTGGGATATATATTCTACCCACACACATTTGGAACTCTCCTGGGGTACCCTCACACATATTATTCCCTCATTTAGTGGATATTTTCACAAAAAAGTGAAATTTTCAAAAATCCAGAAAATTGGCTGAAAACGACTAAATATCAAGGACTCATTGGGCGTATCGCTCTGGAACTGAAATCGGAACGCTCACTGACATTTCCCCTATCTGAAAGTCTGATCAACGCCAGAAAAATGACTAAGTCCAAAAAAAATTTTTTTCAACTTTTTTCAATTTTACCCCCGTGGGATATATATTCTTCCCATACACATTTAGAACTCTCCTGGGGTACCCTCAAACATATTATTCCCTCATTTAGTGAATATTTTCACAAAAAAGTGAAATTTTCAAAAATCCAGAAAATTGGCTGAAAACAACTAAATATCAAGGACTCATTGGGCGAATCACTCTGGAACTGAAATCAGAACGCTCACTGACATTTCCCCTATCTGAAAGTCTGATAAACGCCAGAAAAATGACTAAGTCCAAAAAAAAATTTTTTTCAACTTTTTTCAATTTTACCCCCGTGGGATATATATTCTACCCACACACATTTGGAACTCTCCTGGGTTACCCTCACACATATTATTCCCTCATTTAGTGGATATTTTCACAAAAAAGTGAAATTTTCAAAAATCCAGAAAATTGGCTGAAAATGACTAAATATCAAGGACTCATTGGGCGAATTGCTCTGGAAATGAAATAAGAATGCTCACTGACATTTCCCCTATCTGAAAGTCTGATAAACGCTGGAAAAATGAATAAGTCCCAAAAAAAAAATTTTTTCAACTTTTTTCAATTTTACCCCCGTGGGATATATATTCTACCCACACAAATTTGGAACTCTCCTTTGGAACCCTCACACATATTATTCCCTCATTTAGTGGATATTTTCACAAAAAAGTGAAATTTTCAAAAATCCAGAAAATTGGCAGAAAACGACTAAATATCATGGATTCATTGGGCGAATCGATCTGGAACTGAAATCGGAACGCTCACTGACATTTGCCCTATCTGAAAGTCTGATAAACACCGGAAAAATGACTAAGTCCAAAAAAAAAATTTTTTCAACTTTTTTCAATTTTACCCCCGTGGGATATATATTCTACCCACACACATTTGGAACTCTCCTGGGGTAACCTCACACATATTATTCCCTCATTTAGTGGATATTTTCACAAAAAAGTGAAATTTTCAAAAATCCAGAAAATTGGCTGAAAACAACTAAATAACAAGGACTCATTGGGCGAATCGCTCTGGAACTGAAATCGGAATGCTCACTGACATTTCCCGTATCTGAAAGTCTGATAAACGCCGGAAAAATGACTAAGTCCAAAAAAAAATTTTTTTAGACTTTTTTCAATTTTACCCCTGTGGGATATATATTCTTCCCACACACATTTAGAACTCTCCTGGGGTAACCTCACACATATTATTCCCTCATTTAGTGGATATCTTCACAAAAAAGTGAAATTTTCAAAAATCCAGAAAATTGGCTGAAAACGACTAAATATCAAGGACTAATTGGGCGAATCGATCTGGAACTGAAATCGGAACGCTCACTGACATTTGCCCTATCTGAAAGTCTGATAAACGCCGGAAAAATGAATAAGTCACAAAAAAAATGTTTTCAACTTTTTTCAATTTTACCCCCGTGGGATATATATTCTACCCACACAAATTTGGAACTCTCCTTCGGTACCCTCACACATATTATTCCCTCATTTAGTGGATATTTTCACAAAAAAGTGAAATTTTCAAAAATCCAGAAAATTGGCTGAAAACGACTAAATATCAAGGACTCATTGGGCGAATCGCTCTGGAACTGAAATCGGAACGCTCACTGACATTTGCCCTATCTGAAAGTCTGATAAACGCCGGAAAAATGAATAAGTCACAAAAAAAAAATTTTTCAACTTTTTTCAATTTTACCACCGTGGGATATATATTCTACCCACACAAATTTGGAACTCTCCTTCGGTACCCTCACACATATTATTCCCTCATTTAGTGGATATTGTCTCAAAAAAGTGAAATTTTCAAAAATCCAGAAAATTGGCTGAAAACGACTAAATATCAAGGATTCATTGGGCGAATTGCTCTGGAACTGAAATCAGAATGCTCACTGACATTTCCCCTATCTGAAAGTCTGATAAACGCCGGAAAAATGAATAAGTCCCAAAAAAAAATTTTTTCAACTTTTTTCAATTTTACCCCCGTGGGATATATATTCTACCCACACACATTTGGAACTCTCCTGGGGTAACCTCACACATATTATTCCCTCATTTAGTGGATATTTTCACAAAAAAGTGAAATTTTCAAAAATCCAGAAAATTGGCTGAAAACAACTAAATATCAAGGACTCATTGGGCGTATCGCTCTGGAACTGAAATCGGAACGCTCACTGACATTTCCCCTATCTGAAAGTCTGATCAACGCCAGAAAAATGACTAAGTCCAAAAAAAATTTTTTTCAACTTTTTTCAATTTTACCCCCGTGGGATATATATTCTTCCCATACACATTTAGAACTCTCCTGGGGTACCCTCAAACATATTATTCCCTCATTTAGTGAATATTTTCACAAAAAAGTGAAATTTTCAAAAATCCAGAAAATTGGCTGAAAACAACTAAATATCAAGGACTCATTGGGCGAATCACTCTGGAACTGAAATCAGAACGCTCACTGACATTTCCCCTATCTGAAAGTCTGATAAACGCCAGAAAAATGACTAAGTCCAAAAAAAAATTTTTTTCAACTTTTTTCAATTTTACCCCCGTGGGATATATATTCTACCCACACACATTTGGAACTCTCCTGGGTTACCCTCACACATATTATTCCCTCATTTAGTGGATATTTTCACAAAAAAGTGAAATTTTCAAAAATCCAGAAAATTGGCTGAAAATGACTAAATATCAAGGACTCATTGGGCGAATTGCTCTGGAAATGAAATAAGAATGCTCACTGACATTTCCCCTATCTGAAAGTCTGATAAACGCTGGAAAAATGAATAAGTCCCAAAAAAAAAATTTTTTCAACTTTTTTCAATTTTACCCCCGTGGGATATATATTCTACCCACACAAATTTGGAACTCTCCTTTGGAACCCTCACACATATTATTCCCTCATTTAGTGGATATTTTCACAAAAAAGTGAAATTTTCAAAAATCCAGAAAATTGGCAGAAAACGACTAAATATCATGGATTCATTGGGCGAATCGATCTGGAACTGAAATCGGAACGCTCACTGACATTTGCCCTATCTGAAAGTCTGATAAACACCGGAAAAATGACTAAGTCCAAAAAAAAAATTTTTTCAACTTTTTTCAATTTTACCCCCGTGGGATATATATTCTACCCACACACATTTGGAACTCTCCTGGGGTAACCTCACACATATTATTCCCTCATTTAGTGGATATTTTCACAAAAAAGTGAAATTTTCAAAAATCCAGAAAATTGGCTGAAAACAACTAAATAACAAGGACTCATTGGGCGAATCGCTCTGGAACTGAAATCGGAATGCTCACTGACATTTCCCGTATCTGAAAGTCTGATAAACGCCGGAAAAATGACTAAGTCCAAAAAAAAATTTTTTTAGACTTTTTTCAATTTTACCCCTGTGGGATATATATTCTTCCCACACACATTTAGAACTCTCCTGGGGTAACCTCACACATATTATTCCCTCATTTAGTGGATATCTTCACAAAAAAGTGAAATTTTCAAAAATCCAGAAAATTGGCTGAAAACGACTAAATATCAAGGACTAATTGGGCGAATCGATCTGGAACTGAAATCGGAACGCTCACTGACATTTGCCCTATCTGAAAGTCTGATAAACGCCGGAAAAATGAATAAGTCACAAAAAAAATGTTTTCAACTTTTTTCAATTTTACCCCCGTGGGATATATATTCTACCCACACAAATTTGGAACTCTCCTTCGGTACCCTCACACATATTATTCCCTCATTTAGTGGATATTTTCACAAAAAAGTGAAATTTTCAAAAATCCAGAAAATTGGCTGAAAACGACTAAATATCAAGGACTCATTGGGCGAATCGCTCTGGAACTGAAATCGGAACGCTCACTGACATTTGCCCTATCTGAAAGTCTGATAAACGCCGGAAAAATGAATAAGTCACAAAAAAAAAATTTTTCAACTTTTTTCAATTTTACCACCGTGGGATATATATTCTACCCACACAAATTTGGAACTCTCCTTCGGTACCCTCACACATATTATTCCCTCATTTAGTGGATATTGTCTCAAAAAAGTGAAATTTTCAAAAATCCAGAAAATTGGCTGAAAACGACTAAATATCAAGGATTCATTGGGCGAATTGCTCTGGAACTGAAATCAGAATGCTCACTGACATTTCCCCTATCTGAAAGTCTGATAAACGCCGGAAAAATGAATAAGTCCCAAAAAAAAATTTTTTCAACTTTTTTCAATTTTACCCCCGTGGGATATATATTCTACCCACACACATTTGGAACTCTCCTGGGGTAACCTCACACATATTATTCCCTCATTTAGTGGATATTTTCACAAAAAAGTGAAATTTTCAAAAATCCAGAAAATTGGCTGAAAACAACTAAATAACAAGGACTCATTGGGCGAATCGCTCTGGAACTGAAATCGGAACGCTCACTGACATTTCCCGTATCTGAAAGTCTGATAAACGCCGGAAAAATGACTAAGTCCAAAAAAAAATTTTTTCAGACTTTTTTCAATTTTACCCCCGTGGGATATATATTCTACCCACACACATTTGGAACTCTCCTGGGGTACCCTCACACATATTATTCCCTCATTTAGTGGATATTTTCACAAAAAAAGTGAAATTTTCAAAAATCCAGAAAATTGGCTGAAAGCGACTAAATATCAAGGACTAATTGGGCGAATCGATCTGGAACTGAAATCGGAACGCTCACTGACATTTGCCCTATCTGAAAGTCTGATAAACGCCGGAAAAATGAATAAGTCACAAAAAAAAATTTTTTCAACTTTTTTCAATTTTACCCCCGTGGGATATATATTCTACCCACACAAATTTGGAACTCTCCTTCGGAACCCTCACACATATTATTCCCTCATTTAGTGGATATTTTCACAAAAAAGTGAAATTTTCAAAAATCCAGAAAATTGGCTGAAAATGACTAAATATCAAGGATTCATTGGGCGAATCGATCTGGAACTGAAATCGGAACGCTCACTGACATTTGCCCTATCTGAAAGTCTGATAAACGCCGGAAAAATGACTAAGTCCAAAAAAAAAATTTTTTCAACTTTTTTCAATTTTACCCCCGTGGGATATATAATCTTCCCACACACATTTGGTACTCTCCTGCGGTACCCTCACACATATTATTCCCTCATTTAGTGGATATTTTCACAAAAAAGTGAAATTTTCAAAAATCCAGAAAATTGGCTGAAAACGACTAAATATCAAAGACTCATTGGGCGAATCGCTCTGGAACTGAAATTGGAACGCTCACTGACATTTGCCCTATCTGAAAGTCTGATAAACGCCGGAAAAATGACTAAGTCCAAAAAAAAATTTTTTTCAACTTTTTTCAATTTTACCCCCGTGGGATATAAATTCTTCCCACACACATTTAGAGCTCTCCTGGGTTACCCTCACACATATTATTCCCTCATTTAGTGGATATTTTCACAAAAAAGTGAAATTTTCAAAAATCCAGAAAATTGGCTGAAAACGACTAAATATCAAAGACTCATTGGGCGAATTGCTCTGGAACTGAAATCAGAATGCTCACTGACATTTCCCCTATCTGAAAGTCTGATAAACGCCGGAAAAATGAATAAGTCCCAAAAAAAAAATTTTTTCAACTTTTTTCAATTTTACCCCCGTGGGATATATATTCTACCCACACACATTTGGAACTCTCCTGGGGTAACCTCACACATATTATTCCCTCATTTAGTGGATATTTTCACAAAAAAGTGAAATTTTCAAAAATCCAGAAAATTGGCTGAAAACAACTAAATAACAAGGACTCATTGGGCGAATCGCTCTGGAACTGAAATCGGAACGCTCACTGACATTTCCCGTATCTGAAAGTCTGATAAACGCCGGAAAAATGACTAAGTCCAAAAAAAAATTTTTTTAGACTTTTTTCAATTTTACCCCCGTGGGATATATATTCTACCCACACACATTTGGAACTCTCCTGGGGTACCCTCACACATATTATTCCCTCATTTAGTGGATATTTTCACAAAAAAGTGAAATTTTCAAAAATCCAGAAAATTGGCTGAAAGCGACTAAATATTAAGGACTCATTGGGCGAATCGATCTGGAACTGAAATCGGAACGCTCACTGACATTTGCCCTATCTGAAAGTCTGATAAACGCCGGAAAAATGACTAAGTCCAAAAAAAAATTTTTTTCAACTTTTTTCAATTTTACCCCTGTGGGATATATATTCTTCCCACACACATTTAGAACTCTCCTGGGGTAACCTCACACATATTATTCCCTCATTTAGTGGATATCTTCACAAAAAAGTGAAATTTTCAAAAATCCAGAAAATTGGCTGAAAACGACTAAATATCAAGGACTCATTGGGCGAATCGCTCTGGAACTGAAATCGGAACGCTCACTGACATTTGCCCTATCTGAAAGTCTGATAAACGCCGGAAAAATGAATAAGTCACAAAAAAAATGTTTTCAACTTTTTTCAATTTTACCCCCGTGGGATATATATTCTACCCACACAAATTTGGAACTCTCCTTCGGTACCCTCACACATATTATTCCCTCATTTAGTGGATATTTTCACAAAAAAGTGAAATTTTCAAAAATCCAGAAAATTGGCTGAAAACGACTAAATATCAAGGACTCATTGGGCGAATCGCTCTGGAACTGAAATCGGAACGCTCACTGACATTTGCCCTATCTGAAAGTCTGATAAACGCCGGAAAAATGAATAAGTCACAAAAAAAAAATTTTTCAACTTTTTTCAATTTTACCCCCGTGGGATATATATTCTACCCACACAAATTTGGAACTCTCCTTCGGTACCCTCACACATATTATTCCCTCATTTAGTGGATATTTTCTCAAAAAAGTGAAATTTTCAAAAATCCAGAAAATTGGCTGAAAACGACTAAATATCAAGGATTCATTGGGCGAATTGCTCTGGAACTGAAATCAGAATGCTCACTGACATTTCCCCTATCTGAAAGTCTGATAAACGCCGGAAAAATGAATAAGTCCCAAAAAAAAATTTTTTCAACTTTTTTCAATTTTACCCCCGTGGGATATATATTCTACCCACACACATTTGGAACTCTCCTGGGGTACCCTCACACATATTATTCCCTCATTTAGTGGATATTTTCACAAAAAAAGTGAAATTTTCAAAAATCCAGAAAATTGGCTGAAAGCGACTAAATATCAAGGACTAATTGGGCGAATCGATCTGGAACTGAAATCGGAACGCTCACTGACATTTGCCCTATCTGAAAGTCTGATAAACGCCGGAAAAATGAATAAGTCACAAAAAAAAATTTTTTCAACTTTTTTCAATTTTACCCCCGTGGGATATATATTCTACCCACACAAATTTGGAACTCTCCTTCGGAACCCTCACACATATTATTCCCTCATTTAGTGGATATTTTCACAAAAAAGTGAAATTTTCAAAAATCCAGAAAATTGGCTGAAAATGACTAAATATCAAGGATTCATTGGGCGAATCGATCTGGAACTGAAATCGGAACGCTCACTGACATTTGCCCTATCTGAAAGTCTGATAAACGCCGGAAAAATGACTAAGTCCAAAAAAAAAATTTTTTCAACTTTTTTCAGTTTTACCCCCGTGGGATATATAATCTTCCCACACACATTTGGTACTCTCCTGCAGTACCCTCACACATATTATTCCCTCATTTAGTGGATATTTTCACAAAAAAGTGAAATTTTCAAAAATCCAGAAAATTGGCTGAAAACGACTAAATATCAAAGATTCATTGGGCGAATCGCTCTGGAACTGAAATTGGAACGCTCACTGACATTTGCCCTATCTGAAAGTCTGATAAACGCCGGAAAAATGACTAAGTCCAAAAAAAATTTTTTTCAACTTTTTTCAATTTTACCCCCGTGGGATATATATTCTTCCCACACACATTTAGAGCTCTCCTGGGTTACCCTCACACATATTATTCCCTCATTTAGTGGATATTTTCTCAAAAAAGTGAAATTTTCCAAAATCCAGAAAATTGGCTGAAAACGACTAAATATCAAGGATTCATTGGGCGAATTGCTCTGGAACTGAAATCAGAATGCTCACTGACATTTCCCCTATCTGAAAGTCTGATAAACGCCGGAAAAATGAATAAGTCCCAAAAAAAAATTTTTTCAACTTTTTTCAATTTTACCCCCGTGGGATATATATTCTACCCACACACATTTGGAACTCTCCTGGGGTAACCTCACACATATTATTCCCTCATTTAGTGGATATTTTCACAAAAAAGTGAAATTTTCAAAAATCCAGAAAATTGGCTGAAAACAACTAAATAACAAGGACTCATTGGGCGAATCGCTCTGGAACTGAAATCGGAACGCTCACTGACATTTCCCGTATCTGAAAGTCTGATAAACGCCGGAAAAATGACTAAGTCCAAAAAAAAATTTTTTTAGACTTTTTTCAATTTTACCCCCGTGGGATATATATTCTACCCACACACATTTGGAACTCTCCTGGGGTACCCTCACACATATTATTCCCTCATTTAGTGGATATTTTCACAAAAAAAGTGAAATTTTCAAAAATCCAGAAAATTGGCTGAAAGCGACTAAATATCAAGGACTAATTGGGCGAATCGATCTGGAACTGAAATCGGAACGCTCACTGACATTTGTCCTATCTGAAAGTCTGATAAACGCCGGAAAAATGAATAAGTCACAAAAAAAAATTTTTTCAACTTTTTTCAATTTTACCCGCGTGGGATATATATTCTACCCACACAAATTTGGAACTCTCCTTCGGAACCCTCACACATATTATTCCCTCATTTAGTGGATATTTTCACAAAAAAGTGAAATTTTCAAAAATCCAGAAAATTGGCTGAAAATGACTAAATATCAAGGATTCATTGGGCGAATCGATCTGGAACTGAAATCGGAACGCTCACTGACATTTGCCCTATCTGAAAGTCTGATAAACGCCGGAAAAATGACTAAGTCCAAAAAAAAAATTTTTTCAACTTTTTTCAATTTTACCCCCGTGGGATATATAATCTTCCCACGCACATTTGGTACTCTCCTGCGGTACCCTCACACATATTATTCCCTCATTTAGTGGATATTTTCACAAAAAAGTGAAATTTTCAAAAATCCAGAAAATTGGCTGAAAACGACTAAATATCAAAGACTCATTGGGCGAATCGCTCTGGAACTGAAATTGGAACGCTCACTGACATTTGCCCTATCTGAAAGTCTGATAAACGCCGGAAAAATGACTAAGTCCAAAAAAAAATTTTTTTCAACTTTTTTCAATTTTACCCCCGTGGGATATATATTCTTCCCACACACATTTAGAGCTCTCCTGGGTTACCCTCACACATATTATTCCCTCATTTAGTGGATATTTTCACAAAAAAGTGAAATTTTCAAAAATCCAGAAAATTGGCTGAAAACGACTAAATATCAAAGACTCATTGGGCGAATTGCTCTGGAACTGAAATCAGAATGCTCACTGACATTTCCCCTATCTGAAAGTCTGATAAACGCCGGAAAAATGAATAAGTCCCAAAAAAAAAATTTTTTCAACTTTTTTCAATTTTACCCCCGTGGGATATATATTCTACCCACACACATTTGGAACTCTCCTGGGGTAACCTCACACATATTATTCCCTCATTTAGTGGATATTTTCACAAAAAAGTGAAATTTTCAAAAATCCAGAAAATTGGCTGAAAGCGACTAAATATTAAGGACTCATTGGGCGAATCGATCTGGAACTGAAATCGGAACGCTCACTGACATTTGCCCTATCTGAAAGTCTGATAAACGCCGGAAAAATGACTAAGTCCAAAAAAAAAATTTTTTAAACTTTTTTCAATTTTACCCCTGTGGGATATATATTCTTCCCACACACATTTAGAACTCTCCTGGGGTAACCTCACACATATTATTCCCTCATTTAGTGGATATCTTCACAAAAAAGTGAAATTTTCAAAAATCCAGAAAATTGGCTGAAAACGACTAAATATCAAGGACTCATTGGGCGAATCGCTCTGGAACTGAAATCGGAACGCTCACTGACATTTGCCCTATCTGAAAGTCTGATAAACGCCGGAAAAATGAATAAGTCACAAAAAAAATGTTTTCAACTTTTTTCAATTTTACCCCCGTGGGATATATATTCTACCCACACAAATTTGGAACTCTCCTTCGGTACCCTCACACATATTATTCCCTCATTTAGTGGATATTTTCACAAAAAAGTGAAATTTTCAAAAATCCAGAAAATTGGCTGAAAACGACTAAATATCAAGGACTCATTGGGCGAATCGCTCTGGAACTGAAATCGGAACGCTCACTGACATTTGCCCTATCTGAAAGTCTGATAAACGCCGGAAAAATGAATAAGTCACAAAAAAAAAATTTTTCAACTTTTTTCAATTTTACCCCCGTGGGATATATATTCTACCCACACAAATTTGGAACTCTCCTTCGGTACCCTCACACATATTATTCCCTCATTTAGTGGATATTTTCTCAAAAAAGTGAAATTTTCAAAAATCCAGAAAATTGGCTGAAAACGACTAAATATCAAGGATTCATTGGGCGAATTGCTCTGGAACTGAAATCAGAATGCTCACTGACATTTCCCCTATCTGAAAGTCTGATAAACGCCGGAAAAATGAATAAGTCCCAAAAAAAAATTTTTTCAACTTTTTTCAATTTTACCCCCGTGGGATATATATTCTACCCACACACATTTGGAACTCTCCTGGGGTAACCTCACACATATTATTCCCTCATTTAGTGGATATTTTCACAAAAAAGTGAAATTTTCAAAAATCCAGAAAATTGGCTGAAAACAACTAAATAACAAGGACTCATTGGGCGAATCGCTCTGGAACTGAAATCGGAACGCTCACTGACATTTCCCGTATCTGAAAGTTTGATAAACGCCGGAAAAATGACTAAGTCCAAAAAAAAATTTTTTCAACTTTTTTCAATTTTACCCCCGTGGGATATATATTCTACCCACACAAATTTGGAACTCTCCTTCGGAACCCTCACACATATTATTCCCTCATTTAGTGGATATTTTCACAAAAAAGTGAAATTTTCAAAAATCCAGAAAATTGGCTGAAAATGACTAAATATCAAGGATTCATTGGGCGAATCGATCTGGAACTGAAATCGGAACGCTCACTGACATTTGCCCTATCTGAAAGTCTGATAAACGCCGGAAAAATGACTAAGTCCAAAAAAAAAATTTTTTCAACTTTTTTCAATTTTACCCCCGTGGGATATATAATCTTCCCACACACATTTGGTACTCTCCTGCGGTACCCTCACACATATTATTCCCTCATTTAGTGGATATTTTCACAAAAAAGTGAAATTTTCAAAAATCCAGAAAATTGGCTGAAAACGACTAAATATCAAAGACTCATTGGGCGAATCGCTCTGGAACTGAAATTGGAACGCTCACTGACATTTGCCCTATCTGAAAGTCTGATAAACGCCGGAAAAATGACTAAGTCCAAAAAAAAATTTTTTTCAACTTTTTTCACTTTTACCCCCGTGGGATATATATTCTTCCCACACACATTTAGAGCTCTCCTGGGTTACCCTCACACATATTATTCCCTCATTTAGTGGATATTTTCTCAAAAAAGTGAAATTTTCAAAAATCCAGAAAATTGGCTGAAAACGACTAAATATCAAAGACTCATTGGGCGAATGGCTCTGGAGCTAAAATCGGAACGCTCACTGACATTTCTCGTATCTGAAAGTCTGATAAACGCCGGAAAAATGACTAAGTCCAAAAAAAAAATTTTTCAGCTTTTTTCAATTTTACCCCCGTGGGATATATATTCTACCCACACACATTTGGAACTCTCCTGGGGTACCCTCACACATATTATTCCCTCATTTAGTGGATATTTTCACAAAAAAGTGAAATTTTCAAAAATCCAGAAAATTGGCTGAAAACGACTAAATATCAAAGACTCATTGGGCGAATTGCTCTGGAACTGAAATCAGAATGCTCACTGACATTTCCCCTATCTGAAAGTCTGATAAACGCCGGAAAAATGAATAAGTCCCAAAAAAAAAATTTTTTCAACTTTTTTCAATTTTACCCCCGTGGGATATATATTCTACCCACACACATTTGGAACTCTCCTGGGGTAACCTCACACATATTATTCCCTCATTTAGTGGATATTTTCACAAAAAAGTGAAATTTTCAAAAATCCAGAAAATTGGCTGAAAGCGACTAAATATTAAGGACTCATTGGGCGAATCGATCTGGAACTGAAATCGGAACGCTCACTGACATTTGCCCTATCTGAAAGTCTGATAAACGCCGGAAAAATGACTAAGTCCAAAAAAAAATTTTTTTCAACTTTTTTCAATTTTACCCCCGTGGGATATATATTCTTCCCACACACATTTAGAACTCTCCTGGGGTACCCTCACACATATTATTCCCTCATTTAGTGGATATTTTCACAAAAAAGTGAAATTTTCAAAAATCCAGAAAATTGGCTGAAAACGACTAAATATCAAAGACTCATTGGGCGAATTGCTCTGGAACTGAAATCAGAATGCTCACTGACATTTCCCCTATCTGAAAGTCTGATAAACGCCGGAAAAATGAATAAGTCCCCAAAAAAAAATTTTTTCAACTTTTTTCAATTTTACCCCCGTGGGATATATATTCTACCCACACAAATTTGGAACTCTCCTTTGGAACCCTCACACATATTATTCCCTCATTTAGTGGATATTTTCACAAAAAAGTGAAATTTTCAAAAATCCAGAAAATTGGCTGAAAACGACTAAATATCATGGATTCATTGGGCGAATCGATCTGGAACTGAAATCGGAACGCTCACTGACATTTGCCCTATCTGAAAGTCTGATAAACGCCGGAAAAATGACTAAGTCCAAAAAAAAAATTTTTTCAACTTTTTTCAATTTTACCCCCGTGGGATATATATTCTTCCCACACACATTTAGAACTCTCCTGGGGTAACCTCACACATATTATTCCCTCATTTAGTGGATATTTTCACAAAAAAGTGAAATTTTCAAAAATCCAGAAAATTGGCTTAAAACAACTAAATAACAAGGACTCATTGGGCGAATCGCTCTGGAACTGAAATTGGAACGCTCACTGACATTTCCCGTATCTGAAAGTCTGATAAACGCCGGAAAAATGACTAAGTCCAAAAAAAAATTTTTTTAGACTTTTTTCAATTTTACCCCCGTGGGATATATATTCTACCCACACACATTTGGAACTCTCCTGGGGTACCCTCACACATATTATTCCCTCATTTAGTGGATATTTTCACAAAAAAGTGAAATTTTCAAAAATCCAGAAAATTGGCTGAAAGCGACTAAATATCAAGGACTAATTGGGCGAATCGATCTGGAACTGAAATCGGAACGCTCACTGACATTTGCCCTATCTGAAAGTCTGATAAACGCCGGAAAAATGAATAAGTCACAAAAAAAAATTTTTTCAACTTTTTTCAATTTTACCCCGTGGGATATATATTCTACCCACTCAAATTTGGAACTCTCCTTCGGAACCCTCACACATATTATTCCCTCATTTAGTGGATATTTTCACAAAAAAAGTGAAATTTTCAAAAATCCAGAAAATTGGCTGAAAACGACTAAATATCAAGGACTCATTGGGCGAATTGCTCTGGAACTGAAATCAGAATGCTCACTGACATTTCCCCTATCTGAAAGTCTGATAAATGCCGGAAAAATGAATAAGTCCCAAAAAAAATTTTTTTCAACTTTTTTCAATTTTACCCCCGTGGGATATATATTCTACCCACACAAATTTGGAACTCTCCTTCGGAACCCTCACACATATTATTCCCTCATTTAGTGGATATTTTCACAAAAAAGTGAAATTTTCAAAAATCCAGAAAATTGGCTGAAAACAACTAAACAACAAGGACTCATTGGGCGAATCGCTCTGGAGCTGAAATCGGAACGCTCACTGACATTTCCCGTATCTGAAAGTCTGATAAACGCCGGAAAAATGACAGTCAAAAAAAAAAATTTTTTCAACTTTTTTCAATTTTACCCCCGTGGGATATATATTCTACCCACACAAATTTGGAACTCTCCTTCGGTACCCTCACACATATTATTCCCTCATTTAGTGGATATTTTCACAAAAAAGTAAAATTTTCAAAAATCCAGAAAATTGGCTGAAAACGACTAAATATCAAGGACTCATTGGGCGAATCGATCTGGAACTGAAATCGGAACGCTCACTGACATTTGCCCTATCTGAAAGTCTGATAAACGCCGGAAAAATGACTAAGTCCAAAAAAAAATTTTTTTCAACTTTTTTCAATTTTACCCCCGTGGGATATATATTCTACCCACACACATTTGCAACTCTCCTGGGGTACCCTCATACATATTATTCCCTCATTTAGTGGATATTTTCACAAAAAAGTGAAATTTTCAAAAATCCAGAAAATTGGCTGAAAACGACTAAATAACAAGGACTCATTGGGCGAATCGCTCTGGAACTGAAATCGGAACGCTCACTGACATTTGCCCTATCTGAAAGTCTGATAAACGCCGGAAAAATTAAGTCACAAAAAAAAATTTTTTCAACTTTTTTCAATTTTACCCCCGTGGGATATATATTCTACCCACACAAATTTGGAACTCTCCTTCGGTACCCTCACACATATTATTCCCTCATTTAGTGGATATTTTCACAAAAAAGTGAAATTTTCAAAAATCCAGAAAATTGGCTGAAAACGACTAAATGTCAAGGACTCATTGGGCGAATCGCTCTGGAACTGAAATCGGAACGCTCACTGACATTTGCCCTATCTGAAAGTCTGATAAACGCCGGAAAAATGAATAAGTCACACAAAAAAATTTTTTTTACTTTTTTCAATTTTACCCCCGTGGGATATATATTCTACCCACACAAATTTGGAACTCTCCTTCGATACCCTCACACATATTATTCACTCATTTAGTGGATGTTTTCACAAAAAAGTGAAATTTTCAAAAATCCAGAAAATTCGCTGAAAACGACAAACTATCAAAGACTCATTGGGCGAATCGCTCTGGAACTGAAATGGGAATGCTCACTGACATTTCCCCGATCTTAAAGTCTGTAAACGCCAGAAAAATGACTAAGTCCAAAAAAAAATTTTTTTAAACTTTTTTCAATTTTACCCCCGTTGGATATATATTCTACCCACACACATTTGGAACTCTCCTGGGGTACCCTCACACATATTATTCCCTCATTTAGTGGATATTTTCACAAAAAAGTGAAATTTTCAAAAATCCAGAAAATTGGCTGAAAACGACTAAATGTCAAGGACTCATTGGGCGAATCGATCTGGAACTGAAATTGGAACGCTCACTGACATTTGCCCTATCTGAAAGTCTGATAAACGCCGGAAAAATGACTAAGTCCAAAAAAAAAATTTTTCCAACTTTTTTCAATTTTACCCCCGTGAAATATATATTCTTCCCACACACATTTAGGACTCTCCTGGGGTACCCTCACACATATTATTCCCTCATTTAGTGGATATTTTCACAAAGAAGTGAAATTTTCAAATATCCAGAAAATTGGCTGAAAACGACTAAATAACAAGGACTCATTGGGCGAATCGCTCTGGAACTGAAATCAGAATGCTCACTGACATTTCCCCTATCTGAAAGTCTGATAAACGCCGGAAAAATGACTAAGTCCAAAAAAAAATTTTTTTAGACTTTTTTCAATTTTACCCCCGTGCGATATATATTCTACCCACACACATTTGGAACTCTCCTGGGGTACCCTCACACATATTATTCCCTCATTTAGTGGATATTTTCACAAAAAAGTGAAATTTTCAAAAATCCAGAAAATTGGCTGAAAACGACTAAATATCAAAGACTCATTGGGCGAATCGCTCTGGAACTGAAATGGGAATGCTCACTGACATTTCCCCTATCTTAAAGTCTGTAAACGCCAGAAAAATGACTAAGTCCAAAAAAAAAATTTTTTAAACTTTTTTCAATTTTACCCCCGTGGGATATATATTCTACCCACACACATTTGGATCTCTCCTTGGGTACCCTCATACATATTATTCCCTCATTTAGTGGATATTTTCACAAAAAAGTGAAATTTTCAAAAATCCAGAAAATTGGCTGAAAACGACTAAATATCAAGGACTCATTGGGAGAATCGCTCTGGAACTGAAATCGGAATGCTCACTGACATTTCCCCTATCTGAAAGTCTGATAAACGCCGGAAAAATTAATAAGTCACAAAAAAAAATTTTTTCAACTTTTTTCAATTTTACCCCCGTGGGATATATATTCTACCCACACAAATTTGGAACTCTCCTTCGGTACCCTCACACATATTATTCCCTCATTTAGTGGATATTTTCACAAAAAAGTGAAATTTTCAAAAATCCAGAAAATTGGCTGAAAACGACTAAATATCAAAGACTCATTGGGCGAATCGCTCTGGAACTGAAATGGGAATGCTCACTGACATTTCCCCTATCTTAAAGTCTGTAAATGCCAGAAAAATGACTAAGTCCAAAAAAAAATTTTTTTCAACTTTTTTCAATTTTACCCCCGTGGGATATATATTCTACCCACACACATTTGGAACTCTCCTGGGGTACCCTCACACATATTATTCCCTCATTTAGTGGATATTTTCACAAAAAAGTGAAATTTTCAAAAATCCAGAAAATTGGCTGAAAACGACTAAATGTCAAGGACTCATTGGGCGAATCGATCTGGAACTGAAATTGGAACGCTCACTGACATTTGCCCTATCTGAAAGTCTGATAAACGCCGGAAAAATGACTAAGTCCAAAAAAAAAATTTTTCCAACTTTTTTCAATTTTACCCCCGTGAAATATATATTCTTCCCACACACATTTAGGACTCTCCTGGGGTACCCTCACACATATTATTCCCTCATTTAGTGGATATTTTCACAAAGAAGTGAAATTTTCAAATATCCAGAAAATTGGCTGAAAACGACTAAATAACAAGGACTCATTGGGCGAATCGCTCTGGAACTGAAATGGGAATGCTCACTGACATTTCCCCTATCTTAAAGTCTGTAAATGCCAGAAAAATGACTAAGTCCAAAAAAAAATTTTTTTCAACTTTTTTCAATTTTACCCCCGTGGGATATATATTCTACCCACACACATTTGCAACTCTCCTGGGGTACCCTCATACATATTATTCCCTCATTTAGTGGATATTTTCACAAAAAAGTGAAATTTTCAAAAATCCAGAAAATTGGCTGAAAACGACTAAATAACAAGGACTCATTGGGCGAATCGCTCTGGAACTGAAATCGGAACGCTCACTGACATTTGCCCTATCTGAAAGTCTGATAAACGCCGGAAAAATTAAGTCACAAAAAAAAATTTTTTCAACTTTTTTCAATTTTACCCCCGTGGGATATATATTCTACCCACACAAATTTGGAACTCTCCTTCGGTACCCTCACACATATTATTCCCTCATTTAGTGGATATTTTCACAAAAAAGTGAAATTTTCAAAAATCCAGAAAATTGGCTGAAAACGACTAAATGTCAAGGACTCATTGGGCGAATCGCTCTGGAACTGAAATCGGAACGCTCACTGACATTTGCCCTATCTGAAAGTCTGATAAACGCCGGAAAAATGAATAAGTCACACAAAAAAATTTTTTTTACTTTTTTCAATTTTACCCCCGTGGGATATATATTCTACCCACACAAATTTGGAACTCTCCTTCGATACCCTCACACATATTATTCCCTCATTTAGTGGATATTTTCACAAAAAAGTGAAATTTTCAAAAATCCAGAAAATTGGCTGAAAACGACTAAATATCAAGGACTCATTGGGCGAATCGCTCTGGAACTGAAATCGGAATGCTCACTGACATTTGCCCTATCTGAAAGTCTGATAAACGCCGGAAAAATGAATAAGTCACAAAAAAAAATTTTTTCAACTTTTTTCAATTTTACCCCCGTGGGATATATATTCTTCCCACACACATTTAGAACTCTCCTGGGGTAACCTCACACATATTATTCCCTCATTTAGTGGATATTTTCACAAAAAAGTGAAATTTTCAAAAATCCAGAAAATTGGCGGAAAACAACTAAATAACAAGGACTCATTGGGCGAATCGCTCTGGAACTGAAATCGGAACGCTCACTGACATTTCCCCTATCTGAAAGTCTGATAAACGCCGGAAAAATGACTAAGTCCAAAAAAAAATTTTTTTCAACTTTTTTCAATTTTACCCCCGTGGGATATATATTCTACCCACACACATTTGGAACTCTCCTGAGGTACCCTCATACTTATTATTCCCTCATTTAGTGGATATTTTCACAAAAAAGTGAAATTTTCAAAAATCCAGAAAATTGGCTGAAAACAACTAAATAACAAGGACACATTGGGCGAATCGCTCTGGAACTGAAATCGGAATGCTCACTGACATTTCCCCTATCTGAAAGTCTGATAAACGCCGGAAAAATGACTAAGTCCAAAAAAAAATTTTTTTAGACTTTTTTCAATTTTACCCCCGTGGGATATATATTCTACCAACACACATCTGGAACTCTCCTGGGGTACCCTCACACATATTATTCCCTCATTTAGTGGATATTTTCACAAAGAAGTGAAATTTTCAAAAATCCAGAAAATTGGCTGAAAACGACTAAGTATCAAGGACTCATTGGGCGAATCGCTCTGGAACTGAAATCAGAACGCTCACTGACATCTCCCCTATCTGAAAGTCTGAAAAACGCCAGAAAAATGACTAAGTCCCAAAAAAAAATTTTTTCGACTTTTTTCAATTTTACCCCCGTGGGATATATATTCTACCCACACACATTTAGAACTCTCCTGGGGTAACCTCACACATATTATTCCCTCATTTAGTGGATAATTTCACAAAAAAGTGAAATTTTCAAAAATCCAGAAAATTGGCTGAAAACAACTAAATAACAAGGACTCATTGGGCAAATCGCTCTGGAACTGAAATCGGAACGCTCACTGAAATTTCCCCTATCTGAAAGTCTGAAAAACGCCGGAAAAATGACTAAGTCCAAAAAAAAATTTTTTTCAACTTTTTTCAACTTTACCCCCGTGGGATATATATTCTTCCCACACACATTTAGAACTCTCCTGGGGTAACCTCACACATATTATTCCCTCATTTAGTGGATATTTTCACAAAAAAGTGAAATTTTCAAAAATCCAGAAAATTGGTTGAAAACGACTAAATATCAAGGACTCATTGGGCGAATCGCTCTGGAACTGAAATAGGAACGCTCACTGACATTTGCCCTATCTGAAAGTCTGATAAACGCCGGAAAAATGAATAAGTCACAAAAAAAAAAATTTTCAACTTTTTTCAATTTTACCCCCGTGGGATATATATTCTACCCACACAAATTTGGAACTCTCCTTCGGTACCCTCACACATATTATTCCCTCATTTAGTGGATATTTTCACAAAAAAGTGAAATTTTCAAAAATCCAGAAAATTGGCTGAAAACGACTAAATATCAAGGACTCATTGGGCGAATCGCTCTGGAACTGAAATCGGAACGCTCACTGACATTTGCCCTATCTGAAAGTCTGATAAACGCCGGAAAAATGAATAAGTCACAAAAAAAAATGTTTTCAACTTTTTTCAATTTTACCCCCGTGGGATATATATTCTACCCACACAAATTTGGAACTCTCCTTCGGTACCCTCACACATATTATTCCCTCATTTAGTGGATATTTTCACAAAAAAGTGAAATTTTCAAAAATCCAGAAAATTGGCGGAAAACAACTAAATAACAAGGACTCATTGGGCGAATCGCTCTGGAACTGAAATCGGAACGCTCACTGACATTTGCCCTATCTGAAAGTCTGATAAACGCCGGAAAAATGAATAAGTCACAAAAAAAAATTTTTTCAACTTTTTTCAATTTTACCCCCGTGGGATATATATTCTTCCCACACACATTTAGAACTCTCCTGGGGTAACCTCACACATATTATTCCCTCATTTAGTGGATATTTTCACAAAAAAGTGAAATTTTCAAAAATCCAGAAAATTGGCGGAAAACAACTAAATAACAAGGACTCATTGGGCGAATCGCTCTGGAACTGAAATCGGAACGCTCACTGACATTTCCCCTATCTGAAAGTCTGATAAACGCCGGAAAAATGACTAAGTCCAAAAAAAAATTTTTTTCAACTTTTTTCAATTTTACCCCCGTGGGATATATATTCTACCCACACACATTTGGAACTCTCCTGAGGTACCCTCATACTTATTATTCCCTCATTTAGTGGATATTTTCACAAAAAAGTGAAATTTTCAAAAATCCAGAAAATTGGCTGAAAACAACTAAATAACAAGGACACATTGGGCGAATCGCTCTGGAACTGAAATCGGAATGCTCACTGACATTTCCCCTATCTGAAAGTCTGATAAACACCGGAAAAATGACTAAGTCCAAAAAAAAAATTTTTTAGACTTTTTTCAATTTTACCCCCGTGGGATATATATTCTACCAACACACATCTGGAACTCTCCTGGGGTACCCTCACACATATTATTCCCTCATTTAGTGGATATTTTCACAAAGAAGTGAAATTTTCAAAAATCCAGAAAATTGGCTGAAAACGACTAAGTATCAAGGACTCATTGGGCGAATCGTTCTGGAACTGAAATCAGAACGCTCACTGACATCTCCCCTATCTGAAAGTCTGAAAAACGCCGGAAAAATGACTAAGTCCCAAAAAAAAATTTTTTCGACTTTTTTCAATTTTACCCCCGTGGGATATATATTCTACCCACACACATTTAGAACTCTCCTGGGGTAACCTCACACATATTATTCCCTCATTTAGTGGATAATTTCACAAAAAAGTGAAATTTTCAAAAATCCAGAAAATTGGCTGAAAACAACTAAATAACAAGGACTCATTGGGCAAATCGCTCTGGAACTGAAATCGGAACGCTCACTGAAATTTCCCCTATCTGAAAGTCTGATGAACGCCGGAAAAATGACTAAGTCCAAAAAAAAATTTTTTTCAACTTTTTTCAACTTTACCCCCGTGGGATATATATTCTTCCCACACACATTTAGAACTCTCCTGGGGTAACCTCACACATATTATTCCCTCATTTAGTGGATATTTTCACAAAAAAGTGAAATTTTCAAAAATCCAGAAAATTGGTTGAAAACGACTAAATATCAAGGACTCATTGGGCGAATCGCTCTGGAACTGAAATAGGAACGCTCACTGACATTTGCCCTATCTGAAAGTCTGATAAACGCCGGAAAAATGAATAAGTCACAAAAAAAAAAATTTTCAACTTTTTTCAATTTTACCCCCGTGGGATATATATTCTACCCACACAAATTTGGAACTCTCCTTCGGTACCCTCACACATATTATTCCCTCATTTAGTGGATATTTTCACAAAAAAGTGAAATTTTCAAAAATCCAGAAAATTGGCTGAAAACGACTAAATATCAAGGACTCATTGGGCGAATCGCTCTGGAACTGAAATCGGAACGCTCACTGACATTTGCCCTATCTGAAAGTCTGATAAACGCCGGAAAAATGAATAAGTCACAAAAAAAAATGTTTTCAACTTTTTTCAATTTTACCCCCGTGGGATATATATTCTACCCACACAAATTTGGAACTCTCCTTCGGTACCCTCACACATATTATTCCCTCATTTAGTGGATATTTTCACAAAAAAGTGAAATTTTCAAAAATCCAGAAAATTGGCGGAAAACAACTAAATAACAAGGACTCATTGGGCGAATCGCTCTGGAACTGAAATCGGAACGCTCACTGACATTTCCCCTATCTGAAAGTCTGATAAACGCCGGAAAAATGACTAAGTCCAAAAAAAAATTTTTTTCAACTTTTTTCAATTTTACCCCCGTGGGATATATATTCTACCCACACACATTTGGAACTCTCCTGAGGTACCCTCATACTTATTATTCCCTCATTTAGTGGATATTTTCACAAAAAAGTGAAATTTTCAAAAATACAGAAAATTGGCTGAAAACAACTAAATAACAAGGACACATTGGGCGAATCGCTCTGGAACTGAAATCGGAACGCTCACTGACATTTCCCCTATCTGAAAGTCTGATAAACGCCGGAAAAATGACTAAGTCCAAAAAAAAATTTTTTTAGACTTTTTTCAATTTTACCCCCGTGGGATATATATTCTACCAACACACATTTGGAACTCTCCTGGGGTACCCTCACACATATTATTCCCTCATTTAGTGGATATTTTCACAAAGAAGTGAAATTTTCAAAAATCCAGAAAATTGGCTGAAAACGACTAAGTATCAAGGACTCATTGGGTGAATCGCTCTGGAACTGAAATGGGAATGCTCACTGACATTTCCCCTATCTTAAAGTCTGTAAATGCCAGAAAAATGACTAAGTCCAAAAAAAAAAATTTTTTCAACTTTTTTCAATTTTACCCCCGTGGGATATATATTCTTCCCACACACATTTAGAACTCTCCTGGGGTACCCTCACACATATTATTCCCTCATTTAGTGGATATTTTCACAAAAAAGTGAAATTTTCAAAAATCCAGAAAATTGGCTGAAAACGACTAAATATCAAGGACTCATTGGGCGAATCGCTCTGGAACTGAAATCGGAATGCTCACTGACATTTGCCCTATCTGAAAGTCTGATAAACGCCGGAAAAATGAATAAGTCACAAAAAAAAATTTTTTCAACTTTTTTCAATTTTACCCCCGTGGGATATATATTCTTCCCACACACATTTAGAACTCTCCTGGGGTAACCTCACACATATTATTCCCTCATTTAGTGGATATTTTCACAAAAAAGTGAAATTTTCAAAAATCCAGAAAATTGGCGGAAAACAACTAAATAACAAGGACTCATTGGGCGAATCGCTCTGGAACTGAAATCGGAACGCTCACTGACATTTCCCCTATCTGAAAGTCTGATAAACGCCGGAAAAATGACTAAGTCCAAAAAAAAATTTTTTTCAACTTTTTTCAATTTTACCCCCGTGGGATATATATTCTACCCACACACATTTGGAACTCTCCTGAGGTACCCTCATACTTATTATTCCCTCATTTAGTGGATATTTTCACAAAAAAGTGACATTTTCAAAAATCCAGAAAATTGGCTGAAAACAACTAAATAACAAGGACACATTGGGCGAATCGCTCTGGAACTGAAATCGGAATGCTCACTGACATTTCCCCTATCTGAAAGTCTGATAAACGCCGGAAAAATGACTAAGTCCAAAAAAAAATTTTTTTAGACTTTTTTCAATTTTACCCCCGTGGGATATATATTCTACCAACACACATCTGGAACTCTCCTGGGGTACCCTCACACATATTATTCCCTCATTTAGTGGATATTTTCACAAAGAAGTGAAATTTTCAAAAATCCAGAAAATTGGCTGAAAACAACTAAGTATCAAGGACTCATTGGGCGAATCGCTCTGGAACTGAAATCAGAACGCTCACTGACATCTCCCCTATCTGAAAGTCTGAAAAACGCCGGAAAAATGACTAAGTCCCAAAAAAAAATTTTTTCGACTTTTTTCAATTTTACCCCCGTGGGATATATATTCTACCCACACACATTTAGAACTCTCCTGGGGTAACCTCACACATATTATTCCCTCATTTAGTGGATAATTTCACAAAAAAGTGAAATTTTCAAAAATCCAGAAAATTGGCTGAAAACAACTAAATAACAAGGACTCATTGGGCAAATCGCTCTGGAACTGAAATCGGAACGCTCACTGAAATTTCCCCTATCTGAAAGTCTGATGAACGCCGGAAAAATGACTAAGTCCAAAAAAAAATTTTTTTCAACTTTTTTCAACTTTACCCCCGTGGGATATATATTCTTCCCACACACATTTACAACTCTCCTGGGGTAACCTCACACATATTATTCCCTCATTTAGTGGATATTTTCACAAAAAAGTGAAATTTTCAAAAATCCAGAAAATTGGTTGAAAACGACTAAATATCAAGGACTCATTGGGCGAATCGCTCTGGAACTGAAATAGGAACGCTCACTGACATTTGCCCTATCTGAAAGTCTGATAAACGCCGGAAAAATGAATAAGTCACAAAAAAAAAAATTTTCAACTTTTTTCAATTTTACCCCCGTGGGATATATATTCTACCCACACAAATTTGGAACTCTCCTTCGGTACCCTCACACATATTATTCCCTCATTTAGTGGATATTTTCACAAAAAAGTGAAATTTTCAAAAATCCAGAAAATTGGCTGAAAACGACTAAATATCAAGGACTCATTGGGCGAATCGCTCTGGAACTGAAATCGGAACGCTCACTGACATTTGCCCTATCTGAAAGTCTGATAAACGCCGGAAAAATGAATAAGTCACAAAAAAAAATGTTTTCAACTTTTTTCAATTTTACCCCCGTGGGATATATATTCTACCCACACAAATTTGGAACTCTCCTTCGGTACCCTCACACATATTATTCCCTCATTTAGTGGATATTTTCACAAAAAAGTGAAATTTTCAAAAATCCAGAAAATTGGCGGAAAACAACTAAATAACAAGGACTCATTGGGCGAATCGCTCTGGAACTGAAATCGGAACGCTCACTGACATTTCCCCTGTCTGAAAGTCTGATAAACGCCGGAAAAATGACTAAGTCCAAAAAAAAATTTTTTCGGCTTTTTTCAATTTTACCCCCGTGGGATATATATTCTACCCACACAAATTTGGAACTCTCCTTCGGTACCCTCACACATATTATTCCCTCATTTAGTGGATATTTTCACAAAAAAGTGAAATTTTCAAAAATCCAGAAAATTGGCTGAAAACAACTAAATAACAAGGACTCATTGGGCAAATCGCTCTGGAACTGAAATCGGAATGCTCACTGACATTTCCCCTATCTGAAAGTCTGATAAACTCCGGAAAAATGACTAAGTCCAAAAAAAAATTTTTTTCAACTTTTTTCAATTTTACCCCCGTGGGATATATATTCTACCCACACACATTTGGAACTCTCCTGGGGTACCCTCACACATATTGTTCCCTCATTTAGTGGACATTTTCACAAAGAAGTGAAATTTTCAAAAATCCAGAAAATTGGCTGAAAACGACTAAGTATCAAGGACTCATTGGGCGAATCGCTCTGGAACTGAAATCGGAACGCTCACTGACATTTCCCCAATCTGAAAGTCTGATAAACGCCGGAAAAATGACTAAGTCCCAAAAAAATTTTTTTTCCACTTTTTTCAATTTTACCCCCGTGGGATATATATTCTAGCCACACACATTGGAACTCTCCTGGGGTACCCTCATACATATTATTCCCTCATTTAGTGGATATTTTCACAAAGAAGTGAAATTTTCAAAAATCCAGAAAATTGGCTGAAAACGACTAAGCATCAAGGACTCATTGGGCGAATCGCTCTGGAACTGAAATCGGAACGCTCACTGAAATCTCCCCTATCTGAAAGTCTGATAAACGCCGGAAAAATGACTAAGTCCAAAAAAAATTTTTTTTCGACTTTTTTCAATTTTACCCCCGTGGGATATATATTCTACCCACACAAATTTGGAACTCTCCTTCGGTACCCTCACACATATTATTCCCTCATTTAGTGGATATTTTCACAAAAAAGTGAAATTTTCAAAAATCCAGAAAATTGGCTGAAAACAACTAAATAACAAGGACTCATTGGGCGAATCGCTCTGGAACTGAAATCGGAACGCTCACTGACATTTCCCCTATCTGAAAGTCTGATAAACGCCGGAAAAATGACTAAGTCCAAAAAAAAATTTTTTTCAACTTTTTTCAATTTTACCCCCGTGGGATATATATTCTACCCACACAAATTTGGAACTCTCCTTCGGTACCCTGACACATATTATTCCCTCATTTAGTGGATATTTTCACAAAAAAGTGAAATTTTCAAAAATCCAGAAAATTGGCTGAAAACGACTAAATATCAAAGACTCATTGGGCGAATCGCTCTGGAACTGAAATGGGAATGCTCACTGACATTTCCCCTATCTTAAAGTCTGATAAACGCCAGAAAAATGACTAACTCCAAAAAAAATTTTTTTTCAACTTTTTTCAATTTTACCCCCGTGGGATATAAATTCTTCCCACACACATTTAGAACTCTCCTGAGGTACCCTCACACATATTATTCCCTCATTTAGTGGATATTTTCACAAAAAAGTGAAATTTTCAAAAATCCAGAAAATTGGCTGAAAACAACTAAATAACAAGGACTCATTGGGCGAATCGCTCTGGAACTGAAATCGGAACGCTCACTGACATTTCCCCAATCTGAAAGTCTGATAAACGCCGGAAAAATGACTAAGTCCCAAAAAAATTTTTTTTCCACTTTTTTCAATTTTACCCCCGTGGGATATATATTCTACCCACACAAATTTGGAACTCTCCTTCGGTACCCTCACACATATTATTCCCTCATTTAGTGGATATTTTCACAAAAAAGTGAAATTTTCAAAAATCCAGAAAATTGGCTGAAAACGACTAAATATCAAGGACTCATTGGGCGAATCGCTCTGGAACTGAAATCGGAACGCTCACTGACATTTGCCCTATCTGAAAGTCTGATAAACGCCGGAAAAATGAATAAGTCACAAAAAAAAATGTTTTCAACTTTTTTCAATTTTACCCCCGTGGGATATATATTCTACCCACACAAATTTGGAACTCTCCTTCGGTACCCTCACACATATTATTCCCTCATTTAGTGGATATTTTCACAAAAAAGTGAAATTTTCAAAAATCCAGAAAATTGGCTGAAAACGACTAAATATCAAGGACTCATTGGGCGAATCGATCTGGAACTGAAATCGGAACACTCACTGACATTTGCCCTATCTGAAAGTCTGATAAACGCCGGAAAAATGACTAAGTCCAAAAAAAAAAATTTTTTCAACTTTTTTCAATTTTACCCCCGTGGGATATATATTCTTCCCACACACATTTAGAACTCTCCTGGGGTAACCTCACACATATTATTCCCTCATTTAGTGGACATTTTCACAAAAAAGTGAAATTTTCAAAAATCCAGAAAATTGGCTGAAAACAACTAAATAACAAGGACTCATTGGGCGAATCGCTCTGGAACTGAAATCGGAACGCTCACTGACATTTCCCCTATCTGAAAGTCTGATAAACGCCGGAAAAATGACTAAGTCCAAAAAAAAATTTTTTTCAACTTTTTTCAATTTTACCCCCGTGGGATATATATTCTACCCACACACATTTGGAACTCTCCTGGGGTACCCTCATACATATTATTCCCTCATTTAGTGGATATTTTCACAAAAAAGTGAAATTTTCAAAAATCAAGAAAATTGGCTGAAAAAGACTAAATAACAAGGACTCATTGGGCGAATCACTCTAGAACTAAAATCGGAACGCTCACTGACATTTCCCCTATCTTAAAGTCTGATAAACGCCGGAAAAATGACTAAGTCCAAAAAAAAATTTTTTTCAACTTTTTTCAATTTTACCCCCGTGGGATATATATTCTACCCACACACATTTGCAAGTCTCCTGGGGTACCCTCACACATATTATTCCCTCATTTAGTGGATATTTTCACAAAGAAGTGAAATTTTCAAAAATCCAGAAAATTGGCTGAAAACGACTAAGTATCAAGGACTCATTGGGCGAATCGCTCTGGAACTGAAATCGGAACGCTCACTGACATTTCCCCTATCTGAAAGTCTGATAAACGCCGGAAAAATGACTAAGTCCCAAAAAAAAATTTTTTCAACTTTTTTCAATTTTACCCCCGTGGGATATATATTCTACCCACACAAATTTGGAACTCTCCTTCGGTACCCTCACACATATTATTCCCTCATTTAGTGGATATTTTCACAAAAAAGTGAAATTTTCAAAAATCCAGAAAATTGGCTGAAAACGACTAAATATCAAGGACTCATTGGGCGAATCGATCTGGAACTGAAATCGGAACACTCACTGACATTTGCCCTATCTGAAAGTCTGATAAACGCCGGAAAAATGACTAAGTCCAAAAAAAAAAATTTTTTCAACTTTTTTCAATTTTACCCCCGTGGGATATATATTCTTCCCACACACATTTAGAACTCTCCTGGGGTAACCTCACACATATTATTCCCTCATTTAGTGGATATTTTCACAAAAAAGTGAAATTTTCAAAGATCCAGAAAATTGGCTGAAAACAACTAAATAACAAGGACTCATTGGGCGAATCGCTCTGGAACTAAAATCGGAACGCTCACAGACATTTCCCCTATCTGAAAGTCTGAAAAACGCCGCAAAAATGACTAAGTCCAAAAAAAAATTTTTTTAGACTTTTTTCAATTTTACCCCCGTGGGATATATATTCTACCCACACACATTTGGAACTCTCCTGGGGTACCCTCACACATATTATTCCCTCATTTAGTGGATATTTTCACAAAAAAGTGAAATTTTCAAAAATCCAGAAAATTGGCTGAAAACGACTAAATATCAAGGACTCATTGTGCGAATTGATCTGGAACTGAAATCGGAATGCTCACTGACATTTGCCCTATCTGAAAGTCTGATAAACGCCGGAAAAATGACTAAGTCCAAAAAAAATTTTTTTCGGCTTTTTTCAATTTTACCCCCGTGGGATATATATTCTAGCCACACACATTGGAACTCTCCTGGGGTACCCTCATACATATTATTCCCTCATTTAGTGGATATTTTCACAAAGAAGTGAAATTTTCAAAAATCCAGAAAATTGGCTGAAAACGACTAAGCATCAAGGACTCATTGGGCGAATCGCTCTGGAACTGAAATCGGAACGCTCACTGAAATCTCCCCTATCTGAAAGTCTGATAAACGCCGGAAAAATGACTAAGTCCAAAAAAAAATTTTTTTCAACTTTTTTCAATTTTACCCCCGTGGGATATATATTCTACCCACACAAATTTGGAACTCTCCTTCGGTACCCTGACACATATTATTCCCTCATTTAGTGGATATTTTCACAAAAAAGTGAAATTTTCAAAAATCCAGAAAATTGGCTGAAAACGACTAAATATCAAAGACTCATTGGGCGAATCGCTCTGGAACTGAAATGGGAATGCTCACTGACATTTCCCCTATCTTAAAGTCTGATAAACGCCAGAAAAATGACTAACTCCAAAAAAAATTTTTTTTCAACTTTTTTCAATTTTACCCCCGTGGGATATAAATTCTTCCCACACACATTTAGAACTCTCCTGAGGTACCCTCACACATATTATTCCCTCATTTAGTGGATATTTTCACAAAAAAGTGAAATTTTCAAAAATCCAGAAAATTGGCTGAAAACAACTAAATAACAAGGACTCATTGGGCGAATCGCTCTGGAACTGAAATCGGAACGCTCACTGACATTTCCCCAATCTGAAAGTCTGATAAACGCCGGAAAAATGACTAAGTCCCAAAAAAATTTTTTTTCCACTTTTTTCAATTTTACCCCCGTGGGATATATATTCTACCCACACAAATTTGGAACTCTCCTTCGGTACCCTCACACATATTATTCCCTCATTTAGTGGATATTTTCACAAAAAAGTGAAATTTTCAAAAATCCAGAAAATTGGCTGAAAACGACTAAATATCAAGGACTCATTGGGCGAATCGCTCTGGAACTGAAATCGGAACGCTCACTGACATTTGCCCTATCTGAAAGTCTGATAAACGCCGGAAAAATGAATAAGTCACAAAAAAAAATGTTTTCAACTTTTTTCAATTTTACCCCCGTGGGATATATATTCTACCCACACAAATTTGGAACTCTCCTTCGGTACCCTCACACATATTATTCCCTCATTTAGTGGATATTTTCACAAAAAAGTGAAATTTTCAAAAATCCAGAAAATTGGCTGAAAACGACTAAATATCAAGGACTCTTTGGGCGAATCGATCTGGAACTGAAATCGGAACACTCACTGACATTTGCCCTATCTGAAAGTCTGATAAACGCCGGAAAAATGACTAAGTCCAAAAAAAAAAATTTTTTCAACTTTTTTCAATTTTACCCCCGTGGGATATATATTCTTCCCACACACATTTAGAACTCTCCTGGGGTAACCTCACACATATTATTCCCTCATTTAGTGGACATTTTCACAAAAAAGTGAAATTTTCAAAAATCCAGAAAATTGGCTGAAAACAACTAAATAACAAGGACTCATTGGGCGAATCGCTCTGGAACTGAAATCGGAACGCTCACTGACATTTCCCCTATCTGAAAGTCTGATAAACGCCGGAAAAATGACTAAGTCCAAAAAAAAATTTTTTTCAACTTTTTTCAATTTTACCCCCGTGGGATATATATTCTACCCACACACATTTGGAACTCTCCTGGGGTACCCTCATACATATTATTCCCTCATTTAGTGGATATTTTCACAAAAAAGTGAAATTTTCAAAAATCAAGAAAATTGGCTGAAAAAGACTAAATAACAAGGACTCATTGGGCGAATCACTCTAGAACTAAAATCGGAACGCTCACTGACATTTCCCCTATCTTAAAGTCTGATAAACGCCGGAAAAATGACTAAGTCCAAAAAAAAATTTTTTTCAACTTTTTTCAATTTTACCCCCGTGGGATATATATTCTACCCACACACATTTGCAAGTCTCCTGGGGTACCCTCACACATATTATTCCCTCATTTAGTGGATATTTTCACAAAGAAGTGAAATTTTCAAAAATCCAGAAAATTGGCTGAAAACGACTAAGTATCAAGGACTCATTGGGCGAATCGCTCTGGAACTGAAATCGGAACGCTCACTGACATTTCCCCTATCTGAAAGTCTGATAAACGCCGGAAAAATGACTAAGTCCCAAAAAAAAATTTTTTCAACTTTTTTCAATTTTACCCCCGTGGGATATATATTCTACCCACACAAATTTGGAACTCTCCTTCGGTACCCTCACACATATTATTCCCTCATTTAGTGGATATTTTCACAAAAAAGTGAAATTTTCAAAAATCCAGAAAATTGGCTGAAAACGACTAAATATCAAGGACTCATTGGGCGAATCGATCTGGAACTGAAATCGGAACACTCACTGACATTTGCCCTATCTGAAAGTCTGATAAACGCCGGAAAAATGACTAAGTCCAAAAAAAAAAATTTTTTCAACTTTTTTCAATTTTACCCCCGTGGGATATATATTCTTCCCACACACATTTAGAACTCTCCTGGGGTAACCTCACACATATTATTCCCTCATTTAGTGGATATTTTCACAAAAAAGTGAAATTTTCAAAGATCCAGAAAATTGGCTGAAAACAACTAAATAACAAGGACTCATTGGGCGAATCGCTCTGGAACTAAAATCGGAACGCTCACAGACATTTCCCCTATCTGAAAGTCTGAAAAACGCCGCAAAAATGACTAAGTCCAAAAAAAAATTTTTTTAGACTTTTTTCAATTTTACCCCCGTGGGATATATATTCTACCCACACACATTTGGAACTCTCCTGGGGTACCCTCACACATATTATTCCCTCATTTAGTGGATATTTTCACAAAAAAGTGAAATTTTCAAAAATCCAGAAAATTGGCTGAAAACGACTAAATATCAAGGACTCATTGTGCGAATTGATCTGGAACTGAAATCGGAATGCTCACTGACATTTGCCCTATCTGAAAGTCTGATAAACGCCGGAAAAATGACTAAGTCCAAAAAAAATTTTTTTCGGCTTTTTTCAATTTTACCCCCGTGGGATATATATTCTAGCCACACACATTGGAACTCTCCTGGGGTACCCTCATACATATTATTCCCTCATTTAGTGGATATTTTCACAAAGAAGTGAAATTTTCAAAAATCCAGAAAATTGGCTGAAAACGACTAAGCATCAAGGACTCATTGGGCGAATCGCTCTGGAACTGAAATCGGAACGCTCACTGAAATCTCCCCTATCTGAAAGTCTGATAAACGTCGGAAAAATGACTAAGTCCAAAAAAAATTTTTTTTCGACTTTTTTCAATTTTACCCCCGTGGGATATATATTCTACCCACACAAATTTGGAACTCTCCTTCGGTACCCTCACACATATTATTCCCTCATTTAGTGGATATTTTCACAAAAAAGTGAAATTTTCAAAAATCCAGAAAATTGGCTGAAAACAACTAAATAACAAGGACTCATTGGGCGAATCGCTCTGGAACTGAAATCGGAACGCTCACTGACATTTCCCCTATCTGAAAGTCTGATAAACGCCGGAAAAATGACTAAGTCCAAAAAAAAATTTTTTTCAACTTTTTTCAATTTTACCCCCGTGGGATATATATTCTACCCACACACATTTGGAACTCTCCTGGGGTACCCTCACACATATTATTCCCTCATTTAGTGGATATTTTCACAAAAAAGTGAAATTTTCAAAAATCAAGAAAATTGGCTGAAAAAGACTAAATAACAAGGACTCATTGGGCGAATCACTCTAGAACTAAAATCGGAACGCTCACTGACATTTCCCCTATCTTAAAGTCTGATAAACGCCGGAAAAATGACTAAGTCCAAAAAAAAATTTTTTTCAACTTTTTTCAATTTTACCCCCGTGGGATATATATTCTACCCACACACATTTGGAAGTCTCCTGGGGTACCCTCACACATATTATTCCCTCATTTAGTGGATATTTTCACAAAGAAGTGAAATTTTCAAAAATCCAGAAAATTGGCTGAAAACGACTAAGTATCAAGGACTCATTGGGCGAATCGCTCTGGAACTGAAATCGGAACGCTCACTGACATTTCCCCTATCTGAAAGTCTGATAAACGCCGGAAAAATGACTAAGTCCCAAAAAAAAATTTTTTCAACTTTTTTCAATTTTACCCCCGTGGGATATATATTCTACCCACACAAATTTGGAACTCTCCTTCGGTACCCTGACACATATTATTCCCTCATTTAGTGGATATTTTCACAAAAAAGTGAAATTTTCAAAAATCCAGAAAATTGGCTGAAAACGACTAAATATCAAAGACTCATTAGGCGAATCGCTCTGGAACTGAAATGGGAATGCTCACTGACATTTCCCCTATCTTAAAGTCTGATAAACGCCAGAAAAATGACTAACTCCAAAAAAAATTTTTTTTCAACTTTTTCCAATTTTACCCCCGTGGGATATAAATTCTTCCCACACACATTTAGAACTCTCCTGAGGTACCCTCACACATATTATTCCCTCATTTAGTGGATATTTTCACAAAAAAGTGAAATTTTCAAAAATCCAGAAAATTGGCTGAAAACAACTAAATAACAAGGACTCATTGGGCGAATCGCTCTGGAACTAAAATCGGAATGCTCACAGACATTTCCCCTATCTGAAAGTCTGATAAACGCCGGAAAAATGACTAAGTCCAAAAAAAAATTTTTTTAGACTTTTTTCAATTTTACCCCCGTGGGATATATATTCTACCCACACACATTTGGAACTCTCCTGGGGTACCCTCACACATATTATTGCCTCATTTAGTGGATATTTTCACAAAAAAGTGAAATTTTCAAAAATCCAGAAAATTGGCTGAAAACAACTAAATAACAAGGACTCATTGGGCAAATCGCTCTGGAACTGAAATCGGAATGCTCACTGACATTTCCCCTATCTGAAAGTCTGATAAACTCCGGAAAAATGACTAAGTCCAAAAAAAAATTTTTTTCAACTTTTTTCAATTTTACCCCCGTGGGATATATATTCTACCCACACACATTTGGAACTCTCCTGGGGTACCCTCACACATATTGTTCCCTCATTTAGTGGACATTTTCACAAAGAAGTGAAATTTTCAAAAATCCAGAAAATTGGCTGAAAACGACTAAGTATCAAGGACTCATTGGGCGAATCGATCTGGAACTGAAATCGGAACACTCACTGACATTTGCCCTATCTGAAAGTCTGATAAACGCCGGAAAAATGACTAAGTCCAAAAAAAAAAATTTTTTCAACTTTTTTCAATTTTACCCCCGTGGGATATATATTCTTCCCACACACATTTAGAACTCTCCTGGGGTAACCTCACACATATTATTCCCTCATTTAGTGGATATTTTCACAAAAAAGTGAAATTTTCAAAAATCCAGAAAATTGGCTGAAAACAACTAAATAACAAGGACTCATTGGGCGAATCGCTCTGGAACTGAAATCGGAATGCTCACTGACATTTCCCCTATCTGAAAGTCTGATAAACGCCGGAAAAATGACTAAGTCCAAAAAAAAATTTTTTTCAACTTTTTTCAATTTTACCCCCGTGGGATATATATTCTACCCACACACATTTGGAACTCTCCTGGGGTACCCTCACACATATTATTCCCTCATTTAGTGGATATTTTCACAAGAAAGTGAAATTTTCAAAAATCCAGAAAATTGGCTGAAAACGACTAAATATCAAAGACTCATTGGGCGAATCGCTCTGGAACTGAAATGGGAATGCTCACTGACATTTCCCCTATCTTAAAGTCTGATAAATGCCAGAAAAATGACTAACTCCAAAAAAAATTTTTTTTCAACTTTTTCCAATTTTACCCCCGTGGGATATAAATTCTTCCCACACACATTTAGAACTCTCCTGAGGTACCCTCACACATATTATTCCCTCATTTAGTGGATATTTTCACAAAAAAGTGAAATTTTCAAAAATCCAGAAAATTGGCTGAAAACAACTAAATAACAAGGACTCATTGGGCGAATCGCTCTGGAACTAAAATCGGAACGCTCACAGACATTTCCCCTATCTGAAAGTCTGATAAACGCCGGAAAAATGACTAAGTCCAAAAAAAAATTTTTTTAGACTTTTTTCAATTTTACCCCCGTGGGATATATATTCTACCCACACACATTTGGAACTCTCCTGGGGTACCCTCACACATATTATTCCCTCATTTAGTGGATATTTTCACAAAAAAGTGAAATTTTCAAAAATCCAGAAAATTGGCTGAAAACAACTAAATAACAAGGACTCATTGGGCAAATCGCTCTGGAACTGAAATCGGAATGCTCACTGACATTTCCCCTATCTGAAAGTCTGATAAACTCCGGAAAAATGACTAAGTCCAAAAAAAAATTTTTTTCAACTTTTTTCAATTTTACCCCCGTGGGATATATATTCTACCCACACACATTTGGAACTCTCCTGGGGTACCCTCACACATATTGTTCCCTCATTTAGTGGACATTTTCACAAAGAAGTGAAATTTTCAAAAATCCAGAAAATTGGCTGAAAACGACTAAGTATCAAGGACTCATTGGGCGAATCGATCTGGAACTGAAATCGGAACACTCACTGACATTTGCCCTATCTGAAAGTCTGATAAACGCCGGAAAAATGACTAAGTCCAAAAAAAAAAATTTTTTCAACTTTTTTCAATTTTACCCCCGTGGGATATATATTCTTCCCACACACATTTAGAACTCTCCTGGGGTAACCTCACACATATTATTCCCTCATTTAGTGGATATTTTCACAAAGAAGTGAAATTTTCAAAAATCCAGAAAATTGGCTGAAAACGACTAAATATCAAAGACTCATTGGACGAATCGCTCTGGAACTGAAATGGGAATGCTCACTGACATTTCCCCTATCTTAAAGTCTGATAAACGCCAGAAAAATGACTAGCTCCAAAAAAAATTTTTTTTCAACTGTTTTCAATTTTACCCCCGTGGGATATATATTCTTCCCACACACATTTAGAACTCTCCTGAGGTACCCTCACACATATTATTCCCTCATTTAGTGGATATTTTCACAAAAAAGTGAAATTTTCAAAAATCCAGAAAATTGGCTGAAAACAACTAAATAACAAGGACTCATTGGGCAAATCGCTCTGGAACTGAAATCGGAATGCTCACTGACATTTCCCCTATCTGAAAGTCTGATAAACTCCGGAAAAATGACTAAGTCCAAAAAAAAATTTTTTTCAACTTTTTTCAATTTTACCCCCGTGGGATATATATTCTACCCACACACATTTGGAACTCTCCTGGGGTACCCTCACACATATTGTTCCCTCATTTAGTGGACATTTTCACAAAGAAGTGAAATTTTCAAAAATCCAGAAAATTGGCTGAAAACGACTAAGTATCAAGGACTCATTGGGCGAATCGCTCTGGAACTGAAATCGGAACGCTCACTGACATTTCCCCTATCTGAAAGTCCGATAAACGCCGGAAAAATGACTAAGTCCCAAAAAAATTTTTTTTCCACTTTTTTCAATTTTACCCCCGTGGGATATATATTCTAGCCACACACATTGGAACTCTCCTGGGGTACCCTCATACATATTATTCCCTCATTTAGTGGATATTTTCACAAAGAAGTGAAATTTTCAAAAATCCAGAAAATTGGCTGAAAACGACTAAGAATCAAGGACTCATTGGGCGAATCGCTCTGGAACTGAAATCGGAACGCTCACTGAAATCTCCCCTATCTGAAAGTCCGATAAACGCCGGAAAAATGACTAAGTCCAAAAAAAAATTTTTTTTCGACTTTTTTCAATTTTACCCCCGTGGGATATATATTCTACCCACACAAATTTGGAACTCTCCTTCGGTACCCTCACACATATTATTCCCTCATTTAGTGGATATTTTCACAAAAAAGTGAAATTTTCAAAAATCCAGAAAATTGGCTGAAAACAACTAAATAACAAGGACTCATTGGGCGAATCGCTCTGGAACTGAAATCGGAACGCTCACTGACATTTCCCCTATCTGAAAGTCTGATAAACGCCGGAAAAATGACTAAGTCCAAAAAAAAATTTTTTTCAACTTTTTTCAATTTTACCCCCGTGGGATATATATTCTACCCACACACATTTGGAAGTCTCCTGGGGTACCCTCACACATATTATTCCCTCATTTAGTGGATATTTTCACAAAGAAGTGAAATTTTCAAAAATCCAGAAAATTGGCTGAAAACGACTAAGTATCAAGGACTCATTGGGCGAATCGCTCTGGAACTGAAATCGGAACGCTCACAGACATTTCCCCTATCTGAAAGTCTGATAAACGCCGGAAAAATGACTAAGTCCAAAAAAAAATTTTTTTCAACTTTTTTCAATTTTACCCCCGTGGGATATATATTCTACCCACACACATTTGGAACTCTCCTGGGGTACCCTCACACATATTATTCCCTCATTTAGTGGATATTTTCACAAAGAAGTGAAATTTTCAAAAATCCAGAAAATTGGCTGAAAACGACTAAATATCAAAGACTCATTGGGCGAATCGCTCTGGAACTGAAATGGGAATGCTCACTGACATTTCCCCTATCTTAAAGTCTGATAAACGCCAGAAAAATGACTAACTCCAAAAAAAATTTTTTTTCAACTTTTTTCAATTTTACCCCCGTGGGATATAAATTCTTCCCACACACATTTAGAACTCTCCTGAGGTACCCTCACACATATTATTCCCTCATTTAGTGGATATTTTCACAAAAAAGTGAAATTTTCAAAAATCCAGAAAATTGGCTGAAAACAACTAAATAACAAGGACTCATTGGGCGAATCGCTCTGGAACTAAAATCGGAACGCTCACAGACATTTCCCCTATCTGAAAGTCTGATAAACGCCGGAAAAATGACTAAGTCCCAAAAAAATTTTTTTTCCACTTTTTTCAATTTTACCCCCGTGGGATATATATTCTAGCCACACACATTGGAACTCTCCTGGGGTACCCTCATACATATTATTCCCTCATTTAGTGGATATTTTCACAAAGAAGTGAAATTTTCAAAAATCCAGAAAATTGGCTGAAAACGACTAAGAATCAAGGACTCATTGGGCGAATCGCTCTGGAACTGAAATCGGAACGCTCACTGAAATCTCCCCTATCTGAAAGTCCGATAAACGCCGGAAAAATGACTAAGTCCAAAAAAAAATTTTTTTTCGACTTTTTTCAATTTTACCCCCGTGGGATATATATTCTACCCACACACATTTGGAACTCTCCTGGGGTACCCTCACACATATTATTCCCTCATTTAGTGGATATTTTCACAAAAAAGTGAAATTTTCAAAAATCCAGAAAATTGGCTGAAAACAACTAAATAACAAGGACTCATTGGGCAAATCGCTCTGGAACTGAAATCGGAATGCTCACTGACATTTCCCCTATCTGAAAGTCTGATAAACTCCGGAAAAATGACTAAGTCCAAAAAAAAATTTTTTTCAACTTTTTTCAATTTTACCCCCGTGGGATATATATTCTACCCACACACATTTGGAACTCTCCTGGGGTACCCTCACACATATTGTTCCCTCATTTAGTGGACATTTTCACAAAGAAGTGAAATTTTCAAAAATCCAGAAAATTGGCTGAAAACGACTAAGTATCAAGGACTCATTGGGCGAATCGATCTGGAACTGAAATCGGAACACTCACTGACATTTGCCCTATCTGAAAGTCTGATAAACGCCGGAAAAATGACTAAGTCCAAAAAAAAAAATTTTTTCAACTTTTTTCAATTTTACCCCCGTGGGATATATATTCTTCCCACACACATTTAGAACTCTCCTGGGGTAACCTCACACATATTATTCCCTCATTTAGTGGATATTTTCACAAAAAAGTGAAATTTTCAAAAATCCAGAAAATTGGCTGAAAACAACTAAATAACAAGGACTCATTGGGCGAATCGCTCTGGAACTGAAATCGGAACGCTCACTGACATTTCCCCTATCTGAAAGTCTGATAAACGCCGGAAAAATGACTAAGTCCAAAAAAAAATTTTTTTCAACTTTTTTCAATTTTACCCCCGTGGGATATATATTCTACCCACACACATTTGGAACTCTCCTGAGGTACCCTCATACTTATTATTCCCTCATTTAGTGGATATTTTCACAAAAAAGTGAAATTTTCAAAAATACAGAAAATTGGCTGAAAACAACTAAATAACAAGGACACATTGGGCGAATCGCTCTGGAACTGAAATCGGAACGCTCACTGACATTTCCCCTATCTGAAAGTCTGATAAACGCCGGAAAAATGACTAAGTCCAAAAAAAAATTTTTTTAGACTTTTTTCAATTTTACCCCCGTGGGATATATATTCTACCAACACACATTTGGAACTCTCCTGGGGTACCCTCACACATATTATTCCCTCATTTAGTGGATATTTTCACAAAGAAGTGAAATTTTCAAAAATCCAGAAAATTGGCTGAAAACGACTAAGTATCAAGGACTCATTGGGTGAATCGCTCTGGAACTGAAATGGGAATGCTCACTGACATTTCCCCTATCTTAAAGTCTGTAAATGCCAGAAAAATGACTAAGTCCAAAAAAAAAATTTTTTCAACTTTTTTCAATTTTACCCCCGTGGGATATATATTCTTCCCACACACATTTAGAACTCTCCTGGGGTACCCTCACACATATTATTCCCTCATTTAGTGGATATTTTCACAAAAAAGTGAAATTTTCAAAAATCCAGAAAATTGGCTGAAAACGACTAAATATCAAGGACTCATTGGGCGAATCGCTCTGGAACTGAAATCGGAATGCTCACTGAAATTTGCCCTATCTGAAAGTCTGATAAACGCCGGAAAAATGAATAAGTCACAAAAAAAAATTTTTTCAACTTTTTTCAATTTTACCCCCGTGGGATATATATTCTTCCCACACACATTTAGAACTCTCCTGGGGTAACCTCACACATATTATTCCCTCATTTAGTGGATATTTTCACAAAAAAGTGAAATTTTCAAAAATCCAGAAAATTGGCGGAAAACAACTAAATAACAAGGACTCATTGGGCGAATCGCTCTGGAACTGAAATCGGAACGCTCACTGACATTTCCCCTATCTGAAAGTCTGATAAACGCCGGAAAAATGACTAAGTCCAAAAAAAAATTTTTTTCAACTTTTTTCAATTTTACCCCCGTGGGATATATATTCTACCCACACACATTTGGAACTCTCCTGAGGTACCCTCATACTTATTATTCCCTCATTTAGTGGATATTTTCACAAAAAAGTGAAATTTTCAAAAATCCAGAAAATTGGCTGAAAACAACTAAATAACAAGGACACATTGGGCGAATCGCTCTGGAACTGAAATCGGAATGCTCACTGACATTTCCCCTATCTGAAAGTCTGATAAACGCCGGAAAAATGACTAAGTCCAAAAAAAAATTTTTTTAGACTTTTTTCAATTTTACCCCCGTGGGATATATATTCTACCAACACACATCTGGAACTCTCCTGGGGTACCCTCACACATATTATTCCCTCATTTAGTGGATATTTTCACAAAGAAGTGAAATTTTCAAAAATCCAGAAAATTGGCTGAAAACGACTAAGTATCAAGGACTCATTGGGCGAATCGCTCTGGAACTGAAATCAGAACGCTCACTGACATCTCCCCTATCTGAAAGTCTGAAAAACGCCGGAAAAATGACTAAGTCCCAAAAAAAAATTTTTTCGACTTTTTTCAATTTTACCCCCGTGGGATATATATTCTACCCACACACATTTAGAACTCTCCTGGGGTAACCTCACACATATTATTCCCTCATTTAGTGGATAATTTCACAAAAAAGTGAAATTTTCAAAAATCCAGAAAATTGGCTGAAAACAACTAAATAACAAGGACTCATTGGGCAAATCGCTCTGGAACTGAAATCGGAACGCTCACTGAAATTTCCCCTATCTGAAAGTCTGATGAACGCCGGAAAAATGACTAAGTCCAAAAAAAAATTTTTTTCAACTTTTTTCAACTTTACCCCCGTGGGATATATATTCTTCCCACACACATTTAGAACTCTCCTGGGGTAACCTCACACATATTATTCCCTCATTTAGTGGATATTTTCACAAAAAAGTGAAATTTTCAAAAATCCAGAAAATTGGTTGAAAACGACTAAATATCAAGGACTCATTGGGCGAATCGCTCTGGAACTGAAATAGGAACGCTCACTGACATTTGCCCTATCTGAAAGTCTGATAAACGCCGGAAAAATGAATAAGTCACAAAAAAAAAAAATTTCAACTTTTTTCAATTTTACCCCCGTGGGATATATATTCTACCCACACAAATTTGGAACTCTCCTTCGGTACCCTCACACATATTATTCCCTCATTTAGTGGATATTTTCACAAAAAAGTGAAATTTTCAAAAATCCAGAAAATTGGCTGAAAACGACTAAATATCAAGGACTCATTGGGCGAATCGCTCTGGAACTGAAATCGGAACGCTCACTGACATTTGCCCTATCTGAAAGTCTGATAAACGCCGGAAAAATGAATAAGTCACAAAAAAAAATGTTTTCAACTTTTTTCAATTTTACCCCCGTGGGATATATATTCTACCCACACAAATTTGGAACTCTCCTTCGGTACCCTCACACATATTATTCCCTCATTTAGTGGATATTTTCACAAAAAAGTGAAATTTTCAAAAATCCAGAAAATTGGCGGAAAACAACTAAATAACAAGGACTCATTGGGCGAATCGCTCTGGAACTGAAATCGGAACGCTCACTGACATTTCCCCTATCTGAAAGTCTGATAAACGCCGGAAAAATGACTAAGTCCAAAAAAAAATTTTTTCGGCTTTTTTCAATTTTACCCCCGTGGGATATATATTCTACCCACACACATTTGGAACTCTCCTGGGGTACCCTCACACATATTATTCCCTCATTTAGTGGATATTTTCACAAGAAAGTGAAATTTTCAAAAATCCAGAAAATTGGCTGAAAACGACTAAATATCAAAGACTCATTGGGCGAATCGCTCTGGAACTGAAATGGGAATGCTCACTGACATTTCCCCTATCTTAAAGTCTGATAAATGCCAGAAAAATGACTAACTCCAAAAAAAATTTTTTTTCAACTTTTTCCAATTTTACCCCCGTGGGATATAAATTCTTCCCACACACATTTAGAACTCTCCTGAGGTACCCTCACACATATTATTCCCTCATTTAGTGGATATTTTCACAAAAAAGTGAAATTTTCAAAAATCCAGAAAATTGGCTGAAAACAACTAAATAACAAGGACTCATTGGGCGAATCGCTCTGGAACTAAAATCGGAACGCTCACAGACATTTCCCCTATCTGAAAGTCTGATAAACGCCGGAAAAATGACTAAGTCCAAAAAAAAATTTTTTTAGACTTTTTTCAATTTTACCCCCGTGGGATATATATTCTACCCACACACATTTGGAACTCTCCTGGGGTACCCTCACACATATTATTCCCTCATTTAGTGGATATTTTCACAAAAAAGTGAAATTTTCAAAAATCCAGAAAATTGGCTGAAAACAACTAAATAACAAGGACTCATTGGGCAAATCGCTCTGGAACTGAAATCGGAATGCTCACTGACATTTCCCCTATCTGAAAGTCTGATAAACTCCGGAAAAATGACTAAGTCCAAAAAAAAATTTTTTTCAACTTTTTTCAATTTTACCCCCGTGGGATATATATTCTACCCACACACATTTGGAACTCTCCTGGGGTACCCTCACACATATTGTTCCCTCATTTAGTGGACATTTTCACAAAGAAGTGAAATTTTCAAAAATCCAGAAAATTGGCTGAAAACGACTAAGTATCAAGGACTCATTGGGCGAATCGATCTGGAACTGAAATCGGAACACTCACTGACATTTGCCCTATCTGAAAGTCTGATAAACGCCGGAAAAATGACTAAGTCCAAAAAAAAAAATTTTTTCAACTTTTTTCAATTTTACCCCCGTGGGATATATATTCTTCCCACACACATTTAGAACTCTCCTGGGGTAACCTCACACATATTATTCCCTCATTTAGTGGATATTTTCACAAAGAAGTGAAATTTTCAAAAATCCAGAAAATTGGCTGAAAACGACTAAATATCAAAGACTCATTGGACGAATCGCTCTGGAACTGAAATGGGAATGCTCACTGACATTTCCCCTATCTTAAAGTCTGATAAACGCCAGAAAAATGACTAGCTCCAAAAAAAATTTTTTTTCAACTGTTTTCAATTTTACCCCCGTGGGATATATATTCTTCCCACACACATTTAGAACTCTCCTGAGGTACCCTCACACATATTATTCCCTCATTTAGTGGATATTTTCACAAAAAAGTGAAATTTTCAAAAATCCAGAAAATTGGCTGAAAACAACTAAATAACAAGGACTCATTGGGCAAATCGCTCTGGAACTGAAATCGGAATGCTCACTGACATTTCCCCTATCTGAAAGTCTGATAAACTCCGGAAAAATGACTAAGTCCAAAAAAAAATTTTTTTCAACTTTTTTCAATTTTACCCCCGTGGGATATATATTCTACCCACACACATTTGGAACTCTCCTGGGGTACCCTCACACATATTGTTCCCTCATTTAGTGGACATTTTCACAAAGAAGTGAAATTTTCAAAAATCCAGAAAATTGGCTGAAAACGACTAAGTATCAAGGACTCATTGGGCGAATCGCTCTGGAACTGAAATCGGAACGCTCACTGACATTTCCCCTATCTGAAAGTCCGATAAACGCCGGAAAAATGACTAAGTCCCAAAAAAATTTTTTTTCCACTTTTTTCAATTTTACCCCCGTGGGATATATATTCTAGCCACACACATTGGAACTCTCCTGGGGTACCCTCATACATATTATTCCCTCATTTAGTGGATATTTTCACAAAGAAGTGAAATTTTCAAAAATCCAGAAAATTGGCTGAAAACGACTAAGAATCAAGGACTCATTGGGCGAATCGCTCTGGAACTGAAATCGGAACGCTCACTGAAATCTCCCCTATCTGAAAGTCCGATAAACGCCGGAAAAATGACTAAGTCCAAAAAAAAATTTTTTTTCGACTTTTTTCAATTTTACCCCCGTGGGATATATATTCTACCCACACAAATTTGGAACTCTCCTTCGGTACCCTCACACATATTATTCCCTCATTTAGTGGATATTTTCACAAAAAAGTGAAATTTTCAAAAATCCAGAAAATTGGCTGAAAACAACTAAATAACAAGGACTCATTGGGCGAATCGCTCTGGAACTGAAATCGGAACGCTCACTGACATTTCCCCTATCTGAAAGTCTGATAAACGCCGGAAAAATGACTAAGTCCAAAAAAAAATTTTTTTCAACTTTTTTCAATTTTACCCCCGTGGGATATATATTCTACCCACACACATTTGGAAGTCTCCTGGGGTACCCTCACACATATTATTCCCTCATTTAGTGGATATTTTCACAAAGAAGTGAAATTTTCAAAAATCCAGAAAATTGGCTGAAAACGACTAAGTATCAAGGACTCATTGGGCGAATCGCTCTGGAACTGAAATCGGAACGCTCACAGACATTTCCCCTATCTGAAAGTCTGATAAACGCCGGAAAAATGACTAAGTCCAAAAAAAAATTTTTTTCAACTTTTTTCAATTTTACCCCCGTGGGATATATATTCTACCCACACACATTTGGAACTCTCCTGGGGTACCCTCACACATATTATTCCCTCATTTAGTGGATATTTTCACAAAGAAGTGAAATTTTCAAAAATCCAGAAAATTGGCTGAAAACGACTAAATATCAAAGACTCATTGGGCGAATCGCTCTGGAACTGAAATGGGAATGCTCACTGACATTTCCCCTATCTTAAAGTCTGATAAACGCCAGAAAAATGACTAACTCCAAAAAAAATTTTTTTTCAACTTTTTTCAATTTTACCCCCGTGGGATATAAATTCTTCCCACACACATTTAGAACTCTCCTGAGGTACCCTCACACATATTATTCCCTCATTTAGTGGATATTTTCACAAAAAAGTGAAATTTTCAAAAATCCAGAAAATTGGCTGAAAACAACTAAATAACAAGGACTCATTGGGCGAATCGCTCTGGAACTAAAATCGGAACGCTCACAGACATTTCCCCTATCTGAAAGTCTGATAAACGCCGGAAAAATGACTAAGTCCAAAAAAAAATTTTTTTAGACTTTTTTCAATTTTACCCCCGTGGGATATATATTCTACCCACACACATTTGGAACTCTCCTGGGGTACCCTCACACATATTATTCCCTCATTTAGTGGATATTTTCACAAAAAAGTGAAATTTTCAAAAATCCAGAAAATTGGCTGAAAACAACTAAATAACAAGGACTCATTGGGCAAATCGCTCTGGAACTGAAATCGGAATGCTCACTGACATTTCCCCTATCTGAAAGTCTGATAAACTCCGGAAAAATGACTAAGTCCAAAAAAAAATTTTTTTCAACTTTTTTCAATTTTACCCCCGTGGGATATATATTCTACCCACACACATTTGGAACTCTCCTGGGGTACCCTCACACATATTGTTCCCTCATTTAGTGGACATTTTCACAAAGAAGTGAAATTTTCAAAAATCCAGAAAATTGGCTGAAAACGACTAAGTATCAAGGACTCATTGGGCGAATCGATCTGGAACTGAAATCGGAACACTCACTGACATTTGCCCTATCTGAAAGTCTGATAAACGCCGGAAAAATGACTAAGTCCAAAAAAAAAAATTTTTTCAACTTTTTTCAATTTTACCCCCGTGGGATATATATTCTTCCCACACACATTTAGAACTCTCCTGGGGTAACCTCACACATATTATTCCCTCATTTAGTGGATATTTTCACAAAAAAGTGAAATTTTCAAAAATCCAGAAAATTGGCTGAAAACAACTAAATAACAAGGACTCATTGGGCGAATCGCTCTGGAACTGAAATCGGAACGCTCACTGACATTTCCCCTATCTGAAAGTCTGATAAACGCCGGAAAAATGACTAAGTCCAAAAAAAAATTTTTTTCAACTTTTTTCAATTTTACCCCCGTGGGATATATATTCTACCCACACACATTTGGAACTCTCCTGAGGTACCCTCATACTTATTATTCCCTCATTTAGTGGATATTTTCACAAAAAAGTGAAATTTTCAAAAATACAGAAAATTGGCTGAAAACAACTAAATAACAAGGACACATTGGGCGAATCGCTCTGGAACTGAAATCGGAACGCTCACTGACATTTCCCCTATCTGAAAGTCTGATAAACGCCGGAAAAATGACTAAGTCCAAAAAAAAATTTTTTTAGACTTTTTTCAATTTTACCCCCGTGGGATATATATTCTACCAACACACATTTGGAACTCTCCTGGGGTACCCTCACACATATTATTCCCTCATTTAGTGGATATTTTCACAAAGAAGTGAAATTTTCAAAAATCCAGAAAATTGGCTGAAAACGACTAAGTATCAAGGACTCATTGGGTGAATCGCTCTGGAACTGAAATGGGAATGCTCACTGACATTTCCCCTATCTTAAAGTCTGTAAATGCCAGAAAAATGACTAAGTCCAAAAAAAAAATTTTTTCAACTTTTTTCAATTTTACCCCCGTGGGATATATATTCTTCCCACACACATTTAGAACTCTCCTGGGGTACCCTCACACATATTATTCCCTCATTTAGTGGATATTTTCACAAAAAAGTGAAATTTTCAAAAATCCAGAAAATTGGCTGAAAACGACTAAATATCAAGGACTCATTGGGCGAATCGCTCTGGAACTGAAATCGGAATGCTCACTGACATTTGCCCTATCTGAAAGTCTGATAAACGCCGGAAAAATGAATAAGTCACAAAAAAAAATTTTTTCAACTTTTTTCAATTTTACCCCCGTGGGATATATATTCTTCCCACACACATTTAGAACTCTCCTGGGGTAACCTCACACATATTATTCCCTCATTTAGTGGATATTTTCACAAAAAAGTGAAATTTTCAAAAATCCAGAAAATTGGCGGAAAACAACTAAATAACAAGGACTCATTGGGCGAATCGCTCTGGAACTGAAATCGGAACGCTCACTGACATTTCCCCTATCTGAAAGTCTGATAAACGCCGGAAAAATGACTAAGTCCAAAAAAAAATTTTTTTCAACTTTTTTCAATTTTACCCCCGTGGGATATATATTCTACCCACACACATTTGGAACTCTCCTGAGGTACCCTCATACTTATTATTCCCTCATTTAGTGGATATTTTCACAAAAAAGTGAAATTTTCAAAAATCCAGAAAATTGGCTGAAAACAACTAAATAACAAGGACACATTGGGCGAATCGCTCTGGAACTGAAATCGGAATGCTCACTGACATTTCCCCTATCTGAAAGTCTGATAAACGCCGGAAAAATGACTAAGTCCAAAAAAAAATTTTTTTAGACTTTTTTCAATTTTACCCCCGTGGGATATATATTCTACCAACACACATCTGGAACTCTCCTGGGGTACCCTCACACATATTATTCCCTCATTTAGTGGATATTTTCACAAAGAAGTGAAATTTTCAAAAATCCAGAAAATTGGCTGAAAACGACTAAGTATCAAGGACTCATTGGGCGAATCGCTCTGGAACTGAAATCAGAACGCTCACTGACATCTCCCCTATCTGAAAGTCTGAAAAACGCCGGAAAAATGACTAAGTCCCAAAAAAAAATTTTTTCGACTTTTTTCAATTTTACCCCCGTGGGATATATATTCTACCCACACACATTTAGAACTCTCCTGGGGTAACCTCACACATATTATTCCCTCATTTAGTGGATAATTTCACAAAAAAGTGAAATTTTCAAAAATCCAGAAAATTGGCTGAAAACAACTAAATAACAAGGACTCATTGGGCAAATCGCTCTGGAACTGAAATCGGAACGCTCACTGAAATTTCCCCTATCTGAAAGTCTGATGAACGCCGGAAAAATGACTAAGTCCAAAAAAAAATTTTTTTCAACTTTTTTCAACTTTACCCCCGTGGGATATATATTCTTCCCACACACATTTAGAACTCTCCTGGGGTAACCTCACACATATTATTCCCTCATTTAGTGGATATTTTCACAAAAAAGTGAAATTTTCAAAAATCCAGAAAATTGGTTGAAAACGACTAAATATCAAGGACTCATTGGGCGAATCGCTCTGGAACTGAAATAGGAACGCTCACTGACATTTGCCCTATCTGAAAGTCTGATAAACGCCGGAAAAATGAATAAGTCACAAAAAAAAAAATTTTCAACTTTTTTCAATTTTACCCCCGTGGGATATATATTCTACCCACACAAATTTGGAACTCTCCTTCGGTACCCTCACACATATTATTCCCTCATTTAGTGGATATTTTCACAAAAAAGTGAAATTTTCAAAAATCCAGAAAATTGGCTGAAAACGACTAAATATCAAGGACTCATTGGGCGAATCGCTCTGGAACTGAAATCGGAACGCTCACTGACATTTGCCCTATCTGAAAGTCTGATAAACGCCGGAAAAATGAATAAGTCACAAAAAAAAATGTTTTCAACTTTTTTCAATTTTACCCCCGTGGGATATATATTCTACCCACACAAATTTGGAACTCTCCTTCGGTACCCTCACACATATTATTCCCTCATTTAGTGGATATTTTCACAAAAAAGTGAAATTTTCAAAAATCCAGAAAATTGGCGGAAAACAACTAAATAACAAGGACTCATTGGGCGAATCGCTCTGGAACTGAAATCGGAACGCTCACTGACATTTCCCCTATCTGAAAGTCTGATAAACGCCGGAAAAATGACTAAGTCCAAAAAAAAATTTTTTCGGCTTTTTTCAATTTTACCCCCGTGGGATATATATTCTACCCACACAAATTTGGAACTCTCCTTCGGTACCCTCACACATATTATTCCCTCATTTAGTGGATATTTTCACAAAAAAGTGAAATTTTCAAAAATCCAGAAAATTGGCTGAAAACAACTAAATAACAAGGACTCATTGGGCAAATCGCTCTGGAACTGAAATCGGAATGCTCACTGACATTTCCCCTATCTGAAAGTCTGATAAACTCCGGAAAAATGACTAAGTCCAAAAAAAAATTTTTTTCAACTTTTTTCAATTTTACCCCCGTGGGATATATATTCTACCCACACACATTTGGAACTCTCCTGGGGTACCCTCACACATATTGTTCCCTCATTTAGTGGACATTTTCACAAAGAAGTGAAATTTTCAAAAATCCAGAAAATTGGCTGAAAACGACTAAGTATCAAGGACTCATTGGGCGAATCGCTCTGGAACTGAAATCGGAACGCTCACTGACATTTCCCCAATCTGAAAGTCTGATAAACGCCGGAAAAATGACTAAGTCCCAAAAAAATTTTTTTTCCACTTTTTTCAATTTTACCCCCGTGGGATATATATTCTAGCCACACACATTGGAACTCTCCTGGGGTACCCTCATACATATTATTCCCTCATTTAGTGGATATTTTCACAAAGAAGTGAAATTTTCAAAAATCCAGAAAATTGGCTGAAAACGACTAAGCATCAAGGACTCATTGGGCGAATCGCTCTGGAACTGAAATCGGAACGCTCACTGAAATCTCCCCTATCTGAAAGTCTGATAAACGCCGGAAAAATGACTAAGTCCAAAAAAAATTTTTTTTCGACTTTTTTCAATTTTACCCCCGTGGGATATATATTCTACCCACACAAATTTGGAACTCTCCTTCGGTACCCTCACACATATTATTCCCTCATTTAGTGGATATTTTCACAAAAAAGTGAAATTTTCAAAAATCCAGAAAATTGGCTGAAAACAACTAAATAACAAGGACTCATTGGGCGAATCGCTCTGGAACTGAAATCGGAACGCTCACTGACATTTCCCCTATCTGAAAGTCTGATAAACGCCGGAAAAATGACTAAGTCCAAAAAAAAATTTTTTTCAACTTTTTTCAATTTTACCCCCGTGGGATATATATTCTACCCACACAAATTTGGAACTCTCCTTCGGTACCCTGACACATATTATTCCCTCATTTAGTGGATATTTTCACAAAAAAGTGAAATTTTCAAAAATCCAGAAAATTGGCTGAAAACGACTAAATATCAAAGACTCATTGGGCGAATCGCTCTGGAACTGAAATGGGAATGCTCACTGACATTTCCCCTATCTTAAAGTCTGATAAACGCCAGAAAAATGACTAACTCCAAAAAAAATTTTTTTTCAACTTTTTTCAATTTTACCCCCGTGGGATATAAATTCTTCCCACACACATTTAGAACTCTCCTGAGGTACCCTCACACATATTATTCCCTCATTTAGTGGATATTTTCACAAAAAAGTGAAATTTTCAAAAATCCAGAAAATTGGCTGAAAACAACTAAATAACAAGGACTCATTGGGCGAATCGCTCTGGAACTGAAATCGGAACGCTCACTGACATTTCCCCAATCTGAAAGTCTGATAAACGCCGGAAAAATGACTAAGTCCCAAAAAAATTTTTTTTCCACTTTTTTCAATTTTACCCCCGTGGGATATATATTCTACCCACACAAATTTGGAACTCTCCTTCGGTACCCTCACACATATTATTCCCTCATTTAGTGGATATTTTCACAAAAAAGTGAAATTTTCAAAAATCCAGAAAATTGGCTGAAAACGACTAAATATCAAGGACTCATTGGGCGAATCGCTCTGGAACTGAAATCGGAACGCTCACTGACATTTGCCCTATCTGAAAGTCTGATAAACGCCGGAAAAATGAATAAGTCACAAAAAAAAATGTTTTCAACTTTTTTCAATTTTACCCCCGTGGGATATATATTCTACCCACACAAATTTGGAACTCTCCTTCGGTACCCTCACACATATTATTCCCTCATTTAGTGGATATTTTCACAAAAAAGTGAAATTTTCAAAAATCCAGAAAATTGGCTGAAAACGACTAAATATCAAGGACTCATTGGGCGAATCGATCTGGAACTGAAATCGGAACACTCACTGACATTTGCCCTATCTGAAAGTCTGATAAACGCCGGAAAAATGACTAAGTCCAAAAAAAAAAATTTTTTCAACTTTTTTCAATTTTACCCCCGTGGGATATATATTCTTCCCACACACATTTAGAACTCTCCTGGGGTAACCTCACACATATTATTCCCTCATTTAGTGGACATTTTCACAAAAAAGTGAAATTTTCAAAAATCCAGAAAATTGGCTGAAAACAACTAAATAACAAGGACTCATTGGGCGAATCGCTCTGGAACTGAAATCGGAACGCTCACTGACATTTCCCCTATCTGAAAGTCTGATAAACGCCGGAAAAATGACTAAGTCCAAAAAAAAATTTTTTTCAACTTTTTTCAATTTTACCCCCGTGGGATATATATTCTACCCACACACATTTGGAACTCTCCTGGGGTACCCTCATACATATTATTCCCTCATTTAGTGGATATTTTCACAAAAAAGTGAAATTTTCAAAAATCAAGAAAATTGGCTGAAAAAGACTAAATAACAAGGACTCATTGGGCGAATCACTCTAGAACTAAAATCGGAACGCTCACTGACATTTCCCCTATCTTAAAGTCTGATAAACGCCGGAAAAATGACTAAGTCCAAAAAAAAATTTTTTTCAACTTTTTTCAATTTTACCCCCGTGGGATATATATTCTACCCACACACATTTGCAAGTCTCCTGGGGTACCCTCACACATATTATTCCCTCATTTAGTGGATATTTTCACAAAGAAGTGAAATTTTCAAAAATCCAGAAAATTGGCTGAAAACGACTAAGTATCAAGGACTCATTGGGCGAATCGCTCTGGAACTGAAATCGGAACGCTCACTGACATTTCCCCTATCTGAAAGTCTGATAAACGCCGGAAAAATGACTAAGTCCCAAAAAAAAATTTTTTCAACTTTTTTCAATTTTACCCCCGTGGGATATATATTCTACCCACACAAATTTGGAACTCTCCTTCGGTACCCTCACACATATTATTCCCTCATTTAGTGGATATTTTCACAAAAAAGTGAAATTTTCAAAAATCCAGAAAATTGGCTGAAAACGACTAAATATCAAGGACTCATTGGGCGAATCGCTCTGGAACTGAAATCGGAACGCTCACTGACATTTGCCCTATCTGAAAGTCTGATAAACGCCGGAAAAATGAATAAGTCACAAAAAAAAATGTTTTCAACTTTTTTCAATTTTACCCCCGTGGGATATATATTCTACCCACACAAGTTTGGAACTCTCCTTCGGTACCCTCACACATATTATTCCCTCATTTAGTGGATATTTTCACAAAAAAGTGAAATTTTCAAAAATCCAGAAAATTGGCTGAAAACGACTAAATATCAAGGACTCATTGGGCGAATCGATCTGGAACTGAAATCGGAACACTCACTGACATTTGCCCTATCTGAAAGTCTGATAAACGCCGGAAAAATGACTAAGTCCAAAAAAAAAAATTTTTTCAACTTTTTTCAATTTTACCCCCGTGGGATATATATTCTTCCCACACACATTTAGAACTCTCCTGGGGTAACCTCACACATATTATTCCCTCATTTAGTGGATATTTTCACAAAAAAGTGAAATTTTCAAAGATCCAGAAAATTGGCTGAAAACAACTAAATAACAAGGACTCATTGGGCGAATCGCTCTGGAACTAAAATCGGAACGCTCACAGACATTTCCCCTATCTGAAAGTCTGAAAAACGCCGCAAAAATGACTAAGTCCAAAAAAAAATTTTTTTAGACTTTTTTCAATTTTACCCCCGTGGGATATATATTCTACCCACACACATTTGGAACTCTCCTGGGGTACCCTCACACATATTATTCCCTCATTTAGTGGATATTTTCACAAAAAAGTGAAATTTTCAAAAATCCAGAAAATTGGCTGAAAACGACTAAATATCAAGGACTCATTGTGCGAATTGATCTGGAACTGAAATCGGAATGCTCACTGACATTTGCCCTATCTGAAAGTCTGATAAACGCCGGAAAAATGACTAAGTCCAAAAAAAAATTTTTTCGGCTTTTTTCAATTTTACCCCCGTGGGATATATATTCTAGCCACACACATTGGAACTCTCCTGGGGTACCCTCATACATATTATTCCCTCATTTAGTGGATATTTTCACAAAGAAGTGAAATTTTCAAAAATCCAGAAAATTGGCTGAAAACGACTAAGCATCAAGGACTCATTGGGCGAATCGCTCTGGAACTGAAATCGGAACGCTCACTGAAATCTCCCCTATCTGAAAGTCTGATAAACGCCGGAAAAATGACTAAGTCCAAAAAAAATTTTTTTTCGACTTTTTTCAATTTTACCCCCGTGGGATATATATTCTACCCACACAAATTTGGAACTCTCCTTCGGTACCCTCACACATATTATTCCCTCATTTAGTGGATATTTTCACAAAAAAGTGAAATTTTCAAAAATCCAGAAAATTGGCTGAAAACAACTAAATAACAAGGACTCATTGGGCGAATCGCTCTGGAACTGAAATCGGAACGCTCACTGACATTTCCCCTATCTGAAAGTCTGATAAACGCCGGAAAAATGACTAAGTCCAAAAAAAAATTTTTTTCAACTTTTTTCAATTTTACCCCCGTGGGATATATATTCTACCCACACACATTTGGAACTCTCCTGGGGTACCCTCACACATATTATTCCCTCATTTAGTGGATATTTTCACAAAAAAGTGAAATTTTCAAAAATCAAGAAAATTGGCTGAAAAAGACTAAATAACAAGGACTCATTGGGCGAATCACTCTAGAACTAAAATCGGAACGCTCACTGACATTTCCCCTATCTTAAAGTCTGATAAACGCCGGAAAAATGACTAAGTCCAAAAAAAAATTTTTTTCAACTTTTATCAATTTTACCCCCGTGGGATATATATTCTACCCACACACATTTGGAAGTCTCCTGGGGTACCCTCACACATATTATTCCCTCATTTAGTGGATATTTTCACAAAGAAGTGAAATTTTCAAAAATCCAGAAAATTGGCTGAAAACGACTAAGTATCAAGGACTCATTGGGCGAATCGCTCTGGAACTGAAATCGGAACGCTCACTGACATTTCCCCTATCTGAAAGTCTGATAAACGCCGGAAAAATGACTAAGTCCCAAAAAAAAATTTTTTCAACTTTTTTCAATTTTACCCCCGTGGGATATATATTCTACCCACACAAATTTGGAACTCTCCTTCGGTACCCTGACACATATTATTCCCTCATTTAGTGGATATTTTCACAAAAAAGTGAAATTTTCAAAAATCCAGAAAATTGGCTGAAAACGACTAAATATCAAAGACTCATTAGGCGAATCGCTCTGGAACTGAAATGGGAATGCTCACTGACATTTCCCCTATCTTAAAGTCTGATAAACGCCAGAAAAATGACTAACTCCAAAAAAAATTTTTTTTCAACTTTTTCCAATTTTACCCCCGTGGGATATAAATTCTTCCCACACACATTTAGAACTCTCCTGAGGTACCCTCACACATATTATTCCCTCATTTAGTGGATATTTTCACAAAAAAGTGAAATTTTCAAAAATCCAGAAAATTGGCTGAAAACAACTAAATAACAAGGACTCATTGGGCGAATCGCTCTGGAACTAAAATCGGAATGCTCACAGACATTTCCCCTATCTGAAAGTCTGATAAACGCCGGAAAAATGACTAAGTCCAAAAAAAAATTTTTTTAGACTTTTTTCAATTTTACCCCCGTGGGATATATATTCTACCCACACACATTTGGAACTCTCCTGGGGTACCCTCACACATATTATTGCCTCATTTAGTGGATATTTTCACAAAAAAGTGAAATTTTCAAAAATCCAGAAAATTGGCTGAAAACAACTAAATAACAAGGACTCATTGGGCAAATCGCTCTGGAACTGAAATCGGAATGCTCACTGACATTTCCCCTATCTGAAAGTCTGATAAACTCCGGAAAAATGACTAAGTCCAAAAAAAAATTTTTTTCAACTTTTTTCAATTTTACTCCCGTGGGATATATATTCTACCCACACACATTTGGAACTCTCCTGGGGTACCCTCACACATATTGTTCCCTCATTTAGTGGACATTTTCACAAAGAAGTGAAATTTTCAAAAATCCAGAAAATTGGCTGAAAACGACTAAGTATCAAGGACTCATTGGGCGAATCGATCTGGAACTGAAATCGGAACACTCACTGACATTTGCCCTATCTGAAAGTCCGATAAACGCCGGAAAAATGACTAAGTCCCAAAAAAATTTTTTTTCCACTTTTTTCAATTTTACCCCCGTGGGATATATATTCTAGCCACACACATTGGAACTCTCCTGGGGTACCCTCATACATATTATTCCCTCATTTAGTGGATATTTTCACAAAGAAGTGAAATTTTCAAAAATCCAGAAAATTGGCTGAAAACGACTAAGAATCAAGGACTCATTGGGCGAATCGATCTGGAACTGAAATCGGAACACTCACTGACATTTGCCCTATCTGAAAGTCTGATAAACGCCAGAAAAATGACTAAGTCCAAAAAAAAAAATTTTTTCAACTTTTTTCAATTTTACCCCCGTGGGATATATATTCTTCCCACACACATTTAGAACTCTCCTGGGGTAACCTCACACATATTATTCCCTCATTTAGTGGATATTTTCACAAAAAAGTGAAATTTTCAAAAATCCAGAAAATTGGCTGAAAACAACTAAATAACAAGGACTCATTGGGCGAATCGCTCTGGAACTGAAATCGGAACGCTCACTGACATTTCCCCTATCTGAAAGTCTGATAAACGCCGGAAAAATGACTAAGTCCAAAAAAAAATTTTTTTCAACTTTTTTCAATTTTACCCCCGTGGGATATATATTCTACCCACACACATTTGGAACTCTCCTGGGGTACCCTCACACATATTATTCCCTCATTTAGTGGATATTTTCACAAAGAAGTGAAATTTTCAAAAATCCAGAAAATTGGCTGAAAACGACTAAATATCAAAGACTCATTGGACGAATCGCTCTGGAACTGAAATGGGAATGCTCACTGACATTTCCCCTATCTTAAAGTCTGATAAACGCCAGAAAAATGACTAGCTCCAAAAAAAATTTTTTTTCAACTGTTTTCAATTTTACCCCCGTGGGATATATATTCTTCCCACACACATTTAGAACTCTCCTGAGGTACCCTCACACATATTATTCCCTCATTTAGTGGATATTTTCACAAAAAAGTGAAATTTTCAAAAATCCAGAAAATTGGCTGAAAACAACTAAATAACAAGGACTCATTGGGCAAATCGCTCTGGAACTGAAATCGGAATGCTCACTGACATTTCCCCTATCTGAAAGTCTGATAAACTCCGGAAAAATGACTAAGTCCAAAAAAAAATTTTTTTCAACTTTTTTCAATTTTACCCCCGTGGGATATATATTCTACCCACACACATTTGGAACTCTCCTGGGGTACCCTCACACATATTGTTCCCTCATTTAGTGGACATTTTCACAAAGAAGTGAAATTTTCAAAAATCCAGAAAATTGGCTGAAAACGACTAAGTATCAAGGACTCATTGGGCGAATCGCTCTGGAACTGAAATCGGAACGCTCACTGACATTTCCCCAATCTGAAAGTCTGATAAACGCCGGAAAAATGACTAAGTCCCAAAAAAATTTTTTTTCCACTTTTTTCAATTTTACCCCCGTGGGATATATATTCTAGCCACACACATTGGAACTCTCCTGGGGTACCCTCATACATATTATTCCCTCATTTAGTGGATATTTTCACAAAGAAGTGAAATTTTCAAAAATCCAGAAAATTGGCTGAAAACGACTAAGAATCAAGGACTCATTGGGCGAATCGCTCTGGAACTGAAATCGGAACGCTCACTGAAATCTCCCCTATCTGAAAGTCCGATAAACGCCGGAAAAATGACTAAGTCCAAAAAAAAATTTTTTTTCGACTTTTTTCAATTTTACCCCCGTGGGATATATATTCTACCCACACAAATTTGGAACTCTCCTTCGGTACCCTCACACATATTATTCCCTCATTTAGTGGATATTTTCACAAAAAAGTGAAATTTTCAAAAATCCAGAAAATTGGCTGAAAACAACTAAATAACAAGGACTCATTGGGCGAATCACTCTGGAACTGAAATCGGAACGCTCACTGACATTTCCCCTATCTGAAAGTCTGATAAACGCCGGAAAAATGACTAAGTCCAAAAAAAAATTTTTTTCAACTTTTTTCAATTTTACCCCCGTGGGATATATATTCTACCCACACACATTTGGAACTCTCCTGGGGTACCCTCACACATATTATTCCCTCATTTAGTGGATATTTTCACAAAGAAGTGAAATTTTCAAAAATCCAGAAAATTGGCTGAAAACGACTAAATATCAAAGACTCATTGGACGAATCGCTCTGGAACTGAAATGGGAATGCTCACTGACATTTCCCCTATCTTAAAGTCTGATAAACGCCAGAAAAATGACTAGCTCCAAAAAAAATTTTTTTTCAACTGTTTTCAATTTTACCCCCGTGGGATATATATTCTTCCCACACACATTTAGAACTCTCCTGAGGTACCCTCACACATATTATTCCCTCATTTAGTGGATATTTTCACAAAAAAGTGAAATTTTCAAAAATCCAGAAAATTGGCTGAAAACAACTAAATAACAAGGACTCATTGGGCAAATCGCTCTGGAACTGAAATCGGAATGCTCACTGACATTTCCCCTATCTGAAAGTCTGATAAACTCCGGAAAAATGACTAAGTCCAAAAAAAAATTTTTTTCAACTTTTTTCAATTTTACCCCCGTGGGATATATATTCTACCCACACACATTTGGAACTCTCCTGGGGTACCCTCACACATATTGTTCCCTCATTTAGTGGACATTTTCACAAAGAAGTGAAATTTTCAAAAATCCAGAAAATTGGCTGAAAACGACTAAGTATCAAGGACTCATTGGGCGAATCGCTCTGGAACTGAAATCGGAACGCTCACTGACATTTCCCCAATCTGAAAGTCTGATAAACGCCGGAAAAATGACTAAGTCCCAAAAAAATTTTTTTTCCACTTTTTTCAATTTTACCCCCGTGGGATATATATTCTAGCCACACACATTGGAACTCTCCTGGGGTACCCTCATACATATTATTCCCTCATTTAGTGGATATTTTCACAAAGAAGTGAAATTTTCAAAAATCCAGAAAATTGGCTGAAAACGACTAAGAATCAAGGACTCATTGGGCGAATCGCTCTGGAACTGAAATCGGAACGCTCACTGAAATCTCCCCTATCTGAAAGTCCGATAAACGCCGGAAAAATGACTAAGTCCAAAAAAAAATTTTTTTTCGACTTTTTTCAATTTTACCCCCGTGGGATATATATTCTACCCACACAAATTTGGAACTCTCCTTCGGTACCCTCACACATATTATTCCCTCATTTAGTGGATATTTTCACAAAAAAGTGAAATTTTCAAAAATCCAGAAAATTGGCTGAAAACAACTAAATAACAAGGACTCATTGGGCGAATCACTCTGGAACTGAAATCGGAACGCTCACTGACATTTCCCCTATCTGAAAGTCTGATAAACGCCGGAAAAATGACTAAGTCCAAAAAAAAATTTTTTTCAACTTTTTTCAATTTTACCCCCGTGGGATATATATTCTACCCACACACATTTGGAAGTCTCCTGGGGTACCCTCACACATATTATTCCCTCATTTAGTGGATATTTTCACAAAGAAGTGAAATTTTCAAAAATCCAGAAAATTGGCTGAAAACGACTAAGTATCAAGGACTCATTGGGCGAATCGCTCTGGAACTGAAATCGGAACGCTCACTGACATTTCCCCTATCTGAAAGTCTGATAAACGCCGGAAAAATGACTAAGTCCCAAAAAAAAATTTTTTCAACTTTTTTCAATTTTACCCCCGTGGGATATATATTCTACCCACACAAATTTGGAACTCTCCTTCGGTACCCTCACACATATTATTCCCTCATTTAGTGGATATTTTCACAAAAAAGTGAAATTTTCAAAAATCCAGAAAATTGGCTGAAAACAACTAAATAACAAGGACTCATTGGGCGAATCGCTCTGGAACTGAAATCGGAACGCTCACTGACATTTCCCCTATCTGAAAGTCTGATAAACGCCGGAAAAATGACTAAGTCCAAAAAAAAATTTTTTTCAACTTTTTTCAATTTTACCCCCGTGGGATATATATTCTACCCACACAAATTTGGAACTCTCCTTCGGTACCCTGACACATATTATTCCCTCATTTAGTGGATATTTTCACAAAAAAGTGAAATTTTCAAAAATCCAGAAAATTGGCTGAAAACGACTAAATATCAAAGACTCATTGGGCGAATCGCTCTGGAACTGAAATGGGAATGCTCACTGACATTTCCCCTATCTTAAAGTCTGATAAACGCCAGAAAAATGACTAACTCCAAAAAAAATTTTTTTTCAACTTTTTTCAATTTTACCCCCGTGGGATATAAATTCTTCCCACACACATTTAGAACTCTCCTGAGGTACCCTCACACATATTATTCCCTCATTTAGTGGATATTTTCACAAAAAAGTGAAATTTTCAAAAATCCAGAAAATTGGCTGAAAACAACTAAATAACAAGGACTCATTGGGCGAATCGCTCTGGAACTAAAATCGGAACGCTCACAGACATTTCCCCTATCTGAAAGTCTGATAAACGCCGGAAAAATGACTAAGTCCAAAAAAAAATTTTTTTAGACTTTTTTCAATTTTACCCCCGTGGGATATATATTCTACCCACACAAATTTGGAACTCTCCTTCGGTACCCTGACACATATTATTCCCTCATTTAGTGGATATTTTCACAAAGAAGTGAAATTTTCAAAAATCCAGAAAATTGGCTGAAAACGACTAAATATCAAAGACTCATTGGGCGAATCGCTCTGGAACTGAAATGGGAATGCTCACTGACATTTCCCCTATCTGAAAGTCCGATAAACGCCGGAAAAATGACTAAGTCCCAAAAAAATTTTTTTTCCACTTTTTTCAATTTTACCCCCGTGGGATATATATTCTAGCCACACACATTGGAACTCTCCTGGGGTACCCTCATACATATTATTCCCTCATTTAGTGGATATTTTCACAAAGAAGTGAAATTTTCAAAAATCCAGAAAATTGGCTGAAAACGACTAAGAATCAAGGACTCATTGGGCGAATCGCTCTGGAACTGAAATCGGAACGCTCACTGAAATCTCCCCTATCTGAAAGTCCGATAAACGCCGGAAAAATGACTAAGTCCAAAAAAAAATTTTTTTTCGACTTTTTTCAATTTTACCCCCGTGGGATATATATTCTACCCACACAAATTTGGAACTCTCCTTCGGTACCCTCACACATATTATTCCCTCATTTAGTGGATATTTTCACAAAAAAGTGAAATTTTCAAAAATCCAGAAAATTGGCTGAAAACAACTAAATAACAAGGACTCATTGGGCGAATCGCTCTGGAACTGAAATCGGAACGCTCACTGACATTTCCCCTATCTGAAAGTCTGATAAACGCCGGAAAAATGACTAAGTCCAAAAAAAAATTTTTTTCAACTTTTTTCAATTTTACCCCCGTGGGATATATATTCTACCCACACACATTTGGAAGTCTCCTGGGGTACCCTCACACATATTATTCCCTCATTTAGTGGATATTTTCACAAAGAAGTGAAATTTTCAAAAATCCAGAAAATTGGCTGAAAACGACTAAGTATCAAGGACTCATTGGGCGAATCGCTCTGGAACTGAAATCGGAACGCTCACAGACATTTCCCCTATCTGAAAGTCTGATAAACGCCGGAAAAATGACTAAGTCCAAAAAAAAATTTTTTTCAACTTTTTTCAATTTTACCCCCGTGGGATATATATTCTACCCACACACATTTGGAACTCTCCTGGGGTACCCTCACACATATTATTCCCTCATTTAGTGGATATTTTCACAAAGAAGTGAAATTTTCAAAAATCCAGAAAATTGGCTGAAAACGACTAAATATCAAAGACTCATTGGGCGAATCGCTCTGGAACTGAAATGGGAATGCTCACTGACATTTCCCCTATCTTAAAGTCTGATAAACGCCAGAAAAATGACTAACTCCAAAAAAAATTTTTTTTCAACTTTTTTCAATTTTACCCCCGTGGGATATAAATTCTTCCCACACACATTTAGAACTCTCCTGAGGTACCCTCACACATATTATTCCCTCATTTAGTGGATATTTTCACAAAAAAGTGAAATTTTCAAAAATCCAGAAAATTGGCTGAAAACAACTAAATAACAAGGACTCATTGGGCGAATCGCTCTGGAACTAAAATCGGAACGCTCACAGACATTTCCCCTATCTGAAAGTCTGATAAACGCCGGAAAAATGACTAAGTCCAAAAAAAAATTTTTTTAGACTTTTTTCAATTTTACCCCCGTGGGATATATATTCTACCCACACACATTTGGAACTCTCCTGGGGTACCCTCACACATATTGTTCCCTCATTTAGTGGACATTTTCACAAAGAAGTGAAATTTTCAAAAATCCAGAAAATTGGCTGAAAACGACTAAGTATCAAGGACTCATTGGGCGAATCGATCTGGAACTGAAATCGGAACACTCACTGACATTTGCCCTATCTGAAAGTCTGATAAACGCCAGAAAAATGACTAAGTCCAAAAAAAAAAATTTTTTCAACTTTTTTCAATTTTACCCCCGTGGGATATATATTCTTCCCACACACATTTAGAACTCTCCTGGGGTAACCTCACACATATTATTCCCTCATTTAGTGGATATTTTCACAAAAAAGTGAAATTTTCAAAAATCCAGAAAATTGGCTGAAAACAACTAAATAACAAGGACTCATTGGGCGAATCGCTCTGGAACTGAAATCGGAACGCTCACTGACATTTCCCCTATCTGAAAGTCTGATAAACGCCGGAAAAATGACTAAGTCCAAAAAAAAATTTTTTTCAACTTTTTTCAATTTTACCCCCGTGGGATATATATTCTACCCACACACATTTGGAACTCTCCTGGGGTACCCTCACACATATTATTCCCTCATTTAGTGGATATTTTCACAAAGAAGTGAAATTTTCAAAAATCCAGAAAATTGGCTGAAAACGACTAAATATCAAAGACTCATTGGACGAATCGCTCTGGAACTGAAATGGGAATGCTCACTGACATTTCCCCTATCTTAAAGTCTGATAAACGCCAGAAAAATGACTAGCTCCAAAAAAAATTTTTTTTCAACTGTTTTCAATTTTACCCCCGTGGGATATATATTCTTCCCACACACATTTAGAACTCTCCTGAGGTACCCTCACACATATTATTCCCTCATTTAGTGGATATTTTCACAAAAAAGTGAAATTTTCAAAAATCCAGAAAATTGGCTGAAAACAACTAAATAACAAGGACTCATTGGGCAAATCGCTCTGGAACTGAAATCGGAATGCTCACTGACATTTCCCCTATCTGAAAGTCTGATAAACTCCGGAAAAATGACTAAGTCCAAAAAAAAATTTTTTTCAACTTTTTTCAATTTTACCCCCGTGGGATATATATTCTACCCACACACATTTGGAACTCTCCTGGGGTACCCTCACACATATTGTTCCCTCATTTAGTGGACATTTTCACAAAGAAGTGAAATTTTCAAAAATCCAGAAAATTGGCTGAAAACGACTAAGTATCAAGGACTCATTGGGCGAATCGCTCTGGAACTGAAATCGGAACGCTCACTGACATTTCCCCAATCTGAAAGTCTGATAAACGCCGGAAAAATGACTAAGTCCCAAAAAAATTTTTTTTCCACTTTTTTCAATTTTACCCCCGTGGGATATATATTCTAGCCACACACATTGGAACTCTCCTGGGGTACCCTCATACATATTATTCCCTCATTTAGTGGATATTTTCACAAAGAAGTGAAATTTTCAAAAATCCAGAAAATTGGCTGAAAACGACTAAGAATCAAGGACTCATTGGGCGAATCGCTCTGGAACTGAAATCGGAACGCTCACTGAAATCTCCCCTATCTGAAAGTCCGATAAACGCCGGAAAAATGACTAAGTCCAAAAAAAAATTTTTTTTCGACTTTTTTCAATTTTACCCCCGTGGGATATATATTCTACCCACACAAATTTGGAACTCTCCTTCGGTACCCTCACACATATTATTCCCTCATTTAGTGGATATTTTCACAAAAAAGTTAAATTTTCAAAAATCCAGAAAATTGGCTGAAAACAACTAAATAACAAGGACTCATTGGGCGAATCACTCTGGAACTGAAATCGGAACGCTCACTGACATTTCCCCTATCTGAAAGTCTGGTAAACGCCGGAAAAATGACTAAGTCCAAAAAAAAATTTTTTTCAACTTTTTTCAATTTTACCCCCGTGGGATATATATTCTACCCACACACATTTGGAAGTCTCCTGGGGTACCCTCACACATATTATTCCCTCATTTAGTGGATATTTTCACAAAGAAGTGAAATTTTCAAAAATCCAGAAAATTGGCTGAAAACGACTAAGTATCAAGGACTCATTGGGCGAATCGCTCTGGAACTGAAATCGGAACGCTCACTGACATTTCCCCTATCTGAAAGTCTGATAAACGCCGGAAAAATGACTAAGTCCCAAAAAAAAATTTTTTCAACTTTTTTCAATTTTACCCCCGTGGGATATATATTCTACCCACACAAATTTGGAACTCTCCTTCGGTACCCTCACACATATTATTCCCTCATTTAGTGGATATTTTCACAAAAAAGTGAAATTTTCAAAAATCCAGAAAATTGGCTGAAAACAACTAAATAACAAGGACTCATTGGGCGAATCGCTCTGGAACTGAAATCGGAACGCTCACTGACATTTCCCCTATCTGAAAGTCTGATAAACGCCGGAAAAATGACTAAGTCCAAAAAAAAATTTTTTTCAACTTTTTTCAATTTTACCCCCGTGGGATATATATTCTACCCACACAAATTTGGAACTCTCCTTCGGTACCCTGACACATATTATTCCCTCATTTAGTGGATATTTTCACAAAAAAGTGAAATTTTCAAAAATCCAGAAAATTGGCTGAAAACGACTAAATATCAAAGACTCATTGGGCGAATCGCTCTGGAACTGAAATGGGAATGCTCACTGACATTTCCCCTATCTTAAAGTCTGATAAACGCCAGAAAAATGACTAACTCCAAAAAAAATTTTTTTTCAACTTTTTTCAATTTTACCCCCGTGGGATATAAATTCTTCCCACACACATTTAGAACTCTCCTGAGGTACCCTCACACATATTATTCCCTCATTTAGTGGATATTTTCACAAAAAAGTGAAATTTTCAAAAATCCAGAAAATTGGCTGAAAACAACTAAATAACAAGGACTCATTGGGCGAATCGCTCTGGAACTAAAATCGGAACGCTCACAGACATTTCCCCTATCTGAAAGTCTGATAAACGCCGGAAAAATGACTAAGTCCAAAAAAAAATTTTTTTAGACTTTTTTCAATTTTACCCCCGTGGGATATATATTCTACCCACACAAATTTGGAACTCTCCTTCGGTACCCTGACACATATTATTCCCTCATTTAGTGGATATTTTCACAAAGAAGTGAAATTTTAAAAAATCCAGAAAATTGGCTGAAAACGACTAAATATCAAAGACTCATTGGGCGAATCGCTCTGGAACTGAAATGGGAATGCTCACTGACATTTCCCCTATCTTAAAGTCTGATAAACGCCAGAAAAATGACTAAGTCCAAAAAAAAATTTTTTTCAACTTTTTTCAATTTTACCCCCGTGGGATATATATTCTACCCACACACATTTGGAACTCTCCTGGGGTACCCTCACACATATTGTTCCCTCATTTAGTGGACATTTTCACAAAGAAGTGAAATTTTCAAAAATCCAGAAAATTGGCTGAAAACGACTAAGTATCAAGGACTCATTGGGCGAATAGCTCTGGAACTGAAATCGGAACGCTCACTGACATTTCCCCAATCTGAAAGTCTGATAAACGCCGGAAAAATGACTAAGTCCCAAAAAAATTTTTTTTCCACTTTTTTCAATTTTACCCCCGTGGGATATATATTCTACCCACACAAATTTGGAACTCTCCTTCGGTACCCTCACACATATTATTCCCTCATTTAGTGGATATTTTCACAAAAAAGAGAAATTTTCAAAAATCCAGAAAATTGGCTGAAAACGACTAAATATCAAGGACTCATTGGGCGAATCGCTCTGGAACTGAAATCGGAACGCTCACTGACATTTGCCCTATCTGAAAGTCTGATAAACGCCAGAAAAATGAATAAGTCACAAAAAAAAATGTTTTCAACTTTTTTCAATTTTACCCCCGTGGGATATATATTCTACCCACACAAATTTGGAACTCTCCTTCGGTACCCTCACACATATTATTCCCTCATTTAGTGGATATTTTCACAAAAAAGTGAAATTTTCAAAAATCCAGAAAATTGGCTGAAAACGACTAAATATCAAGGACTCATTGGGCGAATCGCTCTGGAACTGAAATCGGAACGCTCACTGACATTTGCCCTATCTGAAAGTCTGATAAACGCCGGAAAAATGACTAAGTCCAAAAAAAAAAATTTTTTCAACTTTTTTCAATTTTACCCCCGTGGGATATATATTCTTCCCACACACATTTAGAACTCTCCTGGGGTAACCTCACACATATTATTCCCTCATTTAGTGGATATTTTCACAAAAAAGTGAAATTTTCAAAAATCCAGAAAATTGGCTGAAAACAACTAAATAACAAGGACTCATTGGGCGAATCGCTCTGGAACTGAAATCGGAACGCTCACTGACATTTCCCCTATCTTAAAGTCTGATAAACGCCAGAAAAATGACTAAGTTCAAAAAAAAATTTTTTTCAACTTTTTTCAATTTTACCCCCGTGGGATATATATTCTACCCACACACATTTGGAACTCTCCTGGGGTACCCTCACACATATTGTTCCCTCATTTAGTGGACATTTTCACAAAGAAGTGAAATTTTCAAAAATCCAGAAAATTGGCTGAAAACGACTAAGTATCAAGGACTCATTGGGCGAATAGCTCTGGAACTGAAATCGGAACGCTCACTGACATTTCCCCAATCTGAAAGTCTGATAAACGCCGGAAAAATGACTAAGTCCCAAAAAAATTTTTTTTCCACTTTTTTCAATTTTACCCCCGTGGGATATATATTCTACCCACACAAATTTGGAACTCTCCTTCGGTACCCTCACACATATTATTCCCTCATTTAGTGGATATTTTCACAAAAAAGAGAAATTTTCAAAAATCCAGAAAATTGGCTGAAAACGACTAAATATCAAGGACTCATTGGGCGAATCGCTCTGGAACTGAAATCGGAACGCTCACTGACATTTGCCCTATCTGAAAGTCTGATAAACGCCAGAAAAATGAATAAGTCACAAAAAAAAATGTTTTCAACTTTTTTCAATTTTACCCCCGTGGGATATATATTCTACCCACACAAATTTGGAACTCTCCTTCGGTACCCTCACACATATTATTCCCTCATTTAGTGGATATTTTCACAAAAAAGTGAAATTTTCAAAAATCCAGAAAATTGGCTGAAAACGACTAAATATCAAGGACTCATTGGGCGAATCGCTCTGGAACTGAAATCGGAACGCTCACTGACATTTGCCCTATCTGAAAGTCTGATAAACGCCGGAAAAATGACTAAGTCCAAAAAAAAAAATTTTTTCAACTTTTTTCAATTTTACCCCCGTGGGATATATATTCTTCCCACACACATTTAGAACTCTCCTGGGGTAACCTCACACATATTATTCCCTCATTTAGTGGATATTTTCACAAAAAAGTGAAATTTTCAAAAATCCAGAAAATTGGCTGAAAACAACTAAATAACAAGGACTCATTGGGCGAATCGCTCTGGAACTGAAATCGGAACGCTCACTGACATTTCCCCTATCTTAAAGTCTGATAAACGCCAGAAAAATGACTAAGTTCAAAAAAAAATTTTTTTCAACTTTTTTCAATTTTACCCCCGTGGGATATATATTCTACCCACACACATTTGGAACTCTCCTGGGGTACCCTCATACATATTATTCCCTCATTTAGTGGATATTTTCACAAAAAAGTGAAATTTTCAAAAATCAAGAAAATTGGCTGAAAAAGACTAAATAACAAGGACTCATTGGGCGAATCACTCTAGAACTAAAATCGGAACGCTCACTGACATTTCCCCTATCTTAAAGTCTGATAAACGCCGGAAAAATGACTAAGTCCAAAAAAAAATTTTTTTCAACTTTTTTCAATTTTACCCCCGTGGGATATATATTCTACCCACACAAATTTGGAACTCTCCTTCGGTACCCTCACACATATTATTCCCTCATTTAGTGGATATTTTCACAAAAAAGTGAAATTTTCAAAAATCCAGAAAATTGTCTGAAAACAACTAAATAACAAGGACTCATTGGGCGAATCGCTCTGGAACTGAAATCGGAACGCTCACTGACATTTCCCCTATCTGAAAGTCTGATAAACGCCGGAAAAATGACTAAGTCCAAAAAAAAATTTTTTTCAACTTTTTTCAATTTTACCCCCGTGGGATATATATTCTACCCACACAAATTTGGAACTCTCCTTCGGTACCCTGACACATATTATTCCCTCATTTAGTGGATATTTTCACAAAAAAGTGAAATTTTCAAAAATCCAGAAAATTGGCTGAAAACGACTAAATATCAAAGACTCATTGGGCGAATCGCTCTGGAACTGAAATGGGAATGCTCACTGACATTTCTCCTATCTTAAAGTCTGATAAACGCCAGAAAAATGACTAACTCCAAAAAAAATTTTTTTTCAACTTTTTTCAATTTTACCCCCGTGGGATATAAATTCTTCCCACACAAATTTAGAACTCTCCTGAGGTACCCTCACACATATTATTCCCTCATTTAGTGGATATTTTCACAAAAAAGTGAAATTTTCAAAAATCCAGAAAATTGGCTGAAAACAACTAAATAACAAGGACTCATTGGGCGAATCGCTCTGGAACTAAAATCGGAACGCTCACAGACATTTCCCCTATCTGAAAGTCTGATAAACGCCGGAAAAATGACTAAGTCCAAAAAAAAATTTTTTTAGACTTTTTTCAATTTTACCCCCGTGGGATATATATTCTACCCACACAAATTTGGAACTCTCCTTCGGTACCCTGACACATATTATTCCCTCATTTAGTGGATATTTTCACAAAGAAGTGAAATTTTAAAAAATCCAGAAAATTGGCTGAAAACGACTAAATATCAAAGACTCATTGGGCGAATCGCTCTGGAACTGAAATGGGAATGCTCACTGACATTTCCCCTATCTTAAAGTCTGATAAACGCCAGAAAAATGACTAAGTCCAAAAAAAAATTTTTTTTAACTTTTTTCAATTTTACCCCCGTGGGATATATATTCTAGCCACACACATTGGAACTCTCCTGGGGTACCCTCATACATATTATTAACTCATTTAGTGGATATTTTCACAAAGAAGTGAAATTTTCAAAAATCCAGAAAATTGGCTGAAAATGACTAAGCATCAAGGACTCATTGGGCGAATCGCTCTGGAACTGAAATCGGAACGCTCACTGAAATCTCCCCTATCTGAAAGTCTGATAAACGCCGGAAAAATGACTAAGTCCCCCAAAAATTTTTTTTCGACTTTTTTCAATTTTACCCCCGTGGGATATATATTCTACCCACACAAATTTGGAACTCTCCTTCGGTACCCTCACACATATTATTCCCTCATTTAGTGGATATTTTCACAAAAAAGTGAAATTTTCAAAAATCCAGAAAATTGGCTGAAAACAACTAAATATCAAGGACTCATTGGGCGAATCGCTCTGGAACTGAAATCGGAACGCTCACTGACATTTCCCCTATCTGAAAGTCTGATAAACGCCGGAAAAATGACTAAGTCCAAAAAAAAATTTTTTTCAACTTTTTTCAATTTTACCCCCGTGGGATATATATTCTACCCACACACATTTGGAACTCTCCTGGGGTACCCTCACACATATTGTTCCCTCGTTTAGTGGACATTTTCACAAAGAAGTGAAATTTTCAAAAATCCAGAAAATTGGCTGAAAACGACTAAGTATCAAGGACTCATTGGGCGAATCGCTCTGGAACTGAAATCGGAACGCTCACTGACATTTCCCCAATCTGAAAGTCTGATAAACGCCGGAAAAATGACTAAGTCCCAAAAAAATTTTTTTTCCACTTTTTTCAATTTTACCCCCGTGGGATATATATTCTACCCACACAAATTTGGAACTCTCCTTCGGTACCCTGACACATATTATTCCCTCATTTAGTGGATATTTTCACAAAGAAGTGAAATTTTCAAAAATCCAGAAAATTGGCTGAAAACGACTAAATATCAAAGACTCATTGGGCGAATCGCTCTGGAACTGAAATGGGAATGCTCACTGACATTTCCCCTATCTTCAAGTCTGATAAATGCCAGAAAAATGACTAAGTCCAAAAAAAAATTTTTTTCAACTTTTTTCAATTTTACCCCCGTGGGATATATATTCTACCCAAACACATTTGGAACTCTCCTGGGGTACCCTCATACATATTATTCCCTCATTTAGTGGATATTTTCACAAAAAAGTGAAATTTTCAAAAATCAAGAAAATTGGCTGAAAAAGACTAAGTATCAAGGACTCATTGGGCGAATCACTCTGGAACTAAAATCGGAATGCTCACAGACATTTCCCCTATCTGAAAGTCTGATAAACGCCGGAAAAATGACTAAGTCCAAAAAAAAATTTTTTTACACTTTTTTCAATTTTACCCCCGTGGGATATATATTCTACCCACACACATTTGGAACTCTCCTGGGGTACCCTCACACATATTATTCCCTCATTTAGTGGATATTTTCACAAAAAAGTGAAATTTTCAAAAATCCAGAAAATTGGCTAAAAACGACTAAATATCAAGGACTCATTGTGCGAATTGATCTGGAACTGAAATCGGAATGCTCACTGACATTTGCCCTATCTGAAAGTCTGATAAACGCCGGAAAAATGACTAAGTCCAAAAAAAAATTTTTTCGGCTTTTTTCAATTTTACCCCCGTGGGATATATATTCTACCCACACAAATTTGGAACTCTCCTTCGGTACCCTCACACATATTATTCCCTCATTTAGTGGATATTTTCACAAAAAAGTGAAATTTTCAAAAATCCAGAAAATTGGCTGAAAACAACTAAATAACAAGGACTCATTGGGCAAATCGCTCTGGAACTGAAATCGGAACGCTCACTGACATTTCCCCTATCTGAAAGTCTGATAAACTCCGGAAAAATGACTAAGTCCAAAAAAAAATTTTTTTCAACTTTTTTCAATTTTACCCCCGTGGGATATATATTCTACCCACACACATTTGGAACTCTCCTGGGGTACCCTCACACATATTATTCCCTCATTTAGTGGATATTTTCACAAAGAACTGAAATTTTCAAAAATCCAGAAAATTGGCTGAAAACGACTAAATATCAAGGACTCATTGGGCGAATCGCTCTGGAACTGAAATGGTAATGCTCACTAACATTTCCCTTATCTTAAAGTCTGATAAACGCCAGAAAAATGACTAAGTCCAAAAAAAAATTTTTTTAAACTTTTTTCAATTTTACCCCCGTGGGATATATATTCTTCCCACACACATTTAGAACTCTCCTGAGGTACCCTCACACATATTATTCCCTCATTTAGTGGATATTTTCACAAAAAAGTGAAATTTTCAAAAATCCAGAAAATTGGCTGAAAACAACTAAATAACAAGGACTCATTGGGCGAATCGCTCTGGAACTAAAATCGAAACGCTCACAGACATTTCCCCTATCTGAAAGTCTGATAAACGCCGGAAAAATGACTAAGTCCCCCAAAAAATTTTTTTCGACTTTTTTCAATTTTACCCCCGTAGGATATATATTCTACCCACACAAATTTGGAACTCTCCTTCGGTACCCTCACACATATTATTCCCTCATTTAGTGGATATTTTCACAAAAAAGTGAAATTTTCAAAAATCCAGAAAATTGGCTGAAAACAACTAAATAACAAGGACTCATTGGGCGAATCGCTCTGGAACTGAAATCGGAACGCTCACTGACATTTCCCCTATCTGAAAGTCTGATAAACGCCGGAAAAATGACTAAGTCCAAAAAAAAATTTTTTTAGACTTTTTTCAATTTTACCCCCGTGGGATATATATTCTACCCACACACATTTGGAACTCTCCTGGGGTACCCTCACACATATTATTCCCTCATTTAGTGGATATTTTCACAAAAAAGTGAAATTTTCAAAAATCCAGAAAATTGGCTAAAAACGACTAAATATCAAGGACTCATTGTGCGAATTGATCTGGAACTGAAATCGGAATGCTCACTGACATTTGCCCTATCTGAAAGTCTGATAAACGCCGGAAAAATGACTAAGTCCAAAAAAAAATTTTTTCGGCTTTTTTCAATTTTACCCCCGTGGGATATATATTCTACCCACACAAATTTGGAACTCTCCTTCGGTACCCTCACACATATTATTCCCTCATTTAGTGGATATTTTCACAAAAAAGTGAAATTTTCAAAAATCCAGAAAATTGGCTGAAAACAACTAAATAACAAGGACTCATTGGGCAAATCGCTCTGGAACTGAAATCGGAACGCTCACTGACATTTCCCCTATCTGAAAGTCTGATAAACTCCGGAAAAATGACTAAGTCCAAAAAAAAATTTTTTTCAACTTTTTTCAATTTTACCCCCGTGGGATATATATTCTACCCACACACATTTGGAACTCTCCTGGGGTACCCTCACACATATTATTCCCTCATTTAGTGGATATTTTCACAAAGAACTGAAATTTTCAAAAATCCAGAAAATTGGCTGAAAACGACTAAGTATCAAGGACTCATTGGGCGAATCGCTCTGGAACTGAAATCGGAACGCTCACTGACATTTCCCCAATCTGAAAGTCTGATAAACGCCGGAAAAATGACTAAGTCCCAAAAAAATTTTTTTTCCACTTTTTTCAATTTTACCCCCGTGGGATATATATTCTACCCACACAAATTTGGAACTCTCCTTCGGTACCCTGACACATATTATTCCCTCATTTAGTGGATATTTTCACAAAGAAGTGAAATTTTCAAAAATCCAGAAAATTGGCTGAAAACGACTAAATATCAAAGACTCATTGGGCGAATCGCTCTGGAACTGAAATGGGAATGCTCACTGACATTTCCCCTATCTTCAAGTCTGATAAATGCCAGAAAAATGACTAAGTCCAAAAAAAAATTTTTTTCAACTTTTTTCAATTTTACCCCCGTGGGATATATATTCTACCCAAACACATTTGGAACTCTCCTGGGGTACCCTCATACATATTATTCCCTCATTTAGTGGATATTTTCACAAAAAAGTGAAATTTTCAAAAATCAAGAAAATTGGCTGAAAAAGACTAAGTATCAAGGACTCATTGGGCGAATCACTCTGGAACTAAAATCGGAATGCTCACAGACATTTCCCCTATCTGAAAGTCTGATAAACGCCGGAAAAATGACTAAGTCCAAAAAAAAATTTTTTTACACTTTTTTCAATTTTACCCCCGTGGGATATATATTCTACCCACACACATTTGGAACTCTCCTGGGGTACCCTCACACATATTATTCCCTCATTTAGTGGATATTTTCACAAAAAAGTGAAATTTTCAAAAATCCAGAAAATTGGCTAAAAACGACTAAATATCAAGGACTCATTGTGCGAATTGATCTGGAACTGAAATCGGAATGCTCACTGACATTTGCCCTATCTGAAAGTCTGATAAACGCCGGAAAAATGACTAAGTCCAAAAAAAAATTTTTTCGGCTTTTTTCAATTTTACCCCCGTGGGATATATATTCTACCCACACAAATTTGGAACTCTCCTTCGGTACCCTCACACATATTATTCCCTCATTTAGTGGATATTTTCACAAAAAAGTGAAATTTTCAAAAATCCAGAAAATTGGCTGAAAACAACTAAATAACAAGGACTCATTGGGCAAATCGCTCTGGAACTGAAATCGGAACGCTCACTGACATTTCCCCTATCTGAAAGTCTGATAAACTCCGGAAAAATGACTAAGTCCAAAAAAAAATTTTTTTCAACTTTTTTCAATTTTACCCCCGTGGGATATATATTCTACCCACACACATTTGGAACTCTCCTGGGGTACCCTCACACATATTATTCCCTCATTTAGTGGATATTTTCACAAAGAACTGAAATTTTCAAAAATCCAGAAAATTGGCTGAAAACGACTAAATATCAAGGACTCATTGGGCGAATCGCTCTGGAACTGAAATGGTAATGCTCACTAACATTTCCCTTATCTTAAAGTCTGATAAACGCCAGAAAAATGACTAAGTCCAAAAAAAAATTTTTTTAAACTTTTTTCAATTTTACCCCCGTGGGATATATATTCTTCCCACACACATTTAGAACTCTCCTGAGGTACCCTCACACATATTATTCCCTCATTTAGTGGATATTTTCACAAAAAAGTGAAATTTTCAAAAATCCAGAAAATTGGCTGAAAACAACTAAATAACAAGGACTCATTGGGCGAATCGCTCTGGAACTAAAATCGAAACGCTCACAGACATTTCCCCTATCTGAAAGTCTGATAAACGCCGGAAAAATGACTAAGTCCCCCAAAAAATTTTTTTCGACTTTTTTCAATTTTACCCCCGTAGGATATATATTCTACCCACACAAATTTGGAACTCTCCTTCGGTACCCTCACACATATTATTCCCTCATTTAGTGGATATTTTCACAAAAAAGTGAAATTTTCAAAAATCCAGAAAATTGGCTGAAAACAACTAAATAACAAGGACTCATTGGGCGAATCGCTCTGGAACTGAAATCGGAACGCTCACTGACATTTCCCCTATCTGAAAGTCTGATAAACGCCGGAAAAATGACTAAGTCCAAAAAAAAATTTTTTTAGACTTTTTTCAATTTTACCCCCGTGGGATATATATTCTACCCACACACATTTGGAACTCTCCTGGGGTACCCTCACACATATTATTCCCTCATTTAGTGGATATTTTCACAAAAAAGTGAAATTTTCAAAAATCCAGAAAATTGGCTAAAAACGACTAAATATCAAGGACTCATTGTGCGAATTGATCTGGAACTGAAATCGGAATGCTCACTGACATTTGCCCTATCTGAAAGTCTGATAAACGCCGGAAAAATGACTAAGTCCAAAAAAAAATTTTTTCGGCTTTTTTCAATTTTACCCCCGTGGGATATATATTCTACCCACACAAATTTGGAACTCTCCTTCGGTACCCTCACACATATTATTCCCTCATTTAGTGGATATTTTCACAAAAAAGTGAAATTTTCAAAAATCCAGAAAATTGGCTGAAAACAACTAAATAACAAGGACTCATTGGGCAAATCGCTCTGGAACTGAAATCGGAACGCTCACTGACATTTCCCCTATCTGAAAGTCTGATAAACTCCGGAAAAATGACTAAGTCCAAAAAAAAATTTTTTTCAACTTTTTTCAATTTTACCCCCGTGGGATATATATTCTACCCACACACATTTGGAACTCTCCTGGGGTACCCTCACACATATTATTCCCTCATTTAGTGGATATTTTCACAAAGAACTGAAATTTTCAAAAATCCAGAAAATTGGCTGAAAACGACTAAATATCAAGGACTCATTGGGCGAATCGCTCTGGAACTGAAATGGTAATGCTCACTAACATTTCCCTTATCTTAAAGTCTGATAAACGCCAGAAAAATGACTAAGTCCAAAAAAAAATTTTTTTAAACTTTTTTCAATTTTACCCCCGTGGGATATATATTCTTCCCACACACATTTAGAACTCTCCTGAGGTACCCTCACACATATTATTCCCTCATTTAGTGGATATTTTCACAAAAAAGTGAAATTTTCAAAAATCCAGAAAATTGGCTGAAAACAACTAAATAACAAGGACTCATTGGGCGAATCGCTCTGGAACTAAAATCGAAACGCTCACAGACATTTCCCCTATCTGAAAGTCTGATAAACGCCGGAAAAATGACTAAGTCCCCCCAAAAATTTTTTTCGACTTTTTTCAATTTTACCCCCGTGGGATATATATTCTACCCACACAAATTTGGAACTCTCCTTCGGTACCCTCACACATATTATTCCCTCATTTAGTGGATATTTTCACAAAAAAGTGAAATTTTCAAAAATCCAGAAAATTGGCTGAAAACAACTAAATAACAAGGACTCATTGGGCGAATCGCTCTGGAACTGAAATCGGAATGCTCACTGACATTTCCCCTATCTGAAAGTCTGATAAACGCCGGAAAAATGACTAAGTCCAAGAAAAAATTTTTTTCAACTTTTTTCAATTTTACCCCCGTGGGATATATATTCTACCAACACACATTTGGAACTCTCCTGGGGTACCCTCACACATATTGTTCCCTCATTTAGTGGACATTTTCACAAAGAAGTGAAATTTTCAAAAATCCAGAAAATTGGCTGAAAACGACTAAGTATCAAGGACTCATTGGGCGAATCGCTCTGGAACTGAAATCGGAACGCTCACTGACATTTCCCCAATCTGAAAGTCTGATAAACGCCGGAAAAATGACTAAGTCCCAAAAAAATTTTTTTTCAACTTTTTTCAATTTTACCCCCGTGGGATATATATTCTACCCACACAAATTTGGAACTCTCCTTCGGTACCCTGACACATATTATTCCCTCATTTAGTGGATATTTTCACAAAAAAGTGAAATTTTCAAAAATCCAGAAAATTGGCTGAAAACGACTAAATATCAAAGACTCATTGGGCGAATCGCTCTGGAACTGAAATGGGAATGCTCACTGACATTTCCCCTATCTTAAAGTCTGATAAACGCCAGAAAAATGACTAACTCCAAAAAAATATTTTTTTCAACTTTTTTCAATTTTACCCCCGTGGGATATATATTCTTCCCACACACATTTAGAACTCTCCTGAGGTACCCTCACACATATTATTCCCTCATTTAGTGGATATTTTCACAAAAAAGTGAAATTTTCAAAAATCCAGAAAATTGGCTGAAAACAACTAAATAACAAGGACTCATTGGGCGAATCGCTCTGGAACTAAAATCGAAACGCTCACAGACATTTCCCCTATCTGAAAGTCTGATAAACGCCGGAAAAATGACTAAGTCCAAAAAAAAATTTTTTTAGCCTTTTTTCAATTTTACCCCCGTGGGATATATATTCTACCCACACACATTTGGAACTCTCCTGGGGTACCCTCACACATATTATTCCCTCATTTAGTGGATATTTTCACAAAAAAGTGAAATTTTCAAAAATCCAGAAAATTGGCTGAAAACGACTAAATATCAAGGACTCATTGTGCGAATTGATCTGGAACTGAAATCGGAATGCTCACTGACATTTGCCCTATCTGAAAGTCTGATAAACGCCGGAAAAATGACTAAGTCCAAAAAAAAAATTTTTTCAACTTTTTTCAATTTTACCCCCGTGGGATATATATTCTTCCCACACACATTTAGAACTCTCCTGGGGTACCCTCACACATATTATTCCCTCATTTAGTGGATATTTTCACAAAAAAGTGAAATTTTCAAAAATCCAGAAAATTGGCTGAAAACAACTAAATAACAAGGACACATTGGGCGAATCGCTCTGGAACTGAAATCGGAACGCTCACTGACATTTCCCCTATCTGAAAGTCTGATAAACGCCGGAAAAATGACTAAGTCCAAAAAAATTTTTTTTAAAACTTTTTTCAATTTTACCCCCGTGGGATATATATTCTAGCCACACACATTTGGAACTGTCCTGGGGTACCCTCATACATATTATTCCCTCATTTAGTGGATATTTTCACAAAGAAGTGAAATTTTCAAAAATCCAGAAAATTGGCTGAAAACTACTAAATATCAAGAACTCATTGGGCGAATCGCTCTGGAACTGAAATCGGAACGCTCACTGACATTTCCCCTAACTGAAAGTCTGATAAACGCTGGAAAAATGACTAAGTCCAAAAAAAAAATTTTTCATCTTTTTCCAAATTTACCCCCGTGGGATATATATTCTACCCACAGACAATTGGAACTCTCCTGGGGTACCCTCAGACATATTATTCCCTCATTTAGTGGATAGTTTCACAAAAAAGTGAAATTTTCAAAAATCCAAAATATTGTCTGAAAACGACTAAATATCAAGGACTCATTGGGCGAATCGCTCTGGAACTGAAATCGGAACGCTCACTGACATTTCCCCTATCTGAAAGTCTGATAAACGCCGGAAAAATGACTAAGTCCCAAAAAAAAATTTTTTCCACTTTTTTCAATTTTACCCCCGTGGGATATATATTCTACCCACACAAATTTGGAACTCTCCTTCGGTACCCTGACACATATTATTCCCTCATTTAGTGGATATTTTCACAAAAAAGTGAAATTTTCAAAAATCCAGAAAATTGGCTGAAAATGACTAAATATCAAAGACTCATTGGGCGAATCGCTCTGGAACTGAAATGGGAATGCTCCCTGACATTTCCCCTATCTTAAAGTCTGATAAACGCCAGAAAAATGACTAACTCCAGAAAAAATTTTTTTTCAACTTTTTTCAATTTTACCCCCGTGGGATATATATTCTAGCCACACACATTGGAACTCTCCTGGGGTACCCTCATACATATTATTCCCTCATTTAGTGGATATTTTCACAAAGAAGTGAAAGTTTCAAAAATCCAGAAAATTGGCTGAAAACGACTAAGCATCAAGGACTCATTGGGCGAATCGCTCTGGAACTGAAATCGGAACGCTCACTGAAATCTCCCCTATCTGAAAGTCTGATAAACGCCGGAAAAATGACTAAGTCCCCCAAAAAATTTTTTTCGACTTTTTTCAATTTTACCCCCGTGGGATATATATTCTACCCACACAAATTTGGAACTCTCCTTCGGTACCCTCACACATATTATTCCTCATTTAGTGGATATTTTCACAAAAAAGTGAAATTTTCAAAAATCCAGAAAATTGGCTGAAAACAACTAAATAACAAGGACTCATTGGGCGAATCGCTCTGGAACTGAAATCGGAACGCTCACTGACATTTCCCCTATCTGAAAGTCTGATAAACGCCGGAAAAATGACTAAGTCCAAAAAAAAATTTTTTTCAACTTTTTTCAATTTTACCCCCGTGGGATATATATTCTACCAAAACACATTTGGAACTCTCCTGGGGTACCCTCACACATATTGTTCCCTCATTTAGTGGACATTTTCACAAAAAAGTGAAATTTTCAAAAATCCAGAAAATTGGCTGAAAACAACTAAATAACAAGGACTCATTGGGCGAATCGCTCTGGAACTAAAATCGAAACGCTCACAGACATTTGCCCTATCTGAAAGTCTGATAAACGCCGGAAAAATGACTAAGTCCAAAAAAAAATTTTTTTAGACTTTTTTCAATTTTACCCCCGTGGGATATATATTCTACCCACACACATTTGGAACTCTCCTGGGGTACCCTCACACATATTATTCCCTCATTTAGTGGATATTTTCACAAAAAAGTGAAATTTTCAAAAATCCAGAAAATTGGCTGAAAACGACTAAATATCAAGGACTCATTGTGCGAATTGATCTGGAACTGAAATCGGAATGCTCACTGACATTTGCCCTATCTGAAAGTCTGATAAACGCCGGAAAAATGACTAAGTCCAAAAAAAAAATTTTTTCAACTTTTTTCAATTTTACCCCCGTGGGATATATATTCTTCCCACACACATTTAGAACTCTCCTGGGGTACCCTCACACATATTATTCCCTCATTTAGTGGATATTTTCACAAAAAAGTGAAATTTTCAAAAATCCAGAAAATTGGCTGAAAACAACTAAATAACAAGGACACATTGGGCGAATCGCTCTGGAACTGAAATCGGAACGCTCACTGACATTTCCCCTATCTGAAAGTCTGATAAACGCCGGAAAAATGACTAAGTCCAAAAAAATTTTTTTTAAAACTTTTTTCAATTTTACCCCCGTGGGATATATATTCTAGCCACAGACAATTGGAACTCTCCTGGGGTACCCTCACACATATTATTCCCTCATTTAGTGGATATTTTCACAAAAAAAGTGAAATTTTCAAAAATCCAAAAAATTGGCTGAAAACGACTAAATATCAAGGACTCATTGGGTAAATCACTCTGGTACTGAAATCGGAAAGCTCACTGACATTTGCCCTATCTGAAAGTCTGATAAACGCCAGAAAAATGACTAAGTCCAAAAAAAAATTCTTTTCAACTTTTTTCAATTTTACCCCAATGGGATATATATTCTACCCACACACATTTGGAACTCTCCTGGGGTACCCTCACACATATTATTCCCTCATTTAGTGGATATTTTCACAAAAAAGTGAAATTTTCAAAAATCCAGAAAATTGGCTGAAAACGACTAAATAACAAGGACTCATTGGGCAAATCGCTATGGAACTGAAATCGGAACACTCACTGACATTTGCCCTATCTGAAAGTCTGATAAACGCCGGAAAAATGACTAAGTCCAAAAAAAAAATTTTTCAACTTTTTTAAATTTTACCCCGTAGGATATATATTCTACCCACACACATTTGGAACTCTCCTGGGGTACCCTCAGACATATTATTTCCTCATTTAGTGGATATTTTCACAAAAAAGTGAAATTTTCAAAAATCCAGAAAATTGGCTGAAAACGGCTAAATATCAAGGACTCATTGGGAAAATCGCTCTGGAACTGAAATCGGAACGCTCACTGACATTTCCCCTATCTGAAAGTCTAATAAACGCCGGAAAAATTACTAAGTCCAAAAAAAATTTTTTTTAAACTTTTTTCAATTTTACCCCCGCGGGATATATATTCTACCCACACACATTTGTAACTCTCCTGGGGTACACTCACACATATTATTCCCTCATTTAGTGGATATTTTCACAAAAAAGTGAAATTTTCAAAAATCCAAAATATTGGCTGAAAACGACTAAATATCAAGGAATCATTGGGCGAATCGCTCTGCAACTGAAATCGGAACGCTCATTGACATTTGCCCTATCTGAAAGTCTGATAAAAACAGGATAAATGACTAAGTCCAACAAAAAAAAATTTTTCAACTTTTTTCAATTTTACCCCGTGGGATATATATTTTACCCACACACATTTGGAACTCTCCTGGGGTACCCTCACACATATTATTCCCTCATTTAGGGGATATTTTCACAAAAAAGTGAAATTTTCAAAAATCCAAAAAATTGGCTGAAAACGACTAAATATCAAGGACTCATTGGGTAAATCACTCTGGTACTGAAATCGGAAAGCTCACTGACATTTGCCCTATCTGAAAGTCTGATAAACGCCAGAAAAATGACTAAGTCCAAAAAAAAATTCTTTTCAACTTTTTTCAATTTTACCCCAATGGGATATATATTCTACCCACACACATTTGGAACTCTCCTGGGGTACCCTCACACATATTATTCCCTCATTTAGTGGATATTTTCAAAAAAAGTGAAATTTTCAAAAATCCAGAAAATTGGCTGAAAACGACTAAATAACAAGGACTCATTGGGAGAATCACTCTGGAACTGAAATCGGAACGCACACTGACATTTCCCCTATCTGAAAGTCTGATAAACGCCGGAAAAATGACTAAGTCCAAAAAAAATTTTTTTTAAAACTTTTTTCAATTTTACCCCCGTGGGATATATATTCTACCCACACACATTTGGAACTCTCCTGGGGTACCCTCACACATATTATTCCCTCATTTAGTGGATATTTTCACAAAAAAGTGAAATTTTCAAAAATCCAGAAAATTAGCTGAAAACGACTAAATATCAAGGACTCATTGGGTGAATCACTCTGGAACTGAAATCGTAATGCTCACTGACATTTCACCTATCTGAAAGTCTGATAAACGCCAGAAAAATGACTAAGTCCAAAAAAATTTTTTTTTCAACTTTTTTCAATTTTACCCCCGTGAGATATATATTCTACCCACACACATTTGGAACTCTCCTGGGGTACCCTCAGACATATTATTTCCTCATTTAGTGGATATTTTCACAAAAAAGAGAAATTTTCAAAAATCCAGAAAATTGGCTGAAAACGGCTAAATATCAAGGACTCATTGGGAAAATCGCTCTGGAACTGAAATCGGAACGCTCACTGACATTTCCCCTATCTGAAAGTCTAATAAACGCCGGAAAAATTACTAAGTCCAAAAAAAATTTTTTTAAAACTTTTTTCAATTTTACCCCCGCGGGATATATATTCTACCCACACACATTTGTAACTCTCCTGGGGTACACTCACACATATTATTCCCTCATTTAGTGGATATTTTCACAAAAAAGTGAAATTTTCAAAAATCCAAAATATTGGCTGAAAACGGCTAAATATCAAGGAATCATTGGGCGAATCGCTCTGCAACTGAAATCGGAACGCTCATTGACATTTGCCCTATCTGAAAGTCTGATAAAAACAGGATAAATGACTAAGTCCAACAAAAAAAATTTTTTCAACTTTTTTCAATTTTACCCCGTGGGATATATATTTTACCCACACACATTTGGAACTCTCCTGGGGTACCCTCACACATATTATTCCCTCATTTAGTGGATATTTTCACAAAAAAGTGAAATTTTCAAAAATCCAAAAAATTGGCTGAAAACGACTAAATATCAAGGACTCATTGGGTAAATCACTCTGGTACTGAAATCGGAAAGCTCACTGACATTTGCCCTATCTGAAAGTCTGATAAACGCCAGAAAAATGACTAAGTCCAAAAAAAAATTCTTTTCAACTTTTTTCAATTTTACCCCAATGGGATATATATTCTACCCACACACATTTGGAACTCTCCTGGGGTACCCTCACACATATTATTCCCTCATTTAGTGGATATTTTCACAAAAAAGTGAAATTTTCAAAAATCCAGAAAATTGGCTGAAAACGACTAAATAACAAGGACTCATTGGGAGAATCACTCTGGAACTGAAATCGGAACGCACACTGACATTTCCCCTTTCTGAAAGTCTGATAAACGCCGGAAAAATGACTAAGTCCAAAAAAAATTTTTTTTAAAACTTTTTTCAATTTTACCCCCGTGGGATATATATTCTACCCACACAAATTTGGAACTCTCCTTCGGTACCCTGACACATATTATTCCCTCATTTAGTGGATATTTTCACAAAAAAGTGAAATTTTCAAAAATCCAGAAAATTGGCTGAAAACGACTAAATATCAAAGACTCATTGGGCGAATCGCTCTGGAACTGAAATGGGAATGCTCACTGACATTTCCCCTATCTTAAAGTCTGATAAACGCCAGAAAAATGACTAACTCCAAAAAAATATTTTTTTCAACTTTTTTCAATTTTACCCCCGTGGGATATATATTCTTCCCACACACATTTAGAACTCTCCTGAGGTACCCTCACACATATTATTCCCTCATTTAGTGGATATTTTCACAAAAAAGTGAAATTTTCAAAAATCCAGAAAATTGGCTGAAAACAACTAAATAACAAGGACTCATTGGGCGAATCGCTCTGGAACTAAAATCGAAACGCTCACAGACATTTCCCCTATCTGAAAGTCTGATAAACGCCGGAAAAATGACTAAGTCCAAAAAAAAATTTTTTTAGCCTTTTTTCAATTTTACCCCCGTGGGATATATATTCTACCCACACACATTTGGAACTCTCCTGGGGTACCCTCACACATATTATTCCCTCATTTAGTGGATATTTTCACAAAAAAGTGAAATTTTCAAAAATCCAGAAAATTGGCTGAAAACGACTAAATATGAAGGACTCATTGTGCGAATTGATCTGGAACTGAAATCGGAATGCTCACTGACATTTGCCCTATCTGAAAGTCTGATAAACGCCGGAAAAATGACTAAGTCCAAAAAAAAAATTTTTTCAACTTTTTTCAATTTTACCCCCGTGGGATATATATTCTTCCCACACACATTTAGAACTCTCCTGGGGTACCCTCACACATATTATTCCCTCATTTAGTGGATATTTTCACAAAAAAGTGAAATTTTCAAAAATCCAGAAAATTGGCTGAAAACAACTAAATAACAAGGACACATTGGGCGAATCGCTCTGGAACTGAAATCGGAACGCTCACTGACATTTCCTCTATCTGAAAGTCTGATAAACGCCGGAAAAATGACTAAGTCCAAAAAAATTTTTTTTAAAACTTTTTTCAATTTTACCCCCGTGGGATATATATTCTAGCCACACACATTTGGAACTGTCCTGGGGTACCCTCATACATATTATTCCCTCATTTAGTGGATATTTTCACAAAGAAGTGAAATTTTCAAAAATCCAGAAAATTGGCTGAAAACTACTAAAAATCAAGAACTCATTGGGCGAATCGCTCTGGAACTGAAATCGGAACGCTCACTGACATTTCCCCTAACTGAAAGTCTGATAAACGCTGGAAAAATGACTAAGTCCAAAAAAAAAATTTTTCATCTTTTTCCAAATTTACCCCCGTGGGATATATATTCTACCCACAGACAATTGGAACTCTCCTGGGGTACCCTCAGACATATTATTCCCTCATTTAGTGGATAGTTTCACAAAAAAGTGAAATTTTCAAAAATCCAAAATATTGTCTGAAAACGACTAAATATCAAGGACTCATTGGGCGAATCGCTCTGGAACTGAAATCGGAACGCTCACTGACATTTCCCCTATCTGAAAGTCTGATAAACGCCGGAAAAATGACTAAGTCCCAAAAAAAAATTTTTTCCACTTTTTTCAATTTTACCCCCGTGGGATATATATTCTACCCACACAAATTTGGAACTCTCCTTCGGTACCCTGACACATATTATTCCCTCATTTAGTGGATATTTTCACAAAAAAGTGAAATTTTCAAAAATCCAGAAAATTGGCTGAAAACGACTAAATATCAAAGACTCATTGGGCGAATCGCTCTGGAACTGAAATGGGAATGCTCCCTGACATTTCCCCTATCTTAAAGTCTGATAAACGCCAGAAAAATGACTAACTCCAGAAAAAAATTTTTTTCAACTTTTTTCAATTTTACTCCCGTGGGATATATATTCTAGCCACACACATTGGAACTCTCCTGGGGTACCCTCATACATATTATTCCCTCATTTAGTGGATATTTTCACAAAGAAGTGAAATTTTCAAAAATCCAGAAAATTGGCTGAAAACGACTAAGCATCAAGGACTCATTGGGCGAATCGCTCTGGAACTGAAATCGGAACGCTCACTGAAATCTCCCCTATCTGAAAGTCTGATAAACGCCGGAAAAATGACTAAGTCCCCCAAAAAATTTTTTTCGACTTTTTTCAATTTTACCCCCGTGGGATATATATTCTACCCACACAAATTTGGAACTCTCCTTCGGTACCCTCACACATATTATTCCCTCATTTAGTGGATATTTTCACAAAAAAGTGAAATTTTCAAAAATCCAGAAAATTGGCTGAAAACAACTAAATAACAAGGACTCATTGGGCGAATCGCTCTGGAACTGAAATCGGAACGCTCACTGACATTTCCCCTATCTGAAAGTCTGATAAACGCCGGAAAAATGACTAAGTCCAAAAAAAAATTTTTTTCAACTTTTTTCAATTTTACCCCCGTGGGATATATATTCTACCAACACACATTTGGAACTCTCCTGGGGTACCCTCACACATATTGTTCCCTCATTTAGTGGACATTTTCACAAAAAAGTGAAATTTTCAAAAATCCAGAAAATTGGCTGAAAACAACTAAATAACAAGGACTCATTGGGCGAATCGCTCTGGAACTAAAATCGAAACGCTCACAGACATTTCCCCTATCTGAAAGTCTGATAAACGCCGGAAAAATGACTAAGTCCAAAAAAAAATTTTTTTAGACTTTTTTCAATTTTACCCCCGTGGGATATATATTCTACCCACACACATTTGGAACTCTCCTGGGGTACCCTCACACATATTATTCCCTCATTTAGTGGATATTTTCACAAAAAAGTGAAATTTTCAAAAATCCAGAAAATTGGCTGAAAACGACTAAATATCAAGGACTCATTGTGCGAATTGATCTGGAACTGAAATCGGAATGCTCACTGACATTTGCCCTATCTGAAAGTCTGATAAACGCCGGAAAAATGACTAAGTCCAAAAAAAAAATTTTTTCAACTTTTTTCAATTTTACCCCCGTGGGATATATATTCTTCCCACACACATTTAGAACTCTCCTGGGGTACCCTCACACATATTATTCCCTCATTTAGTGGATATTTTCACAAAAAAGTGAAATTTTCAAAAATCCAGAAAATTGGCTGAAAACAACTAAATAACAAGGACACATTGGGCGAATCGCTCTGGAACTGAAATCGGAACGCTCACTGACATTTCCCCTATCTGAAAGTCTGATAAACGCCAGAAAAATGACTAAGTCCAAAAAAATTTTTTTTAAAACTTTTTTCAATTTTACCCCCGTGGGATATATATTCTAGCCACAGACAATTGGAACTCTCCTGGGGTACCCTCACACATATTATTCCCTCATTTAGTGGATATTTTCACAAAAAAAGTGAAATTTTCAAAAATCCAAAAAATTGGCTGAAAACGACTAAATATCAAGGACTCATTGGGTAAATCACTCTGGTACTGAAATCGGAAAGCTCACTGACATTTGCCCTATCTGAAAGTCTGATAAACGCCAGAAAAATGACTAAGTCCAAAAAAAAATTCTTTTCAACTTTTTTCAATTTTACCCCAATGGGATATATATTCTACCCACACACATTTGGAACTCTCCTGGGGTACCCTCACACATATTATTCCCTCATTTAGTGGATATTTTCACAAAAAAGTGAAATTTTCAAAAATCCAGAAAATTGGCTGAAAACGACTAAATAACAAGGACTCATTGGGCAAATCGCTATGGAACTGAAATCGGAACACTCACTGACATTTGCCCTATCTGAAAGTCTGATAAACGCCGGAAAAATGACTAAGTCCAAAAAAAAAATTTTTCAACTTTTTTAAATTTTACCCCGTAGGATATATATTCTACCCACACACATTTGGAACTCTCCTGGGGTACCCTCAGACATATTATTTCCTCATTTAGTGGATATTTTCACAAAAAAGAGAAATTTTCAAAAATCCAGAAAATTGGCTGAAAACGGCTAAATATCAAGGACTCATTGGGAAAATCGCTCTGGAACTGAAATCGGAACGCTCACTGACATTTCCCCTATCTGAAAGTCTAATAAACGCCGGAAAAATTACTAAGTCCAAACAAAATTTTTTTTAAACTTTTTTCAATTTTACCCCCGCGGGATATATATTCTACCAACACACATTTGTAACTCTCCTGGGGTACACTCACACATATTATTCCCTCATTTAGTGGATATTTTCACAAAAAAGTGAAATTTTCAAAAATCCAAAATATTGGCTGAAAACGACTAAATATCAAGGAATCATTGGGCGAATCGCTCTGCAACTGAAATCGGAACGCTCATTGACATTTGCCCTATCTGAAAGTCTGATAAAAACAGGATAAATGACTTAGTCCAACAAAAAAAAATTTTTCAACTTTTTTCAATTTTACCCCGTGGGATATATATTTTACCCACACACATTTGGAACTCTCCTGGGGTACCCTCACACATATTATTCTCTCATTTAGGGGATATTTTCACAAAAAAGTGAAATTTTCAAAAATCCAAAAAATTGGCTGAAAACGACTAAATATCAAGGACTCATTGGGTAAATCACTCTGGTACTGAAATCGGAAAGCTCACTGACATTTGCCCTATCTGAAAGTCTGATAAACGCCAGAAAAATGACTAAGTCCAAAAAAAAATTCTTTTCAACTTTTTTCAATTTTACCCCAATGGGATATATATTCTACCCACACACATTTGGAACTCTCCTGGGGTACCCTCACACATATTATTCCCTCATTTAGTGGATATTTTCACAAAAAAGTGAAATTTTCAAAAATCCAGAAAATTGGCTGAAAACGACTAAATAACAAGGACTCATTGGGAGAATCACTCTGGAACTGAAATCGGAACGCACACTGACATTTCCCCTATCTGAAAGTCTGATAAACGCCGGAAAAATGACTAAGTCCAAAAAAAATTTTTTTTAAAACTTTTTTCAATTTTACCCCCGTGGGATATATATTCTACCCACACACATTTGGAACTCTCCTGGGGTACCCTCACACATATTATTCCCTCATTTAGTGGATATTTTCACAAAAAAGTGAAATTTTCAAAAATCCAGAAAATTAGCTGAAAACGACTAAATATCAAGGACTCATTGGGTGAATCACTCTGGAACTGAAATCGTAATGCTCACTGACATTTCACCTATCTGAAAGTCTGATAAACGCCAGAAAAATGACTAAGTCCAAAAAAATTTTTTTTTCAACTTTTTTCAATTTTACCCCCGTGAGATATATATTCTACCCACACACATTTGGAACTCTCCTGGGGTACCCTCAGACATATTATTTCCTCATTTAGTGGATATTTTCACAAAAAAGAGAAATTTTCAAAAATCCAGAAAATTGGCTGAAAACGGCTAAATATCAAGGACTCATTGGGAAAATCGCTCTGGAACTGAAATCGGAACGCTCACTGACATTTCCCCTATCTGAAAGTCTAATAAACGCCGGAAAAATTACTAAGTCCAAAAAAAATTTTTTTAAAACTTTTTTCAATTTTACCCCCGCGGGATATATATTCTACCCACACACATTTGTAACTCTCCTGGGGTACACTCACACATATTATTCCCTCATTTAGTGGATATTTTCACAAAAAAGTGAAATTTTCAAAAATCCAAAATATTGGCTGAAAACGGCTAAATATCAAGGAATCATTGGGCGAATCACTCTGCAACTGAAATCGGAACGCTCATTGACATTTGCCCTATCTGAAAGTCTGATAAAAACAGGATAAATGACTAAGTCCAACAAAAAAAATTTTTTCAACTTTTTTCAATTTTACCCCGTGGGATATATATTTTACCCACACACATTTGGAACTCTCCTGGGGTACCCTCACACATATTATTCCCTCATTTAGTGGATATTTTCACAAAAAAGTGAAATTTTCAAAAATCCAAAAAATTGGCTGAAAACGACTAAATATCAAGGACTCATTGGGTAAATCACTCTGGTACTGAAATCGGAAAGCTCACTGACATTTGCCCTATCTGAAAGTCTGATAAACGCCAGAAAAATGACTAAGTCCAAAAAAAAATTCTTTTCAACTTTTTTCAATTTTACCCCAATGGGATATATATTCTACCCACACACATTTGGAACTCTCCTGGGGTACCCTCACACATATTATTCCCTCATTTAGTGGATATTTTCACAAAAAAGTGAAATTTTCAAAAATCCAGAAAATTGGCTGAAAACGACTAAATAACAAGGACTCATTGGGAGAATCACTCTGGAACTGAAATCGGAACGCACACTGACATTTCCCCTTTCTGAAAGTCTGATAAACGCCGGAAAAATGACTAAGTCCAAAAAAAATTTTTTTTAAAACTTTTTTCAATTTTACCCCCGTGGGATATATATTCTACCCACACACATTTGGAACTCTCCTGGGGTACCCTCACACATATTATTCCCTCATTTAGTGGATATTTTCACAAAAAAGTGAAATTTTCAAAAATCCAGAAAATTAGCTGAAAACGACTAAATATCAAGGACTCATTGGGTGAATCACTCTGGAACTGAAATCGTAATGCTCACTGACATTTCACCTATCTGAAAGTCTGATAAACGCCAGAAAAATGACTAAGTCCAAAAAAATTTTTTTTTCAACTTTTTTCAATTTTACCCCCGTGAGATATATATTCTACCCACACACATTTGGAACTCTCCTGGGGTACCCTCACACATATTATTCCCTCATTTAGTGGATATTTTCACAAAAAAGTGAAGTTTTCAAAAATCCAAAAAATTGGCTGAAAACGACTAAATATCAAGGACTTATTGGGTAAATCACTCTGGTACTGGAATCGGAATGCTCACTGACATTTCCCCTATCAGAAAGTCTGATAAACGCCAGAAAAATGACTAAGTCCAAAAAAAATTTTTTTGCAATTTTACCCCCGTGGGATATATATTCTACCCACACACATTTGGAACTCTCCTGGGGTACCCTCACACATATTATTCCGTCAATTAGTGGATATTTTCACAAAAAAGTGAAATTTTCAAAAATCCAAAATATTGGCTGAAAACAACTAAATATCAAGGACTCATTGGGCGAATCGCTCTGGAACTGAAATCGGAACGCTCACTGACATTTCCCCCAATCTGAAAGTCTGATAAACGCCGGAAAAATGACTAAGTCTGAAAAAAAAAATTTTCAACTTTTTTCAATTTTACCCCCGTGAGATATATATTCTACCCACACACATTTGAAACTCTCCTGGGGTACCCTCACACATATTATTCCCTCATTTAGTGAATATTTTTACAAAAAAGTGACATTTTCAAAAATCCCGAAAATTGGCTGAAAACGACTAAATGTCAAGGACTCATTGCGCGAATCGCTCTGGAACTGAAATCGTAACGCTCACTGACATTTGCCCTATCTGAAAGTCTGATAAACGCCGGAAAAATGACTAAGTCCAAAAAAAAAAATTTTTCAACTTTTTTCAATTTTACCCCCGTGGGATATATATTCTACCCACAAACATTTGGAACTCTCCTGGGGTACCCTCACACATATTATTCCCTCATTTAGTGGATATTTTCACAAAAAAGTGAAATTTTCAAAAATCCAGAAAATTGGCTGAAAACGACTAAATATCAAGGACTCATTGGGCGAATCGCTCTGGAACTGAAATCGGAACGCTCACTGACATTTGCCCTATCTGAAAGTCTGATAAACGCCAGAAAAATGACTAAGTCTGATAAAAAAAAATTTCAACTATTTTCAATTTTACCCCCGTGAGATATATATTCTACCCACACACATTTTGAACTCTCCTGGGGTACCCTCAGACATATTATTTCCTCATTTAGTGGATATTTTCACAAAAAAGAGAAATTTTCAAAAATCCAGAAAATTGGCTGAAAACGGCTAAATATCAAGGACTCATTGGGAAAATCGCTCTGGAACTGAAATCGGAACGCTCACTGACATTTCCCCTATCTGAAAGTCTAATAAACGCCGGAAAAATTACTAAGTCCAAAAAAAATTTTTTTAAAACTTTTTTCAATTTTACCCCCGCGGGATATATATTCTACCCACACACATTTGTAACTCTCCTGGGGTACACTCACACATATTATTCCCTCATTTAGTGGATATTTTCACAAAAAAGTGAAATTTTCAAAAATCCAAAATATTGGCTGAAAACGGCTAAATATCAAGGAATCATTGGGCGAATCGCTCTGCAACTGAAATCGGAACGCTCATTGACATTTGCCCTATCTGAAAGTCTGATAAAAACAGGATAAATGACTAAGTCCAACAAAAAAAATTTTTTCAACTTTTTTCAATTTTACCCCGTGGGATATATATTTTACCCACACACATTTGGAACTCTCCTGGGGTACCCTCACACATATTATTCCCTCATTTAGTGGATATTTTCACAAAAAAGTGAAATTTTCAAAAATCCAAAAAATTGGCTGAAAACGACTAAATATCAAGGACTCATTGGGTAAATCACTCTGGTACTGAAATCGGAAAGCTCACTGACATTTGCCCTATCTGAAAGTCTGATAAACGCCAGAAAAATGACTAAGTCCAAAAAAAAATTCTTTTCAACTTTTTTCAATTTTACCCCAATGGGATATATATTCTACCCACACACATTTGGAACTCTCCTGGGGTACCCTCACACATATTATTCCCTCATTTAGTGGATATTTTCACAAAAAAGTGAAATTTTCAAAAATCCAGAAAATTGGCTGAAAACGACTAAATAACAAGGACTCATTGGGAGAATCACTCTGGAACTGAAATCGGAACGCACACTGACATTTCCCCTATCTGAAAGTCTGATAAACGCCGGAAAAATGACTAAGTCCAAAAAAAATTTTTTTTAAAACTTTTTTCAATTTTACCCCCGTGGGATATATATTCTACCCACACACATTTGGAACTCTCCTGGGGTACCCTCACACATATTATTCCCTCATTTAGTGGATATTTTCACAAAAAAGTGAAATTTTCAAAAATCCAGAAAATTAGCTGAAAACGACTAAATATCAAGGACTCATTGGGTGAATCACTCTGGAACTGAAATCGTAATGCTCACTGACATTTCACCTATCTGAAAGTCTGATAAACGCCAGAAAAATGACTAAGTCCAAAAAAATTTTTTTTTCAACTTTTTTCAATTTTACCCCCGTGAGATATATACCCACACACATTTGGAACTCTCCTGGGGTACCCTCACACATATTATTCCCTCATTTAGTGGATATTTTCACAAAAAAGTGAAGTTTTCAAAAATCCAAAAAATTGGCTGAAAACGACTAAATATCAAGGACTTATTGGGTAAATCACTCTGGTACTGGAATCGGAATGCTCACTGACATTTCCCCTATCAGAAAGTCTGATAAACGCCAGAAAAATGACTAAGTCCAAAAAAAATTTTTTTTCAATTTTACCCCCGTGGGATATATATTCTACCCACACACATTTGGAACTCTCCTGGGGTACCCTCACACATATTATTCCGTCAATTAGTGGATATTTTCACAAAAAAGTGAAATTTTCAAAAATCCAAAATATTGGCTGAAAACGACTAAATATCAAGGACTCATTGGGCGAATCGCTCTGGAACTGAAATCGGAACGCTCACTGACATTTCCCCCAATCTGAAAGTCTGATAAACGCCGGAAAAATGACTAAGTCTGAAAAAAAAAATTTTCAACTTTTTTCAATTTTACCCCCGTGAGATATATATTCTACCCACACACATTTGAAACTCTCCTGGGGTACCCTCACACATATTATTCCCTCATTTAGTGAATATTTTTACAAAAAAGTGACATTTTCAAAAATCCCGAAAATTGGCTGAAAACGACTAAATGTCAAGGACTCATTGGGCGAATCGCTCTGGAACTGAAATCGTAACGCTCACTGACATTTGCCCTATCTGAAAGTCTGATAAACGCCGGAAAAATGACTAAGTCCAAAAAAAAAATTTTTTCAATTTTACCCACGTGGGATATATATTCTACCCACACACATTTGTAACTCTCCTGGGGTACCCTCACACATATTATTCCCTCATTTAGTGGATATTTTCACAAAAAAGTGAAATTTTCAAAAATCCAAAATATTGGCTGAAAATCAACTAAATATCAAGGACTCATTGGGCGATTCGCTCTCGAACTGAAATCGGATCGCTCACTGACATTTACCCTATCTGAAAGTCTGATAAACGCCGGAAAAATGACTAAGTACAAAAAAAAATTTTTTCAACTTTTTTCAATTTTACCCCCGTGGGATATATATTCTACCCACACACATTTGGAACTCTCCTGGGGTACCCTCACACATATTATTCCCTCATTTAGTGGATATTTTCACAAAAAAGTGAAATTTTCAAAAATCCAAAATATTGGCTGAAAACGACTAAATATCAAGGACTCATTGGGCGAATCACTCTGGAACTGAAATCGGAACGCTCACTGACATTTCCCCTATCTGAAAGTCTGATAAACGCCAGAAAAATGACTAAGTCTGATAAAAAAAAATTTCAACTTTTTTCAATTTTACCCCCGTGAGATATATATTCTACCCACACACATTTGAAACTCTGCTCGGGTACCCTCACATATATTATTCCCTCATTTAGTGAATATTTTTACAAAAAAGTGACATTTTCAAAAATCCCGAAAATTGGCTGAAAACGACTAAATGTCAAGGACTCATTGGGCGAATCGCTCTGGAACTGAAATCGGAACGCTCACTGACATTAACCTTATCTGAAAGTCTGATAAACGCCGGAAAAATGACTAAGTCCAAAAAAAAAAATTTTTCAACTTTTTTCAATTTTACCCCCGTGGGATATATATTCTACCCACACACATTTGGAACTCTCCTGGGGTACCCTCACACATATTATTCCCTCATTTAGTGGATATTTTCACAAAAAAGTGAAATTTTCAAAAATCCAAAAAATTGGCTGAGAACGACTAAATATCAAGGACTCATTGGGTAAATCACTCTGGTACTGAAATCGGAAAGCTCACTGACATTTGCCCTATCTGAAAGTCTGATAAACGCCAGAAAAATGACTAAGTCCAAAAAAAAATTCTTTTCAACTTTTTTCAATTTTACCCCAATGGGATATATATTCTACCCACACACATTTGGAACTCTCCTGGGGTACCCTCACACATATTATTCCCTCATTTAGTGGATATTTTCACAAAAAAGTGAAATTTTCAAAAATCCAGAAAATTGGCTGAAAACGACTAAATAACAAGGACTCATTGGGAGAATCACTCTGGAACTGAAATCGGAATGCACACTGCCATTTCCCCTATCTGAAAGTCTGATAAACGCCGGAAAAATGACTAAGTCCAAAAAAAATTTTTTTTAAAACTTTTTTCAATTTTACCCCCGTGGGATATATATTCTACCCACACACATTTGGAACTCTCCTGGGGTACCCTCACACATATTATTCCCTCATTTAGTGGATATTTTCACAAAAAAGTGAAATTTTCAAAAATCCAGAAAATTAGCTGAAAACGACTAAATATCAAGGACTCATTGGGTGAATCACTCTGGAACTGAAATCGTAATGCTCACTGACATTTCACCTATCTGAAAGTCTGATAAACGCCAGAAAAATGACTAAGTCCAAAAAAATTTTTTTTTCAACTTTTTTCAATTTTACCCCCGTGAGATATATATTCTACCCACACACATTTGGAACTCTCCTGGGGTACCCTCACACATATTATTCCCTCATTTAGTGGATATTTTCACAAAAAAGTGAAGTTTTCAAAAATCCAAAAAATTGGCTGAAAACGACTAAATATCAAGGACTTATTGGGTAAATCACTCTGGTACTGGAATCGGAATGCTCACTGACATTTCCCCTATCAGAAAGTCTGATAAACGCCAGAAAAATGACTAAGTCCAAAAAAAATTTTTTTTCAATTTTACCCCCGTGGGATATATATTCTACCCACACACATTTGGTACTCTCCTGGGGTACCCTCACACATATTATTCCGTCATTTAGTGGATATTTTCACAAAAAAGTGAAATTTTCAAAAATCCAAAATATTGGCTGAAAACGACTAAATATCAAGGACTCATTGGGCGAATCGCTCTGGAACTGAAATCGGAACGCTCACTGACATTTCCCCCAATCTGAAAGTCTGATAAACGCCGGAAAAATGACTAAGTCTGAAAAAAAAATTTTTCAACTTTTTTCAATTTTACCCCCGTGAGATATATATTCTACCCACACACATTTGAAACTCTCCTGGGGTACCCTCACACATATTATTCCCTCATTTAGTGAATATTTTTACAAAAAAGTGACATTTTCAAAAATCCCGAAAATTGGCTGAAAACGACTAAATGTCAAGGACTCATTGGGCGAATCGCTCTGGAACTGAAATCGTAACGCTCACTGACATTTGCCCTATCTGAAAGTCTGATAAACGCCGGAAAAATGACTAAGTCCAAAAAAAAAAATTTTTCAACTTTTTTCAATTTTACCCCCGTGGGATATATATTCTACCCACACACATTTGGAACTCTCCTGGGGTACCCTCACACATATTATTCCCTCATTTAGTGGATATTTTCACAAAAAAGTGAAATTTTCAAAAATCCAGAAAATTGGCTGAAAACGACTAAATATCAAGGACTCATTGGGCGAATCGCTCTGGAACTGAAATCGGAACGCTCACTGACATTTGCCCTATCTGAAAGTCTGATAAACGCCGGAAAAATGACTAAGTCCAAAAAAAAAATTTTTTCAATTTTACCCACGTGGGATATATATTCTACCCACACACATTTGTAACTCTCCTGGGGTACCCTCACACATATTATTCCCTCATTTAGTGGATATTTTCACAAAAAAGTGAAATTTTCAAAAATCCAAAATATTGGCTGAAAATCAACTAAATATCAAGGACTCATTGGGCGATTCGCTCTCGAACTGAAATCGGATCGCTCACTGACATTTACCCTATCTGAAAGTCTGATAAACGCCAGAAAAATGACTAAGTCTGATAAAAAAAAATTTCAACTTTTTTCAATTTTACCCCCGTGAGATATATATTCTACCCACACACATTTGAAACTCTGCTCGGGTACCCTCACATATATTATTCCCTCATTTAGTGAATATTTTTACAAAAAAGTGACATTTTCAAAAATCCCGAAAATTGGCTGAAAACGACTAAATGTCAAGGACTCATTGGGCGAATCGCTCTGGAACTGAAATCGGAACGCTCACTGACATTAACCTTATCTGAAAGTCTGATAAACGCCGGGAAAATGACTAAGTCCAAAAAAAAAAAATTTTTCAACTTTTTTCAATTTTACCCCCGTGGGATATATATTCTACCCACACACATTTGGAACTCTCCTGGGGTACCCTCACACATATTATTCCCTCATTTAGTGGATATTTTCACAAAAAAGTGAAATTTTAAAAAATCCAAAATATTGGCTGAAAACGACTAAATATCAAGGACTCATTGGGCGAATTGCTCTGGAACTGAAATCGGAATGCTCACTGACATTTCCCCTATCTGATAGTCTGATAAACACCGGAAAAATGACTAAGTCTGAAAAAAAAAATTTTCAACTTTTTTCAATGTTACCCCCGTGAGATATATATTCTACCCACACACATTTGAAACTCTGCTCGGGTACCCTCACATATATTATTCCCTCATTTAGTGAATATTTTTACAAAAAAGAGATATTTTCAAAAATCCCGAAAATTGGCTGAAAACGACTAAATGTCAAGGACTCATTGGGCGAATCGCTCTGGAACTGAAATCGGAACGCTCACTGACATTTACCCTATCTGAAAGTCTGATAAACGCCGGAAAAATGACTAAGTACAAAAAAAAAAAATTTTCAACTTTTTTCAATTTTACCCCCGTGGGATATATATTCTACCCACACACATTTGGAACTCTGATGGGGTACCCTCACACATATTATTCCCTCATTTAGTGGATATTTTCACAAAAAAGTGAAATTTTCAAAAATCCAAAATATCGGCTGAAAATGAACTAAATATCAAGGACTCATTGGGCGAATCGCTCTGGAACTGAAATCGGAACGCTCAATGACATTTCCCTCAATCTGAAAGTCTGATAAACGCCGGAAAAATGACTAAGTCTGAAAAAAAAAACTTTCAACTTTTTTCAATTTTACCCCCGTGAGATATATATTCTACCCACACACATTTGGAACTCTCCTGGGGTACGCTCACACATATTATTCCCTCATTTAGTGGATATTTTCACAAAAAAGTGAAATTTTCAAAAATCCCGAAAATTCGCTGAAAACGACTAATATCAAGGACTCATTGGGCGAATTGCTCTGGAACTGAAATCGGAATGCTCACTGACATTTCCCCTATCTGATAGTCTGATAAACACCGGAAAAATGACTAAGTCTGAAAAAAAAAATTTTCAACTTTTTTCAATGTTACCCCCGTGAGATATATATTCTACCCACACACATTTGAAACTCTGCTCGGGTACCCTCACATATATTATTCCCTCATTTAGTGAATATTTTTACAAAAAAGAGATATTTTCAAAAATCCCGAAAATTGGCTGAAAACGACTAAATGTCAAGGACTCATTGGGCGAATCGCTCTGGAACTGAAATCGGAACGCTCACTGACATTTACCCTATCTGAAAGTCTGATAAACGCCGGAAAAATGACTAAGTACAAAAAAAAAAAATTTTCAACTTTTTTCAATTTTACCCCCGTGGGATATATATTCTACCCACACACATTTGGAACTCTGATGGGGTACCCTCACACATATTATTCCCTCATTTAGTGGATATTTTCACAAAAAAGTGAAATTTTCAAAAATCCAAAATATCGGCTGAAAATGAACTAAATATCAAGGACTCATTGGGCGAATCGCTCTGGAACTGAAATCGGAACGCTCAATGACATTTCCCTCAATCTGAAAGTCTGATAAACGCCGGAAAAATGACTAAGTCTGAAAAAAAAAACTTTCAACTTTTTTCAATTTTACCCCCGTGAGATATATATTCTACCCACACACATTTGTAACTCTCCTGGGGTACCCTCACACATATTATTCCCTCATTTAGTGGATATTTTCACAAAAAAGTGAAATTTTCAAAAATCCAAAATATTGGCTGAAAACGACTAAATATCAAGGACTCATTGGGCGAATCGCTCTGGAACTGAAATCGGAATGCTCACTGACATTTCCCCTATCTGAAAGTCTGATAAATGCCGGAAAAATGACTAAGTCTGATAAAAAAAAATTTCATCTTTTTTCAATTTTACCCCCGTGAGATATATATTCTACCCACACACATTTGAAACTCTGCTCGGGTACCCTCACACATATTATTCCCTCATTTAGTGAATATTTTTACAAAAAAGTGAAATTTTCAAAAATCCCGAAAATTAGCTGAAAACGACTAAATATCAAGGACTCATTGGGCGAATCGCTCTGGAACTGAAATCGTAACGCTCACTGACAATTGCCCTATCTGAAAGTCTGATAAACGCCGGAAAAATGACTATGTCCAAAAAAAAAATTTTTTCAACTTTTTTCAATTTTACCCATGTGGGATATATATTCTACCCACACACATTTGTAACTCTAATGGGGTACCCTCACACATATTATTCCCTCATTTAGTGGATATTTTCACAAAAAAGTGAAATTTTCAAAAATCCCGAAAATTCGCTGAAAACGACTAAATATCAAGGTCTCATTGGGTGATTCGCGCTGGAACTGAAATCGGAACGCTTACTGACATTTGCCCTATCTGAAAGTCTGATAAATGCCGGAAAAATGACTAAGTCCAAAAAAAAAAATGTTTTCAACTTTTTTCAATTTTACCCATGTGGGATATATATTCTACCCAAACACATTTGGAACTCTCCTGGGGTACCCTCACACATATCATTCCCTCATTTAGTGAATATTTTTACAAAAAAGTGAAATTTTCAAAAATCCCGAAAATTGGCTGAAAACGACTAAATATCAAGGACTCATTGGGCGAATCGCTCTGGAACTGAAATCGGAACGCTTATTGACATTTGCCCTATCTGAGAGTCTGATAAACGCCTGAAAAATGACTAAGTCCAAAAAAAAAAATTTTTCAACTTTTTTCAATTTTACCCCCGTGGGATATATATTCTACCCAAACACATTTGGATCTCTCCTGGGGTACCCTCACACATATTATTCCCTCATTTAGTGGATATTTTCACAAAAAAGTGAAATGTTAAAAAATCCAGAAAATTGGCTGAAAACAACTAAATATCAAGGACTCATTGGGCGAATCGCTCTGGAACTGAAATCGGAACGCTCACTGACATTTCCCCTATCTGAAAATCTGATAAACGCCGGAAAAATGACTAAGTACAAAAAAAAATTTTTTTCAACTTTTTTCAATTTTACCCCCGTGCGATATATATTCTACCCACACACATTTGGAACTCTCCTGGGGTACACTCACACATATTATTTCCTCATTTAGTGAATATTTTTACAAAAAAGTGAAATTTTCAAAAATCCCGAAAATTGGCTGAAAACGACTAAATATCAAGGACTCATTGGGCGAATCGCTCTGGAACTGAAATCGGAACGCTCACTGCCATTTGCCCTATCTGAAAGTCTGATAAACGCCGGAAAAATGACTATGTCCAAAAAAAAAATTTTTTCAACTTTTTTCAATTTTACCCCCGTGGGATATATAATCTACCCACACACATTTGGATCTCTCATGGGGTACCCTCACACATATTATTTCATCATTTAGTGAATATTTTTACAAAATAGTGAAATTTTCAAAAATCCCGAAAATTGGCTGAAAACGACTAAATATCAAGGACTCATTGGGCGAATCGCTCTGGAACTGAAATCGGAACGCTCACTGACATTTGCCCTATCTGAAAGTCTGATAAACGCCGGAAAAATGACTATGTCCAAAAAAAAAATTTTTTCAACTTTTTTCAATTTTACCCATGTGGGATATATATTCTACCCACACACATTTGTAACTCTCCTGGGGTACCCTCACACATATTATTCCCTCATTTAGTGGATATTTTCACAAAAAAGTGAAATTTTCAAAAATCCAAAATATTGGCTGAAAACGACTAAATATCAAGGAATCATTGGGCGAATCGCTCTGGAACTGAAATCGGAACGCTCACTGACATTTCCCCTATCTGAAAGTCTGATAAACGCCGGAAAAATGACTAAGTCTGATAAAAAAAAATTTCAACTTTTTTCAATTTTACCCCCGTGAGATATATATTCTACCCACACACATTTGAAACTCTGCTCGGGTACCCTCACATATATTATTCCCTCATTTAGTGGATATTTTCACAAAAAAGTGAAATTTTCAAAAATCCCGAAAATTGGCTGAAAACGACTAAATATCAAGGACTCATTGTGCGAATCGCTCTGTAACTGAAATCGGAACGCTCACTGACATTTGCCCTATCTGAAAGTCTGATAAACGCCGGAAAAATGACTATGTCCAAAAAAAAAATTTTTTCAACTTTTTTCAATTTTACCCATGTGGGATATATATTCTACCCACACACATTTGTAACTCTCCTGGGGTACCCTCACACATATTATTCCCTCATTTAGTGGATATTTTCACAAAAAAGTGAAATTTTCAAAAATCCAAAATATTGGCTGAAAACGACTAAATATCAAGGACTCATTGGGCGAATCGCTCTGGAACTGAAATCGGAACGCTCACTGACATTTCACCTATCTGAAAGTCTGATAAACGCCGGAAAAATGACTAAGTCTGATAAAAAAAAATTTCAACTTTTTTCAATTTTACCCCCGTGAGATATATATTCTACCCACACACATTTGAAACTCTGCTCGGGTACCCTCACATATATTATTCCCTCATTTAGTGAATATTTTTACAAAAAAGTGAAATTTTCAAAAATCCCAAAAATTGGCTGAAAACGACTAAATATCAAGGACTCATTGGGCGAATCGCTCTGGAACTGAAATCGGAACGCTCACTGACATTTCCCCTATCTGAAAATCTGATAAACGCCGGAAAAATGACTAAGTACAAAAAAAAATTTTTTTCAACTTTTTTCAATTTTACCCCCGTGCGATATATATTCTACCCACACACATTTGGAACTCTCCTGGGGTACACTCACACATATTATTTCCTCATTTAGTGAATATTTTTACAAAAAAGTGAAATTTTCAAAAATCCCGAAAATTGGCTGAAAATGACTAAATATCAAGGACTCATTGGGCGAATCGCTCTGGAACTGAAATCGGAACGCTCACTGCCATTTGCCCTATCTGAAAGTCTGATAAACGCCGGAAAAATGACTATGTCCAAAAAAAAAATTTTTTCAACTTTTTTCAATTTTACCCATGTGGGATATATATTCTACCCACACACATTTGTAACTCTCCTGGGGTACCCCCACACATATTATTCCCTCATTTAGTGGATATTTTCACAAAAAAGTGAAATTTTCAAAAATCCGAAATATTGGCTGAAAACGACTAAATATCAAGAACTCATTGGGCGAATCGCTCTGGAACTGAAATCGGAACGCTCACTGACATTTCCCCTATCTGAAAGTCTGATAAACGCCGGAAAAATGACTAAGTCTGATAAAAAAAAATTTCATCTTTTTTCAATTTTACCCCCGTGAGATATATATTCTACCCACACACATTTGAAACTCTGCTTGGGTACCCTCACATATATTATTCCCTCATTTAGTGAATATTTTTACAAAAAAGTGAAATTTTCAAAAATCCCGAAAATTGGCTGAAAACGACTAATATCAAGGACTCGTTGGGCGAATCGCTCTGGAACTGAAATCGGTACGCTCACTGACATTTCCCCTATCTGAAAGTCTGATAAACGGTGGAAAAATGACTAAGTCCAAAAAAAAAATTTTTTCAACTTTTTTCAATCTTACCCCCGTGGGATATATGTTCTACCCACACTCATTTGGTACTCTCCTGGGGTACCCTCACACATATTATTCCCTCATTTAGTGGATATTTTCACAAAAAAGTGAAATTTTCAAAAATCCAAAATATTGGCTGAAAACGACTAAATATCAAGGACTCATTGGGCGAATCGCTCTGGAACTGAAATCGGAACGCTCACTGACATTTCCCCTATCTGAAAGTCTGATAAACGCCGGAAAAATGACTAAGTCTGATAAAAAAAAATTTCAACTTTTTTCAATTTTACCCCCGTGAGATATATATTCTACCCACACACATTTGAAACTCTGCTTGGGTACCCTCACATATATTATTCCCTCATTTAGTGGATATTTTCACAAAAAAGTGAAATTTTCAAAAATCCCGAAAATTGGCTGAAAACGACTAAATATCAAGGACTCATTGTGCGAATCGCTCTGGAACTGAGATCGGAACGCTCACTGACATTTGCCCTATCTGAAAGTCTGATAAACTCCGGAAAAATTACTATGTCCAAAAAAAATTTTTTTTCAACTTTTTTCAATTTTACCCATGTGGGATATATATTCTACCCACACACATTTGTAACTCTCCTGGGGTACCCTCACACATATTATTCCCTCATTTAGTGGATATTTTCACAAAAAAGTGAAATTTTCAAAAATCCAAAATATTGGCTGAAAACGACTAAATATCAAGGACTCATTGGGCGAATCGCTCTGGAACTGAAATCGGAACGCTCACTGACATTTCCCCTATCTGAAAGTCTGATAAACGCCGGAAAAATGACTAAGTCTGATAAAAAAAAATTTCAACTTTTTTCAATTTTACCCCCGTGAGATATATATTCTACCCAAACACATTTGAAACTCTGCTCGGGTACCCTCACATATATTATTCCCTCATTTAGTGGATATTTTCACAAAAAAGTGAAATTTTCAAAAATCCCGAAAATTGGCTGAAAACGACTAAATATCAAGGACTCATTGTGCGAATCGCTCTGTAACTGAAATCGGAACGCTCACTGACATTTGCCCTATCTGAAAGTCTGATAAACGCCGGAAAAATGACTATGTCCAAAAAAAAAATTTTTTCAACTTTTTTCAATTTTACCCATGTGGGATATATATTCTACCCACACACATTTGTAACTCTCCTGGGGTACCCTCACACATATTATTCCCTCATTTAGTGGATATTTTCACAAAAAAGTGAAATTTTCAAAAATCCAAAATATTGGCTGAAAACGACTAAATATCAAGGACTCATTGGGCGAATCGCTCTGGAACTGAAATCGGAACGCTCACTGACATTTCACCTATCTGAAAGTCTGATAAACGCCGGAAAAATGACTAAGTCTGATAAAAAAAAATTTCAACTTTTTTCAATTTTACCCCCGTGAGATATATATTCTACCCACACACATTTGAAACTCTGCTCGGGTACCCTCACATATATTATTCCCTCATTTAGTGAATATTTTTACAAAAAAGTGAAATTTTCAAAAATCCCGAAAATTGGCTGAAAACGACTAAATATCAAGGACTCATTGGGCGAATCGCTCTGGAACTGAAATCGGAACGCTCACTGACATTTCCCCTATCTGAAAATCTGATAAACGCCGGAAAAATGACTAAGTACAAAAAAAAATTTTTTTCAACTTTTTTCAATTTTACCCCCGTGCGATATATATTCTACCCACACACATTTGGAACTCTCCTGGGGTACACTCACACATATTATTTCCTCATTTAGTGAATATTTTTACAAAAAAGTGAAATTTTCAAAAATCCCGAAAATTGGCTGAAAATGACTAAATATCAAGGACTCATTGGGCGAATCGCTCTGGAACTGAAATCGGAACGCTCACTGCCATTTGCCCTATCTGAAAGTCTGATAAACGCCGGAAAAATGACTATGTCCAAAAAAAAAATTTTTTCAACTTTTTTCAATTTTACCCATGTGGGATATATATTCTACCCACACACATTTGTAACTCTCCTGGGGTACCCCCACACATATTATTCCCTCATTTAGTGGATATTTTCACAAAAAAGTGAAATTTTCAAAAATCCGAAATATTGGCTGAAAACGACTAAATATCAAGAACTCATTGGGCGAATCGCTCTGGAACTGAAATCGGAACGCTCACTGACATTTCCCCTATCTGAAAGTCTGATAAACGCCGGAAAAATGACTAAGTCTGATAAAAAAAAATTTCATCTTTTTTCAATTTTACCCCCGTGAGATATATATTCTACCCACACACATTTGAAACTCTGCTTGGGTACCCTCACATATATTATTCCCTCATTTAGTGAATATTTTTACAAAAAAGTGAAATTTTCAAAAATCCCGAAAATTGGCTGAAAACGACTAATATCAAGGACTCGTTGGGCGAATCGCTCTGGAACTGAAATCGGTACGCTCACTGACATTTCCCCTATCTGAAAGTCTGATAAACGGTGGAAAAATGACTAAGTCCAAAAAAAAAATTTTTTCAACTTTTTTCAATCTTACCCCCGTGGGATATATGTTCTACCCACACTCATTTGGTACTCTCCTGGGGTACCCTCACACATATTATTCCCTCATTTAGTGGATATTTTCACAAAAAAGTGAAATTTTCAAAAATCCAAAATATTGGCTGAAAACGACTAAATATCAAGGACTCATTGGGCGAATCGCTCTGGAACTGAAATCGGAACGCTCACTGACATTTCCCCTATCTGAAAGTCTGATAAACGCCGGAAAAATGACTAAGTCTGATAAAAAAAAATTTCAACTTTTTTCAATTTTACCCCCGTGAGATATATATTCTACCCACACACATTTGAAACTCTGCTTGGGTACCCTCACATATATTATTCCCTCATTTAGTGGATATTTTCACAAAAAAGTGAAATTTTCAAAAATCCCGAAAATTGGCTGAAAACGACTAAATATCAAGGACTCATTGTGCGAATCGCTCTGGAACTGAGATCGGAACGCTCACTGACATTTGCCCTATCTGAAAGTCTGATAAACTCCGGAAAAATTACTATGTCCAAAAAAAATTTTTTTTCAACTTTTTTCAATTTTACCCATGTGGGATATATATTCTACCCACACACATTTGTAACTCTCCTGGGGTACCCTCACACATATTATTCCCTCATTTAGTGGATATTTTCACAAAAAAGTGAAATTTTCAAAAATCCAAAATATTGGCTGAAAACGACTAAATATCAAGGACTCATTGGGCGAATCGCTCTGGAACTGAAATCGGAACGCTCACTGACATTTCCCCTATCTGAAAGTCTGATAAACGCCGGAAAAATGACTAAGTCTGATAAAAAAAAATTCAACTTTTTTCAATTTTACCCCCGTGAGATATATATTCTACCCACACACATTTGAAACTCTGCTTGGGTACCCTCACATATATTATTCCCTCATTTAGTGGATATTTTCACAAAAAAGTGAAATTTTCAAAAATCCCGAAAATTGGCTGAAAACGACTAAATATCAAGGACTCATTGTGCGAATCGCTCTGGAACTGAAATCGGAACGCTCACTGACATTTGCCCTATCTGAAAGTCTGATAAACGCCGGAAAAATGACTATGTCCAAAAAAAAAATTTTTTTCAACTTTTTTCAATTTTACCCATGTGGGATATATATTCTACCCACACACATTTGTAACTCTCCTGGGGTACCCTCACACATATTATTCCCTCATTTAGTGGATATTTTCACAAAAAAGTGAAATTTTCAAAAATCCAAAATATTGGCTGAAAACGACTAAATATCAAGGACTCATTGGGCGAATCACTCTGGAACTGAAATCGGAACGCTCACTGACATTTCCCCTATCTGAAAGTCTGATAAACGCCGGAAAAATGACTAAGTCTGATAAAAAAAAATTTCAACTTTTTTCAATTTTACCCCCGTGAGATATATATTCTACCCAAACACATTTGAAACTCTGCTCGGGTACCCTCACATATATTATTCCCTCATTTAGTGAATATTTTTACAAAAAAGTGAAATTTTCAAAAATCCCGAAAATTGGCTGAAAACGACTAAATATCAAGGACTCATTGGGCGAATCGCTCTGGAACTGAAATCGGAACGCTCACTGACATTTCCCCTATCTGAAAATCTGATAAACGCCGGAAAAATGACTAAGTACAAAAAAAAATTTTTTTCAACTTTTTTCAATTTTACCCCCGTGCGATATATATTCTACCCACACACATTTGGAACTCTCCTGGGGTACACTCACACATATTATTTCCTCATTTAGTGAATATTTTTACAAAAAAGTGAAATTTTCAAAAATCCCGAAAATTGGCTGAAAACGACTAAATATCAAGGACTCATTGGGCGAATCGCTCTGGAACTGAAATCGGAACGCTCACTGCCATTTGCCCTATCTGAAAGTCTGATAAACGCCGGAAAAATGACTATGTCCAAAAAAAAAATTTTTTCAACTTTTTTCAATTTTACACATGTGGGATATATATTCTACCCACACACATTTGTAACTCTCCTGGGGTACCCTCACACATATTATTCCCTCATTTAGTGGATATTTTCACAAAAAAGTGAAATTTTCAAAAATCCCGAAAATTGACTGAAAACGACTAAATATCAAGGACTCATTGGGCGAATCGCTCTGGAACTGAAATCGGAACGCTCACTGACATTTGCCCTATCTGAAAGTCTGATAAACGCCGGAAAAATGACTATGTCCAAAAAAAAAAATTTTTTCAACTTTTTTCAATTTTACCCATGTGGGATATATATTCTACCCACACACATTTGTAACTCTCCTGGGGTACCCTCACACATATTATTCCCTCATTTAGCGGATATTTTCACAAAAAAGTGAAATTTTCAAAAATCCAAAATATTGGCTGAAAACGACTAAATATCAAGGAGTCATTGGGCGAATCGCTCTGGAGCTGAAATCGAAACGCTCACTGACATTTCCCCTATCTGAAAGTCTGATAAACGCCGGAAAAATGACTAAGTCTGATAAAAAAAAATTTCAACTTTTTTCAATTTTACCCCCGTGAGATATATATTCTGCCCACACACATTTGAAACTCTGCTCGGGTACCCTCACATATATTATTCCCTCATTTAGTGAATATTTTTACAAAAAAGTGAAATTTTCAAAAATCCAAAATATTGGCTGAAAACGACTAAATATCAAGGACTCATTGGGCGAATCGCTCTGGAACTGAAATCGGAACGCTCACTGACATTTCCCCTATCTGAAAGTCTGATAAACGGCGGAAAAATGACTAAGTCCAAAAAAAAAATTTTTTCAACTTTTTTCAATCTTACCCCCGTGGAATATATGTTCTACCCACACTCATTTGGAACTCTCCTGGGGTACCCTCACACATATTATTCCCTCATTTAGTGGATATTTTCACAAAAAAGTGAAATTTTCAAAAATCCCGAAAATTCGCTGAAAACGACTAAATATCAAGGTCTCATTGGGTGATTCGGGCTGGAACTGAAATCGGAACGCTTACTGACATTTGCCCTATCTGAAAGTCTGATAAATGCCGGAAAAATGACTAAGTCCAAAAAAAAAAATGTTTTCAACTTTTTTCAATTTTACCCATGTGGGATATATATTCTACCCAAACACATTTGGAACTCTCCTGGGGTACCCTCACACATATTATTCCTTCATTTAGTGAATATTTTTACAAAAAAGTGAAATTTTCAAAAATCCCGAAAATTGGCTGAAAACGACTAAATATCAAGGACTCATTGGGCGAATCGCTCTGGAACTGAAATCGGAACGCTCACTGACATTTCCCCTATCTGAAAGTCTGATAAACGCCGGAAAAATGACTAAGTCTGATAAAAAAAAGTTTCATCTTTTTTCAATTTTACCCCCGTGAGATATGTATTCTACCCACACACATTTGAAACTCTGCTCGGGTACACTCACACATATTATTCCCTCATTTAGTGAATATTTTTACAAAAAAGTGAAATTTTCAAAAATCACGAAAATTTGCTGAAAACGACTAAATATCAAGGACTCATTGGGCGAATCGCTCTGGAACTGAAATCGGAACACTCAATGAAATTTGCCCTATCTGAAAGTCTGATAAACGCCGGAAAAATGACTAAGTCCAAAAAAAAAATTTTTTCAACTTTTTTCAATCTTACCCCCGTGGGATATATATTCTACCCACACACATTTGGAACTCTCCTGGGGTACACTCACACATATTATTCCCTCATTTAGTGAATATTTTTACAAAAAAGTGAAATTTTCAAAAATCCCGAAAATTAGCTGAAAACGACTAAATATCAAGGACTCATTGGGCGAATCGCTCTGGAACTGAAATCGGAACGCTCACTGACATTTCCCCTATCTGAAAGTCTGATAAACGCCGGAAAAATGACTAAGTCTGATAAAAAAAAATTTAAACTTTTTTCAATTTTACCCCCGTGAGATATATATTCTACCCACACACATTTGAAACTCTGCTCGGGTACCCTCACATATATTATTCCCTCATTTAGTGGATATTTTCACAAAAAAGTGAAATTTTCAAAAATCCCGAAAATTGGCTGAAAACGACTAAATATCAAGGACTCATTGTGCGAATCGCTCTGGAACTGAGATCGGAACGCTCACTGACATTTGCCCTATCTGAAAGTCTGATAAACTCCGGAAAAATTACTATGTCCAAAAAAAATTTTTTTTCAACTTTTTTCAATTTTACCCATGTGGGATATATATTCTACCCACACACATTTGTAACTCTCCTGGGGTACCCTCACACATATTATTCCCTCATTTAGTGGATATTTTCACAAAAAAGTGAAATTTTCAAAAATCCAAAATATTGGCTGAAAACGACTAAATATCAAGGACTCATTGGGCGAATCACTCTGGAACTGAAATCGGAACGCTCACTGACATTTCCCCTATCTGAAAGTCTGATAAACGCCGGAAAAATGACTAAGTCTGATAAAAAAAAATTTCAACTTTTTTCAATTTTACCCCCGTGAGATATATATTCTACCCAAACACATTTGAAACTCTGCTCGGGTACCCTCACATATATTATTCCCTCATTTAGTGAATATTTTTACAAAAAAGTGAAATTTTCAAAAATCCCGAAAATTGGCTGAAAACGACTAAATATCAAGGACTCATTGGGCGAATCGCTCTGGAACTGAAATCGGAACGCTCACTGACATTTCCCCTATCTGAAAATCTGATAAACGCCGGAAAAATGACTAAGTACAAAAAAAAATTTTTTTCAACTTTTTTCAATTTTACCCCCGTGCGATATATATTCTACCCACACACATTTGGAACTCTCCTGGGGTACACTCACACATATTATTTCCTCATTTAGTGAATATTTTTACAAAAAAGTGAAATTTTCAAAAATCCCGAAAATTGGCTGAAAACGACTAAATATCAAGGACTCATTGGGCGAATCGCTCTGGAACTGAAATCGGAACGCTCACTGCCATTTGCCCTATCTGAAAGTCTGATAAACGCCGGAAAAATGACTATGTCCAAAAAAAAAATTTTTTCAACTTTTTTCAATTTTACACATGTGGGATATATATTCTACCCACACACATTTGTAACTCTCCTGGGGTACCCTCACACATATTATTCCCTCATTTAGTGGATATTTTCACAAAAAAGTGAAATTTTCAAAAATCCCGAAAATTGACTGAAAACGACTAAATATCAAGGACTCATTGGGCGAATCGCTCTGGAACTGAAATCGGAACGCTCACTGACATTTGCCCTATCTGAAAGTCTGATAAACGCCGGAAAAATGACTATGTCCAAAAAAAAAAATTTTTTCAACTTTTTTCAATTTTACCCATGTGGGATATATATTCTACCCACACACATTTGTAACTCTCCTGGGGTACCCTCACACATATTATTCCCTCATTTAGCGGATATTTTCACAAAAAAGTGAAATTTTCAAAAATCCAAAATATTGGCTGAAAACGACTAAATATCAAGGAGTCATTGGGCGAATCGCTCTGGAGCTGAAATCGAAACGCTCACTGACATTTCCCCTATCTGAAAGTCTGATAAACGCCGGAAAAATGACTAAGTCTGATAAAAAAAAATTTCAACTTTTTTCAATTTTACCCCCGTGAGATATATATTCTACCCACACACATTTGAAACTCTGCTCGGGTACCCTCACATATATTATTCCCTCATTTAGTGAATATTTTTACAAAAAAGTGAAATTTTCAAAAATCCAAAATATTGGCTGAAAACGACTAAATATCAAGGACTCATTGGGCGAATCGCTCTGGAACTGAAATCGGAACGCTCACTGACATTTCCCCTATCTGAAAGTCTGATAAACGGCGGAAAAATGACTAAGTCCAAAAAAAAAATTTTTTCAACTTTTTTCAATCTTACCCCCGTGGAATATATGTTCTACCCACACTCATTTGGAACTCTCCTGGGGTACCCTCACACATATTATTCCCTCATTTAGTGGATATTTTCACAAAAAAGTGAAATTTTCAAAAATCCCGAAAATTCGCTGAAAACGACTAAATATCAAGGTCTCATTGGGTGATTCGGGCTGGAACTGAAATCGGAACGCTTACTGACATTTGCCCTATCTGAAAGTCTGATAAATGCCGGAAAAATGACTAAGTCCAAAAAAAAAAATGTTTTCAACTTTTTTCAATTTTACCCATGTGGGATATATATTCTACCCAAACACATTTGGAACTCTCCTGGGGTACCCTCACACATATTATTCCTTCATTTAGTGAATATTTTTACAAAAAAGTGAAATTTTCAAAAATCCCGAAAATTGGCTGAAAACGACTAAATATCAAGGACTCATTGGGCGAATCGCTCTGGAACTGAAATCGGAACGCTCACTGACATTTCCCCTATCTGAAAGTCTGATAAACGCCGGAAAAATGACTAAGTCTGATAAAAAAAAGTTTCATCTTTTTTCAATTTTACCCCCGTGAGATATATATTCTACCCACACACATTTGAAACTCTGCTCGGGTACACTCACACATATTATTCCCTCATTTAGTGAATATTTTTACAAAAAAGTGAAATTTTCAAAAATCACGAAAATTTGCTGAAAACGACTAAATATCAAGGACTCATTGGGCGAATCGCTCTGGAACTGAAATCGGAACACTCAATGAAATTTGCCCTATCTGAAAGTCTGATAAACGCCGGAAAAATGACTAAGTCTGATAAAAAAAAATTTCAACTTTTTTCAATTTTACCCCCGTGCGATATATATTCTACCCACACACATTTGGAACTCTCCTGGGGTACACTCACACATATTATTCCCTCATTTAGTGAATATTTTTACAAAAAAGTGAAATTTTCAAAAATCCCGAAAATTAGCTGAAAACGACTAAATATCAAGGACTCATTGTGCGAATCGCTCTGGAACTGAAATCGGAACGCTCACTGACATTTGCCCTATCTGAAAGTCTGATAAACGCCGGAAAAATTACTATGTCCAAAAAAAATTTTTTTTCAACTTTTTTCAATTTTACCCATGTGGGATATATATTCTACCCACACACATTTGTAACTCTCCTGGGGTACCCTCACACATATTATTCCCTCATTTAGTGGATATTTTCACAAAAAAGTGAAATTTTCAAAAATCCAAAATATTGGCTGAAAACGACTAAATATCAAGGACTCATTGGGCGAATCACTCTGGAACTGAAATCGGAACGCTCACTGACATTTCCCCTATCTGAAAGTCTGATAAACGCCGGAAAAATGACTAAGTCTGATAAAAAAAAATTTCAACTTTTTTCAATTTTACCCCCGTGAGATATATATTCTACCCAAACACATTTGAAACTCTGCTCGGGTACCCTCACATATATTATTCCCTCATTTAGTGAATATTTTTACAAAAAAGTGAAATTTTCAAAAATCCCGAAAATTGGCTGAAAACGACTAAATATCAAGGACTCATTGGGCGAATCGCTCTGGAACTGAAATCGGAATGCTCACTGACATTTCCCCTATCTGAAAATCTGATAAACGCCGGAAAAATGACTAAGTACAAAAAAAAATTTTTTTCAACTTTTTTCAATTTTACCCCCGTGCGATATATATTCTACCCACACACATTTGGAACTCTCCTGGGGTACACTCACACATATTATTTCCTCATTTAGTGAATATTTTTACAAAAAAGTGAAATTTTCAAAAATCCCGAAAATTGGCTGAAAACGACTAAATATCAAGGACTCATTGGGCGAATCGCTCTGGAACTGAAATCGGAACGCTCACTGCCATTTGCCCTATCTGAAAGTCTGATAAACGCCGGAAAAATGACTAAGTCTGATAAAAAAAAAATTCATCTTTTTTCAATTTTACCCCCGTGAGATATATATTCTACCCACACACATTTGAAACTCTGCTTGGGTACCCTCACATATATTATTCCCTCATTTAGTGAATATTTTTACAAAAAAGTGAAATTTTCAAAAATCCCGAAAATTGGCTGAAAACGACTAATATCAAGGACTCATTGGGCGAATCGCTCTGGAACTGAAATCGGAACGCTCACTGACATTTCCCCTATCTGAAAATCTGATAAACGGCGGAAAAATGACTAAGTACAAAAAAAAATTTTTTTCAACTTTTTTCAATTTTACCCCGTGCGATATATACTCTACCCACACACATTTGAAACTCTGCTTGGGTACCCTCACACATATTATTCCCTCATTTAGTGAATATTTTTACAAAAAAGTGAAATTTTCAAAAATCCCGAAAATTGGCTGAAAACGACTAAATATCAAGGACTCATTGGGCGAATCGCTCTGGAACTGAAATCGGAACGCTCACTGCCATTTGCCCTATCTGAAAGTCTGATAAACGCCGGAAAAATGACTATGTCCAAAAAAAAAATTTTTTCAACTTTTTTCAATTTTACCCATGTGGGATATATATTCTACCCACACACATTTGGAACTCTCCTGGGGTACACTCACACATATTATTCCCTCATTTAGTGAATATTTTTACAAAAAAGTGAAATTTTCAAAAATCCCGAAAATTAGCTGAAAACGACTAAATATCAAGGACTCATTGTGCGAATCGCTCTGGAACTGAAATCGGAACGCTCACTGACATTTGCCCTATCTGAAAGTCTGATAAACGCCGGAAAAATTACTATGTCCAAAAAAAATTTTTTTTCAACTTTTTTCAATTTTACCCATGTGGGATATATATTCTACCCACACACATTTGTAACTCTCCTGGGGTACCCTCACACATATTATTCCCTCATTTAGTGGATATTTTCACAAAAAAGTGAAATTTTCAAAAATCCAAAATATTGGCTGAAAACGACTAAATATCAAGGACTCATTGGGCGAATCACTCTGGAACTGAAATCGGAACGCTCACTGACATTTCCCCTATCTGAAAGTCTGATAAACGCCGGAAAAATGACTAAGTCTGATAAAAAAAAATTTCAACTTTTTTCAATTTTACCCCCGTGAGATATATATTCTACCCAAACACATTTGAAACTCTGCTCGGGTACCCTCACATATATTATTCCCTCATTTAGTGAATATTTTTACAAAAAAGTGAAATTTTCAAAAATCCCGAAAATTGGCTGAAAACGACTAAATATCAAGGACTCATTGGGCGAATCGCTCTGGAACTGAAATCGGAATGCTCACTGACATTTCCCCTATCTGAAAATCTGATAAACGCCGGAAAAATGACTAAGTACAAAAAAAAATTTTTTTCAACTTTTTTCAATTTTACCCCCGTGCGATATATATTCTACCCACACACATTTGGAACTCTCCTGGGGTACACTCACACATATTATTTCCTCATTTAGTGAATATTTTTACAAAAAAGTGAAATTTTCAAAAATCCCGAAAATTGGCTGAAAACGACTAAATATCAAGGACTCATTGGGCGAATCGCTCTGGAACTGAAATCGGAACGCTCACTGCCATTTGCCCTATCTGAAAGTCTGATAAACGCCGGAAAAATGACTAAGTCTGATAAAAAAAAAATTCATCTTTTTTCAATTTTACCCCCGTGAGATATATATTCTACCCACACACATTTGAAACTCTGCTTGGGTACCCTCACATATATTATTCCCTCATTTAGTGAATATTTTTACAAAAAAGTGAAATTTTCAAAAATCCCGAAAATTGGCTGAAAACGACTAATATCAAGGACTCATTGGGCGAATCGCTCTGGAACTGAAATCGGAACGCTCACTGACATTTCCCCTATCTGAAAATCTGATAAACGGCGGAAAAATGACTAAGTACAAAAAAAAATTTTTTTCAACTTTTTTCAATTTTACCCCGTGCGATATATATTCTACCCACACACATTTGAAACTCTGCTTGGGTACCCTCACACATATTATTCCCTCATTTAGTGAATATTTTTACAAAAAAGTGAAATTTTCAAAAATCCCGAAAATTGGCTGAAAACGACTAAATATCAAGGACTCATTGGGCGAATCGCTCTGGAACTGAAATCGGAACGCTCACTGCCATTTGCCCTATCTGAAAGTCTGATAAACGCCGGAAAAATGACTATGTCCAAAAAAAAAATTTTTTCAACTTTTTTCAATTTTACCCATGTGGGATATATATTCTACCCACACACATTTGTAACTCTCCTGGGGTACCCCCACACATATTATTCCCTCATTTAGTGGATATTTTCACAAAAAAGTGAAATTTTCAAAAATCCGAAATATTGGCTGAAAACGACTAAATATCAAGGACTCATTGGGCGAATCGCTCTGGAACTGATATCGGAACGCTCACTGACATTTCCCCTATCTGAAAGTCTGATAAACGCCGGAAAAATGACTAAGTCTGATAAAAAAAAAATTTCAACTTTTTTCAATTTTACCCCCGTGAGATATATATTCTACCCACACACATTTGAAACTCTGCTCGGGTACCCTCACATATATTATTCCCTCATTTAGTGAATATTTTTACAAAAAAGTGAAATTTTCAAAAATCCCGAAAATTGGCTGAAAACGACTAAATATCAAGGAAACATTGGGCGAATCGCTCTGGAACTGAAATCGGAACGCTCACTGACATTTGCCCTATCTGAAAGTCTGATAAACGCCGGAAAAATGACTAAGTCCAAAAAAAAAATTTTTTCAACTTTTTTCAATTTTACCCCCGTGCGATATATATTCTACCCACACACATTTGGAACTCTCCTGGGGTACACTCACACATATTATTCCCTCATTTAGTGAATATTTTTACAAAAAAGTGAAATTTTCAAAAATCACGAAAATTAGCTGAAAACGACTAAATATCAAGGACTCATTGGGCGAATCGCTCTGGAACTGAAATCGGAACGCTCAATGAAATTTGCCCTATCTGAAAGTCTGATAAACGCCGGAAAAATGACTAAGTCCAAAAAAAAAATTTTTTCAACTTTTTTCAATCTTACCCCCGTGGGATATATGTTCTACCCACACTCATTTGGTACTCTCCTGGGGAACCCTCACACATATTATTCCCTCATTTAGTGGATATTTTCACAAAAAAGTGAAATTTTCAAAAATCCCGAAAATTGACTGAAAACGACTAAATATCAAGGACTCATTGGGCGAATCGCTCTGGAACTGAAATCGGAACGCTCACTGACATTTGCCCTATCTGAAAGTCTGATAAACGCCGGAAAAATGACTATGTCCAAAAAAAAAATTTTTTCAACTTTTTTCAATTTTACCCATGTGGGATATATATTCTACCCACACACATTTGGAACTCTCCTGGGGTACACTCACACATATTATTCCCTCATTTAGTGAATATTTTTACAAAAAAGTGAAATTTTCAAAAATCCCGAAAATTAGCTGAAAACGACTAAATATCAAGGACTCATTGTGCGAATCGCTCTGGAACTGAAATCGGAACGCTCACTTACATTTGCCCTATCTGAAAGTCTGATAAACGCCGGAAAAATTACTATGTCCAAAAAAAATTTTTTTTCAACTTTTTTCAATTTTACCCATGTGGGATATATATTCTACCCACACACATTTGTAACTCTCCTGGGGTACCCTCACACATATTATTCCCTCATTTAGTGGATATTTTCACAAAAAAGTGAAATTTTCAAAAATCCCGAAAATTCGCTGAAAACGACTAAATATAAAGGTCTCATTGGGTGATTCGCGCTGGAACTGAAATCGGAACGCTTACTGACATTTGCCCTATCTGAAAGTCTGATAAATGCCGGAAATATGACTAAGTCCAAAAAAAAAAATGTTTTCAACTTTTTTCAATTTTACCCATGTGGGATATATATTCTACCCAAACACATTTGGAACTCTCCTGGGGTACCCTCACACATATTATTCCTTCATTTAGTGAATATTTTTACAAAAAAGTGAAATTTTCAAAAATCCCGAAAATTGGCTGAAAACGACTAAATATCAAGGACTCATTGGGCGAATCGCTCTGGAACTGAAATCGGAACACTCAATGAAATTTGCCCTATCTGAAAGTCTGATAAACGCCGGAAAAATGACTAAGTCCAAAAAAAAAATTTTTTCAACTTTTTTCAATCTTACCCCCGTGGGATATATATTCTACCCACACACATTTGGAACTCTCCTGGGGTACACTCACACATATTATTCCCTCATTTAGTGAATATTTTTACAAAAAAGTGAAATTTTCAAAAATCCCGAAAATTAGCTGAAAACGACTAAATATCAAGGACTCATTGGGCGAATCGCTCTGGAACTGAAATCGGAACGCTCACTGACATTTCCCCTATCTGAAAGTCTGATAAACGCCGGAAAAATGACTAAGTCTGATAAAAAAAAATTTAAACTTTTTTCAATTTTACCCCCGTGAGATATATATTCTACCCACACACATTTGAAACTCTGCTCGGGTACCCTCACATATATTATTCCCTCATTTAGTGGATATTTTCACAAAAAAGTGAAATTTTCAAAAATCCCGAAAATTGGCTGAAAACGACTAAATATCAAGGACTCATTGTGCGAATCGCTCTGGAACTGAGATCGGAACGCTCACTGACATTTGCCCTATCTGAAAGTCTGATAAACTCCGGAAAAATTACTATGTCCAAAAAAAATTTTTTTTCAACTTTTTTCAATTTTACCCATGTGGGATATATATTCTACCCACACACATTTGTAACTCTCCTGGGGTACCCTCACACATATTATTCCCTCATTTAGTGGATATTTTCACAAAAAAGTGAAATTTTCAAAAATCCAAAATATTGGCTGAAAACGACTAAATATCAAGGACTCATTGGGCGAATCACTCTGGAACTGAAATCGGAACGCTCACTGACATTTCCCCTATCTGAAAGTCTGATAAACGCCGGAAAAATGACTAAGTCTGATAAAAAAAAATTTCAACTTTTTTCAATTTTACCCCCGTGAGATATATATTCTACCCAAACACATTTGAAACTCTGCTCGGGTACCCTCACATATATTATTCCCTCATTTAGTGAATATTTTTACAAAAAAGTGAAATTTTCAAAAATCCCGAAAATTGGCTGAAAACGACTAAATATCAAGGACTCATTGGGCGAATCGCTCTGGAACTGAAATCGGAACGCTCACTGACATTTCCCCTATCTGAAAATCTGATAAACGCCGGAAAAATGACTAAGTACAAAAAAAAATTTTTTTCAACTTTTTTCAATTTTACCCCCGTGCGATATATATTCTACCCACACACATTTGGAACTCTCCTGGGGTACACTCACACATATTATTTCCTCATTTAGTGAATATTTTTACAAAAAAGTGAAATTTTCAAAAATCCCGAAAATTGGCTGAAAACGACTAAATATCAAGGACTCATTGGGCGAATCGCTCTGGAACTGAAATCGGAACGCTCACTGCCATTTGCCCTATCTGAAAGTCTGATAAACGCCGGAAAAATGACTATGTCCAAAAAAAAAATTTTTTCAACTTTTTTCAATTTTACACATGTGGGATATATATTCTACCCACACACATTTGTAACTCTCCTGGGGTACCCTCACACATATTATTCCCTCATTTAGTGGATATTTTCACAAAAAAGTGAAATTTTCAAAAATCCCGAAAATTGACTGAAAACGACTAAATATCAAGGACTCATTGGGCGAATCGCTCTGGAACTGAAATCGGAACGCTCACTGACATTTGCCCTATCTGAAAGTCTGATAAACGCCGGAAAAATGACTATGTCCAAAAAAAAAAATTTTTTCAACTTTTTTCAATTTTACCCATGTGGGATATATATTCTACCCACACACATTTGTAACTCTCCTGGGGTACCCTCACACATATTATTCCCTCATTTAGCGGATATTTTCACAAAAAAGTGAAATTTTCAAAAATCCAAAATATTGGCTGAAAACGACTAAATATCAAGGAGTCATTGGGCGAATCGCTCTGGAGCTGAAATCGAAACGCTCACTGACATTTCCCCTATCTGAAAGTCTGATAAACGCCGGAAAAATGACTAAGTCTGATAAAAAAAAATTTCAACTTTTTTCAATTTTACCCCCGTGAGATATATATTCTACCCACACACATTTGAAACTCTGCTCGGGTACCCTCACATATATTATTCCCTCATTTAGTGAATATTTTTACAAAAAAGTGAAATTTTCAAAAATCCAAAATATTGGCTGAAAACGACTAAATATCAAGGACTCATTGGGCGAATCGCTCTGGAACTGAAATCGGAACGCTCACTGACATTTCCCCTATCTGAAAGTCTGATAAACGGCGGAAAAATGACTAAGTCCAAAAAAAAAATTTTTTCAACTTTTTTCAATCTTACCCCCGTGGAATATATGTTCTACCCACACTCATTTGGAACTCTCCTGGGGTACCCTCACACATATTATTCCCTCATTTAGTGGATATTTTCACAAAAAAGTGAAATTTTCAAAAATCCCGAAAATTCGCTGAAAACGACTAAATATCAAGGTCTCATTGGGTGATTCGGGCTGGAACTGAAATCGGAACGCTTACTGACATTTGCCCTATCTGAAAGTCTGATAAATGCCGGAAAAATGACTAAGTCCAAAAAAAAAAATGTTTTCAACTTTTTTCAATTTTACCCATGTGGGATATATATTCTACCCAAACACATTTGGAACTCTCCTGGGGTACCCTCACACATATTATTCCTTCATTTAGTGAATATTTTTACAAAAAAGTGAAATTTTCAAAAATCCCGAAAATTGGCTGAAAACGACTAAATATCAAGGACTCATTGGGCGAATCGCTCTGGAACTGAAATCGGAACGCTCACTGACATTTCCCCTATCTGAAAGTCTGATAAACGCCGGAAAAATGACTAAGTCTGATAAAAAAAAGTTTCATCTTTTTTCAATTTTACCCCCGTGAGATATATATTCTACCCACACACATTTGAAACTCTGCTCGGGTACACTCACACATATTATTCCCTCATTTAGTGAATATTTTTACAAAAAAGTGAAATTTTCAAAAATCACGAAAATTTGCTGAAAACGACTAAATATCAAGGACTCATTGGGCGAATCGCTCTGGAACTGAAATCGGAACACTCAATGAAATTTGCCCTATCTGAAAGTCTGATAAACGCCGGAAAAATGACTAAGTCTGATAAAAAAAAATTTCAACTTTTTTCAATTTTACCCCCGTGCGATATATATTCTACCCACACACATTTGGAACTCTCCTGGGGTACACTCACACATATTATTCCCTCATTTAGTGAATATTTTTACAAAAAAGTGAAATTTTCAAAAATCCCGAAAATTAGCTGAAAACGACTAAATATCAAGGACTCATTGTGCGAATCGCTCTGGAACTGAAATCGGAACGCTCACTGACATTTGCCCTATCTGAAAGTCTGATAAACGCCGGAAAAATTACTATGTCCAAAAAAAATTTTTTTTCAACTTTTTTCAATTTTACCCATGTGGGATATATATTCTACCCACACACATTTGTAACTCTCCTGGGGTACCCTCACACATATTATTCCCTCATTTAGTGGATATTTTCACAAAAAAGTGAAATTTTCAAAAATCCAAAATATTGGCTGAAAACGACTAAATATCAAGGACTCATTGGGCGAATCACTCTGGAACTGAAATCGGAACGCTCACTGACATTTCCCCTATCTGAAAGTCTGATAAACGCCGGAAAAATGACTAAGTCTGATAAAAAAAAATTTCAACTTTTTTCAATTTTACCCCCGTGAGATATATATTCTACCCAAACACATTTGAAACTCTGCTCGGGTACCCTCACATATATTATTCCCTCATTTAGTGAATATTTTTACAAAAAAGTGAAATTTTCAAAAATCCCGAAAATTGGCTGAAAACGACTAAATATCAAGGACTCATTGGGCGAATCGCTCTGGAACTGAAATCGGAATGCTCACTGACATTTCCCCTATCTGAAAATCTGATAAACGCCGGAAAAATGACTAAGTACAAAAAAAAATTTTTTTCAACTTTTTTCAATTTTACCCCCGTGCGATATATATTCTACCCACACACATTTGGAACTCTCCTGGGGTACACTCACACATATTATTTCCTCATTTAGTGAATATTTTTACAAAAAAGTGAAATTTTCAAAAATCCCGAAAATTGGCTGAAAACGACTAAATATCAAGGACTCATTGGGCGAATCGCTCTGGAACTGAAATCGGAACGCTCACTGCCATTTGCCCTATCTGAAAGTCTGATAAACGCCGGAAAAATGACTAAGTCTGATAAAAAAAAAATTCATCTTTTTTCAATTTTACCCCCGTGAGATATATATTCTACCCACACACATTTGAAACTCTGCTTGGGTACCCTCACATATATTATTCCCTCATTTAGTGAATATTTTTACAAAAAAGTGAAATTTTCAAAAATCCCGAAAATTGGCTGAAAACGACTAATATCAAGGACTCATTGGGCGAATCGCTCTGGAACTGAAATCGGAACGCTCACTGACATTTCCCCTATCTGAAAATCTGATAAACGGCGGAAAAATGACTAAGTACAAAAAAAAATTTTTTTCAACTTTTTTCAATTTTACCCCGTGCGATATATACTCTACCCACACACATTTGAAACTCTGCTTGGGTACCCTCACACATATTATTCCCTCATTTAGTGAATATTTTTACAAAAAAGTGAAATTTTCAAAAATCCCGAAAATTGGCTGAAAACGACTAAATATCAAGGACTCATTGGGCGAATCGCTCTGGAACTGAAATCGGAACGCTCACTGCCATTTGCCCTATCTGAAAGTCTGATAAACGCCGGAAAAATGACTATGTCCAAAAAAAAAATTTTTTCAACTTTTTTCAATTTTACCCATGTGGGATATATATTCTACCCACACACATTTGGAACTCTCCTGGGGTACACTCACACATATTATTCCCTCATTTAGTGAATATTTTTACAAAAAAGTGAAATTTTCAAAAATCCCGAAAATTAGCTGAAAACGACTAAATATCAAGGACTCATTGTGCGAATCGCTCTGGAACTGAAATCGGAACGCTCACTGACATTTGCCCTATCTGAAAGTCTGATAAACGCCGGAAAAATTACTATGTCCAAAAAAAATTTTTTTTCAACTTTTTTCAATTTTACCCATGTGGGATATATATTCTACCCACACACATTTGTAACTCTCCTGGGGTACCCTCACACATATTATTCCCTCATTTAGTGGATATTTTCACAAAAAAGTGAAATTTTCAAAAATCCAAAATATTGGCTGAAAACGACTAAATATCAAGGACTCATTGGGCGAATCACTCTGGAACTGAAATCGGAACGCTCACTGACATTTCCCCTATCTGAAAGTCTGATAAACGCCGGAAAAATGACTAAGTCTGATAAAAAAAAATTTCAACTTTTTTCAATTTTACCCCCGTGAGATATATATTCTACCCAAACACATTTGAAACTCTGCTCGGGTACCCTCACATATATTATTCCCTCATTTAGTGAATATTTTTACAAAAAAGTGAAATTTTCAAAAATCCCGAAAATTGGCTGAAAACGACTAAATATCAAGGACTCATTGGGCGAATCGCTCTGGAACTGAAATCGGAATGCTCACTGACATTTCCCCTATCTGAAAATCTGATAAACGCCGGAAAAATGACTAAGTACAAAAAAAAATTTTTTTCAACTTTTTTCAATTTTACCCCCGTGCGATATATATTCTACCCACACACATTTGGAACTCTCCTGGGGTACACTCACACATATTATTTCCTCATTTAGTGAATATTTTTACAAAAAAGTGAAATTTTCAAAAATCCCGAAAATTGGCTGAAAACGACTAAATATCAAGGACTCATTGGGCGAATCGCTCTGGAACTGAAATCGGAACGCTCACTGCCATTTGCCCTATCTGAAAGTCTGATAAACGCCGGAAAAATGACTAAGTCTGATAAAAAAAAAATTCATCTTTTTTCAATTTTACCCCCGTGAGATATATATTCTACCCACACACATTTGAAACTCTGCTTGGGTACCCTCACATATATTATTCCCTCATTTAGTGAATATTTTTACAAAAAAGTGAAATTTTCAAAAATCCCGAAAATTGGCTGAAAACGACTAATATCAAGGACTCATTGGGCGAATCGCTCTGGAACTGAAATCGGAACGCTCACTGACATTTCCCCTATCTGAAAATCTGATAAACGGCGGAAAAATGACTAAGTACAAAAAAAAATTTTTTTCAACTTTTTTCAATTTTACCCCGTGCGATATATATTCTACCCACACACATTTGAAACTCTGCTTGGGTACCCTCACACATATTATTCCCTCATTTAGTGAATATTTTTACAAAAAAGTGAAATTTTCAAAAATCCCGAAAATTGGCTGAAAACGACTAAATATCAAGGACTCATTGGGCGAATCGCTCTGGAACTGAAATCGGAACGCTCACTGCCATTTGCCCTATCTGAAAGTCTGATAAACGCCGGAAAAATGACTATGTCCAAAAAAAAAATTTTTTCAACTTTTTTCAATTTTACCCATGTGGGATATATATTCTACCCACACACATTTGTAACTCTCCTGGGGTACCCCCACACATATTATTCCCTCATTTAGTGGATATTTTCACAAAAAAGTGAAATTTTCAAAAATCCGAAATATTGGCTGAAAACGACTAAATATCAAGGACTCATTGGGCGAATCGCTCTGGAACTGATATCGGAACGCTCACTGACATTTCCCCTATCTGAAAGTCTGATAAACGCCGGAAAAATGACTAAGTCTGATAAAAAAAAAATTTCAACTTTTTTCAATTTTACCCCCGTGAGATATATATTCTACCCACACACATTTGAAACTCTGCTCGGGTACCCTCACATATATTATTCCCTCATTTAGTGAATATTTTTACAAAAAAGTGAAATTTTCAAAAATCCCGAAAATTGGCTGAAAACGACTAAATATCAAGGAAACATTGGGCGAATCGCTCTGGAACTGAAATCGGAACGCTCACTGACATTTGCCCTATCTGAAAGTCTGATAAACGCCGGAAAAATGACTAAGTCCAAAAAAAAAATTTTTTCAACTTTTTTCAATTTTACCCCCGTGCGATATATATTCTACCCACACACATTTGGAACTCTCCTGGGGTACACTCACACATATTATTCCCTCATTTAGTGAATATTTTTACAAAAAAGTGAAATTTTCAAAAATCACGAAAATTAGCTGAAAACGACTAAATATCAAGGACTCATTGGGCGAATCGCTCTGGAACTGAAATCGGAACGCTCAATGAAATTTGCCCTATCTGAAAGTCTGATAAACGCCGGAAAAATGACTAAGTCCAAAAAAAAAATTTTTTCAACTTTTTTCAATCTTACCCCCGTGGGATATATGTTCTACCCACACTCATTTGGTACTCTCCTGGGGAACCCTCACACATATTATTCCCTCATTTAGTGGATATTTTCACAAAAAAGTGAAATTTTCAAAAATCCCGAAAATTGACTGAAAACGACTAAATATCAAGGACTCATTGGGCGAATCGCTCTGGAACTGAAATCGGAACGCTCACTGACATTTGCCCTATCTGAAAGTCTGATAAACGCCGGAAAAATGACTATGTCCAAAAAAAAAATTTTTTCAACTTTTTTCAATTTTACCCATGTGGGATATATATTCTACCCACACACATTTGGAACTCTCCTGGGGTACACTCACACATATTATTCCCTCATTTAGTGAATATTTTTACAAAAAAGTGAAATTTTCAAAAATCCCGAAAATTAGCTGAAAACGACTAAATATCAAGGACTCATTGTGCGAATCGCTCTGGAACTGAAATCGGAACGCTCACTTACATTTGCCCTATCTGAAAGTCTGATAAACGCCGGAAAAATTACTATGTCCAAAAAAAATTTTTTTTCAACTTTTTTCAATTTTACCCATGTGGGATATATATTCTACCCACACACATTTGTAACTCTCCTGGGGTACCCTCACACATATTATTCCCTCATTTAGTGGATATTTTCACAAAAAAGTGAAATTTTCAAAAATCCCGAAAATTCGCTGAAAACGACTAAATATAAAGGTCTCATTGGGTGATTCGCGCTGGAACTGAAATCGGAACGCTTACTGACATTTGCCCTATCTGAAAGTCTGATAAATGCCGGAAATATGACTAAGTCCAAAAAAAAAAATGTTTTCAACTTTTTTCAATTTTACCCATGTGGGATATATATTCTACCCAAACACATTTGGAACTCTCCTGGGGTACCCTCACACATATTATTCCTTCATTTAGTGAATATTTTTACAAAAAAGTGAAATTTTCAAAAATCCCGAAAATTGGCTGAAAACGACTAAATATCAAGGACTCATTGGGCGAATCGCTCTGGAACTGAAATCGGAACGCTCACTGACATTTCCCCTATCTGAAAGTCTGATAAACGCCGGAAAAATGACTAAGTCTGATAAAAAAAAAATTCATCTTTTTTCAATTTTACCCCCGTGAGATATATATTCTACCCACACACATTTGAAACTCTGCTCGGGTACCCTCACATATATTATTCCCTCATTTAGTGAATATTTTTACAAAAAAGTGAAATTTTCAAAAATCCCGAAAATTGGCTGAAAACGACTAATATCAAGGACTCATTGGGCGAATCGCTCTGGAACTGAAATCGGAACGCTCACTGACATTTCCCCTATCTGAAAGTCTGATAAACGGCGGAAAAATGACTAAGTCCAAAAAAAAAATTTTTTCAACTTTTTTCAATTTTACCCCCGTGCGATATATATTCTACCCACACACATTTGGAACTCTCCTGGGGTACACTCACACATATTATTCCCTCATTTAGTGAATATTTTTACAAAAAAGTGAAATTTTCAAAAATCACGAAAATTAGCTGAAAACGACTAAATATCAAGGACTCATTGGGCGAATCGCTCTGGAACTGAAATCGGAACGCTCAATGAAATTTGCCCTATCTGAAAGTCTGATAAACGCCGGAAAAATGACTAAGTCCAAAAAAAAAAATTTTTCAACTTTTTTCAATCTTACCCCCGTGGGATATATGTTCTACCCACACTCATTTGGTACTCTCCTGGGGAACCCTCACACATATTATTCCCTCATTTAGTGGATATTTTCACAAAAAAGTGAAATTTTCAAAAATACTGAAAATTGACTGAAAACGACTAAATATCAAGGACTCATTGGGCGAATCGCTCTGGAACTGAAATCGGAACGCTCACTGACATTTGCCCTATCTTAAAGTCTGATAAACGCCGGAAAAATGACTGTCCAAAAAAAAAATTTTTTCAACTTTTTTCAATTTTACCCATGTGGGATATATATTCTACCCACACACATTTGTAACTCTCCTGGGGTACCCTCACACATATTATTCCCTCATTTAGCGGATATTTTCACAAAAAAGTGAAATTTTCAAAAATCCAAAATATTGGCTGAAAACGACTAAATATCAAGGAGTCATTGGGCGAATCGCTCTGGAACTGATATCGGAACGCTCACTGACATTTCCCCTATCTGAAAGTCTGATAAACGCCGGAAAAATGACTAAGTCTGATAAAAAAAAATTTCAACTTTTTTCAATTTTACCCCCGTGAGATATATATTCTACCCACACACATTTGAAACTCTGCTCGGGTACCCTCACATATATTATTCCCTCATTTAGTGAATATTTTTACAAAAAAGTGAAATTTTCAAAAATCCCGAAAATTGGCTGAAAACGACTAATATCAAGGACTCATTGGGCGAATCGCTCTGGAACTGAAATCGGAACGCTCACTGACATTTCCCCTATCTGAAAGTCTGATAAACGGCGGAAAAATGACTAAGTCCAAAAAAAAAATTTTTTCAACTTTTTTCAATTTTACCCCCGTGCGATATATATTATACCCACACACATTTGGAACTCTCCTGGGGTACACTCACACATATTATTCCCTCATTTAGTGAATATTTTTACAAAAAAGTGAAATTTTCAAAAATCACGAAAATTAGCTGAAAACGACTAAATATCAAGGACTCATTGGGCGAATCGCTCTGGAACTGAAATCGGAACGCTCACTGACATTTCCCCTATCTGAAAGTCTGATAAACGCCGGAAAAATGACTAAGTCTGATAAAAAAAAATTTCATCTTTTTTCAATTTTACCCCCGTGAGATATATATTCTACCCACACACATTTGAAACTCTGCTCGGGTACCCTCACATATATTATTCCCTCATTTAGTGAATATTTTTACAAAAAAGTGAAATTTTCAAAAATCCCGAAAATTGGCTGAAAACGACTAATATCAAGGACTCATTGGGCGAATCGCTCTGGAACTGAAATCGGAACGCTCACTGTCATTTCCCCTATCTGAAAGTCTGATAAACGGCGGAAAAATGACTAAGTCCAAAAAAAAAATTTTTTCAACTTTTTTCAATTTTACCCCCGTGCGATATATATTCTACCCACACACATTTGGAACTCTCCTGGGGTACACTCACACATATTATTCCCTCATTTAGTGAATATTTTTACAAAAAAGTGAAATTTTCAAAAATCACGAAAATTAGCTGAAAACGACTAAATATCAAGGACTCATTGGGCGAATCGCTCTGGAACTGAAATCGGAACGCTCAATGAAATTTGCCCTATCTGAAAGTCTGATAAACGCCGGAAAAATGACTAAGTCCAAAAAAAAAATTTTTTCAATTTTTTTCAATTTTACCCATGTGGGATATATATTCTACCCACACACATTTGTAACTCTCCTGGGGTACCCTCACACATAATATTCCCTCATTTAGTGGATATTTTCACAAAAAAGTGAAATTTTCAAAAATCCAAAATATTGGCTGAAAACGACTAAATATCAAGGACTTATTGGGCGAATCGCTCTGGAACTGAAATCGGAACGCTCACTGACATTTGCCCTATCTGAAAGTCTGATAAACGCCGGAAAAATGACTATGTCCAAAAAAAAATTTTTTTCAACTTTTTTCAATTTTACCCATGTGGGATATATATTCTACCCACACACATTTGTAACTCTCCTGGGGTACCCTCACACATATTATTCCCTCATTTAGTGGATATTTTCACAAAAAAGTGAAATTTTCAAAAATCCCGAAAATTCGCTGAAAACGACTAAATATCAAGGTCTCATTGGGTGATTCGCGCTGGAACTGAAATCGGAATGCTTACTGACATTTGCCCTATCTGAAAGTCTGATAAATGCCGGAAAAATGACTAAGTCCAAAAAAAAAAATGTTTTCAACTTTTTTCAATTTTACCCATGTGGGATATATATTCTACCCAAACACATTTGAAACTCTCCTGGGGTACCCTCACACATATTATTCCTTCATTTAGTGAATATTTTTACAAAAAAGTGAAATTTTCAAAAATCCCGAAAATTGGCTGAAAACGACTAAATATCAAGGACTCATTGGGCGAATCGCTCTGGAACTGAAATCGGAACGCTCACTGACATTTCCCCTATCTGAAAGTCTGATAAACGCCGGAAAAATGACTAAGTCTGATAAAAAAAAATTTCATCTTTTTTCAATTTTACCCCCGTGAGATATATATTCTACCCACACACATTTGAAACTCTGCTCGGGTACCCTCACATATATTATTCCCTCATTTAGTGAATATTTTTACAAAAAAGTGAAATTTTCAAAAATCCCGAAAATTGGCTGAAAACGACTAATATCAAGGACTCATTGGGCGAATCGCTCTGGAACTGAAATCGGAACGCTCACTGACATTTCCCCTATCTGAAAGTCTGATAAACGGCGGAAAAATGACTAAGTCCAAAAAAAAAATTTTTTCAACTTTTTTCAATTTTACCCCCGTGCGATATATATTCTACCCACACACATTTGGAACTCTCCTAGGGTACACTCACACATATTATTCCCTCATTTAGTGAATATTTTTACAAAAAAGTGAAATTTTCAAAAATCACGAAAATTAGCTGAAAACGACTAAATATCAAGGACTCATTGGGCGAATCGCTCTGGAACTGAAATCGGAACGCTGAATGAAATTTGCCCTATCTGAAAGTCTGATAAACGCCGGAAAAATGACTAAGTCCAAAAAAAAAATTTTTTCAACTTTTTTCAATCTTACCCCCGTGGGATATATGTTCTACCCACACTCATTTGGTACTCTCCTGGGGAACCCTCACACATATTATTCCCTCATTTAGTGGATATTTTCACAAAAAAGTGAAATTTTCAAAAATACTGAAAATTGACTGAAAACGACTAAATATCAAGGACTCATTGGGCGAATCGCTCTGGAACTGAAATCGGAACGCTCACTGACATTTGCCCTATCTGAAAGTCTGATAAACGCCGGAAAAATGACTGTCCAAAAAAAAAATTTTTTCAACTTTTTTCAATTTTACCCATGTGGGATATATATTCTACCCACACACATTTGTAACTCTCCTGGGGTACCCTCACACATATTATTCCCTCATTTAGCGGATATTTTCACAAAAAAGTGAAATTTTCAAAAATTCAAAATATTGGCTGAAAACGACTAAATATCAAGGAGTCATTGGGCGAATCGCTCTGGAACTGATATCGGAACGCTCACTGACATTTCCCCTATCTGAAAGTCTGATAAACGCCGGAAAAATGACTAAGTCTGATAAAAAAAAATTTCAACTTTTTTCAATTTTACCCCCGTGAGATATATATTCTACCCACACACATTTGAAACTCTGCTCGGGTACCCTCACATATATTATTCCCTCATTTAGTGAATATTTTTACAAAAAAGTGAAATTTTCAAAAATCCCGAAAATTGGCTGAAAACGACTAATATCAAGGACTCATTGGGCGAATCGCTCTGGAACTGAAATCGGAACGCTCAATGACATTTCCCCTATCTGAAAGTCTGATAAACGGCGGAAAAATGACTAAGTCCAAAAAAAAAATTTTTTCAACTTTTTTCAATTTTACCCCCGTGCGATATATATTCTACCCACACACATTTGGAACTCTCCTAGGGTACACTCACACATATTATTCCCTCATTTAGTGAATATTTTTACAAAAAAGTGAAATTTTCAAAAATCACGAAAATTAGCTGAAAACGACTAAATATCAAGGACTCATTGGGCGAATCGCTCTGGAACTGAAATCGGAACGCTCAATGAAATTTGCCCTATCTGAAAGTCTGATAAACGCCGGAAAAATGACTAAGTCCAAAAAAAAATTTTTTTCAACTTTTTTCAATCTTACCCCCGTGGGATATATGTTCTACCCACACTCATTTGGTACTCTCCTGGGGAACCCTCACACATATTATTCCCTCATTTAGTGGATATTTTCACAAAAAAGTGAAATTTTCAAAAATCCTGAAAATTGACTGAAAACGACTAAATATCAAGGACTCATTGGGCGAATCGCTTTGGAACTGAAATCGGAACGCTCACTGACATTTGCCCTATCTGAAAGTCTGATAAACGCCGGAAAAATGACTATGTCCAAAAAAAAAATTTTTTCAACTTTTTTCAATTTTACCCATGTGGGATATATATTCTACCCACACACATTTGTAACTCTCCTGGGGTACCCTCACACATATTATTCCCTCATTTAGCGGATATTTTCACAAAAAAGTGAAATTTTCAAAAATCCAAAATATTGGCTGAAAACGACTAAATATCAAGGAGTCATTGGGCGAATCGCTCTGGAACTGATATCGGAACGCTCACTGACATTTCCCCTATCTGAAAGTCTGATAAACGCCGGAAAAATGACTAAGTCTGATAAAAAAAAATTTCAACTTTTTTCAATTTTACCCCCGTGAGATATATATTCTACCCACACACATTTGAAACTCTGCTCGGGTACCCTCACATATATTATTCCCTTATTTAGTGAATATTTTTACAAAAAAGTGAAATTTTCAAAAATCCCGAAAATTGGCTGAAAACGACTAAATATCAAGGACTTATTGGGCGAATCGCTCTGGAACTGAAATCGGAACGCTCACTGACATTTGCCCTATCTGAAAGTCTGATAAACGCCGGAAAAATGACTAAGTCCAAAAAAAAAATTTTTTCAACTTTTTTCAATTTTACCCCCGTGCGATATATATTCTACCCACACACATTTGGAACTCTCCTGGGGTACACTCACACATATTATTCCCTCATTTAGTGAATATTTTTACAAAAAAGTGAAATTTTCAAAAATCACGAAAATTAGCTGAAAACGACTAAATATCAAGGACTCATTGGGCGAATCGCTCTGGAACTGAAATCGGAACGCTCACTGACATTTCCCCTATCTGAAAGTCTGATAAACGCCGGAAAAATGACTAAGTACAAAAAAAAAATTTTTTCAACTTTTTTCAATCTTACCCCCGTGGGATATATGTTCTACCCACACTCATTTGGTACTCTCCTGGGGAACCCTCACACATATTATTCCCTCATTTAGTGGATATTTTCACAAAAAAGTGAAATTTTCAAAAATCCCGAAAATTGACTGAAATCGACTAAATATCAAGGACTCATTGGGCGAATCGCTCTGGAACTGAAATCGGAACGCTCACTGACATTTGCCCTATCTGAAAGTCTGATAAACGCCGGAAAAATGACTATGTCCAAAAAAAAAATTTTTTCAACTTTTTTCAATTTTACCCATGTGGGATATATATTCTACCCACACACATTTGTAACTCTCCTGGGGTACCCTCACACATATTATTCCCTCATTTAGCGGATATTTTCACAAAAAAGTGAAATTTTCAAAAATCCAAAATATTGGCTGAAAACGACTAAATATCAAGGAGTCATTGGGCGAATCGCTCTGGAACTGATATCGGAACGCTCACTGACATTTCCCCTATCTGAAAGTCTGATAAACGCCGGAAAAATGACTAAGTCTGATAAAAAAAAATTTCAACTTTTTTCAATTTTACCCCCGTGAGATATATATTCTACCCACACACATTGGAAACTCTGCTCGGGTACCCTCACATATATTATTCCCTCATTTAGTGAATATTTTTACAAAAAAGTGAAATTTTCAAAAATCCCGAAAATTGGCTGAAAACGACTAAATATCAAGGACTCATTGGGCGAATCGCTCTGGAACTGAAATCGGAACGCTCACTGACATTTGCCCTATCTGAAAGTCTGATAAACGCCGGAAAAATGACTAAGTCCAAAAAAAAATTTTTTTCAACTTTTTTCCATTTTACCCCCGTGCGATATATATTCTACCCACACACATTTGGAACTCTCCTGGGGTACACTCACACATATTATTCCCTCATTTAGTGAATATTTTTACAAAAAAGTGAAATTTTCAAAAATCACGAAAATTAGCTGAAAACGACTAAATATCAAGGACTCATTGGGCGAATCGCTCTGGAACTGAAATCGGAACGCTCAATGAAATTTGCCCTATCTGAAAGTCAGATAAACGCCGGAAAAATGACTAAGTCCAAAAAAAAAATTTTTTCAACTTTTTTCAATTTTACCCCCGTGCGATATATATTCTACCCACACACATTTGGAACTCTCCTGGGGTACACTCACACATATTATTCCCTCATTTAGTGGATATTTTCACAAAAAAGTGAAATTTTCAAAAATCCCGAAAATTGACTGAAAACGACTAAATATCAAGGACTCATTGGGCGAATCGCTCTGGAACTGAAATCGGAACGCTCACTGACATTTGCCCTATCTGAAAGTCTGATAAACGCCGGAAAAATGACTATGTCCAAAAAAAAAATTTTTCAACTTTTTTCAATTTTACCCATGTGGGATATATATTCTACCCACACACATTTGTAACTCTCCTGGGGTACCCTCACACATATTATTCCCTCATTTAGTGGATATTTTCACAAAAAAGTGAAATTTTCAAAAATCCAAAATATTGGCTGAAAGCGACTAAATATCAAGGACTCATTGGGCGAATCGCTCTGGAACTGAAATCGGAACGCTCACTGACATTTCCCCTATCTGAAAGTCTGATAAACGCCGGAAAAATGACTAAGTCCAAAAAAAAAATTTTTTCAACTTTTTTCAATCTTACCCCCGTGGGATATATGTTCTACCCACACTCATTTGGAACACTCCTGGGGTACCCTCACACATATTATTCCCTCATTTAGTGGATATTTTCACAAAAAAGTGAAATTTTCAAAAATCCCGAAAATTCGCTGAAAACGACTAAATATCAAGGTCTCATTGGGTGATTCGCGCTGGAACTGAAATCGGAACGCTTACTGACATTTGCCCTATCTGAAAGTCTGATAAACGGCGGAAAAATGACTAAGTCCAAAAAAAAAATTTTTTCAACTTTTTTCAATTTTACCCCCGTGCGATATATATTCTACCCACACACATTTGGAACTCTCCTAGGGTACACTCACACATATTATTCCCTCATTTAGTGAATATTTTTACAAAAAAGTGAAATTTTCAAAAATCACGAAAATTAGCTGAAAACGACTAAATATCAAGGACTCATTGGGCGAATCGCTCTGGAACTGAAATCGGAACGCTCAATGAAATTTGCCCTATCTGAAAGTCTGATAAACGCCGGAAAAATGACTAAGTCCAAAAAAAAATTTTTTTCAACTTTTTTCAATCTTACCCCCGTGGGATATATGTTCTACCCACACTCATTTGGTACTCTCCTGGGGAACCCTCACACATATTATTCCCTCATTTAGTGGATATTTTCACAAAAAAGTGAAATTTTCAAAAATCCTGAAAATTGACTGAAAACGACTAAATATCAAGGACTCATTGGGCGAATCGCTCTGGAACTGAAATCGGAACGCTCACTGACATTTGCCCTATCTGAAAGTCTGATAAACGCCGGAAAAATGACTATGTCCAAAAAAAAAATTTTTTCAACTTTTTTCAATTTTACCCATGTGGGATATATATTCTACCCACACACATTTGTAACTCTCCTGGGGTACCCTCACACATATTATTCCCTCATTTAGCGGATATTTTCACAAAAAAGTGAAATTTTCAAAAATCCAAAATATTGGCTGAAAACGACTAAATATCAAGGAGTCATTGGGCGAATCGCTCTGGAACTGATATCGGAACGCTCACTGACATTTCCCCTATCTGAAAGTCTGATAAACGCCGGAAAAATGACTAAGTCTGATAAAAAAAAATTTCAACTTTTTTCAATTTTACCCCCGTGAGATATATATTCTACCCACACACATTTGAAACTCTGCTCGGGTACCCTCACATATATTATTCCCTTATTTAGTGAATATTTTTACAAAAAAGTGAAATTTTCAAAAATCCCGAAAATTGGCTGAAAACGACTAAATATCAAGGACTTATTGGGCGAATCGCTCTGGAACTGAAATCGGAACGCTCACTGACATTTGCCCTATCTGAAAGTCTGATAAACGCCGGAAAAATGACTAAGTCCAAAAAAAAAATTTTTTCAACTTTTTTCAATTTTACCCCCGTGCGATATATATTCTACCCACACACATTTGGAACTCTCCTGGGGTACACTCACACATATTATTCCCTCATTTAGTGAATATTTTTACAAAAAAGTGAAATTTTCAAAAATCACGAAAATTAGCTGAAAACGACTAAATATCAAGGACTCATTGGGCGAATCGCTCTGGAACTGAAATCGGAACGCTCACTGACATTTCCCCTATCTGAAAGTCTGATAAACGCCGGAAAAATGACTAAGTACAAAAAAAAAATTTTTTCAACTTTTTTCAATCTTACCCCCGTGGGATATATGTTCTACCCACACTCATTTGGTACTCTCCTGGGGAACCCTCACACATATTATTCCCTCATTTAGTGGATATTTTCACAAAAAAGTGAAATTTTCAAAAATCCCGAAAATTGACTGAAATCGACTAAATATCAAGGACTCATTGGGCGAATCGCTCTGGAACTGAAATCGGAACGCTCACTGACATTTGCCCTATCTGAAAGTCTGATAAACGCCGGAAAAATGACTATGTCCAAAAAAAAAATTTTTTCAACTTTTTTCAATTTTACCCATGTGGGATATATATTCTACCCACACACATTTGTAACTCTCCTGGGGTACCCTCACACATATTATTCCCTCATTTAGCGGATATTTTCACAAAAAAGTGAAATTTTCAAAAATCCAAAATATTGGCTGAAAACGACTAAATATCAAGGAGTCATTGGGCGAATCGCTCTGGAACTGATATCGGAACGCTCACTGACATTTCCCCTATCTGAAAGTCTGATAAACGCCGGAAAAATGACTAAGTCTGATAAAAAAAAATTTCAACTTTTTTCAATTTTACCCCCGTGAGATATATATTCTACCCACACACATTGGAAACTCTGCTCGGGTACCCTCACATATATTATTCCCTCATTTAGTGAATATTTTTACAAAAAAGTGAAATTTTCAAAAATCCCGAAAATTGGCTGAAAACGACTAAATATCAAGGACTCATTGGGCGAATCGCTCTGGAACTGAAATCGGAACGCTCACTGACATTTGCCCTATCTGAAAGTCTGATAAACGCCGGAAAAATGACTAAGTCCAAAAAAAAATTTTTTTCAACTTTTTTCCATTTTACCCCCGTGCGATATATATTCTACCCACACACATTTGGAACTCTCCTGGGGTACACTCACACATATTATTCCCTCATTTAGTGAATATTTTTACAAAAAAGTGAAATTTTCAAAAATCCCGAAAATTAGCTGAAAACGACTAAATATCAAGGACTCATTGCGCGAATCGCTCTGGAACTGAAATCGTAACGCTCACTGACAATTGCCCTATCTGAAAGTCTGATAAACGGCGGAAAAATGACTAAGTCCAAAAAAAAAATTTTTTCAACTTTTTTCAATTTTACCCCCGTGCGATATATATTCTACCCACACACATTTGGAACTCTCCTGGGGTACACTCACACATATTATTCCCTCATTTAGTGAATATTTTTACAAAAAAGTGAAATTTTCAAAAATCACGAAAATTAGCTGAAAACGACTAAATATCAAGGACTCATTGGGCGAATCGCTCTGGAACTGAAATCGGAACGCTCACTGACATTTGCCCTATCTGAAAGTCTGATAAACGCCGGAAAAATGACTAAGTCCAAAAAAAAAATTTTTTCAACTTTTTTCAATTTTACCCCCGTGCGATATATATTCTACCCACACACATTTGGAACTCTCCTGGGGTACACTCACACATATTATTCCCTCATTTAGTGAATATTTTTACAAAAAAGTGAAATTTTCAAAAATCCCGAAAATTAGCTGAAAACGACTAAATATCAAGGACTCATTGGGCGAATCGCTCTGGAACTGAAATCGTAACGCTCACTGACAATTGCCCTATCTGAAAGTCTGATAAACGCCGGAAAAATGACTATGTCCAAAAAAAAAATTTTTTCAACTTTTTTCAATTTTACCCATGTGGGATATATATTCTACCCACACACATTTGTAACTCTCCTGGGGTACCCTCACACATATTATTCCCTCATTTAGTGGATATTTTCACAAAAAAGTGAAATTTTCAAAAATCCAAAATATTGGCTGAAAACGACTAAATATCAAGGATTATTGGGCGAATCGCTCTGGAACTGAAATCGGAACGCTCACTGACATTTGCCCTATCTGAAAGTCTGATAAACGCCGGAAAAATGACTATGTCCAAAAAAAAAATTTTTCAACTTTTTTCAATTTTACCCATGTGGGATATATATTCTACCCACACACATTTGTAACTCTCCTGGGGTACCCTCACACATATTATTCCCTCATTTAGTGGATATTTTCACAAAAAAGTGAAATTTTCAAAAATCCAAAATATTGGCTGAAAGCGACTAAATATCAAGGACTCATTGGGCGAATCGCTCTGGAACTGAAATCGGAACGCTCACTGACATTTCCCCTATCTGAAAGTCTGATAAACGCCGGAAAAATGACTAAGTCCAAAAAAAAAATTTTTTCAACTTTTTTCAATCTTACCCCCGTGGGATATATGTTCTACCCACACTCATTTGGAACACTCCTGGGGTACCCTCACACATATTATTCCCTCATTTAGTGGATATTTTCACAAAAAAGTGAAATTTTCAAAAATCCCGAAAATTCGCTGAAAACGACTAAATATCAAGGTCTCATTGGGTGATTCGCGCTGGAACTGAAATCGGAACGCTTACTGACATTTGCCCTATCTGAAAGTCTGATAAACGCCGGAAAAATGACTAAGTCTGAAAAAAAAAATTTTCAACTTTTTTCAATTTTACCCCCGTGCGATATATATTCTACCCACACACATTTGGAACTCTCCTGGGGTACACTCACACATATTATTCCCTCATTTAGTGAATATTTTTACAAAAAAGTGAAATTTTCAAAAATCACGAAAATTAGCTGAAAACGACTAAATATCAAGGACTCATTGGGCGAATCGCTCTGGAACTGAAATCGGAACGCTCAATGAAATTTGCCCTATCTGAAAGTCTGATAAACGCCGGAAAAATGACTAAGTCCAAAAAAAAAATTTTTTCAACTTTTTTCAATCTTACCCCCGTGGGATATATGTTCTACCCACACTCATTTGGTACTCTCCTGGGGAACCCTCACACATATTATTCCCTCATTTAGTGGACATTTTCACAAAAAAGTGAAATTTTCAAAAATCCCGAAAATTGACTGAAAACGACTAAATATCAAGGACTCATTGGGCGAATCGCTCTGGAACTGAAATCGGAACGCTCACTGACATTTGCCCTATCTGAAAGTCTGATAAACGCCGGAAAAATGACTATGTCCAAAAAAAAAATTTTTTCAACTTTTTTCAATTTTACCCATGTGGGATATATATTCTACCCACACACATTTGTAACTCTCCTGGGGTACCCTCACACATATTATTCCCTCATTTAGCGGATATTTTCACAAAAAAGTGAAATTTTCAAAAATCCAAAATATTGGCTGAAAACGACTAAATATCAAGGAGTCATTGGGCGAATCGCTCTGGAACTGATATCGGAACGCTCAGACATTTCCCCTATCTGAAAGTCTGATAAACGCCGGAAAAATGACTAAGTCTGATAAAAAAAAATTTCAACTTTTTTCAATTTTACCCCCGTGAGATATATATTCTACCCACACACATTTGAAACTCTACTCGGGTACCCTCACATATATTATTCCCTCATTTAGTGAATATTTTTACAAAAAAGTGAAATTTTCAAAAATCCCGAAAATTGGCTGAAAACGACTAAATATCAAGGACTCATTGGGCGAATCGCTCTGGAACTGAAATCGGAACGCTCACTGACATTTGCCCTATCTGAAAGTCTGATAAACGCCGGAAAAATGACTAAGTCCAAAAAAAAAATTTTTTCAACTTTTTTCAATTTTACCCCCGTGAGATATATATTCTACCCACACACATTTGGAACTCTCCTGGGGTACACTCACACATATTATTCCCTCATTTAGTGAATATTTTTACAAAAAAGTGAAATTTTCAAAAATCCCGAAAATTAGCTGAAAACGACTAAATATCAAGGACTCATTGGGCGAATCGCTCTGGAACTGAAATCGTAACGCTCACTGACAATTGCCCTATCTGAAAGTCTGATAAACGCCGGAAAAATGACTATGTCCAAAAAAAAAATTTTTTCAACTTTTTTCAATTTTACCCATGTGGGATATATATTCTACCCACACACATTTGTAACTCTCCTGGGGTACCCTCACACATATTATTCCCTCATTTAGTGGATATTTTCACAAAAAAGTGAAATTTTCAAAAATCCAAAATATTGGCTGAAAACGACTAAATATCAAGGACTTATTGGGCGAATCGCTCTGGAACTGAAATCGGAACGCTCACTTACATTTGCCCTATCTGAAAGTCTGATAAACGCCGGAAAAATGACTATGTCCAAAAAAAAAATTTTTTCAACTTTTTTCAATTTTACCCATGTGGGATATATATTCTACCCACACACATTTGTAACTCTCCTGGGGTACCCTCACACATATTATTCCCTCATTTAGTGGATATTTTCACAAAAAAGTGAAATTTTCAAAAATCCCGAAAATTCGCTGAAAACGACTAAATATCAAGGTCTCATTGGGTGATTCGCGCTGGAACTGAAATCGGAACACTTACTGACATTTGCCCTATCTGAAAGTCTGATAAACGCCGGAAAAATGACTAAGTCTGAAAAAAAAAATTTTCAACTTTTTTCAATTTTACCCCCGTGCGATATATATTCTACCCACACACATTTGGAACTCTCCTGGGGTACACTCACACATATTATTCCCTCATTTAGTGAATATTTTTACAAAAAAGTGAAATTTTCAAAAATCACGAAAATTAGCTGAAAACGACTAAATATCAAGGACTCATTGGGCGAATCGCTCTGGAACTGAAATCGGAACGCTCAATGAAATTTGCCCTATCTGAAAGTCTGATAAACGCCGGAAAAATGACTAAGTCCAAAAAAAAAATTTTTTCAACTTTTTTCAATCTTACCCCCGTGGGATATATGTTCTACCCACACTCATTTGGAACTCTCCTGGGGAACCCTCACACATATTATTCCCTCATTTAGTGGATATTTTCGCAAAAAAGTGAAATTTTCAAAAATCCCGAAAATTGACTGAAAACGACTAAATATCAAGGACTCATTGGGCGAATCGCTCTGGAACTGAAATCGGAACGCTCACTGACATTTGCCCTATCTGAAAGTCTGATAAACGCCGGAAAAATGACTATGTCCAAAAAAAAAATTTTTTCAACTTTTTTCAATTTTACCCATGTGGGATATATATTCTACCCACACACATTTGTAACTCTCCTGGGGTACCCTCACACATATTATTCCCTCATTTAGCGGATATTTTCACAAAAAAGTGAAATTTTCAAAAATCCAAAATATTGACTGAAAACGACTAAATATCAAGGAGTCATTGGGCGAATCGCTCTGGAACTGATATCGGAACGCTCACTGACATTTCCCCTATCTGAAAGTCTGATAAACGCCGGAAAAATGACTAAGTCTGATAAAAAAAAATTTCAACTTTTTTCAATTTTACCCCCGTGCGATATATATTCTACCCACACACATTTGGAACTCTCCTGGGGTACACTCACACATATTATTCCCTCATTTAGTGAATATTTTTACAAAAAAGTGAAATTTTCAAAAATCCCGAAAATTAGCTGAAAACGACTAAATATCAAGGACTCATTGGGCGAATTGCTCTGGAACTGAAATCGTAACGCTCACTGACAATTGCCCTATCTGAAAGTCTGATAAACGCCGGAAAAATGACTATGTCCAAAAAAAAAATTTTTTCAACTTTTTTCAATTTTACCCATGTGGGATATATATTCTACCCACACACATTTGTAACTCTCCTGGGGTACCCTCACACATATTATTCCCTCATTTAGTGGATATTTTCACAAAAAAGTGAAATTTTCAAAAATCCAAAATATTGGCTGAAAACGACTAAATATCAAGGACTCATTGGGCGAATCGCTCTGGAACTGAAATCGGAACGCTCACTGACATTTCCCCTATCTGAAAGTCTGATAAACGCCGGAAAAATGACTAAGTCCAAAAAAAAAATTTTTTCAACTTTTTTCAATCTTACCCCCGTGGGATATATGTTCTACCCACACTCATTTGGAACTCTCCTGGGGTACCCTCACACATATTATTCCCTCATTTAGTGGATATTTTCACAAAAAAGTGAAATTTTCAAAAATCCCGAAAATTCGCTGAAAACGACTAAATATCAAGGTCTCATTGGGTGATTCGCGCTGGAACTGAAATCGGAACGCTTACTGACATTTGCCCTATCTGAAAGTCTGATAAACGCCGGAAAAATGACTAAGTCTGAAAAAAAAAATTTTCAACTTTTTTCAATTTTACCCATGTGGGATATATATTCTACCCAAACACATTTGGATCTCTCCTGGGGTACCCTCACACATATTATTCCCTCATTTAGTGGATATTTTCACAAAAAAGTGAAATTTTAAAAAATCCAGAAAATTGGCTGAAAACAACTAAATATCAAGGACTCATTGGGCGAATCACTCTGGAACTGAAATCGGAACGCTCACTGACATTTCCCCTATCTGAAAGTCTGATAAACGCCGGAAAAATGACTAAGTCTGAAAAAAAAAATTTTCAACTTTTTTCAATTTTACCCCGTGAGATATATATTCTACCCACACACATTTGGAACTCTCCTGGGGTACCCTCACACATATTATTCCCTCATTTAGTGGATATTTTCACAAAAAAGTGAAATTTTCAAAAATCCAAAATATTGGCTGAAAACGACTAAATATCAAGGACTCATTGGGCGAATCGCTCTGGAACTGAAATCGGAACGCTCACTGACATTTCCCCATCTGAAAGTCTGATAAACGCCGGAAAAATGACTAAGTCTGATAAAAAAAAATTTCAACTTTTTTCAATTTTACCCCCGTGAGATATTTATTCTACCCACACACATTTGAAACTCTGCTCGGGTACCCTCACATATATTATTCCCTCATTTAGTGAATATTTTTACAAAAAAGTGAAATTTTCAAAAATCCCGAAAATTGGCTGAAAACGACTAAATATCAAGGACTCATTGGGCGAATCGCTCTGGAACTGAAATCGGAACGCTCACTGACATTTCCCCTATCTGAAAGTCTGATAAACGGCGGAAAAATGACTATGTCCAAAAAAAAAATTTTTTCAACTTTTTTCAATTTTACCCATGTGGGATATATATTCTACCCACACACATTTGTAACTCTCCTGGGGTACCCTCACACATATTATTCCCTCATTTAGTGGATATTTTCACAAAAAAGTGAAATTTTCAAAAATCCAAAATATTGGCTGAAAACGACTAAATATCAAGGACTCATTGGGCGAATCACTCTGGAACTGAAATCGGAACGCTCACTGACATTTCCCCTATCTGAAAGTCTGATAAACGCCGGAAAAATGACTAAGTCTGATAAAAAAAAATTTCAACTTTTTTCAATTTTACCCCCGTGAGATATATATTCTACCCAAACACATTTGAAACTCTGCTCGGGTACCCTCACACATATTATTCCGTCATTTAGTGGATATTTTCACAAAAAAGTGAAATTTTCAAAAATCCAAAATATTGGCTGAAAACGACTAAATATCAAGGACTCATTGGGCGAATCGGTCTGGAACTGAAATCGGAACGCTCACTGACATTTCCCCTATCTGAAAGTCTGATAAACGCCGGAAAAATGACTAAGTCCAAAAAAAATATTTTTTCAACTTTTTTCAATCTTACCCCCGTGGGATATATGTTCTACCCACACTCATTTGGAACTCTCCTGGGGTACCCTCACACATATTATTCCCTCATTTAGTGGATATTTTCACAAAAAAGTGAAATTTTCAAAAATCCCGAAAATTCGCTGAAAACGACTAAATATCAAGGTCTCATTGGGTGATTCGCGCTGGAACTGAAATCGGAACGCTTACTGACATTTGCCCTATCTGAAAGTCTGATAAATGCCGGAAAAATTACTAAGTCCAAAAAAAAAAATGTTTTCAACTTTTTTCAATTTTACCCATGTGGGATATATATTCTACCCAAACACATTTGGAACTCTCCTGGGGTACCCTCACACATATTATTCCTTCATTTAGTGAATATTTTTACAAAAAAGTGAAATTTTCAAAAATCCCGAAAATTGGCTGAAAACGACTAAATATCAAGGACTCATTGGGCGAATCGCTCTGGAACTGAAATCGGAACGCTCACTGACATCTCCCCTATCTGAAAGTCTGATAAACGCCGGAAAAATGACTAAGTCTGATAAAAAAAAATTTCATCTTTTTTCAATTTTACCCCCGTGAGATATATATTCTACCCACACACATTTGAAACTCTGCTCGGGTACCCTCACATATATTATTCCCTCATTTAGTGAATATTTTTACAAAAAAGTGAAATTTTCAAAAATCCCGAAAATTGGCTGAAAACGACTAATATCAAGGACTCATTGGGCGAATCGCTCTGGAACTGAAATCGGAACGCTCAATGAAATTTGCCCTATCTGAAAGTCTGATAAACGCCGGAAAAATGACTATGTCCAAAAAAAAAATTTTTTCAACTTTTTTCAATTTTACCCATGTGGGATATATATTCTACCCACACACATTTGTAACTCTCCTGGGGTACCCTCACACATATTATTCCCTCATTTAGCGGATATTTTCACAAAAAAGTGAAATTTTCAAAAATCCAAAATATTGGCTGAAAATGACTAAATATCAAGGACTCATTGGGCGAATCGCTCTGGAACTGAAATCGGAACGCTCACTGACATTTCCCCTATCTGAAAGTCTGATAAACGGCGGAAAAATGACTAAGTCAAAAAAAAAATTTTTTCAACTTTTTCAATTTTACCCCCGTGCGATATATATTCTACCCACACACATTTGGAACTCTCCTGGGGTACCCTCACACATATTATTCCCTCATTTAGTGGATATTTTCACAAAAAAGTGAAATTTTCAAAAATCCAAAATATTGGCTGAAAACGACTAAATATCAAGGACTCATGGGGCGAATCGCTCTGGAACTGAAATCGGAACGCTCACTGACATTTCCCCTATCTGAAAGTCTGATAAACGCCAGAAAAATGACTAAGTCTGATAAAAAAAAATTTCAACTTTTTTCAATTTTACCCCCGTGAGATATATATTCTACCCACACACATTTGAAACTCTGCTTGGGTACCCTCACATATATTATTCCCTCATTTAGTGGATATTTTCACAAAAAAGTGAAATTTTCAAAAATCCCGAAAATTGGCTGAAAACGACTAAATATCAAGGACTCATTGTGCGAAACGCTCTGGAACTGAAATCGGAACGCTCACTGACATTTGCCCTATCTGAAAGTCTGATAAACGCCGGAAAAATGACTATGTCCAAAAAAAAAATTTTTTCAACTTTTTTCAATTTTACCCATGTGGGATATATATTCTACCCACACACATTTGTAACTCTCCTGGGGTACCCTCACACATATTATTCCCTCATTTAGTGGATATTTTCACAAAAAAGTGAAATTTTCAAAAATCCAAAATATTGGCTGAAAACGACTAAATATCAAGGACTCATTGGGCGAATCACTCTGGAACTGAAATCGGAACGCTCACTGACATTTCCCCTATCTGAAAGTCTGATAAACGCCGGAAAAATGACTAAGTCTGATAAAAAAAAATTTCAACTTTTTTCAATTTTACCCCCGTGAGATATATATTCTACCCAAACACATTTGAAACTCTGCTCGGGTACCCTCACATATATTATTCCCTCATTTAGTGAATATTTTTACAAAAAAGTGAAATTTTCAAAAATCCCGAAAATTGACTGAAAACGACTAAATATCAAGGACTCATCGGGCGAATCGCTCTGGAACTGAAATCGGAACGCTCACTGACATTTGCTGTATCTGAAAGTCTGATAAACGCCGGAAAAATGACTATGTCCAAAAAAAAAATTTTTTCAACTTTTTTCAATTTTACCCATGTGGGATATATATTCTACCCACACACATTTGTAACTCTCCTGGGGTACCCTCACACATATTATTCCCTCATTTAGTGGATATTTTCACAAAAAAGTGAAATTTTCAAAAATCCAAAATATTGGCTGAAAACGACTAAATATCAAGGACTCATTGGGCGAATCGCTCTGGAACTGAAATCGGAACGCTAACTGACATTTCCCCTATCTGAAAGTCTGATAAACGCCGGAAAAATGACTAAGTCCAAAAAAAATATTTTTTCAACTTTTTTCAATCTTACCCCCGTGGGATATATGTTCTACCCACACTCATTTGGAACTCTCCTGGGGTACCCTCACACATATTATTCCCTCATTTAGTGGATATTTTCACAAAAAAGTGAAATTTTCAAAAATCCCGAAAATTCGCTGAAAACGACTAAATATCAAGGTCTCATTGGGTGATTCGCGCTGGAACTGAAATCGGAACGCTTACTGACATTTGCCCTATCTGAAAGTCTGATAAATGCCGGAAAAATTACTAAGTCCAAAAAAAAAAATGTTTTCAACTTTTTTCAATTTTACCCATGTGGGATATATATTCTACCCAAACACATTTGGAACTCTCCTGGGGTACCCTCACACATATTATTCCTTCATTTAGTGAATATTTTTACAAAAAAGTGAAATTTTCAAAAATCCCGAAAATTGGCTGAAAACGACTAAATATCAAGGACTCATTGGGCGAATCGCTCTGGAACTGAAATCGGAACGCTCACTGACATTTCCCCTATCTGAAAGTCTGATAAACGCCGGAAAAATGACTAAGTCTGATAAAAAAAAATTTCATCTTTTTTCAATTTTACCCCCGTGAGATATATATTCTACCCACACACATTTGAAACTCTGCTCGGGTACCCTCACATATATTATTCCCTCATTTAGTGAATATTTTTACAAAAAAGTGAAATTTTCAAAAATCCCGAAAATTGGCTGAAAACGACTAATATCAAGGACTCATTGGGCGAATCGCTCTGGAACTGAAATCGGAACGCTCACTGACATTTCCCCTATCTGAAAGTCTGATAAACGGCGGAAAAATGACTAAGTTCAAAAAAAAAATTTTTTCAACTTTTTTCAATTTTACCCCCGTGCGATATATATTCTACCCACACACATTTGGAACTCTCCTGGGGTACACTCACACATATTATTCCCTCATTTAGTGAATATTTTTACAAAAAAGTGAAATTTTCAAAAATCACGAAAATTAGCTGAAAACGACTAAATATCAAGGACTCATTGGGCGAATCGCTCTGGAACTGAAATCGGAACGCTCAATGAAATTTGCCCTATCTGAAAGTCTGATAAACGCCGGAAAAATGACTAAGTCCAAAAAAAAAATTTTTTCAACTTTTTTCAATCTTACCCCCGTGGGATATATGTTCTACCCACACTCATTTGGTACTCTCCTGGGGAACCCTCACACATATTATTCCCTCATTTAGTGGATATTTTCACAAAAAAGTGAAATTTTCAAAAATCCCGAAAATTGACTGAAAACTACTAAATATCAAGGACTCATTGGGCGAATCGCTCTGGAACTGAAATCGGAACGCTCACTGACATTTGCCCTATCTGAAAGTCTGATAAACGCCGGAAAAATGACTATGTCCAAAAAAAAATTTTTTTCAACTTTTTTCAATTTTACCCATGTGGGATATATATTCTACCCACACACATTTGTAACTCTCCTGGGGTACCCTCACACATATTATTCCCTCATTTAGCGGATATTTTCACAAAAAAGTGAAATTTTCAAAAATCCAAAATATTGGCTGAAAATGACTAAATATCAAGGGCTCATTGGGCGAATCGCTCTGGAACTGAAATCGGAACGCTCACTGACATTTCCCCTATCTGAAAGTCTGATAAACGCCGGAAAAATGACTAAGTCCAAAAAAAAAATTTTTTCAACTTTTTTCAATCTTACCCCCGTGGGATATATGTTCTACCCACACTCATTTGGAACTCTCCTGGGATACCCTCACACATATTATTCCCTCATTTAGTGGATATTTTCACAAAAAAGTGAAATTTTCAAAAATCCCGAAAATTCGCTGAAAACGACTAAATATCAAGGTCTCATTGGGTGATTCGCGCTGGAACTGAAATCGGAACGCTTACTGACATTTGCCCTATCTGAAAGTCTGATAAACGCCGGAAAAATGACTAAGTCTGAAAAAAAAAATTTTCAACTTTTTTCAATTTTACCCATGTGGGATATATATTCTACCCAAACACATTTGGATCTCTCCTGGGGTACCCTCACACATATTATTCCCTCATTTAGCGGATATTTTCACAAAAAAGTGAAATTTTCAAAAATCCAAAATATTGGCTGAAAATGACTAAATATCAAGGACTCATTGGGCGAATCGCTCTGGAACTGAAATCGGAACGCTCACTGACATTTCCCCTATCTGAAAGTCTGATAAACGGCGGAAAAATGACTAAGTCAAAAAAAAAATTTTTTCAACTTTTTCAATTTTACCCCCGTGCGATATATATTCTACCCACACACATTTGGAACTCTCCTGGGGTACCCTCACACATATTATTCCCTCATTTAGTGGATATTTTCACAAAAAAGTGAAATTTTCAAAAATCCAAAATATTGGCTGAAAATGACTAAATATCAAGGACTCATGGGGCGAATCGCTCTGGAACTGAAATCGGAACGCTCACTGACATTTCCCCTATCTGAAAGTCTGATAAACGCCAGAAAAATGACTAAGTCTGATAAAAAAAAATTTCAACTTTTTTCAATTTTACCCCCGTGAGATATATATTCTACCCACACACATTTGAAACTCTGCTTGGGTACCCTCACATATATTATTCCCTCATTTAGTGGATATTTTCACAAAAAAGTGAAATTTTCAAAAATCCCGAAAATTGGCTGAAAACGACTAAATATCAAGGACTCATTGGGCGAATCGCTCTGGAACTGAAATCGGAACGCTCACTGACATTTCCCCTATCTGAAAGTCTGATAAACGCCGGAAAAATGACTAAGTCTGATAAAAAAAAATTTCAACTTTTTCCAATCTTACCCCCGTGGGATATATGTTCTACCCACACTCATTTGGAACTCTCCTAGGGTACCCTCACCCATATTATTCCCTCATTTAGTGGATATTTTCACAAAAAAGTGAAATTTTCAAAAATCCAGAAAATTGTCTGAAAACGACTAAATATCAAGGACTCATTGGGCGAATCGCTCTGGAACTGAAATCGGAACACTTACTGACATTTGCCCTATCTGAAAGTCTGATAAACGCCGGAAAAATGACTAAGTCCAAAAAAAAATTTTTTTCAACTTTTTTCAATTTTACCCCCGTGCGATATATATTCTACCCACACACATTTGGAACTCTCCTGGGGTACACTCACACATATTATTCCCTCATTTAGTGGATATTTTCACAAAAAAGTTAAATTTTCAAAAATCGAGAAAATTGGCTGAAAACGACTAAATATCAAGGACTCATTGGGAGAATCGCTCTGGAACTGAAATCGGAACGCTCACTGACATTTGCCCAATCTGAAAGTCTGATAAACGCCGGAAAAATGACTATGTCCAAAAAAAAATTTTTTTCAACTTTTTTCAATTTTACCCATGTGGGATATATATTCTACCCACACACATTTGGAACTCTCCTGGGGTACCCTCACACATATTATTCCCTCATTTAGTGAATATTTTTACAAAAAAGTGAAATTTTCAAAAATCCCGAAAATTGGCTGAAAACGACTAAATATCAAGGACTCATTGGGCGAATCGCTCTGGAACTGAAATCGGAACGCTTACTGACATTTGACCTATCTGAAAGTCTGATAAACGCCCGAAAAATGACTAAGTCCAAAAAAAAAAAATTTTTAACTTTTTTCAATTTTACCCACGTGGGATATATATTCTACCCAAACACATTTGGATCTCTCCTGGGGTACCCTCAAACATATTATTCCCTCATTTAGTGGATATTTTCACAAAAAAGTGAAATTTTCAAAAATCCAGAAAATTGGCTGAAAACGCCTAAATGTCAAGGACTCATTGGGAGAATCGCTCTGGAACTGAAATCGGAACACTTACTGACATTTGCCCTATCTGAAAGTCTGATAAACGCCGGAAAAATGACTAAGTCCAAAAAAGAAATGTTTTCAACTTTTTTCAATTTTACCCCGTGGGATATATATTCTACCCACACACATTTGGATCTCTCATGGGGTACCCTCACACATATTATTTCATCATTTAGTGAATATTTTTACAAAAAAGTGAAATTTTCAAAAATCCCGAAAATTGGCTGAAAACGACTAAATATCAAGGACTCATTGGGCGAATCGCTCTGCAACTGAAATCGGAACGCTCAATGACATTTGCCCTATCTGAAAGTCTGATAATTGCCGGAAAAATGACTAAGTCCAAAAAAGAAATGTTTTCAACTTTTTTCAATTTTACCCCCGTGGGATATATATTCTACCCACACTCATTTGGAACTCTCCTGGGGTACCCTCACACATATTATTCCCTCATTTAGTGGATATTTTCACAAAAAAGTGAAATTTTCAAAAATCAATAAAACTGGCTGAAAACGACTAAATATCAAGGACTCATTGGGCGAATCGCTCTGGAACTGAAATCGGAACGCTCACTGACATTTGCCCTATCTGAAAGTCTGATAAACGCCGGAAAAATGACTAAGTCCCAAAAAAAAATTTTTTTCAACTTTTTTAAATTTTACCCCCGTGGGATATATATTCTACCCACACACATTTGGATCTCTCCTGGGGTACCCTCACACATATTATTCCATCATTTAGTGAATATTTTTACAAAAAAGTGAAATTTTCAAAAATCCAGAAAATTGGCTGAAAACGACTAAATAATAAGGACTCATTGGGCGAATCGCTCTGGAACTGAAATCGGAATGCTCACTGACATTTACCCTATCTGAAAGTCTGATAAACGCCAGAAAAATGACTAAGTCCCAAAAAAAAATTTTTTCAACTTTTTTCAATTTTACCCCCGTGGGATATATATTCTACCCACACTCATTTGGAACTCTCCTGGGGTACCCTCACACATATTATTCCCTCATTTAGTGGATATTTTCACAAAAAAGTGAAATTTTTAAAAATCCAGAAAATTGGCTGAAAACGACTAAATATCAAGGACTCATTGGGCGAATCGCTCTGGAACTGAAATCGAAACGCTTACTGACAATTGCCCTATCTGAAAGTCTGATAAACGCCAGAAAAATGACTAAGTCCAAAAAAAAAATTTTTTCAACTTTTTTCAATTTTACCCCCGTGGGATATATATTCTACCCACACACATTTGCAACTCTCCTGGGGTACCCTCACACATATTATTCCCTCATTTAGTGGATATTTTCACAAAAAAAGTGAAATTTTCAAAAATCCAGAAAATTGGCTGAAAACGACTAAATGTCAAGGACTCATTGGGCGAATCCCTCTGGAACTGAAATCGGAACGCTTACTGACATTTGCCCTATCTGAAAGTCTGATAAACGCCGGAAAAATGACTAAGTCCAAAAAAAAAATTTTTTCAATTTTACCCACGTGGGATATATATTCTACCCACACACATTTGTAACTCTCCTGGGGTACCCTCACACATATTATTCCCTCATTTAGTGGATATTTTCACAAAAAAAGTGAAATTTTCAAAAATCCAGAAAATTGGCTGAAAACGACTAAATATCAAGGACTCATTGGGCGAATCGCTCTGGAACTGAAATCGGAACGCTCACTGACATTTACCCTATCTGAAAGTCTGATAAACGCCGGAAAAATGACTAAGTCTGAAAAAAAAAAATTTCAACTTTTTTCAATTTTACCCCCGTGAGATATATATTCTACCCACACACATTTGAAACTCTGCTCGGGAACCCTCACATATATTATTCCCTCATTTAGTGAATATTTTTACAAAAAAGTGACATTTTCAAAAATCCCGAAAATTGGCTGAAAACGACTAAATGTCAAGGACTCATTGGGCGAATCGCTCTGGAACTGAAATCGGAACGCTCACTGACATTTACCCTATCTGAAAGACTGATAAACGCCGGAAAAATGACTAAGTACAAAAAAAAATTTTTTCAACTTTTTTCAATTTTACCCCCGTGGGATATATATTCTACCCACACTCATTTGGAACTCTCCTGGGGTACCCTCACAGATGTTATTCCCTCATTTAGTGAATATTTTTACAAAAAAGTGAAATTTTCAAAAAGCCCGAGAATTGGCTGAAAACGACTAAATATCAAGGACTCATTGGGGGAGTGGCTCTGGAACTGAAATCGGAACGCTCACTGACATTTACCCTATCTGAAAGTCTGATAAACGCCGGAAAAATGACTAAGTCCAAAAAAAAATTTTTTTCAACTTTTTTCAATTTTACCCCCATGGTATATATATTCTACCCACACACATTTGGAACTCTCCTGGGGTACCCTCACACATATTATTCCCTCAATTAGTGGATATTTTCACAAAAAAGTGAAATTTTCAAAAATCCAGAAAATTGGCTGAAAACGACTAAATATCAAGGACTCATTGGGCGAATCCCTCTGGAACTGAAATCGGAACGCTTACTGACATTTGCCCTATCTGAAAGTCTGATAAACCCCGGAAAAATGACTAAGTCCAAAAAAAAAATTTTTTTCAACTTTTTTAAATTTTACCCCCGTGGGATATATATTCTACCCACACACATTTGGATCTCTCCCTGGGTACCCTCACACATATTATTCCATCATTTAGTGAATATTTTTACAAAAAAGTGAAATTTTCAAAAATCCATAAAATTGGCTGAAAACGACTAAATATCAAGGACTCATTGGGCGAATCGCTCTGGAACTGAAATCGGAACGCTCACTGACATTTACCCTATCTGAAAGTCTGATAAACGCCGGAAAAATGACTAAGTCTGAAAAAAAAAAATTTCAACTTTTTTCAATTTTACCCCCGTGAGATATATATTCTACCCACACACATTTGAAACTCTGCTCGGCTACCCTCACATATATTATTCCCTCATTTAGTGAATATTTTTACAAAAAAGTGACATTTTCAAAAATCCCGAAAATTGGCTGAAAACGACTAAATGTCAAGGACTCATTGGGCGAATCGCTCTGGAACTGAAATCGGAACACTCACTGACATTTCCCCTATCTGAAAGTCTGATAAACGCCGGAAAAATGACTAAGTACAAACAAAAATTTTTTCAACTTTTTTCAATTTTACCCCCGTGGGATATATATTCTACCCACACACATTTGGAACTCTCCTGGGGTACCCTCACACATATTATTCCCTCATTTAGTGGATATTTTCACAAAAAAGTGAAATTTTTAAAAATCCAGAAAATTGGCTGAAAACGACTAAATATCAAGGACTCATTGGGCGAATCGCTCTGGAACTGAAATCGAAACGCTTACTGACATTTGCCCTATCTGAAAGTCTGATAAACGCCGGAAAAATGACAGTCCAAAAAAAAAATTTTTCCAACCTAAAATTCCATTTTACCCCCGTGCGATATATATTCTACCCACACACATTTGTAACTCTCCTGGGGTACCCTCACACATATTATTCCCTCATTTAGTGGATATTTTCACAAAAAAGTTAAATTTTCAAAAATCCAGAAAATTGGCTGAAAACAACTAAATATCAAGGACTCATTGGGCGAATCGCTCTGGAACTGAAATCGGAACGCTTACTGACATTTGCCCTATCTGAAAGTCTGATAAACGCCGGAAAAATGACTAAGTCCAAAAAAAAAATTTTTTCAACTTTTTTCAATTTTACCCCGTGGGATATATAATCTACCCACACACATTTGTAGCTCTCCTGGGGTACCCTCACACATATTATTCCCTCATTTAGTGGATATTTTCACAAAAAAGTGAAATTTTCAAAAATCCAAAATATTGGCTGAAAATCAACTAAATATCAAGGAATCATTGGGAGATTCGCTCTGGAACTGAAATCGGAACGCTCACTGACATTTCCCCCAATCTGAAAGTCTGATAAACGCCGGAAAAATGACTAAGTCCAAAAAAAAATTTTTTTCAACTTTTTTCAATTTTACCCCCGTGGGATATATATTCTACCCACACTCATTTGGAACTCTCCTGGGGTACCCTCACAGATATTATTCCCTCATTTAGTGAATATTTTTACAAAAAAGTGAAATTTTCAAAAATCCCGAAAATTGGCTGAAAACGACTAAATATCAAGGACTCATTGGGCGAATCGCTCTGGAACTGAAATCGGAACGCTCACTGACATTTACCCTATCTGAAAGTCTGATAAACGCCGGAAAAATGACTAAGTCCAAAAAAGAAATGTTTTCAAGTTTTTTCAATTTTACCCCCGTGGGATATATATTCTACCCACAGTAATTTGGAACTCTCCTGGGGTACCCTCACACATATTATTCCCTCATTTAGTGGATATTTTCACAAAAAAGTGACATTTTCAAAAATCCAGAAAATTGGCTGAAAACGACTAAATATCAAGGACTCATTGGGCGAATCGCTCTGGAACTGAAATCGGAATGCTCACTGATATTTGCCCTATCTGAAAGTCTGATAAACGCCGGAAAAATGACTAAGTCCAAAAAAAAAATGTTTTAAACTTTTTTCAATTTTACCCACGTGGGATATATATTCTACCCACACACATTTGTAACTCTCCTGGGGTACCCTCACACATACTATTCCCTCATTTAGTGGATATTTTCACAAAAAAGTGAAATTTTCAAAAATCCAAAATATTGGCTGAAAACGACTAAATATCAAGGACTCCTTGGGCGAATCGCTCTGGAACAGAAATCGGAACGCTCACTGACATTTCCCCTATCTGAAAGTCTGATAAACGCCGGAAAAATGACTAAGTCTGAAAAAAAAAAATTTCAACTTTTTTCAATTTTACCCCCGTGAGATATATATTCTACCCACACACATTTGGAACTCTCCTGGGGTACCCTCACACATATTATTCCCTCATTTAGAGGATATTTTCACAAAAAAGTGAAATTTTCAAAAATCCAGAAAATTGGCTGTAAACGACTAAATATCAAGGACTCACTGGGCGAATCGCTCTGGAAATGAAATCGGAACGCTCACTGACATTTGCCCTATCTGAAAGTCTGATAAACGCCGGAAAAATGACTAAGTCCAAAAAAAAAATGTTTTCAACTTTTTTCAATTTTAACAATGTGGGATATATATTCTACCCACACACATTTGGAACTCTCCTGGGGTACCCTCACACATATTATTCCCTCATTTAGTGGATATTTTCACAAAAAAGTGAAATTTTCAAAAATCCAAAATATTGGCTGAAAATGAACTAAATATCAAGGACTCATTGGGCGAATCGCTCTGGAACTGAAATCGGAACGCTCACTGACATTTCCCCCAACTGAAAGTCTGATAAACGCCGGAAAAATGACTAATTCCAAAAAAAAAATTTTTTCAACTTTTTTCAATTTTACCCCGTGAGATATATATTCTACCCACACACATTTGATCTCTGCTCGGGTACCCTCACATATATTATTCCCTCATTTAGTGAATATTTTTACAAAAAAGTGACATTTTCAAAAATCCCGAAAATTGGCTGAAAACGACTAAATGTCAAGGACTCATTGGGCGAATCGCTCTGGAACTGAAATCGGAACGCTCACTGACATTTACCCTATCTGAAAGTCTGATAAACGCCGGAAAAATGACTAAGTACAAAAAAAAAAATTTTTCAACTTTTTTCAATTTTACCCCCGTGGGATATATATTCTACCCACACACATTTGGAACTCTCCTGGGGTACCCTCACACATATTATTCCCTCATTTAGTGGATATTTTCACAAAAAAGTGAAATTTTTAAAAATCCAGAAAATTGGCTGAAAACGACTAAATATCAAGGACTCACTGGGCGAATCGCTCTGGAACTGAAATCGAAACGCTCACTGACATTTGCCCTATCTGAAAGTCTGATAAACGCCGGAAAAATGACAGTCCAAAAAAAAAATTTTTCCAACCTAAAATTCCATTTTACCCCCGTGCGATATATATTCTACCCACACACATTTGTAACTCTCCTGGGGTACCCTCACACATATTATTCCCTCATTTAGTGGATATTTTCACAAAAAAGTTAAATTTTCAAAAATCCAGAAAATTGGCTGAAAACAACTAAATATCAAGGACTCATTGGGCGAATCGCTCTGGAACTGAAATCGGAACGCTTACTGACATTTGCCCTATCTGAAAGTCTGATAAACGCCGGAAAAATGACTAAGTCCAAAAAAAAAATTTTTTCAACTTTTTTCAATTTTACCCCGTGGGATATATATTCTACCCACACACATTTGTAGCTTTCCTGGGGTACCCTCACACATATTATTCCCTCATTTAGTGGATATTTTCACAAAAAAGTGAAATTTTCAAAAATCCAAAATATTGGCTGAAAATCAACTAAATATCAAGGAATCATTGGGCGATTCGCTCTGGAACTGAAATCGGAACGCTCACTGACATTTCCCCCAATCTGAAAGTCTGATAAACGCCGGAAAAATGACTAAGTCCAAAAAAAAATTTTTTTCAACTTTTTTCAATTTTACCCCCGTGGGATATATATTCTACCCACACTCATTTGGAACTCTCCTGGGGTACCCTCACAGATATTATTCCCTCATTTAGTGAATATTTTTACAAAAAAGTGAAATTTTCAAAAATCCCGAAAATTGGCTGAAAACGACTAAATATCAAGGACTCATTGGGCGAATCGCTCTGGAACTGAAATCGGAACGCTCACTGACATTTACCCTATCTGAAAGTCTGATAAACGCCGGAAAAATGACTAAGTCCAAAAAAGAAATGTTTTCAAGTTTTTTCAATTTTACCCCCGTGGGATATATATTCTACCCACAGTAATTTGGAACTCTCCTGGGGTACCCTCACACATATTATTCCCTCATTTAGTGGATATTTTCACAAAAAAGTGACATTTTCAAAAATCCAGAAAATTGGCTGAAAACGACTAAATATCAAGGACTCATTGGGCGAATCGCTCTGGAACTGAAATCGGAATGCTCACTGATATTTGCCCTATCTGAAAGTCTGATAAACGCCGGAAAAATGACTAAGTCCAAAAAAAAAATGTTTTAAACTTTTTTCAATTTTACCCACGTGGGATATATATTCTACCCACACACATTTGGAACTCTCCTGGGGTACCCTCACACATATTATTCCCTCATTTAGTGGATATTTTCACAAAAAAGTGAAATTTTTAAAAATCCAGAAAATTGGCTGAAAACGACTAAATATCAAGGACTCATTGGGCGAATCGCTCTGGAACTGAAATCGGAACGCTCACTGACATTTCCCCCAATCTGAAAGTCTGATAAACGCCGGAAAAATGACTAAGTCTGAAAAAAAAAAATTTCAACTTTTTTCAATTTTACCCCCGTGAGATATATATTCTACCCACACACATTTGGAACTCTCCTGGGGTACCCTCACACATATTATTCCCTCATTTAGTGGATATTTTCACAAAAAAGTGAAATTTTCAAAAATCCAAAATATTGGCTGAAAATGAACTAAATATCAAGGACTCATTGGGCGAATCGCTCTGGAACTGAAATCGGAACGCTCACTGACATTTCCCCCAACTGAAAGTCTGATAAACGCCGGAAAAATGACTAATTCCAAAAAAAAAATTTTTTCAACTTTTTTCAATTTTACCCCGTGAGATATATATTCTACCCACACACATTTGATCTCTGCTCGGGTACCCTCACATATATTATTCCCTCATTTAGTGAATATTTTTACAAAAAAGTGACATTTTCAAAAATCCCAAAAATTGGCTGAAAACGACTAAATGTCAAGGACTCATTGGGCGAATCGCTCTGGAACTGAAATCGGAACGCTCACTGACATTTACCCTATCTGAAAGTCTGATAAACGCCGGAAAAATGACTAAGTACAAAAAAAAAAATTTTTCAACTTTTTTCAATTTTACCCCCGTGGGATATATATTCTACCCACACACATTTGGAACTCTCCTGGGGTACCCTCACACATATTATTCCCTCATTTAGTGGATATTTTCACAAAAAAGTGAAATTTTTAAAAATCCAGAAAATTGGCTGAAAACGACTAAATATCAAGGACTCACTGGGCGAATCGCTCTGGAACTGAAATCGGAACGCTCACTGACATTTGCCCTATCTGAAAGTCTGATAAACGCCGGAAAAATGACTAAGTCCAAAAAAAAAATGTTTTCAACTTTTTTCAATTTTACCCATGTGGGATATATATTCTACCCACACACATTTGTAACTCTCCTGGGGTACCCTCACACATATTATTCCCTCATTTAGTGGATATTTTCACAAAAAAGTAAAATTTTCAAAAATCCCGAAAATTGGCTGAAAACGAATAAATATCAAGGACTCATTGGGCAAATCGCTCTGGAACTGAAATCGGAACGCTTACTGACATTTGCCCTATCTGAAAGTCTGATAAACGCCGGAAAAATGACAGTCCAAAAAAAAAAATTTTTCAACTATTTTCAATTTTACCCACGTGGGATATATATTCTACCCACACACATTTGTAACTCTCCTGGGGTACCCTCACACATATTATTCCCTCATTTAGTGGATATTTTCACAAAAAAGTGAAATTTTCAAAAATCCAAAATATTGGCCGAAAATGAACTAAATATCAAGGACTCATTGGGCGAATCGCTCTGGAACTGAAATCGGAACGCTCACTGACATTTCCCCCAATCTGAAAGTCTGATAAACGCCAGAAAAATGACTAAGTCTGAAAAAAAAATTTTCAACTTTTTTCAATTTTACCCCCGTGATATATATATTCTAACCACAAACATTTGATCTCTGCTCGGGTACCCTCACATATATTATTCCCTCATTTAGTAAATATTTTTACAAAAAAGTGACATTATCAAAAATCCCGAAAATTGGCTGAAAACGACTAAATGTCAAGGACTCATTGGGCGAATCGCTCTGGAACTGAAATCGGAACGCTTACTGACATTTACCCCATCTGAAAGTCTGATAAACGCCGGAAAAATGACTAAGTACAAAAAAAAAATTTTTCAACTTTTTTCAATTTTACCCACGTGGGATATATATTGTACCCACACACATTTCTAACTCTCCTGGGGTACTCTCACACATATTATTCCCTCATTTAGTGGATATTTTCACAAAAAAGTGAAATTTTCAAAAATCCAAAATATTTGCTGAAAACGACTAAATATCAAGGACTCATTGGGCGAATCGCTCTGGAACTGAAATCAGAACGCTCACTGACATTTTCCCTATCTGAAAGTCTGATAAACGCCGGAAAAATGACTAAGTCCAAAAAAAAAATTGTTTCAACTTTTTTCAATTGTACCCCCGTGGGATATATATTCTACCCACAAACATTTTGATCTCTCCTGGGGTACCCTCACACATATTATTCCATCATTTAGTGAATATTTTTACAAAAAAGTGAAATGTTCAAAAATCCCGAAAATTGGCTGAAAACGACTAAATATCAAGGACTCATTGGGCGAATCGCTCTGAAACTGAAATCGAAACGCTCAATGACATTTGCCCTATCTGAAAGTCTGATAAACGCGGGAAAAATTACTAAGTCCAAAAAAAAAATGTTTTTAACTTTTTTCAATTTTACCCCCGTGGGATATATATTCTACCCACACTCATTTGGAACTCTCCTGGGGTACCCTCACACATATTATTCCCTCATTTAGTGGATATTTTCACAAAAAAGTGAAATTTTCAAAAATCCCGAAAATTGGCTGAAAACGACTAAATATCAAGGACTCATTGGGCGAATCGCTCTGAAACTGAAATCGAAACGCTCAATGACATTTGCCCTATCTGAAAGTCTGATAAACGCGGGAAAAATTACTAAGTCCAAAAAAAAATTTTTTTCAACTTTTTTCAATTATACCCCCGTGGGAAATTTATTCTACCCAAACACATTTGGAACTCTCCTGGGGTACCCTCACACATATTATTCCCTCATTTAGTGGATATTTTCACAAAAAAGTAAAATTTTCAAAAATCACGAAAATTGGCTGAAAACGACTAAATATCAAGGACTCATTCGGTGAATCTCTCTGGAACTGAAATCGGAACGCTCACTGACATTTACCCTATCTGAAAGTCTGATAAACGCCAGAAAAATGACTAAGTCCAAAAAAAAATTTTTTCAACTTTTTTCAGTTTTACCCACGTGGGATATATATTCTACCCACACACATTTGGAACTCTCCTGGGGTACCCTCACACATATTATTCCCTCATTTAGTGGATATTTTCACAAAAAAGTGAAATTTTCAAAAATCCAAAATATTGGCTGAAAACGACTAAATATCAAAGAATCATTGGGCGAATCGCTCTGGTACTGAAATCGGAATGCTCAATGACATTTGCCCTATCTGAAAGTCTGATAAACGCCGGAAAAATGACTAAGTCCAAAAAAAAATTTTTTTCAACTTTTTTCAATTTTACCCCGTGGGATCTATATTCTACCCACACTCATTTGGAACTCTCCTGGGGTACCCTCACACATATTATTCCCTCATTTAGTGGATATTTTCACAAAAAAGTGACATTTTCAAAAATCCCGAAAATTGGCTGAAAACGACTAAATATCAAGGACTCATTGGGCGAATCGCTCTGGAACTGAAATCGGAATGCTCCCTGACATTTCCCCTATCAGAAAGTCTGATAAACGCAGGAAAAATGACTAAGTCCAAAAAAAAATTTTTTGCAACTTTTTTCAATTATACCCCCGTGGGAAATTTATTCTACCCACACACATTTGGAACTCTCCTGGGGTACCCTCACACATATTATTCCCTCATTTAGTGGATATTTTCACAAAAAAAGTGAAATTTTCAAAAATCCAGAAAATTGGCTGAAAAAGACTAAATATCAAGGGCTCTTTGGGCGAATCGCTCTGGAACTGAAATCGGAACACTCACTGACATTTCCCCTATCTGAAAGTTTGATAAACGCCGGAAAAATGACTTAGTCCAAAAAAAAAATTTTTTCAACTTTTTTCAATTTTACCCCCGTGCGATAAATATTCTACCCACACACATTTGGAACTCTCCTGGGGTACCCTCACACATATTATTCCCTCATTTAGTGCATATTTTCACAAAAAAGTGAAATTTTAAAAAATCCAGAAAATTGGCTGAAAACGAATAAATATCAAGGACTCATTGGGCGAATCGCTCTGGAACTGAAATCGGAATGCTCACTGACATTTCCCCTATCAGAAAGTCTGATAAACGCAGGAAAAATGACTAAGTCCAAAAAAAAATTTTTTGCAACTTTTTTCAATTATACCCCCGTGGGAAATTTATTCTACCCACACACATTTGGAACTCTCCTGGGGTACCCTCACACATATTATTCCCTCATTTAGTGGATATTTTCACAAAAAAAGTGAAATTTTCAAAAATCCAGAAAATTGGCTGAAAAAGACTAAATATCAAGGGCTCTTTGGGCGAATCGCTCTGGAACTGAAATCGGAACACTCACTGACATTTCCCCTATCTGAAAGTTTGATAAACGCCGGAAAAATGACTTAGTCCAAAAAAAAAAATTTTTCAACTTTTTTCAATTTTACCCCCGTGGGATATATATTCTACCCACACACATTTGGAACTCTCCTGGGATACCCTCACACATATTATTCCCTCATTTAGTGGATATTTTCACAAAAAAGTGAAATTTTCAAAAATCCTGAAAATTTGCTGAAAACAACTAAATATCAAGGATTCATGGGGCGAATCGCTCTGGAACTGAAATCGAAATGTCACTGACATTTCCCCTATCTGAAAGTCTGATAAACGCCGGAAAAATTACTAAGTCCAAAAAAAAAAAGTTTCAACTTTTTTCAATTTTACCCCCGTGGGATATATATTCTACCCACACTCATTTGGAACTCTCCTGGGGTACCCTCACACATATTATTCCCTCATTTAGTGGATATTTTCACAAAAAAGTGACATTTTCAAAAATCCCGAAAATTGGCTGAAAACGACTAAATATCAAGGACTCATTGGGTGAATCGCTCTGGAACTGAAATCGGAACGCTCACTGACATTTACCCTATCTGAAAGTCTGATAAACGCCGGAAAAATGACTAAGTCCAAAAAAAAAATGTTTTCAACTTTTTTCAATTTTACCCCTGTGGGAGATATATTCTACCCACACTCATTTGGAACTCTCCTGGTGTAGCCTCACACATATTATTCCCTCATTTAGTGGATATTTTCACAAAAAAGTGAAATTTTCAAAAATCCCGAAAATTGGCTGAAAACGACTAAATATCAAGGACTCATTGGGCGAATCGCTCTGGAACTGAAATCGGAACGCTCACTGACATTTACCCTATCTGAAAGTCTGATAAACGCCAGAAAAATGACAAAGTCCAAAAAAAAAATTTTTTCAACTTTTTTCAATTTTACCCACGTGGGATATATATTCTACCCACACACATTTCTAACTCTCCTGGGGTACCCTCACACATATTATTCCCTCATTTAGTGGATATTTTCACATAAAAGTGAAATTTTCAAAAATCCAAAATATTGGCTGAAAACGACTAAATATCAAGGACTCATTGGGCGAATCGCTCTGGAACTGAAATCGGAACGCTCAATGACATTTGCCCTATCTGAAAGTCTGATAAACGCCGGAAAAATGACTAAGTCCAAAAAAAAAATTTTTTCAACTTTTTTCAATTTTACCCCGTGCGATATATATTCTACCCACACACATTTGGAACTCTCCTGGGGTACCCTCACACATATTATTCCCTCATTTAGTGTATATTTTCACAAAAAAGTGAAATTTTAAAAAATACAGAAAATTGGCTGAAAACGAATAAATATCAAGGACTCATTGGGCGAATCGCTCTGGAACTGAAATCGGAATGCTCACTGACATTTCCCCTATCTGAAAGTCTGATAAACGCAGGAAAAATGACTAAGTCCAAAAAAATATTTTTTTAAACTTTTTTCAATTATACCCCCGTGGGAAATTTATTCTACCCACACACATTTGGAACTCTCCTGGGGTACCCTCACACATATTATTCCCTCATTTAGTGGATATTTTCACAAAAAAAGTGAAATTTTCAAAAATCCAGAAAATTGGCTGAAAAAGACTAAATATCAAGGGCTTTTTGGGCGAATCGCTTTGGAACTGAAATCGGAACACTCACTGACATTTCCCCTATCTGAAAGTCTGATAAACGCCGGAAAAATGACTTAGTCCAAAAAAAAAAATTTTTCAACTTTTTTCAATTTTACCCCCGTGGGATATATATTCTACCCACACACATTTGGAACTCTCCTGGGATACCCTCACACATATTATTCCCTCATTTAGTGGATATTTTCACAAAAAAGTGAAATTTTCAAAAATCCCGAAAATTGGCTGAAAACGACTAAATATCAAGGACTCATTGGGTGAATCGCTCTGGAACTGAAATCGGAACGCTCACTGACATTTACCCTATCTGAAAGTCTTATAAACGCCGGAAAAATGACTAAGTCCAAAAAAAAAATGTTTTCAACTTTTTTCAATTTTACCCCCGTGGGAGATATATTCTACCCACACTCATTTGGAACTCTCCTGGGGTACCCTCACACATATTTTTCCCTCATTTAGTGGATATTTTCACAAAAAAGTGAAATTTTCAAAAATCCCGAAAATTGGCTGAAAACGACTAAATATCAAGGACTCATTGGGCGAATCGCTCTGGAACTGAAATCGGAACGCTCACTGACATTTACCCTATCTGAAAGTCTGATAAACGCCAGAGAAATGACAAAGTCAAAAAAAAAAATGTTTTCAACTTTTTTCAATTTTACCCACGTGGGATATATATTCTACCCACACACATTTCTAACTCTCCTGGGGTACCTTCACACATATTATTCCCTCATTTAGTGGATATTTTCACAAAAAAGTGAAATTTTCAAAAATCACGAAAATTGGCTGAAAACGACTAAATATCAAAGACTCATTGGGCGAATCGCTCTGGAACTGAAATCGGAACGCTCAATGACATTTGCCCTATCTGAAAGTCTGATAAACGCCGGAAAAATGACTAAGTCGAAAAAAAAAATTTTTTCAACTTTTTTCAATTATACCCCCGTGGGAAATTTATTCTACCCACACACATTTGGAACTCTCCTGGGGTACCCTCACACATATTATTCCCTTATTTAGTGGATATTTTCACAAAAAAAGTGAAATTTTCAAAAATCCAGAAAATTGGCTGAAAAAGACTAAATATCAAGGGCTCTTTGGGCGAATCGCTCTGGAACTGAAATCGGAACACTCACTGACATTTCCCCTATCTGAAAGTCGGATAAATGCCGGAAAAATGACTTAGTCCAAAAAAAAAAATTTTTCAACTTTTTTCAATTTTACCCCCGTGGGATACATATTCTACCCACACACATTTGGAACTCTCCTGGGATACCCTCACACATATTATTCCCTCATTTAGTGGATATTTTCACAAAAAAGTGAAAATTTCAAAAATCCAGAAAATTTGCTGAAAACAACTAAATATCAAGGATTCATGGGGCGAATCGCTCTGGAACTGAAATCGGAACGCTCACTGACATTTCCCCTATCTGAAAGTCTGATAAACGCCGGAAAAATGACTAAGTCCAAAAAAAAAATGTTTTCAACTTTTTTCAATTTTACCCCCGTGGGAGATATATTCTACCCACACTCATTTGGAACTCTCCTGGGGTACCCTCACACATATTATTCCCTCATTTAGTGGATATTTTCACAAAAAAGTGAAATTTTCAAAAATCACGAAAATTGGCTGAAAACGACTAAATATCAAGGTCTCATTGGGTGAATCGCTCTGGAACTGAAAACGGAACGCTCACTGACATTTACCCTATCTGAAAGTCTGATAAACGCCGGAAAAATGACTAAGTCCAAAAAAAAAATTTTTTCAACTTTTTTCAATTTTACCCCCGTGGGATATATATTCTACCCACACTCATTTGGAACTCTCCTGGGGTACCCTCACACATATTATTCCCTCATTTAGTGGATATTTTCACAAAAAAGTGAAATTTTCAAAAATCCCGAAAATTGGCTGAAAACGACTAAATATCAAGGACTCATTGGGCGAATCGCTCTGGAACTGAAATCGGAACGCTCACTGACATTTACCCTATCTGAAAGTCTGATAAACGCCGGAAAAATGACTAAGTCCAAAAAAAAAAATGTTTTCAACTTTTTCCAATTTTACCCCCGTGGGAGATATATTCTACCACACTCATTTGGAACTCTCCTGGGGTACCCTCACACATATTTTTCCCTCATTTAGTGGATATTTTAAAAAAAAAGTGAAATTTTCAAAAATCCCGAAAATTGGCTGAAAACGACTAAATATCAAGGACTCAATGGGCGAATCGCTCTGGAACTGAAATCGGAACGCTCACTGACATTTACCCTATCTGAAAGTCTGATAAACGCCAGAAAAATGACAAAGTCCAAAAAAAAAATTTTTTCAACTTTTTTCAATTTTACCCACGTGGGATATATATTCTACCCACACACATTTCTAACTCTCCTGGGGTACCCTCACACATATTATTCCCTCATTTAGTGGATATTTTCACATAAAAGTGAAATTTTCAAAAATCCAAAATATTGGCTGAAAACGACTAAATATCAAGGACTCATTGGGCGAATCGCTCTGGAACTGAAATCGGAACGCTCAATGACATTTGCCCTATCTGAAAGTCTGATAAACGCCGGAAAAATGACTAAGTCCAAAAAAAAAATTTTTTCAACTTTTTTCAATTTTACCCCGTGCGATATATATTCTACCCACACACATTTGGAACTCTCCTGGGGTACCCTCACACATATTATTCCCTCATTTAGTGTATATTTTCACAAAAAAGTGAAATTTTAAAAAATACAGAAAATTGGCTGAAAACGAATAAATATCAAGGACTCATCGGGCGAATCGCTCTGGAACTGAAATCGGAATGCTCACTGACATTTCCCCTATCTGAAAGTCTGATAAACGCAGGAAAAATGACTAAGTCCAAAAAAATATTTTTTTAAACTTTTTTCAATTATACCCCCGTGGGAAATTTATTCTACCCACACACATTTGGAACTCTCCTGGGGTACCCTCACACATATTATTCCCTCATTTAGTGGATATTTTCACAAAAAAAGTGAAATTTTCAAAAATCCAGAAAATTGGCTGAAAAAGACTAAATATCAAGGGCTTTTTGGGCGAATCGCTTTGGAACTGAAATCGGAACACTCACTGACATTTCCCCTATCTGAAAGTCTGATAAACGCCGGAAAAATGACTTAGTCCAAAAAAAAAAATTTTTCAACTTTTTTCAATTTTACCCCCGTGGGATATATATTCTACCCACACACATTTGGAACTCTCCTGGGATACCCTCACACATATTATTCCCTCATTTAGTGGATATTTTCACAAAAAAGTGAAATTTTCAAAAATCCCGAAAATTGGCTGAAAACGACTAAATATCAAGGACTCATTGGGCGAATCGCTCTGGAACTGAAATCGGAACGCTCACTGACATTTCCCCTATCTGAAAGTCTGACAAACGCTGGAAAAATTACTAAGTCCAAAAAAAAAAATTTTTCAACTTTTTTCAATTTTACCCCCGTGCGATATATATTCTACCCACACACATTTGGAACTCTCCTGGGGTACCCTCACACATATTATTCCTTCATTTAGTGGATATTTTCACAAAAAAGTGAAATTTTCAAAAATCCAGAAAATTGGCTGAAAACGACTAAATATCAAGGACTCATTGGGAGAATCGCTCTGGAACTGAAATCGGAACGCTCACTGACATTTCCCCTATCTGAAAGTCTGATAAACGCCGGAAAAATGACTAAGTCCAAAAAAAAAAATGTTTCAACTTTTTTCAATTTTACCCACGTGGGATATATATTCTACCCACACACATTTCTAACTCTCCTGGGGTACCCTCACACATATTACTCCCTCATTTAGTGGATATTTTCACAAAAAAGTGAAATTTTCAAAAATCCCGAAAATTGGCTGAAAACGACTAAATATCAAGGACTCATTGGGCGAATCGCTCTGGAACTGAAATCGGAACGCTCACTGACATTTCCCCTATCTGAAAGTCTGATAAACGCAGGAAAAATGACTAAGTCCAAAAAAAAAATGTTTCAACTTTTTTCAATTTTACCCCCGTCGGATATATATTCTACCTACACTCATTTGGAACTCTCCTGGGGTACCCTCACACATATTATTCCCTCATTTAGTGGATATTTTCACAAAAAAGTGAAATTTTCAAAAAATCCCGGAAAATTGGCTGAAAACGACTAAATATCAAAGACTCATTGGGTGAATCGCTCTGGAACTGAAATCGGAACGCTCACTGACATTTACCCTATCTGAAAGTCTGATAAACGCCGGAAAAATGACTAAGTCCAAAAAAAAAATGTTTCAACTTTTTTCAATTTTACCCCCGTCGGATATATATTCTACCCACACTCATTTGGAACTCTCCTGGGGTACCCTCACACATATTATTCCCTCATTTAGTGGATATTTTCACAAAAAAAGTGAAATTTTCAAAAATCCAGAAAATTGGCTGAAAAAGACTAAATATCAAGGGCTCTTTGGGCGAATCGCTCTGGAACTGAAATCGGAACACTCACTGACATTTCCCCTATCTGAAAGTCGGATAAACGCCGGAAAAATGACTTAGTCCAAAAAAAAAAATTTTTCAACTTTTTTCAATTTTACCCCCGTGGGATATATATTCTACCCACACACATTTCTAACTCTCCTGGGGTACCCTCACACATATTATTCCCTCATTTAGTGGATATTTTCACATAAAAGTGAAATTTTCAAAAATCCAAAATATTGGCTGAAAACGACTAAATATCAAGGACTCATTGGGCGAATCGCTCTGGAACTGAAATCGAAACGCTCAATGACATTTGCCCTATCTGAAAGTCTGATAAACGCCGGAAAAATGACTAAGTCCAAAAAAAAAATTTTTTCAACTTTTTTCAATTTTACCCCCGTGGGATATATATTCTACCCACACTCATTTGGAACTCTCCTGGGGTACCCTCACACATATTATTCCCTCATTTAGTGGATATTTTCACAAAAAAGTGAAATTTTCAAAAATCCCGAAAATTGGCTGAAAACGACTAAATATCAAGGACTCATTGGGCGAATCGCTCTGGAACTGAAATCGGAACGCTCACTGACATTTCCCCTATCTGAAAGTCTGATAAACGCCGGAAAAATGACTAAGTCCAAAAAAAAAAATGTTTCAACTTTTTTCAATTTTACCCACGTGGGATATATATTCTACCCACACACATTTCTAACTCTCCTGGGGTACCCTCACACATATTACTCCCTCATTTAGTGGATATTTTCACAAAAAAGTGAAATTTTCAAAAATCCCGAAAATTGGCTGAAAACGACTAAATATCAAGGACTCATTGGGCGAATCGCTCTGGAACTGAAATCGGAACGCTCACTGACATTTCCCCTATCTGAAAGTCTGATAAACGCAGGAAAAATGACTAAGTCCAAAAAAAAAATGTTTCAACTTTTTTCAATTTTACCCCCGTCGGATATATATTCTACCCACACTCATTTGGAACTCTCCTGGGGTACCCTCACACATATTATTCCCTCATTTAGTGGATATTTTCACAAAAAAGTGAAATTTTCAAAAAATCCCGGAAAATTGGCTGAAAACGACTAAATATCAAAAACTCATTGGGTGAATCGCTCTGGAACTGAAATCGGAACGCTCACTGACATTTACCCTATCTGAAAGTATGATAAACGCCGGAAAAATGACTAAGTCCAAAAAAAAAATGTTTCAACTTTTTTCAATTTTACCCCCGTCGGATATATATTCTACCCACACTCATTTGGAACTCTCCTGGGGTACCCTCACACATATTATTCCCTCATTTAGTGGATATTTTCACAAAAAAGTGAAATTTTCAAAAATTCCCGAAAATTGGCTGAAAACGACTAAATATCAAGGACTCATTGGGTGAATCGCTCTGGAACTGAAATCGGAACGCTCACTGACATTTACCCTATCTGAAAGTCTGATAAACGCCGGAAAAATGACTAAGTCCAAAAAAAAAAATTTTTCAACTTTTTTCAATTTTACCCCCGTGCGATATATATTCTACCCACACACATTTGGAACTCTCCTGGGGTACCCTCACACATATTATTCCCTCATTTAGTGGATATTTTCACAAAAAAGTGAAATTTTCAAAAATCCAGAAAATTGGCTGAAAAAGACTAAATATCAAGGACTCATTGGGCGAATCGCTCTGGAACTGAAATCGGAACGCTCACTGACATTTCCCCTATCTGAAAGTCTGATAAACGCCGGAAAAATGACTAAGTCCAAAAAAAAAAATTTTTCAACTTTTTTCAATTTTACCCCCGTGGGAGATATATTCTACCCACACTCATTTGGAACTCTCCTGGGGTACCCTCACACATATTGTTCCCTCATTTAGTGGATATTTTCACAAAAAAGTGACATTTTCAAAAATCCCGAAAATTGGCTGAAAACGACTAAATATCAAGGACTCATTGGGCGAATCGCTCTGGAACTGAAATCGGAATGCTCCCTGACATTTCCCCTATCAGAAAGTCTGATAAACGCAGGAAAAATGACTAAGTCCAAAAAAAAATTTTTTGCAACTTTTTTCAATTATACCCCCGTGGGAAATTTATTCTACCCACACACATTTGGAACTCTCCTGGGGTACCCTCACACATATTATTCCCTCATTTAGTGGATATTTTCACAAAAAAAGTGAAATTTTCAAAAATCCAGAAAATTGGCTGAAAAAGACTAAATATCAAGGGCTCTTTGGGCGAATCGCTCTGGAACTGAAATCGGAACACTCACTGACATTTCCCCTATCTGAAAGTTTGATAAACGCCGGAAAAATGACTTAGTCCAAAAAAAAAATTTTTTCAACTTTTTTCAATTTTACCCCCGTGCGATAAATATTCTACCCACACACATTTGGAACTCTCCTGGGGTACCCTCACACATATTATTCCCTCATTTAGTGCATATTTTCACAAAAAAGTGAAATTTTAAAAAATCCAGAAAATTGGCTGAAAACGAATAAATATCAAGGACTCATTGGGCGAATCGCTCTGGAACTGAAATCGGAATGCTCACTGACATTTCCCCTATCAGAAAGTCTGATAAACGCAGGAAAAATGACTAAGTCCAAAAAAAAATTTTTTGCAACTTTTTTCAATTATACCCCCGTGGGAAATTTATTCTACCCACACACATTTGGAACTCTCCTGGGGTACCCTCACACATATTATTCCCTCATTTAGTGGATATTTTCACAAAAAAAGTGAAATTTTCAAAAATCCAGAAAATTGGCTGAAAAAGACTAAATATCAAGGGCTCTTTGGGCGAATTGCTCTGGAACTGAAATCGGAACACTCACTGACATTTCCCCTATCTGAAAGTTTGATAAACGCCGGAAAAATGACTTAGTCCAAAAAAAAAAATTTTTCAACTTTTTTCAATTTTACCCCCGTGGGATATATATTCTACCCACACACATTTGGAACTCTCCTGGGATACCCTCACACATATTATTCCCTCATTTAGTGGATATTTTCACAAAAAAGTGAAATTTTCAAAAATCCTGAAAATTTGCTGAAAACAACTAAATATCAAGGATTCATGGGGCGAATCGCTCTGGAACTGAAATCGAAATGTCACTGACATTTCCCCTATCTGAAAGTCTGATAAACGCCGGAAAAATTACTAAGTCCAAAAAAAAAAAGTTTCAACTTTTTTCAATTTTACCCCCGTGGGATATATATTCTACCCACACTCATTTGGAACTCTCCTGGGGTACCCTCACACATATTATTCCCTCATTTAGTGGATATTTTCACAAAAAAGTGACATTTTCAAAAATCCCGAAAATTGGCTGAAAACGACTAAATATCAAGGACTCATTGGGTGAATCGCTCTGGAACTGAAATCGGAACGCTCACTGACATTTACCCTATCTGAAAGTCTGATAAACGCCGGAAAAATGACTAAGTCCAAAAAAAAAATGTTTTCAACTTTTTTCAATTTTACCCCTGTGGGAGATATATTCTACCCACACTCATTTGGAACTCTCCTGGTGTAGCCTCACACATATTATTCCCTCATTTAGTGGATATTTTCACAAAAAAGTGAAATTTTCAAAAATCCCGAAAATTGGCTGAAAACGACTAAATATCAAGGACTCATTGGGCGAATCGCTCTGGAACTGAAATCGGAACGCTCACTGACATTTACCCTATCTGAAAGTCTGATAAACGCCAGAAAAATGACAAAGTCCAAAAAAAAAATTTTTTCAACTTTTTTCAATTTTACCCACGTGGGATATATATTCTACCCACACACATTTCTAACTCTCCTGGGGTACCCTCACACATATTATTCCCTCATTTAGTGGATATTTTCACATAAAAGTGAAATTTTCAAAAATCCAAAATATTGGCTGAAAACGACTAAATATCAAGGACTCATTGGGCGAATCGCTCTGGAACTGAAATCGGAACGCTCAATGACATTTGCCCTATCTGAAAGTCTGATAAACGCCGGAAAAATGACTAAGTCCAAAAAAAAAATTTTTTCAACTTTTTTCAATTTTACCCCGTGCGATATATATTCTACCCACACACATTTGGAACTCTCCTGGGGTACCCTCACACATATTATTCCCTCATTTAGTGTATATTTTCACAAAAAAGTGAAATTTTAAAAAATACAGAAAATTGGCTGAAAACGAATAAATATCAAGGACTCATTGGGCGAATCGCTCTGGAACTGAAATCGGAATGCTCACTGACATTTCCCCTATCTGAAAGTCTGATAAACGCAGGAAAAATGACTAAGTCCAAAAAAATATTTTTTTAAACTTTTTTCAATTATACCCCCGTGGGAAATTTATTCTACCCACACACATTTGGAACTCTCCTGGGGTACCCTCACACATATTATTCCCTCATTTAGTGGATATTTTCACAAAAAAAGTGAAATTTTCAAAAATCCAGAAAATTGGCTGAAAAAGACTAAATATCAAGGGCTTTTTGGGCGAATCGCTTTGGAACTGAAATCGGAACACTCACTGACATTTCCCCTATCTGAAAGTCTGATAAACGCCGGAAAAATGACTTAGTCCAAAAAAAAAAATTTTTCAACTTTTTTCAATTTTACCCCCGTGGGATATATATTCTACCCACACACATTTGGAACTCTCCTGGGATACCCTCACACATATTATTCCCTCATTTAGTGGATATTTTCACAAAAAAGTGAAATTTTCAAAAATCCCGAAAATTGGCTGAAAACGACTAAATATCAAGGACTCATTGGGTGAATCGCTCTGGAACTGAAATCGGAACGCTCACTGACATTTACCCTATCTGAAAGTCTTATAAACGCCGGAAAAATGACTAAGTCCAAAAAAAAAATGTTTTCAACTTTTTTCAATTTTACCCCCGTGGGAGATATATTCTACCCACACTCATTTGGAACTCTCCTGGGGTACCCTCACACATATTTTTCCCTCATTTAGTGGATATTTTCACAAAAAAGTGAAATTTTCAAAAATCCCGAAAATTGGCTGAAAACGACTAAATATCAAGGACTCATTGGGCGAATCGCTCTGGAACTGAAATCGGAACGCTCACTGACATTTACCCTATCTGAAAGTCTGATAAACGCCAGAGAAATGACAAAGTCAAAAAAAAAAATGTTTTCAACTTTTTTCAATTTTACCCACGTGGGATATATATTCTACCCACACACATTTCTAACTCTCCTGGGGTACCTTCACACATATTATTCCCTCATTTAGTGGATATTTTCACAAAAAAGTGAAATTTTCAAAAATCACGAAAATTGGCTGAAAACGACTAAATATCAAAGACTCATTGGGCGAATCGCTCTGGAACTGAAATCGGAACGCTCAATGACATTTGCCCTATCTGAAAGTCTGATAAACGCCGGAAAAATGACTAAGTCGAAAAAAAAAATTTTTTCAACTTTTTTCAATTATACCCCCGTGGGAAATTTATTCTACCCACACACATTTGGAACTCTCCTGGGGTACCCTCACACATATTATTCCCTTATTTAGTGGATATTTTCACAAAAAAAGTGAAATTTTCAAAAATCCAGAAAATTGGCTGAAAAAGACTAAATATCAAGGGCTCTTTGGGCGAATCGCTCTGGAACTGAAATCGGAACACTCACTGACATTTCCCCTATCTGAAAGTCGGATAAATGCCGGAAAAATGACTTAGTCCAAAAAAAAAAATTTTTCAACTTTTTTCAATTTTACCCCCGTGGGATACATATTCTACCCACACACATTTGGAACTCTCCTGGGATACCCTCACACATATTATTCCCTCATTTAGTGGATATTTTCACAAAAAAGTGAAAATTTCAAAAATCCAGAAAATTTGCTGAAAACAACTAAATATCAAGGATTCATGGGGCGAATCGCTCTGGAACTGAAATCGGAACGCTCACTGACATTTCCCCTATCTGAAAGTCTGATAAACGCCGGAAAAATGACTAAGTCCAAAAAAAAAATGTTTTCAACTTTTTTCAATTTTACCCCCGTGGGAGATATATTCTACCCACACTCATTTGGAACTCTCCTGGGGTACCCTCACACATATTATTCCCTCATTTAGTGGATATTTTCACAAAAAAGTGAAATTTTCAAAAATCACGAAAATTGGCTGAAAACGACTAAATATCAAGGTCTCATTGGGTGAATCGCTCTGGAACTGAAAACGGAACGCTCACTGACATTTACCCTATCTGAAAGTCTGATAAACGCCGGAAAAATGACTAAGTCCAAAAAAAAAATTTTTTCAACTTTTTTCAATTTTACCCCCGTGGGATATATATTCTACCCACACTCATTTGGAACTCTCCTGGGGTACCCTCACACATATTATTCCCTCATTTAGTGGATATTTTCACAAAAAAGTGAAATTTTCAAAAATCCCGAAAATTGGCTGAAAACGACTAAATATCAAGGACTCATTGGGCGAATCGCTCTGGAACTGAAATCGGAACGCTCACTGACATTTACCCTATCTGAAAGTCTGATAAACGCCGGAAAAATGACTAAGTCCAAAAAAAAAAATGTTTTCAACTTTTTCCAATTTTACCCCCGTGGGAGATATATTCTACCACACTCATTTGGAACTCTCCTGGGGTACCCTCACACATATTTTTCCCTCATTTAGTGGATATTTTAAAAAAAAAGTGAAATTTTCAAAAATCCCGAAAATTGGCTGAAAACGACTAAATATCAAGGACTCAATGGGCGAATCGCTCTGGAACTGAAATCGGAACGCTCACTGACATTTACCCTATCTGAAAGTCTGATAAACGCCAGAAAAATGACAAAGTCCAAAAAAAAAATTTTTTCAACTTTTTTCAATTTTACCCACGTGGGATATATATTCTACCCACACACATTTCTAACTCTCCTGGGGTACCCTCACACATATTATTCCCTCATTTAGTGGATATTTTCACATAAAAGTGAAATTTTCAAAAATCCAAAATATTGGCTGAAAACGACTAAATATCAAGGACTCATTGGGCGAATCGCTCTGGAACTGAAATCGGAACGCTCAATGACATTTGCCCTATCTGAAAGTCTGATAAACGCCGGAAAAATGACTAAGTCCAAAAAAAAAATTTTTTCAACTTTTTTCAATTTTACCCCGTGCGATATATATTCTACCCACACACATTTGGAACTCTCCTGGGGTACCCTCACACATATTATTCCCTCATTTAGTGTATATTTTCACAAAAAAGTGAAATTTTAAAAAATACAGAAAATTGGCTGAAAACGAATAAATATCAAGGACTCATCGGGCGAATCGCTCTGGAACTGAAATCGGAATGCTCACTGACATTTCCCCTATCTGAAAGTCTGATAAACGCAGGAAAAATGACTAAGTCCAAAAAAATATTTTTTTAAACTTTTTTCAATTATACCCCCGTGGGAAATTTATTCTACCCACACACATTTGGAACTCTCCTGGGGTACCCTCACACATATTATTCCCTCATTTAGTGGATATTTTCACAAAAAAAGTGAAATTTTCAAAAATCCAGAAAATTGGCTGAAAAAGACTAAATATCAAGGGCTTTTTGGGCGAATCGCTTTGGAACTGAAATCGGAACACTCACTGACATTTCCCCTATCTGAAAGTCTGATAAACGCCGGAAAAATGACTTAGTCCAAAAAAAAAAATTTTTCAACTTTTTTCAATTTTACCCCCGTGGGATATATATTCTACCCACACACATTTGGAACTCTCCTGGGATACCCTCACACATATTATTCCCTCATTTAGTGGATATTTTCACAAAAAAGTGAAATTTTCAAAAATCCCGAAAATTGGCTGAAAACGACTAAATATCAAGGACTCATTGGGCGAATCGCTCTGGAACTGAAATCGGAACGCTCACTGACATTTCCCCTATCTGAAAGTCTGACAAACGCTGGAAAAATTACTAAGTCCAAAAAAAAAAATTTTTCAACTTTTTTCAATTTTACCCCCGTGCGATATATATTCTACCCACACACATTTGGAACTCTCCTGGGGTACCCTCACACATATTATTCCTTCATTTAGTGGATATTTTCACAAAAAAGTGAAATTTTCAAAAATCCAGAAAATTGGCTGAAAACGACTAAATATCAAGGACTCATTGGGAGAATCGCTCTGGAACTGAAATCGGAACGCTCACTGACATTTCCCCTATCTGAAAGTCTGATAAACGCCGGAAAAATGACTAAGTCCAAAAAAAAAAATGTTTCAACTTTTTTCAATTTTACCCACGTGGGATATATATTCTACCCACACACATTTCTAACTCTCCTGGGGTACCCTCACACATATTACTCCCTCATTTAGTGGATATTTTCACAAAAAAGTGAAATTTTCAAAAATCCCGAAAATTGGCTGAAAACGACTAAATATCAAGGACTCATTGGGCGAATCGCTCTGGAACTGAAATCGGAACGCTCACTGACATTTCCCCTATCTGAAAGTCTGATAAACGCAGGAAAAATGACTAAGTCCAAAAAAAAAATGTTTCAACTTTTTTCAATTTTACCCCCGTCGGATATATATTCTACCTACACTCATTTGGAACTCTCCTGGGGTACCCTCACACATATTATTCCCTCATTTAGTGGATATTTTCACAAAAAAGTGAAATTTTCAAAAAATCCCGGAAAATTGGCTGAAAACGACTAAATATCAAAGACTCATTGGGTGAATCGCTCTGGAACTGAAATCGGAACGCTCACTGACATTTACCCTATCTGAAAGTCTGATAAACGCCGGAAAAATGACTAAGTCCAAAAAAAAAATGTTTCAACTTTTTTCAATTTTACCCCCGTCGGATATATATTCTACCCACACTCATTTGGAACTCTCCTGGGGTACCCTCACACATATTATTCCCTCATTTAGTGGATATTTTCACAAAAAAAGTGAAATTTTCAAAAATCCAGAAAATTGGCTGAAAAAGACTAAATATCAAGGGCTCTTTGGGCGAATCGCTCTGGAACTGAAATCGGAACACTCACTGACATTTCCCCTATCTGAAAGTCGGATAAACGCCGGAAAAATGACTTAGTCCAAAAAAAAAAATTTTTCAACTTTTTTCAATTTTACCCCCGTGGGATATATATTCTACCCACACACATTTCTAACTCTCCTGGGGTACCCTCACACATATTATTCCCTCATTTAGTGGATATTTTCACATAAAAGTGAAATTTTCAAAAATCCAAAATATTGGCTGAAAACGACTAAATATCAAGGACTCATTGGGCGAATCGCTCTGGAACTGAAATCGAAACGCTCAATGACATTTGCCCTATCTGAAAGTCTGATAAACGCCGGAAAAATGACTAAGTCCAAAAAAAAAATTTTTTCAACTTTTTTCAATTTTACCCCCGTGGGATATATATTCTACCCACACTCATTTGGAACTCTCCTGGGGTACCCTCACACATATTATTCCCTCATTTAGTGGATATTTTCACAAAAAAGTGAAATTTTCAAAAATCCCGAAAATTGGCTGAAAACGACTAAATATCAAGGACTCATTGGGCGAATCGCTCTGGAACTGAAATCGGAACGCTCACTGACATTTCCCCTATCTGAAAGTCTGATAAACGCCGGAAAAATGACTAAGTCCAAAAAAAAAAATGTTTCAACTTTTTTCAATTTTACCCACGTGGGATATATATTCTACCCACACACATTTCTAACTCTCCTGGGGTACCCTCACACATATTACTCCCTCATTTAGTGGATATTTTCACAAAAAAGTGAAATTTTCAAAAATCCCGAAAATTGGCTGAAAACGACTAAATATCAAGGACTCATTGGGCGAATCGCTCTGGAACTGAAATCGGAACGCTCACTGACATTTCCCCTATCTGAAAGTCTGATAAACGCAGGAAAAATGACTAAGTCCAAAAAAAAAATGTTTCAACTTTTTTCAATTTTACCCCCGTCGGATATATATTCTACCCACACTCATTTGGAACTCTCCTGGGGTACCCTCACACATATTATTCCCTCATTTAGTGGATATTTTCACAAAAAAGTGAAATTTTCAAAAAATCCCGGAAAATTGGCTGAAAACGACTAAATATCAAAAACTCATTGGGTGAATCGCTCTGGAACTGAAATCGGAACGCTCACTGACATTTACCCTATCTGAAAGTCTGATAAACGCCGGAAAAATGACTAAGTCCAAAAAAAAAATGTTTCAACTTTTTTCAATTTTACCCCCGTCGGATATATATTCTACCCACACTCATTTGGAACTCTCCTGGGGTACCCTCACACATATTATTCCCTCATTTAGTGGATATTTTCACAAAAAAGTGAAATTTTCAAAAATTCCCGAAAATTGGCTGAAAACGACTAAATATCAAGGACTCATTGGGTGAATCGCTCTGGAACTGAAATCGGAACGCTCACTGACATTTACCCTATCTGAAAGTCTGATAAACGCCGGAAAAATGACTAAGTCCAAAAAAAAAAATTTTTCAACTTTTTTCAATTTTACCCCCGTGCGATATATATTCTACCCACACACATTTGGAACTCTCCTGGGGTACCCTCACACATATTATTCCCTCATTTAGTGGATATTTTCACAAAAAAGTGAAATTTTCAAAAATCCAGAAAATTGGCTGAAAAAGACTAAATATCAAGGACTCATTGGGCGAATCGCTCTGGAACTGAAATCGGAACGCTCACTGACATTTCCCCTATCTGAAAGTCTGATAAACGCCGGAAAAATGACTAAGTCCAAAAAAAAAAATTTTTCAACTTTTTTCAATTTTACCCCCGTGGGAGATATATTCTACCCACACTCATTTGGAACTCTCCTGGGGTACCCTCACACATATTGTTCCCTCATTTAGTGGATATTTTCACAAAAAAGCGAAATTTTCAAAAATCCCGAAAATTGGCTGAAAACGACTAAATATCAAGGACTCAATGGGCGAATCGCTCTGGAACTGAAATGAGAACGCTCACTGACATTTCCCCTATCTGAAAGTCTGATAAACGCAGGAAAAATGACTAAGTCCAAAAAAAAAATGTTTCAACTTTTTTAAATTTTACCCCCGTCGGATATATATTCTACCCACACTCATTTGGAACTCGCCTGGGGTACCCTCACACATATTATTCCCTCATTTAGTGGATATTTTCACAAAAAAGTGAAATTTTCAAAAATCCTGAAAATTGGCTGAAGATGACTAAATATCAAGGACTCATTGGGCAAATCGCTCTGGAACTGAAATCGGAACGCTCACTGACATTTACCCTATATGAAAGTCTGATAAACGCCGGAAAAATGACTAAGTCCAAAAAAAAAAATTTTCAACTTTTTTCAATTTTACCCCTGTGGGAGATATATTCTACCCACACTCATTTGAACTCTCCTGGGGTACCCTCACACATATTATTCCCTCATTTAGTGGATATTTTCACAAAAAAGTGAAATTTTCAAAAATCCAGAAAATTGGCTGAAAAAGACTGAATATCAAGGGCTCTTTGGGCGAATCGCTCTGGAACTGAAATCGGAACACTCACTGACATTTCCCCTATCTGAAAGTCGGATAAACGCCGGAAAAATGACTTAGTCCAAAAAAAAAAATTTTTCAACTTTTTTCAATTTTACCCCCGTGGGATATATATTCTACCCACACACATTTCTAACTCTCCTGGGGTACCCTCACACATATTATTCCCTCATTTAGTGGATATTTTCACATAAAAGTGAAATTTTCAAAAATCCAAAATATTGGCTGAAAACGACTAAATATCAAGGACTCATTGGGCGAATCGCTCTGGAACTGAAATCGGAACGCTCAATGACATTTGCCCTATCTGAAAGTCTGATAAACGCCGGAAAAATGACTAAGTCCAAAAAAAAAATTTTTTCAACTTTTTTCAATTTTACCCCCGTGGGATATATATTCTACCCACACTCATTTGGAACTCTCCTGGGGTACCCTCACACATATTATTCCCTCATTTAGTGGATATTTTCACAAAAAAGTGAAATTTTCAAAAATCCCGAAAATTGGCTGAAAACGACTAAATATCAAGGACTCATTGGGCGAATCGCTCTGGAACTGAAATCGGAACGCTCACTGACATTTCCCCTATCTGAAAGTCTGATAAACGCCGGAAAAATGACTAAGTCCAAAAAAAAAAATGTTTCAACTTTTTTCAATTTTACCCACGTGGGATATATATTCTACCCACACACATTTCTAACTCTCCTGGGGTACCCTCACACATATTACTCCCTCATTTAGTGGATATTTTCACAAAAAAGTGAAATTTTCAAAAATCCCGAAAATTGGCTGAAAACGACTAAATATCAAGGACTCATTGGGCGAATCGCTCTGGAACTGAAATCGGAACGCTCACTGACATTTCCCCTATCTGAAAGTCTGATAAACGCAGGAAAAATGACTAAGTCCAAAAAAAAAATGTTTCAACTTTTTTCAATTTTACCCCCGTCGGATATATATTCTACCCACACTCATTTGGAACTCTCCTGGGGTACCCTCACACATATTATTCCCTCATTTAGTGGATATTTTCACAAAAAAGTGAAATTTTCAAAAAATCCCGGAAAATTGGCTGAAAACGACTAAATATCAAAAACTCATTGGGTGAATCGCTCTGGAACTGAAATCGGAACGCTCACTGACATTTACCCTATCTGAAAGTCTGATAAACGCCGGAAAAATGACTAAGTCCAAAAAAAAAATGTTTCAACTTTTTTCAATTTTACCCCCGTCGGATATATATTCTACCCACACTCATTTGGAACTCTCCTGGGGTACCCTCACACATATTATTCCCTCATTTAGTGGATATTTTCACAAAAAAGTGAAATTTTCAAAAATTCCCGAAAATTGGCTGAAAACGACTAAATATCAAGGACTCATTGGGTGAATCGCTCTGGAACTGAAATCGGAACACTCACTGACATTTCCCCTATCTGAAAGTCGGATAAACGCCGGAAAAATGACTTAGTCCAAAAAAAAAAATTTTTCAACTTTTTTCAATTTTACCCCCGTGGGATATATATTCTACCCACACACATTTCTAACTCTCCTGGGGTACCCTCACACATATTATTCCCTCATTTAGTGGATATTTTCACATAAAAGTGAAATTTTCAAAAATCCAAAATATTGGCTGAAAACGACTAAATATCAAGGACTCATTGGGCGAATCGCTCTGGAACTGAAATCGGAACGCTCAATGACATTTGCCCTATCTGAAAGTCTGATAAACGCCGGAAAAATGACTAAGTCCAAAAAAAAAATTTTTTCAACTTTTTTCAATTTTACCCCCGTGGGATATATATTCTACCCACACTCATTTGGAACTCTCCTGGGGTACCCTCACACATATTATTCCCTCATTTAGTGGATATTTTCACAAAAAAGTGAAATTTTCAAAAATCCCGAAAATTGGCTGAAAACGACTAAATATCAAGGACTCATTGGGCGAATCGCTCTGGAACTGAAATCGGAACGCTCACTGACATTTCCCCTATCTGAAAGTCTGATAAACGCCGGAAAAATGACTAAGTCCAAAAAAAAAAATGTTTCAACTTTTTTCAATTTTACCCACGTGGGATATATATTCTACCCACACACATTTCTAACTCTCCTGGGGTACCCTCACACATATTACTCCCTCATTTAGTGGATATTTTCACAAAAAAGTGAAATTTTCAAAAATCCTGAAAATTGGCTGAAAACGACTAAATATCAAGGACTCATTGGGCGAATCGCTCTGGAACTGAAATCGGAACGCTCACTGACATTTCCCCTATCTGAAAGTCTGATAAACGCAGGAAAAATGACTAAGTCCAAAAAAAAAATGTTTCAACTTTTTTCAATTTTACCCCCGTCGGATATATATTCTACCCACACTCATTTGGAACTCTCCTGGGGTACCCTCACACATATTATTCCCTCATTTAGTGGATATTTTCACAAAAAAGTGAAATTTTCAAAAAATCCCGGAAAATTGGCTGAAAACGACTAAATATCAAAAACTCATTGGGTGAATCGCTCTGGAACTGAAATCGGAACGCTCACTGACATTTACCCTATCTGAAAGTCTGATAAACGCCGGAAAAATGACTAAGTCCAAAAAAAAAATGTTTCAACTTTTTTCAATTTTACCCCCGTCGGATATATATTCTACCCACACTCATTTGGAACTCTCCTGGGGTACCCTCACACATATTATTCCCTCATTTAGTGGATATTTTCACAAAAAAGTGAAATTTTCAAAAATTCCCGAAAATTGGCTGAAAACGACTAAATATCAAGGACTCATTGGGTGAATCGCTCTGGAACTGAAATCGGAACGCTCACTGACATTTACCCTATCTGAAAGTCTGATAAACGCCGGAAAAATGACTAAGTCCAAAAAAAAAAATTTTTCAACTTTTTTCAATTTTACCCCCGTGCGATATATATTCTACCCACACACATTTGGAACTCTCCTGGGGTACCCTCACACATATTATTCCCTCATTTAGTGGATATTTTCACAAAAAAGTGAAATTTTCAAAAATCCAGAAAATTGGCTGAAAAAGACTAAATATCAAGGACTCATTGGGCGAATCGCTCTGGAACTGAAATCGGAACGCTCACTGACATTTCCCCTATCTGAAAGTCTGATAAACGCCGGAAAAATGACTAAGTCCAAAAAAAAAAATTTTTCAACTTTTTTCAATTTTACCCCCGTGGGAGATATATTCTACCCACACTCATTTGGAACTCTCCTGGGGTACCCTCACACATATTGTTCCCTCATTTAGTGGATATTTTCACAAAAAAGCGAAATTTTCAAAAATCCCGAAAATTGGCTGAAAACGACTAAATATCAAGGACTCAATGGGCGAATCGCTCTGGAACTGAAATGAGAACGCTCACTGACATTTCCCCTATCTGAAAGTCTGATAAACGCAGGAAAAATGACTAAGTCCAAAAAAAAAATGTTTCAACTTTTTTAAATTTTACCCCCGTCGGATATATATTCTACCCACACTCATTTGGAACTCGCCTGGGGTACCCTCACACATATTATTCCCTCATTTAGTGGATATTTTCACAAAAAAGTGAAATTTTCAAAAATCCTGAAAATTGGCTGAAGATGACTAAATATCAAGGACTCATTGGGCAAATCGCTCTGGAACTGAAATTTGAACGCTCACTGACATTTACCCTATATGAAAGTCTGATAAACGCCGGAAAAATGACTAAGTCCAAAAAAAAAAATTTTCAACTTTTTTCAATTTTACCCCTGTGGGAGATATATTCTACCCACACTCATTTGAACTCTCCTGGGGTACCCTCACACATATTATTCCCTCCTTTAGTGGATATTTTCACAAAAAAAGTGAAATTTTCAAAAATCCAGAAAATTGGCTGAAAAAGACTAAATATCAAGGGCTCATTGGGCGAATCGCTCTGGAACTGAAATCGGAACACTCACTGACATTTCCCCTATCTGAAAGTCTGATAAACGCCGGAAAAATGACTTAGTCCAAAAAAAAAAAATTTTTAAACTTTTTTCAATTTTAACCCCGTGGGATATATATTCTACCCACACACATTTGGAACTCTCCTGGGATACCCTCACACATATTATTCCCTCATTTAGTGGATATTTTCACAAAAAAGTGAAATTTTCAAAAATCCTGAAAATTGGCTGAAAACGACTAAATATCAAGGACTCATTGGGCGAATCGCTCTGGAACTGAAATCGGAACGCTCACTGATATTTACCCTATCTGAAAGTCTGATAAACGCCGGAAAAATGACTAAGTCCAAAAAAAAAATTTTCAACTTTTTTCAATTTTACTCCCGTGGGAGATATATTCTACCCACACTCATTTGAACTCTCCTGGGGTACCCTCACACATATTATTCCCTCATTTAGTGGATATTTTCACAAAAAAGTGAAATTTTCAAAAATCCAGAAAATTGGCTGAAAACAATTAAATATCAAGGACTCATTGGGCGAATCGCTCTGGAACTGAAATCGGAACGCTCACTGACATTTCCCCTATCTGAAAGTCTGATAAACGCCGGAAAAATGATTAAGTCCAAAAAAAAAAATTCTTCAACTTTTTTCAATTTTACCCCCGTGCGATATATATTCTACCCACACACATTTGGAACTCTCCTGGGGTACCCTCACACATATTATTCCCTCATTTAGTGGATATTTTCACAAAAAAGTGAAATTTTCAAAAATCCTGAAAATTGGCTGAAGATGACTAAATATCAAGGACTCATTGGGCAAATCGCTCTGGAACTGAAATCGGAACGCTCAGTGACATTTACCCTATATGAAAGTCTGATAAACGCCGGAAAAATGACTAAGTCCAAAAAAAAAAATTTTCAACTTTTTTCAATTTTACCCCTGTGGGAGATATATTCTACCCACACTCATTTGAACTCTCCTGGGGTACCCTCACACATATTATTCCCTCCTTTAGTGGATATTTTCACAAAAAAAGTGAAATTTTCAAAAATCCAGAAAATAGGCTGAAAAAGACTAAATATCAAGGGCTCATTGGGCGAATCGCTCTGGAACTGAAATCGTACCACTCACTGACATTTCCCCTATCTGAAAGTCTGATAAACGCCGGAAAAATGACTTAGTCCAAAAAAAAAAATTTTTAAACTTTTTTCAATTTTAACCCCGTGGGATATATATTCTACCCACACACATTTGGAACTCTCCTGGGATACCCTCACACATATTATTCCCTCATTTAGTGGATATTTTCACAAAAAAGTGAAATTTTCAAAAATCCTGAAAATTGGCTGAAAACGACTAAATATCAAGGACTCATTGGGCGAATCGCTCTGGAACTGAAATCGGAACGCTCACTGATATTTACCCTATCTGAAAGTCTGATAAACGCCGGAAAAATGACTAAGTCCAAAAAAAAAAATTTTCAACTTTTTTCAATTTTACTCCCGTGGGAGATATATTCTACCCACACTCATTTGAACTCTCCTGGGGTACCCTCACACATATTATTCCCTCATTTAGTGGATATTTTCACAAAAAAGTGAAATTTTCAAAAATCCAGAAAATTGGCTGAAAACAATTAAATATCAAGGACTCATTGGGCGAATCGCTCTGGAACTGAAATCGGAACGCTCACTGACATTTCCCCTATCTGAAAGTCTGATAAACACCGGAAAAATGATTAAGTCCAAAAAAAAAAATTCTTCAACTTTTTTCAATTTTACCCCCGTGCGATATATATTCTACCCACACACATTTGGAACTCTCCTGGGGTACCCTCACACATATTATTCCCTCATTTAGTGGATATTTTCACAAAAAAGTGAAATTTTCAAAAATCCAGAAAATTGGCTGAAAAAGACTAAATGTCAAGGACTCATTGGGCGAATCGCTCTGGAACTGAAATCGGAACGCTCACTGACATTTCCCCTATCTGAAAGTCTGATAAACGCCGGAAAAATGACTAAGTCCAAAAAAAAAAATTTTTCAACTTTTTTCAATTTTACCCCCGTGCGATATATATTCTACCCACACACATTTGGAACTCTCCTGGGGTACCCTCACACATATTATTCCCTCATTTAGTGGATATTTTCACAAAAAAGTGAAATTTTCAAAAATCCAGAAAATTGGCTGAAAACAACTAAATATCAAGGATTCATGGGGCGAATCGCTCTGGAACTGAAATGAGAACGCTCACTGACATTTCCCCTATCTGAAAGTCTGATAAACGCAGGAAAAATGACTAAGTCCAAAAAAAAAATGTTTCAACTTTTTTCAATTTTACCCCCGTCGGATATATATTCTACCCACACTCATTTGGAACTCGCCTGGGGTACCCTCACACATATTATTCCCTCATTTAGTGGATATTTTCACAAAAAAGTGAAATTTTCAAAAATCCTGAAAATTGGCTGAAAACGACTAAATATCAAGGACTCATTGGGCAAATCGCTCTGGAACTGAAATCGGAACGCTCACTGACATTTACCCTATCTGAAAGTCTGATAAACGCCGGAAAAATGACTAAGTCCAAAAAAAAAAATTTTCAACTTTTTTCAATTTTACCCCCGTGGGAGATATATTCTACCCACACTCATTTGAACTCTCCTGGGGTACCCTCACACATATTATTCCCTCATTTAGTGGATATTTTCACAAAAAAGTGAAATTTTCAAAAATCCAGAAAATTGGCTGAAAACAACTAAATATCAAGGACTCATTGGGCGAATCGCTCTGGAACTGAAATCGGAACGCTCACTGACATTTCCCCTATCTGAAAGTCTGATAAACGCCGGAAAAATGACTAAGTCCAAAAAAAAAATGTTTCAACTTTTTTCAATTTTACCCCCGTCGGATATATATTCTACCCACACTCATTTGGAACTCTCCTGGGGTACCCTCACACATATTATTCCCTCATTTAGTGGATATTTTCACAAAAAAGTGAAATTTTCAAAAAATCCCGAAAATTGGCTGAAAACGACTAAATATCAAGGACTCAATGGGCGAATCGCTCTGGAACTGAAATCGGAACGCTCACTGACATTTACCCTATCTGAAAGTCTGATAAACGCCAGAAAAATGACAAAGTCCAAAAAAAAAATTTTTTCAACTTTTTTCAATTTTACCCACGTGGGATATATATTGTACCCACACACATTTCTAACTCTCCTGGGGTACTCTCACACATATTATTCCCTCATTTAGTGGATATTTTCACAAAAAAGTGAAATTTTCAAAAATCCCGAAAATTGTCTGAAAACGACTAAATATCAAGGACTCATTGGGCGAATCGCTCTGGAACTGAAATCGGAACGCTCACTGACATTTCCCCTATCTGAAAGTCTGATAAACGCCGGAAAAATTACTAAGTCCCAAAAAAAAATTTTTTCAACTTTTTTCAATTTTACCCCCGTGCGATATATATTCTACCCACACACATTTGGAACTCTCCTGGGGTACCCTCACACATATTATTCCCTCATTTAGTGCATATTTTCACAAAAAAGTGAAATTTTAAAAAATCCAGAAAATTGGCTGAAAACGAATAAATATCAAGGACTCATTGGGCGAATCGCTCTGGAACTGAAATCGGAATGCTCACTGACATTTCCCCTATCTGAAAGTCTGATAAACGCAGTAAAAATGACTAAGTCCAAAAAAAAAATTTTTTCAACTTTTTTCAATTATACCCCCGTGGGAAATTTATTCTACCCACACTCATTTGGAACTCGCCTGGGGTACCCTCACACATATTATTCCCTCATTTAGTGGATATTTTCACAAAAAAGTGAAATTTTCAAAAATCCCGAAAATTGTCTGAAAACGACTAAATATCAAGGACTCATTGGGCGAATCGCTCTGGAACTGAAATCGGAACGCTCACTGACATTTCCCCTATCTGAAAGTCTGATAAACGCCGGAAAAATTACTAAGTCCAAAAAAAAAATTTTTTCAACTTTTTTCAATTTTACCCCCGTGCGATATATATTCTACCCACACACATTTGGAACTCTCCTGGGGTACCCTCACACATATTATTCCCTCATTTAGTGCATATTTTCACAAAAAAGTGAAATTTTAAAAAATCCAGAAAATTGGCTGAAAACGAATAAATATCAAGGACTCATTGGGCGAATCGCTCTGGAACTGAAATCGGAATGCTCACTGACATTTCCCCTATCTGAAAGTCTGATAAACGCAGTAAAAATGACTAAGTCCAAAAAAAAAATTTTTTCAACTTTTTTCAATTATACCCCCGTGGGAAATTTATTCTACCCACACTCATTTGGAACTCGCCTGGGGTACCCTCACACATATTATTCCCTCATTTAGTGGATATTTTCACAAAAAAGTGAAATTTTAAAAAATCCAGAAAATTGGCTGAAAACGAATAAATATCAAGGACTCATTGGGCGAATCGCTCTGGAACTGAAATCGGAATGCTCACTGACATTTCCCCTATCTGAAAGTCTGATAAACGCAGTAAAAATGACTAAGTCCAAAAAAAAAATTTTTTCAACTTTTTTCAATTATACCCCCGTGGGAAATTTATTCTACCCACACTCATTTGGAACTCGCCTGGGGTACCCTCACACATATTATTCCCTCATTTAGTGGATATTTTCACAAAAAAGTGAAATTTTCAAAAATCCTGAAAATTGGCTGAAAACGACTAAATATCAAGGACTCATTGGGCAAATCGCTCTGGAACTGAAATCGGAACGCTCACTGACATTTACCCTATCTGAAAGTCTGATAAACGCCGGAAAAATGACTAAGTCCAAAAAAAAAAATTTTCAACTTTTTTCAATTTTACCCCCGGGGGAGATATATTCTACCCACACTCATGTGGAACTCTCCTGGGGTACCCTCACACATATTATTCCCTCATTTAGTGGATATTTTCACAAAAAAGTGAAATTTTCAAAAAATCCCGAAAATTGGCTGAAAACGACTAAATATCAAGGACTCATTGGGTGAATCGCTCTGGAACTGAAATCGGAACGCTCACTGACATTTACCCTATCTGAAAGTCTGATAAACGCTGGAAAAATGACTAAGTCCAAAAAAAAAAATTTTTCAACTTTTTTCAATTTTACCCCCGTGCGATATATATTCTACCCACACACATTTGGAACTCTCCTGGGGTACCCTCACACATATTATTCCCTCATTTAGTGGATATTTTCACAAAAAAGTGAAATTTTCAAAAATCCAGAAAATTGGCTGAAAACAACTAAATATCAAGGACTCATTGGGCGAATCGCTCTGGAACTGAAATCAGAATGCTCACTGACATTTCCCCTATCTGAAAGTCTGATAAACGCTGGAAAAATGACTAAGTCCAAAAAAAAAAATTTTTCAACTTTTTTCAATTTTACCCCCGTGCGATATATATTCTACTCACACTCATTTGGAACTCTCCTGGGGTACCCTCACACATATTGTTCCCTCATTTAGTGGATATTTTCACAAAAAAGCGAAATTTTCAAAAATCCCGAAAATTGGCTGAAAACGACTAAATATCAAGGACTCAATGGGCGAATCGCTCTGGAACTGAAATCGGAACGCTCACTGACATTTACCCTATCTGAAAGTCTGATAAACGCCAGAAAAATGACAAAGTCCAAAAAAAAAATTTTTTCAACTTTTTTCAATTTTACCCACGTGGGATATATATTGTACCCACACACATTTCTAACTCTCCTGGGGTACTCTCACACATATTATTCCCTCATTTAGTGGATATTTTCACAAAAAAGTGAAATTTTCAAAAATCCCGAAAATTGTCTGAAAACGACTAAATATCAAGGACTCATTGGGCGAATCGCTCTGGAACTGAAATCGGAACGCTCACTGACATTTCCCCTATCTGAAAGTCTGATAAACGCCGGAAAAATTACTAAGTCCAAAAAAAAAATGTTTTCAACTTTTTTCAATTTTACCCCCGTGCGATATATATTCTACCCACACACATTTGGAACTCTCCTGGGGTACCCTCACACATATTATTCCCTCATTTAGTGCATATTTTCACAAAAAAGTGAAATTTTAAAAAATCCAGAAAATTGGCTGAAAACGAATAAATATCAAGGACTCATTGGGCAAATCGCTCTGGAACTGAAATCGGAATGCTCACTGACATTTCCCCTATCTGAAAGTCTGATAAACGCAGTAAAAATGACTAAGTCCAAAAAAAAAATTTTTTCAACTTTTTTCAATTATACCCCCGTGGGAAATTTATTCTACCCACACACATTTGGAACTCTCCTGGGGTACCCTCACACATATTATTCCCTCCTTTAGTGGATATTTTCACAAAAAAAGTGAAATTTTCAAAAATCCAGAAAATTGGCTGAAAAAGACTAAATATCAAGGGCTCATTGGGCGAATCGCTCTGGAACTGAAATCGGAACACTCACTGACATTTCCCCTATCTGAAAGTCTGATAAACGCCGGAAAAATGACTTAGTCCAAAAAAAAAAATTTTCAACTTTTTTCAATTTTACTCCCGTGGGAGATATATTCTACCCACACTCATTTGAACTCTCCTGGGGTACCCTCACACATATTATTCCCTCATTTAGTGGATATTTTCACAAAAAAGTGAAATTTTCAAAAATCCTGAAAATTGGCTGAAAACGAGTAAATATCAAGGACTCATTGGGCGAATCGCTCTGGAACTGAAATCGGAACGCTCACTGATATTTACCCTATCTGAAAGTCTGATAAACGCCGGAAAAATGACTAAGTCCAAAAAAAAAAATTTTCAACTTTTTTCAATTTTACTCCCGTGGGAGATATATTCTACCCACACTCATTTGAACTCTCCTGGGGTACCCTCACACATATTATTCCCTCATTTAGTGGATATTTTCACAAAAAAGTGAAATTTTCAAAAATCCAGAAAATTGGCTTAAAACAATTAAATATCAAGGACTCATTGGGCGAATCGCTCTGGAACTGAAATCGGAACGCTCACTGACATTTCCCCTATCTGAAAGTCTGATAAACGCCGGAAAAATGATTAAGTCCAAAAAAAAAAATTCTTCAACTTTTTTCAATTTTACCCCCATGCGATATATATTCTACCCACACACATTTGGAACTCTCCTGGGGTACCCTCACACATATTATTCCCTCATTTAGTGGATATTTTCACAAAAAAGTGAAATTTTCAAAAATCCAGAAAATTGGCTGAAAACGACTAAATATCAAGGACTCATTGGGTGAATCGCTCTGGAACTGAAATCGGAACGCTCACTGACATTTACCCTATCTGAAAGTCTGATAAACGCCGGAAAAATGACTAAGTCCAAAAAAAAAAATTTTTCAACTTTTTTCAATTTTACCCCCGTGCGATATATATTCTACCCACACACATTTGGAACTCTCCTGGGGTACCCTCACACATATTATTCCCTCATTTAGTGGATATTTTCACAAAAAAGTGAAATTTTCAAAAATCCAGAAAATTGGCTGAAAAAGACTAAATATCAAGGACTCATTGGGCGAATCGCTCTGGAACTGAAATCGGAACGCTCACTGACATTTCCCCTATCTGAAAGTCTGATAAACGCCGGAAAAATGACTAAGTCCAAAAAAAAAAATTTTTCAACTTTTTTCAATTTTACCCCCGTGGGAGATATATTCTACCCACACACATTTGGAACTCTCCTGGGGTACCCTCACACATATTATTCCCTCATTTAGTGGATATTTTCACAAAAAAGTGAAATTTTCAAAAATCCAGAAAATTGGCTGAAAACAACTAAATATCAAGGATTCATGGGGCGAATCGCTCTGGAACTGAAATGAGAACGCTCACTGACATTTCCCCTATCTGAAAGTCTGATAAACGCAGGAAAAATGACTAAGTCCAAAAAAAAAATGTTTCAACTTTTTTCAATTTTACCCCAGTCGGATATATATTCTACCCACACTCATTTGGAACTCGCCTGGGGTACCCTCACACATATTATTCCCTCATTTAGTGGATATTTTCACAAAAAAGTGAAATTTTCAAAAATCCTGAAAATTGGCTGAAAACGACTAAATATCAAGGACTCATTGGGCAAATCGCTCTGGAACTGAAATCGGAACGCTCACTGACATTTACCCTATCTGAAAGTCTGATAAACGCCGGAAAAATGACTAAGTCCAAAAAAAAAATTTTTCAACTTTTTTCAATTTTACCCCCGTGGGAGATATATTCTACCCACACTCATTTGAACTCTCCTGGGGTACCCTCACACATATTATTCCCTCATTTAGTGGATATTTTCACAAAAAAGTGAAATTTTCAAAAATCCAGAAAATTGGCTGAAAACAACTAAATATCAAGGACGCATTGGGCGAATCGCTCTGGAACTGAAATCGGAACGCTCACTGACATTTCCCCTATCTGAAAGTCTGATAAACGCCGGAAAAATGACTAAGTCCAAAAAAAAAATGTTTCAACTTTTTTCAATTTTACCCCCGTCGGATATATATTCTACCCACACTCATTTGGAACTCTCCTGGGGTACCCTCACACATATTATTCCCTCATTTAGTGGATATTTTCACAAAAAAGTGAAATTTTCAAAAAATCCCGAAAATTGACTGAAAACGACTAAATATCAAGGACTCATTGGGTGAATCGCTCTGGAACTGAAATCGGAACGCTCACTGACATTTACCCTATCTGAAAGTCTGATAAACGCCGGAAAAATGACTAAGTCCAAAAAAAAAAATTTTTCAACTTTTTTCAATTTTACCCCCGTGCGATATATATTCTACCCACACACATTTGGAACTCTCCTGGGGTACCCTCACACATATTATTCCCTCATTTAGTGGATATTTTCACAAAAAAGTGAAATTTTCAAAAATCCAGAAAATTGGCTGAAAACGACTAAATATCAAGGACTCATTGGGCGAATCGCTCTGGAACTGAAATCAGAATGCTCACTGACATTTCCCCTATCTGAAAGTCTGATAAACGCTGGAAAAATGACTAAGTCCAAAAAAAAAAATTTTTCAACTTTTTTCAATTTTACCCCCGTGGGAGATATATTCTACCCACACACATTTGGAACTCTCCTGGGGTACCCTCACACATATTGTTCCCTCATTTAGTGGATATTTTCACAAAAAAGCGAAATTTTCAAAAATCCCGAAAATTGGCTGAAAACGACTAAATATCAAGGACTCAATGGGCGAATCGCTCTGGAACTGAAATCGGAACGGTCACTGACATTTACCCTATCTGAAAGTCTGATAAACGCCAGAAAAATGACAAAGTCCAAAAAAAAATTTTTTTCAACTTTTTTCAATTTTACCCACGTGGGATATATATTGTACCCACACACATTTCTAACTCTCCTGGGGTACTCTCACACATATTATTCCCTCATTTAGTGGATGTTTTCACAAAAAAGTGAAATTTTCAAAAATCCAAAATATTGGCTGAAAACGACTAAATATCAAGGACTCATTGGGCGAATCGCTCTGGAACTGAAATCGGAATGCTCTCTGACATTTCCCCTATCTGAAAGTCTGATAAACGCAGGAAAAATGACTAAGTCCAAAAAAAAAATTTTTTCAACTTTTTTCAATTTTACCCCTGTGCGATATATATTCTACCCACACACATTTGGAACTCTCCTGGGGTACCCTCACACATATTATTCCCTCATTTAGTGGATATTTTCACAAAAAAGTGAAATTTTCAAAAATCCCGAAAATTGGTTGAAAACGACTAAATATCAAGGACTCATTGGGCGAATCGCTCTGGAACTGAAATCGGAACGCTCACTGACATTTACCCTATATGAAAGTCTGATAAACACAGGAAAAATGACTAAGTCCAAAAAAAAAATGTTTCAACTTTTTTCAATTTTACTCCCGTCGGATTCTAAGACACTCATTTGGAAATCGCCTGGGGTACCCTCACACATATTATTCACTCATTTAGTGGATATTTTCACAAAAAAGTGAAATTTTCAAAAATCCTGAAAATTGGCTGAAGACGACTAAATATCAAGGACTCATTGGGCAAATCGCTCTGGAACTGAAATCGGAACGCTCACTGACATTTACCCTATATGAAAGTCTGATAAACGCCGGAAAAATGACTAAGTCCAAAAAAAAAAATTTTCAACTTTTTTCAATTTTACCCCCGTGGGAGATATATTCTACCCACACTCATTTGAACTCTCCTGGGGTACCCTCACACATATTATTCCCTCATTTAGTGGATATTTTCACAAAAAAGTGAAATTTTCAAAAAAAATTTTCAAAAATCCAGAAAATTGGCTGAAAACAACTAAATATCAAGGACTCATTGGGCGAATCGCTCTGGAACTGAAATCGGAACGCTCACTGACATTTCCCCTATCTGAAAGTCTGATAAACGCCGGAAAAATGACTAAGTCCAAAAAAAAAATTTTTTCAACTTTTTTCAATTTTACCCCCGTGCGATATATATTCTACCCACACACAGTTGGAACTCTCCTGGGGTACCCTCACACATATTATTCCCTCATTTAGTGCATATTTTCACAAAAAAGTGAAATTTTAAAAATTCCAGAAAATTGGCTGAAAACGACTAAATATCAAGGACTCATTGGGCGAATCGCTCTGGAACTGAAATCGGAATGCTCACTGACATTTCCCCTATCTGAAAGTCTGATAAACGCAGTAAAAATGACTAAGTCCAAAAAAAAAATTTTTTCAACTTTTTTCAATTATACCCCCGTGGGAAATGTATTCTACCCACACACATTTGGAACTCTCCTGGGGTACCCTCACACATATTATTCCCTCCTTTAGTGGATATTTTCACAAAAAAAGTGAAATTTTCAAAAATCCAGAAAATTGGCTGAAAAAGACTAAATATCAAGGGCTCATTGGGCGAATCGCTCTGGAACTGAAATCGGAACACTCACTGACATTTCCCCTATCTGAAAGTCTGATAAACGCCGGAAAAATGACTTAGTCCAAAAAAAAAAATTTTTCAACTTTTTTCAATTTTAACCCCGTGGGATATATATTCTACCCACACACATTTGGAACTCTCCTGGGATACCCTCACACATATTATTCCCTCATTTAGTGGATATTTTCACAAAAAAGTGAAATTTTCAAAAATCCTGAAAATTGGCTGAAAACGACTAAATATCAAGGACTCATTGGGCAAATCGCTCTGGAACTGAAATCGGAACGCTCACTGACATTTCCCCTATCTGAAAGTCTGATAAACGCCGGAAAAATTACTAAGTCCAAAAAAAAAATTTTTTCAACTTTTTTCAATTTTACCCCCGTGCGATATATATTCTACCCACACACATTTGGAACTGTCCTGTGGTACCCTCACACATATTATTCCCTCATTTAGTGGATATTTTCACAAAAAAGTGAAATTTTCAAAAAACCCGAAAATTGGTTGAAAACGACTAAATATCAAGGACTGATTGGGCGAATCGCTCTTCAACTGAAATCGGAACGCTCACTGACTTTTACCTTATCTGAAAGTCTGATAAACGCCGGAAAAATGACTAAGTCCAAAAAAAAATTTTTTTAAACTTTTTTCAATTTTACCCCCGTGGGATATATATTCTACCCACACGCATTTCTAACTCTCCTGGGGTACCCTCACACATATTATTCCCTCATTTAGTGGATATTTTCACAAAAAAGTGAAATTTTCAAAAAAAATTTTCAAAAATCCAGAAAATTGGCTGAAAACAACTAAATATCAAGGACTCATTGGGCGAATCGCTCTGGAACTGAAATCGGAACGCTCACTGACATTTCCCCTATCTGAAAGTCTGATAAACGCCGGAAAAATGACTATGTCCAAAAAAAAAATTTTTTCAACTTTTTTCAATTTTACCCCCGTGCGATATATATTCTACCCACACACATTTGGAACTCTCCTGGGGTACCCTCACACATATTATTCCCTCATTTAGTGCATATTTTCACAAAAAAGTGAAATTTTAAAAATTCCAGAAAATTGGCTGAAAACGACTAAATATCAAGGACTCATTGGGCGAATCGCTCTGGAACTGAAATCGGAATGCTCACTGACATTTCCCGTATCTGAAAGTCTGATAAATGCAGTAAAAATGACTAAGTCCAAAAAAAAAATTTTTTCAACTTTTTTCAATTATACCCCCGTGGGAAATGTATTCTACCCACACACATTTGGAACTCTCCTGGGGTTCCCTCACACATATTATTCCCTCCTTTAGTGGATATTTTCACAAAAAAAGTGAAATTTTCAAAAATCCAGAAAATTGGCTGAAAAAGACTAAATATCCAGGGCTCATTGGGCGAATCGCTCTGGAACTGAAATCGGAACACTCACTGACATTTCCCCTATCTGAAAGTCTGATAAACGCCGGAAAAATGACTTAGTCCAAAAAAAAAAATTTTTCAACTTTTTCAATTTTAACCCCGTGGGATATATATTCTACCCACACACATTTGGAACTCTCCTGGGATACCCTCACACATATTATTCCCTCATTTAGTGGATATTTTCACAAAAAAGTGAAATTTTCAAAAATCCTGAAAATTGGCTGAAAACGACTAAATATCAAGGACTCATTGGGCGAATCGCTCTGGAACTGAAATCGGAACGCTCACTGATATTTACCCTATCTGAAAGTCTGATAAACGCCAGAAAAATGACAAAGTCCAAAAAAAAATTTTTTTCAACTTTTTTCAATTTTACCCACGTGGGATATATATTGTACCCACACACATTTCTAACTCTCCTGGGGTACTCTCACACATATTATTCCCTCATTTAGTGGATGTTTTCACAAAAAAGTGAAATTTTCAAAAATCCAAAATATTGGCTGAAAACGACTAAATATCAAGGACTCATTGGGCGAATCGCTCTGGAACTGAAATCGGAATGCTCTCTGACATTTCCCCTATCTGAAAGTCTGATAAACGCAGGAAAAATGACTAAGTCCAAAAAAAAAATTTTTTCAACTTTTTTCAATTTTACCCCTGTGCGATATATATTCTACCCACACACATTTGGAACTCTCCTGGGGTACCCTCACACATATTATTCCCTCATTTAGTGGATATTTTCACAAAAAAGTGAAATTTTCAAAAATCCCGAAAATTGGTTGAAAACGACTAAATATCAAGGACTCATTGGGCGAATCGCTCTGGAACTGAAATCGGAACGCTCACTGACATTTACCCTATATGAAAGTCTGATAAACACAGGAAAAATGACTAAGTCCAAAAAAAAAATGTTTCAACTTTTTTCAATTTTACTCCCGTCGGATTCTAAGACACTCATTTGGAAATCGCCTGGGGTACCCTCACACATATTATTCACTCATTTAGTGGATATTTTCACAAAAAAGTGAAATTTTCAAAAATCCTGAAAATTGGCTGAAGACGACTAAATATCAAGGACTCATTGGGCAAATCGCTCTGGAACTGAAATCGGAACGCTCACTGACATTTACCCTATATGAAAGTCTGATAAACGCCGGAAAAATGACTAAGTCCAAAAAAAAAAATTTTCAACTTTTTTCAATTTTACCCCCGTGGGAGATATATTCTACCCACACTCATTTGAACTCTCCTGGGGTACCCTCACACATATTATTCCCTCATTTAGTGGATATTTTCACAAAAAAGTGAAATTTTCAAAAAAAATTTTCAAAAATCCAGAAAATTGGCTGAAAACAACTAAATATCAAGGACTCATTGGGCGAATCGCTCTGGAACTGAAATCGGAACGCTCACTGACATTTCCCCTATCTGAAAGTCTGATAAACGCCGGAAAAATGACTAAGTCCAAAAAAAAAATTTTTTCAACTTTTTTCAATTTTACCCCCGTGCGATATATATTCTACCCACACACAGTTGGAACTCTCCTGGGGTACCCTCACACATATTATTCCCTCATTTAGTGCATATTTTCACAAAAAAGTGAAATTTTAAAAATTCCAGAAAATTGGCTGAAAACGACTAAATATCAAGGACTCATTGGGCGAATCGCTCTGGAACTGAAATCGGAATGCTCACTGACATTTCCCCTATCTGAAAGTCTGATAAACGCAGTAAAAATGACTAAGTCCAAAAAAAAAATTTTTTCAACTTTTTTCAATTATACCCCCGTGGGAAATGTATTCTACCCACACACATTTGGAACTCTCCTGGGGTACCCTCACACATATTATTCCCTCCTTTAGTGGATATTTTCACAAAAAAAGTGAAATTTTCAAAAATCCAGAAAATTGGCTGAAAAAGACTAAATATCAAGGGCTCATTGGGCGAATCGCTCTGGAACTGAAATCGGAACACTCACTGACATTTCCCCTATCTGAAAGTCTGATAAACGCCGGAAAAATGACTTAGTCCAAAAAAAAAAATTTTTCAACTTTTTTCAATTTTAACCCCGTGGGATATATATTCTACCCACACACATTTGGAACTCTCCTGGGATACCCTCACACATATTATTCCCTCATTTAGTGGATATTTTCACAAAAAAGTGAAATTTTCAAAAATCCTGAAAATTGGCTGAAAACGACTAAATATCAAGGACTCATTGGGCAAATCGCTCTGGAACTGAAATCGGAACGCTCACTGACATTTCCCCTATCTGAAAGTCTGATAAACGCCGGAAAAATTACTAAGTCCAAAAAAAAAATTTTTTCAACTTTTTTCAATTTTACCCCCGTGCGATATATATTCTACCCACACACATTTGGAACTCTCCTGTGGTACCCTCACACATATTATTCCCTCATTTAGTGGATATTTTCACAAAAAAGTGAAATTTTCAAAAATCCCGAAAATTGGTTGAAAACGACTAAATATCAAGGACTGATTGGGCGAATCGCTCTTCAACTGAAATCGGAACGCTCACTGACTTTTACCTTATCTGAAAGTCTGATAAACGCCGGAAAAATGACTAAGTCCAAAAAAAAATTTTTTTAAACTTTTTTCAATTTTACCCCCGTGGGATATATATTCTACCCACACGCATTTCTAACTCTCCTGGGGTACCCTCACACATATTATTCCCTCATTTAGTGGATATTTTCACAAAAAAGTGAAATTTTCAAAAAAAATTTTCAAAAATCCAGAAAATTGGCTGAAAACAACTAAATATCAAGGACTCATTGGGCGAATCGCTCTGGAACTGAAATCGGAACGCTCACTGACATTTCCCCTATCTGAAAGTCTGATAAACGCCGGAAAAATGACTAAGTCCAAAAAAAAAATTTTTTCAACTTTTTTCAATTTTACCCCCGTGCGATATATATTCTACCCACACACATTTGGAACTCTCCTGGGGTACCCTCACACATATTATTCCCTCATTTAGTGCATATTTTCACAAAAAAGTGAAATTTTAAAAATTCCAGAAAATTGGCTGAAAACTACTAAATATCAAGGACTCATTGGGCGAATCGCTCTGGAACTGAAATCGGAATGCTCACTGACATTTTCCGTATCTGAAAGTCTGATAAATGCAGTAAAAATGACTAAGTCCAAAAAAAAAATTTTTTCAACTTTTTTCAATTATACCCCCGTGGGAAATGTATTCTACCCACACACATTTGGAACTCTCCTGGGGTTCCCTCACACATATTATTCCCTCCTTTAGTGGATATTTTCACAAAAAAAGTGAAATTTTCAAAAATCCAGAAAATTGGCTGAAAAAGACTAAATATCAAGGGCTCATTGGGCGAATCGCTCTGGAACTGAAATCGGAACACTCACTGACATTTCCCCTATCTGAAAGTCTGATAAACGCCGGAAAAATGACTTAGTCCAAAAAAAAAAATTTTTCAACTTTTTCAATTTTAACCCCGTGGGATATATATTCTACCCACACACATTTGGAACTCTCCTGGGATACCCTCACACATATTATTCCCTCATTTAGTGGATATTTTCACAAAAAAGTGAAATTTTCAAAAATCCTGAAAATTGGCTGAAAACGACTAAATATCAAGGACTCATTGGGCGAATCGCTCTGGAACTGAAATCGGAACGCTCACTGATATTTACCCTATCTGAAAGTCTGATAAACGCCAGAAAAATGACAAAGTCCAAAAAAAAATTTTTTTCAACTTTTTTCAATTTTACCCACGTGGGATATATATTGTACCCACACACATTTCTAACTCTCCTGGGGTACTCTCACACATATTATTCCCTCATTTAGTGGATGTTTTCACAAAAAAGTGAAATTTTCAAAAATCCAAAATATTGGCTGAAAACGACTAAATATCAAGGACTCATTGGGCGAATCGCTCTGGAACTGAAATCGGAATGCTCTCTGACATTTCCCCTATCTGAAAGTCTGATAAACGCAGGAAAAATGACTAAGTCCAAAAAAAAAATTTTTTCAACTTTTTTCAATTTTACCCCTGTGCGATATATATTCTACCCACACACATTTGGAACTCTCCTGGGGTACCCTCACACATATTATTCCCTCATTTAGTGGATATTTTCACAAAAAAGTGAAATTTTCAAAAATCCCGAAAATTGGTTGAAAACGACTAAATATCAAGGACTCATTGGGCGAATCGCTCTGGAACTGAAATCGGAACGCTCACTGACATTTACCCTATATGAAAGTCTGATAAACACAGGAAAAATGACTAAGTCCAAAAAAAAAATGTTTCAACTTTTTTCAATTTTACTCCCGTCGGATTCTAAGACACTCATTTGGAAATCGCCTGGGGTACCCTCACACATATTATTCACTCATTTAGTGGATATTTTCACAAAAAAGTGAAATTTTCAAAAATCCTGAAAATTGGCTGAAGACGACTAAATATCAAGGACTCATTGGGCAAATCGCTCTGGAACTGAAATCGGAACGCTCACTGACATTTACCCTATATGAAAGTCTGATAAACGCCGGAAAAATGACTAAGTCCAAAAAAAAAAATTTTCAACTTTTTTCAATTTTACCCCCGTGGGAGATATATTCTACCCACACTCATTTGAACTCTCCTGGGGTACCCTCACACATATTATTCCCTCATTTAGTGGATATTTTCACAAAAAAGTGAAATTTTCAAAAAAAATTTTCAAAAATCCAGAAAATTGGCTGAAAACAACTAAATATCAAGGACTCATTGGGCGAATCGCTCTGGAACTGAAATCGGAACGCTCACTGACATTTCCCCTATCTGAAAGTCTGATAAACGCCGGAAAAATGACTAAGTCCAAAAAAAAAATTTTTTCAACTTTTTTCAATTTTACCCCCGTGCGATATATATTCTACCCACACACAGTTGGAACTCTCCTGGGGTACCCTCACACATATTATTCCCTCATTTAGTGCATATTTTCACAAAAAAGTGAAATTTTAAAAATTCCAGAAAATTGGCTGAAAACGACTAAATATCAAGGACTCATTGGGCGAATCGCTCTGGAACTGAAATCGGAATGCTCACTGACATTTCCCCTATCTGAAAGTCTGATAAACGCAGTAAAAATGACTAAGTCCAAAAAAAAAATTTTTTCAACTTTTTTCAATTATACCCCCGTGGGAAATGTATTCTACCCACACACATTTGGAACTCTCCTGGGGTACCCTCACACATATTATTCCCTCCTTTAGTGGATATTTTCACAAAAAAAGTGAAATTTTCAAAAATCCAGAAAATTGGCTGAAAAAGACTAAATATCAAGGGCTCATTGGGCGAATCGCTCTGGAACTGAAATCGGAACACTCACTGACATTTCCCCTATCTGAAAGTCTGATAAACGCCGGAAAAATGACTTAGTCCAAAAAAAAAAATTTTTCAACTTTTTTCAATTTTAACCCCGTGGGATATATATTCTACCCACACACATTTGGAACTCTCCTGGGATACCCTCACACATATTATTCCCTCATTTAGTGGATATTTTCACAAAAAAGTGAAATTTTCAAAAATCCTGAAAATTGGCTGAAAACGACTAAATATCAAGGACTCATTGGGCAAATCGCTCTGGAACTGAAATCGGAACGCTCACTGACATTTCCCCTATCTGAAAGTCTGATAAACGCCGGAAAAATTACTAAGTCCAAAAAAAAAATTTTTTCAACTTTTTTCAATTTTACCCCCGTGCGATATATATTCTACCCACACACATTTGGAACTCTCCTGTGGTACCCTCACACATATTATTCCCTCATTTAGTGGATATTTTCACAAAAAAGTGAAATTTTCAAAAATCCCGAAAATTGGTTGAAAACGACTAAATATCAAGGACTGATTGGGCGAATCGCTCTTCAACTGAAATCGGAACGCTCACTGACTTTTACCTTATCTGAAAGTCTGATAAACGCCGGAAAAATGACTAAGTCCAAAAAAAAATTTTTTTAAACTTTTTTCAATTTTACCCCCGTGGGATATATATTCTACCCACACGCATTTCTAACTCTCCTGGGGTACCCTCACACATATTATTCCCTCATTTAGTGGATATTTTCACAAAAAAGTGAAATTTTCAAAAAAAATTTTCAAAAATCCAGAAAATTGGCTGAAAACAACTAAATATCAAGGACTCATTGGGCGAATCGCTCTGGAACTGAAATCGGAACGCTCACTGACATTTCCCCTATCTGAAAGTCTGATAAACGCCGGAAAAATGACTAAGTCCAAAAAAAAAATTTTTTCAACTTTTTTCAATTTTACCCCCGTGCGATATATATTCTACCCACACACATTTGGAACTCTCCTGGGGTACCCTCACACATATTATTCCCTCATTTAGTGCATATTTTCACAAAAAAGTGAAATTTTAAAAATTCCAGAAAATTGGCTGAAAACGACTAAATATCAAGGACTCATTGGGCGAATCGCTCTGGAACTGAAATCGGAATGCTCACTGACATTTCCCGTATCTGAAAGTCTGATAAATGCAGTAAAAATGACTAAGTCCAAAAAAAAAATTTTTTCAACTTTTTTCAATTATACCCCCGTGGGAAATGTATTCTACCCACACACATTTGGAACTCTCCTGGGGTTCCCTCACACATATTATTCCCTCCTTTAGTGGATATTTTCACAAAAAAAGTGAAATTTTCAAAAATCCAGAAAATTGGCTGAAAAAGACTAAATATCAAGGGCTCAATGGGCGAATCGCTCTGGAACTGAAATCGGAACACTCACTGACATTTCCCCTATCTGAAAGTCTGATAAACGCCGGAAAAATGACTTAGTCCAAAAAAAAAAATTTTTCAACTTTTTCAATTTTAACCCCGTGGGATATATATTCTACCCACACACATTTGGAACTCTCCTGGGATACCCTCACACATATTATTCCCTCATTTAGTGGATATTTTCACAAAAAAGTGAAATTTTCAAAAATCCTGAAAATTGGCTGAAAACGACTAAATATCAAGGACTCATTGGGCGAATCGCTCTGGAACTGAAATCGGAACGCTCACTGATATTTACCCTATCTGAAAGTCTGATAAACGCCGGAAAAATGACTAAGTCCAAAAAAAAAAATTTTTAACTTTTTTCAATTTTACCCCCGTGGGAGATATATTCTACCCACACTCATTTGAACTCTCCTGGGGTACCCTCACACATATTATTCCCTCATTTAGTGGATATTTTCACAAAAAAGTGAAATTTTCAAAAATCCAGAAAATTGGCTGAAAACAATTAAATATCAAGGACTCATTGGGCGAATCGCTCTGGAACTGAAATCGGAACGCTCACTGACATTTCCCCTATCTGAAAGTCTGATAAACGCCGGAAAAATGATTAAGTCCAAAAAAAAAAATTTTTCAACTTTTTTCAATTTTACCCCCGTGCGATATATATTCTACCCACACACATTTGGAACTCTCCTGGGGTACCCTCACACATATTATTCCCTCATTTAGTGGATATTTTCACAAAAAAGTGAAATTTTCAAAAATCCAGAAAATTGGCTGAAAACAACTAAATATCAAGGATTCATGGGGCGAATCGCTCTGGAACTGAAATGAGAATGCTCACTGACATTTCCCCTATCTGAAAGTCTGATGAACGCAGGAAAAATGACTAAGTCCAAAAAAAAAATGTTTCAACTTTTTTCAATTTTACCCCCGTGGGAGATATATTCTACCCACACTCATTTGAACTCTCCTGGGGTACCCTCACACATATTATTCGGTCATTTAGTGGATATTTTCACAAAAAAGTGAAATTTTCAAAAATCCAGAAAATTGGCTGAAAACAACTAAATATCAAGGACTCATTGGGCGAATCGCTCTGGAACTGAAATCGGAACGCTCACTGACATTTCCCCTATCTGAAAGTCTGATAAACGCAGTAAAAATGACTAAGTCCAAAAAAAAATTTTTTTCAACTTTTTTCAATTATACCCCCGTGGGAAATTTATTCTACAAACACACATTTGGAACTCTCCTGGGGTACCCTCACACATATTATTCCCTCCTTTAGTGGATATTTTCACAAAAAAAGTGAAATTTTCAAAAATCCAGAAAATTGGCTGAAAAAGACTAAATATCAAGGGCTCATTGGGCGAATCGCTCTGGAACTGAAATCGGAACACTCACTGACATTTCCCCTATCTGAAAGTCTGATAAACGCCGGAAAAATGACTTAGTCCAAAAAAAAAAATGTTTCAACTTTTTTCAATTTTAACCCCGTGGGATATATATTCTACCCACACACATTTGGACCTCTCCTGGGGTACCCTCACACATATTATTCCCTCCTTTAGTGGATATTTTCACAAAAAAAGTGAAATTTTCAAAAATCCAGAAAATTGGCTGAAAAAGACTAAATATCAAGGGCTCATTGGGCGAATCGCTCTGGAACTGAAATCGGAACACTCACTGACATTTCCCCTATCTGAAAGTCTGATAAACGCCGGAAAAATGACAGTCCAAAAAAAAAAAAATTTTCAACTTTTTCAATTTTACCCCCGTGGGATATATATTCTACCCACACACATTTGGAACTCTCCTGGGATACCTTCACACATATTATTCCCTCATTTAGTGGATATTTTCACAAAAAAGTGAAATTTTCAAAAATCCTGAAAATTGGCTGAAAACGCCTAAATATCAAGGACTCATTGGGCGAATCGCTCTGGAACTGAAATCGGAACGCTCACTGATATTTACCCTATCTGAAAGTCTGATAAACGCCGGAAAAATGACTAAGTCCAAAAAAAAAAATTTTCAACTTTTTTCAATTTTACCCCCGTGGGAGATATATTCTACCCACACTCATTTGAACTCTCCTGGGGTACCCTCACACATATTATTCCCTCATTTAGTGGATATTTTCACAAAAAAGTGAAATTTTCAAAAATCCAGAAAATTGGCTGAAAACAACTAAATATCAAGGATTCATGGGGCGAATCGCTCTGGAACTGAAATGAGAACGCTCACTGACATTTCCCCTATCTGAAAGTCTGATAAACGCAGGAAAAATGACTAAGTCCAAAAAAAAAATGTTTCAACTTTTTTCAATTTTACCCCCGTCGGATATATATTCTACCCACACTCATTTGGAACTCGCCTGGGGTGCCCTCACACATATTATTCCCTCATTTAGTGGATATTTTCACAAAAAAGTGAAATTTTCAAAAATCCTGAAAATTGGCTGAAGACGACTAAATATCAAGGACTCATTGGGCAAATCGCTCTGGAACTGAAATCGGAACGCTCACTGACATTTACCCTATATGAAAGTCTGATAAACGCCGGAAAAATGACTAAGTCCAAAAAAAAAAAATGTTCAACTTTTTTCAATTTTACCCCCGTGGGAGATATATTCTACCCACACTCATTTGGAACTCTCCTGGGGTACCCTCACACATAATATTCCCTCATTTAGTGCATATTTTCACAAAAAAGTGAAATTTTAAAAAAATCCAGAAAATTGGCTTAAAACAATTAAATATCAAGGACTCATTGGGCGAATCGCTCTGGAACTGAAATCGGAACGCTCACTGACATTTCCCCTATCTGAAAGTCTGATAAACGCCGGAAAAATGATTAAGTCCAAAAAAAAAAATTTTTCAACTTTTTTCAATTTTACCCCCGTGCGATATATATTCTACCCACACACATTTGGAACTCTCCTGGGGTACCCTCACACATATTATTCCCTCATTTAGTGGATATTTTCACAAAAAAGTGAAATTTTCAAAAATCCAGAAAATTGGCTGAAAAAGACTAAATATCAAGGACTCATTGAGCGAATCGCTCTGGAACTGAAATCGGAACGCTCACTGACATTTCCCCTATATGAAAGTCTGATAAACGCCGGAAAAATGACTAAGTCCAAAAAAAAAAATGTTCAACTTTTTTCAATTTTACCCCCGTGGGAGATATATTCTACCCACACTCATTTGGAACTCTCCTGGGGTACCCTCACACATAATATTCCCTCATTTAGTGCATATTTTCACAAAAAAGTGAAATTTTAAAAAAATCCAGAAAATTGGCTGAAAACGAATAAATATCAAGGACTCATTGGGCGAATCGCTCTGGAACTGAAATCGGAATGCTCACTGACATTTCCCCTATCTGAAAGTCTGATAAACGCAGTAAAAATGACTAAGTCCAAAAAAAAAATTTTTTCAACTATTTTCAATTATACCCCCGTGGGAAATGTATTCTACCACACACATTTGGACCTCTCCTGGGGTACCCTCACACATATTATTCCCTCCTTTAGTGGATATTTTCACAAAAAAAGTGAAATTTTCAAAAATCCAGAAAATTGGCTGAAAAAGACTAAATATCAAGGGCTCATTGGGCGAATCGCTCTGGAACTGAAATCGGAACACTCACTGACATTTCCCCTATCTGAAAGTCTGATAAACGCCGGAAAAATGACTTAGTCCAAAAAAAAAAATTTTTCAACTTTTTCAATTTTAACCCCGTGGGATATATATTCTACCCACACACATTTGGAACTCTCCTGGGATACCCTCACACATATTATTCCCTCATTTAGTGGATATTTTCACAAAAAAGTGAAATTTTCAAAAATCCTGAAAATTGGCTGAAAACGACTAAATATCAAGGACTCATTGGGCGAATCGCTCTGGAACTGAAATCGGAACGCTCACTGATATTTACCCTATCTGAAAGTCTGATAAACGCCGGAAAAATGACTAAGTCCAAAAAAAAAAATTTTTAACTTTTTTCAATTTTACCCCCGTGGGAGATATATTCTACCCACACTCATTTGAACTCTCCTGGGGTACCCTCACACATATTATTCCCTCATTTAGTGGATATTTTCACAAAAAAGTGAAATTTTCAAAAATCCAGAAAATTGGCTGAAAACAATTAAATATCAAGGACTCATTGGGCGAATCGCTCTGGAACTGAAATCGGAACGCTCACTGACATTTCCCCTATCTGAAAGTCTGATAAACGCCGGAAAAATGATTAAGTCCAAAAAAAAAAATTTTTCAACTTTTTTCAATTTTACCCCCGTGCGATATATATTCTACCCACACACATTTGGAACTCTCCTGGGGTACCCTCACACATATTATTCCCTCATTTAGTGGATATTTTCACAAAAAAGTGAAATTTTCAAAAATCCAGAAAATTGGCTGAAAAAGACTAAATATCAAGGACTCATTGAGCGAATCGCTCTGGAACTGAAATCGGAACGCTCACTGACATTTCCCCTATCTGAAAGTCTGATAAACGCCGGAAAAATGACTAAGTCCAAAAAAAAAAATTTTTCAACTTTTTTCAATTTTACCCCCGTGCGATATATATTCTACCCACACACATTTGGAACTCTCATGGGGTACCCTCACACATAATATTCCCTCATTTAGTGCATATTTTCACAAAAAAGTGAAATTTTAAAAAAATCCAGAAAATTGGCTGAAAACGAATAAATATCAAGGACTCATTGGGCGAATCGCTCTGGAACTGAAATCGGAATGCTCACTGACATTTCCCCTATCTGAAAGTCTGATAAACGCAGTAAAAATGACTAAGTCCAAAAAAAAAATTTTTTCAACTATTTTCAATTATACCCCCGTGGGAAATGTATTCTACCACACACATTTGGACCTCTCCTGGGGTACCCTCACACATATTATTCCCTCCTTTAGTGGATATTTTCACAAAAAAAGTGAAATTTTCAAAAATCCAGAAAATTGGCTGAAAAAGACTAAATATCAAGGGCTCATTGGGCGAATCGCTCTGGAACTGAAATCGGAACACTCACTGACATTTCCCCTATCTGAAAGTCTGATAAACGCCGGAAAAATGACTTAGTCCAAAAAAAAAAATTTTTCAACTTTTTCAATTTTAACCCCGTGGGATATATATTCTACCCACACACATTTGGAACTCTCCTGGGATACCCTCACACATATTATTCCCTCATTTAGTGGATATTTTCACAAAAAAGTGAAATTTTCAAAAATCCTGAAAATTGGCTGAAAACGACTAAATATCAAGGACTCATTGGGCGAATCGCTCTGGAACTGAAATCGGAACGCTCACTGATATTTACCCTATCTGAAAGTCTGATAAACGCCGGAAAAATGACTAAGTCCAAAAAAAAAAATTTTTAACTTTTTTCAATTTTACCCCCGTGGGAGATATATTCTACCCACACTCATTTGAACTCTCCTGGGGTACCCTCACACATATTATTCCCTCATTTAGTGGATATTTTCACAAAAAAGTGAAATTTTCAAAAATCCAGAAAATTGGCTGAAAACAATTAAATATCAAGGACTCATTGGGCGAATCGCTCTGGAACTGAAATCGGAACGCTCACTGACATTTCCCCTATCTGAAAGTCTGATAAACGCCGGAAAAATGATTAAGTCCAAAAAAAAAAATTTTTCAACTTTTTTCAATTTTACCCCCGTGCGATATATATTCTACCCACACACATTTGGAACTCTCCTGGGGTACCCTCACACATATTATTCCCTCATTTAGTGGATATTTTCACAAAAAAGTGAAATTTTCAAAAATCCAGAAAATTGGCTGAAAAAGACTAAATATCAAGGACTCATTGAGCGAATCGCTCTGGAACTGAAATCGGAACGCTCACTGACATTTCCCCTATCTGAAAGTCTGATAAACGCCGGAAAAATGACTAAGTCCAAAAAAAAAAATTTTTCAACTTTTTTCAATTTTACCCCCGTGCGATATATATTCTACCCACACACATTTGGAACTCTCCTGGGGTACCCTCACACATATTATTCCCTCATTTAGTGGATATTTTCACAAAAAAGTGAAATTTTCAAAAATCCTGAAAATTGGCTGAAGACGACTAAATATCAAGGACTCATTGTGCAAATCGCTCTGGAACTGAAATCGGAACGCTCACTGACATTTACCCTATATGAAAGTCTGATAAACGCCGGAAAAATGACTAAGTCCAAAAAAAAAAATTTTCAACTTTTTTCAATTTTACCCCCGTGGGAGATATATTCTACCCACACTCATTTGGAACTCTCCTGGGGTACCCTCACACATAATATTCCCTCATTTAGTGCATATTTTCACAAAAAAGTGAAATTTTAAAAAAATCCAGAAAATTGGCTGAAAACGAATAAATATCAAGGACTCATTGGGCGAATCGCTCTGGAACTGAAATCGGAATGCTCACTGACATTTCCCCTATCTGAAAGTCTGATAAACGCAGTAAAAATGACTAAGTCCAAAAAAAAAATTTTTTCAACTATTTTCAATTATACCCCCGTGGGAAATGTATTCTACCCACACACATTTGGACCTCTCCTGGGGTACCCTCACACATATTATTCCCTCCTTTAGTGGATATTTTCACAAAAAAAGTGAAATTTTCAAAAATCCAGAAAATTGGCTGAAAAAGACTAAATATCAAGGGCTCATTGGGCGAATCGCTCTGGAACTGAAATCGGAACACTCACTGACATTTCCCCTATCTGAAAGTCTGATAAACGCCGGAAAAATGACTTAGTCCAAAAAAAAAAATTTTTCAACTTTTTCAATTTTAACCCCGTGGGATATATATTCTTCCCACACACATTTGGAACTCTCCAGGGATACCCTCACACATATTATTCCCTCATTTAGTGGATATTTTCACAAAAAAGTGAAATTTTCAAAAATCCTGAAAATTGGCTGAAAACGACTAAATATCAAGGACTCATTGGGCGAATCGCTCTGGAACTGAAATCGGAACGCTCACTGATATTTACCCTATCTGAAAGTCTGATAAACGCCGGAAAAATGACTAAGTCAAAAAAAAAAAATTTTTAACTTTTTTCTTTTTTACCCCCGTGGGAGATATATTCTACCCACACTCATTTGAACTCTCCTGGGGTACCCTCACACATATTATTCCCTCATTTAGTGGATATTTTCACAAAAAAGTGAAATTTTCAAAAATCCAGAAAATTGGCTGAAAACAATTAAATATCAAGGACTCATTGGGCGAATCGCTCTGGAACTGAAATCGGAACGCTCACTGACATTTCCCCTATCTGAAAGTCTGATAAACGCCGGAAAAATGATTAAGTCCAAAAAAAAAAATTTTTCAACTTTTTTCAATTTTACCCCCGTGCGATATATATTCTACCCACACACATTTGGAACTCTCCTGGGGTACCCTCACACATATTATTCCCTCATTTAGTGGATATTTTCACAAAAAAGTGAAATTTTCAAAAATCCAGAAAATTGGCTGAAAAAGACTAAATATCAAGGACTCATTGAGCGAATCGCTCTGGAACTGAAATCGGAACGCTCACTGACATTTCCCCTATATGAAAGTCTGATAAACGCCGGAAAAATGACTAAGTCCAAAAAAAAAAATGTTCAACTTTTTTCAATTTTACCCCCGTGGGAAATGTATTCTACCCACACACATTTGGACCTCTCCTGGGGTACCCTCACACATATTATTCCCTCCTTTAGTGGATATTTTCACAAAAAAAGTGAAATTTTCAAAAATCCAGAAAATTGGCTGAAAAAGACTAAATATCAAGGGCTCATTGGGCGAATCGCTCTGGAACTGAAATCGGAACACTCACTGACATTTCCCCTATCTGAAAGTCTGATAAACGCCGGAAAAATGACTTAGTCCAAAAAAAAAAATTTTTCAACTTTTTCAATTTTAACCCCGTGGGATATATATTCTACCCACACACATTTGGAACTCTCCTGGGATACCCTCACACATATTATTCCCTCATTTAGTGGATATTTTCACAAAAAAGTGAAATTTTCAAAAATCCTGAAAATTGGCTGAAAACGACTAAATATCAAGGACTCATTGGGCGAATCGCTCTGGAACTGAAATCGGAACGCTCACTGATATTTACCCTATCTGAAAGTCTGATAAACGCCGGAAAAATGACTAAGTCCAAAAAAAAAAATTTTTCAACTTTTTTCAATTTTACCCCCGTGGGAGATATATTCTACCCACACTCATTTGAACTCTCCTGGGGTACCCTCACACATATTATTCCCTCATTTAGTGGATATTTTCACAAAAAAGTGAAATTTTCAAAAATCCAGAAAATTGGCTGAAAACAATTAAATATCAAGGACTCATTGGGCGAATCGCTCTGGAACTGAAATCGGAACGCTCACTGACATTTCCCCTATCTGAAAGTCTGATAAACGCCGGAAAAATGACTAAGTCCAAAAAAAAAAATTTTTCAACTTTTTTCAATTTTACCCCCGTGCGATATATATTCTACCCACACACATTTGGAACTCTCCTGGGGTACCCTCACACATATTATTCCCTCATTTAGTGGATATTTTCACAAAAAAGTGAAATTTTCAAAAATCCAGAAAATTGGCTGAAAACAACTAAATATCAAGGATTCATGGGGCGAATCGCTCTGGAACTGAAATGAGAACGCTCACTGACATTTCCCCTATCTGAAAGTCTGATAAACGCAGGAAAAATGACTAAGTCCAAAAAAAAAATGTTTCAACTTTTTTCAATTTTACCCCCGTCGGATATATATTCTACCCACACTCATTTGGAACTCGCCTGGGGTGCCCTCACACATATTATTCCCTCATTTAGTGGATATTTTCACAAAAAAGTGAAATTTTCAAAAATCCTGAAAATTGGCTGAAGACGACTAAATATCAAGGACTCATTGGGCAAATCGCTCTGGAACTGAAATCGGAACGCTCACTGACATTTACCCTATATGAAAGTCTGATAAACGCCGGAAAAATGACTAAGTCCAAAAAAAAAAATTTTCAACTTTTTTCAATTTTACCCCCGTGGGAGATATATTCTACCCACACTCATTTGGAACTCTCCTGGGGTACCCTCACACATAATATTCCCTCATTTAGTGCATATTTTCACAAAAAAGTGAAATTTTAAAAAAATCCAGAAAATTGGCTGAAAACGAATAAATATCAAGGACTCATTGGGCGAATCGCTCTGGAACTGAAATCGGAATGCTCACTGACATTTCCCCTATCTGAAAGTCTGATAAACGCAGTAAAAATGACTAAGTCCAAAAAAAAAATTTTTTCAACTATTTTCAATTATACCCCCGTGGGAAATGTATTCTACCCACACACATTTGGACCTCTCCTGGGGTACCCTCACACATATTATTCCCTCCTTTAGTGGATATTTTCACAAAAAAAGTGAAATTTTCAAAAATCCAGAAAATTGGCTGAAAAAGACTAAATATCAAGGGCTCATTGGGCGAATCGCTCTGGAACTGAAATCGGAACACTCACTGACATTTCCCCTATCTGAAAGTCTGATAAACGCCGGAAAAATGACTTAGTCCAAAAAAAAAAATTTTTCAACTTTTTCAATTTTAACCCCGTGGGATATATATTCTTCCCACACACATTTGGAACTCTCCTGGGATACCCTCACACATATTATTCCCTCATTTAGTGGATATTTTCACAAAAAAGTGAAATTTTCAAAAATCCTGAAAATTGGCTGAAAACGACTAAATATCAAGGACTCATTGGGCGAATCGCTCTGGAACTGAAATCGGAACGCTCACTGATATTTACCCTATCTGAAAGTCTGATAAACGCCGGAAAAATGACTAAGTCCAAAAAAAAAAATTTTTAACTTTTTTCAATTTTACCCCCGTGGGAGATATATTCTACCCACACTCATTTGAACTCTCCTGGGGTACCCTCACACATATTATTCCCTCATTTAGTGGATATTTTCACAAAAAAGTGAAATTTTCAAAAATCCAGAAAATTGGCTGAAAACAATTAAATATCAAGGACTCATTGGGCGAATCGCTCTGGAACTGAAATCGGAACGCTCACTGACATTTCCCCTATCTGAAAGTCTGATAAACGCCGGAAAAATGATTAAGTCCAAAAAAAAAAATTTTTCAACTTTTTTAAATTTTACCCCCGTGCGATATATATTCTCCCCACACACATTTGGAACTCTCCTGGGGTACCCTCACACATATTATTCCCTCATTTAGTGGATATTTTCACAAAAAAGTGAAATTTTCAAAAATCCAGAAAATTGGCTGAAAAAGACTAAATATCAAGGACTCATTGAGCGAATCGCTCTGGAACTGAAATCGGAACGCTCACTGACATTGCCCCTATCTGAAAGTCTGATAAACGCCGGAAAAATGACTAAGTCCAAAAAAAAAAATTTTTCAACTTTTTTCAATTTTACCCCCGTGCGATATATATTCTACCCACACACATTTGGAACTCTCCTGGGGTACCCTCACACATATTATTCCCTCATTTAGTGCATATTTTCACAAAAAAGTGAAATTTTCAAAAAATCCAGAAAATTGGCTGAAAACGAATAAATATCAAGGACTCATTGGGCGAATCGCTCTGGAACTGAAATCGGAATGCTCACTGACATTGCCCCTATCTGAAAGTCTGATGAACGCAGGAAAAATGACTAAGTCCAAAAAAAAAATGTTTCAACTTTTTTCAATTTTACCCCCGTCGGATATATATTCTACCCACACTCATTTGGAACTCGTCTGGGGTACCCTCACACATATTATTCCCTCATTTAGTGGATATTTTCACAAAAAAGTGAAATTTTCAAAAATCCAGAAAATTGGCTGAAAAAGACTAAATATCAAGGACTCATTGGGCGAATCGCTCTGGAACTGAAATCAGAACGCTCACTGACATTTACCCTATCTGAAAGTCTGATAAACGCCGGAAAAATGACTAAGTCCAAAAAAAAAAATTTTCAACTTTTTTCAATTTTACCCCCGTGGGAGATATATTCTACCCACACTCATTTGAACTCTCCTGGGGTACCCTCACACATATTATTCCCTCATTTAGTGGATATTTTCACAAAAAAGTGAAATTTTCAAAAATCCAGAAAATTGGCTGAAAACAACTAAATATCAAGGACTCATTGGGCGAATCGCTCTGGAACTGAAATCGGAACGCTCACTGACATTTCCCCTATCTGAAAGTCTGATAAACGCAGTAAAAATGACTAAGTCCAAAAAAAAAATTTTTTCAACTTTTTTCAATTATACCCCCGTGGGAAATTTATTCTACAAACACACATTTGGAACTCTCCTGGGGTACCCTCACACATATTATTCCCTCCTTTAGTGGATATTTTCACAAAAAAAGTGAAATTTTCAAAAATCCAGAAAATTGGCTGAAAAAGACTAAATATCAATGGCTCAGTGGGCGAATCGCTCTGGAACTGAAATCGGAACACTCACTGACATTTCCCCTATCTGAAAGTCTGATAAACGCCGGAAAAATGATTAAGTCCAAAAAAAAAATTTTTTAACTTTTTTCAATTTTACCCCCGTGCGATATATATTCTACCCACACACATTTGGAACTCTCCTGGGGTACCCTCACACATATTATTCCCTCATTTAGTGGATATTTTCACAAAAAAGTGAAATTTTCAAAAATCCAGAAAATTCCCTGAAAAAGACTAAATATCAAGGACTCATTGGGCGAATCGCTCTGGAACTGAAATCGGAACGCTCACTGACATTTCCCCTATCTGAAAGTCTGATAAACGCCGGAAAAATGACTAAGTCCAAAAAAAAAAAATTTTCAACTTTTTTCAATTTTACCCCCGTGGGAGATATATTCTACCCACACTCATTTGGAACTCTCCTGGGGTACCCTCACACATATTGTTCCCTCATTTAGTGGATATTTTCACAAAAAAGCGAAATTTTCAAAAATCCCGAAAATTGGCTGAAAACGACTAAATATCAAGGACTCAATGGGCGAATCGCTCTGGAACTGAAATCGGAACGCTCACTGACATTTCCCCTATCTGAAAGTCTGATAAACGCCGGAAAAATGATTAAGTCCAAAAAAAAAAATTTTTCAACTTTTTTCAATTTTACCCCCGTGCGATATATATTCTACCCACACACATTTGGAAATCTCCTGGGGTACCCTCACACATATTATTCCCTCATTTAGTGGATATTTTCACAAAAAAGTGAAATTTTCAAAAATCCAGAAAATTGGCTGAAAATGACTTAATATCAAGGACTCATTGGGCGAATCGCTCTGGAACTGAAATCGGAACGCTCACTGACATTTCCCCTATCTGAAAGTCTGATAAACGCCGGAAAAATGACTAAGTCCAAAAAAAAAAATTTTTCAACTTTTTTCAATTTTACCCCCGTGCGATATATATTCTACCCACACACATTTGGAACTCTCCTGGGGTACCCTCACACATATTATTCCCTCATTTAGTGGATATTTTCACAAAAAAGTGAAATTTTCAAAAATCCAGAAAATTGGCTGAAAACAACTAAATATCAAGGATTCATGGGGCGAATCGCTCTGGAACTGAAATGAGAACGCTCACTGACATTTCCCCTATCTGAAAGTATGATAAACGCAGGAAAAATGACTAAGTCCAAAAAAAAAATGTTTCAACTTTTTTCAATTTTACCCCCGTCGGATATATATTCTACCCACACTCATTTGGAACTCGCCTGGGGTACCCTCACACATATTATTCCCTCATTTAGTGGATATTTTCACAAAAAAGTGAAATTTTCAAAAATCCTGAAAATTGGCTGAAAACGAATAAATATCAAGGACTCATTGGGCAAATCGCTCTGGAACTGAAATCGGAACGCTCACTGACATTTACCCTATCTGAAAGTCTGATAAACGCCGGAAAAATGACTAAGTCCAAAAAAAAAAATTTTCAACTTTTTTCAATTTTACCCCCGTGGGAGATATATTCTACCCACACTCATTTGAACTCTCCTGGGGTACCCTCACACATATTATTCCCTCATTTAGTGGATATTTTCACAAAAAAGTGAAATTTTCAAAAATCCAGAAAATTGGCTGAAAACAACTAAATATCAAGGACTCATTGGGCGAATCGCTCTGGAATTGAAATCGGAACGCTCACTGACATTTCCCCTATCTGAAAGTCTGATAAACGCCGGAAAAATGACTAAGTCCAAAAAAAAAAATTTTTCAACTTTTTTCAATTTTACCCCCGTGGGAGATAGATTCTACCCACACACATTTGGAACTCTCCTGGGGTACCCTCACACATATTGTTCCCTCATTTAGTGGATATTTTCACAAAAAAGCGAAATTTTCAAAAATCCCGAAAATTGGCTGAAAACGACTAAATATCAAGGACTCAATGGGCGAATCGCTCTGGAACTGAAATCGGAACGCTTACTGACATTTACCCTATCTGAAAGTCTGATAAACGCCAGAAAAATGACAAAGTCCAAAAAAAAAATTTTTTCAACTTTTTTCAATTTTACCCACGTGGGATATATATTGTACCCACACACATTTCTAACTCTCCTGGGGTACTCTCACACATATAATTCCATCATTTAGTGGATATTTTCACAAAAAAGTGAAATTTTCAAAAATCCAAAATATTGGCTGAAAACGACTAAATATCAAGGACTCATTGGGAGAATCGCTCTGGAACTGAAATCGGAATGCTCTCTGACATTTCCCCTATCTGAAAGTCTGATAAACGCAGGAAAAATGACTAAGTCCAAAAAAAAATTTTTTTCAACTTTTTCCAATTTTACCCCCGTGCGATATATATTCTACCCACACACATTTGGAACTCTCCTGGGGTACCCTCACACATATTATTCCCTCATTTAGTGGATATTTTCACAAAAAAGTGAAATTTTCAAAAATCCCGAAAATTGGTTGAAAACGACTAAATATCAAGGACTGATTGGGCGAATCGCTCTTCAACTGAAATCGGAACGCTCACTGACTTTTACCTTATCTGAAAGTCTGGTAAACGCCAGAAAAATGACTAAGTCCAAAAAAAAAATGTTTCAGCTTTTTTCAATTTTACCCCCGTCGGATTCTACCCACACTCATTTGGAACTCGCCTGGGGTACCCTCACACATATTATTCCCTCATTTAGTGGATATTTTCACAAAAAAGTGAAATTTTCAAAAATCCTGAAAATTGGCTGAAGACGACTAAGTATCAAGGACTCATTGGGCAAATCGCTCTGGAACTGAAATCGGAACGCTCACTGACATTTACCCTATCTGAAAGTCTGATAAACGCCGGAAAAATGACTAAGTCCAAAAAAAAAATTTTTTCAACTTTTTTCAATTTTACCCCCGTGCGATATATATTCTACCCACACACATTTGGAACTCTCCTGGGGTACCCTCACACATATTATTCCCTCATTTAGTGCATATTTTCACAAAAAAGTGAAATTTTAAAAAATCCAGAAAATTGGCTGAAAACGACTAAATATCAAGGACTCATTGGGCGAATCGCTCTGGAACTGAAATCGGAACACTCACTGACATTTCCTCTATCTGAAAGTCTGATAAACGCCGGAAAAATGACTTAATCAAAAAAAAAAATTTTTCAACTTTTTTCAATTTTACCCCCGTGCGATATATATTCTACCCACACACATTTGGAACTCTCCTGGGGTACCCTCACACATATTATTCCCTCATTTAGTGGATATTTTCACAAAAAAGTGAAATTTTCAAAAATCCAGAAAATTGGCTGAAAACAACTAAATATCAAGGATTCATGGGGCGAATCGCTCTGGAACTGAAATGAGAACGCTCACTGACATTTCCCCTATCTGAAAGTCTGATAAACGCAGGAAAAATGACTAAGTCCAAAAAAAAAATGTTTCAACTTTTTTCAATTTTACCCCCGTCGGATATATATTCTACCAACACTCATTTGGAACTCGCCTGGGGTACCCTCACACATATTATTCCCTCATTTAGTGGATATTTTCACAAAAAAGTGAAATTTTCAAAAATCCTGAAAATTGGCTGAAGACGACTAAATATCAAGGACTCATTGGGCAAATCGCTCTGGAACTGAAATCGGAACGCTCACTGACATTTACCCTATATGAAAGTCTGATAAACGCCGGAAAAATGACTAAGTCCAAAAAAAAAAATTTTTCAACTTTTTTCAATTTTACCCCCGTGCGATATATATTCTACCCACACACATTTGGAACTCTCCTGGGGTACCCTCACACATATTATTCCCTCATTTAGTGCATATTTTCACAAAAAAGTGAAATTTTAAAAAAATCCAGAAAATTGGCTGAAAACGAATAAATATCAAGGACTCATTGGGCGAATCGCTCTGGAACTGAAATCGGAATGCTCACTGACATTTCCCCTATCTGAAAGTCTGATAAACGCAGTAAAAATGACAAAGTCCAAAAAAAAAATTTTTTCAACTTTTTCAATTTTAACCCCGTGGGATATATATTCTACCCACACACATTTGGAACTCTCCTGGGATACCCTCACACATATTATTCCCTCATTTAGTGGATATTTTCACAAAAAAGTGAAATTTTCAAAAATCCTGAAAATTGGCTGAAAACGACTAAATATCAAGGACTCATTGGGCGAATCGCTCTGGAACTGAAATTGGAACGCTCACTGATATTTACCCTATCTGAAAGTCTGATAAACGCCGGAAAAATGACTAAGTCCAAAAAAAAAAATTTTCAACTTTTTTCAATTTTACCCTCGTGGGAGATATATTCTACCCACACTCATTTGAACTCTCCTGGGGTACCCTCACACATATTATTCCCTCATTTAGTGGATATTTTCACAAAAAAGTGAAATTTTCAAAAATCCAGAAAATTGGCTGAAAACAATTAAATATCAAGGACTCATTGGGCGAATCGCTCTGGAACTGAAATCGGAACGCTCACTGACATTTCCCCTATCTGAAAGTCTGATAAACGCCGGAAAAATAATTAAGTCCAAAAAAAAAAATTTTTCAACTTTTTTCAATTTTACCCCCGTGCGATATATATTCTACCCACACACATTTGGAACTCTCCTGGGGTACCCTCACACATATTATTCCCTCATTTAGTGGATATTTTCACAAAAAAGTGAAATTTTCAAAAATCCAGAAAATTGGCTGAAAACAACTAAATATCAAGGATTCATGGGGCGAATTGCTCTGGAACTGAAATGAGAACGCTCACTGACATTTCCCCTATCTGAAAGTCTGATAAACGCAGGAAAAATGACTAAGTCCAAAAAAAAAATGTTTCAACTTTTTTCAATTTTACCCCCGTCGGATATATATTCTACCCACACTCATTTGGAACTCGCCTGGGGTACACTCACACATATTATTCCCTCATTTAGTGCATATTTTCACAAAAAAGTGAAATTTTAAAAAATCCAGAAAATTGGCTGAAAACGAATAAATATCAAGGACTCATTGGGCGAATCGCTCTGGAACTGAAATCGGAATGCTCACTGACATTTCCCCTATCTGAAAGTCTGATAAACGCAGTAAAAATGACTAAGTCCAAAAAAAAAATTTTTTCAACTTTTTTCAATTATACCCCCGTGGGAAATTTATTCTGCCCACACACATTTGGAACTCTCCTGGGGTACCCTCACACATATTATTCCCTCCTTTAGTGGATATTTTCACAAAAAAAGTGAAATTTTCAAAAATCCAGAAAATTGGCTGAAAAAGACTAAATATCAAGGGCTCATTGGGCGAATCGCTCTGGAACTGAAATCAGAACACTCACTGACATTTCCCCTATCTGAAAGTCTGATAAACGCCGGAAAAATGACTTAGTCCAAAAAAAAAAATTTTTCAACTTTTTTCAATTTTAACCCCGTGGGATATATATTCTACCCACACACATTTGGAACTCTCCTGGGATACCCTCACACATATTATTCCCTCATTTAGTGGATATTTTCACAAAAAAGTGAAATTTTCAAAAATCCTGAAAATTGGCTGAAAACGACTAAATATCAAGGACTCATTGGGCGAATCGCTCTGGAACTGAAATCGGAACGCTCACTGATATTTACCCTATCTGAAAGTCTGATAAACGCCGGAAAAATGACTAAGTTCAAAAAAAAAAATTTTCAACTTTTTTCAATTTTACCCCCGTGGGAGATATATTCTACCCACACTCATTTGAACTCTCCTGGGGTACCCTCACACATATTATTCCCTCATTTAGTGGATATTTTCACAAAAAAGTGAAATTTTCAAAAATCCAGAAAATTGGCTGAAAACAATTAAATATCAAGGACTCATTGGGCGAATCGCTCTGGAACTGAAATCGGAACGCTCACTGACATTTCCCCTATCTGAAAGTCTGATAAACGCCGGAAAAATGATTAAGTCCAAAAAAAAAATTTTTCAACTTTTTTCAATTTTACCCCCGTGCGATATGTATTGTACCCACACACATTTCTAACTCTCCTGGGGTACTCTCACACATATTATTCCCTCATTTAGTGGATATTTTCAAAAAAAAGTGAAATTTTCAAAAATCCAAAATATTGGCTGAAAACGACTAAATATCAAGGACTCATTGGGCGAATCGCTCTGGAACTGAAATCGGAACGCTCACTGACATTTCCCCTATCTGAAAGTCTGATAAACGCCGGAAAAATGACTAAGTCCAAAAAAAAAAATATTTCAACTTTTTTCAATTTTACCCCCGTGCGATATATATTCTACCCACACACATTTGGAACTCTCGTGGGGTACCCTCACACATATTATTCCCTCATTTAGTGGATATTTTCACAAAAAAAGTGAAATTTTCAAAAATCCAGAAAATTGGCTGAAAAAGACTAAATATCAAGGGCTCATTGGGCGAATCGCTCTGGAACTGAAATCGGAACACTCACTGACATTTCCCCTACCTGAAAGTCTGATAAACGCCGGAAAAATGACTTAGTCCAAAAAAAAAATTTTTTCAACTTTTTCAATTTTAACCCCGTGGGATATATATTCTACCCACACACATTTGGAACTCTCCTGGGATACCCTCACACATATTATTCCCTCATTTAGTGGATATTTTCACAAAAAAGTGAAATTTTCAAAAATCCTGAAAATTGGCTGAAAACGACTAAATATCAAGGACTCATTGGGCGAATCGCTCTGGAACTGAAATTGGAACGCTCACTGATATTTACCCTATCTGAAAGTCTGATAAACGCCGGAAAAATAATTAAGTCCAAAAAAAAAAATTTTTCAACTTTTTTCAATTTTACCCCCGTGCGATATATATTCTACCCACACACATTTGGAACTCTCCTGGGGTACCCTCACACATATTATTCCCTCATTTAGTGGATATTTTCACAAAAAAGTGAAATTTTCAAAAATCCAGAAAATTGGCTGAAAACAACTAAATATCAAGGATTCATGGGGCGAATTGCTCTGGAACTGAAATGAGAACGCTCACTGACATTTCCCCTATCTGAAAGTCTGATAAACGCAGGAAAAATGACTAAGTCCAAAAAAAAAATGTTTCAACTTTTTTCAATTTTACCCCCGTCGGATATATATTCTACCCACACTCATTTGGAACTCGCCTGGGGTACACTCACACATATTATTCCCTCATTTAGTGCATATTTTCACAAAAAAGTGAAATTTTAAAAAATCCAGAAAATTGGCTGAAAACGAATAAATATCAAGGACTCATTGGGCGAATCGCTCTGGAACTGAAATCGGAATGCTCACTGACATTTCCCCTATCTGAAAGTCTGATAAACGCAGTAAAAATGACTAAGTCCAAAAAAAAAATTTTTTCAACTTTTTTCAATTATACCCCCGTGGGAAATTTATTCTACCCACACACATTTGGAACTCTCCTGGGGTACCCTCACACATATTTTTCCCTCATTTAGTGGATATTTTCACAAAAAAGTGAAATTTTCAAAAATCCAGAAAATTGGCTGAAAACAATTAAATATCAAGGACTCATTGGGCGAATCGCTCTGGAACTGAAATCGGAACGCTCACTGACATTTCCCCTATCTGAAAGTCTGATAAACGCCGGAAAAATAATTAAGTCCAAAAAAAAAAATTTTTCAACTTTTTTCAATTTTACCCCCGTGCGATATATATTCTACCCACACACATTTGGAACTCTCCTGGGGTACCCTCACACATATTATTCCCTCATTTAGTGGATATTTTCACAAAAAAGTGAAATTTTCAAAAATCCAGAAAATTGGCTGAAAACAACTAAATATCAAGGATTCATGGGGCGAATTGCTCTGGAACTGAAATGAGAACGCTCACTGACATTTCCCCTATCTGAAAGACTGATAAACGCAGGAAAAATGACTAAGTCCAAAAAAAAAATGTTTCAACTTTTTTCAATTTTACCCCCGTCGGATATATATTCTACCCACACTCATTTGGAACTCGCCTGGGGTACACTCACACATATTATTCCCTCATTTAGTGCATATTTTCACAAAAAAGTGAAATTTTAAAAAATCCAGAAAATTGGCTGAAAACGAATAAATATCAAGGACTCATTGGGCGAATCGCTCTGGAACTGAAATCGGAATGCTCACTGACATTTCCCCTATCTGAAAGTCTGATAAACGCAGTAAAAATGACTAAGTCCAAAAAAAAAATTTTTTCAACTTTTTTCAATTATACCCCCGTGGGAAATTTATTCTACCCACACACATTTGGAACTCTCCTGGGGTACCCTCACACATATTTTTCCCTCATTTAGTGGATATTTTCACAAAAAAGTGAAATTTTCAAAAATCCAGAAAATTGGCTGAAAACAATTAAATATCAAGGACTCATTGGGCGAATCGCTCTGGAACTGAAATCGGAACGCTCACTGACATTTCCCCTATCTGAAAGTCTGATAAACGCCGGAAAAATAATTAAGTCCAAAAAAAAAAATTTTTCAACTTTTTTCAATTTTACCCCCGTGCGATATATATTCTACCCACACACATTTGGAACTCTCCTGGGGTACCCTCACACATATTATTCCCTCATTTAGTGGATATTTTCACAAAAAAGTGAAATTTTCAAAAATCCAGAAAATTGGCTGAAAACAACTAAATATCAAGGATTCATGGGGCGAATTGCTCTGGAACTGAAATGAGAACGCTCACTGACATTTCCCCTATCTGAAAGACTGATAAACGCAGGAAAAATGACTAAGTCCAAAAAAAAAATGTTTCAACTTTTTTCAATTTTACCCCCGTCGGATATATATTCTACCCACACTCATTTGGAACTCGCCTGGGGTACACTCACACATATTATTCCCTCATTTAGTGCATATTTTCACAAAAAAGTGAAATTTTAAAAAATCCAGAAAATTGGCTGAAAACGAATAAATATCAAGGACTCATTGGGCGAATCGCTCTGGAACTGAAATCGGAATGCTCACTGACATTTCCCCTATCTGAAAGTCTGATAAACGCAGTAAAAATGACTAAGTCCAAAAAAAAAAATTTTTTCAACTTTTTTCAATTATACCCCCGTGGGAAATTTATTCTACCCACACACATTTGGAACTCTCCTGGGTTACCCTCACACATATTATTCCCTCCTTTAGTGGATATTTTCAAAAAAAAGTGAAATTTTCAAAAATCCAAAATATTGGCTGAAAACGACTAAATATCAAGGACTCATTGGGCGAATCGCTCTGGAACTGAAATCGGAACGCTCACTGACATTTCCCCTATCTGAAAGTCTGATAAACGCAGGAAAAATGACTAAGTCCAAAAAAAAAATGTTTCAACTTTTTTCAATTTTACCCCCGTCGGATATATATTCTACCAACACTCATTTGGAACTCGCCTGGGGTACCCTCACACATATTATTCCCTCATTTAGTGGATATTTTCACAAAAAAGTGAAATTTTCAAAAATCCTGAAAATTGGCTGAAGACGACTAAATATCAAGGACTCATTGGGCAAATCGCTCTGGAACTGAAATCGGAACGCTCACTGACATTTACCCTATATGAAAGTCTGATAAACGCCGGAAAAATGACTAAGTCCAAAAAAAAAAATATTTCAACTTTTTTCAATTTTACCCCCGTGCGATATATATTCTACCCACACACATTTGGAACTCTCCTGGGGTACCCTCACACATATTATTCCCTCATTTAGTGGATATTTTCACAAAAAAGTGAAATTTTCAAAAATCCAGAAAATTGGCTGAAAAAGACTAAATATCAAGGACTCATTGGGCGAATCGCTCTGGAACTGAAATCGGAACGCTCACTGACATTTCCCCTATCTGAAAGTCTGATAAACGCCGGAAAAATGACTAAGTCCAAAAAAAAAAATTTTTCAACTTTTTTCAATTTTACCCCCGTGCGATATATATTCTACCCACACACATTTGGAACTCTCCTGGGGTACCCTCACACATATTATTCCCTCATTTAGTGCATATTTTCACAAAAAAGTGAAATTTTAAAAAAATCCAGAAAATTGGCTGAAAACGAATAAATATCAAGGACTCATTGGGCGAATCGCTCTGGAACTGAAATCGGAATGCTCACTGACATTTCCCCTATCTGAAAGTCTGATAAACGCAGTAAAAATGACAAAGTCCAAAAAAAAAATTTTTTCAACTTTTTTCAATTATACCCCCGTGGGAAATGTATTCTACCCACACACATTTGGAACTCTCCTGGGGTACCCTCACACATATTATTCCCTCCTTTAGTGGATATTTTCACAAAAAAAGTGAAATTTTCAAAAATCCAGAAAATTGGCTGAAAAAGACTAAATATCAAGGGCTCATTGGGCGAATCGCTCTGGAACTGAAATCGGAACACTCACTGACATTTCCCCTATCTGAAAGTCTGATAAACGCCGGAAAAATGACTTAGTCCAAAAAAAAAATTTTTTCAACTTTTTCAATTTTAACCCCGTGGGATATATATTCTACCCACACACATTTGGAACTCTCCTGGGATACCCTCACACATATTATTCCCTCATTTAGTGGATATTTTCACAAAAAAGTGAAATTTTCAAAAATCCAGAAAATTGGCTGAAAACAATTAAATATCAAGGACTCATTGGGCGAATCGCTCTGGAACTGAAATCGGAACGCTCACTGACATTTCCCCTATCTGAAAGTCTGATAAACGCCGGAAAAATAATTAAGTCCAAAAAAAAAAATTTTTCAACTTTTTTCAATTTTACCCCCGTGTGATATATATTCTACCCACACACATTTGGAACTCTCCTGGGGTACCCTCACACATATTATTCCCTCATTTAGTGGATATTTTCACAAAAAAGTGAAATTTTCAAAAATCCAGAAAATTGGCTGAAAACAACTAAATATCAAGGATTCATGGGGCGAATTGCTCTGGAACTGAAATGAGAACGCTCACTGACATTTCCCCTATCTGAAAGTCTGATAAACGCAGGAAAAATGACTAAGTCCAAAAAAAAAATGTTTCAACTTTTTTCAATTTTACCCCCGTCGGATATATATTCTACCCACACTCATTTGGAACTCGCCTGGGGTACACTCACACATATTATTCCCTCATTTAGTGCATATTTTCACAAAAAAGTGAAATTTTAAAAAATCCAGAAAATTGGCTGAAAACGAATAAATATCAAGGACTCATTGGGCGAATCGCTCTGGAACTGAAATCGGAATGCTCACTGACATTTCCCCTATCTGAAAGTCTGATAAACGCAGTAAAAATGACTAAGTCCAAAAAAAAAAATTTTTTCAACTTTTTTCAATTATACCCCCGTGGGAAATTTATTCTGCCCACACACATTTGGAACTCTCCTGGGGTACCCTCACACATATTATTCCCTCCTTTAGTGGATATTTTCACAAAAAAAGTGAAATTTTCAAAAATCCAGAAAATTGGCTGAAAAAGACTAAATATCAAGGGCTCATTGGGCGAATCGCTCTGGAACTGAAATCAGAACACTCACTGACATTTCCCCTATCTGAAAGTCTGATAAACGCCGGAAAAATGACTTAGTCCAAAAAAAAAAATTTTTCAACTTTTTTCAATTTTAACCCCGTGGGATATATATTCTACCCACACACATTTGGAACTCTCCTGGGATACCCTCACACATATTATTCCCTCATTTAGTGGATATTTTCACAAAAAAGTGAAATTTTCAAAAATCCTGAAAATTGGCTGAAAACGACTAAATATCAAGGACTCATTGGGCGAATCGCTCTGGAACTGAAATCGGAACGCTCACTGATATTTACCCTATCTGAAAGTCTGATAAACGCCGGAAAAATGACTAAGTTCAAAAAAAAAAATTTTCAACTTTTTTCAATTTTACCCCCATGGGAGATATATTCTACCCACACTCATTTGAACTCTCCTGGGGTACCCTCACACATATTATTCCCTCATTTAGTGGATATTTTCACAAAAAAGTGAAATTTTCAAAAATCCAGAAAATTGGCTGAAAACAATTAAATATCAAGGACTCATTGGGCGAATCGCTCTGGAACTGAAATCGGAACGCTCACTGACATTTCCCCTATCTGAAAGTCTGATAAACGCCGGAAAAATGATTAAGTCCAAAAAAAAAATTTTTCAACTTTTTTCAATTTTACCCCCGTGCGATATGTATTGTACCCACACACATTTCTAACTCTCCTGGGGTACTCTCACACATATTATTCCCTCATTTAGTGGATATTTTCAAAAAAAAGTGAAATTTTCAAAAATCCAAAATATTGGCTGAAAACGACTAAATATCAAGGACTCATTGGGCGAATCGCTCTGGAACTGAAATCGGAACGCTCACTGACATTTCCCCTATCTGAAAGTCTGATAAACGCCGGAAAAATGACTAAGTCCAAAAAAAAAAATATTTCAACTTTTTTCAATTTTACCCCCGTGCGATATATATTCTACCCACACACATTTGGAACTCTCGTGGGGTACCCTCACACATATTATTCCCTCATTTAGTGGATATTTTCACAAAAAAAGTGAAATTTTCAAAAATCCAGAAAATTGGCTGAAAAAGACTAAATATCAAGGGCTCATTGGGCGAATCGCTCTGGAACTGAAATCGGAACACTCACTGACATTTCCCCTACCTGAAAGTCTGATAAACGCCGGAAAAATGACTTAGTCCAAAAAAAAAATTTTTTCAACTTTTTCAATTTTAACCCCGTGGGATATATATTCTACCCACACACATTTGGAACTCTCCTGGGATACCCTCACACATATTATTCCCTCATTTAGTGGATATTTTCACAAAAAAGTGAAATTTTCAAAAATCCTGAAAATTGGCTGAAAACGACTAAATATCAAGGACTCATTGGGCGAATCGCTCTGGAACTGAAATTGGAACGCTCACTGATATTTACCCTATCTGAAAGTCTGATAAACGCCGGAAAAATAATTAAGTCCAAAAAAAAAAATTTTTCAACTTTTTTCAATTTTACCCCCGTGCGATATATATTCTACCCACACACATTTGGAACTCTCCTGGGGTACCCTCACACATATTATTCCCTCATTTAGTGGATATTTTCACAAAAAAGTGAAATTTTCAAAAATCCAGAAAATTGGCTGAAAACAACTAAATATCAAGGATTCATGGGGCGAATTGCTCTGGAACTGAAATGAGAACGCTCACTGACATTTCCCCTATCTGAAAGTCTGATAAACGCCGGAAAAATGACTAAGTCCAAAAAAAAAATGTTTCAACTTTTTTCAATTTTACCCCCGTCGGATATATATTCTACCCACACTCATTTGGAACTCGCCTGGGGTACACTCACACATATTATTCCCTCATTTAGTGCATATTTTCACAAAAAAGTGAAATTTTAAAAAATCCAGAAAATTGGCTGAAAACGAATAAATATCAAGGACTCATTGGGCGAATCGCTCTGGAACTGAAATCGGAATGCTCACTGACATTTCCCCTATCTGAAAGTCTGATAAACGCAGTAAAAATGACTAAGTCCAAAAAAAAAATTTTTTCAACTTTTTTCAATTATACCCCCGTGGGAAATTTATTCTACCCACACACATTTGGAACTCTCCTGGGGTACCCTCACACATATTATTCCCTCCTTTAGTGGATATTTTCACAAAAAAAGTGAAATTTTCAAAAATCCAGAAAATTGGCTGAAAAAGACTAAATATCAAGGGCTCATTGGGCGAATCGCTCTGGAACTGAAATCGGAACACTCACTGACATTTCCCCTATCTGAAAGTCTGATAAACGCCGGAAAAATGACTTAGTCCAAAAAAAAAAATTTTTCAACTTTTTTCAATTTTAACCCCGTGGGATATATATTCTACCCACACACATTTGGAACTCTCCTGGGATACCCTCACACATATTATTCCCTCATTTAGTGGATATTTTCACAAAAAAGTGAAATTTTCAAAAATCCTGAAAATTGGCTGAAAACGACTAAATATCAAGGACTCATTGGGCGAATCGCTCTGGAACTGAAATTGGAACGCTCACTGATATTTACCCTATCTGAAAGTCTGATAAACGCCGGAAAAATGACTAAGTCCAAAAAAAAAAATTTTCAACTTTTTTCAATTTTACCCTCGTGGGAGATATATTCTACCCACACTCATTTGAACTCTCCTGGGGTACCCTCACACATATTATTCCCTTATTTAGTGGATATTTTCACAAAAAAGTGAAATTTTCAAAAATCCAGAAAATTGGCTGAAAACAATTAAATATCAAGGACTCATTGGGCGAATCGCTCTGGAACTGAAATCGGAACGCTCACTGACATTTCCCCTATCTGAAAGTCTGATAAACGCCGGAAAAATAATTAAGTCCAAAAAAAAAAATTTTTCAACTTTTTTCAATTTTACCCCCGTGCGATATATATTCTACCCACACACATTTGGAACTCTCCTGGGGTACCCTCACACATATTATTCCCTCATTTAGTGGATATTTTCACAAAAAAGTGAAATTTTCAAAAATCCAGAAAATTGGCTGAAAACAACTAAATATCAAGGATTCATGGGGCGAATTGCTCTGGAACTGAAATGAGAACGCTCACTGACATTTCCCCTATCTGAAAGACTGATAAACGCAGGAAAAATGACTAAGTCCAAAAAAAAAATGTTTCAACTTTTTTCAATTTTACCCCCGTCGGATATATATTCTACCCACACTCATTTGGAACTCGCCTGGGGTACACTCACACATATTATTCCCTCATTTAGTGCATATTTTCACAAAAAAGTGAAATTTTAAAAAATCCAGAAAATTGGCTGAAAACGAATAAATATCAAGGACTCATTGGGCGAATCGCTCTGGAACTGAAATCGGAATGCTCACTGACATTTCCCCTATCTGAAAGTCTGATAAACGCAGTAAAAATGACTAAGTCCAAAAAAAAAAATTTTTTCAACTTTTTTCAATTATACCCCCGTGGGAAATTTATTCTACCCACACACATTTGGAACTCTCCTGGGTTACCCTCACACATATTATTCCCTCCTTTAGTGGATATTTTCAAAAAAAAGTGAAATTTTCAAAAATCCAAAATATTGGCTGAAAACGACTAAATATCAAGGACTCATTGGGCGAATCGCTCTGGAACTGAAATCGGAACGCTCACTGACATTTCCCCTATCTGAAAGTCTGATAAACGCCGGAAAAATGACTAAGTCCAAAAAAAAAAATATTTCAACTTTTTTCAATTTTACCCCCGTGCGATATATATTCTACCCACACACATTTGGAACTCTCCTGGGGTACCCTCACACATATTATTCCCTCATTTAGTGGATATTTTCACAAAAAAGTGAAATTTTCAAAAATCCAGAAAATTGGCTGAAAAAGACTAAATATCAAGGACTCATGGGGCGAATCGCTCTGGAACTGAAATCGGAATGCTCACTGACATTTCCCCTATCTGAAAGTCTGATAAACGCCGGAAAAATGACTAAGTCCAAAAAAAAAAATTTTCAACTTTTTTCAATTTTACCCCCGTGGGAGATATATTCTACCGACACTCATTTGGAACTCTCCTGGGGTACCCTCACACATATTATTCCCTCATTTAGTGCATATTTTCACAAAAAAGTGAAATTCTAAAAAAATCCAGAAAATTGGCTGAAAACGAATAAATATCAAGGACTCATTGGGCGAATCGCTCTGGAACTGAAATCGGAATGCTCACTGACATTTCCCCTATCTGAAAGTCTGATAAACGCAGTAAAAATGACAAAGTCCAAAAAAAAAATTTTTTCAACTTTTTTCAATTATACCCCCGTGGGAAATGTATTCTACCCACACACATTTGGAACTCTCCTGGGGTACCCTCACACATATTATTCCCTCCTTTAGTGGATATTTTCACAAAAAAAGTGAAATTTTCAAAAATCCAGAAAATTGGCTGAAAAAGACTAAATATCAAGGGCTCATTGGGCGAATCGCTCTGGAACTGAAATCGGAACACTCACTGACATTTCCCCTATCTGAAAGTCTGATAAACGCCGGAAAAATAATTAAGTCCAAAAAAAAAAATTTTTCAACTTTTTTCAATTTTACCCCCGTGCGATATATATTCTACCCACACACATTTGGAACTCTCCTGGGGTACCCTCACACATATTATTCCCTCATTTAGTGGATATTTTCACAAAAAAGTGAAATTTTCAAAAATCCAGAAAATTGGCTGAAAACAACTAAATATCAAGGATTCATGGGGCGAAGTGCTCTGGAACTGAAATGAGAACGCTCACTGACATTTCCCCTATCTGAAAGTCTGATAAACGCAGGAAAAATGACTAAGTCCAAAAAAAAAATGTTTCAACTTTTTTCAATTTTACCCCCGTCGGATATATATTCTACCCACACTCATTTGGAACTCGCCTGGGGTACACTCACACATATTATTCCCTCATTTAGTGCATATTTTCACAAAAAAGTGAAATTTTAAAAAATCCAGAAAATTGGCTGAAAACGAATAAATATCAAGGACTCATTGGGCGAATCGCTCTGGAACTGAAATCGGAATGCTCCCTGACATTTCCCCTATCTGAAAGTCTGATAAACGCAGTAAAAATGACTAAGTCCAAAAAAAAAATTTTTTCAACTTTTTTCAATTATACCCCCGTGGGAAATTTATTCTACCCACACACATTTGGAACTCTCCTGGGGTACCCTCACACATATTATTCCCTCCTTTAGTGGATATTTTCACAAAAAAAGTGAAATTTTCAAAAATCCAGAAAATTGGCTGAAAAAGACGAAATATCAAGGGCTCATTGGGCTAATCGCTCTGGAACTGAAATCGGAACACTCACTGACATTTCCCCTATCTGAAAGTCTGATAAACGCCGGAAAAATGACTTAGTCCAAAAAAAAAAATTTTTCAACTTTTTTCAATTTTAACCCCGTGGGATATATATTCTACCCACACACATTTGGAACTCTCCTGGGATACCCTCACACATATTATTCCCTCATTTAGTGGATATTTTCACAAAAAAGTGAAATTTTCAAAAATCCTGAAAATTGGCTGAAAACGACTAAATATCAAGGACTCATTGGGCGAATCACTCTGGAACTGAAATCGGAACGCTCACTGATATTTACCCTATCTGAAAGTCTGATAAACGCCGGAAAAATGACTAAGTTCAAAAAAAAAAATTTTCAACTTTTTTAAATTTTACCCCCGTGGGAGATATATTCTACCCACACTCATTTGAACTCTCCTGGGGTACCCTCACACATATTATTCCCTCATTTACTGGATATTTTCACAAAAAAGTGAAATTTTCAAAAATCCAGAAAATTGGCTGAAAACAATTAAATATCAAGGACTCATTGGGCGAATCGCTCTGGAACTGAAATCGGAACGCTCACTGACATTTCCCCTATCTGAAAGTCTGATAAACGCCAGAAAAATGATTAAGTCCAAAAAAAAAATTTTTCAACTTTTTTCAATTTTACCCCCGTGCGATATATATTGTACCCACACACATTTCTAACTCTCCTGGGGTACTCTCACACATATTATTCCCTCATTTAGTGGATATTTTCAAAAAAAAGTGAAATTTTCAAAAATCCAAAATATTGGCTGAAAACGACTAAATATCAAGGACTCATTGGGCGAATCGCTCTGGAACTGAAATCGGAACGCTCACTGACATTTCCCCTATCTGAAAGTCTGATAAACGCCGGAAAAATGACTAAGTCCAAAAAAAAAAATATTTCAACTTTTTTCAATTTTACCCCCGTGCGATATATATTCTACCCACACACATTTGGAACTCTCCTGGGGTACCCTCACACATATTATTCCCTCATTTAGTGGATATTTTCACAAAAAAGTGAAATTTTCAAAAATCCAGAAAATTGGCTGAAAAAGACTAAATATCAAGGACTCATTGGGCGAATCGCTCTGGAACTGAAATCGGAACGCTCACTGACATTTCCCCTATCTGAAAGTCTGATAAACGCCGGAAAAATGACTAAGTCCAAAAAAAAAAATTTTTCAACTTTTTTCAATTTTACCCCCGTGCGATATATATTCTACCCACACACATTTGGAACTCTCCTGGGGTACCCTCACACATATTATTCCCTCATTTAGTGGATATTTTCACAAAAAAGTGAAATTTTCAAAAATCCAGAAAATTGGCTGAAAACAACTAAATATCAAGGACTCATTGGGCGAATCGCTCTGGAACTGAAATCGGAACTCTCACTGACATTTCCCCTATCTGAAAGTCTGATAAACGCTGGAAAAATGACTAAGTCCAAAATAAATATTTTTCAACTTTTTTCAATTTTACCCCCGTGCGATATATATTCTACCCACACACATTTGGAACTCTCCTGGGGTACCCTCACACATATTATTCCCTCATTTAGTGGATATTTTCACAAAAAAGTGAAATTTTCAAAAATCCAGAAAATTGGCTGAAAAAGACTAAATATCAAGGACTCATTGGGCGAATCGCTCTGGAACTGAAATCGGAACGCTCACTGACATTTCCCCTATCTGAAAGTCTGATAAACGCAGTAAAAATGACTAAGTCCAAAAAAAAAATTTTTTCAACTTTTTTCAATTATACCCCCGTGGGAAATTTATTCTACCCACACACATTTGGAACTCTCCTGGGGTACCCTCACACATATTATTCCCTCCTTTAGTGGATATTTTCACAAAAAAAGTGAAATTTTCAAAAATCCAGAAAATTGGCTGAAAAAGACTAAATATCAAGGGCTCATTGGGCGAATCGCTCTGGAACTGAAATCGGAACACTCACTGACATTTCCCCTATCTGAAAGTCTGATAAACGCCGGAAAAATTACTTAGTCCAAAAAAAAAAATTTTTCAACTTTTTTCAATTTTAACCCCGTGGGATATATATTCTACCCACACACATTTGGAACTCTCCTGGGATACCCTCACACATATTATTCCCTCATTTAGTGGATATTTTCACAAAAAAGTGAAATTTTCAAAAATCCTGAAAATTGGCTGAAAACGACTAAATATCAAGGACTAATTGGGCGAATCGCTCTGGAACTGAAATCGGAACGCTCACTGATATTTACCCTATCTGAAAGTCTTATAAACGCCGGAAAAATGACTAAGTTCAAAAAAAAAAATTTTCAACTTTTTTCAATTTTACCCCCGTGGGAGATATATTCTACCCACACTCATTTGAACTCTCCTGGAGTACCCTCACACATATTATTCCCTCATTTAGTGGATATTTTCACAAAAAAAGTGAAATTTTCAAAAATCCAGAAAATTGGCTGAAAACAATTAAATATCAAGGACTCATTGGGCGAATCGCTCTGGAACTGAAATCGGAACGCTCACTGACATTTCCCCTATCTGAAAGTCTGATAAACGCCGGAAAAATGATTAAGTCCAAAAAAAAAATTTTTCAACTTTTTTCAATTTTACCCCCGTGCGATATATATTGTACCCACACACATTTCTAACTCTCCTGGGGTACTCTCACACATATTATTCCCTCATTTAGTGGATATTTTCAAAAAAAAGTGAAATTTTCAAAAATCCAAAATATTGGCTGAAAACGACTAAATATCAAGGACTCATTGGGCGAATCGCTCTGGAACTGAAATCGGAACGCTCACTGACATTTCCCCTATCTGAAAGTCTGATAAACGCCGGAAAAATGATTAAGTCCAAAAAAAAAAATTTTCAACTTTTTTCAATTTTACCCTCGTGGGAGATATATTCTACCCACACTCATTTGAACTCTCCTGGGGTACCCTCACACATATTATTCCCTCATTTAGTGGATATTTTCACAAAAAAGTGAAATTTTCAAAAATCCAGAAAATTGGCTGAAAACAATTAAATATCAAGGACTCATTGGGCGAATCGCTCTGGAACTGAAATCGGAACGCTCACTGACATTTCCCCTATCTGAAAGTCTGATAAACGCCAGAAAAATAATTAAGTCCAAAAAAAAAAATTTTTCAAATTTTTTCAATTTTACCCCCGTGCGATATATATTCTACCCACACACATTTGGAACTCTCCTGGGGTACCCTCACACATATTATTCCCTCATTTAGTGGATATTTTCACAAAAAAGTGAAATTTTCAAAAATCCAGAAAATTGGCTGAAAACAACTAAATATCAAGGATTCATGGGGCGAATTGCTCTGGAACTGAAATGAGAACGCTCACTGACATTTCCCCTATCTGAAAGTCTGATAAACGCAGGAAAAATGACTAAGTCCAAAAAAAAAATGTTTCAACTTTTTTCAATTTTACCCCCGTCGGATATATATTCTACCCACACTCATTTGGAACTCGCCTGGGGTACACTCACACATATTATTCCCTCATTTAGTGCATATTTTCACAAAAAAGTGAAATTTTAAAAAATCCAGAAAATTGGCTGAAAACGAATAAATATCAAGGACTCATTGGGCGAATCGCTCTGGAACTGAAATCGGAATGCTCACTGACATTTCCCCTATCTGAAAGTCTGATAAACGCAGTAAAAATGACTAAGTCCAAAAAAAAAATTTTTTCAACTTTTTTCAATTATACCCCCGTGGGAAATTTATTCTACCCACACACATTTGGAACTCTCCTGGGGTACCCTCACACATATTATTCCCTCCTTTAGTGGATATTTTCACAAAAAAAGTGAAATTTTCAAAAATCCAGAAAATTGGCTGAAAAAGACTAAATATCAAGGGCTCATTGGGCGAATCGCTCTGGAACTGAAATCGGAACACTCACTGACATTTCCCCTATCTGAAAGTCTGATAAACGCCGGAAAAATGACTTAGTCCAAAAAAAAAAATTTTTCAACTTTTTTCAATTTTAACCCCGTGGGATATATATTCTACCCACACACATTTGGAACTCTCCTGGGATACCCTCACACATATTATTCCCTCATTTAGTGGATATTTTCACAAAAAAGTGAAATTTTCAAAAATCCTGAAAATTGGCTGAAAACGACTAAATATCAAGGACTCATTGGGCGAATCGCTCTGGAACTGAAATTGGAACGCTCACTGATATTTACCCTATCTGAAAGTCTGATAAACGCCGGAAAAATGACTAAGTCCAAAAAAAAAAATTTTCAACTTTTTTCAATTTTACCCTCGTGGGAGATATATTCTACCCACACTCATTTGAACTCTCCTGGGGTACCCTCACACATATTATTCCCTCATTTAGTGGATATTTTCACAAAAAAGTGAAATTTTCAAAAATCCAGAAAATTGGCTGAAAACAACTAAATATCAAGGATTCATGGGGCGAATTGCTCTGGAACTGAAATGAGAACGCTCACTGACATTTCCCCTATCTGAAAGTCTGATAAACGCAGGAAAAATGACTAAGTCCAAAAAAAAAATGTTTCAACTTTTTTCAATTTTACCCCCGTCGGATATATATTCTACCCACACTCATTTGGAACTCGCCTGGGGTACACTCACACATATTATTCCCTCATTTAGTGCATATTTTCACAAAAAAGTGAAATTTTAAAAAATCCAGAAAATTGGCTGAAAACGAATAAATATCAAGGACTCATTGGGCGAATCGCTCTGGAACTGAAATCGGAACGCTCACTGACATTTCCCCTATCTGAAAGTCTGATAAACGCCGGAAAAATGATTAAGTCCAAAAAAAAAATTTTTCAACTTTTTTCAATTTTACCCCCGTGCGATATATATTGTACCCACACACATTTCTAACTCTCCTGGGGTACTCTCACACATATTATTCCCTCATTTAGTGGATATTTTCAAAAAAAAGTGAAATTTTCAAAAATCCAAAATATTGGCTGAAAAAGACTAAATATCAAGGACTCATTGGGCGAATCGCTCTGGAACTGAAATCGGAACGCTCACTGACATTTCCCCTATCTGAAAGTCTGATAAACGCCGGAAAAATGACTAAGTCCAAAAAAAAAAATATTTCAACTTTTTTCAATTTTACCCCCGTGCGATATATATTCTACCCACACACATTTGGAACTCTCCTGGGGTACCCTCACACATATTATTCCCTCATTTAGTGGATATTTTCACAAAAAAGTGAAATTTTCAAACATCCAGAAAATTGGCTGAAAAAGACTAAATATCAAGGACTCATGGGGCGAATCGCTCTGGAACTGAAATCGGAACGCTCACTGACATTTCCCCTATCTGAAAGTCTGATAAACGCCAGAAAAATGACTAAGTCCAAAAAAAAAAATTTTTCAACTTTTTTCAATTTTACCCCCGTGCGATATATATTCTACCCACACACATTTGGAACTCTCCTGGGGTACCCTCACACATATTATTCCCTCATTTAGTGGATATTTTCACAAAAAAGTGAAATTTTCAAAAATCCAGAAAATTGGCTGAAAACAACTAAATATCAAGGACTCATTGGGCGAATCGCTCTGGAACTGAAATCGGAACGCTCACTGACATTTACCCTATCTGAAAGTCTGATAAACGCCGGAAAAATGACTAAGTCCAAAAAAAATATTTTTCAACTTTTTTCAATTTTACCCCCGTGCGATATATATTCTACCCACACACATTTGGAACTCTCCTGGGGTACCCTCACACATATTATTCCCTCATTTAGTGGATATTTTCACAAAAAAGTGAAATTTTCAAAAATCCAGAAAATTGGCTGAAAAAGACTAAATATCAAGGACTCATTGGGCAAATCGCTCTGGAACTGAAATCGGAACGCTCACTGACATTTACCCTATATGAAAGTCTGATAAACGCCGGAAAAATGACTAAGTCCAAAAAAAAAAATTTTCAACTTTTTTCAATTTTACCCCCGTGGGAGATATATTCTACCCACACTCATTTGGAACTCTCCTGGGGTACCCTCACACATATTATTCCCTCATTTAGTGCATATTTTCACAAAAAAGTGAAATTCTAAAAAAATCCAGAAAATTGGCTGAAAACGAATAAATATCAAGGACTCATTGGGCGAATCGCTCTGGAACTGAAATCGGAATGCTCACTGACATTTCCCCTATCTGAAAGTTTGATAAACGCAGTAAAAATGACAAAGTCCAAAAAAAAAATTTTTTCAACTTTTTTCAATTATACCCCCGTGGGAAATGTATTCTACCCACACACATTTGGAACTCTCCTGGGGTACCCTCACACATATTATTCCCTCCTTTAGTGGATATTTTCACAAAAAAAGTGAAATTTTCAAAAATCCAGAAAATTGGCTGAAAAAGACTAAATATCAAGGGCTCATTGGGCGAATCGCTCTGGAACTGAAATCAGAACACTCACTGACATTTCCCCTATCTGAAAGTCTGATAAACGCCGGAAAAATGACTTAGTCCAAAAAAAAAAATTTTTCAACTTTTTTCAATTTTAACCCCGTGGGATATATATTCTACCCACACACATTTGGAACTCTCCTGGGATACCCTCACACATATTATTCCCTCATTTAGTGGATATTTTCACAAAAAAGTGAAATTTTCAAAAATCCTGAAAATTGGCTGAAAACGACTAAATATCAAGGACTCATTGGGCGAATCGCTCTGGAACTGAAATCGGAACGCTCACTGATATTTACCCTATCTGAAAGTCTGATAAACGCCGGAAAAATGACTAAGTCCAAAAAAAAAAATTTTCAACTTTTTTCAATTTTACCCTCGTGGGAGATATATTCTACCCACACTCATTTGAACTCTCCTGGGGTACCCTCACACATATTATTCCCTCATTTAGTGGATATTTTCACAAAAAAGTGAAATTTTCAAAAATCCAGAAAATTGGCTGAAAACAATTAAATATCAAGGACTCATTGGGCGAATCGCTCTGGAACTGAAATCGGAACGCTCACTGACATTTCCCCTATCTGAAAGTCTGATAAACGCCGGAAAAATAATTAAGTCCAAAAAAAAAAATTTTTCAACTTTTTTCAATTTTACCCCCGTGCGATATATATTCTACCCACACACATTTGGAACTCTCCTGGGGTACCCTCACACATATTATTCCCTCATTTAGTGGATATTTTCACAAAAAAGTGAAATTTTCAAAAATCCAGAAAATTGGCTGAAAACAACTAAATATCAAGGATTCATGGGGCGAAGTGCTCTGGAACTGAAATGAGAACGCTCACTGACATTTCCCCTATCTGAAAGTCTGATAAACGCAGGAAAAATGACTAAGTCCAAAAAAAAAATGTTTCAACTTTTTTCAATTTTACCCCCGTCGGATATATATTCTACCCACACTCATTTGGAACTCGCCTGGGGTACACTCACACATATTATTCCCTCATTTAGTGCATATTTTCACAAAAAAGTGAAATTTTAAAAAATCCAGAAAATTGGCTGAAAACGAATAAATATCAAGGACTCATTGGGCGAATCGCTCTGGAACTGAAATCGGAATGCTCACTGACATTTCCCCTATCTGAAAGTCTGATAAACGCAGTAAAAATGACTAAGTCCAAAAAAAAAATTTTTTCAACTTTTTTCAATTATACCCCCGTGGGAAATTTATTCTACCCACACACATTTGGAACTCTCCTGGGGTACCCTCACACATATTATTCCCTCCTTTAGTGGATATTTTCACAAAAAAAGTGAAATTTTCAAAAATCCAGAAAATTGGCTGAAAAAGACTAAATATCAAGGGCTCATTGGGCGAATCGCTCTGGAACTGAAATCGGAACACTCACTGACATTTCCCCTATCTGAAAGTCTGATAAACGCCGGAAAAATGACTTAGTCCAAAAAAAAAAATTTTTCAACTTTTTTCAATTTTAACCCCGTGGGATATATATTCTACCCACACACATTTGGAACTCTCCTGGGATACCCTCACACATATTATTCCCTCATTTAGTGGATATTTTCACAAAAAAGTGAAATTTTCAAAAATCCTGAAAATTGGCTGAAAACGACTAAATATCAAGGACTCATTGGGCGAATCACTCTGGAACTGAAATCGGAACGCTCACTGATATTTACCCTATCTGAAAGTCTGATAAATGCCGGAAAAATGACTAAGTTCAAAAAAAAAAATTTTCAACTTTTTTAAATTTTACCCCGTGGGAGATATATTCTACCCACACTCATTTGAACTCTCCTGGGGTACCCTCACACATATTATTCCCTCATTTAGTGGATATTTTCACAAAAAAGTGAAATTTTCAAAAATCCAGAAAATTGGCTGAAAACAATTAAATATCAAGGACTCATTGGGCGAATCGCTCTGGAACTGAAATCGGAACGCTCACTGACATTTCCCCTATCTGAAAGTCTGATAAACGCCAGAAAAATGATTAAGTCCAAAAAAAAAAATTTTTCAACTTTTTTCAATTTTACCCCCGTGCGATATATATTGTACCCACACACATTTCTAACTCTCCTGGAGTACTCTCACACATATTATTCCCTCATTTAGTGGATATTTTAAAAAAAAAGTGAAATTTTCAAAAATCCAAAATATTGGCTGAAAACGACTAAATATCAAGGACTCATTGGGCGAATCGCTCTGGAACTGAAATCGGAACGCTCACTGACATTTCCCCTATCTGAAAGTCTGATAAACGCCGGAAAAATGACTAAGTCCAAAAAAAATATTTTTCAACTTTTTTCAATTTTACCCCCGTGCGATATATTTTCTACCCACACACATTTGGAACTCTCCTGGGGTACCCTCACACATATTATTCCCTCATTTAGTGGATATTTTCACAAAAAAGTGAAATTTTCAAAAATCCAGAAAATTGGCTGAAAAAGACTAAATATCAAGGACTCATTGGGCAAATCGCTCTGGAACTGAAATCGGAACGCTCACTGACATTTCCCCTATCTGAAAGTCTGATAAACGCAGTAAAAATGACTAAGTCCAAAAAAAAAATTTTTTCAACTTTTTTCAATTATACCCCCGTGGGAAATTTATTCTACCCACACACATTTGGAACTCTCCTGGGGTACCCTCACACATATTATTCCCTCCTTTAGTGGATATTTTCACAAAAAAAGTGAAATTTTCAAAAATCCAGAAAATTGGCTGAAAAAGACTAAATATCAAGGGCTCATTGGGCGAATCGCTCTGGAACTGAAATCGGAACACTCACTGACATTTCCCCTATCTGAAAGTCTGATAAACGCCGGAAAAATGACTTAGTCCAAAAAAAAAATTTTTCAACTTTTTTCAATTTTAACCCCGTGGGATATATATTCTACCCACACACATTTGGAACTCTCCTGGGATACCCTCACACATATTATTCCCTCATTTAGTGGATATTTTCACAAAAAAGTGAAATTTTCAAAAATCCTGAAAATTGGCTGAAAACGACTAAATATCAAGGACTCATTGGGCGAATCGCTCTGGAACTGAAATCGGAACGCTCACTGATATTTACCCTATCTGAAAGTCTGATAAACGCCGGAAAAATGACTAAGTTCAAAAAAAAAAATTTTCAACTTTTTTCAATTTTACCCCCGTGGGAGATATATTCTACCCACACTCATTTGAACTCTCCTGGAGTACCCTCACACATATTATTCCCTCATTTAGTGGATATTTTCACAAAAAAAGTGAAATTTTCAAAAATCCAGAAAATTGGCTGAAAACAATTAAATATCAAGGACTCATTGGGCGAATCGCTCTGGAACTGAAATCGGAACGCTCACTGACATTTCCCCTATCTGAAAGTCTGATAAACGCCGGAAAAATGATTAAGTCCAAAAAAAAAATTTTTCAACTTTTTTCAATTTTACCCCCGTGCGATATATATTGTACCCACACACATTTCTAACTCTCCTGGGGTACTCTCACACATATTATTCCCTCATTTAGTGGATATTTTCAAAAAAAAGTGAAATTTTCAAAAATCCAAAATATTGGCTGAAAACGACTAAATATCAAGGACTCATTGGGCGAATCGCTCTGGAACTGAAATCGGAACGCTCACTGACATTTCCCCTATCTGAAAGTCTGATAAACGCCGGAAAAATGACTAAGTCCAAAAAAAAAAATATTTCAACTTTTTTCAATTTTACCCCCGTGCGATATATATTCTACCCACACACATTTGGAACTCTCCTGGGGTACCCTCACACATATTATTCCCTCATTTAGTGGATATTTTCACAAAAAAGTGAAATTTTCAAAAATCCAGAAAATTGGCTGAAAAAGACTAAATATCAAGGACTCATTGGGCGAATCGCTCTGGAACTGAAATCGGAACGCTCACTGACATTTCCCCTATCTGAAAGTCTGATAAACGCCGGAAAAATGACTAAGTCCAAAAAAAAAAATTTTTCAACTTTTTTCAATTTTACCCCCGTGCGATATATATTCTACCCACACACATTTGGAAATCTCCTGGGGTACCCTCACACATATTATTCCCTCATTTAGTGCATATTTTCACAAAAAAGTGAAATTTTAAAAAAATCCAGAAAATTGGCTGAAAACGAATAAATATCAAGGACTCATTGGGCGAATCACTCTGGAACTGAAATCGGAATGCTCACTGACATTTCCCCTATCTGAAAGTCTGATAAACGCAGTAAAAATGACAAAGTCCAAAAAAAAAATTTTTTCAACTTTTTTCAATTATACCCCCGTGGGAAATGTATTCTACCCACACACATTTGGAACTCTCCTGGGGTACCCTCACACATATTATTCCCTCATTTAGTGGAAATTTTCACAAAAAAGTGAAATTTTCAAAAATCCTGAAAATTGGCTGAAAACGAATAAATATCAAGGACTCATTGGGCGAATCGCTCTGGAACTGAAATCGGAATGCTCACTGACATTTCCCCTATCTGAAAGTCTGATAAACGCAGTAAAAATGACAAAGTCCAAAAAAAAAATTTTTTCAACTTTTTTCAATTATACCCCCGTGGGAAATGTATTCTACCCACACACATTTGGAACTCTCATGGGGTACCCTCACACATATTATTCCCTCCTTTAGTGGATATTTTCACAAAAAAGTGAAATTTTCAAAAATCCTGAAAATTGGCTGAAAACGACTAAATATCAAGGACTCATTGGTCGAATCGCTCTGGAACTGAAATCGGAACGCTCATTGATATTTACCCTATCTGAAAGTCTGATAAACGCCGGAAAAATGACTAAGTCCAAAAAAAAAAATTTTCTACTTTTTTCAATTTTACCCTCGTGGGAGATATATTCTACCCACACTCATTTGAACTCTCCTGGGGTACCCTCACACATATTATTCCCTCATTTAGTGGATATTTTCACAAAAAAGTGAAATTTTCAAAAATCCAGAAAATTGGCTGAAAACAATTAAATATCAAGGACTCATTGGGCGAATCGCTCTGGAACTGAAATCGGAACGCTCACTGACATTTCCCCTATCTGAAAGTCTGATAAACGCCGGAAAAATAATTAAGTCCAAAAAAAAAAATTTTTCAACTTTTTTCAATTTTACCCCCGTGCGATATATATTCTACCCACACACATTTGGAACTCTCCTGGGGTACCCTCACACATATTATTCCCTCATTTAGTGCATATTTTCACAAAAAAGTGAAATTTTCAAAAATCCAGAAAATTGGCTGAAAACAACTAAATATCAAGGATTCATGGGGCGAATTGCTCTGGAACTGAAATGAGAACGCTCACTGACATTTCCCCTATCTGAAAGTCTGATAAACGCAGGAAAAATGACTAAGTCCAAAAAAAAAATGTTTCAACTTTTTTCAATTTTACCCCCGTCGGATATATATTCTACCCACACTCATTTGGAACTCGCCTGGGGTACACTCACACATATTATTCCCTCATTTAGTGCATATTTTCACAAAAAAGTGAAATTTTAAAAAATCCAGAAAATTGGCTGAAAACGAATAAATATCAAGGACTCATTGGGCGAATCGCTCTGGAACTGAAATCGGAATGCTCACTGACATTTCCCCTATCTGAAAGTCTGATAAACGCAGTAAAAATGACTAAGTCCAAAAAAAAAATTTTTTCAACTTTTTTCAATTATACCCCCGTGGGAAATTTATTCTACCCACACACATTTGGAACTCTCCTGGGGTACCCTCACACATATTATTCCCTCCTTTAGTGGATATTTTCACAAAAAAAGTGAAATTTTCAAAAATCCAGAAAATTGGCAGAAAAAGACTAAATATCAAGGGCTCATTGGGCGAATCGCTCTGGAACTGAAATCGGAACACTCACTGACATTTCCCCTATCTGAAAGTCTGATAAACGCCGGAAAAATGACTTAGTCCAAAAAAAAAAATTTTTCAACTTTTTTCAATTTTAACCCCGTGGGATATATATTCTACCCACACACATTTGGAACTCTCCTGGGATACCCTCACACATATTATTCCCTCATTTAGTGGATATTTTCACAAAAAAGTGAAATTTTCAAAAATCCTGAAAATTGGCTGAAAACGACTAAATATCAAGGACTCATTGGGCAAATCGCTCTGGAACTGAAATCGGAACGCTCACTGACATTTCCCCTATCTGAAAGTCTGATAAACGCCGGAAAAATGATTAAGTCCAAAAAAAAAATTTTTCAACTTTTTTCAATTTTACCCCCGTGCGATATATATTGTACCCACACACATTTCTAACTCTCCTGGGGTACTCTCACACATATTATTGCCTCATTTAGTGGATATTTTCAAAAAAAAGTGAAATTTTCAAAAATCCAAAATATTGGCTGAAAACGACTAAATATCAAGGACTCATTGGGCGAATCGCTCTGGAACTGAAATCGGAATGCTCACTGACATTTCCCCTATCTGAAAGTCTGATAAACGCCGGAAAAATGACAGTCCAAAAAAAAAAATATTTCAACTTTTTTCAATTTTACCCCCGTGCGATATATATTCTACCCACACACATTTGGAACTCTCCTGGGGTACCCTCACACATATTATTCCCTCATTTAGTGGATATTTTCACAAAAAAGTGAAATTTTCAAAAATCCAGAAAATTGGCTGAAAAAGACTAAATATCAAGGACTCATTGGGCGAATCGCTCTGGAACTGAAATCGGAACGCTCACTGACATTTCCCCTATCTGAAAGTCTGATAAACGCCGGAAAAATGACTAAGTCCAAAAAAAAAAATTTTTCAACTTTTTTCAATTTTACCCCCGTGCGATATATATTCTACCCACACACATTTGGAACTCTCCTGGGGTATCCTCACACATATTATTCCCTCATTTAGTGTATATTTTCACAAAAAAGTGAAATTTTCAAAAATCCAGAAAATTGGCTGAAAACAACTAAATATCAAGGACTCATTGGGCGAATCGCTCTGGAACTGAAATCGGAACGCTCACTGACATTTCCCCTATCTGAAAGTCTGATAAACGCTGGAAAAATGACTAAGTCCAAAAAAAATATTTTTCAACTTTTTTCAATTTTACCCCCGTGCGATATATATTCTACCCACACACATTTGGAACTCTCCTGGGGTACCCTCACACATATTATTCCCTCATTTAGTGGATATTTTCACAAAAAAGTGAAATTTTCAAAAATCCAGAAAATTGGCTGAAAAAGACTAAATATCAAGGACTCATTGGGCGAATCGCTCTGGAACTGAAATCGGAACGCTCACTGACATTTCCCCTATCTGAAAGTCTGATAAACGCCGGAAAAATAATTAAGTCCAAAAAAAAAAATTTTTCAACTTTTTTCAATTTTACCCCCGTGCGATATATATTCTACCCACACACATTTGGAACTCTCCTGGGGTACCCTCACACATATTATTCCCTCATTTAGTGCATATTTTCACAAAAAAGTGAAATTTTCAAAAATCCAGAAAATTGGCTGAAAACAACTAAATATCAAGGATTCATGGGGCGAATTGCTCTGGAACTGAAATGAGAACGCTCACTGACATTTCCCCTATCTGAAAGTCTGATAAACGCAGGAAAAATGACTAAGTCCAAAAAAAAAATGTTTCAACTTTTTTCAATTTTACCCCCGTCGGATATATATTCTACCCACACTCATTTGGAACTCGCCTGGGGTACACTCACACATATTATTCCCTCATTTAGTGCATATTTTCACAAAAAAGTGAAATTTTAAAAAATCCAGAAAATTGGCTGAAAACGAATAAATATCAAGGACTCATTGGGCGAATCGCTCTGGAACTGAAATCGGAATGCTCACTGACATTTCCCCTATCTGAAAGTCTGATAAACGCAGTAAAAATGACTAAGTCCAAAAAAAAAATTTTTTCAACTTTTTTCAATTATACCCCCGTGGGAAATTTATTCTACCCACACACATTTGGAACTCTCCTGGGGTACCCTCACACATATTATTCCCTCCTTTAGTGGATATTTTCACAAAAAAAGTGAAATTTTCAAAAATCCAGAAAATTGGCTGAAAAAGACTAAATATCAAGGGCTCATTGGGCGAATCGCTCTGGAACTGAAATCGGAACACTCACTGACATTTCCCCTATCTGAAAGTCTGATAAACGCCAGAAAAATGACTTAGTCCAAAAAAAAAAATTTTTCAACTTTTTTCAATTTTAACCCCGTGGGATATATATTCTACCCACACACATTTGGAACTCTCCTGGGATACCCTCACACATATTATTCCCTCATTTAGTGGATATTTTCACAAAAAAGTGAAATTTTCAAAAATCCTGAAAATTGGCTGAAAACGACTAAATATCAAGGACTCATTGGGCGAATCGCTCTGGAACTGAAATCGGAACGCTCACTGATATTTACCCTATCTGAAAGTCTGATAAACGCCGGAAAAATGACTAAGTTCAAAAAAAAAAATTTTCAACTTTTTTCAATTTTACCCCCGTGGGAGATATATTCTACCCACACTCATTTGGAACTCTCCTGGGGTACCCTCACACATATTATTCCCTCATTTAGTGCATATTTTCACAAAAAAGTGAAATTTTAAAAAAATCCAGAAAATTGGCTGAAAACGAATAAATATCAAGGACTCATTGGGCGAATCGCTCTGGAACTGAAATCGGAATGCTCACTGACATTTCCCCTATCTGAAAGTCTGATAAACGCAGTAAAAATGACAAAGTCCAAAAAAAAAATTTTTTCAACTTTTTTCAATTATACCCCCGTGGGAAATGTATTCTACCCACACACATTTGGAACTCTCCTGGGGTACCCTCACACATATTATTCCCTCATTTAGTGGATATTTTCACAAAAAAGTGAAATTTTCAAAAATCCAGAAAATTGGCTGAAAACAATTAAATATCAAGGACTCATTGGGCAAATCGCTCTGGAACTGAAATCGGAACGCTCACTGACATTTCCCCTATCTGAAAGTCTGATAAACGCCGGAAAAATGATTAAGTCCAAAAAAAAATTTTTTCAACTTTTTTCAATTTTACCCCCGTGCGATATATATTGTACCCACACACATTTCTAACTCTCCTGGGGTACTCTCACACATATTATTGCCTCATTTAGTGGATATTTTCAAAAAAAAGTGAAATTTTCAAAAATCCAAAATATTGGCTGAAAACGACTAAATATCAAGGACTCATTGGGCGAATCGCTCTGGAACTGAAATCGGAATGCTCACTGACATTTCCCCTATCTGAAAGTCTGATAAACGCCGGAAAAATGACAGTCCAAAAAAAAAAATATTTCAACTTTTTTCAATTTTACCCCCGTGCGATATATATTCTACCCACACACATTTGGAACTCTCCTGGGGTACCCTCACACATATTATTCCCTCATTTAGTGGATATTTTCACAAAAAAGTGAAATTTTCAAAAATCCAGAAAATTGGCTGAAAAAGACTAAATATCAAGGACTCATTGGGCGAATCGCTCTGGAACTGAAATCGGAACGCTCACTGACATTTCCCCTATCTGAAAGTCTGATAAACGCCGGAAAAATGACTAAGTCCAAAAAAAAAAATTTTTCAACTTTTTTCAATTTTACCCCCGTGCGATATATATTCTACCCACACACATTTGGAACTCTCCTGGGGTATCCTCACACATATTATTCCCTCATTTAGTGTATATTTTCACAAAAAAGTGAAATTTTCAAAAATCCAGAAAATTGGCTGAAAACAACTAAATATCAAGGACTCATTGGGCGAATCGCTCTGGAACTGAAATCGGAACGCTCACTGACATTTCCCCTATCTGAAAGTCTGATAAACGCTGGAAAAATGACTAAGTCCAAAAAAAATATTTTTCAACTTTTTTCAATTTTACCCCCGTGCGATATATATTCTACCCACACACATTTGGAACTCTCCTGGGGTACCCTCACACATATTATTCCCTCATTTAGTGGATATTTTCACAAAAAAGTGAAATTTTCAAAAATCCAGAAAATTGGCTGAAAAAGACTAAATATCAAGGACTCATTGGGCGAATCGCTCTGGAACTGAAATCGGAACGCTCACTGACATTTCCCCTATCTGAAAGTCTGATAAACGCCGGAAAAATGACTAAGTCCAAAAAAAAAAATTTTTCAACTTTTTTCAATTTTACCCCCGTGCGATATATATTCTACCCACACACATTTGGAACTCTCCTGGGGTACCCTCACACATATTATTCCCTCATTTAGTGGATATTTTCACAAAAAAGTGAAATTTTCAAAAATCCAGAAAATTGGCTGAAAACAACTAAATATCAAGGACTCATTGGGCGAATCGCTCTGGAACTGAAATCGGAACGCTCACTGACATTTCCCCTATCTGAAAGTCTGATAAACGCCGGAAAAATGACTAAGTCCAAAAAAAAAATTTTTTCAACTTTTTTCAATTTTACCCCCGTGCGATATATATTCTACCCACACACATTTGGAACTCTCCTGGGGTACCCTCACACATATTATTCCCTCATTTAGTGCATATTTTCACAAAAAAGTGAAATTTTAAAAAATCCAGAAAATTGGCTGAAAACGAATAAATATCAAGGACTCATTGGGCGAATCGCTCTGGAACTGAAATCGGAATGCTCACTGACATTTCCCCTATCTGAAAGTCTGATAAACGCAGTAAAAATGACTAAGTCCAAAAAAAAAATTTTTTCAACTTTTTTCAATTATACCCCCGTGGGAAATTTATTCTACCCACACACATTTGGAACTCTCCTGGGGTACCCTCACACATATTATTCCCTCCTTTAGTGGATATTTTCACAAAAAAAGTGAAATTTTCAAAAATCCAGAAAATTGGCTGAAAAAGACTAAATATCAAGGGCTCATTGGGCGAATCGCTCTGGAACTGAAATCGGAATGCTCACTGACATTTCCCCTATCTGAAAGTCTGATAAACGCAGTAAAAATGACTAAGTCCAAAAAAAAAATTTTTTCAACTTTTTTCAATTATACCCCCGTGGGAAATTTATTCTACCCACACACATTTGGAACTCTCCTGGGGTACCCTCACACATATTATTCCCTCCTTTAGTGGATATTTTCACAAAAAAAGTGAAATTTTCAAAAATCCAGAAAATTGGCTGAAAAAGACTAAATATCAAGGGCTCATTGGGCGAATCGCTCTGGAACTGAAATCGGAACACTCACTGACATTTCCCCTATCTGAAAGTCTGATAAACGCCGGAAAAATGACTTAGTCCAAAAAAAAAAATTTTTCAACTTTTTTCAATTTTAACCCCGTGGGATATATATTCTACCCACACACATTTGGAACTCTCCTGGGATACCCTCACACATATTATTCCCTCATTTAGTGGATATTTTCACAAAAAAGTGAAATTTTCAAAAATCCTGAAAATTGGCTGAAAACGACTAAATATCAAGGACTCATTGGGCGAATCGCTCTGGAACTGAAATCGGAACGCTCACTGACATTTCCCCTATCTGAAAGTCTGATAAACGCTGGAAAAATGACTAAGTCCAAAAAAAATATTTTTCAACTTTTTTCAATTTTACCCCCGTGCGATATATATTCTACCCACACACATTTGGAACTCTCCTGGGGTACCCTCACACATATTATTCCCTCATTTAGTGGATATTTTCACAAAAAAGTGAAATTTTCAAAAATCCAGAAAATTGGCTGAAAAAGACTAAATATCAAGGACTCATTGTGCGAATCGCTCTGGAACTGAAATCGGAACGCTCACTGACATTTCCCCTATCTGAAAGTCTGATAAACGCCGGAAAAATGACTAAGTCCAAAAAAAAAAATTTTTCAACTTTTTTCAATTTTACCCCCGTGCGATATATATTCTACCCACACACATTTGGAACTCTCCTGGGGTACCCTCACACATATTATTCCCTCATTTAGTGGATATTTTCACAAAAAAGTGAAATTTTCAAAAATCCAGAAAATTGGCTGAAAACAACTAAATATCAAGGACTCATTGGGCGAATCGCTCTGGAACTGAAATCGGAACGCTCACTGACATTTCCCCTATCTGAAAGTCTGATAAACGCCGGAAAAATGACTAAGTCCAAAAAAAAAATTTTTTCAACTTTTTTCAATTTTACCCCCGTGCGATATATATTCTACCCACACACATTTGGAACTCTCCTGGGGTACCCTCACACATATTATTCCCTCATTTAGTGCATATTTTCACAAAAAAGTGAAATTTTAAAAAATCCAGAAAATTGGCTGAAAACGAATAAATATCAAGGACTCATTGGGCGAATCGCTCTGGAACTGAAATCGGAATGCTCACTGACATTTCCCCTATCTGAAAGTCTGATAAACGCAGTAAAAATGACTAAGTCCAAAAAAAAAAATTTTTTCAACTTTTTTCAATTATACCCCCGTGGGAAATTTATTCTACCCACACACATTTGGAACTCTCCTGGGGTACCCTCACACATATTATTCCCTCCTTTAGTGGATATTTTCACAAAAAAGTGAAATTTTCAAAAATCCCGAAAATTGGCTGAAAACAACTAAATATCAAGAATTCATGGGGCGAATCGCTCTGGAACTGAAATCGGAACGCTCACTGACATTTCCCCTATCTGAAAGTCTGATAAACGCCGGAAAAATGACTAAGTCCAAAAAAAAAAGTTTTCAAAATTTTTTCAATTTTACCCCCGTGGGATATATATTCTACCCACACACATTTGGAACTCTCCTGGGGTACCCTCACACATATTATTCCCTCATTTAGTGGATATTTTCACAAAAAAGTGAAATTTTCAAAAATCCAGAAAATTGGCTGAAAAAGACTAAATATCAAGGACTCATTGGGCGAATCGCTCTGGAAATGAAATCGGAACGGTCACTGACATTTCCCCTATATGAAAGTCTGACAAACGTCGGAAAAATGACTAAGTCCAAAAAAAAAATTTTTTCAACTTTTTTCAATTTTACCCCAGTGGGATATATATTCTACCCACACACATTAGGAACTCTCCTGGGCTACATTCACACATATTGTTCCCTCATTTAGTGGATATTTTCACAAAAAAGTGAAATTTTCAAAAATCCATAAAATTGGCTGAAAAAGACTAAATATCACGATCTCATTGGGCGAATCGCTCTGGAACTGAAATCGGAATGCTCACTGACATTTCCCCTATCTGAAAGTCTGATAAACGCAGGAAAAATGACTAAGTCCAAAATAAAATGTTTTCAACTTTTTTCAATTTTACCCCCGTGGGATATATATTCTACCCACACACATTTCTAACTCTCCTGGGGTACCCTCACACATATTATTCCCTCATTTAGTGGATATTTTCACAAAAAAGTGAAATTTTCAAAAATCCAAAATATTGGCTGAAAACGACTAAATATCAAGGACTCATTGGGCGAATCGCTCTGGAACTGAAATCCGAACGCTTAATGACATTTGCCCTATCTGAAAGTCTGATAAACGCCGGAAAAATGACTAAGTACGAAAAAAAAAATTTTTCAACTTTTTTCAATTTTACCCCCGTGGGATATATATTCTACCCAAACACATTAGGAACTCTCCTGGGCTACATTCACACATATTGTTCCCTTATTTAGTGGATATTTTCACAAAAAAAGTGAAATTTTCAAAAATCCATAAAATTGGCTGAAAACGACTAAATATCAAGTACTCATTGGGCGAATCGCTCTGGAACTGAAATCGGAACGCTCACTGACATTTACCCTATGTGAAAGTCTGATAAACGCCGGAAAAATGACTAAGTCCAAAAAAAAATTTTTTTCAACTTTTTCCAATTTTACCCCCGTGGGATATATATTCTACCCACACACATTTGGAACTCTCCTGGGGTACCCTCACACATGTTATTACCTCATTTAGTGGATATTTTCACAAAAAAGTGAAATTTTCAAAAATCCAGAAAATTGGCTGAAAACGACTAAATGTCAAGGACTCATTGGGCAAAGCGCTCTGGAACTGAAATCGGAATGCTCACTGACATTTCCCCTATCTGAAAGTCTGATAAACGCAGGAAAAATGACTAAGTCCAAAAAAAAAATTTTTTCAACTTTTTTCAATTTTACCCACGTGGGATATATATTGTACCCACACACATTTCTAACTCTCCTGGGGTACTCTCACACATATTATTCCCTCATTTAGTGGATATTTTCAAAAAAAAGTGAAATTTTCAAAAATCCAAAATATTGGCTGAAAACGACTAAATATCAAGGACTCATTGGGCGAATCGCTCTGGAACTGAAATCGGAACGCTCACTGACATTTCCCCTATCTGAAAGTCTGATAAACGCCGGAAAAATGACTAAGTCCAAAAAAAAAAATATTTCAACTTTTTTCAATTTTACCCCCGTGCGATATATATTCTACCCACACATATTTGGAACTCTCCTGGGGTACCCTCACACATATTATTCCCTCATTTAGTGGATATTTTCACAAAAAAGTGAAATTTTCAAAAATCCAGAAAATCGGCTGAAAAAGACTAAATATCAAGGACTCATTGGGCGAATCGCTCTGCAACTGAAATCGGAACGCTCAATGACATTTGCCCTATCTGAAAGTCTGATAAACGCCGGAAAAATGACTAAGTCCAAAAAAAAAATTTTTTCAACTTTTTTCAATTTTACCCCTGTGGGATATATATTCTACCCACACTCATTTGGAACTCTCCTGGGGTACCCTCACACATATTATTCCCTCATTTAGTGGATATTTTCACAAAAAAGTGAAATTTTCAAAAATCCCGAAAATTGGCTGAAAACAACTAAATATCAAGAATTCATGGGGCGAATCGCTCTGGAACTGAAATCGGAACGCTCACTGACATTTCCCCTATCTGAAAGTCTGGTAAACGTAGGAAAAATGACTAAGCCCAAAAAAAAAATTTTTCAACTTTTTTCAATTTTACCCCGTGGGATATATATTCTACCCACACACATTTGGAACTCTCCTGGGGTACCCTCACACATATTATTCCCTCATTTAGTGGATATTTTCACAAAAAAGTGAAATTTTCAAAAATCCAGAAAATTGGCTGAAAAAGACTAAATATCAAGGACCCATTGGGCGAATCGCTCTGGAACTGAAATCGGAACGCTCACTGACATTTGCCCTATCTGAAAGTCTGATAAACGCCGGAAAAATGACTAAGTCCAAAAAAAATATTTTTCAACTTTTTTCAATTTTACCCCGTGGGATATATATTCTACCCACACACATTTGGAACTCTCCTGGGGTACCCTCACACATATTATTCCCTCATTTAGTGGATATTTTCACAAAAAAGTGAAATTTTCAAAAATGCAGAAAATTGGCTGAAAAAGACTAAATATCAAGATCTCATTGGGCGAATCGCTCTGGAACTGAAATCGGAATGCTCACTGACATTTCCCCTATCTGAAAGTCTGATAAACGCCGGAAAAATGACTAAGTCCAAAAAAAAAAGTTTTCGAATTTTTTCAATTTTACCCCCGTGGGCTATATATTCTACCAACACTCATTTGGAACTCTCCTGTGGTACCCTCACACATATTATTCCCTCATTTAGTGGATATTTTCACAAAAAAGTGAAATTTTCAAAAATCCCGAAAATTGGCTGAAAACGACTAAATATCAAGGACTCATTGGGCGAATCGCTCTGGAACTGAAATCGGAACGCTCACTGACATTTCCCCTATCTGAAAGTCTGGTAAACGTAGGAAAAATGACTAAGCCCAAAAAAAAAATTTTTCAACTTTTTTCAATTTTACCCCCGTGGGATATATATTCTACCCACACACATTTGGAACTCTCCTGGGGTACCCTCACACATATTATTCCCTCATTTAGTGGATATTTTCACAAAAAAGTGAAATTTTCAAAAATCCAGAAAATTGGCTGAAAAAGACTAAATATCAAGGACTCATTGGGCGAATCGCTCTGGAAATGAAATCGGAACGGTCACTGACATTTCCCCTATCTGAAAGTCTGATAAACGTCGGAAAAATGACGAAGTCCAAAAAAAAAATTTTTTCAACTTTTTTCAATTTTACCCCAGTGGGATATATATTCTACCCACACACATTAGGAACTCTCCTGGGCTACATTCACACATATTGTTCCCTCATTTAGTGGATATTTTCACAAAAAAGTGAAATTTTCAAAAATCCATAAAATTGGCTGAAAAAGACTAAATATCAAGATCTCATTGGGCGAATCGCTCTGGAACTGAAATCGGAATGCTCACTGACATTTCCCCTATCTGAAAGTCTGATAAACGCAGGAAAAATGACTAAGTCCAAAATAAAATGTTTTCAACTTTTTTCAATTTTACCCCCGTGGGATATATATTCTACCCACACACATTTCTAACTCTCCTGGGGTACCCTCACACATATTATTCCCTCATTTAGTGGATATTTTCACAAAAAAGTGAAATTTTCAAAAATCCAAAATATTGGCTGAAAACGACTAAATATCAAGGACTCATTGGGCGAATCACTCTGGAACTGAAATCCGAACGCTTAATGACATTTGCCCTATCTGAAAGTCTGATAAACGCCGGAAAAATGACTAAGTACGAAAAAAAAAATTTTTCAACTTTTTTCAATTTTACCCCCGTGGGATATATATTCTACCCACACACATTAGGAACTCTCCTGGGCTACATTCACACATATTGTTCCCTCATTTAGTGGATATTTTCACAAAAAAGTGAAATTTTCAAAAATCCATAAAATTGGCTGAAAACGACTAAATATCAAGTACTCATTGGGCGAATCGCTCTGGAACTGAAATCGGAACGCTCACTGACATTTCCCCTACCTGAAAGTCTGATAAACGCCGGAAAAATGACTAAGTCCAAAAAAAAAATTTTTCAACTTTTTTCAATTTTACCCCCGTGGGATATATATTGTACCCACACACATTTGGAACTCTCCTGGGGTACCCTCACACATGTTATTACCTCAATTAGTGGATATTTTCACAAAAAAGTGAAATTTTCAAAAATCCAGAAAAATGGCTGAAAAAGACTAAATATCAAGGACTCTTTGGGCGAATCGCTCTGGAACTAAAATCGGAACACTCACTGACATTTACCCTATGTGAAAGTCTGATAAACGCAGGAAAAATGACTAAGTCCAAAAAAAAATTTTTTTCAACTTTTTTCAATTTTACCCCCGTGGGATATATATTCTACCCACACACATTTGGAACTCTCCTGGGGTACCCTCACACATGTTATTACCTCATTTAGTGGATATTTTCACAAAAAAGTGAAATTTTCAAAAATCCAGAAAATTGGCTGAAAACGACTAAATGTCAAGGACTCATTGGGCAAAGCGCTCGTGAACTGAAATCGGAATGCTCACTGACATTTCCCCTATCTGAAAGTCTGATAAACGCAGGAAAAATGACTAAGTCCAAAAAAAAAATTTTTCAACTTTTTTCAATTTTACCCCCGTGGGACATATATTCTACCCACACACATTTCTAACTCTCCTGGGCTACATTCACACATATTATTCCCTCATTTAGTGGATATTTTCACAAAAAAGTGAAATTTTCAAAAATCCAAAATATTGGCTGAAAACGACTAAATATCAAGGACTCATTGGGCGAATCGCTCTGGAACTGAAATCCGAACGCTTAATGACATTTGCCCTATCTGAAAGTCTGATAAACGCCGGAAAAATGACTAAGTACGAAAAAAAAATTTTTTCAACTTTTTTCAATTTTACCCCCGTGGGATATATATTCTACCCACACACATTAGGAACTCTCCTGGGCTACATTCACACATATTGTTCCCTTATTTAGTGGATATTTTCACAAAAAAAGTGAAATTTTCAAAAATCCATAAAATTGGCTGAAAACGACTAAATATCAAGTACTCATTGGGCGAATCGCTCTGGAACTGAAATCGGAACGCTCACTGACATTTACCCTATGTGAAAGTCTGATAAACGCCGGAAAAATGACTAAGTCCAAAAAAAAATTTTTTTCAACTTTTTTCAATTTTACCCCCGTGGGATATATATTGTACCCACACACATTTCTAACTCTCCTGGGGTACTCTCACACATATTATTCCCTCATTTAGTGGATATTTTCAAAAAAAAGTGAAATTTTCAAAAATCCAAAATATTGGCTGAAAACGACTAAATATCAAGGACTCATTGGGCGAATCGCTCTGGAACTGAAATCGGAACGCTCACTGACATTTCCCCTATCTGAAAGTCTGATAAACGCCGGAAAAATGACTAAGTCCAAAAAAAAAAATATTTCAACTTTTTTCAATTTTACCCCCGTGCGATATATATTCTACCCACACACATTTGGAACTCTCCTGGGGTACCCTCACACATATTATTCCCTCATTTAGTGGATATTTTCACAAAAAAAGTGAAATTTTCAAAAATCCAGAAAATTGGCTGAAAACGACTAAATATCAATGACTCATTGGGCGAATCGCTCTGGAACTGAAATCGGAATGCTCACTGACATTTCCCCTATCTGAAAGTCTGATAAACGCCGGAAAAATGACTAAGTCCAAAAAAAAAAAATTTTTCAACTTTTTTCAATTTTACCCCCGTGCGATATATATTCTACCCACACACATTTGGAACTCTCCTGGGGTACCCTCACACATATTATTCCCTCATTTAGTGGATATTTTCACAAAAAAGTGAAATTTTCAAAAATCCAGAAAATTGGCTGAAAAAGACTAAATATCAAGATCTCATTGGGCGAATCGCTCTGGAACTGAAATCGGAATGCTCACTGACATTTCCCCTATCTGAAAGTCTGATAAACGCCGGAAAAATGACTAAGTCCAAAAAAAAAAGTTTTCAAATTTTTTCAATTTTACCCCCGTGGGCTATATATTCTACCAACACTCATTTGGAACTCTCCTGGGGTACCCTCACACATATTATTCCCTCATTTAGTGGATATTTTCACAAAAAAGTGAAATTTTCAAAAATCCCGAAAATTGGCTGAAAACGACTAAATATCAAGGACTCATTGGGCGAATCGCTCTGGAACTGAAATCGGAACGCTCACTGACATTTCCCCTATCTGAAAGTCTGGTAAACGTAGGAAAAATGACTAAGCCCAAAAAAAAAATTTTTCAACTTTTTTCAATTTTACCCCCGTGGGATATATATTCTACCCACACACATTTGGAACTCTCCTGGGGTACCCTCACACATATTATTCCCTCATTTAGTGGATATTTTCACAAAAAAGTGAAATTTTCAAAAATCCAGAAAATTGGCTGAAAAAGACTAAATATCAAGGACTCATTGGGCGAATCGCTCTGGAAATGAAATCGGAACGGTCACTGACATTTCCCCTATCTGAAAGTCTGATAAACGTCGGAAAAATGACGAAGTCCAAAAAAAAAATTTTTTCAACTTTTTTCAATTTTACCCCAGTGGGATATATATTCTACCCACACACATTAGGAACTCTCCTGGGCTACATTCACACATATTGTTCCCTCATTTAGTGGATATTTTCACAAAAAAGTGAAATTTTCAAAAATCCATAAAATTGGCTGAAAAAGACTAAATATCAAGATCTCATTGGGCGAATCGCTCTGGAACTGAAATCGGAATGCTCACTGACATTTCCCCTATCTGAAAGTCTGATAAACGCAGGAAAAATGACTAAGTCCAAAATAAAATGTTTTCAACTTTTTTCAATTTTACCCCCGTGGGATATATATTCTACCCACACACATTTCTAACTCTCCTGGGGTACCCTCACACATATTATTCCCTCATTTAGTGGATATTTTCACAAAAAAGTGAAATTTTCAAAAATCCAAAATATTGGCTGAAAACGACTAAATATCAAGGACTCATTGGGCGAATCGCTCTGGAACTGAAATCGGAACGCTCACTGACATTTCCCCTATCTGAAAGTCTGGTAAACGTAGGAAAAATGACTAAGCCCAAAAAAAAAATTTTTCAACTTTTTTCAATTTTACCCCCGTGGGATATATATTCTACCCACACACATTTGGAACTCTCCTGGGGTACCCTCACACATATTATTCCCTCATTTAGTGGATATTTTCACAAAAAAGTGAAATTTTCAAAAATCCAGAAAATTGGCTGAAAAAGACTAAATATCAAGGACTCATTGGGCGAATCGCTCTGGAAATGAAATCGGAACGGTCACTGACATTTCCCCTATCTGAAAGTCTGATAAACGTCGGAAAAATGACGAAGTCCAAAAAAAAAATTTTTTCAACTTTTTTCAATTTTACCCCAGTGGGATATATATTCTACCCACACACATTAGGAACTCTCCTGGGCTACATTCACACATATTGTTCCCTCATTTAGTGGATATTTTCACAAAAAAGTGAAATTTTCAAAAATCCATAAAATTGGCTGAAAAAGACTAAATATCAAGATCTCATTGGGCGAATCGCTCTGGAACTGAAATCGGAATGCTCACTGACATTTCCCCTATCTGAAAGTCTGATAAACGCAGGAAAAATGACTAAGTCCAAAATAAAATGTTTTCAACTTTTTTCAATTTTACCCCCGTGGGATATATATTCTACCCACACACATTTCTAACTCTCCTGGGGTACCCTCACACATATTATTCCCTCATTTAGTGGATATTTTCACAAAAAAGTGAAATTTTCAAAAATCCAAAATATTGGCTGAAAACGACTAAATATCAAGGACTCATTGGGCGAATCGCTCTGGAACTGAAATCGGAACGCTCACTGACATTTCCCCTATCTGAAAGTCTGGTAAACGTAGGAAAAATGACTAAGCCCAAAAAAAAAATTTTTCAACTTTTTTCAATTTTACCCCCGTGGGATATATATTCTACCCACACACATTTGGAACTCTCCTGGGGTACCCTCACACATATTATTCCCTCATTTAGTGGATATTTTCACAAAAAAGTGAAATTTTCAAAAATCCAGAAAATTGGCTGAAAAAGACTAAATATCAAGGACTCATTGGGCGAATCGCTCTGGAAATGAAATCGGAACGGTCACTGACATTTCCCCTATCTGAAAGTCTGATAAACGTCGGAAAAATGACGAAGTCCAAAAAAAAAATTTTTTCAACTTTTTTCAATTTTACCCCAGTGGGATATATATTCTACCCACACACATTAGGAACTCTCCTGGGCTACATTCACACATATTGTTCCCTCATTTAGTGGATATTTTCACAAAAAAGTGAAATTTTCAAAAATCCATAAAATTGGCTGAAAAAGACTAAATATCAAGATCTCATTGGGCGAATCGCTCTGGAACTGAAATCGGAATGCTCACTGACATTTCCCCTATCTGAAAGTCTGATAAACGCAGGAAAAATGACTAAGTCCAAAATAAAATGTTTTCAACTTTTTTCAATTTTACCCCCGTGGGATATATATTCTACCCACACACATTTCTAACTCTCCTGGGGTACCCTCACACATATTATTCCCTCATTTAGTGGATATTTTCACAAAAAAGTGAAATTTTCAAAAATCCAAAATATTGGCTGAAAACGACTAAATATCAAGGACTCATTGGGCGAATCACTCTGGAACTGAAATCCGAACGCTTAATGACATTTGCCCTATCTGAAAGTCTGATAAACGCCGGAAAAATGACTAAGTACGAAAAAAAAAATTTTTCAACTTTTTTCAATTTTACCCCCGTGGGATATATATTCTACCCACACACATTAGGAACTCTCCTGGGCTACATTCACACATATTGTTCCCTCATTTAGTGGATATTTTCACAAAAAAGTGAAATTTTCAAAAATCCATAAAATTGGCTGAAAACGACTAAATATCAAGTACTCATTGGGCGAATCGCTCTGGAACTGAAATCGGAACGCTCACTGACATTTCCCCTACCTGAAAGTCTGATAAACGCCGGAAAAATGACTAAGTCCAAAAAAAAAATTTTTCAACTTTTTTCAATTTTACCCCCGTGGGATATATATTGTACCCACACACATTTGGAACTCTCCTGGGGTACCCTCACACATGTTATTACCTCATTTAGTGGATATTTTCACAAAAAAGTGAAATTTTCAAAAATTCAGAAAAATGGCTGAAAAAGACTAAATATCAAGGACTCTTTGGGCGAATCGCTCTGGAACTAAAATCGGAACGCTCACTGACATTTACCCTATGTGAAAGTCTGATAAACGCAGGAAAAATGACTAAGTCCAAAAAAAAATTTTTTTCAACTTTTTTCAATTTTACCCCCGTGGGATATATATTCTACCCACACACATTTGGAACTCTCCTGGGGTACCCTCACACATGTTATTACCTCATTTAGTGGATATTTTCACAAAAAAGTGAAATTTTCAAAAATCCAGAAAATTTGCTGAAAACGACTAAATGTCAAGGACTCATTGGGCAAAGCGCTCGTGAACTGAAATCGGAATGCTCACTGACATTTCCCCTATCTGAAAGTCTGATAAACGCAGGAAAAATGACTAAGTCCAAAAAAAAAATTTTTCAACTTTTTTCAATTTTACCCCCGTGGGACATATATTCTACCCACACACATTTGGAACTCTCCTGGGGTACCCTCACACATGTTATTACCTCATTTAGTGGATATTTTCACAAAAAAGTGAAATTTTCAAAAATCCAGAAAATTGGCTGAAAAAGACTAAATATCAAGGACTCTTTGGGCGAATCGCTCTGGAACTGAAATCGGAACGCTCACTGACATTTACCCTATGTGAAAGTCTGATAAACGCCGGAAAAATGACTAAGTCCAAAAAAAAATTTTTTCCAACTCTTTTCAATTTTACCCCCGTGGGATAAATATTCTGCCCACACTCATTTGGAACTCTCCTGGGGTACCCTCACACATATTATTCCCTCATTTAGTGGATATTTTCACAAAAAAGTGAAATTTTTAAAAATCCATAAAATTGGCTGAAAAAGACTAAATATAAAGGACTCATTGGGCGAATCGCTCTGGAACTGAAATCGGAATGCTCACTGACATTTCCCCTATCTGAAAGTCTGATAAACGCAGGAAAAATGACTAAGTCCAAAATAAAATGTTTTCAACTTTTTTCAATTTTACCCCCGTGGGATATATATTCTACCCACACACATTTCTAACTCTCCTGGGGTACCCTCACACATATTATTCCCTCATTTAGTGGATATTTTCACAAAAAAGTGAAATTTTCAAAAATCCCGAAAATTGGCTGAAAACGACTAAATATCAAGGACTCATTGGGCGAATCGCTCTGGAACTGAAATTGGAACGCTCACTGACATTTACCCTATCTGAAAGTCTAATAAACACCAGAAAAATGACTAAGTCCAAAAAAAAATTTTTTTTAACTTTTTTCAATTTTACCCCCGTGGGATACATATTCTACCCACACACATTTGGAACTCTCCTGGGGTACCCTCACACATATTATTCCCTCATTTAGTGGATATTTTCATAAAAAAGTGAAATTTTCAAAAATCCAGAAAATTGGCTGAAAAAGACTAAATATCAAGGACTCATTGGGCGAATCGCTCTGGAAATGAAATCGGAACGGTCACTGACATTTCCCCTATCTGAAAGTCTGATAAACGTCGGAAAAATGACTAAGTCCAAAAAAAAAATTTTTTCAACTTTTTTCAATTTTACCCCCGTGGGATATATATTCTACCCACACACATTAGGAACTCTCCTGGGCTACATTCACACATATTGTTCCCTCATTTAGTGGATATTTTCACAAAAAAGTGAAATTTTCAAAAATCCATAAAATTGGCTGAAAAAGACTAAATATCAAGATCTCATTGGGCGAATCGCTCTGGAACTGAAATCGGAATGCTCACTGACATTTCCCCTATCTGAAAGTCTGATAAACGCAGGAAAAATGACTAAGTCCAAAATAAAATGTTTTCAACTTTTTTCAATTTTACCCCCGTGGGATATATATTCTACCCACACACATTTCTAACTCTCCTGGGGTACCCTCACACATATTATTCCCTCATTTAGTGGATATTTTCACAAAAAAGTGAAATTTTCAAAAATCCAAAATATTGGCTGAAAAGGACTAAATATCAAGGACTCATTGGGCGAATCGCTCTGGAACTGAAATCGTAACGCTCACTGACAATTGCCCTATCTGAAAGTCTGATAAACGCCGGAAAAATGACTAAGTACGAAAAAAAAATTTTTTCAACTTTTTTCAATTTTACCCCCGTGGGATATATATTCTACCCACACACATTAGGAACTCTCCTGGGCTACATTCACACATATTGTTCCCTCATTTAGTGGATATTTTCACAAAAAAGTGAAATTTTCAAAAATCCATAAAATTGGCTGAAAACGACTAAATATCAAGTACTCATTGGGCAAAGCGCTCGTGAACTGAAATCGGAATGCTCACTGACATTTCCCCTATCTGAAAGTCTGATAAACGCAGGAAAAATGACTAAGTCCAAAAAAAAAATTTTTCAACGTTTTTCAATTTTACCCCCGTGGGACATATATTCTACCCACACACATTTGGAACTCTCCTGGGGTACCCTCACACATGTTATTACCTCATTTAGTGGATATTTTCACAAAAAAGTGAAATTTTCAAAAATCCAGAAAATTGGCTGAAAAAGACTAAATATCAAGGACTCTTTGGGCGAATCGCTCTGGAACTGAAATCGGAACGCTCACTGACATTTACCCTATGTGAAAGTCTGATAAACGCCGGAAAAATGACTAAGTCCAAAAAAAAATTTTTTCCAACTCTTTTCAATTTTACCCCCGTGGGATAAATATTCTGCCCACACTCATTTGGAACTCTCCTGGGGTACCCTCACACATATTATTCCCTCATTTAGTGGATATTTTCACAAAAAAGTGAAATTTTCAAAAATCCAGAAAATTGGCTGAAAACGACTAAATATCAAGGACTCATTGGGCGAATCGCTCTGGAACTGAAATCGGAACGCTCACTGACATTTCCCCTATCTGAAAGTCTGGTAAACGTAGGAAAAATGACTAAGCCCAAAAAAAAAATTTTTCAACTTTTTTCAATTTTACCCCCGTGGGATATATATTCTACCCACACACATTTGGAACTCTCCTGGGGTACCCTCACACATATTATTCCCTCATTTAGTGGATATTTTCACAAAAAAGTGAAATTTTCAAAAATCCAGAAAATTGGCTGAAAAAGACTAAATATCAAGGACTCATTGGGCGAATCGCTCTGGAAATGAAATCGGAACGGTCACTGACATTTCCCCTATCTGAAAGTCTGATAAACGTCGGAAAAATGACGAAGTCCAAAAAAAAAATTTTTTCAACTTTTTTCAATTTTACCCCAGTGGGATATATATTCTACCCACACACATTAGGAACTCTCCTGGGCTACATTCACACATATTGTTCCCTCATTTAGTGGATATTTTCACAAAAAAGTGAAATTTTCAAAAATCCATAAAATTGGCTGAAAAAGACTAAATATCAAGATCTCATTGGGCGAATCGCTCTGGAACTGAAATCGGAATGCTCACTGACATTTCCCCTATCTGAAAGTCTGATAAACGCAGGAAAAATGACTAAGTCCAAAATAAAATGTTTTCAACTTTTTTCAATTTTACCCCCGTGGGATATATATTCTACCCACACACATTTCTAACTCTCCTGGGGTACCCTCACACATATTATTCCCTCATTTAGTGGATATTTTCACAAAAAAGTGAAATTTTCAAAAATCCAAAATATTGGCTGAAAACGACTAAATATCAAGGACTCATTGGGCGAATCGCTCTGGAACTGAAATCGGAACGCTCACTGACATTTCCCCTATCTGAAAGTCTGGTAAACGTAGGAAAAATGACTAAGCCCAAAAAAAAAATTTTTCAACTTTTTTCAATTTTACCCCCGTGGGATATATATTCTACCCACACACATTTGGAACTCTCCTGGGGTACCCTCACACATGTTATTACCTCATTTAGTGGATATTTTCACAAAAAAGTGAAATTTTCAAAAATCCAGAAAATTTGCTGAAAACGACTAAATGTCAAGGACTCATTGGGCAAAGCGCTCGTGAACTGAAATCGGAATGCTCACTGACATTTCCCCTATCTGAAAGTCTGATAAACGCAGGAAAAATGACTAAGTCCAAAAAAAAAATTTTTCAACTTTTTTCAATTTTACCCCCGTGGGACATATATTCTACCCACACACATTTGGAACTCTCCTGGGGTACCCTCACACATGTTATTACCTCATTTAGTGGATATTTTCACAAAAAAGTGAAATTTTCAAAAATCCAGAAAATTGGCTGAAAAAGACTAAATATCAAGGACTCTTTGGGCGAATCGCTCTGGAACTGAAATCGGAACGCTCACTGACATTTACCCTATGTGAAAGTCTGATAAACGCCGGAAAAATGACTAAGTCCAAAAAAAAATTTTTTCCAACTCTTTTCAATTTTACCCCCGTGGGATAAATATTCTGCCCACACTCATTTGGAACTCTCCTGGGGTACCCTCACACATATTATTCCCTCATTTAGTGGATATTTTCACAAAAAAGTGAAATTTTTAAAAATCCATAAAATTGGCTGAAAAAGACTAAATATAAAGGACTCATTGGGCGAATCGCTCTGGAACTGAAATCGGAATGCTCACTGACATTTCCCCTATCTGAAAGTCTGATAAACGCAGGAAAAATGACTAAGTCCAAAATAAAATGTTTTCAACTTTTTTCAATTTTACCCCCGTGGGATATATATTCTACCCACACACATTTCTAACTCTCCTGGGGTACCCTCACACATATTATTCCCTCATTTAGTGGATATTTTCACAAAAAAGTGAAATTTTCAAAAATCCCGAAAATTGGCTGAAAACGACTAAATATCAAGGACTCATTGGGCGAATCGCTCTGGAACTGAAATTGGAACGCTCACTGACATTTACCCTATCTGAAAGTCTAATAAACACCAGAAAAATGACTAAGTCCAAAAAAAAATTTTTTTTAACTTTTTTCAATTTTACCCCCGTGGGATACATATTCTACCCACACACATTTGGAACTCTCCTGGGGTACCCTCACACATATTATTCCCTCATTTAGTGGATATTTTCATAAAAAAGTGAAATTTTCAAAAATCCAGAAAATTGGCTGAAAAAGACTAAATATCAAGGACTCATTGGGCGAATCGCTCTGGAAATGAAATCGGAACGGTCACTGACATTTCCCCTATCTGAAAGTCTGATAAACGTCGGAAAAATGACTAAGTCCAAAAAAAAAATTTTTTCAACTTTTTTCAATTTTACCCCCGTGGGATATATATTCTACCCACACACATTAGGAACTCTCCTGGGCTACATTCACACATATTGTTCCCTCATTTAGTGGATATTTTCACAAAAAAGTGAAATTTTCAAAAATCCATAAAATTGGCTGAAAAAGACTAAATATCAAGATCTCATTGGGCGAATCGCTCTGGAACTGAAATCGGAATGCTCACTGACATTTCCCCTATCTGAAAGTCTGATAAACGCAGGAAAAATGACTAAGTCCAAAATAAAATGTTTTCAACTTTTTTCAATTTTACCCCCGTGGGATATATATTCTACCCACACACATTTCTAACTCTCCTGGGGTACCCTCACACATATTATTCCCTCATTTAGTGGATATTTTCACAAAAAAGTGAAATTTTCAAAAATCCAAAATATTGGCTGAAAAGGACTAAATATCAAGGACTCATTGGGCGAATCGCTCTGGAACTGAAATCGTAACGCTCACTGACAATTGCCCTATCTGAAAGTCTGATAAACGCCGGAAAAATGACTAAGTACGAAAAAAAAATTTTTTCAACTTTTTTCAATTTTACCCCCGTGGGATATATATTCTACCCACACACATTAGGAACTCTCCTGGGCTACATTCACACATATTGTTCCCTCATTTAGTGGATATTTTCACAAAAAAGTGAAATTTTCAAAAATCCATAAAATTGGCTGAAAACGACTAAATATCAAGTACTCATTGGGCAAAGCGCTCGTGAACTGAAATCGGAATGCTCACTGACATTTCCCCTATCTGAAAGTCTGATAAACGCAGGAAAAATGACTAAGTCCAAAAAAAAAATTTTTCAACGTTTTTCAATTTTACCCCCGTGGGACATATATTCTACCCACACACATTTGGAACTCTCCTGGGGTACCCTCACACATGTTATTACCTCATTTAGTGGATATTTTCACAAAAAAGTGAAATTTTCAAAAATCCAGAAAATTGGCTGAAAAAGACTAAATATCAAGGACTCTTTGGGCGAATCGCTCTGGAACTGAAATCGGAACGCTCACTGACATTTACCCTATGTGAAAGTCTGATAAACGCCGGAAAAATGACTAAGTCCAAAAAAAAATTTTTTCCAACTCTTTTCAATTTTACCCCCGTGGGATAAATATTCTGCCCACACTCATTTGGAACTCTCCTGGGGTACCCTCACACATATTATTCCCTCATTTAGTGGATATTTTCACAAAAAAGTGAAATTTTCAAAAATCCAGAAAATTGGCTGAAAACGACTAAATATCAAGGACTCATTGGGCGAATCGCTCTGGAACTGAAATCGGAACGCTCACTGACATTTCCCCTATCTGAAAGTCTGGTAAACGTAGGAAAAATGACTAAGCCCAAAAAAAAAATTTTTCAACTTTTTTCAATTTTACCCCCGTGGGATATATATTCTACCCACACACATTTGGAACTCTCCTGGGGTACCCTCACACATATTATTCCCTCATTTAGTGGATATTTTCACAAAAAAGTGAAATTTTCAAAAATCCAGAAAATTGGCTGAAAAAGACTAAATATCAAGGACTCATTGGGCGAATCGCTCTGGAAATGAAATCGGAACGGTCACTGACATTTCCCCTATCTGAAAGTCTGATAAACGTCGGAAAAATGACGAAGTCCAAAAAAAAAATTTTTTCAACTTTTTTCAATTTTACCCCAGTGGGATATATATTCTACCCACACACATTAGGAACTCTCCTGGGCTACATTCACACATATTGTTCCCTCATTTAGTGGATATTTTCACAAAAAAGTGAAATTTTCAAAAATCCATAAAATTGGCTGAAAAAGACTAAATATCAAGATCTCATTGGGCGAATCGCTCTGGAACTGAAATCGGAATGCTCACTGACATTTCCCCTATCTGAAAGTCTGATAAACGCAGGAAAAATGACTAAGTCCAAAATAAAATGTTTTCAACTTTTTTCAATTTTACCCCCGTGGGATATATATTCTACCCACACACATTTCTAACTCTCCTGGGGTACCCTCACACATATTATTCCCTCATTTAGTGGATATTTTCACAAAAAAGTGAAATTTTCAAAAATCCAAAATATTGGCTGAAAACGACTAAATATCAAGGACTCATTGGGCGAATCGCTCTGGAACTGAAATCGGAACGCTCACTGACATTTCCCCTATCTGAAAGTCTGGTAAACGTAGGAAAAATGACTAAGCCCAAAAAAAAAATTTTTCAACTTTTTTCAATTTTACCCCCGTGGGATATATATTCTACCCACACACATTTGGAACTCTCCTGGGGTACCCTCACACATATTATTCCCTCATTTAGTGGATATTTTCACAAAAAAGTGAAATTTTCAAAAATCCAGAAAATTGGCTGAAAAAGACTAAATATCAAGGACTCATTGGGCGAATCGCTCTGGAAATGAAATCGGAACGGTCACTGACATTTCCCCTATCTGAAAGTCTGATAAACGTCGGAAAAATGACGAAGTCCAAAAAAAAAATTTTTTCAACTTTTTTCAATTTTACCCCAGTGGGATATATATTCTACCCACACACATTAGGAACTCTCCTGGGCTACATTCACACATATTGTTCCCTCATTTAGTGGATATTTTCACAAAAAAGTGAAATTTTCAAAAATCCATAAAATTGGCTGAAAAAGACTAAATATCAAGATCTCATTGGGCGAATCGCTCTGGAACTGAAATCGGAATGCTCACTGACATTTCCCCTATCTGAAAGTCTGATAAACGCAGGAAAAATGACTAAGTCCAAAATAAAATGTTTTCAACTTTTTTCAATTTTACCCCCGTGGGATATATATTCTACCCACACACATTTCTAACTCTCCTGGGGTACCCTCACACATATTATTCCCTCATTTAGTGGATATTTTCACAAAAAAGTGAAATTTTCAAAAATCCAAAATATTGGCTGAAAACGACTAAATATCAAGGACTCATTGGGCGAATCACTCTGGAACTGAAATCCGAACGCTTAATGACATTTGCCCTATCTGAAAGTCTGATAAACGCCGGAAAAATGACTAAGTACGAAAAAAAAAATTTTTCAACTTTTTTCAATTTTACCCCCGTGGGATATATATTCTACCCACACACATTAGGAACTCTCCTGGGCTACATTCACACATATTGTTCCCTCATTTAGTGGATATTTTCACAAAAAAGTGAAATTTTCAAAAATCCATAAAATTGGCTGAAAACGACTAAATATCAAGTACTCATTGGGCGAATCGCTCTGGAACTGAAATCGGAACGCTCACTGACATTTCCCCTACCTGAAAGTCTGATAAACGCCGGAAAAATGACTAAGTCCAAAAAAAAAATTTTTCAACTTTTTTCAATTTTACCCCCGTGGGATATATATTGTACCCACACACATTTGGAACTCTCCTGGGGTACCCTCACACATGTTATTACCTCATTTAGTGGATATTTTCACAAAAAAGTGAAATTTTCAAAAATTCAGAAAAATGGCTGAAAAAGACTAAATATCAAGGACTCTTTGGGCGAATCGCTCTGGAACTAAAATCGGAACGCTCACTGACATTTACCCTATGTGAAAGTCTGATAAACGCAGGAAAAATGACTAAGTCCAAAAAAAAATTTTTTTCAACTTTTTTCAATTTTACCCCCGTGGGATATATATTCTACCCACACACATTTGGAACTCTCCTGGGGTACCCTCACACATGTTATTACCTCATTTAGTGGATATTTTCACAAAAAAGTGAAATTTTCAAAAATCCAGAAAATTTGCTGAAAACGACTAAATGTCAAGGACTCATTGGGCAAAGCGCTCGTGAACTGAAATCGGAACGCTCACTGACATTTACCCTATGTGAAAGTCTGATAAACGCCGGAAAAATGACTAAGTCCAAAAAAAAATTTTTTCCAACTCTTTTCAATTTTACCCCCGTGGGATAAATATTCTGCCCACACTCATTTGGAACTCTCCTGGGGTACCCTCACACATATTATTCCCTCATTTAGTGGATATTTTCACAAAAAAGTGAAATTTTTAAAAATCCATAAAATTGGCTGAAAAAGACTAAATATAAAGGACTCATTGGGCGAATCGCTCTGGAACTGAAATCGGAATGCTCACTGACATTTCCCCTATCTGAAAGTCTGATAAACGCAGGAAAAATGACTAAGTCCAAAATAAAATGTTTTCAACTTTTTTCAATTTTACCCCCGTGGGATATATATTCTACCCACACACATTTCTAACTCTCCTGGGGTACCCTCACACATATTATTCCCTCATTTAGTGGATATTTTCACAAAAAAGTGAAATTTTCAAAAATCCCGAAAATTGGCTGAAAACGACTAAATATCAAGGACTCATTGGGCGAATCGCTCTGGAACTGAAATTGGAACGCTCACTGACATTTACCCTATCTGAAAGTCTAATAAACACCAGAAAAATGACTAAGTCCAAAAAAAAATTTTTTTTAACTTTTTTCAATTTTACCCCCGTGGGATACATATTCTACCCACACACATTTGGAACTCTCCTGGGGTACCCTCACACATATTATTCCCTCATTTAGTGGATATTTTCATAAAAAAGTGAAATTTTCAAAAATCCAGAAAATTGGCTGAAAAAGACTAAATATCAAGGACTCATTGGGCGAATCGCTCTGGAAATGAAATCGGAACGGTCACTGACATTTCCCCTATCTGAAAGTCTGATAAACGTCGGAAAAATGACTAAGTCCAAAAAAAAAATTTTTTCAACTTTTTTCAATTTTACCCCCGTGGGATATATATTCTACCCACACACATTAGGAACTCTCCTGGGCTACATTCACACATATTGTTCCCTCATTTAGTGGATATTTTCACAAAAAAGTGAAATTTTCAAAAATCCATAAAATTGGCTGAAAACGACTAAATATCAAGTACTCATTGGGCAAAGCGCTCGTGAACTGAAATCGGAATGCTCACTGACATTTCCCCTATCTGAAAGTCTGATAAACGCAGGAAAAATGACTAAGTCCAAAAAAAAAATTTTTCAACGTTTTTCAATTTTACCCCCGTGGGACATATATTCTACCCACACACATTTGGAACTCTGCTGGGGTACCCTCACACATGTTATTACCTCATTTAGTGGATATTTTCACAAAAAAGTGAAATTTTCAAAAATCCAGAAAATTGGCTGAAAAAGACTAAATATCAAGGACTCTTTGGGCGAATCGCTCTGGAACTGAAATCGGAACGCTCACTGACATTTACCCTATGTGAAAGTCTGATAAACGCCGGAAAAATGACTAAGTCCAAAAAAAAATTTTTTCCAACTCTTTTCAATTTTACCCCCGTGGGATAAATATTCTGCCCACACTCATTTGGAACTCTCCTGGGGTACCCTCACACATATTATTCCCTCATTTAGTGGATATTTTCACAAAAAAGTGAAATTTTCAAAAATCCAGAAAATTGGCTGAAAACGACTAAATATCAAGGACTCATTGGGCGAATCGCTCTGGAACTGAAATCGGAACGCTCACTGACATTTGCCCTATCTGAAAGTCTGATAAACGCCAGAAAAATGACTAAGTCCAAAAAAAAATTTTTTTCAACTTTTTTCAATTTTATCCCCGAGCAATATATATTCTACCCACACACATTTGGAACTCTCCTGGGGTACCCTCACACATGTTATTACCTCATTTAGTGGATATTTTCACAAAAAAGTGAAATTTTCAAAAATCCAGAAAAATGGCTCAAAAAGACTAAATATCAAGGACTCTTTGGGCGAATCGCTCTGGAACTGAAATCGGAACGCTCACTGACATTTACCCTATGTGAAAGTCTGATAAACGCCGGAAAAATGACTAAGTCCAAAAAAAAATTTTTTTCAACTTTTTTCAATTTTACCCCCGTGGGATATATATTCTACCCACACACATTTGGAACTCTCCTGGGGTACCCTCACACATGTTATTACCTCATTTAGTGGATATTTTCACAAAAAAGTGAAATTTTCAAAAATCCAGAAAATTGGCTGAAAACGACTAAATGTCAAGGACTCATTGGGCAAAGCGCTCTGGAACTGAAATCGGAATGCTCACTGACATTTCCCCTATCTGAAAGTCTGATAAACGCAGGAAAAATGACTAAGTCCAAAAAAAAAATTTTTCAACTTTTTTCAATTTTACCCCCGTGGGACATATATTCTACCCACACACATTTGGAACTCTCTTGGGGTACCCTCACACATGTTATTACCTCATTTAGTGGATATTTTCACAAAAAAGTGAAATTTTCAAAAATCCAGAAAATTGGCTGAAAAAGACTAAATATCAAGGACTCATTGGGCGAATCGCTCTGGAACTGAAATCGGAACGCTCACTGACATTTGCCCTATCTGAAAGTCTGATAAACGCCGGAAAAATGACTAAGTCCAAAAAAAAATTTTTTTCAACTTTTTTCAATTTTACCCCCGTGGGATATATATTCTACCCACACACATTTGGAACTCTCCTGGGGTACCCTCACACATGTTATTACCTCATTTAGTGGATATTTTCACAAAAAAAGTGAAATTTTCAAAAATCCAGAAAATTGGCTGAAAACGACTAAATGTCAAGGACTCATTGGGCAAAGCGCTCTGGAACTGAAATCGGAATGCTCACTGACATTTCCCCTATCTGAAAGTCTGATAAACGCAGGAAAAATGACTAAGTCCAAAAAAAAAATTTTTCAACTTTTTTCAGTTTTACCCCCATGGGACATATATTCTACCCACACACATTTGGAACTCTCTTGGGGTACCCTCACACATGTTATTACCTCATTTAGTGGATATTTTCACAAAAAAGTGAAATTTTCAAAAATCCAGAAAATTGGCTGAAAAAGACTAAATATCAAGGACTCTTTGGGCGAATCACTCTGGAACTGAAATCGGAACGCTCACTGACATTTACCCTATGTGAAAGTCTGATAAACGCCGGAAAAATGACTAAGTCCAAAAAAAAATTTTTTGCAACTTTTTTCAATTTTACCCCCGTGGGATAAATATTCTGCCCACACACATTTGGAACTCTCCTGGGGTACCCTCACACATATTATTCCCTCATTTAGTGGATATTTTCACAAAAAAGTGAAATTTTCAAAAATCCAGAAAATTGGCTGAAAACGACTAAATATCAAGGACTCTTTGGGCGAATCGCTCTGGAACTGAAATCGGAACGCTCACTGACATTTACCCTATGTGAAAGTCTGATAAACGCCGGAAAAATGACTAAGTCCAAAAAAAATTTTTTTTCAACTTTTTTCAATTTTACCCCCGTGGGATATATATTCTACCCACACACATTTGGAACTCTCCTGGGGTACCCTCACACATGTTATTACCTCATTTAGTGGATATTTTCACAAAAAAGTGAAATTTTCAAAAATCCAGAAAATTGGCTGAAAACGACTAAATGTCAAGGACTCATTGGGGAAAGCGCTCGTGAACTGAAATCGGAATGCTCACTGACATTTCCCCTATCTGAAAGTCTGATAAACGCAGGAAAAATGACTAAGTCCAAAAAAAAAATTTTTCAACTTTTTTCAATTTTACCCCCGTGGGACATATATTCTACCCACACACATTTGGAACTCTCTTGGGGTACCCTCACACATGTTATTACCTCATTTAGTGGATATTTTCACAAAAAAGTGAAATTTTCAAAAATCCAGAAAATTGGCTGAAAAAGACTAAATATCAAGGACTCTTTGGGCGAATCGCTCTGGAACTGAAATCGGAACGCTCACTGACATTTACCCTATGTGAAAGTCTGATAAACGCCGGAAAAATGACTAAGTCCAAAAAAAAATTTTTTGCAACTTTTTTCAATTTTACCCCCGTGGGATAAATATTCTGCCCACACACATTTGGAACTCTCCTGGGGTACCCTCACACATATTATTCCCTCATTTAGTGGATATTTTCACAAAAAAGTGAAATTTTCAAAAATCCAGAAAATTGGCTGAAAACGACTAAATATCAAGGACTCATTGGGCGAATCGCTCTGGAACTGAAATCGGAACGCTCACTGACATTTGCCCTATCTGAAAGTCTGATAAACGCCGGAAAAATGACTAAGTCCAAAAAAAAATTTTTTTCAACTTTTTTCAATTTTACCCCCGTGGGATATATATTCTACCCACACACATTTGGAACTCTCCTGGGGTACCCTCACACATGTTATTACCTCATTTAGTGGATATTTTCACAAAAAAGTGAAATTTTCAAAAATCCAGAAAATTGGCTGAAAACGACTAAATGTCAAGGACTCATTGGGCAAAGCGCTCTGGAACTGAAATCGGAATGCTCACTGACATTTCCCCTATCTGAAAGTCTGATAAACGCAGGAAAAATGACTAAGTCCAAAAAAAAAATTTTTCAACTTTTTTCAGTTTTACCCCCATGGGACATATATTCTACCCACACACATTTGGAACTCTCTTGGGGTACCCTCACACATGTTATTACCTCATTTAGTGGATATTTTCACAAAAAAGTGAAATTTTCAAAAATCCAGAAAATTGGCTGAAAAAGACTAAATATCAAGGACTCTTTGGGCGAATCACTCTGGAACTGAAATCGGAACGCTCACTGACATTTACCCTATGTGAAAGTCTGATAAACGCCGGAAAAATGACTAAGTCCAAAAAAAAATTTTTTGCAACTTTTTTCAATTTTACCCCCGTGGGATAAATATTCTGCCCACACACATTTGGAACTCTCCTGGGGTACCCTCACACATATTATTCCCTCATTTAGTGGATATTTTCACAAAAAAGTGAAATTTTCAAAAATCCAGAAAATTGGCTGAAAACGACTAAATATCAAGGACTCTTTGGGCGAATCGCTCTGGAACTGAAATCGGAACGCTCACTGACATTTACCCTATGAAAGTCTGATAAACGCCGGAAAAATGACTAAGTCCAAAAAAAAATTTTTTTCAACTTTTTTCAATTTTACCCCCGTGGGATATATATTCTACCCACACACATTTGGAACTCTCCTGGGGTACCCTCACACATGTTATTACCTCATTTAGTGGATATTTTCACAAAAAAGTGAAATTTTCAAAAATCCAGAAAATTTGCTGAAAACGACTAAATGTCAAGGACTCATTGGGCAAAGCGCTCGTGAACTGAAATCGGAACGCTCACTGACATTTACCCTATGTGAAAGTCTGATAAACGCCGGAAAAATGACTAAGTCCAAAAAAAAATTTTTTCCAACTCTTTTCAATTTTACCCCCGTGGGATAAATATTCTGCCCACACTCATTTGGAACTCTCCTGGGGTACCCTCACACATATTATTCCCTCATTTAGTGGATATTTTCACAAAAAAGTGAAATTTTTAAAAATCCATAAAATTGGCTGAAAAAGACTAAATATAAAGGACTCATTGGGCGAATCGCTCTGGAACTGAAATCGGAATGCTCACTGACATTTCCCCTATCTGAAAGTCTGATAAACGCAGGAAAAATGACTAAGTCCAAAATAAAATGTTTTCAACTTTTTTCAATTTTACCCCCGTGGGATATATATTCTACCCACACACATTTCTAACTCTCCTGGGGTACCCTCACACATATTATTCCCTCATTTAGTGGATATTTTCACAAAAAAGTGAAATTTTCAAAAATCCCGAAAATTGGCTGAAAACGACTAAATATCAAGGACTCATTGGGCGAATCGCTCTGGAACTGAAATTGGAACGCTCACTGACATTTACCCTATCTGAAAGTCTAATAAACACCAGAAAAATGACTAAGTCCAAAAAAAAATTTTTTTTAACTTTTTTCAATTTTACCCCCGTGGGATACATATTCTACCCACACACATTTGGAACTCTCCTGGGGTACCCTCACACATATTATTCCCTCATTTAGTGGATATTTTCATAAAAAAGTGAAATTTTCAAAAATCCAGAAAATTGGCTGAAAAAGACTAAATATCAAGGACTCATTGGGCGAATCGCTCTGGAAATGAAATCGGAACGGTCACTGACATTTCCCCTATCTGAAAGTCTGATAAACGTCGGAAAAATGACTAAGTCCAAAAAAAAAATTTTTTCAACTTTTTTCAATTTTACCCCCGTGGGATATATATTCTACCCACACACATTAGGAACTCTCCTGGGCTACATTCACACATATTGTTCCCTCATTTAGTGGATATTTTCACAAAAAAGTGAAATTTTCAAAAATCCATAAAATTGGCTGAAAACGACTAAATATCAAGTACTCATTGGGCAAAGCGCTCGTGAACTGAAATCGGAATGCTCACTGACATTTCCCCTATCTGAAAGTCTGATAAACGCAGGAAAAATGACTAAGTCCAAAAAAAAAATTTTTCAACGTTTTTCAATTTTACCCCCGTGGGACATATATTCTACCCACACACATTTGGAACTCTCCTGGGGTACCCTCACACATGTTATTACCTCATTTAGTGGATATTTTCACAAAAAAGTGAAATTTTCAAAAATCCAGAAAATTGGCTGAAAAAGACTAAATATCAAGGACTCTTTGGGCGAATCGCTCTGGAACTGAAATCGGAACGCTCACTGACATTTACCCTATGTGAAAGTCTGATAAACGCCGGAAAAATGACTAAGTCCAAAAAAAAATTTTTTCCAACTCTTTTCAATTTTACCCCCGTGGGATAAATATTCTGCCCACACTCATTTGGAACTCTCCTGGGGTACCCTCACACATATTATTCCCTCATTTAGTGGATATTTTCACAAAAAAGTGAAATTTTCAAAAATCCAGAAAATTGGCTGAAAACGACTAAATATCAAGGACTCATTGGGCGAATCGCTCTGGAACTGAAATCGGAACGCTCACTGACATTTGCCCTATCTGAAAGTCTGATAAACGCCAGAAAAATGACTAAGTCCAAAAAAAAATTTTTTTCAACTTTTTTCAATTTTATCCCCGAGCAATATATATTCTACCCACACACATTTGGAACTCTCCTGGGGTACCCTCACACATGTTATTACCTCATTTAGTGGATATTTTCACAAAAAAGTGAAATTTTCAAAAATCCAGAAAAATGGCTCAAAAAGACTAAATATCAAGGACTCTTTGGGCGAATCGCTCTGGAACTGAAATCGGAACGCTCACTGACATTTACCCTATGTGAAAGTCTGATAAACGCCGGAAAAATGACTAAGTCCAAAAAAAAATTTTTTTCAACTTTTTTCAATTTTACCCCCGTGGGATATATATTCTACCCACACACATTTGGAACTCTCCTGGGGTACCCTCACACATGTTATTACCTCATTTAGTGGATATTTTCACAAAAAAGTGAAATTTTCAAAAATCCAGAAAATTGGCTGAAAACGACTAAATGTCAAGGACTCATTGGGCAAAGCGCTCTGGAACTGAAATCGGAATGCTCACTGACATTTCCCCTATCTGAAAGTCTGATAAACGCAGGAAAAATGACTAAGTCCAAAAAAAAAATTTTTCAACTTTTTTCAATTTTACCCCCGTGGGACATATATTCTACCCACACACATTTGGAACTCTCTTGGGGTACCCTCACACATGTTATTACCTCATTTAGTGGATATTTTCACAAAAAAGTGAAATTTTCAAAAATCCAGAAAATTGGCTGAAAAAGACTAAATATCAAGGACTCTTTGGGCGAATCGCTCTGGAACTGAAATCGGAACGCTCACTGACATTTACCCTATGTGAAAGTCTGATAAACGCCGGAAAAATGACTAAGTCCAAAAAAAAATTTTTTGCAACTTTTTTCAATTTTACCCCCGTGGGATAAATATTCTGCCCACACACATTTGGAACTCTCCTGGGGTACCCTCACACATATTATTCCCTCATTTAGTGGATATTTTCACAAAAAAGTGAAATTTTCAAAAATCCAGAAAATTGGCTGAAAACGACTAAATATCAAGGACTCATTGGGCGAATCGCTCTGGAACTGAAATCGGAACGCTCACTGACATTTGCCCTATCTGAAAGTCTGATAAACGCCGGAAAAATGACTAAGTCCAAAAAAAAATTTTTTTCAACTTTTTTCAATTTTACCCCCGTGGGATATATATTCTACCCACACACATTTGGAACTCTCCTGGGGTACCCTCACACATGTTATTACCTCATTTAGTGGATATTTTCACAAAAAAAGTGAAATTTTCAAAAATCCAGAAAATTGGCTGAAAACGACTAAATGTCAAGGACTCATTGGGCAAAGCGCTCTGGAACTGAAATCGGAATGCTCACTGACATTTCCCCTATCTGAAAGTCTGATAAACGCAGGAAAAATGACTAAGTCCAAAAAAAAAATTTTTCAACTTTTTTCAGTTTTACCCCCATGGGACATATATTCTACCCACACACATTTGGAACTCTCTTGGGGTACCCTCACACATGTTATTACCTCATTTAGTGGATATTTTCACAAAAAAGTGAAATTTTCAAAAATCCAGAAAATTGGCTGAAAAAGACTAAATATCAAGGACTCTTTGGGCGAATCACTCTGGAACTGAAATCGGAACGCTCACTGACATTTACCCTATGTGAAAGTCTGATAAACGCCGGAAAAATGACTAAGTCCAAAAAAAAATTTTTTGCAACTTTTTTCAATTTTACCCCCGTGGGATAAATATTCTGCCCACACACATTTGGAACTCTCCTGGGGTACCCTCACACATATTATTCCCTCATTTAGTGGATATTTTCACAAAAAAGTGAAATTTTCAAAAATCCAGAAAATTGGCTGAAAACGACTAAATATCAAGGACTCTTTGGGCGAATCGCTCTGGAACTGAAATCGGAACGCTCACTGACATTTACCCTATGTGAAAGTCTGATAAACGCCGGAAAAATGACTAAGTCCAAAAAAAAATTTTTTTCAACTTTTTTCAATTTTACCCCCGTGGGATATATATTCTACCCACACACATTTGGAACTCTCCTGGGGTACCCTCACACATGTTATTACCTCATTTAGTGGATATTTTCACAAAAAAGTGAAATTTTCAAAAATCCAGAAAATTGGCTGAAAACGACTAAATGTCAAGGACTCATTGGGGAAAGCGCTCGTGAACTGAAATCGGAATGCTCACTGACATTTCCCCTATCTGAAAGTCTGATAAACGCAGGAAAAATGACTAAGTCCAAAAAAAAAATTTTTCAACTTTTTTCAATTTTACCCCCGTGGGACATATATTCTACCCACACACATTTGGAACTCTCTTGGGGTACCCTCACACATGTTATTACCTCATTTAGTGGATATTTTCACAAAAAAGTGAAATTTTCAAAAATCCAGAAAATTGGCTGAAAAAGACTAAATATCAAGGACTCTTTGGGCGAATCGCTCTGGAACTGAAATCGGAACGCTCACTGACATTTACCCTATGTGAAAGTCTGATAAACGCCGGAAAAATGACTAAGTCCAAAAAAAAATTTTTTGCAACTTTTTTCAATTTTACCCCCGTGGGATAAATATTCTGCCCACACACATTTGGAACTCTCCTGGGGTACCCTCACACATATTATTCCCTCATTTAGTGGATATTTTCACAAAAAAGTGAAATTTTCAAAAATCCAGAAAATTGGCTGAAAACGACTAAATATCAAGGACTCATTGGGCGAATCGCTCTGGAACTGAAATCGGAACGCTCACTGACATTTGCCCTATCTGAAAGTCTGATAAACGCCGGAAAAATGACTAAGTCCAAAAAAAAATTTTTTTCAACTTTTTTCAATTTTACCCCCGTGGGATATATATTCTACCCACACACATTTGGAACTCTCCTGGGGTACCCTCACACATGTTATTACCTCATTTAGTGGATATTTTCACAAAAAAGTGAAATTTTCAAAAATCCAGAAAATTGGCTGAAAACGACTAAATGTCAAGGACTCATTGGGCAAAGCGCTCTGGAACTGAAATCGGAATGCTCACTGACATTTCCCCTATCTGAAAGTCTGATAAACGCAGGAAAAATGACTAAGTCCAAAAAAAAAATTTTTCAACTTTTTTCAGTTTTACCCCCATGGGACATATATTCTACCCACACACATTTGGAACTCTCTTGGGGTACCCTCACACATGTTATTACCTCATTTAGTGGATATTTTCACAAAAAAGTGAAATTTTCAAAAATCCAGAAAATTGGCTGAAAAAGACTAAATATCAAGGACTCTTTGGGCGAATCACTCTGGAACTGAAATCGGAACGCTCACTGACATTTACCCTATGTGAAAGTCTGATAAACGCCGGAAAAATGACTAAGTCCAAAAAAAAATTTTTTGCAACTTTTTTCAATTTTACCCCCGTGGGATAAATATTCTGCCCACACACATTTGGAACTCTCCTGGGGTACCCTCACACATATTATTCCCTCATTTAGTGGATATTTTCACAAAAAAGTGAAATTTTCAAAAATCCAGAAAATTGGCTGAAAACGACTAAATATCAAGGACTCTTTGGGCGAATCGCTCTGGAACTGAAATCGGAACGCTCACTGACATTTACCCTATGAAAGTCTGATAAACGCCGGAAAAATGACTAAGTCCAAAAAAAAATTTTTTTCAACTTTTTTCAATTTTACCCCCGTGGGATATATATTCTACCCACACACATTTGGAACTCTCCTGGGGTACCCTCACACATGTTATTACCTCATTTAGTGGATATTTTCACAAAAAAGTGAAATTTTCAAAAATCCAGAAAATTGGCTGAAAACGACTAAATGTCAAGGACTCATTGGGGAAAGCGCTCGTGAACTGAAATCGGAATGCTCACTGACATTTCCCCTATCTGAAAGTCTGATAAACGCAGGAAAAATGACTAAGTCCAAAAAAAAAATTTTTCAACTTTTTTCAATTTTACCCCCGTGGGACATATATTCTACCCACACACATTTGGAACTCTCTTGGGGTACCCTCACACATGTTATTACCTCATTTAGTGGATATTTTCACAAAAAAGTGAAATTTTCAAAAATCCAGAAAATTGGCTGAAAAAGACTAAATATCAAGGACTCTTTGGGCGAATCGCTCTGGAACTGAAATCGGAACGCTCACTGACATTTACCCTATGTGAAAGTCTGATAAACGCCGGAAAAATGACTAAGTCCAAAAAAAAATTTTTTGCAACTTTTTTCAATTTTACCCCCGTGGGATAAATATTCTGCCCACACACATTTGGAACTCTCCTGGGGTACCCTCACACATATTATTCCCTCATTTAGTGGATATTTTCACAAAAAAGTGAAATTTTCAAAAATCCAGAAAATTGGCTGAAAACGACTAAATATCAAGGACTCATTGGGCGAATCGCTCTGGAACTGAAATCGGAACGCTCACTGACATTTGCCCTATCTGAAAGTCTGATAAACGCCGGAAAAATGACTAAGTCCAAAAAAAAATTTTTTTCAACTTTTTTCAATTTTACCCCCGTGGGATATATATTCTACCCACACACATTTGGAACTCTCCTGGGGTACCCTCACACATGTTATTACCTCATTTAGTGGATATTTTCACAAAAAAGTGAAATTTTCAAAAATCCAGAAAATTGGCTGAAAACGACTAAATGTCAAGGACACATTGGGCAAAGCGCTCTGGAACTGAAATCGGAATGCTCACTGACATTTCCCCTATCTGAAAGTCTGATAAACGCAGGAAAAATGACTAAGTCCAAAAAAAAAATTTTTCAACTTTTTTCAATTTTACCCCCGTGGGACATATATTCTACCCACACACATTTGGAACTCTCTTGGGGTACCCTCACACATGTTATTACCTCATTTAGTGGATATTTTCACAAAAAAGTGAAATTTTTAAAAATCCAGAAAATTGGCTGAAAAAGACTAAATATCAAGGACTCTTTGGGCGAATCGCTCTGGAACTGAAATCGGAACGCTCACTGTCATTTACCCTATGTGAAAGTCTGATAAACGCCGGAAAAATGACTAAGTCCAAAAAAAAATTTTTTGCAACTTTTTTCAATTTTACCCCCGTGGGATAAATATTCTGCCCACACACATTTGGAACTCTCCTGGGGTACCCTCACACATATTATTCCCTCATTTAGTGGATATTTTCACAAAAAAGTGAAATTTTCAAAAATCCAGAAAATTGGCTGAAAACGACTAAATATCAAGGACTCTTTGGGCGAATCGCTCTGGAACTGAAATCGGAATGCTCACTGACATTTACCCTATGTGAAAGTCTGATAAACGCCGGAAAAATGACTAAGTCCAAAAAAAAATTTTTTTCAACTTTTTTCAATTTTACCCCCGTGGGATATATATTCTACCCACACACATTTGGAACTCTCCTGGGGTACCCTCACACATGTTATTACCTCATTTAGTGGATATTTTCACAAAAAAGTGAAATTTTCAAAAATCCAGAAAATTGGCTGAAAACGACTAAATGTCAAGGACTCATTGGGGAAAGCGCTCGTGAACTGAAATCGGAATGCTCACTGACATTTCCCCTATCTGAAAGTCTGATAAACGCAGGAAAAATGACTAAGTCCAAAAAAAAAATTTTTCAACTTTTTTCAATTTTACCCCCGTGGGACATATATTCTACCCACACACATTTGGAACTCTCTTGGGGTACCCTCACACATGTTATTACCTCATTTAGTGGATATTTTCACAAAAAAGTGAAATTTTCAAAAATCCAGAAAATTGGCTGAAAAAGACTAAATATCAAGGACTCTTTGGGCGAATCGCTCTGGAACTGAAATCGGAACGCTCACTGACATTTACCCTATGTGAAAGTCTGATAAACGCCGGAAAAATGACTAAGTCCAAAAAAAAATTTTTTGCAACTTTTTTCAATTTTACCCCCGTGGGATAAATATTCTGCCCACACACATTTGGAACTCTCCTGGGGTACCCTCACACATATTATTCCCTCATTTAGTGGATATTTTCACAAAAAAGTGAAATTTTCAAAAATCCAGAAAATTGGCTGAAAACGACTAAATATCAAGGACTCATTGGGCGAATCGCTCTGGAACTGAAATCGGAACGCTCACTGACATTTGCCCTATCTGAAAGTCTGATAAACGCCGGAAAAATGACTAAGTCCAAAAAAAAATTTTTTTCAACTTTTTTCAATTTTACCCCCGTGGGATATATATTCTACCCACACACATTTGGAACTCTCCTGGGGTACCCTCACACATGTTATTACCTCATTTAGTGGATATTTTCACAAAAAAGTGAAATTTTCAAAAATCCAGAAAATTGGCTGAAAACGACTAAATGTCAAGGACACATTGGGCAAAGCGCTCTGGAACTGAAATCGGAATGCTCACTGACATTTCCCCTATCTGAAAGTCTGATAAACGCAGGAAAAATGACTAAGTCCAAAAAAAAAATTTTTCAACTTTTTTCAATTTTACCCCCGTGGGACATATATTCTACCCACACACATTTGGAACTCTCTTGGGGTACCCTCACACATGTTATTACCTCATTTAGTGGATATTTTCACAAAAAAGTGAAATTTTTAAAAATCCAGAAAATTGGCTGAAAAAGACTAAATATCAAGGACTCTTTGGGCGAATCGCTCTGGAACTGAAATCGGAACGCTCACTGACATTTACCCTATGTGAAAGTCTGATAAACGCCGGAAAAATGACTAAGTCCAAAAAAAAATTTTTTGCAACTTTTTTCAATTTTACCCCCGTGGGATAAATATTCTGCCCACACATATTTGGAACTCTCCTGGGGTACCCTCACACATATTATTCCCTCATTTAGTGGATATTTTCACAAAAAAGTGAAATTTTCAAAAATCCAGAAAATTGGCTGAAAACGACTAAATATCAAGGACTCATTGGGCGAATCGCTCTGGAACTGAAATCGGAACGCTCACTGACATTTGCCCTATCTGAAAGTCTGATAAACGCCGGAAAAATGACTAAGTCCAAAAAAAAATTTTTTTCAACTTTTTTCAATTTTACCCCCGTGGGATATATATTCTACCCACACACATTTGGAACTCTCCTGGGGTACCCTCACACATGTTATTACCTCATTTAGTGGATATTTTCACAAAAAAGTGAAATTTTCAAAAATCCAGAAAATTGGCTGAAAACGACTAAATGTCAAGGACTCATTGGGCAAAGCGCTCTGGAACTGAAATCGGAATGCTCACTGACATTTCCCCTATCTGAAAGTCTGATAAACGCAGGAAAAATGACTAAGTCCAAAAAAAAAATTTTTCAACTTTTTTCAATTTTACCCCCGTGGGACATATATTCTACCCACACACATTTGGAACTCTCTTGGGGTACCCTCACACATGTTATTACCTCATTTAGTGGATATTTTCACAAAAAAGTGAAATTTTCAAAAATCCAGAAAATTGGCTGAAAAAGACTAAATATCAAGGACTCTTTGGGCGAATCACTCTGGAACTGAAATCGGAACGCTCACTGACATTTACCCTATGTGAAAGTCTGATAAACGCCGGAAAAATGACTAAGTCCAAAAAAAAAATTTTTCAACTTTTTTCAATTTTACCCCCGTGGGACATATATTCTACCCACACACATTTGGAACTCTCTTGGGGTACCCTCACACATGTTATTACCTCATTTAGTGGATATTTTCACAAAAAAGTGAAATTTTCAAAAATCCAGAAAATTGGCTGAAAAAGACTAAATATCAAGGACTCTTTGGGCGAATCACTCTGGAACTGAAATCGGAACGCTCACTGACATTTACCCTATGTGAAAGTCTGATAAACGCCGGAAAAATGACTAAGTCCAAAAAAAAATTTTTTGCAACTTTTTTCAATTTTACCCCCGTGGGATAAATATTCTGCCCACACACATTTGGAACTCTCCTGGGGTACCCTCACACATATTATTCCCTCATTTAGTGGATATTTTCACAAAAAAGTGAAATTTTCAAAAATCCAGAAAATTGGCTGAAAACGACTAAATATCAAGGACTCTTTGGGTGAATCGCTCTGGAACTGAAATCGGAACGCTCACTGACATTTACCCTATCTGAAAGTCTGATAAACGCCGGAAAAATGACTAAGTCCAAAAAAATATTTTTTTCAACTTTTTTCAATTTTACCCCCGTGGGATATATATTCTACCCACACACATTTGGAACTCTCCTGGGGTACCCTCACACATGTTATTACCTCATTTAGTGGATATTTTCACAAAAAAGTGAAATTTTCAAAAATCCAGAAAATTGGCTGAAAACGACTAAATGTCAAGGACTCATTGGGCAAAGCGCTCTGGAACTGAAATCGGAATGCTCACTGACATTTCCCCTATCTGAAAGTCTGATAAACGCAGGAAAAATGACTAAGTCCAAAAAAAAAATTTTTCAACTTTTTTCAATTTTACCCCCGTGGGACATATATTCTACCCACACACATTTGGAACTCTCTTGGGGTACCCTCACACATGTTATTACCTCATTTAGTGGATATTTTCACAAAAAAGTGAAATTTTCAAAAATCCAGAAAATTGGCTGAAAAAGACTAAATATCAAGGACTCTTTGGGCGAATCACTCTGGAACTGAAATCGGAACGCTCACTGACATTTACCCTATGTGAAAGTCTGATAAACGCCGGAAAAATGACTAAGTCCAAAAAAAAAATTTTTCAACTTTTTTCAATTTTACCCCCGTGGGACATATATTCTACCCACACACATTTGGAACTCTCTTGGGGTACCCTCACACATGTTATTACCTCATTTAGTGGATATTTTCACAAAAAAGTGAAATTTTCAAAAATCCAGAAAATTGGCTGAAAAAGACTAAATATCAAGGACTCTTTGGGCGAATCGCTCTGGAACTGAAATCGGAACGCTCACTGACATTTACCCTATGTGAAAGTCTGATAAACGCCGGAAAAATGACTAAGTCCAAAAAAAAATTTTTTGCAACTTTTTTCAATTTTACCCCCGTGGGATAAATATTCTGCCCACACACATTTGGAACTCTCCTGGGGTACCCTCACACATATTATTCCCTCATTTAGTGGATATTTTCACAAAAAAGTGAAATTTTCAAAAATCCAGAAAATTGGCTGAAAACGACTAAATATCAAGGACTCATTGGGCGAATCGCTCTGGAACTGAAATCGGAACGCTCACTGACATTTGCCCTATCTGAAAGTCTGATAAACGCCGGAAAAATGACTAAGTCCAAAAAAAAATTTTTTTCAACTTTTTTCAATTTTACCCCCGTGGGATATATATTCTACCCACACACATTTGGAACTCTCCTGGGGTACCCTCACACATGTTATTACCTCATTTAGTGGATATTTTCACAAAAAAGTGAAATTTTCAAAAATCCAGAAAATTGGCTGAAAACGACTAAATGTCAAGGACACATTGGGCAAAGCGCTCTGGAACTGAAATCGGAATGCTCACTGACATTTCCCCTATCTGAAAGTCTGATAAACGCAGGAAAAATGACTAAGTCCAAAAACAAAATTTTTCAACTTTTTTCAATTTTACCCCCGTGGGACATATATTCTACCCACACAGATTTGGAACTCTCTTGGGGTACCCTCACACATGTTATTACCTCATTTAGTGGATATTTTCACAAAAAAGTGAAATTTTTAAAAATCCAGAAAATTGGCTGAAAAAGACTAAATATCAAGGACTCTTTGGGCGAATCGCTCTGGAACTGAAATCGGAACGCTCACTGACATTTACCCTATGTGAAAGTCTGATAAACGCCGGAAAAATGACTAAGTCCAAAAAAAAATTTTTTGCAACTTTTTTCAATTTTACCCCCGTGGGATAAATATTCTGCCCACACATATTTGGAACTCTCCTGGGGTACCCTCACACATATTATTCCCTCATTTAGTGGATATTTTCACAAAAAAGTGAAATTTTCAAAAATCCAGAAAATTGGCTGAAAACGACTAAATATCAAGGACTCATTGGGCGAATCGCTCTGGAACTGAAATCGGAATGCTCACTGACATTTGCCCTATCTGAAAGTCTGATAAACGCCGGAAAAATGACTAAGTCCAAAAAAAAATTTTTTTCAACTTTTTTCAATTTTACCCCCGTGGGATATATATTCTACCCACACACATTTGGAACTCTCCTGGGGTACCCTCACACATGTTATTACCTCATTTAGTGGATATTTTCACAAAAAAGTGAAATTTTCAAAAATCCAGAAAATTGGCTGAAAACGACTAAATGTCAAGGACTCATTGGGCAAAGCGCTCTGGAACTGAAATCGGAATGCTCACTGACATTTCCCCTATCTGAAAGTCTGATAAACGCAGGAAAAATGACTAAGTCCAAAAAAAAAATTTTTCAACTTTTTTCAATTTTACCCCCGTGGGACATATATTCTACCCACACACATTTGGAACTCTCTTGGGGTACCCTCACACATGTTATTACCTCATTTAGTGGATATTTTCACAAAAAAGTGAAATTTTCAAAAATCCAGAAAATTGGCTGAAAAAGACTAAATATCAAGGACTCTTTGGGCGAATCACTCTGGAACTGAAATCGGAACGCTCACTGACATTTACCCTATGTGAAAGTCTGATAAACGCCGGAAAAATGACTAAGTCCAAAAAAAAAATTTTTCAACTTTTTTCAATTTTACCCCCGTGGGACATATATTCTACCCACACACATTTGGAACTCTCTTGGGGTACCCTCACACATGTTATTACCTCATTTAGTGGATATTTTCACAAAAAAGTGAAATTTTCAAAAATCCAGAAAATTGGCTGAAAAAGACTAAATATCAAGGACTCTTTGGGCGAATCGCTCTGGAACTGAAATCGGAACGCTCACTGACATTTACCCTATGTGAAAGTCTGATAAACGCCGGAAAAATGACTAAGTCCAAAAAAAAATTTTTTGCAACTTTTTTCAATTTTACCCCCGTGGGATAAATATTCTGCCCACACACATTTGGAACTCTCCTGGGGTACCCTCACACATATTATTCCCTCATTTAGTGGATATTTTCACAAAAAAGTGAAATTTTTAAAAATCCAGAAAATTGGCTGAAAACGACTAAATATCAAGGACTCATTGGGCGAATCGCTCTGGAACTGAAATCGGAACGCTCACTGACATTTGCCCTATCTGAAAGTCTGATAAACGCCGGAAAAATGACTAAGTCCAAAAAAAAATTTTTTGCAACTTTTTTCAATTTTACCCCCGTGGGATAAATATTCTGCCCACACACATTTGGAACTCTCCTGGGGTACCCTCACACATATTATTCCCTCATTTAGTGGATATTTTCACAAAAAAGTGAAATTTTCAAAAATCCAGAAAATTGGCTGAAAACGACTAAATATCAAGGACTCTTTGGGCGAATCGCTCTGGAACTGAAATCGGAATGCTCACTGACATTTACCCTATGTGAAAGTCTGATAAACGCCGGAAAAATGACTAAGTCCAAAAAAAAATTTTTTTCAACTTTTTTCAATTTTACCCCCGTGGGATATATATTCTACCCACACACATTTGGAACTCTCTTGGGGTACCCTCACACATGTTATTACCTCATTTAGTGGATATTTTCACAAAAAAGTGAAATTTTCAAAAATCCAGAAAATTGGCTGAAAAAGACTAAATATCAAGGACTCTTTGGGCGAATCGCTCTGGAACTGAAATCGGAACGCTCACTGACATTTACCCTATGTGAAAGTCTGATAAACGCCGGAAAAATGACTAAGTCCAAAAAAAAATTTTTTGCAACTTTTTTCAATTTTACCCCCGTGGGATAAATATTCTGCCCACACACATTTGGAACTCTCCTGGGGTACCCTCACACATATTATTCCCTCATTTAGTGGATATTTTCACAAAAAAGTGAAATTTTCAAAAATCCAGAAAATTGGCTGAAAACGACTAAATATCAAGGACTCATTGGGCGAATCGCTCTGGAACTGAAATCGGAACGCTCACTGACATTTGCCCTATCTGAAAGTCTGATAAACGCCGGAAAAATGACTAAGTCCAAAAAAAAATTTTTTTCAACTTTTTTCAATTTTACCCCCGTGGGATATATATTCTACCCACACACATTTGGAACTCTCCTGGGGTACCCTCACACATGTTATTACCTCATTTAGTGGATATTTTCACAAAAAAGTGAAATTTTCAAAAATCCAGAAAATTGGCTGAAAACGACTAAATGTCAAGGACTCATTGGGCAAAGCGCTCTGGAACTGAAATCGGAATGCTCACTGACATTTCCCCTATCTGAAAGTCTGATAAACGCAGGAAAAATGACTAAGTCCAAAAAAAAAATTTTTCAACTTTTTTCAATTTTACCCCCGTGGGACATATATTCTACCCACACACATTTGGAACTCTCTTGGGGTACCCTCACACATGTTATTACCTCATTTAGTGGATATTTTCACAAAAAAGTGAAATTTTCAAAAATCCAGAAAATTGGCTGAAAAAGACTAAATATCAAGGACTCTTTGGGCGAATCACTCTGGAACTGAAATCGGAACGCTCACTGACATTTACCCTATGTGAAAGTCTGATAAACGCCGGAAAAATGACTAAGTCCAAAAAAAAAATTTTTCAACTTTTTTCAATTTTACCCCCGTGGGACATATATTCTACCCACACACATTTGGAACTCTCTTGGGGTACCCTCACACATGTTATTACCTCATTTAGTGGATATTTTCACAAAAAAGTGAAATTTTCAAAAATCCAGAAAATTGGCTGAAAAAGACTAAATATCAAGGACTCTTTGGGCGAATCACTCTGGAACTGAAATCGGAACGCTCACTGACATTTACCCTATGTGAAAGTCTGATAAACGCCGGAAAAATGACTAAGTCCAAAAAAAAATTTTTTGCAACTTTTTTCAATTTTACCCCCGTGGGATAAATATTCTGCCCACACACATTTGGAACTCTCCTGGGGTACCCTCACACATATTATTCCCTCATTTAGTGGATATTTTCACAAAAAAGTGAAATTTTCAAAAATCCAGAAAATTGGCTGAAAACGACTAAATATCAAGGACTCTTTGGGCGAATCGCTCTGGAACTGAAATCGGAACGCTCACTGACATTTACCCTATCTGAAAGTCTGATAAACGCCGGAAAAATGACTAAGTCCAAAAAAATATTTTTTTCAACTTTTTTCAATTTTACCCCCGTGGGATATATATTCTACCCACACACATTTGGAACTCTCCTGGGGTACCCTCACACATGTTATTACCTCATTTAGTGGATATTTTCACAAAAAAGTGAAATTTTCAAAAATCCAGAAAATTGGCTGAAAACGACTAAATGTCAAGGACTCATTGGGCAAAGCGCTCTGGAACTGAAATCGGAATGCTCACTGACATTTCCCCTATCTGAAAGTCTGATAAACGCAGGAAAAATGACTAAGTCCAAAAAAAAAATTTTTCAACTTTTTTCAATTTTACCCCCGTGGGACATATATTCTACCCACACACATTTGGAACTCTCTTGGGGTACCCTCACACATGTTATTACCTCATTTAGTGGATATTTTCACAAAAAAGTGAAATTTTCAAAAATCCAGAAAATTGGCTGAAAAAGACTAAATATCAAGGACTCTTTGGGCGAATCACTCTGGAACTGAAATCGGAACGCTCACTGACATTTACCCTATGTGAAAGTCTGATAAACGCCGGAAAAATGACTAAGTCCAAAAAAAAAATTTTTCAACATTTTTCAATTTTACCCCCGTGGGACATATATTCTACCCACACACATTTGGAACTCTCTTGGGGTACCCTCACACATGTTATTACCTCATTTAGTGGATATTTTCACAAAAAAGTGAAATTTTCAAAAATCCAGAAAATTGGCTGAAAAAGACTAAATATCAAGGACTCTTTGGGCGAATCGCTCTGGAACTGAAATCGGAACGCTCACTGACATTTACCCTATGTGAAAGTCTGATAAACGCCGGAAAAATGACTAAGTCCAAAAAAAAATTTTTTGCAACTTTTTTCAATTTTACCCCCGTGGGATAAATATTCTGCCCACACACATTTGGAACTCTCCTGGGGTACCCTCACACATATTATTCCCTCATTTAGTGGATATTTTCACAAAAAAGTGAAATTTTCAAAAATCCAGAAAATTGGCTGAAAACGACTAAATATCAAGGACTCATTGGGCGAATCGCTCTGGAACTGAAATCGGAACGCTCACTGACATTTGCCCTATCTGAAAGTCTGATAAACGCCGGAAAAATGACTAAGTCCAAAAAAAAATTTTTTTCAACTTTTTTCAATTTTACCCCCGTGGGATATATATTCTACCCACACACATTTGGAACTCTCCTGGGGTACCCTCACACATGTTATTACCTCATTTAGTGGATATTTTCACAAAAAAGTGAAATTTTCAAAAATCCAGAAAATTGGCTGAAAACGACTAAATGTCAAGGACACATTGGGCAAAGCGCTCTGGAACTGAAATCGGAATGCTCACTGACATTTCCCCTATCTGAAAGTCTGATAAACGCAGGAAAAATGACTAAGTCCAAAAACAAAATTTTTCAACTTTTTTCAATTTTACCCCCGTGGGACATATATTCTACCCACACAGATTTGGAACTCTCTTGGGGTACCCTCACACATGTTATTACCTCATTTAGTGGATATTTTCACAAAAAAGTGAAATTTTTAAAAATCCAGAAAATTGGCTGAAAAAGACTAAATATCAAGGACTCTTTGGGCGAATCGCTCTGGAACTGAAATCGGAACGCTCACTGACATTTACCCTATGTGAAAGTCTGATAAACGCCGGAAAAATGACTAAGTCCAAAAAAAAATTTTTTGCAACTTTTTTCAATTTTACCCCCGTGGGATAAATATTCTGCCCACACATATTTGGAACTCTCCTGGGGTACCCTCACACATATTATTCCCTCATTTAGTGGATATTTTCACAAAAAAGTGAAATTTTCAAAAATCCAGAAAATTGGCTGAAAACGACTAAATATCAAGGACTCATTGGGCGAATCGCTCTGGAACTGAAATCGGAACGCTCACTGACATTTGCCCTATCTGAAAGTCTGATAAACGCCGGAAAAATGACTAAGTCCAAAAAAAAATTTTTTTCAACTTTTTTCAATTTTACCCCCGTGGGATATATATTCTACCCACACACATTTGGAACTCTCCTGGGGTACCCTCACACATGTTATTACCTCATTTAGTGGATATTTTCACAAAAAAGTGAAATTTTCAAAAATCCAGAAAATTGGCTGAAAACGACTAAATGTCAAGGACTCATTGGGCAAAGCGCTCTGGAACTGAAATCGGAATGCTCACTGACATTTCCCCTATCTGAAAGTCTGATAAACGCAGGAAAAATGACTAAGTCCAAAAAAAAAATTTTTCAACTTTTTTCAATTTTACCCCCGTGGGACATATATTCTACCCACACACATTTGGAACTCTCTTGGGGTACCCTCACACATGTTATTACCTCATTTAGTGGATATTTTCACAAAAAAGTGAAATTTTCAAAAATCCAGAAAATTGGCTGAAAAAGACTAAATATCAAGGACTCTTTGGGCGAATCACTCTGGAACTGAAATCGGAACGCTCACTGACATTTACCCTATGTGAAAGTCTGATAAACGCCGGAAAAATGACTAAGTCCAAAAAAAAAATTTTTCAACTTTTTTCAATTTTACCCCCGTGGGACATATATTCTACCCACACACATTTGGAACTCTCTTGGGGTACCCTCACACATGTTATTACCTCATTTAGTGGATATTTTCACAAAAAAGTGAAATTTTCAAAAATCCAGAAAATTGGCTGAAAAAGACTAAATATCAAGGACTCTTTGGGCGAATCGCTCTGGAACTGAAATCGGAACGCTCACTGACATTTACCCTATGTGAAAGTCTGATAAACGCCGGAAAAATGACTAAGTCCAAAAAAAAATTTTTTGCAACTTTTTTCAATTTTACCCCCGTGGGATAAATATTCTGCCCACACACATTTGGAACTCTCCTGGGGTACCCTCACACATATTATTCCCTCATTTAGTGGATATTTTCACAAAAAAGTGAAATTTTTAAAAATCCAGAAAATTGGCTGAAAACGACTAAATATCAAGGACTCATTGGGCGAATCGCTCTGGAACTGAAATCGGAACGCTCACTGACATTTGCCCTATCTGAAAGTCTGATAAACGCCGGAAAAATGACTAAGTCCAAAAAAAAATTTTTTTCAACTTTTTTCAATTTTACCCCCGTGGGATATATATTCTACCCACACACATTTGGAACTCTCCTGGGGTACCCTCACACATGTTATTACCTCATTTAGTGGATATTTTCACAAAAAAGTGAAATTTTCAAAAATCCAGAAAATTGGCTGAAAACGACTAAATGTCAAGGACTCATTGGGCAAAGCGCTCTGGAACTGAAATCGGAATGCTCACTGACATTTCCCCTATCTGAAAGTCTGATAAACGCAGGAAAAATGACTAAGTCCAAAAAAAAAATTTTTCAACTTTTTTCAATTTTACCCCCGTGGGACATATATTCTACCCACACACATTTGGAACTCTCTTGGGGTACCCTCACACATGTTATTACCTCATTTAGTGGATATTTTCACAAAAAAGTGAAATTTTCAAAAATCCAGAAAATTGGCTGAAAAAGACTAAATATCAAGGACTCTTTGGGCGAATCGCTCTGGAACTGAAATCGGAACGCTCACTGACATTTACCCTATGTGAAAGTCTGATAAACGCCGGAAAAATGACTAAGTCCAAAAAAAAATTTTTTGCAACTTTTTTCAATTTTACCCCCGTCGGATAAATATTCTGCCCACACACATTTGGAACTCTCCTGGGGTACCCTCACACATATTATTCCCTCATTTAGTGGATATTTTCACAAAAAAGTGAAATTTTCAAAAATCCAGAAAATTGGCTGAAAACGACTAAATATCAAGGACTCATTGGGCGAATCGCTCTGGAACTGAAATCGGAACGCTCACTGACATTTGCCCTATCTGAAAGTCTGATAAACGCCGGAAATATGACTAAGTCCAAAAAAAAATTTTTTTCAACTTTTTTCAATTTTACCCCCGTGGGATATATATTCTACCCACACACATTTGGAACTCTCCTGGGGTACCCTCACACATGTTATTACCTCATTTAGTGGATATTTTCACAAAAAAGTGAAATTTTCAAAAATCCAGAAAATTGGCTGAAAACGACTAAATGTCAAGGACTCATTGGGCAAAGCGCTCTGGAACTGAAATCGGAATGCTCACTGACATTTCCCCTATCTGAAAGTCTGATAAACGAAGGAAAAATGACTAAGTCCAAAAAAAAAATTTTTCAACTTTTTTCAATTTTACCCCCGTGGGACATATATTCTACCCACACACATTTGGAACTCTCTTGGGGTACCCTCACACATGTTATTACCTCATTTAGTGGATATTTTCACAAAAAAGTGAAATTTTCAAAAATCCAGAAAATTGGCTGAAAAAGACTAAATATCAAGGACTCTTTGGGCGAATCGCTCTGGAACTGAAATCGGAACGCTCACTGACATTTACCCTATGTGAAAGTCTGATAAACGCCGGAAAAATGACTAAGTCCAAAAAAAAATTTTTTGCAACTTTTTTCAATTTTACCCCCGTGGGATAAATATTCTGCCCACACACATTTGGAACTCTCCTGGGGTACCCTCACACATATTATTCCCTCATTTAGTGGATATTTTCACAAAAAAGTGAAATTTTCAAAAATCCAGAAAATTGGCTGAAAACGACTAAATATCAAGGACTCTTTGGGCGAATCGCTCTGGAACTGAAATCGGAACGCTCACTGACATTTACCCTATGTGAAAGTCTGATAAACGCCGGAAAAATGACTAAGTCCAAAAAAAAATTTTTTTCAACTTTTTTCAATTTTACCCCCGTGGGATATATATTCTACCCACACACATTTGGAACTCTCCTGGGGTACCCTCACACATGTTATTACCTCATTTAGTGGATATTTTCACAAAAAAGTGAAATTTTCAAAAATCCAGAAAATTGGCTGAAAACGACTAAATGTCAAGGACTCATTGGGCAAAGCGCTCTGGAACTGAAATCGGAATGCTCACTGACATTTCCCCTATCTGAAAGTCTGATAAACGCAGGAAAAATGACTAAGTCCAAAAAAAAAATTTTTCAACTTTTTTCAATTTTACCCCCGTGGGACATATATTCTACCCACACACATTTGGAACTCTCTTGGGGTACCCTCACACATGTTATTACCTCATTTAGTGGATATTTTCACAAAAAAGTGAAATTTTCAAAAATCCAGAAAATTGGCTGAAAAAGACTAAATATCAAGGACTCTTTGGGCGAATCGCTCTGGAACTGAAATCGGAACGCTCACTGACATTTACCCTATGTGAAAGTCTGATAAACGCCGGAAAAATGACTAAGTCCAAAAAAAAATTTTTTGCAACTTTTTTCAATTTTACCCCCGTGGGATAAATATTCTGCCCACACACATTTGGAACTCTCCTGGGGTACCCTCACACATATTATTCCCTCATTTAGTGGATATTTTCACAAAAAAGTGAAATTTTCAAAAATCCAGAAAATTGGCTGAAAACGACTAAATATCAAGGACTCATTGGGCGAATCGCTCTGGAACTGAAATCGGAACGCTCACTGACATTTGCCCTATCTGAAAGTCTGATAAACGCCGGAAAAATGACTAAGTCCAAAAAAAAATTTTTTTCAACTTTTTTCAATTTTACCCCCGTGGGATATATATTCTACCCACACACATTTGGAACTCTCCTGGGGTACCCTCACACATGTTATTACCTCATTTAGTGGATATTTTCACAAAAAAGTGAAATTTTCAAAAATCCAGAAAATTGGCTGAAAACGACTAAATGTCAAGGACACATTGGGCAAAGCGCTCTGGAACTGAAATCGGAATGCTCACTGACATTTCCCCTATCTGAAAGTCTGATAAACGCAGGAAAAATGACTAAGTCCAAAAAAAAAATTTTTCAACTTTTTTCAATTTTACCCCCGTGGGACATATATTCTACCCACACACATTTGGAACTCTCTTGGGGTACCCTCACACATGTTATTACCTCATTTAGTGGATATTTTCACAAAAAAGTGAAATTTTCAAAAATCCAGAAAATTGGCTGAAAAAGACTAAATATCAAGGACTCTTTGGGCGAATCGCTCTGGAACTGAAATCGGAATGCTCACTGACATTTACCCTATGTGAAAGTCTGATAAACGCCGGAAAAATGACTAAGTCCAAAAAAAAATTTTTTGCAACTTTTTTCAATTTTACCCCCGTGGGATAAATATTCTGCCCACACACATTTGGAACTCTCCTGGGGTACCCTCACACATATTATTCCCTCATTTAGTGGATATTTTCACAAAAAAGTGAAATTTTCAAAAATCCAGAAAATTGGCTGAAAACGACTAAATATCAAGGACTCTTTGGGCGAATCGCTCTGGAACTGAAATCGGAACGCTCACTGACATTTACCCTATGTGAAAGTCTGATAAACGCCGGAAAAATGACTAAGTCCAAAAAAAAATTTTTTTCAACTTTTTTCAATTTTACCCCCGTGGGATATATATTCTACCCACACACATTTGGAACTCTCCTGGGGTACCCTCACACATGTTATTACCTCATTTAGTGGATATTTTCACAAAAAAGTGAAATTTTCAAAAATCCAGAAAATTGGCTGAAAACGACTAAATGTCAAGGACTCATTGGGGAAAGCGCTCTGGAACTGAAATCGGAATGCTCACTGACATTTCCCCTATCTGAAAGTCTGATAAACGCAGGAAAAATGACTAAGTCCAAAAAAAAAATTTTTCAACTTTTTTCAATTTTACCCCCGTGGGACATATATTCTACCCACACACATTTGGAACTCTCTTGGGGTACCCTCACACATGTTATTACCTCATTTAGTGGATATTTTCACAAAAAAGTGAAATTTTCAAAAATCCAGAAAATTGGCTGAAAAAGACTAAATATCAAGGACTCTTTGGGCGAATCGCTCTGGAACTGAAATCGGAACGCTCACTGACATTTACCCTATGTGAAAGTCTGATAAACGCCGGAAAAATGACTAAGTCCAAAAAAAAATTTTTTGCAACTTTTTTCAATTTTACCCCCGTGGGATAAATATTCTGCCCACACACATTTGGAACTCTCCTGGGGTACCCTCACACATATTATTCCCTCATTTAGTGGATATTTTCACAAAAAAGTGAAATTTTCAAAAATCCAGAAAATTGGCTGAAAACGACTAAATATCAAGGACTCATTGGGCGAATCGCTCTGGAACTGAAATCGGAACGCTCACTGACATTTGCCCTATCTGAAAGTCTGATAAACGCCGGAAAAATGACTAAGTCCAAAAAAAAATTTTTTTCAACTTTTTTCAATTTTACCCCCGTGGGATATATATTCTACCCACACACATTTGGAACTCTCCTGGGGTACCCTCACACATGTTATTACCTCATTTAGTGGATATTTTCACAAAAAAGTGAAATTTTCAAAAATCCAGAAAATTGGCTGAAAACGACTAAATGTCAAGGACACATTGGGCAAAGCGCTCTGGAACTGAAATCGGAATGCTCACTGACATTTCCCCTATCTGAAAGTCTGATAAACGCAGGAAAAATGACTAAGTCCAAAAAAAAAATTTTTCAACTTTTTTCAATTTTACCCCCGTGGGACATATATTCTACCCACACACATTTGGAACTCTCTTGGGGTACCCTCACACATGTTATTACCTCATTTAGTGGATATTTTCACAAAAAAGTGAAATTTTCAAAAATCCAGAAAATTGGCTGAAAAAGACTAAATATCAAGGACTCTTTGGGCGAATCGCTCTGGAACTGAAATCGGAATGCTCACTGACATTTACCCTATGTGAAAGTCTGATAAACGCCGGAAAAATGACTAAGTCCAAAAAAAAATTTTTTGCAACTTTTTTCAATTTTACCCCCGTGGGATAAATATTCTGCCCACACACATTTGGAACTCTCCTGGGGTACCCTCACACATATTATTCCCTCATTTAGTGGATATTTTCACAAAAAAGTGAAATTTTCAAAAATCCAGAAAATTGGCTGAAAACGACTAAATATCAAGGACTCTTTGGGCGAATCGCTCTGGAACTGAAATCGGAACGCTCACTGACATTTACCCTATGTGAAAGTCTGATAAACGCCGGAAAAATGACTAAGTCCAAAAAAAAATTTTTTTCAACTTTTTTCAATTTTACCCCCGTGGGATATATATTCTACCCACACACATTTGGAACTCTCCTGGGGTACCCTCACACATGTTATTACCTCATTTAGTGGATATTTTCACAAAAAAGTGAAATTTTCAAAAATCCAGAAAATTGGCTGAAAACGACTAAATGTCAAGGACTCATTGGGGAAAGCGCTCTGGAACTGAAATCGGAATGCTCACTGACATTTCCCCTATCTGAAAGTCTGATAAACGCAGGAAAAATGACTAAGTCCAAAAAAAAAATTTTTCAACTTTTTTCAATTTTACCCCCGTGGGACATATATTCTACCCACACACATTTGGTACTCTCTTGGGGTACCCTCACACATGTTATTACCTCATTTAGTGGATATTTTCACAAAAAAGTGAAATTTTCAAAAATCCAGAAAATTGGCTGAAAAAGACTAAATATCAAGGACTCTTTGGGCGAATCGCTCTGGAACTGAAATCGGAACGCTCACTGACATTTACCCTATGTGAAAGTCTGATAAACGCCGGAAAAATGACTAAGTCCAAAAAAAAATTTTTTGCAACTTTTTTCAATTTTACCCCCGTGGGATAAATATTCTGCCCACACACATTTGGAACTCTCCTGGGGTACCCTCACACATATTATTCCCTCATTTAGTGGATATTTTCACAAAAAAGTGAAATTTTCAAAAATCCAGAAAATTGGCTGAAAACGACTAAATATCAAGGACTCATTGGGCGAATCGCTCTGGAACTGAAATCGGAACGCTCACTGACATTTGCCCTATCTGAAAGTCTGATAAACGCCGGAAAAATGACTAAGTCCAAAAAAAAATTTTTTTCAACTTTTTTCAATTTTACCCCCGTGGGATATATATTCTACCCACACACATTTGGAACTCTCCTGGGGTACCCTCACACATGTTATTACCTCATTTAGTGGATATTTTCACAAAAAAGTGAAATTTTCAAAAATCCAGAAAATTGGCTGAAAACGACTAAATGTCAAGGACACATTGGGCAAAGCGCTCTGGAACTGAAATCGGAATGCTCACTGACATTTCCCCTATCTGAAAGTCTGATAAACGCAGGAAAAATGACTAAGTCCAAAAAAAAAATTTTTCAACTTTTTTCAATTTTACCCCCGTGGGACATATATTCTACCCACACACATTTGGAACTCTCTTGGGGTACCCTCACACATGTTATTACCTCATTTAGTGGATATTTTCACAAAAAAGTGAAATTTTTAAAAATCCAGAAAATTGGCTGAAAAAGACTAAATATCAAGGACTCTTTGGGCGAATCGCTCTGGAACTGAAATCGGAACGCTCACTGACATTTACCCTATGTGAAAGTCTGATAAACGCCGGAAAAATGACTAAGTCCAAAAAAAAATTTTTTGCAACTTTTTTCAATTTTACCCCCGTGGGATAAATATTCTGCCCACACACATTTGGAACTCTCCTGGGGTACCCTCACACATATTATTCCCTCATTTAGTGGATATTTTCACAAAAAAGTGAAATTTTCAAAAATCCAGAAAATTGGCTGAAAACGACTAAATATCAAGGACTCTTTTTGCGAATCGCTCTGGAACTGAAATCGGAACGCTCACTGACATTTACCCTATGTGAAAGTCTGATAAACGCCGGAAAAATGACTAAGTCCAAAAAAAAATTTTTTTCAACTTTTTTCAATTTTACCCCCGTGGGATATATATTCTACCCACACACATTTGGAACTCTCCTGGGGTACCCTCACACATGTTATTACCTCATTTAGTGGATATTTTCACAAAAAAGTGAAATTTTCAAAAATCCAGAAAATTGGCTGAAAACGACTAAATGTCAAGGACTCATGGCGGAAAGCGCTCGTGAACTGAAATCGGAATGCTCACTGACATTTCCCCTATCTGAAAGTCTGATAAACGCAGGAAAAATGACTAAGTCCAAAAAAAAAATTTTTCAACTTTTTTCAATTTTACCCCCGTGGGACATATATTCTACCCACACACATTTGGAACTCTCTTGGGGTACCCTCACACATGTTATTACATCATTTAGTGGATATTTTCACAAAAAAGTGAAATTTTCAAAAATCCAGAAAATTGGCTGAAAAAGACTAAATATCAAGGACTCTTTGGGCGAATCGCTCTGGAACTGAAATCGGAACGCTCACTGACATTTACCCTATGTGAAAGTCTGATAAACGCCGGAAAAATGACTAAGTCCAAAAAAAAATTTTTTGCAACTTTTTTCAATTTTACCCCCGTGGGATAAATATTCTGCCCACACACATTTGGAACTCTCCTGGGGTACCCTCACACATATTATTCCCTCATTTAGTGGATATTTTCACAAAAAAGTGAAATTTTCAAAAATCCAGAAAATTGGCTGAAAACGACTAAATATCAAGGACTCATTGGGCGAATCGCTCTGGAACTGAAATCGGAACGCTCACTGACATTTGCCCTATCTGAAAGTCTGATAAACGCCGGAAAAATGACTAAGTCCAAAAAAAAATTTTTTTCAACTTTTTTCAATTTTACCCCCGTGGGATATATATTCTACCCACACACATTTGGAACTCTCCTGGGGTACCCTCACACATGTTATTACCTCATTTAGTGGATATTTTCACAAAAAAGTGAAATTTTCAAAAATCCAGAAAATTGGCTGAAAACGACTAAATGTCAAGGACTCATTGGGCAAAGCGCTCTGGAACTGAAATCGGAATGCTCACTGACATTTACACTATCTGAAAGTCTGATAAACGAAGGAAAAATGACTAAGTCCAAAAAAAAAATTTTTCAACTTTTTTCAATTTTACCCCCGTGGGACATATATTCTACCCACACACATTTGGAACTCTCTTGGGGTACCCTCACACATGTTATTACCTCATTTAGTGGATATTTTCACAAAAAAGTGAAATTTTCAAAAATCCAGAAAATTGGCTGAAAAAGACTAAATATCAAGGACTCTTTGGGCGAATCGCTCTGGAACTGAAATCGGAACGCTCACTGACATTTACCCTATGTGAAAGTCTGATAAATGCCGGAAAAATGACTAAGTCCAAAAAAAAATTTTTTGCAACTTTTTTCAATTTTACCCCCGTGGGATAAATATTCTGACCACACACATTTGGAACTCTCCTGGGGTACCCTCACACATATTATTCCCTCATTTAGTGGATATTTTCACAAAAAAGTGAAATTTTCAAAAATCCAGAAAATTGGCTGAAAACGACTAAATATCAAGGACTCTTTGGGCGAATCGCTCTGGAACTGAAATCGGAACGCTCACTGACATTTACCCTATGTGAAAGTCTGATAAACGCCGGAAAAATGACTAAGTCCAAAAAAAAATTTTTTTCAACTTTTTTCAATTTTACCCCCGTGGGATATATATTCTACCCACACACATTTGGAACTCTCCTGGGGTACCCTCACACATGTTATTACCTCATTTAGTGGATATTTTCACAAAAAAGTGAAATTTTCAAAAATCCAGAAAATTGGCTGAAAACGACTAAATGTCAAGGACTCATTGGGGAAAGCGCTCTGGAACTGAAATCGGAATGCTCACTGACATTTCCCCTATCTGAAAGTCTGATAAACGCAGGAAAAATGACTAAGTCCAAAAAAAAAATTTTTCAACTTTTTTCAATTTTACCCCCGTGGGACATATATTCTACCCACACACATTTGGAACTCTCTTGGGGTACCCTAACACATGTTATTACCTCATTTAGTGGATATTTTCACAAAAAAGTGAAATTTTCAAAAATCCAGAAAATTGGCTGAAAAAGACTAAATATCAAGGACTCTTTGGGCGAATCGCTCTGGAACTGAAATCGGAACGCTCACTGACATTTACCCTATGTGAAAGTCTGATAAACGCCGGAAAAATGACTAAGTCCAAAAAAAAATTTTTTGCAACTTTTTTCAATTTTACCCCCGTGGGATAAATATTCTGCCCACACACATTTGGAACTCTCCTGGGGTACCCTCACACATATTATTCCCTCATTTAGTGGATATTTTCACAAAAAAGTGAAATTTTCAAAAATCCAGAAAATTGGCTGAAAACGACTAAATATCAAGGACTCATTGGGCGAATCGCTCTGGAACTGAAATTGGAACGCTCACTGACATTTACCCTATCTGAAAGTCTAATAAACACCAGAAAAATGACTAAGTCCAAAAAAAAATTTTTTTAAACTTTTTTCAATTTTACCCCCGTGGGATACATATTCTACCCACACACATTTGGAACTCTCCTGGGGTACCCTCACACATGTTATTCCCTCATTTAGTGGATATTTTCACAAAAAAGTGAAATTTTCAAAAATCCAGAAAATTGGCTGAAAACGACTAAATATCAAGGACTCATTGGGCGAATCGCTCTGGAACTGAAATCGGAACGCTCACTGACATTTGCCCTATCTGAAAGTCTGATAAACGCCGGAAAAATGACTAAGTCCAAAAAAAAATTTTTTTCAACTTTTTTCAATTTTACCCCCGTGGGATATATATTCTACCCACACACATTTGGAACTCTCCTGGGGTACCCTCACACATGTTATTACCTCATTTAGTGGATATTTTCACAAAAAAGTGAAATTTTCAAAAATCCAGAAAATTGGCTGAAAACGACTAAATGTCAAGGACTCATTGGGCAAAGCGCTCTGGAACTGAAATCGGAATGCTCACTGACATTTCCCCTATCTGAAAGTCTGATAAACGAAGGAAAAATGACTAAGTCCAAAAAAAAAATTTTTCAACTTTTTTCAATTTTACCCCCGTGGGACATATATTCTACCCACACACATTTGGAACTCTCTTGGGGTACCCTCACACATGTTATTACCTCATTTAGTGGATATTTTCACAAAAAAGTGAAATTTTCAAAAATCCAGAAAATTGGCTGAAAAAGACTAAATATCAAGGACTCTTTGGGCGAATCGCTCTGGAACTGAAATCGGAACGCTCACTGACATTTACCCTATGTGAAAGTCTGATAAATGCCGGAAAAATGACTAAGTCCAAAAAAAAATTTTTTGCAACTTTTTTCAATTTTACCCCCGTGGGATAAATATTCTGCCCACACACATTTGGAACTCTCCTGGGGTACCCTCACACATATTATTCCCTCATTTAGTGGATATTTTCACAAAAAAGTGAAATTTTCAAAAATCCAGAAAATTGGCTGAAAACGACTAAATATCAAGGACTCTTTGGGCGAATCGCTCTGGAACTGAAATCGGAACGCTCACTGACATTTACCCTATGTGAAAGTCTGATAAACGCCGGAAAAATGACTAAGTCCAAAAAAAAATTTTTTTCAACTTTTTTCAATTTTACCCCCGTGGGATATATATTCTACCCACACACATTTGGAACTCTCCTGGGGTACCCTCACACATGTTATTACCTCATTTAGTGGATATTTTCACAAAAAAGTGAAATTTTCAAAAATCCAGAAAATTGGCTGAAAACGACTAAATGTCAAGGACTCATTGGGGAAAGCGCTCTGGAACTGAAATCGGAATGCTCACTGACATTTCCCCTATCTGAAAGTCTGATAAACGCAGGAAAAATGACTAAGTCCAAAAAAAAAATTTTTCAACTTTTTTCAATTTTACCCCCGTGGGACATATATTCTACCCACACACATTTGGAACTCTCTTGGGGTACCCTAACACATGTTATTCCCTCATTTAGTGGATATTTTCACAAAAAAGTGAAATTTTCAAAAATCCAGAAAATTGGCTGAAAACGACTAAATATCAAGGACTCTTTGGGCGAATCGCTCTGGAACTGAAATCGGAACGCTCACTGACATTTACCCTATGTGAAAGTCTGATAAACGCCGGAAAAATGACTAAGTCCAAAAAAAAATTTTTTTCAACTTTTTTCAATTTTACCCCCGTGGGATATAGATTCTACCCACACACATTTGGAACTCTCCTGGGGTACCCTCACACATGTTATTACCTCATTTAGTGGATATTTTCACAAAAAAGTGAAATTTTCAAAAATCCAGAAAATTGGCTGAAAACGACTAAATGTCAAGGACTCATTGGGGAAAGCGCTCTGGAACTGAAATCGGAATGCTCACTGACATTTCCCCTATCTGAAAGTCTGATAAACGCAGGAAAAATGACTAAGTCCAAAAAAAAAATTTTTCAACTTTTTTCAATTTTACCCCCGTGGGACATATATTCTACCCACACACATTTGGAACTCTCTTGGGGTACCCTAACACATGTTATTACCTCATTTAGTGGATATTTTCACAAAAAAGTGAAATTTTCAAAAATCCAGAAAATTGGCTGAAAAAGACTAAATATCAAGGACTCTTTGGGCGAATCGCTCTGGAACTGAAATCGGAACGCTCACTGACATTTACCCTATGTGAAAGTCTGATAAACGCCGGAAAAATGACTAAGTCCAAAAAAAAATTTTTTGCAACTTTTTTCAATTTTACCCCCGTGGGATAAATATTCTGCCCACACACATTTGGAACTCTCCTGGGGTACCCTCACACATATTATTCCCTCATTTAGTGGATATTTTCACAAAAAAGTGAAATTTTCAAAAATCCAGAAAATTGGCTGAAAACGACTAAATATCAAGGACTCATTGGGCGAATCGCTCTGGAACTGAAATCGGAACGCTCACTGACATTTGCCCTATCTGAAAGTCTGATAAACGCCGGAAAAATGACAAAGTCCAAAAAAAAATTTTTTTCAACTTTTTTCAATTTTACCCCCGTGGGATATATATTCTACCCACACACATTTGGAACTCTCCTGGGGTACCCTCACACATGTTATTACCTCATTTAGTGGATATTTTCACAAAAAAGTGAAATTTTCAAAAATCCAGAAAATTGGCTGAAAACGACTAAATGTCAAGGACTCATTGGGCAAAGCGCTCGTGAACTGAAATCGGAATGCTCACTGACATTTCCCCTATCTGAAAGTCTGATAAACGCAGGAAAAATGACTAAGTCCAAAAAAAAAATTTTTCAACTTTTTTCAATTTTACCCCCGTGGGACATATATTCTACCCACACACATTTGGAACTCTCCTGGGGTACCCTCACACATGTTATTACCTCATTTAGTGGATATTTTCACAAAAAAGTGAAATTTTCAAAAATCCAGAAAATTGGCTGAAAAAGACTAAATATCAAGGACTCTTTGGGCGAATCGCTCTGGAACTGAAATCCGAACGCTCACTGACATTTACCCTATGTGAAAGTCTGATAAACGCCGGAAAAATGACTAAGTCCAAAAAAAAATTTTTTCCAACTCTTTTCAATTTTACCCCCGTGGGATAAATATTCTGCCCACACTCATTTGGAACTCTCCTGGGGTACCCTCACACATATTATTCCCTCATTTAGTGGATATTTTCACAAAAAAGTGAAATTTTCAAAAATCCCGAAAATTGGCTGAAAACGACTAAATATCAAGGACTCATTGGGCGAATCGCTCTGGAACTGAAATTGGAACGCTCACTGACATTTACCCTATCTGAAAGTCTAATAAACACCAGAAAAATGACTAAGTCCAAAAAAAAATTTTTTTAAACTTTTTTCAATTTTACCCCCGTGGGATACATATTCTACCCACACACATTTGGAACTCTCCTGGGGTACCCTCACACATATTATTCCCTCATTTAGTGGATATTTTCACAAAAAAGTGAAATTTTCAAAAATCCAGAAAATTGGCTGAAAAAGACTAAATATCAAGGACTCATTGGGCGAATCGCTCTGGAAATGAAATCGGAACGGTCACTGACATTTCCCCTATCTGAAAGTCTGATAAACGTCGGAAAAATGACTAAGTCCAAAAAAAAAATTTTTTCAACTTTTTTCAATTTTACCCCCGTGGGATATATATTCTACCCACACACATTAGGAACTCTCCTGGGCTACATTCACACATATTGTTCCTTCATTTAGTGGATATTTTCACAAAAAAGTGAAATTTTCAAAAATCCATAAAATTGGCTGAAAAAGACTAAATATCAAGATCTCATTGGGCGAATCGCTCTGGAACTGAAATGGAATGCTCACTGACATTTCCCCTATCTGAAAGTCTGATAAACGCAGGAAAAATGACTAAGTCCAAAATAAAATGTTTTCAACTTTTTTCAATTTCACCCCCGTGGGATATATATTCTACCCACACACATTTCTAACTCTCCTGGGGTACCCTCACACATATTATTCCCTCATTTAGTGGATATTTTCACAAAAAGTGAAATTTTCAAAAATCCAAAATATTGGCTGAAAACGACTAAATATCAAGGACTCATTGGGCGAATCGCTCTGGAACTGAAATCCGAACGCTTAATGACATTTGCCCTATCTGAAAGTCTGATAAACGCCGGAAAAATGACTAAGTACGAAAAAAAAATTTTTTCAACTTTTTTCAATTTTACCCCCGTGGGATATATATTCTACCCACACACATTAGGAACTCTCCTGGGCTACATGCACACATATTGTTCCCTCATTTAGTGGATATTTTCACAAAAAAGTGAAATTTTCAAAAATCCATAAAATTGGCTGAAAACGACTAAATATCAAGTACTCATTGGGCGAATCGCTCTGGAACTGAAATCGGAACACTCACTGACATTTCCCCTATCTGAAAGTCTGATAAACGCCGGAAAAATGACTAAGTCCAAAAAAAAAAATTTTTCAACTTTTTTCAATTTTACCCCCGTGGGATATATATTCTACCCACACACATTTGGAACTCTCCTGGGGTACCCTCACACATATTATTCCCTCATTTAGTGGATATTTTCACAAAAAAGTGAAATTTTCAAAAATCCAGAAAATTGGCTGAAAACGACTAAATATCAAGGACTCTTTGGGCGAATCGCTCTGGAACTGAAATCGGAACGCTCACTGACATTTACCCTATGTGAAAGTCTGATAAACGCCGGAAAAATGACTAAGTCCAAAAAAAAATTTTTTTCAACTTTTTTCAATTTTACCCCCGTGGGATATATATTCTACCCACACACATTTGGAACTCTCCTGGGGTACCCTCACACATGTTATTACCTCATTTAGTGGATATTTTCACAAAAAAGTGAAATTTTCAAAAATCCAGAAAATTGGCTGAAAACGACTAAATGTCAAGGACTCATTGGGGAAAGCGCTCTGGAACTGAAATCGGAATGCTCACTGACATTTCCCCTATCTGAAAGTCTGATAAACGCAGGAAAAATGACTAAGTCCAAAAAAAAAATTTTTCAACTTTTTTCAATTTTACCCCCGTGGGACATATATTCTACCCACACACATTTGGAACTCTCTTGGGGTACCCTAACACATGTTATTACCTCATTTAGTGGATATTTTCACAAAAAAGTGAAATTTTCAAAAATCCAGAAAATTGGCTGAAAAAGACTAAATATCAAGGACTCTTTGGGCGAATCGCTCTGGAACTGAAATCGGAACGCTCACTGACATTTACCCTATGTGAAAGTCTGATAAACGCCGGAAAAATGACTAAGTCCAAAAAAAAATTTTTTGCAACTTTTTTCAATTTTACCCCCGTGGGATAAATATTCTGCCCACACACATTTGGAACTCTCCTGGGGTACCCTCACACATATTATTCCCTCATTTAGTGGATATTTTCACAAAAAAGTGAAATTTTCAAAAATCCAGAAAATTGGCTGAAAACGACTAAATATCAAGGACTCATTGGGCGAATCGCTCTGGAACTGAAATTGGAACGCTCACTGACATTTACCCTATCTGAAAGTCTAATAAACACCAGAAAAATGACTAAGTCCAAAAAAAATTTTTTTTAAACTTTTTTCAATTTTACCCCCGTGGGATACATATTCTACCCACACACATTTGGAACTCTCCTGGGGTACCCTCACACATGTTATTCCCTCATTTAGTGGATATTTTCACAAAAAAGTGAAATTTTCAAAAATCCAGAAAATTGGCTGAAAACGACTAAATATCAAGGACTCATTGGGCGAATCGCTCTGGAACTGAAATCGGAACGCTCACTGACATTTGCCCTATCTGAAAGTCTGATAAACGCCGGAAAAATGACTAAGTCCAAAAAAAAATTTTTTTCAACTTTTTTCAATTTTACCCCCGTGGGATATATATTCTACCCACACACATTTGGAACTCTCCTGGGGTACCCTCACACATGTTATTACCTCATTTAGTGGATATTTTCACAAAAAAGTGAAATTTTCAAAAATCCAGAAAATTGGCTGAAAACGACTAAATGTCAAGGACTCATTGGGCAAAGCGCTCTGGAACTGAAATCGGAATGCTCACTGACATTTCCCCTATCTGAAAGTCTGATAAACGAAGGAAAAATGACTAAGTCCAAAAAAAAAATTTTTCAACTTTTTTCAATTTTACCCCCGTGGGACATATATTCTACCCACACACATTTGGAACTCTCTTGGGGTACCCTCACACATGTTATTACCTCATTTAGTGGATATTTTCACAAAAAAGTGAAATTTTCAAAAATCCAGAAAATTGGCTGAAAAAGACTAAATATCAAGGACTCTTTGGGCGAATCGCTCTGGAACTGAAATCGGAACGCTCACTGACATTTACCCTATGTGAAAGTCTGATAAATGCCGGAAAAATGACTAAGTCCAAAAAAAAATTTTTTGCAACTTTTTTCAATTTTACCCCCGTGGGATAAATATTCTGCCCACACACATTTGGAACTCTCCTGGGGTACCCTCACACATATTATTCCCTCATTTAGTGGATATTTTCACAAAAAAGTGAAATTTTCAAAAATCCAGAAAATTGGCTGAAAACGACTAAATATCAAGGACTCTTTGGGCGAATCGCTCTGGAACTGAAATCGGAACGCTCACTGACATTTACCCTATGTGAAAGTCTGATAAACGCCGGAAAAATGACTAAGTCCAAAAAAAAATTTTTTTCAACTTTTTTCAATTTTACCCCCGTGGGATATATATTCTACCCACACACATTTGGAACTCTCCTGGGGTACCCTCACACATGTTATTACCTCATTTAGTGGATATTTTCACAAAAAAGTGAAATTTTCAAAAATCCAGAAAATTGGCTGAAAACGACTAAATGTCAAGGACTCATTGGGGAAAGCGCTCTGGAACTGAAATCGGAATGCTCACTGACATTTCCCCTATCTGAAAGTCTGATAAACGCAGGAAAAATGACTAAGTCCAAAAAAAAAATTTTTCAACTTTTTTCAATTTTACCCCCGTGGGACATATATTCTACCCACACACATTTGGAACTCTCTTGGGGTACCCTAACACATGTTATTCCCTCATTTAGTGGATATTTTCACAAAAAAGTGAAATTTTCAAAAATCCAGAAAATTGGCTGAAAACGACTAAATATCAAGGACTCTTTGGGCGAATCGCTCTGGAACTGAAATCGGAACGCTCACTGACATTTACCCTATGTGAAAGTCTGATAAACGCCGGAAAAATGACTAAGTCCAAAAAAAAATTTTTTTCAACTTTTTTCAATTTTACCCCCGTGGGATATATATTCTACCCACACACATTTGGAACTCTCCTGGGGTACCCTCACACATGTTATTACCTCATTTAGTGGATATTTTCACAAAAAAGTGAAATTTTCAAAAATCCAGAAAATTGGCTGAAAACGACTAAATGTCAAGGACTCATTGGGGAAAGCGCTCTGGAACTGAAATCGGAATGCTCACTGACATTTCCCCTATCTGAAAGTCTGATAAACGCAGGAAAAATGACTAAGTCCAAAAAAAAAATTTTTCAACTTTTTTCAATTTTACCCCCGTGGGACATATATTCTACCCACACACATTTGGAACTCTCTTGGGGTACCCTAACACATGTTATTACCTCATTTAGTGGATATTTTCACAAAAAAGTGAAATTTTCAAAAATCCAGAAAATTGGCTGAAAAAGACTAAATATCAAGGACTCTTTGGGCGAATCGCTCTGGAACTGAAATCGGAACGCTCACTGACATTTACCCTATGTGAAAGTCTGATAAACGCCGGAAAAATGACTAAGTCCAAAAAAAAATTTTTTGCAACTTTTTTCAATTTTACCCCCGTGGGATAAATATTCTGCCCACACACATTTGGAACTCTCCTGGGGTACCCTCACACATATTATTCCCTCATTTAGTGGATATTTTCACAAAAAAGTGAAATTTTCAAAAATCCAGAAAATTGGCTGAAAACGACTAAATATCAAGGACTCATTGGGCGAATCGCTCTGGAACTGAAATCGGAACGCTCACTGACATTTGCCCTATCTGAAAGTCTGATAAACGCCGGAAAAATGACTAAGTCCAAAAAAAAATTTTTTTCAACTTTTTTCAATTTTACCCCCGTGGGATATATATTCTACCCACACACATTTGGAACTCTCCTGGGGTACCCTCACACATGTTATTACCTCATTTAGTGGATATTTTCACAAAAAAGTGAAATTTTCAAAAATCCAGAAAATTGGTTGAAAACGACTAAATGTCAAGGACTCATTGGGCAAAGCGCTCGTGAACTGAAATCGGAATGCTCACTGACATTTCCCCTATCTGAAAGTCTGATAAACGCAGGAAAAATGACTAAGTCCAAAAAAAAAATTTTTCAACTTTTTTCAATTTTACCCCCGTGGGACATATATTCTACCCACACACATTTGGAACTCTCCTGGGGTACCCTCACACATGTTATTACCTCATTTAGTGGATATTTTCACAAAAAAGTGAAATTTTCAAAAATCCAGAAAATTGGCTGAAAAAGACTAAATATCAAGGACTCTTTGGGCGAATCGCTCTGGAACTGAAATCCGAACGCTCACTGACATTTACCCTATGTGAAAGTCTGATAAACGCCGGAAAAATGACTAAGTCCAAAAAAAAATTTTTTCCAACTCTTTTCAATTTTACCCCCGTGGGATAAATATTCTGCCCACACTCATTTGGAACTCTCCTGGGGTACCCTCACACATATTATTCCCTCATTTAGTGGATATTTTCACAAAAAAGTGAAATTTTCAAAAATCCCGAAAATTGGCTGAAAACGACTAAATATCAAGGACTCATTGGGCGAATCGCTCTGGAACTGAAATTGGAACGCTCACTGACATTTACCCTATCTGAAAGTCTAATAAACACCAGAAAAATGACTAAGTCCAAAAAAAAATTTTTTTAAACTTTTTTCAATTTTACCCCCGTGGGATACATATTCTACCCACACACATTTGGAACTCTCCTGGGGTACCCTCACACATATTATTCCCTCATTTAGTGGATATTTTCACAAAAAAGTGAAATTTTCAAAAATCCAGAAAATTGGCTGAAAAAGACTAAATATCAAGGACTCATTGGGCGAATCGCTCTGGAAATGAAATCGGAACGGTCACTGACATTTCCCCTATCTGAAAGTCTGATAAACGTCGGAAAAATGACTAAGTCCAAAAAAAAAATTTTTTCAACTTTTTTCAATTTTACCCCCGTGGGATATATATTCTACCCACACACATTAGGAACTCTCCTGGGCTACATTCACACATATTGTTCCTTCATTTAGTGGATATTTTCACAAAAAAGTGAAATTTTCAAAAATCCATAAAATTGGCTGAAAAAGACTAAATATCAAGATCTCATTGGGCGAATCGCTCTGGAACTGAAATGGAATGCTCACTGACATTTCCCCTATCTGAAAGTCTGATAAACGCAGGAAAAATGACTAAGTCCAAAATAAAATGTTTTCAACTTTTTTCAATTTTACCCCCGTGGGATATATATTCTACCCACACACATTTCTAACTCTCCTGGGGTACCCTCACACATATTATTCCCTCATTTAGTGGATATTTTCACAAAAAGTGAAATTTTCAAAAATCCAAAATATTGGCTGAAAACGACTAAATATCAAGGACTCATTGGGCGAATCGCTCTGGAACTGAAATCCGAACGCTTAATGACATTTGCCCTATCTGAAAGTCTGATAAACGCCGGAAAAATGACTAAGTACGAAAAAAAAATTTTTTCAACTTTTTTCAATTTTACCCCCGTGGGATATATATTCTACCCACACACATTAGGAACTCTCCTGGGCTACATGCACACATATTGTTCCCTCATTTAGTGGATATTTTCACAAAAAAGTGAAATTTTCAAAAATCCATAAAATTGGCTGAAAACGACTAAATATCAAGTACTCATTGGGCGAATCGCTCTGGAACTGAAATCGGAACACTCACTGACATTTCCCCTATCTGAAAGTCTGATAAACGCCGGAAAAATGACTAAGTCCAAAAAAAAAAATTTTTCAACTTTTTTCAATTTTACCCCCGTGGGATATATATTCTACCCACACACATTTGGAACTCTCCTGGGGTACCCTCACACATATTATTCCCTCATTTAGTGGATATTTTCACAAAAAAGTGAAATTTTCAAAAATCCAGAAAATTGGCTGAAAACGACTAAATATCAAGGACTCATTGGGCGAATCGCTCTGGAACTGAAATCGGAACGCTCACTGACATTTGCCCTACCTGAAAGTCTGATAAACGCCGGAAAAATGACTAAGTCCAAAAAAAAAAATTTTTTTCAACTTTTTTCAATTTTATCCCCGAGCAATATATATTCTACCCACACACATTTGGAACTCTCCTGGGGTACCCTCACACATGTTATTACCTCATTTAGTGGATATTTTCACAAAAAAGTGAAATTTTCAAAAATCCAGAAAAATGGCTGAAAAAGACTAAATATCAAGGACTCTTTGGGCGAATCGCTCTGGAACTGAAATCGGAACGCTCACTGACATTTACCCTATGTGAAAGTCTGATAAACGCCGGAAAAATGACTAAGTCCAAAAAAAAATTTTTTTAAACTTTTTTCAATTTTACCCCCGTGGGATATATATTCTACCCACACACATTTGGAACTCTCCTGGGGTACCCTAACACATGTTATTACCTCATTTAGTGGATATTTTCACAAAAAAGTGAAATTTTCAAAAATCCAGAAAATTGGCTGAAAACGACTAAATGTCAAGGACTCATTGGGCAAAGCGCTCTGGAACTGAAATCGGAATGCTCACTGACATTTCCCCTATCTGAAAGTCTGATAAACGCAGGAAAAATGACTAAGTCCAAAAAAAAAATTTTTCAACTTTTTTAAATTTTACCCCCGTGGGACATATATTCTACCCACACACATTTGGAACTCACTTGGGGTACCCTCACACATGTTATTACCTCATTTAGTGGATATTTTCACAAAAAAGTGAAATTTTCAAAAATCCAGAAAATTGGCGGAAAAAGACTAAATATCAAGGACTCTTTGGGCGAATCGCTCTGGAACTGAAATCGGAACGCTCACTGACATTTACCCTATGTGAAAGTCTGATAAACGCCGGAAAAATGACTAAGTCCAAAAAAAAATTTTTTGCAACTTTTTTCAATTTTACCCCCGTGGGATAAATATTCTGCCCACACACATTTGGAACTCTCCTGGGGTACCCTCACACATATTATTCCCTCATTTAGTGGATATTTTCACAAAAAAGTGAAATTTTCAAAAATCCAGAAAATTGGCTGAAAAAGACTAAATATCAAGGACTCATTGGGCGAATCGCTCTGGAAATGAAATCGGAATGGTCACTGACATTTCCCCTATCTGAAAGTCTGATAAACGTCGGAAAAATGACTAAGTCCAAAAAAAAAATTTTTTCAACTTTTTTCAATTTTACCCCCGTGGGATATATATTCTACCCACACACATTAGGAACTCTCCTGGGCTACATTCACACATATTGTTCCCTCATTTAGTGGATATTTTCACAAAAAAGTGAAATTTTCAAAAATCCATAAAATTGGCTGAAAAAGACTAAATATCAAGATCTCATTGGGCGAATCGCTCTGGAACTGAAATGGAATGCTCACTGACATTTCCCCTATCTGAAAGTCTGATAAACGCAGGAAAAATGACTAAGTCCAAAATAAAATGTTTTCAACTTTTTTCAATTTTACCCCCGTGGGATATATATTCTACCCACACACATTTCTAACTCTCCTGGGGTACCCTCACACATATTATTCCCTCATTTAGTGGATATTTTCACAAAAAAGTGAAATTTTCAAAAATCCAAAATATTGGCTGAAAACGACTAAATATCAAGGACTCATTGGGCGAATCGCTCTGGAACTGAAATCCGAACGCTTAATGACATTTGCCCTATCTGAAAGTCTGATAAACGCCGGAAAAATGACTAAGTCCAAAAAAAAAATTTTTCAACTTTTTTCAATTTTACCCCCGTGGGATATATATTCTACCCACACACATTTGGAACTCTCCTGGGGTACCCTCACACATATTATTCCCTCATTTAGTGGATATTTTCACAAAAAAGTGAAATTTTCAAAAATCCAGAAAATTGGCTGAAAACGACTAAATATCAAGGACTCATTGGGCGAATCGCTCTGGAACTGAAATCGGAACGCTCACTGACATTTGCCCTACGTGAAAGTCTGATAAACGCCGGAAAAATGACTAAGTCCAAAAAAAAAAATTTTTTTCAACTTTTTTCAATTTTATCCCCGAGCAATATATATTCTACCCACACACATTTGGAACTCTCCTGGGGTACCCTCACACATGTTATTACCTCATTTAGTGGATATTTTCACAAAAAAGTGAAATTTTCAAAAATCCAGAAAAATGGCTGAAAAAGACTAAATATCAAGGACTCTTTGGGCGAATCGCTCTAAAACTGAAATCGGAACGCTCACTGACATTTACCCTATGTGAAAGTCTGATAAACGCCGGAAAAATGACTAAGTCCAAAAAAAAATTTTTTTCAACTTTTTTCAATTTTACCCCCGTGGGATATATATTCTACCCACACACATTTGGAACTCTCCTGGGGTACCCTCACACATGTTATTACCTCATTTAGTGGATATTTTCACAAAAAAGTGAAATTTTCAAAAATCCAGAAAATTGGCTGAAAACGACTAAATGTCAAGGACTCATTGGGCGAATCGCTCTGGAACTGAAATCGGAATGCTCACTGACATTTCCCCTATCTGAAAGTCTGATAAACGCAGGAAAAATGACTAAGTCCAAAAAAAAAATTTTTCAACTTTTTTAAATTTTACCCCCGTGGGACATATATTCTACCCACACACATTTGGAACTCTCTTGGGGTACCCTCACACATGTTATTACCTCATTTAGTGGATATTTTCACAAAAAAGTGAAATTTTCAAAAATCCAGAAAATTGGCTGAAAAAGACTAAATATCAAGGACTCTTTGGGCGAATCGCTCTGGAACTGAAATCGGAACGCTCACTGACATTTACCCTATGTGAAAGTCTGATAAACGCCGGAAAAATGACTAAGTCCAAAAAAAAATTTTTTGCAACTTTTTTCAATTTTACCCCCGTGGGATAAATATTCTGCCCACACACATTTGGAACTCTCCTGGGGTACCCTCACACATATTATTCCCTCATTTAGTGGATATTTTCACAAAAAAGTGAAATTTTCAAAAATCCAGAAAATTGGCTGAAAACGACTAAATATCAAGGACTCATTGGGCGAATCGCTCTGGAACTGAAATCGGAATGCTCACTGACATTTCCCCTATCTGAAAGTCTGATAAACGCAGGAAAAATGACTAAGTCCAAAAAAAAAATTTTTCAACTTTTTTCAATTTTACCCCCGTGGGACATATATTCTACCCACACACATTTGGAACTCTCCTGGGGTACCCTCACACATGTTATTACCTCATTTAGTGGATATTTTCACAAAAAAGTGAAATTTTCAAAAATCCAGAAAATTGGCTGAAAAAGACTAAATATCAAGGACTCTTTGGGCGAATCGCTCTGGAACTGAAATCGGAACGCTCACTGACATTTACCCTATGTGAAAGTCTGATAAACGCCGGAAAAATGACTAAGTCCAAAAAAAAATTTTTTTCAACTTTTTTCAATTTTACCCCCGTGGGATATATATTCTACCCACACACATTTGGAACTCTCCTGGGGTACCCTCACACATGTTATTACCTCATTTAGTGGATATTTTCACAAAAAAGTGAAATTTTCAAAAATCCAGAAAATTGGTTGAAAACGACTAAATGTCAAGGACTCATTGGGCAAAGCGCTCGTGAACTGAAATCGGAATGCTCACTGACATTTCCCCTATCTGAAAGTCTGATAAACGCAGGAAAAATGACTAAGTCCAAAAAAAAAATTTTTCAACTTTTTTCAATTTTACCCCCGTGGGACATATATTCTACCCACACACATTTGGAACTCTCCTGGGGTACCCTCACACATGTTATTACCTCATTTAGTGGATATTTTCACAAAAAAGTGAAATTTTCAAAAATCCAGAAAATTGGCTGAAAAAGACTAAATATCAAGGACTCTTTGGGCGAATCGCTCTGGAACTGAAATCCGAACGCTCACTGACATTTACCCTATGTGAAAGTCTGATAAACGCCGGAAAAATGACTAAGTCCAAAAAAAAATTTTTTCCAACTCTTTTCAATTTTACCCCCGTGGGATAAATATTCTGCCCACACTCATTTGGAACTCTCCTGGGGTACCCTCACACATATTATTCCCTCATTTAGTGGATATTTTCACAAAAAAGTGAAATTTTCAAAAATCCCGAAAATTGGCTGAAAACGACTAAATATCAAGGACTCATTGGGCGAATCGCTCTGGAACTGAAATTGGAACGCTCACTGACATTTACCCTATCTGAAAGTCTAATAAACACCAGAAAAATGACTAAGTCCAAAAAAAAATTTTTTTAAACTTTTTTCAATTTTACCCCCGTGGGATACATATTCTACCCACACACATTTGGAACTCTCCTGGGGTACCCTCACACATATTATTCCCTCATTTAGTGGATATTTTCACAAAAAAGTGAAATTTTCAAAAATCCAGAAAATTGGCTGAAAAAGACTAAATATCAAGGACTCATTGGGCGAATCGCTCTGGAAATGAAATCGGAACGGTCACTGACATTTCCCCTATCTGAAAGTCTGATAAACGTCGGAAAAATGACTAAGTCCAAAAAAAAAATTTTTTCAACTTTTTTCAATTTTACCCCCGTGGGATATATATTCTACCCACACACATTAGGAACTCTCCTGGGCTACATTCACACATATTGTTCCTTCATTTAGTGGATATTTTCACAAAAAAGTGAAATTTTCAAAAATCCATAAAATTGGCTGAAAAAGACTAAATATCAAGATCTCATTGGGCGAATCGCTCTGGAACTGAAATGGAATGCTCACTGACATTTCCCCTATCTGAAAGTCTGATAAACGCAGGAAAAATGACTAAGTCCAAAATAAAATGTTTTCAACTTTTTTCAATTTTACCCCCGTGGGATATATATTCTACCCACACACATTTCTAACTCTCCTGGGGTACCCTCACACATATTATTCCCTCATTTAGTGGATATTTTCACAAAAAGTGAAATTTTCAAAAATCCAAAATATTGGCTGAAAACGACTAAATATCAAGGACTCATTGGGCGAATCGCTCTGGAACTGAAATCCGAACGCTTAATGACATTTGCCCTATCTGAAAGTCTGATAAACGCCGGAAAAATGACTAAGTACGAAAAAAAAATTTTTTCAACTTTTTTCAATTTTACCCCCGTGGGATATATATTCTACCCACACACATTAGGAACTCTCCTGGGCTACATGCACACATATTGTTCCCTCATTTAGTGGATATTTTCACAAAAAAGTGAAATTTTCAAAAATCCATAAAATTGGCTGAAAACGACTAAATATCAAGTACTCATTGGGCGAATCGCTCTGGAACTGAAATCGGAACACTCACTGACATTTCCCCTATCTGAAAGTCTGATAAACGCCGGAAAAATGACTAAGTCCAAAAAAAAAAATTTTTCAACTTTTTTCAATTTTACCCCCGTGGGATATATATTCTACCCACACACATTTGGAACTCTCCTGGGGTACCCTCACACATATTATTCCCTCATTTAGTGGATATTTTCACAAAAAAGTGAAATTTTCAAAAATCCAGAAAATTGGCTGAAAACGACTAAATATCAAGGACTCATTGGGCGAATCGCTCTGGAACTGAAATCGGAACGCTCACTGACATTTGCCCTACCTGAAAGTCTGATAAACGCCGGAAAAATGACTAAGTCCAAAAAAAAAAATTTTTTTCAACTTTTTTCAATTTTATCCCCGAGCAATATATATTCTACCCACACACATTTGGAACTCTCCTGGGGTACCCTCACACATGTTATTACCTCATTTAGTGGATATTTTCACAAAAAAGTGAAATTTTCAAAAATCCAGAAAAATGGCTGAAAAAGACTAAATATCAAGGACTCTTTGGGCGAATCGCTCTGGAACTGAAATCGGAACGCTCACTGACATTTACCCTATGTGAAAGTCTGATAAACGCCGGAAAAATGACTAAGTCCAAAAAAAAATTTTTTTAAACTTTTTTCAATTTTACCCCCGTGGGATATATATTCTACCCACACACATTTGGAACTCTCCTGGGGTACCCTAACACATGTTATTACCTCATTTAGTGGATATTTTCACAAAAAAGTGAAATTTTCAAAAATCCAGAAAATTGGCTGAAAACGACTAAATGTCAAGGACTCATTGGGCAAAGCGCTCTGGAACTGAAATCGGAATGCTCACTGACATTTCCCCTATCTGAAAGTCTGATAAACGCAGGAAAAATGACTAAGTCCAAAAAAAAAATTTTTCAACTTTTTTAAATTTTACCCCCGTGGGACATATATTCTACCCACACACATTTGGAACTCACTTGGGGTACCCTCACACATGTTATTACCTCATTTAGTGGATATTTTCACAAAAAAGTGAAATTTTCAAAAATCCAGAAAATTGGCGGAAAAAGACTAAATATCAAGGACTCTTTGGGCGAATCGCTCTGGAACTGAAATCGGAACGCTCACTGACATTTACCCTATGTGAAAGTCTGATAAACGCCGGAAAAATGACTAAGTCCAAAAAAAAATTTTTTGCAACTTTTTTCAATTTTACCCCCGTGGGATAAATATTCTGCCCACACACATTTGGAACTCTCCTGGGGTACCCTCACACATATTATTCCCTCATTTAGTGGATATTTTCACAAAAAAGTGAAATTTTCAAAAATCCAGAAAATTGGCTGAAAAAGACTAAATATCAAGGACTCATTGGGCGAATCGCTCTGGAAATGAAATCGGAATGGTCACTGACATTTCCCCTATCTGAAAGTCTGATAAACGTCGGAAAAATGACTAAGTCCAAAAAAAAAATTTTTTCAACTTTTTTCAATTTTACCCCCGTGGGATATATATTCTACCCACACACATTAGGAACTCTCCTGGGCTACATTCACACATATTGTTCCCTCATTTAGTGGATATTTTCACAAAAAAGTGAAATTTTCAAAAATCCATAAAATTGGCTGAAAAAGACTAAATATCAAGATCTCATTGGGCGAATCGCTCTGGAACTGAAATGGAATGCTCACTGACATTTCCCCTATCTGAAAGTCTGATAAACGCAGGAAAAATGACTAAGTCCAAAATAAAATGTTTTCAACTTTTTTCAATTTTACCCCCGTGGGATATATATTCTACCCACACACATTTCTAACTCTCCTGGGGTACCCTCACACATATTATTCCCTCATTTAGTGGATATTTTCACAAAAAAGTGAAATTTTCAAAAATCCAAAATATTGGCTGAAAACGACTAAATATCAAGGACTCATTGGGCGAATCGCTCTGGAACTGAAATCCGAACGCTTAATGACATTTGCCCTATCTGAAAGTCTGATAAACGCCGGAAAAATGACTAAGTACGAAAAAAAATATTTTTCAACTTTTTTCAATTTTACCCCCGTGGGATATATATTCTACCCACACACATTAGGAACTCTCCTGGGCTACATTCACACATATTGTTCCCTCATTTAGTGGATATTTTCACAAAAAAGTGAAATTTTCAAAAATCCATAAAATTGGCTGAAAACGACTAAATATCAAGTACTCATTGGGCGAATCGCTCTGGAACTGAAATCGGAACGCTCACTGACATTTCCCCTATCTGAAAGTCTGATAAATGCCGGAAAAATGACTAAGTCCAAAAAAAAAATTTTTCAACTTTTTTCAATTTTACCCCCGTGGGATATATATTCTACCCACACACATTTGGAACTCTCCTGGGGTACCCTCACACATATTATTCCCTCATTTAGTGGATATTTTCACAAAAAAGTGAAATTTTCAAAAATCCAGAAAATTGGCTGAAAACGACTAAATATCAAGGACTCATTGGGCGAATCGCTCTGGAACTGAAATCGGAACGCTCACTGACATTTGCCCTACGTGAAAGTCTGATAAACGCCGGAAAAATGACTAAGTCCAAAAAAAAAAATTTTTTTCAACTTTTTTCAATTTTATCCCCGAGCAATATATATTCTACCCACACACATTTGGAACTCTCCTGGGGTACCCTCACACATGTTATTACCTCATTTAGTGGATATTTTCACAAAAAAGTGAAATTTTCAAAAATCCAGAAAAATGGCTGAAAAAGACTAAATATCAAGGACTCTTTGGGCGAATCGCTCTAAAACTGAAATCGGAACGCTCACTGACATTTACCCTATGTGAAAGTCTGATAAACGCCGGAAAAATGACTAAGTCCAAAAAAAAATTTTTTTCAACTTTTTTCAATTTTACCCCCGTGGGATATATATTCTACCCACACACATTTGGAACTCTCCTGGGGTACCCTCACACATGTTATTACCTCATTTAGTGGATATTTTCACAAAAAAGTGAAATTTTCAAAAATCCAGAAAATTGGCTGAAAACGACTAAATGTCAAGGACTCATTGGGCGAATCGCTCTGGAACTGAAATCGGAATGCTCACTGACATTTCCCCTATCTGAAAGTCTGATAAACGCAGGAAAAATGACTAAGTCCAAAAAAAAAATTTTTCAACTTTTTTAAATTTTACCCCCGTGGGACATATATTCTACCCACACACATTTGGAACTCTCTTGGGGTACCCTCACACATGTTATTACCTCATTTAGTGGATATTTTCACAAAAAAGTGAAATTTTCAAAAATCCAGAAAATTGGCTGAAAAAGACTAAATATCAAGGACTCTTTGGGCGAATCGCTCTGGAACTGAAATCGGAACGCTCACTGACATTTACCCTATGTGAAAGTCTGATAAACGCCGGAAAAATGACTAAGTCCAAAAAAAAATTTTTTGCAACTTTTTTCAATTTTACCCCCGTGGGATAAATATTCTGCCCACACACATTTGGAACTCTCCTGGGGTACCCTCACACATATTATTCCCTCATTTAGTGGATATTTTCACAAAAAAGTGAAATTTTCAAAAATCCAGAAAATTGGCTGAAAACGACTAAATATCAAGGACTCATTGGGCGAATCGCTCTGGAACTGAAATCGGAATGCTCACTGACATTTCCCCTATCTGAAAGTCTGATAAACGCAGGAAAAATGACTAAGTCCAAAAAAAAAATTTTTCAACTTTTTTCAATTTTACCCCCGTGGGACATATATTCTACCCACACACATTTGGAACTCTCCTGGGGTACCCTCACACATGTTATTACCTCATTTAGTGGATATTTTCACAAAAAAGTGAAATTTTCAAAAATCCAGAAAATTGGCTGAAAAAGACTAAATATCAAGGACTCTTTGGGCGAATCGCTCTGGAACTGAAATCGGAACGCTCACTGACATTTACCCTATGTGAAAGTCTGATAAACGCCGGAAAAATGACTAAGTCCAAAAAAAAATTTTTTCCAACTCTTTTCAATTTTACCCCCGTGGGATAAATATTCTGCCCACACTCATTTGGAACTCTCCTGGGGTACCCTCACACATATTATTCCCTCATTTAGTGGATATTTTCACAAAAAAGTGAAATTTTCAAAAATCCCGAAAATTGGCTGAAAACGACTAAATATCAAGGACTCATTGGGCGAATCGCTCTGGAACTGAAATCGGAACGCTCACTGACATTTGCCCTATCTGAAAGTCTGATAAACGCCGGAAAAATGACTAAGTCCAAAAAAAAATTTTTTTCAACTTTTTTCAATTTTACCCCCGTGGGATATATATTCTACCCACACACATTTGGAACTCTCCTGGGGTACCCTCACACATGTTATTACCTCATTTAGTGGATATTTTCACAAAAAAGTGAAATTTTCAAAAATCCAGAAAATTGGCTGAAAACGACTAAATGTCAAGGACTCATTGGGCAAAGCGCTCTGGAACTGAAATCGGAATGCTCACTGACATTTACCCTATGTGAAAGTCTGATAATCGCCGGAAAAATGACTAAGTCCAAAAAAAAATTTTTTGCAACTTTTTTCAATTTTACCCCCGTGGGATAAATATTCTGCCCACACACATTTGGAACTCTCCTGGGGTACCCTCACACATATTATTCCCTCATTTAGTGGATATTTTCACAAAAAAGTGAAATTTTCAAAAATCCAGAAAATTGGCTGAAAACGACTAAATATCAAGGACTCATTGGGCGAATCGCTCTGGAACTGAAATCGGAACGCTCACTGACATTTGCCCTATCTGAAAGTCTGATAAACGCCGGAAAAATGACTAAGTCCAAAAAAAAATTTTTTTCAACTTTTTTCAATTTTACCCCCGTGGGATATATATTCTACCCACACACATTTGGAACTCTCCTGGGGTACCCTAACACATGTTATTACCTCATTTAGTGGATATTTTCACAAAAAAGTGAAATTTTCAAAAATCCAGAAAATTGGCTGAAAACGACTAAATGTCAAGGACTCATTGGGCAAAGCGCTCTGGAACTGAAATCGGAATGCTCACTGACATTTCCCCTATCTGAAAGTCTGATAAACGCAGGAAAAATGACTAAGTCCAAAAAAAAAATTTTTCAACTTTTTTAAATTTTACCCCCGTGGGACATATATTCTACCCACACACATTTGGAACTCTCTTGGGGTACCCTCACACATGTTATTACCTCATTTAGTGGATATTTTCACAAAAAAGTGAAATTTTCAAAAATCCAGAAAATTGGCGGAAAAAGACTAAATATCAAGGACTCTTTGGGCGAATCGCTCTGGAACTGAAATCGGAACGCTCACTGACATTTACCCTATGTGAAAGTCTGATAAACGCCGGAAAAATGACTAAGTCCAAAAAAAAATTTTTTGCAACTTTTTTCAATTTTACCCCCGTGGGATAAATATTCTGCCCACACACATTTGGAACTCTCCTGGGGTACCCTCACACATATTATTCCCTCATTTAGTGGATATTTTCACAAAAAAGTGAAATTTTCAAAAATCCAGAAAATTGGCTGAAAAAGACTAAATATCAAGGACTCATTGGGCGAATCGCTCTGGAACTGAAATCGGAACGCTCACTGACATTTGCCCTATCTGAAAGTCTGATAAACGCCGGAAAAATGACTAAGTCCAAAAAAAAATTTTTTTCAACTTTTTTCAATTTTACCCCCGTGGGATATATATTCTACCCACACACATTTGGAACTCTCCTGGGGTACCCTCACACATGTTATTACCTCATTTAGTGGATATTTTCACAAAAAAGTGAAATTTTCAAAAATCCAGAAAATTGGCTGAAAACGACTAAATGTCAAGGACTCATTGGGCAAAGCGCTCTGGAACTGAAATCGGAATGCTCACTGACATTTACCCTATGTGAAAGTCTGATAATCGCCGGAAAAATGACTAAGTCCAAAAAAAAATTTTTTGCAACTTTTTTCAATTTTACCCCCGTGGGATAAATATTCTGCCCACACACATTTGGAACTCTCCTGGGGTACCCTCACACATATTATTCCCTCATTTAGTGGATATTTTCACAAAAAAGTGAAATTTTCAAAAATCCAGAAAATTGGCTGAAAACGACTAAATATCAAGGACTCATTGGGCGAATCGCTCTGGAACTGAAATCGGAACGCTCACTGACATTTGCCCTATCTGAAAGTCTGATAAACGCCGGAAAAATGACTAAGTCCAAAAAAAAATTTTTTTCAACTTTTTTCAATTTTACCCCCGTGGGATATATATTCTACCCACACACATTTGGAACTCTCCTGGGGTACCCTAACACATGTTATTACCTCATTTAGTGGATATTTTCACAAAAAAGTGAAATTTTCAAAAATCCAGAAAATTGGCTGAAAACGACTAAATGTCAAGGACTCATTGGGCAAAGCGCTCTGGAACTGAAATCGGAATGCTCACTGACATTTCCCCTATCTGAAAGTCTGATAAACGCAGGAAAAATGACTAAGTCCAAAAAAAAAATTTTTCAACTTTTTTAAATTTTACCCCCGTGGGACATATATTCTACCCACACACATTTGGAACTCTCTTGGGGTACCCTCACACATGTTATTACCTCATTTAGTGGATATTTTCACAAAAAAGTGAAATTTTCAAAAATCCAGAAAATTGGCGGAAAAAGACTAAATATCAAGGACTCTTTGGGCGAATCGCTCTGGAACTGAAATCGGAACGCTCACTGACATTTACCCTATGTGAAAGTCTGATAAACGCCGGAAAAATGACTAAGTCCAAAAAAAAATTTTTTGCAACTTTTTTCAATTTTACCCCCGTGGGATAAATATTCTGCCCACACACATTTGGAACTCTCCTGGGGTACCCTCACACATATTATTCCCTCATTTAGTGGATATTTTCACAAAAAAGTGAAATTTTCAAAAATCCAGAAAATTGGCTGAAAAAGACTAAATATCAAGGACTCATTGGGCGAATCGCTCTGGAAATGAAATCGGAATGGTCACTGACATTTCCCCTATCTGAAAGTCTGATAAACGTCGGAAAAATGACTAAGTCCAAAAAAAAAATTTTTTCAACTTTTTTCAATTTTACCCCCGTGGGATATATATTCTACCCACACACATTAGGAACTCTCCTGGGCTACATTCACACATATTGTTCCCTCATTTAGTGGATATTTTCACAAAAAAGTGAAATTTTCAAAAATCCATAAAATTGGCTGAAAAAGACTAAATATCAAGATCTCATTGGGCGAATCGCTCTGGAACTGAAATGGAATGCTCACTGACATTTCCCCTATCTGAAAGTCTGATAAACGCAGGAAAAATGACTAAGTCCAAAAAAAAAATTTTTCAACTTTTTTCAATTTTACCCCCGTGGGATATATATTCTACCCACACACATTTGGAACTCTCCTGGGGTACCCTCACACATATTATTCCCTCATTTAGTGGATATTTTCACAAAAAAGAGAAATTTTCAAAAATCCAGAAAATTGGCTGAAAACGACTAAATATCAAGGACTCATTGGGCGAATCGCTCTGGAACTGAAATCGGAACGCTCACTGACATTTGCCCTACGTGAAAGTCTGATAAACGCCGGAAAAATGACTAAGTCCAAAAAAAAAAATTTTTTTCAACTTTTTTCAATTTTATCCCCGAGCAATATATATTCTACCCACACACATTTGGAACTCTCCTGGGGTACCCTCACACATGTTATTACCTCATTTAGTGGATATTTTCACAAAAAAGTGAAATTTTCAAAAATCCAGAAAAATGGCTGAAAAAGACTAAATATCAAGGACTCTTTGGGCGAATCGCTCTAAAACTGAAATCGGAACGCTCACTGACATTTACCCTATGTGAAAGTCTGATAAACGCCGGAAAAATGACTAAGTCCAAAAAAAAATTTTTTTCAACTTTTTTCAATTTTACCCCTGTGGGATATATATTCTACCCACACACATTTGGAACTCTCCTGGGGTACCCTCACACATGTTATTACCTCATTTAGTGGATATTTTCACAAAAAAGTGAAATTTTCAAAAATCCAGAAAATTGGCTGAAAACGACTAAATGTCAAGGACTCATTGGGCGAATCGCTCTGGAACTGAAATCGGAATGCTCACTGACATTTCCCCTATCTGAAAGTCTGATAAACGCAGGAAAAATGACTAAGTCCAAAAAAAAAATTTTTCAACTTTTTTAAATTTTACCCCCGTGGGACATATATTCTACCCACACACATTTGGAACTCTCTTGGGGTACCCTCACACATGTTATTACCTCATTTAGTGGATATTTTCACAAAAAAGTGAAATTTTCAAAAATCCAGAAAATTGGCTGAAAAAGACTAAATATCAAGGACTCTTTGGGCGAATCGCTCTGGAACTGAAATCGGAACGCTCACTGACATTTACCCTATGTGAAAGTCTGATAAACGCCGGAAAAATGACTAAGTCCAAAAAAAAATTTTTTGCAACTTTTTTCAATTTTACCCCCGTGGGATAAATATTCTGCCCACACACATTTGGAACTCTCCTGGGGTACCCTCACACATATTATTCCCTCATTTAGTGGATATTTTCACAAAAAAGTGAAATTTTCAAAAATCCAGAAAATTGGCTGAAAACGACTAAATATCAAGGACTCATTGGGCGAATCGCTCTGGAACTGAAATCGGAATGCTCACTGACATTTCCCCTATCTGAAAGTCTGATAAACGCAGGAAAAATGACTAAGTCCAAAAAAAAAATTTTTCAACTTTTTTCAATTTTACCCCCGTGGGACATATATTCTACCCACACACATTTGGAACTCTCCTGGGGTACCCTCACACATGTTATTACCTCATTTAGTGGATATTTTCACAAAAAAGTGAAATTTTCAAAAATCCAGAAAATTGGCTGAAAAAGACTAAATATCAAGGACTCTTTGGGCGAATCGCTCTGGAACTGAAATCGGAACGCTCACTGACATTTACCCTATGTGAAAGTCTGATAAACGCCGGAAAAATGACTAAGTCCAAAAAAAAATTTTTTCCAACTCTTTTCAATTTTACCCCCGTGGGATAAATATTCTGCCCACACTCATTTGGAACTCTCCTGGGGTACCCTCACACATATTATTCCCTCATTTAGTGGATATTTTCACAAAAAAGTGAAATTTTCAAAAATCCCGAAAATTGGCTGAAAACGACGAAATATCAAGGTCTCATTGGGCGAATCGCTCTGGAACTGAAATCGGAACGCTCACTGACATTTGCCCTATCTGAAAGTCTGATAAACGCCGGAAAAATGACTAAGTCCAAAAAAAAATTTTTTTCAACTTTTTTCAATTTTACCCCCGTGGGATATATATTCTACCCACACACATTTGGAACTCTCCTGGGGTACCCTCACACATGTTATTACCTCATTTAGTGGATATTTTCACAAAAAAGTGAAATTTTCAAAAATCCAGAAAATTGGCTGAAAACGACTAAATGTCAAGGACTCATTGGGCAAAGCGCTCTGGAACTGAAATCGGAATGCTCACTGACATTTACCCTATGTGAAAGTCTGATAATCGCCGGAAAAATGACTAAGTCCAAAAAAAAATTTTTTGCAACTTTTTTCAATTTTACCCCCGTGGGATAAATATTCTGCCCACACACATTTGGAACTCTCCTGGGGTACCCTCACACATATTATTCCCTCATTTAGTGGATATTTTCACAAAAAAGTGAAATTTTCAAAAATCCAGAAAATTGGCTGAAAACGACTAAATATCAAGGACTCATTGGGCGAATCGCTCTGGAACTGAAATCGGAACGCTCACTGACATTTGCCCTATCTGAAAGTCTGATAAACGCCGGAAAAATGACTAAGTCCAAAAAAAAATTTTTTTCAACTTTTTTCAATTTTACCCCCGTGGGATATATATTCTACCCACACACATTTGGAACTCTCCTGGGGTACCCTCACACATGTTATTACCTCATTTAGTGGATATTTTCACAAAAAAGTGAAATTTTCAAAAATCCAGAAAATTGGCTGAAAACGACTAAATTTCAAGGACTCATTGGGCAAAGCGCTCGTGAACTGAAATCGGAATGCTCACTGACATTTCCCCTATCTGAAAGTCTGATAAACGCAGGAAAAATGACTAAGTCCAAAATAAAATGTTTTCAACTTTTTTCAATTTTACCCCCGTGGGATATATATTCTACCCACACACATTTCTAACTCTCCTGGGGTACCCTCACACATATTATTCCCTCATTTAGTGGATATTTTCACAAAAAAGTGAAATTTTCAAAAATCCATAAAATTGGCTGAAAAAGACTAAATATCAAGATCTCATTGGGCGAATCGCTCTGGAACTGAAATGGAATGCTCACTGACATTTCCCCTATCTGAAAGTCTGATAAACGCAGGAAAAATGACTAAGTCCAAAATAAAATGTTTTCAACTTTTTTCAATTTTACCCCCGTGGGATATATATTCTACCCACACACATTTCTAACTCTCCTGGGGTACCCTCACACATATTATTCCCTCATTTACTGGATATTTTCACAAAAAAGTGAAATTTTCAAAAATCCAAAATATTGGCTGAAAACGACTAAATATCAAGGACTCATTGGGCGAATCGCTCTGGAACTGAAATCCGAACGCTTAATGACATTTGCCCTATCTGAAAGTCTGATAAACGCCGAAAAAATGACTAAGTACGAAAAAAAAATTTTTTCAACTTTTTTCAATTTTACCCCCGTGGGATATATATTCTACCCACACACATTAGGAACTCTCCTGGGCTACATTCACACATATTGTTCCCTCATTTAGTGGATATTTTCACAAAAAAGTGAAATTTTCAAAAATCCATAAAATTGGCTGAAAACGACTAAATATCAAGTACTCATTGGGCGAATCGCTCTGGAACTGAAATCGGAACGCTCACTGACATTTCCCCTATCTGAAAGTCTGATAAACGCAGGAAAAATGACTAAGTCCAAAAAAAAAATTTTTCAACTTTTTTCAATTTTACCCCCGTGGGACATATATTCTACCCACACACATTTGGAACTCTCTTGGGGTACCCTCACACATGTTATTACCTCATTTAGTGGATATTTTCACAAAAAAGTGAAATTTTCAAAAATCCAGAAAATTGGCTGAAAACGACTAAATATCAAGGACTCATTGGGCGAATCGCTCTGGAACTGAAATCGGAACGCTCACTGACATTTGCCCTATCTGAAAGTCTGATAAACGCCGGAAAAATGACTAAGTCCAAAAAAAAATTTTTTTCAACTTTTTTCAATTTTATCCCCGTGGGATATATATTCTACCCACACACATTTGGAACTCTCCTGGGGTACCCTCACACATGTTATTACCTCATTTAGTGGATATTTTCACAAAAAAGTGAAATTTTCAAAAATCCAGAAAAATGGCTGAAAAAGACTAAATATCAAGGACTCTTTGGGCGAATCGCTCTGGAACTGAAATCGGAACGCTCACTGACATTTACCCTATCTGAAAGTCTAATAAACACCAGAAAAATGACTAAGTCCAAAAAAAAAATTTTTTTAACTTTTTTCAATTTTACCCCCGTGGGATATATATTCTACCCACACACATTAGGAACTCTCCTGGGCTACATTCACACATATTGTTCCCTCATTTAGTGGATATTTTCACAAAAAAGTGAAATTTTCAAAAATCCAGAAAATTGGCTGAAAACGACTAAATGTCAAGGACTCATTGGGCAAAGCGCTCTGGAACTGAAATCGGAATGCTCACTGACATTTCCCCTATCTGAAAGTCTGATAAACGCAGGAAAAATGACTAAGTCCAAAAAAAAAATTTTTCAACTTTTTTCAATTTTACCCCCGTGGGACATATATTCTACCCACACACATTTGGAACTCTCTTGGGGTACCCTCACACATGTTATTACCTCATTTAGTGGATATTTTCACAAAAAAGTGAAATTTTCAAAAATCCAGAAAATTGGCTGAAAACGACTAAATATCAAGGACTCATTGGGCGAATCGCTCTGGAACTGAAATCGGAACGCTCACTGACATTTGCCCTATCTGAAAGTCTGATAAACGCCGGAAAAATGACAGTCCAAAAAAAAAATTTTTTTTCAACTTTTTTCAATTTTATCCCCGAGCAATATATATTCTAACCACACACATTTGGAACTCTCCTGGGGTACCCTCACACATATTATTCCCTCATTTAGTGGATATTTTCACAAAAAAGTGAAATTTTCAAAAATCCAGAAAATTGGCTGAAAACGACTAAATATCAAGAACTCATTGGGCGAATCGCTCTGGAACTGAAATCAGAACGCTCACTGACATTTTCCCAATCTGAAAGTCTGACAAACGCCGGAAAAATGACTAAGTCCAAAAACAACATTTTTTCAACTTTTTTCAATTTTACCCCCGTGGGAAATATATTCTACCCACACACATTTGGAACTCTCCTGGGGTACCCTCACACATATTATTCCCTCATTTAGTGGATATTTTCACAAAAAAGTGAAATTTTCAAAAATCCAGAAAATTGGCTGAAAAAGACTAAATATCAAGAATAGTGTTGAGCCACCCCCGTAGTGTTCGAGTTTGGTTCGGTTCGTCGAACACCCGTGTGTTCGCCGAACTGTTCGTCGAACTGTTCGTCGAACACCTTCGAACACCATTAAAACCAATGGCAGGCAAACAAAAACACATAGAAACACATAGAAAACACCTTCAAAGGTGTCCAAAAGCTGACAAACTGCTCAGAAGACATAACTAACACATGGAAAAGTGACAAGTACATATAGTCATGCGAAAATAAAAGAGGTGGAGGAGTAAAAGGAGGGGGAGACACAGATATAGGCATGTCATGCCCTTCTAAAATCCAAAAAGTGAGAAGCCCACACTGCCAGTCCGCTCCTGCCCGTGCCACCTCCGTGTCGCCGGGTTTGTGCCAGAGCCGCGGTGAACCCTGACGGCCAGCCTCCCTCTCCCAATACTGGTGCCTGTCCGCTGGTGGGTCGAGCGAGCCCCCCTGTGGTGGAGGCAGCTCTAAGCTTTTTAATTTAAATTCTCTCTAATTTGAATGAATACACTTTAAATCCATTTACAAGGATCTATTGGAGGGCAAGTCTCATGCCAGCAGCCGCGGTAATTCCAGCTCCAGTAGCGTCCACTAAAGCTGCTGCAGTTAAAAAGCTTTTATAAGGATCGAGCTCGGCTGTCCACCGCAAAGGAATCCTACTGCCAGTCCCAGCCCCTATGCCTTGGGGTGCCTCCTGATGCTCTTCACTAAGTATCCCATGGTCCCGAAGCATTTCCTTTGAAAAAATTAAGTGTCTAAACTACAGGTGGTGTAGCTTGCTTAACAGCCGGGATAATCCGCTGACTAGCAGACACTGCTACTAGGCACAAAGTATTTCCTGGGCTAGATGCAGTTAAAAATTTGTAATTAGATACTCTTGTTGAATGCTGAGAAAGCATTCCATAGAGTCTCCTGGCACGCCATATATGATTCTCTTAAAAAGCTTGGGGTAGGGGTCTAGGGGACCCTTTTATAGCCAAAATCACGGCCCTGTATCGCAATACGTCACCTAGGCTGAAGATAAATGGAACTGTAGCACCCTGAGGGCTCGGTTGCTACAGACGTATTGCACCTCACCCAGAGGTGTGATATCTCACTCTCAGGTAAGGATGGAGTGTGGATCAGGACCCGACACCTGCATGCATTACACCACATTGCCGTGGGGCAGGGCGACCAATATGCCCCTGAGATGGGCACGACAGTCCCTGTCCCTGGCTGGAGTGGGGGGAGGGAACACTGAGGAAGGGGAACCCTGTAGTGCAGGAGCAGGGAGGAAGCAGTTCCTGGGTGCATTGAGAAGGGAGTATAAAAGGTGGGCACCATCTTAGTTCAGTGCAGAGAAGTCTGAGCAGAAGTGGCAGGGAGCAGGGGCTCTGCATGAGCTCTGCTCCGGAGGCGGGTCTAGTAACAGAGGCCCAGGCCTGGAAGAGGGAGAAGGAAGGAAGAGGAGCGAAGAAGGCTCCAGGAACGAGGAATGAAGGGATCCCAGGGGTGCGGACGGGCGAGTCGCCAAAGGGGGAGACCGGTCCCCGAACTAGTGGAGGCAGGAAACGACCCTCAGCTAGAAACCGGAGGCTCTGACATTTTATGTGGCGCAGCCCCTCGCTACACCCGCTAGGAAGGCACCACATAGGGTCAGGGAAACTGGCGCCAAGTTTACCAAGAGGAGGCCCGAGGCAGCCGGACAGAAGTGTTGGTAAGAAAGGCCAGACAAAGGACACACAAAGGGGGTCCTGTGAAGTGCTCCAAAGTTATCTGGGAGTTGTCTGAGCCCCTCACCTGGTGAGCACAGTACGACGTGGGCAGCCGTTACCTGCAGACGTGGTCTGGATAATAAGAACTGTGAGTAAAGGCCCTGGACTGCATTACTGACTCCATGTTGTTACTGCTGCTGCCCTGCACCATCACCCCCATCCTCCGCATACACTGCCCTGAGGCTATACTCCTCCCGTGGGGAGTTATGCTACGCTCTGCTGCACCCACAACACCAGCCTCAGCGGTCTGCCCTGTAGCGGCGGTTCACTCTGACCGCAATCCACGGGTGGCGTAGTCGGACATTTAAACATCAAAACCACATAAATAGTTCCGCCACTGGTTTGACCGCCCTGAGCCACGGAACCGGGTCGCCGCCACGAAGACTACAACCACCAGCATCCACCAAAAAGGGTCCGGCTCCGGGTGTCCCAAGGCCCAGGGGGTGCGTCAGAACATTTTCATCACCTTTCACAATCACCAATGGGACAAGGCAGGGATGTCCTCTGTCCCCTCTCTTATACATCCTAGTGACGGAGCACCTGCTCTCATCAATTCGCCATAACCCCAATATTAGGTGGATTGAGGTGGGAGGCACCGAGTACAAGTGCTCTCTATTTGCTGATGATGTCCTAGTATATATCACTCAATCACATATATCCATCCCTGCTGTTATGGCTGAAATAGATCACTTTGTTACATGGTCAAATTTTAAAATCAATGCAGCGAAGTCTGAGGCCCTCGATGTCTCCCTCCCCAAATCCATATAGGATTCCATCCAGTCCAACTTTCCCTTTGCCTGGCCCTCACAGGGTATCAAATACTTAGGAATTCCTATTCATAGAGACCTCTCCCATCTATGTTATCTTAATTTTGGGCCCTTTATTGAACAATTCCATACAGACCACGGTTGGCAAGTTAGAACTGTAAGATTCACTACGTGAACCACTGGTGTTCTGTGGAAAAGCACATGTACACTGCGTTCCAAATTATCATGCAAAAAGTGTTTAGGAGTGATAAGGGAAGAATTTGTTTGTTTGTCAGTTAAACTCATTGATGGTGATGTGTGTCAGGGCTCTTTATATCACTGTAAGCAATTGCAGACACCTGTGCTAATTAGTTTGGCAGGTGTGTCCAATGAAAGGCAAGACTACTTAAGAAGGCTCTCTCACATTATTAAGCAGCCTACATTTTCTGCCAAAATGGGAAAGAAAAAGGATGTGTCGGCTGCTGAGAAGCAACAAATTGTGGAGTGTTTAGGTCAAGGCATGACTACAATCAACATTGTGCGATGATCAGGATGAAGTGTCTTGGCAATCAAGAAGTATGTAGCTGATTCACAGTACACACGTGTGCGTGCTGATAAGGGAAAATTGAGGACTCTTTCCTACAGGCAATTACGTCAGGTTGAAAGAGCAGTGGCAAAAAAGCCTTGTCATAGCAGCAGACAAGTTTTTGAAGCTGCTTGTGCCTCCAACGTCCCCCGAACAACAAGATGCAGGGTCCTTCAGAGGTTTGCAGCTGTGCATACGCCATCCTGTCGACCTCCTCTATCCACTTCACACAAGCAGAAACGGCTCCAGTGGGCCAAACATTACATGAAGACTGATTTCAAAACTGTTTTGTTCACGGATGAGTGCCGTGCAGCGCTCGATGGTCCAGATGGATGGAGTGGAGGATGGCTGGTTGATGGACACCCCACGCAAACACGGCTACAGCGCCAACAAGGAGGTGGAGTAATGTTTTGGGCTGGAATCATGGGGAGAGAGATTGTCGGCCCCTTTAGGATCCCTGAAGGCGCTAAAGATGAACTCCATAATGTATGTGGATTTTCTCAAACAGCACTTCCTGCCATGGTTCAAGAAGAAGAACCGTGTATTTCACAGCAAGATCATTTTTCTGCATGATAATGCACCATCTCATGCTGCACATAAAACATCTGCATCTCTGGCTGATATGGGCATAAAAGGGGACAAACTTATGGTGTGACCCCCATGCTCCCCTGACCTCTACCCCATTCAGAACCTTTGGAGCATCATTAAAAGGAGTGTCTATGATGGCGGGAGGCAGTTCACATCTAAGCAACAGCTCTGGGAGGGTATTCTGTCCTCATGCAAAACAATTGAAGCAGAAACCATCCAAAACCTGACAAATTCAATGGACGAGAGAGTTCAGAAGCTCCTTTCGAACAAGGGGTCCTATGTGAAAATGTAACATCACCTAGAATAAAGTTTTGAGTTGAAAACTGTTTGATTTCAGTTTCTAACAACCTGCTAATGCTTATAATTTCAAAAATGACCATTTTTTTGGTCTTTATTAAAATGAAAAGGTTGATCGAAAAGTTTGGGGGATCTAAGAGTGTGGCAACCCAGTAGTCATGATTACTTCGAATTCTGACAATATGAGGGTCATGCTGCAGGTAGTGCAGCAAGAAGGCACTTATGTGTCTTGCGCATCTCGGAGCCCCAAAATTATTTTCCGGGCTAGATGCAGCTAAAAATTATTTTTAATTTTAAATCTGGTGGAGCTTATTATAGATGGCCTAATAGGATCAGTGCTGCACACTGCTACAAAGCCCAAATTATTTTCCAGTCAAGATACAGATAAACATGATTAGTAATTTGAAAGCTTAAAACGGTTGGTAGGGTGATTTTAACCAATCATCAAGCTTTTACTCTCCCCAGGATGACACAGGGGTAGAAAAGTCGTTTCGGATCCATGATTTGTTCATCTTTATGAACGTGAGTCTGTCTACATTATCAGTGGAGAGCCGCGTGCACTTATCTGTCAGCACACCACCAGCAGCGCTGAACACACGTTCAGACAGAACGCTGGCTGCGGGGCATGACAAGATCTCCAAGGCGTAAGTGGCTAGCTCCGGCCATTTATCCAGATTGGAAGCCCAAAAAGAGCAAGGGTCCAGTGACACAGTCGTGGCTTCAATGTTTACTTGGAGATACTCCTGTACCATCGTCTCTAGGCGTTGACTATGTGTCAGACTTCTTGTCTCCTGTGGCCTTGCAAAGGATGGGCTAAAAAAGTGGTGAAATGATTCCGCAAAATTGATGTTACCAGCAGATACTGTGGTTCTGTTACGGTTTGAGTGCTGAACACTTGACGGTCCCACGGTTGGCAAGTTGGAACTGTGAGATTCACTACGTGCACCACTGGTATTTTGTGGAAAAGCACATGTAAGATTCTGCAACAGTCTCTGCTGATACTCCTGCATGCGTGCATCCCTTTCTATGGCAGGAATAATTTCTGCAAATTTACTTTTGTACCGGGGATCTAACAGTGTGGCAACCCAGTAGTCAGGATTATTTCTAATTCTCACAATTCGAGGGTCATGTTGCAGGTAGTGCAGCAAGAAGGCACTCATGTGTGTTGCGCATCCAGGAGCACCAAGTCCCTGTTGTGTTGGTGGCGAGGTAACAATCATGCTTCCTTCCTCTGTCCTCTCCCCCCAACCTCGCACAACAGAAATGTGATCAAGGTCTCCCTCATCTGATGAGTCTTCCATCAGTTCGTCCTCCACTTCTTCCTGGGCTCCTGCACCTTCCTCACTAGTTTGGCTGCTACCATGCGCCCTGGTAAAACCATCTCCCCCACCCTCACATGCCTGCCGCCTTGGTGCTGCCGACCTTCTGGACCTTGCAGATGTTAGCCCTTCCGCATACAACTCCTCCTCCTCTACTTCCTCCACCTCCTCTTGTGCCACCACCTGACTCCGAATTCTGTTTAACATGTGCTCCAGCATGTAAATCACCGGAATAGTAATGCTGATAATGGCATCGTCAGCACTAAACATCTTCGTCGCCATTTCAAAACTGTGCAGAAGGGTGCATAGGTCCCTGATCTGAGACCACTCCTCCAGCGTGATTTGCCCCACCTCTGAATCTCGTTGGCCCAGGCTATACGTCAGAACGTATTGCACCAGGGCTTGTCGGTGCTGCCACAGTCGCTGCAACATGTGCAGAGTTGAATTCCACTGGGTAGGCACATCTCATTTTTGCCGGTGAAGTGGCAGGCCCAACGACTTCTGTAGAGATGTAAGTCGCTGAGCTGCGGGATGCGAACGGCGGAAGTGAGCACACAGCGACCGTGCCCTCTGCAGAAGGCCATCTAGTTTGGGATAGTGGGCTAAAAATTGCTGGACAACCAGGTTCAACACGTGAGCCATACAAGGCACGTGTGTGACATTGCCCCGGCGAAGGGCCGCACCCAGGTTTGCAGCATTGTCGCACATGGCCTTCCCTGGTTTCAGGTCCAGTGGAGACAACCATTCATGAAATTGGTTCTCCAGAGCTGACCACAACTCCTCAGCTGTGTGACTCACATTTCCCAGACATTTCAATGTAAAAACCGCCTGATGACGTTGAGCCATACTGCCAGCATAGTAAGGAGGTGTGCAGGATCCCTTCTGCGCAGTTAGAAAGCTTGTGGCATGACCAGACAGGCTTTGGGTGCAGGTGGAAGACCGAGAGGAGGTTGAGGAGGCAGAAGCAGTGGAGGAACTTTGACATAAAGAGGATTGAAGCACAACTCGTGGGGACGGCAAGACTTGGACAGCAGCCCCTTGTCCTGCTGTCACCATAGTTACCCAGTGCCCAGTCAGCGACATGTAACGCCCCTGTCCATGCCTACTCGTCCAAGTGTCCGTGGTGAAATGCACCCTGTCACACACAGAGTTTCTCAAAGAAGCGGTGATGTTGTGTGCGACATGCTGGTGGAGCGCAGGCACACCTTTCTTTGAGAAGTAGTGCCGACTGGGCATCTGGTACTGGGGCACTGCGACGGACATAAGGTCTCGAAAATCCTCTGTGTCCACCAGGTGGAAAGGCAGCATTTCTGTAGCCAAGAGCTTGCAGATGGTGAAATTCAACCTCTTAGCTTTCACATGGCTAGGAGGAAATGGTCTTTTACTTGTCCACATCTGAGGGACCGAGGGCTGGCTATTGTGCTTAGACGGGGTTGATAAGGGTGTCCCCGGCAAACTGCCGGTCTGTGAGGAAGATCCAGGCGGACATGTTAGGTTGCCTTGATCCAAAGGTGGTGCTATCGATGTCGGACAGCGCTCAACACCAGCTGGTGTTACCACCTCCAAAGAAAATGATGACCTGCCAATCACGCTGGCTGTTGCGGGTAAAGAGGTGGCAGGTCTGCGCCCCAAAACAGGTGTGACTGCTGTCCCCCCAGTCACAGAGGATGAAGAGGCCGCGGATGCACAAGATATGGCAGACGGTGGTTGGCCCGGCCGGCTAGGCCGCATTGTAGCACACTGAGCTTCCCACTGCAACCTATGCTTCATGTCCATGTGCCGGTTCATGCATGAAGTACTCAAACTATGTATTTTTTGGCCTCTACTTAGCTTTTGCTGACAAATGTTACAGATAACACGAGTTGGGTCATCTTTATCGATCTGAAAAAATGCCCAGGCTATGCAAGGCTTAGCACCCATGCGACCTGAAGAGCCACCACGACTTGTGGTGAGAGGCAGAGTTGTGTTTGAGGATGCAGTTGTTGACGTGCTTCCAGTACTACGTCTCTGTCCAGGAAGGCGCAACCTGACCTCGTCGTCACTAGCATCTTCCTCCACCTCCTCTGCTGACCTCATCTCTTGGCTGACTGTGGGTTGACAGTAAGTGGGATCTCCAACCTCATCATCATCACCCTGTGTGTTATCACACCCGTCGTCCTCAGAGCCAACCTGTTCCTACCCTGACAAAAAACTAAAGTTGTCGCTCCAATCAGGTATTTGAGTCTTATCATTGTCTTCCTCATTGTCTCCACCAACAGGAGTTACAGTTTGGGAATGAGGGTCTACATTATGGTCAGAACCTTCTGCGTCTGGTCCTGGATCCGACTCATAAAGATTCTGGGCATCAGTGCAGATCATTTCCTCGTCTGGATTCACAGAAGCGCTGGAGTCGACCTCTGATTCCCAGGCTATAGTATGAGTAAACAGCTCTGCAGACTCAACCATCTGTTCTACCTCATACTCAGACGGGCAGCTGGAGATTTGGGAGCTGTGAGGAAGCAAGTGCGATTTGGGTGACACCTTTGAGGACTGGAGTATTTGTGATGTTGAAGTTGATGTGGAGGAGAGCCCACTTAAAGGAGCACTTGATATCAGTTGAAGAACCTGCTGTTTTTGTGCCTCATCTGGAATTTGTAGCGATTGGCGTGGCCGTAAGAAAGGGATCTTATCACATTGTCCGCTAAAAGAAGTAGACATTTTAGTTTGGCTGGAAGATGGTCTTTCTTCTGCAGATGTTACTGTTGCTTTAACACCTACCCCACGGACACAACCTTTTTTCCCCTTCCCAACACGCCTATTCCCCTTTCCACCAGCAGCAGGCCTTTTTCCACTCATTTTGGTGGTTAACTAATTCACAACTCTGGAGTTGTTTGCACAAAAAAACAATGGATGGTAACCGAGCAGAGCTGAGTGGCCAAACTGTGGTATTAGGCCAAAACTATTGGCTGGGTTAGATGCAGAAAAAAATTATATTCAATTTGCAACCTGATGGAGGTCAGTATAGATGCACTAATACAACAAGTCCCACACACAGCTAGAAGCCCAATATTTTTTCAGAGGTAGATGCAGAAAAAAATATATTCAGTTTGCAACCTGATGGAGGTCAGTATAGATGGACTAATACAACAAGTCCCACGCACAGCTAGAAGCCCAATATTTTTTCAGAGGTAGATGCAGAAAAAAATATATTCAGTTTGCAACCTGATGGAGGTCAGTATAGATGGACTAATACAACAAGTCCCACACACAGCTAGAAGCCCAAATATTTTTTCAGAGGTACTGTAGATGCAGATAAAAATTATTTTTAATTTGCAACCTGATGGAGGTCAGTATAGATGGACTAATAGAGAAAGTCCGACACACTGCTAGAAGGCCAAATATTTTTTCAGAGCTAGATGCAGAAAAAAATTAGATTCAGTTTGCAACCTGATGGAGGTCAGTATAGATGGACTAATAGAGAAAGTCCCACACACTGCTAGAAGGCCAAATATTTTTTCAGAGCTAGATGCATACAAAAAATTATTTTGAATTTGCAACCTGATGGAGGTCAGTATAGGTGGACTAATAGAACAAGTCCCACACACTGCTAGAAGGCCAAATATTTTTTCAGAGCTAGATGCAGAAAAAAATTATATTCAGTTTGCAACCTGATGGAGGTCAGTATAGATGGACTAATACAACAAGTCCCACACACAGCTAGAAGCCCAATATTTTTTCAGAGGTAGATGCAGAAAAAAATATATTCAGTTTGCAACCTGATGGAGGTCAGTATAGATGGACTAATACAACAAGTCCCACACACAGCTAGAAGCCCAAATATTTTTTCAGAGGTACTGTAGATGCAGATAAAAATTATTTTTAATTTGCAACCTGATGGAGGTCAGTATAGATGGACTAATAGAGAAAGTCCGACACACTGCTAGAAGGCCAAATATTTTTTCAGAGCTAGATGCAGAAAAAAATTAGATTCAGTTTGCAACCTGATGGAGGTCAGTATAGATGGACTAACAGAGAAAGTCCCACACACTGCTAGAAGGCCAAATATTTTTTCAGAGCTAGATGCAGAAAAAAATTAGATTCAGTTTGCAACCTGATGGAGTTCAGTATAGATGGACTAACAGAGAAAGTCCCACACACTGCTAGAAGGCCAAATATTTTTTCAGAGCTAGATGCATACAAAAAATTATTTTGAATTTGCAACCTGATGGAGGTCAGTATAGGTGGACTAATAGAACAAGTCCCACACACTGCTAGAAGGCCAAATATTTTTTCAGAGCTAGATGCAGAAAAAAATTATATTCAGTTTGCAACCTGATGGAGGTCAGTATAGATGGACTAATACAACAAGTCCCACACACAGCTAGAAGCCCAATATTTTTTCAGAGGTAGATGCAGAAAAAAATATATTCAGTTTGCAACCTGATGGAGGTCAGTATAGATGGACTAATACAACAAGTCCCACACACAGCTAGAAGCCCAAATATTTTTTCAGAGGTACTGTAGATGCAGATAAAAATTATTTTTAATTTGCAACCTGATGGAGGTCAGTATAGATGGACTAATAGAGAAAGTCCGACACACTACTAGAAGGCCAAATATTTTTTCAGAGCTAGATGCAGAAAAAAATTATATTCAGTTTGCAACCTGATGGAGGTCAGTATAGATGGATTAATAGAACAAGACCCACACACAGCTAGAAGCCCAATATTTTTTCAGAGGTAGATGCAGAAAAAAATATATTCAGTTTGCAACCTGATGGAGGTCAGTATAGATGGACTAACAGAGAAAGTCCCACACACTACTAGAAGGCCAAATATTTTTTCAGAGCTAGATGCAGAAAAAAATTATATTCAGTTTGCAACCTGATGGAGGTCTGTATAGATGGATTAATAGAACTAGACCCACACACAGCTAGAAGCCCAATATTTTTTCAGAGGTAGATGCAGAAAAAAATATATTCAGTTTGCAACCTGATGGAGGTCAGTATAGATGGACTAATACAACAAGTCCCACACACAGCTTGAAGCCCAAATATTTTTTCAGAGGTACTGTAGATGCAGATAAAAATTATTTTTAATTTGCAACCTGATGGAGGTCAGTATAGATGGACTAATAGAGAAAGTCCGACACACTGCTAGAAGGCCAAATATTTTTTCAGAGCTAGATGCAGAAAAAAATTAGATTCAGTTTGCAACCTGATGGAGGTCAGTATAGATGGACTAATAGAGAAAGTCCCACACACTGCTAGAAGGCCAAATATTTTTTCAGAGCTAGATGCATACAAAAAATTATTTTGAATTTGCAACCTGATGGAGGTCAGTATAGGTGGACTAATAGAACAAGTCCCACACACTGCTAGAAGGCCAAATATTTTTTCAGAGCTAGATGCAGAAAAAAAATATATTCAGTTTGCAACCTGATGGAGGTCTGTATAGATGGATTAATAGAACAAGACCCACACACAGCTAGAAGCCCAATATTTTTTCAGAGGTAGATGCAGAAAAAAATATATTCAGTTTGCAACCTGATGGAGGTCAGTATAGATAGACTAATACAACAAGTCCCACACACAGCTAGAAGCCCAATATTTTTTCAGAGGTAGATGCAGAAAAAATATATTCAGTTTGCAACCTGATGGAGGTCAGTATAGATGGACTAATACAACAAGTCCCACACACAGCTAGAAGCCCAATATTTTTTCAGAGGTAGATGCAGAAAAAAATATATTCAGTTTGCAACCTGATGGAGGTCAGTATAGATGGACTAATACAACAAGTCCCACACACAGCTAGAAGCCCAAATATTTTTTCAGAGGTACTGTAGATGCAGATAAAAATTATTTTTAATTTGCAACCTGATGGAGGTCAGTATAGATGGACTAATAGAGAAAGTCCGACACACTGCTAGAAGGCCAAATATTTTTTCAGAGCTAGATGCAGAAAAAAATTAGATTCAGTTTGCAACCTGATGGAGGTCAGTATAGATGGACTAACAGAGAAAGTCCCACACACTGCTAGAAGGCCAAATATTTTTTCAGAGCTAGATGCAGAAAAAAATTAGATTCAGTTTGCAACCTGATGGAGTTCAGTATAGATGGACTAACAGAGAAAGTCCCACACACTGCTAGAAGGCCAAATATTTTTTCAGAGCTAGATGCATACAAAAAATTATTTTGAATTTGCAACCTGATGGAGGTCAGTATAGGTGGACTAATAGAACAAGTCCCACACACTGCTAGAAGGCCAAATATTTTTTCAGAGCTAGATGCAGAAAAAAATTATATTCAGTTTGCAACCTGATGGATGTCTGTATAGATGGATTAATAGAACAAGACCCACACACAGCTAGAAGCCCAATATTTTTTCAGAGGTAGATGCAGAAAAAAATATATTCAGTTTGCAACCTGATGGAGGTCATTATAGATGGACTAATACAACAAGTCCCACACACAGCTAGAAGCCCAATATTTTTTCAGAGGTAGATGCAGAAAAAAATATATTCAGTTTGCAACCTGATGGAGGTCAGTATAGATGGACTAATACAACAAGTCCCACACACAGCTAGAAGCCCAAATATTTTTTCAGAGGTACTGTAGATGCAGATAAAAATTATTTTTAATTTGCAACCTGATGGAGGTCAGTATAGATGGACTAATAGAGAAAGTCCGACACACTACTAGAAGGCCAAATATTTTTTCAGAGCTAGATGCAGAAAAAAATTATATTCAGTTTGCAACCTGATGGAGGTCAGTATAGATGGATTAATAGAACAAGACCCACACACAGCTAGAAGCCCAATATTTTTTCAGAGGTAGATGCAGAAAAAAATATATTCAGTTTGCAACCTGATGGAGGTCAGTATAGATGGACTAACAGAGAAAGTCCCACACACTACTAGAAGGCCAAATATTTTTTCAGAGCTAGATGCAGAAAAAAATTATATTCAGTTTGCAACCTGATGGAGGTCAGTATAGATGGACTAATAGAATGATGCTATGCCCAAAAGATTTTACTTCACTAGGTGCAGTAAAAAAATTGGTATTCTATACACAGGTGGTATATCTTGCAACACAGATAGACTACTCCACTGACTAACACACTCTGCAATAGGCCAAAAAGGATTAGCTTTGCTAGATTCAGCCAAATGCTGTGAAAAAAACTTGCACAGCACTGGCACAGACCTGCCTGGCAAAAACTGATAGGAACTGATGTAACCTAGTACTGAAAAGGACTCCAATTACAATTAGTCTTTACTCCCACAACCTATCTATTTAAGAGCACAGACCTGCCTGATAAAAGTCGTAGGAAATGCTGTAACCTAGTCCTTAAAAGGACTGCAATCACAACTATTCCCTACTCCCAAGCTATCTGTATATTTGTGCGAAAATTGGCTTGAAATTAACAAGGTATAGCGCACACAGCAACAGCGGTGCCATCTAACACGCAGCTGCAGCAGTGAGAAAATGGTGGCGACGAGGAAAATGGCTTGGTCTTATAGGGCAAGGACATGTGACATACACTGCCAATGACACATGCCCTTGCTTGTGTGAAAAAAAGCACTTCGCTCCGTGTGTGCGCTGCTGATAGGCTGACAGATTGCACCTCCCCACTGTAAATGCGGGAAAGAGAAAAAAAATGGAGATATTCATTGTTCCTGCAGAGATCCATCCCCTGCCCCTCCCCCCACCCCGCTGTACACTCAAACTGCGTATTAACATTAATTTTCATCATTACTGAGAAAAAATCCAGTTATGATTTTGGTGCACGAACAGTTATCGAACATAACCTCGAACAGCCGAATTTTTCTCAAATTGTTCATGTTCGCCGAACGGCTCGAACACCGCCCAAAACAGCTCGAATTTGAGATTGGCGAACAGTTCGAGTAGAACAACGCTCATCTCTAATCAAGAACTCATTGGGCGAATCGCTCTGGAACTGAAATCAGAACGCTCACTGACATTTTCCCAATCTGAAAGTCTGAGAAACGCCGGAAAAATGACTAAGTCCAAAAAAACATTTTTTCAACTTTTTTCAATTTTACCCCCGTGGGAAATATATTCTACCCACACACATTTGGAACTCTCCTGGGGTACCCTCACACATATTATTCCCTCATTTAGTGGATATTTTCACAAAAAAGTGAAATTTTCAAAAATCCAGAAAATTGGCTGAAAACGACTAAATATCAAGGACTCATTGGGCAAATCGCTCTGGAACTGAAATCGGAACGCTCACTGACATTTGCCCTATCTGAAAGTCTGATAAATGCCGGAAAAATGACTAAGTCCAAAAAAAAAAATTTTTTTCAACTTTTTTCAATTTTACCCCCGTGGGATATATATTCTACCCACACACATTTGGAACTCTCCTGGGGTACCCTCACACATATTATTCCCTCATTTAGTGGATATTTTCACAAAAAAAGTGAAATTTTCAAAAATACAGAAAATTGGCTGAAAACAACTGAATATCAAGGATTCATGGGGCGAATCGCTCTGGAACAGAATTCGGAACGCTCACTGACATTTCCCCTATCTGAAAGTCTGATAAATGCCGGAAAAATTACTAAGTCCAAAAAAAAAAATTTTTTTCAACTTTTTTCAATTTTATCCCCGAGCAATATATATTCTACCCACACACATTTGGAACTCTCCTGGGGTACCCTCACACATATTATTCCCTCATTTAGTGGATATCTTCACAAAAAAGTGAAATTTTCAAAAATCCCGAAAATTGGCTGAAAACGACTAAATATCAAGGACTCATTGGGCAAATCGCTCTGGAACTGAAATCGGAATGCTCACTGACATTTCCCCTATCTGAAAGTCTGATAAACGCAGGAAAAATGACTAAGTCCAAAAAAAAATTTTTTTTTTAACTTTTTTCAATTTTATCCCCGAGCAATAAATATTCTACCCACACACATTTGGAACTCTCCTGGGGTACCCTCACACATATTATTCCCTCATTTAGTGGATATTTTCACAAAAAAGTGAAATTTTCAAAAATCCAGAAAATTGGCTGAAAAAGACTAAATATCAAGGACTCATTGGGCGAATCGCTCTGGAACTGAAATCGGAACGCTCACTGACATTTCCCCTATCTGAAAGTCTGATAAACGCAAAAAAAATTACTTAGTCCAAAAAAAAAATTTTTTTTCAACTTTTTTCAATTTTACCCCCGTGGGATATATATTCTACCCACACACATTTGGAACTCTCCTGGGGTACCCTCACACATATTATTCCCTCATTTAGTGGATATTTTCACAAAAAAAGTGAAATTTTCAAAAATACAGAAAATTGGCTGAAAACAACTGAATATCAAGGATTCATGGGGTGAATCGCTCTGGAACTGAAATCGGAACGCTCACTGACATTTCCCCTATCTGAAAGTCTGATAAACGCAGGAAAAATGACTAAGTCCAAAAAAAATATTTTTTCAACTTTTTTCAATTTTACCCCCGTGGGATATATATTCTACCCACACACATTAGGAACTCTCCTGGTCTACATTCACACATATTATTCCCTCATTTAGTGGATATTTTCACAAAAAAGTGAAATTTTCAAAAATACAGAAAATTGGCTGAAAACAACTAAATATCAAGGATTCATGGGGCGAATCGCTCTGGAACAGAATTCGGAACGCTCACTGACATTTCCCCTATCCGAAAGTCTGATAAATGCCGGAAAAATTACTAAGTCCAAAAAAAAAATTTTTTTTCAACTTTTTTCAATTTTATCCCCGAGCAATATATATTCTACCCACACACATTTGGAACTCTCCTGGGGTACCCTCACACATATTATTCCCTCATTTAGTGGATATCTTCACAAAAAAGTGAAATTTTCAAAAATCCTGAAAATTGGCTGAAAACGACTAAATATCAAGGACTCATTGGGCGAATCGCTCTGGAACTGAAATCGGAACGCTCACTGACATTTCCCCTATCTGAAAGTCTGATAAACGCCGGAAAAATTACTTAGTCCAAAAAAAAAAAATTTTTTTCAACTTTTTTCAATTTTACCCCCGTGGGATATATATTCTACCCACACACATTTGGAACTCTCCTGGGGTACCCTCACACATATTATTCCCTCATTTAGTGGATATTTTCACAAAAAAGTGAAATTTTCAAAAATCCAGAATATTGGCTGAAAACGACTAAATATCAAGGACTCATTGGGCAAATCGCTCTGGAACTGAAATCGGAATGCTCACTGACATTTCCCCTATCTGAAAGTCTGATAAACGCAGGAAAAATGACTAAGTCCAAAAAAAAAATTTTTCAACTTTTTTCAATTTTACCCCCGTGGGATATATATTCTACCCACACACATTTGGAACTCTCCTGGGGTACCCCCACACATATTATTCCCTCATTTAGTGGATATTTTCGCAAAAAAGTGAAATTTTCAAAAATACAGAAAATTGGCTGAAAACAACTGAATATCAAGGATTCATGGGGTGAATCACTCTGGAACTGAAATCGGAACGCTCACTGACATTTTCCCTATCTGAAAGTCTGATAAACGCCGGAAAAATGACTAAGTCCAAAAAAAAAATTTTTTTTCAACTTTTTTCAATTTTATCCCCGAGCAATATATATTCTACCCACACACATTTGGAACTCTCCTGGGGTACCCTCACACATGTTATTACCTCATTTAGTGGATATTTTCACAAAAAAGTGAAATTTTCTAAAATCCAGAAAATTGGCTGAAAACGACTAAATATCAAGGACTCATTGGGCAAATCGCTCTGGAACTGAAATCGGAATGCTCACTGACATTTCCCCTATCTGAAAGTCTGATAAACGCAGGAAAAATGACTAAGTCCAAAAAAAAAATTTTTCAACTTTTTTCAATTTTACCCCCGTGGGATATATATTCTACCCACACACATTTGGAACTCTCCTGGGGTACCCTCACACATATTATTCCCTCATTTAGTGGATATCTTCACAAAAAAGTGAAATTTTCAAAAATCCAGAAAATTGGCTGAAAACGACTAAATATCAAGGACTCATTGGGCGAATCGCTCTGGAACTGAAATCGGAATGCTCTCTGACATTTATCCTATCTGAAAGTCTGATTAATGCCGGAAAAATGACTTAGTCCAAAAAAAAATTTTTTTCAACTTTTTTCAATTTTACCCCCGTGGGATATATATTCTACCCACACACATTTGGAACTCTCCTGGGGTACCCTCACACATACTATTCCCTCATTTAGTGGATATTTTCACAAAAAAGTGAAATTTTCAAAAATCCAGAATATTGGCTGAAAACGACTAAATTTCAAGGACTCATTGGGCAAATCGCTCTGGAACTGAAATCGGAATGCTCACTGACATTTCCCCTATCTGAAAGTCTGATAAACGCAGGAAAAATGACTAAGTCCAAAAAAAAAATTTTTCAACTTTTTTCAATTTTACCCCCGTGGGATATATATTCTACCCACACACATTTGGAACTCTCCTGGGGTACCCTCACACATATTATTCCCTCATTTAGTGGATATTTTCACAAAAAAGTGAAATTTTCAAAAATACAGAAAATTGGCTGAAAACAACTGAATATCAAGGATTCATGGGGTGAATCACTCTGGAACTGAAATCGGAACGCTCACTGACATTTTCCCTATCTGAAAGTCTGATAAACGCCGGAAAAATGACTAAGTCCAAAAAAAAAATTTTTTTTCAACTTTTTTCAATTTTATCCCCGAGCAATATATATTCTACCCACACACATTTGGAACTCTCCTGGGGTACCCTCACTCATGTTATTACCTCATTTAGTGGATATTTTCACAAAAAAGTGAAATTTTCAAAAATCCAGAAAATTGGCTGAAAACGACTAAATATCAAGAACTCATTGGGCAAATCGCTCTGGAACTGAAATCGGAATGCTCACTGACATTTCCCCTATCTGAAAGTCTGATAAACGCAGGAAAAATGACTAAGTCCAAAAAAAAAATTTTTCAACTTTTTTCAATTTTACCCCCGTGGGATATATATTCTACCCACACACATTTGGAACTCTCCTGGGGTACCCTCACAGATATTATTCCCTCATTTAGTGGATATCTTCACAAAAAAGTGAAATTTTCAAAAATCCAGAAAATTGGCTGAAAACGACTAAATATCAAGGACTCATTGGGCAAATCGCTCTGGAACTGAAATCGGAATGCTCACTGACATTTCCCCTATCTGAAAGTCTGATAAACGCAGGAAAAATGACTAAGTCCAAAAAAAAAATTTTTCAACTTTTTTCAATTTTACCCCCGTGGGATATATATTCTACCCACACACATTTGGAACTCTCCTGGAGTACCCTCACACATATTATTCCCTCATTTAGTGGATATCTTCACAAAAAAGTGAAATTTTCAAAAATCCCGAAAATTGGCTGAAAACGACTAAATATCAAGGACTCATTGGGCGAATCGCTCTGGAACTGAAATCGGAACGCTCACTGACATTTACCCTATCTGAAAGTCTGATAAATGCCGGAAAAATGACTAAGTCCAAAAAAAAAGTTTTTCAACTTTTTTCAATTTTACCCCCGTGGGATATATATTCTACCCACACACATTTGGAACTCTCCTGGGGTACCCTCACACATATTATTCCCTCATTTAGTGGATATCTTCACAAAAAAGTGAAATTTTCAAAAATCCTGAAAATTGGCTGAAAACGACTAAATATCAAGGACTCATTGGGCGAATCGCTCTGGAACTGAAATCGGAACGCTCACTGACATTTCCCCTATCTGAAAGTCTGATAAACGCCGGAAAAATTACTTAGTCCAAAAAAAAAAAATTTTTTTCAACTTTTTTCAATTTTACCCCCGTGGGATATATATTCTACCCACACACATTTGGAACTCTCCTGGGGTACCCTCACACATATTATTCCCTCATTTAGTGGATATTTTCACAAAAAAGTGAAATTTTCAAAAATCCAGAATATTGGCTGAAAACGACTAAATATCAAGGACTCATTGGGCAAATCGCTCTGGAACTGAAATCGGAATGCTCACTGACATTTCCCCTATCTGAAAGTCTGATAAACGCAGGAAAAATGACTAAGTCCAAAAAAAAAATTTTTCAACTTTTTTCAATTTTACCCCCGTGGGATATATATTCTACCCACACACATTTGGAACTCTCCTGGGGTACCCCCACACATATTATTCCCTCATTTAGAGGATATTTTCGCAAAAAAGTGAAATTTTCAAAAATACAGAAAATTGGCTGAAAACAACTGAATATCAAGGATTCATGGGGTGAATCACTCTGGAACTGAAATCGGAACGCTCACTGACATTTTCCCTATCTGAAAGTCTGATAAACGCCGGAAAAATGACTAAGTCCAAAAAAAAAATTTTTTTTCAACTTTTTTCAATTTTATCCCCGAGCAATATATATTCTACCCACACACATTTGGAACTCTCCTGGGGTACCCTCACACATGTTATTACCTCATTTAGTGGATATTTTCACAAAAAAGTGAAATTTTCTAAAATCCAGAAAATTGGCTGAAAACGACTAAATATCAAGGACTCATTGGGCAAATCGCTCTGGAACTGAAATCGGAATGCTCACTGACATTTCCCCTATCTGAAAGTCTGATAAACGCAGGAAAAATGACTAAGTCCAAAAAAAAAATTTTTCAACTTTTTTCAATTTTACCCCCGTGGGATATATATTCTACCCACACACATTTGGAACTCTCCTGGGGTACCCTCACACATATTATTCCCTCATTTAGTGGATATCTTCACAAAAAAGTGAAATTTTCAAAAATCCAGAAAATTGGCTGAAAACGACTAAATATCAAGGACTCATTGGGCGAATCGCTCTGGAACTGAAGTCGGAACGCTCTCTGACATTTATCCTATCTGAAAGTCTGATTAATGCCGGAAAAATGACTTAGTCCAAAAAAAAATTTTTTTCAACTTTTTTCAATTTTACCCCCGTGGGATATATATTCTACCCACACACATTTGGAACTCTCCTGGGGTACCCTCACACATACTATTCCCTCATTTAGTGGATATTTTCACAAAAAAGTGAAATTTTCAAAAATCCAGAATATTGGCTGAAAACGACTAAATTTCAAGGACTCATTGGGCAAATCGCTCTGGAACTGAAATCGGAATGCTCACTGACATTTCCCCTATCTGAAAGTCTGATAAACGCAGGAAAAATGACTAAGTCCAAAAAAAAAATTTTTCAACTTTTTTCAATTTTACCCCCGTGGGATATATATTCTACCCACACACATTTGGAACTCTCCTGGGGTACCCTCACACATATTATTCCCTCATTTAGTGGATATTTTCACAAAAAAGTGAAATTTTCAAAAATACAGAAAATTGGCTGAAAACAACTGAATATCAAGGATTCATGGGGTGAATCACTCTGGAACTGAAATCGGAACGCTCACTGACATTTTCCCTATCTGAAAGTCTGATAAACGCCGGAAAAATGACTAAGTCCAAAAAAAAAATTTTTTTTCAACTTTTTTCAATTTTATCCCCGAGCAATATATATTCTACCCACACACATTTGGAACTCTCCTGGGGTACCCTCACTCATGTTATTACCTCATTTAGTGGATATTTTCACAAAAAAGTGAAATTTTCAAAAATCCAGAAAATTGGCTGAAAACGACTAAATATCAAGAACTCATTGGGCAAATCGCTCTGGAACTGAAATCGGAATGCTCACTGACATTTCCCCTATCTGAAAGTCTGATAAACGCAGGAAAAATGACTAAGTCCAAAAAAAAAATTTTTCAACTTTTTTCAATTTTACCCCCGTGGGATATATATTCTACCCACACACATTTGGAACTCTCCTGGGGTACCCTCACACATATTATTCCCTCATTTAGTGGATATCTTCACAAAAAAGTGAAATTTTCAAAAATCCAGAAAATTGGCTGAAAACGACTAAATATCAAGGACTCATTGGGCAAATCGCTCTGGAACTGAAATCGGAATGCTCACTGACATTTCCCCTATCTGAAAGTCTGATAAACGCAGGAAAAATGACTAAGTCCAAAAAAAAAATTTTTCAACTTTTTTCAATTTTACCCCCGTGGGATATATATTCTACCCACACACATTTGGAACTCTCCTGGAGTACCCTCTCACATATTATTCCCTCATTTAGTGGATATCTTCACAAAAAAGTGAAATTTTCAAAAATCCCGAAAATTGGCTGAAAACGACTAAATATCAAGGACTCATTGGGCGAATCGCTCTGGAACTGAAATCGGAACGCTCACTGACATTTACCCTATCTGAAAGTCTGATAAATGCCGGAAAAATGACTTAGTCCAAAAAAAATTTTTTTTCAACTTTTTTCAATTTTACCCCCGTGGGATATATATTCTACCCACACACATTTGGAACTCTCCTGGGGTACCCTCACACATACTATTCCCTCATTTAGTGGATATTTTCACAAAAAAGTGAAATTTTAAAAAATCCAGAATATTGGCTGAAAACGACTAAATATCAAGGACTCATTGGGCAAATCGCTCTGGAACTGGAATCGGAATGCTCACTGACATTTCCCCTATCTGAAAGTCTGATAAACGCAGGAAAAATGACTAAGTCCAAAAAAAAAATTTTTCAACTTTTTTCAATTTTACCCCCGTGGGATATATATTCTACCCACACACATTTGGAACTCTCCTGGGGTACCCTCACACATATTATTCCCTCATTTAGTGGATATTTTCACAAAAAAGTGAAATTTTCAAAAATACAGAAAATTGGCTGAAAACAACTGAATATCCTTGATTCATGGGGTGAATCGCTCTGGAACTGAAATCGGAATGCTCACTGGCATTTCCCCTATCTGAAAGTCTGATAAACGCCGGAAAAATGACTAAGTCCAAAAAAAAAATTTTTTTTCAACTTTTTTCAATTTTATCCCCGAGCAATATATATTCTACCCACACACATTTGGAACTCTCCTGGGGTACCCTCACACATGTTATTACCTCATTTAGTGGATATTTTCACAAAAAAGTGAAATTTTCAAAAATCCAGAAAATTGGCTGAAAACGACTAAACATCAAGGACTCATTGGGCAAATCGCTCTGGAAATGAAATCGGAATGCTCACTGACATTTCCCCTATCTGAAAGTCTGATAAACGCAGGAAAAATGACTATGTCCAAAAAAAAAATTTTTCAACTTTTTTCAATTTTACCCACGTGGGATATATATTCTACCCACACACATTTGGAACTCTCCTGGGGTACCCTCACACATATTATTCCCTCATTTAGTGGATATCTTCACAAAAAAGTGAAATTTTCAAAAATCCCGAAAATTGGCTGAAAACGACTAAATATCAAGGACTCATTGGGCGAATCGCTCTGGAACTGAAATCGGAACGCTCACTGACATTTACCCTATCTGAAAGTCTGATAAATGCCGGAAAAATGACTTAGTCCAAAAAAAATTTTTTTTCAACTTTTTTCAATTTTACCCCCGTGGGATATATATTCTACCCACACACATTTGGAACTCTCCTGGGGTACCCTCACACATACTATTCCCTCATTTAGTGGATATTTTCACAAAAAAGTGAAATTTTAAAAAATCCAGAATATTGGCTGAAAACGACTAAATATCAAGGACTCATTGGGCAAATCGCTCTGGAACTGGAATCGGAATGCTCACTGACATTTCCCCTATCTGAAAGTCTGATAAACGCAGGAAAAATGACTAAGTCCAAAAAAAAAATTTTTCAACTTTTTTCAATTTTACCCCCGTGGGATATATATTCTACCCACACACATTTGGAACTCTCCTGGGGTACCCTCACACATATTATTCCCTCATTTAGTGGATATTTTCACAAAAAAGTGAAATTTTCAAAAATACAGAAAATTGGCTGAAAACAACTGAATATCCTTGATTCATGGGGTGAATCGCTCTGGAACTGAAATCGGAATGCTCACTGGCATTTCCCCTATCTGAAAGTCTGATAAACGCCGGAAAAATGACTAAGTCCAAAAAAAAAATTTTTTTTCAACTTTTTTCAATTTTATCCCCGAGCAATATATATTCTACCCACACACATTTGGAACTCTCCTGGGGTACCCTCACACATGTTATTACCTCATTTAGTGGATATTTTCACAAAAAAGTGAAATTTTCAAAAATCCAGAAAATTGGCTGAAAACGACTAAATATCAAGGACTCATTGGGCAAATCGCTCTGGAAATGAAATCGGAATGCTCACTGACATTTCCCCTATCTGAAAGTCTGATAAACGCAGGAAAAATGACTATGTCCAAAAAAAAAATTTTTCAACTTTTTTCAATTTTACCCACGTGGGATATATATTCTACCCACACACATTTGGAACTCTCCTGGGGTACCCTCACACATATTATTCCCTCATTTAGTGGATATCTTCACAAAAAAGTGAAATTTTCAAAAATCCCGAAAATTGGCTGAAAACGACTAAATATCAAGGACTCATTGGGCGAATCGCTCTGGAACTGAAATCGGAACGCTCACTGACATTTACCCTATCTGAAAGTCTGATAAATGCCGGAAAAATGACTTAGTCCAAAAAAAAATTTTTTTCAACTTTTTTCAATTTTACCCCCGTGGGATATATATTCTACCCACACACATTTGGAACTCTCCTGGGGTACCCTCACACATACTATTCCCTCATTTAGTGGATATTTTCACAAAAAAGTGAAATTTTCAAAAATCCAGAATATTGGCTGAAAACGACTTAATATCAAGGACTCATTGGGCAAATCGCTCTGGAACTGAAATCGGAACGCTCACTGACATTTCCCCTATCTGAAAGTCTGATAAACGCCGGAAAAATTACTTTGTCCAAAAAAAAAAATGTTTCAACTTTATTCAATTTTACCCCCGTGGGATATATATTCTAACCACACACATTTGGAACTCTCCTGGGGTACCCTCACACATATTATTCCCTCATTTAGTGGATATTTTCACAAAAAAGTGAAATTTTCAAAAATCCAGAAAATTGGCTGAAAAAGACTAAATATCAAGGACTCATTGGGCGAATCGCTCTGGAACTGAAATCGGAACGCTCACTGACATTTACCCTATCTGAAAGTCTGATAAACGTCGGAAAAATGACTAAGTCCCAAAAAAATTTTTTTTCAACTTTTTTCAATTTTACCCCCGTGGGATATATATTCTACCCACACACATTTGGAACTCTCCTGGGGTACCCTCACACATATTATTCCCTCATTTAGTGGATATTTTCACAAAAAAGTGAAATTTTCAAAAATCCAGAAAATTGGCTGAAAACTACTAAATATCAAGGACTCATTGGGCGAATCGCTCTGGAACTGAAATCGGAACGCTCACTGACATTTCCCCTATCTGAAAGTCTGATAAACGCCGGAAAAATTACTTAGTCCAAAAAAAAAAATTTTTCAACTTTTTTCAATTTTACCCCCGTGGGATATATATTCTAACCACACACATTTGGAACTCTCCTGGGGTACCCTCAAACATATTATTCCCTCATTTAGTGGATATTTTCACAAAAAAGTGAAATTTTCAAAAATCCAGAAAATTGGCTGAAAACGACTAAATATCAAGGACTCATTGGGCAAATCGCTCTGGAACTGAAATCGGAATGCTCACTGACATTTCCCCTATCTGAAAGTCTGATAAACGCAGGAAAAATGACTAAGTCCAAAAAAAAAATTTTTCAACTTTTTTCAATTTTACCCCCGTGGGATATATATTCTACCCACACACATTTGGAACTCTCCTGGAGTACCCTCTCACATATTATTCCCTCATTTAGTGGATATCTTCACAAAAAAGTGAAATTTTCAAAAATCCCGAAAATTGGCTGAAAACGACTAAATATCAAGGACTCATTGGGCGAATCGCTCTGGAACTGAAATCGGAACGCTCACTGACATTTACCCTATCTGAAAGTCTGATAAATGCCGGAAAAATGACTTAGTCCAAAAAAAATTTTTTTTCAACTTTTTTCAATTTTACCCCCGTGGGATATATATTCTACCCACACACATTTGGAACTCTCCTGGGGTACCCTCACACATACTATTCCCTCATTTAGTGGATATTTTCACAAAAAAGTGAAATTTTAAAAAATCCAGAATATTGGCTGAAAACGACTAAATATCAAGGACTCATTGGGCAAATCGCTCTGGAACTGGAATCGGAATGCTCACTGACATTTCCCCTATCTGAAAGTCTGATAAACGCAGGAAAAATGACTAAGTCCAAAAAAAAAATTTTTCAACTTTTTTCAATTTTACCCCCGTGGGATATATATTCTACCCACACACATTTGGAACTCTCCTGGGGTACCCTCACACATATTATTCCCTCATTTAGTGGATATTTTCACAAAAAAGTGAAATTTTCAAAAATACAGAAAATTGGCTGAAAACAACTGAATATCCTTGATTCATGGGGTGAATCGCTCTGGAACTGAAATCGGAATGCTCACTGGCATTTCCCCTATCTGAAAGTCTGATAAACGCCGGAAAAATGACTAAGTCCAAAAAAAAAATTTTTTTTCAACTTTTTTCAATTTTATCCCCGAGCAATATATATTCTACCCACACACATTTGGAACTCTCCTGGGGTACCCTCACACATGTTATTACCTCATTTAGTGGATATTTTCACAAAAAAGTGAAATTTTCAAAAATCCAGAAAATTGGCTGAAAACGACTAAATATCAAGGACTCATTGGGCAAATCGCTCTGGAAATGAAATCGGAATGCTCACTGACATTTCCCCTATCTGAAAGTCTGATAAACGCAGGAAAAATGACTATGTCCAAAAAAAAAATTTTTCAACTTTTTTCAATTTTACCCACGTGGGATATATATTCTACCCACACACATTTGGAACTCTCCTGGGGTACCCTCACACATATTATTCCCTCATTTAGTGGATATCTTCACAAAAAAGTGAAATTTTCAAAAATCCCGAAAATTGGCTGAAAACGACTAAATATCAAGGACTCATTGGGCGAATCGCTCTGGAACTGAAATCGGAACGCTCACTGACATTTACCCTATCTGAAAGTCTGATAAATGCCGGAAAAATGACTTAGTCCAAAAAAAAATTTTTTTCAACTTTTTTCAATTTTACCCCCGTGGGATATATATTCTACCCACACACATTTGGAACTCTCCTGGGGTACCCTCACACATATTATTCCCTCATTTAGTGGATATTTTCACAAAAAAGTGAAATTTTCAAAAATCCAGAAAATTGGCTGAAAACTACTAAATATCAAGGACTCATTGGGCGAATCGCTCTGGAACTGAAATCGGAACGCTCACTGACATTTCCCCTATCTGAAAGTCTGATAAACGCAGGAAAAATGACTAAGTCAAAAAAAAAAAAAATTTTCAACTTTTTTCAATTATACCCCCGTGGGAAATATATTCTACCCACACTCATTTGGAACTCTCCTGGGGTACCCTCACACATATTATTCCCTCATTTAGTGGATATTTTCACAAAAAAGTGAAATTTTCAAAAATCCAGAAAATTGGCTGAAAAAGACTAAATATCAAGAACTCATTGGGCGAATCGCTCTGAAACTGAAATCGGAATGCTCACTGACATTTCCCCAATCTGAAAGTCTGACGAACGCCGGAAAGATGACTAAGTCCAAAAAAACATTTTTTCAATTTTTTTTCGGTTTTACCCCCGTGGGATACATATTCTACCCACACACATTTGGAACTCTCCTGGGGTACCCTCACACATATTATTCCCTCATTTAGTGGATATTTTCACAAAAAAGTGAAATTTTCAAAAATCCAGAAAATTGGCTGAAAACGACTAAATATCAAGAACTCATTGGGCGAATCGCTTTGGAAGTGAAATCAGAACGCTCACTGACATTTCCCCTATCTGAAAGTCTGATAAACGCCGGAAAAATTACTTTGTCCAAAAAAAAAAATTTTTCAACTTTTTTCAATTTTACCCCCGTGGGATATATATTCTAACCACACACATTTGGAACTCTCCTGGGGTACCCTCACACATATTATTCCCTCATTTAGTGGATATTTTCACAAAAAAGTGAAATTTTCAAAAATCCAGAAAATTGGCTGAAAAAGACTAAATATCAAGGACTCATTGGGCGAATCGCTCTGGAACTGAAATCGGAACGCTCACTGACATTTACCCTATCTGAAAGTCTGATAAACGTCGGAAAAATGACTAAGTCCCAAAAAAATTTTTTTTCAACTTTTTTCAATTTTACCCCCGTGGGATATATATTCTACCCACACACATTTGGAACTCTCCTGGGGTACCCTCACACATATTATTCCCTCATTTAGTGGATATTTTCACAAAAAAGTGAAATTTTAAAAAATCCAGAAAATTTGCTGAAAATGACTAAATATCAAGGACTCATTGGGCGAATCGCTCTGGAACTGAAATCGGAACGCTCACTGACATTTCCCCTATCTGAAAGTCTGATAAACGCCGGAAAAATTACTTAGTCCAAAAAAAAATTTTTTTCAACTTTTTTCAATTTTACCCCCGTGGGATATATATTCTAACCACACACATTTGGAACTCTCCTGGGGTACCCTCACACATATTATTCCCTCATTTAGTGGATATTTTCACAAAAAAGTGAAATTTTCAAAAATCCAGAAAATTGGCTGAAAACTACTAAATATCAAGGACTCATTGGGCGAATCGCTCTGGAACTGAAATCGGAACGCTCACTGACATTTCCCCTATCTGAAAGTCTGATAAACGCCGGAAAAATTACTTAGTCCAAAAAAAAAAATTTTTCAACTTTTTTCAATTTTACCCCCGTGGGATATATATTCTAACCACACACATTTGGAACTCTCCTGGGGTACCCTCACACATATTATTCCCTCATTTAGTGGATATTTTCACAAAAAAGTGAAATTTTCAAAAATACAGAAAATTGGCTGAAAACAACTGAATATCAAGGATTCATGTGGCGAATCGCTCTGGAACTGAAATCGGAACGCTCACTGACATTTCCCCTATCTGAAAGTCTGATAAACGCCGGAAAAATGACTAAGTCCAAAAAAAAAATTTTTCAACTTTTTTCAATTTTACCCCCGTGGGATATATATTCTACCCACACACATTTGGAAATCTCCTGGGGTACCCTCACACATATTATTCCCTCATTTAGTGGATATTTTCACAAAAAAGTGAAATTTTCAAAAATCCAGAAAATTGGCTGAAAAAGACTAAATATCAAGGACTGATTGGGCGAATCGCTCTGAAAATGAAATCGGAACGCTCACTGACATTTCCCCTATCTGAAAGTCTGATAAACGCCGGAAAAATTACTAAGTATAAAAAAAAATTTTTTCAACTTTTTTCAATTTTACCCCCGTGGGATATATATTCTGCCCACACACATTTGGAACTCTCCTGGGGTACCCTCACACATATTATTCACTCATTTAGTGTATATTTTCACAAAAAAGTGAAATTTTTAAAAATCCAGAAAATTGGCTGAAAGCGACTAAATATCAAGGACTCATTGGGCGAATCGCTCTGGAACTGAAATCGGAATGCTCACTGACATTTGCCCTATCTGAAAGTCTGATAAACGCTGGAAAAATGACAGTCCAAAAAAAAATTTTTTTCAACTTTTTTCAATTTTACCCCAGTGGGATATATATTCTACCCACACACATTAGGAACTCTCCTGGGCTACATTCACACATATTGTTCCCTCATTTAGTGGATATTCTCACAAAAAAGTGAAATTTTCAAAAATCCATAAAATTGGCTGAAAACGACTAAATATCAATGACTCATTGGACGAATCGCTCTGGAACTGAAATCGGAACGCTCACTGACATTTCCCCTATCTGAAAGACTGATAAACGCCGGAAAAATTACTTACTCCAAAAAAAAAAATTTTTCAACTTTTTTCAATTTTACCCCCGTGGGATATATATTCTAACCACACATATTAGGAACTCTCCTGGGCTACATTCACACATATTGTTCGCTCATTTAGTGGATATTTTCACAAAAAAGTGAAATTTTCAAAAATACAGAAAATTGTCTGAAAACAACTGAATATCAAGGATTCATGTGGCGAATCGCTCTGGAACTGAAATCGGAACGCTCACTGACATTTCCCCTATCTGAAAGTCTGATAAACGCCGGAAAAATTACTAAGTCCAAAAAAAATTTTTTTTCAACTTTTTTCAATTTTACCCCAGTGGGATATATATTCTATCCACACACATTAGGAACTCTCCTGGGCTACATTCACACATATTATTACCTTATTTAGTGGATATTTTCACAAAAAAGTGAAATTTTCAAAAATCCAGAAAATTTGCTGAAAACGACTAAATATCAAGGACTCATTGGGCGAATCGCTCTGGAACTGAAATCGGAACGCTCACTGACATTTCCCCTATCTGAAAGTCTGATAAACGCCGGAAAAATTACTTAGTCCACAAAAAAAAAATTTTCAACTTTTTTCAATTTTACCCCCGTGGGATATATATTCTACCCACACACATTTGGAACTCTCCTGGGGTACCCTCACACATATTATTCCCTCATTTAGTGGATATTTTCACAAAAAAGTGAAATTTTCAAAAATCCAGAAAATTGGCTGAAAACGACTAGATATCAAGGACTCATTGGGCGAATCGCTCTGGAACTGAAATCGGAATGCTCACTGACATTTCCCCTATCTGAAAGTCTGATAAACGCAGGAAAAATGACTAAGTCAAAAAAAAATAATTTTTCAACTTTTTTCAATTATACCCCCGTGGGAAATATATTCTACCCACACTCATTTGGAACTCTCCTGGGGTACTCTCACACATATTATTCCCTCATTTAGTGGATATTTTCACAAAAAAGTGAAATTTTCAAAAATCCAGAAAATTGGCTGAAAAAGACTAAATATCAAGGACTCATTGGGCGAATCGCTCTGGAACTGAAATCGGAACGCTCACTGACATTTGCCCTATCTGAAAGTCTGATAAACGCCGGAAAAATGACAGTCGAAAAAAAAAATGTTTTCAACTTTTTTCAATTTTACCCCAGTGGGATATATATTCTACCCACACACATTAGGAACTCTCCTGGGCTACATTCACACATATTGTTCCCTCATTTAGTGGATATTCTCACAAAAAAGTGAGATTTTCAAAAATCCATAAAATTGGCTGAAAACGACTAAATATCAAGGACTCATTGGGCGAATCGCTCTGGAACTGAAATCGGAACGCTCACTGACATTTCCCCTATCTGAAAGTCTGATAAACGCCGGAAAAATTACTTAGTCCAAAAAAAAAATTTTTTCAACTTTTTTCAATTTTACCCCCGTGGGATATATATTCTACCCACACACATTTGGAACTCTCCTGGGGTACCCTCACACATATTATTCCCTCATTTAGTGGATATTTTCACAAAAAAGTGAAATTTTCAAAAATCCAGAAAATTGGCTGAAAACGACTAAATATCAAGGACTCATTGGGCGAATCGCTCTGGAACTGAAATCGGAATGCTCACTGACATTTCCCCTATCTGAAAGACTGATAAACGCCGGAAAAATTACTTACTCCAAAAAAAAAAATTTTTCAACTTTTTTCAATTTTACCCCCGTGGGATATATATTCTAACCACACATATTAGGAACTCTCCTGGGCTACATTCACACATATTGTTCGCTCATTTAGTGGATATTTTCACAAAAAAGTGAAATTTTCAAAAATACAGAAAATTGTCTGAAAACAACTGAATATCAAGGATTCATGTGGCGAATCGCTCTGGAACTGAAATCGGAACGCTCACTGACATTTCCCCTATCTGAAAGTCTGATAAACGCCGGAAAAATTACTAAGTCCAAAAAAAATTTTTTTTCAACTTTTTTCAATTTTACCCCAGTGGGATATATATTCTATCCACACACATTAGGAACTCTCCTGGGCTACATTCACACATATTATTACCTTATTTAGTGGATATTTTCACAAAAAAGTGAAATTTTCAAAAATCCAGAAAATTTGCTGAAAACGACTAAATATCAAGGACTCATTGGGCGAATCGCTCTGGAACTGAAATCGGAACGCTCACTGACATTTCCCCTATCTGAAAGTCTGATAAACGCCGGAAAAATTACTTAGTCCACAAAAAAAAATTTTCAACTTTTTTCAATTTTACCCCCGTGGGATATATATTCTACCCACACACATTTGGAACTCTCCTGGGGTACCCTCACACATATTATTCCCTCATTTAGTGGATATTTTCACAAAAAAGTGAAATTTTCAAAAATCCAGAAAATTGGCTGAAAACGACTAGATATCAAGGACTCATTGGGCGAATCGCTCTGGAACTGAAATCGGAATGCTCACTGACATTTCCCCTATCTGAAAGTCTGATAAACGCAGGAAAAATGACTAAGTCAAAAAAAAATAATTTTTCAACTTTTTTCAATTATACCCCCGTGGGAAATATATTCTACCCACACTCATTTGGAACTCTCCTGGGGTACTCTCACACATATTATTCCCTCATTTAGTGGATATTTTCACAAAAAAGTGAAATTTTCAAAAATCCAGAAAATTGGCTGAAAAAGACTAAATATCAAGGACTCATTGGGCGAATCGCTCTGGAACTGAAATCGGAACGCTCACTGACATTTGCCCTATCTGAAAGTCTGATAAACGCCGGAAAAATGACAGTCGAAAAAAAAAATTTTTTCAACTTTTTTCAATTTTACCCCAGTGGGATATATATTCTACCCACACACATTAGGAACTCTCCTGGGCTACATTCACACATATTGTTCCCTCATTTAGTGGATATTCTCACAAAAAAGTGAGATTTTCAAAAATCCATAAAATTGGCTGAAAACGACTAAATATCAAGGACTCATTGGGCAAATCGCTCTGGAACTGAAATCGGAACGCTCACTGACATTTCCCCTATCTGAAAGTCTGATAAACGCCGGAAAAATTACTTAGTCCAAAAAAAAAATTTTTTCAACTTTTTTCAATTTTACCCCCGTGGGATATATATTCTACCCACACACATTTGGAACTCTCCTGGGGTACCCTCACACATATTATTCCCTCATTTAGTGGATATTTTCACAAAAAAGTGAAATTTTCAAAAATCCAGAAAATTGGCTGAAAACGACTAAATATCAAGGACTCATTGGGCGAATCGCTCTGGAACTGAAATCGGAATGCTCACTGACATTTCCCCTATCTGAAAGTCTGATAAACGCCGTAAAAATTACTTAGTCCAAAAAAAAAAATTTTTCAACTTTTTTCAATTTTACCCCCGTGGGATATATATTCTAACCACACACATTTGGAACTCTCCTGGGGTACCCTCACACATATTATTCCCTCATTTAGTGGATATTTTCACAAAAAAGTGAAATTTTCAAAAATACAGAAAATTGGCTGAAAACAACTGAATATCAAGGATTCATGTGGCGAATCGCTCTGGAACTGAAATCGGAACGCTCACTGACATTTCCCCTATCTGAAAGTCTGATAAACGCCGGAAAAATGACTAAGTCCAAAAAAAAATTTTTTTCAACTTTTTTCAATTTTACCCCCGTGGGATATATATTCTGCGCACACACATTTGGAACTCTCCTGGGGTACCCTCACACATATTATTACCTTATTTAGTGGATATTTTCACAAAAAAGTGAAATTTTCAAAAATCCAGAAAATTTGCTGAAAACGACTAAATATCAAGGACTCATTGGGCGAATCGCTCTGGAAATGAAATCGGAACGCTCACTGACATTTCCCCTATCTGAAAGTCTGATAATCGCCGGAAAAATGACTAAGTCCAGAAAAAAAATTTTTCAACTTTTTTCAATTTTACCCCCGTGGGATATATATTCTACCCACACACATTTGGAACTCTCCTGGGGTACCCTTACACATATTCTTACCTCATTTAGTGGATATTTTCACAAAAAAGTGAAATTTTCAAATATCCAGAAAATTGGCTGAAAACGACTAAATATCAAGGACTCATTGGACGAAACGCTCTGGAACTGAAATCGGAACGCTCACTGACATTTCCCCTATCTGAAAGTCTGATAAACGCCAGAAAAATGACTAAGTCCAAAAAAAAATTTTTTAAACTTTTTTCAATTTTACCCCCGTGGGATATATATTCTGCGCACACACATTTGGAACTCTCCTGGGGTACCCTCACACATATTATTACCTTATTTAGTGGATATTTTCACAAAAAAGTGAAATTTTCAAAAATCCAGAAAATTTGCTGAAAACGACTAAATATCAAGGACTCATTGGGCGAATCGCTCTGGAACTGAAATCGGAATGCTCACTGACATTTCCCCTATCTGAAAGTCTGATAAACGCCGGAAAAATGACTAAGTCCAAAAAAAAAATTTTTCAACTTTTTTCAATTTTACCCCCGTGGGATATATATTCTACCCACACACATTTGGAACTCTCCTGGGGTACCCTCACACATATTATTCAATCATTTAGTGGATATTTTCACAAAAAAGTGAAATTATCAAAAATCCATAAAATTTGCTGAAAACGACTAAATATCAAGGACTCATTGGGCGAATCGCTCTGGAAATGAAATCGGAACGCTCACTGACATTTCCCCTATCTGAAAGTCTGATAATCGCCAGAAAAATGACTAAGTCCAGAAAAAAAATTTTTCAACTTTTTTCAATTTTACCCCCGTGGGATATATATTCTACCCACACACATTTGGAACTCTCCTGGGGTACCCTCACACATATTATTACCTCATTTAGTGGATATTTTCACAAAAAAGTGAAATTTTCAAATATCCAGAAAATTGGCTGAAAACGACTAAATATCAAGGACTCATTGGGCGAAACGCTCTGGAACTGAAATCGGAACGCTCACTGACATTTCCCCTATCTGAAAGTCTGATAAACGCCAGAAAAATGACTAAGTCCAAAAAAAAATTTTTTAAACTTTTTTCAATTTTACCCCCGTGGGATATATATTCTGCGCACACACATTTGGAACTCTCCTGGGGTACCCTCACACATATTATTACCTTATTTAGTGGATATTTTCACAAAAAAGTGAAATTTTCAAAAATCCAGAAAATTTGCTGAAAACGACTAAATATCAAGGACTCATTGGGCGAATCGCTCTGGAACTGAAATCGGAATGCTCACTGACATTTCCCCTATCTGAAAGTCTGATAAACGCCGGAAAAATGACTAAGTCCAAAAAAAAAATTTTTCAACTTTTTTCAATTTTACCCCCGTGGGATATATATTCTACCCACACACATTTGGAACTCTCCTGGGGTACCCTCACACATATTATTCAATCATTTAGTGGATATTTTCACAAAAAAGTGAAATTTTCAAAAATCCAGAAAATTGGCTGAAAACGACTAAATATCAAGAACTCATTGGGCGCATCGCACTGGAAATGAAATCGGAATGCTCACTGATATTTCCCCAATCTGAAAGTCTGATAAACGCCGGAAAAATGACTAAGTCCAAAAAAAAAATTTTTTTTCAACTTTTTTCAATTTTACCCCCGTGGGATATATATTCTGCTCACACACATTTGGAACTCTCCTGGGGTACCCTCACACATATTATTCCATCATTTAGTGGATATTTTCACAAAAAAGTGAAATTTTCAAAAATCCAGAAAATTGGCTGAAAACGACTAAATATCAAGAACTCATTGGGCGAATCACTCTGGAACTGAAATCGGAACGCTCACTGACATTTCCCCAATCTGAAAGTCTGATAAACGCCGGAAAAATGACTAAGTCCAAAAAAAAAATTTTTCAACTTTTTTCAATTTTACCCCCGTGGGATATATTTTCTACCCACACACATTTGGAACTCTCCTGGGGTACCCTCACACATATTATTCCCTCATTTAGTGGATATTTTCACAAAAAAGTGAAATTTTCAAAAATCCAGATAATTGGATGAAAAAGACTAAATATCAAGGACTCATTGGGCGAAACGCTCTGGAACTGAAATCGGAATGCTCACTGACATTTCCCGTATCTGAAAGTCTGATAAACGGCGCAAAAATGACTAAGTCCAAAAAAAAATTTTTTCAACTTTTTTCAATTTTACCCCCGTGGGATATATATTCTACCCACACACATTTGGAACTCTCCTGGGGTACCCTCACACATATTATTCCCTCATTTAGTGGATATTTTCACAAAAAAGTGAAATTTTCAAAAATCCAGAAAATTGGCTGAAAACGACTAAATATCAAGAACTCATTGGGCGAATCGCTCTGGAACTGAAATCGGAACACTCACTGACATTTCCCCTATCTGAAAGTCTGATAAACGCCGGAAAAATGACTAAGTCCAAAAAAAAAATTTTTCAACTTTTTTCAATTTTACCCCCGTGGGATATATATTCTACCCACACACATTTGGAACTCTCCTGGGGTACCCTCACACATATTATTCCCTCATTTAATGGATATTTTCACAAAAAAGTGAAATTATCAAAAATCCATAAAATTGGCTGAAAAAGACTAAATATCAAGGACTCATTGGGCCAAACGCTCTGGAACTGAAATCGGAACGCTCACTGACATTTCCCCTATCTGAAAGTCTGATAAACGCCGGAAAAATGACTAAGTCCAAAAAACATTTTTTCAACTTTTTTCAATTTTACCCCCGTGGGATATATATTCTGCCCAAACACATTTGGAACTCTCCTGGGGAACCCTCACACATATTATTCCCTCATTAAGTGGATATTTTCACAAAAAAGTGAAATTTTCAAAAATCCAGAAAATTGGCTGAAAAAGACTAAATATCAAGGACTCATTGGGCGAAACGCTCTGGAACTGAAATCGGAACGCTCACTGACATTTCCCCTATCTGAAAGTCTGATAAACGGCGCAAAAATGACAGTCCAAAAAAAATTTTTTTCAACTTTTTTCAATTTTACCCCCGTGGGATATAAATTCTGCACACACACATTTGGAACTCTCCTGGGGTACCCTCACACATATTATTCCCTCATTTAGTGGATATTTTCACAAAAAAGTGAAATTTTCAAAAATCCAGAAAATTGGATGAAAAAGACTAAATATCAAGGAGTCATTGGGCGAAACGCTCTGGAACTGAAATCGGAACGCTCACTGACATTTCCCCAATCTGAAAGTCTGATAAACGCCGGAAAAATGACTAAGTCCAAAAAAAAAATTTTTCAACTTTTTTCAATTTTACCCCCGTTGGATATATATTCTACCCACACACATTTGGAACTCTCCTGGGGTACCCTCACACATATTATTCCCTCATTTAGTGGATATTTTCACAAAAAAGTGAAATTTTCAAAAATCCAGAAAATTGGATGAAAAAGACTAAATATCAAGGACTCATTGGGCGAAACGCTCTGGAACTGAAATCGGAATGCTCACTGACATTTCCCCTATCTGAAAGTCTGATAAACGGCGCAAAAATGACTAAGTCCAAAAAAAATTTTTTTCAATTTTACCCCCGTGGGATATATATTCTACCCACACACATTTGGAACTCTCCTGGGGTACCCTCACACATATTATTCCCTCATTTAGTGGATATTTTCACAAAAAAGTGAAATTTTCAAAAATCCAGAAAATTGGCTGAAAACGACTAAATATCAAGAACTCATTGGGCGAATCGCTCTGGAACTGAAATCGGAACGCTCACTGACATTTCCCCAATCTGAAAGTCTGATAAACGCCGGAAAAATGACTAAGTCCAAAAAAAAAATTTTTTTTCAACTTTTTTCAATTTTACCCCCGTGGGATATATATTCTGCTCACACACATTTGGAACTCTCCTGGGGTACCCTCACACATATTATTCCATCATTTAGTGGATATTTTCACAAAAAAGTGAAATTTTCAAAAATCCAGAAAATTGGCTGAAAACGACTAAATATCAAGAACTCATTGGGCGAATCGCTCTGGAACTGAAATCGGAACGCTCACTGACATTTCCCGTATCTGAAAGTCTGATAAACGGCGCAAAAATGACTAAGTCCAAAAAAAAATTTTTTCAACTTTTTTCAATTTTACCCCCGTGGGATATATATTCTACCCACACACATTTGGAACTCTCCTGGGGTACCCTCACACATATTATTCCCTCATTTAGTGGATATTTTCACAAAAAAGTGAAATTTTCAAAAATCCAGAAAATTGGATGAAAAAGACTAAATATCAAGGAGTCATTGGGCGAAACGCTCTGGAACTGAAATCGGAACGCTCACTGACATTTCCCCAATCTGAAAGTCTGATAAACGCCGGAAAAATGACTAAGTCCAAAAAAAAAATTTTTCAACTTTTTTCAATTTTACCCCCGTTGGATATATATTCTACCCACACACATTTGGAACTCTCCTGGGGTACCCTCACACATATTATTCCCTCATTTAGTGGATATTTTCACAAAAAAGTGAAATTTTCAAAAATCCAGAAAATTGGATGAAAAAGACTAAATATCAAGGACTCATTGGGCGAAACGCTCTGGAACTGAAATCGGAATGCTCACTGACATTTCCCCTATCTGAAAGTCTGATAAACGGCGCAAAAATGACTAAGTCCAAAAAAAATTTTTTTCAATTTTACCCCCGTGGGATATATATTCTACCCACACACATTTGGAACTCTCCTGGGGTACCCTCACACATATTATTCCCTCATTTAGTGGATATTTTCACAAAAAAGTGAAATTTTCAAAAATCCAGAAAATTGGCTGAAAACGACTAAATATCAAGAACTCATTGGGCGAATCGCTCTGGAACTGAAATCGGAACGCTCACTGACATTTCCCCAATCTGAAAGTCTGATAAACGCCGGAAAAATGACTAAGTCCAAAAAAAAAATTTTTCAACTTTTTTCAATTTTACCCCCGTGGGATATATATTCTACCCACACACATTTGGAACTCTCCTGGGGTACCCTCACACATATTATTCCCTCATTTAGTGGATATTTTCACAAAAAAGTGAAATTTTCAAAAATCCAGAAAATTGGATGAAAAAGACTAAATATCAAGGACTCATTGGGCGAAACGCTCTGGAACTGAAATCGGAATGCTCACTGACATTTCCCCTATCTGAAAGTCTGATAAACGGCGCAAAAATGACTAAGTCCAAAAAAAATTTTTTTCAATTTTACCCCCGTGGGATATATATTCTACCCACACACATTTGGAACTCTCCTGGGGTACCCTCACACATATTATTCCCTCATTTAGTGGATATTTTCACAAAAAAGTGAAATTTTCAAAAATCCAGAAAATTGGCTGAAAACGACTAAATATCAAGAACTCATTGGGCGAATCGCTCTGGAACTGAAATCGGAACGCTCACTGACATTTCCCCAATCTGAAAGTCTGATAAACGCCGGAAAAATGACTAAGTCCAAAAAAAAAATTTTTCAACTTTTTTCAATTTTACCCCCGTGGGATATATATTCTACCCACACACATTTGGAACTCTCCTGGGGTACCCTCACACATATTATTCCCTCATTTAATGGATATTTTCACAAAAAAGTGAAATTATCAAAAATCCATAAAATTGGCTGAAAAAGACTAAATATCAAGGACTCATTGGGCGAAACGCTCTGGAACTGAAATCGGAACGCTCACTGACATTTCCCCTATCTGAAAGTCTGATAAACGCCGGAAAAATGACTAAGTCCAAAAAACATTTTTTCAACTTTTTTCAATTTTACCCCCGTGGGATATATATTCTGCCCACACACATTTGGAACTCTCCTGGGGAACCCTCACACATATTATTCCCTCATTAAGTGGATATTTTCACAAAAAAGTGAAATTTTCAAAAATCCAGAAAATTGGCTGAAAAAGACTAAATATCAAGGACTCATTGGGCGAAACGCTCTGGAACTGAAATTGGAACGCTCACTGACATTTCCCCTATCTGGAAGTCTGATAAACGCCGGAAAAATGACTAAGTCCAAAAAAAAAATTTTTCAACTTTTTTCAATTTTACCCCCGTGGGATATATATTCTACCCACACACATTTGGACCTCTCCTGGGGTACCCTCACACATATTATTCAATCATTTAGTGGATATTTTCACAAAAAAGTGAAATTTTCAAAAATCCAGAAAATTGGCTGAAAACGACTAAATATCAAGAACTCATTGGGCGCATCGCACTGGAAATGAAATCGGAATGCTCACTGATATTTCCCCAATCTGAAAGTCTGATAAACGCCGGAAAAATGACTAAGTCCAAAAAAAAAAATTTTTTTTCAACTTTTTTCAATTTTACCCCCGTGGGAAATATATTCTGCTCACACACATTTGGAACTCTCCTGGGGTACCCTCACACATATTATTCCATCATTTAGTGGATATTTTCACAAAAAAGTGAAATTTTCAAAAATCCAGAAAATTGGCTGAAAACGACTAAATATCAAGAACTCATTGGGCGAATCACTCTGGAACTGAAATCGGAACGCTCACTGACATTTCCCCAATCTGAAAGTCTGATAAACGCCGGAAAAATGACTAAGTCCAAAAAAAAAATTTTTCAACTTTTTTCAATTTTACCCCCGTGGGATATATTTTCTACCCACACACATTTGGAACTCTCCTGGGGTACCCTCACACATATTATTCCCTCATTTAGTGGATATTTTCACAAAAAAGTGAAATTTTCAAAAATCCAGATAATTGGATGAAAAAGACTAAATATCAAGGACTCATTGGGCGAAACGCTCTGGAACTGAAATCGGAATGCCCACTGACATTTCCCCTATCTGAAAGTCTGATAAACGGCGCAAAAATGACTAAGTCCAAAAAAAAATTTTTTCAACTTTTTTCAATTTTACCCCCGTGGGATATATATTCTACCCACACACATTTGGAACTCTCCTGGGGTACCCTCACACATATTATTCCCTCATTTAGTGGATATTTTCACAAAAAAGTGAAATTTTCAAAAATCCAGAAAATTGGCTGAAAACGACTAAATATCAAGAACTCATTGGGCGAATCGCTCTGGAACTGAAATCGGAACGCTCACTGACATTTCCCCAATCTGAAAGTCTGATAAACGCTGGAAAAATGACTAAGTCCAAAAAAAAAATTTTTCAACTTTTTTCAATTTTACCCCCGTGGGATATATATTCTACCCACACACATTTGGAACTCTCCTGGGGTACCCTCACACATATTATTCCCTCATTTAATGGATATTTTCACAAAAAAGTGAAATTATCAAAAATCCATAAAATTGGCTGAAAAAGACTAAATATCAAGGACTCATTGGGCGAAACGCTCTGGAACTGAAATCGGAACGCTCACTGACATTTCCCCTATCTGAAAGTCTGATAAACGCCGGAAAAATGACTAAGTCCAAAAAACATTTTTTCAACTTTTTTCAATTTTACCCCCGTGGGATATATATTCTGCCCACACACATTTGGAACTCTCCTGGGGAACCCTCACACATATTATTCCCTCATTAAGTGGATATTTTCACAAAAAAGTGAAATTTTCAAAAATCCAGAAAATTGGCTGAAAAAGACTAAATATCAAGGACTCATTGGGCGAAACGCTCTGGAACTGAAATCGGAACGCTCACTGACATTTCCCCAATCTGAAAGTCTGATAAACGCCGGAAAAATGACTAAGTCCAAAAAAAAAATTTTTCAACTTTTTTCAATTTTACCCCCGTTGGATATATATTCTACCCACACACATTTGGAACTCTCCTGGGGTACCCTCACACATATTATTCCCTCATTTAGTGGATATTTTCACAAAAAAGTGAAATTTTCAAAAATCCAGAAAATTGGATGAAAAAGACTAAATATCAAGGACTCATTGGGCGAAACGCTCTGGAACTGAAATCGGAATGCTCACTGACATTTCCCCTATCTGAAAGTCTGATAAACGGCGCAAAAATGACTAAGTCCAAAAAAAATTTTTTTCAATTTTACCCCCGTGGGATATATATTCTACCCACACACATTTGGAACTCTCCTGGGGTACCCTCACACATATTATTCCCTCATTTAGTGGATATTTTCACAAAAAAGTGAAATTTTCAAAAATCCAGAAAATTGGCTGAAAACGACTAAATATCAAGAACTCATTGGGCGAATCGCTCTGGAACTGAAATCGGAACGCTCACTGACATTTCCCCAATCTGAAAGTCTGATAAACGCCGGAAAAATGACTAAGTCCAAAAAAAAAATTTTTCAACTTTTTTCAATTTTACCCCCGTGGGATATATATTCTACCCACACACATTTGGAACTCTCCTGGGGTACCCTCACACATATTATTCCCTCATTTAGTGGATATTTTCACAAAAAAGTGAAATTTTCAAAAATCCAGAAAATTGGATGAAAAAGACTAAATATCAAGGACTCATTGGGCGAAACGCTCTGGAACTGAAATCGGAATGCTCACTGACATTTCCCCTATCTGAAAGTCTGATAAACGGCGCAAAAATGACTAAGTCCAAAAAAAATTTTTTTCAATTTTACCCCCGTGGGATATATATTCTACCCACACACATTTGGAACTCTCCTGGGGTACCCTCACACATATTATTCCCTCATTTAGTGGATATTTTCACAAAAAAGTGAAATTTTCAAAAATCCAGAAAATTGGCTGAAAACGACTAAATATCAAGAACTCATTGGGCGAATCGCTCTGGAACTGAAATCGGAACGCTCACTGACATTTCCCCAATCTGAAAGTCTGATAAACGCCGGAAAAATGACTAAGTCCAAAAAAAAAATTTTTCAACTTTTTTCAATTTTACCCCCGTGGGATATATATTCTACCCACACACATTTGGAACTCTCCTGGGGTACCCTCACACATATTATTCCCTCATTTAATGGATATTTTCACAAAAAAGTGAAATTATCAAAAATCCATAAAATTGGCTGAAAAAGACTAAATATCAAGGACTCATTGGGCGAAACGCTCTGGAACTGAAATCGGAACGCTCACTGACATTTCCCCTATCTGAAAGTCTGATAAACGCCGGAAAAATGACTAAGTCCAAAAAACATTTTTTCAACTTTTTTCAATTTTACCCCCGTGGGATATATATTCTGCCCACACACATTTGGAACTCTCCTGGGGAACCCTCACACATATTATTCCCTCATTAAGTGGATATTTTCACAAAAAAGTGAAATTTTCAAAAATCCAGAAAATTGGCTGAAAAAGACTAAATATCAAGGACTCATTGGGCGAAACGCTCTGGAACTGAAATTGGAACGCTCACTGACATTTCCCCTATCTGGAAGTCTGATAAACGCCGGAAAAATGACTAAGTCCAAAAAAAAAATTTTTCAACTTTTTTCAATTTTACCCCCGTGGGATATATATTCTACCCACACACATTTGGACCTCTCCTGGGGTACCCTCACACATATTATTCAATCATTTAGTGGATATTTTCACAAAAAAGTGAAATTTTCAAAAATCCAGAAAATTGGCTGAAAACGACTAAATATCAAGAACTCATTGGGCGCATCGCACTGGAAATGAAATCGGAATGCTCACTGATATTTCCCCAATCTGAAAGTCTGATAAACGCCGGAAAAATGACTAAGTCCAAAAAAAAAAATTTTTTTTCAACTTTTTTCAATTTTACCCCCGTGGGAAATATATTCTGCTCACACACATTTGGAACTCTCCTGGGGTACCCTCACACATATTATTCCATCATTTAGTGGATATTTTCACAAAAAAGTGAAATTTTCAAAAATCCAGAAAATTGGCTGAAAACGACTAAATATCAAGAACTCATTGGGCGAATCACTCTGGAACTGAAATCGGAACGCTCACTGACATTTCCCCAATCTGAAAGTCTGATAAACGCCGGAAAAATGACTAAGTCCAAAAAAAAAATTTTTCAACTTTTTTCAATTTTACCCCCGTGGGATATATTTTCTACCCACACACATTTGGAACTCTCCTGGGGTACCCTCACACATATTATTCCCTCATTTAGTGGATATTTTCACAAAAAAGTGAAATTTTCAAAAATCCAGATAATTGGATGAAAAAGACTAAATATCAAGGACTCATTGGGCGAAACGCTCTGGAACTGAAATCGGAATGCCCACTGACATTTCCCCTATCTGAAAGTCTGATAAACGGCGCAAAAATGACTAAGTCCAAAAAAAAATTTTTTCAACTTTTTTCAATTTTACCCCCGTGGGATATATATTCTACCCACACACATTTGGAACTCTCCTGGGGTACCCTCACACATATTATTCCCTCATTTAGTGGATATTTTCACAAAAAAGTGAAATTTTCAAAAATCCAGAAAATTGGCTGAAAACGACTAAATATCAAGAACTCATTGGGCGAATCGCTCTGGAACTGAAATCGGAACGCTCACTGACATTTCCCCAATCTGAAAGTCTGATAAACGCTGGAAAAATGACTAAGTCCAAAAAAAAAATTTTTCAACTTTTTTCAATTTTACCCCCGTGGGATATATATTCTACCCACACACATTTGGAACTCTCCTGGGGTACCCTCACACATATTATTCCCTCATTTAATGGATATTTTCACAAAAAAGTGAAATTATCAAAAATCCATAAAATTGGCTGAAAAAGACTAAATATCAAGGACTCATTGGGCGAAACGCTCTGGAACTGAAATCGGAACGCTCACTGACATTTCCCCTATCTGAAAGTCTGATAAACGCCGGAAAAATGACTAAGTCCAAAAAACATTTTTTCAACTTTTTTCAATTTTACCCCCGTGGGATATATATTCTGCCCACACACATTTGGAACTCTCCTGGGGAACCCTCACACATATTATTCCCTCATTAAGTGGATATTTTCACAAAAAAGTGAAATTTTCAAAAATCCAGAAAATTGGCTGAAAAAGACTAAATATCAAGGACTCATTGGGCGAAACGCTCTGGAACTGAAATCGGAACGCTCACTGACATTTCCCCTATCTGAAAGTCTGATAAACGGCGCAAAAATGACAGTCCAAAAAAAATTTTTTTCAACTTTTTTCAATTTTACCCCCGTGGGATATAAATTCTGCACACACACATTTGGAACTCTCCTGGGGTACCCTCACACATATTATTCCCTCATTTAGTGGATATTTTCACAAAAAAGTGAAATTTTCAAAAATCCAGAAAATTGGATGAAAAAGACTAAATATCAAGGAGTCATTGGGCGAAACGCTCTGGAACTGAAATCGGAACGCTCACTGACATTTCCCCAATCTGAAAGTCTGATAAACGCCGGAAAAATGACTAAGTCCAAAAAAAAAATTTTTCAACTTTTTTCAATTTTACCCCCGTTGGATATATATTCTACCCACACACATTTGGAACTCTCCTGGGGTACCCTCACACATATTATTCCCTCATTTAGTGGATATTTTCACAAAAAAGTGAAATTTTCAAAAATCCAGAAAATTGGATGAAAAAGACTAAATATCAAGGACTCATTGGGCGAAACGCTCTGGAACTGAAATCGGAATGCTCACTGACATTTCCCCTATCTGAAAGTCTGATAAACGGCGCAAAAATGACTAAGTCCAAAAAAAATTTTTTTCAATTTTACCCCCGTGGGATATATATTCTACCCACACACATTTGGAACTCTCCTGGGGTACCCTCACACATATTATTCCCTCATTTAGTGGATATTTTCACAAAAAAGTGAAATTTTCAAAAATCCAGAAAATTGGCTGAAAACGACTAAATATCAAGAACTCATTGGGCGAATCGCTCTGGAACTGAAATCGGAACGCTCACTGACATTTCCCCAATCTGAAAGTCTGATAAACGCCGGAAAAATGACTAAGTCCAAAAAAAAAATTTTTCAACTTTTTTCAATTTTACCCCCGTGGGATATATATTCTACCCACACACATTTGGAACTCTCCTGGGGTACCCTCACACATATTATTCCCTCATTTAATGGATATTTTCACAAAAAAGTGAAATTATCAAAAATCCATAAAATTGGCTGAAAAAGACTAAATATCAAGGACTCATTGGGCGAAACGCTCTGGAACTGAAATCGGAACGCTCACTGACATTTCCCCTATCTGAAAGTCTGATAAACGCCGGAAAAATGACTAAGTCCAAAAAACATTTTTTCAACTTTTTTCAATTTTACCCCCGTGGGATATATATTCTGCCCACACACATTTGGAACTCTCCTGGGGAACCCTCACACATATTATTCCCTCATTAAGTGGATATTTTCACAAAAAAGTGAAATTTTCAAAAATCCAGAAAATTGGCTGAAAAAGACTAAATATCAAGGACTCATTGGGCGAAACGCTCTGGAACTGAAATTGGAACGCTCACTGACATTTCCCCTATCTGGAAGTCTGATAAACGCCGGAAAAATGACTAAGTCCAAAAAAAAAATTTTTGAACTTTTTTCAATTTTACCCCCGTGGGATATATATTCTACCCACACACATTTGGAACTCTCCTGGGGTACCCTCACACATATTATTCCCTCATTTAGTGGATATTTTCACAAAAAAGTGAAATTTTCAAAAATCCAGAAAATTGGCTGAAAACGACTAAATATCAAGAACTCATTGGGCGAATCGCTCTGGAACTGAAATCGGAACGCTCACTGACATTTCCCCAATCTGAAAGTCTGATAAACGCCGGAAAAATGACTAAGTCCAAAAAAAAAATTTTTCAACTTTTTTCAATTTTACCCCCGTGGGATATATATTCTACCCACACACATTTGGAACTCTCCTGGGGTACCCTCACACATATTATTCCCTCATTAAGTGGATATTTTCACAAAAAAGTGAAATTTTCAAAAATCCAGAAAATTGGCTGAAAAAGACTAAATATCAAGGACTCATTGGGCGAAACGCTCTGGAACTGAAATTGGAACGCTCACTGACATTTCCCCTATCTGGAAGTCTGATAAACGCCGGAAAAATGACTAAGTCCAAAAAAAAAATTTTTGAACTTTTTTCAATTTTACCCCCGTGGGATATATATTCTACCCACACACATTTGGAACTCTCCTGGGGTACCCTCACACATATTATTCCCTCATTTAGTGGATATTTTCACAAAAAAGTGAAATTTTCAAAAATCCAGAAAATTGGATGAAAAAGACTAAATATCAAGGACTCATTGGGCGAAACGCTCTGGAACTGAAATCGGAACGCTCACTGACATTTCCCCTATCTGAAAGTCTGATAAACGGCGCAAAAATGACAGTCCAAAAAAAAATTTTTTCAACTTTTTTCAATTTTACCCCCGTGGGATATATATTCTGCACACACACATTTGGAACTCTCCTGGGGTACCCTCACACATATTATTCCCTCATTTAGTGGATATTTTCACAAAAAAGTGAAATTTTCAAAAATCCAGAAAATTGGATGAAAAAGACTAAATATCAAGGACTCATTGGGCGAAACGCTCTGGAACTGAAATCGGAACGCTCACTGACATTTCCCCTATCTGAAAGTCTGATAAACGTCGGAAAAATGACTAAGTCCAAAAAAAAAAATTTTTCAACTTTTTTCAATTTTACCCCCGTGCGATATATATTCTACCCACACACATTTGGAACACTCCTGGTGTACCCTCACATATATTATTCCCTCATTTAGTGGATATTTTCACAAAAAAGTGAAATTTTCAAAAATCCAGAAAATTGGCTGAAAACGACTAAATATCAAGAACTCATTGGGCGAATCGCTCTGGAAATGAAATCAGAACGCTCACTGACATTTCCCCTATCTGAAAGCCTGATAAACGCCGGAAAAATGACTCAGTCCAAAAAAAAATTTTTTTCAACTTTTTTCAATTTTACCCCCGCGGGTTATATATTCTACGCACACACATTTTGAACTCTCCTGGGGTACCCTCACACATATTATTCCCTCATTTAGTGGATATTTTCACAAAAAAGTGAAATTTTCAAAAATCCAGAAAATTGGCTGAAAAAGACTAAATATCAAGAACTCATTGGGCGAATCGCTCTGGAACTGAAATCGGAATGCTCACTAACATTTCCCCTATCTGAAAGTCTGATAAACGAACGTAAAATGATTAAGTCCAAAAAAAAAATTTTTCAACTTTTTTCAATTATACTCCGTGGGAAATATATTCTACCCACACACATTTGGAACTCTCCTGGGGTACCCTCACACATATTATTCCCTCATTTAGTGGATATTTTCACAAAAAAGTGAAATTTTCAAAAATCCATAAAATTGGCTGAAAAAGACTAAATATCAAGGACTCATTGGGCGAAACGCTCTGGAACTGAAATCGGAACGCTCACTGACATTTCCCCTATCTGAAAGTCTGATAAACGCCGGAAAAATGACTAAGTCCAAAAACCTTTTTTTCAACTTTTTTCAATTTTACCCCCGTGGGATATATATTCTGCCCACACACATTTGGAACTCTCCTGGGGAACCCTCACACATATTATTCCCTCATTAAGTGGATATTTTCACAAAAAAGTGAAATTTTCAAAAATCCAGAAAATTGGCTGAAAAAGACTAAATATCAAGGACTCATTGGGCGAAACGCTCTGGAACTGAAATCGGAACGCTCACTGACATTTGCCCTATCTAAAAGTCTGATAAACGTCGGAAAAATGACTAAGTCCAAAAAAAATTTTTTTTCAACTTTTTTCAATTTTACCCTCGTGGGATATATATTCTACCCACACACATTAGGAACTCTCCTGGGGTACCCTCACACATATTATTCCCTCATTTAGTGGATATTCTCACAAAAAAAGTGAAATTTTCAAAAATCCAGAAAATTGGCTGAAAAAGACAAAATATCAAGGACTCATTGGGTGAATCGCTCTGGAACTGAAATCGGAACGCTAACTGACATTTCCCCTATCTGAAAGTCTGATAAACGCCAGAAAAATGACTAAGTCCAAAAAAAAATTTTTTTAAACTTTTTTCAATTTTACCCCCATGGGATATATATTCTACCCACACACATTTGGAACTCTCCTGGGGTACCCTCACACATATTATTCCCTCATTTAGTGGATATTTTCACAAAAAAGTGAAATTTTCAAAAATCCAAAAAATTGGCTGAAAACAACTAAATATCAAGGACTCATTGGGTGAATCGCTCTGGAACTGAAATCGGAACGCTCACTGACATTTCCCCTATCTGAAAGTCTGATAAACGCTGGAAAAACGACTAAGTCCAAAAAAAATTTTTTTCAACTTTTTTCAATTTTACCCCCGTGGGATATATATTCTTCCCACACACATTTGGAACTCTCCTGGGGTACCCTCACACATATTATTCCCTCATTTAGTGGATATTTTCACAAAAAAGTGAAATTTTCAAAAATCCAGAAAATTGGCTGAAAACGACTAAATAACAAGGACTCATTGGGCGAATCGCTCTGGAACTGAAATCGGAATGCTCACTGACATTTCCACTATCTGAAAGTCTGATAAACGCCAGAAAAATGACTAAGTCCAAAAAAAAATTTTTTTCAACTTTTTTCAATTTTACCCCCGTGGAATATATATTCTACCCACACACATTTGGAACTCTCCTGGGGTACCCTCACACATATTATTCCCTCATTTAGTGGATATTTTCACAAAAAAGTGAAATTTTCAAAAATCCAAAAAATTGGCTGAAAACGACTAAATATCAAGGACTCATTGGGTGAATCAGTCTGGAACTGAAATCGGAATGCTCACTGACATTTCCCCTATCTGAAAGTCTGATAAACGCCAGAAAAATGACTAAGTCCAAAAAAAAATTGTTTTCAACTTTTTTCAATTTTACCCCCGTGGGATATATATTCTACCCACACACATTTGGAACTCTCCTGGGGTACCCTCACACATATTATTCAATCATTTAGTGGATATTTTCACAAAAAAGTGAAATTATCAAAAATCCATAAAATTGGCTGAAAAAGACTAAATATCAAGGACTCATTGGGCGAAACGCTCTGGAACTGAAATCGGAATGCTCACTGACATTTCCCCTATCTGAAAGTCTGATAAACGGCGCAAAAATGACTAAGTCCAAAAAAAAATTTTTTCAACTTTTTTCAATTTTACCCCCTTGGGATATATATTCTACCCACACACATTTGGAACTCTCCTGGGGTACCCTCACACATATTATTCCCTCATTTAGTGGATATTTTCACAAAAAAAGTGAAATTTTCAAAAATCCAGAAAATTGGCTGAAAACGACTAAATATCAAGAACTCATTGGGCGAATCGCTCTGGAACTGAAATCGGAACGCTCACTGACATTTCCCCAATCTGAAAGTCTGATAAACGCCGGAAAAATGACTAAGTCCAAAAAAAAAATTTTTCAACTTTTTTCAATTTTACCCCCGTGGGATATATATTCTACCCACACACATTTGGAACTCTCCTGGGGTACCCTCACACATATTATTCAATCATTTAGTGGATATTTTCACAAAAAAGTGAAATTATCAAAAATCCATAAAATTGGCTGAAAAAGACTAAATATCAAGGACTCATTGGGCGAAACGCTCTGGAACTGAAATCGGAATGCTCACTGACATTTCCCCTATCTGAAAGTCTGATAAACGCCGGAAAAATGACTAAGTCCAAAAAAAAAATTTTTCAACTTTTTTCAATTTTACCCCCGTGGGATATATGTTCTGCCCACACACATTTGGAAGTCTCCTGGGGTACCCTCACACATATTATTCCCTCATTTAGTGGATATTTTCACAAAAAAGTGAAATTTTCAAAAATCCAGAAAATTGGATGAAAAAGACTAAATATCAAGGACTCATTGGGCGAAACGCTCTGGAACTGAAATCGGAACGCTGACTGACATTTCCCCTATCTGAAAGTCTGATAAACGGCGCAAAAATGACAGTCCAAAAAAAAATTTTTTCAACTTTTTTCAATTTTACCCCCGTGGGATATAAATTCTGCACACACACATTTGGAACTCTCCTGGGGTACCCTCACACATATTATTCCCTCATTTAGTGGATATTTTCACAAAAAAGTGAAATTTTCAAAAATCCAGAAAATTGGATGAAAAAGACTAAATATCAAGGACTCATTGGGCGAAACGCTCTGGAACTGAAATCGGAACGCTCACTGACATTTCCCCTATCTGAAAGTCTGATAAACGTCGGAAAAATGACTAAGTCCAAAAAAAAAAATTTTCAACTTTTTTCAATTTTACCCCCGTGCGATATATATTCTACCCACACACATTTGGAACACTCCTGGTGTACCCTCACATATATTATTCCCTCATTTAGTGGATATTTTCACAAAAAAGTGAAATTTTCAAAAATCCAGAAAATTGGCTGAAAACGACTAAATATCAAGAACTCATTGGGCGAATCGCTCTGGAAATGAAATCGGAACGCTCACTGACATTTCCCCTATCTGAAAGCCTGATAAACGCCGGAAAAATGACTCAGTCCAAAAAAAAATTTTTTTCAACTTTTTTCAATTTTACCCCCGCGGGTTATATATTCTACGCACACACATTTTGAACTCTCCTGGGGTACCCTCACACATATTATTCCCTCATTTAGTGGATATTTTCACAAAAAAGTGAAATTTTCAAAAATCCAGAAAATTGGCTGAAAAAGACTAAATATCAAGAACTCATTGGGCGAATCGCTCTGGAACTGAAATCGGAATGCTCACTAACATTTCCCCTATCTGAAAGTCTGATAAACGCACGTAAAATGATTAAGTCCAAAAAAAAAATTTTTCAACTTTTTTCAATTATACTCCGTGGGAAATATATTCTACCCACACACATTTGGAACTCTCCTGGGGTACCCTCACACATATTATTCCCTCATTTAGTGGATATTTTCACAAAAAAGTGAAATTTTCAAAAATCCATAAAATTGGCTGAAAAAGACTAAATATCAAGGACTCATTGGGCGAAACGCTCTGGAACTGAAATCGGAACGCTCACTGACATTTCCCCTATCTGAAAGTCTGATAAACGCCGGAAAAATGACTAAGTCCAAAAAACTTTTTTTCAACTTTTTTCAATTTTACCCCCGTGGGATATATATTCTGCCCACACACATTTGGAACTCTCCTGGGGAACCCTCACACATATTATTCCCTCATTAAGTGGATATTTTCACAAAAAAGTGAAATTTTCAAAAATCCAGAAAATTGGCTGAAAAAGACTAAATATCAAGGACTCATTGGGCGAAACGCTCTGGAACTGAAATCGGAACGCTCACTGACATTTGCCCTATCTAAAAGTCTGATAAACGTCGGAAAAATGACTAAGTCCAAAAAAAAAATTTTTCAACTTTTTTCAATTTTACCCCCGTGGGATATAAATTCTGCACACACACATTTGGAACTCTCCTGGGGTACCCTCACACATATTATTCCCTCATTTAGTGGATATTTTCACAAAAAAGTGAAATTTTCAAAAATCCAGAAAATTGGATGAAAAAGACTAAATATCAAGGACTCATTGGGCGAAACGCTCTGGAACTGAAATCGGAACGCTCACTGACATTTCCCCTATCTGAAAGTCTGATAAACGCCGGAAAAATGACTAAGTCCAAAAAACTTTTTTTCAACTTTTTTCAATTTTACCCCCGTGGGATATATATTCTGCCCACACACATTTGGAACTCTCCTGGGGAACCCTCACACATATTATTCCCTCATTAAGTGGATATTTTCACAAAAAAGTGAAATTTTCAAAAATCCAGAAAATTGGCTGAAAAAGACTAAATATCAAGGACTCATTGGGCGAAACGCTCTGGAACTGAAATCGGAACGCTCACTGACATTTGCCCTATCTAAAAGTCTGATAAACGTCGGAAAAATGACTAAGTCCAAAAAAAATTTTTTTTCAACTTTTTTCAATTTTACCCTCGTGGGATATATATTCTACCCACACACATTAGGAACTCTCCTGGGGTACCCTCACACATATTATTCCCTCATTTAGTGGATATTCTCACAAAAAAAGTGAAATTTTCAAAAATCCAGAAAATTGGCTGAAAAAGACAAAATATCAAGGACTCATTGGGTGAATCGCTCTGGAACTGAAATCGGAACGCTAACTGACATTTCCCCTATCTGAAAGTCTGATAAACGCCAGAAAAATGACTAAGTCCAAAAAAAAATTTTTTTAAACTTTTTTCAATTTTACCCCCATGGGATATATATTCTACCCACACACATTTGGAACTCTCCTGGGGTACCCTCACACATATTATTCCCTCATTTAGTGGATATTTTCACAAAAAAGTGAAATTTTCAAAAATCCAAAAAATTGGCTGAAAACAACTAAATATCAAGGACTCATTGGGTGAATCGCTCTGGAACTGAAATCGGAACGCTCACTGACATTTCCCCTATCTGAAAGTCTGATAAACGCTGGAAAAACGACTAAGTCCAAAAAAAATTTTTTTCAACTTTTTTCAATTTTACCCCCGTGGGATATATATTCTTCCCACACACATTTGGAACTCTCCTGGGGTACCCTCACACATATTATTCCCTCATTTAGTGGATATTTTCACAAAAAAGTGAAATTTTCAAAAATCCAGAAAATTGGCTGAAAACGACTAAATAACAAGGACTCATTGGGCGAATCGCTCTGGAACTGAAATCGGAATGCTCACTGACATTTCCACTATCTGAAAGTCTGATAAACGCCAGAAAAATGACTAAGTCCAAAAAAAAATTTTTTTCAACTTTTTTCAATTTTACCCCCGTGGAATATATATTCTACCCACACACATTTGGAACTCTCCTGGGGTACCCTCACACATATTATTCCCTCATTTAGTGGATATTTTCACAAAAAAGTGAAATTTTCAAAAATCCAAAAAATTGGCTGAAAACGACTAAATATCAAGGACTCATTGGGTGAATCAGTCTGGAACTGAAATCGGAATGCTCACTGACATTTCCCCTATCTGAAAGTCTGATAAACGCCAGAAAAATGACTAAGTCCAAAAAAAAATTGTTTTCAACTTTTTTCAATTTTACCCCCGTGGGATATATATTCTACCCACACACATTTGGAACTCTCCTGGGGTACCCTCACACATATTATTCAATCATTTAGTGGATATTTTCACAAAAAAGTGAAATTATCAAAAATCCATAAAATTGGCTGAAAAAGACTAAATATCAAGGACTCATTGGGCGAAACGCTCTGGAACTGAAATCGGAATGCTCACTGACATTTCCCCTATCTGAAAGTCTGATAAACGGCGCAAAAATGACTAAGTCCAAAAAAAAATTTTTTCAACTTTTTTCAATTTTACCCCCTTGGGATATATATTCTACCCACACACATTTGGAACTCTCCTGGGGTACCCTCACACATATTATTCCCTCATTTAGTGGATATTTTCACAAAAAAAGTGAAATTTTCAAAAATCCAGAAAATTGGCTGAAAACGACTAAATATCAAGAACTCATTGGGCGAATCGCTCTGGAACTGAAATCGGAACGCTCACTGACATTTCCCCAATCTGAAAGTCTGATAAACGCCGGAAAAATGACTAAGTCCAAAAAAAAAATTTTTCAACTTTTTTCAATTTTACCCCCGTGGGATATATATTCTACCCACACACATTTGGAACTCTCCTGGGGTACCCTCACACATATTATTCAATCATTTAGTGGATATTTTCACAAAAAAGTGAAATTATCAAAAATCCATAAAATTGGCTGAAAAAGACTAAATATCAAGGACTCATTGGGCGAAACGCTCTGGAACTGAAATCGGAATGCTCACTGACATTTCCCCTATCTGAAAGTCTGATAAACGCCGGAAAAATGACTAAGTCCAAAAAAAAAATTTTTCAACTTTTTTCAATTTTACCCCCGTGGGATATATGTTCTGCCCACACACATTTGGAAGTCTCCTGGGGTACCCTCACACATATTATTCCCTCATTTAGTGGATATTTTCACAAAAAAGTGAAATTTTCAAAAATCCAGAAAATTGGATGAAAAAGACTAAATATCAAGGACTCATTGGGCGAAACGCTCTGGAACTGAAATCGGAACGCTGACTGACATTTCCCCTATCTGAAAGTCTGATAAACGGCGCAAAAATGACAGTCCAAAAAAAAATTTTTTCAACTTTTTTCAATTTTACCCCCGTGGGATATAAATTCTGCACACACACATTTGGAACTCTCCTGGGGTACCCTCACACATATTATTCCCTCATTTAGTGGATATTTTCACAAAAAAGTGAAATTTTCAAAAATCCAGAAAATTGGATGAAAAAGACTAAATATCAAGGACTCATTGGGCGAAACGCTCTGGAACTGAAATCGGAACGCTCACTGACATTTCCCCTATCTGAAAGCCTGATAAACGCCGGAAAAATGACTCAGTCCAAAAAAAAATTTTTTTCAACTTTTTTCAATTTTACCCCCGCGGGTTATATATTCTACGCACACACATTTTGAACTCTCCTGGGGTACCCTCACACATATTATTCCCTCATTTAGTGGATATTTTCACAAAAAAGTGAAATTTTCAAAAATCCAGAAAATTGGCTGAAAAAGACTAAATATCAAGAACTCATTGGGCGAATCGCTCTGGAACTGAAATCGGAATGCTCACTAACATTTCCCCTATCTGAAAGTCTGATAAACGCACGTAAAATGATTAAGTCCAAAAAAAAAATTTTTCAACTTTTTTCAATTATACTCCGTGGGAAATATATTCTACCCACACACATTTGGAACTCTCCTGGGGTACCCTCACACATATTATTCCCTCATTTAGTGGATATTTTCACAAAAAAGTGAAATTTTCAAAAATCCATAAAATTGGCTGAAAAAGACTAAATATCAAGGACTCATTGGGCGAAACGCTCTGGAACTGAAATCGGAACGCTCACTGACATTTCCCCTATCTGAAAGTCTGATAAACGCCGGAAAAATGACTAAGTCCAAAAAACTTTTTTTCAACTTTTTTCAATTTTACCCCCGTGGGATATATATTCTGCCCACACACATTTGGAACTCTCCTGGGGAACCCTCACACATATTATTCCCTCATTAAGTGGATATTTTCACAAAAAAGTGAAATTTTCAAAAATCCAGAAAATTGGCTGAAAAAGACTAAATATCAAGGACTCATTGGGCGAAACGCTCTGGAACTGAAATCGGAACGCTCACTGACATTTGCCCTATCTAAAAGTCTGATAAACGTCGGAAAAATGACTAAGTCCAAAAAAAAAATTTTTCAACTTTTTTCAATTTTACCCCCGTGGGATATAAATTCTGCACACACACATTTGGAACTCTCCTGGGGTACCCTCACACATATTATTCCCTCATTTAGTGGATATTTTCACAAAAAAGTGAAATTTTCAAAAATCCAGAAAATTGGATGAAAAAGACTAAATATCAAGGACTCATTGGGCGAAACGCTCTGGAACTGAAATCGGAACGCTCACTGACATTTCCCCTATCTGAAAGTCTGATAAACGTCGGAAAAATGACTAAGTCCAAAAAAAAAAATTTTTCAACTTTTTTCAATTTTACCCCCGTGCGATATATATTCTACCCACACACATTTGGAACACTCCTGGTGTACCCTCACATATATTATTCCCTCATTTAGTGGATATTTTCACAAAAAAGTGAAATTTTCAAAAATCCAGAAAATTGGCTGAAAACGACTAAATATCAAGAACTCATTGGGCGAATCGCTCTGGAAATGAAATCGGAACGCTCACTGACATTTCCCCTATCTGAAAGCCTGATAAACGCCGGAAAAATGACTCAGTCCAAAAAAAAATTTTTTTCAACTTTTTTCAATTTTACCCCCGCGGGTTATATATTCTACGCACACACATTTTGAACTCTCCTGGGGTACCCTCACACATATTATTCCCTCATTTAGTGGATATTTTCACAAAAAAGTGAAATTTTCAAAAATCCAGAAAATTGGCTGAAAAAGACTAAATATCAAGAACTCATTGGGCGAATCGCTCTGGAACTGAAATCGGAATGCTCACTAACATTTCCCCTATCTGAAAGTCTGATAAACGCACGTAAAATGATTAAGTCCAAAAAAAAAATTTTTCAACTTTTTTCAATTATACTCCGTGGGAAATATATTCTACCCACACACATTTGGAACTCTCCTGGGGTACCCTCACACATATTATTCCCTCATTTAGTGGATATTTTCACAAAAAAGTGAAATTTTCAAAAATCCATAAAATTGGCTGAAAAAGACTAAATATCAAGGACTCATTGGGCGAAACGCTCTGGAACTGAAATCGGAACGCTCACTGACATTTCCCCTATCTGAAAGTCTGATAAACGCCGGAAAAATGACTAAGTCCAAAAAACTTTTTTTCAACTTTTTTCAATTTTACCCCCGTGGGATATATATTCTGCCCACACACATTTGGAACTCTCCTGGGGAACCCTCACACATATTATTCCCTCATTAAGTGGATATTTTCACAAAAAAGTGAAATTTTCAAAAATCCAGAAAATTGGCTGAAAAAGACTAAATATCAAGGACTCATTGGGCGAAACGCTCTGGAACTGAAATCGGAACGCTCACTGACATTTGCCCTATCTAAAAGTCTGATAAACGTCGGAAAAATGACTAAGTCCAAAAAAAATTTTTTTTCAACTTTTTTCAATTTTACCCTCGTGGGATATATATTCTACCCACACACATTAGGAACTCTCCTGGGGTACCCTCACACATATTATTCCCTCATTTAGTGGATATTCTCACAAAAAAAGTGAAATTTTCAAAAATCCAGAAAATTGGCTGAAAAAGACAAAATATCAAGGACTCATTGGGCGAATCGCTCTGGAACTGAAATCGGAACGCTAACTGACATTTCCCCTATCTGAAAGTCTGATAAACGCCAGAAAAATGACTAAGTCCAAAAAAAAATTTTTTTAAACTTTTTTCAATTTTACCCCCATGGGATATATATTCTACCCACACACATTTGGAACTCTCCTGGGGTACCCTCACACATATTATTCCCTCATTTAGTGGATATTTTCACAAAAAAGTGAAATTTTCAAAAATCCAGAAAATTGGATGAAAAAGACTAAATATCAAGGACTCATTGGGCGAAACGCTCTGGAACTGAAATCGGAATGCTCACTGACATTTCCCCTATCTGAAAGTCTGATAAACGGCGCAAAAATGACTAAGTCCAAAAAAAAATTTTTTCAACTTTTTTCAATTTTACCCCCGTGGGATATATATTCTACCCACACACATTTGGAACTCTCCTGGGGTACCCTCACACATATTATTCCCTCATTTAGTGGATATTTTCACAAAAAAGTGAAATTTTCAAAAATCCAGAAAATTGGCTGAAAACGACTAAATATCAAGAACTCATTGGGCGAATCGCTCTGGAACTGAAATCGGAACGCTCACTGACATTTCCCCAATCTGAAAGTCTGATAAACGCCGGAAAAATGACTAAGTCCAAAAAAAAAATTTTTCAACTTTTTTTAATTTTACCCCCGTGGGATATATATTCTACCCACACACATTTGGAACTCTCCTGGGGTACCCTCACACATATTATTCCCTCATTTAGTGGATATTTTCACAAAAAAGTGAAATTTTCAAAAATCCAGAAAATTGGATGAAAAAGACTAAATATCAAGGACTCATTGGGCAAAACGCTCTGGAACTGAAATCGGAACGCTCACTGACATTTCCCCTATCTGAAAGTCTGATAAACGGCGCAAAAATGACAGTCCAAAAAAAAATTTTTTCAACTTTTTTCAATTTTACCCCCGTGGGATATAAATTCTGCACACACACATTTGGAACTCTCCTGGGGTACCCTCACACATATTATTCCCTCATTTAGTGGATATTTTCACAAAAAAGTGAAATTTTCAAAAATCCAGAAAATTGGATGAAAAAGACTAAATATCAAGGACTCATTGGGCGAAACGCTCTGGAACTGAAATCGGAACGCTAACTGACATTTCCCCTATCTGAAAGTCTGATAAACGGCGCAAAAATGACAGTCCAAAAAAAAATTTTTTCAACTTTTTTCAATTTTACCCCCGTGGGATATATATTCTGCACACACACATTTGGAACTCTCCTGGGGTACCCTCACACATATTATTCCCTCATTTAGTGGATAATTTCACAAAAAAGTGAAATTTTCAAAAATCCAGAAAATTGGATGAAAAAGACTAAATATCAAGGACTCATTGGGCGAAACGCTCTGGAACTGAAATCGGAATGCTCACTGACATTTCCCCTATCTGAAAGTCTGATAAACGGCGCAAAAATGACTAAGTCCAAAAAAAAATTTTTTCAACTTTTTTCAATTTTACCCCCGTGGGATATATATTCTACCCACACACATTTGGAACTCTCCTGGGGTACCCTCACACATATTATTCCCTCATTTAGTGGATATTTTCACAAAAAAGTGAAATTTTCAAAAATCCAGAAAATTGGCTGAAAACGACTAAATATCAAGAACTCATTGGGCGAATCGCTCTGGAACTGAAATCGGAACGCTCACTGACATTTCCCCAATCTGAAAGTCTGATAAACGCCGGAAAAATGACTAAGTCCAAAAAAAAAATTTTTCAACTTTTTTTAATTTTACCCCCGTGGGATATATATTCTACCCACACACATTTGGAACTCTCCTGGGGTACCCTCACACATATTATTCCCTCATTTAGTGGATATTTTCACAAAAAAGTGAAATTTTCAAAAATCCAGAAAATTGGCTGAAAACGACTAAATATCAAGAACTCATTGGGCGAATCACTCTGGAACTGAAATCGGAACGCTCACTGACATTTCCCCAATCTGAAAGTCTGATAAACGCCGGAAAAATGACTAAGTCCAAAAAAAAAATTTTTCAACTTTTTTCAATTTTACCCCCGTGGGATATATTTTCTACCCACACACATTTGGAACTCTCCTGGGGTACCCTCACACATATTATTCCCTCATTTAGTGGATATTTTCACAAAAAAGTGAAATTTTCAAAAATCCAGAAAATTGGATGAAAAAGACTAAATATCAAGGACTCATTGGGCGAAACGCTCTGGAACTGAAATCGGAATGCTCACTGACATTTCCCCTATCTGAAAGTCTGATAAACGGCGCAAAAATGACTAAGTCCAAAAAAAAATTTTTTCAACTTTTTTCAATTTTACCCCCGTGGGATATATATTCTACCCACACACATTTGGAACTCTCCTGGGGTACCCTCACACATATTATTCCCTCATTTAGTGGATATTTTCACAAAAAAGTGAAATTTTCAAAAATCCAGAAAATTGGCTGAAAACGACTAAATATCAAGAACTCATTGGGCGAATCGCTCTGGAACTGAAATCGGAACGCTCACTGACATTTCCCCGATCTGAAAGTCTGATAAACGCCGGAAAAATGACTAAGTCCAAAAAAAAATTTTTCAACTTTTTTCAATTTTACCCCCGTGGGATATATATTCTACCCACACACATTTGGAACTCTCCTGGGGTACCCTCACACATATTATTCCCTCATTTAATGGATATTTTCACAAAAAAGTGAAATTATCAAAAATCCATAAAATTGGCTGAAAAAGACTAAATATCAAGGACTCATTGGGCGAAACGCTCTGGAACTGAAATCGGAACGCTCACTGACATTTCCCCTATCTGAAAGTCTGATAAACGCCGGAAAAATGACTAAGTCCAAAAAACATTTTTTCAACTTTTTTCAATTTTACCCCCGTGGGATATATATTCTGCCCACACACATTTGGAACTCTCCTGGGGAACCCTCACACATATTATTCCCTCATTAAGTGGATATTTTCACAAAAAAGTGAAATTTTCAAAAATCCAGAAAATTGGCTGAAAAAGACTAAATATCAAGGACTCATTGGGCGAAACGCTCTGGAACTGAAATCGGAACGCTCACTGACATTTCCCCTATCTGAAAGTCTGATAAACGGCGCAAAAATGACAGTCCAAAAAAAATTTTTTTCAACTTTTTTCAATTTTACCCCCGTGGGATATAAATTCTGCACACACACATTTGGAACTCTCCTGGGGTACCCTCACACATATTATTCCCTCATTTAGTGGATATTTTCACAAAAAAGTGAAATTTTCAAAAATCCAGAAAATTGGATGAAAAAGACTAAATATCAAGGAGTCATTGGGTGAAACGCTCTGGAACTGAAATCGGAACGCTCACTGACATTTCCCCAATCTGAAAGTCTGATAAACGCCGGAAAAATGACTAAGTCCAAAAAAAAAATTTTTCAACTTTTTTCAATTTTACCCCCGTTGGATATATATTCTACCCACACACATTTGGAACTCTCCTGGGGTACCCTCACACATATTATTCCCTCATTTAGTGGATATTTTCACAAAAAAGTGACATTTTCAAAAATCCAGAAAATTGGCTGAAAACGACTAAATAACATGGACTCATTGGGCGAATCGCTCTGGAACTGAAATTGGAACGCTCACTGACATTTGCCCTATCTGAAAGTCTGATAAACGCCAGAAAAATGACTAAGTCCAAAAAAAAATTTTTTTAAACTTTTTTCAATTTTACCCCCGTGGGATATATATTCTACCCACACACATTTGGAACTCTCCTGGGGTACCCTCACACATATTATTCCCTCATTTAGTGTATATTTTCACAAAAAAAGTGAAATTTTCAAAAATCCAGATAATTGGCTGAAAACTACTAAATATCAAGGACTCATTGGGCGAATCGCTCTGGAACTGAAATCGGAACGCTCACTGACATTTCCCCTATCTGAAAGTCTGATAAACGCTGGAAAAACGATTAAGTCCAAAAAATTTTTTTTCAACTTTTTTCAATTTTACCCCCGTGGGATATATATTCTTCCCACACACATTTGGAACTCTCCTGGGGTACCCTCACACATATTATTCCCTCATTTAGTGGATATTTTCACAAAAAAGTGAAATTTTCAAAAATCCAGAAAATTGGCTGAAAACGACTAAATAACAAGGACTCATTGGGCGAATCGCTCTGGAACTGAAATCGGAATGCTCACTGACATTTCCACTATCTGAAAGTCTGATAAACGCCAGAAAAATGACTAAGTCCAAAAAAAATTTTTTTAAACTTTTTTCAATTTTACCCCCGTGGGATATATATTCTACCCACACACATTTGGAACTCTCCTGGGGTACCCTCACACATATTATTCCCTCATTTAGTGGATATTTTCACAAAAAAGTGAAATTTTCAAAAATCCAAAAAATTGTCTGAAAACGACTAAATATCAAGGACTCATTGGGTGAATCAGTCTGGAACTGAAATCGGAATGCTCACTGACATTTCCCCTATCTGAAAGTCTGATAAACGCCAGAAAAATGACTAAGTCCAAAAAAAAATTTTTTTCAACTTTTTTCAATTTTACCCCCGTGGGATATATATTCTACCCACACACATTTGGAACTCTCCTGGGGTACCCTCACACATATTATTCCCTCATTTAGTGGATATTTTGACAAAAAAGTGAAATTTTCAAAAATCCAAAAAATTGGCTGAAAACGACTAAATATCAAGGACTCATTGGGTGAATCACTCTGGTACTGAAATCGGAATGCTCACTGACATTTCCCCTATCAGAAAGTCTGATAAACGCCAGAAAAATGACTAAGTCCAAAAAAAAATTTTTTTCAACTTTTTTCAATTTTACTCCCGTGGGATATGTATTCTACCCACACACATTTGGAACTCTCCTGGGGTACCCTCACACATATTATTCCCTCATTTAGTGGATATTTTCACAAATAAGTGAAATTTTCAAAAATCCAGAAAATTGGCTGAAAACGACTAAATAACAAGGACTCATTGGGAGAATCACTCTGGAACCGAAATCGGAATGCTCACTGACATTTCCCCCCTCTGAAAGTCTGATAAACGCCGGAAAAATGACTAAGTCCAAAAAAAAATTTTTTTCAACTTTTTTCAATTTTACCCCCGTGGGATATATATTCTACCCACACACATTTGGAACTCTCCTGGGGTACCCTCACACATATTATTCCCTCATTTAGTGTATATTTTCACAAAAAAAGTGAAATTTTCAAAAATCCAGATAATTGGCTGAAAACTACTAAATATCAAGGACTCATTGGGCGAATCGCTCTGGAACTGAAATCGGAACGCTCACTGACATTTCCCCTATCTGAAAGTCTGATAAACGCTGGAAAAACGACTAAGTCCAAAAAATTTTTTTTCAACTTTTTTCAATTTTACCCCCGTGGGATATATATTCTTCCCACACACATTTGGAACTCTCCTGGGGTACCCTCACACATATTATTCCCTCATTTAGTGGATATTTTCACAAAAAAGTGAAATTTTCAAAAATCCAGAAAATTGGCTGAAAACGACTAAATAACAAGGACTCATTGGGCGAATCAGTCTGGAACTGAAATCGGAATGCTCACTGACATTTCCCCTATCTGAAAGTCTGATAAACGCCAGAAAAATGAGTAAGTCCAAAAAAAAATTTTTTTCAACTTTTTTCAATTTTACCCCCGTGGGATATATATTCTACCCACACACATTTGGAACTCTCCTGGGGTACCCTCACACATATTATTCCCTCATTTAGTGGATATTTTGACCAAAAAGTGAAATTTTCAAAAATCCAAAAAATTGGCTGAAAACGACTAAATATCAAGGACTCATTGGGTGAATCACTCTGGTACTGAAATCGGAATGCTCACTGACATTTCCCCTATCAGAAAGTCTGATAAACGCCAGAAAAATGACTAAGTCCAAAAAAAAATTTTTTTCAACTTTTTTCAATTTTACCCCCGTGGGATATGTATTCTACCCACACACATTTGGAACTCTCCTGGGGTACCCTCACACATATTATTCCCTCATTTAGTGGATATTTTCACAAAAAAAGTGAAATTTTCAAAAATACAGAAAATTGGCTGAAAACGACTAAATAACAAGGACTCATTTGGAGAATCACTCTGGAACTGAAATCGGAACGCTCACTGACATTTCCCCTATCTGAAAGTCTGATAAACGCCAGAAAAATGACTAAGTCCAAAAAAAAATTTTTTTCAACTTTTTTCAATTTTACCCCCGTGGGATATGTATTCTACCCACATACATTTGGAACTCTCCTGGTGTACCCTCACACATATTATTCCCTCATTTAGTGGATATTTTCACAAAAAAGTGACATTTTCAAAAATCCAGAAAATTGGCTGAAAACGACTAAATAACATGGACTCATTGGGCGAATCGCTCTGGAACTGAAATTGGAACGCTCACTGACATTTGCCCTATCAGAAAGTCTGATAAACGCCAGAAAAATGACTAAGTCCAAAAAAATTTTTTTTCAACTTTTTTCAATTTTACCCCCGTGGGATATATATTCTACCCACACACATTTGGAACTCTCCTGGGGTACCCTCACACATATTATTCCCTCATTTAGTGTATATTTTCACAAAAAAAGTGAAATTTTCAAAAATCCAGATAATTGGCTGAAAACTACTAAATATCAAGGACTCATTGGGCGAATCGCTCTGGAACTGAAATCGGAACGCTCACTGACATTTCCCCTATCTGAAAGTCTGATAAACGCTGGAAAAACGACTAAGTCCAAAAAAATTTTTTTCAACTTTTTTCAATTTTACCCCCGTGGGATATATATTCTTCCCACACACATTTGGAACTCTCCTGGGGTACCCTCACACATATTATTCCCTCATTTAGTGTATATTTTCACAAAAAAAGTGAAATTTTCAAAAATCCAGATAATTGGCTGAAAACTACTAAATATCAAGGACTCATTGGGCGAATCGCTCTGGAACTGAAATCGGAACGCTCACTGACATTTCCCCTATCTGAAAGTCTGATAAACGCCAGAAAAATCACTAAGTCCAAAAAAAAATTTATTTTTTTATTTTTTTCAATTTTACCCCCGTGGGATATATATTCTACCCACACACATTTGGAACTCTCCTGGTGTACCCTCACACATATTATTCCCTCATTTAGTGGATATTTTCACACAAAAGTGACATTTTCAAAAATCCAGAAAATTGGCTGAAAACGACTAAATAACATGGACTCATTGGGCGAATCGCTCTGGAACTGAAATCGGAACGCTAACTGACATTTCCCCTATCTGAAAGTCTGATAAACGCCAGAAAAATGACTAAGTCCAAAAAAAAATTTTTTTAAACTTTTTTCAATTTTACCCCCATGGGATATATATTCTACCCACACACATTTGGAACTCTCCTGGGGTACCCTCACACATATTATTCCCTCATTTAGTGGATATTTTCACAAAAAAGTGAAATTTTCAAAAATCCAAAAAATTGGCTGAAAACAACTAAATATCAAGGACTCATTGGGTGAATCGCTCTGGAACTGAAATCGGAACGCTCACTGACATTTCCCCTATCTGAAAGTCTGATAAACGCTGGAAAAACGACTAAGTCCAAAAAAAATTTTTTTCAACTTTTTTCAATTTTACCCCCGTGGGATATATATTCTTCCCACACACATTTGGAACTCTCCTGGGGTACCCTCACACATATTATTCCCTCATTTAGTGGATATTTTCACAAAAAAGTGAAATTTTCAAAAATCCAGAAAATTGGCTGAAAACGACTAAATAACAAGGACTCATTGGGCGAATCGCTCTGGAACTGAAATCGGAATGCTCACTGACATTTCCACTATCTGAAAGTCTGATAAACGCCAGAAAAATGACTAAGTCCAAAAAAAAATTTTTTTCAACTTTTTTCAATTTTACCCCCGTGGGATATATATTCTACCCACACACATTTGGAACTCTCCTGGGGTACCCTCACACATATTATTCCCTCATTTAGTGGATATTTTCACAAAAAAGTGACATTTTCAAAAATCCAGAAAATTGGCTGAAAACGACTAAATAACATGGACTCATTGGGCGAATCGCTCTGGAACTGAAATTGGAACGCTCACTGACATTTGCCCTATCAGAAAGTCTGATAAACGCCAGAAAAATGACTAAGTCCAAAAAAATTTTTTTTCAACTTTTTTCAATTTTACCCCCGTGGGATATATATTCTACCCACACACATTTGGAACTCTCCTGGGGTACCCTCACACATATTATTCCCTCATTTAGTGTATATTTTCACAAAAAAAGTGAAATTTTCAAAAATCCAGATAATTGGCTGAAAACTACTAAATATCAAGGACTCATTGGGCGAATCGCTCTGGAACTGAAATCGGAACGCTCACTGACATTTCCCCTATCTGAAAGTCTGATAAACGCTGGAAAAACGACTAAGTCCAAAAAAATTTTTTTCAACTTTTTTCAATTTTACCCCCGTGGGATATATATTCTTCCCACACACATTTGGAACTCTCCTGGGGTACCCTCACACATATTATTCCCTCATTTAGTGTATATTTTCACAAAAAAAGTGAAATTTTCAAAAATCCAGATAATTGGCTGAAAACTACTAAATATCAAGGACTCATTGGGCGAATCGCTCTGGAACTGAAATCGGAACGCTCACTGACATTTCCCCTATCTGAAAGTCTGATAAACGCCAGAAAAATCACTAAGTCCAAAAAAAAATTTATTTTTTTATTTTTTTCAATTTTACCCCCGTGGGATATATATTCTACCCACACACATTTGGAACTCTCCTGGTGTACCCTCACACATATTATTCCCTCATTTAGTGGATATTTTCACACAAAAGTGACATTTTCAAAAATCCAGAAAATTGGCTGAAAACGACTAAATAACATGGACTCATTGGGCGAATCGCTCTGGAACTGAAATCGGAACGCTAACTGACATTTCCCCTATCTGAAAGTCTGATAAACGCCAGAAAAATGACTAAGTCCAAAAAAAAATTTTTTTAAACTTTTTTCAATTTTACCCCCATGGGATATATATTCTACCCACACACATTTGGAACTCTCCTGGGGTACCCTCACACATATTATTCCCTCATTTAGTGGATATTTTCACAAAAAAGTGAAATTTTCAAAAATCCAAAAAATTGGCTGAAAACAACTAAATATCAAGGACTCATTGGGTGAATCGCTCTGGAACTGAAATCGGAACGCTCACTGACATTTCCCCTATCTGAAAGTCTGATAAACGCTGGAAAAACGACTAAGTCCAAAAAAAATTTTTTTCAACTTTTTTCAATTTTACCCCCGTGGGATATATATTCTTCCCACACACATTTGGAACTCTCCTGGGGTACCCTCACACATATTATTCCCTCATTTAGTGGATATTTTCACAAAAAAGTGAAATTTTCAAAAATCCAGAAAATTGGCTGAAAACGACTAAATAACAAGGACTCATTGGGCGAATCGCTCTGGAACTGAAATCGGAATGCTCACTGACATTTCCACTATCTGAAAGTCTGATAAACGCCAGAAAAATGACTAAGTCCAAAAAAAAATTTTTTTCAACTTTTTTCAATTTTACCCCCGTGGGATATATATTCTACCCACACACATTTGGAACTCTCCTGGGGTACCCTCACACATATTATTCCCTCATTTAGTGGATATTTTCAAAAAAAAGTGAAATTTTCAAAAATCCAAAAAATTGGCTGAAAACGACTAAATATCAAGGACTCATTGGGTGAATCAGTCTGGAACTGAAATCGGAATGCTCACTGACATTTCCCCTATCTGAAAGTCTGATAAACGCCAGAAAAATGACTAAGTCCAAAAAAAAATTGTTTTCAACTTTTTTCAATTTTACCCCCGTGGGATATATATTCTACCCACACACATTTGGAACTCTCCTGGGGTACCCTCACACATATTATTCAATCATTTAGTGGATATTTTCACAAAAAAGTGAAATTATCAAAAATCCATAAAATTGGCTGAAAAAGACTAAATATCAAGGACTCATTGGGCGAAACGCTCTGGAACTGAAATTGGAATGCTCACTGACATTTCCCCTATCTGAAAGTCTGATAAACGGCGCAAAAATGACTAAGTCCAAAAAAAAATTTTTTCAACTTTTTTCAATTTTACCCCCTTGGGATATATATTCTACCCACACACATTTGGAACTCTCCTGGGGTACCCTCACACATATTATTCCCTCATTTAGTGGATATTTTCACAAAAAAAGTGAAATTTTCAAAAATCCAGAAAATTGGCTGAAAACGACTAAATATCAAGAACTCATTGGGCGAATCGCTCTGGAACTGAAATCGGAACGCTCACTGACATTTCCCCAATCTGAAAGTCTGATAAACGCCGGAAAAATGACTAAGTCCAAAAAAAAAATTTTTCAACTTTTTTCAATTTTACCCCCGTGGGATATATATTCTACCCACACACATTTGGAACTCTCCTGGGGTACCCTCACACATATTATTCAATCATTTAGTGGATATTTTCACAAAAAAGTGAAATTATCAAAAATCCATAAAATTGGCTGAAAAAGACTAAATATCAAGGACTCATTGGGCGAAACGCTCTGGAACTGAAATCGGAATGCTCACTGACATTTCCCCTATCTGAAAGTCTGATAAACGCCGGAAAAATGACTAAGTCCAAAAAAAAATTTTTCAACTTTTTTCAATTTTACCCCCGTGGGATATATGTTCTGCCCACACACATTTGGAAGTCTCCTGGGGTACCCTCACACATATTATTCCCTCATTTAGTGGATATTTTCACAAAAAAGTGAAATTTTCAAAAATCCAGAAAATTGGATGAAAAAGACTAAATATCAAGGACTCATTGGGCGAAACGCTCTGGAACTGAAATCGGAACGCTCACTGACATTTCCCCTATCTGAAAGTCTGATAAACGGCGCAAAAATGACAGTCCAAAAAAAATTTTTTTCAACTTTTTTCAATTTTACCCCCGTGGGATATAAATTCTGCACACACACACATTTGGAACTCTCCTGGGGTACCCTCACACATATTATTCCCTCATTTAGTGGATATTATCACAAAAAAGTGAAATTTTCAAAAATCCAGAAAATTGGATGAAAAAGACTAAATATCAAGGACTCATTGGGCGAAACGCTCTGGAACTGAAATCGGAACGCTAACTGACATTTCCCCTATCTGAAAGTCTGATAAACGGCGCAAAAATGACAGTCCAAAAAAAAATTTTTTCAACTTTTTTCAATTTTACCCCCGTGGGATATATATTCTGCACACACACATTTGGAACTCTCCTGGGGTACCCTCACACATATTATTCCCTCATTTAGTGGATATTTTCACAAAAAAGTGAAATTTTCAAAAATCCAGAAAATTGGCTGAAAACGACTAAATATCAAGGACTCATTGGGCGAAACGCTCTGGAACTGAAATCGGAATGCTCACTGACATTTCCCCTATCTGAAAGTCTGATAAACGGCGCAAAAATGACTAAGTCCAAAAAAAATTTTTTTCAACTTTTTTCAATTTTACCCCCGTGGGATATATATTCTACCCACACACATTTGGAACTCTCCTGGGGTACCCTCACACATATTATTCCCTCATTTAGTGGATATTTTCACAAAAAAGTGAAATTTTCAAAAATCCAGAAAATTGGCTGAAAACGACTAAATATCAAGAACTCATTGGGCGAATCGCTCTGGAACTGAAATCGGAATGCTCACTGACATTTCCCCAATCTGAAAGTCTGATAAACGCCGGAAAAATGACTAAGTCCAAAAAAAAAATTTTTCAACTTTTTTCAATTTTACCCCCGTGGGATATATATTCTACCCACACACATTTGGAACTCTCCTGGGGTACCCTCACACATATTATTCCCTCATTTAATGGATATTTTCACAAAAAAGTGAAATTATCAAAAATCCATAAAATTGGCTGAAAAAGACTAAATATCAAGGACTCATTGGGCGAAACGCTCTGGAACTGAAATCGGAACGCTCACTGACATTTCCCCTATCTGAAAGTCTGATAAACGCCGGAAAAATGACTAAGTCCAAAAAACATTTTTTCAACTTTTTTCAATTTTACCCCCGTGGGATATATATTCTGCCCACACACATTTGGAACTCTCCTGGGGAACCCTCACACATATTATTCCCTCATTAAGTGGATATTTTCACAAAAAAGTGAAATTTTCAAAAATCCAGAAAATTGGCTGAAAAAGACTAAATATCAAGGACTCATTGGGCGAAACGCTCTGGAACTGAAATCGGAATGCTCACTGACATTTCCCCTATCTGAAAGTCTGATAAACGCCGGAAAAATGACTAAGTCCAAAAAAAAATTTTTCAACTTTTTTCAATTTTACCCCCGTGGGATATATGTTCTGCCCACACACATTTGGAAGTCTCCTGGGGTACCCTCACACATATTATTCCCTCATTTAGTGGATATTTTCACAAAAAAGTGAAATTTTCAAAAATCCAGAAAATTGGATGAAAAAGACTAAATATCAAGGACTCATTGGGCGAAACGCTCTGGAACTGAAATCGGAACGCTCACTGACATTTCCCCTATCTGAAAGTCTGATAAACGGCGCAAAAATGACAGTCCAAAAAAAATTTTTTTCAACTTTTTTCAATTTTACCCCCGTGGGATATAAATTCTGCACACACACACATTTGGAACTCTCCTGGGGTACCCTCACACATATTATTCCCTCATTTAGTGGATATTATCACAAAAAAGTGAAATTTTCAAAAATCCAGAAAATTGGATGAAAAAGACTAAATATCAAGGACTCATTGGGCGAAACGCTCTGGAACTGAAATCGGAACGCTAACTGACATTTCCCCTATCTGAAAGTCTGATAAACGGCGCAAAAATGACAGTCCAAAAAAAAATTTTTTCAACTTTTTTCAATTTTACCCCCGTGGGATATATATTCTGCACACACACATTTGGAACTCTCCTGGGGTACCCTCACACATATTATTCCCTCATTTAGTGGATATTTTCACAAAAAAGTGAAATTTTCAAAAATCCAGAAAATTGGCTGAAAACGACTAAATATCAAGGACTCATTGGGCGAAACGCTCTGGAACTGAAATCGGAATGCTCACTGACATTTCCCCTATCTGAAAGTCTGATAAACGGCGCAAAAATGACTAAGTCCAAAAAAAATTTTTTTCAACTTTTTTCAATTTTACCCCCGTGGGATATATATTCTACCCACACACATTTGGAACTCTCCTGGGGTACCCTCACACATATTATTCCCTCATTTAGTGGATATTTTCACAAAAAAGTGAAATTTTCAAAAATCCAGAAAATTGGCTGAAAACGACTAAATATCAAGAACTCATTGGGCGAATCGCTCTGGAACTGAAATCGGAATGCTCACTGACATTTCCCCAATCTGAAAGTCTGATAAACGCCGGAAAAATGACTAAGTCCAAAAAAAAAATTTTTCAACTTTTTTCAATTTTACCCCCGTGGGATATATATTCTACCCACACACATTTGGAACTCTCCTGGGGTACCCTCACACATATTATTCCCTCATTTAATGGATATTTTCACAAAAAAGTGAAATTATCAAAAATCCATAAAATTGGCTGAAAAAGACTAAATATCAAGGACTCATTGGGCGAAACGCTCTGGAACTGAAATCGGAACGCTCACTGACATTTCCCCTATCTGAAAGTCTGATAAACGCCGGAAAAATGACTAAGTCCAAAAAACATTTTTTCAACTTTTTTCAATTTTACCCCCGTGGGATATATATTCTGCCCACACACATTTGGAACTCTCCTGGGGAACCCTCACACATATTATTCCCTCATTAAGTGGATATTTTCACAAAAAAGTGAAATTTTCAAAAATCCAGAAAATTGGCTGAAAAAGACTAAATATCAAGGACTCATTGGGCGAAACGCTCTGGAACTGAAATCGGAATGCTCACTGACATTTCCCCTATCTGAAAGTCTGATAAACGCCAGAAAAATGACTAAGTCCAAAAAAAAATTGTTTTCAACTTTTTTCAATTTTACCCCCGTGGGATATATATTCTACCCACACACATTTGGAACTCTCCTGGGGTACCCTCACACATATTATTCCCTCATTTAGTGGATATTTTGACAAAAAAGTGAAATTTTCAAAAATCCAAAAAATTGGCTGAAAACTACTAAATATCAAGAACTGATTGGGCGAATCGCTCTGGAACTGAAATCGGAACGCTCACTGACATTTCCCCAATCTGAAAGTCTGATAAACGCCGGAAAAATGACTAAGTCCAAAAAAAAAATTTTTCAACTTTTTTCAATTTTACCCCCGTGGGATATATATTCTACCCACACACATTTGGAACTCTCCTGGGGTACCCTCACACATATTATTCAATCATTTAGTGGATATTTTCACAAAAAAGTGAAATTATCAAAAATCCATAAAATTGGCTGAAAAAGACTAAATATCAAGGACTCATTGGGCGAAACGCTCTGGAACTGAAATCGGAATGCTCACTGACATTTCCCCTATCTGAAAGTCTGATAAACGGCGCAAAAATGACTAAGTCCAAAAAAAAAATTTTTCAACTTTTTTCAATTTTACCCCCGTGGGATATATGTTCTGCCCACACACATTTGGAAGTCTCCTGGGGTACCCTCACACATATTATTCCCTCATTTAGTGGATATTTTCACAAAAAAGTGAAATTTTCAAAAATCCAGAAAATTGGATGAAAAAGACTAAATATCAAGGACTCATTGGGCAAAACGCTCTGGAACTGAAATCGGAACGCTCACTGACATTTCCCCTATCTGAAAGTCTGATAAACGGCGCAAAAATGACAGTCCAAAAAAAAATTTTTTCAACTTTTTTCAATTTTACCCCCGTGGGATATAAATTCTGCACACACACATTTGGAACTCTCCTGGGGTACCCTCACACATATTATTCCCTCATTTAGTGGATATTTTCACAAAAAAGTGAAATTTTCAAAAATCCAGAAAATTGGATGAAAAAGACTAAATATCAAGGACTCATTGGGCGAAACGCTCTGGAACTGAAATCGGAACGCTAACTGACATTTCCCCTATCTGAAAGTCTGATAAACGGCGCAAAAATGACAGTCCAAAAAAAAATTTTTTCAACTTTTTTCAATTTTACCCCCGTGGGATATATATTCTGCACACACACATTTGGAACTCTCCTGGGGTACCCTCACACATATTATTCCCTCATTTAGTGGATAATTTCACAAAAAAGTGAAATTTTCAAAAATCCAGAAAATTGGATGAAAAAGACTAAATATCAAGGACTCATTGGGCGAAACGCTCTGGAACTGAAATCGGAATGCTCACTGACATTTCCCCTATCTGAAAGTCTGATGAACGGCGCAAAAATGACTAAGTCCAAAAAAAAATTTTTTCAACTTTTTTCAATTTTACCCCCGTGGGATATATATTCTACCCACACACATTTGGAACTCTCCTGGGGTACCCTCACACATATTATTCCCTCATTTAGTGGATATTTTCACAAAAAAGTGAAATTTTCAAAAATCCAGAAAATTGGCTGAAAACGACTAAATATCAAGAACTCATTGGGCGAATCGCTCTGGAACTGAAATCGGAACGCTCACTGACATTTCCCCAATCTGAAAGTCTGATAAACGCCGGAAAAATGACTAAGTCCAAAAAAAAAATTTTTCAACTTTTTTTAATTTTACCCCCGTGGGATATATATTCTACCCACACACATTTGGAACTCTCCTGGGGTACCCTCACACATATTATTCCCTCATTTAGTGGATATTTTCACAAAAAAGTGAAATTTTCAAAAATCCAGAAAATTGGCTGAAAACGACTAAATATCAAGAACTCATTGGGCGAATCACTCTGGAACTGAAATCGGAACGCTCACTGACATTTCCCCAATCTGAAAGTCTGATAAACGCCGGAAAAATGACTAAGTCCAAAAAAAAAATTTTTCAACTTTTTTCAATTTTACCCCCGTGGGATATATTTTCTACCCACACACATTTGGAACTCTCCTGGGGTACCCTCACACATATTATTCCCTCATTTAGTGGATATTTTCACAAAAAAGTGAAATTTTCAAAAATCCAGAAAATTGGATGAAAAAGACTAAATATCAAGGACTCATTGGGCGAAACGCTCTGGAACTGAAATCGGAATGCTCACTGACATTTCCCCTATCTGAAAGTCTGATAAACGGCGCAAAAATGACTAAGTCCAAAAAAAAATTTTTTCAACTTTTTTCAATTTTACCCCCGTGGGATATATATTCTACCCACACACATTTGGAACTCTCCTGGGGTACCCTCACACATATTATTCCCTCATTTAGTGGATATTTTCACAAAAAATTGAAATTTTCAAAAATCCAGAAAATTGGCTGAAAACGACTAAATATCAAGAACTCATTGGGCGAATCGCTCTGGAACTGAAATCGGAACGCTCACTGACATTTCCCCAATCTGAAAGTCTGATAAACGCCGGAAAAATGACTAAGTCCAAAAAAAAAATTTTTCAACTTTTTTCAATTTTACCCCCGTGGGATATATATTCTACCCACACACATTTGGAACTCTCCTGGGGTACCCTCACACATATTATTCCCTCATTTAATGGATATTTTCACAAAAAAGTGAAATTATCAAAAATCCATAAAATTGGCTGAAAAAGACTAAATATCAAGGACTCATTGGGCGAAACGCTCTGGAACTGAAATCGGAACGCTAACTGACATTTCCCCTATCTGAAAGTCTGATAAACGGCGCAAAAATGACAGTCCAAAAAAAAATTTTTTCAACTTTTTTCAATTTTACCCCCGTGGGATATATATTCTGCACACACACATTTGGAACTCTCCTGGGGTACCCTCACACATATTATTCCCTCATTTAGTGGATATTTTCACAAAAAAGTGAAATTTTCAAAAATCCAGAAAATTGGATGAAAAAGACTAAATATCAAGGACTCATTGGGCGAAACGCTCTGGAACTGAAATCGGAATGCTCACTGACATTTCCCCTATCTGAAAGTCTGATAAACGGCGCAAAAATGACTAAGTCCAAAAAAAATTTTTTTCAACTTTTTTCAATTTTACCCCCGTGGGATATATATTCTACCCACACACATTTGGAACTCTCCTGGGGTACCCTCACACATATTATTCCCTCATTTAGTGGATATTTTCACAAAAAAGTGAAATTTTCAAAAATCCAGAAAATTGGCTGAAAACGACTAAATATCAAGAACTCATTGGGCGAATCGCTCTGGAACTGAAATCGGAATGCTCACTGACATTTCCCCAATCTGAAAGTCTGATAAACGCCGGAAAAATGACTAAGTCCAAAAAAAAAATTTTTCAACTTTTTTCAATTTTACCCCCGTGGGATATATATTCTACCCACACACATTTGGAACTCTCCTGGGGTACCCTCACACATATTATTCCCTCATTTAATGGATATTTTCACAAAAAAGTGAAATTATCAAAAATCCATAAAATTGGCTGAAAAAGACTAAATATCAAGGACTCATTGGGCGAAACGCTCTGGAACTGAAATCGGAACGCTCACTGACATTTCCCCTATCTGAAAGTCTGATAAACGCCGGAAAAATGACTAAGTCCAAAAAACATTTTTTCAACTTTTTTCAATTTTACCCCCGTGGGATATATATTCTGCCCACACACATTTGGAACTCTCCTGGGGAACCCTCACACATATTATTCCCTCATTAAGTGGATATTTTCACAAAAAAGTGAAATTTTCAAAAATCCAGAAAATTGGCTGAAAAAGACTAAATATCAAGGACTCATTGGGCGAAACGCTCTGGAACTGAAATCGGAATGCTCACTGACATTTCCCCTATCTGAAAGTCTGATAAACGCCAGAAAAATGACTAAGTCCAAAAAAAAATTGTTTTCAACTTTTTTCAATTTTACCCCCGTGGGATATATATTCTACCCACACACATTTGGAACTCTCCTGGGGTACCCTCACACATATTATTCCCTCATTTAGTGGATATTTTGACAAAAAAGTGAAATTTTCAAAAATCCAAAAAATTGGCTGAAAACTACTAAATATCAAGAACTGATTGGGCGAATCGCTCTGGAACTGAAATCGGAACGCTCACTGACATTTCCCCAATCTGAAAGTCTGATAAACGCCGGAAAAATGACTAAGTCCAAAAAAAAAATTTTTTCAACTTTTTTCAATTTTACCCCCGTGGGATATGTATTCTACCCACATACATTTGGAACTCTCCTGGTGTACCCTCACACATATTATTCCCTCATTTAGTGGATATTTTCACAAAAAAGTGACATTTTCAAAAATCCAGAAAATTGGCTGAAAACGACTAAATAACATGGACTCATTGGGCGAATCGCTCTGGAACTGAAATTGGAACGCTCACTGACATTTGCCCTATCAGAAAGTCTGATAAACGCCAGAAAAATGACTAAGTCCAAAAAAATTTTTTTTCAACTTTTTTCAATTTTACCCCCGTGGGATATATATTCTACCCACACACATTTGGAACTCTCCTGGGGTACCCTCACACATATTATTCCCTCATTTAGTGTATATTTTCACAAAAAAAGTGAAATTTTCAAAAATCCAGATAATTGGCTGAAAACTACTAAATATCAAGGACTCATTGGGCGAATCGCTCTGGAACTGAAATCGGAACGCTCACTGACATTTCCCCTATCTGAAAGTCTGATAAACGCTGGAAAAACGACTAAGTCCAAAAAAATTTTTTTCAACTTTTTTCAATTTTACCCCCGTGGGATATATATTCTTCCCACACACATTTGGAACTCTCCTGGGGTACCCTCACACATATTATTCCCTCATTTAGTGGATATTTTCACAAAAAAGTGAAATTTTCAAAAATCCAGAAAATTGGCTGAAAACGACTAAATAACAACGACTCATTGGGCGAATCGCTCTGGAACTGAAATCGGAATGCTCACTGACATTTCCACTATCTGAAAGTCTGATAAACGCCAGAAAAATGACTAAGTCCAAAAAAAATTTTTTTAAACTTTTTTCAATTTTACCCCCGTGGGATATATATTCTACCCACACACATTTGGAACTCTCCTGGGGTACCCTCACACATATTATTCCCTCATTTAGTGTATATTTTCACAAAAAAAGTGAAATTTTCAAAAATCCAGATAATTGGCTGAAAACTACTAAATATCAAGGACTCATTGGGCGAATCGCTCTGGAACTGAAATCGGAACGCTCACTGACATTTCCCCTATCTGAAAGTCTGATAAACGCCAGAAAAATCACTAAGTCCAAAAAAAAATTTATTTTTTTATTTTTTTCAATTTTACCCCCGTGGGATATATATTCTACCCACACACATTTGGAACTCTCCTGGTGTACCCTCACACATATTATTCCCTCATTTAGTGGATATTTTCACACAAAAGTGACATTTTCAAAAATCCAGAAAATTGGCTGAAAACGACTAAATAACATGGACTCATTGGGCGAATCGCTCTGGAACTGAAATCGGAACGCTAACTGACATTTCCCCTATCTGAAAGTCTGATAAACGCCAGAAAAATGACTAAGTCCAAAAAAAAATTTTTTTAAACTTTTTTCAATTTTACCCCCATGGGATATATATTCTACCCACACACATTTGGAACTCTCCTGGGGTACCCTCACACATATTATTCCCTCATTTAGTGGATATTTTCACAAAAAAGTGAAATTTTCAAAAATCCAAAAAATTGGCTGAAAACAACTAAATATCAAGGACTCATTGGGTGAATCGCTCTGGAACTGAAATCGGAACGCTCACTGACATTTCCCCTATCTGAAAGTCTGATAAACGCTGGAAAAACGACTAAGTCCAAAAAAAATTTTTTTCAACTTTTTTCAATTTTACCCCCGTGGGATATATATTCTTCCCACACACATTTGGAACTCTCCTGGGGTACCCTCACACATATTATTCCCTCATTTAGTGGATATTTTCACAAAAAAGTGAAATTTTCAAAAATCCAGAAAATTGGCTGAAAACGACTAAATAACAAGGACTCATTGGGCGAATCGCTCTGGAACTGAAATCGGAATGCTCACTGACATTTCCACTATCTGAAAGTCTGATAAACGCCAGAAAAATGACTAAGTCCAAAAAAAAATTTTTTTCAACTTTTTTCAATTTTACCCCCGTGGGATATATATTCTACCCACACACATTTGGAACTCTCCTGGGGTACCCTCACACATATTATTCCCTCATTTAGTGGATATTTTCAAAAAAAAGTGAAATTTTCAAAAATCCAAAAAATTGGCTGAAAACGACTAAATATCAAGGACTCATTGGGTGAATCAGTCTGGAACTGAAATCGGAATGCTCACTGACATTTCCCCTATCTGAAAGTCTGATAAACGCCAGAAAAATGACTAAGTCCAAAAAAAAATTGTTTTCAACTTTTTTCAATTTTACCCCCGTGGGATATATATTCTACCCACACACATTTGGAACTCTCCTGGGGTACCCTCACACATATTATTCAATCATTTAGTGGATATTTTCACAAAAAAGTGAAATTATCAAAAATCCATAAAATTGGCTGAAAAAGACTAAATATCAAGGACTCATTGGGCGAAACGCTCTGGAACTGAAATCGGAATGCTCACTGACATTTCCCCTATCTGAAAGTCTGATAAACGGCGCAAAAATGACTAAGTCCAAAAAAAAATTTTTTCAACTTTTTTCAATTTTACCCCCTTGGGATATATATTCTACCCACACACATTTGGAACTCTCCTGGGGTACCCTCACACATATTATTCCCTCATTTAGTGGATATTTTCACAAAAAAAGTGAAATTTTCAAAAATCCAGAAAATTGGCTGAAAACGACTAAATATCAAGAACTCATTGGGCGAATCGCTCTGGAACTGAAATCGGAACGCTCACTGACATTTCCCCAATCTGAAAGTCTGATAAACGCCGGAAAAATGACTAAGTCCAAAAAACATTTTTTCAACTTTTTTCAATTTTACCCCCGTGGGATATATATTCTGCCCACACACATTTGGAACTCTCCTGGGGAACCCTCACACATATTATTCCCTCATTAAGTGGATATTTTCACAAAAAAGTGAAATTTTCAAAAATCCAGAAAATTGGCTGAAAAAGACTAAATATCAAGGACTCATTGGGCGAAACGCTCTGGAACTGAAATCGGAATGCTCACTGACATTTCCCCTATCTGAAAGTCTGATAAACGCCGGAAAAATGACTAAGTCCAAAAAAAAATTTTTCAACTTTTTTCAATTTTACCCCCGTGGGATATATGTTCTGCCCACACACATTTGGAAGTCTCCTGGGGTACCCTCACACATATTATTCCCTCATTTAGTGGATATTTTCACAAAAAAGTGAAATTTTCAAAAATCCAGAAAATTGGATGAAAAAGACTAAATATCAAGGACTCATTGGGCGAAACGCTCTGGAACTGAAATCGGAACGCTCACTGACATTTCCCCTATCTGAAAGTCTGATAAACGGCGCAAAAATGACAGTCCAAAAAAAAATTTTTTCAACTTTTTTCAATTTTACCCCCGTGGGATATAAATTCTGCACACACACATTTGGAACTCTCCTGGGGTACCCTCACACATATTATTCCCTCATTTAGTGGATATTTTCACAAAAAAGTGAAATTTTCAAAAATCCAGAAAATTGGATGAAAAAGACTAAATATCAAGGACTCATTGGGCGAAACGCTCTGGAACTGAAATCGGAACGCTAACTGACATTTCCCCTATCTGAAAGTCTGATAAACGGCGCAAAAATGACAGTCCAAAAAAAAATTTTTTCAACTTTTTTCAATTTTACCCCCGTGGGATATATATTCTGCACACACACATTTGGAACTCTCCTGGGGTACCCTCACACATATTATTCCCTCATTTAGTGGATATTTTCACAAAAAAGTGAAATTTTCAAAAATCCAGAAAATTGGATGAAAAAGACTAAATATCAAGGACTCATTGGGCGAAACGCTCTGGAACTGAAATCGGAATGCTCACTGACATTTCCCCTATCTGAAAGTCTGATAAACGGCGCAAAAATGACTAAGTCCAAAAAAAATTTTTTTCAACTTTTTTCAATTTTACCCCCGTGGGATATATATTCTACCCACACACATTTGGAACTCTCCTGGGGTACCCTCACACATATTATTCCCTCATTTAGTGGATATTTTCACAAAAAAGTGAAATTTTCAAAAATCCAGAAAATTGGCTGAAAACGACTAAATATCAAGAACTCATTGGGCGAATCGCTCTGGAACTGAAATCGGAATGCTCACTGACATTTCCCCAATCTGAAAGTCTGATAAACGCCGGAAAAATGACTAAGTCCAAAAAAAAAATTTTTCAACTTTTTTCAATTTTACCCCCGTGGGATATATATTCTACCCACACACATTTGGAACTCTCCTGGGGTACCCTCACACATATTATTCCCTCATTTAATGGATATTTTCACAAAAAAGTGAAATTATCAAAAATCCATAAAATTGGCTGAAAAAGACTAAATATCAAGGACTCATTGGGCGAAACGCTCTGGAACTGAAATCGGAACGCTCACTGACATTTCCCCTATCTGAAAGTCTGATAAACGCCGGAAAAATGACTAAGTCCAAAAAACATTTTTTCAACTTTTTTCAATTTTACCCCCGTGGGATATATATTCTGCCCACACACATTTGGAACTCTCCTGGGGAACCCTCACACATATTATTCCCTCATTAAGTGGATATTTTCACAAAAAAGTGAAATTTTCAAAAATCCAGAAAATTGGCTGAAAAAGACTAAATATCAAGGACTCATTGGGCGAAACGCTCTGGAACTGAAATCGGAATGCTCACTGACATTTCCCCTATCTGAAAGTCTGATAAACGCCAGAAAAATGACTAAGTCCAAAAAAAAATTGTTTTCAACTTTTTTCAATTTTACCCCCGTGGGATATATATTCTACCCACACACATTTGGAACTCTCCTGGGGTACCCTCACACATATTATTCCCTCATTTAGTGGATATTTTGACAAAAAAGTGAAATTTTCAAAAATCCAAAAAATTGGCTGAAAACTACTAAATATCAAGAACTGATTGGGCGAATCGCTCTGGAACTGAAATCGGAACGCTCACTGACATTTCCCCAATCTGAAAGTCTGATAAACGCCGGAAAAATGACTAAGTCCAAAAAAAAAATTTTTTCAACTTTTTTCAATTTTACCCCCGTGGGATATGTATTCTACCCACATACATTTGGAACTCTCCTGGTGTACCCTCACACATATTATTCCCTCATTTAGTGGATATTTTCACAAAAAAGTGACATTTTCAAAAATCCAGAAAATTGGCTGAAAACGACTAAATAACATGGACTCATTGGGCGAATCGCTCTGGAACTGAAATTGGAACGCTCACTGACATTTGCCCTATCAGAAAGTCTGATAAACGCCAGAAAAATGACTAAGTCCAAAAAAATTTTTTTTCAACTTTTTTCAATTTTACCCCCGTGGGATATATATTCTACCCACACACATTTGGAACTCTCCTGGGGTACCCTCACACATATTATTCCCTCATTTAGTGTATATTTTCACAAAAAAAGTGAAATTTTCAAAAATCCAGATAATTGGCTGAAAACTACTAAATATCAAGGACTCATTGGGCGAATCGCTCTGGAACTGAAATCGGAACGCTCACTGACATTTCCCCTATCTGAAAGTCTGATAAACGCTGGAAAAACGACTAAGTCCAAAAAAATTTTTTTCAACTTTTTTCAATTTTACCCCCGTGGGATATATATTCTTCCCACACACATTTGGAACTCTCCTGGGGTACCCTCACACATATTATTCCCTCATTTAGTGGATATTTTCACAAAAAAGTGAAATTTTCAAAAATCCAGAAAATTGGCTGAAAACGACTAAATAACAACGACTCATTGGGCGAATCGCTCTGGAACTGAAATCGGAATGCTCACTGACATTTCCACTATCTGAAAGTCTGATAAACGCCAGAAAAATGACTAAGTCCAAAAAAAATTTTTTTAAACTTTTTTCAATTTTACCCCCGTGGGATATATATTCTACCCACACACATTTGGAACTCTCCTGGGGTACCCTCACACATATTATTCCCTCATTTAGTGTATATTTTCACAAAAAAAGTGAAATTTTCAAAAATCCAGATAATTGGCTGAAAACTACTAAATATCAAGGACTCATTGGGCGAATCGCTCTGGAACTGAAATCGGAACGCTCACTGACATTTCCCCTATCTGAAAGTCTGATAAACGCCAGAAAAATCACTAAGTCCAAAAAAAAATTTATTTTTTTATTTTTTTCAATTTTACCCCCGTGGGATATATATTCTACCCACACACATTTGGAACTCTCCTGGTGTACCCTCACACATATTATTCCCTCATTTAGTGGATATTTTCACACAAAAGTGACATTTTCAAAAATCCAGAAAATTGGCTGAAAACGACTAAATAACATGGACTCATTGGGCGAATCGCTCTGGAACTGAAATCGGAACGCTAACTGACATTTCCCCTATCTGAAAGTCTGATAAACGCCAGAAAAATGACTAAGTCCAAAAAAAAATTTTTTTAAACTTTTTTCAATTTTACCCCCATGGGATATATATTCTACCCACACACATTTGGAACTCTCCTGGGGTACCCTCACACATATTATTCCCTCATTTAGTGGATATTTTCACAAAAAAGTGAAATTTTCAAAAATCCAAAAAATTGGCTGAAAACAACTAAATATCAAGGACTCATTGGGTGAATCGCTCTGGAACTGAAATCGGAACGCTCACTGACATTTCCCCTATCTGAAAGTCTGATAAACGCTGGAAAAACGACTAAGTCCAAAAAAAATTTTTTTCAACTTTTTTCAATTTTACCCCCGTGGGATATATATTCTTCCCACACACATTTGGAACTCTCCTGGGGTACCCTCACACATATTATTCCCTCATTTAGTGGATATTTTCACAAAAAAGTGAAATTTTCAAAAATCCAGAAAATTGGCTGAAAACGACTAAATAACAAGGACTCATTGGGCGAATCGCTCTGGAACTGAAATCGGAATGCTCACTGACATTTCCACTATCTGAAAGTCTGATAAACGCCAGAAAAATGACTAAGTCCAAAAAAAAATTTTTTTCAACTTTTTTCAATTTTACCCCCGTGGGATATATATTCTACCCACACACATTTGGAACTCTCCTGGGGTACCCTCACACATATTATTCCCTCATTTAGTGGATATTTTCAAAAAAAAGTGAAATTTTCAAAAATCCAAAAAATTGGCTGAAAACGACTAAATATCAAGGACTCATTGGGTGAATCAGTCTGGAACTGAAATCGGAATGCTCACTGACATTTCCCCTATCTGAAAGTCTGATAAACGCCAGAAAAATGACTAAGTCCAAAAAAAAATTGTTTTCAACTTTTTTCAATTTTACCCCCGTGGGATATATATTCTACCCACACACATTTGGAACTCTCCTGGGGTACCCTCACACATATTATTCAATCATTTAGTGGATATTTTCACAAAAAAGTGAAATTATCAAAAATCCATAAAATTGGCTGAAAAAGACTAAATATCAAGGACTCATTGGGCGAAACGCTCTGGAACTGAAATCGGAATGCTCACTGACATTTCCCCTATCTGAAAGTCTGATAAACGGCGCAAAAATGACTAAGTCCAAAAAAAAATTTTTTCAACTTTTTTCAATTTTACCCCCTTGGGATATATATTCTACCCACACACATTTGGAACTCTCCTGGGGTACCCTCACACATATTATTCCCTCATTTAGTGGATATTTTCACAAAAAAAGTGAAATTTTCAAAAATCCAGAAAATTGGCTGAAAACGACTAAATATCAAGAACTCATTGGGCGAATCGCTCTGGAACTGAAATCGGAACGCTCACTGACATTTCCCCAATCTGAAAGTCTGATAAACGCCGGAAAAATGACTAAGTCCAAAAAAAAAATTTTTCAACTTTTTTCAATTTTACCCCCGTGGGATATATATTCTACCCACACACATTTGGAACTCTCCTGGGGTACCCTCACACATATTATTCAATCATTTAGTGGATATTTTCACAAAAAAGTGAAATTATCAAAAATCCATAAAATTGGCTGAAAAAGACTAAATATCAAGGACTCATTGGGCGAAACGCTCTGGAACTGAAATCGGAATGCTCACTGACATTTCCCCTATCTGAAAGTCTGATAAACGCCGGAAAAATGACTAAGTCCAAAAAAAAATTTTTCAACTTTTTTCAATTTTACCCCCGTGGGATATATGTTCTGCCCACACACATTTGGAAGTCTCCTGGGGTACCCTCACACATATTATTCCCTCATTTAGTGGATATTTTCACAAAAAAGTGAAATTTTCAAAAATCCAGAAAATTGGATGAAAAAGACTAAATATCAAGGACTCATTGGGCGAAACGCTCTGGAACTGAAATCGGAACGCTCACTGACATTTCCCCTATCTGAAAGTCTGATAAACGGCGCAAAAATGACAGTCCAAAAAAAATTTTTTTCAACTTTTTTCAATTTTACCCCCGTGGGATATAAATTCTGCACACACACACATTTGGAACTCTCCTGGGGTACCCTCACACATATTATTCCCTCATTTAGTGGATATTATCACAAAAAAGTGAAATTTTCAAAAATCCAGAAAATTGGATGAAAAAGACTAAATATCAAGGACTCATTGGGCGAAACGCTCTGGAACTGAAATCGGAACGCTAACTGACATTTCCCCTATCTGAAAGTCTGATAAACGGCGCAAAAATGACAGTCCAAAAAAAAATTTTTTCAACTTTTTTCAATTTTACCCCCGTGGGATATATATTCTGCACACACACATTTGGAACTCTCCTGGGGTACCCTCACACATATTATTCCCTCATTTAGTGGATATTTTCACAAAAAAGTGAAATTTTCAAAAATCCAGAAAATTGGCTGAAAACGACTAAATATCAAGAACTCATTGGGCGAATCGCTCTGGAACTGAAATCGGAACGCTCACTGACATTTCCCCAATCTGAAAGTCTGATAAACGCCGGAAAAATGACTAAGTCCAAAAAAAAAATTTTTCAACTTTTTTTAATTTTACCCCCGTGGGATATATATTCTACCCACACACATTTGGAACTCTCCTGGGGTACCCTCACACATATTATTCCCTCATTTAGTGGATATTTTCACAAAAAAGTGAAATTTTCAAAAATCCAGAAAATTGGCTGAAAACGACTAAATATCAAGAACTCATTGGGCGAATCACTCTGGAACTGAAATCGGAACGCTCACTGACATTTCCCCAATCTGAAAGTCTGATAAACGCCGGAAAAATGACTAAGTCCAAAAAAAAAATTTTTCAACTTTTTTCAATTTTACCCCCGTGGGATATATTTTCTACCCACACACATTTGGAACTCTCCTGGGGTACCCTCACACATATTATTCCCTCATTTAGTGGATATTTTCACAAAAAAGTGAAATTTTCAAAAATCCAGAAAATTGGATGAAAAAGACTAAATATCAAGGACTCATTGGGCGAAACGCTCTGGAACTGAAATCGGAATGCTCACTGACATTTCCCCTATCTGAAAGTCTGATAAACGGCGCAAAAATGACTAAGTCCAAAAAAAAATTTTTTCAACTTTTTTCAATTTTACCCCCGTGGGATATATATTCTACCCACACACATTTGGAACTCTCCTGGGGTACCCTCACACATATTATTCCCTCATTTAGTGGATATTTTCACAAAAAATTGAAATTTTCAAAAATCCAGAAAATTGGCTGAAAACGACTAAATATCAAGAACTCATTGGGCGAATCGCTCTGGAACTGAAATCGGAACGCTCACTGACATTTCCCCAATCTGAAAGTCTGATAAACGCCGGAAAAATGACTAAGTCCAAAAAAAAAATTTTTCAACTTTTTTCAATTTTACCCCCGTGGGATATATATTCTACCCACACACATTTGGAACTCTCCTGGGGTACCCTCACACATATTATTCCCTCATTTAATGGATATTTTCACAAAAAAGTGAAATTATCAAAAATCCATAAAATTGGCTGAAAAAGACTAAATATCAAGGACTCATTGGGCGAAACGCTCTGGAACTGAAATCGGAACGCTCACTGACATTTCCCCTATCTGAAAGTCTGATAAACGCCGGAAAAATGACTAAGTCCAAAAAACATTTTTTCAACTTTTTTCAATTTTACCCCCGTGGGATATATATTCTGCCCACACACATTTGGAACTCTCCTGGGGAACCCTCACACATATTATTCCCTCATTAAGTGGATATTTTCACAAAAAAGTGAAATTTTCAAAAATCCAGAAAATTGGCTGAAAAAGACTAAATATCAAGGACTCATTGGGCGAAACACTCTGGAACTGAAATCGGAACGCTCACTGACATTTCCCCAATCTGAAAGTCTGATAAACGCCGGAAAAATGACTAAGTCCAAAAAAAAAATTTTTCAACTTTTTTCAATTTTACCCCCGTTGGATATATATTCTACCCACACACATTTGGAACTCTCCTGGGGTACCCTCACACATATTATTCCCTCATTTAGTGGATATTTTCACAAAAAAGTGAAATTTTCAAAAATCCAGAAAATTGGATGAAAAAGACTAAATATCAAGGACTCATTGGGCGAAACGCTCTGGAACTGAAATCGGAATGCTCACTGACATTTCCCCTATCTGAAAGTCTGATAAACGGCGCAAAAATGACTAAGTCCAAAAAAAATTTTTTTCAATTTTACCCCCGTGGGATATATATTCTACCCACACACATTTGGAACTCTCCTGGGGTACCCTCACACATATTATTCCCTCATTTAATGGATATTTTCACAAAAAAGTGAAATTATCAAAAATCCATAAAATTGGCTGAAAAAGACTAAATATCAAGGACTCATTGGGCGAAACGCTCTGGAACTGAAATCGGAACGCTCACTGACATTTCCCCTATCTGAAAGTCTGATAAACGCCGGAAAAATGACTAAGTCCAAAAAACATTTTTTCAACTTTTTTCAATTTTACCCCCGTGGGATATATATTCTGCCCACACACATTTGGAACTCTCCTGGGGAACCCTCACACATATTATTCCCTCATTAAGTGGATATTTTCACAAAAAAGTGAAATTTTCAAAAATCCAGAAAATTGGCTGAAAAAGACTAAATATCAAGGACTCATTGGGCGAAACGCTCTGGAACTGAAATCGGAATGCTCACTGACATTTCCCCTATCTGAAAGTCTGATAAACGCCGGAAAAATGACTAAGTCCAAAAAAAAATTTTTCAACTTTTTTCAATTTTACCCCCGTGGGATATATGTTCTGCCCACACACATTTGGAAGTCTCCTGGGGTACCCTCACACATATTATTCCCTCATTTAGTGGATATTTTCACAAAAAAGTGAAATTTTCAAAAATCCAGAAAATTGGATGAAAAAGACTAAATATCAAGGACTCATTGGGCGAAACGCTCTGGAACTGAAATCGGAACGCTCACTGACATTTCCCCTATCTGAAAGTCTGATAAACGGCGCAAAAATGACAGTCCAAAAAAAAATTTTTTCAACTTTTTTCAATTTTACCCCCGTGGGATATAAATTCTGCACACACACATTTGGAACTCTCCTGGGGTACCCTCACACATATTATTCCCTCATTTAGTGGATATTTTCACAAAAAAGTGAAATTTTCAAAAATCCAGAAAATTGGATGAAAAAGACTAAATATCAAGGACTCATTGGGCGAAACGCTCTGGAACTGAAATCGGAACGCTAACTGACATTTCCCCTATCTGAAAGTCTGATAAACGGCGCAAAAATGACAGTCCAAAAAAAAATTTTTTCAACTTTTTTCAATTTTACCCCCGTGGGATATATATTCTGCACACACACATTTGGAACTCTCCTGGGGTACCCTCACACATATTATTCCCTCATTTAGTGGATATTTTCACAAAAAAGTGAAATTTTCAAAAATCCAGAAAATTGGATGAAAAAGACTAAATATCAAGGACTCATTGGGCGAAACGCTCTGGAACTGAAATCGGAATGCTCACTGACATTTCCCCTATCTGAAAGTCTGATAAACGGCGCAAAAATGACTAAGTCCAAAAAAAATTTTTTTCAACTTTTTTCAATTTTACCCCCGTGGGATATATATTCTACCCACACACATTTGGAACTCTCCTGGGGTACCCTCACACATATTATTCCCTCATTTAGTGGATATTTTCACAAAAAAGTGAAATTTTCAAAAATCCAGAAAATTGGCTGAAAACGACTAAATATCAAGAACTCATTGGGCGAATCGCTCTGGAACTGAAATCGGAATGCTCACTGACATTTCCCCAATCTGAAAGTCTGATAAACGCCGGAAAAATGACTAAGTCCAAAAAAAAAATTTTTCAACTTTTTTCAATTTTACCCCCGTGGGATATATATTCTACCCACACACATTTGGAACTCTCCTGGGGTACCCTCACACATATTATTCCCTCATTTAATGGATATTTTCACAAAAAAGTGAAATTATCAAAAATCCATAAAATTGGCTGAAAAAGACTAAATATCAAGGACTCATTGGGCGAAACGCTCTGGAACTGAAATCGGAACGCTCACTGACATTTCCCCTATCTGAAAGTCTGATAAACGCCGGAAAAATGACTAAGTCCAAAAAACATTTTTTCAACTTTTTTCAATTTTACCCCCGTGGGATATATATTCTGCCCACACACATTTGGAACTCTCCTGGGGAACCCTCACACATATTATTCCCTCATTAAGTGGATATTTTCACAAAAAAGTGAAATTTTCAAAAATCCAGAAAATTGGCTGAAAAAGACTAAATATCAAGGACTCATTGGGCGAAACGCTCTGGAACTGAAATCGGAATGCTCACTGACATTTCCCCTATCTGAAAGTCTGATAAACGCCAGAAAAATGACTAAGTCCAAAAAAAAATTGTTTTCAACTTTTTTCAATTTTACCCCCGTGGGATATATATTCTACCCACACACATTTGGAACTCTCCTGGGGTACCCTCACACATATTATTCCCTCATTTAGTGGATATTTTGACAAAAAAGTGAAATTTTCAAAAATCCAAAAAATTGGCTGAAAACTACTAAATATCAAGAACTGATTGGGCGAATCGCTCTGGAACTGAAATCGGAACGCTCACTGACATTTCCCCAATCTGAAAGTCTGATAAACGCCGGAAAAATGACTAAGTCCAAAAAAAAAATTTTTCAACTTTTTTCAATTTTACCCCCGTGGGATATATATTCTACCCACACACATTTGGAACTCTCCTGGGGTACCCTCACACATATTATTCAATCATTTAGTGGATATTTTCACAAAAAAGTGAAATTATCAAAAATCCATAAAATTGGCTGAAAAAGACTAAATATCAAGGACTCATTGGGCGAAACGCTCTGGAACTGAAATCGGAATGCTCACTGACATTTCCCCTATCTGAAAGTCTGATAAACGGCGCAAAAATGACTAAGTCCAAAAAAAAAATTTTTCAACTTTTTTCAATTTTACCCCCGTGGGATATATGTTCTGCCCACACACATTTGGAAGTCTCCTGGGGTACCCTCACACATATTATTCCCTCATTTAGTGGATATTTTCACAAAAAAGTGAAATTTTCAAAAATCCAGAAAATTGGATGAAAAAGACTAAATATCAAGGACTCATTGGGCAAAACGCTCTGGAACTGAAATCGGAACGCTCACTGACATTTCCCCTATCTGAAAGTCTGATAAACGGCGCAAAAATGACAGTCCAAAAAAAAATTTTTTCAACTTTTTTCAATTTTACCCCCGTGGGATATAAATTCTGCACACACACATTTGGAACTCTCCTGGGGTACCCTCACACATATTATTCCCTCATTTAGTGGATATTTTCACAAAAAAGTGAAATTTTCAAAAATCCAGAAAATTGGATGAAAAAGACTAAATATCAAGGACTCATTGGGCGAAACGCTCTGGAACTGAAATCGGAACGCTAACTGACATTTCCCCTATCTGAAAGTCTGATAAACGGCGCAAAAATGACAGTCCAAAAAAAAATTTTTTCAACTTTTTTCAATTTTACCCCCGTGGGATATATATTCTGCACACACACATTTGGAACTCTCCTGGGGTACCCTCACACATATTATTCCCTCATTTGGTGGATAATTTCACAAAAAAGTGAAATTTTCAAAAATCCAGAAAATTGGATGAAAAAGACTAAATATCAAGGACTCATTGGGCGAAACGCTCTGGAACTGAAATCGGAATGCTCACTGACATTTCCCCTATCTGAAAGTCTGATAAACGGCGCAAAAATGACTAAGTCCAAAAAAAAATTTTTTCAACTTTTTTCAATTTTACCCCCGTGGGATATATATTCTACCCACACACATTTGGAACTCTCCTGGGGTACCCTCACACATATTATTCCCTCATTTAGTGGATATTTTCACAAAAAAGTGAAATTTTCAAAAATCCAGAAAATTGGCTGAAAACGACTAAATATCAAGAACTCATTGGGCGAATCGCTCTGGAACTGAAATCGGAACGCTCACTGACATTTCCCCAATCTGAAAGTCTGATAAACGCCGGAAAAATGACTAAGTCCAAAAAAAAAATTTTTCAACTTTTTTTAATTTTACCCCCGTGGGATATATATTCTACCCACACACATTTGGAACTCTCCTGGGGTACCCTCACACATATTATTCCCTCATTTAGTGGATATTTTCACAAAAAAGTGAAATTTTCAAAAATCCAGAAAATTGGCTGAAAACGACTAAATATCAAGAACTCATTGGGCGAATCACTCTGGAACTGAAATCGGAACGCTCACTGACATTTCCCCAATCTGAAAGTCTGATAAACGCCGGAAAAATGACTAAGTCCAAAAAAAAAATTTTTCAACTTTTTTCAATTTTACCCCCGTGGGATATATTTTCTACCCACACACATTTGGAACTCTCCTGGGGTACCCTCACACATATTATTCCCTCATTTAGTGGATATTTTCACAAAAAAGTGAAATTTTCAAAAATCCAGAAAATTGGATGAAAAAGACTAAATATCAAGGACTCATTGGGCGAAACGCTCTGGAACTGAAATCGGAATGCTCACTGACATTTCCCCTATCTGAAAGTCTGATAAACGGCGCAAAAATGACTAAGTCCAAAAAAAAATTTTTTCAACTTTTTTCAATTTTACCCCCGTGGGATATATATTCTACCCACACACATTTGGAACTCTCCTGGGGTACCCTCACACATATTATTCCCTCATTTAGTGGATATTTTCACAAAAAATTGAAATTTTCAAAAATCCAGAAAATTGGCTGAAAACGACTAAATATCAAGAACTCATTGGGCGAATCGCTCTGGAACTGAAATCGGAATGCTCACTGACATTTCCCCAATCTGAAAGTCTGATAAACGCCAGAAAAATGACTAAGTCCAAAAAAAAAATTTTTCAACTTTTTTCAATTTTACCCCCGTGGGATATATATTCTACCCACACACATTTGGAACTCTCCTGGGGTACCCTCACACATATTATTCCCTCATTTAATGGATATTTTCACAAAAAAGTGAAATTATCAAAAATCCATAAAATTGGCTGAAAAAGACTAAATATCAAGGACTCATTGGGCGAAACGCTCTGGAACTGAAATCGGAATGCTCACTGACATTTCCCCTATCTGAAAGTCTGATAAACGCCAGAAAAATGACTAAGTCCAAAAAAAAATTGTTTTCAACTTTTTTCAATTTTACCCCCGTGGGATATATATTCTACCCACACACATTTGGAACTCTCCTGGGGTACCCTCACACATATTATTCCCTCATTTAGTGGATATTTTGACAAAAAAGTGAAATTTTCAAAAATCCAAAAAATTGGCTGAAAACTACTAAATATCAAGAACTGATTGGGCGAATCGCTCTGGAACTGAAATCGGAACGCTCACTGACATTTCCCCAATCTGAAAGTCTGATAAACGCCGGAAAAATGACTAAGTCCAAAAAAAAAATTTTTCAACTTTTTTCAATTTTACCCCCGTGGGATATATGTTCTGCCCACACACATTTGGAAGTCTCCTGGGGTACCCTCACACATATTATTCCCTCATTTAGTGGATATTTTCTCAAAAAAGTGAAATTTTCAAAAATCCAGAAAATTGGATGAAAAAGACTAAATATCAAGGACTCATTGGGCAAAACGCTCTGGAACTGAAATCGGAACGCTAACTGACATTTCCCCTATCTGAAAGTCTGATAAACGGCGCAAAAATGACAGTCCAAAAAAAAATTTTTTCAACTTTTTTCAATTTTACCCCCGTGGGATATATATTCTGCACACACACATTTGGAACTCTCCTGGGGTACCCTCACACATATTATTCCCTCATTTAGTGGATAATTTCACAAAAAAGTGAAATTTTCAAAAATCCAGAAAATTGGATGAAAAAGACTAAATATCAAGGACTCATTGGGCGAAACGCTCTGGAACTGAAATCGGAATGCTCACTGACATTTCCCCTATCTGAAAGTCTGATAAACGGCGCAAAAATGACTAAGTCCAAAAAAAAATTTTTTCAACTTTTTTCAATTTTACCCCCGTGGGATATATATTCTACCCACACACATTTGGAACTCTCCTGGGGTACCCTCACACATATTATTCCCTCATTTAGTGGATATTTTCACAAAAAAGTGAAATTTTCAAAAATCCAGAAAATTGGCTGAAAACGACTAAATATCAAGAACTCATTGGGCGAATCGCTCTGGAACTGAAATCGGAACGCTCACTGACATTTCCCCAATCTGAAAGTCTGATAAACGCCGGAAAAATGACTAAGTCCAAAAAAAAAATTTTTCAACTTTTTTTAATTTTACCCCCGTGGGATATATATTCTACCCACACACATTTGGAACTCTCCTGGGGTACCCTCACACATATTATTCCCTCATTTAGTGGATATTTTCACAAAAAAGTGAAATTTTCAAAAATCCAGAAAATTGGCTGAAAACGACTAAATATCAAGAACTCATTGGGCGAATCGCTCTGGAACTGAAATCGGAACGCTCACTGACATTTCCCCAATCTGAAAGTCTGATAAACGGCGCAAAAATGACTAAGTCCAAAAAAAAATTTTTTCAACTTTTTTCAATTTTACCCCCGTGGGATATATATTCTACCCACACACATTTGGAACTCTCCTGGGGTACCCTCACACATATTATTCCCTCATTTAGTGGATATTTTCACAAAAAATTGAAATTTTCAAAAATCCAGAAAATTGGCTGAAAACGACTAAATATCAAGAACTCATTGGGCGAATCGCTCTGGAACTGAAATCGGAACGCTCACTGACATTTCCCCAATCTGAAAGTCTGATAAACGCCGGAAAAATGACTAAGTCCAAAAAAAAAATTTTTCAACTTTTTTCAATTTTACCCCCGTGGGATATATATTCTACCCACACACATTTGGAACTCTCCTGGGGTACCCTCACACATATTATTCCCTCATTTAATGGATATTTTCACAAAAAAGTGAAATTATCAAAAATCCATAAAATTGGCTGAAAAAGACTAAATATCAAGGACTCATTGGGCGAAACGCTCTGGAACTGAAATCGGAACGCTCACTGACATTTCCCCTATCTGAAAGTCTGATAAACGCCGGAAAAATGACTAAGTCCAAAAAACATTTTTTCAACTTTTTTCAATTTTACCCCCGTGGGATATATATTCTGCCCACACACATTTGGAACTCTCCTGGGGAACCCTCACACATATTATTCCCTCATTAAGTGGATATTTTCACAAAAAAGTGAAATTTTCAAAAATCCAGAAAATTGGCTGAAAAAGACTAAATATCAAGGACTCATTGGGCGAAACACTCTGGAACTGAAATCGGAACGCTCACTGACATTTCCCCAATCTGAAAGTCTGATAAACGCCGGAAAAATGACTAAGTCCAAAAAAAAAATTTTTCAACTTTTTTCAATTTTACCCCCGTTGGATATATATTCTACCCACACACATTTGGAACTCTCCTGGGGTACCCTCACACATATTATTCCCTCATTTAGTGGATATTTTCACAAAAAAGTGAAATTTTCAAAAATCCAGAAAATTGGATGAAAAAGACTAAATATCAAGGACTCATTGGGCGAAACGCTCTGGAACTGAAATCGGAATGCTCACTGACATTTCCCCTATCTGAAAGTCTGATAAACGGCGCAAAAATGACTAAGTCCAAAAAAAATTTTTTTCAATTTTACCCCCGTGGGATATATATTCTACCCACACACATTTGGAACTCTCCTGGGGTACCCTCACACATATTATTCCCTCATTTAATGGATATTTTCACAAAAAAGTGAAATTATCAAAAATCCATAAAATTGGCTGAAAAAGACTAAATATCAAGGACTCATTGGGCGAAACGCTCTGGAACTGAAATCGGAACGCTCACTGACATTTCCCCTATCTGAAAGTCTGATAAACGCCGGAAAAATGACTAAGTCCAAAAAACATTTTTTCAACTTTTTTCAATTTTACCCCCGTGGGATATATATTCTGCCCACACACATTTGGAACTCTCCTGGGGAACCCTCACACATATTATTCCCTCATTAAGTGGATATTTTCACAAAAAAGTGAAATTTTCAAAAATCCAGAAAATTGGCTGAAAAAGACTAAATATCAAGGACTCATTGGGCGAAACGCTCTGGAACTGAAATTGGAACGCTCACTGACATTTCCCCTATCTGGAAGTCTGATAAACGCCGGAAAAATGACTAAGTCCAAAAAAAAAATTTTTGAACTTTTTTCAATTTTACCCCCGTGGGATATATATACTACCCACACACATTTGGAACTCTCCTGGGGTACCCTCACACATATTATTCCCTCATTTAGTGGATATTTTCACAAAAAAGTGAAATTTTCAAAAATCCAGAAAATTGGATGAAAAAGACTAAATATCAAGGACTCATTGGGCGAAACGCTCTGGAACTGAAATCGGAACGCTCACTGACATTTCCTCTATCTGAAAGTCTGATAAACGGCGCAAAAATGACTAAGTCCAAAAAAAAATTTTTTAAACTTTTTTCAATTTTACCCCCGTGGGATATATATTCTACCCACACACATTTGGAACTCTCCTGGGGTACCCTCACACATATTATTCCCTCATTTAGTGGATATTTTCACAAAAAAGTGAAATTTTCAAAAATCCAGAAAATTGGATGAAAAAGACTAAATATCAAGGACTCATTGGGCGAAACGCTCTGGAACTGAAATCGGAACGCTCACTGACATTTCCCCTATCTGAAAGTCTGATAAACGGCGCAAAAATGACAGTCGAAAAAAAAATTTTTTCAACTTTTTTCAATTTTACCCCCGTGGGATATATATTCTGCACACACACATTTGGAACTCTCCTGGGGTACCCTCACACATATTATTCCCTCATTTAGTGGATATTTTCACAAAAAAGTGAAATTTTCAAAAATCCAGAAAATTGGCTGAAAACGACTAAATATCAAGAACTCATTGGGCGAATCACTCTGGAACTGAAATCGGAACGCTCACTGACATTTCCCCAATCTGAAAGTCTGATAAACGCCGGAAAAATGACTAAGTCCAAAAAAAAAATTTTTCAACTTTTTTCAATTTTACCCCCGTGGGATATATTTTCTACCCACACACATTTGGAACTCTCCTGGGGTACCCTCACACATATTATTCCCTCATTTAGTGGATATTTTCACAAAAAAGTGAAATTTTCAAAAATCCAGAAAATTGGATGAAAAAGACTAAATATCAAGGACTCATTGGGCGAAACGCTCTGGAACTGAAATCGGAATGCTCACTGACATTTCCCCTATCTGAAAGTCTGATAAACGGCGCAAAAATGACTAAGTCCAAAAAAAAATTTTTTCAACTTTTTTCAATTTTACCCCCGTGGGATATATATTCTACCCACACACATTTGGAACTCTCCTGGGGTACCCTCACACATATTATTCCCTCATTTAGTGGATATTTTCACAAAAAATTGAAATTTTCAAAAATCCAGAAAATTGGCTGAAAACGACTAAATATCAAGAACTCATTGGGCGAATCGCTCTGGAACTGAAATCGGAACGCTCACTGACATTTCCCCAATCTGAAAGTCTGATAAACGCCGGAAAAATGACTAAGTCCAAAAAAAAAATTTTTCAACTTTTTTCAATTTTACCCCCGTGGGATATATATTCTACCCACACACATTTGGAACTCTCCTGGGGTACCCTCACACATATTATTCCCTCATTTAATGGATATTTTCACAAAAAAGTGAAATTATCAAAAATCCATAAAATTGGCTGAAAAAGACTAAATATCAAGGACTCATTGGGCGAAACGCTCTGGAACTGAAATCGGAACGCTCACTGACATTTCCCCTATCTGAAAGTCTGATAAACGCCGGAAAAATGACTAAGTCCAAAAAACATTTTTTCAACTTTTTTCAATTTTACCCCCGTGGGATATATATTCTGCCCACACACATTTGGAACTCTCCTGGGGAACCCTCACACATATTATTCCCTCATTAAGTGGATATTTTCACAAAAAAGTGAAATTTTCAAAAATCCAGAAAATTGGCTGAAAAAGACTAAATATCAAGGACTCATTGGGCGAAACACTCTGGAACTGAAATCGGAACGCTCACTGACATTTCCCCAATCTGAAAGTCTGATAAACGCCGGAAAAATGACTAAGTCCAAAAAAAAAATTTTTCAACTTTTTTCAATTTTACCCCCGTTGGATATATATTCTACCCACACACATTTGGAACTCTCCTGGGGTACCCTCACACATATTATTCCCTCATTTAGTGGATATTTTCACAAAAAAGTGAAATTTTCAAAAATCCAGAAAATTGGATGAAAAAGACTAAATATCAAGGACTCATTGGGCGAAACGCTCTGGAACTGAAATCGGAATGCTCACTGACATTTCCCCTATCTGAAAGTCTGATAAACGGCGCAAAAATGACTAAGTCCAAAAAAAATTTTTTTCAATTTTACCCCCGTGGGATATATATTCTACCCACACACATTTGGAACTCTCCTGGGGTACCCTCACACATATTATTCCCTCATTTAATGGATATTTTCACAAAAAAGTGAAATTATCAAAAATCCATAAAATTGGCTGAAAAAGACTAAATATCAAGGACTCATTGGGCGAAACGCTCTGGAACTGAAATCGGAACGCTCACTGACATTTCCCCTATCTGAAAGTCTGATAAACGCCGGAAAAATGACTAAGTCCAAAAAACATTTTTTCAACTTTTTTCAATTTTACCCCCGTGGGATATATATTCTGCCCACACACATTTGGAACTCTCCTGGGGAACCCTCACACATATTATTCCCTCATTAAGTGGATATTTTCACAAAAAAGTGAAATTTTCAAAAATCCAGAAAATTGGCTGAAAAAGACTAAATATCAAGGACTCATTGGGCGAAACGCTCTGGAACTGAAATTGGAACGCTCACTGACATTTCCCCTATCTGGAAGTCTGATAAACGCCGGAAAAATGACTAAGTCCAAAAAAAAAATTTTTGAACTTTTTTCAATTTTACCCCCGTGGGATATATATACTACCCACACACATTTGGAACTCTCCTGGGGTACCCTCACACATATTATTCCCTCATTTAGTGGATATTTTCACAAAAAAGTGAAATTTTCAAAAATCCAGAAAATTGGATGAAAAAGACTAAATATCAAGGACTCATTGGGCGAAACGCTCTGGAACTGAAATCGGAACGCTCACTGACATTTCCTCTATCTGAAAGTCTGATAAACGGCGCAAAAATGACTAAGTCCAAAAAAAAATTTTTTAAACTTTTTTCAATTTTACCCCCGTGGGATATATATTCTACCCACACACATTTGGAACTCTCCTGGGGTACCCTCACACATATTATTCCCTCATTTAGTGGATATTTTCACAAAAAAGTGAAATTTTCAAAAATCCAGAAAATTGGATGAAAAAGACTAAATATCAAGGACTCATTGGGCGAAACGCTCTGGAACTGAAATCGGAACGCTCACTGACATTTCCCCTATCTGAAAGTCTGATAAACGGCGCAAAAATGACAGTCCAAAAAAAATTTTTTTCAACTTTTTTCAATTTTACCCCCGTGGGATATATATTCTGCACACACACATTTGGAACTCTCCTGGGGTACCCTCACACATATTATTCCCTCATTTAGTGGATATTTTCACAAAAAAGTGAAATTTTCAAAAATCCAGAAAATTGGCTGAAAACGACTAAATATCAAGAACTCATTGGGCGAATCACTCTGGAACTGAAATCGGAACGCTCACTGACATTTCCCCAATCTGAAAGTCTGATAAACGCCGGAAAAATGACTAAGTCCAAAAAAAAAATTTTTCAACTTTTTTCAATTTTACCCCCGTGGGATATATTTTCTACCCACACACATTTGGAACTCTCCTGGGGTACCCTCACACATATTATTCCCTCATTTAGTGGATATTTTCACAAAAAAGTGAAATTTTCAAAAATCCAGAAAATTGGCTGAAAAAGACTAAATATCAAGGACTCATTGGGCGAAACACTCTGGAACTGAAATCGGAACGCTCACTGACATTTCCCCAATCTGAAAGTCTGATAAACGCCGGAAAAATGACTAAGTCCAAAAAAAAAATTTTTCAACTTTTTTCAATTTTACCCCCGTTGGATATATATTCTACCCACACACATTTGGAACTCTCCTGGGGTACCCTCACACATATTATTCCCTCATTTAGTGGATATTTTCACAAAAAAGTGAAATTTTCAAAAATCCAGAAAATTGGATGAAAAAGACTAAATATCAAGGACTCATTGGGCGAAACGCTCTGGAACTGAAATCGGAATGCTCACTGACATTTCCCCTATCTGAAAGTCTGATAAACGGCGCAAAAATGACTAAGTCCAAAAAAAATTTTTTTCAATTTTACCCCCGTGGGATATATATTCTACCCACACACATTTGGAACTCTCCTGGGGTACCCTCACACATATTATTCCCTCATTTAATGGATATTTTCACAAAAAAGTGAAATTATCAAAAATCCATAAAATTGGCTGAAAAAGACTAAATATCAAGGACTCATTGGGCGAAACGCTCTGGAACTGAAATCGGAACGCTCACTGACATTTCCCCTATCTGAAAGTCTGATAAACGCCGGAAAAATGACTAAGTCCAAAAAACATTTTTTCAACTTTTTTCAATTTTACCCCCGTGGGATATATATTCTGCCCACACACATTTGGAACTCTCCTGGGGAACCCTCACACATATTATTCCCTCATTAAGTGGATATTTTCACAAAAAAGTGAAATTTTCAAAAATCCAGAAAATTGGCTGAAAAAGACTAAATATCAAGGACTCATTGGGCGAAACGCTCTGGAACTGAAATTGGAACGCTCACTGACATTTCCCCTATCTGGAAGTCTGATAAACGCCGGAAAAATGACTAAGTCCAAAAAAAAAATTTTTGAACTTTTTTCAATTTTACCCCCGTGGGATATATATACTACCCACACACATTTGGAACTCTCCTGGGGTACCCTCACACATATTATTCCCTCATTTAGTGGATATTTTCACAAAAAAGTGAAATTTTCAAAAATCCAGAAAATTGGATGAAAAAGACTAAATATCAAGGACTCATTGGGCGAAACGCTCTGGAACTGAAATCGGAACGCTCACTGACATTTCCTCTATCTGAAAGTCTGATAAACGGCGCAAAAATGACTAAGTCCAAAAAAAAATTTTTTAAACTTTTTTCAATTTTACCCCCGTGGGATATATATTCTACCCACACACATTTGGAACTCTCCTGGGGTACCCTCACACATATTATTCCCTCATTTAGTGGATATTTTCACAAAAAAGTGAAATTTTCAAAAATCCAGAAAATTGGATGAAAAAGACTAAATATCAAGGACTCATTGGGCGAAACGCTCTGGAACTGAAATCGGAACGCTCACTGACATTTCCCCTATCTGAAAGTCTGATAAACGGCGCAAAAATGACAGTCCAAAAAAAATTTTTTTCAACTTTTTTCAATTTTACCCCCGTGGGATATATATTCTGCACACACACATTTGGAACTCTCCTGGGGTACCCTCACACATATTATTCCCTCATTTAGTGGATATTTTCACAAAAAAGTGAAATTTTCAAAAATCCAGAAAATTGGCTGAAAACGACTAAATATCAAGAACTCATTGGGCGAATCACTCTGGAACTGAAATCGGAACGCTCACTGACATTTCCCCAATCTGAAAGTCTGATAAACGCCGGAAAAATGACTAAGTCCAAAAAAAAAATTTTTCAACTTTTTTCAATTTTACCCCCGTGGGATATATTTTCTACCCACACACATTTGGAACTCTCCTGGGGTACCCTCACACATATTATTCCCTCATTTAGTGGATATTTTCACAAAAAAGTGAAATTTTCAAAAATCCAGAAAATTGGATGAAAAAGACTAAATATCAAGGACTCATTGGGCGAAACGCTCTGGAACTGAAATCGGAATGCTCACTGACATTTCCCCTATCTGAAAGTCTGATAAACGGCGCAAAAATGACTAAGTCCAAAAAAAAATTTTTTCAACTTTTTTCAATTTTACCCCCGTGGGATATATATTCTACCCACACACATTTGGAACTCTCCTGGGGTACCCTCACACATATTATTCCCTCATTTAGTGGATATTTTCACAAAAAAGTGAAATTTTCAAAAATCCAGAAAATTGGCTGAAAACGACTAAATATCAAGAACTCATTGGGCGAATCGCTCTGGAACTGAAATCGGAACGCTCACTGACATTTCCCCTATCTGAAAGTCTGATAAACGCCGGAAAAATGACTAAGTCCAAAAAACATTTTTTCAACTTTTTTCAATTTTACCCCCGTGGGATATATATTCTGCCCACACACATTTGGAACTCTCCTGGGGAACCCTCACACATATTATTCCCTCATTAAGTGGATATTTTCACAAAAAAGTGAAATTTTCAAAAATCCAGAAAATTGGCTGAAAAAGACTAAATATCAAGGACTCATTGGGCGAAACGCTCTGGAACTGAAATCGGAACGCTCACTGACATTTCCCCTATCTGAAAGTCTGATAAACGGCGCAAAAATGACAGTCCAAAAAAAATTTTTTACAACTTTTTTCAATTTTACCCCCGTGGGATATAAATTCTGCACACACACATTTGGAACTCTCCTGGGGTACCCTCACACGTATTATTCCCTCATTTAGTGGATATTTTCACAAAAAAGTGAAATTTTCAAAAATCCAGAAAATTGGATGAAAAAGACTAAATATCAAGGAGTCATTGGGTGAAACGCTCTGGTACTGAAATCGGAACGCTCACTGACATTTCCCCAATCTGAAAGTCTGATAAACGCCGGAAAAATGACTAAGTCCAAAAAAAAAATTTTTCAACTTTTTTCAATTTTACCCCCGTTGGATATATATTCTACCCACACACATTTGGAACTCTCCTGGGGTACCCTCACACATATTATTCCCTCATTTAGTGGATATTTTCACAAAAAAGTGAAATTTTCAAAAATCCAGAAAATTGGATGAAAAAGACTAAATATCAAGGACTCATTGGGCGAAACGCTCTGGAACTGAAATCGGAATGCTCACTGACATTTCCCCTATCTGAAAGTCTGATAAACGGCGCAAAAATGACTAAGTCCAAAAAAAATTTTTTTCAATTTTACCCCCGTGGGATATATATTCTACCCACACACATTTGGAACTCTCCTGGGGTACCCTCACACATATTATTCCCTCATTTAATGGATATTTTCACAAAAAAGTGAAATTATCAAAAATCCATAAAATTGGCTGAAAAAGACTAAATATCAAGGACTCATTGGGCGAAACGCTCTGGAACTGAAATCGGAACGCTCACTGACATTTCCCCTATCTGAAAGTCTGATAAACGCCGGAAAAATGACTAAGTCCAAAAAACATTTTTTCAACTTTTTTCAATTTTACCCCCGTGGGATATATATTCTGCCCACACACATTTGGAACTCTCCTGGGGAACCCTCACACATATTATTCCCTCATTAAGTGGATATTTTCACAAAAAAGTGAAATTTTCAAAAATCCAGAAAATTGGCTGAAAAAGACTAAATATCAAGGACTCATTGGGCGAAACGCTCTGGAACTGAAATTGGAACGCTCACTGACATTTCCCCTATCTGGAAGTCTGATAAACGCCGGAAAAATGACTAAGTCCAAAAAAAAAATTTTTGAACTTTTTTCAATTTTACCCCCGTGGGATATATATACTACCCACACACATTTGGAACTCTCCTGGGGTACCCTCACACATATTATTCCCTCATTTAGTGGATATTTTCACAAAAAAGTGAAATTTTCAAAAATCCAGAAAATTGGATGAAAAAGACTAAATATCAAGGACTCATTGGGCGAAACGCTCTGGAACTGAAATCGGAACGCTCACTGACATTTCCTCTATCTGAAAGTCTGATAAACGGCGCAAAAATGACTAAGTCCAAAAAAAAATTTTTTAAACTTTTTTCAATTTTACCCCCGTGGGATATATATTCTACCCACACACATTTGGAACTCTCCTGGGGTACCCTCACACATATTATTCCCTCATTTAGTGGATATTTTCACAAAAAAGTGAAATTTTCAAAAATCCAGAAAATTGGATGAAAAAGACTAAATATCAAGGACTCATTGGGCGAAACGCTCTGGAACTGAAATCGGAACGCTCACTGACATTTCCCCTATCTGAAAGTCTGATAAACGGCGCAAAAATGACAGTCCAAAAAAAAATTTTTTCAACTTTTTTCAATTTTACCCCCGTGCGATATATATTCTACCCACACACATTTGGAACACTCCTGGTGTACCCTCACATATATTATTCCCTCATTTAGTGGATATTTTCACAAAAAAGTGAAATTTTCAAAAATCCAGAAAATTGGCTGAAAACGACTAAATATCAAGAACTCATTGGGCGAATCGCTCTGGAAATGAAATCGGAACGCTCACTGACATTTCCCCTATCTGAAAGTCTGATAAACGCACGTAAAATGATTAAGTCCAAAAAAAAAATTTTTCAACTTTTTTCAATTATACTCCGTGGGAAATATATTCTACCCACACACATTTGGAACTCTCCTGGGGTACCCTCACACATATTATTCCCTCATTTAGTGGATATTTTCACAAAAAAGTGAAATTTTCAAAAATCCAAAAAATTGGCTGAAAACGACTAAATATCAAGGACTCATTGGGTGAATCAGTCTGGAACTGAAATCGGAATGCTCACTGACATTTCCCCTATCTGAAAGTCTGATAAACGCCAGAAAAATGACTAAGTCCAAAAAAAAATTGTTTTCAACTTTTTTCAATTTTACCCCCGTGGGATATATATTCTACCCACACACATTTGGAACTCTCCTGGGGTACCCTCACACATATTATTCCCTCATTTAGTGGATATTTTGACAAAAAAGTGAAATTTTCAAAAATCCAAAAAATTGGCTGAAAACTACTAAATATCAAGAACTGATTGGGCGAATCGCTCTGGAACTGAAATCGGAACGCTCACTGACATTTCCCCAATCTGAAAGTCTGATAAACGCCGGAAAAATGACTAAGTCCAAAAAAAAAATTTTTCAACTTTTTTCAATTTTACCCCCGTGGGATATATATTCTACCCACACACATTTGGAACTCTCCTGGGGTACCCTCACACATATTATTCAATCATTTAGTGGATATTTTCACAAAAAAGTGAAATTATCAAAAATCCATAAAATTGGCTGAAAAAGACTAAATATCAAGGACTCATTGGGCGAAACGCTCTGGAACTGAAATCGGAATGCTCACTGACATTTCCCCTATCTGAAAGTCTGATAAACGGCGCAAAAATGACTAAGTCCAAAAAAAAATTTTTTCAACTTTTTTCAATTTTACCCCCTTGGGATATATATTCTACCCACACACATTTGGAACTCTCCTGGGGTACCCTCACACATATTATTCCCTCATTTAGTGGATATTTTCACAAAAAAAGTGAAATTTTCAAAAATCCAGAAAATTGGCTGAAAACGACTAAATATCAAGAACTCATTGGGCGAATCGCTCTGGAACTGAAATCGGAACGCTCACTGACATTTCCCCAATCTGAAAGTCTGATAAACGCTGGAAAAATGACTAAGTCCAAAAAAAAAATTTTTCAACTTTTTTCAATTTTACCCCCGTGGGATATATATTCTACCCACACACATTTGGAACTCTCCTGGGGTACCCTCACACATATTATTCAATCATTTAGTGGATATTTTCACAAAAAAGTGAAATTATCAAAAATCCATAAAATTGGCTGAAAAAGACTAAATATCAAGGACTCATTGGGCGAAACGCTCTGGAACTGAAATCGGAATGCTCACTGACATTTCCCCTATCTGAAAGTCTGATAAACGCCGGAAAAATGACTAAGTCCAAAAAAAAAATTTTTCAACTTTTTTCAATTTTACCCCCGTGGGATATATGTTCTGCCCACACACATTTGGAAGTCTCCTGGGGTACCCTCACACATATTATTCCCTCATTTAGTGGATATTTTCACAAAAAAGTGAAATTTTCAAAAATCCAGAAAATTGGATGAAAAAGACTAAATATCAAGGACTCATTGGGCGAAACGCTCTGGAACTGAAATCGGAACGCTCACTGACATTTCCCCTATCTGAAAGTCTGATAAACGGCGCAAAAATGACAGTCCAAAAAAAAATTTTTTCAACTTTTTTCAATTTTACCCCCGTGGGATATAAATTCTGCACACACACATTTGGAACTCTCCTGGGGTACCCTCACACATATTATTCCCTCATTTAGTGGATATTTTCACAAAAAAGTGAAATTTTCAAAAATCCAGAAAATTGGATGAAAAAGACTAAATATCAAGGACTCATTGGGCGAAACGCTCTGGAACTGAAATCGGAATGCTCACTGACATTTCCCCTATCTGAAAGTCTGATAAACGGCGCAAAAATGACTAAGTCCAAAAAAAAATTTTTTCAACTTTTTTCAATTTTACCCCTGTGGGATATATATTCTACCCACACACATTTGGAACTCTCCTGGGGTACCCTCACACATATTATTCCCTCATTTAGTGGATATTTTCACAAAAAAGTGAAATTTTCAAAAATCCAGAAAATTGGCTGAAAACGACTAAATATCAAGAACTCATTGGGCGAATCGCTCTGGAACTGAAATCGGAACGCTCACTGACATTTCCCCAATCTGAAAGTCTGATAAACGCCGGAAAAATGACTAAGTCCAAAAAAAAAATTTTTCAACTTTTTTCAATTTTACCCCCGTGGGATATATATTCTACCCACACACATTTGGAACTCTCCTGGGGTACCCTCACACATATTATTCCCTCATTTAATGGATATTTTCACAAAAAAGTGAAATTATCAAAAATCCATAAAATTGGCTGAAAAAGACTAAATATCAAGGACTCATTGGGCGAAACGCTCTGGAACTGAAATCGGAACGCTCACTGACATTTCCCCTATCTGAAAGTCTGATAAACGCCGGAAAAATGACTAAGTCCAAAAAACATTTTTTCAACTTTTTTCAATTTTACCCCCGTGGGATATATATTCTGCCCACACACATTTGGAACTCTCCTGGGGAACCCTCACACATATTATTCCCTCATTAAGTGGATATTTTCACAAAAAAGTGAAATTTTCAAAAATCCAGAAAATTGGCTGAAAAAGACTAAATATCAAGGACTCATTGGGCGAAACGCTCTGGAACTGAAATCGGAACGCTCACTGACATTTCCCCTATCTGAAAGTCTGATAAACGGCGCAAAAATGACAGTCCAAAAAAAATTTTTTTCAACTTTTTTCAATTTTACCCCCGTGGGATATAAATTCTGCACACACACATTTGGAACTCTCCTGGGGTACCCTCACACATATTATTCCCTCATTTAGTGGATATTTTCACAAAAAAGTGAAATTTTCAAAAATCCAGAAAATTGGATGAAAAAGACTAAATATCAAGGAGTCATTGGGCGAAACGCTCTGGAACTGAAATCGGAACGCTCACTGACATTTCCCCAATCTGAAAGTCTGATAAACGCCGGAAAAATGACGAAGTCCAAAAAAAAAATTTTTCAACTTTTTTCAATTTTACCCCCGTTGGATATATATTCTACCCACACACATTTGGAACTCTCCTGGGGTACCCTCACACATATTATTCCCTCATTTAGTGGATATTTTCACAAAAAAGTGAAATTTTCAAAAATCCAGAAAATTGGATGAAAAAGACTAAATATCAAGGACTCATTGGGCGAAACGCTCTGGAACTGAAATCGGAATGCTCACTGACATTTCCCCTATCTGAAAGTCTGATAAACGGCGCAAAAATGACTAAGTCCAAAAAAAATTTTTTTCAATTTTACCCCCGTGGGATATATATTCTACCCACACACATTTGGAACTCTCCTGGGGTACCCTCACACATATTATTCCCTCATTTAATGGATATTTTCACAAAAAAGTGAAATTATCAAAAATCCATAAAATTGGCTGAAAAAGACTAAATGTCAAGGACTCATTGGTCGAAACGCTCTGGAACTGAAATCGGAACGCTCACTGACATTTCCCCTATCTGAAAGTCTGATAAACGCCGGAAAAATGACTAAGTCCAAAAAACATTTTTTCAACTTTTTTCAATTTTACCCCCGTGGGATATATATTCTGCCCACACACATTTGGAACTCTCCTGGGGAACCCTCACACATATTATTCCCTCATTAAGTGGATATTTTCACAAAAAAGTGAAATTTTCAAAAATCCAGAAAATTGGCTGAAAAAGACTAAATATCAAGGACTCATTGGGCGAAACGCTCTGGAACTGAAATTGGAACGCTCACTGACATTTCCCCTATCTGGAAGTCTGATAAACGCCGGAAAAATGACTAAGTCCAAAAAAAAAATTTTTGAACTTTTTTCAATTTTACCCCCGTGGGATATATATACTACCCACACACATTTGGAACTCTCCTGGGGTACCCTCACACATATTATTCCCTCATTTAGTGGATATTTTCACAAAAAAGTGAAATTTTCAAAAATCCAGAAAATTGGATGAAAAATACTAAATATCAAGGACTCATTGGGCGAAACGCTCTGGAACTGAAATCGGAACGCTCACTGACATTTCCTCTATCTGAAAGTCTGATAAACGGCGCAAAAATGACTAAGTCCAAAAAAAAATTTTTTAAACTTTTTTCAATTTTACCCCCGTGGGATATATATTCTGCACACACACATTTGGAACTCTCCTGGGGTACCCTCACACATATTATTCCCTCATTTAGTGGATATTTTCACAAAAAAGTGAAATTTTCAAAAATCCAGAAAATTGGATGAAAAAGACTAAATATCAAGGACTCATTGGGCGAAACGCTCTGGAACTGAAATCGGAACGCTCACTGACATTTCCCCTATCTGAAAGTCTGATAAACGTCGGAAAAATGACTAAGTCCAAAAAAAAAAATTTTTCAACTTTTTTCAATTTTACCCCCGTGCGATATATATTCTACCCACACACATTTGGAACACTCCTGGTGTACCCTCACATATATTATTCCCTCATTTAGTGGATATTTTCACAAAAAAGTGAAATTTTCAAAAATCCAGAAAATTGGCTGAAAACGACTAAATATCAAGAACTCATTGGGCGAATCGCTCTGGAAATGAAATCGGAACGCTCACTGACATTTCCCCTATCTGAAAGCCTGATAAACGCCGGAAAAATGACTCAGTCCAAAAAAAAATTTTTTTCAACTTTTTTCAATTTTACCCCCGCGGGTTATATATTCTACGCACACACATTTTGAACTCTCCTGGGGTACCCTCACACATATTATTCCCTCATTTAGTGGATATTTTCACAAAAAAGTGAAATTTTCAAAAATCCAGAAAATTGGCTGAAAAAGACTAAATATCAAGAACTCATTGGGCGAATCGCTCTGGAACTGAAATCGGAATGCTCACTAACATTTCCCCTATCTGAAAGTCTGATAAACGCACGTAAAATGATTAAGTCCAAAAAAAAAATTTTTCAACTTTTTTCAATTATACTCCGTGGGAAATATATTCTACCCACACACATTTGGAACTCTCCTGGGGTACCCTCACACATATTATTCCCTCATTTAGTGGATATTTTCACAAAAAAGTGAAATTTTCAAAAATCCATAAAATTGGCTGAAAAAGACTAAATATCAAGGACTCATTGGGCGAAACGCTCTGGAACTGAAATCGGAACGCTCACTGACATTTCCCCTATCTGAAAGTCTGATAAACGCCGGAAAAATGACTAAGTCCAAAAAACTTTTTTTCAACTTTTTTCAATTTTACCCCCGTGGGATATATATTCTGCCCACACACATTTGGAACTCTCCTGGGGAACCCTCACACATATTATTCCCTCATTAAGTGGATATTTTCACAAAAAAGTGAAATTTTCAAAAATCCAGAAAATTGGCTGAAAAAGACTAAATATCAAGGACTCATTGGGCGAAACGCTCTGGAACTGAAATCGGAACGCTCACTGACATTTGCCCTATCTAAAAGTCTGATAAACGGCGGAAAAATGACTAAGTCCAAAAAAAATTTTTTTTCAACTTTTTTCAATTTTACCCTCGTGGGATATATATTCTACCCACACACATTAGGAACTCTCCTGGGGTACCCTCACACATATTATTCCCTCATTTAGTGGATATTCTCACAAAAAAAGTGAAATTTTCAAAAATCCAGAAAATTGGCTGAAAAAGACAAAATATCAAGGACTCATTGGGCGAATCGCTCTGGAACTGAAATCGGAACGCTCACTGACATTTCCCCTATCTGAAAGTCTGATAAACGCCGGAAAAATGACTAAGTCCAAAAAACATTTTTTCAACTTTTTTCAATTTTACCCCCGTGGGATATATATTCTGCCCACACACATTTGGAACTGTCCTGGGGTACCCTCATACATATTATTCCCTCATTTAGTGGATATTTTCACAAAAAAGTGAAATTTTCAAAAATCCAGAAAAATGGCTGAAAAAGACTAAATATCAAGAACTCATTGGGCGAATCGCTCTGGAACTGAAATCGGAACGCTCACTGACATTTCCCCTATCTGAAAGTCTGATAAACGCCGGAAAAATGACTAAGTCCAAAAAAAAAATTTTTGAACTTTTTTCAATTTTACCCCCGTGGGATATATGTTCTGCCCACACACATTTGGAACTCTCCTGGGGTACCCTCACACATATTATTCCCTCATTTAGTGGATATTTTCACAAAAAAGTGAAATTTTCAAAAATCCAGAAAATTGGATGAAAAAGACTAAATATCAAGGACTCATTGGGCGAAACGCTCTGGAACTGAAATCGGAACGCTCACTGACATTTCCCCTATCTGAAAGTCTGATAAACGTCGGAAAAATGACTAAGTCCAAAAAAAAAAAATTTTTCAACTTTTTTCAATTTTACCCCCGTGCGATATATATTCTACCCACACACATTTGGAACACTCCTGGTGTACCCTCACACATATTATTCCCTCATTTAGTGGATATTTTCACAAAAAAGTGAAATTTTCAAAAATCCAGAAAATTGGCTGAAAACGACTAAATATCAAGAACTCATTGGGCGAAACGCTCTGGAACTGAAATCGGAACGCTCACTGACATTTCCCCTATCTGAAAGTCTGATAAACGCCGGAAAAATGACTAAGTCCAAAAAACATTTTTTCAACTTTTTTCAATTTTACCCCCGTGGGATATATATTCTGCCCACACACATTTGGAACTCTCCTGGGGAACCCTCACACATATTATTCCCTCATTAAGTGGATATTTTCACAAAAAAGTGAAATTTTCAAAAATCCAGAAAATTGGCTGAAAAAGACTAAATATCAAGGACTCATTGGGCGAAACGCTCTGGAACTGAAATTGGAACGCTCACTGACATTTCCCCTATCTGGAAGTCTGATAAACGCCGGAAAAATGACTAAGTCCAAAAAAAAAATTTTTGAACTTTTTTCAATTTTACCCCCGTGGGATATATATACTACCCACACACATTTGGAACTCTCCTGGGGTACCCTCACACATATTATTCCCTCATTTAGTGGATATTTTCACAAAAAAGTGAAATTTTCAAAAATCCAGAAAATTGGCTGAAAATGACTAAATATGAAGAACTCATTGGGCGAATCGCTCTGGAACTGAAATCGGAACGCTCACGGACATTTCCCCAATCTGAAAGTCTGATAAACGCCGGAAAAATGACTAAGTCCAAAAAACATTTTTTCAACTTTTTTCAATTTTACCCCCGTGGGATATATATTCTGCCCACACACATTTGGAACTGTCCTGGGGTACCCTCATACATATTATTCCCTCTTTTAGTGGATATTTTCACAAAAAAGTGAAATTTTCAAAAATCCAGAAAATTGGCTGAAAACGACTAAATAACAAGGACTCATTGGGCGAATCGCTCTGGAACTGAAATCGGAATGCTCACTGACATTTCCACTATCTGAAAGTCTGATAAACGCCAGAAAAATGACTAAGTCCAAAAAAAATTGTTTTAAACTTTTTTCAATTTTACCCCCGTGGGATATATATTCTACCCACACACATTTGGAACTCTCCTGGGGTACCCTCACACATATTATTCCCTCATTTAGTGGATATTTTGACAAAAAAGTGAAATTTTCAAAAATCCAAAAAATTGGCTGAAAACTACTAAATATCAAGGACTCATTGGGTGAATCACTCTGGTACTGAAATCGGAATGCTCACTGACATTTCCCCTATCAGAAAGTCTGATAAACGCCAGAAAAATGACTAAGTCCAAAAAAATTTTTTTTCAACTTTTTTCAATTTTACCCCCGTGGGATATATATTCTACCCACACACATTTGGAACTCTCCTGGGGTACCCTCACACATATTATTCCCTCATTTAGTGTATATTTTCACAAAAAAAGTGAAATTTTCAAAAATCCAGATAATTGGCTGAAAACTACTAAATATCAAGGACTCATTGGGCGAATCGCTCTGGAACTGAAATCGGAACGCTCACTGACATTTCCCCTATCTGAAAGTCTGATAAACGCTGGAAAAACGACTAAGTCCAAAAAATTTTTTTTCAACTTTTTTCAATTTTACCCCCGTGGGATATATATTCTTCCCACACACATTTGGAACTCTCCTGGGGTACCCTCACACATATTATTCCCTCATTTAGTGGATATTTTCACAAAAAAGTGAAATTTTCAAAAATCCAGAAAATTGGCTGAAAACGACTAAATAACAAGGACTCATTGGGCGAATCGCTCTGGAACTGAAATCGGAATGCTCACTGACATTTCCACTATCTGAAAGTCTGATAAACGCCAGAAAAATGACTAAGTCCAAAAAAAATTTTTTTAAACTTTTTTCAATTTTACCCCCGTGGGATATATATTCTACCCACACACATTTGGAACTCTCCTGGGGTACCCTCACACATATTATTCCCTCGTTTAGTGGATATTTTCACAAAAAAGTGAAATTTTCAAAAATCCAAAAAATTGGCTGAAAACGACTAAATATCAAGGACTCATTGGGTGAATCAGTCTGGAACTGAAATCGGAATGCTCACTGACATTTCCCCTATCTGAAAGTCTGATAAACGCCAGAAAAATGACTAAGTCCAAAAAAAAATTTTTTTCAACTTTTTTCAATTTTACCCCCGTGGGATATATATTCTACCCACACACATTTGGAACTCTCCTGGGGTACCCTCACACATATTATTCCCTCATTTAGTGGATATTTTGACAAAAAAGTGAAATTTTCAAAAATCCAAAAAATTGGCTGAAAACGACTAAATATCAAGGACTCATTGGGTGAATCACTCTGGTACTGAAATCGGAATGCTCACTGACATTTCCCCTATCAGAAAGTCTGATAAACGCCAGAAAAATGACTAAGTCCAAAAAAAAATTTTTTTCAACTTTTTTCAATTTTACTCCCGTGGGATATGTATTCTACCCACACACATTTGGAACTCTCCTGGGGTACCCTCACACATATTATTCCCTCATTTAGTGGATATTTTCACAAATAAGTGAAATTTTCAAAAATCCAGAAAATTGGCTGAAAACGACTAAATAACAAGGACTCATTGGGAGAATCACTCTGGAACCGAAATCGGAATGCTCACTGACATTTCCCCCCTCTGAAAGTGTGATAAACGCCGGAAAAATGACTAAGTCCAAAAAAAAATTTTTTTCAATTTTTTTCAATTTTACCCCCGTGGGATATATATTCTACCCACACACATTTGGAACTCTCCTGGGGTACCCTCACACATATTATTCCCTCATTTAGTGTATATTTTCACAAAAAAAGTGAAATTTTCAAAAATCCAGATAATTGGCTGAAAACTACTAAATATCAAGGACTCATTGGGCGAATCGCTCTGGAACTGAAATCGGAACGCTCACTGACATTTCCCCTATCTGAAAGTCTGATAAACGCTGGAAAAACGACTAAGTCCAAAAAATTTTTTTTCAACTTTTTTCAATTTTACCCCCGTGGGATATATATTCTTCCCACACACATTTGGAACTCTCCTGGGGTACCCTCACACATATTATTCCCTCATTTAGTGGATATTTTCACAAAAAAGTGAAATTTTCAAAAATCCAGAAAATTGGCTGAAAACGACTAAATAACAAGGACTCATTGGGCGAATCAGTCTGGAACTGAAATCGGAATGCTCACTGACATTTCCCCTATCTGAAAGTCTGATAAACGCCAGAAAAATGAGTAAGTCCAAAAAAAAATTTTTTTCAACTTTTTTCAATTTTACCCCCGTGGGATATATATTCTACCCACACACATTTGGAACTCTCCTGGGGTACCCTCGCACATATTATTCCCTCATTTAGTGGATATTTTGACAAAAAAGTGAAATTTTCAAAAATCCAAAAAATTGGCTGAAAACGACTAAATATCAAGGACTCATTGGGTGAATCACTCTGGTACTGAAATCGGAATGCTCACTGACATTTCCCCTATCAGAAAGTCTGATAAACGCCAGAAAAATGACTAAGTCCAAAAAAAAATTTTTTTCAACTTTTTTCAATTTTACCCCCGTGGGATATGTATTCTACCCACACACATTTGGAACTCTCCTGGGGTACCCTCACACATATTATTCCCTCATTTAGTGGATATTTTCACAAAAAAAGTGAAATTTTCAAAAATACAGAAAATTGGCTGAAAACGACTAAATAACAAGGACTCATTTGGAGAATCACTCTGGAACTGAAATCGGAACGCTCACTGACATTTCCCCTATCTGAAAGTCTGATAAACGCCAGAAAAATGACTAAGTCCAAAAAAAAATTTTTTTCAACTTTTTTCAATTTTACCCCCGTGGGATATGTATTCTACCCACATACATTTGGAACTCTCCTGGTGTACCCTCACACATATTATTCCCTCATTTAGTGGATATTTTCACAAAAAAGTGACATTTTCAAAAATCCAGAAAATTGGCTGAAAACGACTAAATAACATGGACTCATTGGGCGAATCGCTCTGGAACTGAAATTGGAACGCTCACTGACATTTGCCCTATCTGAAAGTCTGATAAACACCAGAAAAATGACTAAGTCCAAAAAAAAATTGTTTTCAACTTTTTTCAATTTTACCCCCGTGGGATATATATTCTACCCACACACATTTGGAACTCTCCTGGGGTACCCTCACACATATTATTCCCTCATTTAGTGGATATTTTGACAAAAAAGTGAAATTTTCAAAAATCCAAAAAATTGGCTGAAAACTACTAAATATCAAGGACTCATTGGGTGAATCACTCTGGTACTGAAATCGTAATGCTCACTGACATTTCCCCTATCAGAAAGTCTGATAAACGCCAGAAAAATGACTAAGTCCAAAAAAATTTTTTTTCAACTTTTTTCAATTTTACCCCCGTGGGATATATATTCTACCCACACACATTTGGAACTCTCCTGGGGTACCCTCACACATATTATTCCCTCATTTAGTGTATATTTTCACAAAAAAAGTGAAATTTTCAAAAATCCAGATAATTGGCTGAAAACTACTAAATATCAAGGACTCATTGGGCGAATCGCTCTGGAACTGAAATCGGAACGCTCACTGACATTTCCCCTATCTGAAAGTGTGATAAACGCTGGAAAAACGACTAAGTCCAAAAAATTTTTTTTCAACTTTTTTCAATTTTACCCCCGTGGGATATATATTCTTCCCACACACATTTGGAACTCTCCTGGGGTACCCTCACACATATTATTCCCTCATTTAGTGGATATTTTCACAAAAAAGTGAAATTTTCAAAAATCCAGAAAATTGGCTGAAAACGACTAAATAACAAGGACTCATTGGGCGAATCGCTCTGGAACTGAAATCGGAATGCTCACTGACATTTCCACTATCTGAAAGTCTGATAAACGCCAGAAAAATGACTAAGTCCAAAAAAAATTTTTTTAAACTTTTTTCAATTTTACCCCCGTGGGATATATATTCTACCCACACACATTTGGAACTCTCCTGGGGTACCCTCACACATATTATTCCCTCATTTAGTGGATATTTTCACAAAAAAGTGAAATTTTCAAAAATCCAAAAAATTGGCTGAAAACGACTAAATATCAAGGACTCATTGGGTGAATCAGTCTGGAACTGAAATCGGAATGCTCACTGACATTTCCCCTATCTGAAAGTCTGATAAACGCCAGAAAAATGACTAAGTCCAAAAAAAAATTTTTTTCAACTTTTTTCAATTTTACCCCCGTGGGATATATATTCTACCCACACACATTTGGAACTCTCCTGGGGTACCCTCACACATATTATTCCCTCATTTAGTGGATATTTTGACAAAAAAGTGAAATTTTCAAAAATCCAAAAAATTGGCTGAAAACGACTAAATATCAAGGACTCATTGGGTGAATCACTCTGGTACTGAAATCGGAATGCTCACTGACATTTCCCCTATCAGAAAGTCTGATAAACGCCAGAAAAATGACTAAGTCCAAAAAAAAATTTTTTTCAACTTTTTTCAATTTTACTCCCGTGGGATATGTATTCTACCCACACACATTTGGAACTCTCCTGGGGTACCCTCACACATATTATTCCCTCATTTAGTGGATATTTTCACAAATAAGTGAAATTTTCAAAAATCCAGAAAATTGGCTGAAAACGACTAAATAACAAGGACTCATTGGGAGAATCACTCTGGAACCGAAATCGGAATGCTCACTGACATTTCCCCCCTCTGAAAGTGTGATAAACGCCGGAAAAATGACTAAGTCCAAAAAAAAATTTTTTTCAATTTTTTTCAATTTTACCCCCGTGGGATATATATTCTACCCACACACATTTGGAACTCTCCTGGGGTACCCTCACACATATTATTCCCTCATTTAGTGTATATTTTCACAAAAAAAGTGAAATTTTCAAAAATCCAGATAATTGGCTGAAAACTACTAAATATCAAGGACTCATTGGGCGAATCGCTCTGGAACTGAAATCGGAACGCTCACTGACATTTCCCCTATCTGAAAGTCTGATAAACGCTGGAAAAACGACTAAGTCCAAAAAATTTTTTTTCAACTTTTTTCAATTTTACCCCCGTGGGATATATATTCTTCCCACACACATTTGGAACTCTCCTGGGGTACCCTCACACATATTATTCCCTCATTTAGTGGATATTTTCACAAAAAAGTGAAATTTTCAAAAATCCAGAAAATTGGCTGAAAACGACTAAATAACAAGGACTCATTGGGCGAATCAGTCTGGAACTGAAATCGGAATGCTCACTGACATTTCCCCTATCTGAAAGTCTGATAAACGCCAGAAAAATGAGTAAGTCCAAAAAAAAATTTTTTTCAACTTTTTTCAATTTTACCCCCGTGGGATATATATTCTACCCACACACATTTGGAACTCTCCTGGGGTACCCTCGCACATATTATTCCCTCATTTAGTGGATATTTTGACAAAAAAGTGAAATTTTCAAAAATCCAAAAAATTGGCTGAAAACGACTAAATATCAAGGACTCATTGGGTGAATCACTCTGGTACTGAAATCGGAATGCTCACTGACATTTCCCCTATCAGAAAGTCTGATAAACGCCAGAAAAATGACTAAGTCCAAAAAAAAATTTTTTTCAACTTTTTTCAATTTTACCCCCGTGGGATATGTATTCTACCCACACACATTTGGAACTCTCCTGGGGTACCCTCACACATATTATTCCCTCATTTAGTGGATATTTTCACAAAAAAAGTGAAATTTTCAAAAATACAGAAAATTGGCTGAAAACGACTAAATAACAAGGACTCATTTGGAGAATCACTCTGGAACTGAAATCGGAACGCTCACTGACATTTCCCCTATCTGAAAGTCTGATAAACGCCAGAAAAATGACTAAGTCCAAAAAAAAATTTTTTTCAACTTTTTTCAATTTTACCCCCGTGGGATATGTATTCTACCCACATACATTTGGAACTCTCCTGGTGTACCCTCACACATATTATTCCCTCATTTAGTGGATATTTTCACAAAAAAGTGACATTTTCAAAAATCCAGAAAATTGGCTGAAAACGACTAAATAACATGGACTCATTGGGCGAATCACTCTGGAACTGAAATTGGAACGCTCACTGACATTTGCCCTATCTGAAAGTCTGATAAACACCAGAAAAATGACTAAGTCCAAAAAAAAATTGTTTTCAACTTTTTTCAATTTTACCCCCGTGGGATATATATTCTACCCACACACATTTGGAACTCTCCTGGGGTACCCTCACACATATTATTCCCTCATTTAGTGGATATTTTGACAAAAAAGTGAAATTTTCAAAAATCCAAAAAATTGGCTGAAAACTACTAAATATCAAGGACTCATTGGGTGAATCACTCTGGTACTGAAATCGGAATGCTCACTGACATTTCCCCTATCAGAAAGTCTGATAAACGCCAGAAAAATGACTAAGTCCAAAAAAATTTTTTTTCAACTTTTTTCAATTTTACCCCCGTGGGATATATATTCTACCCACACACATTTGGAACTCTCCTGGGGTACCCTCACACATATTATTCCCTCATTTAGTGTATATTTTCACAAAAAAAGTGAAATTTTCAAAAATCCAGATAATTGGCTGAAAACTACTAAATATCAAGGACTCATTGGGCGAATCGCTCTGGAACTGAAATCGGAACGCTCACTGACATTTCCCCTATCTGAAAGTCTGATAAACGCTGGAAAAACGACTAAGTCCAAAAAAATTTTTTTCAACTTTTTTCAATTTTACCCCCGTGGGATATATATTCTTCCCACACACATTTGGAACTCTCCTGGGGTACCCTCACACATATTATTCCCTCATTTAGTGGATATTTTCACAAAAAAGTGAAATTTTCAAAAATCCAGAAAATTGGCTGAAAACGACTAAATAACAACGACTCATTGGGCGAATCGCTCTGGAACTGAAATCGGAATGCTCACTGACATTTCCACTATCTGAAAGTCTGATAAACGCCAGAAAAATGACTAAGTCCAAAAAAAATTTTTTTCAACTTTTTTCAATTTTACCCCCGTGGGATATATATTCTACCCACACACATTTGGAACTCTCCTGGGGTACCCTCACACATATTATTCCCTCATTTAGTGTATATTTTCACAAAAAAAGTGAAATTTTCAAAAATCCAGATAATTGGCTGAAAACTACTAAATATCAAGGACTCATTGGGCGAATCGCTCTGGAACTGAAATCGGAACGCTCACTGACATTTCCCCTATCTGAAAGTCTGATAAACGCCAGAAAAATCACTAAGTCCAAAAAAAAATTTATTTTTTTATTTTTTTCAATTTTACCCCCGTGGGATATATTTTCTACCCACACACATTTGGAACTCTCCTGGTGTACCCTCACACATATTATTCCCTCATTTAGTGGATATTTTCACACAAAAGTGACATTTTCAAAAATCCAGAAAATTGGCTGAAAACGACTAAATAACATGGACTCATTGGGCGAATCGCTCTGGAACTGAAATCGGAACGCTAACTGACATTTCCCCTATCTGAAAGTCTGATAAACGCCAGAAAAATGACTAAGTCCAAAAAAAAATTTTTTTAAACTTTTTTCAATTTTACCCCCATGGGATATATATTCTACCCACACACATTGGGAACTCTCCTGGGGTACCCTCACACATATTATTCCCTCATTTAGTGGATATTTTCACAAAAAAGTGAAATTTTCAAAAATCCAAAAAATTGGCTGAAAACAACTAAATATCAAGGACTCATTGGGTGAATCGCTCTGGAACTGAAATCGGAACGCTCACTGACATTTCCCCTATCTGAAAGTCTGATAAACGCTGGAAAAACGACTAAGTCCAAAAAAAATTTTTTTCAACTTTTTTCAATTTTACCCCCGTGGGATATATATTCTTCCCACACACATTTGGAACTCTCCTGGGGTACCCTCACACATATTATTCCCTCATTTAGTGGATATTTTCACAAAAAAGTGAAATTTTCAAAAATCCAGAAAATTGGCTGAAAACGACTAAATAACAAGGACTCATTGGGCGAATCGCTCTGGAACTGAAATCGGAATGCTCACTGACATTTCCACTATCTGAAAGTCTGATAAACGCCAGAAAAATGACTAAGTCCAAAAAAAAATTTTTTTCAACTTTTTTCAATTTTACCCCCGTGGGATATATATTCTACCCACACACATTTGGAACTCTCCTGGGGTACCCTCACACATATTATTCCCTCATTTAGTGGATATTTTCAAAAAAAAGTGAAATTTTCAAAAATCCAAAAAATTGGCTGAAAACGACTAAATATCAAGGACTCATTGGGTGAATCAGTCTGGAACTGAAATCGGAATGCTCACTGACATTTCCCCTATCTGAAAGTCTGATAAACGCCAGAAAAATGACTAAGTCCAAAAAAAAATTGTTTTCAACTTTTTTCAATTTTACCCCCGTGGGATATATATTCTACCCACACACATTTGGAACTCTCCTGGGGTACCCTCACACATATTATTCAATCATTTAGTGGATATTTTCACAAAAAAGTGAAATTATCAAAAATCCATAAAATTGGCTGAAAAAGACTAAATATCAAGGACTCATTGGGCGAAACGCTCTGGAACTGAAATCGGAATGCTCACTGACATTTCCCCTATCTGAAAGTCTGATAAACGGCGCAAAAATGACTAAGTCCAAAAAAAAATTTTTCAACTTTTTTCAATTTTACCCCCGTGGGATATATGTTCTGCCCACACACATTTGGAAGTCTCCTGGGGTACCCTCACACATATTATTCCCTCATTTAGTGGATATTTTCACAAAAAAGTGAAATTTTCAAAAATCCAGAAAATTGGATGAAAAAGACTAAATATCAAGGACTCATTGGGCGAAACGCTCTGGAACTGAAATCGGAACGCTCACTGACATTTCCCCTATCTGAAAGTCTGATAAACGGCGCAAAAATGACAGTCCAAAAAAAAATTTTTTCAACTTTTTTCAATTTTACCCCCGTGGGATATAAATTCTGCACACACACATTTGGAACTCTCCTGGGGTACCCTCACACATATTATTCCCTCATTTAGTGGATATTTTCACAAAAAAGTGAAATTTTCAAAAATCCAGAAAATTGGATGAAAAAGACTAAATATCAAGGACTCATTGGGCGAAACGCTCTGGAACTGAAATCGGAACGCTAACTGACATTTCCCCTATCTGAAAGTCTGATAAACGGCGCAAAAATGACAGTCCAAAAAAAAATTTTTTCAACTTTTTTCAATTTTACCCCCGTGGGATATATATTCTGCACACACACATTTGGAACTCTCCTGGGGTACCCTCACACATATTATTCCCTCATTTAGTGGATATTTTCACAAAAAAGTGAAATTTTCAAAAATCCAGAAAATTGGATGAAAAAGACTAAATATCAAGGACTCATTGGGCGAAACGCTCTGGAACTGAAATCGGAATGCTCACTGACATTTCCCCTATCTGAAAGTCTGATAAACGGCGCAAAAATGACTAAGTCCAAAAAAAAATTTTTTCAACTTTTTTCAATTTTACCCCCGTGGGATATATATTCTACCCACACACATTTGGAACTCTCCTGGGGTACCCTCACACATATTATTCCCTCATTTAGTGGATATTTTCACAAAAAAGTGAAATTTTCAAAAATCCAGAAAATTGGCTGAAAACGACTAAATATCAAGAACTCATTGGGCGAATCGCTCTGGAACTGAAATCGGAACGCTCACTGACATTTCCCCAATCTGAAAGTCTGATAAACGCCGGAAAAATGACTAAGTCCAAAAAAAAAATTTTTCAACTTTTTTTAATTTTACCCCCGTGGGATATATATTCTACCCACACACATTTGGAACTCTCCTGGGGTACCCTCACACATATTATTCAATCATTTAGTGGATATTTTCACAAAAAAGTGAAATTATCAAAAATCCATAAAATTGGCTGAAAAAGACTAAATATCAAGGACTCATTGGGCGAAACGCTCTGGAACTGAAATCGGAATGCTCACTGACATTTCCCCTATCTGAAAGTCTGATAAACGCCGGAAAAATGACTAAGTCCAAAAAACATTTTTTCAACTTTTTTCAATTTTACCCCCGTGGGATATATATTCTGCCCACACACATTTGGAACTCTCCTGGGGTACTCTCACACATATTATTCCCTCATTTAGTGGATATTTTCACAAAAAAGTGAAATTTTCAAAAATCCAGAAAATTGGCTGAAAAAGACTAAATATCAAGAACTTATTGGGCGAATCGCTCTGGAACTGAAATCGGAACGCTCACTGACATTTCCCCTATCTGAAAGTCTGATAAACGCCGGAAAAATGACTAAGTCCAAAAAAAAAATTTTTTAACTTTTTTCAATTTTACCCCCGTGGGATATATATACTACCCACACACATTTGGAACTCTCCTGGGGTACCCTCACACATATTATTCCCTCATTTAGTGGATATTTTCACAAAAAAGTGAAATTTTCAAAAATCCAGAAAATTGGATGAAAAAGACTAAATATCAAGGACTCATTGGGTGAATCAGTCTGGAACTGAAATCGGAATGCTCACTGACATTTCCCCTATCTGAAAGTCTGATAAACGCCAGAAAAATGACTAAGTCCAAAAAAAAATTGTTTTCAACTTTTTTCAATTTTACCCCCGTGGGATATATATTCTACCCACACACATTTGGAACTCTCCTGGGGTACCCTCACACATATTATTCAATCATTTAGTGGATATTTTCACAAAAAAGTGAAATTATCAAAAATCCATAAAATTGGCTGAAAAAGACTAAATATCAAGGACTCATTGGGCGAAACGCTCTGGAACTGAAATTGGAATGCTCACTGACATTTCCCCTATCTGAAAGTCTGATAAACGGCGCAAAAATGACTAAGTCCAAAAAAAAATTTTTCAACTTTTTTCAATTTTACCCCCGTGGGATATATGTTCTGCCCACACACATTTGGAAGTCTCCTGGGGTACCCTCACACATATTATTCCCTCATTTAGTGGATATTTTCACAAAAAAGTGAAATTTTCAAAAATCCAGAAAATTGGATGAAAAAGACTAAATATCAAGGACTCATTGGGCGAAACGCTCTGGAACTGAAATCGGAACGCTCACTGACATTTCCCCTATCTGAAAGTCTGATAAACGGCGCAAAAATGACAGTCCAAAAAAAAATTTTTTCAACTTTTTTCAATTTTACCCCCGTGGGATATAAATTCTGCACACACACATTTGGAACTCTCCTGGAGTACCCTCACACATATTATTCCCTCATTTAGTGGATATTTTCACAAAAAAGTGAAATTTTCAAAAATCCAGAAAATTGGATGAAAAAGACTAAATATCAAGGACTCATTGGGCGAAACGCTCTGGAACTGAAATCGGAACGCTAACTGACATTTCCCCTATCTGAAAGTCTGATAAACGGCGCAAAAATGACAGTCCAAAAAAAAATTTTTTCAACTTTTTTCAATTTTACCCCCGTGGGATATATATTCTGCACACACACATTTGGAACTCTCCTGGGGTACCCTCACACATATTATTCCCTCATTTAGTGGATATTTTCACAAAAAAGTGAAATTTTCAAAAATCCAGAAAATTGGATGAAAAAGACTAAATATCAAGGACTCATTGGGCGAAACGCTCTGGAACTGAAATCGGAATGCTCACTGACATTTCCCCTATCTGAAAGTCTGATAAACGGCGCAAAAATGACTAAGTCCAAAAAAAAATTTTTTCAACTTTTTTCAATTTTACCCCCGTGGGATATATATTCTACCCACACACATTTGGAACTCTCCTGGGGTACCCTCACACATATTATTCCCTCATTTAGTGGATATTTTCACAAAAAAGTGAAATTTTCAAAAATCCAGAAAATTGGCTGAAAACGACTAAATATCAAGAACTCATTGGGCGAATCGCTCTGGAACTGAAATCGGAACGCTCACTGACATTTCCCCAATCTGAAAGTCTGATAAACGCCGGAAAAATGACTAAGTCCAAAAAAAAAATTTTTCAACTTTTTTTAATTTTACCCCCGTGGGATATATATTCTACCCACACACATTTGGAACTCTCCTGGGGTACCCTCACACATATTATTCAATCATTTAGTGGATATTTTCACAAAAAAGTGAAATTATCAAAAATCCATAAAATTGGCTGAAAAAGACTAAATATCAAGGACTCATTGGGCGAAACGCTCTGGAACTGAAATCGGAATGCTCACTGACATTTCCCCTATCTGAAAGTCTGATAAACGCCGGAAAAATGACTAAGTCCAAAAAACATTTTTTCAACTTTTTTCAATTTTACCCCCGTGGGATATATATTCTGCCCACACACATTTGGAACTCTCCTGGGGTACTCTCACACATATTATTCCCTCATTTAGTGGATATTTTCACAAAAAAGTGAAATTTTCAAAAATCCAGAAAATTGGCTGAAAAAGACTAAATATCAAGAACTCATTGGGCGAATCGCTCTGGAACTGAAATCGGAACGCTCACTGACATTTCCCCTATCTGAAAGTCTGATAAACGCCGGAAAAATGACTAAGTCCAAAAAAAAAATTTTTTAACTTTTTTCAATTTTACCCCCGTGGGATATATATACTACCCACACACATTTGGAACTCTCCTGGGGTACCCTCACACATATTATTCCCTCATTTAGTGGATATTTTCACAAAAAAGTGAAATTTTCAAAAATCCAGAAAATTGGATGAAAAAGACTAAATATCAAGAACTCATTTGGCGAAACGCTCTGGAACTGAAATCGGAACGCTCACTGACATTTCCCCTATCTGAAAGTCTGATAAACGGCGCAAAAATGACTAAGTCCAAAAAAAAATTTTTTCAACTTTTTTCAATTTTACCCCCGTGGGATATATATTCTACCCACACACATTTGGAACTCTCCTGGGGTACCCTCACACATATTATTCCCTCATTTAGTGGATATTTTCACAAAAAAGTGAAATTTTCAAAAATCCAGAAAATTGGCTGAAAACGACTAAATATCAAGAACTCATTGGGCGAATCACTCTGGAACTGAAATCGGAACGCTCACTGACATTTCCCCAATCTGAAAGTCTGATAAACGCCGGAAAAATGACTAAGTCCAAAAAAAAAATTTTTCAACTTTTTTCAATTTTACCCCCGTGGGATATATTTTCTACCCACACACATTTGGAACTCTCCTGGGGTACCCTCACACATATTATTCCCTCATTTAGTGGATATTTTCACAAAAAAGTGAAATTTTCAAAAATCCAGAAAATTGGATGAAAAAGACTAAATATCAAGGACTCATTGGGCGAAACGCTCTGGAACTGAAATCGGAATGCTCACTGACATTTCCCCTATCTGAAAGTCTGATAAACGGCGCAAAAATGACTAAGTCCAAAAAAAAATTTTTTCAACTTTTTTCAATTTTACCCCCGTGGGATATATATTCTACCCACACACATTTGGAACTCTCCTGGGGTACCCTCACACATATTATTCCCTCATTTAGTGGATATTTTCACAAAAAAGTGAAATTTTCAAAAATCCAGAAAATTGGCTGAAAACGACTAAATATCAAGAACTCATTGGGCGAATCGCTCTGGAACTGAAATCGGAACGCTCACTGACATTTCCCCAATCTGAAAGTCTGATAAACGCCGGAAAAATGACTAAGTCCAAAAAAAAAATTTTTCAACTTTTTTTAATTTTACCCCCGTGGGATATATATTCTACCCACACACATTTGGAACTCTCCTGGGGTACCCTCACACATATTATTCAATCATTTAGTGGATATTTTCACAAAAAAGTGAAATTATCAAAAATCCATAAAATTGGCTGAAAAAGACTAAATATCAAGGACTCATTGGGCGAAACGCTCTGGAACTGAAATCGGAATGCTCACTGACATTTCCCCTATCTGAAAGTCTGATAAACGCCGGAAAAATGACTAAGTCCAAAAAACATTTTTTCAACTTTTTTCAATTTTACCCCGTGGGATATATATTCTGCCCACACACATTTGGAACTCTCCTGGGGTACTCTCACACATATTATTCCCTCATTTAGTGGATATTTTCACAAAAAAGTGAAATTTTCAAAAATCCAGAAAATTGGCTGAAAAAGACTAAATATCAAGAACTCATTGGGCGAATCGCTCTGGAACTGAAATCGGAACGCTCACTGACATTTCCCCTATCTGAAAGTCTGATAAACGCCGGAAAAATGACTAAGTCCAAAAAAAAAATTTTTTAACTTTTTTCAATTTTACCCCCGTGGGATATATATACTACCCACACACATTTGGAACTCTCCTGGGGTACCCTCACACATATTATTCCCTCATTTAGTGGATATTTTCACAAAAAAGTGAAATTTTCAAAAATCCAGAAAATTGGATGAAAAAGACTAAATATCAAGAACTCATTTGGCGAAACGCTCTGGAACTGAAATCGGAACGCTCACTGACATTTCCCCTATCTGAAAGTCTGATAAACGGCGCAAAAATGACTAAGTCCAAAAAAAAATTTTTTCAACTTTTTTCAATTTTACCCCCGTGGGATATATATTCTACCCACACACATTTGGAACTCTCCTGGGGTACCCTCACACATATTATTCCCTCATTTAGTGGATATTTTCACAAAAAAGTGAAATTTTCAAAAATCCAGAAAATTGGCTGAAAACGACTAAATATCAAGAACTCATTGGGCGAATCACTCTGGAACTGAAATCGGAACGCTCACTGACATTTCCCCAATCTGAAAGTCTGATAAACGCCGGAAAAATGACTAAGTCCAAAAAAAAAATTTTTCAACTTTTTTCAATTTTACCCCCGTGGGATATATTTTCTACCCACACACATTTGGAACTCTCCTGGGGTACCCTCACACATATTATTCCCTCATTTAGTGGATATTTTCACAAAAAAGTGAAATTTTCAAAAATCCAGAAAATTGGATGAAAAAGACTAAATATCAAGGACTCATTGGGCGAAACGCTCTGGAACTGAAATCGGAATGCTCACTGACATTTCCCCTATCTGAAAGTCTGATAAACGGCGCAAAAATGACTAAGTCCAAAAAAAAATTTTTTCAACTTTTTTCAATTTTACCCCCGTGGGATATATATTCTACCCACACACATTTGGAACTCTCCTGGGGTACCCTCACACATATTATTCCCTCATTTAGTGGATATTTTCACAAAAAAGTGAAATTTTCAAAAATCCAGAAAATTGGCTGAAAACGACTAAATATCAAGAACTCATTGGGCGAATCGCTCTGGAACTGAAATCGGAACGCTCACTGACATTTCCCCAATCTGAAAGTCTGATAAACGCCGGAAAAATGACTAAGTCCAAAAAAAAAATTTTTCAACTTTTTTTAATTTTACCCCCGTGGGATATATATTCTACCCACACACATTTGGAACTCTCCTGGGGTACCCTCACACATATTATTCAATCATTTAGTGGATATTTTCACAAAAAAGTGAAATTATCAAAAATCCATAAAATTGGCTGAAAAAGACTAAATATCAAGGACTCATTGGGCGAAACGCTCTGGAACTGAAATCGGAATGCTCACTGACATTTCCCCTATCTGAAAGTCTGATAAACGCCGGAAAAATGACTAAGTCCAAAAAACATTTTTTCAACTTTTTTCAATTTTACCCCGTGGGATATATATTCTGCCCACACACATTTGGAACTCTCCTGGGGTACTCTCACACATATTATTCCCTCATTTAGTGGATATTTTCACAAAAAAGTGAAATTTTCAAAAATCCAGAAAATTGGCTGAAAAAGACTAAATATCAAGAACTCATTGGGCGAATCGCTCTGGAACTGAAATCGGAACGCTCACTGACATTTCCCCTATCTGAAAGTCTGATAAACGCCGGAAAAATGACTAAGTCCAAAAAAAAAATTTTTTAACTTTTTTCAATTTTACCCCCGTGGGATATATATACTACCCACACACATTTGGAACTCTCCTGGGGTACCCTCACACATATTATTCCCTCATTTAGTGGATATTTTCACAAAAAAGTGAAATTTTCAAAAATCCAGAAAATTGGATGAAAAAGACTAAATATCAAGAACTCATTTGGCGAAACGCTCTGGAACTGAAATCGGAACGCTCACTGACATTTCCCCTATCTGAAAGTCTGATAAACGGCGCAAAAATGACTAAGTCCAAAAAAAAATTTTTTCAACTTTTTTCAATTTTACCCCCGTGGGATATATATTCTACCCACACACATTTGGAACTCTCCTGGGGTACCCTCACACATATTATTCCCTCATTTAGTGGATATTTTCACAAAAAAGTGAAATTTTCAAAAATCCAGAAAATTGGCTGAAAACGACTAAATATCAAGAACTCATTGGGCGAATCACTCTGGAACTGAAATCGGAACGCTCACTGACATTTCCCCAATCTGAAAGTCTGATAAACGCCGGAAAAATGACTAAGTCCAAAAAAAAAATTTTTCAACTTTTTTCAATTTTACCCCCGTGGGATATATTTTCTACCCACACACATTTGGAACTCTCCTGGGGTACCCTCACACATATTATTCCCTCATTTAGTGGATATTTTCACAAAAAAGTGAAATTTTCAAAAATCCAGAAAATTGGATGAAAAAGACTAAATATCAAGGACTCATTGGGCGAAACGCTCTGGAACTGAAATCGGAATGCTCACTGACATTTCCCCTATCTGAAAGTCTGATAAACGGCGGAAAAATGACTAAGTCCAAAAAAAAAATTTTTTAACTTTTTTCAATTTTACCCCCGTGGGATATATATACTACCCACACACATTTGGAACTCTCCTGGGGTACCCTCACACATATTATTCCCTCATTTAGTGGATATTTTCACAAAAAAGTGAAATTTTCAAAAATCCAGAAAATTGGATGAAAAAGACTAAATATCAAGAACTCATTTGGCGAAACGCTCTGGAACTGAAATCGGAATGCTCACTGACATTTCCCCTATCTGAAAGTCTGATAAACGGCGCAAAAATGACTAAGTCCAAAAAAAAATTTTTTCAACTTTTTTCAATTTTACCCCCGTGGGATATATATTCTACCCACACACATTTGGAACTCTCCTGGGGTACCCTCACACATATTATTCCCTCATTTAGTGGATATTTTCACAAAAAAGTGAAATTTTCAAAAATCCAGAAAATTGGCTGAAAACGACTAAATATCAAGAACTCATTGGGCGAATCACTCTGGAACTGAAATCGGAACGCTCACTGACATTTCCCCAATCTGAAAGTCTGATAAACGCCGGAAAAATGACTAAGTCCAAAAAAAAAATTTTTCAACTTTTTTCAATTTTACCCCCGTGGGATATATTTTCTACCCACACACATTTGGAACTCTCCTGGGGTACCCTCACACATATTATTCCCTCATTTAGTGGATATTTTCACAAAAAAGTGAAATTTTCAAAAATCCAGAAAATTGGATGAAAAAGACTAAATATCAAGAACTCATTGGGCGAATCGCTCTGGAACTGAAATCGGAACGCTCACTGACATTTCCCCAATCTGAAAGTCTGATAAACGCCGGAAAAATGACTAAGTCCAAAAAAAAAATTTTTCAACTTTTTTCAATTTTACCCCCCGTGGGATATATATTCTACCCACACACATTTGGAACTCTCCTGGGGTACCCTCACACATATTATTCCCTCATTTAATGGATATTTTCACAAAAAAGTGAAATTATCAAAAATCCATAAAATTGGCTGAAAAAGACTAAATATCAAGGACTCATTGGGCGAAACGCTCTGGAACTGAAATCGGAACGCTAACTGACATTTCCCCTATCTGAAAGTCTGATAAACGGCGCAAAAATGACAGTCCAAAAAAAAATTTTTTCAACTTTTTTCAATTTTACCCCCGTGGGATATATATTCTGCACACACACATTTGGAACTCTCCTGGGGTACCCTCACACATATTATTCCCTCATTTAGTGGATATTTTCACAAAAAAGTGAAATTTTCAAAAATCCAGAAAATTGGATGAAAAAGACTAAATATCAAGGACTCATTGGGCGAAACGCTCTGGAACTGAAATCGGAATGCTCACTGACATTTCCCCTATCTGAAAGTCTGATAAACGGCGCAAAAATGACTAAGTCCAAAAAAAAATTTTTTCAACTTTTTTCAATTTTACCCCCGTGGGATATATATTCTACCCACACACATTTGGAACTCTCCTGGGGTACCCTCACACATATTATTCCCTCATTTAGTGGATATTTTCACAAAAAAGTGAAATTTTCAAAAATCCAGAAAATTGGCTGAAAACGACTAAATATCAAGAACTCATTGGGCGAATCGCTCTGGAACTGAAATCGGAACGCTCACTGACATTTCCCCAATCTGAAAGTCTGATAAACGCCGGAAAAATGACTAAGTCCAAAAAAAAAATTTTTCAACTTTTTTTAATTTTACCCCCGTGGGATATATATTCTACCCACACACATTTGGAACTCTCCTGGGGTACCCTCACACATATTATTCAATCATTTAGTGGATATTTTCACAAAAAAGTGAAATTATCAAAAATCCATAAAATTGGCTGAAAAAGACTAAATATCAAGGACTCATTGGGCGAAACGCTCTGGAACTGAAATCGGAATGCTCACTGACATTTCCCCTATCTGAAAGTCTGATAAACGCCGGAAAAATGACTAAGTCCAAAAAACATTTTTTCAACTTTTTTCAATTTTACCCCCGTGGGATATATATTCTGCCCACACACATTTGGAACTCTCCTGGGGTACTCTCACACATATTATTCCCTCATTTAGTGGATATTTTCACAAAAAAGTGAAATTTTCAAAAATCCAGAAAATTGGCTGAAAAAGACTAAATATCAAGAACTCATTGGGCGAATCGCTCTGGAACTGAAATCGGAACGCTCACTGACATTTCCCCTATCTGAAAGTCTGATAAACGCCGGAAAAATGACTAAGTCCAAAAAAAAAATTTTTTAACTTTTTTCAATTTTACCCCCGTGGGATATATATACTACCCACACACATTTGGAACTCTCCTGGGGTACCCTCACACATATTATTCCCTCATTTAGTGGATATTTTCACAAAAAAGTGAAATTTTCAAAAATCCAGAAAATTGGATGAAAAAGACTAAATATCAAGAACTCATTGGGCGAAACGCTCTGGAACTGAAATCGGAACGCTCACTGACATTTCCCCTATCTGAAAGTCTGATAAACGGCGCAAAAATGACTAAGTCCAAAAAAAAATTTTTTCAACTTTTTTCAATTTTACCCCCGTGGGATATATATTCTACCCACACACATTTGGAACTCTCCTGGGGTACCCTCACACATATTATTCCCTCATTTAGTGGATATTTTCACAAAAAAGTGAAATTTTCAAAAATCCAGAAAATTGGCTGAAAACGACTAAATATCAAGAACTCATTGGGCGAATCGCTCTGGAACTGAAATCGGAACGCTCACTGACATTTCCCCAATCTGAAAGTCTGATAAACGCCGGAAAAATGACTAAGTCCAAAAAAAAAATTTTTCAACTTTTTTCAATTTTACCCCCCGTGGGATATATATTCTACCCACACACATTTGGAACTCTCCTGGGGTACCCTCACACATATTATTCCCTCATTTAATGGATATTTTCACAAAAAAGTGAAATTATCAAAAATCCATAAAATTGGCTGAAAAAGACTAAATATCAAGGACTCATTGGGCGAAACGCTCTGGAACTGAAATCGGAACGCTCACTGACATTTCCCCTATCTGAAAGTCTGATAAACGCCGAAAAAATGACTAAGTCCAAAAAACATTTTTTCAACTTTTTTCAATTTTACCCCCGTGGGATATATATTCTGCCCACACACATTTGGAACTCTCCTGGGGAACCCTCACACATATTATTCCCTCATTAAGTGGATATTTTCACAAAAAAGTGAAATTTTCAAAAATCCAGAAAATTGGCTGAAAAAGACTAAATATCAAGGACTCATTGGGCGAAACGCTCTGGAACTGAAATCGGAACGCTCACTGACATTTCCCCTATCTGAAAGTCTGATAAACGGCGCAAAAATGACAGTCCAAAAAAAATTTTTTTCAACTTTTTTCAATTTTACCCCCGTGGGATATATATTCTACCCACACACATTTGGAACTCTCCTGGGGTACCCTCACACATATTATTCCCTCATTTAGTGGATATTTTCAGAAAAAAGTGAAATTTTCAAAAATCCAGAAAATTGGCTGAAAACGACTAAATATCAAGAACTCATTGGGCGAATCGCTCTGGAACTGAAATCGGAACGCTCACTGACATTTCCCCAATCTGAAAGTCTGATAAACGCCGGAAAAATGACTGAGTCCAAAAAAAAAATTTTTCAACTTTTTTCAATTTTACCCCCGTGGGATATATATTCTACCCACACACATTTGGAACTCTCCTGGGGTACCCTCACACATATTATTCCCTCATTTAATGGATATTTTCACAAAAAAGTGAAATTATCAAAAATCCATAAAATTGGCTGAAAAAGACTAAATATCAAGGACTCATTGGGCGAAACGCTCTGGAACTGAAATCGGAACGCTCACTGACATTTCCCCTATCTGAAAGTCTGATAAACGCCGGAAAAATGACTAAGTCCAAAAAACATTTTTTCAACTTTTTTCAATTTTACCCCCGTGGGATATATATTCTGCCCACACACATTTGGAACTCTCCTGGGGAACCCTCACACATATTATTCCCTCATTAAGTGGATATTTTCACAAAAAAGTGAAATTTTCAAAAATCCAGAAAATTGGCTGAAAAAGACTAAATATCAAGGACTCATTGGGCGAAACGCTCTGGAACTGAAATCGGAACGCTCACTGACATTTCCCCTATCTGAAAGTCTGATAAACGGCGCAAAAATGACAGTCCAAAAAAAATTTTTTTCAACTTTTTTCAATTTTACCCCCGTGGGATATAAATTCTGCACACACACATTTGGAACTCTCCTGGGGTACCCTCACACATATTATTCCCTCATTTAGTGGATATTTTCACAAAAAAGTGAAATTTTCAAAAATCCAGAAAATTGGCTGAAAACGACTAAATATCAAGAACTCATTGGGCGAATCACTCTGGAACTGAAATCGGAACGCTCACTGACATTTCCCCAATCTGAAAGTCTGATAAACGCCGGAAAAATGACTAAGTCCAAAAAAAAAATTTTTCAACTTTTTTCAATTTTACCCCCGTGGGATATATTTTCTACCCACACACATTTGGAACTCTCCTGGGGTACCCTCACACATATTATTCCCTCATTTAGTGGATATTTTCACAAAAAAGTGAAATTTTCAAAAATCCAGAAAATTGGATGAAAAAGACTAAATATCAAGGACTCATTGGGCGAAACGCTCTGGAACTGAAATCGGAATGCTCACTGACATTTCCCCTATCTGAAAGTCTGATAAACGGCGCAAAAATGACTAAGTCCAAAAAAAAATTTTTTCAACTTTTTTCAATTTTACCCCCGTGGGATATATATTCTACCCACACACATTTGGAACTCTCCTGGGGTACCCTCACACATATTATTCCCTCATTTAGTGGATATTTTCACAAAAAAGTGAAATTTTCAAAAATCCAGAAAATTGGCTGAAAACGACTAAATATCAAGAACTCATTGGGCGAATCGCTCTGGAACTGAAATCGGAACGCTCACTGACATTTCCCCAATCTGAAAGTCTGATAAACGCCGGAAAAATGACTAAGTCCAAAAAAAAAATTTTTCAACTTTTTTCAATTTTACCCCCCGTGGGATATATATTCTACCCACACACATTTGGAACTCTCCTGGGGTACCCTCACACATATTATTCCCTCATTTAATGGATATTTTCACAAAAAAGTGAAATTATCAAAAATCCATAAAATTGGCTGAAAAAGACTAAATATCAAGGACTCATTGGGCGAAACGCTCTGGAACTGAAATCGGAACGCTCACTGACATTTCCCCTATCTGAAAGTCTGATAAACGCCGGAAAAATGACTAAGTCCAAAAAACATTTTTTCAACTTTTTTCAATTTTACCCCCGTGGGATATATATTCTGCCCACACACATTTGGAACTCTCCTGGGGAACCCTCACACATATTATTCCCTCATTAAGTGGATATTTTCACAAAAAAGTGAAATTTTCAAAAATCCAGAAAATTGGCTGAAAAAGACTAAATATCAAGGACTCATTGGGCGAAACGCTCTGGAACTGAAATCGGAACGCTCACTGACATTTCCCCTATCTGAAAGTCTGATAAACGGCGCAAAAATGACAGTCCAAAAAAAATTTTTTTCAACTTTTTTCAATTTTACCCCCGTGGGATATATATTCTACCCACACACATTTGGAACTCTCCTGGGGTACCCTCACACATATTATTCCCTCATTTAGTGGATATTTTCACAAAAAAGTGAAATTTTCAAAAATCCAGAAAATTGGCTGAAAACGACTAAATATCAAGAACTCATTGGGCGAATCACTCTGGAACTGAAATCGGAACGCTCACTGACATTTCCCCAATCTGAAAGTCTGATAAACGCCGGAAAAATGACTAAGTCCAAAAAAAAAATTTTTCAACTTTTTTCAATTTTACCCCCGTGGGATATATTTTCTACCCACACACATTTGGAACTCTCCTGGGGTACCCTCACACATATTATTCCCTCATTTAGTGGATATTTTCACAAAAAAGTGAAATTTTCAAAAATCCAGAAAATTGGATGAAAAAGACTAAATATCAAGGACTCATTGGGCGAAACGCTCTGGAACTGAAATCGGAATGCTCACTGACATTTCCCCTATCTGAAAGTCTGATAAACGGCGCAAAAATGACTAAGTCCAAAAAAAAATTTTTTCAACTTTTTTCAATTTTACCCCCGTGGGATATATATTCTACCCACACACATTTGGAACTCTCCTGGGGTACCCTCACACATATTATTCCCTCATTTAGTGGATATTTTCAGAAAAAAGTGAAATTTTCAAAAATCCAGAAAATTGGCTGAAAACGACTAAATATCAAGAACTCATTGGGCGAATCGCTCTGGAACTGAAATCGGAACGCTCACTGACATTTCCCCAATCTGAAAGTCTGATAAACGCCGGAAAAATGACTGAGTCCAAAAAAAAAATTTTTCAACTTTTTTCAATTTTACCCCCGTGGGATATATATTCTACCCACACACATTTGGAACTCTCCTGGGGTACCCTCACACATATTATTCCCTCATTTAATGGATATTTTCACAAAAAAGTGAAATTATCAAAAATCCATAAAATTGGCTGAAAAAGACTAAATATCAAGGACTCATTGGGCGAAACGCTCTGGAACTGAAATCGGAACGCTCACTGACATTTCCCCTATCTGAAAGTCTGATAAACGCCGGAAAAATGACTAAGTCCAAAAAACATTTTTTCAACTTTTTTCAATTTTACCCCCGTGGGATATATATTCTGCCCACACACATTTGGAACTCTCCTGGGGAACCCTCACACATATTATTCCCTCATTAAGTGGATATTTTCACAAAAAAGTGAAATTTTCAAAAATCCAGAAAATTGGCTGAAAAAGACTAAATATCAAGGACTCATTGGGCGAAACGCTCTGGAACTGAAATCGGAACGCTCACTGACATTTCCCCTATCTGAAAGTCTGATAAACGGCGCAAAAATGACAGTCCAAAAAAAATTTTTTTCAACTTTTTTCAATTTTACCCCCGTGGGATATAAATTCTGCACACACACATTTGGAACTCTCCTGGGGTACCCTCACACATATTATTCCCTCATTTAGTGGATATTTTCACAAAAAAGTGAAATTTTCAAAAATCCAGAAAATTGGATGAAAAAGACTAAATATCAAGGAGTCATTGGGCGAAACGCTCTGGAACTGAAATCGGAACGCTCACTGACATTTCCCCAATCTGAAAGTCTGATAAACGCCGGAAAAATGACTAAGTCCAAAAAAAAAATTTTTCAACTTTTTTCAATTTTACCCCCGTTGGATATATATTCTACCCACACACATTTGGAACTCTCCTGGGGTACCCTCACACATATTATTCCCTCATTTAGTGGATATTTTCACAAAAAAGTGAAATTTTCAAAAATCCAGAAAATTGGATGAAAAAGACTAAATATCAAGGACTCATTGGGCGAAACGCTCTGGAACTGAAATCGGAATGCTCACTGACATTTCCCCTATCTGAAAGTCTGATAAACGGCGCAAAAATGACTAAGTCCAAAAAAAATTTTTTTCAATTTTACCCCCGTGGGATATATATTCTACCCACACACATTTGGAACTCTCCTGGGGTACCCTCACACATATTATTCCCTCATTTAGTGGATATTTTCACAAAAAAGTGAAATTTTCAAAAATCCAGAAAATTGGCTGAAAACGACTAAATATCAAGAACTCATTGGGCGAATCGCTCTGGAACTGAAATCGGAACGCTCACTGACATTTCCCCAATCTGAAAGTCTGATAAACGGCGCAAAAATGACAGTCCAAAAAAAAAATTTTTCAACTTTTTTCAATTTTACCCCCGTGGGATATATATTCTACCCACACACATTTGGAACTCTCCTGGGGTACCCTCACACATATTATTCCCTCATTTAATGGATATTTTCACAAAAAAGTGAAATTATCAAAAATCCATAAAATTGGCTGAAAAAGACTAAATATCAAGGACTCATTGGGCGAAACGCTCTGGAACTGAAATCGGAACGCTCACTGACATTTCCCCTATCTGAAAGTCTGATAAACGCCGGAAAAATGACTAAGTCCAAAAAACATTTTTTCAACTTTTTTCAATTTTACCCCCGTGGGATATATATTCTGCCCACACACATTTGGAACTCTCCTGGGGAACCCTCACACATATTATTCCCTCATTAAGTGGATATTTTCACAAAAAAGTGAAATTTTCAAAAATCCAGAAAATTGGCTGAAAAAGACTAAATATCAAGGACTCATTGGGCGAAATGCTCTGGAACTGAAATTGGAACGCTCACTGACATTTCCCCTATCTGGAAGTATGATAAACGCCGGAAAAATGACTAAGTCCAAAAAAAAAATTTTTGAACTTTTTTCAATTTTACCCCCGTGGGATATATATACTACCCACACACATTTGGAACTCTCCTGAGGTACCCTCACACATATTATTCCCTCATTTAGTGGATATTTTCACAAAAAAGTGAAATTTTCAAAAATCCAGAAAATTGGATGAAAAAGACTAAATATCAAGGACTCATTGGGCGAAACGCTCTGGAACTGAAATCGGAACGCTCACTGACATTTCCTCTATCTGAAAGTCTGATAAACGGCGCAAAAATGACTAAGTCCAAAAAAAAATTTTTTAAACTTTTTTCAATTTTACCCCCGTGGGATATATATTCTACCCACACACATTTGGAACTCTCCTGGGGTACCCTCACACATATTATTCAATCATTTTTTGGATATTTTCACAAAAAAGTGAAATTATCAAAAATCCATAAAATTGGCTGAAAAAGACTAAATATCAAGGACTCATTGGGCGAAACGCTCTGGAACTGAAATCGGAATGCTCACTGACATTTCCCCTATCTGAAAGTCTGATAAACGGCGCAAAAATGACTAAGTCCAAAAAAAAATTTTTTCAACTTTTTTCAATTTTACCCCCTTGGGATATATATTCTACCCACACACATTTGGAACTCTCCTGGGGTACCCTCACACATATTATTCCCTCATTTAGTGGATATTTTCACAAAAAAAGTGAAATTTTCAAAAATCCAGAAAATTGGCTGAAAACGACTAAATATCAAGAACTCATTGGGCGAATCGCTCTGGAACTGAAATCGGAACGCTCACTGACATTTCCCCAATCTGAAAGTCTGATAAACGCCGGAAAAATGACTAAGTCCAAAAAAAAAATTTTTCAACTTTTTTCAATTTTACCCCCGTGGGATATATATTCTACCCACACACATTTGGAACTCTCCTGGGGTACCCTCACACATATTATTCAATCATTTAGTGGATATTTTCACAAAAAAGTGAAATTATCAAAAATCCATAAAATTGGCTGAAAAAGACTAAATATCAAGGACTCATTGGGCGAAACGCTCTGGAACTGAAATCGGAATGCTCACTGACATTTCCCCTATCTGAAAGTCTGATAAACGCCGGAAAAATGACTAAGTCCAAAAAAAAAATTTTTCAACTTTTTTCAATTTTACCCCCGTGGGATATATGTTCTGCCCACACACATTTGGAAGTCTCCTGGGGTACCCTCACACATATTATTCCCTCATTTAGTGGATATTTTCACAAAAAAGTGAAATTTTCAAAAATCCAGAAAATTGGATGAAAAAGACTAAATATCAAGGACTCATTGGGCGAAACGCTCTGGAACTGAAATCGGAACGCTCACTGACATTTCCCCTATCTGAAAGTCTGATAAACGGCGCAAAAATGACAGTCCAAAAAAAAATTTTTTCAACTTTTTTCAATTTTACCCCCGTGGGATATAAATTCTGCACACACACATTTGGAACTCTCCTGGGGTACCCTCACACATATTATTCCCTCATTTAGTGGATATTTTCACAAAAAAGTGAAATTTTCAAAAATCCAGAAAATTGGATGAAAAAGACTAAATATCAAGGACTCATTGGGCGAAACGCTCTGGAACTGAAATCGGAACGCTAACTGACATTTCCCCTATCTGAAAGTCTGATAAACGGCGCAAAAATTACAGTCCAAAAAAAAATTTTTTCAACTTTTTTCAATTTTACCCCCGTGGGATATATATTCTGCACACACACATTTGGAACTCTCCTGGGGTACCCTCACACATATTATTCCCTCATTTAGTGGATATTTTCACAAAAAAGTGAAATTTTCAAAAATCCAGAAAATTGGATGAAAAAGACTAAATATCAAGGACTCATTGGGCGAAACGCTCTGGAACTGAAATCGGAATGCTCACTGACATTTCCCCTATCTGAAAGTCTGATAAACGGCGCAAAAATGACTAAGTCCAAAAAAAAATTTTTTCAACTTTTTTCAATTTTACCCCCGTGGGATATATATTCTACCCACACACATTTGGAACTCTCCTGGGGTACCCTCACACATATTATTCCCTCATTTAGTGGATATTTTCACAAAAAAGTGAAATTTTCAAAAATCCAGAAAATTGGCTGAAAACGACTAAATATCAAGAACTCATTGGGCAAATCGCTCTGGAACTGAAATCGGAACGCTCACTGACATTTCCCCAATCTGAAAGTCTGATAAACGCCGGAAAAATGACTAAGTCCAAAAAAAAAATTTTTCAACTTTTTTTAATTTTACCCCCGTGGGATATATATTCTACCCACACACATTTGGAACTCTCCTGGGGTACCCTCACACATATTATTCAATCATTTAGTTTATATTTTCACAAAAAAGTGAAATTATCAAAAATCCATAAAATTGGCTGAAAAAGACTAAATATCAAGGACTCATTGGGCGAAACGCTCTGGAACTGAAATCGGAATGCTCACTGACATTTCCCCTATCTGAAAGTCTGATAAACGCCGGAAAAATGACTAAGTCCAAAAAAAAAATTTTTTAACTTTTTTCAATTTTACCCCCGTGGGATATATATACTACCCACACACATTTGGAACTCTCCTGGGGTACCCTCACACATATTATTCCCTCATTTAGTGGATATTTTCACAAAAAAGTGAAATTTTCAAAAATCCAGAAAATTGGATGAAAAAGACTAAATATCAAGAACTCATTTGGCGAAACGCTCTGGAACTGAAATCGGAACGCTCACTGACATTTCCCCTATCTGAAAGTCTGATAAACGGCGCAAAAATGACTAAGTCCAAAAAAAAATTTTTTCAACTTTTTTCAATTTTACCCCCGTGGGATATATATTCTACCCACACACATTTGGAACTCTCCTGGGGTACCCTCACACATATTATTCCCTCATTTAGTGGATATTTTCACAAAAAAGTGAAATTTTCAAAAATCCAGAAAATTGGCTGAAAACGACTAAATATCAAGAACTCATTGGGCGAATCACTCTGGAACTGAAATCGGAACGCTCACTGACATTTCCCCAATCTGAAAGTCTGATAAACGCCGGAAAAATGACTAAGTCCAAAAAAAAAATTTTTCAACTTTTTTCAATTTTACCCCCGTGGGATATATTTTCTACCCACACACATTTGGAACTCTCCTGGGGTACCCTCGCACATATTATTCCCTCATTTAGTGGATATTTTCACAAAAAAGTGAAATTTTCAAAAATCCAGAAAATTGGATGAAAAAGACTAAATATCAAGGACTCATTGGGCGAAACGCTCTGGAACTGAAATCGGAATGCTCACTGACATTTCCCCTATCTGAAAGTCTGATAAACGGCGCAAAAATGACTAAGTCCAAAAAAAAATTTTTTCAACTTTTTTCAATTTTACCCCCGTGGGATATATATTCTACCCACACACATTTGGAACTCTCCTGGGGTACCCTCACACATATTATTCCCTCATTTAGTGGATATTTTCACAAAAAAGTGAAATTTTCAAAAATCCAGAAAATTGGCTGAAAACGACTAAATATCAAGAACTCATTGGGCGAATCGCTCTGGAACTGAAATCGGAACGCTCACTGACATTTCCCCAATCTGAAAGTCTGATAAACGCCGGAAAAATGACTAAGTCCAAAAAAAAAATTTTTCAACTTTTTTCAATTTTACCCCCGTGGGATATATATTCTACCCACACACATTTGGAACTCTCCTGGGGTACCCTCACACATATTATTCCCTCATTTAATGGATATTTTCACAAAAAAGTGAAATTATCAAAAATCCATAAAATTGGCTGAAAAAGACTAAATATCAAGGACTCATTGGGCGAAACGCTCTGGAACTGAAATCGGAACGCTCACTGACATTTCCCCAATCTGAAAGTCTGATAAACGCCGGAAAAATGACTAAGTCCAAAAAAAAAATTTTTCAACTTTTTTCAATTTTACCCCCGTGGGATATATATTCTACCCACACACATTTGGAACTCTCCTGGGGTACCCTCACACATATTATTCAATCATTTAGTGGATATTTTCACAAAAAAGTGAAATTATCAAAAATCCATAAAATTGGCTGAAAAAGACTAAATATCAAGGACTCATTGGGCGAAACGCTCTGGAACTGAAATCGGAACGCTCACTGACATTTCCCCTATCTGAAAGTCTGATAAACTGCGCAAAAATGACAGTCCAAAAAAAAATTTTTTCAACTTTTTTCAATTTTACCCCCGTGGGATATAAATTCTGCCCACACACATTTGGAACTCTCCTGGGGTACCCTCACACATATTATTCCCTCATTTAGTGGATATTTTCACAAAAAAGTGAAATTTTCAAAAATCCAGAAAATTGGATGAAAAAGACTAAATATCAAGGACTCATTGGGCAAAACGCTCTGGAACTGAAATCGGAACGCTAACTGACATTTCCCCTATCTGAAAGTCTGATAAACGGCGCAAAAATGACAGTCCAAAAAAAAATTTTTTCAACTTTTTTCAATTTTACCCCCGTGGGATATATATTCTGCACACACACATTTGGAACTCTCCTGGGGTACCCTCACACATATTATTCCCTCATTTAGTGGATATTTTCACAAAAAAGTGAAATTTTCAAAAATCCAGAAAATTGGATGAAAAAGACTAAATATCAAGGACTCATTGGGCGAAACGCTCTGGAACTGAAATCGGAATGCTCACTGACATTTCCCCTATCTGAAAGTCTGATAAACGGCGCAAAAATGACTAAGTCCAAAAAAAAATTTTTTCAACTTTTTTCAATTTTACCCCCGTGGGATATATATTCTACCCACACACATTTGGAACTCTCCTGGGGTACCCTCACACATATTATTCCCTCATTTAGTGGATATTTTCACAAAAAAGTGAAATTTTCAAAAATCCAGAAAATTGGCTGAAAACGACTAAATATCAAGAACTCATTGGGCGAATCGCTCTGGAACTGAAATCGGAACGCTCACTGACATTTCCCCAATCTGAAAGTCTGATAAACGCCGGAAAAATGACTAAGTCCAAAAAAAAAATTTTTCAACTTTTTTTAATTTTACCCCCGTGGGATATATATTCTACCCACACACATTTGGAACTCTCCTGGGGTACCCTCACACATATTATTCAATCATTTAGTGGATATTTTCACAAAAAAGTGAAATTATCAAAAATCCATAAAATTGGCTGAAAAAGACTAAATATCAAGGACTCATTGGGCGAAACGCTCTGGAACTGAAATCGGAATGCTCACTGACATTTCCCCTATCTGAAAGTCTGATAAACGCCGGAAAAATGACTAAGTCCAAAAAACATTTTTTCAACTTTTTTCAATTTTACCCCCGTGGGATATATATTCTGCCCACACACATTTGGAACTCTCCTGGGGTACTCTCACACATATTATTCCCTCATTTAGTGGATATTTTCACAAAAAAGTGAAATTTTCAAAAATCCAGAAAATTGGCTGAAAAAGACTAAATATCAAGAACTCATTGGGCGAATCGCTCTGGAACTGAAATCGGAACGCTCACTGACATTTCCCCTATCTGAAAGTCTGATAAACGCCGGAAAAATGACTAAGTCCAAAAAAAAAATTTTTTAACTTTTTTCAATTTTACCCCCGTGGGATATATATACTACCCACACACATTTGGAACTCTCCTGGGGTACCCTCACACATATTATTCCCTCATTTAGTGGATATTTTCACAAAAAAGTGAAATTTTCAAAAATCCAGAAAATTGGATGAAAAAGACTAAATATCAAGAACTCATTTGGCGAAACGCTCTGGAACTGAAATCGGAACGCTCACTGACATTTCCCCTATCTGAAAGTCTGATAAACGGCGCAAAAATGACTAAGTCCAAAAAAAAATTTTTTCAACTTTTTTCAATTTTACCCCCGTGGGATATATATTCTACCCACACACATTTGGAACTCTCCTGGGGTACCCTCACACATATTATTCCCTCATTTAGTGGATATTTTCACAAAAAAGTGAAATTTTCAAAAATCCAGAAAATTGGCTGAAAACGACTAAATATCAAGAACTCATTGGGCGAATCACTCTGGAACTGAAATCGGAACGCTCACTGACATTTCCCCAATCTGAAAGTCTGATAAACGCCGGAAAAATGACTAAGTCCAAAAAAAAAATTTTTCAACTTTTTTCAATTTTACCCCCGTGGGATATATATTCTACCCACACACATTTGGAACTCTCCTGGGGTACCCTCACACATATTATTCCCTCATTTAATGGATATTTTCACAAAAAAGTGAAATTATCAAAAATCCATAAAATTGGCTGAAAAAGACTAAATATCAAGGACTCATTGGGCGAAACGCTCTGGAACTGAAATCGGAACGCTCACTGACATTTCCCCTATCTGAAAGTCTGATAAACGCCGGAAAAATGACTAAGTCCAAAAAACATTTTTTCAACTTTTTTCAATTTTACCCCCGTGGGATATATATTCTGCCCACACACATTTGGAACTCTCCTGGGGAACCCTCACACATATTATTCCCTCATTAAGTGGATATTTTCACAAAAAAGTGAAATTTTCAAAAATCCAGAAAATTGGCTGAAAAAGACTAAATATCAAGGACTCATTGGGCGAAACGCTCTGGAACTGAAATCGGAACGCTCACTGACATTTCCCCTATCTGAAAGTCTGATAAACGGCGCAAAAATGACAGTCCAAAAAAAATTTTTTTCAACTTTTTTCAATTTTACCCCCGTGGGATATATATTCTACCCACACACATTTGGAACTCTCCTGGGGTACCCTCACACATATTATTCAATCATTTAGTGGATATTTTCACAAAAAAGTGAAATTATCAAAAATCCATAAAATTGGCTGAAAAAGACTAAATATCAAGGACTCATTGGGCGAAACGCTCTGGAACTGAAATCGGAATGCTCACTGACATTTCCCCTATCTGAAAGTCTGATAAACGCCGGAAAAATGACTAAGTCCAAAAAACATTTTTTCAACTTTTTTCAATTTTACCCCCGTGGGATATATATTCTGCCCACACACATTTGGAACTCTCCTGGGGTACTCTCACACATATTATTCCCTCATTTAGTGGATATTTTCACAAAAAAGTGAAATTTTCAAAAATCCAGAAAATTGGCTGAAAAAGACTAAATATCAAGAACTCATTGGGCGAATCGCTCTGGAACTGAAATCGGAACGCTCACTGACATTTCCCCTATCTGAAAGTCTGATAAACGCCGGAAAAATGACTAAGTCCAAAAAAAAAATTTTTTAACTTTTTTCAATTTTACCCCCGTGGGATATATATACTACCCACACACATTTGGAACTCTCCTGGGGTACCCTCACACATATTATTCCCTCATTTAGTGGATATTTTCACAAAAAAGTGAAATTTTCAAAAATCCAGAAAATTGGATGAAAAAGACTAAATATCAAGAACTCACTTGGCGAAACACTCTGCAACTGAAATCGGAACGCTCACTGACATTTCCCCTATCTGAAAGTCTGATAAACGGCGCAAAAATGACTAAGTCCAAAAAAAAATTTTTTCAACTTTTTTCAATTTTACCCCCGTGGGATATATATTCTACCCACACACATTTGGAACTCTCCTGGGGTACCCTCACACATATTATTCCCTCATTTAGTGGATATTTTCACAAAAAAGTGAAATTTTCAAAAATCCAGAAAATTGGCTGAAAACGACTAAATATCAAGAACTCATTGGGCGAATCACTCTGGAACTGAAATCGGAACGCTCACTGACATTTCCCCAATCTGAAAGTCTGATAAACGCCGGAAAAATGACTAAGTCCAAAAAAAAAATTTTTCAACTTTTTTCAATTTTACCCCCGTGGGATATATATTCTACCCACACACATTTGGAACTCTCCTGGGGTACCCTCACACATATTATTCCCTCATTTAATGGATATTTTCACAAAAAAGTGAAATTATCAAAAATCCATAAAATTGGCTGAAAAAGACTAAATATCAAGGACTCATTGGGCGAAACGCTCTGGAACTGAAATCGGAACGCTCACTGACATTTCCCCTATCTGAAAGTCTGATAAACGCCGGAAAAATGACTAAGTCCAAAAAACATTTTTTCAACTTTTTTCAATTTTACCCCCGTGGGATATATATTCTGCCCACACACATTTGGAACTCTCCTGGGGAACCCTCACACATATTATTCCCTCATTAAGTGGATATTTTCACAAAAAAGTGAAATTTTCAAAAATCCAGAAAATTGGCTGAAAAAGACTAAATATCAAGGACTCATTGGGCGAAACGCTCTGGAACTGAAATCGGAACGCTCACTGACATTTCCCCTATCTGAAAGTCTGATAAACGGCGCAAAAATGACAGTCCAAAAAAAATTTTTTTCAACTTTTTTCAATTTTACCCCCGTGGGATATAAATTCTGCACACACACATTTGGAACTCTCCTGGGGTACCCTCACACATATTATTCCCTCATTTAGTGGATATTTTCACAAAAAAGTGAAATTTTCAAAAATCCAGAAAATTGGATGAAAAAGACTAAATATCAAGGAGTCATTGGGCGAAACGCACTGGAACTGAAATCGGAACGCTCACTGACATTTCCCCAATCTGAAAGTCTGATAAACGCCGGAAAAATGACTAAGTCCCAAAAAAAAATTTTTCAACTTTTTTCAATTTTACCCCCTTGGATATATATTCTACCCACACACATTTGGAACTCTCCTGGGGTACCCTCACACATATTATTCCCTCATTTAGTGGATATTTTCACAAAAAAGTGAAATTTTCAAAAATCCAGAAAATTGGATGAAAAAGACTAAATATCAAGGACTCATTGGGCGAAACGCTCTGGAACTGAAATCGGAATGCTCACTGACATTTCCCCTATCTGAAAGTCTGATAAACGGCGCAAAAATGACTAAGTCCAAAAAAAAATTTTTTCAACTTTTTTCAATTTTACCCCCGTGGGATATATATTCTACCCACACACATTTGGAACTCTCCTGGGGTACCCTCACACATATTATTCCCTCATTTAGTGGATATTTTCACAAAAAAGTGAAATTTTCAAAAATCCAGAAAATTGGCTGAAAACGACTAAATATCAAGAACTCATTGGGCGAATCACTCTGGAACTGAAATCGGAACGCTCACTGACATTTCCCCAATCTGAAAGTCTGATAAACGCCGGAAAAATGACTAAGTCCAAAAAAAAATTTTTTCAACTTTTTTCAATTTTACCCCCGTGGGATATATTTTCTACCCACACACATTTGGAACTCTCCTGGGGTACCCTCACACATATTATTCCCTCATTTAGTGGATATTTTCACAAAAAAGTGAAATTTTCAAAAATCCAGAAAATTGGATGAAAAAGACTAAATATCAAGGACTCATTGGGCGAAACGCTCTGGAACTGAAATCGGAACGCTCACTGACATTTCCCCAATCTGAAAGTCTGATAAACGCCGGAAAAATGACTAAGTCCAAAAAAAAAATTTTTCAACTTTTTTTAATTTTACCCCCGTGGGATATATATTCTACCCACACACATTTGGAACTCTCCTGGGGTACCCTCACACATATTATTCAATCATTTAGTGGATATTTTCACAAAAAAGTGAAATTATCAAAAATCCATAAAATTGGCTGAAAAAGACTAAATATCAAGGACTCATTGGGCGAAACGCTCTGGAACTGAAATCGGAATGCTCACTGACATTTCCCCTATCTGAAAGTCTGATAAACGCCGGAAAAATGACTAAGTCCAAAAAACATTTTTTCAACTTTTTTCAATTTTACCCCCGTGGGACATATATTCTGCCCACACACATTTGGAACTCTCCTGGGGTACTCTCACACATATTATTCCCTCATTTAGTGGATATTTTCACAAAAAAGTGAAATTTTCAAAAATCCAGAAAATTGGCTGAAAAAGACTAAATATCAAGAACTCATTGGGCGAATCGCTCTGGAACTGAAATCGGAACGCTCACTGACATTTCCCCTATCTGAAAGTCTGATAAACGCCGGAAAAATGACTAAGTCCAAAAAAAAAATTTTTTAACTTTTTTCAATTTTACCCCCGTGGGATATATATACTACCCACACACATTTGGAACTCTCCTGGGGTACCCTCACACATATTATTCCCTCATTTAGTGGATATTTTCACAAAAAAGTGAAATTTTCAAAAATCCAGAAAATTGGATGAAAAAGACTAAATATCAAGAACTCACTTGGCGAAACGCTCTGCAACTGAAATCGGAACGCTCACTGACATTTCCCCTATCTGAAAGTCTGATAAACGGCGCAAAAATGACTAAGTCCAAAAAAAAATTTTTTCAACTTTTTTCAATTTTACCCCCGTGGGATATATATTCTACCCACACACATTTGGAACTCTCCTGGGGTACCCTCACACATATTATTCCCTCATTTAGTGGATATTTTCACAAAAAAGTGAAATTTTCAAAAATCCAGAAAATTGGCTGAAAACGACTAAATATCAAGAACTCATTGGGCGAATCACTCTGGAACTGAAATCGGAACGCTCACTGACATTTCCCCAATCTGAAAGTCTGATAAACGCCGGAAAAATGACTAAGTCCAAAAAAAAAATTTTTCAACTTTTTTCAATTTTACCCCCGTGGGATATATATTCTGCCCACACACATTTGGAACTCTCCTGGGGAACCCTCACACATATTATTCCCTCATTAAGTGGATATTTTCACAAAAAAGTGAAATTTTCAAAAATCCAGAAAATTGGCTGAAAAAGACTAAATATCAAGGACTCATTGGGCGAAACGCTCTGGAACTGAAATCGGAACGCTCACTGACATTTCCCCTATCTGAAAGTCTGATAAACGGCGCAAAAATGACAGTCCAAAAAAAATTTTTTTCAACTTTTTTCAATTTTACCCCCGTGGGATATATATTCTACCCACACACATTTGGAACTCTCCTGGGGTACCCTCACACATATTATTCAATCATTTAGTGGATATTTTCACAAAAAAGTGAAATTATCAAAAATCCATAAAATTGGCTGAAAAAGACTAAATATCAAGGACTCATTGGGCGAAACGCTCTGGAACTGAAATCGGAATGCTCACTGACATTTCCCCTATCTGAAAGTCTGATAAACGCCGGAAAAATGACTAAGTCCAAAAAACATTTTTTCAACTTTTTTCAATTTTACCCCCGTGGGATATATATTCTGCCCACACACATTTGGAACTCTCCTGGGGTACTCTCACACATATTATTCCCTCATTTAGTGGATATTTTCACAAAAAAGTGAAATTTTCAAAAATCCAGAAAATTGGCTGAAAAAGACTAAATATCAAGAACTCATTGGGCGAATCGCTCTGGAACTGAAATCGGAACGCTCACTGACATTTCCCCTATCTGAAAGTCTGATAAACGCCGGAAAAATGACTAAGTCCAAAAAAAAAATTTTTTAACTTTTTTCAATTTTACCCCCGTGGGATATATATACTACCCACACACATTTGGAACTCTCCTGGGGTACCCTCACACATATTATTCCCTCATTTAGTGGATATTTTCACAAAAAAGTGAAATTTTCAAAAATCCAGAAAATTGGATGAAAAAGACTAAATATCAAGAACTCACTTGGCGAAACACTCTGCAACTGAAATCGGAACGCTCACTGACATTTCCCCTATCTGAAAGTCTGATAAACGGCGCAAAAATGACTAAGTCCAAAAAAAAATTTTTTCAACTTTTTTCAATTTTACCCCCGTGGGATATATATTCTACCCACACACATTTGGAACTCTCCTGGGGTACCCTCACACATATTATTCCCTCATTTAGTGGATATTTTCACAAAAAAGTGAAATTTTCAAAAATCCAGAAAATTGGCTGAAAACGACTAAATATCAAGAACTCATTGGGCGAATCACTCTGGAACTGAAATCGGAACGCTCACTGACATTTCCCCAATCTGAAAGTCTGATAAACGCCGGAAAAATGACTAAGTCCAAAAAAAAAATTTTTCAACTTTTTTCAATTTTACCCCCGTGGGATATATATTCTACCCACACACATTTGGAACTCTCCTGGGGTACCCTCACACATATTATTCCCTCATTTAGTGGATATTTTCACAAAAAAGTGAAATTTTCAAAAATCCAGAAAATTGGATGAAAAAGACTAAATATCAAGGACTCATTGGGCGAAACGCTCTGGAACTGAAATCGGAATGCTCACTGACATTTCCCCTATCTGAAAGTCTGATAAACGGCGCAAAAATGACTAAGTCCAAAAAAAAATTTTTTCAACTTTTTTCAATTTTACCCCCGTGGGATATATATTCTACCCACACACATTTGGAACTCTCCTGGGGTACCCTCACACATATTATTCCCTCATTTAGTGGATATTTTCACAAAAAAGTGAAATTTTCAAAAATCCAGAAAATTGGCTGAAAACGACTAAATATCAAGAACTCATTGGGCGAATCACTCTGGAACTGAAATCGGAACGCTCACTGACATTTCCCCAATCTGAAAGTCTGATAAACGCCGGAAAAATGACTAAGTCCAAAAAAAAAATTTTTCAACTTTTTTCAATTTTACCCCCGTGGGATATATTTTCTACCCACACACATTTGGAACTCTCCTGGGGTACCCTCACACATATTATTCCCTCATTTAGTGGATATTTTCACAAAAAAGTGAAATTTTCAAAAATCCAGAAAATTGGATGAAAAAGACTAAATATCAAGGACTCATTGGGCGAAACGCTCTGGAACTGAAATCGGAACGCTCACTGACATTTCCCCAATCTGAAAGTCTGATAAACGCCGGAAAAATGACTAAGTCCAAAAAAAAAATTTTTCAACTTTTTTTAATTTTACCCCCGTGGGATATATATTCTACCCACACACATTTGGAACTCTCCTGGGGTACCCTCACACATATTATTCAATCATTTAGTGGATATTTTCACAAAAAAGTGAAATTATCAAAAATCCATAAAATTGGCTGAAAAAGACTAAATATCAAGGACTCATTGGGCGAAACGCTCTGGAACTGAAATCGGAATGCTCACTGACATTTCCCCTATCTGAAAGTCTGATAAACGCCGGAAAAATGACTAAGTCCAAAAAACATTTTTTCAACTTTTTTCAATTTTACCCCCGTGGGACATATATTCTGCCCACACACATTTGGAACTCTCCTGGGGTACTCTCACACATATTATTCCCTCATTTAGTGGATATTTTCACAAAAAAGTGAAATTTTCAAAAATCCAGAAAATTGGCTGAAAAAGACTAAATATCAAGAACTCATTGGGCGAATCGCTCTGGAACTGAAATCGGAACGCTCACTGACATTTCCCCTATCTGAAAGTCTGATAAACGCCGGAAAAATGACTAAGTCCAAAAAAAAAATTTTTTAACTTTTTTCAATTTTACCCCCGTGGGATATATATACTACCCACACACATTTGGAACTCTCCTGGGGTACCCTCACACATATTATTCCCTCATTTAGTGGATATTTTCACAAAAAAGTGAAATTTTCAAAAATCCAGAAAATTGGATGAAAAAGACTAAATATCAAGAACTCACTTGGCGAAACGCTCTGCAACTGAAATCGGAACGCTCACTGACATTTCCCCTATCTGAAAGTCTGATAAACGGCGCAAAAATGACTAAGTCCAAAAAAAAATTTTTTCAACTTTTTTCAATTTTACCCCCGTGGGATATATATTCTACCCACACACATTTGGAACTCTCCTGGGGTACCCTCACACATATTATTCCCTCATTTAGTGGATATTTTCACAAAAAAGTGAAATTTTCAAAAATCCAGAAAATTGGCTGAAAACGACTAAATATCAAGAACTCATTGGGCGAATCACTCTGGAACTGAAATCGGAACGCTCACTGACATTTCCCCAATCTGAAAGTCTGATAAACGCCGGAAAAATGACTAAGTCCAAAAAAAAAATTTTTCAACTTTTTTCAATTTTACCCCCGTGGGATATATATTCTGCCCACACACATTTGGAACTCTCCTGGGGAACCCTCACACATATTATTCCCTCATTAAGTGGATATTTTCACAAAAAAGTGAAATTTTCAAAAATCCAGAAAATTGGCTGAAAAAGACTAAATATCAAGGACTCATTGGGCGAAACGCTCTGGAACTGAAATCGGAACGCTCACTGACATTTCCCCTATCTGAAAGTCTGATAAACGGCGCAAAAATGACAGTCCAAAAAAAATTTTTTTCAACTTTTTTCAATTTTACCCCCGTGGGATATATATTCTACCCACACACATTTGGAACTCTCCTGGGGTACCCTCACACATATTATTCAATCATTTAGTGGATATTTTCACAAAAAAGTGAAATTATCAAAAATCCATAAAATTGGCTGAAAAAGACTAAATATCAAGGACTCATTGGGCGAAACGCTCTGGAACTGAAATCGGAATGCTCACTGACATTTCCCCTATCTGAAAGTCTGATAAACGCCGGAAAAATGACTAAGTCCAAAAAACATTTTTTCAACTTTTTTCAATTTTACCCCCGTGGGATATATATTCTGCCCACACACATTTGGAACTCTCCTGGGGTACTCTCACACATATTATTCCCTCATTTAGTGGATATTTTCACAAAAAAGTGAAATTTTCAAAAATCCAGAAAATTGGCTGAAAAAGACTAAATATCAAGAACTCATTGGGCGAATCGCTCTGGAACTGAAATCGGAATGCTCACTGACATTTCCCCTATCTGAAAGTCTGATAAACGCCGGAAAAATGACTAAGTCCAAAAAAAAAATTTTTTAACTTTTTTCAATTTTACCCCCGTGGGATATATATACTACCCACACACATTTGGAACTCTCCTGGGGTACCCTCACACATATTATTCCCTCATTTAGTGGATATTTTCACAAAAAAGTGAAATTTTCAAAAATCCAGAAAATTGGATGAAAAAGACTAAATATCAAGAACTCACTTGGCGAAACACTCTGCAACTGAAATCGGAACGCTCACTGACATTTCCCCTATCTGAAAGTCTGATAAACGGCGCAAAAATGACTAAGTCCAAAAAAAAATTTTTTCAACTTTTTTCAATTTTACCCCCGTGGGATATATATTCTACCCACACACATTTGGAACTCTCCTGGGGTACCCTCACACATATTATTCCCTCATTTAGTGGATATTTTCACAAAAAAGTGAAATTTTCAAAAATCCAGAAAATTGGCTGAAAACGACTAAATATCAAGAACTCATTGGGCGAATCACTCTGGAACTGAAATCGGAACGCTCACTGACATTTCCCCAATCTGAAAGTCTGATAAACGCCGGAAAAATGACTAAGTCCAAAAAAAAAATTTTTCAACTTTTTTCAATTTTACCCCCGTGGGATATATATTCTACCCACACACATTTGGAACTCTCCTGGGGTACCCTCACACATATTATTCCCTCATTTAATGGATATTTTCACAAAAAAGTGAAATTATCAAAAATCCATAAAATTGGCTGAAAAAGACTAAATATCAAGGACTCATTGGGCGAAACGCTCTGGAACTGAAATCGGAACGCTCACTGACATTTCCCCTATCTGAAAGTCTGATAAACGCCGGAAAAATGACTAAGTCCAAAAAACATTTTTTCAACTTTTTTCAATTTTACCCCCGTGGGATATATATTCTGCCCACACACATTTGGAACTCTCCTGGGGAACCCTCACACATATTATTCCCTCATTAAGTGGATATTTTCACAAAAAAGTGAAATTTTCAAAAATCCAGAAAATTGGCTGAAAAAGACTAAATATCAAGGACTCATTGGGCGAAACGCTCTGGAACTGAAATCGGAACGCTCACTGACATTTCCCCTATCTGAAAGTCTGATAAACGGCGCAAAAATGACAGTCCAAAAAAAAATTTTTTCAACTTTTTTCAATTTTACCCCCGTGGGATATAAATTCTGCACACACACATTTGGAACTCTCCTGGGGTACCCTCACACATATTATTCCCTCATTTAGTGGATATTTTCACAAAAAAGTGAAATTTTCAAAAATCCAGAAAATTGGATGAAAAAGACTAAATATCAAGGAGTCATTGGGCGAAACGCACTGGAACTGAAATCGGAACGCTCACTGACATTTCCCCAATCTGAAAGTCTGATAAACGCCGGAAAAATGACTAAGTCCCAAAAAAAAATTTTTCAACTTTTTTCAATTTTACCCCCGTTGGATATATATTCTACCCACACACATTTGGAACTCTCCTGGGGTACCCTCACACATATTATTCCCTCATTTAGTGGATATTTTCACAAAAAAGTGAAATTTTCAAAAATCCAGAAAATTGGATGAAAAAGACTAAATATCAAGGACTCATTGGGCGAAACGCTGTGGAACTGAAATCGGAATGCTCACTGACATTTCCCCTATCTGAAAGTCTGATAAACGGCGCAAAAATGACTAAGTCCAAAAAAAAATTTTTTCAACTTTTTTCAATTTTACCCCCGTGGGATATATATTCTACCCACACACATTTGGAACTCTCCTGGGGTACCCTCACACATATTATTCCCTCATTTAGTGGATATTTTCACAAAAAAGTGAAATTTTCAAAAATCCAGAAAATTGGCTGAAAACGACTAAATATCAAGAACTCATTGGGCGAATCACTCTGGAACTGAAATCGGAACGCTCACTGACATTTCCCCAATCTGAAAGTCTGATAAACGCCGGAAAAATGACTAAGTCCAAAAAAAAAATTTTTCAACTTTTTTCAATTTTACCCCCGTGGGATATATTTTCTACCCACACACATTTGGAACTCTCCTGGGGTACCCTCACACATATTATTCCCTCATTTAGTGGATATTTTCACAAAAAAGTGAAATTTTCAAAAATCCAGAAAATTGGATGAAAAAGACTAAATATCAAGGACTCATTGGGCGAAACGCTCTGGAACTGAAATCGGAACGCTCACTGACATTTCCCCAATCTGAAAGTCTGATAAACGCCGGAAAAATGACTAAGTCCAAAAAAAAAATTTTTCAACTTTTTTTAATTTTACCCCCTTGGGATATATATTCTACCCACACACATTTGGAACTCTCCTGGGGTACCCTCACACATATTATTCAATCATTTAGTGGATATTTTCACAAAAAAGTGAAATTATCAAAAATCCATAAAATTGGCTGAAAAAGACTAAATATCAAGGACTCATTGGGCGAAACGCTCTGGAACTGAAATCGGAATGCTCACTGACATTTCCCCTATCTGAAAGTCTGATAAACGCCGGAAAAATGACTAAGTCCAAAAAACATTTTTTCAACTTTTTTCAATTTTACCCCCGTGGGATATATATTCTGCCCACACACATTTGGAACTCTCCTGGGGTACTCTCACACATATTATTCCCTCATTTAGTGGATATTTTCACAAAAAAGTGAAATTTTCAAAAATCCAGAAAATTGGCTGAAAAAGACTAAATATCAAGAACTCATTGGGCGAATCGCTCTGGAACTGAAATCGGAACGCTCACTGACATTTCCCCTATCTGAAAGTCTGATAAACGCCGGAAAAATGACTAAGTCCAAAAAAAAAATTTTTTAACTTTTTTCAATTTTACCCCCGTGGGATATATATACTACCCACACACATTTGGAACTCTCCTGGGGTACCCTCACACATATTATTCCCTCATTTAGTGGATATTTTCACAAAAAAGTGAAATTTTCAAAAATCCAGAAAATTGGATGAAAAAGACTAAATATCAAGAACTCACTTGGCGAAACGCTCTGCAACTGAAATCGGAACGCTCACTGACATTTCCCCTATCTGAAAGTCTGATAAACGGCGCAAAAATGACTAAGTCCAAAAAAAAATTTTTTCAACTTTTTTCAATTTTACCCCCGTGGGATATATATTCTACCCACACACATTTGGAACTCTCCTGGGGTACCCTCACACATATTATTCCCTCATTTAGTGGATATTTTCACAAAAAAGTGAAATTTTCAAAAATCCAGAAAATTGGCTGAAAACGACTAAATATCAAGAACTCATTGGGCGAATCACTCTGGAACTGAAATCGGAACGCTCACTGACATTTCCCCAATCTGAAAGTCTGATAAACGCCGGAAAAATGACTAAGTCCAAAAAAAAAATTTTTCAACTTTTTTCAATTTTACCCCCGTGGGATATATATTCTACCCACACACATTTGGAACTCTCCTGGGGTACCCTCACACATATTATTCCCTCATTTAATGGATATTTTCACAAAAAAGTGAAATTATCAAAAATCCATAAAATTGGCTGAAAAAGACTAAATATCAAGGACTCATTGGGCGAAACGCTCTGGAACTGAAATCGGAACGCTCACTGACATTTCCCCTATCTGAAAGTCTGATAAACGCCGGAAAAATGACTAAGTCGAAAAAACATTTTTTCAACTTTTTTCAATTTTACCCCCGTGGGATATATATTCTGCCCACACACATTTGGAACTCTCCTGGGGAACCCTCACACATATTATTCCCTCATTAAGTGGATATTTTCACAAAAAAGTGAAATTTTCAAAAATCCAGAAAATTGGCTGAAAAAGACTAAATATCAAGGACTCATTGGGCGAAACGCTCTGGAACTGAAATCGGAACGCTCACTGACATTTCCCCTATCTGAAAGTCTGATAAACGGCGCAAAAATGACAGTCCAAAAAAAATTTTTTTCAACTTTTTTCAATTTTACCCCCGTGGGATATAAATTCTGCACACACACATTTGGAACTCTCCTGGGGTACCCTCACACATATTATTCCCTCATTTAGTGGATATTTTCACAAAAAAGTGAAATTTTCAAAAATCCAGAAAATTGGATGAAAAAGACTAAATATCAAGGATTCATTGGGCGAAACGCACTGGAACTGAAATCGGAACGCTCACTGACATTTCCCCAATCTGAAAGTCTGATAAACGCCGGAAAAATGACTAAGTCCAAAAAAAAAATTTTTCAACTTTTTTCAATTTTACCCCCGTTGGATATATATTCTACCCACACACATTTGGAACTCTCCTGGGGTACCCTCACACATATTATTCCCTCATTTAGTGGATATTTTCACAAAAAAGTGAAATTTTCAAAAATCCAGAAAATTGGATGAAAAAGACTAAATATCAAGGACTCATTGGGCGAAACGCTCTGGAACTGAAATCGGAATGCTCACTGACATTTCCCCTATCTGAAAGTCTGATAAACGGCGCAAAAATGACTAAGTCCAAAAAATTTTTTTTTCAATTTTACCCCCGTGGGATATATATTCTACCCACACACATTTGGAACTCTCCTGGGGTACCCTCACACATATTATTCCCTCATTTAGTGGATATTTTCACAAAAAAGTGAAATTTTCAAAAATCCAGAAAATTGGCTGAAAACGACTAAATATCAAGAACTCATTGGGCGAATCGCTCTGGAACTGAAATCGGAACGCTCACTGACATTTCCCCAATCTGAAAGTCTGATAAACGCCGGAAAAATGACTAAGTCCAAAAAAAAAATTTTTCAACTTTTTTCAATTTTACCCCCGTGGGATATATATTCTACCCACACACATTTGGAACTCTCCTGGGGTACCCTCACACATATTATTCCCTCATTTAATGGATATTTTCACAAAAAAGTGAAATTATCAAAAATCCATAAAATTGGCTGAAAAAGACTAAATATCAAGGACTCATTGGGCGAAACGCTCTGGAACTGAAATCGGAACGCTCACTGACATTTCCCCTATCTGAAAGTCTGATAAACGCCGGAAAAATGACTAAGTCCAAAAAACATTTTTTCAACTTTTTTCAATTTTACCCCCGTGGGATATATATTCTGCCCACACACATTTGGAACTCTCCTGGGGAACCCTCACACATATTATTCCTTCATTAAGTGGATATTTTCACAAAAAAGTGAAATTTTCAAAAATCCAGAAAATTGGCTGAAAAAGACTAAATATCAAGGACTCATTGGGCGAAATGCTCTGGAACTGAAATTGGAACGCTCACTGACATTTCCCCTATCTGGAAGTATGATAAACGCCGGAAAAATGACTAAGTCCAAAAAAAAATTTTTTTAACTTTTTTCAATTTTACCCCCGTGGGATATATATACTACCCACACACATTTGGAACTCTCCTGGGGTACCCTCACACATACTATTCCCTCATTTAGTGGATATTTTCACAAAAAAGTGAAATTTTCAAAAATCCAGAAAATTGGATGAAAAAGACTAAATATCAAGAACTCATTTGGCGAAACGCTCTGGAACTGAAATCGGAACGCTCACTGACATTTCCCCTATCTGAAAGTCTGATAAACGGCGCAAAAATGACTAAGTCCAAAAAATAATTTTTTCAACTTTTTTCAATTTTACCCCCGTGGGATATATATTCTACCCACACACATTTGGAACTCTCCTGGGGTACCCTCACACATATTATTCCCTCATTTAGTGGATATTTTCACAAAAAAGTGAAATTTTCAAAAATCCAGAAAATTGGCTGAAAACGACTAAATATCAAGAACTCATTGGGCGAATCACTCTGGAACTGAAATCGGAACGCTCACTGACATTTCCCCAATCTGAAAGTCTGATAAACGCCGGAAAAATGACTAAGTCCAAAAAAAAAATTTTTCAACTTTTTTCAATTTTACCCCCGTGGGATATATTTTCTACCCACACACATTTGGAACTCTCCTGGGGTACCCTCACACATATTATTCCCTCATTTAGTGGATATTTTCACAAAAAAGTGAAATTTTCAAAAATCCAGAAAATTGGATGAAAAAGACTAAATATCAAGGACTCATTGGGCGAAACGCTCTGGAACTGAAATCGGAATGCTCACTGACATTTCCCCTATCTGAAAGTCTGATAAACGGCGCAAAAATGACTAAGTCCAAAAAAAAATTTTTTCAACTTTTTTCAATTTTACCCCCGTGGGATATATATTCTACCCACACACATTTGGAACTCTCCTGGGGTACCCTCACACATATTATTCCCTCATTTAGTGGATATTTTCACAAAAAAGTGAAATTTTCAAAAATCCAGAAAATTGGCTGAAAACGACTAAATATCAAGAACTCATTGGGCGAATCGCTCTGGAACTGAAATCGGAACGCTCACTGACATTTCCCCAATCTGAAAGTCTGATAAACGCCGGAAAAATGACTAAGTCCAAAAAAAAAATTTTTCAACTTTTTTCAATTTTACCCCCGTGGGATATATATTCTACCCACACACATTTGGAACTCTCCTGGGGTACCCTCACACATATTATTCCCTCATTTAATGGATATTTTCACAAAAAAGTGAAATTATCAAAAATCCATAAAATTGGCTGAAAAAGACTAAATATCAAGGACTCATTGGGCGAAACGCTCTGGAACTGAAATCGGAACGCTCACTGACATTTCCCCTATCTGAAAGTCTGATAAACGCCGGAAAAATGACTAAGTCCAAAAAACATTTTTTCAACTTTTTTCAATTTTACCCCCGTGGGATATATATTCTGCCCACACACATTTGGAACTCTCCTGGGGAACCCTCACACATATTATTCCCTCATTAAGTGGATATTTTCACAAAAAAGTGAAATTTTCAAAAATCCAGAAAATTGGCTGAAAAAGACTAAATATCAAGGACTCATTGGGCGAAACGCTCTGGAACTGAAATCGGAACGCTCACTGACATTTCCCCTATCTGAAAGTCTGATAAACGGCGCAAAAATGACAGTCCAAAAAAAATTTTTTTCAACTTTTTTCAATTTTACCCCCGTGGGATATAAATTCTGCACACACACATTTGGAACTCTCCTGGGGTACCCTCACACATATTATTCCCTCATTTAGTGGATATTTTCACAAAAAAGTGAAATTTTCAAAAATCCAGAAAATTGGATGAAAAAGACTAAATATCAAGGAGTCATTGGGCGAAACGCACTGGAACTGAAATCGGAACGCTCACTGACATTTCCCCAATCTGAAAGTCTGATAAACGCCGGAAAAATGACTAAGTCCAAAAAAAAAATTTTTCAACTTTTTTCAATTTTACCCCCGTTGGATATATATTCTACCCACACACATTTGGAACTCTCCTGGGGTACCCTCACACATATTATTCCCTCATTTAGTGGATATTTTCACAAAAAAGTGAAATTTTCAAAAATCCAGAAAATTGGATGAAAAAGACTAAATATCAAGGACTCATTGGGCGAAATGCTCTGGAACTGAAATCGGAATGCTCACTGACATTTCCCCTATCTGAAAGTCTGATAAACGGCGCAAAAATGACTAAGTCCAAAAAAATTTTTTTTCAATTTTACCCCCGTGGGATATATATTCTACCCACACACATTTGGAACTCTCCTGGGGTACCCTCACACATATTATTCCCTCATTTAGTGGATATTTTCACAAAAAAGTGAAATTTTCAAAAATCCAGAATATTGGCTGAAAACGACTAAATATCAAGAACTCATTGGGCGAATCGCTCTGGAACTGAAATCGGAACGCTCACTGACATTTCCCCAATCTGAAAGTCTGATAAACGCCGGAAAAATGACTAAGTCCAAAAAAAAAATTTTTCAACTTTTTTCAATTTTACCCCCGTGGGATATATATTCTACCCACACACATTTGGAACTCTCCTGGGGTACCCTCACACATATTATTCCCTCATTTAATGGATATTTTCACAAAAAAGTGAAATTATCAAAAATCCATAAAATTGGCTGAAAAAGACTAAATATCAAGGACTCATTGGGCGAAACGCTCTGGAACTGAAATCGGAACGCTCACTGACATTTCCCCTATCTGAAAGTCTGATAAACGCCGGAAAAATGACTAAGTCCAAAAAACATTTTTTCAACTTTTTTCAATTTTACCCCCGTGGGATATATATTCTGCCCACACACATTTGGAACTCTCCTGGGGAACCCTCACACATATTATTCCTTCATTAAGTGGATATTTTCACAAAAAAGTGAAATTTTCAAAAATCCAGAAAATTGGCTGAAAAAGACTAAATATCAAGGACTCATTGGGCGAAATGCTCTGGAACTGAAATTGGAACGCTCACTGACATTTCCCCTATCTGGAAGTATGATAAACGCCGGAAAAATGACTAAGTCCAAAAAAAAATTTTTTTAACTTTTTTCAATTTTACCCCCGTGGGATATATATACTACCCACACACATTTGGAACTCTCCTGGGGTACCCTCACACATACTATTCCCTCATTTAGTGGATATTTTCACAAAAAAGTGAAATTTTCAAAAATCCAGAAAATTGGATGAAAAAGACTAAATATCAAGAACTCATTTGGCGAAACGCTCTGGAACTGAAATCGGAACGCTCACTGACATTTCCCCTATCTGAAAGTCTGGTAAACGGCGCAAAAATGACTAAGTCCAAAAAAAAATTTTTTCAACTTTTTTCAATTTTACCCCCGTGGGATATATATTCTACCCACACACATTTGGAACTCTCCTGGGGTACCCTCACACATATTATTCCCTCATTTAGTGGATATTTTCACAAAAAAGTGAAATTTTCAAAAATCCAGAAAATTGGCTGAAAACGACTAAATATCAAGAACTCATTGGGCGAATCACTCTGGAACTGAAATCGGAACGCTCACTGACATTTCCCCAATCTGAAAGTCTGATAAACGCCGGAAAAATGACTAAGTCCAAAAAAAAAATTTTTCAACTTTTTTCAATTTTACCCCCGTGGGATATATTTTCTACCCACACACATTTGGAACTCTCCTGGGGTACCCTCACACATATTATTCCCTCATTTAGTGGATATTTTCACAAAAAAGTGAAATTTTCAAAAATCCAGAAAATTGGATGAAAAAGACTAAATATCAAGGACTCATTGGGCGAAACGCTCTGGAACTGAAATCGGAATGCTCACTGACATTTCCCCTATCTGAAAGTCTGATAAACGGCGCAAAAATGACTAAGTCCAAAAAAAAATTTTTTCAACTTTTTTCAATTTTACCCCCGTGGGATATATATTCTACCCACACACATTTGGAACTCTCCTGGGGTACCCTCACACATATTATTCCCTCATTTAGTGGATATTTTCACAAAAAAGTGAAATTTTCAAAAATCCAGAAAATTGGCTGAAAACGACTAAATATCAAGAACTCATTGGGCGAATCGCTCTGGAACTGAAATCGGAACGCTCACTGACATTTCCCCAATCTGAAAGTCTGATAAACGCCGGAAAAATGACTAAGTCCAAAAAAAAAATTTTTCAACTTTTTTCAATTTTACCCCCGTGGGATATATATTCTACCCACACACATTTGGAACTCTCCTGGGGTACCCTCACACATATTATTCCCTCATTTAATGGATATTTTCACAAAAAAGTGAAATTATCAAAAATCCATAAAATTGGCTGAAAAAGACTAAATATCAAGGACTCATTGGGCGAAACGCTCTGGAACTGAAATCGGAACGCTCACTGACATTTCCCCTATCTGAAAGTCTGATAAACGCCGGAAAAATGACTAAGTCCAAAAAACATTTTTTCAACTTTTTTCAATTTTACCCCCGTGGGATATATATTCTGCCCACACACATTTGGAACTCTCCTGGGGAACCCTCACACATATTATTCCCTCATTAAGTGGATATTTTCACAAAAAAGTGAAATTTTCAAAAATCCAGAAAATTGGCTGAAAAAGACTAAATATCAAGGACTCATTGGGCGAAACGCTCTGGAACTGAAATCGGAACGCTCACTGACATTTCCCCTATCTGAAAGTCTGATAAACGGCGCAAAAATGACAGTCCAAAAAAAATTTTTTTCAACTTTTTTCAATTTTACCCCCGTGGGATATAAATTCTGCACACACACATTTGGAACTCTCCTGGGGTACCCTCACACATATTATTCCCTCATTTAGTGGATATTTTCACAAAAAAGTGAAATTTTCAAAAATCCAGAAAATTGGATGAAAAAGACTAAATATCAAGGAGTCATTGGGCGAAACGCACTGGAACTGAAATCGGAACGCTCACTGACATTTCCCCAATCTGAAAGTCTGATAAACGCCGGAAAAATGACTAAGTCCAAAAAAAAAATTTTTCAACTTTTTTCAATTTTACCCCCGTTGGATATATATTCTACCCACACACATTTGGAACTCTCCTGGGGTACCCTCACACATATTATTCCCTCATTTAGTGGATATTTTCACAAAAAAGTGAAATTTTCAAAAATCCAGAAAATTGGATGAAAAAGACTAAATATCAAGGACTCATTGGGCGAAATGCTCTGGAACTGAAATCGGAATGCTCACTGACATTTCCCCTATCTGAAAGTCTGATAAACGGCGCAAAAATGACTAAGTCCAAAAAAATTTTTTTTCAATTTTACCCCCGTGGGATATATATTCTACCCACACACATTTGGAACTCTCCTGGGGTACCCTCACACATATTATTCCCTCATTTAGTGGATATTTTCACAAAAAAGTGAAATTTTCAAAAATCCAGAATATTGGCTGAAAACGACTAAATATCAAGAACTCATTGGGCGAATCGCTCTGGAACTGAAATCGGAACGCTCACTGACATTTCCCCAATCTGAAAGTCTGATAAACGCCGGAAAAATGACTAAGTCCAAAAAAAAAATTTTTCAACTTTTTTCAATTTTACCCCCGTGGGATATATATTCTACCCACACACATTTGGAACTCTCCTGGGGTACCCTCACACATATTATTCCCTCATTTAATGGATATTTTCACAAAAAAGTGAAATTATCAAAAATCCATAAAATTGGCTGAAAAAGACTAAATATCAAGGACTCATTGGGCGAAACGCTCTGGAACTGAAATCGGAACGCTCACTGACATTTCCCCTATCTGAAAGTCTGATAAACGCCGGAAAAATGACTAAGTCCAAAAAACATTTTTTCAACTTTTTTCAATTTTACCCCCGTGGGATATATATTCTGCCCACACACATTTGGAACTCTCCTGGGGAACCCTCACACATATTATTCCTTCATTAAGTGGATATTTTCACAAAAAAGTGAAATTTTCAAAAATCCAGAAAATTGGCTGAAAAAGACTAAATATCAAGGACTCATTGGGCGAAATGCTCTGGAACTGAAATTGGAACGCTCACTGACATTTCCCCTATCTGGAAGTATGATAAACGCCGGAAAAATGACTAAGTCCAAAAAAAAATTTTTTTAACTTTTTTCAATTTTACCCCCGTGGGATATATATACTACCCACACACATTTGGAACTCTCCTGGGGTACCCTCACACATACTATTCCCTCATTTAGTGGATATTTTCACAAAAAAGTGAAATTTTCAAAAATCCAGAAAATTGGATGAAAAAGACTAAATATCAAGAACTCATTTGGCGAAACGCTCTGGAACTGAAATCGGAACGCTCACTGACATTTCCCCTATCTGAAAGTCTGGTAAACGGCGCAAAAATGACTAAGTCCAAAAAAAAATTTTTTCAACTTTTTTCAATTTTACCCCCGTGGGATATATATTCTACCCACACACATTTGGAACTCTCCTGGGGTACCCTCACACATATTATTCCCTCATTTAGTGGATATTTTCACAAAAAAGTGAAATTTTCAAAAATCCAGAAAATTGGCTGAAAACGACTAAATATCAAGAACTCATTGGGCGAATCACTCTGGAACTGAAATCGGAACGCTCACTGACATTTCCCCAATCTGAAAGTCTGATAAACGCCGGAAAAATGACTAAGTCCAAAAAAAAAATTTTTCAACTTTTTTCAATTTTACCCCCGTGGGATATATTTTCTACCCACACACATTTGGAACTCTCCTGGGGTACCCTCACACATATTATTCCCTCATTTAGTGGATATTTTCACAAAAAAGTGAAATTTTCAAAAATCCAGAAAATTGGATGAAAAAGACTAAATATCAAGGACTCATTGGGCGAAACGCTCTGGAACTGAAATCGGAATGCTCACTGACATTTCCCCTATCTGAAAGTCTGATAAACGGCGCAAAAATGACTAAGTCCAAAAAAAAATTTTTTCAACTTTTTTCAATTTTACCCCCGTGGGATATATATTCTACCCACACACATTTGGAACTCTCCTGGGGTACCCTCACACATATTATTCCCTCATTTAGTGGATATTTTCACAAAAAAGTGAAATTTTCAAAAATCCAGAAAATTGGCTGAAAACGACTAAATATCAAGAACTCATTGGGCGAATCGCTCTGGAACTGAAATCGGAACGCTCACTGACATTTCCCCAATCTGAAAGTCTGATAAACGCCGGAAAAATGACTAAGTCCAAAAAAAAAATTTTTCAACTTTTTTCAATTTTACCCCCGTGGGATATATATTCTACCCACACACATTTGGAACTCTCCTGGGGTACCCTCACACATATTATTCCCTCATTTAATGGATATTTTCACAAAAAAGTGAAATTATCAAAAATCCATAAAATTGGCTGAAAAAGACTAAATATCAAGGACTCATTGGGCGAAACGCTCTGGAACTGAAATCGGAACGCTCACTGACATTTCCCCAATCTGAAAGTCTGATAAACGCCGGAAAAATGACTAAGTCCAAAAAAAAAATTTTTCAACTTTTTTCAATTTTACCCCCGTGGGATATATATTCTACCCACACACATTTGGAACTCTCCTGGGGTACCCTCACACATATTATTCCCTCATTTAGTGGATATTTTCACAAAAAAGTGAAATTTTCAAAAATCCAGAAAATTGGATGAAAAAGACTAAATATCAAGGACTCATTGGGCGAAACGCTCTGGAACTGAAATCGGAACGCTAACTGACATTTCCCCTATCTGAAAGTCTGATAAACGGCGCAAAAATGACAGTCCAAAAAAAAATTTTTTCAACTTTTTTCAATTTTACCCCCGTGGGATATATATTCTGCACACACACATTTGGAACTCTCCTGGGGTACCCTCACACATATTATTCCCTCATTTAGTGGATATTTTCACAAAAAAGTGAAATTTTCAAAAATCCAGAAAATTGGATGAAAAAGACTAAATATCAAGGACTCATTGGGCGAAACGCTCTGGAACTGAAATCTGAATGCTCACTGACATTTCCCCTATCTGAAAGTCTGATAAACGGCGCAAAAATGACTAAGTCCAAAAAAAAATTTTTTCAACTTTTTTCAATTTTACCCCCGTGGGATATATATTCTACCCACACACATTTGGAACTCTCCTGGGGTACCCTCACACATATTATTCCCTCATTTAGTGGATATTTTCACAAAAAAGTGAAATTTTCAAAAATCCAGAAAATTGGCTGAAAACGACTAAATATCAAGAACTCATTGGGCGAATCGCTCTGGAACTGAAATCGGAACGCTCACTGACATTTCCCCAATCTGAAAGTCTGATAAACGCCGGAAAAATGACTAAGTCCAAAAAAAAAATTTTTCAACTTTTTTTAATTTTACCCCCGTGGGATATATATTCTACCCACACACATTTGGAACTCTCCTGGGGTACCCTCACACATATTATTCATTCATTTAGTGGATATTTTCACAAAAAAGTGAAATTATCAAAAATCCATAAAATTGGCTGAAAAAGACTAAATATCAAGGACTCATTGGGCGAAACGCTCTGGAACTGAAATCGGAATGCTCACTGACATTTCCCCTATCTGAAAGTCTGATAAACGCCGGAAAAATGACTAAGTCCAAAAAACATGTTTTCAACTTTTTTCAATTTTACCCCCGTGGGATATATATTCTGCCCACACACATTTGGAACTCTCCTGGGGTACTCTCACACATATTATTCCCTCATTTAGTGGATATTTTCACAAAAAAGTGAAATTTTCAAAAATCCAGAAAATTGGCTGAAAAAGACTAAATATCAAGAACTCATTGGGCGAATCGCTCTGGAACTGAAATCGGAACGCTCACTGACATTTCCCCTATCTGAAAGTCTGATAAACGCCGGAAAAATGACTAAGTCCAAAAAAAAAATTTTTTAACTTTTTTCAATTTTACCCCCGTGGGATATATATACTACCCACACACATTTGGAACTCTCCTGGGGTACCCTCACACATATTATTCCCTCATTTAGTGGATATTTTCACAAAAAAGTGAAATTTTCAAAAATCCAGAAAATTGGATGAAAAAGACTAAATATCAAGAACTCATTTGGCGAAACGCTCTGGAACTGAAATCGGAACGCTCACTGATATTTCCCCTATCTGAAAGTCTGATAAACGGCGCAAAAATGACTAAGTCCAAAAAAAAATTTTTTCAACTTTTTTCAATTTTACCCCCGTGGGATATATATTCTACCCACACACATTTGGAACTCTCCTGGGGTACCCTCACACATATTATTCCCTCATTTAGTGGATATTTTCACAAAAAAGTGAAATTTTCAAAAATCCAGAAAATTGGCTGAAAACGACTAAATATCAAGAACTCATTGGGCGAATCACTCTGGAACTGAAATCGGAACGCTCACTGACATTTCCCCAATCTGAAAGTCTGATAAACGCCGGAAAAATGACTAAGTCCAAAAAAAAATTTTTCAACTTTTTTCAATTTTACCCCCGTGGGATATATTTTCTACCCACACACATTTGGAACTCTCCTGGGGTACCCTCACACATATTATTCCCTCATTTAGTGGATATTTTCACAAAAAAGTGAAATTTTCAAAAATCCAGAAAATTGGATGAAAAAGACTAAATATCAAGGACTCATTGGGCGAAACGCTCTGGAACTGAAATCGGAATGCTCACTGACATTTCCCCTATCTGAAAGTCTGATAAACGCCGGAAAAATGACTCCAAAAAAAAAATTTTTTCAACTTTTTTCAATTTTACCCCCGTGGGATATATATTCTGCCCACACACATTTGGAACTCTCCTAGGGTACCCTCACACATATTATTACTTCATTTAGTGGATATTTTCACAAAAAAGTGAAATTTTCAAAAATCCAGAAAATTGGCTGAAAAAGACTAAATATCAAGGACTCATTTGACGAATCGCTCTGGAACTGAAATCGGAACACTCACTGACATTTCCCATATCTGAAAGTCTGATAAACGCCGGAAAAATGACTAAGTAAAAAAAAAATGTTTTCAACTTTTTTCAATTTTACCCCCGTGGGATATATATTCTGCCCACACACATTTGGAACTCTCCTGGGGAACCCTCACACATATTATTCCCTCATTAAGTGGATATTTTCACAAAAAAGTGAAATTTTCAAAAATCCAGAAAATTGGCTGAAAAAGACTAAATATCAAGGACTCATTGGGCGAAACGCTCTGGAACTGAAATTGGAACGTTCACTGACATTTCCCCTATCTGGAAGTCTGATAAACGCCGGAAAAATGACTAAGTCCAAAAAAAAAATTTTTGAACTTTTTTCAATTTTACCCCCGTGGGATATATATACTACCCACACACATTTGGAACTCTCCTGGGGTACCCTCACACATATTATTCCCTCATTTAGTGGATATTTTCACAAAAAAGTGAAATTTTCAAAAATTCAGAAAATTGGATGAAAAAGACTAAATATCAAGGACTCATTGGGCGAAACGCTCTGGAACTGAAATCGGAACACTCACTGACATTTCCTCTATCTGAAAGTCTGATAAACGGCGCAAAAATGACTAAGTCCAAAAAAAAATTTTTTAAACTTTTTTCAATTTTACCCCCGTGGGATATATATTCTACCCACACACATTTGGAACTCTACTGGGGTACCCTCACACATATTATTCCCTCATTTAGTGGATATTTTCACAAAAAAGTGAAATTTTCAAAAATCCAGAAAATTGGCTGAAAATGACTAAATATGAAGAACTCATTGGGCGAATCGCTCTGGAACTGAAATCGGAATGCTCACGGACATTTCCCCAATCTGAAAGTCTGATAAACGCCGGAAAAATGACTAAGTCCAAAAAACATTTTTTCAACTTTTTTCAATTTTACCCCCGTGGGATATATATTCTGCCCACACACATTTGGAACTGTCCTGGGGTACCCTCATACATTTTATTCCCTCATTTAGTGGATATTTTCACAAAAAAGTGAAATTTTCAAAAATCCAGAAAATTGGCTGAAAAAGACTAAATATCAAGAACTCATTGGGCGAATCGCTCTGGAACTGAAATCGGAACGCTCACTGACATTTCCCCTATCTGAAAGTCTGATAAACGCCGGAAAAATGACTTAGTCCAAAAAAAAAATTTTTGAACTTTTTTCAATTTTACCCCCGTGGGATATATGTTCTGCCCACACACATTTGGAACTCTCCTGGGGTACCCTCACACATATTATTCCCTCATTTAGTGGATATTTTCACAAAAAAGTGAAATTTTCAAAAATCCAGAAAATTGGATGAAAAAGACTAAATATCAAGGACTCATTGGGCGAAACGCTCTGGAACTGAAATCGGAACGCTCACTGACATTTCCCCTATCTGAAAGTCTGAGAAACGTCGGAAAAATGACTAAGTCCAAAAAAAAAAAATTTTTCAACTTTTTTCAATTTTACCCCCGTGCGATATATATTCTACCCACACACATTTGGAACACTCCTGGTGTACCCTCACACATATTATTCCCTCATTTAGTGGATATTTTCACAAAAAAGTGAAATTTTCAAAAATCCAGAAAATTGGCTGAAAACGACTAAATATCAAGAACTCATTGGGCGAAACGCTCTGGAACTGAAATCGGAACGCTCACTGACATTTCCCCTATCTGAAAGTCTGATAAACGCCGGAAAAATGACTAAGTCCAAAAAACATTTTTTCAACTTTTTTCAATTTTACCCCCGTGGGATATATATTCTGCCCACACACATTTGGAACTCTCCTGGGGAACCCTCACACATATTATTCCCTCATTAAGTGGATATTTTCACAAAAAAGTGAAATTTTCAAAAATCCAGAAAATTGGCTGAAAAAGACTAAATATCAAGGACTCATTGGGCAAAACGCTCTGGAACTGAAATTGGAACGCTCACTGACATTTCCCCTATCTGGAAGTCTGATAAACGCCGGAAAAATGACTAAGTCCAAAAAAAAAAATTTTGAACTTTTTTCAATTTTACCCCCGTGGGATATATATACTACCCACACACATTTGGAACTCTCCTGGGGTACCCTCACACATATTATTCCCTCATTTAGTGGATATTTTCACAAAAAAGTGAAATTTTCAAAAATCCAGAAAATTGGATGAAAAAGACTAAATATCAAGGACTCATTGGGCGAAACGCTCTGGAACTGAAATCGGAACGCTCACTGACATTTCCTCTATCTGAAAGTCTGATAAACGGCGCAAAAATGACTAAGTCCAAAAAAAAATTTTTAAAACTTTTTTCAATTTTACCCCCGTGGGATATATATTCTACCCACACACATTTGGAACTCTCCTGGGGTACCCTCACACATATTATTCCCTCATTTAGTGGATATTTTCACAAAAAAGTGAAATTTTCAAAAATCCAGAAAATTGGATGAAAAAGACTAAATATCAAGGACTCATTGGGCGAAACGCTCTGCAACTGAAATCGGAACGCTCACTGACATTTCCCCAATCTGAAAGTCTGATAAACGCCGGAAAAATGACTAAGTCCAAAAAACATTTTTTCAACTTTTTTCAATTTTACCCCCGTGGGATATATATTCTGCCCACACACATTTGGAACTGTCCTGGGGTACCCTCATACATATTATTCCCTCATTTAGTGGATATTTTCACAAAAAAGTGAAATTTTCAAAAATCCAGAAAATTGGCTGAAAAAGACTAAATATCAAGAACTCATTGGGCGAATCGCTCTGGAACTGAAATCGGAACGCTCACTGACATTTCCCCTATCTGAAAGTCTGATAAACGCCGGAAAAATGACTAAGTCCAAAAAAAAAATTTTTGAACTTTTTTCAATTTTACCCCCGTGGGATATATATACTACCCACACACATTTGGAACTCTCCTGGGGTACCCTCACACATATTATTCCCTCATTTAGTGGATATTTTCACAAAAAAATGAAATTTTCAAAAATCCAGAAAATTGGATGAAAAAGACTAAATATCAAGGACTCATTGGGCGAAACGCTCTGGAACTGAAATCGGAACGCTCACTGACATTTCCCCTATCTGAAAGTCTGATAAACGTCGGAAAAATGACTAAGTCCAAAAAAAAAAAATTTTTCAACTTTTTTCAATTTTACCCCCGTGCGATATATATTCTACCCACACACATTTGGAACACTCCTGGTGTACCCTCACACATATTATTCCCTCATTTAGTGGATATTTTCACAAAAAAGTGAAATTTTCAAAAATCCAGAAAATTGGCTGAAAACGACTAAATATCAAGAACTCATTGGGCGAATCGCTCTGGAAATGAAATCGGAACGCTCACTGACATTTCCCCTATCTGAAAGCCTGATAAACGCCGGAAAAATGACTCAGTCCAAAAAAAAATTTTTTTCAACTTTTTTCAATTTTACCCCCGCGGGTTATATATTCTACGCACACACATTTTGAACTCTCCTGGGGTACCCTCACACATATTATTCCCTCATTTAGTGGATATTTTCACAAAAAAGTGAAATTTTCAAAAATCCAGAAAATTGGCTGAAAAAGACTAAATATCAAGAACTCATAGGGCGAATCGCTCTGGAACTGAAATCGGAATGCTCACTAACATTTCCCCTATCTGAAAGTCTGATAAACGCACGTAAAATGATTAAGTCCAAAAAAAAAAATTTTTCAACTTTTTTCAATTATACTCCGTGGGAAATATATTCTACCCACACACATTTGGAACTCTCCTGGGGTACCCTCACACATATTATTCCCTCATTTAGTGGATATTTTCACAAAAAAAGTGAAATGTTAAAAAATCCAGAAAATTGGCTGGAAAAGACTAAATATCAAGGACTCATTGGGCGAATCGTTCTGGAACTGAAATCGGAACGCTCACTGACATTTCCCCTATCTGAAAGTCTTATACACTCCGGAAAAATGACGTAGTCCAAAAAAAACATTTTTTCAACTTTTTTCAGTTTTACCCCTGTGGGATATATATTCTACCCACACACATTTGGAACTCTCCTGGGGTACCCTCACACATATTATTCCCTCATTTAGTGGATATTTTCACAAAAAAGTGAAATTTTCAAAAATCCAGAAAATTGGCTGAAAAAGACTAAATATCAAGAACTCATTGGGCGAATCGCTCTGGAACTGAAATCGGAATGCTCACTAACATTTCCCCTATCTGAAAGTCTGATAAACGCACGTAAAATGATTAAGTCCAAAAAAAAAATTTTTCAACTTTTTTCAATTATACTCCGTGGGAAATATATTCTACCCACACACATTTGGAACTCTCCTGGGGTACCCTCACACATATTATTCCCTCATTTAGTGGATATTTTCACAAAAAAAGTGAAATGTTAAAAAATCCAGAAAATTGGCTGGAAAAGACTAAATATCAAGGACTCATTGGGCGAATCGTTCTGGAACTGAAATCGGAACGCTCACTGACATTTCCCCTATCTGAAAGTCTTATACACTCCGGAAAAATGACGTAGTCCAAAAAAAACATTTTTTCAACTTTTTTCAGTTTTACCCCTGTGGGATATATATTCTACCCACACACATTTGGAACTCTCCTGGGGTACCCTCACACATATTATTCCCTCATTTAGTGGATATTTTCACAAAAAAGTGAAATTTTCAAAAATCCAGAAAATTGGCTGAAAAAGACTAAATATCAAGGACTCATTGGGCGAATCGCTCTGGAACTGAAATCGGAACGCTCACTGACATTTCCCCTATCTGAAAGTCTGATAAACGCCGGACAAATGACTAAGTCCAAAAAAAAATTTTTTTCAACTTTTTTCAATTTTACCCCCGTGGGATATATATTCTACCCACACACATTAGGAACTCTCCTGGGGTACCTTCACACATATTATTCCCTCATTTAGTGGATATTTTCACAAAAAAGTGAAATTTTCAAAAATCCAGAAAATTGGCTGAAAAAGACAAAATATCAAGGACTCAATGGGCGAATCGCTCTGGAACTGAAATCGGAACGCTCACTGACATTTCCCCTATCTGAAAGTCTGATAAACGCCGGAAAAATGACTAACTCCAAAAAAAAAATTTTTTCAACTTTTTTCAATTTTACCCCCGCGGGATATATATTCTGCCCACACACATTTGGAACTCTCCTAGGGTACCCTCACACATATTATTACTTCATTTAGTGGATATTTTCACAAAAAAGTGAAATTTTCAAAAATCCAGAAAATTGGCTGAAAAAGACTAAATATCAAGGACTCATTTGGCGAATCGCTCTGGAACTGAAATCAGAACGCTCACTGACATTTCCCCTATCTGAAAGTCTGATAAACGCAGGAAAAATGATTAAGTCCAAAAAAAAAATTTTTTAACTTTTTTCAATTATATCCCCGTGGGAAATATATTCTACCCACACACATTTGGAACTCTTCTGGGGTACCCTCACACTTATTATTCCCTCATTTAGTGGATATTTTCACAAAAAAGTGAAATTTTCAAAAATCCATAAAATTGGCTGAAAAAGACTAAATATCAAGGACTCATTGGGCGAATCGCTCTGGAACTGAAATCGGAACGCTCACTGACATTTCCCCTATCTGAAAGTCTGATAAACGCCGGAAAAATGACTCCAAAAAAAAAATTTTTTCAACTTTTTTCAATTTTACCCCAGTGGGATATATATTCTGCCCACACACATTTGGAACTCTCCTAGGGTACCCTCACACATATTATTACTTCATTTAGTGGATATTTTCACAAAAAAGTGAAATTTTCAAAAATCCAGAAAATTGGCTGAAAAAGACTAAATATCAAGGACTCATTTGACGAATCGCTCTGGAACTGAAATCGGAACACTCACTGACATTTCCCATATCTGAAAGTCTGATAAACGCCGGAAAAATGACTAAGTAAAAAAAAAATGTTTTCAACTTTTTTCAATTTTACCCCCGTGGGATATATATTCTACCCACACACATTTGGAACTCTCCTGGGGTACCCTCACACATATTATTCCCTCATTTAGTGGATATTTTCACAAAAAAGTGAAATTTTCAAAAATCCATAAAATTGGCTGAAAAAGACTAAATATCAAGGACTCATTGGGCGAAACGCTCTGGAACTGAAATCGGAACGCTCACTGACATTTCCCCTATCTGAAAGTCTGATAAACGCCGGAAAAATGACTAAGTCCAAAAAACTTTTTTTCAACTTTTTTCAATTTTACCCCCGTGGGATATATATTCTGCCCACACACATTTGGAACTCTCCTGGGGAACCCTCACACATATTATTCCCTCATTAAGTGGATATTTTCACAAAAAAGTGAAATTTTCAAAAATCCAGAAAATTGGCTGAAAAAGACTAAATATCAAGGACTCATTGGGCGAAACGCTCTGGAACTGAAATTGGAACGTTCACTGACATTTCCCCTATCTGGAAGTCTGATAAACGCCGGAAAAATGACTAAGTCCAAAAAAAAAATTTTTGAACTTTTTTCAATTTTACCCCCGTGGGATATATATACTACCCACACACATTTGGAACTCTCCTGGGGTACCCTCACACATATTATTCCCTCATTTAGTGGATATTTTCACAAAAAAGTGAAATTTTCAAAAATCCAGAAAATTGGATGAAAAAGACTAAATATCAAGGACTCATTGGGCGAAACGCTCTGGAACTGAAATCGGAACGCTCACTGACATTTCCTCTATCTGAAAGTCTGATAAACGGCGCAAAAATGACTAAGTCCAAAAAAAAATTTTTTAAACTTTTTTCAATTTTACCCCCGTGGGATATATATTCTACCCACACACATTTGGAACTCTACTGGGGTACCCTCACACATATTATTCCCTCATTTAGTGGATATTTTCACAAAAAAGTGAAATTTTCAAAAATCCAGAAAATTGGCTGAAAATGACTAAATATGAAGAACTCATTGGGCGAATCGCTCTGGAACTGAAATCGGAACGCTCACGGACATTTCCCCAATCTGAAAGTCTGATAAACGCCGGAAAAATGACTAAGTCCAAAAAACATTTTTTCAACTTTTTTCAATTTTACCCCCGTGGGATATATATTCTGCCCACACACATTTGGAACTGTCCTGGGGTACCCTCATACATATTATTCCCTCATTTAGTGGATATTTTCACAAAAAAGTGAAATTTTCAAAAATCCAGAAAATTGGCTGAAAAAGACTAAATATCAAGAACTCATTGGGCGAATCGCTCTGGAACTGAAATCGGAACGCTCACTGACATTTCCCCTATCTGAAAGTCTGATAAACGCCGGAAAAATGACTAAGTCCAAAAAAAAAATTTTTGAACTTTTTTCAATTTTACCCCCGTGGGATATATGTTCTGCCCACACACATTTGGAACTCTCCTGGGGTACCCTCACACATATTATTCCCTCATTTAGTGGATATTTTCACAAAAAAATGAAATTTTCAAAAATCCAGAAAATTGGATGAAAAAGACTAAATATCAAGGACTCATTGGGCGAAACGCTCTGGAACTGAAATCGGAACGCTCACTGACATTTCCCCTATCTGAAAGTCTGATAAACGTCGGAAAAATGACTAAGTCCAAAAAAAAAAAATTTTTCAACTTTTTTCAATTTTACCCCCGTGCGATATATATTCTACCCACACACATTTGGAACACTCCTGGTGTACCCTCACACATATTATTCCCTCATTTAGTGGATATGTTCACAAAAAAGTGAAATTTTCAAAAATCCAGAAAATTGGCTGAAAACGACTAAATATCAAGAACTCATTGGGCGAATCGCTCTGGAAATGAAATCGGAACGCTCACTGACATTTCCCCTATCTGAAAGCCTGATAAACGCCGGAAAAATGACTCAGTCCAAAAAAAAATTTTTTTCAACTTTTTTCAATTTTACCCCCGCGGGTTATATATTCTACGCACACACATTTTGAACTCTCCTGGGGTACCCTCACACATATTATTCCCTCATTTAGTGGATATTTTCACAAAAAAGTGAAATTTTCAAAAATCCAGAAAATTGGCTGAAAAAGACTAAATATCAAGAACTCATTGGGCGAATCGCTCTGGAACTGAAATCGGAATGCTCACTAACATTTCCCCTATCTGAAAGTCTGATAAACGCACGTAAAATGATTAAGTCCAAAAAAAAAAATTTTTCAACTTTTTTCAATTATACTCCGTGGGAAATATATTCTACCCACACACATTTGGAACTCTCCTGGGGTACCCTCACACATATTATTCCCTCATTTAGTGGATATTTTCACAAAAAAAGTGAAATGTTAAAAAATCCAGAAAATTGGCTGGAAAAGACTAAATATCAAGGACTCATTGGGCGAATCGTTCTGGAACTGAAATCGGAACGCTCACTGACATTTCCCCTATCTGAAAGTCTTATACACTCCGGAAAAATGACGTAGTCCAAAAAAAACATTTTTTCAACTTTTTTCAGTTTTACCCCTGTGGGATATATATTCTACCCACACACATTTGGAACTCTCCTGGGGTACCCTCACACATATTATTCCCTCATTTAGTGGATATTTTCACAAAAAAGTGAAATTTTCAAAAATCCAGAAAATTGGCTGAAAAAGACTAAATATCAAGAACTCATTGGGCGAATCGCTCTGGAACTGAAATCGGAATGCTCACTAACATTTCCCCTATCTGAAAGTCTGATAAACGCACGTAAAATGATTAAGTCCAAAAAAAAAAATTTTCAACTTTTTTCAATTATACTCCGTGGGAAATATATTCTACCCACACACATTTGGAACTCTCCTGGGGTACCCTCACACATATTATTCCCTCATTTAGTGGATATTTTCACAAAAAAAGTGAAATGTTAAAAAATCCAGAAAATTGGCTGGAAAAGACTAAATATCAAGGACTCATTGGGCGAATCGTTCTGGAACTGAAATCGGAACGCTCACTGACATTTCCCCTATCTGAAAGTCTTATACACTCCGGAAAAATGACGTAGTCCAAAAAAAACATTTTTTCAACTTTTTTCAGTTTTACCCCTGTGGGATATATATTCTACCCACACACATTTGGAACTCTCCTGGGGTACCCTCACACATATTATTCCCTCATTTAGTGGATATTTTCACAAAAAAGTGAAATTTTCAAAAATCCAGAAAATTGGCTGAAAAAGACTAAATATCAAGGACTCATTGGGCGAATCGCTCTGGAACTGAAATCGGAACGCTCACTGACATTTCCCCTATCTGAAAGTCTGATAAACGCCGGACAAATGACTAAGTCCAAAAAAAAATTTTTTTCAACTTTTTTCAATTTTACCCCCGTGGGATATATATTCTACCCACACACATTAGGAACTCTCCTGGGGTACCTTCACACATATTATTCCCTCATTTAGTGGATATTTTCACAAAAAAGTGAAATTTTCAAAAATCCAGAAAATTGGCTGAAAAAGACAAAATATCAAGGACTCAATGGGCGAATCGCTCTGGAACTGAAATCGGAACGCTCACTGACATTTCCCCTATCTGAAAGTCTGATAAACGCCGGAAAAATGACTAACTCCAAAAAAAAAATTTTTTCAACTTTTTTCAATTTTACCCCCGCGGGATATATATTCTGCCCACACACATTTGGAACTCTCCTAGGGTACCCTCACACATATTATTACTTCATTTAGTGGATATTTTCACAAAAAAGTGAAATTTTCAAAAATCCAGAAAATTGGCTGAAAAAGACTAAATATCAAGGACTCATTTGGCGAATCGCTCTGGAACTGAAATCAGAACGCTCACTGACATTTCCCCTATCTGAAAGTCTGATAAACGCAGGAAAAATGATTAAGTCCAAAAAAAAAATTTTTTAACTTTTTTCAATTATATCCCCGTGGGAAATATATTCTACCCACACACATTTGGAACTCTTCTGGGGTACCCTCACACTTATTATTCCCTCATTTAGTGGATATTTTCACAAAAAAGTGAAATTTTCAAAAATCCATAAAATTGGCTGAAAAAGACTAAATATCAAGGACTCATTGGGCGAATCGCTCTGGAACTGAAATCAGAACGCTCACTGACATTTCCCCTATCTGAAAGTCTGATAAACGCCGGAAAAATGACTAAGTCCAAAAAAAAAATTTTTTCAACTTTTTTCAATTTTACCCCCGTGGGAAATATATTCTACCCACACACATTTGGAACTCTTCTGGGGTACCCTCACACATATTATTCCCTCATTTAGTGGATATTTTCACAAAAAAGTGAAATTTTCAATAATCCAGAAAATTGGTTGAAAACAACTAAATATCAAGGACTCATTGGGCGAATCGCTCTGGAACTGAAATCGGAACGCTCACTGACATTTCCCCTATCTGAAAGTCTGATAAACGCAGGAAAAATGATTAAGTCCAAAAAAAAAATTTTTTTACTTTTTTCAATTATATCCCCGTGGGAAATATATTCTACCCACACACATTTGGAACTCTTCTGGGGTACCCTCACACTTATTATTCCCTCATTTAGTGGATATTTTCACAAAAAAGTGAAATGTTAAAAAATCCAGAAAATTGGCTGAAAAAGACTAAATATCAAGGACTCATTGGACGAATCGCTCTGGAACTGAAATCGGAACGCTCACTGACATTTCCCCTATCTGAAAGTCTGATAAACGCAGGTAAAATGATTAAGTCCAAAAAAAAAAAATTTCACCTTTTTTCAATTATACCCCGTGGGAAATATATTCTACCCACACACATTTGGAACTCTCCTGGGGTACCCTCACACATGTTATTCCCTCATTTAGTGGATATTTTCACAAAAAAAGTGAAATGTTAAAAAATCCAGAAAACTGGCTGGAAAAGACTAAATATCAAGGACTCATTGGGCGAATCGCTCTGGAACTGAAATCGGAACGCTCACTGACATTTCCCCTATCTGAAAGTCTTATACACTCCGGAAAAATGACGAAGTCCAAAAAAAACAATTTTTTCAACTTTTTTCAGTTTTACCCCCGTGGGATACATATTCTACCCACACACATTTGGAACTCTCCTGGGGTACCCTCACACATATTATTCCCTCATTTAGTGGATATTTTCACAAAAAAGTGAAATTTTCAAAAATCCAGAAAATTGGCTGAAAACGACTAAATATCAAGAACTCATTGGGCGAATCGCTCTGAAACTGAAATCGGAATGCTCACTGACATTTCCCCAATCTGAAAGTCTGACGAACGCCGGAAAGATGACTAAGTCCAAAAAAACATTTTTTCAAATTTTTTTCGGTTTTACCCCCGTGGGATACATATTCTACCCACACACATTTGGAACTCTCCTGGGGTACCCTCACACATATTATTCCCTCATTTAGTGGATATTTTCACAAAAAAGTGAAATTTTCAAAAATCCAGAAAATTGGCTGAAAACGACTAAATATCAAGAACTCATTGGGCGAATCGCTCTGGAAGTGAAATCAGAACGCTCACTGACATTTTCCCTATCTGAAAGTCTGATAAACGCCGGATAAATGACTAAGACCAAAAAAAAATTTTTTTCAACTTTTTTCAATTTTACCCCCGTGGGATATATATTCTACCAACACACATTTGGAACTCTCCTGGGGTACCTTCACACATATTATTCCCTCATTTAGTGGATATTTTCACAAAAAAGTGAAATTTTCAAAAATCCAGAAAACTGGCTGAAAACGACTTAATATCAAGGACTCATTGGGCGAATCGCCCTGGAACTGAAATCGGAACGCTCACTGACATTTGCCCTATCTAAAAGTCTGATAAACGTCGGAAAAATGACTAAGTCCAAAAAAAATTTTTTTTCAACTTTTTTCAATTTTACCCTCGTGGGATATATATTCTACCCACACACATTAGGAACTCTCCTGGGGTACCCTCACACATATTATTCCCTCATTTAGTGGATATTCTCACAAAAAAGTGAAATTTAAAAAATCCAGAAAATTGGCTGAAAAAGACAAAATATCAAGGACTCATTGGGCGAATCGCTCTGGAACTGAAATCGGAATGCTCACTGACATTCCCCCTATCTGAAATTCTGATAAACGCCGGAAAAATGACTAACTCCAAAAAAAAAATTTTTTCAACTTTTTTCAATTTTACCCCCGTGGGATATATATTCTGCCCACACACATTTGGAACTCTCCTAGGGTACCCTCACACATATTATTACTTCATTTAGTGGATATTTTCACAAAAAAGTGAAATTTTCAAAAATCCAGAAAATTGGCTGAAAAAGACTAAATATCAAGGACTCATTTGGCGAATCGCTCTGGAACTGAAATCGGAACACTCACTGACATTTCCCATATCTGAAAGTCTGATAAACGCCGGAAAAATGACTAAGTAAAAAAAAAATATTTTCAACTTTTTTCAATTTTACCCCCGTGGGATATATATTCTACCCACACACATTTGGAACTCTCCTGGGGTACCCTCACACATATTATTCCCTCATTTAGTGGATATTTTCACAAAAAAGTGAAATTTTCAAAAATCCATAAAATTGGCTGAAAAAGACTAAATATCAAGGACTCATTGGGCGAATCGCTCTGGAACTGAAATCATAACGCTCACTGACATTTCCCCTATCTGAAAGTCTGATAAACGCCGGAAAAATGATTAAGTCCAAAAAAAAAATTTTTTAACTTTTTTCAATTATATCCCCGTGGGAAATATATTCTACCCACACACATTTGGAACTCTTCTGGGGTACCCTCACACTTATTATTCCCTCATTTAGTGGATATTTTCACAAAAAAGTGAAATTTTCAAAAATCCAGAAAACTGGCTGAAAACGACTTAATATCAAGGACTCATTGGGCGAATCGCCCTGGAACTGAAATCGGAACGCTCACTGACATTTGCCCTATCTAAAAGTCTGATAAACGTCAGAAAAATGACTAAGTCCAAAAAAAAATTTTTTTCAACTTTTTTCAATTTTACCCTCGTGGGATATATATTCTACCCACACACATTAGGAACTCTCCTGGGGTACCCTCACACATATTATTCCCTCATTTAGTGGATATTCTCACAAAAAAGTGAAATTTAAAAAATCCAGAAAATTGGCTGAAAAAGACAAAATATCAAGGACTCATTGGGCGAATCGCTCTGGAACTGAAATCGGAATGCTCACTGACATTTCCCCTATCTGAAATTCTGATAAACGCCGGAAAAATGACTAACTCCAAAAAAAAAATTTTTTCAACTTTTTTCAATTTTACCCCCGTGGGATATATATTCTGCCCACACACATTTGGAACTCTCCTAGGGTACCCTCACACATATTATTACTTCATTTAGTGGATATTTTCACAAAAAAGTGAAATTTTCAAAAATCCAGAAGATTGGCTGAAAAAGACTAAATATCAAGGACTCATTTGGCGAATCGCTCTGGAACTGAAATCGGAACACTCACTGACATTTCCCATATCTGAAAGTCTGATAAACGCCGGAAAAATGACTAAGTAAAAAAAAAATATTTTCAACTTTTTTCAGTTTTACCCCCGTGGGATATATATTCTACCCACACACATTTGGAACTCTCCTGGGGTACCCTCACACATATTATTCCCTCATTTAGTGGATATTTTCACAAAAAAGTGAAATTTTCAAAAATCCATAAAATTGGCTGAAAAAGACTAAATATCAAGGACTCATTGGGCGAATCGCTCTGGAACTGAAATCATAACGCTCACTGACATTTCCCCTATCTGAAAGTCTGATAAACGCCGGAAAAATGATTAAGTCCAAAAAAAAAATTTTTTAACTTTTTTCAATTATATCCCCGTGGGAAATATATTCTACCCACACACATTTGGAACTCTTCTGGGGTACCCTCACACTTATTATTCCCTCATTTAGTGGATATTTTCACAAAAAAGTGAAATGTTAAAAAATCCAGAAAATTGGCTGAAAAAGACTAAATATCAAGGACTCATTGGGCGAATCGCTCTGGAACTGAAATCGGAACGCTCACTGACATTTCCCCTATCTGAAAGTCTGATAAACGCAGGTAAAATGATTAAGTCCAAAAAAAAAAAATTTCAACTTTTTTCAATTATACCCCGTGGGAAATATATTCTACCCACACACATTTGGAACTCTCCTGGGGTACCCTCACACATGTTATTCCCTCATTTAGTGGATGTTTTCACAAAAAAGTGAAATTTTCAAAAATCCAGAAAATTGGCTGAAAACGACTAAATATCAAGAACTCATTGGGCGAATCGCTCTGAAACTGAAATCGGAATGCTCACTGACATTTCCCCATTCTGAAATCTGACGAACGCCGGAAAGATGACTAAGTCCAAAAAAACATTTTTTCAAATTTTTTTCGGTTTTACCCCCGTGGGATACATATTCTACCCACACACATTTGGAACTCTCCTGGGGTACCCTCACACATATTATTCCCTCATTTAGTGGATATTTTCACAAAAAAGTGAAATTTTCAAAAATTCAGAAAATTGGCTGAAAAAGACTAAATATCAAGGACTCATTGGGCGAATCGCTCTGGAACTGAAATCAGAACGCTCACTGACATTTCCCCTATCTGAAAGTCTGATAAACGCCGGAAAAATGACTAAGACCAAAAAAAAAATTTTTTCAACTTTTTTCAATTTTACCCCCGTGGGATATATATTCTACCAACACACATTTGGAACTCTCCTGGGGTACCTTCACACATATTATTCCCTCATTTAGTGGATATTTTCACAAAAAAGTGAAATTTAAAAAATCCAGAAAATTGGCTGAAAAAGACAAAATATCAAGGACTCATTGGGCGAATCGCTCTGGAACTGAAATCGGAATGCTCACTGACATTTCCCCTATCTGAAATTCTGATAAACGCCGGAAAAATGACTAACTCCAAAAAAAAAATTTTTTCAACTTTTTTCAATTTTACCCCCGTGGGATATATATTCTGCCCACACACATTTGGAACTCTCCTAGGGTACCCTCACACATATTATTACTTCATTTAGTGGATATTTTCACAAAAAAGTGAAATTTTCAAAAATCCAGAAGATTGGCTGAAAAAGACTAAATATCAAGGACTCATTTGGCGAATCGCTCTGGAACTGAAATCGGAACACTCACTGACATTTCCCATATCTGAAAGTCTGATAAACGCCGGAAAAATGACTAAGTAAAAAAAAAATATTTTCAACTTTTTTCAGTTTTACCCCCGTGGGATATATATTCTACCCACACACATTTGGAACTCTCCTGGGGTACCCTCACACATATTATTCCCTCATTTAGTGGATATTTTCACAAAAAAGTGAAATTTTCAAAAATCCATAAAATTGGCTGAAAAAGACTAAATATCAAGGACTCATTGGGCGAATCGCTCTGGAACTGAAATCATAACGCTCACTGACATTTCCCCTATCTGAAAGTCTGATAAACGCCGGAAAAATGATTAAGTCCAAAAAAAAAATTTTTTAACTTTTTTCAATTATATCCCCGTGGGAAATATATTCTACCCACACACATTTGGAACTCTTCTGGGGTACCCTCACACTTATTATTCCCTCATTTAGTGGATATTTTCACAAAAAAGTGAAATGTTAAAAAATCCAGAAAATTGGCTGAAAAAGACTAAATATCAAGGACTCATTGGGCGAATCGCTCTGGAACTGAAATCGGAACGCTCACTGACATTTCCCCTATCTGAAAGTCTGATAAACGCAGGTAAAATGATTAAGTCCAAAAAAAAAAAATTTCAACTTTTTTCAATTATACCCCGTGGGAAATATATTCTACCCACACACATTTGGAACTCTCCTGGGGTACCCTCACACATGTTATTCCCTCATTTAGTGGATATTTTCACAAAAAAGTGAAATTTTCAAAAATCCAGAAAATTGGATGAAAAAGACTAAATATCAAGAACTCATTGGGCGAATCGCTCTGAAACTGAAATCGGAATGCTCACTGACATTTCCCCATTCTGAAATCTGACGAACGCCGGAAAGATGACTAAGTCCAAAAAAACATTTTTTCAAATTTTTTTCGGTTTTACCCCCGTGGGATACATATTCTACCCACACACATTTGGAACTCTCCTGGGGTACCCTCACACATATTATTCCCTCATTTAGTGGATATTTTCACAAAAAAGTGAAATTTTCAAAAATTCAGAAAATTGGCTGAAAAAGACTAAATATCAAGGACTCATTGGGCGAATCGCTCTGGAACTGAAATCAGAACGCTCACTGACATTTCCCCTATCTGAAAGTCTGATAAACGCCGGAAAAATGACTAAGACCAAAAAAAAAATTTTTTCAACTTTTTTCAATTTTACCCCCGTGGGATATATATTCTACCAACACACATTTGGAACTCTCCTGGGGTACCTTCACACATATTATTCCCTCATTTAGTGGATATTTTCACAAAAAAGTGAAATTTAAAAAATCCAGAAAATTGGCTGAAAAAGACAAAATATCAAGGACTCATTGGGCGAATCGCTCTGGAACTGAAATCGGAATGCTCACTGACATTTCCCCTATCTGAAATTCTGATAAACGCCGGAAAAATGACTAACTCCAAAAAAAAAATTTTTTCAACTTTTTTCAATTTTACCCCCGTGGGATATATATTCTGCCCACACACATTTGGAACTCTCCTAGGGTACCCTCACACATATTATTACTTCATTTAGTGGATATTTTCACAAAAAAGTGAAATTTTCAAAAATCCAGAAGATTGGCTGAAAAAGACTAAATATCAAGGACTCATTTGGCGAATCGCTCTGGAACTGAAATCGGAACACTCACTGACATTTCCCATATCTGAAAGTCTGATAAACGCCGGAAAAATGACTAAGTAAAAAAAAAATATTTTCAACTTTTTTCAGTTTTACCCCCGTGGGATATATATTCTACCCACACACATTTGGAACTCTCCTGGGGTACCCTCACACATATTATTCCCTCATTTAGTGGATATTTTCACAAAAAAGTGAAATTTTCAAAAATCCATAAAATTGGCTGAAAAAGACTAAATATCAAGGACTCATTGGGCGAATCGCTCTGGAACTGAAATCATAACGCTCACTGACATTTCCCCTATCTGAAAGTCTGATAAACGCCGGAAAAATGATTAAGTCCAAAAAAAAAATTTTTTAACTTTTTTCAATTATATCCCCGTGGGAAATATATTCTACCCACACACATTTGGAACTCTTCTGGGGTACCCTCACACTTATTATTCCCTCATTTAGTGGATATTTTCACAAAAAAGTGAAATGTTAAAAAATCCAGAAAATTGGCTGAAAAAGACTAAATATCAAGGACTCATTGGGCGAATCGCTCTGGAACTGAAATCGGAACGCTCACTGACATTTCCCCTATCTGAAAGTCTGATAAACGCAGGTAAAATGATTAAGTCCAAAAAAAAAAAATTTCAACTTTTTTCAATTATACCCCGTGGGAAATATATTCTACCCACACACATTTGGAACTCTCCTGGGGTACCCTCACACATGTTATTCCCTCATTTAGTGGATATTTTCACAAAAAAGTGAAATTTTCAAAAATCCAGAAAATTGGATGAAAAAGACTAAATATCAAGAACTCATTGGGCGAATCGCTCTGAAACTGAAATCGGAATGCTCACTGACATTTCCCCATTCTGAAATCTGACGAACGCCGGAAAGATGACTAAGTCCAAAAAAACATTTTTTCAAATTTTTTTCGGTTTTACCCCCGTGGGATACATATTCTACCCACACACATTTGGAACTCTCCTGGGGTACCCTCACACATATTATTCCCTCATTTAGTGGATATTTTCACAAAAAAGTGAAATTTTCAAAAATTCAGAAAATTGGCTGAAAAAGACTAAATATCAAGGACTCATTGGGCGAATCGCTCTGGAACTGAAATCAGAACGCTCACTGACATTTCCCCTATCTGAAAGTCTGATAAACGCCGGAAAAATGACTAAGACCAAAAAAAAAATTTTTTCAACTTTTTTCAATTTTACCCCCGTGGGATATATATTCTACCAACACACATTTGGAACTCTCCTGGGGTACCTTCACACATATTATTCCCTCATTTAGTGGATATTTTCACAAAAAAGTGAAATTTTCAAAAATCCAGAAAACTGGCTGAAAACGACTTAATATCAAGGACTCATTGGGCGAATCGCCCTGGAACTGAAATCGGAACGCTCACTGACATTTGCCCTATCTAAAAGTCTGATAAACGTCGGAAAAATGACTAAGTCCAAAAAAAATTTTTTTTCAACTTTTTTCAATTTTACCCTCGTGGGATATATATTCTACCCACACACATTAGGAACTCTCCTGGGGTACCCTCACACATATTATTCCCTCATTTAGTGGATATTCTCACAAAAAAGTGAAATTTTCAAAAATCCAGAAAATTGGCTGAAAAAGACAAAATATCAAGGACTCATTGGGCGAATCGCTCTGGAACTGAAATCGGAATGCTCACTGACATTTCCCCTATCTGAAAGTCTGATAAACGCCGGAAAAATGACTAACTCCAAAAAAAAAATTTTTTCAACTTTTTTCAATTTTACCCCTGTGGGATATATATTCTGCCCACACACATTTGGAACTCTCCTAGGGTACCCTCACACATATTATTACTTCATTTAGTGGATATTTTCACAAAAAAGTGAAATTTTCAAAAATCCAGAAAATTGGCTGAAAAAGACTAAATATCAAGGACTCATTTGGCAAATCGCTCTGGAACTGAAATCGGAACACTCACTGACATTTCCCATATCTGAAAGTCTGATAAACACCGGAAAAATGACTTAAGTCCAAAAAAAAATTTTTTTTTAACTTTTTTCAATTTTACCCCCGTGGGATATATATTCTACCCACATACATTTGGAACTCTCCTGGGGGTACCCTCACACATATTATTACTTCATTTAGTGGATATTTTCACAAAAAAGTGAAATTTTCAAAAATCCAGAAAATTGGCTGAAAACGACTAAATATCAAGGACGCATTGGGCGAAACGGTCTGGAGGTGAAATCGGAATGCTCACTGATATTTCTCCTATCTGAAAGTCTGATAAACGCTGAAAAAAGGACTGAGTCAAAAAAGAATTTTTTTCAACTTTTTTCAATTTTACCCCCGTGGGATATATATTCTACCCACACACATTTGGAACTCTCCTGGGGTACCCTCACACATATTATTCCCTCATTTAGTGGATATTTTCACAATAAAGTGAAATTTTCAAAAATCAAGAAAATTGGCTGAAAAAGACTAAATATCAAGGACTCATTGGGCGAATCACTCTGGAACTGAAATCGGAACACTCACTGACATTTCCCCTATCTGAAAGTCTGATAAACGCAGGAAAAATGACTATCTCCAAAAAAAAAATTTTTTCAACTTTTTTCAATTTTACCCCCGTGGGATATATATTCTGCCCACACACATTTGGAACTCTCCTAGGGTACCCTCACACATATTATTACTTCATTTAGTGGATATTTTCACAAAAAAGTGAAATTTTCAAAAATCCAGAAAATTGGCTGAAAAAGACTAAATATCAAGGACTCATTGGGCGAATCGCTCTGGAACTGAAATCAGAACACTCAATGACATTTCCCATATCTGAAAGTCTGATAAACGCCGGAAAAATGACTAAGTAAAAAAAAATATTTTCAACTTTTTTCAATTTTACCCCCGTGGGATATATATTCTACCCACACACATTTGGAACTCTCCTGGGGTACCCTCACACATATTATTCCCTCATTTAGTGGATATTTTCACAAAAAAGTGAAATTTTCAAAAATCCATAAAATTGGCTGAAAAAGACTAAATATCAAGGACTCATTGGGCGAATCGCTCTGGAACTGAAATCGGAACGCTCACTGACATTTCCCCAATCTGAAAGTCTAACAAACGCCGGAAAAATGACTAAGTCCAAAAAAAACATTTTTTCAACTTTTTTCAGTTTTACCCCCGTGGGATACATATTCTACCCACACACATTTGGAACTCTCCTGGGGTACCCTCACACATATTATTCCCTCATGTAGTGCATATTTTCACAAAAAAGTGAAATTTTCAAAAATCCAGAAAATTGGCAGAAAAAGACTAAATATCAAGGACTCATTTGTCGAATCGCTCTGGAACTGAAATCGGAACGCTCACTGACATTTGCCCTATCTGAAAGTCTGATAAACGCAGGTAAAATGATTAAGTCCAAAAAAAAAATTTTTCAACTTTTTTCAATTATACCCCGTGGGAAATATATTCTACCCACACACATTTGGAACTCTCCTGGGGTACCCTCACACATATTATTCCCTCATTTAGTGGATATTTTCACAAAAAAGTGAAATTTTCAAAAATCTAGAAAATTGGCTAAAAAAGACTAAATATCAAGGACTCATTGGGCGAATCGCTCTGGAACTGAAATCGGATTGCTCACTGACATTTCCCCTATCTGAAAGTCTGATAAACGCAGGAAATATGACTAAGTCCAAAAAAAAAATGTTTTCAACTTTTTTCAATTTTACCCCCTTGGGATATATATTCTACCCACACACATTTGGAACTCTCCTGGGGTACCCTTACACATATTATTACTTTATTTAGTGGATATTTTCACAAAAAAGTGAAATTTTCAAAAATCCAGAAAATTGGCTGAAAATGACTAAATATCAAGGACTCATTGGGCAAATCGCTCTGGAACTGAAATCGGAACTCTCACTGACATTTCCCCTATCTGAAAGCCTGATAAACGCCGGAAAAATGACTAAGTCCAAAAAAAAAATTTTTTCAACTTTTTTCAATTTTACACCCGTGCGATATATATTCTACCCACACACATTTGGAACTCTCCTGGGGTACCCTCACACATATTATTCCCTCATTTAGTGGAAATTTTCACAAAAAAGTGAAATTTTCAAAAATCCAGAAAATTGGCTGAAAACGACTAAATATCAAGAACTCATTGGGCGAATCGCTCTGGAACTGAAATCGGAATGCTCACTGACATTTCCCCAATCTGAAAGTCTGACAAACGCCGGAAAAATGACTAAGTCCAAAAAAAAAAATTTTTCAACTTTTTTCAATTTTTCCCCCGTGGGATATATATTCTACCCACACACATTTGGAACTCTCCTGGGGTACCCTCACACATATTATTCCCTCATTTAGTGGATATTTTCACAAAAAAGTGAAAATTTCAAAAATCCAGAAAATTGGCTGAAAAAGACTAAATATCAAGGACTCATTGGGCGAATCGCTCTGGAACTGAAATCGGAACGCTCACTGACATTTCCCCTATCTGAAAGTCTGATAAACGCCGGACAAATGACTAAGTCCAAAAAAAAAATTTTTTCAACTTTTTTGAATTTTACCCCCGTGGGATATTTATTCTAGCCACACACATTTGGAACTCTCCTGGGGTACCTTCATACATATTATTCCCTCATTTAGTGGATATTTTCACAAAAAAGTGAAATTTTCAAAAATCCAGAAAATTGGCTGAAAAAGACTAAATATCAAGAACTCATTGGGCGAATCGCTCTGGAACTGAAATCGGAATGCTCACTAACATTTCCCCCATCTGAAAGTCTGACAAAGGCCGGAAAAATGACTAAGTCCAAAAAAAAATTTTTTTCAACTTCTTTCAATTTTACCCCTGTGCGATATATATTCTACCCACACACATTTGGAACTCTCAAGGGGTACCCTCACACATATTATTCCCTCATTTAGTGGATATTTTCACAAAAAAGTGAAATTTTCAAAAATCCAAAAAATTGGTTGAAAACGACTAAATATCAAGGACTCATTGGGCGAATCGCTCTGGAACTGAAATCGGAACGCTCACTGACATTTCCCCTATCTGAAATTCTGATAAACGCAGGAAAAATGATTAAGTCCAAAAAAAAAATTTTTTAACTTTTTTCAATTATATCCCCGTGGGAAATATATTCTACCCACACACATTTGGAACTCTTCTGGGGTACCCTCACACATATTATTCCCTCATTTAGTGGATATTTTCACAAAAAAGTGAAATGTTAAAAAATCCAGAAAATTGGCTGAAAAAGACTAAATATCAAGGACTCATTGGGCGAATCGCTCTGGAAATGAAATCGGAACGCTCACTGACATTTCCCCTATCTGAAAGTCTGATAAACGCAGGTAAAATGATTAAGTCCAAAAAAAAAAATTTTCAACTTTTTTCAATTATACCCCGTGGGAAATATATTCTACCCACACACATTTGGAACTCTCCTGGGGTACCCTCACAAATGTTATTCCCTCATTTAGTGGATATTTTCACAAAAAAAGTGAAATGTTAAAAAATCCAGAAAATTGGCTGGAAAAGACTAAATATCAAGGACTCATTGGGCGAATCGCTCTGGAACTGAAATCGGAACGCTCACTGACATTTCCCCTATCTGAAAGTCTTATACACTCCGGAAATATGACGAAGTCCAAAAAAAACAATTTTTTCAACTTTTTTCAGTTTTACCCCCGTGGGATACATATTCTACCCACACACATTTGGAACTCTCCTGGGGTACCCTCACACATATTATTCCCTCATTTAGTGGATATTTTCACAAAAAAGTGAAATTTTCAAAAATCCAGAAAATTGGCTGAAAACGACTAAATATCAAGAACTCATTGGGCGAATTGCTCTGGAACTGAAATCGGAATGCTCACTGCCATTTCCCCAATCTGAAAGTCTGACAAACGCCGGAAAAATGACTAAGTCCAAAAAAACATTTTTTCAACTTTTTTCAGTTTTACCCCCGTGGGATACATATTCTACCCACACACATTTGGAACTCTCCTGGGGTACCCTCACACATATTATTCCCTAATTTAGTGGATATTTTCACAAAAAAGTGAAATTTTCAAAAATCCAGAAAATTGGCTGAAAAAGACAAAATATCAAGGACTCATTGGGCGAATCGCTCTGGAACTGAAATCGGAACACTCACTGACATTTCCCCTATCTGAAAGTCTGATAAACGTCGCAAAAATGACTAAGTCCCAAAAAAAAATTTTTTCAACTTTTTTCAATTTTACCCCCGTGGGATATATATTCTACCCACACACATTTGGAACTCTCCTGGGGTACCATCACACATATTATTACTTCATTTAGTGGATATTTTCACAAAAAAGTGAAATTTTCAAAAATCCAGAAAATTGGCTGAAAACGACTAAATATCAAGAACTCATTGGGCGAATCGCTCTGGAAATGAAATCGGAACACTCAATGACATTTCCCCTATCTGAAAGTCTGATAAACGCCGGAAAAATGACTAAGTAAAAAAAAAATTTTTTCCAACTTTTTTCAATTTTACCCCCGTGGGATATATATTCTACCCACACACACTTGGAACTCTCCTGTGGTACCCTCACACATATTATTACCTCATTTAGTGTCTATTTTCACAAAAAAAGTGAAATTTTCAAAAATCCAGTAAATTGGCTGAAAACGACTAAATATCAAGGACTCATTGGGCGAATCGCTCTGGAACTAAAATCGGAATGCTCACTGACATTTGCCCTATCTGAAAGTCTGATAAACGCCGGACAAATGACTTAAGTCCAAAAAAAAATTTTTTTTTAACTTTTTTCAATTTTACCCCCGTGGGATATATATTCTACCCACATACATTTGGAACTCTCCTGGGGTACCCTCACACATATTATTACTTCATTTAGTGGATATTTTCACAAAAAAGTGAAATTTTCAAAAATCCAGAAAATTGGCTGAAAATGACTAAATATCAAGGACGCATTGGGCGAAACGGTCTGGAGGTGAAATCGGAATGCTCACTGACATTTCCCCTATCTGAAAGTCTGATAAACGCCGGAAAAATGACTAAGACCAAAAAAAAAATTTTTCAACTTTTTTCAATTTTACCCCGTGGGATATACTGTATATTCTACCGACACTCATTTGGAACTCTCCTGGGGTACCCTCACACATATTATTCCCTCATTTAGTGGATATTTTCACAAAAAAGTGAAATTTTCAAAAATCCAGAAATTTGGCTGAAAAATACTAAATATCAATGTCTCATTGGGCAAATCGCTCTGGAACTGAAATCGGAACTCTCACTGACATTTCCCCTATCTGAAAGTCTGATAAACGTTGCAAAAATGACTAAGTCCCAAAAAAATTTTTTTTCAACTTTTTTCAATTTTACCCCGTGGGATATATATTCTACCCACACACATTTGGAACTCTCCTGGGGTACCCTCACACATATTATTCCCTCATGTAGTGCATATTTTCACAAAAAAGTGAAATTTTCAAAAATCCAGAAAATTGGCAGAAAAAGACTAAATATCAAGAACTCATTGGGCGAATCGCTCTGGAACTGAAATCGGAATGCTCACTGACATTTCCCCAATCTGAAAGTCTAACAAACGCCGGAAAAATGACTAAGTCCAAAAAAAACATTTTTTCAACTTTTTTCAGTTTTACCCCCGTGGGATACATATTCTACCCACACACATTTGGAACTCTCCTGGGGTACCCTCACACATATTATTCCCTCATGTAGTGCATATTTTCACAAAAAAGTGAAATTTTCAAAAATCCAGAAAATTGGCAGAAAAAGACTAAATATCAAGGACTCATTTGTCGAATCGCTCTGGAACTGAAATCGGAACGCTCACTGACATTTGCCCTATCTGAAAGTCTGATAAACGCAGGTAAAATGATTAAGTCCAAAAAAAAAATTTTTCAACTTTTTTCAATTATACCCCGTGGGAAATATATTCTACCCACACACATTTGGAACTCTCCTGGGGTACCCTCACACATATTATTCCCTCATTTAGTGGATATTTTCACAAAAAAAGTGAAATGTTAAAAAATCCAGAAAATTGGCTGGAAAAGACTAAATATCAAGGAGTCATTGGGCGAATCGCTCTGGAACTGAAATCGGAACGCTCACTGACATTTCCCCTATCTGAAAGTCTGATAAACGCCGGAAAAATGACTAAGTCCAAAAAAAAAATTTTTTAAACTTTTTTCAATTTTACCCCCGTGGGATATATATACTACCCAAACACATTTGGAACTCTCCTGGGGTACCCTCACACATATTATTCCCTCATTTAGTGGATATTTTCACAAAAAAGTTAAATTTTCAAAAATCCAGAAAATTGGCAGGAAAAGACTAAATATCAAGGACTCATTGGGCGAATCGCTCTGGAAATGAAATCGGAACGCTCACTGACATTTCCCCTATCTGAAAGTCTGATAAACGCAGGTAAAATGATCAAGTCCAAAAAAAAAAATTTTCAACTTTTTTCAATTATACCTCGTGGGAAATATATTCTACCCACACACATTTGGAACTCTCCTGGGGTACCCTCACACATGTTATTCCCTCATTTAGTGGATATTTTCACAAAAAAAGTGAAATGTTAAAACATCCAGAAAATTGGCTGGAAAAGACTAAATATCAAGGACTCATTGGGCGAATCGCTCTGGAACTGAAATCGGAACGCTCACTGACATTTCCCCTATCTGAAAGTCTTATACACTCCGGAAATATGACGAAGTCCAAAAAAAACAATTTTTTCAACTTTTTTCAGTTTTACCCCCGTGGGATACATATTCTACCCACACACATTTGGAACTCTCCTGGGCTACCCTCACACATATTATTCCCTCATTTAGTGGATATTTTCACAAAAAAGTGAAATTTTCAAAAATCCAGAAAATTGGCTGAAAACGACTAAATATCAAGAACTCATTGGGCGAATTGCTCTGGAACTGAAATCGGAATGCTCACTGCCATTTCCCCAATCTGAAAGTCTGACAAACGCCAGAAAAATGACTAAGTCCAAAAAAACATTTTTTCAACTTTTTTCAGTTTTACCCCCGTGGGATACATATTCTACCCACACACATTTGGAACTCTCCTGGGGTACCCTCACACATATTATTCCCTCATTTAGTGGATATTTTCACAAAAAAGTGAAATTTTCAAAAATTCAGAAAATTGGCTGAAAACGACTAAATATCAAGAACTCATTGGGCGAATTGCTCTGGAACTGAAATCGGAATGCTCAATGACATTTGCCCTATCTGAAAGTCTTATAAACGCCGGAAAAATGACAAAGTCCAAAAAAAAGTTTTTTTCAACTTTTTTCAGTTTTACCCCGTGGGATATATATTCTACCCACACACATTTGGAACTCTCCTGGGGTACCCTCACACATATTATTCCCTAATTTAGTGGATATTTTCACAAAAAAGTGAAATTTTCAAAAATCCAGAAAATTGGCTGAAAAAGACAAAATATCAAGGACTCATTGGGCGAATCGCTCTGGAACTGAAATCGGAACACTCACTGACATTTCCCCTATCTGAAAGTCTGATAAACGTCGCAAAAATGACTAAGTAAAAAAAAATTTTTTTTCAACTTTTTTCAATTTTACCCCCGTGGGATATTTATTCTAGCCACACACATTTGGAACTCTCCTGGGGTACCTTCATACATATTATTCCCTCATTTAGTGGATATTTTCACAAAAAAGTGAAATTTTCAAAAATCCAGAAAATTGGCTGAAAAAGACTAAATATCAAGAACTCATTGGGCGAATCGCTCTGGAACTGAAATCGGAATGCTCACTAACATTTCCCCCATCTGAAAGTCTGACAAAGGCCGGAAAAATGACTAAGTCCAAAAAAAAATTTTTTTCAACTTCTTTCAATTTTACCCCTGTGCGATATATATTCTACCCACACACATTTGGAACTCTCAAGGGGTACCCTCACACATATTATTCCCTCATTTAGTGGATATTTTCACAAAAAAGTGAAATTTTCAAAAATCCAAAAAATTGGTTGAAAACGACTAAATATCAAGGACTCATTGGGCGAATCGCTCTGGAACTGAAATCGGAACGCTCACTGACATTTCCCCTATCTGAAATTCTGATAAACGCAGGAAAAATGATTAAGTCCAAAAAAAAAATTTTTTAACTTTTTTCAATTATATCCCCGTGGGAAATATATTCTACCCACACACATTTGGAACTCTTCTGGGGTACCCTCACACATATTATTCCCTCATTTAGTGGATATTTTCACAAAAAAGTGAAATGTTAAAAAATCCAGAAAATTGGCTGAAAAAGACTAAATATCAAGGACTCATTGGGCGAATCGCTCTGGAAATGAAATCGGAACGCTCACTGACATTTCCCCTATCTGAAAGTCTGATAAACGCAGGTAAAATGATTAAGTCCAAAAAAAAAAATTTTCAACTTTTTTCAATTATACCCCGTGGGAAATATATTCTACCCACACACATTTGGAACTCTCCTGGGGTACCCTCACAAATGTTATTCCCTCATTTAGTGGATATTTTCACAAAAAAAGTGAAATGTTAAAAAATCCAGAAAATTGGCTGGAAAAGACTAAATATCAAGGACTCATTGGGCGAATCGCTCTGGAACTGAAATCGGAACGCTCACTGACATTTCCCCTATCTGAAAGTCTTATACACTCCGGAAATATGACGAAGTCCAAAAAAAACAATTTTTTCAACTTTTTTCAATTTTACCCCCGTGGGATACATATTCTACCCACACACATTTGGAACTCTCCTGGGGTACCCTCACACATATTATTCCCTCATTTAGTGGATATTTTCACAAAAAAGTGAAATTTTCAAAAATCCAGAAAATTGGCTGAAAACGACTAAATATCAAGAACTCATTGGGCGAATTGCTCTGGAACTGAAATCGGAATGCTCACTGCCATTTCCCCAATCTGAAAGTCTGACAAACGCCGGAAAAATGACTAAGTCCAAAAAAACATTTTTTCAACTTTTTTCAGTTTTACCCCCGTGGGATACATATGCTACCCACACACATTTGGAACTCTCCTGGGGTACCCTCACACATATTATTCCCTCATTTAGTGGATATTTTCACAAAAAAGTGAAATTTTCAAAAATCCAGAAAATTGACTGAAAACGACTAAATATCAAGAACTCATTGGGCGAATCGCTCTGGAACTGAAATCGAAATGCTCACTGACATTTCCCCTTTCTGAAAGTCTGATAAACGCTGGAAAAATGACTAAGGCTAAAAAAAATTTTTTTTCAACTTTTTTGAATTTTACCCCCGTGGGATATATATTATACCCACACACATTAGGAACTCTCCTGATGTACCCTCACACATATTGTTCCCTCATTTAGTGGAAATTTTCACAAAAAAGTGAAATTTTCAAAAATCCAGAAAATTGGCTGAAAAATACTAAATATCAATGACTCATTGGGCGAATCGCTCTGGAACTGAAATCGGAATGCTTAATGACATTTGCCCTATCTGAAAGTCTTATAAACGCCGGAAAAATGACAAAGTCCAAAAAAAAGTTTTTTTCAACTTTTTTCAGTTTTACCCCGTGGGATATATATTCTACCCACACACATTTGGAACTCTCCTGGGGTACCCTCACACATATTATTCCCTAATTTAGTGGATATTTTCACAAAAAAGTGAAATTTTCAAAAATCCAGAAAATTGGCTGAAAAAGACAAAATATCAAGGACTCATTGGGCGAATCGCTCTGGAACTGAAATCGGAACACTCACTGACATTTCCCCTATCTGAAAGTCTGATAAACGTCGCAAAAATGACTAAGTCCCAAAAAAAATTTTTTTCAACTTTTTTCAATTTTACCCCCGTGGGATATATATTCTACCCACACACATTTGGAACTCTCCTGGGGTACCATCACACATATTATTACTTCATTTAGTGGATATTTTCACAAAAAAGTGAAATTTTCAAAAATCCAGAAAATTGGCTGAAAACGACTAAATATCAAGAACTCATTGGGCGAATCGCTCTGGAAATGAAATCGGAACACTCAATGACATTTCCCCTATCTGAAAGTCTGATAAACGCCGGAAAAATGACTAAGTAAAAAAAAAATTTTTTCCAACTTTTTTCAATTTTACCCCCGTGGGATATATATTCTACCCACACACACTTGGAACTCTCCTGTGGTACCCTCACACATATTATTACCTCATTTAGTGTCTATTTTCACAAAAAAAGTGAAATTTTCAAAAATCCAGTAAATTGGCTGAAAACGACTAAATATCAAGGACTCATTGGGCGAATCGCTCTGGAACTGAAATCGGAACACTCACTGACATTTGCCCTATCTGAAAGTCTGATAAACACCGGAAAAATGACTAAGTCCAAAAAAAATTTTTTTTCAACTTTTTTCAATTTTACCCCCGTGGGATATATATTCTACCCACACACATTTGGAACTCTCCTGGGGTACCCTCACACATATTATTCCCTCATTTAGTGGATATTTTCACAAAAAAGTGAAATTTTCAAAAATCCAGAAAATTGGCTAAAAAAGACTAAATATCAAGGACTCATTGGGCGAATCGCTCTGGAACTGAAATCGGATTGCTCACTGACATTTCCCCTATCTGAAAGTCTGATAAACGCAGGAAATATGACTAAGTCCAAAAAAAAAATTTTTTAAACTTTTTTCAATTTTACCCCTTGGGATATATATTATACCCACACACATTAGGAACTCTCCTGGGGTACCCTCACACATATTATTCCCTCATTTAGTGGATATTTTCACAAAAAAGTGAAATTTTCAAAAATCCAGAAATTTGGCTGAAAAATACTAAATATCAATGTCTCATTGGGCAAATCGCTCTGGAACTGAAATCGGAACTCTCACTGACATTTCCCCTATCTGAAAGTCTGATAAACGTTGCAAAAATGACTAAGTCCCAAAAAAATTTTTTTTCAACTTTTTTCAATTTTACCCCGTGGGATATATATTCTACCCACACACATTTGGAACTCTCCTGGGGTACCCTCACACATATTATTCCCTCATGTAGTGCATATTTTCACAAAAAAGTGAAATTTTCAAAAATCCAGAAAATTGGCAGAAAAAGACTAAATATCAAGAACTCATTGGGCGAATCGCTCTGGAACTGAAATCGGAATGCTCACTGACATTTCCCCAATCTGAAAGTCTAACAAACGCCGGAAAAATGACTAAGTCCAAAAAAAACATTTTTTCAACTTTTTTCAGTTTTACCCCCATGGGATACATATTCTACCCACACACATTTGGAACTCTCCTGGGGTACCCTCACACATATTATTCCCTCATGTAGTGCATATTTTCACAAAAAAGTGAAATTTTCAAAAATCCAGAAAATTGGCAGAAAAAGACTAAATATCAAGGACTCATTTGTCGAATCGCTCTGGAACTGAAATCGGAACGCTCACTGACATTTGCCCTATCTGAAAGTCTGATAAACGCAGGTAAAATGATTAAGTCCAAAAAAAAAATTTTTCAACTTTTTTCAATTATACCCCGTGGGAAATATATTCTACCCACACACATTTGGAACTCTCCTGGGGTACCCTCACACATATTATTCCCTCATTTAGTGGATATTTTCACAAAAAAAGTGAAATGTTAAAAAATCCAGAAAATTGGCTGGAAAAGACTAAATATCAAGGAGTCATTGGGCGAATCGCTCTGGAACTGAAATCGGAACGCTCACTGACATTTCCCCTATCTGAAAGTCTGATAAACGCCGGAAAAATGACTAAGTCCAAAAAAAAAATTTTTTAAACTTTTTTCAATTTTACCCCCGTGGGATATATATACTACCCAAACACATTTGGAACTCTCCTGGGGTACCCTCACACATATTATTCCCTCATTTAGTGGATATTTTCACAAAAAAGTTAAATTTTCAAAAATCCAGAAAATTGGCAGGAAAAGACTAAATATCAAGGACTCATTGGGCGAATCGCTCTGGAAATGAAATCGGAACGCTCACTGACATTTCCCCTATCTGAAAGTCTGATAAACGCAGGTAAAATGATTAAGTCCAAAAAAAAAAATTTTCAACTTTTTTCAATTATACCTCGTGGGAAATATATTCTACCCACACACATTTGGAACTCTCCTGGGGTACCCTCACACATGTTATTCCCTCATTTAGTGGATATTTTCACAAAAAAAGTGAAATGTTAAAACATCCAGAAAATTGGCTGGAAAAGACTAAATATCAAGGACTCATTGGGCGAATCGCTCTGGAACTGAAATCGGAACGCTCACTGACATTTGCCCTATCTGAAAGTCTTATACACTCCGGAAATATGACGAAGTCCAAAAAAAACAATTTTTTCAACTTTTTTCAGTTTTACCCCCGTGGGATACATATTCTACCCACACACATTTGGAACTCTCCTGGGCTACCCTCACACATATTATTCCCTCATTTAGTGGATATTTTCACAAAAAAGTGAAATTTTCAAAAATCCAGAAAATTGGCTGAAAACGACTAAATATCAAGAACTCATTGGGCGAATTGCTCTGGAACTGAAATCGGAATGCTCACTGCCATTTCCCCAATCTGAAAGTCTGACAAACGCCAGAAAAATGACTAAGTCCAAAAAAACATTTTTTCAACTTTTTTCAGTTTTACCCCCGTGGGATACATATTCTACCCACACACATTTGGAACTCTCCTGGGGTACCCTCACACATATTATTCCCTCATTTAGTGGATATTTTCACAAAAAAGTGAAATTTTCAAAAATTCAGAAAATTGGCTGAAAACGACTAAATATCAAGAACTCATTGGGCGAATTGCTCTGGAACTGAAATCGGAATGCTCAATGACATTTGCCCTATCTGAAAGTCTTATAAACGCCGGAAAAATGACAAAGTCCAAAAAAAAGTTTTTTTCAACTTTTTTCAGTTTTACCCCGTGGGATATATATTCTACCCACACACATTTGGAACTCTCCTGGGGTACCCTCACACATATTATTCCCTAATTTAGTGGATATTTTCACAAAAAAGTGAAATTTTCAAAAATCCAGAAAATTGGCTGAAAAAGAAAAAATATCAAGGACTCATTGGGCGAATCGCTCTGGAACTGAAATCGGAACACTCACTGACATTTCCCCTATCTGAAAGTCTGATAAACGTCGCAAAAATGACTAAGTAAAAAAAAAATTTTTTTCAACTTTTTTCAATTTTACCCCCGTGGGATATTTATTCTAGCCACACACATTTGGAACTCTCCTGGGGTACCTTCATACATATTATTCCCTCATTTAGTGGATATTTTCACAAAAAAGTGAAATTTTCAAAAATCCAGTAAATTGGCTGAAAACGACTAAATATCAAGGACTCATTGGGCGAATCGCTCTGGAACTGAAATCGGAACACTCACTGACATTTGCCCTATCTGAAAGTCTGATAAACACCGGAAAAATGACTAAGTCCAAAAAAAATTTTTTTTCAACTTTTTTCAATTTTACCCCCGTGGGATATATATTCTACCCACACACATTTGGAACTCTCCTGGGGTACCCTCACACATATTATTCCCTCATTTAGTGGATATTTTCACAAAAAAGTGAAATTTTCAAAAATCCAGAAAATTGGCTAAAAAAGACTAAATATCAAGGACTCATTGGGCGAATCGCTCTGGAACTGAAATCGGATTGCTCACTGACATTTCCCCTATCTGAAAGTCTGATAAACGCAGGAAATATGACTAAGTCCAAAAAAAAAATTTTTTAAACTTTTTTCAATTTTACCCCTTGGGATATATATTATACCCACACACATTAGGAACTCTCCTGGGGTACCCTCACACATATTATTCCCTCATTTAGTGGATATTTTCACAAAAAAGTGAAATTTTCAAAAATCCAGAAATTTGGCTGAAAAATACTAAATATCAATGTCTCATTGGGCAAATCGCTCTGGAACTGAAATCGGAACTCTCACTGACATTTCCCCTATCTGAAAGTCTGATAAACATTGCAAAAATGACTAAGTCCCAAAAAAATTTTTTTTCAACTTTTTTCAATTTTACCCCGTGGGATATATATTCTACCCACACACATTTGGAACTCTCCTGGGGTACCCTCACACATATTATTCCCTCATGTAGTGCATATTTTCACAAAAAAGTGAAATTTTCAAAAATCCAGAAAATTGGCAGAAAAAGACTAAATATCAAGAACTCATTGGGCGAATCGCTCTGGAACTGAAATCGGAATGCTCACTGACATTTCCCCAATCTGAAAGTCTAACAAACGCCGGAAAAATGACTAAGTCCAAAAAAAACATTTTTTCAACTTTTTTCAGTTTTACCCCCATGGGATACATATTCTACCCACACACATTTGGAACTCTCCTGGGGTACCCTCACACATATTATTCCCTCATGTAGTGCATATTTTCACAAAAAAGTGAAATTTTCAAAAATCCAGAAAATTGGCAGAAAAACACTAAATATCAAGGACTCATTTGTCGAATCGCTCTGGAACTGAAATCGGAACGCTCACTGACATTTGCCCTATCTGAAAGTCTGATAAACGCAGGTAAAATGATTAAGTCCAAAAAAAAAATTTTTCAACTTTTTTCAATTATACCCCGTGGGAAATATATTCTACCCACACACATTTGGAACTCTCCTGGGGTACCCTCACACATATTATTCCCTCATTTAGTGGATATTTTCACAAAAAAAGTGAAATGTTAAAAAATCCAGAAAATTGGCTGGAAAAGACTAAATATCAAGGAGTCATTGGGCGAATCGCTCTGGAACTGAAATCGGAACGCTCACTGACATTTCCCCTATCTGAAAGTCTGATAAACGCCGGAAAAATGACTAAGTCCAAAAAAAAAATTTTTTAAACTTTTTTCAATTTTACCCCCGTGGGATATATATACTACCCAAACACATTTGGAACTCTCCTGGGGTACCCTCACACATATTATTCCCTCATTTAGTGGATATTTTCACAAAAAAGTTAAATTTTCAAAAATCCAGAAAATTGGCAGGAAAAGACTAAATATCAAGGACTCATTGGGCGAATCGCTCTGGAAATGAAATCGGAACGCTCACTGACATTTCCCCTATCTGAAAGTCTGATAAACGCAGGTAAAATGATTAAGTCCAAAAAAAAAAATTTTCAACTTTTTTCAATTATACCTCGTGGGAAATATATTCTACCCACACACATTTGGAACTCTCCTGGGGTACCCTCACACATGTTATTCCCTCATTTAGTGGATATTTTCACAAAAAAAGTGAAATGTTAAAACATCCAGAAAATTGGCTGGAAAAGACTAAATATCAAGGACTCATTGGGCGAATCGCTCTGGAACTGAAATCGGAACGCTCACTGACATTTCCCCTATCTGAAAGTCTTATACACTCCGGAAATATGACGAAGTCCAAAAAAAACAATTTTTTCAACTTTTTTCAGTTTTACCCCCGTGGGATACATATTCTACCCACACACATTTGGAACTCTCCTGGGCTACCCTCACACATATTATTCCCTCATTTAGTGGATATTTTCACAAAAAAGTGAAATTTTCAAAAATCCAGAAAATTGGCTGAAAACGACTAAATATCAAGAACTCATTGGGCGAATTGCTCTGGAACTGAAATCGGAATGCTCACTGCCATTTCCCCAATCTGAAAGTCTGACAAACGCCAGAAAAATGACTAAGTCCAAAAAAACATTTTTTCAACTTTTTTCAGTTTTACCCCCGTGGGATACATATTCTACCCACACACATTTGGAACTCTCCTGGGGTACCCTCACACATATTATTCCCTCATTTAGTGGATATTTTCACAAAAAAGTGAAATTTTCAAAAATTCAGAAAATTGGCTGAAAACGACTAAATATCAAGAACTCATTGGGCGAATTGCTCTGGAACTGAAATCGGAATGCTCAATGACATTTGCCCTATCTGAAAGTCTTATAAACGCCGGAAAAATGACAAAGTCCAAAAAAAAGTTTTTTTCAACTTTTTTCAGTTTTACCCCGTGGGATATATATTCTACCCACACACATTTGGAACTCTCCTGGGGTACCCTCACACATATTATTCCCTAATTTAGTGGATATTTTCACAAAAAAGTGAAATTTTCAAAAATCCAGAAAATTGGCTGAAAAAGACAAAATATCAAGGACTCATTGGGCGAATCGCTCTGGAACTGAAATCGGAACACTCACTGACATTTCCCCTATCTGAAAGTCTGATAAACGTCGCAAAAATGACTAAGTAAAAAAAAAATTTTTTTCAACTTTTTTCAATTTTACCCCCGTGGGATATTTATTCTAGCCACACACATTTGGAACTCTCCTGGGGTACCTTCATACATATTATTCCCTCATTTAGTGGATATTTTCACAAAAAAGTGAAATTTTCAAAAATCCAGAAAATTGGCTGAAAAAGACTAAATATCAAGAACTCATTGGGCGAATCGCTCTGGAACTGAAATCGGAATGCTCACTAACATTTCCCCCATCTGAAAGTCTGACAAAGGCCGGAAAAATGACTAAGTCCAAAAAAAAATTTTTTTCAACTTCTTTCAATTTTACCCCTGTGCGATATATATTCTACCCACACACATTTGGAACTCTCAAGGGGTACCCTCACACATATTATTCCCTCATTTAGTGGATATTTTCACAAAAAAGTGAAATTTTCAAAAATCCAAAAAATTGGTTGAAAACGACTAAATATCAAGGACTCATTGGGCGAATCGCTCTGGAACTGAAATCGGAACGCTCACTGACATTTCCCCTATCTGAAATTCTGATAAACGCAGGAAAAATGATTAAGTCCAAAAAAAAAATTTTTTAACTTTTTTCAATTATATCCCCGTGGGAAATATATTCTACCCACACACATTTGGAACTCTTCTGGGGTACCCTCACACATATTATTCCCTCATTTAGTGGATATTTTCACAAAAAAGTGAAATGTTAAAAAATCCAGAAAATTGGCTGAAAAAGACTAAATATCAAGGACTCATTGGGCGAATCGCTCTGGAAATGAAATCGGAACGCTCACTGACATTTCCCCTATCTGAAAGTCTGATAAACGCAGGTAAAATGATTAAGTCCAAAAAAAAAAATTTTCAACTTTTTTCAATTATACCCCGTGGGAAATATATTCTACCCACACACATTTGGAACTCTCCTGGGGTACCCTCACAAATGTTATTCCCTCATTTAGTGGATATTTTCACAAAAAAAGTGAAATGTTAAAAAATCCAGAAAATTGGCTGGAAAAGACTAAATATCAAGGACTCATTGGGCGAATCGCTCTGGAACTGAAATCGGAACGCTCACTGACATTTCCCCTATCTGAAAGTCTTATACACTCCGGAAATATGACGAAGTCCAAAAAAAACAATTTTTTCAACTTTTTTCAGTTTTACCCCCGTGGGATACATATTCTACCCACACACATTTGGAACTCTCCTGGGGTACCCTCACACATATTATTCCCTCATTTAGTGGATATTTTCACAAAAAAGTGAAATTTTCAAAAATCCAGAAAATTGGCTGAAAACGACTAAATATCAAGAACTCATTGGGCGAATTGCTCTGGAACTGAAATCGGAATGCTCACTGCCATTTCCCCAATCTGAAAGTCTGACAAACGCCGGAAAAATGACTAAGTCCAAAAAAACATTTTTTCAACTTTTTTCAGTTTTACCCCCGTGGGATACATATTCTACCCACACACATTTGGAACTCTCCTGGGGTACCCTCACACATATTATTCCCTCATTTAGTGGATATTTTCACAAAAAAGTGAAATTTTCAAAAATCCAGAAAATTGACTGAAAACGACTAAATATCAAGAACTCATTGGGCGAATCGCTCTGGAACTGAAATCGAAATGCTCACTGACATTTCCCCTTTCTGAAAGTCTGATAAACGCTGGAAAAATGACTAAGGCTAAAAAAAATTTTTTTTCAACTTTTTTGAATTTTACCCCCGTGGGATATATATTATACCCACACACATTAGGAACTCTCCTGATGTACCCTCACACATATTGTTCCCTCATTTAGTGGAAATTTTCACAAAAAAGTGAAATTTTCAAAAATCCAGAAAATTGGCTGAAAAATACTAAATATCAATGACTCATTGGGCGAATCGCTCTGGAACTGAAATCGGAATGCTTAATGACATTTGCCCTATCTGAAAGTCTTATAAACGCCGGAAAAATGACAAAGTCCAAAAAAAAATTTTTTTCAACTTTTTACAATTTTACCCCCGTGGGATATATATTCTACCCACACACATTTGGAACTCTCCTGGGGTACCATCACACATATTATTACTTCATTTAGTGGATATTTTCACAAAAAAGTGAAATTTTCAAGAATCCAGAAAATTGGCTGAAAACGACTAAATATCAAGAACTCATTGGGCGAATCGCTCTGGAAATGAAATCGGAACACTCAATGACATTTCCCCTATCTGAAAGTCTGATAAACGCCGGAAAAATGACTAAGTAAAAAAAAAATTTTTTCCAACTTTTTTCAATTTTACCCCCGTGGGATATATATTCTACCCACACACACTTGGAACTCTCCTGTGGTACCCTCACACATATTATTACCTCATTTAGTGTCTATTTTCACAAAAAAAGTGAAATTTTCAAAAATCCAGTAAATTGGCTGAAAACGACTAAATATCAAGGACTCATTGGGCGAATCGCTCTGGAACTAAAATCGGAATGCTCACTGACATTTGCCCTATCTGAAAGTCTGATAAACGCCGGACAAATGACTTAAGTCCAAAAAAAAATTTTTTTTTAACTTTTTTCAATTTTACCCCCGTGGGATATATATTCTACCCACATACATTTGGAACTCTCCTGGGGTACCCTCACACATATTATTACTTCATTTAGTGGATATTTTCACAAAAAAGTGAAATTTTCAAAAATCCAGAAAATTGGCTGAAAATGACTAAATATCAAGGACGCATTGGGCGAAACGATCTGGAGGTGAAATCGGAATGCTCACTGACATTTCCCCTATCTGAAAGTCTGATAAACGCCGGAAAAATGACTAAGACCAAAAAAAAAATTTTTCAACTTTTTTCAATTTTACCCCGTGGGATATATATTCTACCCACACACATTTGGAACTCTCCTGGGGTACCCTCACACATATTATTCCCTCATTTAGTGGATATTTTCACAAAAAAGTGAAATTTTCAAAAATCCAGAAAATTTGCTAAAAAAGACTAAATATCAAAGACTCATTGGGCGAATCGCTCTGGAACTGAAATCGGATTGCTCACTGACATTTCCCCTATCTGAAAGTCTGATAAACGCAGGAAATATGACTAAGTCCAAAAAAAAAATTTTTTAAACTTTTTTCAATTTTACCCCTTGGGATATATATTATACCCACACACATTAGGAACTCTCCTGGGGTACCCTCACACATATTATTCCCTCATTTAGTGGATATTTTCACAAAAAAGTGAAATTTTCAAAAATCCAGAAATTTGGCTGAAAAATACTAAATATCAATGTCTCATTGGGCAAATCGCTCTGGAACTGAAATCGGAACTCTCACTGACATTTCCCCTATCTGAAAGTCTGATAAACGTTGCAAAAATGACTAAGTCCCAAAAAAATTTTTTTTCAACTTTTTTCAATTTTACCCCGTGGGATATATATTCTACCCACACACATTTGGAACTCTCCTGGGGTACCCTCACACATATTATTCCCTAATTTAGTGGATATTTTCACAAAAAAGTGAAATTTTCAAAAATCCAGAAAATTGGCTGAAAAAGACTAAATATCAAGGACTCATTGGGCGAATCGCTCTGGAACTGAAATCGGAATGCTCACTGACATTTCCCCTATCTGAAAGTCTGACAAACGCAGGAAAAATGACTAAGTCCAAAAAAAAAATGGTTTCAACTTTTTTCAATTTTACCCCCGTGGGATATATATTCTACCCACACACATTTGGCACTCTCCTGGGGTACCCTCACACATATTATTCCCTCATTTAGTGGATATTTTCACAAAAAAGTGACATTTTCAAAAATCCAGAAAATTGGAAGGACGCATTGGGTGAATCGCTCTGGAACTGAAATCGGAATGCTCACTGACATTTGCCCTATCTGAAAGTCTGATAAACGCCAGAAAAATGACTAAGTCCAAAAAAAAGTTTTTTTCAACTTTTTTCAGTTTTACCCCGTGGGATATATATTCTACCCACACACATTTGGAACTCTCCTGGGGTACCCTCACACATATTATTACCTCATTTAGTGGATATTTTCATAAAAAAGTGAAATTTTCAAAAATCCACAAAATTGGCTGAAAATGACTAAATATCAAGGACTCATTGGGCGAATCGCTCTGGAACTGAAATCGGAATGCTCACTGACATTTCCCCTATCTGAAAGTCAGATAAACGCAGGGAAAATGACTAAGTCCAAAAGAAAATTTTTTTTCACTTATTTCAATTTTACCCCCGTGGGATATATATTCTACCCACACACATTTGGATCTCTCCTGGGGTACCTTCACACATATTATTCCCTCATTTAGTGGATATTTTCACAAAAAAGTTAAATTTTCAAAAATGCAAAATATTGGCTGAAAACGACTAAATATCAAGGACTCATTGGGCGAATCACTCTGGAACTGAAATCGGAACGCTCAATCCCTAGCTCACTCCCTATCTGAAAGTCTGATAAACGCTGTAAAAATGACTAAGTCTAAAAAAAAAAATTTTTCAACTTTTTTCAATTTTACCCCCGTGGGATATATATTCTACCCACACACATTTGGAACTCTCCTGGGGTACCCTCACACATATTATTCCCTCATTTAGTGGATATTTTCACAAAAAAGTGAAATTTTCAAAAATCCTGAAATTGGCTGAAATCGACTAAATATCAAGGACTCATTGGGCGAATCACTGTGGAACTGAAATCAGAACTCTCACTGACATTTGCCCTATCTGAAAGTCTGATAAACGGCGGAAAAATTACTAAGTCCAAAAAAATATTTTTTTCAACTTTTTTCAATTTTACCCCCGTGGGATATATATTCTACCCACACACATTTGGAACTCTCCTGGGGAACCCTCACACATATTATTCCCTCATTTAGTTGATATTTTCACAAAAAAAGTGAAATTTTCAAAAATCCAAAATATTGGCTGAAAACGACTAAATATCAAGGACTCATTGGGCGAATCACTCTGGAACTGAAATAGGAACGCTCACTGACATTTCCCCTATCTGAAAGTCTGATAAACGCCGGAAAAATTACTAAGTCTAAAAAAAAATTTTTTTCAACGTTTTCCAATTTTACCCACGTGGGATATATATTCTACCCACACACATTTGTACCTCTCTTAGCGTACCGTCACACATATTATTCCCTCATTTAGTGGATATTTTCACAAAAAAGTGAAATTTTCAAAAATCCATAAAATTGGCTGAAAACGACTAAATATCAAGGACTCATTGGGCGTATCGCTCTGGAACTGCAATCGGAATGCTCACTGACATTTCCTCTATCTGAAAGTCTGATAAACGCCGGAAAAATGACTAATTCCAAAAGAAAACTTTTTCAACTTTTTTCAATTTTACCCCCCGTGGGATATATATTCTACCGACACACATTTGGAACTCTCTTGGAGTACCCTCACACATATTATTCCCTCATTTAGTGGATATTTTCACAAAAAAGTTAAATTTTCAAAAATCCAAAATATTGGCTGAAAACGACTAAATATCAAGGACTCATTGGGCGAACCGCTCGGTAACTGAAATCGGAACGCTCACTGACATTTCCCCTATCTGAAAGTCTGATAAACGCCGGAAAAATGACTAAGTCCAAAAAAATTTTTTTTTCAACTTTTTTCAATTTTACCCCGTGGGATATATATTCTACCCACACACATTTGGAACTCTCCTGGGGTACCCTCACACATATTATTCCCTCATTTAGTGGATATTTTCACAAAAGAGTGAAATTTTCAAAAATCCAGAAAATTGGCTGAAAACGACTAAATATCAAGGACTCATTGGGCGAATCGCTCTGGAACTGAAATTGGAACTCTCACTGACATTTGGAACTCTCCTGGGGTACCCTCACACATATTATTCCCTCATTTAGAGGATATTTTCACAAAAAAAGTGAAATTTTCAAAAATCCAGAAAATTGGCTGAAAACGACTAAATATCAAGGACTCATTGGGCGAATCGCTCTGGAACTGAAATCGGAATGCTCACTGACATTTCCCCTATCTGAAAGTCTGATAAACGCTGGAAAAATGACTAAGTTAAAAAAATTTTTTTTTTCAATTTTACCCCCGTGGGATATATATTCTACCCGCACACATTTGGAACTCTCCTGGGGTACCCTCACACATATTATTCCCTCATTTAGTGGATATTTTCACAAAAAAAGTGAAATTTTCAAAAATCCATAAAATTTGCTGAAAACGACTAAATATCAAGGACTCATTAGGAGAATCACTCTGGAACTGAAATCAGAACGCTCACTCCCTAGCTCACTCCCTATCTGAAAGTCTGATAAATGCCGTAAAAATGATTAAGTCCAAAAAAAAATTTTTTTCAACTTTTTTCAATTTTTCCCCTGTGGGATATATATTCTACCCACACACATTTGGAACTCTCCTGGGGAACCCTCACACATATTATTCCCTCATTTAGTGGATATTTTCACAAAAAAGAGAAATTTTCAAAAATCCAGAAAATTGGCTGAAGACGACTAAATATCAAGGACTCATTGGGCGAATTGCTCTGGAACTGAAATTGGAACGCTCACTGACATTTGCCCTATCTGAAAGTCTGATAAACGCCGGAAAAATGACTAAGTCCAAAAAAAAATTTTTTTCATCTTTTTTCAATTTTACCCCCGTGGCATATATATTCTACCCACACACATTTGGAACTCTCCTGGGGTACCCTCACACATATTATTCCCTCATTTAGAGGATATTTTCACAAAAAAAGTGACATTTTCAAAAATCCATAAAATTGGCTGAAAACGACTAAATATCAAGGACTCATTGGGCGAATCGCTCTGGAACTGAAATCGGAACGCTCACTGACATTTGGAACTCTCCTGGGGTACCCTCACACATATTTTCCCTCATTTAGAGGATATTTTCACAAAAAAAGTGAAATTTTCAAAAATCCAGAAAATTGGCTGAAAACGATTAAATATCAAGGACTCATTGGGCGAATCGCTCAGGAACTGAAATTGGAACGCTCAATCCCTAGCTCACTCCCTAACTGAAAGTCTGATAAACGCCGGGAAAATGACTAAGTCCAAAAAAAAATTTTTTTCATCTTTTTTCAATTTTACCCCGTGGCATATATATTCTACCCACACACATTTGGAACTCTCCTGGGGTACCCTCACACATATTATTCCCTCATTTAGAGGATATTTTCACAAAAAAAGTGACATTTTCAAAAATCCATAAAATTGGCTGAAAACGACTAAATATCAAGGACTCATTGGGCGAATCGCTCTGGAACTGAAATCGGAATGCTCACTGACATTTCCCCTATGTGAAAGTCTAATAAACGCTGGAAAAATGACTAAGTCAAAGAAAAATTTTTTTTCAATTTTGCCCCCGTGGGATATATATTCTACCCGCACACATTTGGAACTCTCCTGGGGTACCCTCACACATATTATTCCCTCATTTAGTGGATATTTTCAAAAAAAAAGTGAAATTTTCAAAAATCCATAAAATTTGCTGAAAACGACTAAATATGTAGGACTCATTGGGCGAATCACTCTGGAACTGAAATCGGAACGCTCACTCCCTAGCTTACTCCCTATCTGAAAGTCTGATAAACGCCGTAAAAATGATTAAGTCCAAAAAAAATTTTTTTTTTAAACTTTTATCAATTTTAACCCTGTGGGATATATATTCTACCCACACACATTTGTAGCTCTCCTGGCGTACCCTCACACATATTATTCCCTCATTTAGTGGATATTTTCACAAAAAAGTGAAATCTTCAAAAATCCAGAAAATTGGCTGAAAACGACTAAATATCAAGGTCTCATTGGGCGTATCGCTCTGGAACTGAAATCGGAATGCTCACTGACATTTCCCCTATCTGAAAGTCAGATAAACGCCGGAAAAATGACTAATTCCAAAAAAAAAACTTTTTCAACTTTTTTCAATTTTCCCCCCGTGGGATATATATTCTACCCACACACATTTGGAACTCTCCTGGGGTACCCTCACACATATTATTCCCTCATTTAGTGGATATTTTCACAAAAAAGTTAAATTTTCAAAAATCCAAAATATTGGCTGAAAACGAATAAATTTCAAGGACTCATTTGGCGAATCACTCTGGAACTGAAATTGGAACGCTCACTGACATTTGCCCTATCTGAAAGTCTGATCAACGCCGGAAAAATGACTAAGTTCAAAAAAAAATTTTTTTAAACTTTTTTCAATTTTACCCCCGTGGGATATATATTCTACCCACACACATTTGGAACTCTCCTGGGGAACCCTCACACATATTATTCCCTCATTTAGTGGATATTTTCACAAAAAAAGTGAAATTTTCAAAAATAAAAGTATTGGCTGAAAACGACTAAATATCAAGGACTCATTGGGCGAATCACTCTGGAACTGAAATCGCAACTCTCACTCCGTAGCTCACTCCCTATCTGAAAGTCTGATAAACGCCGGGAAAATGAATAAGTCCAAAAGAAAATTTTTTTTCACTTATTTCAATTTTACCCCCGTGGGAAATATATTCTACCCACACACATTTGGAACTCTCCTGGGGTACTCTCATACATATTATTCCCTCATTTAGTGGATATTTTCACAAAAAAGTTAAATTTTCAAAAATGCAAAATATTGGCTGAAAACGACTAAATATCAAGGACTCATTGGGCGAATCACTCTGGAACTGAAATCGGAACGCTCACTCCCTAGCTCACTCCCTATCTGAGAGTCTGATAAACGCCGTAAAAATGACTAAGTCTAAAAAAAAAATTTTTTCAACTTTTTTCAATTTTACCCCCGTGGGATATATATTCTACCCACACACATTTGGAACTCTCCTGGGGTACCCTCACACATATTATTCCCTCATTTAGTGGATATTTTCACAAAAAAGTGACATTTTCAAAAATCCAGAAAATTGGCTGAAAACGACTCAATATCAAGGTCTCATTGGGCGAATTGCTCTAGAACTGAAATCGGAATGCTCACTGACATTTCCCCTATCTGAAAGTCTGATAAACGACGGAAAAATGACTAATTCCAAAAAAAAACTTTTTCAACTTTTTTCAATTTTACCCCCCTTGGGATATATATTCTACCCACACACATTTGGAACTCTCCTGGGGTACCCTCACACATATTATTCCCTCATTTAGTGGATATTTTCACAAAAAAGTGAAATTTTCAAAAATCCTAAATATTGGCTGAAAACGACTAAATATCAAGGACTCATTGGGCGAATCGCTCTGGAACTAAAATCAGAACGCTCAGTGACATTTCCCCTATCTGAAAGTCTGATAAACGCCGGAAAAATGACTAAGTCCAAAAAAAATTTTTTTTTTTCAACTTTTTTCAATTTTACCCCCGTGGGATATATATTCTACCCACACACATTTGGAACTCTCCTGGGGTACCCTCACACATATTATTCCCTCATTTAGTGGATATTTTCACAAAAAAGTGAAATTTTCAAAAATCCAGAAAATTGGCTGAAAACGACTAAATATCAAGGACTCATTGGGCGAATCACTCTGGAAATGAAATCGGAATGCTCACTCCCTAGCTGACTCCCTATCTGAAAGTCTGATAAACGCTGGAAAAATGACTAATTCCAGAAAAAAACTTTTTCAACTTTTTTAAATTTTACCCCCGTGGGATATATATTCTACTCACACACATTTGGAACTCTCCTGGGGAACCCTCACACATATTATTCCCTCATTTAGTGGATATTTTCACAAAAAAAGTGAAATTTTCTAAAATCTAAAGTATTGGCTAAAAACGTCTAAATATCAAGGACTCATTGGGCGAATCACTCTAGAACTGAAATCGGAACGCTCACTCCCTATCTGAAAGTCTGGTAAACGCCGGAAAAATGACTAAGTTCAAAAAAAAATTTTTTTCAACTTTTTTCAATTTTAAACCTGTGGGATATATATTCTACCCACACACATTTGGAGCTCTCCCGGGGTACCCTCACACATATTATTCCCTCATTTAGTGGATATTTTCACAAAAAAGTAAAATTTTCAAAAATCCAGAAAATTGGCTGAAAACTACTAAAAATTAAGGACTCATTGGGAGAATCGCTCTGGAACTGAAATTGGAACACTCATTGACATTTCCCCTATCTGAAAGGCTGATAAACGCTGGAAAAATGACTAAGTCCAATAAAAATGTTTTTCAACTTTTTTCAATTTTATCACCGTGGGATATATATTCTACCCACACATATTTGGAACTCTCCTGGGGTACCCACACACATATTATTCCCTCATTTAGTGGATATTTTCGCAAAAAAGTGAAATTTTCAAAAATCCAAAATATTGGCTAAAAATGACTAAATATCAAGGACTCATTGGGTGAATCGCTCGGGAACTGAAATCGGAACACTCACTGACATTTGCCCTATCTGAAAGTCTGATAAACGGCAGAAAAATGACTAAGTCCAAAAAAAATTTTTTCAACTTTTTTCAATTTTACCCCCGTGGGATACATATTCTACTCACACACATTTGGAACTCTCCTCGGGAACCCTCACACATATTATTCCCTCATTTAGTGGATATTTTCACAAAAAAAGTAAAATTTTCAAAAATCCAAAGTATTGGCTGAAAACGACTAAATATCAAGGACTCATTGGGCGAATCAGTCTGGAACTGAAATCGGAACGCTCACTCCCTAGCTCACTCCCTATCTGAAAGTCTGATAAACGCCGGGAAAATGACTAAGTCCAAAAGAAAATTTTTTTTCACTTATTTCAATTTTACCCCCGTGGGATATATATTCTACCCACACACATTTGGAACTCTCCTGGGGTACCCTCATACATATTATTCCCTCATTTTATGGATATTTTCACAAAAAAGTGAAATTTTCAAAAATCCAGAAAATTGGCTGAAAACGACTAAATATCAAGGACTCATTGGGCGAATCGCTCTGGAACTGAAATCGGAACGCTCACTGACATTTCCCCTATCTGAAAGTCTGATAAACGCCGGAAAAATGACTAAGTCCAAAAAAAAAAAATTTTCAACTTTTTTCAATTTTACCCCCCGTGGGATATTTATTCTACCCACACACATTTGGAACTCTCCTGGGGTACCCTCACACATATTATTCCCTCATTTAGTGGATATTTTCACAAAAAAGTTAAATTTTCAAAAATCCAAAATATTGGCTGAAAACGACTAAATATCAAGGACTCATTGGGCGAATCACTCTGGAACTGAAATCGGAACTCTCACTCCCTATCTGAAAGTCTCATAAACGCCGGAAAAATGACTAAGTCCAAAAAAAAATTTTTTCAACTTTTTTCAATTTTACCCCCGAGGGTTATATATTCTACCCACACACATTTGGAACTCTCCTGGGGAACCCTCACACATATTATTCCCTCATTTAGTGGATATTTTCACAAAAAAAGTGAAATTTTCAAAAATCCAAAATATTGGCTGAAAATGACTAAATATCAAGCACTCATTGGGCGAATCACTCTCTAACTGAAATCGGAACGCTCACTGACATTTGCCATATCTGAAAGTCTGATAAACGCCGGAAAAATGACTAAGTCCAAAAAAAAATTTTTTTTCAACTTTTTTCAATTTTAAACCTGTGGGATATATATTCTACCCACACACATTTGGAGCTCTCCTGGCGTACCCTCACACATATTATTCCCTCATTTAGTGGATATTTTCACAAAAAAGTGAAATTTTCAAAAATCCAAAATATTGGCTGAAAACGACTAAATATCAAGCACTCATTGGGCGAATCACTCTGGAACTGAAATCGGAAAGCTCACTGACATTTGCCATATCTGAAAGTCTGATAAACGCCGGAAAAATGACTAAGTCCAAAAAAAAATTTTTTTTCAACTTTTTTCAATTTTAAACCTGTGGGATATATTCTACCCACACACATTTGGAGCTCTCCTGGCGTACCCTCACACATATTATTCCCTCATTTAGTGGATATTTTCACAAAAAAAGTGAAATTTTCAAAAATCCAGAAAATTGGCTGAAAACGACTAAATATCAAGGACTCATTGGGCGAATCACTCTGGAACTGAAATCGGAACTCTCACTCCCTATCTGAAAGTCTCATAAACGCCGGAAAAATGACTAAGTCCAAAAAAAAATATTTTCAACTTTTTTCAATTTTACCCCCGAGGGTTATATATTCTACCCACACACATTTGGAACTCTCCTGGGGAACCCTCACACATATTATTCCCTCATTTAGTGGATATTTTCACAAAAAAAGTGAAATTTTCAAAAATCCAAAATATTGGCTGAAAATGACTAAATATCAAGCACTCATTGGGCGAATCACTCTCTAACTGAAATCGGAACGCTCACTGACATTTGCCATATCTGAAAGTCTGATAAACGCCGGAAAAATGACTAAGTCCAAAAAAAAATTTTTCTTCAACTTTTTTCAATTTTAAACCTGTGGGATATATATTCTACCCACACACATTTGGAGCTCTCCTGGCGTACCCTCACACATATTATTCCCTCATTTAGTGGATATTTTCACAAAAAAGTGAAATTTTCAAAAATCCAAAATATTGGCTGAAAACGACTAAATATCAAGCACTCATTGGGCGAATCACTCTGGAACTGAAATCGGAAAGCTCACTGACATTTGCCATATCTGAAAGTCTGATAAACGCCGGAAAAATGACTAAGTCCAAAAAAAAATTTTTTTTCAACTTTTTTCAATTTTAAACCTGTGGGATATAGATTCTACCCACACACATTTGGAGCTCTCCTGGCGTACCCTCACACATATTATTCCCTCATTTAGTGGATATTTTCACAAAAAAAGTGAAATTTTCAAAAATCCAGAAAATTGGCTGAAAACGACTAAATATCAAGGACTCATTGGGCGAATCGCTCTGGTACTGAAATCGGAACACTCACTGACATTTGCCCTATCTGAAAGTCTGATAAATGCCGGAAAAATTACTAAGTCCAAAAAAAAATTTTTTAAACTTTTTTCAATTTTACCCCCGAGGGATATATATTCTACCCACACACATTTGGAACTCTCCTTAGGGGAACCCTCACACATATTATTCCCTCATTTAGTGGATATTTTCACAAAAAAAGTGAAATTTTCAAAAATCCAAAATATTGGCTGAAAACGACTAAATATAAAGGAGTCATTGGGCGAATCGATCTGGAACTGAAATCGGAAGGCTCACTCCGTAGCTCACTCCCTATCGGAAAGTCTGATAAACGCCGGAAAAATTACTAAGTCCAAAAAAAAATTTTTTCAACTTTTTTCAATTTTACCCCCGAGGGATATATATTCTACCCACACACATTTGGAACTCTCCTGGGGAAACCTCAAACATATTATTCCCTCATTTAGTGGATATTTTCACAAAAAAGTGAAATTTTTAAAAATCCAAAATATTGGCTGAAAACAACTAAATATTAAGGACTAATTGGGCGAATCGCTCTAGAACTGAAATCGGAATGCTCACTGACATTTGCCCTATCTGAAAGTCTGATAAACGCCGGAAAAATGACTAAGTACAAAAAAAAATTTTTTTCAATTTTTTTCAATTTTACCCCCGTGGGATATATATTCTACCCACACACATTTGGAACTCTCCTGGGGAACCCTCACACATATTATTCCCTCATTTAGTGGATATTTTCACAAAAAAAGTGAAATTTTCAAAAATCCAAAATATTGGCTGAAAACGACTAAATATAAAGGAGTCATTGGGCGAATCGATCTGGAACTGAAATCGGAAGGCTGACTCCCTAGCTCACTCCCTATCGGAAAGTCTGATAAACGCCGTAAAAATTACTAAGTCCAAAAAAAAATTTTTTCAACTTTTTCAATTTTACCCCCGAGGGATATATATTCTACCCACACACATTTGGAACTCTCCTGGGGAACCCTCACACATATTATTCCCTCATTTAGTGGATATTTTCACAAAAAAAGTGAAATTTTCAAAAATCCAGAAAATTGGCTGAAAACGACTAAATATCAAGGACTCATTGGGCGAATCGCTCTGGAACTGAAATCGGAACGCTCGCTGACATTTCCCCTATCTGAAAGTCTGATAAACGCCGGAAAAATGACTAAGTCCAAAAAAAAATTTTTTTCATCTTTTTTCAATTTTACCCCCGTGGGATATATAATCTACCCATACACATTTGGAACTCTCCTGGGGAACCCTCACACATATTATTCCCTCATTTAGTGGATATTTTCACAAAAAATGTGAAATTTTCAAAAATCCAAAATATTGGCTGAAAATGACTAAATATCAAGCACTCATTGGGCGAATCACTCTGGAACTGAAATCGGAACGCTCACTGACATTTGCCATATCTGAAAGTCTGATAAACGCCGGAAAAATGACTAAGTCCAAAAAAAAATTTTTTTTCAACTTTTTTCAATTTTAAACCTGTGGGATATATATTCTACCCACACACATTTGGAGCTCTCCTGGCGTACCCTCACACATATTATTCCCTCATTTAGTGGATATTTTCACAAAAAAGTGAAATTTTCAAAAATCCAAAATATTGGCTGAAAACGACTAAATATCAAGCACTCATTGGGCGAATCACTCTGGAACTGAAATCGGAACACTCACTGACATTTGCCCTATCTGAAAGTCTGATAAACGCCGGAAAAATGACTAAGTCCAAAAAAAAATTTTTTAAACTTTTTTCAATTTTACCCCCGAGGGATATATATTCTACCCACACACATTTGGAACTCTCCTTAGGGGAACCCTCACACATATTATTCCCTCATTTAGTGGATATTTTCACAAAAAAAGTGAAATTTTCAAAAATCCAAAATATTGGCTGAAAACGACTAAATATAAAGGAGTCATTGGGCGAATCGATCTGGAACTGAAATCGGAAGGCTCACTCCGTAGCTCACTCCCTATCGGAAAGTCTGATAAACGCCGGAAAAATTACTAAGTCCAAAAAAAAATTTTTTCAACTTTTTTCAATTTTACCCCCGAGGGATATATATTCTACCCACACACATTTGGAACTCTCCTGGGGAACCCTCACACATATTATTCCCTCATTTAGTGGATATTTTCACAAAAAAAGTGAAATTTTCAAAAATACAGAATATTTTCTGAAAACGACTAAATATCAAGGACTCATTGGGCGAATCGCTCTGGAACTGAAATCGAAACGCTCACTGACATTTCCCCTATCTGAAAGTCTGATAAACGCCGGAAAAATGACTAAGTCCAAAAAAAAATTTTTTTCATCTTTTTTCAATTTTACCTCCGTGGGATATATATTCTACCCACACACATTTGGAACTCTCCTGGGGAAACCTCAAACATATTATTCCCTCATTTAGTGGATATTTTCACAAAAAAGTGAAATTTTTAAAAATCCAAAATATTGGCTGAAAACGACTAAATATTAAGGACTAATTGGGCGAATCGCTCTAGAACTGAAATCGGAATGCTCACTGACATTTGCCCTATCTGAAAGTCTGATAAACGCCGGAAAAATGACTAAGTACAAAAAAAAATTTTTTTCAATTTTTTTCAATTTTACCCCCGTGGGATATATATTCTACCCACACACATTTGGAACTCTCCTGGGGAACCCTCACACATATTATTCCCTCATTTAGTGGATATTTTCACAAAAAAAGTGAAATTTTCAAAAATCCAAAATATTGGCTGAAAACGACTAAATATAAAGGAGTCATTGGGCGAATCGATCTGGAACTGAAATCGGAAGGCTGACTCCCTAGCTCACTCCCTATCGGAAAGTCTGATAAACGCCGTAAAAATTACTAAGTCCAAAAAAAAATTTTTTCAACTTTTTCAATTTTACCCCCGAGGGATATATATTCTACCCACACACATTTGGAACTCTCCTGGGGAACCCTCACACATATTATTCCCTCATTTAGTGGATATTTTCACAAAAAAAGTGAAATTTTCAAAAATCCAGAAAATTGGCTGAAAACGACTAAATATCAAGGACTCATTGGGCGAATCGCTCTGGAACTGAAATCGGAACGCTCGCTGACATTTCCCCTATCTGAAAGTCTGATAAACGCCGGAAAAATGACTAAGTCCAAAAAAAAATTTTTTTCATCTTTTTTCAATTTTACCCCCGTGGGATATATAATCTACCCATACACATTTGGAACTCTCCTGGGGAACCCTCACACATATTATTCCCTCATTTAGTGGATATTTTCACAAAAAAAGTGAAATTTTCAAAAATCCAAAATATTGGCTGAAAACGACTAAATATCAAGCACTCATTGGGCGAATCACTCTGGAACTGAAATCGGAATGCTCACTGACATTTGCCATATCTAAAAGTCTGATAAACGCCGGAAAAATGACTAAGTCCCAAAAAAATTTTTTTTTTCAACTTTTTTCAATTTTAAACCTGTGGGATATATATTCTACCCACTCACATTTGGAGCTCACCTGGCATACCCTCACGCATATTATTCCCTCATTTAGTGGATATTTTCACAAAAAAGTGAAATTTTCAAAAATCCAGAAAATTGGCTGAAAACGACTAAATATCAAGGACTCATTGGGCGAATCACTCTGGAACTGAAATCGGAACGCTCACTCCCTAGCTCACTCCCTATCTGAAAGTCTGATAAACGCCGGGAAAATGACTAAGTCCAAAAGAAAATTTTTTTACACTTCTTTCAATTTTACCCCCGTTGGATATATAATCTACCCACACACATTTGGAACTCTCCTGGGGTACCCTCACACATATTATTCCCTCATTTAGTGGATATTTTCACAAAAAAGTGAAATTTTCAAAAATCCAGAAAATTGGCTGAAAACGACTAAATATCAAGGACTCATTGGGCGAATCTCTCTGGAACTGAAATCGTAACGCTCACTGACATTTCCCCTATCTGAAAGTCTGATAAACGCCGGAAAAATGACTAAGTACAAAAAAAAAAATTTTTTAAACTTTTTTCAATTTTACCCCCGTGGGATATATATTCTACCCACACACATTTGGAACTCTCCAGGGGAACCCTCACACATATTATTCCCTCATTTAGTGGATATTTTCACAAAAAAGTGAAATTTTCAAAAATCCAGAAAATTGGCTGAAAACGACTAAATATCAAGGACTCATTTTGCGAATCGCTCTGGAACTGAAATCAGAACGATTACTGACATTTGCCCTATCTGAAAGTCTGATAAACGCCGGAAAAATGACTAAGTCCAAAAAAAAAATTTTTTTAAACTTTTTTCAATTTTACGCCCGTGGCATATATATTCTACCGACACACATTTGGAACTCTCCTGGGGTACCCTCACACATATTATTCCCTCATTTAGTGGATATTTTCACAAAAAAGTGAAATTTTTAAAAATCCAGAAAATTGGCTGAAAACGACTAAATATCAAGGACTCATTGGGCGAATCGCTCTGGAACTGAAATCGCAACGCTCACTGACATTTCCCCTATCTGAAAGGCTGATAAACGCCGGAAAAATGACTAAGTCCAAAAAAAAATTTTTTTCAATTTTTTTCAATTTTACCCCCGTGGGATATATATTCTACCCACACACATTTGGAACTCCCCTGGGGTACCCTCACACATATTATTCCCTCATTTAGTGGATATTTTCACAAAAAAGTGAAATTTTCAAAAATCCAGAAAATTGGCTGAAAACGACTAAATATCAAGGACTCATTGGGCGAATCGCTCTGGAACTGAAATCGGAATGCTCACTGACATTTGCCCTATCTGAAAGTCTGATAAAGGCGCGGAAAAATGACTAAGTCCAAAAAAAAAATTTTTCAACTTTTTTCAATTTTACCCCATGGGATATATATTCTACCCACACACATTTGGAACTCTCCTGGGGTACCCTCACACATATTATTCCCTCATTTAGTGGATATTTTCACAAAAAAGTTAAATTTTCAAAAATCCAAAATATTGGCTGAAAACGACTAAATATTAAGGATTCATTGGGCGAATCGCTCTGGAACTGAAATCAGAACGCTCACTGACATTTGCCCTATCTGAAAGTCTGATAAACGCCGGAAAAATGACTAAGTACAAAAAAAAAAATTTTTTAAACTTTTTTCAATTTTACCCCCGTGGGATATATAATCTACCCACACACATTTGGAACTCTCCTGGGGTACCCTCACACATATTATTCTCTCATTTAGTGGATATTTTCACAAAAAAGTGAAATTTTCAAAAATCCAAAATATTGGCTGAAAACCACTAAATATCAAGGACTCATTGGGCGAATCGCTCTGGAACTGAAATTGGAATGCTCCCTGACATTTGCCCTATCTGAAAGTCTGATAAACGCTGGAAAAATGACTAAGTCCAAAAAAAAAAAAATTTTCAACTTTTTTCAATTTTACCCCCGTGGGATATATATTCTACCCACACACATTTGGAACTCTCCTGGGGTACCCTCACACATATTATTCCCTCATTTAGTGGATATTTTCACAAAAAAGTGAAATTTTCAAAAATCCAGAAAATTGGCTGAAAACGACTAAATATCAAGGACTCATTGGGCGAATCGCTCTGGAACTGAAATCGGAACGCTCACTGACATTTGCCCTATCTGAAAGTCTAATAAACACCGGAAAAATGACTAAATCCAAAAAAAAAAAATGTTTCAACTTTTTTCAATTTTACCGCCGTGGGATATATATTCTACCCACACACATTTGGAACTCTCCAGGGGAACCCTCACACATATTATTCCCTCATTTAGTGGATATTTTCACAAAAAAGTGAAATTTTCAAAAATCCAGAAAATTGGCTGAAAACGACTAAATATCAAGGACTCATTTTGCGAATCGCTCTGGAACTGAAATCAGAACGATCACTGACATATGCCCTATCTGAAAGTCTGATAAACGCCGGAAAAATGACTAAGTCCAAAAAAAAAATTTTTTTAAACTTTTTTCAATTTTACGCCCGTGGCATATATATTCTACCGACACACATTTGGAACTCTCCTGGGGTACCCTCACACATATTATTCCCTCATTTAGTGGATATTTTCACAAAAAAGTGAAATTTTTAAAAATCCAGAAAATTGGCTGAAAACGACTAAATATCAAGGACTCATTGGGCGAATCGCTCTGGAACTGAAATCGCAACGCTCACTGACATTTCCCCTATCTGAAAGGCTGATAAACGCCGGAAAAATGACTAAGTCCAAAAAAAAATTTTTTTCAATTTTTTTCAATTTTACCCCCGTGGGATATATATTCTACCCACACACATTTGGAACTCCCCTGGGGTACCCTCACACATATTATTCCCTCATTTAGTGGATATTTTCACAAAAAAGTGAAATTTTCAAAAATCCAGAAAATTGGCTGAAAACGACTAAATATCAAGGACTCATTGGGCGAATCGCTCTGGAACTGAAATCGGAATGCTCACTGACATTTGCCCTATCTGAAAGTCTGATAAAGGCGCGGAAAAATGACTAAGTCCAAAAAAAAAATTTTTCAACTTTTTTCAATTTTACCCCATGGGATATATATTCTACCCACACACATTTGGAACTCTCCTGGGGTATCGTCACACATATTATTCCCTCATTTAGTGGATATTTTCACAAAAAAGTGAAATTTTCAAAAATCCAGAAAATTGGCTGAAAACGACTAAATATCAAGGACTCATTGGGCGAATCGCTCTGGAACTGAAATCGGAATGCTCACTGACATTTGCCCTATCTGAAAGTCTGATAAAGGCGCGGAAAAATGACTAAGTCCAAAAAAAAAATTTTTCAACTTTTTTCAATTTTACCCCATGGGATATATATTCTACCCACACACATTTGGAACTCTCCTGGGGTATCGTCACACATATTATTCCCTCATTTAGTGGATATTTTCACAAAAAAGTGAAATTTTCAAAAATCCAGAAAATTGGCTGAAAACGACTAAATATCAAGGACTCATTGGGCGAATCGCTTTGGAACTGAAATCGGAACGTTCACTGACATTTCCCCTATCTGAAAGTCTGATAAACGCCGGAAAAATGACTAAGTCCAAAAAAAAATTTTTTTCAACTTTTTTCAATTTTACCCCCGTGGGATATATATTCTACCCACACACATTTGGAACTCTCCTGGGGTACCCTCACACATATTATTCCCTCATTTAGTGGATATTTTCACAAAAAAGTGAAATTTTCAAAAATCCAAAAAATTGGCTGAAAACGACTAAATATCAAGCACTCATTGGGCGAATCGCTCTGGAACTGAAATCGGAACGCTCACTGACATTTGCCCTATCTGAAAGTCTGATAAACGCCGGAAAAATGACTAAGTCCAAAAAAAAATTTTTTTAAACTTTTTTCAATCTTACCCCCGTGGGATATATATTCTGCCCACACACATTTGGAACTCTCCTGGGGAACTCTCACACATATTATTCCCTCATTTAGTGGATATTTTCACAAAAAAGTGACATTTTCAAAAATCCAGAAAATTGGCTGAAAACGACTAAATATCAAGGACTCATTGGGCGAATCGCTCTGGAACTGAAATCGGAATGCTCACTGACATTTCCCCTATCTGAAAGTCTGATAAACGCCAGAAAAATCACTAAGTCCAAAAAAAAATTTTTTTCAACTTTTTTCAATTTTACCCCCGTGGGATATATATTCTACCCACACACATTTGGAACTCTCCTGGTGTACCCTCACACATATTATTCCCTCATTTAGTGGATATTTTCACAAAAAAGTGAAATTTTTAAAAATCCAGAAAATTGGCTGAAAACGACTAAATATCAAGGACTCATTGGGCGAATCGCTCTGGAACGGAAATCGCAATGCTCACTGACATTTCCCCTATCTGAAAGTCTGATAAACGCCGGAAAAATGACTAAGTCCAAAAAAAAATTTTTTAAACTTTTTTCAATTTTACCCCCGAGGGATATATATTCTACCCACACACATTTGGAACTCTCCTTAGGGGAACCCTCACACATATTATTCCCTCATTTAGTGGATATTTTCACAAAAAAAGTGAAATTTTCGAAAATACAGAATATTTTCTGAAAACGACTAAATATCAAGGACTCATTGGGCGAATCGCTCTGGAACTGAAATCGGAACGCTCACTGACATTTCCCCTATCTGAAAGTCTGATAAACGCCGGAAAAATGACTAAGTCCAAAAAAAAATTTTTTTCATCTTTTTTCAATTTTACCTCCGTGGGATATATATTCTACCCACACACATTTGGAACTCTCCTGGGGAAACCTCAAACATATTATTCCCTCATTTAGTGGATATTTTCACAAAAAAGTGAAATTTTTAAAAATCCAAAATATTGGCTGAAAACGACTAAATATTAAGGACTAATTGGGCGAATCGCTCTAGAACTGAAATCGGAATGCTCACTGACATTTGCCCTATCTGAAAGTCTGATAAACGCCGGAAAAATGACTAAGTACAAAAAAAAATTTTTTTCAATTTTTTTCAATTTTACCCCCGTGGGATATATATTCTACCCACACACATTTGGAACTCTCCTGGGGAACCCTCACACATATTATTCCCTCATTTAGTGGATATTTTCACAAAAAAAGTGAAATTTTCAAAAATCCAAAATATTGGCTGAAAACGACTAAATATAAAGGAGTCATTGGGCGAATCGATCTGGAACTGAAATCGGAAGGCTGACTCCCTAGCTCACTCCCTATCGGAAAGTCTGATAAACGCCGTAAAAATTACTAAGTCCAAAAAAAAATTTTTTCAACTTTTTCAATTTTACCCCCGAGGGATATATATTCTACCCACACACATTTGGAACTCTCCTGGGGAACCCTCACACATATTATTCCCTCATTTAGTGGATATTTTCACAAAAAAAGTGAAATTTTCAAAAATCCAGAAAATTGGCTGAAAACGACTAAATATCAAGGACTCATTGGGCGAATCGCTCTGGAACTGAAATCGGAACGCTCGCTGACATTTCCCCTATCTGAAAGTCTGATAAACGCCGGAAAAATGACTAAGTCCAAAAAAAAATTTTTTTCATCTTTTTTCAATTTTACCCCCGTGGGATATATAATCTACCCATACACATTTGGAACTCTCCTGGGGAACCCTCACACATATTATTCCCTCATTTAGTGGATATTTTCACAAAAAAAGTGAAATTTTCAAAAATCCAAAATATTGGCTGAAAACGACTAAATATCAAGCACTCATTGGGCGAATCACTCTGGAACTGAAATCGGAATGCTCACTGACATTTGCCATATCTAAAAGTCTGATAAACGCCGGAAAAATGACTAAGTCCCAAAAAAATTTTTTTTTTCAACTTTTTTCAATTTTAAACCTGTGGGATATATATTCTACCCACTCACATTTGGAGCTCACCTGGCATACCCTCACGCATATTATTCCCTCATTTAGTGGATATTTTCACAAAAAAGTGAAATTTTCAAAAATCCAGAAAATTGGCTGAAAACGACTAAATATCAAGGACTCATTGGGCGAATCACTCTGGAACTGAAATCGGAACGCTCACTCCCTAGCTCACTCCCTATCTGAAAGTCTGATAAACGCCGGGAAAATGACTAAGTCCAAAAGAAAATTTTTTTACACTTCTTTCAATTTTACCCCCGTTGGATATATAATCTACCCACACACATTTGGAACTCTCCTGGGGTACCCTCACACATATTATTCCCTCATTTAGTGGATATTTTCACAAAAAAGTGAAATTTTCAAAAATCCAGAAAATTGGCTGAAAACGACTAAATATCAAGGACTCATTGGGCGAATCTCTCTGGAACTGAAATCGTAACGCTCACTGACATTTCCCCTATCTGAAAGTCTGATAAACGCCGGAAAAATGACTAAGTACAAAAAAAAAAATTTTTTAAACTTTTTTCAATTTTACCCCGTGGGATATATATTCTACCCACACACATTTGGAACTCTCCTGGGGTACCCTCACACATATTATTCCCTCATTTAGTGGATATTTTCACAAAAAAGTTAAATTTTCAAAAATCCAAAATATTGGCTGAAAACGACTAAATATTAAGGATTCATTGGGCGAATCGCTCTGGAACTGAAATCAGAACGCTCACTGACATTTGCCCTATCTGAAAGTCTGATAAACGCCGGAAAAATGACTAAGTACAAAAAAAAAAATTTTTTAAACTTTTTTCAATTTTACCCCCGTGGGATATATATTCTACCCACACACATTTGGAACTCTCCTGGGGTACCCTCACACATATTATTCTCTCATTTAGTGGATATTTTCACAAAAAAGTGAAATTTTCAAAAATCCAAAATATTGGCTGAAAACCACTAAATATCAAGGACTCATTGGGCGAATCGCTCTGGAACTGAAATTGGAATGCTCCCTGACATTTGCCCTATCTGAAAGTCTGATAAACGCTGGAAAAATGACTAAGTCCAAAAAAAAAAAAATTTTCAACTTTTTTCAATTTTACCCCCGTGGGATATATATTCTACCCACACACATTTGGAACTCTCCTGGGGTACCCTCACACATATTATTCCCTCATTTAGTGGATATTTTCACAAAAAAGTGAAATTTTCAAAAATCCAGAAAATTGGCTGAAAACGACTAAATATCAAGGACTCATTGGGCGAATCGCTCTGGAACTGAAATCGGAACGCTCACTGACATTTGCCCTATCTGAAAGTCTAATAAACACCGGAAAAATGACTAAATCCAAAAAAAAAAAATGTTTCAACTTTTTTCAATTTTACCGCCGTGGGATATATATTCTACCCACACACATTTGGAACTCTCCAGGGGAACCCTCACACATATTATTCCCTCATTTAGTGGATATTTTCACAAAAAAGTGAAATTTTCAAAAATCCAGAAAATTGGCTGAAAACGACTAAATATCAAGGACTCATTTTGCGAATCGCTCTGGAACTGAAATCAGAACGATCACTGACATTTGCCCTATCTGAAAGTCTGATAAACGCCGGAAAAATGACTAAGTCCAAAAAAAAAATTTTTTTAAACTTTTTTCAATTTTACGCCCGTGGCATATATATTCTACCGACACACATTTGGAACTCTCCTGGGGTACCCTCACACATATTATTCCCTCATTTAGTGGATATTTTCACAAAAAAGTGAAATTTTTAAAAATCCAGAAAATTGGCTGAAAACGACTAAATATCAAGGACTCATTGGGCGAATCGCTCTGGAACTGAAATCGCAACGCTCACTGACATTTCCCCTATCTGAAAGGCTGATAAACGCCGGAAAAATGACTAAGTCCAAAAAAAAAATTTTTCAACTTTTTTCAATTTTACCCCATGGGATATATATTCTACCCACACACATTTGGAACTCTCCTGGGGTATCGTCACACATATTATTCCCTCATTTAGTGGATATTTTCACAAAAAAGTGAAATTTTCAAAAATCCAGAAAATTGGCTGAAAACGACTAAATATCAAGGACTCATTGGGCGAATCGCTCTGGAACTGAAATCGGAATGCTCACCGACATTTGCCCTATCTGAAAGCCTGATAAAGGCGCGGAAAAATGACTAAGTCCAAAAAAAAAATTTTTCAACTTTTTTCAATTTTACCCCATGGGATATATATTCTACCCACACACATTTGGAACTCTCCTGGGGTATCGTCACACATATTATTCCCTCATTTAGTGGATATTTTCACAAAAAAGTGAAATTTTCAAAAATCCAGAAAATTGGCTGAAAACGACTAAATATCAAGGACTCATTGGGCGAATCGCTTTGGAACTGAAATCGGAACGTTCACTGACATTTCCCCTATCTGAAAGTCTGATAAACGCCGGAAAAATGACTAAGTCCAAAAAAAAATTTTTTTCAACTTTTTTCAATTTTACCCCCGTGGGATATATATTCTACCCACACACATTTGGAACTCTCCTGGGGTACCCTCACACATATTATTCCCTCATTTAGTGGATATTTTCACAAAAAAGTGAAATTTTCAAAAATCCAAAAAATTGGCTGAAAACGACTAAATATCAAGCACTCATTGGGCGAATCGCTCTGGAACTGAAATCGGAACGCTCACTGACATTTGCCCTATCTGAAAGTCTGATAAACGCCGGAAAAATGACTAAGTCCAAAAAAAAATTTTTTTAAACTTTTTTCAATCTTACCCCCGTGGGATATATATTCTGCCCACACACATTTGGAACTCTCCTGGGGAACTCTCACACATATTATTCCCTCATTTAGTGGATATTTTCACAAAAAAGTGACATTTTCAAAAATCCAGAAAATTGGCTGAAAACGACTAAATATCAAGGACTCATTGGGCGAATCGCTCTGGAACTGAAATCGGAATGCTCACTGACATTTCCCCTATCTGAAAGTCTGATAAACGCCAGAAAAATCACTAAGTCCAAAAAAAAATTTTTTTCAACTTTTTTCAATTTTACCCCCGTGGGATATATATTCTACCCACACACATTTGGAACTCTCCTGGTGTACCCTCACACATATTATTCCCTCATTTAGTGGATATTTTCACAAAAAAGTGAAATTTTTAAAAATCCAGAAAATTGGCTGAAAACGACTAAATATCAAGGACTCATTGGGCGAATCGCTCTGGAACGGAAATCGCAATGCTCACTGACATTTCCCCTATCTGAAAGGCTGATAAACGCTGGAAAAATGACTAAGTCCAAAAAAAAAATTTTTTAAACTTTTTTCAATCTTACCCGCGTGGGATACATATTTTGCCCACACACATTTGGAACTCTCCAGGGGAACCCTCACACATATTATTCCCTCATTTAGTGGATATTTTCACAAAAAAGTGAAATTTTCAAAAATCCAGAAAATTGGCTGAAAACCACTAAATATCAAAGACTCATTGGGCGAATCGCTCTGGAACTGAAATCGGAATGCTCTCTGACATTTCCCCTATCTGAAAGTCTGATAAACGCCAGAAAAATCACTAAGTCCAAAAAAAAATTGTTTTCAACTTTTTTCAATCTTACCCCCGTGGTAGATATATTCTGCCCACACACATTTGGAACTCTCCTGGGGAACTCTCACGCATATTATTCCCTCATTTAGTGGATATTTTCACAAAAAAGTGACATTTTCAAAAATCCAGAAAATTGGATGAAAACGACTAAATATCAAGGACTCATTGGGCGAAACGCTCTGGAACTGAAATCGGAACGCTCACTGACATTTGCCCTATCTGAAAGTCTGATAAATGCGCGGAAAAATGACTAAGTCCAAAAAAAAAAATTTTTCAACTTTTTTCAATTTTACCCCCGTGGGATATATATTCTACCCACACACATTTGGAACTCTCCTGGGGTACCGTCACACATATTATTCCCTCATTTAGTGGATATTTTCACAAAAAAAGTGAAATTTTCAAAAATCCAGAAAATTGGCTGAAAACGACTAAATATCAAGGACTCATTGGGCGAATCGCTCTGGAACTGAAATTGGAACGCTCACTGACATTTGCCCTATCTGAAAGTCTGATAAACGCCAGAAAAATGACTAAGTGGAAAAAAAAATTTTTTCAACTTTTTTCAATTTTACCCCCGTGGGATATATATTCTACCCACACACATTTGGAACTCTCCTGGGGAACTCTCACACATATTATTCCCTCATTTAGTGGATATTTTCACAAAAAAGTGACATTTTCAAAAATCCAGAAAATTGGCTGAAAACGACTAAATATCAAGGAATCATTGGGCGAATCGCTCTGGAACTGAAATCGGAACGGTCACTGACATTTGCCCTATCTGAAAGTCTGATAAACGCGCGGAAAAATGACTAAGTCCAAAAAAAAATTTTTTCAACTTTTTTCAATTTTACCCCCGTGGGATATATATTCTACCCACACACATTTGGAACTCTCCTGGGGTACCGTCACACATATTATTCCCTCATTTAGTGGATATTTTCACAAAAAAGTGAAATTTTCAAAAATCCAGAAAATTGGCTGAAAACGACTAAATATCAAGGACTCATTGGGCAAATCGCTCTGGAATTGAAATCGTTACACTCACTGACATTTGCCCTATCTGAAAGTCTGATAAACACCGGAAAAATGGCTAAGTCCAAAAAAAAATTTTTTTAAACTTTTTTCAATCTTACCCCCGTGGGATATATATTCTGCCCACACACATTTGGAACTCTCCAGGGGAACCCTCACACATATTATTCCCTCATTTAGTGGATATTTTCACAAAAAAGTTAAATTTTCAAAAATCCAGAAAATTGGCTGAAAACCACTAAATATCAAGGACTCATTGGGCGAATCGCTCTCGAACTGAAATCGGAACGCTCACTAACATTTCCCCTATCTGAAAGTTGTTAAACGCCGGAAAAATGACTAAGTCCAAAAAAAAATTTTTTTAAACTTTCTTCAATTTTACCCCCGTGGGATATATATTCTGCCCACACACATTTGGAACTCTCCTGCGGTACCCTCACACATATTATTCCCTCATTTAGTGGATATTTTCACAATAAAGTGAAATTTTCAAAAATCCAGAAAATTGGCTGAAAACGACTAAATATCAAGGACTCATTGGGCGAATTGCTCTGGAACTGAAATCGGAATGCTCACTGACATTTCCCCTATCTGAAAGTCTGATAAACGCCGGAAAAATGACTAAGTCCAAAAAAAAAAATTTTTCAACTTTTTTCAATTTTACCACCGTGGGATATATATTCTACCCACACACATTTAGAACTCTCCTGGGATACCCACACACATATTATTCCCTAATTTAGTGGATATTTTCACAAAAAAGTGAAATTTTGAAAAATCCAGGAAATTGGCTGAAAACGACTAAATATCAAGGACTCATTGGGCAAATCGCTCTGGAACTGAAATCGGAACGCTCACTGACATTTGCCCTATCTGAAAGTCTGATACACGCCGGAAAAATGACTAAGTCCAAAAAAAATATTTTTGAAACTTTTTTCAATTTTACCCCCGTGGGATATATATTCTACCCACACACATTTGGAACTCTCCTGGGGTACCCTCACACATATTATTCCCTCATTTAGTGGATATTTTCACAAAAAAGTGAAATTTTCAAAAATCCAGAAAATTGGCTGAAAACGACTAAATATCAAGGACTCATTGGGCAAATCGCTCTGGAACTGAAATCGGAACGCTCACTGACATTTGCCCTATCTGAAAGTTGATAAACGCCGGAAAATTGACTAAGTCCAAAAAAAATTTTTTTAAACTTTTTTCAATCTTACACCCGTGGGATATATATTCTGCCCACACACATTTGGAACTCTCCAGGGGAACCCTCACACATATTATTCCCTCATTTAGTGGATATTTTCACAAAAAAGTGAAATTTTCAAAAATCCAGAAAATTGGCTGAAAACGACTAAATATCAAAGACTCATTGAGCGAATAGCTCTGGAACTGAAATCGGAACGCTCACTGACATTTGCCCTATCTGAAAGTCTGATAAACGCTGGAAAAATGACTAAGTCGAAAAAAAAAAATTTTTCAACTTTTTTCAATTTTACCCCCGCGGGATATATATTCTACCCACACACATTTGGAACTCTCCTGGGGAACACTCACACATATTATTCCCTAATTTAGTGGATATTTTCACAAAAAAGTGACATTTTCAAAAATCCAGAAAATTGGCTGAAAACGACTAAATATCAAGGACTCATTGGGCGGATCGCTCTGGAACTGAAATCAGAACGATCACTGACATTTGCCCTATCTGAAAGTCTGATAAACGACGGAAAAATGACTAAGTCCAAAAAAAAAAATTTTTTTAAACTTTTTTCAATTTTACGCCCGTGGCATATATATTCTACCCACACACATTTGGAACTCTCCTGGGGTACCCTCACACATATTATTCCCTCATTTAGTGGATATTTTCACAAAAAAGTGAAATTTTCAAAAATCCAGAAAATTGGCTGAAAACGACTAAATATCAAGGACTCATTGGGCGAATTGCTCTGGAACTGAAATCGGAGTGATCACTGACATTTGCCCTATCTGAAAGTCTGATAAACGCCGGAAAAATGACTAAGTCCAAAAAAAAAAAATTTTTAAACTTTTTTCAATTTTACCCCCGTGGGATATATATTCTACCCACACACATTTGGAACTCTCCTGGGGAACACTCACACATATTATTCCCTCATTTAGTGGATATTTTCACAAAAAAGTGACATTTTCAAAAATCCAGAAAATTGGCTGAAAACGACTAAATATCAAGGACTCATTGGGCGAATCACTCTGGAACTGAAATCGGAACGCTCACTCCCTAGCTCACTCCCTATCTGAAAGTCTGATAAACGCCGGGAAAATGACTAAGTCCAAAAGAAAATTTTTTTACACTTCTTTCAATTTTACCCCCGTGGGATATATATTCTACCCACACACATTTGGATCTCTCCTGGGGTACCCTCACACATATTATTCCCTCATTTAGTGGATATTTTCACAAAAAAGTTAAATTTTCAAAAATCCAAAATATTGGCTGAAAACGACTAAATATTAAGGATTCATTGGGCGAATCGCTCTGGAACTGAAATCAGAACGCTCACTGACATTTGCCCTATCTGAAAGTCTGATAAACGCCGGAAAAATGACTAAGTACAAAAAAAAAAATTTTTTAAACTTTTTTCAATTTTACCCCCGTGGGATATATATTCTACCCACACACATTTGGAACTCTCCTGGGGTACCCTCACACATATTATTCCCTCATTTAGTGGATATTTTCACAAAAAAGTGAAATTTTCAAAAATCCAGAAAATTGGCTGAAAACTACTAAATATCAAGGACTCATTGGGCGAATCTCTCTGGAACTGAAATCGTAACGCTCACTGACATTTCCCCTATCTGAAAGTCTGATAAACGCCGTAAAAATGACTAAGCCAAAAAAAATTTTTTTTTTCAACTTTTTTCAATTTTAACCCTGTGGGATATATATTCTACCCACACACATTTGGAACTCTCCTGGGGAACCCTCACACATATTATTCCCTCATTTAGTGGATATTTTCACAAAAAAAGTGAAATTTTCAAAAATCCAAAATATTGGCTGAAAACGACTAAATATCAAGCACTCATTGGGCGAATCTCTCTGGAACTGAAATCGGAACGCTCACTGACATTTGCCATATCTGAAAGTCTGATAAACGCCGGAAAAATGACTAAGTCGAAAAAAAAATTTTTTTTAAACTTTTTTCAATTTTAAACCTGTGGGATATATATTCTACCCACACACATTTGGAGCTCTCCTGGCGTACCCTCACACATATTATTCCCTCATTTAGTGGATATTTTCACAAAAAAGTGAAATTTTCAAAAATCCAGAAAATTGGCTGAAAACAACTAAATATCAAGGACTCATTGGGCAAATCGCTCTGGAACTGAAATCGGAATGCTCACTGACATTTGCCCTATCTGAAAGTCTGATAAACACCGTAAAAATGACTAAATCTAAAAAAAAAAAATTTTCAACTTTTTACAATTTTACCCCCGTGGGATATATATTCTACCCACACACATTTGGAACTCTCCTGGGGCACCCTTACACATATTATTCCCTCATTTAGTGGATATTTTCACAAAAAAGTGAAATTTTCAAAAATCCGGAAAATTGGCTGAAAACGACTAAATATCAAGGACTCATTGGGCGAATCGCTCTGGAACTGAAATCGGAACGCTCACTGACATTTGCCCTATCTGAAAGTCTGATAAACGCTGGAAAAATCACTAAGTCCAAAAAAAAATTGTTTTCAACTTTTTTCAATTTTACCCCGTGGGATATATATTCTACCCACACACATTTGGAACTCTCCTGGGGTACCCTCACACATATTATTCTCTCATTTAGTGGATATTTTCACAAAAAAGTGAAATTTTCAAAAATCCAAAATATTGGCTGAAAACGACTAAATATCAAGCACTCATTGGGCGAATCACTCTGGAACTGAAATCGGAATGCTCACTGACATTTGCCATATCTGAAAGTCTGATAAACGCCGGAAAAATGACTAAGTACAAAAAAAAAATTTTTTTCAACTTTTTTCAATTTTAAACCTGTGGGATATATATTCTACCCACACACATTTGGAGCTCTCCTGGCATACCCTCACACATATTATTCCCTCATTTAGTGGATATTTTCACAAAAAAGTGAAATTTTCAAAAATCCAGAAAATTGGCTGAAAACGACTAAATATGAAGGACTCATTGGGCGAAACGCTCTGGAACTGAAATCGGAACGCTAGCTGACATTTGCCTATCTGAAAGTCTGTTAATCACCAGAAAAATGACTAAGTCCAAAAAAAATATATTCAACTTTTTTCAATTTTATCCCCGTGGGATATATATTCTACCCACACACATGTGGAACTCTCCTGGGGAACCCTCACACATATTATTCCCTCATTTAGTGGATATTTTCACAAAAAAGTGAACATTTCAAAAATCCAGAAAATTGGCTGAAAACGACTAAATATCAAGGACTCATTGGGCAAATCGCTCTGGAACTGAAATCGGAACGCTCACTCCCTAGCTCACTCCCTATCTGAAAGTCTGATAAACGCCGGGAAAATGACTAAGTCCAAAAGAAAATTTTTTTACACTTCTTTCAATTTTACCCCCGTGGGATATATATTCTACCCACACACATTTGGAACTCTCCTGGGGTACCCTCATACATATTATTCCCTCATTTAGTGGATATTTTCACAAAAAAGTGAAATTTTCAAAAATCCAGAAAATTGGCTGAAAACTACTAAATATCAAGGACTCATTGGGCAAATCTCTCTGGAACTGAAATCGGAACGCTCACTCCCAAGCTCACTCCCTATCTGAAAGTCTGATAAACGCCGTAAAAATGACTAAGCCAAAAAAAAATTTTTTTTTCAACTTTTTTCAATTTTAACCCTGTGGGATATATATTCTACCCACACACATTTGGAACTCTCCTGGGGAACCCTCACACATATTATTCCCTCATTTAGTGGATATTTTCACAAAAAAAGTGAAATTTTCAAAAATCCAAAATATTGGCTGAAAACGACTAAATATCAAGCACTCATTGGGCGAATCACTCTGGAACTGAAATCAGAACGCTCACTGACATTTGCCATATCTGAAAGTCTGATAAACGCCGGAAAAATGACTAAGTCCAAAAAAAAATTTTTTTTAAACTTTTTTCAATTTTAAACCTGTGGGATATATATTCTACCCACACACATTTGGAGCTCTCCTGGCGTACCCTCACACATCTTATTCCCTCATTTAGTGGATATTTTCACAAAAAAGTGAAATTTTCAAAAATCCAGAAAATTGGCTGAAAACAACTAAATATCAAGGACTCATTGGGCAAATCGCTCTGGAACTGAAATCGGAATGCTCACTGACATTTGCCCTATCTGAAAGTCTGATAAACACCGTAAAAATGACTAAATCTAAAAAAAAAAAATTTTCAACTTTTTACAATTTTACCCCCGTGGGATATATATTCTACCCACACACATTTGGAACTCTCCTGGGGTACCCTTACACATATTATTCCCTCATTTAGTGGATATTTCACAAAAAAGTGAAATTTTCAAAAATCCAGAAAATTGGCTGAAAACGACTAAATATCAAGGACTCATTGGGCGATTCGCTATGGAACTGAAATCGGAACGCTCACTGACATTTCCCCTATCAGAAAGTCTGATAAACACCGGAAAAATGACTAAATCCAAAAAAAAAATTTTCAACTTTTTTCAATTTTACCCCCGTGGGATATATATTCTACCCACACACATTTGGAACTCTCCTGGGGTACCCTCACACATATTATTCCCTCATTTAGTGGATATTTTCACAAAAAAGTGAAATTTTCAAAAATCCAGAAAATTGGCTGAAAACGACTAAATATCAAGGACTCATTGGGCGAATCGCTCTGGAACTGAAATCGGAACGCTCACTGACATTTGCCCTATCTGAAAGTCTAATAAACACCGGAAAAATGACTAAATCCAAAAAAAAAAAATGTTTCAACTTTTTTCAATTTTACCGCCGTGGGATATATATTCTATCCACACACATTTGGAACTCTCCAGGGGAACCCTCACACATATTATTCCCTCATTTAGTGGATATTTTCACAAAAAAAGTGAAATTTTCAAAATCCAGAAAATTGGCTGAAAACGACTAAATATCAAGGACTCATTGGGCGAATCGCTCTGGAACTGAAATCAGAACGATCACTGACATTTGCCCTATCTGAAAGTCTGATAAACGCCGGAAAAATGACTAAGTCCAAAAAAAAAATAATTTTCAACTTTTTTCAATTTTACCCCCGTGGGATATATATTCTACCCACACACATTTGGAACTCTCCTGGGGAACCCTTACACATATTATTCCCTCATTTAGTGGATATTTCACAAAAAAGTGAAATTTTCAAAAATCCAGAAAATTGGCTGAAAACGACTAAATATCAAGGACTCATTGGGCGATTCGCTATGGAACTGAAATCGGAACGCTCACTGACATTTCCCCTATCAGAAAGTCTGATAAACACCGGAAAAATGACTAAGTCCAAAAAAAAATTTTTTTTAAAACTTTTTTCAATTTTAAACCTGTGGGATATATATTCTACCCACACACATTTGGAGCTCTCCTGGCGTACCCTCACACATATTATTCCCTCATTTAGTGGATATTTTCACAAAAAAGTTAAATTTTCAAAAATCCAAAATATTGGCTGAAAACGACTAAATATTAAGGATTCATTGGGCGAATCGCTCTGGAACTGAAATCAGAACGCTCACTGACATTTGCCCTATCTGAAAGTCTGCTAAACGCTGGAAAAATGACTAAGTACAAAAAAAAAAAATTTTTTAAACTTTTTTCAATTTTACCCCCGTGGGATATATATTCTACCCACACACATTTGGAACTCTCCTGGGGAACCCTCACACATATTATTCCCTCACTTAGTGGATATTTTCACAAAAAAAGTGAAATTTTCAAAAATCCAAAATATTGGCTGAAAATGACTAAATATAAAGCACTCATTGGGCGAATCACTCTGGAACTGAAATCGGAATGCTCACTGACATTTGCCATATCTGAAAGTCTGATAAACGCCGGAAAAATGACTAAGTCCAAAAAAAAAATTTTTTTCAACTTTTTTCAATTTTAAACCTGTGGGATATATATTCTACCCACACACATTTGGAGCTCTCCTGGCATACCCTCACACATATTATTCCCTCATTTAGTGGATATTTTCACAAAAAAGTGAAATTTTCAAAAATCCAGAAAATTGGCTGAAAACGACTAAATATGAAGGACTCATTGGGCGAAACGCTCTGGAACTGAAATCGGAACGCTAGCTGACATTTGCCTATCTGAAAGTCTGTTAAACACCAGAAAAATGACTAAGTCCAAAAAAAATATTTTCAACTTTTTTCAATTTTACCCCCGTGGGATATATATTCTACCCACACACATGTGGAACTCTCCTGGGGAACCCTCACACATATTATTCCCTCATTTAGTGGATATTTTCACAAAAAAGTGAACATTTCAAAAATCCAGAAAATTGGCTGAAAACGACTAAATATCAAGGACTCATTGGGCAAATCGCTCTGGAACTGAAATCGGAACGCTCACTCCCTAGCTCACTCCCTATCTGAAAGTCTGATAAACGCCGGGAAAATGACTAAGTCCAAAAGAAAATTTTTTTACACTTCTTTCAATTTTACCCCCGTGGGATATATATTCTACCCACACACATTTGGAACTCTCCTGGGGTACCCTCATACATATTATTCCCTCATTTAGTGGATATTTTCACAAAAAAGTGAAATTTTCAAAAATCCAGAAAATTGGCTGAAAACTACTAAATATCAAGGACTCATTGGGCAAATCTCTCTGGAACTGAAATCGGAACGCTCACTCCCAAGCTCACTCCCTATCTGAAAGTCTGATAAACGCCGTAAAAATGACTAAGCCAAAAAAAATTTTTTTTTTCAACTTTTTTCAATTTTAACCCTGTGGGATATATATTCTACCCACACACATTTGGAACTCTCCTGGGGAACCCTCACACATATTATTCCCTCATTTAGTGGATATTTTCACAAAAAAAGTGAAATTTTCAAAAATCCAAAATATTGGCTGAAAACGACTAAATATCAAGCACTCATTGGGCGAATCACTCTGGAACTGAAATCGGAACGCTCACAGACATTTGCCATATCTGAAAGTCTGATAAACGCCGGAAAAATGACTAAGTCCAAAAAAAAATTTTTTTTAAACTTTTTTCAATTTTAAACCTGTGGGATATATATTCTACCCACACACATTTGGAGCTCTCCTGGCGTACCCTCACACATATTATTCCCTCATTTAGTGGATATTTTCACAAAAAAGTGAAATTTTCAAAAATCCAGAAAATTGGCTGAAAACAACTAAATATCAAGGACTCATTGGGCAAATCGCTCTGGAACTGAAATCGGAATGCTCACTGACATTTGCCCTATCTGAAAGTCTGATAAACACCGTAAAAATGACTAAATCTAAAAAAAAAAAATTTTCAACTTTTTACAATTTTACCCCCGTGGGATATATATTCTACCCACACACATTTGGAACTCTCCTGGGGTACCCTTACACATATTATTCCCTCATTTAGTGGATATTTCACAAAAAAGTGAAATTTTCAAAAATCCAGAAAATTGGCTGAAAACGACTAAATATCAAGGACTCATTGGGCGATTCGCTATGGAACTGAAATCGGAACGCTCACTGACATTTCCCCTATCAGAAAGTCTGATAAACACCGGAAAAATGACTAAATCCAAAAAAAAAATTTTCAACTTTTTTCAATTTTACCCCCGTGGGATATATATTCTACCCACACACATTTGGAACTCTCCTGGGGTACCCTCACACATATTATTCCCTCATTTAGTGGATATTTTCACAAAAAAGTGAAATTTTCAAAAATCCAGAAAATTGGCTGAAAACGACTAAATATCAAGGACTCATTGGGCGAATCGCTCTGGAACTGAAATCGGAACGCTCACTGACATTTGCCCTATCTGAAAGTCTAATAAACACCGGAAAAATGACTAAATCCAAAAAAAAAATTTTTTTCAACTTTTTTCAATTTTACCGCCGTGGGATATATATTCTACCCACACACATTTGGAACTCTCCTGGGGAACCCTCACACATATTATTCCCTCATTTAGTGGATATTTTCACAAAAAAAGTGAAATTTTCAAAAATCCAAAATATTGGCTGAAAACGACTAAATATCAAGCACTCATTGGGCGAATCGCTCTGGAACTGAAATTGGAATGCTCACTAACATTTGCCCTATCTGAAAGTCTGATAAACGCTGGAAAAATGACTAAGTCCAAAAAAAAAATAATTTTCAACTTTTTTCAATTTTACCCCCGTGGGATATATATTCTACCCACACACATTTGGAACTCTCCTGGGGAACCCTTACACATATTATTCCCTCATTTAGTGGATATTTCACAAAAAAGTGAAATTTTCAAAAATCCAGAAAATTGGCTGAAAACGACTAAATATCAAGGACTCATTGGGCGATTCGCTATGGAACTGAAATCGGAACGCTCACTGACATTTCCCCTATCAGAAAGTCTGATAAACACCGGAAAAATGACTAAGTCCAAAAAAAAATTTTTTTTAAACTTTTTTCAATTTTAAACCTGTGGGATATATATTCTACCCACACACATTTGGAGCTCTCCTGGCGTACCCTCACACATATTATTCCCTCATTTAGTGGATATTTTCACAAAAAAGTTAAATTTTCAAAAATCCAAAATATTGGCTGAAAACGACTAAATATTAAGGATTCATTGGGCGAATCGCTCTGGAACTGAAATCAGAACGCTCACTGACATTTGCCCTATCTGAAAGTCTGCTAAACGCTGGAAAAATGACTAAGTACAAAAAAAAAAAATTTTTTAAACTTTTTTCAATTTTACCCCCGTGGGATATATATTCTACCCACACACATTTGGAACTCTCCTGGGGAACCCTCACACATATTATTCCCTCACTTAGTGGATATTTTCACAAAAAAAGTGAAATTTTCAAAAATCCAAAATATTGGCTGAAAATGACTAAATATAAAGCACTCATTGGGCGAATCACTCTGGAACTGAAATCGGAATGCTCACTGACATTTGCCATATCTGAAAGTCTGATAAACGCCGGAAAAATGACTAAGTCCAAAAAAAAAATTTTTTTCAACTTTTTTCAATTTTAAACCTGTGGGATATATATTCTACCCACACACATTTGGAGCTCTCCTGGCATACCCTCACACATATTATTCCCTCATTTAGTGGATATTTTCACAAAAAAGTGAAATTTTCAAAAATCCAGAAAATTGGCTGAAAACGACTAAATATGAAGGACTCATTGGGCGAAACGCTCTGGAACTGAAATCGGAACGCTAGCTGACATTTGCCTATCTGAAAGTCTGTTAAACACCAGAAAAATGACTAAGTCCAAAAAAAATATTTTCAACTTTTTTCAATTTTACCCCCGTGGGATATATATTCTACCCACACACATGTGGAACTCTCCTGGGGAACCCTCACACATATTATTCCCTCATTTAGTGGATATTTTCACAAAAAAGTGAACATTTCAAAAATCCAGAAAATTGGCTGAAAACGACTAAATATCAAGGACTCATTGGGCAAATCGCTCTGGAACTGAAATCGGAACGCTCACTCCCTAGCTCACTCCCTATCTGAAAGTCTGATAAACGCCGGGAAAATGACTAAGTCCAAAAGAAAATTTTTTTACACTTCTTTCAATTTTACCCCCGTGGGATATATATTCTACCCACACACATTTGGAACTCTCCTGGGGTACCCTCATACATATTATTCCCTCATTTAGTGGATATTTTCACAAAAAAGTGAAATTTTCAAAAATCCAGAAAATTGGCTGAAAACTACTAAATATCAAGGACTCATTGGGCAAATCTCTCTGGAACTGAAATCGGAACGCTCACTCCCAAGCTCACTCCCTATCTGAAAGTCTGATAAACGCCGTAAAAATGACTAAGCCAAAAAAAATTTTTTTTTTCAACTTTTTTCAATTTTAACCCTGTGGGATATATATTCTACCCACACACATTTGGAACTCTCCTGGGGAACCCTCACACATATTATTCCCTCATTTAGTGGATATTTTCACAAAAAAAGTGAAATTTTCAAAAATCCAAAATATTGGCTGAAAACGACTAAATATCAAGCACTCATTGGGCGAATCACTCTGGAACTGAAATCGGAACGCTCACAGACATTTGCCATATCTGAAAGTCTGATAAACGCCGGAAAAATGACTAAGTCCAAAAAAAAATTTTTTTTAAACTTTTTTCAATTTTAAACCTGTGGGATATATATTCTACCCACACACATTTGGAGCTCTCCTGGCGTACCCTCACACATATTATTCCCTCATTTAGTGGATATTTTCACAAAAAAGTGAAATTTTCAAAAATCCAGAAAATTGGCTGAAAACGACTAAATATCAAGGACTCATTGGGCGATTCGCTATGGAACTGAAATCGGAACGCTCACTGACATTTCCCCTATCAGAAAGTCTGATAAACACCGGAAAAATGACTAAATCCAAAAAAAAAATTTTCAACTTTTTTCAATTTTACCCCCGTGGGATATATATTCTACCCACACACATTTGGAACTCTCCTGGGGTACCCTCACACATATTATTCCCTCATTTAGTGGATATTTTCACAAAAAAGTGAAATTTTCAAAAATCCAGAAAATTGGCTGAAAACGACTAAATATCAAGGACTCATTGGGCGAATCGCTCTGGAACTGAAATCGGAACGCTCACTGACATTTGCCCTATCTGAAAGTCTAATAAACACCGGAAAAATGACTAAATCCAAAAAAAAAAAATGTTTCAACTTTTTTCAATTTTACCGCCGTGGGATATATATTCTATCCACACACATTTGGAACTCTCCAGGGGAACCCTCACACATATTATTCCCTCATTTAGTGGATATTTTCACAAAAAAAGTGAAATTTTCAAAATCCAGAAAATTGGCTGAAAACGACTAAATATCAAGGACTCATTGGGCGAATCGCTCTGGAACTGAAATCAGAACGATCACTGACATTTGCCCTATCTGAAAGTCTGATAAACGCCGGAAAAATGACTAAGTCTAAAAAAAAAATTTTTTTCAACTTTTTTCAATTTTACCCCCGTGGGATATATATTCTACCCACACACATTTGGAACTCTCCTGGGGAACCCTCACACATATTATTCCCTCATTTAGTGGATATTTTCACAAAAAAAGTGAAATTTTCAAAAATCCAAAATATTGGCTGAAAACGACTAAATATCAAGCACTCATTGGGCGAATCGCTCTGGAACTGAAATTGGAATGCTCACTGACATTTGCCCTATCTGAAAGTCTGATAAACGCTGGAAAAATGACTAAGTCCAAAAAAAAAAAAATTTTCAACTTTTTTCAATTTTACCCCCGTGGGATATATATTCTACCCACACACATTTGGAACTCTCCTGGGGAACCCTTACACATATTATTCCCTCATTTAGTGGATATTTCACAAAAAAGTGAAATTTTCAAAAATCCAGAAAATTGGCTGAAAACGACTAAATATCAAGGACTCATTGGGCGATTCGCTATGGAACTGAAATCGGAACGCTCACTGACATTTCCCCTATCAGAAAGTCTGATAAACACCGGAAAAATGACTAAGTCCAAAAAAAAATTTTTTTTAAACTTTTTTCAATTTTAAACCTGTGGGATATATATTCTACCCACACACAATTGGAGCTCTCCTGGCGTACCCTCACACATATTATTCCCTCATTTAGTGGATATTTTCACAAAAAAGTGAAATTTTCAAAAATCCAGAAAATTGGCTGAAAACAACTAAATATCAAGGACTCATTGGGCAAATCGCTCTGGAACTGAAATCGGAATGCTCACTGACATTTGCCCTATCTGAAAGTCTGATAAACACCGTAAAAATGACTAAATCTAAAAAAAAAAAATTTTCAACTTTTTACAATTTTACCCCCGTGGGATATATATTCTACCCACACACATTTGGAACTCTCCTGGGGTACCCTTACACATATTATTCCCTCATTTAGTGGATATTTCACAAAAAAGTGAAATTTTCAAAAATCCAGAAAATTGGCTGAAAACGACTAAATATCAAGGACTCATTGGGCGATTCGCTATGGAACTGAAATCGGAACGCTCACTGACATTTCCCCTATCAGAAAGTCTGATAAACACCGGAAAAATGACTAAATCCAAAAAAAAAATTTTCAACTTTTTTCAATTTTACCCCCGTGGGATATATATTCTACCCACACACATTTGGAACTCTCCTGGGGTACCCTCACACATATTATTCCCTCATTTAGTGGATATTTTCACAAAAAAGTGAAATTTTCAAAAATCCAGAAAATTGGCTGAAAACGACTAAATATCAAGGACTCATTGGGCGAATCGCTCTGGAACTGAAATCGGAACGCTCACTGACATTTGCCCTATCTGAAAGTCTAATAAACACCGGAAAAATGACTAAATCCAAAAAAAAAAAATGTTTCAACTTTTTTCAATTTTACCGCCGTGGGATATATATTCTACCCACACACATTTGGAACTCTCCAGGGGAACCCTCACACATATTATTCCCTCATTTAGTGGATATTTTCACAAAAAAAGTGAAATTTTCAAAATCCAGAAAATTGGCTGAAAACGACTAAATATCAAGGACTCATTGGGCGAATCGCTCTGGAACTGAAATCAGAACGATCACTGACATTTGCCCTATCTGAAAGTCTGATAAACGCCGGAAAAATGACTAAGTCCAAAAAAAAAATTTTTTTAAACTTTTTTCAATTTTACACCCGTGGCATATATATTCTACCCACACACATTTGGAACTCTCCTGGGGTACCCTCACACATATTATTCTCTCATTTAGTGGATATTTTCACAAAAAAGTGAAATTTTTGAAAAATCCAGAAAATTGGCTGAAAACTACTAAATATCAAGGACTCATTGGGCGAATCGCTCTGGAACTGAAATTGGAACGCTCACTGACATTTGCCCTATCTGAAAGTCTGATAAACGCCAGAAAAATCACTAAGTCCAAAAAAAAATTGTTTTCAACTTTTTTCAATTTTACCCCGTCGGATATATATTCTATCCACACACATTTGGAACTCTCCTGGGGTACCCTCACACATATTATTCTCTCATTTAGTGGATATTTTCACAAAAAAGTGAAATTTTCAAAAATCCAAAATATTGGCTGAAAACGACTAAATATCAAGCACTCATTGGGCGATTCGCTATGGAACTGAAATCGGAACGCTCACTGACATTTCCCCTATCAGAAAGTCTGATAAACACCGGAAAAATGACTAAATCCAAAAAAAAAAATTTTCAACTTTTTTCAATTTTACCCCCGTGGGATATATATTCTACCCACACACATTTGGAACTCTCCTGGGGTACCCTCACACATATTATTCCCTCATTTAGTGGATATTTTCACAAAAAAGTGAAATTTTCAAAAATCCAGAAAATTGGCTGAAAACGACTAAATATCAAGGACTCATTGGGCGAATCGCTCTGGAACTGAAATCGGAACGCTCACTGACATTTGCCCTATCTGAAAGTCTGATAAAGGCGCGGAAAAATGACTAAGTCCAAAAAAAAAAATTTTTTAAACTTTTTTCAATCTTACCCGCGTGGGATATATATTCTGCCCACACACATTTGGAACTCTCCAGGGGAACCCTCACACATATTATTCCCTCATTTAGCGGATAATTTCACAAAAAAGTGAAATTTTCAAAAATCCAGAAAATTGGCTGAAAACCACTAAATATCAAAGACTCATTGGGCGAATCGCTCTTGAACTGAAATCAGAATGATCACTGACATTTGCCCTATCTGAAAGTCTGATAAACGCCGGAAAAATGACTAAGTCCAAAAAAAAAATTTTTTTAAACTTTTTTCAATCTTACCCGCGTGGGATATATATTTTGCCCACACACATTTGGAACTCTCCAGGGGAACCCTCACACATATTATTCCCTCATTTAGCGGATATTTTCACAAAAAAGTGAAATTTTCAAAAATCCAGAAAATTGGCTGAAAACCACTAAATATCAAAGACTCATTGGGCGAATCGCTCTTGAACTGAAATCGGAATGCTCACTGACATTTGCCCTATCTGAAAGTCTGATAAACGCCGGAAAAATCACTAAGTCCAAAAAAAATTGTTTTCAACTTTTTTCCATTTTACCCCCGTGGGATATATATTCTACCCACACACATTTGGAACTCTCCTGGGGTACCCTCACACATATTATTCTCTCATTTAGTGGATATTTTCACAAAAAAGTGAAATTTTTGAAAAATCCAGAAAATTGGCTGAAAACTACTAAATATCAAGGACTCATTGGGCGAATCGCTCTGGAACTGAAATTGGAACGCTCACTGACATTTGCCCTATCTGAAAGTCTGATAAACGCCGGAAAAATGACTAAGTCCAAAAAAAAATTTTTTTAAACTTTTTTCAATCTTACCACCGTGGGATATATATTCTGCCCACACACATTTGGAACTCTCCTGGGGAACTCTCACACATATTATTCCCTCATTTAGTGGATATTTTCACAAAAAAGTGACATTTTCAAAAATCCAGAAAATTGGCTGAAAACGACTAAATATCAAGGACTCATTGGGCGAATCGCTCTGGAACTGAAATCGGAATGCTCACTGACATTTCCCCTATCTGAAAGTCTGATAAACGCCAGAAAAATCACTAAGTCCAAAAAAAAATTGTTTTCAACTTTTTTCAATTTTACCCCCGTGGGATATATATTCTACCCACACACATTTGAAACTCTCCTGGGGTACCCTCACACATATTATTCCCTCATTTAGTGGATATTTTCACATAAAAGTGAAATTTTCAAAAATCCAGAAAATTGGCTGAAAACGACTAAATATCAAGGACTCATTGGGCGAATCGCTCTGGATCTGAAATTGGAACGCTCACTGACATTTGCCGTATCTGAAAGTCTGATAAACGACGGAAAAATGACTAAGTCCAAAAAAAAATTTTTTTTAAACTTTTTTCAATTTTACGCCCGTGGCATATATATTCTACCCACACACATTTGGAACTCTCCTGGGGTACCCTCACACATATTATTCCCTCATTTAGTGGATATTTTCACAAAAAAGTGAAATTTTTAAAAATCCAGAAAATTGGCTGAAAACGACTAAATATCAAGGACTCATTGGGCGAATCGCTCTGGAACTGAAATCGGAACGCTCACTGACATTTCCCCTATCTGAAAGTTGTTAAACGCCGGAAAAATGACTAAGTCCAAAAAAAAAAATTTTTCAACTTTTTTCAATTTTACCACCGTGGGATATATATTCTACCCACACACATTTAGAACTCTCCTGGGATACCCTCACACATATTATTCCCTCATTTAGTGGATATTTTCACAAAAAAGTGAAATTTTGAAAAATCCAGAAAATTGGCTGAAAACGACTAAATATCAAGGACTCATTGGACAAATCGCTCTGGAACTGAAATCGGAACGCTCACTGACATTTGCCCTATCTGAAAGTTGATAAACGCCGGAAAAATGGCTAAGTCCAAAAAAAATTTTTTTTCAACTTTTTTCAATTTTACCCCCGTGGGATATATATTCTACCCACACACATTTGGAACTCCCCTGGGGTACCCTCACACATATTATTCCCTCATTTAGTGGATATTTTTACAAAAATGTGAAATTTTTAAAAATCCAGAAAATTGGCTGAAAACGACTAAATATCAAGGACTCATTGGGCGAATCGCTCTGGAACTGAAATCAAAATGCTCACTGACATTTGCCCTATCTGAAAGTCTGATAAACGTCGAAAAAATCACTAAGTCCAAAAAAAATTGTTTTCAACTTTTTTCAATTTTACCCCCGTGGGATATATATTCTACCCACACACATTTGGAACTCTCCTGGGGAACTCTCACACATATTATTCCCTCATTTAGTGGATATTTTCACAAAAAAGTGACATTTTCAAAAATCCAGAAAATTGGCTGAAAACGACTAAATATCAAGGACTCATTGGGCGAATCGCTCTGGAACTGAAATCGGAACGCTCACTGACATTTCCCCTATCTGAAAGGCTGATAAACGCCGGAAAAATGACTAAGTCCAAAAAAATTTTTTTTTCAACTTTTTTCAATTTTACCCCCGTGGGATATATATTCTACCCACACACATTTGGAACTCCCCTGGGGTACCCTCACACATATTATTCCCTCATTTAGTGGATATTTTCACAAAAAAGTGAAATTTTTAAAAATCCAGAAAATTGGCTGAAAACGACTAAATATCAAGGACTCATTGGGCGAATCGCTCTGGAACTGAAATCGGAACGCTCACTGACATTTCCCCTATCTGAAAGTTGTTAAACGCCGGAAAAATGACTAAGTCCAAAAAAAAAAATTTTTCAACTTTTTTCAATTTTACCACCGTGGGATATATATTCTACCCACACACATTTAGAACTCTCCTGGGATACCCTCACACATATTATTCCCTCATTTAGTGGATATTTTCACAAAAAAGTGAAATTTTGAAAAATCCAGGAAATTGGCTGAAAACGACTAAATATCAAGGACTCATTGGGCAAATCGCTCTGGAACTGAAATCGGAACGCTCACTGACATTTGCCCTATCTGAAAGTCTGATAAACGCCGGAAAAATGACTAAGTCCAAAAAAAATATTTTTTAAACTTTTTTCAATTTTACCCCCGTGGGATATATATTCTACCCACACACATTTGGAACTCTCCTGGGGTACCCTCACACATATTATTCCCTCATTTAGTGGATATTTTCACAAAAAAGTGAAATTTTCAAAAATCCAGAAAATTGGCTGAAAACGACTAAATATCAAGGACTCATTGGGCAAATCGCTCTGGAACTGAAATCGGAACGCTCACTGACATTTGCCCTATCTGAAAGTTGATAAACGCCGGAAAAATGGCTAAGTCCAAAAAAAATTTTTTTTCAACTTTTTTCAATTTTACCCCCGTGGGATATATATTCTACCCACACACATTTGGAACTCCCCTGGGGTACCCTCACACATATTATTCCCTCATTTAGTGGATATTTTTACAAAAATGTGAAATTTTTAAAAATCCAGAAAATTGGCTGAAAACGACTAAATATCAAGGACTCATTGGGCGAATCTCTCTGGAACTGAAATCAAAATGCTCACTGACATTTGCCCTATCTGAAAGTCTGATAAACGTCGAAAAAATCACTAAGTCCAAAAAAAATTGTTTTCAACTTTTTTCAATTTTACCCCCGTGGGATATATATTCTACCCACACACATTTGGAACTCTCCTGGGGAACTCTCACACATATTATTCCCTCATTTAGTGGATATTTTCACAAAAAAGTGACATTTTCAAAAATCCAGAAAATTGGCTGAAAACGACTAAATATCAAGGACTCATTGGGCGAATCGCTCTGGAACTGAAATCGGAACGCTCACTGACATTTCCCCTATCTGAAAGGCTGATAAACGCCGGAAAAATGACTAAGTCCAAAAAAATTTTTTTTTCAACTTTTTTCAATTTTACCCCCGTGGGATATATATTCTACCCACACACATTTGGAACTCCCCTGGGGTACCCTCACACATATTATTCCCTCATTTAGTGGATATTTTCACAAAAAAGTGAAATTTTAAAAAATCCAGAAAATTGGCTGAAAACGACTAAATATCAAGGACTCATTGGGCAAATCGCTCTGGAATTGAAATCGGTACACTCACTGACATTTGCCCTATCTGAAAGTCTGATAAACACCGGAAAAATGGCTAAGTCCAAAAAAAAATTTTTTTAAACTTTTTTCAATCTTACCCCCGTGGGATATATATTCTGCCCACACACATTTGGAACTCTCCAGGGGAACCCTCACACATATTATTCCCTCATTTAGTGGATATTTTCACAAAAAAGTGAAATTTTCAAAAATCCAGAAAATTGGCTGAAAACCACTAAATATCAAGGACTCATTGGGCGAATCGCTCTCGAACTGAAATCGGAACGCTCACTGACATTTCCCCTATCTGAAAGTTGTTAAACGCCGGAAAAATGACTAAGTCCAAAAAAAAAAATTTTTCAACTTTTTTCAATTTTACCACCGTGGGATATATATTCTACCCACACACATTTAGAACTCTCCTGGGATACCCTCACACATATTATTCCCTCATTTAGTGGATATTTTCACAAAAAAGTGAAATTTTGAAAAATCCAGGAAATTGGCTGAAAACGACTAAATATCAAGGACTCATTGGGCAAATCGCTCTGGAACTGAAATCGGAACGCTCACTGACATTTGCCCTATCTGAAAGTCTGATAAACGCCGGAAAAATGACTAAGTCCAAAAAAAATATTTTTTAAACTTTTTTCAATTTTACCCCCGTGGGATATATATTCTACCCACACACATTTGGAACTCTCCTGGGGTACCCTCACACATATTATTCCCTCATTTAGTGGATATTTTCACAAAAAAGTGAAATTTTCAAAAATCCAGAAAATTGGCTGAAAACGACTAAATATCAAGGACTCATTGGGCAAATCGCTCTGGAACTGAAATCGGAACGCTCACTGACTTTTGCCCTATCTGAAAGTTGATAAACGCCGGAAAAATGGCTAAGTCCAAAAAAAAATTTTTTTCAACTTTTTTCAATTTTACCCCCGTGGGATATATATTCTACCCACACACATTTGGAACTCTCCTGGGGAACAATCACACATATTATTCCCTAATTTAGTGGATATTTTCACAAAAAAGTGACATTTTCAAAAATCCAGAAAATTGGCTGAAAACGACTAAATATCAAGGACTCATTGGGCGAATTGCTCTGGAACTGAAATCAGAACGATCACTGACATTTGCCCTATCTGAAAGTCTGATAAACGACGGAAAAATGACTAAGTCCAAAAAAAAAAATTTTTTTAAACTTTTTTCAATTTTACGCCCGTGGCGTATATATTCTACCCACACACATTTGGAACTCTCCTGGGGTACCCTCACACATATTATTCCCTCATTTAGTGGATATTTTCACAAAAAAGTGAAATTTTCAAAAATCCAGAAAATTGGCTGAAAATGACTAAATATCAAGGACTCATTGGGCGAATCGCTCTGGAACTGAAATCGGAACGCTCACTGACATTTCCCCTATCTGAAAGTCTGATAAACGCCGGAAAAATGACTAAGTCCAAAAAAAAATTTTTTTCAACTTTTTTCAATTTTACCCCCGTGGGATATATATTCTACCCACACACATTTGGAACTCTCCTGGGGTACCCTCACACATATTATTCCCTCATTTAGTGGATATTTTCACAAAAAAGTGACATTTTGAAAAATCCAGAAAATTGGCTGAAAACGACTAAATATCAAGGACTCATTGGGCGAATTGCTCTGGAACTGAAATCAGAACGATCACTGACATTTGCCCTATCTGAAAGTCTGATAAACGACGGAAAAATGACTAAGTCCAAAAAAAAAAATTTTTTTAAACTTTTTTCAATCTTACACCCGTGGGATATATATTCTGCCCACACACATTTGGAACTCTCCAGGGGAACCCTCACACATATTATTCCCTCATTTAGTGGATATTTTCACAAAAAAGTGAAATTTTCAAAAATCCAGAAAATTGGCTGAAAACGACTAAATATCAAAGACTCATTGAGCGAATAGCTCTGGAACTGAAATCGGAACCCTCACTGACATTTGCCCTATCTGAAAGTCTGATAAACGCCGGAAAAATGACTAAATCGAAAAAAAAATTTTTTTCAACTTTTTTCAATTTTACCCCCGTGGGATATATATTCTACCCACACACATTTGGAACTCTCCTGGGGAACACTCACACATATTATTCCCTAATTTAGTGGATATTTTCACAAAAAAGTGACATTTTGAAAAATCCAGAAAATTGGCTGAAAACGACTAAATATCAAGGACTCATTGGGCGAATTGCTCTGGAACTGAAATCAGAACGATCACTGACATTTGCCCTATCTGAAAGTCTGATAAACGACGGAAAAATGACTAAGTCCAAAAAAAAAATTTTTTTTAAACTTTTTTCAATTTTACGCCCGTGGCATATATATTCTACCCACACACATTTGGAACTCTCCTGGGGTACCCTCACACATATTATTCCCTCATTTAGTGGATATTTTCACAAAAAAGTGAAATTTTCAAAAATCCAGAAAATTGGCTGAAAATGACTAAATATCAAGGACTCATTGGGCGAATCGCTCTGGAACTGAAATCGGAACGCTCACTGACATTTGCCCTATCTGAAAGTCTGATAAACGCTGGAAAAATCACTAAGTCCAAAAAAAAATTGTTTTCAACTTTTTTCAATTTTACCCCGTGGGATATATATTCTGCCCACACACATTTGGAACTCTCCTGGGGTACCCTCACACATATTATTCTCTCATTTAGTGGATATTTTCACAAAAAAGTGAAATTTTCAAAAATCCAGAAAATTGGCTGAAAACGACTAAATATCAAGGACTCATTGGGCGAATCGCTCTGGAACTGAAATCGGAATGATCACTTACATTTGCCCTATCTGAAAGTCTGATAAACGCCGGCAAAATGACTAAGTCCAAAAAAAAAAATTTTTTAAACTTTTTTCAATTTTACCCCGTGGGATATATATTCTACCCACACACATTTGGAACTCTCCTGGGGTACCCTCACACATATTATTCTCTCATTTAGTGGATATTTTCACAAAAAAGTGAAATTTTCAAAAATCCAGAAAATTGGCTGAAAACGACTAAATATCAAGGACTCATTGGGCGAATCGCTCTGGAACTGAAATCGGAACGCTCACTGACATTTCCCCTATCTGAAAGTCTGATAAACGCCGGAAAAATGACTAAGTCCAAAAAAAATTTTTTTTCAACTTTTTTCAAATTTACCCCCGTGGGAAATATATTCTACCCACACACATTTGGAACTCGCCTGGGGTACCCTCACACATATTATTCCCTCATTTAGTGGATATTTTCACAAAAAAGTGAAATTTTCAAAAATCCAGAAAATTGGCTGAAAACGACTAAATATCAAGGACTCATTGGGCGAATTGCTCTGGAACTGAAATCAGAACGATCACTGACATTTGCCCTATCTGAAAGTCTGATAAACGACGGAAAAATGACTAAGTCCAAAAAAAAAAATTTTTTTAAACTTTTTTCAATTTTACGCCCGTGGCGTATATATTCTACCCACACACATTTGGAACTCTCCTGGGGTACCCTCACACATATTATTCCCTCATTTAGTGGATATTTTCACAAAAAAGTGAAATTTTCAAAAATCCAGAAAATTGGCTGAAAATGACTAAATATCAAGGACTCATTGGGCGAATCGCTCTGGAACTGAAATCGGAACGCTCACTGACATTTCCCCTATCTGAAAGTCTGATAAACGCCGGAAAAATGACTAAGTCCAAAAAAAAATTTTTTTCAACTTTTTTCAATTTTACCCCCGTGGGATATATATTCTACCCACACACATTTGGAACTCTCCTGGGGTACCCTCACACATATTATTCCCTCATTTAGTGGATATTTTCACAAAAAAGTGACATTTTGAAAAATCCAGAAAATTGGCTGAAAACGACTAAATATCAAGGACTCATTGGGCGAATTGCTCTGGAACTGAAATCAGAACGATCACTGACATTTGCCCTATCTGAAAGTCTGATAAACGACGGAAAAATGACTAAGTCCAAAAAAAAAAATTTTTTTAAACTTTTTTCAATCTTACACCCGTGGGATATATATTCTGCCCACACACATTTGGAACTCTCCAGGGGAACCCTCACACATATTATTCCCTCATTTAGTGGATATTTTCACAAAAAAGTGAAATTTTCAAAAATCCAGAAAATTGGCTGAAAACGACTAAATATCAAAGACTCATTGAGCGAATAGCTCTGGAACTGAAATCGGAACCCTCACTGACATTTGCCCTATCTGAAAGTCTGATAAACGCCGGAAAAATGACTAAATCGAAAAAAAAATTTTTTTCAACTTTTTTCAATTTTACCCCCGTGGGATATATATTCTACCCACACACATTTGGAACTCTCCTGGGGAACACTCACACATATTATTCCCTAATTTAGTGGATATTTTCACAAAAAAGTGACATTTTGAAAAATCCAGAAAATTGGCTGAAAACGACTAAATATCAAGGACTCATTGGGCGAATTGCTCTGGAACTGAAATCAGAACGATCACTGACATTTGCCCTATCTGAAAGTCTGATAAACGACGGAAAAATGACTAAGTCCAAAAAAAAAATTTTTTTTAAACTTTTTTCAATTTTACGCCCGTGGCATATATATTCTACCCACACACATTTGGAACTCTCCTGGGGTACCCTCACACATATTATTCCCTCATTTAGTGGATATTTTCACAAAAAAGTGAAATTTTCAAAAATCCAGAAAATTGGCTGAAAATGACTAAATATCAAGGACTCATTGGGCGAATCGCTCTGGAACTGAAATCGGAACGCTCACTGACATTTGCCCTATCTGAAAGTCTGATAAACGCTGGAAAAATCACTAAGTCCAAAAAAAAATTGTTTTCAACTTTTTTCAATTTTACCCCGTGGGATATATATTCTGCCCACACACATTTGGAACTCTCCTGGGGTACCCTCACACATATTATTCTCTCATTTAGTGGATATTTTCACAAAAAAGTGAAATTTTCAAAAATCCAGAAAATTGGCTGAAAACGACTAAATATCAAGGACTCATTGGGCGAATCGCTCTGGAACTGAAATCGGAATGATCACTTACATTTGCCCTATCTGAAAGTCTGATAAACGCCGGCAAAATGACTAAGTCCAAAAAAAAAAATTTTTTAAACTTTTTTCAATTTTACCCCGTGGGATATATATTCTACCCACACACATTTGGAACTCTCCTGGGGTACCCTCACACATATTATTCTCTCATTTAGTGGATATTTTCACAAAAAAGTGAAATTTTCAAAAATCCAGAAAATTGGCTGAAAACGACTAAATATCAAGGACTCATTGGGCGAATCGCTCTGGAACTGAAATCGGAACGCTCACTGACATTTCCCCTATCTGAAAGTCTGATAAACGCCGGAAAAATGACTAAGTCCAAAAAAAATTTTTTTTCAACTTTTTTCAATTTTACCCCCGTGGGAAATATATTCTACCCACACACATTTGGAACTCGCCTGGGGTACCCTCACACATATTATTCCCTCATTTAGTGGATATTTTCACAAAAAAGTGAAATTTTCAAAAATCCAGAAAATTGGCTGAAAACGACTAAATATCAAGCACTCATTGGGCGAATCGCTCTGGAACTGAAATCGGAACGCTCACTGACATTTGCCCTATCTGAAAGTCTGATAAACGCCGGAAAAATGACTAAGTCCAAAAAAAAATTTTTTTAAACTTTTTTCAATCTTACCCCCGTGGGATATATATTCTGCCCACACACATTTGGAACTCTCCTGGGGAACTCTCACACATATTATTCCCTCATTTAGTGGATATTTTCACAAAAAAGTGACATTTTGAAAAATCCAGAAAATTGGCTGAAAACGACTAAATATCAAGGACTCATTGGGCGAATTGCTCTGGAACTGAAATCAGAACGATCACTGACATTTGCCCTATCTGAAAGTCTGATAAACGACGGAAAAATGACTAAGTCCAAAAAAAAAAATTTTTTTAAACTTTTTTCAATCTTACACCCGTGGGATATATATTCTGCCCACACACATTTGGAACTCTCCAGGGGAACCCTCACACATATTATTCCCTCATTTAGTGGATATTTTCACAAAAAAGTGAAATTTTCAAAAATCCAGAAAATTGGCTGAAAACGACTAAATATCAAAGACTCATTGAGCGAATAGCTCTGGAACTGAAATCGGAACCCTCACTGACATTTGCCCTATCTGAAAGTCTGATAAACGCCGGAAAAATGACTAAATCGAAAAAAAAAATTTTTTCAACTTTTTTCAATTTTACCCCCGTGGGATATATATTCTACCCACACACATTTGGAACTCTCCTGGGGAACACTCACACATATTATTCCCTAATTTAGTGGATATTTTCACAAAAAAGTGACATTTTGAAAAATCCAGAAAATTGGCTGAAAACGACTAAATATCAAGGACTCATTGGGCGAATTGCTCTGGAACTGAAATCAGAACGATCACTGACATTTGCCCTATCTGAAAGTCTGATAAACGACGGAAAAATGACTAAGTCCAAAAAAAAAATTTTTTTTAAACTTTTTTCAATTTTACGCCCGTGGCATATATATTCTATCCACACACATTTGGAACTCTCCTGGGGTACCCTCACACATATTATTCCCTCATTTAGTGGATATTTTCACAAAAAAGTGAAATTTTCAAAAATCCAGAAAATTGGCTGAAAACGACTAAATATCAAGGACTCATTGGGCGAATCGCTCTGGAACTGAAATCGGAACGCTCACTGACATTTGCCCTATCTGAAAGTCTGATAAACGCTGGAAAAATCACTAAGTCCAAAAAAAAATTGTTTTCAACTTTTTTCAATTTTACCCCGTGGGATATATATTCTGCCCACACACATTTGGAACTCTCCTGGGGTACCCTCACACATATTATTCTCTCATTTAGTGGATATTTTCACAAAAAAGTGAAATTTTCAAAAATCCAGAAAATTGGCTGAAAACGACTAAATATCAAGGACTCATTGGGCGAATCGCTCTGGAACTGAAATCGGAATGATCACTTACATTTGCCCTATCTGAAAGTCTGATAAACGCCGGCAAAATGACTAAGTCCAAAAAAAAAAAATTTTTAAACTTTTTTCAATTTTACCCCGTGGGATATATATTCTACCCACACACATTTGGAACTCTCCTGGGGTACCCTCACACATATTATTCTCTCATTTAGTGGATATTTTCACAAAAAAGTGAAATTTTCAAAAATCCAGAAAATTGGCTGAAAACGACTAAATATCAAGGACTCATTGGGCGAATCGCTCTGGAACTGAAATCGGAACGCTCACTGACATTTCCCCTATCTGAAAGTCTGATAAACGCCGGAAAAATGACTAAGTCCAAAAAAAATTTTTTTTCAACTTTTTTCAATTTTACCCCCGTGGGAAATATATTCTACCCACACACATTTGGAACTCGCCTGGGGTACCCTCACACATATTATTCCCTCATTTAGTGGATATTTTCACAAAAAAGTGAAATTTTCAAAAATCCAGAAAATTGGCTGAAAACGACTAAATATCAAGCACTCATTGGGCGAATCGCTCTGGAACTGAAATCGGAACGCTCACTGACATTTGCCCTATCTGAAAGTCTGATAAACGCCGGAAAAATGACTAAGTCCAAAAAAAAATTTTTTTAAACTTTTTTCAATCTTACCCCCGTGGGATATATATTCTGCCCACACACATTTGGAACTCTCCTGGGGAACTCTCACACATATTATTCCCTCATTTAGTGGATATTTTCACAAAAAAGTGACATTTTCAAAAATCCAGAAAATTGGCTGAAAACGACTAAATATCAAGGACTCATTGGGCGAATCGCTCTGGAACGGAAATCGCAATGCTCACTGACATTTCCCCTATCTGAAAGGCTGATAAACGCTGGAAAAATGACTAAGTCCAAAAAAAAAATTTTTTAAACTTTTTTCAATCTTACCCGCGTGGGATATATATTTTGCCCACACACATTTGGAACTCTCCAGGGGAACCCTCACACATATTATTCTCTCATTTAGTGGATATTTTCACAAAAAAGTGAAATTTTCAAAAATCCAGAAAATTGGCTGAAAACCACTAAATATCAAAGACTCATTGGGCGAATCGCTCTTGAACTGAAATCGGAATGCTCACTGACATTTGCCCTATCTGAAAGTCTGATAAACGCCGGAAAAATCACTAAGTCCAAAAAAAATTGTTTTCAACTTTTTTCCATTTTACCCCCGTGGGATATATATTCTACCCACACACATTTGGAACTCTCCTGCGGTACCCTCACACATATTATTCCCTCATTTAGTGGATATTTTCACAAAAAAGTGAAAAATTCAAAAATCCAGAAAATTGGCTGAAAACGACTAAATATCAAGGACTCATTCGGCAAATCGCTCTGGAACTGAAATCGGAACGCTCACTGACTTTTGCCCTATCTGAAAGTTGATAAACGCCGGAAAAATGGCTAAGTCCAAAAAAAAATTTTTTTCAACTTTTTTCAATTTTACCCCCGTGGGATATATATTCTACCCACACACATTTGGAACTCTCCTGGGGAACACTCACACATATTATTCCCTAATTTAGTGGATATTTTCACAAAAAAGTGACATTTTCAAAAATCCAGAAAATTGGCTGAAAACGACTAAATATCAAGGACTCATTGGGCGAATTGCTCTGGAACTGAAATCAGAACGATCACTGACATTTGCCCTATCTGAAAGTCTGATAAACGACGGAAAAATGACTAAGTCCAAAAAAAAAAATTTTTTTAAACTTTTTTCAATTTTACGCCCGTGGCATATATATTCTACCCACACACATTTGGAACTCTCCTGGGGTACCCTCACACATATTATTCCCTCATTTAGTGGATATTTTCACAAAAAAGTGAAATTTTCAAAAATCCAGAAAATTGGCTGAAAACGACTAAATATCAAAGACTCATTGAGCGAATAGCTCTGGAACTGAAATCGGAACCCTCACTGACATTTGCCCTATCTGAAAGTCTGATAAACGCCGGAAAAATGACTAAATCGAAAAAAAAATTTTTTTCAACTTTTTTCAATTTTACCCCCGTGGGATATATATTCTACCCACACACATTTGGAACTCTCCTGGGGAACACTCACACATATTATTCCCTAATTTAGTGGATATTTTCACAAAAAAGTGACATTTTGAAAAATCCAGAAAATTGGCTGAAAACGACTAAATATCAAGGACTCATTGGGCGAATTGCTCTGGAACTGAAATCAGAACGATCACTGACATTTGCCCTATCTGAAAGTCTGATAAACGACGGAAAAATGACTAAGTCCAAAAAAAAAATTTTTTTTAAACTTTTTTCAATTTTACGCCCGTGGCATATATATTCTACCCACACACATTTGGAACTCTCCTGGGGTACCCTCACACATATTATTCCCTCATTTAGTGGATATTTTCACAAAAAAGTGAAATTTTCAAAAATCCAGAAAATTGGCTGAAAATGACTAAATATCAAGGACTCATTGGGCGAATCGCTCTGGAACTGAAATCGGAACGCTCACTGACATTTGCCCTATCTGAAAGTCTGATAAACGCTGGAAAAATCACTAAGTCCAAAAAAAAATTGTTTTCAACTTTTTTCAATTTTACCCCGTGGGATATATATTCTGCCCACACACATTTGGAACTCTCCTGGGGTACCCTCACACATATTATTCTCTCATTTAGTGGATATTTTCACAAAAAAGTGAAATTTTCAAAAATCCAGAAAATTGGCTGAAAACGACTAAATATCAAGGACTCATTGGGCGAATCGCTCTGGAACTGAAATCGGAATGATCACTTACATTTGCCCTATCTGAAAGTCTGATAAACGCCGGCAAAATGACTAAGTCCAAAAAAAAAAATTTTTTAAACTTTTTTCAATTTTACCCCGTGGGATATATATTCTACCCACACACATTTGGAACTCTCCTGGGGTACCCTCACACATATTATTCTCTCATTTAGTGGATATTTTCACAAAAAAGTGAAATTTTCAAAAATCCAGAAAATTGGCTGAAAACGACTAAATATCAAGGACTCATTGGGCGAATCGCTCTGGAACTGAAATCGGAACGCTCACTGACATTTCCCCTATCTGAAAGTCTGATAAACGCCGGAAAAATGACTAAGTCCAAAAAAAATTTTTTTTCAACTTTTTTCAATTTTACCCCCGTGGGAAATATATTCTACCCACACACATTTGGAACTCGCCTGGGGTACCCTCACACATATTATTCCCTCATTTAGTGGATATTTTCACAAAAAAGTGAAATTTTCAAAAATCCAGAAAATTGGCTGAAAACGACTAAATATCAAGCACTCATTGGGCGAATCGCTCTGGAACTGAAATCGGAACGCTCACTGACATTTGCCCTATCTGAAAGTCTGATAAACGCCGGAAAAATGACTAAGTCCAAAAAAAAATTTTTTTAAACTTTTTTCAATCTTACCCCCGTGGGATATATATTCTGCCCACACACATTTGGAACTCTCCTGGGGAACTCTCACACATATTATTCCCTCATTTAGTGGATATTTTCACAAAAAAGTGACATTTTGAAAAATCCAGAAAATTGGCTGAAAACGACTAAATATCAAGGACTCATTGGGCGAATTGCTCTGGAACTGAAATCAGAACGATCACTGACATTTGCCCTATCTGAAAGTCTGATAAACGACGGAAAAATGACTAAGTCCAAAAAAAAAAATTTTTTTAAACTTTTTTCAATCTTACACCCGTGGGATATATATTCTGCCCACACACATTTGGAACTCTCCAGGGGAACCCTCACACATATTATTCCCTCATTTAGTGGATATTTTCACAAAAAAGTGAAATTTTCAAAAATCCAGAAAATTGGCTGAAAACGACTAAATATCAAAGACTCATTGAGCGAATAGCTCTGGAACTGAAATCGGAACCCTCACTGACATTTGCTCTATCTGAAAGTCTGATAAACGCCGGAAAAATGACTAAATCGAAAAAAAAATTTTTTTCAACTTTTTTCAATTTTACCCCCGTGGGATATATATTCTACCCACACACATTTGGAACTCTCCTGGGGAACACTCACACATATTATTCCCTAATTTAGTGGATATTTTCACAAAAAAGTGACATTTTGAAAAATCCAGAAAATTGGCTGAAAACGACTAAATATCAAGGACTCATTGGGCGAATTGCTCTGGAACTGAAATCAGAACGATCACTGACATTTGCCCTATCTGAAAGTCTGATAAACGACGGAAAAATGACTAAGTCCAAAAAAAAAATTTTTTTTAAACTTTTTTCAATTTTACGCCCGTGGCATATATATTCTATCCACACACATTTGGAACTCTCCTGGGGTACCCTCACACATATTATTCCCTCATTTAGTGGATATTTTCACAAAAAAGTGAAATTTTCAAAAATCCAGAAAATTGGCTGAAAACGACTAAATATCAAGGACTCATTGGGCGAATCGCTCTGGAACTGAAATCGGAACGCTCACTGACATTTGCCCTATCTGAAAGTCTGATAAACGCTGGAAAAATCACTAAGTCCAAAAAAAAATTGTTTTCAACTTTTTTCAATTTTACCCCGTGGGATATATATTCTGCCCACACACATTTGGAACTCTCCTGGGGTACCCTCACACATATTATTCTCTCATTTAGTGGATATTTTCACAAAAAAGTGAAATTTTCAAAAATCCAGAAAATTGGCTGAAAACGACTAAATATCAAGGACTCATTGGGCGAATCGCTCTGGAACTGAAATCGGAACGCTCACTGACATTTCCCCTATCTGAAAGTCTGATAAACGCCGGAAAAATGACTAAGTCCAAAAAAAATTTTTTTTCAACTTTTTTCAATTTTACCCCCGTGGGAAATATATTCTACCCACACACATTTGGAACTCGCCTGGGGTACCCTCACACATATTATTCCCTCATTTAGTGGATATTTTCACAAAAAAGTGAAATTTTCAAAAATCCAGAAAATTGGCTGAAAACGACTAAATATCAAGCACTCATTGGGCGAATCGCTCTGGAACTGAAATCGGAACGCTCACTGACATTTGCCCTATCTGAAAGTCTGATAAACGCCGGAAAAATGACTAAGTCCAAAAAAAAATTTTTTTAAACTTTTTTCAATCTTACCCCCGTGGGATATATATTCTGCCCACACACATTTGGAACTCTCCTGGGGAACTCTCACACATATTATTCCCTCATTTAGTGGATATTTTCACAAAAAAGTGACATTTTCAAAAATCCAGAAAATTGGCTGAAAACGACTAAATATCAAGGACTCATTGGGCGAATCGCTCTGGAACTGAAATCGGAATGCTCACTGACATTTCCCCTATCTGAAAGTCTGATAAACGCCAGAAAAATCACTAAGTCCAAAAAAAAATTTTTTTCAACTTTTTTCAATTTTACCCCCGTGGGATATATATTCTTCCCACACACATTTGGAACTCTCCTGGGGTACCCTCACACATATTATTCCCTCATTTAGTGGATATTTTCACAAAAAAGTGAAATTTTTAAAAATCCAGAAAATTGGCTGAAAACGACTAAATATCAAGGACTCATTGGGCGAATCGCTCTGGAACGGAAATCGCAATGCTCACTGACATTTCCCCTATCTGAAAGGCTGATAAACGCTGGAAAAATGACTAAGTCCAAAAAAAAAATTTTTTAAACTTTTTTCAATCTTACCCGCGTGGGATATATATTTTGCCCACACACATTTGGAACTCTCCAGGGGAACCCTCACACATATTATTCCCTCATTTAGTGGATATTTTCACAAAAAAGTGAAATTTTCAAAAATCCAGAAAATTGGCTGAAAACCACTAAATATCAAAGACTCATTGGGCGAATCGCTCTTGAACTGAAATCGGAATGCTCACTGACATTTGCCCTATCTGAAAGTCTGATAAACGCCGGAAAAATCACTAAGTCCAAAAAAAATTGTTTTCAACTTTTTTCCATTTTACCCCCGTGGGATATATATTCTACCCACACACATTTGGAACTCTCCTGCGGTACCCTCACACATATTATTCCCTCATTTAGTGGATATTTTCACAAAAAAGTGAAAAATTCAAAAATCCAGAAAATTGGCTGAAAACGACTAAATATCAAGGACTCATTCGGCAAATCGCTCTGGAACTGAAATCGGAACGCTCACTGACTTTTGCCCTATCTGAAAGTTGATAAACGCCGGAAAAATGGCTAAGTCCAAAAAAAAATTTTTTTCAACTTTTTTCAATTTTACCCCCGTGGGATATATATTCTACCCACACACATTTGGAACTCTCCTGGGGAACACTCACACATATTATTCCCTAATTTAGTGGATATTTTCACAAAAAAGTGACATTTTCAAAAATCCAGAAAATTGGCTGAAAACGACTAAATATCAAGGACTCATTGGGCGAATTGCTCTGGAACTGAAATCAGAACGATCACTGACATTTGCCCTATCTGAAAGTCTGATAAACGACGGAAAAATGACTAAGTCCAAAAAAAAAAATTTTTTTAAACTTTTTTCAATTTTACGCCCGTGGCATATATATTCTACCCACACACATTTGGAACTCTCCTGGGGTACCCTCACACATATTATTCCCTCATTTAGTGGATATTTTCACAAAAAAGTGAAATTTTCAAAAATCCAGAAAATTGGCTGAAAACGACTAAATATCAAAGACTCATTGAGCGAATAGCTCTGGAACTGAAATCGGAACCCTCACTGACATTTGCCCTATCTGAAAGTCTGATAAACGCCGGAAAAATGACTAAATCGAAAAAAAAATTTTTTTCAACTTTTTTCAATTTTACCCCCGTGGGATATATATTCTACCCACACACATTTGGAACTCTCCTGGGGAACACTCACACATATTATTCCCTAATTTAGTGGATATTTTCACAAAAAAGTGACATTTTGAAAAATCCAGAAAATTGGCTGAAAACGACTAAATATCAAGGACTCATTGGGCGAATTGCTCTGGAACTGAAATCAGAACGATCACTGACATTTGCCCTATCTGAAAGTCTGATAAACGCCGGAAAAATCACTAAGTCCAAAAAAAATTGTTTTCAACTTTTTTCCATTTTACCCCCGTGGGATATATATTCTACCCACACACATTTGGAACTCTCCTGGGGTACCCTCACACATATTATTCTCTCATTTAGTGGATATTTTCACAAAAAAGTGAAATTTTTAAAAATCCAGAAAATTGGCTGAAAACTACTAAATATCAAGGACTCATTGGGCGAATCGCTCTGGAACTGAAATCGGAACGCTCACTGACATTTCCCCTATCTGAAAGGCTTATAAACGCCGGAAAAATGACTAAGTCCAAAAAAAATTTTTTTTCAACTTTTTTCAATTTTACCCCCGTGGGATATATATTCTACCCACACACATTTGGAACTCCCCTGGGGTACCCTCACACATATTATTCCCTCATTTAGTGGATATTTTTACAAAAATGTGAAATTTTTAAAAATCCAGAAAATTGTCTGAAAACAACTAAATATCAAGGACTCATTGGGCGAATCGCTCTGGAACTGAAATCACAATGCTCACTGACATTTGCCCTATCTGAAAGTCTGATAAACGTCGAAAAAATCACTAAGTCCAAAAAAAATTGTTTTCAACTTTTTTCAATTTTACCCCCGTGGGATATATATTCTACCCACACACATTTGGAACTCTCCTGGGGTACCCTCACACATATTATTCCCTCATTTAGTGGATATTTTCACAAAAAAGTGAAATTTTCAAAAATCCAGAAAATTGGCTGAAAACGACTAAATATCAAGGACTCATTGGGCAAATCGCTCTGGAACTGAAATCGGAACGCTCACTGACATTTGCCCTATCTGAAAGTTGATAAACGCCGGAAAAATGGCTAAGTCCAAAAAAAATTTTTTTTCAACTTTTTTCAATTTTACCCCCGTGGGATATTTATTCTACCCACACACATTTGGAACTCCCCTGGGGTACCCTCACACATATTATTCCCTCATTTAGTGGATATTTTTACAAAAATGTGAAATTTTTAAAAATCCAGAAAATTGGCTGAAAACGACTAAATATCAAGGACTCATTGGGCGAATCGCTCTGGAACTGAAATCAAAATGCTCACTGACATTTGCCCTATCTGAAAGTCTGATAAACGTCGAAAAAATCACTAAGTCCAAAAAAAATTGTTTTCAACTTTTTTCAATTTTACCCCCGTGGGATATATATTCTACCCACACACATTTGGAACTCTCCTGGGGAACTCTCACACATATTATTCCCTCATTTAGTGGATATTTTCACAAAAAAGTGACATTTTCAAAAATCCAGAAAATTGGCTGAAAACGACTAAATATCAAGGACTCATTGGGCGAATCGCTCTGGAACTGAAATCGGAACGCTCACTGACATTTCCCCTATCTGAAAGGCTTATAAACGCCGGAAAAATGACTAAGTCCAAAAAAATTTTTTTTCAACTTTTTTCAATTTTACCCCCGTGGGATATATATTCTACCCACACACATTTGGAACTCCCCTGGGGTACCCTCACACATATTATTCCCTCATTTAGTGGATATTTTTACAAAAATGTGAAATTTTTAAAAATCCAGAAAATTGTCTGAAAACAACTAAATATCAAGGACTCATTGGGCGAATCGCTCTGGAACTGAAATCACAATGCTCACTGACATTTGCCCTATCTGAAAGTCTGATAAACGTCGAAAAAATCACTAAGTCCAAAAAAAATTGTTTTCAACTTTTTTCAATTTTACCCCCGTGGGATATATATTCTACCCACACACATTTGGAACTCTCCTGGGGTACCCTCACACATATTATTCTCTCATTTAGTGGATATTTTCACAAAAAAGTGAAATTTTCAAAAATCCAGAAAATTGGCTGAAAACGACTAAATATCAAGGACTCATTGGGCGAATCGCTCTGGAACTGAAATCGGAACGCTCACTGACATTTCCCCTATCTGAAAGGCTTATAAACGCCGGAAAAATGACTAAGTCCAAAAAAAATTTTTTTTCAACTTTTTTCAATTTTACCCCCGTGGGATATATATTCTACCCACACACATTTGGAACTCCCCTGGGGTACCCTCACACATATTATTCCCTCATTTAGTGGATATTTTTACAAAAATGTGAAATTTTTAAAAATCCAGAAAATTGGCTGAAAACAACTAAATATCAAGGACTCATTGGGCGAATCGCTCTGGAACTGAAATCACAATGCTCACTGACATTTGCCCTATCTGAAAGTCTGATAAACGTCGAAAAAATCACTAAGTCCAAAAAAAATTGTTTTCAACTTTTTTCAATTTTACCCCCGTGGGATATATATTCTACCCACACACATTTGGAACTCTCCTGGGGTACCCTCACACATATTATTCCCTCATTTAGTGGATATTTTCACAAAAAAGTGAAATTTTCAAAAATCCAGAAAATTGGCTGAAAACGACTAAATATCAAGGACTCATTGGGCGAATCGCTCTGGAACTGAAATCGGAACGCTCACTGACATTTGCCCTATCTGAAAGTCTGATAAACGCTGGAAAAATCACTAAGTCCAAAAAAAAATTGTTTTCAACTTTTTTCAATTTTACCCCGTGGGATATATATTCTGCCCACACACATTTGGAACTCTCCTGGGGTACCCTCACACATATTATTCTCTCATTTAGTGGATATTTTCACAAAAAAGTGAAATTTTCAAAAATCCAGAAAATTGGCTGAAAACGACTAAATATCAAGGACTCATTGGGCGAATCGCTCTGGAACTGAAATCGGAATGATCACTTACATTTGCCCTATCTGAAAGTCTGATAAACGCCGGAAAAATGACTAAGTCCAAAAAAAATTTTTTTTCAACTTTTTTCAATTTTACCCCCGTGGGATATATATTCTACCCACACACATTTGGAACTCGCCTGGGGTACCCTCACACATATTATTCCCTCATTTAGTGGATATTTTCACAAAAAAGTGAAATTTTCAAAAATCCAGAAAATTGGCTGAAAACGACTAAATATCAAGCACTCATTGGGCGAATCGCTCTGGAACTGAAATCGGAACGCTCACTGACATTTGCCCTATCTGAAAGTCTGATAAACGCCGGAAAAATGACTAAGTCCAAAAAAAAATTTTTTTAAACTTTTTTCAATCTTACCCCCGTGGGATATATATTCTGCCCACACACATTTGGAACTCTCCTGGGGAACTCTCACACATATTATTCCCTCATTTAGTGGATATTTTCACAAAAAAGTGAAATTTTCAAAAATCCAGAAAATTGGCTGAAAACGACTAAATATCAAGGACTCATTGGGCGAATCGCTCTTGAACTGAAATCGGAATGCTCACTGACATTTGCCCTATCTGAAAGTCTGATAAACGCCGGAAAAATCACTAAGTCCAAAAAAAATTGTTTTCAACTTTTTTCCATTTTACCCCCGTGGGATATATATTCTACCCACACACATTTGGAACTCTCCTGGGGTACCCTCACACATATTATTCTCTCATTTAGTGGATATTTTCACAAAAAAGTGAAATTTTTAAAAATCCAGAAAATTGGCTGAAAACGACTAAATATCAAGGACTCATTGGGCGAATCGCTCTGGAACTGAAATCGGAACGCTCACTGACATTTCCCCTATCTGAAAGGCTTATAAACGCCGGAAAAATGACTAAGTCCAAAAAAAATTTTTTTTCAACTTTTTTCAATTTTACCCCCGTGGGATATATATTCTACCCACACACATTTGGAACTCCCCTGGGGTACCCTCACACATATTATTCCCTCATTTAGTGGATATTTTTACAAAAATGTGAAATTTTTAAAAATCCAGAAAATTGGCTGAAAACGACTAAATATCAAGGACTCATTGGGCGAATCGCTCTGGAACTGAAATCAAAATGCTCACTGACATTTGCCCTATCTGAAAGTCTGATAAACGTCGAAAAAATCACTAAGTCCAAAAAAAATTGTTTTCAACTTTTTTCAATTTTACCCCCGTGGGATATATATTCTACCCACACACATTTGGAACTCTCCTGGGGAACTCTCACACATATTATTCCCTCATTTAGTGGATATTTTCACAAAAAAGTGACATTTTCAAAAATCCAGAAAATTGGCTGAAAACGACTAAATATCAAGGACTCATTGGGCGAATCGCTCTGGAACTGAAATCGGAACGCTCACTGACATTTCCCCTATCTGAAAGGCTTATAAACGCCGGAAAAATGACTAAGTCCAAAAAAAATTTTTTTTCAACTTTTTTCAATTTTACCCCCGTGGGATATATATTCTACCCACACACATTTGGAACTCCCCTGGGGTACCCTCACACATATTATTCCCTCATTTAGTGGATATTTTTACAAAAATGTGAAATTTTTAAAAATCCAGAAAATTGGCTGAAAACAACTAAATATCAAGGACTCATTGGGCGAATCGCTCTGGAACTGAAATCACAATGCTCACTGACATTTGCCCTATCTGAAAGTCTGATAAACGTCGAAAAAATCACTAAGTCCAAAAAAAATTGTTTTCAACTTTTTTCAATTTTACCCCCGTGGGATATATATTCTACCCACACACATTTGGAACTCTCCTGGGGTACCCTCACACATATTATTCCCTCATTTAGTGGATATTTTCACAAAAAAGTGAAATTTTCAAAAATCCAGAAAATTGGCTGAAAACGACTAAATATCAAGGACTCATTGGGCAAATCGCTCTGGAACTGAAATCGGAACGCTCACTGACATTTGCCCTATCTGAAAGTTGATAAACGCCGGAAAAATGGCTAAGTCCAAAAAAAATTTTTTTTCAACTTTTTTCAATTTTACCCCCGTGGGATATATATTCTACCCACACACATTTGGAACTCCCCTGGGGTACCCTCACACATATTATTCCCTCATTTAGTGGATATTTTTACAAAAATGTGAAATTTTTAAAAATCCAGAAAATTGGCTGAAAACGACTAAATATCAAGGACTCATTGGGCGAATCGCTCTGGAACTGAAATCAAAATGCTCACTGACATTTGCCCTATCTGAAAGTCTGATAAACGTCGAAAAAATCACTAAGTCCAAAAAAAATTGTTTTCAACTTTTTTCAATTTTACCCCCGTGGGATATATATTCTACCCACACACATTTGGAACTCTCCTGGGGAACTCTCACACATATTATTCCCTCATTTAGTGGATATTTTCACAAAAAAGTGACATTTTCAAAAATCCAGAAAATTGGCTGAAAACGACTAAATATCAAGGACTCATTGGGCGAATCGCTCTGGAACTGAAATCGGAACGCTCACTGACATTTCCCCTATCTGAAAGGCTGATAAACGCCGGAAAAATGACTAAGTCCAAAAAAATTTTTTTTTCAACTTTTTTCAATTTTACCCCCGTGGGATATATATTCTACCCACACACATTTGGAACTCCCCTGGGGTACCCTCACACATATTATTCCCTCATTTAGTGGATATTTTCACAAAAAAGTGAAATTTTAAAAAATCCAGAAAATTGGCTGAAAACGACTAAATATCAAGGACTCATTGGGCGAATCGCTCTGGAACTGAAATCGGAACGGTCACTGACATTTGCCCTATCTGAAAGTCTGATAAACGCGCGGAAAAATGACTAAGTCCAAAAAAAAAATTTTTTCAACTTTTTTCAATTTTACCCCCGTGGGATATATATTCTACCCACACACATTTGGAACTCTCCTGGGGTACCGTCACACATATTTTTCCCTCATTTAGTGGATATTTTCACAAAAAAGTGAAATTTTCAAAAATCCAGAAAATTGGCTGAAAACGACTAAATATCAAGGACTCATTGGGCAAATCGCTCTGGAATTGAAATCGGTACACTCACTGACATTTGCCCTATCTGAAAGTCTGATAAACACCGGAAAAATGGCTAAGTCCAAAAAAAAATTTTTTTAAACTTTTTTCAATCTTACCCCCGTGGGATATATATTCTGCCCACACACATTTGGAACTCTCCAGGGGAACCCTCACACATATTATTCCCTCATTTAGTGGATATTTTCACAAAAAAGTGAAATTTTCAAAAATCCAGAAAATTGGCTGAAAACCACTAAATATCAAGGACTCATTGGGCGAATCGCTCTCGAACTGAAATCGGAACGCTCACTGACATTTCCCCTATCTGAAAGTTGTTAAACGCCGGAAAAATGACTAAGTCCAAAAAAAAAAATTTTTCAACTTTTTTCAATTTTACCACCGTGGGATATATATTCTACCCACACACATTTAGAACTCTCCTGGGATACCCTCACACATATTATTCCCTCATTTAGTGGATATTTTCACAAAAAAGTGAAATTTTGAAAAATCCAGGAAATTGGCTGAAAACGACTAAATATCAAGGACTCATTGGGCAAATCGCTCTGGAACTGAAATCGGAACGCTCACTGACATTTGCCCTATCTGAAAGTCTGATAAACGCCGGAAAAATGACTAAGTCCAAAAAAAATATTTTTTAAACTTTTTTCAATCTTACCCGCGTGGGATATATATTTTGCCCACACACATTTGGAACTCTCCAGGGGAACCCTCACACATATTATTCCCTCATTTAGTGGATATTTTCACAAAAAAGTGAAATTTTCAAAAATCCAGAAAATTGGCTGAAAACCACTAAATATCAAAGACTCATTGGGCGAATCGCTCTTGAACTGAAATCGGAATGCTCACTGACATTTGCCCTATCTGAAAGTCTGATAAACGCCGGAAAAATCACTAAGTCCAAAAAAAATTGTTTTCAACTTTTTTCCATTTTACCCCCGTGGGATATATATTCTACCCACACACATTTGGAACTCTCCTGGGGTACCCTCACACATATTATTCTCTCATTTAGTGGATATTTTCACAAAAAAGTGAAATTTTTAAAAATCCAGAAAATTGGCTGAAAACTACTAAATATCAAGGACTCATTGGGCGAATCGCTCTGGAACTGAAATCGGAACGCTCACTGACATTTCCCCTATCTGAAAGGCTTATAAACGCCGGAAAAATGACTAAGTCCAAAAAAAAATTTTTTTCAACTTTTTTCAATTTTACCCCCGTGGGATATATATTCTACCCACACACATTTGGAACTCCCCTGGGGTACCCTCACACATATTATTCCCTCATTTAGTGGATATTTTTACAAAAATGTGAAATTTTTAAAAATCCAGAAAATTGGCTGAAAACAACTAAATATCAAGGACTCATTGGGCGAATCGCTCTGGAACTGAAATCACAATGCTCACTGACATTTGCCCTATCTGAAAGTCTGATAAACGTCGAAAAAATCACTAAGTCCAAAAAAAATTGTTTTCAACTTTTTTCAATTTTACCCCCGTGGGATATATATTCTGCCCACACACATTTGGAACTCTCCTGGGGAACTCTCACACATATTATTCCCTCATTTAGTGGATATTTTCACAAAAAAGTGAAATTTTCAAAAATCCAGAAAATTGGCTGAAAACGACTAAATATCAAGGACTCATTGGGCGAATCGCTCTGGAACTGAAATTGGAACGCTCACTGACATTTGCCCTATCTGAAAGTCTGATAAACGCCAGAAAAATGGCTAAGTCCAAAAAAAAATTTTTTTAAACTTTTTTCAATCTTACCCCCGTGGGATATATATTCTGCCCACACACATTTGGAACTCTCCAGGGGAACCCTCACACATATTATTCCCTCATTTAGTGGATATTTTCACAAAAAAGTGAAATTTTCAAAAATCCAGAAAATTGGCTGAAAACCACTAAATATCAAGGACTCATTGGGCGAATCGCTCTCGAACTGAAATCGGAACGCTCACTGACATTTCCCCTATCTGAAAGTTGTTAAACGCCGGAAAAATGACTAAGTCCAAAAAAAAAAATTTTTCAACTTTTTTCAATTTTACCACCGTGGGATATATATTCTACCCACACACATTTAGAACTCTCCAGGGATACCCTCACACATATTATTCCCTCATTTAGTGGATATTTTCACAAAAAAGTGAAATTTTGAAAAATCCAGGAAATTGGCTGAAAACGACTAAATATCAAGGACTCATTGGGCAAATCGCTCTGGAACTGAAATCGGAACGCTCACTGACATTTGCCCTATCTGAAAGTCTGATAAACGCCGGAAAAATGACTAAGTCCAAAAAAAATATTTTTTAAACTTTTTTCAATTTTACCCCCGTGGGATATATATTCTACCCACACACATTTGGAACTCTCCTGGGGTACCCTCACACATATTATTCCCTCATTTAGTGGATATTTTCACAAAAAAGTGAAATTTTCAAAAATCCAGAAAATTGGCTGAAAACGACTAAATATCAAGGACTAATTGGGCAAATCGCTCTGGAACTGAAATCGGAACGCTCACTGACATTTGCCCTATCTGAAAGTTGATAAACGCCGGAAAAATGACTAAGTCCAAAAAAAAAATTTTTTCAACTTTTTTCAATTTTACCCCCGTGGGATATATATTCTACCCACACACATTTGGAACTCTCCTGGGGTACCCTCACACATATTATTCTCTCATTTAGTGGATATTTTCACAAAAAAGTGAAATTTTCAAAATTCCAGAAAATTGGCTGAAAACGACTAAATATCAAGGACTCATTGGGCAAATCGCTCTGGAACTGAAATCGGAATGATCACTGACATTTGCCCTATCTGAAAGTCTGATAAACGCCTGAAAAATGACTAAGTCCAAAAAAAAAAATTTTTTAAACTTTTTTCAATTTTACGGCCGTGGCATATATATTCTACCCACACACGTTTGGAACTTTCCTGGGGTACCCTCACACATATTATTCCCTCATTTAGTGGATATTTTCACAAAAAAGTGAAATTTTCAAAAATCCAGAAAATTGGCTGAAAACGACTAAATATCAAAGACTCATTGAGAGAATAGCTCTGGAACTGAAATCGGAACCCTCACTGACATTTGCCCTATCTGAAAGTCTGATAAACGCCGGAAAAATGACTAAGTCGAAAAAAAAAATTTTTTCAACTTTTTTCAATTTTACCCCCGTGGGATATATATTCTACCCACACACATTTGGAACTCTCCTGGGGAACACTCACACATATTATTCCCTAATTTAGTGGATATTTTAACAAAAAAGTGACATTTTCAAAAATCCAGAAAATTGGCTGAAAACGACTAAATATCAAGGACTCATTGGGCGAATTGCTCTGGAACTGAAATCAGAACGATCACTGACATTTGCCCTATCTGAAAGTCTGATAAACGACGGAAAAATGACTAAGTCCAAAAAAAAAAATTTTTTTAAACTTTTTTCAATTTTACGCCCGTGGCATATATATTCTACCCACACACATTTGGAACTCTCCTGGGGTACCCTCACACATATTATTCTCTCATTTAGTGGATATTTTCACAAAAAAGTGAAATTTTCAAAAATCCAGAAAATTGGCTGAAAACGACTAAATATCAAGGACTCATTGGGCGAATCGCTCTGGAACTGAAATCGGAACGCTCACTGACATTTCCCCTATCTGAAAGTCTGATAAACGCCGGAAAAATGACTAAGTCCAAAAAAAATTTTTTTTCAACTTTTTTCAATTTTACCCCCGTGGGATATATATTCTACCCACACACATTTGGAACTCGCCTGGGGTACCCTCACACATATTATTCCCTCATTTAGTGGATATTTTCACAAAAAAGTGAAATTTTCAAAAATCCAGAAAATTGGCTGAAAACGACTAAATATCAAGGACTCATTGGGCGAATCGCTCTGGAACTGAAATAGGAACGCTCACTGACATTTGCCCTATCTGAAAGTCTGATAAACGCCGGAAAAATGACTAAGTCCAAAAAAAAATTTTTTTAAACTTTTTTCAATCTTACACCCGTGGGATATATATTCAGCCCACACACATTTGGAACTCTCCAGGGGAACCCTCACACATATTATTCCCTCATTTAGTGGATATTTTCACAAAAAAGTGAAATTTTCAAAAATCCAGAAAATTGGCTGAAAACGACTAAATATCAAAGACTCATTGGGCGAATAGCTCTGGAACTGAAATCGGAACGCTCACTGACATTTCCCCTATCTGAAAGGCTGATAAACGCCGGAAAAATGACTAAGTCCAAAAAAAATTTTTTTTCAACTTTTTTCAATTTTACCCCCGTGGGATATATATTCTACCCACACACATTTGAAACTACCCTGGGGTACCCTCACACATATTATTCCCTCATTTAGTGGATATTTTCACAAAAAAGTGAAATTTTCAAAAATCCAGAAAATTGGCTGAAAACGACTAAATATCAAGGACTCATTGGGCGAATCGCTCTGGAACTGAAATCAGAATGATCACTGACATTTGCCCTATCTGAAAGTCTGATAAACGCCGGAAAAATGACTAACTCCAAAAAAAAATTTTTTTCAACTTTTTTCAATCTTACCCCCGTGGGATATATATTCTGCCCACACACATTTGGAACTCTCCTGGGGAACCCTCACACATATTATTCCCTCATTTAGTGGATATTTTCACAAAAAAGTGAAATTTTCAAAAATCCAGAAAATTTGCTGAAAACGACTAAATATCAAGGACTCATTCGGCGAATCGCTCTGGAACTGAAATCGGAACGCTCAATGACATTTGCCCTATCTGAAAGTCTGATAAACGCCGGAAAAATGACTAAGTCCAAAAAAAAAATGTTTTCAATTTTTTTCAATTTTACCCCGTGGGATATATATTCTACCCACACACATTTGGAACTCTCCTGGGGTACCCTCACACATATTATTCTCTCATTTAGTGGATATTTTCACAAAAAAGTGAAATTTTCAAAAATCCAGAAAATTGGCTGAAAATGACTAAATATCAAGGACTCATTGGGCGAATCGCTCTGGAACTGAAATCGGAATGATCACTTACATTTGCCCTATCTGAAAGTCTGATAAACGCCGGCAAAATGACTAAGTCCAAAAAAAAAAATTTTTTAAACTTTTTTCAATTTTACCCCGTGGGATATATATTCTACCCACACACATTTGGAACTCTCCTGGGGTACCCTCACACATATTATTCTCTCATTTAGTGGATATTTTCACAAAAAAGTGAAATTTTCAAAAATCCAGAAAATTGGCTGAAAACGACTAAATATCAAGGACTCATTGGGCGAATCGCTCTGGAACTGAAATCGGAACGCTCACTGACATTTCCCCTATCTGAAAGTCTGATAAACGCCGGAAAAATGACTAAGTCCAAAAAAAATTTTTTTTCAACTTTTTTCAATTTTACCCCCGTGGGATATATATTCTACCCACACACATTTGGAACTCGCCTGGGGTACCCTCACACATATTATTCCCTCATTTAGTGGATATTTTCACAAAAAAGTGAAATTTTCAAAAATCCAGAAAATTGGCTGAAAACGACTAAATATCAAGGACTCATTGGGCGAATCGCTCTGGAACTGAAATAGGAACGCTCACTGACATTTGCCCTATCTGAAAGTCTGATAAACGCCGGAAAAATGACTAAGTCCAAAAAAAAATTTTTTTCAACTTTTTTCAATCTTACCCCCGTGGGATATATATTCTGCCCACACACATTTGGAACTCTCCTGGGGTACCCTCACACATATTATTCCCTCATTTAGTGGATATTTTCACAAAAAAGTGAAATTTTCAAAAATCCAGAAAATTGGCTGAAAACGACTAAATATCAAGGACTCATTCGGCGAATCGCTCTGGAACTGAAATCGGAACGCTCAATGACATTTGCCCTATCTGAAAGTCTGATAAACGCCGGAAAAATGACTAAGTCCAAAAAAAAAATGTTTTCAATTTTTTTCAATTTTACCCCGTGGGATATATATTCTACCCACACACATTTGGAACTCTCCTGGGGTACCCTCACACATATTATTCTCTCATTTAGTGGATATTTTCACAAAAAAGTGAAATTTTCAAAAATCCAGAAAATTGGCTGAAAATGACTAAATATCAAGAACTCATTGGGCGAATCGCTCTGGAACTGAAATCGGAATGCTCACTGACATTTCCCCTCTCTGAAAGTCTGATAAACGCCGGAAAAATGACTAAGTCCAAAAAAATTTTTTTTTCAACTTTTTTCAATTTTACCCCCATGGGATATATATTCTACCCACACACATTTGGAACTCCCCTGGGGTACCCTCACACATATTATTCCCTCATTTAGTGGATATTTTCACAAAAAAGTGAAATTTTCAAAAATCCAGAAAATTGGCTGAAGACGACTAAATATGAAGGACTCATTGGGCGAATCGCTCTGGAACTGAAATCGGAACGCTCACTGACATTTCCCCTATCTGAAAGTCTGATAAACGCCGGAAAAATGACTAAGTCCAAAAAAAAAATTTTTTAAAACTTTTTTCAATTTTACGCCCGTGGCATATATATTCTACCCACACATATTTGGAACTCTCCTGGGGTACCCTCACACATATTATTCCCTCATTTAGTGGATATTTTCACAAAAAAGTGACATTTTCAATAATCCAGAAAATTGGCTGAAAATGACTTAATATCAAGGACTCATTGGGCGAATCGCTCTGGAACTGAAATCGGAACGCTCACTGACATTTCCCCTATCTGAAAGTCTGATAAACGCCGGATAAATGACTAAGTCCAAAAAAAATTTTTTTCAAATTTTTTCAATTTTACCCCTTGGGATATATATTCTACCCACACACATTTGGAACTCTCCTGGGGTACCCTCACACATATTATTCTCTCATTTAGTGGATATTTTCACAAAAAAGTGACATTTTCAAAAATCCAGAAAATTGGCTGAAAACGACTAAATATCAAGGACTCATTGGGCGAATTGCTCTGGAACTGAAATTGGAACGCTCACTGACATTTGCCCTTTCTGAAAGTCTGATAAACGCCGGAAAAATGACTAAGTCCAAAAAAAAATTTTTTTAAACTTTTTTCAATCTTACCCCCGTGGGATATATATTCTGCCCACACACATTTGGAACTCTCCAGGGGAACCCTCACACATATTATTCCCTCATTTAGTGGATATTTTCACAAAAAAGTGAAATTTTCAAAAATCCAGAAAATTGGCTGAAAACCACTAAATATCAAAGACTCATTGGGCGAATCGCTCTTGAACTGAAATCGGAATGCTCACTGACATTTGCCCTTTCTGAAAGTCTGATAAACGCCGGAAAAATCACTAAGTCCAAAAAAAAATTGTTTTCAACTTTTTTCAATTTTACCCCGTGGGATATATATTCCACCCACACACATTTGGAACTCTCCTGGGGTACCCTCACACATATTATTCTCTCATTTAGTGGATATTTTCACAAAAAAGTGAAATTTTCAAAAATCCAGAAAATTGGCTGAAAATGACTAAATATCAAGAACTCATTGGGCGAATCGCTCTGGAACTGAAATCAGAACGATCACTGACATTTGCCCTATCTGAAAGTCTGATAAACGCCGGAAAAATGACTAAGTCCAAAAAAAAATTTTTTTTAAACTTTTTTCAATTTTACGCCCGTGGCATATATATTCTACCCACACACATTTGGAACTCTCCTGGGGTACCCTCACACATATTATTCCCTCATTTAGTGGATATTTTCACAAAAAAGTGACATTTTCAATAATCCAGAAAATTGGCTGAAAACGACTAAATATCAAGGACTCATTGGGCAAATCGCTCTGGAACTGAAATTGGAACGCTCACTGACATTTGCCCTATCTGAAAGTCTGATAAACGCCGGAAAAATGACTAAGTCCAAAAAAAAATTTTTTTAAAACTTTTTTCAATCTTACACCCGTGGGATATATATTCTGCCCACACACATTTGGAACTCTCCAGGGGAACCCTCACACATATTATTCCCTCATTTAGTGGATATTTTCACAAAAAAGTGAAATTTTCAAAAATCCAGAAAATTCGCTGAAAACGACTAAATATCAAGGACTCATTGGGCGAATCGCTCTGGAACTGAAATTGGAACGCTCACTGACATTTGCCCTATCTGAAAGTCTGATAAACGCCGGAAAAATCACTAAGTTCCAAAAAAAATTGTTTTCAACTTTTTTCAATTTTACCCCGTGGGATATATATTCTACCCACACACATTTGGAACTCTCCTGGGGTACCCTCACACATATTATTCTCTCATTTAGTGGATATTTTCACAAAAAAGTGAAATTTTCAAAAATCCAGAAAATTGGCTGAAAATGACTAAATATCAAGAACTCATTGGGCGAATCGCTCTGGAACTGAAATCAGAACGCTCACTGACATTTGCCCTATCTGAAAGTCTGATAAACGCCGGAAAAATCACTAAGTCCCAAAAAAAATTGTTTTCAACTTTTTTCAATTTTACCCCGTGGGATATATATTCTACCCACACACATTTGGAACTCTCCTGGGGTACCCTCACACATATTATTCTCTCATTTAGTGGATATTTTCACAAAAAAGTGAAATTTTCAAAAATCCAGAAAATTGGCTGAAAATGACTAAATATCAAGAACTCATTGGGCGAATCGCTCTGGAACAGAAATCAGAACGATCACTGACATTTGCCCTATCTGAAAGTCTGATAAACGCCGGAAAAATGACTAAGTCCAAAAAAAAAATTTTTTAAAACTTTTTTCAATTTTACGCCCGTGGCATATATATTCTACCCACACATATTTGGAACTCTCCTGGGGTACCCTCACACATATTATTCCCTCATTTAGTGGATATTTTCACAAAAAAGTGACATTTTCAATAATCCAGAAAATTGGCTGAAAATGACTTAATATCAAGGACTCATTGGGCGAATCGCTCTGGAACTGAAATCGGAACGCTCACTGACATTTCCCCTATCTGAAAGTCTGATAAACGCCGGATAAATGACTAAGTCCAAAAAAAATTTTTTTCAAATTTTTTCAATTTTACCCCTTGGGATATATATTCTACCCACACACATTTGGAACTCTCCTGGGGTACCCTCACACATATTATTCTCTCATTTAGTGGATATTTTCACAAAAAAGTGACATTTTCAAAAATCCAGAAAATTGGCTGAAAACGACTAAATATCAAGGACTCATTGGGCGAATTGCTCTGGAACTGAAATTGGAACGCTCACTGACATTTGCCCTTTCTGAAAGTCTGATAAACGCCGGAAAAATGACTAAGTCCAAAAAAAAATTTTTTTAAACTTTTTTCAATCTTACCCCCGTGGGATATATATTCTGCCCACACACATTTGGAACTCTCCAGGGGAACCCTCACACATATTATTCCCTCATTTAGTGGATATTTTCACAAAAAAGTGAAATTTTCAAAAATCCAGAAAATTGGCTGAAAACCACTAAATATCAAAGACTCATTGGGCGAATCGCTCTTGAACTGAAATCGGAATGCTCACTGACATTTGCCCTTTCTGAAAGTCTGATAAACGCCGGAAAAATCACTAAGTCCAAAAAAAAATTGTTTTCAATTTTTTTCAATTATACCCCGTGGGATATATATTCTGCCCACACACATTTGGAACTCTCCTGGGGTGCCCTCACACATATTATTCTCTCATTTAGTGGATATTTTCACAAAAAAGTGAAATTTTCAAAAATCCAGAAAATTGGCTGAAAACGACTAAATATCAACGACTCATTGGGCGAATCGCTCTGGAACTGAAATCAGAACGATCACTGACATTTGCCCTATCTGAAAGTCTGATAAACGCCGGAAAAATGACTAAGTCCAAAAAAAAAATTTTTTAAAACTTTTTTCAATTTTACACCCGTGGGATATATATTCTACCCACACACATTTGGAACTCTCCTGGGGTACCCTCACACATATTATTCCCTCATTTAGTGGATATTTTCACAAAAAAGTGACATTTTCAATAATCCAGAAAATTGGCTGAAAACGACTTAATATCAAAGACTCATTGGGCGAATAGCTCTGGAACTGAAATCGGAATGCTCACTGACATTTGCCCTATCTGAAAGTCTGATAAACGCCGGAAAAATCACTAAGTCCAAAAAAAAATTGTTTTCAACTTTTTTCAATTTTACCCCGTGGGATATATATTCCACCCACACACATTTGGAACTCTCCTGGGGTACCCTCACACATATTATTCTCTCATTTAGTGGATATTTTCACAAAAAAGTGAAATTTTCAAAAATCCAGAAAATTGGCTGAAAATGACTAAATATCAAGAACTCATTGGGCGAATCGCTCTGGAACTGAAATCAGAACGATCACTGACATTTGCCCTATCTGAAAGTCTGATAAACGCCGGAAAAATGACTAAGTCCAAAAAAAAATTTTTTTTAAACTTTTTTCAATTTTACGCCCGTGGCATATATATTCTACCCACACACATTTGGAACTCTCCTGGGGTACCCTCACACATATTATTCCCTCATTTAGTGGATATTTTCACAAAAAAGTGACATTTTCAATAATCCAGAAAATTGGCTGAAAACGACTAAATATCAAGGACTCATTGGGCAAATCGCTCTAGAACTGAAATTGGAACGCTCACTGACATTTGCCCTATCTGAAAGTCTGATAAACGCCGGAAAAATGACTAAGTCCAAAAAAAAATTTTTTTAAAACTTTTTTCAATCTTACACCCGTGGGATATATATTCTGCCCACACACATTTGGAACTCTCCAGGGGAACCCTCACACATATTATTCCCTCATTTAGTGGATATTTTCACAAAAAAGTGAAATTTTCAAAAATCCAGAAAATTGGCTGAAAACGACTAAATATCAAGGACTCATTGGGCGAATCGCTCTGGAACTGAAATTGGAACGCTCACTGACATTTGCCCTATCTGAAAGTCTGATAAACGCCGGAAAAATCACTAAGTTCCAAAAAAAATTGTTTTCAACTTTTTTCAATTTTACCCCGTGGGATATATATTCTACCCACACACATTTGGAACTCTCCTGGGGTACCCTCACACATATTATTCTCTCATTTAGTGGATATTTTCACAAAAAAGTGAAATTTTCAAAAATCCAGAAAATTGGCTGAAAATGACTAAATATCAAGAACTCATTGGGCGAATCGCTCTGGAACTGAAATCAGAACGATCACTGACATTTGCCCTATCTGAAAGTCTGATAAACGCCGGAAAAATGACTAAGTCCAAAAAAAAAATTTTTTTAAACTTTTTTCAATTTTACGCCCGTGGCATATATATTCTACCCACACATATTTGGAACTCTCCTGGGGTACCCTCACACATATTATTCCCTCATTTAGTGGATATTTTCACAAAAAAGTGACATTTTCAATAATCCAGAAAATTGGCTGAAAATGACTTAATATCAAGGACTCATTGGGCGAATCGCTCTGGAACTGAAATCGGAACGCTCACTGACATTTCCCCTATCTGAAAGTCTGATAAACGCCGGATAAATGACTAAGTCCAAAAAAAAATTTTTTTCAAATTTTTTCAATTTTACCCCTTGGGATATATATTCTACCCACACACATTTGGAACTCTCCTGGGGTACCCTCACACATATTATTCTCTCATTTAGTGAATATTTTCACAAAAAAGTGACATTTTGAAAAATCCAGAAAATTGGCTGAAAACGACTAAATATCAAGGACTCATTGGGCGAATCGCTCTGGAACTGAAATCGGAACGCTCACTGACATTTGCCCTATCTGAAAGTCTGATAAACGCCGGAAAAATGACTAAGTCCAAAAAAAAAATTTTTTCAATTTTTTTCAATTTTACCCTGTGGGATATATATTCTGCCCACACACATTTGGAACTCTCCTGGGGTGCCCTCACACATATTATTCTCTCATTTAGTGGATATTTTCAAAAAAAGTAAAATTTTCAAAAATCCAGAAAATTGGCTGAAAACGACTAAATATCAAGGACTCATTGGGCGAATCGCTCTGGAACTGAAATTGGAACGCTCACTGACATTTGCCCTTTCTGAAAGTCTGATAAACGCCGGAAAAATGACTAAGTCCAAAAAAAAATTTTTTTAAACTTTTTTCAATCTTACCCCCGTGGGATATATATTCTGCCCACACACATTTGGAACTCTCCAGGGGAACCCTCACACATATTATTCAATCATTTAGTGGATATTTTCACAAAAAAGTGAAATTTTCAAAAATCCAGAAAATTGGCTGAAAACCACTAAATATCAAAGACTCATTGGGCGAATCGCTCTGGAACTGAAATTGGAACGCTCACTGACATTTCCCCTATCTGAAAGTCTGATAAACGCCGGAAAAATCACTAAGTCCCAAAAAAAATTGTTTTCAACTTTTTTCAATTTTACCCCGTGGGATATATATTCTACCCACACACATTTGGAACTCTCCTGGGGTACCCTCACACATATTATTCTCTCATTTAGTGAATATTTTCACAAAAAAGTGAAATTTTCAAAAATCCAGAAAATTGGCTGAAAACCACTAAATATCAAGAACTCATTGGGCGAATCGCTCTTGAACTGAAATCGGAATGCTCACTGACATTTGCCCTATCTGAAAGTCTGATAAACGCCGGAAAAATCACTAAGTCCAAAAAAAAATTGTTTTCAATTTTTTTCAATTATACCCCGTGGGATATATATTCTGCCCACACACATTTGGAACTCTCCTGGGGTGCCCTCACACATATTATTCTCTCATTTAGTGGATATTTTCAAAAAAAGTGAAATTTTCAAAAATCCAGAAAATTGGCTGAAAACGACTAAATATCAAGGACTCATTGGGCGAATCGCTCTGGAACTGAAATTGGATCGCTCATTGACATTTGCCCTATCTGAAAGTCTGATAAACGCCGGAAAAATGACTAAGTCCAAAAAAAAATTTTTTTAAACTTTTTTCAATCTTAAACCCGTGGGATATATATTCTGTCCACACACATTTGGAACTCTCCAGGGGAACCCTCACACATATTATTCCCTCATTTAGTGGATATTTTCACAAAAAAGTGAAATTTTCAAAAATCCAGAAAATTGGCTGAAAATGACTAAATATCAAGAACTCATTGGGCGAATCGCTCTGGAACTGAAATCGGAACGCTCACTGACATTTCCCCTATCTGAAAGTCTGATAAACGCCGGAAAAATGACTAAGTCCAAAAAAAAATTTTTTTCAAATTTTTTCAATTTTACCCTGTGGGATATATATTCTGCCCACACACATTTGGAACTCTCCTGGGGTGCCCTCACACATATTATTCTCTCATTTAGTGGATATTTTCACAAAAAAGTAAAATTTTCAAAAATCCAGAAAATTGGCTGAAAACGACTAAATATCAAGGACTCATTGGGCGAATCGCTCTGGAACTGAAATTGGAACGCTCACTGACATTTGCCCTTTCTGAAAGTCTGATAAACGCCGGAAAAATGACTAAGTCCAAAAAAAAATTTTTTTAAACTTTTTTCAATCTTACCCCCGTGGGATATATATTCTGCCCACACACATTTGGAACTCTCCAGGGGAACCCTCACACATATTATTCCCTCATTTAGTGGATATTTTCACAAAAAAGTGAAATTTTCAAAAATCCAGAAAATTGGCTGAAAACGACTAAATATCAAGGACTCATTGGGCGAATCGCTCTGGAACTGAAATTGGAACGCTCACTGACATTTGCCCTATCTGAAAGTCTGATAAACGCCGGAAAAATCACTAAGTCCCAAAAAAAATTGTTTTCAACTTTTTTCAATTTTACCCCGTGGGATATATATTCTACCCACACACATTTGGAACTCTCCTGGGGTACCCTCACACATATTATTCTCTCATTTAGTGGATATTTTCACAAAAAAGTGAAATTTTCAAAAATCCAGAAAATTGGCTGAAAATGACTAAATATCAAGAACTCATTGGGCGAATCGCTCTGGAACTGAAATCAGAACGATCACTGACATTTGCCCTATCTGAAAGTCTGATAAACGCCGGAAAAATGACTAAGTCCAAAAAAAAAATTTTTTTAAACTTTTTTCAATTTTACGCCCGTGGCATATATATTCTACCCACACATATTTGGAACTCTCCTGGGGTACCCTCACACATATTATTCCCTCATTTAGTGGATATTTTCACAAAAAAGTGACATTTTCAATAATCCAGAAAATTGGCTGAAAATGACTTAATATCAAGGACTCAATGGGCGAATCGCTCTGGAACTGAAATCGGAACGCTCACTGACATTTCCCCTATCTGAAAGTCTGATAAACGCCGGATAAATGACTAAGTCCAAAAAAAAATTTTTTTCAAATTTTTTCAATTTTACCCCTTGGGATATATATTCTACCCACACACATTTGGAACTCTCCTGGGGTACCCTCACACATATTATTCTCTCATTTAGTGAATATTTTCACAAAAAAGTGACATTTTCAAAAATCCAGAAAATTGGCTGAAAACGACTAAATATCAAGGACTCATTGGGCGAATCGCTCTGGAACTGAAATCGGAACGCTCACTGACATTTGCCCTATCTGAAAGTCTGATAAACGCCGGAAAAATGACTAAGTCCAAAAAAAAAATTTTTTCAATTTTTTTCAATTTTACCCTGTGGGATATATATTCTGCCCACACACATTTGGAACTCTCCTGGGGTGCCCTCACACATATTATTCTCTCATTTAGTGGATATTTTCAAAAAAAGTAAAATTTTCAAAAATCCAGAAAATTGGCTGAAAACGACTAAATATCAAGGACTCATTGGGCGAATCGCTCTGGAACTGAAATTGGAACGCTCACTGACATTTGCCCTTTCTGAAAGTCTGATAAACGCCGGAAAAATGACTAAGTCCAAAAAAAAATTTTTTTAAACTTTTTTCAATCTTACCCCCGTGGGATATATATTCTGCCCACACACATTTGGAACTCTCCAGAGGAACCCTCACACATATTATTCAATCATTTAGTGGATATTTTCACAAAAAAGTGAAATTTTCAAAAATCCAGAAAATTGGCTGAAAACCACTAAATATCAAAGACTCATTGGGCGAATCGCTCTTGAACTGAAATCGGAATGCTCACTGACATTTGCCCTATCTGAAAGTCTGATAAACGCCGGAAAAATCACTAAGTCCAAAAAAAAATTGTTTTCAATTTTTTTCAATTATACCCCGTGGGATATATATTCTGCCCACACACATTTGGAACTCTCCTGGGGTACCCTCACACATATTATTCCCTCATTTAGTGGATATTTTCACAAAAAAGTGAAATTTTCAAAAATCCAGAAAATTGTCTGAAAACGACTAAATATCAAGGACTCATTGGGCGAATCGCTCTGGAACTGAAATCGGAACGCTCACTGACATTTCCCCTATCTGAAAGTCTGATAAACGCCGGATAAATGACTAAGTCCAAAAAAAATTTTTTTCAAATTTTTTCAATTTTACCCCTTGGGATATATATTCTACCCACACACATTTGGAACTCTCCTGGGGTACCCTCACACATATTATTCTCTCATTTAGTGGATATTTTCACAAAAAAGTGACATTTTCAAAAATCCAGAAAATTGGCTGAAAACGACTAAATATCAAGGACTCATTGGGCGAATCGCTCTGGAACTGAAATCGGAACGCTCACTGACATTTGCCCTATCTGAAAGTCTGATAAACGCCGGAAAAATGACTAAGTCCAAAAAAAAAATTTTTTCAATTTTTTTCAATTTTACCCTGTGGGATATATATTCTGCCCACACACATTTGGAACTCTCCTGGGGTGCCCTCACACATATTATTCTCTCATTTAGTGGATATTTTCAAAAAAAGTAAAATTTTCAAAAATCCAGAAAATTGGCTGAAAACGACTAAATATCAAGGACTCATTGGGCGAATCGCTCAGGAACTGAAATTGGAACGCTCACTGACATTTGCCCTTTCTGAAAGTCTGATAAACGCCGGAAAAATGACTAAGTCCAAAAAAAAATTTTTTTAAACTTTTTTCAATCTTACCCCCGTGGGATATATATTCTGCCCACACACATTTGGAACTCTCCAGGGGAACCCTCACACATATTATTCCCTCATTTAGTGGATATTTTCACAAAAAAGTGAAATTTTCAATAATCCAGAAAATTGGCTGAAAATGACTAAATATCAAGGACTCATTGGGCGAATCGCTCTGGAACTGAAATCGGAACGCTCACTGACATTTCCCCTATCTGAAAGTCTGATAAACGCCGGAAAAATGACTAAGTCCAAAAAAAATGTTTTTCAACTATTTCAATTTTACCCCCGTGGGATATATATTCTACCCACACACATTTGGAACTCTCCTGGGGTACCCTCACACATATTATTCCCTCATTTAGTGGATATTTTCACAAAAAAGTGAAATTTTCAAAAATCCAGAAAATTGGCTGAAAACGACTAAATATCAAGGACTCATTGGGCGAATCGCTCTGGAACTGAAATCGGAACGCTCACTGACATTTGCCCTATCTGAAAGTCTGATAAACGCCGGAAAAATGACTAAGTCCAAAAAAAAAATTTTTTCAATTTTTTTCAATTTTACCCCGTGGGATATATATTCTACCCAGACACATTTGGAACTCTCCTGGGGTACCCTCACACATATTATTCTCTCATTTAGTGGATATTTTCACAAAAAAGTGAAATTTTCAAAAATCCAGAAAATTGGCTGAAAACGACTAAATATCAAGGACTCATTGGGCGAATCGCTCTGGAACTGAAATCGGAACACTCACTGACATTTCCCCTATCTGAAAGTTGATAAACGCCGGAAAAATGACTAAGTCAAAATAAAAATTTTTTTCAACTTTTTTCAATTTTACCCCCGTGGGATATATATTCTACCCACACACATTTGGAACTCTCCTGGAGTACCCTCACACATATTATTCTCTCATTTAGTGGATATTTTCACAAAAAAGTGAAATTTTCAAAAATCCAGAAAATTGGCTGAAAACGACTAAATATCAAGGACTCATTGGGCGAATCGCTCTGGAACTGAAATCAGAACGATCACTGACATTTGCCCTATCTGAAAGTCTGATAAACGCCGGAAAAATGACTAAGTCCAAAAAAAAATTTTTTTAAACTTTTTTCAATCTTACACCCGTGGGATATATATTCTGCCCACACACATTTGGAACTCTCCAGGGGAACCCTCACACATATTATTCCCTCATTTAGTGGATATTTTCACAAAAAAGTGACATTTTCAATAATCCAGAAAATTGGCTGAAAATGACTAAATATCAAGGACTCATTGGGCGAATCGCTCTGGAACTGAAATCGGAACGCTCACTGACATTTCCCCTATCTGAAAGTCTGATAAACGCCGGAAAAATGACTAAGTCCAAAAAAAATGTTTTTCAACTTTTTCAATTTTACCCCCGTGGGATATATATTCTACCCACACACATTTGGAACTCTCCTGGGGTACCCTCACACATATTATTCCCTCATTTAGTGGATATTTTCACAAAAAAGTGACATTTTCAATAATCCAGAAAATTGGCTGAAAATAACTTAATATCAAGGACTCATTGGGCGAATCGCTCTGGAACTGAAATCGGAACGCTCACTGACATTTCCCCTATCTGAAAGTCTGATAAACGCCGGATAAATGACTAAGTCCAAAAAAAAATTTTTTTCAAATTTTTTCAATTTTACCCCTTGGGATATATATTCTACCCACACACATTTGGAACTCTCCTGGGGTACCCTCACACATATTATTCTCTCATTTAGTGGATATTTTCACAAAAAAGTGACATTTTCAGAAATCCAGAAAATTGGCTGAAAACGACTAAATATCAAGGACTCATTGGGCGAATCGCTCTGGAACTGAAATCGGAACGCTCACTGACATTTGCCCTATCTGAAAGTCTGATAAACGCCGGAAAAATGACTAAGTCCAAAAAAAAAATTTTTTCAATTTTTTTCAATTTTACCCTGTGGGATATATATTCTGCCCACACACATTTGGAACTCTCCTGGGGTGCCCTCACACATATTATTCTCTCATTTAGTGGATATTTTCAAAAAAAGTAAAATTTTCAAAAATCCAGAAAATTGGCTGAAAACGACTAAATATCAAGGACTCATTGGGCGAATCGCTCTGGAACTGAAATTGGAACGCTCACCGACATTTGCCCTTTCTGAAAGTCTGATAAACGCCGGAAAAATGACTAAGTCAAAAAAAAATTTTTTTAAACTTTTTTTAATCTTACCCCCGTGGGATATATATTCTGCCCACACACATTTGGAACTCTCCAGGGGAACCCTCACACATATTATTCCCTCATTTAGTGGATATTTTCACAAAAAAGTGACATTTTCAATAATCCAGAAAATTGGCTGAAAATGACTAAATATCAAGAACTCATTGGGCGAATCGCTCTGGAACTGAAATCGGAACGCTCACTGACATTTCCCCTATCTGAAAGTCTGATAAACGCCGGAAAAATGACTAAGTCCAAAAAAAATGTTTTTCAACTTTTTCAATTTTACCCCCGTGGGATATATATTCTACCCACACACATTTGGAACTCTCCTGGGGTACCCTCACACATATTATTCCCTCATTTAGTGGATATTTTCACAAAAAAGTGACATTTTCAATAATCCAGAAAATTGGCTGAAAATGACTTAATATCAAGGACTCATTGGGCGAATCGCTCTGGAACAGAAATCGGAACGCTCACTGACATTTCCCCTATCTGAAAGTCTGATAAACGCCGGATAAATGACTAAGTCCAAAAAAAAAATTTTTTCAATTTTTTTCAATTTTACCCTGTGGGATATATATTCTGCCCACACACATTTGGAACTCTCCTGGGGTGCCCTCACACATATTATTCTCTCATTTAGTGGATATTTTCAAAAAAAGTAAAATTTTCAAAAATCCAGAAAATTGGCTGAAAACGACTAAATATCAAGGACTCATTGGGCGAATCGCTCTGGAACTGAAATTGGAACGCTCACTGACATTTGCCCTTTCTGAAAGTCTGATAAACGCCGGAAAAATGACTAAGTCCAAAAAAAAATTTTTTTAAACTTTTTTCAATCTTACCCCCGTGGGATATATATTCTGCCCACACACATTTGGAACTCTCCAGGGGAACCCTCACACATATTATTCCCTCATTTAGTGGATATTTTCACAAAAAAGTGAAATTTTCAAAAATCCAGAGAATTGGCTGAAAACCACTAAATATCAAAGACTCATTGGGCGAATCACTCTTGAACTGAAATCGGAATGCTCACTGACATTTGCCCTATCTGAAAGTCTGATAAACGCCGGAAAAATCACTAAGTCCAAAAAAAAAATTGTTTTCAATTTTTTTCAATTTTACCCCGTGGGATATATATTCTGCCCACACACATTTGGAACTCTCCTGGGGTGCCCTCACACATATTATTCTCTCATTTAGTGGATATTTTCAAAAAAAGTGAAATTTTCAAAAATCCAGAAAATTGGCTGAAAACGACTAAATATCAAGGACTCATTGGGCGAATCGCTCTGGAACTGAAATTGGAACGCTCACTGACATTTGCCCTTTCTGAAAGTCTGATAAACGCCGGAAAAATGACTAAGTCCAAAAAAAAATTTTTTTAAACTTTTTTCAATCTTACCCCCGTGGGATATATATTCTGCCCACACACATTTGGAACTCTCCAGGGGAACCCTCACACATATTATTCCCTCATTTAGTGGATATTTTCACAAAAAAGTGACATTTTCAATAATCCAGAAAATTGGCTGAAAATGACTTAATATCAAGGACTCATTGGGCGAATCGCTCTGGAACTGAAATCGGAACGCTCACTGACATTTCCCCTATCTGAAAGTCTGATAAACGCCGGATAAATGACTAAGTCCAAAAAAAATTTTTTTTCAATTTTTTTCAATTTTACCCTGTGGGATATATATTCTGCCCACACACATTTGGAGCTCTCCTGGGGTGCCCTCACACATATTATTCTCTCATTTAGTGGATATTTTCAAAAAAAGTGAAATTTTCAAAAATCCAGAAAATTGGCTGAAAACGACTAAATATCAAGGACTCATTGGGCGAATCGCTCTGGAACTGAAATTGGAACGCTCACTGACATTTGCCCTTTCTGAAAGTCTGATAAATGCCGGAAAAATGACTAAGTCCAAAAAAAAATTTTTTTAAACTTTTTTCAATCTTACCCCCGTGGGATATATATTCTGCCCACACACATTTGGAACTCTCCAGGGGAACCCTCACACATATTATTCCCTCATTTAGTGGATATTTTCACAAAAAAGTGAAATTTTCAAGAATCCAGAAAATTGGCTGAAAACGACTAAATATCAAGGACTCATTGGGCGAATCGCTCTGGAACTGAAATTGGAATGCTCACTGACATTTGCCCTATCTCAAAGTCTGATAAACGCCGGAAAAATGACTAAGTCCAAAAAAAAATTTTTTTAAACTTTTTTCAATCTTGCACCCGTGGGATATATATTCTGCCCACACACATTTGGAACTCTCCAGGGGAACCCTCACACATATTATTCCCTCATTTAGTGGATATTTTCACAAAAAAGTGAAATTTTCAAAAATCCAGAAAATTGGCTGAAAACGACTTAATATCAAAGACTCATTGGGCGAATAGCTCTGGAACTGAAATCGGAATGCTCACTGACATTTGCCCTATCTGAAAGTCTGATAAACGCCGGAAAAATCACTAAGTCCAAAAAAAAATTGTTTTCAACTTTTTTCAATTTTACCCCGTGGGATATATATTCTACCCACACACATTTGGAACTCTCCTGGGGTACCCTCACACATATTATTCTCTCATTTAGTGGATATTTTCACAAAAAAGTGACATTTTCAAAAATCCAGAAAATTGGCTGAAAACGACTAAATATCAAGGACTCATTGGGCGAATCGCTCTGGAACTGAAATCGGAACGCTCACTGACATTTGCCCTATCTGAAAGTCTGATAAACGCCGGAAAAATGACTAAGTCCAAAAAAAAAATTTTTTCAATTTTTTTCAATTTTACCCCGTGGAATATATATTCTGCCCACACACATTTGGAACTCTCCAGGGGAACCCTCACACATATTATTCCCTCATTTAGTGGATATTTTCACAAAAAAGTGAAATTTTCAAAAATCCAGAAAATTGGCTGAAAACCACTAAATATCAAAGACTCATTGGGCGAATCGCTCTTGAACTGAAATCGGAATGCTCACTGACATTTGCCCTATCTGAAAGTCTGATAAACGCCGGAAAAATCACTAAGTCCAAAAAAAAATTGTTTTCAACTTTTTTCAATTTTACCCCGTGGGATATATATTCTACCCACACACATTTGGAACTCTCCTGGGGTACCCTCACACATATTATTCTCTCATTTAGTGGATATTTTCACAAAAAAGTGAAATTTTCAAAAATCCAGAAAATTGGCTGAAAACGACTAAATATCAAGGACTCATTGGGCGAATCGCTCTGGAACTGAAATCAGAACTATCAGTGACATTTGCCCTATCTGAAAGTCTGATAAACGCCGGAAAAATGACTAAGTCCTAAAAAAAAATTTTTTTAAACTTTTTTCAATCTTACACCCGTGGGATATATATTCTGCCCACACACATTTGGAACTCTCCAGGGGAACCCTCACACATATTATTCCCTCATTTAGTGGATATTTTCACAAAAAAGTGAAATTTTCAAAAATCCAGAAAATTGGCTGAAAACGACTTAATATCAAAGACTCATTGGGCGAATAGCTCTGGAACTGAAATCGGAATGCTCACTGACATTTGCCCTATCTGAAAGTCTGATAAACGCCGGAAAAATCACTAAGTCCAAAAAAAAATTGTTTTTAACTTTTTTCAATTTTACCCCGTGGGATATATATTCTACCCACACACATTTGGAACTCTCCTGGGGTACCCTCACACATATTATTCTCTCATTTACTGGATATTTTCACAAAAAAGTGAAATTTTCAAAAATCCAGAAAATTGGCTGAAAATGACTAAATATCAAGAACTCATTGGGCGAATCGCTCTGGAACTGAAATCAGAACGATCACTGACATTTGCCCTATCTGAAAGTCTGATAAACGCCGGAAAAATGACTAAGTCCAAAAAAAAATTTTTTTAAACTTTTTTCAATTTTACGCCCGTGGCATAAATATTCTACCCACACATATTTGGAACTCTCCTGGGGTACTCTCACACATATTATTCCCTCATTTAGTGGATATTTTCACAAAAAAGTGACATTTTCAATAATCCAGAAAATTGGCTGAAAATGACTAAATATCAAGGACTCATTGGGCGAATCGCTCTGGAACTGAAATCGGAACACTCACTGACATTTCCCCTATCTGAAAGTCTGATAAACGCCGGAAAAATGACTAAGTCCAAAAAAAAATTTTTTTAAAATTTTTTCAGTTTTACCCCCGTGGGATATATATTCTACCCACACACATTTGGAACTCTCCTGGGGTACCCTCACACATATTATTCCCTCATTTAGTGGATATTTTCACAAAAAAGTGAAATTTTCAAAAATCCAGAAAATTGGCTGAAAACGACTAAATATCAAGGACTCATTGGGCGAATCGCTCTGGAACTGAAATTGGAACGCTCACTGACATTTGCCCTTTCTGAAAGTCTGATAAACGCCGGAAAAATGACTAAGTCCAAAAAAAAATTTTTTTAAACTTTTTTCAATCTTACCCCCGTGGGATATATATTCTGCCCACACACATTTGGAACTCTCCAGGGGAACCCTCACACATATTATTCCCTCATTTAGTGGATATTTTCACAAAAAAGTGAAATTTTCAAAAATCCAGAGAATTGGCTGAAAACCACTAAATATCAAAGACTCATTGGGCGAATCACTCTTGAACTGAAATCGGAATGCTCACTGACATTTGCCCTATCTGAAAGTCTGATAAACGCCGGAAAAATCACTAAGTCCAAAAAAAAATTGTTTTAAATTTTTTTCAATTTTACCCCGTGGGATATATATTCTGCCCACACACATTTGGAACTCTCCTGGGGTGCCCTCACACATATTATTCTCTCATTTAGTGGATATTTTCAAAAAAAGTGAAATTTTCAAAAATCCAGAAAATTGGCTGAAAACGACTAAATATCAAGGACTCATTGGGCGAATCGCTCTGGAACTGAAATTGGAACGCTCACTGACATTTGCCCTTTCTGAAAGTCTGATAAATGCCGGAAAAATGACTAAGTCCAAAAAAAAATTTTTTTAAACTTTTTTCAATCTTACCCCCGTGGGATATATATTCTGCCCACACACATTTGGAACTCTCCAGGGGAACCCTCACACATATTATTCCCTCATTTAGTGGATATTTTCACAAAAAAGTGAAATTTTCAAGAATCCAGAAAATTGGCTGAAAACGACTAAATATCAAGGACTCATTGGGCGAATCGCTCTGGAACTGAAATTGGAATGCTCACTGACATTTGCCCTATCTCAAAGTCTGATAAACGCCGGAAAAATGACTAAGTCCAAAAAAAAATTTTTTTAAACTTTTTTCAATCTTGCACCCGTGGGATATATATTCTGCCCACACACATTTGGAACTCTCCAGGGGAACCCTCACACATATTATTCCCTCATTTAGTGGATATTTTCACAAAAAAGTGAAATTTTCAAAAATCCAGAAAATTGGCTGAAAACGACTTAATATCAAAGACTCATTGGGCGAATAGCTCTGGAACTGAAATCGGAATGCTCACTGACATTTGCCCTATCTGAAAGTCTGATAAACGCCGGAAAAATCACTAAGTCAAAAAAAAAATTGTTTTCAACTTTTTTCAATTTTACCCCGTGGGATATATATTCTACCCACACACATTTGGAACTCTCCTGGGGTACCCTCACACATATTATTCTCTCATTTAGTGGATATTTTCACAAAAAAGTGACATTTTCAAAAATCCAGAAAATTGGCTGAAAACGACTAAATATCAAGGACTCATTGGGCGAATCGCTCTGGAACTGAAATCGGAACGCTCACTGACATTTGCCCTATCTGAAAGTCTGATAAACGCCGGAAAAATGACTAAGTCCAAAAAAAAAATTTTTTCAATTTTTTTCAATTTTACCCCGTGGGATATATATTCTGCCCACACACATTTGGAACTCTCCAGGGGAACCCTCACACATATTATTCCCTCATTTAGTGGATATTTTCACAAAAAAGTGAAATTTTCAAAAATCCAGAAAATTGGCTGAAAACCACTAAATATCAAAGACTCATTGGGCGAATCGCTCTTGAACTGAAATCGGAATGCTCACTGACATTTGCCCTATCTGAAAGTCTGATAAACGCCGGAAAAATCACTAAGTCCAAAAAAAAATTGTTTTCAACTTTTTTCAATTTTACCCCGTGTTATATATATTCTACCCACACACATTTGGAACTCTCCTGGGGTACCCTCACACATATTATTCTCTCATTTAGTGGATATTTTCACAAAAAAGTGAAATTTTCAAAAATCCAGAAAATTGGCTGAAAACGACTAAATATCAAGGACTCATTGGGCGAATCGCTCTGGAACTGAAATCAGAACTATCAGTGACATTTGCCCTATCTGAAAGTCTGATAAACGCCGGAAAAATGACTAAGTCCTAAAAAAAAATTTTTTTAAACTTTTTTCAATCTTACACCCGTGGGATATATATTCTGCCCACACACATTTGGAACTCTCCAGGGGAACCCTCACACATATTATTCCCTCATTTAGTGGATATTTTCACAAAAAAGTGAAATTTTCAAAAATCCAGAAAATTGGCTGAAAACGACTTAATATCAAAGACTCATTGGGCGAATAGCTCTGGAACTGAAATCGGAATGCTCACTGACATTTGCCCTATCTGAAAGTCTGATAAACGCCGGAAAAATCACTAAGTCCAAAAAAAAATTGTTTTTAACTTTTTTCAATTTTACCCCGTGGGATATATATTCTACCCACACACATTTGGAACTCTCCTGGGGTACCCTCACACATATTATTCTCTCATTTAGTGGATATTTTCACAAAAAAGTGAAATTTTCAAAAATCCAGAAAATTGGCTGAAAATGACTAAATATCAAGAACTCATTGGGCGAATCGCTCTGGAACTGAAATCAGAACGATCACTGACATTTGCCCTATCTGAAAGTCTGATAAACGCCGGAAAAATGACTAAGTCCAAAAAAAAATTTTTTTAAACTTTTTTCAATTTTACGCCCGTGGCATAAATATTCTACCCACACATATTTGGAACTCTCCTGGGGTACTCTCACACATATTATTCCCTCATTTAGTGGATATTTTCACAAAAAAGTGACATTTTCAATAATCCAGAAAATTGGCTGAAAATGACTAAATATCAAGGACTCATTGGGCGAATCGCTCTGGAACTGAAATCGGAACACTCACTGACATTTCCCCTATCTGAAAGTCTGATAAACGCCGGAAAAATGACTAAGTCCAAAAAAAAATTTTTTTAAAATTTTTTCAGTTTTACCCCCGTGGGATATATATTCTACCCACACACATTTGGAACTCTCCTGGGGTACCCTCACACATATTATTCCCTCATTTAGTGGATATTTTCACAAAAAAGTGAAATTTTCAAAAATCCAGAAAATTGGCTGAAAACGACTAAATATCAAGGACTCATTGGGCGAATCGCTCTGGAACTGAAATTGGAACGCTCACTGACATTTGCCCTTTCTGAAAGTCTGATAAACGCCGGAAAAATGACTAAGTCCAAAAAAAAATTTTTTTAAACTTTTTTCAATCTTACCCCCGTGGGATATATATTCTGCCCACACACATTTGGAACTCTCCAGGGGAACCCTCACACATATTATTCCCTCATTTAGTGGATATTTTCACAAAAAAGTGACATTTTCAATAATCCAGAAAATTGGCTGAAAATGACTTAATATCAAGGACTCATTGGGCGAATCGCTCTGGAACTGAAATCGGAACGCTCACTGACATTTCCCCTATCTGAAAGTCTGATAAACGCCGGATAAATGACTAAGTCCAAAAAAAAAATTTTTTCAATTTTTTTCAATTTTACCCTGTGGGATATATATTCTGCCCACACACATTTGGAACTCTCCTGGGGTGCCCTCACACATATTATTCTCTCATTTAGTGGATATTTTCAAAAAAAGTGAAATTTTCAAAAATCCAGAAAATTGGCTGAAAACGACTAAATATCAAGGACTCATTGGGCGAATCGCTCTGGAACTGAAATTGGAACGCTCACTGACATTTGCCCTTTCTGAAAGTCTGATAAATGCCGGAAAAATGACTAAGTCCAAAAAAAAATTTTTTTAAACTTTTTTCAATCTTACCCCCGTGGGATATATATTCTGCCCACACACATTTGGAACTCTCCAGGGGAACCCTCACACATATTATTCCCTCATTTAGTGGATATTTTCACAAAAAAGTGAAATTTTCAAGAATCCAGAAAATTGGCTGAAAACGACTAAATATCAAGGACTCATTGGGCGAATCGCTCTGGAACTGAAATTGGAATGCTCACTGACATTTGCCCTATCTCAAAGTCTGATAAACGCCGGAAAAATGACTAAGTCCAAAAAAAAATTTTTTTAAACTTTTTTCAATCTTGCACCCGTGGGATATATATTCTGCCCACACACATTTGGAACTCTCCAGGGGAACCCTCACACATATTATTCTCTCATTTAGTGGATATTTTCACAAAAAAGTGAAATTTTCAAAAATCCAGAAAATTGGCTGAAAACGACTTAATATCAAAGACTCATTGGGCGAATAGCTCTGGAACTGAAATCGGAATGCTCACTGACATTTGCCCTATCTGAAAGTCTGATAAACGCCGGAAAAATCACTAAGTCAAAAAAAAAATTGTTTTCAACTTTTTTCAATTTTACCCCGTGGGATATATATTCTACCCACACACATTTGGAACTCTCCTGGGGTACCCTCACACATATTATTCTCTCATTTAGTGGATATTTTCACAAAAAAGTGACATTTTCAAAAATCCAGAAAATTGGCTGAAAACGACTAAATATCAAGGACTCATTGGGCGAATCGCTCTGGAACTGAAATTGGAACGCTCACTGACATTTGCCCTTTCTGAAAGTCTGATAAACGCCGGAAAAATGACTAAGTCCAAAAAAAAATTTTTTTAAACTTTTTTCAATCTTACCCCCGTGGGATATATATTCTGCCCACACACATTTGGAACTCTCCAGGGGAACCCTCACACATATTATTCCCTCATTTAGTGGATATTTTCACAAAAAAGTGAAATTTTCAAAAATCCAGAGAATTGGCTGAAAACCACTAAATATCAAAGACTCATTGGGCGAATCACTCTTGAACTGAAATCGGAATGCTCACTGACATTTGCCCTATCTGAAAGTCTGATAAACGCCGGAAAAATCACTAAGTCCAAAAAAAAATTGTTTTAAATTTTTTTCAATTTTACCCCGTGGGATATATATTCTGCCCACACACATTTGGAACTCTCCTGGGGTGCCCTCACACATATTATTCTCTCATTTAGTGGATATTTTCAAAAAAAGTGAAATTTTCAAAAATCCAGAAAATTGGCTGAAAACGACTAAATATCAAGGACTCATTGGGCGAATCGCTCTGGAACTGAAATTGGAACGCTCACTGACATTTGCCCTTTCTGAAAGTCTGATAAATGCCGGAAAAATGACTAAGTCCAAAAAAAAATTTTTTTAAACTTTTTTCAATCTTACCCCCGTGGGATATATATTCTGCCCACACACATTTGGAACTCTCCAGGGGAACCCTCACACATATTATTCCCTCATTTAGTGGATATTTTCACAAAAAAGTGAAATTTTCAAGAATCCAGAAAATTGGCTGAAAACGACTAAATATCAAGGACTCATTGGGCGAATCGCTCTGGAACTGAAATTGGAATGCTCACTGACATTTGCCCTATCTCAAAGTCTGATAAACGCCGGAAAAATGACTAAGTCCAAAAAAAAATTTTTTTAAACTTTTTTCAATCTTGCACCCGTGGGATATATATTCTGCCCACACACATTTGGAACTCTCCAGGGGAACCCTCACACATATTATTCCCTCATTTAGTGGATATTTTCACAAAAAAGTGAAATTTTCAAAAATCCAGAAAATTGGCTGAAAACGACTTAATATCAAAGACTCATTGGGCGAATAGCTCTGGAACTGAAATCGGAATGCTCACTGACATTTGCCCTATCTGAAAGTCTGATAAACGCCGGAAAAATCACTAAGTCAAAAAAAAAATTGTTTTCAACTTTTTTCAATTTTACCCCGTGGGATATATATTCTACCCACACACATTTGGAACTCTCCTGGGGTACCCTCACACATATTATTCTCTCATTTAGTGGATATTTTCACAAAAAAGTGACATTTTCAAAAATCCAGAAAATTGGCTGAAAACGACTAAATATCAAGGACTCATTGGGCGAATCGCTCTGGAACTGAAATCGGAACGCTCACTGACATTTGCCCTATCTGAAAGTCTGATAAACGCCGGAAAAATGACTAAGTCCAAAAAAAAAATTTTTTCAATTTTTTTCAATTTTACCCCGTGGGATATATATTCTGCCCACACACATTTGGAACTCTCCAGGGGAACCCTCACACATATTATTCCCTCATTTAGTGGATATTTTCACAAAAAAGTGAAATTTTCAAAAATCCAGAAAATTGGCTGAAAACCACTAAATATCAAAGACTCATTGGGCGAATCGCTCTTGAACTGAAATCGGAATGCTCACTGACATTTGCCCTATCTGAAAGTCTGATAAACGCCGGAAAAATCACTAAGTCCAAAAAAAAATTGTTTTCAACTTTTTTCAATTTTACCCCGTGGGATATATATTCTACCCACACACATTTGGAACTCTCCTGGGGTACCCTCACACATATTATTCTCTCATTTAGTGGATATTTTCACAAAAAAGTGAAATTTTCAAAAATCCAGAAAATTGGCTGAAAACGACTAAATATCAAGGACTCATTGGGCGAATCGCTCTGGAACTGAAATCAGAACTATCAGTGACATTTGCCCTATCTGAAAGTCTGATAAACGCCGGAAAAATGACTAAGTCCTAAAAAAAAATTTTTTTAAACTTTTTTCAATCTTACACCCGTGGGATATATATTCTGCCCACACACATTTGGAACTCTCCAGGGGAACCCTCACACATATTATTCCCTCATTTAGTGGATATTTTCACAAAAAAGTGAAATTTTCAAAAATCCAGAAAATTGGCTGAAAACGACTTAATATCAAAGACTCATTGGGCGAATAGCTCTGGAACTGAAATCGGAATGCTCACTGACATTTGCCCTATCTGAAAGTCTGATAAACGCCGGAAAAATCACTAAGTCCAAAAAAAAATTGTTTTTAACTTTTTTCAATTTTACCCCGTGGGATATATATTCTACCCACACACATTTGGAACTCTCCTGGGGTACCCTCACACATATTATTCTCTCATTTAGTGGATATTTTCACAAAAAAGTGAAATTTTCAAAAATCCAGAAAATTGGCTGAAAATGACTAAATATCAAGAACTCATTGGGCGAATCGCTCTGGAACTGAAATCAGAACGATCACTGACATTTGCCCTATCTGAAAGTCTGATAAACGCCGGAAAAATGACTAAGTCCAAAAAAAAATTTTTTTAAACTTTTTTCAATTTTACGCCCGTGGCATAAATATTCTACCCACACATATTTGGAACTCTCCTGGGGTACTCTCACACATATTATTCCCTCATTTAGTGGATATTTTCACAAAAAAGTGACATTTTCAATAATCCAGAAAATTGGCTGAAAATGACTAAATATCAAGGACTCATTGGGCGAATCGCTCTGGAACTGAAATCGGAACACTCACTGACATTTCCCCTATCTGAAAGTCTGATAAACGCCGGAAAAATGACTAAGTCCAAAAAAAAATTTTTTTAAAATTTTTTCAGTTTTACCCCCGTGGGATATATATTCTACCCACACACATTTGGAACTCTCCTGGGGTACCCTCACACATATTATTCCCTCATTTAGTGGATATTTTCACAAAAAAGTGAAATTTTCAAAAATCCAGAAAATTGGCTGAAAACGACTAAATATCAAGGACTCATTGGGCGAATCGCTCTGGAACTGAAATTGGAACGCTCACTGACATTTGCCCTTTCTGAAAGTCTGATAAACGCCGGAAAAATGACTAAGTCCAAAAAAAAATTTTTTTAAACTTTTTTCAATCTTACCCCCGTGGGATATATATTCTGCCCACACACATTTGGAACTCTCCAGGGGAACCCTCACACATATTATTCCCTCATTTAGTGGATATTTTCACAAAAAAGTGACATTTTCAATAATCCAGAAAATTGGCTGAAAATGACTTAATATCAAGGACTCATTGGGCGAATCGCTCTGGAACTGAAATCGGAACGCTCACTGACATTTCCCCTATCTGAAAGTCTGATAAACGCCGGATAAATGACTAAGTCCAAAAAAAAAATTTTTTCAATTTTTTTCAATTTTACCCTGTGGGATATATATTCTGCCCACACACATTTGGAACTCTCCTGGGGTGCCCTCACACATATTATTCTCTCATTTAGTGGATATTTTCAAAAAAAGTAAAATTTTCAAAAATCCAGAAAATTGGCTGAAAACGACTAAATATCAAGGACTCATTGGGCGAATCGCTCTGGAACTGAAATTGGAACGCTCACTGACATTTGCCCTTTCTGAAAGTCTGATAAACGCCGGAAAAATGACTAAGTCCAAAAAAAAATTTTTTTAAACTTTTTTCAATCTTACCCCCGTGGGATATATATTCTGCCCACACACATTTGGAACTCTCCAGGGGAACCCTCACACATATTATTCCCTCATTTAGTGGATATTTTCACAAAAAAGTGAAATTTTCAAAAATCCAGAGAATTGGCTGAAAACCACTAAATATCAAAGACTCATTGGGCGAATCACTCTTGAACTGAAATCGGAATGCTCACTGACATTTGCCCTATCTGAAAGTCTGATAAACGCCGGAAAAATCACTAAGTCCAAAAAAAAATTGTTTTCAATTTTTTTCAATTTTACCCCGTGGGATATATATTCTGCCCACACACATTTGGAACTCTCCTGGGGTGCCCTCACACATATTATTCTCTCATTTAGTGGATATTTTCAAAAAAAGTGAAATTTTCAAAAATCCAGAAAATTGGCTGAAAACGACTAAATATCAAGGACTCATTGGGCGAATCGCTCTGGAACTGAAATTGGAACGCTCACTGACATTTGCCCTTTCTGAAAGTCTGATAAATGCCGGAAAAATGACTAAGTCCAAAAAAAAATTTTTTTAAACTTTTTTCAATCTTACCCCCGTGGGATATATATTCTGCCCACACACATTTGGAACTCTCCAGGGGAACCCTCACACATATTATTCCCTCATTTAGTGGATATTTTCACAAAAAAGTGAAATTTTCAAGAATCCAGAAAATTGGCTGAAAACGACTAAATATCAAGGACTCATTGGGCGAATCGCTCTGGAACTGAAATTGGAATGCTCACTGACATTTGCCCTATCTCAAAGTCTGATAAACGCCGGAAAAATGACTAAGTCCAAAAAAAAATTTTTTTAAACTTTTTTCAATCTTGCACCCGTGGGATATATATTCTGCCCACACACATTTGGAACTCTCCAGGGGAACCCTCACACATATTATTCCCTCATTTAGTGGATATTTTCACAAAAAAGTGAAATTTTCAAAAATCCAGAAAATTGGCTGAAAACGACTTAATATCAAAGACTCATTGGGCGAATAGCTCTGGAACTGAAATCGGAATGCTCACTGACATTTGCCCTATCTGAAAGTCTGATAAACGCCGGAAAAATCACTAAGTCAAAAAAAAAATTGTTTTCAACTTTTTTCAATTTTACCCCGTGGGATATATATTCTACCCACACACATTTGGAACTCTCCTGGGGTACCCTCACACATATTATTCTCTCATTTAGTGGATATTTTCACAAAAAAGTGACATTTTCAAAAATCCAGAAAATTGGCTGAAAACGACTAAATATCAAGGACTCATTGGGCGAATCACTCTGGAACTGAAATCGGAACGCTCACTGACATTTGCCCTATCTGAAAGTCTGATAAACGCCGGAAAAATGACTAAGTCCAAAAAAAAAATTTTTTCAATTTTTTTCAATTTTACCCCGTGGGATATATATTCTGCCCACACACATTTGGAACTCTCCAGGGGAACCCTCACACATATTATTCCCTCATTTAGTGGATATTTTCACAAAAAAGTGAAATTTTCAAAAATCCAGAAAATTGGCTGAAAACCACTAAATATCAAAGACTCATTGGGCGAATCGCTCTTGAACTGAAATCGGAATGCTCACTGACATTTGCCCTATCTGAAAGTCTGATAAACGCCGGAAAAATCACTAAGTCCAAAAAAAAATTGTTTTCAACTTTTTTCAATTTTACCCCGTGGGATATATATTCTACCCACACACATTTGGAACTCTCCTGGGGTACCCTCACACATATTATTCTCTCATTTAGTGGATATTTTCACAAAAAAGTGACATTTTCAAAAATCCAGAAAATTGGCTGAAAACGACTAAATATCAAGGACTCATTGGGCGAATCGCTCTGGAACTGAAATCAGAACTATCAGTGACATTTGCCCTATCTGAAAGTCTGATAAACGCCGGAAAAATGACTAAGTCCAAAAAAAAATTTTTTTAAACTTTTTTCAATCTTACACCCGTGGGATATATATTCTGCCCACACACATTTGGAACTCTCCAGGGGAACCCTCACACATATTATTCCCTCATTTAGTGGATATTTTCACAAAAAAGTGAAATTTTCAAAAATCCAGAAAATTGGCTGAAAACGACTTAATATCAAAGACTCATTGGGCGAATAGCTCTGGAACTGAAATCGGAATGCTCACTGACATTTGCCCTATCTGAAAGTCTGATAAACGCCGGAAAAATCACTAAGTCCAAAAAAAAATTGTTTTTAACTTTTTTCAATTTTACCCCGTGGGATATATATTCTACCCACACACATTTGGAACTCTCCTGGGGTACCCTCACACATATTATTCTCTCATTTAGTGGATATTTTCACAAAAAAGTGAAATTTTCAAAAATCCAGAAAATTGGCTGAAAATGACTAAATATCAAGAACTCATAGGGCGAATCGCTCTGGAACTGAAATCAGAACGATCACTGACATTTGCCCTATCTGAAAGTCTGATAAACGCCGGAAAAATGACTAAGTCCAAAAAAAAATTTTTTTAAACTTTTTTCAATTTTACGCCCGTGGCATAAATATTCTACCCACACATATTTGGAACTCTCCTGGGGTACTCTCACACATATTATTCCCTCATTTAGTGGATATTTTCACAAAAAAGTGACATTTTCAATAATCCAGAAAATTGGCTGAAAATGACTAAATATCAAGGACTCATTGGGCGAATCGCTCTGGAACTGAAATCGGAACACTCACTGACATTTCCCCTATCTGAAAGTCTGATAAACGCCGGAAAAATGACTAAGTCCAAAAAAAAATTTTTTTTAAATTTTTTCAATTTTACCCCCGTGGGATATATATTCTACCCACACACATTTGGAACTCTCCTGGGGTACCCTCACACATATTATTCCCTCATTTAGTGGATATTTTCACAAAAAAGTGAAATTTTCAAAAATCCAGAAAATTGGCTGAAAACGACTAAATATCAAGAACTCATTGGGCGAATCGCTCTGGAACTGAAATCAGAACGATCACTGACATTTGCCCTATCTGAAAGTCTGATAAACGCCGGAAAAATGACTAAGTCCAAAAAAAAATTTTTTTAAACTTTTTTCAATTTTACGCCCGTGGCATAAATATTCTACCCACACATATTTGGAACTCTCCTGGGGTACTCTCACACATATTATTCCCTCATTTAGTGGATATTTTCACAAAAAAGTGACATTTTCAATAATCCAGAAAATTGGCTGAAAATGACTAAATATCAAGGACTCATTGGGCGAATCGCTCTGGAACTGAAATCGGAACACTCACTGACATTTCCCCTATCTGAAAGTCTGATAAACGCCGGAAAAATGACTAAGTCCAAAAAAAAATTTTTTTAAAATGTTTTCAGTTTTACCCCCGTGGGATATATATTCTACCCACACACATTTGGAACTCTCCTGGGGTACCCTCACACATATTATTCCCTCATTTAGTGGATATTTTCACAAAAAAGTGAAATTTTCAAAAATCCAGAAAATTGGCTGAAAACGACTAAATATCAAGGACTCATTGGGCGAATCGCTCTGGAACTGAAATTGGAACGCTCACTGACATTTGCCCTTTCTGAAAGTCTGATAAACGCCGGAAAAATGACTAAGTCCAAAAAAAAATTTTTTTAAACTTTTTTCAATCTTACCCCCGTGGGATATATATTCTGCCCACACACATTTGGAACTCTCCAGGGGAACCCTCACACATATTATTCCCTCATTTAGTGGATATTTTCACAAAAAAGTGACATTTTCAATAATCCAGAAAATTGGCTGAAAATGACTTAATATCAAGGACTCATTGGGCGAATCGCTCTGGAACTGAAATCGGAACGCTCACTGACATTTCCCCTATCTGAAAGTCTGATAAACGCCGGATAAATGACTAAGTCCAAAAAAAAAATTTTTTCAATTTTTTTCAATTTTACCCTGTGGGATATATATTCTGCCCACACACATTTGGAACTCTCCTGGGGTGCCCTCACACATATTATTCTCTCATTTAGTGGATATTTTCAAAAAAAGTAAAATTTTCAAAAATCCAGAAAATTGGCTGAAAACGACTAAATATCAAGGACTCATTGAGCGAATTGCTCTGGAACTGAAATTGGAACGCTCACTGACATTTGCCCTTTCTGAAAGTCTGATAAACGCCGGAAAAATGACTAAGTCCAAAAAAAAATTTTTTTAAACTTTTTTCAATCTTACCCCCGTGGGATATATATTCTGCCCACACACATTTGGAACTCTCCAGGGGAACCCTCACACATATTATTCCCTCATTTAGTGGATATTTTCACAAAAAAGTGAAATTTTCAAAAATCCAGAGAATTGGCTGAAAACCACTAAATATCAAAGACTCATTGGGCGAATCACTCTTGAACTGAAATCGGAATGCTCACTGACATTTGCCCTATCTGAAAGTCTGATAAACGCCGGAAAAATCACTAAGTCCAAAAAAAAATTGTTTTCAATTTTTTTCAATTTTACCCCGTGGGATATATATTCTGCCCACACACATTTGGAACTCTCCTGGGGTGCCCTCACACATATTATTCTCTCATTTAGTGGATATTTTCAAAAAAAGTGAAATTTTCAAAAATCCAGAAAATTGGCTGAAAACGACTAAATATCAAGGACTCATTGGGCGAATCGCTCTGGAACTGAAATTGGAACGCTCACTGACATTTGCCCTTTCTGAAAGTCTGATAAATGCCGGAAAAATGACTAAGTCCAAAAAAAAATTTTTTTAAACTTTTTTCAATCTTACCCCCGTGGGATATATATTCTGCCCACACACATTTGGAACTCTCCAGGGGAACCCTCACACATATTATTCCCTCATTTAGTGGATATTTTCACAAAAAAGTGAAATTTTCAAGAATCCAGAAAATTGGCTGAAAACGACTAAATATCAAGGACTCATTGGGCGAATCGCTCTGGAACTGAAATTGGAATGCTCACTGACATTTGCCCTATCTCAAAGTCTGATAAACGCCGGAAAAATGACTAAGTCCAAAAAAAAATTTTTTTAAACTTTTTTCAATCTTGCACCCGTGGGATATATATTCTGCCCACACACATTTGGAACTCTCCAGGGGAACCCTCACACATATTATTCCCTCATTTAGTGGATATTTTCACAAAAAAGTGAAATTTTCAAAAATCCAGAAAATTGGCTGAAAACGACTTAATATCAAAGACTCATTGGGCGAATAGCTCTGGAACTGAAATCGGAATGCTCACTGACATTTGCCCTATCTGAAAGTCTGATAAACGCCGGAAAAATCACTAAGTCAAAAAAAAAATTGTTTTCAACTTTTTTCAATTTTACCCCGTGGGATATATATTCTACCCACACACATTTGGAACTCTCCTGGGGTACCCTCACACATATTATTCTCTCATTTAGTGGATATTTTCACAAAAAAGTGACATTTTCAAAAATCCAGAAAATTGGCTGAAAACGACTAAATATCAAGGACTCATTGGGCGAATCGCTCTGGAACTGAAATCGGAACGCTCACTGACATTTGCCCTATCTGAAAGTCTGATAAACGCCGGAAAAATGACTAAGTCCAAAAAAAAAATTTTTTCAATTTTTTTCAATTTTACCCCGTGGGATATATATTCTGCCCACACACATTTGGAACTCTCCAGGGGAACCCTCACACATATTATTCCCTCATTTAGTGGATATTTTCACAAAAAAGTGAAATTTTCAAAAATCCAGAAAATTGGCTGAAAACCACTAAATATCAAAGACTCATTGGGCGAATCGCTCTTGAACTGAAATCGGAATGCTCACTGACATTTGCCCTATCTGAAAGTCTGATAAACGCCGGAAAAATCACTAAGTCCAAAAAAAAATTGTTTTCAACTTTTTTCAATTTTACCCCGTGGGATATATATTCTACCCACACACATTTGGAACTCTCCTGGGGTACCCTCACACATATTATTCTCTCATTTAGTGGATATTTTCACAAAAAAGTGACATTTTCAAAAATCCAGAAAATTGGCTGAAAACGACTAAATATCAAGGACTCATTGGGCGAATCGCTCTGGAACTGAAATCAGAACTATCAGTGACATTTGCCCTATCTGAAAGTCTGATAAACGCCGGAAAAATGACTAAGTCCAAAAAAAAATTTTTTTAAACTTTTTTCAATCTTACACCCGTGGGATATATATTCTGCCCACACACATTTGGAACTCTCCAGGGGAACCCTCACACATATTATTCCCTCATTTAGTGGATATTTTCACAAAAAAGTGAAATTTTCAAAAATCCAGAAAATTGGCTGAAAACGACTTAATATCAAAGACTCATTGGGCGAATAGCTCTGGAACTGAAATCGGAATGCTCACTGACATTTGCCCTATCTGAAAGTCTGATAAACGCCGGAAAAATCACTAAGTCCAAAAAAAAATTGTTTTTAACTTTTTTCAATTTTACCCCGTGGGATATATATTCTACCCACACACATTTGGAACTCTCCTGGGGTACCCTCACACATATTATTCTCTCATTTAGTGGATATTTTCACAAAAAAGTGAAATTTTCAAAAATCCAGAAAATTGGCTGAAAATGACTAAATATCAAGAACTCATAGGGCGAATCGCTCTGGAACTGAAATCAGAACGATCACTGACATTTGCCCTATCTGAAAGTCTGATAAACGCCGGAAAAATGACTAAGTCCAAAAAAAAATTTTTTTAAACTTTTTTCAATTTTACGCCCGTGGCATAAATATTCTACCCACACATATTTGGAACTCTCCTGGGGTACTCTCACACATATTATTCCCTCATTTAGTGGATATTTTCACAAAAAAGTGACATTTTCAATAATCCAGAAAATTGGCTGAAAATGACTAAATATCAAGGACTCATTGGGCGAATCGCTCTGGAACTGAAATCGGAACACTCACTGACATTTCCCCTATCTGAAAGTCTGATAAACGCCGGAAAAATGACTAAGTCCAAAAAAAAATTTTTTTTAAATTTTTTCAATTTTACCCCCGTGGGATATATATTCTACCCACACACATTTGGAACTCTCCTGGGGTACCCTCACACATATTATTCCCTCATTTAGTGGATATTTTCACAAAAAAGTGAAATTTTCAAAAATCCAGAAAATTGGCTGAAAACGACTAAATATCAAGGACTCATTGGGCGAATCGCTCTGGAACTGAAATCGGAACGCTCACTGACATTTGCCCTATCTGAAAGTCTGATAAACGCCAGAAAAATGACTAAGTCCAAAAAAAAATTTTTTTCAATTTTTTTCAATTTTACCCCGTGGGATATATATTCTACCCACACACATTTGGAACTCTCCTGGGGTACCCTCACACATATTATTCTCTCATTTAGTGGATATTTTCACAAAAAAGTGAAATTTTCAAAAATCCAGAAAATTGGCTGAAAACGACTAAATATCAAGGACTCATTGGGCTAATCGCTCTGGAACTGAAATTGGAACGCTCACTGACATTTGCCCTATCTGAAAGTCTGATAAACGCCGGAAAAATCACTAAGTCCAAAAAAAAATTGTTTTCACCTTTTTTCAATTTTACCCCGTGGGATATATATTCTACCCACACACATTTGGAACTCTCCTGGGGTACCCTCACACATATTATTCCCTCATTTAGTGGATATTTTCACAAAAAAGTGAAATTTTCAAAAATCCAGAAAATTGGCTGAAAACTACTAAATATCAAGGACTCATTGGGCGAATCGCTCTGGAACTGAAATCGGAACGCTCACTGACATTTGCCCTATCTGAAAGTCTGATAAACGCCAGAAAAATGACTAAGTCCAAAAAAAAAAATTTTTCAATTTTTTTCAATTTTACCCCGTGGGATATATATTCTACCCACACACATTTGGAACTCTCCTGGGGTACCCTCACACATATTATTCTCTCATTTAGTGGATATTTTCACAAAAAAGTGAAATTTTCAAAAATCCAGAAAATTGGCTGAAAACGACTAAATATCAAGGACTCATTGGGCTAATCGCTCTGGAACTGAAATTGGAACGCTCACTGACATTTGCCCTATCTGAAAGTCTGATAAACGCCGGAAAAATCACTAAGTCCAAAAAAAAATTGTTTTCACCTTTTTTCAATTTTACCCCGTGGGATATATATTCTACCACACACATTTGGAACTCTCCTGGGGTACCCTCACACATATTATTCTCTCATTTAGTGGATATTTTCACAAAAAAGTGAAATTTTCAAAAATCCAGAAAATTGGCTGAAAACTACTAAATATCAAGGACTCATTGGGCGAATCGCTCTGGAACTGAAATTGGAACGCTCACTGACATTTGCCCTATCTGAAAGTCTGATAAACGCCGGAAAAATGACTAAGTCCAAAAAAAAATTTTTTTAAACTTTTTTCAATCTTACCCCCGTGGGATATATATTCTGTCCACACACATTTGGAACTCTCCAGGGGAACCCTCACACATATTATTCCCTCATTTAGTGGATATTTTCACAAAAAAGTGACATTTTCAATAATCCAGAAAATTGGCTGAAAACTACTTAATATCAAAGACTCATTGGGCGAATAGCTCTGGAACTGAAATCGGAATGCTCACTGACATTTTCCCTATCTGAAAGTCTGATAAACGCCGGAAAAATCACTAAGTCCAAAAAAAAATTGTTTTCAACTTTTTTCAATTTTACCCCGTTTGATATATATTCCACCCACACACATTTGGAACTCTCCTGGGGTACCCTCACACATATTATTCTCTCATTTAGTGGATATTTTCACAAAAAAGTGAAATTTTCAAAAATCCAGAAAATTGGCTGAAAATGACTAAATATCAAGAACTCATTGGGCGAATCGCTCTGGAACTGAAATCAGAATGATCACTGACATTTGCCCTATCTGAAAGTCTGATAAACGCCGGAAAAATGACTAAGTCCAAAAAAAAATTTTTTTTAAACTTTTTTCAATTTTACGCCCGTGGCATATATATTCTACCCACACACATTTGGAACTCTCCTGGGGTACCCTCACACATATTATTCCCTCATTTAGTGGATATTTTCACAAAAAAGTGACATTTTCAATAATCCAGAAAATTGGCTGAAAACGACTAAATATCAAGGACTCATTGGGCGAATCGCTCTGGAACTGAAATCGGAACGCTCACTGACATTTCCCCTATCTGAAAGTCTGATAAACGCCGGAAAAATGACTAAGTCCAAAAAACAATTTTTTTCAAATTTTTTCAATTTTACCCCGTGGGATATATATTCTACCCACACACATTTGGAACTCTCCTGGGGTACCCTCACACATATTATTCTCTCATTTAGTGGATATTTTCACAAAAAAGTGACATTTTCAAAAATCCAGAAAATTGGCTGAAAACGACTAAATATCAAGGACTCATTGGGCGAATCGCTCTGGAACTGAAATTGGAACGCTCACTGACATTTGCCCTTTCTGAAAGTCTGATAAACGCCGGAAAAATGACTAAGTCCAAAAAAAAAATTTTTTAAAACTTTTTTCAATTTTACACCCGTGGGATATATATTCTACCCACACACATTTGGAACTCTCCTGGGGTACCCTCACACATATTATTCCCTCATTTAGTGGATATTTTCACAAAAAAGTGACATTTTCAATAATCCAGAAAATTGGCTGAAAACGACTTAATATCAAAGACTCATTGGGCGAATAGCTCTGGAACTGAAATCGGAACGCTCACTGACATTTCCCCTATCTGAAAGTCTGATAAACGCCGGAAATATGACTAAGTCCAAAAAAAAATTTTTTTCAAATTTTTTCAATTTTACCCCCGTGGGATATATATTCTACCCACACACATTTGGAACTCTCCTGGGGTACCCTCACACATATTATTCCCTCATTTAGTGGATATTTTCACAAAAAAGTGAAATTTTCAAAAATCCAGAAAATTGGCTGAAAACGACTAAATATCAAGGACTCATTGGGCGAATCGCTCTGGAACTGAAATCGGAACACTCACTGACATTTCCCCTATCTGAAAGTTGATAAACGCCGGAAAAATGACTAAGTCAAAATAAAAATTTTTTTCAACTTTTTTCAATTTTACCCCCGTGGGATATATATTCTACCCACACACATTTGGAACTCTCCTGGAGTACCCTCACACATATTATTCTCTCATTTAGTGGATATTTTCACAAAAAAGTGAAATTTTCAAAAATCCAGAAAATTGGCTGAAAACGACTAAATATCAACGACTCATTGGGCGAATCGCTCTGGAACTGAAATCAGAACGATCACTGACATTTGCCCTATCTGAAAGTCTGATAAACGCCGGAAAAATCACTAAGTCCAAAAAAAAATTGTTTTCAACTTTTTTCAATTTTACCCCGTGGGATATATATTCCACCCACACACATTTGGAACTCTCCTGGGGTACCCTCACACATATTATTCTCTCATTTAGTGGATATTTTCACAAAAAAGTGAAATTTTCAAAAATCCAGAAAATTGGCTGAAAATGACTAAATATCAAGAACTCATTGGGCGAATCGCTCTGGAACTGAAATCAGAACGATCACTGACATTTGCCCTATCTGAAAGTCTGATAAACGCCGGAAAAATGACTAAGTCCAAAAAAAAATTTTTTTTAAACTTTTTTCAATTTTACGCCCGTGGCATATATATTCTACCCACACACATTTGGAACTCTCCTGGGGTACCCTCACACATATTATTCCCTCATTTAGTGGATATTTTCACAAAAAAGTGACATTTTCAATAATCCAGAAAATTGGCTGAAAACGACTAAATATCAAGGACTCATTGGGCGAATCGCTCTGGAACTGATATCGGAACGCTCACTGACATTTGCCCTATCTGAAAGTCTGATAAACGCCGGAAAAATGACTAAGTCCAAAAAAAAATTTTTTTAAACTTTTTTCAATCTTACACCCGTGGGATATATATTCTGCCCACACACATTTGGAACTCTCCAGGGGAACCCTCACACATATTATTCCCTCATTTAGTGGATATTTTCACAAAAAAGTGAAATTTTCAAAAATCCAGAAAATTGGCTGAAAACGACTAAATATCAAGGACTCATTGGGCGAATCGCTCTGGAACTGAAATTGGAACGCTCACTGACATTTGCCCTATCTGAAAGTCTGATAAACGCCGGAAAAATGACTAAGTCCAAAAAAAAAATTTTTTCAATTTTTTTCAATTTTACCCCGGGGGATATATATTCTGCCCACACACATTTGGAACTCTCCTGGGGTGCCCTCACACATATTATTCTCTCATTTAGTGGATATTTTCAAAAAAAGTGAAATTTTCAAAAATCCAGAAAATTGGCTGAAAACGACTAAATATCAAGGACTCATTGGGCGAATCGCTCTGGAACTGAAATCGGAATGCTCACTGACATTTGCCCTATCTGAAAGTCTGATAAACGCCGGAAAAATCACTAAGTCCAAAAAAAAATTGTTTTCAACTTTTTTCAATTTTACCCCGTGGGATATATATTCCACCCACACACATTTGGAACTCTCCTGGGGTACCCTCACACATATTATTCTCTCATTTAGTGGATATTTTCACAAAAAAGTGAAATTTTCAAAAATCCAGAAAATTGGCTGAAAACGACTAAATATCAAGGACTCATTGGGCGAATCGCTCTGGAACTGAAATCAGAACGATCACTGACATTTGCCCTATCTGAAAGTCTGATAAACGCCGGAAAAATGACTAAGTCCAAAAAAAAATTTTTTTCTAATTTTTTCAATTTTACCCCGTGGGATATATATTCTACCCACACACATTTGGAACTCTCCTGGGGTACCCTCACACATATTATTCTCTCATTTAGTGGATATTTTCACAAAAAAGTGACATTTTCAAAAATCCAGAAAATTGGCTGAAAACGACTAAATATCAAGGACTCATTGGGCGAATCGCTCTGGAACTGAAATCGGAACGCTCACTGACACTTGCCCTATCTGAAAGTTTGATAAATGCCGGAAAAATGACTAAGTCCAAAAAAAAAATTTTTTCAATTTTTTTCAATTTTACCCCGTGGGATATATATTCTGCCCACACACATTTGGAACTCTCCTGGGGTGCCCTCACACATATTATTCTCTCATTTAGTGGATATTTTCAAAAAAAGTGAAATTTTCAAAAATCCAGAAAATTGGCTGAAAATGACTAAATATCAAGGACTCATTGGGCGAATCGCTCTGGAACTGAAATTGGAACGCTCACTGACATTTGCCCTTTCTGAAAGTCTGATAAACGCCGGAAAAATGACTAAGTCCAAAAAAAATTTTTTTTAAACTTTTTTCAATCTTACCCCCGTGGGATATATATTCTGCCCACACACATTTGGAACTCTCCAGGGGAACCCTCACACATATTATTCTCTCATTTAGTGGATATTTTCACAAAAAAGTGAAATTTTCAAAAATCCAGAAAATTGGCTGAAAACGACTAAATATCAAGGACTCATTGGGCGAATCGCTCTGGAACTGAAATTGGAACGCTCACTGACATTTGCCCTATCTCAATGTCTGATAAACGCCGGAAAAATGACTAAGTCCAAAAAAAAATTTTTTTAAACTTTTTCAATCTTACACCCGTGGGATATATATTCTGCCCACACACATTTGAAACTCTCCAGGGGAACCCTCACACATATTATTCCCTCATTTAGTGGATATTTTCAAAAAAAGTGAAATTTTCAAAAATCCAGAAAATTGGCTGAAAATGATTAAATATAAAAGACTCATTGGGCGAATCGCTCTGGAAATGAAATCAGAATGCTCACTGACACTTACCCTATCTGAAAGTCTGATAAACGCCGGAAAAATCAGTAAGTCCAAAAAAAATTTTTTTTCAACTTTTTTAAATTTTACCCCTTTGAGATATACATTCTACCCACACACATTTGGAACTCTCCTGGGGTACCCTCACACATATTATTCTCTCATTTAGTGGATATTTTCACAAAAAAGTGAAATTTTCAAAAATCCAAAATATTGGCTGAAAACGACTAAATATCAAGGACTCATTGGGCAATCGCTCTGGAACTGAAATCGGAATGCTCACTGACATTTCCCCTATCTGAAAGTCTGATAAACGCTGGAAAAATGACTAAGTCCAAAAAAAAATTTTTTCAACTTTTTTCAATTTTACCCCTTTGAGATATACATTCTACCCACACACATTTTGGAACTCTCCTGGGGTACCGTCACACATATTATTCCCTCATTTAGTGGATATTTTCACAAAAAAAGTGAAATTTTCAAAAATCCAGAAAATTGGCTGAAAATGACTAAATATCAAGGACTCATTGGGCGAATCGCTCTGGAACTGAAATCGGAATGCTCACTGACATTTCCCCTCTCTGAAAGTTTGAGAAACTCCGGAAAAATGACTAAGTCCAAAAAAAAAATTTTTTCAACTTTTTTCAATTTTACCCCCGTGGGATATATATTCTACCCACACACATTTGGAACTCTCCTGGGGAACCCTCACACATATTATTCCCTCATTTAGTGGATATTTTCACAAAAAAGTGAAATTTTTGAAAAATCCAGAAAATTGGCTGAAAACGACTAAATATCAAGGACTCATAGGGCGAATCGCTCTGGAACTGAAATCGGAACGCTCACTCCCAGGCTCACTCCCTATCTGAAAGTCTGATAAATGCCGGAAAAATGACTAAATCCCCCCAAAAAATTTTTTTCTACTTTTTTCAATTTTTACCCTGTGGGATATATATTCTACTCACACACATTTGGAACTCTCCTGGGGTACCCTCACAACATATTATTCCCTCATTTAGAGGATATTTTCACAAAAAAGTGAAATTTTCAAAAATGCAAAATATTGTCTTAAAACAACTAAATATCAAGGACTCATTGGGCGAATCACTCTGGAACTGAAATCGGAACACTCACTGACACTTCCCCTATCTGAAAGCCTGATAAACGCTGGAAAAATGACTAAATCCCCCCCCAAAAAATTTTTCAACTTTTTTAAATTTTAACCCTGTGGGATATATATACTACCCACACACATTTGGAACTCTCCTGGAGTACCCTCACACATACTATTCCCTCATTTAGTGGATATTTTCACAAAAAAGTGAAATTTTCAAAAATCCAGAAAATTGATATTTAGTCGTTTTCAGCCAAAGACTCATTGGGCGAATCGCTCTGGATCTGAAATTGGAACGCTCACTGACATTTGCCCTATCTGAAAGTCTGATAAACGCCGGAAAAATGACTAAGTCTAAAAAAAAATTTTTTCAACTTTTTTCAATTTTACCCCCGTGGGATATATATTCTGCCCACACACATTTGGAACTCTCCTGGGGTACCCTCACACATATTATTCCCTCATTTAGTGGATATTTTCACAAAAAAGTAAAATTTTCAAAAATCCAGAAAATTGGCTGAAAACGACTAAATATCAAGGACTCATTGGGCGCATCGCTCTGGAAATGAAATCGGAATGCTCACTGACATTTGCCATATCTGAAAGTCTGATAAACGCCGGAAAAATCACTAAGTCCAAAAAAAAAATGTTTTCAACTTTTTTCAATTTTACCCCCGTGGGATATATATTCTACCCACACACATTTGGAACTCTCCAGGGGAACCCTCACACATATTATTCCCTCATTTAGTGGATATTTTCACAAAAAAGTGAAATTTTCAAAAATCCAGAAAATTGGCTGAAAACGACTAAATATCAAAGTCTCATTGGGCGAATCACTCTGGAACTGAAATCGGAATGCTCACTGACATTTGCCCTATCTGAAAGTCTGATAAACGCCGGAAAAATGACTAAGTCCAATAAAAAATGTTTTCAACTTTTATCAATTTTACCCCCGTGGGATATTCTACCCACACACATTTGGAACTCTCCTGGGGTATCCTCACACATATTATTCCCTCATTTAGTGGATATTTTCACAAAAAAGTGAAATTTTCAAAAATCCAGAAAATTGGCTGAAAACGACTAAATATCAAGGACTCATTGGGCGAATCGCTCCGGAACTGAAATCGGAACGCTCACTGACATTTCCCCTGTCTGAAAGTCTGATAAACGCCGGAAAAATGACTAAGTCCAAAAAAAAAAATTTTTCAACTTTTTTCCAATTTACCCCCGTGGGATATATATTCTACCGACACACATTTGGAACTCTCCTGGGGAACCCTCACACCTATTATTCCCTCATTTAGTGGATATTTTCACAAAAAAGTGAAATTTTCAAAAATCCAGAAAATTGGCTGAAAACGACTAAATATCATGTACTCATTGGGCAAATCGCTCTGGAACTGAAATCGGAATGCTCACTGACATTTCCCCTATCTGAAAGTCTGATAAACGCTGGAAAAATGACTAAGTCCAAAAAAAAAAATGTTTCAACTTTTTTCAATTTTATCCCCGTGGGATATATATTCTACCCACACACATTTGGAACTCTCCTGGGGTACCCTCACACATATTATTCTCTCATTTAGTGGATATTTTCACAAAAAAGTGAAATTTTCAAAAATCCAAAATATTGGCTGAAAACGACTAAATATCAAGGACTCATTTGGCAATCGCTCTGGAACTGAAATCGGAATGCTCACTGACATTTCCCCTATCTGAAAGTCTGATAAACGCTGGAAAAATGACTAAGTCCAAAAAAAAATTTTTTCAACTTTTTTCAATTTTACCCCTTTGAGATATACATTCTACCCACACACATTTGGAACTCTCCTGGGGTACCGTCACACATATTATTCCCTGATTTAGTGGATATTTTCACAAAAAAAGTGAAATTTTCAAAAATCCAGAAAATTGGCTGAAAATGACTAAATATCAAGGACTCATTGGGCGAATCGCTCTGGAACTGAAATCGGAATGCTCACTGACATTTCCCCTCTCTGAAAGTTTGAGAAACTCCGGAAAAATGACTAAGTCCAAAAAAAAAATTCTTTCAACTTTTTTCAATTTTACCCCCGTGGGATATATATTCTACCCACACACATTTGGAACTCTCCTGGGGAACCCTCACACATATTATTCCCTCATTTAGTGGATATTTTCACAAAAAAGTGAAATTTTTGAAAAATCCAGAAAATTGGCTGAAAACGACTAAATATCAAGGACTCATAGGGCGAATCGCTCTGGAACTGAAATCGGAACGCTCACTCCCAGGCTCACTCCCTATCTGAAAGTCTGATAAATGCCGGAAAAATGACTAAATCCCCCCAAAAAAATTTTTTCTACTTTTTTCAATTTTTACCCTGTGGGATATATATTCTACTCACACACATTTGGAACTCTCCTGGGGTACCCTCACAACATATTATTCCCTCATTTAGAGGATATTTTCACAAAAAAGTGAAATTTTCAAAAATCCAAAATATTGTCTTAAAACAACTAAATATCAAGGACTCATTGGGCGAATCACTCTGGAACTGAAATCGGAACACTCACTGACACTTCCCCTATCTGAAAGTCTGATAAACGCCGGAAAAATGACTAAATCCCCCCCCAAATAATTTTTCAACTTTTTTAAATTTTAACCCTGTGGGATATATATACTACCCACACACATTTGGAACTCTCCTGGAGTACCCTCACACATACTATTCCCTCATTTAGTGGATATTTTCACAAAAAAGTGAAATTTTCAAAAATCCAGAAAATTGATATTTAGTCGTTTTCAGCCAAAGAGTCATTGGGCGAATCGCTCTGGAACTGAAATTGGAACGCTCACTGACATTTGCCCTATCTGAAAGTCTGATAAACGCCGGAAAAATGACTAAGTCCAAAAAAAAAATTTTTTCAACTTTTTTCAATTTTACCCCCGTGGGATATATATTCTACCCACACACATTTGGAACTCTCCTGGGGTACCCTCACACAAATTATTCCCTTATTTAGTGGATATTTTCCCAAAAAAGTGAAATTTTCAAAAATCCAAAATATTGGCTGAAAACGATTAAATATCAACGACTCATTGGGCGAATCGCTCTGGAACTGAAATCGGAACGCTCACTGACATTTCCCCTATCTGAAAGTCTGATAAACGCCGGAAAAATGTCTACGTCCAAAAAAAAAATTTTTTCAACTTTTTGCAATTTTACCCCCGTGGGATATATATTCTACCCACACACATTTGGAACTCTCCAGGGGAACCCTCACACATATTATTCCCTCATTTAGTGGATATTTTCACAAAAAAGTGAAATTTTCAAAAATCCAGAAAATTGGCTGAAAACGACTAAATATCAAAGACTCATTGGGCGAATCACTCTGGAACTGAAATCGGAATGCTCACTGACATTTGCCCTAACTGAAAGTCTGATAAACGCCGGAAAAATGACTAAGTCCAATAAAAAATGTTTTCAACTTTTATCAATTTTACCCCCGTGGGATATTCTACCCACACACATTTGGAACTCTCCTGGGGTATCCTCACACATATTATTCCCTCATTTAGTGGATATTTTCACAAAAAAGTGACATTTTCAAAAATCCAGAAAATTGGCTGAAAATGCTTAAATATAAAAGACTCATTGGGCGAATCGCTCTGGAAATGAAATCAGAATGCTCACTGACACTTACCCTATCTGAAAGTCTGATAAACGCCGGAAAAATCAGTAAGTCCAAAAAAAATTTTTTTTCAACTTTTTTAAATTTTACCCCTTTGAGATATACATTCTACCCACACACATTTGGAACTCTCCTGGGGTACCGTCACACATATTATTCCCTGATTTAGTGGATATTTTCACAAAAAAAGTGAAATTTTCAAAAATCCAGAAAATTGGCTGAAAATGACTAAATATCAAGGACTCATTGGGCGAATCGCTCTGGAACTGAAATTGGAATGCTCACTGACATTTGCCCTATCTGAAAGTCTGATAAACGCCGGAAAAATGACTAAGTCCAAAAAAAAATTTTTTCAACTTTTTTCAATTTTACCCCCGTGGGATATATATTCTGCCCACACACATTTGGAACTCTCCTGGGGTACCCTCACACATATTATTCCCTCATTTAGTGGATATTTTCACAAAAAAGTAAAATTTTCAAAAATCCAGAAAATTGGCTGAAAACGACTAAATATCAAGGACTCATTGGGCGCATCGCTCTGGAAATGAAATCGGAATGCTCACTGACATTTGCCATATCTGAAAGTCTGATAAACGCCGGAAAAATGACTAAGTCCAAAAAAAAAATGTTTTCAACTTTTTTCAATTTTACCCCCGTGGGATATATATTCTACCCACACACATTTGGAACTCTCCAGGGGAACCCTCACACATATTATTCCCTCATTTAGTGGATATTTTCACAAAAAAGTGAAATTTTCAAAAATCCAGAAAATTGATATTTAGTCGTTTTCAGCCAAAGACTCATTGGGCGAATCGCTCTGGAACTGAAATCGGAATGCTCACTGACATTTGCCCTATCTGAAAGTCTGATAAACGCCGGAAAAATGACTAAGTCCAAAAAAAAATTTTTTTAAACTTTTTTCAATTTTACCCCCGTGGGATATATATTCTACCCACACACATTTGGAACTCTCCTGGGGTACCCTCACACATATTATTCCCTTATTTAGTGGATATTTTCACAAAAAAGTGAAATTTTCAAAAATCCAAAATATTGGCTGAAAACGATTAAATATCAACGACTCATTGGGCGAATCGCTCTGGAACTGAAATCGGAACGCTCACTGACATTTCCCCTATCTGAAAGTCTGATAAACGCCGGAAAAATGTCTACGTCCAAAAAAAAAATGTTTTCAACTTTTTGCAATTTTACCCCCGTGGGATATATATTCTACCCACACACATTTGGAACTCTCCTGGGGAACCCTCACACATATTATTCCCTCATTTAGTGGATATTTTCACAAAAAAGTGAAATTTTCAAAAATCCAGAAAATTGGCTGAAAACGAAAAAATATCAAGGACTCATTGGGCGAATCGCTCTTGAACTGAAATCGGAACGCTCACTGACATTTGCCATATCTGAAAGTCTGATAAACGGCGGAAAAATGACTAAGTCCAAAAAAAAAATGTTTTCAACTTTTTTCAATTTTACCCCCGTGGGATATATATTCTACCCACACACATTTGGAACTCTCCTGGGGAACCCTCACACATATTATTCTCTCATTTAGTGGTTATTTTCACAAAAAAGTGAAATTTTCAAAAATCCAGAAAATTGGCTGAAAACGACTAAATATCAAGGACTCATTGGGCGAATCGCTCTGGAACTGAAATCGGAACGCTCACTGACATATCCCCTATCTGAAATTCTGATAAACGCCGGAAAAATGACTAAGTCCAAAAAAAAACCTTTTCAACTTTTTTCAATTTTACCCCCGTGAGATATATATTCTACCCACACACATTTGGAACTCTCCTGGGGTACCCTCACACATATTATTCCCTCATTTAGTGGATATTTTCACAAAAAAGTGAAATTTTCAAAAATCCAAAATATTGGCTGAAAACGACTAAATATCAAGGAATCATTTGGCGAATCGCTCTGGAACTGAAATCGGAACGCTCACTGACATTTCCCCTATCTGAAAGTCTGATAAACGCCGGAAAAATGACTAAGTCTGAAAAAAAAATTTTTCAACTTTTTTCAATTTTCCCCTGTGGGATATATATTCTAACCACACACATTTGGAACTCTCCTGGGGTACCCTCACACATATTATTCCCTCATTTAGTGGATATTTTCACAAAAAAGTGAAATTTTCAAAAATCCAGAAAATTGGCTGAAAAAGACTAAATATCAAGGACTCATTGGGCGAATCGCTCTGGAACTGAAATCGGAACGCTCACTGACATTTCCCCTATCTGAAAGTCTGATAAACGCCGGAAAAATGACTAAGACCAAAAAAAAAATTTTTTTTATTTTTTTCAATTTTACCCACGTGGGATATATATTCTACCCACACACATTTGGAACTCTCCTAGGGTACCCTCACACATATTATTCCCTCATTTAGTGGATATTTTCACAAAAAAGTGAAATTTTCAAAAATCCAGAAAATTGGCTGAAAAAGACTAAATATCAAGGACTCATTGGGCGAATCGCTCTGGAACTGAAATCGGAACGCTCACTGACATTTGCCAAATCTGAAAGTCTGATAAACGACGGAAAAATGACTAAGTCCAAAAAAAAAATTTTTCAACTTTTTTCAATTTTACCCACGTGGGATATATATTCTACCCACAAACATTTGGAACTCTCCTGGGGTACCCTCACACATATTATTCCCTCATTTAGTGGATATTTTCACAAAAAAGTGAAATTTTCAAAAATCCAAAATATTGGCTGAAAACGACTAAATATCAAGGACTCATTTGGCGAATCGCTCTGGAACTGAAATCGGAAAGCTCACTGACATTTCTCCTATCTGAAAGTCTGATAAATGCCGGAAAAATGACTAAGTCTGAAAAAAAAATTTTTCAACTTTTTTCAATTTTCCCCCGTGAGATATATATTCTAACCACACACATTTGGAACTCTCCTGGGGTACCCTCACACATATTATTCCCTCATTTAGTGGATATTTTCACAAAAAAGTGAAATTTTCAAAAATCCAGAAAATTGGCTGAAAAAGACTAAATATCAAGGACTCATTGGGCGAATCGCTCTGGAACTGAAATCGGAACGCTCACTGACATTTCCCCTATCTGAAAGTCTGATAAACGCCGGAAAAATGACTAAGTCAAAAAAAAAAAAATTTAAATTTTACCCCCGTGGGATATGTATTCTACCCACACACATTTGGAGCTCTCCTGGGGTACCCTCACACATATTATTCCCTCATTTAGTGGATATTTTCACAAAAAAGTGAAATTTTTAAAAATCCAGAAAATTGGCTAAAAACGACTAAATATCAAGGACTCATTGGGTGAATCGCTCTGGAACTGAAATCAGAATGCTCACTGACAATTCCCCAATCTGAAAGTCTGACAAATGCCGTAAAAATAACTAAGTCCAAAAAATATTTTTTTTTAACTTTTTTCAATTTTACCCCCGTGGGATATATATTCTACCCACACACATTTGGAGCTCTCCTGGGGTACCCTCACACATATTATTCACTCACTTAGTGGATATTTTCACAAACAAGTGAAATTTTCAAAAATCCAGAAAATTGGCTTAAAAAGACTAAATATCAAGGACTCATTGGGAGAATCGCTCTGGAACTGAAATCGGAACGCTCACTGACATTTGCCCTATCTGAAAGTCTGATAAACACCAGAAAAAATGACTAAGTCCAAAAAAACAATTTTTTCAACTTTTTTCAATTTTACCCTTGTGGTATATATATTCTACCCACACACATTTGGAACTCTCCTGGGGTACCCTCACACATATTATTCACTCATTTAGTGGATATTTTCACAAAAAAGTGAAATTTTCAAAAATCCAGAAAATTGGCTGAAAGCGACTAAATATCAAGGACTCATTGGACGAATCGCTCTGGAACTGAAATCGGAATGCTCACTGACATTTCTCCTATCTGAAAGTCTGATAAACGCCGGAAAAATGACAAAATCCCAAAAAAAATTTTTTTCAACTTTTTTCAGTTTTACCCCGTGGGATATATATTCTACCCACACACATTTGGAACTCTCCTGGGGTACCCTCACACATATTATTCCCTCATTTAGTGGATATTTTCACAAAAAAGTGAAATTTTCAAAAATCCAGAAAATTGGCTGAAAAAGACTAAATATCAAGGACTCATTGGGCGAATCGCTCTGGAACTGAAATCGGAACGCTCACTGACATTTCCCCTATCTGAAAGTCTGATAAACGCCGGAAAAATGACTAAGTCAAAAAAAAAATTTTCAACTTTTTTCAATTTTACCCCCGTGGGATATATATTCTACCCACACACATTTGGAACTCTCCTGGGGCACCCTCACACATATTATTCCCTCATTTAGTGGATATTTTCACAAAAAAGTGAAATTTTTAAAAATCCAGAAAATTGGCTGAAAACGACTAAATATCAAGGACTCATTGGGAGAATTGCGCTGGAACTGAAATCGGAACGCTCACTGACATTTGCCCTATCTGAAAGTCTGATAAACGCCGGAAAAATGACTAAATCCAAAAAAATTTTTTTTTCAACTTTTTTCAGTTTTACCCCGTGGGATATATATTCTACCCACACACATTTGGAACTCTCCTGGGGTACCCTCACACATATTATTCCCTCATTTAGTGGATATTTTCACAAAAAAGTGAAATTTTCAAAAATCCAGAAAATTGGCTGAAAGCGACTAAATATCAAGGACTCATTGGGCGAATCGCTCTGGAACTGAAATCGGAACGCTCACTGACATTTCTCCTATCTGAAAGTCTGATAAACGCCGGAAAAATGAATGTCCAAAAAAAAAATTTTTTCAACTTTTTTCAATTTTACCCCTGTGGGATATATATTCTACCCACAGACACTTGGAACTCTCCTGGGGTACCCTCACACATATTATTCCCTCATTTAGTGGATATTTTCACAAAAAAGTGAAATTTTCAAAAATCCAGAAAATTGGCTGAAAACGACTAAATATTAAGGACTCATTGGGAGAATCGCTCTGGAACTGAAATCGGAATGCTCACTGACATTTGCCCTATCTGAAAGTCTGATAAACGCCAGAAAAAATGACTAAGTCCAAAAAACAATTTTTTCAACTTTTTTCAATTTTACCCTCGTGGTATATATATTCTACCCACACACATTTGGAACTCTCCTGGGGTACCCTCACACATATTATTCCCTCATTTAGTGGATATTTTCACAAAAAAGTGAAATTTTCAAAAATCCAAAATATTGGCTGAAAACGACTAAATATCAAGGACTCATTGGGCGAAACGCTCTGGAACTGAAATCGGAACGCTCAATGACATTTGCCCTATCTGAAAGTCTGATAAACGCCGGAAAAATGACTAGGTCCAAAAAAAAATAGTTTTAAACTTTTTTCAATTTTACCCCCGTGGGATATATATTCTACCCACACTCATTTGGAACTCTCCTGGGGTACCCTCACACATATTATTCACTCACTTAGTGGATATTTTCACAAAAAAGTGAAATTTTCAAAAATCCAGAAAATTGGTTGAAAACGAATAATATCAAGGGCTCATTGGGCGAATCGCTCTGGAACTGAAATCGGAACGCTCAATGACATTTGCCCTATCTGAAAGTCTGATAAACGCCAGAAAAATGACTAAGTGAAAAAAAAAATTTTTTTCAACTTTTTTCAATTTTACCCCCGTGGGATATATATTCTACCCACACTCATTTGGAACTCTCCTGGGGTACCCTCACATATATTATTCACTCATTTAGTGGATATTTACACAAAAAAGTGAAATTTTCAAAAATCCAGAAAAATGGCTGAAAGCGACTAAATATCAAGGACTCATTGGGCGAATCGCTCTGGAACTGAAATCGGAACGCTCACTGACATTTCTCCTATCTGAAAGCCTGATAAACGCCGGAAAAATGACAAAATCCCCAAAAAAATTTTTTTCAACTTTTTTCAGTTTTACCCCGTGGGATATATATTCTACCCACACACATTTGGAACTCTCCTGGGGTACCCTCACACATATTATTCCCTCATTTAGTGGATATTTTCACAAAAAAGTGAAATTTTCAAAAATCCAGAAAATTGGTTGAAAACGAATAATATCAAGGGCTCATTGGGCGAATCGCTCTGGAACTGAAATCGGAACGCTCAATGACATTTGCCCTATCTGAAAGTCTGATAAACGCCAGAAAAATGACTAAGTGAAAAAAAAAATTTTTTTCAACTTTTTTCAATTTTACCCCCGTGGGATATATATTCTACCCACACTCATTTGGAACTCTCCTGGGGTACCCTCACATATCTTATTCACTCATTTAGTGGATATTTACACAAAAAAGTGAAATTTTCAAAAATCCAGAAAATTGGCTGAAAGCGACTAAATATCAAGGACTCATTGGGCGAGTCGCTCTGGAACTGAAATCGGAACGCTCACTGACAATTCTCGTATCTGAAAGTCTGATAAACGCCGGAAAAATGACAAAATCCCCAAAAAATTTTTTTCAACTTTTTTCAGTTTTACCCCGTGGGATATATATTCTACCCACACACATTTGGAACTCTCCTGGGGTACCCTCACACATATTATTCCCTCATTTAGTGGATATTTTCACAAAAAAGTGAAATTTTCAAAAATCCAGAAAATTGGCTGAAAAAGACTAAATATCAAGGACTCATTGGGCGAATCGCTCTGGAACTGAAATCGGAACGCTCACTGACTTTTCCCCTATCTGAATGTCTGATAAACGCCGGAAAAATGACTAAGACAAAAAAAATTTTTTCAACTTTTTTCAATTTTACCCCCGTGGGATATATATTCTACCCACACACATTTGGAACTCTCCTGGGGCACCCTCACACATATTATTCCCTCATTTAGTGGATATTTTCACAAAAAAGTGAAATTTTTAAAAATCCAGAAAATTGGCTGAAAACGACTAAAATATCAAGGACTCATTGGGCGAATCGCTCTGGAACTGAAATCGGAACGCTCAATGACATTTGCCCTATCTGAAAGCCTGATAAACGTCGGAAAAATGTCTGTACAAAAAAAAAATTTTTTCAACTTTTTTCAATTTTACCCCTGTGTGATATGTATTCTACCCACAGACATTTGGAACTCTCCTGGGGTACCCTCACACATATTATTCCCTCATTTAGTGGATATTTTCACAAAAAAGTTAAATTTTCAAAAATCCAAAATATTGGCTGAAAACGATTAAAATATCAAGGACTCATTGGGCGAATCGCTCTGGAACTGAAATCGGAACGCTCAATGACATTTGCCCTATCTGAAAGTCTGATACACGCCGGAAAAATGACTAAGTCCAAAAAAAAAATAGTTTTAAACTTTTTTCAATTTTACCCCCGTGGGATATATATTCTACCCACACTCATTTGGAACTCTCCTGGGGTACCCTCACACATATTATTCACTCATTTAGAGGATAGTTTCACAAATAAGTGAAATTTTCAAAAATCCAAAATATTGGCTGAAAACGACTAAATATCAAGGACTCATTGGGCGAATCGCTCTGGAACTGAAATCGGAACGCTCAATGACATTTGCCCTATCTGAAAGTCTGATAAACGCCGGAAAAATGACTAAATCCAAAAAAATTTTTTTTTCAACTTTTTTCAGTTTTACCCCTTGGGATATATATTCTACCCACACACATTTGGAACTCTCCTGGGGTACCCTCACACATATTATTCCCTCATTTAGTGGATATTTTCACAAAAAAGTGAAATTTTCAAAAATCCAGAAAATTGGCTGAAAACGACTAAATATCAAGGGCTCATTGGGCGAATGGCTCTGGAACTGAAATCGGAACGCTCAATGACATTTGCCCTATCTGAAAGTCCGATAAACGCCGGAAAAATGACTAAATCCCCCAAAAAAATTTTTTCAACTTTTTTCAGTTTTACCCCGTGGGATATATATTCTACCCACACACATTTGGAACTCTCCTGGGGTACCCTCACACATATTATTCCCTCATTTAGTGGATATTTTCACAAAAAAGTGAAATTTTCAAAAACCAAGAAAAGTGGCTGAAAACGACTAAATATCAAGGACTCATTGGGAGAATCGCTCTGGAACTGAAATCGGAACGCTCACTGACATTTGCCCTATCTGACAGTCTGATAAACGCCAGAAAAAATGACTAAGTCCAAAAAAACAATTTTTTCAACTTTTTTCAATTTTACCCTTGTGGTATATATATTCTACCCACACTCATTTGGAACTCTCCGGGGGTACCCTCACACATATTATTCACTCATTTAGTGGATATTTTCACAAAAAAGTTAAATTTTCAAAAATCCAGAAAATTGGCTGAAAAAGACTAAATATCAAGGACTCATTGGGCGAATCGCTCTGGAACTGAAATCGGAACGCTCAATGACATTTGCCCTATCTGAAAGTCCGATAAACGCCGGAAAAATGACTAAATCACAAAAAAATTTTTTTTTAACTTTTTTCAGTTTTACCCCGTGGGATATATATTCTACCCACACACATTTGGAACTCTCCTGGGGTACCCTCACACATATTATTCCCTCATTTAGTGGATATTTTCACAAAAAAGTGAAATTTTCAAAAATCCAGAAAATTGGCTGAAAAAGACTAAATATCAAGGACTCATTTGGCGAATCGCTCTGGAACTGAAATCGGAACGCTCACTGACATTTCTCCTATCTGAAAGTCTGATAAACATCGGAAAAATGACTGTCCAAAAAAAAAATTTTTTCAACTTTTTTCAATTTTACCCCTGTGTGATATATATTCTACCCACAGACATTTGGAACTCTCCTGGGGTACCCTCACACATATTATTCCCTCATTTAGTGGATATTTTCACAAAAAAGTTAAATTTTCAAAAATCCAAAATATTGGCTGAAAACGACTAAATATCAAGGACTCATTGGGCGAATCGCTCTGGAACTGAAATCGGAACGCTCACTGACTTTTCCCCTATCTGAATGTCTGATAAACGCCGGAAAAATGACTAAGACAAAAAAAATTTTTTCAACTTTTTTCAATTTTACCCCCGTGGGATATATATTCTACCCACACACATTTGGAACTCTCCTGGGGCACCCTCACACATATTATTCCCTCATTTAGTGGATATTTTCACAAAAAAGTGAAATTTTTAAAAATCCAGAAAATTGGCTGAAAACGACTAAAATATCAAGGACTCATTGGGCGAATCGCTCTGGAACTGAAATCGGAACGCTCAATGACATTTGCCCTATCTGAAAGCCTGATAAACGTCGGAAAAATGTCTGTACAAAAAAAAAATTTTTTCAACTTTTTTCAATTTTACCCCTGTGTGATATGTATTCTACCCACAGACATTTGGAACTCTCCTGGGGTACCCTCACACATATTATTCCCTCATTTAGTGGATATTTTCACAAAAAAGTTAAATTTTCAAAAATCCAAAATATTGGCTGAAAACGATTAAAATATCAAGGACTCATTGGGCGAATCGCTCTGGAACTGAAATCGGAACGCTCAATGACATTTGCCCTATCTGAAAGTCTGATACACGCCGGAAAAATGACTAAGTCCAAAAAAAAAATAGTTTTAAACTTTTTTCAATTTTACCCCCGTGGGATATATATTCTACCCACACTCATTTGGAACTCTCCTGGGGTACCCTCACACATATTATTCACTCATTTAGAGGATAGTTTCACAAATAAGTGAAATTTTCAAAAATCCAAAATATTGCCTGAAAACGACTAAATATCAAGGACTCATTGGGCGAATCGCTCTGGAACTGAAATCGGAACGCTCAATGACATTTGCCCTATCTGAAAGTCTGATAAACGCCGGAAAAATGACTAAATCCAAAAAAATTTTTTTTTCAACTTTTTTCAGTTTTACCCCTTGGGATATATATTCTACCCACACACATTTGGAACTCTCCTGGGGTACCCTCACACATATTATTCCCTCATTTAGTGGATATTTTCACAAAAAAGTGAAATTTTCAAAAATCCAGAAAATTGGCTGAAAACGACTAAATATCAAGGGCTCATTGGGCGAATGGCTCTGGAACTGAAATCGGAACGCTCAATGACATTTGCCCTATCTGAAAGTCCGATAAACGCCGGAAAAATGACTAAATCCCCCAAAAAAATTTTTTCAACTTTTTTCAGTTTTACCCCGTGGGATATATATTCTACCCACACACATTTGGAACTCTCCTGGGGTACCCTCACACATATTATTCCCTCATTTAGTGGATATTTTCACAAAAAAGTGAAATTTTCAAAAACCAAGAAAAGTGGCTGAAAACGACTAAATATCAAGGACTCATTGGGAGAATCGCTCTGGAACTGAAATCGGAACGCTCACTGACATTTGCCCTATCTGACAGTCTGATAAACGCCAGAAAAAATGACTAAGTCCAAAAAAACAATTTTTTCAACTTTTTTCAATTTTACCCTTGTGGTATATATATTCTACCCACACTCATTTGGAACTCTCCGGGGGTACCCTCACACATATTATTCACTCATTTAGTGGATATTTTCACAAAAAAGTTAAATTTTCAAAAATCCAGAAAATTGGCTGAAAAAGACTAAATATCAAGGACTCATTGGGCGAATCGCTCTGGAACTGAAATCGGAACGCTCAATGACATTTGCCCTATCTGAAAGTCCGATAAACGCCGGAAAAATGACTAAATCACAAAAAAATTTTTTTTTAACTTTTTTCAGTTTTACCCCGTGGGATATATATTCTACCCACACACATTTGGAACTCTCCTGGGGTACCCTCACACATATTATTCCCTCATTTAGTGGATATTTTCACAAAAAAGTGAAATTTTCAAAAATCCAGAAAATTGGCTGAAAAAGACTAAATATCAAGGACTCATTTGGCGAATCGCTCTGGAACTGAAATCGGAACGCTCACTGACATTTCTCCTATCTGAAAGTCTGATAAACATCGGAAAAATGACTGTCCAAAAAAAAAATTTTTTCAACTTTTTTCAATTTTACCCCTGTGTGATATATATTCTACCCACAGACATTTGGAACTCTCCTGGGGTACCCTCACACATATTATTCCCTCATTTAGTGGATATTTTCACAAAAAAGTTAAATTTTCAAAAATCCAAAATATTGGCTGAAAACGACTAAATATCAAGGACTCATTGGGCGAATCGCTCTGGAACTGAAATCGGAACGCTCAATGACATTTGCCCTATCTGAAAGTCTGATAAACGCCGGAAAAATGACTAAGTGCAAAAAAAAAATAGTTTTAAACTTTTTTCAATTTTACCACCGTGGGATATATATTCTACCCACACTCATTTGGAACTCTCCTGGGGTACCCTCACACATATTATTCACTCATTTAGTGGATATTTTCACAAATAAGTGAAATTTTCAAAAATCCAAAATATTGGCTGAAAACGACTAAATATCAAGGACTCATTGCGCGAATCGCTCTGGAACTGAAATCGGAACGCTCAATGACATTTGCCCTATCTGAAAGTCTGATAAACGCCGGAAAAATGACTAAGTCCAAAAAAAAATGTTTTCAACTTTTTTAAATTTTACCCCCGTGGGATATATATTCTACCCACACACATTTGGAACTCTCCTGGGGTACCCTCACACATATTATTCCCTCATTTAGTGGATATTTTCACAAAAAAGTGAAGTTTTCAAAAATCCATAAAATTGGCTGAAAACGACTAAATATCAAGGACTCAATGGGCGAATCGCTCTGGAACTGAAATCGGAATACTCACTGACAATTCTCCTATCTGAAAGTCTGATAAATGTCGGAAAAGTGACTAAGTCCAAAAAAAATTTTTTTTAAACTTTTTTCAATTTTACTCCCGTGGGATATATATTCTACCCACACACATTTGGAACTCTCCTGGGGTACCCTCACACATATTATTCCCTCATTTAGTGGATATTTTCACAAAAAAGTGAAATTTTCAAAAATCCAGAAAATTGGCTGAAAAAGACTATATATCAAGGACTCATTGCGAGAATCGCTCTGGAACTGAAATCGGAACGCTCACTGACATTTCCCCTATCTGAAAGTTTGATAAACGGTGGAAAAATGACTAAGTCCAAAAAAAAAATGTTTAAACTTTTTTCAATTTTACCCCTGTGGGATATATATTCTACCCACACACATGTGGAACTCTCCTGGGGTACCCTCACACATATTATTCCCTCATTTAGTGGATATTTTCGCAAAAAAGAGAAATTTTCAAAAATCCAGAAAATTGGCTGAAAACGACTAAATATCAAGGACTCATTGGGCGAATCGCTCTGGAACTGAAATCGGAACGCTCATTGATATTTCCCCAATTTGAAAGTCTGCCAAACGCCGGAAAAATGACTAAGTCCAAAAAAAAAAATGTTTCAACTTTTTTAAACTTTACCCCCGTGGGATATGTATTCTACCAACACACATCTGGAACTCTCCTGGGGTACCCTCACACATATTATTCCCTCATTTAGTGGATATTTTCACAAAAAAGTGAAATTTTCAAAAATCCAGAAAATTGGCTGAAAAAGACTAAATATCAAGGACTCATTGGGCGAATCGCTCTGAAACTGAAATCGGAACGCTCACTGACATTTCCCCTATCTGAAAGTTTGATAAACGGTGGAAAAATGACTAAGTCCAAAAAAAAAAATGTTTCAACTTTTTTACATTTTACCCCCGTGGGATATGTATTCTACCCACACACATCTGGAACTCTCCTGGGGTACCCTCACACATATTATTCCCTCATTTAGTGGATATTTTCACAAAAAAAGTGAAATTTTCAAAAATAAAGAAAATTGGCTGAAAACGACTAAATAGCGAGGACTCATTGGGCGAATCGCTCTGGAACTGAAATCGCAACGCTCACTGACATTTCCCCTATCCGAAAGTCTGATAAACGCCGGAAAAATGAGTAAGTCCAAAAAAAAAATTTTTTCAACTTTTTTCAATTTTACCCCATGGGATATATATTCTATCAATACACATTTGGAACTCTCCTGGGGTACCCTCACACATATTATTCCCTCATTTAATGGATATTTTCACAAAAAAGTGAAGCTTTCAAAAATCCATAAAATTGGCTCAAAACGACTAAATATCAAGGACTCAATGGGCGAATCGCTCTGGAACTGAAATCGGAACGCTCACTGCCATTTCCCCAATCTGAAAGTCTGACAAACGCCAGAAAAATGACTAAGTCCAAAAAAAAAATTTTTTTAACTTTTTTCAATTTTAACCCCGTGGGATATGTATTCTACCCAAACACATTTGGAACTCTCCTGGGGTACCCTCACACATATTATTCCCTCATTTAGTTTATATTTTCTCAAAAAAGTGAAATTTTCAAAAATCCAGAAAATTTGGCTGAAAACAACTAAATATCAAGGACTCATTGGGCGAATCGCTCTGGAACTGAAATTGGAATGCTCACTCCCTAGCTCACTCCCTATCTGAAAGTATGATAAACGCCGGAAAAAAGACAAAGTCCAAAAAAAAAATTTTTTCAACTTTTTTAAATTTTACCCCCGTGGGATATATATTCTACCCACACACATTTGGAACTCTCCTGGGGTACCCTCACACATATTATTCCCTCATTTATTGGATATTTTCACAAAAAAGTGAAATTTTCAAAAATCCAGAAAATTGGCTGAAAACGACTAAATATCAAGGAGTCATTGGGCGAATCGCTCTGGAACTGAAATCGGAATGCTCACTGACATTTCCCCTATCTGAAAGTCTGATAAACGCCGGAAAAATGACTAAGACCAAAAAAAAAATGTTTTCAACTTTTTTCAATTTTACCCCCGTGGAATATATATTCTACCCACACACATTTGGAACTCTCCTGGGGTACCCTCACACATATTATTCCCTCATTTAGTAGATATTTTCACAAAAAAGTGAAATTTTCAAAAATCCAGAAAATTGGCTGAAAAAGACTAAATATCAAGGACTCATTGGGCGAATCGCTCTGGAACTGAAATCGGAACGCTCAATCCCTAGCTCACTCCCTATCTGAAAGTCTGATAAACGCCGGAAAAATGAGTAAGTCTAAAAAAAAATTTTTTTTAACTTTTTTCAATTTTTCTCCCGTGGGATATATATTCTACCCACACACATGTGGAACTCTCCTGGGGTACCCTCACACATATTATTCCCTCATTTAGTGGATATTTTCACAAAAAAGAGAAATTTTCAAAAATCCAGAAAATTGGCTGAAAACGACTAAATATCAAGGACTCATTGGGCGAATCGCTCTGGAACTGAAATCGGAACGCTCATTGATATTTCCCCAATTTGAAAGTCTGCCAAACGCCGGAAAAATGACTAAGTCCAAAAAAAAAAATGTTTCAACTTTTTTAAACTTTACCCCCGTGGGATATGTATTCTACCAACACACATCTGGAACTCTCCTGGGGTACCCTCACACATATTATTCCCTCATTTAGTGGATATTTTCACAAAAAAGTGAAATTTTCAAAAATCCAGAAAATTGGCTGAAAAAAACTAAATATCAAGGACTCATTGGGCGAATCGCACTGAAACTGAAATCGGAACGCTCACTGACATTTCCCCTATCTGAAAGTTTGATAAACGGTGGAAAAATGACTAAGTCCAAAAAAAAAAATGTTTCAACTTTTTTACATTTTACCCCCGTGGGATATGTATTCTACCCACACACATCTGGAACTCTCCTGGGGTACCCTCACACATATTATTCCCTCATTTAGTGGATATTTTCACAAAAAAAGTGAAATTTTCAAAAATAAAGAAAATTGGCTGAAAACGACTAAATAGCGAGGACTCATTGGGCGAATCGCTCTGGAACTGAAATCGGAACGCTCACTGACATTTCCCCTATCCGAAAGTCTGATAAACGCCGGAAAAATGAGTAAGTCCAAAAAAAAATTTTTTTCAACTTTTTTCAATTTTACCCCATGGGATATATATTCTATCAATACACATTTGGAACTCTCCTGGGGTACCCTCACACATATTATTCCCTCATTTAATGGATATTTTCACAAAAAAGTGAAGCTTTCAAAAATCCATAAAATTGGCTGAAAACGACTAAATATCAAGGACTCAATGGGCGAATCGCTCTGGAACTGAAATCGGAACGCTCACTGCCATTTCCCCAATCTGAAAGTCTGACAAACGCCAGAAAAATGACTAAGTCCAAAAAAAAATTTTTTTTAACTTTTTTCAATTTTAACCCCGTGGGATATGTATTCTACCCAAACACATTTGGAACTCTCCTGGGGTACCCTCACACATATTATTCCCTCATTTAGTGGATATTTTCTCAAAAAAGTGAAATTTTCAAAAATCCAGAAAATTTGGCTGAAAACAACTAAATATCAAGGACTCATTGGGCGAATCGCTCTGGAACTGAAATTGGAATGCTCACTCCCTAGCTCACTCCCTATCTGAAAGTATGATAAACGCCGGAAAAAAGACAAAGTCCAAAAAAAAAATTTTTTCAACTTTTTTAAATTTTACCCCCGTGGGATATATATTCTACCCACACACATTTGGAACTCTCCTGGGGTACCCTCACACATATTATTCCCTCATTTAGTGGATATTTTCACAAAAAAGTGAAATTTTCAAAAATCCAGAAAATTGGCTGAAAACGACTAAATATCAAGGAGTCATTGGGCGAATCGCTCTGGAACTGAAATCGGAATGCTCACTGACATTTCCCCTATCTGAAAGTCTGATAAACGCCGGAAAAATGACTAAGACCAAAAAAAAAATGTTTTCAACTTTTTTCAATTTTACCCCCGTGGAATATATATTCTACCCACACACATGAGGAACTCTCCTGGGGTACCATCACACATATTATTCCCTCATTTAGTGGATATTTTCACAAAAAAGAGAAATTTTCAAAAATCCAGAAAATTGGCTGAAAACGACTAAATATCAAGGACTCATTGGGCGAATCGCTCTGAAACTGAAATCGGAACGCTCACTGACATTTCCCCTATCTGAAAGTTTGATAAACGGTGGAAAAATGACTAAGTCCAAAAAAAAAAATGTTTCAACTTTTTTACATTTTACCCCCGTGGGATATGTATTCTACCCACACACATCTGGAACTCTCCTGGGGTACCCTCACACATATTATTCCCTCATTTAGTGGATATTTTCACAAAAAAAGTGAAATTTTCAAAAATAAAGAAAATTGGCTGAAAACGACTAAATAGCGAGGACTCATTGGGCGAATCGCTCTGGAACTGAAATCGGAACGCTCACTGACATTTCCCCTATCCGAAAGTCTGATAAACGCCGGAAAAATGAGTAAGTCCAAAAAAAAATTTTTTTCAACTTTTTTCAATTTTACCCCATGGGATATATATTCTATCAATACACATTTGGAACTCTCCTGGGGTACCCTCACACATATTATTCCCTCATTTAATGGATATTTTCACAAAAAAGTGAAGCTTTCAAAAATCCATAAAATTGGCTGAAAACGACTAAATATCAAGGACTCATTGGGCGAATCGCTCTGGAACTGAAATCGGAAAGCTCACTGACATTTCCCCTATCTGAAAGTCTGATAAACGCCGGAAAAATGACTAAGTCCAAAAAAAAAAAATGTTTCAAATTTTTTCAATTTTACTCCCGTGGGATATATATTCTACCCACACACATTTGGAACTCTCCTGGGGTACCCTCACACATATTATTCCCTCATTTAGTGGATATTTTCACAAAAAAGTGAAATTTTCAAAAATAAAGAAAATTGGCTGAAAACGACTAAATATCAAGGACTCATTGGGCGAATCGCTCTGGAACTGAAATCGGAATGCTCACTGACAATTCCCGTATCTGAAAGTCTGATAAATGCCGGAAAAGTGACTAAGTCCAAAAAAAATTTTTTTTCAACTTTTTTCAATTTTACCCCCGTGGGATATATATTCTACCCACACACATTTGGAACTCTCCTGAGGTACCCTCACACATATTATTCCCTCATTTAGTGGATATTTTCTCATAAAAGTGAAATTTTCAAAAATCCAGAAAATTGGCTGAAAACAACTAAATATCAAGTACTCAATGGGCAAATCGCTCTGGAACTGAAATCGGAACGCTCACTGACATTTCCCCTATCTGAAAGTTTGATAAACGGTGGAAAAATGACTAAGTCCCCAAAAATTTTTTTCCAATTTTACCCCCGTGGGATATATATTCTACCCACACACATTTGGAACTCTCCTGGGGTACCCTCACACATATTATTCCCTCATTTAGTGGATAGTTTCACAAAAAAGTGAAATTTTCAAAAATCCAGAAAGTTGTCTGAAAACGATCAAATATCATGGACTCATTGGGCGAATCGCTCTGGACCTGAAATCGTAACGCTCACTGACATTTCCCCTATCTGAAAGTCTGATAAACGCCGGAAAAATGACTAACTCCAAAAAAAAAAATTTTTCAACTTTTTTCAATTTTACCCCCGTGGGATATATATTCTACCCACACACATTTGGCACTCTCCTGGGGTACCCTCACACATATTATTCCCTCATTTAGTGGATATTTTCACAAAAAAGTGAAATTTTCAAAAATCCAGAAAATTGGCTGAAAAAGACTAAATATCAAGGACTCATTGGGTGAATCGCTCTGGAACTGAAATCGGAACGCTCACTGACATTTGCCCTATCTGAAAGTCTGATAAACGCCAGAAAAATGACTAAGTCCAAAATAAATTTTTTTCAATTTTACCCCCGTGGGATATATATTCTACCCACACACATTTGGAACTCTCCTGGGGTACCCTCACACATATTATTCCCTCATTTAGTGTATATTTTCACAAAAAAGTGAAATTTACAAAAATCCAGAAAATTGGCTGAAAACGACTAAATATCAAGGACTCATTGGGCGAATCGCTCAGGAACTGAAATCGTAATGCTCACTGACATTTCCCCTATCTGAAAGTCTGATAAAGGCTGGAAAAATGACTAAGTCCAAAAAAAAAATTTTTTCAACTTTTTTCAATTTTACTCCCGTGGGATATATATTCTACCCACACACATTTGGAACTCTCCTGGGGTACCCTCACACATATTATTCCCTCATTTAGTGGATATTTTCACAAAAAAGTGAAATTTTCAAAACTCCAAAATATTGGCTGAAAACGACTAAACATCAAGGACTCATTGGGCGAATCGCTCTGGAACTGAAATCGGAACACTCACTGACATTTGCCCTATCTGAAAGTCTGATAAACGCCGGAAAAATGACTAAGTCCCAAAAAATTTTTTTAAAATTTTACCCCCGTGGGATATATATTCTACCCACACACATTTGGAACTCTCCTGGGGTACCCTCACACATATTATTCCCTCATTTAGTGGATATTTTCACAAAAAAGTGAAACTTTCAAAAATCTAGAATATTGGCTGAAAACGACTAAATATCATGGACTCATTGGGTGAATCGCTCTGGAACTGAAATCAGAACGCTCACTCCCTAGCTCACTCCCTATCTGAAAGTCTGATAAACGCCAGAAAATTGACTAAGTCCAAAAAAAAAATTTTTTCAACTTTTTTCCATTTTACCCCCCGTGGGATATATATTCTACCCACACACATTTGGAACTCTCCTGGGGTACCCTCACACATATTATTCCCTCATTTAGTGGATATTTTCACAAAAAAGAGAAATTTTCAAAAATCCAAATTATTGGCTGAAAACGACTAAATATCAAGGACTCATTGGGCGAATCGCTCTGGAACTGATATCGGAGCGCTCACTGACATTTGCCGTATCTGAACGTCTGATAAACGCCAGGAAAATGACTAAGTCCAAAAAATTTTTTTTTCAATTTTACCCCCGTGGGATATATATTCTACCCACACACATTTGGAACACTCCTGCGGTACCCTCACACATATTATTCTCTCATTTAGTGGATATTTTCACAAAAAAGTGAAATTTTCAAAAATCCAGCAAATTGGCTGAAAACGACTAAATATCAAGGACTCATTGGGCGAATCGCTCTGGAACTGAAATCGGAACGCTCACTGACATTTGCCCTCTCTGAAAGTCTGATAAACGCCAGAAAAATGACTTAGTCCAAAAAAAATTTTTTTCAATTTTACCCCCGTTGGATATATATTCTACCCACACACATTTGGAACTCTCCTGGGGTACCCTCACACATATTATCCCCTCATTTAGTGGATATTTTCACAAAAAAGTGAAATTTTCAAAAATCCAAAATATTGGCTGAAAACGACTAAATATCAAGGACTCATTGGGCGAATCGCTCTGGAACTGAAATCGTAATGCTCACTGACATTTCCCCTATCTGAAAGTCTGATAAACACTGGAAAAATGACTAAGTCCCAAAAAAAAAAATTTTTCAACTTTTTTCAATTTTACCCCCGTGGGATATATATTCTACCCACACACATTTGGAACTCTCCTGGGGTACCCTCACACATATTATTCCCTCATTTAGTGGATATTTTCACAAAAAAGTGAAATTTTCAAAAATCCAGAAAATTGTCTGAAAACGACTAATTATCAAGGACTCATTGGGCGAATCGCTCTGGAACTGAAATCGGAACGCTCACTGACATTTGCCCTATCTGAAAGTCTGATAAACGCCGGAAAAATGACTAAGTCCAAAAAAAATTTTTTTTAAATTTTACCCCCGTGGGGGTACACACACACATTTGGAATTCTCCTGGGGTACCCTCACACATATTATTCCCTCATTTAGTGGATATTTTCACAAAAAAGTGAAATTTTCAAAAATCCAAAATATTGGCTGAAAACGACTAAATATCAAGGACTCATTGGGCGAATCGCTCTGGAACTGAAATCGGAACGCTCACTGACATTTGCCCTATCTGAAAGTCTGATAAACGCCGGAAAAATGACTAAGTCCAAAAAAAATTTTTTTCAACTTTTTTCAATTTTACCCCCGTGGGATATATATTCTACCCACACACATTTGGAATACTACTGGAGTACCATCACACATATTATTCCCTCATTTAGTGGATATTTTCACAAAAAAGTGAAATTTTCAAAAATCCAGAAAATTGGCTGAAAACGACTAAATATCAAAGACTCATTGCACGAATCGTTCTGGAACTGAAATCGGAACGCTCACTGACATTTGCCCTATCTGAAAGTCTGATAAACGCCAGAAAAATGACTAAGTCCAAAAAATTTTTTTTTCAATTTTACCCCCGTGAGATATATATTCTACCCACACACATTTGGAACTCTCCTGGGGTACCCTCACACATATTATTCCCTCATTTAGTGGATATTTTCACAAAAAAGTGAAATTTTCAAAAATCCAGAAAATTGTCTGAAAACGACTAAATATCAAGGACTCATTGGGCGAATCGCTCTGGAACTGAAATCGGAGCGCTCACTGACATTTGCCCTATCTGAAAGTCTGATAAACGCCGGAAAAATGACTAAGTCCAAAAAAAAAATTTTTTCAACTTTTTTCAATTTTACAACCGTGGGATATATATTCTGCACACACACATTTGGAATTCTCCTGGGGTACCCTCACACATATTATTCCCTCATTTAGTGGATATTTTCAAAAAAAAGTGAAATTTTCAAAAATCCAAAATATTGGCTGAAAACGCCTAAATATCAAGGACTCATTGGGCGAATCGCTCTGGAACTGAAATCGGAACGCTCACTGACATTTGCCCTATCTGAAAGTCTGATAAACGCCGGAAAAATGACTAAGTCCAAGGAAAAATTTTTTTCAACTTTTTTCAATTTTACCCCCGTGGGATATATATTCTACACACACACATTTGGAATTCTCCTTGGGTACCCTCACACATATTATTCCCTCATTTAGTGGATATTTTCACAAAAAAGTGAAATTTTCAAAAATCCAAAATATTGGCTGAAAACGACTAAATATCAAGGACTCATTGGGCGAATCGCTCTGGAACTGAAATCGGAACGCTCACTGACATTTGCCCTCTCTGAAAGTCTGATAAACGCCAGAAAAATGACTAATTCCAAAAATTTTTTTTTTCAATTTTACCCCCGTGAGATATATATTCTACCCACACACATTTGGAACTCTCCTGGGGTACCCTCACACATATTATTCCCTCATTTAGTGGATATTTTCACAAAATAGTGAAATTTTCAAAAATCCAGAAAATTGTCTGAAAACGACTAAATATCAAGGACTCAATGGGCGAATCGCTCTGGAACTGAAATCGTCATGCTCACTGACATTTCCCCTCTCTGAAAGTCTGATAAACGCCAGAAAAAGGACTAAGTCCAAAAAATTTTTTTTTCAATTTTACCCCCGTGGGATATATATTCTACCCACACACCTTTGGAACTCTCCTGGGGTACCCTCACACATATTATTCCCTCATTTAGTGGATATTTTCACAAAAAAGAGAAATTTTCAAAAATCCAAATATTGGCTGAAAACGCCTAAATATCAAGGACTCATTGGGCGAATCGCTCTGGAACTGAAATCGGAACGCTCACTGACATTTGGCCTATCTGAAAGTCTGATAAACGCCAGAAAAATGACTAAGTCCAAAAAATTTTTTTTTCAATTTTACCCCCGTGAGATATATATTCTACCCACACACATTTGGAACTCTCCTGGGGTACCCTCACACATATTATTCCCTCATTTAGTGGATATTTTCACAAAAAAGTGAAATTTTCAAAAATCCAAAATATTGGCTGAAAACGACTAAATATCAAGGACTCATTGGGCGAATCGCTCTGGAACTGAAATCGGAACGCTCACTGACATTTGCCCTATCTGAAAGTCTGATAAACGCCGGAAAAATGACTAAGTCCAAAGAAAAATTTTTTTCAACTTTTTTCAATTTTACCCCCGTGGGATATATATTCTACACACACACATTTGGAATTCTCCTTGGGTACCCTCACACATATTATTCCCTCATTTAGTGGATATTTTCACAAAAAAGTGAAATTTTCAAAAATCCAAAATATTGGCTGAAAACGACTAAATATCAAGGACTCATTGGGCGAATCGCTCTGGAACTGAAATCGGAACGCTCACTGACATTTGCCCTCTCTGAAAGTCTGATAAACGCCAGAAAAATGACTAAGTCCAAAAAAATTTTTTTTCAATTTTACCCCCGTGGGATATATATTCTACACACACACATTTGGAATTCTCCTGGTGAACCCTCATTTAGTGGATATTTTCACAAAAAAGTGAAATTTTCAAAAATCCAAAATAATGGCTGAAAACGACTAAATATAAAGGACTCATTGGGCGAATCGCTCTGGAACTGAAATCGGAACGCTCACTGACATTTGCCCTATCTGAAAGTCTGATAAACCCCGGAAAAATGACTAAGTCCAAAAAAAAATTTTTTTCAACTTTTTTCAATTTTACCCACGTGGGATATATATTCTACCCACACACATTTGGAATTCTCCTGGGGTACCCTCACACATATTATTCTCTCATTTAGTGGATATTTTCACAAAAAAGTGAAATTTTCAAAAATCCAGAAAATTGGCTGAAAACGACTAAATATCAAGGACTCATTGGGCAAATCGCTCTGGAACTGAAATCGGAACGCTCACTGACATTTGCCCTATCTGAAAGTCTGATAAACGCCGGAAAAATGACTAAGTCCAAAAAAAATTTTTTTTTAATTTTACCCCCGTGGGATATATATTCTACACACACACATTTGGAATTCTCCTGGGGTACCCTCACACATATTATTCCCTCATTTAGTGGATATTTTCACAAAAAAGTGAAATTTTCAAAAATCCAAAATATTGGCTCAAAACGACTAAATATCAAGGACTCATTGGGCGAATCGCTCTGGAACTGAAATCGGAACGCTCACTGACATTTGCCGTATCTGAACGTCTGATAAACGCCAGGAAAATGACTAAGTCCAAAAATTTTTTTTTTCAATTTTACCCCCGTGGGATATATATTCTACCCACACACATTTGGAACACTCCTGCGGTACCCTCACACATATTATTCTCTCATTTAGTGGATATTTTCACAAAAAAGTGAAATTTTCAAAAATCCAGCAAATTGGCTGAAAACGACTAAATATCAAGAACTCATTGGGCGAATCGCTCTGGAACTGAAATCGGAACGCTCACTGACATTTGCCCTCTCTGAAAGTCTGATAAACGCCAGAAAAATGACTAAGTCCAAAAAAAATTTTTTTCAATTTTACCCCCGTGGGATATATATTCTACCCACACACATTTGGAACTCTCCTGGGGTACCCTCACACATATTATCCCCTCATTTAGTGGATATTTTCACAAAAAAGTGAAATTTTCAAAAATCCAGAAAATTGTCTGAAAACGACTAAATATCAAGGACTCATTGGGCGAATCGCTCTGGAACTGAAATCGTAATGCTCACTGACATTTCCCCTATCTGAAAGTCTGATAAACACTGGAAAAATGACTAAGTCCAAAAAAAAAAAATTTTTCAACTTTTTTCAATTTTACCCCCGTGGGATATATATTCTACCCACACACATTTGGAACTCTCCTGGGGTACCCTCACACATATTATTCCCTCATTTAGTGGATATTTTCACAAAAAAGTGAAATTTTCAAAAATCCAGAAAATTGTCTGAAAACGACTAATTATCAAGGACTCATTGGGCGAATCGCTCTGGAACTGAAATCGGAACGCTCACTGACATTTGCCCTATCTGAAAGTCTGATAAACGCCGGAAAAATGACTAAGTCCAAAAAAAATTTTTTTCAACTTTTTTCAATTTTACCCCCGTGGGATATATATTCTACCCACACACATTTGGAATACTACTGGGGTACCATCACACATATTATTCCCTCATTTAGTGGATATTTTCACAAAAAAGTGAAATTTTCAAAAATCCAGAAAATTGGCGGAAAACGACTAAATATCAAAGACTCATTGCACGAATCGCTCTGGAACTGAAATCGGAACGCTCACTGACATTTGCCCTATCTGAAAGTCTGATAAACGCCAGAAAAATGACTAAGTCCAAAAAATTTTTTTTTCAATTTTACCCCCGTGAGATATATATTCTACCCACACACATTTGGAACTCTCCTGGGGTACCCTCACACATATTATTCCCTCATTTAGTGGATATTTTCACAAAAAAGTGAAATTTTCAAAAATCCAGAAAATTGTCTGAAAACGACTAAATATCAAGGACTCATTGGGCGAATCGCTCTGGAACTGAAATCGGAGCGCTCACTGACATTTGCCCTATCTGAAAGTCTGATAAACGCCGGAAAAATGACTAAGTCCAAAGAAAATTTTTTTTCAACTTTTTTCGATTTTACCCCCGTGGGATATATATTCTACACACACACATTTGGAATTCTCCTTGGGTACCCTCACACATATTATTCCCTCATTTAGTGGATATTTTCACAAAAAAGTGAAATTTTCAAAAATCCAAAATATTGGCTGAAAACGACTAAATATCAAGGACTCATTGGGCGAATCGCTCTGGAACTGAAATTGGAACGCTCACTGACATTTCCCCTATCTGAAAGTCTGATAAACGCTTGAAAAATAACTAACTCCAAAAAAAAAAAATTTTTCAACTTTTTTCAATTTTACCCCCGTGGGATATATATTCTACCCACACACATTTGGAACTCTCCTGGGGTACCCTCACACATATTATTCCCTCATTTAGTGGATATTTTCACAAAAAAGTGAAATTTTCAAAAATCCAAAATATTGGCTGAAAACGTCTAAATATCAAGAACTCATTGGACGAATCGCTCTGGAACTGAAATCGGAACGCTCACTGACATTTGCCCTCTCTGAAAGTCTGATAAACGCCAGAAAAATGACTAAGTCCAAAAAAAATTTTTTTTAAATTTTACCCCCGTGGGATATATATTCTACACACACACATTTGGAATTCTCCTGGGGTACCCTCACACATATTATTCCCTCATTTAGTGGATATTTTCACAAAAAAGTGAAATTTTCAAAAATCCAAAATATTGGCTGAAAACGACTAAATATCAAGGACTCATTGGGCGAATCGCTCTGGAACTGAAATCGGAACGCTCACTGACATTTGCCCTATCTGAAAGTCTGATAAACGCCGGAAAAATGACTAAGTCCAAAGAAAAATTTTTTTCAACTTTTTTCAATTTTACCCCCGTGGGATATATATTCTACACACACACATTTGGAATTCTCCTTGGGTACCCTCACACATATTATTCCCTCATTTAGTGGATATTTTCACAAAAAAGTGAAATTTTCAAAAATCCAAAATATTGGCTGAAAACGACTAAATATCAAGGACTCATTGGGCGAATCGCTCTGGAACTGAAATCGGAACGCTCACTGACATTTGCCCTCTCTGAAAGTCTGATAAACGCCAGAAAAATGACTAAGTCCAAAAAAATTTTTTTTCAATTTTACCCCCGTGGGATATATATTCTACACACACACATTTGGAATTCTCCTGGTGAACCCTCATTTAGTGGATATTTTCACAAAAAAGTGAAATTTTCAAAAATCCAAAATATTGGCTGAAAACGACTAAATATAAAGGACTCATTGGGCGAATCGCTCTGGAACTGAAATCGGAACGCTCACTGACATTTGCCCTATCTGAAAGTCTGATAAACCCCGGAAAAATGACTAAGTCCAAAAAAAAATTTTTTTCAACTTTTTTCAATTTTACCCACGTGGGATATATATTCTACCCACACACATTTGGAATTCTCCTGGGGTACCCTCACACATATTATTCTCTCATTTAGTGGATATTTTCACAAAAAAGTGAAATTTTCAAAAATCCAGAAAATTGGCTGAAAACGACTAAATATCAAGGACTCATTGGGCAAATCGCTCTGGAACTGAAATCGGAACGCTCACTGACATTTGCCCTATCTGAAAGTCTGATAAACGCCGGAAAAATGACTAAGTCCAAAAAAAATTTTTTTTTAATTTTACCCCCGTGGGATATATATTCTACACACACACATTTGGAATTCTCCTGGGGTACCCTCACACATATTATTCCCTCATTTAGTGGATATTTTCACAAAAAAGTGAAATTTTCAAAAATCCAAAATATTGGCTCAAAACGACTAAATATCAAGGACTCATTGGGCGAATCGCTCTGGAACTGAAATCGGAACGCTCACTGACATTTGCCGTATCTGAACGTCTGATAAACGCCAGGAAAATGACTAAGTCCAAAAAATTTTTTTTTCAATTTTACCCCCGTGGGATATATATTCTACCCACACACATTTGGAACACTCCTGCGGTACCCTCACACATATTATTCTCTCATTTAGTGGATATTTTCACAAAAAAGTGAAATTTTCAAAAATCCAGCAAATTGGCTGAAAACGACTAAATATCAAGAACTCATTGGGCGAATCGCTCTGGAACTGAAATCGGAACGCTCACTGACATTTGCCCTCTCTGAAAGTCTGATAAACGCCAGAAAAATGACTAAGTCCAAAAAAAATTTTTTTCAATTTTACCCCCGTGGGATATATATTCTACCCACACACATTTGGAACTCTCCTGGGGTACCCTCACACATATTATCCCCTCATTTAGTGGATATTTTCACAAAAAAGTGAAATTTTCAAAAATCCAGAAAATTGTCTGAAAACGACTAAATATCAAGGACTCATTGGGCGAATCGCTCTGGAACTGAAATCGTAATGCTCACTGACATTTCCCCTATCTGAAAGTCTGATAAACACTGGAAAAATGACTAAGTCCAAAAAAAAAAAATTTTTCAACTTTTTTCAATTTTACCCCCGTGGGATATATATTCTACCCACACACATTTGGAACTCTCCTGGGGTACCCTCACACATATTATTCCCTCATTTAGTGGATATTTTCACAAAAAAGTGAAATTTTCAAAAATCCAGAAAATTGTCTGAAAACGACTAATTATCAAGGACTCATTGGGCGAATCGCTCTGGAACTGAAATCGGAACGCTCACTGACATTTGCCCTATCTGAAAGTCTGATAAACGCCGGAAAAATGACTAAGTCCAAAAAAAATTTTTTTCAACTTTTTTCAATTTTACCCCCGTGGGATATATATTCTACCCACACACATTTGGAATACTACTGGGGTACCATCACACATATTATTCCCTCATTTAGTGGATATTTTCACAAAAAAGTGAAATTTTCAAAAATCCAGAAAATTGGCGGAAAACGACTAAATATCAAAGACTCATTGCACGAATCGCTCTGGAACTGAAATCGGAACGCTCACTGACATTTGCCCTATCTGAAAGTCTGATAAACGCCAGAAAAATGACTAAGTCCAAAAAATTTTTTTTTCAATTTTACCCCCGTGAGATATATATTCTACCCACACACATTTGGAACTCTCCTGGGGTACCCTCACACATATTATTCCCTCATTTAGTGGATATTTTCACAAAAAAGTGAAATTTTCAAAAATCCAGAAAATTGTCTGAAAACGACTAAATATCAAGGACTCATTGGGCGAATCGCTCTGGAACTGAAATCGGAGCGCTCACTGACATTTGCCCTATCTGAAAGTCTGATAAACGCCGGAAAAATGACTAAGTCCAAAGAAAATTTTTTTTCAACTTTTTTCGATTTTAGACCCGTGGGATATATATTCTACACACACACATTTGGAATTCTCCTTGGGTACCCTCACACATATTATTCCCTCATTTAGTGGATATTTTCACAAAAAAGTGAAATTTTCAAAAATCCAAAATATTGGCTGAAAACGACTAAATATCAAGGACTCATTGGGCGAATCGCTCTGGAACTGAAATTGGAACGCTCACTGACATTTCCCCTATCTGAAAGTCTGATAAACGCTTGAAAAATGACTAACTCCAAAAAAAAAAAATTTTTCAACTTTTTTCAATTTTACCCCCGTGGGATATATATTCTACCCACACACATTTGGAACTCTCCTGGGGTACCCTCACACATATTATTCCCTCATTTAGTGGATATTTTCACAAAAAAGTGAAATTTTCAAAAATCCAAAATATTGGCTGAAAACGTCTAAATATCAAGGACTCATTGGGCGAATCGCTCTGGAACTGAAATCGGAACGCTCACTGACATTTGCCCTCTCTGAAAGTCTGATAAACGCCAGAAAAATGACTAAGTCCAAAAAAATTTTTTTTCAATTTTACCCCCGTGGGATATATATTCTACACACACACATTTGGAATTCTCCTGGTGTACCCTCACACATATTATTCCCTCATTTAGTGGATATTTTCACAAAAAAGTGAAATTTTCAAAAATCCAAAATATTGGCTGAAAACGACTAAATATCAAGGACTCATTGGGCGAATCGCTCTGGAACTGAAATCGGAACGCTCACTGACATTTGCCCTATCTGAAAGTCTGATAAACGCCGGAAAAATGACTAAGTCCAAAAAAAATTTTTTTCAACTTTTTTCAATTTTACCCCCGTGGGATATATATTCTACCCACACACATTTGGAATACTACTGGGGTACCATCACACATATTATTCCCTCATTTAGTGGATATTTTCACAAAAAAGTGAAATTTTCAAAAATCCAGAAAATTGGCGGAAAACGACTAAATATCAAAGACTCATTGCACGAATCGCTCTGGAACTGAAATCGGAATGCTCACTGACATTTGCCCTATCTGAAAGTCTGATAAACGCTGGAAAAATGACTAAGTCCAAAAAAAATTTTTTTTCAACTTTTTTCAATTTTACCCCCGTGGGATATATATTCTACCCACACACATTTGGAACTCCCCTGGGGTACCCTCACACATATTATTCTCTCATTTAGTGGATATTTTCACAAAAAAGTGAAATTTACAAAAATCCAGAAAATTGGCTGAAAACGACTAAATATCAAGGACTCATTGGGCGAATCGCTCTGGAACTGAAATCGGAACGCTCACTGACATTTGCCCTATCTGAAAGTCTGATAAACGCCAGAAAAATGACTAATTCCAAAAATTTTTTTTTTCAATTTTACCCCCGTGAGATATATATTCTACCCACACACATTTGGAACTCTCCTGGGGTACCCTCACACATATTATTCCCTCATTTAGTGGATATTTTCACAAAATAGTGAAATTTTCAAAAATCCAGAAAATTGTCTGAAAACGACTAAATATCAAGGACTCAATGGGCGAATCGCTCTGGAACTGAAATCGTCATGCTCACTGACATTTCCCCTCTCTGAAAGTCTGATAAACGCCAGAAAAAGGACTAAGTCCAAAAAATTTTTTTTTCAATTTTACCCCCGTGGGATATATATTCTACCCACACACATTTGGAACTCTCCTGGGGTACCCTCACACATATTATTCCCTCATTTAGTGGATATTTTCACAAAAAAGAGAAATTTTCAAAAATCCAGAAAATTGTCTGAAAACGACTAATTATCAAGGACTCATTGGGCGAATCGCTCTGGAACTGAAATCGGAACACTCACTGACATTTGCCCTATCTGAAAGTCTGATAAACGCCGGAAAAATGACTAAGTCCAAAAAAAATTTTTTTAAAATTTTACCCCCGTGGGATATATATTCTACACACACACATTTGGAATTCTCCTGGGGTACCCTCACACATATTATTCCCTCATTTAGTGGATATTTTCACAAAAAAGTGAAATTTTCAAAAATCCAAAATATTGGCTGAAAACGACTAAATATCAAGGACTCATTGGGCGAATCGCTCTGGAACTGAAATCGGAACGCTCACTGACATTTGCCCTATCTGAAAGTCTGATAAACGCCGGAAAAATGACTAAGTCCAAAGAAAAATTTTTTTCAACTTTTTTCAATTTTACCCCCGTGGGATATATATTCTACACACACACATTTGGAATTCTCCTTGGGTACCCTCACACATATTATTCCCTCATTTAGTGGATATTTTCACAAAAAAGTGAAATTTTCAAAAATCCAAAATATTGGCTGAAAACGACTAAATATCAAGGACTCATTGGGCGAATCGCTCTGGAACTGAAATTGGAACGCTCACTGACATTTCCCCTATCTGAAAGTCTGATAAACGCTTGAAAAATGACTAAGTCCAAAAAAAAAAAAATTTTCAACTTTTTTCAATTTTACCCCCGTGGGATATATATTCTACCCACACACATTTGGAACTCTCCTGGGGTACCCTCACACATATTATTCCCTCATTTAGTGGATATTTTCACAAAAAAGTGAAATTTTCAAAAATCCAAAATATTGGCTGAAAATGACTAAATATCAAGGACTCATTGGGCGAATCGCTCTGGAACTGAAATCGGAACACTCACTGACATTTGCCCTCTCTGAAAGTCTGATAAACGCCAGAAAAATGACTAAGTCCAAAAAAATTTTTTTTCAATTTTACCCCCGTGGGATATATATTCTACACACACACATTTGGAATTCTCCTGGTGTACCCTCACACATATTATTCCCTCATTTAGTGGATATTTTCACAAAAAAGTGAAATTTTCAAAAATCCAAAATATTGGCTGAAAACGACTAAATATCAAGGACTCATTGGGTGATTCGCTCTGGAACTGAAATCGGAACGCTCACTGACATTTGCCCTATCTGAAAGTCTGATAAACGCTGGAAAAATGACTAAGTCCAAAAAAAAATTTTTTTCAACTTTTTTCAATTTTACCCCCGTGGGATATATATTCTACCCACACACATTTGGAACTCCCCTGGGGTACCCTCACACATATTATTCTCTCATTTAGTGGATATTTTCACAAAAAAGTGAAATTTACAAAAATGCAGAAAATTGGCTGAAAACGACTAAATATCAAGGACTCATTGGGCGAATCGCTCTGGAACTGAAATCGGAATGCTCACTGACATTTGCCCTATCTGAAAGTCTGATAAACGCCAGAAAAATGACTAATTCCAAAAATTTTTTTTTTCAATTTTACCCCCGTGAGATATATATTCTACCCACACACATTTGGAACTCTCCTGGGGTACCCTCACACATATTATTCCCTCATTTAGTGGATATTTTCACAAAATAGTGAAATTTTCAAAAATCCAGAAAATTGTCTGAAAACGACTAAATATCAAGGACTCAATGGGCGAATCGCTCTGGAACTGAAATCGTCATGCTCACTGACATTTCCCCTCTCTGAAAGTCTGATAAACGCCAGAAAAAGGACTAAGTCCAAAAAATTTTTTTTTCAATTTTACCCCCGTGGGATATATATTCTACCCACACACATTTGGAACTCTCCTGGGGTACCCTCACACATATTATTCCCTCATTTAGTGGATATTTTCACAAAAAAGAGAAATTTTCAAAAATCCAGAAAATTGTCTGAAAACGACTAATTATCAAGGACTCATTGGGCGAATCGCTCTGGAACTGAAATCGGAACGCTCACTGACATTTGCCCTATCTGAAAGTCTGATAAACGCCGGAAAAATGACTAAGTCCAAAAAAAATTTTTTTTAAATTTTACCCCCGTGGGATATATATTCTACACACACACATTTGGAATTCTCCTGGGGTACCCTCACACATATTATTCCCTCATTTAGTGGATATTTTCACAAAAAAGTGAAATTTTCAAAAATCCAAAATATTGGCTGAAAACGACTAAATATCAAGGACTCATTGGGCGAATCGCTCTGGAACTGAAATCGGAACGCTCACTGACATTTGCCCTATCTGAAAGTCTGATAAACGCCAGAAAAATGACTAATTCCAAAAATTTTTTTTTTCAATTTTACCCCCGTGAGATATATATTCTACCCACACACATTTGGAACTCTCCTGGGGTACCCTCACACATATTATTCCCTCATTTAGTGGATATTTTCACAAAATAGTGAAATTTTCAAAAATCCAGAAAATTGTCTGAAAACGACTAAATATCAAGGACTCAATGGGTGAATCGCTCTGGAACTGAAATCGTCATGCTCACTGACATTTCCCCTCTCAGAAAGTCTGATAAACGCCAGAAAAAGGACTAAGTCCAAAAAATTTTTTTAAAATTTTACCCCCGTGGGATATATATTCTACCCACACACATTTGGAACTCTCCTGGGGTACCCTCACACATATTGTTCCCTCATTTAGTGGATATTTTCACAAAAAAGAGAAATTTTCAAAAATCCAGAAAATTGTCTGAAAACGACTAATTATCAAGGACTCATTGGGCGAATCGCTCTGGAACTGAAATCGGAACGCTCACTGACATTTGCCCTATCTGAAAGTCTGATAAACGCCGGAAAAATGACTAAGTCCAAAAAAAATTTTTTTTAAATTTTACCCCCGTGGGATATATATTCTACACACACACATTTGGAATTCTCCTGGGGTACCCTCACACATATTATTCCCTCATTTAGTGGATATTTTCACAAAAAAGTGAAATTTTCAAAAATCCAAAATATTGGCTGAAAACGACTAAATATCAAGGACTCATTGGGCGAATCGCTCTGGAACTGAAATTGGAACGCTCACTGACATTTCCCCTATCTGAAAGTCTGATAAACGCTTGAAAAATGACTAAGTCCAAAAAAAAAAAATTTTTCAACTTTTTTCAATTTTACCCCCGTGGGATATATATTCTACCCACACACATTTGGAACTCTCCTGGGGTACCCTCACACATATTATTCCCTCATTTAGTGGATATTTTCACAAAAAAGTGAAATTTTCAAAAATCCAAAATATTGGCTGAAAACGACTAAATATCAAGGACTCATTGGGCGAATCGCTCTGGAACTGAAATCGGAACACTCACTGACATTTGCCCTCTCTGAAAGTCTGATAAACGCCAGAAAAATGACTAAGTCCAAAAAAATTTTTTTTCAATTTTACCCCCGTGGGATATATATTCTACACACACACATTTGGAATTCTCCTGGTGTACCCTCACACATATTATTCCCTCATTTAGTGGATATTTTCACAAAAAAGTGAAATTTTCAAAAATCCAGAATATTGTCTGAAAACGACTAAATATCAAGGACTCATTGGGCGAATTGCTCTGGAACTGAAATCGTAATGCTCACTGACATTTCCCCTATCTGAAAGTCTGATAAACGCTGGAAAAATGACTAAGTCCAAAAAAAAAAAATTTTTCAACTTTTTTCAATTTTACCCCCTTGAGATATATATTCTACCCACACACCTTTGGAACTCTCCTGGGGTACCCTCACACATATTATTCCCTCATTTAGTGGATATTTTCACAAAAAAGAGAAATTTTCAAAAATCCAAATATTGGCTGAAAACGCCTAAATATCAAGGACTCATTGGGCGAATCGCTCTGGAACTGAAATCGGAACGCTCACTGACATTTGGCCTATCTGAAAGTCTGATAAACGCCAGAAAAATGACTAAGTCCAAAAAATTTTTTTTCAATTTTACCCCCGTGAGATATATATTCTACCCACACACATTTGGAACTCTCCTGGGGTACCCTCACACATATTATTCACTCATTTAGTGGATATTTTCACAAAAAAGTGAAATTTTCAAAAATCCAGAAAATTGTCTGAAAACGACTAATTATCAAGGACTCATTGGGCGAATCGCTCTGGAACTGAAATCGGAACGCTCACTGACATTTGCCCTATCTGAAAGTCTGATAAACGCCGGAAAAATGACTAAGTCCAAAAAAAATTTTTTTAAAATTTTACCCCCGTGGGATATATATTCTACACACACACATTTGGAATTCTCCTGGGGTACCCTCACACATATTATTCCCTCATTTAGTGGATATTTTCACAAAAAAGTGAAATTTTCAAAAATCCAAAATATTGGCTGAAAACGACTAAATATCAAGGACTCATTGGGCGAATCGCTCTGGAACTGAAATCGGAACGCTCACTGACATTTGCCCTATCTGAAAGTCTGATAAACGCCAGAAAAATGACTAATTCCAAAAATTTTTTTTTTCAATTTTACCCCCGTGAGATATATATTCTACCCACACACATTTGGAACTCTCCTGGGGTACCCTCACACATATTATTCCCTCATTTAGTGGATATTTTCACAAAATAGTGAAATTTTCAAAAATCCAGAAAATTGTCTGAAAACGACTAAATATCAAGGACTCAATGGGCGAATCGCTCTGGAACTGAAATCGTCATGCTCACTGACATTTCCCCTCTCAGAAAGTCTGATAAACGCCAGAAAAAGGACTAAGTCCAAAAAATGTTTTTAAAATTTTACCCCCGTGGGATATATATTCTACCCACACACATTTGGAACTCTCCTGGGGTACCCTCACACATATTATTCCCTCATTTAGTGGATATTTTCACAAAAAAGAGAAATTTTCAAAAATCCAGAAAATTGTCTGAAAACGACTAATTATCAAGGACTCATTGGGCGAATCGCTCTGGAACTGAAATCGGAACGCTCACTGACATTTGCCCTATCTGAAAGTCTGATAAACGCCGGAAAAATGACTAAGTCCAAAAAAAATTTTTTTTAAATTTTACCCCCGTGGGATATATATTCTACACACACACATTTGGAATTCTCCTGGGGTACCCTCACACATATTATTCCCTCATTTAGTGGATATTTTCACAAAAAAGTGAAATTTTCAAAAATCCAAAATATTGGCTGAAAACGACTAAATATCAAGGACTCATTGGGCGAATCGCTCTGGAACTGAAATCGGAACGCTCACTGACATTTGCCGTATCTGAACGTCTGACAAACGCCAGGAAAATGACTAAGTCCAAAAAATTTTTTTTTCAATTTTACCCCCGTGGGATATATATTCTACCCACACACATTTGGAACACTCCTGCGGTACCCTCACACATATTATTCTCTCATTTAGTGGATATTTTCACAAAAAAGTGAAATTTTCAAAAATCCAGAAAATTGGCTGAAAACGAATAAATATCAAGGACTCATTGGGCGAATCGCTCTGGAACTGAAATCGGAACGCTCACTGACATTTGCCCTCTCTGAAAGTCTGATAAACGCCAGAAAAATGACTAAGTCCAAAAAAAATTTTTTTCAATTTTACCCCCGTGGGATATATATTCTACACACACACATTTGGAATTCTCCTGGGGTACCCTCACACATATTATTCCCTCATTTAGTGGATATTTTCACAAAAAAGTGAAATTTTCAAAAATCCAAAATATTGGCTGAAAACGACTAAATATCAAGGACTCATTGGGCGAATCGCTCTGGAACTGAAATCGGAACGCTCACTGACATTTGCCCTATCTGAAAGTCTGATAAACGCCGGAAAAATGACTAAGTCCAAAGAAAAATTTTTTTCAACTTTTTTCAATTTTACCCCCGTGGGATATATATTCTACACACACACATTTGGAATTCTCCTTGGGTACCCTCACACATATTATTCCCTCATTTAGTGGATATTTTCACAAAAAAGTGAAATTTTCAAAAATCCAAAATATTGGCTGAAAACGACTAAATATCAAGGACTCATTGGGCGAATCGCTCTGGAACTGAAATTGGAACGCTCACTGACATTTCCCCTATCTGAAAGTCTGATAAACGCTTGAAAAATGACTAAGTCCAAAAAAAAAAAAATTTTCAACTTTTTTCAATTTTACCCCCGTGGGATATATATTCTACCCACACACATTTGGAACTCTCCTGGGGTACCCTCACACATATTATTCCCTCATTTAGTGGATATTTTCACAAAAAAGTGAAATTTTCAAAAATCCAAAATATTGGCTGAAAATGACTAAATATCAAGGACTCATTGGGCGAATCGCTCTGGAACTGAAATCGGAACACTCACTGACATTTGCCCTCTCTGAAAGTCTGATAAACGCCAGAAAAATGACTAAGTCCAAAAAAATTTTTTTTCAATTTTACCCCCGTGGGATATATATTCTACACACACACATTTGGAATTCTCCTGGTGTACCCTCACACATATTATTCCCTCATTTAGTGGATATTTTCACAAAAAAGTGAAATTTTCAAAAATCCAAAATATTGGCTGAAAACGACTAAATATCAAGGACTCATTGGGTGATTCGCTCTGGAACTGAAATCGGAACGCTCACTGACATTTGCCCTATCTGAAAGTCTGATAAACGCTGGAAAAATGACTAAGTCCAAAAAAAAATTTTTTTCAACTTTTTTCAATTTTACCCCCGTGGGATATATATTCTACCCACACACATTTGGAACTCCCCTGGGGTACCCTCACACATATTATTCTCTCATTTAGTGGATATTTTCACAAAAAAGTGAAATTTACAAAAATGCAGAAAATTGGCTGAAAACGACTAAATATCAAGGACTCATTGGGCGAATCGCTCTGGAACTGAAATCGGAATGCTCACTGACATTTGCCCTATCTGAAAGTCTGATAAACGCCAGAAAAATGACTAATTCCAAAAATTTTTTTTTTCAATTTTACCCCCGTGAGATATATATTCTACCCACACACATTTGGAACTCTCCTGGGGTACCCTCACACATATTATTCCCTCATTTAGTGGATATTTTCACAAAATAGTGAAATTTTCAAAAATCCAGAAAATTGTCTGAAAACGACTAAATATCAAGGACTCAATGGGCGAATCGCTCTGGAACTGAAATCGTCATGCTCACTGACATTTCCCCTCTCTGAAAGTCTGATAAACGCCAGAAAAAGGACTAAGTCCAAAAAATTTTTTTTTCAATTTTACCCCCGTGGGATATATATTCTACCCACACACATTTGGAACTCTCCTGGGGTACCCTCACACATATTATTCCCTCATTTAGTGGATATTTTCACAAAAAAGAGAAATTTTCAAAAATCCAGAAAATTGTCTGAAAACGACTAATTATCAAGGACTCATTGGGCGAATCGCTCTGGAACTGAAATCGGAACGCTCACTGACATTTGCCCTATCTGAAAGTCTGATAAACGCCGGAAAAATGACTAAGTCCAAAAAAAATTTTTTTTAAATTTTACCCCCGTGGGATATATATTCTACACACACACATTTGGAATTCTCCTGGGGTACCCTCACACATATTATTCCCTCATTTAGTGGATATTTTCACAAAAAAGTGAAATTTTCAAAAATCCAAAATATTGGCTGAAAACGACTAAATATCAAGGACTCATTGGGCGAATCGCTCTGGAACTGAAATCGGAACGCTCACTGACATTTGCCCTATCTGAAAGTCTGATAAACGCCAGAAAAATGACTAATTCCAAAAATTTTTTTTTTCAATTTTACCCCCTTGAGATATATATTCTACCCACACACATTTGGAACTCTCCTGGGGTACCCTCACACATATTATTCCCTCATTTAGTGGATATTTTCACAAAATAGTGAAATTTTCAAAAATCCAGAAAATTGTCTGAAAACGACTAAATATCAAGGACTCAATGGGCGAATCGCTCTGGAACTGAAATCGTCATGCTCACTGACATTTCCCCTCTCAGAAAGTCTGATAAACGCCAGAAAAAGGACTAAGTCCAAAAAATTTTTTTAAAATTTTACCCCCGTGGGATATATATTCTACCCACACACATTTGGAACTCTCCTGGGGTACCCTCACACATATTATTCCCTCATTTAGTGGATATTTTCACAAAAAAGAGAAATTTTCAAAAATCCAGAAAATTGTCTGAAAACGACTAATTATCAAGGACTCATTGGGCGAATCGCTCTGGAACTGAAATCGGAACGCTCACTGACATTTGCCCTATCTGAAAGTCTGATAAACGCCGGAAAAATGACTAAGTCCAAAAAAAATTTTTTTTAAATTTTACCCCCGTGGGATATATATTCTACACACACACATTTGGAATTCTCCTGGGGTACCCTCACACATATTATTCCCTCATTTAGTGGATATTTTCACAAAAAAGTGAAATTTTCAAAAATCCAAAATATTGGCTGAAAACGACTAAATATCAAGGACTCATTGGGCGAATCGCTCTGGAACTGAAATCGGAACGCTCACTGACATTTGCCCTATCTGAAAGTCTGATAAACGCCGGAAAAATGACTAAGTCCAAAGAAAAATTTTTTTCAACTTTTTTCAATTTTACCCCCGTGGGATATATATTCTACACACACACATTTGGAATTCTCCTTGGGTACCCTCACACATATTATTCCCTCATTTAGTGGATATTTTCACAAAAAAGTGAAATTTTCAAAAATCCAAAATATTGGCTGAAAACGACTAAATATCAAGGACTCATTGGGCGAATCGCTCTGGAACTGAAATTGGAACGCTCACTGACATTTCCCCTATCTGAAAGTCTGATAAACGCTTGAAAAATGACTAAGTCCAAAAAAAAAAAATTTTTCAACTTTTTTCAATTTTACCCCCGTGGGATATATATTCTACCCACACACATTTGGAACTCTCCTGGGGTACCCTCACACATATTATTCCCTCATTTAGTGGATATTTTCACAAAAAAGTGAAATTTTCAAAAATCCAAAATATTGGCTGAAAACGACTAAATATCAAGGACTCATTGGGCGAATCGCTCTGGAACTGAAATCGGAACACTCACTGACATTTGCCCTCTCTGAAAGTCTGATAAACGCCAGAAAAATGACTAAGTCCAAAAAAATTTTTTTTCAATTTTACCCCCGTGGGATATATATTCTACACACACACATTTGGAATTCTCCTGGTGTACCCTCACACATATTATTCCCTCATTTAGTGGATATTTTCACAAAAAAGTGAAATTTTCAAAAATCCAGAATATTGTCTGAAAACGACTAAATATCAAGGACTCATTGGGCGAATTGCTCTGGAACTGAAATCGTAATGCTCACTGACATTTCCCCTATCTGAAAGTCTGATAAACGCTGGAAAAATGACTAAGTCCAAAAAAAAAAAATTTTTCAACTTTTTTCAATTTTACCCCCTTGAGATATATATTCTACCCACACACCTTTGGAACTCTCCTGGGGTACCCTCACACATATTATTCCCTCATTTAGTGGATATTTTCACAAAAAAGAGAAATTTTCAAAAATCCAAATATTGGCTGAAAACGCCTAAATATCAAGGACTCATTGGGCGAATCGCTCTGGAACTGAAATCGGAACGCTCACTGACATTTGGCCTATCTGAAAGTCTGATAAACGCCAGAAAAATGACTAAGTCCAAAAAATTTTTTTTCAATTTTACCCCCGTGAGATATATATTCTACCCACACACATTTGGAACTCTCCTGGGGTACCCTCACACATATTATTCACTCATTTAGTGGATATTTTCACAAAAAAGTGAAATTTTCAAAAATCCAGAAAATTGTCTGAAAACGACTAATTATCAAGGACTCATTGGGCGAATCGCTCTGGAACTGAAATCGGAACGCTCACTGACATTTGCCCTATCTGAAAGTCTGATAAACGCCGGAAAAATGACTAAGTCCAAAAAAAATTTTTTTTAAATTTTACCCCCGTGGGATATATATTCTACACACACACATTTGGAATTCTCCTGGGGTACCCTCACACATATTATTCCCTCATTTAGTGGATATTTTCACAAAAAAGTGAAATTTTCAAAAATCCAAAATATTGGCTGAAAACGACTAAATATCAAGGACTCATTGGGCGAATCGCTCTGGAACTGAAATCGGAACGCTCACTGACATTTGCCCTATCTGAAAGTCTGATAAACGCCAGAAAAATGACTAATTCCAAAAATTTTTTTTTTCAATTTTACCCCCGTGAGATATATATTCTACCCACACACATTTGGAACTCTCCTGGGGTACCCTCACACATATTATTCCCTCATTTAGTGGATATTTTCACAAAATAGTGAAATTTTCAAAAATCCAGAAAATTGTCTGAAAACGACTAAATATCAAGGACTCAATGGGCGAATCGCTCTGGAACTGAAATCGTCATGCTCACTGACATTTCCCCTCTCAGAAAGTCTGATAAACGCCAGAAAAAGGACTAAGTCCAAAAAATGTTTTTAAAATTTTACCCCCGTGGGATATATATTCTACCCACACACATTTGGAACTCTCCTGGGGTACCCTCACACATATTATTCCCTCATTTAGTGGATATTTTCACAAAAAAGAGAAATTTTCAAAAATCCAGAAAATTGTCTGAAAACGACTAATTATCAAGGACTCATTGGGCGAATCGCTCTGGAACTGAAATCGGAACGCTCACTGACATTTGCCCTATCTGAAAGTCTGATAAACGCCGGAAAAATGACTAAGTCCAAAAAAAATTTTTTTTAAATTTTACCCCCGTGGGATATATATTCTACACACACACATTTGGAATTCTCCTGGGGTACCCTCACACATATTATTCCCTCATTTAGTGGATATTTTCACAAAAAAGTGAAATTTTCAAAAATCCAAAATATTGGCTGAAAACGACTAAATATCAAGGACTCATTGGGCGAATCGCTCTGGAACTGAAATCGGAACGCTCACTGACATTTGCCGTATCTGAACGTCTGACAAACGCCAGGAAAATGACTAAGTCCAAAAAATTTTTTTTTCAATTTTACCCCCGTGGGATATATATTCTACCCACACACATTTGGAACACTCCTGCGGTACCCTCACACATATTATTCTCTCATTTAGTGGATATTTTCACAAAAAAGTGAAATTTTCAAAAATCCAGAAAATTGGCTGAAAACGAATAAATATCAAGGACTCATTGGGCGAATCGCTCTGGAACTGAAATCGGAACGCTCACTGACATTTGCCCTCTCTGAAAGTCTGATAAACGCCAGAAAAATGACTAAGTCCAAAAAAAATTTTTTTCAATTTTACCCCCGTGGGATATATATTCTACCCACACACATTTGGAACTCTCCTGGGGTACCCTTACACATATTATCCCCTCATTTAGTGGACATTTTCACAAAAAAGTGAAATTTTCAAAAATCCAGAAAATTGTCTGAAAACGACTAAATATCAAGGACTCATTGGGCGAATCGCTCTGGAACTGAAATCGTAATGCTCACTGACATTTCCCCTATCTGAAAGTCTGATAAACACTGGAAAAATGACTAAGTCCAAAAAAAAAAAATTTTTCAACTTTTTTCAATTTTACCCCCGTGGGATATATATTCTACCCACACACATTTGGAACTCTCCTGGGGTACCCTCACACATATTATTCCCTCATTTAGTGGATATTTTCACAAAAAAGTGAAATTTTCAAAAATCCAGAAAATTGTCTGAAAACGACTAATTATCAAGGACTCATTGGGCGAATCGCTCTGGAACTGAAATCGGAACGCTCACTGACATTTGCCCTATCTGAAAGTCTGATAAACGCCGAAAAAATGACTAAGTCCAAAAAAAATTTTTTTTAAATTTTACCCCCGTGGGATATATATTCTACACACACATATTTGGAATTCTCCTGGGGTACCCTCACACATATTATTCCCTCATTTAGTGGATATTTTCACAAAAAAGTGAAATTTTCAAAAATCCAAAATATTGGCTGAAAACGACTAAATATCAAGGACTCATTGGGCGAATCGCTCTGGAACTGAAATCGGAACGCTCACTGACATTTGCCCTATCTGAAAGTCTGATAAACGCCGGAAAAATGACTAAGTCCAAAAAAAATTTTTTTCAACTTTTTTCAATTTTACCCCCTTGGGATATATATTCTACCCACACACATTTGGAATTCTCCTGGGGTACCCTCACACGTATTATTCCCTCATTTAGTGGATATTTTCACAAAAAAGTGAAATTTTCAAAAATCCAGAATATTGTCTGAAAACGACTAAATATCAAGGACTCATTGGGCGAATTGCTCTGGAACTGAAATCGTAATGCTCACTGACATTTCCCCTATCTGAAAGTCTGATAAACGCTGGAAAAATGACTAAGTCCAAAAAAAAAAAATTTTTCAACTTTTTTCAATTTTACCCCCTTGAGATATATATTCTACCCACACACCTTTGGAACTCTCCTGGGGTACCCTCACACATATTATTCCCTCATTTAGTGGATATTTTCACAAAAAAGAGAAATTTTCAAAAATCCAAATATTGGCTGAAAACGCCTAAATATCAAGGACTCATTGGGCGAATCGCTCTGGAACTGAAATCGGAACGCTCACTGACATTTGGCCTATCTGAAAGTCTGATAAACGCCAGAAAAATGACTAAGTCCAAAAAATTTTTTTTTCAATTTTACCCCCGTGAGATATATATTCTACCCACACACATTTGGAACTCTCCTGGGGTACCCTCACACATATTATTCCCTCATTTAGTGGACATTTTCACAAAAAAGTGAAATTTTCAAAAATCCAGAAAATTGTCTGAAAACGACTAAATATCAAGGACTCATTGGGCGAATCGCTCTGGAACTGAAATCGTAATGCTCACTGACATTTCCCCTATCTGAAAGTCTGATAAACACTGGAAAAATGACTAAGTCCAAAAAAAAAAAATTTTTCAACTTTTTTCAATTTTACCCCCGTGGGATATATATTCTACCCACACACATTTGGAACTCTCCTGGGGTACCCTCACACATATTATTCCCTCATTTAGTGGATATTTTCACAAAAAAGTGAAATTTTCAAAAATCCAGAAAATTGTCTGAAAACGACTAATTATCAAGGACTCATTGGGCGAATCGCTCTGGAACTGAAATTGGAACGCTCACTGACATTTGCCCTATCTGAAAGTCTGATAAACGCCGGAAAAATGACTAAGTCCAAAAAAAATTTTTTTAAAATTTTACCCCCGTGGGATATATATTCTACACACACACATTTGGAATTCTCCTGGGGTACCCTCACACATATTATTCCCTCATTTAGTGGATATTTTCACAAAAAAGTGAAATTTTCAAAAATCCAAAATATTGGCTGAAAACGACTAAATATCAAGGACTCATTGGGCGAATCGCTCTGGAACTGAAATCGGAACGCTCACTGACATTTGCCCTATCTGAAAGTCTGATAAACGCCGGAAAAATGACTAAGTCCAAAAAAAATTTTTTTCAACTTTTTTCAATTTTACCCCCTTGGGATATATATTCTACCCACACACATTTGGAATTCTCCTGGGGTACCCTCACACGTATTATTCCCTCATTTAGTGGATATTTTCACAAAAAAGTGAAATTTTCAAAAATCCAAAATATTGGCTGAAAACGACTAAATATCAAGGACTCATTGGGCGAATCGCTCTGGAACTGAAATCGGAACGCTCACTGACATTTGCCCTCTCTGAAAGTCTGATAAACGCCAGAAAAATGACTAAGTCCAAAAAATTTTTTTTTCAATTTTACCCCCGTGGGATATATATTCTACACACACACATTTGGAATTCTCCTGGTGTACCCTCATTTAGTGGATATTTTCACAAAAAAGTGAAATTTTCAAAAATCCAAAATATTGGCTGAAAACGACTAAATATAAAGGACTCATTGGGCGAATCGCTCTGGAACTGAAATCGGAACGCTCACTGACATTTGCCCTATCTGAAAGTCTGATAAACCCCGGAAAAATGACTAAGTCCAAAAAAAAATTTTTTTCAACTTTTTTCAATTTTACCCCCGTGGGATATATATTCTACCCACACACATTTGGAATTCTCCTGGGGTACCCTCACACATATTATTCTCTCATTTAGTGGATATTTTCACAAAAAAAGTGAAATTTTCAAAAATCCAGAAAATTGGCTGAAAACGACTAAATATCAAGGATTCATTGGGCGAATCGCTCTGGAACTGAAATCGGAACGCTCACTGACATTTGCCCTCTCTGAAAGTCTGATAAACGCCAGAAAAATGACTAAGTCCAAAAAAAATTTTTTTCAATTTTACCCCCGTGGGATATATATTCTACCCACACACATTTGGAACTCTCCTGGGGTACCCTCACACATATTATCCCCTCATTTAGTGGATATTTTCACAAAAAAGTGAAATTTTCAAAAATCCAGAAAATTGTCTGAAAACGGCTAAATATCAAGCACTCATTGGGCGAATCGCTCTGGAACTGAAATCGTAATGCTCACTGACATTTCCCCTATCTGAAAGTCTGATAAACGCTGGAAAAATGACTAAGTCCAAAAAAAAAAATTTTTTCAACTTTTTTCAATTTTACCCCAGTGGGATATATATTCTACCCACACACATTTGGAACTCTCCTGGGGTACCCTCACACATATTATTCCCTCATTTAGTGGATATTTTCACAAAAAAGTGAAATTTTCAAAAATCCAGAAAATTGTCTGAAAACGACTAATTATCAAGGACTCATTGGGCGAATCGCTCTGGAACTGAAATCGTAATGCTCACTGACAATTGCCCTATCTGAAAGTCTGATAAACGCTGGAAAAATGACTAAGTCCAAAAAAAAAAAATTTTTCAACTTTTTTCAATTTTACCCCCGTGGGATATATATTCTACCCACACACATTTGGAATTCTCCTGGGGTACCCTCACACATATTATTCACTCATTTAGTGGATATTTTCACAAAAAAGTGAAATTTTCAAAAATCCAAAATATTGGCTGAAAACGACTAAATATCAAGGACTCATTGGGCGAATCGCTCTGGAACTGAAATCGGAACGCTCACTGACATTTGCCCTCTCTGAAAGTCTGATAAACGCCAGAAAAATGACTAAGTCCAAAAAATTTTTTTTTCAATTTTACCCCCGTGGGATATATATTCTACACACACACATTTGGAATTCTCCTGGTGTACCCTCATTTAGTGGATATTTTCACAAAAAAGTGAAATTTTCAAAAATCCAAAATATTGGCTGAAAACGACTAAATATAAAGGACTCATTGGGCGAATCGCTCGGGAACTGAAATCGGAACGCTCACTGACATTTGCCCTATCTGAAAGTCTGATAAACCCCGGAAAAATGACTAAGTCCAAAAAAAAATTTTTTTCAACTTTTTTCAATTTTACCCCCGTGGGATATATATTTTACCCACACACATTTGGAATTCTCCTGGGGTACCCTCACACATATTATTCTCTCATTTAGTGGATATTTTCACAAAAAAGTGAAATTTTCAAAAATCCAGAAAATTGGCTGAAAACGACTAAATATCAAGGATTCATTGGGCGAATCGCTCTGGAACTGAAATCGGAACGCTCACTGACATTTGCCCTCTCTGAAAGTCTGATAAACGCCAGAAAAATGACTAAGTCCAAAAAAATTTTTTTTCAATTTTACCCCCGTGGGATATATATTCTACCCACACACATTTGGAACTCTCCTGGGGTACCCTCACACATATTATCCCCTCATTTAGTGGATATTTTCACAAAAAAGTGAAATTTTCAAAAATCCAGAAAATTGTCTGAAAACGGCTAAATATCAAGCACTCATTGGGCGAATCGCTCTGGAACTGAAATCGTAATGCTCACTGACATTTCCCCTATCTGAAAGTCTGATAAACGCTGGAAAAATGACTAAGTCCAAAAAAAAAAAATTTTTCAACTTTTTTCAATTTTACCCCAGTGGGATATATATTCTACCCACACACATTTGGAACTCTCCTGGGGTACCCTCACACATATTATTCCCTCATTTAGTGGATATTTTCACAAAAAAGTGAAATTTTCAAAAATCCAGAAAATTGTCTGAAAACGACTAATTATCAAGGACTCATTGGGCGAATCGCTCTGGAACTGAAATCGGAACGCTCACTGACATTTGCCCTATCTGAAAGTCTGATAAACGCCGGAAAAATGACTAAGTCCAAAAAAAATTTTTTTAAAATTTTACCCCCGTGGGATATATATTCTACACACACACATTTGGAATTCTCCTGGGGTACCCTCACACATATTATTCCCTCATTTAGTGGATATTTTCACAAAAAAGTGAAATTTTCAAAAATCCAAAATATTGGCTGAAAACGACTAAATATCAAGGACTCATTGGGCGAATCGCTCTGGAACTGAAATCGGAACGCTCACTGACATTTGCCGTATCTGAACGTCTGATAAACGCCAGGAAAATGACTAAGTCCAAAAAATTTTTTTTGCAATTTTACCCCCGTGGGATATATATTCTACCCACACACATTTGGAACACTCCTGCGGTACCCTCACACATATTATTCTCTCATTTAGTGGATATTTTCACAAAAAAGTGAAATTTTCAAAAATCCAGAAAATTGGCTGAAAACGACTAAATATCAAGGACTCATTGGGCGAATCGCTCTGGAACTGAAATCGGAACGCTCACTGACATTTGCCCTCTCTGAAAGTCTGATAAACGCCAGAAAAATGACTAAGTCCAAAAAAAATTTTTTTCAATTTTACCCCCGTGGGATATATATTCTACCCACACACATTTGGAACTCTCCTGGGGTACCCTCACACATATTATCCCCTCATTTAGTGGACATTTTCACAAAAAAGTGAAATTTTCAAAAATCCAGAAAATTGTCTGAAAACGACTAAATTTCAAGGACTCATTGGGCGAAACGCTCTGGAACTGAAATCGTAATGCTCACTGACATTTCCCCTATCTGAAAGTCTGATAAACACTGGAAAAATGACTAAGTCCAAAAAAAAAAAATTTTTCAACTTTTTTCAATTTTACCCCCGTGGGATATATATTCTACCCACACACATTTGGAACTCTCCTGGGGTACCCTCACACATATTATTCCCTCATTTAGTGGATATTTTCACAAAAAAGTGAAATTTTCAAAAATCCAGAAAATTGTCTGAAAACGACTAATTATCAAGGACTCATTGGGCGAATCGCTCTGGAACTGAAATCGGAACGCTCACTGACATTTGCCCTATCTGAAAGTCTGATAAACGCCGGAAAAATGACTAAGTCCAAAAAAAATTTTTTTTAAATTTTACCCCCGTGGGATATATATTCTACACACACACATTTGGAATTCTCCTGGGGTACCCTCACACATATTATTCCCTCATTTAGTGGATATTTTCACAAAAAAGTGAAATTTTCAAAAATCCAAAATATTGGCTGAAAACGACTAAATATCAAGCACTCATTGGGCGAATCGCTCTGGAACTGAAATCGGAACGCTCACTGACATTTGCCCTATCTGAAAGTCTGATAAACGCCGGAAAAATGACTAAGTCCAAAAAAAATTTTTTTCAACTTTTTTCAATTTTACCCCCGTGGGATATATATTCTACCCACACACATTTGGAATACTACTGGGGTACCATCACACATATTATTCCCTCATTTAGTGGATATTTTCACAAAAAAGTGAAATTTTCAAAAATCCAAAATATTGGCTGAAAACGACTAAATATCAAGGACTCATTGGGCGAATCGCTCTGGAACGGAAATCGGAACGCTCACTGACATTTGCCCTATCTGAACATCTGATAAACGCCAGAAAAATGACTAAGTCCAAAAAAATTTTTTTTCAATTTTAGCCCCGTGGGATATATATTCTACACACACACATTTGGAATTCTCCTGGGGTACCCTCACACATATTATTCCCTCATTTAGTGGATATTTTCACAAAAAAGTGAAATTTTCAAAAATCCAAAATATTGGCTGAAAACGACTAAATATCAAGGACTCATTGGGCGAATCGCTCTGGAACTGAAATCGGAACGCTCACTGACATTTGCCCTATCTGAAAGTCTGATGAATGCCGGAAAAATGACTAAGTCCCAAAAAATTTTTTTTCAACTTTTTTCAATTTTACCCCCGTGGGATATATATTCTACCCACACACATTTGGAATTCTCCTGGGGTACCCTCACACATATTATTCCCTCATTTAGTGGATATATTCACAAAAAAGTGAAATTTTCAAAAATCCAGAAAATTGGCTGAAAACGACTAAATATCAAAGATTCATTGCACGAATCGCTCTGGAACTGAAATCGGAACGCTCACTGACATTTGCCCTATCTGAAAGTCTGATAAACGCCAGAAAAATGACTAAGTCCAAAAAATTTTTTTTTCAATTTTACCCCCGTGAGATATATATTCTACCCACACACATTTGGAACTCTCCTGGGGTACCCTCACACATATTATTCCCTCATTTAGTGGATATTTTCAAAAAAAAGTGAAATTTTCAAAAATCCAAAATATTGGCTGAAAACGCGTAAATATCAAGGACTCATTGGGCGAATCGCTCTGGAACTGAAATCGGAACGCTCATTGACATTTGCCCTCTCTGAAAGTCTGATAAACGCCAGAAAAATGACTAAGTCCAAAAAAAATTTTTTTCAATTTTAACCCCGTGGGATATATATTCTACACACACACATTTGGAATTCTCCTGGGGTACCCTCACACATATTATTCCCTCATTTAGTGGATATTTTCAGAAAAAAGTGAAATTTTCAAAAATCCAAAGTATTGGCTGAAAACGACTAAATATCAAGGACTCATTGGGCGAATTGCTCTGGAACTGAAATCGGAACGCTCACTGACATTTGCCCTATCTGAAAGTCTGATAAACGCCGGAAAAATGACTAAGTCCAAAAAAAAAATTTTTTCAACTTTTTTCAATTTTACAACCGTGGGATATATATTCTACACACACACATTTGGAATTCTCCTGGGGTACCCTCACACATATTATTCCCTCATTTAGTGGATATTTTAAAAAAAAAGTGAAATTTTCAAAAATCCAGAAAATTGTCTGAAAACGACTAAATATCAAGGACTCATTGGGCGAATCGCTCTGGAACTGAAATCGTAATGCTCACTGACATTTCCCCTATCTGAAAGTCTGATAAACGCCAGAAAAAGGACTAAGTCCAAAAAATTTTTTTTTCAATTTTACCCCCGTGGGATATATATTCTACCCACACACATTTGGAACTCTCCTGGGGTACCCTCACACATATTATTCTCTCATTTAGTGGATATTTTCACAAAAAAGTGAAATTTACAAAAATCCAGAAAATTGTCTGAAAACGACTAAATATCAAGGACTCATTGGGCGAATTGCTCTGGAACTGAAATCGTAATGCTCACTGACATTTCCCCTATCTGAAAGTCTGATAAACGCTGGAAAAATGACTAAGTCCAAAAAAAAAAAATTTTTCAACTTTTTTCAATTTTACCCCCGTGGGATATATATTCTACCCACACACCTTTGGAACTCTCCTGGGGTACCCTCACACATATTATTCCCTCATTTAGTGGATATTTTCACAAAAAAGAGAAATTTTCAAAAATCCAAATATTGGCTGAAAACGCCTAAATATCAAGGACTCATTGGGCGAATCGCTCTGGAACTGAAATCGGAACGCTCACTGACATTTGGCCTATCTGAAAGTCTGATAAACGCCAGAAAAATGACTAAGTCCAAAAAATTTTTTTTTCAATTTTACCCCCTTGAGATATATATTCTACCCACACACATTTGGAACTCTCCTGGGGTACCCTCACACATATTATTCCCTCATTTAGTGGATATTTTCACAAAAAAGTGAAATTTTCAAAAATCCAGAATATTAGCTGAAAACGACTAAATAACAAGGACTCAATGGGCGAATCGCTCTGGAACTGAAATTGGAACGCTCACTGACATTTGCCCTATCTGAAAGTCTGATAAACCCCCGAAAAATGACTAAGTCCAAAAAAAAATTTTTTTCAACTTTTTCAATTTTACCCCCTTGGGATATATATTCTACCCACACACATTTGGAACTCTCCTGGGGTACCCTCACACATATTATTCCCTCATTTAGTGGATATTTTCACAAAAAAGAGAAATTTTCAAAAATCCAAAATATTGGCTGAAAACGCATAAATATCAAGGACTCATTGGGCGAATTGTTCTGGAACTGAAATCGGAACACTCACTGACATTTGCCCTATCTGAAAGTCTGATAAACGCCGGAAAAATGACTAAGTCCAAAAAAAAATTTTTTTCAACTTTTTTCAATTCACAACCGTGGGATATATATTCTACACACACATTTGGAATTCTCCTGGGGTACCCTCACACATATTATTCCCTCATTTAGTGGATATTTTCACAAAAAAGTGAAATTTTCAAAAATCCAAAATATTGGCTGAAAACGCATAAATATCAAGGACTCATTGGGCGAATCGCTCTGGAACTGAAATCGGAACGCTCACTGACATTTGCCCTATCTGAAAGTCTGATAAACGCCGGAAAAATGACTAAGTCCAAAAAAAAAATTTTTTTCAACTTTTTTCAATTTTACCCCCGTGGGATATATATTCTACACACACACATTTGGAATTCTCCTGGGGTACCCTCACACATATTATTCCCTCATTTAGTGGATATTTTCACAAAAAAGTGAAATTTTCAAAAATCCAAAATATTGGCTGAAAACGACTAAATATCAAGGACTCATTGGGCGAATCGCTCTGGAACTGAAATCGTAACGCTCACTGACATTTGCCCTCTCTGAAAGTCTGATAAACGCCAGAAAAATGAATAAGTCCAAAAAAAAAAAATGTTTCAACTTTTTTCAATTTTACCCCCGTGGGATATATATTCTACACACACACATTTGGAACTCTCCTGGGGTACCCTCACACATATTATTCCCTCATTTAGTGGATATTTTCACAAAAAAGTGAAATTTTCAAAAATCCAAAATATTGGCTGAAAACGACTAAATATCAAGGACTCATTGGGCGAATCGCTCTGGAGCTGAAATCGGAACGCTCACTGACATTTGCCCTCTCTGAAAGTCTGATAAACGCCAGAAAAATGACTAAGTCCAAAAAAAATTTTTTTCAATTTTACCCCCGTGGGATATATATTCTACCCACACACATTTGGACCTCTCCTGGGGTACCCTCACACATATTATTCCCTCATTTAGTGTATATTTTCACAAAAAAGTGAAATTTTCAAAAATCCAAAATATTGGCTGAAAACGACTAAATATCAAGGACTCATTGGGCGAATCGCTCTGGAACTGAAATCGGAACGCTCACTGACATTTGCCCTCTCTGAAAGTCTGATAAACGCCAGAAAAATGACTAAGTCCAAAAAATTTTTTTTTCAATTTTACCCCCGTGAGATATATATTCTACACACACACATTTGGAATTCTCCTGGGGTACCCTCACACATATTATTCCCTCATTTAGTTGATATTTTCACAAAAAAGTGAAATTTTCAAAAATCCAAAATATTGGCTGAAAACGCCTAAATATCAAGGACTCCTTGGGCGAATCGCTCTGGAACTGAAATCGGAACGCTCACTGACATTTGCCCTATCTGAAAGTCTGATAAACGCCGGAAAAATGACTAAGTCCAAAAAAAAAATTTTTTTCAACTTTTTTCAATTTTACCCCCGTGGGATATATATTCTACACACACACATTTGGAATTCTCCTGGGGTACCCTCACACATATTATTCCCTCATTTAGTGGATATTTTCACAAAAAAGTGAAATTTTCAAAAATCCAAAATATTGGCTGAAAACGACTAAATATCAAGGACTCATTGGGCGAATCGCTCTGGAACTGAAATCGTAACGCTCACTGACATTTGCCCTCTCTGAAAGTCTGATAAACGCCAGAAAAATGAATAAGTCCAAAAAAAAAAAATGTTTCAACTTTTTTCAATTTTACCCCCGTGGGATATATATTCTACACACACACATTTGGAACTCTCCTGGGGTACCCTCACACATATTATTCCCTCATTTAGTGGATATTTTCACAAAAAAGTGAAATTTTCAAAAATCCAAAATATTGGCTGAAAACGACTAAATATCAAGGACTCATTGGGCGAATCGCTCTGGAGCTGAAATCGGAACGCTCACTGACATTTGCCCTCTCTGAAAGTCTGATAAACGCCAGAAAAATGACTAAGTCCCAAAAAAATGTTTTTCAATTTTACCCCCGTGGGATATATATTCTACCCACACACATTTGGACCTCTCCTGGGGTACCCTCACACATATTATTCCCTCATTTAGTGTATATTTTCTCAAAAAAGTGAAATTTTCAAAAATCAAAAATATTGGCTGAAAACGACTAAATATCAAGGACTCATTGGGCGAATCGCTCTGGAACTGAAATCGGAACGCTCACTGACATTTGCCCTCTCTGAAAGTCTGATAAACGCCAGAAAAATGACTAAGTCCAAAAAATTTTTTTTTCAATTTTACCCCCGTGAGATATATATTCTACCCACACACATTTGGAACTCTCCTGGGGTACCCTCACACATATTATTCCCTCAGTTAGTGAATATTTTTACAAAAAAGTGAAATTTTCAAAAATCCAAAAAATTGGCTGAAAACGACTAAATATCAAGGACTCATTGGGCGAATCGCTCTGGAAATGAAATCGGAACGCTCACTGACATTTACCCTATCTAAAAGTCTGCTAAACGCCGGAAAAATGACTAAGTAAAAAAAAATTTTTTTTCAACTTTTTTCAATTTTACCCCCGTGGGATATATATTCTACCCACACACATTTGTAACTCTCCTTGGGTACCCTCACACATATTCCCTCATTTAGTGGATATTTTCACAAAAAAGTGAATTTTTCAAAAATCCAGAAAATTGGCTGAAAACGACTAAATATCAAGGACTGATTGGGCGAATCACTCTGGAACTGAAATCGGAACGCTCACTGACATTTGCCCTATCTGAAAGTCTGATAAACGCCCGAAAAATGACTAAGTCCAAAAAAAAAATGTTTTCAACTTTTTTCAATTTTACTCGCGTGAGATATATATTCTACCCACACACATTTGGAACTCTCCTGGGGTACCCTCACACATATTATTCCCTCATTTAGTGAATATTTTTACAAAAAAGTGAAATTTTCAAAAATCCCGAAAATTGGCTGAAAACAACTAAATATCAAGGACTCGTTGGGCGAATCGCTCTGGAACTGAAATCTGAACGCTTACTGACATTTGCCCTATCTGAAAGTCTGATAAACGCCGGAAAAATGACTAAGTCCAAAAAAAAATTTTTTTCAACTTTTTTCAATTCACAACCGTGGGATATATATTCTGCACACACATTTGGAATTCTCCTGGGGTACCCTCACACATATTATTCCCTCATTTAGTGGATATTTTCACAAAAAAGTGAAATTTTCAAAAATCCAAAATATTGGCTGAAAACGCCTAAATATCAAGGACTCCTTGGGCGAATCGCTCTGGAACTGAAATCGGAACGCTCACTGACATTTGCCCTATCTGAAAGTCTGATAAACGCCGGAAAAATGACTAAGTCCAAAAAAAAAATTTTTTTCAACTTTTTTCAATTTTACCCCCGTGGGATATATATTCTACACACACACATTTGGAATTCTCCTGGGGTACCCTCACACATATTATTCCCTCATTTAGTGGATATTTTCACAAAAAAGTGAAATTTTCAAAAATCCAAAATATTGGCTGAAAACGACTAAATATCAAGGACTCATTGGGCGAATCGCTCTGGAACTGAAATCGTAACGCTCACTGACATTTGCCCTCTCTGAAAGTCTGATAAACGCCAGAAAAATGAATAAGTCCAAAAAAAAAAAATGTTTCAACTTTTTTCAATTTTACCCCCGTGGGATATATATTCTACACACACACATTTGGAACTCTCCTGGGGTACCCTCACACATATTATTCCCTCATTTAGTGGATATTTTCACAAAAAAGTGAAATTTTCAAAAATCCAAAATATTGGCTGAAAACGACTAAATATCAAGGACTCATTGGGCGAATCGCTCTGGAGCTGAAATCGGAACGCTCACTGACATTTGCCCTCTCTGAAAGTCTGATAAACGCCAGAAAAATGACTAAGTCCCAAAAAAATTTTTTTCAATTTTACCCCCGTGGGATATATATTCTACCCACACACATTTGGACCTCTCCTGGGGTACCCTCACACATATTATTCCCTCATTTAGTGTATATTTTCACAAAAAAGTGAAATTTTCAAAAATCAAAAATATTGGCTGAAAACGACTAAATATCAAGGACTCATTGGGCGAATCGCTCTGGAACTGAAATCGGAACGCTCACTGACATTTGCCCTCTCTGAAAGTCTGATAAACGCCAGAAAAATGACTAAGTCCAAAAAATTTTTTTTTCAATTTTACCCCCGTGAGATATATATTCTACCCACACACATTTGGAACTCTCCTGGGGTACCCTCACACATATTATTCCCTCAGTTAGTGAATATTTTTACAAAAAAGTGAAATTTTCAAAAATCCAAAAAATTGGCTGAAAACGACTAAATATCAAGGACTCATTGGGCGAATCGCTCTGGAAATGAAATCGGAACGCTCACTGACATTTACCCTATCTAAAAGTCTGCTAAACGCCGGAAAAATGACTAAGTAAAAAAAAATTTTTTTTCAACTTTTTTCAATTTTACCCCCGTGGGATATATATTCTACCCACACACATTTGTAACTCTCCTTGGGTACCCTCACACATATTCCCTCATTTAGTGGATATTTTCACAAAAAAGTGAATTTTTCAAAAATCCAGAAAATTGGCTGAAAACGACTAAATATCAAGGACTGATTGGGCGAATCACTCTGGAACTGAAATCGGAACGCTCACTGACATTTGCCCTATCTGAAAGTCTGATAAACGCCCGAAAAATGACTAAGTCCAAAAAAAAAATGTTTTCAACTTTTTTCAATTTTACTCGCGTGAGATATATATTCTACCCACACACATTTGGAACTCTCCTGGGGTACCCTCACACATATTATTCCCTCATTTAGTGAATATTTTTACAAAAAAGTGAAATTTTCAAAAATCCCGAAAATTGGCTGAAAACAACTAAATATCAAGGACTCGTTGGGCGAATCGCTCTGGAACTGAAATCTGAACGCTTACTGACATTTGCCCTATCTGAAAGTCTGATAAACGCCGGAAAAATGACTAAGTCCAAAAAAAAATTTTTTTCAACTTTTTTCAATTCACAACCGTGGGATATATATTCTGCACACACATTTGGAATTCTCCTGGGGTACCCTCACACATATTATTCCCTCATTTAGTGGATATTTTCACAAAAAAGTGAAATTTTCAAAAATCCAAAATATTGGCTGAAAACGCATAAATATCAAGGACTCATTGGGCGAATCGCTCTGGAACTGAAATCGGAACGCTCACTGACATTTGCCCTATCTGAAAGTCTGATAAACGCCGGAAAAATGACTAAGTCCAAAAAAAAAATTTTTTTCAACTTTTTTCAATTTTACCCCCGTGGGATATATATTCTACACACACACATTTGGAATTCTCCTGGGGTACCCTCACACATATTATTCCCTCATTTAGTGGATATTTTCACAAAAAAGTGAAATTTTCAAAAATCCAAAATATTGGCTGAAAACGACTAAATATCAAGGACTCATTGGGCGAATCGCTCTGGAACTGAAATCGTAACGCTCACTGACATTTGCCCTCTCTGAAAGTCTGATAAACGCCAGAAAAATGAATAAGTAAAAAAAAAAAAAATGTTTCAACTTTTTTCAATTTTACCCCCGTGGGATATATATTCTACACACACACATTTGGAACTCTCCTGGGGTACCCTCACACATATTATTCCCTCATTTAGTGGATATTTTCACAAAAAAGTGAAATTTTCAAAAATCCAGAATATTGTCTGAAAACGACTAAATATCAAGGACTCATTGGGCGAATTGCTCTGGAACTGAAATCGTAATGCTCACTGACATTTCCCCTATCTGAAAGTCTGATAAACGCTGGAAAAATGACTAAGTCCAAAAAAAAAAAATTTTTCAACTTTTTTCAATTTTACCCCCGTGGGATATATATTCTACCCACACACCTTTGGAACTCTCCTGGGGTACCCTCACACATATTATTCCCTCATTTAGTGGATATTTTCACAAAAAAGAGAAATTTTCAAAAATCCAAATATTGGCTGAAAACGCCTAAATATCAACGACTCATTGGGCGAATCGCTCTGGAACTGAAATCGGAACGCTCACTGACATTTGCCCTCTCTGAAAGTCTGATAAACGCCAGAAAAATGACTAAGTCCAAAAAAATTTTTTTTCAATTTTACCCCCGTGGGATATATATTCTGCCCACACACATTTGGACCTCTCCTGGGGTACCCTCACACATATTATTCCCTCATTTAGTGTATATATTCACAAAAAAGTGAAATTTACAAAAATCCAGAAAATTGGCTGAAAACGCCAAAATATCAAGGACTCATTGGGCGAATCGCTCTGGAACTGAAATCGGAACGCTCACTGACATTTGCCCTATCTGAAAGTCTGATAAACGCCAGAAAAAGGACTAAGTCCAAAAAATTTTTTTTTCAGTTTTACCCCCTTGAGATATATATTCTACCCACACACATTTGGAACTCTCCTGGGGTACCCTCACACATATTATTCCCTCATTTAGTGGATATTTTCACAAAAAAGTGAAATTTTCAAAAATCCAGAATATTGTCTGAAAACGACTAAATATCAAGGACTCATTGGGCGAATTGCTCTGGAACTGAAATCGGAACGCTCACTGACATTTGGCCTATCTGAAAGTCTGATAAACGCCAAAAAAATGACTAAGTCCAAAAAATTTTTTTTTCAATTTTACCCCCGTGAGATATATATTCTACCCACACACATTTGGAACTCTCCTGGGGTACCCTCACACATACTATTCCCTCATTTAGTGGATATTTTCACAAAAAAGTGAAATTTTCAAAAATCCAGAATATTGTCTGAAAACGACTAAATATCAAGGACTCATTGGGCGAATTGCTCTGGAACTGAAATCGTAATGCTCACTGACATTTCCCCTATCTGAAAGTCTGATAAACGCTGGAAAAATGACTAAGTCCAAAAAAAAAAAATTTTTCAACTTTTTTCAATTTTACCCCCGTGGGATATATATTCTACCCACACACCTTTGGAACTCTCCTGGGGTACCCTCACACATATTATTCCCTCATTTAGTGGATATTTTCACAAAAAAGAGAAATTTTCAAAAATCCAAATATTGGCTGAAAACGCCTAAATATCAACGACTCATTGGGCGAATCGCTCTGGAACTGAAATCGGAACGCTCACTGACATTTGGCCTATCTGAAAGTCTGATAAACGCCAGAAAAATGACTAAGTCCAAAAAATTTTTTTTTCAATTTTACCCCCGTGAGATATATATTCTACCCACACACATTTGGAACTCTCCTGGGGTACCCTCACACATATTATTCCCTCATTTAGTGGATATTTTCACAAAAAAGTGAAATTTTCAAAAATCCAGAATATTAGCTGAAAACGACTAAATAACAAGGACTCAATGGGCGAATCGCTCTGGAACTGAAATTGGAACGCTCACTGACATTTGCCCTATCTGAAAGTCTGATAAACCCCCGAAAAATGACTAAGTCCAAAAAAAAATTTTTTTCAACTTTTTCAATTTTACCCCCTTGGGATATATATTCTACCCACACACATTTGGAACTCTCCTGGGGTACCCTCACACATATTATTCCCTCATTTAGTGGATATTTTCACAAAAAAGAGAAATTTTCAAAAATCCAAAATATTGGCTGAAAACGCATAAATATCAAGGACTCATTGGGCGAATTGTTCTGGAACTGAAATCGGAACACTCACTGACATTTGCCCTATCTGAAAGTCTGATAAACGCCGGAAAAATGACTAAGTCCAAAAAAAAATTTTTTTCAACTTTTTTCAATTCACAACCGTGGGATATATATTCTACAAACACATTTGGAATTCTCCTGGGGTACCCTCACACATATTATTCCCTCATTTAGTGGATATTTTCACAAAAAAGTGAAATTTTCAAAAATCCAAAATATTGGCTGAAAACGCATAAATATCAAGGACTCATTGGGCGAATCGCTCTGGAACTGAAATCGGAACGCTCACTGACATTTGCCCTATCTGAAAGTCTGATAAACGCCGGAAAAATGACTAAGTCCAAAAAAAAAATTTTTTTCAACTTTTTTCAATTTTACCCCCGTGGGATATATATTCTACACACACACATTTGGAATTCTCCTGGGGTACCCTCACACATATTATTCCCTCATTTAGTGGATATTTTCACAAAAAAGTGAAATTTTCAAAAATCCAAAATATTGGCTGAAAACGACTAAATATCAAGGACTCATTGGGCGAATCGCTCTGGAACTGAAATCGTAACGCTCACTGACATTTGCCCTCTCTGAAAGTCTGATAAACGCCAGAAAAATGAATAAGTAAAAAAAAAAAAAATGTTTCAACTTTTTTCAATTTTACCCCCGTGGGATATATATTCTACACACACACATTTGGAACTCTCCTGGGGTACCCTCACACATATTATTCCCTCATTTAGTGGATATTTTCACAAAAAAGTGAAATTTTCAAAAATCCAGAATATTGTCTGAAAACGACTAAATATCAAGGACTCATTGGGCGAATTGCTCTGGAACTGAAATCGTAATGCTCACTGACATTTCCCCTATCTGAAAGTCTGATAAACGCTGGAAAAATGACTAAGTCCAAAAAAAAAAAATTTTTCAACTTTTTTCAATTTTACCCCCGTGGGATATATATTCTACCCACACACCTTTGGAACTCTCCTGGGGTACCCTCACACATATTATTCCCTCATTTAGTGGATATTTTCACAAAAAAGAGAAATTTTCAAAAATCCAAATATTGGCTGAAAACGCCTAAATATCAACGACTCATTGGGCGAATCGCTCTGGAACTGAAATCGGAACGCTCACTGACATTTGCCCTCTCTGAAAGTCTGATAAACGCCAGAAAAATGACTAAGTCCAAAAAAATTTTTTTTCAATTTTACCCCCGTGGGATATATATTCTGCCCACACACATTTGGACCTCTCCTGGGGTACCCTCACACATATTATTCCCTCATTTAGTGTATATATTCACAAAAAAGTGAAATTTACAAAAATCCAGAAAATTGGCTGAAAACGCCAAAATATCAAGGACTCATTGGGCGAATCGCTCTGGAACTGAAATCGGAACGCTCACTGACATTTGCCCTATCTGAAAGTCTGATAAACGCCAGAAAAAGGACTAAGTCCAAAAAATTTTTTTTTCAGTTTTACCCCCTTGAGATATATATTCTACCCACACACATTTGGAACTCTCCTGGGGTACCCTCACACATATTATTCCCTCATTTAGTGGATATTTTCACAAAAAAGTGAAATTTTCAAAAATCCAGAATATTGTCTGAAAACGACTAAATATCAAGGACTCATTGGGCGAATTGCTCTGGAACTGAAATCGGAACGCTCACTGACATTTGGCCTATCTGAAAGTCTGATAAACGCCAAAAAAATGACTAAGTCCAAAAAATTTTTTTTTCAATTTTACCCCCGTGAGATATATATTCTACCCACACACATTTGGAACTCTCCTGGGGTACCCTCACACATACTATTCCCTCATTTAGTGGATATTTTCACAAAAAAGTGAAATTTTCAAAAATCCAGAATATTGTCTGAAAACGACTAAATATCAAGGACTCATTGGGCGAATTGCTCTGGAACTGAAATCGTAATGCTCACTGACATTTCCCCTATCTGAAAGTCTGATAAACGCTGGAAAAATGACTAAGTCCAAAAAAAAAAAATTTTTCAACTTTTTTCAATTTTACCCCCGTGGGATATATATTCTACCCACACACCTTTGGAACTCTCCTGGGGTACCCTCACACATATTATTCCCTCATTTAGTGGATATTTTCACAAAAAAGAGAAATTTTCAAAAATCCAAATATTGGCTGAAAACGCCTAAATATCAACGACTCATTGGGCGAATCGCTCTGGAACTGAAATCGGAACGCTCACTGACATTTGGCCTATCTGAAAGTCTGATAAACGCCAGAAAAATGACTAAGTCCAAAAAATTTTTTTTTCAATTTTACCCCCGTGAGATATATATTCTACCCACACACATTTGGAACTCTCCTGGGGTACCCTCACACATATTATTCCCTCATTTAGTGGATATTTTCACAAAAATGTGAAATTTTCAAAAATCCAGAATATTAGCTGAAAACGACTAAATAACAAGGACTCAATGGGCGAATCGCTCTGGAACTGAAATTGGAACGCTCACTGACATTTGCCCTATCTGAAAGTCTGATAAACCCCCGAAAAATGACTAAGTCCAAAAAAAAATTTTTTTCAACTTTTTCAATTTTACCCCCTTGGGATATATATTCAACCCACACACATTTGGAACTCTCCTGGGGTACCCTCACACATATTATTCCCTCATTTAGTGGATATTTTCACAAAAAAGAGAAATTTTCAAAAATCCAAAATATTGGCTGAAAACGCATAAATATCAAGGACTCATTGGGCGAATTGTTCTGGAACTGAAATCGGAACACTCACTGACATTTGCCCTATCTGAAAGTCTGATAAACGCCGGAAAAATGACTAAGTCCAAAAAAAAATTTTTTTCAACTTTTTTCAATTCACAACCGTGGGATATATATTCTACAAACACATTTGGAATTCTCCTGGGGTACCCTCACACATATTATTCCCTCATTTAGTGGATATTTTCACAAAAAAGTGAAATTTTCAAAAATCCAAAATATTGGCTGAAAACGCATAAATATCAAGGACTCATTGGGCGAATCGCTCTGGAACTGAAATCGGAACGCTCACTGACATTTGCCCTATCTGAAAGTCTGATAAACGCCGGAAAAATGACTAAGTCCAAAAAAAAAATTTTTTTCAACTTTTTTCAATTTTACCCCCGTGGGATATATATTCTACACACACACATTTGGAATTCTCCTGGGGTACCCTCACACATATTATTCCCTCATTTAGTGGATATTTTCACAAAAAAGTGAAATTTTCAAAAATCCAAAATATTGGCTGAAAACGACTAAATATCAAGGACTCATTGGGCGAATCGCTCTGGAACTGAAATCGTAACGCTCACTGACATTTGCCCTCTCTGAAAGTCTGATAAACGCCAGAAAAATGAATAAGTAAAAAAAAAAAAAATGTTTCAACTTTTTTCAATTTTACCCCCGTGGGATATATATTCTACACACACACATTTGGAACTCTCCTGGGGTACCCTCACACATATTATTCCCTCATTTAGTGGATATTTTCACAAAAAAGTGAAATTTTCAAAAATCCAGAATATTGTCTGAAAACGACTAAATATCAAGGACTCATTGGGCGAATTGCTCTGGAACTGAAATCGTAATGCTCACTGACATTTCCCCTATCTGAAAGTCTGATAAACGCTGGAAAAATGACTAAGTCCAAAAAAAAAAAATTTTTCAACTTTTTTCAATTTTACCCCCGTGGGATATATATTCTACCCACACACCTTTGGAACTCTCCTGGGGTACCCTCACACATATTATTCCCTCATTTAGTGGATATTTTCACAAAAAAGAGAAATTTTCAAAAATCCAAATATTGGCTGAAAACGCCTAAATATCAACGACTCATTGGGCGAATCGCTCTGGAACTGAAATCGGAACGCTCACTGACATTTGCCCTCTCTGAAAGTCTGATAAACGCCAGAAAAATGACTAAGTCCAAAAAAATTTTTTTTCAATTTTACCCCCGTGGGATATATATTCTGCCCACACACATTTGGACCTCTCCTGGGGTACCCTCACACATATTATTCCCTCATTTAGTGTATATATTCACAAAAAAGTGAAATTTACAAAAATCCAGAAAATTGGCTGAAAACGCCAAAATATCAAGGACTCATTGGGCGAATCGCTCTGGAACTGAAATCGGAACGCTCACTGACATTTGCCCTATCTGAAAGTCTGATAAACGCCAGAAAAAGGACTAAGTCCAAAAAATTTTTTTTTCAGTTTTACCCCCTTGAGATATATATTCTACCCACACACATTTGGAACTCTCCTGGGGTACCCTCACACATATTATTCCCTCATTTAGTGGATATTTTCACAAAAAAGTGAAATTTTCAAAAATCCAGAATATTGTCTGAAAACGACTAAATATCAAGGACTCATTGGGCGAATTGCTCTGGAACTGAAATCGGAACGCTCACTGACATTTGGCCTATCTGAAAGTCTGATAAACGCCAAAAAAATGACTAAGTCCAAAAAATTTTTTTTTCAATTTTACCCCCGTGAGATATATATTCTACCCACACACATTTGGAACTCTCCTGGGGTACCCTCACACATACTATTCCCTCATTTAGTGGATATTTTCACAAAAAAGTGAAATTTTCAAAAATCCAGAATATTGTCTGAAAACGACTAAATATCAAGGACTCATTGGGCGAATTGCTCTGGAACTGAAATCGTAATGCTCACTGACATTTCCCCTATCTGAAAGTCTGATAAACGCTGGAAAAATGACTAAGTCCAAAAAAAAAAAATTTTTCAACTTTTTTCAATTTTACCCCCGTGGGATATATATTCTACCCACACACCTTTGGAACTCTCCTGGGGTACCCTCACACATATTATTCCCTCATTTAGTGGATATTTTCACAAAAAAGAGAAATTTTCAAAAATCCAAATATTGGCTGAAAACGCCTAAATATCAACGACTCATTGGGCGAATCGCTCTGGAACTGAAATCGGAACGCTCACTGACATTTGGCCTATCTGAAAGTCTGATAAACGCCAGAAAAATGACTAAGTCCAAAAAATTTTTTTTTCAATTTTACCCCCGTGAGATATATATTCTACCCACACACATTTGGAACTCTCCTGGGGTACCCTCACACATATTATTCCCTCATTTAGTGGATATTTTCACAAAAAAGTGAAATTTTCAAAAATCCAGAATATTAGCTGAAAACGACTAAATAACAAGGACTCAATGGGCGAATCGCTCTGGAACTGAAATTGGAACGCTCACTGACATTTGCCCTATCTGAAAGTCTGATAAACCCCCGAAAAATGACTAAGTCCAAAAAAAAATTTTTTTCAACTTTTTCAATTTTACCCCCTTGGGATATATATTCAACCCACACACATTTGGAACTCTCCTGGGGTACCCTCACACATATTATTCCCTCATTTAGTGGATATTTTCACAAAAAAGAGAAATTTTCAAAAATCCAAAATATTGGCTGAAAACGCATAAATATCAAGGACTCATTGGGCGAATTGTTCTGGAACTGAAATCGGAACACTCACTGACATTTGCCCTATCTGAAAGTCTGATAAACGCCGGAAAAATGACTAAGTCCAAAAAAAAATTTTTTTCAACTTTTTTCAATTCACAACCGTGGGATATATATTCTACAAACACATTTGGAATTCTCCTGGGGTACCCTCACACATATTATTCCCTCATTTAGTGGATATTTTCACAAAAAAGTGAAATTTTCAAAAATCCAAAATATTGGCTGAAAACGCATAAATATCAAGGACTCATTGGGCGAATCGCTCTGGAACTGAAATCGGAACGCTCACTGACATTTGCCCTATCTGAAAGTCTGATAAACGCCGGAAAAATGACTAAGTCCAAAAAAAAAATTTTTTTCAACTTTTTTCAATTTTACCCCCGTGGGATATATATTCTACACACACACATTTGGAATTCTCCTGGGGTACCCTCACACATATTATTCCCTCATTTAGTGGATATTTTCACAAAAAAGTGAAATTTTCAAAAATCCAAAATATTGGCTGAAAACGACTAAATATCAAGGACTCATTGGGCGAATCGCTCTGGAACTGAAATCGTAACGCTCACTGACATTTGCCCTCTCTGATAGTCTGATAAACGCCAGAAAAATGAATAAGTCCAAAAAAAAAAAATGTTTCAACTTTTTTCAATTTTACCCCCGTGGGATATATATTCTACACACACACATTTGGAACTCTCCTGGGGTACCCTCACACATATTATTCCCTCATTTAGTGGATATTTTCACAAAAAAGTGAAATTTTCAAAAATCCAAAATATTGGCTGAAAACGACTAAATATCAAGGACTCATTGGGCGAATCGCTCTGGAGCTGAAATCGGAACGCTCACTGACATTTGCCCTCTCTGAAAGTCTGATAAACGCCAGAAAAATGACTAAGTCCAAAAAAAATTTTTTTCAATTTTACCCCCGTGGGATATATATTCTACCCACACACATTTGGACCTCTCCTGGGGTACCCTCACACATATTATTCCCTCATTTAGTGTATATTTTCACAAAAAAGTGAAATTTTCAAAAATCCAAAATATTGGCTGAAAACGACTAAATATCAAGGACTCATTGGGCGAATCGCTCTGGAACTGAAATCGGAACGCTCACTGACATTTGCCCTCTCTGAAAGTCTGATAAACGCCAGAAAAATGACTAAGTCCCAAAAAAATTTTTTTCAACTTTTTTTGAATTTTACCCCCGTGGGATATATATTCTACCCACACACATTTGGAATTCTCCTGGGGTACCCTCACACATATTATTCCCTCATTTAGTGGATATTTTCACAAAAAAGTGAAATTTTCAAAAATCCAGAATATTGTCTGAAAACGACTAAATATCAAGGACTCATTGGGCGAATTGCTCTGGAACTGAAATCGTAATGCTCACTGACATTTCCCCTATCTGAAAGTCTGATAAACGCTGGAAAAATGACTAAGTCCAAAAAAAAAAAATTTTTCAACTTTTTTCAATTTTACCCCCGTGGGATATATATTCTACCCACACACCTTTGGAACTCTCCTGGGGTACCCTCACACATATTATTCCCTCATTTAGTGGATATTTTCACAAAAAAGAGAAATTTTCAAAAATCCAAATACTGGCTGAAAACGCCTAAATATCAAGGACTCATTGGGCGAATCGCTCTGGAACTGAAATCGGAACGCTCACTGACATTTGGCCTATCTGAAAGTCTGATAAACGCCAGAAAAATGACTAAGTCCAAAAAATTTTTTTTTCAATTTTACCCCCGTGAGATATATATTCTACCCACACACATTTGGAACTCTCCTGGGGTACCCTCACACATATTATTCCCTCATTTAGTGGATATTTTCACAAAAAAGTGAAATTTTCAAAAATCCAGAATATTGGCTGAAAACGACTAAATAACAAGGACTCAATGGGCGAATCGCTCTGGAACTGAAATTGGAACGCTCACTGACATTTCCACTATCTGAAAGTCTGATAAACGCTGGAAAAATGACTAAGTCCCAAGAAAATTTTTTTCAACTTTTTTCAATTTTACCCCCGTGGGATATATATTCTACCCACACACATTTGGAATTCTCCTGGGTTACCCTCACACATATTATTCCCTCATTTAGTGGATATTTTCACAAAAAAGTGAAATTTTCAAAAATCCAAAATATTGGCTGAAAACGACTAAATATAAAGGACTCATTGGGCGAATCGCTCTGGAACTGAAATCGGAACGCTCACTGACATTTGCCCTATCTGAAAGTCTGATAAACCCCCGAAAAATGACTAAGTCCAAAAAAAAATTTTTTTCAACTTTTTCAATTTTACCCCCTTGGGATATATATTCTACCCACACACATTTGGAACTCTCCTGGGGTACCCTCACACATATTATTCCCTCATTTAGTGGATATTTTCACAAAAAAGTGACATTTTCAAAAATCCAAAATATTGGCTGAAAACGCATAAATGTCAAGGACTCATTGGGCGAATCGCTCTGGAACTGAAATCGGAACGCTCACTGACATTTGCCCTATCTGAAAGTCTGATAAACGCCGGAAAAATGACTAAGTCCAAAAAAAAAATATTTTTCAACTTTTTTCAATTTTACCCCCGTGGGATATATATTCTACACACACACATTTGGAATTCTCCTGGGGTACCCTCACACATATTATTCCCTCATTTAGTGGATATTTTCACAAAAAAGTGAAATTTTCAAAAATCCAAAATATTGGCTGAAAACGACTAAATATCAAGGACTCATTGGGCGAATCGCTCTGGAACTGAAATCGGAACGCTCACTGACATTTGCCCTCTCTGAAAGTCTGATAAACGCCAGAAAAATGACTAAGTCCAAAAAAAATTTTTTTCAATTTTACCCCCGTGGGATATATATTCTACCCACACACATTTGGACCTCTCCTGGGGTACCCTCACACATATTATTCCCTCATTTAGTGTATATTTTCACAAAAAAAGTGAAATTTTCAAAAATCCAAAATATTGGCTGAAAACGACTAAATATCAAGGACTCATTGGGCGAATCGCTCTGGAACTGAAATCGGAACGCTCACTGACATTTGCCTTCTCTGAAAGTCTGATAAACGCCAGAAAAATGACTAAGTCCAAAAAAATTTTTTTTCAATTTTACCCCCGTGGGATATATATTCTACACACACACATTTGGAATTCACCTGGTGTACCCTCACACATATTATTCCCTCATTTAGTGGATATTTTCACAAAAAAGTTAAATTTTCAAAAATCCAAAATATTGGCTGAAAACGACTAAATATCAAGGACTCATTGGGCGAATCGCTCTGGAACTGAAATCGGAACGCTCACTGACATTTGCCCTCTCTGAAAGTCTGATAAACGCCAGAAAAATGACTAAGTCCAAAAAAATTTTTTTTCAATTTTACCCCCGTGGGATATATATTCTACCCATACACATTTGGACCTCTCCTGGGGTACCCTCACACATATTATTCCCTCATTTAGTGTATATTTTCACAAAAAAGTGAAATTTACAAAAATCCAGAAAATTGGCTGAAAACGACTAAATATCAAGGACTCATTGGGCGAATCGCTCTGGAACTGAAATCGGAACGCTCACTGACATTTGCCCTATCTGAAAGTCTGATAAACGCCAGAAAAAGGACTAAGTCCAAAAAATTTTTTTTTCAATTTTACCCCCTTGAGATATATATTCTACCCACACACATTTGGAACTCTCCTGGGGTACCCTCACACATATTATTCCCTCATTTAGTGGATATTTTCACAAAAAAGTGAAATTTTCAAAAATCCAGAATATTGTCTGAAAACGACTAAATATCAAGAACTCATTGGGCGAATTGCTCTGGAACTGAAATCGTAATGCTCACTGACATTTCCCCTATCTGAAAGTCTGATAAAACCCGGAAAAATGACTAAGTCCAAAAAAAAATTTTTTTCAACTTTTTTCAATTTTACCCCCGTGGGATATATATTCTACCCACACACATTTGGAACTCTCCTGGGGTACCCTCACACATATTATTCTCTCATTTAGTGGATATTTTCACAAAAAAGTGAAATTTACAAAAATCCAGAAAATTGGCTGAAAACGACTAAATATCAAGGACTCATTGGGAGAATTGCTCTGGAACTGAAATCGGAACACTCACTGACATTTGCCCTATCTGAAAGTCTGATAAACGCCGGAAAAATGACTAAGTCCAAAAAAAAAATTTTTTTCAACTTTTTTCAATTTTACCCCCGTGGGATATATATTCTACACACACACATTTGGAATTCTCCTGGGGTACCCTCACACATATTATTCCCTCATTTAGTGGATATTTTCACAAAAAAGTGAAATTTTCAAAAATCCAAAATATTGGCTGAAAACGAATAAATATCAAGGACTCATTGGGCGAATCGCTCTGGAACTGAAATCGGAACGCTCACTGACATTTGCACTATCTGAACGTCTGATAAACGCCAGAAAAATGACTAAGTCCAAAAAAATTTTTTTTCAATTTTACCCCCGTGGGATATATATTCTACCCACACACATTTGGACTCTCCTGGGGTACCCTCACACATATTATTCTCTCATTTAGTGGATATTTTCACAAAAAAGTGAAATTTTCAAAAATCCAGAAAATTGTCTGAAAACGACTAAATATCAAGGACTCATTGGGCGAATCGCTCTGGAACTGAAATCATAATGCTCACTGACATTTCCCCTATCTGAAAGTCTGATAAACGATGGAAAAATGACTAAGTCCAAAAAAAAAAATTTTTCAACTTTTTTCAATTTTACCCCCGTGGGATATATATTCTACACACACACATTTGGAATTCTCCTGGGGTACCCTCACACATATTATTCCCTCATTTAGTGGATATTTTCACAAAAAAGTGAAATTTTCAAAAATCCAAAATATTGGCTGAAAACGAATAAATATCAAGGACTCATTGGGCGAATCGCTCTGGAACTGAAATCGGAACGCTCACTGACATTTGCCCTATCTGAACGTCTGATAAACGCCAGAAAAATGACTAAGTCCAAAAAATTTTTTTTTCAATTTTACCCCCGTGGGATATATATTCTACCCACACACATTTGGACTCTCCTGGGGTACCCTCACACATATTATTCTCTCATTTAGTGGATATTTTCACAAAAAAGTGAAATTTTCAAAAATCCAGAAAATAGGCTGAAAACGACTAAATATCAAGGACTCAATGGGCGAATCGCTCTGAAACTGAAATCAGAACGCTCACTGACATTTGCCCTCTCTGAAAGTCTGATAAACGCCAGAAAAATGACTAAGTCCAAAAAAAATTTTTTTCAATTTTATCCCCGTGGGATATATATTCTACCCACACACATTTGGAACTCTCCTGGGGTACCCTCACACATATTATCCCTCATTTAGTGGATATTTTCACAAAAAAGTGAAATTTTCAAAAATCCAGAAAATTGGCTGAAAACGACTAAATATCAAGGACTCATTGGTAAATCGCTCTGAAACTGAAATCGGAACGCTCACTGACATTTGCCCTATCTGAAAGTCTGATAAACGCCGGAAAAATGACTAAGTCCAAAACATAAATTTTTTCAACTTTTTTCAATTTGACCCCCGTGGGATATATATTCTACACACACACATTTGGAATTCTCCTGGGGTACCCTCACACATATTATTCCCTCATTTAGTGGATATTTTCACAAAAAAGTGAAATTTTCAAAAATCCAAAATATTGGCTGAAAACGACTAAATATCAAGGACTCATTGGGCGAATCGCTCTGGAACTGAAATCGGAACGCTCACTGACATTTGCCCTATCTGAAAGTCTGATAAACGCCGGAAAAATGACTAAGTCCAAAAAATAAATTTTTTCAACTTTTTTCAATTTTACCCCCGTGGGATATATATTCTACACACACACATTTGGAATTCTCCTGGGGTACCCTCACACATATTATTCTCTCATTTAGTGGATATTTTCACAAAAAAGTGAAATTTTCAAAAATCCAGAAAATTGGCTGAAAACGACTAAATATCAAGGACTCATTGGGCGAATCGCTCTGGAACTGAAATCAGAACTCTCACTGACATTTGCCCTCTCTGAAAGTCTGATAAACGCCAGAAAAATGACTAAGACCAAAAAAAATTTTTTTCAATTTTATCCCCGTGTGATATATATTCTACCCACACACATTTGGAACTCTCCTGGGGTACCCTCACACATATTATCCCTCATTTAGTGGATATTTTCACAAAAAAGTGAAATTTTCAAAAATCCAGAAAATTGTCTGAAAACGACTAAATATCAAGGAATCATTGGGCGAATCGCTCTGGAACTGAAATCGGAACACTCACTGACATTTGCCCTATCTGAAAGTCTGATAAATGCCGGAAAAATGACTAAGTAAAAAAAAAAAATTTTTTCAACTTTTTTCAATTCACAACCGTGGGATACATATTCTACACACACATTTGGAATTCTCCTGGGGTACCCTCACTCATATTATTCCCTCATTTAGTGGATATTTTCACAAAAAAGTGAAATTTTCAAAAATCCAAAATATTGTCTGAAAACGCCTAAATATCAAGGACTCATTGGGCGAATCGCTCTGGAACTGAAATCGTAATGCCACTATCTGAAAGTCTGATAAACGCTGGAAAAATGACTAAGTCCAAAAAAAAAAAATTTTTCAACTTATTTCAATTTTACCCCCGTGGGATATATATTCTACCCACACACATTTGGAACTATCCTGGGGTACCCTCACACATATTATTCCCTCATTTAGTGGATATTTTCACAAAAAAGAGAAATTTTCAAAAATCCAAAATATTGGCTGAAAACGACTAAATATCAAGGACGCATTGGGCGGATCGCTCTGGAACTGAAATCGGAACGCTCACAGACATTTGCCCTATCTGAAAGTCTGATAAACGCCGGAAAAATGACTAAGTCCAAAAATTTTTTTTTCCATTTTACCCCCGTGAGATATATATTCTACCCACACACATTTGGAACTCTCCTGGGGTACCCTCACACATATTATTCCCTCATTTAGTGGATATTTTCACAAAAAAGTGAAATTTTCAAAAATCCAGAAACTTGTCTGAAAACGACTAAATATCAAGGACTCATTGGGCGAATCGCTCTGGAACTGAAATCGTAATGCTCACTGACATTTCCCCTATCTGAAAGTCTGATAAACGCTGGAAAAATGACTAAGTCCAAAAAAAAAAATTTTTCAACTTTTTTCAATTTTACCCCCGTGGGATATATATTCTACCCACACACATTTGGAACTCTCCTGGGGTACCCTCACACATATTATTCCCTCATTAAGTGGATATTTTCACAAAAAAGAGAAATTTTCAAAAATCCAAAATATTGGCTGAAAACGCCTAAATATCAAGGACTCATTGGGCGAATTGCTCTGGAACTGAAATCGGAACACTCACTGACATTTGCCCTATCTGAAAGTCTGATAAACGCCGGAAAAATGACTAAGTCCAAAAATTTTTTTTTTCAATTTTACCCCCGTGAGATATATATTCTACCCACACACATTTGGAACTATCCTGGGGTACCCTCACACATATTATTCCCTCATTTAGTGGATATTTTCACAAAAAAGTGAAATTTTCAAAAATCCAAAATATTATCTGAAAACGACTAAATATCAAGGACTCATTGGGCGAATCGCTCTGGAACTGAAATCGTAATGCCCCTATCTGAAAGTCTGATAAACGCTGGAAAAATGACTAAGTCCAAAAAAAAAAAATTTTTCAACTTTTTTCAATTTTACCCCCGTGGGATATATATTCTACCCACACACATTTGGAATTCTCCTGGGGTACCCTCACACATATTATTCACTCATTTAGTGGATATTTTCACAAAAAAGAGAAATTTTCAAAAATCCAGAAAATTGGCTGAAAAAGACTCATTGCGCGAATCGCTCGGGAACTGAAATCGGAACGCTCACTGACATTTGCCCTCTCTGAAAGTCTGATAAACGGCAGAAAAATGACTAAGTCCAAAAAAAAAAGTTTTTCAACTTTTTTCAATTTTACCTCCGTGGGATATATATTCTACACACACACATTTGGAATTCTCCTGGGGTACCCTCACACATATTATTCCCTCATTTAGTGGATATTTTCACAAAAAAGTGAAATTTCCAAAAATCCAAAATATTGGCTGAAAACGACTAAATATCAACGACTCATTGGGCGAATCGCTCTGGAACTGAAATCGGAACGCTCACTGACATTTGCCCTATCTGAAAGTCTGATAAACGCCGGAAAATGACGAAGTTCAAAAAAATGTTTTTTAAACTTTTTTCACTTTTACCCCCTTGGGATATATATTCTACCCACACACATTTGGAACTCTCCTGGGGTACCCTCACACATATTATCCCCTCATTTAGTGGATATTTTCACAAAAAAGTGAAATTTTCAAAAATCCAGAAAATTGTCTGAAAGCGACTAAATATCAAGGACTCATTGGGCGAATCGCTCTGGAACTGAAATCGGAACGCTCACTGACATTTGCCCTATCTGAAAGTCTGATAAACGCCGGAAAAATGACTAAGTCCAAAAAATAAATTTTTTCAACTTTTTTCAATTTTACCCCCGTGGGATATATATTCTACACACACACATTTGGAATTCTCCTGGGGTACCCTCACACATATTATTCCCTCATTTAGTGGATATTTTCACAAAAAAGTTAAATTTTAAAAATCCAAAATATTGGCTGAAAACGACTAAATATCAAGGACTCATTGGGCGAATCGCTCTGGAACTGAAATCGGAACGCTCACTGACATTTGCCCTCTCTGAAAGTCTGATAAACGGCAGAAAAATGACTAAGTCCAAAAAAAAAAGTTTTTCAACTTTTTTCAATTTTACCTCCGTGGGATATATATTCTACACACACACATTTGGAATTCTCCTGGGGTACCCTCACACATATTATTCCCTCATTTAGTGGATATTTTCACAAAAAAGTGAAATTTCCAAAAATCCAAAATATTGGCTGAAAACGACTAAATATCAACGACTCATTGGGCGAATCGCTCTGGAACTGAAATCGGAACGCTCACTGACATTTGCCCTATCTGAAAGTCTGATAAACGCCGGAAAATGACGAAGTTCAAAAAAATGTTTTTTAAACTTTTTTCACTTTTACCCCCTTGGGATATATATTCTACCCACACACATTTGGAACTCTCCTGGGGTACCCTCACACATATTATCCCCTCATTTAGTGGATATTTTCACAAAAAAGTGAAATTTTCAAAAATCCAGAAAATTGTCTGAAAGCGACTAAATATCAAGGACTCATTGGGCGAATCGCTCTGGAACTGAAATCGGAACGCTCACTGACATTTGCCCTATCTGAAAGTCTGATAAACGCCGGAAAAATGACTAAGTCCAAAAAATAAATTTTTTCAACTTTTTTCAATTTTACCCCCGTGGGATATATATTCTACACACACACATTTGGAATTCTCCTGGGGTACCCTCACACATATTATTCTCTCATTTAGTGGATATTTTCACAAAAAAGTTAAATTTTCAAAAATCCAGAAAATTGGCTGAAAACGACTAAATATCAAGGACTCATTGGGCGAATCGCTCTGGAACTGAAATCAGAACTCTCACTGACATTTGCCCTCTCTGAAAGTCTGATAAACGCCAGAAAAATGACTAAGACCAAAAAAATTTTTTTTCAATTTTATCCCCGTGTGATATATATTCTACCCACACACATTTGGAACTCTCCTGGGGTACCCTCACACATATTATCCCTCATTTAGTGGATATTTTCACAAAAAAGTGAAATTTTCAAAAATCCAGAAAATTGTCTGAAAACGACTAAATATCAAGGAATCATTGGGCGAATCGCTCTGGAACTGAAATCGGAACGCTCACTGACATTTGCCCTCTCTGAAAGTCTGATAAACGCCAGAAAAATGTCTAAGTTCAAAAAAATTTTTTTTCAATTTTACCCACGTGGGATATATATTCTATCCACACACATTTGGAACTCTCCTGGGGTACCCTCACACATATTATTCCCTCATTTAGTGGATATTTTCACAAAAAAGAGAAATTTTCAAAAATCCAAAATATTAGCTGAAAACACCTAAATATCAAGGACTCATTGGGCAAATCGCTCTGGAACTGAAATCGGAACGCTCACTGACATTTGCCCTATCTGAAAGTCTGATAAACGCCGGAAAAATGACTAAGTCCAAAAAATAAATTTTTTCAACTTTTTTCAATTTTACCCCCGTGGGATATATATTCTACACACACACATTTGGAATTCTCCTGGGGTACCCTCACACATATTATTCCCTCATTTAGTGGATATTTTCACAAAAAAGTGAAATTTTCAAAAATCCAAAATATTGGCTGAAAACGACTAAATATCAAGGACTCATTGGGCGAATCGCTCTGGAACTGAAATCGGAACACTCACTGACATTTCCCTCTCTGAAAGTCTGATAAACGCCAGAAAAATGACTAAGTCCCAAAAAATTTTTTTTCAATTTTACCCCCGTGGGATATATATTCTACACACACACATTTGGAATTCTCCTGGGGTACCCTCACACATATTATTCCCTCATTTAGTGGATATTTTCACAAAAAAGTGAAATTTTCAAAAATCCAGAAAATTGTCTGAAAACGACTAAATATCAAGGACTCATTGGGCGAATCGCTCTAGAACTGAAATCGATATGCTCACTGACATCTGCCCTATCTGAAAGTCTGATAAACGCCGGAAAAATGACTAAGTCCAAAAAAAAAATTTTTTCAACTTTTTTCAATTTTACCCCCGTGGGATATATATTCTACCCACACACATTTGGAACTCTCCTGGGGTACCCTCACACATATTATTCCCTCATTTAGTGGATATTTTCACAAAAAAGTGAAATTTTCAAAAATCCAGAAAATTGGCTGAAAGCAACTTAATATCAAGGACTCATTGGGCGAATCGCTCTGGAACTGAAATCGGAACGCTCACTGACACTTCCCCTATCTGAAAGTCTGATAAATCCTGGAAAAATGACTTAAGTAAAAAAAAAATAATTTTTCAACTTTTTTCAATTTTACCCCCGTGGGATATATAGTCTACCCACACACATTTGGAACTCTCCTGGGGTACCCTCACACATATTATTCCCTCATTTAGTGGATATTTTCAGAAAAAAATGAAATTTTCAAAAATCCAGAAATTGTCTGAAAACGAATAAATATCAAGGACTCATTGGGCGAATCGCTCTGGAACTGAAATCGGAACGCTCACTGACATTTGCCATATCTGAAAGTCTGATAAACGACGGAAAAATGACTAAGTCCAAAAAAAAATTTTTTTTAAACTTTTTTCAATTTTACCCCCGTGGGATATATATTCTACCCACACACATTTGGAACTCTCCTGGGGTACCCTCACACATATTATTCCCTCATTTAGTGGATATTTTCACAAAAAAGTGAAATTTTCAAAAATCCAGAAAATTGGCTGAAAGCAACTTAATATCAAAGACTCATTGGGCGAATCGCTCTGGAACTGCAATCGGAACGCTCACTGACATTTTCCCTATCTGAAAGTCTGATAAAGGCAGGAAAAATGACTAAGTCCAAAAAAAAAAATGTTTCAACTTTTTTCAATTTTACCCCCGAGGGATATATATTCTACCCACACAGATTTGGAACTCTCCTGGGGTACCCTCACACATATTATTCTCTCATTTAGTGGATATTTTCACAAAAAAGTGAAATTTTCAAAAATCCAGAAAATTGTCTGAAAACGACTAGATATCAAGGACTCATTGGGCGAATCGCTCTAGAACTGAAATCGATATGCTCACTGACATCTGCCCTATCTGAAAGTCTGATAAACGCTGGAAAAATGACTAAGTAAAAAAAAAAAAATTTTCAACTTTTTTAAATTTTACCCCCGTGGAATATATATTCTACCCACACACATTTGGAACTCTCCTGGGGAACCCTCACACATATTATTCCCTCATTTTGTTGATATTTTCACAAAAAAGTGAAATTTTCAAAAATCCAGAAAATTGGCTGAAAACGACTAAATATCAAAGACGCATTGGGCGAATCGCTCTGGAACTGAAATCGGAATGCTCACTGACATTTGCCCTATCTGAAAGTCTGATAAACGCCGGAAAAATCACTAAGTCCAAAAAAAAAGTTTTTTAAACTTTTTTCAATTTTACCCCGTGTTATATATATTCTACCCACACACATTTGGAACTCTCCTGGGGTACCCTCACACATATTATTCTCTCATTTAGTGGATATTTTCACAAAAAAGTGAAATTTTAAAAAATCCAGAAAATTGGCTGAAAACGACTAAATATCAAGGACTGATTGGGCGAATCGCTCTGGAACTGAAATCGTATTGCTCACTGACATTTCCCCTATCTGAAAGTCTGATAAACGCTGGAAAAATGACTAAGTCCAAAAAAAAAAAATTTTTCAACTTTTTTCAATTTTACCCCCGTGGGATATATATTCTACTCACACACATTTGGAATTCTCCTAGGGTACCCTCACACATATTATTCCCTCATTTAGTGGATATTTTCACAAAAAAGTGAAATTTTCAAAAATCCAGAAAATTGGCTGAAAACGACTAAATATCAAGGACTCATTGGGCGAATCGCTCTGGAACTGAAATCGGAATGCACACTGACATTTGCCATATCTGAAAGTCTGATAAACGCCAGAAAAATGACTAAGTCCAAAAAAATAATTTTTTCAACTTTTTTCAATTTTACCCCCATGGGATATGTATTCTACCCACACACATTTGGAACTCTCCTGGGGTACCCTCACTCATATTATTCCTTCATTTAGTGGATATTTTCACAAAAAAGTGAAATTTTAAAAAATCCAGAAAATTGGCTGAAAACGACTAAATATCAAGGACTGATTGGGCGAATCGCTCTGGAACTGAAATCGTATTGCTCACTGACATTTCCCCTATCTGAAAGTCTGATAAACGCTGGAAAAATGACTAAGTCCAAAAAAAAAAAATTTTTCAACTTTTTTCAATTTTACCCCCGTGGGATATATATTCTACCCACACACATTTGGAATTCTCCTAGGGTACCCTCACACATATTATTCCCTCATTTAGTGGATATTTTCACAAAAAAGTGAAATTTTCAAAAATCCAGAAAATTGGCTGAAAACGACTAAATATCAAGGACTCATTGGGCGAATCGCTCTGGAACTGAAATCGGAATGCTCACTGACATTTGCCATATCTGAAAGTCTGATAAACGCCAGAAAAATGACTAAGTCCAAAAAAATAATTTTTTCAACTTTTTTCAATTTTACCCCCATGGGATATGTATTCTACCCACACACATTTGGAACTCTCCTGGGGTACCCTCACTCATATTATTCCTTCATTTAGTGGATATTTTCACAAAAAAGTGAAATTTTCAAAAAATCCAGAAAATTGGCTGAAAACGAATTAATATAAAGGAATCACTGGGCGAATCGCTCTAGAACTGAAATCGATATGCTCACTGATATCTGCCCTATCTGAAAGTCTGATAAACGCCGGAAAAATGACTAAGTCCAAAAAAAAAAATTTTTCAACTTTTTTCAATTTTACCCCCGTGGGATATATAGTCTACTCACACACATTTGGAACTCTCCTGGGGTACCCTCACACATATTATTCCCTCATTTAGTGGATATTTTCACAAAAAAGTGAAATTTTCAAAAATCCAGAAAATTGGCTGAAAACGACTAAATATCAAGGACTCATTGTGCGAATCGCTCTGGAACTGAAATCAGAACGCTCACTGACATTTCCCCTATCTGAAAGTCTGATAAATCCTGGAAAAATGACTTAAGTCCAAAAAAAAAAATTTTTCAACTTTTTTCAATTTTACCCCCGTGGGATATATAGTCTGCCCACACACATTTGGAACTCTCCTGGGGTACTCTCACACATATTATTCCCTCATTTAGTGGATATTTTCACAAAAAAGTGAAATTTTCAAAAATCCAGAAAATTGGCTGAAAACGACTAAATATCAAGGACTCATTGGGCGAATCGCTCTGGAACTGAAATCGGAACGCTCACTGACATTTGCCATATCTGAAAGTCTGATAAACGCCGGAAAAATGGCTAAGTAAAAAAAAAAATTTTTTCAACTTTTTTCAATTTTACCCCGTGTTATATATATTCTACCCACACACATTTGGAACTCTCCTGGGGAACCCTCACACATATTATTCCCTCATTTTGTTCATATTTTCACAAAAAAGTGAAATTTTCAAAAATCCAGAAAATTGGCTGAAAACTACTAAATATCAAAGATGCATTGGGCGAATCGCTCTGGACTGAAATCGGAATGCTCACTGACATTTGCCCTATCTGAAAGTCTGATAAACGCCGGAAAAATGACTAAGTCCAAAAAAAAATTTTTATCAACTTTTTTCAATTTTACCCACGTGGGATATATATTCTACCCACACACACTTGGAACTCTCCTGGGGTACCCTCACACATATAATTCCCTCATTTAGTGGATATTTTCACAAAAAAGTGAAATTTTCAAAAATCCAAAATATTTGCTGAAAACTAAATATCAAGGATGCATTGGGCGAATCGCTTTGGAACTGAAATCGGAACGCTCACTGACATTTCCCCTATCTGAAAGTCTGATAAACGTCGGAAAAATGACTTAATCCAAAAAAAAATTTTTTTTTAACTTTTTTCAATTTTACCCCTGTGGGATATATATTCTACCCACACACATTTGGAACTCTCCTGGGGTACCCTCACACATTTTATTCCCTCATTTAGTGGATATTTTCACAAAAAAGTGAAATTTTAAAAAATCCAGAAAATTGGCTGAAAACGACTAAATATCAGGGACTTATTGGGTGAATCGCTCTGGAACTAAAATCGGAATACTCACTGATATTTCCCCTATCTGAAAGTCTGATAAACGTCGGAAAAATGACTTAATCCAAAAAAAAATTTTTTTTCAACTTTTTTCAATTTTACCCCTGTGGGATATATATTCTACCCACACACATTTGGAACTCTCCTGGGGTACCCTCACACATTTTATTCCCTCATTTAGTGGATATTTTCACAAAAAAGTTAAATTTTCAGAAATCCAGAAAATTGGCTGAAAACGACTAAATATCAAGGACTCATTGGGCGAATCGCTCTGGAATTGAAATCGGAATGCTCACTGACATTTCCCCTATCTGAAAGTTTGAGAAACGCCGGAAAAAATGACTAAGTCCAAAAAAAAATTTTTTTCAACTTTTTTCAATTTTACCCCCGTGAGATATATATTCTACCCACACACATTTGGAACTCTCCTGGGGTACCCTCACACATATTATTCCCTCATTTAGTGGATATTTTCACAAAAAAGTGAAATTTTCAAAAATCCCGAAAATTGCCTGAAAACAACTGAATATCAAGGATTAATTGGGCGAATCGCTCTGGAACTGAAATCGGAATGCTCACTGACATTTCCCCTATCTGAAAGTCTGATAAACGCCGGAAAAATGACTAAGTCCAAAAAAAAATTTTTATCAACTTTTTTCAATTTTACCCCCGTGAGATATATATTCTACCCACACACATTTGGAACTATCCTGGGGTACCCTCACACATATTATTCCCTCATTTAGTGGATATTTTCACATAAAAGTAAAATTTTCAAAAATCCAAAATATTGGCTGAAAACAACTAAATATCAAGGATTAATTGGGCGAATCGCTCTGGAACTGAAATTGAAGCGCTCACTGACATTTGCCATATCTGAAAGTCTGATAAACGCCGGAAAAATGACTAAGTCCAAAAAAAAATTTTTATCAACTTTTTTCAATTTTACCCACGTGGGATATATATTCTACCCACATACATTTGGAACTCTCCTGGCGTACCCTCACACATATTATTCCCTCATTTAGTGGATATTTTCACAAAAAAGTGAAATTTTCAAAAATCCAGAAAATTGGCTGAAAACGACTAAATATCAAGGACTCATTGGGCGAATCGCTCTGGAACTGAAATCGGAATGCTCACTGACATTTTTCCTATCTGAAAGTTTGATAAACGCCGGAAAAATGACTAAGTCCAAAAAAAAAATTTTTTCAACTTTTTTCAAATTCACCCCCGTGGGATATGTATTCTACCCACACACATTTGGAACTCTCCTGGCGTACCCTCACACATTATTCCCTCATTTAGTGGATATTTTCACAAATAAGTGTAATTTTCAAAAATCCAAAATATTGGCTAAAAACAACTAAATATCAAGAATTCATTGGGCGAATCGCTCTGGAACTGAAATCGAAATGCTCACTGACATTTGCCATATCTGAAAGTCTGATAAACGCCGTAAAAATGACTAAGTCCAAAAAAAAATTTTTATCAACTTTTTTCAATTTTACCCACGTGGGATATATATTCTACCCACACACATTTGGAACTCTCCTGGGGTACCCTCACACATATAATTCCCTCATTTAGTGGATATTTTCACAAAAAAGTGAAATTTTCAAAAATCCAAAATATTTGCTGAAAAGTAAATATCAAGGATGCATTGGGCGAATCGCTTTGGAACTGAAATCGGAACGCTCACTGACATTTCCCCTATCTGAAAGTCTGATAAACGTCGGAAAAATGACTTAATCCAAAAAAAAATTTTTTTTCAACTTTTTTCAATTTTACCCCTGTGGGATATATATTCTACCCACACACATTTGGAACTCTCCTGGGGTACCCTCACACATTTTATTCCCTCATTTAGTGGATATTTTCACAAAAAAGTGAAATTTTCAAAAATCCAGAAAATTGGCTGAAAACGACTAAATATCAGGGACTTATTGGGCGAATCGCTCTGGAACTAAAATCGGAATACTCACTGACATTTCCCCTATCTGAAAGTCTGATAAACGTCGGAAAAATGACTTAATCCAAAAAAAAATTTTTTTTCAACTTTTTTCAATTTTACCCCTGTGGGATATATATTCTACCCACACACATTTGGAACTCTCCTGGGGTACCCTCACACATTTTATTCCCTCATTTAGTGGATATTTTCACAAAAAAGTTAAATTTTCAGAAATCCAGAAAATTGGCTGAAAACGACTAAATATCAAGGACTCATTGGGCGAATCGCCCTGGAATTGAAATCGGAATGCTCACTGACATTTCCCCTATCTGAAAGTTTGAGAAACGCCGGAAAAAATGACTAAGTCATAAAAAAAATGTTTTTCAACTTTTTTCAATTTTACCCCCGTGAGATATATATTCTACCCACACACATTTGGAACTCTCCTGGGGTACCCTCACACATTATTCCCTCATTTAGTGGATATTTTCACAAAAAAGTGAAATTTTCAAAAATCCAAAATATTGGCTGAAAACAACTAAATATCAAGAATTCATTGGGCGAATCGCTCTGGAACTGAAATCGAAATGCTCACTGACATTTGCCATATCTGAAAGTCTGAGAAACGCCGGAAAAATGACTAAGTCCAAAAAAAAATTTTTTTCAACTTTTTTCAATTTTACCCCCGTGAGATATATATTCTACCCACACACATTTGGAACTCTCCTGGGGTACCCTCACACATATTATTCCCTCATTTTGTGGATATTTTCACAAAAAAGTGAAATTTTCAAAAATCCCGAAAATTGGCTGAAAACAACTAAATATCAAGGATTAATTGGGCGAATCGCTCTGGAACTGAAATCGGAATGCTCACTGACATTTCCCCTATCTGAAAGTCTGATAAACGCCGGAAAAATGACTAAGTCCAAAAAAAAATTTTTATCAACTTTTTTCAATTTTACCCCCGTGAGATATATATTCTACCCACACACATTTGGAACTCTCCTGGGGTACCCTCACACATATTATTCCCTCATTTAGTGGATATTTTCACAAAAAAGTAAAATTTTCAAAAATCCAAAATATTGGCTGAAAACAACTAAATATCAAGGATTCATTGGTCGAATCGCTCTGGAACTGAAATTGAAGCACTCACTGACATTTGCCATATCTGAAAGTCTGATAAACGCCGGAAAAATGACTAAGTCCAAAAAAAAATTTTTATCAACTTTTTTCAATTTTACCCACGTGGGATATATATTCTACCCACACACATTTGGAACTCTCCTGGGGTACCCTCACACATATAATTCCCTCATTTAGTGGATATTTTCACAAAAAAGTGAAATTTTCAAAAATCCAAAATATTTGCTGAAAAGTAAATATCAAGGATGCATTGGGCGAATCGCTTTGGAACTGAAATCGGAATGCTCACTGACATTTCCCCTATCTGAAAGTCTGATAAACGTCGGAAAAATGACTTAATCCAAAAAAAAATTTTTTTTCAACCTTTTTCAATTTTACCCCTGTGGGATATATATTCTACCCACACACATTTGGAACTCTCCTGGGGTACCCTCACACATTTTATTCCCTCATTTAGTGGATATTTTCACAAAAAAGTGAAATTTTCAAAAATCCAGAAAATTGGCTGAAAACGACTAAATATCAGGGACTTATTGGGCGAATCGCTCTGGAACTAAAATCGGAATACTCACTGACATTTCCCCTATCTGAAAGTCTGATAAACGTCGGAAAAATGACTTAACCCAAAAAAAAATTTTTTTTCAACTTTTTTCAATTTTACCCCTGTGGGATATATATTCTACCCACACACATTTGGAACTCTCCTGGGGTACCCTCACATATTTTATTCCCTCATTTAGTGGATATTTTCACAAAAAAGTGAAATTTTCAAAAATCCCGAAAATTGGCTGAAAACAACTAAATATCAAGGATTAATTGGGCGAATCGCTCTGGAACTGAAATCGGAATGCTCACTGACATTTCCCCTATCTGAAAGTCTGATAAACGCCGGAAAAATGACTAAGTCCAAAAAAAAATTTTTATCAACTTTTTTCAATTTTACCCACGTGGGATATATATTCTACCCACACACATTTGTAACTCTCCTGGGGTACCCTCACACATATTATTCCCTCATTTAGTGGATATTTTCACAAAAAAAGTGAAATTTTCAAAAATCCAGAAAATTGGCTGAAAACGACTAAATATCAAGGACTCATTGGGCGAATCGCTCTGGAACTGAAATCGGAATGCTCACTGACATTTCCCCTATCTGAAAGTCTGATAAACGCCAGAAAAACGACTAAGTCCAAAAAAAAAATTTTTTCAACTTTTTTCAAATTCACCCCGTGGGATATATATTCTACCCACATACATTTGGAACTCTCCTGGCGTACCCTCACACATATTATTCCCTCATTTATTGGATATTTTCACAAAAAAGTGAAATTTTCAAAAATCAAAAATATTGGCTGAAAACGACTAAATATCAAGGACTCATTGGGATAATCGCTCTGGAACTGAAATCGGAATGCTCACTGACATTTCCCCTATCTGAAAGTCTGATAAACGCCGGAAAAATGACTAAGTCCAAAAATAAAAATTTTTCAACTTTTTTCAAATTTACCCCTGTGGGATATATATTCTACCCACACACATTTGGAACTCTCCTGGGGAACCCTCACACATATTATTCCCTCATTTAGTGGATATTTTCACAAAAAAGTGAAATTTTCAAAAATCCAGAAAATTGGCTGAAAACGACTAAATATCAAGGACTCATTGGGCGAATCGCTCTGGAACTGAAATCGGAATGCTCACTGACATTTTTCCTATCTGAAAGTTTGATAAACGCCGGAAAAATGACTAAGTCCAAAAAAAAAATTTTTTCAACTTTTTTCAAATTCACCCCCGTGGGATATATATTCTACCCACACACATTTGGAACTCTCCTGGCGTACCCTCACACATTATTCCCTCATTTAGTGGATATTTTCACAAATAAGTGTAATTTTCAAAAATCCAAAATATTGGCTAAAAACAACTAAATATCAAGAATTCATTGGACGAATCGCTCTGGAACTGAAATCGAAATGCTCACTGACATTTGCCCTATCTGAAAGTCTTATAAACGCCGGAAAAATGACAAAGTCCAAAAAAAAAATTTTATCAACTTTTTTCAATTTCACCCACGTGGGATATATATTCTACCCACACACATTTGGAACTCTCCTGGCGTACCCTCACACATATTATTCCCTCATTTAGTGGATATTTTCACAAAAAAGTAAAATTTTCAAAAATCCAAAATATTTGCTGAAAAGTAAATATCAAGGATGCATTGGGCGAATCACTTTGGAACTGAAATCGGAACGCTCACTGACATTTCCCCTATCTGAAAGTCTGATAAACGTCGGAAAAATGACTTAATCCAAAAAAAAATTTTTTTTCAACTTTTTTCAATTTTACCCCTGTGGGATATATATTCTACCCACACACATTTGGAACTCTCCTGGGGTACCCTCACACATTTTATTCCCTCATTTAGTGGATATTTTCACAAAAAAGTGAAATTTTCAAAAATCCAGAAAATTGGCTGAAAACGACTAAATATCAGGGACTTATTGGGCGAATCGCTCTGGAACTAAAATCGGAATACTCACTGACATTTCCCCTATCTGAAAGTCTGATAAACGTCGGAAAAATGACTTAATCCAAAAAAAAATTTTTTTTCAACTTTTTTCAATTTTACCCCTGTGGGATATATATTCTACCCACACACATTTGGAACTCTCCTGGGGTACCCTCACACATTTTATTCCCTCATTTAGTGGATATTTTCACAAAAAAGTTAAATTTTCAGAAATCCAGAAAATTGGCTGAAAACGACTAAATATCAAGGACTCATTGGGCGAATCGCTCTGGAATTGAAATCGGAATTCTCACTGACATTTCCCCTATCTGAAAGTTTGAGAAACGCCGGAAAAAATGACTAAGTCCAAAAAAAAAAATTTTTCAACTTTTTTCAATTTTACCCCCGTGGGATATATATTCTACCCACACACATTTGGAACTCTCCTGGGGTACCCTCACACATATTATTCCCTCATTTAGTGGATATTTTCACAAAAAAAGTGAAATTTTCAAAAATCCAGAAAATTGGCTGAAAACGACTAAATATCAAGGACTCATTGGACGAATCGCTCTGGAACTGAAATCGGAACGCTCACTGACATTTCCCCTATCTGAAAGTCTGATAAACGCCGGAAAAATGACTAAGAACAAAAAAAAAAATTGTTCAACTTTTTTCAAATTTACCCCTGTGGGATATATATTCTACCCACAAACATTTGGAACTCTCCTGGGGTACCCTCACACATATTATTCCCTCATTTAGTGGATATTTTCACAAAAAAGTAAAATTTTCAAAAATCCAAAATATTTGCTGAAAAGTAAATATCAAGGATGCATTGGGCGAATCGCTTTGGAACTGAAATCGGAACGCTCACTGACATTTCCCCTATCTGAAAGTCTGATAAACGTCGGAAAAATGACTTAATCCAAAAAAAAATTTTTTTTCAACTTTTTTCAATTTTACCCCTGTGGGATATATATTCTACCCACACACATTTGGAACTCTCCTGGGGTACCCTCACACATTTTATTCCCTCATTTAGTGGATATTTTCACAAAAAAGTTAAATTTTCAGAAATCCAGAAAATTGGCTGAAAACGACTAAATATCAAGGACTCATTGGGCGAATCGCTCTGGAATTGAAATCGGAATTCTCACTGACATTTCCCCTATCTGAAAGTTTGAGAAACGCCGGAAAAAATGACTAAGTCCAAAAAAAAATTTTTTCAACTTTTTTCTATTTTACCCCTGTGAGATATATATTCTACCCACACACATTTGGAACTCTCCTGGGGTACCCTCACACATATTATTCCCTCATTCAGTGGATATTTTCACAAAAAAGTGAAATTTTCAAAAATAAAAAATATTGGCTTAAAACAACTAAATATCAAGAATTCATTGGGCGAATCGCTCTGGAACTGAAATCGAAATGCTCGCTGACATTTGCCATATCTGAAAGTCTGATAAACGCCAGAAAAATGACTAAGTCCAAAAAAAAATGTTTTTCAACTTTTTTCAATTTTACCCCCGTAAGATATATATTCTACCCACACACATTTGGAACTCTCCTGGGGTACCCTCACACATATTATTCCCTCATATAGTGGATATTTTCACAAAAAAGTGAAATTTTCAAAAATCCAAAATATTGGCTGAAAACAACTAAATATCAAGGATTCATTGGGAGAATAGCTCTGGAACTGAAATTGAAGCGTTCACTGACATTTGCCATATCTGAAAGTCTGATAAACGCCGGAAAAATGAATAAGTCCAAAAAAAAATTTTTTTCAACTTTTTTCAATTTTACCCACGTGGGATATATATTCTACCCACACACATTTGGAACTCTCCTGGGGTACCCTCACACATTATTCCCTCATTTAGTGGATATTTTCACAAAAAAGTGAAATTTTCAAAAATCCAAAATATTGGCTGAAAACAACTAAATATCAAGAATTCATTGGGCGAATCGCTCTGGAACTGAAATCGAAATGCTCACTGACATTTCGTATATCTGAAAGTCTGATAAACGCCGGAAAAATGACAGTCCAAAAAAAAAAATTTTTCAACTTTTTTCAATTTCACCCACGTGGGATATATATTCTACCCACACACATTTGGAACTCTCCTGGCGTACCCTCACACATATTATTCCCTCATTCAGTGGATATTTTCACAAAAAAGTGAAATTTTCAAAAATCCAGAAAATTGGTTGAAAACGACTATCAAGGACTTATTGGGCGAATCGCTCTGGAACTGAAATCGGAACGCTCACTGGCATTTGCCCTATCTGAAAGCCTGATAAATGCCAGAAAAATGACTAAGTCCAAAAAAAAATTTTTTTAAACTTTTTTCAATTTTACCCCCGTGGGATATATATTCTACCCACACACGTTTGGAACTCTCCTGGGGTACCCTCACACATATTATTCCCTTATTTAGTGGATATTTTCACAAAAAAGTGACATTTTCAAAAATCCAGAAAATTGGCTGAAAACGACTAAATATCAAGGACTCATTGGGCGATTCGCTCTGGAACTGAAATCGGAACGCTCACTGACATTTCCCCTATCTGAAAGTCTGATAAACGCCGGAAAAATGACTAAGTCCAAAAAAAAAATTTTTTTCAACTTTTTTCAATTTTACCCCCGTGGGTTATATATTCTACCCACACACATTTGGAACTCTCCTGGGGTACCCTCACACATATTATTCCCTTATTTAGTGGATATTTTCACAAAAAAGTGACATTTTCAAAAATCCAGAAAATTGGCTGAAAACGACTAAATATCAAGGACTCATTCGGCGTATCGCTCTGGACATGAAATCGGAACGCTCACTGACATTTCCCCTATCTGAAAATCTGATAAACGCCGGAAAAATGACTAAGTCAAAAAAAAAAATTGTTTCAACTTTTTTCAATTTTACCCCCGTGGGATATATATTCTACCCACACACATTTGAAACTCTCCTGGGGTACCCTCACACATATTATTCCCTCATTTAGTGGATATTTTCACAAAAAAGTGAAATTTTCAAAAATCCAGAAAATTGGCTGAAAATGACTAAATATCAAGAACTCATTGGGCGAATCGCTCTGGAACTGAAATCGGAACGCTCACTGGCATTTGCCCTATCTGAAAGTCTGATAAACGCCGGAAAAATGACTAAGTCCAAAAAAAAAATAGTTTCAACTTTTTTCAAATTTACCCCCGTGGGATATATATTCTACCCACACACATTTGAAACTCTCCTGGGGTACCCTCACACATATTATTCCCTCATTTAGTGGATATTTTCACAAAAAAGTGACATTTTCAAAAATCCAGAAAATTGGCTGAAAACGATTAAATATCAAGGACTCATTGGGCGTATCGCTCTGGAACTGAAATCGGAACGCTCACTGACATTTCCCCTATCTGAAAGTCTGATAAACGCCAGAAAAATGACTAAGTCAAAAAAAAAATTGTTTCCAACTTTTTTCAATTTTACCCCCTTGTGATATATATTCTATCCACACACATTTGGAACTCTCCTGGGGTTCCCTCACACATATTATTCCCTCATTTAGTGGATATTTTCACAAAAAAGTGACATTTTCAAAAATCCAGAAAATTGGCTGAAAACGACTAAATATCAAGGACTCATTGGGCGAATCGCTCTGGAACTGAAATCGGAACGCTCACTGACTTTTTCCCTATCTGAAAGTCTGATAAACGCCGGAAAAATGACTAAGTCTGAAAAACAAATTTTTCAACTTTTTTCAATTTTATCCCCGTGAGATATATATTCTATCCACACACATTTGGAACTCTCCTGGGGTACCCTCACACATATTATTCCCTTATTTAGTGGATATTTTCACAAAAAAGTGACATTTTCAAAAATCCAGAAAATTGGCTGAAAACGACTAAATATCAAGGACCCATTGGGCGAATCGCTCTGGAATTGAAATCGGAACGCTCACTGACATTTCCCCTATCTGAAAGTTTGATAAACGCCGGAAAAATGAATAAGTCCAAAAAAAATATTTTTTCATCTTTTTTCAAATTCACCCCCGTGGGATATATATTCTACCAACACACATTTGGAACTCTCCTGGTGTACCCTCACACATATTATTCCATCATTTAGTGGATATTTTCACAAAAAAGTGACATTTTCAAAAATCCAGAAAATTGGCTGAAAATGACTAAATATCAAGGACTCATTGGGCGAATCGCTCTGGAACTGAAATCAGAATGCTCACTGACATTTCCCACATTTCCCCTATCTGAAAGTCTGATAAACGCCGGAAAAATGACTAAGTCCAAAAAAAAATTTTTTTCAACTTTTTTCAAATTCACCCCCGTGGGATATACATTCTACCAACACACATATGGAACTCTCCTGCGGTACCCTCACACATATTATTCCCTCATTTAGTGGATATTTTCACAAAAAAGTGAAATTTTCAAAAATCCAGAAAATTGGTTGAAAACGACTAACTATCAAGGACTCATTGGGCGAATCGCTCTGGAACTGAAATCGGAACGCTCACTGGCATTTGCCCTATCTGAAGGTCTGATAAACGCCGGAAAAATGACTAAGTCCAAAAAAAAAAATTTTTTCAACTTTTTTAAATTTTACCCCCGTGGGATATATATTCTACCCACGCACATTTGGAACTCTCCTGGGGTACCCTCACACATATTATTCCCTTATTTAGTGGATATTTTCACAAAAAAGTGAAATTTTCAAAAATCCAGAAAATTGGCTGAAAACGACTAAATATCAAGGACTCATTCGGCGTATCGCTCTGGAACTGAAATCGGAACGCTCACTGACATTTCCCCTATCTGAAAATCTGATAAACGCCGGAAAAATGACTAAGTCAAAAAAAAAAATTTTTTCAACTTTTTTCAATGTTACCCCCGTGTGATATATATTCTATCCACACACATTTGGAACTCTCCTGGGGTTCCCTCACACATATTATTCCCTCATTTAGTGGATATTTTCACAAAAAAGTGAAATTTTCAAAAATCCAGAAAATTGGATGAAAACCACTAACTATCAAGGACTCATTGGGCGAATTGCTCTGGAACTGAAATCGGAACGCTCACTGACTTTTTCCCTATCTGAAAGTCTGATAAACGCAGGAAAAATGACTAAGTCTGAAAAACAAATTTTTCAACTTTTTTTCAATTTTACCCCCGTGAGATATATATTCTATCCACACACATTTGGAACTCTCCTGGGGTACCCTCACACATATTATTCCCTCTTTTAGTGATATTTTCACAAAAAAGAGAAATTTTCAAAAATCCAGAAAATTGGCTGAAAACGACTAAATATCAAGGACTCATTGGGCGAATCGCTCTGGAATTGAAATCGGAATGCTCACTGACATTTCCCCTATCTGAAAATCTGATAAACGCCGGAAAAATGACTAAGTCAAAAAAAAATTTTTTTTCAACTTTTTTCAATGTTACCCCCGTGTGATATATATTCTATCCACACACATTTGGAACTCTCCTGGGGTTCCCTCACACATATTATTCCCTCATTTAGTGGATATTTTCACAAAAAAGTGAAATTTTCAAAAATCCAGAAAATTGGCTGAAAACCACTAAATATCAAGGACTCATTGTGCGAATCGCTCTGGAATTGAAATCGGAACGCTCACTGACATTTCCCCTATCTGAAAGTCTGATAAACGCCGGAAAAATGACTAAGTCCAAAAAAAAATTTTTTTCAACTTTTTTCAAATTCACCCCCGTGGGATATACATTCTACCAACACACATTTGGAACTCTCCTGGGGTACCCTCACACATATTATTCCCTCATTTAGTGGATATTTTCACAAAAAAGTTAAATTTTCAAAAATCCAGAAAATTGGTTGAAAACGACTAACTATCAAGGACTCATTGGGCGAATCGCTCTGGAACTGAAATCGGAACGCTCACTGGCATTTGCCCTATCTGAAAGTCTGATAAACGCCGGAAAAATGACTAAGTCTGAAAAACAAATTTTTCAACTTTTTTTCAATTTTACCCCCGTGAGATATATATTCTATCCACACACATTTGGAACTATCCTGGGGTACCCTCACACATATTATTCCCTCATTTAGTGATATTTTCACAAAAAAGAGAAATTTTCAAAAATCCAGAAAATTGGCTGAAAACGACTAAATATCAAGGACTCATTGGGCGAATCGCTCTGGAATTGAAATCGGAATGCTCACTGACATTTCCCCTATCTGAAAGTTTGATAAACGCCGGAAAAATGAATAAGTCCAAAAAAAATATTTTTTCATCTTTTTTCAAATTCACCCCCGTGGGATATATATTCTACCAACTCACATTTGGAACTATCCTGGTGTACCCTCACACATAATATTCCATCATTTAGTGGATATTTTCACAAAAAAGTGAAATTTTCAAAAATCCAGAAAATTGGCTGAAAACGACTAAATATCAAGGACTCATTCGGCGTATCGCTCTGGAACTGAAATCGGAACGCTCACTGACATTTCCCCTATCTGAAAATCTGATAAACGCCGGAAAAATGACTAAGTCAAAAAAAAATTTTTTTTCAACTTTTTTCAATGTTACCCCCGTGTGATATATATTCTATCCACACACATTTGGAACTCTCCTGGCGTACCCTCACACATATTATTCCCTCATTTAGTGGATATTTTCACAAAAAAGTAAAATTTTCAAAAATCCAAAATATTTGCTGAAAAGTAAATATCAAGGATGCATTGGGCGAATCACTTTGGAACTGAAATCGGAACGCTCACTGACATTTCCCCTATCTGAAAGTCTGATAAACGTCGGAAAAATGACTTAATCCAAAAAAAAATTTTTTTTCAACTTTTTTCAATTTTACCCCTGTGGGATATATATTCTACCCACACACATTTGGAACTCTCCTGGGGTACCCTCACACATTTTATTCCCTCATTTAGTGGATATTTTCACAAAAAAGTGAAATTTTCAAAAATCCAGAAAATTGGCTGAAAACGACTAAATATCAGGGACTTATTGGGCGAATCGCTCTGGAACTAAAATCGGAATACTCACTGACATTTCCCCTATCTGAAAGTCTGATAAACGTCGGAAAAATGACTTAATCCAAAAAAAAATTTTTTTTCAACTTTTTTCAATTTTACCCCTGTGGGATATATATTCTACCCACACACATTTGGAACTCTCCTGGGGTACCCTCACACATTTTATTCCCTCATTTAGTGGATATTTTCACAAAAAAGTTAAATTTTCAGAAATCCAGAAAATTGGCTGAAAACGACTAAATATCAAGGACTCATTGGGCGAATCGCTCTGGAATTGAAATCGGAATTCTCACTGACATTTCCCCTATCTGAAAGTTTGAGAAACGCCGGAAAAAATGACTAAGTCCAAAAAAAAAAATTTTTCAACTTTTTTCAATTTTACCCCCGTGGGATATATATTCTACCCACACACATTTGGAACTCTCCTGGGGTACCCTCACACATATTATTCCCTCATTTAGTGGATATTTTCACAAAAAAAGTGAAATTTTCAAAAATCCAGAAAATTGGCTGAAAACGACTAAATATCAAGGACTCATTGGACGAATCGCTCTGGAACTGAAATCGGAACGCTCACTGACATTTCCCCTATCTGAAAGTCTGATAAACGCCGGAAAAATGACTAAGAACAAAAAAAAAAATTGTTCAACTTTTTTCAAATTTACCCCTGTGGGATATATATTCTACCCACAAACATTTGGAACTCTCCTGGGGTACCCTCACACATATTATTCCCTCATTCAGTGGATATTTTCACAAAAAAGTGAAATTTTCAAAAATAAAAAATATTGGCTTAAAACAACTAAATATCAAGAATTCATTGGGCGAATCGCTCTGGAACTGAAATCGAAATGCTCGCTGACATTTGCCATATCTGAAAGTCTGATAAACGCCAGAAAAATGACTAAGTCCAAAAAAAAATGTTTTTCAACTTTTTTCAATTTTACCCCCGTAAGATATATATTCTACCCACACACATTTGGAACTCTCCTGGGGTACCCTCACACATATTATTCCCTCATATAGTGGATATTTTCACAAAAAAGTGAAATTTTCAAAAATCCAAAATATTGGCTGAAAACAACTAAATATCAAGGATTCATTGGGAGAATAGCTCTGGAACTGAAATTGAAGCGTTCACTGACATTTGCCATATCTGAAAGTCTGATAAACGCCGGAAAAATGAATAAGTCCAAAAAAAAATTTTTTTCAACTTTTTTCAATTTTACCCACGTGGGATATATATTCTACCCACACACATTTGGAACTCTCCTGGGGTACCCTCACACATTATTCCCTCATTTAGTGGATATTTTCACAAAAAAGTGAAATTTTCAAAAATCCAAAATATTGGCTGAAAACAACTAAATATCAAGAATTCATTGGGCGAATCGCTCTGGAACTGAAATCGAAATGCTCACTGACATTTCGTATATCTGAAAGTCTGATAAACGCCGGAAAAATGACAGTCCAAAAAAAAAAATTTTTCAACTTTTTTCAATTTCACCCACGTGGGATATATATTCTACCCACACACATTTGGAACTCTCCTGGCGTACCCTCACACATATTATTCCCTCATTCAGTGGATATTTTCACAAAAAAGTGAAATTTTCAAAAATCCAGAAAATTGGTTGAAAACGACTATCAAGGACTTATTGGGCGAATCGCTCTGGAACTGAAATCGGAACGCTCACTGGCATTTGCCCTATCTGAAAGCCTGATAAATGCCAGAAAAATGACTAAGTCCAAAAAAAAATTTTTTTAAACTTTTTTCAATTTTACCCCCGTGGGATATATATTCTACCCACACACGTTTGGAACTCTCCTGGGGTACCCTCACACATATTATTCCCTTATTTAGTGGATATTTTCACAAAAAAGTGACATTTTCAAAAATCCAGAAAATTGGCTGAAAACGACTAAATATCAAGGACTCATTGGGCGATTCGCTCTGGAACTGAAATCGGAACGCTCACTGACATTTCCCCTATCTGAAAGTCTGATAAACGCCGGAAAAATGACTAAGTCCAAAAAAAAAATTTTTTTCAACTTTTTTCAATTTTACCCCCGTGGGTTATATATTCTACCCACACACATTTGGAACTCTCCTGGGGTACCCTCACACATATTATTCCCTTATTTAGTGGATATTTTCACAAAAAAGTGACATTTTCAAAAATCCAGAAAATTGGCTGAAAACGACTAAATATCAAGGACTCATTCGGCGTATCGCTCTGGACATGAAATCGGAACGCTCACTGACATTTCCCCTATCTGAAAATCTGATAAACGCCGGAAAAATGACTAAGTCAAAAAAAAAAATTGTTTCAACTTTTTTCAATTTTACCCCCGTGGGATATATATTCTACCCACACACATTTGAAACTCTCCTGGGGTACCCTCACACATATTATTCCCTCATTTAGTGGATATTTTCACAAAAAAGTGAAATTTTCAAAAATCCAGAAAATTGGCTGAAAATGACTAAATATCAAGGACTCATTGGGCGTATCGCTCTGGAACTGAAATCGGAACGCTCACTGACATTTCCCCTATCTGAAAGTCTGATAAACGCCAGAAAAATGACTAAGTCAAAAAAAAAATTGTTTCCAACTTTTTTCAATTTTACCCCCTTGTGATATATATTCTATCCACACACATTTGGAACTCTCCTGGGGTTCCCTCACACATATTATTCCCTCATTTAGTGGATATTTTCACAAAAAAGTGACATTTTCAAAAATCCAGAAAATTGGCTGAAAACGACTAAATATCAAGGACTCATTGGGCGAATCGCTCTGGAACTGAAATCGGAACGCTCACTGACTTTTTCCCTATCTGAAAGTCTGATAAACGCCGGAAAAATGACTAAGTCTGAAAAACAAATTTTTCAACTTTTTTCAATTTTATCCCCGTGAGATATATATTCTATCCACACACATTTGGAACTCTCCTGGGGTACCCTCACACATATTATTCCCTTATTTAGTGGATATTTTCACAAAAAAGTGACATTTTCAAAAATCCAGAAAATTGGCTGAAAACGACTAAATATCAAGGACCCATTGGGCGAATCGCTCTGGAATTGAAATCGGAACGCTCACTGACATTTCCCCTATCTGAAAGTTTGATAAACGCCGGAAAAATGAATAAGTCCAAAAAAAATATTTTTTCATCTTTTTTCAAATTCACCCCCGTGGGATATATATTCTACCAACACACATTTGGAACTCTCCTGGTGTACCCTCACACATATTATTCCATCATTTAGTGGATATTTTCACAAAAAAGTGACATTTTCAAAAATCCAGAAAATTGGCTGAAAATGACTAAATATCAAGGACTCATTGGGCGAATCACTCTGGAACTGAAATCGGAATGCTCACTGACATTTCCCACATTTCCCCTATCTGAAAGTCTGATAAACGCCGGAAAAATGACTAAGTCCAAAAAAAAATTTTTTTCAACTTTTTTCAAATTCACCCCCGTGGGATATACATTCTACCAACACACATATGGAACTCTCCTGCGGTACCCTCACACATATTATTCCCTCATTTAGTGGATATTTTCACAAACAAGTGAAATTTTCAAAAATCCAGAAAATTGGTTGAAAACGACTAACTATCAAGGACTCATTGGGCGAATCGCTCTGGAACTGAAATCGGAACGCTCACTGGCATTTGCCCTATCTGAAGGTCTGATAAACGCCGGAAAAATGACTAAGTCCAAAAAAAAAAATTTTTTCAACTTTTTTAAATTTTACCCCCGTGGGATATATATTCTACCCACGCACATTTGGAACTCTCCTGGGGTACCCTCACACATATTATTCCCTTATTTAGTGGATATTTTCACAAAAAAGTGAAATTTTCAAAAATCCAGAAAATTGGCTGAAAACGACTAAATATCAAGGACTCATTCGGCGTATCGCTCTGGAACTGAAATCGGAACGCTCACTGACATTTCCCCTATCTGAAAATCTGATAAACGCCGGAAAAATGACTAAGTCAAAAAAAAAAATTTTTTCAACTTTTTTCAATGTTACCCCCGTGTGATATATATTCTATCCACACACATTTGGAACTCTCCTGGGGTTCCCTCACACATATTATTCCCTCATTTAGTGGATATTTTCACAAAAAAGTGAAATTTTCAAAAATCCAGAAAATTGGATGAAAACCACTAACTATCAAGGACTCATTGGGCGAATTGCTCTGGAACTGAAATCGGAACGCTCACTGACTTTTTCCCTATCTGAAAGTCTGATAAACGCAGGAAAAATGACTAAGTCTGAAAAACAAATTTTTCAACTTTTTTTCAATTTTACCCCCGTGAGATATATATTCTATCCACACACATTTGGAACTCTCCTGGGGTACCCTCACACATATTATTCCCTCTTTTAGTGATATTTTCACAAAAAAGAGAAATTTTCAAAAATCCAGAAAATTGGCTGAAAACGACTAAATATCAAGGACTCATTGGGCGAATCGCTCTGGAATTGAAATCGGAATGCTCACTGACATTTCCCCTATCTGAAAATCTGATAAACGCTGGAAAAATGACTAAGTCAAAAAAAAATTTTTTTTCAACTTTTTTCAATGTTACCCCCGTGTGATATATATTCTATCCACACACATTTGGAACTCTCCTGGGGTTCCCTCACACATATTATTCCCTCATTTAGTGGATATTTTCACAAAAAAGTGAAATTTTCAAAAATCCAGAAAATTGGCTGAAAACCACTAAATATCAAGGACTCATTGTGCGAATCGCTCTGGAATTGAAATCGGAACGCTCACTGACATTTCCCCTATCTGAAAGTCTGATAAACGCCGGAAAAATGACTAAGTCTGAAAAACAAATTTTTCAACTTTTTTCAATTTTACCCTCGTGAGATATATATTCTACCCACACACATTTGGAACTCTCCTGGTGTACCCTCACACATATTATTCCATCATTTAGTGGATATTTTCACAAAAAAGTGAAATTTTCAAAAATCCAGAAAATTGGTTGAAAACGACTATCAAGGACTTATTGGGCGAATCGCTCTGGAACTGAAATCGGAACGCTCACTGGCATTTGCCCTATCTGAAAGCCTGATAAATGCCAGAAAAATGACTAAGTCCAAAAAAAAATTTTTTTAAACTTTTTTCAATTTTACCCCCGTGGGATATATATTCTACCCACACACGTTTGGAACTCTCCTGGGGTACCCTCACACATATTATTCCCTTATTTAGTGGATATTTTCACAAAAAAGTGACATTTTCAAAAATCCAGAAAATTGGCTGAAAACGACTAAATATCAAGGACTCATTGGGCGATTCGCTCTGGAACTGAAATCGGAACGCTCACTGACATTTCCCCTATCTGAAAGTCTGATAAACGCCGGAAAAATGACTAAGTCCAAAAAAAAAATTTTTTTCAACTTTTTTCAATTTTACCCCCGTGGGTTATATATTCTACCCACACACATTTGAAACTCTCCTGGGGTACCCTCACACATATTATTCCCTCATTTAGTGGATATTTTCACAAAAAAGTGAAATTTTCAAAAATCCAGAAAATTGGCTGAAAATGACTAAATATCAAGAACTCATTGGGCGAATCGCTCTGGAACTGAAATCGGAACGCTCACTGGCATTTGCCCTATCTGAAAGTCTGATAAACGCCGGAAAAATGACTAAGTCCAAAAAAAAAATAGTTTCAACTTTTTTCAAATTTACCCCCGTGGGATATATATTCTACCCACACACATTTGGAACTCTCCTGGGGTACCCTCACACATATTATTCCCTCATTTAGTGGATATTTTCACAAAAAAGTGACATTTTCAAAAATCCAGAAAATTGGCTGAAAACGATTAAATATCAAGGACTCATTGGGCGTATCGCTCTGGAACTGAAATCGGAACGCTCACTGACATTTCCCCTATCTGAAAGTCTGATAAACGCCAGAAAAATGACTAAGTCAAAAAAAAAATTGTTTCCAACTTTTTTCAATTTTACCCCCTTGTGATATATATTCTATCCACACACATTTGGAACTCTCCTGGGGTTCCCTCACACATATTATTCCCTCATTTAGTGGATATTTTCACAAAAAAGTGACATTTTCAAAAATCCAGAAAATTGGCTGAAAACGACTAAATATCAAGGACTCATTGGGCGAATCGCTCTGGAACTGAAATCGGAACGCTCACTGACTTTTTCCCTATCTGAAAGTCTGATAAACGCCGGAAAAATGACTAAGTCTGAAAAACAAATTTTTCAACTTTTTTCAATTTTATCCCCGTGAGATATATATTCTATCCACACACATTTGGAACTCTCCTGGGGTACCCTCACACATATTATTCCCTTATTTAGTGGATATTTTCACAAAAAAGTGACATTTTCAAAAATCCAGAAAATTGGCTGAAAACGACTAAATATCAAGGACCCATTGGGCGAATCGCTCTGGAATTGAAATCGGAACGCTCACTGACATTTCCCCTATCTGAAAGTTTGATAAACGCCGGAAAAATGAATAAGTCCAAAAAAAATATTTTTTCATCTTTTTTCAAATTCACCCCCGTGGGATATATATTCTACCAACACACATTTGGAACTCTCCTGGTGTACCCTCACACATATTATTCCATCATTTAGTGGATATTTTCACAAAAAAGTGACATTTTCAAAAATCCAGAAAATTGGCTGAAAATGACTAAATATCAAGGACTCATTGGGCGAATCGCTCTGGAACTGAAATCAGAATGCTCACTGACATTTCCCACATTTCCCCTATCTGAAAGTCTGATAAACGCCGGAAAAATGACTAAGTCCAAAAAAAAATTTTTTTCAACTTTTTTCAAATTCACCCCCGTGGGATATACATTCTACCAACACACATATGGAACTCTCCTGCGGTACCCTCACACATATTATTCCCTCATTTAGTGGATATTTTCACAAAAAAGTGAAATTTTCAAAAATCCAGAAAATTGGTTGAAAACGACTAACTATCAAGGACTCATTGGGCGAATCGCTCTGGAACTGAAATCGGAACGCTCACTGGCATTTGCCCTATCTGAAGGTCTGATAAACGCCGGAAAAATGACTAAGTCCAAAAAAAAAAATTTTTTCAACTTTTTTAAATTTTACCCCCGTGGGATATATATTCTACCCACGCACATTTGGAACTCTCCTGGGGTACCCTCACACATATTATTCCCTTATTTAGTGGATATTTTCACAAAAAAGTGAAATTTTCAAAAATCCAGAAAATTGGCTGAAAACGACTAAATATCAAGGACTCATTCGGCGTATCGCTCTGGAACTGAAATCGGAACGCTCACTGACATTTCCCCTATCTGAAAATCTGATAAACGCCGGAAAAATGACTAAGTCAAAAAAAAAAATTTTTTCAACTTTTTTCAATGTTACCCCCGTGTGATATATATTCTATCCACACACATTTGGAACTCTCCTGGGGTTCCCTCACACATATTATTCCCTCATTTAGTGGATATTTTCACAAAAAAGTGAAATTTTCAAAAATCCAGAAAATTGGATGAAAACCACTAACTATCAAGGACTCATTGGGCGAATTGCTCTGGAACTGAAATCGGAACGCTCACTGACTTTTTCCCTATCTGAAAGTCTGATAAACGCAGGAAAAATGACTAAGTCTGAAAAACAAATTTTTCAACTTTTTTTCAATTTTACCCCCGTGAGATATATATTCTATCCACACACATTTGGAACTCTCCTGGGGTACCCTCACACATATTATTCCCTCTTTTAGTGATATTTTCACAAAAAAGAGAAATTTTCAAAAATCCAGAAAATTGGCTGAAAACGACTAAATATCAAGGACTCATTGGGCGAATCGCTCTGGAATTGAAATCGGAATGCTCACTGACATTTCCCCTATCTGAAAATCTGATAAACGCCGGAAAAATGACTAAGTCAAAAAAAAATTTTTTTTCAACTTTTTTCAATGTTACCCCCGTGTGATATATATTCTATCCACACACATTTGGAACTCTCCTGGGGTTCCCTCACACATATTATTCCCTCATTTAGTGGATATTTTCACAAAAAAGTGAAATTTTCAAAAATCCAGAAAATTGGCTGAAAACCACTAAATATCAAGGACTCATTGTGCGAATCGCTCTGGAATTGAAATCGGAACGCTCACTGACATTTCCCCTATCTGAAAGTCTGATAAACGCCGGAAAAATGACTAAGTCCAAAAAAAAATTTTTTTCAACTTTTTTCAAATTCACCCCCGTGGGATATACATTCTACCAACACACATTTGGAACTCTCCTGGGGTACCCTCACACATATTATTCCCTCATTTAGTGGATATTTTCACAAAAAAGTTAAATTTTCAAAAATCCAGAAAATTGGTTGAAAACGACTAACTATCAAGGACTCATTGGGCGAATCGCTCTGGAACTGAAATCGGAACGCTCACTGGCATTTGCCCTATCTGAAAGTCTGATAAACGCCGGAAAAATGACTAAGTCTGAAAAACAAATTTTTCAACTTTTTTTCAATTTTACCCCCGTGAGATATATATTCTATCCACACACATTTGGAACTATCCTGGGGTACCCTCACACATATTATTCCCTCATTTAGTGATATTTTCACAAAAAAGAGAAATTTTCAAAAATCCAGAAAATTGGCTGAAAACGACTAAATATCAAGGACTCATTGGGCGAATCGCTCTGGAATTGAAATCGGAATGCTCACTGACATTTCCCCTATCTGAAAGTTTGATAAACGCCGGAAAAATGAATAAGTCCAAAAAAAATATTTTTTCATCTTTTTTCAAATTCACCCCCGTGGGATATATATTCTACCAACTCACATTTGGAACTATCCTGGTGTACCCTCACACATAATATTCCATCATTTAGTGGATATTTTCACAAAAAAGTGAAATTTTCAAAAATCCAGAAAATTGGCTGAAAACGACTAAATATCAAGGACTCATTCGGCGTATCGCTCTGGAACTGAAATCGGAACGCTCACTGACATTTCCCCTATCTGAAAATCTGATAAACGCCGGAAAAATGACTAAGTCAAAAAAAAATTTTTTTTCAACTTTTTTCAATGTTACCCCCGTGTGATATATATTCTATCCACACACATTTGGAACTCTCCTGGGGTTCCCTCACACATATTATTCCCTCATTTAGTGGATATTTTCACAAAAAAGTGAAATTTTCAAAAATCCAGAAAATTGGCTGAAAACCACTAAATATGAAGGACTCATTGGGCGAATTGCTCTGGAACTGAAATCGGAACGCTCACTGACTTTTTCCCTATCTGAAAGTCTGATAAACGCCGGAAAAATGACTAAGTCTGAAAAACAAATTTTTCAACTTTTTTCAATTTTACCCCCGTGAGATATATATTCTATCCACACACATTTGGAACTCTCCTGGGGTACCTCACACATATTATTCCCTCATTTAGTGATATTTTCACAAAAAAGTGAAATTTTCAAAAATCCAGAAAATTGGCTGAAAACGACTAAATATCAAGGACTCATTGGGTGAATCGCTCTGGAATTGAAATCGGAATGCTCACTGACATTTCCCCTATCTGAAAGTTTGATAAACGCCGGAAAAATGAATAAGTCCAAAAAAAATATTTTTTCATCTTTTTTCAAATTCACCCCCGTGGGATATATATTCTACCAACTCACATTTGGAACTATCCTGGTGTACACTCACACATATTATTCCATCATTTAGTGGATATTTTCGCAAAAAAGTGAAATTTTCAAAAATCCAGAAAATTGGCTGAAAACCACTAAATATCAAGGACTCATTGTGCGAATCGCTCTGGAATTGAAATCGGAACGCTCACTGACATTTCCCCTATCTGAAAGTCTGATAAACGCCGGAAAAATGACTAAGTCCAAAAAAAAATTTTTTTCAACTTTTTTCAAATTCACCCCCGTGGGATATACATTCTACCAACACACATTTGGAACTCTCCTGGGGTACCCTCACACATATTATTCCCTCATTTAGTGGATATTTTCACAAAAAAGTTAAATTTTCAAAAATCCAGAAAATTGGTTGAAAACGACTAACTATCAAGGACTCATTGGGCGAATCGCTCTGGAACTGAAATCGGAACGCTCACTGGCATTTGCCCTATCTGAAAGTCTGATAAACGCCGGAAAAATGACTAAGTCTGAAAAACAAATTTTTCAACTTTTTTTCAATTTTACCCCCGTGAGATATATATTCTATCCACACACATTTGGAACTATCCTGGGGTACCCTCACACATATTATTCCCTCATTTAGTGATATTTTCACAAAAAAGAGAAATTTTCAAAAATCCAGAAAATTGGCTGAAAACGACTAAATATCAAGGACTCATTGGGCGAATCGCTCTGGAATTGAAATCGGAATGCTCACTGACATTTCCCCTATCTGAAAGTTTGATAAACGCCGGAAAAATGAATAAGTCCAAAAAAAATATTTTTTCATCTTTTTTCAAATTCACCCCCGTGGGATATATATTCTACCAACTCACATTTGGAACTATCCTGGTGTACCCTCACACATAATATTCCATCATTTAGTGGATATTTTCACAAAAAAGTGAAATTTTCAAAAATCCAGAAAATTGGCTGAAAACGACTAAATATCAAGGACTCATTCGGCGTATCGCTCTGGAACTGAAATCGGAACGCTCACTGACATTTCCCCTATCTGAAAATCTGATAAACGCCGGAAAAATGACTAAGTCAAAAAAAATTTTTTTTTCAACTTTTTTCAATGTTACCCCCGTGTGATATATATTCTATCCACACACATTTGGAACTCTCCTGGGGTTCCCTCACACATATTATTCCCTCATTTAGTGGATATTTTCACAAAAAAGTGAAATTTTCAAAAATCCAGAAAATTGGCTGAAAACCACTAAATATGAAGGACTCATTGGGCGAATTGCTCTGGAACTGAAATCGGAACGCTCACTGACTTTTTCCCTATCTGAAAGTCTGATAAACGCCGGAAAAATGACTAAGTCTGAAAAACAAATTTTTCAACTTTTTTCAATTTTACCCCCGTGAGATATATATTCTATCCACACACATTTGGAACTCTCCTGGGGTACCTCACACATATTATTCCCTCATTTAGTGATATTTTCACAAAAAAGTGAAATTTTCAAAAATCCAGAAAATTGGCTGAAAACGACTAAATATCAAGGACTCATTGGGTGAATCGCTCTGGAATTGAAATCGGAATGCTCACTGACATTTCCCCTATCTGAAAGTTTGATAAACGCCGGAAAAATGAATAAGTCCAAAAAAAATATTTTTTCATCTTTTTTCAAATTCACCCCCGTGGGATATATATTCTACCAACTCACATTTGGAACTATCCTGGTGTACACTCACACATATTATTCCATCATTTAGTGGATATTTTCGCAAAAAAGTGAAATTTTCAAAAATCCAGAAAATTGGCTGAAAATGACTAAATATCAAGGACTCATTGGGCGAATCGCTCTGGAACTGAAATCGGAATGCTCACTGACATTTCCCCTATCTGAAAGTCTGATAAACGCCGGAAAAATGACTAAGTCCAAAAAAAAAATTTTTTCAACTTTTTTCAAATTCACCCCCGTGGGATATATATTCTACCAACACACATTTGGAACTCTCCTGGTGTACCCTCACACATATTATTCCATCATTTAGTGGATATTTTCACAAAAAAGTGAAATTTTCAAAAATCCAGAAAATTGGCTGAAAATGACTAAATATCAAGGACTCATTGGGCGAATCGCTCTGGAACTGAAATCGGAATGCTCACTGACATTTCCCCCATCTGAAAGTCTGATAAACGCCGGAAAAATGACTAAGTCCAAAAAAATAATTTTTTCAACTTTTTTCAAATTCACCCCCGTGGGATATACATTCTACCAACACACATTTGGAACTCTCCTGGGGTACCCTCACACATATTATTCCCTCATTTAGTGGATATTTTCACAAAAAAGTTAAATTTTCAAAAATCCAGAAAATTGGTTGAAAACGACTATCAAGGACTTATTGGGCGAATCGCTCTGGAACTGAAATTGGAGCGCTCACTGACATTTGCGATATCTGAAAGTCTGATAAACGCTGGAAAAATGACTAAGTCCAAAAAAAATTTTTTTTCAACTTTTTTCAATTTTACCCCGTGATATATATATTCTACCCACACACATTTGGAACTCTCCTGGGGTACCCTCACACATATTATTCACTAATTTAGTGGATATTTTCACAAAAAAGTGAAATTGTCAAAAATCCAGAAAATTGGCTGAAAAAGGCTAAATATCAAGGACTCATTGGGCAAATCGCTCTGGAACTGAAATCGGAACGCTCACTGACATTTCCCCTATCTGAAAGCCTGATAAATGCCAGAAAAATGACTAAGTCCAAAAAAAAAATTGTTTAAACTTTTTTCAAATTTACCCCCGTGGGATATATATTCTACCCACACACATTTGGAACTCTCCTGGGGTACCCTCACACATATTATTCCCTCATTTAGTGGATATTTTCACAAAAAAGTGAAATTTTCAAAAATCCAGAAAATTGGTTGAAAACGACTAAATATCAAGGACTCATTGGGCGAATAGCTCTGGAACTGAAATCGGAACGCTCACTGACATTTCCCCTATCTGAAAGTCTGATAAACGGCGGAAAAATGACTAAGTCCAAAAAAAATTTTTTTTTAATTTTTTTCAATTTTACCCCCGTGGGATATATATTCTACACAAACACATTTGCCACTCTCCTGGGGTACCCTCACACATATTATTCCCTCATTTAGTGGATATTTTCACAAAAAAGTGAAATTTTCAAAAATCCAGAAAATTGGCTGAAAAAGACTAAATATCAAGGACTCATTGGGCGAATAGCTCTGGAACTGAAATCGGAACGCTCACTGACATTTCCCCTATCTGAAAGTCTGATAAACGCCGGAAAAATGACTACGTCCAAAAAAAAAATTTTTTTTTACTTTTTTCAATTTTACCCCCTTGCGAAATATATTCTACCCACACACATTTGGAACTCTCCTGGGGTACCCTCACACATTTTATTCCCTCATTTAATGGATATTTTCACAAAAAAGTAAAATTTTCAAAAATCCAGAAAATTGGCTGAAAACGACTAAATATCAAGGACTCATTGGTCGAATCGCTCTGGAATTGAAATCGGAATGCTCACTGACATTTCCCCTATCTGAAAGTTTGAGAAACGCTGGAAAAATGACTAAGTCCAAAAAAAAATTTTTTCAACTTTTTTCAATTTTACCCCTGTGAGATATATATTCTACCCACACACATTTGGAACTCTCCTGGGGTACCCTCACACATATTATTCCCTCATTTAGTGGATATTTTCACAAAAAAGTGAAATTTTCAAAAATCCAAAATATTGGCTGAAAACAACTAAATATCAAGAATTCATTGGGCGAATCGCTCTGGAACTGAAATCGAAATGCTCACTGATATTTGCCATATCTCAAAGTCTGATAAACGACGGAAAAATGACAGTCCAAAAATAAAAATTTTTCAACTTTTTTCAAATTTACCCTCGTGGGATATATATTCTACCCACACACATTTGGAACTCTCCTGGGGTACCCTCACACATATTATTCCCTCATTTAGTGGATATTTTCACAAAAAAGTGAAATTTTCAAAAATCCAAAATATTGGCTGAAAACAACTAAATATCAAGGATTCATTGGGCGAATCGCTTTGGAACTGAAATCAGAACGCTCACTGACATTTGCCCTATCTGAAAGTCTGATAAACGCCGGAAAAATGACTAAGTCCAAAAAAAAATTTTTTCAACTTTTTTCAAATTTACCCCCGTGGGATATATATTCTACCCACACACATTTGAAACACTCTTGGAGTACCCTCACACATAATATTCCCTCATTCAGTGGATATTTTCACAAAAAAGTGAAATTTTCAAAAATCCAGAAAATTGACTAAGTCCAAACAAAAATTTTTTTCAACTTTTTTCAATTTTACCCCCGTGGGATATATATTCTACCCACACACATTTGGAACTCTCCTGGGGTACCCTCACACATATTATTCCCTCATTTAGAGGATATTTTCACAAAAAAGTGAAATTTTCAAAAATCCAGATAATTGGCTGAAAACGACTAAATATCAAGGTCTCATTGGGCGAATAGCTCTGGAACTGAAATTGAAGCGCGCACTGACATTTGCCATATCTGAAAGTCTGATAAACGCCGGAAAAATGACTAAGTCCAAAAAAAAATTTTTAGCAACTTTTTTCAATTTTACCCACATGGGATATATATTCTACCCACACACATTTGGAACTCTCCTGGGGTACCCTCACACATATTATTTCCTCATTTAGTGGATATTTTCACAAAAAAGTGAAATTTTCAAAAATCCAAAATATTTGCTGAAAACTACTTAATATCAATGACTCATTGGGCGAATCGCTCTGGAACTGAAATCGGAACGCTCACTGACATATGCCATATCTGAAAGTCTGATAAACGCCGGAAAAATGACTAAGTCCAAAAAAAAAATTATTTCAACTTTTTTCAATTTTACTCCCGTGGGATGTATATTCTACCCTCACACATTTGGAGCTCTCCTGGGGTACCCTCACACATATTATTACCTCATTTACTGGATATTTTTACAAAAAAGTGAAATTTTCAAAAATCCAGAAAATTGGCTGAAAACGACTAAATATGAAAGACACATTGGGCGAATCGCTCTGGAACTGAAATCGGAATGCTCACTGACATTTCCCCTATCTGAAAGTCTGATAAACGCCGGAAAAATGACTAAGTCCAAAAAAAAATTTTATTCAACTTTTTTCAATTTTACTCCCGTGCGATATATATTCTACCCACACACATTTGGAACTCTCCTGGGGTACCCTCACACATATTATTCCCTCATTTAGTGGATATTTTCACAAAAAAGTGAAATTTTCAAAAATCCAAAATATTGGCTGAAAACGACTAAATATCAAGGACTCATTGGGCGAATCGTTCTGGAACTGAAATCAGAACGCTCAATGACATTTGCCCTATCTGAAAGTCTGATAAACGCCGGAAAAATTACTAAGTCCAAAAAAAAATTTTTTTCAACTTTTTTCAATTTTACCCCCGTGGGATATATATTCTACCCACACACATTTGGAACTCTCCTGGGGTACCCTCACACATATTATTCCCTCATTTAGTGGATATTTTCACAAAAAAGTGAAATTTTCAAAAATCCAGAAAATGGGCTGAAAACGACTACATATCGAGGACTCATTGGGCGAATCGCTGTGGAACTGAAATCGGAATGCTCACTGACATTTCCCCATCTGAAAGTCTGATAAACGCCGGAAAAATTACTAAGTGCAAAAAAAAATTTTTTTCAACTTTTTTCAATTTTACCCAAGTGCGATATATATTCTACCCAAACACATTTGGAACTCTCCTGGGGTACCCTCACACATATTATTCCCTCATTTAGTGGATATTTTCACAAAAAAGTGAAATTTTCAAAAATCCAGAAAATTGTCTGAAAACGACTAAATATCAAGGACTCATTGGGCGAATCGCTCTGGAACTGAAATCGGAATGCTCACTGACATTTCCCCATCTTAAAGTCTGATAAACACCGGAAAAATTACTAAGTGCAAAAAAATAATATTTTCAACTTTTTTCAATTTTACCCCGTGGGATATATATTCTACCCACACACATTTGGAACTCTCCTGGGGTACCCTCACACATATTATTCCCTCATTTAGTGGATATTTTCACAAAAAAGTGAAATTTTCAAAAATTCATAAAAATGGCTGAAAACGACTAAATATCAAGGACTCATTGGGCGAATCGCTCTGGAACTGAAATCGGAATGCTCACTGACATTTCCCCATCTGAAAGTCTGATAAACGCCGGAAAAATTACTAAGTGCAAAAAAAAAATTTTTCAACTTTTTTCAATTTTACCCCCGTGGGATATATATTCTACCCACACACATTTGGAACTCTCCTGGGGTACCCTCACACATATTATTCCCTCATTTAGTGGATATTTTCACAAAAAAGTGAAATTTTCAAAAATTCATAAAAATGTCTGAAAACGACTAAATATCAAGGACTCATTGGGTGAATCGCTCTGGAACTGAAATCGGAATGCTCATTGACATTGGCCATATCTGAAAGTCTGATAAACGCCAGAAAAATTACTAAGTGCAAAAAAAAATTTTTTTCAACTTTTTTCAATTTTACCCAAGTGCGATATATATTCTACCCAAACACATTTGGAACTCTCCTGGGGTACCCTCACACATATTATTCCCTCATTTAGTGGATATTTTCACAAAAAAGTGAAATTTTCAAAAATCCAAAATATTGGCTGAAAACGACTAAATATCAAGGACTCATTGGGCGAATCGCTCTGGAACTGAAATCGGAATGCTTACTGACATTTCCCCATCTGAAAGTCTGATAAACACAGGAAAAATTACTAAGTGCAAAAAAATAATATTTTCAACTTTTTTCAATTTTACCCCCGTGGGATATATATTCTACCCACACACATTTGGAACTCTCCTGGGGTACCCTCACACATATTATTCCCTCATTTAGAGGATATTTTCACAAAAAAGTGAAATTTTCAAAAATCCAGATAATTGGCTGAAAACGACTAAATATCAAGGTCTCATTGGGCGAAAAGCTCTGGAACTGAAATTGAAGCGCTCACTGACATTTGCCATATCTGAAAGTCTGATAAACGCCGGAAAAATGACTAAGTCCAAAAAAAAAATTTTATCAACTTTTTTCAATTTTACCCACATGGGATATATATTCTACCCACACACATTTGGAACTCTCCTGGGGTACCCTCACACATATTATTTCCTCATTTAGTGGATATTTTCACAAAAAAGTGAAATTTTCAAAAATCCAAAATATTTGCTGAAAACTACTTAATATCAATGACTCATTGGGCGAATCGCTCTGGAACTGAAATCGGAACGCTCACTGACATTTGCCATATCTGAAAGTCTGATAAACGCCGGAAAAATGACTAAGTCCCAAAAAAAAATTATTTCAACTTTTTTCAATTTTACTCCCGTGGGATGTATATTCTACCCTCACACATTTGGAGCTCTCCTGGGGTACCCTCACACATATTATTACCTCATTTACTGGATATTTTCACAAAAAAGTGAAATTTTCAAAAATCCAGAAAATTGGCTGAAAACGACTAAATATGAAAGACACATTGGGCGAATCGCTCTGGAACTGAAATCGGAATGCTCACTGACATTTCCCCTATCTGAAAGTCTGATAAACGCCGGAAAAATGACTAAGTCCAAAAAAAAATTTTATTCAACTTTTTTCAATTTTACTCCCGTGCGATATATATTCTACCCACACACATTTGGAACTCTCCTGGGGTACCCTCACACATATTATTCCCTCATTTAGTGGATATTTTCACAAAAAAGTGAAATTTTCAAAAATCCAAAATATTGGCTGAAAACGACTAAATATCAAGGACTCATTGGGCGAATCGCTCTGGAACTGAAATCAGAACGCTCAATGACATTTGCCCTATCTGAAAGTCTGATAAACGCCGGAAAAATTACTAAGTCCAAAAAAAAATTTTTTTCAACTTTTTTCAATTTTACCCCCGTGGGATATATATTCTACCCACACACATTTGGAACTCTCCTGGGGTACCCTCACACATATTATTCCCTCATTTAGTGGATATTTTCACAAAAAAGTGAAATTTTCAAAAATCCAGAAAATGGGCTGAAAACGACTACATATCGAGGACTCATTGGGCGAATCGCTGTGGAACTGAAATCGGAATGCTCACTGACATTTCCCCATCTGAAAGTCTGATAAACGCCGGAAAAATTACTAAGTGCAAAAAAAAATTTTTTTCAACTTTTTTCAATTTTACCCAAGTGCGATATATATTCTACCCAAACACATTTGGAACTCTCCTGGGGTACCCTCACACATATTATTCCCTCATTTAGTGGATATTTTCACAAAAAAGTGAAATTTTCAAAAATCCAGAAAATGGGCTGAAAACGACTACATATCGAGGACTCATTGGGCGAATCGCTGTGGAACTGAAATCGGAATGCTCACTGACATTTCCCCATCTGAAAGTCTGATAAACGCCGGAAAAATTACTAAGTGCAAAAAAAAATTTTTTTCAACTTTTTTCAATTTTACCCAAGTGCGATATATATTCTACCCAAACACATTTGGAACTCTCCTGGGGTACCCTCACACATATTATTCCCTCATTTAGTGGATATTTTCACAAAAAAGTGAAATTTTCAAAAATCCAGAAAATTGTCTGAAAACGACTAAATATCAAGGACTCATTGGGCGAATCGCTCTGGAACTGAAATCGGAATGCTCACTGACATTTCCCCATCTGAAAGTCTGATAAACGCCGGAAAAATTACTAAGTGCAAAAAAAAAATTTTTCAACTTTTTTCAATTTTACCCCCGTGGGATATATATTCTACCCACACACATTTGGAACTCTCCTGGGGTACCCTCACACATATTATTCCCTCATTTAGTGGATATTTTCACAAAAAAGTGAAATTTTCAAAAATTCATAAAAATGTCTGAAAACGACTAAATATCAAGGACTCATTGGGTGAATCGCTCTGGAACTGAAATCGGAATGCTCATTGACATTGGCCATATCTGAAAGTCTGATAAACGCCAGAAAAATTACTAAGTGCAAAAAAAAATTTTTTTCAACTTTTTTCAATTTTACCCAAGTGCGATATATATTCTACCCAAACACATTTGGAACTCTCCTGGGGTACCCTCACACATATTATTCCCTCATTTAGTGGATATTTTCACAAAAAAGTGAAATTTTCAAAAATCCAAAATATTGGCTGAAAACGACTAAATATCAAGGACTCATTGGGCGAATCGCTCTGGAACTGAAATCGGAATGCTTACTGACATTTCCCCATCTGAAAGTCTGATAAACGCCAGAAAAATTACTAAGTGCAAAAAAAAAATTTTTCAACTTTTTTCAATTTTACCCCCGTGGGATATATATTCTACCCAAACACATTTGGAACTCTCCTGGGGTACCCTCACACATATTATTCCCTCATTTAGTGGATATTTTCACAAAAAAGTGAAATTTTCAAAAATCCAGATAATTGGCTGAAAACGACTAAATATCAAGGTCTCATTGGGCGAAAAGCTCTGGAACTGAAATTGAAGCGCTCACTGACATTTGCCATATCTGAAAGTCTGATAAACGCCGGAAAAATGACTAAGTCCAAAAAAAAAATTTTATCAACTTTTTTCAATTTTACCCACATGGGATATATATTCTACCCACACACATTTGGAACTCTCCTGGGGTACCCTCACACATATTATTTCCTCATTTAGTGGATATTTTCACAAAAAAGTGAAATTTTCAAAAATCCAAAATATTTGCTGAAAACTACTTAATATCAATGACTCATTGGGCGAATCGCTCTGGAACTGAAATCGGAACGCTCACTGACATTTGCCATATCTGAAAGTCTGATAAACGCCGGAAAAATGACTAAGTCCCAAAAAAAAATTATTTCAACTTTTTTCAATTTTACTCCCGTGGGATGTATATTCTACCCTCACACATTTGGAGCTCTCCTGGGGTACCCTCACACATATTATTACCTCATTTACTGGATATTTTCACAAAAAAGTGAAATTTTCAAAAATCCAGAAAATTGGCTGAAAACGACTAAATATGAAAGACACATTGGGCGAATCGCTCTGGAACTGAAATCGGAATGCTCTCTGACATTTCCCCTATCTGAAAGTCTGATAAACGCCGGAAAAATGACTAAGTCCAAAAAAAAATTTTATTCAACTTTTTTCAATTTTACTCCCGTGCGATATATATTCTACCCACACACATTTGGAACTCTCCTGGGGTACCCTCACACATATTATTCCCTCATTTAGTGGATATTTTCACAAAAAAGTGAAATTTTCAAAAATCCAAAATATTGGCTGAAAACGACTAAATATCAAGGACTCATTGGGCGAATCGCTCTGGAACTGAAATCAGAACGCTCAATGACATTTGCCCTATCTGAAAGTCTGATAAACGCCGGAAAAATTACTAAGTCCAAAAAAAAATTTTTTTCAACTTTTTTCAATTTTACCCCCGTAGGATATATATTCTACCCACACACATTTGGAACTCTCCTGGGGTACCCTCACACATATTATTCCCTCATTTAGTGGATATTTTCACAAAAAAGTGAAATTTTCAAAAATCCAGAAAATGGGCTGAAAACGACTACATATCGAGGACTCATTGGGCGAATCGCTCTGGAACTGAAATCGGAATGCTCACTGACATTTCCCCATCTGAAAGTCTGATAAACGCCGGAAAAATTACTAAGTGCAAAAAAAAATTTTTTTCAACTTTTTTCAATTTTACCCAAGTGCGATATATATTCTACCCAAACACATTTGGAACTCTCCTGGGGTACCCTCACACATATTATTCCCTCATTTAGTGGATATTTTCACAAAAAAGTGAAATTTTCAAAAATCCAGAAAATTGGCTGAAAACGACTAAATATCAAGGACTCATTGGGCGAATCGCTCTGGAACTGAAATCGGAATGCTCACTCACATTTCCCCATCTTAAAGTCTGATAAACACCGGAAAAATTACTAAGTGCAAAAAAATAATATTTTCAACTTTTTTCAATTTTACCCCGTGGGATATATATTCTACCCACACACATTTGGAACTCTCCTGGGGTACCCTCACACATATTATTCCCTCATTTAGTGGATATTTTCACAAAAAAGTGAAATTTTCAAAAATTCATAAAAATGGCTGAAAACGACTAAATATCAAGGACTCATTGGGCGAATCGCTCTGGAACTGAAATCGGAATGCTCACTGACATTTCCCCATCTGAAAGTCTGATAAACGCCGGAAAAATTACTAAGTGCAAAAAAAAATTTTTTTCAACTTTTTTCAATTTTACCCAAGTGCGATATATATTCTACCCAAACACATTTGGAACTCTCCTGGGGTACCCTCACACATATTATTCCCTCATTTAGTGGATATTTTCACAAAAAAGTGAAATTTTCAAAAATTCATAAAAATGGCTGAAAACGACTAAATATCAAGGACTCATTGGGTGAATCGCTCTGGAACTGAAATCAGAACGCTCATTGACATTGGCCATATCTGAAAGTCTGATAAACGCTGGAAAAATGACTAAGTCCAAAAAAAAATTTTTTTTCAACTTTTTTCAATTTTACCCCCGTGGGATATATATTCTACCCACACACATTTGGAACTCTACTGGGGTACCCTCACACATATTATTCCCTCAGTTAGTGGATATTTTCACAAAAAAGTGAAATATTCAAAAATCCAGAAAATGGGCTGAAAACGACTACATATCAAGGACTCATTGGGCGAATCGCTCTGGAACTGAAATCGGAATGCTCACTGACATTTCCCCATCTGAAAGTCTGATAAACACAGGAAAAATTACTAAGTGCAAAAAAATAATATTTTCAACTTTTTTCAATTTTACCCCCGTGGGATATATATTCTACCCAAACACATTTGGAACTCTGCTGGGGTACCCTCACACATATTATTCCCTCATTTAGTGGATATTTTCACAATATAGTGAAATTTTCAAAAATCCAGAAAATTGGCTGAAAACGACTAAATATCAAGGACTCATTGGGCGAATCGCTCTGGAACTGAAATTGGAACACTCACTTACATTTGCCATATCTAAAAGTCTGATAAACGCTGGAAAAATGACTAAGTCCAAAAAAAAAATTGTTTTAACTTTTTTCAATTTTACCCAAGTGGGATATATATTCTACCCACACACATTTGTAACTCTCCTGGGGTACCCTCACACATATTACTCCCTCATTTAGTGGATATTTTCACAAAAAAGTGAAATTTTCAAAAATCCAGAAAATTGGCTGAAAACAACTAAATATCAAGGACTCATTGGGCGAATCGCTCTGGAACTGAAATCAGAACGCTCAATGACATTTGCCCTATCTGAAAGTCTGATAAACGCCGGAAAAATTACTAAGTCCAAAAAAAAAATTTTTTCAACTTTTTTCAATTTTACCCCCGTGGAATATATATTCTACCCACACACATTTGGAACACTCTTGGCGTACCCTCACACATATTATTCCCTCATTCAGTGGATATTTTCACAAAAAAGTGAAATTTTCAAAAATCCAGAAAATTGGCTGAAAATGACTAAATATCAAGGACTCATTGTGCGAATCGCTCTGCAACTGAAATCGGAATGCTCACTGACATTTCACCTATCTGAAAGTCTGAAAAAACTCCGGAAAAATGACTAAGTCCAAAAAAAAAAATTTTTCAACTTTTTTCAAATTTACCCCCCTGGGATATATATTCTACCCACACACATTTGGAACTCTCCTGGGGTACCCTCACACATATTATTCCCTCATTTAGTGGATATTTTCACAAAAAAGTGAAATTTTCAAAGATCAAAAATATTGGCTGAAAACAACTAAATATCAAGGACTCATTGGGATAATCGCTTTGGAACTGAAATCGGAACGCTCACTGACATTTGCCCTATCTGAAAGTCTGATAAACACCGGAAAAATGACAAAGTCCAAAAAAAAATTTTTTTCAACTTTTTTCAATTTTACCCAAGTGCGATATATATTCTACCCAAACACATTTAGAACTCTCCTGGGGTACCCTCACACATATTATTCCCTCATTTAGTGGATATTTTCACAAAAAAGTGAAATTTTCAAAAATCCTAAAAAATGGCTGAAAACGACTAAATATCAAGGACTCATTGGGTGAATCGCTCTGGAACTGAAATCGGAATGCTCATTGACATTGGCCATATCTGAAAGTCTGATAAACGCTGGAAAAATGACTAAGTCCAAAAAAAAAAATTTTTTCAACTTTTTTCAATTTTACCCCCGTGGGATATATATTCTACCCACACACATTTGGAACTCTCCTGGGGTACCCTCACACATATTATTCCCTCATTTAGTGGATATTTTCACAAAAAAGTGAAATTTTCAAAAATTCATAAAAATGGCTGAAAACGACTAAATATCAAGGACTCATTGGGTGAATCGCTCTGGAACTGAAATCAGAATGCTCATTGACATTGGCCATATCTGAAAGTCTGATAAACGCTGGAAAAATGACTAAGTCCAAAAAAAAATTTTTTTTCAACTTTTTTCAATTTTACCCCCGTGGGATATATATTCTACCCACACACATTTGGAACTCTCCTGGGGTACCCTCACACATATTATTCCCTCAGTTAGTGGATATTTTCACAAAAAAGGGAAATTTTCAAAAATCCAGAAAATGGGCTGAAAACGACTAAATATCAAGGACTCATTGGGAGAATCGCTCTGGAACTGAAATCGGAACGCTCACTGACATTTGCCCTATCTGAAAGTCTGATAAACGCCGGAAAAATGACTAAGTCCAAAAAAAAATTTTTTAAAACTTTTTTCAATTTTACCCCCGTGGGATATATATTCTACCCACACTCATTTGGAACTCTCCTGGGGTACCCTCACACATATTATTCCCTCATTTAGTGTATATTTTCACAAAAAAAGTGAAATTTTCAAAAATACAGAAAATTGGCTGAAAACGACTAAATATCAAGGACTCATTGGGCGAATCGCTCTGGAACTGAAATGGGAACGCTCACTGACATTGGCCATATCTGAAAGTCTGATAAACGCTGGAAAAATTACTAAGTCCAAAAAAAAAATTTTTTCAACTTTTTTCAATTTTACCCACGTGGGATATATATTCTACCCACACACATTTGGAACTCTCCTGGGGTACCCTCACACATATTATTCCCTCATTTAGTGGATATTTTCACAAAAAAGTGAAATTTTCAAAAATCCAAAATATTGGCTGAAAACGACTAAATATCAAGGACTCATTGGGCGAATTGCTCTGGAACTGAAATCGGAACGCTCACTGACATTTCCCCTATCTGAAAGTCTGATAAACGCCGGAAAAATGACTAAGTCTGAAAAAAAAATGTTTCAACTTTTTTCAATTTTACCCCGTGAGATATATATTCTACCCACACATATTTGGAACTCTCCTGGGGTACCCTCACACATATTATTCCCTCATTTAGTGGATATTTTCACAAAAAAGTGAAATTTTCAAAATTCCCGAAAATTGGCTGAAAACGACTAAATATCAAGGACTCATTGGGCGAATCACTCTGGAACTGAAATTGGAACACTCACTTACATTTGCCATATCTGAAAGTCTAATAAAAGCTGGAAAAATGACTAAGTCCAAAAAAAAAATTTTTTAAACTTTTTTCAATTTTACCCCCGTGAGATATATATTCTACCCATACACATTTGGAATTCTCCTGAGGTACCCTCACACATATTATTCCCTCATTTAGTGGATATTTTCACAAAAAAGTGAAATTTTCAAAACTCCAAAATATTGGCTGAAAACGACTAAATATCAAGGAATCATTGGGCGCATCGCTCTGGAACTGAAATCGGAATGCTCACTGACATTTGCCATATCTGAAAGTCTGATAAACGGCGGAAAAATGACTAGGTCAGAAAAAAAAAATTTTCAACTTTTTTCAATTTTACCCCCATGAGATATATATTCTACCCATACACATTTGGAATTCTCCTGGGGTACCCTCACACATATTATTCCCTCATTTAGTGGATATTTTCACAAAAAGTGAAATTTTCAAAAATCCAGAAAATTGGCTGAAAACGACTAAACATCAAGGACTCATAGGGCGAATCGCTCTGGAACTGAAATCGGAATGCTCACTGACATTTCCCCTATCTGAAAGTCTGATAAACACCGGAAAAATGACTAAGTCCAAAAAAAGAATTGTTTTAACTTTTTTCAATTTTACCCACGTGGGATATATATTCTACCCACACTCATTTGGAACTCTCCTGGGGTACCCTCACACATATTATTCCCTCATTTAGTGGATATTTTCACAAAAAAGTGAAATTTTCAAAACTCCAAAATATTGGCTGAAAACGAATAAATAACAAGGAATCATTGGGCGCATCGCTCTGGAACTGAAATCGGAACGCTCACTGACATTTCCCCTATCTGAAAGTCTGATAAACGCCGGAAAAATGACTAAGTCTGAAAAAAAAAATTTTCAACTTTTTTCAATTTTACCCCCGTGAGATATATATTCTACCCACACACATTTGGAACTCTCCTGGGGTACCCTCACACATATTATTCCCTCATTTAGTGGATATTTTCACAAAAAAGTGAAATTTTCAAAAATCCAGAAAATTGGCTGAAAACGACGATATATCAAGGACTCATTGGGAGAATCGCTCTGGAACTGAAATCGGAACGCTCACTGACATTTGCCCTATCTGAAAGTCTGATAAACGCCGGAAAAATGACTAAGTCTGAAAAAAAAAATTTTCAACTTTTTTCAATTTTACCCCCGTGAGATATATATTCTACCCATACACATTTGGAATTCTCCTGAGGTACCCTCACACATATTATTCCCTCATTTAGTGGATATTTTCACAAAAAAGTGAAATTTTCAAAACTCCAAAATATTGGCTGAAAATGACTAAATATCTAGAAATCATTGGGCGCATCGCTCTGGAACTGAAATCGGAACACTCACTGACATTTCCCCTATCTGAAAGTCTGATAAACGCCGAAAAAATGACTAAGTCTGAAAAAAAATTTTTTCATCTTTTTTCAATTTTACCCCCGTGAGATATATATTCTACCCACACACATTTGGAACTCTCCTGGGGTACCCTCACAACATATTATTCCCTCATTTAGTGGATATCTTCACAAAAAAGTGAAATTTTCAAAAATCCCGAAAATTGGCTGAAAAAGACTAAATATCAAGGAATCATTGGGAGAATCGCTCTGGAACTGAAATCGGAATGCTCACTGACATTTCCCCTATCTGAAAGTCTGATAAACGCCGGAAAAATGACTAAGTCTGAAAAAAAATATTTTCAACTTTTTTCAATTTTACCCCCGTGCGATATATATTCTACCCACACACATTTGGAACTCTCCTGGGGTACCCTCACACATATTATTCCCTCATTTAGTGGATATTTTCACAAAAAAGTGAAATTTTCAAAAATCCAGAAAATTGGCTGAAAACGACTAAATATCAAGGACTCATTGGGAGAATCGCTCTGGAACTGAAATCGGAACGCTCACTGACATTTGCCCTATCTGAAAGTCTGATAAACGGCGGAAAAATGACTAAGTCTGAAAAAAATTTTTTTCAACTTTTTTCAATTTTACCCCCGTGAGACATATATTCTACCCACACACATTTGGAACTCTCCTGGGGTACCCTCACACATATTATTCCCTCATTTAGTGGATATTTTCACAAAAAAGTGAAATTTTCAAAAATCCAAAATATTGGCTGAAAACGACTAAATATCAAGGACTCATTCGGCGAATCGCTCTGGAACTGAAATCGGAACACTCACTGACATTTGCCATATCTGAAAGTCTGATAAACGCCGGAAAAATGATTAAGTCAGAAAAAAAAAATTTTCAACTTTTTTCAATTTTACCCCCGTGAGATATATATTCTACCCACACACATTTGGAACTCTCCTGGGGAACCCTCACACATATTATTCCCTCATTTAGTGGATATTTTCACAAAAAGTGAAATTTTCAAAAATCCAGAAAATTGGCTGAAAACGACTAAACATCAAGGACTCATAGGGCGAATCGCTCTGGAACTGAAATCGGAATGCTCACTGACATTTCCCCTATCTGAAAGTCTGATAAACACCGGAAAAATGACTAAGTCCAAAAAATAAATATTTTCAACTTTTTTCAGTTTTACCCACGTGGCATATATATTCTACCCACACTCATTTGGAACTCTCCTGGGGTACCCTCACACATATTATTCCCTCATTTAGTGGATATTTTCACAAAAAAGTAAAATTTTCAAAACTCCAAAATATTGGCTGAAAACGAATAAATATCAAGGAATCATTGGGCGCATCGCTCTGGAACTGAAATCGGAACGCTCACTGACATTTCCCCTATCTGAAAGTCTGATAAACGCCGGAAAAATGACTAAGTTCCAAAAAAAATTTTTTCAACTTTTTTCAATTTTACCCCCGTGGGATATATATTCTACCCACACTCATTTGGAACTCTCCTGGGGTACCCTCACACATATTATTCCCTCATTTAGTGGATATTTTCACAAAAAAGAGAAATTTTCAAAACTCCAAAATATTGGCTGAAAACGACTAAATATCAAGGAATCATTGGGCGAATCGCTCTGGAACTGAAATTGGAATGCTCAATGACATTTGCCCTATCTGAAAGTCTGATAAACGCCGAAAAAATGACTAAGTCCAAAAAAAAATTTTTTCAACTTGTTTCAATTTTACCCCCGTGGGATATATATTCTACCCACACACATTGGAAACTCTGCTCGGGTACCCTCACACATATTATTCCCTCATTTAGGGAATATTTTCACAAAAAAGTGAAATTTTCAAAAATCCAGAAAATTGGCTGAAAACTACTAAATATCAAGGACTCATTGGGCGAATCGCTCTGGAAGAGAAATTGGAATGCTTACTGACATTTCCCCTATCTGAAAGTCTGATAAACGCCGGAAAAATGATAATGTCCAAAAAAAAAATTTTTCAACTTTTTTCATTTTTACCCACGTGGGATATATATTCTACCCACACTCATTTGGAACTCTCCTGGGGTACCCTCACACATATTATTCCCTCATTTAGTGGATATTTTCACAAAAAAGTGACATTTTCAAAAATCCAGAAAATGGGCTGAAAACGACTAAATATCAAGGACTCATTGGGCGAATCGCTCTGGAACTGAAATCGGAACGCTTACTGAAATTTGCCCTATCTGAAAGTCTGATAAACGCCGGAAAAATGACTAAGTCCAAAAAAAATTTTTTTTCAACTTTTTTCAATTTTACCCCCGTGCGATATATATTCTATCCACACACATTTGGAACTCACCTGGGGTACGCTCACACATATTATTCCCTCATTTAGTGGATATTTTCACAAAAAAGTGACATTTTAAAAAATCCAGAAAATTGGCTGAAAACGACTAAATATCAAGGACTCATTGGGGGAATTGCTCTGGAACTGAAATCGGAATGCTCACTGACATTTGCCCTATCTGAAAGTCTGATAAACGGCGGAAAAATGACTAAGTCCAAAAAAAAAAATTTTTCAACTTTTTTCAATTTTACCACCGTGCGATATATATTCTACCCACACACATTTGGAACTCTCCTGGGGTACCCTCACACATATTATTCCCTCATTTAGTGGATATTTTCACAAAAAAGTGAAATTTTCAAAAATCCAGAAAATGGGCTGAAAACGACTAAATATAAAGGACTCATTGGGCGAATCACTCTGGAACTGAAATCGGAACGCTTACTGACATTTGCCCTTTCTGAAAGTCTAATAAACGGCGGAAAAATGACTAAGTCCAAAAAAAAATTTTTTTAAACTTTTTTCAATTTTACCCCCGTGCGATATATATTCTACCCACACACATGTGGAACTCTCCTGGGGTACCCTCACACATATTATTCCCTCATTTAGTGGATATTTTCACAAAAAAGTGAAATTTTCAAAAATCCAGAAAATGGGCTGAAAACGACTAAATATCAAGGACTCATTGGGCGAATCGCTCTGGAACTGAAATCGGAACGCTTACTGAAATTTGCCCTATCTGAAAGTTTGATAAACGCCGGAAAATATACTAAGTCCAAAAAAAAATTTTTTTCAACTTTTTTCAATTTTACCCCCGTGGGATATATATTCTACCCACACACATTTGGAACTCTCCTGGGGTACCCTCACACATATTATTCCCTCATTTAGTGGATATTTTCACAAAAAAGTGAAATTTTAAAAAATCCAAAATATTGGCTGAAAACGACTAAATATCAAGGACTCATTGGGCGAATCGCTCTGGAACTGAAATCAGAATGCTCACTGACATTTCCCCTATCTGAAAGTCTGATAAACGCCGGAAAAATGACTAAATCTGAAAAAAAAAATTTTTCAACTTTTTTCAATTTTACCCCCGTGCGATATATATTCTACCCACACACATTTGGAACTCTCCTGGGGTACCCTCACACATATTATTCCCTCATTTAGTGGATATTTTCACAAAAAAGTGAAAATTTCAAAAATCCAGAAAATGGGCTGAAAACGACTAAATATAAAGGACTCATTGGGCGAATCACTCTGGAACTGAAATCGGAACGCTTACTGACATTTGCCCTTTCTGAAAGTCTAATAACCGGCGGAAAAATGACTAAGTCCAAAAAAAAATTTTTTTAAACTTTTTTCAATTTTACCCCCGTGCGATATATATTCTACCCACACACATTTGGAACTCTCCTGGGGTACCCTCACACATATTATTCCCTCATTTAGTGGATATTTTCACAAAAAAGTGAAATTTTCAAAAATCCAGAAAATGGGCTGAAAACGACTAAATATCAAGGACTCATTGGGCGAATCGCTCTGGAACTGAAATCGGAACGCTTACTGAAATTTGCCCTATCTGAAAGTCTGATAAACGCCGGAAAATATACTAAGTCCAAAAAAAAATTTTTTTCAACTTTTTTCAATTTTACCCCCGTGGGATATATATTCTACCCACACACATTTGGAACTCTCCTGGGGTACCCTCACACATATTATTCCCTCATTTAGTGGATATTTTCACAAAAAAGTGAAATTTTCAAAAATCCAAAATATTGGCTGAAAACGACTAAATATCAAGGACTCATTGGGCGAATCGCTCTGGAACTGAAATCAGAATGCTCACTGACATTTCCCCTATCTGAAAGTCTGATAAACGCCGGAAAAATGACTAAATCTGAAAAAAAAAAATTTCAATTTTTTTCAATTTTACCCCCGTGAGATATATATTCTACCCACACACATTTGGAACTCTCCTGGGGTACCCTCACACATATTATTCCCTCATTTAGTGGATATTTTCACAAAAAAGTGAAATTTTCAAAAATCCAGAAAATTGGCTGAAAACGACTAAATGTCAAGGACTCATTGGGCGAATCGCTCTGGAACTGAAATCAGAACGCTCACTGACATTTACCCTATCTGAAAGTCTGATAAACGCCGGAAAAATAACTAAGTCCAAAAAAAAAAATTTTTTCAAGTTTTTTCAATTTTACCCACGTGGGATATATATTCTACCCACACACATTTGTAACTCTCCTGGGGTACCCTCACACATATTATTCCCTCATTTAGTGGATATTTTCACAAAAAAGTGAAATTTTCAAAAATCCAGAAAATTGGCTGAAAACGACTAAATATCAAGGACTCATTGGGCGAATCGCTCTGGAACTGAAATCGGAACGCTCACTGACATTTACCCTATCTGAAAGTCTGATAAATGCCGGAAAAATGACTAAGTCCAAAAAAAAATTTTTTTAAACTTTTTTCAATTTTACCCCCGTGGGATATATATTCTACCCACACACATTTGCAGCTCTCCTGGGGTACCCTCACACATTTTATTACCTCATTTAGTGGATATTTTCACAAAAAAGTGAAATTTTCAAAAATCCAGACAATGGGCTGAAAACGACTACATATCAAGGACTCATTGGGCGAATCGCTCTGGAACTGAAATCCGAACGCTCACTGACATTTACCCTATCTGAAAGTCTGATAAACGCCGCAAAAATGACTAAGTCTGAAAAAAAAAAAAGAGATATATATTCTACCCACACACATTTGGAATTCTCCTGGGGTACCCTCACACATATTATTCCCTCATTTAGTGGATATTTTCACAAAAAAGTGAAATTTTCAAAAATCCAGAAAATTGGCTGAAAACGACTAAATATCAAGGACTCATTGGGCGATTCGCTCTGGAACTGAAATCGGAACGCTTACTGACATTTCCCCTATCTGAAAGTCTGATAAACGCCGGAAAAATGACTAAATCTGAAAAAAAAAAATTTCAATTTTTTTCAATTTTACCCCCGTGAGATATATATTCTACCCACACACATTTGGAACTCTCCTGGGGTACCCTCACACATATTATTCCCTCATTTAGTGGATATTTTCACAAAAAAGTGAAATTTTCAAAAATCCAGAAAATTGGCTGAAAACGACTAAATGTCAAGGACTCATTGGGCGAATCGCTCTGGAACTGAAATCAGAACGCTCACTGACATTTACCCTATCTGAAAGTCTGATAAACGCCGGAAAAATAACTAAGTCCAAAAAAAAAAATTTTTTCAAGTTTTTTCAATTTTACCCACGTGGGATATATATTCTACCCACACACATTTGTAACTCTCCTGGGGTACCCTCACACATATTATTCCCTCATTTAGTGGATATTTTCACAAAAAAGTGAAATTTTCAAAAATCCAGAAAATTGGCTGAAAACGACTAAATATCAAGGACTCATTGGGCGAATCGCTCTGGAACTGAAATCGGAACGCTCACTGACATTTACCCTATCTGAAAGTCTGATAAATGCCGGAAAAATGACTAAGTCCAAAAAAAAATTTTTTTAAACTTTTTTCAATTTTACCCCCGTGGGATATATATTCTACCCACACACATTTGCAGCTCTCCTGGGGTACCCTCACACATTTTATTACCTCATTTAGTGGATATTTTCACAAAAAAGTGAAATTTTCAAAAATCCAGACAATGGGCTGAAAACGACTACATATCAAGGACTCATTGGGCGAATCGCTCTGGAACTGAAATCCGAACGCTCACTGACATTTACCCTATCTGAAAGTCTGATAAACGCCGCAAAAATGACTAAGTCTGAAAAAAAAAAAAGAGATATATATTCTACCCACACACATTTGGAATTCTCCTGGGGTACCCTCACACATATTATTCCCTCATTTAGTGGATATTTTCACAAAAAAGTGAAATTTTCAAAAATCCAGAAAATTGGCTGAAAACGACTAAATATCAAGGACTCATTGGGCGATTCGCTCTGGAACTGAAATCGGAACGCTTACTGACATTTGCCCTATCTGAAAGTCTGATAAACGCCTGAAAAATGACTAAGTCCAAAAAAAAATTTTTTTCAACTTTTTTCAATTTTACCCCCGTGAGATATATATTCTACCCACACACATTTGGAACTCTCCTGGGGTACCCTCACACATATTATTCCCTCATTTAGTGAATATTTTTACAAAAAAGTGAAATTTTCAAAAATCCCAAAAATTGGCTGAAAACGACTAAATGTCAAGGACTCATTGGGCGAATCGCTCTGGAACTGAAATCGGAACGCTCACTGACATTTACCCTATCTGAAAGTCTGCTAAACGCCGGAAAAATGACTAAGTAAAAAAAAAAATTTTTTCAACTTTTTTCAATTTTACCCACGTGGGATATATATTCTACCCACACACATTTGGAACTCTCCTTGGGTACCCTCACACATATTATTCCCTCATTTAGTGGATATTTTCACAAAAAAGTGAAATTTTCAAAAATCCAAAAAAATTGGCTGAAAACGACTAAATATCAAGGACTCATTGGGCGAATCGCTCTGGAACTGAAATCGGAACACTCACTGACATTTGCCCTATCTGAAAGTCTGATAAACGCCGGAAAAATGACTAAGTCTGAAAAAAAAAATTTTCAACTTTTTTCAATTTTACCCCCGTGAGATATATATTCTACCCACAAACATTTGAAACTCTGCTCGGGTACCCTCACGTATATTATTCCCTCATTTAGTGAATATTTTTACAAAAAAAGTGACATTTTCAAAAATCCCGAAAATTGGCTGAAAACGATTAAATGTCAAGGACTCATTGGGCGAATAGCTCTGGAACTGAAATCGGAACGCTCACTGACATTTCCCCTATCTGAAAGTCTGATAAACGCCGGAAAAATGACTATGTCTGAAAAAAAAAATTTTCAACTTTTTTCAATTTTACCCCCGTGAGATATATATTCTACTTACACACATTTGAAACTCTCCTGGGGTACCCTCACACATATTATTCCCTCATTTAGTGGATATTTTCACAAAAAAGTTAAATTTTAAAAAATCCAGAAAATTGGCTGAAAACGAGTAAATATCAAAGACTCATTGGGCGAATCGCTCTGGAACTGAAATCGGAATGCTCACTGACACATTTGCCCTATCTGAAAGTCTGTTAAACGCCGGAAAAATGACTAAGTCCAAAAAAAAATATTTTTTCAACTTTTTTCAATTTTACCCACGTGGGATATATATTCTACCAACACACATTTGTAACTCTCCTGGGGTACCCTCACACATATTATTCCCTCATTTAGTGAATATTTTTACAAAAAAGTGAAATTTTCAAAAATCCCAAAAATTGGCTGAAAACGACTAAATATCAAGGACTCAATGGGCGAATCGCTCTGGAACTGAAATCGGAACGCTCACTGACATTTACCCTATCTGAAAGTCTGCTAAACGCCGGAAAAATGACTAAGTAAAAAAAAAAATTTTTTCAACTTTTTTCAATTTTACCCACGTGGGATATATATTCTACCCACACACATTTGGAACTCTCCTTGGGTACCCTCACACATATTATTCCCTCATTTAGTGGATATTTTCACAAAAAAGTGAAATTTTCAAAAATCCCGAAAATTGGCTGAAAACAACTAAATATCAAGGACTCATTGGGCGAATCGCTCTGGAACTCAAATCGGAACGCTCACTGACATTTCCCCGATCTGAAAGTCTGATAAACGCCGGAAAAATGACTATGTCTGAAAAAAAAAATTTTCAACTTTTTTCAATTTTACCCCCGTGAGATATATATTCTACCCACAAACATTTGAAACTCTGCTCGGGTACCCTCACATATATTATTCCCTCATTTAGTGAATATTTTTACAAAAAAAGTGACATTTTCAAAAATCCCGAAAATTGGCTGAAAATGACTAAATATCAAGGACTCATTGGGCGAATCGCTCTGGAACTGAAATCGGAACGCTCACTGACATTTACCCTATCTGAAAGTCTGCTAAACGCCGGAAAAATGACTAAGTAAAAAAAAATTTTTTTTCAACTTTTTTCAATTTTACCCCCGTGGGATATATATTCTACCCACACACATTTGTAACTCTCCTTGGGTACCCTCACACATATTCCCTCATTTAGTGGATATTTTCACAAAAAAGTGAATTTTTCAAAAATCCAGAAAATTGGCTGAAAACGACTAAATATCAAGGACTCATTGGGCGAATCACTCTGGAACTGAAATCGGAACGCTCACTGACATTTGCCCTATCTGAAAGTCTGATAAACGCCCGAAAAATGACTAAGTCCAAAAAAAAAATGTTTTCAACTTTTTTCAATTTTACTCGCGTGAGATATATATTCTACCCACACACATTTGGAACTCTCCTGGGGTACCCTCACACATATTATTCCCTCATTTAGTGAATATTTTTACAAAAAAGTGAAATTTTCAAAAATCCCGAAAATTGGCTGAAAACAACTAAATATCAAGGACTCGTTGGGCGAATCGCTCTGGAACTGAAATCTGAACGCTTACTGACATTTGCCCTATCTGAAAGTCTGATAAACGCCCGAAAAATGACTAAGTCCAAAAAAAAAAATTTTTCAACTTTTTTCAATTTTACCCCCGTGAGATATATATTCTACCCACACACATTTGGAACTCTCCTGGGGTACCCTCACACATATTATTCCCTCATTTAGTGAATATTTTTACAAAAAAGTGAAATTTTCAAAATCCCAAAAATTGGCTGAAAACGACTAAATATCAAGGACTCATTGGGCGAATCGCTCTGGAACTGAAATCGGAACGCTCACTGACATTTACCCTATCTGAAAGTCTGCTAAACGCCGGAAAAATGACTAAGTAAAAAAAAAAATTTTTTCAACTTTTTTCAATTTTACCCCCGTGGGATATATATTCTACCCACACACATTTGTAACTCTCCTTGGGTACCCTCACACATATTATTCCCTCATTTAGTGAATATTTTTACAAAAAAGTGAAATTTTCAAAAATCCAAAAAATTGGCTGAAAACAACTAATTATCAAGGACTCATTGGGCGAATCGCTCTGGAACTGAAATCGGAACGCTCAGTGACATTTCCCGCATCTGAAAGTCTGATAAACGCCAGAAAAATGACTAAGTGAAAAAAAAAAAAGAGATATATATTCTACCCACACACATTTGGAATTCTCCTGGGGTACCCTCACACATATTATTCCCTCATTTAGTGAATATTTTTACAAAAAAGTGAAATTTTCAAAAATACCAAAAATTGGCTGAAAACGAATAAATATCAAGGACTCATTGGGCGAATCGTTCTGGAACTGAAATCGGAACGCTCACTGACATTTACCCTATCTGAAAGTCTGATAAACGCCGGAAAAATGACTAAGTCCCAAAAAAAATTTTTTTCAACTTTTTTAAATTTTACCAACGTGGGATATATATTCTACCCACACACATTTGTAACTCTCCTTGGGTACCCTCACACATATTCCCTCATTTAGTGGATATTTTCACAAAAAAGTGAATTTTTCAAAAATCCAGAAAATTGGCTGAAAACGACTAAATATCAAGGACTCATTGGGCGAATCACTCTAGAACTGAAATCGGAACGCTCACTGACATTTGCCCTATCTGAAAGTCTGATAAACGCCCGAAAAATGACTAAGTCCAAAAAAAAAATGTTTTCAACTTTTTTCAATTTTACTCGCGTGAGATATATATTCTACCCACACACATTTGGAACTCTCCTGGGGTACCCTCACACATATTATTCCCTCATTTAGTGAATATTTTTACAAAAAAGTGAAATTTTCAAAAATCCCGAAAATTGGCTGAAAACAACTAAATATCAAGGACTCGTTGGGCGAATCGCTCTGGAACTGAAATCTGAACGCTTACTGACATTTGCCCTATCTGAAAGTCTGATAAACGCCCGAAAAATGACTAAGTCCAAAAAAAAAAATTTTTCAACTTTTTTCAATTTTACCCCCGTGAGATATATATTCTACCCACACACATTTGGAACTCTCCTGGGGTACCCTCACACATATTATTCCCTCATTTAGTGAATATTTTTACAAAAAAGTGAAATTTTCAAAATCCCAAAAATTGGCTGAAAACGACTAAATATCAAGGACTCATTGGGCGAATCGCTCTGGAACTGAAATCGGAACGCTCACTGACATTTACCCTATCTGAAAGTCTGCTAAACGCCGGAAAAATGACTAAGTAAAAAAAAAAATTTTTTCAACTTTTTTCAATTTTACCCCCGTGGGATATATATTCTACCCACACACATTTGTAACTCTCCTTGGGTACCCTCACACATATTATTCCCTCATTTAGTGGATATTTTCACAAAAAGTGAAATTTTCAAAAATCCAGAAAATTGGCTGAAAACGACTAAATATCAAGGACTCATTGGGCGAATCGCTCTGGAACTGAAATCGGAACGCTTACTGACATTTGCCCTATCTGAAAGTCTGATAAACGCCCGAAAAATGACTAAGTCGAAAAAAAATAATTTTTCAACTTTTTTCAATTTTACCCCCGTGCGATATATATTCTACCCACACACATTTGGAACTCTCCTGGGGTACCCTCACACATATTATTCCCTCATTTAGTGAATATTTTTACAAAAAAGTGACATTTTCAAAAATCCAAAAAATTGGCTGAAAACAACTAATTATCAAGGACTCATTGGGCGAATCGCTCTGGAACTGAAATCGGAACGCTCAGTGACATTTCCCGTATCTGAAAGTCTGATAAACGCCGGAAAAATGACTAAGTGAAAAAAAAAAAAGAGATATATATTCTACCCACACACATTTGGAATTCTCCTGGGGTACCCTCACACATATTATTCCGTCATTTAGTGAATATTTTTACAAAAAAGTGAAATTTTCAAAAATACCAAAAATTGGCTGAAAACGAATAAATATCAAGGACTCATTGGGCGAATCCCTCTGGAACTGAAATCGGAACGCTCACTGACATTTACCCTATCTGAAAGTCTGCTAAACGCCGGAAAAATGACTAAGTCCCCAAAAAAATTTTTTTCAACTTTTTTCAATTTTACCCCCGTGGGATATATATTCTACCCACACACATTTGGAACTCTCCTGGGGTACCCTCACACATATTATTCCCTCATTTAGTGGATATTTTCACAAAAAAGTGAAATTTTCAAAAATCCAGAAAATTGGCTTAAAACGACTAAATATCAAGGACGCATTGGGCGATTCGCTCTGGAACTGAAATCGGAACGCTTACTGAGATTTGCCCTATCTGAAAGTCTGATAAACGCCCGAAAAATGACTAAGTCCAAAAAAAAATTTTTTTCAACTTTTTTCAATTTTACCCCCGTGAGATATATATTCTACCCACACACATTTGGAACTCTCCTGGGGTACCCTCACACATATTATTCCCTCATTTAGTGAATATCTTTACAAAAAAGTGAAATTTTCAAAATCCCAAAAATTGGCTGAAAACGACTAAATATCAAGGACTCATTGGGCGAATCGCTCTGGAACTGAAATCGGAACGCTCACTGACATTTACCCTATCTGAAAGTCTGCTAAACGCCGGAAAAATGACTAAGTAAAAAAAAAAATTTTTTCAACTTTTTTCAATTTTACCCCCGTGGGATATATATTCTACCCACACACATTTGTAACTCTCCTTGGGTACCCTCACACATATTATTCCCTCATTTAGTGGATATTTTCACAAAAAAGTGAAATTTTCAAAAATCCAGAAAATTGGCTGAAAACGACTAAATATCAAGGACTCATTGGGCGAATCGCTCTGGAACTGAAATCGGAACGCTTACTGACATTTGCCCTATCTAAAAGTCTGATAAACGCCCGAAAAATGACTAAGTCCAAAAAAAAAATTTTTTCAACTTTTTTCAATTTTACCCGCGTGAGATATATATTCTACCCACACACATTTGGAACTCTCCTGGAGTACCCTCACACATATTATTCCCTCATTTAGTGAATATTTTTACAAAAAAGTGAAATTTTCAAAAATCCAGAAAATTGGCTGAAGACGACTAAATATCAAGGACTCATTGGGCGAATCGCTCTGGAACTGAAATCGGAACGCTCACTGACATTTACCCTATCTGAAAGTCTGCTAAACGCCGCAAAAATGACTAAGTAAAAAAAAATTTTTTTTCAACTTTTTTCAATTTTACCCCCGTGGGATATATATTCTACCCACACACATTTGTAACTTTCCTTGGGTACCCTCACACATATTATTCCCTCATTTAGTGGATATTTTCACAAAAAAGTGAAATTTTCAAAAATCCAGAAAATTGGCTGAAAACGACTAAATATCAAGGACTCATTGGGCGAATCGCTCTGGAACTGAAATCGGAACGCTTACTGACATTTGCCCTATGTGAAAGTCTGATAAACGCCAGAAAAATGACTAAGTCCAAAAAAAAATTTTTTTCAACTTTTTTCAATTTTACCCGCGTGAGATATATATTCTACCCACACACATTTGGAACTCTCCTGGGGTACCCTCACACATATTATTCCCTCATTTAGTGAATATTTTTACAAAAAAAGTGAAATTTTCAAAAATCCAAAAAATTGGCTGAAAACAACTAAATATCAAGGACTCATTGGGCGAATCGCTCTGGAACTGAAATCGGAACGCTCAGTGACATTTCCCCTATCTGAAAGTCTGATAAACGCCGGAAAAATGACTAAGTCCAAAAAAAAATTTTTTTCAATTTTACCCCCGTGAGATATATATTCTACCCACACACATTTGGAACTCTCCTGGGGTACCCTCACAGATATTATTCCCTCATTTAGTGAATATTTTTACAAAAAAGTGAAATTTTCAAAAATCCCGAAAATTGGCTGAAAACAACTAAATATCAAGGACTCATTGGGCGAATCGCTCTGGAACTGAAATCGGAACGCTCAGCGACATTTCCCGTATCTGAAAGTCTGATAAACGCCGGAAAAATGACTAAGTCTGAAAAAAAAAAAAGAGATATATATTCTACCCACACACATTTGGAACTCTCCTGGGGTACCCTCACACATATTATTCCCTCATTTAGTGAATATTTTTACAAAAAAGTGAAATTTTCAAAAATCCCAAAAATTGGCTGAAATCGAATAAATATCAAGGACTCATTGGGCGAATCGCTCTGGAACTGAAATCGGAACGCTCACTGACCCTATCTGAAAGTCTGCTAAACGCCGGAAAAATGACTAAGTCCCCAAAAAAATTTTTTTCAACTTTTTTCAATTTTACCCCCGTGGGATATATATTCTACCCACACACATTTGGAACTCTCCTGGGGTACCCTCACACATATTATTCCCTCATTTAGTGGATATTTTCACAAAAAAGTGAAATTTTCAAAAATCCAGAAAATTGGCTTAAAACGACTAAATATCAAGGACGCATTGGGCGATTCGCTCTGGAACTGAAATCGGAACGCTCACTGACATTTACCCTATCTGAAAGTCTGATAAACGCCCGAAAAATGACTAAGTCCAAAAAAAAATTTTTTTCAACTTTTTTCAATTTTACCCGCGTGAGATATATATTCTACCCACACACATTTGGAACTCTCCTGGGGTACCCTCACACATATTATTCCGTCATTTAGTGAATATTTTTACAAAAAAGTGAAATTTTCAAAAATACCAAAAATTGGCTGAAAACGAATAAATATCAAGGACTCATTGGGCGAATCGCTCTGGAACTGAAATTGGAACGCTCACTGACATTTACCCTATCTGAAAGTCTGCTAAACGCCGGAAAAATGACTAAGTAAAAAAAAAAATTTTTTCAACTTTTTTCAATTTTACCCCCGTGGGATATATATTCTACCCACACACATTTGTAACTCTCCTTGGGTACCCTCACACATATTATTCCCTCATTTAGTGGATAATTTCACAAAAAAGTGAAATTTTCAAAAATCCAGAAAATTGGCTGAAAACGACTAAATATCAAGGACTCATTGGGCGAATCGCTCTGGAACTGAAATCGGAACGCTTACTGACATTTGCCCTATCTGAAAGTCTGATAAACGCCCGAAAAATGACTAAGTCCAAAAAAAAAATTTTTTCAACTTTTTTCAATTTTACCCGCGTGAGATATATATTCTACCCACACACATTTGGAACTCTCCTGGGGTACCCTCACACATATTATTCCCTCATTTAGTGAATATTTTTACAAAAAAGTGAAATTTTCAAAAATCAAAAAAATTGGCTGAAAACGACTAAATATCAAGGACTCATTGGGTGAATCGCTCTGGAACTGAAATCGGAACACTCACTGACATTTACCCTATCTGAAAGTCTGCTAAACGCCGGAAAAATGACTAAGTAAAAAAAAAAATTTTTTAAACTTTTTTCAATTTTACCCCCGTGGGATATATATTCTACCCACACACATTTGTAACTCTCCTTGGGTACCCTCACACATATTATTCCCTCATTTAGTGGATATTTTCACAAAAAAGTGAAATTTTCAAAAATCCAGAAAATTGGCTGAAAACGACTAAATATCAAGGACTCATTGGGCGAATCGCTCTGGAACTGAAATCGGAACGCTTACTGACATTTGCCCTATCTGAAAGTGTGATAAACGCCCGAAAAATGACTAAGTCCAAAAAAAAAATTTTTTCAACTTTTTTCAATTTTACCCCCGTGGGATATATATTCTACCCACACACATTTGGAGCTCTCCTGGGGTACCCTCACACATATTATCACCTCATTTAGTGGATATTTTCACAAAAAAGTGAAATTTTCAAAAATCCAGAAAATGGGCTGAAAACTACTACATATCAAGGACTCATTGGGCGAATCGCTCTGGAACTGAAATCGGAACGCTCACTGACATTTACCCTATCTGAAAGTCTGATAAACGCCGGAAAAATGACTAAATCCAAAAAAAAATTTTTTTCAATTTTACCCCCGTGGGATATATATTCTGCCGACACACATTTGGAACTCTCCAGGGCTACCCTCACACATATTATTCCCTCATTTAGTGGATATTTTCACAAAAAAGTGAAATTTTCTAAAATCCAGAAAATTGGCTGAAAACGACTAAATATCAAGGACTCATTGGGCGAATCGCTCTGGAACTGAAATCGGAACGCTCACTGACATTTCCCCTATCTGAAAGTCTGATAAACGCCGGAAAAATGACTAAGTAAAAAAAAAAATTTTTTCAACTTTTTTCAATTTTACCCCCGTGGGATATATATTCTACCCACACACATTTGTAACTCTCCTTGGGTACCCTCACACATATTATTCCCTCATTTAGTGGATATTTTCACAAAAAAGTGAAATTTTCAAAAATCCAGAAAATTGGCTGAAAACGACTAAATATCAAGGACTCATTGGGCGAATCGCTCTGGAACTGAAATCGGAACGCTTACTGACATTTGCCCTATCTGAAAGTGTGATAAACGCCCGAAAAATGACTAAGTCCAAAAAAAAAATTTTTTCAACTTTTTTCAATTTTACCCCGTGGGATATATATTCTACCCACACACATTTGGAGCTCTCCTGGGGTACCCTCACACATATTATCACCTCATTTAGTGGATATTTTCACAAAAAAGTGAAATTTTCAAAAATCCAGAAAATTGGCTGAAAAAGAATAAATATCAAGGGCTCATTGGGCGAATCGCTCTGGAACTGAATTCGGAATGCTCACTGACATTTCCCCTATCTGAAAGTCTGATAAACGCTGGAAAAATGACTTAGTCCAAAAAAAAATATTTTTCAACTTTTTTCAATTTTACCCACTTGGGATATATATTCTACCCACACACATTTGGAACTCTCCTGGGGTACCCTTACACATATTATTCCCTCATTTAGTGGATATTTTCACAAAAAGTGAAATTTTCAAAAATCCAGAAAATTGGCTGAAAACGACTAAATATCAAGGACTCATTGGGCGAATCGCTCTGGAACTGAAATCGGAACGCTCAATGACATTTGCCCTATCTGAAAGTCTGATAAATGCCGGAAAAATGACTAAGTCCAAAAAAAAAATGTTTTCAACTTTTTTCAATTTTACCCCCGTGGGATATATATTCTACCCACACTCATTTGGAACTCTCCTGGGGTACCCTCACACATATTATTCCCTCATTTAGTGGATATTTTCACAAAAAAGTGAAATTTTCAAAAATCCTGAAAATTGGCTGAAAACGACTAAATATCAAGGACTCATTGGGCGAATCGCTCTGGAACTGAAATCGGAACGCTCACTGACATTTACCCTATCTGAAAGTCTGATAAACGCCGGAAAAATGACTAAGTCCAAAAAAATATGTTTTCAACTTTTTTCAATTTTACCCCCGTGGGAGATATATTCTACCCACACTCATTTGGAACTCTCCTGGGGTACCCTCACACATATTATTCCCTCATTTAGTGGATATTTTCACAAAAAAGTGAAATTTTCAAAAATCCCAAAAATTGGCTGAAAACGACTAAATATCAAGGACTCATTGGGCGAATCGCTCTGTAACTGAAATCGGAACGCTCACTGACATTTACCCTATCTGAAAGTCTGATAAACGCCGGAAAAATGACTAAGTCCAAAAAAAAATGTTTTCAACTTTTTTCAATTTTACCCCCGTGGGAGATATATTCTACCCACACTCATTTGGAACTCTCCGGGGTACCCTCACACATATTATTCCCTCATTTAGTGGATATTTTCACAAAAAAGTGAAATTTTCAAAAATCCCAAAAATTGGCTGAAAACGACTAAATATCAAGGACTCATTGGGCGAATCGCTCTGTAACTGAAATCGGAACGCTCACTGACATTTACCCTATCTGAAAGTCTGATAAACGGCAGAAAAATGACAAAGTCCAAAAAAAAATTTTTTTCAACTTTTTTCAATTTTACCCACTTGGGATATATATTCTACCCACACTCATTTGGAACTCTCCTGGGGTACCCTCACACATATTATTCCCTCATTTAGTGGATATTTTCACAAAAAAGTGAAATTTTCAAAAATCCAGAAAATTGGCTGAAAACAACTAAATATCAAGGACTCATTGGGCGAATCGCTCTAACTGAAATCGGAACGCTCACTGACATTTACCCTATCTGAAAGTCTGATAAACGCCAGAAAAATGACAAAGTCCAAAAAAAAAATTTTTTCAACTTTTTTCAATTTTACCCACTTGGGATATATATTCTACCCACACACATTTCTAACTCCCTGGGGTACCCTCACACATATTTTTCCCTCATTTAGTGGATATTTTCACAAAAAAGTGAAATTTTCAAAAATCCAAAATATTGGCTGAAAACGACAAAATATCAAGGACCCATTGGGCGAATCGCTCTGGAACTGAAATCGGAACGCTCACTGACATTTCCCCTATCTCAATGTCTGATAAACGCCGGAAAAATGACTAAGTCTGAAAAAAAAATTTTTCAACTTTTTTCAATTTTATCCCCGTGAGATATATATTCTACCCACACACATTTAATCTCTGCTCGGGTACCCTCACATATATTATTCCCTCATTTAGTGAATATTTTTACAAAAAGTGACATTTTCAAAAATCCTGAAAATTGGCTGAAAACGACTAAATGTCAAGGACTCATTGGGCGAATCGCTCTGGAACTGAAATCGGAACGCTCACTGACATTTCCCCTATCTGAAAGTCTGATAAACGCCGGAAAAATTACTAAGTCCAAAAAAAAATTTTTTCAACTTTTTTCAATTTTACCCCCGTGCGATATATATTCTACCCACACACATTTGGAACTCTCCTGGGGTACCCTCACACATATTATTCCCTCATTTAGTGCATATTTTCACAAAAAAGTGAAATTTTAAAAAATCCAGAAAATTGGCTGAAAAAGAATAAATATCAAGGGCTCATTGGGCGAATCGCTCTGGAACTGAAATCGGAACGCTCACTGACATTTCCCCTATCTGAAAGTCTGATAAACGCTGGAAAAATGACTTAGTCCAAAAAAAAAAATTTTTCAACTTTTTTCAATTTTACCCCCGTGGGAGATATATTCTACCCACACACATTTGGAACTCTCCTGGGATACCCTCACAGATATTATTCCCTCATTTAGTGGATATTTTCACAAAAAAGTGAAATTTTCAAAAATCCAGAAAATTGGCTGAAAACGACTAAATATCAAGGACTCATTGGGCGAATCGCTCTGGAACTGAAATCGGAACGCTCACTGACATTTACCCTATCTGAAAGTCTGATAAACGCCAGAAAAATGACAAAGTCCAAAAATAAAATTTTTTCAACTTTTTTCAATTTTACCCACTTGGGATATATATTCTACCCACACACATTTCTAACTCCCTGGGGTACCCTCACACATATTTTTCCCTCATTTAGTGGATATTTTCACAAAAAAGTGAAATTTTCAAAAATCCAAAATATTGGCTGAAAACGACTAAATATCAAGGACTCATTGGGCGAATCGCTCTGGAACTGAAATCGGAACGCTCAATGACATTAGCCCTATCTGAAAGTCTGATAAACGCCGAGAAAATGACTAAGTCCAAAAAAAAAATGTTTTCAACTTTTTTCAATTTTACCCCCGTGGGAGATATATTCTACCCACACTCATTTGGAACTCTCCTGGGGTACCCTCACACATATTATTCCCTCATTTAGTGGATATTTTCACAAAAACGTGAAATTTTCAAAAATCCAGAAAATTGGCTGAAAACGACTAAATATCCAGGACTCATTGGGCGAATCGCTCTGGAACTGAAATCGGAACGCTCACTGACATTTCCCCTATCTAAAAGTCTGATAAACGCCGGAAAAATTACTAAGTCCCCAAAAAAAATTTTTTCAACTTTTTTCAATTTTACCCCCGTGCGATATATATTCTACCCACACACATTTGGAACTCTCCTGGGGTACCCTCACACATATTATTCCCTCATTTAGTGCATATTTTCACAAAAAAGTGAAATTTTCAAAAATCCAGAAAATTGGCTGAAAACGACTAAATATCAAGGACTCATTGGGCGAATCGCTCTGGAACTGAAATCGGAACGCTCACTGACATTTCCCCTATCTGAAAGTCTGATAAACGCCGGAAAAATGACTAAGTCCAAAAAAAAATGTTTTCAACTTTTTTCAATTTTACCCCCGTGGGAGATATATTCTACCCACACTCATTTGGAACTCTCCTGGGGTAACCTCACACATATTATTCCCTCATTTAGTGGATATTTTCACAAAAAAGTGAAATTTTCAAAAATCCCAAAAATTGGCTGAAAACGACTAAATATCAAGGACTCATTGGGCGAATGCTCTGGAACTGAAATCGGAACGCTCACTGACATTTACCCTATCTGAAAGTCTGATAAACGCCAGAAAAATGACAAAGTCCAAAAAAAAATTTTTTTAAACTTTTTTCAATTTTACCCACTTTGGATATATATTCTACCCACACACATTTCTAACTCCCTGAGGTACCCTCACACATATTATTCCCTCATTTAGTGCATATTTTCAAAAAAAAGTGAAATTTAAAAAAATCTAGAAAATTGGCTGAAAACGAATAAATATCAAGGACTCATTGGGCGAATCGCTCTGGAACTGAAATCAGAATGCTCACTGACATTTCCCCTATCTGAAAGTCTGATAAACGTCGGAAAAATGACTAAGTCTGAAAAAAAAAATTTTCAACTTTTTTCAATTTTACCCCCGTGAGATATATATTCTACCCTCACACATATGATCTCTGCTCGGGTACCCTCACATATATTATTCCCTCATTTAGTGAATATTTTTACAAAAAAGTGACATTTTCAAAAATCCCGAAAATTGGCTGAAAACGACTAAATGTCAAGGACTCATTGGGCGAATCGCTCTGGAACTGAAATCGGAACGCTCACTGACATTTACCCTATCTGAAAGTCTGATAAACGCCGGAAAAATGACTTAGTCCAAAGAAAAAAAATTTTCAACTTTTTTCAATTTTACCCCCGTGGGATATATATTCTACCCACACACATTTGTAACTCTCCTGGGGTACCCTCACACATATTATTCCCTCATTTAGTGGATATTTTCACAAAAAAGTGAAATTTTAAAAAATCCAGAAAATTGGCTGAAAACGACTAAATATCAAGGACTCATTGGGCGAATCGCTCTGGAACTGAAATCGGAACGCTCACTGACATTTGCCCTATCTGAAAGTTTGATAAACGCCGGAAAAATGACTAAGTCTGAAAAAAAAATTTTTCAACTTTTTTCAAGTTTACCCCCTTGAGATATATATTCTACCCACACACATTTGATCTCTGCTCGGGTACCCTCACATATATTATTCCCTCATTTAGTGAATATTTTTACAAAAAAGTGACATTTTCAAAAATCCCGAAAATTGGCTGAAAACGACTAAATGTCAAGGACTCATTGGGCGAATCGCTCTGGAATTGAAATCGGAACGCTCACTGACATTTTCCCTATCTGAAAGTCTGATAAACGCCGGAAAAATGACTAAGTACAAAAAAAAAAATTTTCAACTTTTTTCAATTTTACCCATGTGGGATATATATTCTACCCACACACATTTGTAACTCTCCTGGGGTACCCTCACACATATTATTCCCTCATTTAGTGGATATTTTCACAAAAAAGTGAAATTTTCAAAAATCCAAAATATTGGCTGAAAACGACTAAATATCAAGGACCCATTGGGCGAATAGCTCTGGAACTGAAATCGGAACGCTCACTTACATTTCCCCTATCTCAAAGTCTGATAAACGCCGGAAAAATGACTAAGTCTGAATAAAAAATTTTTCAACTTTTTTCAATTTTACCCCCGTGAGATATATATTCTACCCACACACATTTGATCTCTGCTCGGGTACCCTCACATATATTATTCCCTCATTTAGTGAATATTTTTACAAAAAAAGTGACATTTTCAAAAATCCCGAAAATTGGCTGAAAACGACTAAATGTCAAGGACTCATTGGGCGAATCGCTCTGGAACTGAAATCGGAGCGCTCACTGACATTTCCCCCAATCTGAAAGTCTGATAAACGCCGGAAAAATGACTAAGTCCAAAAAAAAAATTGTTTTCAACTTTTTTCAATTTTACCCCCGTGGGATATATATTCTACCCACACACATTTGGAACTCTCCTGGGGTACCCTCACACATACTATTCCTTCATTTAGTGGATATTTTCACAAAAAAAGTGAAATTTTCAAAAATCCAGAAAATTGGCTGAAAACGACTAAATATCAAGGACTCATTGGGCGAATCGCTCTGGAACTGTAATCGGAACGCTCACTGACATTTCCCCTATCTGAAAGTCTGATAAACGCCGGAAAAATGACTAAGTACAAAAAAAAAAAATTTTCAACTTTTTTCAATTTTAACCCCGTGGGATATATATTCTACCCACACACATTTGTAACTCTCCTGGGGTACCCTCACACATATTATTCCCTCATTTAGTGGATATTTTCACAAAAAAGTGAAATTTTAAAAAATCCAGAAAATTGGCTGAAAACGACTAAATATCAAGGACTCATTGGGCGAATCGCTCTGGAACTGAAATCGGAACGCTCACTGACATTTGCCCTATCTGAAAGTCTGATAAACGCCGGAAAAATGACAGTCCAAAAAAAAATTTTTTTTTCAACTTTTTTCAATTTTACCCCCGTGGGATATATATTCTACCCACACACATTTGGAACTCTCCTGGGGTACCCTCACACATATTATTCCCTCATTTAGTGGATATTTTCACAAAAAAGTGAAATTTTCAAAAATCCAGAAAATTGGCTGAAAACGACTAAATATCAAGAACTCATTGGGTGAATCGCTCTGGAACTGAAATCGGAACGCTCACTGACATTTCCCCAATCTGAAAGTCTGACAAACGCCAGAAAAATGACTAAGTCCAAAAAAAACATTTTTTCAACTTTTTTCAATTTTACCCCCGTTGGAAATATATTCTACCCACACACATTTGGAACTCTCCTGGGGTACCCTCACACATATTATTCCCTCATTTAGTGGATATTTTCACAAAAAAGTGAAATTTTCAAAAATCCAGAAAATTGGCTGAAAACGACTAAATATCAAGGACTCATTGGGCGAATCGCTCTGGAACTGAAATCGGAACGCTCACTGACATTTGCCCTATCTGAAAGTCTGATAAACGCCGGAAAAATGACTAAGTCCAAAAAAAAAATTTTTTTTCAACCTTTTTCAATTTTATCCCCGAGCAATAAATATTCTACCCACACACATTTGGAACGCTCCTGGGGTACCCTCACACATATTATTCCCTCATTTAGTGGATATTTTCACAAAAAAGTGAAAATTTCAAAAATCCAGAAAATTGGCTGAAAACGACTAAATATCAAGGACTCATTGGGCAAACCACTCTGGAACTGAAATCGGAATGCTCACTGACATTTGCCCTATCTGAAAGTCTGATAAATGCCGGAAAAATGACTAAGTCCAAAAAAAAAATTTTTTTTCAACTTTTTTCAATTTTACCCCCGTGGGATATATATTCTACCCACACACATTTGGAACTCTCCTGGGGTACCCTCACACATATTATTCCCTCATTTAGTGGATATTTTCACAAAAAAGTGAAATTTTCAAAAATCCAGAAAATTGGCTGAAAACGACTAAATATCAAGGACTCATTGGGCGAATCGCTCTGGAACTGAAATTGGAATGCTCACTGACATTTCCCCTCTCTGAAAGTCTGATAAACGCAGGAAAAATGACTAAGTCTAAGAAAAAAATGTTTTTAACTTTTTTCAATTTTACCCCCGTGGGAGATATATTCTACGCACACTCATTTGGAACTCTCCTGGGGTACCCTCACACATATTATTCCCTCATTTAGTGGATATTTTCACAAAAAAAGTTAAATTTTCAAAAATCCAGAAAATTGGCTGAAAACGAATAAATATCAAGGACTCATTGGGCGAATCGCTCTGGAACTCAAATCGGAATGCTCACTGACATTTCCCCTATCTGAAAGTCTGATAAACGCCGGAAAAATGACTAAGTCCAAAAAAAAAAATTTTCAACTTTTTTCAATTTTACCCCCGTGGGATATATATTCTACCCACACACATTTGGAACTCTCCTGGGGTACCCTCACACATATTATTCCCTCATTTAGTGGATATTTTCACAAAAAAGTGACATTTTCAAAAATCCAGAAAATTGGCTGAAAACGAATAAATATCAAGAACTCATTGGGCGAATCGCTCTGGAACTGAAATCGGAACGCTCACTGACATTTGCCCTATCTGAAAGTCTGATAAACGCTGGAAAAATGACAGTCCAAAAAAAAAATTTTTTTTTAACTTTTTTTAATTTTATCCCCGAGCAATATATATTCTACCCACACACATTTGGAACTCTCCTGGGGTACCCTCACACATATTATTCCCTCATTTAGTGGATATCTTCACAAAAAAGTGAAATTTTCAAAAATTCCGAAAATTGGCTGAAAACGACTAAATATCAAGGACTCATTGGGTGAATCGCTCTGGAACTGAAATCGGAATGCTCACTGACATTTCCCCTTTCTGAAAGTCTGATAAACGCAGGAAAAATGACTAGATCCAAAAAAAAATTTTTTTTAACTTTTTTCAATTTTACCCCCGTGGGATATGTATTCTACCCACACTCATTAGGAACTCTCCTGGGCTACATTCACACATATTGTTCCCTCATTTAGTGAATATTTTCACAAAAAGTGAAATTTTCAAAAATCCATAAAATTGGCTGAAAACGACTAAATATCAAGCACTCATGGGGCGAATCGCTCTGGAACAGAAATCGGAACGCTCACTGACATTTCCCCTTTCTGAAAGTCTGATAAACGCCTTAAAAATGACTAAGTCCAAAAAAAAAAAATTTTTTTCAACTTTTTTCAATTTTACCCCCCGTGGGATATATATTCTACCCACACACATTTGGAACTCTCCTGGGGTACCCTCACACATATTATTCCCTCATTTAGTGGATATCTTCACAAAAAAGTGAAATTTTCAAAAATTCCGAAAATTGGCTGAAAACGACTAAATATCAAGAACTCTTTTGGCGAATCGCTCTGGAACTGAAATCGAAACGGTCACTGACATTTCCCCAATCTGAAAGTCTGACAAACGCTGGAAAAACGACTAAGTCCAAAAAAAAAATTTTTTCAACTTTTTTCAATTTTACCCCCGTGTGATATATATTCTGCCCACACACATTTGGAACTCTCCTGGGGTATCCTCACACATATTATTCCCTCATTTAGTGGATATTTTCACAAAAAAGTGAAATTTTCAAAAATCCAGAATATTGGCTGAAAACGATTAAATATCAAGGAGTCATTGTGCGAATCGCTCTGGAACTGAAATCGGAACGCTCACTGACATTTGCCCTATCTGAAAGTCTGATAAACGCCGGAAAAACGACAGTCCAAAAAAAAATTTTTTTTTCAACTTTTTTCAATTTTATCCCCGAGCAATATATATTCTACCCACACACACATTTGGAACTCTCCTGGGGTACCCTCACACATGTTATTACCTCATTTAGTGGATATTTTCACAAAAACGTGAAATTTTCAAAAATCCAGAAAATTGGCTGAAAAAGACTAAATATCAAGGACTCATTGGGCGAAACGCTCTGGAACTGAAATCGGAACGCTCACTGACATTTCCCCTATCTGAAAGTCTGATAAACACCGGAAAAATGACTAAGTCCAAAAAAAACATTTTTTCAACTTTTTTCAATTTTACCCCCGTTGGAAATATATTCTACCCACACACATTTGGAACTCTCCTGTTGTACCCTCACACATATTATTCCCTCATTTAGTGGATATTTTCACAAAATAGTGAAATTTTCAAAAATCCAGAAAATTGGCTGAAAACGACTAAATATCAAGGACTCATTGGGCAAACCGCTCTGGAACTGAAATCGGAATGCTCACTGATATTTGCCCTATCTGAAAGTCTGATAAACGCCGGAAAAATGACTAAGTCCAAAAAAAAAAATATTTCAACTTTTTTAAATTTTACCCCCGTGCGATATATATTCTACCCACACACATTTGGAACTCTCCTGGGGTACCCTCACACATATTATTCCCTCATTTAGTGGATATTTTCACAAAAAAGTGAAATTTTCAAAAATTCAGAAAATTGGCTGAAAACGACTAAATATCAAGGACTCATTTGGCAAATTGCTCTGGAACTGAAATCGGAATGCTCACTGACATTTACCCTATCTGAAAGTCTGATAAACGCCGGAAAAATGACTAAGTCCAAAAAAAACATTTTTTCAACTTTTTTGAATTTTACCCCCGTTGGAAATAAATTCTACCCACACACATTTGGAACTCTCCTGGGGTACCCTCACACATATTATTCCCTCATTTAGTGGATATTTTCACAAAAAAGTGAAATTTTCAAAAATCCAGAAAATTGGCTGAAAATGACTAAATATCAAGGACTCATTGGGCGAATCGCTCTGGAAATGAAATCGGAACGCTCACTGACATTTCCCCTATCTGAAAGTCTGATAAACGTCGGAAAAATGACTAAGTAAAAAAAAAAAAATTTTTTAACTTTTTTCAATTATACCCCCGTGGGAAATATATTCTACCCACACATATTTGGAACTCTCCTGGGGTACCCTCACACATATTATTCCCTCATTTAGTGGATATTTTCACAGAAAAGTGAAATTTTCAAAAATCCAGAAAATTGGCTGAAAATGACTAAATATCAAGGACTCATTGGGCGAATCGCTCTGGAACTGAAATCGGAATTCTCACTGACATTTCCCCGATCTGAAAGTCTGACAAACGCCGGAAAAATGACTAAGTCCAAAAAAAACATTTTTTCAACTTTTTTCAATTTTACCCCCGTGGGATTCATATTCCACCCACACACATTTGGAACTCTCCTGGGGTAACCTCACACATATTATTCCCTCATTTAGTGGATATTTTCACAAAAAAGTGAAATTTTCAAAAATCCAGAAAATTGGCTGAAAATGACTAAATATCAAGGACTCATTGGGCGAATCGCTCTGGAAATGAAATCGGAACGCTCACTGACATTTCCCCTATCTGAAAGTCTGATAAACGCAGGAAAAATGACTAAGTCTAAGAAAAAAATGTTTTTAACTTTTTTCAATTTTACCCCCGTGGGAGATATATTCTACGCACACTCATTTGGAACTCTCCTGGGGTACCCTCACACATATTATTCCCTCATTTAGTGGATATTTTCACAAAAAAAGTTAAATTTTCAAAAATCCAGAAAATTGGCTGAAAACGAATAAATATCAAGGACTCATTGGGCGAATCGCTCTGGAACTCAAATCGGAATGCTCACTGACATTTCCCCTATCTGAAAGTCTGATAAACGCCGGAAAAATGACTAAGTCCAAAAAAAAAAATTTTCAACTTTTTTCAATTTTACCCCCGTGGGATATATATTCTACCCACACACATTTGGAACTCTCCTGGGGTACCCTCACACATATTATTCCCTCATTTAGTGGATATTTTCACAAAAAAGTGACATTTTCAAAAATCCAGAAAATTGGCTGAAAACGAATAAATATCAAGAACTCATTGGGCGAATCGCTCTGGAACTGAAATCGGAACGCTCACTGACATTTGCCCTATCTGAAAGTCTGATAAACGCTGGAAAAATGACAGTCCAAAAAAAAAATTTTTTTTTAACTTTTTTTAATTTTATCCCCGAGCAATATATATTCTACCCACACACATTTGGAACTCTCCTGGGGTACCCTCACACATATTATTCCCTCATTTAGTGGATATCTTCACAAAAAAGTGAAATTTTCAAAAATTCCGAAAATTGGCTGAAAACGACTAAATATCAAGGACTCATTGGGTGAATCGCTCTGGAACTGAAATCGGAATGCTCACTGACATTTCCCCTTTCTGAAAGTCTGATAAACGCAGGAAAAATGACTAGATCCAAAAAAAATTTTTTTTTAACTTTTTTCAATTTTACCCCCGTGGGATATGTATTCTACCCACACTCATTAGGAACTCTCCTGGGCTACATTCACACATATTGTTCCCTCATTTAGTGAATATTTTCACAAAAAGTGAAATTTTCAAAAATCCATAAAATTGGCTGAAAACGACTAAATATCAAGCACTCATGGGGCGAATCGCTCTGGAACAGAAATCGGAACGCTCACTGACATTTCCCCTTTCTGAAAGTCTGATAAACGCCTTAAAAATGACTAAGTCCAAAAAAAAAAAATTTTTTTCAACTTTTTTCAATTTTACCCCCCGTGGGATATATATTCTACCCACACACATTTGGAACTCTCCTGGGGTACCCTCACACATATTATTCCCTCATTTAGTGGATATCTTCACAAAAAAGTGAAATTTTCAAAAATTCCGAAAATTGGCTGAAAACGACTAAATATCAAGAACTCTTTTGGCGAATCGCTCTGGAACTGAAATCGAAACGGTCACTGACATTTCCCCAATCTGAAAGTCTGACAAACGCTGGAAAAACGACTAAGTCCAAAAAAAAAATTTTTTCAACTTTTTTCAATTTTACCCCCGTGTGATATATATTCTGCCCACACACATTTGGAACTCTCCTGGGGTATCCTCACACATATTATTCCCTCATTTAGTGGATATTTTCACAAAAAAGTGAAATTTTCAAAAATCCAGAATATTGGCTGAAAACGATTAAATATCAAGGAGTCATTGTGCGAATCGCTCTGGAACTGAAATCGGAACGCTCACTGACATTTGCCCTATCTGAAAGTCTGATAAACGCCGGAAAAACGACAGTCCAAAAAAAAATTTTTTTTTCAACTTTTTTCAATTTTATCCCCGAGCAATATATATTCTACCCACACACACATTTGGAACTCTCCTGGGGTACCCTCACACATGTTATTACCTCATTTAGTGGATATTTTCACAAAAACGTGAAATTTTCAAAAATCCAGAAAATTGGCTGAAAAAGACTAAATATCAAGGACTCATTGGGCGAAACGCTCTGGAACTGAAATCGGAACGCTCACTGACATTTCCCCTATCTGAAAGTCTGATAAACACCGGAAAAATGACTAAGTCCAAAAAAAACATTTTTTCAACTTTTTTCAATTTTACCCCCGTTGGAAATATATTCTACCCACACACATTTGGAACTCTCCTGTTGTACCCTCACACATATTATTCCCTCATTTAGTGGATATTTTCACAAAATAGTGAAATTTTCAAAAATCCAGAAAATTGGCTGAAAACGACTAAATATCAAGGACTCATTGGGCAAACCGCTCTGGAACTGAAATCGGAATGCTCACTGATATTTGCCCTATCTGAAAGTCTGATAAACGCCGGAAAAATGACTAAGTCCAAAAAAAAAAATATTTCAACTTTTTTAAATTTTACCCCCGTGCGATATATATTCTACCCACACACATTTGGAACTCTCCTGGGGTACCCTCACACATATTATTCCCTCATTTAGTGGATATTTTCACAAAAAAGTGAAATTTTCAAAAATTCAGAAAATTGGCTGAAAACGACTAAATATCAAGGACTCATTTGGCAAATTGCTCTGGAACTGAAATCGGAATGCTCACTGACATTTACCCTATCTGAAAGTCTGATAAACGCCGGAAAAATGACTAAGTCCAAAAAAAACATTTTTTCAACTTTTTTGAATTTTACCCCCGTTGGAAATAAATTCTACCCACACACATTTGGAACTCTCCTGGGGTACCCTCACACATATTATTCCCTCATTTAGTGGATATTTTCACAAAAAAGTGAAATTTTCAAAAATCCAGAAAATTGGCTGAAAATGACTAAATATCAAGGACTCATTGGGCGAATCGCTCTGGAAATGAAATCGGAACGCTCACTGACATTTCCCCTATCTGAAAGTCTGATAAACGTCGGAAAAATGACTAAGTAAAAAAAAAAAAATTTTTTAACTTTTTTCAATTATACCCCCGTGGGAAATATATTCTACCCACACATATTTGGAACTCTCCTGGGGTACCCTCACACATATTATTCCCTCATTTAGTGGATATTTTCACAGAAAAGTGAAATTTTCAAAAATCCAGAAAATTGGCTGAAAATGACTAAATATCAAGGACTCATTGGGCGAATCGCTCTGGAACTGAAATCGGAATTCTCACTGACATTTCCCCGATCTGAAAGTCTGACAAACGCCGGAAAAATGACTAAGTCCAAAAAAAACATTTTTTCAACTTTTTTCAATTTTACCCCCGTGGGATTCATATTCCACCCACACACATTTGGAACTCTCCTGGGGTAACCTCACACATATTATTCCCTCATTTAGTGGATATTTTCACAAAAAAGTGAAATTTTCAAAAATCCAGAAAATTGGCTGAAAATGACTAAATATCAAGGACTCATTGGGCGAATCGCTCTGGAAATGAAATCGGAACGCTCACTGACATTTCCCCTATCTGAAAGTCTGATAAACGCAGGAAAAATGACTAAGTCTAAGAAAAAAATGTTTTTAACTTTTTTCAATTTTACCCCCGTGGGAGATATATTCTACGCACACTCATTTGGAACTCTCCTGGGGTACCCTCACACATATTATTCCCTCATTTAGTGGATATTTTCACAAAAAAAGTTAAATTTTCAAAAATCCAGAAAATTGGCTGAAAACGAATAAATATCAAGGACTCATTGGGCGAATCGCTCTGGAACTCAAATCGGAATGCTCACTGACATTTCCCCTATCTGAAAGTCTGATAAACGCCGGAAAAATGACTAAGTCCAAAAAAAAAAATTTTCAACTTTTTTCAATTTTACCCCCGTGGGATATATATTCTACCCACACACATTTGGAACTCTCCTGGGGTACCCTCACACATATTATTCCCTCATTTAGTGGATATTTTCACAAAAAAGTGACATTTTCAAAAATCCAGAAAATTGGCTGAAAACGAATAAATATCAAGAACTCATTGGGCGAATCGCTCTGGAACTGAAATCGGAACGCTCACTGACATTTGCCCTATCTGAAAGTCTGATAAACGCTGGAAAAATGACAGTCCAAAAAAAAAATTTTTTTTTAACTTTTTTTAATTTTATCCCCGAGCAATATATATTCTACCCACACACATTTGGAACTCTCCTGGGGTACCCTCACACATATTATTCCCTCATTTAGTGGATATCTTCACAAAAAAGTGAAATTTTCAAAAATTCCGAAAATTGGCTGAAAACGACTAAATATCAAGGACTCATTGGGTGAATCGCTCTGGAACTGAAATCGGAATGCTCACTGACATTTCCCCTTTCTGAAAGTCTGATAAACGCAGGAAAAATGACTAGATCCAAAAAAAATTTTTTTTTAACTTTTTTCAATTTTACCCCCGTGGGATATGTATTCTACCCACACTCATTAGGAACTCTCCTGGGCTACATTCACACATATTGTTCCCTCATTTAGTGAATATTTTCACAAAAAGTGAAATTTTCAAAAATCCATAAAATTGGCTGAAAACGACTAAATATCAAGCACTCATGGGGCGAATCGCTCTGGAACAGAAATCGGAACGCTCACTGACATTTCCCCTTTCTGAAAGTCTGATAAACGCCTTAAAAATGACTAAGTCCAAAAAAAAAAAATTTTTTTCAACTTTTTTCAATTTTACCCCCCGTGGGATATATATTCTACCCACACACATTTGGAACTCTCCTGGGGTACCCTCACACATATTATTCCCTCATTTAGTGGATATCTTCACAAAAAAGTGAAATTTTCAAAAATTCCGAAAATTGGCTGAAAACGACTAAATATCAAGAACTCTTTTGGCGAATCGCTCTGGAACTGAAATCGAAACGGTCACTGACATTTCCCCAATCTGAAAGTCTGACAAACGCTGGAAAAACGACTAAGTCCAAAAAAAAAATTTTTTCAACTTTTTTCAATTTTACCCCCGTGTGATATATATTCTGCCCACACACATTTGGAACTCTCCTGGGGTATCCTCACACATATTATTCCCTCATTTAGTGGATATTTTCACAAAAAAGTGAAATTTTCAAAAATCCAGAATATTGGCTGAAAACGATTAAATATCAAGGAGTCATTGTGCGAATCGCTCTGGAACTGAAATCGGAACGCTCACTGACATTTGCCCTATCTGAAAGTCTGATAAACGCCGGAAAAACGACAGTCCAAAAAAAAATTTTTTTTTCAACTTTTTTCAATTTTATCCCCGAGCAATATATATTCTACCCACAAACACATTTGGAACTCTCCTGGGGTACCCTCACACATGTTATTACCTCATTTAGTGGATATTTTCACAAAAACGTGAAATTTTCAAAAATCCAGAAAATTGGCTGAAAAAGACTAAATATCAAGGACTCATTGGGCGAAACGCTCTGGAACTGAAATCGGAACGCTCACTGACATTTCCCCTATCTGAAAGTCTGATAAACACCGGAAAAATGACTAAGTCCAAAAAAAACATTTTTTCAACTTTTTTCAATTTTACCCCCGTTGGAAATATATTCTACCCACACACATTTGGAACTCTCCTGTTGTACCCTCACACATATTATTCCCTCATTTAGTGGATATTTTCACAAAATAGTGAAATTTTCAAAAATCCAGAAAATTGGCTGAAAACGACTAAATATCAAGGACTCATTGGGCAAACCGCTCTGGAACTGAAATCGGAATGCTCACTGATATTTGCCCTATCTGAAAGTCTGATAAACGCCGGAAAAATGACTAAGTCCAAAAAAAAAAATATTTCAACTTTTTTAAATTTTACCCCCGTGCGATATATATTCTACCCACACACATTTGGAACTCTCCTGGGGTACCCTCACACATATTATTCCCTCATTTAGTGGATATTTTCACAAAAAAGTGAAATTTTCAAAAATTCAGAAAATTGGCTGAAAACGACTAAATATCAAGGACTCATTTGGCAAATTGCTCTGGAACTGAAATCGGAATGCTCACTGACATTTACCCTATCTGAAAGTCTGATAAACGCCGGAAAAATGACTAAGTCCAAAAAAAACATTTTTTCAACTTTTTTGAATTTTACCCCCGTTGGAAATAAATTCTACCCACACACATTTGGAACTCTCCTGGGGTACCCTCACACATATTATTCCCTCATTTAGTGGATATTTTCACAAAAAAGTGAAATTTTCAAAAATCCAGAAAATTGGCTGAAAATGACTAAATATCAAGGACTCATTGGGCGAAATGCTCTGGAACTGAAATCGGAACGCTCACTGACATTTCCCCTATCTGAAAGTCTTATACACTCCGGAAAAATGACTAAGTCCAAAAAGAAATTTTTTAAACTTTTTTTAATTTTACCCCCGTGCGATATATATTCTACCCACACACATTTGGAACTCTCCTGGGGTACCCTCACACATATTATTCCCTCATTTAGTGGATATTTTCACAAAAATTGAAATTTCCAAAAATCCAGAAAATTGGCTGAAAACGACTAAATATCAAGGACTCATTGGGCGAATCGCTCTGGAACTGAAATCGGAATACTCACTGACATTTCCCCTATCTGAAAGTCTGATAAACGCCGGAAAAATTACTAAATCCGAAAAAAAAAAATTTTCAACTTTTTTCAATTTTACACCCGTGTGATATATATTCTACCCACACACATTTGGAACTCTCCTGGGATACCCTCACACATATTATTCCCTCATTTAGTGGATATTTTCACAAAAAAGTGAAATTTTCAAAAATCCAGAAAATTGGCTGAAAAAGACTAAATATCAAGAACTCATTGGGCGAATCGCTCTGGAACTGAAATCGGAACGCTCACTGACATTTCCCCAATCTGAAAGTCTGACAAACGCCGGAAAAATGACTAAGACCAAAAAAAACATTTTTTCAACTTTTTTCAATTTTACCCCCGTGGGATACATATTCTACCCACACACATTTGGAAGTCTCCTGGGGTACGCTCACACATATTATTCCCTCATTTAGTGGATATTTTCACAAAAAAGTGAAATTTTCAAAAATCCAGAAAATTGGCTGAAAATGACTAAAATATCAAGGACTCATTGGGCGAATCGCTATGGAACTGAAATCGGAATGCTAACTGACATTTCCCCTATCTGAAAGTCTGATAAACTCACGAAAAATGACTAAGTCCAAAAAAAAAAATTTTTCAACTTTTTTCAATTATACCCCCGTGGGAAATATATTCTACCCACACACATTTGGAACTCTCCTGGGGTACCCTCACACATATTATTCCCTCATTTAGTGGATATTTTCACAAAAAAGTGAAATTTTCAAAAATCCAGAAAATTGGCTGAAAATGACTAAATATCAAGGACTCATTGGGCGAATCTCTCTGGAACTGAAATTGGAATGCTCACTGACATTTCCCCTATCTGAAAGTCTGATAAACTCATGAAAAATGACTAAGTCCAAAAAAAAAAATTTTTCAACTTTTTTCAATTATACCCCCGTGGGAAATATATTCTACCCACACACATTTGGAACTCTCCTGGGGTACCCTCACACATATTATTCCCTCATTTAGTTGATATTTTCACAAAAAAGTGAAATTTTCAAAAATCCAGAAAATTGGCTGAAAAAGACTAAATATCAAGGACTCATTGGGCGAAACGCTCTGGAACTGAAATCGGAACGCTCACTGACATTTCCCCTACCTGAAAGTCTTATACACTCCGGAAAAATGACAAAGTCCAAAGAAAAATTTTTTAAACTTTTTTAAATTTTACCCCCGTGGGATATATATTCTACCCACACACATTTGGAACTCTCCTGGGGTACCCTCACATATATTATTCCCTCATTTAGTGGATATTTTCACAAAAAAGTGAAATTTTCAAAAATCCAGAAAATTGGCTGAAAACGACTAAATATCAAGAACTCATTGGGCCAATCGCTCTGGAACTGAAATCGGAACGCTCACTGACATTTCCCCAATCTGAAAGTCTGAGAAACGCCGGAAAAATGACGAAGTCCAAAAAAAAAAAATGTTAAACTTTTTTCAATTTTACCCCCGTGGGATATATATTCTACCCACACACATTTGGAACTCTCCTGGGGTACCCTCACACATATTATTCCCTCATTTAGTGGATATTTTCACAAAAAAGTGAAATTTTCAAAAATCCAGAAAATTGGCTGAAAAAGACTAAATATCAAGGACTGATTGGGCGAATCGCTCTGGAACTGAAATCGGAATGCTCACTGACATTTCCCCTATCTGAAAGTCTGATAAACTCAGGAAAAATGACTAAGTCTAAAAAAAAAAAATTTTTCAACTTTTTTCAATTATACCCCCGTGGGAAATATATTCTACCCACACACATTTGGAACTATCCTGGGGTACCCTCACACATATTATTCCCTCATTTAGTGGATATTTTCACAAAAAAGTGAAATTTTCAAAAATCCAGAAAATTGGCTGAAAAAGACTAAATATCAAGGACTCATTGGGCGAATCGCTCTGGAAATGAAATCGGAACGCTCAATGACATTTCCCCTATCTGAAAGCCTGATAAACGCCGTAAAATGACTAAGTCCAAAAAAAAATTTTTTCAACTTTTTTCAATTTTACCCCCGTGGGATATATATTCTACCCACACACATTTGGAACTCTCCTGGGGTACCCTCACACATATTATTCCCTCATTTAGTGGATATTTTCACAAAAAAGTGAAATTTTCAAAAATCCAGAAAATTGGCTGAAAAAGACTAAATATCAAGGACTCATTGGGCGAATCGCTCTGGAAATGAAATCGGAACGCTCACTGACATTTCCCCTATCTGAAAGCCTGATAAACGCCGGAAAAATGACTAAAATTTTTCAACTTTTTTAAATTTTACCCCCGTGGGATATATATTCTACCCACACACATTTAGAACTCTCCTGGGGTACCCTCACACATATTATTCCCTCATTTAGTGGATATTTTCACAAAAAAGTGAAATGTTAAAAAATCCAGAAACTTGGCTGAAAAAGACTAAATATCAAGGACTCATTGGGCGAATCGCTCTGGAACTGAAATTGGAATGCTCACTGACATTTCCCCTATCTGAAAGTCTGATAAACTCAGGAAAAATGACTAAGACCAAAAAAAAAATTTTTTCAACTTTTTTCAATTATACCCCCTTGGGAAATATATTCTACCCACACACATTTGGAACTCTGCTAGGGTACCCTCACACATATTATTCCCTCATTTAGTGGATATTTTCACAAAAAAGTGAAATTTTCAAAAATCCAGAAAATTGGCTTTAAAAGACTAAATATCAAGGACTCATTGGGCGAAATGCTCTGGAACTGAAATCGGAACGCTCACTGACATTTCCCCTATCTGAAAGTCTTATACACTCCGGAAAAATGACTAAGTCCAAAAAGAAATTTTTTAAACTTTTTTTAATTTTACCCCCGTGCGATATATATTCTACCCACACACATTTGGAACTCTCCTGGGGTACCCTCACACATATTATTCCCTCATTTAGTGGATATTTTCACAAAAATTGAAATTTCCAAAAATCCAGAAAATTGGCTGAAAACGACTAAATATCAAGGACTCATTGGGCGAATCGCTCTGGAACTGAAATCGGAATACTCACTGACATTTCCCCTATCTGAAAGTCTGATAAACGCCGGAAAAATTACTAAATCCGAAAAAAAAAAATTTTCAACTTTTTTCAATTTTACACCCGTGTGATATATATTCTACCCACACACATTTGGAACTCTCCTGGGATACCCTCACACATATTATTCCCTCATTTAGTGGATATTTTCACAAAAAAGTGAAATTTTCAAAAATCCAGAAAATTGGCTGAAAAAGACTAAATATCAAGAACTCATTGGGCGAATCGCTCTGGAACTGAAATCGGAACGCTCACTGACATTTCCCCAATCTGAAAGTCTGACAAACGCCGGAAAAATGACTAAGACCAAAAAAAACATTTTTTCAACTTTTTTCAATTTTACCCCCGTGGGATACATATTCTACCCACACACATTTGGAAGTCTCCTGGGGTACCCTCACACATATTATTCCCTCATTTAGTGGATATTTTCACAAAAAAGTGAAATTTTCAAAAATCCAGGAAATTGGCTGAAAATGACTAAAATATCAAGGACTCATTGGGCGAATCGCTATGGAACTGAAATCGGAATGCTCACTGACATTTCCCCTATCTGAAAGTCTGATAAACTCACGAAAAATGACTAAGTCCAAAAAAAAAAATTTTTCAACTTTTTTCAATTATACCCCCGTGGGAAATATATTCTACCCACACACATTTGGAACTCTCCTGGGGTACCCTCACACATATTATTCCCTCATTTAGTGGATATTTTCACAAAAAAGTGAAATTTTCAAAAATCCAGAAAATTGGCTGAAAATGACTAAATATCAAGGACTCATTGGGCGAATCTCTCTGGAACTGAAATTGGAATGCTCACTGACATTTCCCCTATCTGAAAGTGTGATAAACTCAGGAAAAATGACTAAGTCCAAAAAAAAAAATTTTTCAACTTTTTTCAATTATACCCCCGTGGGAAATATATTCTACCCACACACATTTGGAACTCTCCTGGGGTACCCTCACACATATTATTCCCTCATTTAGTTGATATTTTCACAAAAAAGTGAAATTTTCAAAAATCCAGAAAATTGGCTGAAAAAGACTAAATATCAAGGACTCATTGGGCGAAACGCTCTGGAACTGAAATCGGAACGCTCACTGACATTTCCCCTACCTGAAAGTCTTATACACTCCGGAAAAATGACTAAGTCCAAAGAAAAATTTTTTAAACTTTTTTAAATTTTACCCCCGTGGGATATATATTCTACCCACACACATTTGGAACTCTCCTGGGGTACCCTCACATATATTATTCCCTCATTTAGTGGATATTTTCACAAAAAAGTGAAATTTTCAAAAATCCAGAAAATTGGCTGAAAACGACTAAATATCAAGAACTCATTGGGCCAATCGCTCTGGAACTGAAATCGGAACGCTCACTGACATTTCCCCAATCTGAAAGTCTGAGAAACGCCGGAAAAATGACGAAGTCCAAAAAAAAAAATTTTTAAACTTTTTTCAATTTTACCCCCGTGGGATATATATTCTACCCACACACATTTGGAACTCTCCTGGGGTACCCTCACACATATTATTCCCTCATTTAGTGGATATTTTCACAAAAAAGTGAAATTTTCAAAAATCCAGAAAATTGGCTGAAAAAGACTAAATATCAAGGACTGATTGGGCGAATCGCTCTGGAACTGAAATCGGAATGCTCACTGACATTTCCCCTATCTGAAAGTCTGATAAACTCAGGAAAAATGACTAAGTCTAAAAAAAAAAAATTTTTCAACTTTTTTCAATTATACCCCCGTGGGAAATATATTCTACCCACACACATTTGGAACTATCCTGGGGTACCCTCACACATATTATTCCCTCATTTAGTGGATATTTTCACAAAAAAGTGAAATTTTCAAAAATTCAGAAAATTGGCTGAAAAAGACTAAATATCAAGGACTCATTGGGCGCAACGCTCTGGAACTGAAATCGGAAGGCTCGCTGACATTTCCCCTATCTAAAAGTCTGATAAACGTCGGAAAAATGACTAAGTCCAAAAAAAATTTTTTTTCAACTTTTTTCAATTTTACCCCCGTGGGATATATATTATACCCACACACATTAGGAACTCTCCTGGGGTACCCTCACACATATTGTTCCCTCATTTAGTGGATATTTTCACAAAAAAGTGAAATTTTCAAAAATCCAAAAAATTGGCTGAAAAAGACTAAATATCAAGGACTCATTGGGCGAATCGCTCTGGAACTGAAATCGGAATGCTCACGGACATTTCCCCTATCTGAAAGTCTTATAAACGCCGGAAAAATGACTAAGTCTAAAAAAAAGTTTTTTTCAACTTTTTTCAGTTTTACCCCGTGGGATATATATTCTACCCACACACATTTGGAACTCTCCTGGGGTACCCTCACACATATTATTCCCTCATTTAGTGGATATTTTCACAAAAAAGTGAAATTTTCAAAAATCCAGAAAATTGGCTGAAAACGACTAAATATCAAGGACTCATTGGGCGAATCGCTCTAGAACTGAAATCGGAATGCTCACTGAAATTTCCCCTATCTGAAAGTCTGATAAACGCCGGAAAAATGGCTAAGTCCAAAAAAAAAATTTTTTCAACTTTTTTCAATTTTACCCCCGTGGGATATACTGTATATTCTACCCACACTCATTTGGAACTGTCCTGGGGTACCCTCACACATATTATTCCCTCATTTAGTGGATATTTTCACAAAAAAGTGAAATTTTCAAAAATCCAGAGAATTGGCTGAAAAAGACTAAATATCAAGGACTCATTGGGCGAATCGCTCTGGAACTGAAATCGGAATGCTCACTGACATTTCCCCCATCTGAAAGTCTGATAAAAGCAGGAAAAATGACTAAGTCCAAAAAAAAGTTTTTTTCAACTTTTTTAAATTTTACCCCCGTGGGATATATATTCTACCCACACACAGTTGGAACTCTCCTGGGGTACCCTTACACATATTATTACCTCATTTAGTGGATATTTTCATAAAAATTGAAATTTTCAAAAATCCAGAAAATTGGCTGAAAAAGACAAAATATCAAGGACTCATTGGGCGAAACGGTCTGGAGCTGAAATCGGAATGCTCACTGACATTTCTCCTATCTGAAAGTCTGATAAACGCTGGAAAAAGGACTAAGTCAAAAAAGAATTTTTTTCAACTTTTTTCAATTTTACCCCCGTGGGATATATATTCTACCATCACACATTTGGAACTCTCCTGGGGTACCTTCACACATATTATTCCCTCATTTAGTGGATATTTTCACAAAAAAGTGAAATTTTCAAAAATCCAGAAAATTGGCTGAAAACGACTAAATATCAAGGACTCATTGGGCGAATCGCTCTGGAACTGAAATCGGAATGCTCACTGACATTTCCCCTATCTTAAAGTCTGATAAACGCAGGAAAAATGACTAAGTCCAAAAAAAAAATGTTTTCAACTTTTTTCAATTTTACCCCGTGGGATATATATTCTACCCACACACGTTTGGAACTCTCCTGGGGTACCCTCACACATATTATTCCCTCATTTGGTGGATATTTTCACAAAAAAGTGAAATTTTCAAAAATCCAGAGAATTGGCTGAAAAAGACTAAATATCAAGGACTCATTGGGCGAATCGCTCTGGAACTGAAATCGGAATGCTCACTGACATTTGCCCTATCTGAAAGTCTTATAAACGTCGGAAAAATGACTAAGTCCAAAAAAAAGTTTTTTTCAACTTTTTTCAGTTTTACCTCGAGGGATATATATTCTACCCACACACATTTGGAACTCTCCTGGGGTACCCTCACACATATTATTCCCTCATTTAGTGGATATTTTCACAAAAAAGTGAAATTTTCAAAAATCCAGAAAATTGGCTGAAAAAGACTAAATATCAAGGACTCATTGGGCGAATCGCTCTGGAACTGAAATCGGAACGCTCACTGACATTTCCCCTATCTAAAAGTCTGATAAACGCAGGAAAAATGACTAAGTCCAAAAAAAAAATTTTTTCAACTTTTTTCAATTTTACCCCCGTGGGATATACTGTATATTCTACCCACACTCATTTGGAACTGTCCTGGGGTACCCTCACACATATTATTCCCTCATTTAGTGGATATTTTCACAAAAAAGTGAAATTTTCAAAAATCCAGAAAATTGGCTGAAAACGACTAAATATCAAGGACTCATTGGGCGAATCGCTCTGGAACTAAAATCGGAGCGCTCACTGACATTTCCCCTATCTGAAAGTCTGATAAACGCAGGAAAAATGACTAAGTCCAAAAAAAAAATGTTTTCAACTTTTTTCAATTTTACCCCGTGGGATATATATTCTACCCACACACGTTTGGAACTCTCCTGGTTTACCCTCACACATATTATTCCCTCATTTGGTGGATATTTTCACAAAAAAGTGAAATTTTCAAAAATCCAGAGAATTGGCTGAAAACGACTAAATATCAAGGACTCATTGGGCGAATCACTCTGGAACTGAAATCGGAACGCTCACTGACATTTGCCCTATCTGAAAGTCTGATAAACGCCGAAAAAATGGCTAAGTCCAAAAAAAAATTTTTTCAACTTTTTTCAATTTTACCCCCGTGGGATATATATTCTACCCACACACATTTAGAACTCTCCTGGGGTACCCTACACATATTATTCCCTCATTTAGTGGATATTTTCACAAAAAAGTGAAATTTTCAAAAATCCAGAAAATTGGCTGAAAAAGACTAAATATCAAGGACTCATTGGGCGAATCGCTCTGGAACTGAAATCGGAACGCTCACTGACATTTCCCCTATCTGAAAGTCTGATAAACGCCGGAAAAATAACTAAGTCAAGAAAAAAATGTTTTCAACTTTTTTCAATTTTACCCCCATGGGATATATATTCTACCCACACACATTTGGAACTCTCCTGGGGTACCCTCACACATATTGTTCCCTCATTTAGTGGATATTTTCACAAAAAAGTGAAATTTTCAAAAATCCAGAAAATTGGCTGAAAACGACTAAACATCAAGGACTCATTGGGCAAATAGCTCTGGAACTGAAATCGGAACGCTCACTGACATTTGCCCTATCTGAAAGTCTGATAAACGCCGGAAAAATGACTAAGTCCAAAAAAAATTATTTTTTTTTACTTTTTTCAGTTTTACCCCGTGGGATATATATTCTACCCACACACATTTGGAATTCTCCTGGGGTACCCTCACACATATTATTCCCTAATTTAGTGGATATTTTTACAAAAAAGTGAAATTTTCAAAAATCCAGAGAATAGGCTGAAAAAGACTAAATATCAAGGACTCATTGGGCGAATCGCTCTGGAACTGAAATCGGAATGCTCACTGACATTTCCCCTATCTGAAAGTCTGATAAACGCAGGAAAAATGACTAAGTCCAAAAAAAAGTTTTTTTCAACTTTTTTCAATTTTACCCCCGTGGGATATATATTCTACCCACACACAGTTGGAACTCTCCTGGGGTACCCTCACACATATTATTACCTCATTTAGTGGATATTTTCATAAAAAAAGTGAAATTTTCAAAAATCCAGAAAATTGGCTGAAAAACACAAAATATCAAGGACTCATTGGGCGAAACGGTCTGGAGCTGAAATCGGAATGCTCACTGACATTTCTCCTATCTGAAAGTCTGATAAACGCTGGAAAAAGGACTAAGTCAAAAAAGAATTTTTTTCAACTTTTTTCAATTTTACCCCCGTGGGATATATATTCTACCATCACACATTTGGAACTCTCCTGGGGTACCTTCACACATATTATTCCCTCATTTAGTGGATATTTTCACAAAAAAGTGAAATTTTCAAAAATCCAGAAAATTGGCTGAAAACGACTAAATATCAAGGATTCATTGGGCGAATCGCTCTGGAAATGAAATCGGAACACTCAATGACATTTCCCATATCTGAAAGTCTGATAAACGTCGGAAAAATGACTAAGTAAAAAAAAAAATTTTTTCAACTTTTTTCAATTTTACCCCCGTGGGATATATATTCTACCCACACACATTTGGAACTCTCCTGGGGTACCCTCACACATATTATTACCTCATTTATTGGATATTTTCACAAAAAAGTGAAATTTTCAAAAATCTAGAAAATTGGCTAAAAACGACTAAATATCAGGACTCATTGGGCGAATCGCTCTGGAACTGAAATCGGAACGCTCACTGACATTTGCCCTATCTGAAAGTCTGATAAACGCCAGAAAAATGACTAAGTTCAAAAAAAATTTTTTTCAACTTTTTTCAATTTTACCCCCGTGGGATATATATTCTACCCACACACATTTGGAACTCTCCTGGGGTACCCTCACACATATTACTCCCTCATTTAGTGGATATTTTCACAAAAAAGTGAAATTTTCAAAAATCCAGAAAATTGGCTGAAAAAGACTAAATATCAAGGACTCATTGGGCGAATCGCTCTGGAACTGAAATCGGAACGCTCACTGACATTTCCCCTATCTAAAAGTCTGATAAACGCAGGAAAAATGACTAAGTCCAAAAAAAAAATGTTTTCAACTTTTTTCAATTTTACCCCCGTGGGATATATATTCTACCCACACACATTTGGAACACTCCTGGGGTACCCTCACACATATTATTCCCTCATTTAGTGGATATTTTCACAAAAAAGTGAAATTTTCAAAAATCCAGAAAATTGGCTGAAAAAGACTAAATATCAAGGACTCATTGGGCGAATCGCTCTGGAACTGAAATCGGAACGCTCACTGACATTTCCCCTATCTGAAAGTCTGATAAACGCCGGAAAAATAACTAAGTCAAGAAAAAAATGTTTTCAACTTTTTTCAATTTTACCCCCATGGGATATATATTCTACCCACACACATTTGGAACTCTCCTGGGGTACCCTCACACATATTGTTCCCTCATTTAGTGGATATTTTCACAAAAAAGTGAAATTTTCAAAAATCCAGAAAATTGGCTGAAAATGACTAAACATCAAGGACTCATTGGGCGAATAGCTCTGGAACTGAAATCGGAACGCTCACTGACATTTGCCCTATCTGAAAGTCTGATAAACGCCGGAAAAATGACTAAGTCCAAAAAAAAATTTTTTCAACTTTTTTCAGTTTTACCCCGTGGGATATATATTCTACCCACACACATTTGGAACTCTCCTGGGGTACCCTCACACATATTGTTCCCTCATTTAGTGGATATTTTCACAAAAAAGTGAAATTTTCAAAAATCCAGAAAATTGGCCGAAAAAGACTAAATATCAAGGACTCATTGGGCGAATCGCTCTGGAACTGAAATCGGAACGCTCACTGACATTTCCCCTATCTAAAAGTCTGATAAACGCAGGAAAAGTGACTAAGTCCAAAAAAAAATGTTTTCAACTTTTTTAAATTTTACCCCCGTGGGATATATATTCTACCCACACACAGTTGGAACTCTCCTGGGGTACCCTTACACATATTATTACCTCATTTAGTGGATATTTTCATAAAAAAAGTGAAATTTTCAAAAATCCAGAAAATTGGCTGAAAAAGACAAAATATCAAGGACTCATTGGGCGAAACGGTCTGGAGCTGAAATCGGAATGCTCACTGACATTTCTCCTATCTGAAAGTCTGATAAACGCTGGAAAAAGGACTAAGTCAAAAAAGAATTTTTTTCAACTTTTTTCAATTTTACCCCCGTGGGATATATATTCTACCATCACACATTTGGAACTCTCCTGGGGTACCTTCACACATATTATTCCCTCATTTAGTGGATATTTTCACAAAAAAGTGAAATTTTCAAAAATCCAGAAAATTGGCTGAAAACGACTAAATATCAAGGATTCATTGGGCGAATCGCTCTGGAAATGAAATCGGAACACTCAATGACATTTCCCATATCTGAAAGTCTGATAAACGTCGGAAAAATGACTAAGTAAAAAAAAAAATTTTTTCAACTTTTTTCAATTTTACCCCCGTGGGATATATATTCTACCCACACACATTTGGAACTCTCCTGGGGTACCCTCACACATATTATTCCCTCATTTAGTGGATATTTTCACAAAAAAGTGAAATTTTCAAAAATCCAGAAAATTGGCCGAAAAAGACTAAATATCAAGGACTCATTGGGCGAATCGCTCTGGAACTGAAATCGGAACGCTCACTGACATTTCCCCTATCTAAAAGTCTGATAAACGCAGGAAAAATGACTAAGTCCAAAAAAAAATGTTTTCAACTTTTTTAAATTTTACCCCCGTGGGATATATATTCTACCCACACACAGTTGGAACTCTCCTGGGGTACCCTTACACATATTATTACCTCATTTAGTGGATATTTTCATAAAAAAAGTGAAATTTTCAAAAATCCAGAAAATTGGCTGAAAAAGACAAAATATCAAGGACTCATTGGGCGAAACGGTCTGGAGCTGAAATCGGAATGCTCACTGACATTTCTTCTATCTGAAAGTCTGATAAACGCTGGAAAAAGGACTAAGTCAAAAAAGAATTTTTTTCAACTTTTTTCAATTTTACCCCCGTGGGATATATATTCTACCATCACACATTTGGAACTCTCCTGGGGTACCTTCACACATATTATTCCCTCATTTAGTGGATATTTTCACAAAAAAGTGAAATTTTCAAAAATCCAGAAAATTGGCTGAAAACGACTAAATATCAAGGATTCATTGGGCGAATCGCTCTGGAAATGAAATCGGAACACTCAATGACATTTCCCATATCTGAAAGTCTGATAAACGTCGGAAAAATGACTAAGTAAAAAAAAAAATTTTTTCAACTTTTTTCAATTTTACCCCCGTGGGATATATATTCTACCCACACACATTTGGAACTCTCCTGGGGTACCCTCACACATATTATTCCCTCATTTAGTGTTTATTTTCACAAAAAAGTGAAATTTTCAAAAATCCAGAAAATTGGCTGAAAAAGACTAAATATCAAGGACTCATTGGGCGAGTCGCTCTGGAACTGAAATCGGAACGCTCACTGACATTTCCCCTATCTAAAAGTTTGATAAACGCAGGAAAAATGACTAAGTCCAAAAAAAAAATGTTTTCAACTTTTTTCAATTTTACCCCCGTGGGATATATATTCTACCCACACACATTTGGAACACTCCTGGGGTACCCTCACACATATTATTCCCTCATTTAGTGGATATTTTCACAAAAAAGTGAAATTTTCAAAAATCCAGAAAATTGGCTGAAAACGACTAAATATCAAGGACTCATTGGGCGAATCGCTCTGGAACTGAAATCGGAATGCTCACTGACATTTCCCCTATCTTAAAGTCTGATAAACGCAGGAAAAATGACTAAGTCCAAAAAAAAAATGTTTTCAACTTTTTTCAATTTTACCCCGTGGGATATATATTCTACCCACACACGTTTGGAACTCTCCTGGGGTACCCTCACACATATTATTCCCTCATTTGGTGGATATTTTCACAAAAAAGTGAAATTTTCAAAAATCCAGAGAATTGGCTGAAAAAGACTAAATATCAAGGACTCATTGGGCGAATCGCTCTGGAACTGAAATCGGAATGCTCACTGACATTTGCCCTATCTGAAAGTCTTATAAACGTCGGAAAAATGACTAAGTCCAAAAAAAAGTTTTTTTCAACTTTTTTCAGTTTTACCTCGAGGGATATATATTCTACCCACACACATTTGGAACTCTCCTGGGGTACCCTCACACATATTATTCCCTCATTTAGTGGATATTTTCACAAAAAAGTGAAATTTTCAAAAATCCAGAAAATTGGCTGAAAAAGACTAAATATCAAGGACTCATTGGGCGAATCGCTCTGGAACTGAAATCGGAACGCTCACTGACATTTCCCCTATCTAAAAGTCTGATAAACGCAGGAAAAATGACTAAGTCCAAAAAAAAAATTTTTTCAACTTTTTTCAATTTTACCCCCGTGGGATATACTGTATATTCTACCCACACTCATTTGGAACTGTCCTGGGGTACCCTCACACATATTATTCCCTCATTTAGTGGATATTTTCACAAAAAAGTGAAATTTTCAAAAATCCAGAAAATTGGCTGAAAACGACTAAATATCAAGGACTCATTGGGCGAATCGCTCTGGAACTGAAATCGGAGCGCTCACTGACATTTCCCCTATCTGAAAGTCTGATAAACGCAGGAAAAATGACTAAGTCCAAAAAAAAAATGTTTTCAACTTTTTTCAATTTTACCCCGTGGGATATATATTCTACCCACACACGTTTGGAACTCTCCTGGTTTACCCTCACACATATTATTCCCTCATTTGGTGGATATTTTCACAAAAAAGTGAAATTTTCAAAAATCCAGAGAATTGGCTGAAAACGACTAAATATCAAGGACTCATTGGGCGAATCACTCTGGAACTGAAATCGGAACGCTCACTGACATTTGCCCTATCTGAAAGTCTGATAAACGCCGAAAAAATGGCTAAGTCCAAAAAAAAATTTTTTCAACTTTTTTCAATTTTACCCCCGTGGGATATATATTCTACCCACACACATTTAGAACTCTCCTGGGGTACCCTACACATATTATTCCCTCATTTAGTGGATATTTTCACAAAAAAGTGAAATTTTCAAAAATCCAGAAAATTGGCTGAAAAAGACTAAATATCAAGGACTCATTGGGCGAATCGCTCTGGAACTGAAATCGGAACGCTCACTGACATTTCCCCTATCTGAAAGTCTGATAAACGCCGGAAAAATAACTAAGTCAAGAAAAAAATGTTTTCAACTTTTTTCAATTTTACCCCCATGGGATATATATTCTACCCACACACATTTGGAACTCTCCTGGGGTACCCTCACACATATTGTTCCCTCATTTAGTGGATATTTTCACAAAAAAGTGAAATTTTCAAAAATCCAGAAAATTGGCTGAAAACGACTAAACATCAAGGACTCATTGGGCAAATAGCTCTGGAACTGAAATCGGAACGCTCACTGACATTTGCCCTATCTGAAAGTCTGATAAACGCCGGAAAAATGACTAAGTCCAAAAAAAATTATTTTTTTTTACTTTTTTCAGTTTTACCCCGTGGGATATATATTCTACCCACACACATTTGGAATTCTCCTGGGGTACCCTCACACATATTATTCCCTAATTTAGTGGATATTTTTACAAAAAAGTGAAATTTTCAAAAATCCAGAGAATAGGCTGAAAAAGACTAAATATCAAGGACTCATTGGGCGAATCGCTCTGGAACTGAAATCGGAATGCTCACTGACATTTCCCCTATCTGAAAGTCTGATAAACGCAGGAAAAATGACTAAGTCCAAAAAAAAGTTTTTTTCAACTTTTTTCAATTTTACCCCCGTGGGATATATATTCTACCCACACACAGTTGGAACTCTCCTGGGGTACCCTCACACATATTATTACCTCATTTAGTGGATATTTTCATAAAAAAAGTGAAATTTTCAAAAATCCAGAAAATTGGCTGAAAAACACAAAATATCAAGGACTCATTGGGCGAAACGGTCTGGAGCTGAAATCGGAATGCTCACTGACATTTCTCCTATCTGAAAGTCTGATAAACGCTGGAAAAAGGACTAAGTCAAAAAAGAATTTTTTTCAACTTTTTTCAATTTTACCCCCGTGGGATATATATTCTACCATCACACATTTGGAACTCTCCTGGGGTACCTTCACACATATTATTCCCTCATTTAGTGGATATTTTCACAAAAAAGTGAAATTTTCAAAAATCCAGAAAATTGGCTGAAAACGACTAAATATCAAGGATTCATTGGGCGAATCGCTCTGGAAATGAAATCGGAACACTCAATGACATTTCCCATATCTGAAAGTCTGATAAACGTCGGAAAAATGACTAAGTAAAAAAAAAAATTTTTTCAACTTTTTTCAATTTTACCCCCGTGGGATATATATTCTACCCACACACATTTGGAACTCTCCTGGGGTACCCTCACACATATTATTACCTCATTTATTGGATATTTTCACAAAAAAGTGAAATTTTCAAAAATCTAGAAAATTGGCTAAAAACGACTAAATATCAGGACTCATTGGGCGAATCGCTCTGGAACTGAAATCGGAACGCTCACTGACATTTGCCCTATCTGAAAGTCTGATAAACGCCAGAAAAATGACTAAGTTCAAAAAAAATTTTTTTCAACTTTTTTCAATTTTACCCCCGTGGGATATATATTCTACCCACACACATTTGGAACTCTCCTGGGGTACCCTCACACATATTACTCCCTCATTTAGTGGATATTTTCACAAAAAAGTGAAATTTTCAAAAATCCAGAAAATTGGCTGAAAAAGACTAAATATCAAGGACTCATTGGGCGAATCGCTCTGGAACTGAAATCGGAACGCTCACTGACATTTCCCCTATCTAAAAGTCTGATAAACGCAGGAAAAATGACTAAGTCCAAAAAAAAAATGTTTTCAACTTTTTTCAATTTTACCCCCGTGGGATATATATTCTACCCACACACATTTGGAACACTCCTGGGGTACCCTCACACATATTATTCCCTCATTTAGTGGATATTTTCACAAAAAAGTGAAATTTTCAAAAATCCAGAAAATTGGCTGAAAAAGACTAAATATCAAGGACTCATTGGGCGAATCGCTCTGGAACTGAAATCGGAACGCTCACTGACATTTCCCCTATCTGAAAGTCTGATAAACGCCGGAAAAATAACTAAGTCAAGAAAAAAATGTTTTCAACTTTTTTCAATTTTACCCCCATGGGATATATATTCTACCCACACACATTTGGAACTCTCCTGGGGTACCCTCACACATATTGTTCCCTCATTTAGTGGATATTTTCACAAAAAAGTGAAATTTTCAAAAATCCAGAAAATTGGCTGAAAATGACTAAACATCAAGGACTCATTGGGCGAATAGCTCTGGAACTGAAATCGGAACGCTCACTGACATTTGCCCTATCTGAAAGTCTGATAAACGCCGGAAAAATGACTAAGTCCAAAAAAAAATTTTTTCAACTTTTTTCAGTTTTACCCCGTGGGATATATATTCTACCCACACACATTTGGAACTCTCCTGGGGTACCCTCACACATATTATTCCCTAATTTAGTGGATATTTTCACAAAAAAGTGAAATTTTCAAAAATCCAGAAAATTGGCTGAAAACGACTTAATATTAAGGACTCATTGGGCAAATCGCTCTGGAACTGAAATCAAAACGCTCACTGACATTGGCCCTATCTGAAAGTCTGATAAACGCCGGAAAAATGAGTAAGTCCAAAAAAAAAATTTTTCAACTTTTTTCAATTTTACCCCGTGGGATTTACTGTATATTCTACCCACAGTCAGTTGGAACTCTCCTGGGGTACCCTCACACATATTATTACCTCATTTAGTGGATAATTTCATAAAAAAGTGAAATTTTCAAAAATTCTCAAAATTGTCTGAAAACGACTGAATATCAATGACTCATTGGGCGAATCGCTCTGGAACTGAAATCGGAATGCTCACTGACATTTCCCCTATCTGAAAGTCTGATAAACGCAGGAAAAATGACTAAGTCCAAAAAAAAATTTTTTTCAACTTTTTTCAATTTTACCCCCGTGGGATATATATTCTACCCACACACATTTGGAACTCTCCTGGGGTACCCACACAAATATTATTACTTCATTTAGTAGATATTTTCACAAAAAAGTGAAATTTTCAAAAATCCAGAAAATTGGCTGAAAACGACTAAATATCAAGGATTCATTGGGCGAATCGCTCTGGAAATGAAATCGGAACACTCAATGACATTTCCCATATCTGAAAGTCTGATAAACATCGGAAAAATGACTAAGTAAAAAAAAAATTTTTTTCAACTTTTTCAATTTTACCCCCGTGGGATATATATTCTACCCACACACATTTGGAACTCTCCTGGGGTACCCTCACACATATTATTCCCTCATTTAGTGGATATTTTCACAAAAAAGTGAAATTTTCAAAAATCCAGAAAATTGGCTGAAAACGACTAACTATCAAGGCCTCATTGGGCGAATCGCTCTGGAACTGAAATCGGAATGCTCACTGACATTTCCCCTATCTGAAAGTCTGATAAACGCTGGAAAAATGACTAAGTCGAAAAAAAAATTTTTTTAAACTGTTTTCAATTTTACCCCCGTGGGATATATATTCTACCCACACACATTTAGAACTCTCCTGGGGTACCCTACACATATTATTCCCTCATTTAGTGGATATTTTCACAAAAAAGTGAAATTTTCAAAAATCCAGAAAATTGGCTGAAAAAGACTAAATATCAAGGACTCATTGGGCGAATCGCTCTGGAACTGAAATCGGAATGCTCACTGACATTTCCCCTATCTGAAAGTGTGATAAACGCCGGAAAAATAACTAAGTCAAGAAAAAAATGTTTTCAACTTTTTTCAATTTTACCCCCATGGGATATATATTCTACCCACACACATTTGGAACTCTCCTGGGGTACCCTCACACATATTGTTCCCTCATTTAGTGGATATTTTCACAAAAAAGTGAAATTTTCAAAAATCCAGAAAATTGGCTGAAAACGACTAAACATCAATGACTCATTGGGCGAATCGCTCTGGAACTGAAATCGGAACGCTCACTGACATTTGCCCTATCTGAAAGTCTGATAAACGCCGGAAAAATGACTAAGTCCAAAAAAATTTTTTTTTTTTTCAACTTTTTTCAGTTTTACCCCGTGGGATATATATTCTACCCCCACACATTTGGAGCTCTCCTGGGGTACCCTCACACATATTATTACCTCATTTAGTGGATATTTTCATAAAAAAGTGAAATTTTCAAAAATCCACAAAATTGGCTGAAAACTACTAAATATCAAGGACTCATTGGGCGAATCACTCTGGAACTGAAATCGGAACGCTCACTGACATTTCCCCTATCTGAAAGTCTGATAAACACCGGAAAAATGACTAAGTCCAAAAAAAAAAATGTTTCAACTAATTTCAATTTTACCCCCATGGGATATATATTCTACCCACACACATTTGGAACTCTCCTGGCGTACCCTCACACATATTATTCCCTCATTCAGTGGATATTTTCACAAAAAAGTGAAATTTTCAAAAATCCAGAAAATTGTCTGAAAACGACTAAATATCAAGGACTCATTGGGCGAATCGCTCTGGAACTGAAATCGGAATGCTCACTGACATTTCCCCTATGTGAAAGTCTGATAAACGCAGGAAAAATGACTAAGTCCAAAAAAAATTTTTTTCAACTTTTTTCAGTTTTACACCGTGGGATATACTGTATATTCTACCCACACACATTTGGAACTCTTCTGGGGTACCCACACAAATATTATTACTTCATTTAGTAGATATTTTCACAAAAAAGTGAAATTTTCAAAAATCCAGAAAATTGGCTGAAAACGACTAAATATCAAGGATTCATTGGGCGAATCGCTCTGAAATTGAAATCGGAACACTCAATGACATTTCCCATATCTGAAAGTCTGATAAACGTCGGAAAAATGACTAAGTAAAAAAAAAAAATTTTTCAACTTTTTCAATTTTACCCCCGTGGGATATATATTCTACCCACACACATTTGGAACTCTCCTGGGGTACCCTCACACATATTGTTTCCTCATTTAGTGGATATTTTCACAAAAAAGTGATATTTTCAAAAATCAAGAAAATTGGCTGAAAACGACTAAATATCAAGGACTCATTGGGCGAATCACTCTGGAACTGAAATCGGAACGCTCACTGACATTTGCCCTATCTGAAAGTCTGATAAACGCCGGAAAAATGACTAAGTCCAAAAAAAAATGTTTTCAACTTTTTTCAATTTTACCCCCGTGGGATATATATTCTACCCACACACATTTAGAACTCTCCTGGGGTACCCTACACATATTATTCCCTCATTTAGTGGATATTTTCACAAAAAAGTGAAATTTTCAAAAATCCAGAAAATTGGCTGAAAAAGACTAAATATCAAGGACTCATTGGGCGAATCGCTCTGGAACTGAAATCGGAACGCTCACTGACATTTCCCCTATCTGAAAGTCTGATAAACGCCGGAAAAATAACTAAGTCAAGAAAAAAATGTTTTCAACTTTTTTCAATTTTACCCCCATGGGATATATATTCTACCCACACACATTTGGAACTCTCCTGGCGTACCCTCACACATATTATTCCCTCATTCAGTGGATATTTTCACAAAAAAGTGAAATTTTCAAAAATCCAGAAAATTGTCTGAAAACGACTAAATATCAAGGACTCATTGGGCGAATCGCTCTGGAACTGAAATCGGAATGCTCACTGACATTTGCCCTATCTGAAAGTCTGATAAACGCCGGAAAAATGACTAATTCCAAAAAAAAATTTTTTTTTCAACTTTTTTCAGTTTTACCCCTTGCGATATATATTCTACCCACACACATTTGGAGCTCTCCTGGGGTACCCTCACACATATTATTCTCTCAATTAGTGGATATTTTCACAAAAAAGTGAAATTTTCAAAAATCAAGAAAATTGGCTGAAAACGACTAAATATCAAGGACTCATTGGGCGAATCGCTCTGGAACTGAAATCGGAACGCTCACTGACATTTGCCCTATCTGAAAGTCTGATAAACGCTGGAAAAAATGACTAAGTCCCAAAAAAAATTTTTTTTAAACTTTTTTCAATTTTAACCCTGTGGGATATATATTCTACCCACATACATTTGGAACTCTTCTGGCGTACCCTCACACATATTATTCCCTCATTTAGTGGATATTTTCACAAAAAAGTGACATTTTCAAAAATCCAGAAAATTGACTGAAAACGACTAAATGTCAAGGACTCATTGGGCGAATCGCTCTGGAACTGAAATCGGAATGCTCAATGACATTTGCCCTATCTGAAAGTCTGATAAACGCCGGAAAAATGACTAAGTCCAAAAAAAATATTTTTCAACTTTTTTCAATTTTACCCCCGTGGGATATATATTCTACCCACACACATTTAGAACTCTCCTGGGGTACCCTCACACATATTATTCCCTCATTTAGTGGATATTTTCACAAAAAAGTGAAATTTTCAAAAATCCAGAAAATTGGCTGAAAACGACTAAATATCAAGGACTCATTGGGCGAATCGCTCTGGAACTGAAATCGGAACGCTCACTCCGCAGCTCACTCCCTATCTGAAAGTCTGATAAACGCCGGAAAAATGAGTAAGTATAAAAAAAAATTTTTTTCAATTTTTTTCAATTTTACCCCCGTGGGATATATATTCTACCCACACACAACTGGAACTCTCCTGGGGTACCCTCACACACATTATTCCCTCATTTAGTGGATATTTTCACAAAAAAGTGAGATTTCCAAAAATCCAGAAAATTGGCTGAAAACGACTAAATATCAAGGACTCATTGGTTGAATCGCTCTGGAACTGAAATCGGAATGCTCACTGATATTTCCCCTATCTGAAAGTCAGATAAACATCGGAAAAATGACTAAGACCAAAAAAAAAATTTTTTCAACTTTTTTAAATTTTACCCCCTTGGGATATATATTCTACTCACACACATTTGGAACTCTCCTGGCGTACCCTCACACATATTATTCCCTCATTTAGTGGATATTTTCACAAAAAAGTGAAATTTTCAAAAATCCAGAAAATTGGCTGAAAACGACTAAATATCAAGGTCTCATTGGGCGAATCGCTCTGGAGCTGAAATCGGAACGCTCACTGACATTTGCCCCATCTGAAAGTCTGATAAACGCTGGAAAAATGACTAAGTCCAAAAAATTTTTATTTTCACCTTTTTTAAATTTTACCCCCGTGGGATATATATACTACCCACACCCATTTGGAACACTCCTGGGGTACCCTCACACATATTATTCCCTCATTTAGTGGATATTTTCACAAAAAAGTGAAATTTTCAAAAATCCAGAAATTGACTGAAAATGACTAAATATCAAGCACTCAATGGTTTAATCGCTCTGGATCTGAAATCGAAATGCTCACTGACATTTCCCCTATCTGAAAGTCTTATAAACGCCGGAAAAATGACTAAATCGAAAAAAAAATAATTTTCAACTCTTTTCAATTTTACCCCCGTAGGATATATATTCTACCCACACACATTTGGAACTCTCCTGGGGTACCCTCACACATATTATTCCCTCTTTTAGTGGATATTTTCACCAAAAAGTGAAATTTTTAAAAATCCAGAAAAATGGCTGAAAACGACTAAATATCAAGGACTCATTGGGCGAATCGCTCTGGAACTGAAATCGGAACGCTCACTGACATTTCCCCTATCTGAAAGTCTGATAAACGCCGGAAAAATGACTAAGTGCAAAAAAATATTTTTTTCACCTTTTATCAATTTTACCCCCGTGGGATATATATTCTACTCACACACATTTGGAAATCTCCTGGGGTACCCTCACACATATTATTCCCTCATTTAGTGGATATTTTCACCAAAAACTGAAATTTTTAAAAATCCAGGAAAATTTGCTAAAAACGACTAAATATCAAGGACTCATTGGGCGAATCGCTCTGGAACTGAAATCGGAACGCTCACTGACATTTCCCCTATCTGAAAGTCTGATAAACGCCGGAAAAATGACTAAGTCCAAAAAAAAAAAATTTTCAACTTTTTTCAATTTTACCACCGTGGGATATATATTCTACCCACATACATTTGGAACTCTCCTGGGGTACCCTCACACAAATTATTCCCTCATTTAGTGGATATTTTCACAAAAAAGTGAAATTTTCAAAAATCCAGAAAATTGGCTGAAAACAACTTAATATCAAGGACTCATTGGGAGAATCGCTCTGGAACTGAAATCGGAACGCTCACTGACATTTCCCCTATCTGAAAGTCCGATAAATGCCGTAAAAATGACTAAGTCCAAAAAGAAAAATTTTTCAACTTTTTTCAATTTTACCCCCGTGGGATATATATTCTACCCACACACATTTGGAACTCTCCTGGGGTACCCTCACACATATTCCCTCATTTAGTGGATATTTTCACAAAAAAAGTGATATTTTCAAAAATCCAGAAAATTGCCTGAAAACAACTTAATAGCAAGGACTCATTGGGTGAATCGCTCTGGAACTGAAATCGGAACGTTCACTGACATTTGACCTATCTGAAAGTCTGATAAACACCGGAAAAATGACTAAGTCCAAAAAAAAAAATTTTTAAACTTTTTTCAATTTTACCCCCGTGGGATATATATTCTACCCACACACATTTTGAACTCTCCTGGCATACCCTCACACATATTATTCCCCCATTTAGTGGATATTTTCACAAAAAAGTAAAATTTTCAAAAATCCAGAAAATTGGCTTAAAACGACTAAATATTAAGGACTCATTGGGCGAATCGCTCTGGAACTGAAATTGGAACGCTCACTAACATTTCCCCTATCTGAAAGTCTGATAAACGCCGGAAAAATGACTAAGTCCAAAAAAATATTTTTTCCAACTTTTTTCAATTTTACCCCCGTGGGATATATATTCTACCCACACACATTTGGAACACTCCTGGGGTACCCTCACACATATTATTCCCTCATTTAGTGGATATTTTCACAAAAAAGTGAAATTTTCAAAAATCCAGAAATTGACTGAAAATGACTAAATATCAAGCACTCAATGGTTTAATCGCTCTGGATCTGAAATCGAAATGCTCACTGACATTTCCCCTATCTGAAAGTCTTATAAACGCCGGAAAAATGACTAAATCGAAAAAAAAATAATTTTCAACTCTTTTCAATTTTACCCCCGTAGGATATATATTCTACCCACACACATTTGGAACTCTCCTGGGGTACCCTCACACATATTATTCCCTCTTTTAGTGGATATTTTCACCAAAAAGTGAAATTTTTAAAAATCCAGAAAAATGGCTGAAAACGACTAAATATCAAGGACTCATTGGGCGAATCGCTCTGGAACTGAAATCGGAACGCTCACTGACATTTCCCCTATCTGAAAGTCTGATAAACGCCGGAAAAATGACTAAGTGCAAAAAAATATTTTTTTCACCTTTTATCAATTTTACCCCCGTGGGATATATATTCTACTCACACACATTTGGAAATCTCCTGGGGTACCCTCACACATATTATTCCCTCATTTAGTGGATATTTTCACCAAAAAGTGAAATTTTTAAAAATCCAGGAAAATTTGCTAAAAACGACTAAATATCAAGGACTCATTGGGCGAATCGCTCTGGAACTGAAATCGGAACGCTCACTGACATTTCCCCTATCTGAAAGTCTGATAAACGCCGGAAAAATGACTAAGTCCAAAAAAAAAAAATTTTCAACTTTTTTCAATTTTACCACCGTGGGATATATATTCTACCCACATACATTTGGAACTCTCCTGGGGTACCCTCACACAAATTATTCCCTCATTTAGTGGATATTTTCACAAAAAAGTGAAATTTTCAAAAATCCAGAAAATTGGCTGAAAACAACTTAATATCAAGGACTCATTGGGAGAATCGCTCTGGAACTGAAATCGGAACGCTCACTGACATTTCCCCTATCTGAAAGTCCGATAAATGCCGTAAAAATGACTAAGTCCAAAAAGAAAAATTTTTCAACTTTTTTCAATTTTACCCCCGTGGGATATATATTCTACCCACACACATTTGGAACTCTCCTGGGGTACCCTCACACATATTCCCTCATTTAGTGGATATTTTCACAAAAAAAGTGATATTTTCAAAAATCCAGAAAATTGCCTGAAAACAACTTAATAGCAAGGACTCATTGGGTGAATCGCTCTGGAACTGAAATCGGAACGTTCACTGACATTTGACCTATCTGAAAGTCTGATAAACACCGGAAAAATGACTAAGTCCAAAAAAAAAAATTTTTAAACTTTTTTCAATTTTACCCCCGTGGGATATATATTCTACCCACACACATTTTGAACTCTCCTGGCATACCCTCACACATATTATTCCCCCATTTAGTGGATATTTTCACAAAAAAGTAAAATTTTCAAAAATCCAGAAAATTGGCTTAAAACGACTAAATATTAAGGACTCATTGGGCGAATCGCTCTGGAACTGAAATTGGAACGCTCACTAACATTTCCCCTATCTGAAAGTCTGATAAACGCCGGAAAAATGACTAAGTCCAAAAAAATATTTTTTCCAACTTTTTTCAATTTTACCCCCGTGGGATATATATTCTACCCACACACATTTGGAACACTCCTGGGGTACCCTCACACATATTCCCTCATTTAGTGGATATTTTCACAAAAAAAGTGATATTTTCAAAAATCCAGAAAATTGCCTGAAAACAACTTAATAGCATGGACTCATTGGGCGAATCGCTCTGGAACTGAAATCGGAACGCTCACTGTCATTTCCCCTATCTGAATGTCTGATAAACGCCGGAAAAATGACAGTCCAAAAAAATATTTTTTCCAACTTTTTTCAATTTTACCCCCGTGGGATATATATTCTACCCACACACATTTGGAACTCTCCTGGGGTACCCTTACACAAATTATTCCCTCATTTAGTGGATATTTTCACAAAAAAGTGAAATTTTCAAAAATCCAAAATATTGGCTGAAAACGACTAAATATCAAGGACTCATTGGGCGAATCGTTCTGGAACTGAAATCGGAACGCTCACTGAGATTTCCCCTATCTGAAAGTCTGATAAACGCCGGAAAAATGACTAAGTCCAAAAAGAAAAATTTTCCAACTTTTTTCAATTTTGCCCCCGTGGGATATATATTCTACCCACACACATTTGGAACTCTCCTGGGGCACCCTCACACATATTCCCTCATTTAGTGGATATTTTCACAAAAAAAGTGATATTTTCAAAAATCCAGAAAATTGCCTGAAAACAACTTAATAGCAAGGACTCATTGGGCGAATCGCTCTGGAACTGAAATCGGAACGCTCACTGACATTTCCCCTATCTGAAAGTCTGATAAACGCCGGAAAAATGACTAAGTCCAAAAAAATTTTTTTAAACTTTTTTCAATTTTACCCCCGTGGGATATATATTCTACCCACACACATTTGGAACTCTCCTGGGGTACCCTCACATATATTCCCTCATTTAGTGGATATTTTCACAAAAAAGTGAAATTTTCAAAAATCCAGAAAATTGGCTGAAAACGACTAAATATCAAGGTCTCATTGGGCGAATCGCTCTGGAGCTGAAATCGGAACGCTCACTGACATTTGCCCCATCTGAAAGTCTGATAAACGCTGGAAAAATGACTAAGTCCAAAAAATTTTTATTTTCACCTTTTTTAAATTTTACCCCCGTGGGATATATATACTACCCACACACATTTGGAACACTCCTGGGGTACCCTCACACATATTATTCCCTCATTTAGTGGATATTTTCACAAAAAAGTGAAATTTTCAAAAATCCAGAAATTGACTGAAAACGACTAAATATCAAGCACTCAATGGTTTAATCGCTCTGGATCTGAAATCGAAATGCTCACTGACATTTCCCCTATCTGAAAGTCTGATAAACGCCGGAAAAATGACTAAATCGAAAAAAAAATAATTTTCAACTCTTTTCAATTTTACCCCCGTAGGATATATATTCTACCCACACACATTTGGAACTCTCCTGGGGTACCCTCACACATATTATTCCCTCTTTTAGTGGATATTTTCACCAAAAAGTGAAATTTTTAAAAATCCAGAAAATTGGCTGAAAACGACTAAATATCAAGGACTCATTGGGCGAATCGCTCTGGAACTGAAATCGGAACGCTCACTGACATTTCCCCTATCTGAAAGTCTGATAAACGCCGGAAAAATGACAGTCCAAAAAAAAAAAAATTTCAACTTTTTTCAATTTTACCACCGTGGGATATATATTCTACCCACACACATTTGGAACTCTCCTGGGGTACCCTCACACAAATTATTCCCTCATTTAGTGGATATTTTCACAAAAAAGTGAAATTTTCAAAAATCCAGAAAATTGGCTGAAAACAACTTAATATCAAGGACTCATTGGGCGAATCGCTCTGGAACTGAAATCGGAACGCTCACTGACATTTCCCCTATCTGAAAGTCTGATAAACGCCGGAAAAATGACAGTCCAAAAAAAAAAAAATTTCAACTTTTTTCAATTTTACCACCGTGGGATATATATTCTACCCACACACATTTGGAACTCTCCTGGGGTACCCTCACACAAATTATTCCCTCATTTAGTGGATATTTTCACAAAAAAGTGAAATTTTCAAAAATCCCGAAAATTGGCTGAAAACAACTTAATATCAAGGACTCATTGGGCGAATCGCTCTGGAACTGAAATCGGAACGCTCACTGACATTTCCCCTATCTGAAAGTCTGATAAACGCCGGAAAAATGACAGTCCAAAAAAAAAAAATTTTTAACTTTTTTCAATTTTACCTCCGTGGGATATATATTCTACCCACACACATTTTGAACTCTCCTGGTGTACCCTCACACATATTATTCCCCGATTTAGTGGATATTTTCACAAAAAAGTTAAATTTTCAAAAATCCAGAAAATTGGCTGAAAACGACTAAATATTAAGGACTCATTGGGCGAATCGCTCTGGAACTGAAATCGGAACGCTCACTGACATTTCCCCTATCTGAAAGTCCGATAAATGCCGTAAAAATGACTAAGTCCAAAAAGAAAAATTTTTCAACTTTTTTCAATTTTACCCCCGTGGGATATATATTCTACCCACACACATTTGGAACTCTCCTGGGGTACCCTCACACATATTCCCTCATTTAGTGGATATTTTCACAAAAAAAGTGATATTTTCAAAAATCCAGAAAATTGCCTGAAAACAACTTAATAGCAAGGACTCATTGGGTGAATCGCTCTGGAACTGAAATCGGAACGTTCACTGACATTTGACCTATCTGAAAGTCTGATAAACACCGGAAAAATGACTAAGTCCAAAAAAAAAAATTTTTAAACTTTTTTCAATTTTACCCCCGTGGGATATATATTCTACCCACACACATTTTGAACTCTCCTGGCATACCCTCACACATATTATTCCCCCATTTAGTGGATATTTTCACAAAAAAGTAAAATTTTCAAAAATCCAGAAAATTGGCTTAAAACGACTAAATATTAAGGACTCATTGGGCGAATCGCTCTGGAACTGAAATTGGAACGCTCACTAACATTTCCCCTATCTGAAAGTCTGATAAACGCCGGAAAAATGACTAAGTCCAAAAAAATATTTTTTCCAACTTTTTTCAATTTTACCCCCGTGGGATATATATTCTACCCACACACATTTGGAACACTCCTGGGGTACCCTCACACATATTCCCTCATTTAGTGGATATTTTCACAAAAAAAGTGATATTTTCAAAAATCCAGAAAATTGCCTGAAAACAACTTAATAGCATGGACTCATTGGGCGAATCGCTCTGGAACTGAAATCGGAACGCTCACTGTCATTTCCCCTATCTGAATGTCTGATAAACGCCGGAAAAATGACTAAGTCCAAAAAAATATTTTTTTCACCTTTTTTCAATTTTACCCCCATGGGATATATATTCTACTCACACACATTTGGAACTCTCCTGGGGTACCCTCACACATATTATTCCCTCATTTAGTGGATATTTTCTCCAAAAAGTGAAATTTTTAAAAATCCAGAAAATTGGCTGAAAACGACTAAATATCAAGGACTCATTGGGCGAATCGCTCTGGAACTGAAATCGGAACGCTCACTGACATTTCCCCTATCTGAAAGTCTGATAAACGCCGGAAAAATGACTAAGTCCAAAAAAATTTTTTTAAACTTTTTTCAATTTTACCCCCGTGGGATATATATTCTACCCACACACATTTGGAACTCTCCTGGGGTACCCTCACACATATTCCCTCATTTAGTGGATATTTTCACAAAAAAGTAAAATTTTCAAAAATCCAAAATATTGGCTGAAAACGACTAAATATCAAGGACTCATTGGGCGAATCGCTCTGGAACTGAAATCGGAACGCTCACTGACATTTGCCCTATCTGAAAGTCTGATAAACGCCGGAAAAATGACTAAGTTCAAAAAAAATAGTTTTAAACTTTTTTCAATTTTACCCCCGTGGGATATACATTCTACCCACACACATTTGGAACTCTCCTGGGGTACCCTCACACATATTATTCCCTCATTTAGTGGATACTTTCACAAAAAAGTGAAATTTTCAAAAATCCAAAATATTGGCTGAAAACGACTAAATATCAAGGACTCATTGGGCGAATCACTCTGGAACTGAAATCGAAATGCACACTGACATTTGCCCTATCTGAAAGACTGAAAAACGCCGGAAAAATGACTAAGTCCCAAAAAAAATTTTTTTTCAACTTTTTTCAATTTTACCCCCGTGGGATATATATTCTACCCAAACACATTTGGAACTCTCCTGGGGTACCCTCACACATTATTCCCTCATTTAGTGGATATTTTGACAAAAAAGTGAAATTTTCAAAAATCCAGAAAATTGGCTGAAAACGACTTAATATCAAGGACTCATTGGGCGAATCGCTCTGGAACTAACATCGGAACGCTCACTGACATTTCCCCTATCTGAAAGTCTGATAAATGCCGTAAAAATGACTAAGTCCAAAAAAAAATTTTTTTCAACTTTTTTCAATTTTACCCCCGTGGAATATATATATTCTACCCACACACATTTGGAACTCTCCTGGGGTACCCTCACACATATTATTCCCTCATTTAGTGGATATTTTCACAAAAAAGTAAAATTTTCAAAAATCCAGAAAATTGGCTGAAAACGACTAAATATTAAGGACTCATTGGGCGAATCGCTCTGGAACTGAAATTGGAATGCTCACTAACATTTCCCCTATCTGAAAGTCTGATAAACGCCGGAAAAATGACTAAGTCCAAAAAAAATTTTTTTCAACTTTTTTCAATTTTACCCCCGTGGGATATATATTCTACCCACACACATTTGGTACTCTCCTGGGGTACCCTCACACATATTATTCCCTCATTTAGTGGATATTTTCACAAAAAAGTGAAATTTTCAAAAATGCAGAAATTGGCTGAAAACGACTAAATATTAAGAACTAATTGGGCAAATCGCTCTGGAACTGAAATCGGAACACTCACTGACATTTCCCATATCTGAAAGTCTTATAAACGTTGGAAAAATGACAGTCCCAAAAAAATTTTTTTCAACTTTTTTCAATTTTACCCCCGTGGGATATATATTCTACCCACACACATTTGGAACTCTCCTGGGGTACCCTCACACATATTCCCTCATTTAGTGGATATGTTCACAAAAAAGTGAAATTTTCAAAAATCCAAAATATTGGCTGAAAACGACTAAATATCAAGGACTCATTGGGCGAATCGCTCTGGAACTGAAATCGGAACGCTCACTGACATTTCCCCTATCTGAAAGTCTGATAAACGCTGGAAAAATGACAGTCCAAAAAAAAAAATTTTTCAACTTTTTTCAATTTTACCCCCGTGGGATATATATTCTATCCACACACATTTTGAACTCTCCTGGCGTACCCTCACACATATTATTCCCCCATTTAGTGGATATTTTCATAAAAAAGTAAGATTTTCAAAAATCCAGAAAATTGGCTGAAAACGACTAAATATCAAGGACTAATTGGGCGAATCGCTCTGGAACTGAAATCGGAACGCTCACTGACATTTGCCCTATCTGAAAGTCTGATAAACGCCGGAAAAATGACTAAGTTCAAAAAAAATTGTTTTAAACTTTTTTCAATTTTACCCCCGTGGGATATATATTCTACCCACACACATTTGGAACTCTCCTGGGGTACCCTCACACATATTATTCCCTCATTTAGTGGATATTTTCACAAAAAAGGGAAATTTTCAAAAATCCAGAAAATTGGCTGAAAACGACTAAATATCAAGGACTCATTGGGCGAATCGCTCTGGAACTGAAATCGGAACGCTCACTGACATTTCCCCTATCTGAAAGTCTGATAAACTCCGGAAAAATGACTAAGTCCAAAAAAAAAAATGTTTCAACTTTTTTCAATTTTACCCCCCGTGGGATATATATTCTACCCACACACATTTGGAACTCTCCTGGGGTACCCTCACACATATTATTCCCTCATTTAGTGGATATTTTCACAAAAAAGTGAAATTTTCAAAAATCCAGAAATTGGCTGAAAACGACTAAATATCAAGGACTGATTGGGCAAATCGCTCTGGAACTGAAATCGGAACGCTCACTGACATTTCTCCTCTCTGAAAGTCTGATAAACGCCGGAAAAATGACTAAGTCTAAAAAAAATTTTTTTCAACTTTTTTCAATTTTACCCCCGTGGGATATATATTCTACCCACACACATTTGGAACTCTCCTGGGGTACCCTCACACATATTATTCCCTCATTTAGTGGATATTTTCACAAAAAAGTGAAATTTTCAAAAATCCAGAAATTGGCTGAAAACGACTAAATATCAAGGACTGATTGGGCAAATCGCTCTGGAACTGAAATCGGAACGCTCACTGACATTTCTCCTCTCTGAAAGTCTGATAAACGCCGGAAAAATGACTAAGTCTAAAAAAAATTTTTTTCAACTTTTTTCAATTTTACCCCCGTGGGATATATATTCTACCCACACACATTTGGAACTCTCCTGGGGTACCCTCACACATATTATTCCCTCATTTAGTGGATATTTTCACAAAAAAGTGAAATTTTCAAAAATCCAGAAAATTGGCTGAAAACGACTAAATATCAAGGACTCATTGGGCGAATCGCTCTGGAACTGAAATCGGAACGCTCACTGACATTTCCCCTATCTGAAAGTCTGATAAATGCCGTAAAAATGACTAAGTCCAAAAAAAAATTTTTTTCAACTTTTTTCAATTTTACCCCCGTGGAATATATATATTCTACCCACACACATTTGGAACTCTCCCGGGGTACCATCACACATATTATTCCCTCATTTAGTGGATATTTTCACAAAAAAGTAAAATTTTCAAAAATCCAGAAAATTGGCTGAAAACGACTAAATATTAAGGACTCATTGGGCGAATCGCTCTGGAACTGAAATTGGAATGCTCACTAACATTTCCCCTATCTGAAAGTCTGATAAACGCCGGAAAAATGACTAAGTCCAAAAAAATATTTTTTCCAACTTTTTTCAATTTTACCCCCGTGGGATATATATTCTACCCACACACATTTGGAACACTCCTGGGGTACCCTCACACATATTCCCTCAATTAGTGGATATTTTCACAAAAAAAGTGAAATTTTTAAAAATCCAGAAAATTGGCTGAAAACGACTAAATATCAAGGACTCATTGGGCGAATCGCTCTGGAACTGAAATCGGAACGCTCACTGACATTTCCCCAATCTGAAAGTCTGATAAACGCCGGAAAAATGACAGTCCAAAAAAAAAAATTTTTCAACTTTTTTCAATTTTACCCCCGTGGGATATATATTCTACCCAAACACATTTGGAACTCTCCTGGGGTACCCTCACACATTATTCCCTCATTTAGTGGATATTTTGACAAAAAAGTGAAATTTTCAAAAATCCAGAAAATTAGCTGAAAAAGACTTAATATCAAGGACTCATTGGGCGAATCGCTCTGGAACTAACATCGGAACGCTCACTGACATTTCCCCTATCTGAAAGTCTGATAAATGCCGTAAAAATGACTAAGTCCAAAAAAAAATTTTTTTCAACTTTTTTCAATTTTACCCCCGTGGAATATATATATTCTACCCACACACATTTGGAACTCTCCTGGGGTACCCTCACACATATTATTCCCTCATTTAGTGGATATTTTCACAAAAAAGTGAAATTTTCCAAAATCCAAAATATTGGCTGAAAACGACTAAATATCAAGGACTCATTGGGCGAAACGCTCTGGAACTGAAATCGGAATGATCACTGACAATTCCCCTATGTGAAAGTCTGATAAACGCCGGAAAAATGACTAAGTCCAAAAAAAATTTTTTTCAACTTTTTTCAATTTTACCCCCGTGGGATATATATTCTACCCACACACATTTGGTACTCTCCTGGGGTACCCTCACACATATTATTCCCTCATTTAGTGGATATTTTCACAAAAAAGTGAAATTTTCAAAAATGCAGAAATTGGCTGAAAACGACTAAATATTAAGAACTAATTGGGCAAATCGCTCTGGAACTGAAATCGGAACACTCACTGACATTTCCCATATCTGAAAGTCTTATAAACGTTGGAAAAATGACAGTCCCAAAAAAATTTTTTTCAACTTTTTTCAATTTTACCCCCGTGGGATATATATTCTACCCACACACATTTGGAACTCTCCTGGGGTACCCTCACACATATTCCCTCATTTAGTGGATATGTTCACAAAAAAGTGAAATTTTCAAAAATCCAAAATATTGGCTGAAAACGACTAAATATCAAGGACTCATTGGGCGAATCGCTCTGGAACTGAAATCGGAACGCTCACTGACATTTCCCCTATCTGAAAGTCTGATAAACGCTGGAAAAATGACAGTCCAAAAAAAAAAATTTTTCAACTTTTTTCAATTTTACCCCCGTGGGATATATATTCTATCCACACACATTTTGAACTCTCCTGGCGTACCCTCACACATATTATTCCCCCATTTAGTGGATATTTTCATAAAAAAGTAAGATTTTCAAAAATCCAGAAAATTGGCTGAAAACGACTAAATATCAAGGACTAATTGGGCGAATCGCTCTGGAACTGAAATCGGAACGCTCACTGACATTTGCCCTATCTGAAAGTCTGATAAACGCCAGAAAAATGACTAAGTTCAAAAAAAATTGTTTTAAACTTTTTTCATTTTTACCCCCGTGGGATATATATTCTACCCACACACATTTGGAACTCTCCTGGGGTACCCTCACACATATTATTCCCTCATTTAGTGGATATTTTCACAAAAAAGGGAAATTTTCAAAAATCCAGAAAATTGGCTGAAATCGACTAAATATCAAGGACTCATTGGGCGAATCGCTCTGGAACTGAAATCGGAACGCTCACTGACATTTCCCCTATCTGAAAGTCTGATAAACTCCGGAAAAATGACTAAGTCCAAAAAAAAAAATGTTTCAACTTTTTTCAATTTTACCCCCCGTGGGATATATATTCTACCCACACACATTTGGAACTCTCCTGGGGTACCCTCACACATATTATTCCCTCATTTAGTGGATATTTTCACAAAAAAGTGAAATTTTCAAAAATCCAGAAATTGGCTGAAAACGACTAAATATCAAGGACTGATTGGGCAAATCGCTCTGGAACTGAAATCGGAACGCTCACTGACATTTCTCCTCTCTGAAAGTCTGATAAACGCCGGAAAAATGACTAAGTCTAAAAAAAATTTTTTTCAACTTTTTTCAATTTTACCCCCGTGGGATATATATTCTACCCACACACATTTGGAACTCTCCTGGGGTACCCTCACACATATTATTCCCTCATTTAGTGGATATTTTCACAAAAAAGTGAAATTTTCAAAAATCCAGAAATTGGCTGAAAACGACTAAATATCAAGGACTGATTGGGCAAATCGCTCTGGAACTGAAATCGGAACGCTCACTGACATTTCTCCTCTCTGAAAGTCTGATAAACGCCGGAAAAATGACTAAGTCTAAAAAAAATTTTTTTCAACTTTTTTCAATTTTACCCCCGTGGGATATATATTCTACCGACACACATTTGGAACTCTCCTGGGGTAACCTCACACATATTATTCCCTCATTTAGTGGATATTTTCACAAAAAAGTGAAATTTTCCAAAATCCAAAATATTGGCTGAAAACGACTAAATATCAAGGACTCATTGGGCGAAACGCTCTGGAACTGAAATCGGAACGATCACTGACATTTCCCCTATCTGAAAGTCTGATAAACGCCGGAAAAATGACTAAGTCCAAAAAAAAAAATTTTTTCAACTTTTTTCAATTTTACCCCCGTGGGATATATATTCTACCCACACACATTTGGAACTCTCCTGGGGTACCCTCACACATATTATTCCCTCATTTAGTGGATATTTTCACAAAAAAGTTAAATTTTCAAAAATCCAGAAAATTGGCTGAAAACGACTAAATATCAAGGACTCATTGGGCGAATCGCTCTGGAACTGAAATCGGAACGCTCACTGACATTTCCCCTATCTGAAAGTCTGATAAACGCCGGAAAAATGACTAAGTCCAAAAAAAAAATTTTTTTTCACTTTTTTCAATTTTACCCCCGTGGGATATATATTCTACCCACACACATTTGGAACTCTCCTGGGGTACCCTCACACATATTATTCCCAAATTTAGTGGATATTTTCACAAAAAAGGGAAATTTTCAAAAATCCAGAAAATTGGCTGAAAACTACTAAATATCAAGGACTCATTGGGCGAATCGCTCTGGAACTGAAATCGGAACGCTCACTGACATTTCCCCTATCTGAAAGTCTGATAAACGCTGAAAAAATTACTACCGTATATTCCGGCGTATAAGACGACTTGGTGTATAAGACGACCCCCCTACTTTCCTGTTAAAATATAGAGTTTAGGATATATTCACTGTATAAGACTACCCCTTTTCCAACGCATACCAAACACCGGTAAAATTTAAAAAAAAACAGATTTGAATTTAACATGGTCCTTTTTTAATTTAAATTCTTATGACACGCAGGTATATAGCAGGAAAACTGTCACTCATAAACATATTAAAATAGGGGGGACCCCACGTCATTTTTTGGGGGGGTCCCCCATTCTAATAGCTAGTAAAGGCTAGGTATTCAGCTGGGGGCTGATATTAGTAGCCTGGGAAGCTCCGTGGGTATTACCCTCTTCCCAGACTTCAAACATCTGCCCCAGCCGTCTGCTTAACCTCCGCTAGAGACTATAATGATGGTGCATCCCACGCCAATTTTCTTTTTAAAAAATCCTTTATTTTAACACTAAATGACAATTGAGGGGTTAATAAAGATGCAGTCCCTAAATTATTAATTTTGTAATTAATTTTTCCCAAAAATGTTGACGTGGGGCTTCGCCATATTTTTGTGTCCAGCCAGGTACAGCAGGCAGGAACGGGCTGCCCCCAACCACCAGCTGCCTATTTGTACCTGGCCGGACACAACAATATAGGGAAGCCCTTTTTTTTTTAATTATTTCATGAAATAATTAAAAAAAAAAATACGTGGGGCTTCGCCCTATTTTTGTGTCCAGCCAGGTACAACTAGGCAGCTGGGGGCTGGAATCTGCAGCGCAGGGAGGCCCAAGCTTTCTGGGCCCCCCCCCCCGCTGCAAATTGCAGTCCGCAGCCACCCCGGAAAATGGCGCGTTCATAGAAGCGCCATCTTCTGGCGCTGTACCCAACTCATCCAGGGCCCTGGTGCGGTGGCTCACTGGGTAATAAAGGGGTTAGGGCCAGCTTGGCATTATCAGCTGGCCCTAAGCCCGAAATTCATGGGGTCACGCCAATATTAGACATGACCGCCATGAATTTCTAGTAAAGTAATTAAAAAAAACACAACACCCAGAATAAAGTCCTTTAATTGAAATAAAGACACAATTCTTTAATGTTCTAAATTAAACCATACTTACAGTCACGCCCATTCCAGCAGAAGCAAACGATCTCCTGCAATAAAAGTAAAATAATAAAGCAACCTCATCCTTACCTTTCCATGGTTCCAAGGACCGGTTCAGCTCTGCTACATTCACATGACAGGCTGCACCGCAGCAGAACGCTGCCATCCAGCCTGTCATCCCGCAGACACTGAGAAGCGCAGGCATGCTTGCACTCCTCAGTGTCTGACTGTGACGGCATCCAGATGAGCCGAGATCATGTCCAATGAACTCGGCTCACCTCATGCACGTCACTGACAGCGTGGGAAAATTCTCCTGCTCCCCGCATGCGCAGTAGAAGTTTCCCACGCTGTCAGTGACGGACATCCAGGAGGTGAGCTGAGTTCATTGTCGGCTCATCTGGATGCCGTCACAGTCAGACACTGAGGAGCGCAAGCATGCCTGCGCTTCTCAGTGTCTGCGGGATGACAGGCTGGATGGCAGCTTTCTGCTGCGGTCCAGCCTGTCATCTCGATGTAGCAGAGCTGGACCCGTCCTGGGAACCATGGAGAGGTAAGGATGAGGTTGCTTTATTATTTTTCTTTTATTGCAGGAGATCGTTGGCTTCAGCTGGAATGGGCGTGATGGTAAGTATGGTTTAATTTAGAACAATAAAGATTTGTGTCTTTATTTCAATTAAAGGACTTTATTCTGGGTGTTTGTGTTTTTTTTAACTTTGACTATGGGGTTAGTAATGGGGGTGTCTTATAGACGCCTCTCCATTACTAACCTGGGCTTGATGTCAGCTGGCATTATAAGCTGACATCAACCCCAGCCCTATTACCCCACTGCCACCGCTACAGGGCAGTGGGAAGAGCGAGGCTAAGTGCCAGAATTGGCGCATCCTATGGATGCGCCATTTCTGAGGCGGCTGACGGCTGGTGTTTCTAGCCTGGGAGGGGGCCAATATTCATGACACCCTTCCTGGGCTATTAATATCAGCCTCCAGCTGTCTGCCTAGCCTTTGCTAGCTATTAAAATAGGGGGGACCCCACGTCATTTTTTTGGGATCCCCCATTTTAATAGCTAGTAAAGGCTAAGTATTCAGCTGGGGGCTGATATTAGTAGCCTGGGAAGCTTCGTGGGTATTACCCCCTTCCCAGGCTTCAAACATCTGCCCCAGCCGTCTGCTTAACCTCCGCTAGAGACTAAAATTAAGGGGAACCCCACGCCAATTTTTTTTTTAATAAATCCGTTATTTTAACATTAGATGACAAGTACAGTAACCAACACTATCACTGTACTTCATATATTTGTGACTGACATGTTTCTATCTATCTAATCTATGTGTGATGCTCTATTCTGTCTGTTATAAATTGTCGGGTACCGCTGCTGAATTGCCGGTGGCTTTTTTAAAGAGACGGTGCATAAAAACACTATTATTTGTTTTAATAAATCCTTTACACTAAATGACAAGTACAGTAAGCAACACTGTCACTGTACTTCATATATATGTGACTGACATGTTTCTATCTATCTAATCTATGTGTGAAGCTCTATTCTTTCTATTCTAAATTGTCGGGTGCCGGCTTATGCCGCTGCTGAATTGCCGGCTTTTCATATATTGTCACAGAAGCGATGCGAACTTCCCTGCTCCGGACACAGCGCAGCGCTTCTGTGACAAGTGAAAGCTGTCGGCACAGAAGCCCTGCGCTGTGTCCGGAGCTGGGAATACGCAGCGATGTGTCAGTTTCAGCTCAGAAGCGCTGACTGTCTGGACCTACCGCCGCGGTATTTTAACTCCCTCCACCTTATATTAACTCCGACATGGCAGGGATACGGCCACAGCAGCTTATTAACACCCCCAGAGTATCCCCGCATGTCAATTTCTGAAAGTTCAAAAGCATTACCGGCGTATAAGACGACCCCAGACTAGACAGAAGATTTTTCAGTCTTCAAAAGTCGTCTTATACGCCGGAATATACGGTAAGTCCAAAAAAAAATTTTTTCAACTTTTTTCAATTTTACCCCCGTGGGATAGATATTCTACCCACACACATTTGGAACTCTCCTGGGGTACCCTCACACATATTATTCCCTCATTTAGTGGATATTTTCATAAAAAAGTGAAATTTTCAAAAATAAAGAAAATTGGCTGAAAATGACTAAATATCAAGGACTCATTGGGTGAATCGCTCTGGAACTGAAATCGGAACGCTCACTGACATTTGCCCTATCTGAAAGTCTGATAAACGCCGGAAAAATGACTAAGTCCAAAAAAAAAAATGTTTCAACTTTTTTCAATTTTACCCCCGTGGGATATATATTCTACCCACACACATTTAGAACTCTCCTGGGGTACCCTCACACATATTATTCCCTCATTTAGTGGATATTTTGACAAAAAAGTGAAATTTTCAAAAATCCAGAAAATTGGCTGAAAACAACTAAATATCAAGGACTCATTGGGCGAATCGCTCTGGAACTGAAATCGGAACGCTCACTGACATTTCCCCTATCTGAAAGTCTGATAAACGCCGGAAAAATGACTAAGTCCAAAAAAAAAATTTTTTTTTCACTTTTTTCAATTTTACCCCCGTGGGATATATATTCTAACCACACACATTTGGAACTCTCCTGGGGTACCCTCACACATATTATTCCCTCATTTAGTGGATATTTTCACAAAAAAGTGAAATTTTCAAAAATCCAGCAACTTGGCTGAAAATGACTAAATATCAAGGACTCATTGGGCGAATCGCTCTGGAACTGAAATCGGAACGCTCACTGATATTTCCCCTATCTGAAAGTCTGATAAACGCTGATAAAATGACTAACTCCAAAAAAAAATTTTTTTCAACTTTTTTGAATTTTACCCCTGTGGGATATATATTTTACCCACACACATTTGGAACTCTCCTGGGGTACCCCCACACATATTATTCCCTCATTTAGTGGATATTTTCACAAAAAAGTGAAATTTTCAAAAACCCAGAAACTTGGCTGAAAACGACTAAAAATCAATGACTCATTGGGCAAATCGCTCTGGAACTGAAATCAGAACGCTCACTGACATTTCCCCTATCTGAAAGTCTGATAAATGTTGGAAAAATGCCAAAGTCCCCAAAAAATTTTTTTTCAACTTTTTTCAATTTTACCCCCGTGTGATATATATTCTACCCACACACATTTAGAACTCTCCTGGGGTACCCTCACACATATTATTCCCTCATTTAGTGGATATTTTCACAAAAAAGTGAAATTTTCAAAAATCCCGAAAATTGGCTGAAAACGACTAAATATCAAGGACTCATTGGGCGAATCGCTCTGGAACTGAAATCGGAACGATCACTGACATTTGCCCTATCTGAAAGTCTGATAGACGCCGGAAAATTGACTAAGTACAAAAAAAATTTTTTTTTAACTTTTTTCACTTTTACCACTGTGGGATATATATTCTACCCACACACATTTGGAACTCTCCTGGGGTCCCCTCACACATATTATTCCCTCATTTATTGGATATTTTCACAAAAAAGTGAAATTTTCAAAAATCCAGAAAATATGCTGAAAACGACTAAATATCAAGGACTCATTGGGTGAATCGATCTGGAACTGAAATCGGAGCACTCACTTACATTTGCCCTATCTGAAAGTCTGATAAACGTTGGAAAAATGACTAAGTCCAAAAAAAAAAATTTTTAAACTGTTTTCAATTTTACCCCCGTGGGATATATATTCTACCCACACACATTTGGAACTCTCCTGGGGTCCCCTCACACATATTATTCCCTCATTCAGTGGATATTTTCACAAAAAAGTGAAATTTTCAAAAATCCAGAAAATTGGCTGAAAAAGACTAAACATCAAGGACTCATTGGTTGAATCGATCTGGAACTGAAATCGGAACGCTCACTGACATTTCCTCTATCTGAAAGTCTGATAAATGTCGGAAAAATGAATAAGTCCAAAAAAATATTTTTTCAACTTTTTTCAATTTTACCCCCGTGGGATATATATTCTACCCACACACATTTTGTACTCTCCTGGGGTACCCTCACACATATTATTCCCTCATTTAGTGGATATTTTCACAAAAAAGTGAAATTTTCAAAAATCCAGAAACTTGGCTGAAAACGACTAAATATCAAGGACTCATTGGGCGAATCGCTCTGGAACTGAAATCGGAGCGATCACTGACATTTGACCTATGTGAAAGTCTGATAGACGCCGGAAAATTGACTAAGTACAAAAAAAAAATTTTTTTAAACTTTTTTCAATTTTACCCGCGTGGGATATATATTCTACCCACACACATTTGGAACTCTCCTGGGGTCCCCTCACACATATTATTCCCTCATTTAGTGGATATTTTCACAAAAAAGTGAAATTTTCAAAAATCCAGAAACTTGGCTTGAAACGACTAAATATCAAGGACTCATTGGGCAAATCGCTCTGGAACTGTAATCGGAACAATCACTGACATTTGCCCTATCTGAAAGTCTGATAAACGCCGGAAAAATGACTAAGTCCAAAAAAAATTTTTGTTCAACTTTTTTCAATTTTACCCCCGTGTGATATATATTCTACCCACACACATTTGGATCTCTCGTGGGGTACCCTCACACATATTATTCCCTCATTTAGTGGATATTTTCACAAAAAAGTGAAATTTTCAAAAATCAAGAAAATTGGCAGAAAACAACTAAATATCAAGGACTCATTGGGCGAATCGATCTGGAACTGAAATCGGAACGCTCACTGACATTTCCTCTATCTGAAAGTCTGATAAACGTTGGAAAAATTACTAAGTAAAAAAAAAATTTTTTTTAAACTTTTTTCAATTTTAGCCCCGTGGGATATATATTCTACCCAAACACATTTGGAACTCTCCTGGGGTACCCTCACACATATTATTCCCTCATTTAGTGGATATTTTCACAAAAAAGTGAAATTTTCAAAAATCCAGAAACTTGGCTGAAAACGACTAAATATCAAGGACTCATTGGGCGAATCGCTCTGGAACTGAAATCGGAACGCTCACTGACATTTTCCCTATCTGAAAGTCTGATAAACGTTGGAAAAATGACTAAGTCCAAAAAAAAATTTTTTTTAAACTTTTTTCAATTTTACCCCCGTGGGATATATATTCTACCCACACACATTTGGAACTCTCCTGGGGTACCCTCACACATATTATTCCCTCATTTAGTGGATATTTTCACAAAAAAGTGAAATTTTCAAAAATCCAGAAACTTGGTTGAAAACGACTAAACATCAAGGACTCATTGGGCGAATCGCTCTGAAACTGAAAGCGGAACGATCACTGACATTTGCCCTATCTGAAAGTCTGATAGACGCCGGAAAATTGACTAAGTACAAAAAAAAAATTTTTTAAACTTTTTTCAATTTTACCCCCGTGGGATATATATTCTACCCACACACATTTGGAACTCTCCTGGGGTCCCCTCACACATATTATTCCCTCATTTATTGGATATTTTCACAAAAAAGTGAAATTTTCAAAAATCCAGAAAATATGCTGAAAACGACTAAATATCAAGGACTCATTGGGTGAATCGATCTGGAACTGAAATCGGAGCACTCACTTACATTTGCCCTATCTGAAAGTCTGATAAACGTTGGAAAAATGACTAAGTCCAAAAAAAAAAATTTTTAAACTGTTTTCAATTTTACCCCCGTGGGATATATATTCTACCCACACACATTTGGAACTCTCCTGGGGTCCCCTCACACATATTATTCCCTCATTCAGTGGATATTTTCACAAAAAAGTGAAATTTTCAAAAATCCAGAAAATTGGCTGAAAAAGACTAAACATCAAGGACTCATTGGTTGAATCGATCTGGAACTGAAATCGGAACGCTCACTGACATTTCCTCTATCTGAAAGTCTGATAAATGTCGGAAAAATGAATAAGTCCAAAAAATATTTTTTCAACTTTTTTCAATTTTACCCCCGTGGGATATATATTCTACCCACACACATTTTGTACTCTCCTGGGGTACCCTCACACATATTATTCCCTCATTTAGTGGATATTTTCACAAAAAAGTGAAATTTTCAAAAATCCAGAAACTTGGCTGAAAACGACTAAATATCAAGGACTCATTGGGCGAATCGCTCTGGAACTGAAATCGGAGCGATCACTGACATTTGACCTATGTGAAAGTCTGATAGACGCCGGAAAATTGACTAAGTACAAAAAAAAAATTTTTTTAAACTTTTTTCAATTTTACCCGCGTGGGATATATATTCTACCCACACACATTTGGAACTCTCCTGGGGTCCCCTCACACATATTATTCCCTCATTTAGTGGATATTTTCACAAAAAAGTGAAATTTTCAAAAATCCAGAAACTTGGCTTGAAACGACTAAATATCAAGGACTCATTGGGCAAATCGCTCTGGAACTGTAATCGGAACGATCACTGACATTTGCCCTATCTGAAAGTCTGATAAACGCCGGAAAAATGACTAAGTCCAAAAAAAATTTTTGTTCAACTTTTTTCAATTTTACCCCCGTGTGATATATATTCTACCCACACACATTTGGATCTCTCGTGGGGTACCCTCACACATATTATTCCCTCATTTAGTGGATATTTTCACAAAAAAGTGAAATTTTCAAAAATCAAGAAAATTGGCAGAAAACAACTAAATATCAAGGACTCATTGGGCGAATCGATCTGGAACTGAAATCGGAACGCTCACTGACATTTCCTCTATCTGAAAGTCTGATAAACGTTGGAAAAATTACTAAGTAATAAAAAAATTTTTTTTAAACTTTTTTCAATTTTAGCCCCGTGGGATATATATTCTACCCAAACACATTTGGAACTCTCCTGGGGTACCCTCACACATATTATTCCCTCATTTAGTGGATATTTTCACAAAAAAGTGAAATTTTCAAAAATCCAGAAACTTGGCTGAAAACGACTAAATATCAAGGACTCATTGGGCGAATCGCTCTGGAACTGAAATCGGAACGCTCACTGACATTTTCCCTATCTGAAAGTCTGATAAACGTTGGGAAAATGACTAAGTCCAAAAAAAAATTTTTTTTAAACTTTTTTCAATTTTACCCCCGTGGGATATATATTCTACCCACACACATTTGGAACTCTCCTGGGGTACCCTCACACATATTATTCCCTCATTTAGTGGATATTTTCACAAAAAAGTGAAATTTTCAAAAATCCAGAAACTTGGTTGAAAACGACTAAACATCAAGGACTCATTGGGCGAATCGCTCTGAAACTGAAATCGGAACGATCACTGACATTTGCCCTATCTGAAAGTCTGATAGACGCTGGAAAATTGACTAAGTACAAAAAAAAAATTTTTTAAACTTTTTTCAATTTTACCCCCGTGGGATATATATTCTACCCACACACATTTGGAACTCTCCTGGGGTACCCTCACACATATTATTCCCTCATTTAGTGGATATTTTCACAAAAAAGTGAAATTTTCAAAAATCCAGAAACTTGGCTGAAAACGACAAAATATCAAGGATTCATTGGGCGAATTGCTCTGGAACTGAAATCGGAACGCTCACTGGCATTTCCCCTATCTGAAAGTCTGATAAACGTTGGAAAAATGACTAAGTCCAAAAAAAAAAATTTTTAAACTTTTTTCAATTTTACCCCCGTGGGATATATATTCTACCCACACACATTTGGAACTCTCCTGGGGTCCTCTCACAGATATTATTCCCTCACTTAGTGGATATTTTCACAAAAAAGTGAAATTTTCAAAAATCAAGAAAATTGGCTGAAAACGACTAAATATCAAGGACTCATTGGTCGAATTGCTCTGGAACTGAAATCGGAACGCTCACTGACATTTCCCCTATCTGAAAGTCTGATAACCGTTGGAAAAATTAGTAAGTCCAAAAAAAAATTTTTTTAAACCTTTTTCAATTTTACCCCCGTGGGATATATATTCTACCCACACACATTTGGATCTCTCCTGGGGTACCCTCACACATATTATTCCCTCATTTAGTGGATATTTTCACAAAAAAGTGAAATTTTCAAAAATCAAGAAAATTGGCTGAAAACGACTAAATATCAAGGACTCATTGGGCGAATCGATCTGGAACTGAAATCGGAACGCTCACTGACATTTCCTCTATCTGAAAGTCTGATAAACGTCGTAAAAATGAATAAGTCCAAAAAAAAATTTTTTCAACTTTTTTCAATTTTACCCCCGTGGGATATATATTCTACCCACACACATTTGGATCTCTCCTGGGGTACCCTCACACATATTATTCACTCATTTAGTGGATATTTTCACAAAAAAGTGAAATTTTCAAAAATCAAGAAAATTGGCTGAAAACGACTAATTATCAAGGACTCATTGGGCGAATCGATCTGGAACTGAAATCGGAATGCTCACTGACATTTCCTCTATCTGAAAGTCTGATAAACGTCGGAAAAATGAATCAGTCCAAAAAAAAATTTTTTCAACTTTTTTCAATTTTACCCCCGTGGGATATATATTCTACCCACACACATTTGGAACTCTCCTGGGGTACCCTCACACATATTATTCCCTCATTTAGTGGATATTTTCACAAAAAAGTGAAATTTTCAAAAATCCAGAAAATTGGCTGAAAAAGACTAAACATCAAGGACTCATTGGGTGAATCGATCTGGAACTGAAATCGGAAAGCTCACTGACATTTCCTCTATCTGAAAGTCTGATAAACGTTGGAAAAATGACAAAGTCCCCAAAAAAATTTTTTTAAACTTTTTTTAATTTTACCCCCGTGGGATATATATTCTACCCACACACATTTGGAACTCTCCTGGGGTCCTCTCACACATATTATTCCCTCATTTAGTGGATATTTTCACAAAAAAGTGAAATTTTCAAAAATACAGAAACTTGGCTGAAAACGACTAAACATCAAGGACTCATTGGGCGAATCGCTCTGGAACTGAAATCGGAACGCTCACTGACATTTCCCCTATCTGAAAGTCTGATAAACGGCGGAAAAATGAATAAGACCAAAAAAAAAATTTTTTCAACTGTTTTCAATTTTACCCCCGTGGGATATATATTCTACCCACACACATTTGGAACACTCCTGGGGCCCCCTCACACATATTATTCCCTCATTTAGTGGATATTTTCACAAAAAAGTGAAATTTTCAAAAATCAAGAAAATTGGCTGAAAACGACTAAATATCAAGGACTCATTGGGCGAATCGATCTGGAACTGAAATCGGAACGCTCACTGACATTTCCTATATCTGAAAGTCTGATAAACGTTGGAAAAATTACTAAGTCCAAAAAAAAATTTTTTAAAACTTTTTTCAATTTTACCCCCGTGGGATATATATTCTACCCACACACATTTGGAACTCTCCTGGGGTACCCTCACACATATTATTCCCTCATTTAGTGGATATTTTCACAAAAAAGTGAAATTTTCAAAAATCCACAAACTTGGCTGAAAACGACTAAATATCAAGGACTCATTGGGCGAATCGCTCTGGAACTGAAATCGGAACGCTCACTGACATTTCCCCTATCTGAAAGTCTGATAAACATTGGAAAAATGAATAAGTGCAAAAAAAAAATGTTTTAAACTTTTTTCAATTTTACCCCCGTGTGATATATATTCTACCCACACACATTTGGAACTCTCCTGGGGTACCCTCACACATATTATTCCCTCATTTAGTGGATATTTTCACAAAAAAGTGAAATTTTGAAAAATCAAGAAAATTGGCTGAAAATGACTAAATATCAAGGACTCATTGGGCGAATCGCTCTGGAACTGAAATCAGAACGCTCACTGACATTTCCCCTATCTGAAAGTATGATAAACGGCGGAAAAATGAATAAGGGCAAAAAAAAATTTTTTAAAACTTTTTTCAGTTTTACCCCCGTGGGATATATATTCTACCCACACACATTTGGAACTCTCCTGGGGTACCCTTACACATATTATTCCCTCATTTAGTGGATATTTTCACAAAAAAGTGAAATTTTCAAAAATCCAGAAACTTGGCTGAAAATGACTAAACATCAAGGACTCATTGGGCGAATCGCTCTGGAACTGAAATCGGAACGATCACTGACATTTGCCCTATCTGAAAGTCTGATAGACGCCGGAAAATTGACTAAGTACAAAAAAATTTTTTTTAAACTTTTTTCAATTTTACCCCCGTGGGATATATATTCCACCCACACACATTTGGATCTCTCGTGGGGTACCCTCACACATATTATTCCCTCATTTAGTGGATATTTTCACAAAAAAGTGAAATTTTCAAAAATCAAGAAAATTGGCAGAAAACAACTAAATATCAAGGACTCATTGGGCGAATCGATCTGGAACTGAAATCGGAACGCTCACTGACATTTCCTCTATCTGAAAGTCTGATAAACGTTGGAAAAATTACTAAGTAAAAAAAAAATTTTTTTTAAACTTTTTTCAATTTTACCCCCGTGGGATATATATTCTACCCAAACACATTTGGAACTCTCCTGGGGTACCCTCACACATATTATTCCCTCATTTAGTGGATATTTTCACAAAAAAGTGAAATTTTCAAAAATCCAGAAACTTGGCTGAAAACGACTAAATATCAAGGACTCATTGGGCGAATCGCTCTGGAACTGAAATCGGAACGCTCACTGACATTTGCCCTATCTGAAAGTCTGATAGACGCCGGAAAATTGACTAAGTACAAAAAAAAAATTTTTTAAACTTTTTTCAATTTTACCCCCGTGGGATATATATTCTACCCACACACATTTGGAACTCTCCTGGGGTACCCTCACACATATTATTCCCTCACTTAGTGGATATTTTCACAAAAAAGTGAAATTTTCAAAAATCAAGAAAATTGGCTGAAAACGACTAAATATCAAGGACTCATTGGGCGAATCGATCTGGAACTGAAATCGGAACGCTCACTGACATTTCCTCTATCTGAAAGTCTGAGAAACGTCGGAAAAATGAATAAGTCCAAAAAAAAATTTTTTAAAACTTTTTTCAATTTTACCCCCGTGGGATATATATTCTACCCACACACATTTGGAACTCTCCTGGGGTACCCTCACACATATTATTCCCTCATTTAGTGGATATTTTCACAAAAAAGTGAAATTTTCAAAAATCCACAAACTTGGCTGAAAACGACTAAATATCAAGGACTCATTGGGCGAATCGCTCTGGAACTGAAATCGGAACGCTCACTGACATTTCCCCTATCTGAAAGTCTGATAAACATTGGAAAAATGAATAAGTGCAAAAAAAAAATGTTTTAAACTTTTTTCAATTTTACCCCCGTGTGATATATATTCTACCCACACACATTTGGAACTCTCCTGGGGTACCCTCACACATATTATTCCCTCATTTAGTGGATATTTTCACAAAAAAGTGAAATTTTGAAAAATCAAGAAAATTGGCTGAAAATGACTAAATATCAAGGACTCATTGGGCGAATCGCTCTGGAACTGAAATCAGAACGCTCACTGACATTTCCCCTATCTGAAAGTATGATAAACGGCGGAAAAATGAATAAGGGCAAAAAAAAATTTTTTAAAACTTTTTTCAGTTTTACCCCCGTGGGATATATATTCTACCCACACACATTTGGAACTCTCCTGGGGTACCCTTACACATATTATTCCCTCATTTAGTGGATATTTTCACAAAAAAGTGAAATTTTCAAAAATCCAGAAACTTGGCTGAAAATGACTAAACATCAAGGACTCATTGGGCGAATCGCTCTGGAACTGAAATCGGAACGATCACTGACATTTGCCCTATCTGAAAGTCTGATAGACGCCGGAAAATTGACTAAGTACAAAAAAATTTTTTTTAAACTTTTTTCAATTTTACCCCCGTGGGATATATATTCCACCCACACACATTTGGATCTCTCGTGGGGTACCCTCACACATATTATTCCCTCATTTAGTGGATATTTTCACAAAAAAGTGAAATTTTCAAAAATCAAGAAAATTGGCAGAAAACAACTAAATATCAAGGACTCATTGGGCGAATCGATCTGGAACTGAAATCGGAACGCTCACTGACATTTCCTCTATCTGAAAGTCTGATAAACGTTGGAAAAATTACTAAGTAAAAAAAAAATTTTTTTTAAACTTTTTTCAATTTTACCCCCGTGGGATATATATTCTACCCAAACACATTTGGAACTCTCCTGGGGTACCCTCACACATATTATTCCCTCATTTAGTGGATATTTTCACAAAAAAGTGAAATTTTCAAAAATCCAGAAACTTGGCTGAAAACGACTAAATATCAAGGACTCATTGGGCGAATCGCTCTGGAACTGAAATCGGAACGCTCACTGACATTTGCCCTATCTGAAAGTCTGATAGACGCCGGAAAATTGACTAAGTACAAAAAAAAAATTTTTTAAACTTTTTTCAATTTTACCCCCGTGGGATATATATTCTACCCACACACATTTGGAACTCTCCTGGGGTACCCTCACACATATTATTCCCTCACTTAGTGGATATTTTCACAAAAAAGTGAAATTTTCAAAAATCAAGAAAATTGGCTGAAAACGACTAAATATCAAGGACTCATTGGGCGAATCGATCTGGAACTGAAATCGGAACGCTCACTGACATTTCCTCTATCTGAAAGTCTGAGAAACGTCGGAAAAATGAATAAGTCCAAAAAAAAATTTTTTCAACTTTTTTCAATTTTACCCCCGTGGGATATATATTCTACCCACACACATTTGGATCTCTCCTGGGGTACCCTCACACATATTATTCACTCATTTAGTGGATATTTTCACAAAAAAGTGAAATTTTCAAAAATCAAGAAAATTGGCTGAAAACGACTAATTATCAAGGACTCATTGGGCGAATCGATCTGGAACTGAAATCGGAACGCTCACTGACATTTCCTATATCTGAAAGTCTGATAAACGTTGGAAAAATTACTAAGTCCAAAAAAAAATTTTTTAAAACTTTTTTCAATTTTACCCCCGTGGGATATATATTCTACCCACACACATTTGGAACTCTCCTGGGGTACCCTCACACATATTATTCCCTCATTTAGTGGATATTTTCACAAAAAAGTGAAATTTTCAAAAATCCACAAACTTGGCTGAAAACGACTAAATATCAAGGACTCATTGGGCGAATCGCTCTGGAACTGAAATCGGAACGCTCACTGACATTTCCCCTATCTGAAAGTCTGATAAACATTGGAAAAATGAATAAGTGCAAAAAAAAAATGTTTTAAACTTTTTTCAATTTTACCCCCGTGTGATATATATTCTACCCACACACATTTGGAACTCTCCTGGGGTACCCTCACACATATTATTCCCTCATTTAGTGGATATTTTCACAAAAAAGTGAAATTTTGAAAAATCAAGAAAATTGGCTGAAAATGACTAAATATCAAGGACTCATTGGGCGAATCGCTCTGGAACTGAAATCAGAACGCTCACTGACATTTCCCCTATCTGAAAGTATGATAAACGGCGGAAAAATGAATAAGGGCAAAAAAAAATTTTTTAAAACTTTTTTCAGTTTTACCCCCGTGGGATATATATTCTACCCACACACATTTGGAACTCTCCTGGGGTACCCTTACACATATTATTCCCTCATTTAGTGGATATTTTCACAAAAAAGTGAAATTTTCAAAAATCCAGAAACTTGGCTGAAAATGACTAAACATCAAGGACTCATTGGGCGAATCGCTCTGGAACTGAAATCGGAACGATCACTGACATTTGCCCTATCTGAAAGTCTGATAGACGCCGGAAAATTGACTAAGTACAAAAAAATTTTTTTTAAACTTTTTTCAATTTTACCCCCGTGGGATATATATTCCACCCACACACATTTGGATCTCTCGTGGGGTACCCTCACACATATTATTCCCTCATTTAGTGGATATTTTCACAAAAAAGTGAAATTTTCAAAAATCAAGAAAATTGGCAGAAAACAACTAAATATCAAGGACTCATTGGGCGAATCGATCTGGAACTGAAATCGGAACGCTCACTGACATTTCCTCTATCTGAAAGTCTGATAAACGTTGGAAAAATTACTAAGTAAAAAAAAAATTTTTTTTAAACTTTTTTCAATTTTACCCCCGTGGGATATATATTCTACCCAAACACATTTGGAACTCTCCTGGGGTACCCTCACACATATTATTCCCTCATTTAGTGGATATTTTCACAAAAAAGTGAAATTTTCAAAAATCCAGAAACTTGGCTGAAAACGACTAAATATCAAGGACTCATTGGGCGAATCGCTCTGGAACTGAAATCGGAACGCTCACTGACATTTGCCCTATCTGAAAGTCTGATAGACGCCGGAAAATTGACTAAGTACAAAAAAAAAATTTTTTAAACTTTTTTCAATTTTACCCCCGTGGGATATATATTCTACCCACACACATTTGGAACTCTCCTGGGGTACCCTCACACATATTATTCCCTCACTTAGTGGATATTTTCACAAAAAAGTGAAATTTTCAAAAATCAAGAAAATTGGCTGAAAACGACTAAATATCAAGGACTCATTGGGCGAATCGATCTGGAACTGAAATCGGAACGCTCACTGACATTTCCTCTATCTGAAAGTCTGAGAAACGTCGGAAAAATGAATAAGTCCAAAAAAAAATTTTTTCAACTTTTTTCAATTTTACCCCCGTGGGATATATATTCTACCCACACACATTTGGATCTCTCCTGGGGTACCCTCACACATATTATTCACTCATTTAGTGGATATTTTCACAAAAAAGTGAAATTTTCAAAAATCAAGAAAATTGGCTGAAAACGACTAATTATCAAGGACTCATTGGGCGAATCGATCTGGAACTGAAATCGGAACGCTCACTGACATTTCCTCTATCTGAAAGTCTGATAAACGTTGGAAAAATGACTAAGTCCAAAAAAAATTTTTTTTAAACTTTTTTCAATTTTACCACCGTGGGATATACATTCTACCCACACACATTTGGATCTCTCCTGGGGTACCCTCACACATATTATTCCCTCATTTAGTGGATATTTTCACAAAAAAGTGACATTTTCAAAAATCCAGAAACTTGGCTGAAAACGACTAAATATCAAGGACTCATTGGGCGAATCGCTCTGGAACTGAAATCGGAACGCTCACTGACATTTCCCCTATCTGAAAGTCTGATAAACATTGGAACAATGAATAAGTGCAAAAAAAAAATTTTTTAAACTTTTTTCAATTTTACCCCTGTGGGATATATATTCTACCCACACACATTTGAATCTGTCCTGGGGTACCCTCACACATATTATTCCCTCATTTAGTGGATATTTTCACAAAAAAGTGAAATTTTCAAAAATCAAGAAAATTGTCTGAAAACGACTAAATATCAAGGACTCATTGGGCGAATCGATCTGGAACTGAAATCGGAACGCTCACTGACATTTCCCCTATCTGAAAGTCTGATAAACATTGGAAAAATGAATAAGTGCAAAAAAAAAATGTTTTAAACTGTTTTCAATTTTACCCCCGTGGGATATATATTCTACCCACACACATTTGGAACACTCCTGGGGCCCCCTCACACATATTATTCCCTCATTTAGTGGATATTTTCACAAAAAAGTGAAATTTTCAAAAATCAAGAAAATTGGCTGAAAACGACTAAATATTAAGGACTCATTGGACGAATCGATCTGGAACTGAAATCGGAACGCTCACTGACATTTCCCCTATCTGAAAGTCTGATAAACATTGGAAAAATGAATAAGTGCAAAAAAAAAATTTTTTAAACTTTTTTCAATTTTACCCCTGTGGGATATATATTCTACCCACACACATTTGAATCTGTCCTGGGGTACCCTCACACATATTATTCCCTCATTTAGTGGATATTTTCACAAAAAAGTGAAATTTTCAAAAATCAAGAAAATTGGCTGAAAACGACTAAATATCAAGGACTCATTGGGCGAATCGCTCTGGAACTGAAATCGGAACGCTCACTGACATTTCCCCTATCTGAAAGTCTGATAAACATTGGAAAAATGAATAAGTGCAAAAAAAAAATTTTTTCAACTGTTTTCAATTTTACCCCCGTGGGATATATATTCTACCCACACACATTTGGAACACTCCTGGGGCCCCCTCACACATATTATTCCCTCATTTAGTGGATATTTTCACAAAAAAGTGAAATTTTCAAAAATCAAGAAAATTGGCTGAAAACGACTAAATATTAAGGACTCATTGGACGAATCGATCTGGAACTGAAATCGGAACGCTCACTGACATTTCCTATATCTGAAAGTCTGATAAACGTTGGAAAAATTACTAAGTCAAAAAAAAAATTTTTTAAAACTTTTTTCAATTTTACCCCCGTGGGATATATATTCTACCCACACACATTTGGAACTCTCCTGGGGTACCCTCACACATATTATTCCCTCATTTAGTGGATATTTTCACAAAAAAGTGAAATTTTCAAAAATCCACAAACTTGGCTGAAAACGACTAAATATCAAGGACTCATTGGGCGAATCGCTCTGGAACTGAAATCGGAACGCTCACTGACATTTCCCCTATCCGAAAGTCTGATAAACATTGGAAAAATGAATAAGTGCAAAAAAAAAATGTTTTAAACTTTTTTCAATTTTACCCCCGTGTGATATATATTCTACCCACACACATTTGGAACTCTCCTGGGGTACCCTCACACATATTATTCCCTCATTTAGTGGATATTTTCACAAAAAAGTGAAATTTTCAAAAATCAAGAAAATTGGCTGAAAATGACTAAATATCAAGGACTCATTGGGCGAATCGCTCTGGAACTGAAATCAGAACGCTCACTGACATTTCCCCTATCTGAAAGTATGATAAACGGCGGAAAAATGAATAAGGGCAAAAAAAAATTTTTTAAAACTTTTTTCAATTTTACCCGCGTGGGATATATATTCTACCCACACACATTTGGAACTCTCCTGGGGTACCCTTACACATATTATTCCCTCATTTAGTGGATATTTTCACAAAAAAGTGAAATTTTCAAAAATCCAGAAACTTGGCTGAAAATGACTAAACATCAAGGACTCATTGGGCGAATCGCTCTGGAACTGAAATCGGAACGATCACTGACATTTGCCCTATCTGAAAGTCTGATAGACGCCGGAAAATTGACTAAGTACAAAAAAATTTTTTTTAAACTTTTTTCAATTTACCCCCGTGGGATATATATTCTACCCACACACATTTGGAACTCTCCTGGGGTCCCCTCACACATATTATTCCCTCATTTAGTGGATATCTTCACAAAAAAGTGAAATTTTCAAAAATCCAGAATATTGGCTGAAAACGACTAAATATCAAGGACTTATTGGGTGAATCGCTCTGGAACTGAAATCGGAACGCTCACTGACATTTCCTCTATCTGAAAGTCTGATAAAAGTTGGAAAAATGACTAAGTGCAAAAAAAAAATTTTTTAACTTTTTTAAATTTTACCCCCGTGGGATATATATTCTACCCACACACATTTGGATCTCTCCTGGGGTACCCTCACACATATTATTCCCTCATTTAGTGGATATCTTCACAAAAAAGTGAAATTTTCAAAAATCCAGAAAATTGGCTGAAAATGACTAAATATCAAGGACTCATTGGGTGAATCGCTCTGGAACTGAAATCGGAACGCTCACTGACATTTCCCCTATCTGAAAGTCTGATAAACGGCGGAAAAATGAATAAGTCCAAAAAAAAATTTTTTTCAACTGTTTTCAATTTTACCCCCGTGGGATATATATTCTACCCACACACATTTGGAACACTCCTGGGGCCCCCTCACACATATTATTCCCTCATTTAGTGGATATTTTCACAAAAAAGTGAAATTTTCAAAAATCAAGAAAATTGGCTGAAAACGACTAAATATTAAGGACTCATTGGACGAATCGCTCTGGAACTGAAATCGGAACGCTCACTGACATTTCCCCTATCTGAAAGTCTGATAAACGGCGGAAAAATGAATAAGTCCAAAAAAAAAATTTTTTCAACTGTTTTCAATTTTACCCCCGTGGGATATATATTCTACCCACACACATTTGGAACACTCCTGGGGCCCCCTCACACATATTATTCCCTCATTTAGTGGATATTTTCACAAAAAAGTGAAATTTTCAAAAATCAAGAAAATTGGCTGAAAACGACTAAATATTAAGGACTCATTGGACGAATCGATCTGGAACTGAAATCGGAACGCTCACTGACATTTCCTATATCTGAAAGTCTGATAAACGTTGGAAAAATTACTAAGTCCAAAAAAAAATTTTTTAAAACTTTTTTCAATTTTACCCCCGTGGGATATATATTCTACCCACACACATTTGGAACTCTCCTGGGGTACCCTCACACATATTATTCCCTCATTTAGTGGATATTTTCACAAAAAAGTGAAATTTTCAAAAATCCACAAACTTGGCTGAAAACGACTAAATATCAAGGACTCATTGGGCGAATCGCTCTGGAACTGAAATCGGAACGCTCACTGACATTTCCCCTATCTGAAAGTCTGATAAACATTGGAAAAATGAATAAGTGCAAAAAAAAAATGTTTTAAACTTTTTTCAATTTTACCCCCGTGTGATATATATTCTACCCACACACATTTGGAACTCTCCTGGGGTACCCTCACACATATTATTCCCTCATTTAGTGGATATTTTCACAAAAAAGTGAAATTTTCAAAAATCAAGAAAATTGGCTGAAAATGACTAAATATCAAGGACTCATTGGGCGAATCGCTCTGGAACTGAAATCAGAACGCTCACTGACATTTCCACTATCTGAAAGTATGATAAACGTTGGAAAAATGACTAAGTCCCAAAAAAATTTTTTTTAAACTTTTTTCAATTTTACCACCGTGGGATATACATTCTACCCACACACATTTGGATCTCTCCTGGGGTACCCTCACACATATTATTCCCTCATTTAGTGGATATTTTCACAAAAAAGTGGCATTTTCAAAAATCCAGAAACTTGGCTGAAAACGACTAAATATCAAGGACTCATTGGGCGAATCGCTCTGGAACTGAAATCGGAACGCTCACTGACATTTCCCCTATCTGAAAGTCTGATAAACATTGGAAAAATGAATAAGTGCAAAAAAAAAATTTTTTAAACTTTTTTCAATTTTACCCCCGTGGGATATATATTCTACCCACACACATTTGGATCTCTCCTGGGTACCCTCACACATATTATTCCCTCATTTAGTGGATATTTTCACAAAATAGTGAAATTTTCAAAAATCCAGAAAATTGGCTGAAAACGACTAAATATCAAGGACTCATTGGGCGAATCGATCTGGAACTGAAATCGGAACGCTCACTGACATTTCCTCTATCTGAAAGTCTGATAAACGTCGGAAAAATGAAAAAGTCCAAAAAAAAATGTTTTCAACTTTTTTCAATTTTACCCCCGTGGGATATATATTCTACCCACACACATTTGGAACTCTCCTGGGGTACCCTCACACATATTATTCCCTCATTTAGTGGATATTTTCACAAAAAAGTGAAATTTTCAAAAATCAAGAAAATTGGCTGAAAAAGACTAAACATCAAGGACTCATTGGGTGAATCGATCTGGAACTGAAATCGGAACGCTCACTGACATTTCCTCTATCTGAAAGTCTGATAAACGTTGGAAAAATGAATAAGTCCAAAAAAAAATGTTTTCAACTTTTTTCAATTTTACCCCCGTGGGATATATATTCTACCCACACACATTTGGAACTCTCCTGGGGTACCCTCACACATATTATTCCCTCATTTAGTGGATATTTTCACAAAAAAGTGAAATTTTCAAAAATCCAGAAAATTGGCTGAAAAAGACTAAACATCAAGGACTCATTGGGTGAATCGATTTGGAACTGAAATCGGAACGCTCACTGACATTTCCTCTATCTGAAAGTATGATAAACGTCGGAAAAATGAATAAGTCCAAAAAAAAATGTTTTCAACTTTTTTCAATTTTACCCCCGTGGGATATATATTCTACCCACACACATTTGGAACTCTCCTGGGGTACCCATCCACATATTATTCCCTCATTTAGTGGATATTTTCACAAAAAAGTGAAATTTTCAAAAATCCAGAAACTTGGCTGAAAACGACTAAATATCAAGGACTCATTGGGCGAATCGCTCTGGAACTGAAATCGGAACGATCACTGACATTTCCCCTATCTGAAAGTCTGATAGACGCCGGAAAATTGACTAAGTACAAAAAAATTTTTTTTTAAACTTTTTTCAATTTTACCCCCGTGGGATATATATTCAACCCACACACATTTGGAACTCTCCTGGGGTCCCCTCACACATATTTTTCCCTCATTTAGTGGATATTTTCACAAAAAAGTGAAATTTTCAAAAATCCAGGTCATTGGCTGAAATTGACTAAATATCAAGGACTCATTGGGCGAATCGCTCTGGAACTGAAATCGGAACGCTCACTGACATTTGCCCTATCTGAAAGTCTGATAAACGCCGGAAAAATGACTAATTCCAAAAAAATTTTTTTTTCAACTTTTTTCAATTTTACCCCCGTGTGATATATATTCTACCCACACACATTTGGATCTCTCCTGGCGTACCCTCACACATGTTATTCCCTCATTTAGTGGATATTTTCACAAAAAAGTGAAATTTTCAAAAATCAAGAAAATTGGCTGAAAACGACTAAATATCAAGGACTCATTGGGAAAATCGATCTGGAACTGAAATCGGAACGCTCACTGACATTTGCCCTATCTGAAAGCCTGATAGACGCCGGAAAATTGACTAATTACAAAAAAAATTTTTTTTAAACTTTTTTCAATTTTACCCCCGTGGGATAGATATTCTACCCACACACATTTGGAACTCTCCTGGGGTCCCCTCACACATATTATTCCCTCATTTAGTGGATATTTTCACAAAAAAGTGAAATTTTCAAAATTCCAGAAACTTGGCTGAAAACGACTAAATATCAAGAACTCATTGGGCGAATCGCTCTGGAACTGAAATCGGAACGATCACTGACATTTGCCCTATCTGAAAGTCTGATAGACGCCAGAAAATTGACTGAGTACAAAAAAAAATTTTTTTAAACTTTTTTCAATTTTACCCCCGTGGGATATATATTCTACCCACACACATTTAGAACTCTCCTGGGGTCCCCTCACACATATTAATCCCTCATTTAGTGGATATTTTCACAAAAAAGTGAAATTTTCAAAAATCCAGAACATTGGCTGAAATTGACTAAATATCAAGGACTCATTGGGCGAATCGATCTGGAACTGAAATCTGAACGCTCACTGACATTTCCTCTATCTGAAAGTCTGATAAACGTTGGAAAAATGACTAAGTCCAAAAAAAATTTTTTTTAAACTTTTTTCAATTTTACCCCCGTGGGATGTACATTCTACCCACACACATTTGGAACTCTCCTGGGGTACCCTCACACATATTATTCTCTCATTTAGTGGATATTTTCACAAAAAAGTGAAATTTTCAAAAATCCAGAAACTTGGCTGAAAACGACTAAATATCAAGGACTTATTGGGCGAATCGCTCTGGAACTGAAATCGGAATGATCACTGACATTTGCCCTATCTGAAAGTCTGATAGATGCCGGAAAATTGACTAAGAACAAAAAAAATTTTTTTTAAACTTTTTTCAATTTTACCCCGTGGGATGTACATTCTACCCACACACATTTGGAACTCTCCTGGGGTACCCTCACACATATTATTCTCTCATTTAGTGGATATTTTCACAAAAAAGTGAAATTTTCAAAAATCCAGAAACTTGGCTGAAAACGACTAAATATCAAGGACTCATTGGGCGAATCGCTCTGGAACTGAAATCGGAACGATCACTGACATTTGCCCTATCTGAAAGTCTAATAGACGCAGGAAAATTGACTAAGTACAAAAAAAAAAAATTTTTAAACTTTTTTCAATTTTACCCCCGTGGGATATATATTCTACCCACACACATTTGGAACTCTCCTGGGTTCCCCTCACACATACTATTCCCTCATTTAGTGGATATTTTCACAAAAAAGTGAAATTTTCAAAAATCCAGAACATTGGCTGAAATTGACTAAATATCAAGGACTCATTGGGCGAATCGCTCTGGAACTGAAATCGGAACGCTCACTGACATTTGCCCTGTCTGAAAGTCTGATAGACGCCGGAAAATTGACTAAGTACAAAAAAAAATTTTTTTAAACTTTTTTCAATTTTACCCCTGTGTGATATATATTCTACCCACACACATTTGGAACTTTCCTGGGGTCCCCTGACACATATTATTCCCTCATTTAGTGGATATTTTCACAAAAAAGTGAAATTTTCAAAAATCCAGAAAATTGGCTGAAAACGACTAAATATCAAGGACTCATTGGGTGAATAGATCTGGAACTGAAATCGGAACGCTCGCTGAGATTAACTCTATCTGAAAGTCTGATAAACGTCGGAAAAATGAATAAGTCCAAAAAAAAATTTTTTAAACTTTTTTCAATTTTACCCCTGTGTGATATATATTCTACCCACACACATTTGGAACTCTCCTGGGGTCCCCTGACACATATTATTCCCTCATTTAGTGGATATTTTCACAAAAAAGTGAAATTTTCAAAAATCCAGAACATTGGCTGAAATTGACTAAATATCAAGGACTCATTGGGCGAATCGCTCTGGAACTGAAATCGGAATGCTCACTGACATTTGCCCTGTCTGAAAGTCTGATAGACGCCGGAAAATTGACTAAGTACAAAAAAAAATTTTTTTAAACTTTTTTCAATTTTACCCCCGTGGGATATATATTCTACCCACACACATTTGGATCTCTCCTGAGGTACCCTCACACATATTATTCTATCATTTAGTGGATATTTTCACAAAATAGTGAAATTTTCAAAAATCCAGAAAATTGGCTGAAAACGTCTAAATATCAAGGACTCATTGGGCGAATCGATGTGGAACTGAAATCAGAACGATCACTGACATTTCCTCTATCTGAAAGTCTGAAAAGTGACTAAGTCAAAAAAAAATTTTTTTAAAACTTTTTTCAATTTTACCCCCATGGGATATATATTCTACCCACACACATTTGGAACTCTCCTGGGGTCCCCTCACACATATTATTCCCTCATTTAGTGGATATTTTCACAAAAAAGTGAAATTTTCAAAAATCCAGAAACTTGGCTGAAAACGACTAAATATCAAGGACTCATTGGGCGAATCGCTCTGGAACTGAAATCGGAACGATCACTGACATTTGCCCTATCTGAAAGTCTGATAGACGCCGGAAAATTGACTAAGTACAAAAAAAAATTTTTTTAAACTTTTTTCAGTTTTACCCCCGTGGGATATATATTATACCCACACACATTTGGAACTCTCCTGGGGTCCCCTCACACATATTATTCCCTCATTTAGTGGATATTTTCACAAAAAAGTGAAATTTTCAAAAATCCAGAAAATTGGCTGAAAACGACTAAATATCAAGGACTCATTGGGTGAATCGATCTGGAACTGAAATCGGAATGCTCACTGACATTTCCTCTATCTGAAAGTCTGATAAACGTTGGAAAAATGACTAAGTCCAAAAAAAATTTTTTTTAAACCTTTTTCAATTTTACCCCGTGGGATATATATTCTACCCTCACACATTTGGAACTCTCCTGGGGTACCCTCACACATATTATTCCCTCATTTAGTGGATATTTTCACAAAAAAGTGAAATTTTCAAAAATCCAGAAACTTGGCTGAAAACGACTAAATATCAAGGACTCATTGGGCGAATCGCTCTGGAACTGAAATCGGAATGATCACTGACATTTGCCCTATCTGAAAGTCTTATAGACGCCGGAAAATTGACTAAGTACAAAAAAAATTTTTTTTAAACTTTTTTCAATTTTACCCCCGTGGGATGTATATTCAACCCACACACATTTGGAACTCTCCTGGGGTCCCCTCACACATATTTTTCCCTCATTTAGTGGATATTTTCACAAAAAAGTGAAATTTTCAAAAATCCAGGTCATTGGCTGAAATTGACTAAATATCAAGGACTCATTGGGCGAATCGCTCTGGAACTGAAATCGGAACGCTCACTGACATTTGCCCTATCTGAAAGTCTGATAAACGCCGGAAAAATGACTAAGTCCAAAAAAATTTTTTTTTCAACTTTTTTCAATTTTACCCCCGTGTGATATATATTCTACCCACACACATTTGGATCTCTCCTGGCGTACCCTCACACATATTATTCCCTCATTTAGTGGATATTTTCACAAAAAAGTGAAATTTTCAAAAATCCAGAAACTTGGCTGAAAACGACTAAATATCAAGGACTCATTGGGCGAATCGCTCTGGAACTGAAATCGGAACGATCACTGACATTTGCCCTATCTGAAAGTCTGATAGACGCCGGAAAATTGACTAAGTACAAAAAAAAAATTTTTTAAACTTTTTTCAATTTTACCCCCGTGGGATATATATTCTACCCACACACATTTGGAACCCTCCTGGGGTCCCCTCACACATATTATTCCCTCATTTAGTGGATATTTTCACAAAAAAGTCAAATTTTCAAAAATCCAGAACATTGGCTGAAATTGACTAAATATCAAGGGCTCATTGGGCGAATCGATCTGGAACTGAAATCGGAATGCTCACTGACATTTCCTCTATCTGAAAGTCTGATAAACGTCGGAAAAATGAATAAGTCCAAAAAAATATTTTTTCAACTTTTTTCAATTTTACCCCCGTGGGATATATATTCTACCCACACACATTTGGAACTCTCCTGGGGTACCCTCACACATCTTATTCCCTCATTTAGTGGATATTTTCACAAAAAAGTGAAATTTTCAAAAATCCAGAAAATTGGCTGAAAAAGACTAAACATCAAGGACTCATTGGGTGAATCGATCTGGAATTGAAATCGGAACGCTCGCTGACATTTCCTCTATCTGAAAGTCTGATAAACGTCGGAAAAATGAATAAGTCCAAAGAAAATTTTTTTTACTTTTTTCAATTTTACCCCCGTGGGATATATATTCTACCCACACACATTTGGAACTCTCCTGGGGTACCCTCACACATATTATTCCCTCATTTAGTGGATATTTTCACAAAAAAGTGAAATTTTCAAAAATCCAGAAACTTGGCTGAAAACGACTAAATATCAAGGACTCATTGGGCGAATCGCTCTGGAACTGAAATCGGAACGATCACTGACATTTGCCCTATCTGAAAGTCTGATAGACGCCGGAAAATTGACTAAGTCCAAAAAAAATTTTTTTTCAACTTTTTTCAATTTTACCCCCGTGTGATATATATTCTACCCACACACATTTGGATCTCTCCTGGGGTACCCTCACACATATTATTCCCTCATTTAGTGGATATTTTCACAAAAAAGTGAAATTTTCAAAAATCAAGAAAATTGGCTGAAAACGACTAAATATCTAGGACTCATTGGGCGAATCGATCTGGAACTGAAAGGGGAATGCTCACTGACATTTCCTCTATCTGAAAGTCTGATAAACGTCGGAAAAATGAATAAGTCCAAAAAAAAATTTTTTCAACTTTTTTCAATTTTACCCCCGTGGGATATATATTCTACCCACACACATTTGGAACTCTCCTGGGGTACCCTCACACATGTTATTCCCTCATTTAGTGGATATTTTCACAAAAAAGTGAAATTTTCAAAAATCCAGAAACTTGGCTGAAAACGACTAAATATCAAGGACTCATTGGGCGAATCGCTTTGGAACTGAAATCGGAACGCTCACTGACATTTATCCTATCTGAAAGTCTGATAAACGGCGGAACAATGAATAAGTCCAAAAAAAAAATTTTTTCAACTTTTTTCAATTTTACCCCCGTGGGATATATATTCTACCCACACACATTTGGAACTCTCCTGGGGTACCCTCACACATATTATTCCCTCATTTAGTGGATATTATCACAAAAAAGTGAAATTTTCAAAAATCCAGAAAATTGGCTGAAAAAGACTATATATCAAGGACTCATTGGGTGAATCGATCTGGAACTGAAATCGGAACGCTCACTGACATTTCCTCTATCTGAAAGTCTGATAAACGTTGGAAAAATGACTAAGTCCCAAAAAAATTTTTTTTCAACCTTTTTCTATTTTACCCCCGTGTGATATATATTCTACCCACACACATTTGAATCTCTCCTGGGGTACCCTCACACATATTATTCCCTCATTTTGTGGATATTTTCACAAAAAAGTGACATTTTCAAAAATCAAGAAAATTGGCTGAAAACGACTAAATATCAAGGATTCGTTGGGCGAATCGATCTGGAAGTGAAATCGGGATGCTCACTGACATTTCCTCCATCTGAAAGTCTGATAAACGTCGGAAAAATGAATAAGTCCAAAAAAAAATTTTTTCACTTTTTTCAATTTTACCCCCGTGGGATATATATTCTACCCACACACATTTGGATCTCTCCTGTGGTACCCTCACACATATTAGTCCCTCATTTAGTGGATATTTTCACAAAAAAGTGAAATTTTCAAAAATCCAGAAACTTGGCTGAAAGCGACTAAATATCAAGGACTCATTGGGCGAATCGCTCTGGAACTGAAATCGGAACGCTTACTGACATTTCCCCTATCTGAAAGTCTGATAAACAGCGGAAAAATGAATAAGTCCAAAAAAAAAATTTTTTCAACTTTTTTCAATTTTACCCCCGTGGGATATATATTCTACCCACACACATTTGGAACTCTCCTGGGGTACCCTCACACATATTATTCCCTCATTTAGTGGATATTATCACAAAGTGAAATTTTCAAAAATCCAGAAAATTGGCTGAAAAAGACTAAACATCAAGGACTCATTGGGTAAATCGATCTGGAACTGAAATCGGAACTATCACTGACATTTGCCCTATCTGAAAGTATGGTAGACGCCGGAAAATTGACTAAGTACAAAAAAAAATTTTTTTAAACATCTTTCAATTTTACCCCCGTGGGATATATATTCTACCCACACACATTTGGAACTCTCGTGGGGTCCCCTCACACATATTATTCCCTCATTTAGTGGATATTTTCATAAAAAAGTGAAATTTTCAAAAATCCAGAAAATTGGCTGAAAACGACTAAATATCAAGGACTCATTGGGTGAATCGATCTGGAACTGAAATCGGAACGCTCACTGACATTTCCTCTATCTGAAAGTCTGATAAACGTTGGAAAAATGACTAAGTCCAAAAAAAATTTTTTTTCAACCTTTTTCTATTTTACCCCCGTGTGATATATATTCTACCCACACACATTTGAATCTCTCCTAGGGTACCCTCACACATATTATTCCCTCATTTAGTGGATATTTTCACAAAAAAGTGAAATTTTCAAAAATCAAGAAAATTGGCTGAAAACGACTAAATATCAAGGACTCGTTGGGCGAATCGATCTGGAAGTGAAATCGGGATGCTCACTGACATTTCCTCCATCTGAAAGTCTGATAAACGTCGGAAAAATGAATAAGTCCAAAAAAATTTTTTTTCAGCCTTTTTCTATTTTACCCCCGTGTGATATATATTCTACCCACACACATTTGAATCTCTCCTGGGGTACCCTCACACATATTATTCCCTCATTTAGTGGATATTTTCACAAAAAAGTGAAATTTTCAAAAATCCAGAAACTTGGCTGAAAACGACTAAATATCAAGGACTCATTGGGCGAATCGCTCTGGAACTGAAATCGGAACGCTCACTGACATTTCCCCTATCTGAAAGTCTGATAAACGGCGGAAAAATGAATAAGTCCAAAAAAAAAATTTTTTCAACTTTTTTCAATTTTACCCCCGTGGGATATATATTCTACCCACACACATTTGGAACTCTCCTGGGGTACACTCACACATATTATTCCCTCATTTAGTGGATATTATCACAAAAAAGTGAAATTTTCAAAAATCAAGAAACTTGGCTGAAAACGACTAAATATCAAGGACTCATTGGGCGAATCGCTGTGGAACTGAAATCGGAACGCTCACTGACATTTGCCCTATCTGAAAGTCTGATAGACGCCGGAAAATTTACTAAGTACAAAAAAAATTTTTTTAAACTTTTTTCAATTTTACCCCCGTGGGATATATATTCTACCCACACACATTTGTATCTCTCCTGGCGTACCCTCACACATATTAGTCCCTCATTTAGTGGATATTTTCACAAAAAAGTTAAATTTTCAAAAATCCAGAAACTTGGCTGAAAACGACTAAATATCAAGGACTCATTGGGCGAATCGCTGTGGAACTGAAATCGGAACGCTCACTGACATTTCCCCTATCTGAAAGTCTGATAAACGGCAGAAAAATGAATAAGTCCAAAAAAAAAATTTTTTCAACTTTTTTCAATTTTACCCCCGTGGGATATATATTCTACCCACACACATTTGGAACTCTCCTGGGGTACCCTCACACATATTATTCCCTCATTTAGTGGATATTATCACAAAAAAGTGAAATTTTCAAAAATCCAGAAAATTGGCTGAAAACGACTAAATATCAAGGACTCATTGGGCGAATCGCTCTGGAACTGAAATCGGAACGATCACTGACATTTGCCCTATCTGAAAGTCTGATAGACGCCGGAAAATTGACTAAGTACAAAAAAAAATTTTTTAAACTTTTTTCAATTTTACCCCCGTGGGATATATATTCTACCCACACACATTTGGAACTCTCCTGGGGTCCCCTCACACATATTATTCCCTCATTTAGTGGATATTATCACAAAAAAGTGAAATTTTCAAAAATCCAGAAAATTGGCTGAAAAAGACTAAACATCAAGGACTCAATGGGTAAATCGATCTGGAACTGAAATCGGAACGATCACTGACATTTGCCCTATCTGAAAGTCTGGTAGACGCCGGAAAATTGACTAAGTACAAAAAAAAATTTTTTTAAACTTCTTTCAATTTTACCCCCGTGGGATATATATTCTACCCACACACATTTGGAACTCTCCTGGGGTCCCCTCACACATATTATTCCCTCATTTAGTGGATATTTTCACAAAAAAGTGAAATTTTCAAAAATCCAGAAAATTGGCGGAAAACGAATAAATATCAAGGACTCATTGGGTGAATCGATCTGGAACTGAAATCGGAACGCTCACTGACATTTCCTCTATCTGAAAGTCTGATAAACGTCGGAAAAATGAATAAGTCCAAAAAAAAATTGTTTCAATTTTTTTCAATTTTACCCCCGTGGGATATATATTCTACCCACACACATTTGGAACTCTCCTGGGGTACCCTCACACATATTATTCCCTCATTTAGTGGATCTTATCACAAAAAAGTGAAATTTTCAAAAATCCAGAAAATTGGCTGAAAAAGACTAAATATCAAGGACTCATTGGATGAATCGATCTGGAACTGAAATCGGAACGCTCACTGACATTTCCTCTATCTGAAAGTCTGATAAACGTTGGAAAAATGAATAAGTCCAAAAAAAATTTTTTTCAACTTTTTTCAATTTTACCCCCGTGGGATATATATTCTACCCACACACATCTGGAACTCTCCTGGGGTACCCTCACACATTTTATTCCCTCATTTAGTGGATATTTTCACAAAAAAGTGAAATTTTCAAAAATCCAGAAACTTGGCTGAAAACGACTAAATATCAAGGACTCATTGGGCGAATCGCTCTGGAACTGAAATCGGAACGATCACTGACATTTGCCCTATCTGAAAGTCTGATAGACGCCGGAAAATTGACGAAGTCAAAAAAAAATTTTTTTTCAACTTTTTTCAATTTTACCCCCGTGTGATATATATTCTACCCACACACATTTGGATCTCTCCTGGGGTACCCTCACACATATTATTCCCTCATTTAGTGGATATTTTCCCAAAAAAGTCAAATTTTCAAAAATCCAGAAACTTGGCTGAAAACGACTAAATATCAAGGACTCATTGGGCGAATCGCTCTGGACCTGAAATCGGAACGATCACTGACATTTGCCCTATCTGAAAGTCTGATAGACGCCGGAAAATTGACTAAGTCCAAAAAAAATTTTTTTCAATTTTACCCCCGTGTGATATATATTCTACCCACACACATTTGGATCTCTCCTGGGGTACCCTCACACATATTATACCCTCATTTAGTGGATATTTTCACAAAAAAGTGAAATTTTCAAAAATCCAGAAAATTGGCTGAAAAAGACTAAACATCAAGGACTCATTGGGTGAATCAATCTGGAATTGAAATCGGAGCGATCACTGACATTTGCCCTATCTGAAAGTCTGGTAGACGGCGAAAAATTGACTAAGTACAAAAAAAAATTTTTTTAAACTTTTTTCAATTTTACCCCCGTGGGATATATATTCTACCCACACACATTTGGATCTCTCCTGGGGTACCCTCACACATATTACTCCCTCATTTAGTGGATATTTTCACAAAAAAGTGAAATTTTCAAAAATCCAGAAAATTGGCTGAAAATGACTAAATATCAATGACTCATTGGGTGAATTGATCTGGAACTGAAATCGGAACGCTCACTGACATTTCCTCTATCTGAAAGTCTGATAAATGCCGGAAAAATGACTAAGTCCAAAAAAATTTTTTTTTAAACTTTTTTCAATTTTACCCCTGTGTGATATATATTCTACCCACACACATTTGGATCTCTCCTGGGGTACCCTCACACATATTATTCCCTCATTTAGTGGTTATTTTCACAAAAAAGTGAAATTTTCAAAAATCAAGTAAATTGGCTGAAAACGACTAAATATCAAGGACTCATTGGGCGAATCGATCTGGAACTGAAATCGGAACGCTCACTGACATTTCCTCTATCTGAAAGTCAGATAAACGCCGGAAAAATGACTAAGGCCAAAAAAAAAAATTTTTCAATTTTTTTCAATTTTACCCCCGTGGGATATATATTCTACCCACATACATTTGGAACTCTCCTGGGGTACCCTCACACATATTATTCCCTCATTTAGTGGATATGTTCACAAAAAAAGTGAAATTTTCCAAAATCAAGAAAATTGACTGAAAACGACTAAATATGAAGGACTCATTGGGAGAATCGCTCTGGAACTGAAATCGGAACGCTCACTGACATTTCCTCTATCTGAAAGTCCGATAAACGTCGGAAAAATAAATAAGTCCAAAAAAAATTTTTTTTCAACTTTTTTCAATTTTACCCCCGTGGGATATATATTCTACCCACACACATTTGGAACTCTCCTGGGGTACCCTCACACATGTTATTCCCTCATTTAGTGGATATTTTCACAAAAAAGTGAAATTTTCAAAAATCCAGAAAATTGGCTGAAAAAGACTAAACATCAAGGACTCATTGGGTGAATCAATCTGGAACTGAAATCGGAACGATCACTGACATTTCCCCTATCTGAAAGTCTGATAAACGGCGGAAAAATGAATAAGTCCAAAAAAAAAATTTTTTAAACTTTTTTCAATTTTACCCCCGTGGGATATATATTTTACCCACACACATTTGGAACTCTCCTGGGGTACCCTCACACATATTATTCCCTCATTTAGTGGATATTTTCACAAAAAAGTGAAATTTTCAAAAATCCAGAAAATTGGCTGAAAATGTCTAAATATCAAGGACTCATTGGGCGAATCGATCTGGAACTGAAATCGGAACGCTCACTGTCATTTCCTCTATCTGAAAGTCAGATAAACGCCAGAAAAATGACTAAGTCCAAAAAAAAAAATTTTTCAATTTTTTTCAATTTTACCCCCGTGAGATATATATTCTACCCACATACATTTGGAACTCTCCTGGGGTACCCTCACACATATTATTCCCTCATTTAGTGGATATTTTCACAAAAAAAGTGAAATTTTCAAAAATCCAGAAAATTGGCTGAAAAAGACTAAATATCAAGGACTGATTGTGCGAATCGCTCTGGAACTGAAATCGGAACGCTCACTGTCATTTCCCCTATCTGAAAGTCTGATAAACGTCGGAAAAATGAATAAGTCCAAAAAAAATATTTTTCAACTTTTTCAATTTTACCCCCGTGGGATATATATTCTACCCACACACATTTGGAACTCTCCTGGGGTACTCTGACACATATTATTCCCTCATTTAGTGGATATTTTCTCAAAAAAGTGAAATTTTCAAAAATCCAGAAAATTGGCTGAAATTGACTAAATATCAAGGACTCATTGGGCGAATCGCTCTGGAACTGAAATCGGAACGCTCACTGACATTTCCTCTATCTGAAAGTCTGATAAATGCCGGAAAAATGACTAAGTCCCCAAAAATTTTTTTTTAAACTTTTTTCAATTTTACCCCTGTGTGATATATATTCTACCCACACACATTTGGATCTCTCCTGGGGTACCCTCACACATATTATTCCCTCATTTAGTGGATATTTTCACAAAAAAGTGAAATTTTCAAAAATCCAGAAACTTGGCTGAAAACGACTAAATATCAATGACTCATTGGGCGAATAGCTCTGGAACTGAAATCGGGACGCTCACTGACATTTCCCGTATCTGAAAGTCTGATAAACGTTGGAAAAATGACTAAGTCCAAAAAAAAAATTTTTAAACTTTTTTCAATTTTACCCCCGTGGGATATATATTTTACCCACACACATTTGGAACTCTCCTGGGGTACCCTCACACATATTATTCCCTCATTTAGTGGATATTTTCACAAAAAAGTGACATTTTCAAAAATCCAGAAAATTGGCTGAAAATGACTAAATATCAAGGACTCATTGGGTGAATTGATCTGGAACTGAAATCGGAACGCTCACTGACATTTCCTCTATCTGAAAGTCTGATAAACGTTGGAAAAATGACTAAGTCCAAAAAAAATTTATTTAAAACTTTTTTCAATTTTACCCCCGTGGGATATATATTCTACCTACACACATTTGGAACTCTCCTGGGGTACCCTCACACATATTATTCCCTCATTTAGTGGATATTTTCACAAAAAAGTGAAATTTTCAAAAATCCAGAACATTGGCTGAAATTGACTAAATATCAAGGACTCATTCGGCGAATCGCTCTGGAACTGAAATTGGAACGCTCAGTGACATTTGTCCTATCTGAAAGTCTGATAAACGCCGGAAAAATGACTAAGTCCAAAAAAAATTTTTTTTCAACTTTTTCAATTTTACCCCCGTGTGATATATATTCTACCCACACACATTTGGATCTCTCCTGGGGTACCCTCACACATATTATTCCCTCATTTAGTGGATATTTTCACAAAAAAGTGAAATTTTCAAAAATCAAGTAAATTGGCTGAAAACGACCAAATATCAAGGACTCATTGGGCGAATCGATCTGGAACTGAAATCGGAACGCTCACTGTCATTTCCTCTATCTGAAAGTCAGATAAACGCCGGAAAAATGACTAAGTCCAAAAAAAAAAATTTTTCAATTTTTTTCAATTTTACCCCCGAGAGATATATATTCTACCCACATACATTTGGAACTCTCCTGGGGTACCCTCACACATATTATTCCCTCATTTAGTGGATATTTTCACAAAAAAAGTGAAATTTTCAAAAATCCAGAAAATTGGCTGAAAAAGACTAAATATCAAGGACTGATTGTGCGAATCGCTCTGGAACTGAAATCGGAACGCTCACTGTCATTTCCCCTATCTGAAAGTCTGATAAACGTCGGAAAAATGAATAAGTCCAAAAAAAATTTTTTTCAACTTTTTCAATTTTACCCCCGTGGGATATATATTCTACCCACACACATTTGGAACTCTCCTGGGGTACTCTGACACATATTATTCCCTCATTTAGTGGATATTTTCTCAAAAAAGTGAAATTTTCAAAAATCCAGAAAATTGGCTGAAATTGACTAAATATCAAGGACTCATTGGGCGAATCGCTCTGGAACTGAAATCGGAACGCTCACTGACATTTGCCCTATCTGAAAGTGTGATAAACGCCGGAAAAATGACTAAGTCCAAAAAAATTTTTTTTAAACTTTATTCAATTTTACCCCCGTGGGATATATATTCTACCCACACACATTTGGAACTCTCCTGGGGTACCCTCACACATATTATTCCCTCATTTAGTGGATATGTTCACAAAAAAAGTGAAATTTTCAAAAATCAAGAAAATTGGCTGAAAATGACTAAATATGAAGGACTCATTGGGAGAATCGCTCTGGAACTGAAATCGGAATGCTCACTGACATTTCCTCTATCTGAAAGTCCGATAAACGTCGGAAAAATAAATGAGTCCCAAAAAATTTTTTTTTCAACTTTTTTCAATTTTACCCCCGTGGGATATATATTTTACCCACACACATTTGGAACTCTCCTGGGGGTACCCTCACACATATTATTCCCTCATTTAGTGGATATTTATACAAAAAAGTGAAATTTTCAAAAATCCAGAAAATTGGCTGAAAATGACTAAATATCAAGGACTCATTGGGCGAATCGCTCTGGAACTGAAATCGGAACGATCACTGACATTTCCCCTATCTGAAAGTCTGATAAACGGCGGAAAAATGAATAAGTCCAAAAAAAAAAATTTTTAAACTTTTTTCAATTTTACCCCTGTGTGATATATATTCTACCCACACACATTTGGATCTCTCCTGGGGTACCCTCACACATATTATTCCCTCATTTAGTGGATATTTTCACAAAAAAGTGAAATTTTCAAAAATCCAGAAACTTGGCTGAAAACGACTAAATATCAATGACTCATTGGGCGAATCGCTCTGGAACTGAAATCGGGACGCTCACTGACATTTCCCGTATCTGAAAGTCTGATAAACGTTGGAAAAATGACTAAGTCCAAAAAAAAAAATTTTTCAACTTTTTTCAATTTTACCCCCGTGGGATATATATTTTACCCACACACATTTGGAACTCTCCTGGGGGTACCCTCACACATATTATTCCCTCATTTAGTGGATATTTATACAAAAAAGTGAAATTTTCAAAAATCCAGAAAATTGGCTGAAAATGACTAAATATCAAGGACTCATTGGGCGAATCGCTCTGGAACTGAAATCGGAACGATCACTGACATTTCCCCTATCTGAAAGTCTGATAAACGGCGGAAAAATGAATAAGTCCAAAAAAAAAAATTTTTAAACTTTTTTCAATTTTACCCCTGTGTGATATATATTCTACCCACACACATTTGGATCTCTCCTGGGGTACCCTCACACATATTATTCCCTCATTTAGTGGATATTTTCACAAAAAAGTGAAATTTTCAAAAATCCAGAAACTTGGCTGAAAACGACTAAATATCAATGACTCATTGGGCGAATCGCTCTGGAACTGAAATCGGGACGCTCACTGACATTTCCCGTATCTGAAAGTCTGATAAACGTTGGAAAAATGACTAAGTCCAAAAAAAAAAATTTTTAAACTTTTTTCAATTTTACCCCCGTGGGATATATATTTTACCCACACACATTTGGAACTCTCCTGGGGTACCCTCACACATATTATTCCCTCATTTAGTGGATATTTTCACAAAAAAGTGAAATTTTCAAAAATCCAGAAAATTGGCTGAAAATGACTAAATATCAAGGACTCATTGGGTGAATTGATCTGGAACTGAAATCGGAACGCTCACTGACATTTCCTCTATCTGAAAGTCTGATAAATGCCGGAAAAATGACTAAGTCCCCAAAAATTTTTTTTTAAACTTTTTTCAATTTTACCCCTGTGTGATATATATTCTACCCACACACATTTGGATCTCTCCTGGGGTACCCTCACACATATTATTCCCTCATTTAGTGGATATTTTCACAAAAAAGTGAAATTTTCAAAAATCCAGAAACTTGGCTGAAAACGACTAAATATCAATGACTCATTGGGCGAATCGCTCTGGAACTGAAATCGGGACGCTCACTGACATTTCCCGTATCTGAAAGTCTGATAAACGTCGGAAAAATGACTAAGTCCAAAAAAAAAAATTTTTAAACTTTTTTCAATTTTACCCCCGTGGGATATATATTTTACCCACACACATTTGGAACTCTCCTGGGGTACCCTCACACATATTATTCCCTCATTTAGTGGATATTTTCACAAAAAAGTGACATTTTCAAAAATCCAGAAAATTGGCTGAAAATGACTAAATATCAAGGACTCATTGGGTGAATTGATCTGGAACTGAAATCGGAACGCTCACTGACATTTCCTCTATCTGAAAGTCTGATAAACGTTGGAAAAATGACTAAGTCCAAAAAAAATTTATTTAAAACTTTTTTCAATTTTACCCCCGTGGGATATATATTCTACCTACACACATTTGGAACTCTCCTGGGGTACCCTCACACATATTATTCCCTCATTTAGTGGATATTTTCACAAAAAAGTGAAATTTTCAAAAATCCAGAACATTGGCTGAAATTGACTAAATATCAAGGACTCATTCGGCGAATCGCTCTGGAACTGAAATTGGAACGCTCACTGACATTTGTCCTATCTGAAAGTCTGATAAACGCCGGAAAAATGACTAAGTCCAAAAAAAATTTTTTTTCAACTTTTTCAATTTTACCCCCGTGGGATATATATTCTACCCACACACATTTGGATCTCTCCTGGGGTACCCTCACACATATTATTCCCTCATTTAGTGGATATTTTCACAAAAAAGTGAAATTTTCAAAAATCAAGTAAATTGGCTGAAAACGACCAAATATCAAGGACTCATTGGGCGAATCGATCTGGAACTGAAATCGGAACGCTCACTGTCATTTCCTCTATCTGAAAGTCAGATAAACGCCGGAAAAATGACTAAGTCCAAAAAAAAAAATTTTTCAATTTTTTTCAATTTTACCCCCGTGAGATATATATTCTACCCACATACATTTGGAACTCTCCTGGGGTACCCTCACACATATTATTCCCTCATTTAGTGGATATTTTCACAAAAAAAGTGAAATTTTCAAAAATCCAGAAAATTGGCTGAAAAAGACTAAATATCAAGGACTGATTGTGCGAATCGCTCTGGAACTGAAATCGGAACGCTCACTGTCATTTCCCCTATCTGAAAGTCTGATAAACGTCGGAAAAATGAATAAGTCCAAAAAAAATTTTTTTCAACTTTTTCAATTTTACCCCCGTGGGATATATATTCTACCCACACACATTTGGAACTCTCCTGGGGTACTCTGACACATATTATTCCCTCATTTAGTGGATATTTTCTCAAAAAAGTGAAATTTTCAAAAATCCAGAAAATTGGCTGAAATTGACTAAATATCAAGGACTCATTGGGCGAATCGCTCTGGAACTGAAATCGGAACGCTCACTGACATTTGCCCTATCTGAAAGTCTGATAAACGCCGGAAAAATGACTAAGTCCAAAAAAATTTTTTTTAAACTTTATTCAATTTTACCCCCGTGGGATATATATTCTACCCACACACATTTGGAACTCTCCTGGGGTACCCTCACACATATTATTCCCTCATTTAGTGGATATGTTCACAAAAAAAGTGAAATTTTCAAAAATCAAGAAAATTGGCTGAAAATGACTAAATATGAAGGACTCATTGGGAGAATCGCTCTGGAACTGAAATCGGAATGCTCACTGACATTTCCTCTATCTGAAAGTCCGATAAACGTCGGAAAAATAAATAAGTCCCAAAAAATTTTTTTTTCAACTTTTTTCAATTTTACCCCCGTGGGATATATATTTTACCCACACACATTTGGAACTCTCCTGGGGGTACCCTCACACATATTATTCCCTCATTTAGTGGATATTTTCACAAAAAAGTGAAATTTTCAAAAATCCAGAAAATTGGCTGAAAATGACTAAATATCAAGGACTCATTGGGCGAATCGCTCTGGAACTGAAATCGGAACGATCACTGACATTTCCCCTATCTGAAAGTCTGATAAACGGCGGAAAAATGAATAAGTCCAAAAAAAAAAATTTTTAAACTTTTTTCAATTTTACCCCCGTGGGACATATATTCTACCCACACACATTTGGAACTCTCCTGGGGTACCCTCACACATATTATTCCCTCATTTAGTGGATATTTTCACAAAAAAGTGAAATTTTCAAAAATCCAGAAAATTGGCTGAAAATGACTAAATATCAAGGACTCATTGGGTGAATTGATCTGGAACTGAAATTGGAACGCTCACTGACATTTCCTCTATCTGAAAGTCTGATAAATGCCGGAAAAATGACTAAGTCCCCAAAAATTTTTTTTTAAACTTTTTTCAATTTTACCCCTGTGTGATATATATTCTACCCACACACATTTGGATCTCTCCTGGGGTACCCTCACACATATTATTCCCTCATTTAGTGGATATTTTCACAAAAAAGTGAAATTTTCAAAAATCCAGAAACTTGGCTGAAAACGACTAAATATCAATGACTCATTGGGCGAATCGCTCTGGAACTGAAATCGGGACGCTCACTGACATTTCCCGTATCTGAAAGTCTGATAAACGTTGGAAAAATGACTAAGTCCAAAAAAAAAAATTTTTAAACTTTTTTCAATTTTACCCCCGTGGGATATATATTTTACCCACACACATTTGGAACTCTCCTGGGGTACCCTCACACATATTATTCCCTCATTTAGTGGATATTTTCACAAAAAAGTGAAATTTTCAAAAATCCAGAAAATTGGCTGAAAATGACTAAATATCAAGGACTCATTGGGTGAATTGATCTGGAACTGAAATCGGAACGCTCACTGACATTTCCTCTATCTGAAAGTCTGATAAATGCCGGAAAAATGACTAAGTCCCCAAAAATTTTTTTTTAAACTTTTTTCAATTTTACCCCTGTGTGATATATATTCTACCCACACACATTTGGATCTCTCCTGGGGTACCCTCACACATATTATTCCCTCATTTAGTGGATATTTTCACAAAAAAGTGAAATTTTCAAAAATCCAGAAACTTGGCTGAAAACGACTAAATATCAATGACTCATTGGGCGAATCGCTCTGGAACTGAAATCGGGACGCTCACTGACATTTCCCGTATCTGAAAGTCTGATAAACGTCGGAAAAATGACTAAGTCCAAAAAAAAAAATTTTTAAACTTTTTTCAATTTTACCCCCGTGGGATATATATTTTACCCACACACATTTGGAACTCTCCTGGGGTACCCTCACACATATTATTCCCTCATTTAGTGGATATTTTCACAAAAAAGTGACATTTTCAAAAATCCAGAAAATTGGCTGAAAATGACTAAATATCAAGGACTCATTGGGTGAATTGATCTGGAACTGAAATCGGAACGCTCACTGACATTTCCTCTATCTGAAAGTCTGATAAACGTTGGAAAAATGACTAAGTCCAAAAAAAATTTATTTAAAACTTTTTTCAATTTTACCCCCGTGGGATATATATTCTACCTACACACATTTGGAACTCTCCTGGGGTACCCTCACACATATTATTCCCTCATTTAGTGGATATTTTCACAAAAAAGTGAAATTTTCAAAAATCCAGAACATTGGCTGAAATTGACTAAATATCAAGGACTCATTCGGCGAATCGCTCTGGAACTGAAATTGGAACGCTCACTGACATTTGTCCTATCTGAAAGTCTGATAAACGCCGGAAAAATGACTAAGTCCAAAAAAAATTTTTTTTCAACTTTTTCAATTTTACCCCCGTGTGATATATATTCTACCCACACACATTTGGATCTCTCCTGGGGTACCCTCACACATATTATTCCCTCATTTAGTGGATATTTTCACAAAAAAGTGAAATTTTCAAAAATCAAGTAAATTGGCTGAAAACGACCAAATATCAAGGACTCATTGGGCGAATCGATCTGGAACTGAAATCGGAACGCTCACTGTCATTTCCTCTATCTGAAAGTCAGATAAACGCCGGAAAAATGACTAAGTCCAAAAAAAAAAATTTTTCAATTTTTTTCAATTTTACCCCCGTGAGATATATATTCTACCCACATACATTTGGAACTCTCCTGGGGTACCCTCACACATATTATTCCCTCATTTAGTGGATATTTTCACAAAAAAAGTGAAATTTTCAAAAATCCAGAAAATTGGCTGAAAAAGACTAAATATCAAGGACTGATTGTGCGAATCGCTCTGGAACTGAAATCGGAACGCTCACTGTCATTTCCCCTATCTGAAAGTCTGATAAACGTCGGAAAAATGAATAAGTCCAAAAAAAATTTTTTTCAACTTTTTCAATTTTACCCCCGTGGGATATATATTCTACCCACACACATTTGGAACTCTCCTGGGGTACTCTGACACATATTATTCCCTCATTTAGTGGATATTTTCTCAAAAAAGTGAAATTTTCAAAAATCCAGAAAATTGGCTGAAATTAACTAAATATCAAGGACTCATTGGGCGAATCGCTCTGGAACTGAAATCGGAACGCTCACTGACATTTGCCCTATCTGAAAGTCTGATAAACGCCGGAAAAATGACTAAGTCCAAAAAAATTTTTTTTAAACTTTATTCAATTTTACCCCCGTGGGATATATATTCTACCCACACACATTTGGAACTCTCCTGGGGTACCCTCACACATATTATTCCCTCATTTAGTGGATATGTTCACAAAAAAAGTGAAATTTTCAAAAATCAAGAAAATTGGCTGAAAATGACTAAATATGAAGGACTCATTGGGAGAATCGTTCTGGAACTGAAATCGGAATGCTCACTGACATTTCCTCTATCTGAAAGTCCGATAAACGTCGGAAAAATAAATAAGTCCCAAAAAATTTTTTTTTCAACTTTTTTCAATTTTACCCCCGTGGGATATATATTCTACCCACACACATTTGGATCTCTCCTGGGGTACCCTCACACATATTATTCCCTCATTTAGTGGATATTTTCACAAAAAAGTGAAATTTTCAAAAATCCAGAAACTTGGCTGAAAACGACTAAATATCAAGGACTCATTTGGGTGAATCGCTCTGGAACTGAAATCGGAACGCTCACTGACATTTCCCGTATCTGAAAGTCTGATAAACGTTGGAAAAATGACTAAGTCCAAAAAAAAAACTTTTAAACTTTTTTCAATTTTACCCCCGTGGGATATATATTTTACCCACACACATTTGGAACTCTCCTGGGGGTACCCTCACACATATTATTCCCTCATTTAGTGGATATTTTCACAAAAAAGTGAAATTTTCAAAAATCCAGAAAATTGGCTGAAAATGACTAAATATCAAGGACTCATTGGGTGAATTGATCTGGAACTGAAATCGGAACGCTCACTGACATTTCCTCTATCTGAAAGTCTGATAAATGCCGGAAAAATGACTAAGTCCCCAAAAATTTTTTTTTAAACTTTTTTCAATTTTACCCCTGTGTGATATATATTCTACCCACACACATTTGGATCTCTCCTGGGGTACCCTCACACATATTATTCCCTCATTTAGTGGATATTTTCACAAAAAAGTGAAATTTTCAAAAATCCAGAAACTTGGCTGAAAACGACTAAATATCAATGACTCATTGGGCGAATCGCTCTGGAACTGAAATCGGGACGCTCACTGACATTTCCCGTATCTGAAAGTCTGATAAACGTTGGAAAAATGACTAAGTCCAAAAAAAAAAATTTTTAAACTTTTTTCAATTTTACCCCCGTGGGATATATATTTTACCCACACACATTTGGAACTCTCCTGGGGTACCCTCACACATATTATTCCCTCATTTAGTGGATAGTTTCACAAAAAAGTGAAATTTTCAAAAATCCAGAAAATTGGCTGAAAAAGACTAAACAACAAGGTCTCATTGGGTGAATCATTCTGGAACTGAAATCGGAACGATCACTGACATTTGCCCTATCTGAAAGTCTGATAGACGCCGGAAAATTGACTAAGTCCAATAAAAAATTTTTTCAATATTACCCCCGTGTGATATATATTCTACCCACACACATTTGGATCTCTCCTGGGGTACCCTCACACATATAATTCCCTCATTTAGTGGATATTTTCACAAAAAAGTGAAATTTTCAAAAATCAAGAAAATTGGCTAAAAACGACTAAATATCAAGGACTCATTGGGCGAATCGATCTGGAACTGAAATCGGGACGCTCACTGACATTTCCTCTATCTGAAAGTCTGATAAACGTCGGAAAAATGAATAAGTCCAAAAAAAATTTTTTTCAACTTTTTTCAATTTTACCCCCGTGGGATATATATTCTACCCACACACATTTGGAACTCTCCTGGGGTACCCTCACACATATTATTCCCTCATTTAGTGGATATTTTCACAAAAAAGTGAAATTTTCAAAAATCCAGAAAATTGGCTGAAAAAGACTAAACATCAAGGACTCATTGGGTGAATCAATCTGGAACTGAAATCGGAACGATCACTGACATTTGCCCTATCTGAAAGTCTGGTAGACGCCGAAAAATTGACTAAGTACAAAAAAAAATTTTTTTAAACTTTTTTCAATTTTACCCCCGTGGGATATATATTTTACCCACACACATTTGGAACTCTCCTGGGGTACCCTCACACATATTATTCCCTCATTTAGTGGATATTTTCACAAAAAAGTGACATTTTCAAAAATCCAGAAAATTGGCTGAAAATGACTAAATATCAAGGACTCATTGGGTGAATTGATCTGGAACTGAAATCGGAACGCTCACTGACATTTCCTCTATCTGAAAGTCTGATAAACGTTGGAAAAATGACTAAGTCCAAAAAAAATTTATTTAAAACTTTTTTCAATTTTACCCCCGTGGGATATATATTCTACCTACACACATTTGGAACTCTCCTGGGGTACCCTCACACATATTATTCCCTCATTTAGTGGATATTTTCACAAAAAAGTGAAATTTTCAAAAATCCAGAACATTGGCTGAAATTGACTAAATATCAAGGACTCATTGGGCGAATCGCTCTGGAACTGAAATCGGAACGATCACTGACATTTCCCCTATCTGAAAGTCTGATAAACGGCGGAAAAATGAATAAGTCAAAAAAAAAAATTTTTAAACTTTTTTCAATTTTACCCCCGTGGGACATATATTCTACCCACACACATTTGGAACTCTCCTGGGGTACCCTCACACATATTATTCCCTCATTTAGTGGATATTTTCACAAAAAAGTGAAATTTTCAAAAATCCAGAAAATTGGCTGAAAATGACTAAATATCAAGGACTCATTGGGTGAATTGATCTGGAACTGAAATCGGAACGCTCACTGACATTTCCTCTATCTGAAAGTCTGATAAATGCCGGAAAAATGACTAAGTCCCCAAAAATTTTTTTTTAAACTTTTTTCAATTTTACCCCTGTGTGATATATATTCTACCCACACACATTTGGATCTCTCCTGGGGTACCCTCACACATATTATTCCCTCATTTAGTGGATATTTTCACAAAAAAGTGAAATTTTCAAAAATCCAGAAACTTGGCTGAAAACGACTAAATATCAATGACTCATTGGGCGAATCGCTCTGGAACTGAAATCGGGACGCTCACTGACATTTCCCATATCTGAAAGTCTGATAAACGTTGGAAAAATGACTAAGTCCAAAAAAAAAAATTTTTAAACTTTTTTCAATTTTACCCCCGTGGGATATATATTTTACCCACACACATTTGGAACTCTCCTGGGGTACCCTCACACATATTATTCCCTCATTTAGTGGATAGTTTCACAAAAAAGTGAAATTTTCAAAAATCCAGAAAATTGGCTGAAAAAGACTAAACATCAAGGTCTCATTGGGTGAATCAATCTGGAACTGAAATCGGAACGATCACTGACATTTGCCCTATCTGAAAGTCTGATAGACGCCGGAAAATTGACTAAGTCCAATAAAAAATTTTTTCAATATTACCCCCGTGTGATATATATTCTACCCACACACATTTGGATCTCTCCTGGGGTACCCTCACACATATAATTCCCTCATTTAGTGGATATTTTCACAAAAAAGTGAAATTTTCAAAAATCAAGAAAATTGGCTAAGAACGACTAAATATCAAGGACTCATTGGGCGAATCGATCTGGAACTGAAATCGGGACGCTCACTGACATTTCCTCTATCTGAAAGTCTGATAAACGTCGGAAAAATGAATAAGTCCAAAAAAAAATTTTTTCAACTTTTTTCAATTTTACCCCCGTGGGATATATATTCTACCCACACACATTTGGAACTCTCCTGGGGTACCCTCACACATATTATTCCCTCATTTAGTGGATATTTTCACAAAAAAGTGAAATTTTCAAAAATCCAGAAAATTGGCTGAAAAAGACTAAACATCAAGGACTCATTGGGTGAATCAATCTGGAACTGAAATCGGAACGATCACTGACATTTGCCCTATCTGAAAGTCTGGTAGACGCCGAAAAATTGACTAAGTACAAAAAAAAATTTTTTTAAACTTTTTTCAATTTTACCCCCGTGGGATATATATTTTACCCACACACATTTGGAACTCTCCTGGGGTACCCTCACACATATTATTCCCTCATTTAGTGGATATTTTCACAAAAAAGTGACATTTTCAAAAATCCAGAAAATTGGCTGAAAATGACTAAATATCAAGGACTCATTGGGTGAATTGATCTGGAACTGAAATCGGAACGCTCACTGACATTTCCTCTATCTGAAAGTCTGATAAACGTTGGAAAAATGACTAAGTCCAAAAAAAATTTTTTTTCAACTTTTTCAATTTTACCCCCGTGTGATATATATTCTACCCACACACATTTGGATCTCTCCTGGGGTACCCTCACACATATTATTCCCTCATTTAGTGGATATTTTCACAAAAAAGTGAAATTTTCAAAAATCAAGTAAATTGGCTGAAAACGACCAAATATCAAGGACTCATTGGGCGAATCGATCTGGAACTGAAATCGGAACGCTCACTGTCATTTCCTCTATCTGAAAGTCAGATAAACGCCGGAAAAATGACTAAGTCCAAAAAAAAAAATTTTTCAATTTTTTTCAATTTTACCCCCGTGAGATATATATTCTACCCACATACATTTGGAACTCTCCTGGGGTACCCTCACACATATTATTCCCTCATTTAGTGGATATTTTCACAAAAAAAGTGAAATTTTCAAAAATCCAGAAAATTGGCTGAAAAAGACTAAATATCAAGGACTGATTGTGCGAATCGCTCTGGAACTGAAATCGGAACGCTCACTGTCATTTCCCCTATCTGAAAGTCTGATAAACGTCGGAAAAATGAATAAGTCCAAAAAAAATTTTTTTCAACTTTTTCAATTTTACCCCCGTGGGATATATATTCTACCCACACACATTTGGAACTCTCCTGGGGTACTCTGACACATATTATTCCCTCATTTAGTGGATATTTTCTCAAAAAAGTGAAATTTTCAAAAATCCAGAAAATTGGCTGAAATTGACTAAATATCAAGGACTCATTGGGCGAATCGCTCTGGAACTGTAATCGGAACGCTCACTGACATTTGCCCTATCTGAAAGTCTGATAAACGCCGGAAAAATGACTAAGTCCAAAAAAATTTTTTTTAAACTTTATTCAATTTTACCCCCGTGGGATATATATTCTACCCACACACATTTGGAACTCTCCTGGGGTACCCTCACACATATTATTCCCTCATTTAGTGGATATGTTCACAAAAAAAGTGAAATTTTCAAAAATCAAGAAAATTGGCTGAAAATGACTAAATATGAAGGACTCATTGGGAGAATCGCTCTGGAACTGAAATCGGAATGCTCACTGACATTTCCTCTATCTGAAAGTCCGATAAACGTCGGAAAAATAAATAAGTCCCAAAAAATTTTTTTTTCAACTTTTTTCAATTTTACCCCCGTGGGATATATATTCTACCCACACACATTTGGATCTCTCCTGGGGTACCCTCACACATATTATTCCCTCATTTAGTGGATATTTTCACAAAAAAAGTGAAATTTTCAAAAATCCAGAAACTTGGCTGAAAACGACTAAATATCAAGGACTCATTTGGGTGAATCGCTCTGGAACTGAAATCGGAACGCTCACTGACATTTCCCGTATCTGAAAGTCAGATAAACGTTGGAAAAATGACTAAGTCCAAAAAAAAAACTTTTAAACTTTTTTCAATTTTACCCCCGTGGGATATATATTTTACCCACACACATTTGGAACTCTCCTGGGGGTACCCTCACACATATTATTCCCTCATTTAGTGGATATTTTCACAAAAAAGTGAAATTTTCAAAAATCCAGAAAATTGGCTGAAAATGACTAAATATCAAGGACTCATTGGGCGAATCGCTCTGGAACTGAAATCGGAACGATCACTGACATTTCCCCTATCTGAAAGTCTGATAAACGGCGGAAAAATGAATAAGTCCAAAAAAAAAAATTTTTAAACTTTTTTCAATTTTACCCCCGTGGGACATATATTCTACCCACACACATTTGGAACTCTCCTGGGGTACCCTCACACATATTATTCCCTCATTTAGTGGATATTTTCACAAAAAAGTGAAATTTTCAAAAATCCAGAAAATTGGCTTAAAATGACTAAATATCAAGGACTCATTGGGTGAATTGATCTGGAACTGAAATCGGAACGCTCACTGACATTTCCTCTATCTGAAAGTCTGATAAATGCCGGAAAAATGACTAAGTCCCCAAAAATTTTTTTTTAAACTTTTTTCAATTTTACCCCTGTGTGATATATATTCTACCCACACACATTTGGATCTCTCCTGGGGTACCCTCACACATATTATTCCCTCATTTAGTGGATATTTTCACAAAAAAGTGAAATTTTCAAAAATCCAGAAACTTGGCTGAAAACGACTAAATATCAAGGACTCATTGGGCGAATCGCTCTGGAACTGAAATCGGAACGCTCACTGACATTTCCCCTATCTGAAAGTCTGATAAACGGCGGAAAAATGAATAAGTCCAAAAAAAAAAATTTTTCAACTTTTTTCAATTTTACCCCCGTGGGATATATATTCTACCCACACACATTTGGAACTCTCCTGGGGTACCCTCACACATATTATTCCCTCATTTAGTAGATATTTTCACAAAAAAGTGAAATTTTCAAAAATCCAGAAAATTGGCTGAAAATGACTAAATATCAAGGACTCATTGGGTGAATTGATCTGGAACTGAAATCGGAACGCTCACTGACATTTCCTCTATCTGAAAGTCTGATAAATGCCGGAAAAATGACTAAGTCCCAAAAAATTTTTTTTTAAACTTTTTTCAATTTTACCCCTGTGTGATATATATTCTACCCACACACATTTGGATCTCTCCTGGGGTACCCTCACACATATTATTCCCTCATTTAGTGGATATTTTCACAAAAAAGTGAAATTTTCAAAAATCCAGAAACTTGGCTGAAAACGACTAAATATCAATGACTCATTGGGCGAATCGCTCTGGAACTGAAATCGGGACGCTCACTGACATTTCCCGTATCTGAAAGTCTGATAAACGTTGGAAAAATGACTAAGTCCAAAAAAAAAAATTTTTAAACTTTTTTCAATTTTACCCCCGTGGGATATATATTTTACCCACACACATTTGGAACTCTCCTGGGGTACCCTCACACATATTATTCCCTCATTTAGTGGATAGTTTCACAAAAAAGTGAAATTTTCAAAAATCCAGAAAATTGGCTGAAAAAGACTAAACATCAAGGTCTCATTGGGTGAATCAATCTGGAACTGAAATCGGAACGATCACTGACATTTGCCCTATCTGAAAGTCTGATAGACGCCGGAAAATTGACTAAGTCCAATAAAAAATTTTTTCAATATTACCCCCGTGTGATATATATTCTACCCACACACATTTGGATCTCTCCTGGGGTACCCTCACACATATAATTCCCTCATTTAGTGGATATTTTCACAAAAAAGTGAAATTTTCAAAAATCAAGAAAATTGGCTAAGAACGACTAAATATCAAGGACTCATTGGGCGAATCGATCTGGAACTGAAATAGGGACGCTCACTGACATTTCCTCTATCTGAAAGTCTGATAAACGTCGGAAAAATGAATAAGTCCAAAAAAAAATTTTTTCAACTTTTTTCAATTTTACCCCCGTGGGATATATATTCTACCCACACACATTTGGAACTCTCCTGGGGTACCCTCACACATATTATTCCCTCATTTAGTGGATATTTTCACAAAAAAGTGAAATTTTCAAAAATCCAGAAAATTGGCTGAAAAAGACTAAACATCAAGGACTCATTGGGTGAATCAATCTGGAACTGAAATCGGAACGATCACTGACATTTGCCCTATCTGAAAGTCTGGTAGACGCCGAAAAATTGACTAAGTACAAAAAAAAATTTTTTTAAACTTTTTTCAATTTTACCCCCGTGGGATATATATTTTACCCACACACATTTGGAACTCTCCTGGGGTACCCTCACACATATTATTCCCTCATTTAGTGGATATTTTCACAAAAAAGTGACATTTTCAAAAATCCAGAAAATTGGCTGAAAATGACTAAATATCAAGGACTCATTGGGTGAATTGATCTGGAACTGAAATCGGAACGCTCACTGACATTTCCTCTATCTGAAAGTCTGATAAACGTTGGAAAAATGACTAAGTCCAAAAAAAATTTTTTTTCAACTTTTTCAATTTTACCCCCGTGTGATATATATTCTACCCACACACATTTGGATCTCTCCTGGGGTACCCTCACACATATTATTCCCTCATTTAGTGGATATTTTCACAAAAAAGTGAAATTTTCAAAAATCAAGTAAATTGGCTGAAAACGACCAAATATCAAGGACTCATTGGGCGAATCGATCTGGAACTGAAATCGGAACGCTCACTGTCATTTCCTCTATCTGAAAGTCAGATAAACGCCGGAAAAATGACTAAGTCCAAAAAAAAAAATTTTTCAATTTTTTTCAATTTTACCCCCGTGAGATATATATTCTACCCACATACATTTGGAACTCTCCTGGGGTACCCTCACACATATTATTCCCTCATTTAGTGGATATTTTCACAAAAAAAGTGAAATTTTCAAAAATCCAGAAAATTGGCTGAAAAAGACTAAATATCAAGGACTGATTGTGCGAATCGCTCTGGAACTGAAATCGGAACGCTCACTGTCATTTCCCCTATCTGAAAGTCTGATAAACGTCGGAAAAATGAATAAGTCCAAAAAAAATTTTTTTCAACTTTTTCAATTTTACCCCCGTGGGATATATATTCTACCCACACACATTTGGAACTCTCCTGGGGTACTCTGACACATATTATTCCCTCATTTAGTGGATATTTTCTCAAAAAAGTGAAATTTTCAAAAATCCAGAAAATTGGCTGAAATTGACTAAATATCAAGGACTCATTGGGCGAATCGCTCTGGAACTGAAATCGGAACGCTCACTGACATTTGCCCTATCTGAAAGTCTGATAAACGCCGGAAAAATGACTAAGTCCAAAAAAATTTTTTTTAAACTTTATTCAATTTTACCCCCGTGGGATATATATTCTACCCACACACATTTGGAACTCTCCTGGGGTACCCTCACACATATTATTCCCTCATTTAGTGGATATGTTCACAAAAAAAGTGAAATTTTCAAAAATCAAGAAAATTGGCTGAAAATGACTAAATATGAAGGACTCATTGGGAGAATCGCTCTGGAACTGAAATCGGAATGCTCACTGACATTTCCTCTATCTGAAAGTCCGATAAACGTCGGAAAAATAAATAAGTCCCAAAAAATTTTTTTTTCAACTTTTTTCAATTTTACCCCCGTGGGATATATATTCTACCCACACACATTTGGATCTCTCCTGGGGTACCCTCACACATATTATTCCCTCATTTAGTGGATATTTTCACAAAAAAAGTGAAATTTTCAAAAATCCAGAAACTTGGCTGAAAACGACTAAATATCAAGGACTCATTTGGGTGAATCGCTCTGGAACTGAAATCGGAACGCTCACTGACATTTCCCGTATCTGAAAGTCAGATAAACGTTGGAAAAATGACTAAGTCCAAAAAAAAAACTTTTAAACTTTTTTCAATTTTACCCCCGTGGGATATATATTTTACCCACACACATTTGGAACTCTCCTGGGGGTACCCTCACACATATTATTCCCTCATTTAGTGGATATTTTCACAAAAAAGTGAAATTTTCAAAAATCCAGAAAATTGGCTGAAAATGACTAAATATCAAGGACTCATTGGGCGAATCGCTCTGGAACTGAAATCGGAACGATCACTGACATTTCCCCTATCTGAAAGTCTGATAAACGGCGGAAAAATGAATAAGTCCAAAAAAAAAAATTTTTAAACTTTTTTCAATTTTACCCCCGTGGGACATATATTCTACCCACACACATTTGGAACTCTCCTGGGGTACCCTCACACATATTATTCCCTCATTTAGTGGATATTTTCACAAAAAAGTGAAATTTTCAAAAATCCAGAAAATTGGCTTAAAATGACTAAATATCAAGGACTCATTGGGTGAATTGATCTGGAACTGAAATCGGAACGCTCACTGACATTTCCTCTATCTGAAAGTCTGATAAATGCCGGAAAAATGACTAAGTCCCCAAAAATTTTTTTTTAAACTTTTTTCAATTTTACCCCTGTGTGATATATATTCTTCCCACACACATTTGGATCTCTCCTGGGGTACCCTCACACATATTATTCCCTCATTTAGTGGATATTTTCACAAAAAAGTGAAATTTTCCAAAATCCAGAAACTTGGCTGAAAACGACTAAATATCAAGGACTCATTGGGCGAATCGCTCTGGAACTGAAATCGGAACGCTCACTGACATTTCCCCTATCTGAAAGTCTGATAAACGGCGGAAAAATGAATAAGTCCAAAAAAAAAAATTTTTCAACTTTTTTCAATTTTACCCCCGTGGGATATATATTCTACCCACACACATTTGGAACTCTCCTGGGGTACCCTCACACATATTATTCCCTCATTTAGTAGATATTTTCACAAAAAAGTGAAATTTTCAAAAATCCAGAAAATTGGCTGAAAATGACTAAATATCAAGGACTCATTGGGTGAATTGATCTGGAACTGAAATCGGAACGCTCACTGACATTTCCTCTATCTGAAAGTCTGATAAATGCCGGAAAAATGACTAAGTCCCAAAAAATTTTTTTTTAAACTTTTTTCAATTTTACCCCTGTGTGATATATATTCTACCCACACACATTTGGATCTCTCCTGGGGTACCCTCACACATATTATTCCCTCATTTAGTGGATATTTTCACAAAAAAGTGAAATTTTCAAAAATCCAGAAACTTGGCTGAAAACGACTAAATATCAATGACTCATTGGGCGAATCGCTCTGGAACTGAAATCGGGACGCTCACTGACATTTCCCGTATCTGAAAGTCTGATAAACGTTGGAAAAATGACTAAGTCCAAAAAAAAAAATTTTTAAACTTTTTTCAATTTTACCCCCGTGGGATATATATTTTACCCACACACATTTGGAACTCTCCTGGGGTACCCTCACACATATTATTCCCTCATTTAGTGGATAGTTTCACAAAAAAGTGAAATTTTCAAAAATCCAGAAAATTGGCTGAAAAAGACTAAACAACAAGGTCTCATTGGGTGAATCATTTTGGAACTGAAATCGGAACGATGACTGACATTTGCCCTATCTGAAAGTCTGATAGACGCCGGAAAATTGACTAAGTCCAATAAAAATTTTTTTCAATATTACCCCCGTGTGATATATATTCTACCCACACACATTTGGATCTCTCCTGGGGTACCCTCACACATATAATTCCCTCATTTAGTGGATATTTTCACAAAAAAGTGAAATTTTCAAAAATCAAGAAAATTAGCTAAAAACGACTAAATATCAAGGACTCATTGGGCGAATCGATCTGGAACTGAAATCGGGACGCTCACTGACATTTCCTCTATCTGAAAGTCTGATAAACGTCGGAAAAATGAATAAGTCCAAAAAAAAATTTTTTCAACTTTTTTCAATTTTACCCCCGTGGGATATATATTCTACCCACACACATTTGGAACTCTCCTGGGGTACCCTCACACATATTATTCCCTCATTTAGTGGATATTTTCACAAAAAAGTGAAATTTTCAAAAATCCAGAAAATTGGCTGAAAAAGACTAAACATCAAGGACTCATTGGGTGAATCAATCTGGAACTGAAATCGGAACGATCACTGACATTTGCCCTATCTGAAAGTCTGGTAGATGCCGAAAAATTGACTAAGTACAAAAAAAAATTTTTTTAAACTTTTTTCAATTTTACCCCCGTGGGATATATATTCTACCCACACAATTTGGAACTCTCCTGGGGTCCCCTCACACATATTATTCCCTCATTTAGTGGATATTTTCACAAAAAAGTGAAATTTTCAAAAATCCAGAAACTTGGCTGAAAACGACTAAATATCAAGGACTCATTGGGCGAATCGCTCTGGAACTGAAATCGGAACGCTCACTGACATTTCCCCTATCTGAAAGTCTGATAAACGGCGGAAAAATGAATAAGTCCAAAAAAAAAATTTTTTCAACTTTTTTCAATTTTACCCCCGTGGGATTTATATTCTACCCACACACATTTGGAACTCTCCTGGGGTACCCTCACACATATTATTCCCTCATTTAGTAGATATTTTCACAAAAAAGTGAAATTTTCAAAAATCCAGAAAATTGGCTGAAAATGACTAAATATCAAGGACTCATTATGTGAATTGATCTGGAACTGAAATCGGAACGCTCACTGACATTTCCTCTATCTGAAAGTCTGATAAATGCCGGAAAAATGAATAAGTCCAAAAAAAAAAATTTTTCAATTTTTTTCAATTTTACCCCCGTGGGATATATATTCTACCCACATACATTTGGAACTCTCCTGGGGTACCCTCACACATATTATTCCCTCATTTAGTGGATATTTTCACAAAAAAGTGAAATTTTCAAAAATCCAGAAAATTGGCTGAAAAATGCTAAATATCAAGGACTGATTGGGCGAATCGCTCTGGAACTGAAATCGGAACGCTCACTGACATTTGCCCTATCTGAAAGTCTGATAAACGTCGGAAAAATGACTAAGTCCAAAAAAATTTTTTTTAAACTTTATTCAATTTTATCCCCGTGGGATATATATTCTACCCACACACATTTGGAACTCTCCTGGGGTACCCTCACACATATTATTCCCTCATTTAGTGGATATGTTCACAAAAAAAGTGAAATTTTCAAAAATCAAGAAAATTGGCTGAAAACTACTAAATATGAAGGACTCATTGGGAGAATCACTCTGGAACTGAAATCGGAACGCTCACTGACATTTCCTCTATCTGAAAGTCCGATAAACGTCGGAAAAATAAATAAGTCCAAAAAAAATTTTTTTTAAACTTTTTTCAATTTTACCCCCGTGGGATATATATTCTACCCACACACATTTGGATCTCTCCTGGGGTAACCTCACACATATTACTCCCTCATTTAGTGGATATTTTCACAAAAAAGTGAAATTTTCAAAAATCCAGAAACTTGGCTGAAAAAGACTAAAAATCAAGGACTCATTGGGTGAATCAATCTGGAACTGAAATCGGAACGATCACTGATATTTGCCCTATCTGAAAGTCTGGTAGACGGCGGAAAAATGAATAAGTCCAAAAAAAAATTTTTTTCAACTTTTTTCAATTTTACCCCCGTGGGATATATATTCTACCCACACACATTTGGAACTCTCCTGGGGTACCCTCACACATATTATTCCCTCATTTAGTGGATATTTTCACAAAAAAGTGAAATTTTCAAAAATCCAGAAACTTGTCTGAAAACGACTAAATATCAAGGACTCATTGGGCGAATCGCTCTGGAACTGAAATCGGAACGATCACTGACATTTCCCCTATCTGAAAGTATGATAAACGGCGGAAAAATGAATAAGTCCAAAAAAAAATTTTTTTTCAACTTTTTTCAATTTTACCCCCGTGGGATATATATTCTACCCACACACATTTGGAACTCTCCTGGGGTACCCTCACACATATTATTCCCTCATTTAGTGGATATTTTCACAAAAAAGTGAAATTTTCAAAAATCCAGAAACTTGGCTGAAAACGACTAAATATCAAGGACTCATTGGGTGAATTGATCTGGAATTGAAATCGGAACGCTCACTGACATTTCCTCTATCTGAAAGTCTGATAAATGCCGGAAAAATGACTAAGTCCAAAAAAAATTTTTTTTTAAACTTTTTTCAATTTTACCCCTGTGTGATATATATTCTACCCACACACATTTGGATCTCTCCTGGGGTACCCTCACACATATTATTCCCTCATTTAGTGGATATTTTCATAAAAAAGTGAAATTTTCAAAAATCCAGAAACTTGGCTGAAAACGACTAAATATCAAGGACTCATTGGGCGAATCGCTCTGGAACTGAAATCGGGACGCTCACTGACATTTCCCCTATCTGAAAGTTTGATAAACGTTGGAAAAATGACTAAGTCCAAAAAAAAAAATTTTTAAACTTTTTTCAATTTTACCCCCGTGGGATATATATTCTACCCACATACATTTGGAACTCTCCTGGGGTACCCTCACACATATTATTCCCTCATTTAGTGGATATTTTCACAAAAAAAGTGAAATTTTCAAAAATCCAGAAAATTGGCTGAAAAAGACTAAATATCAAGGACTGATTGTGCGAATCGCTCTGGAACTGAAATCGGAACGCTCACTGTCATTTCCCCTATCTGAAAGTCTGATAAACGTCGGAAAAATGAATAAGTCCAAAAAAAAATTTTTTTCAACTTTTTCAATTTTACCCCCGTGGGATATATATTCTACCCACACACATTTGGAACTCTCCTGGGGTACTCTCACACATATAATTCCCTCATTTAGTGGATATTTTCACAAAAAAGTGAAATTTTCAAAAATCCAGAAAATTGGCTGAAAAAGACTAAACATCAAGGACTCATTGGGTGAATCAATCTGGAACTGAAATCGGAACGATCACTGACATTTGCCCTATCTGAAAGTCTGGTAGACGCCGAAAAATTGACTAAGTACAAAAAAAAATTTTTTTAAACTTTTTTCAATTTTACCCCCGTGGGATATATATTCTACCCACACAATTTGGAACTCTCCTGGGGTCCCCTCACACATATTATTCCCTCATTTAGTGGATATTTTCACAAAAAAGTGAAATTTTCAAAAATCCAGAAACTTGGCTGAAAACGACTAAATATCAAGGACTCATTGGGCGAATCGATCTGGAACTGAAATCGGAACGCTCACTGACATTTCCCCTATCTGAAAGTCTGATAAACGGCAGAAAAATGAATAAGTCCAAAAAAAAAATTTTTTCAACTTTTTTCAATTTTACCCCCGTGGGATATATATTCTACCCACACACATTTGGAACTCTCCTGGGGTACCCTCACACATATTATTCCCTCATTTAGTGGATATTTTCACAAAAAAGTGAAATTTTCAAAAATCCAGAAACTTGGCTGAAAACGACTAAATATCAAGGACTCATTGGGCGAATCGCTCTGGAACTGAAATCGTAACGATCACTGACATTTCCCCTATCTGAAAGTCTGATAAACGGCGGAAAAATGAATAAGTCCAAAAAAAAAAAATTTTTAAACTTTTTTCAATTTTACCCCCGTGGGATATATATTCTACCCACACACATTTGGAACTCTCCTGGGGTACCCTCACACATATTATTCCCTCATTTAGTGGATATTTTCACAAAAAAGTGAAATTTTCAAAAATCCAGAAAATTGGCTGAAAATGACTAAATATCAAGGACTCATTGGGTGAATTGATCTGGAACTGAAATCGGAACGCTCACTGACATTTCCTCTATCTGTGTTAGAACCTTGCTGTTAGGTTTTTTTTCCTTTGCTGGTCACATGACCTTGTTGGCCTATTTAGTCCTGCTCCGCCCTTCTGGCTTTGCTGGACTTCATTGTATATCTACTTTCTAGCTAGCCTGTGCTCTGTATCTAACTCTGTTAGTTTGCTTGGTCTACGGACCTCTATGTTCTATCTATTTTGTTTGTTCGTCTGTCTGCTACTATTTCTGTGAGGAGGTGTCCCATATTCCTCCCAGTCCTTAGTACTTGTAGGGATTCCCTCCCCACATCTATAGGTCTTCGTACAGACTAGATTAGGACTTCAGCAGGTCTGATCGCAGGATCAGGTTCCCTGTTACATCGTAGGGATTCAGCTGAGTCTCATAGTAGGGACAGATCTCCTCTCTTTCCTTAGCTTTGGTAGCAGAACATAACAGTAAGTCCAGCCAGCAAATTCTCTAAGGAAAGATTTTTCTGTTCCATCATGGTGTCGGTTCAGGATTTGGCTCATCGCCTGCAGGGACTCTCTCTGGAGGTGGCCGAGCTCCGTCAGCACGTGAGTAACTATCCTGGAGCACATTTCTTGGAGCCTAAGGTATGTTTGCCGGATTTGTTTTTTGGTGAACACCGAGAATTTTTTTCATTTAAAAATGCTTGCTTATTGTATTTTCGTTTGAGACCTAAGTCCTCTGGGGATGAATCCCAGCGCGTAGGGTTCATAATGTCACTTTTGCGCAAAGAGCCTCAGGAGTGGGCCTTTTCTTTGCAACCTAGTGATTCATGCTTCAGATCAGTGGATAGTTTTTTTTCTGCTTTGGGACTATTATATGATGATCCTGACCGTGTCGCATCAGCTGAGACTGAGTTGAGACGTCTAAAACAAGGATCGGGTAATGTGGAAAAATATTGTACACATTTTCGTCGTTGGTCCACTCAAACAGGGTGGAACGATTCTGCTCTGAAAAGTCTATTTCTTGCTGGGCTCAGTGAAAGGGTTAAAGACCTGCTAATTGCTTATCCTACACCTGAAGATTTGCAACAGGCTATGCAATTAGCTATACGGGTGGATAGAAGACTGCGTGCTAGGTTTAATGAGTGCAAATCCTCTGCTATGTCAGTTTCTGGTTATGATAATGTGTGTACTAACAGTGGTGAACCGATGGAGATTGGATCGGTGGCACCTCGCTCTCAAGAAAAAGACCGTCGTTTTTCGCAAGGCTTGTGTTTCTACTGCGGAAAATCTGGTCATTTGATTAAAGGCTGTGAGCTTCGTATGAAGAAAGAAAAAAAAATGGTCAGTCACGCCCGTATTGCCTGTTTAAATTCCAAGGGTATATTTTTAGCTGCTTCCACGATTGCTCAGGAAAAATTAATGGAATTTCGGGTGTTTGTTGATTGCGGGTCTACACTGAATGTAATTGATGGGGGATTCGTGGAAAAACTCAATTTAAAACCTGAACCTTTGTCATCCCCCATTGCTGTGGTTTCTGTGGATGGCTCCCCTTTGAAGAATATTACTCTCAAGGTCAGTGAATTTCCTCTCACTATTAATGGTGTTCACCATGAGAAATTGGATTTGGTAGTGTTGAATAACTTGCCTTCTCCAGTAATATTGGGTTTGCCCTGGTTAAAATTTCACAATCCTGTACTGGATTGGTCTACCAGTGAAATTAAATCCTGGAGCCATAAATGTTATGACAAGTGTTGTAACGGGCGTATTGCAGCTTTGGATAGGGGAGAATTGCCTGTTCCTATTCAGGATTTTTGGAGAGTTTTTTCTGAGAAGGAATCGCAGGTTTTGCCTCCCCATAGAGACTATGATTGTTCTATTGAATTTGTCCCTGGAGCGACTCTTCCTAAGAGTCGTTTATTTAACCTTACTATTCCTGAGAGGAAGGCTTTGGAGGAATACATACAGACAAGCTTGGCCGCCGGTCACATTAGGCCCTCTAAGTCTCCTGTGGCGGTTGGATTTTTTTTTGTAAAAAAAAAGGACGGCAGTTTACGTCCTTGTCTGGATTTTCGTGAGATTAACAAAATTACGGTACGCAATCCTTACCCACTGCCATTGATTCCTGATCTGTTTAACCAGTTATTGGGGGCCAAGTGGTTCTCTAAAATTGACCTTAAGGGGGCATACAATCTGTTGCGCATGAAGGAGGGTGATGAATGGAAGACTGCTTTTAACACTCCTGTGGGTCATTTTGAGAATCTGGTTATGCCTTTTGGTCTCACTAATGCTCCTGCATTTTTTCAGAATCTGATTAATGACATCCTTAGACCTTTGATCGGTAAAAATGTGGTTGTGTATTTGGATGACATTTTGATTTATTCGCCAGATCTGGAGTCTCATTGGCGGAGCGTGCGTGAGGTATTACAGTTATTAATGGACAATTCGCTTTTTGCTAAGCTGGAGAAATGTGAGTTCGCTGTACAGAGAATTAGTTTTTTGGGCTACATTATCTCCAGCAAAGGTTTTGAGATGGATCCGGTTAAGGTTCAGGCTGTGCAGGAATGGCCTAGGCCTATTGGTTTGAAATCGATACAGAGGTTTTTGGGTTTCGCCAATTACTATAGAAAGTTCATAAAAAATTTTTCTAGTATTGTCAAACCTCTGACTGATCTCACCAGGAAAGGTGCTGATGCGGTTCAGTGGTCTTCTGAGGCCATTGAAGCTTTTGTGTATCTCAAGGAGAGGTTCACCTCTGCTCCCATCCTTATGCAGCCTGATGTTACTAGGCCGTTTTTGGTTGAGGTTGATGCTTCCTCTGTGGGGGTTGGCGCAGTATTGTCTCAGGATAACGGGGATGGATTACATCCCTGTGCCTTTTTTTTCAAAAAAATTTTCGGAGACTGAATTGAATTACGATATTGGTAATCGGGAATTATTGGCTATTAAACTCGCATTTGAACACTGGCGCCACTTCTTGGAAGGTGCGGAATTTCCCGTTCAGGTTCTTACGGATCATAAAAATCTGATATATCTTGATGCTGCCAAGCGCCTGAATGCCCGTCAGGCTAGGTGGGCACTGTTTTTCTCGCGGTTTAATTTCTCCGTTACTTACATCCCTGGTACTAAGAATGTTAAGGCGGATGCCTTGTCTCGCAGTTTTTCTCCCATAGTCGGTGCTGAGAAAGAGGAAAACATTTTACAAGAAGGTGTTGTGATAGCTGCTTTAGACTCCGTTTTGGAAGATGAGATTCTTAAAGCTCAGGAGAATGCCCCATCTAACACTCCTCATGGGAGGTTGTTTGTGCCTGAGACCTTTAGGAGAGATTTGTTTGTTGAGTGTCACGAATCTCGGTTGGCAGGTCATCCCGGAATCTCTGAGACCAAGAGACTGGTGGGTCGCAGTTTTTGGTGGCCTGGATGGCAGAAGGAAGTCATTAAGTGGGTGCGCCAATGTACTATATGTGCTAGATCTAAGTCCTCACATACTCCTGCTGCGGGGTTGCTTTGTCCTTTGGAGGTCCCCAGTGCTCCTTGGACACATTTGGCTATGGACTTTATAACTGACCTTCCCCACTCTGAGGGTTTTACTGTCATCTGGGTGGTCGTGGACCGCTTTAGCAAGATGTGTCACTTGGTTCCCTTCGTCAAACTGCCCTGCGCTAAAACTCTCGCTAAGGCCTTTGTCAAGGAAATTGTCAGACTTCATGGCGTTCCTACTGACATTGTTTCTGATAGGGGTCCTCAGTTCGTGGCTCGTTTTTGGCGTGCCTTTTGTGACAGGTTGGGAATTCATTTGTCGTTTTCGTCCGGATATCATCCTGAATCTAATGGCCAGACAGAAAGGAAAAACCAGGATGTTGAGCAGTTCTTGCGTTGTTTTGTGGCAGACAATCAAGAGGGGTGGTCTGAGTTTCTGCCACTTGCCGAATTTGCTCTGAACAATCATACATCTTCTTCTGCTGGTTGTTCGCCTTTTTTTTGTTGTTCTGGGAGACATCCGTCGTTTGGGTCGTTCTCCAAGTTGGGATCTGCCGTGCCTGAGGAGGAGAATTTTTCCGGTGATTTGGAAAGAGTTTGGACGGATGTGCGTGGTAATCTTCAGGAGGCCAACAGAAAATCTAAAGACTACTTTGATAGGAAACGACAGGAGGTTTTGTTCGCTGTTGGTGACATGGTTTGGTTGTCCTCTAGGAATCTGCGGTTGAGGATTCCTTCTAAGAAATTGGGTCCCAAGTTTGTAGGGCCCTTTAAGGTGCTTCAGGTTGTCAACCAATCTGCTGTTAGGTTGGAGGTTCCTACCTCCTGGAGAATTATTCCGGTCTTTCATGTCTCTCTGTTAAAAAAAGCTGTTGTGTCGGATGGTGACGCCTCTGCCTCTGTTCCTCCGGTGGTGGAGGACGGGGAATATGAAATTTCTCGCATCCTTGACTCTAGACGGTATAGAGGTAGTTTGCAGTATCTTGTGGCCTGGAAAGGTTTCGGACCCGAGGATAACTCTTGGGTGAGGTCAGATGATGTTTCCGCGTCCAGACTTATCAGAGCGTTTCACAGGAGATTTCCTGATAAGCCTGGTCCTAGGGGATCCGGAGGATCCTCTTAGAAGGGGGGGTACTGTTAGAACCTTGCTGTTAGGTTTTTTTTCCTTTGCTGGTCACATGACCTTGTTGGGCTATTTAGTCCTGCTCCGCCCTTCTGGCTTTGCTGGACTTCATTGTATATCTACTTTCTAGCTAGCCTGTGCTCTGTATCTAACTCTGTTAGTTTGCTTGGTCTACGGACCTCTATGTTCTATCTATTTTGTTTGTTCGTCTGTCTGCTACTATTTCTGTGAGGAGGTGTCCCATATTCCTCCCAGTCCTTAGTACTTGTAGGGATTCCCTCCCCACATCTATAGGTCTTCGTACAGACTAGATTAGGACTTCAGCAGGTCTGATCGCAGGATCAGGTTCCCTGTTACATCGTAGGGATTCAGCTGAGTCTCATAGTAGGGACAGATCTCCTCTCTTTCCTTAGCTTTGGTAGCAGAACATAACAATCTGAAAGTCTGATAAATGCCGGAAAAATGACTAAGTCCAAAAAAATTTTTTTTCAAACTTTTTTCAATTTTACCCCTGTGTGATATATATTCTACCCACACACATTTGGATCTCTCCTGGGGTACCTTCACACATATTATTCCCTCATTTAGTGGATATTTTCACAAAAAAGTGAAATTTTCAAAAATCCAGAAACTTGGCTGAAAACGACTAAATATCAAGGACTCATTGGGCGAATCGCTCTGGAACTGAAATCGGAACGCTCACTGTTATTTCCCCTATCTGAAAGTCTGATAAACGTCGGAAAAATGAATAAGTCCAAAAAAAATTTTTTTCAACTTTTTCAATTTTACCTCCGTGGGATATATATTCTACCCACACACATTTGGAACTCTCCTGGGGTACTCTCACACATATTATTCCCTCATTTAGTGGATATTTTCACAAAAAAGTGAAATTTTCAAAAATCCAGAAAATTGGCTGAAATTGACTAAATATCGAGGACTCATTGGGCGAATCGCTCTGGAACTGAAATCGGAACGCTCACTGACATTTGCCCTATCTGAAAGTCTGATAAACGTCGGAAAAATAAATAAGTCCAAAAAAATTTTTTTTTCAACTTTTTTCAATTTTACCCCCGTGGGATATATATTCTACCCACACACATTTGGATCTCTCCTGGGGTACCCTCACACATATTATTCCCTCATTTAGTGGATATTTTCACAAAAAAGTGAAATTTTCAAAAATCCAGAAACTTGGCTGAAAACGACTAAATATCAAGGACTCATTGGGCGAATCGCTCTGGAACTGAAATCGGGACGCTCACTGACATTTCCCGTATCTGAAAGTCTGATAAACGTTGGAAAAATGACTAAGTCCAAAAAAAAAAATTTTTAAACTTTTTTCAATTTTACCCCCGTGGGATATATATTTTACCCACACACATTTGGAACTCTCCTGGGGTACCCTCACACATATTATTCCCTCATTTAGTGGATATTTTCACAAAAAAGTGAAATTTTCAAAAATCCAGAAAATTGGCTGAAAATGACTAAATATCAAGGACTCATTGGGTGAATTGATCTGGAACTGAAATCGGAACGCTCACTGACATTTCCTCTATCTGAAAATCTGATAAACGTTGGAAAGATGACTAAGTCCAAAAAAAATTTATTTAAAACTTTTTTCAATTTTACCCCCGTGGGATATATATTCTACCCACACACATTTGGAACTCTTCTGGGGTACCCTCACACATATTATTCCCTCATTTAGTGGATATTTTCACAAAAAAGTGAAATTTTCAAAAATCCAGAACATTGGCTGAAATTGACTAAATATCAAGGACTCATTCGGCGAATCGCTCTGGAACTGAAATTGGAACGCTCACTGACATTTGCCCTATCTGAAAGTCTGATAAACGCCGGAAAAATGAATAAGTCCAAAAAAAATTTTTTTTCAACTTTTTCAATTTTACCCCCGTGTGATATATATTCTACCCACACACATTTGGATCTCTCCTGGGGTACCTTCACACATATTATTCCCTCATTTAGTGGATATTTTCACAAAAAAGTGAAATTTTCAAAAATCAAGTAAATTGGCTGAAAACGACTAAATATCAAGGACTCATTGGGCGAACCGATCTGGAACTGAAATCGGAACGCTCACTGACATTTCCTCTATCTGAAAGTCAGATAAACGCCGGAAAAATGACTAAGTCCAAAAAAAAAAAATTTTTCAATTTTTTTCAATTTTACCCCCGTGGGATATATATTCTACCCACATACATTTGGAACTCTCCTGGGGTACCCTCAAACATATTATTCCCTCATTTAGTGGATATTTTCACAAAAAAAGTGAAATTTTCAAAAATCCAGAAAATTGACTGAAAAAGCCTAAATATCAAGGACTGATTGTGCGAATCGCTCTGAAACTGAAATCGGAACGCTCACTGTCATTTCCCCTATCTGAAAGTCTGATAAACGTCGGAAAAATGAATAAGTCCAAAAAAAATTTATTTAAAACTTTTTTCAATTTTACCCCCGTGGGATATATATTCTACCTACACACATTTGGAACTCTCCTGGGGTACCCTCACACATATTATTCCCTCATTTAGTGGATATTTTCACAAAAAAGTGAAATTTTCAAAAATCCAGAACATTGGCTGAAATTGACTAAATATCAAGGACTCATTGGGCGAATCGCTCTGGAACTGAAATCGAAACGCTCACTGACATTTGACTATCTGAAAGTCTGATAAACGCCAGAAAAATGACTAAGTCCCAAAAATTTTTTTTTAAAACTTTATTCAATTTTACCCAAGTGGGATATATATTCTACCCACACACATTTGGAACTCTCCTGGGGAACCCTCACACATATTATTCCCTCATTTAGTGGATATTTTCACAAAAAAGTGAAATTTTCAAAAATCAAGAAAATTGGCTGAAAACGACTAAATATCAAGTACTCATTGGGCGAATCGCTCTGGAACTGAAATCGGAACGCTCACTGACATTTGCCCTATCTGAAAGTCTGATAAACGCCGGAAAAATGAATAAGTCCAAAAAAAAATTTTTTAAACTTTTTTCAATTTTACCCCCGTGGGATATATATTCTACCCACACACATTTGGAACTCTCCTGGGGTACCCTCACACATATTATTCCCTCATTTAGTGGATATTTTCACAAAAAAGTGAAATTTTCAAAAATCCAGAAAATTGGCTGAAAAAGACTAAATATCAAGGACTCATTGGGCGAATCGCTCTGGAACTGAAATCGGAATGCTCACTGACATTTCCCCTATCTGAAAGTCTGATAAACGTCGTAAAAATGAATAAGTCCAAAAAAAAATTTTTTTCAACTTTTTTCAATTTTACCCCCGTGGGATATATGTTCTACCCACACACATTTGGAACTCTCCTGGGGTACCCTCACACATATTATTCCCTCATTTAGTGGATATTTTCACAAAAAAGTGAAATTTTCAAAAATCCTGAAAATTGGCTGTAAATAACTAAATATCAAGGACTCATTGGGCGAATCGCTCTGGAACTGAAATCGGAATGCTCACTGACATTTCCCCTATCTGAAAGTCTGATAAATGTCGGAAAAATGAATAACTCTAAAAAAATGTTTTTTCAACATTTTTCACTTTTACCCCCGTGGGATATATATTCTACCCACACACATTTGGAACTCTCCTGGGGTACCCTCACACATATTATTCCCTCATTTAGTGGATATTTTCACAAAAAAGTGAAATTTTCAAAAATCCAGAAAATTGGCTGAAATTGACTAAATATAAAGGACTCATTGGGCGAATCGCTCTGGAACTGAAATTGGAAAGCTCACTGACATTTCCCCTTTCTGAAAGTCTGATAAACGTCGGAAAAATGAATAAGTCCAAAAAAATTTTTTTTCAACTTTTTTCAATTTTACCCCCGTGGGATATATATTCTACCCACACACATTTGGAACTCTCCTGGGGTACCCTCACACATATTATTCCCTCATTTAGTGGATATTTTCACAAAAAAGTGAAATTTTCAAAAATCCAGAAAATTGGCTGAAATTGACTAAATATAAAGGCCTCATTGGGCGAATCACTCTGGAACTGAAATCGGAACGCTCACTGACATTTCCCCTATCTGAAAGTCTGATAAACGTCGGAAAAATGAATAAGTCCAAAAAAATTTTTTTTCAACTTTTTTCAATTTTACCCCCGTGGGATATGAATTCTACCCACACACATTTGGAAATCTCCTGGGGTACCCTCACACATATTATTCCCTCATTTAGTGGATATTTTCACAAAAAAGTCAAATTTTCAAAAATCCAGAAAATCGGCTGAAAATAACTAAATATCAAGGACTCATTGGGCGAATCGCTCTGGAACTGAAATCGGAACGCTCACTGACATTTACTCTCTCTGAAAGTCTGATAAACGTCGGAAAAATGAAGAAGTCCAAAATAAATTCTTTTCAACTTTTTTCAATTTTACCCCTGTGGGATATATATTCTACCCACACACATTTGGAACTCTCCTGGGGTACCATCACACATATCATTCCCTCATTTAGTGGATATTTTCACAAAAAAGTGAAATTTTCAAAAATCCAGAAAATTGGCTGAAATTGACTAAATATCAAGGACTCATTGGGCGAATCGCTCTGGAACTGAAATCGGAACGCTCACTGACATTTCCCCAATCTGAAAGTCTGATAAACGCCGGAAAAATGAATACGTCAAAAAAAAAAAAATGTTTCAATTTTTTTCAATTTTACCCCTGTGGGATATATATTCTACAGACACACATTTGGAACTCTCCTGGGGTACCCTCACACATATTATTCCCTCATTTAGTGGATATTTTCACAAAAAAGTGAAATTTTCAAAAATCCAGAAAATTGGCTGAAAATGACTAAATATCAAGGACTCATGGGGCGAATCGTTCTGGAACTGAAATCGGAACGCTCACTGACATTTCCCCTATCTGAAAGTCTGATAAACGCCGGAAAAATGACTAAGTCCAAAAAAAAAAATTTTTCAATTTTTTCAATTTTACCCCCGTGGTATATATATTCTACCCACACACATTTGGAACTCTTCTGGGGTACCCTCAAACATATTATTCCCTCATTTAGTGGATATTTTCACAAAAAAGTGAAATTTTCAAAAATCCAGAAAATTGGCTGAAAATGACTAAATATCAAGGACTCATTGGGCGAATCGTTCTGGAACTGAAATCGGAACGCTCACTGACATTTTCCCTATCTGAAAGTCTTATAAACATTGGAAAAATGAATAAGTCCAAAAAAAATTTTTTTTTCAACTTTTTTCAATTTTACCCCCGTGGGATATATATTCTACCCACACACATTTGGAAATCTCCTGGGGTACCCTCACACATATTATTCCCTCATTTAGTGGATATTTTCACAAAAAAGTCAAATTTTCAAAAATCCAGAAAATCGGCTGAAAATAACTAAATATCAAGGACTCATTGGGCGAATCGCTCTGGAACTGAAATCGGAACGCTCACTGACATTTACTCTCTCTGAAAGTCTGATAAACGTCGGAAAAATGAGGAAGTCCAAAATAAATTCTTTTCAACTTTTTTCAATTTTACCCCTGTGGGATATATATTCTACCCACACACATTTGGAACTCTCCTGGGGTACCCTCACACATTTTATTCCCTCATTTAGTGGATATTTTCACAAAAAAGTGAAATTTTCAAAAATCCAGAAAATTGGCTGAAATTGACTAAATATCAAGGACTCATTGGGCGAATCGCTCTGGAACTGAAATCGGAACGCTCACTGACATTTCCCCTATCTGAAAGTCTGATAAACGCCGGAAAAATGAATACGTCCAAAAAAAAAAAATGTTTCAATTTTTTTCAATTTTACCCCTGTGGGATATATATTCTACAGACACACATTTGGAACTCTCCTGGGGTACCCTCACACATATTATTCCCTCATTTAGTGGATATTTTCACAAAAAAGTGAAATTTTCAAAAATCCAGAAAATTGGCTGAAAATGACTAAATATCAAGGACTCATTGGGCGAATCGCTCTGGAACTGAAATCGGAACGATCACTGACATTTCCCCTATCTGAAAGTCTGATAAACGCTGGAAAAATGACTAAGTCCAAAAAAAAAAATTTTTCAATTTTTTCAATTTTACCCCCGTGGTATATATATTCTACCCACACACATTTGGAACTCTTCTGGGGTACCCTCAAACATATTATTCCCTCATTTAGTGGATATTTTCACAAAAAAGTGAAATTTTCAAAAATCCAGAAAATTGGCTGAAAATGACTAAATATCAAGGACTCATTGGGCGAATCGTTCTGGAACTGAAATCGGAACGCTCACTGACATTTCCCCTATCTGAAAGTCTTATAAACATTGGAAAAATGAATAAGTCCAAAAAAAAATTTTTTTTCAACTTTTTTCAATTTTACCCCCGTGGGATATATATTCTACCCACACACATTTGGAACTCTCCTGGGGTACCCTCACACATATTATTCCCTCATTTAGTGGATATTTTCACAAAAAAGTGAAATTTTCAAAAATCCAGAAAATTGGCTGAAATTGACTAAATATCAAGGACTCATTGGGCGAATCGCTCTGGAACTGAAATCGGAACGCTCACTGACATTTCCCCTATCTGAAAGTCTGATAAACGCCGGAAAAATGAATACGTCCAAAAAAAAAAAATGTTTCAATTTTTTTCAATTTTACCCCTGTGGGATATATATTCTACAGACACACATTTGGAACTCTCCTGGGGTACCCTCACACATATTATTCCCTCATTTAGTGGATATTTTCACAAAAAAGTGAAATTTTCAAAAATCCAGAAAATTGGCTGAAAATGACTAAATATCAAGGACTCATGGGGCGAATCGTTCTGGAACTGAAATTGGAACGCTCACTGACATTTCCCCTATCTGAAAGTCTGATAAACGTCGGAAAAATGAATAAGTCCAAAAAAAAAAATTTTTCAACTTTTTTCAATTTTACCCCCGTGGGATATATATTCTACCCACACACATTTGGAACTCTCCTGGGGTACCCTCACACATATTTCTCCCTCATTTAGTGGATCTTTTCACAAAAAAGTGAAATTTTCAAAAATCCAGAAAATTGGCTGAAAATGACTAAATATCAAGGACTCATTGGGCGAATCGTTCTGGAACTGAAATCGGAACGCTCACTGACATTTCCCCTATCTGAAAGTCTTATAAACGTTGGAAAAATGAATAAGTCCAAAAAAAAATTTTTTTAAACTTTTTTCAATTTTACCCCCGTGGGATATATATTCTACCCACACACATTTGGAACTCTCCTGGGGTACCCTCACACATATTATTCCCTCATTTAGTGGATATTTTCACAAAAAAGTGAAATTTTCAAAAATCCAGAAAATTGGCTGAAAATGACTAAATATCAAGGACTCATTGGGCGAATCGCTCTGGAACTGAAATTGGAATGCTCACTGACATTTCCCCTATCTGAAAGTCTGATAAACGCCGGAAAAATGACTAAGTCAAAAAAAAAAATGTTTTCAATTTTTTTCAATTTTACCCCCGTGGTATATATATTCTACCCACACACATTTGGAACTCTCCTGGGGTACCCTCACACATATTATTCCCTCATTTAGTGGATATTTTCACAAAAAAGTGAAATTTTCAAAAATCCAGAAAATTAGCTGAAAATGACTAAATATCAAGGACTCATTGGGCGAATCGCTCTGGAACTGAAATCGGAACGATCACTGACATTTCCCCTATCTGAAATTCTGATAAACGGCGGAAAAATGAATAAGTCCAAAAAAAAAAATGTTTCAATTTTTTTCCATTTTACCCCCGTGGGATATATATTCTACCCACACACATTTGGAACTCTCCTGGGGTACCCTCACACATATTATTCCCTCATTTAGTGGATATTTTCACAAAAAAGTGAAATTTTCAAAAATCCAGAAAATTGGCTTAAAATGACTAAATATCAAGGACTCATTGGGCGAATCGTTCTGGAACTGAAATCGGAACGCTCACTGACATTTCCCCTATCAGAAAGTCTTATAAACGTTGGAAAAATGAATAAGTACAAAAAAAAATTTTTTTAAACTTTTTTCAATTTTACCCCCGTGGGATATATATTCTACCCACACACATATGGAACTCTCCTGGGGTACCCTCACACATATTATTCCCTCATTTAGTGGATTTTTTCACAAATAAGTGAAATTTTCAAAAATCCAGAAAATTGGCTGAAAATGACTAAATATCAAGGACTCAATGCGCGAACCGCTCTGGAACTGAAATCGGAACGCTCACTGACATTTCCCCTATCTGAAAGTCTGATAAACGGCGGAAAGATGAATAAGTCCAAAAAAAAATTTTTTAAACTTTTTTCAATTTTACCCCCGTGGGATATATATTCTACACACACACATTTGGAACTTTCCTGGGGTACCCTCACACATATTATTCCCTCATTTAGTGGATATTTTCACAAATAAGTGAAATTTTCAAAAATACAGAAAATTGGCTGAAAATGACTAAATATCAATGACTCATTGGGCGAATCGCTCTGGAACTGAAATCGGAACGATCACTGATATTTCCCCTATCAGAAAGTCTGATAAACGTGGGAAAAATGACTAAGTCCAAAAAAAAAAAAGTTTCAATTTTTTTCAATTTTACCCCTGTGGGATATATATTCTACCCACACACATTTGGAACTCTCCTGGGGTCCCCTCACACATATTATTCCCTCATTTAGTGGATATTTTCACAAAAAGTGAAATTTTCAAAAATCCAGAAAATTGGCTGAAAATGACTAAACATCAAGGACTCGTTGGGCGAATCGCTCTGGAACTGAAATCGGAACGCTCACTCACATTTCCCCTATCTGAAAGTCTGATAAACGTTGGAAAAATGACTAAGTCCAAAAAAATTTTTTTAAACTTTTTTCAATTTTACCCCCGTGGGATATATATTCTACCCACACACATTTGGAACTCTTCTGGGGTACCCTCAAACATATGATTCCCTCATTTAGTGGATATTTTCACAAATAAGTGAAATTTTCAAAAATCCAGAAAATTGGCTGAAAATGACTAAATATCAAGGACTCATTGGGTGAATCGCTCTGGAACTGAAATCGGAATGCTCACTGACATTTCCCCTATCTGAAAGTCTGATAAACGTCGGAAAAATTAATAAGTCCAAAAAAAAATTTTTTTCAACTTTTTTCAATTTTACCCCCGTGGGATATATATTCTACCCACACACATTTGGAACTCTCCTGGTGTACCCTCACACATATTATTCCCTCATTTAGTGGATATTTTCACAAAAAAGTGAAATTTTCAAAAATCCAGAAAATTGGCTGAAAATGACTAAATATCAAGGACTCATTTTGCGAATCGCTCTGGAACTGAAATCGGAATGCTCACTGACATTTCCCCTATCTGAAAGTCTGATAAACGTCGGAAAAATGAATAAGTCCAAAATAAAAATTTTTCAACTTTTTTCAATTTTACCCCCATGGTATATATATTCTACCCACACACATTTGGAACTCTTCTGGGGTACCCTCAAACATATTATTCCCTCATTTAGTGGATATTTTCACAAATAAGTGAAATTTTCAAAAATCCAGAAAATTGGCTGAAAATGACTAAATATCAAGGGCTCATTGGACGAATCGCTCTGGAACTGAAATCGGAATGCTCACTGACATTTCCCCTATCTGAAAGTATGATAAACGTCGGAAAAATGAATAAGTCCAAAAAAAAATTTTTTTCAACTTTTTTAAATTTTACCCCCGTGGGATATATATTCTACCCACACACATTTGGAACTCTTCTGGGGTACCCTCAAACATATTATTCCCTCATTTAGTGGATATTTTCACAAAAAAGTGAAATTTTCAAAAATCCAGAAACTTGGCTGAAAACGACTAAATATCAAGGACTCAATGGGCGAACCGCTCTGGAACTGAAATCGGAACGCTCACTGACATTTCCCCTATCTGAAAATCTGATAAACAGCGGAAAAATGAATAAGTCCAAAAGAAAAAATTTTTAAACTTTTTTCAATTTTACCCCCGTGGGATATATATTCTACCCACACACTTTTGGAACTCTCCTGGTGTACCCTCACACATATTATTCCCTCATTTAGTGGATATTTTCACAAAAAGTGAAATTTTCAAAAATCCAGAAAATTGGCTGAAAATGACTAAATATCAAGGACTCGTTGGGCAAATCGCTCTGGAACTGAAATCGGAACGATCACTGACATTTCCCCAATCTGAAAGTCTGATAAACGCCGGAAAAATGACTAAGTCCAAAATAAAAATTTTTCAACTTTTTTCAATTTTACCCCAGTGGGATATATATTATACCCAAACACATTTGGAACTCTCCTGGGGTACCCTCACACATATTATTCCCTCATTTAGTGGATATTTTCACAAAAATGAAATTTTCAAAAATCCAGAAAATTGGCTGAAAATGACTAAATATCAAGGACTCATTGGGCGAATCGCTCTGGAACTGAAATCGGAACGATCACTGACATTTCCCCAATCTGAAAGTCTGATAAACGCCGGAAAAATGACTAAGTCCAAAAAAAAAAATTTTTCAATTTTTTTCAATTTCACCCCCATGGTATATATATTCTACCCACACACATTTGGAACTCTTCTGGGGTACCCTCACACATATTATTCCCTCATTTAGTGGATATTTTCACAAAAAAGTGAAATTTTCAAAAATCCAGAAAATTGGCTGAAAATGACTAAATATCAAGGACTCATTTTGCGAATCGCTCTGGAACTGAAATCGGAATGCTCACTGACATTTCCCCTATCTGAAAGTCTGATAAACGGCGGAAAAATGAATAAGTCCAAAAAAAAAATTTTTAAAATTTTTTCAATTTTACCCCCGTGGGATATATATTCTACAGACACACATTTGGAACTCTCCTGGGGTACCCTCACACATATTATTCCCTCATTTAGTGGATATTTTCACAAAAATGAAATTTTCAAAAATCCAGAAAATTGGCTGAAAATGACTAAATATCAAGGACTCATTGGGCGAATCGCTCTGGAACTGAAATCGGAACGATCACTGACATTTCCCCAATCTGAAAGTCTGATAAACGCCGGAAAAATGACTAAGTCCAAAAAAAAAAATTTTTCAATTTTTTTCAATTTCACCCCCATGGTATATATATTCTACCCACACACATTTGGAACTCTTCTGGGGTACCCTCACACATATTATTCCCTCATTTAGTGGATATTTTCACAAAAAAGTGAAATTTTCAAAAATCCAGAAAATTGGCTGAAAATGACTAAATATCAAGGACTCATTGGGCGAATCGTTCTGGAACTGAAATCTGAACGCTCACTGACATTTCACCTATCAGAAAGTCTGATAAACGCCGGAAAAATGACTAAGTCCAAAAAAAAAAAATGTTTCAATTTTTTCCAATTTTACCCCCGTGGGATATATATTCTACAGACACACATTTGGAACTCTCCTGGTGTACCCTCACACATATTATTCCCTCATTTAGTGGATATTTTCACAAAAAAGTGAAATTTTCAAAAATCCAGAAAATTGGCTGAAAATGACTAAATATCAAGGATACATTGGGCGAATCATTCTGGAACTGAAATCTGAACGCTCACTGACATTTCCCCTATCAGAAAGTCTGATAAACGTTGGAAAAATGACTAAGTCTAAAAAAAAATTTTTTAAACTTTTTTCAATTTTACCCCCGTGGGATATATATTCTACCCACACACATTTGGAACTCTCCTGGGGTACCCTCACACATATTACTCCCTCATTTAGTGGATATTTTCACAAAAAAGTGAAATTTTCAAAAATCCAGAAAATTGGCTGAAAATGACTAAATATCAAGGACTCAATGGGCGAATCGCTCTGGAACTGAAATCGGAACGCTCACTGACATTTCCCCTATCTGAAAGTCTGATAAACGTCGGAAAAATGAATAAGTCCAAAATAAAAATTTTTCAACTTTTTTCAATTTTACCCCCATGGTATATATATTCTACCCACACACATTTGGAACTCTTCTGGGGTACCCTCAAACATATTATTCCCTCATTTAGTGGATATTTTCACAAATAAGTGAAATTTTCAAAAATCCAGAAAATTGGCTGAAAATGGCTAAATATCAAGGACTCATTGGGCGAATCGCTCTGGAACTGAAATCGGAATGCTCACTGACATTTCCCCTATCTGAAAGTCTGATAAACGTCGGAAAAATGAATAAGTCCAAAAAAAATTTTTTTTCAACTTTTTTCAATTTTACCCCCGTGGGATATATATTCTACCCACACACATTTGGAACTCTTCTGGGGTACCCTCAAACATATTATTCCCTCATTTAGTGGATATTTTCACAAAAAAGTGAAATTTTCAAAAATCCAGAAACTTGGCTGAAAACGACTAAATATCAAGGACTCAATGGGCGAACCGCTCTGGAACTGAAATCGGAACGCTCACTGACATTTCCCCTATCTGAAAATCTGATAAACAGCGGAAAAATGAATAAGTCCAAAAGAAAAATTTTTTAAACTTTTTTCAATTTTACCCCCGTGGGATATATATTCTACCCACACACTTTTGGAACTCTCCTGGTGTACCCTCACACATATTATTCCCTCATTTAGTGGATATTTTCACAAAAAGTGAAATTTTCAAAAATCCAGAAAATTGGCTGAAAATGACTAAATATCAAGGACTCGTTGGGCGAATCGCTCTGGAACTGAAATCGGAACGCTCACTGACATTTCCCCTATCTGAAAATCTGATAAACGCGGGAAAGATGACTAAGTCCAAAAAAAAAAAATGTTTCAATTTTTTTCAATTTTACCACCGTGGGATATATATTCTACCCACACACATTTGGAACTCTCCTGGGGTACCCTCACACATATTATTCCCTCATTTAGTGGATATTTTCACAAAAAAGTGAAATTTTAAAAAATCCAGAAACTTGGCTGAAAACGACTAAATATCAAGGACTCAATGGGCGAACTGCTCTGGAACTGAAATCGGAACGCTCACTGACATTTCCCCTATCTGAAAGTCTGATAAACGGCGGAAAAATGAATAAGTCCAAAAAAAAAATTTTTTCAACTTTTTTCAATTTTACACCCGTGGGATATATATTCTACCCACACACTTTTGGAACTCTCCTGGGGTACCCTCACACATATTATTCCCTCATTTAGTGGATATTTTCACAAAAAGTGAAATTTTCAAAAATCCAGAAAATTGGCTGAAAATGACTAAATATCAAGGACTCATTGGGCGAATCGCTCTGGAACTGAAATCGGAATGCTCACTGACATTTCCCCTATCTGAAAGTCTGATAAACATCGGAAAAATGAATAAGTCCAAAAAAAAATTTTTTTCAACTTTTTTCAATTTTACCCCCGTGGGATATATATTCTACCCACACACATTTGGAACTCTCCTGGGGTACCCTCACACATATTATTCAATCATTTAGTGGATATTTTCACAAAAAAGTGAAATTTTCAAAAATCCAGAAAATTGGCTGAAAATGACTAAATATCAAGGACTCGTTGGGCGAATCGCTCTGGAACTGAAATCGGAACGCTCACCGACATTTCCCCTATCTGAAAGTCTGATAAACACCGGAAAAATGACTAAGTCCAAAAAACAAAATTTTTCAATTGTTTTCAATTTTACCCCGGTGGGATATATATTCTACCCACACACATTTGGAACTCTCCTGGGGTACCCACACACATATTATTCCCTCATTTAGTGGATATTTTCACAAAAAAGTGAAATTTTCAAAAATCCAGAAACTTGGCTGAAAACGACTAAATATCAAGGACTCATTGGGCGAATCGCTTTGGAACTGAAATCGGAACGCTCACTGACATTTCCCCTATCTGATAGTCTGACAAACGGCGGAAAAATGAATAAGTCGAAAAAAAAAATTTTTAAACTTTTTTCAATTTTACCCCCGTGGGATATATATTCTACCCACACACATTTGCAAATCTCCTGGGGTTCCCTCACACATATTATTCCCTCATTTAGTGGATATTTTCACAAAAAAGTGAAATTTTCAAAAATCCAGAAAATTGGCTGAAAATGACTAAATATCAAGGACTCGTTGGGCGAATCGCTCTGGAACTGAAATCGGAACGCTCACTGACATTTCCCCTATCTGAAAGTCTGATAAACGCCGGAAAAATGAATAAGTCCAAAGAAAAAATTTTTTCAACTTTTTTCAATTTTACCCCCGTGGGTTATATATTCTACCCACACACATTTGGAAATCTCCTGGGGTACCCTCACACATATTATTCCCTCATTTAGTGGATATTTTCACAAAAAAGTGAAATTTTAAAAAATCCAGAAACTTGGCTGAAAACGACTAAATATCAAGGACTCAATGGGCGAACTGCTCTGGAACTGAAATCGGAACGCTCACTGACATTTCCCCTATCTGAAAGTCTGATAAACGGCGGAAAAATGAATAAGTCCAAAAAAAAAATTTTTTCAACTTTTTTCAATTTTACACCCGTGGGATATATATTCTACCCACACACTTTTGGAACTCTCCTGGGGTACCCTCACACATATTATTCCCTCATTTAGTGGATATTTTCACAAAAAGTGAAATTTTCAAAAATCCAGAAAATTGGCTGAAAATGACTAAATATCAAGGACTCGTTGGGCAAATCGCTCTGGAACTGAAATCGGAACGCTCACTGACATTTCCCCTATCTGAAAGTCTGATAAACGTTGGAAAAATGACTAAGTCCAAAAAAAAATTTTTTCAACTTTTTTCAATTTTACCCCCGTGGGATATATATTCTACCCACACACATTTGGAACTCTCCGGGGGTACCCTCACACATATTATTCAATCATTTAGTGGATATTTTCACAAAAAAGTGAAATTTTCAAAAATCCAGAAAATTGGCTGAAAATGACTAAATATCAAGGACTCGTTGGGCGAATCGCTCTGGAACTGAAATCGGAACGCTCACCGACATTTCCCCTATCTGAAAGTCTGATAAACACCGGAAAAATGACTAAGTCCAAAAAACAAAATTTTTCAATTGTTTTCAATTTTACCCCGGTGGGATATATATTCTACCCACACACATTTGGAACTCTCCTGGGGTACCCACACACATATTATTCCCTCATTTAGTGGATATTTTCACAAAAAAGTGAAATTTTCAAAAATCCAGAAACTTGGCTGAAAACGAATAAATATCAAGGACTCATTGGGCGAATCGCTTTGGAACTGAAATCGGAACGCTCACTGACATTTCCCCTATCTTGAAAGTCTGACAAACGGCGGAAAAATGAATAAGTCGAAAAAAAAAAATTTTAAACTTTTTTCAATTTTACCCCCGTGGGATAAATATTCTACCCACACACATTTGCAAATCTCCTGGGGTTCCCTCACACATATTATTCCCTCATTTAGTGGATATTTTCACAAAAAAGTGAAATTTTCAAAAATCCAGAAAATTGGCTGAAAATGACTAAATATCAAGGACTCGTTGGGCGAATCGCTCTGGAACTGAAATCGGAACGCTCACTGACATTTCCCCGATCTGAAAGTCTGATAAACGCCGGAAAAATGACTTAGTCCAAAAAAAAATTTTTTTAAACTTTTTTCAGTTTTTACCCCCGTGGGATATATATTCTACCCACACACATTTGGAACTTTCCTGGGGTACCCTCACACATATTATTCCCTCATTTAGTGGATATTTTCACAAAAAAGTGAAATTTTCCAAAATCCAGAAAATTGGGTGAAAATGACTAAATATCAAGGACTCATTTGGCGAATCGCTCTGGAACTGAAATCGGAACGCTCACTGACATTTCCCCTATCTGAAAGTCTGATAAACGGCGGAAAAATGAATAAGTAGAAAAAAAAAAATTTTTAAACTTTTTTCAATTTTACCCCCGTGGGATATATATTCTACCCACACACATTTGGAACTCTCCTGGGGTACCCTTACACATATTATTCCCTCAATTAGTGGATATTTTCACAAAAAAGTGAAATTTTCAAAAATCCAGAGAATTGGCTGAAAACGACTAAATATCAAGGACTCATTCGGCGAATCGCTCTGGAACTGAAACCGGAATGCTCACTGACATTTCCCCTATCTGAAAGTCTGATAAACGCCGGAAAAATGAATAAGTCCAAAGAAAAAATTTTTTCAACTTTTTTCAATTTTACCCCCGTGGGATATATATTCTACCCACACACATTTGGAAATCTCCTGGGGTACCCTCACACATATTATTCCCTCATTTAGTGGATATTTTCACAAAAAAAGTGAAATCTTCAAAAATCCAGAAAATTGGCTGAAAATGACTAAATATCAAGGACTCGTTGGGCGAATCGCTCTGGAACTGAAATCGGAAAGCTCACTGACATTTCCCCTATCTGAAAGTCTGATAAACGCCGGAAAAATGACTAAGTCAAAAAAAAAAAAACTTTTCAATTTTTTTCAATTTTACCCCCGTGGGATATATATTCTACCCACACACATTTGGAACTCTTCTGGGGTACCCTCACACATATTATTCCCTCATTTAGTGGATATTTTCACAAAAAAGTGAAATTTTCAAAAATCCAGAAAATTGGCTGAAAACGACTAAATATCAAGGACTCATTGGGCAAATCGCTCTGGAACTAAAATCGGAATGCTCACTGACATTTCCCCTATCTGAAAGTCTGATAAACGGCGGAAAAATGAATAAGTCCAGAAAAAAAATTTTTTCAACTTTTTTCAATTTTACCCCCGTGGGATATATATTCTACTAACACACATTTGGAACTCTCCTGGGGTACCCTCACACATATTATTCCCTCATTTAGTGGATATTTTCACAAAAAAAGTGAAATCTTCAAAAATCCAGAAAATTGGCTGAAAATGACTAAATATCAAGGACTCGTTGGGCGAATCGCTCTGGAACTGAAATCGGAAAGCTCACTGACATTTCCCCTATCTGAAAGTCTGATAAACGCCGGAAAAATGACTAAGTCAAAAAAAAAAAAACTTTTCAATTTTTTTCAATTTTACCCCCGTGGGATATATATTCTACCCACACACATTTGGAACACTTCTGTGGTACCCTCACACATATTATTCCCTCATTTAGTGGATATTTTCACAAAAAAGTGAAATTTTCAAAAATCCAGAAAATTGGCTGAAAACGACTAAATATCAAGGACTCATTGGGCAAATCGCTCTGGAACTAAAATCGGAATGCTCACTGACATTTCCCCTATCTGAAAGTCTGATAAACGGCGGAAAAATGAATAAGTCCAGAAAAAAAATTTTTTCAACTTTTTTCAATTTTACCCCCGTGGGATATATATTCTACTAACACACATTTGGAACTCTCCTGGGGTACCCTCACACATATTATTCCCTCATTTAGTGGATATTTTCACAAAAAAGTGAAATTTTCAAAAATCCAGAAAATTGGCTGAAAATGACTAAATATCAAGGACTCGTTGGGCGAATCGCTCTGGAACTGAAATCGGAACGCTCAATGACATTTCCCCTATCTGAAAGTCTGATAAACGTCGGAAAAATGAATAAGTCCAAAAAAAAAATTTTTTAAACTTTTTTCAATTTTACCCCCGTGGTATATATATTCTACCCACACATATTTGGAACTCTCCTGGGGTACCCTCACACATATTATTCCCTCATTTAGTGGATATTTTTTTACAAAAACTGAAATTTTCAAAAATCCAGAAAATTGGCTGAAAATGACTAAATATCAAGGACTCATTGGGCGAATCGCTCTGGAACTGAAATCGGAACGCTCACTGACATTTCCCCTATCTGAAAGTCTGATAAACTCCGGAAAAATGACTAAGTCCAAAAAAAAAATTTTTGAATTTTTTTCAATTTTACCCCCGTAGTATATATATTTTACCCACACACATTTGGAACTCTTCTGGGGTACCCTCACACATATTATTCCCTCATTTAGTGGATATTTTCACAAAAAAGTGAAATTTTCCAAAATCCAGAAAATTGGGTGAAAATGACTAAATATCAAGGACTCATTTGGCGAATCGCTCTGGAACTGAAATCGGAACGCTCACTGACATTTCTCCTATCTGAAAGTCTGCTAAACGGCGGAAAAATGAATAAGTCCAAAAAAAAAAATTTTTAAACATTTTTCAATTTTACCCCCGTGGGTTATATATTCTACCCACACACATTTGGAACTCTCCTGGGGTACCCTCACACATATTATTCCCTCAATTTGTGGATATTTTCACAAAAAAGTGAAATTTTCAAAAATCCAGAGAATTGGCTGAAAACGACTAAATATCAAGGACTCATTCGGCGAATCGCTCTGGAACTGAAACCGGAATGCTCACTGACATTTCCCCTATCTGAAAGTCTGATAAACGCCGGAAAAATGAATAAGTCCAAAAAAAAAATTTTTCAATTTTTTTCAATTTTACCCCCGTGGGATATATATTCTACCCACACACATTTGGAACTCTCCTGGGGTACCCTCACACATATTATTCCCTCATTTAGTGGTTATTTTCACAAAAAAGGGAAATTTTCAAAAATCCAGTAAATTGGCTGAAAATGACTAAATATCAAGGACTCGTTGGGCAAATCGCTCTGGAACTGAAATCGGAACGCTCACTGACATTGCCCCTATCTGAAAGTCTGAGAAACGGCGGAAAAATGAATAAGTCCAAAAAAAAAAATTTTTCAACTTTTTTCAATTTTACCCCCGTGGGATATATATTCTACCCACACACATTTGGAAATCTCCTGGGGTACCCTCACACATATTATTCCCTCATTTAGTGGATATTTTCACAAAAAAGTGAAATCTTCAAAAATCCAGAAAATTGGCTGAAAATGACTAAATATCAAGGACTCGTTGGGCGAATCGCTCTGGAACTGAAATCGGAAAGCTCACTGACATTTCCCCTGTCTGAAAGTCTGATAAACGCCGGAAAAATGACTAAGTAAAAAAAAAAAAATTTTTCAATTTTTTTCAATTTTACCCCCGTGGGATATATATTCTACCCACACACATTTGGAACTCTCCTGGGGTACCCTCACACATATTATTCCCTCATTTAGTGGTTATTTTCACAAAAAAGGGAAATTTTCAAAAATCCAGAAAATTGGCTGAAAACGACTAAATATCAAGGACTCGTTGGGCAAATCGCTCTGGAACTGAAATCGGAACGCTCACTGACATTGCCCCTATCTGAAAGTCTGAGAAACGGCGGAAAAATGAATAAGTCCAAAAAAAAAAATTTTTCAACTTTTTTCAATTTTACCCCCGTGGGATATATATTCTACCCAGACACATTTGGAACTCTCCTGGGGTACCCTCACACATATTATTCCCTCATTTATTGGATATTTTCACAAAAAAGTGACATTTTCAAAAATCCAGAAAATTGGCTGAAAATGACTAAATATCAAGGACTCGTTGGACGAACCGCTCTGGAACTGAAATTGGAACGCTCACTGACATTTTCCCTATCTGAAAGTCTGATAAACGCCGGAAAAATAACTAAGTCCAAAAAACAAAATTTTTCAATTTTTTTCAATTTTACCCCCGTGGGATATATATTCTACCCACACACATTTGGAACTCTCCTGGGGTACCCTCACACATATTATTCCCTCATTTAGTGGATATTTTCACAAAAAAGTGAAATTTTCAAAAATCCAGAAAATTAGCTGAAAATGACTAAATATCAAGGACTCGTTGGACGAACCGCTCTGGAACGGAAATCGGAACGCTCACTGACATTTCCCCTATCTGAAAGTCTGACAAACGGCGGAAAAATGAATAAGTCGAAAAAAAAAATTTTTCAAACTTTTTTCAATTTTACCCCGGTGGGATATATATTCTACCCACACACATTTGGAAATCTCCTGGGGTACCCTCACACATATTATTCCCTCATTTAGTGGATATTTTCACAAAAAAGTGAAATTTTCAAAAATCCAGAAAATTAGGTGAAAATGACTAAATATCAAGGACTCATTCGGCGAATCGCTCTGGAACTGAAATCGGAACACTCACTGACATTTCCCCTATCTGAAAGTCTGATAAACGGCGGAAAAATGAATAAGTCGAAAAAAAAAAAATTTTAAACTTTTTTCAATTTTACCCCCGTGGGATATTTATTCTACCCACACACATTTGGAACTCTCCTGGGGTACCCTCACACATATTATTCCCTCAATTAGTGGATATTTTCACAAAAAAGTGAAATTTTCAAAAATCCAGAGAATTGGCTGAAAACGAATAAATATCAAGGACTCATTCGGCGAATCGCTCTGGAACTGAAACCGGAATGCTCACTGACATTTCCCCTATCTGAAAGTCTGATGAACGCCGGAAAAATGAATAAGTCCAAAGAAAAAATTTTTTCAACTTTTTTCAATTTTACCCCCGTGGGATATATATTCTACCCACACACATTTGGAAATCTCCTGGGGTACCCTCACACATATTATTCCCTCATTTAGTGGATATTTTCACAAAAAAGTGAAATCTTCAAAAATCCAGAAAATTGGCTGAAAATGACTAAATATCAAGGACTCGTTGGGCGAATCGCTCTGGAACTGAAATCGGAAAGCTCACTGACATTTCCCCTATCTGAAAGTCTGATAAACCCCGGAAAAATGACTAAGTCAAAAAAAAAAAACTTTTCAATTTTTTTCAATTTTACCCCCGTGGGATATATATTCTACCCACACACATTTGGAACTCTCCTGGGGTGCCCTCACACATATTATTCCCTCATTTAGTGGTTATTTTCACAAAAAAGGGAAATTTTCAAAAATCCAGAAAATTGGCTGAAAACGACTAAATATCAAGGACTCATTGGGCAAATCGCTCTGGAACTGAAATCGGAACGCTCACTGACATTGCCCCTATCTGAAAGTCTGAGAAACGGCGGAAAAATTAATAAGTCCAAAAAAAAAAATTTTTCAACTTTTTTCAATTTTACCCCCGTGGGATATATATTCTACCCAGACACATTTGGAACTCTCCTGGGGTACCCTCACACATATTATTCCCTCATTTAGTGGATATTTTCACAAAAAAGTGAAATTTTCAAAAATCCAGAAAATTAGCTGAAAATGACTAAATATCAAGGACTCGTTGGGCGAAGCGCTCTGGAACTGAAATCGGAACGCTCACTGACATTTCCCCTATCTGAAAGTCTGACAAACGGCGGAAAAATGAATAAGTCGAAAAAAAAAATTTTTCAATCTTTTTTCAATTTTACCCCGGTGGGATATATATTCTACCCACACACATTTGGAAATCTCCTGGGGTACCCTCACACATATTATTCCCTCATTTAGTGGATATTTTCACAAAAAAGTGAAATTTTCAAAAATCCAGAAAATTGGGTGAAAATGACTAAATATCAAGGACTCATTCGGCGAATCGCTCTGGAACTGAAATCGGAACACTCACTGACATTTCCCCTATCTGAAAGTCTGATAAACGGCGGAAAAATGAATAAGTCCAAAAAAAAAATTTTTTAAACTTTTTTCAATTTTACCCCCGTGGGATATATATTTTACCCACACACATTTGGAACTATCCTGGGGTACCCTCACACATATTATTCCCTCAATTAGTGGATATTTTCACAAAAAAGTTAAATTTTCAAAAATCCAGAAAATTGGCTGAAAACGACTAAATATCAAGGACTCATTGGGCGAATCGCTCTGGAACTGAAATCGGAACGCTCACTGACATTTCCCCTCTCTGAAAGTCTGACAAACGGCGGAAAAATGAATAAGTCGAAAAAAAAAATTTTTCAAACTTTTTTCAATTTTACACCCGTGGGATATATATTCTACCCACACACATTTGGAAATCTCCTGGGGTACCCTCACACATATTATTCCCTCATTTAGTGGATATTTTCACAAAAAAGTGAAATTTTCAAAAATCCAGAGAATTGGCTGAAAACGACTAAATATCAAGGACTCATTCGGCGAATCGCTCTGGAACTGAAACCGGAATGCTAACTGACATTTCCCCTATCTGAAAGTCTGATGAACGCCGGAAAAATGAATAAGTCCAAAGAAAAAATTTTTTCAACTTTTTTCAATTTTACCCCCATGGGATATATATTCTACCCACACACATTTGGAAATCTCCTGGGGTACCCTCACACATATTATTCCCTCATTTAGTGGATATTTTCACAAAAAAGTGAAATCTTCAAAAATTCAGAAAATTGGCTGAAAATTACTAAATATCAAGGACTCTTTGGGCGAATCGCTCTGGAACTGAAATCGGAAAGCTCACTGACATTTCCCCTATCTGAAAGTCTGATAAACGCCGGAAAAATGACTAAGTCCAAAAAAAAAAACTTTTCAATTTTTTTCAATTTTACCCCCGTGGGATATATATTCTACCCACACACATTTGGAACTCTCCTGGGGTACCCTCACACATATTATTCCCTCATTTAGTGGATATTTTCATAAAAAAGTTAAATTTTCAAAAATCCAGAAAATTGGCTGCAAACGACTAAATATCAAGGTCTCATTGGGCAAATCGCTCTGGAACTGAAATCGGAATGCTCACTGACATTTCCCCTATCTGAAAGTCTGCCAAACGTTGGAAAAATGACAGTCAAAAAAAATTTTTTTTCAACTTTCTTCAATTTTACCCCCGTGGGATATATATTCTACCCACACACATTTGGAACTCTCCTGGGGTACCCTCACACATATTATTCCCTCATTTAGTGGATATTTTCACAAAAAAGTGAAATTTCCAAAAATCCAGAAAATTGGCTGAAAATGACTAAATATCCAGGATTCAATGGGCGAATCGTTTTGGACCTGAAATCGGAATGCTCACTGATATTTCCCCTATCTGAAAGTCTGAAAAATGACGGAAAAATGACTATGTCCAAAAAAAGAAATTTTTCAATTTTTTTCAATTTTACTCCCGTGGGATATATATTCTACCCACACACATTTGGAACTCTCCTGGGGTACCCTCACACATATTATTCCCTCATTTAGTGGATATTTTCACAAAAAAGTTAAATTTTCAAAAATCCAGAAAATTGGCTGCAAACGAATAAATATCAAGGTCTCATTGGGCAAATCGCTCTGGAACTGAAATCGGAATGCTCACTGACATTTCCCCTATCTGAAAGTCTGCCAAACGTTGGAAAAATGACAGTCAAAAAAAAAATTTTTTTAAACTTTTTTCAATTTTACCACTGTGGGATATATATTCTACCCACACACATTTGGAACTCTCCTGGGGTACCCTCACACATATTATTCCCTCATTTAGTGGATATTTTCACAAAAAAGTGAAATTTTCAAAAATCCAAAATATTGACTGAAAACAACTAAATATCAAGGACTCATTGGGCAAATCGCTCTGGAACTGAAATCGGAACGCTCACTGACATTTGACCTATCTGAAAGTCTGATAAATGTCGGAAAAATGACTGTCCAAAAAAAAAATTTTTTTCAACTTTTTTCAATTTTACTCCCGTGGGATATATATTCTACCCACACACATTTGGAACTCTCCTGGGGTACTCTCACATATATTATTCCCTCATTTGGTGGATATTTTCACAAAAAAGTGAAATTTTCAAAAATCCAGAAAATTGGCTGAAAACGAATAAATATCAAGGTCTCATTGGGCGAATCGCTCTGGAACTGAAATCGGAACGCTCACTGACATTTGACCTATCTGAAAGTCTGATAAATGACGGAAAAATGACTATGTCCAAAAAAAAAATTTTTTTCTACTTTTTTCAATTTTACCCCCGTGGGATATATATTCTACCCACACACATTTGGAACTCTCCTGGGGTACTCTCACATATATTATTCCCTCCTTTAGTGGATATTTTCACCAAAAAGTGACATTTTCAAAAATCTAGAAAATTGGCTGAAAACGAATATCAAGGACTCATTGGGCGAATCGCTCTGGAACTGAAATCGGAACGCTCACTGACATTTCCCCTTTCTGAAAGTCTGATAAACGTCGTAAAAATGAAAAAGTCCAAAAAAAAATTTTTTTTAAACCTTTTTCAATTTTACCACCGTGGGATATATATTCTACCCACACGCATTTGGAACTCTCCTGGGGTACCCTCACACATATTATTCCCTCATTTAGTGGATATTTTCACAAAAAAGTGAAATTTCCAAAAATCCAGAAAATTGGCTGAAAATGACTAAATATCAAGGACTCATTGGGCGAATCGTTTTGGAACTGAAATCGGAATGCTCACTGACATTTCCCCAATCTGAAAGTCTGATAAACGTCGTAAAAATGAATAAGTCCAACAAAAATTTTTTTTCAACTTTTTTCAGTTTTACCCCCGTGGGATATATATTCTACCCACACACATTTGGAACTCTCCTGGGGAGCCCTCACACATATTATTCCCTCATTTAGTTGATATTTTCACAAAAAAGTGAAATATTCAAAAATGCAGAAAATTGGCTGAAAACGACTAAATATCAAGGAATCATTGGGCGAATCGCTCTGGAACTGAAATTGGAACGCTCACTGACATGTCCCCTATCTGAAAGTCTGATAAATGTCGTAAAAATAAATAAGTCGAAAAACATTTTTTTAAAATTTACCCCCGTGGGATATATATTCTACCCACACACATTTGGAACACTTCTGGGGTACCCTCACACATATTATTCCCTCATTTAGTGGATATTTTCACAAAAAAGTGAAATTTTCAAAAATCCAGAAAATTGGCTGAAAACGACTAAATATCAAGGACTCACTGGGCGCATCGCTCTGGAACTGAAATCGGAACGCTCACTGACATTTCCCCTATCTGAAAGTCTGATAAACGTCGTAAAAATAAATAAGTCCAAAAAAAAATTTTTTTTAACTTTTTTCAAATTTACCCCCGTGGGATATATATTCTACCCACACACATTTTTAACTCTCTTGGGGTACCCTCACACATATTATTCCCTCATTTAGTGGATATTTTCACAAAAAAGTAAAATTTTCAAAAATCCAGAAAATTGGCTGAAAACTACTAAATATCAAGGTCTCATTGGGCGAATCGCTCTGGAACTGAAATTGGAACGCTCACTGACATGTCCCCTATCTGAAAGTCTGATAAACGTCGTAAAAATAAATAAGTCCAAAAAAAATTTTTTAAAATTTACCCCCGTGGGATATATATTCTACCCACACACATTTATAACTCTCCTGGGGTACCCTCACACATATTATTCCCTCATTTAGTGGATATTTTCACAAAAAAGTGAAATTTTCAAAAATCAAAAATATTGGCTGAAAACAACTAAATATCAAGGACTCATTGGGTGAATCGCTCTGGAACTGAAATCGGAATGCTCACTGACATTTGCCCTATCTGAAAGTCTGATAAACATTGGAAAAATGACTGAGTCCAAAAAAAAATTTTTTTTAACTTTTTTCAATTTTACCCCCGTGGGATATATATTCTACCCACACACATTTGGAACTCTCCTGGGGTACCCTCACACATATTATTCCCTCATTTAGTGGATATTTTCACAAAAAAGTGAAATTTTCAAAAATCCAAAATATTGGCTGAAAACAACTAAATATCAAGGTCTCATTGGGCGAATCGCTCTGGAACTGAAATCGGAATGCTCACTGACATTTGACCTATCTGAAAGTCTGATAAACGACGGAAAAATGACTGTCCAAAAAAAAAAATTTTTTCAACTTTTTTCAAATTTACCCCCGTGGGATATATATTCTACCCACACACATTTTTAACTCTCCTGGGGTACCCTCACACATATTGTTCCCTCATTTAGTGGATATTTTCACAAAAAAGTAAAATTTTCAAAAATCCAGAAAATTGGCTGAAAACTACTAAATATCAAGGTCTCATTGGGCGAATCGCTCTGGAACTGAAATCGGAACGCTCACTGACATTTGACCCATCTGAAAGTCTGATAAACGACGGAAAAATTACTAAGTGAAAAAAAAAATTTTTTTTCAACTTTTTTCAATTTTACCCCCGTGGGATATATATTCTACCCACACACATTTGGAACTCTCCTGGGGTACCCTCACACATATTATTCCCTCATTTAGTGGATATTTTCACAAAAAAGTGAAATTTTCAAAAATCCAAAAAAATTGGCTGAAAACGACTAAATATCAAGGTCTCATTGGACGAATCACTCTGGAACTGAAATCGGAACGCTCACTGACATTTGACCTATCTGAAAGTCTGATAAACGACGGAAAAATGACTACGTCCAAAAAAAAAAAATTTTTCAACTTTTTTCAATTTTACCCCCGTGGGATATATATTCTACCCACACACATTTGGAACTCTCCTGGGGTACCCTCACACATATTATTCCCTCATTTAGTGGATATTTTCGCAAACAAGTGAAATTTTCAAAAATCAAGAAAATTGGCTGAAAACGACTGAATATCAAGTACTCATTGGGCGAATCGCTCTGGAACTGAAATCGGAACGCTCACTGACATTTCCCCTATCTGAAAGTCTGATAAACGTCGGAAAAATGAGTAAGTCCAAAAAAAAAATTTTTTCAACTTTTTTAAATTTTACCCCCTTGGAATATATATATTCTACCCACACACATTTGGAACTCTCCTGGGGTGCCCTCACACATGTTATTCCCTCATTTAGTGGATATTTTCACAAAAAAGTGAAATTTTCAAAAATCAAGAAAATTGGCTGAAAACGACTAAATATCAAGGTCTCATTAGGCGAATCGCTCTGGAACTGAAATCAGAACGCTCACTGACATTTCCCCTATCTGAAAGTCTGATAAACATTGGAAAAATGACTAAGTCCAAAAAAAATTTTTTTCAACTTTTTTCAATTTTACCTCCGTGGGATATATATTCTACCCACACACATTTGGAACTCTCCTGGGGTACCCTCACACATATTATTCCCTCATTCAGTGGATATTTTCACAAAAAAGTGAAATTTTCAAAAATCCAGAAAATTGGCTGAAAACGACTAAATATCAAGGACTAATTGGGCGAATCGCTCTGGAACTGAAATCGGAACGCTCACTGACATATGACCTATCTGAAAGTCTGATAAACGACGGAAAAATGACTGTTCAAAAAAAAATTTTTTTAAACTTTTTTCAATTTTACCCCCGTGGGATATATATTCTACCCACACACATTTGGATCTCTCCTGGGGTACCCTCACACATATTATTCCCTCATTTAGTTGATATTTTCACAAAAAAGTGAAATATTCAAAAATCCAGAAAATTGGCTGAAAACGACTAAATATCAAGGACTCATTGGGCGAATCGTTCTGTAACTGAAATCGGAACGCTCACTGACATTTCCCCTATCTGAAAGTCTGATAAACGTCGGAAAAATGACTGAGTCAAAAAAAAAATTTTTTTCACCTTTTTTCAATTTTACCCCTGTGGGATATATATTCTACCCACACACATTTGGAACTCTTCTGGGGTACCCTCACAGATATTATTCCCTTATTTAGTGGATATTTTCACAAAAAAGTGACATTTTCAAAAATCCAGAAAATTGGCTGAAAACGACTAAATATCAAGGTCTCATTGGGCAAATCGCTCTGGAACTGAAATCGGAACGCTCACTGACATTTGACCTCACTGAAAGTCTGATAAACGACGGAAAAATGACTATGTCCAAAAAAAAAAATTTTTTCAACTTTTTTCAATTTTACCCCCGTGGGATATATATTCTACCCACACACATTTGGAACTCTCCTGGGGTACCCTCACACATATTATTCCCTCATTTAGTGGATATTTTCACAAAAAAGTGAAATTTTCTAAAATCCAGAAAATTGGCTGAAAATGACTAAATATCAAGGACTCATTGGGTGAATGGCTCTGGAACTGAAATCGGAATGCTCACTGACATTTCCCCTATCTGAAAGTCTGATAAACGTTGGAAAAATGACAGTCAAAAAAATTTTTTTTTTCAACTTTTTTCAATTTTACCCCCGTGGGATATATATTCTACCCACACACATTTGGAACTCTCCTGGGGTACCCTCACACATATTATTCCCTCATTTACTGGATATTTTCACAAAAAAGTGAAATTTTCAAAAATCCAAAATATTGGCTGAAAAAGACTAAATATCAAGAACTCTTTGGGCGAATCGCTCTGAAACTGAAATCGGAACGCTCACTGACATTTCCTCTATCTGAAAGTCTGACAAACGTTGGAAAAATGACTGAGTCAAAAAAAAAATTTTTTTCAACTTTTTTAATTTTACCCCCGTGGGATATATATTCTACCCACACACATTTGGAACTCTTCTGGGGTACCCTCACACATATTATTCCCTCATTTAGTGGATATTTTCACAAAAAAGTGAAATTTTCAAAAATCCAGAAAATTGGCTGAAAAAGACTAAATATCAAGGACTCATTGAGCGAATCGCTCTGGAACTGAAATCGGTATGCTCACTGACATTTCCCCTATCTGAAAGTCTGATAAACGTTGGAAAAATGACTAAGTTCAAAAAAAAAAATTTTTCAATTTTTTTCAGTTTTACCCCCGTGGGATATATATTCTACCCACACACATTTGGAACTCTCCTGGGGTACCCTCACACATATTATTCCCTCATTTAGTGGATATTTTCACAAAAAAGTGAAATTTTCTAAAATCCAGAAAATTGGCTGAAAACGACTAAATATCATGGACTCATTGGGCGAATCGCTCTGGAACTGAATTCGGAACGCTCACTGACATTTCCCCTATCTGAAAGTCTGATAAATGCCGGAAAAATGACTAAGTCCAAAAAAAAAAATTTTCAATTTTTTTCAGTTTTACCCCCGTGGGATATATATTCTACCCAAACATTTGGACCTCTTCTGGGGTACCCTCGCACATATTATTCCCTCATTTAGTGGATATTTTCACAAAAAAGTGAAATTTTCAAAAATCAAGAAAATTGGCTGAAAACTACTAAATATCAAGGTCTCATTGGGCGAATTGCTCTGGAACTGAAATCGGAATGCTCACTGACATTTCCCCTATCTGAAAGTCTGATAAACGCCGGAAAAATGACTAAGTCCAAAAAAAAAAATTTTTCTATTTTTTTCAGTTTTACCCCCGTGGGATATATATTCTACCCACACACATTTGGAACTCTCCTGGGGTACCTTCACACATATTATTCCCTCATTTACTGGATATTTTCACAAAAAAGTGAAATTTTCAAAAATCCAAAATATTGGCTGAAAAAGACTAAATATCAAGAACTCTTTGGGCGAATCGCTCTGGAACTGAAATCGGAACGCTCACTGACATTTCCCCTATCTGAAAGTCTGACAAACGTTGGAAAAATGACTGAGTCAAAAAAAACTTTTTTTTCAACTTTTTTAATTTTACCCCCGTGGGATATATATTCTACCCACACACATTTGGAACTCTCCTGGGGTACCCTCACACATATTATTCCCTCATTTAGTGGATATTTTCACAAAAAAGTGAAATTTTGAAAAATCCAGAAAATTGGCTGAAAACGACTAAATATCAAGGTCTCATTGAGCGAATCGCTCTGGAACTGAAATCGGAACGCTCACAGACATTTGACCTATCTGAAAGTCTGATAAACGATGAAAAAATGACTATGTCCAAAAAAAAAAAATTTTTTAACTTTTTTCAATTTTACCCCCATGGGATATATATTCTACCCACACACATTTGGAACTCTCCTGGGGTACCCTCACACATATTATTCCCTCATTTAGTGGATATTTTCACAAAAAAGTGAAATTTTCTAAAATCCAGAAAATTGGCTGAAAACGACTAAATATCAAGGACTCATTGGGCAAATCGCTCTGGCACTGAAATCGGAACGTAAACACCGGAAAAATGACTAAGTCCAAAAAAAAATTTTTTTCAACTTTTTTCAATTTTACCCCCGTGGGATATATATTCTACCCACACATATTTGGAACTCTCCTGGGGTACCCTCACACATATTATTTCCTCATTTAGTGGATATTTTCACAAAAAAGTGAAATTTTCAAAAATCCAGAAAATTGGCTGAAAACGACTAAATATCAAGGTCTCATTGAGCGAATCGCTCTGGAACTGAAATCGGAACGCTCACAGACATTTGACCTATCTGAAAGTCTGATAAACGACGGAAAAATGACTAAGTCCAAAAAAAAAAATTTTTCAATTTTTTTCAGTTTTACCCCCGTGGGATATATATTCTACCCACACACATTTGGACCTCTTCTGGGGTACCCTCACACATATTATTCCCTCATTTAGTGGATATTTTCACAAAAAAGTGAAATTTTCAAAAGTCTAGAAAATTGGCTGAAAACGACTAAATATCAAGGACTCATTGGGCAAATCGCTCTGGCACTGAAATCGGAATGTAAACACCGGAAAAATGACTAAGTCCAAAAAAAAATTTTTTTCAACTTTTTTCAATTTTACCCCCGTGGGATATATATTCTACCCACACATATTTGGAACTCTCCTGGGGTACCCTCACACATATTATTTCCTCATTTAGTGGATATTTTCACAAAAAAGTGAAATTTTCAAAAATCCAGAAAATTGGCTGAAAACGACTAAATATCAAGGTCTCATTGAGCGAATCGCTCTGGAACTGAAATCGGAACGCTCACAGACATTTGACCTATCTGAAAGTCTGATAAACGACGGAAAAATGACTATGTCCAAAAAAAAAAATTTTTTTAACTTTTTTCAATTTTAACCCCATGGGATATATATTCTACCCACACACATTTGGAACTCTCCTGGGGTACCCTCACACATATTATTCCCTCATTTAGTGGATATTTTCACAAAAAAAGTGAAATTTTCAAAAATCCAGAAAATTGGCTGAAAACGACTAAATATCAAGGACTCATTGGGCGAATCGCTCTGGCACTGAAATCGGAACGTAAACACCGGAAAAATGACTAAGTCCAAAAAAAAATTTTTTTCAACTTTTTTCAATTTTACCCCCGTGGGATATATATTCTACCCACACATTTGGACCTCTTCTGGGGTACCCTCGCACATATTATTCCCTCATTTAGTGGATATTTTCACAAAAAAGTGAAATTTTCAAAAATCAAGAAAATTGGCTGAAAACTACTAAATATCAAGGTCTCATTGGGCGAATTGCTCTGGAACTGAAATCGGAATGCTCACTGACATTTCCCCTATCTGAAAGTCTGATAAACGCCGGAAAAATGACTAAGTCCAAAAAAAAAAATTTTTCTATTTTTTTCAGTTTTACCCCCGTGGGATATATATTCTACCCACACACATTTGGAACTCTCCTGGGGAACCCTCACACATATTATTCCCTCATTTAGTGGATATTTTCACAAAAAAGTGAAAATTTCTAAAATCCAGAAAATTGGCTGAAAACGACTAAATATCAAGGACTCATTGGGCGAATCACTCTGGAACTGAAATCGGAACGCTCACTGACATTTCCCCTATCTGAAAGTCTGATAAACACCGGAAAAATGACTAAGTCCAAAAAAAATTTTTTTTCAACTTTTTTCAATTTTACCCCCGTGGGATATATATTCTACCCACACACATTTGGAACTCTCCTGGGGTACCCTCACACATATTATTCCCTCATTTAGTGGATATTTTCACAAAAAAGTGAAATTTTCTAAAATCCAGAAAATTGGCTGAAAACGACTAAATATCAAGGACTCATTGGGCGAATCACTCTGGAACTGAAATCGGAACGCTCACTGACACTTCCCCTATCTGAAAGTCTGATAAACGCCGGAAAAATGACTAAGTCCAAAAAAAAAAATTTTTAAATTTTTTTCAGTTTTACCCCCGTGGGATATATATTCTACCCACACACATTTGGACCTCTTCTGGGGTACCCTCACACATATTATTCCCTCATTTAGTGGATATTTTCACAAAAAAGTGAAATTTTCAAAAATCCAGAAAATTGGCTGAAAACGACTAAATATCAAGGAATCATTGGGCAAATCGCTCTGGCACTGAAATCGGAACGTAAACACCGGAAAAATGACTAAGTTCAAAAAAAAATTTTTTTCAACTTTTTTCAATTTGACCCCCGTGGGATATATATTCTACCCACACATATTTGGAACTCTCCTGGGGTACCCTCACACATATTATTTCCTCATTTAGTGGATATTTTCACAAAAAAAGTGAAATTTTCAAAAATCCAGAAAATTGGCTGAAAACGACTAAATATCAAGGTCTCATTGAGCGAATCGCTCTGGAACTGAAATCGGAACGCTCACAGACATTTGACCTATCTGAAAGTCTGATAAACGACGGAAAAATGACTATGTCCAAAAAAAAAAATTTTTTAAACTTTTTTCAATTTTAACCCCATGGGATATATATTCTACCCACACACATTTGGAACTCTCCTGGGGTACCCTCACACATATTATTCCCTCATTTAGTGGATATTTTCACAAAAAAAGTGAAATTTTCAAAAATCCAGAAAATTGGCTGAAAACGACTAAATATCAAGGACTCATTGGGCGAATCGCTCTGGCACTGAAATCGGAACGTAAACACCGGAAAAATGACTAAGTCCAAAAAAAAATTTTTTTCAACTTTTTTCAATTTTACCCCCGTGGGATATATATTCTACCCACACACATTTGGATCTCTCCTGGGGTACCCTCACACATATTATTCCCTCATTTATTGGTATTTTCACAAAAAAGTGAAATTTTCAAAAATCCAGAAAATTGGCTGAAAACGACTAAATATCAAGGTCTCATTGAGCGAATCGCTCTGGAACTAAAATCGGAACGCTCACAGACATTTGACCTATCTGAAAGTCTGATAAACGATGAAAAAATGACTATGTCCAAAAAAAAAATTTTTTTTAACTTTTTTCAATTTTACCCCCATGGGATATATATTCTACCCACACACATTTGGAACTCTCCTGGGGTACCCTCACACATATTATTCCCTCATTTAGTGGATATTTTCACAAAAAAAGTGAAATTTTCAAAAATCCAGAAAATTGGCTGAAAACGACTAAATATCAAGGACTCATTGGGCGAATCGCTCTGGAACTGAAATAGGAACGCTCACTGACATTTCCCCTATCTGAAAGTCTGATAAACGCCGGAAAAATGACTAAGTCCAAAAAAAAAAAATTTTTCAATTTTTTTCAGTTTTACCCCGTGGGATATATATTCTACCCACACACATTTGGACCTCTTCTGGGGTACCCTCACACATATTATTCCCTCATTTAGTGGATATTTTCACAAAAAAGTGAAATTTTCAAAAATCCAGAAAATTGGCTGAAAACGACTAAATATCAAGGACACATTGGGCGAATCGCTCTGGAACTGAAATCGGAACGCTCACTGATATTTCCCCTATCTGAAAGTCTGATAAACGCCGGAAAAATGACTAAGTCCAAAAAAAAAAATTTTTCAATTTTTTTCAGTTTTACCCCTGTGGGATATATATTCTACCCACACACATTTGGAACTCTCCTGGGGTACCCTCACACATATTATTCCCTCATTTAGTGGATATTTTCACAAAAAAGTGAAATTTTCTAAAATCCAGAAAATTGGCTGAAAACGACTAAATATCAAGGACTCATTGGGCGAATCACTCTGGAACTGAAATCGGAATGCTCACTGACATTTCCCCTATCTGAAAGTCTGATAAACACCGGAAAAATGACTAAGTCCAAAAAAAATTTTTTTTCAACTTTTTTCAATTTTACCCCCGTGGGATATATATTCTACCCACACACATTTGGAACTCTCCTGGGGTACCCTCACACATATTATTCCCTCATTTAGTGGATATTTTCACAAAAAAGTGAAATTTTCAAAAATCCAGAAAATTGGCTGAAAACGACTAAATATCAAGGTCTCATTGAGCGAATCACTCTGGAACTGAAATCGGAACGCTCACAGACATTTGACCTATCTGAAAGTCTGATAAACGACGAAAAAATGACTATGTCCAAAAAAAAAAATTTTTTTAACTTTTTTCAATTTTACCCCCATGGGATATATATTCTACCCACACACATTTGGAACTCTTCTGGGGTACCCTCACACATATTATTCCCTCATTTAGTGGATATTTTCACAAAAAAGTGAAATTTTCAAAAATCCAGAAAATTGGCTGAAAATGACTAAATATCAAGGACTCATTTGGCGAATCGCTCTGGAACTGAAATCGGAACGCTCACTGACATTTCCCCTATCTGAAAGTCTGATAAACACCGGAAAAATGACTAAGGCGAAAAAAAAAATTTTTTCAACTTTTTTCAATTTTACCCCCGTGGGATATATATTCTACCCACACACATTTGGAACTCTCCTGAGGTACCCTCACACATATTATTCCCTCATTTAGTGGATATTTTCACAAAAAAGTGAAATTTTCAAAAATCCAGAAAATTGGCTGAAAACGACTAAATATCAAGGACTCATTGGGCGAATCGCTCTGGAACTGAAATCGGAATGCTCACTGACATTTCCCCTATCTGAAAGTCTGATAAACACCGGAAAAATGACTAAGTCCAAAAAAAAAATTTTTTCAACTTTTTTCAAATTTACCCCCGTGGGATATATATTCTACCCACACACATTTGGAACTCTCCTGGGGTACCCTCACACATATTATTCCCTCATTTAGTGGATATTTTCACAAAAAAGTGAAATTTTCAAAAATCCAGAAAATTGGCTGAAAACGACTAAATATCAAGGACTCATTGGGCGAATCGCTCTGGAACTGAAATCGGAATGCTCACTGACATTTCCCCTATCTGAAAGTCTGATAAACACCGGAAAAATGACTAAGTCCAAAAAAATTTTTTTTCAACTTTTTTCAATTTTACCCCCATGGGATATATATTCTACCCACACACATTTGGAACTCTCCTGGGGTACCCTCACACATATTATTCCCTCATTTAGTGGATATTTTCACAAAAAAGTAAAATTTTCAAAAATCCAGAAAATTGGCTGAAAACGACTAAATATCAAGGACTCATTGGGCGAATCGCTCTGGAACTGAAATCGGAATGCTCACTGTCATTTCCCCTATCTGAAAGTCTGATAAACACCGGAAAAATGACTAAGTCCAAAAAAAAATTTTTTTCAACTTTTTTCAAATTTACCCCCGTGGGATATATATTCTACCCACACACATTTGGAACTCTCCTGGGGTACCCTCACACATATTATTCCCTCATTTAGTGGATATTTTCACAAAAAAGTGAAATTTTCAAAAATCCAGAAAATTGGCTGAAAACGACTAAATATCAAGGACTCATTGGGCGAATCGCTCTGGAACTGAAATCGGAATGCTCACTGACATTTCCCCTATTTGAAAGTCTGATAAACACCGGAAAAATGACTAAGTCTAAAAAAAATTTTTTTTCAACTTTTTTCAATTTTACCCCCGTGGGATATATATTCTACCCACACACATTTGGAACTCTCCTGGGGTACCCTCACACATATTATTCCCTCATTTAGTGGATATTTTCACAAAAAAGTGAAATTTTCAAAAATCCAGAAAATTGGCTGAAAATGACTAAATATCAAGGACTCATTTGGCGAATCACTCTGGAACTGAAATCGGAACGCTCACTGACATTTCCCCTATCTGAAAGTCTGATAAACACCGGAAAAATGACTAAGGCGAAAAAAAAAATTTTTTCAACTTTTTTCAATTTTACCCCCGTGGGATATATATTCTACCCACACACATTTGGAACTCTCCTGAGGTACCCTCACACATATTATTCCCTCATTTAGTGGATATTTTCACAAAAAAGTGAAATTTTCAAAAATCCAGAAAATTGGCTGAAAACGACTAAATATCAAGGACTCATTGGGCGAATCGCTCTGGAACTGAAATCGGAATGCTCACTGACATTTCCCCTCTCTGAAAGTCTGATAAACACCGGAAAAATGACTAAGTCCAAAAAAAAAATTTTTTCAACTTTTTTCAAATTTACCCCCGTGGGATATATATTCTACCCACACACATTTGGAACTCTCCTGGGGTACCCTCCCACATATTATTCCCTCATTTAGTGGATATTTTCACAAAAAAGTGAAATTTTCAAAAATCCAGAAAATTGGCTGAAAACGACTAAATATCAAGGTCTCATTGAGCGAATCACTCTGGAACTGAAATCGGAACGCTCACAGACATTTGACCTATCTGAAAGTCTGATAAACGACGAAAAAATGACTATGTTCAAAAAAAAAAATTTTTTTAACTTTTTTCAATTTTACCCCCATGGGATATATATTCTACCCACACACATTTGGAACTCTCCTGGGGTACCCTCACACATATTATTCCCTCATTTAGTGGATATTTTCACAAAAAAGTGAAATTTTCAAAAATCCAGAAAATTGGCTGAAAAAGACTAAATATCAAGGACTCATTGGGCGAATCGCTCTGGAACTGAAATTGGAATGCTCACTGACATTTCCCTTATCTGAAAGTCTGATAAACACCGGAAAAATGACTAAGTCCAAAAAAAAATTTTTTTCAACTTTTTTCAAATTTACCCCCGTGGGATATATATTCTACCCACACACATTTGGAACTCTCCTGGGGTACCCTCACACATATTATTCCCTCATTTAGTGGATATTTTCACAAAAAAGTGAAATTTTCAAAAATCCAGAAAATTGGCTGAAAACGACTAAATATCAAGGACTCATTGGGCGAATCGCTCTGGAACTGAAATCGGAATGCTCACTGACATTTCCCCTATTTGAAAGTCTGATAAACACCGGAAAAATGACTAAGTCTAAAAAAAATTTTTTTTCAACTTTTTTCAATTTTACCCCCGTGGGATATATATTCTACCCACACACATTTGGAACTCTCCTGGGGTACCCTCACACATATTATTCCCTCATTTAGTGGATATTTTCACAAAAAAGTGAAATTTTCAAAAATCCAGAAAATTGGCTGAAAATGACTAAATATCAAGGACTCATTTGGCGAATCACTCTGGAACTGAAATCGGAACGCTCACTGACATTTCCCCTATCTGAAAGTCTGATAAACACCGGAAAAATGACTAAGGCGAAAAAAAAAATTTTTTCAACTTTTTTCAATTTTACCCCCGTGGGATATATATTCTACCCACACACATTTGGAACTCTCCTGAGGTACCCTCACACATATTATTCCCTCATTTAGTGGATATTTTCACAAAAAAGTGAAATTTTCAAAAATCCAGAAAATTGGCTGAAAACGACTAAATATCAAGGACTCATTGGGCGAATCGCTCTAGAACTGAAATCGGAATGCTCACTGACATTTCCCCTATCTGAAAGTCTGATAAACACCGGAAAAATGACTAAGTCCAAAAAAAAAATTTTTTCAACTTTTTTCAAATTTACCCCCGTGGGATATATATTCTACCCACACACATTTGGAACTCTCCTGGGGTACCCTCACACATATTATTCCCTCATTTAGTGGATATTTTCACAAAAAAGTGAAATTTTCAAAAATCCAGAAAATTGGCTGAAAACGACTAAATATCAAGGTCTCATTGAGCGAATCACTCTGGAACTGAAATCGGAACGCTCACAGACATTTGACCTATCTGAAAGTCTGATAAACGACAAAAAAATGACTATGTTCAAAAAAAAAAAATTTTTTTAACTTTTTTCAATTTTACCCCCATGGGATATATATTCTACCCACACACATTTGGAACTCTCCTGGGGTACCCTCACACATATTATTCCCTCATTTAGTGGATATTTTCACAAAAAAGTGAAATTTTCAAAAATCCAGAAAATTGGCTGAAAAAGACTAAATATCAAGGACTCATTGGGCGAATCGCTCTGGAACTGAAATCGGAATGCTCACTGACATTTCCCCTATCTGAAAGTCTGATAAACACCGGAAAAATGACTAAGTCCAAAAAAATTTTTTTTCAACTTTTTTCAATTTTACCCCCATGGGATATATATTCTACCCACACACATTTGGAACTCTCCTGGGGTACCCTCACACATATTATTCCCTCATTTAGTGGATATTTTCACAAAAAAGTGAAATTTTCAAAAATCCAGAAAATTGGCTGAAAAAGACTAAATATCAAGGACTCATTGGGCGAATCGCTCTGGAACTGAAATTGGAATGCTCACTGACATTTCCCTTATCTGAAAGTCTGATAAACACCGGAAAAATGACTAAGTCCAAAAAAAAATTTTTTTCAACTTTTTTCAAATTTACCCCCGTGGGATATATATTCTACCCACACACATTTGGAACTCTCCTGGGGTACCCTCACACATATTATTCCCTCATTTAGTGGATATTTTCACAAAAAAGTGAAATTTTCAAAAATCCAGAAAATTGGCTGAAAACGACTAAATATCAAGGACTCATTGGGCGAATCGCTCTGGAACTGAAATCGGAATGCTCACTGACATTTCCCCTATTTGAAAGTCTGATAAACACCGGAAAAATGACTAAGTCTAAAAAAAATTTTTTTTCAACTTTTTTCAATTTTACCCCCGTGGGATATATATTCTACCCACACACATTTGGAACTCTCCTGGGGTACCCTCACACATATTATTCCCTCATTTAGTGGATATTTTCACAAAAAAGTGAAATTTTCAAAAATCCAGAAAATTGGCTGAAAACGACTAAATATCAAGGTCTCATTGAGCGAATCACTCTGGAACTGAAATCGGAACGCTCACAGACATTTGACCTATCTGAAAGTCTGATAAACGACGAAAAAATGACTATGTCCAAAAAAAAAAATTTTTTTAACTTTTTTCAATTTTACCCCCATGGGATATATATTCTACCCACACACATTTGGAACTCTTCTGGGGTACCCTCACACATATTATTCCCTCATTTAGTGGATATTTTCACAAAAAAGTGAAATTTTCAAAAATCCAGAAAATTGGCTGAAAATGACTAAATATCAAGGACTCATTGGGCGAATCGCTCTGGAACTGAAATCGGAACGCTCACTGACATTTCCCCTATCTGAAAGTCTGATAAACACCGGAAAAATGACTAAGGCGAAAAAAAATTTTTTTTCAACTTTTTTCAATTTTACCCCCGTGGGATATATATTCTACCCACACACATTTGGAACTCTCCTGGGGTACCCTCACACATATTATTCCCTCATTTAGTGGATATTTTCACAAAAAAGTGAAATTTTCAAAAATCCAGAAAATTGGCTGAAAACGACTAAATATCAAGGTCTCATTGAGCGAATCACTCTGGAACTGAAATCGGAACGCTCACAGACATTTGACCTATCTGAAAGTCTGATAAACGACGAAAAAATGACTATGTTCAAAAAAAAAATTTTTTTTAACTTTTTTCAATTTTACCCCCATGGGATATATATTCTACCCACACACATTTGGAACTCTTCTGGGGTACCCTCACACATATTATTCCCTCATTTAGTGGATATTTTCACAAAAAAGTGAAATTTTCAAAAATCCAGAAAATTGGCTGAAAACGACTAAATATCAAGGACTCATTGGGCGAATCGCTCTGGAACTGAAATCGGAATGCTCACTGACATTTCCCCTATCTGAAAGTCTGATAAACACCGGAAAAATGACTAAGTCCAAAAAAAATTTTTTCAACTTTTTTCAATTTTACCCCCATGGGATATATATTCTACCCACACACATTTGGAACTCTCCTGGGGTACCCTCACACATATTATTCCCTCATTTAGTGGATATTTTCACAAAAAAAGTGAAATTTTCAAAAATCCAGAAAATTGGCTGAAAAAGACTAAATATCAAGGACTCATTGGGCGAATCGCTCTGGAACTGAAATTGGAACGCTCACAGACATTTGACCTATCTGAAAGTCTGATAAACGACGGAAAAATGACTATGTCCAAAAAAAAAAATTTTTTAAACTTTTTTCAATTTTACCCCCATGGGATATATATTCTACCCACACACATTTGGAACTCTCCTGGGGTACCCTCACACATATTATTCCCTCATTTAGTGGATATTTTCACAAAAAAGTGAAATTTTCAAAAATCCAGAAAATTGGCTGAAAAAGACTAAATATCAAGGACTCATTGGGCGAATCGCTCTGGAACTGAAATTGGAATGCTCACTGACATTTCCCTTATCTGAAAGTCTGATAAATGTTGGAAAAATGACTAAGTCCAAAAAAAAATTTTTTTCAACTTTTTTCAATTTTACCCCCGTGGGATATATATTCTGCCCACACACATTTGGAACTCTCCTGGGGTACCCTCACACATATTATTCCCTCATTTAGTGGATATTTTCACAAAAAAGTGAAATTTTCAAAAATCCAGAAAATTGGCTGAAAACGACTAAATATCAAGGTCTCATTGAGTGAATCGCTCTGGAACTGAAATCGGAACGCTCACAGACATTTGACCTATCTGAAAATCTGATAAACGACGGAAAAATGACTATGTCCAAAAAAAAAAATTTTTTAAACTTTTTTCAATTTTACCCCCATGGGATATTATATTCTACCCACACACATTTGGAACTCTCCTGGGGTACCCTCACACATATTATTCCCTCATTTAGTGGATATTTTCACAAAAAAGTGAAATTTTCAAAAATCCAGAAAATTGGCTGAAAAAGACTAAATATCAAGGACTCATTGGGCGAATCGCTCTGGAACTGAAATCGGAATGCTCACTGACATTTCCCCTATCTGAAAGTCTGATAAACACCGGAAAAATGACTAAGTCCAAAAAAAAATTTTTTTCAACTTTTTTCAAATTTACCCCCGTGGGATATATATCCTACCCACACACATTTGGAACTCTCCTGGGGTACCCTCACACATATTATTCCCTCATTTAGTGGATATTTTCACAAAAAGGTGAAATTTTCAAAAATCCAGAAAATTGGCTGAAAACGACTAAATATCAAGGTCTCATTGAGCGAATCACTCTGGAACTGAAATCGGAACGCTCACAGACATTTGACCTATCTGAAAGTCTGATAAACACCGGAAAAATGACTAAGTCCAAAAAAAATTTTTTTTCAACTTTTTTCAATTTTACCCCCGTGGGATATATATTCTACCCACACACATTTGGAACTCTCCTGGGGTACCCTCACACATATTATTCCCTCATTTAGTGGATATTTTCACAAAAAAGTGAAATTTTCAAAAATCCAGAAAATTGGCTGAAAACGACTAAATATCAAGGACTCATTGGGTGAATCGCTCTGGAACTGAAATCGGAATGCTCACTGACATTTCCCCTATCTGAAAGTCTGATAAACACCGGAAAAATGACTAAGTCCAAAAAAAAATTTTTTTCAACTTTTTTCAAATTTACCCCCGTGGGATATATATTCTACCCACACACATTTGGAACTCTCCTGGAGTACCCTCACACATATTATTCCCTCATTTAGTGGATATTTTCACAAAAAAGTGAAATTTTCAAAAATCCAGAAAATTGGCTGAAAACGACTAAATATCAAGGTCTCATTGAGCGAATCACTCTGGAACTGAAATCGGAACGCTCACAGACATTTGACCTATCTGAAAGTCTGATAAACGACGAAAAAATGACTATGTTCAAAAAAAAAAATTTTTTTAACTTTTTTCAATTTTACCCCCATGGGATATATATTCTACCCACACACATTTGGAACTCTTCTGGGGTACCCTCACACATATTATTCCCTCATTTAGTGGATATTTTCACAAAAAAGTGAAATTTTCAAAAATCCAGAAAATTGGCTGAAAACGACTAAATATCAAGGTCTCATTGAGCGAATCGCTCTGGAACTGAAATTGGAATGCTCACTGACATTTCCCCTATCTGAAAGTCTGATAGACGCCGGAAAAATGACTAAGTCCAAAAAAAAAATTTTTTCAACTTTTTTCAAATTTACCCCCGTGGGATATATATTCCACCCACACACATTTGGAACTCTCCTGGGGTACCCTCACACATATTATTCCCTCATTTAGTGGATATTTTCACAAAAAAGTGAAATTTTCAAAAATCCAGAAAATTGGCTGAAAACGACTAAATATCAAGGACTCATTGGGCGAATCGCTCTGGAACTGAAATCGGAACGCTCACTGACATTTCCCCTATCTGAAAGTCTGATAAACACCGGAAAAATGACTAAGGCGAAAAAAAAAATTTTTTCAACTTTTTTCAATTTTACCCCCGTGGGATATATATTCTACCCACACACATTTGGAACTCTCCTGAGGTACCCTCACACATATTATTCCCTCATTTAGTGGATATTTTCACAAAAAAGTGAAATTTTCAAAAATCCAGAAAATTGGCTGAAAACGACTAAATATCAAGGACTCATTGGGCGAATCGCTCTGGAACTGAAATCGGAATGCTCACTGACATTTCCCCTATCTGAAAGTCTGATAAACACCGGAAAAATGACTAAGTCCAAAAAAAAATTTTTTTCAACTTTTTTCAATTTTACCCCCGAGGGATATATATTTTACCCACACACATTTGGAACTCTCCTGGGGTACCCTCACACATATTATTCCCTCATTTAGTGGATATTTTCACAAAAAAGTGAAATTTTCAAAAATCCAGAAAATTGGCTGAAAACGACTAAATATCAAGGTCTCATTGATCGAATCGCTCTGGAACTAAAATTGGAATGCTCACTGACATTTCCCCTATCTGAAAGTCTGATAGACGCCGGAAAAATGACTAAGTCCAAAAAAAAAATTTTTTCAACTTTTTTCAAATTTACCCCCGTGGGATATACATTCTACCCACACACATTTGGAACTCTCCTGGGGTACCCTCACACATATTATTCCCTCATTTAGTGGATATTTTCACAAAAAAGTGAAATTTTCTAAAATCCAGAAAATTGGCTGAAAACGACTAAATATCAAGGACTCATTGGGCGAATCGCTCTGGAACTGAAATCGGAACGCTCACTGACATTTCCCCTATCTGAAAGTCTGATAAACACCGGAAAAATGACTAAGTCCAAAAAAAATTTTATTTCAACTTTTTTCAATTTTACCCCCGTGGGATATATATTCTACCCACACACATTTGGAACTCTCCTGGGGTACCCTCACACATATTATTCCCTCATTTAGTGGATATTTTCACAAAAAAGTGAAATTTTCAAAAATCCAGAAAATTGGCTGAAAACGACTAAATATCAAGGACTCATAGGGCGAATCGCTCTGGAACTGAAATCGGAATGCTCACTGACATTTCCCCTATCTGAAAGTCTGATAAACACCGGAAAAATGACTAAGTCCAAAAAAAAAATTTTTTCAACTTTTTTCAAATTTACCCCCGTGGGATATATATTCTACCCACACACATTTGGAACTCTCCTGGGGTACCCTCACACATATTATTCCCTCATTTAGTGGATATTTTCACAAAAAAGTGAAATTTTCAAAAATCCAGAAAATTGGCTGAAAACGACTAAATATCAAGGTCTCATTGAGCGAATCGCTCTGGAACTGAAATTGGAATGCTCACTGACATTTCCCCTATCTGAAAGTCTGATAGACGCCGGAAAAATGACTAAGTCCAAAAAAAAAATTTTTTCAACTTTTTTCAAATTTACCCCCGTGGGATATATATTCCACCCACACACATTTGGAACTCTCCTGGGGTACCCTCACACATATTATTCCCTCATTTAGTGGATATTTTCACAAAAAAGTGAAATTTTCAAAAATCCAGAAAATTGGCTGAAAACGACTAAATATCAAGGACTCATTGGGCGAATCGCTCTGGAACTGAAATCGGAACGCTCACTGACATTTCCCCTATCTGAAAGTCTGATAAACACCGGAAAAATGACTAAGGCGAAAAAAAAAAATTTTTCAACTTTTTTCAATTTTACCCCCGTGGGATATATATTCTACCCACACACATTTGGAACTCTCCTGAGGTACCCTCACACATATTATTCCCTCATTTAGTGGATATTTTCACAAAAAAGTGAAATTTTCAAAAATCCAGAAAATTGGCTGAAAACGACTAAATATCAAGGACTCATTGGGCGAATCGCTCTGGAACTGAAATCGGAATGCTCACTGACATTTCCCCTATCTGAAAGTCTGATAAACACCGGAAAAATGACTAAGTCCAAAAAAAAATTTTTTTCAACTTTTTTCAATTTTACCCCCGAGGGATATATATTTTACCCACACACATTTGGAACTCTCCTGGGGTACCCTCACACATATTATTCCCTCATTTAGTGGATATTTTCACAAAAAAGTGAAATTTTCAAAAATCCAGAAAATTGGCTGAAAACGACTAAATATCAAGGACTCATTGGGCGAATCGCTCTGGAACTGAAATCGGAATGCTCACTGACATTTCCCCTATCTGAAAGTCTGATAAACACCGGAAAAATGACTAAGTCCAAAAAAAAATTTTTTTCAACTTTTTTCAAATTTACCCCCGTGGGATATATATTCTACCCACACACATTTGGAACTCTCCTGGGGTACCCTCACACATATTATTCCCTCATTTAGTGGATATTTTCACAAAAAGGTGAAATTTTCAAAAATCCAGAAAATTGGCTGAAAACGACTAAATATCAAGGTCTCATTGAGCGAATCACTCTGGAACTGAAATCGGAACGCTCACAGACATTTGACCTATCTGAAAGTCTGATAAACACCGGAAAAATGACTAAGTCCAAAAAAAATTTTTTTTCAACTTTTTTCAATTTTACCCCCGTGGGATATATATTCTACCCACACACATTTGGAACTCTCCTGGGGTACCCTCACACATATTATTCCCTCATTTAGTGGATATTTTCACAAAAAAGTGAAATTTTCAAAAATCCAGAAAATTGGCTGAAAACGACTAAATATCAAGGACTCATTGGGCGAATCGCTCTGGAACTGAAATCGGAATGCTCACTGACATTTCCCCTATCTGAAAGTCTGATAAACACCGGAAAAATGACTAAGTCCAAAAAAAAATTTTTTTCAACTTTTTTTAATTTTACCCCCGAGGGATATATATTTTACCCACACACATTTGGAACTCTCCTGGGGTACCCTCACACATATTATTCCCTCATTTAGTGGATATTTTCACAAAAAAGTGAAATTTTCAAAAATCCAGAAAATTGGCTGAAAACGTTTCATTGAGTGAATCGCTCTGGAACTGAAATCGGAACGCTCACAGACATTTGACCTATCTGAAAGTCTGATAAACGACGGAAAAATGACTATGTCCAAAAAAAAAAATTTTTTAAACTTTTTTCAATTTTACCCCCATGGGATATTATATTCTACCCACACACATTTGGAACTCTCCTGGGGTACCCTCACACATATTATTCCCTCATTTAGTGGATATTTTCACAAAAAAGTGAAATTTTCAAAAATCCAGAAAATTGGCTGAAAACGACTAAATATCAAGGACTCATTGGGCGAATCGCTCTGGAACTGAAATCGGAATGCTCACTGACATTTCCCCTATCTGAAAGTCTGATAAACACCGGAAAAATGACTAAGTCCAAAAAAAAAATTTTTTCAACTTTTTTCAAATTTACCCCCGTGGGATATATATTCTACCCACACACATTTGGAACTCTCCTGGGGTACCCTCACACATATTATTCCCTCATTTAGTGGATATTTTCACAAAAAAGTGAAATTTTCAAAAATCCAGAAAATTGGCTGAAAACGACTAAATATCAAGGACTCATTGGGCGAATCGCTCTGGAACTGAAATCGGAATGCTCACTGACATTTCCCCTATCTGAAAGTCTGATAAACACCGGAAAAATGACTAAGTCCAAAAAAAAATTTTTTTCAACTTTTTTCAAATTTACCCCCGTGGGATATATATTCTACCCACACACATTTGGAACTCTCCTGGGGAACCCTCACACATATTATTCCCTCATTTAGTGGATATTTTCACAAAAAGGTGAAATTTTCAAAAATCCAGAAAATTGGCTGAAAACGACTAAATATCAAGGTCTCATTGAGCGAATCACTCTGGAACTGAAATCGGAACGCTCACAGACATTTGACCTATCTGAAAGTCTGATAAACACCGGAAAAATGACTAAGTCCAAAAAAAATTTTTTTTCAACTTTTTTCAATTTTACCCCCGTGGGATATATATTCTACCCACAAACATTTGGAACTCTCCTGGGGTACCCTCACACATATTATTCCCTCATTTAGTGGATATTTTCACAAAAAAGTGAAATTTTCAAAAATCCAGAAAATTGGCTGAAAGCGACTAAATATCAAGGACTCATTGGGCGAATCGCTCTGGAACTGAAATCGGAATGTTCACTGACATTTCCCCTATCTGAAAGTCTGATAAACACCAGAAAAATGACTAAGTCCAAAAAAAAATTTTTTTCAACTTTTTTCAATTTTACTTCCGTGGGATATATATTCTACCCACACACATTTGGAACTCTCCTGGGGTACCCTCACACATATTATTCCCTCATTTAGTGGATATTTTCACAAAAAAGTGAAATTTTCAAAAATCCAGAAAATTGGCTGAAAACGACTAAATATCAAGGTCTCATTGAGCGAATCGCTCTGGAACTGAAATCGGAACGCTCACAGACATTTGACCTATCTGAAAGTCTGATAAACGACGAAAAAATGACTATGTCCAAAAAAAAAAATTTTTCAATTTTTTTCAGTTTTACCCCCGTGGGATATATATTCTACCCACACACATTTGGAACTCTCCTGGGGTACCCTCACACATATTATTCCCTCATTTAGTGGATATTTTCACAAAAAAGAGAAATTTTCAAAAATCCAGAAAATTGGCTGAAAATGACTAAATATCAAGGACTCATTGGGCGAATCGCTCTGGAACTGAAATCGGAACGCTCACTGACATTTCCCCTATCTGAAAGTCTGATAAACACCGGAAAAATGACAGTCCAAAAAAAATTTTTTTTCAATTTTACCCCCGTGGGATATATATTCTACCCACACACATTTGGAACTCTCCTGGGGTACCCTCACACATATTATTCCCTCATTTAGTGGATATTTTCACAAAAAAGTGAAATTTTCAAAAATCCAGAAAATTGGCTGAAAATGACTAAATATCAAGGTCTCAATGAGTGAATCGCTCTGGAACTGAAATCGGAACGCTCACAGACATTTGACCTATCTGAAAGTCTGATAAACGACGGAAAAATGACTATGTCCAAAAAAAAAAATTTTTTAAACTTTTTTCAATTTTAACCCCATGGGATATATATTCTACCCACACACATTTGGAACTCTCCTGGGGTACCCTCACACATATTATTCCCTCATTTAGTGGATATTTTCACAAAAAAGTGAAATTTTCAAAAATCCAGAAAATTGGCTGAAAGCGACTAAATATCAAGGACTCATTGGGCGAATCGCTCTGGAACTGAAATCGGAATGCTCACTGACATTTCCCCTATCTGAAAGTCTGATAAACGACGAAAAAATGACTATGTCCAAAAAAAAAAATTTTTTTACTTTTTTCAATTTTACCCCCATGGGATATATATTCTACCCACACACATTTGGAACTCTTCTGGGGTACCCTCACACATATTATTCCCTCATTTAGTGGATATTTTCACAAAAAAGTGAAATTTTCAAAAATCCAGAAAATTGGCTGAAAACGACTAAATATCAAGGACTCATTGGGCTAATCACTCTGGAACTGAAATCGGAATGCTCACTGACATTTCCCCTATCTGAAAGTCTGATAAACACGGGAAAAATGACTAAGTCCAAAAAAAAATTTTTTTCAATTTTACCCCTGTGGGATATATATTCTACCCACACACATTTGGAACTCTCCTGGGGTACCCTCACACATATTATTCCCTCATTGAGTGGATATTTTCACAAAAAAGTGAAATTTTCAAAAATCCAGAAAATTAGCTGAAAACGACTAAATATCAAGGTCTCATTGAGCGAATCGCTCTGGAACTGAAATCGGAACGCTCACCACATTTGACCTATCTGAAAGTCTGATAAACGCCGGAAAAATGACTATGTCCAAAAAAATAAATTTTTTAAACTTTTTTAAATTTTAACCCCATGGGATATATATTCTACCCACACACATTTGGAACTCTCCTGGGGTACCCTCACACATATTATTCCCTCATTGAGTGGATATTTTCACAAAAAAGTGAAATTTTCAAAAATCCAGAAAATTGGCTGAAAACGACTAAATATCAAGGACTCATTGGGCGAATCGCTCTGGAACTGAAATCGGAACGCTCACTGACATTTCCCCTATCTGAAAGTCTGATAAACACCGGAAAAATGACTAAGGCGAAAAAAAAAATTTTTTCAACTTTTTTCAATTTTACCCCCGTGGGATATATATTCTACCCACACACATTTGGAACTCTCCTGAGGTACCCTCACACATATTATTCCCTCATTTAGTGGATATTTTCACAAAAAAGTGAAATTTTCAAAAATCCAGAAAATTGGCTGAAAACGACTAAATATCAAGGACTCATTGGGCGAATCGCTCTGGAACTGAAATCGGAATGCTCACTGACATTTCCCCTATCTGAAAGTCTGATAAACACCGGAAAAATGACTAAGTCCAAAAAAAAATTTTTTTCAACTTTTTTCAATTTTACCCCCGAGGGATATATATTTTACCCACACACATTTGGAACTCTCCTGGGGTACCCTCACACATATTATTCCCTCATTTAGTGGATATTTTCACAAAAAAGTGAAATTTTCAAAAATCCAGAAAATTGGCTGAAAACGACTAAATATCAAGGTCTCATTGAGCGAATCGCTCTGGAACTGAAATTGGAATGCTCACTGACATTTCCCCTATCTGAAAGTCTGATAGACGCCGGAAAAATGACTAAGTCCAAAAAAAAAATTTTTTCAACTTTTTTCAAATTTACCCCCGTGGGATATACATTCTACCCACACACATTTGGAACTCTCCTGGGGTACCCTCACACATATTATTCCCTCATTTAGTGGATATTTTCACAAAAAAGTGAAATTTTCAAAAATCCAGAAAATTGGCTGAAAACGACTAAATATCAAGGTCTCATTGAGTGAATCGCTCTGGAACTGAAATCGGAACGCTCACAGACATTTGACCTATCTGAAAGTCTGATAAACGACGGAAAAATGACTATGTCCAAAAAAAAAATTTTTTTAAACTTTTTTCAATTTTACCCCCATGGGATATTATATTCTACCCACACACATTTGGAACTCTCCTGGGGTACCCTCACACATATTATTCCCTCATTTAGTGGATATTTTCACAAAAAGGTGAAATTTTCAAAAATCCAGAAAATTGGCTGAAAACGACTAAATATCAAGGTCTCATTGAGCGAATCACTCTGGAACTGAAATCGGAACGCTCACAGACATTTGACCTATCTGAAAGTCTGATAAACACCGGAAAAATGACTAAGTCCAAAAAAAATTTTTTTTCAACTTTTTTCAATTTTACCCCCGTGGGATATATATTCTACCCACACACATTTGGAACTCTCCTGGGGTACCCTCACACATATTATTCCCTCATTTAGTGGATATTTTCACAAAAAAGTGAAATTTTCAAAAATCCAGAAAATTGGCTGAAAACGACTAAATATCAAGGACTCATTGGGCGAATAGCTCTGGAACTGAAATCGGAATGCTCACTGACATTTCCCCTATCTGAAAGTCTGATAAACGACGAAAAAATGACTATGTCCAAAAAAAAAAATTTTTCAATTTTTTTCAGTTTTACCCCCGTGGGATATATATTCTACCCACACACATTTGGAACTCTCCTGGGGTACCCTCACACATATTATTCCCTCATTTAGTGGATATTTTCACAAAAAAGAGAAATTTTCAAAAATCCAGAAAATTGGCTGAAAATGACTAAATATCAAGGACTCATTGGGCGAATCGCTCTGGAACTGAAATCGGAACGCTCACTGACATTTCCCCTATCTGAAAGTCTGATAAACACCGGAAAAATGACAGTCCAAAAAAAATTTTTTTTCAATTTTACCCCCGTGGGATATATATTCTACCCACACACATTTGGAACTCTCCTGGGGTACCCTCACACATATTATTCCCTCATTTAGTGGATATTTTCACAAAAAAGTGAAATTTTCAAAAATCCAGAAAATTGGCTGAAAATGACTAAATATCAAGGTCTCAATGAGTGAATCGCTCTGGAACTGAAATCGGAACGCTCACAGACATTTGACCTATCTGAAAGTCTGATAAACGACGGAAAAATGACTATGTCCAAAAAAAAAAATTTTTTAAACTTTTTTCAATTTTAACCCCATGGGATATATATTCTACCCACACACATTTGGAACTCTCCTGGGGTACCCTCACACATATTATTCCCTCATTTAGTGGATATTTTCACAAAAAAGTGAAATTTTCAAAAATCCAGAAAATTGGCTGAAAGCGACTAAATATCAAGGACTCATTGGGCGAATCGCTCTGGAACTGAAATCGGAATGCTCACTGACATTTCCCCTATCTGAAAGTCTGATAAACGACGAAAAAATGACTATGTCCAAAAAAAAAAATTTTTTTACTTTTTTCAATTTTACCCCCATGGGATATATATTCTACCCACACACATTTGCAACTCTTCTGGGGTACCCTCACACATATTATTCCCTCATTTAGTGGATATTTTCACAAAAAAGTGAAATTTTCAAAAATCCAGAAAATTGGCTGAAAACGACTAAATATCAAGGACTCATTGGGCTAATCACTCTGGAACTGAAATCGGAATGCTCACTGACATTTCCCCTATCTGAAAGTCTGATAAACACGGGAAAAATGACTAAGTCCAAAAAAAATTTTTTTTCAACTTTTTTCAATTTTACCCCTGTGGGATATATATTCTACCCACACACATTTGGAACTCTCCTGGGGTACCCTCACACATATTATTCCCTCATTGAGTGGATATTTTCACAAAAAAGTGAAATTTTCAAAAATCCAGAAAATTAGCTGAAAACGACTAAATATCAAGGTCTCATTGAGCGAATCGCTCTGGAACTGAAATCGGAACGCTCACCACATTTGACCTATCTGAAAGTCTGATAAACGCCGGAAAAATGACTATGTCCAAAAAAATAAATTTTTTAAACTTTTTTCAATTTTAACCCCATGGGATATATATTCTACCCACACACATTTGGAACTCTCCTGGGGTACCCTCACACATATTATTCCCTCATTTAGTGGATATTTTCACAAAAAAGTGAAATTTTCAAAAATCCAGAAAATTGGCTGAAAACGACTAAATATCAAGGTCTCATTGAGCGAATCGCTCTGGAACTGAAATTGGAATGCTCACTGACATTTCCCCTATCTGAAAGTCTGATAGACGCCGGAAAAATGACTAAGTCCAAAAAAAAAATTTTTTCAACTTTTTTCAAATTTACCCCCGTGGGATATACATTCTACCCACACACATTTGGAACTCTCCTGGGGTACCCTCACACATATTATTCCCTCATTTAGTGGATATTTTCACAAAAAAGTGAAATTTTCAAAAATCCAGAAAATTGGCTGAAAACGACTAAATATCAAGGTCTCATTGATTGAATCGCTCTGGAACTGAAATCGGAACGCTCACAGACATTTGACCTATCTGAAAGTCTGATAAACGACGGAAAAATGACTATGTCCAAAAAAAAAAATTTTTTAAACTTTTTTCAATTTTACCCCCATGGGATATTATATTCTACCCACACACATTTGGAACTCTCCTGGGGTACCCTCACACATATTATTCCCTCATTTAGTGGATATTTTCACAAAAAAGTGAAATTTTCTAAAATCCAGAAAATTGGCTGAAAACGACTAAATATCAAGGACTCATTGGGCGAATCGCTCTGGAACTGAAATCGGAACGCTCACTGACATTTCCCCTATCTGAAAGTCTGATAAACACCGGAAAAATGACTAAGTCCAAAAAAAATTTTTTTTCAACTTTTTTCAATTTTACCCCCGTGGGATATATATTCTACCCACACACATTTGGAACTCTCCTGGGGTACCCTCACACATATTATTCCCTCATTTAGTGGATATTTTCACAAAAAAGTGAAATTTTCAAAAATCCAGAAAATTGGCTGAAAACGACTAAATATCAAGGACTCATTGGGCGAATCGCTCTGGAACTGAAATCGGAATGCTCACTGACATTTCCCCTATCTGAAAGTCTGATAAACACCGGAAAAATGACTAAGTCCAAAAAAAAATTTTTTTCAACTTTTTTCAATTTTACCCCCGAGGGATATATATTTTACCCACACACATTTGGAACTCTCCTGGGGTACCCTCACACATATTATTCCCTCATTTAGTGGATATTTTCACAAAAAAGTGAAATTTTCAAAAATCCAGAAAATTGGCTGAAAACGACTAAATATCAAGGTCTCATTGAGTGAATCGCTCTGGAACTGAAATCGGAACGCTCACAGACATTTGACCTATCTGAAAGTCTGATAAACGACGGAAAAATGACTATGTCCAAAAAAAAAAATTTTTTAAACTTTTTTCAATTTTACCCCCATGGGATATTATATTCTACCCACACACATTTGGAACTCTCCTGGGGTACCCTCACACATATTATTCCCTCATTTAGTGGATATTTTCACAAAAAAGTGAAATTTTCAAAAATCCAGAAAATTGGCTGAAAACGACTAAATATCAAGGACTCATTGGGCTAATCACTCTGGAACTGAAATCGGAATGCTCACTGACATTTCCCCTATCTGAAAGTCTGATAAACACGGGAAAAATGACTAAGTCCAAAAAAAAATTTTTTTCAACTTTTTTCAATTTTACCCCTGTGGGATATATATTCTACCCACACACATTTGGAACTCTCCTGAGGTACCCTCACACATATTATTCCCTCATTTAGTGGATATTTTCACAAAAAAGTGAAATTTTCAAAAATCCAGAAAATTGGCTGAAAACGACTAAATATCAAGGTCTCATTGAGTGAATCGCTCTGGAACTGAAATCGGAACGCTCACAGACATTTGACCTATCTGAAAGTCTGATAAACGACGGAAAAATGACTATGTCCAAAAAAAAAAATTTTTTAAACTTTTTTCAATTTTACCCCCATGGGATATTATATTCTACCCACACACATTTGGAACTCTCCTGGGGTACCCTCACACATATTATTCCCTCATTTAGTGGATATTTTCACAAAAAAGTGAAATTTTCAAAAATCCAGAAAATTGGCTGAAAACGACTAAATATCAAGGACTCATTGGGCGAATCGCTCTGGAACTGAAATCGGAATGCTCACTGACATTTCCCCTATCTGAAAGTCTGATAAACACCGGAAAAATGACTAAGTCCAAAAAAAAAATTTTTTCCACTTTTTTCAAATTTACCCCCGTGGGATATATATTCTACCCACACACATTTGGAACTCTCCTGGGGTACCCTCACACATATTATTCCCTCATTTAGTGGATATTTTCACAAAAAAGTGAAATTTTCAAAAATCCAGAAAATTGGCTGAAAACGACTAAATATCAAGGACTCATTGGGCGAATCGCTCTGGAACTGAAATCGGAATGCTCACTGACATTTCCCCTATCTGAAAGTCTGATAAACACCGGAAAAATGACTAAGTCCAAAAAAAAATTTTTTTCAACTTTTTTCAAATTTACCCCCGTGGGATATATATTCTACCCACACACATTTGGAACTCTCCTGGGGTACCCTCACACATATTATTCCCTCATTTAGTGGATATTTTCACAAAAAAGTGAAATTTTCAAAAATCCAGAAAATTGGCTGAAAACGACTAAATATCAAGGACTCATTGGGCGAATCGCTCTGGAACTGAAATTGGAATGCTCACTGACATTTCCCCTATCTGAAAGTCTGATAAACACCGGAAAAATGACTAAGTCCAAAAAAAAATTTTTTTCAACTTTTTTCAAATTTACCCCCGTGGGATATATATTCTACCCACACACATTTGGAACTCTCCTGGGGTACCCTCACACATATTATTCCCTCATTTAGTGGATATTTTCACAAAAAAGTGAAATTTTCAAAAATCCAGAAAATTGGCTGAAAACGACTAAATATCAAGGTCTCATTGAGTGAATCGCTCTGGAACTGAAATCGGAACGCTCACAGACATTTGACCTATCTGAAAGTCTGATAAACGACGGAAAAATGACTATGTCCAAAAAAAAAAATTTTTTAAACTTTTTTCAATTTTACCCCCATGGGATATTATATTCTACCCACACACATTTGGAACTCTCCTGGGGTACCCTCACACATATTATTCCCTCATTTAGTGGATATTTTCACAAAAAAGTGAAATTTTCAAAAATCCAGAAAATTGGCTGAAAACGCCTAAATATCAAGGACTCATTGGGCGAATCGCTCTGGAACTGAAATCGGAATGCTCACTGACATTTCCCCTATCTGAAAGTCTGATAAACACCGGAAAAATGACTAAGTCCAAAAAAAAAATTTTTTCAACTTTTTTCAAATTTACCCCCGTGGGATATATATTCTACCCACACACATTTGGAACTCTCCTGGGGTACCCTCACACATGTTATTCCCTCATTTAGTGGATATTTTCACAAAAAAGTGAAATTTTCAAAAATCCAGAAAATTGGCTGAAAACGCCTAAATATCAAGGACTCATTGGGCGAATCGCTCTGGAACTGAAATCGGAATGCTCACTGACATTTCCCCTATCTGAAAGTCTGATAAACACCGGAGAAATGACTAAGTCCAAAAAAAAATTTTTTTCAACTTTTTTCAAATTTACCCCCGTGGGATATATATTCTACCCACACACATTTGGAACTCTCCTGGGGTACCCTCACACATATTATTCCCTCATTTAGTGGATATTTTCACAAAAAAGTGAAATTTTCAAAAATCCAGAAAATTGGCTGAAAACGACTAAATATCAAGGACTCATTGGGCGAATCGCTCTGGAACTGAAATCGGAATGCTCACTGACATTTCCCCTATCTGAAAGTCTGATAAACACCGGAAAAATGACTAAGTCCAAAAAAAAAATTTTTTCAACTTTTTTCAATTTTACCCCCGAGGGATATATATTTTACCCACACACATTTGGAACTCTCCTGGGGTACCCTCACACATATTATTCCCTCATTTAGTGGATATTTTCACAAAAAAGTGAAATTTTCAAAAATCCAGAAAATTGGCTGAAAACGACTAAATATCAAGGTCTCATTGAGCGAATCGCTCTGGAACTGAAATTGGAATGCTCACTGACATTTCCCCTATCTGAAAGTCTGATAGACGCCGGAAAAATGACTAAGTCCAAAAAAAAAAAATTTTTCAATTTTTTTCAGTTTTACCCCCGTGGGATATATATTCTACCCACACACATTTGGACCTCTTCTGGGGTACCCTCACACATATTATTCGGTCATTTAGTGGATATTTTCACAAAAAAGTGAAATTTTCAAAAATCCAGAAAATTAGCTGAAAACGACTAAATATCAAGGTCTCATTGAGCGAATCGCTCTGGAACTGAAATCGGAACGCTCACCACATTTGACCTATCTGAAAGTCTGATAAACGCCGGAAAAATGACTATGTCCAAAAAAATAAATTTTTTAAACTTTTTTCAATTTTAACCCCATGGGATATATATTCTACCCACACACATTTGGAACTCTCCTGGGGTACCCTCACACATATTATTCCCTCATTTAGTGGATATTTTCACAAAAAAGTGAAATTTTCAAAAATCCAGAAAATTGGCTGAAAGCGACTAAATATCAAGGACTCATTGGGCGAATCGCTCTGGCACTGAAATCGGAACGTAAACACCGGAAAAATGACTAAGTCCAAAAAAAAATTTTTTTCAACTTTTTTCAATTTTACCCCCGTGGGATATATATTCTACCCACAAACATTTGGAACTCTCCTGGGGTACCCTCACACATATTATTCCCTCATTTAGTGGATATTTTCACAAAAAAGTGAAATTTTCAAAAATCCAGAAAATTGGCTGAAAGCGACTAAATATCAAGGACTCATTGGGCGAATCGCTCTGGAACTGAAATCGGAATGCTCACTGACATTTCCCCTATCTGAAAGTCTGATAAACACCAGAAAAATGACTAAGTCCAAAAAAAAAATTTTTTCAACTTTTTTCAAATTTACCCCCCTGGGATATATATTCTACACACACACATTTGGAACTCTCCTGGGGTACCCTCACACATATTATTCCCTCATTTAGTGGATATTTTCACAAAAAAGTGAAATTTTCAAAAATCCAGAAAATTGGCTGAAAACGACTAAATATCAAGGTCTCATTGAGCGAATCGCTCTGGAACTGAAATCGGAACGCTCACAGACATTTGACCTATCTGAAAGTCTGATAAACGACGAAAAAATGACTATGTCCAAAAAAAAAAATTTTTCAATTTTTTTCAGTTTTACCCCCGTGGGATATATATTCTACCCACACACATTTGGAACTCTCCTGGGGTACCCTCACACATATTATTCCCTCATTTAGTGGATATTTTCACAAAAAAGTGAAATTTTCAAAAATCCAGAAAATTGGCTGAAAACGACTAAATATCAAGGACTCATTGGGCGAATCGCTCTGGAACTGAAATCGGAACGCTCATTGACATTTCCCCTATCTGAAAGTCTGATAAACACCGGAAAAATGACAGTCCAAAAAAAATTTTTTTTCAACTTTTTTCAATTTTACCCCCGTGGGATATATATTCTACCCACACACATTTGGAACTCTCCTGGGGTACCCTCACACATATTATTCCCTCATTTAGTGGATATTTTCACAAAAAAGTGAAATTTTCAAAAATCCAGAAAATTGGCTGAAAACGACTAAATATCAAGGTCTCAATGAGTGAATCGCTCTGGAACTGAAATCGGAACGCTCACAGACATTTGACCTATCTGAAAGTCTGATAAACGACGGAAAAATGACTATGTCCAAAAAAAAAAATTTTTTAAACTTTTTTCAATTTTAACCCCATGGGATATGTATTCTACCCACACACATTTGGAACTCTCCTGGGGTACCCTCACACATATTATTCCCTCATTTAGTGGATATTTTCACAAAAAAGTGAAATTTTCAAAAATCCAGAAAATTGGCTGAAAACGACTAAATATCAAGGACTCATTGGGCGAATCGCTCTGGAACTGAAATCGGAATGCTCACTGACATTTCCCCTATCTGAAAGTCTGATAAACACCGGAAAAATGACTAAGTCCAAAAAAAAATTTTTTTCAACTTTTTTCAAATTTACCCCCGTGGGATATATATTCTACCCACACACATTTGGAACTCTCCTGGGGTACCCTCACACATATTATTCCCTCATTTAGTGGATATTTTCACAAAAAAGTGAAATTTTCAAAAATCCAGAAAATTGGCTGAAAACGACTAAATATCAAGGACTCATTGGGTGAATCGCTCTGGAACTGAAATTGGAATGCTCACTGACATTTCCCCTATCTGAAAGTCTGATAAACACCGGAAAAATGACTAAGTCCAAAAAAAAATTTTTTTCAACTTTTTTCAAATTTACCCCCGTGGGATATATATTCTACCCACACACATTTGGAACTCTCCTGGGGTACCCTCACACATATTATTCCCTCATTTAGTGGATATTTTCACAAAAAAGTGAAATTTTCAAAAATCCAGAAAATTGGCTGAAAACGACTAAATATCAAGGTCTCATTGAGTGAATCGCTCTGGAACTGAAATCGGAACGCTCACAGACATTTGACCTATCTGAAAGTCTGATAAACGACGGAAAAATGACTATGTCCAAAAAAAAAAAATTTTTTAAACTTTTTTCAATTTTACCCCCATGGGATATTATATTCTACCCACACACATTTGGAACTCTCCTGGGGTACCCTCACACATATTATTCCCTCATTTAGTGGATATTTTCACAAAAAAAGTGAAATTTTCAAAAATCCAGAAAATTGGCTGAAAACGCCTAAATATCAAGGACTCATTGGGCGAATCGCTCTGGAACTGAAATCGGAATGCTCACTGACATTTCCCCTATCTGAAAGTCTGATAAACACCGGAAAAATGACTAAGTCCAAAAAAAAAATTTTTTCAACTTTTTTCAAATTTACCCCCGTGGGATATATATTCTACCCACACACATTTGGAACTCTCCTGGGGTACCCTCACACATATTATTCCCTCATTTAGTGGATATTTTCACAAAAAAGTGAAATTTTCAAAAATCCAGAAAATTGGCTGAAAACGACTAAATATCAAGGACTCATTGGGCGAATCGCTCTGGAACTGAAATCGGAATGCTCACTGACATTTCCCCTATCTGAAAGTCTGATAAACACCGGAAAAATGACTAAGTCCAAAAAAAAATTTTTTTCAACTTTTTTCAATTTTACCCCCGAGGGATATATATTTTACCCACACACATTTGGAACTCTCCTGGGGTACCCTCACACATATTATTCCCTCATTTAGTGGATATTTTCACAAAAAAGTGAAATTTTCAAAAATCCAGAAAATTAGCTGAAAACGACTAAATATCAAGGTCTCATTGAGCGAATCGCTCTGGAACTGAAATCGGAACGCTCACCACATTTGACCTATCTGAAAGTCTGATAAACGCCGGAAAAATGACTATGTCCAAAAAAATAAATTTTTTAAACTTTTTTCAATTTTAACCCCATGGGATATATATTCTACCCACACACATTTGGAACTCTCCTGGGGTACCCTCACACATATTATTCCCTCATTTAGTGGATATTTTCACAAAAAAGTGAAATTTTCAAAAATCCAGAAAATTGGCTGAAAGCGACTAAATATCAAGGACTCATTGGGCGAATCGCTCTGGCACTGAAATCGGAACGTAAACACCGGAAAAATGACTAAGTCCAAAAAAAAATTTTTTTCAACTTTTTTCAATTTTACCCCCGTGGGATATATATTCTACCCACAAACATTTGGAACTCTCCTGGGGTACCCTCACACATATTATTCCCTCATTTAGTGGATATTTTCACAAAAAAGTGAAATTTTCAAAAATCCAGAAAATTGGCTGAAAGCGACTAAATATCAAGGACTCATTGGGCGAATCGCTCTGGAACTGAAATCGGAATGCTCACTGACATTTCCCCTATCTGAAAGTCTGATAAACACCAGAAAAATGACTAAGTCCAAAAAAAAAATTTTTTCAACTTTTTTCAAATTTACCCCCCTGGGATATATATTCTACCCACACACATTTGGAACTCTCCTGGGGTACCCTCACACATATTATTCCCTCATTTAGTGGATATTTTCACAAAAAAGTGAAATTTTCAAAAATCCAGAAAATTGGCTGAAAACGACTAAATATCAAGGTCTCATTGAGCGAATCGCTCTGGAACTGAAATCGGAACGCTCACAGACATTTGACCTATCTGAAAGTCTGATAAACGACGAAAAAATGACTATGTCCAAAAAAAAAAATTTTTCAATTTTTTTCAGTTTTACCCCCGTGGGATATATATTCTACCCACACACATTTGGAACTCTCCTGGGGTACCCTCACACATATTATTCCCTCATTTAGTGGATATTTTCACAAAAAAGTGAAATTTTCAAAAATCCAGAAAATTGGCTGAAAACGACTAAATATCAAGGACTCATTGGGCGAATCGCTCTGGAACTGAAATCGGAACGCTCATTGACATTTCCCCTATCTGAAAGTCTGATAAACACCGGAAAAATGACAGTCCAAAAAAAATTTTTTTTCAACTTTTTTCAATTTTACCCCCGTGGGATATATATTCTACCCACACACATTTGGAACTCTCCTGGGGTACCCTCACACATATTATTCCCTCATTTAGTGGATATTTTCACAAAAAAGTGAAATTTTCAAAAATCCAGAAAATTGGCTGAAAACGACTAAATATCAAGGTCTCAATGAGTGAATCGCTCTGGAACTGAAATCGGAACGCTCACAGACATTTGACCTATCTGAAAGTCTGATAAACGACGGAAAAATGACTATGTCCAAAAAAAAAAATTTTTTAAACTTTTTTCAATTTTAACCCCATGGGATATATATTCTACCCACACACATTTGGAACTCTCCTGGGGTACCCTCACACATATTATTCCCTCATTTAGTGGATATTTTCACAAAAAAGTGAAATTTTCAAAAATCCAGAAAATTGGCTGAAAACGACTAAATATCAAGGACTCATTGGGCGAATCGCTCTGGAACTGAAATCGGAATGCTCACTGACATTTCCCCTATCTGAAAGTCTGATAAACACCGGAAAAATGACTAAGTCCAAAAAAAAATTTTTTTCAACTTTTTTCAAATTTACCCCCGTGGGATATATATTCTACCCACACACATTTGGAACTCTCCTGGGGTACCCTCACACATATTATACCCTCATTTAGTGGATATTTTCACAAAAAAGTGAAATTTTCAAAAATCCAGAAAATTGGCTGAAAACGACTAAATATCAAGGACTCATTGGGCGAATCGCTCTGGAACTGAAATCGGAATGCTCACTGACATTTCCCCTATCTGAAAGTCTGATAAACGACGAAAAAATGACTATGTCCAAAAAAAAAATTTTTTTTAACTTTTTTCAATTTTACCCCCATGGGATATATATTCTACCCACACACATTTGGAACTCTTCTGGGGTACCCTCACACATATTATTCCCTCATTTAGTGGATATTTTCACAAAAAAGTGAAATTTTCAAAAATCCAGAAAATTGGCTGAAAACGACTAAATATCAAGGACTCATTGGGCGAATCGCTCTGGAACTGAAATCGGAATGCTCACTGACATTTCCCCTATCTGAAAGTCTGATAAACACGGGAAAAATGACTAAGTCCAAAAAAAAATTTTTTTCAACTTTTTTCAATTTTACCCCTGTGGGATATATATTCTACCCACACACATTTGGAACTCTCCTGGGGTACCCTCACACATATTATTCCCTCATTGAGTGGATATTTTCACAAAAAAGTGAAATTTTCAAAAATCCAGAAAATTAGCTGAAAACCACTAAATATCAAGGTCTCATTGAGCGAATCGCTCTGGAACTGAAATCGGAACGCTCACCACATTTGACCTATCTGAAAGTCTGATAAACGCCGGAAAAATGACTATGTCCAAAAAAATAAATTTTTTAAACTTTTTTCAATTTTAACCCCATGGGATATATATTCTACCCACACACATTTGGAACTCTCCTGGGGTACCCTCACACATATTATTCCCTCATTTAGTGGATATTTTCACAAAAAAGTGAAATTTTCAAAAATCCAGAAAATTGGCTGAAAGCGACTAAATATCAAGGACTCATTGGGCGAATCGCTCTGGCACTGAAATCGGAACATAAACACCGGAAAAATGACTAAGTCCAAAAAAAAATTTTTTTCAACTTTTTTCAATTTTACCCCCGTGGGATATATATTCTACCCACAAACATTTGGAACTCTCCTGGGGTACCCTCACACATATTATTCCCTCATTTAGTGGATATTTTCACAAAAAAGTGAAATTTTCAAAAATCCAGAAAATTGGCTGAAAACTACTAAATATCAAGGTCTCATTGAGCGAATCGCTCTGGAACTGAAATCGGAACGCTCACAGACATTTGACCTATCTGAAAGTCTGATAAACGATGAAAAAATGACTATGTCCAAAAAAAAAAATTTTTCAATTTTTTTCAGTTTTACCCCCGTGGGATATATATTCTACCCACACACATTTGGAACTCTCCTGGGGTACCCTCACACATATTATTCCCTCATTTAGTGGATATTTTCACAAAAAAGTGAAATTTTCAAAAATCCAGAAAATTGGCTGAAAACGACTAAATATCAAGGACTCATTGGGCGAATCGCTCTGGAACTGAAATCGGAACGCTCACAGACATTTGACCTATCTGAAAGTCTGATAAACGACGGAAAAATGACTATGTCCAAAAAAAAAAAATTTTTTAAACTTTTTTCAATTTTAACCCCATGGGATATATATTCTACCCACACACATTTGGAACTCTCCTGGGGTACCCTCACACATATTATTCCCTCATTTAGTGGATATTTTCACAAAAAAGTGAAATTTTCAAAAATCCAGAAAATTGGCTGAAAACGACTAAATATCAAGGTCTCATTGAGCGAATCGCTCTGGAACTGAAATCGGAACGCTCACAGACATTTGACCTATCTGAAAGTCTGATAAACGACGAAAAAATGACTATGTCCAAAAAAAAAAATTTTTCAATTTTTTTCAGTTTTACCCCCGTGGGATATATATTCTACCCACACACATTTGGAACTCTCCTGGGGTACCCTCACACATATTATTCCCTCATTTAGTGGATATTTTCACAAAAAAGTGAAATTTTCAAAAATCCAGAAAATTGGCTGAAAACGACTAAATATCAAGGACTCATTGGGCGAATCGCTCTGGAACTGAAATCGGAACGCTCATTGACATTTCCCCTATCTGAAAGTCTGATAAACACCGGAAAAATGACAGTCCAAAAAAAATTTTTTTTCAACTTTTTTCAATTTTACCCCCGTGGGATATATATTCTACCCACACACATTTGGAACTCTCCTGGGGTACCCTCACACATATTATTCCCTCATTTAGTGGATATTTTCACAAAAAAGTGAAATTTTCAAAAATCCAGAATATTGGCTGAAAACGACTAAATATCAAGGTCTCAATGAGTGAATCGCTCTGGAACTGAAATCGGAACGCTCACAGACATTTGACCTATCTGAAAGTCTGATAAACGACGGAAAAATGACTATGTCCAAAAAAAAAAATTTTTTAAACTTTTTTCAATTTTAACCCCATGGGATATATATTCTACCCACACACATTTGGAACTCTCCTGGGGTACCCTCACACATATTATTCCCTCATTTAGTGGATATTTTCACAAAAAAGTGAAATTTTCAAAAATCCAGAAAATTGGCTGAAAACGACTAAATATCAAGGACTCATTGGGCGAATCGCTCTGGAACTGAAATCGGAATGCTCACTGACATTTCCCCTATCTGAAAGTCTGATAAACACCGGAAAAATGACTAAGTCCAAAAAAAAATTTTTTTCAACTTTTTTCAAATTTACCCCCGTGGGATATATATTCTACCCACACACATTTGGAACTCTCCTGGGGTACCCTCACACATATTATTCCCTCATTTAGTGGATATTTTCACAAAAAAGTGAAATTTTCAAAAATCCAGAAAATTGGCTGAAAACGACTAAATATCAAGGACTCATTGGGCGAATCGCTCTGGAACTGAAATCGGAATGCTCACTGACATTTCCCCTATCTGAAAGTCTGATAAACGACGAAAAAATGACTATGTCCAAAAAAAAAAATTTTTTTAACTTTTTTCAATTTTACCCCCATGGGATATATATTCTACCCACACACATTTGGAACTCTTCTGGGGTACCCTCACACATATTATTCCCTCATTTAGTGGATATTTTCACAAAAAAGTGAAATTTTCAAAAATCCAGAAAATTGGCTGAAAACGACTAAATATCAAGGACTCATTGGGCGAATCGCTCTGGAACTGAAATCGGAATGCTCACTGACATTTCCCCTATCTGAAAGTCTGATAAACACGGGAAAAATGACTAAGTCCAAAAAAAAATTTTTTTCAACTTTTTTCAATTTTACCCCTGTGGGATATATATTCTACCCACACACATTTGGAACTCTCCTGGGGTACCCTCACACATATTATTCCCTCATTGAGTGGATATTTTCACAAAAAAGTGAAATTTTCAAAAATCCAGAAAATTAGCTGAAAACCACTAAATATCAAGGTCTCATTGAGCGAATCGCTCTGGAACTGAAATCGGAACGCTCACCACATTTGACCTATCTGAAAGTCTGATAAACGCCGGAAAAATGACTATGTCCAAAAAAATAAATTTTTTAAACTTTTTTCAATTTTAACCCCATGGGATATATATTCTACCCACACACATTTGGAACTCTCCTGGGGTACCCTCACACATATTATTCCCTCATTTAGTGGATATTTTCACAAAAAAGTGAAATTTTCAAAAATCCAGAAAATTGGCTGAAAGCGACTAAATATCAAGGACTCATTGGGCGAATCGCTCTGGCACTGAAATCGGAACATAAACACCGGAAAAATGACTAAGTCCAAAAAAAAATTTTTTTCAACTTTTTTCAATTTTACCCCCGTGGGATATATATTCTACCCACAAACATTTGGAACTCTCCTGGGGTACCCTCACACATATTATTCCCTCATTTAGTGGATATTTTCACAAAAAAGTGAAATTTTCAAAAATCCAGAAAATTGGCTGAAAACTACTAAATATCAAGGTCTCATTGAGCGAATCGCTCTGGAACTGAAATCGGAACGCTCACAGACATTTGACCTATCTGAAAGTCTGATAAACGACGAAAAAATGACTATGTCCAAAAAAAAAAATTTTTCAATTTTTTTCAGTTTTACCCCCGTGGGATATATATTCTACCCACACACATTTGGAACTCTCCTGGGGTACCCTCACACATATTATTCCCTCATTTAGTGGATATTTTCACAAAAAAGTGAAATTTTCAAAAATCCAGAAAATTGGCTGAAAACGACTAAATATCAAGGACTCATTGGGCGAATCGCTCTGGAACTGAAATCGGAACGCTCACAGACATTTGACCTATCTGAAAGTCTGATAAACGACGGAAAAATGACTATGTCCAAAAAAAAAAAATTTTTTAAACTTTTTTCAATTTTAACCCCATGGGATATATATTCTACCCACACACATTTGGAACTCTCCTGGGGTACCCTCACACATATTATTCCCTCATTTAGTGGATATTTTCACAAAAAAGAGAAATTTTCAAAAATCCAGAAAATTGGCTGAAAACGACTAAATATCAAGGACTCATTGGGCGAATCGCTCTGGAACTGAAATCGGAACGCTCACTGACATTTCCCCTATCTGAAAGTCTGATAAACACCGGAAAAATGACAGTCCAAAAAAATTTTTTTTTCAATTTTACCCCCGTGGGATATATATTCTACCCACACACATTTGGAACTCTCCTGGGGTACCCTCACACATATTATTCCCTCATTTAGTGGATATTTTCACAAAAAAGTGAAATTTTCAAAAATCCAGAAAATTGGCTGAAAACGACTAAATATCAAGGTCTCAATGAGTGAATCGCTCTGGAATTGAAATCGGAACGCTCACAGACATTTGACCTATCTGAAAGTCTGATAAACGCCGGAAAAATGACTAAGTCCAAAAAAAAAAATTTTTCAATTTTTTTCAGTTTTACCCCCGTGGGATATATATTCTACCCACACACATTTGGAACTCTCCTGGGGTACCCTCACACATATTATTCCCTCATTTAGTGGATATTTTCACAAAAAAGTGAAATTTTCTAAAATCCAGAAAATTGGCTGAAAACGACTAAATATCAAGGACTCATTGGGCAAATCGCTCTGGAACTGAAATTGGAATGCTCACTGACATTTCCCCTATCTGAAAGTCTGATAAATGTTGGAAAAATGACTAAGTCCAAAAAAAAATTTTTTTCAACTTTTTTAAATTTTACCCCCGTGGGATATATATTCTACCCACACACATTTGGAACTCTCCTGGGGTACCCTCACACATATTATTCCCTCATTTAGTGGATATTTTCACAAAAAAGTGAAATTTTCAAAAATCCAGAAAATTGGCTGAAAACGACTAAATATCAAGGTCTCATTGAGCGAATCGCTCTGGAACTGAAATCGGAACGCTCACAGACATTTGACCTATCTGAAAGTCTGATAAACGACGGAAAAATGACTATGTCCAAAAAAAAAAATTTTTTAAACTTTTTTCAATTTTAACCCGATGGGATATATATTCTACCCACACACATTTGGAACTCTCCTGGGGTACCCTCACACATATTATTCCCTCATTTAGTGGATATTTTCACAAAAAAGTGAAATTTTCTAAAATCCAGAAAATTGGCTGAAAACGACTAAATATCAAGGACTCATTGGGCAAATCGCTCTGGAACTGAAATCGGAATGCTCACTGACATTTCCCCTATCTGAAAGTCTGACAAACGTTGGAAAAATGATTGAGTCAAAAAAAAATTTTTTTTCAACTTTTTTAAATTTTACCCCCGTGGGATATATATTCTACCCAAACACATTTGGAACTCTCCTGGGGTACCCTCACACATATTATTCCCTCATTTAGTGGATATTTTCACAAAAAAGTGAAATTTTCAAAAATCCAGAAAATTGGCTGAAAAAGACTAAATATCAAGGACTCATTGAGCGAATCGCTCTGGAACTGAAATCGGAACGCTCACTGACATTTGACCTATCTGAAAGTCTGATAAACGACGGAAAAATGACTATGTCCAAAAAAAAAAATTTTTTAAACTTTTTTCAATTTTACCCCCGTGGGATATATATTCTACCCACACACATTTGGAACTCTCCTGGGGTACCCTCACACATATTATTCCCTCATTTAGTGGATATTTTCACAAAAAAGTGAAATTTTCTAAAATCCAGAAAATTGGCTGAAAACGACTAAATATCAAGGTCTCATTGAACGAATCGCTCTGGAACTGAAATCGGAACGCTCACAGACATTTGACCTATCTGAAAGTCTGATAAACGACGAAAAAATGACTATGTCCAAAAAAAAAAAATTTTTTTAACTTTTTTCAATTTTAACCCCATGGGATATATATTCTACCCACACATATTTGGAACTCTCCTGGGGTACCCTCACACATATTATTCCCTCATTTAGTGGATATTTTCACAAAAAAGTGAAATTTTCAAAAATCCAGAAAATTGGCTGAAAAAGACTAAATATCAAGGACTCATTGGGTGAATCGCTCTGGAACTGAAATTGGAATGCTCACTGACATTTCCCCTATCTGAAAGTCTGATAAATGTTGGAAAAATGACTAAGTCCAAAAAAAAATTTTTTTCAACTTTTTTCAATTTTACCCCCGTGGGATATATATTCTACCCATACACATTTGGAACTCTCCTGGGGTACCCTCACACATATTATTCCCTCATTTAGTGGATATTTTCACAAAAAAGTGAAATTTTCAAAAATCCAGAAAATTAGCTGAAAACGACTAAATATCAAGGTCTCATTGAGCGAATCGCTCTGGAACTGAAATCGGAACGCTCACAGACATTTGACCTATCTGAAAGTCTGATAAACGACGGAAAAATGACTATGTCCAAAAAAAAAAATTTTTTAAACTTTTTTCAATTTTAACCCCATGGGATATATATTCTACCCACACACATTTGGAACTCTCCTGGGGTACCCTCACACATATTATTCCCTCATTTAGTGGATATTTTCACAAAAAAGTGAAATTTTCAAAAATCCAGAAAATTGGCTGAAAACGACTAAATATCAGGGACTCATTGGGCGAATCGCTCTGGCACTGAAATCGGAACGTAAACACCGGAAAAATGACTAAGTCCAAAAAAAAATTTTTTTCAACTTTTTTCAATTTTACCCCCGTGGGATATATATTCTACCCACACACATTTGGAACTCTCCTGGGGTATCCTCACACATATTATTCCCTCATTTAGTGGATATTTTCACAAAAAAGTGAAATTTTCTAAAATCCAGCAAATTGGCTGAAAACGACTAAATATCAAGGTCTCATTGAGCGAATCGCTCTGGAACTGAAATCGGAACGCTCACAGACATTTGACCTATCTGAAAGTCTGATAAACGACGGAAAAATGACTATGTCCAAAAAAAAAAATTTTTTTAACTTTTTTCAATTTTAACCCCATGGGATATATATTCTACCCACACATATTTGGAACTCTCCTGGGGTACCCTCACACATATTATTCCCTCATTTAGTGGATATTTTCACAAAAAAGTGAAATTTTCAAAAATCCAGATAATTGGCTGAAAACGACTAAATATCAAGGACTCATTGGGCGAATCGCTCTGGAACTGAAATCGGAACGCTCACTGACATTTCCCCTATCTGAAAGTCTGATAAACACCGGAAAAAGACTAAGTCCAAAAAAAATTTTTTTTCAACTTTTTTCAATTTTACCCCCGTGGGATATATATTCTACCCACACACATTTGGAACTCTCCTGGGGTACCCTCACACATATTATTCCCTCATTTAGTGGATATTTTCACAAAAAAGTGAAATTTTCAAAAATCTAGAAAATTGGCTGAAAACGACTAAATATCAAGGTCTCATTTAGCGAATCGCTCTGGAACTGAAATCGGAACGCTCACAGACATTTGACCTATCTGAAAGTCTGATAAACGACGAAAAAATGACTGTCCAAAAAAAAAATTTTTTTCAACTTTTTTCCATTTTACCCCCATGGGATATATATTCTACCCACACACATTTGGAACTCTCCTGGGGTACCCTCACACATATTATTCCCTCATTTAGTGGATATTTTCACTAAAAAAGTGAAATTTTCTAAAATCCAGAAAATTGGCTGAAAACGACTAAATATCAAGGACTCATTGGGTGAATGGCTCTGGAACTGAAATCGGAATGCTCACTGACATTTCCCCTATCTGAAAGTCTGATAAACGTTGGAAAAATGACAGTCAAAAAAATTTTTTTTTTCAACTTTTTTCAATTTTACCCCCGTGGGATATATATTCTACCCACACACATTTGGAACTCTCCTGGGGTACCCTCACACATATTATTCCCTCATTTAGTGGATATTTTCACAAAAAAGTGAAATTTTCAAAAACCCAAAATATTGGCTGAAAACGACTAAATATCAAGGACTCATTGGGCAAATCACTCTGGAACTGAAATCGGAATGCTCACTGACATTTCCCCTATCTGAAAGTCTGACAAACGTTGGAAAAATGATTGAGTCAAAAAAAATTTTTTTTTCAACTTTTTTAAATTTTACCCCCGTGGGATATATATTCTACCCAAACACATTTGGAACTCTCCTGGGGTACCCTCACACATATTATTCCCTCATTTAGTGGATATTTTCACAAAAAAGTGAAATTTTCAAAAATCCAGAAAATTAGCTGAAAACGACTAAATATCAAGGTCTCATTGAGCGAATCGCTCTGGAACTGAAATCGGAACGCTCACAGACATTTGACCTATCTGAAAGTCTGATAAACGACGGAAAAATGACTATGTCCAAAAAAAAATAATTTTTTTAACTTTTTTCAATTTTAACCCCATGGGATATATATTCTACCCACACACATTTGGAACTCTCCTGGGGTACCCTCACACATATTATTCCCTCATTTAGTGGATATTTTCACAAAAAAGTGAAATTTTCAAAAATCCAGAAAATTGGCTGAAAACGACTAAATATCAAGGACTCATTGGGCGAATCGCTCTGGCACTGAAATCGGAACGTAAACACCGGAAAAATGACTAAGTCCAAAAAAAAAATTTTTTTCAACTTTTTTCAATTTTACCCCCGTGGGATATATATTCTACCCACACACATTTGGAACTCTCCTGGGGTACCCTCACACATATTATTCCCTTATTTAGTGGATATTTTCACAAAAAAGTGAAATTTTCAAAAATCCAGAAAATTGGCTGAAAACGACTAAATATCAAGGTCTCATTGAGCGAATCGCTCTGGAACTGAAATTGGAACGCTCACAGACATTTGACCTATCTGAAAGTCGGATAAACGACGAAAAAATGACTATGTCCAAAAAAAAAATTTTTTTTAACTTTTTTCAATTTTACCCCCATGGGATTTATATTCTACCCACACACATTTGGAACTCTCCTGGGGTACCCTCACACATATTATTCCCTCATTTAGTGGATATTTTCACAAAAAAGTGAAATTTTCAAAAATCCAGAAAATTGGCTGAAAAAGACTAAATATCAAGGACTCATTGGGCGAATCGCTCTGGAACTGAAATTGGAATGCTCACTGACATTTCCCCTATCTGAAAGTCTGATAAATGTTGGAAAAATGACTAAGTCCAAAAAAAAATTTTTTTCAACTTTTTTCAATTTTACCCCCGTGGGATATATATTCTACCCACACACATTTGGAACTCTCCTGGGGTACCCTCACACATATTATTCCCTCATTTAGTGGATATTTTCACAAAAAAGTGAAATTTTCAAAAATCCAGAAAATTGGCTGAAAACGACTAAATTTCAAGGACTCATTGGGCGAAACGCTCTGGCACTGAAATCGGAACGTAAACACCGGAAAAATGACTAAGTCCAAAAAAAAATTTTTTAAACTTTTTTCAATTTTACCCCCGTGGGATATATATTCTACCCACACACATTTGGAACTCTCCTGGGGTACCCTCACACATATTATTCCCTCATTTAGTGGATATTTTCACAAAAAAGTGAAATTTTCAAAAATCCAGAAAATTGGCTGAAAACGACTAAATATCAAGGTCTCATTGAGCGAATCGCTCTGGAACTGAAATCGGAACGCTCACAGACATTTGACCTATCTGAAAGTCTGATAAACGACGGAAAAATGACTGTCCAAAAAAAAAAATTTTTTAAACTTTTTTCAATTTTAACCCCATGGGATATATATTCTAGCCACACACATTTGGAACTCTCCTGGGGTACCCTCACACATATTATTCCCTCATTTAGTGGATATTTTCACAAAAAAGTGAAATTTTCAAAAATCCAGAAAATTGGCTGAAAACGACTAAATATCAAGGACTCATTGGGCGAATCGCTCTGGCACTGAAATCGGAACGTAAACACGGGAAAAATGACTAAGTCCAAAAAAAAATTTTTTTCAACTTTTTTCAATTTTACCCCCGTGGGATATATATTCTACCCACACACATTTGGAACTCTCCTGGGGTACCCTCACACATATTATTCCCTCATTTAGTGGATATTTTCACAAAAAAGTGAAATTTTCAAAAATCCAGAAAATTGGCTGAAAACGACTAAATATCAAGGTCTCATTGAGCGAATCGCTCTGGAACTGAAATCGGAACGCTCACAGACATTTGACCTATCTGAAAGTCTGATAAACGACGAAAAAATGACTGTCCAAAAAAAAAAATTTTTTTAACTTTTTTCAATTTTACCCCCATGGGATATATATTCTACCAACACACATTTGGAACTCTCCTGGGGTACCCTCACACATATTATTCCCTCATTTAGTGGATATTTTCACAAAAAAGTGAAATTTTCAAAAATCCAGAAAATTGGCTGAAAACGACTAAATATCAAGGATTCATTGGGCGAATCGCTCTGGAACTGAAATCGGAACGCTCACTGACATTTCCCCTATCTGAAAGTCTGATAAACGCCGGAAAAATGACTAAGTCCAAAACAAAAAAAATTTTCAATTTTTTTCAGTTTTACCCCCGTGGGATATATATTCTACCCACACACATTTGGAACTCTCCTGGGGTACCCTCACACATATTATTCCCTCATTTAGTGGATATTTTCACAAAAAAGTGAAATTTTCAAAAATCCAGAAAATTGGCTGAAAACGACTAAATATCAAGGTCTCATTGGGCGAATTGCTCTGGAACTGAAATCGGAACGCTCACTGACATTTCCCCTATCTGAAAGTCTGATAAACGCCGGAAAAATGACTAAGTCCAAAAAAAAAAATTTTTCAATTTTTTTCAGTTTTACCCCCGTGGGATATATATTCTACCCACACACATTTGGAACTCTCCTGGGGTACCCTCACACATATTATTCCCTCATTTAGTGGATATTTTCACAAAAAAGTGAAATTTTCAAAAATCCAGAAAATTGGCTGAAAACGACTAAATATCAAGGTCTCATTGGGCGAATTGCTCTGGAACTGAAATCGGAACGCTCACTGACATTTCCCCTATCTGAAAGTCTGATAAACGCCGGAAAAATGACTAAGTCCAAAAAAAAAAATTTTTCAATTTTTTTCAGTTTTACCCCCGTGGGATATATATTCTACCCACACACATTTGGAACTCTCCTGGGGTACCCTCACACATATTATTCGGTCATTTAGTGGATATTTTCACAAAAAAGTGAAATTTTCTAAAATCCAGAAAAATTGGCTGAAAATGACTAAATATCATGGACTCATTGGGCGAATCGCTCTGGAACTGAAATCGGAATGCTCACTGACATTTCCCCTATCTGAAAGTCTGATAAACGCCGGAAAAATGACTAAGTCCAAAAAAAAATTTTTTTCAATCTTTTTCAGTTTTACCCCCGTGGGATATATATTCTACCCACACACATTTGGACCTCTTCTGGGGTACCCTCACACATATTATTCCCTCTTTTAGTGGATATTTTCACAAAAAAGTGAAATTTTCAAAAATCCAGAAAATTGGCTGAAAACGACTAAATATCAAGGACTCATTGGGCGAATCGCTCTGGAACTGAAATCGGAACGCTCACTGACATTTCCCCTATCTGAAAGTCTGATAAACACCGGAAAAATGACTAAGTCCAAAAAAAATTTTTTTTCAACTGTTTTCAATTTTACCCCCGTGGGATATATATTCTACCCACACACATTTGGAACTCTCCTGGGGTACCCTCACACATATTATTCCCTCATTTAGTGGATATTTTCACAAAAAATTGAAATTTTCAAAAATCCAGAAAATTGGCTGAAAACGACTAAATATCAAGGACTCATTGGGCGAATCGCTCTGGCACTGAAATCGGAGCGTAAACACCGGAAAAATGACTAAGTCCAAAAAAAAATTTTTTTCAACTTTTTTCAATTTTACCCCCGTGGGATATATATTCTACCCACACACATTTGGGACTCTCCTGGGGTACCCTCACACATATTATTCCCTAATTTAGTGCATATTTTCACAAAAAAAGTGAAATGTTCAAAAATCCAGAAAATTGGCTGAAAACGACTAATTATCAAGGTCTCATTGAGCGAATCGCTCTGGAACTGAAATCGGAACGCTCACAGACATTTGACCTATCTGAAAGTCTGATAAACGACGGAAAAATGACTATGTCCAAAAAAAAAAATTTTTTAAACTTTTTTCAATTTTACCCCCGTGGGATATATATTCTACCCACACACATTTGGAACTCTCCTGGGGTACCCTCACACATATTATTCCCTCATTTAGTGGATATTTTCACAAAAAAGTGAAATTTTCTAAAATCCAGAAAATTGGATGAAAACGACTAAATATCAAGGTCTCATTGAGCGAATCGCTCTGGAACTGAAATCGGAACGCTCACAGACATTTGACCTATCTGAAAGTCTGATAAACGACGAAAAAATGACTGTCCAAAAAAAAAAATTTTTTTAACTTTTTTCAATTTTAACCCCATGGGATATATATTCTACCCACACATATTTGGAACTCTCCTGGGGTACCCTCACACATATTATTCCCTCATTTAGTGGATATTTTCACAAAAAAGTGAAATTTTCAAAAATCCAGATAATTGGCTGAAAACGACTAAATATCAAGGACTCATTGGGCGAATCGCTCTGGAACTGAAATCGGAACGCTCACTGACATTTCCCCTATCTGAAATTCTGATAAACGCCGGAAAAATGACTAAGTCCAAAAAAAAAAATTTTTCAATTTTTTTCAGTTTTACCCCCGTGGGATATATATTCTACCCACACACATTTGGAACTCTTCTGGGGTACCCTCACACATATTATTCCCTCATTTAGTGGATATTTTCACAAAAAAGTGAAATTTTCAAAAATCCAGAAAATTGGCTGAAAACGACTAAATATCAAGGACTCATTGGGCGAATCGCTCTGGAACTGAAATCGGAACGCTCACTGACATTTCCCCTATCTGAAAGTCTGATAAACACCGGAAAAAGACTAAGTCCAAAAAAAATTTTTTTTCAACTTTTTTCAATTTTACCCCCGTGGGATATATATTCTACCCACACACATTTGGAACTCTCCTGGGGTACCCTCACACATATTATTCCCTCATTTAGTGGATATTTTCACAAAAAAGTGAAATTTTCAAAAATCCAGAAAATTGGCTGAAAACGACTAAATATCAAGGACTCATTGGGCGAATCGCTCTGGAACTGAAATCGGAACGCTCACTGACATTTCCCCTATCTGAAATTCTGATAAACGCCGGAAAAATGACTAAGTCCAAAAAAAAAAATTTTTCAATTTTTTTCAGTTTTACCCCCGTGGGATATATATTCTACCCACACACATTTGGAACTCTTCTGGGGTACCCTCACACATATTATTCCCTCATTTAGTGGATATTTTCACAAAAAAGTGAAATTTTCAAAAATCCAGAAAATTGGCTGAAAACGACTAAATATCAAGGACTCATTGGGCGAATCGCTCTGGAACTGAAATCGGAACGCTCACTGACATTTCCCCTATCTGAAAGTCTGATAAACACCGGAAAAAGACTAAGTCCAAAAAAAATTTTTTTTCAACTTTTTTCAATTTTACCCCCGTGGGATATATATTCTACCCACACACATTTGGAACTCTCCTGGGGTACCCTCACACATATTATTCCCTCATTTAGTGGATATTTTCACAAAAAAGTGAAATTTTCAAAAATCCAGAAAATTGGCTGAAAAAGACTAAATATCAAGGACTCATTGGGTGAATCGCTCTGGAACTGAAATTGGAATGCTCACTGACATTTCCCCTATCTGAAAGTCTGATAAATGTTGGAAAAATGACTAAGTCCAAAAAAAAATTTTTTTCAACTTTTTTCAATTTTACCCCCGTGGGATATATATTCTACCCATACACATTTGGAACTCTCCTGGGGTACCCTCACACATATTATTCCCTCATTTAGTGGATATTTTCACAAAAAAGTGAAATTTTCAAAAATCCAGAAAATTAGCTGAAAACGACTAAATATCAAGGTCTCATTGAGCGAATCGCTCTGGAACTGAAATCGGAACGCTCACAGACATTTGACCTATCTGAAAGTCTGATAAACGACGGAAAAATGACTATGTCCAAAAAAAAAAATTTTTTAAACTTTTTTCAATTTTAACCCCATGGGATATATATTCTACCCACACACATTTGGAACTCTCCTGGGGTACCCTCACACATATTATTCCCTCATTTAGTGGATATTTTCACAAAAAAGTGAAATTTTCAAAAATCCAGAAAATTGGCTGAAAACGACTAAATATCAGGGACTCATTGGGCGAATCGCTCTGGCACTGAAATCGGAACGTAAACACCGGAAAAATGACTAAGTCCAAAAAAAAATTTTTTTCAACTTTTTTCAATTTTACCCCCGTGGGATATATATTCTACCCACACACATTTGGAACTCTCCTGGGGTACCCTCACACATATTATTCCCTCATTTAGTGGATATTTTCACAAAAAAGTGAAATTTTCAAAAATCCAGAAAATTGGCTGAAAACGACTAAATATCAAGGTCTCATTGAGCGAATCGCTCTGGAACTGAAATCGGAACGCTCACAGACATTTGACCTATCTGAAAGTCTGATAAACTACGAAAAAATGACTGTCCAAAAAAAAAATTTTTTTCAACTTTTTTCCATTTTACCCCCATGGGATATATATTCTACCCACACACATTTGGAACTCTCCTGGGGTACCCTCACACATATTATTCCCTCATTTAGTGGATATTTTCACTAAAAAAGTGAAATTTTCTAAAATCCAGAAAATTGGCTGAAAACGACTAAATATCAAGGACTCATTGGGTGAATGGCTCTGGAACTGAAATCGGAATGCTCACTGACATTTCCCCTATCTGAAAGTCTGATAAACGTTGGAAAAATGACAGTCAAAAAAATTTTTTTTTTCAACTTTTTTCAATTTTACCCCCGTGGGATATATATTCTTCCCACACACATTTGGAACTCTCCTGGGGTACCCTCACACATATTATTCCCTCATTTAGTGGATATTTTCACAAAAAAGTGAAAATTTCAAAAACCCAAAATATTGGCTGAAAACGACTAAATATCAAGGACTCATTGGGCAAATCACTCTGGAACTGAAATCGGAATGCTCACTGACATTTCCCCTATCTGAAAGTCTGACAAACGTTGGAAAAATGATTGAGTCAAAAAAAATTTTTTTTTCAACTTTTTTAAATTTTACCCCCGTGGGATACATATTCTACCCAAACACATTTGGAACTCTCCTGGGGTACCCTCACACATATTATTCCCTCATTTAGTGGATATTTTCACAAAAAAGTGAAATTTTCAAAAATCCAGAAAATTGGCTGAAAACGACTAAATATCAAGGACTCATTGGGCGAATCGCTCTGGAACTGAAATCGGAACGCTCACTGACATTTCCCCTATCTGAAAGTCTGATAAACACCGGAAAAATGACTAAGTCCAAAAAAAATTTTTTTTCAACTTTTTTCAATTTTACCCCCGTGGGATATATATTCTACCCACACACATTTGGAACTCTCCTGGGGTACCCTCACACATATTATTCCCTCATTTAGTGGATATTTTCACAAAAAAGTGAAATTTTCAAAAATCCAGAAAATTGGCTGAAAACTACTAAATATCAAGGTCTCATTGAGCGAATCGCTCTGGAACTGAAATCGGAACGCTCACAGACATTTGACCTATCTAAAAGTCTGATAAACGCCGGAAAAATGACTATGTCCAAAAAAAAAAATTTTTTAAACTTTTTTCAATTTTAACCCCATGGGATATATATTCTACCCACACACATTTGGAACTCTCCTGGGGTACCCTCACACATATTATTCCCTCATTTAGTGGATATTTTCATAAAAAAGTGAAATTTTCAAAAATCCAGAAAATTAGCTGAAAACGACTAAATATCAAGGTCTCATTGAGCGAATCGCTCTGGAACTGAAATCGGAACGCTCACAGACATTTGACCTATCTGAAAGTCTGATAAACGACGGAAAAATGACTATGTCCAAAAAAAAATAATTTTTTTAACTTTTTTCAATTTTAACCCCATGGGATATATATTCTACCCACACACATTTGGAACTCTCCTGGGGTACCCTCACACATATTATTCCCTCATTTAGTGGATATTTTCACAAAAAAGTGAAATTTTCAAAAATCCAGAAAATTGGCTGAAAACGACTAAATATCAAGGACTCATTGGGCGAATCGCTCTGGCACTGAAATCGGAACGTAAACACCGGAAAAATGACTAAGTCCAAAAAAAAAATTTTTTTCAACTTTTTTCAATTTTACCCCCGTGGGATATATATTCTACCCACACACATTTGGAACTCTCCTGGGGTACCCTCACACATATTATTCCCTCATTTAGTGGATATTTTCACAAAAAAGTGAAATTTTCAAAAATCCAGAAAATTGGCTGAAAACGACTAAATATCAAGGTCTCATTGAGCGAATCGCTCTGGAACTGAAATTGGAATGCTCACAGACATTTGACCTATCTGAAAGTCTGATAAACGACGAAAAAATGACTATGTCCAAAAAAAAAAATTTTTTTAACTTTTTTCAATTTTACCCCCATGGGATTTATATTCTACCCACACACATTTGGAACTCTCCTGGGGTACCCTCACACATATTATTCCCTCATTTAGTGGATATTTTCACAAAAAAGTGAAATTTTCAAAAATCCAGAAAATTGGCTGAAAAAGACTAAATATCAAGGACTCATTGGGCGAATCGCTCTGGAACTGAAATTGGAATGCTCACTGACATTTCCCCTATCTGAAAGTCTGATAAATGTTGGAAAAATGACTAAGTCCAAAAAAAAATTTTTTTCAACTTTTTTCAATTTTACCCCCGTGGGATATATATTCTACCCATACACATTTGGAACTCTCCTGGGGTACCCTCACACATATTATTCCCTCATTTAGTGGATATTTTCACAAAAAAGTGAAATTTTCAAAAATCCAGAAAATTAGCTGAAAACGACTAAATATCAAGGTCTCATTGAGCGAATCGCTCTGGAACTGAAATCGGAACACTCACAGACATTTGACCTATCTGAAAGTCTGATAAACGACGGAAAAATGACTATGTCCAAAAAAAAAAATTTTTTAAACTTTTTTCAATTTTAACCCCATGGGATATATATTCTACCCACACACATTTGGAACTCTCCTGGGGTACCCTCACACATATTATTCCCTCATTTAGTGGATATTTTCACAAAAAAGTGAAATTTTCAAAAATCCAGAAAATTGGCTGAAAACGACTAAATATCAGGGACTCATTGGGCGAATCGCTCTGGCACTGAAATCGGAACGTAAACACCGGAAAAATGACTAAGTCCAAAAAAAAATTTTTTTCAACTTTTTTCAATTTTACCCCCGTGGGATGTATATTCTACCCACACACATTTGGAACTCTCCTGGGGTACCCTCACACATATTATTCCCTCATTTAGTGGATATTTTCACAAAAAAGTGAAATTTTCAAAAATCCAGAAAATTGGCTGAAAACGACTAAATATCAAGGTCTCATTCAGCGAATCGCTCTGGAACTGAAATCGGAACGCTCACAGACATTTGACCTATCTGAAAGTCTGATAAACGACGAAAAAATGACTGTCCAAAAAAAAAATTTTTTTCAACTTTTTTCCATTTTACCCCCATGGGATATATATTCTACCCACACACATTTGGAACTCTCCTGGGGTACCCTCACACATATTATTCCCTCATTTAGTGGATATTTTCACTAAAAAAGTGAAATTTTCTAAAATCCAGAAAATTGGCTGAAAACGACTAAATATCAAGGACTCATTGGGTGAATGGCTCTGGAACTGAAATCGGAATGCTCACTGACATTTCCCCTATCTGAAAGTCTGATAAACGTTGGAAAAATGACAGTCAAAAAAATTTTTTTTTTCAACTTTTTTCAATTTTACCCCCGTGGGATATATATTCTACCCACACACATTTGGAACTCTCCTGGGGTACCCTCACACATATTATTCCCTCATTTAGTGGATATTTTCACAAAAAAGTGAAATTTTCAAAAACCCAAAATATTGGCTGAAAACGACTAAATATCAAGGACTCATTGGGCAAATCACTCTGGAACTGAAATCGGAACGCTCACTGACATTTCCCCTATCTGAAAGTCTGATAAACACCGGAAAAATGACTAAGTCCAAAAAAAATTTTTTTTCAACTTTTTTCAATTTTACCCCCGTGGGATATATATTCTACCCACACACATTTGGAACTCTCCTGGGGTACCCTCACACATATTATTCCCTCATTTAGTGGATATTTTCACAAAAAAGTGAAATTTTCAAAAATCCAGAAAATTGGCTGAAAACTACTAAATATCAAGGTCTCATTGAGCGAATCGCTCTGGAACTGAAATCGGAACGCTCACAGACATTTGACCTATCTAAAAGTCTGATAAACGCCGGAAAAATGACTATGTCCAAAAAAAAAAATTTTTTAAACTTTTTTCAATTTTAACCCCATGGGATATATATTCTACCCACACACATTTGGAACTCTCCTGGGGTACCCTCACACATATTATTCCCTCATTTAGTGGATATTTTCATAAAAAAGTGAAATTTTCAAAAATCCAGAAAATTAGCTGAAAACGACTAAATATCAAGGTCTCATTGAGCGAATCGCTCTGGAACTGAAATCGGAACGCTCACAGACATTTGACCTATCTGAAAGTCTGATAAACGACGGAAAAATGACTATGTCCAAAAAAAAATAATTTTTTTAACTTTTTTCAATTTTAACCCCATGGGATATATATTCTACCCACACACATTTGGAACTCTCCTGGGGTACCCTCACACATATTATTCCCTCATTTAGTGGATATTTTCACAAAAAAGTGAAATTTTCAAAAATCCAGAAAATTGGCTGAAAACGACTAAATATCAAGGACTCATTGGGCGAATCGCTCTGGCACTGAAATCGGAACGTAAACACCGGAAAAATGACTAAGTCCAAAAAAAAAATTTTTTTCAACTTTTTTCAATTTTACCCCCGTGGGATATATATTCTACCCACACACATTTGGAACTCTCCTGGGGTACCCTCACACATATTATTCCCTCATTTAGTGGATATTTTCACAAAAAAGTGAAATTTTCAAAAATCCAGAAAATTGGCTGAAAACGACTAAATATCAAGGTCTCATTGAGCGAATCGCTCTGGAACTGAAATTGGAACGCTCACAGACATTTGACCTATCTGAAAGTCTGATAAACGACGAAAAAATGACTATGTCCAAAAAAAAAAATTTTTTTAACTTTTTTCAATTTTACCCCCATGGGATTTATATTCTACCCACACACATTTGGAACTCTCCTGGGGTACCCTCACACATATTATTCCCTCATTTAGTGGATATTTTCACAAAAAAGTGAAATTTTCAAAAATCCAGAAAATTGGCTGAAAAAGACTAAATATCAAGGACTCATTGGGCGAATCGCTCTGGAACTGAAATTGGAATGCTCACTGACATTTCCCCTATCTGAAAGTCTGATAAATGTTGGAAAAATGACTAAGTCCAAAAAAAAATTTTTTTCAACTTTTTTCAATTTTACCCCCGTGGGATATATATTCTACCCATACACATTTGGAACTCTCCTGGGGTACCCTCACACATATTATTCCCTCATTTAGTGGATATTTTCACAAAAAAGTGAAATTTTCAAAAATCCAGAAAATTAGCTGAAAACGACTAAATATCAAGGTCTCATTGAGCGAATCGCTCTGGAACTGAAATCGGAACACTCACAGACATTTGACCTATCTGAAAGTCTGATAAACGACGGAAAAATGACTATGTCCAAAAAAAAAAATTTTTTAAACTTTTTTCAATTTTAACCCCATGGGATATATATTCTACCCACACACATTTGGAACTCTCCTGGGGTACCCTCACACATATTATTCCCTCATTTAGTGGATATTTTCACAAAAAAGTGAAATTTTCAAAAATCCAGAAAATTGGCTGAAAACGACTAAATATCAGGGACTCATTGGGCGAATCGCTCTGGCACTGAAATCGGAACGTAAACACCGGAAAAATGACTAAGTCCAAAAAAAAATTTTTTTCAACTTTTTTCAATTTTACCCCCGTGGGATATATATTCTACCCACACACATTTCGAACTCTCCTGGGGTACCCTCACACATATTATTCCCTCATTTAGTGGATATTTTCACAAAAAAGTGAAATTTTCAAAAATCCAGAAAATTGGCTGAAAACGACTAAATATCAAGGTCTCATTGAGCGAATCGCTCTGGAACTGAAATCGGAACGCTCACAGACATTTGACCTATCTGAAAGTCTGATAAACGACGAAAAAATGACTGTCCAAAAAAAAAATTTTTTTCAACTTTTTTCCATTTTACCCCCATGGGATATATATTCTACCCACACACATTTGGAACTCTCCTGGGGTACCCTCACACATATTATTCCCTCATTTAGTGGATATTTTCACTAAAAAAGTGAAATTTTCTAAAATCCAGAAAATTGGCTGAAAACGACTAAATATCAAGGACTCATTGGGTGAATGGCTCTGGAACTGAAATCGGAATGCTCACTGACATTTCCCCTATCTGAAAGTCTGATAAACGTTGGAAAAATGACAGTCAAAAAAATTTTTTTTTTCAACTTTTTTCAATTTTACCCCCGTGGGATATATATTCTACCCACACACATTTGGAACTCTCCTGGGGTACCCTCACACATATTATTCCCTCATTTAGTGGATATTTTCACAAAAAAGTGAAATTTTCAAAAACCCAAAATATTGGCTGAAAACGACTAAATATCAAGGACTCATTGGGCAAATCACTCTGGAACTGAAATCGGAATGCTCACTGACATTTCCCCTATCTGAAAGTCTGACAAACGTTGGAAAAATGATTGAGTCAAAAAAAATTTTTTTTTCAACTTTTTTAAATTTTACCCCCGTGGGATATATATTCTACCCAAACACATTTGGAACTCTCCTGGGGTACCCTCACACATATTATTCCCTCATTTAGTGGATATTTTCACAAAAAAGTGAAATTTTCAAAAATCCAGAAAATTGGCTGAAAACGACTAAATATCAAGGACTCATTGGGCGAATCGCTCTGGAACTGAAATCGGAACGCTCACTGACATTTCCCCTATCTGAAAGTCTGATAAACACCGGAAAAATGACTAAGTCCAAAAAAAATTTTTTTTCAACTTTTTTCAATTTTACCCCCGTGGGATATATATTCTACCCACACACATTTGGAACTCTCCTGGGGTACCCTCACACATATTATTCCCTCATTTAGTGGATATTTTCACAAAAAAGTGAAATTTTCAAAAATCCAGAAAATTGGCTGAAAACGACTAAATATCAAGGTCTCATTGAGCGAATCGCTCTGGAACTGAAATCGGATCGCTCACAGACATTTGACCTATCTGAAAGTCTGATAAACGACGGAAAAATGACTATGTCCAAAAAAAAAAATTTTTTAAACTTTTTTCAATTTTAACCCCATGGGATATATATTCTACCCACACACATTTGGAACTCTCCTGGGGTACCCTCACACATATTATTCCCTCATTTAGTGGATATTTTCACAAAAAAGTGAAATTTTCAAAAATCCAGAAAATTGGCTGAAAACGACTAAATATCAAGGTCTCATTGAGCGAATCGCTCTGGAACTGAAATCGGAACGCTCACAGACATTTGACCTATCTGAAAGTCTGATAAACGACGGAAAAATGACTATGTCCAAAAAAAAAAATTTTTTAAACTTTTTTCAATTTTAACCCCATGGGATATATATTCTACCCACACACATTTGGAACTCTCCTGGGGTACCCTCACACATATTATTCCCTCAGTTAGTGGATATTTTCACAAAAAAGTGAAATTTTCAAAAATCCAGAAAATTGGCTGAAAACGACTAAATATCAAGGACTCATTGGGCGAATCGCTCTGGCACTGAAATCGGAACGTAAACACGGGAAAAATGACTAAGTCCAAAAAAAAATTTTTTTCAACTTTTTTCAATTTTACCCCCGTGGGATATATATTCTACCCACACACATTTGGAACTCTCCTGGGGTACCCTCACACATATTATTCCCTCATTTAGTGGATATTTTCACAAAAAAGTGAAATTTTCAAAAATCCAGAAAATTGGCTGAAAACGACTAAATATCAAGGTCTCATTGAGCGAATCGCTCTGGAACTGAAATCGGAACGCTCACAGACATTTGACCTATCTGAAAGTCTGATAAACGACGAAAAAATGACTGTCCAAAAAAAAAAATTTTTCTAACTTTTTTCAATTTTACCCCCATGGGATATATATTCTACCAACACACATTTGGAACTCTCCTGGGGTACCCTCACACATATTATTCCCTCATTTAGTGGATATTTTCACAAAAAAGTGAAATTTTCAAAAATCCAGAAAATTGGCTGAAAACGACTAAATATCAAGGATTCATTGGGCGAATCGCTCTGGAACTGAAATCGGAACGCTCACTGACATTTCCCCTATCTGAAAGTCTGATAAACGCCGGAAAAATGACTAAGTCCAAAACAAAAAAAATTTTCAATTTTTTTCAGTTTTACCCCCGTGGGATATATATTCTACCCACACACATTTGGAACTCTCCTGGGGTACCCTCACACATATTATTCCCTCATTTAGTGGATATTTTCACAAAAAAGTGAAATTTTCAAAAATCCAGAAAATTGGCTGAAAACGACTAAATATCAAGGACTCATTGGGCGAATTGCTCTGGAACTGAAATCGGAACGCTCACTGACATTTCCCCTATCTGAAAGTCTGATAAACGCCGGAAAAATGACTAAGTCCAAAAAAAAAAATTTTTCAATTTTTTTCAGTTTTACCCCCGTGGGATATATATTCTACCCACACACATTTGGAACTCTCCTGGGGTACCCTCACACATATTATTCCCTCATTTAGTGGATATTTTCACAAAAAAGTGAAATTTTCAAAAATCCAGAAAATTGGCTGAAAACGACTAAATATCAAGGTCTCATTGGGCGAATTGCTCTGGAACTGAAATCGGAACGCTCACTGACATTTCCCCTATCTGAAAGTCTGATAAACGCCGGAAAAATGACTAAGTCCAAAAAATAAAATTTTTCAATTTTTTTCAGTTTTACCCCCGTGGGATATATATTCTACCCACACACATTTGGAACTCTCCTGGGGTACCCTCACACATATTATTCGGTCATTTAGTGGATATTTTCACAAAAAAGTGAAATTTTCTAAAATCCAGAAAATTGGCTGAAAATGACTAAATATCATGGACTCATTGGGTGAATCGCTCTGGAACTGAAATCGGAATGCTCACTGACATTTCCCCTATCTGAAAGTCTGATAAACGCCGGAAAAATGACTAAGTCCAAAAAAAAATTTTTTTCAATCTTTTTCAGTTTTACCCCCGTGGGATATATATTCTACCCACACACATTTGGACCTCTTCTGGGGTACCCTCACACATATTATTCCCTCTTTTAGTGGATATTTTCACAAAAAAGTGAAATTTTCAAAAATCCAGAAAATTGGCTGAAAACGACTAAATATCAAGGACTCATTGGGCGAATCGCTCTGGAACTGAAATCGGAACGCTCACTGACATTTCCCCTATCTGAAAGTCTGATAAACACCGGAAAAATGACTAAGTCCAAAAAAATTTTTTTTCAACTTTTTTCAATTTTACCCCCGTGGGATATATATTCTACCCACACACATTTGGAACTCTCCTGGGGTACCCTCACACATATTATTCCCTCATTTAGTGGATATTTTCACAAAAAAGTGAAATTTTCAAAAATGCAGAAAATTGGCTGAAAACGACTAAATATCAAGGACTCATTGGGCGAATTGCTCTGGCACTGAAATCGGAACGTAAACACCGGAAAAATGACTAAGTCCAAAAAAAAATTTTTTTCAACTTTTTTCAATTTTACCCCCGTGGGATATATATTCTACCCACACATATTTGGGACTCTCCTGGGGTACCCTCACACATATTATTCCCTAATTTAGTGCATATTTTCACAAAAAAAGTGAAATTTTCAAAAATCCAGAAAGTTGGCTGAAAACGACTAAATATCAAGGTCTCATTGAGCGAATAGCTCTGGAACTGAAATCGGAACGCTCACAGACATTTGACCTATCTGAAAGTCTGATAAACGACAGAAAAATGACTATGTCTAAAAAAACAAATTTTTCAACTTTTTTCAATATTACCCCCGTGGGATATATATTCTACCCACACACATTTGGAACTCTCCTGGGGTACCCTCACACATATTATTCCCTCATTTAGTGGATATTTTCACAAAAAAGTGAAATTTTCAAAAATCCAGAAAATTGGCTGAAAACGACTAAATATCAAGGTCTCATTGAGCGAAGCGCTCTGGAACTGAAATCGGAACGCTCACAGACATTTGACCTATCTGAAAGTCTGATAAACGACGGAAAAATGACTATGTCCAAAAAAAAAAATTTTTTAAACTTTTTTCAATTTTAACCCCATGGGATATATATTCTACCCACACACATTTGGAACTCTCCTGGGGTACCCTCACACATATTATTCCCTCATTTAGTGGATATTTTCACAAAAAAGTGAAATTTTCAAAAATCCAGAAAATTGGCTGAAAACGACTAAATATCAAGGACTCATTGGGCGAATCGCTCTGGCACTGAAATCGGAACGTAAACACGGGAAAAATGACTAAGTCCAAAAAAAAATTTTTTTCAACTTTTTTCAATTTTACCCCCGTGGGATATATATTCTACCCACACACATTTGGAACTCTCCTGGGGTACCCTCACACATATTATTCCCTCATTTAGTGGATATTTTCACAAAAAAGTGAAATTTTCAAAAATCCAGAAAATTGGCTGAAAACGACTAAATATCAAGGTCTCATTGGGCGAATTGCTCTGGAACTGAAATCGGAACGCTCACTGACATTTCCCCTATCTGAAAGTCTGATAAACGCCGGAAAAATGACTAAGTCCAAAAAAAAAAATTTTTCAATTTTTTTCAGTTTTACCCCCGTGGGATATATATTCTACCCACACACATTTGGAACTCTCCTGGGGTACCCTCACACATATTATTCCCTCATTTAGTGGATATTTTCACAAAAAAGTGAAATTTTCAAAAATCCAGAAAATTGGCTGAAAACGACTAAATATCAAGGTCTCATTGGGCGAATTGCTCTGGAACTGAAATCGGAACGCTCACTGACATTTCCCCTATCTGAAAGTCTGATAAACGCCGGAAAAATGACTAAGTCCAAAAAAAAAAATTTTTCAATTTTTTTCAGTTTTACCCCCGTGGGATATATATTCTACCCACACACATTTGGAACTCTCCTGGGGTACCCTCACACATATTATTCCCTCATTTAGTGGATATTTTCACAAAAAAGTGAAATTTTCTAAAATCCAGAAAATTGGCTGAAAATGACTAAATATCATGGACTCATTGGGCGAATCGCTCTGGAACTGAAATCGGAATGCTCACTGACATTTCCCCTATCTGAAAGTCTGATAAACGCCGGAAAAATGACTAAGTCCAAAAAAAAATTTTTTTCAATCTTTTTCAGTTTTACCCCCGTGGGATATATATTCTACCCACACACATTTGGAACTCTCCTGGGGTACCCTCACACATATTATTCCCTCATTTAGTGGATATTTTCACAAAAAAGTGAAATTTTCAAAAATGCAGAAAATTGGCTGAAAACGACTAAATATCAAGGACTCATTGGGCGAATTGCTCTGGCACTGAAATCGGAACGTAAACACCGGAAAAATGACTAAGTCCAAAAAAAAATTTTTTTCAACTTTTTTCAATTTTACCCCCGTGGGATATATATTCTACCCACACACATTTGGGACTCTCCTGGGGTACCCTCACACATATTATTCCCTAATTTAGTGCATATTTTCACAAAAAAAGTGAAATTTTCAAAAATCCAGAAAGTTGGCTGAAAACGACTAAATATCAAGGTCTCATTGAGCGAATCGCTCTGGAACTGAAATCGGAACGCTCACAGACATTTGACCTATCTGAAAGTCTGATAAACGACGGAAAAATGACTAAGTCCAAAAAAAATTTTTTTTCAACTTTTTTCAATTTTACCCCCGTGGGATATATATTCTACCCACACACATTTGGAACTCTCCTGGGGTACCCTCACACATATTATTCCCTCATTTAGTGGATATTTTCACAAAAAAGTGAAATTTTCAAAAATCCAGAAAATTGGCTGAAAGCGACTAAATATCAAGAACTCATTGGGCGAATCGCTCTGGCACTGAAATCGGAACGTAAACACCGGAAAAATGACTAAGTCCAAAAAAAAATTTTTTTCAACTTTTTTCAATTTTACCCCCGTGGGATATATATTCTACCCACACACATTTGGAACTCTCCTGGGGTACCCTCACACATATTATTCCCTCATTTAGTGGATATTTTCACAAAAAAGTGAAATTTTCAAAAATCCAGAAAATTGGCTGAAAACGACTAAATATCAAGGTCTCATTGGGCGAATTGCTCTGGAACTGAAATCGGAACGCTCACTGACATTTCCCCTATCTGAAAGTCTGATAAACGCCGGAAAAATGACTAAGTCCAAAAAAAAAAATTTTTCAATTTTTTTCAGTTTTACCCCCGTGGGATATATATTCTACCCACACACATTTGGAACTCTCCTGGGGTACCCTCACACATATTATTCCCTCATTTAGTGGATATTTTCACAAAAAAGTGAAATTTTCTAAAATCCAGAAAATTGGCTGAAAATGACTAAATATCATGGACTCATTGGGCGAATCGCTCTGGAACTGAAATCGGAATGCTCACTGACATTTCCCCTATCTGAAAGTCTGATAAACGCCGGAAAAATGACTAAGTCCAAAAAAAAAAATTTTTCAATTTTTTTCAGTTTTACCCCCGTGGGATATATATTCTACCCACACACATTTGGAACTCTCCTGGGGTACCCTCACACATATTATTCCCTCATTTAGTGGATATTTTCACAAAAAAGTGAAATTTTCAAAAATCCAGAAAATTGGCTGAAAACGACTAAATATCAAGGTCTCATTGGGCGAATTGCTCTGGAACTGAAATCGGAACGCTCACTGACATTTCCCCTATCTGAAAGTCTGATAAACGCCGGAAAAATGACTAAGTCCAAAAAAAAAAATTTTTCAATTTTTTTCAGTTTTACCCCCGTGGGATATATATTCTACCCACACACATTTGGAACTCTCCTGAGGTACCCTCACACATATTATTCCCTCATTTAGTGGATATTTTCACAAAAAAGAGAAATTTTCTAAAATCCAGAAAATTGGCTGAAAACGACTAAATATCAAGGTCTCATTGGGCGAATTGCTCTGGAACTGAAATCGGAACGCTCACTGACATTTCCCCTATCTGAAAGTCTGATAAACGCCGGAAAAATGACTAAGTCCAAAAAAAAAAATTTTTCAATTTTTTTCAGTTTTACCCCCGTGGGATATATATTCTACCCACACACATTTGGAACTCTCCTGGGGTACCCTCACACATATTATTCCCTCATTTAGTGGATATTTTCACAAAAAAGTGAAATTTTCAAAAATGCAGAAAATTGGCTGAAAACGACTAAATATCAAGGACTCATTGGGCGAATTGCTCTGGCACTGAAATCGGAACGTAAACACCGGAAAAATGACTAAGTCCAAAAAAAAATTTTTTTCAACTTTTTTCAATTTTACCCCCGTGGGATATATATTCTACCCACACACATTTGGGACTCTCCTGGGGTACCCTCACACATATTATTCCCTAATTTAGTGCATATTTTCACAAAAAAAGTGAAATTTTCAAAAATCCAGAAAGTTGGCTGAAAACGACTAAATATCAAGGTCTCATTGAGCGAATCGCTCTGGAACTGAAATCGGAACGCTCACAGACATTTGACCTATCTGAAAGTCTGATAAACAACGGAAAAATGACTAAGTCCAAAAAAAATTTTTTTTCAACTTTTTTCAATTTTACCCCCGTGGGATATATATTCTACCCACACACATTTGGAACTCTCCTGGGGTACCCTCACACATATTATTCCCTCATTTAGTGGATATTTTCACAAAAAAGTGAACTTTTCAAAAATCCAGAAAATTGGCTGAAAGCGACTAAATATCAAGGACTCATTGGGCGAATCGCTCTGGCACTGAAATCGGAACGTAAACACCGGAAAAATGACTAAGTCCAAAAAAAAATTTTTTTCAACTTTTTTCAATTTTACCCCCGTGGGATATATATTCTACCCACACACATTTGGAACTCTCCTGGGGTACCCTCACACATATTATTCCCTCATTTAGTGGATATTTTCACAAAAAAGTGAAATTTTCAAAAATCCAGAAAATTGGCTGAAAACGACTAAATATCAAGGACTCATTGGGCGAATCGCTCTGGAACTGAAATCGGAACGCTCACTGACATTTCCCCTATCTGAAAGTCTGATAAATGTTGGAAAAATGACTAAGTCCAAAAAAAAAAATTTTTTAAACTTTTTTCAATTTTAACCCCATGGGATATATATTCTACCCACACACATTTGGAACTCTCCTGGGGTACCCTCACACATATTATTCCCTCATTTAGTGGATATTTTCACAAAAAAAGTGAAATTTTCAAAAATCCAGAAAATTGGCTGAAAACGACTAAATATCAAGGTCTCATTGAGTGAATCACTCTGGAACTGAAATCGGAACGCTCACAGACATTTGACCTATCTGAAAGTCTGATAAACGACGAAAAAATGACTATGTCCAAAAAAAAATTTTTTTCAACTTTTTTCAATTTTACCCCCGTGGGATATATATTCTACCCACACACATTTGGAACTCTCCTGGGGTACCCTCACACATATTATTCCCTCATTTAGTGGATATTTTCACAAAAAAGTTAAATTTTCAAAAATCCAGAAAATTGGCTGAAAACGACTAAATATCAAGGACTCATTGGGTGAATGGCTCTGGAACTGAAATCGGAATGCTCACTGACATTTCCCCTATCTGAAAGTCTGATAAACGTTGGAAAAATGACAGTCAAAAAAATTTTTTTTTTCAACTTTTTTCAATTTTACCCCCGTGGGATATATATTCTACCCACACACATTTGGAACTCTCCTGGGGTACCCTCACACATATTATTCCCTCATTTAGTGGATATTTTCACAAAAAAGTGAAATTTTCAAAAATCCAGAAAATTGGCTGAAAACGACTAAATATCAAGGTCTCATTGAGCGAATCGCTCTGGAACTGAAATCGGAACGCTCACAGACATTTGACCTATCTGAAAGTCTGATAAACGACGGAAAAATGACTATGTCCAAAAAAAAAAATTTTTTAAACTTTTTTCAATTTTAACCCCATGGGATATATATTCTACCCTCACACATTTGGAACTCTCCTGGGGTACCCTCACACATATTATTCCCTCATTTAGTGGATATTTTCACAAAAAAGTGAAATTTTCAAAAATCCAGAAATTGGCTGAAAACGACTAAATATCAAGGTCTCATTGAGCGAATCGCTCTGGAACTGAAATCGGAACGCTCACAGACATTTGACCTATCTGAAAGTCTGATAAACGACGAAAAAATGACTATGTCCAAAAAAAAAAATTTTTTTAACTTTTTTCAATTTTACCCCCATGGGATATATATTCTACCCACACACATTTGGAACTCTCCTGGGGTACCCTCACACATATTATTCCCTCATTTAGTGGATATTTTCACAAAAAAGTGAAATTTTCAAAAATCCAGAAAATTGGCTGAAAACGACTAAATATCAAGGACTCATTGGGCGAATCGCTCTGGCACTGAAATCGGAACGTAAACACCGGAAAAATGACTAAGTCCAAAAAAAAATTTTTTAAACTTTTTTCAATTTTACCCCCGTGGGATATATATTCTACCCACACACATTTGGAACTCTCCTGGGGTACCCTCACACATATTATTCCCTCATTTAGTGGATATTTTCACAAAAAAGTGAAATTTTCAAAAATCCAGAAAATTGGCTGAAAACGACTAAATATCAAGGTCTCATTGAGCGAATCGCTCTGGAACTGAAATCGGAACGCTCACAGACATTTGACCTATCTGAAAGTCTGATAAACGACGGAAAAATGACTATGTCCAAAAAAAAAAATTTTTTAAACTTTTTTCAATTTTAACCCCATGGGATATATATTCTACCCACACACATTTGGAACTCTCCTGGGGTACCCTCACACATATTATTCCCTCATTTAGTGGATATTTTCACAAAAAAGTGAAATTTTCAAAAATCCAGAAAATTGGCTGAAAACGACTAAATGTCAAGGACTCATTGGGCGAATCGCTCTGGCACTGAAATCGGAACGTAAACACGGGAAAAATGACTAAGTCCAAAAAAAAATTTTTTTCAACTTTTTTCAATTTTACCCCCGTGGGATATATATTCTACCCACACACATTTGGAACTCTCCTGGGGTACCCTCACACATATTATTCCCTCATTTAGTGGATATTTTCACAAAAAAGTGAAATTTTCAAAAATCCAGAAAATTGGCTGAAAACGACTAAATATCAAGGTCTCATTGGGCGAATTGCTCTGGAACTGAAATCGGAACGCTCACTGACATTTCCCCTATCTGAAAGTCTGATAAACGCCGGAAAAATGACTAAGTCAAAAAAAAAAAATTTTTCAATTTTTTTCAGTTTTACCCCCGTGGGATATATATTCTACCCACACGCATTTGGAACTCTCCTGGGGTACCCTCACACATATTATTCCCTCATTTAGTGGATATTTTCACAAAAAAGTGAAATTTTCAAAAATCCAGAAAATTGGCTGAAAACGACTAAATATCAAGGTCTCATTGGGCGAATTGCTCTGGAACTGAAATCGGAACGCTCACTGACATTTCCCCTATCTGAAAGTCTGATAAACGCCGGAAAAATGACTAAGTCAAAAAAAAAAAATTTTTCAATTTTTTTCAGTTTTACCCCCGTGGGATATATATTCTACCCACACACATTTGGAACTCTCCTGGGGTACCCTCACACATATTATTCCCTCATTTAGTGGATATTTTCACAAAAAAGTGAAATTTTCAAAAATCCAGAAAATTGGCTGAAAACGACTAAATATCAAGGTCTCATTGGGCGAATTGCTCTGGAACTGAAATCGGAACGCTCACTGACATTTCCCCTATCTGAAAGTCTGATAAACGCCGGAAAAATGACTAAGTCCAAAAAATAAAATTTTTCAATTTTTTTCAGTTTTACCCCCGTGGGATATATATTCTACCCACACACATTTGGAACTCTCCTGGGGTACCCTCACACATATTATTCGGTCATTTAGTGGATATTTTCACAAAAAAGTGAAATTTTCTAAAATCCAGAAAATTGGCTGAAAATGACTAAATATCATGGACTCATTGGGTGAATCGCTCTGGAACTGAAATCGGAATGCTCACTGACATTTCCCCTATCTGAAAGTCTGATAAACGCCGGAAAAATGACTAAGTCCAAAAAAAAATTTTTTTCAATCTTTTTCAGTTTTACCCCCGTGGGATATATATTCTACCCACACACATTTGGACCTCTTCTGGGGTACCCTCACACATATTATTCCCTCTTTTAGTGGATATTTTCACAAAAAAGTGAAATTTTCAAAAATCCAGAAAATTGGCTGAAAACGACTAAATATCAAGGACTCATTGGGCGAATCGCTCTGGAACTGAAATCGGAACGCTCACTGACATTTCCCCTATCTGAAAGTCTGATAAACACCGGAAAAATGACTAAGTCCAAAAAAATTTTTTTTCAACTTTTTTCAATTTTACCCCCGTGGGATATATATTCTACCCACACACATTTGGAACTCTCCTGGGGTACCCTCACACATATTATTCCCTCATTTAGTGGATATTTTCACAAAAAAGTGAAATTTTCAAAAATGCAGAAAATTGGCTGAAAACGACTAAATATCAAGGACTCATTGGGCGAATTGCTCTGGCACTGAAATCGGAACGTAAACACCGGAAAAATGACTAAGTCCAAAAAAAAATTTTTTTCAACTTTTTTCAATTTTACCCCCGTGGGATATATATTCTACCCACACATATTTGGGACTCTCCTGGGGTACCCTCACACATATTATTCCCTAATTTAGTGCATATTTTCACAAAAAAAGTGAAATTTTCAAAAATCCAGAAAGTTGGCTGAAAACGACTAAATATCAAGGTCTCATTGAGCGAATCGCTCTGGAACTGAAATCGGAACGCTCACAGACATTTGACCTATCTGAAAGTCTGATAAACGACAGAAAAATGACTATGTCTAAAAAAACAAATTTTTCAACTTTTTTCAATATTACCCCCGTGGGATATATATTCTACCCACACACATTTGGAACTCTCCTGGGGTACCCTCACACATATTATTCCCTCATTTAGTGGATATTTTCACAAAAAAGTGAAATTTTCAAAAATCCAGAAAATTGGCTGAAAACGACTAAATATCAAGGTCTCATTGAGCGAAGCGCTCTGGAACTGAAATCGGAACGCTCACAGACATTTGACCTATCTGAAAGTCTGATAAACGACGGAAAAATGACTATGTCCAAAAAAAAAAATTTTTTAAACTTTTTTCAATTTTAACCCCATGGGATATATATTCTACCCACACACATTTGGAACTCTCCTGGGGTACCCTCACACATATTATTCCCTCATTTAGTGGATATTTTCACAAAAAAGTGAAATTTTCAAAAATCCAGAAAATTGGCTGAAAACGACTAAATATCAAGGACTCATTGGGCGAATCGCTCTGGCACTGAAATCGGAACGTAAACACGGGAAAAATGACTAAGTCCAAAAAAAAATTTTTTTCAACTTTTTTCAATTTTACCCCCGTGGGATATATATTCTACCCACACACATTTGGAACTCTCCTGGGGTACCCTCACACATATTATTCCCTCATTTAGTGGATATTTTCACAAAAAAGTGAAATTTTCAAAAATCCAGAAAATTGGCTGAAAACGACTAAATATCAAGGTCTCATTGGGCGAATTGCTCTGGAACTGAAATCGGAACGCTCACTGACATTTCCCCTATCTGAAAGTCTGATAAACGCCGGAAAAATGACTAAGTCCAAAAAAAAAAATTTTTCAATTTTTTTCAGTTTTACCCCCGTGGGATATATATTCTACCCACACACATTTGGAACTCTCCTGGGGTACCCTCACACATATTATTCCCTCATTTAGTGGATATTTTCACAAAAAAGTGAAATTTTCAAAAATCCAGAAAATTGGCTGAAAACGACTAAATATCAAGGTCTCATTGGGCGAATTGCTCTGGAACTGAAATCGGAACGCTCACTGACATTTCCCCTATCTGAAAGTCTGATAAACGCCGGAAAAATGACTAAGTCCAAAAAAAAAAATTTTTCAATTTTTTTCAGTTTTACCCCCGTGGGATATATATTCTACCCACACACATTTGGAACTCTCCTGGGGTACCCTCACACATATTATTCCCTCATTTAGTGGATATTTTCACAAAAAAGTGAAATTTTCTAAAATCCAGAAAATTGGCTGAAAATGACTAAATATCATGGACTCATTGGGCGAATCGCTCTGGAACTGAAATCGGAATGCTCACTGACATTTCCCCTATCTGAAAGTCTGATAAACGCCGGAAAAATGACTAAGTCCAAAAAAAAATTTTTTTCAATCTTTTTCAGTTTTACCCCCGTGGGATATATATTCTACCCACACACATTTGGAACTCTCCTGGGGTACCCTCACACATATTATTCCCTCATTTAGTGGATATTTTCACAAAAAAGTGAAATTTTCAAAAATGCAGAAAATTGGCTGAAAACGACTAAATATCAAGGACTCATTGGGCGAATTGCTCTGGCACTGAAATCGGAACGTAAACACCGGAAAAATGACTAAGTCCAAAAAAAAATTTTTTTCAACTTTTTTCAATTTTACCCCCGTGGGATATATATTCTACCCACACACATTTGGGACTCTCCTGGGGTACCCTCACACATATTATTCCCTAATTTAGTGCATATTTTCACAAAAAAAGTGAAATTTTCAAAAATCCAGAAAGTTGGCTGAAAACGACTAAATATCAAGGTCTCATTGAGCGAATCGCTCTGGAACTGAAATCGGAACGCTCACAGACATTTGACCTATCTGAAAGTCTGATAAACGACGGAAAAATGACTAAGTCCAAAAAAAATTTTTTTTCAACTTTTTTCAATTTTACCCCCGTGGGATATATATTCTACCCACACACATTTGGAACTCTCCTGGGGTACCCTCACACATATTATTCCCTCATTTAGTGGATATTTTCACAAAAAAGTGAAATTTTCAAAAATCCAGAAAATTGGCTGAAAGCGACTAAATATCAAGAACTCATTGGGCGAATCGCTCTGGCACTGAAATCGGAACGTAAACACCGGAAAAATGACTAAGTCCAAAAAAAAATTTTTTTCAACTTTTTTCAATTTTACCCCCGTGGGATATATATTCTACCCACACACATTTGGAACTCTCCTGGGGTACCCTCACACATATTATTCCCTCATTTAGTGGATATTTTCACAAAAAAGTGAAATTTTCAAAAATCCAGAAAATTGGCTGAAAACGACTAAATATCAAGGTCTCATTGGGCGAATTGCTCTGGAACTGAAATCGGAACGCTCACTGACATTTCCCCTATCTGAAAGTCTGATAAACGCCGGAAAAATGACTAAGTCCAAAAAAAAAAATTTTTCAATTTTTTTCAGTTTTACCCCCGTGGGATATATATTCTACCCACACACATTTGGAACTCTCCTGGGGTACCCTCACACATATTATTCCCTCATTTAGTGGATATTTTCACAAAAAAGTGAAATTTTCTAAAATCCAGAAAATTGGCTGAAAATGACTAAATATCATGGACTCATTGGGCGAATCGCTCTGGAACTGAAATCGGAATGCTCACTGACATTTCCCCTATCTGAAAGTCTGATAAACGCCGGAAAAATGACTAAGTCCAAAAAAAAAAATTTTTCAATTTTTTTCAGTTTTACCCCCGTGGGATATATATTCTACCCACACACATTTGGAACTCTCCTGGGGTACCCTCACACATATTATTCCCTCATTTAGTGGATATTTTCACAAAAAAGTGAAATTTTCAAAAATCCAGAAAATTGGCTGAAAACGACTAAATATCAAGGTCTCATTGGGCGAATTGCTCTGGAACTGAAATCGGAACGCTCACTGACATTTCCCCTATCTGAAAGTCTGATAAACGCCGGAAAAATGACTAAGTCCAAAAAAAAAAATTTTTCAATTTTTTTCAGTTTTACCCCCGTGGGATATATATTCTACCCACACACATTTGGAACTCTCCTGAGGTACCCTCACACATATTATTCCCTCATTTAGTGGATATTTTCACAAAAAAGAGAAATTTTCTAAAATCCAGAAAATTGGCTGAAAACGACTAAATATCAAGGTCTCATTGGGCGAATTGCTCTGGAACTGAAATCGGAACGCTCACTGACATTTCCCCTATCTGAAAGTCTGATAAACGCCGGAAAAATGACTAAGTCCAAAAAAAAAAATTTTTCAATTTTTTTCAGTTTTACCCCCGTGGGATATATATTCTACCCACACACATTTGGAACTCTCCTGGGGTACCCTCACACATATTATTCCCTCATTTAGTGGATATTTTCACAAAAAAGTGAAATTTTCAAAAATGCAGAAAATTGGCTGAAAACGACTAAATATCAAGGACTCATTGGGCGAATTGCTCTGGCACTGAAATCGGAACGTAAACACCGGAAAAATGACTAAGTCCAAAAAAAAATTTTTTTCAACTTTTTTCAATTTTACCCCCGTGGGATATATATTCTACCCACACACATTTGGGACTCTCCTGGGGTACCCTCACACATATTATTCCCTAATTTAGTGCATATTTTCACAAAAAAAGTGAAATTTTCAAAAATCCAGAAAGTTGGCTGAAAACGACTAAATATCAAGGTCTCATTGAGCGAATCGCTCTGGAACTGAAATCGGAACGCTCACAGACATTTGACCTATCTGAAAGTCTGATAAACAACGGAAAAATGACTAAGTCCAAAAAAAATTTTTTTTCAACTTTTTTCAATTTTACCCCCGTGGGATATATATTCTACCCACACACATTTGGAACTCTCCTGGGGTACCCTCACACATATTATTCCCTCATTTAGTGGATATTTTCACAAAAAAGTGAACTTTTCAAAAATCCAGAAAATTGGCTGAAAGCGACTAAATATCAAGGACTCATTGGGCGAATCGCTCTGGCACTGAAATCGGAACGTAAACACCGGAAAAATGACTAAGTCCAAAAAAAAATTTTTTTCAACTTTTTTCAATTTTACCCCCGTGGGATATATATTCTACCCACACACATTTGGAACTCTCCTGGGGTACCCTCACACATATTATTCCCTCATTTAGTGGATATTTTCACAAAAAAGTGAAATTTTCAAAAATCCAGAAAATTGGCTGAAAACGACTAAATATCAAGGACTCATTGGGCGAATCGCTCTGGAACTGAAATCGGAACGCTCACTGACATTTCCCCTATCTGAAAGTCTGATAAATGTTGGAAAAATGACTAAGTCCAAAAAAAAAAATTTTTTAAACTTTTTTCAATTTTAACCCCATGGGATATATATTCTACCCACACACATTTGGAACTCTCCTGGGGTACCCTCACACATATTATTCCCTCATTTAGTGGATATTTTCACAAAAAAAGTGAAATTTTCAAAAATCCAGAAAATTGGCTGAAAACGACTAAATATCAAGGTCTCATTGAGTGAATCACTCTGGAACTGAAATCGGAACGCTCACAGACATTTGACCTATCTGAAAGTCTGATAAACGACGAAAAAATGACTATGTCCAAAAAAAAATTTTTTTCAACTTTTTTCAATTTTACCCCCGTGGGATATATATTCTACCCACACACATTTGGAACTCTCCTGGGGTACCCTCACACATATTATTCCCTCATTTAGTGGATATTTTCACAAAAAAGTGAAATTTTCAAAAATCCAGAAATTGGCTGAAAACGACTAAATATCAAGGTCTCATTGAGCGAATCGCTCTGGAACTGAAATCGGAACGCTCACAGACATTTGACCTATCTGAAAGTCTGATAAACGACGAAAAAATGACTATGTCCAAAAAAAAAAATTTTTTTAACTTTTTTCAATTTTACCCCCATGGGATATATATTCTACCCACACACATTTGGAACTCTCCTGGGGTACCCTCACACATATTATTCCCTCATTTAGTGGATATTTTCACAAAAAAGTGACATTTTCAAAAATCCAGAAAATTGGCTGAAAACGACTAAATATCAAGGACTCATTGGGCGAATCGCTCTGGCACTGAAATCGGAACGTAAACACCGGAAAAATGACTAAGTCCAAAAAAAAATTTTTTAAACTTTTTTCAATTTTACCCCCGTGGGATATATATTCTACCCACACACATTTGGAACTCTCCTGGGGTACCCTCACACATATTATTCCCTCATTTAGTGGATATTTTCACAAAAAAGTGAAATTTTCAAAAATCCAGAAAATTGGCTGAAAACGACTAAATATCAAGGTCTCATTGAGCGAATCGCTCTGGAACTGAAATCGGAACGCTCACAGACATTTGACCTATCTGAAAGTCTGATAAACGACGGAAAAATGACTATGTCCAAAAAAAAAAATTTTTTAAACTTTTTTCAATTTTAACCCCATGGGATATATATTCTACCCACACACATTTGGAACTCTCCTGGGGTACCCTCACACATATTATTCCCTCATTTAGTGGATATTTTCACAAAAAAGTGAAATTTTCAAAAATCCAGAAAATTGGCTGAAAACGACTAAATGTCAAGGACTCATTGGGCGAATCGCTCTGGCACTGAAATCGGAACGTAAACACGGGAAAAATGACTAAGTCCAAAAAAAAATTTTTTTCAACTTTTTTCAATTTTACCCCCGTGGGATATATATTCTACCCACACACATTTGGAACTCTCCTGGGGTACCCTCACACATATTATTCCCTCATTTAGTGGATATTTTCACAAAAAAGTGAAATTTTCAAAAATCCAGAAAATTGGCTGAAAACGACTAAATATCAAGGATTCATTGGGCGAATCGCTCTGGAACTGAAATCGGAACGCTCACTGACATTTCCCCTATCTGAAAGTCTGATAAACGCCGGAAAAATGACTAAGTCCAAAACAAAAAAAATTTTCAATTTTTTTCAGTTTTACCCCCGTGGGATATATATTCTACCCACACGCATTTGGAACTCTCCTGGGGTACCCTCACACATATTATTCCCTCATTTAGTGGATATTTTCACAAAAAAGTGAAATTTTCAAAAATCCAGAAAATTGGCTGAAAACGACTAAATATCAAGGTCTCATTGGGCGAATTGCTCTGGAACTGAAATCGGAACGCTCACTGACATTTCCCCTATCTGAAAGTCTGATAAACGCCGGAAAAATGACTAAGTCAAAAAAAAAAAATTTTTCAATTTTTTTCAGTTTTACCCCCGTGGGATATATATTCTACCCACACACATTTGGAACTCTCCTGGGGTACCCTCACACATATTATTCCGTCATTTAGTGGATATTTTCACAAAAAAGTGAAATTTTCAAAAATCCAGAAAATTGGCTGAAAACGACTAAATATCAAGGTCTCATTGGGCGAATTGCTCTGGAACTGAAATCGGAACGCTCACTGACATTTCCCCTATCTGAAAGTCTGATAAACGCCGGAAAAATGACTAAGTCCAAAAAAAAAATTTTTTAAACTTTTTTCAATTTTAACCCCATGGGATATATATTCTACCCACACACATTTGGAACTCTCCTGGGGTACCCTCACACATATTATTCCCTCATTTAGTGGATATTTTCACAAAAAAGTGAAATTTTCAAAAATCCAGAAAATTGGCTGAAAACGACTAAATATCAAGGACTCATTGGGCGAATCGCTCTGGCACTGAAATCGGAACGTAAACACGGGAAAAATGACTAAGTCCAAAAAAAAATTTTTTTCAACTTTTTTCAATTTTACCCCCGTGGGATATATATTCTACCCACACACATTTGGAACACTCCTGGGGTACCCTCACACATTTATTCCCTCATTTAGTGGATATTTTCACAAAAAAGTGAAATTTTCAAAAATCCAGAAAATTAGCTGAAAACGACTAAATATCAAGGTCTCATTGAGCGAATCGCTCTGGAACTGAAATCGGAACGCTCACAGACATTTGACGTATCTGAAAGTCTGATAAACGATGGAAAAATGACTATGTCCAAAAAAAAAAATTTTTTTAACTTTTTTCAATTTTAACCCCATGGGATATTTATTCTACCCACACACATTTGGAACTCTCCTGGGGTACCCTCACACATATTATTCCCTCATTTAGTGGATATTTTCACAAAAAAGTGAAATTTTCAAAAATCCAGAAAATTGGCTGAAAACGACTAAATATCAAGGTCTCATTGAGCGAATCGCTCTGGAACTGAAATCGGAACGCTCACAGACATTTGACCTATCTGAAAGTCTGATAAACGACGAAAAAATGACTATGTCCAAAAAAAAACATTTTTTTAACTTTTTTCAATTTTAACCCCATGGGATATATATTCTACCCACACACATTTGCAACTCTCCTGGGGTACCCTCACACATATTATTCCCTCATTTAGTGGATATTTTTTGACAAAAAAGTGAAATTTTCAAAAATCCAGAAAATTGGCTGAAAACGACTAAATATCAAGGATTCATTGGGCGAATCGCTCTGGAACTGAAATCGGAACGCTCACTGACATTTCCCCTATCTGAAAGTCTGATAAACGCCGGAAAAATGACTAAGTCCAAAACAAAAAAAATTTTCAATTTTTTTCAGTTTTACCCCCGTGGGATATATATTCTACCCACACACATTTGGAACTCTCCTGGGGTACCCTCACACATATTATTCCCTCATTTAGTGGATATTTTCACAAAAAAGTGAAATTTTCAAAAATCCAGAAAATTGGCTGAAAACGACTAAATATCAAGGTCTCATTGGGCGAATTGCTCTGGAACTGAAATCGGAACGCTCACTGACATTTCCCCTATCTGAAAGTCTGATAAACGCCGGAAAAATGACTAAGTCAAAAAAAAAAAATTTTTCAATTTTTTTCAGTTTTACCCCCGTGGGATATATATTCTACCCACACACATTTGGAACTCTCCTGGGGTACCCTCACACATATTATTCCGTCATTTAGTGGATATTTTCACAAAAAAGTGAAATTTTCAAAAATCCAGAAAATTGGCTGAAAACGACTAAATATCAAGGTCTCATTGGGCGAATTGCTCTGGAACTGAAATCGGAACGCTCACTGACATTTCCCCTATCTGAAAGTCTGATAAACGCCGGAAAAATGACTAAGTCCAAAAAAAAAAATTTTTCAATTTTTTTCAGTTTTACCCCCGTGGGATATATATTCTACCCACACACATTTGGAACTCTCCTGGGGTACCCTCACACATATTATTCCCTCAGTTAGTGGATATTTTCACAAAAAAGTGAAATTTTCTAAAATCCAGAAAATTGGCTGAAAACGACTAAATATCAAGGACTCATTGGGCGAATCGCTCTGGAACTGAAATCGGAACGCTCACTGACATTTCCCCTATCTGAAAGTCTGATAAACACCGGAAAAATGACTAAGTCCAAAAAAAATTTTTTTTCAACTTTTTTCAATTTTACCCCCGTGGGATATATATTCTACCCACACACATTTGGAACTCTCCTGGGGTACCCTCACACATATTATTCCCTCATTTAGTGGATATTTTCACAAAAAAGTGAAATTTTCAAAAATGCAGAAAATTGGCTGAAAACGACTAAATATCAAGGACTCATTGGGCGAATTGCTCTGGCACTGAAATCGGAACGTAAACACCGGAAAAATGACTAAGTCCAAAAAAAAATTTTTTTCAACTTTTTTCAATTTTACCCCCGTGGGATATATATTCTACCCACACACATTTGGGACTCTCCTGGGGTACCCTCACACATATTATTCCCTAATTTAGTGCATATTTTCACAAAAAAAGTGAAATTTTCAAAAATCCAGAAAATTGGCTGAAAACGACTAAATATCAAGGTCTCATTGAGCGAATCGCTCTGGAACTGAAATCGGAACGCTCACAGACATTTGACCTATCTGAAAGTCTGATAAACGACGGAAAAATGACTGTCCAAAAAAAAAAATTTTTTAAACTTTTTTCAATTTTAACCCCATGGGATATATATTCTACCCACACACATTTGGAACTCTCCTGGGGTACCCTCACACATATTATTCCCTCATTTAGTGGATATTTTCACAAAAAAGTGAAATTTTCAAAAATCCAGAAAATTGGCTGAAAACGACTAAATATCAAGGACTCATTGGGCGAATCGCTCTGGCACTGAAATCGGAACGTAAACACCGGAAAAATGACTAAGTCCAAAAAAAAATTTTTTTCAACTTTTTTCAATTTTACCCCCGTGGGATATATATTCTACCCACACACATTTGGAACTCTCCTGGGGTACCCTCACACATATTATTCCCTCATTTAGTGGATATTTTCACAAAAAAGTGAAATTTTCAAAAATCCAGAAAATTGGCTGAAAAAGACTAAATATCAAGGACTCATTGGGCGAATCGCTCTGGAACTGAAATTGGAATACTCACTGACATTTCCCCTATCTGAAAGTCTGATAAACACCGGAAAAATGACTAAGTCCAAAAAAAATTTTTTTTCAACTTTTTTCAATTTTACCCCCGTGGGATATATATTCTACCCACACACATTTGGAACTCTCCTGGGGTACCCTCACACATATTATTCCCTCATTTAGTGGATATTTTCACAAAAAAGTGAAATTTTCAAAAATCCAGAAAATTGGCTGAAAGCGACTAAATATCAAGGACTCAGTGGGCGAATCGCTCTGGCACTGAAATCGGAACGTAAACACCGGAAAAATGACTAAGTCCAAAAAAAAATTTTTTTCAACTTTTTTCAATTTTACCCCCGTGGGATATATATTCTACCCACACACATTTGGAACTCTCCTGGGGTACCCTCACACATATTATTCCCTAATTTAGTGCATATTTTCACAAAAAAAGTGAAATTTTCAAAAATCCAGAAAATTGGCTGAAAACGACTAAATATCAAGGTCTCATTGAGCGAATCGCTCTGGAACTGAAATCGGAACGCTCACAGACATTTGACCTATCTGAAAGTCTGATAAACACCGGAAAAATGACTAAGTCCCAAAAAAATTTTTTTTCAACTTTTTTCAATTTTACCCCCGTGGGATATATATTCTACCCACACACATTTGGAACTCTCCTGGGGTACCCTCACACATATTATTCCCTCATTTAGTGGATATTTTCACAAAAAAGTGAAATTTTCAAAAATCCAGAAAATTGGCTGAAAACGACTAAATATCAAGGACTCATTGGGCGAATCACTCTGGAACTGAAATCGGAACGCTCACTGACATTTCCCCTATCTGAAAGTCTGATAAATGTTGGAAAAATGACTAAGTCCAAAAAAAAAAATTTTTTAAACTTTTTTCAATTTTAACCCCATGGGATATATATTCTACCCACACACATTTGGAACTCTCCTGGGGTACCCTCACACATATTATTCCCTCATTTAGTGGATATTTTCACAAAAAAGTGAAATTTTCAAAAATCCAGAAAATTGGCTGAAAACGACTAAATATCAAGGTCTCATTGAGCGAATCGCTCTGGAACTGAAATCGGAACGCTCACAGACATTTGACCTATCTGAAAGTCTGATAAACGACGAAAAAATGACTATGTCCAAAAAAAAAAATTTTTTTAACTTTTTTCAATTTTACCCCCATGGGATATATATTCTACCCACACACATTTGGAACTCTCCTGGGGTACCCTCACACATATTATTCCCTCATTTAGTGGATATTTTCACAAAAAAGTGAAATTTTCAAAAATCCAGAAAATTGGCTGAAAACGACTAAATATCAAGGACTCATTGGGCGAATCGCTCTGGAACTGAAATCGGAACGCTCACTGACATTTCCCCTATCTGAAAGTCTGATAAACGTTGGAAAAATGACAGTCAAAAAAATTTTTTTTTTCAACTTTTTTCAATTTTACCCCCGTGGGATATATATTCTACCCACACACATTTGGAACTCTCCTGGGGTACCCTCACACATATTATTCCCTCATTTAGTGGATATTTTCACAAAAAAGTGAAATTTTCTAAAATCCAGAAAATTGGCTGAAAACGACTAAATATCAAGGACTCATTGGGTGAATGGCTCTGGAACTGAAATCGGAATGCTCACTGACATTTCCCCTATCTGAAAGTCTGATAAACGTTGGAAAAATGACAGTCAAAAAAATTTTTTTTTTCAACTTTTTTCAATTTTACCCCCGTGGGATATATATTCTACCCACACACATTTGGAACTCTCCTGGGGTACCCTCACACATATTATTCCCTCATTTAGTGGATATTTTCACAAAAAAGTGAAATTTTCAAAAACCCAAAATATTGGCTGAAAACGACTAAATATCAAGGAATCATTGAGAAAATTGCTCTGGAACTGAAATCGGAATGCTCACTGACATTTCCCCTATCTGAAAGTCTGACAAACGTTGGAAAAATGATTGAGTCAAAAAAAAATTTTTTTTCAACTTTTTTAAATTTTACGCCCGTGGGATATATATTCTACCCAAACACATTTGGAACTCTCCTGGGGTACCCTCACACATATTATTCCCTCATTTAGTGGATATTTTCACAAAAAAGTGAAATTTTCAAAAATCCAGAAAATTGGCTGAAAACGACTAAATATCAAGGTCTCATTGAGCGAATCGCTCTGGAACTGAAATCGGAACGCTCACAGACATTTGACCTATCTGAAAGTCTGATAAACGACGGAAAAATGACTATGTCCAAAAAAAAAAATTTTTTAAACTTTTTTCAATTTTAACCCCATGGGATATATATTCTACCCACACACATTTGGAACTCTCCTGGGGTACCCTCACACATATTATTCCCTCATTTAGTGGATATTTTCACAAAAAAGTGAAATTTTCAAAAATCCAGAAAATTGGCTGAAAACGACTAAATATCAAGGTCTCATTGAGCGAATCGCTCTGGAACTGAAATCGGAACGCTCACAGACATTTGACCTATCTGAAAGTCTGATAAACGACGAAAAAATGACTATGTCCAAAAAAAAAAATTTTTTTAACTTTTTTAAATTTTACGCCCATGGGATATATATTCTACCCACACACATTTGGAACTCTCCTGGGGTACCCTCACACATATTATTCCCTCATTTAGTGGATATTTTCACAAAAAAGTGAAATTTTCAAAAATCCAGAAAATTGGCTGAAAACGACTAAATATCAAGGTCTCATTGAGCGAATCGCTCTGGAACTGAAACCGGAACGCTCACAGACATTTGACCTATCTGAAAGTCTGATAAACGACGGAAAAATGACTATGTCCAAAAAAAAAAATTTTTTAAACTTTTTTCAATTTTAACCCCATGGGATATATATTCTACCCACACACATTTGGAACTCTCCTGGGGTACCCTCACACATATTATTCCCTCATTTAGTGGATATTTTCACAAAAAAGTGAAATTTTCAAAAATCCAGAAAATTGGCTGAAAACGACTAAATATCAAGGTCTCATTGAGCGAATCGCTCTGGAACTGAAATCGGAATGCTCACTGACATTTCCCCTATCTGAAAGTCTGATAAACGTTGGAAAAATGACAGTCAAAAAAATTTTTTTTTTCAACTTTTTTCAATTTTACCCCCGTGGGATATATATTCTACCCACACACATTTGGAACTCTCCTGGGGTACCCTCACACATATTATTCCCTCATTTAGTGGATATTTTCACAAAAAAGTAAAATTTTCAAAAACCCAAAATATTGGCTGAAAACGACTAAATATCAAGGACTCATTGGGCAAATCGCTCTGGAACTGAAATCGGAATGCTCACTGACATTTCCCCTATCTGAAAGTCTGACAAACGTTGGAAAAATGATTGAGTCAAAAAAAAATTTTTTTTCAACTTTTTTAAATTTTACGCCCGTGGGATATATATTCTACCCAAACACATTTGGAACTCTCCTGGGGTACCCTCACACATATTATTCCCTCATTTAGTGGATATTTTCACAAAAAAGTGAAATTTTCAAAAATCCAGAAAATTGGCTGAAAAAGACTAAATATCAAGGACTCATTGAGCGAATCGCTCTGGAACTGAAATCGGAACGCTCACTGACATTTGACCTATCTGAAAGTCTGATAAATGACGGAAAAATGACTATGTCCAAAAAAAAAATTTTTTTTAACTTTTTTCAATTTTAACCCCATGGGATATATATTCTACCCACACACATTTGGAACTCTCCTGGGGTACCCTCACACATATTATTCCCTCATTTAGTGGATATTTTCACAAAAAAGTGAAATTTTCAAAAATCCAGAAAATTGGCTGAAAACGACTAAATATCAAGGACCAATTGGGCGAATCGCTCTGGCACTGAAATCCGAACGTAAACACCGTAAAAATGACTAAGTCCAAAAAAAAATTTTTTTCAACTTTTTTCAATTTTACCCCCGTGGGATATATATTCTACCCACACACATTTGGAACTCTCCTGGGGTACCCTCACACATATTATTCCCTCATTTAGTGGATATTTTCACAAAAAAGTGAAATTTTCAAAAATCCAGAAAATTAGCTGAAAACGACTAAATATCAAGGTCTCATTGAACGAATCGCTCTGGAACTGAAATCTGAACGCTCACAGACATTTGACGTATCTGAAAGTCTGATAAACGATGGAAAAATGACTATGTCCAAAAAAAAAAATTTTTTAAACTTTTTTCAATTTTAACCCCATGGGATATATATTCTACCCACACACATTTGGAACTCTCCTGGGGTACCCTCACACATATTATTCCCTCATTTAGTGGATATTTTCACAAAAAAGTGAAATTTTCAAAAATCCAGAAAATTGGCTGAAAACGACTAAATATCAAGGTCTCATTGAGCGAATCGCTCTGGAACTGAAATCGGAACGCTCACAGACATTTGACCTATCTGAAAGTCTGATAAACGACGAAAAAATGACTATGTCCAAAAAAAAACATTTTTTTAACTTTTTTCAATTTTAACCCCATGGGATATATATTCTACCCACACACATTTGCAACTCTCCTGGGGTACCCTCACACATATTATTCCCTCATTTAGTGGATATTTTTTGACAAAAAAGTGAAATTTTCAAAAATCCAGAAAATTGGCTGAAAACGACTAAATATCAAGGTCTCATTGATCGAATCGCTCTGGAACTGAAATCGGAACGCTCACAGACATTTGACCTATCTGAAAGTCTGATAAACGACGGAAAAATGACTATGTCCAAAAAAAAAAATTTTTTAAACTTTTTTCAATTTTAACCCCATGGGATATATATTCTACCCACACACATTTGGAACTCTCCTGGGGTACCCTCACACATATTATTCCCTCATTTAGTGGATATTTTCACAAAAAAGTGAAATTTTCTAAAATCCAGAAAATTGGCTGAAAACGACTAAATATCAAGGAATCATTGGGTGAATGGCTCTGGAACTGAAATCGGAATGCTCACTGACATTTTCCCTATCTGAAAGTCTGATAAACGTTGGAAAAATGACAGTCAAAAAAAATTTTTTTTTCAACTTTTTTCAATTTTACCCCCGTGGGATATATATTCTACCCACACACATTTGGAACTCTCCTGGGGTACCCTCACACATATTATTCCCTCATTTAGTGGATATTTTCACAAAAAAGTGAAATTTTCAAAAATCCAGAAAATTAGCTGAAAACGACTAAATATCAAGGTCTCATTGAGCGAATCGCTCTGGAACTGAAATCGGAACGCTCACAGACATTTGACGTATCTGAAAGTCTGATAAACGATGGAAAAATGACTATGTCCAAAAAAAAAAATTTTTTAAACTTTTTTCAATTTTAACCCCATGGGATATATATTCTACCCACACACATTTGGAACTCTCCTGGGGTACCCTCACACATATTATTCCCTCATTTAGTGGATATTTTCACAAAAAAGTGAAATTTTCAAAAATCCAGAAAATTGGCTGAAAACGACTAAATATCAAGGACTCATTGGGCGAATCGCTCTGGCACTGAAATCGGAACGTAAACACCGGAAAAATGACTAAGTCCAAAAAAAATTTTTTTTCAACTTTTTTCAATTTTACCCCCGTGGGATATATATTCTACCCACACACATTTGGAACTCTCCTGGGGTACCCTCACACATATTATTCCCTCATTTAGTGGATATTTTCACAAAAAAGTGAAATTTTCAAAAACCCAAAATATTGGCTGAAAACGAATAAATATCAAGGACTCATTGGGCAAATCGCTCTGGAACTGAAATCGGAATGCTCAGTGACATTTCCCCTATCTGAAAGTCTGACAAACGTTGGAAAAATGATTGAGTCAAAAAAAAATTTTTTTTCAACTTTTTTAAATTTTACCCCCATGGGATATATATTCTACCCAAACACATTTGGAACTCTCCTGGGGTACCCTCACACATATTATTCCCTCATTTAGTGGATATTTTCACAGAAAAGTGAAATTTTCAAAAATCTAGAAAATTGGCTGAAAACGACTAAATATCAAGGACTCATTGGGCGAATCGCTCTGGAACTGAAATCGGAACACTCACTGACATTTCCCCTATCTGAAAGTCTGATAAACACCGGAAAAATGACTAAGTCCAAAAAAAATTTTTTTTAAACTTTTTTCAATTTTACCCCCGTGGGATATATATTCTACCCACACACATTTGGAACTCTCCTGGGGTACCCGCACACATATTATTCCCTCATTTAGTGGATATTTTCACAAAAAAGTGAAATTTTCAAAAATCCAGAAAATTGGCTGAAAACGACTAAATATCAAGGTCTCTTTGAGCGAATCGCTCTGGAACTGAAATCGGAACGCTCACTGACATTTGACCTATCTGAAAGTCTGATAAACGACGGAAAAATGACTGTCCAAAAAAAAAAATTTTTAAACTTTTTTCAATTTTACCCCCGTGGGATATATATTCTACCCACACACATTTGGAACTCTCCTGGGGTACCCTCACACATATTATTCCCTCATTTAGTGGATATTTTCACAAAAAAGTGAAATTTTCAAAAATCCAGAAAATTGGCTGAAAACGACTAAATATCAAGGTCTCATTGAGCGAATCGCTCTGGAACTGAAATCGGAACGCTCACAGACATTTGACCTATCTGAAAGTCTGATAAACGACGGAAAAATGACTATGTCCAAAAAAAAAAATTTTTTAAACTTTTTTCAATTTTAACCCCATGGGATATATATTCTACCCACACACATTTGGAACTCTCCTGGGGTACCCTCACACATATTATTCCCTCATTTAGTGGATATTTTCACAAAAAAGTGAAATTTTCAAAAATCCAGAAAATTGGCTGAAAACGACTAAATATCAAGGACTCATTGGGCGAATCGCTCTGGCACTGAAATCGGAACGTAAACACCGGAAAAATGACTAAGTCCAAAAAAAAATTTTTTTCAACTTTTTTCAATTTTACCCCCGTGGGATATATATTCTACCCACACACATTTGGAACTCTCCTGGGGTACCCTCACACATATTATTCCCTCATTTAGTGGATATTTTCACAAAAAAGTGAAATTTTCAAAAACCCAAAATATTGGCTGAAAACGAATAAATTTCAAGGACTCATTGGGCAAATCGCTCTGGAACTGAAATCGGAATGCTCAGTGACATTTCCCCTATCTGAAAGTCTGACAAACGTTGGAAAAATGAGTCAAAAAAAAATTTTTTTTCAACTTTTTTAAATTTTACCCCCATGGGATATATATTCTACCCAAACACATTTGGAACTCTCCTGGGGTACCCTCACACATATTATTCCCTCATTTAGTGGATATTTTCACAAAAAAGTGAAATTTTCAAAAATCCAGAAAATTGGCTGAAAACGACTAAATATCAAGGACTCATTGGGCGAATCGCTCTGGAACTGAAATCGGAACGCTCACTGACATTTCCCCTATCTGAAAGTCTGATAAACACCGTAAAAATGACTAAGTCCAAAAAAAATTTTTTTTAAACTTTTTTCAATTTTACCCCCGTGGGATATATATTCTACCCACACACATTTGGAACTCTCCTGGGGTACCCGCACACATATTATTCCCTCATTTAGTGGATATTTTCACAAAAAAGTGAAATTTTCAAAAATCCAGAAAATTGGCTGAAAACGACTAAATATCAAGGTCTCATTGAGCGAATCGCTCTGGAACTGAAATCGGAACGCTCACTGACATTTGACCTATCTGAAAGTCTGATAAACGACGGAAAAATGACTATGTCCAAAAAAAAAATTTTTTAAACTTTTTTCAATTTTAACCCCATGGGATATATATTCTACCCACACACATTTGGAACTCTCCTGGGGTACCCTCACACATATTATTCCCTCATTTAGTGGATATTTTCACAAAAAAGTGAAATTTTCAAAAATCCAGAAAATTGGCTGAAAACGACTAAATATCAAGGACTCATTGGGCGAATCGCTCTGGCACTGAAATCGGAACGTAAACACCGGAAAAATGACTAAGTCCAAAAAAAAATTTTTTTCAACTTTTTTCAATTTTACCCCCGTGGGATATATATTCTACCCACACACATTTGGAACTCTCCTGGGGTACCCTCACACATATTATTCCCTCATTTAGTGGATATTTTCACAAAAAAGTGAAATTTTCAAAAACCCAAAATATTGGCTGAAAACGAATAAATTTCAAGGACTCATTGGGCAAATCGATCTGGAACTGAAATCGGAATGCTCAGTGACATTTCCCCTATCTGAAAGTCTGACAAACGTTGGAAAAATGAGTCAAAAAAAAATTTTTTTTCAACTTTTTTAAATTTTACCCCCATGGGATATATATTCTACCCAAACACATTTGGAACTCTCCTGGGGTACCCTCACACATATTATTCCCTCATTTAGTGGATATTTTCACAAAAAAGTGAAATTTTCAAAAATCCAGAAAATTGGCTGAAAACGACTAAATATCAAGGACTCATTGGGCGAATCGCTCTGGAACTGAAATCGGAACGCTCACTGACATTTCCCCTATCTGAAAGTCTGATAAACACCGTAAAAATGACTAAGTCCAAAAAAAATTTTTTTTAAACTTTTTTCAATTTTACCCCCGTGGGATATATATTCTACCCACACACATTTGGAACTCTCCTGGGGTACCCGCACACATATTATTCCCTCATTTAGTGGATATTTTCACAAAAAAGTGAAATTTTCAAAAATCCAGAAAATTGGCTGAAAACGACTAAATATCAAGGTCTCATTGAGCGAATCGCTCTGGAACTGAAATCGGAACGCTCACTGACATTTGACCTATCTGAAAGTCTGATAAACGACGGAAAAATGACTATGTCCAAAAAAAAAAATTTTTAAACTTTTTTCAATTTTACCCCCGTGGGATATATATTCTACCCACACACATTTGGAACTCTCCTGGGGTACCCTCACAAATATTATTCCCTCATTTAGTGGATATTTTCACAAAAAAGTGAAATTTTCAAAAATCCAGAAAATTGGCTGAAAACGACTAAATATCAAGGTCTCATTGAGCGAATCGCTCTGGAACTGAAATCGGAACGCTCACAGACATTTGACCTATCTGAAAGTCTGATAAACGACGGAAAAATGACTATGTCCAAAAAAAAAATTTTTTAAACTTTTTTCAATTTTAACCCCATGGGATATATATTCTACCCACACACATTTGGAACTCTCCTGGGGTACCCGCACACATATTATTCCCACATTTAGTGGATATTTTCACAAAAAAGTGAAATTTTCAAAAATCCAGAAAATTGGCTGAAAGCGACTAAATATCAAGGACTCATTGGGCGAATCGCTCTCGCACTGAAATCGGAACGTAAACACCGGAAAAATGACTAAGTCCAAAAAAAAATTTTTTTCAACCTTTTTCAATTTTACCCCCGTGGGATATATATTCTACCCACACACATTTGGAACTCTCCTGGGGTACCCTCACACATATTATTCCCTAATTTAGTGGATATTTTCACAAAAAAGTGAAATTTTCAAAAATCCAGAAAATTGGCTGAAAACGACTAAATATTAAGGTCTCATTGAGCGAATCGCTCTGGAACTGAAATCGGAACGCTCACAGACATTTGACCTATCTGAAAGTCTGATAAACGCCGGAAAAATGACTAAGTCCAAAAAAAAAAATTTTTCAATTTTTTTCAGTTTTACCCCCGTGGGATATATATTCTACCCACACACATTTGGACCTCTTCTGGGGTACCCTCACACATATTATTCCCTCATTTAGTTGATATTTTCACAAAAAAGTGAAATTTTCAAAAATCCAGAAAATTGGCTGAAAACTAATAAATATCAAGGTCTGATTGGGCGAATCGCTCTGGAACTGAAATCGGAACGCTCACTGACATTTGACCTATCTGAAAGTCTGATAAACGACGGAAAAATGGCTAAGTCCAAAAAAAAATTTTTTATCAACTTTTTTCAATTTTACCCCCATGGGATATATATTCTACCCACACACATTTGGAACTCTCCTGGGGTACCCTCACACATATTATTCCCTCATTTAGTGGATATTTTCACAAAAAAGTGAAATTTTCAAAAATCCAGAAAATTGGCTGAAAACTAATAAATATCAAAGTCTCATGGGCGAATCGCTCTGGAACTGAAATCGGAACGCTCACTGACATTTGACCTATCTGAAAGTCTGATAAACGATGGAAAAATGACTGTCCAAAAAAAAAATTTTTTCAATTCTTTCAATTTTACCCCCGTGGGATATATATTCTACCCACACACATTTATAACTCTCCTGGGGTACCCTCACACATATTATTCCCTCATTTAGTGGATATTTTCACAAAATAGTGAAATTTTCAAAAATCCAGAAAATTGTCTGAAAATGGCTAAATATCAAGAACTCATTGGGCGAATTGCTCTGGAACTGAAATCAGAACGCTCACTGACATTTGCCCTATCTGAAAGTCTGATAAACGTTGGAAAAATGACTAATTGCAAAAAAAAAATTTTTTCAACTTTTTTCAATTTTACCCCCGAGGCATATATATTCTACCCACACACATTTGGAACTCTCCTGGGGTACCCTCACACATATTATTCCCTCATTTAGTGGATATTTTCACAAAAAAGTGAAATTTTCAAAAATCCAGAAAATTGTCTGAAAATTGCTAAATATCAAGGACTCATTGGGCGAATCGCTCTGGAACTGAAATCGGAATGCTCGCTGACATTTCCCCTATCTGAAAGTCTGATAAACGTTGGAAAAATGACTAAGTGCAAAAAAAAAATTTTTTCAACTTTTTTCAATTTTACCACCGTGGGATATATATTCTGCCCACACACATTTGGAACTCTCCTGGGGTACCCTCACATATATTATTCCCTCATTTAGTGGATATTTTCACAAAAGTAAAATTTTCAAAAATCAAGAAAATTGGCTGAAAACAACTATATATCAAGGTCTCATTGGGCGAATCACTCTGGAACTGAAATCGGAACGCTCACTGACATTTCCCCTATCTGAAAGTCTGATAAACGTTGGAAAAATGACTAAGTCAAAAAAAAAAATTTTTTCAACTTTTTCAAATTTACCCCCGTGGGATATATATTCTACCCACACACATTTGGAACTCTCCTGGGGTACCCTCACACATATTATTCCCTCATTCAGTGGATATTTTCACAAAAAAGTGAAATTTTCAAAAATCCAGAAAATTGGCTGAAAACGACTAAATATCAAGGACTCATTGGGCGAATCGCTCAGGAACTGAAATCGGAACGCTCACTGACATATGACCTATCTGAAAGTCTGATGAACGACGGAAAAATGACTATGTTCAAAAAAAAAAATGTTTTTAACTTTTTTCAATTTTACCCCCGCGGGATATATATTCTACCCACACACATTTGGAACTCTCCTGGGGTACCCTCACACATATTATTCCCTCATTTAGTGGATATTTTCACAAAAAAGTGAAATTTTCAAAAACCCAAAATATTGGCTGAAAACGAATAAATTTCAAGGACTCATTGGGCAAATCGCTCTGGAACTGAAATCGGAATGCTCAGTGACATTTCCCCTATCTGAAAGTCTGACAAACGTTGGAAAAATGAGTCAAAAAAAAATTTTTTTTCAACTTTTTTAAATTCAACCCCCATGGGATATATATTCTACCCAAACACATTTGGAACTCTCCTGGGGTACCCTCACACATATTATTCCCTCATTTAGTGGATATTTTCACAAAAAAGTGAAATTTTCAAAAATCCAGAAAATTGGCTGAAAACGACTAAATATCAAGGACTCATTGGGCGAATCGCTCTGGAACTGAAATCGGAACGCTCACTGACATTTCCCCTATCTGAAAGTCTGATAAACACCGTAAAAATGACTAAGTCCAAAAAAAATTTTTTTTAAACTTTTTTCAATTTTACCCCCGTGGGATATATATTCTACCCACACACATTTGGAACTCTCCTGGGGTACCCGCACACATATTATTCCCTCATTTAGTGGATATTTTCACAAAAAAGTGAAATTTTCAAAAATCCAGAAAATTGGCTGAAAACGACTAAATATCAAGGTCTCATTGAGCGAATCGCTCTGGAACTGAAATCGGAACGCTCACTGACATTTGACCTATCTGAAAGTCTGATAAACGACGGAAAAATGACTATGTCCAAAAAAAAAAATTTTTAAACTTTTTTCAATTTTACCCCCGTGGGATATATATTCTACCCACACACATTTGGAACTCTCCTGGGGTACCCTCACAAATATTATTCCCTCATTTAGTGGATATTTTCACAAAAAAGTGAAATTTTCAAAAATCCAGAAAATTGGCTGAAAGCGACTAAATATCAAGGACTCATTGGGCGAATCGCTCTCGCACTGAAATCGGAACGTAAACACCGGAAAAATGACTAAGTCCAAAAAAAAATTTTTTTCAACCTTTTTCAATTTTACCCCCGTGGGATATATATTCTACCCACACACATTTGGAACTCTCCTGGGGTACCCTCACACATATTATTCCCTAATTTAGTGGATATTTTCACAAAAAAGTGAAATTTTCAAAAATCCAGAAAATTGGCTGAAAACGACTAAATATTAAGGTCTCATTGAGCGAATCGCTCTGGAACTGAAATCGGAACGCTCACAGACATTTGACCTATCTGAAAGTCTGATAAACGCCGGAAAAATGACTAAGTCCAAAAAAAAAAATTTTTCAATTTTTTTTCAGTTTTACCCCCGTGGGATATATATTCTACCCACACACATTTGGACCTCTTCTGGGGTACCCTCACACATATTATTCCCTCATTTAGTTGATATTTTCACAAAAAAGTGAAATTTTCAAAAATCCAGAAAATTGGCTGAAAACTAATAAATATCAAGGTCTGATTGGGCGAATCGCTCTGGAACTGAAATCGGAACGCTCACTGACATTTGACCTATCTGAAAGTCTGATAAACGACGGAAAAATGGCTAAGTCCAAAAAAAAATTTTTTATCAACTTTTTTCAATTTTACCCCCATGGGATATATATTCTACCCACACACATTTGGAACTCTCCTGGGGTACCCTCACACATATTATTCCCTCATTTAGTGGATATTTTCACAAAAAAGTGAAATTTTCAAAAATCCAGAAAATTGGCTGAAAACTAATAAATATCAAAGTCTCATGGGCGAATCGCTCTGGAACTGAAATCGGAACGCTCACTGACATTTGACCTATCTGAAAGTCTGATAAACGATGGAAAAATGACTGTCCAAAAAAAAAATTTTTTCAATTCTTTCAATTTTACCCCCGTGGGATATATATTCTACCCACACACATTTATAACTCTCCTGGGGTACCCTCACACATATTATTCCCTCATTTAGTGGATATTTTCACAAAATAGTGAAATTTTCAAAAATCCAGAAAATTGTCTGAAAATGGCTAAATATCAAGAACTCATTGGGCGAATTGCTCTGGAACTGAAATCGGAACGCTCACTGACATTTGCCCTATCTGAAAGTCTGATAAACGTTGGAAAAATGACTAATTGCAAAAAAAAAATTTTTTCAACTTTTTTCAATTTTACCCCCGAGGGATATATATTCTACCCACACACATTTGGAACTCTCCTGGGGTACCCTCACACATATTATTCCCTCATTTAGTGGATATTTTCACAAAAAAGTGAAATTTTCAAAAATCCAGAAAATTGTCTGAAAATTGCTAAATATCAAGGACTCATTGGGCGAATCGCTCTGGAACTGAAATCGGAATGCTCGCTGCCATTTCCCCTATCTGAAAGTCTGATAAACGTTGGAAAAATGACTAAGTGCAAAAAAAAAATTTTTTCAACTTTTTTCAATTTTACCACCGTGGGATATATATTCTGCCCACACACATTTGGAACTCTCCTGGGGTACCCTCACATATATTATTCCCTCATTTAGTGGATATTTTCACAAAAAAGTAAAATTTTCAAAAATCAAGAAAATTGGCTGAAAACAACTATATATCAAGGTCTCATTGGGCGAATCACTCTGGAACTGAAATCGGAACGCTCACTGACATTTCCCCTATCTGAAAGTCTGATAAACGTTGGAAAAATGACTAAGTCAAAAAAAAAAATTTTTTCAACTTTTTCAAATTTACCCCCGTGGGATATATATTCTACCCACACACATTTGGAACTCTCCTGGGGTACCCTCACACATATTATTCCCTCATTCAGTGGATATTTTCACAAAAAAAGTGAAATTTTCAAAAATCCAGAAAATTGGCTGAAAACGACTAAATATCAAGGACTCATTGGGCGAATCGCTCAGGAACTGAAATCGGAACGCTCACTGACATATGACCTATCTGAAAGTCTGATGAACGACGGAAAAATGACTATGTTCAAAAAAAAAAATTTTTTTAACTTTTTTCAATTTTACCCCCGCGGGATATATATTCTGCCCACACACATTTGGAACTCTCCTGGGGTACCCTCACACATATTATTCCCTCATTTAGTGGATATTTTCACAAAAAAGTGAAATTTTCAAAAATCCAGAAAATTGGCTGAAAACGACTAAATATCAAGGACTCATTGGGCGAATCGCTCTGGAACTGAAATCGGAACGCTCACTGACATTTCCCCTATCTGAAAGTCTGATAAACACCGTAAAAATGACTAAGTCCAAAAAAAATTTTTTTTAAACTTTTTTCAATTTTACCCCCGTGGGATATATATTCTACCCACACACATTTGGAACTCTCCTGGGGTACCCGCACACATATTATTCCCTCATTTAGTGGATATTTTCACAAAAAAGTGAAATTTTCAAAAATCCAGAAAATTGGCTGAAAACGACTAAATATCAAGGTCTCATTGAGCGAATCGCTCTGGAACTGAAATCGGAACGCTCACTGACATTTGACCTATCTGAAAGTCTGATAAACAACGGAAAAATGACTATGTCCAAAAAAAAAAATTTTTAAACTTTTTTCAATTTTACCCCCGTGGGATATATATTCTACCCACACACATTTGGAACTCTCCTGGGGTACCCTCACAAATATTATTCCCTCATTTAGTGGATATTTTCACAAAAAAGTGAAATTTTCAAAAATCCAGAAAATTGGCTGAAAACGACTAAATATCAAGGTCTCATTGAGCGAATCGCTCTGGAACTGAAATCGGAACGCTCACAGACATTTGACCTATCTGAAAGTCTGATAAACGACGGAAAAATGACTATGTCCAAAAAAAAAATTTTTTAAACTTTTTTCAATTTTAACCCCATGGGATATATATTCTACCCACACACATTTGGAACTCTCCTGGGGTACCCTCACACATATTATTCCCTCATTTAGTGGATATTTTCACAAAAAAGTGAAATTTTCAAAAATCCAGAAAATTGGCTGAAAACGACTAAATATCAAGGACTCATTGGGCGAATCGCTCTGGCACTGAAATCGGAACGTAAACACCGGAAAAATGACTAAGTCCAAAAAAAAATTTTTTTCAACTTTTTTCAATTCTACCCCCGTGGGATATATATTCTACCCACACACATTTGGAACTCTCCTGGGGTACCCTCACACATATTATTCCCTCATTTAGTGGATATTTTCACAAAAAAGTGAAATTTTCAAAAACCCAAAATATTGGCTGAAAACGAATAAATTTCAAGGACTCATTGGGCAAATCGCTCTGGAACTGAAATCGGAATGCTCAGTGACATTTCCCCTATCTGAAAGTCTGACAAACGTTGGAAAAATGAGTCAAAAAAAAATTTTTTTTCAACTTTTTTAAATTTTACCCCCATGGGATATATATTCTACCCAAACACATTTGGAACTCTCCTGGGGTACCCTCACATATATTATTCCCTCATTTAGTGGATATTTTCACAAAAAAGTAAAATTTTCAAAAATCAAGAAAATTGGCTGAAAACAACTATATATCAAGGTCTCATTGGGCGAATCACTCTGGAACTGAAATCGGAACGCTCACTGACATTTCCCCTATCTGAAAGTCTGATAAACGTTGGAAAAAATGACTAAGTCAAAAAAAAAAATTTTTTCAACTTTTTCAAATTTACCCCCGTGGGATATATATTCTACCCACACACATTTGGAACTCTCCTGGGGTACCCTCACACATATTATTCCCTCATTCAGTGGATATTTTCACAAAAAAAGTGAAATTTTCAAAAATCCAGAAAATTGGCTGAAAACGACTAAATATCAAGGACTCATTGGGCGAATCGCTCAGGAACTGAAATCGGAACGCTCACTGACATATGACCTATCTGAAAGTCTGATGAACGACGGAAAAATGACTATGTTCAAAAAAAAAAATTTTTTTAACTTTTTTCAATTTTATCCCCGCGGGATATATATTCTACCCACACACATTTGGAACTCTCCTGGGGTACCCTCACACATATTATTCCCTCATTTAGTAGATATTTTCACAAAAAAGTGAAATTTTCAAAAATCCAGAAAATTGTCTAAAAATGGCTAAATATCAAGGACTCATTGGGCGAATGGCTCTGGAACTGAATTCGGAACGCTCACTGACATTTCCCCTATCTGAAAGTCTGATAAACGCCGGAAAAATGACTAAGTCCAAAAAAAAATTTTTTTCAACTTTTTTCAAATTTACCCCCGTGGGATATATATTCTACCCACACACATTTGGGACTCTCCTGGGTACCCTCACACATATTATTCCCTCATTTAGTGGATATTTTCACAAAAAAGTGAAATTTTCAAAAATCAAGAAAATTGGCTGAAAACGACTAAATATCAAGGTCTCATTGGGCGAATCGCTCTGGAACTGAAATCAGAACGCTCACTGACATTTCCCCTATCTGAAGGTCTGATAAACATTGTAAAAATGACTAAGTCCAAAAAAAAATTTTTTTCAACTTTTTTCAATTTTACCTCCGTGGGATATATATTCTACCCACACACATTTGAAACTCTCCTGGGGTACCCTCACATATATTATTCCCTCATTTAGTGGATATTTTCACAAAAAAGTCCAATTTTCAAAAATCAATAAAATTGGCTGAAAACAACTAAATATCAAGGTCTCATTGGGCGAATCGCTCTGGAACTGAAATCGGAACGTTCACTGACATTTCCCCTATCTGAAAGTCTGATAAACGACGGAAAAATGACTATGTCCAAAAAAACTAATTTTTCAACTTTTTTCAATTTTACCCCCGTGGGATATATATTCAACCCACAAACATTTAGAACTCTCGTGGGTTACCCTCACACATATTATTCCCTCATTTAGTGGATATTTTCACAAAAAAGTGAAATTTTCAAAAATCCAGAAAATTTGCTGAAAACGACTAAATATCAAGGTCTCATTGAGCGAATCGCTCTGGAACTGAAATCGGAACGCTCACAGACATTTGACCTATCTGAAAGTCTGATAAACGACGAAAAAATGACTATGTCCAAAAAGAAATTTTTTTTTAACTTTTTTCAATTTTACCCCCATGGGATATATATTCTACCCACACACATTTGGAACTCTCCTGGGGTACCCTCACACATATTATTCCCTCATTTAGTGGATATTTTCACAAAAAAATGAAATTTTCAAAAATCCAGAAAATTGGCTGAAAACGACTAAATATCAAGGACTCATTGGGCGAATCGCTCTGGAACTGAAATCGGAACGCTCACTGACGTTTCCCCTATCTGAAAGTCTGATAAACGACGAAAAAATGACTAAGTCCAAAAAAAAAATTTTTCAATTTTTTTCAGTTTTACCCCGTGGGATATATATTCTACCCACACACATTTGGAACTCTTCTGGGGTACCCTCACACATATTATTCCCTCATTTAGTGGATATTTTCACAAAAAAGTGAAATTTTCAAAAATCCAGAAAATTGGCTGAAAACGACTAAATATCAAGGACTCATTGGGCGAATCGCTCTGGAACTGAAATTGGAATACTCACTGACATTTCCCCTATCTGAAAGTCTGATAAACACCGGAAAAATGACTAAGTCCAAAAAAAATTTTTTTTCAACTTTTTTCAATTTTACCCCGGTGGGATATATATTCTACCCACACACATTTGGAACTCTCCTGGGGTACCCTCACACATATTATTCCCTCATTTAGTGGATATTTTCACAAAAAAGTGAAATTTTCAAAAATCCAGAAAATTGGCTGAAAGCGACTAAATATCAAGGACTCATTGGGCGAATCGCTCTGGCACTGAAATCGGAACGTAAACACCGGAAAAATGACTAAGTCCAAAAAAAAATTTTTTTCAACTTTTTTCAATTTTACCCCCGTGGGATATATATTCTACCCACACACATTTGGAACTCTCCTGGGGTACCCTCACACATATTATTCCCTCATTTAGTGGATATTTTCACAAAAAAGTGAAATTTTCAAAAATCCAGAAAATTGGCTGAAAACGACTAAATATTAAGGTCTCATTGAGCGAATCGCTCTGGAACTGAAATCGGAACGCTCACAGACATTTGACCTATCTGAAAGTCTGATAAACGACGAAAAAATGACTATGTCCAAAAAGAAATTTTTTTTTAACTTTTTTCAATTTTACCCCCATGGGATATATATTCTACCCACACACATTTGGAACTCTCCTGGGGTACCCTCACACATATTATTCCCTCATTTAGTGGATATTTTCACAAAAAAATGAAATTTTCAAAAATCCAGAAAATTGGCTGAAAACGACTAAATATCAAGGACTCATTGGGCGAATCGCTCTGGAACTGAAATCGGAACGCTCACTGACGTTTCCCCTATCTGAAAGTCTGATAAACGCCGAAAAAATGACTAAGTCCAAAAAAAAAATTTTTCAATTTTTTTCAGTTTTACCCCGTGGGATATATATTCTACCCACACACATTTGGAACTCTTCTGGGGTACCCTCACACATATTATTCCCTCATTTAGTGGATATTTTCACAAAAAAGTGAAATTTTCAAAAATCCAGAAAATTGGCTGAAAACGACTAAATATCAAGGACTCATTGGGCGAATCGCTCTGGAACTGAAATTGGAATACTCACTGACATTTCCCCTATCTGAAAGTCTGATAAACACCGGAAAAATGACTAAGTCCAAAAAAAATTTTTTTTCAACTTTTTTCAATTTTACCCCCGTGGGATATATATTCTACCCACACACATTTGGAACTCTCCTGGGGTACCCTCACACATATTATTCCCTCATTTAGTGGATATTTTCACAAAAAAGTGAAATTTTCAAAAATCCAGAAAATTGGCTGAAAACGACTAAATATTAAGGTCTCATTGAGCGAATCGCTCTGGAACTGAAATCGGAACGCTCACAGACATTTGACCTATCTGAAAGTCTGATAAACGACGGAAAAATGACTATGTCCAAAAAAAAAAATTTTTTAAACTTTTTTCAATTTTAACCCCATGGGATATATATTCTACCCACACACATTTGGAACTCTCCTGGGGTACCCTCACACATATTATTCCCTCATTTAGTGGATATTTTCACAAAAAAGTGAAATTGTCAAAAATCCAGAAAATTGGCTGAAAACGACTAAATATCAAGGACTCATTGGGCGAATCGCTGTGGAACTGAAATCGGAACGCTCACTGACATTTCCCCTATCTGAAAGTCTGATAAACGCCGGAAAAATGACTAAGTCCAAAAAAAAAAATTTTTCAATTTTTTTCAGTTTTACCCCCGTGGGATATATATTCTACCCACACACATTTGGACCTCTTCTGGGGTACCCTCACACATATTATTCCCTCATTTAGTTGATATTTTCACAAAAAAGTGAAATTTTCAAAAATCCAGAAAATTGGCTGAAAACTAATAAATATCAAGGTCTGATTGGGCGAATCGCTCTGGAACTGAAATCGGAACGCTCACTGACATTTGACCTATCTGAAAGTCTGATAAACGACGGAAAAATGACTATGTCCAATAAAAAAATTTTTTCAATTCTTTCAATTTTACCCCCGTGGGATATATATTCTACCCACACACATTTATAACTCTCCTGGGGTACCCTCACACATATTATTCCCTCATTTAGTGGATATTTTCACAAAAAAGTAAAATTTTCAAAAATCCAAAATATTGGCTGAAAACAACTAAATATCAAGGACTCATTTGGTGAATCGCTCTGGAACTGAAATCGGAATGCTCACTGACATTTGCCCTATCTGAAAGTCTGATAAACGTTGGAAAAATGACTAAGTCCAAAAAAAAATTTTTTTCAACTTTTTCAAATTTACCCCCGTGGGATATATATTCTACCCACACACATTTGGAACTCTCGTGGGTTACCCTCACACATATTATTCCCTCATTTAGTGGATATTTTCACAAAAAAGTAAAATTTTCAAAAATCAAGAAAATTGGCTGAAAACAACTATATATCAAGGTCTCATTGGGCGAATCACTCTGGAACTGAAATCGGAACGCTCACTGACATTTCCCCTATCTGAAAGTCTGATAAACGTTGGAAAAATGACTAAGTCAAAAAAAAAATTTTTTTCAACTTTTTCAAATTTACCCCCGTGGGATATATATTCTACCCACACACATTTGGAACTCTCCTGGGGTACCCTCACACATATTATTCCCTCATTTAGTGGATATTTTCACAAAAAAGTGAAATTTTCAAAAATCCAAAATATTGACTGATAACGACTAAATATCAAAGACCCATTGGGCGAATTGCTCTGGAACTGAAATCGGAACGCCCACTGACATTTGCCCTATCTGAAAGTCTGATAAACGCCAGAAAAAAGACTAAGTCAAAAAAAAATTTTTTTTCAACTTTTTTCAAATTTACCCCCGTGGGATATATATTCTACCCACACACATTTGGAACTCTCCTGGGGTACTCTCACATATATTATTCCCTCATTTAGTGGATATTTTCACAAAAAAGTGAAATTTTCAAAAATCCAGAAGATTGTCTGAAAATGGCTAAATATCAAGAACTCATTGGGCGAATTGCTCTGGAACTGAAATCGGAACGCTCACTGACATTTGACCTATCTGAAAGTCTGATAAACGTTGGAAAAATGACTAATTGCAAAAAAAAAATTTTTTCAACTTTTTTCAATTTTACCCCCGAGGGATATATATTCTACCCACACACATTTGGAACTCTCCTGGGGTACCCTCACACATATTATTCCCTCATTTAGTGGATATTTTCACAAAAAAGTGAAATTTTCAAAAATCCAGAAAATTGTCTGAAAATGGCTAAATATCAAGGACTCATTGGGAGAATCGCTCTGGAACTGAAATCGGAACGCTCACTGACATTTCCCCTATCTGAAAGTCTGATAAACGTTGGAAAAATGACTAAGTGCAAAAAAAAAATTTTTTCAACTTTTTTCAATTTTACCACCGTGGGATATATATTCTGCCCACACACATTTGGAACTCTCCTGGGGTACCCTCACATATATTATTCCCTCATTTAGTGGATATTTTCACAAAAAAGTGAAATTTTCAAAAATCCAGAAAATTGTCTGAAAATGGCTAAATATCAAGGACTCATTGGGCGAATCGCTCTGGAACTGAAATCGGAACGCTCACTGACATTTCCCCTATCTGAAAGTCTGATAAACGTTGGAAAAATGACTAAGTGCAAAAAAAAAAATTTTTCAACTTTTTTCAATTTTACCCCCGTGGGATATATATTCTACCCACACACATTTGGAACTCTCGTGGGTTACCCTCACACATATTATTCCCTCATTTAGTGGATATTTTCACAAAAAAGTAAAATTTTCAAAAATCAAGAAAATTGGCTGAAAACAACTATATATCAAGGTCTCATTGGGCGAATCACTCTGGAACTGAAATCGGAACGCTCACTGACATTTCCCCTATCTGAAAGTCTGATAAACGTTGGAAAAATGACTAAGTCAAAAAAAAAATTTTTTTCAACTTTTTCAAATTTACCCCCGTGGGATATATATTCTACCCACACACATTTGGAACTCTCCTGGGGTACCCTCACACATATTATTCCCTCATTCAGTGGATATTTTCACAAAAAAAGTGAAATTTTCAAAAATCCAGAAAATTGGCTGAAAACGACTAAATATCAAGGACTCATTGGGCGAATCGCTCAGGAACTGAAATCGGAACGCTCACTGACATATGACCTATCTGAAAGTCTGATAAACGACGGAAAAATGACTATGTTCAAAAAAAAAAATTTTTTTAACTTTTTTCAATTTTACCCCCGTGGGATATATATTCTACCCACACACATTTGGAACTCTCCTGGGTACCCTCACACATATTATTCCCTCATTTAGTGGATATTTTCACAAAAAAGTGAAATTTTCAAAAATCAAGAAAATTGGCTGAAAACGACTAAATATCAAGGTCTCATTGGGCGAATCGCTCTGGAACTGAGATCAGAACGCTCACTGACATTTCCCCTATCTGAAGGTCTGATAAACATTGTAAAAATGACTAAGTCCAAAAAAAATTTTTTTTCAACTTTTTTCAATTTTACCTCCGTGGGATATATATTCTACCCACACACATTTGAAACTCTCCTGGGGTACCCTCACATATATTATTCCCTCATTTAGTGGATATTTTCACAAAAAAGTGAAATTTTCAAAAATCCTAAATATTGGCTGAAAACGACTAAATATCAAGGACTCATTGGGCGAATCGCTCTGGAACTGAAATCGGAACGCTCACTGACATTTCCCCTATCTGAAAGTCTGATAAACGTCGGAAAAATTAGTAAGTCCAAAAAAAAAATTTTTTCAACTTTTTTAAATTTTACCCCCTTGGAATATATATATTCTACCCACACACATTTGGAACTCTCCTGGGGTACCCTCACACATATTATTCCCTCATTTAGTGGATATGTTCACAAAAAAGTGAAATTTTCAAAAATCAAGAAAATTGGCTGAAAACGACTAAATATCAAGGTCTCATTGGGCGAATCGCTCTGGAACTGAAATCAGAATGCTCACTGACATTTCCCCTATCTGAAAGTCTGATAAACATTGGAAAAATGACTAAGTCCAAAAAAAATTTTTTTTCAACTTTTTTCAATTTTACCTCCGTGGGATATATATTCTACCCACACACATTTGAAACTCTCCTGGGGTACCCTCACATATATTATTCCCTCATTTAGTGGATATTTTCACAAAAAAGTACAATTTTCAAAAATCAATAAAATTGGCTGAAAACAACTAAATATCAAGGTCTCATTGGGCGAATCGCTCTGGAACTGAAATCGGAACGTTCACTGACATTTCCCCTATCTGAAAGTCTGATAAACAACGGAAAAATGACTATGTCCAAAAAAAAAAATTTTTCAACTTTTTTCAATTTTACCCCCGTAGGATATATATTCTACCCACACACATTTGGAACTCTCCTGGGGTACCCTCACACATATTATTCCCTCATTTAGTGGATATTTTCACAAAAAAGTGAAATTTTCAAAAATCCAGAAAATTGGCTGAAAACGACTAAATATCAAGGACTCATTGGGCGAATCGCTCTGGAACTGAAATCGGAACGTTCACTGACATTTGATCTATCTGAAAGTCTGATAAACGACGGAAAGATGACTATGTCCAAAAAAATTAATTTTTCAACTTTTTTCAATTTTACCCCCGTGGGATATATATTCTACCCACACACATTTGGAACTCTCCTGGGGTACCCTCACACATATTATTCCCTCATTTAGTGGATATTTTCACAAAAAAGTGAAATTTTCAAAAATCCAGAAAATTGGCTGAAAACGACTAAATATCAAGGACTCATTGGGCGAATCGCTCTGGAACTGAAATCGGAACGTTCACTGACATTTGACCTATCTGAAAGTCTGATAAACAACGGAAAAATGACTATGTCCAAAAAAACTAATTTTTCAACTTTTTTCAATTTTACCCCCGTGGGATATATATTCTACCCACACACATTTGGAACTCTCCTGGGGTACCCTCACACATATTATTCCCTCATTTAGTGGATATTTTCACAAAAAAGTGAAATTTTCAAAAATCCAGAAAATTGGCTGAAAACGACTAAATATCAAGGACTCATTGGGCGAATCGCTCTGGAACTGAAATCAGAATGCTCACTGACATTTCCCCTATCTGAAAGTCTGATAAACGTTGGAAAAATGACTGAGTCCAAAAAAAAATTTTTTTCAACTTTTTTCAATTTTACCCCCGTGGGATATATATTTTACCCACACACATTTGGAACTCTCCTGGGGTACCCTCACACATATTATTCCCTCATTTAGTGGATATTTTCACAAAAAAGTGAAATTTTCAAAAATCCAGAAAATTGTCTGAAAATGGCTAAATATCACGGACTCATTGGGCGAATTGCTCTGGAACTGAAATCGGAACGCTCACTGACATTTGACCTATCTGAAAGTCTGATAAACGTTGGAAAAATGACTAATTGCAAAAAAAAAATTTTTTCAACTTTTTTCAATTTTACCCCCGTGGGATATATATTCTACCCAAACACATTTGGAACTCTCCTGGGGTACTCTCACACATATTATTCCCTCATTTAGTGGATATTTTCACAAAAAAGTGAAATTTTCAAAAATCCAAAATATTGGCTGAAAACGACTAAATATCAAGGACTCATTGGGCGAATCGCTCTGGAACTGAAATCGGAACGCTCACTGACATTTCCCCTATCTGAAAGTCTGATAAACGTCGGAAAAATTAGTAAGTCCAAAAAAAAAATTTTTTCAATTTTTTTAAATTTTACCCCCTTGGAATATATATATTCTACCCACACACATTTGGAACTCTCCTGGGGTACCCTCACACATATTATTCCCTCATTTAGTGGATATGTTCACAAAAAAGTGAAATTTTCAAAAATCAAGAAAATTGGCTGAAAACGACTAAATATCAAGGTCTCATTGGGCGAATCGCTCTGGAACTGAAATCGGAATGCTCACTGACATTTCCCCTATCTGAAAGTCTGATAAACATTGGAAAAATGACTATGTCCAAAAAAACAAATTTTTCAACTTTTTTCAATTTTACCCCCGTGGGATATATATTCTACCCACACACATTTGGAACTCTCCTGGGGTACCCTCACACATATTATTCCCTCATTTAGTGGATATTTTCACAAAAAAGTGAAATTTTCAAAAATCCAGAAAATTGGCTGAAAACGACTAAATATCAAGGACTCATTGGGCGAATCGCTCTGGAACTGAAATCGGAACGTTCACTGACATTTGACCTATCTGAAAGTCTGATAAACGACGGAAAGATGACTATGTCCAAAAAAACTAATTTTTCAACTTTTTTCAATTTTACCCCCGTGGGATATATATTCTACCCACACACATTTGGAACTCTCCTGGGGTACCCTCACACATATTATTCCCTCATTTAGTGGATATTTTCACAAAAAAAGTGAAATTTTCAAAAATCCAGAAAATTGGCTGAAAACGACTAAATATCAAGGACTCATTGGGCGAATCGCTCTGGAACTGAAATCGGAACGTTCACTGACATTTGACCTATCTGAAAGTCTGATAAACAACGGAAAAATGACTATGTCCAAAAAAACTAATTTTTCAACTTTTTTCAATTTTACCCCCGTGGGATATATATTCTACCCACACACATTTGGAACTCTCCTGGGGTACCCTCACACATATTATTCCCTCATTTAGTGGATATTTTCACAAAAAAGTGAAATTTTCAAAAATCCAGAAAATTGGCTGAAAACGACTAAATATCAAGGACTCATTGGGCGAATCGCTCTGGAACTGAAATTGGAACGCTCACTGACATGTCCCCTATCTGAAAGTCTGATAAACGTCGTAAAAATGAATAAGTCCAAAAAAAAATTTTTTTTTACTTTTTTCAATTTTACCCCCGTGGGATATATATTCTACCCACACACATTTGGAACTCTCCTGGGGTGCCCTCACACATATTATTCCCTCATTCAGTGGATATTTTCACAAAAAAGTGAAATTTCCAAAATCCAGAAAATTGGCTGAAAACGACTAAATATGAAGGACTCATTGGGCGAATCGCTCTGGAACTGAAATCGGAACGCTCACTGACATTTGACCTATCTGAAAGTCTGATAAACGACGGAAAAATGACTATGTTCAAAAAAAAAAAATTTTTTTAACTTTTTTCAATTTTACCCCCGTGGGATATATACTCTACCCACACACATTTGGAACTCTCCTGGGGTACCCTCACACATATTATTCCCTCATTTAGTTGATATTTTCACAAAAAAGTGAAATTTCCAAAATCCAGAAAATTGGCTGAAAACGACTAAATATGAAGGACTCATTGGGCGAATCGCTCTGGAACTGAAATCGGAATGCTCACTGACATTTCCCCTATCTGAAAGTCTGATAAACACCGGAAAAATGACTAAGTCCAAAAAAAAATTTTTTTCACCTTTTTTCAATTTTACCCCCGTGGGATATATATTCTACCCACACACATTTGGAACTCTTCTGGGGTACCCTCACAGATATTATTCCCATATTTAGTGGATATTTTCACAAAAAAGTGAAATTTTCAAAAATCCAGAAAATTGGCTGAAAACGACTAAATATCAAGGACTCATTGGGCGAATCGCTCTGGAACTGAAATTGGAACGCTCACTGACATGTCCCCTATCTGAAAGTCTGATAAACATCGTAAAAATGAATAAGTCCAAAAAAAAATTTTTTTTTACTTTTTTCAATTTTACCCCCGTGGGATATATATTCTACCCACACACATTTGGAACTCTCCTGGGGTGCCCTCACACATATTATTCCCTCATTCAGTGGATATTTTCACAAAAAAGTGAAATTTCCAAAATCCAGAAAATTGGCTGAAAACGACTAAATATGAAGGACTCATTGGGCGAATCGCTCTGGAACTGAAATCGGAACGCTCACTGACATTTGACCTATCTGAAAGTCTGATAAACGACGGAAAAATGACTATGTTCAAAAAAAAAAAATTTTTTTAACTTTTTTCAATTTTACCCCCGTGGGATATATATTCTACCCACACACATTTGGAACTCTCCTGGGGTACCCTCACACATATTATTCCCTCATTTAGTTGATATTTTCACAAAAAAGTGAAATTTCCAAAATCCAGAAAATTGGCTGAAAACGACTAAATATGAAGGACTCATTGGGCGAATCGCTCTGGAACTGAAATCAGAATGCTCACTGACATTTCCCCTATCTGAAAGTCTGATAAACGTTGGAAAAATGACTGAGTCCAAAAAAAAATTTTTTTCAACTTTTTTCAATTTTACCCCCGTGGGATATATATTTTACCCACACACATTTGGAACTCTCCTGGGGTACCCTCACACATATTATTCCCTCATTTAGTGGATATTTTCAAAAAAAGTGAAGTTTTCAAAAATCCAAAATATTGACTGATAACGACTAAATATCAAAGACCCATTGGCCGAATCGCTCTGGAACTGAAATCGGAACGCTCACTGACATTTGCCCTATCTGAAAGTCTGATAAACGCCAGAAAAATGACTAAGTCAAAAAAAAAATTTTTTTCAACTTTTTTCAAATTTACCCCCGTGGGATATATATTCTACCCACACACATTTGGAACTCTCCTGGGGTACCCTCACATATATTATTCCCTCATTTAGTGGATATTTTCACAAAAAAGTGAAATTTTCAAAAATCCAGAAAATTGTCTGAAAATGGCTAAATATCAAGGACTCATTGGGCGAATTGCTCTGGAACTGAAATCGGAACGCTCACTGACATTTGACCTATCTGAAAGTCTGATAAACGTTGGAAAAATGACTAATTGCAAAAAAAAAATTTTTTCAACTTTTTTCAATTTTACCCCCGAGGGATGTATATTCTACCCACACACATTTGGAACTCTCCTGGGGTACCCTCACACATATTATTCCCTCATTTAGTGGATATTTTCACAAAAAAGTGAAATTTTCAAAAATCAAGAAAATTGGCTGAAAACGACTAAATATCAAGGACTCATTGGGCGAATCGCTCTGGAACTGAAATTGGAACGCTCACTGACATGTCCCCTATCTGAAAGTCTGATAAACGTCGTAAAAATGAATAAGTCCAAAAAAAAATTTTTTTTTACTTTTTTCAATTTTACCCCCGTGGGATATATATTCTACCCACACACATTTGGAACTCTCCTGGGGTGCCCTCACACATATTATTCCCTCATTCAGTGGATATTTTCACAAAAAAGTGAAATTTCCAAAATCCAGAAAATTGGCTGAAAACGACTAAATATGAAGGACTCATTGGGCGAATCGCTCTGGAACTGAAATCGGAACGCTCACTGACATTTGACCTATCTGAAAGTCTGATAAACGACGGAAAAATGACTGTTCAAAAAAAAAAATTTTTTTTAACTTTTTTCAATTTTACCCCCGTGGGATATATACTCTACCCACACACATTTGGAACTCTCCTGGGGTACCCTCACACATATTATTCCCTCATTTAGTTGATATTTTCACAAAAAAGTGAAATTTCCAAAATCCAGAAAATTGGCTGAAAACGACTAAATATGAAGGACTCATTGCGCGAATCGCTCTGGAACTGAAATCGGAACGCTCACTGACATTTGACCTCTCTGAAAGTCTGATAAACGACGGAAAAATGACTATGTCCAAAAAAAATAATTTTTCAACTTTTTTCAATTTTACCCCCGTGGGATATATATTCTACCCACACACATTTGGAACTCTCCTGGGGTACCCTCACACATATTATTGCCTCATTTAGTTGATATTTTCACAAAAAAGTGAAATTTTCAAAAATCCAGAAAATTGGCTGAAAACGACTAAATATCAAGGACTCATTGGGCGAATCGCTCTGGAACTGAAATTGGAACGCTCACTGACATGTCCCCTATCTGAAAGTCTGATAAACATCGTAAAAATGAATAAGTCCAAAAAAAAATTTTTTTTTACTTTTTTCAATTTTACCCCCGTGGGATATATATTCTACCCACACACATTTGGAACTCTCCTGGGGTACCCTCACATATATTATTCCCTCATTTAGTGGATATTTTCACAAAAAAGTACAATTTTCAAAAATCAATAAAATTGGCTGAAAACAACTAAATATCAAGGTCTAATTGGGCGAATCGCTCTGGAACTGAAATCGGAACGTTCACTGACATTTCCCCTATCTGAAAGTCTGATAAACAACGGAAAAATGACTATGTCCAAAAAAACAAATTTTTCAACTTTTTTCAATTTTACCCCCGTGGGATATATATTCTACCCACACACATTTGGAACTCTCCTGGGGTACCCTCACACATATTATTCCCTCATTTAGTGGATATTTTCACAAAAAAGTGAAATTTTCAAAAATCCAGAAAATTGGCTGAAAACGACTAAATATCAAGGACTCATTGGGCGAATCGCTCTGGAACTGAAATCGGAACGTTCACTGACATTTGACCTATCTGAAAGTCTGATAAACGACGGAAAGATGACTATGTCCAAAAAAACTAATTTTTCAACTTTTTTCAATTTTACCCCCGTGGGATATATATTCTACCCACACACATTTGGAACTCTCCTGGGGTACCCTCACACATATTATTCCCTCATTTAGTGGATATTTTCACAAAAAAGTGAAATTTTCAAAAATCCAGAAAATTGGCTGAAAACGACTAAATATCAAGGACTCATTGGGCGAATCGCTCTGGAACTGAAATCGGAACGTTCACTGACATTTGACGTATCTGAAAGTCTGATAAACAACGGAAAAATGACTATGTCCAAAAAAACTAATTTTTCAACTTTTTTCAATTTTACCCCCGTGGGATATATATTCTACCCACACACATTTGGAACTCTCCTGGGGTACCCTCACACATATTATTCCCTCATTTAGTGGATATTTTCACAAAAAAGTGAAATTTTCAAAAATCCAGAAAATTGGCTGAAAACGACTAAATATCAAGGACTCATTGGGCGAATCGCTCTGGAACTGAAATCAGAACGCTCACTGACATTTCCCCTATCTGAAAGTCTGATAAACACCGGAAAAATGACTAAGTCCAAAAAAAAATTTTTTTCACCTTTTTTCAATTTTACCCCCGTGGGATATATATTCTACCCAAACACATTTGGAACTCTTCTGGGGTACCCTCACAGATATTATTCCCATATTTAGTGGATATTTTCACAAAAAAGTGACATTTTCAAAAATCCAGAAAATTGGCTGAAAACGACTAAATATCAAGGACTCATTGGGCGAATCGCTCTGGAACTGAAATTGGAACGCTCACTGACATGTCCCCTATCTGAAAGTCTGATAAACGTCGTAAAAATGAATAAGTCCAAAAAAAAATTTTTTTTTACTTTTTTCAATTTTACCCCCGTGGGATATATATTCTACCCACACACATTTGGAACTCTCCTGGGGTGCCCTCACACATATTATTCCCTCATTCAGTGGATATTTTCACAAAAAAGTGAAATTTCCAAAATCCAGAAAATTGGCTGAAAACGACTAAATATGAAGGACTCATTGGGCGAATCGCTCTGGAACTGAAATCGGAACGCTCACTGACATTTGACCTATCTGAAAGTCTGATAAACGTTGGAAAAATGACTAAGTGCAAAAAAAAAAATTTTTCAACTTTTTTCAATTTTACCCCTTTGGAATATATATATTCTACCCACACACATTTGGAACTCTCCTGGGGTACCCTCACACATATTATTCCTTCATTTAGTGGATATTTTCACAAAAAAGTGACATTTTAAAAAATCCAGAAAATTGGCTGAAAATGACTAAATATCAAGGACTCATTGGGCGAATCTCTCTGGAACTGAAATCGGAATGTTCACTGACATTTCCCCTATCTGAAAGTCTGATAAACGTTGGAAAAATGACTGAGTAAAAAAAAAAAATTTTTTCTACTTTTTTCAATTTTACCCCCGTGGGATATATATTCTACCCACACACATTTGGAACTCTCGTGGGTTACCCTCACACATATTATTCCCTCATTTAGTGGATATTTTCCCAAAAAAGTGAAATTTTCAAAAATCCGGAAAATTGGCTGAAAACGACTAAATATCAAGGACTCATTGAGCGAATCGCTCTGGAACTGAAATCGGAACGCTCACTGACATTTCCCCTATCTGAAAGTCTGATAAACGTTGGAAAAATGACTAAGTCCAAAAAAAAAATTTTTTCAACTTTTTTCAAATTTACCCCCGTGGGATATATATTCTACCCACACACATTTGGAACTCTCCTGGGGTACCCTCACACATATCATTCCCTCATTCAGTGGATATTTTCACAAAAAATTAAAATTTTAAAAAATCCAGAAAATTGTCTGAAAACGACTAAATATCAAGAACTCATTGGGCGAATCGCTCTGGAACTGAAATCGGAACATTCACTGACATTTGACCTATCTGAAAGTCTAATAAACGTTGGGAAAATGACTAAGTGCAAAAAAAAATGTTTTTCAACTTTTTTCAATTTTACCCCCATGGGATATATATTCTACCCACACACATTTGAAACTCTCGTGGGTTACCCTCACACATATTATTCCCTCATTTAGTGGATATTTTCACAAAAAAGTGAAATTTTCAAAAATCCAGAAAATTTACTGAAAATGACTAAATATCAAGGTCTCATTGGGCGAATCGCTCTGGAACTGAAATCGGAACATTCACTGACATTTGACCTATCTGAAAGTCTGATAAACGACGGAAAAATGACTATGTCCAAAAAAACAAATTTTTCAACTTTTTTCAATTTTACCCCCGTGGGATATATATTCTACCCACACACATTTGGAACTCTCCTGGGTTACCCTCACACATATTATTCCCTCATTTAGTGGATATTTTCACAAAAAAGTGAAATTTTCAAAAATCCAGAAAATTGGCTGAAAACGACTAAATATCAAGGTCTCATTGGGCGAATCGCTCTGGAACTGAAATCGGAACGCTCACTGACATTTCCCCTATCTGAAAGTCTGATAAACAATGGAAAAATGACTAAGTCCAAAAAAAAATGTTTTTCAACTTTTTTCAATTTTACCCCCGTGGGATATATATTCTACCCACACACATTTGGAACTCTCCTGGGTTACCCTCACACATAATATTCCCTCATTTAGTGGATATTTTCACAAAAAAGTGAAATTTTCAAAATTCAAGAAAATTGGCTGAAAACGACTAAATATCAAGGTCTCATTGGGCGAATCGCTCTGGAACTGAAATCGGAACGCTCACTGACATTTCCCCTATCTGAAAGTCTGATAAACGTTGGAAAAATAACTAAGTCCAAAAAAAAAATTTTTTCAACTTTTTTCAAATTTACCCCCATGGGATATATATTCTACCCACACACATTTGGAACTCTCCTGGGGTACCCTGACACATATCATTCCCTCATTCAGTGGATATTTTCACAAAAAATTAAAATTTTAAAAAATCCAGAAAATTGTCTGAAAATGACTAAATATCAAGAACTCATTGGGCGAATCGCTCTGGAACTGAAATCGGAACATTCACTGACATTTGACCTATCTGAAAGTCTAATAAACGTTGGGAAAATGACTAAGTGCAAAAAAAAATGTTTTTCAACTTTTTTCAATTTTACCCCCGTGGGATATATATTCTACCCACACACATTTGAAACTCTCGTGGGTTACCCTCACACATATTATTCCCTCATTTAGTGGATATTTTCACAAAAAAGTGAAATTTTCAAAAATCCAGAAAATTTACTGAAAATGACTAAATATCAAGGTCTCATTGTGCGAATCGCTCTGGAACTGAAATCGGAACATTCACTGACATTTGACCTATCTGAAAGTCTGATAAACGACGGAAAAATGACTATGTCCAAAAAAACAAATTTTTCAACTTTTTTCAATTTTACCCCCGTGGGATATATATTCTACCCACACACATTTGGAACTCTCCTGGGTTACCCTCACACATATTATTCCCTCATTTAGTGGATATTTTCACAAAAAAGTGAAATTTTCAAAATTCAAGAAAATTGGCTGAAAACGACTAAATATCAAGGTCTCATTGGGCGAATCGCTCTGGAACTGAAATCGGAACGCTCACTGACATTTCCCCTATCTGAAAGTCTGATAAACGTTGGAAAAATAACTAAGTCCAAAAAAAAAATTTTTTCAACTTTTTTCAAATTTACCCCCATGGGATATATATTCTACCCACACACATTTGGAACTCTCCTGGGGTACCCTGACACATATCATTCCCTCATTCAGTGGATATTTTCACAAAAAATTAAAATTTTAAAAAATCCAGAAAATTGTCTGAAAATGACTAAATATCAAGAACTCATTGGGCGAATCGCTCTGGAACTGAAATCGGAACATTCACTGACATTTGACCTATCTGAAAGTCTAATAAACGTTGGGAAAATGACTAAGTGCAAAAAAAAATGTTTTTCAACTTTTTTCAATTTTACCCCCGTGGGATATATATTCTACCCACACACATTTGAAACTCTCGTGGGTTACCCTCACACATATTATTCCCTCATTTAGTGGATATTTTCACAAAAAAGTGAAATTTTCAAAAATCCAGAAAATTTACTGAAAATGACTAAATATCAAGGTCTCATTGTGCGAATCGCTCTGGAACTGAAATCGGAACATTCACTGACATTTGACCTATCTGAAAGTCTGATAAACGACGGAAAAATGACTATGTCCAAAAAAACAAATTTTTCAACTTTTTTCAATTTTACCCCCGTGGGATATATATTCTACCCACACACATTTGGAACTCTCCTGGGTTACCCTCACACATATTATTCCCTCATTTAGTGGATATTTTCACAAAAAAGTGAAATTTTCAAAATTCAAGAAAATTGGCTGAAAACGACTAAATATCAAGGTCTCATTGGGCGAATCGCTCTGGAACTGAAATCGGAACGCTCACTGACATTTGACCTATCTGAAAGTCTGATAAACGGCGGAAAAATGACTAAGTCCAAAAAAAATTTTTTTTGAACTTTTTTCAATTTTACCCCCGTGGGATATATATTCTACCCACACACATTTGGAACACTCGTGGGTTACCCTCACACATATTATTCCCTCATTTAGTGGATATTTTCACAAAAAAGTGACATTTTCAAAAATCCAGAAAATTGGCTGAAAACGACTAAATATCAAGGTCTCATTGGGCGAATCGCTCTGGAACTGAAATCGGAACGCTCACTGACATTTCCCCTATCTGAAAGTCTGATAAACAATGGAAAAATGACTAAGTCCAAAAAAAAATGTTTTTCAACTTTTTTCAATTTTACCCCCGTGGGATATATATTCTACCCACACACATTTGGAACACTCGTGGGTTACCCTCACACATATTATTCCCTCATTTAGTGGATATTTTCACAAAAAAGTGAAATTTTCAAAAATCCAGAAAATTGGCTGAAAACGACTAAATATCAAGGTCTCATTGGGCGAATCGCTCTGGAACTGAAATCGGTACGCTCACTGATATTTCCCCTATCTGAAAGTCTGATAAACAATGGAAAAATGACTAAGTCCAAAAAAAAATTTTTTTAAACTTTTTTCAATTTTACCCCCGTGGGATATATATTCTACCCACACACATTTGGAACTCTCCTTGGTTACCCTCACACATATTATTCCCTCATTTAGTGGATATTTTCACAAAAAAGTGAAATTTTCAAAATTCAAGAAAATTGGCTGAAAACGACTAAATATCAAGGTCTCATTGGGCGAATCGCTCTGGAACTGAAATCGGAACGCTCACTGACATTTCCCCTATCTGAAAGTCTGATAAACGTTGGAAAAATGACTAAGTCCAAAAAAAAAATTTTTTCAACTTTTTTCAAATTTACCCCCATGGGATATATATTCTACCCACACACATTTGGAACTCTCCTGGGTTACCCTGACACATATCATTCCCTCATTCAGTGGATATTTTCACAAAAAATTAAAATTTTAAAAAATCCAGAAAATTGTCTGAAAACGACTAAATATCAAGAACTCATTGGGCGAATCGCTCTGGAACTGAAATCAGAACGCTTACTGACATTTCCCCTATCTGAAAGTCTGATAAACGCCGGAAAAATGACTAAGTGCAAAAAAAAATTTTTTTCAACTTTTTTCAATTTTACCCCCGTGGGATATATATTCTACCCACACACATTTGGAACTCTCCTGGGGTACCCTCACACATATTATTCCCTCATTTAGTGGATATTTTCACAAAAAAGTGAAATTTTCAAAAATCCAGAAAATTGGCTGAAAACGACTAAATATCAAAGTCTCATTGGGCGAATCGCTCTGGAACTGAAATCGAAACGCTCACTGACATTTCCCCTATCTGAAAGTCTGATAAACGCCGGAAAAATGACTAAGTCCAAAAAAAAATTTTTTAAACTTTTTTCAATTTTACCCCCTTGGAATATATATATTCTACCCACACACATTTGGAACTCTCCTGGGGTACCCTCACACATATTATTCCCTCATTTAGTGGATATTTTCACAAAAAAGTGAAATTTTCAAATATCCAGAAAATTTGCTGAAAACGACTAAATATCAAGGTCTCATTGGGCGAATCGCTCTGGAACTGAAATCGGAACGCTCACTGACATTTCCCCTATCTGAAAGTCTGATAAACAATGGAAAAATGACTAAGTAGAAAAAAAAAATTTTTTTCAACTTTTTTCAATTTTACCCCCGTGGGATATATATTCTACCCACACACATTTGGAACTCTCGTGGGTTACCCTCACACATATTATTCCCTCATTTAGTGGATATTTTCCCAAAAAAGTGAAATTTTCAAAAATTCGGAAAATTGGCTGAAAACGACTAAATATCAAGGACTCATTGAGCGAATCGCTCTGGAACTGAAATTGGAACGCTCACTGACATTTCCCCTATCTGAAAGTCTGATAAACGTTGGAAAAATGACTAAGTCCAAAAAAAAAATTTTTTCAACTTTTTTCAAATTTACCCCCGTGGGATATATATTCTACCCACACACATTTGGAACTCTCCTGGGGTACCCTCACACATATCATTCCCTCATTCAGTGGATATTTTCACAAAAAATTAAAATTTTAAAAAATCCAGAAAATTGTCTGAAAACGACTAAATATCAAGAACTCATTGGGCGAATCGCTCTTTAACTGAAATCGGAACATTCACTGACATTTGACCTATCTGAAAGTCTAATAAACGTTGGGAAAATGACTAAGTGCAAAAAAAAATGTTTTTCAACTTTTTTCAATTTTACCCCCGTGGGATATATATTCTACCCACACACATTTGAAACTCTCGTGGGTTACCCTCACACATATTATTCCCTCATTTAGTGGATATTTTCACAAAAAAGTGAAATTTTCAAAAATCCAGAAAATTTACTGAAAATGACTAAATATCAAGGTCTCATTGGGCGAATCGCTCTGGAACTGAAATCGGAACATTCACTGACATTTGACCTATCTGAAAGTCTGATAAACGACGGAAAAATGACTATGTCCAAAAAAACAAATTTTTCAACTTTTTTCAATTTTACCCCCGTGGGATATATATTCTACCCACACACATTTGGAACTCTCCTGGGTTACCCTCACACATATTATTCCCTCATTTAGTGGATATTTTCACAAAAAAGTGAAATTTTCAAAATTCAAGAAAATTGGCTGAAAACGACTAAATATCAAGGTCTCATTGGGCGAATCGCTCTGGAACTGAAATCGGAACGCTCACTGACATTTGACCTATCTGAAAGTCTGATAAACGGCGGAAAAATGACTAAGTCCAAAAAAAATTTTTTTTGAACTTTTTTCAATTTTACCCCCGTGGGATATATATTCTACCCACACACATTTGGAACACTCGTGGGTTACCCTCACACATATTATTCCCTCATTTAGTGGATATTTTCACAAAAAAGTGAAATTTTCAAAAATCCAGAAAATTGGCTGAAAACGACTAAATATCAAGGTCTCATTGGGCGAATCGCTCTGGAACTGAAATCGGAACGCTCACTGACATTTTCCCTATCTGAAAGTCTGATAAACAATGGAATAATGACTAAGTCCAAAAAAAAATGTTTTTCAACTTTTTTCAATTTTACCCCCGTGGGATATATATTCTACCCACACACATTTGGAACACTCGTGGGTTACCCTCACACATATTATTCCCTCATTTAGTGGATATTTTCACAAAAAAGTGAAATTTTCAAAAATCCAGAAAATTGGCTGAAAACGACTAAATATCAAGGTCTCATTGGGCGAATCGCTCTGGAACTGAAATCGGTACGCTCACTGATATTTCCCCTATCTGAAAGTCTGATAAACAATGGAAAAATGACTAAGTCCAAAAAAAAATTTTTTTAAATTTTTTTCAATTTTACCCCCGTGGGATATATATTCTACCCACACACATTTGGAACTCTCCTGGGTTACCCTCACACATATTATTCCCTCATTTAGTGGATATTTTCACAAAAAAGTGAAATTTTCAAAATTCAAGAAAATTGGCTGAAAACGACTAAATATCAAGGTCTCATTGGGCGAATCGCTCTGGAACTGAAATCGGAACGCTCACTGACATTTCCCCTATCTGAAAGTCTGATAAACGTTGGAAAAATGACTAAGTCCAAAAAAAAAATTTTTTCAACTTTTTTCAAATTTACCCCCATGGGATATATATTCTACCCACACACATTTGGAACTCTCCTGGGGTACCCTGACACATATCATTCCCTCATTCAGTGGATATTTTCACAAAAAATTAAAATTTTAAAAAATCCAGAAAATTGTCTGAAAACGACTAAATATCAAGAACTCATTGGGCGAATCGCTCTGGAACTGAAATCAGAACGCTTACTGACATTTCCCCTATCTGAAAGTCTGATAAACGCCGGAAAAATGACTAAGTGCAAAAAAAAATTTTTTTCAACTTTTTTCAATTTTACCCCCGTGGGATATATATTCTACCCACACACATTTGGAACTCTCCTGGGGTACCCTCACACATATTATTCCCTCATTTAGTGGATATTTTCACAAAAAAGTGAAATTTTCAAAAATCCAGAAAATTGGCTGAAAACGACTAAATATCAAGGTCTCATTGGGCGAATCGCTCTGGAACTGAAATCGGTACGCTCACTGATATTTCCCCTATCTGAAAGTCTGATAAACAATGGAAAAATGACTAAGTCCAAAAAAAAATTTTTTTAAACTTTTTTCAATTTTACCCCAGTGGGATATATATTCTACCCACACACATTTGGTACTCTCCTGGGTTACCCTCACACATATTATTCCCTCATTTAGTGGATATTTTCACAAAAAAGTGAAATTTTCAAAATTCAAGAAAATTGGCTGAAAACGACTAAATATCAAGGTCTCATTGGGCGAATCGCTCTGGAACTGAAATCGGAACGCTCACTGACATTTCCCCTATCTGAAAGTCTGATAAACGTTGGAAAAATGACTAAGTCCAAAAAAAAATTTTTTTCAACTTTTTTCAAATTTACCCCCATGGGATATATATTCTACCCACACACATTTGGAACTCTCCTGGGGTACCCTGACACATATCATTCCCTCATTCAGTGGATATTTTCACAAAAAATTAAAATTTTAAAAAATCCAGAAAATTGTCTGAAAACGACTAAATATCAAGAACTCATTGGGCGAATCGCTCTGGAACTGAAATCAGAACGCTTACTGACATTTCCCCTATCTGAAAGTCTGATAAACGCCGGAAAAATGACTAAGTGCAAAAAAAAATTTTTTTCAACTTTTTTCAATTTTACCCCCGTGGGATATATATTCTACCCACACACATTTGGAACTCTCCTGGGGTACCCTCACACATATTATTCCCTCATTTAGTGGATATTTTCACAAAAAAGTGAAATTTTCAAAAATCCAGAAAATTGGCTGAAAACGACTAAATATCAAAGTCTCATTGGGCGAATCGCTCTGGAACTGAAATCGAAACGCTCACTGACATTTCCCCTATCTGAAAGTCTGATAAACGCCGGAAAAATGACTAAGTCCAAAAAAAAAATTTTTAAACTTTTTTCAATTTTACCCCCTTGGAATATATATATTCTAACCACACACATTTGGAACTCTCCTGGGGTACCCTCACACATATTATTCCCTCATTTAGTGGATATTTTCACAAAAAAGTGAAATTTTCAAATATCCAGAAAATTTGCTGAAAACGACTAAATATCAAGGTCTCATTGGGCGAATCGCTCTGGAACTGAAATCGGAATGCTCACTGACATTTGACCTATCTGAAAGTCTGATAAACGGCGGAAAAATGACTAAGTCCAAAAAAAAATTTTTTTGAACTTTTTTCAATTTTACCCCCGTGGGATATATATTCTACCCACACACATTTGGAACACTCGTGGGTTACCCTCACACATATTATTCCCTCATTTAGTGGATATTTTCACAAAAAAGTGAAATTTTCAAAAATCCAGAAAATTGGCTGAAAACGACTAAATATCAAGGTCTCATTGGGCGAATCGCTCTGGAACTGAAATCGGAACGCTCACTGACATTTCCCCTATCTGAAAGTCTGATAAACAATGGAAAAATGACTAAGTGCAAAAAAAAATTTTTTTCAACTTTTTTCAATTTTACCCCCGTGGGATATATATTCTACCCACACACATTTGGAACTCTCCTGGGTTACCCTCACACATATTATTCCCTCATTTAGTGGATATTTTCACAAAAAAGTGAAATTTTCACAATTCAAGAAAATTGGCTGAAAACGACTAAATATCAAGGTCTCATTGGGCGAATCGCTCTGGAACTGAAATTGGAACGCTCACTGACATTTCCCCTATCTGAAAGTCTGATAAACGTTGGAAAAATGACAGTCCAAAAAAAAAATTTTTTCAACTTTTTTCAAATTTACCCCCGTGGGATATATATTCTACCCACACACATTTGGAACTCTCCTGGGGTACCCTCACATATATTATTCCCTCATTTAGTGGATATTTTCACAAAAAAGTGAAATTTTCAAAAATCCAAAATATTGGCTGAAAACGACTAAATATCAAGGTCTCATTGGGCGAATCGCTCAGGAACTGAAATCGGAACATTCACTGACATTTGACTTATCTGAAAGTCTGATAAACGACAGAAAAATGACTATGTCCAACAACTTTTTTTCAACTTTTTTAAATTTTATCCCCGTGGGATATATATTCTACCCACACACATTTGGAACTCTCCTGGGGTACCCTCACACATATTATTCCCTCATTTAGTGGATATTTTCACAAAAAAGTGACATTTTCAAAAATCAAGAAAATTGGCTGAAAACGACTAAATATCAAGGACTCATTGGGCGAATCGCTCTGGAACTGAAATCGGAACGCTCACTGACATTTCCCCTATCTGAAAGTCTGATAAACGTTGGAAAAATGACTAAGTGCAAAAAAAAATTTTTTCGACTTTTTTCAATTTTACCCCCGTGGGATATATATTCTACCCACACACATTTGGAACACTCGTGGGTTACCCTCACACATATTATTCCCTCATTTAGTGGATATTTTCACAAAAAAGTGAAATTTTCAAAAATTCAGAAAATTTGCTGAAAACGACTAAATATCAAGGTCTCATTGGGCGAATCGCTCTGGAACTGAAATCGGAACATTCACTGACATTTGACCTATCTGAAAGTCTAGTAAACGACGGAAAAATGACTATGTCCAAAAAAACAAATTTTTCAACTTTTTTCAATTTTACCCCCGTGGGATATATATTCTACCCACACACATTTGGAACTCTCCTGGGGTACCCTCACATATATTATTCCCTCATTTAGTGGATATTTTCACAAAAAAGTGAAATTTTCAAAAATCCAAAATACTGGATGAAAACGACTAAATATCAAGGACTCATTAGGCGAATCGCTCTGGAACTGAAATCGGAACGCTCACTGACATTTCCCCTATCTGAAAGTCTGATAAACGTTGGAAAAATGACTAAGTGCAAAAAAAAATTTTTTCAACTTTTTTCAATTTTACCCCCGTGGGATATATATTCTACCCACACACATTTGGAACTCTCCTGGGGTACCCTCACACATATTATTCCCTCATTTAGTGGATATTTTCACAAAAAAGTGAAATTTTCAAAAATCCAGAAAATTGGCTGAAAACGACTAAATATCAAGGTCTCATTGGGCGAATCGCTCTGGAACTGAAATCGGAATGCTCACTGACATTTGACCTATCTGAAAGTCTGATAAACGGCGGAAAAATGACTAAGTCCAAAAAAAAATTTTTTTAAACTTTTTTCAATTTTACCCCCGTGGGATATATATTCTACCCACACACATTTGGAACTCTCCTGGGGTACCCTCACACATATTATTCCCTCATTTTGTGGATATTTTCACAAAAAAGTGAAATTTTCAAAAATACAGAAAATTGGCTAAAAACGACTAAATATCAAGGTCTCATTGGGCGAATCGCTCTGGAACTGAAATCGGAACGCTCACTGACATTTCCCCTATCTGAAAGTCTGATAAACGACGGAAAAATGACTAAGTCCAAAAAAAAATTTTTTTCAACTTTTTTCAATTTTACCCCCGTGGGATATATATTCTACCCACACACATTTGGAACTCTCCTGGGGTACCCTCACACATATTATTCCCTCATTTAGTGGATATTTTCACAAAAAAGTGAAATTTTCAAAAATCCAGAAAATTGGCTGAAAACGACTAAATATCAAGGTCTCATTGGGCGAATCGCTCTGGAACTGAAATCGGAACGCTCACTGACATTTCCCCTATCTGAAAGTCTGATAAACGTTGGAAAAATGACTAAGTCCAAAAAAACAAATTTTTCAACTTTTTTCAATTTTACCCCCGTGGGATATATATTCTACCCAAACACATTTGGAACTCTCCTGGGGTACCCTCACACATATTATTCCCTCATTTAGTGGATATTTTCACAAAAAAGTGAAATTTTCAAAAATACAGAAAATTGGCTGAAAACGACTAAATATCAAGGTCTCATTGGACGAATCGCTCTGGAACTGAAATCGGAATGCTCACTGACATTTGACCTATCTGAAAGTCTGATAAACGGCGGAAAAATGACTAAGTCCAAAAAAAAATTTTTTTAAACTTTTTTCAATTTTACCCCCGTGGGATATATATTCTACCCACACACATTTGGAACTCTCCTGGGGTACCCTCACACATATTATTCCCTCATTTTGTGGATATTTTCACAAAAAAGTGAAATTTTCAAAAATCCAGAAAATTGCCTGAAAACGACTAAATATCAAGGTCTCATTGGGAAATCGGAACGCTCACTGACATTTCCCCTATCTGAAAGTCTGATAAACGACGGAAAAATGACTATGTCCAAAAAAACAAATTTTTCAACTTTTTTCAATTTTACCCCCGTGGGATATATATTCTACCCACACACATTTGGAACTCTCCTGGGGTACCCTCACACATATTATTCAATCATTTAGTGGATATTTTCACAAAAAAGTGAAATTTTCAAAATTCAAGAAAATTGGCTGAAAACGACTAAATATCAAGGTCTCATTGGGCGAATCGCTCTGAAACTGAATTCGGAATGCTCACTGACATTTGACCTATCTGAAAGTCTGATAAACGGCGGAAAAATGACTAAGTCCAAAAAAAATTTTTTTTAAATTTTTTCAATTTTACCCCCGTGGGATATATATTCTACCCACACACATTTGGAACTCTCCTGGGGTACCCTCACACATATTATTCCCTCATTTAGTGGATATTTTCACAAAAAAGTGAAATTTTCAAAAATCCAGAAAATTGGCAGAAAACAACTAAATATCAAGGTCTCATTGGGCGAATCGCTCTGGAACTGAAATCGGAACACTCACTGACATTTCCCATATCTGAAAGTCTGATAAACGTTGGAAAAATGACTAAGTGCAAAAAAAAATTTTTTTCAACTTTTTTCAATTTTACCCCCGTGGGATATATATTCTACCCACACACATTTGGAACTCTCGTGGGTTACCCTCACACATATTATTCCCTCATTTAGTGGATATTTTCACAAAAAAGTGAAATTTTCAAAAATCCAGAAAATTTGCTGAAAACGACTAAATATCAAGGTCTCATTGGGCGAATCGCTCTGGAACTGAAATCGGAATGCTCACTGACATTTCCCCTATCTGAAAGTCTGATAAACAATGGAAAAATGACTAAGTCCAAAAAAAAATTTTTTTCAACTTTTTTCAATTTTACCCCCGTGGGATATATATTCTACCCACACACATTTGGAACTCTCGTGGGTTACCCTCACACATATTATTCTCTCATTTAGTGGATATTTTCACAAAAAAGTGAAATTTTCAAAATTCAAGAATATTGGCTGAAAACGACTAAATATTAAGGTCTCATTGGGCGAATCGCTCTGGAACTGAAATCGGAATGCTCACTGACATTTGACCTATCTGAAAGTCTGATAAACGGCGGAAAAATGACTAAGTCCAAAAAAATTTTTTTTTAAATTTTTTCAATTTTACCCCCGTGGGATATATATTCTAACCACACACATTTGGAACTCTCCTGGGGTACCCTCACACATATTATTCCCTCATTTAGTGGATATTTTCACAAAAAAGTGAAATTTTCAAAAATCCAGAAAATTGGCTGAAAACGACTAAATATCAAGGTCTCATTGGGCGAATCGCTCTGGAACTGAAATCGGAACGCTCACTGACATTTCCCCTATCTGAAAGTCTGATAAACGTTGGAAAAATGACTAAGTCCAAAAAAAAATTTTTTTCAACTTTTTTCAATTTTACCCCCGTGGGATATATATTCTACCCACACACATTTGGAACTCTCCTGGGGTACCCTCACACATATTATTCCCTCATTTAGTGGATATTTTCACAAAAAAGTGAAACTTTCAAAAATCCAGAAAATTGGCTGAAAACAACTAAATATCAAGGTCTCATTGGGCGAATCGCTCTGGAACTGAAATCGGAACACTCACTGACATTTCCCCTATCTGAAAGTCTGATAAACGTTGGAAAAATGACTAAGTGCAAAAAAAAATTTTTTTCAACTTTTTTCAATTTTACCCCCGTGGGATATATATTCTACCCACACACATTTGGAACTCTCGTGGGTTACCCTCACACATATTATTCCCTCATTTAGTGGATATTTTCACAAAAAAGTGAAATTTTCAAAAATCCAGAAAATTTGCTGAAAACGACTAAATATCAAGGTCTCATTGGGCGAATCGCTCTGGAACTGAAATCGGAACGCTCACTGACATTTCCCCTATCTGAAAGTCTGATAAACGACGGAAAAATGACTAAGTCCAAAAAAAATTTTTTTTCAACTTTTTTCAATTTTACCCCCGTGGGATATATATTCTACCCACACACATTTGGAACTCTCCTGGGGTACCCTCACACATATTATTCCCTCATTTAGTGGATATTTTCACAAAAAAGTGAAACTTTCAAAAATCCAGAAAATTGGCTGAAAACAACTAAATATCAAGGTCTCATTGGGCGAATCGCTCTGGAACTGAAATCGGAACACTCACTGACATTTCCCCTATCTGAAAGTCTGATAAACGTTGGAAAAATGACTAAGTGCAAAAAAAAATTTTTTTCAACTTTTTTCAATTTTACCCCCGTGGGATATATATTCTACCCACACACATTTGGAACTCTCGTGGGTTACCCTCACACATATTATTCCCTCATTTAGTGGATATTTTCACAAAAAAGTGAAATTTTCAAAAATCCAGAAAATTTGCTGAAAACGACTAAATATCAAGGTCTCATTGGGCGAATCGCTCTGGAACTGAAATCGGAACGCTCACTGACATTTCCCCTATCTGAAAGTCTGATAAACGACGGAAAAATGACTGTCCAAAAAAACAAATTTTTCAACTTTTTTCAATTTTACCCCGTGGGATATATATTCTACCCACACACATTTGGAACTCTCCTGGGGTAACCTCACACATATTATTCCCTCATTTAGTGGATATTTTCACAAAAAAGTGAAATTTTCAAAAATACAGAAAATTGGCTGAAAACGACTAAATATCAAGGTCTCATTGGGCGAATGGCTCTGTAACTGAAATCGGAACGCTCACTGACATTTCCCCTATCTGAAAGTCTGATAAACGTTGGAAAAATGACTAAGCCCAAAAAAAAATTTTTTTCAACTTTTTTCAATTTTACCCCCGTGGGATATATATTCTACCCACACACATTTGGAACTCTCCTGGGGTACCCTCACACATATTATTCCCTCATTTAGTGGATATTTTCACAAAAAAGTGAAATTTTCAAAAATCCAGAAAATTTGCTGAAAACGACTAAATATCAAGGTCTCATTGGGCGAATCGCTCTGGAACTGAAATCGGAACGCTCACTGACATTTCCCCTATCTGAAAGTCTGATAAACGACGGAAAAATGACTATGTCCAAAAAAACAAATTTTTCAACTTTTTTCAATTTTACCCCGTGGGATATATATTCTACCCACACACATTTGGAACTCTCCTGGGGTACCCTCACACATATTATTCCCTCATTTAGTGGATATTTTCACAAAAAAGTGAAATTTTCAAAAATACAGAAAATTGGCTGAAAACGACTAAATATCAAGGTCTCATTGGGCGAATGGCTCTGTAACTGAAATCGGAACGCTCACTGACATTTCCCCTATCTGAAAGTCTGATAAACGTTGGAAAAATGACAGCCCAAAAAAAAATTTTTTTCAACTTTTTTCAATTTTACCCCCGTGGGATATATATTCTACCCACACACATTTGGAACTCTCCTGGGGTACCCTCACACATATTATTCCCTCATTTAGTGGATATTTTCACAAAAAAGTGAAATTTTCAAAAATCCAGAAAATTTGCTGAAAACGACTAAATATCAAGGTCTCATTGGGCGAATCGCTCTGGAACTGAAATCGGAACGCTCACTGACATTTCCCCTATCTGAAAGTCTGATAAACGTTGGAAAAATGACTAAGTGCAAAAAAAAATTTTTTTCAACTTTTTTCAATTTTACCCCCGTGGGATATATATTCTACCCACACACATTTGGAACTCTCGTGGGTTACCCTCACACATATTATTCCCTCATTTAGTGGATATTTTCACAAAAAAGTGAAATTTTCAAAAATCCAGAAAATTTGCTGAAAACGACTAAATATCAAGGTCTCATTGGGCGAATCGCTCTGGAACTGAAATCGGAACGCTCACTGACATTTCCCCTATCTGAAAGTCTGATAAACGACGGAAAAATGACTATGTCCAAAAAAACAAATTTTTCAACTTTTTTCAATTTTACCCCGTGGGATATATATTCTACCCACACACATTTGGAACTCTCCTGGGGTACCCTCACACATATTATTCCCTCATTTAGTGGATATTTTCACAAAAAAGTGAAATTTTCAAAAATCCAGAAAATTGGCTGAAAACAACTAAATATCAAGGTTTAATTGGGCGAATCGCTCTGGAACTGAAATCGGAACGCTCACTGACATTTCCCCTATCTGAAAGTCTGATAAACGTTGGAAAAATGACTAAGTGCAAAAAAAAAAATTTTTTCAACTTTTTTCAATTTTACCCCCGTGGGATATATATTCTACCCACACACATTTGGAACTCTCGTGGGTTACCCTCACACATATTATTCCCTCATTTAGTGGATATTTTCACAAAAAAGTGAAATTTTCAAAAATCCAGAAAATTTGCTGAAAACGACTAAATATCAAGGTCTCATTGGGCGAATCGCTCTGGAACTGAAATCGGAACGCTCACTGACATTTCCCCTATCTGAAAGTCTGATAAACAATGGAAAAATGACTAAGTCCAAAAAAAAATTTTTTTCAACTTTTTTCAATTTTACCCCCGTGGGATATATATTCTACCCACACACATTTGGAACTCTCGTGGGTTACCCTCACACATATTATTCTCTCATTTAGTGGATATTTTCACAAAAAAGTGAAATTTTCAAAATTCAAGAAGATTGGCTGAAAACGACTAAATATCAAGGTCTCATTGGGCGAATCGCTCTGGAACTGAAATCGGAATGCTCACTGACATTTGACCTATCTGAAAGTCTGATAAACGGCGGAAAAATGACTAAGTCCAAAAAAAAATTTTTTTTAACTTTTTTCAATTTTACCCCCGTGGGATACATATTCTACCCACACACATTTGGAACTCTCCTGGGGTACCCTCACACATATTATTCCCTCATTTAGTGGATATTTTCACAAAAAAGTGAAATTTTCAAAAATACAGAAAATTGGCTGAAAACGACTAAATATCAAGGTCTCATTGGGCGAATCGCTCTGGAACAGAAATCAGAACGCTCACTGACATTTCCCCTATCTGAAAGTCTGATAAACGACGGAAAAATGACTAAGTCCAAAAAAAAATTTTTTTCAACTTTTTTCAATTTTACCCCCGTGGGATATGTATTCTACCCACACACATTTGGAACTCTCCTGGGGTACCCTCACACATATTATTCCCTCATTTAGTGGATATTTTCACCAAAAAGTGAAATTTTCAAAAATCCAGAAAATTGGCTGAAAACGACTAAATATCAAGGTCTCATTGGGCGAATCGCTCTGGAACTGAAATTGGAACGCTCACTGACATTTCCCCTATCTGAAAGTCTGATAAACGACGGAAAAATGACTATGTCCAAAAAAACAAATTTTTCAACTTTTTTCAATTTTACCCCCGTGGGATATATATTCTACCCACACACATTTGGAACTCTCCTGGGGTACCCTCACGCATATTATTCCCTCATTTAGTGGATATTTTCACAAAAAAGTGAAATTTTCAAAAATCCAGAAAATTGGCTGAAAACGACTAAATATCAAGGTCTCATTGGGCGAATCGCTCTGGAACTGAAATCGGAACGCTCACTGACATTTCCCCTATCTGAAAGTCTGATAAACGTTGGAAAAATGACTAAGTCCAAAAAAAAAATTTTTTCAACTTTTTTCAATTTTACCCCCGTGGGATATATATTCTACCCACACACATTTGGAACTCTCCTGGGGTACCCTCACACATATTATTCCCTCATTTAGTGGATATTTTCACAAAAAAGTGAAATTTTCAAAAATCCAGAAAATTGGCTGAAAACAACTAAATATCAAGGTCTCATTGGGCGAATCGCTCTGGAACTGAAATCGGAACGCTCACTGACATTTCCCCTATCTGAAAGTCTGATAAACGTTCGAAAAATGACTAAGTGCAAAAAAAAATTTTTTTCAACTTTTTTCAATTTTACCCCCGTGGGATATATATTCTACCCACACACATTTGGAACTCTCGTGGGTTACCCTCACACATATTATTCCCTCATTTAGTGGATATTTTCACAAAAAAGTGAAATTTTCAAAAATCCAGAAAATTTGCTGAAAACGACTAAATATCAAGGTCTCATTGGGCGAATCGCTCTGGAACTGAAATCGGAACGCTCACTGACATTTCCCCTATCTGAAAGTCTGATAAACAATGGAAAAATGACTAAGTCCAAAAAAAAATTTTTTTCAACTTTTTTCAATTTTACCCCCGTGGGATATATATTCTACCCACACACATTTGGAACTCTCGTGGGTTACCCTCACACATATTATTCTCTCATTTAGTGGATATTTTCACAAAAAAGTGAAATTTTCAAAATTCAAGAAAATTGGCTGAAAACGACTAAATATCAAGGTCTCATTGGGCGAATCGCTCTGGAACTGAAATCGGAATGCTCACTGACATTTGACCTATCTGAAAGTCTGATAAACGGCGGAAAAATGACTAAGTCCAAAAAAAAATTTTTTTCAACTTTTTTCAATTTTACCCCCGTCAGATATATATTCTACCCACACACATTTGGAACTCTCCTGGGGTACCCTCACACATATTATTCCCTCATTTAGTGGATATTTTCACAAAAAAGTGAAATTTTCAAAAATACAGAAAATTGGCTGAAAACGACTAAATATCAAGGTCTCATTGGGCGAATCGCTCTGGAACTGAAATCGGAACGCTCACTGACATTTCCCCTATCTGAAAGTCTGATAAACGACGGAAAAATGACTAAGTCCAAAAAAAAATTTTTTTCAACTTTTTTCAATTTTACCCCCGTCAGATATATATTCTACCCACACACATTTGGAACTCTCCTGGGGTACCCTCACACATATTATTCCCTCATTTAGTGGATATTTTCACCAAAAAGTGAAATTTTCAAAAATCCAGAAAATTGGCTGAAAACGACTAAATATCAAGGTCTCATTGGGCGAATCTCTCTGGAACTGAAATCGGAACGCTCACTGACATTTCCCCTATCTGAAAGTCTGATAAACGGCGGAAAAATGACTAAGTCCAAAAAAAAATTTTTTCAACTTTTTTCAATTTTACCCCCGTGGGATATATATTCTACCCACACACATTTGGAACTCTCCTAGGGTACCCTCACACATATTATTCCCTCATTTTGTGAATATTTTCACAAAAAAGTGACATTTTCAAAAATACAGAAAATTGGCTGAAAACGACTAAATATCAAGGTCTCATTGGGCGAATCGCTCTGGAACTGAAATCGGAACGCTCACTGACATTTCCCCTATCTGAAAGTCTGATAAACGACGGAAAAATGACTAAGTCCAAAAAAACAAATTTTTCAACTTTTTTCAATTTTACCCCCGTGGGATATATATTCTACCCACACACATTTGGAACTCTCCTGGGGTACCCTCACACATATTATTCCCTCATTTAGTGGATATTTTCACAAAAAAGTGAAATTTTCAAAAATCCAGAAAATTGGCTGAAAACGACAAAATATCAAGGTCTCATTGGGTGAATGGCTCTGTAACTGAAATCGGAACGCTCACTGACATTTCCCCTATCTGAAAGTCTAATAAACGTTGGAAAAATGACTAAGTCCAAAAAAAAATTTTTTTCAACTTTTTTCAATTTTACCCCCGTGGGATATATATTCTACCCACACACATTTGGAACTCTCCTGGGGTACCCTCACACATATTATTCCCTCATTTAGTGGATATTTTCACAAAAAAGTGAAATTTTCAAAAATCCAGAAAATTGGCTGAAAACAAGTAAATATCATGGTTTAATTGGGCGAATCGCTCTGGAACTGAAATCGGAACGCTCACTGACATTTCCCCTATCTGAAAGTCTGATAAACGTTGGAAAAATGACTAAGTGCAAAAAAAAAAATTTTTTCAACTTTTTTCAATTTTACCCCCGTGGGATATATATTCTACCCACACACATTTGGAACTCTCGTGGGTTACCCTCACACATATTATTCTCTCATTTAGTGGATATTTTCACAAAAAAGTGAAATTTTCAAAATTCAAGAAAATTGGCTGAAAACGACTAAATATCAAGGTCTCATTGGGCGAATCGCTCTGGAACTGAAATCGGAATGCTCACTGACATTTGACCTATCTGAAAGTCTGATAAACGGCGGAAAAATGACTAAGTCCAAAAAAAAATTTTTTTCAACTTTTTTCAATTTTACCCCCGCCAGATATATATTCTACCCACACACATTTGGAACTCTCCTGGGGTACCCTCACACATATTATTCCCTCATTTAGTGGATATTTTCACAAAAAAGTGAAATTTTCAAAAATACAGAAAATTGGCTGAAAACGACTAAATATCAAGGTCTCATTGGGCGAATCGCTCTGGAACTGAAATCGGAACGCTCACTGACATTTCCCCTATCTGAAAGTCTGATAAACGACGGAAAAATGACTAAGTCCAAAAAAAAATTTTTTTCAACTTTTTTCAATTTTACCCCCGTCAGATATATATTCTACCCACACACATTTGGAACTCTCCTGGGGTACCCTCACACATATTATTCCCTCATTTAGTGGATATTTTCACCAAAAAGTGAAATTTTCAAAAATCCAGAAAATTGGCTGAAAACGACTAAATATCAAGGTCTCATTGGGCGAATCGCTCTGGAACTGAAATCGGAACGCTCACTGACATTTCCCCTATCTGAAAGTCTGATAAACGGCGGAAAAATGACTAAGTCCAAAAAAAAATTTTTTCAACTTTTTTCAATTTTACCCCCGTGGGATATATATTCTACCCACACACATTTGGAACTCTCCTAGGGTACCCTCACACATATTATTCCCTCATTTTGTGAATATTTTCACAAAAAAGTGACATTTTCAAAAATACAGAAAATTGGCTGAAAACGACTAAATATCAAGGTCTCATCGGGCGAATCGCTCTGGAACTGAAATCGGAACGCTCACTGACATTTCCCCTATCTGAAAGTCTGATAAACGACGGAAAAATGACTAAGTCCAAAAAAACAAATTTTTCAACTTTTTTCAATTTTACCCCCGTGGGATATATATTCTACCCACACACATCTGGAACTCTCCTGGGGTACCCTCACACATATTATTCCCTCATTTAGTGGATATTTTCACAAAAAAGTGAAATTTTCAAAAATCCAGAAAATTGGCTGAAAACGACAAAATATCAAGGTCTCATTGGGCGAATGGCTCTGTAACTGAAATCGGAACGCTCACTGACATTTCCCCTATCTGAAAGTCTAATAAACGTTGGAAAAATGACTAAGTCCAAAAAAAAATTTTTTTCAACTTTTTTCAATTTTACCCCCGTGGGATATATATTCTACCCACACACATTTGGAACTCTCCTGGGGTACCCTCACACATATTATTCCCTCATTTAGTGGATATTTTCACAAAAAAGTGAAATTTTCAAAAATCCAGAAAATTGGCTGAAAACAACTAAATATCATGGTTTAATTGGGCGAATCGCTCTGGAACTGAAATCGGAACGCTCACTGACATTTCCCCTATCTGAAAGTCTGATAAACGTTGGAAAAATGACTAAGTGCAAAAAAAAAAATTTTTTCAACTTTTTTCAATTTTACCCCCGTGGGATATATATTCTACCCACACACATTTGGAACTCTCGTGGGTTACCCTCACACATATTATTCCCTCATTTAGTGGATATTTTCACAAAAAAGTGAAATTTTCAAAAATCCAGAAAATTGGCTGAAAACGACAAAATATCAAGGTCTCATTGGGTGAATGGCTCTGTAACTGAAATCGGAACGCTCACTGACATTTCCCCTATCTGAAAGTCTAATAAACGTTGGAAAAATGACTAAGTCCAAAAAAAAATTTTTTTCAACTTTTTTCAATTTTACCCCCGTGGGATATATATTCTACCCACACACATTTGGAACTCTCCTAGGGTACCCTCACACATATTATTCCCTCATTTAGTGGATATTTTCACAAAAAAGTGAAATTTTCAAAAATCCAGAAAATTGGCTGAAAACAAGTAAATATCATGGTTTAATTGGGCGAATCGCTCTGGAACTGAAATCGGAACGCTCACTGACATTTCCCCTATCTGAAAGTCTGATAAACGTTGGAAAAATGACTAAGTGCAAAAAAAAAAATTTTTTCAACTTTTTTCAATTTTACCCCCGTGGGATATATATTCTACCCACACACATTTGGAACTCTCGTGGGTTACCCTCACACATATTATTCTCTCATTTAGTGGATATTTTCACAAAAAAGTGAAATTTTCAAAATTCAAGAAAATTGGCTGAAAACGACTAAATATCAAGGTCTCATTGGGCGAATCGCTCTGGAACTGAAATCGGAATGCTCACTGACATTTGACCTATCTGAAAGTCTGATAAACGGCGGAAAAATGACTAAGTCCAAAAAAAAATTTTTTTCAACTTTTTTCAATTTTACCCCCGCCAGATATATATTCTACCCACACACATTTGGAACTCTCCTGGGGTACCCTCACACATATTATTCCCTCATTTAGTGGATATTTTCACAAAAAAGTGAAATTTTCAAAAATACAGAAAATTGGCTGAAAACGACTAAATATCAAGGTCTCATTGGGCGAATCGCTCTGGAACTGAAATCGGAACGCTCACTGACATTTCCCCTATCTGAAAGTCTGATAAACGACGGAAAAATGACTAAGTCCAAAAAAAAATTTTTTTCAACTTTTTTCAATTTTACCCCCGTCAGATATATATTCTACCCACACACATTTGGAACTCTCCTGGGGTACCCTCACACATATTATTCCCTCATTTAGTGGATATTTTCACCAAAAAGTGAAATTTTCAAAAATCCAGAAAATTGGCTGAAAACGACTAAATATCAAGGTCTCATTGGGCGAATCGCTCTGGAACTGAAATCGGAACGCTCACTGACATTTCCCCTATCTGAAAGTCTGATAAACGGCGGAAAAATGACTAAGTCCAAAAAAAAATTTTTTCAACTTTTTTCAATTTTACCCCCGTGGGATATATATTCTACCCACACACATTTGGAACTCTCCTAGGGTACCCTCACACATATTATTCCCTCATTTTGTGAATATTTTCACAAAAAAGTGACATTTTCAAAAATACAGAAAATTGGCTGAAAACGACTAAATATCAAGGTCTCATCGGGCGAATCGCTCTGGAACTGAAATCGGAACGCTCACTGACATTTCCCCTATCTGAAAGTCTGATAAACGACGGAAAAATGACTAAGTCCAAAAAAACAAATTTTTCAACTTTTTTCAATTTTACCCCCGTGGGATATATATTCTACCCACACACATTTGGAACTCTCCTGGGGTACCCTCACACATATTATTCCCTCATTTAGTGGATATTTTCACAAAAAAGTGAAATTTTCAAAAATCCAGAAAATTGGCTGAAAACGACAAAATATCAAGGTCTCATTGGGCGAATGGCTCTGTAACTGAAATCGGAACGCTCACTGACATTTCCCCTATCTGAAAGTCTAATAAACGTTGGAAAAATGACTAAGTCCAAAAAAAAATTTTTTTCAACTTTTTTCAATTTTACCCCCGTGGGATATATATTCTACCCACACACATTTGGAACTCTCCTGGGGTACCCTCACACATATTATTCCCTCATTTAGTGGATATTTTCACAAAAAAGTGAAATTTTCAAAAATCCAGAAAATTGGCTGAAAACAACTAAATATCATGGTTTAATTGGGCGAATCGCTCTGGAACTGAAATCGGAACGCTCACTGACATTTCCCCTATCTGAAAGTCTGATAAACGTTGGAAAAATGACTAAGTGCAAAAAAAAAAATTTTTTCAACTTTTTTCAATTTTACCCCCGTGGGATATATATTCTACCCACACACATTTGGAACTCTCGTGGGTTACCCTCACACATATTATTCCCTCATTTAGTGGATATTTTCACAAAAAAGTGAAATTTTCAAAAATCCAGAAAATTTGCTGAAAACGACTAAATATCAAGGTCTCATTGGGCGAATCGCTCTGGAACTGAAATCGGAATGCTCACTGACATTTGACCTATCTGAAAGTCTGATAAACGGCGGAAAAATGACTAAGTCCAAAAAAAAATTTTTTTAAACTTTTTTCAATTTTACCCCCGTGGGATATATATTCTACCCACACACATTTGGAACTCTCCTGGGGTACCCTCACACATATTATTCCCTCATTTAGTGGATATTTTCACAAAAAAGTGAAATTTTCAAAAATACAGAAAATTGGCTGAAAACGACTAAATATCAAGGTCTCATTGGGCGAATCGCTCTGGAACTGAAATCGGAACGCTCACTGACATTTCCCCTATCTGAAAGTCTGATAAACGACGGAAAAATGACTAAGTCCAAAAAAAATTTTTTTTCAACTTTTTTCAATTTTACCCCCGTGGGATATATATTCTACCCACACACATTTGGAACTCTCCTGGGGTACCCTCACACATATTATTCCCTCATTTAGTGGATATTTTCACCAAAAAGTGAAATTTTCAAAAATCCAGAAAATTGGCTGAAAACGACTAAATATCAAGGTCTCATTGGGCGAATCGCTCTGGAACTGAAATTGGAACGCTCACTGACATTTCCCCTATCTGAAAGTCTGATAAACGACGGAAAAATGACTATGTCCAAAAAAACAAATTTTTCAACTTTTTTCAATTTTACCCCCGTGGGATATATATTCTACCCACACACATTTGGAACTCTCCTGGGGTACCCTCACGCATATTATTCCCTCATTTAGTGGATATTTTCACAAAAAAGTGAAATTTTCAAAAATCCAGAAAAATGGCTGAAAACGACTAAATATCAAGGTCTCATTGGGCGAATCGCTCTGGAACTGAAATCGGAACGCTCACTGACATTTCCCCTATCTGAAAGTCTGATAAACGTTGGAAAAATGACTAAGTCCAAAAAAAAATTTTTTTCAACTTTTTTCAATTTTACCCCCGTGGGATATATATTCTACCCACACACATTTGGAACTCTCCTGGGGTACCCTCACACATATTATTCCCTCATTTAGTGGATATTTTCACAAAAAAGTGAAATTTTCAAAAATCCAGAAAATTGGCTGAAAACAACTAAATATCAAGGTCTCATTGGGCGAATCGCTCTGGAACTGAAATCGGAACGCTCACTGACATTTCCCCTATCTGAAAGTCTGATAAACGTTGGAAAAATGACTAAGTGCAAAAAAAAAAATTTTTTCAACTTTTTTCAATTTTACCCCCGTGGGATATATATTCTACCCACACACATTTGGAACTCTCGTGGGTTACCCTCACACATATTATTCCCTCATTTAGTGGATATTTTCACAAAAAAGTGAAATTTTCAAAAATCCAGAAAATTTGCTGAAAACGACTAAATATCAAGGTCTCATTGGGCGAATCGCTCTGGAACTGAAATCGGAACGCTCACTGACATTTCCCCTATCTGAAAGTCTGATAAACAATGGAAAAATGACTAAGTCCAAAAAAAAATTTTTTTCAACTTTTTTCAATTTTACCCCCGTGGGATATATATTCTACCCACACACATTTGGAACTCTCGTGGGTTACCCTCACACATATTATTCTCTCATTTAGTGGATATTTTCACAAAAAAGTGAAATTTTCAAAATTCAAGAAGATTGGCTGAAAACGACTAAATATCAAGGTCTCATTGGGCGAATCGCTCTGGAACTGAAATCGGAATGCTCACTGACATTTGACCTATCTGAAAGTCTGATAAACGGCGGAAAAATGACTAAGTCCAAAAAAAAATTTTTTTTAACTTTTTTCAATTTTACCCCCGTGGGATACATATTCTACCCACACACATTTGGAACTCTCCTGGGGTACCCTCACACATATTATTCCCTCATTTAGTGGATATTTTCACAAAAAAGTGAAATTTTCAAAAATACAGAAAATTGGCTGAAAACGACTAAATATCAAGGTCTCATTGGGCGAATCGCTCTGGAACAGAAATCGGAACGCTCACTGACATTTCCCCTATCTGAAAGTCTGATAAACGACGGAAAAATGACTAAGTCCAAAAAAAAATTTTTTTCAACTTTTTTCAATTTTACCCCCGTGGGATATATATTCTACCCACACACATTTGGAACTCTCCTGGGGTACCCTCACACATATTATTCCCTCATTTAGTGGATATTTTCACCAAAAAGTGAAATTTTCAAAAATCCAGAAAATTGGCTGAAAACGACTAAATATCAAGGTCTCATTGGGCGAATCGCTCTGGAACTGAAATTGGAACGCTCACTGACATTTCCCCTATCTGAAAGTCTGATAAACGACGGAAAAATGACTATGTCCAAAAAAACAAATTTTTCAACTTTTTTCAATTTTACCCCCATGGGATATATATTCTACCCACACACATTTGGAACTCTCCTGGGGTACCCTCACGCATATTATTCCCTCATTTAGTGGATATTTTCACAAAAAAGTGAAATTTTCAAAAATCCAGAAAATTGGCTGAAAACGACTAAATATCAAGGTCTCATTGGGCGAATCGCTCTGGAACTGAAATCGGAACGCTCACTGACATTTCCCCTATCTGAAAGTCTGATAAACGTTGGAAAAATGACTAAGTCCAAAAAAAAAATTTTTTCAACTTTTTTCAATTTTACCCCCGTGGGATATATATTCTACCCACACACATTTGGAACTCTCCTGGGGTACCCTCACACATATTATTCCCTCATTTAGTGGATATTTTCACAAAAAAGTGAAATTTTCAAAAATCCAGAAAATTGGCTGAAAACAACTAAATATCAAGGTCTCATTGGGCGAATCGCTCTGGAACTGAAATCGGAACGCTCACTGACATTTCCCCTATCTGAAAGTCTGATAAACGTTCGAAAAATGACTAAGTGCAAAAAAAAATTTTTTTCAACTTTTTTCAATTTTACCCCCGTGGGATATATATTCTACCCACACACATTTGGAACTCTCGTGGGTTACCCTCACACATATTATTCCCTCATTTAGTGGATATTTTCACAAAAAAGTGAAATTTTCAAAAATCCAGAAAATTTGCTGAAAACGACTAAATATCAAGGTCTCATTGGGCGAATCGCTCTGGAACTGAAATCGGAACGCTCACTGACATTTCCCCTATCTGAAAGTCTGATAAACAATGGAAAAATGACTAAGTCCAAAAAAAAATTTTTTTCAACTTTTTTCAATTTTACCCCCGTGGGATATATATTCTACCCACACACATTTGGAACTCTCGTGGGTTACCCTCACACATATTATTCTCTCATTTAGTGGATATTTTCACAAAAAAGTGAAATTTTCAAAATTCAAGAAAATTGGCTGAAAACGACTAAATATCAAGGTCTCATTGGGCGAATCGCTCTGGAACTGAAATCGGAATGCTCACTGACATTTGACCTATCTGAAAGTCTGATAAACGGCGGAAAAATGACTAAGTCCAAAAAAAAATTTTTTTCAACTTTTTTCAATTTTACCCCCGTCAGATATATATTCTACCCACACACATTTGGAACTCTCCTGGGGTACCCTCACACATATTATTCCCTCATTTAGTGGATATTTTCACAAAAAAGTGAAATTTTCAAAAATACAGAAAATTGGCTGAAAACGACTAAATATCAAGGTCTCATTGGGCGAATCGCTCTGGAACTGAAATCGGAACGCTCACTGACATTTCCCCTATCTGAAAGTCTGATAAACGACGGAAAAATGACTAAGTCCAAAAAAAAATTTTTTTCAACTTTTTTCAATTTTACCCCCGTCAGATATATATATATTCTACCCACACACATTTGGAACTCTCCTGGGGTACCCTCACACATATTATTCCCTCATTTAGTGGATATTTTCACCAAAAAGTGAAATTTTCAAAAATCCAGAAAATTGGCTGAAAACGACTAAATATCAAGGTCTCATTGGGCGAATCTCTCTGGAACTGAAATCGGAACGCTCACTGACATTTCCCCTATCTGAAAGTCTGATAAACGGCGGAAAAATGACTAAGTCCAAAAAAAAATTTTTTCAACTTTTTTCAATTTTACCCCCGTGGGATATATATTCTACCCACACACATTTGGAACTCTCCTAGGGTACCCTCACACATATTATTCCCTCATTTTGTGAATATTTTCACAAAAAAGTGACATTTTCAAAAATACAGAAAATTGGCTGAAAACGACTAAATATCAAGGTCTCATTGGGCGAATCGCTCTGGAACTGAAATCGGAACGCTCACTGACATTTCCCCTATCTGAAAGTCTGATAAACGACGGAAAAATGACTAAGTCCAAAAAAACAAATTTTTCAACTTTTTTCAATTTTACCCCCGTGGGATATATATTCTACCCACACACATTTGGAACTCTCCTGGGGTACCCTCACACATATTATTCCCTCATTTAGTGGATATTTTCACAAAAAAGTGAAATTTTCAAAAATCCAGAAAATTGGCTGAAAACGACAAAATATCAAGGTCTCATTGGGTGAATGGCTCTGTAACTGAAATCGGAACGCTCACTGACATTTCCCCTATCTGAAAGTCTAATAAACGTTGGAAAAATGACTAAGTCCAAAAAAAAATTTTTTTCAACTTTTTTCAATTTTACCCCCGTGGGATATATATTCTACCCACACACATTTGGAACTCTCCTGGGGTACCCTCACACATATTATTCCCTCATTTAGTGGATATTTTCACAAAAAAGTGAAATTTTCAAAAATCCAGAAAATTGGCTGAAAACAACTAAATATCATGGTTTAATTGGGCGAATCGCTCTGGAACTGAAATCGGAACGCTCACTGACATTTCCCCTATCTGAAAGTCTGATAAACAATGGAAAAATGACTAAGTCCAAAAAAAAATTTTTTTCAACTTTTTTCAATTTTACCCCCGTGGGATATATATTCTACCCACACACATTTGGAACTCTCGTGGGTTACCCTCACACATATTATTCTCTCATTTAGTGGATATTTTCACAAAAAAGTGAAATTTTCAAAATTCAAGAAGATTGGCTGAAAACGACTAAATATCAAGGTCTCATTGGGCGAATCGCTCTGGAACTGAAATCGGAATGCTCACTGACATTTGACCTATCTGAAAGTCTGATAAACGGCGGAAAAATGACTAAGTCCAAAAAAAAATTTTTTTTAACTTTTTTCAATTTTACCCCCGTGGGATACATATTCTACCCACACACATTTGGAACTCTCCTGGGGTACCCTCACACATATTATTCCCTCATTTAGTGGATATTTTCACAAAAAAGTGAAATTTTCAAAAATACAGAAAATTGGCTGAAAACGACTAAATATCAAGGTCTCATTGGGCGAATCGCTCTGGAACAGAAATCGGAACGCTCACTGACATTTCCCCTATCTGAAAGTCTGATAAACGACGGAAAAATGACTAAGTCCAAAAAAAAATTTTTTTCAACTTTTTTCAATTTTACCCCCGTGGGATATATATTCTACCCACACACATTTGGAACTCTCCTGGGGTACCCTCACACATATTATTCCCTCATTTAGTGGATATTTTCACCAAAAAGTGAAATTTTCAAAAATCCAGAAAATTGGCTGAAAACGACTAAATATCAAGGTCTCATTGGGCGAATCGCTCTGGAACTGAAATTGGAACGCTCACTGACATTTCCCCTATCTGAAAGTCTGATAAACGACGGAAAAATGACTATGTCCAAAAAAACAAATTTTTCAACTTTTTTCAATTTTACCCCCATGGGATATATATTCTACCGACACACATTTGGAACTCTCCTGGGGTACCCTCACGCATATTATTCCCTCATTTAGTGGATATTTTCACAAAAAAGTGAAATTTTCAAAAATCCAGAAAATTTGCTGAAAACGACTAAATATCAAGGTCTCATTGGGCGAATCGCTCTGGAACTGAAATCGGAACGCTCACTGACATTTCCCCTATCTGAAAGTCTGATAAACAATGGAAAAATGACTAAGTCCAAAAAAAAATTTTTTTCAACTTTTTTCAATTTTACCCCCGTGGGATATATATTCTACCCACACACATTTGGAACTCTCGTGGGTTACCCTCACACATATTATTCTCTCATTTAGTGGATATTTTCACAAAAAAGTGAAATTTTCAAAATTCAAGAAAATTGGCTGAAAACGACTAAATATCAAGGTCTCATTGGGCGAATCGCTCTGGAACTGAAATCGGAATGCTCACTGACATTTGACCTATCTGAAAGTCTGATAAACGGCGGAAAAATGACTAAGTCCAAAAAAAAATTTTTTTCAACTTTTTTCAATTTTACCCCCGTCAGATATATATTCTACCCACACACATTTGGAACTCTCCTGGGGTACCCTCACACATATTATTCCCTCATTTAGTGGATATTTTCACAAAAAAGTGAAATTTTCAAAAATACAGAAAATTGGCTGAAAACGACTAAATATCAAGGTCTCATTGGGCGAATCGCTCTGGAACTGAAATCGGAACGCTCACTGACATTTCCCCTATCTGAAAGTCTGATAAACGACGGAAAAATGACTAAGTCCAAAAAAAAATTTTTTTCAACTTTTTTCAATTTTACCCCCGTCAGATATATATTCTACCCACACACATTTGGAACTCTCCTGGGGTACCCTCACACATATTATTCCCTCATTTAGTGGATATTTTCACCAAAAAGTGAAATTTTCAAAAATCCAGAAAATTGGCTGAAAACGACTAAATATCAAGGTCTCATTGGGCGAATCTCTCTGGAACTGAAATCGGAACGCTCACTGACATTTCCCCTATCTGAAAGTCTGATAAACGGCGGAAAAATGACTAAGTCCAAAAAAAAATTTTTTCAACTTTTTTCAATTTTACCCCCGTGGGATATATATTCTACCCACACACATTTGGAACTCTCCTAGGGTACCCTCACACATATTATTCCCTCATTTTGTGAATATTTTCACAAAAAAGTGACATTTTCAAAAATACAGAAAATTGGCTGAAAACGACTAAATATCAAGGTCTCATTGGGCGAATCGCTCTGGAACTGAAATCGGAACGCTCACTGACATTTCCCCTATCTGAAAGTCTGATAAACGACGGAAAAATGACTAAGTCCAAAAAAACAAATTTTTCAACTTTTTTCAATTTTACCCCCGTGGGATATATATTCTACCCACACACATTTGGAACTCTCCTGGGGTACCCTCACACATATTATTCCCTCATTTAGTGGATATTTTCACAAAAAAGTGAAATTTTCAAAAATCCAGAAAATTGGCTGAAAACGACAAAATATCAAGGTCTCATTGGGTGAATGGCTCTGTAACTGAAATCGGAACGCTCACTGACATTTCCCCTATCTGAAAGTCTAATAAACGTTGGAAAAATGACTAAGTCCAAAAAAAAATTTTTTTCAACTTTTTTCAATTTTACCCCCGTGGGATATATATTCTACCCACACACATTTGGAACTCTCCTGGGGTACCCTCACACATATTATTCCCTCATTTAGTGGATATTTTCACAAAAAAGTGAAATTTTCAAAAATCCAGAAAATTGGCTGAAAACAACTAAATATCATGGTTTAATTGGGCGAATCGCTCTGGAACTGAAATCGGAACGCTCACTGACATTTCCCCTATCTGAAAGTCTGATAAACGTTGGAAAAATGACTAAGTGCAAAAAAAAAAATTTTTTCAACTTTTTTCAATTTTACCCCCGTGGGATATATATTCTACCCACACACATTTGGAACTCTCGTGGGTTACCCTCACACATATTATTCTCTCATTTAGTGGATATTTTCACAAAAAAGTGAAATTTTCAAAATTCAAGAAAATTGGCTGAAAACGACTAAATATCAAGGTCTCATTGGGCGAATCGCTCTGGAACTGAAATCGGAATGCTCACTGACATTTGACCTATCTGAAAGTCTGATAAACGGCGGAAAAATGACTAAGTCCAAAAAAAAATTTTTTTCAACTTTTTTCAATTTTACCCCCGTCAGATATATATTCTACCCACACACATTTGGAACTCTCCTGGGGTACCCTCACACATATTATTCCCTCATTTAGTGGATATTTTCACAAAAAAGTGAAATTTTCAAAAATACAGAAAATTGGCTGAAAACGACTAAATATCAAGGTCTCATTGGGCGAATCGCTCTGGAACTGAAATCGGAACGCTCACTGACATTTCCCCTATCTGAAAGTCTGATAAACGACGGAAAAATGACTAAGTCCAAAAAAAAATTTTTTTCAACTTTTTTCAATTTTACCCCCGTCAGATATATATTCTACCCACACACATTTGGAACTCTCCTGGGGTACCCTCACACATATTATTCCCTCATTTAGTGGATATTTTCACCAAAAAGTGAAATTTTCAAAAATCCAGAAAATTGGCTGAAAACGACTAAATATCAAGGTCTCATTGGGCGAATCGCTCTGGAACTGAAATCGGAACGCTCACTGACATTTCCCCTATCTGAAAGTCTGATAAACGGCGGAAAAATGACTAAGTCCAAAAAAAAATTTTTTCAACTTTTTTCAATTTTACCCCCGTGGGATATATATTCTACCCACACACATTTGGAACTCTCCTAGGGTACCCTCACACATATTATTCCCTCATTTTGTGAATATTTTCACAAAAAAGTGACATTTTCAAAAATACAGAAAATTGGCTGAAAACGACTAAATATCAAGGTCTCATTGGGCGAATCGCTCTGGAACTGAAATCGGAACGCTCACTGACATTTCCCCTATCTGAAAGTCTGATAAACGACGGAAAAATGACTAAGTCCAAAAAAACAAATTTTTCAACTTTTTTCAATTTTACCCCCGTGGGATATATATTCTACCCACACACATTTGGAACTCTCCTGGGGTACCCTCACACATATTATTCCCTCATTTAGTGGATATTTTCACAAAAAAGTGAAATTTTCAAAAATCCAGAAAATTGGCTGAAAACGACAAAATATCAAGGTCTCATTGGGCGAATGGCTCTGTAACTGAAATCGGAACGCTCACTGACATTTCCCCTATCTGAAAGTCTAATAAACGTTGGAAAAATGACTAAGTCCAAAAAAAAATTTTTTTCAACTTTTTTCAATTTTACCCCCGTGGGATATATATTCTACCCACACACATTTGGAACTCTCCTGGGGTACCCTCACACATATTATTCCCTCATTTAGTGGATATTTTCACAAAAAAGTGAAATTTTCAAAAATCCAGAAAATTGGCTGAAAACAACTAAATATCATGGTTTAATTGGGCGAATCGCTCTGGAACTGAAATCGGAACGCTCACTGACATTTCCCCTATCTGAAAGTCTGATAAACGTTGGAAAAATGACTAAGTGCAAAAAAAAAAATTTTTTCAACTTTTTTCAATTTTACCCCCGTGGGATATATATTCTACCCACACACATTTGGAACTCTCCTGGGGTACCCTCACACATATTATTCCCTCATTTAGTGGATATTTTCACAAAAAAGTGAAATTTTCAAAAATACAGAAAATTGGCTGAAAACGACTAAATATCAAGGTCTCATTGGGCGAATCGCTCTGGAACTGAAATTGGAACGCTCACTGACATTTCCCCTATCTGAAAGTCTGATAAACGACGGAAAAATGACTATGTCCAAAAAAACAAATTTTTCAACTTTTTTCAATTTTACCCCCGTGGGATATATATTCTACCCACACACATTTGGAACTCTCCTGGGGTACCCTCACGCATATTATTCCCTCATTTAGTGGATATTTTCACAAAAAAGTGAAATTTTCAAAAATCCAGAAAAATGGCTGAAAACGACTAAATATCAAGGTCTCATTGGGCGAATCGCTCTGGAACTGAAATCGGAACGCTCACTGACATTTCCCCTATCTGAAAGTCTGATAAACGTTGGAAAAATGACTAAGTCCAAAAAAAATTTTTTTTCAACTTTTTTCAATTTTACCCCCGTGGGATATATATTCTACCCACACACATTTGGAACTCTCCTGGGGTACCCTCACACATATTATTCCCTCATTTAGTGGATATTTTCACAAAAAAGTGAAATTTTCAAAAATCCAGAAAATTGGCTGAAAACAACTAAATATCAAGGTCTCATTGGGCGAATCGCTCTGGAACTGAAATCGGAACGCTCACTGACATTTCCCCTATCTGAAAGTCTGCTAAACGTTCGAAAAATGACTAAGTGCAAAAAAAAATTTTTTTCAACTTTTTTCAATTTTACCCCCGTGGGATATATATTCTACCCACACACATTTGGAACTCTCCTGGGGTACCCTCACACATATTATTCCCTCATTTAGTGGATATTTTCACAAAAAAGTGAAATTTTCAAATATCCAGAAAATTGCCTGAAAACGACTAAATATCAAGGTCTCATTGGGCGAATCGCTCTGGAACTGAAATCGGAACGCTCACTGACATTTCCCCTATCTGAAAGTCTGATAAACGACGGAAAAATGACTATGTCCAAAAAAACAAATTTTTCAACTTTTTTCAATTTTACCCCCGTGGGATATATATTCTACCCACACACATTTGGAACTCTCTTGGGTTACCCTCACACATATTATTCCCTCAATAAGTGGATATTTTCACAAAAAAGTGAAATTTTCAAAATTCCAGAAAATTGGCTGAAAATGACTAAATATCAAGGTCTCATTGGGCAAATCGCTCGGGAACTGAAATCGGAACGCTCACTGACATTTCCCCTATCTGAAAGTCTGATAAACGCCGGAAAAATGACTAAGTCCAAAAAAAAATTTTTTTCAACTTTTTTCAATTTTACCCCCGTGGGATATATATTCTACCCACACACATTTGGAACTCTCCTGGGGTACCCTCACACATATTATTCCCTCATTTAGTGGATATTTTCACAAAAAAGTGAAATTTTCAAAAATCCAGAAAATTGGCTGAAAACGACTAAATATCAAGGTCTCATTGGGCGAATCGCTCTGGAACTGAAATCGGAATGCTCACTGACATTTCCCCTATCTGAAAGTCTGATAAATGACGGAAAAATGACTATGTCCAAAAAAACAAATGTTTCAACTTTTTTCAATTTTACCCCCGTGGGATATATATTCTACCCACACACATTTGGAACTCTCTTGGGTTACCCTCACACATATTATTCCCTCAATAAGTGGATATTTTCACAAAAAAGTGAAATTTTCAAAATTCCAGAAAATTGGCTGAAAACGACTAAATATCAAGGTCTCATTGGGCAAATCGCTCGGGAACTGAAATCGGAACGCTCACTGACATTTCCCCTATCTGAAAGTCTGATAAACGCCGGAAAAATGACTAAGTCCAAAAAAAATTTTTTTCAACTTTTTTCAATTTTACCCCCGTGGGATATATATTCTACCCACACACATTTGGAACTCTCCTGGGGTACCCTCACACATATTATTCCCTCATTTAGTGGATATTTTCACAAAAAAGTGAAATTTTCAAAAATCCAGAAAATTGGCTGAAAACGACTAAATATCAAGGTCTCATTGGGCGAATCGCTCTGGAACTGAAATCGGAACGCTCACTGACATTTCCCCTATCTGAAAGTCTGATAAACGACGGAAAAATGACTAAGTCCAAAAAAAAATTTTTTTCAACTTTTTTCAATTTTACCCCCGTCAGATATATATTCTACCCACACACATTTGGAACTCTCCTTGGGTACCCTCACACATATTATTCCCTCATTTAGTGGATATTTTCACCAAAAAGTGAAATTTTCAAAAATCCAGAAAATTGGCTGAAAACGACTAAATATCAAGGTCTCATTGGGCGAATCGCTCTGGAACTGAAATCGGAACGCTCACTGACATTTCCCCTATCTGAAAGTCTGATAAACGACGGAAAAATGACTATGTCCAAAAAAACAAATTTTTCAACTTGTTTCAATTTTACCCCCGTGGGATATATATTCTACCCACACACATTTGGAACTCTCCTGGGGTACCCTCACACATATTATTCCCTCATTTTGTGGATATTTTCACAAAAAAGTGAAATTTTCAAAAATACAGAAAATTGGCTGAAAACGACTAAATATCAAGGTCTCATTGGGCGAATCGCTCTGGAACTGAAATCGGAACGCTCACTGACATTTCCCCTATCTGAAAGTCTGATAAACGTTGGAAAAATGACTAAGTCCAAAAAAAAATTTTTTTCAACTTTTTTCAATTTTACCCCTGTGGGATATATATTCTACCCACACACATTTGGAACTCTCCTGGGGTACCCTCACACATATTATTCCCTCATTTAGTGGATATTTTCACAAAAAAGTGAAATTTTCAAAAATCCAGAAAATTGGCTGAAAACAACTAAATATCAAGGTCTCATTGGGCGAATCGCTCTGGAACTGAAATCGGAACGCTCACTGACATTTCCCCTATCTGAAAGTCTGATAAACGTTCCAAAAATGACTAAGTGCAAAAAAATATTTTTTTCAACTTTTTTCAATTTTACCCCCGTGGGATATATATTCTACCCACACACATTTGGAACTCTCCTGGGGTACCCTCACACATATTATTCCCTCATTTAGTGGATATTTTCACAAAAAAGTGAAATTTTCAAAAATCCAGAAAATTGCCTGAAAACGACTAAATATCAAGGTCTCATTGGGCGAATCGCTCTGGAACTGAAATCGGAATGCTCACTGACATTTCCCCTATCTGAAAGTCTGATAAACGTTGGAAAAATGACTAAGTCCAAAAAAAAATTTTTTTCAACTTTTTTGAATTTTACCCCCGTGGGATATATATTCTACCCACACACATTTGGAACTCTCGTGGGTTACCCTCACATATATTATTCCCTCATTTAGTGGATATTTTCACAAAAAAGTGAAATTTTCAAAATTCAAGAAAATTGGCTGAAAACGACTAAATATCAAGGTCTCATTGGGCGAATCGCTCTGGAACTGAAATCGGAACGCTCACTGACATTTCCCCTATCTGAAAGTCTGATAAACGACGGAAAAATGACTAAGTCCAAAAAAAAATTTTTTTCAACTTTTTTCAATTTTACCCCCGTCAGATATATATTCTACCCACACACATTTGGAACTCTCCTTGGGTACCCTCACACATATTATTCCCTCATTTAGTGGATATTTTCACCAAAAAGTGAAATTTTCAAAAATCCAGAAAATTGGCTGAAAACGACTAAATATCAAGGTCTCATTGGGCGAATCGCTCTGGAACTGAAATCGGAACGCTCACTGACATTTCCCCTATCTGAAAGTCTGATAAACGACGGAAAAATGACTATGTCCAAAAAAACAAATTTTTCAACTTGTTTCAATTTTACCCCCGTGGGATATATATTCTACCCACACACATTTGGAACTCTCCTGGGGTACCCTCACACATATTATTCCCTCATTTTGTGGATATTTTCACAAAAAAGTGAAATTTTCAAAAATACAGAAAATTGGCTGAAAACGACTAAATATCAAGGTCTCATTGGGCGAATCGCTCTGGAACTGAAATCGGAACGCTCACTGACATTTCCCCTATCTGAAAGTCTGATAAACGTTGGAAAAATGACTAAGTCCAAAAAAAAATTTTTTTCAACTTTTTTCAATTTTACCCCTGTGGGATATATATTCTACCCACACACATTTGGAACTCTCCTGGGGTACCCTCACACATATTATTCCCTCATTTAGTGGATATTTTCACAAAAAAGTGAAATTTTCAAAAATCCAGAAAATTGGCTGAAAACAACTAAATATCAAGGTCTCATTGGGCGAATCGCTCTGGAACTGAAATCGGAACGCTCACTGACATTTCCCCTATCTGAAAGTCTGATAAACGTTCCAAAAATGACTAAGTGCAAAAAAAAATTTTTTTCAACTTTTTTCAATTTTACCCCCGTGGGATATATATTCTACCCACACACATTTGGAACTCTCCTGGGGTACCCTCACACATATTATTCCCTCATTTAGTGGATATTTTCACAAAAAAGTGAAATTTTCAAAAATCCAGAAAATTGCCTGAAAACGACTAAATATCAAGGTCTCATTGGGCGAATCGCTCTGGAACTGAAATCGGAATGCTCACTGACATTTCCCCTATCTGAAAGTCTGATAAACGTTGGAAAAATGACTAAGTCCAAAAAAAAATTTTTTTCAACTTTTTTGAATTTTACCCCCGTGGGATATATATTCTACCCACACACATTTGGAACTCTCGTGGGTTACCCTCACATATATTATTCCCTCATTTAGTGGATATTTTCACAAAAAAGTGAAATTTTCAAAATTCAAGAAAATTGGCTGAAAACGACTAAATATCAAGGTCTCATTGGGCGAATCGCTCTGGAACTGAAATCGGAATGCTCACTGACATTTCCCCTATCTGAAAGTCTGATAAACGTTGGAAAAATGACTAAGTCCAAAAAAAATTTTTTTTCAACTTTTTTCAAATTTACAGCTGTGGGATATATATTCTACCCACACACATTTGGAACTCTCCTGGGGTACCCTCACACATATTATTCCCTCATTTAGTGGATATTTTCACAAAAAAGTGAAATTTTCAAATATCCAGAAAATTGGCTGAAAACGACTAAATATCAAGGTGTCATTGGGCGAATCGCTCTGGAACTGAAATCGGAACGCTCACTGACATTTCCCCTATCTGAAAGTCTGATAAACGACGGAAAAATGACTATGTCCAAAAAAACAAATTTTTCAACTTTTTTCAATTTTACCCCCGTGGGATATATATTCTACCCACACACATTTGGAACTCTCTTGGGTTACCCTCACACATATTATTCCCTCAATAAGTGGATATTTTCACAAAAAAGTGAAATTTTCAAAATTCCAGAAAATTGGCTGAAAACGACTAAATATCAAGGTCTCATTGGGCAAATCGCTCGGGAACTGAAATCGGAACGCTCACTGACATTTCCCCTATCTGAAAGTCTGATAAACGCCGGAAAAATGACTAAGTCCAAAAAAAAATTTTTTTCAACTTTTTTCAATTTTACCCCCGTGGGATATATATTCTACCCACACACATTTGGAACTCTCCTGGGGTACCCTCACACATATTATTCCCTCATTTAGTGGATATTTTCACAAAAAAGTGAAATTTTCAAAAATCCAGAAAATTGGCTGAAAACGACTAAATATCAAGGTTTCATTGGGCGAATCGCTCTGGAACTGAAATCGGAATGCTCACTGACATTTCCCCTATCTGAAAGTCTGATAAATGACGGAAAAATGACTATGTCCAAAAAAACAAATTTTTCAACTTTTTTCAATTTTACCCCCGTGGGATATATATTCTACCCACACACATTTGGAACTCTCTTGGGTTACCCTCACACATATTATTCCCTCAATAAGTGGATATTTTCACAAAAAAGTGAAATTTTCAAAATTCCAGAAAATTGGCTGAAAACGACTAAATATCAAGGTCTCATTGGGCAAATCGCTCGGGAACTGAAATCGGAACGCTCACTGACATTTCCCCTATCTGAAAGTCTGATAAACGCCGGAAAAATGACTAAGTCCAAAAAAAAATTTTTTTCAACTTTTTTCAATTTTACCCCCGTGGGATATATATTCTACCCACACACATTTGGAACTCTCCTGGGGTACCCTCACACATATTATTCCCTCATTTAGTGGATATTTTCACCAAAAAGTGAAATTTTCAAAAATCCAGAAAATTGGCTGAAAACGACTAAATATCAAGGTCTCATTGGGCGAATCGCTCTGGAACTGAAATCGGAACGCTCACTGACATTTCCCCTATCTGAAAGTCTGATAAACGACGGAAAAATGACTATGTCCAAAAAAACAAATTTTTCAACTTGTTTCAATTTTACCCCCGTGGGATATATATTCTACCCACACACATTTGGAACTCTCCTGGGGTACCCTCACACATATTATTCCCTCATTTTGTGGATATTTTCACAAAAAAGTGAAATTTTCAAAAATACAGAAAATTGGCTGAAAACGACTAAATATCAAGGTCTCATTGGGCGAATCGCTCTGGAACTGAAATCGGAACGCTCACTGACATTTCCCCTATCTGAAAGTCTGATAAACAACGGAAAAATGACTATGTCCAAAAAAACAAATTTTTCAACTTTTTTCAATTTTACCCCCGTGGGATATATATTCTACCCACACACATTTGGAACTCTCTTGGGTTACCCTCACACATATTATTCCCTCAATAAGTGGATATTTTCACAAAAAAGTGAAATTTTCAAAATTCCAGAAAATTGGCTGAAAACGACTAAATATCAAGGTCTCATTGGGCAAATCGCTCGGGAACTGAAATCGGAACGCTCACTGACATTTCCCCTATCTGAAAGTCTGATAAACGCCGGAAAAATGGCTAAGTCCAAAAAAAAATTTTTTTCAACTTTTTTCAATTTTACCCCCGTGGGATATATATTCTACCCACACACATTTGGAACTCTCCTGGGGTACCCTCACACATATTATTCCCTCATTTAGTGGATATTTTCACAAAAAAGTGAAATTTTCAAAAATCCAGAAAATTGGCTGAAAACGACTAAATATCAAGGTCTCATTGGGCGAATCGCTCTGGAACTGAAATCGGAATGCTCACTGACATTTGACCTATCTGAAAGTCTGATAAACGGCGGAAAAAAGATTAAGTTCCAAAAAAAATTTTTTTCAACTTTTTTCAATTTTACCCCCGTGGGATATATATTCTACCCACACACATTTGGAACTCTCCTGGGGTACCCTCACACATATCATTCCCTCATTCAGTGGATATTTTCACAAAAAAGTAAAATTTTCAAAAATCCAGAAAATTGGCTGAAAACGACTAAATATCAAGGACTCATTGGGCAAATCGCTCTGGAACTGAAATCGGAATGCTCACTGACATTTCCCCTATCTGAAAGTCTGATAAACGCCGGAAAAATGACTAAGTCCAAAAAAAAATTTTTTTCAACTTTTTTCAATTTTACCCCCGTGGGATATATATTCTACCCACACACATTTGGAACTCTCCTGGGGTACCCTCACACATATTATTCCCTCATTTAGTAGATATTTTCACAAAAAAGTGAAATTTTCAAAAATACAGAAAATTGGCTGAAAACGACTAAATATCAAGGTCTCATTGGGCGAATCGCTCTGGAACTGAAATCGGAACGCTCACTGACATTTCCCCTATCTGAAAGTCTGATAAACGCCGGAAAAAAGACTAAGTCCAAAAAAAAATTTTTTTCAACTTTTTTCAATTTTACCCCCGTGGGATTTATATTCTACCCACACACATTTGGAACTCTCCTGGGGTACCCTCAGACATATTATTTCCTCATTTAGTGGATATTTTCACAAAAAAGTGAAATTTTCAAAAATCCAGAAAATTGGCTGAAAACGACTAAATATCAAGGTCTCATTGGGCGAATCGCTCTGGAACTGAAATCGGAACGCTCACTGACATTTCCCCTATCTGAAAGTCTGATAAACGTTGGAAAAATGACTAAGTCCAAAAAAAAATTTTTTTCAACTTTTTTCAATTTTACCTCCGTGGGATATATATTCTACCCACACACATTTGGAACTCTCCTGGGGTACCCTCACACATATTATTCCCTCATTTAGTGGATATTTTCACAAAAAAGTGAAATTTTCAAAAATCCAGAAAATTGGCTGAAAACAACTAAATATCAAGGTCTCATTGGGCGAATCGCTCTGGAACTGAAATCGGAACGCTCACTGACATTTCCCCTATCTGAAAGTCTGATAAACGTTCGAAAAATGACTAAGTGCAAAAAAAAATTTTTTTCAACTTTTTTCAATTTTACCCCCGTGGGATATATATTCTACCCACACACATTTGGAACTCTCCTGGGTTACCCTCACACATATTATTCCCTCATTTAGTGGATATTTTCACAAAAAAGTGAAATTTTCAAAAATCCAGAAAATTGCCTGAAAACGACTAAATATCAAGGTCTCATTGGGCGAATCGCTCTGGAACTGAAATCGGAACGCTCACTGACATTTCCCCTATCTGAAAGTCTGATAAACGTTGGAAAAATGACTAAGTCCAAAAAAAAATTTTTTTCAACTTTTTTGAATTTTACCCCCGTGGGATATATATTCTACCCACACACATTTGGAACTCTCGTGGGTTACCCTCACATATATTATTCCCTCATTTAGTGGATATTTTCACAAAAAAGTGAAATTTTCAAAATTCAAGAAAATTGGCTGAAAACGACTAAATATCAAGGTCTCATTGGGCGAATCGCTCTGGAACTGAAATCGGAATGCTCACTGATATTTCCCCTATCTGAAAGTCTGATAAACGTTGGAAAAATGACTAAGTCCAAAAAAAATTTTTTTTCAACTTTTTTCAATTTTACAGCTGTGGGATATATATTCTACCCACACACATTTGGAACTCTCCTGGGGTACCCTCACACATATTATTCCCTCATTTAGCGGATATTTTCACAAAAAAGTGAAATTTTCAAATATCCAGAAAATTGGCTGAAAACGACTAAATATCAAGGTCTCATTGGGCGAATCGCTCTGGAACTGAAATCGGAACGCTCACTGACATTTCCCCTATCTGAAAGTCTGATAAACGACGGAAAAATGACTATGTCCAAAAAAACAAATTTTTCAACTTTTTTCAATTTTACCCCCGTGGGATATATATTCTACCCACACACATTTGGAACTCTCTTGGGTTACCCTCACACATATTATTCCCTCAATAAGTGGATATTTTCACAAAAAAGTGAAATTTTCAAAATTCCAGAAAATTGGCTGAAAACGACTAAATATCAAGGTCTCATTGGGCAAATCGCTCGGGAACTGAAATCGGAACGCTCACTGACATTTCCCCTATCTGAAAGTCTGATAAACGCCGGAAAAATGACTAAGTCCAAAAAAAAATTTTTTTCAACTTTTTTCAATTTTACCCCCGTGGGATATATATTCTACCCACACACATTTGGAACTCTCCTGGGGTACCCTCACACATATTATTCCCTCATTTAGTGGATATTTTCACAAAAAAGTGAAATTTTCAAAAATCCAGAAAATTGGCTGAAAACGACTAAATATCAAGGTCTCATTGGGCGAATCGCTCTGGAACTGAAATCGGAACGCTCACTGACATTTCCCCTATCTGAAAGTCTGATAAACGACGGAAAAATGACTAAGTCCAAAAAAAAATTTTTTTCAACTTTTTTCAATTTTACCCCCGTCAGATATATATTCTACCCACACACATTTGGAGCTCTCCTTGGGTACCCTCACACATATTATTCCCTCATTTAGTGGATATTTTCACCAAAAAGTGAAATTTTCAAAAATCCAGAAAATTGGCTGAAAACGACTAAATATCAAGGTCTCATTGGGCGAATCGCTCTGGAACTGAAATCGGAACGCTCACTGACATTTCCCCTATCTGAAAGTCTGATAAACGACGGAAAAATGACTATGTCCAAAAAAACAAATTTTTCAACTTTTTTCAATTTTACCCCCGTGGGATATATATTCTACCCACACACATTTGGAACTCTCTTGGGTTACCCTCACACATATTATTCCCTCAATAAGTGGATATTTTCACAAAAAAGTGAAATTTTCAAAATTCCAGAAAATTGGCTGAAAACGACTAAATATCAAGGTCTCATTGGGCAAATCGCTCGGGAACTGAAATCGGAACGCTCACTGACATTTCCCCTATCTGAAAGTCTGATAAACGCCGGAAAAATGACTAAGTCCAAAAAAAAATTTTTTTCAACTTTTTTCAATTTTACCCCCGTGGGATATATATTCTACCCACACACATTTGGAACTCTCCTGGGGTACCCTCACACATATTATTCCCTCATTTAGTGGATATTTTCACAAAAAAGTGAAATTTTCAAAAATCCAGAAAATTGCCTGAAAACGACTAAATATCAAGGTCTCATTGGGCGAATCGCTCTGGAACTGAAATCGGAACGCTCACTGACATTTCCCCTATCTGAAAGTCTGATAAATGACGGAAAAATGACTATGTCCAAAAAAACAAATTTTTCAACTTTTTTCAATTTTACCCCCGTGGGATATATATTCTACCCACACACATTTGAAACTCTCTTGGGTTACCCTCACACATATTATTCCCTCAATAAGTGGATATTTTCACAAAAAAGTGAAATTTTCAAAATTCCAGAAAATTGGCTGAAAACGACTAAATATCAAGGTCTCATTGGGCAAATCGCTCGGGAACTGAAATCGGAACGCTCACTGACATTTCCCCTATCTGAAAGTCTGATAAACGACGGAAAAATGACTAAGTCCAAAAAAAAATTTTTTTCAACTTTTTTCAATTTTACCCCCGTCAGATATATATTCTACCCACACACATTTGGAACTCTCCTTGGGTACCCTCACACATATTATTCCCTCATTTAGTGGATATTTTCACCAAAAAGTGAAATTTTCAAAAATCCAGAAAATTGGCTGAAAACGACTAAATATCAAGGTCTCATTGGGCGAATCGCTCTGGAACTGAAATCGGAACGCTCACTGACATTTCCCCTATCTGAAAGTCTGATAAACGACGGAAAAATGACTATGTCCAAAAAAACAAATTTTTCAACTTGTTTCAATTTTACCCCCGTGGGATATATATTCTACCCACACACATTTGGAACTCTCCTGGGGTACCCTCACACATATTATTCCCTCATTTTGTGGATATTTTCACAAAAAAGTGAAATTTTCAAAAATACAGAAAATTGGCTGAAAACGACTAAATATCAAGGTCTCATTGGGCGAATCGCTCTGGAACTGAAATCGGAACGCTCACTGACATTTCCCCTATCTGAAAGTCTGATAAACGACGGAAAAATGACTAAGTCCAAAAAAAATTTTTTTTCAACTTTTTTCAATTTTACCCCCGTAGGATATATATTCTACCCACACACATTTGGAACTCTCCTGGGGTACCCTCACACATATTATTCCCTCATTTAGTGGATATTTTCACAAAAAAGTGAAATTTTCAAAAATCCAGAAAATTGCCTGAAAACGACTAAATATCAAGGTCTCATTGGGCGAATCGCTCTGGAACTGAAATTGGAACGCTCACTGACATTTCCCCTATCTGAAAGTCTGATAAACAACGGAAAAATGACTATGTCCAAAAAAACAAATTTTTCAACTTTTTTCAATTTTACCCCCGTGGGATATATATTCTACCCACACACATTTGGAACTCTCTTGGGTTACCCTCACACATATTATTCCCTCAATAAGTGGATATTTTCACAAAAAAGTGAAATTTTCAAAATTCCAGAAAATTGGCTGAAAACGACTAAATATCAAGGTCTCATTGGGCAAATCGCTCGGGAACTGAAATCGGAACGCTCACTGACATTTCCCCTATCTGAAAGTCTGATAAACGCCGGAAAAATGGCTAAGTCCAAAAAAAAATTTTTTTAAACTTTTTTCAATTTTACCCCCGTGGGATATATATTCTACCCACACACATTTGGAACTCTCCTGGGGTACCCTCATGCATATTATTCCCTCATTTAGTGGATATTTTCACAAAAAAGTGAAATTTTCAAAAATCCAGAAAATTGGCTGAAAACGACTAAATATCAAGGTCTCATTGGGCGAATCGCTCTGGAACTGAAATCGGAATGCTCACTGACATTTGACCTATCTGAAAGTCTGATAAACGGCGGAAAAATGATTAAGTTCCAAAAAAAATTTTTTTCAACTTTTTTCAATTTTACCCCCGTGGGATATATATTCTACCCACACACATTTGGAACTCTCCTGGGGTACCCTCACACATATTATTCCCTCATTTAGTGGATATTTTCACAAAAAAGTGAAATTTTCAAAAATCCAGAAAATTGGCTGAAAACAACTAAATATCAAGGTCTCATTGGGCGAATCGCTCTGGAACTGAAATCGGAACGCTCACTGACATTTCCCCTATCTGAAAGTCTGATAAACGTTCGAAAAATGACTAAGTGCAAAAAAAAATTTTTTTCAACTTTTTTCAATTTTACCCCCGTGGGATATATATTCTACCCACACACATTTGGAACTCTCCTGGGGTACCCTCACACATATTATTCCCTCATTTAGTGGATATTTTCACAAAAAAGTGAAATTTTCAAAAATCCAGAAAATTGCCTGAAAACGACTAAATATCAAGGTCTCATTGGGCGAATCGCTCTGGAACTGAAATCGGAACGCTCACTGACATTTCCCCTATCTGAAAGTCTGATAAACGTTGGAAAAATGACTAAGTCCAAAAAAAAATTTTTTTCAACTTTTTTCAATTTTACCCCTGTGGGATATATGTTCTACCCACACACATTTGGAACTCTCCTGGGGTACCCTCACACATATTATTCCCTCATTTAGTGGATATTTTCACAAAAAAGTGAAATTTTCAAAAATCCAGAAAATTGGCTGAAAACGACTAAATATCAAGGTCTCATTGGGCGAATCGCTCTGGAACTGAAATCGGAATGCTCACTGACATTTCCCCTATCTGAAAGTCTGATAAACAACGGAAAAATGACTATGTCCAAAAAAACAAATTTTTCAACTTTTTTCAATTTTACCCCCGTGGGATATATATTCTACCCACACACATTTGGAACTCTCTTGGGTTACCCTCACACATATTATTCCCTCAATAAGTGGATATTTTCACAAAAAAGTGAAATTTTCAAAATTCCAGAAAATTGGCTGAAAACGACTAAATATCAAGGTCTCATTGGGCAAATCGCTCGGGAACTGAAATCGGAACGCTCACTGACATTTCCCCTATCTGAAAGTCTGATAAACGCCGGAAAAATGGCTAAGTCCAAAAAAAAATTTTTTTAAACTTTTTTCAATTTTACCCCCGTGGGATATATATTCTACCCACACACATTTGGAACTCTCCTGGGGTACCCTCACGCATATTATTCCCTCATTTAGTGGATATTTTCACAAAAAAGTGAAATTTTCAAAAATCCAGAAAATTGGCTGAAAACGACTAAATATCAAGGTCTCATTGGGCGAATCGCTCTGGAACTGAAATCGGAATGCTCACTGACATTTGACCTATCTGAAAGTCTGATAAACGGCAGAAAAATGATTAAGTTCCAAAAAAAATTTTTTTCAACTTTTTTCAATTTTACCCCCGTGGGATATATATTCTACCCACACACATTTGGAACTCTCCTGGGGTACCCTCACACATATTATTCCCTCATTTAGTGGATATTTTCACAAAAAAGTGAAATTTTCAAAAATCCAGAAAATTGGCTGAAAACAACTAAATATCAAGGTCTCATTGGGCGAATCGCTCTGGAACTGAAATCGGAACGCTCACTGACATTTCCCCTATCTGAAAGTCTGATAAACGTTGGAAAAATGACTAAGTCCAAAAAAAAATTTTTTTCAACTTTTTTCAATTTTACCCCTGTGGGATATATGTTCTACCCACACACATTTGGAACTCTCCTGGGGTACCCTCACACATATTATTCCCTCATTTAGTGGATATTTTCACAAAAAAGTGAAATTTTCAAAAATCCAGAAAATTGGCTGAAAACGACTAAATATCAAGGTCTCATTGGGCGAATCGCTCTGGAACTGAAATCGGAATGCTCACTGACATTTCCCCTATCTGAAAGTCTGATAAACGACGGAAAAATGACTGTCCAAAAAAACAAATTTTTCAACTTTTTTCAATTTTACCCCCGTGGGATATATATTCTACCCACACACATTTGGAACTCTCTTGGGTTACCCTCACACATATTATTCCCTCAATAAGTGGATATTTTCACAAAAAAGTGAAATTTTCAAAATTCCAGAAAATTGGCTGAAAACGACTAAATATCAAGGTCTCATTGGGCAAATCGCTCGGGAACTGAAATCGGAACGCTCACTGACATTTCCCCTATCTGAAAGTCTGATAAACGGCGGAAAAATGATTAAGTTCCAAAAAAAATTTTTTTCAACTTTTTTCAATTTTACCCCCGTGGGATATATATTCTACCCACACACATTTGGAACTCTCCTGGGGTACCCTCACACATATTATTCCCTCATTTAGTGGATATTTTCACAAAAAAGTGAAATTTTCAAAAATCCAGAAAATTGGCTGAAAACAACTAAATATCAAGGTCTCATTGGGCGAATCGCTCTGGAACTGAAATCGGAACGCTCACTGACATTTCCCCTATCTGAAAGTCTGATAAACGTTCGAAAAATGACTAAGTGCAAAAAAAAATTTTTTTCAACTTTTTTCAATTTTACCCCCGTGGGATATATATTCTACCCACACACATTTGGAACTCTCCTGGGGTACCCTCACACATATTATTCCCTCATTTAGTGGATATTTTCACAAAAAAGTGAAATTTTCAAAAATCCAGAAAATTGCCTGAAAACGACTAAATATCAAGGTCTCATTGGGCGAATCGCTCTGGAACTGAAATCGGAACGCTCACTGACATTTCCCCTATCTGAAAGTCTGATAAACGTTGGAAAAATGACTAAGTCCAAAAAAAAATTTTTTTCAACTTTTTTCAATTTTACCCCTGTGGGATATATGTTCTACCCACACACATTTGGAACTCTCCTGGGGTACCCTCACACATATTATTCCCTCATTTAGTGGATATTTTCACAAAAAAGTGAAATTTTCAAAAATCCAGAAAATTGGCTGAAAACGACTAAATATCAAGGTCTCATTGGGCGAATCGCTCTGGAACTGAAATCGGAATGCTCACTGACATTTCCCCTATCTGAAAGTCTGATAAACGACGGAAAAATGACTATGTCCAAAAAAACAAATTTTTCAACTTTTTTCAATTTTACCCCCGTGGGATATATATTCTACCCACACACATTTGGAACTCTCTTGGGTTACCCTCACACATATTATTCCCTCAATAAGTGGATATTTTCACAAAAAAGTGAAATTTTCAAAATTCCAGAAAATTGGCTGAAAACGACTAAATATCAAGGTCTCATTGGGCAAATCGCTCGGGAACTGAAATCGGAACGCTCACTGACATTTCCCCTATCTGAAAGTCTGATAAACGCCGGAAAAATGACTAAGTCCAAAAAAAAATTTTTTTCAACTTTTTTCAATTTTACCCCCGTGGGATATATATTCTACCCACACACATTTGGAACTCTCCTGGGGTACCCTCACACATATTATTCCCTCATTTAGTGGATATTTTCACAAAAAAGTGAAATTTTCAAAAATCCAGAAAATTGGCTGAAAACGACTAAATATCAAGGTCTCATTGGGCGAATTGCTCTGGAACTGAAATCGGAACGCTCACTGACATTTCCCCTATCTGAAAGTCTGATAAACGTTGGAAAAATGACTAAGTCCAAAAAAAAATTTTTTTCAACTTTTTTCAATTTTACCCCCGTGGGATATATATTCTACCAACCCACATTTGGAACTCTCCTGGGGTACCCTCACACATATTATTCCCTCATTTAGTGGATATTTTCACAAAAAAGTGAAATTTTCAAAAATCCAGAAAATTGGCTGAAAACGACTAAATATCAAGGTCTCATTGGGCGAATCTCTCTGGAACTGAAATCGGAATGCTCACTGAAAGTCTGATAAACGGAAAAATGACTAAGTCCAAAAAAAATTTTTTTTCAACTTTTTTCAATTTTACCCCCGTGGGATATATATTCTACCCACACACATTTGGAACTCTCCTGGGGTACCCTCACACATATTATTCCCTCATTTAGTGGATATTTTCACAAAAAAGTTAAATTTTCAAAAATCCAGAAAATTGGCTGAAAACGACTAAATATCAAGGTCTCATTGGGCGAATCGCTCTGGAACTGAAATCGGAACGCTCACTGACATTTCCCCTATCTGAAAGTCTGATAAACGACGGAGAAATGACTATGTCCAAAAAAACAAATTTTTCAACTTTTTTCAATTTTACCCCCGTGGGATATATATTCTACCCACACACATTTGGAACTCTCTTGGGTTACCCTCACACATATTATTCCCTCAATAAGTGGATATTTTCACAAAAAAGTAAAATTTTCAAAATTCCAGAAAATTGGCTGAAAACGACTAAATATCAAGGTCTCATTGGGCAAATCGCTCGGGAACTGAAATCAGAACGCTCACTGACATTTCCCCTATCTGAAAGTCTGATAAACGTTGGAAAAATGACTAAGTCCAAAAAAATTTTTTTTTAAATTTTTTCAATTTTACCCCCGTGGGATATATATTCTACCCACACACATTTGGAACTCTCCTGGGGTACCCTCACACATATTATTCCCTCATTTAGTGGATATTTTCACAAAAAAGTGAAATTTTCAAAAATCCAGAAAATTGGCTGAAAACGACTAAATATCAAGGTCTCATTGGGCGAATCGCTCTGGAACTGAAATCGGAACGCTCACTGACATTTCCCCTATCTGAAAGTCTGATAAACGCCGGAAAAATGACTAAGTCCAAAAAAAAATTTTTTTCAACTTTTTTCAATTTTACCCCCGTGGGATATATATTCTACCCACACACATTTGGAACTCTCCTGGGGTACCCTCACACATATTATTCCCTCATTTAGTGGATATTTTCACAAAAAAGTGAAATTTTCAAAAATCCAGAAAATTAGCTGAAAACGACTAAATATCAAGGTCTCATTGGGCGAATCGCTCTGGAACTGAAATCGGAACGCTCACTGACATTTCCCCTATCTGAAAGTCTGATAAACGTTGGAAAAATGACTAAGTCCAAAAAAAAATTTTTTTCAACTTTTTTCAATTTTACCCCCGTGGGATATATATTCTACCCACACACATTTGGAACTCTCCTGGGGTACCCTCACACATATTATTCCCTCATTTAGTGGATATTTTCACAAAAAAGTGAAATTTTCAAAATTCCAGAAAATTGGCTGAAAACGACTAAATATCAAGGTCTCATTGGGCAAATCGCTCGGGAACTGAAATCAGAACGCTCACTGACATTTCAACTATCTGAAAGTCTGATAAACGTTGGAAAAATGACTAAGTCTAAAAAAAATTTTTTTAAAATTTTTTCAATTTTACCCCCGTGGGATATATATTCTACCCACACACATTTGGAACTCTCCTGGGGTACCCTCACACATATTATTCCCTCATTTAGTGGATATTTTCACAAAAAAGTGAAATTTTCAAAAATCCAGAAAATTGGCTGAAAAAGACTAAATATCAAGGTCTCATTGGGCAAATCGCTCGGGAACTGAAATCGGAATGCTCACTGGCATTTCCCCTATCTGAAAGTCTGATAAACGCCGGAAAAATGACTAAGTCCAAAAAAAAATTTTTTTCAACTTTTTTCAATTTTACCCCCGTGGGATATATATTCTACCCACACACATTTGGAACTCTCCTGGGGTACCCTCACACATATTATTCCCTCATTTAGTGGATATTTTCACAAAAAAGTGAAATTTTCAAAAATCCAGAAAATTGGCTGAAAACGACTAAATATCAAGGTCTCATTGGGCGAATCGCTCTGGAACTGAAATCGGAACGCTCACTGACATTTCCCCTATCTGAAAGTCTGATAAACGTTGGAAAAATGACTAAGTCCAAAAAAAAATTTTTTTCAACTTTTTTCAATTTTACCCCCGTGGGATATATATTCTACCAACACACATTTGGAACTCTCCTGGGGTACCCTCACACATATTATTCCCTCATTTAGTGGATATTTTCACAAAAAAGTGAAATTTTCAAAAGTCCAGAAAATTGGCTGAAAACGACTAAATATCAAGGTCTCATTGGGCGAATCGCTCTGGAACTGAAATCGGAACGCTCACTGACATTTCCCCTATCTGAAAGTCTGATAAACGACGGAGAAATGACTATGTCCAAAAAAACAAATTTTTCAACTTTTTTCAATTTTACCCCCGTGGGATATATATTCTACCCACACACATTTGGAACTCTCTTGGGTTACCCTCACACATATTATTCCCTCAATAAGTGGATATTTTCACAAAAAAGTAAAATTTTCAAAATTCCAGAAAATTGGCTGAAAACGACTAAATATCAAGGTCTCATTGGGCAAATCGCTCGGGAACTGAAATCGGAACGCTCACTGACATTTCCCCTATCTGAAAGTCTGATAAACGTTGGAAAAATGACTAAGTCCAAAAAAATTTTTTTTTAAATTTTTTCAATTTTACCCCCGTGGGATATATATTCTACCCACACACATTTGGAACTCTCCTGGGGTACCCTCACACATATTATTCCCTCATTTAGTGGATATTTTCACAAAAAAGTGAAATTTTCAAAAATCCAGAAAATTAGCTGAAAACGACTAAATATCAAGGTCTCATTGGGCGAATCGCTCTGGAACTGAAATCGGAACGCTCACTGACATTTCCCCTATCTGAAAGTCTGATAAACGTTGGAAAAATGACTAAGTCCAAAAAAAAATTTTTTTCAACTTTTTTCAATTTTACCCCCGTGGGATATATATTCTACCCACACACATTTGGAACTCTCCTGGGGTACCCTCACACATATTATTCCCTCATTTAGTGGATATTTTCACAAAAAAGTGAAATTTTCAAAATTCCAGAAAATTGGCTGAAAACGACTAAATATCAAGGTCTCATTGGGCAAATCGCTCGGGAACTGAAATCAGAACGCTCACTGACATTTCAACTATCTGAAAGTCTGATAAACGTTGGAAAAATGACTAAGTCTAAAAAAAATTTTTTTAAAATTTTTTCAATTTTACCCCCGTGGGATATATATTCTACCCACACACATTTGGAACTCTCCTGGGGTACCCTCACACATATTATTCCCTCATTTAGTGGATATTTTCACAAAAAAGTGAAATTTTCAAAAATCCAGAAAATTGGCTGAAAAAGACTAAATATCAAGGTCTCATTGGGCGAATCTCTCTGGAACTGAAATCGGAATGCTCACTGACATTTCCCCTATCTGAAAGTCTGATAAACGACGGAAAAATGACTAAGTCCAAAAAAAAATTTTTTTCAACTTTTTTCAATTTTACCCCCGTGGGATATATATTCTACCAACACACATTTGGAACTCTCCTGGGGTACCCTCACACATATTATTCCCTCATTTAGTGGATATTTTCACAAAAAAGTGAAATTTTCAAAAATCCAGAAAATTGGCTGAAAACGACTAAATATCAAGGTCTCATTGGGCGAATCTCTCTGGAACTGAAATCGGAATTCTCACTGAAAGTCTGATAAACGGAAAAATGACTAAGTCCAAAAAAAAATTTTTTTCAACTTTTTTCAATTTTACCCCCGTGGGATATATATTCTACCCACACACATTTGGAACTCTCCTGGGGTACCCTCACACATAATATTCCCTCATTTAGTGGATATTTTCACAAAAAAGTGAAATTTTCAAAAATCCAGAAAATTGGCTGAAAACGACTAAATATCAAGGTCTCATTGGGCGAATCGCTCTGGAACTGAAATCGGAACGCTCACTGACATTTCCCCTATCTGAAAGTCTGATAAACGACGGAAAAATGACTAAGTCCAAAAAAAAATTTTTTTTCAACTTTTTTCAATTTTACCCCCGTGGGATATATATTCTACCCACACACATTTGGAACTCTCCTGGGGTACCCTCACACATATTATTCCCTCATTTAGTGGATATTTTCACAAAAAAGTGAAATTTTCAAAAATCCAGAAAATTGGCTGAAAACGACTAAATATCAAGGTCTCATTGGGCGAATCGCTCTGGAACTGAAATCGGAATGCTCACTGACATTTGACCTATCTGAAAGTCTGATCAACGGCGGAAAAATGATTAAGTTCCAAAAAAATTTTTTTTTGAACTTTTTTCAATTTTACCCCCGTGGGATTTATATTCTACCCACACACATTTGGAACTCTCCTGGGGTACCCTCACACATATTATTCCCTCATTTAGTGGATATTTTCACAAAAAAGTGAAATTTTCAAAAATCCAGAAAATTGGCTGAAAACGACTAAATATCAAGGTCTCATTGGGCGAATCGCTCTGGAACTGAAATCGGAACGCTCACTGACATTTCCCCTATCTGAAAGTCTGATAAACGACGGAAAAATGACTATGTCCAAAAAAACTAATTTTCCACCTTTTTTCAATTTTACCCCCGTGGGATATATATTCTACCCACACACATTTGGAACTCTCTTGGGTTACCCTCAGACATATTATTCCCTCAATAAGTGGATATTTTCACAAAAAAGTAAAATTTTCAAAATTCCAGAAAATTGGCTGAAAACGACTAAATATCAAGGTCTCATTGGGCAAATCGCTCGGGAACTGAAATCGGAACGCTCACTGACATTTCCCCTATCTGAAAGTCTGATAAACGTTGGAAAAATGACTAAGTCCAAAAAAAATTTTTTTTAAATTTTTTCAATTTTACCCCCGTGGGATATATATTCTACCCACACACATTTGGAACTCTCCTGGGGTACCCTCACACATATCATTCCCTCATTCAGTGGATATTTTCACAAAAAAGTAAAATTTTCAAAAATCCAGAAAATTGGCTGAAAACGACTAAATATCAAGGACTCATTGGGCAAATCGCTCTGGAACTGAAATCGGAACGCTCACTGACATTTCCCCTATCTGAAAGTCTGATAAACGCCGGAAAAATGACTAAGTCCAAAAAAAAATTTTTTTCAACTTTTTTCAATTTTACCCCCGTGGGATATATATTCTACCCACACACATTTGGAACTCTCGTGGGTTACCCTCACACATATTATTCCCTCATTTAGTGGATATTTTCACAAAAAAGTGAAATTTTCAAAAATCCAGAAAATTGGCTGAAAACGACTAAATGTCAAGGAATCATTGGGCGAATCGCTCTGGAACTGAAATCGGAACGCTCACTGACATTTCCCCTATCTGAAAGTCTGATAAACGTTGGAAAAATGACTAAGTCCAAAAAAAAATTTTTTTCAACTTTTTTCAATTTTACAGCTGTGGGATATATATTCTACCCACACACATTTGGAACTTTCCTGGGGTACCCTCACACATATTATTCCCTCATTTAGTGGATATTTTCACAAACAAGTGAAATTTTCAAATATCCAGAAAATTGGCTGAAAACGACTAAATATCAAGGTCTCATTGGGCGAATCGCTCTGGAACTGAAATCGGAACGCTCACTGACATTTCCCCTATCTGAAAGTCTGATAAACGTTGGAAAAATTACTAAGTCCAAAAAAAATTTTTTTTCAACTTTTTTCAATTTTACCCCCGTGGGATATATATTCTACCCACACACATTTGGAACTCTCCTGGGGTACCCTCACACATATTATTCCCTCATTTAGTGGATATTTTCACAAAAAAGTGAAATTTTCAAAAATCCAGAAAATTGGCTGAAAACGACTAAATATCAAGGTCTCATTGGGCGAATCGCTCTGGAACTGAAATCGGAATGCTCACTGACATTTCCCCTATCTGAAAGTCTGATAAACGACGGAAAAATGACTATGTCCAAAAAAACAAATTTTTCAACTTTTTTCAATTTTACCCCCGTGGGATATATATTCTACCCACACACATTTGGAACTCTCCTGGGGTACCCTCACACATATTATTCCCTCATTTAGTGGATATTTTCACAAAAAAGTGAAATTTTCAAAAATCCAGAAAATTGGCTGAAAACGACTAAATATCAAGGTCTCATTGGGCGAATCGCTCTGGAACTGAAATCGGAACGCTCACTGACATTTCCCCTATCTGAAAGTCTGATAAACGTTGGAAAAATGACTAAGTCCAAAAAAAATTTTTTTTCAACTTTTTTCAATTTTACCCCCGTGGGATATATATTCTACCCACACACATTTGGAACTCTCCTGGGGTACCCTCACACATATTATTCCCTCATTTAGTGGATATTTTCACAAAAAAGTGAAATTTTCAAAAATCCAGAAAATTGGCTGAAAACGACTAAATATCAAGGTCTCATTGGGCGAATCGCTCTGGAACTGAAATCGGAATGCTCACTGACATTTCCCCTATCTGAAAGTCTGATAAACGACGGAAAAATGACTATGTCCAAAAAAACAAATTTTTCAACTTTTTTCAATTTTACCCCCGTGGGATATATATTCTACCCACACACATTTGGAACTCTCCTGGGGTACCCTCACACATATTATTCCCTCATTTAGTGGATATTTTCACAAAAAAGTGAAATTTTCAAAAATCCAGAAAATTGGCTGAAAACGACTAAATATCAAGGTCTCATTGGGCGAATCGCTCTGGAACTGAAATCGGAACGCTCACTGACATTTCCCCTATCTGAAAGTCTGATAAACGACGGAAAAATGACTATGTCCAAAAAAACAAATTTTTCAACTTTTTTCAATTTTACCCCCGTGGGATATATATTCTACCCACACACATTTGGAACTCTCTTGGGTTACCCTCACACATATTATTCCGTCAATAAGTGGATATTTTCACAAAAAAGTAAAATTTTCAAAATTCCAGAAAATTGGCTGAAAACGACTAAATATCAAGGTCTCATTGGGCAAATCGCTCGGGAACTGAAATCGGAACGCTCACTGACATTTCCCCTATCTGAAAGTCTGATAAACGTTGGAAAAATGACTAAGTCCAAAAAAAATTTTTTTTAAATTTTTTCAATTTTACCCCCGTGGGATATATATTCTACCCACACACATTTGGAACTCTCCTGGGGTACCCTCACACATATTATTCCCTCATTTAGTGGATATTTTCACAAAAAAGTGAAATTTTCAAAAATCCAGAAAATTGGCTGAAAACGTCTAAATATCAAGGTCTCATTGGGCGAATCGCTCTGGAACTGAAATCGGAACGCTCACTGACATTTCCCCTATCTGAAAGTTTGATAAACGTTGGAAAAATCACTAAGTCCAAAAAAAAATTTTTTTCAACTTTTTTCAATTTTACCCCCGTGGGATATATATTCTACCCACACACATTTGGAACTCTCCTGGGGTACCCTCACACATATTATTCCCTCATTTAGTGGATATTTTCACAAAAAAGTGAAATTTTCAAAAATCCAGAAAATTGGCTGAAAACGACTAAATATCAAGGTCTCATTGGGCGAATCGCTCTGGAACTGAAATCGGAATGCTCACTGACATTTCCCCTATCTGAAAGTCTGATAAACGTTGGAAAAATGACTAAGTCCAAAAAAAATTTTTTTTTCAACTTTTTTCAATTTTACCCCCGTGGGATATATATTCTACCCACACACATTTGGAACTCTCCTGGGGTACCCTCACACATATTATTCCCTCATTTAGTGGATATTTTCACAAAAAAGTGAAATTTTCAAAAATCCAGAAAATTGGCTGAAAACGACTAAATATCAAGGTCTCATTGGGCGAATCGCTCTGGAACTGAAATCGGAACGCTCACTGACATTTCCCCTATCTGAAAGTCTGATAAACGACGGAAAAATGACTAAGTCCAAAAAAAATTTTTTTTCAACTTTTTTCAATTTTACCCCCGTGGGATATATATTCTACCCACACACATTTGGAACTCTCCTGGGGTACCCTCACACATATTATTCCCTCATTTAGTGGATATTTTCACAAAAAAGTGAAATTTTCAAAAATCCAGAAAATTGGCTGAAAACGACTAAATATCAAGGTCTCATTGGGCGAATCGCTCTGGAACTGAAATCGGAATGCTCACTGACATTTCCCCTATCTGAAAGTCTGATAAACGACGGAAAAATGACTATGTCCAAAAAAACAAATTTTTCAACTTTTTTCAATTTTACCCCCGTGGGATATATATTCTACCCACACACATTTGGAACTCTCCTGGGGTACCCTCACACATATTATTCCCTCATTTAGTGGATATTTTCACAAAAAAGTGAAATTTTCAAAAATCCAGAAAATTGGCTGAAAACGACTAAATATCAAGGTCTCATTGGGCGAATCGCTCTGGAACTGAAATCGGAACGCTCACTGACATTTCCCCTATCTGAAAGTCTGATAAACGTTGGAAAAATGACTAAGTCCAAAAAAAATTTTTTTTCAACTTTTTTCAATTTTACCCCCGTGGGATATATATTCTACCCACACACATTTGGAACTCTCCTGGGGTACCCTCACACATATTATTCCCTCATTTAGTGGATATTTTCACAAAAAAGTGAAATTTTCAAAAATCCAGAAAATTGGCTGAAAACGACTAAATATCAAGGTCTCATTGGGCGAATCGCTCTGGAACTGAAATCGGAATGCTCACTGACATTTCCCCTATCTGAAAGTCTGATAAACGACGGAAAAATGACTGTCCAAAAAAACAAATTTTTCAACTTTTTTCAATTTTACCCCCGTGGGATATATATTCTACCCACACACATTTGGAACTCTCCTGGGGTACCCTCACACATATTATTCCCTCATTTAGTGGATATTTTCACAAAAAAGTGAAATTTTCAAAAATCAAGAAAATTGGCTGAAAACGACTAAATATCAAGGTCTCATTGGGCGAATCGCTCTGGAACTGATATCGGAACATTCACTGACATTTGACCTATCTGAAAGTCTGATAAACGACGGAAAAATGACTATGTCCAAAAAAACAAATTTTTCAACTTTTTTCAATTTTACCCCCGTGGGATATATAATCTACCCACACACATTTGGAACTCTCCTGGGGTACCCTCACACATATTATTCCCTCATTTAGTGGATATTTTCACAAAAAAGTGAAATTTTCAAAAATCCAGAAAATTGGCTGAAAACGACTAAATATCAAGGTCTCATTGGGCGAATCGCTCTGGAACTGAAATCGGAACGCTCACTGACATTTCCCCTATCTGAAAGTCTGATAAACGTTGGAAAAATGACTAAGTCCGAAAAAAAAATTTTTTAAACTTTTTTCAATTTTACCCCCGTGGGATATATATTCTACCCACACACATTTGGAACTCTCGTGGGTTACCCTCACACATATTATTCCCTCATTTAGTGGATATTTTCACAAAAAAGTGAAATTTTCAAAATTCAAGAAAATTGGCTGAAAACGACTAAATATCAAGGTCTCATTGGGTGAATCGCTCTGGAACTGAAATCGGAACGCTCACTGACATTTCCCCTATCTGAAAGTCTGATAAACGTTGGAAAAATGACTAAGTCCAAAAAAAATTTTTTTTCAACTTTTTTCAATTTTACCCCCGTGGGATATATATTCTACCCACACACATTTGGAACTCTCCTGGGGTACCCTCACACATATTATTCCCTCATTTAGTGGATATTTTCACAAAAAAGTGAAATTTTCAAAAATCCAGAAAATTGGCTGAAAACGACTAAATATCAAGGTCTCATTGGGCGAATCGCTCTGGAACTGAAATCGGAATGCTCACTGACATTTCCCCTATCTGAAAGTCTGATAAACGACGGAAAAATGACTATGTCCAAAAAAACAAATTTTTCAACTTTTTTCAATTTTACCCCCGTGGGATATATATTCTACCCACACACATTTGGAACTCTCCTGGGGTACCCTCACACATATTATTCCCTCATTTAGTGGATATTTTCACAAAAAAGTGAAATTTTCAAAAATCCAGAAAATTGGCTGAAAACGACTAAATATCAAGGTCTCATTGGGCGAATCGCTCTGGAACTGAAATCGGAACGCTCACTGACATTTCCCCTATCTGAAAGTCTGATAAACGACGGAAAAATGACTATGTCCAAAAAAACAAATTTTTCAACTTTTTTCAATTTTACCCCCGTGGGATATATATTCTACCCACACACATTTGGAACTCTCTTGGGTTACCCTCACACATATTATTCCGTCAATAAGTGGATATTTTCACAAAAAAGTAAAATTTTCAAAATTCCAGAAAATTGGCTGAAAACGACTAAATATCAAGGTCTCATTGGGCAAATCGCTCGGGAACTGAAATCGGAACGCTCACTGACATTTCCCCTATCTGAAAGTCTGATAAACGTTGGAAAAATGACTAAGTCCAAAAAAAATTTTTTTTAAATTTTTTCAATTTTACCCCCGTGGGATATATATTCTACCCACACACATTTGGAACTCTCCTGGGGTACCCTCACACATATTATTCCCTCATTTAGTGGATATTTTCACAAAAAAGTGAAATTTTCAAAAATCCAGAAAATTGGCTGAAAACGTCTAAATATCAAGGTCTCATTGGGCGAATCGCTCTGGAACTGAAATCGGAACGCTCACTGACATTTCCCCTATCTGAAAGTTTGATAAACGTTGGAAAAATCACTAAGTCCAAAAAAAAATTTTTTTCAACTTTTTTCAATTTTACCCCCGTGGGATATATATTCTACCCACACACATTTGGAACTCTCCTGGGGTACCCTCACACATATTATTCCCTCATTTAGTGGATATTTTCACAAAAAAGTGAAATTTTCAAAAATCCAGAAAATTGGCTGAAAACGACTAAATATCAAGGTCTCATTGGGCGAATCGCTCTGGAACTGAAATCGGAATGCTCACTGACATTTCCCCTATCTGAAAGTCTGATAAACGTTGGAAAAATGACTAAGTCCAAAAAAAATTTTTTTTTCAACTTTTTTCAATTTTACCCCCGTGGGATATATATTCTACCCACACACATTTGGAACTCTCCTGGGGTACCCTCACACATATTATTCCCTCATTTAGTGGATATTTTCACAAAAAAGTGAAATTTTCAAAAATCCAGAAAATTGGCTGAAAACGACTAAATATCAAGGTCTCATTGGGCGAATCGCTCTGGAACTGAAATCGGAACGCTCACTGACATTTCCCCTATCTGAAAGTCTGATAAACGACGGAAAAATGACTAAGTCCAAAAAAAATTTTTTTTCAACTTTTTTCAATTTTACCCCCGTGGGATATATATTCTACCCACACACATTTGGAACTCTCCTGGGGTACCCTCACACATATTATTCCCTCATTTAGTGGATATTTTCACAAAAAAGTGAAATTTTCAAAAATCCAGAAAATTGGCTGAAAACGACTAAATATCAAGGTCTCATTGGGCGAATCGCTCTGGAACTGAAATCGGAATGCTCACTGACATTTCCCCTATCTGAAAGTCTGATAAACGACGGAAAAATGACTATGTCCAAAAAAACAAATTTTTCAACTTTTTTCAATTTTACCCCCGTGGGATATATATTCTACCCACACACATTTGGAACTCTCCTGGGGTACCCTCACACATATTATTCCCTCATTTAGTGGATATTTTCACAAAAAAGTGAAATTTTCAAAAATCCAGAAAATTGGCTGAAAACGACTAAATATCAAGGTCTCATTGGGCGAATCGCTCTGGAACTGAAATCGGAACGCTCACTGACATTTCCCCTATCTGAAAGTCTGATAAACGTTGGAAAAATGACTAAGTCCAAAAAAAATTTTTTTTCAACTTTTTTCAATTTTACCCCCGTGGGATATATATTCTACCCACACACATTTGGAACTCTCCTGGGGTACCCTCACACATATTATTCCCTCATTTAGTGGATATTTTCACAAAAAAGTGAAATTTTCAAAAATCCAGAAAATTGGCTGAAAACGACTAAATATCAAGGTCTCATTGGGCGAATCGCTCTGGAACTGAAATCGGAATGCTCACTGACATTTCCCCTATCTGAAAGTCTGATAAACGACGGAAAAATGACTGTCCAAAAAAACAAATTTTTCAACTTTTTTCAATTTTACCCCCGTGGGATATATATTCTACCCACACACATTTGGAACTCTCCTGGGGTACCCTCACACATATTATTCCCTCATTTAGTGGATATTTTCACAAAAAAGTGAAATTTTCAAAAATCAAGAAAATTGGCTGAAAACGACTAAATATCAAGGTCTCATTGGGCGAATCGCTCTGGAACTGATATCGGAACATTCACTGACATTTGACCTATCTGAAAGTCTGATAAACGACGGAAAAATGACTATGTCCAAAAAAACAAATTTTTCAACTTTTTTCAATTTTACCCCCGTGGGATATATAATCTACCCACACACATTTGGAACTCTCCTGGGGTACCCTCACACATATTATTCCCTCATTTAGTGGATATTTTCACAAAAAAGTGAAATTTTCAAAAATCCAGAAAATTGGCTGAAAACGACTAAATATCAAGGTCTCATTGGGCGAATCGCTCTGGAACTGAAATCGGAACGCTCACTGACATTTCCCCTATCTGAAAGTCTGATAAACGTTGGAAAAATGACTAAGTCCGAAAAAAAAATTTTTTAAACTTTTTTCAATTTTACCCCCGTGGGATATATATTCTACCCACACACATTTGGAACTCTCGTGGGTTACCCTCACACATATTATTCCCTCATTTAGTGGATATTTTCACAAAAAAGTGAAATTTTCAAAATTCAAGAAAATTGGCTGAAAACGACTAAATATCAAGGTCTCATTGGGTGAATCGCTCTGGAACTGAAATCGGAACGCTCACTGACATTTCCCCTATCTGAAAGTCTGATAAACGTTGGAAAAATGACTAAGTCCAAAAAAAAATTTTTTTCAACTTTTTTCAATTTTACCCCTGTGGGATATATGTTCTACCCACACACATTTGGAACTCTCCTGGGGTACCCTCACACATATTATTCCCTCATTTAGTGGATATTTTCACAAAAAAGTGAAATTTTCAAAAATCCAGAAAATTGGCTGAAAACGACTAAATATCAAGGTCTCATTGGGCGAATCGCTCTGGAACTGAAATCGGAATGCTCACTGACATTTCCCCTATCTGAAAGTCTGATAAACGACGGAAAAATGACTATGTCCAAAAAAAAAATTTTTCAACTTTTTTCAATTTTACCCCCGTGGGATATATATTCTACCCACACACATTTGGAACTCTCTTGGGTTACCCTCACACATATTATTCCCTCAATAAGTGGATATTTTCACAAAAAAGTGAAATTTTCAAAATTCCAGAAAATTGGCTGAAAACGACTAAATATCAAGGTCTCATTGGGCAAATCGCTCGGGAACTGAAATCGGAACGCTCACTGACATTTCCCCTATCTGAAAGTCTGATAAACGCCGGAAAAATGACTAAGTCCAAAAAAAAATTTTTTTCAACTTTTTTCAATTTTACCCCCGTGGGATATATATTCTACCCACACACATTTGGAACTCTCCTGGGGTACCCTCACACATATTATTCCCTCATTTAGTGGATATTTTCACAAAAAAGTGAAATTTTCAAAAATCCAGAAAATTGGCTGAAAACGACTAAATATCAAGGTCTCATTGGGCGAATTGCTCTGGAACTGAAATCGGAACGCTCACTGACATTTCCCCTATCTGAAAGTCTGATAAACGTTGGAAAAATGACTAAGTCCAAAAAAAAATTTTTTTCAACTTTTTTCAATTTTACCCCCGTGGGATATATATTCTACCAACCCACATTTGGAACTCTCCTGGGGTACCCTCACACATATTATTCCCTCATTTAGTGGATATTTTCACAAAAAAGTGAAATTTTCAAAAATCCAGAAAATTGGCTGAAAACGACTAAATATCAAGGTCTCATTGGGCGAATCTCTCTGGAACTGAAATCGGAATGCTCACTGAAAGTCTGATAAACGGAAAAATGACTAAGTCCAAAAAAAATTTTTTTTCAACTTTTTTCAATTTTACCCCCGTGGGATATATATTCTACCCACACACATTTGGAACTCTCCTGGGGTACCCTCACACATATTATTCCCTCATTTAGTGGATATTTTCACAAAAAAGTTAAATTTTCAAAAATCCAGAAAATTGGCTGAAAACGACTAAATATCAAGGTCTCATTGGGCGAATCGCTCTGGAACTGAAATCGGAACGCTCACTGACATTTCCCCTATCTGAAAGTCTGATAAACGACGGAGAAATGACTATGTCCAAAAAAACAAATTTTTCAACTTTTTTCAATTTTACCCCCGTGGGATATATATTCTACCCACACACATTTGGAACTCTCTTGGGTTACCCTCACACATATTATTCCCTCAATAAGTGGATATTTTCACAAAAAAGTAAAATTTTCAAAATTCCAGAAAATTGGCTGAAAACGACTAAATATCAAGGTCTCATTGGGCAAATCGCTCGGGAACTGAAATCAGAACGCTCACTGACATTTCCCCTATCTGAAAGTCTGATAAACGTTGGAAAAATGACTAAGTCCAAAAAAATTTTTTTTTAAATTTTTTCAATTTTACCCCCGTGGGATATATATTCTACCCACACACATTTGGAACTCTCCTGGGGTACCCTCACACATATTATTCCCTCATTTAGTGGATATTTTCACAAAAAAGTGAAATTTTCAAAAATCCAGAAAATTGGCTGAAAACGACTAAATATCAAGGTCTCATTGGGCGAATCGCTCTGGAACTGAAATCGGAACGCTCACTGACATTTCCCCTATCTGAAAGTCTGATAAACGCCGGAAAAATGACTAAGTCCAAAAAAAAATTTTTTTCAACTTTTTTCAATTTTACCCCCGTGGGATATATATTCTACCCACACACATTTGGAACTCTCCTGGGGTACCCTCACACATATTATTCCCTCATTTAGTGGATATTTTCACAAAAAAGTGAAATTTTCAAAAATCCAGAAAATTAGCTGAAAACGACTAAATATCAAGGTCTCATTGGGCGAATCGCTCTGGAACTGAAATCGGAACGCTCACTGACATTTCCCCTATCTGAAAGTCTGATAAACGTTGGAAAAATGACTAAGTCCAAAAAAAAATTTTTTTCAACTTTTTTCAATTTTACCCCCGTGGGATATATATTCTACCCACACACATTTGGAACTCTCCTGGGGTACCCTCACACATATTATTCCCTCATTTAGTGGATATTTTCACAAAAAAGTGAAATTTTCAAAATTCCAGAAAATTGGCTGAAAACGACTAAATATCAAGGTCTCATTGGGCAAATCGCTCGGGAACTGAAATCAGAACGCTCACTGACATTTCAACTATCTGAAAGTCTGATAAACGTTGGAAAAATGACTAAGTCTAAAAAAAATTTTTTTAAAATTTTTTCAATTTTACCCCCGTGGGATATATATTCTACCCACACACATTTGGAACTCTCCTGGGGTACCCTCACACATATTATTCCCTCATTTAGTGGATATTTTCACAAAAAAGTGAAATTTTCAAAAATCCAGAAAATTGGCTGAAAAAGACTAAATATCAAGGTCTCATTGGGCAAATCGCTCGGGAACTGAAATCGGAATGCTCACTGGCATTTCCCCTATCTGAAAGTCTGATAAACGCCGGAAAAATGACTAAGTCCAAAAAAAAATTTTTTTCAACTTTTTTCAATTTTACCCCCGTGGGATATATATTCTACCCACACACATTTGGAACTCTCCTGGGGTACCCTCACACATATTATTCCCTCATTTAGTGGATATTTTCACAAAAAAGTGAAATTTTCAAAAATCCAGAAAATTGGCTGAAAACGACTAAATATCAAGGTCTCATTGGGCGAATCGCTCTGGAACTGAAATCGGAACGCTCACTGACATTTCCCCTATCTGAAAGTCTGATAAACGTTGGAAAAATGACTAAGTCCAAAAAAAAATTTTTTTCAACTTTTTTCAATTTTACCCCCGTGGGATATATATTCTACCAACACACATTTGGAACTCTCCTGGGGTACCCTCACACATATTATTCCCTCATTTAGTGGATATTTTCACAAAAAAGTGAAATTTTCAAAAGTCCAGAAAATTGGCTGAAAACGACTAAATATCAAGGTCTCATTGGGCGAATCGCTCTGGAACTGAAATCGGAACGCTCACTGACATTTCCCCTATCTGAAAGTCTGATAAACGACGGAGAAATGACTATGTCCAAAAAAACAAATTTTTCAACTTTTTTCAATTTTACCCCCGTGGGATATATATTCTACCCACACACATTTGGAACTCTCTTGGGTTACCCTCACACATATTATTCCCTCAATAAGTGGATATTTTCACAAAAAAGTAAAATTTTCAAAATTCCAGAAAATTGGCTGAAAACGACTAAATATCAAGGTCTCATTGGGCAAATCGCTCGGGAACTGAAATCGGAACGCTCACTGACATTTCCCCTATCTGAAAGTCTGATAAACGTTGGAAAAATGACTAAGTCCAAAAAAATTTTTTTTTAAATTTTTTCAATTTTACCCCCGTGGGATATATATTCTACCCACACACATTTGGAACTCTCCTGGGGTACCCTCACACATATTATTCCCTCATTTAGTGGATATTTTCACAAAAAAGTGAAATTTTCAAAAATCCAGAAAATTAGCTGAAAACGACTAAATATCAAGGTCTCATTGGGCGAATCGCTCTGGAACTGAAATCGGAACGCTCACTGACATTTCCCCTATCTGAAAGTCTGATAAACGTTGGAAAAATGACTAAGTCCAAAAAAAAATTTTTTTCAACTTTTTTCAATTTTACCCCCGTGGGATATATATTCTACCCACACACATTTGGAACTCTCCTGGGGTACCCTCACACATATTATTCCCTCATTTAGTGGATATTTTCACAAAAAAGTGAAATTTTCAAAATTCCAGAAAATTGGCTGAAAACGACTAAATATCAAGGTCTCATTGGGCAAATCGCTCGGGAACTGAAATCAGAACGCTCACTGACATTTCAACTATCTGAAAGTCTGATAAACGTTGGAAAAATGACTAAGTCTAAAAAAAATTTTTTTAAAATTTTTTCAATTTTACCCCCGTGGGATATATATTCTACCCACACACATTTGGAACTCTCCTGGGGTACCCTCACACATATTATTCCCTCATTTAGTGGATATTTTCACAAAAAAGTGAAATTTTCAAAAATCCAGAAAATTGGCTGAAAAAGACTAAATATCAAGGTCTCATTGGGCGAATCTCTCTGGAACTGAAATCGGAATGCTCACTGACATTTCCCCTATCTGAAAGTCTGATAAACGACGGAAAAATGACTAAGTCCAAAAAAAAATTTTTTTCAACTTTTTTCAATTTTACCCCCGTGGGATATATATTCTACCAACACACATTTGGAACTCTCCTGGGGTACCCTCACACATATTATTCCCTCATTTAGTGGATATTTTCACAAAAAAGTGAAATTTTCAAAAATCCAGAAAATTGGCTGAAAACGACTAAATATCAAGGTCTCATTGGGCGAATCTCTCTGGAACTGAAATCGGAATTCTCACTGAAAGTCTGATAAACGGAAAAATGACTAAGTCCAAAAAAAAATTTTTTTCAACTTTTTTCAATTTTACCCCCGTGGGATATATATTCTACCCACACACATTTGGAACTCTCCTGGGGTACCCTCACACATAATATTCCCTCATTTAGTGGATATTTTCACAAAAAAGTGAAATTTTCAAAAATCCAGAAAATTGGCTGAAAACGACTAAATATCAAGGTCTCATTGGGCGAATCGCTCTGGAACTGAAATCGGAACGCTCACTGACATTTCCCCTATCTGAAAGTCTGATAAACGACGGAAAAATGACTAAGTCCAAAAAAAAATTTTTTTTCAACTTTTTTCAATTTTACCCCCGTGGGATATATATTCTACCCACACACATTTGGAACTCTCCTGGGGTACCCTCACACATATTATTCCCTCATTTAGTGGATATTTTCACAAAAAAGTGAAATTTTCAAAAATCCAGAAAATTGGCTGAAAACGACTAAATATCAAGGTCTCATTGGGCGAATCGCTCTGGAACTGAAATCGGAATGCTCACTGACATTTGACCTATCTGAAAGTCTGATCAACGGCGGAAAAATGATTAAGTTCCAAAAAAATTTTTTTTTGAACTTTTTTCAATTTTACCCCCGTGGGATTTATATTCTACCCACACACATTTGGAACTCTCCTGGGGTACCCTCACACATATTATTCCCTCATTTAGTGGATATTTTCACAAAAAAGTGAAATTTTCAAAAATCCAGAAAATTGGCTGAAAACGACTAAATATCAAGGTCTCATTGGGCGAATCGCTCTGGAACTGAAATCGGAACGCTCACTGACATTTCCCCTATCTGAAAGTCTGATAAACGACGGAAAAATGACTATGTCCAAAAAAACTAATTTTCCACCTTTTTTCAATTTTACCCCCGTGGGATATATATTCTACCCACACACATTTGGAACTCTCTTGGGTTACCCTCACACATATTATTCCCTCAATAAGTGGATATTTTCACAAAAAAGTAAAATTTTCAAAATTCCAGAAAATTGGCTGAAAACGACTAAATATCAAGGTCTCATTGGGCAAATCGCTCGGGAACTGAAATCGGAACGCTCACTGACATTTCCCCTATCTGAAAGTCTGATAAACGTTGGAAAAATGACTAAGTCCAAAAAAAATTTTTTTTAAATTTTTTCAATTTTACCCCCGTGGGATATATATTCTACCCACACACATTTGGAACTCTCCTGGGGTACCCTCACACATATCATTCCCTCATTCAGTGGATATTTTCACAAAAAAGTAAAATTTTCAAAAATCCAGAAAATTGGCTGAAAACGACTAAATATCAAGGACTCATTGGGCAAATCGCTCTGGAACTGAAATCGGAACGCTCACTGACATTTCCCCTATCTGAAAGTCTGATAAACGCCGGAAAAATGACTAAGTCCAAAAAAAAATTTTTTTCAACTTTTTTCAATTTTACCCCCGTGGGATATATATTCTACCCACACACATTTGGAACTCTCGTGGGTTACCCTCACACATATTATTCCCTCATTTAGTGGATATTTTCACAAAAAAGTGAAATTTTCAAAAATCCAGAAAATTGGCTGAAAACGACTAAATGTCAAGGAATCATTGGGCGAATCGCTCTGGAACTGAAATCGGAACGCTCACTGACATTTCCCCTATCTGAAAGTCTGATAAACGTTGGAAAAATGACTAAGTCCAAAAAAAAATTTTTTTCAACTTTTTTCAATTTTACAGCTGTGGGATATATATTCTACCCACACACATTTGGAACTTTCCTGGGGTACCCTCACACATATTATTCCCTCATTTAGTGGATATTTTCACAAACAAGTGAAATTTTCAAATATCCAGAAAATTGGCTGAAAACGACTAAATATCAAGGTCTCATTGGGCGAATCGCTCTGGAACTGAAATCGGAACGCTCACTGACATTTCCCCTATCTGAAAGTCTGATAAACGTTGGAAAAATTACTAAGTCCAAAAAAAATTTTTTTTCAACTTTTTTCAATTTTACCCCCGTGGGATATATATTCTACCCACACACATTTGGAACTCTCCTGGGGTACCCTCACACATATTATTCCCTCATTTAGTGGATATTTTCACAAAAAAGTGAAATTTTCAAAAATCCAGAAAATTGGCTGAAAACGACTAAATATCAAGGTCTCATTGGGCGAATCGCTCTGGAACTGAAATCGGAATGCTCACTGACATTTCCCCTATCTGAAAGTCTGATAAACGACGGAAAAATGACTATGTCCAAAAAAACAAATTTTTCAACTTTTTTCAATTTTACCCCCGTGGGATATATATTCTACCCACACACATTTGGAACTCTCCTGGGGTACCCTCACACATATTATTCCCTCATTTAGTGGATATTTTCACAAAAAAGTGAAATTTTCAAAAATCCAGAAAATTGGCTGAAAACGACTAAATATCAAGGTCTCATTGGGCGAATCGCTCTGGAACTGAAATCGGAACGCTCACTGACATTTCCCCTATCTGAAAGTCTGATAAACGTTGGAAAAATGACTAAGTCCAAAAAAAATTTTTTTTCAACTTTTTTCAATTTTACCCCCGTGGGATATATATTCTACCCACACACATTTGGAACTCTCCTGGGGTACCCTCACACATATTATTCCCTCATTTAGTGGATATTTTCACAAAAAAGTGAAATTTTCAAAAATCCAGAAAATTGGCTGAAAACGACTAAATATCAAGGTCTCATTGGGCGAATCGCTCTGGAACTGAAATCGGAATGCTCACTGACATTTCCCCTATCTGAAAGTCTGATAAACGACGGAAAAATGACTATGTCCAAAAAAACAAATTTTTCAACTTTTTTCAATTTTACCCCCGTGGGATATATATTCTACCCACACACATTTGGAACTCTCCTGGGGTACCCTCACACATATTATTCCCTCATTTAGTGGATATTTTCACAAAAAAGTGAAATTTTCAAAAATCCAGAAAATTGGCTGAAAACGACTAAATATCAAGGTCTCATTGGGCGAATCGCTCTGGAACTGAAATCGGAACGCTCACTGACATTTCCCCTATCTGAAAGTCTGATAAACGACGGAAAAATGACTATGTCCAAAAAAACAAATTTTTCAACTTTTTTCAATTTTACCCCCGTGGGATATATATTCTACCCACACACATTTGGAACTCTCTTGGGTTACCCTCACACATATTATTCCGTCAATAAGTGGATATTTTCACAAAAAAGTAAAATTTTCAAAATTCCAGAAAATTGGCTGAAAACGACTAAATATCAAGGTCTCATTGGGCAAATCGCTCGGGAACTGAAATCGGAACGCTCACTGACATTTCCCCTATCTGAAAGTCTGATAAACGTTGGAAAAATGACTAAGTCCAAAAAAAATTTTTTTTAAATTTTTTCAATTTTACCCCCGTGGGATATATATTCTACCCACACACATTTGGAACTCTCCTGGGGTACCCTCACACATATTATTCCCTCATTTAGTGGATATTTTCACAAAAAAGTGAAATTTTCAAAAATCCAGAAAATTGGCTGAAAACGTCTAAATATCAAGGTCTCATTGGGCGAATCGCTCTGGAACTGAAATCGGAACGCTCACTGACATTTCCCCTATCTGAAAGTTTGATAAACGTTGGAAAAATCACTAAGTCCAAAAAAAAATTTTTTTCAACTTTTTTCAATTTTACCCCCGTGGGATATATATTCTACCCACACACATTTGGAACTCTCCTGGGGTACCCTCACACATATTATTCCCTCATTTAGTGGATATTTTCACAAAAAAGTGAAATTTTCAAAAATCCAGAAAATTGGCTGAAAACGACTAAATATCAAGGTCTCATTGGGCGAATCGCTCTGGAACTGAAATCGGAATGCTCACTGACATTTCCCCTATCTGAAAGTCTGATAAACGTTGGAAAAATGACTAAGTCCAAAAAAAATTTTTTTTTCAACTTTTTTCAATTTTACCCCCGTGGGATATATATTCTACCCACACACATTTGGAACTCTCCTGGGGTACCCTCACACATATTATTCCCTCATTTAGTGGATATTTTCACAAAAAAGTGAAATTTTCAAAAATCCAGAAAATTGGCTGAAAACGACTAAATATCAAGGTCTCATTGGGCGAATCGCTCTGGAACTGAAATCGGAACGCTCACTGACATTTCCCCTATCTGAAAGTCTGATAAACGACGGAAAAATGACTAAGTCCAAAAAAAATTTTTTTTCAACTTTTTTCAATTTTACCCCCGTGGGATATATATTCTACCCACACACATTTGGAACTCTCCTGGGGTACCCTCACACATATTATTCCCTCATTTAGTGGATATTTTCACAAAAAAGTGAAATTTTCAAAAATCCAGAAAATTGGCTGAAAACGACTAAATATCAAGGTCTCATTGGGCGAATCGCTCTGGAACTGAAATCGGAATGCTCACTGACATTTCCCCTATCTGAAAGTCTGATAAACGACGGAAAAATGACTATGTCCAAAAAAACAAATTTTTCAACTTTTTTCAATTTTACCCCCGTGGGATATATATTCTACCCACACACATTTGGAACTCTCCTGGGGTACCCTCACACATATTATTCCCTCATTTAGTGGATATTTTCACAAAAAAGTGAAATTTTCAAAAATCCAGAAAATTGGCTGAAAACGACTAAATATCAAGGTCTCATTGGGCGAATCGCTCTGGAACTGAAATCGGAACGCTCACTGACATTTCCCCTATCTGAAAGTCTGATAAACGTTGGAAAAATGACTAAGTCCAAAAAAAATTTTTTTTCAACTTTTTTCAATTTTACCCCCGTGGGATATATATTCTACCCACACACATTTGGAACTCTCCTGGGGTACCCTCACACATATTATTCCCTCATTTAGTGGATATTTTCACAAAAAAGTGAAATTTTCAAAAATCCAGAAAATTGGCTGAAAACGACTAAATATCAAGGTCTCATTGGGCGAATCGCTCTGGAACTGAAATCGGAATGCTCACTGACATTTCCCCTATCTGAAAGTCTGATAAACGACGGAAAAATGACTGTCCAAAAAAACAAATTTTTCAACTTTTTTCAATTTTACCCCCGTGGGATATATATTCTACCCACACACATTTGGAACTCTCCTGGGGTACCCTCACACATATTATTCCCTCATTTAGTGGATATTTTCACAAAAAAGTGAAATTTTCAAAAATCAAGAAAATTGGCTGAAAACGACTAAATATCAAGGTCTCATTGGGCGAATCGCTCTGGAACTGATATCGGAACATTCACTGACATTTGACCTATCTGAAAGTCTGATAAACGACGGAAAAATGACTATGTCCAAAAAAACAAATTTTTCAACTTTTTTCAATTTTACCCCCGTGGGATATATAATCTACCCACACACATTTGGAACTCTCCTGGGGTACCCTCACACATATTATTCCCTCATTTAGTGGATATTTTCACAAAAAAGTGAAATTTTCAAAAATCCAGAAAATTGGCTGAAAACGACTAAATATCAAGGTCTCATTGGGCGAATCGCTCTGGAACTGAAATCGGAACGCTCACTGACATTTCCCCTATCTGAAAGTCTGATAAACGTTGGAAAAATGACTAAGTCCGAAAAAAAAATTTTTTAAACTTTTTTCAATTTTACCCCCGTGGGATATATATTCTACCCACACACATTTGGAACTCTCGTGGGTTACCCTCACACATATTATTCCCTCATTTAGTGGATATTTTCACAAAAAAGTGAAATTTTCAAAATTCAAGAAAATTGGCTGAAAACGACTAAATATCAAGGTCTCATTGGGTGAATCGCTCTGGAACTGAAATCGGAACGCTCACTGACATTTCCCCTATCTGAAAGTCTGATAAACGTTGGAAAAATGACTAAGTCCAAAAAAAATTATTTAAAATTTTTTCAATTTTACCCCCGTGGGATATATATTCTACCCTCACACATTTGGAACTCTCGTGGGTTACCCTCACACATATTATTCTCTCATTTAGTGGATATTTTCACAAACAAGTGAAATTTTCAAAATTCAAGAAAATTGGCTGAAAACGACTAAATATCAAGGTCTAATTGGGCGAATCGCTCTGGAACGGAAATCGGAATGCTCACTGACATTTGACCTATCTGAAAGTCTGATAAACGGCGGAAAAATGATTAAGTTCCAAAAAAAATTTTTTTCAACTTTTTTCAATTTTACCCCCGTGGGATATATATTCTACCCACACACATTTGGAACTCTCCTGGGGTACCCTCACACATATTATTCCCTCATTTAGTAGATATTTTCACAAAAAAGTGAAATTTTCAAAAATACAGAAAATTGGCTGAAAACGACTAAATATCAAGGTCTCATTGGGCGAATCTCTCTGGAACTGAAATCGGAATGCTCACTGACATTTCCCCTATCTGAAAGTCTGATAAACGCCGGAAAATTGACTAAGTCCAAAAAAATATTTTTTTCAACTTTTTTCAATTTTACCCCCGTGGGATATATATTCTACCCACACACATTTGGAACTCTCCTGGGGTACCCTCACACATATTATTCCCTCATTTAGTGGATATTTTCACAAAAAAGTGAAATTTTCAAAAATCCAGAAAATTGGCTGAAAACGACTAAATATCAAGGTCTCATTGGGCGAATCGCTCTTGAACTGAAATCGGAACGCTCACTGACATTTCCCCTATCTGAAAGTCTGATAAACGTTGGAAAAATGACTAAGTCCAAAAAAAAATTTTTTTCAACTTTTTTCAATTTTACAGCCGTGGGATATATATTCTACCCACAAACATTTGGAACTCTCCTGGGTTACCCTCACACATATTATTCCCTCATTTAGTGGATATTTTCACAAAAAAGTGAAATTTTCAAAAATCAAGAAAATTGGCTGAAAACGACTAAATATCAAGGTCTCATTGGGCGAATCGCTCTGGAACTGAAATCGGAACATTCACTGACATTTGACCTATCTGAAAGTCTGATAAACGACGGAAAAATGACTATGTCCAAAAAAACAAATTTTTCAACTTTTTTCAATTTTACCCCCGTGGGATATATATTCTACCCACACACATTTGGAACTCTCGTGGGTTACCCTCACACATATTATTCCCTCATTTAGTGGATATTTTCACAAAAAAGTGAAATTTTCAAAAATCCAGAAAATTGGCTGAAAACGACTAAATATCAAGGTCTCATTGGGCGAATCGCTCTGGAACTGAAATTGGAACGCTCACTGACATTTCCCCTATCTGAAAGTCTGATAAACGTTGGAAAAATGACTAAGTCCAAAAAAAAATTTTTTTCAACTTTTTTCAATTTTACCCCCGTGGGATATATATTCTACCCACACACATTTGGAACTCTCGTGGGTTACCCTCACACATATTATTCCCTCATTTAGTGGATATTTTCACAAAAAAGTGAAATTTTCAAAAATCCAGAAAATTGGCTGAAAACGACTAAATGTCAAGGAATCATTGGGCGAATCGCTCTGGAACTGAAATCGGAACGCTCACTGACATTTCCCCTATCTGAAAGTCTGATAAACGCCGGAAAAATGACTAAGTCCAAAAAAAAATTTTTTTCAACTTTTTTCAATTTTACCCCCGTGGGATATATATTCTACCCACACACATTTGGAACTCTCCTGGGGTACCCTCACACATATTATTCCCTCATTTAGTGGATATTTTCACAAAAAAAGTGAAATTTTCAAAAATCCAGAAAATTGGCTGAAAACGACTAAATATCAAGGTCTCATTGGGCGAATCGCTCTGGAACTGAAATCGGAACGCTCACTGACATTTCCCCTATCTGAAAGTCTGATAAACGTTGGAAAAATGACTCAGTCCAAAAAAAAATTTTTTTCAACTTTTTTCAATTTTACCCCCGTGGGATATATATTCTACCCACACACATTTGGAACTCTCCTGGGGTACCCTCACACATATTATTCCCTCATTTAGTGGATATTTTCACAAAAAAGTGAAATTTTCAAAAATCCAGAAAATTGGCTGAAAACGACTAAATATCAAGGTCTCATTGGGCGAATCTCTCTGGAACTGAAATCGGAATGCTCACTGACATTTCCCCTATCTGAAAGTCTGATAAACGCCGGAAAAATGACTAAGTCCAAAAAAAAATTTTTTTCAACTTTTTTCAATTTTACCCCCGTGGGATATATATTCTACCCACACACATTTGGAACTCTCCTGGGGTACCCTCACACATATTATTCCCTCATTTAGTGGATATTTTCACAAAAAAAGTGAAATTTTCAAAAATCCAGAAAATTGGCTGAAAACGACTAAATATCAAGGTCTCATTGGGCGAATCGCTCTGGAACTGAAATCGGAACGCTCACTGACATTTCCCCTATCTGAAAGTCTGATAAACGTTGGAAAAATGACTCAGTCCAAAAAAAAATTTTTTTCAACTTTTTTCAATTTTACCCCCGTGGGATATATATTCTACCCACACACATTTGGAACTCTCGTGGGTTACCCTCACACATATTATTCCCTCATTTAGTGGATATTTTCACAAAAAAGTGAAATTTTCAAAAATCCAGAAAATTGGCTGAAAACGACTAAATATCAAGGTCTCATTGGGCGAATCGCTCTGGAACTGAAATTGGAACGCTCACTGACATTTCCCCTATCTGAAAGTCTGATAAACGTTGGAAAAATGACTAAGTCCAAAAAAAAATTTTTTTCAACTTTTTTCAATTTTACCCCCGTGGGATATATATTCTACCCACACACATTTGGAACTCTCGTGGGTTACCCTCACACATATTATTCCCTCATTTAGTGGATATTTTCACAAAAAAGTGAAATTTTCAAAAATCCAGAAAATTGGCTGAAAACGACTAAATGTCAAGGAATCATTGGGCGAATCGCTCTGGAACTGAAATCGGAACGCTCACTGACATTTCCCCTATCTGAAAGTCTGATAAACGCCGGAAAAATGACTAAGTCCAAAAAAAAATTTTTTTCAACTTTTTTCAATTTTACCCCCGTGGGATATATATTCTACCCACACACATTTGGAACTCTCCTGGGGTACCCTCACACATATTATTCCCTCATTTAGTGGATATTTTCACAAAAAAAGTGAAATTTTCAAAAATCCAGAAAATTGGCTGAAAACGACTAAATATCAAGGTCTCATTGGGCGAATCGCTCTGGAACTGAAATCGGAACGCTCACTGACATTTCCCCTATCTGAAAGTCTGATAAACGTTGGAAAAATGACTCAGTCCAAAAAAAAATTTTTTTCAACTTTTTTCAATTTTACCCCCGTGGGATATATATTCTACCCACACACATTTGGAACTCTCCTGGGGTACCCTCACACATATTATTCCCTCATTTAGTGGATATTTTCACAAAAAAGTGAAATTTTCAAAAATCCAGAAAATTGGCTGAAAACGACTAAATATCAAGGTCTCATTGGGCGAATCTCTCTGGAACTGAAATCGGAATGCTCACTGACATTTCCCCTATCTGAAAGTCTGATAAACGCCGGAAAAATGACTAAGTCCAAAAAAAAATTTTTTTCAACTTTTTTCAATTTTACCCCCGTGGGATATATATTCTACCCACACACATTTGGAACTCTCCTGGGGTACCCTCACACATATTATTCCCTCATTTAGTGGATATTTTCACAAAAAAAGTGAAATTTTCAAAAATCCAGAAAATTGGCTGAAAACGACTAAATATCAAGGTCTCATTGGGCGAATCGCTCTGGAACTGAAATCGGAACGCTCACTGACATTTCCCCTATCTGAAAGTCTGATAAACGTTGGAAAAATGACTCAGTCCAAAAAAAAATTTTTTTCAACTTTTTTCAATTTTACCCCCGTGGGATATATATTCTACCCACACACATTTGGAACTCTCCTGGGGTACCCTCACACATATTATTCCCTCATTTAGTGGATATTTTCACAAAAAAGTGAAATTTTCAAAAATCCAGAAAATTGGCTGAAAACGACTAAATATCAAGGTCTCATTGGGCGAATCTCTCTGGAACTGAAATCGGAATGCTCACTGACATTTCCCCTATCTGAAAGTCTGATAAACGTTGGAAAAATGACTAAGTCCAAAAAAAAATTTTTTTCAACTTTTTTCAATTTTACAGCCGTGGGATATATATTCTACCCACACACATTTGGAACTCTCCTGGGTTACCCTCACACATATTATTCCCTCATTTAGTGGATATTTTCACAAAAAAGTGAAATTTTCAAAAATCAAGAAAATTGGCTGAAAACGACTAAATATCAAGGTCTCATTGGGCGAATCGCTCTGGAACTGAAATCGGAACATTCACTGACATTTGACCTATCTGAAAGTCTGATAAACGACGGAAAAATGACTATGTCCAAAAAAACAAATTTTTCAACTTTTTTCAATTTTACCCCCGTGGGATATATATTCTACCCACACACATTTGGAACTCTCCTGGGGTACCCTCACACATATTATTCCCTCATTTAGTGGATATTTTCACAAAAAAGTGAAATTTTCAAAAATCCAGAAAATTGGCTGAAAACGACTAAATGTCAAGGAATCATTGGGCGAATCGCTCTGGAACTGAAATCGGAACGCTCACTGACATTTCCCCTATCTGAAAGTCTGATAAACGCCGGAAAAATGACTAAGTCCAAAAAAAAATTTTTTTCAACTTTTTTCAATTTTACCCCCGTGGGATATATATTCTACCCACACACATTTGGAACTCTCCTGGGGTACCCTCACACATATTATTCCCTCATTTAGTGGATATTTTCACAAAAAAAGTGAAATTTTCAAAAATCCAGAAAATTGGCTGAAAACGACTAAATATCAAGGTCTCATTGGGCGAATCACTCTGGAACTGAAATCGGAACGCTCACTGACATTTCCCCTATCTGAAAGTCTGATAAACGTTGGAAAAATGACTCAGTCCAAAAAAAAATTTTTTTCAACTTTTTTCAATTTTACCCCCGTGGGATATATATTCTACCCACACACATTTGGAACTCTCCTGGGGTACCCTCACACATATTATTCCCTCATTTAGTGGATATTTTCACAAAAAAGTGAAATTTTCAAAAATCCAGAAAATTGGCTGAAAACGACTAAATATCAAGGTCTCATTGGGCGAATCGCTCTGGAACTGAAATCGGAATGCTCACTGACATTTCCCCTATCTGAAAGTCTGATAAACGCCGGAGAATTGACTAAGTCCAAAAAAAAATTTTTTTAAACTTTTTTCAATTTTACCCCCGTGGGATATATATTCTACCCACACACATTTGGAACTCTCCTGGGGTACCCTCACACATATTATTCCCTCATTTAGTGGATATTTTCACAAAAAAGTGAAATTTTCAAAAATCCAGAAAATTGGCTGAAAACGACTAAATATCAAGGTCTCATTGGGCGAATCGCTCTGGAACTGAAATCGGAACGCTCACTGACATTTCCCCTATCTGAAAGTCTGATAAACGTTGGAAAAATGACTAAGTCCAAAAAAAAATTTTTTTCAACTTTTTTCAATTTTACAGCCGTGGGATATATATTCTACCCACACACATTTGGAACTCTCCTGGGTTACCCTCACACATATTATTCCCTCATTTAGTGGATATTTTCACAAAAAAGTGAAATTTTCAAAAATCCAGAAAATTGGCTGAAAACAACTAAATATCAAGGTCTCATTGGGCGAATCGCTCTGGAACTGAAATTGGAACGCTCACTGACATTTCCCCTATCTGAAAGTCTGATAAACGTTGGAAAAATGACTAAGTCCAAAAAAAATTTTTTTTCAACTTTTTTCAATTTTACCCCCGTGGGATATATATTCTACCCACACACATTTGGAACTCTCGTGGGTTACCCTCACACATATTATTCCCTCATTTAGACGATATTTTCACAAAAAAGTGAAATTTTCAAAAATCCAGAAAATTGGCTGAAAACGACTAAATGTCAAGGAATCATTGGGCGAATCGCTCTGGAACTGAAATCGGAACGCTCACTGACATTTCCCCTATCTGAAAGTCTGATAAACGTTGGAAAAATGACTAAGTCCAAAAACAAATTTTTTTCAACTTTTTTCAATTTTACAGCCGTGGGATATATATTCTACCCACACACATTTGGAACTCTCCTGGGTTACCCTCACACATATTATTCCCTCATTTAGTGGATATTTTCACAAAAAAGTGAAATTTTCAAAAATCAAGAAAATTGGCTGAAAACGACTAAATATCAAGGTCTCATTGGGCGAATCTCTCTGGAACTGAAATCGGAACGCTCACTGACATTTCCCCTATCTGAAAGTCTGATAAACGTTGGAAAAATGACTAAGTCCAAAAACAAATTTTTTTCAACTTTTTTCAATTTTACAGCCGTGGGATATATATTCTACCCACACACATTTGGAACTCTCCTGGGTTACCCTCACACATATTATTCCCTCATTTAGTGGATATTTTCACAAAAAAGTGAAATTTTCAAAAATCCTGAAAATTGGCTGAAAACGACTAAATATCAAGGTCTCATTGGGCGAATCGCTCTGGAACTGAAATCGGAACGCTCACTGACATTTCCCCTATCTGAAAGTCTGATAAACGTTGGAAAAATGACTAAGTCCAAAAAAAATTTTTTTAAAATTTTTTCAATTTTACCCCCGTGGGATATATATTCTACCCACACACATTTGGAACTCTCCTGGGGTACCCTCACACATATTATTCCCTCATTTAGTGGATATTTTCACAAAAAAGTGAAATTTTCAAAAATCCAGAAAATTGGCTGAAAACGACTAAATATCAAGGTCTCATTGGGCGAATCGCTCTGGAACTGAAATCGGAACGCTCACTGACATTTCCCCTATCTGAAAGTCTGATAAACGTTGGAAAAATGACTAAGTCCCAAAAAAAATTTTTTTCAACTTTTTTCAATTTTACCCCCGTGTGATATATATTCTACCCACACACATTTGGAACTCTCCTGGGGTACCCTCACACATATTATTCCCTCATTTAGTAGATATTTTCACAAAAAAGTGAAATTTTCAAAAATACAGAAAATTGGCTGAAAACGACTAAATATCAAGGTCTCATTGGGCGAATCGCTCTGGAACTGAAATCGGAACGCTCACTGACATTTCCCCTATCTGAAAGTCTGATAAACGTTGGAAAAATGACTAAGTCCAAAAAAAAATTTTTTTCAACTTTTTTCAATTTTACCCCCGTGGGATATATATTCTACCCACACACATTTGGAACTCTCGTGGGTTACCCTCACACATATTATTCCCTCATTTAGTGGATATTTTCACAAAAAAGTGAAATTTTCAAAAATCCAGAAAATTGGCTGAAAACGACTAAATGTCAAGGAATCATTGGGCGAATCGCTCTGGAACTGAAATCGGAACGCTCACTGACATTTCCCCTATCTGAAAGTCTGATAAACGTTGGAAAAATGACTAAGTCCAAAAAAAAATTTTTTTCAACTTTTTTCAATTTTACAGCCGTGGGATATATATTCTACCCACACACATTTGGAACTCTCCTGGGTTACCCTCACACATATTATTCCCTCATTTAGTGGATATTTTCACAAAAAAGTGAAATTTTCAAAAATCAAGAAAATTGGCTGAAAACGACTAAATATCAAGGTCTCATTGGGCGAATCGCTCTGGAACTGAAATCGGAACATTCACTGACATTTGACCTATCTGAAAGTCTGATAAACGACGGAAAAATGACTATGTCCAAAAAAACAAATTTTTCAACTTTTTTCAATTTTACCCCCGTGGGATATATAATCTACCCACACACATTTGGAACTCTCCTGGGGTACCCTCACACATATTATTCCCTCATTTAGTGGATATTTTCACAAAAAAGTGAAATTTTCAAAATTCAAGAAAATTGGCTGAAAACGACTAAATATCAAGGTCTCATTGGGTGAATCGCTCTGGAACTGAAATCGGAACGCTCACTGACATTTCCCCTATCTGAAAGTCTGATAAACGTTGGAAAAATGACTAAGTCCAAAAAAAATTATTTAAAATTTTTTCAATTTTACCCCCGTGGGATATATATTCTACCCTCACACATTTGGAACTCTCCTGGGTTACCCTCACACATATTATTCCCTCATTTAGTGGATATTTTCACAAAAAAGTGAAATTTTCAAAAATCCAGAAAATTTGCTGAAAACGACTAAATATCAAGGTCTCATTGGGCGAATCGCTCTGGAACTGAAATCGGAACGCTCACTGACATTTCCCCTATCTGAAAGTCTGATAAACAATGGAAAAATGACTAAGTCCAAAAAAAAATTTTTTTCAACTTTTTTCAATTTTACCCCCGTGGGATATATATTCTACCCACACACATTTGGAACTCTCGTGGGTTACCCTCACACATATTATTCTCTCATTTAGTGGATATTTTCACAAAAAAGTGAAATTTTCAAAATTCAAGAAAATTGGCTGAAAACGACTAAATATCAAGGTCTCATTGGGCGAATCGCTCTGGAACTGAAATCGGAATGCTCACTGACATTTGACCTATCTGAAAGTCTGATAAACGGCGGAAAAATGATTAACTTCCAAAAAAAAATTTTTTCAACTTTTTTCAATTTTACCCCCGTGGGATATATATTCTACCCACACACATTTGGAACTCTCCTGGGGTACCCTCACACATATCATTCCCTCATTCAGTGGATATTTTCACAAAAAAGTAAAATTTTCAAAAATCCAGAAAATTGGCTGAAAACGACTAAATATCAAGGACTCATTGGGCAAATCGCTCTGGAGCTGAAATCGGAACGCTCACTGACATTTCCCCTATCTGAAAGTCTGATAAACGCCGGAAAAATGACTAAGTCCAAAAAAAAATTTTTTTCAACTTTTTTCAATTTTACCCCCGTGGGATATATATTCTACCCACACACATTTGGAACTCTCCTGGGGTACCCTCACACATATTATTCCCTCATTTAGTAGATATTTTCACAAAAAAGTGAAATTTTCAAAAATACAGAAAATTGGCTGAAAACGACTAAATATCAAGGTCTCATTGGGCGAATCACTCTGGAACTGAAATCGGAATGCTCACTGACATTTGACCTATCTGAAAGTCTGATAAACGCCGGAAAAATGACTAAGTCCAAAAAAAAATTTTTTTCAACTTTTTTCAATTTTACCCCCGTGGGATATATATTCTACCCACACACATTTGGAACTCTCCTGGGGTACCCTCACACATATTATTCCCTCATTTAGTAGATATTTTCACAAAAAAGTGAAATTTTCAAAAATACAGAAAATTGGCTGAAAATGACTAAATATCAAGGTCTCATAGGGCGAATCGCTCTGGAACTGAAATCGAAACGCTCACTGACATTTCCCCTATCTGAAAGTCTGATAAACGCCGGAAAAATGACTAAGTCCAAAAAAAAATTTTTTTCAACTTTTTTCAATTTTACCCCCGTGGGATATATATTCTACCCACACACATTTGGAACTCTCCTGGGGTACCCTCACACATATTATTCCCTCATTTAGTGGATATTTTCACAAAAAAAGTGAAATTTTCAAAAATCCAGAAAATTGGCTGAAAACGACTAAATATCAAGGTCTCATTGGGCGAATCGCTCTGGAACTGAAATCGGAACGCTCACTGACATTTCCCCTATCTGAAAGTCTGATAAACGCCAGAAAAATGACTAAGTCCAAAAAAAAATTTTTTTCAACTTTTTTCAATTTTACCCCCGTGGGATATATATTCTACCCACACACATTTGGAACTCTCCTGGGGTACCCTCACACATATTATTCCCTCATTTAGTGGATATTTTCACAAAAAAGTGAAATTTTCAAAAATCCAGAAAATTGGCTGAAAACGACTAAATATCAAGGTCTCATTGGGCGAATCTCTCTGGAACTGAAATCGGAATGCTCACTGACATTTCCCCTATCTGAAAGTCTGATAAACGCCGGAAAATTGACTAAGTCCAAAAAAAAATTTTTTTCAACTTTTTTCAATTTTACCCCCGTGGGATATATATTCTACCCACACACATTTGGAACTCTCCTGGGGTACCCTCACACATATTATTCCCTCATTTAGTAGATATTTTCACAAAAAAGTGAAATTTTCAAAAATACAGAAAATTGGCTGAAAACGACTAAATATCAAGGTCTCATAGGGCGAATCGCTCTGGAACTGAAATCGGAACGCTCACTGACATTTCCCCTATCTGAAAGTCTGATAAACGCCGGAAAAATGACTAAGTCCAAAAAAAAATTTTTTTCAACTTTTTTCAATTTTACCCCCGTGGGATATATATTCTACCCACACACATTTGGAACTCTCCTGGGGTACCCTCACACATATTATTCCCTCATTTAGTAGATATTTTCACAAAAAAGTGAAATTTTCAAAAATACAGAAAATTGGCTGAAAACGACTAAATATCAAGGTCTCATAGGGCGAATCGCTCTGGAACTGCAATCGGAACGCTCACTGACATTTCCCCTATCTGAAAGTCTGATAAACGCCGGAAAAATGACTAAGTCCAAAAAAAAATTTTTTTCAACTTTTTTCAATTTTACCCCCGTGGGATATATATTCTACCCACACACATTTGGAACTCTCCTGGGGTACCCTCACACATATTATTCCCTCATTTAGTGGATATTTTCACAAAAAAGTGAAATTTTCAAAAATCCAGAAAATTGGCTGAAAACGACTAAATATCAAGGTCTCATTGGGCGAATCTCTCTGGAACTGAAATCGGAATGCTCACTGACATTTCCCCTATCTGAAAGTCTGATAAACGCCGGAAAATTGACTAAGTCCAAAAAAAAATTTTTTTCAACTTTTTTCAATTTTACCCCCGTGGGATATATATTCTACCCACACACATTTGGAACTCTCCTGGGGTACCCTCACACATATTATTCCCTCATTTAGTGGATATTTTCACAAAAAAGTGAAATTTTCAAAAATCCAGAAAATTGGCTGAAAACGACTAAATATCAAGGTCTCATTGGGCGAATCGCTCTGGAACTGAAATCGGAACGCTCACTGACATTTCCCCTATCTGAAAGTCTGATAAACGTTGGAAAAATGACTAAGTCCAAAAAAAAATTTTTTTCAACTTTTTTCAATTTTACAGCCGTGGGATATATATTCTACCCACACACATTTGGAACTCTCCTGGGTTACCCTCACACATATTATTCCCTCATTTAGTGGATATTTTCACAAAAAAGTGAAATTTTCAAAAATCAAGAAAATTGGCTGAAAACGACTAAATATCAAGGTCTCATTGGGCGAACCGCTCTGGAACTGAAATCGGAACATTCACTGACATTTGACCTATCTGAAAGTCTGATAAACGACGGAAAAATGACTATGTCCAAAAAAACAAATTTTTCAACTTTTTTCAATTTTACCCCCGTGGGATATATAATCTACCCACACACATTTGGAACTCTCCTGGGGTACCCTCACACATATTATTCCCTCATTTAGTAGATATTTTCACAAAAAAGTGAAATTTTCAAAAATACAGAAAATTGGCTGAAAACGACTAAATATCAAGGTCTCATTGGGCGAATCACTCTGGAACTGAAATCGGAATGCTCACTGACATTTGACCTATCTGAAAGTCTGATAAACGCCGGAAAAATGACTAAGTCCAAAAAAAAATTTTTTTCAACTTTTTTCAATTTTACCCCCGTGGGATATATATTCTACCCACACACATTTGGAACTCTCCTGGGGTACCCTCACACATATTATTCCCTCATTTAGTAGATATTTTCACAAAAAAGTGAAATTTTCAAAAATACAGAAAATTGGCTGAAAACGACTAAATATCAAGGTCTCATTGGGCGAATCGCTCTGGAACTGAAATCGGAACGCTCACTGACATTTCCCCTATCTGAAAGTCTGATAAACGCCGGAAAAATGACTAAGTCCAAAAAAAAATTTTTTTCAACTTTTTTCAATTTTACCCCCGTGGGATATATATTCTACCCACACACATTTGGAACTCTCCTGGGGTACCCTCACACATATTATTCCCTCATTTAGTAGATATTTTCACAAAAAAGTGAAATTTTCAAAAATACAGAAAATTGGCTGAAAACGACTAAATATCAAGGTCTCATAGGGCGAATCGCTCTGGAACTGCAATCGGAACGCTCACTGACATTTCCCCTATCTGAAAGTCTGATAAACGCCGGAAAAATGACTAAGTCCAAAAAAAAATTTTTTTCAACTTTTTTCAATTTTACCCCCGTGGGATATATATTCTACCCACACACATTTGGAACTCTCCTGGGGTACCCTCACACATATTATTCCCTCATTTAGTGGATATTTTCACAAAAAAAGTGAAATTTTCAAAAATCCAGAAAATTGGCTGAAAACGACTAAATATCAAGGTCTCATTGGGCGAATCGCTCTGGAACTGAAATCGGAACGCTCACTGACATTTCCCCTATCTGAAAGTCTGATAAACGCCAGAAAAATGACTAAGTCCAAAAAAAAATTTTTTTCAACTTTTTTCAATTTTACCCCCGTGGGATATATATTCTACCCACACACATTTGGAACTCTCCTGGGGTACCCTCACACATATTATTCCCTCATTTAGTGGATATTTTCACAAAAAAGTGAAATTTTCAAAAATCCAGAAAATTGGCTGAAAACGACTAAATATCAAGGTCTCATTGGGCGAATCTCTCTGGAACTGAAATCGGAATGCTCACTGACATTTCCCCTATCTGAAAGTCTGATAAACGCCGGAAAATTGACTAAGTCCAAAAAAAAATTTTTTTCAACTTTTTTCAATTTTACCCCCGTGGGATATATATTCTACCCACACACATTTGGAACTCTCCTGGGGTACCCTCACACATATTATTCCCTCATTTAGTGGATATTTTCACAAAAAAGTGAAATTTTCAAAAATCCAGAAAATTGGCTGAAAACGACTAAATATCAAGGTCTCATTGGGCGAATCGCTCTGGAACTGAAATCGGAACGCTCACTGACATTTCCCCTATCTGAAAGTCTGATAAACGTTGGAAAAATGACTAAGTCCAAAAAAAAATTTTTTTCAACTTTTTTCAATTTTACAGCCGTGGGATATATATTCTACCCACACACATTTGGAACTCTCCTGGGTTACCCTCACACATATTATTCCCTCATTTAGTGGATATTTTCACAAAAAAGTGAAATTTTCAAAAACAAGAAAATTGGCTGAAAACGACTAAATATCAAGGTCTCATTGGGCGAACCGCTCTGGAACTGAAATCGGAACATTCACTGACATTTGACCTATCTGAAAGTCTGATAAACGACGGAAAAATGACTATGTCCAAAAAAACAAATTTTTCAACTTTTTTCAATTTTACCCCCGTGGGATATATAATCTACCCACACACATTTGGAACTCTCCTGGGGTACCCTCACACATATTATTCCCTCATTTAGTGGATATTTTCACAAAAAAGTGAAATTTTCAAAAATCCAGAAAATTGGCTGAAAACGACTAAATATCAAGGTCTCATTGGGCGAATCGCTCTGGAACTGAAATCGGAACGCTCACTGACATTTCCCCTATCTGAAAGTCTGATAAACGTTGGAAAAATGACTAAGTCCAAAAAAAAATTTTTTTCAACTTTTTTCAATTTTACCCCCGTGGGATATATATTCTACCCACACACATTTGGAACTCTCGTGGGTTACCCTCACACATATTATTCCCTCATTTAGTGGATATTTTCACAAAAAAGTGAAATTTTCAAAATTCAAGAAAATTGGCTGAAAACAACTAAATATCAAGGTCTCATTGGGTGAATCGCTCTGGTACTGAAATCGGAACGCTCACTGACATTTCCCCTATCTGAAAGTCTGATAAACGTTGGAAAAATGACTAAGTCCAAAAAAAATTATTTAAAATTTTTTCAATTTTACCCCCGTGGGATATATATTCTACCCTCACACATTTGGAACTCTCCTGGGTTACCCTCACACATATTATTCCCTCATTTAGTGGATATTTTCACAAAAAAGTGAAATTTTCAAAAATCCAGAAAATTTGCTGAAAACGACTAAATATCAAGGTCTCATTGGGCGAATCGCTCTGGAACTGAAATCGGAACGCTCACTGACATTTCCCCTATCTGAAAGTCTGATAAACAATGGAAAAATGACTAAGTCCAAAAAAAAATTTTTTTCAACTTTTTTCAATTTTACCCCCGTGGGATATATATTCTACCCACACACATTTGGAACTCTCGTGGGTTACCCTCACACATATTATTCTCTCATTAAGTGGATATTTTCACAAAAAAGTGAAATTTTCAAAATTCAAGAAAATTGGCTGAAAACGACTAAATATCAAGGTCTCATTGGGCGAATCACTCTGGAACTGAAATCGGAATGCTCACTGACATTTGACCTATCTGAAAGTCTGATAAACGGCGGAAAAATGATTAAGTTCCAAAAAAAATTTTTTTAAATTTTTTCAATTTTACCCCCGTGGGATATATATTCTACCCACACACATTTGGAACTCTCCTGGGGTACCCTCACACATATTATTCCCTCATTTAGTGGATATTTTCACAAAAAAGTGAAATTTTCAAAAATCCAGAAAATTGGCTGAAAACGACTAAATATCAAGGTCTCATTGGGCAAATCGCTCTGGAACTGAAATCGGAACGCTCACTGACATTTCCCCTATCTGAAAGTCTGATAAACGTTGGAAAAATGACTAAGTCCAAAAACAAATTTTTTTCAACTTTTTTCAATTTTACAGCCGTGGGATATATATTCTACCCACACACATTTGGAACTCTCCTGGGTTACCCTCACACATATTATTCCCTCATTTAGTGGATATTTTCACAAAAAAGTGAAATTTTCAAAAATCAAGAAAATTGGCTGAAAACGACTAAATATCAAGGTCTCATTGGGCGAATCGCTCTGGAACTGAAATCGGAACATTCACTGACATTTGACCTATCTGAAAGTCTGATAAACGACGAAAAAATGACTGTCCAAAAAAACAAATTTTTCAACTTTTTTCAATTTTACCCCCGTGGGATATATAATCTACCCACACACATTTGGAACTCTCCTGGGGTACCCTCACACATATTATTCCCTCATTTAGTGGATATTTTCACAAAAAAGTGAAATTTTCAAAATTCAAGAAAATTGGCTGAAAACAACTAAATATCAAGGTCTCATTGGGTGAATCGCTCTGGTACTGAAATCGGAACGCTCACTGACATTTCCCCTATCTGAAAGTCTGATAAACGTTGGAAAAATGACTAAGTCCAAAAAAAAATTTTTTTCAACTTTTTTCAATTTTACAGCCGTGGGATATATATTCTACCCACACACATTTGGAACTCTCCTGGGTTACCCTCACACATATTATTCCCTCATTTAGTGGATATTTTCACAAAAAAGTGAAATTTTCAAAAATCAAGAAAATTGGCTGAAAACGACTAAATATCAAGGTCTCATTGGGCGAACCGCTCTGGAACTGAAATCGGAACATTCACTGACATTTGACCTATCTGAAAGTCTGATAAACGACGGAAAAATGACTATGTCCAAAAAAACAAATTTTTCAACTTTTTTCAATTTTACCCCCGTGGGATATATAATCTACCCACACACATTTGGAACTCTCCTGGGGTACCCTCACACATATTATTCCCTCATTTAGTGGATATTTTCACAAAAAAGTGAAATTTTCAAAAATCCAGAAAATTGGCTGAAAACGACTAAATATCAAGGTCTCATTGGGCGAATCGCTCTGGAACTGAAATCGGAACGCTCATTGACATTTCCCCTATCTGAAAGTCTGATAAACGTTGGAAAAATGACTAAGTCCAAAAAAAAATTTTTTTCAACTTTTTTCAATTTTACCCCCGTGGGATATATATTCTACCCACACACATTTGGAACTCTCGTGGGTTACCCTCACACATATTATTCCCTCATTTAGTGGATATTTTCACAAAAAAGTGAAATTTTCAAAATTCAAGAAAATTGGCTGAAAACAACTAAATATCAAGGTCTCATTGGGTGAATCGCTCTGGTACTGAAATCGGAACGCTCACTGACATTTCCCCTATCTGAAAGTCTGATAAACGTTGGAAAAATGACTAAGTCCAAAAAAAATTATTTAAAATTTTTTCAATTTTACCCCCGTGGGATATATATTCTACCCTCACACATTTGGAACTCTCCTGGGTTACCCTCACACATATTATTCCCTCATTTAGTGGATATTTTCACAAAAAAGTGAAATTTTCAAAAATCCAGAAAATTTGCTGAAAACGACTAAATATCAAGGTCTCATTGGGCGAATCGCTCTGGAACTGACATCGGAACGCTCACTGACATTTCCCCTATCTGAAAGTCTGATAAACAATGGAAAAATGACTAAGTCCAAAAAAAAATTTTTTTCAACTTTTTTCAATTTTACCCCCGTGGGATATATATTCTACCCACACACATTTGGAACTCTCGTGGGTTACCCTCACACATATTATTCTCTCATTAAGTGGATATTTTCACAAAAAAGTGAAATTTTCAAAATTCAAGAAAATTGGCTGAAAACGACTAAATATCAAGGTCTCATTGGGCGAATCACTCTGGAACTGAAATCGGAATGCTCACTGACATTTGACCTATCTGAAAGTCTGATAAACGGCGGAAAAATGATTAAGTTCCAAAAAAAATTTTTTAAAATTTTTTCAATTTTACCCCCGTGGGATATATATTCTACCCACACACATTTGGAACTCTCCTGGGGTACCCTCACACATATTATTCCCTCATTTAGTGGATATTTTCACAAAAAAGTGAAATTTTCAAAAATCCAGAAAATTGGCTGAAAACGACTAAATATCAAGGTCTCATTGGGCAAATCGCTCTGGAACTGAAATCGGAACGCTCACTGACATTTCCCCTATCTGAAAGTCTGATAAACGTTGGAAAAATGACTAAGTCCAAAAAAAATTTTTTTTCAACTTTTTTCAATTTTACCCCCGTGGGATATATATTCTACCCACACACATTTGGAACTCTCCTGGGGTACCCTCACACATATTATTCCCTCATTTAGTGGATAGTTTCACAAAAAAGTGAAATTTTCAAAAATCCAGAAAATTGGCTGAAAACGACTAAATGTCAAGGAATCATTGGGCGAATCGCTCTGGAACTGAAATCGGAACGCTCACTTACATTTCCCCTATCTGAAAGTCTGATAAACGTTGGAAAAATGACTAAGTCCAAAAACAAATTTTTTTCAACTTTTTTCAATTTTACAGCCGTGGGATATATATTCTACCCACACACATTTGGAACTCTCCTGGGTTACCCTCACACATATTATTCCCTCATTTAGTGGATATTTTCACAAAAAAGTGAAATTTTCAAAAATCAAGAAAATTGGCTGAAAACGACTAAATATCAAGGTCTCATTGGGCGAATCGCTCTGGAACTGAAATCGGAACATTCACTGACATTTGACCTATCTGAAAGTCTGATAAACGACGAAAAAATGACTGTCCAAAAAAACAAATTTTTCAACTTTTTTCAATTTTACCCCCGTGGGATATATAATCTACCCACACACATTTGGAACTCTCCTGGGGTACCCTCACACATATTATTCCCTCATTTAGTGGATATTTTCACAAAAAAGTGAAATTTTCAAAATTCAAGAAAATTGGCTGAAAACAACTAAATATCAAGGTCTCATTGGGTGAATCGCTCTGGTACTGAAATCGGAACGCTCACTGACATTTCCCCTATCTGAAAGTCTGATAAACGTTGGAAAAATGACTAAGTCCAAAAAAAATTATTTAAAATTTTTTCAATTTTACCCCCGTGGGATATATATTCTACCCACACACATTTGGAACTCTCCTGGGTTACCCTCACACATTTTATTCCCTCATTTAGTGGATATTTTCACAAAAAAGTGAAATTTTCAAAAATCCAGAAAATTGGTTGAAAACGACTATATATCAAGGTCTCATTGGGCGAATCGCTCTGGAACTGAAATCGGAATGCTCACTGACATTTCCCCTATCTGAAAGTCTGATAAACGTTGGAAAAATGACTAAGTCCAAAAAAAAATTTTTTTTAACTTTTTTCAATTTTACCCCCGTGGGATATATATTCTACCCACACACATTTGGAACTCTCCTGGGGTACCCTCACACATATTATTCCCTCATTTAGTGGATATTTTCACAAAAAAGTGAAATTTTCAAAAATCCAGAAAATTGGCTGAAAACGACTAAATATCAAGGAATCATTGGGCGAATCGCTCTGGAACTGAAATCGGAACGCTCACTGACATTTCCCCTATCTGAAAGTCTGATAAACGTTGGAAAAATGACTAAGTCCAAAAAAAAATTTTTTTCAACTTTTTTCAATTTTACAGCCGTGGGATATATATTCTACCCACACACATTTGGAACTCTCCTGGGTTACCCTCACACATTTTGTTCCCTCATTTAGTGGATATTTTCACAAAAAAGTGAAATTTTCAAAAATCAAGAAAATTGGCTGAAAACGACTAAATATCAAGGTCTCATTGGGCGAATCGCTCTGGAACTGAAATCGGAACGCTCACTGACATTTCCCCTATCTGAAAGTCTGATAAACGTTGGAAAAATGACTAAGTCCAAAAAACAAATTTTTCAACTTTTTTCAATTTTACCCCCGTGGGATATATAATCTACCCACACACATTTGGAACTCTCCTGGGGTACCCTCACACATATTATTCCCTCATTTAGTGGATATTTTCACAAAAAAGTGAAATTTTCAAAAATCCAGAAAATAGGCTGAAAACGACTAAATATCAAGGTCTCATTGGGCGAATCGCTCTTGAACTGAAATCGGAACGCTCACTGACATTTCCCCTATCTGAAAGTCTGATAAACGTTGGAAAAATGACTAAGTCCAAAAAAAAATTTTTTTCAACTTTTTTCAATTTTACCCCCGTGGGATATATATTCTACCCACACACATTTGGAACTCTCGTGGGTTACCCTCACACATATTATTCCCTCATTTAGTGGATATTTTCACAAAAAAGTGAAATTTTCAAAATTCAAGAAAATTGGCTGAAAACAACTAAATATCAAGGTCTCATTGGGTGAATCGCTCTGGTACTGAAATCGGAACGCTCACTGACATTTCCCCTATCTGAAAGTCTGATAAACGTTGGAAAAATGACTAAGTCCAAAAAAAATTATTTAAAATTTTTTCAATTTTACCCCCGTGGGATATATATTCTACCCTCACACATTTGGAACTCTCCTGGGTTACCCTCACACATATTATTCCCTCATTTAGTGGATATTTTCACAAAAAAGTGAAATTTTCAAAAATCCAGAAAATTTGCTGAAAACGACTAAATATCAAGGTCTCATTGGGCGAATCGCTCTGGAACTGAAATCGGAACGCTCACTGACATTTCCCCTATCTGAAAGTCTGATAAACAATGGAAAAATGACTAAGTCCAAAAAAAAATTTTTTTCAACTTTTTTCAATTTTACCCCCGTGGGATATATATTCTACCCACACACATTTGGAACTCTCGTGGGTTACCCTCACACATATTATTCTCTCATTAAGTGGATATTTTCACAAAAAAGTGAAATTTTCAAAATTCAAGAAAATTGGCTGAAAACGACTAAATATCAAGGTCTCATTGGGCGAATCACTCTGGAACTGAAATCGGAATGCTCACTGACATTTGACCTATCTGAAAGTCTGATAAACGGCGGAAAAATGATTAAGTTCCAAAAAAAATTTTTTTCAACTTTTTTCAATTTTACCCCCGTGGGATATATATTCTACCCACACACATTTGGAACTCTCCTGGGGTACCCTCACACATATCATTCCCTCATTCAGTGGATATTTTCACAAAAAAGTAAAATTTTCAAAAATCCAGGAAATTGGCTGAAAACGACTAAATATCAAGGACTCATTGGGCAAATCGCTCTGGAACTGAAATCGGAACGCTCACTGACATTTCCCCTATCTGAAAGTCTGATAAACGCCGGAAAAATGACGAAGTCCAAAAAAAATTTTTTTTCAACTTTTTTCAATTTTACCCCCGTGGGATATATATTCTACCCACACACATTTGGAACTCTCCTGGGGTACCCTCACACATATTATTCCCTCATTTAGTGGATATTTTCACAAAAAAGTGAAATTTTCAAAAATCCAGAAAATTGGCTGAAAACGACTAAATATCAAGGTCTCATTGGGCGAATCGCTCTGGAACTGAAATCGGAACGCTCACTGACATTTCCCCTATCTGAAAGTCTGATAAACGTTGGAAAAATGACTAAGTCCAAAAAAAATTTTTTTTAAATTTTTTCAATTTTACCCCCGTGGGATATATATTCTACCCACACACATTTGGAACTCTCCTGGGGTACCCTCACACATATTATTCCCTCATTTAGTGGATATTTTCACAAAAAAGTGAAATTTTCAAAAATCCAGAAAATTGGCTGAAAACGACTAAATATCAAGGTCTCATTGGGCGAATCGCTCTGGAACTGAAATCGGAATGCTCACTGACATTTCCCCTATCTGAAAGTCTGATAAACGTTGGAAAAATGACTAAGTCCAAAAAAAAATTTTTTTCAACTTTTTTCAATTTTACCCCCGTGGGATATATATTCTACCCACACACATTTGGAACTCTCCTGGGGTACCCTCACACATATTATTCCCTCATTTAGTGGACATTTTCACAAAAAAGTGAAATTTTCAAAAATCCAGAAAATTGGCTGAAAACGACTAAATATCAAGGAATCATTGGGCGAATCGCTCTGGAACTGAAATCGGAATGCTCACTGACATTTCCCCTATCTGAAAGTCTGATAAACGTTGGAAAAATGACTAAGTCCAAAAAAAAAATTTTTTCAACTTTTTTCAATTTTACCCCCGTGGGATATATATTCTACCCACACACATTTGGAACTCTCCTGGGGTACCCTCACACATATTATTCCCTCATTTAGTGGATATTTTCACAAAAAAGTGAAATTTTCAAAAATCCAGAAAATTGGCTGAAAACGACTAAATATCAAGGAATCATTGGGCGAATCGCTCTGGAACTGAAATCGGAACGCTCACTGACATTTCCCCTATCTGAAAGTCTGATAAACGTTGGAAAAATGACTAAGTCCAAAAAAAAATTTATTTGAACTTTTTTCAATTTTACAGCCGTGGGATATATATTCTACCCACACACATTTGGAACTCTCCTGGGTTACCCTCACACATTTTATTCCCTCATTTAGTGGATATTTTCACAAAAAAGTGAAATTTTCAAAAATCAAGAAAATTGTCTGAAAACGACTAAATATCAAGGTCTCATTGAGCGAATCGCTCTGGAACTGAAATCGGAACGCTCACTGACATTTCCCCTATCTGAAAGTCTGATAAACGTTGGAAAAATGACTAAGTCCAAAAAAAAATTTTTTTCAACTTTTTTCAATTTTACCCCCGTGGTATATATATTCTACCCACACACATTTGGAACTCTCGTGGGTTACCCTCACACATATTATTCCCTCATTTAGTGGATATTTTCACAAAAAAGTGAAATTTTCAAAATTCAAGAAAATTGGCTGAAAACGACTAAATATCAAGGTCTCATTGGGCGAATCGCTCTGGAACTGAAATCGGAACATTCACTGACATTTGACATATCTGAAAGTCTGATAAACGACGGAAAAATGACTGTCCAAAAAAACAAATTTTTCAACTTTTTTCAATTTTACCCCCGTGGGATATATATTCTAGCCACACACATTTGGAACTCTCATGGGGTACCCTCAAATATATTTTTCCCTCATTTAGTGGATATTTTCACAAAAAAGTGAAATTTTCAAAAATCCAAAATATTGGCTGAAAACGACTAAATATCAAGGACTCATTGGGCTAATCGCTCTGGAACTGAAATCGAAACGCTCACTGACATTTCCCCTATCTGAAAGTCTGATAAACGCCGGAAAAATGACTAAGTCCAAAAAAAAATTTTTTTCAACTTTTTTCAATTTTACCCCCGTGGGATATATATTCTACCCACACACATTTGGAACTCTCCTGGGTTACCCTCACACATTTTATTCCCTCATTTAGTGGATATTTTCATAAAAAAGTGAAATTTTCAAAAATCAAGAAAATTGGCTGAAAACGACTAAATATCAAGGAATCATTGGGCGAATCGCTCTGGAACTGAAATCGGAACGCTCACTGACATTTCCCCTATCTGAAAGTCTGATAAACGTTGGAAAAATGGCTAAGTCCAAAAAAAAATTTTTTTCAACTTTTTTCAATTTTACCCCCGTGGGATATATATTCTACCCACACAAATTTGGAACTCTCGTGGGTTACCCTCACACATATTATTCCCTCATTTAGTGGATATTTTCACAAAAAAGTGAAATTTTCAAAAATCCAGAAAATTGGCGGAAAACGACTAAATATCAAGGTCTCATTGGGCGAATCGCTCTGGAACTGAAATCGGAACGCTCACTGACATTTCCCCTATCTGAAAGTCTGATAAACGTTGGAAAAATGACTAAGTCCAAAAAAAAATTTTTTTTAACTTTTTTCAATTTTACCCCCGTGGGATATATATTCTACCCACACACATTTGGAACTCTCCTGGGGTACCCTCACACATATTATTCCCTCATTTAGTGGATATTTTCACAAAAAAGTGAAATTTTCAAAAATCCAGAAAATTGGCTGAAAACGACTAAATATCAAGGAATCATTGGGCGAATCGCTCTGGAACTGAAATCGGAACGCTCACTGACATTTCCCCTATCTGAAAGTCTGATAAACGTTGGAAAAATGACTAAGTCCAAAAAAAAATTTTTTTCAACTTTTTTCAATTTTACCCCCGTGGGATATATATTCTACCCACACACATTTGGAACTCTCGTGGGTTACCCTCACACATATTATTCCCTCATTTAGTGGATATTTTCACAAAAAAGTGAAATTTTCAAAATTCAAGAAAATTGGCTGAAAACGACTAAATATCAAGGTCTCATTGGGCGAATCGCTCTGGAACTGAAATCGGAACATTCACTGACATTTGACATATCTGAAAGTCTGATAAACGACGGAAAAATGACTGTCCAAAAAAACAAATTTTTCAACTTTTTTCAATTTTACCCCCGTGGGATATATATTCTACCCACACACATTTGGAACTCTCCTGGGGTACCCTCACACATATTATTCCCTCATTTAGTGGATATTTTCACAAAAAAGTGAAATTTTCAAAAATCCAGAAAATTGGCTGAAAACGACTAAATATCACGGTCTCATTGGGCGAATCGCTCTGGAACTGAAATCGGAACGCTCACTGACATTTCCCCTATCTGAAAGTCTGCTAAACGTTGGAAAAATGACTAAGTCCAAAAAAAATTTTTTTAAAATTTTTTCAATTTTACCCCCGTGGGATATATATTCTACCCACACACATTTGGAACTCTCCTGGGGTACCCTCACACATATTATTCCCTCATTTAGTGGATATTTTCACAAAAAAGTGAAATTTTCAAAAATACAGAAAATTGGCTGAAAACGACTAAATATCAAGGTCTCATTGGGCGAATCGCTCTGGAACTGAAATCGGAACGCTCACTGACATTTTCCCTATCTGAAAGTCTGATAAACGTTGGAAAAATGACTAAGACCAAAAAAAATTTTTTTTCAACTTTTTTCAATTTTACCCCCGTGGGATATATATTCTACCCACACACATTTGGAACTCTCCTGGGGTACCCTCACACATATTATTCCCTCATTTAGTGGATATTTTCACAAAAAAGTGAAATTTTCAAAAATCCAGAAAATTGGCTGAAAACGACTAAATATCAAGGTCTCATTGGGCGAATCGCTCTGGATCTGAAATCGGAATGCTCACTGACATTACCCCTATCTGAAAGTCTGATAAACGTTGGAAAAATGACTAAGTCCAAAAAAAAAATTTTTTCAACTTTTTTCAATTTTACCCCCGTGGGATATATATTCTACCCACACACATTTGGAACTCTCGTGGGTTACCCTCACACATATTATTCCCTCATTTAGTGGATATTTTCACAAAAAAGTGAAATTTTCAAAAATACAGAAAATTGGCTGAAAACGACTAAATATCAAGGAATCATTGGGCGAATCGCTCTGGAACTGAAATCGGAACGCTCACTGACATTTCCCCTATCTGAAAGTCTGATAAACGTTGGAAAAATGGCTAAGTCCAAAAAAAAATTTTTTTCAACTTTTTTCAATTTTACAGCCGTGGGATATATATTCTACCCACACACATTTGGAACTCTCCTGGGGTACCCTCACACATATTATTCCCTCATTTAGTGGATATTTTCACAAAAAAGTGAAATTTTCAAAAATACAGAAAATTGGCTGAAAACGACTAAATATCAAGGAATCATTGGGCGAATCGCTCTGGAACTGAAATCGGAACGCTCACTGACATTTCCCCTATCTGAAAGTCTGATAAACGTTGGAAAAATGGCTAAGTCCAAAAAAAAATTTTTTTCAACTTTTTTCAATTTTACCCCCGTGGGATATATATTCTACCCACACAAATTTGGAACTCTCGTGGGTTACCCTCACACATATTATTCCCTCATTTAGTGGATATTTTCACAAAAAAGTGAAATTTTCAAAAATCCAGAAAATTGGCTGAAAACGACTAAATATCAAGGAATCATTGGGCGAATCGCTCTGGAACTGAAATCGGAACGCTCACTGACATTTCCCCTATCTGAAAGTCTGATAAACGTTGGAAAAATGACTAAGTCCAAAAAAAAATTTTTTTCAACTTTTTTCAATTTTACAGCCGTGGGATATATATTCTACCCACACACATTTGGAACTCTCCTGGGTTACCCTCACACATTTTATTCCCTCATTTAGTGGATATTTTCACAAAAAAGAGAAATTTTCAAAAATCAAGAAAATTGGCTGAAAACGACTAAATATCAAGGTCTCATTGGGCGAATCGCTCTGGAACTGAAATCGGAACGCTCACTGACATTTCCCCTATCTGAAAGTCTGATAAACGTTGGAAAAATGACTAAGTCCAAAAAAAAATTTTTTTCAACTTTTTTCAATTTTACCCCCGTGGGATATATATTCTACCCACACACATTTGGAACTCTCGTGGGTTACCCTCACACATATTATTCCCTCATTTAGTGGATATTTTCACAAAAAAGTGAAATTTTCAAAATTCAAGAAAATTGGCTGAAAACGACTAAATATCAAGGTCTCATTGGGCGAATCGCTCTGGAACTGAAATCGGAACATTCACTGACATTTGACATATCTGAAAGTCTGATAAACGACGGAAAAATGACTGTCCAAAAAAACAAATTTTTCAACTTTTTTCAATTTTACCCCCGTGGGATATATATTCTACCCACACACATTTGGAACTCTCCTGGGGTACCCTCACACATATTATTCCCTCATTTAGTGGATATTTTCACAAAAAAGTGAAATTTTCAAAAATCCAGAAAATTGGCTGAAAACGACTAAATATCACGGTCTCATTGGGCGAATCGCTCTGGAACTGAAATCGGAACGCTCACTGACATTTTCCCTATCTGAAAGTCTGATAAACGTTGGAAAAATGACTAAGACCAAAAAAATTTTTTTTTCAACTTTTTTCAATTTTACCCCCGTGGGATATATATTCTACCCACACACATTTGGAACTCTCCTGGGGTACCCTCACACATATTATTCCCTCATTTAGTGGATATTTTCACAAAAAAGTGAAATTTTCAAAAATCCAGAAAATTGGCTGAAAACGACTAAATATCAAGGTCTCATTGGGCGAATCGCTCTGGATCTGAAATCGGAATGCTCACTGACATTACCCCTATCTGAAAGTCTGATAAACGTTGGAAAAATGACTAAGTCCAAAAAAAAAATTTTTTCAACTTTTTTCAATTTTACCCCCGTGGGATATATATTCTACCCACACACATTTGGAACTCTCGTGGGTTACCCTCACACATATTATTCCCTCATTTAGTGGATATTTTCACAAAAAAGTGAAATTTTCAAAAATACAGAAAATTGGCTGAAAACGACTAAATATCAAGGAATCATTGGGCGAATCGCTCTGGAACTGAAATCGGAACGCTCACTGACATTTCCCCTATCTGAAAGTCTGATAAACGCCAGAAAAATGACTAAGTCCAAAAAAAAATTTTTTTCAACTTTTTTCAATTTTACAGCCGTGGGATATATATTCTACCCACACACATTTGGAACTCTCCTGGGTTACCCTCACACATTTTATTCCCTCATTTAGTGGATATTTTCACAAAAAAGTGAAATTTTCAAAATTCAAGAAAATTGGCTGAAAACTACTAAATATCAAGGTCTCATTGGGCGAATCGCTCTGGAACTGAAATCGGAACATTCACTGACATTTGACATATCTGAAAGTCTGATAAACGACGGAAAAATGACTGTCCAAAAAAACAAATTTTTCAACTTTTTTCAATTTTACCCCCGTGGGATATATATTCTACCCACACACATTTGGAACTCTCCTGGGGTACCCTCACACATATTATTCCCTCATTTAGTGGATATTTTCACAAAAAAGTGAAATTTTCAAAAATCCAGAAAATTGGCTGAAAACGACTAAATATCACGGTCTCATTGGGCGAATCGCTCTGGAACTGAAATCGGAACGCTCACTGACATTTTCCCTATCTGAAAGTCTGATAAACGTTGGAAAAATGACTAAGACCAAAAAAATTTTTTTTTCAACTTTTTTCAATTTTACCCCCGTGGGATATATATTCTACCCACACACATTTGGAACTCTCCTGGGGTACCCTCACACATATTATTCCCTCATTTAGTGGATATTTTCACAAAAAAGTGAAATTTTCAAAAATCCAGAAAATTGGCTGAAAACGACTAAATATCAAGGTCTCATTGGGCGAATCGCTCTGGATCTGAAATCGGAATGCTCACTGACATTTCCCCTATCTGAAAGTCTGATAAACGCCGGAAAATTGACTAAGTCCAAAAAAAAATTTTTTTCAACTTTTTTCAATTTTACCCCCGTGGGATATATATTCTACCCACACACATTTGGAACTCTCCTGGGGTACCCTCACACATATTATTCCCTCATTTAGTAGATATTTTCACAAAAAAGTGAAATTTTCAAAAATACAGAAAATTGGCTGAAAACGACTAAATATCAAGGTCTCATAGGGCGAATCGCTCTGGAACTGAAATCGGAACGCTCACTGACATTTCCCCTATCTGAAAGTCTGATAAACGCCGGAAAAATGACTAAGTCCAAAAAAAAATTTTTTTCAACTTTTTTCAATTTTACCCCCGTGGGATATATATTCTACCCACACACATTTGGAACTCTCCTGGGGTACCCTCACACATATTATTCCCTCATTTAGTAGATATTTTCACAAAAAAGTGAAATTTTCAAAAATACAGAAAATTGGCTGAAAACGACTAAATATCAAGGTCTCATAGGGCGAATCGCTCTGGAACTGCAATCGGAACGCTCACTGACATTTCCCCTATCTGAAAGTCTGATAAACGCCGGAAAAATGACTAAGTCCAAAAAAAAATTTTTTTCAACTTTTTTCAATTTTACCCCCGTGGGATATATATTCTACCCACACACATTTGGAACTCTCCTGGGGTACCCTCACACATATTATTCCCTCATTTAGTGGATATTTTCACAAAAAAAGTGAAATTTTCAAAAATCCAGAAAATTGGCTGAAAACGACTAAATATCAAGGTCTCATTGGGCGAATCGCTCTGGAACTGAAATCGGAACGCTCACTGACATTTCCCCTATCTGAAAGTCTGATAAACGCCAGAAAAATGACTAAGTCCAAAAAAAAATTTTTTTCAACTTTTTTCAATTTTACCCCCGTGGGATATATATTCTACCCACACACATTTGGAACTCTCCTGGGGTACCCTCACACATATTATTCCCTCATTTAGTGGATATTTTCACAAAAAAGTGAAATTTTCAAAAATCCAGAAAATTGGCTGAAAACGACTAAATATCAAGGTCTCATTGGGCGAATCTCTCTGGAACTGAAATCGGAATGCTCACTGACATTTCCCCTATCTGAAAGTCTGATAAACGCCGGAAAATTGACTAAGTCCAAAAAAAAATTTTTTTCAACTTTTTTCAATTTTACCCCCGTGGGATATATATTCTACCCACACACATTTGGAACTCTCCTGGGGTACCCTCACACATATTATTCCCTCATTTAGTGGATATTTTCACAAAAAAGTGAAATTTTCAAAAATCCAGAAAATTGGCTGAAAACGACTAAATATCAAGGTCTCATTGGGCGAATCGCTCTGGAACTGAAATCGGAACGCTCACTGACATTTCCCCTATCTGAAAGTCTGATAAACGTTGGAAAAATGACTAAGTCCAAAAAAAAATTTTTTTCAACTTTTTTCAATTTTACAGCCGTGGGATATATATTCTACCCACACACATTTGGAACTCTCCTGGGTTACCCTCACACATATTATTCCCTCACTTAGTGGATATTTTCACAAAAAAGTGAAATTTTCAAAAATCAAGAAAATTGGCTGAAAACGACTAAATATCAAGGTCTCATTGGGCGAACCGCTCTGGAACTGAAATCGGAACATTCACTGACATTTGACCTATCTGAAAGTCTGATAAACGACGGAAAAATGACTATGTCCAAAAAAACAAATTTTTCAACTTTTTTCAATTTTACCCCCGTGGGATATATAATCTACCCACACACATTTGGAACTCTCCTGGGGTACCCTCACACATATTATTCCCTCATTTAGTGGATATTTTCACAAAAAAGTGAAATTTTCAAAAATCCAGAAAATTGGCTGAAAACGACTAAATATCAAGGTCTCATTGGGCGAATCGCTCTGGAACTGAAATCGGAACGCTCACTGACATTTCCCCTATCTGAAAGTCTGATAAACGTTGGAAAAATGACTAAGTCCAAAAAAAAATTTTTTTCAACTTTTTTCAATTTTACCCCCGTGGGATATATATTCTACCCACACACATTTGGAACTCTCGTGGGTTACCCTCACACATATTATTCCCTCATTTAGTGGATATTTTCACAAAAAAGTGAAATTTTCAAAATTCAAGAAAATTGGCTGAAAACAACTAAATATCAAGGTCTCATTGGGTGAATCGCTCTGGTACTGAAATCGGAACGCTCACTGACATTTCCCCTATCTGAAAGTCTGATAAACGTTGGAAAAATGACTAAGTCCAAAAAAAATTATTTAAAATTTTTTCAATTTTACCCCCGTGGGATATATATTCTACCCTCACACATTTGGAACTCTCCTGGGTTACCCTCACACATATTATTCCCTCATTTAGTGGATATTTTCACAAAAAAGTGAAATTTTCAAAAATCCAGAAAATTTGCTGAAAACGACTAAATATCAAGGTCTCATTGGGCGAATCGCTCTGGAACTGAAATCGGAACGCTCACTGACATTTCCCCTATCTGAAAGTCTGATAAACAATGGAAAAATGACTAAGTCCAAAAAAAAATTTTTTTCAACTTTTTTCAATTTTACCCCCGTGGGATATATATTCTACCCACACACATTTGGAACTCTCGTGGGTTACCCTCACACATATTATTCTCTCATTAAGTGGATATTTTCACAAAAAAGTGAAATTTTCAAAATTCAAGAAAATTGGCTGAAAACGACTAAATATCAAGGTCTCATTGGGCGAATCACTCTGGAACTGAAATCGGAATGCTCACTGACATTTGACCTATCTGAAAGTCTGATAAACGGCGGAAAAATGATTAAGTTCCAAAAAAAATTTTTTTAAATTTTTTCAATTTTACCCCCGTGGGATATATATTCTACCCACACACATTTGGAACTCTCCTGGGGTACCCTCACACATATTATTCCCTCATTTAGTGGATATTTTCACAAAAAAGTGAAATTTTCAAAAATCCAGAAAATTGGCTGAAAACGACTAAATATCAAGGTCTCATTGGGCAAATCGCTCTGGAACTGAAATCGGAACGCTCACTGACATTTCCCCTATCTGAAAGTCTGATAAACGTTGGAAAAATGACTAAGTCCAAAAAAAATTTTTTTTCAACTTTTTTCAATTTTACCCCCGTGGGATATATATTCTACCCACACACATTTGGAACTCTCCTGGGGTACCCTCACACATATTATTCCCTCATTTAGTGGATATTTTCACAAAAAAGTGAAATTTTCAAAAATCCAGAAAATTGGCTGAAAACGACTAAATGTCAAGGAATCATTGGGCGAATCGCTCTGGAACTGAAATCGGAACGCTCACTTACATTTCCCCTATCTGAAAGTCTGATAAACGTTGGAAAAATGACTAAGTCCAAAAACAAATTTTTTTCAACTTTTTTCAATTTTACAGCCGTGGGATATATATTCTACCCACACACATTTGGAACTCTCCTGGGTTACCCTCACACATATTATTCCCTCATTTAGTGGATATTTTCACAAAAAAGTGAAATTTTCAAAAATCAAGAAAATTGGCTGAAAACGACTAAATATCAAGGTCTCATTGGGCGAATCGCTCTGGAACTGAAATCGGAACATTCACTGACATTTGACCTATCTGAAAGTCTGATAAACGACGAAAAAATGACTGTCCAAAAAAACAAATTTTTCAACTTTTTTCAATTTTACCCCCGTGGGATATATAATCTACCCACACACATTTGGAACTCTCCTGGGGTACCCTCACACATATTATTCCCTCATTTAGTGGATATTTTCACAAAAAAGTGAAATTTTCAAAATTCAAGAAAATTGGCTGAAAACAACTAAATATCAAGGTCTCATTGGGTGAATCGCTCTGGTACTGAAATCGGAACGCTCACTGACATTTCCCCTATCTGAAAGTCTGATAAACGTTGGAAAAATGACTAAGTCCAAAAAAAATTATTTAAAATTTTTTCAATTTTACCCCCGTGGGATATATATTCTACCCTCACACATTTGGAACTCTCCTGGGTTACCCTCACACATATTATTCCCTCATTTAGTGGATATTTTCACAAAAAAGTGAAATTTTCAAAAATCCAGAAAATTTGCTGAAAACGACTAAATATCAAGGTCTCATTGGGCGAATCGCTCTGGAACTGAAATCGGAACGCTCACTGACATTTCCCCTATCTGAAAGTCTGATAAACAATGGAAAAATGACTAAGTCCAAAAAAAAATTTTTTTCAACTTTTTTCAATTTTACCCCCGTGGGATATATATTCTACCCACACACATTTGGAACTCTCGTGGGTTACCCTCACACATATTATTCTCTCATTAAGTGGATATTTTCACAAAAAAGTGAAATTTTCAAAATTCAAGAAAATTGGCTGAAAACGACTAAATATCAAGGTCTCATTGGGCGAATCACTCTGGAACTGAAATCGGAATGCTCACTGACATTTGACCTATCTGAAAGTCTGATAAACGGCGGAAAAATGATTAAGTTCCAAAAAAAATTTTTTTAAATTTTTTCAATTTTACCCCCGTGGGATATATATTCTACCCACACACATTTGGAACTCTCCTGGGGTACCCTCACACATATTATTCCCTCATTTAGTGGATATTTTCACAAAAAAGTGAAATTTTCAAAAATCCAGAAAATTGGCTGAAAACGACTAAATATCAAGGTCTCATTGGGCAAATCGCTCTGGAACTGAAATCGGAACGCTCACTGACATTTCCCCTATCTGAAAGTCTGATAAACGTTGGAAAAATGACTAAGTCCAAAAAAAATTTTTTTTCAACTTTTTTCAATTTTACCCCCGTGGGATATATATTCTACCCACACACATTTGGAACTCTCCTGGGGTACCCTCACACATATTATTCCCTCATTTAGTGGATATTTTCACAAAAAAGTGAAATTTTCAAAAATCCAGAAAATTGGCTGAAAACGACTAAATGTCAAGGAATCATTGGGCGAATCGCTCTGGAACTGAAATCGGAACGCTCACTTACATTTCCCCTATCTGAAAGTCTGATAAACGTTGGAAAAATGACTAAGTCCAAAAACAAATTTTTTTCAACTTTTTTCAATTTTACAGCCGTGGGATATATATTCTACCCACACACATTTGGAACTCTCCTGGGTTACCCTCACACATATTATTCCCTCATTTAGTGGATATTTTCACAAAAAAGTGAAATTTTCAAAAATCAAGAAAATTGGCTGAAAACGACTAAATATCAAGGTCTCATTGGGCGAATCGCTCTGGAACTGAAATCGGAACATTCACTGACATTTGACCTATCTGAAAGTCTGATAAACGACGAAAAAATGACTGTCCAAAAAAACAAATTTTTCAACTTTTTTCAATTTTACCCCCGTGGGATATATAATCTACCCACACACATTTGGAACTCTCCTGGGGTACCCTCACACATATTATTCCCTCATTTAGTGGATATTTTCACAAAAAAGTGAAATTTTCAAAATTCAAGAAAATTGGCTGAAAACAACTAAATATCAAGGTCTCATTGGGTGAATCGCTCTGGTACTGAAATCGGAACGCTCACTGACATTTCCCCTATCTGAAAGTCTGATAAACGTTGGAAAAATGACTAAGTCCAAAAAAAATAATTTAAAATTTTTTCAATTTTACCCCCGTGGGATATATATTCTACCCACACACATTTGGAACTCTCCTGGGTTACCCTCACACATTTTATTCCCTCATTTAGTGGATATTTTCACAAAAAAGTGAAATTTTCAAAAATCCAGAAAATTGGTTGAAAACGACTATATATCAAGGTCTCATTGGGCGAATCGCTCTGGAACTGAAATCGGAATGCTCACTGACATTTCCCCTATCTGAAAGTCTGATAAACGTTGGAAAAATGACTAAGTCCAAAAAAAAATTTTTTTTAACTTTTTTCAATTTTACCCCCGTGGGATATATATTCTACCCACACACATTTGGAACTCTCCTGGGGTACCCTCACACATATTATTCCCTCATTTAGTGGATATTTTCACAAAAAAGTGAAATTTTCAAAAATCCAGAAAATTGGCTGAAAACGACTAAATATCAAGGAATCATTGGGCGAATCGCTCTGGAACTGAAATCGGAACGCTCACTGACATTTCCCCTATCTGAAAGTCTGATAAACGTTGGAAAAATGACTAAGTCCAAAAAAAATTTTTTTCAACTTTTTTCAATTTTACAGCCGTGGGATATATATTCTACCCACACACATTTCGAACTCTCCTGGGTTACCCTCACACATTTTGTTCCCTCATTTAGTGGATATTTTCACAAAAAAGTGAAATTTTCAAAAATCAAGAAAATTGGCTGAAAACGACTAAATATCAAGGTCTCATTGGGCGAATCGCTCTGGAACTGAAATCGGAACGCTCACTGACATTTCCCCTATCTGAAAGTCTGATAAACGTTGGAAAAATGACTAAGTCCAAAAAACAAATTTTTCAACTTTTTTCAATTTTACCCCCGTGGGATATATAATCTACCCACACACATTTGGAACTCTCCTGGGGTACCCTCACACATATTATTCCCTCATTTAGTGGATATTTTCACAAAAAAGTGAAATTTTCAAAAATCCAGAAAATAGGCTGAAAACGACTAAATATCAAGGTCTCATTGGGCGAATCGCTCTTGAACTGAAATCGGAACGCTCACTGACATTTCCCCTATCTGAAAGTCTGATAAACGTTGGAAAAATGACTAAGTCCAAAAAAAAATTTTTTTCAACTTTTTTCAATTTTACCCCCGTGGGATATATATTCTACCCACACACATTTGGAACTCTCGTGGGTTACCCTCACACATATTATTCCCTCATTTAGTGGATATTTTCACAAAAAAGTGAAATTTTCAAAATTCAAGAAAATTGGCTGAAAACAACTAAATATCAAGGTCTCATTGGGTGAATCGCTCTGGTACTGAAATCGGAACGCTCACTGACATTTCCCCTATCTGAAAGTCTGATAAACGTTGGAAAAATGACTAAGTCCAAAAAAAATTATTTAAAATTTTTTCAATTTTACCCCCGTGGGATATATATTCTACCCTCACACATTTGGAACTCTCCTGGGTTACCCTCACACATATTATTCCCTCATTTAGTGGATATTTTCACAAAAAAGTGAAATTTTCAAAAATCCAGAAAATTTGCTGAAAACGACTAAATATCAAGGTCTCATTGGGCGAATCGCTCTGGAACTGAAATCGGAACGCTCACTGACATTTCCCCTATCTGAAAGTCTGATAAACAATGGAAAAATGACTAAGTCCAAAAAAAAATTTTTTTCAACTTTTTTCAATTTTACCCCCGTGGGATATATATTCTACCCACACACATTTGGAACTCTCGTGGGTTACCCTCACACATATTATTCTCTCATTAAGTGGATATTTTCACAAAAAAGTGAAATTTTCAAAATTCAAGAAAATTGGCTGAAAACGACTAAATATCAAGGTCTCATTGGGCGAATCACTCTGGAACTGAAATCGGAATGCTCACTGACATTTGACCTATCTGAAAGTCTGATAAACGGCGGAAAAATGATTAAGTTCCAAAAAAAATTTTTTTCAACTTTTTTCAATTTTACCCCCGTGGGATATATATTCTACCCACACACATTTGGAACTCTCCTGGGGTACCCTCACACATATCATTCCCTCATTCAGTGGATATTTTCACAAAAAAGTAAAATTTTCAAAAATCCAGAAAATTGGCTGAAAACGACTAAATATCAAGGACTCATTGGGCAAATCGCTCTGGAACTGAAATCGGAACGCTCACTGACATTTCCCCTATCTGAAAGTCTGATAAACGCCGGAAAAATGACGAAGTCCAAAAAAAATTTTTTTTCAACTTTTTTCAATTTTACCCCCGTGGGATATATATTCTACCCACACACATTTGGAACTCTCCTGGGGTACCCTCACACATATTATTCCCTCATTTAGTGGATATTTTCACAAAAAAGTGAAATTTTCAAAAATCCAGAAAATTGGCTGAAAACGACTAAATATCAAGGTCTCATTGGGCGAATCGCTCTGGAACTGAAATCGGAACGCTCACTGACATTTCCCCTATCTGAAAGTCTGATAAACGTTGGAAAAATGACTAAGTCCAAAAAAAATTTTTTTTAAATTTTTTCAATTTTACCCCCGTGGGATATATATTCTACCCACACACATTTGGAACTCTCCTGGGGTACCCTCACACATATTATTCCCTCATTTAGTGGATATTTTCACAAAAAAGTGAAATTTTCAAAAATCCAGAAAATTGGCTGAAAACGACTAAATATCAAGGTCTCATTGGGCGAATCGCTCTGGAACTGAAATCGGAATGCTCACTGACATTTCCCCTATCTGAAAGTCTGATAAACGTTGGAAAAATGACTAAGTCCAAAAAAAAATTTTTTTCAACTTTTTTCAATTTTACCCCCGTGGGATATATATTCTACCCACACACATTTGGAACTCTCCTGGGTTACCCTCACACATTTTATTCCCTCATTTAGTGGATATTTTCACAAAAAAGTGAAATTTTCAAAAATCAAGAAAATTGGCTGAAAACGACTAAATATCAAGGTCTCATTGGGCGAATCGCTCTGGAACTGAAATCGGAACGCTCACTGACATTTCCCCTATCTGAAAGTCTGATAAACGTTGGAAAAATGACTAAGTCCAAAAAAAAATTTTTTTCAACTTTTTTCAATTTTACAGCCGTGGGATATATATTCTACCCACACACATTTGGAACTCTCCTGGGTTACCCTCACACATTTTATTCCCTCATTTAGTGGATATTTTCATAAAAAAGTGAAATTTTCAAAAATCAAGAAAATTGGCTGAAAACGACTAAATATCAAGGTCTCATTGGGCGAATCGCTCTGGAACTGAAATCGGAACGCTCACTGACATTTCCCCTATCTGAAAGTCTGATAAACGTTGGAAAAATGACTAAGTCCAAAAAAAAAATTTTTTCAACTTTTTTCAATTTTACCCCCGTGGGATATATATTCTACCCACACACATTTGTAACTCTCCTGGGGTACCCTCACACATATTATTCCCTCATTTAGTGGATATTTTCACAAAAAAGTGAAATTTTAAAAAATCCAGAAAATTGGTTGAAAACGACTATATATCAAGGTCTCATTGGGCGAATTGCTCTGGAACTGAAATCTGAACGCTAACTGACATTTCCCCTATCTGAAAGTCTGATAAACGTTGGAAAAATGACTAAGTCCAAAAAAAAATTTATTTGAACTTTTTTCAATTTTACAGCCGTGGGATATATATTCTACCCACACACATTTGGAACTCTCCTGGGTTACCCTCACACATTTTATTCCCTCATTTAGTGGATATTTTCACAAAAAAGTGAAATTTTCAAAATTCAAGAAAATTGGCTGAAAACGACTAAATATCAAGGTCTCATTGGGCGAATCGCTCTGGAACTGAAATCGGAACATTCACTGACATTTGACATATCTGAAAGTCTGATAAACGACGGAAAAATGACTGTCCAAAAAAACAAATTTTTCAACTTTTTTCAATTTTACCCCCGTGGGATATATATTCTAGCCACACACATTTGGAACTCTCATGGGGTACCCTCAAATATATTTTTCCCTCATTTAGTGGATATTTTCACAAAAAAGTGAAATTTTCAAAAATCCAAAATATTGGCTGAAAACGACTAAATATCAAGGACTCATTGGGCTAATCGCTCTGGAACTGAAATCGAAACGCTCACTGACATTTCCCCTATCTGAAAGTCTGATAAACGCCGGAAAAATGACTAAGTCCAAAAAAAAATTTTTTTCAACTTTTTTCAATTTTACCCCCGTGGGATATATATTCTACCCACACACATTTGGAACTCTCCTGGGTTACCCTCACACATTTTATTCCCTCATTTAGTGGATATTTTCATAAAAAAGTGAAATTTTCAAAAATCAAGAAAATTGGCTGAAAACGACTAAATATCAAGGTCTCATTGGGCGAATCGCTCTGGAACTGAAATCGGAACGCTCACTGACATTTCCCCTATCTGAAAGTCTGATAAACGTTGGAAAAATGACTAAGTCCAAAAAAAAAATTTTTTCAACTTTTTTCAATTTTACCCCCGTGGGATATATATTCTACCCACACACATTTGGAACTCTCCTGGGGTACCCTCACACATATTATTCCCTCATTTAGTGGATATTTTCACAAAAAAGTGAAATTTTCAAAAATACAGAAAATTGGCTGAAAACGACTAAATATCAAGGAATCATTGGGCGAATCGCTCTGGAACTGAAATCGGAACGCTCACTGACATTTCCCCTATCTGAAAGTCTGATAAACGTTGGAAAAATGGCTAAGTCCAAAAAAAAATTTTTTTCAACTTTTTTCAATTTTACCCCCGTGGGATATATATTCTACCCACACAAATTTGGAACTCTCGTGGGTTACCCTCACACATATTATTCCCTCATTTAGTGGATATTTTCACAAAAAAGTGAAATTTTCAAAAATCCAGAAAATTGGCGGAAAACGACTAAATATCAAGGTCTCATTGGGCGAATCGCTCTGGAACTGAAATCGGAACGCTCACTGACATTTCCCCTATCTGAAAGTCTGATAAACGTTGGAAAAATGACTAAGTCCAAAAAAAAATTTTTTTTAACTTTTTTCAATTTTACCCCCGTGGGATATATATTCTACCCACACACATTTGGAACTCTCCTGGGGTACCCTCACACATATTATTCCCTCATTTAGTGGATATTTTCACAAAAAAGTGAAATTTTCAAAAATCCAGAAAATTGGCTGAAAACGACTAAATATCAAGGAATCATTGGGCGAATCACTCTGGAACTGAAATCGGAACGCTCACTGACATTTCCCCTATCTGAAAGTCTGATAAACGTTGGAAAAATGACTAAGTCCAAAAAAAAATTTTTTTCAACTTTTTTCAATTTTACAGCCGTGGGATATATATTCTACCCACACACATTTGGAACTCTCCTGGGTTACCCTCACACATTTTATTCCCTCATTTAGTGGATATTTTCACAAAAAAGTGAAATTTTCAAAAATCAAGAAAATTGGCTGAAAACGACTAAATATCAAGGTCTCATTGGGCGAATCGCTCTGGAACTGAAATCGGAACGCTCACTGACATTTCCCCTATCTGAAAGTCTGATAAACGTTGGAAAAATGACTAAGTCCAAAAAAAAATTTTTTTCAACTTTTTTCAATTTTACCCCCGTGGGATATATATTCTACCCACACACATTTGGAACTCTCGTGGGTTACCCTCACACATATTATTCCCTCATTTAGTGGATATTTTCACAAAAAAGTGAAATTTTCAAAATTCAAGAAAATTGGCTGAAAACGACTAAATATCAAGGTCTCATTGGGCGAATCGCTCTGGAACTGAAATCGGAACATTCACTGACATTTGACATATCTGAAAGTCTGATAAACGACGGAAAAATGACTGTCCAAAAAAACAAATTTTTCAACTTTTTTCAATTTTACCCCCGTGGGATATATATTCTACCCACACACATTTGGAACTCTCCTGGGGTACCCTCACACATATTATTCCCTCATTTAGTGGATATTTTCACAAAAAAGTGAAATTTTCAAAAATCCAGAAAATTGGCTGAAAACGACTAAATATCACGGTCTCATTGGGCGAATCGCTCTGGAACTGAAATCGGAACGCTCACTGACATTTCCCCTATCTGAAAGTCTGCTAAACGTTGGAAAAATGACTAAGTCCAAAAAAAATTTTTTTTAAATTTTTTCAATTTTACCCCCGTGGGATATATATTCTACCCACACACATTTGGAACTCTCCTGGGGTACCCTCACACATATTATTCCCTCATTTAGTGGATATTTTCACAAAAAAGTGAAATTTTCAAAAATCCAGAAAATTGGCTGAAAACGACTAAATATCAAGGTCTCATTGGGCGAATCGCTCTGGATCTGAAATCGGAATGCTCACTGACATTACCCCTATCTGAAAGTCTGATAAACGTTGGAAAAATGACTAAGTCCAAAAAAAAAATTTTTTCAACTTTTTTCAATTTTACCCCCGTGGGATATATATTCTACCCACACACATTTGGAACTCTCGTGGGTTACCCTCACACATATTATTCCCTCATTTAGTGGATATTTTCACAAAAAAGTGAAATTTTCAAAAATACAGAAAATTGGCTGAAAACGACTAAATATCAAGGAATCATTGGGCGAATCGCTCTGGAACTGAAATCGGAACGCTCACTGACATTTCCCCTATCTGAAAGTCTGATAAACGTTGGAAAAATGGCTAAGTCCAAAAAAAAATTTTTTTCAACTTTTTTCAATTTTACAGCCGTGGGATATATATTCTACCCACACACATTTGGAACTCTCCTGGGGTACCCTCACACATATTATTCCCTTATTTAGTGGATATTTTCACAAAAAAGTGAAATTTTCAAAAATACAGAAAATTGGCTGAAAACGACTAAATATCAAGGAATCATTGGGCGAATCGCTCTGGAACTGAAATCGGAACGCTCACTGACATTTCCCCTATCTGAAAGTCTGATAAACGTTGGAAAAATGGCTAAGTCCAAAAAAAAATTTTTTTCAACTTTTTTCAATTTTACCCCCGTGGGATATATATTCTACCCACACAAATTTGGAACTCTCGTGGGTTACCCTCACACATATTATTCCCTCATTTAGTGGATATTTTCACAAAAAAGTGAAATTTTCAAAAATCAAGAAAATTGGCTGAAAACGACTAAATATCAAGGTCTCATTGGGCGAATCGCTCTGGAACTGAAATCGGAACGCTCACTGACATTTCCCCTATCTGAAAGTCTGATAAACGTTGGAAAAATGACTAAGTCCAAAAAAAAATTTTTTTCAACTTTTTTCAATTTTACCCCCGTGGGATATATATTCTACCCACACACATTTGGAACTCTCGTGGGTTACCCTCACACATATTATTCCCTCATTTAGTGGATATTTTCACAAAAAAGTGAAATTTTCAAAATTCAAGAAAATTGGCTGAAAACGACTAAATATCAAGGTCTCATTGGGCGAATCGCTCTGGAACTGAAATCGGAACATTCACTGACATTTGACATATCTGAAAGTCTGATAAACGACGGAAAAATGACTGTCCAAAAAAACAAATTTTTCAACTTTTTTCAATTTTACCCCCGTGGGATATATATTCTACCCACACACATTTGGAACTCTCCTGGGGTACCCTCACACATATTATTCCCTCATTTAGTGGATATTTTCACAAAAAAGTGAAATTTTCAAAAATCCAGAAAATTGGCTGAAAACGACTAAATATCACGGTCTCATTGGGCGAATCGCTCTGGAACTGAAATCGGAACGCTCACTGACATTTCCCCTATCTGAAAGTCTGCTAAACGTTGGAAAAATGACTAAGTCCAAAAAAAATTTTTTTTAAATTTTTTCAATTTTACCCCCGTGGGATATATATTCTACCCACACACATTTGGAACTCTCCTGGGGTACCCTCACACATATTATTCCCTCATTTAGTGGATATTTTCACAAAAAAGTGAAATTTTCAAAAATCCAGAAAATTGGCTGAAAACGACTAAATATCAAGGTCTCATTGGGCGAATCGCTCTGGATCTGAAATCGGAATGCTCACTGACATTACCCCTATCTGAAAGTCTGATAAACGTTGGAAAAATGACTAAGTCCAAAAAAAAAATTTTTTCAACTTTTTTCAATTTTACCCCCGTGGGATATATATTCTACCCACACACATTTGGAACTCTCGTGGGTTACCCTCACACATATTATTCCCTCATTTAGTGGATATTTTCACAAAAAAGTGAAATTTTCAAAAATACAGAAAATTGGCTGAAAACGACTAAATATCAAGGAATCATTGGGCGAATCGCTCTGGAACTGAAATCGGAACGCTCACTGACATTTCCCCTATCTGAAAGTCTGATAAACGTTGGAAAAATGGCTAAGTCCAAAAAAAAATTTTTTTCAACTTTTTTCAATTTTACAGCCGTGGGATATATATTCTACCCACACACATTTGGAACTCTCCTGGGGTACCCTCACACATATTATTCCCTTATTTAGTGGATATTTTCACAAAAAAGTGAAATTTTCAAAAATACAGAAAATTGGCTGAAAACGACTAAATATCAAGGAATCATTGGGCGAATCGCTCTGGAACTGAAATCGGAACGCTCACTGACATTTCCCCTATCTGAAAGTCTGATAAACGTTGGAAAAATGGCTAAGTCCAAAAAAAAATTTTTTTCAACTTTTTTCAATTTTACCCCCGTGGGATATATATTCTACCCACACAAATTTGGAACTCTCGTGGGTTACCCTCACACATATTATTCCCTCATTTAGTGGATATTTTCACAAAAAAGTGAAATTTTCAAAAATCAAGAAAATTGGCTGAAAACGACTAAATATCAAGGTCTCATTGGGCGAATCGCTCTGGAACTGAAATCGGAACGCTCACTGACATTTCCCCTATCTGAAAGTCTGATAAACGTTGGAAAAATGACTAAGTCCAAAAAAAAATTTTTTTCAACTTTTTTCAATTTTACCCCCGTGGGATATATATTCTACCCACACACATTTGGAACTCTCGTGGGTTACCCTCACACATATTATTCCCTCATTTAGTGGATATTTTCACAAAAAAGTGAAATTTTCAAAATTCAAGAAAATTGGCTGAAAACGACTAAATATCAAGGTCTCATTGGGCGAATCGCTCTGGAACTGAAATCGGAACATTCACTGACATTTGACATATCTGAAAGTCTGATAAACGACGGAAAAATGACTGTCCAAAAAAACAAATTTTTCAACTTTTTTCAATTTTACCCCCGTGGGATATATATTCTACCCACACACATTTGGAACTCTCCTGGGGTACCCTCACACATATTATTCCCTCATTTAGTGGATATTTTCACAAAAAAGTGAAATTTTCAAAAATACAGAAAATTGGCTGAAAACGACTAAATATCAAGGAATCATTGGGCGAATCGCTCTGGAACTGAAATCGGAACGCTCACTGACATTTCCCCTATCTGAAAGTCTGATAAACGTTGGAAAAATGGCTAAGTCCAAAAAAAAATTTTTTTCAACTTTTTTCAATTTTACCCCCGTGGGATATATATTCTACCCACACACATTTGGAACTCTCCTGGGGTACCCTCACACATATTATTCCCTCATTTAGTGGATATTTTCACAAAAAAGTGAAATTTTCAAAAATCCAGAAAATTGGCTGAAAACGACTAAATATCAAGGTCTCATTGGGCGAATCGCTCTGGATCTGAAATCGGAATGCTCACTGACATTACCCCTATCTGAAAGTCTGATAAACGTTGGAAAAATGACTAAGTCCAAAAAAAAAATTTTTTCAACTTTTTTCAATTTTACCCCCGTGGGATATATATTCTACCCACACACATTTGGAACTCTCGTGGGTTACCCTCACACATATTATTCCCTCATTTAGTGGATATTTTCACAAAAAAGTGAAATTTTCAAAAATACAGAAAATTGGCTGAAAACGACTAAATATCAAGGAATCATTGGGCGAATCGCTCTGGAACTGAAATCGGAACGCTCACTGACATTTCCCCTATCTGAAAGTCTGATAAACGTTGGAAAAATGGCTAAGTCCAAAAAAAAATTTTTTTCAACTTTTTTCAATTTTACAGCCGTGGGATATATATTCTACCCACACACATTTGGAACTCTCCTGTGTTACCCTCACACATATTATTCCCTCATTTAGTGGATATTTTCACAAAAAAGTGAAATTTTCAAAAATCAAGAAAATTGGCTGAAAACGACTAAATATCAAGGTCTCATTGGGCGAATCGCTCTGGAACTGAAATCGGAACATTCACTGACATGTGACCTATCTGAAAGTCTGATAAACGACGGAAAAATGACTGTCCAAAAAAACAAATTTTTCAACTTTTTTCAATTTTACCCCCGTGGGATATATATTCTACCCACACACATTTGGAACTCTCATGGGGTACCCTCACATATATTTTTTTCCTCATTTAGTGGATATTTTCACAAAAAAGTGAAATTTTCAAAAATCCAGAAAATTGGCTGAAAAAGACTAAATGTCAAGGTCTCATTGGGCGAATCGCTCTGGAACTGAAATCGGAACGCTCACTGACATTTCCCCTATCTGAAAGTCTGATAAACGTTGGAAAAATGACTAAGTCCAAAAAAAATTTTTTTTCAACTTTTTTCAATTTTACCCCCGTGGGATATATATTCTACCCACACACATTTGGAACTCTCCTGGGGTACCCTCACACATATTATTCCCTCATTTAGTGGATAATTTCACAAAAAAGCGAAATTTTCAAAAATCCAGAAAATTGGCTGAAAAAGACTAAATGTCAAGGTCTCATTGGGCGAATCGCTCTGGAACTGAAATCGGAACGCTCACTGACATTTCCCCTATCTGAAAGTCTGATAAACGTTGGAAAAATGACTAAGTCCAAAAAAAAAATTTTTTCAACTTTTTTCAATTTTACCCCCGTGGGATATATATTCTACCCACACACATTTGGAACTATCGTGGGTTACCCTCACACATATTATTCTCTCATTTAGTGGATATTTTCACAAAAAAGTGAAATTTTCAAAATTCAAGAAAATTGGCTGAAAACGACTAAATATCAAGGTCTCATTGGGCGAATCGCTCTGGAACTGAAATCGGAATGCTCACTGACATTTGACCTATCTGAAAGTCTGATAAACGGCGGAAAAATGACTAAGTCCAAAAAAAAATTTTTTTAAACTTTTTTCAATTTTACCCCCGTGGGATATATATTCTACCCACACACATTTGGAACTCTCCTGGGGTACCCTCACACATATTATTCCCTCATTCAGTGGATATTTTCACAAAAAAGTGAAATTTTCAAAAATCCAGAAAATTGGCTGAAAACGACTAAATATCAAGGTCTCATTGGGCGAATCGCTCTGGAACTGAAATCGGAACATTCACTGACATTTGACATATCTGAAAGTCTGATAAACGACGGAAAAATGACTGTCCAAAAAAACAAATTTTTCAACTTTTTTCAATTTTACCCCCGTGGGATATATATTCTACCCACACACATTTGGAACTCTCCTGGGGTACCCTCACACATATTATTCCCTCATTTAGTGGATATTTTCACAAAAAAGTGAAATTTTCAAAAATACAGAAAATTGGCTGAAAACGACTAAATATCAAGGAATCATTGGGCGAATCGCTCTGGAACTGAAATCGGAACGCTCACTGACATTTCCCCTATCTGAAAGTCTGATAAACGTTGGAAAAATGGCTAAGTCCAAAAAAAAATTTTTTTCAACTTTTTTCAATTTTACCCCCGTGGGATATATATTCTACCCACACACATTTGGAACTCTCCTGGGGTACCCTCACACATATTATTCCCTCATTTAGTGGATATTTTCACAAAAAAGTGAAATTTTCAAAAATCCAGAAAATTGGCTGAAAACGACTAAATATCAAGGTCTCATTGGGCGAATCGCTCTGGATCTGAAATCGGAATGCTCACTGACATTACCCCTATCTGAAAGTCTGATAAACGTTGGAAAAATGACTAAGTCCAAAAAAAAAATTTTTTCAACTTTTTTCAATTTTACCCCCGTGGGATATATATTCTACCCACACACATTTGGAACTCTCGTGGGTTACCCTCACACATATTATTCCCTCATTTAGTGGATATTTTCACAAAAAAGTGAAATTTTCAAAAATACAGAAAATTGGCTGAAAACGACTAAATATCAAGGAATCATTGGGCGAATCGCTCTGGAACTGAAATCGGAACGCTCACTGACATTTCCCCTATCTGAAAGTCTGATAAACGTTGGAAAAATGGCTAAGTCCAAAAAAAAATTTTTTTCAACTTTTTTCAATTTTACAGCCGTGGGATATATATTCTACCCACACACATTTGGAACTCTCCTGTGTTACCCTCACACATATTATTCCCTCATTTAGTGGATATTTTCACAAAAAAGTGAAATTTTCAAAAATCAAGAAAATTGGCTGAAAACGACTAAATATCAAGGTCTCATTGGGCGAATCGCTCTGGAACTGAAATCGGAACATTCACTGACATGTGACCTATCTGAAAGTCTGATAAACGACGGAAAAATGACTGTCCAAAAAAACAAATTTTTCAACTTTTTTCAATTTTACCCCCGTGGGATATATATTCTACCCACACACATTTGGAACTCTCATGGGGTACCCTCACATATATTTTTTTCCTCATTTAGTGGATATTTTCACAAAAAAGTGAAATTTTCAAAAATCCAGAAAATTGGCTGAAAAAGACTAAATGTCAAGGTCTCATTGGGCGAATCGCTCTGGAACTGAAATCGGAACGCTCACTGACATTTCCCCTATCTGAAAGTCTGATAAACGTTGGAAAAATGACTAAGTCCAAAAAAAATTTTTTTTCAACTTTTTTCAATTTTACCCCCGTGGGATATATATTCTACCCACACACATTTGGAACTCTCCTGGGGTACCCTCACACATATTATTCCCTCATTTAGTGGATAATTTCACAAAAAAGCGAAATTTTCAAAAATCCAGAAAATTGGCTGAAAAAGACTAAATGTCAAGGTCTCATTGGGCGAATCGCTCTGGAACTGAAATCGGAACGCTCACTGACATTTCCCCTATCTGAAAGTCTGATAAACGTTGGAAAAATGACTAAGTCCAAAAAAAAAATTTTTTCAACTTTTTTCAATTTTACCCCCGTGGGATATATATTCTACCCACACACATTTGGAACTATCGTGGGTTACCCTCACACATATTATTCTCTCATTTAGTGGATATTTTCACAAAAAAGTGAAATTTTCAAAATTCAAGAAAATTGGCTGAAAACGACTAAATATCAAGGTCTCATTGGGCGAATCGCTCTGGAACTGAAATCGGAATGCTCACTGACATTTGACCTATCTGAAAGTCTGATAAACGGCGGAAAAATGACTAAGTCCAAAAAAAAATTTTTTTAAACTTTTTTCAATTTTACCCCCGTGGGATATATATTCTACCCACACACATTTGGAACTCTCCTGGGGTACCCTCACACATATTATTCCCTCATTCAGTGGATATTTTCACAAAAAAGTGAAATTTTCAAAAATCCAGAAAATTGGCTGAAAACGACTAAATATCAAGGTCTCATTGGGCGAATCGCTCTGGAACTGAAATCGGAACGCTCACTGACATTTCCCCTATCTGAAAGTCTGATAAACGTTGGAAAAATGACTAAGTCCAAAAAAAATTTTTTTTCAACTTTTTTCAATTTTACCCCCGTGGGATATATATTCTACCCACACACATTTGGAACTCTCGTGGGTTACCCTCACACATATTATTCCCTCATTTAGTGGATATTTTCACAAAAAAGTGAAATTTTCAAAAATACAGAAAATTGGCTGAAAACGACTAAATATCAAGGAATCATTGGGCGAATCGCTCTGGAACTGAAATCGGAACGCTCACTGACATTTCCCCTATCTGAAAGTCTGATAAACATTGGAAAAATGGCTAAGTCCAAAAAAAAATTTTTTTCAACTTTTTTCAATTTTACAGCCGTGGGATATATATTCTACCCACACACATTTGGAACTCTCCTGTGTTACCCTCACACATATTATTCCCTCATTTAGTGGATATTTTCACAAAAAAGTGAAATTTTCAAAAATCAAGAAAATTGGCTGAAAACGACTAAATATCAAGGTCTCATTGGGCGAATCGCTCTGGAACTGAAATTGGAACATTCACTGACATGTGACCTATCTGAAAGTCTGATAAACGACGGAAAAATGACTGTCCAAAAAAACAAATTTTTCAACTTTTTTCAATTTTACCCCCGTGGGATATATATTCTACCCACACACATTTGGAACTCTCCTGGGGTACCCTCACACATATTATTCCCTCATTTAGTGGATATTTTCACAAAAAAGTGAAATTTTCAAAAATCCAGAAAATTGGCTGAAAACGACTAAATATCAAAGTCTCATTGGGCGAATCGCTCTGGAACTGAAATCGGAACGCTCACTGACATTTCCCCTATCTGAAAGTCTGATAAACGTTGGAAAAATGACTAAGTCCAAAAAAAAATTTTTTACAACTTTTTTCAATTTTACCCCCGTGGGATATATATTCTACCCACACACATTTGGAACTCTCCTGGGGTACCCTCACACATATTATTCCCTCATTTAGTGGATATTTTCACAAAAAAGTGAAATTTTCAAAATTCAAGAAAATTGGCTGAAAACGACTAAATATCAAGGTCTCATTGGGCGAATCGCTCTGGAACTTAAATCGGAATGCTCACTGACATTTGACCTATCTGAAAGTCTGATAAACGGCGGAAAAATGACTAAGTCCAAAAAAAAATTTTTTTAAACTTTTTTCAATTTTACCCCCGTGGGATATATATTCTACCCACACACATTTGGAACTCTCCTGGGGTACCCTCACACATATCATTCCCTCATTCAGTGGATATTTTCACAAAAAAGTGAAATTTTCAAAAATCCAGAAAATTGGCTGAAAACGACTAAATATCAAGGTCTCATTGGGCGAATCGCTCTGGAACTGAAATCGGAACGCTCACTGACATTTCCCCTATCTGAAAGTCTGATACACATTGGAAAAATGACTAAGTCCAAAAAAAAATTTTTTTCAACTTTTTTCAATTTTACCCCCGTGGGATATATATTCTACCCACACACATTTGGAACTCTCCTGAGGTACCCTCACACATATTATTCCCTCATTTAGTGGATATTTTCACAAAAAAGTGAAATTTTCAAAAATCCAGAAAATTGGCTGAAAACGACTAAATATCAAGGTCTCATTGGGCGAATCGCTCTGGAACTGAAATCGGAACGCTCACTGACATTTCCCCTATCTGAAAGTCTGATAAACGTTGGAAAAATGACTAAGTCCAAAAAAAAATTTTTTTCAACTTTTTTCAATTTTACCCCCGTGGGAAATATATTCTACCCACACACATTTGGAACTCTCCTGGGGTACCCTCAGACATATTATTCCCTCATTTAGTGGATATTTTCACAAAAAAGTGAAATTTTCAAAAATCCAGAAAATTGGCTGAAAACGACTAAATATCAAGGTCTCATTGGGCGAATCGCTCTGGAACTGAAATCGGAACGCTCACTGACATTTCCCCTATCTGAAAGTCTGATAAACGTTGGAAAAATGACTAAGTCCAAAAAAAAATTTTTTTCAACTTTTTTCAATTTTACCCCCGTGGGATATATATTCTACCCACACACATTTGGAACTCTCCTGGGGTACCCTCACACATATTATTCCCTCATTTAGTGGATATTTTCACAAAAAAGTGAAATTTTCAAAAATCCAGAAAATTGGCTGAAAACGACTAAATATCAAAGTCTCATTGGGCGAATCGCTCTGGAACTGAAATCGGAACGCTCACTGACATTTCCCCTATCTGAAAGTCTGATAAACGTTGGAAAAATGACTAAGTCCAAAAAAAAATTTTTTACAACTTTTTTCAATTTTACCCCCGTGGGATATATATTCTACCCACACACATTTGGAACTCTCCTGGGGTACCCTCACACATATTATTCCCTCATTTAGTGGATATTTTCACAAAAAAGTGAAATTTTCAAAAATCCAGAAAATTGGCTGAAAACGACTAAATATCAAGGTCTCATTGGGCGAATCGCTCTGGAACTGAAATCGGAACGCTCACTGACATTTCCCCTATCTGAAAGTCTGATAAACGTTGGAAAAATGACTAAGTCCAAAAAAAATTTTTTTTCAACTTTTTTCAATTTTACCCCCGTGGGATATATATTCTACCCACACACATTTGGAACTCTCGTGGGTTACCCTCACACATATTATTCTCTCATTTAGTGGATATTTTCACAAAAAAGTGAAATTTTCAAAATTCAAGAAAATTGGCTGAAAACGACTAAATATCAAGGTCTCATTGGGCGAATCGCTCTGGAACTGAAATCGGAACGCTCACTGACATTTCCCCTATCTGAAAGTCTGATAAACGTTGGAAAAATGACTAAGTCCAAAAAAAAATTTTTTTCAACTTTTTTCAATTTTACCCCCGTGGGATATATATTCTACCCACACACATTTGGAACTCTCCTGGGGTACCCTCACACATATTATTCCCTCATTTAGTGGATATTTTCACAAAAAAGTGAAATTTTCAAAAATCCAGAAAATTGGCTGAAAACGACTAAATATCAAAGTCTCATTGGGCGAATCGCTCTGGAACTGAAATCGGAACGCTCACTGACATTTCCCCTATCTGAAAGTCTGATAAACGTTGGAAAAATGACTAAGTCCAAAAAAAAATTTTTTACAACTTTTTTCAATTTTACCCCCGTGGGATATATATTCTACCCACACACATTTGGAACTCTCCTGGGGTACCCTCACACATATTATTCCCTCATTTAGTGGATATTTTCACAAAAAAGTGAAATTTTCAAAAATCCAGAAAATTGGCTGAAAAAGACTAAATGTCAAGGTCTCATTGGGCGAATCGCTCTGGAACTGAAATCGGAACGCTCACTGACATTTCCCCTATCTGAAAGTCTGATAAACGTTGGAAAAATGACTAAGTCCAAAAAAAATTTTTTTTCAACTTTTTTCAATTTTACCCCCGTGGGATATATATTCTACCCACACACATTTGGAACTCTCCTGGGGTACCCTCACACATATTATTCCCTCATTTAGTGGATATTTTCACAAAAAAGTGAAATTTTCAAAAATCCAGAAAATTGGCTGAAAAAGACTAAATGTCAAGGTCTCATTGGGCGAATCGCTCTGGAACTGAAATCGGAACGCTCACTGACATTTCCCCTATCTGAAAGTCTGATAAACGTTGGAAAAATGACTAAGTCCAAAAAAAATTTTTTTTCAACTTTTTTCAATTTTACCCCCGTGGGATATATATTCTACCCACACACATTTGGAACTCTCCTGGGGTACCCTCACACATATTATTCCCTCATTTAGTGGATATTTTCACAAAAAAGTGAAATTTTCAAAAATACAGAAAATTGGCTGAAAACGACTAAATATCAAGGTCTCATTGGGCGAATCGCTCTGGAACTGAAATCGGAACGCTCACTGACATTTTCCCTATCTGAAAGTCTGATAAACGTTGGAAAAATGACTAAGTCCAAAAAAAATTTTTTTTCAACTTTTTTCAATTTTACCCCCGTGGGATATATATTCTACCCACACACATTTGGAACTCTCCTGGGGTACCCTCACACATATTATTCCCTCATTTAGTGGATATTTTCACAAAAAAGTGAAATTTTCAAAAATCCAGAAAATTGGCTGAAAACGACTAAATATCAAGGTCTCATTGGGCGAATCGCTCTGGAACTGAAATCGGAATGCTCACTGACATTACCCCTATCTGAAAGTCTGATAAACGTTGGAAAAATGACTAAGTCCAAAAAAAAAATTTTTTCAACTTTTTTCAATTTTACCCCCGTGGGATATATATTCTACCCACACACATTTGGAACTCTCGTGGGTTACCCTCACACATATTATTCCCTCATTTAGTGGATATTTTCACAAAAAAGTGAAATTTTCAAAAATACAGAAAATTGGCTGAAAACGACTAAATATCAAGGAATCATTGGGCGAATCGCTCTGGAACTGAAATCGGAACGCTCACTGACATTTCCCCTATCTGAAAGTCTGATAAACGTTGGAAAAATGGCTAAGTCCAAAAAAAAATTTTTTTCAACTTTTTTCAATTTTACAGCCGTGGGATATATATTCTACCCACACACATTTGGAACTCTCCTGTGTTACCCTCACACATATTATTCCCTCATTTAGTGGATATTTTCACAAAAAAGTGAAATTTTCAAAAATCAAGAAAATTGGCTGAAAACGACTAAATATCAAGGTCTCATTGGGCGAATCGCTCTGGAACTGAAATCGGAACATTCACTGACATGTGACCTATCTGAAAGTCTGATAAACGACGGAAAAATGACTGTCCAAAAAAACAAATTTTTCAACTTTTTTCAATTTTACCCCCGTGGGATATATATTCTACCCACACACATTTGGAACTCTCATAGGGTACCCTCACATATATTTTTTTCCTCATTTAGTGGATATTTTCACAAAAAAGTGAAATTTTCAAAAATCCAGAAAATTGGCTGAAAAAGACTAAATGTCAAGGTCTCATTGGGCGAATCACTCTGGAACTGAAATCGGAACACTCACTGACATTTCCCCTATCTGAAAGTCTGATAAACGTTGGAAAAATGACTAAGTCCAAAAAAATTTTTTTTTCAACTTTTTTCAATTTTACCCCCGTGGGATATATATTCTACCCACACACATTTGGAACTCTCCTGGGGTACCCTCACACATATTATTCCCTCATTTAGTGGATATTTTCACAAAAAAGCGAAATTTTCAAAAATCCAGAAAATTGGCTGAAAAAGACTAAATGTCAAGGTCTCATTGGGCGAATCGCTCTGGAACTGAAATCGGAACGCTCACTGACATTTCCCCTATCTGAAAGTCTGATAAACGTTGGAAAAATGACTAAGTCCAAAAAAAAAATTTTTTCAACTTTTTTCAATTTTACCCCCGTGGGATATATATTCTACCCACACACATTTGGAACTCTCGTGGGTTACCCTCACACATATTATTCTCTCATTTAGTGGATATTTTCACAAAAAAGTGAAATTTTCAAAATTCAAGAAAATTGGCTGAAAACGACTAAATATCAAGGTCTCATTGGGCGAATCGCTCTGGAACTGAAATCGGAATGCTCACTGACATTTGACCTATCTGAAAGTCTGATAAACGGCGGAAAAATGACTAAGTCCAAAAAAAAATTTTTTTAAACTTTTTTCAATTTTACCCCCGTGGGATATATATTCTACCCACACACATTTGGAACTCTCCTGGGGTACCCTCACACATATTATTCCCTCATTCAGTGGATATTTTCACAAAAAAGTGAAATTTTCAAAAATCCAGAAAATTGGCTGAAAACGACTAAATATCAAGGAATCATTGGGCGAATTGCTCTGGAACTGAAATCGGAACGCTCACTGACATTTCCCCTATCTGAAAGTCTGATAAACGTTGGAAAAATGGCTAAGTCCAAAAAAAAATTTTTTTCAACTTTTTTCAATTTTACAGCCGTTGGGATATATATTCTACCCACACACATTTGGAACTCTCCTGTGTTACCCTCACACATATTTTTCCCTCATTTAGTGGATATTTTCACAAAAAAGTGAAATTTTCAAAAATCAAGAAAATTGGCTGAAAACGACTAAATATCAAGGTCTCATTGGGCGAATCGCTCTGGAACTGAAATCGGAACATTCACTGACATGTGACCTATCTGAAAGTCTGATAAACGACGGAAAAATGACTGTCCAAAAAAACAAATTTTTCAACTTTTTTCAATTTTACCCCCGTGGGATATATATTCTACCCACACACATTTGGAACTCTCATGGGGTACCCTCACATATATTTTTTCCTCATTTAGTGGATATTTTCACAAAAAAGTGAAATTTTCAAAAATCCAAAATATTGGCTGAAAACGACTAAATATCAAGGACTCATTGGGCGAATCGCTCTGGAACTGAAATCGGAACGCTCACTGACATTTCCCCTATCTGAAAGTCTGATAAACGCCGGAAAAATGACTAAGTCCAAAAAAAAATTGTTTTCAACTTTTTTCAATTTTACCCCCGTGGGATATATATTCTACCCACACACATTTGGAACTCTCCTGGGGTACCCTCACACATATTATTCCCTCATTTAGTGGATATTTTCACAAAAAAGTGAAATTTTCAAAAATCCAGAAAATTGGCTGAAAACGACTAAATATCAAAGTCTCATTGGGCGAATCGCTCTGGAACTGAAATCGGAACGCTCACTGACATTTCCCCTATCTGAAAGTCTGATAAACGTTGGAAAAATGACTAAGTCCAAAAAAAAATTTTTTACAACTTTTTTCAATTTTACCCCCGTGGGATATATATTCTACCCACACACATTTGGAACTCTCCTGGGGTACCCTCACACATATTATTCCCTCATTTAGTGGATATTTTCACAAAAAAGTGAAATTTTCAAAAATCCAGAAAATTGGCTGAAAAAGACTAAATGTCAAGGTCTCATTGGGCGAATCGCTCTGGAACTGAAATCGGAACACTCACTGACATTTCCCCTATCTGAAAGTCTGATAAACGTTGGAAAAATGACTAAGTCCAAAAAAAATTTTTTTTCAAGTTTTTTCAATTTTACCCCCGTGGGATATATATTCTACCCACACACATTTGGAACTCTCCTGGGGTACCCTCACACATATTATTCCCTCATTTAGTGGATATTTTCACAAAAAAGTGAAATTTTCAAAATTCAAGAAAATTGGCTGAAAACGACTAAATATCAAGGTCTCATTGGGCGAATCGCTCTGGAACTGAAATCGGAATGCTCACTGACATTTGACCTATCTGAAAGTCTGATAAACGGCGGAAAAATGACTAAGTCCAAAAAAAAATTTTTTTAAACTTTTTTCAATTTTACCCCCGTGGGATATATATTCTACCCACACACATTTGGAACTCTCCTGGGGTACCCTCACACATATCATTCCCTCGATCAGTGGATATTTTCACAAAAAAGTGAAATTTTCAAAAATCCAGAAAATTGGCTGAAAACGACTAAATATCAAGGTCTCATTGGGCGAATCGCTCTGAAACTGAAATCGGAACGCTCACTGACATTTCCCCTATCTGAAAGTCTGATAAACGTTGGAAAAATGACTAAGTCCAAAAAAAAAGTTTTTTCAACTTTTTTCAATTTTACCCCCGTGGGATATATATTCTACCCACACACATTTGGAACTCTCCTGGGGTACCTTCACACATATTATTCCCTCATTTAGTGGATATTTTCACAAAAAAGTGAAATTTTCAAAAATCCAGAAAATTGGCTGAAAACGACTAAATATCAAGGTCTCATTGGGCGAATCGCTCTGGAACTGAAATCGGAACGCTCACTGACATTTCCCCTATCTGAAAGTCTGATAAACGTTGGAAAAATGACTAAGTCCAAAAAAAAATTTTTTTCAACTTTTTTCAATTTTACCCCCGTGGGATATATATTCTACCCACACACATTTGGAACTCTCCTGGGGTACCCTCACACATATTATTCCCTCATTTAGTGGATATTTTCACAAAAAAGTGAAATTTTCAAAAATCCAGAAAATTGGCTGAAAACGACTAAATGTCAAGGTCTCATTGGGCGAATCGCTCTGGGACTGAAATCGGAACACTCACTGACATTTCCCCTATCTGAAAGTCTGATAAACGTTGGAAAAATGACTAAGTCCAAAAAAAATTTTTTTTCAACTTTTTTCAATTTTACCCCCGTGGGATATATATTCTACCCACACACATTTGGAACTCTCCTGGGGTACCCTCACACATATTATTCCCTCATTTAGTGGATATTTTCACAAAAAAGTGAAATTTTCAAAATTCAAGAAAATTGGCTGAAAACGACTAAATATCAAGGTCTCATTGGGCGAATCGCTCTGGAACTGAAATCGGAATGCTCACTGACATTTGACCTATCTGAAAGTCTGATAAACGGCGGAAAAATGACTAAGTCAAAAAAAAAATTTTTTTAAACTTTTTTCAATTTTACCCCCGTGGGATATATATTCTACCCACACACATTTGGAACTCTCCTGGGGTACCCTCACACATATCATTCCCTCATTCAGTGGATATTTTCACAAAAAAGTGAAATTTTCAAAAATCCAGAAAATTGGCTGAAAACGACTAAATATCAAGGTCTCATTGGGCGAATCGCTCTGGAACGGAAATCGGAACGCTCACTGACATTTCCCCTATCTGAAAGTCTGATAAACGTTGGAAAAATGACTAAGTCCAAAAAAAAATTTTTTTCAACTTTTTTCAATTTTACCCCCGTGGGAAATATATTCTACCCACACACATTTGGAACTCTCCTGGGGTACCCTCAGACATATTATTCCCTCATTTAGTGGATATTTTCACAAAAAAGTGAAATTTTCAAAAATCCAGAAAATTGGCTGAAAACGACTAAATATCAAGGTCTCATTGGGCGAATCGCTCTGGAACTGAAATCGGAACGCTCACTGACATTTCCCCTATCTGAAAGTCTGATACACGTTGGAAAAATGACTAAGTCCAAAAAAAATTTTTTTTCAACTTTTTTCAATTTTACCCCCGTGGGATATATATTCTACCCACACACATTTGGAACTCTCGTGGGTTACCCTCACACATATTATTCTCTCATTTAGTGGATATTTTCACAAAAAAGTGAAATTTTCAAAATTCAAGAAAATTGGCTGAAAACGACTAAATATCAAGGTCTCATTGGGCGAATCGCTCTGGAACTGAAATCGGAACGCTCACTGACATTTCCCCTATCTGAAAGTCTGATAAACGTTGGAAAAATGACTAAGTCCAAAAAAAAATTTTTTTCAACTTTTTTCAATTTTACCCCCGTGGGAAATATATTCTACCCACACACATTTGGAACTCTCCTGGGGTACCCTCAGACATATTATTCCCTCATTTAGTGGATATTTTCACAAAAAAGTGAAATTTTCAAAAATCCAGAAAATTGGCTGAAAACGACTAAATATCAAGGTCTCATTGGGCGAATCGCTCTGAAACTGAAATCGGAACGCTCACTGACATTTCCCCTATCTGAAAGTCTGATAAACGTTGGAAAAATGACTAAGTCCAAAAAAAAAGTTTTTTCAACTTTTTTCAATTTTACCCCCGTGGGATATATATTCTACCCACACACATTTGGAACTCTCCTGGGGTACCTTCACACATATTATTCCCTCATTTAGTGGATATTTTCACAAAAAAGTGAAATTTTCAAAAATCCAGAAAATTGGCTGAAAACGACTAAATATCAAGGTCTCATTGGGCGAATCGCTCTGGAACTGAAATCGGAACGCTCACTGACATTTCCCCTATCTGAAAGTCTGATAAACGTTGGAAAAATGACTAAGTCCAAAAAAAAATTTTTTTCAACTTTTTTCAATTTTACCCCCGTGGGATATATATTCTACCCACACACATTTGGAACTCTCCTGGGGTACCCTCACACATATTATTCCCTCATTTAGTGGATATTTTCACAAAAAAGTGAAATTTTCAAAATTCAAGAAAATTGGCTGAAAACGACTAAATATCAAGGTCTCATTGGGCGAATCGCTCTGGAACTGAAATCGGAATGCTCACTGACATTTGACCTATCTGAAAGTCTGATAAACGGCGGAAAAATGACTAAGTCCAAAAAAAAATTTTTTTAAACTTTTTTCAATTTTACCCCCGTGGGATATATATTCTACCCACACACATTTGGAACTCTCCTGGGGTACCCTCACACATATCATTCCCTCATTCAGTGGATATTTTCACAAAAAAGTGAAATTTTCAAAAATCCAGAAAATTGGCTGAAAACGACTAAATATCAAGGTCTCATTGGGCGAATCGCTCTGGAACTGAAATCGGAACGCTCACTGACATTTCCCCTATCTGAAAGTCTGATACACGTTGGAAAAATGACTAAGTCCAAAAAAAATTTTTTTTCAACTTTTTTCAATTTTACCCCCGTGGGATATATATTCTACCCACACACATTTGGAACTCTCCTGGGGTACCTTCACACATATTATTCCCTCATTTAGTGGATATTTTCACAAAAAAGTGAAATTTTCAAAAATCCAGAAAATTGGCTGAAAACGACTAAATATCAAGGTCTCATTGGGCGAATCGCTCTGGAACTGAAATCGGAACGCTCACTGACATTTCCCCTATCTGAAAGTCTGATAAACGTTGGAAAAATGACTCAGTCCAAAAAAAAATTTTTTTCAACTTTTTTCAATTTTACCCCCGTGGGATATATATTCTACCCACACACATTTGGAACTCTCCTGGGGTACCCTCACACATATTATTCCCTCATTTAGTGGATATTTTCACAAAAAAGTGAAATTTTCAAAAATCCAGAAAATTGGCTGAAAACGACTAAATATCAAAGTCTCATTGGGCGAATCGCTCTGGAACTGAAATCGGAACGCTCACTGACATTTCCCCTATCTGAAAGTCTGATAAACGTTGGAAAAATGACTAAGTCCAAAAAAAAATTTTTTACAACTTTTTTCAATTTTACCCCCGTGGGATATATATTCTACCCACACACATTTGGAACTCTCCTGGGGTACCCTCACACATATTATTCCCTCATTTAGTGGATATTTTCACAAAAAAGTGAAATTTTCAAAAATCCAGAAAATTGGCTGAAAAAGACTAAATGTCAAGGTCCATTGGGCGAATCGCTCTGGAACTGAAATCGGAACGCTCACTGACATTTCCCCTATCTGAAAGTCTGATAAACGTTGGAAAAATGACTAAGTCCAAAAAAAATTTTTTTTCAACTTTTTTCAATTTTACCCCCGTGGGATATATATTCTACCCACACACATTTGGAACTCTCCTGGGGTACCCTCACACATATTATTCCCTCATTTAGTGGATATTTTCACAAAAAAGCGAAATTTTCAAAAATCCAGAAAATTGGCTGAAAAAGACTAAATGTCAAGGTCTCATTGGGCGAATCGCTCTGGAACTGAAATCGGAATGCTCACTGACATTTCCCCTATCTGAAAGTCTGATAAACGTTGGAAAAATGACTAAGTCCAAAAAAAAATTTTTTTCAACTTTTTTCAATTTTACCCCCGTGGGATATATATTCTACCCACACACATTTGGAACTCTCCTGGGGTACCCTCACACATATTATTCCCTCATTTAGTGGATATTTTCACAAAAAAGTGAAATTTTCAAAAATCCAGAAAATTGGCTGAAAACGACTAAATATCAAGGTCTCATTGGGCGAATCGCTCTGGAACTGAAATCGGAACGCTCACTGACATTTCCCCTATCTGAAAGTCTGATAAACGTTGGAAAAATAAGTCCAAAAAAAATTTTTTTTCAACTTTTTTCAATTTTACCCCCGTGGGATATATATTCTACCCACACACATTTGGAACTCTCCTGGGGTACCCTCACACATATTATTCCCTCATTTAGTGGATATATTCACAAAAAAGCGAAATTTTCAAAAATCCAGAAAATTGGCTGAAAAAGACTAAATGTCAAGGTCTCATTGGGCGAATCGCTCTGGAACTGAAATCGGAACGCTCACTGACATTTCCCCTATCTGAAAGTCTGATAAACGTTGGAAAAATGACTAAGTCCAAAAAAAAATTTTTTTCAACTTTTTTCAATTTTACCCCCTGGGATATATATTCTACCCACACACATTTGGAACTCTCGTGGGTTACCCTCACACATATTATTCTCTCATTTAGTGGATATTTTCACAAAAAAGTGAAATTTTCAAAATTCAAGAAAATTGGCTGAAAACGACTAAATATCAAGGTCTCATTGGGCGAATCGCTCTGGAACTGAAATCGGAATGCTCACTGACATTTGACCTATCTGAAAGTCTGATAAACGGCGGAAAAATGACTAAGTCCAAAAAAAAATTTTTTTAAACTTTTTTCAATTTTACCCCCGTGGGATATATATTCTACCCACACACATTTGGAACTCTCCTGGGGTACCCTCACACATATCATTCCCTCATTCAGTGGATATTTTCACAAAAAAGTAAAATTTTCAAAAATCCAGAAAATTGGCTGAAAACGACTAAATATCAAGGACTCATTGGGCGAATCGCTCTGGAACTGAAACCGGAATGCTCACTGACATTTCCACCATCTGAAAGTCTGATAAACGCCGGAAAAATGACTAAGTCCAAAAAAAAATTTTTTTCAACTTTTTTCAATTTTACCCCCGTGGGATATATATTCTACCCACACACATTTGGAACTCTCCTGGGGTACCCTCACACATATTATTCCCTCATTTAGTGGATATTTTCACAAAAAAGTGAAATTTTCAAAAATCCAGAAAATTGGCTGAAAACGACTAAATATCAAGGTGTCATTGGGCGAATCGCTCTGGAACTGAAATCGGAATGCTCACTGACATATCCCCTATCTGAAAGTCTGATAAACGTTGGAAAAATGACTAAGTCCAAAAAAAATTTTTTTTCAACTTTTTTCAATTTTACCCCCGTGGGAAATATATTCTACCCACACACATTTGGAACTCTCCTGGGGTACCCTCACACATATTATTCCCTCATTTAGTGGATATTTTCACAAGAAAGTGAAATTTTCAAAAATCCAGAAAATTGGCTGAAAATGACTAAATATCAAGGTCTCATTGGGCGAATCGCTCTGGAACTGAAATCGGAACGCTCACTGACATTTCCCCTATCTGAAAGTCTGATAAACGTTGGAAAAATGACTAAGTCCAAAAAAAAATTTTTTACAACTTTTTTCAATTTTACCCCCGTGGGATATATATTCTACCCAAACACATTTGGAACTCTCGTGGGTTACCCTCACACATATCATTCCCTCATTCAGTGGATATTTTAACAAAAAAGTAAAATTTTCAAAAATCCAGAAAATTGGCTGAAAACGACTAAATATCAAGGACTCATTGGGCGAATCGCTCTGGAACTGAAACCGGAACGCTCACTGACATTTCCACCATCTGAAAGTCTGATAAACGCAGGAAAAATGACTAAGTCCAAAAAAAAATTTTTTTCAACTTTTTTCAATTTTACCCCCGTGGGATATATATTCTACCCACACACATTTGGAACTCTCCTGAGGTACCCTCACACATATTATTCCCTCATTTAGTAGATATTTTCACAAAAAAGTGAAATTTTCAAAAATCCAGAAAATTGGCTGAAAACGACTAAATATCAAGGTCTCATTGGGCGAATCGCTCTGGAACTGAAATCGGAACGCTCACTGACATTTCCCCTATCTGAAAGTCTGATAAACGTTGGAAAAATGACTAAGTCCAAAAAAAATTTTTTTTCAACTTTTTTCAATTTTACCCCCGAGGGATATATATTCTACCCACACACATTTGGAACTCTCGTGGGTTACCCTCACACATATTATTCTCTCATTTAGTGGATATTTTCACAAAAAAGTGAAATTTTCAAAATTCAAGAAAATTGGCTGAAAACGACTAAATATCAAGGTCTCATTGGGCGAATCGCTCTGGAACTGAAATCGGAACGCTCACTGACATTTCCCCTATCTGAAAGTCTGATAAACGTTGGAAAAATGACTAAGTCCAAAAAAAAATTTTTTACAACTTTTTTCAATTTTACCCCCGTGGGATATATATTCTACCCACACACATTTGGAACTCTCCTGGGGTACCCTCACACATATTATTCCCTCATTTAGTGGATATTTTCACAAAAAAGTGAAATTTTCAAAAATCCAGAAAATTGGCTGAAAAAGACTAAATGTCAAGGTCTCATTGGGCGAATCGCTCTGGAACTGAAATCGGAACGCTCACTGACATTTCCCCTATCTGAAAATCTGATAAACGTTGGAAAAATGACTAAGTCCAAAAAAAAATTTTTTTCAACTTTTTTCAATTTTACCCCCGTGGGAAATATATTCTACCCACACACATTTGGAACTCTCCTGGGGTACCCTCAGACATATTATTCCCTCATTTAGTGGATATTTTAACAAAAAAGTAAAATTTTCAAAAATCCAGAAAATTGGCTGAAAACGACTAAATATCAAGGACTCATTGGGCGAATCGCTCTGGAACTGAAACCGGAACGCTCACTGACATTTCCACCATCTGAAAGTCTGATAAACGCCGGAAAAATGACTAAGTCCAAAAAAAATTTTTTTTCAACTTTTTTCAATTTTACCCCCGTGGGATATATATTCTACCCACACACATTTGGAACTCTCCTGGGGTACCCTCACACATATTATTCCCTCATTTAGTGGATATTTTCACAGAAAAGTGAAATTTTCAAAAATCCAGAAAATTGGCTGAAAACGACTAAATATCAAAGTCTCATTGGGCGAATCGCTCTGGAACTGAAATCGGAACGCTCACTGACATTTCCCCTATCTGAAAGTCTGATAAACGTTGGAAAAATGACTAAGTCCAAAAAAAAATTTTTTACAACTTTTTTCAATTTTACCCCCGTGGGATATATATTCTACCCACACACATTTGGAACTCTCCTGGGGTACCCTCACACATATTATTCCCTCATTTAGTGGATATTTTCACAAAAAAGTGAAATTTTCAAAAATCCAGAAAATTGGCTGAAAACGACTAAATATCAAGGTCTCATTGGGCGAATCGCTCTGGAACTGAAATCGGAACGCTCACTGACATTTCCCCTATCTGAAAGTCTGATAAACGTTGGAAAAATGACTAAGTCCAAAAAAAAATTTTTTTCAACTTTTTTCAATTTTACCCCCGTGGGATATATATTCTACCCACACACATTTGGAACTCTCGTGGGTTACCCTCACACATATTATTCTCTCATTTAGTGGATATTTTCACAAAAAAGTGAAATTTTCAAAATTCAAGAAAATTGGCTGAAAACGACTAAATATCAAGGTCTCATTGGGCGAATCGCTCTGGAACTGAAATCGGAACGCTCACTGACATTTCCCCTATCTGAAAGTCTGATAAACGTTGGAAAAATGACTAAGTCCAAAAAAAAATTTTTTTCAACTTTTTTCAATTTTACCCCCGTGGGAAATATATTCTACCCACACACATTTGGAACTCTCCTGTGGTACCCTCAGACATATTATTCCCTCATTTAGTGGATATTTTCACAAAAAAGTGAAATTTTCAAAAATCCAGAAAATTGGCTGAAAACGACTAAATATCAAGGTCTCATTGGGCGAATCGCTCTGAAACTGAAATCGGAACGCTCACTGACATTTCCCCTATCTGAAAGTCTGATAAACGTTGGAAAAATGACTAAGTCCAAAAAAAAAGTTTTTTCAACTTTTTTCAATTTTACCCCCGTGGGATATATATTCTACCCACACACATTTGGAACTCTCCTGGGGTACCCTCAGACATATTATTCCCTCATTTAGTGGATATTTTCACAAAAAAGTGAAATTTTCAAAAATCCAGAAAATTGGCTGAAAACGACTAAATATCAAGGTCTCATTGGGCGAATCGCTCTGGAACTGAAATCGGAACGCTCACTGACATTTCCCCTATCTGAAAGTCTGATAAACGTTGGAAAAATGACTAAGTCCAAAAAAAAATTTTTTTCAACTTTTTTCAATTTTACCCCCGTGGGATATATATTCTACCCACACACATTTGGAACTCTCCTGGGGTACCCTCACACATATTATTCCCTCATTTAGTGGATATTTTCACAAAAAAGTGAAATTTTCAAAAATCCAGAAAATTGGCTGAAAACGACTAAATATCAAAGTCTCATTGGGCGAATCGCTCTGGAACTGAAATCGGAACGCTCACTGACATTTCCCCTATCTGAAAGTCTGATAAACGTTGGAAAAATGACTAAGTCCAAAAAAAAATTTTTTACAACTTTTTTCAATTTTACCCCCGTGGGATATATATTCTACCCACACACATTTGGAACTCTCCTGGGGTACCCTCACACATATTATTCCCTCATTTAGTGGATATTTTCACAAAAAAGTGAAATTTTCAAAAATCCAGAAAATTGGCTGAAAAAGACTAAATGTCAAGGTCTCATTGGGCGAATCGCTCTGGAACTGAAATCGGAACGCTCACTGACATTTCCCCTATCTGAAAATCTGATAAACGTTGGAAAAATGACTAAGTCCAAAAAAAAATTTTTTTCAACTTTTTTCAATTTTACCCCCGTGGGAAATATATTCTACCCACACACATTTGGAACTCTCCTGGGGTACCCTCACACATATTATTCCCTCATTTAGTGGATATTTTCACAAAAAAGTGAAATTTTCAAAAATCCAGAAAATTGGCTGAAAACGACTAAATATCAAGGTCTCATTGGGCGAATCGCTCTGGAACTGAAATCGGAACGCTCACTGACATTTCCCCTATCTGAAAGTCTGATAAACGTTGGAAAAATGACTAAGTCCAAAAAAAAATTTTTTTCAACTTTTTTCAATTTTACCCCCGTGGGATATATATTCTACCCACACACATTTGGAACTCTCGTGGGTTACCCTCACACATATTATTCTCTCATTTAGTGGATATTTTCACAAAAAAGTGAAATTTTCAAAATTCAAGAAAATTGGCTGAAAACGACTAAATATCAAGGTCTCATTGGGCGAATCGCTCTGGAACTGAAATCGGAACGCTCACTGACATTTCCCCTATCTGAAAGTCTGATAAACGTTGGAAAAATGACTAAGTCCAAAAAAAAATTTTTTTCAACTTTTTTCAATTTTACCCCCGTGGGAAATATATTCTACCCACACACATTTGGAACTCTCCTGTGGTACCCTCAGACATATTATTCCCTCATTTAGTGGATATTTTCACAAAAAAGTGAAATTTTCAAAAATCCAGAAAATTGGCTGAAAACGACTAAATATCAAGGTCTCATTGGGCGAATCGCTCTGAAACTGAAATCGGAACGCTCACTGACATTTCCCCTATCAGAAAGTCTGATAAACGTTGGAAAAATGACTAAGTCCAAAAAAAAAGTTTTTTCAACTTTTTTCAATTTTACCCCCGTGGGATATATATTCTACCCACACACATTTGGAACTCTCCTGGGGTACCCTCAGACATATTATTCCCTCATTTAGTGGATATTTTCACAAAAAAGTGAAATTTTCAAAAATCCAGAAAATTGGCTGAAAACGACTAAATATCAAGGTCTCATTGGGCGAATCGCTCTGGAACTGAAATCGGAACGCTCACTGACATTTCCCCTATCTGAAAGTCTGATAAACGTTGGAAAAATGACTAAGTCCAAAAAAAAATTTTTTTCAACTTTTTTCAATTTTACCCCCGTGGGATATATATTCTACCCACACACATTTGGAACTCTCCTGGGGTACCCTCACACATATTATTCCCTCATTTAGTGGATATTTTCACAAAAAAGTGAAATTTTCAAAAATCCAGAAAATTGGCTGAAAACGACTAAATATCAAAGTCTCATTGGGCGAATCGCTCTGGAACTGAAATCGGAACGCTCACTGACATTTCCCCTATCTGAAAGTCTGATAAACGTTGGAAAAATGACTAAGTCCAAAAAAAAATTTTTTACAACTTTTTTCAATTTTACCCCCGTGGGATATATATTCTACCCACACACATTTGGAACTCTCCTGGGGTACCCTCACACATATTATTCCCTCATTTAGTGGATATTTTCACAAAAAAGTGAAATTTTCAAAAATCCAGAAAATTGGCTGAAAAAGACTAAATGTCAAGGTCTCATTGGGCGAATCGCTCTGGAACTGAAATCGGAACGCTCACTGACATTTCCCCTATCTGAAAGTCTGATAAACGTTGGAAAAATGACTAAGTCCAAAAAAAATTTTTTTTCAACTTTTTTCAATTTTACCCCCGTGGGATATATATTCTACCCACACACATTTGGAACTCTCCTGGGGTACCCTCACACATATTATTCCCTCATTTAGTGGATATTTTCACAAAAAAGCGAAATTTTCAAAAATCCAGAAAATTGGCTGAAAAAGACTAAATGTCAAGGTCTCATAGGGCGAATCGCTCTGGAACTGAAATCGGAACGCTCACTGACATTTCCCCTATCTGAAAGTCTGATAAAGGTTGGAAAAATGACTAAGTCCAAAAAAAAATTTTTTACAACTTTTTTCAATTTTACCCCCGTGGGATATATATTCTACCCAAACACATTTGGAACTCTCGTGGGTTACCCTCACACATATCATTCCCTCATTCAGTGGATATTTATCAAAAAAGTAAAATTTTCAAAAATCCAGAAAATTGGCTGAAAACGACTAAATATCAAGGACTCATTGGGCGAATCGCTCTGGAACTGAAATCGGAACGCTCACTGACATTTCCCCTATCTGAAAGTCTGATAAACGTTGGAAAAATGACTAAGTCGAAAAAAAAATTTTTTTCAACTTTTTTTCAATTTTACCCCCGTGGGATATATATTCTACCCACACACATTTGGAACTCTCGTGGGTTACCCTCACACATATTATTCCCTCATTTAGTGGATATTTTCACAAAAAAGTGAAATTTTCAAAAATCCAGAAAATTGGCTGAAAACGACTAAATATCAAGGAATCATTGGGCGAATCGCTCTGGAACTGAAATCGGAACACTCACTGACATTTCCCCTATCTGAAAGTCTGATAAACGTTGGAAAAATGACTAAGTCCAAAAAAAAATTTTTTTCAACTTTTTTCAATTTTACAGCCGTGGGATATATATTCTACCCACACACATTTGGAACTCTCCTGGGTTACCCTCACACATATTATTCCCTCATTTAGTGGATATTTTCACAAAAAAGTGAAATTTTCAAAAATCCAGAAAATTGGATAAAAACGACTACATATCAAGGAATCATTGGGAGAATCGCTCTGGAACTGAAATCGGAATGCTCACTGACATTTCCCCTATCTGAAAGTCTGATAAACGTTGGAAAAATGACTAAGTCCAAAAAAAAATTTTTTTCAACTTTTTTCAATTTTACCCCCGTGGGATATATATTCTACCCACACACATTTGGAACTCTCCTGGGGTACCCTCACACATATTATTCCCTCATTTAGTGGATATTTTCACAAAACAGTGAAATTTTCAAAAATCCAGAAAATTGGCTGAAAACGACTAAATATCAAGGAATCATTGGGCGAATCGCTCTGGAACTGAAATCGGAATGCTCACTGACATTTCCCCTATCTGAAAGTCTGATAAACACCGGAAAAATGACTAAGTCCAAAAAAAAATTTTTTTCAACTTTTTTCAATTTTACCCCCGTGGGATATATATTCTACCCACAGACATTTGGAACTCTCCTGGGTTACCCTCACACATATTATTCCCTCATTTAGTGGATATTTTCACAAAGAAGTGAAATTTTCAAAAATCCAGAAAATTGGCTGAAAACGACTAAATATCAAGGTCTCATTGGGCGAATCGATCTGGAACTGAAAGCGGAACATTCACTGACATTTGACCTATCTGAAAGTCTGATAAACGACGGAAAAATGACTATGTCCAAAAAAACAAATTTTTCAACTTTTTTCAATTTTACCCCCGTGGGATATATATTCTACCCACACACATTTGGAACTCTCCTGGGTTACCCTCACACATATTATTCCCTCATTTAGTGGATATTATCACAAAAAAGTGAAATTTTCAAAAATCAAGAAAATTGGCTGAAAACGACTAAATATCAAGGACATTTCCCCTATCTGAAAGTGTGATAAACGACGGAAAAATGACTATGTCCAAAAAAACAAATTTTTCAACTTTTTTCAATTTTACCCCCGTGGGATATATATTCTACCCACACACATTTGGAACTCTCCTGGGGTACCCTCACACATATTATTCCCTCATTTAGTGGATATCTTCACAAAAAAGTGAAATTTTCAAAAATCAAGAAAATTGGTTGAAAACGACTAAATATCAAGGACATTTCCCCTATCTGAAAGTCTGATAAACGACGGAAAAATGACTATGTCCAAAAAAACTAATTTTTCAACTTTTTTCAATTTTACCCCGTGGGATATATATTCTACCAAGAGACATTTGGAACTCTCCTGTGGTACCCTCACACATATTATTCCCTCATTTAGTGGATATTTTCACAAAAAAGTGAAATTTTCAAAAATCAAGAAAATTGGCTGAAAACGACTAAATATCAACGTCTCATTGGGCAAATCGCTCTGGAACTGAAATCGGAATGCTCACTGACATTTCCCCTATCTGAAAGTCTGATAAACGTTGGAAAAATGACTAAGTCCAAAAAAAAATTTTTTTCAACTTTTTTCAATTTTACCCCCGTGGGATATATATTCTACCCACACACATTTGGAACTCTCCTGGGTTACCCTCACACATATTATTCCCTCATTTAGTGGATATTTTCACAAAAAAGTGAAATTTTCAAAAATCCAGAAAATTGGATAAAAACGACTACATATCAAGGAATCATTGGGAGAATCGCTCTGGAACTGAAATCGGAATGCTCACTGACATTTCCCCTATCTGAAAGTCTGATAAACGTTGGAAAAATGACTAAGTCCAAAAAAAAATTTTTTTCAACTTTTTTCAATTTTACCCCCGTGGGATATATATTCTACCCACACACATTTGGAACTCTCCTGGGGTACCCTCACACATATTATTCCCTCATTTAGTGGATATTTTCACAAAACAGTGAAATTTTCAAAAATCCAGAAAATTGGCTGAAAACGACTAAATATCAAGGTCTCATTGGGCGAATCGCTCTGGAACTGAAATCGGAACGCTCACTGACATTTCCCCTATCTGAAAGTCTGATAAACGTTGGAAAAATGACTAAGTCCAAAAAAAAATTTTTTTTAACTTTTTTCAATTTTACAGCCGTGGGATATATATTCTACCCACACACATTTGGAACTCTCCTGGGTTACCCTCACACATATTATTCCCTCATTTAGTGGATATTTTCACAAAAAAGTGAAATTTTCAAAAATCCAGAAAATTGGATAAAAACGACTACATATCAAGGAATCATTGGGAGAATCGCTCTGGAACTGAAATCGGAATGCTCACTGACATTTCCCCTATCTGAAAGTCTGATCAACGTTGGAAAAATGACTAAGTCCAAAAAAAAATTTTTTTCAACTTTTTTCAATTTTACCCCCGTGGGATATATATTCTACCCACACACATTTGGAACTCTCGTGGGTTACCCTCACACATATTATTCCCTCATTTAGTGGATATTTTCACAAAAAAGTGAAATTTTAAAAAATTCAGAAAATTGGCTGAAAACGACTAAATATCAAGGAATCATTGGGCGAATCGCTCTGGAACTGAAATCGGAATGCTCACTGACATTTCCCCTATCTGAAAGTCTGATAAACACCGGAAAAATAAATAAGTCCAAAAAAAAATTTTTTTCAACTTTTTTCAATTTTACCCCCGTGGGATATATATTCTACCCACACACATTTGGAACTCTCCTGGGTTACCCTCACACATATTATTCCCTCATTTAGTGGATATTTTCACAAAAAAGTGAAATTTTCAAAAATCCAGAAAATTGGCTGAAAACGACTAAATATCAAGGTCTCATTGGGCGAATCGCTCTGGAACTGAAATCGGAACATTCACTGACATTTGACCTATCTGAAAGTCTGATAAACGACGGAAAAATGACTATGTCCAAAAAAACAAATTTTTCAACTTTTTTCAATTTTACCCCCGTGGGATATATATTCTACCCACACACATTTAGAACTCTCCTGGGTTACCCTCACACATATTATTCCCTCATTTAGTGGATATTATCACAAAAAAGTGAAATTTTCAAAAATCAAGAAAATTGGCTGAAAACGACTAAATATCAAGGACATTTCCCCTATCTGAAAGTCTGATAAACGACGGAAAAATGACTATGTCCAAAAAAACAAATTTTTCAACTTTTTTCAATTTTACCCCCGTGGGATATATATTCTACCCACACACATTTGGAACTCTCCTGGGGTACCCTCACACATATTATTCCCTCATTTAGTGGATATTTTCACAAAAAAGTGAAATTTTCAAAAATCAAGAAAATTGGCTGAAAACGACTAAATATCAAGGTCTCATTGGGCAAGTCGCTCTGGAACTGAAATCGGAACGTTCACTGACATTTGACCTATCTGAAAGTCTGATAAACGACGGAAAAATGACTATGTCCAAAAAAAAAATTTTTCAACTTTTTTCAATTTTACCCTCATGGGATATATATTCTACCCACACACATTTGGAACTCTCCTGGGGTACCCTCACACATATTATTCCCTCATTTAGTGGATATTTTCACAAAAAAGTGAAATTTTCAAAAATCAAGAAAATTGGCTGAAAACGACTAAATATCGTCTCATTGGGCGAATCGCTCTGGAACTGAAATCGGAACGCTCACTGACATTTCCGCTATCTGAAAGTCTGATAAACGTTGGAAAAATGATTAAGTCCAAAAAAAATTTTTTTAAAATTTTTTCAATTTTACCCCCGTGGGATATATATTCTACCCACACACATTTGGAACTCTCCTGGGGTACCCTCACACATATTATTCCCTCATTTAGTGGATATTTTCACAAAAAAGTGAAATTTTCAAAAATCCAGAAAATTGGCTGAAAACGACTAAATATCAAGGTCTCATTGGGCGAATCGCTCTGGAACTGAAATCGGAATGCTCACTGACATTTCCCCTATCTGAAAGTCTGATAAACGTTGGAAAAATGACTAAGTCCAAAAAAAAAATTTTTTCAACTTTTTTCAATTTTACCCCCGTGGGATATATATTCTACCCACACACATTTGGAACTCTCCTGGGGTACCCTCACACATATTATTCCCTCATTTAGTGGATATTTTCACAAAAAAGTGAAATTTTCAAAAATCCAGAAAATTGGCTGAAAACAACTAAATATCAAGGTCTCACTGGGCGAATCGCTCTGGAACTGAAATCGGAACATTCACTGACATTTGACCTATCTGAAAGTCTGATAAACGACGGAAAAATGACTAAGTCCAAAAAAAATTTTTTTCAACTTTTTTCAATTTTAACCCCGTGGGATATATATTCTACCCACACACATTTGGAACTCTCGTGGGTTACCCTCACACATATTATTCCCTCATTTAGTGGATATTTTCACAAAAAAGTGAAATTTTCAAAAATCCAGAAAATTGGCTGAAAACGACTAAATATCAAGGTCTCATTGGGCGAATCGCTCTGGAACTGAAATCGGAACGCTCACTGACATTTCCCCTATCTGAAAGTCTGATAAATGTTGGAAAAATGACTAAGTCCAAAAAAAATTTTTTTTAAATTTTTTCAATTTTACCCCCGTGGGATATATATTCTACCCACACACATTTGGAACTCTCCTGGGGTACCCTCACACATATTATTCCCTCATTTAGTGGATATTTTCACAAAAAAGTGAAATTTTCAAAAATCCAGAAAATTGGCTGAAAACGACTAAATATCAAGGTCTCATTGGGCGAATCGCTCTGGAACTGAAATCGGAACGCTCACTGACATATCCCCTATCTGAAAGTCTGATAAACATTGGAAAAATGACTAAGTCCAAAAAAAAATTTTTTTCAACTTTTTTCAATTTTACCCCCGTGGGATATATATTCTACCCACACACATTTGGAACTCTCGTGGGTTACCCTCACACATATTATTCCCTCATTTAGTGGATATTTTCACAAAAAAGTGAAATTTTCAAAAATCCAGAAAATTGGCTGAAAACGACTAAATATCAAGGTCTCATTGGGCGAATCGCTCTGGAACTGAAATCGGAACGCTCACTGACATTTCCCCTATCTGAAAGTCTGATAAACGTTGGAAAAATGACTAAGTCCAAAAAAAAAATTTTTTCAACTTTTTTCAATTTTACCCCCGTGGGATATATATTCTACCCACACACATTTGGAACTCTCCTGGGGTACCCTCACACATATTATTCCCTCATTTAGTGGATATTTTCACAAAAAAGTGAAATTTTCAAAAATCCAGAAAATTGGCTGAAAACGACTAAATATCAAGGTCTCATTGGGCGAATCGCTCTGGAACTGAAATCGGAACGCTCACTGACATTTCCCCTATCTGAAAGTCTGATAAACGTTGGAAAAATGACTAAGTCCAAAAAAAAAATTTTTTCAACTTTTTTCAATTTTACAGCCGTGGGATATATATTCTACCCACACACATTTGGAACTCTCCTGGGGTACCCTCACACATATTATTCCCTCATTTAGTGGATATTTTCACAAAAAAGTGAAATTTTCAAAAATCCAGAAAATTGGCTGAAAACGACTAAATATCAAGGTCTCATTGGGCGAATCGCTCTGGAACTGAAATCGGAACGCTCACTGACATTTCCCCTATCTGAAAGTCTGATCAACGTTGGAAAAATGACTAAGTCCAAAAAAAAATTTTTTTCAACTTTTTTCAATTTTACCCCCGTGGGATATATATTCTACCCACACACATTTGGAATTCTCGTGGGTTACCCTCACACATATTATTCCCTCATTTAGTGGATATTTTCACAAAAAAGTGAAATTTTAAAAAATTCAGAAAATTGGCTGAAAACGACTAAATATCAAGGAATCATTGGGCGAATCGCTCTGGAACTGAAATCGGAATGCTCACTGACATTTCCCCTATCTGAAAGTCTGATAAACACCGGAAAAATAAATAAGTCCAAAAAAAAATTTTTTTCAACTTTTTTCAATTTTACCCCCGTGGGATATATATTCTACCCACACACATTTAGAACTCTCCTGGGTTACCCTCACACATATTATTCCCTCATTTAGTGGATATTATCACAAAAAAGTGAAATTTTCAAAAATCAAGAAAATTGGCTGAAAACGACTAAATATCAAGGACATTTCCCCTATCTGAAAGTCTGATAAACGACGGAAAAATGACTATGTCCAAAAAAACAAATTTTTCAACTTTTTTCAATTTTACCCCCGTGGGATATATATTCTACCCACACACATTTGGAACTCTCCTGGGGTACCCTCACACATATTATTCCCTCATTTAGTGGATATTTTCACAAAAAAGTGAAATTTTCAAAAATCCAGAAAATTGGCTGAAAACGACTAAATATCAAGGTCTCATTGGGCGAATCACTCTGGAACTGAAATCGGAACGCTCACTGACATTTCCCCTATCTGAAAGTCTGATAAACATTGGAAAAATGACTAAGTCCAAAAAAAATTTTTTTCAACTTTTTTCAATTTTACCCCCGTGGGATATATATTCTACCCACACACATTTGGAACTCTCGTGGGTTACCCTCACACATATTATTCCCTCATTTAGTGGATATTTTCACAAAAAAGTGAAATTTTCAAAAATCCAGAAAATTGGCTGAAAACGACTAAATATCAAGGTCTCATTGGGCGAATCGCTCTGGAACTGAAATCGGAACGCTCACTGACATTTCCCCTATCTGAAAGTCTGATAAATGTTGGAAAAATGACTAAGTCCAAAAAAAAATTTTTTTAAATTTTTTCAATTTTACCCCCGTGGGATATATATTCTACCCACACACATTTGGAACTCTCCTGGGGTACCCTCACACATATTATTCCCTCATTTAGTGGATATTTTCACAAAAAAGTGAAATTTTCAAAAATCCAGAAAATTGGCTGAAAACGACTAAATATCAAGGTCTCATTGGGCGAATCGCTCTGGAACTGAAATCGGAACGCTCACTGACATTTCCCCTATCTGAAAGTCTGATAAACGTTGGAAAAATGACTAAGTCCAAAAAAAAATTTTTTTCAACTTTTTTCAATTTTACCCCCGTGGGATATATATTCTACCCACACACATTTGGAACTCTCGTGGGTTACCCTCACACATATTATTCCCTCATTTAGTGGATATTTTCACAAAAAAGTGAAATTTTCAAAAATCCAGAAAATTGGCTGAAAACGACTAAATATCAAGGAATCATTGGGCGAATCGCTCTGGAACTGAAATCGGAACGCTCACTGACATTTCCCCTATCTGAAAGTCTGATAAACGTTGGAAAAATGACTAAGTCCAAAAAAAAATTTTTTTCAACTTTTTTCAATTTTACCCCCGTGGGATATATATTCTACCCACACACATTTGGAACTCTCGTGGGTTACCCTCACACATATTATTCCCTCATTTAGTGGATATTTTCACAAAAAAGTGAAATTTTCAAAAATCCAGAAAATTGGCTGAAAACGACTAAATATCAAGGTCTCATTGGGCGAATCGCTCTGGAACTGAAATCGGAACGCTCACTGACATTTCCCCTATCTGAAAGTCTGATAAACGTTGGAAAAATGACTAAGTCCAAAAAAAAAATTTTTTCAACTTTTTTCAATTTTACCCCCGTGGGATATATATTCTACCCACACACATTTGGAACTCTCCTGGGGTACCCTCACACATATTATTCCCTCATTTAGTGGATATTTTCACAAAAAAGTGAAATTTTCAAAAATCCAGAAAATTGGCTGAAAACGACTAAATATCAAGGTCTCATTGGGCGAATCGCTCTGGAACTGAAATCGGAACGCTCACTGACATTTCCCCTATCTGAAAGTCTGATAAACGTTGGAAAAATGACTAAGTCCAAAAAAAAAATTTTTTCAACTTTTTTCAATTTTACAGCCGTGGGATATATATTCTACCCACACACATTTGGAACTCTCCTGGGGTACCCTCACACATATTATTCCCTCATTTAGTGGATATTTTCACAAAAAAGTGAAATTTTCAAAAATCCAGAAAATTGGCTGAAAACGACTAAATATCAAGGTCTCATTGGGCGAATCGCTCTGGAACTGAAATCGGAACGCTCACTGACATTTCCCCTATCTGAAAGTCTGATAAACGTTGGAAAAATGACTAAGTCCAAAAAAAAATTTTTTTCAACTTTTTTCAATTTTACAGCCGTGGGATATATATTCTACCCACACACATTTGGAACTCTCCTGGGTTACCCTCACACATATTATTCCCTCATTTAGTGGATATTTTCACAAAAAAGTGAAATTTTCAAAAATCCAGAAAATTGGCTGAAAACGACTAAATATCAAGGTCTCATTGGGCGAATCGCTCTGGAACTGAAATCGGAACGCTCACTGACATTTCCCCTATCTGAAAGTCTGATAAACATTGGAAAAATGACTAAGTCCAAAAAAAATTTTTTTTCAACTTTTTTCAATTTTACCTCCGTGGGATATATATTCTACCCACACACATTTGGAACTCTCGTGGGTTACCCTCACACATATTATTCCCTCATTTAGTGGATATTTTCACCAAAAAGTGAAATTTTCAAAAATCCAGAAAATTGGCTGAAAACGACTAAATATCAAGGTCTCATTGGGCGAATCGCTCTGGAACTGAAATCGGAACGCTCACTGACATTTCCCCTATCTGAAAGTCTGATAAACGTTGGAAAAATGACTAAGTCCAAAAAAAAATTTTTTTCAACTTTTTTCAATTTTATCCCCGTGGGATATATATTCTACCCACACACATTTGGAACTCTCCTGGGGTACCCTCACACATATTATTCCCTCATTTAGTGGATATTTTCACAAAAAAGTGAAATTTTCAAAAATCCAGAAAATTGGCTGAAAATGACTAAATATCAAGGTCTCATTGGGCGAATCGCTCTGGAACTGAAATCGGAACGCTCACTGACATTTCCCCTATCTGAAAGTCTGATAAAGGTTGGAAAAATGACTAAGTCCAAAAAAAAATTTTTTACAACTTTTTTCAATTTTACCCCCGTGGGATATATATTCTACCCAAACACATTTGGAACTCTCGTGGGTTACCCTCACACATATCATTCCCTCATTCAGTGGATATTTTAACAAAAAAGTAAAATTTTCAAAAATCCAGAAAATTGGCTGAAAATGACTAAATATCAAGGACTCATTGGGCGAATCGCTCTGGAACTGAAACCGGAACGCTCACTGACATTTCCACCATCTGAAAGTCTGATAAACGCCGGAAAAATGACTAAGTCCAAAAAAAATTTTTTTTCAACTTTTTTCAATTTTACCCCCGTGGGATATATATTCTACCCACACACATTTGGAACTCTCATGGGGTACCCTCACACATATTATTCCCTCATTTAGTGTATATTTTCACAAAAAAGTGAAATTTTCAAAAATCCAGAAAATTGGCTGAAAACGACTAAATATCAAGGTCTCATTGGGCGAATCGCTCTGGAACTGAAATCGGAACGCTCACTGACATTTCCCCTATCTGAAAGTCTGATAAACGTTGGAAAAATGACTAAGTCCAAAAAAAAATTTTTTTCAACTTTTTTTCAATTTTACCCCCGTGGGATATATATTCTACCCACACACATTTGGAACTCTCCTGGGGTACCCTCACACATATTATTCCCTCATTTAGTGGATATTTTCACAAAAAAGTGAAATTTTCAAAAATCCAGAAAATTGGCTGAAAACGACTAAATATCAAGGTCTCATTGGGCGAATCGCTCTGGAACTGAAATCGGAACGCTCACTGACATTTCCCCTATCTGAAAGTCTGATAAACGTTGGAAAAATGACTAAGTCCAAAAAAAAAATTTTTTCAACTTTTTTCAATTTTACCCCCGTGGGATATATATTCTACCCACACACATTTGGAACTCTCCTGGGGTACCCTCACACATATTATTCCCTCATTTAGTGGATATTTTCACAAAAAAGTGAAATTTTCAAAAATCCAGAAAATTGGCTGAAAACGACTAAATATCAAGGTCTCATTGGGCGAATCGCTCTGGAACTGAAATCGGAACGGTCACTGACATTTCCCCTATCTGAAAGTCTGATAAACGTTGGAAAAATGACTAAGTCCAAAAAAAAAATTTTTTCAACTTTTTTCAATTTTACAGCCGTGGGATATATATTCTACCCACACACATTTGGAACTCTCCTGGGGTACCCTCACACATATTATTCCCTCATTTAGTGGATATTTTCACAAAAAAGTGAAATTTTCAAAAATCCAGAAAATTGGCTGAAAACGACTAAATATCAAGGTCTCATTGGGCGAATCGCTCTGGAACTGAAATCGGAACGCTCACTGACATTTCCCCTATCTGAAAGTCTGATCAACGTTGGAAAAATGACTAAGTCCAAAAAAAAATTTTTTTCAACTTTTTTCAATTTTACCCCCGTGGGATATATATTCTACCCACACACATTTGGAATTCTCGTGGGTTACCCTCACACATATTATTCCCTCATTTAGTGGATATTTTCACAAAAAAGTGAAATTTTAAAAAATTCAGAAAATTGGCTGAAAACGACTAAATATCAAGGAATCATTGGGCGAATCGCTCTGGAACTGAAATCGGAATGCTCACTGACATTTCCCCTATCTGAAAGTCTGATAAACACCGGAAAAATAAATAAGTCCAAAAAAAAATTTTTTTCAACTTTTTTCAATTTTACCCCCGTGGGATATATATTCTACCCACACACATTTGGAACTCTCCTGGGTTACCCTCACACATATTATTCCCTCATTTAGTGGATATTTTCACAAAAAAGTGAAATTTTCAAAAATCCAGAAAATTGGCTGAAAACGACTAAATATCAAGGTCTCATTGGGCGAATCGCTCTGGAACTGAAATCGGAACATTCACTGACATTTGACCTATCTGAAAGTCTGATAAACGATGGAAAAATGACTATGTCCAAAAAAACAAATTTTTCAACTTTTTTCAATTTTACCCCCGTGGGATATATATTCTACCCACACACATTTAGAACTCTCCTGGGTTACCCTCACACATATTATTCCCTCATTTAGTGGATATTATCACAAAAAAGTGAAATTTTCAAAAATCAAGAAAATTGGCTGAAAACGACTAAATATCAAGGACATTTCCCCTATCTGAAAGTCTGATAAACGACGGAAAAATGACTATGTCCAAAAAAACAAATTTTTCAACTTTTTTCAATTTTACCCCCGTGGGATATATATTCTACCCACACACATTTGGAACTCTCCTGGGGTACCCTCACACATATTATTCCCTCATTTAGTGGATATTTTCACAAAAAAGTGAAATTTTCAAAAATCAAGAAAATTGGCTGAAAACGACTAAATATCAAGGTCTCATTGGGCAAGTCGCTCTGGAACTGAAATCGGAACGTTCACTGACATTTGACCTATCTGAAAGTCTGATAAACGACGGAAAAATGACTATGTCCAAAAAAAAAATTTTTCAACTTTTTTCAATTTTACCCTCATGGGATATATATTCTACCCACACACATTTGGAACTCTCCTGGGGTACCCTCACACATATTATTCCCTCATTTAGTGGATATTTTCACAAAAAAGTGAAATTTTCAAAAATCAAGAAAATTGGCTGAAAACGACTAAATATCGTCTCATTGGGCGAATCGCTCTGGAACTGAAATCGGAACGCTCACTGACATTTCCGCTATCTGAAAGTCTGATAAACGTTGGAAAAATGATTAAGTCCAAAAAAAATTTTTTTAAAATTTTTTCAATTTTACCCCCGTGGGATATATATTCTACCCACACACATTTGGAACTCTCCTGGGGTACCCTCACACATATTATTCCCTCATTTAGTGGATATTTTCACAAAAAAGTGAAATTTTCAAAAATCCAGAAAATTGGCTGAAAACGACTAAATATCAAGGTCTCATTGGGCGAATCGCTCTGGAACTGAAATCGGAATGCTCACTGACATTTCCCCTATCTGAAAGTCTGATAAACGTTGGAAAAATGACTAAGTCCAAAAAAAAAATTTTTTCAACTTTTTTCAATTTTACCCCCGTGGGATATATATTCTACCCACACACATTTGGAACTCTCCTGGGGTACCCTCACACATATTATTCCCTCATTTAGTGGATATTTTCACAAAAAAGTGAAATTTTCAAAAATCCAGAAAATTGGCTGAAAACAACTAAATATCAAGGTCTCACTGGGCGAATCGCTCTGGAACTGAAATCGGAACATTCACTGACATTTGACCTATCTGAAAGTCTGATAAACGACGGAAAAATGACTATGTCTAAAAAAACAAATTTTTCAACTTTTTTCAATTTTACCCCCGTGGGATATATATTCTACCCACACACATTTGGAACTCTCCTGGGGTACCCTCACACATATTATTCCCTCATTTAGTGGATATTTTCACAAAAAAGTGAAATTTTCAAAAATCCAGAAAATTGGCTGAAAACGACTAAATATCAAGGTCTCATTGGGCGAATCACTCTGGAACTGAAATCGGAACGCTCACTGACATTTCCCCTATCTGAAAGTCTGATAAACATTGGAAAAATGACTAAGTCCAAAAAAAATTTTTTTCAACTTTTTTCAATTTTACCCCCGTGGGATATATATTCTACCCACACACATTTGGAACTCTCGTGGGTTACCCTCACACATATTATTCCCTCATTTAGTGGATATTTTCACAAAAAAGTGAAATTTTCAAAAATCCAGAAAATTGGCTGAAAACGACTAAATATCAAGGTCTCATTGGGCGAATCGCTCTGGAACTGAAATCGGAACGCTCACTGACATTTCCCCTATCTGAAAGTCTGATAAATGTTGGAAAAATGACTAAGTCCAAAAAAAATTTTTTTTAAATTTTTTAAATTTTACCCCCGTGGGATATATATTCTACCCACACACATTTGGAACTCTCCTGGGGTACCCTCACACATATTCTTCCCTCATTTAGTGGATATTTTCACAAAAAAGTGAAATTTTCAAAAATCCAGAAAATTGGCTGAAAACGACTAAATATCAAGGTCTCATTGGGCGAATCGCTCTGGAACTGAAATCGGAACGCTCACTGACATTTCCCCTATCTGAAAGTCTGATAAACGTTGGAAAAATGACTAAGTCCAAAAAAAAATTTTTTTCAACTTTTTTCAATTTTACCCCCGTGGGATATATATTCTACCCACACACATTTGGAACTCTCGTGGGTTACCCTCACACATATTATTCCCTCATTTAGTGGATATTTTCACAAAAAAGTGAAATTTTCAAAAATCCAGAAAATTGGCTGAAAACGACTAAATATCAAGGAATCATTGGGCGAATCGCTCTGGAACTGAAATCGGAACGCTCACTGACATTTCCCCTATCTGAAAGTCTGATAAACGTTGGAAAAATGACTAAGTCCAAAAAAAAATTTTTTTCAACTTTTTTCAATTTTACCCCCGTGGGATATATATTCTACCCACACACATTTGGAACTCTCGTGGGTTACCCTCACACATATTATTCCCTCATTTAGTGGATATTTTCACAAAAAAGTGAAATTTTCAAAAATCCAGAAAATTGGCTGAAAACGACTAAATATCAAGGTCTCATTGGGCGAATCGCTCTGGAACTGAAATCGGAACGCTCACTGACATTTCCCCTATCTGAAAGTCTGATAAACGTTGGAAAAATGACTAAGTCCAAAAAAAAAATTTTTTCAACTTTTTTCAATTTTACCCCCGTGGGATATATATTCTACCCACACACATTTGGAACTCTCCTGGGGTACCCTCACACATATTATTCCCTCATTTAGTGGATATTTTCACAAAAAAGTGAAATTTTCAAAAATCCAGAAAATTGGCTGAAAACGACTAAATATCAAGGTCTCATTGGGCGAATCGCTCTGGAACTGAAATCGGAACGCTCACTGACATTTCCCCTATCTGAAAGTCTGATAAACGTTGGAAAAATGACTAAGTCCAAAAAAAAAATTTTTTCAACTTTTTTCAATTTTACAGCCGTGGGATATATATTCTACCCACACACATTTGGAACTCTCCTGGGGTACCCTCACACATATTATTCCCTCATTTAGTGGATATTTTCACAAAAAAGTGAAATTTTCAAAAATCCAGAAAATTGGCTGAAAACGACTAAATATCAAGGTCTCATTGGGCGAATCGCTCTGGAACTGAAATCGGAACGCTCACTGACATTTCCCCTATCTGAAAGTCTGATAAACGTTGGAAAAATGACTAAGTCCAAAAAAAAATTTTTTTCAACTTTTTTCAATTTTACAGCCGTGGGATATATATTCTACCCACACACATTTGGAACTCTCCTGGGTTACCCTCACACATATTATTCCCTCATTTAGTGGATATTTTCACAAAAAAGTGAAATTTTCAAAAATCCAGAAAATTGGCTGAAAACGACTAAATATCAAGGTCTCATTGGGCGAATCGCTCTGGAACTGAAATCGGAACGCTCACTGACATTTCCCCTATCTGAAAGTCTGATAAACATTGGAAAAATGACTAAGTCCAAAAAAAATTTTTTTTCAACTTTTTTAAATTTTACCCCCGTGGGATATATATTCTACCCACACACATTTGGAACTCTCGTGGGTTACCCTCACACATATTATTCCCTCATTTAGTGGATATTTTCACCAAAAAGTGAAATTTTCAAAAATCCAGAAAATTGGCTGAAAACGACTAAATATCAAGGTCTCATTGGGCGAATCGCTCTGGAACTGAAATCGGAACGCTCACTGACATTTCCCCTATCTGAAAGTCTGATAAACGTTGGAAAAATGACTAAGTCCAAAAAAAACGTTTTTTCAACTTTTTTCAATTTTACCCCCGTGGGAAATATATTCTACCCACACACATTTGGAACTCTCCTGGGGTACCCTCAGACATATTATTCCCTCATTTAGTGGATATTTTCACAAAAAAGTGAAATTTTCAAAAATCCAGAAAATTGGCTGAAAACGACTAAATATCAAGGTCTCATTGGGCGAATCGCTCTGGAACTGAAATCGGAATGCTCACTGACATTTCCCCTATCTGAAAGTCTGATAAACGTTGGAAAAATGACTAAGTCCAAAAAAAAATTTTTTTCAACTTTTTTCAATTTTATCCCCGTGGGATATATATTCTACCCACACACATTTGGAACTCTCCTGGGGTACCCTCACACATATTATTCCCTCATTTAGTGGATATTTTCACAAAAAAGTGAAATTTTCAAAAATCCAGAAAATTGGCTGAAAATGACTAAATATCAAGGTCTCATTGGGCGAATCGCTCTGGAACTGAAATCGGAACGCTCACTGACATTTCCCCTATCTGAAAGTCTGATAAAGGTTGGAAAAATGACTAAGTCCAAAAAAAAATTTTTTACAACTTTTTTCAATTTTACCCCCGTGGGATATATATTCTACCCAAACACATTTGGAACTCTCGTGGGTTACCCTCACACATATCATTCCCTCATTCAGTGGATATTTTAACAAAAAAGTAAAATTTTCAAAAATCCAGAAAATTGGCTGAAAATGACTAAATATCAAGGACTCATTGGGCGAATCGCTCTGGAACTGAAACCGGAACGCTCACTGACATTTCCACCATCTGAAAGTCTGATAAACGCCGGAAAAATGACTAAGTCCAAAAAAAAATTTTTTTCAACTTTTTTCAATTTTACAGCCGTGGGATATATATTCTACCCACACACATTTGGAACTCTCCTGGGTTACCCTCACACATATTATTCCCTCATTTAGTGGATATTTTCACAAAAAAGTGAAATTTTCAAAAATCCAGAAAATTGGCTGAAAACGACTAAATATCAAGGTCTCATTGGGCGAATCGCTCTGGAACTGAAATCGGAACGCTCACTGACATTTCCCCTATCTGAAAGTCTGATAAACATTGGAAAAATGACTAAGTCCAAAAAAAATTTTTTTTCAACTTTTTTCAATTTTACCCCCGTGGGATATATATTCTACCCACACACATTTGGAACTCTCGTGGGTTACCCTCACACATATTATTCCCTCATTTAGTGGATATTTTCACCAAAAAGTGAAATTTTCAAAAATCCAGAAAATTGGCTGAAAACGACTAAATATCAAGGTCTCATTGGGCGAATCGCTCTGGAACTGAAATCGGAACGCTCACTGACATTTCCCCTATCTGAAAGTCTGATAAACGTTGGAAAAATGACTAAGTCCAAAAAAAACGTTTTTTCAACTTTTTTCAATTTTACCCCCGTGGGAAATATATTCTACCCACACACATTTGGAACTCTCCTGGGGTACCCTCAGACATATTATTCCCTCATTTAGTGGATATTTTCACAAAAAAGTGAAATTTTCAAAAATCCAGAAAATTGGCTGAAAACGACTAAATATCAAGGTCTCATTGGGCGAATCGCTCTGGAACTGAAATCGGAATGCTCACTGACATTTCCCCTATCTGAAAGTCTGATAAACGTTGGAAAAATGACTAAGTCCAAAAAAAAATTTTTTTCAACTTTTTTCAATTTTATCCCCGTGGGATATATATTCTACCCACACACATTTGGAACTCTCCTGGGGTACCCTCACACATATTATTCCCTCATTTAGTGGATATTTTCACAAAAAAGTGAAATTTTCAAAAATCCAGAAAATTGGCTGAAAATGACTAAATATCAAGGTCTCATTGGGCGAATCGCTCTGGAACTGAAATCGGAACGCTCACTGACATTTCCCCTATCTGAAAGTCTGATAAAGGTTGGAAAAATGACTAAGTCCAAAAAAAAATTTTTTACAACTTTTTTCAATTTTACCCCCGTGGGATATATATTCTACCCAAACACATTTGGAACTCTCGTGGGTTACCCTCACACATATCATTCCCTCATTCAGTGGATATTTTAACAAAAAAGTAAAATTTTCAAAAATCCAGAAAATTGGCTGAAAATGACTAAATATCAAGGACTCATTGGGCGAATCGCTCTGGAACTGAAACCGGAACGCTCACTGACATTTCCACCATCTGAAAGTCTGATAAACGCCGGAAAAATGACTAAGTCCAAAAAAAAATTTTTTTCAACTTTTTTCAATTTTACAGCCGTGGGATATATATTCTACCCACACACATTTGGAACTCTCCTGGGTTACCCTCACACATATTATTCCCTCATTTAGTGGATATTTTCACAAAAAAGTGAAATTTTCAAAAATCCAGAAAATTGGCTGAAAACGACTAAATATCAAGGTCTCATTGGGCGAATCGCTCTGGAACTGAAATCGGAACGCTCACTGACATTTCCCCTATCTGAAAGTCTGATAAACATTGGAAAAATGACTAAGTCCAAAAAAAATTTTTTTTCAACTTTTTTCAATTTTACCCCCGTGGGATATATATTCTACCCACACACATTTGGAACTCTCGTGGGTTACCCTCACACATATTATTCCCTCATTTAGTGGATATTTTCACCAAAAAGTGAAATTTTCAAAAATCCAGAAAATTGGCTGAAAACGACTAAATATCAAGGTCTCATTGGGCGAATCGCTCTGGAACTGAAATCGGAACGCTCACTGACATTTCCCCTATCTGAAAGTCTGATAAACGTTGGAAAAATGACTAAGTCCAAAAAAAACGTTTTTTCAACTTTTTTCAATTTTACCCCCGTGGGAAATATATTCTACCCACACACATTTGGAACTCTCCTGGGGTACCCTCAGACATATTATTCCCTCATTTAGTGGATATTTTCACAAAAAAGTGAAATTTTCAAAAATCCAGAAAATTGGCTGAAAATGACTAAATATCAAGGTCTCATTGGGCGAATCGCTCTGGAACTGAAATCGGAACGCTCACTGACATTTCCCCTATCTGAAAGTCTGATAAAGGTTGGAAAAATGACTAAGTCCAAAAAAAAATTTTTTACAACTTTTTTCAATTTTACCCCCGTGGGATATATATTCTACCCAAACACATTTGGAACTCTCGTGGGTTACCCTCACACATATCATTCCCTCATTCAGTGGATATTTTAACAAAAAAGTAAAATTTTCAAAAATCCAGAAAATTGGCTGAAAATGACTAAATATCAAGGACTCATTGGGCGAATCGCTCTGGAACTGAAACCGGAACGCTCACTGACATTTCCACCATCTGAAAGTCTGATAAACGCCGGAAAAATGACTAAGTCCAAAAAAAATTTTTTTTCAACTTTTTTCAATTTTACCCCCGTGGGATATATATTCTACCCACACACATTTGGAACTCTCATGGGGTACCCTCACACATATTATTCCCTCATTTAGTGTATATTTTCACAAAAAAGTGAAATTTTCAAAAATCCAGAAAATTGGCTGAAAACGACTAAATATCAAGGTCTCATTGGGCGAATCGCTCTGGAACTGAAATCGGAACGCTCACTGACATTTCCCCTATCTGAAAGTCTGATAAACGTTGGAAAAATGACTAAGTCCAAAAAAAAATTTTTTTCAACTTTTTTTCAATTTTACCCCCGTGGGATATATATTCTACCCACACACATTTGGAACTCTCCTGGGGTACCCTCACACATATTATTCCCTCATTTAGTGGATATTTTCACAAAAAAGTGAAATTTTCAAAAATCCAGAAAATTGGCTGAAAACGACTAAATATCAAGGTCTCATTGGGCGAATCGCTCTGGAACTGAAATCGGAACGCTCACTGACATTTCCCCTATCTGAAAGTCTGATAAACGTTGGAAAAATGACTAAGTCGAAAAAAAAATTTTTTTCAACTTTTTTCAATTTTACCCCCGTGGGATATATATTCTACCCACACACATTTGGAACTCTCCTGGGGTACCTTCACACATATTATTCCCTCATTTAGTGGATATTTTCACAAAAAAGTGAAATTTTCAAAAATCCAGAAAATTGGCTGAAAACGACTAAATATCAAGGTCTCATTGGGCGAATCGCTCTGGAACTGAAATCGGAACGCTCACTGACATTTCCCCTATCTGAAAGTCTGATAAACGTTGGAAAAATGACTAAGTCCAAAAAAAAATTTTTTTCAACTTTTTTCAATTTTACCCCCGTGGGATATATATTCTACCCACACACATTTGGAACTCTCCTGGGGTACCCTCACACATATTATTCCCTCATTTAGTGGATATTTTCACAAAAAAGTGAAATTTTCAAAAATCCAGAAAATTGGCTGAAAACGACTAAATGTCAAGGTCTCATTGGGCGAATCGCTCTGGAACTGAAATCGGAACACTCACTGACATTTCCCCTATCTGAAAGTCTGATAAACGTTGGAAAAATGACTAAGTCCAAAAAAAATTTTTTTTCAACTTTTTTCAATTTTACCCCCGTGGGATATATATTCTACCCACACACATTTGGAACTCTCCTGGGGTACCCTCACACATATTATTCCCTCATTTAGTGGATATTTTCACAAAAAAGTGAAATTTTCAAAATTCAAGAAAATTGGCTGAAAACGACTAAATATCAAGGTCTCATTGGGCGAATCGCTCTGGAACTGAAATCGGAATGCTCACTGACATTTGACCTATCTGAAAGTCTGATAAACGGCGGAAAAATGACTAAGTCCAAAAAAAAATTTTTTTAAACTTTTTTCAATTTTACCCCCGTGGGATATATATTCTACCCACACACATTTGGAACTCTCCTGGGGTACCCTCACACATATCATTCCCTCATTCAGTGGATATTTTCACAAAAAAGTGAAATTTTCAAAAATCCAGAAAATTGGCTGAAAACGACTAAATATCAAGGTCTCATTGGGCGAATCGCTCTGGAACTGAAATCGGAACGCTCACTGACATTTCCCCTATCTGAAAGTCTGATAAACGTTGGAAAAATGACTAAGTCCAAAAAAAAATTTTTTTCAACTTTTTTCAATTTTACCCCCGTGGGAAATATATTCTACCCACACACATTTGGAACTCTCCTGGGGTACCCTCAGACATATTATTCCCTCATTTAGTGGATATTTTCACAAAAAAGTGAAATTTTCAAAAATCCAGAAAATTGGCTGAAAACGACTAAATATCAAGGTCTCATTGGGCGAATCGCTCTGGAACTGAAATCGGAACGCTCACTGACATTTCCCCTATCTGAAAGTCTGATACACGTTGGAAAAATGACTAAGTCCAAAAAAAATTTTTTTTCAACTTTTTTCAATTTTACCCCCGTGGGATATATATTCTACCCACACACATTTGGAACTCTCGTGGGTTACCCTCACACATATTATTCTCTCATTTAGTGGATATTTTCACAAAAAAGTGAAATTTTCAAAATTCAAGAAAATTGGCTGAAAACGACTAAATATCAAGGTCTCATTGGGCGAATCGCTCTGGAACTGAAATCGGAACGCTCACTGACATTTCCCCTATCTGAAAGTCTGATAAACGTTGGAAAAATGACTAAGTCCAAAAAAAAATTTTTTTCAACTTTTTTCAATTTTACCCCCGTGGGAAATATATTCTACCCACACACATTTGGAACTCTCCTGGGGTACCCTCAGACATATTATTCCCTCATTTAGTGGATATTTTCACAAAAAAGTGAAATTTTCAAAAATCCAGAAAATTGGCTGAAAACGACTAAATATCAAGGTCTCATTGGGCGAATCGCTCTGAAACTGAAATCGGAACGCTCACTGACATTTCCCCTATCTGAAAGTCTGATAAACGTTGGAAAAATGACTAAGTCCAAAAAAAAAGTTTTTTCAACTTTTTTCAATTTTACCCCCGTGGGATATATATTCTACCCACACACATTTGGAACTCTCCTGGGGTACCTTCACACATATTATTCCCTCATTTAGTGGATATTTTCACAAAAAAGTGAAATTTTCAAAAATCCAGAAAATTGGCTGAAAACGACTAAATATCAAGGTCTCATTGGGCGAATCGCTCTGGAACTGAAATCGGAACGCTCACTGACATTTCCCCTATCTGAAAGTCTGATAAACGTTGGAAAAATGACTAAGTCCAAAAAAAAATTTTTTTCAACTTTTTTCAATTTTACCCCCGTGGGATATATATTCTACCCACACACATTTGGAACTCTCCTGGGGTACCCTCACACATATTATTCCCTCATTTAGTGGATATTTTCACAAAAAAGTGAAATTTTCAAAAATCCAGAAAATTGGCTGAAAACGACTAAATGTCAAGGTCTCATTGGGCGAATCGCTCTGGAACTGAAATCGGAACACTCACTGACATTTCCCCTATCTGAAAGTCTGATAAACGTTGGAAAAATGACTAAGTCCAAAAAAAATTTTTTTTCAACTTTTTTCAATTTTACCCCCGTGGGATATATATTCTACCCACACACATTTGGAACTCTCCTGGGGTACCCTCACACATATTATTCCCTCATTTAGTGGATATTTTCACAAAAAAGTGAAATTTTCAAAATTCAAGAAAATTGGCTGAAAACGACTAAATATCAAGGTCTCATTGGGCGAATCGCTCTGGAACTGAAATCGGAATGCTCACTGACATTTGACCTATCTGAAAGTCTGATAAACGGCGGAAAAATGACTAAGTCCAAAAAAAAATTTTTTTAAACTTTTTTCAATTTTACCCCCGTGGGATATATATTCTACCCACACACATTTGGAACTCTCCTGGGGTACCCTCACACATATCATTCCCTCATTCAGTGGATATTTTCACAAAAAAGTGAAATTTTCAAAAATCCAGAAAATTGGCTGAAAACGACTAAATATCAAGGTCTCATTGGGCGAATCGCTCTGGAACTGAAATCGGAACGCTCACTGACATTTCCCCTATCTGAAAGTCTGATACACGTTGGAAAAATGACTAAGTCCAAAAAAAATTTTTTTTCAACTTTTTTCAATTTTACCCCCGTGGGATATATATTCTACCCACACACATTTGGAACTCTCCTGGGGTACCCTCACACATATTATTCCCTCATTCAGTGGATATTTTCACAAAAAAGTGAAATTTTCAAAAATCCAGAAAATTGGCTGAAAACGACTAAATATCAAGGTCTCATTGGGTGAATCGCTCTGGAACTGAAATCGGAACGCTCACTGACATTTCCCCTATCTGAAAGTCTGATACACGTTGGAAAAATGACTAAGTCCCAAAAAAATTTTTTTTCAACTTTTTTCAATTTTACCCCCGTGGGATATATATTCTACCCACACACATTTGGAACTCTCCTGGGGTACCTGCACACATATTATTCCCTCATTTAGTGGATATTTTCACAAAAAAGTGAAATTTTCAAAAATCCAGAAAATTGGCTGAAAACGACTAAATATCAAGGTCTCATTGGGCGAATCGCTCTGGAACTGAAATCGGAACGCTCACTGACATTTCCCCTATCTGAAAGTCTGATAAACGTTGGAAAAATGACTCAGTCCAAAAAAAAATTTTTTTCAACTTTTTTCAATTTTACCCCCGTGGGATATATATTCTACCCACACACATTTGGAACTCTCCTGGGGTACCCTCACACATATTATTCCCTCATTTAGTGGATATTTTCACAAAAAAGTGAAATTTTCAAAAATCCAGAAAATTGGCTGAAAAAGACTAAATGTCAAGGTCCATTGGGCGAATCGCTCTGGAACTGAAATCGGAACGCTCACTGACATTTCCCCTATCTGAAAGTCTGATAAACGTTGGAAAAATGACTAAGTCCAAAAAAAATTTTTTTTCAACTTTTTTCAATTTTACCCCCGTGGGATATATATTCTACCCATACACATTTGGAACTCTCCTGGGGTACCCTCACACATATTATTCCCTCATTTAGTGGATATTTTCACAAAAAAGCGAAATTTTCAAAAATCCAGAAAATTGGCTGAAAAAGACTAAATGTCAAGGTCTCATTGGGCGAATCGCTCTGGAACTGAAATCGGAATGCTCACTGACATTTCCCCTATCTGAAAGTCTGATAAACGTTGGAAAAATGACTAAGTCCAAAAAAAAATTTTTTTCAACTTTTTTCAATTTTACCCTCGTGGGATATATATTCTACCCACACACATTTGGAACTCTCCTGGGGTACCCTCACACATATTATTCCCTCATTTAGTGGATATTTTCACAAAAAAGTGAAATTTTCAAAAATCCAGAAAATTGGCTGAAAACGACTAAATATCAAGGTCTCATTGGGCGAATCGCTCTGGAACTGAAATCGGAACGCTCACTGACATTTCCCCTATCTGAAAGTCTGATAAACGTTGGAAAAATAAGTCCAAAAAAAATTTTTTTTCAACTTTTTTCAATTTTACCCCCGTGGGATATATATTCTACCCACACACATTTGGAACTCTCCTGGGGTACCCTCACACATATTATTCCCTCATTTAGTGGATATATTCACAAAAAAGCGAAATTTTCAAAAATCCAGAAAATTGGCTGAAAAAGACTAAATGTCAAGGTCTCATTGGGCGAATCGCTCTGGAACTGAAATCGGAACGCTCACTGACATTTCCCCTATCTGAAAGTCTGATAAACGTTGGAAAAATGACTAAGTCCAAAAAAAAATTTTTTTCAACTTTTTTCAATTTTACCCCCGTGGGATATATATTCTACCCACACACATTTGGAACTCTCGTGGGTTACCCTCACACATATTATTCTCTCATTTAGTGGATATTTTCACAAAAAAGTGAAATTTTCAAAATTCAAGAAAATTGGCTGAAAACGACTAAATATCAAGGTCTCATTGGGCGAATCGCTCTGGAACTGAAATCGGAATGCTCACTGACATTTGACCTATCTGAAAGTCTGATAAACGGCGGAAAAATGACTAAGTCCAAAAAAAAATTTTTTTAAACTTTTTTCAATTTTACCCCCGTGGGATATATATTCTACCCACACACATTTGGAACTCTCCTGGGGTACCCTCACACATATCATTCCCTCATTCAGTGGATATTTTCACAAAAAAGTAAAATTTTCAAAAATCCAGAAAATTGGCTGAAAACGACTAAATATCAAGGACTCATTGGGCGAATCGCTCTGGAACTGAAACCGGAATGCTCACTGACATTTCCACCATCTGAAAGTCTGATAAACGCCGGAAAAATGACTAAGTCCAAAAAAAAATTTTTTTCAACTTTTTTCAATTTTACCCCCGTGGGATATATATTCTACCCACACACATTTGGAACTCTCCTGGGGTACCCTCACACATATTATTCCCTCATTTAGTGGATATTTTCACAAAAAAGTGAAATTTTCAAAAATCCAGAAAATTGGCTGAAAACGACTAAATATCAAGGTGTCATTGGGCGAATCGCTCTGGAACTGAAATCGGAATGCTCACTGACATTTCCCCTATCTGAAAGTCTGATAAACGTTGGAAAAATGACTAAGTCCAAAAAAAATTTTTTTTCAACTTTTTTCAATTTTACCCCCGTGGGAAATATATTCTACCCACACACATTTGGAACTCTCCTGGGGTACCCTCACACATATTATTCCCTCATTTAGTGGATATTTTCACAAGAAAGTGAAATTTTCAAAAATCCAGAAAATTGGCTGAAAATGACTAAATATCAAGGTCTCATTGGGCGAATCGCTCTGGAACTGAAATCGGAACGCTCACTGACTTTTCCCCTATCTGAAAGTCTGATAAACGTTGGAAAAATGACTAAGTCCAAAAAAAAATTTTTTACAACTTTTTTCAATTTTACCCCCGTGGGATATATATTCTACCCAAACACATTTGGAACTCTCGTGGGTTACCCTCACACATATCATTCCCTCATTCAGTGGATATTTTAACAAAAAAGTAAAATTTTCAAAAATCCAGAAAATTGGCTGAAAACGACTAAATATCAAGGACTCATTGGGCGAATCGCTCTGGAACTGAAACCGGAACGCTCACTGACATTTCCACCATCTGAAAGTCTGATAAACGCAGGAAAAATGACTAAGTCCAAAAAAAATTTTTTTTCAACTTTTTTCAATTTTACCCCCGAGGGATATATATTCTACCCACACACATTTGGAACTCTCGTGGGTTACCCTCACACATATTATTCTCTCATTTAGTGGATATTTTCACAAAAAAGTGAAATTTTCAAAATTCAAGAAAATTGGCTGAAAACGACTAAATATCAAGGTCTCATTGGGCGAATCGCTCTGGAACTGAAATCGGAACGCTCACTGACATTTCCCCTATCTGAAAGTCTGATAAACGTTGGAAAAATGACTAAGTCCAAAAAAAATTTTTTTTCAACTTTTTTCAATTTTACCCCCGTGGGAAATATATTCTACCCACACACATTTGGAACTCTCCTGGGGTACCCTCAGACATATTATTCCCTCATTTAGTGGATATTTTCACAAAAAAGTGAAATTTTCAAAAATCCAGAAAGTTGGCTGAAAACGACTAAATATCAAGGTCTCATTGGGCGAATCGCTCTGAAACTGAAATCGGAACGCTCACTGACATTTCCCCTATCTGAAAGTCTGATAAACGTTGGAAAAATGACTAAGTCCAAAAAAAAATTTTTTACAACTTTTTTCAATTTTACCCCCGTGGGATATATATTCTACCCAAACACATTTGGAACTCTCATGGGTTACCCTCACACATATCATTCCCTCATTCAGTGGATATTTTAACAAAAAAGTAAAATTTTCAAAAATCCAGAAAATTGGCTGAAAACGACTAAATATCAAGGACTCATTGGGCGAATCGCTCTGGAACTGAAACCGGAACGCTCACTGACATTTCCACCATCTGAAAGTCTGATAAACGCCGGAAAAATGACTAAGTCCAAAAAAAATTTTTTTTCAACTTTTTTCAATTTTACCCCCGTGGGATATATATTCTACCCACACACATTTGGAACTCTCGTGGGTTACCCTCACACATATTATTCTCTCATTTAGTGGATATTTTCACAAAAAAGTGAAATTTTCAAAATTCAAGAAAATTGGCTGAAAACGACTAAATATCAAGGTCTCATTGGGCGAATCGCTCTGGAACTGAAATCGGAATGCTCACTGACATTTGACCTATCTGAAAGTCTGATAAACGGCGGAAAAATGACTAAGTCCAAAAAAAAATTTTTTTAAACTTTTTTCAATTTTACCCCCGTGGGATATATATTCTACCCACACACATTTGGAACTCTCCTGGGGTACCCTCAGACATATTATTCCCTCATTTAGTGGATATTTTCACAAAAAAGTGAAATTTTCAAAAATCCAGAAAATTGGCTGAAAACGACTAAATATCAAGGTCTCATTGGGCGAATCGCTCTGAAACTGAAATCGGAACGCTCACTGACATTTCCCCTATCTGAAAGTCTGATAAACGTTGGAAAAATGACTAAGTCCAAAAAAAAAGTTTTTTCAACTTTTTTCAATTTTACCCCCGTGGGATATATATTCTACCCACACACATTTGGAACTCTCCTGGGGTACCCTCAGACATATTATTCCCTCATTTAGTGGATATTTTCACAAAAAAGTGAAATTTTCAAAAATCCAGAAAATTGGCTGAAAACGACTAAATATCAAGGTCTCATTGGGCGAATCGCTCTGGAACTGAAATCGGAACGCTCACTGACATTTCCCCTATCTGAAAGTCTGATAAACGTTGGAAAAATGACTAAGTCCAAAAAAAAATTTTTTTCAACTTTTTTCAATTTTACGCCCGTGGGATATATATTCTACCCACACACATTTGGAACTCTCCTGGGGTACCCTCACACATATTATTCCCTCATTTAGTGGATATTTTCACAGAAAAGTGAAATTTTCAAAATTCAAGAAAATTGGCTGAAAACGACTAAATATCAAGGTCTCATTGGGCGAATCGCTCTGGAACTGAAATCGGAACGCTCACTGACATTTCCCCTATCTGAAAGTCTGATAAACGTTGGAAAAATGACTAAGTCCAAAAAAAAATTTTTTTCAACTTTTTTCAATTTTACCCCCGTGGGAAATATATTCTACCCACACACATTTGGAACTCTCCTGGGGTACCCTCAGACATATTATTCCCTCATTTAGTGGATATTTTCACAAAAAAGTGAAATTTTCAAAAATCCAGAAAATTGGCTGAAAACGACTAAATATCAAGGTCTCATTGGGCGAATCGCTCTGAAACTGAAATCGGAACGCTCACTGACATTTCCCCTATCTGAAAGTCTGATAAACGTTGGAAAAATGACTAAGTCCAAAAAAAAAGTTTTTTCAACTTTTTTCAATTTTACCCCCGTGGGATATATATTCTACCCACACACATTTGGAACTCTCCTGGGGTACCCTCAGACATATTATTCCCTCATTTAGTGGATATTTTCACAAAAAAGTGAAATTTTCAAAAATCCAGAAAATTGGCTGAAAACGACTAAATATCAAGGTCTCATTGGGCGAATCGCTCTGGAACTGAAATCGGAACGCTCACTGACATTTCCCCTATCTGAAAGTCTGATAAACGTTGGAAAAATGACTAAGTCCAAAAAAAAATTTTTTTCAACTTTTTTCAATTTTACCCCCGTGGGATATATATTCTACCCACACACATTTGGAACTCTCCTGGGGTACCCTCACACATATTATTTCCTCATTTAGTGGATATTTTCACAAAAAAGTGAAATTTTCAAAAATCCAGAAAATTGGCTGAAAACGACGAAATATCAAAGTCTCATTGGGCGAATCGCTCTGGAACTGAAATCGGAACGCTCACTGACATTTCCCCTATCTGAAAGTCTGATAAACGTTGGAAAAATGACTAAGTCCAAAAAAAAATTTTTTACAACTTTTTTCAATTTTACCCCCGTGGGATATATATTCTACCCACACACATTTGGAACTCTCCTGGGGTACCCTCACACATATTATTCCCTCATTTAGTGGATATTTTCACAAAAAAGTGAAATTTTCAAAAATCCAGAAAATTGGCTGAAAACGACTAAATATCAAGGTCTCATTGGGCGAATCGCTCTGGATCTGAAATCGGAACGCTCACTAACATTTCCCCTATCTGAAAGTCTGATAAACGTTGGAAAAATGACTAAGTCGAAAAAAAAATTTTTTTCAACTTTTTTCAATTTTACCCCCGTGGGATATATATTCTACCCACACACATTTGGAACTCTCGTGGGTTACCCTCACACATATTATTCCCTCATTTAGTGGATATTTTCACAAAAAAGTGAAATTTTCAAAAATCCAGAAAATTGGCTGAAAACGACTAAATATCAAGGAATCATTGGGCGAATCGCTCTGGAACTGAAATCGGAACACTCACTGACATTTCCCCTATCTGAAAGTCTGATAAACGTTGGAAAAATGACTAAGTCCAAAAAAAATTTTTTTTCAACTTTTTTCAATTTTACAGCCGTGGGATATATATTCTACCCACACACATTTGGAACTCTCCTGGGTTACCCTCACACATATTATTCCCTCATTTAGTGGATATTTTCACAAAAAAGTGAAATTTTCAAAAATCCAGAAAATTGGATAAAAACGACTACATATCAAGGAATCATTGGGAGAATCGCTCTGGAACTGAAATCGGAATGCTCACTGACATTTCCCCTATCTGAAAGTCTGATAAACGTTGGAAAAATGACTAAGTCCAAAAAAAAATTTTTTTCAACTTTTTTCAATTTTACCCCCGTGGGATATATATTCTACCCACACACATTTGGAACTCTCCTGGGGTACCCTCACACATATTATTCCCTCATTTAGTGGATATTTTCACAAAACAGTGAAATTTTCAAAAATCCAGAAAATTGGCTGAAAACGACTAAATATCAAGGAATCATTGGGCGAATCGCTCTGGAACTGAAATCGGAATGCTCACTGACATTTCCCCTATCTGAAAGTCTGATAAACACCGGAAAAATGACTAAGTCCAAAAAAAAATTTTTTTCAACTTTTTTCAATTTTACCCCCGTGGGATATATATTCTACCCACAGACATTTGGAACTCTCCTGGGTTACCCTCACACATATTATTCCCTCATTTAGTGGATATTTTCACAAAAAAGTGAAATTTTCAAAAATCAAGAAAATTGGCTGAAAACGACTAAATATCAAGGACATTTCCCCTATCTGAAAGTCTGATAAACGACGGAAAAATGACTATGTCCAAAAAAACAAATTTTTCAACTTTTTTCAATTTTACCCCCGTGGGATATATATTCTACCCACACACATTTGGAACTCTCCTGGGGTACCCTCACACATATTATTCCCTCATTTAGTGGATATCTTCACAAAAAAGTGAAATTTTCAAAAATCAAGAAAATTGGTTGAAAACGACTAAATATCAAGGACATTTCCCCTATCTGAAAGTCTGATAAACGACGGAAAAATGACTATGTCCAAAAAAACTAATTTTTCAACTTTTTTCAATTTTACCCCGTGGGATATATATTCTACCTAGAGACATTTGGAACTCTCCTGTGGTACCCTCACACATATTATTCCCTCATTTAGTGGATATTTTCACAAAAAAGTGAAATTTTCAAAAATCAAGAAAATTGGCTGAAAACGACTAAATATCAACGTCTCATTGGGCAAATCGCTCTGGAACTGAAATCGGAATGCTCACTGACATTTCCCCTATCTGAAAGTCTGATAAACGTTGGAAAAATGACTAAGTCCAAAAAAAAATTTTTTTCAACTTTTTTCAATTTTACCCCCGTGGGATATATATTCTACCCACACACATTTGGAACTCTCCTGGGTTACCCTCACACATATTATTCCCTCATTTAGTGGATATTTTCACAAAAAAGTGAAATTTTCAAAAATCCAGAAAATTGGATAAAAACGACTACATATCAAGGAATCATTGGGAGAATCGCTCTGGAACTGAAATCGGAATGCTCACTGACATTTCCCCTATCTGAAAGTCTGATAAACGTTGGAAAAATGACTAAGTCCAAAAAAAAATTTTTTTCAACTTTTTTCAATTTTACCCCCGTGGGATATATATTCTACCCACACACATTTGGAACTCTCCTGGGGTACCCTCACACATATTATTCCCTCATTTAGTGGATATTTTCACAAAAAAGTGAAATTTTCAAAAATCAAGAAAATTGGCTGAAAACGACTAAATATCAAGGTCTCATTGAGCGAATCGCTCTGGAACTGAAATCGGAACGCTCACTGACATTTCCCCTATCTGAAAGTCTGATAAACATTGGAAAAATGACTAAGTCCCAAAAAAAATTTTTTTCAACTTTTTTCAATTTTACCCCCGTGGGATATATATTCTACCCACACACATTTGGAACTCTCGTGGGTTACCCTCACACATATTATTCCCTCATTTAGTGGATATTTTCACAAAAAAGTGAAATTTTCAAAAATCCAGAAAATTGGCTGAAAACGACTAAATATCAAGGAATCATTGGGCGAATCGCTCTGGAACTGAAATCGGAACGCTCACTGACATTTCCCCTATCTGAAAGTCTGATAAACGTTGGAAAAATGACTAAGTCCAAAAAAAAATTTTTTTTAACTTTTTTCAATTTTACAGCCGTGGGATATATATTCTACCCACACACATTTGGAACTCTCCTGGGTTACCCTCACACATATTATTCCCTCATTTAGTGGATATTTTCACAAAAGAGTGAAATTTTCAAAAATCCAGAAAATTGGATAAAAACGACTACATATCAAGGAATCATTGGGAGAATCGCTCTGGAACTGAAATCGGAATGCTCACTGACAATTCCCCTATCTGAAAGTCTGATAAACGACGGAAAAATGACTATGTCCAAAAAAACAAATTTTTCAACTTTTTTCAATTTTACCCCCGTGGGATATATATTCTACCCACACACATTTGGAACTCTCCTGGGGTACCCTCACACATATTATTCCCTCATTTAGTGGATATTTTCACAAAAAAGTGAAATTTTCAAAAATCAAGAAAATTGGCTGAAAACGACTAAATATCAAGGTCTCATTGGGCAAGTCGCTCTGGAACTGAAATCGGAACGTTCACTGACATTTGACCTATCTGAAAGTCTGATAAACGACGGAAAAATGACTATGTCCAAAAAAAAAATTTTTCAACTTTTTTCAATTTTACCCTCATGGGATATATATTCTACCCACACACATTTGGAACTCTCCTGGGGTACCCTCACACATATTATTCCCTCATTTAGTGGATATTTTCACAAAAAAGTGAAATTTTCAAAAATCAAGAAAATTGGCTGAAAACGACTAAATATCGTCTCATTGGGCGAATCGCTCTGGAACTGAAATCGGAACGCTCACTGACATTTCCGCTATCTGAAAGTCTGATAAACGTTGGAAAAATGATTAAGTCCAAAAAAAATTTTTTTTAAATTTTTTCAATTTTACCCCCGTGGGATATATATTCTACCCACACACATTTGGAACTCTCCTGGGGTACCCTCACACATATTATTCCCTCATTTAGTGGATATTTTCACAAAAAAGTGAAATTTTCAAAAATCCAGAAAATTGGCTGAAAACGACTAAATATCAAGGTCTCATTGGGCGAATCGCTCTGGAACTGAAATCGGAATGCTCACTGACATTTCCCCTATCTGAAAGTCTGATAAACGTTGGAAAAATGACTAAGTCCAAAAAAAAAATTTTTTCAACTTTTTTCAATTTTACCCCCGTGGGATATATATTCTACCCACACACATTTGGAACTCTCCTGGGGTACCCTCACACATATTATTCCCTCATTTAGTGGATATTTTCACAAAAAAGTGAAATTTTCAAAAATCCAGAAAATTGGCTGAAAACAACTAAATATCAAGGTCTCACTGGGCGAATCGCTCTGGAACTGAAATCGGAACATTCACTGACATTTGACCTATCTGAAAGTCTGATAAACGACGGAAAAATGACTATGTCTAAAAAAACAAATTTTTCAACTTTTTTCAATTTTACCCCCGTGGGATATATATTCTACCCACACACATTTGGAACTCTCCTGGGGTACCCTCACACATATTATTCCCTCATTTAGTGGATATTTTCACAAAAATGTGAAATTTTCAAAAATCCAGAAAATTGGCTGAAAACGACTAAATATCAAGGTCTCATTGGGCGAATCACTCTGGAACTGAAATCGGAACGCTCACTGACATTTCCCCTATCTGAAAGTCTGATAAACATTGGAAAAATGACTAAGTCCAAAAAAAATTTTTTTCAACTTTTTTCAATTTTACCCCCGTGGGATATATATTCTACCCACACACATTTGGAACTCTCGTGGGTTACCCTCACACATATTATTCCCTCATTTAGTGGATATTTTCACAAAAAAGTGAAATTTTCAAAAATCCAGAAAATTGGCTGAAAACGACTAAATATCAAGGTCTCATTGGGCGAATCGCTCTGGAACTGAAATCGGAACGCTCACTGACATTTCCCCTATCTGAAAGTCTGATAAATGTTGGAAAAATGACTAAGTCCAAAAAAAAATTTTTTTAAATTTTTTCAATTTTACCCCCGTGGGATATATATTCTACCCACACACATTTGGAACTCTCCTGGGGTACCCTCACACATATTATTCCCTCATTTAGTGGATATTTTCACAAAAAAGTGAAATTTTCAAAAATCCAGAAAATTGGCTGAAAACGACTAAATATCAAGGTCTCATTGGGCGAATCGCTCTGGAACTGAAATCGGAACGCTCACTGACATTTCCCCTATCTGAAAGTCTGATAAACATTGGAAAAATGACTAAGTCCAAAAAAAAATTTTTTTCAACTTTTTTCAATTTTACCCCCGTGGGATATATATTCTACCCACACACATTTGGAACTCTCGTGGGTTACCCTCACACATATTATTCCCTCATTTAGTGGATATTTTCACAAAAAAGTGAAATTTTCAAAAATCCAGAAAATTGGCTGAAAACGACTAAATATCAAGGAATCATTGGGCGAATCGCTCTGGAACTGAAATCGGAACGCTCACTGACATTTCCCCTATCTGAAAGTCTGATAAACGTTGGAAAAATGACTAAGTCCAAAAAAAAATTTTTTTCAACTTTTTTCAATTTTACCCCCGTGGGATATATATTCTACCCACACACATTTGGAACTCTCGTGGGTTACCCTCACACATATTATTCCCTCATTTAGTGGATATTTTCACAAAAAAGTGAAATTTTCAAAAATCCAGAAAATTGGCTGAAAACGACTAAATATCAAGGTCTCATTGGGCGAATCGCTCTGGAACTGAAATCGGAACGCTCACTGACATTTCCCCTATCTGAAAGTCTGATAAACGTTGGAAAAATGACTAAGTCCAAAAAAAAAATTTTTTCAACTTTTTTCAATTTTACCCCCGTGGGATATATATTCTACCCACACACATTTGGAACTCTCCTGGGGTACCCTCACACATATTATTCCCTCATTTAGTGGATATTTTCACAAAAAAGTGAAATTTTCAAAAATCCAGAAAATTGGCTGAAAACGACTAAATATCAAGGTCTCATTGGGCGAATCGCTCTGGAACTGAAATCGGAACGCTCACTGACATTTCCCCTATCTGAAAGTCTGATAAACGTTGGAAAAATGACTAAGTCCAAAAAAAAAATTTTTTCAACTTTTTTCAATTTTACAGCCGTGGGATATATATTCTACCCACACACATTTGGAACTCTCCTGGGGTACCCTCACACATATTATTCCCTCATTTAGTGGATATTTTCACAAAAAAGTGAAATTTTCAAAAATCCAGAAAATTGGCTGAAAACGACTAAATATCAAGGTCTCATTGGGCGAATCGCTCTGGAACTGAAATCGGAACGCTCACTGACATTTCCCCTATCTGAAAGTCTGATAAACGTTGGAAAAATGACTAAGTCCAAAAAAAAATTTTTTTCAACTTTTTTCAATTTTACAGCCGTGGGATATATATTCTACCCACACACATTTGGAACTCTCCTGGGTTACCCTCACACATATTATTCCCTCATTTAGTGGATATTTTCACAAAAAAGTGAAATTTTCAAAAATCCAGAAAATTGGCTGAAAACGACTAAATATCAAGGTCTCATTGGGCGAATCGCTCTGGAACTGAAATCGGAACGCTCACTGACATTTCCCCTATCTGAAAGTCTGATAAACGTTGGAAAAATGACTAAGTCCAAAAAAAACGTTTTTTCAACTTTTTTCAATTTTACCCCCGTGGGAAATATATTCTACCCACACACATTTGGAACTCTCCTGGGGTACCCTCAGACATATTATTCCCTCATTTAGTGGATATTTTCACAAAAAAGTGAAATTTTCAAAAATCCAGAAACTTGGCTGAAAACGACTAAATATCAAGGTCTCATTGGGCGAATCGCTCTGGAACTGAAATCGGAATGCTCACTGACATTTCCCCTATCTGAAAGTCTGATAAACGTTGGAAAAATGACTAAGTCCAAAAAAAAATTTTTTTCAACTTTTTTCAATTTTATCCCCGTGGGATATATATTCTACCCACACACATTTGGAACTCTCCTGGGGTACCCTCACACATATTATTCCCTCATTTAGTGGATATTTTCACAAAAAAGTGAAATTTTCAAAAATCCAGAAAATTGGCTGAAAATGACTAAATATCAAGGTCTCATTGGGCGAATCGCTCTGGAACTGAAATCGGAACGCTCACTGACATTTCCCCTATCTGAAAGTCTGATAAAGGTTGGAAAAATGACTAAGTCCAAAAAAAAATTTTTTACAACTTTTTTCAATTTTACCCCCGTGGGATATATATTCTACCCAAACACATTTGGAACTCTCGTGGGTTACCCTCACACATATCATTCCCTCATTCAGTGGATATTTTAACAAAAAAGTAAAATTTTCAAAAATCCAGAAAATTGGCTGAAAACGACTAAATATCAAGGACTCATTGGGCGAATCGCTCTGGAACTGAAACCGGAACGCTCACTGACATTTCCACCATCTGAAAGTCTGATAAACGCCGGAAAAATGACTAAGTCCAAAAAAAATTTTTTTTCAACTTTTTTCAATTTTACCCCCGTGGGATATATATTCTACCCACACACATTTGGAACTCTCATGGGGTACCCTCACACATATTATTCCCTCATTTAGTGTATATTTTCACAAAAAAGTGAAATTTTCAAAAATCCAGAAAATTGGCTGAAAACGACTAAATATCAAGGTCTCATTGGGCGAATCGCTCTGGAACTGAAATCGGAACGCTCACTGACATTTCCCCTATCTGAAAGTCTGATAAACGTTGGAAAAATGACTAAGTCCAAAAAAAAATTTTTTTCAACTTTTTTTCAATTTTACCCCCGTGGGATATATATTCTACCCAAACACATTTGGAACTCTCCTGGGGTACCCTCACACATATTATTCCCTCATTTAGTGGATATTTTCACAAAAAAGTGAAATTTTCAAAAATCCAGAAAATTGGCTGAAAACGACTAAATATCAAGGTCTCATTGGGCGAATCGCTCTGGAACTGAAATCGGAACGCTCACTGACATTTCCCCTATCTGAAAGTCTGATAAACGTTGGAAAAATGACTAAGTCGAAAAAAAAATTTTTTTCAACTTTTTTCAATTTTACCCCCGTGGGATATATATTCTACCCACACACATTTGGAACTCTCGTGGGTTACCCTCACACATATTATTCCCTCATTTAGTGGATATTTTCACAAAAAAGTGAAATTTTCAAAAATCCAGAAAATTGGCTGAAAACGACTAAATATCAAGGAATCATTGGGCGAATCGCTCTGGAACTGAAATCGGAACACTCACTGACATTTCCCCTATCTGAAAGTCTGATAAACGTTGGAAAAATGACTAAGTCCAAAAAAAAATTTTTTTCAACTTTTTTCAATTTTACAGCCGTGGGATATATATTCTACCCACACACATTTGGAACTCTCCTGGGTTACCCTCACACATATTATTCCCTCATTTAGTGGATATTTTCACAAAAAAGTGAAATTTTCAAAAATCCAGAAAATTGGATAAAAACGACTACATATCAAGGAATCATTGGGAGAATCGCTCTGGAACTGAAATCGGAATGCTCACTGACATTTCCCCTATCTGAAAGTCTGATAAACGTTGGAAAAATGACTAAGTCCAAAAAAAAATTTTTTTCAACTTTTTTCAATTTTACCCCCGTGGGATATATATTCTACCCACACACATTTGGAACTCTCCTGGGGTACCCTCACACATATTATTCCCTCATTTAGTGGATATTTTCACAAAACAGTGAAATTTTCAAAAATCCAGAAAATTGGCTGAAAACGACTAAATATCAAGGAATCATTGGGCGAATCGCTCTGGAACTGAAATCGGAATGCTCACTGACATTTCCCCTATCTGAAAGTCTGATAAACACCGGAAAAATGACTAAGTCCAAAAAAAAATTTTTTTCAACTTTTTTCAATTTTACCCCCGTGGGATATATATTCTACCCACAGACATTTGGAACTCTCCTGGGTTACCCTCACACATATTATTCCCTCATTTAGTGGATATTTTCACAAAAAAGTGAAATTTTCAAAAATCCAGAAAATTGGCTGAAAACGACTAAATATCAAGGTCTCATTGGGCGAATCGCTCTGGAACTGAAATCGGAACATTCACTGACATTTGACCTATCTGAAAGTCTGATAAACGACGGAAAAATGACTATGTCCAAAAAAACAAATTTTTCAACTTTTTTCAATTTTACCCCCGTGGGATATATATTCTACCCACACACATTTGGAACTCTCCTGGGTTACCCTCACACATATTATTCCCTCATTTAGTGGATATTATCACAAAAAAGTGAAATTTTCAAAAATCAAGAAAATTGGCTGAAAACGACTAAATATCAAGGACATTTCCCCTATCTGAAAGTCTGATAAACGACGGAAAAATGACTATGTCCAAAAAAACAAATTTTTCAACTTTTTTCAATTTTACCCCCGTGGGATATATATTCTACCCACACACATTTGGAACTCTCCTGGGGTACCCTCACACATATTATTCCCTCATTTAGTGGATATTTTCACAAAACAGTGAAATTTTCAAAAATCCAGAAAATTGGCTGAAAACGACTAAATATCAAGGAATCATTGGGCGAATCGCTCTGGAACTGAAATCGGAATGCTCACTGACATTTCCCCTATCTGAAAGTCTGATAAACACCGGAAAAATGACTAAGTCCAAAAAAAAATTTTTTTCAACTTTTTTCAATTTTACCCCCGTGGGATATATATTCTACCCACAGACATTTGGAACTCTCCTGGGTTACCCTCACACATATTATTCCCTCATTTAGTGGATATTTTCACAAAAAAGTGAAATTTTCAAAAATCCAGAAAATTGGCTGAAAACGACTAAATATCAAGGTCTCATTGGGCGAATCGCTCTGGAACTGAAATCGGAACATTCACTGACATTTGACCTATCTGAAAGTCTGATAAACGACGGAAAAATGACTATGTCCAAAAAAACAAATTTTTCAACTTTTTTCAATTTTACCCCCGTGGGATATATATTCTACCCACACACATTTGGAACTCTCCTGGGTTACCCTCACACATATTATTCCCTCATTTAGTGGATATTATCACAAAAAAGTGAAATTTTCAAAAATCAAGAAAATTGGCTGAAAACGACTAAATATCAAGGACATTTCCCCTATCTGAAAGTCTGATAAACGACGGAAAAATGACTATGTCCAAAAAAACAAATTTTTCAACTTTTTTCAATTTTACCCCCGTGGGATATATATTCTACCCACACACATTTGGAACTCTCCTGGGGTACCCTCACACATATTATTCCCTCATTTAGTGGATATCTTCACAAAAAAGTGAAATTTTCAAAAATCAAGAAAATTGGTTGAAAACGACTAAATATCAAGGACATTTCCCCTATCTGAAAGTCTGATAAACGACGGAAAAATGACTATGTCCAAAAAAACTAATTTTTCAACTTTTTTCAATTTTACCCCGTGGGATATATATTCTACCTAGAGACATTTGGAACTCTCCTGTGGTACCCTCACACATATTATTCCCTCATTTAGTGGATATTTTCACAAAAAAGTGAAATTTTCAAAAATCAAGAAAATTGGCTGAAAACGACTAAATATCAACGTCTCATTGGGCAAATCGCTCTGGAACTGAAATCGGAATGCTCACTGACATTTCCCCTATCTGAAAGTCTGATAAACATTGGAAAAATGACTAAGTCCAAAAAAAAATTTTTTTCAACTTTTTTCAATTTTACCCCCGTGGGATATATATTCTACCCACACACATTTGGAACTCTCCTGGGTTACCCTCACACATATTATTCCCTCATTTAGTGGATATTTTCACAAAAAAGTGAAATTTTCAAAAATCCAGAAAATTGGATAAAAACGACTACATATCAAGGAATCATTGGGAGAATCGCTCTGGAACTGAAATCGGAATGCTCACTGACATTTCCCCTATCTGAAAGTCTGATAAACGTTGGAAAAATGACTAAGTCCAAAAAAAAATTTTTTTCAACTTTTTTCAATTTTACCCCCGTGGGATATATATTCTACCCACACACATTTGGAACTCTCCTGGGGTACCCTCACACATATTATTCCCTCATTTAGTGGATATTTTCACAAAACAGTGAAATTTTCAAAAATCCAGAAAATTGGCTGAAAACGACTAAATATCAAGGTCTCATTGGGCGAATCGCTCTGGAACTGAAATCGGAACGCTCACTGACATTTCCCCTATCTGAAAGTCTGATAAACGTTGGAAAAATGACTAAGTCCAAAAAAAAATTTTTTTCAACTTTTTTCAATTTTACAGCCGTGGGATATATATTCTACCCACACACATTTGGAACTCTCCTGGGTTACCCTCACACATATTATTCCCTCATTTAGTGGATATTTTCACAAAAAAGTGAAATTTTCAAAAATCCAGAAAATTGGCTGAAAACGACTAAATATCAAGGAATCATTGGGCGAATCGCTCTGGAACTGAAATCGGAATGCTCACTGACATTTCCCCTATCTGAAAGTCTGATCAACGTTGGAAAAATGACTAAGTCCAAAAAAAAATTTTTTTCAACTTTTTTCAATTTTACCCCCGTGGGATATATATTCTACCCACACACATTTGGAACTCTCGTGGGTTACCCTCACACATATTATTCCCTCATTTAGTGGATATTTTCACAAAAAAGTGAAATTTTAAAAAATTCAGAAAATTGGCTGAAAACGACTAAATATCAAGGAATCATTGGGCGAATCGCTCTGGAACTGAAATCGGAACATTCACTGACATTTGACCTATCTGAAAGTCTGATAAACGACGGAAAAATGACTAAGTCCAAAAAAAAATTTTTTTCAACTTTTTTCAATTTTATCCCCGTGGGATATATATTCTACCCACACACATTTGGAACTCTCCTGGGGTACCCTCACACATATTATTCCCTCATTTAGTGGATATTTTCACAAAAAAGTGAAATTTTCAAAAATCCAGAAAATTGGCTGAAAATGACTAAATATCAAGGTCTCATTGGGCGAATCGCTCTGGAACTGAAATCGGAACGCTCACTGACATTTCCCCTATCTGAAAGTCTGATAAAGGTTGGAAAAATGACTAAGTCCAAAAAAAAATTTTTTACAACTTTTTTCAATTTTACCCCCGTGGGATATATATTCTACCCAAACACATTTGGAACTCTCGTGGGTTACCCTCACACATATCATTCCCTCATTCAGTGGATATTTTAACAAAAAAGTAAAATTTTCAAAAATCCAGAAAATTGGCTGAAAACGACTAAATATCAAGGACTCATTGGGCGAATCGCTCTGGAACTGAAACCGGAACGCTCACTGACATTTCCACCATCTGAAAGTCTGATAAACGCCGGAAAAATGACTAAGTCCAAAAAAAATTTTTTTTCAACTTTTTTCAATTTTACCCCCGTGGGAAATATATATTCTACCCACACACATTTGGAACTCTCATGGGGTACCCTCACACATATTATTCCCTCATTTAGTGTATATTTTCACAAAAAAGTGAAATTTTCAAAAATCCAGAAAATTGGCTGAAAACGACTAAATATCAAGGTCTCATTGGGCGAATCGCTCTGGAACTGAAATCGGAACGCTCACTGACATTTCCCCTATCTGAAAGTCTGATAAACGTTGGAAAAATGACTAAGTCGAAAAAAAAAATTTTTTCAACTTTTTTCAATTTTACCCCCGTGGGATATATATTCTACCCACACACATTTGGAACTCTCGTGGGTTACTCTCACACATATTATTCCCTCATTTAGTGGATATTTTCACAAAAAAGTGAAATTTTCAAAAATCCAGAAAATTGGCTGAAAACGACTAAATATCAAGGAATCATTGGGCGAATCGCTCTGGAACTGAAATCGGAACACTCACTGACATTTCCCCTATCTGAAAGTCTGATAAACGTTGGAAAAATGACTAAGTCCAAAAAAAAATTTTTTTCAACTTTTTTCAATTTTACAGCCGTGGGATATATATTCTACCCACACACATTTGGAACTCTCCTGGGTTACCCTCACACATATTATTCCCTCATTTAGTGGATATTTTCACAAAAAAGTGAAATTTTCAAAAATCCAGAAAATTGGATAAAAACGACTACATATCAAGGAATCATTGGGAGAATCGCTCTGGAACTGAAATCGGAATGCTCACTGACATTTCCCCTATCTGAAAGTCTGATAAACGTTGGAAAAATGACTAAGTCCAAAAAAAAATTTTTTTCAACTTTTTTCAATTTTACCCCCGTGGGATATATATTCTACCCACACACATTTGGAACTCTCCTGGGGTACCCTCACACATATTATTCCCTCATTTAGTGGATATTTTCACAAAACAGTGAAATTTTCAAAAATCCAGAAAATTGGCTGAAAACGACTAAATATCAAGGAATCATTGGGCGAATCGCTCTGGAACTGAAATCGGAATGCTCACTGACATTTCCCCTATCTGAAAGTCTGATAAACACCGGAAAAATGACTAAGTCCAAAAAAAAATTTTTTTCAACTTTTTTCAATTTTACCCCCGTGGGATATATATTCTACCCACAGACATTTGGAACTCTCCTGGGTTACCCTCACACATATTATTCCCTCATTTAGTGGATATTTTCACAAAAAAGTGAAATTTTCAAAAATCCAGAAAATTGGCTGAAAACGACTAAATATCAAGGTCTCATTGGGCGAATCGCTCTGGAACTGAAATCGGAACATTCACTGACATTTGACCTATCTGAAAGTCTGATAAACGACGGAAAAATGACTATGTCCAAAAAAACAAATTTTTCAACTTTTTTCAATTTTACCCCCGTGGGATATATATTCTACCCACACACATTTGGAACTCTCCTGGGTTACCCTCACACATATTATTCCCTCATTTAGTGGATATTATCACAAAAAAGTGAAATTTTCAAAAATCAAGAAAATTGGCTGAAAACGACTAAATATCAAGGACATTTCCCCTATCTGAAAGTCTGATAAACGACGGAAAAATGACTATGTCCAAAAAAACAAATTTTTCAACTTTTTTCAATTTTACCCCCGTGGGATATATATTCTACCCACACACATTTGGAACTCTCCTGGGGTACCCTCACACATATTATTCCCTCATTTAGTGGATATTTTCACAAAACAGTGAAATTTTCAAAAATCCAGAAAATTGGCTGAAAACGACTAAATATCAAGGAATCATTGGGCGAATCGCTCTGGAACTGAAATCGGAATGCTCACTGACATTTCCCCTATCTGAAAGTCTGATAAACACCGGAAAAATGACTAAGTCCAAAAAAAAATTTTTTTCAACTTTTTTCAATTTTACCCCCGTGGGATATATATTCTACCCACAGACATTTGGAACTCTCCTGGGTTACCCTCACACATATTATTCCCTCATTTAGTGGATATTTTCACAAAAAAGTGAAATTTTCAAAAATCCAGAAAATTGGCTGAAAACGACTAAATATCAAGGTCTCATTGGGCGAATCGCTCTGGAACTGAAATCGGAACATTCACTGACATTTGACCTATCTGAAAGTCTGATAAACGACGGAAAAATGACTATGTCCAAAAAAACAAATTTTTCAACTTTTTTCAATTTTACCCCCGTGGGATATATATTCTACCCACACACATTTGGAACTCTCCTGGGTTACCCTCACACATATTATTCCCTCATTTAGTGGATATTATCACAAAAAAGTGAAATTTTCAAAAATCAAGAAAATTGGCTGAAAACGACTAAATATCAAGGACATTTCCCCTATCTGAAAGTCTGATAAACGACGGAAAAATGACTATGTCCAAAAAAACTAATTTTTCAACTTTTTTCAATTTTACCCCGTGGGATATATATTCTACCTAGAGACATTTGGAACTCTCCTGTGGTACCCTCACACATATTATTCCCTCATTTAGTGGATATTTTCACAAAAAAGTGAAATTTTCAAAAATCAAGAAAATTGGCTGAAAACGACTAAATATCAACGTCTCATTGGGCAAATCGCTCTGGAACTGAAATCGGAATGCTCACTGACATTTCCCCTATCTGAAAGTCTGATAAACGTTGGAAAAATGACTAAGTCCAAAAAAAAATTTTTTTCAACTTTTTTCAATTTTACCCCCGTGGGATATATATTCTACCCACACACATTTGGAACTCTCCTGGGTTACCCTCACACATATTATTCCCTCATTTAGTGGATATTTTCACAAAAAAGTGAAATTTTCAAAAATCCAGAAAATTGGATAAAAACGACTACATATCAAGGAATCATTGGGAGAATCGCTCTGGAACTGAAATCGGAATGCTCACTGACATTTCCCCTATCTGAAAGTCTGATAAACGTTGGAAAAATGACTAAGTCCAAAAAAAAATTTTTTTCAACTTTTTTCAATTTTACCCCCGTGGGATATATATTCTACCCACACACATTTGGAACTCTCCTGGGGTACCCTCACACATATTATTCCCTCATTTAGTGGATATTTTCACAAAACAGTGAAATTTTCAAAAATCCAGAAAATTGGCTGAAAACGACTAAATATCAAGGTCTCATTGGGCGAATCGCTCTGGAACTGAAATCGGAACGCTCACTGACATTTCCCCTATCTGAAAGTCTGATAAACGTTGGAAAAATGACTAAGTCCAAAAAAAAATTTTTTTCAACTTTTTTCAATTTTACAGCCGTGGGATATATATTCTACCCACACACATTTGGAACTCTCCTGGGTTACCCTCATACATATTATTCCCTCATTTAGTGGATATTTTCACAAAAAAGTGAAATTTTCAAAAATCCAGAAAATTGGATAAAAACGACTACATATCAAGGAATCATTGGGAGAATCGCTCTGGAACTGAAATCGGAATGCTCACTGACATTTCCCCTATCTGAAAGTCTGATCAACGTTGGAAAAATGACTAAGTCCAAAAAAAAATTTTTTTCAACTTTTTTCAATTTTACCCCCGTGGGATATATATTCTACCCACACACATTTGGAACTCTCGTGGGTTACCCTCACACATATTATTCCCTCATTTAGTGGATATTTTCACAAAAAAGTGAAATTTTAAAAAATTCAGAAAATTGGCTGAAAACGACTAAATATCAAGGAATCATTGGGCGAATCGCTCTGGAACTGAAATCGGAACATTCACTGACATTTGACCTATCTGAAAGTCTGATAAACGACGGAAAAATGAATATGTCCAAAAAAACAAATTTTTCAACTTTTTTCAATTTTACCCCCGTGGGATATATATTCTACCCACACACATTTAGAACTCTCCTGGGTTACCCTCACACATATTATTCCCTCATTTAGTGGATATTATCACAAAAAAGTGAAATTTTCAAAAATCAAGAAAATTGGCTGAAAACGACTAAATATCAAGGACATTTCCCCTATCTGAAAGTCTGATAAACGACGGAAAAATGACTATGTCCAAAAAAACAAATTTTTCAACTTTTTTCAATTTTACCCCCGTGGGATATATATTCTACCGACACACATTTGGAACTCTCCTGGGGTACCCTCACACATATTATTCCCTCATTTAGTGGATATTTTCACAAAAAAGTGAAATTTTCAAAAATCAAGAAAATTGGCTGAAAACGACTAAATATCGTCTCATTGGGCGAATCGCTCTGGAACTGAAATCGGAACGCTCACTGACATTTCCGCTATCTGAAAGTCTGATAAACGTTGGAAAAATGATTAAGTCCAAAAAAAATTTTTTTAAAATTTTTTCAATTTTACCCCCGTGGGATATATATTCTACCCACACACATTTGGAACTCTCCTGGGGTACCCTCACACATATTATTCCCTCATTTAGTGGATATTTTCACAAAACAGTGAAATTTTCAAAAATCCAGAAAATTGGCTGAAAACGACTAAATATCAAGGAATCATTGGGCGAATCGCTCTGGAACTGAAATCGGAATGCTCACTGACATTTCCCCTATCTGAAAGTCTGATAAACACCGGAAAAATGACTAAGTCCAAAAAAAAATTTTTTTCAACTTTTTTCAATTTTACCCCCGTGGGATATATATTCTACCCACAGACATTTGGAACTCTCCTGGGTTACCCTCACACATATTATTCCCTCATTTAGTGGATATTTTCACAAAAAAGTGAAATTTTCAAAAATCCAGAAAATTGGCTGAAAACGACTAAATATCAAGGTCTCATTGGGCGAATCGCTCTGGAACTGAAATCGGAACATTCACTGACATTTGACCTATCTGAAAGTCTGATAAACGACGGAAAAATGACTATGTCCAAAAAAACAAATTTTTCAACTTTTTTCAATTTTACCCCCGTGGGATATATATTCTACCCACACACATTTGGAACTCTCCTGGGTTACCCTCACACATATTATTCCCTCATTTAGTGGATATTATCACAAAAAAGTGAAATTTTCAAAAATCAAGAAAATTGGCTGAAAACGACTAAATATCAAGGACATTTCCCCTATCTGAAAGTCTGATAAACGACGGAAAAATGACTATGTCCAAAAAAACAAATTTTTCAACTTTTTTCAATTTTACCCCCGTGGGATATATATTCTACCCACACACATTTGGAACTCTCCTGGGGTACCCTCACACATATTATTCCCTCATTTAGTGGATATCTTCACAAAAAAGTGAAATTTTCAAAAATCAAGAAAATTGGTTGAAAACGACTAAATATCAAGGACATTTCCCCTATCTGAAAGTCTGATAAACGACGGAAAAATGACTATGTCCAAAAAAACTAATTTTTCAACTTTTTTCAATTTTACCCCGTGGGATATATATTCTACCTAGAGACATTTGGAACTCTCCTGTGGTACCCTCACACATATTATTCCCTCATTTAGTGGATATTTTCACAAAAAAGTGAAATTTTCAAAAATCAAGAAAATTGGCTGAAAACGACTAAATATCAACGTCTCATTGGGCAAATCGCTCTGGAACTGAAATCGGAATGCTCACTGACATTTCCCCTATCTGAAAGTCTGATAAACATTGGAAAAATGACTAAGTCCAAAAAAAAATTTTTTTCAACTTTTTTCAATTTTACCCCCGTGGGATATATATTCTACCCACACACATTTGGAACTCTCCTGGGTTACCCTCACACATATTATTCCCTCATTTAGTGGATATTTTCACAAAAAAGTGAAATTTTCAAAAATCCAGAAAATTGGATAAAAACGACTACATATCAAGGAATCATTGGGAGAATCGCTCTGGAACTGAAATCGGAATGCTCACTGACATTTCCCCTATCTGAAAGTCTGATAAACGTTGGAAAAATGACTAAGTCCAAAAAAAAATTTTTTTCAACTTTTTTCAATTTTACCCCCGTGGGATATATATTCTACCCACACACATTTGGAACTCTCCTGGGGTACCCTCACACATATTATTCCCTCATTTAGTGGATATTTTCACAAAACAGTGAAATTTTCAAAAATCCAGAAAATTGGCTGAAAACGACTAAATATCAAGGAATCATTGGGCGAATCGCTCTGGAACTGAAATCGGAATGCTCACTGACATTTCCCCTATCTGAAAGTCTGATAAACACCGGAAAAATGACTAAGTCCAAAAAAAAATTTTTTTCAACTTTTTTCAATTTTACCCCCGTGGGATATATATTCTACCCACAGACATTTGGAACTCTCCTGGGTTACCCTCACACATATTATTCCCTCATTTAGTGGATATTTTCACAAAAAAGTGAAATTTTCAAAAATCCAGAAAATTGGCTGAAAACGACTAAATATCAAGGTCTCATTGGGCGAATCGCTCTGGAACTGAAATCGGAACATTCACTGACATTTGACCTATCTGAAAGTCTGATAAACGACGGAAAAATGACTATGTCCAAAAAAACAAATTTTTCAACTTTTTTCAATTTTACCCCCGTGGGATATATATTCTACCCACACACATTTGGAACTCTCCTGGGTTACCCTCACACATATTATTCCCTCATTTAGTGGATATTATCACAAAAAAGTGAAATTTTCAAAAATCAAGAAAATTGGCTGAAAACGACTAAATATCAAGGACATTTCCCCTATCTGAAAGTCTGATAAACGACGGAAAAATGACTATGTCCAAAAAAACAAATTTTTCAACTTTTTTCAATTTTACCCCCGTGGGATATATATTCTACCCACACACATTTGGAACTCTCCTGGGGTACCCTCACACATATTATTCCCTCATTTAGTGGATATTTTCACAAAACAGTGAAATTTTCAAAAATCCAGAAAATTGGCTGAAAACGACTAAATATCAAGGAATCATTGGGCGAATCGCTCTGGAACTGAAATCGGAATGCTCACTGACATTTCCCCTATCTGAAAGTCTGATAAACACCGGAAAAATGACTAAGTCCAAAAAAAAATTTTTTTCAACTTTTTTCAATTTTACCCCCGTGGGATATATATTCTACCCACAGACATTTGGAACTCTCCTGGGTTACCCTCACACATATTATTCCCTCATTTAGTGGATATTTTCACAAAAAAGTGAAATTTTCAAAAATCCAGAAAATTGGCTGAAAACGACTAAATATCAAGGTCTCATTGGGCGAATCGCTCTGGAACTGAAATCGGAACATTCACTGACATTTGACCTATCTGAAAGTCTGATAAACGACGGAAAAATGACTATGTCCAAAAAAACAAATTTTTCAACTTTTTTCAATTTTACCCCCGTGGGATATATATTCTACCCACACACATTTGGAACTCTCCTGGGTTACCCTCACACATATTATTCCCTCATTTAGTGGATATTATCACAAAAAAGTGAAATTTTCAAAAATCAAGAAAATTGGCTGAAAACGACTAAATATCAAGGACATTTCCCCTATCTGAAAGTCTGATAAACGACGGAAAAATGACTATGTCCAAAAAAACAAATTTTTCAACTTTTTTCAATTTTACCCCCGTGGGATATATATTCTACCCACACACATTTGGAACTCTCCTGGGGTACCCTCACACATATTATTCCCTCATTTAGTGGATATCTTCACAAAAAAGTGAAATTTTCAAAAATCAAGAAAATTGGTTGAAAACGACTAAATATCAAGGACATTTCCCCTATCTGAAAGTCTGATAAACGACGGAAAAATGACTATGTCCAAAAAAACTAATTTTTCAACTTTTTTCAATTTTACCCCGTGGGATATATATTCTACCTAGAGACATTTGGAACTCTCCTGTGGTACCCTCACACATATTATTCCCTCATTTAGTGGATATTTTCACAAAAAAGTGAAATTTTCAAAAATCAAGAAAATTGGCTGAAAACGACTAAATATCAACGTCTCATTGGGCAAATCGCTCTGGAACTGAAATCGGAATGCTCACTGACATTTCCCCTATCTGAAAGTCTGATAAACGTTGGAAAAATGACTAAGTCCAAAAAAAAATTTTTTTCAACTTTTTTCAATTTTACCCCCGTGGGATATATATTCTACCCACACACATTTGGAACTCTCCTGGGTTACCCTCACACATATTATTCCCTCATTTAGTGGATATTTTCACAAAAAAGTGAAATTTTCAAAAATCCAGAAAATTGGATAAAAACGACTACATATCAAGGAATCATTGGGAGAATCGCTCTGGAACTGAAATCGGAATGCTCACTGACATTTCCCCTATCTGAAAGTCTGATAAACGTTGGAAAAATGACTAAGTCCAAAAAAAAATTTTTTTCAACTTTTTTCAATTTTACCCCCGTGGGATATATATTCTACCCACACACATTTGGAACTCTCCTGGGGTACCCTCACACATATTATTCCCTCATTTAGTGGATATTTTCACAAAACAGTGAAATTTTCAAAAATCCAGAAAATTGGCTGAAAACGACTAAATATCAAGGTCTCATTGGGCGAATCGCTCTGGAACTGAAATCGGAACGCTCACTGACATTTCCCCTATCTGAAAGTCTGATAAACGTTGGAAAAATGACTAAGTCCAAAAAAAAATTTTTTTCAACTTTTTTCAATTTTACAGCCGTGGGATATATATTCTACCCACACACATTTGGAACTCTCCTGGGTTACCCTCATACATATTATTCCCTCATTTAGTGGATATTTTCACAAAAAAGTGAAATTTTCAAAAATCCAGAAAATTGGATAAAAACGACTACATATCAAGGAATCATTGGGAGAATCGCTCTGGAACTGAAATCGGAATGCTCACTGACATTTCCCCTATCTGAAAGTCTGATCAACGTTGGAAAAATGACTAAGTCCAAAAAAAAATTTTTTTCAACTTTTTTCAATTTTACCCCCGTGGGATATATATTCTACCCACACACATTTGGAACTCTCGTGGGTTACCCTCACACATATTATTCCCTCATTTAGTGGATATTTTCACAAAAAAGTGAAATTTTAAAAAATTCAGAAAATTGGCTGAAAACGACTAAATATCAAGGAATCATTGGGCGAATCGCTCTGGAACTGAAATCGGAACATTCACTGACATTTGACCTATCTGAAAGTCTGATAAACGACGGAAAAATGAATATGTCCAAAAAAACAAATTTTTCAACTTTTTTCAATTTTACCCCCGTGGGATATATATTCTACCCACACACATTTAGAACTCTCCTGGGTTACCCTCACACATATTATTCCCTCATTTAGTGGATATTATCACAAAAAAGTGAAATTTTCAAAAATCAAGAAAATTGGCTGAAAACGACTAAATATCAAGGACATTTCCCCTATCTGAAAGTCTGATAAACGACGGAAAAATGACTATGTCCAAAAAAACAAATTTTTCAACTTTTTTCAATTTTACCCCCGTGGGATATATATTCTACCCACACACATTTGGAACTCTCCTGGGGTACCCTCACACATATTATTCCCTCATTTAGTGGATATTTTCACAAAAAAGTGAAATTTTCAAAAATCAAGAAAATTGGCTGAAAACGACTAAATATCGTCTCATTGGGCGAATCGCTCTGGAACTGAAATCGGAACGCTCACTGACATTTCCGCTATCTGAAAGTCTGATAAACGTTGGAAAAATGATTAAGTCCAAAAAAAATTTTTTTAAAATTTTTTCAATTTTACCCCCGTGGGATATATATTCTACCCACACACATTTGGAACTCTCCTGGGGTACCCTCACACATATTATTCCCTCATTTAGTGGATATTTTCACAAAACAGTGAAATTTTCAAAAATCCAGAAAATTGGCTGAAAACGACTAAATATCAAGGAATCATTGGGCGAATCGCTCTGGAACTGAAATCGGAATGCTCACTGACATTTCCCCTATCTGAAAGTCTGATAAACACCGGAAAAATGACTAAGTCCAAAAAAAAATTTTTTTCAACTTTTTTCAATTTTACCCCCGTGGGATATATATTCTACCCACAGACATTTGGAACTCTCCTGGGTTACCCTCACACATATTATTCCCTCATTTAGTGGATATTTTCACAAAAAAGTGAAATTTTCAAAAATCCAGAAAATTGGCTGAAAACGACTAAATATCAAGGTCTCATTGGGCGAATCGCTCTGGAACTGAAATCGGAACATTCACTGACATTTGACCTATCTGAAAGTCTGATAAACGACGGAAAAATGACTATGTCCAAAAAAACAAATTTTTCAACTTTTTTCAATTTTACCCCCGTGGGATATATATTCTACCCACACACATTTGGAACTCTCCTGGGTTACCCTCACACATATTATTCCCTCATTTAGTGGATATTATCACAAAAAAGTGAAATTTTCAAAAATCAAGAAAATTGGCTGAAAACGACTAAATATCAAGGACATTTCCCCTATCTGAAAGTCTGATAAACGACGGAAAAATGACTATGTCCAAAAAAACAAATTTTTCAACTTTTTTCAATTTTACCCCCGTGGGATATATATTCTACCCACACACATTTGGAACTCTCCTGGGGTACCCTCACACATATTATTCCCTCATTTAGTGGATATCTTCACAAAAAAGTGAAATTTTCAAAAATCAAGAAAATTGGTTGAAAACGACTAAATATCAAGGACATTTCCCCTATCTGAAAGTCTGATAAACGACGGAAAAATGACTATGTCCAAAAAAACTAATTTTTCAACTTTTTTCAATTTTACCCCGTGGGATATATATTCTACCTAGAGACATTTGGAACTCTCCTGTGGTACCCTCACACATATTATTCCCTCATTTAGTGGATATTTTCACAAAAAAGTGAAATTTTCAAAAATCAAGAAAATTGGCTGAAAACGACTAAATATCAACGTCTCATTGGGCAAATCGCTCTGGAACTGAAATCGGAATGCTCACTGACATTTCCCCTATCTGAAAGTCTGATAAACATTGGAAAAATGACTAAGTCCAAAAAAAAATTTTTTTCAACTTTTTTCAATTTTACCCCCGTGGGATATATATTCTACCCACACACATTTGGAACTCTCCTGGGTTACCCTCACACATATTATTCCCTCATTTAGTGGATATTTTCACAAAAAAGTGAAATTTTCAAAAATCCAGAAAATTGGATAAAAACGACTACATATCAAGGAATCATTGGGAGAATCGCTCTGGAACTGAAATCGGAATGCTCACTGACATTTCCCCTATCTGAAAGTCTGATAAACGTTGGAAAAATGACTAAGTCCAAAAAAAAATTTTTTTCAACTTTTTTCAATTTTACCCCCGTGGGATATATATTCTACCCACACACATTTGGAACTCTCCTGGGGTACCCTCACACATATTATTCCCTCATTTAGTGGATATTTTCACAAAACAGTGAAATTTTCAAAAATCCAGAAAATTGGCTGAAAACGACTAAATATCAAGGTCTCATTGGGCGAATCGCTCTGGAACTGAAATCGGAACGCTCACTGACATTTCCCCTATCTGAAAGTCTGATAAACGTTGGAAAAATGACTAAGTCCAAAAAAAAATTTTTTTCAACTTTTTTCAATTTTACAGCCGTGGGATATATATTCTACCCACACACATTTGGAACTCTCCTGGGTTACCCTCACACATATTATTCCCTCATTTAGTGGATATTTTCACAAAAAAGTGAAATTTTCAAAAATCCAGAAAATTGGCTGAAAACGACTAAATATCAAGGAATCATTGGGCGAATCGCTCTGGAACTGAAATCGGAACGCTCACTGACATTTCCCCTATCTGAAAGTCTGATAAACGTTGGAAAAATGACTAAGTCCAAAAAAAAATTTTTTTTAACTTTTTTCAATTTTACAGCCGTGGGATATATATTCTACCCACACACATTTGGAACTCTCCTGGGTTACCCTCACACATATTATTCCCTCATTTAGTGGATATTTTCACAAAAAAGTGAAATTTTCAAAAATCCAGAAAATTGGATAAAAACGACTACATATCAAGGAATCATTGGGAGAATCGCTCTGGAACTGAAATCGGAATGCTCACTGACATTTCCCCTATCTGAAAGTCTGATCAACGTTGGAAAAATGACTAAGTCCAAAAAAAAATTTTTTTCAACTTTTTTCAATTTTACCCCCGTGGGATATATATTCTACCCACACACATTTGGAACTCTCGTGGGTTACCCTCACACATATTATTCCCTCATTTAGTGGATATTTTCACAAAAAAGTGAAATTTTAAAAAATTCAGAAAATTGGCTGAAAACGACTAAATATCAAGGAATCATTGGGCGAATCGCTCTGGAACTGAAATCGGAACATTCACTGACATTTGACCTATCTGAAAGTCTGATAAACGACGGAAAAATGACTAAGTCCAAAAAAAAATTTTTTTCAACTTTTTTCAATTTTATCCCCGTGGGATATATATTCTACCCACACACATTTGGAACTCTCCTGGGGTACCCTCACACATATTATTCCCTCATTTAGTGGATATTTTCACAAAAAAGTGAAATTTTCAAAAATCCAGAAAATTGGCTGAAAATGACTAAATATCAAGGTCTCATTGGGCGAATCGCTCTGGAACTGAAATCGGAACGCTCACTGACATTTCCCCTATCTGAAAGTCTGATAAAGGTTGGAAAAATGACTAAGTCCAAAAAAAAATTTTTTACAACTTTTTTCAATTTTACCCCCGTGGGATATATATTCTACCCAAACACATTTGGAACTCTCGTGGGTTACCCTCACACATATCATTCCCTCATTCAGTGGATATTTTAACAAAAAAGTAAAATTTTCAAAAATCCAGAAAATTGGCTGAAAACGACTAAATATCAAGGACTCATTGGGCGAATCGCTCTGGAACTGAAACCGGAACGCTCACTGACATTTCCACCATCTGAAAGTCTGATAAACGCCGGAAAAATGACTAAGTCCAAAAAAAATTTTTTTTCAACTTTTTTCAATTTTACCCCCGTGGGAAATATATATTCTACCCACACACATTTGGAACTCTCATGGGGTACCCTCACACATATTATTCCCTCATTTAGTGTATATTTTCACAAAAAAGTGAAATTTTCAAAAATCCAGAAAATTGGCTGAAAACGACTAAATATCAAGGTCGCATTGGGCGAATCGCTCTGGAACTGAAATCGGAACGCTCACTGACATTTCCCCTATCTGAAAGTCTGATAAACGTTGGAAAAATGACTAAGTCGAAAAAAAAATTTTTTTCAACTTTTTTCAATTTTACCCCCGTGGGATATATATTCTACCCACACACATTTGGAACTCTCGTGGGTTACTCTCACACATATTATTCCCTCATTTAGTGGATATTTTCACAAAAAAGTGAAATTTTCAAAAATCCAGAAAATTGGCTGAAAACGACTAAATATCAAGGAATCATTGGGCGAATCGCTCTGGAACTGAAATCGGAACACTCACTGACATTTCCCCTATCTGAAAGTCTGATAAACGTTGGAAAAATGACTAAGTCCAAAAAAAAATTTTTTTCAACTTTTTTCAATTTTACAGCCGTGGGATATATATTCTACCCACACACATTTGGAACTCTCCTGGGTTACCCTCACACATATTATTCCCTCATTTAGTGGATATTTTCACAAAAAAGTGAAATTTTCAAAAATCCAGAAAATTGGATAAAAACGACTACATATCAAGGAATCATTGGGAGAATCGCTCTGGAACTGAAATCGGAATGCTCACTGACATTTCCCCTATCTGAAAGTCTGATAAACGTTGGAAAAATGACTAAGTCCAAAAAAAAATTTTTTTCAACTTTTTTCAATTTTACCCCCGTGGGATATATATTCTACCCACACACATTTGGAACTCTCCTGGGGTACCCTCACACATATTATTCCCTCATTTAGTGGATATTTTCACAAAACAGTGAAATTTTCAAAAATCCAGAAAATTGGCTGAAAACGACTAAATATCAAGGAATCATTGGGCGAATCGCTCTGGAACTGAAATCGGAATGCTCACTGACATTTCCCCTATCTGAAAGTCTGATAAACACCGGAAAAATGACTAAGTCCAAAAAAAAATTTTTTTCAACTTTTTTCAATTTTACCCCCGTGGGATATATATTCTACCCACAGACATTTGGAACTCTCCTGGGTTACCCTCACACATATTATTCCCTCATTTAGTGGATATTTTCACAAAAAAGTGAAATTTTCAAAAATCCAGAAAATTGGCTGAAAACGACTAAATATCAAGGTCTCATTGGGCGAATCGCTCTGGAACTGAAATCGGAACATTCACTGACATTTGACCTATCTGAAAGTCTGATAAACGACGGAAAAATGACTATGTCCAAAAAAACAAATTTTTCAACTTTTTTCAATTTTACCCCCGTGGGATATATATTCTACCCACACACATTTGGAACTCTCCTGGGTTACCCTCACACATATTATTCCCTCATTTAGTGGATATTATCACAAAAAAGTGAAATTTTCAAAAATCAAGAAAATTGGCTGAAAACGACTAAATATCAAGGACATTTCCCCTATCTGAAAGTCTGATAAACGACGGAAAAATGACTATGTCCAAAAAAACAAATTTTTCAACTTTTTTCAATTTTACCCCCGTGGGATATATATTCTACCCACACACATTTGGAACTCTCCTGGGGTACCCTCACACATATTATTCCCTCATTTAGTGGATATTTTCACAAAACAGTGAAATTTTCAAAAATCCAGAAAATTGGCTGAAAACGACTAAATATCAAGGAATCATTGGGCGAATCGCTCTGGAACTGAAATCGGAATGCTCACTGACATTTCCCCTATCTGAAAGTCTGATAAACACCGGAAAAATGACTAAGTCCAAAAAAAAATTTTTTTCAACTTTTTTCAATTTTACCCCCGTGGGATATATATTCTACCCACAGACATTTGGAACTCTCCTGGGTTACCCTCACACATATTATTCCCTCATTTAGTGGATATTTTCACAAAAAAGTGAAATTTTCAAAAATCCAGAAAATTGGCTGAAAACGACTAAATATCAAGGTCTCATTGGGCGAATCGCTCTGGAACTGAAATCGGAACATTCACTGACATTTGACCTATCTGAAAGTCTGATAAACGACGGAAAAATGACTATGTCCAAAAAAACAAATTTTTCAACTTTTTTCAATTTTACCCCCGTGGGATATATATTCTACCCACACACATTTGGAACTCTCCTGGGTTACCCTCACACATATTATTCCCTCATTTAGTGGATATTATCACAAAAAAGTGAAATTTTCAAAAATCAAGAAAATTGGCTGAAAACGACTAAATATCAAGGACATTTCCCCTATCTGAAAGTCTGATAAACGACGGAAAAATGACTATGTCCAAAAAAACAAATTTTTCAACTTTTTTCAATTTTACCCCCGTGGGATATATATTCTACCCACACACATTTGGAACTCTCCTGGGGTACCCTCACACATATTATTCCCTCATTTAGTGGATATCTTCACAAAAAAGTGAAATTTTCAAAAATCAAGAAAATTGGTTGAAAACGACTAAATATCAAGGACATTTCCCCTATCTGAAAGTCTGATAAACGACGGAAAAATGACTATGTCCAAAAAAACTAATTTTTCAACTTTTTTCAATTTTACCCCGTGGGATATATATTCTACCTAGAGACATTTGGAACTCTCCTGTGGTACCCTCACACATATTATTCCCTCATTTAGTGGATATTTTCACAAAAAAGTGAAATTTTCAAAAATCAAGAAAATTGGCTGAAAACGACTAAATATCAACGTCTCATTGGGCAAATCGCTCTGGAACTGAAATCGGAATGCTCACTGACATTTCCCCTATCTGAAAGTCTGATAAACGTTGGAAAAATGACTAAGTCCAAAAAAAAATTTTTTTCAACTTTTTTCAATTTTACCCCCGTGGGATATATATTCTACCCACACACATTTGGAACTCTCCTGGGTTACCCTCACACATATTATTCCCTCATTTAGTGGATATTTTCACAAAAAAGTGAAATTTTCAAAAATCCAGAAAATTGGATAAAAACGACTACATATCAAGGAATCATTGGGAGAATCGCTCTGGAACTGAAATCGGAATGCTCACTGACATTTCCCCTATCTGAAAGTCTGATAAACGTTGGAAAAATGACTAAGTCCAAAAAAAAATTTTTTTCAACTTTTTTCAATTTTACCCCCGTGGGATATATATTCTACCCACACACATTTGGAACTCTCCTGGGGTACCCTCACACATATTATTCCCTCATTTAGTGGATATTTTCACAAAACAGTGAAATTTTCAAAAATCCAGAAAATTGGCTGAAAACGACTAAATATCAAGGTCTCATTGAGCGAATCGCTCTGGAACTGAAATCGGAACGCTCACTGACATTTCCCCTATCTGAAAGTCTGATAAACGTTGGAAAAATGACTAAGTCCAAAAAAAAATTTTTTTCAACTTTTTTCAATTTTACAGCCGTGGGATATATATTCTACCCACACATTTGGAACTCTCCTGGGTTACCCTCATACATATTATTCCCTCATTTAGTGGATATTTTCACAAAAAAGTGAAATTTTCAAAAATCCAGAAAATTGGATAAAAACGACTACATATCAAGGAATCATTGGGAGAATCGCTCTGGAACTGAAATCGGAATGCTCACTGACATTTCCCCTATCTGAAAGTCTGATCAACGTTGGAAAAATGACTAAGTCCAAAAAAAAATTTTTTTCAACTTTTTTCAATTTTACCCCCGTGGGATATATATTCTACCCACACACATTTGGAACTCTCGTGGGTTACCCTCACACATATTATTCCCTCATTTAGTGGATATTTTCACAAAAAAGTGAAATTTTAAAAAATTCAGAAAATTGGCTGAAAACGACTAAATATCAAGGAATCATTGGGCGAATCGCTCTGGAACTGAAATCGGAACATTCACTGACATTTGACCTATCTGAAAGTCTGATAAACGACGGAAAAATGAATATGTCCAAAAAAACAAATTTTTCAACTTTTTTCAATTTTACCCCCGTGGGATATATATTCTACCCACACACATTTAGAACTCTCCTGGGTTACCCTCACACATATTATTCCCTCATTTAGTGGATATTATCACAAAAAAGTGAAATTTTCAAAAATCAAGAAAATTGGCTGAAAACGACTAAATATCAAGGACATTTCCCCTATCTGAAAGTCTGATAAACGACGGAAAAATGACTATGTCCAAAAAAACAAATTTTTCAACTTTTTTCAATTTTACCCCCGTGGGATATATATTCTACCCACACACATTTGGAACTCTCCTGGGGTACCCTCACACATATTATTCCCTCATTTAGTGGATATTTTCACAAAAAAGTGAAATTTTCAAAAATCAAGAAAATTGGCTGAAAACGACTAAATATCGTCTCATTGGGCGAATCGCTCTGGAACTGAAATCGGAACGCTCACTGACTTTTCCGCTATCTGAAAGTCTGATAAACGTTGGAAAAATGATTAAGTCCAAAAAAAATTTTTTTAAAATTTTTTCAATTTTACCCCCGTGGGATATATATTCTACCCACACACATTTGGAACTCTCCTGGGGTACCCTCACACATATTATTCCCTCATTTAGTGGATATTTTCACAAAAAAGTGAAATTTTCAAAAATCCAGAAAATTGGCTGAAAACGACTAAATATCAAGGTCTCATTGGGCGAATCGCTCTGGAACTGAAATCGGAATGCTCACTGACATTTCCCCTATCTGAAAGTCTGATAAACGTTGGAAAAATGACTAAGTCCAAAAAAAAAATTTTTTCAACTTTTTTCAATTTTACCCCCGTGGGATATATATTCTACCCACACACATTTGGAACTCTCCTGGGGTACCCTCACACATATTATTCCCTCATTTAGTGGATATTTTCACAAAAAAGTGAAATTTTCAAAAATCCAGAAAATTGGCTGAAAACAACTAAATATCAAGGTCTCACTGGGCGAATCGCTCTGGAACTGAAATCGGAACATTCACTGACATTTGACCTATCTGAAAGTCTTATAAACGACGGAAAAATGACTATGTCTAAAAAAACAAATTTTTCAACTTTTTTCAATTTTACCCCCGTGGGATATATATTCTACCCACACACATTTGGAACTCTCCTGGGGTACCCTCACACATATTATTCCCTCATTTAGTGGATATTTTCACAAAAAAGTGAAATTTTCAAAAATCCAGAAAATTGGCTGAAAACGACTAAATATCAAGGTCTCATTGGGCGAATCACTCTGGAACTGAAATCGGAACGCTCACTGACATTTCCCCTATCTGAAAGTCTGATTAACATTGGAAAAATGACTAAGTCCAAAAAAAATTTTTTTCAACTTTTTTCAATTTTACCCCCGTGGGATATATATTCTACCCACACACATTTGGAACTCTCGTGGGTTACCCTCACACATATTATTCCCTCATTTAGTGGATATTTTCACAAAAAAGTGAAATTTTCAAAAATCCAGAAAATTGGCTGAAAACGACTAAATATCAAGGTCTCATTGGGCGAATCGCTCTGGAACTGAAATCGGAACGCTCACTGACATTTCCCCTATCTGAAAGTCTGATAAATGTTGGAAAAATGACTAAGTCCAAAAAAAAATTTTTTTAAATTTTTTCAATTTTACCCCCGTGGGATATATATTCTACCCACACACATTTGGAACTCTCCTGGGGTACCCTCACACATATTATTCCCTCATTTAGTGGATATTTTCACAAAAAAGTGAAATTTTCAAAAATCCAGAAAATTGGCTGAAAACGACTAAATATCAAGGTCTCATTGGGCGAATCGCTCTGGAACTGAAATCGGAACGCTCACTGACATTTCCCCTATCTGAAAGTCTGATAAACATTGGAAAAATGACTAAGTCCAAAAAAAAATTTTTTTCAACTTTTTTCAATTTTACCCCCGTGGGATATATATTCTACCCACACACATTTGGAACTCTCGTGGGTTACCCTCACACATATTATTCCCTCATTTAGTGGATATTTTCACAAAAAAGTGAAATTTTCAAAAATCCAGAAAATTGGCTGAAAACGACTAAATATCAAGGAATCATTGGGCGAATCGCTCTGGAACTGAAATCGGAACGCTCACTGACATTTCCCCTATCTGAAAGTCTGATAAACGTTGGAAAAATGACTAAGTCCAAAAAAAAATTTTTTTCAACTTTTTTCAATTTTACCCCCGTGGGATATATATTCTACCCACACACATTTGGAACTCTCGTGGGTTACCCTCACACATATTATTCCCTCATTTAGTGGATATTTTCACAAAAAAGTGAAATTTTCAAAAATCCAGAAAATTGGCTGAAAACGACTAAATATCAAGGTCTCATTGGGCGAATCGCTCTGGAACTGAAATCGGAACGCTCACTGACATTTCCCCTATCTGAAAGTCTGATAAACGTTGGAAAAATGACTAAGTCCAAAAAAAAAATTTTTTCAACTTTTTTCAATTTTACAGCCGTGGGATATATATTCTACCCACACACATTTGGAACTCTCCTGGGGTACCCTCACACATATTATTCCCTCATTTAGTGGATATTTTCACAAAAAAGTGAAATTTTCAAAAATCCAGAAAATTGGCTGAAAACGACTAAATATCAAGGTCTCATTGGGCGAATCGCTCTGGAACTGAAATCGGAACGCTCACTGACATTTCCCCTATCTGAAAGTCTGATAAACGTTGGAAAAATGACTAAGTCCAAAAAAAAATTTTTTTACATTTTTTCAATTTTACCCCCGTGGGATATATATTCTACCCACACACATTTGGAACTCTCCTGGGGTACCCTCACACATATTATTCCCTCATTTAGTGGATATTTTCACAAAAAAAGTGAAATTTTCAAAAATCCATAAAATTGGCTGAAAACGACTAAATATCAAGGTCTCATTGGGCGAATCGCTCTGGAACTGAAATCGGAACGCTCACTGACATTTCCCCTATCTGAAAGTCTGATAAACATTGGAAAAATGACTAAGTCCAAAAAAAAATTTTTTTCAACTTTTTTCAATTTTACCCCCGTGGGATATATATTCTACCCACACACATTTGGAACTCTCGTGGGTTACCCTCACACATATTATTCCCTCATTTAGTGGATATTTTCACAAAAAAGTGAAATTTTCAAAAATCCAGAAAATTGGCTGAAAACGACTAAATATCAAGGAATCATTGGGCGAATCGCTCTGGAACTGAAATCGGAACGCTCACTGACATTTCCCCTATCTGAAAGTCTGATAAATGTTGGAAAAATGACTAAGTCCAAAAAAAATTTTTTTTAAATTTTTTCAATTTTACCCCCGTGGGATATATATTCTACCCACACACGTTTGGTACTCTCCTGGGGTACCCTCACACATATTATTCCCTCATTTAGTGGATATTTTCACAAAAAAGTGAAATTTTCAAAAATCCAGAAAATTGTCTGAAAACGACTAAATATCAAGGTCTCATTGGGTGAATCGCTCTGGAACTGAAATCGGAACGCTCACTGACATTTCCCCTATCTGAAAGTCTGATAAACATTGGAAAAATGACTAAGTCCAAAAAAAAATTTTTTTCAACTTTTTTCAATTTTACCCCCGTGGGATATATATTCTACCCACACACATTTGGAACTCTCGTGGGTTACCCTCACACATATTATTCCCTCATTTAGTGGATATTTTCACAAAAAAGTGAAATTTTCAAAAATCCAGAAAATTGGCTGAAAACGACTAAATATCAAGGAATCATTGGGCGAATCGCTCTGGAACTGAAATCGGAATGCTCACTGACATTTCCCCTATCTGAAAGTCTGATAAACGTTGGAAAAATGACTAAGTCCAAAAAAAAATTTTTTTCAACTTTTTTCAATTTTACCCCCGTGGGATATATATTCTACCCACACACATTTGGAACTCTCGTGGGTTACCCTCACACATATTATTCCCTCATTTAGTGGATATTTTCACAAAAAAGTGAAATTTTCAAAAATACAGAAAATTGGCTGAAAACGACTAAATATCAAGGTCTCATTGGGCAAATCGCTCTGGAACTGAAATCGGAACGCTCACTGACATTTCCCCTATCTGAAAGTCTGATAAACGTTGGAAAAATGACTAAGTCCAAAAAAAAATTTTTTTAAATTTTTTCAATTTTACCCCCGTGGGATATATATTCTACCCACACACATTTGGAACTCTCCTGGGGTACCCTCACACATATTATTCCCTCATTTAGTGGATATTTTCACAAAAAAGTGAAATTTTCAAAAATCCAGAAAATTGACTGAAAACGACTAAATATCAAGGTCTCATTGGGCGAATCGCTCTGGAACTGAAATCGGAACGCTCACTGACATTTCCCCTATCTGAAAGTCTGATAAACGTTGGAAAAATGACTAAGTCCAAAAAAAAATTTTTTTCAACTTTTTTCAATTTTACAGCCGTGGGATATATATTCTACCCACACACATTTGGAACTCTCCTGGGTTACCCTCACACATATTATTCCCTCATTTAGTGGATATTTTCACAAAAAAGTGAAATTTTCAAAAATCAAGAAAATTGGCTGAAAACGACTAAATATCAAGGTCTCATTGGGCGAATCGCTCTGGAACTGAAATCGGAACATTCACTGACATTTGACCTATCTGAAAGTCTGATAAATGACGGAAAAATGACTATGTCTAAAAAAACAAATTTTTCAACTTTTTTCAATTTTACCCCCGTGGGATATATATTCTACCCACACACATTTGGAACTCTCCTGGGGTACCCTCACACATATTATTCCCTCATTTAGTGGATATTTTCACAAAAAAGTGAAATTTTCAAAAATCCAGAAAATTGGCTGAAAATGACTAAATATCAAGGACTCATTGGGCGAATCGTTCTGGAACTGAAATCGGAACGCTCACTGACATTTCCCCTATCTGAAAGTCTGATAAACGTTGGAAAAATGACTAAGTCCAAAAAAAAATTTTTTTCAACTTTTTTCAGTTTTACCCCCGTGGGATATATATTCTACCCACACACATTTGGAACTCTCCTGGGTTACCCTCACACATATTATTCCCTCATTTAGTGGATATTTTCACAAAAAGTGAAATTTTCAAAAATCAAGAAAATTGGCTGAAAACGACTAAATATCAAGGTCTCATTGGGCGAATCGCTCTGGAACTGAAATCGGAACATTCACTGACATTTGACCTATCTGAAAGTCTGATAAACGACGGAAAAATGACTATGTCTAAAAAAACAAATTTTTCAACTTTTTTCAATTTTACCCCCGTGGGATATATATTCTACCCACACACATTTGGAACTCTCCTGGGGTACCCTCACACATATTATTCCCTTATTTAGTGGATATTTTCACAAAAAAGTGAAATTTTCAAAAATCCAGAAAATTGGCTGAAAACGACTAAATATCAAGGTCTCATTGGGCGAATCGCTCTGGAACTGAAATCGGAACATTCACTGACATTTGACCTATCTGAAAGTCTGATAAATGACGGAAAAATGACTGTCTAAAAAAACAAATTTTTCAACTTTTTTCAATTTTACCCCCGTGGGATATATATTCTACCCACACACATTTGGAACTCTCCTGGGGTACCCTCACACATATTATTCCCTCATTTAGTGGATATTTTCACAAAAAAGTGAAATTTTCAAAAATCCAGAAAATTGGCTGAAAACGACTAAATATCAAGGTCTCATTGGGCGAATCGCTCTGGAACTGAAATCGGAACGCTCACTGACATTTCCCCTATCTGAAAGTCTGATAAACAATGGAAAAATGACTAAGTCCAAAAAAAAATTTTTTTCAACTTTTTTCAATTTTACCCCCGTGGGATATATATTCTACCCACACACATTTGGAACTCTCCTGGGGTACCCTCACACATATTATTCCCTCATTTAGTGGATATTTTCACAAAAAAGTGAAATTTTCAAAAATCCAGAAAATTGGCTGAAAACGACTAAATATCAAGGTCTCATTGGGCGAATCGCTCTGGAACTGAAATCGGAACGCTCACTGACATTTCCCCTATCTGAAAGTCTGATAAACATTGGAAAAATGACTAAGTCCAAAAAAAAATTTTTTTCAACTTTTTTCAATTTTACCCCCGTGGGATATATATTCTACCCACACACATTTGGAACTCTCGTGGGTTACCCTCACACATATTATTCCCTCATTTAGTGGATATTTTCACAAAAAAGTGAAATTTTCAAAAATCCAGAAAATTGGCTGAAAACGACTAAATATCAAGGTCTCATTGGGCGAATCGCTCTGGAACTGAAATCGGAACGCTCACTGACATTTCCCCTATCTGAAAGTCTGATAAACATTGGAAAAATGACTAAGTCCAAAAAAAAATTTTTTTCAACTTTTTTCAATTTTACCCCCGTGGGATATATATTCTACCCACACACATTTGGAACTCTCGTGGGTTACCCTCACACATATTATTCCCTCATTTAGTGGATATTTTCACAAAAAAGTGAAATTTTCAAAAATCCAGAAAATTGGCTGAAAACGACTAAATATCAAGGTCTCATTGGGCGAATCGCTCTGGAACTGAAATCGGAACGCTCACTGACATTTCCCCTATCTGAAAGTCTGATAAACGTTGGAAAAATGACTAAGTCCAAAAAAAAAATTTTTTCAACTTTTTTCAATTTTACAGCCGTGGGATATATATTCTACCCACACACATTTGGAACTCTCCTGGGTTACCCTCACACATATTATTCCCTCATTTAGTCGATATTTTCACAAAAAGTGAAATTTTCAAAAATCAAGAAAATTGGCTGAAAATGACTAAATATCAAGGTCTCATTGGGCGAATCGCTCTGGAACTGAAATCGGAACATTCACTGACATTTGACCTATCTGAAAGTCTGATAAACGACGGAAAAATGACTATGTCTAAAAAAACAAATTTTTCAACTTTTTTCAATTTTACCCCCGTGGGATATATATTCTACCCACACACATTTGGAACTCTCCTGGGGTACCCTCACACATATTATTCCCTCATTTAGTGGATATTTTCACAAAAAAGTGAAATTTTCAAAAATCCAGAAAATTGGCTGAAAACGACTAAATATCAAGGTCTCATTGGGCGAATCGCTCTGGAACTGAAATCGGAACGCTCACTGACATTTCCCCTATCTGAAAGTCTGATAAACATTGGAAAAATGACTAAGTCCAAAAAAAAATTTTTTTCAACTTTTTTCAATTTTACCCCCGTGGGATATATATTCTACCCACACACATTTGGAACTCTCGTGGGTTACCCTCACACATATTATTCCCTCATTTAGTGGATATTTTCACAAAAAAGTGAAATTTTCAAAAATCCAGAAAATTGGCTGAAAACGACTAAATATCAAGGAATCATTGGGCGAATCGCTCTGGAACTGAAATCGGAACGCTCACTGACATTTCCCCTATCTGAAAGTCTGATAAACGTTGGAAAAATGACTAAGTCCAAAAAAAAATTTTTTTCAACTTTTTTCAATTTTACCCCCGTGGGATATATATTCTACCCACACACATTTGGAACTCTCCTGGGGTACCCTCACACATATTATTCCCTTATTTAGTGGATATTTTCACAAAAAAGTGAAATTTTCAAAAATCCAGAAAATTGGCTGAAAACGACTAAATATCAAGGTCTCATTGGGCGAATCGCTCTGGAACTGAAATCGGAACGCTCACTGACATTTCCCCTATCTGAAAGTCTGATAAACGTTGGAAAAATGACTAAGTCCAAAAAAAAATTTTTTTCAACTTTTTTCAATTTTACAGCCGTGGGATATATATTCTACCCACACACATTTGGAACTCTCCTGGGTTACCCTCACACATATTATTCCCTCATTTAGTGGATATTTTCACAAAAAAGTGAAATTTTCAAAAATCAAGAAAATTGGCTGAAAACGACTAAATATCAAGGTCTCATTGGGCGAATCGCTCTGGAACTGAAATCGGAACATTCACTGACATTTGACCTATCTGAAAGTCTGATAAATGACGGAAAAATGACTGTCTAAAAAAACAAATTTTTCAACTTTTTTCAATTTTACCCCCGTGGGATATATATTCTACCCACACACATTTGGAACTCTCCTGGGGTACCCTCACACATATTATTCCCTCATTTAGTGGATATTTTCACAAAAAAGTGAAATTTTCAAAAATCCAGAAAATTGGCTGAAAACGACTAAATATCAAGGTCTCATTGGGCGAATCGCTCTGGAACTGAAATCGGAACGCTCACTGACATTTCCCCTATCTGAAAGTCTGATAAACGTTGTAAAAATGACTAAGTCCAAAAAAAAAATTTTTTCAACTTTTTTCAATTTTACAGCCGTGGGATATATATTCTACCCACACACATTTGGAACTCTCCTGGGTTACCCTCACACATATTATTCCCTCATTTAGTGGATATTTTCACAAAAAAGTGAAATTTTCAAAAATCAAGAAAATTGGCTGAAAACGACTAAATATCAAGGTCTCATTGGGCGAATCGCTCTGGAACTGAAATCGGAAAATTCACTGACATTTGACCTATCTGAAAGTCTGATAAACGACAGAAAAATGACTATGTCTAAAAAAACAAATTTTTCAACTTTTTTCAATATTACCCCCGTGGGATATATATTCTACCCACACACATTTGGAACTCTCCTGGGGTACCCTCACACATATTATTCCCTCATTTAGTGGATATTTTCACAAAAAAGTGAAATTTTCAAAAATACAGAAAATTGGCTGAAAACGACTAAATATCAAGGTCTCATTGGGCGAATCGCTCTGGAACTGAAATCGGAACGCTCACTGACATTTCCCCTATCTGAAAGTCTGATAAACGTTGGAAAAATGACTAAGTCCAAAAAAAAATTTTTTTCAACTTTTTTCAATTTTACCCCCGTGGGATATATATTCTACCCACACACATTTGGAACTCTCGTGGGTTACCCTCACACATATTATTCCCTCATTTAGTGGATATTTTCACAAAAAAGTGAAATTTTCAAAAATCCAGAAAATTGGCTGAAAACGACTAAATATCAAGGTCTCATTGGGCGAATCGCTCTGGAACTGAAATCGGAACGCTCACTGACATTTCCCCTATCTGAAAGTCTGATAAATGTTGGAAAAATGACTAAGTCCAAAAAAAATTTTTTTTCAATTTTTTCAATTTTACCCCCGTGGGATATATATTCTACCCACACACATTTGGAACTCTCCTGGGGTACCCTCACACATATTATTCCCTCATTTAGTGGATATTTTCACAAAAAAGTGAAATTTTCAAAAATCCAGAAAATTGGCTGAAAACGACTAAATATCAAGGTCTCATTGGGCGAATCGCTCTGGAACTGAAATTGGAACATTCACTGACATTTGACCTATCTGAAAGTCTGATAAACGACGGAAAAATGACTATGTCTAAAAAAACTAATTTTTCAACTTTTTTCAATTTTACCCCCGTGGGATATATATTCTACCCACACACATTTGGAACTCTCCTGGGGTACCCTCACACATATTATTCCCTCATTTAGTGGATATTTTCACAAAAAAGTGAAATTTTCAAAAATCCAGAAAATTGGCTGAAAACGACTAAATATCAAGGTCTCATTGGGCGAATAGCTCTGGAACTGAAATCGGAACGCTCACTGACATTTCCCCTATCTGAAAGTCTGATAAACATTGGAAAAATGACTAAGTCCAAAAAAAAATTTTTTTCAACTTTTTTCAATTTTACCCCCGTGGGATATATATTCTACCCACACACATTTGGAACTCTCCTGGGGTACCCTCACACATATTATTCCCTCATTTAGTGGATATTTTCACAAAAAAGTGAAATTTTCAAAAATCCAGAAAATTGGCTGAAAACGACTAAATATCAAGGTCTCATTGGGCGAATCGCTCTGGAACTGAAATCGAAACGCTCACTGACATTTCCCCTATCTGAAAGTCTGATAAACGTTGGAAAAATGACTAAGTCCAAAAAAAAATTTTTTTCAACTTTTTTCAATTTTACAGCCGTGGGATATATATTCTACCCACACACATTTGGAACTCTCCTGGGTTACCCTCACACATATTATTCCCTCATTTAGTGGATATTTTCACAAAAAAGTGAAATTTTCAAAAATCCAGAAAATTGGCTGAAAACGACTAAATATCAAGGAATCATTGGGCGAATCGCTCTGGAACTGAAATCGGAACGCTCACTGACATTTCCCCTATCTGAAAGTCTGATAAAACGTTGGAAAAATGACTAAGTCCAAAAAAAAATTTTTTTCAACTTTTTTCAATTTTACCCCCGTGGGATATATATTCTACCCACACACATTTGGAACTCTCGTGGGTTACCCTCACACATATTATTCCCTCATTTAGTGGATATTTTCACAAAAAAGTGAAATTTTCAAAAATCCAGAAAATTGACTGAAAACGACTAAATATCAAGGTCTCATTGGGCGAATCGCTCTGGAACTGAAATCGGAACGCTCACTGACATTTCCCCTATCTGAAAGTCTGATAAACGTTGGAAAAATGACTAAGTCCAAAAAAAAAATTTTTTCAACTTTTTTCAATTTTACCCCCGTGGGATATATATTCTACCCACACACATTTGGAACTCTCCTGGGGTACCCTCACACATATTATTCCCTCATTTAGTGGATATTTTCACAAAAAAGTGAAATTTTCAAAAATCCAGAAAATTGACTGAAAACGACTAAATATCAAGGTCTCATTGGGCGAATCGCTCTGGAACTGAAATCGGAACGCTCACTGACATTTCCCCTATCTGAAAGTCTGATAAACGTTGGAAAAATGACTAAGTCCAAAAAAAAAATTTTTTCAACTTTTTTCAATTTTACACCCGTGGGATATATATTCTACCCACACACATTTGGAACTCTCCTGGGGTACCCTCACACATATTATTCCCTCATTTAGTGGATATTTTCACAAAAAAGTGAAATTTTCAAAAATCCAGAAAATTGGCTGAAAACGACTAAATATCAAGGTCTCATTGGGCGAATCGCTCTGGAACTGAAATCGGAATGCTCACTGACATTTCCCCTATCTGAAAGTCTGATAAACGTTGGAAAAATGACTAAGTCCAAAAAAAAATTTTTTTCAACTTTTTTCAATTTTACAGCCGTGGGATATATATTCTACCCACACACATTTGGAACTCTCCTGGGTTACCCTCACACATATTATTCCCTCATTTAGTGGATATTTTCACAAAAAAGTGAAATTTTCAAAAATCCAGAAAATTGGCTGAAAACGACTAAATATCAAGGAATCATTGGGCGAATCGCTCTGGAGCTGAAATCGGAACGCTCACTGACATTTCCCCTATCTGAAAGTCTGATAAACGTTGGAAAAATGACTAAGTCCAAAAAAAAATTTTTTTCAACTTTTTTCAATTTTACCCCCGTGGGATATATATTCTACCCACACACATTTGGAACTCTCCTGGGGTACCCTCACACATATTATTCCCTCATTTAGTGGATATTTTCACAAAAAAGTGAAATTTTCAAAAATCAAGAAAATTGGCTGAAAACGACTAAATATCAAGGTCTCATTGGGCGAATCGCTCTGGAACTGAAATCGGAACATTCACTGACATTTGACCTATCTGAAAGTCTGATAAATGACGGAAAAATGACTATGTCTAAAAAAACAAATTTTTCAGCTTTTTTCAATTTTACCCCCGTGGGATATATATTCTACCCACACACATTTGGAACTCTCCTGGGGTACCCTCACACATATTATTCCCTCATTTAGTGGATATTTTCACAAAAAAGTGAAATTTTCAAAAATCCAGAAAATTGGCTGAAAACGACTAAATATCAAGGTCTCATTGGGCGAATCGCTCTGGAACTGAAATCGGAACGCTCACTGACATTTCCCCTATCTGAAAGTCTGATAAACGTTGGAAAAATGACTAAGTCTAAAAAAAAATTTTTTTCAACTTTTTTCAATTTTACCCCCGTGGGATATATATTCTACCCACACACATTTGGAACTCTCCTGGGGTACCCTCACACATATTATTCCCTCATTTAGTGGATATTTTCACAAAAAAGTGAAATTTTCAAAAATCCAGAAAATTGGCTGAAAACGACTAAATATCAAGGTCTCATTGGGCGAATCGCTCTGGAACTGAAATCGGAACGCTCACTGACATTTCCCCTATCTGAAAGTCTGATAAACGTTGGAAAAATGACTAAGTCCAAAAAAAAATTTTTTTCAACTTTTTTCAATTTTACCCCCGTGGGATATATATTCTACCCACACACATTTGGAACTCTCCTGGGGTACCCTCACACATATTATTCCCTCATTTAGTGGATATTTTCACAAAAAAGTGAAATTTTCAAAAATCCAGAAAATTGGCTGAAAACGACTAAATATCAAGGTCTCATTGGGCGAATCGCTCTGGAACTGAAATCGGAACGCTCACTGACATTTCCCCTATCTGAAAGTCTGATAAACGTTGGAAAAATGACTAAGTCCAAAAAAAAATTTTTTTCAACTTTTTTCAATTTTACAGCCGTGGGATATATATTCTACCCACACACATTTGGAACTCTCCTGGGTTACCCTCACACATATTATTCCCTCATTTAGTGGATATTTTCACAAAAAAGTGAAATTTTCAAAAATCAAGAAAATTGGCTGAAAACGACTAAATATCAAGGTCTCATTGGGCGAATCGCTCTGGAACTGAAATCGGAAAATTCACTGACATTTGACCTATCTGAAAGTCTGATAAACGACAGAAAAATGACTATGTCTAAAAAAACAAATTTTTCAACTTTTTTCAATTTTACCCCCGTGGGATATATATTCTACCCACACACATTTGGAACTCTCCTGGGGTACCCTCACACATATTATTCCCTCATTTAGTGGATATTTTCACAAAAAAGTGAAATTTTCAAAAATCCAGAAAATTGGCTGAAAACGACTAAATATCAAGGTCTCATTGGGCGAATCGCTCTGGAACTGAAATCGGAACGCTCACTGACATTTCCCCTATCTGAAAGTCTGATAAACGTTGGAAAAATGACTAAGTCTAAAAAAAAATTTTTTTCAACTTTTTTCAATTTTACCCCCGTGGGATATATATTCTACCCACACACATTTGGAACTCTCCTGGGGTACCCTCACACATATTATTCCCTCATTTAGTGGATATTTTCACAAAAAAGTGAAATTTTCAAAAATCCAGAAAATTGGCTGAAAACGACTAAATATCAAGGTCTCATTGGGCGAATCGCTCTGGAACTGAAATCGGAACGCTCACTGACATTTCCCCTATCTGAAAGTCTGATAAACGTTGGAAAAATGACTAAGTCCAAAAAAAAAATTTTTTCAACTTTTTTCAATTTTACAGCCGTGGGATATATATTCTACCCACACACATTTGGAACTCTCCTGGGTTACCCTCACACATATTATTCCCTCATTTAGTGGATATTTTCACAAAAAAGTGAAATTTTCAAAAATCAAGAAAATTGGCTGAAAACGACTAATTATCAAGGTCTCATTGAGCGAATCGCTCTGGAACTGAAATCGGAACATTCACTGACATTTGACCTATCTGAAAGTCTGATAAATGACGGAAAAATGACTATGTCTAAAAAAACAAATTTTTCAACTTTTTTCAATTTTACCCCCGTGGGATATATATTCTACCCACACACATTTGGAACTCTCCTGGGGTACCCTCACACATATTATTCCCTCATTTAGTGGATATTTTCACAAAAAAGTGAAATTTTCAAAAATCCAGAAAATTGGCTGAAAACGACTAAATATCAAGGTCTCATTGGGCGAATCGCTCTGGAACTGAAATCGGAACGCTCACTGACATTTCCCCTATCTGAAAGTCTGATAAACATTGGAAAAATGACTAAGTCCAAAAAAAATTTTTTTCAACTTTTTTCAATTTTACCCCCGTGGGATATATATTCTACCCACACACATTTGGAACTCTCGTGGGTTACCCTCACACATATTATTCCCTCATTTAGTGGATATTTTCACAAAAAAGTGAAATTTTCAAAAATCCAGAAAATTGGCTGAAAACGACTAAATATCAAGGAATCATTGGGCGAATCGCTCTGGAGCTGAAATCGGAACGCTCACTGACATTTCCCCTATCTGAAAGTCTGATAAACGTTGGAAAAATGACTAAGTCCAAAAAAAAATTTTTTTCAACTTTTTTCAATTTTACCCCCGTGGGATATATATTCTACCCACACACATTTGGAACTCTCCTGGGGTACCCTCACACATATTATTCCCTCATTTAGTGGATATTTTCACAAAAAAGTGAAATTTTCAAAAATCAAGAAAATTGGCTGAAAACGACTAAATATCAAGGTCTCATTGGGCGAATCGCTCTGGAACTGAAATCGGAACATTCACTGACATTTGACCTATCTGAAAGTCTGATAAATGACGGAAAAATGACTATGTCTAAAAAAACAAATTTTTCAGCTTTTTTCAATTTTACCCCCGTGGGATATATATTCTACCCACACACATTTGGAACTCTCCTGGGGTACCCTCACACATATTATTCCCTCATTTAGTGGATATTTTCACAAAAAAGTGAAATTTTCAAAAATCCAGAAAATTGGCTGAAAACGACTAAATATCAAGGTCTCATTGGGCGAATCGCTCTGGAACTGAAATCGGAATGCTCACTGACATTTCCCCTATCTGAAAGTCTGATAAACGTTGGAAAAATGACTAAGTCTAAAAAAAAATTTTTTTCAACTTTTTTCAATTTTACCCCCGTGGGATATATATTCTACCCACACACATTTGGAACTCTCCTGGGGTACCCTCACACATATTATTCCCTCATTTAGTGGATATTTTCACAAAAAAGTGAAATTTTCAAAAATCCAGAAAATTGGCTGAAAACGACTAAATATCAAGGTCTCATTGGGCGAATCGCTCTGGAACTGAAATCGGAACGCTCACTGACATTTCCCCTATCTGAAAGTCTGATAAACGTTGGAAAAATGACTAAGTCCAAAAAAAAAATTTTTTCAACTTTTTTCAATTTTACAGCCGTGGGATATATATTCTACCCACACACATTTGGAACTCTCCTGGGTTACCCTCACACATATTATTCCCTCATTTAGTGGATATTTTCACAAAAAAGTGAAATTTTCAAAAATCAAGAAAATTGGCTGAAAACGACTAATTATCAAGGTCTCATTGGGCGAATCGCTCTGGAACTGAAATCGGAACATTCACTGACATTTGACCTATCTGAAAGTCTGATAAATGACGGAAAAATGACTATGTCTAAAAAAACAAATTTTTCAACTTTTTTCAATTTTACCCCCGTGGGATATATATTCTACCCACACACATTTGGAACTCTCCTGGGGTACCCTCACACATATTATTCCCTCATTTAGTGGATATTTTCACAAAAAAGTGAAATTTTCAAAAATCCAGAAAATTGGCTGAAAACGACTAAATATCAAGGTCTCATTGGGCGAATCGCTCTAGAACTGAAATCGGAACGCTCACTGACATTTCCCCTATCTGAAAGTCTGATAAACGTTGGAAAAATGACTAAGTCCAAAAAAAAAATTTTTTCAACTTTTTTCAATTTTACCCCTGTGGGATATATATTCTACCCACACACATTTGGAACTCTCCTGGGGTACCCTCACACATATTATTCCCTCATTTAGTGGATATTTTCACAAAAAAGTGAAATTTTCAAAAATCCAGAAAATTGGCTGAAAACGACTAAATATCAAGGTCTCATTGGGCGAATCGCTCTGGAACTGAAATCGGAACGCTCACTGACATTTCCCCTATCTGAAAGTCTGATAAACGTTGGAAAAATGACTAAGTCCAAAAAAAAAATTTTTTCAACTTTTTTCAATTTTACAGCCGTGGGATATATATTCTACCCACACACATTTGGAACTCTCCTGGGTTACCCTCACACATATTATTCCCTCATTTAGTGGATATTTTCACAAAAAAGTGAAATTTTCAAAAATCAAGAAAATTGGCTGAAAACGACTAAATATCAAGGTCTCATTGGGCGAATCGCTCTGGAACTGAAATCGGAACATTGACTGACATTTGACCTATCTGAAAGTCTGATAAACGACGGAAAAATGACTATGTCTAAAAAAACAAATTTTTCAACTTTTTTCAATTTTACCCCCGTGGGATATATATTCTACCCACACACATTTGGAACTCTCGTGGGTTACCCTCACACATATTATTCCCTCATTTAGTGGATATTTTCACAAAAAAGTGAAATTTTCAAAAATCCAGAAAATTGGCTGAAAACGACTAAATATCAAGGAATCATTGGGCGCATCGCTCTGGAACTGAAATCGGAACGCTCACTGACATTTCCCCTATCTGAAAGTCTGATAAACGTTGGAAAAATGACTAAGTCCAAAAAAAAATTTTTTTCAACTTTTTTCAATTTTACCCCCGTGGGATATATATTCTACCCACACACATTTGGAACTCTCCTGGGGTACCCTCACACATATTATTCCCTCATTTAGTGGATATTTTCACAAAAAAGTGAAATTTTCAAAAATCCAGAAAATTGGCTGAAAACGACTAAATATCAAGGTCTCATTGGGCGAATCGCTCTGGAACTGAAATCGGAACGCTCACTGACATTTCCCCTATCTGAAAGTCTGATAAACGTTGGAAAAATGACTAAGTCCAAAAAAAAATTTTTTTCAACTTTTTTCAATTTTACAGCCGTGGGATATATATTCTACCCACACACATTTGGAACTCTCCTGGGTTACCCTCACACATATTATTCCCTCATTTAGTGGATATTTTCACAAAAAAGTGAAATTTTCAAAAATCAAGAAAATTGGCTGAAAACGACTAAATATCAAGGTCTCATTGGGCGAATCGCTCTGGAACTGAAATCGGAACGCTCACTGACATTTCCCCTATCTGAAAGTCTGATAAACGTTGGAAAAATGACTAAGTCCAAAAAAAAAATTTTTTCAACTTTTTTCAATTTTACCCCCGTGGGATATATATTCTACCCACACACATTTGGAACTCTCCTGGGGTACCCTCACACATATTATTCCCTCATTTAGTGGATATTTTCACAAAAAAGTGAAATTTTCAAAAATCCAGAAAATTGGCTGAAAACGACTAAATATCAAGGTCTCATTGGGCGAATCGCTCTGGAACTGAAATCGGAACGCTCACTGACATTTCCCCTATCTGAAAGTCTGATAAACGTTGGAAAAATGACTAAGTCTAAAAAAAAATTTTTTTCAACTTTTTTCAATTTTACCCCCGTGGGATATATATTCTACCCACACACATTTGGAACTCTCCTGGGGTACCCTCACACATATTATTCCCTCATTTAGTGGATATTTTCACAAAAAAGTGAAATTTTCAAAAATCCAGAAAATTGGCTGAAAACGACTAAATATCAAGGTCTCATTGGGCGAATCGCTCTGGAACTGAAATCGGAACGCTCACTGACATTTCCCCTATCTGAAAGTCTGATAAACGTTGGAAAAATGACTAAGTCCAAAAAAAAAATTTTTTCAACTTTTTTCAATTTTACAGCCGTGGGATATATATTCTACCCACACACATTTGGAACTCTCCTGGGTTACCCTCACACATATTATTCCCTCATTTAGTGGATATTTTCACAAAAAAGTGAAATTTTCAAAAATCCAGAAAATTGGCTGAAAACGACTAAATATCAAGGTCTCATTGGGCGAATCGCTCTGGAACTGAAATCGGAACGCTCACTGACATTTCCCCTATCTGAAAGTCTGATAAACGTTGGAAAAATGACTAAGTCCAAAAAAAAAATTTTTTCAACTTTTTTCAATTTTACAGCCGTGGGATATATATTCTACCCACACACATTTGGAACTCTCCTGGGTTACCCTCACACATATTATTCCCTCATTTAGTGGATATTTTCACAAAAAAGTGAAATTTTCAAAAATCAAGAAAATTGGCTGAAAACGACTAAATATCAAGGTCTCATTGGGCGAATCGCTCTGGAACTGAAATCGGAACATTGACTGACATTTGACCTATCTGAAAGTCTGATAAACGACGGAAAAATGACTATGTCTAAAAAAACAAATTTTTCAACTTTTTTCAATTTTACCCCCGTGGGATATATATTCTACCCACACACATTTGGAACTCTCGTGGGTTACCCTCACACATATTATTCCCTCATTTAGTGGATATTTTCACAAAAAAGTGAAATTTTCAAAAATCCAGAAAATTGGCTGAAAACGACTAAATATCAAGGAATCATTGGGCGAATCGCTCTGGAACTGAAATCGGAACGCTCACTGACATTTCCCCTATCTGAAAGTCTGATAAACGTTGGAAAAATGACTAAGTCCAAAAAAAAATTTTTTTCAACTTTTTTCAATTTTACCCCCGTGGGATATATATTCTACCCACACACATTTGGAACTCTCCTGGGGTACCCTCACACATATTATTCCCTCATTTAGTGGATATTTTCACAAAAAAGTGAAATTTTCAAAAATCCAGAAAATTGGCTGAAAACGACTAAATATCAAGGTCTCATTGGGCGAATCGCTCTGGAACTGAAATCGGAACGCTCACTGACATTTCCCCTATCTGAAAGTCTGATAAACGTTGGAAAAATGACTAAGTCCAAAAAAAAATTTTTTTCAACTTTTTTCAATTTTACAGCCGTGGGATATATATTCTACCCACACACATTTGGAACTCTCCTGGGTTACCCTCACACATATTATTCCCTCATTTAGTGGATATTTTCACAAAAAAGTGAAATTTTCAAAAATCCAGAAAATTGGCTGAAAACGACTAAATATCAAGGTCTCATTGGGCGAATCGCTCTGGAACTGAAATCGGAACGCTCACTGACATTTCCCCTATCTGAAAGTCTGATAAACGTTGGAAAAATGACTAAGTCCAAAAAAAAATTTTTTTCAACTTTTTTCAATTTTACCCCCGTGGGATATATATTCTACCCACACACATTTGGAACTCTCCTGGGGTACCCTCACACATATTATTCCCTCATTTAGTGGATATTTTCACAAAAAAGTGAAATTTTCAAAAATCCAGAAAATTGGCTGAAAACGACTAAATATCAAGGTCTCATTGGGCGAATCGCTCTGGAACTGAAATCGGAACGCTCACTGACATTTCCCCTATCTGAAAGTCTGATAAACGTTGGAAAAATGACTAAGTCCAAAAAAAAAATTTTTTCAACTTTTTTCAATTTTACAGCCGTGGGATATATATTCTACCCACACACATTTGGAACTCTCCTGGGTTACCCTCACACATATTATTCCCTCATTTAGTGGATATTTTCACAAAAAAGTGAAATTTTCAAAAATCAAGAAAATTGGCTGAAAACGACTAAATATCAAGGTCTCATTGGGCGAATCGCTCTGGAACTGAAATTGGAACATTCACTGACATTTGACCTATCTGAAAGTCTGATAAACGACGGAAAAATGACTATGTCTAAAAAAACAAATTTTTCAACTTTTTTCAATTTTACCCCCGTGGGATATATATTCTACCCACACACATTTGGAACTCTCCTGGGGTACCCTCACACATATTATTCCCTCATTTAGTGGATATTTTCACAAAAAAGTGAAATTTTCAAAAATCCAGAAAATTGGCTGAAAACGACTAAATATCAAGGTCTCATTGGGCGAATCGCTCTGGAACTGAAATCGGAACGCTCACTGACATTTCCCCTATCTGAAAGTCTGATAAACATTGGAAAAATGACTAAGTCCAAAAAAAAATTTTTTTCAACTTTTTTCAATTTTACCCCCGTGGGATATATATTCTACCCACACACATTTGGAACTCTCCTGGGGTACCCTCACACATATTATTCCCTCATTTAGTGGATATTTTCACAAAAAAGTGAAATTTACAAAAATCCAGAAAATTGGCTGAAAACGACTAAATATCAAGGTCTCATTGGGCGAATCGCTCTGGAACTGAAATCGGAACGCTCACTGACATTTCCCCTATCTGAAAGTCTGATAAACGTTGGAAAAATGACTAAGTCCAAAAAAAAATTTTTTTCAACTTTTTTCAATTTTACAGCCGTGGGATATATATTCTACCCACACACATTTGGAACTCTCCTGGGTTACCCTCACACATATTATTCCCTCATTTAGTGGATATTTTCACAAAAAAGTGAAATTTTCAAAAATCCAGAAAATTGGCTGAAAACGACTAAATATCAAGGTCTCATTGGGCGAATCGCTCTGGAACTGAAATCGGAAAATTCACTGACATTTGACCTATCTGAAAGTCTGATAAACGACGGAAAAATGACTATGTCTAAAAAAACAAATTTTTCAACTTTTTTCAATTTTACCCCCGTGGGATATATATTCTACCCACACACATTTGGAACTCTCCTGGGGTACCCTCACACATATTATTCCCTCATTTAGTGGATATTTTCACAAAAAAGTGAAATTTTCAAAAATCCAGAAAATTGGCTGAAAACGACTAAATATCAAGGAATCATTGGGCGAATCGCTCTGGAACTGAAATCGGAACGCTCACTGACATTTCCCCTATCTGAAAGTCTGATAAACGTTGGAAAAATGACTAAGTCCAAAAAAAAAATTTTTTCAACTTTTTTCAATTTTACAGCCGTGGGATATATATTCTACCCACACACATTTGGAACTCTCCTGGGTTACCCTCACACATATTATTCCCTCATTTAGTGGATATTTTCACAAAAAAGTGAAATTTTCAAAAATCCAGAAAATTGGCTGAAAACGACTAAATATCAAGGTCTCATTGGGCGAATCACTCTGGACTGAAATCGGAACGCTCACTGACATTTCCCCTATCTGAAAGTCTGATAAACATTGGAAAAATGACTAAGTCCAAAAAAAAAATTTTTTCAACTTTTTTCAATTTTACCCCCGTGGGATATATATTCTACCCACACACATTTGGAACTCTCGTGGGTTACCCTCACACATATTATTCCCTCATTTAGTGGATATTTTCACAAAAAAGTGAAATTTTCAAAAATCAAGAAAATTGGCTGAAAACGACTAAATATCAAGGTCTCATTGGGCGAATCGCTCTGGAACTGAAATCGGAACATTCACTGACATTTGACCTATCTGAAAGTCTGATAAACGACGGAAAAATGACTATGTCCAAAAAAACAAATTTTTCAACTTTTTTCAATTTTACCCCCGTGGGATATATATTCTACCCACACACATTTGGAACTCTCCTGGGTTACCCTCACACATATTATTCCCTCATTTAGTGGATATTATCACAAAAAAGTGAAATTTTCAAAAATCAAGAAAATTGGCTGAAAACGACTAAATATCAAGGACATTTCCCCTATCTGAAAGTCTGATAAACGACGGAAAAATGACTATGTCCAAAAAAACAAATTTTTCAACTTTTTTCAATTTTACCCCCGTGGGATATATATTCTACCCACACACATTTGGAACTCTCCTGGGGTACCCTCACACATATTATTCCCTCATTTAGTGGATATTTTCACAAAAAAGTGAAATTTTCAAAAATCAAGAAAATTGGCTGAAAACGACTAAATATCAAGGTCTCAGTGGGCGAATCGCTCTGGAACTGAAATCGGAACGCTCACTGACATTTCCCCTATCTGAAAGTCTGATAAACGTTGGAAAAATGACTATGTCCAAAAAAAAAATTTTTTTCAACTTTTTTCAATTTTACCCCCGTGGGATATATATTCTACCCACACACATTTGGAACTCTCCTGGGGTACCCTCACACATATTATTCCCTCATTTAGTGGATATTTTCACAAAAAAGTGTAATTTTCAAAAATCCAGAAAATTGGCTGAAAACGACTAAATATCAAGGTCTCATTGGACAAATCGCTCTGGAACTGAAATCGCAACGTTCACTGACATTTGACCTATCTGAAAGTCTGATAAACGACGGAAAAATGACTAAGTCCAAAAAAACAAATTTTTCAACTTTTTTCAATTTTACCCCCGTGCAATATATATTCTACCCACACACATTTGGAACTCTCCTGGGGTACCCTCACACATATTATTCCCTCATTTAGTGGATATTTTCACAAAATAGTGAAATTTTCAAAAATCAAGAAAATTGGCTGAAAACGACTAAATATCAAGGACATTTCCCCTATCTGAAAGTCTGAAAAACGACGGAAAAATGACTATGTCCAAAAAAACAAATTTTTCAACTTTTTTCAATTTTACCCCCGTGGGATATATATTCTACCCACACACATTTGGAACTCTCCTGGGGTACCCTCACACATATTATTCCCTAATTTAGTGGATATTTTCACAAAAAAGTGAAATTTTCAAAAATCAAGAAAATTGGCTGAAAACGACTAAATATCAAGGACTCATTGGGTGAATCGCTCTGGAACTGAAATCAGAATGCTCACTGACATTTCCCCTATCTGTAGGTCTGATAAACGTTGGAAAAATGACTAAGTCCATAAAAAAAATTTTTTCAACTTTTTTCAATTTTACCCCCGTGGGATATATATTCTACCCACACACATTTGGAAATCTCCTGGGTTACCCTCACACATATTATTCCCTCATTTAGTGGATATTTTCATAAAAAAGTGAAATTTTCAAAAATCAAGAAAATTGGCTGAAAACGACTAAATATCAACGTCTCATTGGGCAAATCGCTCTGGAACTGAAATCGGAACGCTCACTGACATTTCCCCTATCTGAAAGTCTGATAAACGACGGAAAAATGACTATGTCCAAAAAAAAATTTTTTTTCAACTTTTTTCAATTTTACCCCCGTGGGATATATATTCTACCCACACACATTTGGAACTCTCCTGGGTTACCCTCACACATATTATTCCCTCATTTAGTGGATATTATCACAAAAAAGTGAAATTTTCAAAAATCAAGAAAATTGGCTGAAAACGACTAAATATCAAGGACATTTCCCCTATCTGAAAGTCTGATAAACGACGGAAAAATGACTATGTCCAAAAAAACAAATTTTTCAACTTTTTTCAATTTTACCCCCAGTGGGATATATATTCTACCCACACACATTTGGAACTCTCCTGGGGTACCCTCACACATATTATTCCCTCATTTAGTGGATATTTTCACAAAAAAGTGAAATTTTCAAAAATCAAGAAAATTGGCTGAAAACTACTAAATATCAAGGACTCATTGGGTGAATCGCTCTGGAACTGAAATCAGAATGCTCACTGACATTTCCCCTATCTGTAGGTCTGATAAACGTTGGAAAAATGACTAAGTTCATAAAAAAAATTTTTTCAACTTTTTTCAATTTTACCCCCGTGGGATATATATTCTACCCACACACATTAGGAACTCTCCTGGGTTACCCTCACACATACTATTCCCTCATTTACTGGATATTTTCACAAAAAAGTGAAATTTTCAAAAATCAAGAAAATTGGCTGAAAACGACTAAATATCAAAGACTCATTGGGCGAATCGCTCTGGAACTGAAATCAGAATGCTCACTGACATTTCCCCTATCTGAAAGTCTGATAAACGTTGGAAAAATGACTGAGTAAAAAAAAAAATTTTTTTCTACTTTTTTCAATTTTACCCCCGTGGGATATATATTCTACCCACACACATTTGGAACTCTCCTGGGTTAGCCTCACACATATTATTCCCTCATTTAATGGATATTTTCACAAAAAAGTGAAATTTTCAAAAATCAAGAAAATTGGCTGAAAACGACTAAATATCAAGGTCTCATTGGGCAAATCACTCTGGAACTGAAATCGGAATGCTCACTGACATTTCCCCTATCTGAAAGTCTGATAAACGACGGAAAAATGACTAGGTCCAAAAAAAAAATTTTTTTCAACTTTTTTCAATTTTACCCCCGTGGGATATATATTCTACCCACACACATTTGGAACTCTCCTGGGGTACCCTCACACATATTATTCCCTAATTTAGTGGATATTTTCACAAAAAAGTGAAATTTTCAAAAATCCAAATTATTGGCTGAAAACGACTAAATATCAAGGACTCATTGGACGAATCTCTCTGGAACTGAAATCGGAATGTTCACTGACATTTCCCCTATCTGAAAGTCTGATAAACGTTGGAAAAATGACTGAGTAAAAAAAAAAATTTTTTTCTACTTTTTTCAATTTTACCCCCGTGGGATATATATTCTACACACACACATTAGGAACTCTCCTGGGGTACCCTCACACATATTATTCCCTCATTTAGTGGATATTTTCCCAAAAAAGTGAAATTTTCAAAAATCCAAAATATTGGCTGAAAACGACTAAATATCAAGGACTCATTGTGCGATCTGCTCTGGAACTGAAATCGGAACGCTCACTGATATTTCCCCTATCTGAAAGTCTGATAAACGCTGGAAAAATGACTAAGTCCAAAAAAAACCTTTTTTCAATTTTACCCCCGTGGGATATATATTCTACCCACACACATTTGGAACTCTCCTGGGGTACCCTCACACATATTATTCCCTCATTTAGTGGATATTTTCACAAAAAGGTGAAATTTTCAAAAATCCAGAAAATTGGCTGAAAACGACTAAATATCAAGGACTCATTGGGCGAATCGCTCTGGAACTGAAATCGGAACGCTCACTGACATTTGCCCTATCTGAAAGTCTGATAAACGCCGGAAAAATGACTAGGTCCAAAAAATATTTTTTTAAACTTTTTTAATTTTTACCCCCGTGGAATATATATTCTACCCACACACATTTGGAACTCTCCTGGGGTACCCTCACACATATTATTCCCTCATTTAGTGGATATTTTCACAAAAAAGTGAAATTTTCAAAAATCCAGAAAATTGGCTGAAAACGACTAAATATCAAGAACTCATTGGGCGAATCGCTCTGGAACTGAAATAGGAACGCTCACTGACATTTGCCCTATCTGAAAGTCTGATAAACGCTGGAAAAATGACTAAGTCCAGAAAATTTTTTTTTTCAATTTTACCCCTGTGGGATATATATTCTACCCACACACATTTGGAACTCTCCTGGGGTACCCTCGCTCATATTATTCCCTCATTTTGTGGATATTTTCACAAAAAAGTGAAATTTTCCAAAAATCTAGAAAATTGGCTGAAAACAACTAAATATCAAGGACTCATTGGGCGAATCGCTCTGGAACTGAAATCGGAACGCTTACTGACATTTCCCCTATCTGAAAGTCTGATAAACACCGGAAAAATGACTAAATCCCAAAAAAATTTTTTAAACTTTTTTCAATTTTACCCCCGTGGGATATATATTCTACCCACACACATTTGGAACATTCCTGGGGTACCCTCACACATATTATTCCCTCATATAGTGGATATCTTCACAAAAAAGTAACATTTTCAAAAATCAAGAAAATTGGATGAAAACGAATGAATATCAAGGACTCATTGGGCGAATCGCTCTGGAACTGAAATCGGAACGCTCACTGACATTTGCCCTATCTGAAAGTCTGATAAACGCCGGAAAAATGACTAGGTCCAAAAAAAACCTTTTTTCAATTTTACCCCCGTGGGATATATATTCTACCCACACACATTTGGAACTCTCCTGGGGTACCCTCACACATATTATTCTCTCATTTAGTGGATATTTTCACAAAAAGGTGAAATTTTCAAAAATTCAAAAAATTGGCTGAAAACGACTAAATATCAAGGACTCATTTGGGCGAATCGCTCTGGAACTGAAATCGGAACGCTCACTGACATTTGCCCTATCTGAAAGTCTGATGAACGCCGGAAAAATGACTAGGTCCAAAAAAAAATTTTTTTCAACTTTTTTCAATTTTACCCCCGTGGGATATATATTCTACCCACACACATTTGGAACTCTCCTGGGGTACCCTCACACATATTATTCCCTCATTTAGTGGATATTTTCACAAAAAAGTGAAACTTTCAAAAATCCAGAAAATTGGCTGAAAACGACTAAATATCAAGGACTCATTGGGAAAATAGCTCTGGAACTGAAATCGGAACGCTCACTGACATTTGCCCTATCTGAAAGTCTGATAAACGCCGGAAAAATGACTAGGTCCAAAAAATATTTTTTTTAAACTTTTTTAATTTTTACCCCCGTGGAATATATATTCTACCCACACACATTTGGAACTCTCCTGGGGTACCCTCACACATATTATTCCCTCATTTAGTGGATATTTTCACAAAAAAGTGAAATTTTCAAAAATCCAGAAAATTGGCTGAAAACGACTAAATATCAAGAACTCATTGGGCGAATCGCTCTGGAACTGAAATAGGAACGCTCACTGACATTTGCCCTATCTGAAAGTCTGATAAACGCTGGAAAAATGACTAAGTCCAGAAAATTTTTTTTTTCAATTTTACCCCTGTGGGATATATATTCTACCCACACACATTTGGAACTCTCCTGGGGTACCCTCGCTCATATTATTCCCTCATTTAGTGGATATTTTCACAAAAAAGTGAAATTTTCCAAAAATCTAGAAAATTGGCTGAAAACAACTAAATATCACGGACTCATTGGGCGAATCGCTCTGGAACTGAAATCGGAACGCTTACTGACATTTCCCCTATCTGAAAGTCTGATAAACACCGGAAAAATGACTAAATCCCAAAAAAATTTTTTAAACTTTTTTCAATTTTACCCCCGTGGGATATATATTCTACCCACACACATTTGGAACATTCCTGGGGTACCCTCACACATATTATTCCCTCATATAGTGGATATCTTCACAAAAAAGTAACATTTTCAAAAATCAAGAAAATTGGATGAAAACGAATGAATATCAAGGACTCATTGGGCGAATCGCTCTGGAACTGAAATCGGAACGCTCACTGACATTTGCCCTATCTGAAAGTCTGATAAACGCCGGAAAAATGACTAGGTCCAAAAAAAACCTTTTTTCAATTTTACCCCCGTGGGATATATATTCTACCCACACACATTTGGAACTCTCCTGGGGTACCCTCACACATATTATTCTCTCATTTAGTGGATATTTTCACAAAAAGGTGAAATTTTCAAAAATTCAAAAAATTGGCTGAAAACGACTAAATATCAAGGACTCATTGGGCGAATCGCTCTGGAACTGAAATCGGAACGCTCACTGACATTTGCCCTATCTGAAAGTCTGATGAACGCCGGAAAAATGACTAGGTCCAAAAAAAAATTTTTTTCAACTTTTTTCAATTTTACCCCCGTGGGATATATATTCTACCCACACACATTTGGAACTCTCCTGGGGTACCCTCACACATATTATTCCCTCATTTAGTGGATATTTTCACAAAAAAGTGAAACTTTCAAAAATCCAGAAAATTGGCTGAAAACGACTAAATATCAAGGACTCATTGAGCGAATCGCTCTGGAACTGAAATCGGAACGCTTCCTGACATTTCCCCTATCTGAAAGTCTGATAAACGCCGGAAAAATGACTAAGTCCAAAAAAAAACTTTTTTCAATTTTACCCCCGTGGGATATATATTCTACCCACACACATTTGGAACTCTCCTGGGGTTCCCTCACACATATTATTCCCTCATTTAGTGGATATTTTCACAAAAAAGTGAAATTTTCAAAATATCCAGAAAATTGGCTGAAAACGACTAAATATTAAGGACTCATTGGGAAAATAGCTCTGGAACTGAAATCGGAACGCTCACTGACATTTCCCCTATCTGAAAGTCTGATAAACGCCGGAAAAATGACTAAGTCGAAGAAAAAAAATTTTTCAACTTTTTTCAATTTTACCCCCGTGGGATATATATTCTACCCACACACATTTGGAACTCTCCTGGGGTACCCTCACACATATTATTCCCTCATTTAGTGGATATTTTCACAAAAAAAGTAAAATTTTCAAAAATCCAGAAAATTGGCTGAAAACGACTAAATATTAATGACTCATTGGGCAAATTGCTCTGGAACTGAAATCGGAATGCTCACTGCCATTTCCTCTATCTGAAAGTCTGATAAACGCCGGAAAAATGACTAAGTCCAAGAAAATTTTTTTTTCAACTTTTTTAAATTTTACACCCGTGGGATATATATTCTACCCAAACACATTTGGAACTCTCCTGGGGTACCCTCACACATATTATTCCCTCATTTAGTGGATATTTTCACAAAAAAGTGAAATTTTCAAAAAATCCAGAAAATTGGCTGAAAACTACTAAATATCAAGGACTCATTGGGCAAATCGCTCTGGAACTGAAATCGGAACGCTCACTGACATTTGCCCTATCTGAAAGTCTGAAAAACGCCGGAAAAATGACTAAGTCGAAGAAAAAAAATTTTTCAACTTTTTTAAATTTTACCCCCGTGGGATATATATTCTACCCACACACATTTGGAACTCTCCTGGGGTACCCTCACACATATTATTCCCTCATTTAGTGGATATTTTCACAAAAAATTAACATTTTCAAAAATCCAGAAAATTGGCTGAAAACGACTAAATATCAAGGACTCATTGGGCGAATCGCTCTGGAACTGAAATCGGAACGCTCACTGACATTTGCCCTATCTGAAAGTCTGATAAACGCCGGAAAAATGACTAGGTCCAAAAAATAATTTTTTTTCAACTTTTTTCATTTTTACCCTCGTGGGATATATATTCTACCCACACACATTTGGAACTCTCCTGGGGTACCCTCACTCATATTATTCCCTCATTTAGTGGATATTTTCACAAAAAAGTGAAATTTTCAAAAAATCTAGAAAATTGGCTGAAAATGACTAAATATCAAGGACTCATTGGGCTAATCGCTCTGGAACTGAAATTGGAACGCTCACTGACATTTCCCCTATCTGAAAGTCTGATAAACGCCGGAAAAATGACTAAGTCCGAAAAAAAAAAATTTCAACTTTTTTCAATTTTACCCCCGTGGGATATATATTCTACCCACACACATTTGGAACTCTCCTGGGGTACCCTCACACATATTATTCCCTCATTTAGTGGATATTTCACAAAAAAGTGAAATTTTCAAAAAATCCCGAAAATTGTCTGAAAATGACTAAATATCAAGGACTCATTGGGCGAATCGCTCTGGAACTGAAATTGGAACGCTCACTGACATTTCCCCTATCTGAAAGTCTGATAAACGCCGGAAAAATGACTAAGTCCGAATAAAAAATTTTTCAACTTTTTTCAATTTTACCCCCGTGGGATATATATTCTACCCACACACATTTGGAACTCTCCTGGTGTACCCTCACACATATTATTCCCTCATTCAGTGGATATTTTCACAAAAAGGTGCCATTTTCAAAAATCCAGAAAATTGGCTGAAAACGACTAAATATCAAGGACTCATTGGGCGAATTGCTCTGGAACTGAAATCGGAATGCTCACTGACATTTCCCCTATCTGAAAGCCTGATAAACGCCGGAAAAATGACTAAGTCCGAAAAAAAAAATGTTCAACTTTTTTAAATTTTACCCCTGTGGGATATATATTCTACCCACACACATTTGGAACTCTCCTGGGGTACCCTCACACATATTATTCCCTCATTTAGTGGATATTTTCACAAAAAAGTGAAATTTTCAAAAATCCAGAAAATTGGCTAAAAACGACTAAATATCAAGGACACATTAGGCGAATCGCTCTGGAACTGAAATCGGAATGCTCACAGACATTTGCCCTATCTGAAAGTCTGATAAACGCCGGAAAAATGTCTAAGTCCAAGAAAAAAATGTTTTCAACTTTTTTCAATTTTACCCCCGTGGGATATATATTCTACTCACACACATTTGGAACTCTCCTGGGGTACCCTCACACATATTATTCCCTCATTTAGTGGATATTTTCACAAAAAAGTGAAATTTTCAAAAATCCAGAAAATTGGCTAAAAACGACTAAATATCAAGGACACATTAGGCGAATCGCTCTGGAACTGAAATCGGAATGCTCACAGACATTTGCCCTATCTGAAAGTCTGATAAACGCCGGAAAAATGACTAAGTCCAAAAAAATTTTTTTTTCAACTTTCTTCAATTTTACCCCCGTGGGATATATATTCTACCCACACACATTTGGAACTCTCCTGGGGTACCCTCACACATATTATTCCCTCATTTAGTGGATATTTTCACAAAAAAGTGAAATTTTCTAAAATCCAGAAAATTGGCTGAAAACGACTAAATATTAAGGACTCATTGGGCGAATCGCTCTGGAACTGAAATCGGAACGCTCACTGACAGTTGCCCTATCTGAAAGTCTGATAAACGCCGGAAAAATGACAGTCCAAAAAAAATTTTTTTTCAACTTTCTTCAATTTTACCTCCGTGGGATATATATTCTACCCACACACATTTGGAACTCTCCTGGGGTACCCTCACACATATTATTCCCTCATTTAGTGGATATTTTCACAAAAAAGTGAAATTTTCAAAAATCCAGAAAATTGGCTGAAAACGACTAAATATCAAGGACACATTAGGCGAATCGCTCTGGAACTGAAATCAGAATGCTCACAGACATTTGCCCTATCTGAAAGTCTGATAAACGCCGGAAAAATATCTAAGTCCAAGAAAAAAATGTTTTCAACTTTTTTCAATTTTACCCCCGTGGGATATATATTCTACTCACACACATTTGGAACTCTCCTGGGGTACCCTCACACATATTATTCCCTCATTTAGTGGATATTTTCACAAAAAAGTGAAATTTTCAAAAATCCAGAAAATTGGCTGAAAACGACTAAATATCAAGGACACATTAGGCGAATCGCTCTGGAACTGAAATCGGAATGCTCACAGACATTTGCCCTATCTGAAAGTCTGATAAACGCCGGAAAAATGTCTAAGTCCAAGAAAAAAATGTTTTCAACTTTTTTCAATTTTACCCCCGTGGGATATATATTCTACTCACACACATTTGGAACTCTCCTGGGGTACCCTCACACATATTATTCCCTCATTTAGCGGATATTTTCACAAAAAAGTGAAATTTTCAAAAATCCAGAAAATTGGCTAAAAACGACTAAATATCAAGGACACATTAGGCGAATCGCTCTGGAACTGAAATCGGAATGCTCACAGACATTTGCCCTATCTGAAAGTCTGATAAACGCCGGAAAAATGACTAAGTCCAGAAAAAATTTTTTTTCAACTTTCTTCAATTTTACCCCCGTGGGATATTTATTCTACCCACACACATTTGGAACTCTCCTGGGGTACCCTCACACATATTATTCCCTCATTTAGTGGATATTTTCACAAAAAAGTGAAATTTTCTAAAATCCAGAAAATTGGCTGAAAACGACTAAATATCAAGGACTCATTGGGCGAATCGCTCTGGAACTGGAATCGGAACGCTCACTGACAGTTGCCCTATCTGAAAGTCTGATAAACGCCGGAAAAATGACTAAGTCCAAAAAAAATTTTTTTTCAACTTTCTTCAATTTTACCCCCGTGGGATATATATTCTACCCACACACATTTGGAACTCTCCTGGGGTACCCTCACACATATTATTCCCTCATTTAGTGGATATTTTCACAAAAAAGTGAAATTTTCAAAAATCCAGAAAATTGGCTGAAAACGACTAAATATCAAGGACACATTAGGCGAATCGCTCTGGAACTGAAATTTGAATGCTCACAGACATTTGCCCTATCTGAAAGTCTGATAAACGCCGGAAAAATGACTAAGTCCAAAAAAAATTTTTTTTCAACTTTCTTCAATTTTACCCCCGTGGGATATATATTCTACCCACACACATTTGGAACTCTCCTGGGGTACCCTCACACATATTATTCCCTCATTTAGTGGATATTTTCACAAAAAAGTGAAATTTTCTAAAATCCAGAAAATTGGCTGAAAACGACTAAATATTAAGGACTCATTCGGCAAATCGCTCTGGAACTGAAATCGGAATGCTCACAGACATTTGCCCTATCTGAAAGTCTGATAAACGCCGGAAAAATGACTAAGTCCAAATAAAATTTTTTTTCAACTTTCTTCAATTTTACCCCTGTGGGATATATATTCTACCCACACACATTTGGAACTCTCCTGGGGTACCCTCACGCATATTATTCCCTCATTTAGTGGATATTTTCACAAAAAAGTGACATTTTCAAAAATCCAGAAAATTGGCTGAAAACGACTAAATATTATGGACTCATTGGGCAAATCGCTCTGGAACTGAAATCGGAACGCTCACTGACATTTCCCCTATCAGAAAGTCTGATAAACGCCGGAAAAATGACTAAGTCCAAGAAAAAAATTTTTTCAACTTTTTTCAATTTTACCCCCGTGGGATATATATTCTACCCACACACATTTGGAACTCTCCTGGGGTACCCTCACACATATTATTCCCTCATTTAGTGGATATTTTCACAAAAAAGTGAAATTTTCAAAAATCCAGAAAATTGGCTGAAAACGACTAAATATCAAGGACTCATTGGGCGAATCGCTCTGGAACTGAAATCGGAACGCTCACTGACAGTTGCCCTATCTGAAAGTCTGATAAACGCCGGAAAAATGACTAAGTCCAAAAAAAATTTTTTTTCAACTTTCTTCAATTTTACCCCCGTGGGATATATTTTCTACTCACACACATTTGGAACTCTCCTGGGGTACCCTCACACATATTATTCCCTCATTTAGTGGATATTTTCACAAAAAAGTGAAATTTTCAAAAATCCAGAAAATTGGCTGAAAACGACTAAATATCAAGGATACATTGAGCGAATCCCTCTGGAACTGAAATAGTAACGCCCACTGACATTTCCCCTATCTGAAAGTCTGATAAACGTCGGAAAAAAGACTCAGTCCAAGAAAAAAATTTTTTAAACTTTTTTCAATTTTACCCCCGTGGGATATATATTCTACCCACACACATTTGGAACTCTCCTGGGGTACCCTCACACATATTATTCCCTCATTTAGTGGATATTTTCACAAAAAAGTGAAATTTTCAAAAATCCAGAAAATTGGCTGAAAACGACTAAATATCAAGGATACATTGAGCGAATCCCTCTGGAACTGAAATAGTAACGCCCACTGACATTTCCCCTATCTGAAAGTCTGATAAACGTCGGAAAAAAGACTCAGTCCAAGAAAAAAAATTTTTCAACTTTTTTCAATTTTACCCCCGTGGGATATATATTCTACCCACACACATTTGGAACTCTCCTGGGGTACCCTCACACATATTATTCCCTCATTTAGTGGATATTTTCACAAAAAAGTGAAATTTTCAAAAATCCAGAAAATTGGCTGAAAACGACTAAATATTAAGGACTCATTGGGCGAATCGCTCTGGAACTGGAATCGGAACGCTCACTGACAGTTGCCCTATCTGAAAGTCTGATAAACGCCGGAAAAATGACTAAGTCCAAAAAAAATTTTTTTTCAACTTTCTTCAATTTTACCCCCGTGGGATATATATTCTACCCACACACATTTGGAACTCTCCTAGGGTACCCTCACACATATTATTCCCTCATTTAGTGGATATTTTCACAAAAAAGTGAAATTTTCAAAAATCCAGAAAATTGGCTGAAAACGACTAAATATCAAGGACACATTAGGCGAATCGCTCTGGAACTGAAATTTGAATGCTCACAGACATTTGCCCTATCTGAAAGTCTGATAAACGCCGGAAAAATGACTAAGTCCAAAAAAAATTTTTTTTCAACTTTCTTCAATTTTACCCCCGTGGGATATATATTCTACCCACACACATTTGGAACTCTCCTGGGGTACCCTCACACATATTATTCCCTCATTTAGTGGATATTTTCACAAAAAAGTGAAATTTTCTAAAATCCAGAAAATTGGCTGAAAACGACTAAATATTAAGGACTCATTCGGCAAATCGCTCTGGAACTGAAATCGGAATGCTCACAGACATTTGCCCTATCTGAAAGTCTGATAAACGCCGGAAAAATGACTAAGTCCAAATAAAATTTTTTTTCAACTTTCTTCAATTTTACCCCTGTGGGATATATATTCTACCCACACACATTTGGAACTCTCCTGGGGTACCCTCACGCATATTATTCCCTCATTTAGTGGATATTTTCACAAAAAAGTGACATTTTCAAAAATCCAGAAAATTGGCTGAAAACGACTAAATATTATGGACTCATTGGGCAAATCGCTCTGGAACTGAAATCGGAACGCTCACTGACATTTCCCCTATCAGAAAGTCTGATAAACGCCGGAAAAATGACTAAGTCCAAGAAAAAATTTTTTTCAACTTTTTTCAATTTTACCCCCGTGGGATATATATTCTACCCACACACATTTGGAACTCTCCTGGGGTACCCTCACACATATTATTCCCTCATTTAGTGGATATTTTCACAAAAAAGTGAAATTTTCAAAAATCCAGAAAATTGGCTGAAAACGACTAAATATCAAGGACTCATTGGGCGAATCGCTCTGGAACTGAAATCGGAACGCTCACTGACAGTTGCCCTATCTGAAAGTCTGATAAACGCCGGAAAAATGACTAAGTCCAAAAAAAATTTTTTTTCAACTTTCTTCAATTTTACCCCCGTGGGATATATTTTCTACTCACACACATTTGGAACTCTCCTGGGGTACCCTCACACATATTATTCCCTCATTTAGTGGATATTTTCACAAAAAAGTGAAATTTTCAAAAATCCAGAAAATTGGCTGAAAACGACTAAATATCAAGGATACATTGAGCGAATCCCTCTGGAACTGAAATAGTAACGCCCACTGACATTTCCCCTATCTGAAAGTCTGATAAACGTCGGAAAAAAGACTCAGTCCAAGAAAAAAATTTTTTCAACTTTTTTCAATTTTACCCCCGTGGGATATATATTCTACCCACACACATTTGGAACTCTCCTGGGGTACCCTCACACATATTATTCCCTCATTTAGAGGATATTTTCACCAAAAAGTGAAATTTTCAAAAATCCCGAAAATTGTCTGAAAACGACTAAATATCAAGGACTCATTGGGCGAATCGCTCTGGAACTGAAATCGGAACGCCCACTGACATTTCCCCTATCTGAAAGTCTGATAAACGTCGGAAAAAAGACTCAGTCCAAGAAAAAAAATTTTTCAACTTTTTTCAATTTTACCCCCGTGGGATATATATTCTACCCACACACATTTGGAACTCTCCTGGGGTACCCTCACACATATTATTCCCTCATTTAGTGGATATTTTCACAAAAAAGTGAAATTTTCAAAAATCCAGAAAATTGGCTGAAAACGACTAAATATTAAGGACTCATTGGGCAAATCGCTCTGGAACTGAAATTGGAATGCTCACTGACATTTCCCCTATCTGAAAGTCTGATAAACGCCGGAAAAATGACTAAGTCCAAGAAAAAAATTTTTTCAACTTTTTTCAATTTTACCCCCATGGAATATATTCTACCCACACACATTTGGAACTCTCCTGGGGTACCCTCACACATATTATTCCCTCATTTAGAGGATATTTTCACCAAAAAGTGAAATTTTCAAAAATCCCGAAAATTGTCTGAAAACGACTAAATATCAAGGACTCATTGGGCGAATCGCTCTGGAACTGAAATCGGAACGCTCACTGACAGTTGCCCTATCTGAAAGTCTGATAAACGCCGGAAAAATGACTAAGTCCAAAAAAAAATTTTTTTCAACTTTCTTCAATTTTACCCCCGTGGGATATATATTCTACCCACACACATTTGGAACTCTCCTGGGGTACCCTCACACATATTATTCCCTCATTTAGTGGATATTTTCACAAAAAAGTGAAATTTTCAAAAATCCAGAAAATTGGCTGAAAACGACTAAATATCAAGGATACATTGAGCGAATCCCTCTGGAACTGAAATAGTAACGCCCACTGACATTTCCCCTATCTGAAAGTCTGATAAACGTCGGAAAAAAGACTCAGTCCAAGAAAAAAAATTTTTCAACTTTTTTCAATTTTACCCCCGTGGGATATATATTCTACCCACACACATTTGGAACTCTCCTGGGGTACCCTCACACATATTATTCCCTCATTTAGTGGATATTTTCACAAAAAAGTGAAATTTTCAAAAATCCAGAAAATTGGCTGAAAACGACTAAATATTAAGGACTCATTGGGCAAATCGCTCTGGAACTGAAATCGGAACGCTCACTGACATTTCCCCTATCTGAAAGTCTGATAAACGCCGGAAAAATGACTAAGTCCAAGAAAAAAATTTTTTCAACTTTTTTCAATTTTACACCCGTGGGATATATATTCTACCCACACACATTTGGAACTCTCCTGGGGTACCCTCACACATATTATTCCCTCATTTAGTGGATATTTTCACAAAAAAAGTGAAATTTTCAAGAATGCAGAAAATTGGCTGAAAACGACTAAATATTAAGGACTCATTGGGCAAATCACTCTGGAACTGAAATCGGAATGCTCACTGACATTTGCCCTATCTGAAAGTCTGATAAACGCCGGAAAAATGACTAAGTCCAAAAAAAATTTTTTTTAAACTTTCTTCAATTTTACCCCCGTGGGATATATATTCTACCCACACACATTTGGAACTCTCCTGGGGTACCCTCACACATATTATTCCCTCATTTAGAGGATATTTTCACCAAAAAGTGAAATTTTCAAAAATCCCAAAAATTGTCTGAAAACGAATAAATATCAAGGACTCATTGGTCGAATCGCTCTGGAACTTAAATAGGAACGCTCACTGACATTTCCCCTATCTGAAAGTCTGATAAACGCCGGAAAAATGACTAAGTACGAAAAAAAAAATTTCAACTTTTTTCAATTTTACCCCCGTGGGATATATATTCTACCCACACACATTTGGAACTCTCCTGGGGTACCCTCACACATATTATTCCCTCATTTAGTGGATATTTTCACAAAAAAGTGAAATTTTCTAAAATCCAGAAAATTGGCTGAAAACGACTAAATATTAAGGACTCATTCGGCAAATCGCTCTGGAACTGAAATCGGAATGCTCACAGACATTTGCCCTATCTGAAAGTCTGATAAACGCCGGAAAAATGACTAAGTCCAAAAAAAATTTTTTTTCAACTTTCTTCAATTTTACCCCTGTGGGATATATATTCTACCCACACACATTTGGAACTCTCCTGGGGTACCCTCACGCATATTATTCCCTCATTTAGTGGATATTTTCACAAAAAAGTGACATTTTCAAAAATCCAGAAAATTGGCTGAAAACGACTAAATATTATGGACTCATTGGGCAAATCGCTCTAGAACTGAAATCGGAACGCTCACTGACATTTCCCCTATCAGAAAGTCTGATAAACGCCGGAAAAATGACAGTCCAAGAAAAATAAATTTTCAACTTTTTTCAATTTTACACCCGTGGGATATATATTCTACCCACACACATTTGGAACTCTCCTGGGGTACCCTCACACATATTATTCCCTCATTTAGTGGATATTTTCACAAAAAAAGTGAAATTTTCAAAAATCCAGAAAATTGGCTGAAAACGACTAAATATCAAGGACTCATTGGGCGAATCGCTCTGGAACTGAAATCGGAACGCTCACTGACAGTTGCCCTATCTGAAAGTCTGATAAACGCCGGAAAAATGACTAAGTCCAAAAAAAAATTTTTTTCAACTTTCTTCAATTTTACCCCCGTGGGATATATATTCTACCCACACACATTTGGAACTCTCCTGGGGTACCCTCACACATATTATTCCCTCATTTAGTGGATATTTTCACAAAAAAGTGAAATTTTCAAAAATCCAGAAAATTGGCTGAAAACGACTAAATATCAAGGATACATTGAGCGAATCCCTCTGGAACTGAAATAGTAACGCCCACTGACATTTCCCCTATCTGAAAGTCTGATAAACGTCGGAAAAAAGACTCAGTCCAAGAAAAAAAATTTTTCAACTTTTTTCAATTTTACCCCCGTGGGATATATATTCTACCCACACACATTTGGAACTCTCCTGGGGTACCCTCACACATATTATTCCCTCATTTAGTGGATATTTTCACAAAAAAGTGAAATTTTCAAAAATCCAGAAAATTGGCTGAAAACGACTAAATATTAAGGACTCATTGGGCGAATCGCTCTGGAACTGGAATCGGAACGCTCACTGACAGTTGCCCTATCTGAAAGTCTGATAAACGCCGGAAAAATGACTAAGTCCAAAAAAAATTTTTTTTCAACTTTCTTCAATTTTACCCCCGTGGGATATATATTCTACCCACACACATTTGGAACTCTCCTAGGGTACCCTCACACATATTATTCCCTCATTTAGTGGATATTTTCACAAAAAAGTGAAATTTTCAAAAATCCAGAAAATTGGCTGAAAACGACTAAATATCAAGGACACATTAGGCGAATCGCTCTGGAACTGAAATTTGAATGCTCACAGACATTTGCCCTATCTGAAAGTCTGATAAACGCCGGAAAAATGACTAAGTCCAAAAAAAATTTTTTTTCAACTTTCTTCAATTTTACCCCCGTGGGATATATATTCTACCCACACACATTTGGAACTCTCCTGGGGTACCCTCACACATATTATTCCCTCATTTAGTGGATATTTTCACAAAAAAGTGAAATTTTCTAAAATCCAGAAAATTGGCTGAAAACGACTAAATATTAAGGACTCATTCGGCAAATCGCTCTGGAACTGAAATCGGAATGCTCACAGACATTTGCCCTATCTGAAAGTCTGATAAACGCCGGAAAAATGACTAAGTCCAAATAAAATTTTTTTTCAACTTTCTTCAATTTTACCCCTGTGGGATATATATTCTACCCACACACATTTGGAACTCTCCTGGGGTACCCTCACGCATATTATTCCCTCATTTAGTGGATATTTTCACAAAAAAGTGACATTTTCAAAAATCCAGAAAATTGGCTGAAAACGACTAAATATTATGGACTCATTGGGCAAATCGCTCTGGAACTGAAATCGGAACGCTCACTGACATTTCCCCTATCAGAAAGTCTGATAAACGCCGGAAAAATGACTAAGTCCAAGAAAAAATTTTTTTCAACTTTTTTCAATTTTACCCCCGTGGGATATATATTCTACCCACACACATTTGGAACTCTCCTGGGGTACCCTCACACATATTATTCCCTCATTTAGTGGATATTTTCACAAAAAAGTGAAATTTTCAAAAATCCAGAAAATTGGCTGAAAACGACTAAATATCAAGGACTCATTGGGCGAATCGCTCTGGAACTGAAATCGGAACGCTCACTGACAGTTGCCCTATCTGAAAGTCTGATAAACGCCGGAAAAATGACTAAGTCCAAAAAAAATTTTTTTTCAACTTTCTTCAATTTTACCCCCGTGGGATATATTTTCTACTCACACACATTTGGAACTCTCCTGGGGTACCCTCACACATATTATTCCCTCATTTAGTGGATATTTTCACAAAAAAGTGAAATTTTCAAAAATCCAGAAAATTGGCTGAAAACGACTAAATATCAAGGATACATTGAGCGAATCCCTCTGGAACTGAAATAGTAACGCCCACTGACATTTCCCCTATCTGAAAGTCTGATAAACGTCGGAAAAAAGACTCAGTCCAAGAAAAAAATTTTTTCAACTTTTTTCAATTTTACCCCCGTGGGATATATATTCTACCCACACACATTTGGAACTCTCCTGGGGTACCCTCACACATATTATTCCCTCATTTAGAGGATATTTTCACCAAAAAGTGAAATTTTCAAAAATCCCGAAAATTGTCTGAAAACGACTAAATATCAAGGACTCATTGGGCGAATCGCTCTGGAACTGAAATCGGAACGCCCACTGACATTTCCCCTATCTGAAAGTCTGATAAACGTCGGAAAAAAGACTCAGTCCAAGAAAAAAAATTTTTCAACTTTTTTCAATTTTACCCCCGTGGGATATATATTCTACCCACACACATTTGGAACTCTCCTGGGGTACCCTCACACATATTATTCCCTCATTTAGTGGATATTTTCACAAAAAAGTGAAATTTTCAAAAATCCAGAAAATTGGCTGAAAACGACTAAATATTAAGGACTCATTGGGCAAATCGCTCTGGAACTGAAATTGGAATGCTCACTGACATTTCCCCTATCTGAAAGTCTGATAAACGCCGGAAAAATGACTAAGTCCAAGAAAAAAATTTTTTCAACTTTTTTCAATTTTACCCCCATGGAATATATTCTACCCACACACATTTGGAACTCTCCTGGGGTACCCTCACACATATTATTCCCTCATTTAGAGGATATTTTCACCAAAAAGTGAAATTTTCAAAAATCCCGAAAATTGTCTGAAAACGACTAAATATCAAGGACTCATTGGGCGAATCGCTCTGGAACTGAAATCGGAACGCTCACTGACAGTTGCCCTATCTGAAAGTCTGATAAACGCCGGAAAAATGACTAAGTCCAAAAAAAAATTTTTTTCAACTTTCTTCAATTTTACCCCCGTGGGATATATATTCTACCCACACACATTTGGAACTCTCCTGGGGTACCCTCACACATATTATTCCCTCATTTAGTGGATATTTTCACAAAAAAGTGAAATTTTCAAAAATCCAGAAAATTGGCTGAAAACGACTAAATATCAAGGATACATTGAGCGAATCCCTCTGGAACTGAAATAGTAACGCCCACTGACATTTCCCCTATCTGAAAGTCTGATAAACGTCGGAAAAAAGACTCAGTCCAAGAAAAAAAATTTTTCAACTTTTTTCAATTTTACCCCCGTGGGATATATATTCTACCCACACACATTTGGAACTCTCCTGGGGTACCCTCACACATATTATTCCCTCATTTAGTGGATATTTTCACAAAAAAGTGAAATTTTCAAAAATCCAGAAAATTGGCTGAAAACGACTAAATATTAAGGACTCATTGGGCAAATCGCTCTGGAACTGAAATCGGAACGCTCACTGACATTTCCCCTATCTGAAAGTCTGATAAACGCCGGAAAAATGACTAAGTCCAAGAAAAAAATTTTTTCAACTTTTTTCAATTTTACACCCGTGGGATATATATTCTACCCACACACATTTGGAACTCTCCTGGGGTACCCTCACACATATTATTCCCTCATTTAGTGGATATTTTCACAAAAAAAGTGAAATTTTCAAGAATGCAGAAAATTGGCTGAAAACGACTAAATATTAAGGACTCATTGGGCAAATCACTCTGGAACTGAAATCGGAATGCTCACTGACATTTGCCCTATCTGAAAGTCTGATAAACGCCGGAAAAATGACTAAGTCCAAAAAAAATTTTTTTTAAACTTTCTTCAATTTTACCCCCGTGGGATATATATTCTACCCACACACATTTGGAACTCTCCTGGGGTACCCTCACACATATTATTCCCTCATTTAGAGGATATTTTCACCAAAAAGTGAAATTTTCAAAAATCCCAAAAATTGTCTGAAAACGAATAAATATCAAGGACTCATTGGTCGAATCGCTCTGGAACTTAAATAGGAACGCTCACTGACATTTCCCCTATCTGAAAGTCTGATAAACGCCGGAAAAATGACTAAGTACGAAAAAAAAAATTTCAACTTTTTTCAATTTTACCCCCGTGGGATATATATTCTACCCACACACATTTGGAACTCTCCTGGGGTACCCTCACACATATTATTCCCTCATTTAGTGGATATTTTCACAAAAAAGTGAAATTTTCTAAAATCCAGAAAATTGGCTGAAAACGACTAAATATTAAGGACTCATTCGGCAAATCGCTCTGGAACTGAAATCGGAATGCTCACAGACATTTGCCCTATCTGAAAGTCTGATAAACGCCGGAAAAATGACTAAGTCCAAAAAAAATTTTTTTTCAACTTTCTTCAATTTTACCCCTGTGGGATATATATTCTACCCACACACATTTGGAACTCTCCTGGGGTACCCTCACGCATATTATTCCCTCATTTAGTGGATATTTTCACAAAAAAGTGACATTTTCAAAAATCCAGAAAATTGGCTGAAAACGACTAAATATTATGGACTCATTGGGCAAATCGCTCTAGAACTGAAATCGGAACGCTCACTGACATTTCCCCTATCAGAAAGTCTGATAAACGCCGGAAAAATGACAGTCCAAGAAAAATAAATTTTCAACTTTTTTCAATTTTACACCCGTGGGATATATATTCTACCCACACACATTTGGAACTCTCCTGGGGTACCCTCACACATATTATTCCCTCATTTAGTGGATATTTTCACAAAAAAAGTGAAATTTTCAAAAATCCAGAAAATTGGCTGAAAACGACTAAATATCAAGGACTCATTGGGCGAATCGCTCTGGAACTGAAATCGGAACGCTCACTGACAGTTGCCCTATCTGAAAGTCTGATAAACGCCGGAAAAATGACTAAGTCCAAAAAAAAATTTTTTTCAACTTTCTTCAATTTTACCCCCGTGGGATATATATTCTACCCACACACATTTGGAACTCTCCTGGGGTACCCTCACACATATTATTCCCTCATTTAGTGGATATTTTCACAAAAAAGTGAAATTTTCAAAAATCCAGAAAATTGGCTGAAAACGACTAAATATCAAGGATACATTGAGCGAATCCCTCTGGAACTGAAATAGTAACGCCCACTGACATTTCCCCTATCTGAAAGTCTGATAAACATCGGAAAAAAGACTCAGTCCAAGAAAAAAAATTTTTCAACTTTTTTCAATTTTACCCCCGTGGGATATATATTCTACCCACACACATTTGGAACTCTCCTGGGGTACCCTCACACATATTATTCCCTCATTTAGTGGATATTTTCACAAAAAAGTGAAATTTTCAAAAATCCAGAAAATTGGCTGAAAACGACTAAATATTAAGGACTCATTGGGCAAATCGCTCTGGAACTGAAATCGGAACGCTCACTGACATTTCCCCTATCTGAAAGTCTGATAAACGCCGGAAAAATGACTAAGTCCAAGAAAAAAATTTTTTCAACTTTTTTCAATTTTACACCCGTGGGATATATATTCTACCCACACACATTTGGAACTCTCCTGGGGTACCCTCACACATATTATTCCCTCATTTAGTGGATATTTTCACAAAAAAAGTGAAATTTTCAAGAATCCAGAAAATTGGCTGAAAACGACTAAATATTAAGGACTCATTGGGCAAATCGCTCTGGAACTGAAATCGGAATGCTCACTGACATTTGCCCTATCTGAAAGTCTGATAAACGCCGGAAAAATGACTAAGTCCAAAAAAAATTTTTTTTAAACTTTCTTCAATTTTACCCCCGTGGGATATATATTCTACCCACACACATTTGGAACTCTCCTGGGGTACCCTCACACATATTATTCCCTCATTTAGTGGATATTTTCACAAAAAAGTGAAATTTTCTAAAATCCAGAAAATTGGCTGAAAACGACTAAATATTAAGGACTCATTGGGCGAATCGCTCTGGAACTGAAATCGGAATGCTCACTGACATTTCCCCTATCTGAAAGTCTGATAAACGCCGGAAAAATGACTTAGTCCAAGAAAAAAAAAATTTTCAACTTTTTTCAATTTTACCCCCGTGGGATATATATTCTACCCACACACATTTGGAACTCTCCTGGGGTACCCTCACACATATTATTCCCTCATTTAGTGGATATTTTCACAAAAAAAGTGAAATTTTCAAAAATCCAGAAAATTGGCTGAAAACGACTAAATATCAAGGACTCATTGGGCGAATCGCTCTGGAACTGAAATCGGAACGCTCACTGACAGTTGCCCTATCTGAAAGTCTGATAAACGCCGGAAAAATGACTAAGTCCAAAAAAAAATTTTTTTCAACTTTCTTTAATTTTACCCCCGTGGGATATATATTCTACCCACACACATTTGGAACTCTCCTGGGGTACCCTCACACATATTATTCCCTCATTTAGTGGATATTTTCACAAAAAAGTGAAATTTTCAAAAATCCAGAAAATTGGCTGAAAACGACTAAATATCAAGGATACATTGAGCGAATCCCTCTGGAACTGAAATAGTAACGCCCACTGACATTTCCCCTATCTGAAAGTCTGATAAACGTCGGAAAAAAGACTCAGTCCAAGAAAAAAAATTTTTCAACTTTTTTCAATTTTACCCCCGTGGGATATATATTCTACCCACACACATTTGGAACTCTCCTGGGGTACCCTCACACATATTATTCCCTCATTTAGTGGATATTTTCACAAAAAAGTGAAATTTTCAAAAATCCAGAAAATTGGCTGAAAACGACTAAATATTAAGGACTCATTGGGCAAATCGCTCTGGAACTGAAATCGGAACGCTCACTGACATTTCCCCTATCTGAAAGTCTGATAAACGCCGGAAAAATGACTAAGTCCAAGAAAAAAATTTTTTCAACTTTTTTCAATTTTACACCCGTGGGATATATATTCTACCCACACACATTTGGAACTCTCCTGGGGTACCTTCACACATATTATTCCCTCATTTAGTGGATATTTTCACAAAAAAAGTGAAATTTTCAAGAATCCAGAAAATTGGCTGAAAACGACTAAATATTAAGGACTCATTGGGCAAATCGCTCTGGAACTGAAATCGGAATGCTCACTGACATTTGCCTTATCTGAAAGTCTGATAAACGCCGGAAAAATGACTAAGTCCAAAAAAAATTTTTTTTCAACTTTCTTCAATTTTACCCCCGTGGGATATATATTCTACCCACACACATTTGGAACTCTCCTGGGGTACCCTCACACATATTATTCCCTCATTTAGTGGATATTTTCACAAAAAAGTGAAATTTTCTAAAATCCAGAAAATTGGCTGAAAACGACTAAATATTAAGGACTCATTGGGCGAATCGCTCTGGAACTGAAATCGGAATGCTCACTGACATTTCCCCTATCTGAAAGTCTGATAAACGCCGGAAAAATGACTTAGTCCAAGAAAAAAAAAATTTTCAACTTTTTTCAATTTTACCCCCGTGGGATATATATTCTACCCACACACATTTGGAACTCTCCTGGGGTACCCTCACACATATTATTCCCTCATTTAGTGGATATTTTCACAAAAAAAGTGAAATTTTCAAAAATCCAGAAAATTGGCTGAAAACGACTAAATATCAAGGACTCATTGGGCGAATCGCTAAGGAACTGAAATCGGAACGCTCACTGACAGTTGCCCTATCTGAAAGTCTGATAAACGCCGGAAAAATGACTAAGTCCAAAAAAAAATTTTTTTCAACTTTCTTTACTTTTACCCCCGTGGGATATATATTCTACCCACACACATTTGGAACTCTCCTGGGGTACCCTCACACATATTATTCCCTCATTTAGTGGATATTTTCACAAAAAAGTGAAATTTTCAAAAATCCAGAAAATTGGCTGAAAACGACTAAATATCAAGGATACATTGAGCGAATCCCTCTGGAACTGAAATAGTAACGCCCACTGACATTTCCCCTATCTGAAAGTCTGATAAACGTCGGAAAAAAGACTCAGTCCAAGAAAAAAAATTTTTCAACTTTTTTCAATTTTACCCCCGTGGGATATATATTCTACCCACACACATTTGGAACTCTCCTGGGGTACCCTCACACATATTATTCCCTCATTTAGTGGATATTTTCACAAAAAAGTGAAATTTTTAAAAATCCAGAAAATTGGCTGAAAACGACTAAATATTAAGGACTCATTGGGCAAATCGCTCTGGAACTGAAATCGGAACGCTCACTGACATTTCCCCTATCTGAAAGTCTGATAAACGCCGGAAAAATGACTAAGTCCAAGAAAAAAAAAATTTCAACTTTTTTCAATTTTACCCCCATGGAATATATTCTACCCACACACATTTGGAACTCTCCTGGGGTACCCTCACACATATTATTCCCTCATTTAGAGGATATTTTCACCAAAAAGTGAAATTTTCAAAAATCCCGAAAATTGTCTGAAAACGAATAAATATCAAGGACACATTGGGCGAATCGCTCTGGAACTTAAATAGGAACGCTCACTGACATTTCCCCTATCTGAAAGTCTGATAAACGCCGGAAAAATGACTAAGTACGAAAAAAAAAATTTCAACTTTTTTCAATTTTACCCCCGTGGGATATATATTCTACCCACACACATTTGGAACTCTCCTGGGGTACCCTCACACATATTATTCCCTCATTTAGTGGATATTTTCACAAAAAAGTGAAATTTTCTAAAATCCAGAAAATTGGCTGAAAACGACTAAATATCAAAGACTCATTCGGCAAATCGCTCTGGAACTGAAATCGGAATGCTCACAGACATTTGCCCTATCTGAAAGTCTGATAAACGCCGGAAAAATGACTAAGTCCAAAAAAAATTTTTTTTCAACTTTCTTCAATTTTACCCCTGTGGGATATATATTCTACCCACACACATTTGGAACTCTCCTGGGGTACCCTCACGCATATTATTCCCTCATTTAGTGGATATTTTCACAAAAAAGTGACATTTTCAAAAATCCAGAAAATTGGCTGAAAACGACTAAATATTATGGACTCATTGGGCAAATCGCTCTAGAACTGAAATCGGAACGCTCACTGACATTTCCCCTATCAGAAAGTCTGATAAACGCCGGAAAAATGACAGTCCAAGAAAAATAAATTTTCAACTTTTTTCAATTTTACACCCGTGGGATATATATTCTACCCACACACATTTGGAACTCTCCTGGGGTACCCTCACACATATTATTCCCTCATTTAGTGGATATTTTCACAAAAAAAGTGAAATTTTCAAGAATCCAGAAAATTGGCTGAAAACGACTAAATATTAAGGACTCATTGGGCAAATCGCTCTGGAACTGAAATCGGAATGCTCACTGACATTTGCCCTATCTGAAAGTCTGATAAACGCCGGAAAAATGACTAAGTCCAAAAAAAATTTTTTTTCAACTTTCTTCAATTTTACCCCCGTGGGATATATATTCTACCCACACACATTTGGAACTCTCCTGGGGTACCCTCACACATATTATTCCCTCATTTAGTGGATATTTTCACAAAAAAGTGAAATTTTCTAAAATCCAGAAAATTGGCTGAAAACGACTAAATATTAAGGACTCATTGGGCGAATCGCTCTGGAACTGAAATCGGAATGCTCACTGACATTTCCCCTATCTGAAAGTCTGATAAACGCCGGAAAAATGACTTAGTCCAAGAAAAAAAAAATTTCAACTTTTTTCAATTTTACCCCCGTGGGATATATATTCTACCCACACACATTTGGAACTCTCCTGGGGTACCCTCACACATATTATTCCCTCATTTAGTGGATATTTTCACAAAAAAGTGAAATTTTCAAAAATCCAGAAAATTGGCTGAAAATGACTAAATATCAAGGACTCATTGGGCGAATCACTCTGGAACTGAAATCGGAATGCTCACTGACATTTCCCCTATCTGAAAGTCTGATAAACGCCGGAAAAATGACAGTCCAAGAAAAAAAAATTTTTCAACTTTTTTCAATTTTACCCCCGTGGGATATATATTCTACCCACACACATTTGGAACTCTCCTGGGGTACCCTCACACATATTATTCCCTCATTTAGAGGATATTTTCACAAAAAAAGTGAAATTTTCAAAAATCCAGAAAATTGGCTGAAAACGACAAAATATCAAGGACTCATTGGGCGAATCGCTCTGGAACTGAAATCGGAACGCTCACTGACAGTTGCCCTATCTGAAAGTCTGATAAACGCCGGAAAAATGACTAAGTCCAAAAACAATTTTTTTTCAACTTTCTTCAATTTTACCCCCGTGGGATATATATTCTACCCACACACATTTGGAACTCTCCTGGGGTACCCTCACACATATTATTCCCTCATTTAGTGGATATTTTCACAAAAAAGTGAAATTTTCAAAAATCCAGAAAATTGGCTGAAAACGACTAAATATCAAGGACTCATTGGGCGAATTGCTCTGGAACTGAAATCGGAACGCTCACTGACATTTCCCCTATCTGAAAGTCTGATAAACGCCGGAAAAATGACTAAGTCCAAAAAAAATTTTTTTCAACTTTTTTTAATTTTACCCCTGTGGGATATATGTTCTACCCACACACATTTGGAACTCTCCTGGGGTACCCTCACACATATTATTCTCTCATTTAGTGGATATTTTCACAAAAAAGTGAAATTTTCAAAAATACAGAAAATTGGCTGAAAACGACTAAATATCAAGGACTCATTGGGCAAATCGCTCTGAAACTGAAATCGGAACGCTCACTGACATTTGCCCTATCTGAAAGTCTGATAAACGCCGGAAAAATGACTAAGTCCAAGAAAAAAATGTTTTCAACTTTTTTCAATTTTACCCCCGTGGGATATATATTCTACCCACACACATTTGGTACTCTCCTGGGGTACCCTCACACATATTATTCCCTCATTTAGTGGATATTTTCACAAAATAGTGAAATTTTCAAAAATCCAGAAAATTGGCTAAAAACGACTAAATATCATGGACACATTAGGCGAATCGCTCTGGAACTGAAATTGGAATGCTCACAGACATTTGCCCTATCTGAAAGTCTGATAAAAGCAGGAAAAATGACTAAGTCCAAAAAAAAATTTTTTTAAACTTTCTTCAATTTTACCCCTGTGGGATATATATTCTACCCACACACATTTGGAACTCTCCTGGGGTACCCTCACACATATTATTCCCTCATTTAGTGGATATTTTCACAAAAAAGTGAAATTTTCAAAAATCCAGAAAATTGGCTGAAAACGACTAAATATTAAGGATACATTGAGCGAATCCCTCTGGAACTGAAATAGTAACGCCCACTGACATTTCCCCTATCTGAAAGTCTGATAAACGCCGGAAAAATGACTAAGTCCAAGAAAAAAAATTTTTCAACTTTTTTCAATTTTACCCCCGTGGAATATATTCTACCCACACACATTTGGAACTCTCCTGGGGTGCCCTCACACATATTATTCCCTCATTTAGAGGATATTTTCACAAAAAAGTGAAATTTTCAAAAATCCCGAAAATTGTCTGAAAATGACTAAATATCAAGGACTCATTGGGCGAATCGCTCTGGAACTGAAATAGGAACGCTCACTGACATTTCCCCTATCTGAAAGTCTGATAAACGCCGGAAAAATGACTAAGTACGAAAAAAAAAAATTTCAACTTTTTTCAATTTTACCCCCATGGGATATATATTCTACCCACACACATTTGGAACTCTCCTGGGGTACCCTCACACATATTATTCCCTCATTTAGTGGATATTTTCACAAAAAAAGTGAAATTTTCAAAAATCCAGAAAATTGGCTGAAAACGACTAAATATCAAGGACTCATTGGGCAAATCGCTCTGGAACTGAAATCGGAACGCTCACTGACATTTGCCCTATCTGAAAGTCTGATAAACGCCGGAAAAATGACTAAGTCCAAGAAAAAAATGTTTTCAACTTTTTTCAATTTTACCCCCGTGGGATATATATTCTACCCACACACATTTGGTACTCTCCTGGGGTACCCTCACACATATTATTCCCTCATTTAGTGGATATTTTCACAAAATAGTGAAATTTTCAAAAATCCAGAAAATTGGCTAAAAACGACTAAATATCATGGACACATTAGGCGAATCGCTCTGGAACTGAAATTGGAATGCTCACTGACAGTTGCCCTATCTGAAAGTCTGATAAACGCCGGAAAAATGACTAAGTCCAAATAAAAAATGTTTTCAACTTTTTTCAATTTTACCCCTGTGGGATATATATTCTACCCACACACATATGGAACTCTCCTGGGGTACCCTCACACATATTATTCCCTCATTTAGTGGATATTTTCACAAAAAAGTGAAATTTTCAAAAATCCAGAAAATTGGCTGAAAACGACTAAATATTATGGACTCATTGGGCGAATCGCTTTGGAACTGAAATAAGAATGCTCACTGACATTTCCCCTATCTGAAAGTCTGATAAATGCCGGAAAAATGACTAAGTCCAAGAAAAAAAATTTTTCAACTTTTTTCAGTTTTACCCCCGTGGAATATATTCTACCCACACACATTTGGAACTCTCCTGGGGTACCCTCACACATATTATTCCCTCATTTAGAGGATATTTTCACAAAAAAGTGAAATTTTCAAAAATCCCGAAAATTGGCTGAAAACGACTAAATATCAAGGACTCATTGGGCGAATAGCTCTGGAACTGAAATCGGAACACTCACTGACATTTGCCCTATCTGAAAGTCTGATAAATGCCGGAAAAATGACTAAGTCCAAATAAAAAATGTTTTCAACTTTTTTCAATTTTACCCCTGTGGGATATATATTCTACCCACACACATATGGAACTCTCCTGGGGTACCCTCACACATATTATTCCCTCATTTAGTGGATATTTTCACAAAAAAGTGAAATTTTCAAAAATCCAGAAGATTGGCTGAAAATGACTAAATATCAAGGACTCATTGGGCGAATCGCTCTGGAACTGAAATCGGAATGCTCACTGACATTTCCCCTATCTGAAAGTCTGATAAACGCCGGAAAAATGACTTAGTCCAAGAAAAAAAAAATTTTCAACTTTTTTCAATTTTACCCCCGTGGGATATATATTCTACCCACACACATTTGGAACTCTCCTGGGGTACCCTCACACATATTATTCCCTCATTTAGTGGATATTTTCACAAAAAAACTGAAATTTTCAAAAATCCAGAAAATTGGCTGAAAACGACTAAATATCAAGGACTCATTGGGCGAATCGCTCTGGAACTGAAATCGGAACGCTCACTGACAGTTGCCCTATCTGAAAGTCTGATAAACGCCGGAAAAATGACTAAGTCCAAATAAAAAATGTTTTCAACTTTTTTCAATTTTACCCCTGTGGGATATATATTCTACCCACACACATATGGAACTCTCCTGGGGTACCCTCACACATATTATTCCCTCATTTAGTGGATATTTTCACAAAAAAGTGAAATTTTCAAAAATCCAGAAAATTGGCTGAAAATGACTAAATATCAAGGACTCATTGGGAGAATCGCTCTGGAACTGAAATCGGAATGCTCACTGACATTTCCCCTATCTGAAAGTCTGATAAACGCCGGAAAAATGACTTAGTCCAAGAAAAAAAAAATTTTCAACTTTTTTCAATTTTACCCCCGTGGGATATATATTCTACCCACACACATTTGGAACTCTCCTGGGGTACCCTCACACATATTATTCTCTCATTTAGTGGATATTTTCACAAAAAAAGTGAAATTTTCAAAAATCCAGAAAATTGGCTGAAAACGACTAAATATCAAGGACTCATTGGGCAAATGGCTCTGGAACTGAAATCGGAATGCTCACTGACAGTTGCCCTATCTGAAAGTCTGATAAACGCCGGAAAAATGACTAAGTCCAAATAAAAAATATTTTCAACTTTTTTCAATTTTACCCCTGTGGGATATATATTCTACCCACACACATATGGAACTCTCCTGGGGTACCCTCACACATATTATTCTCTCATTTAGTGGATATTTTCACAAAAAAGAGAAATTTTCAAAAATCCAGAAAATTGGCTGAAAACGACTAAATATTATGGACTCATTGGGCGAATCGCTTTGGAACTGAAATAAGAATGCTCACTGACATTTTCCCCATCTGAAAGTCTGATAAACGCCGGAAAAATGACTAAGTCCAAGAAAAAAAATTTTTCAACTTTTTTCAGTTTTACCCCCGTGGAATATATTCTACCCACACACATTTGGAACTCTCCTGGGGTACCCTCACACATATTATTCCCTCATTTAGAGGATATTTTCACAAAAAAGTGAAATTTTCAAAAATCCCGAAAATTGGCTGAAAACGACTAAATATCAAGGACTCATTGGGCGAATAGCTCTGGAACTGAAATCGGAACACTCACTGACATTTGCCCTATCTGAAAGTCTGATAAACGCCGGAAAAATGACTAAGTACGAAAAAAAAAAATTTCAACTTTTTTCAATTTTACCCCCGTGGGATATATATTCTACCCACACACATTTGGAACTCTCCTGGGGTACCCTCACACATATTATTCCCTCATTTAGTGGATATTTTCACAAAAAAAGTGAAATTTTCAAAAATCCCAAAAATTGGCTGAAAACGACTAAATATCAAGGACTCATTGGGCGAATCGCTCTGGAACTGAAATCGGAACGCTCACTGACAGTTGCCCTATCTGAAAGTCTGATAAACGCCGGAAAAATGACTAAGTACGAAAAAAAAAAATTTCAACTTTTTTCAATTTTACCCCCGTGGGATATATATTCTACCCACACACATTTGGAACTCTCCTGGGGTACCCTCACACATATTATTCCCTCATTTAGTGGATATTTTCACAAAAAAAGTGAAATTTTCAAAAATCCAGAAAATTGGCTGAAAACGACTAAATATCAAGGACTCATTGGGCGAATCGCTCTGGAACTGAAATCGGAACGCTCACTGACAGTTGCCCTATCTGAAAGTCTGATAAAAGCCGGAAAAATGACTAAGTCCAAATAAAAAATGTTTTCAACTTTTTTCAATTTTACCCCTGTGGGATATATATTCTACCCACACACATATGGAACTCTCCTGGGGTACCCTCACACATATTATTCCCTCATTTAGTGGATATTTTCACAAAAAAGTGAAATTTTCAAAAATCCAGAAAATTGGCTGAAAACGACTAAATATTATGGACTCATTGGGCGAATCGCTTTGGAACTGAAATAAGAACGCTCACTGACATTTCCCCCATCTGAAAGTTTGATAAACGCCGGAAAAATGACTAAGTCCAAGAAAAAAATGTTTTCAACTTTTTTAAATTTTACCCCCGTGGGATATATATTCTACCCACACACATTTGGAACTCTCCTGGAGTACCCTCACACATATTATTCTCTCATTTAGTGGATATTTTCACAAAAAAAGTGAAATTTTCAAAAATCCAGAAAATTGGCTGAAAACGACTAAATATCAAGGACTCATTGGGCAAATGGCTCTGGAACTGAAATCGGAATGCTCACTGACAGTTGCCCTATCTGAAAGTCTGATAAACGCCGGAAAAATGACTAAGTCCAAATAAAAAATGTTTTCAACTTTTTTCAATTTTACCCCTGTGGGATATATATTCTACCCACACACATATGGAACTCTCCTGGGGTACCCTCACACATATTATTCCCTCATTTAGTGGATATTTTCACAAAAAAGTGAAATTTTCAAAAATCCAGAAAATTGGCTGAAAATGACTAAATATCAAGGACTCATTGGGCGAATCGCTCTGGAACTGAAATCGAAATGCTCACTGACATTTCCCCTATCTGAAAGTCTGATAAACGCCGGAAAAATGACTTAGTCCAAGAAAAAAAAAATTTTCAACTTTTTTCAATTTTACCCCCGTGGGATATATATTCTACCCACACACATTTGGAACTCTCCTGGGGTACCCTCACACATATTATTCCCTCATTTAGTGGATATTTTCACAAAAAAAGTGAAATTTTCAAAAATCCAGAAAATTGGCTGAAAACGACTAAATATCAAGGACTCATTGGGCGAATCGCTCTGGAACTGAAATCGGAACGCTCACTGACAGTTGCCCTATCTGAAAGTCTGATAAACACCGGAAAAATGACTAAGTCCAAATAAAAAATGTTTTCAACTTTTTTCAATTTTACCCCTGTGGGATATATATTCTACCCACACACATATGGAACTCTCCTAGGGTGCCCTCACACATATTATTCCCTCATTTAGTGGATATTTTCACAAAAAAGTGAAATTTTCAAAAATCCAGAAAATTGGCTGAAAATGACTAAATATCAAGGACTCATTGGGCGAATCGCTCTGGAACTGAAATCGGAATGCTCACTGACATTTCCCCTATCTGAAAGTCTGATAAACGCCGGAAAAATGACTTAGTCCAAGAAAAAAAAAATTTTCAACTTTTTTCAATTTTACCCCCGTGGGATATATATTCTACCCACACACATTTGGAACTCTCCTGGGGTACCCTCACACATATTATTCTCTCATTTAGTGGATATTTTCACAAAAAAAGTGAAATTTTCAAAAATCCAGAAAATTGGCTGAAAACGACTAAATATCAAGGACTCATTGGGCAAATGGCTCTGGAACTGAAATCGGAATGCTCACTGACAGTTGCCCTATCTGAAAGTCTGATAAACGCCGGAAAAATGACTAAGTCCAAATAAAAAATGTTTTCAACTTTTTTCAATTTTACCCCTGTGGGATATATATTCTACCCACACACATATGGAACTCTCCTGGGGTACCCTCACACATATTATTCCCTCATTTAGTGGATATTTTCACAAAAAAGTGAAATTTTCAAAAATCCAGAAAATTGGCTGAAAACGACTAAATATTATGGACTCATTGGGCGAATCGCTTTGGAACTGAAATAAGAATGCTCACTGACATTTCCCCCATCTGAAAGTCTGATAAACGCCGGAAAAATGACTAAGTCCAAGAAAAAAAATTTTTCAACTTTCTTCAGTTTTACCCCCGTGGAATATATTCTACCCACACACATTTGGAACTCTCCTGGGGTACCCTCACACATATTATTCCCTCATTTAGAGGATATTTTCACAAAAAAGTGAAATTTTCAAAAATCCAGAAAATTGGCTGAAAACGACTAAATATCAAGGACTCATTGGGCAAATGGCTCTGGAACTGAAATCGGAATGCTCACTGACATTTCCCCTATCTGAAAGTCTGATAAATGCCGGAAAAATGACTAAGTCCAAGAAAAAAATTTTTTCAACTTTTTTCAGTTTTACCCCCGTGGAATATATTCTACCCACACACATTTGGAACTCTCCTGGGGTACCCTCACACATATTATTCCCTCATTTAGAGGATATTTTCACAAAAAAGTGAAATTTTCAAAAATCCCGAAAATTGGCTGAAAACGACTAAATATCAAGGACTCATTGGGCGAATAGCTCTGGAACTGAAATCGGAACACTCACTGACATTTGACCTATCTGAAAGTCTGATAAACGCCGGAAAAATGACTAAGTACGAAAAAAAAAAATTTCAACTTTTTTCAATTTTACCTCCGTGGGATATATATTCTACCCACACACATTTGGAACTCTCCTGGGGTACCCTCACACATATTATTCCCTCATTTAGTGGATATTTTCACAAAAAAAGTGAAATTTTCAAAAATCCAGAAAATTGGCTGAAAACGACTAAATATCAAGGACTCATTGGGCGAATCGCTCTGGAACTGAAATCGGAACGCTCACTGACAGTTGCCCTATCTGAAAGTCTGATAAACGCCGGAAAAATGACTTAGTCCAAATAAAAAATGTTTTCAACTTTTTTCAATTTTACCCCTGTGGGATATATATTCTACCCACACACATATGGAACTCTCCTAGGGTGCCCTCACACATATTATTCCCTCATTTAGTGGATATTTTCACAAAAAAGTGAAATTTTCAAAAATCCAGAAAATTGGCTGAAAATGACTAAATATCAAGGACTCATTGGGCGAATCGCTCTGGAACTGAAATCGGAATGCTCACTGACATTTCCCCTATCTGAAAGTCTGATAAATGCCGGAAAAATGACTAAGTCCAAGAAAAAAAATTTTTCAACTTTTTTCAGTTTTACCCCCGTGGAATATATTCTACCCACACACATTTGGAACTCTCCTGGGGTACCCTCACACATATTATTCCCTCATTTAGTGGATATTTTCACAAAAAAAGTGAAATTTTCAAAAATCCAGAAAATTGGCTGAAAATGACTAAATATCAAGGACTCATTGGGCGAATCACTCTGGAACTGAAATCGGAACGCTCACTGACAGTTGCCCTATCTGAAAGTCTGATAAACGCCGGAAAAATGACTAAGTCCAAATAAAAAATGTTTTCAACTTTTTTCAATTTTACCCCTGTGGGATATATATTCTACCCACACACATATGGAACTCTCCTGGGGTACCCTCACACATATTATTCCCTCATTTAGTGGATATTTTCACAAAAAAGTGAAATTTTCAAAAATCCAGAAAATTGGCTGAAAATGACTAAATATCAAGGACTCATTGGGCGAATCGCTCTGGAACTGAAATCGGAATGCTCACTGACATTTCCCCTATCTGAAAGTCTGATAAACGCCGGAAAAATGACTTAGTCCAAGAAAAAAAAAATTTTCAACTTTTTTCAATTTTACCCCCGTGGGATATATATTCTACCCACACACATTTGGAACTCTCCTGGGGTACCCTCACACATATTATTCTCTCATTTAGTGGATATTTTCACAAAAAAAGTGAAATTTTCAAAAATCCAGAAAATTGGCTGAAAACGACTAAATATCAAGGACTCATTGGGCAAATGGCTCTGGAACTGAAATCGGAATGCTCACTGACAGTTGCCCTATCTGAAAGTCTGATAAACGCCGGAAAAATGACTAAGTCCAAATAAAAAATGTTTTTAACTTTTTTCAATTTTACCCCTGTGGGATATATATTCTACCCACACACATATGGAACTCTCCTGGGGTACCCTCACACATATTATTCCCTCATTTAGTGGATATTTTCACAAAAAAGTGAAATTTTCAAAAATCCAGAAAATTGGCTGAAAATGACTAAATATCAAGGACTCATTGGGCGAATCGCTCTGGAACTGAAATCGAAATGCTCACTGACATTTCCCCTATCTGAAAGTCTGATAAACGCCGGAAAAATGACTTAGTCCAAGAAAAAAAAAATTTTCAACTTTTTTCAATTTTACCCCCGTGGGATATATGTTCTACCCACACACATTTGGAACTCTCCTGGGGTACCCTCACACATATTATTCTCTCATTTAGTGGATATTTTCACAAAAAAGTGAAATTTTCAAAAATCCAGAAAATTGGCTGAAAACGACTAAATATTATGGACTCATTGGGCGAATCGCTTTGGAACTGAAATAAGAATGCTCACTGACATTTCCCCCATCTGAAAGTCTGATAAACGCCGGAAAAATGACTAAGTCCAAGAAAAAAATTTTTTCAACTTTCTTCAGTTTTACCCCCGTGGAATATATTCTACCCACACACATTTGGAACTCTCCTGGGGTACCCTCACACATATTATTCCCTCATTTAGAGGATATTTTCACAAAAAAGTGAAATTTTCAAAAATCCAGAAAATTGGCTGAAAACGACTAAATATCAAGGACTCATTGGGCAAATGGCTCTGGAACTGAAATCGGAATGCTCACTGACATTTCCCCTATCTGAAAGTCTGATAAATGCCGGAAAAATGACTAAGTCCAAGAAAAAAAATTTTTCAACTTTTTTCAGTTTTTCCCCCGTGGAATATATTCTACCCACACACATTTGGAACTCTCCTGGGGTACCCTCACACATATTATTCCCTCATTTAGAGGATATTTTCACAAAAAAGTGAAATTTTCAAAAATCCCGAAAATTGGCTGAAAACGACTAAATATCAAGGACTCATTGGGCGAATAGCTCTGGAACTGAAATCGGAACACTCACTGACATTTGCCCTATCTGAAAGTCTGATAAACGCCGGAAAAATGACTAAATACGAAAAAAAAAAATTTCAACTTTTTTCAATTTTACCTCCGTGGGATATATATTCTACCCACACACATTTGGAACTCTCCTGGGGTACCCTCACACATATTATTCCCTCATTTAGTGGATATTTTCACAAAAAAAGTGAAATTTTCAAAAATCCAGAAAATTGGCTGAAAACGACTAAATATCAAGGACTCATTGGGCGAATCGCTCTGGAACTGAAATCGGAACGCTCACTGACAGTTGCCCTATCTGAAAGTCTGATAAACGCCGGAAAAATGACTTAGTCCAAATAAAAAATGTTTTCAACTTTTTTCAATTTTACCCCTGTGGGATATATATTCTACCCACACACATATGGAACTCTCCTAGGGTGCCCTCACACATATTATTCCCTCATTTAGTGGATATTTTCACAAAAAAGTGAAATTTTCAAAAATCCAGAAAATTGGCTGAAAATGACTAAATATCAAGGACTCATTGGGCGAATCGCTCTGGAACTGAAATCGGAATGCTCACTGACATTTCCCCTATCTGAAAGTCTGATAAATGCCGGAAAAATGACTAAGTCCAAGAAAAAAAATTTTTCAACTTTTTTCAGTTTTACCCCCGTGGAATATATTCTACCCACACACATTTGGAACTCTCCTGGGGTACCCTCACACATATTATTCCCTCATTTAGTGGATATTTTCACAAAAAAAGTGAAATTTTCAAAAATCCAGAAAATTGGCTGAAAATGACTAAATATCAAGGACTCATTGGGCGAATCACTCTGGAACTGAAATCGGAACGCTCACTGACAGTTGCCCTATCTGAAAGTCTGATAAACGCCGGAAAAATGACTAAGTCCAAATAAAAAATGTTTTCAACTTTTTTCAATTTTACCCCTGTGGGATATATATTCTACCCACACACATATGGAACTCTCCTGGGGTACCCTCACACATATTATTCCCTCATTTAGTGGATATTTTCACAAAAAAGTGAAATTTTCAAAAATCCAGAAAATTGGCTGAAAATGACTAAATATCAAGGACTCATTGGGCGAATCGCTCTGGAACTGAAATCGGAATGCTCACTGACATTTCCCCTATCTGAAAGTCTGATAAACGCCGGAAAAATGACTTAGTCCAAGAAAAAAAAAATTTTCAACTTTTTTCAATTTTACCCCCGTGGGATATATATTCTACCCACACACATTTGGAACTCTCCTGGGGTACCCTCACACATATTATTCTCTCATTTAGTGGATATTTTCACAAAAAAAGTGAAATTTTCAAAAATCCAGAAAATTGGCTGAAAACGACTAAATATCAAGGACTCATTGGGCAAATGGCTCTGGAACTGAAATCGGAATGCTCACTGACAGTTGCCCTATCTGAAAGTCTGATAAACGCCGGAAAAATGACTAAGTCCAAATAAAAAATGTTTTTAACTTTTTTCAATTTTACCCCTGTGGGATATATATTCTACCCACACACATATGGAACTCTCCTTGGGTACCCTCACACATATTATTCCCTCATTTAGTGGATATTTTCACAAAAAAGTGAAATTTTCAAAAATCCAGAAAATTGGCTGAAAATGACTAAATATCAAGGACTCATTGGGCGAATCGCTCTGGAACTGAAATCGAAATGCTCACTGACATTTCCCCTATCTGAAAGTCTGATAAACGCCGGAAAAATGACTTAGTCCAAGAAAAAAAAAATTTTCAACTTTTTTCAATTTTACCCCCGTGGGATATATGTTCTACCCACACACATTTGGAACTCTCCTGGGGTACCCTCACACATATTATTCTCTCATTTAGTGGATATTTTCACAAAAAAGTGAAATTTTCAAAAATCCAGAAAATTGGCTGAAAACGACTAAATATTATGGACTCATTGGGCGAATCGCTTTGGAACTGAAATAAGAATGCTCACTGACATTTCCCCCATCTGAAAGTCTGATAAACGCCGGAAAAATGACTAAGTCCAAGAAAAAAATTTTTTCAACTTTCTTCAGTTTTACCCCCGTGGAATATATTCTACCCACACACATTTGGAACTCTCCTGGGGTACCCTCACACATATTATTCCCTCATTTAGAGGATATTTTCACAAAAAAGTGAAATTTTCAAAAATCCAGAAAATTGGCTGAAAACGACTAAATATCAAGGACTCATTGGGCAAATGGCTCTGGAACTGAAATCGGAATGCTCACTGACATTTCCCCTATCTGAAAGTCTGATAAATGCCGGAAAAATGACTAAGTCCAAGAAAAAAAATTTTTCAACTTTTTTCAGTTTTTCCCCCGTGGAATATATTCTACCCACACACATTTGGAACTCTCCTGGGGTACCCTCACACATATTATTCCCTCATTTAGAGGATATTTTCACAAAAAAGTGAAATTTTCAAAAATCCCGAAAATTGGCTGAAAACGACTAAATATCAAGGACTCATTGGGCGAATAGCTCTGGAACTGAAATCGGAACACTCACTGACATTTGCCCTATCTGAAAGTCTGATAAACGCCGGAAAAATGACTAAATACGAAAAAAAAAAATTTCAACTTTTTTCAATTTTACCTCCGTGGGATATATATTCTACCCACACACATTTGGAACTCTCCTGGGGTACCCTCACACATATTATTCCCTCATTTAGTGGATATTTTCACAAAAAAAGTGAAATTTTCAAAAATCCAGAAAATTGGCTGAAAACGACTAAATATCAAGGACTCATTGGGCGAATCGCTCTGGAACTGAAATCGGAACGCTCACTGACAGTTGCCCTATCTGAAAGTCTGATAAACGCCGGAAAAATGACTTAGTCCAAATAAAAAATGTTTTCAACTTTTTTCAATTTTACCCCTGTGGGATATATATTCTACCCACACACATATGGAACTCTCCTGGGGTACCCTCACACATATTATTCCCTCATTTAGTGGATATTTTCACAAAAAAGTGAAATTTTCAAAAATCCAGAAAATTGGCTGAAAATGACTAAATATCAAGGACTCATTGGGCGAATCGCTCTGGAACTGAAATCGGAATGCTCACTGACATTTCCCCTATCTGAAAGTCTGATAAACGCCGGAAAAATGACTTAGTCCAAGAAAAAAAAAATTTTCAACTTTTTTCAATTTTACCCCCGTGGGATATATATTCTACTCACACACATTTGGAACTCTCCTGGGGTACCCTCACACATATTATTCCCTCATTTAGTGGATATTTTCACAAAAAATGTGAAATTTTCAAAAATCCAGAAAATTGGCTGAAAACGACTAAATATCAAGGACTCATTGGGCGAATCGCTCTGGAACTGAAATCGGAAGGCTCACTTACATTTCCCCCATCTGAAAGTCTGATAAACGCCGGAAAAATGACTAAGTCCAAAAAAAATTTTTTTCAACTTTTTTTAATTTTACCCCCGTGGGATATATGTTCTACCCACACACATTTGGAACTCTCCTGGGGTACCCTCACACATATTATTCTCTCATTTAGTGGATATTTTCACAAAAAAGTAAAATTTTCAAAAATCCAGAAAATTGGCTGAAAACGACTAAATATTATGGACTCATTGGGCGAATCGCTTTGGAACTGAAATAAGAACGCTCACTGACATTTCCCCCATCTGAAAGTCTGATAAACGCCGGAAAAATGACTAAGTCCAAGAAAAAAATGTTTTCAACTTTTTTAAATTTTACCCCCGTGGGATATATATTCTACCCACACACATTTGGAACTCTCCTGGGGTACCCTCACACATATTATTCTCTCATTTAGTGGATATTTTCACAAAAAAAGTGAAATTTTCAAAAATCCAGAAAATTGGCTGAAAACGACTAAATATCAAGGACTCATTGGGCAAATGGCTCTGGAACTGAAATCGGAATGCTCACTGACAGTTGCCCTATCTGAAAGTCTGATAAACGCCGGAAAAATGACTAAGTCCAAATAAAAAATGTTTTCAATTTTTTTCAATTTTACCCCTGTGGGATATATATTCTACCCACACACATATGGAACTCTCCAGGGGTACCCTCACACATATTATTCCCTCATTTAGTGGATATTTTCACAAAAAAGTGAAATTTTCAAAAATCCAGAAAATTGGCTGAAAATGACTAAATATCAAGGACTCATTGGGCGAATCGCTCTGGAACTGAAATCGAAATGCTCACTGACATTTCCCCTATCTGAAAGTCTGATAAACGCCGGAAAAATGACTTAGTCCAAGAAAAAAAAAATTTTCAACTTTTTTCAATTTTACCCCCGTGGGATATATGTTCTACCCACACACATTTGGAACTCTCCTGGGGTACCCTCACACATATTATTCTCTCATTTAGTGGATATTTTCACAAAAAAGTGAAATTTTCAAAAATCCAGAAAATTGGCTGAAAACGACTAAATATTATGGACTCATTGGGCGAATCGCTTTGGAACTGAAATAAGAATGCTCACTGACATTTCCCCCATCTGAAAGTCTGATAAACGCCGGAAAAATGACTAAGTCCAAGAAAAAAATTTTTTCAACTTTCTTCAGTTTTACCCCCGTGGAATATATTCTACCCACACACATTTGGAACTCTCCTGGGGTACCCTCACACATATTATTCCCTCATTTAGAGGATATTTTCACAAAAAAGTGAAATTTTCAAAAATCCAGAAAATTGGCTGAAAACGACTAAATATCAAGGACTCATTGGGCAAATGGCTCTGGAACTGAAATCGGAATGCTCACTGACATTTCCCCTATCTGAAAGTCTGATAAATGCCGGAAAAATGACTAAGTCCAAGAAAAAAAATTTTTCAACTTTTTTCAGTTTTTCCCCCGTGGAATATATTCTACCCACACACATTTGGAACTCTCCTGGGGTACCCTCACACATATTATTCCCTCATTTAGAGGATATTTTCACAAAAAAGTGAAATTTTCAAAAATCCCGAAAATTGGCTGAAAACGACTAAATATCAAGGACTCATTGGGCGAATAGCTCTGGAACTGAAATCGGAACACTCACTGACATTTGCCCTATCTGAAAGTCTGATAAACGCCGGAAAAATGACTAAATACGAAAAAAAAAAATTTCAACTTTTTTCAATTTTACCTCCGTGGGATATATATTCTACCCACACACATTTGGAACTCTCCTGGGGTACCCTCACACATATTATTCCCTCATTTAGTGGATATTTTCACAAAAAAAGTGAAATTTTCAAAAATCCAGAAAATTGGCTGAAAACGACTAAATATCAAGGACTCATTGGGCGAATCGCTCTGGAACTGAAATCGGAACGCTCACTGACAGTTGCCCTATCTGAAAGTCTGATAAACGCCGGAAAAATGACTTAGTCCAAATAAAAAATGTTTTCAACTTTTTTCAATTTTACCCCTGTGGGATATATATTCTACCCACACACATATGGAACTCTCCTGGGGTACCCTCACACATATTATTCCCTCATTTAGTGGATATTTTCACAAAAAAGTGAAATTTTCAAAAATCCAGAAAATTGGCTGAAAATGACTAAATATCAAGGACTCATTGGGCGAATCGCTCTGGAACTGAAATCGGAATGCTCACTGACATTTCCCCTATCTGAAAGTCTGATAAACGCCGGAAAAATGACTTAGTCCAAGAAAAAAAAAATTTTCAACTTTTTTCAATTTTACCCCCGTGGGATATATATTCTACTCACACACATTTGGAACTCTCCTGGGGTACCCTCACACATATTATTCCCTCATTTAGTGGATATTTTCACAAAAAATGTGAAATTTTCAAAAATCCAGAAAATTGGCTGAAAACGACTAAATATCAAGGACTCATTGGGCGAATCGCTCTGGAACTGAAATCGGAAGGCTCACTTACATTTCCCCCATCTGAAAGTCTGATAAACGCCGGAAAAATGACTAAGTCCAAAAAAAATTTTTTTCAACTTTTTTTAATTTTACCCCCGTGGGATATATGTTCTACCCACACACATTTGGAACTCTCCTGGGGTACCCTCACACATATTATTCTCTCATTTAGTGGATATTTTCACAAAAAAGTAAAATTTTCAAAAATCCAGAAAATTGGCTGAAAACGACTAAATATTATGGACTCATTGGGCGAATCGCTTTGGAACTGAAATAAGAACGCTCACTGACATTTCCCCCATCTGAAAGTCTGATAAACGCCGGAAAAATGACTAAGTCCAAGAAAAAAATGTTTTCAACTTTTTTAAATTTTACCCCCGTGGGATATATATTCTACCCACACACATTTGGAACTCTCCTGGGGTACCCTCACACATATTATTCTCTCATTTAGTGGATATTTTCACAAAAAAAGTGAAATTTTCAAAAATCCAGAAAATTGGCTGAAAACGACTAAATATCAAGGACTCATTGGGCAAATGGCTCTGGAACTGAAATCGGAATGCTCACTGACAGTTGCCCTATCTGAAAGTCTGATAAACGCCGGAAAAATGACTAAGTCCAAATAAAAAATGTTTTCAATTTTTTTCAATTTTACCCCTGTGGGATATATATTCTACCCACACACATATGGAACTCTCCAGGGGTACCCTCACACATATTATTCCCTCATTTAGTGGATATTTTCACAAAAAAGTGAAATTTTCAAAAATCCAGAAAATTGGCTGAAAATGACTAAATATCAAGGACTCATTGGGCGAATCGCTCTGGAACTGAAATCGAAATGCTCACTGACATTTCCCCTATCTGAAAGTCTGATAAACGCCGGAAAAATGACTAAGTCCAAAAAAAATTTTTTTTCAACTTTCTTCAATTTTACCCCCGAGGGATATATATTCTACCCACACACATTTGGAACTCTCCTGGGGTACCCTCACACATATTATTCCCTCATTTAGTGGATATTTTCACAAAAAAGTGAAATTTTCAAAAATCCAGAAAATTGGCTGAAAACGACTAAATATCAAGGACTCATTGGGCGAATCGCTCTGGAACTGAAATCGGAAGGCTCACTTACATTTCCCCCATCTGAAAGTCTGATAAATGCCGGAAAAATGACTAAGTCCAAATAAAAAATGTTTTCAACTTTTTTCAATTTTAACCCTGTGGGATATATATTCTACCCACACACATATGGAACTCTCCTGGGGTACCCTCACACATATTATTCCCTCATTTAGTGGATATTTTCACAAAAAAGTGAAATTTTCAAAAATCCAGAAAATTGGCTGAAAATGACTAAATATCAAGGACTCATTGGGCGAATCGCTCTGGAACTGAAATCGGAATGCTCACTGACATTTCCCCTATCTGAAAGTCTGATAAACGCCGGAAAAATGACTTAGTCCAAGAAAAAAAAAATTTACAACTTTTTTCAATTTTACCCCCGTGGGATATATATTCTACCCACACACATTTGGAACTCTCCTGGGGTACCCTCACACATATTATTATCTCATTTAGTGGATATTTTCACAAAAAAGTGAAATTTTCAAAAATCCAGAAAATTGGCTGAAAACGACTAAATATTATGGACTCATTGGGCGAATCGCTTTGGAACTGAAATAAGAACGCTCACTGACATTTCCCCCATCTGAAAGTCTGATAAACGCCGGAAAAATGACTAAGTCCAAGAAAAAAATGTTTTCAACTTTTTTAAATTTTACCCCCGTGGGATATATATTCTACCCACACACATTTGGAACTCTCCTGGGGTACCCTCACACATATTATTCTCTCATTTAGTGGATATTTTCACAAAAAAAGTGAAATTTTCAAAAATCCAGAAAATTGGCTGAAAACGACTAAATATCAAGGACTCATTGGGCAAATGGCTCTGGAACTGAAATCGGAATGCTCACTGACAGTTGCCCTATCTGAAAGTCTGATAAACGCCGGAAAAATGACTAAGTCCAAATAAAAAATGTTTTCAACTTTTTTCAATTTTACCCCTGTGGGATATATATTCTACCCACATACATATGGAACTCTCCAGGGGTACCCTCACACATATTATTCCCTCATTTAGTGGATATTTTCACAAAAAAGTGAAATTTTCAAAAATCCAGAAAATTGGCTGAAAATGACTAAATATCAAGGACTCATTGGGCGAATCGCTCTGGAACTGAAATCGAAATGCTCACTGACATTTCCCCTATCTGAAAGTCTGATAAACGCCGGAAAACTGACTTAGTCCAAGAAAAAAAAAATTTTCAACTTTTTTCAATTTTACCCCCGTGGGATATATATTCTACCCACACACATTTGGAACTCTCCTGGGGTACCCTCACACATATTATTCCCTCATTTAGTGGATATTTTCACAAAAAAAGTGAAATTTTCAAAAATCCAGAAAATTGGCTGAAAACGACTAAATATCAAGGACTCATTGGGCGAATCGCGCTGGAACTGAAATCGGAACGCTCACTGACAGTTGCCCTATCTGAAAGTCTGATAAACGCCGGAAAAATGACTAAGTCCAAATAAAAAATGTTTTCAACTTTTTTCAATTTTACCCCCGTGGGATATATATTCTACCCACACACATATGGAACTCTCCTGGGGTACCCTCACACATATTATTCCCTCATTTAGTGGATATTTTCACAAAAAAGTGAAATTTTCAAAAATCCAGAAAATTGGCTGAAAATGACTAAATATCAAGGACTCATTGGGCGAATCGCTCTGGAACTGTAATCGGAATGCTCACTGACATTTCCCCTATCTGAAAGTCTGATAAACGCCGGAAAAATGACTTAGTCCAAGAAAAAAAAAATTTTCAACTTTTTTCAATTTTAACCCCGTGGGATATATATTCTACCCACACACATTTGGAACTCTCCTGGGGTACTCTCACACATATTATTCCCTCATTTAGTGGATATTTTCACAAAAAAAGTGAAATTTTCAAAAATCCAGAAAATTGGCTGAAAACGACTAAATATCAAGGACTCATTGGGCGAATCGCTCTGGAACTGAAATCGGAACGCTCACTGACATTTCCCCTATCTGAAAGTCTGATAAATGCCGGAATAATGACTAAGTCCAAGAAAAAAAATTTTTCAACTTTTTTCAATTTTACCCCCGTGGGATATATATTCTACCCACACACATTTGGAACTCTCCTGGGGTACCCTCACACATATTATTCTCTCATTTAGTGGATATTTTCACAAAAAAGTGAAATATTCAAAAATCCAGAAAATTGGCTGAAAACGACTAAATATTAAGGACTCATTGGGCAAATCGCTCTGGAACTGAAATCGGAATGCTCACTGACATTTCTCCGATCAGAAAGTCTGATAAACGCCGGAAAAATGACAGTCCAAGAAAAAAAAATTTTTCAACTTTTTTCAATTTTACCCCCGTGGGATATATATTCTACCCACACACATTTGGAACTCTCCTGGGGAACCCTCACACATATTATTCCCTCATTTAGTGGATATTTTCACAAAAAAAGTGAAATTTTCAAAAATCCAGAAAAATGGCTGAAAACGACTAAATATCAAGGACTCATTGGGCGAATCGCTCTGGAACTGAAATTGGAACGCTCACTGACAGTTGCCCTATCTGAAAGTCTGATAAACGCCGGAAAAATGACTAAGTCCAAAAGAAATTTTTTTTCAACTTTCTTCAATTTTACCCCCGTGGGATATATGTTCTACCCACACACATTTGGAACTCTCCTGGGGTACCCTCACACATATTATTCTCTCATTTAGTGGATATTTTCACAAAAAAGTGAAATTTTCAAAAATCCAGAAAATTGGCTGAAAACTACTAAATATCAAGGACTCATTAGGCGAATCGCTCTGGAACTGAAATCGGAACGCTCACTGACATTTCCCCTATCTGAAAGTCTGATAAACGCCGGAAAAATGACTAAGTCCGAAAAAAAAAATGTTCAACTTTTTTCAATTTTACCCCCGTGGGATATATATTCTACCCGCACACATTTGGAACTCTCCTGGGGTAACCTCACACATATTATTCTCTCATTTAGTGGATATTTTCACAAAAAAAGTGAAATTTTCAAAAATCCAGAAAATTGGCTGAAAACGACTAAATATCAAGGACTCATTGGGCAAATCGCTCTGGAACTGAAATCGGAACGCTCACTGACATTTCCCCTATCTGAAAGTCTGATAAACGCCAGAAAAATGACTAAGTCCAAGAAAAAAATTTTTTCAACTTTTTTCAATTTTACCCCCGTGGGATATATATTCTATCCACACACATTTGGAACTCTCCTGGGGTACCCTCACACATATTATTCCCTCATTTAGAGGATATTTTCACAAAAAAGTGAAATTTTCAAAAATCCCGAAAATTGTCTGAAAACGACTAAATATCAAGGACTCATTGGGCGAATCTCTGTGGAACTGAAATAGGAACGCTCACTGACATTTCCCCTATCTGAAAGTCTGATAAACGCCGGAAAAATGACTAAGTCCGAAAAAAAAAAAATTCAACTTTTTTCAATTTTACCCCTGTGGGATATATATTCTACCCACACACATTTGGAACTCTCCTGGGGTACCCTCACACATATTATTCCCTCATTTAGTGGATATTTTCACAAAAAAAGTGAAATTTTCAAAAATCCAGAAAATTGGCTGAAAACGACTAAATATTAAGGACTCATTGGGCAAATCGCTCTGGAACTGAAATCGGAACGCTCACTGACATTTCTCCGATCAGAAAGTCTGATAAACGCCGGAAAAATGACTAAGTCCAAGAAAAAAAATTTTTCAACTTTTTTCAATTTTACCCCCGTGGGATATATATTCTACCCACACACATTTGGAACTCTACTGGGGTACCGTCACACATATTATTCCCTCATTTAGTGGATATTTTCACAAAAAAGTGAAATTTTCAAAAAATCCAGAAAATTGGCTGAAAACAACTAAATATCAAGGACTCATTGGGCGAATCGCTCTGGAACTGAAATCGGAACGCTCACTGACATTTCCCCTATCTGAAAGTCTGATAAACGCCGGAAAAATGACTAAATCCCCAAAAAAATTTTTTTCAACTTTTTTTAATTTTACCCCCGTGGGATATATATTCTACCCACACACATTTGGAACTCTACTGGGGTACCCTCACACATATTATTCCCTCATTTAGTGGATATTTTCACAAAAAAAGTGAAATTTTCAAAAATCCAGAAAATTGGCTGAAAACGACTAAATATCAAGGATACATTGGGCGAATCGCTCTGGAACTGAAACAGTAACGCCCACTGACATTTCCCCTATCTGAAAGTCTGATAAACGCTGGAAAAATGACTAAGTAAAAAAAAAAAATTTTTTCAACTTTTCTCAATTTTACCCCCGTGAGATGTATATTTTATCCACACACATTTGGAACTCTCCTGGGGTACCCTCACTCATATTATTCCCTCATTTAGTGGATATTTTCACAAAAAAGTGAAATTTTAAAAAAATCCAGAAAATTGGCTGAAAACGACTAAATATCAAGGATACATTGGGCAAATCGCTCTGGAACTGAAATTGGAATGCTCACTGACATTTGCCCTATCTGAAAGTCTGATAAACGCCGGAAAAATGACTAAGTCCAAAAAAAAAATTTTTCAACTTTTTTCAATTTTACCCCCGTGGGATATATATTCTACCCACACACATTTGGAACTCTCCTGGGCTACTCTCACACATATTATTCCCTCATTTAGTGGATATTTTCACAAAAAAGTGAAATTTTCAAAAATCCAGAAAATTGGCTGAAAACGACTAAATATTAAGGACTCATTGGGCAAATCGCTCTGGAACTGAAATCGGAATGCTCACTGACATTTCTCCGATCAGAACGTCTGATAAACGCCGGAAAAATGACTAAGTCCAAGAAAAAAATTTTTTCAACTTTTTTCAATTTTACCCCCGTGGGATATATATTCTATCCACACACATTTGGAACTCTCCTGGGGTACCCTCACACATATTATTCCCTCATTTAGAGGATATTTTCACAAAAAAGTGAAATTTTCAAAAATCCCGAAAATTGTCTGAAAACGACTAAATATCAAGGACTCATTGGGCGAATCGCTCTGGAACTGAAATAGGAACGCTCACTGACATTTCCCCTATCTGAAAGTCTGATAAACGCCGGAAAAATGACTAAGTCCGAAAAAAAAAAAATTCAACTTTTTTCAATTTTACCCCTGTGGGATATATATTCTACCCACACACATTTGGAACTCTCCTGGGGTACCCTCACACATATTATTCCCTCATTTAGTGGATATTTTCACAAAAAAAGTGAAATTTTCAAAAATCCAGAAAATTGGCTGAAAACGACTAAATATTAAGGACTCATTGGGCAAATCGCTCTGGAACTGAAATCGGAACGCTCACTGACATTTCTCCGATCAGAAAGTCTGCTAAACGCCGGAAAAATGACTAAGTCCAAGAAAAAAAATTTTTCAACTTTTTTCAATTTTACCCCCGTGGGATATATATTCTACCCACACACATTTGGAACTCTACTGGGGTACCGTCACACATATTATTCCCTCATTTAGTGGATATTTTCACAAAAAAGTGAAATTTTCAAAAAATCCAGAAAATTGGCTGAAAACAACTAAATATCAAGGACTCATTGGGCGAATCGCTCTGGAACTGAAATCGGAACGCTCACTGACATTTCCCCTATCTGAAAGTCTGATAAACGCCGGAAAAATGACTAAATCCCCAAAAAAATTTTTTTCAACTTTTTTTAATTTTACCCCCGTGGGATATATATTCTACCCACACACATTTGGAACTCTACTGAGGTACCCTCACACATATTATTCCCTCATTTAGTGGATATTTTCACAAAAAAAGTGAAATTTTCAAAAATCCAGAAAATTGGCTGAAAACGACTAAATATCAAGGATACATTGGGCGAATCGCTCTGGAACTGAAACAGTAACGCCCACTGACATTTCCCCTATCTGAAAGTCTGATAAACGCTGGAAAAATGACTAAGTAAAAAAAAAAAATTTTTTCAACTTTTCTCAATTTTACCCCCGTGAGATGTATATTTTATCCACACACATTTGGAACTCTCCTGGGGTACCCTCACTCATATTATTCCCTCATTTAGTGGATATTTTCACAAAAAAGTGAAATTTTAAAAAAATCCAGAAAATTGGCTGAAAACGACTAAATATCAAGGATACATTGGGCAAATCGCTCTGGAACTGAAATTGGAATGCTCACTGACATTTGCCCTATCTGAAAGTCTGATAAACGCCGGAAAAATGACTAAGTCCAAAAAAAAATTTTTTTCAACTTTTTTCAATTTTACCCCCGTGGGATATATATTTTACCTACACACATTTGGAACTCTCCTGGGGTACCCTCACTCATATTATTCCCTCATTTAGTGGATATTTTCACAAAAAAGTGAAATTTTCAAAAAATCCAGAAAATTGGCTGAAAACTACTAAATATCAAGGACTCATTAGGCGAATCGCTCTGGAACTGAAATCGGAACGCTCACTGACATTTCCCCTATCTGAAAGTCTGATAAACGCCGGAAAAATGACTAAGTACGAAAAAAAAAATGTTCAACTTTTTTCAATTTTACCCCCGTGGGATATATATTCTACCCACACACATTTGGAACTCTCCTGGGGTACCCTCACACATATTATTCTCTCATTTAGTGGATATTTTCACAAAAAAGTGAAATTTTGAAAAATCCAGAAAATTGGCTGAAAACCACTAAATATTATGGACTCATTGGGCGAATCACTCTGGAACTGAAATAAGAACGCTCACTGACATTTCCCCTATCTGAAAGTCTGATAAACGCCGGAAAAATGACTAAGTCCAAGAAAAAAATGTTTTCAACTTTTTTCAATTTTACCCCCGTGGGATATATATTCTACCCACACACATTTGGAACTCTCCTGGGGTACCCTCACACATATTATTCCCTCATTTAGTGGATATTTTCACAAAAAAAGTGAAATTTTCAAAAATCCAGAAAATTGGCTAAAAACGACTAAATATCAAGGACTCATTAGGCGAATCGCTCTGGATCTGAAATCGGAGTGCTCACAGACATTTCCCCTATGTGAAAGTCTGATAAACGCCGGAAAAATGACTAAGTAAAAAAAAAAATTTTTTTCAACTTTTCTCAATTTTACCCCCGTGGGATGTATATTTTACCCACACACATTTGGAACTCTCCTGGGGTACCCTCACACATATTATTCCCTCATTTAGTGGATATTTTCACAAAAAAGTGAAATTTTAAAAAAATCCAGAAAATTGGCTGAAAACGACTAAATATCAAGGATACATTGGGCAAATCGCTCTGGAACTGAAATTGGAATGCTCACTGACATTTGCCCTATCTGAAAGTCTGATAAACGCCGGAAAAATGACTAAGTCCAAAAAAAAAATTTTTTCAACTTTTTTCAATTTTACCCCCGTGGGATATATATTTTACCCACACACATTTGGAACTCTCCTGGGGTACCCTCACACATATTATTCCCTCATTTAGTGGATATTTTCAAAAAAAAGTGAAATTTTCAAAAAATCCAGAAAATTGGCTGAAAACTACTAAATATCAAGGACTCATTAGGCGAATCGCTCTGGAACTGAAATCGGAACGCTCACTGACATTTCCCCTATCTGAAAGTCTGATAAACGCCGGAAAAATGACTAAGTCCAAAAAAAAAATTTTTCAACTTTTTTCAATTTTACCCCCGTGGGATATATATTCTACCCACACACATTTGGAACTCTCCTGGGCTACTCTCACACATATTATTCCCTCATTTAGTGGATATTTTCACAAAAAAGTGAAATTTTCAAAAATCCAGAAAATTGGCTGAAAACGACTAAATATTAAGGACTCATTGGGCAAATCGCTCTGGAACTGAAATCGGAATGCTCACTGACATTTCTCCGATCAGAACGTCTGATAAACGCCGGAAAAATGACTAAGTCCAAGAAAAAAATTTTTTCAACTTTTTTCAATTTTACCCCCGTGGGATATATATTCTATCCACACACATTTGGAACTCTCCTGGGGTACCCTCACACATATTATTCCCTCATTTAGAGGATATTTTCACAAAAAAGTGAAATTTTCAAAAATCCCGAAAATTGTCTGAAAACGACTAAATATCAAGGACTCATTGGGCGAATCGCTCTGGAACTGAAATAGGAACGCTCACTGACATTTCCCCTATCTGAAAGTCTGATAAACGCCGGAAAAATGACTAAGTCCGAAAAAAAAAAAATTCAACTTTTTTCAATTTTACCCCTGTGGGATATATATTCTACCCACACACATTTGGAACTCTCCTGGGGTACCCTCACACATATTATTCCCTCATTTAGTGGATATTTTCACAAAAAAAGTGAAATTTTCAAAAATCCAGAAAATTGGCTGAAAACGACTAAATATTAAGGACTCATTGGGCAAATCGCTCTGGAACTGAAATCGGAACGCTCACTGACATTTCTCCGATCAGAAAGTCTGCTAAACGCCGGAAAAATGACTAAGTCCAAGAAAAAAAATTTTTCAACTTTTTTCAATTTTACCCCCGTGGGATATATATTCTACCCACACACATTTGGAACTCTACTGGGGTACCGTCACACATATTATTCCCTCATTTAGTGGATATTTTCACAAAAAAGTGAAATTTTCAAAAAATCCAGAAAATTGGCTGAAAACAACTAAATATCAAGGACTCATTGGGCGAATCGCTCTGGAACTGAAATCGGAACGCTCACTGACATTTCCCCTATCTGAAAGTCTGATAAACGCCGGAAAAATGACTAAATCCCCAAAAAAATTTTTTTCAACTTTTTTTAATTTTACCCCCGTGGGATATATATTCTACCCACACACATTTGGAACTCTACTGAGGTACCCTCACACATATTATTCCCTCATTTAGTGGATATTTTCACAAAAAAAGTGAAATTTTCAAAAATCCAGAAAATTGGCTGAAAACGACTAAATATCAAGGATACATTGGGCGAATCGCTCTGGAACTGAAACAGTAACGCCCACTGACATTTCCCCTATCTGAAAGTCTGATAAACGCTGGAAAAATGACTAAGTAAAAAAAAAAAATTTTTTCAACTTTTCTCAATTTTACCCCCGTGAGATGTATATTTTATCCACACACATTTGGAACTCTCCTGGGGTACCCTCACTCATATTATTCCCTCATTTAGTGGATATTTTCACAAAAAAGTGAAATTTTAAAAAAATCCAGAAAATTGGCTGAAAACGACTAAATATCAAGGATACATTGGGCAAATCGCTCTGGAACTGAAATTGGAATGCTCACTGACATTTGCCCTATCTGAAAGTCTGATAAACGCCGGAAAAATGACTAAGTCCAAAAAAAAATTTTTTTCAACTTTTTTCAATTTTACCCCCGTGGGATATATATTTTACCTACACACATTTGGAACTCTCCTGGGGTACCCTCACTCATATTATTCCCTCATTTAGTGGATATTTTCACAAAAAAGTGAAATTTTCAAAAAATCCAGAAAATTGGCTGAAAACTACTAAATATCAAGGACTCATTAGGCGAATCGCTCTGGAACTGAAATCGGAACGCTCACTGACATTTCCCCTATCTGAAAGTCTGATAAACGCCGGAAAAATGACTAAGTACGAAAAAAAAAATGTTCAACTTTTTTCAATTTTACCCCCGTGGGATATATATTCTACCCACACACATTTGGAACTCTCCTGGGGTACCCTCACACATATTATTCTCTCATTTAGTGGATATTTTCACAAAAAAGTGAAATTTTGAAAAATCCAGAAAATTGGCTGAAAACCACTAAATATTATGGACTCATTGGGCGAATCACTCTGGAACTGAAATAAGAACGCTCACTGACATTTCCCCTATCTGAAAGTCTGATAAACGCCGGAAAAATGACTAAGTCCAAGAAAAAAATGTTTTCAACTTTTTTCAATTTTACCCCCGTGGGATATATATTCTACCCACACACATTTGGAACTCTCCTGGGGTACCCTCACACATATTATTCCCTCATTTAGTGGATATTTTCACAAAAAAAGTGAAATTTTCAAAAATCCAGAAAATTGGCTAAAAACGACTAAATATCAAGGACTCATTAGGCGAATCGCTCTGGATCTGAAATCGGAGTGCTCACAGACATTTCCCCTATGTGAAAGTCTGATAAACGCCGGAAAAATGACTAAGTAAAAAAAAAAATTTTTTTCAACTTTTCTCAATTTTACCCCCGTGGGATGTATATTTTACCCACACACATTTGGAACTCTCCTGGGGTACCCTCACACATATTATTCCCTCATTTAGTGGATATTTTCACAAAAAAGTGAAATTTTAAAAAAATCCAGAAAATTGGCTGAAAACGACTAAATATCAAGGATACATTGGGCAAATCGCTCTGGAACTGAAATTGGAATGCTCACTGACATTTGCCCTATCTGAAAGTCTGATAAACGCCGGAAAAATGACTAAGTCCAAAAAAAAAATTTTTTCAACTTTTTTCAATTTTACCCCCGTGGGATATATATTTTACCCACACACATTTGGAACTCTCCTGGGGTACCCTCACACATATTATTCCCTCATTTAGTGGATATTTTCAAAAAAAAGTGAAATTTTCAAAAAATCCAGAAAATTGGCTGAAAACTACTAAATATCAAGGACTCATTAGGCGAATCGCTCTGGAACTGAAATCGGAACGCTCACTGACATTTCCCCTATCTGAAAGTCTGATAAACGCCGGAAAAATGACTAAGTCCGAAAAAAAAAATGTTCAACTTTTTTCAATTTTACCCCCGTGGGATATATATTCTACCCACACACATTTGGAACTCTCCTGGGGTACCCTCACACATATTATTCTCTCATTTAGTGGATATTTTCACAAAAAAGTGAAATATTCAAAAATCCAGAAAATTGGCTGAAAACGACTAAATATTATGGACTCATTGGGCGAATCGCTCTGGAACTGAAATAAGAACGCTCACTGAAATTTCCCCTATCTGAAAGTCTGATAAACGCCGGAAAAATGACTAAGTCCAAGAAAAAAATGTTTTCAACTTTTTTCAATTTTACCCCCGTGGGATATATATTCTACCCACACACATTTGGAACTCTCCTGGGGTACCCTCACACATATTATTCCCTCATTTAGTGGATATTTTCACAAAAAAGTGAAATTTTCAAAAATCCAGAAAATTGGCTAAAAACGACTAAATATCAAGGACTCATTAGGCGAATCGCTCTGGATCTGAAATCGGAGTGCTCACAGACATTTGCCCTATCTGAAAGTCTGATAAACGCCGGAAAAATGACTAAGTAAAAAAAAAAATTTTTTTCAACTTTTTTTAATTTTACCCCCGTGCGATATATATTCTACCCACACACATTTGGAACTCTCCTGGGGTACCGTCACACATATTATTCCCTAATTTAGTGGATATTTTCACAAAAAAGTGAAATTTTCAAAAAATCCAGAAAATTGGCTGAAAACAACTAAATATCAAGGACTCATTGGGCGAATCGCTCTGGAACTGAAATCGGAACGCTCACTGACATTTCCCCTATCTGAAAGTCTGATAAACGTTGGAAAAATGACTAAATCCCAAAAAAAAATTTTTTCAACTTTTTTTAATTTTACCCCCGTGGGATATATATTCTACCCACACACATTTGGAACTCTACTGGGGTACCCTCACACATATTATTCCCTCATTTAGTGGATATTTTCACAAAAAAGTGAAATTTTCAAAAATCCAGAAAATTGGCTGAAAACGACTAAATATTAAGGACTCATTGGGCAAATCGCTCTGGAACTGAAATCGGAACGCTCACTGACATTTGCTCTATCTGAAAGTCTGATAAACGCCGGAAAAATGACTAAGTCCAAGAAAAAAATGTTTTCAACTTTTTTCAATTTTACCCCCGTGAGATATATATTCTACCCACACACATTTGGAACTCTCCTGGGGTACCCTCCCTCATTTAGTGGATATTTTCACAAAAAAGTGAAATTTTCAAAAAATCCAGAAAATTGGCTGAAAACGACTAAATATCAAGGACTCATTGGGCGAATCGCTCTGGAACTGAAATCGGAATGCTCACTGACATTTCCCCTATCTGAAAGTTGAATAAACGCCGGAAAAATGACTCAGTCCAAGAAAAAAAAATTTTCAACTTTTTTCAATTTTACCCCCGTGGGATATATATTCTACCCACACACATTTGGAACTCTCCTGGGGTACCCTCACACATATTATTCCATTATTTAGTGGATATTTTCACAAAAAAGTGAAATTTTCAAAAAATCCAGAAAATTGGCTAAAAACGACTAAATATCAAGGACTCATTGGGCGAATCGCTCTGGAACTGAAATAGGAACGCTCACTGACATTTCCCCTATCTGAAAGTCTGATAAACGCCGGAAAAATGACTAAGTCCGAAAAAAAAAAAATTCAACTTTTTTCAATTTTACCCCTGTGGGATATATATTCTACCCACACACATTTGGAACTCTCCTGGGGTACCCTCACACATATTATTCCCTCATTTAGTGGATATTTTCACAAAAAAAGTGAAATTTTCAAAAATCCAGAAAATTGGCTGAAAACGACTAAATATTAAGGACTCATTGGGCAAATCGCTCTGGAACTGAAATCGGAACGCTCACTGACATTTCTCCGATCAGAAAGTCTGCTAAACGCCGGAAAAATGACTAAGTCCAAGAAAAAAAATTTTTCAACTTTTTTCAATTTTACCCCCGTGGGATATATATTCTACCCACACACATTTGGAACTCTACTGGGGTACCGTCACACATATTATTCCCTCATTTAGTGGATATTTTCACAAAAAAGTGAAATTTTCAAAAAATCCAGAAAATTGGCTGAAAACAACTAAATATCAAGGACTCATTGGGCGAATCGCTCTGGAACTGAAATCGGAACGCTCACTGACATTTCCCCTATCTGAAAGTCTGATAAACGCCGGAAAAATGACTAAATCCCCCAAAAAAATTTTTTCAACTTTTTTTAATTTTACCCCCGTGGGATATATATTCTACCCACACACATTTGGAACTCTACTGGGGTACCCTCACACATATTATTCCCTCATTTAGTGGATATTTTCACAAAAAAAGTGAAATTTTCAAAAATCCAGAAAATTGGCTGAAAACGACTAAATATCAAGGATACATTGGGCGAATCGCTCTGGAACTGAAACAGTAATGCCCACTGACATTTCCCCTATCTGAAAGTCTGATAAACGCTGGAAAAATGACTAAGTAAAAAAAAAAAATTTTTTCAACTTTTCTCAATTTTACCCCCGTGAGATGTATATTTTATCCACACACATTTGGAACTCTCCTGGGGTACCCTCACTCATATTATTCCCTCATTTAGTGGATATTTTCACAAAAAAGTGAAATTTTAAAAAAATCCAGAAAATTGGCTGAAAACGACTAAATATCAAGGATACATTGGGCAAATCGCTCTGGAACTGAAATTGGAATGCTCACTGACATTTGCCCTATCTGAAAGTCTGATAAACGCCGGAAAAATGACTAAGTCCAAAAAAAAATTTTTTTCAACTTTTTTCAATTTTACCCCCGTGGGATATATATTTTACCTACACACATTTGGAACTCTCCTGGGGTACCCTCAGTCATATTATTCCCTCATTTAGTGGATATTTTCACAAAAAAGTGAAATTTTCAAAAAATCCAGAAAATTGGCTGAAAACTACTAAATATCAAGGACTCATTAGGCGAATCGCTCTGGAACTGAAATCGGAACGCTCACTGACATTTCCCCTATCTGAAAGTCTGATAAACGCCGGAAAAATGACTAAGTACGAAAAAAAAAATGTTCAACTTTTTTCAATTTTACCCCCGTGGGATATATATTCTACCCACACACATTTGGAACTCTCCTGGGGTACCCTCACACATATTATTCTCTCATTTAGTGGATATTTTCACAAAAAGGTGAAATTTTGAAAAATCCAGAAAATTGGCTGAAAACCACTAAATATTATGGACTCATTGGGCGAATCACTCTGGAACTGAAATAAGAACGCTCACTGACATTTCCCCTATCTGAAAGTCTGATAAACGCCGGAAAAATGACTAAGTCCAAGAAAAAAATGTTTTCAACTTTTTTCAATTTTACCCCCGTGGGATATATATTCTACCCACACACATTTGGAACTCTCCTGGGGTACCCTCACACATATTATTCCCTCATTTAGTGGATATTTTCACAAAAAAAGTGAAATTTTCAAAAATCCAGAAAATTGGCTAAAAACGACTAAATATCAAGGACTCATTAGGCGAATCGCTCTGGATCTGAAATCGGAGTGCTCACAGACATTTCCCCTATGTGAAAGTCTGATAAACGCCGGAAAAATGACTAAGTAAAAAAAAAAATTTTTTTCAACTTTTCTCAATTTTACCCCCGTGGGATGTATATTTTACCCACACACATTTGGAACTCTCCTGGGGTACCCTCACACATATTATTCCCTCATTTAGTGGATATTTTCACAAAAAAGTGAAATTTTAAAAAAATCCAGAAAATTGGCTGAAAACGACTAAATATCAAGGATACATTGGGCAAATCGCTCTGGAACTGAAATTGGAATGCTCACTGACATTTGCCCTATCTGAAAGTCTGATAAACGCCGGAAAAATGACTAAGTCCAAAAAAAAAATTTTTTCAACTTTTTTCAATTTTACCCCCGTGGGATATATATTTTACCCACACACATTTGGAACTCTCCTGGGGTACCCTCACACATATTATTCCCTCATTTAGTGGATATTTTCAAAAAAAAGTGAAATTTTCAAAAAATCCAGAAAATTGGCTGAAAACTACTAAATATCAAGGACTCATTAGGCGAATCGCTCTGGAACTGAAATCGGAACGCTCACTGACATTTCCCCTATCTGAAAGTCTGATAAACGCCGGAAAAATGACTAAGTCCGAAAAAAAAAATGTTCAACTTTTTTCAATTTTACCCCCGTGGGATATATATTCTACCCACACACATTTGGAACTCTCCTGGGGTACCCTCACACATATTATTCTCTCATTTAGTGGATATTTTCACAAAAAAGTGAAATATTCAAAAATCCAGAAAATTGGCTGAAAACGACTAAATATTATGGACTCATTGGGCGAATCGCTCTGGAACTGAAATAAGAACGCTCACTGAAATTTCCCCTATCTGAAAGTCTGATAAACGCCGGAAAAATGACTAAGTCCAAGAAAAAAATGTTTTCAACTTTTTTCAATTTTACCCCCGTGGGATATATATTCTACCCACACACATTTGGAACTCTCCTGGGGTACCCTCACACATATTATTCCCTCATTTAGTGGATATTTTCACAAAAAAGTGAAATTTTCAAAAATCCAGAAAATTGGCTAAAAACGACTAAATATCAAGGACTCATTAGGCGAATCGCTCTGGATCTGAAATCGGAGTGCTCACAGACATTTGCCCTATCTGAAAGTCTGATAAACGCCGGAAAAATGACTAAGTAAAAAAAAAAATTTTTTTCAACTTTTTTTAATTTTACCCCCGTGCGATATATATTCTACCCACACACATTTGGAACTCTCCTGGGGTACCGTCACACATATTATTCCCTAATTTAGTGGATATTTTCACAAAAAAGTGAAATTTTCAAAAAATCCAGAAAATTGGCTGAAAACAACTAAATATCAAGGACTCATTGGGCGAATCGCTCTGGAACTGAAATCGGAACGCTCACTGACATTTCCCCTATCTGAAAGTCTGATAAACGTTGGAAAAATGACTAAATCCCAAAAAAAAATTTTTTCAACTTTTTTTAATTTTACCCCCGTGGGATATATATTCTACCCACACATTTGGAACTCTACTGGGGTACCCTCACACATATTATTCCCTCATTTAGTGGATATTTTCACAAAAAAGTGAAATTTTCAAAAATCCAGAAAATTGGCTGAAAACGACTAAATATTAAGGACTCATTGGGCAAATCGCTCTGGAACTGAAATCGGAACGCTCACTGACATTTGCTCTATCTGAAAGTCTGATAAACGCCGGAAAAATGACTAAGTCCAAGAAAAAAATGTTTTCAACTTTTTTCAATTTTACCCCCGTGAGATATATATTCTACCCACACACATTTGGAACTCTCCTGGGGTACCCTCCCTCATTTAGTGGATATTTTCACAAAAAAGTGAAATTTTCAAAAAATCCAGAAAATTGGCTGAAAACGACTAAATATCAAGGACTCATTGGGCGAATCGCTCTGGAACTGAAATCGGAATGCTCACTGACATTTCCCCTATCTGAAAGTTGAATAAACGCCGGAAAAATGACTCAGTCCAAGAAAAAAAAATTTTCAACTTTTTTCAATTTTACCCCCGTGGGATATATATTCTACCCACACACATTTGGAACTCTCCTGGGGTACCCTCACACATATTATTCCATTATTTAGTGGATATTTTCACAAAAAAGTGAAATTTTCAAAAAATCCAGAAAATTGGCTAAAAACGACTAAATATCAAGGACTCATTAGGCGAATCGCTCTGGAACTGAAATCGGAATGCTCACAGACATTTGCCCTATCTGAAAGTCTGATAAACGCCGGAAAAATGACTAAGTCCAAAAAAAATTTTTTTTCAACTTTCTTCAATTTTACCCCCGTGGGATATATATTCTACCCACACACATTTGCAACTCTCCTGGGGTACCCTCACACATATTATTCCATTATTTAGTGGATATTTTCACAAAAAAGTGAAATTTTCAAAAAATCCAGAAAATTGGCTGAAAACGACTAAATATCAAGGATACATTGGGCGAATCGCTCTGGAACTGAAACAGTAACGCCCACTGACATTTCCCCTATGTGAAAGTCTGATAAACGCCGGAAAAATGACTAAATCCAAAAAAAATTTTTTTCAACTTTTTTTAATTTTACCCCCGTGGGATATATATTCTACCCACACACATTTGGAACTCTCCTGGGGAACCCTCACACATATTATTCCCTCATTTAGTGGACATTTTCACAAAAAAGTGAAATTTTCAAAAATCCAGAAAATTGGCTGAAAACGACTAAATATTAAGGACTCATTGGGCAAATCGCTCTGGAACTGAAATCGGAACGCTCACTGACATTTGCTCTATCTGAAAGTCTGATAAACGCCGGAAAAATGACTAAGTCCAAGAAAAAAATGTTTTCAACTTTTTTCAATTTTACCCCCGTGAGATACATATTCTACCCACACACATTTGGAACTCTCCTGGGGTACCCTCACACATATTATTCCCTCATTTAGTGGATATTTTCACAAAAAAGTGAAATTTTCAAAAATCCAGAAATTGGCTGAAAACGACTAAATATTAAAGACTCATTGGGCAAATCGCTCTGGAACTGAAATCGGAACGCTCACTGACATTTGCTCTATCTGAAAGTCTGATAAACGCCGGAAAAATGACTAAGTCCAAGAAAAAAATTTTTTTCAACTTTTCTCAATTTTACCCCCGTGGGATGTATATTTTACCCACACACATTTGGAACTCTCCTGGGGTACCGTCACACATATTATTCCCTCATTTAGTTTATATTTTCACAAAAAAGTGAAATTTTCAAAAAATCCAGAAAATTGGCTGAAAACGACTAAATATCAAGGACTCATTAGGCGAATCGCTCTGGAACTGAAATCGGAACGCTCACTGACATTTCCCCTATCTGAAAGTCTGATAAACGCCGGAAAAATGACTAAGTCCGAAAAAAAAAATCTTCAACTTTTTTCAATTTTACCCCCGTGGGATATATATTCTACCCACACACATTTGGAACTCTCCTGGGGTACCCTCACACATATTATTCTCTCATTTAGTGGATATTTTCACAAAAAAGTGAAATATTCAAAAATCCAGAAAATTGGCTGAAAACGACTAAATATTATGGACTCATTGGGCGAATCGCTCTGGAACTGAAATCGGAATGCTCACTGACATTTCCCCTATCTGAAAGTCTAATAAACGCCGGAAAAATGACTCAGTCCAAGAAAAAAAATTTTTCAACTTTTTTAAATTTTACCCCTGTGGGATATATATTCTACCCACACACATTTGGAACTCTCCTGGGGTGCCCTCACACATATGATTCCCTAATTTAGTGGATATTTTCATAAAAAAGTGAAATTTTCAAAAATCCAGAAAATTGCCTGAAAACGACTAAATATTAAGGACTTATTGGGCAAATCGCTCTGGAACTGAAATTGGAATGCTCACTGACATTTGCCCTATCTGAAAGTCTGATAAACGACGGAAAAATGTCTAAGTCCAAAAAAAAAATTTTTTCAACTTTTTTCAAGTTTACCCCCGTGGGATATATATTTTACCCACACACATTTGGAACTCTCCTGGGGTACCCTCACACATATTATTCCCTCATTTAGTGGATATTTTCACAAAAAAGTGAAATTTTCAAAAAATCCAGAAAATTGGCTGAAAACGACTAAATATCTAGGACTCATTAGGCGAATCGCTCTGGAACTGAAATCGGAACGCTCACTGACATTTCCCCTATCTGAAAGTCTGATAAACGCCGGAAAAATGACTAAGTCCAAGAAAAAAATGTTTTCAACTTTTTTCAATTTTACCCCCGTGGGATATATATTCTACCCACACACATTTGGAACTCTCCTGGGGTACCCTCACACATATTATTCCCTCATTTAGAGGTTATTTTCACAAAATAGTGAAATTTTCAAAAATCCCGAAAATTGGCTGAAAACGCCTAAATATCAAGGACTCATTGGGCAAATCGCTCTGGTACTGAAATCGGAATGCTCACTGACATTTCCCCTATCTGAAAGTCTGATAAACGCCGGAAAAATGACTAAGTCCAAAAAAAAATTTTTTTAAACTTTTTTTAATTTTACCCCCGTGGGATATATATTCTACCCACACACATTTGGAACTGTCCGGGGGTACCCTCACACATATTATTCCCTCATTTAGTGGATATTTTCACAAAAAAGTGAAATTTTCAAAAATCCAGAAAATTGGCTGAAAACGACAAAATATCAAGGACTCATTGGGCGAATCACTCTGGAACTGAAATCGGAACCCTCACTGACATTTCCCCTATCTGAAAGTCTGATAAACGCCGGAAAAATGTCTAAGTCCCAAGAAAAATTTTTTTCAACTTTTTTTAATTTTACCCCCGTGCGATATATATTCTACCCACACACATTTGGAACTCTCCTGGGGAACCCTGACACATATTATTCCCTCATTTAGTGGACATTATCACAAAAAAGTGAAATTTTCAAAAATCCAGAAAATTGGCTGAAAACGACTAAATATCAAGGATACATTGGGCGAATCGCTCTGGAACTGAAAGAGTAACGCCCACTGACATTTCCCCTATCTGAAAGTCTGATAAACGCCGGAAAAATGACTAAGTCCAAAAAAAAATTGTTTTCAACTTTTTTTATTTTTACCCCCGTGGGATATATATTCTACCCACACACATTTGGAACTCTCCTGGGGAACCCTCACACATATTATTCCCTCATTTAGTGGACATTTTCACAAAAAAGTGAAATTTTCAAAAATCCAGAAAATTGGCTGAAAACGACTAAATATTAAGGACTCATTGGGCAAATCGCTCTGGAACTGAAATCGGAACGCTCACTGACATTTGCTCTATCTGAAAGTCTGATAAACGCCGGAAAAATGACTAAGTCCAAGAAAAAAATGTTTTCAACTTTTTTCAATTTTACCCCCGTGAGATATATATTCTACCCACACACATTTGGAACTCTCCTGGGGTACCCTCACACATATTATTCCCTCATTTAGTGGATATTTTCACAAAAAAGTGAAATTTTCAAAAAATCCAGAAAATTGGCTGAAAACGACTAAATATCAAGGATACATTGGGCGAATCGCTCTGGAACTGAAACAGTAACGCCCACTGACATTTCCCCTATCTGAAAGTCTGATAAACGCCGGAAAAATGACTAAATTAAAAAAAAAAAATTTTTCAACTTTTCTCAATTTTACCCCCGTGGGATGTATATTTTACCCACACACATTTGGAACTCTCCTGGGGTACCGTCACACATATTATTCCCTCATTTAGTTTATATTTTCACAAAAAAGTGAAATTTTCAAAAAATCCAGAAAATTGGCTGAAAATGAATAAATATCAAGGACTCATTGGGCGAATCGCTCTGGAACTGAAATCGTAACGCTCACTGACATTTCCCCTATCTGAAAGTCTGATAAACGCCGGAAAAATGACTAAGTCCGAAAAAAAAAAATTTCAACTTTTTTCAATTTTACCCCCGTGGGATATATATTCTACCCACACACATTTGGAACTCTCCTGGGGTACCCTCACACATATTATTCCCTCATTTAGTGGATATTTTCACAAAAAAGTGAAATTTTCAAAAATCCAGAAAATTGGCTGAAAACGACTAAATATTAAGGACTCATTGGGCAAATCGCTCTGGAACTGAAATCGGAACGCTCTCTGACATTTCCCCTATCTGAAAGTCTGATAAACGCCGGAAAAATGACTAAGTCCAAGAAAAAAATTTTTTCAACTTTTTTCAATTTTTACCCCCGTGGGATATATATTCTACCCACACACATTTGGAACTCTCCTGGGGTACCCTCACACATATTATTCCCTCATTTAGTGGATATTTTCACAAAAAAGTTAAATTTTCAAAAAATCCAGAAAATTGGCTGAAAACGACTAAATATCAAGGACTCATTGGGCGAATCGCTCTGGAACTGAAATCGGAATGCTCACTGACATTTCCCCTATCTGAAAGTCTAATAAACGCGGGAAAAATGACTCAGTCCAAGAAAAAAAAAATTTCAACTTTTTTAAATTTTACCCCCGTGGGATATATATTCTACCCACAAACATTTGGAACTCTCCTGGGGTACCCTCACACATATGATTCCCTCATTTAGTGGATATTTTCACAAAAAAGTGAAATTTTCAAAAATCCAGAAAATTGGCTGAAAACGACTAAATATTGAGGACTTATTGGGCAAATCGCTCTGGAACTGAAATTGGAATGCTCACTGACATTTGCCCTATCTGAAAGTCTGATAAACGCCGGAAAAATGACTAAGTCCAAAAAAAAAATTTTTTTCAACTTTTTTCAAGTTTACCCCCGTGGGATATATATTTTACCCACACACATTTGGAACTCTCCTCGGGTACCCTCACACATATTATTCCCTCATTTAGTGGATATTTTCACAAAAAAGTTAAATTTTCAAAAAATCCAGAAAATTGGCTGAAAACGACTAAATATCAAGGACTCATTGGGCGAATCGCTCTGGAACTGAAATCGGAATGCTCACTGACATTTCCCCTATCTGAAAGTCTAATAAACGCCGGAAAAATGACTCAGTCCAAGAAAAAAAAATTTTCAACTTTTTTAAATTTTACCCCCGTGGGATATATATTCTACCCACACACATTTGGAACTCTCCTGGGGTACCCTCACACATATGATTCCCTCATTTAGTGGATATTTTCACAAAATAGTGAAATTTTCAAAAATCCCAAAAATTGGCTGAAAACGCCTAAATATCAAGGACTCATTGGGCAAATCGCTCTGGAACTGAAATCGGAACGCTCACTGACATTTGCCCTATCTGAAAGTCTGATAAACGCCGGAAAAATGTCTAAGTCCCAAGAAAAATTTTTTTCAACTTTTTTTAACTTTACCCCCGTGCGATATATATTCTACCCACACACATTTGGAACTCTCCTGGGGAACCCTGACACATATTATTCCCTCATTTAGTGGACATTATCACAAAAAAGTGAAATTTTCAAAAATCCAGAAAATTGGCTGAAAACGACTAAATATCAAGGATACATTGGACGAATCGCTCTGGAACTGAAAGAGTAACGCCCACTGACATTTCCCCTATCTGAAAGTCTGATAAACGCCGGAAAAATGACTAAGTCCAAAAAAAAATTTTTTTCAACTTTTTTTATTTTTACCCCCGTGGGATATATATTCTACCCACACACATTTGGAACTCTCCTGGGGAACCCTCACACATATTATTCCCTCATTTAGTGGACATTTTCACAAAAAAGTGAAATTTTCAAAAATCCAGAAAATTGGCTGAAAACGACTAAATATTAAGGACTCATTGGGCAAATCGCTCTGGAACTGAAATCGGAACGCTCACTGACATTTGCTCTATCTGAAAGTCTGATAAACGCCGGAAAAATGACTAAGTCCAAGAAAAAAATGTTTTCAACTTTTTTCAATTTTACCCCCGTGAGATATATATTCTACCCACACACATTTGGATCTCTCCTGGGGTACCCTCACACATATTATTCCCTCATTTAGTGGATATTTTCACAAAAAAGTGAAATTTTCAAAAAATCCAGAAAATTGGCTGAAAACGACTAAATATCAAGGATACATTGGGCGAATCGCTCTGGAACTGAAACAGTAACGCCCACTGGCATTTCCCCTATCTGAAAGTCTGATAAACGCCGGAAAAATGACTAAATAAAAAAAAAAAATTTTTTCAACTTTTCTCAATTTTACCCCCGTGGGATGTATATTTTACCCACACACATTTGGAACTCTCCTGGGGTACCGTCACACATATTATTCCCTCATTTAGTTTATATTTTCACAAAAAAGTGAAATTTTCAAAAAATCCAGAAAATTGGCTGAAAATGACTAAATATCAAGGACTCATTGGGCGAATCGCTCTGGAACTGAAATCGTAACGCTCACTGACATTTCCCCTATCTGAAAGTCTAATAAACGCCGGAAAAATGACTCAGTCCAAGAAAAAAAAAATTTCAACTTTTTTAAATTTTACCCCCGTGGGATATATATTCTACCCACACACATTTGGAACTCTCCTGGGGTACCCTCACACATATGATTCCCTCATTTAGTGGATATTTTCACAAAAAAGTGAAATTTTCAAAAATCCAGAAAATTGGCTGAAAATGACTAAATATTAAGGACTTATTGGGCAAATCGCTCTGGAACTGAAATTGGAATGCTCACTGACATTTGCCCTATCTGAAAGTCTGATAAACGCCGGAAAAATGACTAAGTCCAAAAAAAAAATTTTTTTCAACTTTTTTCAAGTTTACCCCCGTGGGATATATATTTTACCCACACACATTTGGAACTCTCCTCGGGTACCCTCACACATATTATTCCCTCATTTAGTGGATATTTTCACAAAAAAGTTAAATTTTCAAAAAATCCAGAAAATTGGCTGAAAACGACTAAATATCAAGGACTCATTGGGCGAATCGCTCTGGAACTGAAATCGGAAAGCTCACTGACATTTCCCCTATCTGAAAGTCTAATAAACGCCGGAAAAATGACTCAGTCCAAGAAAAAAAAATTTACAACTTTTTTAAATTTTACCCCCGTGGGATATATATTCTACCCACACACATTTGGAACTCTCCTGGGGTACCCTCACACATATGATTCCCTCATTTAGTGGTATTTTCACAAAAAAGTGAAATTTTCAAAAATCCAGAAAATTGGCTGAAAACGACTAAATATTAAGGACTCATTGGGCAAATCGCTCTGGAACTGAAATCGGAATGCTCACTGACATTTCCCCTATCTGAAAGTCTGATAAACGCCGTAAAAATGACTAAGTCCAAGAAAAAAATTTTTAAAACTTTTTTCAATTTTACCCCCGTGGGATATATATTCTACCCACACACATTTGGAACTCTCCTGGGGTACACTCACACATATTATTCCCTCATTTAGAGGATATTTTCACAAAATAGTGAAATTTTCAAAAATCCCGAAAATTGGCTGAAAATGACTAAATATCAAGGACACATTGGGCGAATCGCTCTGGAACTGAAATCGGAACGCTCACTGACATTTCCCCTATCTGAAAGTCTGATAAACGCCGGAAAAATGACTCAGTCCAAGAAAAAAAAATTTACAACTTTTTTAAATTTTACCCCCGTGGGATATATATTCTACCCACACACATTTGGAACTCTCCTGGGGTACCCTCACACATATGATTCCCTCATTTAGTGGTATTTTCACAAAAAAGTGAAATTTTCAAAAATCCAGAAAATTGGCTGAAAACGACTAAATATTAAGGACTCATTGGGCAAATCGCTCTGGAACTGAAATCGGAATGCTCACTGACATTTCCCCTATCTGAAAGTCTGATAAACGCCGTAAAAATGACTAAGTCCAAGAAAAAAATTTTTAAAACTTTTTTCAATTTTACCCCCGTGGGATATATATTCTACCCACACACATTTGGAACTCTCCTGGGGTACACTCACACATATTATTCCCTCATTTAGAGGATATTTTCACAAAATAGTGAAATTTTCAAAAATCCCGAAAATTGGCTGAAAATGACTAAATATCAAGGACACATTGGGCGAATCGCTCTGGAACTGAAATCGGAACGCTCACTGACATTTCCCCTATCTGAAAGTCTGATAAACGCCGGAAAAAGGACTAAGTCCAAGAAAAAAATTTTGTCAACTTTTTTCAATTTTACCCCCGTGGCATATATATTCTACCCACACACATTTGGAACTCTCCTGGGGTACCCTCACACATATTATTCCCTCATTTAGTGGATATTTTCACAAAAAAGTGAAATTTTCAAAAATCCAGAAAATTGGCTAAAAACGACTAAATATCAAGGACTCATTAGGCGAATCGCTCTGGAACTGAAATCGGAATGCTCACAGACATTTGCCCTATCTGAAAGTCTGATAAACGCCGGAAAAATGACTAAGTCCAAAAAAAATTTTTTTTCAACTTTTTTTATTTTTACCCCCGTGGGATATATATTCTACCCACACACATTTGGAACTCTCCTGGGGAACCCTCACACATATTATTCCCTCATTTAGTGGACATTTTCACAAAAAAGTGAAATTTTCAAAAATCCAGAAAATTGGCTGAAAACGACTAAATACTAAGGACTAATTGGGCAAATCGCTCTGGAACTGAAATCGGAACGCTCACTGACATTTGCTCTATCTGAAAGTCTGATAAACGCCGGAAAAATGACTAAGTCCAAGAAAAAAATGTTTTCAACTTTTTTCAATTTTACCCCCGTGAGATATATATTCTACCCACACACATTTGGAACTCTCCTGGGGTACCCTCACACATATTATTCCCTCATTTAGTGGATATTTTCACAAAAAAGTGAAATTTTCAAAAAATCCAGAAAATTGGCTGAAAACGACTAAATATCAAGGATACATTGGGCGAATCGCTCTGGAAGTGAAACAGTAACGCCCACTGACATTTCCCCTATCTGAAAGTCTGATAAGCGCCGGAAAAATGACTAAATAAAAAAAAAAAAATTTTTCAACTTTTCTCAATTTTACCCCCGTGGGATGTATATTCTACCCACACACATTTGGAACTCTCCTGGGGTACCGTCACACATATTATTCCCTCATTTAGTTTATATTTTCACAAAAAAGTGAAATTTTCAAAAAATCCAGAAAATTGGCTGAAAATGACTAAATATCAAGGACTCATTGGGCGAATCGCTCTGGAACTGAAATCGTAACGCTCACTGACATTTCCCCTATCTGAAAGTCTGATAAACGCCGGAAAAATGACTAAGTCCGAAAAAAAAAAATTTCAACTTTTTTCAATTTTACCCCCGTGGGATATATATTCTACCCACACACATTTGGAACTCTCCTGGGGTACCCTCACACATATTATTCCCTCATTTAGTGGATATTTTCACAAAAAAGTGAAATTTTCAAAAATCCAGAAAATTGGCTGAAAACGACTAAATATTAAGGACTCATTGGGCAAATCGCTCTGGAACTGAAATCGGAACGCTCTCTGACATTTCCCCTATCTGAAAGTCTGATAAACGCCGGAAAAATGACTCAGTCCAAGAAAAAAAAATTTTCAACTTTTTTAAATTTTACCCCCGTGGGATATATATTCTACCCACACACATTTGGAACTCTCCTGGGGTACCCTCACACATATGATTCCCTCATTTAGTGGATATTTTCACAAAAAAGTGAAATTTTCAAAAATCCAGAAAATTGGCTGAAAACGACTAAATATTAAGGACTTATTGGGCAAATCGCTCTAGAACTGAAATTGGAATGCTCACTGACATTTGCCCTATCTGAAAGTCTGATAAACGCCGGAAAAATGACTAAGTCCAAAAAAAAAAATTTTTTCAACTTTTTTCAAGTTTACCCCCGTGGGATATATATTTTACCCACACACATTTTGAACTCTCCTCGGGTACCCTCACACATATTATTCCCTCATTTAGTGGATATTTTCACAAAAAAGTTAAATTTTCAAAAAATCCAGAAAATTGGCTGAAAACGACTAAATATCAAGGACTCATTGGGCGAATCGCTCTGGAACTGAAATCGGAATGCTCACTGACATTTCCCCTATCTGAAAGTCTAATAAACGCCGGAAAAATGACTCAGTCCAAGAAAAAAAAATTTTCAACTTTTTTAAATTTTACCCCCGTGGGATATATATTCTACCCACACACATTTGGAACTCTCCTGGGGTACCCTCACACATATGATTCCCTCATTTAGTGGATATTTTCACAAAAAAGTGAAATTTTCAAAAATCCAGAAAATTGGCTGAAAACGACTAAATATTAAGGACTCAATATTAAGGACTCATTGGGCGAATCGCTCTGGAAATGAAATCGGAACGCTCACTGACATTTCCCCTATCTGAAAGTCTGATAAACGCCGGAAAAATGACTAAGTCCAAGAAAAAAATGTTTTCAACTTTTTTCAATTTTACCCCCGTGGGATATATATTCTACCCACACACATTTGGAACTTTCGTGGGGTACCCTCACACATATTATTCCCTCATTTAGAGGATATTTTCACAAAATAGTGAAATTTTCAAAAATCCCGAAAATTGGCTGAAAACGCCTAAATATCAAGGACTCATTGGGCAAATCGCTCTGGAACTGAAATCGGAACGCTCACTGACATTTGCCCTATCTGAAAGTCTGATAAACGCCGGAAAAATGACTAAGTCCAAGAAAAAAAAGTTTTCAACTTTTTTCAATTTTACCCCCGTGGGATATATATTCTACCCACACACATTTGGAACCCTCCTGGGGTACCCTCACACATATTATTCCCTCATTTAGTGGATATTTTCACAAAAAAGTGAAATTTTCAAAAATCCAGAAAATTGGCTGAAAACGACTAAATATCAAGGACTCATTGGGCGAATCGCTCTGGAACTGAAATCGGAACGCTCACTGATATTTCCCCTATCTGAAAGTCTGATAAACGCCGGCAAAATGACTAAGTCCAAGAAAAAATTTTTTTAAACTTTTTTCAATTTTACCCCCGTGGGATATATATTCTACCCACACACATTTGGAACTCTCCTGGGGTGCCCTCACACATATTATTCCCTCATTTAGTGGATATTTTCACAAAAAAGTGAAATTTTCAAAAATCCAGAAAATTGGCCGAAAACGACTAAATATCAAGGACTCATTGGGCGAATCGCTCTGGAACTGAAATCGGAATGCTCACTGACATTTGCTCTATCTGAAAGTCTGATAAACGCCGGAAAAATGACTAAGTCCAAGAAAAAAATGTTTTCAACTTTTTTCAATTTTACCCCCGTGAGATATATATTCTACCCACACACATTTGGAACTCTCCTGGGGTACCCTCACACATATTATTCCCTCATTTAGTGGATATTTTCACAAAAAAGTGAAATTTTCAAAAAATCCAGAAAATTGGCTGAAAACGACTAAATATCAAGGATACATTGGGCGAATCGCTCTGGAAGTGAAACAGTAACGCCCACTGACATTTCCCCTATCTGAAAGTCTGATAAACGCCGGAAAAATGACTAAATAAAAAAAAAAAAATTGTTCAACTTTTCTCAATTTTACCCCCGTGGGATGTATATTTTACCCACACACATTTGGAACCCTCCTGGGGTACCCTCACACATATTATTCCCTCATTTAGTGGATATTTTCACAAAAAAGTGAAATTTTCAAAAATCCAGAAAATTGGCCGAAAACGACTAAATATCAAGGACTCATTGGGCGAATCGCTCTGGAACTGAAATCGGAACGCTCACTGACATTTCCCCTATCTGAAAGTCTGATAAACGCCGGAAAAATGACTAAGTCCAAGAAAAAAATTTTTTAAACTTTTTTCAATTTTACCCCCGTGGGATATATATTCTACCCACACACATTTGGAACTCTCCTGGGGTACACTCACACATATTATTCCCTCATTTAGTGGATATTTTCACAAAAAAGTGAAATTTTCAAAAATCCAGAAAATTGGCTAAAAACGACTAAATATCAAGGACTCATTAGGCGAATCGCTCTGGAACTGAAATCGGAATGCTCACAGACATTTGCCCTATCTGAAAGTCTGATAAACGCCGGAAAAATAACTAAGTACAAAAAAAAATTTTTTTCAACTTTTTTTAATTTTGCCCCCGTGGGATATATATTCTACCCACACACATTTGGAACTCTCCTGGGGTACCCTCACACATATTATTCCCTCATTTAGTGGATATTTTCACAAAAAAGTGAAATTTTCAAAAATCCAGAAAATTGGCTGAAAACGACTAAATATTAAGGACTCATTGGGCAAATCGCTCTGGAACTGAAATCGGAACGCTCTCTGACATTTCCCCTATCTGAAAGTCTGATAAACGCCGGAAAAATGACTAAGTCCAAGAAAAAAATGTTTTCAACTTTTTTCAATTTTACCCCCGTGGGATATATATTCTACCCACACACATTTGGAACTCTCCTGGGGTACACTCACACATATTATTCCCTCATTTAGAGGATATTTTCACAAAATAGTGAAATTTTCAAAAATCCCGAAAATTGGCTGAAAACGACTAAATATCAAGGACTCATTGGGCGAATCGCTCTGGAACTGAAATCGGAATGCTCACTGACATTTCCCCTATCTGAAAGTCTGATAAACGCCGGAAAAAGGACTAAGTCCAAGAAAAAATTTTTTTCAACTTTTTTCAATTTTACCCCCGTGGCATATATATTCTACCCACACACATTTGGAACTCTCCTGGGGTACCCTCACACATATTATTCCCTCATTTAGTGGATATTTTCACAAAAAAGTGAAATTTTCAAAAATCCAGAAAATTGGCTGAAAACGACTAAATATTAAGGACTCATTGGGCAAATCGCTCTGGAACTGAAATCGGAATGCTCACTGACATTTCCCCTATCTGAAAGTCTGATAAACGCCGGAAAAATGACTAAGTCCAAGAAAAATTTTTTTTAAACTTTTTTCAATTTTACCCCCGTGGGATATATATTCTACCCACACACATTTGGAACCCTCCTGGGGCACCCTCACACATATTATTCCCTCATTTAGTGGATATTTTCACAAAAAAGTGAAATTTTCAAAAATCCAGAAAATTGGCTGAAAACGACTAAATATTAAGGACTCATTGGGCAAATCGCTCTGGAACTGAAATCGGAATGCTCACTGACATTTGCCCTATCTGAAAGTCTGATAAACGCCGGAAAAATGACTAAGTCCAAGAAAATTTTTTTTTAAACTTTTTCAATTTTACACCCGTGGGATATATATTCTACCCACACACATTTGGAACTCTCCTGGGGTACACTCACACATATTATTCCCTCATTTAGAGGATATTTTCACAAAATAGTGAAATTTTCAAAAATCCCGAAAATTGGCTGAAGACGACTGAATATCAAGGACTCATTGGGCGAATCGCTCTGGAACTGAAATCGGAACGCTCACTGACATTTCCCCTATCTGAAAGTCTGATAAACGCCGGAAAAAGGACTAAGTCCAAGAAAAAAAATTTTTCAACTTTTTTCAATTTTACCCCCGTGGGATATATATTCTACCCACACACATTTGGAACCCTCCTGGGGTACCCTCACACATATTATTCCCTCATTTAGTGGATATTTTCACAAAAAAGTGAAATTTTCAAAAATCCAGAAAATTGGCCGAAAACGACTAAATATCAAGGACTCATTGGGCGAATCGCTCTGGAACTGAAATCGGAACGCTCACTGACATTTGCTCTATCTGAAAGTCTGATAAACGCCGGAAAAATGACTAAGTCCAAGAAAAAAATGTTTTCAACTTTTTTCAATTTTACCCCCGTGAGATATATATTCTACCCACACACATTTGGAACTCTCCTGGGGTACCCTCACACATATTATTCCCTCATTTAGTGGATATTTTCACAAAAAAGTGAAATTTTCAAAAAATCCAGAAAATTGGCTGAAAACGACTAAATATCAAGGATACATTGGGCGAATCGCTCTGGAAGTGAAACAGTAACGCCCACTGACATTTCCCCTATCTGAAAGTCTGATAAACGCCGGAAAAATGACTAAATAAAAAAAAAAAAATTGTTCAACTTTTCTCAATTTTACCCCCGTGGGATGTATATTTTACCCACACACATTTGGAACTCTCCTGGGGTACCGTCACACATATTATTCCCTCATTTAGTTTATATTTTCACAAAAAAGTGAAATTTTCAAAAAATCCAGAAAATTGGCTGAAAATGACTAAATATCAAGGACTCATTGGGCGAATCGCTCTGGAACTGAAATCGTAACGCTCACTGACATTTCCCCTATCTGAAAGTCTGATAAACGCCGGAAAAATGACTAAGTCCGAAAAAAAAAAATTTCAACTTTTTTCAATTTTACCCCCGTGGGATATATATTCTACCCACACACATTTGGAACTCTCCTGGGGTACCCTCACACATATTATTCCCTCATTTAGTGGATATTTTCACAAAAAAGTGAAATTTTCAAAAATCCAGAAAATTGGCTGAAAACGACTAAATATTAAGGACTCATTGGGCAAATCGCTCTGGAACTGAAATCTGAACGCTCTCTGACATTTCCCCTATCTGAAAGTCTGATAAACGCCGGAAAAATGACTAAGTCCAAGAAAAAAATGTTTTCAACTTTTTTCAATTTTACCCCCGTGGGATATATATTCTACCCACACACATTTGGAACCCTCCTGGGGTACCCTCACACATATTATTCCCTCATTTAGTGGATATTTTCACAAAAAAGTGAAATTTTCAAAAATCCAGAAAATTGGCTGAAAACGACTAAATATCAAGGACTCATTGGGCGAATCGCTCTGGAACTGAAATCGGAACGCTCACTGACATTTCCCCTATCTGAAAGTCTGATAAACGCCGGAAAAAGGACTAAGTCCAAGAAAAAAATTTTTTCAACTTTTTTCAATTTTACCCCCGTGGGATATATATTCTACCCACACACATTTGGAACCCTCCTGGGGTACCCTCACACATATTATTCCCTCATTTAGTGGATATTTTCACAAAAAAGTGAAATTTTCAAAAATCCAGAAAATTGGCCGAAAACGACTAAATATCAAGGACTCATTGGGCGAATCGCTCTGGAACTGAAATCGGAAAGCTCACTGACATTTCCCCTATCTGAAAGTCTGATAAACGCCGGAAAAATGACTAAGTCCAAGAAAAAAATTTTTTAAACTTTTTTCAATTTTACCCCCGTGGGATATATATTCTACCCACACACATTTGGAACTCTCCTGGGGTACACTCACACATATTATTCCCTCATTTAGTGGATATTTTCACAAAAAAGTGAAATTTTCAAAAATCCAGAAAATTGGCTAAAAACTGCTAAATATCAAGGACTCATTAGGCGAATCGCTCTGGAACTGAAATCGGAATGCTCACAGACATTTGCCCTATCTGAAAGTCTGATAAACGCCGGAAAAATAACTAAGTACAAAAAAAATATTTTTTCAACTTTTTTTAATTTTACCCCCGTGGGATATATATTCTACCCACACACATTTGGAACTCTCCTGGGGTACCCTCACACATATTATTCCCTCATTTAGTGGATATTTTCACAAAAAAGTGAAATTTTAAAAAATCCAGAAAATTGGCTGAAAACGGCTAAATATTAAGGACTCATTGGGCAAATCGCTCTGGAACTGAAATCGGAATGCTCACTGACATTTCCCCTATCTGAAAGTCTGATAAACGCCGGAAAAATGACTAAGTCCAAGAAAAATTTTTTTTAAACTTTTTTCAATTTTACCCCCGTGGGATATATATTCTACCCACACACATTTGGAACTCTCCTGGGGTACACTCACACATATTATTCCCTCATTTAGAGGATATTTTCACAAAATAGTGAAATTTTCAAAAATCCCGAAAATTGGCTGAAAACGACTAAATATCAAGGACTCATTGGGCGAATCGCTCTGGAACTGAAATCGGAACGCTCACTGACATTTCCCCTATCTGAAAGTCTGATAAACGCCGGAAAAAGGACTAAGTCCAAGAAAAAAATTTTTTCAACTTTTTTCAATTTTACCCCCGTGGCATATATATTCTACCCACACACATTTGGAACTCTCCTGGGGGTACCCTCACACATATTATTCCCTCATTTAGTGGATATTTTCACAAAAAAGTGAAATTTTCAAAAATCCAGAAAATTGGCTGAAAACGACTAAATATTAAGGACTCATTGGGCAAATCGCTCTGGAACTGAAATCGGAATGCTCACTGACATTTCCCCTATCTGAAAGTCTGATAAACGCCGGAAAAATGACTAAGTCCAAGAAAAATTTTTTTTAAACTTTTTTCAATTTTACCCCCGTGGGATATATATTCTACCCACACACATTTGGAACTCTCCTGGGGTACACTCACACATATTATTCCCTCATTTAGAGGATATTTTCACAAAATAGTGAAATTTTCAAAAATCCCGAAAATTGGCTGAAGACGACTAAATATCAAGGACTCATTGGGCGAATCTCTCTGGAACTGAAATCGGAACGCTCACTGACATTTCCCCTATCTGAAAGTCTGATAAACGCCGGAAAAAGGACTAAGTCCAAGAAAAAAATTTTTTCAACTTTTTTCAATTTTACCCCCGTGGGATATATATTCTACCCACACACATTTGGAACCCTCCTGGGGTACCCTCACACATATTATTCCCTCATTTAGTGGATATTTTCACAAAAAAGTGAAATCTTCAAAAATCCAGAAAATTGGCTGAAAACGACTAAATATCAAGGACTCATTGGGCGAATCGCTCTGGAACTGAAATCGGAACGCTCACTGACATTTCCCCTATCTGAAAGTCTGATAAACGCCGGAAAAAGGACTAAGTCCAAGAAAAAATTTTTTTCAACTTTTTTCAATTTTACCCCCGTGGCATATATATTCTACCCACACACATTTGGAACTCTCCTGGGGTACCCTCACACATATTATTCCCTCATTTAGTGGATATTTTCACAAAAAAGTGAAATTTTCAAAAATCCAGAAAATTGGCTAAAAACGAATAAATATCAAGGACTCATTAGGCGAATCGCTCTGGAACTGAAATCGGAATGCTCACAGACATTTGCCCTATCTGAAAGTCTGATAAACGCCGGAAAAATAACTAAGTACAAAAAAAAAATTTTTTCAACTTTTTTTAATTTTACCCCCGTGGGATATATATTCTACCCACACACATTTGGAACTCTCCTGGGGTACCCTCACACATATTATTCCCTCATTTAGTGGATATTTTCACAAAAAAGTGAAATTTTCAAAAATCCAGAAAATTGGCTGAAAACGACTAAATATTAAGGACTCATTGGGCAAATCGCTCTGGAACTGAAATCGGAATGCTCACTGACATTTCCCCTATCTGAAAGTCTGATAAACGCCGGAAAAATGACTAAGTCCAAGAAAAAATTTTTTTAAGCTTTTTTCAATTTTACCCCCGTGGGATATATATTCTACCCACACACATTTGGAACTCTCCTGGGGTACACTCACACATATTATTCCCTCATTTAGAGGATATTTTCACAAAATAGTGAAATTTTCAAAAATCCCGAAAATTGGCTGAAAACGATTAAATATCAAGGACTCATTGGGCGAATCGCTCTGGAACTGAAATCGGAACGCTCACTGACATTTCCCCTATCTGAAAGTCTGATAAACGCCGGAAAAATGACTAAGTCCAAGAAAAATTTTTTTTAAACTTTTTCAATTTTACACCCGTGGGATATATATTCTACCCACACACATTTGGAACTCTCCTGGGGTACACTCACACATATTATTCCCTCATTTAGAGGATATTTTCACAAAATAGTGAAATTTTCAAAAATCCCGAAAATTGGCTGAAGACGACTAAATATCAAGGACTCATTGGGCGAATCGCTCTGGAACTGAAATCGGAACGCTCACTGACATTTCCCCTATCTGAAAGTCTGATAAACGCCGGAAAAAGGACTAAGTCCAAGAAAAAAATTTTTTCAACTTTTTTCAATTTTACCCCCGTGGGATATATATTCTACCCACACACATTTGGAACCCTCCTGGGGTACCCTCACACATATTATTCCCTCATTTAGTGGATATTTTCACAAAAAAGTGAAATTTTCAAAAATCCAGAAAATTGGCCGAAAACGACTAAATATCAAGGACTCATTGGGCGAATCGCTCTGGAACTGAAATCGGAACGCTCACTGACATTTGCTCTATCTGAAAGTCTGATAAACGCCGGAAAAATGACTAAGTCCAAGAAAAAAATGTTTTCAACTTTTTTCAATTTTACCCCCGTGAGATATATATTCTACCCACACACATTTGGAACTCTCCTGGGGTACCCTCACACATATTATTCCCTCATTTAGTGGATATTTTCACAAAAAAGTGAAATTTTCAAAAAATCCAGAAAATTGGCTGAAAACGACTAAATATCAAGGATACATTGGGCGAATCGCTCTGGAAGTGAAACAGTAACGCCCACTGACATTTCCCCTATCTGAAAGTCTGATAAACGCCGGAAAAATGACTAAATAAAAAAAAAAAAATTGTTCAACTTTTCTCAATTTTACCCCCGTGGGATGTATATTTTACCCACACACATTTGGAACTCTCCTGGGGTACCGTCACACATATTATTCCCTCATTTAGTTTATATTTTCACAAAAAAGTGAAATTTTCAAAAAATCCAGAAAATTGGCTGAAAATGACTAAATATCAAGGACTCATTGGGAGAATCGCTCTGGAACTGAAATCGTAACGCTCACTGACATTTCCCCTATCTGAAAGTCTGATAAACGCCGGAAAAATGACTAAGTCCGAAAAAAAAAAATTTCAACTTTTTTCAATTTTACCCCCGTGGGATATATATTCTACCCACACACATTTGGAACTCTCCTGGGGTACCCTCACACATATTATTCCCTCATTTAGTGGATATTTTCACAAAAAAGTGAAATTTTCAAAAATCCAGAAAATTGGCTGAAAACGACTAAATATTAAGGACTCATTGGGCAAATCGCTCTGGAACTGAAATCGGAACGCTCTCTGACATTTCCCCTATCTGAAAGTCTGATAAACGCCGGAAAAATGACTAAGTCCAAGAAAAAAATGTTTTCAACTTTTTTCAATTTTACCCCCATGGGATATATATTCTACCCACACACATTTGGAACCCTCCTGGGGTACCCTCACACATATTATTCCCTCATTTAGTGGATATTTTCACAAAAAAGTGAAATTTTCAAAAATCCAGAAAATTGGCTGAAAACGACTAAATATCAAGGACTCATTGGGCGAATCGCTCTGGAACTGAAATCGGAACGCTCACTGACATTTCCCCTATCTGAAAGTCTGATAAACGCCGGAAAAATGACTAAGTCCAAGAAAAAAATTTTTTAAACTTTTTTCAATTTTACCCCCGTGGGATATATATTCTACCCACACACATTTGGAACTCTCCTGGGGTACCCTCACACATATTATTCCCTCATTTAGTGGATATTTTCACAAAAAAGTGAAATTTTCAAAAATCCAGAAAATTGGCTGAAAACGACTAAATATTAAGGACTCATTGGGCAAATCGCTCTGGAACTGAAATCGGAATGCTCACTGACATTTCCTCTATCTGAAAGTTTGATAAACGCCGGAAAAATGACTAAGTCCAAGAAAAAAATTTTTTAAACTTTTTTCAATTTTACCCCCGTGGGATATATATTCTACCCACACACATTTGGAACTCTCCTGGGGTACACTCACACATATTATTCCCTCATTTAGAGGATATTTTCACAAAATAGTGAAATTTTCAAAAATCCCGAAAATTGGCTGAAGACGACTAAATATCAAGGACTCATTGGGCGAATCGCTCTGGAACTGAAATCGTAACGCTCACTGACATTTCCCCTATCTGAAAGTCTGATAAACGCCGGAAAAAGGACTAAGTCCAAGAAAAAAATTTTTTCAACTTTTTTCAATTTTACCCCCGTGGGATATATATTCTACCCACACACATTTGGAACCCTCCTGGGGTACCCTCACACATATTATTCCCTCATTTAGTGGATATTTTCACAAAAAAGTGAAATTTTCAAAAATCCAGAAAATTGGCCGAAAACGACTAAATATCAAGGACTCATTGGGCGAATCGCTCTGGAACTGAAATCGGAACGCTCACTGACATTTCCCCTATCTGAAAGTCTGATAAACGCCGGAAAAATGACTAAGTCCAAGAAAAAAATTTTTTAAACTTTTTTCAATTTTACCCCCGTGGGATATATATTCTACCCACACACATTTGGAACTCTCCTGGGGTACACTCACACATATTATTCCCTCATTTAGTGGATATTTTCACAAAAAAGTGAAATTTTCAAAAATCCAGAAAATTGGCTAAAAACTGCTAAATATCAAGGACTCATTAGGCGAATCGCTCTGGAACTGAAATCGGAATGCTCACAGACATTTGCCCTATCTGAAAGTCTGATAAACGCCGGAAAAATAACTAAGTACAAAAAAAATTTTTTTTCAACTTTTTTTAATTTTACCCCCGTGGGATATATATTCTACCCACACACATTTGGAACTCTCCTGGGGTACCCTCACACATATTATTCCCTCATTTAGTGGATATTTTCACAAAAAAGTGAAATTTTAAAAAATCCAGAAAATTGGCTGAAAACGGCTAAATATTAAGGACTCATTGGGCAAATCGCTCTGGAACTGAAATCGGAATGCTCACTGACATTTCCCCTATCTGAAAGTCTGATAAACGCCGGAAAAATGACTAAGTCCAAGAAAAAATTTTTTTAAACTTTTTTCAATTTTACCCCCGTGGGATATATATTTTACCCACACACATTTGGAACTCTCCTGGGGTACACTCACACATATTATTCCCTCATTTAGAGGATATTTTCACAAAATAGTGAAATTTTCAAAAATCCCGAAAATTGGCTGAAAACGACTAAATATCAAGGACTCATTGGGCGAATCGCTCTGGAACTGAAATCGGAACGCTCACTGACATTTCCCCTATCTGAAAGTCTGATAAACGCCGGAAAAAGGACTAAGTCCAAGAAAAAAATTTTTTCAACTTTTTTCAATTTTACCCCCGTGGCATATATATTCTACCCACACACATTTGGAACTCTCCTGGGGTACCCTCACACATATTATTCCCTCATTTAGTGGATATTTTCACAAAAAAGTGAAATTTTCAAAAATCCAGAAAATTGGCTGAAAACGACTAAATATTAAGGACTCATTGGGCAAATCGCTCTGGAACTGAAATCGGAATGCTCACTGACATTTCCCCTATCTGAAAGTCTGATAAACGCCGGAAAAATGACTAAGTCCAAGAAAAATTTTTTTTAAACTTTTTTCAATTTTACCCCCGTGGGATATATATTCTACCCACACACATTTGGAACTCTCCTGGGGTACACTCACACATATTATTCCCTCATTTAGAGGATATTTTCACAAAATAGTGAAATTTTCAAAAATCCCGAAAATTGGCTGAAGACGACTAAATATCAAGGACTCATTGGGCGAATCTCTCTGGAACTGAAATCGGAACGCTCACTGACATTTCCCCTATCTGAAAGTCTGATAAACGCCGGAAAAAGGACTAAGTCCAAGAAAAAAATTTTTTCAACTTTTTTCAATTTTACCCCCGTGGGATATATATTCTACCCACACACATTTGGAACTCTCCTGGGGTACCCTCACACATATTATTCCCTCATTTAGTGGATATTTTCACAAAAAAGTGAAATTTTCAAAAATCCAGAAAATTGGCTGAAAACGACTAAATATTAAGGACTCATTGGGCAAATCGCTCTGGAACTGAAATCGGAATGCTCACTGACATTTCCCCTATCTGAAAGTCTGATAAACGCCGGAAAAATGACTAAGTCCAAGAAAAATTTTTTTTAAACTTTTTTCAATTTTACCCCCGTGGGATATATATTCTACCCACACACATTTGGAACTCTCCTGGGGTACACTCACACATATTATTCCCTCATTTAGAGGATATTTTCACAAAATAGTGAAATTTTCAAAAATCCCGAAAATTGGCTGAAGACGACTAAATATCAAGGACTCATTGGGCGAATCTCTCTGGAACTGAAATCGGAACGCTCACTGACATTTCCCCTATCTGAAAGTCTGATAAACGCCGGAAAAAGGACTAAGTCCAAGAAAAAAATTTTTTCAACTTTTTTCAATTTTACCCCCGTGGGATATATATTCTACCCACACACATTTGGAACCCTCCTGGGGTACCCTCACACATATTATTCCCTCATTTAGTGGATATTTTCACAAAAAAGTGAAATCTTCAAAAATCCAGAAAATTGGCTGAAAACGACTAAATATCAAGGACTCATTGGGCGAATCGCTCTGGAACTGAAATCGGAACGCTCACTGACATTTCCCCTATCTGAAAGTCTGATAAACGCCGGAAAAAGGACTAAGTCCAAGAAAAAATTTTTTTCAACTTTTTTCAATTTTACCCCCGTGGCATATATATTCTACCCACACACATTTGGAACTCTCCTGGGGTACCCTCACACATATTATTCCCTCATTTAGTGGATATTTTCACAAAAAAGTGAAATTTTCAAAAATCCAGAAAATTGGCTAAAAACGACTAAATATCAAGGACTCATTAGGCGAATCGCTCTGGAACTGAAATCGGAATGCTCACAGACATTTGCCCTATCTGAAAGTCTGATAAACGCCGGAAAAATAACTAAGTACAAAAAAAAAATTTTTTCAACTTTTTTTAATTTTACCCCCGTGGGATATATATTCTACCCACACACATTTGGAACTCTCCTGGGGTACCCTCACACATATTATTCCCTCATTTAGTGGATATTTTCACAAAAAAGTGAAATTTTCAAAAATCCAGAAAATTGGCTGAAAACGGCTAAATATTAAGGACTCATTGGGCAAATCGCTCTGGAACTGAAATCGGAATGCTCACTGACATTTCCCCTATCTGAAAGTCTGATAAACGCCGGAAAAATGACTAAGTCCAAGAAAAAATTTTTTTAAGCTTTTTTCAATTTTACCCCCGTGGGATATATATTCTACCCACACACATTTGGAACTCTCCTGGGGTACACTCACACATATTATTCCCTCATTTAGAGGATATTTTCACAAAATAGTGAAATTTTCAAAAATCCCGAAAATTGGCTGAAAACGACTAAATATCAAGGACTCATTGGGCGAATCGCTCTGGAACTGAAATCGGAACGCTCACTGACATTTCCCCTATCTGAAAGTCTGATAAACGCCGGAAAAAGGACTAAGTCCAAGAAAAAAAATTTTTCAACTTTTTTCAACTTTACCCCCGTGGCATATATATTCTACCCACACACATTTGGAACTCTCCTGGGGTACCCTCACACATATTATTCCCTCATTTAGTGGATATTTTCACAAAAAAGTGAAATTTTCAAAAATCCAGAAATTTGGCTAAAAACGACTAAATATCAACGACTCATTGGGCGAATCGCTCTGGAACTGAAATCGGAACGCTCACTCACATTTCCCCTATCTGAAAGTCTGATAAACGCCGGAAAAATGACTAAGTCCAAAAAAAAATTTTTTTCAACTTTTTTTAATTTTACCCCCGTGGGATATATATTCTACCCATACACATTTGGAACTCTCCTGGGGTACCCTCACACATATTATTCCTTCATTTAGTGGATATTTTCACAAAAAAGTGAAATTTTCAAAAATCCAGAAAATTGGCTGAAAACGACTAAATATCAAGGACTCATTGGGCGAATCGCTCTGGAACTGAAATCGGAATGCTCAATCACATTTGCCCTATCTGAAAGTCTGATAAACGCCGGAAAAATGACTAAGTCGAAGAAAAAAATGTTTTCAACTTTTTTCTATTTTACCCCCGTGGGATATATATTCTACCCACACACATTTGGAACTCTCCTGGGGTTCACTCACACATATTATTCCCTCATTTAGAGGATATTTTCACAAAATAGTGAAATTTTCAAAAATCCCGAAAATTGGCTGAAAACGAATAAATATCAAGGACTCATTGGGCGAATCGCTCTGGAACTGAAATCGGGACGCTCACTGACATTTCCCCTATCTGAAAGTCTGATAAACGCCGGAAAAATGACTAAGTCCAAGAAAAAAATTTTTTCAACTTTTTTCAATTTTACCCCCGTGGGATATATATTCTACCCACACACATTTGGAACTCTCCTGGGGTTCACTCACACATATTATTCCCTCATTTAGAGGATATTTTCACAAAATAGTGAAATTTTCAAAAATCCCGAAAATTGGCTGAAAACGAATAAATATCAAGGACTCATTGGGCGAATCGCTCTGGAACTGAAATCGGAACGCTCACTGACATTTGCCCTATCTGAAAGTCTGATAAACGCCGGAAAAATGACTAAGTCCAAGAAAAAAATGTTTTAAACTTTCTTCAATTTTACCCCCGTGGGATATATATTCTACCCACACACATTTGGAACTCTCCTGGGGTACACTCACACATATTATTCCCTCATTTAGAGGATATTTTCACAAAATAGTGAAATTTTCAAAAATCCCGAAAATTGGCTGAAGACGACTAAATATCAAGGACTCATTGGGCGAATCGCTCTGGAACTGAAATCGGAACGCTCACTGACATTTCCCCTATCTGAAAGTCTGATAAACGCCAGAAAAAGGACTAAGTCCAAGAAAAAAATTTTTTAAACTTTTTTCAATTTTACCCCCGTGGGATATATATTCTACCCACACACATTTGGAACTCTCCTGGGGTACACTCACACATATTATTCCCTCATTTAGTGGATATTTTCACAAAAAAGTGAAATTTTCAAAAATCCAGAAAATTGGCTAAAAACTACTAAATATCAAGGACTCATTAGGCGAATCGCTCTGGAACTGAAATCGGAATGCTCACAGACATTTGCCCTATCTGAAAGTCTGATAAACGCCGGAAAAATAACTAAGTACAAAAAAAATATTTTTTCAACTTTTTTTAATTTTACCCCCGTGGGATATATATTCTACCCACACACATTTGGAACTCTCCTGGGGTACCCTCACACATATTATTCCCTCATTTAGTGGATATTTTCACAAAAAAGTGAAATTTTCAAAAATCCAGAAAATTGGCTGAAAACGGCTAAATATTAAGGACTCATTGGGCAAATCGCTCTGGAACTGAAATCGGAATGCTCACTGACATTTCCCCTATCTGAAAGTCTGATAAACGCCGGAAAAATGACTAAGTCCAAGAAAAAATTTTTTTAAGCTTTTTTCAATTTTACCCCCGTGGGATATATATTCTACCCACACACATTTGGAACTCTCCTGGGGTACACTCACACATATTATTCCCTCATTTAGAGGATATTTTCACAAAATAGTGAAATTTTCAAAAATCCCGAAAATTGGCTGAAAACGACTAAATATCAAGGACTCATTGGGCGAATCGCTCTGGAACTGAAATCGGAACGCTCACTGACATTTCCCCTATCTGAAAGTCTGATAAACGCCAGAAAAAGGACTAAGTCCAAGAAAAAAATTTTTTCAACTTTTTTCAACTTTACCCCCGTGGCATATATATTCTACCCACACACATTTGGAACTCTCCTGGGGTACCCTCACACATATTATTCCCTCATTTAGTGGATATTTTCACAAAAAAGTGAAATTTTCAAAAATCCAGAAAATTGGCTCAAAAACGACTAAATATGAAGGACTCATTGAGCAAATCGCTATGGAACTGAAATCGGAATGCTCACTGACATTTCCCCTATCTGAAAGTCTGATAAACGCCGGAAAAATGACTAAGTCCAAGAAAAATTTTTTTTCAACTTTTTTCAATTTTACCCCCTTGGGATATATATTCTACCCACACACATTTGGAACCCTCCTGGGGTACCCTCACACATATTATTCCCTCATTTAGTGGATATTTTCACAAAATAGTGAAATTTTCAAAAAACCCGAAAAATGGCTGAAAACGACTAAATATCAAGGACTCATTGGGCGAATCGCTCTGGAACTGAAATCGGAATGCTCACTGACATTTGCCCTATCTGAAAGTCTGATAAACGCCGGAAAAATGACTAAGTCCAAGAAAAAAATGTTTTCAACTTTTTTCAATTTTACCCCCGTGGGATATATATTCTACCCACACACATTTGGAACCCTCCTGGGGTACCCTCACACATATTATTCCCTCATTTAGTGGATATTTTCACAAAAAAGTGAAATTTTCAAAAATCCAGAAAATTGGCCGAAAACGACTAAATATCAAGGACTCATTGGGCGAATCGCTCTGGAACTGAAATCGGAACCCTCACTGACATTTCCCCTATCTGAAAGTCTGATAAACGCCGGAAAAATGACTAAGTCCAAGAAAAAAATTTTTTAAACTTTTTTCAATTTTACCCCCGTGGGATATATATTCTACCCACACACATTTGGAACTCTCCTGGGGTACACTCACACATATTATTCCCTCATTTAGTGGATATTTTCACAAAAAAGTGAAATTTTCAAAAATCCAGAAAATTGGCTAAAAACGACTAAATATCAAGGACTCATTAGGCGAATCGCTCTGGAACTGAAATCGGAATGCTCACAGACATTTGCCCTATCTGAAAGTCTGATAAACGCCGGAAAAATAACTAAGTACAAAAAAAAATTTTTTTCAACTTTTTTTAATTTTGCCCCCGTGGGATATATATTCTACCCACACACATTTGGAACTCTCCTGGGGTACCCTAACACATATTATTCCCTCATTTAGTGGATATTTTCACAAAAAAGTGAAATTTTCAAAAATCCAGAAAATTGGCTGAAAACGACTAAATATTAAGGACTCACTGGGCAAATCGCTCTGGAACTGAAATCGGAATGCTCACTGACATTTCCCCTATCTGAAAGTCTGATAAACGCCGGAAAAATGACTAAGTCCAAGAAAAATTTTTTTTAAACTTTTTTCAATTTTACCCCCGTGGGATATATATTCTACCCACACACATTTGGAACTCTCCTGGGGTACACTCACACATATTATTCCCTCATTTAGAGGATATTTTCACAAAATAGTGAAATTTTCAAAAATCCCGAAAATTGGCTGAAAACGACTAAATATCAAGGACTCATTGGGCGAATCGCTCTGGAACTGAAATCGGAATGCTCACTGACATTTCCCCTATCTGAAAGTCTGATAAACGCCGGAAAAAGGACTAAGTCCAAGAAAAATTTTTTTTCAACTTTTTTCAATTTTACCCCCGTGGGATATATATTCTACCCACACACATTTGGAACTCTCCTGGGGTACACTCACACATATTATTCCCTCATTTAGAGGATATTTTCACAAAATAGTGAAATTTTCAAAAATCCCGAAAATTGGCTGAAAACGACTAAATATCAAGGACTCATTGGGCGAATCGCTCTGGAACTGAAATCGGAATGCTCACTGACATTTCCCCTATCTGAAAGTCTGATAAACGCCGGAAAAATGACTAAGTCCAAGAAAAATTTTTTTTAAACTTTTTTCAATTTTACCCCCGTGGGATATATATTCTACCCACACACATTTGGAACCCTCCTGGGGTACCCTCACACATATTATTCCCTCATTTAGTGGATATTTTCACAAAAAAGTGAAATTTTCAAAAATCCAGAAAATTGGCTGAAAACGACTAAATATCAAGGACTCATTGGGCGAATCGCTCTGGAACTGAAATCGGAACGCTCACTGACATTTCCCCTATCTGAAAGTCTGATAAACGCCGGAAAAATGACTAAGTCCAAGAAAAAAAATTTTTAAACTTTTTTCAATTTTACCCCCGTGGGATATATATTCTACCCACACACATTTGGAACTCTCCTGGGGTACACTCACACATATTATTCCCTCATTTAGTGGATATTTTCACAAAAAAGTGAAATTTTCAAAAATCCAGAAAATTGGCTAACAACTGCTAAATATCAAGGACTCATTAGGCGAATCGCTCTGGAACTGAAATCGGAATGCTCACAGACATTTGCCCTATCTGAAAGTCTGATAAACGCCGGAAAAATAACTAAGTATAAAAAAAATATTTTTTCAACTTTTTTTAATTTTACCCCCGTGGGATATATATTCTACCCACACACATTTGGAACTCTCCTGGGGTACCCTCACACATATTATTCCCTCATTTAGTGGATATTTTCACAAAAAAGTGAAATTTTAAAAAATCCAGAAAATTGGCTGAAAACGGCTAAATATTAAGGACTCATTGGGCAAATCGCTCTGGAACTGAAATCGGAATGCTCACTGACATTTCCCCTATCTGAAAGTCTGATAAACGCCGGAAAAATGACTAGGTCCAAGAAAAAATTTTTTTTAACTTTTTTCAATTTTACCCCCGTGGGATATATATTCTACCCACACACATTTGGAACTCTCCTGGGGTACACTCACACATATTATTCCCTCATTTAGAGGATTTTTTCACAAAATAGTGAAATTTTCAAAAATCCCGAAAATTGGCTGAAGACGACTAAATATCAAGGACTCATTGGGTGAATCTCTCTGGAACTGAAATCGGAACGCTCACTGACATTTCCCCTATCTGAAAGTCTGATAAACGCCGGAAAAAGGACTAAGTCCAAGAAAAAAATTTTTTCAACTTTTTTCAATTTTACCCCCGTGGGATATATATTCTACCCACACACATTTGGAACCCTCCTGGGGTACCCTCACACATATTATTCCCTCATTTAGTGGATATTTTCACAAAAAAGTGAAATCTTCAAAAATCCAGAAAATTGGCTGAAAACGACTAAATATCAAGGACTCATTGGGCGAATCGCTCTGGAACTGAAATCGGAACGCTCACTGACATTTCCCCTATCTGAAAGTCTGATAAACGCCGGAAAAAGGACTAAGTCCAAGAAAAAATTTTTTTCAACTTTTTTCAATTTTACCCCCGTGGCATATATATTCTACCCACACACATTTGGAACTCTCCTGGGGTACCCTCACACATATTATTCCCTCATTTAGTGGATATTTTCACAAAAAAGTGAAATTTTCAAAAATCCAGAAAATTGGCTAAAAACGACTAAATATCAAGGACTCATTAGGCGAATCGCTCTGGAACTGAAATCGGAATGCTCACAGACATTTGCCCTATCTGAAAGTCTGATAAACGCCGGAAAAATAACTAAGTACAAAAAAAAAATTTTTTCAACTTTTTTTAATTTTACCCCCGTGGGATATATATTCTACCCACACACATTTGGAACTCTCCTGGGGTACCCTCACACATATTATTCCCTCATTTAGTGGATATTTTCACAAAAAAGTGAAATTTTCAAAAATCCAGAAAATTGGCTGAAAACGGCTAAATATTAAGGACTCATTGGGCAAATCGCTCTGGAACTGAAATCGGAATGCTCACTGACATTTCCCCTATCTGAAAGTCTGATAAACGCCGGAAAAATGACTAAGTCCAAGAAAAAATTTTTTTAAGCTTTTTTCAATTTTACCCCCGTGGGATATATATTCTACCCACACACATTTGGAACTCTCCTGGGGTACACTCACACATATTATTCCCTCATTTAGAGGATATTTTCACAAAATAGTGAAATTTTCAAAAATCCCGAAAATTGGCTGAAAACGACTAAATATCAAGGACTCATTGGGCGAATCGCTCTGGAACTGAAATCGGAACGCTCACTGACATTTCCCCTATCTGAAAGTCTGATAAACGCCGGAAAAAGGACTAAGTCCAAGAAAAAAAATTTTTCAACTTTTTTCAACTTTACCCCCGTGGCATATATATTCTACCCACACACATTTGGAACTCTCCTGGGGTACCCTCACACATATTATTCCCTCATTTAGTGGATATTTTCACAAAAAAGTGAAATTTTCAAAAATCCAGAAATTTGGCTAAAAACGACTAAATATCAACGACTCATTGGGCGAATCGCTCTGGAACTGAAATCGGAACGCTCACTCACATTTCCCCTATCTGAAAGTCTGATAAACGCCGGAAAAATGACTAAGTCCAAAAAAAAATTTTTTTCAACTTTTTTTAATTTTACCCCCGTGGGATATATATTCTACCCATACACATTTGGAACTCTCCTGGGGTACCCTCACACATATTATTCCTTCATTTAGTGGATATTTTCACAAAAAAGTGAAATTTTCAAAAATCCAGAAAATTGGCTGAAAACGACTAAATATCAAGGACTCATTGGGCGAATCGCTCTGGAACTGAAATCGGAATGCTCAATGACATTTGCCCTATCTGAAAGTCTGATAAACGCCGGAAAAATGAATAAGTCGAAGAAAAAAATGTTTTCAACTTTTTTCTATTTTACCCCCGTGGGATATATATTCTACTCACACACATTTGGAACTCTCCTGGGGTACCCTCACAAATATTATTCCCTCATTTAGTGGATATTTTCACAAAATAGTGAAATTTTCAAAAATCCCGAAAAATGGCTGAAAACGACTAAATACCAACGACTCATTGGGCGAATCACTCTGGAACTGAAATTGGAACGCTCACTCACATTTCCCCTATCTGAAAGTCTGATAAACGCCGGAAAAATGACTAAGTCCAAAAAAAAATTTTTTTCAACTTTTTTTAATTTTACCCCCGTGGGATATATATTCTACCCACACACATTTGGAACTCTCCTGGGGTACCCTCACACATATTATTCCCTCATTTAGTGGATATTTTCACAAAAAAGTGAAATTTTCAAAAATCCAGAAAATTGGCTGAAAACGACTAAATATCAAGGACTCATTGGGCAAATAGCTCTGGAACTGAAATCGGGACGCTCACTGACATTTCCCCTATCTGAAAGTCTGATAAACGCCGGAAAAATGACTAAGTCCAAGAAAAAAATTTTTTCAACTTTTTTCAATTTTACCCCCGTGGGATATATATTCTACCCACACACATTTGGAACTCTCCTGGGGTTCACTCACACATATTATTCCCTCATTTAGAGGATATTTTCACAAAATAGTGAAATTTTCAAAAATCCCGAAAATTGGCTGAAAACGAATAAATATCAAGGACTCATTGGGCGAATCGCTCTGGAACTGAAATCGGAACGCTCACTGACATTTGCCCTATCTGAAAGTCTGATAAACGCCGGAAAAATGACTAAGTCCAAGAAAAAAATGTTTTAAACTTTCTTCAATTTTACCCCCGTGGGATATATATTCTACCCACACACATTTGGAACTCTCCTGGGGTACACTCACACATATTATTCCCTCATTTAGAGGATATTTTCACAAAATAGTGAAATTTTCAAAAATCCCGAAAATTGGCTGAAGACGACTAAATATCAAGGACTCATTGGGCGAATCGCTCTGGAACTGAAATCGGAACGCTCACTGACATTTCCCCTATCTGAAAGTCTGATAAACGCCTGAAAAAGGACTAAGTCCAAGAAAAAAATTTTTTCAACTTTTTTCAATTTTACCCCCGTGGGATATATATTCTACCCACACACATTTGGAACCCTCCTGGGGTACCCTCACACATATTATTCCCTCATTTAGTGGATATTTTCACAAAAAAGTGAAATTTTCAAAAATCCAGAAAATTGGCTGAAAACGACTAAATATCAAGGACTCATTGGGCGAATCGCTCTGGAACTGAAATCGGAATGCTCACTGACATTTCCCTTATCTGAAAGTCTGATAAACGCCGGAAAAATGACTAAGTCCAAGAAAAAAATTTTATAAACTTTTTTCAATTTTACCCCCGTGGGATATATATTCTACCCACACACATTTGGAACTCTCCTGGGGTACACTCACACATATTATTCCCTCATTTAGTGGATATTTTCACAAAAAAGTGAAATTTTCAAAAATCCAGAAAATTGGCTAAAAACTACTAAATATCAAGGACTCATTAGGCGAATCGCTCTGGAACTGAAATCGGAATGCTCACAGACATTTGCCCTATCTGAAAGTCTGATAAACGCCGGAAAAATAACTAAGTACAAAAAAAATATTTTTTCAACTTTTTTTAATTTTACCCCCGTGGGATATATATTCTACCCACACACATTTGGAACTCTCCTGGGGTACCCTCACACATATTATTCCCTCATTTAGTGGATATTTTCACAAAAAAGTGAAATTTTCAAAAATCCAGAAAATTGGCTGAAAACGGCTAAATATTAAGGACTCATTGGGCAAATCGCTCTGGAACTGAAATCGGAATGCTCACTGACATTTCCCCTATCTGAAAGTCTGATAAACGCCGGAAAAATGACTAAGTCCAAGAAAAAATTTTTTTAAGCTTTTTTCAATTTTACCCCCGTGGGATATATATTCTACCCACACACATTTGGAACTCTCCTGGGGTACACTCACACATATTATTCCCTCATTTAGAGGATATTTTCACAAAATAGTGAAATTTTCAAAAATCCCGAAAATTGGCTGAAAACGACTAAATATCAAGGACTCATTGGGCGAATCGCTCTGGAACTGAAATCGGAACGCTCACTGACATTTCCCCTATCTGAAAGTCTGATAAACGCCAGAAAAAGGACTAAGTCCAAGAAAAAAATTTTTTCAACTTTTTTCAACTTTACCCCCGTGGCATATATATTCTACCCACACACATTTGGAACTCTCCTGGGGTACCCTCACACATATTATTCCCTCATTTAGTGGATATTTTCACAAAAAAGTGAAATTTTCAAAAATCCAGAAAATTGGCTCAAAAACGACTAAATATGAAGGACTCATTGGGCAAATCGCTCTGGAACTGAAATCGGAATGCTCACTGACATTTCCCCTATCTGAAAGTCTGATAAACGCCGGAAAAATGACTAAGTCCAAGAAAAAAATTTTTTCAACTTTTTTCAATTTTACCCCCTTGGGATATATATTCTACCCACACACATTTGGAACCCTCCTGGGGTACCCTCACACATATTATTCCCTCATTTAGTGGATATTTTCACAAAATAGTGAAATTTTCAAAAAACCCGAAAAATGGCTGAAAACGACTAAATATCAAGGACTCATTGGGCGAATCGCTCTGGAACTGAAATCGGAATGCTCACTGACATTTGCCCTATCTGAAAGTCTGATCAACGCCGGAAAAATGACTAAGTCGAAGAAAAACATTTTTTCAACTTTTTTCTATTTTACCCCCGTGGGATATATATTCTACCCACACACATTTGGAACTCTCCTGGGGTACCCTCACACATATTATTCCCTCATTTAGTGGATATTGTCACAAAAAAGTGAAATTTTCAAAAATCCAGAAAATTGGCTGAAAACGACTAAATATCAACGACTCATTGGGCGAATCGCTCTGGAACTGAAATCGGAACGCTCACTCACATTTCCCCTATCTGAAAGTCTGATAAACGCCGGAAAAATGACTAAGTCCAAAAAAAAATTTTTTTCAACTTTTTTTAATTTTACCCCCGTGGGATATATATTCTACCCACACACATTTGGAACTCTCCTGGGGTACCCTCACAAATATTATTCCCTCATTTAGTGGATATTTTCACAAAATAGTGAAATTTTCAAAAATCCCGAAAAATGGCTGAAAACGACTAAATATCAAGGACTCATTGGGTGAATCGCTCTGGAACTGAAATCGGAATGCTCACTGACATTTGCCCTATCTGAAAGTCTGATAAACGCCGGAAAAATGACTAAGTCGAATAAAAAAATTTTTTCAACTTTTTTCTATTTTACCCCCGTGGGATATATATTCTACCCACACACATTTGGAACTCTCCTGGGGTACCCTCACACATATTATTCCCTCATTTAGTGGATATTTTCACAAAAAAGTGAAATTTTCAAAAATCCAGAAAATTGGCTGAAAACGACTAAATATCAAGGACTCATTGGGCAAATAGCTCTGGAACTGAAATCGGGACGCTCACTGACATTTCCCCTATCAGAAAGTCTGATAAACGCCGGAAAAATGACTAAGTCCAAGAAAAAAATTTTTTCAACTTTTTTCAATTTTACCCCCGTGGGATATATATTCTACCCACACACATTTGGAACTCTCCTGGGGTTCACTCACACATATTATTCCCTCATTTAGAGGATATTTTCACAAAATAGTGAAATTTTCAAAAATCCCGAAAATTGGCTGAAAACGAATAAATATCAAGGACTCATTGGGCGAATCGCTCTGGAACTGAAATCGGAACGCTCACTGACATTTGCCCTATCTGAAAGTCTGATAAACGCCGGAAAAATGACTAAGTCCAAGAAAAAAATGTTTTAAACTTTCTTCAATTTTACCCCCGTGGGATATATATTCTACCCACACACATTTGGAACTCTCCTGGGGTACACTCACACATATTATTCCCTCATTTAGAGGATATTTTCACAAAATAGTGAAATTTTCAAAAATCCCGAAAATTGGCTGAAGACGACTAAATATCAAGGACTCATTGGGCGAATCGCTCTGGAACTGAAATCGGAACGCTCACTGACATTTCCCCTATCTGAAAGTCTGATAAACGCCGGAAAAAGGACTAAGTCCAAGAAAAAAATTTTTTCAACTTTTTTCAATTTTACCCCCGTGGGATATATATTCTACCCACACACATTTGGAACCCTCCTGGGGTACCCTCACACATATTATTCCCTCATTTAGTGGATATTTTCACAAAAAAGTGAAATTTTCAAAAATCCAGAAAATTGGCTGAAAACGACTAAATATCAAGGACTCATTGGGCGAATCGCTCTGGAACTGAAATCGGAACGCTCACTGACATTTACCCTATCTGAAAGTCTGATAAACGCCGGAAAAATGACTAAGTCCAAGAAAAAAAATTTTTAAACTTTTTTCAATTTTACCCCCGTGGGATATATATTCTACCCACACACATTTGGAACTCTCCTGGGGTACACTCACACATATTATTCCCTCATTTAGTGGATATTTTCACAAAAAAGTGAAATTTTCAAAAATCCAGAAAATTGGCTAAAAACTACTAAATATCAAGGACTCATTAGGCGAATCGCTCTGGAACTGAAATCGGAATGCTCACAGACATTTGCCCTATCTGAAAGTCTGATAAACGCCGGAAAAATAACTAAGTACAAAAAAAATATTTTTTCAACTTTTTTTAATTTTACCCCCGTGGGATATATATTCTACCCACACACATTTGGAACTCTCCTGGGGTACCCTCACACATATTATTCCCTCATTTAGTGGATATTTTCACAATAAAGTGAAATTTTCAAAAATCCAGAAAATTGGCTGAAAACGGCTAAATATTAAGGACTCATTGGGCAAATCGCTCTGGAACTGAAATCGGAATGCTCACTGACATTTCCCCTATCTGAAAGTCTGATAAACGCCGGAAAAATGACTAAGTCCAAGAAAAAATTTTTTTAAACTTTTTTCAATTTTACCCCCGTGGGATATATATTCTACCCACACACATTTGGAACTCTCCTGGGGTACCCTCACACATATTATTCCCTCATTTAGTGGATATTTTCACAAAAAAGTGAAATTTTCAAAAATCCAGAAAATTGGCTCAAAAACGACTAAATATGAAGGACTCATTGGGCAAATCGCTCTGGAACTGAAATCGGAATGCTCACTGACATTTCCCCTATCTGAAAGTCTGATAAACGCCGGAAAAATGACTAAGTCCAAGAAAAAATTTTTTTCAACTTTTTTCAATTTTACCCCCTTGGGATATATATTCTACCCACACACATTTGGAACCCTCCTGGGGTACCCTCACACATATTATTCCCTCATTTAGTGGATATTTTCACAAAATAGTGAAATTTTCAAAAAACCCGAAAAATGGCTGAAAACGACTAAATATCAAGGACTCATTGGGCGAATCGCTCTGGAACTGAAATCGGAATGCTCACTGACATTTGCCCTATCTGAAAGTCTGATCAACGCCGGAAAAATGACTAAGTCGAAGAAAAACATTTTTTCAACTTTTTTCTATTTTACCCCCGTGGGATATATATTCTACCCACACACATTTGGAACTCTCCTGGGGTACCCTCACACATATTATTCCCTCATTTAGTGGATATTGTCACAAAAAAGTGAAATTTTCAAAAATCCAGAAAATTGGCTGAAAACGACTAAATATCAACGACTCATTGGGCGAATCGCTCTGGAACTGAAATCGGAACACTCACTCACATTTCCCCTATCTGAAAGTCTGATAAACGCCGGAAAAATGACTAAGTCCAAAAAAAAATTTTTTTCAACTTTTTTTAATTTTACCCCCGTGGGATATATATTCTACCCATACACATTTGGAACTCTCCTGGGGTACCCTCACACATATTATTCCCTCATTTAGTGGATATTTTCACAAAAAAGTGAAATTTTCAAAAATCCAGAAAATTGGCTCAAAAACGACTAAATATGAAGGACTCATTGGGCAAATCGCTCTGGAACTGAAATCGGAATGCTCACTGACATTTCCCCTATCTGAAAGTCTGATAAACGCCGGAAAAATGACTAAGTCCAAGAAAAAATTTTTTTCAACTTTTTTCAATTTTACCCCCTTGGGATATATATTCTACCCACACACATTTGGAACCCTCCTGGGGTACCCTCACACATATTATTCCCTCATTTAGTGGATATTTTCACAAAATAGTGAAATTTTCAAAAAACCCGAAAAATGGCTGAAAACGACTAAATATCAAGGACTCATTGGGCGAATCGCTCTGGAACTGAAATCGGAATGCTCACTGACATTTGCCCTATCTGAAAGTCTGATCAACGCCGGAAAAATGACTAAGTCGAAGAAAAACATTTTTTCAACTTTTTTCTATTTTACCCCCGTGGGATATATATTCTACCCACACACATTTGGAACTCTCCTGGGGTACCCTCACACATATTATTCCCTCATTTAGTGGATATTGTCACAAAAAAGTGAAATTTTCAAAAATCCAGAAAATTGGCTGAAAACGACTAAATATCAACGACTCATTGGGCGAATCGCTCTGGAACTGAAATCGGAACGCTCACTCACATTTCCCCTATCTGAAAGTCTGATAAACGCCGGAAAAATGACTAAGTCCAAAAAAAAATTTTTTTCAACTTTTTTTAATTTTACCCCCGTGGGATATATATTCTACCCATACACATTTGGAACTCTCCTGGGGTACCCTCACACATATTATTCCCTCATTTAGTGGATATTTTCACAAAAAAGTGAAATTTTCAAAAATCCAGAAAATTGGCTGAAAACGACTAAATATCAAGGACTCATTGGGCGAATCGCTCTGGAACTGAAATCGGAATGCTCACTGACATTTGCCCTATCTGAAAGTCTGATAAACGCCGGAAAAATGACTAAGTCGAAGAAAAAAATGTTTTCAACTTTTTTCTATTTTACCCCCGTGGGATATATATTCTACCCACACACATTTGGAACTCTCCTGGGGTACCCTCACAAATATTATTCCCTCATTTAGTGGATATTTTCACAAAATAGTGAAATTTTCAAAAATCCCGAAAAATGGCTGAAAACGACTAAATATCAAGGACTCATTGGGTGAATCGCTCTGGAACTGAAATCGGAATGCTCACTGACATTTGCCCTATCTGAAAGTCTGATAAACGCCGGAAAAATGACTAAGTCGAATAAAAAAATTTTTTCAACTTTTTTCTATTTTACCCCCGTGGGATATATATTCTACCCACACACATTTGGAACTCTCCTGGGGTAACCTCACACATATTATTCCCTCATTTAGTGGATATTTTAACAAAAAAGTGAAATTTTCAAAAATCCAGAAAATTGGCTGAAAACGACTAAATATCAACGACTCATTGGGCGAATCACTCTGGAACTGAAATTGGAACGCTCACTCACATTTCCCCTATCTGAAAGTCTGATAAACGCCGGAAAAATGACTAAGTCCAAAAAAAAATTTTTTTCAACTTTTTTTAATTTTACCCCCGTGGGATATATATTCTACCCACACACATTTGGAACTCTCCTGGGGTACCCTCACACATATTATTCCCTCATTTAGTGGATATTTTCACAAAAAAGTGAAATTTTCAAAAATCCAGAAAATTGGCTGAAAACGACTAAATATCAAGGACTCATTGGGCAAATAGCTCTGGAACTGAAATCGGGACGCTCACTGACATTTCCCCTATCTGAAAGTCTGATAAACGCCGGAAAAATGACTAAGTCCAAGAAAAAAATTTTTTCAACTTTTTTCAATTTTACCCCCGTGGGATATATATTCTACCCACACACATTTGGAACTCTCCTGGGGTTCACTCACACATATTATTCCCTCATTTAGAGGATATTTTCACAAAATAGTGAAATTTTCAAAAATCCAGAAAATTGGCTAAAAACGACTAAATATCAAGGACTCATTAGGCGAATCGCTCTGGAACTGAAATCGGAATGCTCACAGACATTTGCCCTATCTGAAAGTCTGATAAACGCCGGAAAAATGACTAAGTCCAAAATAAATTTTCTTCAACTTTCTTCAATTTTACCCCCGTGGGATATATATTCTACCCACACACATTTGGAACCCTCCTGGGGTACCCTCACACATATTATTCCCTCATTTAGTGGATATTTTCACAAAATAGTGAAATTTTCAAAAATCCCGAAAAATGGCTGAAAACGACTAAATATCAAGGACTCATTGGGCGAATCGCTCTGGAACTGAAAACGGAATGCTCACTGACATTTGCCCTATCTGAAAGTCTGATAAACGCCGGAAAAATGACTAAGTCCAAGAAAAAAATGTTTTCAACTTTCTTCAATTTTACCCCCTTGGGATATATATTCTAGCCACACACATTTGGAACCCTCCTGGGGTACCCTCACACATATTATTCCCTCATTTAGTGGATATTTTCACAAAATAGTGAAATTTTCAAAAAACCCGAAAAATGGCTGAAAACGACTAAATATCAAGGACTCATTGGGCGAATCGCTCTGGAACTGAAATCGGAATGCTCACTGACATTTGCCCTATCTGAAAGTCTGATCAACGCCGGAAAAATGACTAAGTCGAAGAAAAACATTTTTTCAACTTTTTTCTATTTTACCCCCGTGGGATATATATTCTACCCACACACATTTGGAACTCTCCTGGGGTACCCTCACACATATTATTCCCTCATTTAGTGGATATTGTCACAAAAAAGTGAAATTTTCAAAAATCCAGAAAATTGGCTGAAAACGACTAAATATCAACGACTCATTGGGCGAATCGCTCTGGAACTGAAATCGGAATGCTCACTCACATTTCCCCTATCTGAAAGTCTGATAAACGCCGGAAAAATGACTAAGTCCAAAAAAAAATTTTTTTCAACTTTTTTTAATTTTACCCCCGTGGGATATATATTCTACCCATACACATTTGGAACTCTCCTGGGGTACCCTCACACATATTATTCCCTCATTTAGTGGATATTTTCACAAAAAAGTGAAATTTTCAAAAATCCAGAAAATTGGCTAAAAACGACTAAATATCAAGGACTCATTGGGCGAATCGCTCTGGAACTGAAATCGGAATGCTCACTGACATTTGCCCTATCTGAAAGTCTGATAAACGCCGGAAAAATGACTAAGTCGAAGAAAAAAATGTTTTCAACTTTTTTCTATTTTACCCCCGTGGGATATATATTCTACCCACACACATTTGGAACTCTCCTGGGGTTCACTCACACATATTATTCCCTCATTTAGAGGATATTTTCACAAAATAGTGAAATTTTCAAAAATCCCGAAAATTGGCTGAAAACGAATAAATATCAAGGACTCATTGGGCGAATCGCTCTGGAACTGAAATCGGAACGCTCACTGACATTTGCCCTATCTGAAAGTCTGATAAACGCCGGAAAAATGACTAAGTCCAAGAAAAAAATGTTTTAAACTTTCTTCAATTTTACCCCCGTGGGATATATATTCTACCCACACACATTTGCAACTCTCCTGGGATACCCTCACACATATTATTCCCTCATTTAGTGGATATTTTCACAAAAAAGTGAAATTTTCAAAAATCCAGAAAATTGGCTAAAAACGACTAAATATCAAGGACTCATTAGGCGAATCGCTCTGGAACTGAAATCGGAATGCTCACAGACATTTGCCCTATCTGAAAGTCTGATAAACGCCGGAAAAATGACTAAGTCCAAAATAAATTTTCTTCAACTTTCTTCAATTTTACCCCCGTGGGATATATATTCTACCCACACACATTTGGAACCCTCCTGGGGTACCCTCACACATATTATTCCCTCATTTAGTGGATATTTTCACAAAATAGTGAAATTTTCAAAAATCCCGAAAAATGGCTGAAAACGACTAAATATCAAGGACTCATTGGGCGAATCGCTCTGGAACTGAAATCGGAATGCTCACTGACATTTGCCCTATCTGAAAGTCTGATAAACGCCGGAAAAATGACTAAGTCGAAGAAAAAATTTTTTTCAACTTTTTTCAATTTTACCCCCGTGGGATATATATTCTACCCACACACATTTGGAACTCTCCTGGGGTACCCTCACACATATTATTCCCTCATTTAGTGGATATTTTCACAAAAAAGTGAAATTTTCAAAAATCCAGAAAATTGGCTAAAAACGACTAAATATCAAGGACTCATTAGGCGAATCGCTCTGGAACTGAAATCGGAATGCTCGCAGACATTTGCCCTATCTGAAAGTCTGATAAACGCCGGAAAAATGACTAAGTCCAAAAAAATTTTTTTTCAACTTTCTTCAATTTTACCCCCGTGGGATATATATTCTACCCACACACATTTGGAACTCTCCTGGGGTACCCTCACACATATTATTCCCTCATTTAGTGGATATTTTCACAAAAAAGTGAAATTTTCAAAAATCCAGAAAATTGGCTGAAAACGACTAAATATTAAGGACTCATTGGGCAAATCGCTCTGGAACTGAAATCTGAACGCTCACTGACATTTGCCCTATCTGAAAGTCTGATAAACGCCGGAAAAATGACTAAGTCCAAGAAAAAAATGTTTTCAACTTTCTTCAATTTTACCCCCGTGGGATATATATTCTACCCACACACATTTGGAACCCTCCTGGGGTACCCTCACACATATTATTCCCTCATTTAGTGGATATTTTCACAAAAAAGTGAAATTTACAAAAATCCAGAAAATTGGCTGAAAACGACTAAATATCAAGGACTCATTGGGCGAATCGCTCTTGAACTGAAATGGGAACGCTCACTGACATTTCCCCTATCTGAAAGTCTGATAAACGCAGGAAAAATGACTAAGTCCAGAAAAAATTTTTTTCAACTTTTTTCAATTTTACCCCCGTGGGATATATATTCTACCCACACACATTTGGAACTCTCCTGGGGTACCCTCACACATATTATTCCCTCATTTAGTGGATATTTTCACAAAAAAGTGAAATTTTCAAAAATCCAGAAAATTGGCTAAAAACGACTAAATATCAAGGACTCATTAGGCGAATCGCTCTGGAACTGAAATCGGAATGCTCACAGACATTTGCCCTATCTGAAAGTCTGATAAACGCCGGAAAAATGACTAAGTCCAAGAAAAAAAATTTTTAAACTTTTTTCAATTTTACCCCCGTGGGATATATATTCTACCCACACACATTTGGAACTCTCCTGGGGTACACTCACACATATTATTCCCTCATTTAGAGGATATTTTCACAAAATAGTGACATTTTCAAAAATCCCGAAAATTGGCTGAAAACGACTAAATATCAAGGACTCATTGGGCGAATCGCTCTGGAACTGAAATCGGAACGCTCACTGACATTTCCCCTATCTGAAAGTCTGATAAACGCCGGAAAAATGACTAAGTCCAAGAAAAAAATTTTTTCAACTTTTTTCAATTTTACCCCCGTGGGATATATATTCTACCCACACACATTTGGAACTCTCCTGGGGTACCCTCACACATATTATTTCCTCATTTAGTGGATATTTTCACAAGAAAGTGAAATTTTCAAAAATCCAGAAAATTGGCTGAAAACGACTAAATATTAAGGACTCGTTGGGCAAATCGCTCTGGAACTGAAATCGGAACGCTCACTGACATTTCCCCTATCAGAAAGTCTGATAAACGCCGGAAAAATGACTAAGTCCAAGAAAAATTTTTTTTCAACTTTTTTCAATTTTACCCCCTTGGGATATATATTCTACCCACACACATTTGGAACCCTCCTGGGGTACCCTCACACATATTATTCCCTCATTTAGTGGATATTTTCACAAAATAGTGACATTTTCAAAAATCCCGAAAAATGGATGAAAACGACTAAATATCAAGGACTCATTGGGCGAATCGCTCTGGAACTGAAATCGGAATGCTCACTGACATTTGCCCTATCTGAAAGTCTGATAAACGCCGGAAAAATGACTAAGTCCAAAAAAAAATTTTTTTCAACTTTTTTTAATTTTACCCCCGTGGGATATATATTCTACCCATACACATTTGGAACTCTCCTGGGGTACCCTCACACATATTATTCCCTCATTTAGTGGATATTTTCACAAAAAAGTGAAATTTTCAAAAATCCAGAAAATTGGCTGAAAACGACTAAATATCAAGGACTCATTGGGCGAATCGCTCTGGAACTGAAATCGGAATGCTCACTGACATTTGCCCTATCTGAAAGTCTGATAAACGCCGGAAAAATGACTAAGTCGAAGAAAAAAATTTTTTCAACTTTTTTCTATTTTACCCCCGTGGGATATATATTCTACCCACACACATTTGGAACTCTCCTGGGGTACCCTCACACATATTATTCCCTCATTTAGTGGATATTTTCACAAAATAGTGAAATTTTCAAAAATCCCGAAAAATGCCTGAAAACGACTAAATATCAAGGACTCATTGGGTGAATCGCTCTGGAACTGAAATCGGAATGCTCACTGACATTTGCCCTATCTGAAAGTCTGATAAACGCCGGAAAAATGACTAAGTCCAAAAAAATTTTTTGTCAATTTTACCCCCGTGGGATATATATTCTACCCACACACATTTGGAACTCTCCTGGGGTACCCTCACACATATTATTTCCTCATTTAGTGGATATTTTCACAAAAAAGTGAAATTTTCAAAAATCCAGAAAATTGGCTGAAAACGACTAAATATTAAGGACTCATTGGGCAAATCGCTCTGGAACTGAAATCGGAACGCTCACTGACATTTCCCCTATCTGAAAGTCTGATAAACGCCGGAAAAATAACTAAGTCCAAGAAAAATTTTTTTTCAACTTTTTACAATTTTACCCCCGTGGGATATATATTCTACCCACACATATTTGGAACCCTCCTGGGGTACCCTCACACATATTATTCCCTCATTTAGTGGATATTTTCACAAAAAAGTGAAATTTTCAAAAATCCATAAAAATTGGCTGAAAACGACTAAATATCAATGACTCATTGGGTGAATCGCTTTTGAACTGAAATCGGAACGCTCACTCACATTTCCCCTATCTGAAAGTCTGATAAACGGCGGAAAAATGACTAAGTCCAAAAAAAAATTTTTTTCAACTTTTTTTAATTTTACCCCTGTGGGATATATATTCTACCCACACACATTTGGACCTCTCCTGGGGTACCCTCACACATATTATTCCCTCATTTAGTGGATATTTTCACAAAAAAGTGAAATTTTCAAAAATCCAGAAAATTGGCTGAAAACGACTAAATATTAAGGACTCATTGGGCAAATCGCTCTGGAACTGAAATCGGGACACTCACTGACATTTCCCCTATCTGAAAGTCTGATAAACGCCGGAAAAATGACTAAGTCCAAGAAAAAAATTTTTTCAACTTTTTTCAATTTTACCCCCGTGGGATATATATTCTACCCACACACATTTGGAACTCTCCTGGGGTTCACTCACACATATTATTCCCTCATTTAGAGGATATTTTCACAAAATAGTGAAATTTTCAAAAATCCCGAAAATTGGCTGAAAATGACTAAATATCAAGGACTCATTGGGCGAATCGCTCTGGAACTGAAATCTGAACGCTCACTGACATTTGCCCTATCTGAAAGTCTGATAAACGCCGGAAAAATGACTAAGTCCAAGAAAAAAATGTTTTCAACTTTCTTCAATTTTACCCCCGTGGGATATATATTCTACCCACACACATTTGGAACCCTCCTGGGGTACCCTCACACATATTATTCCCTCATTTAGTGGATATTTTCACAAAAAAGTGAAATTTTCAAAAATCCAGAAAATTGGCTAAAAACGACTAAATATCAAGGACTCATTAGGCGAAACGCTCTGGAACTGAAATCGGAATGCTCACAGACATTTGCCCTATCTGAAAGTCTGATAAACGCCGGAAAAATGACTAAGTCCAAAAAAAATTTTTTTTCAACTTTCTTCAACTTTACCCCCGTGGGATATATATTCTACCCACACACATTTGCAACTCTCCTGGGGTACCCTCACACATATTATTCCCTCATTTAGTGGATATTTTCACAAAAAAGTGAAATTTTCAAAAATCCAGAAAATTGGCTGAAAACGACTAAATATTATGGACTCATTGGGCAAATCGCTCTGGAACTGAAATCGGAACACTCACTGACATTTCCCCTTTCTGAAAGTCTGATAAACGCCGGAAAAATGACTAAGTCCAAGAAAAAATTTTTTTCAACTTTTTTCAATTTTACCCCCGCGGGATATATATTCTACCCACACACATTTGGAACCCTCCTGGGGTACCCTCACACATATTATTCCCTCATTTAGTGGATATTTTCACAAAATAGTGAAATTTTCAAAAATCCCGAAAAATGGCTGAAAACGACTAAATATCAAGGACTCATTGGGCGAATCGCTCTGGAACTGAAATCGGAATGCTCACTGACATTTGCCCTATCTGAAAGTCTGATAAATGCCGGAAAAATGACTAAGTCGAAGAAAAAATTTTTTTCAACTTTTTTCTATTTTACCCCCGTGGGATATATATTCTACTCACACACATTTGGAACTCTTCTGGGGTACCCTCACACATATTATTCCCTCATTTAGTGGATATTTTCACAAAAAAGTGAAATTTTCAAAAATCCAGAAAATTGGCTGAAAACGACTAAATATCAACGACTCATTGGGCGAATCGCTCTGGAACTGAAATCGGAACGCTCACTCACATTTCCCCTATGTGAAAGTCTGATAAACGCCGGAAAAATGACTAAGTCCCAAAAAAAATTTTTTTCAACTTTTTTCTATTTTACCCCCGTGGGATATATATTCTACTCACACACATTTGGAACTCTTCTGGGGTACCCTCACACATATTATTCCCTCATTTAGTGGATATTTTCACAAAAAAGTGAAATTTTCAAAAATCCAGAAAATTGGCTGAAAACGACTAAATATCAACGACTCATTGGGCGAATCGCTCTGGAACTGAAATCGGAACGCTCACTCACATTTCCCCTATCTGAAAGTCTGATAAACGCCGGAAAAATGACTAAGTCCCAAAAAAAATTTTTTTCAACTTTTTTCTATTTTACCCCCGTGGGATATATATTCTACTCACACACATTTGGAACTCTTCTGGGGTACCCTCACACATATTATTCCCTCATTTAGTGGATATTTTCACAAAAAAGTGAAATTTTCAAAAATCCAGAAAATTGGCTGAAAACGACTAAATATCAACGACTCATTGGGCGAATCGCTCTGGAACTGAAATCGGAACGCTCACTCACATTTCCCCTATCTGAAAGTCTGATAAACGCCGGAAAAATGACTAAGTCCCAAAAAAAAATTTTTTCAACTTTTTTTAATTTTACCCCCGTGGGATATATATTCTACCCACACACATTTGGAACTCTCCTGGGGTACCCTCACACATATTATTCCCTCATTTAGTGGATATTTTCACAAAAAAGTGAAATTTTCAAAAATCCAGAAAATTGGCTGAAAACGATTAAATATTAAGGACTCATTGGGCAAACCGCTCTGGAACTGAAATCGGGACGCTCACTGACATTTCCCCTATCTGAAAGTCTGATAAACGCCGGAAAAATGACTAAGTCCAAGAATAAAATTTTTTAAACTTTTTTCAATTTTACCCCCGTGGGATATATATTCTACCCACACACATTTGGAACTCTCCTGGGGTACCCTCACACATATTATTCCCTCATTTAGTGGATATTTTCACAAAAAAGTGAAATTTTCAAAAATCCAGAAAATTGGCTGAAAACGACTAAATATTAAGGACTCATTGGGCAAATCGCTCTGGAACTGAAATCGGAACGCTCACTGACATTTCCCCTATCTGAAAGTCTGATAAACGCCGGAAAAATGACTAAGTCGAAGAAAAAAATTTTTTCAACTTTTTTCTATTTTACCCCCGTGGGATATATATTCTACCCACACACATTTGGAACCCTCCTGGGGTACCCTCACACATATTATTCCCTCATTTAGTGGATATTTTCACAAAATAGTGAAATTTTCAAAAATCCCGAAAAATGGCTGAAAACGACTAAATATCAAGGACTCATTGGGCGAATCGCTCTGGAACTGAAATCGGAATGCTCACTGACATTTGCCCTATCTGAAAGTCTGATAAATGCCGGAAAAATGACTAAGTCGAAGAAAAAATTTTTTTCAACTTTTTTCTATTTTACCCCCGTGGGATATATATTCTACTCACACACATTTGGAACTCTTCTGGGGTACCCTCACACATATTATTCCCTCATTTAGTGGATATTTTCACAAAAAAGTGAAATTTTCAAAAATCCAGAAAATTGGCTGAAAACGACTAAATATCAACGACTCATTGGGCGAATCGCTCTGGAACTGAAATCGGAACGCTCACTCACATTTCCCCTATGTGAAAGTCTGATAAACGCCGGAAAAATGACTAAGTCCCCAAAAAAATTTTTTTCAACTTTTTTCTATTTTACCCCCGTGGGATATATATTCTACTCACACACATTTGGAACTCTTCTGGGGTACCCTCACACATATTATTCCCTCATTTAGTGGATATTTTCACAAAAAAGTGAAATTTTCAAAAATCCAGAAAATTGGCTGAAAACGACTAAATATCAACGACTCATTGGGCGAATCGCTCTGGAACTGAAATCGGAACGCTCACTCACATTTCCCCTATCTGAAAGTCTGATAAACGCCGGAAAAATGACTAAGTCCCAAAAAAAAATTTTTTCAACTTTTTTTAATTTTACCCCCGTGGGATATATATTCTACCCACACACATTTGGAACTCTCCTGGGGTACCCTCACACATATTATTCCCTCATTTAGTGGATATTTTCACAAAAAAGTGAAATTTTCAAAAATCCAGAAAATTGGCTGAAAACGATTAAATATTAAGGACTCATTGGGCAAACCGCTCTGGAACTGAAATCGGGACGCTCACTGACATTTCCCCTATCTGAAAGTCTGATAAACGCCGGAAAAATGACTAAGTCCAAGAATAAAATTTTTTAAACTTTTTTCAATTTTACCCCCGTGGGATATATATTCTACCCACACACATTTGGAACTCTCCTGGGGTACCCTCACACATATTATTCCCTCATTTAGTGGATATTTTCACAAAAAAGTGAAATTTTCAAAAATCCAGAAAATTGGCTGAAAACGACTAAATATTAAGGACTCATTGGGCAAATCGCTCTGGAACTGAAATCGGAACGCTCACTGACATTTCCCCTATCTGAAAGTCTGATAAACGCCGGAAAAATGACTAAGTCGAAGAAAAAAATTTTTTCAACTTTTTTCTATTTTACCCCCGTGGGATATATATTCTACCCACACACATTTGGACCTCTCCTGGGGTACCCTCACACATATTATTCCCTCATTTAGTGGATATTTTCACAAAAAAGTGAAATTTTCAAAAATCCAGAAAATTGGCTGAAAACGACTAAATATTAAGGACTCATTGGGCAAATCGCTCTGGAACTGAAATCGGGACACTCACTGACATTTCCCCTATCTGAAAGTCTGATAAACGCCGGAAAAATGACTAAGTCCAAGAAAAAATTTTTTTCAACTTTTTTCAATTTTACCCCCGTGGATATATATTCTACCCACACACATTTGGAACTCTCCTGGGGTTCACTCACACATATTATTCCCTCATTTAGAGGATATTTTCACAAAATAGTGAAATTTTCAAAAATCCCGAAAATTGGCTGAAAATGACTAAATATCAAGGACTCATTGGGCGAATCGCTCTGGAACTGAAATCTGAACGCTCACTGACATTTGCCCTATCTGAAAGTCTGATAAACGCCGGAAAAATGACTAAGTCCAAGAAAAAAATGTTTTCAACTTTCTTCAATTTTACCCCCGTGGGATATATATTCTACCCACACACATTTGGAACCCTCCTGGGGTACCCTCACACATATTATTCCCTCATTTAGTGGATATTTTCACAAAAAAGTGAAATTTTCAAAAATCCAGAAAATTGGCTAAAAACGACTAAATATCAAGGACTCATTAGGCGAAACGCTCTGGAACTGAAATCGGAATGCTCACAGACATTTGCCCTATCTGAAAGTCTGATAAACGCCGGAAAAATGACTAAGTCCAAAAAAAATTTTTTTTCAACTTTCTTCAATTTTACCCCCGTGGGATATATATTCTACCCACACACATTTGCAACTCTCCTGGGGTACCCTCACACATATTATTCCCTCATTTAGTGGATATTTTCACAAAAAAGTGAAATTTTCAAAAATCCAGAAAATTGGCTGAAAACGACTAAATATTATGGACTCATTGGGCAAATCGCTCTGGAACTGAAATCGGAACACTCACTGACATTTCCCCTTTCTGAAAGTCTGATAAACGCCGGAAAAATGACTAAGTCCAAGAAAAAATTTTTTTCAACTTTTTTCAATTTTACCCCCGCGGGATATATATTCTACCCACACACATTTGGTACCCTCCTGGGGTACCCTCACACATATTATTCCCTCATTTAGTGGATATTTTCACAAAATAGTGAAATTTTCAAAAATCCCGAAAAATGGCTGAAAACGACTAAATATCAAGGACTCATTGGGCGAATCGCTCTGGAACTGAAATCGGAATGCTCACTGACATTTGCCCTATCTGAAAGTCTGATAAATGCCGGAAAAATGACTAAGTCGAAGAAAAAATTTTTTTCAACTTTTTTCTATTTTACCCCCGTGGGATATATATTCTACTCACACACATTTGGAACTCTTCTGGGGTACCCTCACACATATTATTCCCTCATTTAGTGGATATTTTCACAAAAAAGTGAAATTTTCAAAAATCCAGAAAATTGGCTGAAAACGACTAAATATCAACGACTCATTGGGCGAATCGCTCTGGAACTGAAATAGGAACGCTCACTCACATTTCCCCTATGTGAAAGTCTGATAAACGCCGGAAAAATGACTAAGTCCCAAAAAAAATTTTTTTCAACTTTTTTCTATTTTACCCCCGTGGGATATATATTCTACTCACACACATTTGGAACTCTTCTGGGGTACCCTCACACATATTATTCCCTCATTTAGTGGATATTTTCACAAAAAAGTGAAATTTTCAAAAATCCAGAAAATTGGCTGAAAACGAGTAAATATCAACGACTCATTGGGCGAATCGCTCTGGAACTGAAATCGGAACGCTCACTCACATTTCCCCTATCTGAAAGTCTGATAAACGCCGGAAAAATGACTAAGTCCCAAAAAAAATTTTTTTCAACTTTTTTTTAATTTTACCCCCGTGGGATATATATTCTACCCACACACATTTGGAACTCTCCTGGGGTACCCTCACACATATTATTCCCTCATTTAGTGGATATTTTCACAAAAAAGTGAAATTTTCAAAAATCCAGAAAATTGGCTGAAAACGATTAAATATTAAGGACTCATTGGGCAAACCGCTCTGGAACTGAAATCGGGACGCTCACTGACATTTCCCCTATCTGAAAGTCTGATAAACACCGGAAAAATGACTAAGTCCAAGAATAAAATTTTTTAAACTTTTTTCAATTTTACCCCCGTGGGATATATATTCTACCCACACACATTTGGAACCCTCCTGGGGTACCCTCACACATATTATTTCCTCATTTAGTGGATATTTTCACAAAAAAGTGAAATTTTCAAAAATCCAGAAATTTGGCTGAAAACGACTAAATATTAAGGAGTCATTGGGCAAATCGCTCTGGAACAGAAATCGGAACGCTCACTGACATTTCCCCTATCTGAAAGTCTGATAAACGCCGGATAAATGACTAAGTCCAAAAAAAAAATTTTTTCAACTTTTTTCTATTTTACCCCCGTGGGATATATATTCTACCCACACACATTTGGAACTCTCCTGGGGTACCCTCACACATATTATTCCCTCATTTAGTGGATATTTTCACAAAAAAGTGAAATTTTCAAAAATCCCGAAAATTGGCTAAAAACGACTAAATATCAAGGACTCATTAGGCGAATCGCTCTGGAACTGAAATCGGAATGCTCACTGACATTTGCCCTATCTGAAAGTCTGATAAACGCCGGAAAAATGACTAAGTCCAAGAAAAAAATGTTTTCAACTTTTTTCTATTTTACCCCCGTGGGATATATATTCTACCCACACACATTTGGAACTCTCCTGGGGTACCCTCACACATATTATTCCCTCATTTAGTGGATATTTTCACAAAATAGTGAAATTTTCAAAAATCCAGAAAATTGGCTGAAAACGACTAAATATTAACGACTCATTGGGCGAATCGCTCTGGAACTGAAATCGGAACGCTCACTCACATTTCCCCTATCTGAAAGTCTGATAAACGCCGGAAAAATGACTAAGTCCAAGAAAAAAATGTTTTCAACTTTCTTCAATTTTATCCCCGTGGGATATATATTCTACCCACACACATTTGGAACTCTCCTGGGGTACCCTCACACATATTATTCCCTCATTTAGTGGATATTTTCACAAAAAAGTGAAATTTTCAAAAATCCAGAAAATTGGCTGAAAACGACTAAATATTAAGGACTCATTGGGCAAATCGCTCTGGAACTGAAATCGGAACGCTCACTGACATTTCCCCTATCTGAAAGTCTGATAAACGCCGGAAAAATGACTTAAGTCCAAAAAAAAATTTTTTTCAACTTTCTTCAATTTTACCCCCGTGGGCTATATATTCTACCCACACACATTTGGAACTCTCCTGGGGTACCCTCACACATATTATTCCCTCATTTAGTGGATATTTTCACAATAAAGTGAAATTTTCAAAAATCCCGAAAATTGGCTAAAAACGACTAAATATCAAGGACTCAATAGGCGAATCGCTCTGGAACTGAAATCGGAATGCTCACTGACATTTGCCCTATCTGAAAGTCTGATAAACGCCGGAAAAATGACTAAGTCCAAGAAAAAATTTTTTTCAACTTTTTTCAATTTTACCCCCGCGGGATATATATTCTACCCACACACATTTGGAACCCTCCTGGGGTACCCTCACACATATTATTCCCTCATTTAGTGGATATTTTCACAAAATAGTGAAATTTTCAAAAATCCCGAAAAATGGCTGAAAACGACTAAATATCAAGGACTCATTGGGCGAATCGCTCTGGAACTGAAATCGGAATGCTCACTGACATTTGCCCTATCTGAAAGTCTGATAAATGCCGGAAAAATGACTAAGTCGAAGAAAAAATTTTTTTCAACTTTTTTTTATTTTACCCCCGTGGGATATATATTCTACTCACACACATTTGGAACTCTTCTGGGGTACCCTCACACATATTATTCCCTCATTTAGTGGATATTTTCACAAAAAAGTGAAATTTTCAAAAATCCAGAAAATTGGCTGAAAACGACTAAATATCAACGACTCATTGGGCGAATCGCTCTGGAACTGAAATCGGAACGCTCACTCACATTTCCCCTATCTGAAAGTCTGATAAACGCCGGAAAAATGACTAAGTCCCAAAAAAAAATTTTTTCAACTTTTTTTAATTTTACCCCCGTGGGATATATATTCTACCCACACACATTTGGAACTCTCCTGGGGTACCCTCACACATATTATTCCCTCATTTAGTGGATATTTTCACAAAAAAGTGAAATTTTCAAAAATCCAGAAAATTGGCTGAAAACGATTAAATATTAAGGACTCATTGGGCAAACCGCTCTGGAACTGAAATCGGGACGCTCACTGACATTTCCCCTATCTGAAAGTCTGATAAACGCCGGAAAAATGACTAAGTCCAAGAATAAAATTTTTTAAACTTTTTTCAATTTTACCCCCGTGGGATATATATTCTACCCACACACATTTGGAACTCTCCTGGGGTACCCTCACACATATTATTCCCTCATTTAGTGGATATTTTCACAAAAAAGTGAAATTTTCAAAAATCCAGAAAATTGGCTGAAAACGACTAAATATTAAGGACTCATTGGGCAAATCGCTCTGGAACTGAAATCGGAACGCTCACTGACATTTCCCCTATCTGAAAGTCTGATAAACGCCGGAAAAATGACTAAGTCGAAGAAAAAAATTTTTTCAACTTTTTTCTATTTTACCCCCGTGGGATATATATTCTACCCACACACATTTGGAACCCTCCTGGGGTACCCTCACACATATTATTCCCTCATTTAGTGGATATTTTCACAAAATAGTGAAATTTTCAAAAATCCCGAAAAATGGCTGAAAACGACTAAATATCAAGGACTCATTGGGCGAATCGCTCTGGAACTGAAATCGGAATGCTCACTGACATTTGCCCTATCTGAAAGTCTGATAAATGCCGGAAAAATGACTAAGTCGAAGAAAAAATTTTTTTCAACTTTTTTCTATTTTACCCCCGTGGGATATATATTCTACTCACACACATTTGGAACTCTTCTGGGGTACCCTCACACATATTATTCCCTCATTTAGTGGATATTTTCACAAAAAAGTGAAATTTTCAAAAATCCAGAAAATTGGCTGAAAACGACTAAATATCAACGACTCATTGGGCGAATCGCTCTGGAACTGAAATCGGAACGCTCACTCACATTTCCCCTATGTGAAAGTCTGATAAACGCCGGAAAAATGACTAAGTCCCCAAAAAAATTTTTTTCAACTTTTTTCTATTTTACCCCCGTGGGATATATATTCTACTCACACACATTTGGAACTCTTCTGGGGTACCCTCACACATATTATTCCCTCATTTAGTGGATATTTTCACAAAAAAGTGAAATTTTCAAAAATCCAGAAAATTGGCTGAAAACGACTAAATATCAACGACTCATTGGGCGAATCGCTCTGGAACTGAAATCGGAACGCTCACTCACATTTCCCCTATCTGAAAGTCTGATAAACGCCGGAAAAATGACTAAGTCCCAAAAAAAAATTTTTTCAACTTTTTTTAATTTTACCCCCGTGGGATATATATTCTACCCACACACATTTGGAACTCTCCTGGGGTACCCTCACACATATTATTCCCTCATTTAGTGGATATTTTCACAAAAAAGTGAAATTTTCAAAAATCCAGAAAATTGGCTGAAAACGATTAAATATTAAGGACTCATTGGGCAAACCGCTCTGGAACTGAAATCGGGACGCTCACTGACATTTCCCCTATCTGAAAGTCTGATAAACGCCGGAAAAATGACTAAGTCCAAGAATAAAATTTTTTAAACTTTTTTCAATTTTACCCCCGTGGGATATATATTCTACCCACACACATTTGGAACTCTCCTGGGGTACCCTCACACATATTATTCCCTCATTTAGTGGATATTTTCACAAAAAAGTGAAATTTTCAAAAATCCAGAAAATTGGCTGAAAACGACTAAATATTAAGGACTCATTGGGCAAATCGCTCTGGAACTGAAATCGGAACGCTCACTGACATTTCCCCTATCTGAAAGTCTGATAAACGCCGGAAAAATGACTAAGTCGAAGAAAAAAATTTTTTCAACTTTTTTCTATTTTACCCCCGTGGGATATATATTCTACCCACACACATTTGGACCTCTCCTGGGGTACCCTCACACATATTATTCCCTCATTTAGTGGATATTTTCACAAAAAAGTGAAATTTTCAAAAATCCAGAAAATTGGCTGAAAACGACTAAATATTAAGGACTCATTGGGCAAATCGCTCTGGAACTGAAATCGGGACACTCACTGACATTTCCCCTATCTGAAAGTCTGATAAACGCCGGAAAAATGACTAAGTCCAAGAAAAAATTTTTTTCAACTTTTTTCAATTTTACCCCCGTGGATATATATTCTACCCACACACATTTGGAACTCTCCTGGGGTTCACTCACACATATTATTCCCTCATTTAGAGGATATTTTCACAAAATAGTGAAATTTTCAAAAATCCCGAAAATTGGCTGAAAATGACTAAATATCAAGGACTCATTGGGCGAATCGCTCTGGAACTGAAATCTGAACGCTCACTGACATTTGCCCTATCTGAAAGTCTGATAAACGCCGGAAAAATGACTAAGTCCAAGAAAAAAATGTTTTCAACTTTCTTCAATTTTACCCCCGTGGGATATATATTCTACCCACACACATTTGGAACCCTCCTGGGGTACCCTCACACATATTATTCCCTCATTTAGTGGATATTTTCACAAAAAAGTGAAATTTTCAAAAATCCAGAAAATTGGCTAAAAACGACTAAATATCAAGGACTCATTAGGCGAAACGCTCTGGAACTGAAATCGGAATGCTCACAGACATTTGCCCTATCTGAAAGTCTGATAAACGCCGGAAAAATGACTAAGTCCAAAAAAAATTTTTTTTCAACTTTCTTCAATTTTACCCCCGTGGGATATATATTCTACCCACACACATTTGCAACTCTCCTGGGGTACCCTCACACATATTATTCCCTCATTTAGTGGATATTTTCACAAAAAAGTGAAATTTTCAAAAATCCAGAAAATTGGCTGAAAACGACTAAATATTATGGACTCATTGGGCAAATCGCTCTGGAACTGAAATCGGAACACTCACTGACATTTCCCCTTTCTGAAAGTCTGATAAACGCCGGAAAAATGACTAAGTCCAAGAAAAAATTTTTTTCAACTTTTTTCAATTTTACCCCCGCGGGATATATATTCTACCCACACACATTTGGTACCCTCCTGGGGTACCCTCACACATATTATTCCCTCATTTAGTGGATATTTTCACAAAATAGTGAAATTTTCAAAAATCCCGAAAAATGGCTGAAAACGACTAAATATCAAGGACTCATTGGGCGAATCGCTCTGGAACTGAAATCGGAATGCTCACTGACATTTGCCCTATCTGAAAGTCTGATAAATGCCGGAAAAATGACTAAGTCGAAGAAAAAATTTTTTTCAACTTTTTTCTATTTTACCCCCGTGGGATATATATTCTACTCACACACATTTGGAACTCTTCTGGGGTACCCTCACACATATTATTCCCTCATTTAGTGGATATTTTCACAAAAAAGTGAAATTTTCAAAAATCCAGAAAATTGGCTGAAAACGACTAAATATCAACGACTCATTGGGCGAATCGCTCTGGAACTGAAATAGGAACGCTCACTCACATTTCCCCTATGTGAAAGTCTGATAAACGCCGGAAAAATGACTAAGTCCCAAAAAAAATTTTTTTCAACTTTTTTCTATTTTACCCCCGTGGGATATATATTCTACTCACACACATTTGGAACTCTTCTGGGGTACCCTCACACATATTATTCCCTCATTTAGTGGATATTTTCACAAAAAAGTGAAATTTTCAAAAATCCAGAAAATTGGCTGAAAACGAGTAAATATCAACGACTCATTGGGCGAATCGCTCTGGAACTGAAATCGGAACGCTCACTCACATTTCCCCTATCTGAAAGTCTGATAAACGCCGGAAAAATGACTAAGTCCCAAAAAAAATTTTTTTCAACTTTTTTTTAATCCTGGGGTACCCTCACACATATTATTCCCTCATTTAGTGGATATTTTCACAAAATGTGAAATTTTCAAAATCCAGAAAATTGGCTGAAAACGATTAAATATTAAGGACTCATTGGGCAACCGCTCGATAAAGAATAAATAAACTTTTTCATTTTACCCCCCGTGGGATATATATTCTACCACACACATTTGGAACCCTCCTTGGGGTACCCTCACACATATTATTCCTCATTTAGTGGATATTTTCACAAAAAGTGAAATTTCAAAATCCAGAAATTTGGCTGAAAACGACTAAATATTAAGGCGTTACCCACACACATTTGGAACCCTCCTGGGGTACCCTCACACATATTATTTCCTCATTTAGTGGATATTTTCACAAAAAAGTGAAATTTTCAAAAATCCAGAAATTTGGCTGAAAACGACTAAATATTAAGGAGTCATTGGGCAAATCGCTCTGGAACAGAAATCGGAACGCTCACTGACATTTCCCCTATCTGAAAGTCTGATAAACGCCGGATAAATGACTAAGTCCAAAAAAAAAATTTTTTCAACTTTTTTCTATTTTACCCCCGTGGGATATATATTCTACCCACACACATTTGGAACTCTCCTGGGGTACCCTCACACATATTATTCCCTCATTTAGTGGATATTTTCACAAAAAAGTGAAATTTTCAAAAATCCCGAAAATTGGCTAAAAATGACTAAATATCAAGGACTCATTAGGCGAATCGCTCTGGAACTGAAATCGGAATGCTCACTGACATTTGCCCTATCTGAAAGTCTGATAAACGCCGGAAAAATGACTAAGTCCAAGAAAAAAATGTTTTCAACTTTTTTCTATTTTACCCCCGTGGGATATATATTCTACCCACACACATTTGGAACTCTCCTGGGGTACCCTCACACATATTATTCCCTCATTTAGTGGATATTTTCACAAAATAGTGAAATTTTCAAAAATCCAGAAAATTGGCTGAAAACGACTAAATATCAACGACTCATTGGGCGAATCGCTCTGGAACTGAAATCGGAACGCTCACTCACATTTCCCCTATCTGAAAGTCTGATAAACGCCGGAAAAATGACTAAGTCCAAGAAAAAAATGTTTTCAACTTTCTTCAATTTTATCCCCGTGGGATATATATTCTACCCACACACATTTGGAACTCTCCTGGGGTACCCTCACACATATTATTCCCTCATTTAGTGGATATTTTCACAAAAAAGTGAAATTTTCAAAAATCCAGAAAATTGGCTGAAAACGACTAAATATTAAGGACTCATTGGGCAAATCGCTCTGGAACTGAAATCGGAACGCTCACTGACATTTCCCCTATCTGAAAGTCTGATAAACGCCGGAAAAATGACTTAAGTCCAAAAAAAAATTTTTTTCAACTTTCTTCAATTTTACCCCCGTGGGCTATATATTCTACCCACACACATTTGGAACTCTCCTGGGGTACCCTCACACATATTATTCCCTCATTTAGTGGATATTTTCACAATAAAGTGAAATTTTCAAAAATCCCGAAAATTGGCTAAAAACGACTAAATATCAAGGACTCAATAGGCGAATCGCTCTGGAACTGAAATCGGAATGCTCACTGACATTTGCCCTATCTGAAAGTCTGATAAACGCCGGAAAAATGACTAAGTCCAAGAAAAATTTTTTTTCAACTTTTTTCAATTTTACCCCCGCGGGATATATATTCTACCCACACACATTTGGAACCCTCCTGGGGTACCCTCACACATATTATTCCCTCATTTAGTGGATATTTTCACAAAATAGTGAAATTTTCAAAAATCCCGAAAAATGGCTGAAAACGACTAAATATCAAGGACTCATTGGGCGAATCGCTCTGGAACTGAAATCGGAATGCTCACTGACATTTGCCCTATCTGAAAGTCTGATAAATGCCGGAAAAATGACTAAGTCGAAGAAAAAATTTTTTTCAACTTTTTTTTATTTTACCCCCGTGGGATATATATTCTACTCACACACATTTGGAACTCTTCTGGGGTACCCTCACACATATTATTCCCTCATTTAGTGGATATTTTCACAAAAAAGTGAAATTTTCAAAAATCCAGAAAATTGGCTGAAAACGACTAAATATCAACGACTCATTGGGCGAATCGCTCTGGAACTGAAATCGGAACGCTCACTCACATTTCCCCTATCTGAAAGTCTGATAAACGCCGGAAAAATGACTAAGTCCCAAAAAAAAATTTTTTCAACTTTTTTTAATTTTACCCCCGTGGGATATATATTCTACCCACACACATTTGGAACTCTCCTGGGGTACCCTCACACATATTATTCCCTCATTTAGTGGATATTTTCACAAAAAAGTGAAATTTTCAAAAATCCAGAAAATTGGCTGAAAACGATTAAATATTAAGGACTCATTGGGCAAACCGCTCTGGAACTGAAATCGGGACGCTCACTGACATTTCCCCTATCTGAAAGTCTGATAAACGCCGGAAAAATGACTAAGTCCAAGAATAAAATTTTTTAAACTTTTTTCAATTTTACCCCCGTGGGATATATATTCTACCCACACACATTTGGAACCCTCCTGGGGTACCCTCACACATATTATTTCCTCATTTAGTGGATATTTTCACAAAAAAGTGAAATTTTCAAAAATCCAGAAAATTGGCTGAAAACGACTAAATATTAAGGAGTCATTGGGCAAATCGCTCTGGAACTGAAATCGGAACGCTCACTGACATTTCCCCTATCTGAAAGTCTGATAAACGCCGGAAAAATGACTAAGTCCAAAAAAAAAATTTTTTCAACTTTCTTCAATTTTACCTCCGTGGGATATATATTCTACCCACACACATTTGGAACTCTCCTGGGGTACCCTCACACATATTATTCCCTCATTTAGTGGATATTTTCACAAAAAAGTGAAATTTTCAAAAATCCAGAAAATTGGCTGAAAACGACTAAATATTAAGGACTCATTAGGCGAATCGTTCTGGAACTGAAATCGGAATGCTCACTGACATTTGCCCTATCTGAAAGTCTGATAAACGCCGGAAAAATGACTAAGTCCAAGAAAAAAATGTTTTCAACTTTTTTCTATTTTACCCCCGTGGGATATATATTCTACCCACACACATTTGGAACTCTCCTGGGGTACCCTCACACATATTATTCCCTCATTTAGTGGATATTTTCACAAAATAGTGAAATTTTCAAAAATCCAGAAAATTGGCTGAAAACGACTAAATATCAACGACTCATTGGGCGAATCGCTCTGGAACTGAAATCGGAACGCTCACTCACATTTCCCCTATCTGAAAGTCTGATAAACGCCGGAAAAATGACTAAGTCCAAGAAAAAAATGTTTTCAACTTTCTTCAATTTTACCCCCGTGGGATATATATTCTACCGACACACATTTGGAACTCTCCTGGGGTACCCTCACACATATTATTCCCTCATTTAGTGGATATTTTCACAAAAAAGTGAAATTTTCAAAAATCCAGAAAATTGGCTGAAAACGACTAAATATTAAGGACTCATTGGGCAAATCGCTCTGGAACTGAAATCGGAATGCTCACAGACATTTGCCCTATCTGAAAGTCTGATAAACGCCGGAAAAATGACTAAGTCCAAAAAAAATTTTTTTTCAACTTTCTTCAATTTTACCCCCGTGGGCTATATATTCTACCCACACACATTTGGAACTCTCCTGGGGTACCCTCACACATATTATTCCCTCATTTAGTGGATATTTTCACAATAAAGTGAAATTTTCAAAAATCCCGAAAATTGGCTAAAAACGACTAAATATCAAGGACTCAATAGGCGAATCGCTCTGGAACTGAAATCGGAATGCTCACTGACATTTGCCCTATCTGAAAGTCTGATAAACGCCGGAAAAATGACTAAGTCCAAGAAAAATTTTTTTTCAACTTTTTTCAATTTTACCCCCGCGGGATATATATTCTACCCACACACATTTGGAACCCTCCTGGGGTACCCTCACACATATTATTCCCTCATTTAGTGGATATTTTCACAAAATAGTGAAATTTTCAAAAATCCCGAAAAATGGCTGAAAACGACTAAATATCAAGGACTCATTGGGCGAATCGCTCTGGAACTGAAATCGGAATGCTCACTGACATTTGCCCTATCTGAAAGTCTGATAAATGCCGGAAAAATGACTAAGTCGAAGAAAAATTTTTTTCAACTTTTTTCTATTTTACCCCCGTGGGATATATATTCTACCCACACACATTTGGAACTCTCCTGGGGTACCCTCACACATATTATTCCCTCATTTAGTGGATATTTTCACAAAATAGTGAAATTTTCAAAAATCCAGAAAATTGGCTGAAAACGACTAAATATCAACGACTCATTGGGCGAATCGCTCTGGAACTGAAATCGGAACGCTCACTCACATTTCCCCTATCTGAAAGTCTGATAAACGCCGGAAAAATGACTAAGTCGAAGAAAAAAATTTTTTCAACTTTTTTCTATTTTACCCCCGTGGGATATATATTCTACCCACACACATTTGGACCTCTCCTGGGGTACCCTCACACATATTATTCCCTCATTTAGTGGATATTTTCACAAAAAAGTGAAATTTTCAAAAATCCAGAAAATTGGCTGAAAACGACTAAATATTAAGGACTCATTGGGCAAATCGCTCTGGAACTGAAATCGGGACACTCACTGACATTTCCCCTATCTGAAAGTCTGATAAACGCCGGAAAAATGACTAAGTCCAAGAAAAAATTTTTTTCAACTTTTTTCAATTTTACCCCCGTGGATATATATTCTACCCACACACATTTGGAACTCTCCTGGGGTTCACTCACACATATTATTCCCTCATTTAGAGGATATTTTCACAAAATAGTGAAATTTTCAAAAATCCCGAAAATTGGCTGAAAATGACTAAATATCAAGGACTCATTGGGCGAATCGCTCTGGAACTGAAATCTGAACGCTCACTGACATTTGCCCTATCTGAAAGTCTGATAAACGCCGGAAAAATGACTAAGTCCAAGAAAAAAATGTTTTCAACTTTCTTCAATTTTACCCCCGTGGGATATATATTCTACCCACACACATTTGGAACCCTCCTGGGGTACCCTCACACATATTATTCCCTCATTTAGTGGATATTTTCACAAAAAAGTGAAATTTTCAAAAATCCAGAAAATTGGCTAAAAACGACTAAATATCAAGGACTCATTAGGCGAAACGCTCTGGAACTGAAATCGGAATGCTCACAGACATTTGCCCTATCTGAAAGTCTGATAAACGCCGGAAAAATGACTAAGTCCAAAAAAAATTTTTTTTCAACTTTCTTCAATTTTACCCCCGTGGGATATATATTCTACCCACACACATTTGCAACTCTCCTGGGGTACCCTCACACATATTATTCCCTCATTTAGTGGATATTTTCACAAAAAAGTGAAATTTTCAAAAATCCAGAAAATTGGCTGAAAACGACTAAATATTATGGACTCATTGGGCAAATCGCTCTGGAACTGAAATCGGAACACTCACTGACATTTCCCCTTTCTGAAAGTCTGATAAACGCCGGAAAAATGACTAAGTCCAAGAAAAAATTTTTTTCAACTTTTTTCAATTTTACCCCCGCGGGATATATATTCTACCCACACACATTTGGTACCCTCCTGGGGTACCCTCACACATATTATTCCCTCATTTAGTGGATATTTTCACAAAATAGTGAAATTTTCAAAAATCCCGAAAAATGGCTGAAAACGACTAAATATCAAGGACTCATTGGGCGAATCGCTCTGGAACTGAAATCGGAATGCTCACTGACATTTGCCCTATCTGAAAGTCTGATAAATGCCGGAAAAATGACTAAGTCGAAGAAAAAATTTTTTTCAACTTTTTTCTATTTTACCCCCGTGGGATATATATTCTACTCACACACATTTGGAACTCTTCTGGGGTACCCTCACACATATTATTCCCTCATTTAGTGGATATTTTCACAAAAAAGTGAAATTTTCAAAAATCCAGAAAATTGGCTGAAAACGACTAAATATCAACGACTCATTGGGCGAATCGCTCTGGAACTGAAATAGGAACGCTCACTCACATTTCCCCTATGTGAAAGTCTGATAAACGCCGGAAAAATGACTAAGTCCCAAAAAAAATTTTTTTCAACTTTTTTCTATTTTACCCCCGTGGGATATATATTCTACTCACACACATTTGGAACTCTTCTGGGGTACCCTCACACATATTATTCCCTCATTTAGTGGATATTTTCACAAAAAAGTGAAATTTTCAAAAATCCAGAAAATTGGCTGAAAACGAGTAAATATCAACGACTCATTGGGCGAATCGCTCTGGAACTGAAATCGGAACGCTCACTCACATTTCCCCTATCTGAAAGTCTGATAAACGCCGGAAAAATGACTAAGTCCCAAAAAAAATTTTTTTCAACTTTTTTTTAATTTTACCCCCGTGGGATATATATTCTACCCACACACATTTGGAACTCTCCTGGGGTACCCTCACACATATTATTCCCTCATTTAGTGGATATTTTCACAAAAAAGTGAAATTTTCAAAAATCCAGAAAATTGGCTGAAAACGATTAAATATTAAGGACTCATTGGGCAAACCGCTCTGGAACTGAAATCGGGACGCTCACTGACATTTCCCCTATCTGAAAGTCTGATAAACACCGGAAAAATGACTAAGTCCAAGAATAAAATTTTTTAAACTTTTTTCAATTTTACCCCCGTGGGATATATATTCTACCCACACACATTTGGAACTCTCCTGGGGTACCCTCACACATATTATTCCCTCATTTAGTGGATATTTTCACAAAAAAGTGAAATTTTCAAAAATCCCGAAAATTGGCTAAAAACGACTAAATATCAAGGACTCATTAGGCGAATCGCTCTGGAACTGAAATCGGAATGCTCACTGACATTTGCCCTATCTGAAAGTCTGATAAACGCCGGAAAAATGACTAAGTCCAAGAAAAAAATGTTTTCAACTTTTTTCTATTTTACCCCCGTGGGATATATATTCTACCCACACACATTTGGAACTCTCCTGGGGTACCCTCACACATATTATTCCCTCATTTAGTGGATATTTTCACAAAATAGTGAAATTTTCAAAAATCCAGAAAATTGGCTGAAAACGACTAAATATCAACGACTCATTGGGCGAATCGCTCTGGAACTGAAATCGGAACGCTCACTCACATTTCCCCTATCTGAAAGTCTGATAAACGCCGGAAAAATGACTAAGTCCAAGAAAAAAATGTTTTCAACTTTCTTCAATTTTATCCCCGTGGGATATATATTCTACCCACACACATTTGGAACTCTCCTGGGGTACCCTCACACATATTATTCCCTCATTTAGTGGATATTTTCACAAAAAAGTGAAATTTTCAAAAATCCAGAAAATTGGCTGAAAACGACTAAATATTAAGGACTCATTGGGCAAATCGCTCTGGAACTGAAATCGGAACGCTCACTGACATTTCCCCTATCTGAAAGTCTGATAAACGCCGGAAAAATGACTTAAGTCCAAAAAAAAATTTTTTTCAACTTTCTTCAATTTTACCCCCGTGGGCTATATATTCTACCCACACACATTTGGAACTCTCCTGGGGTACCCTCACACATATTATTCCCTCATTTAGTGGATATTTTCACAATAAAGTGAAATTTTCAAAAATCCCGAAAATTGGCTAAAAACGACTAAATATCAAGGACTCAATAGGCGAATCGCTCTGGAACTGAAATCGGAATGCTCACTGACATTTGCCCTATCTGAAAGTCTGATAAACGCCGGAAAAATGACTAAGTCCAAGAAAAAATTTTTTTCAACTTTTTTCAATTTTACCCCCGCGGGATATATATTCTACCCACACACATTTGGAACCCTCCTGGGGTACCCTCACACATATTATTCCCTCATTTAGTGGATATTTTCACAAAATAGTGAAATTTTCAAAAATCCCGAAAAATGGCTGAAAACGACTAAATATCAAGGACTCATTGGGCGAATCGCTCTGGAACTGAAATCGGAATGCTCACTGACATTTGCCCTATCTGAAAGTCTGATAAATGCCGGAAAAATGACTAAGTCGAAGAAAAAATTTTTTTCAACTTTTTTTTATTTTACCCCCGTGGGATATATATTCTACTCACACACATTTGGAACTCTTCTGGGGTACCCTCACACATATTATTCCCTCATTTAGTGGATATTTTCACAAAAAAGTGAAATTTTCAAAAATCCAGAAAATTGGCTGAAAACGACTAAATATCAACGACTCATTGGGCGAATCGCTCTGGAACTGAAATCGGAACGCTCACTCACATTTCCCCTATCTGAAAGTCTGATAAACGCCGGAAAAATGACTAAGTCCCAAAAAAAAATTTTTTCAACTTTTTTTAATTTTACCCCCGTGGGATATATATTCTACCCACACACATTTGGAACTCTCCTGGGGTACCCTCACACATATTATTCCCTCATTTAGTGGATATTTTCACAAAAAAGTGAAATTTTCAAAAATCCAGAAAATTGGCTGAAAACGATTAAATATTAAGGACTCATTGGGCAAACCGCTCTGGAACTGAAATCGGGACGCTCACTGACATTTCCCCTATCTGAAAGTCTGATAAACGCCGGAAAAATGACTAAGTCCAAGAATAAAATTTTTTAAACTTTTTTCAATTTTACCCCCGTGGGATATATATTCTACCCACACACATTTGGAACCCTCCTGGGGTACCCTCACACATATTATTTCCTCATTTAGTGGATATTTTCACAAAAAAGTGAAATTTTCAAAAATCCAGAAAATTGGCTGAAAACGACTAAATATTAAGGAGTCATTGGGCAAATCGCTCTGGAACTGAAATCGGAACGCTCACTGACATTTCCCCTATCTGAAAGTCTGATAAACGCCGGAAAAATGACTAAGTCCAAAAAAAAAATTTTTTCAACTTTCTTCAATTTTACCTCCGTGGGATATATATTCTACCCACACACATTTGGAACTCTCCTGGGGTACCCTCACACATATTATTCCCTCATTTAGTGGATATTTTCACAAAAAAGTGAAATTTTCAAAAATCCAGAAAATTGGCTGAAAACGACTAAATATTAAGGACTCATTAGGCGAATCGTTCTGGAACTGAAATCGGAATGCTCACTGACATTTGCCCTATCTGAAAGTCTGATAAACGCCGGAAAAATGACTAAGTCCAAGAAAAAAATGTTTTCAACTTTTTTCTATTTTACCCCCGTGGGATATATATTCTACCCACACACATTTGGAACTCTCCTGGGGTACCCTCACACATATTATTCCCTCATTTAGTGGATATTTTCACAAAATAGTGAAATTTTCAAAAATCCAGAAAATTGGCTGAAAACGACTAAATATCAACGACTCATTGGGCGAATCGCTCTGGAACTGAAATCGGAACGCTCACTCACATTTCCCCTATCTGAAAGTCTGATAAACGCCGGAAAAATGACTAAGTCCAAGAAAAAAATGTTTTCAACTTTCTTCAATTTTACCCCCGTGGGATATATATTCTACCGACACACATTTGGAACTCTCCTGGGGTACCCTCACACATATTATTCCCTCATTTAGTGGATATTTTCACAAAAAAGTGAAATTTTCAAAAATCCAGAAAATTGGCTGAAAACGACTAAATATTAAGGACTCATTGGGCAAATCGCTCTGGAACTGAAATCGGAATGCTCACAGACATTTGCCCTATCTGAAAGTCTGATAAACGCCGGAAAAATGACTAAGTCCAAAAAAAATTTTTTTTCAACTTTCTTCAATTTTACCCCCGTGGGCTATATATTCTACCCACACACATTTGGAACTCTCCTGGGGTACCCTCACACATATTATTCCCTCATTTAGTGGATATTTTCACAATAAAGTGAAATTTTCAAAAATCCCGAAAATTGGCTAAAAACGACTAAATATCAAGGACTCAATAGGCGAATCGCTCTGGAACTGAAATCGGAATGCTCACTGACATTTGCCCTATCTGAAAGTCTGATAAACGCCGGAAAAATGACTAAGTCCAAGAAAAATTTTTTTTCAACTTTTTTCAATTTTACCCCCGCGGGATATATATTCTACCCACACACATTTGGAACCCTCCTGGGGTACCCTCACACATATTATTCCCTCATTTAGTGGATATTTTCACAAAATAGTGAAATTTTCAAAAATCCCGAAAAATGGCTGAAAACGACTAAATATCAAGGACTCATTGGGCGAATCGCTCTGGAACTGAAATCGGAATGCTCACTGACATTTGCCCTATCTGAAAGTCTGATAAATGCCGGAAAAATGACTAAGTCGAAGAAAAATTTTTTTCAACTTTTTTCTATTTTACCCCCGTGGGATATATATTCTACCCACACACATTTGGAACTCTCCTGGGGTACCCTCACACATATTATTCCCTCATTTAGTGGATATTTTCACAAAATAGTGAAATTTTCAAAAATCCAGAAAATTGGCTGAAAACGACTAAATATCAACGACTCATTGGGCGAATCGCTCTGGAACTGAAATCGGAACGCTCACTCACATTTCCCCTATCTGAAAGTCTGATAAACGCCGGAAAAATGACTAAGTCGAAGAAAAAAATTTTTTCAACTTTTTTCTATTTTACCCCCGTGGGATATATATTCTACCCACACACATTTGGACCTCTCCTGGGGTACCCTCACACATATTATTCCCTCATTTAGTGGATATTTTCACAAAAAAGTGAAATTTTCAAAAATCCAGAAAATTGGCTGAAAACGACTAAATATTAAGGACTCATTGGGCAAATCGCTCTGGAACTGAAATCGGGACACTCACTGACATTTCCCCTATCTGAAAGTCTGATAAACGCCGGAAAAATGACTAAGTCCAAGAAAAAATTTTTTTCAACTTTTTTCAATTTTACCCCCGTGGATATATATTCTACCCACACACATTTGGAACTCTCCTGGGGTTCACTCACACATATTATTCCCTCATTTAGAGGATATTTTCACAAAATAGTGAAATTTTCAAAAATCCCGAAAATTGGCTGAAAATGACTAAATATCAAGGACTCATTGGGCGAATCGCTCTGGAACTGAAATCTGAACGCTCACTGACATTTGCCCTATCTGAAAGTCTGATAAACGCCGGAAAAATGACTAAGTCCAAGAAAAAAATGTTTTCAACTTTCTTCAATTTTACCCCCGTGGGATATATATTCTACCCACACACATTTGGAACCCTCCTGGGGTACCCTCACACATATTATTCCCTCATTTAGTGGATATTTTCACAAAAAAGTGAAATTTTCAAAAATCCAGAAAATTGGCTAAAAACGACTAAATATCAAGGACTCATTAGGCGAAACGCTCTGGAACTGAAATCGGAATGCTCACAGACATTTGCCCTATCTGAAAGTCTGATAAACGCCGGAAAAATGACTAAGTCCAAAAAAAATTTTTTTTCAACTTTCTTCAATTTTACCCCCGTGGGATATATATTCTACCCACACACATTTGCAACTCTCCTGGGGTACCCTCACACATATTATTCCCTCATTTAGTGGATATTTTCACAAAAAAGTGAAATTTTCAAAAATCCAGAAAATTGGCTGAAAACGACTAAATATTATGGACTCATTGGGCAAATCGCTCTGGAACTGAAATCGGAACACTCACTGACATTTCCCCTTTCTGAAAGTCTGATAAACGCCGGAAAAATGACTAAGTCCAAGAAAAAATTTTTTTCAACTTTTTTCAATTTTACCCCCGCGGGATATATATTCTACCCACACACATTTGGTACCCTCCTGGGGTACCCTCACACATATTATTCCCTCATTTAGTGGATATTTTCACAAAATAGTGAAATTTTCAAAAATCCCGAAAAATGGCTGAAAACGACTAAATATCAAGGACTCATTGGGCGAATCGCTCTGGAACTGAAATCGGAATGCTCACTGACATTTGCCCTATCTGAAAGTCTGATAAATGCCGGAAAAATGACTAAGTCGAAGAAAAAATTTTTTTCAACTTTTTTCTATTTTACCCCCGTGGGATATATATTCTACTCACACACATTTGGAACTCTTCTGGGGTACCCTCACACATATTATTCCCTCATTTAGTGGATATTTTCACAAAAAAGTGAAATTTTCAAAAATCCAGAAAATTGGCTGAAAACGACTAAATATCAACGACTCATTGGGCGAATCGCTCTGGAACTGAAATAGGAACGCTCACTCACATTTCCCCTATGTGAAAGTCTGATAAACGCCGGAAAAATGACTAAGTCCCAAAAAAAATTTTTTTCAACTTTTTTCTATTTTACCCCCGTGGGATATATATTCTACTCACACACATTTGGAACTCTTCTGGGGTACCCTCACACATATTATTCCCTCATTTAGTGGATATTTTCACAAAAAAGTGAAATTTTCAAAAATCCAGAAAATTGGCTGAAAACGAGTAAATATCAACGACTCATTGGGCGAATCGCTCTGGAACTGAAATCGGAACGCTCACTCACATTTCCCCTATCTGAAAGTCTGATAAACGCCGGAAAAATGACTAAGTCCCAAAAAAAATTTTTTTCAACTTTTTTTTAATTTTACCCCCGTGGGATATATATTCTACCCACACACATTTGGAACTCTCCTGGGGTACCCTCACACATATTATTCCCTCATTTAGTGGATATTTTCACAAAAAAGTGAAATTTTCAAAAATCCAGAAAATTGGCTGAAAACGATTAAATATTAAGGACTCATTGGGCAAACCGCTCTGGAACTGAAATCGGGACGCTCACTGACATTTCCCCTATCTGAAAGTCTGATAAACACCGGAAAAATGACTAAGTCCAAGAATAAAATTTTTTAAACTTTTTTCAATTTTACCCCCGTGGGATATATATTCTACCCACACACATTTGGAACTCTCCTGGGGTACCCTCACACATATTATTCCCTCATTTAGTGGATATTTTCACAAAAAAGTGAAATTTTCAAAAATCCCGAAAATTGGCTAAAAACGACTAAATATCAAGGACTCATTAGGCGAATCGCTCTGGAACTGAAATCGGAATGCTCACTGACATTTGCCCTATCTGAAAGTCTGATAAACGCCGGAAAAATGACTAAGTCCAAGAAAAAAATGTTTTCAACTTTTTTCTATTTTACCCCCGTGGGATATATATTCTACCCACACACATTTGGAACTCTCCTGGGGTACCCTCACACATATTATTCCCTCATTTAGTGGATATTTTCACAAAATAGTGAAATTTTCAAAAATCCAGAAAATTGGCTGAAAACGACTAAATATCAACGACTCATTGGGCGAATCGCTCTGGAACTGAAATCGGAACGCTCACTCACATTTCCCCTATCTGAAAGTCTGATAAACGCCGGAAAAATGACTAAGTCCAAGAAAAAAATGTTTTCAACTTTCTTCAATTTTATCCCCGTGGGATATATATTCTACCCACACACATTTGGAACTCTCCTGGGGTACCCTCACACATATTATTCCCTCATTTAGTGGATATTTTCACAAAAAAGTGAAATTTTCAAAAATCCAGAAAATTGGCTGAAAACGACTAAATATTAAGGACTCATTGGGCAAATCGCTCTGGAACTGAAATCGGAACGCTCACTGACATTTCCCCTATCTGAAAGTCTGATAAACGCCGGAAAAATGACTTAAGTCCAAAAAAAAATTTTTTTCAACTTTCTTCAATTTTACCCCCGTGGGCTATATATTCTACCCACACAGATTTGGAACTCTCCTGGGGTACCCTCACACATATTATTCCCTCATTTAGTGGATATTTTCACAATAAAGTGAAATTTTCAAAAATCCCGAAAATTGGCTAAAAACGACTAAATATCAAGGACTCAATAGGCGAATCGCTCTGGAACTGAAATCGGAATGCTCACTGACATTTGCCCTATCTGAAAGTCTGATAAACGCCGGAAAAATGACTAAGTCCAAGAAAAAATTTTTTTCAACTTTTTTCAATTTTACCCCCGCGGGATATATATTCTACCCACACACATTTGGAACCCTCCTGGGGTACCCTCACACATATTATTCCCTCATTTAGTGGATATTTTCACAAAATAGTGAAATTTTCAAAAATCCCGAAAAATGGCTGAAAACGACTAAATATCAAGGACTCATTGGGCGAATCGCTCTGGAACTGAAATCGGAATGCTCACTGACATTTGCCCTATCTGAAAGTCTGATAAATGCCGGAAAAATGACTAAGTCGAAGAAAAAATTTTTTTCAACTTTTTTTTATTTTACCCCCGTGGGATATATATTCTACTCACACACATTTGGAACTCTTCTGGGGTACCCTCACACATATTATTCCCTCATTTAGTGGATATTTTCACAAAAAAGTGAAATTTTCAAAAATCCAGAAAATTGGCTGAAAACGACTAAATATCAACGACTCATTGGGCGAATCGCTCTGGAACTGAAATCGGAACGCTCACTCACATTTCCCCTATCTGAAAGTCTGATAAACGCCGGAAAAATGACTAAGTCCCAAAAAAAAATTTTTTCAACTTTTTTTAATTTTACCCCCGTGGGATATATATTCTACCCACACACATTTGGAACTCTCCTGGGGTACCCTCACACATATTATTCCCTCATTTAGTGGATATTTTCACAAAAAAGTGAAATTTTCAAAAATCCAGAAAATTGGCTGAAAACGATTAAATATTAAGGACTCATTGGGCAAACCGCTCTGGAACTGAAATCGGGACGCTCACTGACATTTCCCCTATCTGAAAGTCTGATAAACGCCGGAAAAATGACTAAGTCCAAGAATAAAATTTTTTAAACTTTTTTCAATTTTACCCCCGTGGGATATATATTCTACCCACACACATTTGGAACCCTCCTGGGGTACCCTCACACATATTATTTCCTCATTTAGTGGATATTTTCACAAAAAAGTGAAATTTTCAAAAATCCAGAAAATTGGCTGAAAACGACTAAATATTAAGGAGTCATTGGGCAAATCGCTCTGGAACTGAAATCGGAACGCTCACTGACATTTCCCCTATCTGAAAGTCTGATAAACGCCGGAAAAATGACTAAGTCCAAAAAAAAAATTTTTTCAACTTTCTTCAATTTTACCTCCGTGGGATATATATTCTACCCACACACATTTGGAACTCTCCTGGGGTACCCTCACACATATTATTCCCTCATTTAGTGGATATTTTCACAAAAAAGTGAAATTTTCAAAAATCCAGAAAATTGGCTGAAAACGACTAAATATTAAGGACTCATTAGGCGAATCGTTCTGGAACTGAAATCGGAATGCTCACTGACATTTGCCCTATCTGAAAGTCTGATAAACGCCGGAAAAATGACTAAGTCCAAGAAAAAAATGTTTTCAACTTTTTTCTATTTTACCCCCGTGGGATATATATTCTACCCACACACATTTGGAACTCTCCTGGGGTACCCTCACACATATTATTCCCTCATTTAGTGGATATTTTCACAAAATAGTGAAATTTTCAAAAATCCAGAAAATTGGCTGAAAACGACTAAATATCAACGACTCATTGGGCGAATCGCTCTGGAACTGAAATCGGAACGCTCACTCACATTTCCCCTATCTGAAAGTCTGATAAACGCCGGAAAAATGACTAAGTCCAAGAAAAAAATGTTTTCAACTTTCTTCAATTTTACCCCCGTGGGATATATATTCTACCGACACACATTTGGAACTCTCCTGGGGTACCCTCACACATATTATTCCCTCATTTAGTGGATATTTTCACAAAAAAGTGAAATTTTCAAAAATCCAGAAAATTGGCTGAAAACGACTAAATATTAAGGACTCATTGGGCAAATCGCTCTGGAACTGAAATCGGAATGCTCACAGACATTTGCCCTATCTGAAAGTCTGATAAACGCCGGAAAAATGACTAAGTCCAAAAAAAATTTTTTTTCAACTTTCTTCAATTTTACCCCCGTGGGATATATATTCTACCCACACACATTTGCAACTCTCCTGGGGTACCCTCACACATATTATTCCCTCATTTAGTGGATATTTTCACAAAAAAGTGAAATTTTCAAAAATCCAGAAAATTGGCTGAAAACGACTAAATATTATGGACTCATTGGGCAAATCGCTCTGGAACTGAAATCGGAACACTCACTGACATTTCCCCTTTCTGAAAGTCTGATAAACGCCGGAAAAATGACTAAGTCCAAGAAAAATTTTTTTTCAACTTTTTTCAATTTTACCCCCGCGGGATATATATTCTACCCACACACATTTGGAACCCTCCTGGGGTACCCTCACACATATTATTCCCTCATTTAGTGGATATTTTCACAAAATAGTGAAATTTTCAAAAATCCCGAAAAATGGCTGAAAACGACTAAATATCAAGGACTCATTGGGCGAATCGCTCTGGAACTGAAATCGGAATGCTCACTGACATTTGCCCTATCTGAAAGTCTGATAAATGCCGGAAAAATGACTAAGTCGAAGAAAAATTTTTTTCAACTTTTTTCTATTTTACCCCCGTGGGATATATATTCTACCCACACACATTTGGAACTCTCCTGGGGTACCCTCACACATATTATTCCCTCATTTAGTGGATATTTTCACAAAATAGTGAAATTTTCAAAAATCCAGAAAATTGGCTGAAAACGACTAAATATCAACGACTCATTGGGCGAATCGCTCTGGAACTGAAATCGGAACGCTCACTCACATTTCCCCTATCTGAAAGTCTGATAAACGCCGGAAAAATGACTAAGTCCAAGAAAAAAATGTTTTCAACTTTCTTCAATTTTACCCCCGTGGGATATATATTCTACCCACACACATTTGGAACTCTCCTGGGGTACCCTCACACATATTATTCCCTCATTTAGTGGATATTTTCACAAAAAAGTGAAATTTTCAAAAATCCAGAAAATTGGCTGAAAACGACTAAATATTAAGGACTCATTGGGCAAATCGCTCTGGAACTGAAATCGGAATGCTCACAGACATTTGCCCTATCTGAAAGTCTGATAAACGCCGGAAAAATGACTAAGTCCAAAAAAAATTTTTTTTCAACTTTCTTCAATTTTACCCCCGTGGGATATATATTCTACCCACACACATTTGCAACTCTCCTGGGGTACCCTCACACATATTATTCCCTCATTTAGTGGATATTTTCACAAAAAAGTGAAATTTTCAAAAATCCAGAAAATTGGCTGAAAACGACTAAATATTATGGACTCATTGGGCAAATCGCTCTGGAACTGAAATCGGAACACTCACTGACATTTCCCCTTTCTGAAAGTCTGATAAACGCCGGAAAAATGACTAAGTCCAAGAAAAATTTTTTTTCAACTTTTTTCAATTTTACCCCCGCGGGATATATATTCTACCCACACACATTTGGAACCCTCCTGGGGTACCCTCACACATATTATTCCCTCATTTAGTGGATATTTTCACAAAATAGTGAAATTTTCAAAAATCCCGAAAAATGGCTGAAAACGACTAAATATCAAGGACTCATTGGGCGAATCGCTCTGGAACTGAAATCGGAATGCTCACTGACATTTGCCCTATCTGAAAGTCTGATAAATGCCGGAAAAATGACTAAGTCGAAGAAAAATTTTTTTCAACTTTTTTCTATTTTACCCCCGTGGGATATATATTCTACTCACACACATTTGGAACTCTTCTGGGGTACCCTCACACATATTATTCCCTCATTTAGTGGATATTTTCACAAAAAAGTGAAATTTTCAAAAATCCAGAAAATTGGCTGAAAACGACTAAATATCAACGACTCATTGGGCGAATCGCTCTGGAACTGAAATCGGAACGCTCACTCACATTTCCCCTATCTGAAAGTCTGATAAACGCCGGAAAAATGACTAAGTCCCAAAAAAAATTTTTTTCAACTTTTTTCTATTTTGCCCCCGTGGGATATATATTCTACTCACACACATTTGGAACTCTTCTGGGGTACCCTCACACATATTATTCCCTCATTTAGTGGATATTTTCACAAAAAAGTGAAATTTTCAAAAATCCAGAAAATTGGCTGAAAACGACTAAATATTAAGGACTCATTGGGCAAACCGCTCTGGAACTGAAATCGGGACGCTCACTGACATTTCCCCTATCTGAAAGTCTGATAAACGCCGGAAAAATGACTAAGTCCAAGAATAAAATTTTTTAAACTTTTTTCAATTTTACCCCCGTGGGATATATATTCTACCCACACACATTTGGAACCCTCCTGGGGTACACTCACACATATTATTTCCTCATTTAGTGGATATTTTCACAAAAAAGTGAAATTTTCAAAAATCCAGAAAATTGGCTGAAAACGACTAAATATTAAGGACTCATTGGGCAAATCGCTCTGGAACTGAAATCGGAACGCTCACTGACATTTCCCCTATCTGAAAGTCTGATAAACGCCGGAAAAATGACTAAGTCGAAGAAAAAAATTTTTTCAACTTTTTTCTATTTTACCCCCGTGGGATTTATATTCTACCCACACACATTTGGAACTCTCCTGGGGTACCCTCACACATATTATTCCCTCATTTAGTGGATATTTTCACAAAATAGAGAAATTTTCAAAAATCCCGAAAAATGGCTGAAAACGACTAAATATCAAGGACTCATTGGGCGAATCGCTCTGGAACTGAAATCGGAATGCTCACTGACATTTGCCCTATCTGAAAGTCTGATAAATGCCGGAAAAATGACTAAGTCGAAGAAAAAATTTTTTTCAACTTTTTTCTATTTTACCCCCGTGGGATATATATTCTACTCACACACATTTGGAACTCTTCTGGGGTACCCTCACACATATTATTCCCTCATTTAGTGGATATTTTCACAAAAAAGTGAAATTTTCAAAAATCCAGAAAATTGGCTGAAAACGACTAAATATCAACGACTCATTGGGCGAATCGCTCTGGAACTGAAATCGGAACGCTCACTCACATTTCCCCTATCTGAAAGTCTGATAAACGCCGGAAAAATGACTAAGTCCCAAAAAAAAATTTTTTCAACTTTTTTTAATTTTACCCCCGTGGGATATATATTCTACCCACACACATTTGGAACTCTCCTGGGGTACCCTCACACATATTATTCCCTCATTTAGTGGATATTTTCACAAAAAAGTGAAATTTTCAAAAATCCAGAAAATTGGCTGAAAACGACTAAATATTAAGGACTCATTGGGCAAATCGCTCTGGAACTGAAATCGGAATGCTCACAGACATTTGCCCTATCTGAAAGTCTGATAAACGCCGGAAAAATGACTAAGTCCAAAAAAAATTTTTTTTCAACTTTCTTCAATTTTACCCCCGTGGGATATATATTCTACCCACACACATTTGCAACTCTCCTGGGGTACCCTCACACATATTATTCCCTCATTTAGTGGATATTTTCACAAAAAAGTGAAATTTTCAAAAATCCAGAAAATTGGCTGAAAACGACTAAATATTATGGACTCATTGGGCAAATCGCTCTGGAACTGAAATCGGAACACTCACTGACATTTCCCCTTTCTGAAAGTCTGATAAACGCCGGAAAAATGACTAAGTCCAAGAAAAATTTTTTTTCAACTTTTTTCAATTTTACCCCCGCGGGATATATATTCTACCCACACACATTTGGAACCCTCCTGGGGTACCCTCACACATATTATTCCCTCATTTAGTGGATATTTTCACAAAATAGTGAAATTTTCAAAAATCCCGAAAAATGGCTGAAAACGACTAAATATCAAGGACTCATTGGGCGAATCGCTCTGGAACTGAAATCGGAATGCTCACTGACATTTGCCCTATCTGAAAGTCTGATAAATGCCGGAAAAATGACTAAGTCGAAGAAAAATTTTTTTCAACTTTTTTCTATTTTACCCCCGTGGGATATATATTCTACCCACACACATTTGGAACTCTCCTGGGGTACCCTCACACATATTATTCCCTCATTTAGTGGATATTTTCACAAAATAGTGAAATTTTCAAAAATCCAGAAAATTGGCTGAAAACGACTAAATATCAACGACTCATTGGGCGAATCGCTCTGGAACTGAAATCGGAACGCTCACTCACATTTCCCCTATCTGAAAGTCTGATAAACGCCGGAAAAATGACTAAGTCCAAGAAAAAAATGTTTTCAACTTTCTTCAATTTTACCCCCGTGGGATATATATTCTACCCACACACATTTGGAACTCTCCTGGGGTACCCTCACACATATTATTCCCTCATTTAGTGGATATTTTCACAAAAAAGTGAAATTTTCAAAAATCCAGAAAATTGGCTGAAAACGACTAAATATTAAGGACTCATTGGGCAAATCGCTCTGGAACTGAAATCGGAATGCTCACAGACATTTGCCCTATCTGAAAGTCTGATAAACGCCGGAAAAATGACTAAGTCCAAAAAAAATTTTTTTTCAACTTTCTTTAATTTTACCCCCGTGGGATATATATTCTACCCACACACATTTGCAACTCTCCTGGGGTACCCTCACACATATTATTCCCTCATTTAGTGGATATTTTCACAAAAAAGTGAAATTTTCAAAAATCCAGAAAATTGGCTGAAAACGACTAAATATTATGGACTCATTGGGCAAATCGCTCTGGAACTGAAATCGGAACACTCACTGACATTTCCCCTTTCTGAAAGTCTGATAAACGCCGGAAAAATGACTAAGTCCAAGAAAAATTTTTTTTCAACTTTTTTCAATTTTACCCCCGCGGGATATATATTCTACCCACACACATTTGGAACCCTCCTGGGGTACCCTCACACATATTATTCCCTCATTTAGTGGATATTTTCACAAAATAGTGAAATTTTCAAAAATCCCGAAAAATGGCTGAAAACGACTAAATATCAAGGACTCATTGGGCGAATCGCTCTGGAACTGAAATCGGAATGCTCACTGACATTTGCCCTATCTGAAAGTCTGATAAATGCCGGAAAAATGACTAAGTCGAAGAAAAATTTTTTTCAACTTTTTTCTATTTTACCCCCGTGGGATATATATTCTACTCACACACATTTGGAACTCTTCTGGGGTACCCTCACACATATTATTCCCTCATTTAGTGGATATTTTCACAAAAAAGTGAAATTTTCAAAAATCCAGAAAATTGGCTGAAAACGACTAAATATCAACGACTCATTGGGCGAATCGCTCTGGAACTGAAATCGGAACGCTCACTCACATTTCCCCTATCTGAAAGTCTGATAAACGCCGGAAAAATGACTAAGTCCCAAAAAAAATTTTTTTCAACTTTTTTCTATTTTGCCCCCGTGGGATATATATTCTACTCACACACATTTGGAACTCTTCTGGGGTACCCTCACACATATTATTCCCTCATTTAGTGGATATTTTCACAAAAAAGTGAAATTTTCAAAAATCCAGAAAATTGGCTGAAAACGACTAAATATTAAGGACTCATTGGGCAAACCGCTCTGGAACTGAAATCGGGACGCTCACTGACATTTCCCCTATCTGAAAGTCTGATAAACGCCGGAAAAATGACTAAGTCCAAGAATAAAATTTTTTAAACTTTTTTCAATTTTACCCCCGTGGGATATATATTCTACCCACACACATTTGGAACCCTCCTGGGGTACACTCACACATATTATTTCCTCATTTAGTGGATATTTTCACAAAAAAGTGAAATTTTCAAAAATCCAGAAAATTGGCTGAAAACGACTAAATATTAAGGACTCATTGGGCAAATCGCTCTGGAACTGAAATCGGAACGCTCACTGACATTTCCCCTATCTGAAAGTCTGAGAAACGCCGGAAAAATGACTAAGTCGAAGAAAAAAATTTTTTCAACTTTTTTCTATTTTACCCCCGTGGGATATATATTCTACCCACACACATTTGGAACTCTCCTGGGGTACCCTCACACATATTATTCCCTCATTTAGTGGATATTTTCACAAAATAGAGAAATTTTCAAAAATCCCGAAAAATGGCTGAAAACGACTAAATATCAAGGACTCATTGGGCGAATCGCTCTGGAACTGAAATCGGAATGCTCACTGACATTTGCCCTATCTGAAAGTCTGATAAATGCCGGAAAAATGACTAAGTCGAAGAAAAAATTTTTTTCAACTTTTTTCTATTTTACCCCCGTGGGATATATATTCTACTCACACACATTTGGAACTCTTCTGGGGTACCCTCACACATATTATTCCCTCATTTAGTGGATATTTTCACAAAAAAGTGAAATTTTCAAAAATCCAGAAAATTGGCTGAAAACGACTAAATATCAACGACTCATTGGGCGAATCGCTCTGGAACTGAAATCGGAACGCTCACTCACATTTCCCCTATCTGAAAGTCTGATAAACGCCGGAAAAATGACTAAGTCCCAAAAAAAATTTTTTTCAACTTTTTTCTATTTTGCCCCCGTGGGATATATATTCTACTCACACACATTTGGAACTCTTCTGGGGTACCCTCACACATATTATTCCCTCATTTAGTGGATATTTTCACAAAAAAGTGAAATTTTCAAAAATCCAGAAAATTGGCTGAAAACGACTAAATATCAACGACTCATTGGGCGAATCGCTCTGGAACTGAAATCGGAACGCTCACTCACATTTCCCCTATCTGAAAGTCTGATAAACGCCGGAAAAATGACTAAGTCCCAAAAAAAAATTTTTTCAACTTTTTTTAATTTTACCCCCGTGGGATATATATTCTACCCACACACATTTGGAACTCTCCTGGGGTACCCTCACACATATTATTCCCTCATTTAGTGGATATTTTCACAAAAAAGTGAAATTTTCAAAAATCCAGAAAATTGGCTGAAAACGATTAAATATTAAGGACTCATTGGGCAAACCGCTCTGGAACTGAAATCGGGACGCTCACTGACATTTCCCCTATCTGAAAGTCTGATAAACGCCGGAAAAATGACTAAGTCCAAGAATAAAATTTTTTAAACTTTTTTCAATTTTACCCCCGTGGGATATATATTCTACCCACACACATTTGGAACCCTCCTGGGGTACCCTCACACATATTATTTCCTCATTTAGTGGATATTTTCACAAAAAAGTGAAATTTTCAAAAATCCAGAAAATTGGCTGAAAACGACTAAATATTAAGGACTCATTGGGCAAATCGCTCTGGAACTGAAATCAGAACGCTCACTGACATTTCCCCTATCTGAAAGTCTGATAAACGCCGGAAAAATGACTAAGTCCAAAAAAAAAATTTTTTCAACTTTCTTCAATTTTACCCCCGTGGGATATATATTCTACCCACACACATTTGGAACTCTCCTGGGGTACCCTCACACATATTATTCCCTCATTTAGTGGATATTTTCACAAAAAAGTGAAATTTTCAAAAATCCAGAAAATTGGCTGAAAACGACTAAATATTAAGGACTCATTGGGCAAATCGCTCTGGAACTGAAATCGGAACGCTCACTGACATTTCCCCTATCTGAAAGTCTGATAAACGCCGGAAAAATGACTAAGTCGAAGAAAAAAATTTTTTCAACTTTTTTCTATTTTACCCCCGTGGGATATATATTCTACCCACACACATTTGGAACCCTCCTGGGGTACCCTCACACATATTATTTCCTCATTTAGTGGATATTTTCACAAAAAAGTGAAATTTTCAAAAATCCAGAAAATTGGCTGAAAACGACTAAATATCAAGGACTCATTGGGCAAATCGCTCTGGAACTGAAATCGGAACGCTCACTGACATTTCCCCTATCTGAAAGTCTGATAAACGCCGGAAAAATGACTTAAGTCCAAAAAAAAATTTTTTTCAACTTTCTTCAATTTTACCCCCGTGGGATATATATTCTACCCACACACATTTGGAACTCTCCTGGGGTACCCTCACACATATTATTCCCTCATTTAGTGGATATTTTCACAATAAAGTGAAATTTTCAAAAATCCCGAAAATTGGCTAAAAACGACTAAATATCAAGGACTCAATAGGCGAATCGCTCTGGAACTGAAATCGGAATGCTCACTGACATTTGCCCTATCTGAAAGTCTGATAAACGCCGGAAAAATGACTAAGTCGAAGAAAAAAAATTTTTCAACTTTTTTCTATTTTACCCCTGTGGGATATATATTCTACCCACACACATTTGGAACTCTCCTGGGGTACCCTCACACATATTATTCCCTCATTTAGTGGATATTTTCACAAAAAAGTGAAATTTTCAAAAATCCAGAAAATTGGTAGAAAACGACTAAATATTAAGGACTCATTGGGCAAATCGCTCTGGAACTGAAATCGGAATGCTCACTGACATTTCCCCTATTTGAAAGTCTGATAAACGCCGGAAAAATGACTAAGTCCAAGAAAAAATTTTTTTCAACTTTTTTCAATTTTACCCCCGTGGGATATATATTCTACCCACACACATTTGGAACCCTCCTGGGGTACCCTCACACATATTATTCCCTCATTTAGTGGATATTTTCACAAAATAGTGAAATTTTCAAAAATCCAGAAAAATGGCTGAAAACGACTAAATATCAACGACTCATTGGGCGAATCGCTCTGGAACTGAAATCGGAACGCTCACTCACATTTCCCCTATCTGAAAGTCTGATAAACGCTGGAAAAACGACTAAGTCGAAGAAAAAAATTTTTTCAACTTTTTTCTATTTTACCCCCGTGGGATATATATTCTATCCACACACATTTGGAACTCTCCTGGGGTACCTTCACACATATTATTCCCTCATTTAGTGGATATTTTCACAAAAAAGTGAAATTTTCAAAAATCCCGAAAATTGGCTAAAAACGACTAAATATCAAGGACTCATTAGGCGAACCGCTCTGGAACTGAAATCGGAATGCTCACTGACATTTGCCCTATCTGAAAGTCTGATAAACGCCGGAAAAATGACTAAGTCGAAGAAAAAAATTTTTTCAACTTTTTTCTATTTTACCCCTGTGGGATATATATTCTACCCACACACATTTGGAACTCTCCTGGGGTACCCTCACACATATTATTCCCTCATTTAGTGGATATTTTCACAAAAAAGTGAAATTTTCAAAAATCCAGAAAATTGGCTGAAAACGACTAAATATTAAGGACTCATTGGGCAAATCGCTCTGGAACTGAAATCGGAACGCTCACTGACATTTCCCCTATCTGAAAGTCTGATAAACGCCGGAAAAATGACTAAGTCGAAGAAAAAAATTTTTTCAACTTTTTTCTATTTTACCCCCGTGGGATATATATTCTACCCACACACATTTGGAACTCTCCTGGGGTACCCTCACACATATTATTCCCTCATTTAGTGGATATTTTCACAAAAAAGTGAAATTTTCAAAAATCCAGAAAATTGGCTGAAAACGACTAAATATTAAGGACTCATTGGGCAAATCGCTCTGGAACTGAAATCGGAACGCTCACTGACATTTCCCCTATCTGAAAGTCTGATAAACGCCGGAAAAATGACTTAAGTCCAAAAAAAAATTTTTTTCAACTTTCTTCAATTTTACCCCCGTGGGATATATATTCTACCCACACACATTTGGAACTCTCCTGGGGTACCCTCACACATATTATTCCCTCATTTAGTGGATATTTTCACAATAAAGTGAAATTTTCAAAAATCCCGAAAATTGGCTAAAAACGACTAAATATCAAGGACTCAATAGGCGAATCGCTCTGGAACTGAAATCGGAATGCTCACTGACATTTGCCCTATCTGAAAGTCTGATAAACGCCGGAAAAATGACTAAGTCGAAGAAAAAAAATTTTTCAACTTTTTTCTATTTTACCCCTGTGGGATATATATTCTACCCACACACATTTGGAACTCTCCTGGGGTACCCTCACACATATTATTCCCTCATTTAGTGGATATTTTCACAAAAAAGTGAAATTTTCAAAAATCCAGAAAATTGGCTGAAAACGACTAAATATTAAGGACTCATTGGGCAAATCGCTCTGGAACTGAAATCGGAACGCTCACTGACATTTCCCCTATCTGAAAGTCTGATAAACGCCGGAAAAATGACTAAGTCGAAGAAAAAAATTTTTTCAACTTTTTTCTATTTTACCCCCGTGGGATATATATTCTACCCACACACATTTGGAACTCTCCTGGGGTACCCTCACACATATTATTCCCTCATTTAGTGGATATTTTCACAAAAAAGTGAAATTTTCAAAAATCCAGAAAATTGGCTGAAAACGACTAAATATTAAGGACTCATTGGGCAAATCGCTCTGGAACTGAAATCGGAACGCTCACTGACATTTCCCCTATCTGAAAGTCTGATAAACGCCGGAAAAATGACTTAAGTCCAAAAAAAAATTTTTTTCAACTTTCTTCAATTTTACCCCCGTGGGATATATATTCTACCCACACACATTTGGAACTCTCCTGGGGTACCCTCACACATATTATTCCCTCATTTAGTGGATATTTTCACAATAAAGTGAAATTTTCAAAAATCCCGAAAATTGGCTAAAAACGACTAAATATCAAGGACTCAATAGGCGAATCGCTCTGGAACTGAAATCGGAATGCTCACTGACATTTGCCCTATCTGAAAGTCTGATAAACGCCGGAAAAATGACTAAGTCGAAGAAAAAAAATTTTTCAACTTTTTTCTATTTTACCCCTGTGGGATATATATTCTACCCACACACATTTGGAACTCTCCTGGGGTACCCTCACACATATTATTCCCTCATTTAGTGGATATTTTCACAAAAAAGTGAAATTTTCAAAAATCCAGAAAATTGGTAGAAAACGACTAAATATTAAGGACTCATTGGGCAAATCGCTCTGGAACTGAAATCGGAATGCTCACTGACATTTCCCCTATTTGAAAGTCTGATAAACGCCGGAAAAATGACTAAGTCCAAGAAAAAATTTTTTTCAACTTTTTTCAATTTTACCCCCGTGGGATATATATTCTACCCACACACATTTGGAACCCTCCTGGGGTACCCTCACACATATTATTCCCTCATTTAGTGGATATTTTCACAAAATAGTGAAATTTTCAAAAATCCCGAAAAATGGCTGAAAACGACTAAATATCAACGACTCATTGGGCGAATCGCTCTGGAACTGAAATCGGAACGCTCACTCACATTTCCCCTATCTGAAAGTCTGATAAACGCTGGAAAAATGACTAAGTCGAAGAAAAAAATTTTTTCAACTTTTTTCTATTTTACCCCCGTGGGATATATATTCTATCCACACACATTTGGAACTCTCCTGGGGTACCTTCACACATATTATTCCCTCATTTAGTGGATATTTTCACAAAAAAGTGAAATTTTCAAAAATCCCGAAAATTGGCTAAAAACGACTAAATATCAAGGACTCATTAGGCGAATCGCTCTGGAACTGAAATCGGAATGCTCACTGACATTTGCCCTATCTGAAAGTCTGATAAACGCCGGAAAAATGACTAAGTCGAAGAAAAAAATTTTTTCAACTTTTTTCTATTTTACCCCTGTGGGATATATATTCTACCCACACACATTTGGAACTCTCCTGGGGTACCCTCACACATATTATTCCCTCATTTAGTGGATATTTTCACAAAAAAGTGAAATTTTCAAAAATCCAGAAAATTGGCTGAAAACGACTAAATATTAAGGACTCATTGGGCAAATCGCTCTGGAACTGAAATCGGAATGCTCACTGACATTTCCCCTATCTGAAAGTCTGATAAACGCCGGAAAAATGACTAAGTCCAAGAAAAAAATTTTTTAAACTTTTTTCAATTTTACCCCCGTGGGATATATATTCTACCCACACACATTTGGAACTCTCCTGGGGTACCCTCACACATATTATTTCCTCATTTAGTGGATATTTTCACAAAAAAGTGAAATTTTCAAAAATCCAGAAAATTGGCTGAAAACGACTAAATATTAAGGACTCATTGGGCAAATCGCTCTGGAACTGAAATCGGAACGCTCACTGACATTTCCCCTATCTGAAAGTCTGCTAAACGCCGGAAAAATGACTAAGTCCAAAAAAAAATTTTTTTCAACTTTTTTCAATTTTACCCCCGTGGGATATATATTCTACCCACACACATTTGGAACTCTCCTGGGGTACCCTCACACATATTATTCCCTCATTTAGTGGATATTTTCACAAAAAAGTGAAATTTTCAAAAATCCAGAAAATTGGCTGAAAACGACTAAATATTAAGGACTCATTGGGCAAATCGCTCTGGAACTGAAATCGGAACGCTCACTGACTTTTCCCCTATCTGAAAGTCTGATAAACGCTGGAAAAATGACTAAGTCGAAGAAAAAAATTTTTTCAACTTTTTTCTATTTTACCCCCGTGGGATATATATTCTACCCACACACATTTGGAACTCTCCTGGGGTACCTTCACACATATTATTCCCTCATTTAGTGGATATTTTCACAAAAAAGTGAAATTTTCAAAAATCCCGAAAATTGGCTAAAAACGACTAAATATCAAGGACTCATTAGGCGAATCGCTCTGGAACTGAAATCGGAATGCTCACTGACATTTGCCCTATCTGAAAGTCTGATAAACGCTGGAAAAATGACTAAGTCGAAGAAAAAAATTTTTTCAACTTTTTTCTATTTTACCCCTGTGGGATATATATTCTACCCACACACATTTGGAACTCTCCTGGGGTACCCTCACACATATTATTCCCTCATTTAGTGGATATTTTCACAAAAAAGTGAAATTTTCAAAAATCCAGAAAATTGGCTGAAAACAACTAAATATTAAGGACTCATTGGGCAAATCGCTCTGGAACTGAAATCGGAATGCTCACTGACATTTCCCCTATCTGAAAGTCTGATAAACGCCGGAAAAATGACTAAGTCCAAGAAAAAAATTTTTTCAACTTTTTTCTATTTTACCCCCGTGGGATATATATTCTACCCACACACATTTGGAACTCTCCTGGGGTACCTTCACACATATTATTCCCTCATTTAGTGGATATTTTCACAAAAAAGTGAAATTTTCAAAAATCCCGAAAATTGGCTAAAAACGACTAAATATCAAGGACTCATTAGGCGAATCGCTCTGGAACTGAAATCGGAATGCTCACTGACATTTGCCCTATCTGAAAGTCTGATAAACGCCGGAAAAATGACTAAGTCGAAGAAAAAATTTTTTTCAACTTTTTTCTATTTTACCCCTGTGGGATATATATTCTACCCACACACATTTGGAACTCTCCTGGGGTACCCTCACACATATTATTCCCTCATTTAGTGGATATTTTCACAAAAAAGTGAAATTTTCAAAAATCCAGAAAATTGGCTGAAAACGACTAAATATTAAGGACTCATTGGGCAAATCGCTCTGGAACTGAAATCGGAACGCTCACTGACATTTCCCCTATCTGAAAGTCTGATAAACGCCGGAAAAATGACTTAAGTCCAAAAAAAAATTTTTTTCAACTTTCTTCAATTTTACCCCCGTGGGATATATATTCTACCCACACACATTTGGAACTCTCCTGGGGTACCCTCACACATATTATTCCCTCATTTAGTGGATATTTTCACAATAAAGTGAAATTTTCAAAAATCCCGAAAATTGGCTAAAAACGACTAAATATCAAGGACTCAATAGGCGAATCGCTCCGGAACTGAAATCGGAATGCTCACTGACATTTGCCCTATCTGAAAGTCTGATAAACGCCGGAAAAATGACTAAGTCGAAGAAAAAAAATTTTTCAACTTTTTTCTATTTTACCCCTGTGGGATATATATTCTACCCACACACATTTGGAACTCTCCTGGGGTACCCTCACACATATTATTCCCTCATTTAGTGGATATTTTCACAAAAAAGTGAAATTTTCAAAAATCCAGAAAATTGGTAGAAAACGACTAAATATTAAGGACTCATTGGGCAAATCGCTCTGGAACTGAAATCGGAATGCTCACTGACATTTCCCCTATTTGAAAGTCTGATAAACGCCGGAAAAATGACTAAGTCCAAGAAAAAATTTTTTTCAACTTTTTTCAATTTTACCCCCGTGGGATATATATTCTACCCACACACATTTGGAACCCTCCTGGGGTACCCTCACACATATTATTCCCTCATTTAGTGGATATTTTCACAAAATAGTGAAATTTTCAAAAATCCAGAAAAATGGCTGAAAACGACTAAATATCAACGACTCATTGGGCGAATCGCTCTGGAACTGAAATCGGAACGCTCACTCACATTTCCCCTATCTGAAAGTCTGATAAACGCTGGAAAAATGACTAAGTCGAAGAAAAAAATTTTTTCAACTTTTTTCTATTTTACCCCCGTGGGATATATATTCTATCCACACACATTTGGAACTCTCCTGGGGTACCTTCACACATATTATTCCCTCATTTAGTGGATATTTTCACAAAAAAGTGAAATTTTCAAAAATCCCGAAAATTGGCTAAAAACGACTAAATATCAAGGACTCATTAGGCGAACCGCTCTGGAACTGAAATCGGAATGCTCACTGACATTTGCCCTATCTGAAAGTCTGATAAACGCCGGAAAAATGACTAAGTCGAAGAAAAAAATTTTTTCAACTTTTTTCTATTTTACCCCTGTGGGATATATATTCTACCCACACACATTTGGAACTCTCCTGGGGTACCCTCACACATATTATTCCCTCATTTAGTGGATATTTTCACAAAAAAGTGAAATTTTCAAAAATCCAGAAAATTGGCTGAAAACGACTAAATATTAAGGACTCATTGGGCAAATCGCTCTGGAACTGAAATCGGAACGCTCACTGACATTTCCCCTATCTGAAAGTCTGATAAACGCCGGAAAAATGACTTAAGTCCAAAAAAAAATTTTTTTCAACTTTCTTCAATTTTACCCCCGTGGGATATATATTCTACCCACACACATTTGGAACTCTCCTGGGGTACCCTCACACATATTATTCCCTCATTTAGTGGATATTTTCACAATAAAGTGAAATTTTCAAAAATCCCGAAAATTGGCTAAAAACGACTAAATATCAAGGACTCAATAGGCGAATCGCTCTGGAACTGAAATCGGAATGCTCACTGACATTTGCCCTATCTGAAAGTCTGATAAACGCCGGAAAAATGACTAAGTCGAAGAAAAAAAATTTTTCAACTTTTTTCTATTTTACCCCTGTGGGATATATATTCTACCCACACACATTTGGAACTCTCCTGGGGTACCCTCACACATATTATTCCCTCATTTAGTGGATATTTTCACAAAAAAGTGAAATTTTCAAAAATCCAGAAAATTGGCTGAAAACGACTAAATATTAAGGACTCATTGGGCAAATCGCTCTGGAACTGAAATCGGAACGCTCACTGACATTTCCCCTATCTGAAAGTCTGATAAACGCCGGAAAAATGACTAAGTCGAAGAAAAAAATTTTTTCAACTTTTTTCTATTTTACCCCCGTGGGATATATATTCTACCCACACACATTTGGAACTCTCCTGGGGTACCCTCACACATATTATTCCCTCATTTAGTGGATATTTTCACAAAAAAGTGAAATTTTCAAAAATCCAGAAAATTGGCTGAAAACGACTAAATATTAAGGACTCATTGGGCAAATCGCTCTGGAACTGAAATCGGAACGCTCACTGACATTTCCCCTATCTGAAAGTCTGATAAACGCCGGAAAAATGACTTAAGTCCAAAAAAAAATTTTTTTCAACTTTCTTCAATTTTACCCCCGTGGGATATATATTCTACCCACACACATTTGGAACTCTCCTGGGGTACCCTCACACATATTATTCCCTCATTTAGTGGATATTTTCACAATAAAGTGAAATTTTCAAAAATCCCGAAAATTGGCTAAAAACGACTAAATATCAAGGACTCAATAGGCGAATCGCTCTGGAACTGAAATCGGAATGCTCACTGACATTTGCCCTATCTGAAAGTCTGATAAACGCCGGAAAAATGACTAAGTCGAAGAAAAAAAATTTTTCAACTTTTTTCTATTTTACCCCTGTGGGATATATATTCTACCCACACACATTTGGAACTCTCCTGGGGTACCCTCACACATATTATTCCCTCATTTAGTGGATATTTTCACAAAAAAGTGAAATTTTCAAAAATCCAGAAAATTGGTAGAAAACGACTAAATATTAAGGACTCATTGGGCAAATCGCTCTGGAACTGAAATCGGAATGCTCACTGACATTTCCCCTATTTGAAAGTCTGATAAACGCCGGAAAAATGACTAAGTCCAAGAAAAAATTTTTTTCAACTTTTTTCAATTTTACCCCCGTGGGATATATATTCTACCCACACACATTTGGAACCCTCCTGGGGTACCCTCACACATATTATTCCCTCATTTAGTGGATATTTTCACAAAATAGTGAAATTTTCAAAAATCCCGAAAAATGGCTGAAAACGACTAAATATCAACGACTCATTGGGCGAATCGCTCTGGAACTGAAATCGGAACGCTCACTCACATTTCCCCTATCTGAAAGTCTGATAAACGCTGGAAAAATGACTAAGTCGAAGAAAAAAATTTTTTCAACTTTTTTCTATTTTACCCCCGTGGGATATATATTCTATCCACACACATTTGGAACTCTCCTGGGGTACCTTCACACATATTATTCCCTCATTTAGTGGATATTTTCACAAAAAAGTGAAATTTTCAAAAATCCCGAAAATTGGCTAAAAACGACTAAATATCAAGGACTCATTAGGCGAATCGCTCTGGAACTGAAATCGGAATGCTCACTGACATTTGCCCTATCTGAAAGTCTGATAAACGCCGGAAAAATGACTAAGTCGAAGAAAAAAATTTTTTCAACTTTTTTCTATTTTACCCCTGTGGGATATATATTCTACCCACACACATTTGGAACTCTCCTGGGGTACCCTCACACATATTATTCCCTCATTTAGTGGATATTTTCACAAAAAAGTGAAATTTTCAAAAATCCAGAAAATTGGCTGAAAACGACTAAATATTAAGGACTCATTGGGCAAATCGCTCTGGAACTGAAATCGGAACGCTCACTGACATTTCCCCTATCTGAAAGTCTGATAAACGCCGGAAAAATGACTAAGTCGAAGAAAAAAATTTTTTCAACTTTTTTCTATTTTACCCCCGTGGGATATATATTCTACCCACACACATTTGGAACTCTCCTGGGGTACCCTCACACATATTATTCCCTCATTTAGTGGATATTTTCACAAAAAAGTGAAATTTTCAAAAATCCAGAAAATTGGCTGAAAACGACTAAATATTAAGGACTCATTGGGCAAATCGCTCTGGAACTGAAATCGGAACGCTCACTGACATTTCCCCTATCTGAAAGTCTGATAAACGCCGGAAAAATGACTTAAGTCCAAAAAAAAATTTTTTTCAACTTTCTTCAATTTTACCCCCGTGGGATATATGTTCTACCCACACACATTTGGAACTCTCCTAGGGTACCCTCACACATATTATTCCCTCATTTAGTGGATATTTTCACAATAAAGTGAAATTTTCAAAAATCCCGAAAATTGGCTAAAAACGACTAAATATCAAGGACTCAATAGGCGAATCGCTCTGGAACTGAAATCGGAATGCTCACTGACATTTGCCCTATCTGAAAGTCTGATAAACGCCGGAAAAATGACTAAGTCGAAGAAAAAAAATTTTTCAACTTTTTTCTATTTTACCCCTGTGGGATATATATTCTACCCACACACATTTGGAACTCTCCTGGGGTACCCTCACACATATTATTCCCTCATTTAGTGGATATTTTCACAAAAAAGTGAAATTTTCAAAAATCCAGAAAATTGGCTGAAAACGACTAAATATTAAGGACTCATTGGGCAAATCGCTCTGGAACTGAAATCGGAACGCTCACTGACATTTCCCCTATCTGAAAGTCTGATAAACGCCGGAAAAATGACTAAGTCGAAGAAAAAAATTTTTTCAACTTTTTTCTATTTTACCCCCGTGGGATATATATTCTACCCACACACATTTGGAACTCTCCTGGGGTACCCTCACACATATTATTCCCTCATTTAGTGGATATTTTCACAAAAAAGTGAAATTTTCAAAAATCCAGAAAATTGGCTGAAAACGACTAAATATTAAGGACTCATTGGGCAAATCGCTCTGGAACTGAAATCGGAACGCTCACTGACATTTCCCCTATCTGAAAGTCTGATAAACGCCGGAAAAATGACTTAAGTCCAAAAAAAAATTTTTTTCAACTTTCTTCAATTTTACCCCCGTGGGATATATATTCTACCCACACACATTTGGAACTCTCCTGGGGTACCCTCACACATATTATTCCCTCATTTAGTGGATATTTTCACAATAAAGTGAAATTTTCAAAAATCCCGAAAATTGGCTAAAAACGACTAAATATCAAGGACTCAATAGGCGAATCGCTCTGGAACTGAAATCGGAATGCTCACTGACATTTGCCCTATCTGAAAGTCTGATAAACGCCGGAAAAATGACTAAGTCGAAGAAAAAAAATTTTTCAACTTTTTTCTATTTTACCCCTGTGGGATATATATTCTACCCACACACATTTGGAACTCTCCTGGGGTACCCTCACACATATTATTCCCTCATTTAGTGGATATTTTCACAAAAAAGTGAAATTTTCAAAAATCCAGAAAATTGGTAGAAAACGACTAAATATTAAGGACTCATTGGGCAAATCGCTCTGGAACTGAAATCGGAATGCTCACTGACATTTCCCCTATTTGAAAGTCTGATAAACGCCGGAAAAATGACTAAGTCCAAGAAAAAAATTTTTTCAACTTTTTTCAATTTTACCCCCGTGGGATATATATTCTACCCACACACATTTGGAACCCTCCTGGGGTACCCTCACACATATTATTCCCTCATTTAGTGGATATTTTCACAAAATAGTGAAATTTTCAAAAATCCCGAAAAATGGCTGAAAACGACTAAATATCAACGACTCATTGGGCGAATCGCTCTGGAACTGAAATCGGAACGCTCACTCACATTTCCCCTATCTGAAAGTCTGATAAACGCTGGAAAAATGACTAAGTCGAAGAAAAAAATTTTTTCAACTTTTTTCTATTTTACCCCCGTGGGATATATATTCTATCCACACACATTTGGAACTCTCCTGGGGTACCTTCACACATATTATTCCCTCATTTAGTGGATATTTTCACAAAAAAGTGAAATTTTCAAAAATCCCGAAAATTGGCTAAAAACGACTAAATATCAAGGACTCATTAGGCGAATCGCTCTGGAACTGAAATCGGAATGCTCACTGACATTTGCCCTATCTGAAAGTCTGATAAACGCCGGAAAAATGACTAAGTCGAAGAAAAAAATTTTTTCAACTTTTTTCTATTTTACCCCTGTGGGATATATATTCTACCCACACACATTTGGAACTCTCCTGGGGTACCCTCACACATATTATTCCCTCATTTAGTGGATATTTTCACAAAAAAGTGAAATTTTCAAAAATCCAGAAAATTGGCTGAAAACGACTAAATATTAAGGACTCATTGGGCAAATCGCTCTGGAACTGAAATCGGAATGCTCACTGACATTTCCCCTATCTGAAAGTCTGATAAACGCCGGAAAAATGACTAAGTCCAAGAAAAAAATTTTTTAAACTTTTTTCAATTTTACCCCCGTGGAATATATATTCTACCCACACACATTTGGAACTCTCCTGGGGTACCCTCACACATATTATTTCCTCATTTAGTGGATATTTTCACAAAAAAGTGAAATTTTCAAAAATCCAGAAAATTGGCTGAAAACGACTAAATATTAAGGACTCATTGGGCAAATCGCTCTGGAACTGAAATCGGAACGCTCACTGACATTTCCCCTATCTGAAAGTCTGCTAAACGCCGGAAAAATGACTAAGTCCAAAAAAAAATTTTTTTCAACTTTTTTCAATTTTACCCCCGTGGGATATATATTCTACCCACACACATTTGGAACTCTCCTGGGGTACCCTCACACATATTATTCCCTCATTTAGTGGATATTTTCACAAAAAAGTGAAATTTTCAAAAATCCAGAAAATTGGCTGAAAACGACTAAATATTAAGGACTCATTGGGCAAATCGCTCTGGAACTGAAATCGGAACGCTCACTGACTTTTCCCCTATCTGAAAGTCTGATAAACGCTGGAAAAATGACTAAGTCGAAGAAAAAAATTTTTTCAACTTTTTTCTATTTTACCCCCGTGGGATATATATTCTACCCACACACATTTGGAACTCTCCTGGGGTACCTTCACACATATTATTCCCTCATTTAGTGGATATTTTCACAAAAAAGTGAAATTTTCAAAAATCCCAAAAATTGGCTAAAAACGACTAAATATCAAGGACTCATTAGGCGAATCGCTCTGGAACTGAAATCGGAATGCTCACTGACATTTGCCCTATCTGAAAGTCTGATAAACGCTGGAAAAATGACTAAGTCGAAGAAAAAAATTTTTTCAACTTTTTTCTATTTTACCCCTGTGGGATATATATTCTACCCACACACATTTGGAACTCTCCTGGGGTACCCTCACACATATTATTCCCTCATTTAGTGGATATTTTCACAAAAAAGTGAAATTTTCAAAAATCCAGAAAATTGGCTGAAAACAACTAAATATTAAGGACTCATTGGGCAAATCGCTCTGGAACTGAAATCGGAATGCTCACTGACATTTCCCCTATCTGAAAGTCTGATAAACGCCGGAAAAATGACTAAGTCCAAGAAAAAAATTTTTTCAACTTTTTTCTATTTTACCCCCGTGGGATATATATTCTACCCACACACATTTGGAACTCTCCTGGGGTACCTTCACACATATTATTCCCTCATTTAGTGGATATTTTCACAAAAAAGTGAAATTTTCAAAAATCCCGAAAATTGGCTAAAAACGACTAAATATCAAGGACTCATTAGGCGAATCGCTCTGGAACTGAAATCGGAATGCTCACTGACATTTGCCCTATCTGAAAGTCTGATAAACGCCGGAAAAATGACTAAGTCGAAGAAAAAATTTTTTTCAACTTTTTTCTATTTTACCCCTGTGGGATATATATTCTACCCACACACATTTGGAACTCTCCTGGGGTACCCTCACACATATTATTCCCTCATTTAGTGGATATTTTCACAAAAAAGTGAAATTTTCAAAAATCCAGAAAATTGGCTGAAAACGACTAAATATTAAGGACTCATTGGGCAAATCGCTCTGGAACTGAAATCGGAATGCTCACTGACATTTCCCCTATCTGAAAGTCTGATAAACGCCGGAAAAATGACTAAGTCCAAGAAAAAAATTTTTTAAACTTTTTTCAATTTTACCCCCGTGGGATATATATTCTACCCACACACATTTGGAACTCTCCTGGGGTACCCTCACACATATTATTTCCTCATTTAGTGGATATTTTCACAAAAAAGTGAAATTTTCAAAAATCCAGAAAATTGGCTGAAAACGACTAAATATTAAGGACTCATTGGGCAAATCGCTCTGGAACTGAAATCGGAACGCTCACTGACATTTCCCCTATCTGAAAGTCTGATAAACGCCGGAAAAATGACTAAGTCCAAAAAAAAATTTTTTTCAACTTTCTTCAATTTTACCCCCGTGGGATATATATTCTACCCACACACATTTGGAACTCTCCTGGGGTACCCTCACACATATTATTCCCTCATTTAGTGGATATTTTCACAAAATAGTGAAATTTTCAAAAATCCCGAAAAATGGCTGAAAACGACTAAATATCAAGGACTCATTGGGCGAATCGCTCTGGAACTGAAATCGGAATGCTCACTGACATTTGCCCTATCTGAAATCTGATAAACGCCGGAAAAATGACTAAGTCGAAGAAAAAAATTTTTTCAACTTTTTTCTATTTTACCCCCGTGGGATATATATTCTACCCACACACATTTGGAACTCTCCTGGGGTACCCTCACACATATTATTCCCTCATTTAGTGGATATTTTCACAAAAAAGTGAAATTTTCAAAAATCCAGAAAATTGGCTGAAAACGACTAAATATCAACGACTCATTGGGCGAATCGCTCTGGAACTGAAATCGGAATGCTCACTGACATTTCCCCTATCTGAAAGTCTGATAAACGCCGGAAAAATGACTAAGTCCAAGAAAAAAATTTTTTCAACTTTTTCCAATTTTACCCCCGTGGGATATATATTCTACCCACACACATTTGGAACCCTCCTGGGGTACCCTCACACATATTATTCCCTCATTTAGTGGATATTTTCACAAAATAGTGAAATTTTCAAAAATCCCGAAAAATGGCTGAAAACGACTAAATATCAAGGACTCATTGGGCGAATCGCTCTGGAACTGAAATCGGAATGCTCACTGACATTTGCCCTATCTGAAAGTCTGATAAACGCCGGAAAAATGACTAAGTCGAAGAAAAAAATTTTTTCAACTTTTTTCTATTTTACCCCCGTGGGATATATATTCTACCCACACACATTTGGAACTCTCCTGGGGTACCCTCACACATATTATTCCCTCATTTAGTGGATATTTTCACAAAAAAGTGAAATTTTCAAAAATCCAGAAAATTGGCTGAAAACGACTAAATATCAAGGACTCATTGGGCGAATCGCTCTGGAACTGAAATCGGAACGCTCACTCACATTTCCCCTATCTGAAAGTCTGATAAACGCTGGAAAAATGACTAAGTCGAAGAAAAAAATTTTTTCAACTTTTTTCTATTTTACCCCCGTGGGATATATATTCTACCCACACACATTTGGAACTCTCCTGGGGTACCTTCACACATATTATTCCCTCATTTAGTGGATATTTTCACAAAAAAGTGAAATTTTCAAAAATCCCGAAAATTGGCTAAAAACGACTAAATATCAAGTACTCATTAGGCGAATCGCTCTGGAACTGAATTCGGAATGCTCACTGACATTTGCCCTATCTGAAAGTCTGATAAACGCCGGAAAAATGACTAAGTCGAAGAAAAAAATTTTTTCAACTTTTTTCTATTTTACCCCTGTGGGATATATATTCTACCCACACACATTTGGAACTCTCCTGGGGTACCCTCACACATATTATTCCCTCATTTAGTGGATATTTTCACAAAAAAGTGAAATTTTCAAAAATCCAGAAAATTGGCTGAAAACGACTAAATATTAAGGACTCATTGGGCAAATCGCTCTGGAACTGAAATCGGAATGCTCACTGACATTTCCCCTATCTGAAAGTCTGATAAACGCCGTAAAAATGACTAAGTCCAAGAAAAAATTTTTTTCAACTTTTTTCAATTTTACCCCCGTGGGATATATATTCTACCCACACACATTTGGAACCCTCCTGGGGTACCCTCACACATATTATTCCCTCATTTAGTGGATATTTTCACAAAATAGTGAAATTTTCAAAAATCCCGAAAAATGGCTGAAAACGACTAAATATCAAGGACTCATTGGGCGAATCGCTCTGGAACTGAAATCGGAATGCTCACTGACATTTGCCCTATCTGAAAGTCTGATAAACGCCGGAAAAATGACTAAGTCGAAGAAAAAAATTTTTTCAACTTTTTTCTATTTTACCCCCGTGGGATATATATTCTACCCACACACATTTGGAACTCTCCTGGGGTACCCTCACACATATTATTCCCTCATTTAGTGGATATTTTCACAAAAAAGTGAAATTTTCAAAAATCCAGAAAATTGGCTGAAAACGACTAAATATCAAGGACTCATTGGGCGAATCGCTCTGGAACTGAAATCGGAACGCTCACTCACATTTCCCCTATCTGAAAGTCTGATAAACGCTGGAAAAATGACTAAGTCGAAGAAAAAAATTTTTTCAACTTTTTTCTATTTTACCCCCGTGGGATATATATTCTACCCACACACATTTCGAACTCTCCTGGGGTACCTTCACACATATTATTCCCTCATTTAGTGGATATTTTCACAAAAAAGTGAAATTTTCAAAAATCCCGAAAATTGGCTAAAAACGACTAAATATCAAGTACTCATTAGGCGAATCGCTCTGGAACTGAATTCGGAATGCTCACTGACATTTGCCCTATCTGAAAGTCTGATAAACGCCGGAAAAATGACTAAGTCGAAGAAAGAAATTTTTTCAACTTTTTTCTATTTTACCCCTGTGGGATATATATTCTACCCACACACATTTGGAACTCTCCTGGGGTACCCTCACACATATTATTCCCTCATTTAGTGGATATTTTCACAAAAAAGTGAAATTTTCAAAAATCCAGAAAATTGGCTGAAAACGACTAAATATTAAGGACTCATTGGGCAAATCGCTCTGGAACTGAAATCGGAATGCTCACTGACATTTCCCCTATCTGAAAGTCTGATAAACGCCGTAAAAATGACTAAGTCCAAGAAAAAATTTTTTTCAACTTTTTTCAATTTTACCCCCGTGGGATATATATTCTACCCACACACATTTGGAACCCTCCTGGGGTACCCTCACACATATTATTCCCTCATTTAGTGGATATTTTCACAAAATAGTGAAATTTTCAAAAATCCCGAAAAATGGCTGAAAACGACTAAATATCAAGGACTCATTGGGCGAATCGCTCTGGAACTGAAATCGGAATGCTCACTGACATTTGCCCGATCTGAAAGTCTGATAAACGCCGGAAAAATGACTAAGTCGAAGAAAAAAATTTTTTCAACTTTTTTCTATTTTACCCCCGTGGGATATATATTCTACCCACACACATTTGGAACTCTCCTGGGGTACCCTCACACATATTATTCCCTCATTTAGTGGATATTTTCACAAAAAAGTGAAATTTTCAAAAATCCAGAAAATTGGCTGAAAACGACTAAATATCAACGACTCATTGGGCGAATCGCTCTGGAACTGAAATCGGAACGCTCACTCACATTTCCCCTATCTGAAAGTCTGATAAACGCTGGAAAAATGACTAAGTCGAAGAAAAAAATTTTTTCAACTTTTTTCTATTTTACCCCCGTGGGATATATATTCTACCCACACACATTTCGAACTCTCCTGGGGTACCTTCACACATATTATTCCCTCATTTAGTGGATATTTTCACAAAAAAGTGAAATTTTCAAAAATCCAGAAAATTGGCTAAAAACGACTAAATATTAAGGACTCATTGGGCAAATCGCTCTGGAACTGAAATCGGAATGCTCACTGACATTTCCCCTATCTGAAAGTCTGATAAACGCCGGAAAAATGACTAAGTCCAAGAAAAAATTTTTTTCAACTTTTTTCAATTTTACCCCCGTGGGATATATATTCTACCCACACACATTTGGAACCCTCCTGGGGTACCCTCACACATATTATTCCCTCATTTAGTGGATATTTTCACAAAATAGTGAAATTTTCAAAAATCCAGAAAATTGGCTGAAAACGACTAAATATTAAGGACTCATTGGGCAAATCGCTCTGGAACTGAAATCGGAACGCTCACTGACATTTCCCCTATCTGAAAGTCTGATAAACGCTGGAAAAATGACTAAGTCGAAGAAAAAAATTTTTTCAACTTTTTTCTATTTTACCCCCGTGGGATATATATTCTACCCACACACATTTGGAACTCTCCTGGGGTACCCTCACACATATTATTCCCTCATTTAGTGGATATTTTCACAAAAAAGTGAAATTTTCAAAAATCCAGAAAATTGGCTGAAAACGACTAAATATCAACGACTCATTGGGCGAATCGCTCTGGAACTGAAATCGGAACGCTCACTCACATTTCCCCTATCTGAAAGTCTGATAAACGCTGGAAAAATGACTAAGTCGAAGAAAAAAATTTTTTCAACTTTTTTCTATTTTACCCCCGTGGGATATATATTCTACCCACACACATTTGGAACTCTCCTGGGGTACCTTCACACATATTATTCCCTCATTTAGTGGATATTTTCACAAAAAAGTGAAATTTTCAAAAATCCCGAAAATTGGCTAAAAACGACTAAATATCAAGGACTCATTAGGCGAATCGCTCTGGAACTGAAATCGGAATGCTCACTGACATTTCCCCTATCTGAAAGTCTGATAAACGCCGGAAAAATGACTAAGTCGAAGAAAAAAATTTTTTCAACTTTTTTCTATTTTACCCCTGTGGGATATATATTCTACCCACACACATTTGGAACTCTCCTGGGGTACCCTCACACATATTATTCCCTCATTTAGTGGATATTTTCACAAAAAAGTGAAATTTTCAAAAATCCAGAAAATTGGCTGAAAACGACTAAATATTAAGGAATCATTGGGCAAATCGCTCTGGAACTGAAATCGGAATGCTCACTGACATTTCCCCTATCTGAAAGTCTGATAAACGCCGGAAAAATGACTAAGTCCAAGAAAAAATTTTTTTCAACTTTTTTCAATTTTACCCCCGTGGGATATATATTCTACCCACACACATTTGGAACCCTCCTGGGGTACCCTCACACATATTATTCCCTCATTTAGTGGATATTTTCACAAAATAGTGAAATTTTCAAAAATCCCGAAAAATGGCTGAAAACGACTAAATATCAAGGACTCATTGGGCGAATCGCTCTGGAACTGAAATCGGAATGCTCACTGACATTTGCCCTATCTGAAAGTCTGATGAACGCCGGAAAAATGACTAAGTCCAAAAAAAATTTTTTTTCAACTTTCTTCAATTTTACCCCCGTGGGATACATATTCTACCCACACACATTTGCAACTCTCCTGGGGTACCCTCACACATATTATTCCCTCATTTAGTGGATATTTTCACAAAAAAGTGAAATTTTCAAAAATCCAGAAAATTGGCTAAAAACGACTAAATATCTATGACTCATTAGGCGAATCGCTCTGGAACTGAAATCGGAATGCTCACAGACATTTGCCCTATCTGAAAGTCTGATAAACGCCGGAAAAATTACTAAGTCCAAGAAAAAATTTTTTTCAACTTTTTTCAATTTTACCCCCGTGGGATATATATTCTACCCACACACATTTGGAACTTTCCTGGGGTACCCTCACACATATTATTCCCTCATTTAGTGGATATTTTCACAAAAAAGTGAAATTTTCAAAAATCCAGAAAATTGGCTAAAAACGACTAAATATCAAGGACTCATTAGGCGAATCGCTCTGGAACTGAAATCGGAATGCTCACAGACATTTGCCCTATCTGAAAGTCTGATAAACGCCGGAAAAATTACTAAGTCCAAGAAAAAAATTTTTTCAACTTTTTTCAATTTTACCCCCGTGGGATATATATTCTACCCACACACATTTGGAACTCTCCTGGGGTACCCTCACATATATTATTCCCTCATTTAGTGGATATTTTCACAAAAAAAGTGAAATTTTCAAAAATCCAGAAAATTGGCTGAAAATGACTAAATATCAATTACTCATTGGGTGAATCGCTCTGGAACTGAAATAAGAATGCTCACTGACATTTCCCCTATCTGAAAGTCTGATAAACGCCGGAAAAATGACTAAGTCCAAGAAAAAAATGTTTTCAACTTTTTTAAATTTTACCTCCGTGGGATATATATTATACCCACACACATTTGGAACTCTCCTGGGGTACCCTCACACATATTATTCCCTCATTTAGTGGATATTTTCACAAAAAAAGTGAAATTTTCAAAAATCCTGAAAATTGGCTGAAAGCGACTAAATATCAAGGACTCATTGGGCGAATCACTCTGGAACTGAAATCGGAACGCTCACTGACAGTTGCCCTATCTGAAAGTCTGATAAACGCCGGAAAAATTACTAACTCCAAAAAAAAAATTTTTCAAGTTTTTTCAATTTTACCCCCGTGGGATATATATTCTACCCACACACATTTGGAACTCTCCTGGGGTACCCTCACACATATTATTCCCTCATTTAGTGGATATTTTCACAAAAAAGTGAAATTTTCAAAAATCCAGAAAATTGGCTGAAAACGACTAAATATCAAGGACTCATTGGGCGAATTGCTCTGGAACTGAAATCGGAACGCTCACTGACATTTCCCCTATCTGAAAGTCTGATAAACGCAGAAAAAATTACTAAGTCCAAGAAAAAATTTTTTTCAACTTTTTTCAATTTTACCCCCGTGGGATATATATTCTACCCACACACATTTGGAACTCTCCTGGGGTACCCTCACACATATTATTCCCTCATTTAGTGGATATTTTCACAAAAAAGTGAAATTTTCAAAAATCCAGAAAATTGGCTAAAAACGACTAAATATCTATGACTCATTAGGCGAATCGCTCTGGAACTGAAATCGGAATGCTCACAGACATTTGCCCTATCTGAAAGTCTGATAAACGCCGGAAAAATTACTAAGTCCAAGAAAAATTTTTTTTCAACTTTTTTCAATTTTACCCCCGTGGGATATATATTCTACCCACACACATTTGGAACTCTCCTGGGGTACCCTCACACATATTATTTCCTCATTTAGTGGATATTTTCACAAAAAAGTGAAATTTTCAAAAATCCAGAAAATTGGCTAAAAACGACTAAATATCAAGGACTCATTAGGCGAATCGCTCTGGAACTGAAATCGGAATGCTCACAGACATTTGCCCTATCTGAAAGTCTGATAAACGCCGGAAAAATTACTAAGTCCAAGAAAAAATTTTTTTCAACTTTTTTCAATTTTACCCCCGTGGGATATATATTCTACCCACACACATTTGGAACTCTCCTGGGGTACCCTCACATATATTATTCCCTCATTTAGTGGATATTTTCACAAAAAAAGTGAAATTTTCAAAAATCCAGAAAATTGGCTGAAAATGACTAAATATTAAGGACTCATTGGGCAAATCTCTCTGGAACTGAAATAGGGACGCTCACTGACATTTCCCCTATCTGAAAGTCTGATATACGCCGGAAAAATGACTAAGTCCAAAAAAAAATTTTTTTCAACTTTTTTTAATTTTACCCCCGTGGGATATATATTCTACCCACACACATTTGGAACTCTCCTGGGGTACCCTCACACATATTATTCCCTCATTTAGTGGATATTTTCACAAAAAAGTGAAATTTTCAAAAATCCAGAAAATTGGCTGAAAACGACTAAATATTAAGGACTCATTGGGCAAATCGCTCTGGAACTGAAATCGGGATGCTCACTGACAATTCCCCTATCTGAAAGTCTGATAAACGCCGGAAAAATGACTAAGTCCAAAAAAAATTTTTTTTCAACTTTCTTCAATTTTACCCCCGTGGGATATATATTCTACCCACACACATTTGGAACTCTCCTGGGGTACCCTCACACATATTATTCCCTCATTTAGTGGATATTTTCACAAAAAAGTGAAATTTTCAAAAATCCAGAAAATTGGCTAAAAACGACTAAATATCAAGGACTCATTAGGCGAATCGCTCTGGAACTGAAATTGGAATGCTCACAGACATTTGCCCTATCTGAAAGTCTGATAAACGCCGGAAAAATGACTAAGTCCAAAAAAATTTTTTTTCAACTTTCTTCAATTTTACCCCCGTGGGATATATATTCTACCCACACACATTTGGAACTCTCTTGGGGTACCCTCACACATATTATTCCCTCATTTAGTGGATATTTTCACAAAAAAGTGAAAATTTCAAAAATCCAGAAAATTGGCTGAAAACGACTAAATATTAAGGACTCATTGGGCAAATCGCTCTGGAACTGAAATCGGGATGCTCACTGACATTTCCCCTATCTGAAAGTCTGATAAACGCCGGAAAAATGACTAAGTCCAAGAAAAAAATGTTTTCAACTTTTTTCAATTTTACCCCCGTGGGATATATATTCTACCCACACACATTTGGAACCCTCCTGGGGTACCCTCACACATATTATTCCCTCATTTAGTGGATATTTTCACAAAAAAGTGAAATTTTCAAAAAATCCAGAAAATTGGCTGAAAACGACTAAATATCAATTACTCATTGGGCGAATCGCTCTGGAACTGAAATAAGAATGCTCACTGACATTTCCCCTATCTGAAAGTCTGATAAACGCCGGAAAAATGACTAAGTCCAAGAAAAAAATGTTTTCAACTTTTTTAAATTTTACCTCCGTGGGATATATATTATACCCACACACATTTGGAACTCTCCTGGGGTACCCTCACACATATTATTCCCTCATTTAGTGGATATTTTCACAAAAAAGTGAAAATTTCAAAAATCCAGAAAATTGGCTGAAAACGACTAAATATTAAGGACTCATTGGGCAAATCGCTCTGGAACTGAAATCGGAACGCTCACTGACATTTCCCCTATCTGAAAGTCTAATAACCGCCCGAAAAATGACTAAGTCCAAGAAAAATTTTTTTTCAACTTTTTTCAATTTTACCCCTGCGGGATATATATTCTACCCACACACATTTGGAACCCTCCTGGGGTACCCTCACATATATTATTCCCTCATTTAGTGGATATTTTCACAAAAAAAGTGAAATTTTCAAAAATCCAGAAAATTGGCTGAAAACGACTAAATATCAAGGACTCATTGGGCGAATCACTCTGGAACTGAAATAAGAATGCTCACTGACATTTCCCCTATCTGAAAGTCTGATAAACGCCGGAAAAATGACTAAGTCCAAGAAAAAAATGTTTTCAACTTTTTTAAATTTTACCTCCGTGGGATATATATTATACCCACACACATTTGGAACTCTCCTGGGGTACCCTCACACATATTATTCCCTCATTTAGTGGATATTTTCACAAAAAAGTGAAATTTTCAAAAATCCAGAAAATTGGCTGAAAAACGACTAAATATCAAGGACTCTTTGGGAGAATTGCTCTGGAACTGAAATCGGAACTCTCACTGACATTTCCCCTATCTGAAAGTCTGATAAACGCCGGAAAAATGACAAAGTCCAAGAAAAATTTTTTTTCAACTTTTTTCAATTTTACCCCCGTGGGATATATATTCTACACACACACATTTGGAACCCTCCTGGGGTACCCTCACACATATTATTAACTCATTTAGTGGATATTTTCACAAAAAAGTGAAATTTTCAAAAATCCAGAAAATTGGATGAAAATGACTAAATATTAAGGACTCATTGGGCAAATCTCTCTGGAACTGAAATCGTGACGCTCACTGACATTTCCCCTATCTGAAAGTCTGATATACGCCGGAAAAATGACTAAGTCCAAAAAAAAATTTTTTTCAACTTTGTTTAATTTTACCCCCGTGGGATATATATTCTACCCACACACATTTGGAACTCTCCTGGGGTACCCTCACACATATTATTCCCTCATTTAGTGGATATTTTCACAAAAAAGTGAAATTTTCAAAAATCCAGAAATCTGGCTGAAAACGACTAAATATTAAGGACTCATTGGGCAAATCGCTCTGGAACTGAAATCGGGATGCTCACTGACATTTCCCCTATCTGAAAGTCTGATAAACGCCGGAAAAATGACTAAGTCCCAAAAAATTTTTTTTTCAACTTTCTTCAATTTTACCCCCGTGGGATATATATTCTACCCACACACATTTGGAACTCCCCTGGGGTACCCTCACACATATTATTCCCTCATTTAGTGGATATTTTCACAAAAAAGTGAAATTTTCAAAAATCCAGAAAATTGGCTGAAAACGACTAAATATCAAGGACTCATTGGGCGAATCGCTCTGGAACTGAAATCGAAACGCTCACAGACATTTGCCCTATCTGAAAGTCTGATAAACGCCGGAAAAATGACTAACTCCAAAAAAAAATTTTTTCAACTTTTTTCAATTTTACCCCCGTGGGATATATATTCTACCCACACACATTTGGAACTCTCCTGGGGTACCCTCACACATATTATTCCCTCATTTAGTGGATATTTTCAAAAAAAAGTGAAATTTTCAAAAATCCAGAAAATTGGCTGAAAACGACTAAATGTCAAGGACTCATTGAGAGAATGGCTCTGGAACTGAAATCGGAATGCTCACTGACATTTCCCCTATCTGAAAGTCTGATAGACGCCGGAAAAATGACTCAGTCCAAGAAAAAAATTTTTTCAACTTTTCTCAATTTTACCCCCGTGGGATATATATTCTACCCACACACATTTGCAACTCTCCTGGGGTACCCTCACACATATTATTCCCTCATTTAGTGGATATTTTCACAAAAAAGTGAAATTTTCAAAAATCCAGAAAATTGGCTAAAAACGACTAAATATCTATGACTCATTAGGCGAATCGCTCTGGAACTGAAATCGGAATGCTCACAGACATTTGCCCTATCTGAAAGTCTGATAAACGCCGGAAAAATTACTAAGTCCAAGAAAAAAATTTTTTCAACTCTTTTCAATTTTACCCCCGTGGGATATATATTCTACCCACACACATTTGGAACTCTCCTGGGGTACCCTCACACATATTATTCCCTCATTTAGTGGATATTTTCACAAAAAAGTGAAATTTTCAAAAATCCAGAAAATTGGCTAAAAACGACTAAATATCAAGGACTCATTAGGCGAATCGCTCTGGAACTGAAATCGGAATGCTCACAGACATTTGCCCTATCTGAAAGTCTGATAAACGCCGGAAAAATGACTAAGTCCAAAAAAATTTTTTTTCAACTTTCTTCAATTTTACCCCCGTGGGATATATATTCTACCCACACACATTTGGAACTTTCTTGGGGTACCCTCACACATATTATTCCCTCATTTAGTGGATATTTTCACAAAAAAGTGAAATTTTCAAAAATCCAGAAAATTGGCTGAAAACGACTAAATATTAAGGACTCATTGGGCAAATCGCTCTGGAACTGAAATCGGAACGCTCACTGACATTTCCCCTATCTGAAAGTCTGATAAACGCCCGAAAAATGACTAAGTCCAAGAAAAAATTTTTTTCAACTTTTTTCAATTTTACCCCTGTGGGATATATATTCTACCCACACACATTTGGAACCCTCCTGGGGTACCCTCACATATATTATTCCCTCATTTAGTGGATATTTTCACAAAAAAAGTGAAATTTTCAAAAATCCAGAAAATTGGCTGAAAATGACTAAATATTAAGGACTCATTGGGCAAATCTCTCTGGAACTGAAATCGGGACGCTCACTGACATTTCCCCTATCTGAAAGTCTGATATACGCCGGAAAAATGACTAAGTCCAAAAAAAAATTTTTTTCAACTTTTTTTACTTTTACCCCCGTGGGATATATATTCTACCCACACACATTTGGAACTCTCCTGGGGTACCCTCACACATATTATTCCCTCATTTAGTGGATATTTTCACAAAAAAGTGAAATTTTCAAAAATCCAGAAAATTGGCTGAAAACGACTAAATATTAAGGACTCATTGGGCAAATCGCTCTGGAACTGAAATCGGGATGCTCACTGACATTTCCCCTATCTGAAAGTCTGATAAACGCCGGAAAAATGACTAAGTCCAAAAAAAATTTTTTTTCAACTTTCTTCAATTTTACCCCCGTGGGATATATATTCTACCCACACACATTTGGAACTCTCCTGGGGTACCCTCACACATATTATTCCCTCATTTAGTGGATATTTTCACAAAAAAGTGAAATTTTCAAAAAATCCAGAAAATTGGCTGAAAACGACTAAATATCAATTACTCATTGGGCGAATCGCTCTGGAACTGAAATAAGAATGCTCACTGACATTTCCCCTATCTGAAAGTCTGATAAACGCCGGAAAAATGACTAAGTCCAAGAAAAAAATGTTTTCAACTTTTTTCAATTTTACCCCCGTGGGATATATATTATACCCACACACATTTGGAACTCTCCTGGGGTACCCTCACACATATTATTCCCTCATTTAGTGGATATTTTCACAAAAAAAGTGAAATTTTCAAAAATCCAGAAAATTGGCTGAAAGCGACTAAATATCAAGGACTCATTGGGCGAATCACTCTGGAACTGAAATCGGAACGCTCACTGACAGTTGCCCTATCTGAAAGTCTGATAAACGCCGGAAAAATGACTAACTCCAAAAAAAAATTTTTTCAACTTTTTTCAATTTTACCCCCGTGGGATATATATTCTACCCACACACATTTGGAACTCTCTTGGGGTACCCTCACACATATTATTCCCTCATTTAGTGGATATTTTCACAAAAAAGTGAAATTTTCAAAAATCCAGAAAATTGGCTGAAAACGACTAAATATTAAGGACTCATTGGGCAAATCACTCTGGAACTGAAATCGGAACGCTCACTGACATTTCCCCTATCTGAAAGTCTGATAAACGCCCGAAAAATGACTAAGTCCAAGAAAAAATTTTTTTCAACTTTTTTCAATTTTACCCCTGTGGGATATATATTCTACCCACACACATTTGGAACCCTCCTGGGGTACCCTCACATATATTATTCCCTCATTTAGTGGGTATTTTCACAAAAAAAGTGAAATTTTCAAAAATCCAGAAAATTGGCTGAAAATGACTAAATATTAAGGACTCATTGGGCAAATCTCTCTGGAACTGAAATCGGGATGCTCACTGACATTTCCCCTATCTGAAAGTCTGATAAACGCCGGAAAAATGACTAAGTCCAAAAAAAATTTTTTTTCAACTTTCTTCAATTTTACCCCCGTGGGATATATATTCTACCCACACACATTTGGAACTCTCCTGGGGTACCCTCACACATATTATTCCCTCATTTAGTGGATATTTTCACAAAAAAGTGAAATTTTCAAAAATCCAGAAAATTGGCTGAAAACGACTAAATATCAAGGACTCATTGGGCGAATCGCTCTGGAACTGAAATCGAAACGCTCACAGACATTTGCCCTATCTGAAAGTCTGATAAACGCCGGAAAAATGACTAACTCCAAAAAAAAATTTTTTCAACTTTTTTCAATTTTACCCCCGTGGGATATATATTCTACCCACACACATTTGGAACTCTCCTGGGGTACCCTCACACATATTATTCCCTCATTTAGTGGATATTTTCACAAAAAAGTGAAATTTTCAAAAATCCAGAAAATTGGCTGAAAACGACTAAATGTCAAGGACTCATTGAGAGAATGGCTCTGGAACTGAAATCGGAATGCTCACTGACATTTCCCCTATCTGAAAGTCTGATAGACGCCGGAAAAATGACTCAGTCCAAGAAAAAAATTTTTTCAACTTTTCTCAATTTTACCCCCGTGGGATATATATTCTACCCACACACATTTGCAACTCTCCTGGGGTACCCTCACACATATTATTCCCTCATTTAGTGGATATTTTCACAAAAAAGTGAAATTTTCAAAAATCCAGAAAATTGGCTAAAAACGACTAAATATCTATGACTCATTAGGCGAATCGCTCTGGAACTGAAATCGGAATGCTCACAGACATTTGCCCTATCTGAAAGTCTGATAAACGCCGGAAAAATTACTAAGTCCAAGAAAAAAATTTTTTCAACTCTTTTCAATTTTACCCCCGTGGGATATATATTCTACCCACACACATTTGGAACTCTCCTGGGGTACCCTCACACATATTATTCCCTCATTTAGTGGATATTTTCACAAAAAAGTGAAATTTACAAAAATCCAGAAAATTGGCTAAAAACGACTAAATATCAAGGACTCATTAGGCGAATCGCTCTGGAACTGAAATCGGAATGCTCACAGACATTTGCCCTATCTGAAAGTCTGATAAACGCCGGAAAAATGACTAAGTCCAAAAAAATTTTTTTTCAACTTTCTTCAATTTTACCCCCGTGGGATATATATTCTACCCACACACATTTGGAACTTTCTTGGGGTACCCTCACACATATTATTCCCTCATTTAGTGGATATTTTCACAAAAAAGTGAAATTTTCAAAAATCCAGAAAATTGGCTGAAAACGACTAAATATTAAGGACTCATTGGGCAAATCGCTCTGGAACTGAAATCGGAACGCTCACTGACATTTCCCCTATCTGAAAGTCTGATAAACGCCCGAAAAATGACTAAGTCCAAGAAAAAAATTTTTTCAACTTTTTTCAATTTTACCCCTGTGGGATATATATTCTACCCACACACATTTGGAACCCTCCTGGGGTACCCTCACATATATTATTCCCTCATTTAGTGGATATTTTCACAAAAAAAGTGAAATTTTCAAAAATCCAGAAAATTGGCTGAAAATGACTAAATATTAAGGACTCATTGGGCAAATCTCTCTGGAACTGAAATCGGGACGCTCACTGACATTTCCCCTATCTGAAAGTCTGATATACGCCGGAAAAATGACTAAGTCCAAAAAAAAATTTTTTTCAACTTTTTTTACTTTTACCCCCGTGGGATATATATTCTACCCACACACATTTGGAACTCTCCTGGGGTACCCTCACACATATTATTCCCTCATTTAGTGGATATTTTCACAAAAAAGTGAAATTTTCAAAAATCCAGAAAATTGGCTGAAAACGACTAAATATTAAGGACTCATTGGGCAAATCGCTCTGGAACTGAAATCGGGATGCTCACTGACATTTCCCCTATCTGAAAGTCTGATAAACGCCGGAAAAATGACTAAGTCCAAAAAAAATTTTTTTTCAACTTTCTTCAATTTTACCCCCGTGGGATATATATTCTACCCACACACATTTGGAACTCTCCTGGGGTACCCTCACACATATTATTCCCTCATTTAGTGGATATTTTCACAAAAAAGTGAAATTTTCAAAAAATCCAGAAAATTGGCTGAAAACGACTAAATATCAATTACTCATTGGGCGAATCGCTCTGGAACTGAAATCGGAACGCTCACTGACATTTCCCCTATCTGAAAGTCTGATAAACGCCCGAAAAATGACTAAGTCCAAGAAAAAATTTTTTTCAACTTTTTTCAATTTTACCCCTGTGGGATATATATTCTACCCACACACATTTGGAACCCTCCTGGGGTACCCTCACATATATTATTCCCTCATTTTGTGGGTATTTTCACAAAAAAAGTGAAATTTTCAAAAATCCAGAAAATTGGCTGAAAATGACTAAATATTAAGGACTCATTGGGCAAATCTCTCTGGAACTGAAATCGGGATGCTCACTGACATTTCCCCTATCTGAAAGTCTGATAAACGCCGGAAAAATGACTAAGTCCAAAAAAAATTTTTTTTCAACTTTCTTCAATTTTACCCCCGTGGGATATATATTCTACCCACACACATTTGGAACTCTCCTGGGGTACCCTCACACATATTATTCCCTCATTTAGTGGATATTTTCACAAAAAAGTGAAATTTTCAAAAATCCAGAAAATTGGCTGAAAACGACTAAATATCAAGGACTCATTGGGCGAATCGCTCTGGAACTGAAATCGAAATGCTCACAGACATTTGCCCTATCTGAAAGTCTGATAAACGCCGGAAAAATCACTAAGTCCAAGAAAAAAATGTTTTCAACTTTTTTCAATTTTACCCCCGTGGGATATATATTCTACCCACACACATTTGGAACTTTCTTGGGGTACCCTCACACATATTATTCCCTCATTTAGTGGATATTTTCACAAAAAAGTGAAATTTTCAAAAATCCAGAAAATTGGCTGAAAACGACTAAATATTAAGGACTCATTGGGCAAATCGCTCTGGAACTGAAATCGGAACGCTCACTGACATTTCCCCTATCTGAAAGTCTGATAAACGCCCGAAAAATGACTAAGTCCAAAAAAAAATTTTTTTCAACTTTTTTTTACTTTTACCCCCGTGGGATATATATTCTACCCACACACATTTGGAACTCTCCTGGGGTACCCTCACACATATTATTCCCTCATTTAGTGGATATTTTCACAAAAAAGTGAAATTTTCAAAAATCCAGAAAATTGGCTGAAAACGACTAAATATTAAGGACTCATTGGGCAAATCGCTCTGGAACTGAAATCGGGATGCTCACTGACATTTCCCCTATCTGAAAGTCTGATAAACGCCGGAAAAATGACTAAGTCCAAAAAAAATTTTTTTTCAACTTTCTTCAATTTTACCCCCGTGGGATATATATTCTACCCACACACATTTGGAACTCTCCTGGGGTACCCTCACACATATTATTCCCTCATTTAGTGGATATTTTCACAAAAAAGTGAAATTTTCAAAAAATCCAGAAAATTGGCTGAAAACGACTAAATATCAATTACTCATTGGGCGAATCGCTCTGGAACTGAAATGAGAATGCTCACTGACATTTCCCCTATCTGAAAGTCTGATAAACGCCGGAAAAATGACTAAGTCCAAGAAAAAAATGTTTTCAACTTTTTTCAATTTTACCCCCGTGGGATATATATTATACCCACACACATTTGGCACTCTCCTGGGGTACCCTCACACATATTATTCCCTCATTTAGTGGATATTTTCACAAAAAAAGTGAAATTTTCAAAAATCCAGAAAATTGGCTGAAAGCGACTAAATATCAAGGACTCATTGGGCGAATCACTCTGGAACTGAAATCGGAACGCTCACTGACAGTTGCCCTATCTGAAAGTCTGATAAACGCCGGAAAAATGACTAACTCCAAAAAAAATTTTTTTCAACTTTTTTCAATTTTACCCCCGTGGGATATATATTCTACCCACACACATTTGGAACTCTCCTGGGGTACCCTCACACATATTATTCCCTCATTTAGTGGATATTTTCACAAAAAAGTGAAATTTTCAAAAATCCAGAAAATTGGCTGAAAACGACTAAATATCAAGGACTCATTGGGCGAATCGCTCTGGAACTGAAATCGAAATGCTCACAGACATTTGCCCTATCTGAAAGTCTGATAAACGCCGGAAAAATGACTAAGTCCAAGAAAAAAATGTTTTCAACTTTTTTCAATTTTACCCCCGTGGGATATATATTCTACCCACACACATTTGGAACCCTCCTGGGGTACCCTCACACATATTATTCCCTCATTTAGTGGATATTTTCACAAAAAAGTGAAATTTTCAAAAAATCCAGAAAATTGGCTGAAAACGACTAAATATCAATTACTCATTGGGCGAATCGCTCTGGAACTGAAATAAGAATGCTCACTGACATTTCCCCTATCTGAAAGTCTGATAAACGCCAGAAAAATGACTAAGTCCAAGAAAAAAATTTTTTCAACTTTTTTCAATTTTACCCCCGTGGGATATATATTCTACCCACACACATTTGGAACCCTCCTGGGGTACCCTCACACATATTATTAACTCATTTAGTGGATATTTTCACAAAAAAGTGAAATTTTCAAAAATCCAGAAAATTGGATGAAAATGACTAAATATCAAGGACTCATTGGGCGAATCGCTCTGGAACTGAAATCGGAACGCTCACTGACATTTCCCCTATCTGAAAGTCTGATAAACGCCGGAAAAATTACTACGTCAAAAAAATTTTTTTTTTAAACTTTTCTCAATTTTACCCCCGTGGGATATATATTCTACCCACACACATTTGGAACTCTCCTGTGGTACCCTCACACATATTATTCCCTCATTTAGTGGATATTTTCACAAAAAAGTGAAATTTTCAAAAAATCCAGAAAATTGGCTGAAAACGACTAAATATCAAGGACTCATTGAGCGAATCGCTCTGGAACTGAAATCGGAATGCTCCCTGACATTTCCCCTATCTGAAAGTCTGATAGACGCCGGAAAAATGACTCAGTCCAAGAAAAAAATTTTTTCAACTTTTCTCAATTTTACCCCCGTGGGATATATATTTTACCCACACACATTTAGAATTCTCCTGGGGTACCCTCACACATATTATTCCCTCATTTAGTGGATATTTTCACAAAAAAAGTGAAATTTTCAAAAAATCCAGAAAATTGGCTGAAAACGACTAAATATCAAGGACTAATTGAGCGAATCGCTCTGGAACTGAAATCGGAATGCTCACTGACATTTCCCCTATCTGAAAGTCTGATAGACGCCGGAAAAATGACTTAGTCCAAGAATAATTTTTTTTCAACTTTTTCAATTTTACCCCCGTGGGATATATATTCCACCCACACACATTTGGAACTCTCCTGGGGTACCCTCACACATATTATTCCCTCATTTAGTGGATATTTTCACAAAAAAGTGAAATTTTCAAAAATCCAGAAAATTGGCTGAAAACGACTAAATATTAAGGACTTATTGGGCAAATCGCTCTTTGAACTGAAATCGGAACGCTCACTGACATTTGCCCTATCTGAAAGTCTGATAAACGGCGGAAAAATGACTAAGTCCAAGAAAAAAAAATTTTCAACTTTTTTCAATTTTACCCCCGTGGGATATATATTCTACCCACACACATTTGGAACCCTCCTGGGGTACCCTCACACATATTATTCCCTCATTTAGTGGATATTTTCACAAAAAAGTGAAATTTTCAAAAATCCAGAAAATTGGCTGAAAATGACTAAATATCAAGGACTCATTGGGCGAATCGCTCTGGAACTGAAATCGGAACGCTCACTGACATTTCCCCTATCTGAAAGTCTGATAAACGCCGGAAAAATGACTAAGTCAAAAAAAAAAATGTTTTCAACTTTTCTCAATTTTACCCCCGTGGGATATATATTCTACCCACACACATTTGGAACTCTCCTGGGGTACCCTCACACATATTATTCCCTCATTTAGTGGATATTTTCACAAAAAAGTGAAATTTTCAAAAATCCAGGAAATTGGCTGAAAACGACTAAATATCAAGGACTCATTGGGCGAATCTCTCTGGAACTGAAATCGGAACGCTCACTGACATTTCCCTATCTGAAAGTCTGATAAACGCCGGAAAAATGACTAAGTCAAAAAAAAATTTTTTTCAACTTTTCTCAATTTTACCCCCGTGGGATATATATTCTACCCACACACATTTGGAACTCTCCTGGGGTACCCTCACACATATTATTCCCTCATTTAGTGGATATTTTCACAAAAAAGTGAAATTTTCAAAAAATCCAGAAAATTGGCTGAAAACGACTAAATATCAAGGACTCATTGAGCAAATCGCTTTGGAACTGAAATCGGAATGCTCACTGACATTTCCCCTATCTGAATGTCTGATAGACGCCGGAAAAATGACTCAGTCCAAGAAAAATTTTTTTTCAACTTTTCTCAATTTTACCCCCGTGAGATATATATTCTACCCACACACATTTAGAATTCTCCTGGGGTACCCTCACACATATTATTCCCTCATTTAGTGGATATTTTCACAAAAAAGTGAAATATTCAAAAATCCAGAAAATTGGCTGAAAACGACTAAATATCAAGGTCTCTTTGGGCGAATCGCTCTGAAACTGAAATCGGAATGCTCACTGACATTTCCCCTATCTGAAAGTCTGATAAACGCCGGAAAAATGACTAAGTCCAAGAAAAAAATTTTTTTAACTTTTTTAAATTTTACCCCCGTGGGATATATATTCTACCCACACACATTTGGAACCCTCCTGGGGTACCCTCACACATATTATTCCCTCATTTAGTGGATATTTTCACAAAAAAGTGAAATTTTCAAAAATCCAGGAAATTGGCTGAAAACGACTAAATATCAAGGACTCATTGGGCGAATCGCTCTGGAACTGAAATCGGAACGCTCACTGACATTTCCCCTATCTGAAAGTCTGATAAACGCCGGAAAAATGACTAAGTCAAAAAAAAATTTTTTTTCAACTTTTCTCAATTTTACCCCCGTGGGATATATATTCTACCCACACACATTTGGAACTCTCCTGGGGTACCCTCACACATATTATTCCCTCATTTAGTGGATATTTTCACAAAAAAGTGAAATTTTCAAAAATCCAGAAAATTGGCTGAAAACGACTAAATATTAAGGACTTATTGGGCAAATCGCTCTGGAACTGAAATCGGAATGCTCACTGACATTTGCCATATCTGAAAGTCTGATAAACGCCGGAAAAATGACTAAGTCAAAAAATAATTTTTTTTCAACTTTTCTCAATTTTATCCCCGTGGGATATATATTCTACCCACACACATTTGGAACTCTCCTGGGGTACCCTCATACATATTATTCCCTCATTTAGTGGATATTTTCACAAAAAAGTGAAATTTTCAAAAATCCCGAAAATTGGCTGAAAACTACTATATATCAAGGACTCATTGGGCGAATCGCTCTGGAACTGAAATGGGAACACTCACTGACATTTCCCCTATCTGAAAGTCTGATAAACGCCGGAAAAATGACTAAGTCCAAGAAAAAAATGTTTTTAACTTTTTTCTATTTTACCCCCGTGGGATATATATTCTACCCACACACATTCGGAACTCTCCTGGGGAACCCTCACACATATCATTCCTTCATTTAGTGGATATTTTCACAAAAAAGTGAAATTTTCAAAAAATCAAGAAAATTGGCTGAAAACGACTAAATATCAAGGACTCATTGGGCGAACCGCTCTGGAACTGAAATCGGAATGCTCACTGACATTTGCCCTATCTGAAAGTCTGATAAACGCCGGAAAAATGACTAAGTCGAAGAAAAAAATGTTTTCAACTTTCTTCAATTTTACCCCCGTGGGATATATATTCTACCCACACACATTTGGAATCCTCCTGTGGTACCCTCACATATATTATTCCCTCATTTAGTGGATATTTTCACAAAAAAGTGAAATTTTCAAAAATCCAGAAAATTGGCTGAAAATGACTAAATATTAAGGACTCATTGGGCAAATCTCTCTGGAACTGAAATCAGGAGGCTCACTGACATTTCCCCTATCTGAAAGTCTGATATACGCCGGAAAAATGACTAAGTCCAAAAAAAATTTTTTTTCAACTTTTTTTAATTTTACCCCCGTGGGATATATATTCTACCCACACACATTTGGAACTCTCCTGGGGTACCCTCACACATATTATTCCCTCATTTAGTGGATATTTTCACAAAAAAGTGAAATTTTCAAAAATCCAGAAAATTGGCTGAAAACGACTAAATATCAAGGACTCATTGGGCAAATCGCTCTGGAACTGAAATCGAAACGCTCACAGACATTTGCCCTATCTGAAAGTCTGAAAAACGCCGGAAAAATGACTAAGTCCAAGAAAAAAATTTTTTCAACTTTTTTCAATTTTACCCCCGTGGGATATATATTCTACCCACACACATTTGGAACCCTCCTGGGGTACCCTCACACATATTATTAACTCATTTAGTGGATATTTTCACAAAAAAGTGAAATTTTCAAAAATCCAGAAAATTGGATGAAAATGACTAAATATCAAGGACTCATTGGGCGAATCGCTCTGGAACTGAAATCGGAACGCTCACTGACATTTCCCCTATCTGAAAGTCTGATAAACGCCGGAAAAATTACTACGTCAAAAAAAAATTTTTTTTAAACTTTTCTCAATTTTACCCCCGTGGGATATATATTCTACCCACACACATTTGGAACTCTCCTGGGGTACCCTCACACATATTATTCCCTCATTTAGTGGATATTTTCACAAAAAAGTGAAATTTTCAAAAAATCCAGAAAATTGGCTGAAAGCGACTAAATATCAAGGACTCATTGAGCGAATCGCTCTGGAACTGAAATCGGAATGCTCACTGACATTTCCCCTATCTGAAAGTCTGATAGACGCCGGAAAAATGACTCAGTCCAAGAAAAAAAATTTTTCAACTTTTCTCAATTTTACTCCCGTGGGATATATATTCTATCCACACACATTTAGAATTCTCCTGGGGTACCCTCACACATATTATTCCCTCATTTAGTGGATATTTACACAAAAAAGTGAAATTTTCAAAAAATCCAGAAAATTGGCTGAAAACGACTAAATATCAAGGACTAATTGAGCGAATCGCTCTGGAACTGAAATCGGAATGCTCACTGACATTTCCCCTATCTGAAAGTCTGATAGACGCCGGAAAAATGACTCAGTCCAAGAAAATATTTTTTTCAACTTTTTCAATTTTACCCCCGTGGGATATATATTCTACCCACACACATTTGGAACTCTCCTGGGGTACCCTCACACATATTATTCCCTCATTTAGTGGATATTTTCACAAAAAAGTGAAATTTTCAAAAATCCAGAAAATTGGCTGAAAACGACTAAATATCAAGTACTCATTAAGCGAATCTCTCTGGAACTGAAATCGGAATGCTCGACATTTCCCCTATCTGAAATTCTGATAGACGCCGGAAAAATGACTCAGTCCAAGAAAAAAAAATTTTCAACTTTTTTCAATTTTACCCCCGTGGGATATATATTCTACCCACACACATTTGGAACTCTCCTGGGGTACCCTCACACATATTATTCCCTCATTTAGTGGATATTTTCACAAAAAAGTGAAATATTAAAAAATCCAGAAAATTGGCTGAAAACGACTAAATATCAAGGACTCTTTGGGCGAATCGCTCTGAAACTGAAATCGGAATGCTCACTGACATTTCCCCTATCTGAAAGTCTGATAAACGCCGGAAAAATGACTAAGTCCAAGAAAAAAATTTTTCAACTTTTTTCAATTTTACCCCCGTGGGATATATATTCTACCCACACACATTTGGAACCCTCCTGGGGTACCCTCACACATATTATTCCCTCATTTAATGGATATTTTCACAAAAAAGTGAAATTTTCAAAAAATCCAGAAAATTGGCTGAAAACTACTAAATATCAAGGACTCATTGGGCGAATCGCTCTGGAACTGAAATCGGAACGCTCACTGACAATTCCCCTATCTGAAAGTCTGATAAACGCCGGAAAAATGAATAATTCGAAGAAAAAAATGTTTCAACTTTTTTCAATTTTACCCCCGTGGGATATATATTCTACCCACACGTTTGGAAATCTTCTGGGGTACCCTCACACATATCATTCCCTCATTTAGTGGATATTTTCACAAAAAAGTGAAATTTTCAAAAATCCCGAAAATTGGCTAAAAACGACTAAATATCAAGGACTCATTGAGCGAATGGCTCTGGAACTGAAATCGGAACGCTCACTGACATTTCCCATATCTGAAAGTCTTATAAACGCCGGAAAAATGACTTAGTCCAAAAAAAAAACATTTTCAACTTTTTTCAATTTTACCCCCGTGGGATATATATTCTACCCACACACATTTGGAACTCTCCTGGGGTACCCTCACACATATTATTCCCTCATTTAGTGGATATTTTCACAAAAAAGTGAAATTTTCAAAAATCCAGAAAATTGGCTGAAAACGACTAAATATTAAGGACTCATTGGGCAAATCGCTCTGGAACTGAAATCGGAACGCTCACTGACATTTGCCCTATCTGAAAGTCTGATAAACGCCGGAAAAATGACTACGTCGAAGAAAAAAGTTTCCAACTTATTTCAATTTTAACCCCGTGGGATATACATTCTACCCACACACATTTGGAACTCTCCTGGGTTACCCTCACACATATCATTCCCTCATTTAGTGGATATTATCACAAAAAAGTGAAATTTTCAAAAATCCCGAAAATTGGCTGAAAACGACTAAATATCAAGGACTCATTGGGCGAATGGCTCTGGAACTGAAATCGGAACGCTCACTGACATTTTCCCTATCTGAAAGTCTGATAAATGCCGGAAAAATGACTTAGTCCAAAAAAAAAACATTTTCAACTTTTTTCAATTTTACCCCCGTTGGGTATATATTCTACCCACACACATTTGGAACTCTCCTGGGGTACCCTCACACATATTATTCCCTCATTTAGTGGATATTTTCACAAAAAAGTGAAATTTTCAAAAAATCCAGAAAATTGGCTGAAAACGACTAAATATCAAGGACTCATTGGGCGAATCGCTCTGGAACTGAAATCGGAACGCTCACTGACATTTCCCCTATCTGAAAGACTGATAAACGCCGGAAAAATGACAGTCCAAGAAAAAAAAATTTTCAACTTTTTTCAATTTTACCCCCGTGGGATATATATTCTACCCACACACATTTGGAACTCTCCTGGCCTACCCTCACACATATTATTCCCTCATTTAGTGGATATTTTCACAAAAAAGTGACATTTTCAAAAATCCAGAAAATTGGCTGAAAACGACTAAATATAAAGGACTCATTGGGCAAATCGCTCTGGAACTGAAATCGGAACGCTCACTGACATTTGCCCTATCTGAAAGTCTGATAAACACCGGAAAAATGACTACGTCGAAGAAAAAATGTTTTCAACTTATTTCAATTTTACCCCCGTGGGATATATATTCTACCCACACACATTTGGAACTCTCCTGGGGTACCCTCACACATATTATTCCCTCATTTAGTGGATATTTTCACAAAAAAGTGACATTTTCAAAAATCCAGAAAATTGGCTGAAAACGACTAAATATCAAGGACTCATTGGGCGAATCGCTCTGGAACTGAAATCGGAATGCTCACTGACATTTGCCCTATCTGAAAGTCTGATAAACGCCGGAAAAATGACTAAGTCCAAAAAAAAATTTTCTTCAACTTTTTTCAATTTTACCCCCGTGGGATATATATTCTACCCACACATATTTGGAACTCTCCTAGGGTACCCTCACACATATTATTCCTTCATTTAGTGGATATTTTCACAAAAAAGTGAAATTTTCAAAAAATCCAGAAAATTGGCTGAAAACGACTAAATATCAAGGACTCATTGAGCGAATGGCTCAGGAACTAAAATCGGAACGCTCACTGACATTTCCCCTATCTGAAAGTCTGATAAACGCCGGAAAAATGACTTAGTCCAAAAAAAAAACATTTTCAGCTTTTTTCAATTTTACCCCCGTGGGATATATATTCTACCCACACACATTTGGAACTCTCCTGGGGTACCCTCACACATATTATTCCCTCATTTAGTGGATATTTTCACAAAATAAGTGAAATTTTCAAAAATCCAGAAAATTGGCTGAAAACGACTAAATATTAAGGACTCATTGGGCAAATCGCTCTGGAACTGAAATCGGAACGCTCACTGACATTTGCCCTATCTGAAAGTCTGATAAACACCGGAAAAATGACTACGTCGAACAAAAAATGTTTTCAACTTATTTCAATTTTACCCCCGTGGGATATAGATTCTACCCACACACATTTGGAACTCTCCTGGGGTACCCTCACACATATTATTCCCTCATTTAGTGGATATTTTCACAAAAAAAGTGACTTTTTCAAAATTCCAGAAAATTGGCTGAAAACGACTAAATATCAAGGACTCATTGGGCGAATCGCTCTGGAACTGAAATCGGAATGCTCACTGACATTTCCACTATCTGAAAGTCTGATAAACGTTGGAAAAATGACTAAGTCCAAAAAAAATTTTTTTTTAACTTTTTTCAATTTTACCCCCGTGGGATATATATTCTACCCACACACATTTGGAACTCTCCTGGGGTACCCTCACTCATATTATTCCTTCATTTAATGGATATTTTCACAAAAATGTGACATTTTCAAAAAATCGAGAAAATTTTCTGAAAATGACTAAATATCAAGGACTCATTGGGCGAATCGCTCTGGAACTGAAATCGGAACGCTCACTGACATTTCCCCTATCTGAAAGTCTGATAAACGCCGGAAAAATGACTAAGTCCAAAGAAAATTTTTTTTCAACTTTTTTCAATTTTACCCCCGTGGGATATATATTCTACCCACACACATTTGGAACTCTCCTGGGGTACCCTCACACATATGATTCCCTCATTTAGTGGATATTTTCACAAAAAAGTGAAATTTTCAAAAATCCAAAATATTGGCTGAAAACGACAAAATATCAAGGACTCATTGGGCGAATCGCTCTGGAACTGAAATCGGAAATCTCACTGACATTTCCCCTATCTGAATGTCTGATAAACGCCGGAAAAATGACTAAGTCCAAAAAAAAATTTTTTTCAACTTTTTTCAATTTTACCCCCGTGGGATATATATTCTACCCACTCAAATTATGAACTCTCCTGGGGTACACTCACACATATTATTCCCTCATTTAGTGGATATTTTCACAAAAAAGTGAAATTTTCCAAAAATCCAGAAAATTGGCTGAAAACGACTAAATATCAAGGACTCATTGGGCGAATCGCTCTGGAACTGAAATCGGAACGCTCACTGATATTTCCCCTATCTGAAAGTCTGATAAACGCCGGAAAAATGACTAAGTCCAAGAAAAAAGTGTTTTCAACTTTTTTCAATTTTACCCCCGTGGGATATATATTCTACCCACTCACATTTGGAACTCTCCTGGGGTACCCTCACACATATTATTCCCTCATTTAGTGGATATTTTCACAAAAATGTGAAATTTTCAAAAAATCGAGAAAATTGGCTGAAAATGACTAAATATCAAAGACTCATGGGGCGAATCGCTCTGGAACTGAAATCGGAACGCTCACTGACATTTGCCCTATCTGAAAGTCTGATAAACGCCGGAAAAATGACTAAGTCCAAAAAAAAAAATTTTTTCAACTGTTTTCAATTTTACCCCCGTGGGATATATATTCTACCCACACACATTTGGAACTCTCCTGGGGTACCCTCACACATATTATTCCCTCATTTAGTGGATATTTTCACAAAAAAGTTAAATTTTCAAAAATCCAAAATATTGGCTGAAAACGACAAAATATCAAGGACTCATTGGGCGAATCGCTCTGGAACTGAAATCGGAATGCTCACTGACATTTCCCCTATCTGAAAGTCTGATAAACGCCGGAAAAATGACTAAGTCCAAGAAAAAAATGTTTTCAACTTTTTTCAATTTTACCCTCGTGGGATATATATTCTACCCACACACATTCGAAACTCTCCTGGGGAAGCCTCACACATATTCCTTCATTTAGTGGATATTTTCACAAAAAAGTGAAATTTTCAAAAAATCCAGAAAATTGGCTGAAAACGACTAAATATCAAGGACTCATTGGGCGAATCGCTCTGGAACTGAAATCGGAACGCTCACTGACATTTCCCCCAATCTGAAAGTCTGATAAACGCCGGAAAAATGACTCAGTCCAAGAAAAAAAAAATTTAAACTTTTTTCAATTTTACCCCCGTGGGATATATATTCTACCCACACACATTTGGAACTCTCCTGGGGTACCCTCACACATATTATTCCCTCATTTAGTGGACATTTTCACAAAAAAGTGAAATTTTCAAAAAATCCAGAAAATTGGCTAAAAACGACTAAATGTCAAGGACTCATTGGGCGCATCGCTCTGGAACTGAAATCAGAACGCTCACTCACATTTCCCCTATCTGAAATTTTGATAAACGCCGGAAAAAAGACGAAGTCCAAAAAAAAAATTTTTTAAACTTTTTTCAATTTTACCCCCGTGGGATATATATTCTACCCACACACATTTGGAACTCTCCTGGGGTACCCTCACACATATTATTCCCTCAGTTAGTGGATATTTTCACAAAAAAGTGAAATTTTCAAAAAATCCAGAAAATTGGCTGAAAAAGACTAAATATCAAGGACTCATTGGGTGAATCGCTCTGGAACTGAAATAAGAACGCTCACTGACATTTCCCCTATCTGAAAGTCTGATAAACGCCGGAAAAATGACTAAGTCCAAGAAAAAAATGTTTTCAACTTTTTTCAATTTTACCCCCGTGGGATATATATTCTACCCACACACATTCGAAACTCTCCTGGGGAAGCCTCACACATATTATTCCTTCATTTAGTGGATATTTTCACAAAAAAGTGAAATTTTCAAAAAATCCAGAAAATTGGCTGAAAACGACTAAATATCAAGGACTCATTGGGCGAATCGCTCTGGAACTGAAATCGGAACGCTCACTGACATTTCCCCTATCTGAAAGTCTGATAAACGCCGGAAAAATGACTAAGTCCAAGAAAAAAGTGTTTTCAACTTTTTTCAATTTTACCCCCGTGGGATATATATTCTACCCACTCACATTTGGAACTCTCCTGGGGCAGCCTCACACATATTATTCCCTCATTTAGTGGATATTCTCACAAAAAAGTGAAATTTTCCAAAAATCCAGAAAATTGGCTGAAAACGACAAAATATCAAGGACTCATTGGGCGAATCGCTCTGGAACTAAAATAAGAACGCTCACTGACATTTCCCCTATCTGAAAGTCTGATAAATGCCGGAAAAATGACTAAGTCCAAAAAAAAAATTTTTTAAACTTTTTTCAATTTTACCCCCGTGGGATATATATTCTACCCACACACATTTGGAACTCTCCTGGGGTACCCTCACACATATTATTCCCTCATTTAGTGGATATTTTCACAAAAATGTGAAATTTTCAAAAAATCGAGAAAATTGGCTGAAAATGACTAAATATCAAGGACTCATTGGGCGAATTGCTCTGGAACTGAAATCGGAACGCTCACTGACATTTCCCCTATCTGAAAGTCTGATAAACGACGGAAAAATGACTAAGTCCAAGAAAAAAATGTTTTCAACTTTTTTCAATTTTACCCTCGTGGGATATATATTCTACCCACATACATTTGGAACTCTCCTGGGGTACCCTCACACATATTATTCCCTCATTTAGTGGATATTTTCACAAAAGAGTGAAATTTTCAAAAAATCCAGAAAATTGGCTGAAAACGACTAAATATCAAGGACTCATTGGGCGAATCGCTCTGAAACTGAAATCGGAATGCTCACTGACATTTCCCCTATCTGAAAGTCTGATAAACGCCGGAAAAATGCCTAAGTCCAAAGAAATTTTTTTTTCAACTTTTTTCAATTTTCCCCCCGTGGGATATATATTCTACCCACACACATTTGGAACTCTCGTGGGGTACCCTCACACATATTATTCCCTCATTTAGTGGATATTTTCACAAAAAAGTGAAATTTTCCAAAAATCCAGAAAATTGGCTGAAAACGACTAAATATCAAGGACTCATTTGGCGAATCACTCTGGAACTGAAATCGGAATGCTCACTCACATTTCCCCTATCTGAAAGTCTGATAAACGCCGGAAAAATGACTCAGTCCAAGAAAAAAAAAATTTCAACTTTTTTCAATTTTACCCCCGTCGGATATATATTCTACCCACACACATTTGGAACTCTCCTGGGGTTCCCGCACACATATTATTCCCTCATTTAGTGGATATTTTCACAAAAAAGTGAAATTTTCAAAAATCCCAAAAATTGGCTGAAAATGACTAAATATCAAGGACTCATTGGGCGAATCGCTCTGGAACTGAAATCGGAACGCTCACTGACATTTGCCCTATCTGAAAGTCTGATAAACGCCGGAAAAATGACTAAGTCGAAGAAAAAAATGTTTTCAACTTATTTCAATTTTGCCCCCGTGGGATATATATTCTACCCACACACATTTGGAACTCTCCTGGGATACCCTCACACATATTATTCCCTCATTTAGTGGATATTTTCACAAAAAAGTGAAATTTTCAAAAATCCAGAAAATTGGCTCAAAACGACTAAATATCAAGGACTCATTGGGCGAATCGCTCTGGAACTGAAATCGGAACGCTCACTGACATTTGCCCTATCTGAAAGTCTGATAAATGCCGGAAAAATGACTAAGTCCAAAGAAAATTTTTTTTCAACTTTTTTCAATTTTACCCCCGTGGGATATATATATTCTACCCACACACATTTGGAACTCTCCTGGGGTACCCTCACACATATTATTCCCTCATTTAGTGGATATTTTCACAAAAAAGTGAAATTTTCCAAAAATCCAGAAAATTGTCTGAAAACGACTAAATATCAAGGACTCATTGGGCGAATCGCTCTGGAACTGAAATCGGAACGCTCACTGACATTTCCCCTATCTGAAAGTCTGATAAACGCCGGAAAAATGACTAAGTCCAAGAAAAAAGTGTTTTCAACTTTTTTCAATTTTACCCCTGTGGGATATATATTCTACCCACACACATTTGGAACTCTCCTGGGGTACCCTCACACATATCATTCCCTCATTTAGTGGACATTTTCACAAAAAAAGTGAAATTTTCAAAAATCCAGAAAATTGTCTGAAAACGACTAAATATCAAGGACTCATTGGGCGAATCGCTCTGGAACTGAAATCGGAACGCTCACTGACATTTCCCCTATCTGAAAGTCTGATAAACGCCGGAAAAATGACTAAGTCCAAGAAAAAAGTGTTTTCAACTTTTTTCAATTTTACCCCTGTGGGATATATATTCTACCCACACACATTTGGAACTCTCCTGGGGTACCCTCACACATATCATTCCCTCATTTAGTGGACATTTTCACAAAAAAAGTGAAATTTTCAAAAATCCAGAAAATTGTCTGAAAACGACTAAATATCAAGGACTCATTGGGCGAATCGCTCTGGCACTGAAATCGGAACGCTCACTCACATTTCCCCTATCTGAAAGTCTGATAAACGCCGGAAAAATGACTCAGTCCAAGAAAAAAAAAATTTCAACTTTTTTCAATTTTACCCCCGTGGGATATATATTCTACCCACACACATTTGGAACTCTCCTGGGGTACCCTCACACATATTAATCCCTCATTTAGTGGATATTTTCACAAAAAAGTGAAATTTTCAAAAATCCAGAAAATTGGCTCAAAACGACTAAATATCAAGGACTCATTGGGCGAATCGCTCTGGAACTGAAATCGGAACGCTCACTGACATTTCCCCTATCTGAAAGTCTGATAAACGCCGGAAAAATGACTAAGTCCAAAAAAAAATTTTTTTCAACTTTTTTCAATTTTACCCCCGTGGGATATATATTCTACCCACACACATTTGGAACTCTCCTGGGGTACCCTCACACATATTATTCCCTCATTTCGTGGATATTTTCACAAAAAAGTGAAATTTTCAAAAAATCCAGAAAATTGGCTGAAAAAGACTAAATATCAAGGACTCATTGGGCGAATCACTCTGGAACTGAAATCGGAATGCTCACTGACATTTCCCCTATCTGAAAGTCTGATAAACGCCGGAAAAATGACTCAGTCCAAGAAAAAAAAATTTCAACTTTTTTCAATTTTACCCCCGTGGGATATATATTCTACCCACACACATTTGGAACTCTCCTGGGGTACCCTCACATATATTATTCCCTCATTTAGTGGATATTTTGACAAAAAAGTGAAATTTTCAAAAAATCCAGAAAATTGGCTGAAAACGACTAAATATCAAGGACTCATTGGGCGAATCGCTCTGGAACTGAAATCGGAATGCTCACTGACATTTCCCCTATCTGAAAGTCTGATAAACGCCGGAAAAATGACTAAGTCCAAGAAAAAAGTGTTTTCAACTTTTTTCAAATTTACCCTCGTGGGATATATATTCTACCCACTCACATTTGGAACTCTCCTGGGGTACCCTCACACATATTATTCCCTCATTTAGTGGATATTTTCACAAAAAAGTGAAATTTTCAAAAATCCAGAAAATTGGCTCAAAACGACTAAATATCAAGGACTCATTGGGCGAATCACTCTGGAACTGAAATCGGAATGCTCACTGACATTTCCCCTATCTGAAAGTCTGATAAACGCCGGAAAAATGACTCAGTCCAAGAAAAAAAATTTCAACTTTTTTCAATTTTACCCCCGTGGGATATATATTCTACCCACACACATTTGGAACTCTCCTGGGGTACCCTCACATATATTATTCCCTCATTTAGTGGATATTTTCACAAAAAAGTGAAATTTTCAAAAAATCCAGAAAATTGGCTGAAAACGACTAAATATCAAGGACTCATTGGGCGAATCGCTCTGGAACTGAAATCGGAATGCTCACTGACATTTCCCCTATCTGAAAGTCTGATAAACGCCGGAAAAATGACTAAGTCCAAGAAAAAAGTGTTTTCAACTTTTTTCAAATTTACCCTCGTGGGATATATATTCTACCCACTCACATTTGGAACTCTCCTGGGGTACCCTCACACATATTATTCCCTCATTTAGTGGATATTTTCACAAAAAAGTGAAATTTTCAAAAATCCAGAAAATTGGCTCAAAACGACTAAATATCAAGGACTCATTGGGCGAATCGCTCTGGAACTGAAATCGGAATGCTCACTGACATTTGCCCTATCTGAAAGTCTGATAAATGCCGGAAAAATGACTAAGTCCAAAGAAAATTTTTTTTCAACTTTTTTCAATTTTACCCCCGTGGGATATATATTCTACCCACACACATTTGGAACTCTCCTGGGGTACCCTCACACATATTATTTCCTCATTTAGTGGATATTTTCACAAAAAAGTGAAATTTTCAAAAAATCCAGAAAATTGGCTGAAAACGACTAAATATCAAGGACTCATTGGGCGAATCGCTCTGGAACTGAAATCGGAATGCTCACTGACATTTCCCCTATCTGAAAGTCTGATAAACGCCGGAAAAATGACTAAGTCCAAGAAAAAAGTGTTTTCAACTTTTTTCAATTTTACCCTCGTGGGATATATATTCTACCCACTCACATTTGGAACTCTCCTGGGGTACCCTCACACATATTATTCCCTCATTTAGTGGATATTTTCACAAAAAAGTGAAATTTTGCAAAAATCCAGAAAATTGGCTGAAAACGACTAAATATCAAGGAATCATTGGGCGAATCGCTCTGGAACTGAAATCGGAATGCTCACTGACATTTGCCCTATCTGAAAGTCTGATAAACGCCGGAAAAATGACTAAGTCCAAAGAAAATTTTTTTTCAACTTTTTTCAATTTTACCCCCGTGGGATATATATTCTACCAGCACACATTTGGAACTCTCCTGGGGTACCCTCACACATATTATTCCCTCATTTAGTGGATATTTTCACAAAAGAGTGAAATTTTCCAAAAATCCAGAAAATTGGCTGAAAACGACTAAATATCAAGGACTCATTGGGCGAATCGCTCTTTAACTGAAATCGGAACGCTCACTGACATTTCCCCTATCTGAAAGTCTGATAAACGACGGAAAAATGACTAAGTCCAAAAAAAAAAATTTTTCAACTTTTTTCAATTTTACCCCTGTGGGATATATATTCTACCCACACACATTTGGAACTCTCCTGGGGTACCCTCACACATATCATTCCCTCATTTAGTGGACATTTTCACAAAAAAAGTGAAATTTTCAAAAATCCAGAAAATTGGCTGAAAACGACTAAATATCAAGGACTCATTGGGCGAATCGCTCTGGAACTTAAATCGGAACGCTCACTGACATTTCCCCTATCTGAAAGTCTGATAAACGCCGGAAAAATGACTAAGTCCAAGAAAAAAGTATTTTCAACTTTTTTCAATTTTACCCCCGTGGGATATATATTCTACCCACTCACATTTGGAACTCTCCTGGGGTACCCTCACACATATTATTCCCTCATTTAGTGGATAGTTTCACAAAAAAGTGAAATTTTCCAAAAATCAAGAAAATTGGCTGAAAACGACAAAATATCAAGGACTCATTGGGTGAATCGCTCTGGAACTGAAATCGGAACGCTCACTGACATTTCCCCTATCTGAAAGTCTGATAAACGCCGGAAAAATGACTCAGTCCAAGAAAAAAAAAATTTCAACTTTTTTCAATTTTACCCCCATGGGATATATATTCTACCCACACACATTTCGAACTCTCCTGGGGTACCCTCACACATATTATTCCCTCATTTAGTGGATATTTTCACAAAAAAGTAAAATTTTCAAAAATCCAGAAAATTGTCTGAAAACGACTAAATATCAAGGACTCATTGGGCGAATCGCTCTGGAACTGAAATCGGAGCACTCACTCACATTTCCCCTATCTGAAAGTCTGATAAACGCCGGAAAAATGACTCAGTCCAAGAAAAAAAAAATTTCAACTTTTTTCAATTTTACCCCTGTGGGATATATATTCTACCCACACACATTTGGAACTCTCCTGGGGTACCCTCACACATATTATTCCCTCATTTAGTGGATATTTTCACAAAAAAGTGAAATTTTCAAAAATCCCGAAAATTGGCTGAAAACGAATAAATATCAAGGACTCATTGGGCGATTCGCTCTGGAACTGAAATCGGAACGCTCACTGACATTTCCCCTATCTGAAAGTCTGATAAACGCCGGAAAAATGGCTAAGTCCAAAAAAAAATTTTTTTCAATTTTACCCCCGTGGGATATATATTCTACCCACTCACATTTGGAACTCTCCTGGGGTACCCTCACACATATTATTCCCTCATTTAGTGGATATTTTCACAAAAAAGTGAAATTTTCAAAAATCCAAAATATTGGCTGAAAACGACTAAATATCAAGGACTCATTGGGCGAATCGCTCTGGAACTGAAATCGGAATGCTCACTGACATTTCCCCTATCTGAAAGTCTGATAAACGCCGGAAAAATGACTAAGTCCAAGAAAAAAGTGTTTTCAACTTTTTTCAACTTTACCACCGTGGGATATATATTCTACCCACTCACATTTGGAACTCTCCTGGGGTACCCTCACACATATTATTCCCTCATTTAGTGGATATTTTTACAAAAAAGTGAAATTTTCAAAAAATCCAGAAAATTGGTTGAAAACGACTAAATATCAAGGACTCATTGGGCGAATCGCTCTGGAACTGAAATCGGAACGCTCACTGACATTTCCCCTATCTGAAAGTCTGATAAACGCCGGAAAAATGACTCAGTACAAGAAAAAAAAAATTTCAACTTTTTTCAATTTTACCCCTGTGAGATATATATTCTACCTACACACATTTGGAACTCTCCTGGGGTACCCTCACATATATTATTCCCTCATTTAGTGGATATTTTAACAAAAAAGTGAAATTTTCAAAAAATCCAGAAAATTGGCTGAAAACGACTAAATATCAAGGACTCATTGGGCGAATCGCTCTGGAACTGAAATCGGAATGCTCACTGACATTTGACCTATCTGAAAATCTGATAAACGCCTGAAAAATGACTAAGTCCAAGAAAAAAGTGTTTTCAACTTTTTTCAATTTTACCCCTGTGGGATATATATTCTACCCACACACATTTGGAACTCTCCTGGGGTACCCTCACACATATTATTCCCTCATTTAGTGGATATTTTCACAAAAAAGTGAAATTTTCCAAAAATCCAGAGAATTGGCTGAAAACGACTAAATATCAAGGACTCATTGGGCGAATCGCTTTGGAACTGAAATCGGAACGCTCACTGACATTTCCCCTATCTGAAAGTCTGATAAACGCCGGAAAAATGACTAAGTCCAAGAAAAAAGTGTTTTCAACTTTTTTCAACTTTACCACCGTGGGATATATATTCTACCCACTCACATTTGGAACTCTCCTGGGGTACCCTCACACATATTATTCCCTCATTTAGTGGATATTTTTACAAAAAAGTGAAATTTTCAAAAAATCCAGAAAATTGGTTGAAAACGACTAAATATCAAGGACTCATTGGGCGAATCGCTCTGGAACTGAAATCGGAACGCTCACTGACATTTCCCCTATCTGAAAGTCTGATAAACGCCGGAAAAATGACTCAGTCCAAGAAAAAAAAAATTTCAACTTTTTTCAATTTTACCCCTGTGAGATATATATTCTACCTACACACATTTGGAACTCTCCTGGGGTACCCTCACATATATTATTCCCTCATTTAGTGGATATTTTAACAAAAAAGTGAAATTTTCAAAAAATCCAGAAAATTGGCTGAAAACGACTAAATATCAAGGACTCATTGGGCGAATCGCTCTGGAACTGAAATCGGAATGCTCACTGACATTTGACCTATCTGAAAATCTGATAAACGCCTGAAAAATGACTAAGTCCAAGAAAAAAGTGTTTTCAACTTTTTTCAATTTTACCCCTGTGGGATATATATTCTACCCACACACATTTGGAACTCTCCTGGGGTACCCTCACACATATTATTCCCTCATTTAGTGGATATTTTCACAAAAAAGTGAAATTTTCCAAAAATCCAGAGAATTGGCTGAAAACGACTAAATATCAAGGACTCATTGGGCGAATCGCTTTGGAACTGAAATCGGAACGCTCACTGACATTTCCCCTATCTGAAAGTCTGATAAACGCCGGAAAAATGACAGTCCAAGAAAAAAGTGTTTTCAACTTTTTTCAATTTTACCCCCGTGGGATAAATATTCTACCCACACACATTTGGAACACTCCTGGGATAAACTCACACATATTATTCCCTCATTTAGTGGATATTTTCACAAAAAAGTGAAATTTTCAAAAATCCAGAAAATTGGCTCAAAACGACTAAATATCAAGGACTCATTGGGAGAATCGCTCTGGAACTTAAATCAGAATGCTCACTGACATTTGCCCTATCTGAAAGTCTGATAAACGCCGGAAAAATGACTAAGTCCAAGAAAAAAGTGTTTTCAACTTTTTTCAATTTTACCCCCGAGGGATATATATTCTACCCACTCACAATTCTAACTCTCCTGGGGTAGCCTCACACATATTATTCCCTCATTTAGTGGATATTTTCACAAAAAAAGTGAAATTTTCCAAAAATCCAGAAAATTGGCTGAAAACGACTAAATATCAAGGACTCATTGGGCGAATCGCTCTGGAACTGAAATCGGAACGCTCACTGAAATTTGCCCTATCTGAAAGTCTGATAAACGCCGGAAAAATGACGAAGTCTAAAGAAAAATTTTTTTCAACTTTTTTCAATTTTACCCCCGTGGGATATATATTCTACCCACACACATTTGGAAATCTCCTGGGGTACCCTCACACATATTATTCCCTCATTTAGTGGATATTTTCACAAAAAAGTGAAATTTTCAAAAATCTAGAAAATTGGCTGAAAACGACTAAATATCAAGGACTCATTGGGCGAATCGCTCTGGAACTGAAATCGGAATGCTCACTGACATTTCCCCTATCTGAAAGTCTGATAAACGCCGGAAAAATGACTAAGTCCAAAAAAAAAATTTTTTCAACTTTTTTCAATTTTACCCCCGTGGGATATATATTCTACCCACACACATTTGGAACTCTCCTGGGGTACCCTCACACATATTATTCCCTCATTTAGTGGATATTTTCACAAAAAAGTGAAATTTTCAAAAATCCAGAAAAATTGTCTGAAAACGACTAAATATCAAGGACTCATTCGGCGAATCGCTCTGGAACTGAAATCGGAAAGCTCACTCACATTTCCCCTATCTGAAAGTCTGATAAACGCCGGAAAAATGACTAAGTCCAAAAAAAAATTTTTTTCAATTTTACCCCCGTGGGATATATATTCTACCCACTCACATTTGGAACTCTCCTGGGGTACCCTCACACATATTATTCCCTCATTAATGGATATTTTCACAAAAAAGTGAAATTTTCAAAAATCCAAAATATTGGCTGAAAACGACTAAATATCAAGGACTCATTGGGCGAATCGCTCTGGAACTGAAATCGGAATGCTCACTGACATTTCCCCTATCTGAAAGTCTGATAAACGCCGGAAAAATGACTAAGTCCAAGAAAAAAGTGTTTTCAACTTTTTTCAACTTTACCACCGTGGGATATATATTCTACCCACTCACATTTGGAACTCTCCTGGGGTACCCTCACACATATTATTCCCTCATTTAGTGGATATTTTTACAAAAAAGTGAAATTTTCAAAAAATCCAGAAAATTGGTTGAAAACGACTAAATATCAAGGACTCATTGGGCGAATCGCTCTGGAACTGAAATCGGAACGCTCACTGACATTTCCCCTATCTGAAAGTCTGATAAACGCCGGAAAAATGACTCAGTCCAAGAAAAAAAAAATTTCAACTTTTTTCAATTTTACCCTTGTGAGATATATATTCTACCTACACACATTTGGAACTCTCCTGGGGTACCCTCACATATATTATTCCCTCATTTAGTGGATATTTTAACAAAAAAGTGAAATTTTCAAAAAATCCAGAAAATTGGCTGAAAACGACTAAATATCAAGGACTCATTGGGCGAATCGCTCTGGAACTGAAATCGGAATGCTCACTGACATTTGACCTATCTGAAAATCTGATAAACGCCTGAAAAATGACTAAGTCCAAGAAAAAAGTGTTTTCAACTTTTTTCAATTTTACCCCCGTGGGATATATATTCTACCCACACACATTTGGAACTCTCCTGGGGTACCCTCACACATATTATTCCCTCATTTAGTGGATATTTTCACAAAAAAGTGAAATTTTCCAAAAATCCAGAGAATTGGCTGAAAACGACTAAATATCAAGGACTCATTGGGCGAATCGCTTTGGAACTGAAATCGGAACGCTCACTGACATTTCCCCTATCTGAAAGTCTGATAAACGCCGGAAAAATGACAGTCCAAGAAAAAAGTGTTTTCAACTTTTTTCAATTTTACCCCCGTGGGATAAATATTCTACCCACACACATTTGGAACTCTCCTGGGATACCCTCACACATATTATTCCCTCATTTAGTGGATATTTTCACAAAAAAGTGAAATTTTCAAAAATCCAGAAAATTGGCTCAAAACGACTAAATATCAAGGACTCATTGGGAGAATCGCTCTGGAACTTAAATCGGAATGCTCACTGACATTTGCCCTATCTGAAAGTCTGATAAACGCCGGAAAAATGACTAAGTCCAAGAAAAAAGTGTTTTCAACTTTTTTCAATTTTACCCCCGTGGGATATATATTCTACCCACACACATTTGGAACTCTCCTGGGGTACCCTCACACATATTATTCCCTCATTTAGTGGATATTTTCACAAAAAAGTGAAATTTTCCAAAAATCCAGAGAATTGGCTGAAAACGACTAAATATCAAGGACTCATTGGGCGAATCGCTTTGGAACTGAAATCGGAACGCTCACTGACATTTCCCCTATCTGAAAGTCTGATAAACGCCGGAAAAATGACTAAGTCCAAGAAAAAAGTGTTTTCAACTTTTTTCAATTTTACCCCCGAGGGATATATATTCTACCCACTCACAATTCTAACTCTCCTGGGGTAGCCTCACACATATTATTCCCTCATTTAGTGGATATTTTCACAAAAAAAGTGAAATTTTCCAAAAATCCAGAAAATTGGCTGAAAACGACTAAATATCAAGGACTCATTGGGCGAATCGCTCTGGAACTGAAATCGGAACGCTCACTGACATTTGCCCTATCTGAAAGTCTGATAAACGCCGGAAAAATGACGAAGTCTAAAGAAAAATTTTTTTCAACTTTTTTCAATTTTACCCCCGTGGGATATATATTCTACCCACACACATTTGGAAATCTCCTGGGGTACCCTCACACATATTATTCCCTCATTTAGTGGATATTTTCACAAAAAAGTGAAATTTTCAAAAATCTAGAAAATTGGCTGAAAACGACTAAATATCAAGGACTCATTGGGCGAATCGCTCTGGAACTGAAATCGGAATGCTCACTGACATTTCCCCTATCTGAAAGTCTGATAAACGCCGGAAAAATGACTAAGTCCAAAAAAAAATTTTTTTCAACTTTTTTCAATTTTACCCCCGTGGGATAAGTATTCTACCCACACACATTTGGAACTCTCCTGGGATACCCTCACACATATTATTCCCTCATTTTGTAGATATTTTAACAAAAAAGTGAAATTTTCAAAAATCCAGAAAATTGGCTCAAAACGACTAAATATCAAGGACTCATTAGGCGAATCACTCTGGAACTTAAATCGGAACGCTCACTGACATTTCCCCTATCTGAAAGTCTGATAAACGCCGGAAAAATGACAGTCCAAGAAAAAAGTGTTTTAAACTTTTTTCAATTTTACCCCCGTGGGATAAATATTCTACCCACACACATTTGGAACTCTCCTGGGATACCCTCACACATATTATTCCCTCATTTAGTGGATATTTTCACAAAAAAGTGAAATTTTCAAAAATCCAGAAAATTGGCTCAAAACGACTAAATATCAAGGACTCATTGGGAGAATCGCTCTGGAACTTAAATCGGAATGCTCACTGACATTTGCCCTATCTGAAAGTCTGATAAACGCCGGAAAAATGACTAAGTCCAAGAAAAAAGTGTTTTCAACTTTTTTCAATTTTACCCCCGAGGGATATATATTCTACCCACTCACAATTCTAACTCTCCTGGGGTAGCCTCACACATATTATTCCCTCATTTAGTGGATATTTTCACAAAAAAAGTGAAATTTTCCAAAAATCCAGAAAATTGGCTGAAAACGACTAAATATCAAGGACTCATTGGGCGAATCGCTCTGGAACTGAAATCGGAACGCTCACTGACATTTGCCCTATCTGAAAGTCTGATAAACGCCGGAAAAATGACGAAGTCTAAAGAAAATTTTTTTTCAACTTTTTTCAATTTTACCCCCGTGGGATATATATTCTACCCACACACATTTGGAAATCTCCTGGGGTACCCTCACACATATTATTCCCTCATTTAGTGGATATTTTCACAAAAAAGTGAAATTTTCAAAAATCTAGAAAATTGGCTGAAAACGACTAAATATCAAGGACTCATTGGGCGAATCGCTCTGGAACTGAAATCGGAATGCTCACTGACATTTCCCCTATCTGAAAGTCTGATAAACGCCGGAAAAATGACTAAGTCCAAAAAAAAAATTTTTTCAACTTTTTTCAATTTTACCCCCGTGGGATATATATTCTACCCACACACATTTGGAACTCTCCTGGGGTACCCTCACACATATTATTCCCTCATTTAGTGGATATTTTCACAAAAAAGTGAAATTTTCAAAAAACCAGAAAATTGGCTGAAAACGACTAAATATCAAGGACTCATTGGGCGAATCGCTCTGGAACTGAAATCGGAATGCTCACTGACATTTCCCCTATCTGAAAGTCTGATAAACGGCGGAAAAATGACTAAGTCCAAAAAAAAATTTTTTTCAACTTTTTTCAATTTTACCCCCGTGGGATAAGTATTCTACCCACACACATTTGGAACTCTCCTGGGATACCCTCACACATATTATTCCCTCATTTTGTAGATATTTTAACAAAAAAGTGAAATTTTCAAAAATCCAGAAAATTGGCTCAAAACGACTAAATATCAAGGACTCATTAGGCGAATCACTCTGGAACTTAAATCGGAACGCTCACTGACATTTGCCCTATCTGAAAGTCTGATAAACGCCGGAAAAATGACTAAGTGTAAGAAAAAAGTGTTTTCAACTTTTTTCAATTTTACCCCCGTGGGATATATATTCTACCCACACACATTTGTAACTCTTCTGGGGTAGCCTCACACATATTATTCCCTCATTTAGTGGATATTTTCACAAAAAAGTGAAATTTTCCAAAAATCCAGAAAATTGGCTGAAAACGACTAAATATCAAGGACTCATTGGGCGAATCGCTTTGGAACTGAAATCGGAACGCTCACTGACAATTCCCCTATCTGAAAGTCTGATAAACGCCGGAAAAATGACTAAGTCTAAGAAAAAAGTGTTTTCAACTTTTTTCAATTTTACCCCCGTGGGATATATATTCTACCCATTCACAATTGGAACTCTCCTGGGGTACCCTCACCCTCATTTAGTGGATATTTTCACAAAAAAAGTGAAATTTTCCAAAAATCCAGAAAATTGTCTGAAAACCACTAAATATCAAGGACTCATTGGGCGAATCGCTCTGGAACTGAAATCGGAACGCTCACTCACATTTCCCCTATCTGAAAGTCTGATAAACGCCGGAAAAATGACAGTCCAAGAAAAAAGTGTTTTCAACTTTTTTCAATTTTACCCCCGTGGGATAAATATTCTACCCACACACATTTGGAACTCTCCTGGGATACCCTCACACATATTATTCCCTCATTTAGTGGATATTTTCACAAAAAAGTGAAATTTTCAAAAATCCAGAAAATTGGCTCAAAACGACTAAATATCAAGGACTCATTGGGAGAATCGCTCTGGAACTGAAATCGGAACGCTCACTGACATTTGCCCTATCTGAAAGTCTGATAAACGCCGGAAAAATGACGAAGTCTAAAGAAAAATTTTTTTCAACTTTTTTCAATTTTACCCCCGTGCGATATATATTCTACCCACACACATTTGGAACTCTCCTGGGGTACCCTCACACATATTATTCCCTCATTTAGTGGATATTTTCACAAAAAAGTGAAATTTTCAAAAATCCAGAAAATTGGCTGAAAACGACTAAATATCAAGGACTCATTGGGCGAATCGCTCTGGAACTTAAATCGGAATGCTCACTGACATTTCCCCTATCTGAAAGTCTGATAAACGCCGGAAAAATGACTAAGTGTAAGAAAAAAGTGTTTTCAACTTTTTTCAATTTTACCCCCGTGGGATATATATTCTACCCACACACATTTGTAACTCTTCTGGGGTAGCCTCACACATATTATTCCCTCATTTAGTGGATATTTTCAAAAAAAGTGAAATTTTCCAAAAATCCAGAAAATTGGCTGAAAACGACTAAATATCAAGGACTCATTGGGCGAATCGCTTTGGAACTGAAATCGGAACGCTCACTGACATTTCCCCTATCTGAAAGTCTGAGAAACGCCGGAAAAATGACTAAGTCTAAGAAAAAAGTGTTTTCAACTTTTTTCAATTTTACCCCCGTGGGATATATATTCTACCCATTCACAATTGGAACTCTCCTGGGGTACCCTCACACATATTATTCCCTCAGTTAGTGGATATTTTCACAAAAAAGTGAAATTTTCAAAAATCCAAAATATTGTCTGAAAACGACTAAATATCAAGGACTCATTGGGCGAATCGCTCTGGAACTGAAATCGGAATGCTCACTGACATTTGCCCTATCTGAAAGTCTGATAAACGCCGGAAAAATGACGAAGTCTAAAGAAAAATTTTTTTCAACTTTTTTCAATTTTACCCCCGTGGGATATATATTCTACCCACACACATTTGGAAATCTCCTGGGGTACCCTCACACATATTATTCCCTCATTTAGTGGATATTTTCACAAAAAAGTGAAATTTTCAAAAATCTAGAAAATTGGCTGAAAACGACTAAATATCAAGGACTCATTGGGCGAATCGCTCTGGAACTGAAATCGGAATGCTCACTGACATTTCCCCTATCTGAAAGTCTGATAAACGCCGGAAAAATGACTAAGTCCAAAAAAAAAATTTTTTCAACTTTTTTCAATTTTACCCCCGTGGGATATATATTCTACCCACACACATTTGGAACTCTCCTGGGGTACCCTCACACATATTATTCCCTCATTTAGTGGATATTTTCACAAAAAAGTGAAAATTTCAAAAATCCAGAAAATTGGCTGAAAACGACTAAATATCAAGGACTCATTGGGCGAATCGCTCTGGAACTGAAATCGGAATGCTCACTGACATTTCCCCTATCTGAAAGTCTGATAAACGCCGGAAAAATGACTAAGTCCAAAAAAAAAATTTTTTCAACTTTTTTCAATTTTACCCCCGTGGGATATATATTCTACCCACACACATTTGGAACTCTCCTGGGGTACCCTCACACATATTATTCCCTCATTTAGTGGATATTTTCACAAAAAAGTGAAATTTTCAAAAATCTAGAAAATTGGCTGAAAACGACTAAATATCAAGGACTCATTGGGCGAATCGCTCTGGAACTGAAATCGGAATGCTCACTGACATTTCCCCTATCTGAAAGTCTGATAAACGCCGGAAAAATGACTAAGTCCAAAAAAAAAATTTTTTCAACTTTTTTCAATTTTACCCCCGTGGGATATATATTCTACCCACACACATTTGGAACTCTCCTGGGGTACCCTCACACATATTATTCCCTCATTTAGTGGATATTTTCACAAAAAAGTGAAAATTTCAAAAATCCAGAAAATTGGCTGAAAACGACTAAATATCAAGGACTCATTGGGCGAATCGCTCTGGAACTGAAATCGGAATGCTCACTGACATTTCCCCTATCTGAAAGTCTGATAAACGCCGGAAAAATGACTAAGTCCAAAAAAAAAATTTTTTCAACTTTTTTCAATTTTACCCCCGTGGGATATATATTCTACCCACACACATTTGGAACTCTCCTGGGGTACCCTCACACATATTATTCCCTCATTTAGTGGATATTTTCACAAAAAAGTGAAATTTTCAAAAATCCAGAAAATTGGCTGAAAACGACTAAATATCAAGGCCTCATTGGGCGAATCGCTCTGGAACTGAAATCGGAATGCTCACTGACATTTCCCCTATCTGAAAGTCTGATAAACGGCGGAAAAATGACTAAGTCCAAAAAAATTTTTTTTTCAACTTTTTTCAATTTTACCCCGTGGGATAAGTATTCTACCCACACACATTTGGAACTCTCCTGGGATACCCTCACACATATTATTCCCTCATTTTGTAGATATTTTAACAAAAAAGTGAAATTTTCAAAAATCCAGAAAATTGGCTCAAAACGACTAAATATCAAGGTCTCATTAGGCGAATCACTCTGGAACTTAAATCGGAACGCTCACTGACATTTGCCCTATCTGAAAGTCTGATAAACGCCGGAAAAATGACTAAGTGTAAGAAAAAAGTGTTTTCAACTTTTTTCAATTTTACCCCCGTGGGATATATATTCTACCCACACACATTTGTAACTCTTCTGGGGTAGCCTCACACATATTATTCCCTCATTTAGTGGATATTTTCACAAAAAAGTGAAATTTTCCAAAAATCCAGAAAATTGGCTGAAAACGACTAAATATCAAGAACTCATTGGGCGAATCGCTTTGGAACTGAAATCGGAACACTCACTGACATTTCCCCTATCTGAAAGTCTGATAAACGCCGGAAAAATGACTAAGTCTAAGAAAAAAGTGTTTTCAACTTTTTTCAATTTTACCCCAGTGAGATATATATTCTACCCATTCACAATTGGAACTCTCCTGGGGTACCCTCACCCTCATTTAGTGGATATTTTCACAAAAAAAGTGAAATTTTCCAAAAATCCAGAAAATTGTCTGAAAACCACTAAATATCAAGGACTCATTGGGCGAATCGCTCTGGAACTGAAATCGGAACGCTCACTGACATTTGCCCTATCTGAAAGTCTGATAAACGCCGGAAAAATGACGAAGTCTAAAGAAAAATTTTTTTCAACTTTTTTCAATTTTACCCCCGTGGGATATATATTCTACCCACACACATTTGGAACTCTCCTGGGGTACCCTCACACATATTATTCCGTCATTTAGTGGATATTTTCACAAAAAAGTGAAATTTTCAAAAATCCAGAAAATTGGCTGAAAACGACTAAATATCAAGGACTCATTGGGCGAATCGCTCTGGAACTGAAATCGGAATGCTCACTGACATTTCCCCTATCTGAAAGTCTGATAAACGCCGGAAAAATGACTAAGTGTAAGAAAAAAGTGTTTTCAACTTTTTTCAATTTTACCCCCGTGGGATATATATTCTACCCACACACATTTGTAACTCTTCTGGGGTAGCCTCACACATATTATTCCCTCATTTAGTGGATATTTTCAAAAAAAGTGAAATTTTCCTAAAATCCAGAAAATTGGCTGAAAACGACTAAATATCAAGGACTCATTGGGCGAATCGCTCTGGAACTGAAATCGGAATGCTCACTGACATTTGCCCTATCTGAAAGTCTGATAAACGCCGGAAAAATGACTAAGTCCAAAAAAAATTTTTTTCAATTTTACCCCCGTGTGATATATATTCTACCCACTCACATTTGGAACTCTCCTGGGGTACCCTCACACATATTATTCCCTCATTTAGTGGATATTTTCACAAAAAAGTGAAATTTTCAAAAATCCAGAAAATTGGCTGAAAACTACTAAATATCAAGGACTCATTGGGCGAATCGCTCTGGAACTGAAATCGGAATGCTCACTGACATTTGCCCTATCTGAAAGTCTGATAAACGCCGGAAAAATGACTAAGTCCAAGAAAAAAGTGTTTTCAACTTTTTTCAATTTTACCCCCGTGGGATATATATTCTACCGACACACATTTGGAACTCTCCTAGGGTACCCTCACACATATTATTCCCTCATTTAGTGGATATTTTCACAAAAAAGTGAAATTTTCAAAAATCCAGAAAATTGGCTGAAAACAACTAAATAAAAAGTACTCATTGGGAGAATCGCTCTGGAACTGAAAACAGAACTCTCACTGACATTTCCCCTATCTGAAAGTCTGATAAACGCCGAAAAAATGACTAAGTCCAGAAAAAAAAAATTTTCAACTTTTTTCAATTTTACCCCCGTGGAATATATATTCTACCCACACACATTTGGAACTCTCCTGGGGTACCCTCACACATATTATTCCCTCATTTAGTGGATATTTTCACAAAAAAGTGAAATTTTCAAAAATCCAGAAAATTGGCTGAAAACAACTAAATATCAAGGACTCATTGGGCGAATCGCTCTGGAACTGAAATCGGAATGCTCACTCACATTTCCCCTATCTGAAAGTCTGATAAACGCCGGAAAAATGACTAAGTCCAAAAAAAAAATTTTTTAAACTTTTTTAAATTTTACCCCCGTGGGATATATATTCTACCCACACATTTGGAACTCTCCTGGGGTACCCTCACACATATCATTCCCTCATTTAGTGGATATTTTCACAAAAATTGAAATTTTCAAAAAATCCAGAAAATTGGCTGAAAATGACTAAATATCAAAGACTCATTGGGCGAATCGCTCTGGAACTGAAATCGGAATGCTCACTGACATTTCCCCTATCTGAAAGTCTGATAAACGCCGGAAAAATGACTAAGTCCAAGAAAAAAATTTTTTCAACTTTTTTCAATTTTACCCCCGTGGGATATATATTCTACCCACACACATTTGGAACTCTCCTGGGGTACCCTCACACATATTATTCCCTCATTTAGTGGATATTTTCACAAAAAAGTGAAATTTTCAAAAATCCAGAAAATTGGCTGAAAACGACTAAATATCAAGGACTCATTGGACGAATCGCTCTGGAATTGAAATCGGAACGCTCACTGACATTTCCCCTATCTGAAAGTGTGATATACGCCGGAAAAATGACTAAGTTCAAAAAAAAAAATTTTTAAACTTTTTTCAATTTTACCCCCGTGGGATATATATTCTACCCACTCACATTTGGAACTCTCCTGGGGTACCCTCACACATATTATTCCCTCATTTAGTGGAAATTTTCACAAAAAAGTGAAATTTTCAAAAATCCAGAAAATTGGCTGAAAACTACTAAACATCAAGGACTCATTGGGCGAATCGCTCTGGAACTGAAATCGGAATGCTCACTGACATTTCCCCTATCTGAAAGTCTGATAAACGCCGGAAAAATGACTAAGTGTAAGAAAAAAGTGTTTTCAACTTTTTTCAATTTTACCCCCGTGGGATATATATTCTACCCACACACATTTGTAACTCTTCTGGGGTAGCCTCACACATATTATTCCCTCATTTAGTGGATATTTTCAAAAAAAGTGAAATTTTCCAAAAATCCAGAAAATTGGCTGAAAACGACTAAATATCAAGGACTCATTGGGCGAATCGCTCTGGAACTGAAATCGGAATGCTCACTGACATTTGCCCTATCTGAAAGTCTGATAAACGCCGGAAAAATGACTAAGTCCAAAAAAAATTTTTTTCAATTTTACCCCCGTGTGATATATATTCTACCCACTCACATTTGGAACTCTCCTGGGGTACCCTCACACATATTATTCCCTCATTTAGTGGATATTTTCACAAAAAAGTGAAATTTTCAAAAATCCAGAAAATTGGCTGAAAACTACTAAATATCAAGGACTCATTGGGCGAATCGCTCTGGAACTGAAATCGGAATGCTCACTGACATTTGCCCTATCTGAAAGTCTGATAAACGCCGGAAAAATGACTAAGTCCAAAAAAAATTTTTTTTTAACTTTTTTCAATCTTACCCCCGTGGAATATATATTCTACCCACACACATTTGGAACTTTCCTGGGGTACCCTCACACATATTATTCCCTCATTTAGTGGATATTTTCACAAAAAAGTGAAATTTTCAAAAATCCAGAAAATTGGCTGAAAACGACTAAATATCAAGGAGTCATTGAGCGAATCGCTCTGGAACTTAAATCGGAACGCTCACTGACATTTCCCCTATCTGAAAGTCTGATAAACGCCGGAAAAATGACAGTCCAAAAAAAAAATTTTTTAAACTTTTTTCAATTTTACCCCCGTGGGATATATATTCTACCCACACACATTTGGAACTCTCCTGGGGTACCCTCACACATATTATTCTCTCATTTAGTGGATATTTTCACAAAAAAGTGAAATTTTCAAAAATCCAGAAAATTCGCTCAAAATGACTAAATATCAAGGACTCATTGGGAGAATCGCTCTGGAACTTAAATCGGAACGCTCACTGACATTTGCCCTATCTGAAAGTCTGATAAACGCCGGAAAAATGACTAAGTCCAAGAAAAAAGTGTTTTCAACTTTTTTCAATTTTACCCCCGTGGGATATATATTCTACCGACACACATTTGGAACTCTCCTAGGGTACCCTCACACATATTATTCCCTCATTTAGTGGATATTTTCACAAAAAAGTGAAATTTTCAAAAATCCAGAAAATTGGCTGAAAACAACTAAATAAAAAGTACTCATTGGGAGAATCGCTCTGGAACTGAAAACAGAACTCTCACTGACATTTCCCCTATCTGAAAGTCTGATAAACGCCGAAAAAATGACTAAGTCCAGAAAAAAAAATTTTTCAACTTTTTTCAATTTTACCCCCGTGGAATATATATTCTACCCACACACATTTGGAACTCTCCTGGGGTACCCTCACACATATTATTCCCTCATTTAGTGGATATTTTCACAAAAAAGTGAAACTTTCAAAAATCCAGAAAATTGGCTGAAAACAACTAAATATCAAGGACTCATTGGGCGAATCGCTCTGGAACTGAAATCGGAATGCTCACTCACATTTCCCCTATCTGAAAGTCTGATAAACGCCGGAAAAATGACTAAGTCCAAAAAAAAAATTTTTTAAACTTTTTTAAATTTTACCCCCGTGGGATATATATTCTACCCACACATTTGGAACTCTCCTGGGGTACCCTCACACATATCATTCCCTCATTTAGTGGATATTTTCACAAAAATTGAAATTTTCAAAAAATCCAGAAAATTGGCTGAAAATGACTAAATATCAAAGACTCATTGGGCGAATCGCTCTGGAACTGAAATCGGAATGCTCACTGACATTTCCCCTATCTGAAAGTCTGATAAACGCCGGAAAAATGACTAAGTCCAAGAAAAAAATTTTTTCAACTTTTTTCAATTTTACCCCCGTGGGATATATATTCTACCCACACACATTTGGAACTCTCCTGGGGTACCCTCACACATATTATTCCCTCATTTAGTGGATATTTTCACAAAAAAGTGAAATTTTCAAAAATCCAGAAAATTGGCTGAAAACAACTAAATATCAAGGACTCATTGGGCGAATCGCTCTGGAACTGAAATCGGAATGCTCACTCACATTTCCCCTATCTGAAAGTCTGATAAACGCCGGAAAAATGACTAAGTCCAAAAAAAAAATTTTTTAAACTTTTTTAAATTTTACCCCCGTGGGATATATATTCTACCCACACATTTGGAACTCTCCTGGGGTACCCTCACACATATCATTCCCTCATTTAGTGGATATTTTCTCAAAAATTGAAATTTTCAAAAAATCCAGAAAATTGGCTGAAAATGACTAAATATCAAAGACTCATTGGGCGAATCGCTCTGGAACTGAAATCGGAATGCTCACTGACATTTCCCCTATCTGAAAGTCTGATAAACGCCGGAAAAATGACTAAGTCCAAGAAAAAAATTTTTTCAACTTTTTTCAATTTTACCCCCGTGGGATATATATTCTACCCACACACATTTGGAACTCTCCTGGGGTACCCTCACACATATTATTCCCTCATTTAGTGGATATTTTCACAAAAAAGTGAAACTTTCAAAAATCCAGAAAATTGGCTGAAAACAACTAAATATCAAGGACTCATTGGGCGAATCGCTCTGGAACTGAAATCGGAATGCTCACTCACATTTCCCCTATCTGAAAGTCTGATAAACGCCGGAAAAATGACTAAGTCCAAAAAAAAAATTTTTTAAACTTTTTTAAATTTTACCCCCGTGGGATATATATTCTACCCACACATTTGGAACTCTCCTGGGGTACCCTCACACATATCATTCCCTCATTTAGTGGATATTTTCACAAAAATTGAAATTTTCAAAAAATCCAGAAAATTGGCTGAAAATGACTAAATATCAAAGACTCATTGGGCGAATCGCTCTGGAACTGAAATCGGAATGCTCACTGACATTTCCCCTATCTGAAAGTCTGATAAACGCCGGAAAAATGACTAAGTCCAAGAAAAAAATTTTTTCAACTTTTTTCAATTTTACCCCCGTGGGATATATATTCTACCCACACACATTTGGAACTCTCCTGGGGTACCCTCACACATATTATTCCCTCATTTAGTGGATATTTTCACAAAAAAGTGAAATTTTTAAAAATCCAGAAAATTGGCTGAAAACAACTAAATATCAAGGACTCATTGGGCGAATCGCTCTGGAACTGAAATCGGAATGCTCACTCACATTTCCCCTATCTGAAAGTCTGATAAACGCTGGAAAAATGACTAAGTCCAAAAAAAAATTTGTTCAATTTTTTTCAATTTTACCCCCGTGGGATATATATTCTACCCACACACATTTGGAACTCTCCTGGGGTACCCTCACACATATTATTCCCTCATTTAGTGGATATTTTCACAAAAAAGTGAAATTTTCAAAAATCCAGAAAATTGGCTGAAAACGACTAAATATCAAGGACTCATTGGACGAATCGCTCTGGAATTGAAATCGGAACGCTCACTGACATTTCCCCTATCTGAAAGTGTGATATACGCCGGAAAAATGACTAAGTTCAAAAAAAAAAATTTTTAAACTTTTTTCAATTTTACCCCCGTGGGATATATATTCTACCCACTCACATTTGGAACTCTCCTGGGGTACCCTCACACATATTATTCCCTCATTTAGTGGAAATTTTCACAAAAAAGTGAAATTTTCAAAAATCCAGAAAATTGGCTGAAAACTACTAAACATCAAGGACTCATTGGGCGAATCGCTCTGGAACTGAAATCGGAACGCTCACTGACATTTCCCCTATCTGAAAGTCTGATAAACGCCGGAAAAATGACTAAGTCCAAAAAAAAAATTTTTTAAACTTTTTTAAATTTTACCCCCGTGGGATATATATTCTACCCACACATTTGGAACTCTCCTGGGGTACCCTCACACATATCATTCCCTCATTTAGTGGATATTTTCTCAAAAATTGAAATTTTCAAAAAATCCAGAAAATTGGCTGAAAATGACTAAATATCAAAGACTCATTGGGCGAATCGCTCTGGAACTGAAATCGGAATGCTCACTGACATTTCCCCTATCTGAAAGTCTGATAAACGCCGGAAAAATGACTAAGTCCAAGAAAAAATTTTTTTCAACTTTTTTCAATTTTACCCCCGTGGGATATATATTCTACCTACACACATTTGGAACTCTCCTGGGGTACCCTCACACATATTATTCCCTCATTTAGTGGATATTTTCACAAAAAAGTGAAATTTTCAAAAATCCAAAATATTGGCTGAAAACGACTAAATATCAAGGACTCATTGGGCGAATAGCTCTGGAACTGAAATCAGAACGCTCACTGACATTTCCCCTATCTGAAAGTCTGATAAACGCCGGAAAAATGACTAAGTCCAAAAAAAATTTTTTTTCAACTTTTTTTAATTTTACCCCCGTGGAATATATATTCTACCCACTCACATTTGGAACTCTCCTGGGGTACCCTCACACATATTATTCCCTCATTTAGTGGTTATTTTCACAAAAAAGTGAAATTTTCAAAAATCCAGAAAATTGGCTGAAAACGACTAAATATCAAGGACTCATTGGGCGAATCGCTCTGGAACTGAAATCGGAACGCTCACTGACATTTCCCCTATCTGAAAGTGTGATATACGCCGTAAAAATGACTAAGTTCAAAAAAAAAATTTTTTAAACTTTTTTCAATTTTACCCCCGTGGGATATATATTCTAGCCACTCACATTTGGAACTCTCCTGGGGTACCCTCACACATATTATTCCCTCATTTAGTGGAAATTTTCACAAAAAAGTGAAATTTTCAAAAATCCAGAAAATTGGCTGAAAACGACTAAATATCAAGGACTCATTGGGCGAATTGCTCTGGAACTGAAATCGGAATGCTCACTGACATTTGCCCTATCTGAAAGTCTGATAAACGCCGGAAAAATGACTAAGTCCAAAAAAAAATTTTTTTTAACTTTTTTCAATCTTACCCCCGTGGAATATATATTCTACCCACACACATTTGGAACTTTCCTGGGGTACCCTCACACATATTATTCCCTCATTTAGTGGATATTTTCACAAAAAAGTGAAATTTTCAAAAATCCAGAAAATTGGCTGAAAACGACTAAATATCAAGGAGTCATTGGGCGAATCGCTCTGGAACTTAAATCGGAACGCTCACTGACATTTCCCCTATCTTAAAGTCTGATAAACGCCGGAAAAATGACTAAGTCCAAAAAAAAAATTTTTTAAACTTTTTTAAATTTTACCCCCGTGGGATATATATTCTACCCACACACATTTGGCACTCTCCTGGGGTACCCTCACACATATCATTCCCTAATTTAGTGGATATTTTCACAAAAATTTAAATTTTCAAAAAATCCAGAAAATTGGCTGAAAATGACTAAATATCAAAGACTCATTGGGCGAATCGCTCTGGAACTGAAATCGGAATGCTCACTGACATTTCCCCTATCTGAAAGTCTGATCAACGCCGGAAAAATGACTAAGTCCAAGAAAAAAATTTTTTCAACTTTTTTCAATTTTACCCCCGTGGGATATATATTCTACCCACACACATTTGGAACTCTCCTGGGGTACCCTCACACATATTATTCCCTCATTTAGTGGATATTTTCACAAAAAAGTGAAATTTTCAAAAATCCAAAATATTGGCTGAAAACGACTAAATATCAAGGACTCATTGGGCGAATAGCTCTGGAACTGAAATCGGAACGCTCACTGACATTTTCCCTATCTGAAAGTCTGATAAACGCTGGAAAAATGACTAAGTCCAAAAAAAATTTTTTTTCAACTTTTTTTAATTTTACCCCCGTGGAATATATATTCTACCCACACACATTTGGAACTCTCCTGGGGTACCCTCACACATATTATTCCCTCATTTAGTGGATATTTTCACAAAAAAGTGAAATTTTCAAAAATCCAGAAAATTGGCTGAAAACGACTATATATCAAGGAGTCATTGGGCGAATCGCTCTGGAACTGAAATCGGAACGCTCACTGACATTTCCCCTATCTGAAAGTCTGATATACGCCGTAAAAATGACTAAGTTCAAAAAAAAAAATGTTTAAACTTTTTTCAATTTTACCCCCGTGGGATATATATTCTACCCACTCACATTTGGAACTCTCCTGGGGTACCCTCACACATATTATTCCCTCATTTAGTGGAAATTTTCACAAAAAAGTGAAATTTTCAAAAATCCAGAAAATTGGCTGAAAACGACTAAATATCAAGGACTCATTGGGCGAATCGCTCTGGAACTTAAATCGGAACGCTCACTGACATTTCCCCTATCTGAAAGTCTGATAAACGCCGGAAAAATGACAGTCCAAGAAAAAAAATTTTCAACTTTTTTCAATTTTACCCCCGTGGGATATATATTCTACCCACACACATTTGGAACTCTCCTGGGGTACCCTCACACATATTATTCCCTCATTTAGTGGATATTTTCACAAAAAAGTGAAATTTTCAAAAATCCAAAATATTGGCTGAAAACGACTAAATATCAAGGACTCATTGGGCGAATCGCTCTGGAACTGAAATCGGAACGCTCACTCACATTTCCCCTATCTGAAAGTCTGATAAACGCCGGAAAAATGACTAAGTCCAAAAAAAAATTTTTTTCAACTTTTTTTAATTTTACCCCCGTGAGATATATATTCTACCCACACACATTTGGAACTCTCCTGGGGTACCCTCACACATATTATTCCCTCATTTAGTGGATATTTTCACAAAAAAGTGAAATTTTCAAAAATCCAAAATATTGGCTGAAAACGACTAAATATCAAGGACTCATTGGGCGAATCGCTCTGGAACTGAAATCGGAACGCTCACTCACATTTCCCCTATCTGAAAGTCTGATAAACGCCGGAAAAATGACTAAGTCCAAAAAAAAAAAATTTTTCAACTTTTTTCAATTTTGCCCCCGTGGGATATATATTCTACCCACACACATTTGGAACTCTCCTGGGGTACCCTCACACATATTATTCCCTCATTTAGTGGATATTTTCACAAAAAAGTGAAATTTTCAAAAATCCAGAAAATTGGCTGAAAACGACTAAATATCAAGGAGTCATTGGGCGAATCGCTCTGGAACTGAAATCGGAACGCTCACTGACATTTCCCCTATCTGAAAGTCTGATAAACGCCGGAAAAATGACTAAGTCCAAAAAAAAAATTTTTTAAACTTTTTTCAAATTTACCCCCGTGGGATATATATTCTACCCACACACATTTGGAACTCTCCTGGGGTACCCTCACACATATTATTCCCTCATTTAGTGGATATTTTCACAAAAAAGTGAAATTTTCAAAAATCCAAAATATTGGCTGAAAACGACTAAATATCAAGGACTGATTGGGCGAATCGCTCTGGAACTGAAATTGGAACGCTCACTGACATTTCCCCTATCTGAAAGTCTGATAAACGCCGGAAAAATGACTAAGTCCAAGAAAAAAATTTTTTCAACTTTTTTCAATTTTACCCCCGTGGGATATATATTCTACCCACACACATTTGGAACTCTCCTGGGGTACCCTCACACATATTATTCCCTCATTTAGTGGATATTTTCACAAAAAAGTGAAATTTTCAAAAATCCAAAATATTGGCTGAAAACTACTAAATATCAAGGACTGATTGGGCGAATCGCTCTGGAACTGAAATTGGAACGCTCACTGACATTTCCCCTATCTGAAAGTCTGATAAACGCCGGAAAAATGACTAAGTCCAAGAAAAAAATTTTTTCAACTTTTTTCAATTTTACCCCCGTGGGATATATATTCTACCCACACACATTTGGAACTCTCCTGGGGTACCCTCACACATATTATTCCCTCATTTAGTGGATATTTTCACAAAAAAGTGAAATTTTCAAAAATCCAAAATATTGGCTGAAAACGACTAAATATCAAGGACTCATTGGGCGAATCGCTCTGGAACTGAAATCGGAACGCTCACTCACATTTCCCCTATCTGAAAGTCTGATAAACGCCGGAAAAATGACTAAGTCCAAAAAAAAAAAATTTTTCAACTTTTTTCAATTTTGCCCCCGTGGGATATATATTCTACCCACACACATTTGGAACTCTCCTGGGGTACCCTCACACATATTATTCCCTCATTTAGTGGATATTTTCACAAAAAAGTGAAATTTTCAAAAATCCAGAAAATTGGCTGAAAACGACTAAATATCAAGGAGTCATTGGGCGAATCGCTCTGGAACTGAAATCGGAACGCTCACTGACATTTCCCCTATCTGAAAGTCTGATAAACGCCGGAAAAATGACTAAGTCCAAAAAAAAAATTTTTTAAACTTTTTTCAAATTTACCCCCGTGGGATATATATTCTACCCACACACATTTGGAACTCTCCTGGGGTACCCTCACACATATTATTCCCTCATTTAGTGGATATTTTCACAAAAAAGTGAAATTTTCAAAAATCCAAAATATTGGCTGAAAACGACTAAATATCAAGGACTGATTGGGCGAATCGCTCTGGAACTGAAATTGGAACGCTCACTGACATTTCCCCTATCTGAAAGTCTGATAAACGCCGGAAAAATGACTAAGTCCAAGAAAAAAATTTTTTCAACTTTTTTCAATTTTACCCCCGTGGGATATATATTCTACCCACACACATTTGGAACTCTCCTGGGGTACCCTCACACATATTATTCCCTCATTTAGTGGATATTTTCACAAAAAAGTGAAATTTTCAAAAATCCAAAATATTGGCTGAAAACTACTAAATATCAAGGACTGATTGGGCGAATCGCTCTGGAACTGAAATTGGAACGCTCACTGACATTTCCCCTATCTGAAAGTCTGATAAACGCCGGAAAAATGACTAAGTCCAAGAAAAAAATTTTTTCAACTTTTTTCAATTTTACCCCCGTGGGATATATATTCTACCCACACACATTTGGAACTCTCCTGGGGTACCCTCACACATATTATTCCCTCATTTAGTGGATATTTTCACAAAAAAGTGAAATTTTCAAAAATCCAAAATATTGGCTGAAAACGACTAAATATCAAGGACTCATTGGGCGAATCGCTCTGGAACTGAAATCGGAACGCTCACTCACATTTCCCCTATCTGAAAGTCTGATAAACGCCGGAAAAATGACTAAGTCCAAAAAAAAAAAATTTTTCAACTTTTTTCAATTTTGCCCCCGTGGGATATATATTCTATCCACACACATTTGGAACTCTCCTGGGGTACCCTCACACATATTATTCCCTCATTTAGTGGATATTTTCACAAAAAAGTGAAATTTTCAAAAATCCAGAAAATTGGCTGAAAACGACTAAATATCAAGGAGTCATTGGGCGAATCGCTCTGGAACTGAAATCGGAACGCTCACTGACATTTCCCCTATCTGAAAGTCTGATAAACGCCGGAAAAATGACTAAGTCCAAAAAAAAAATTTTTTAAACTTTTTTCAAATTTACCCCCGTGGGATATATATTCTACCCACACACATTTGGAACTCTCCTGGGGTACCCTCACACATATTATTCCCTCATTTAGTGGATATTTTCACAAAAAAGTGAAATTTTCAAAAATCCAAAATATTGGCTGAAAACGACTAAATATCAAGGACTGATTGGGCGAATCGCTCTGGAACTGAAATTGGAACGCTCACTGACATTTCCCCTATCTGAAAGTCTGATAAACGCCGGAAAAATGACTAAGTCCAAGAAAAAAATTTTTTCAACTTTTTTCAATTTTACCCCCGTGGGATATATATTCTACCCACACACATTTGGAACTCTCCTGGGGTACCCTCACACATATTATTCCCTCATTTAGTGGATATTTTCACAAAAAAGTGAAATTTTCAAAAATCCAAAATATTGGCTGAAAACGACTAAATATCAAGGACTCATTGGGCGAATCGCTCTGGAACTGAAATCGGAACGCTCACTCACATTTCCCCTATCTGAAAGTCTGATAAACGCCGGAAAAATGACTAAGTCCAAAAAAAAATTTTTTTCAACTTTTTTTAATGTTACCCCCGTGAGATATATATTCTACCCACACACATTTGGAACTCTCCTGGGGTACCCTCACACATATTATTTCCTCATTTAGTGGATATTTTCACAAAAAAGTGAAATTTTCAAAAATCCAAAATATTGGCTGAAAACGACTAAATATCAAGGACTCATTGGGTGAATCGCTCTATTACTGAAATCGGAACGCTCACTCACATTTCCCCTATCTGAAAGTGTGATAAACGCCGGAAAAATGACTAAGTCCAAAAAAAAATTTTTTTCAACTTTTTTTAATTTTACCCCCGTGAGATATATATTCTACCCACACACATTTGGAACTCTCCTGGGGTACCCTCACACATATTATTCCCTCATTTAGTGGATATTTTCACAAAAAAGTGAAATTTTCAAAAATCCAAAATATTGGCTGAAAACGACTAAATATCAAGGACTCATTGGGCGAATCGCTCTGGAACTGAAATCGGAATGCTCACTGACATTTGCCCTATCTGGAAGTCTGATAAACGCCGGAAAAATGACTAAGTCCAAAAAAAATTTTTTTTTAACTTTTTTCAATCTTACCCCCGTGGGATATATATTCTACCCACACACATTTGGAACTCTCCTGGGGTACCCTCACACATATTATTCCCTCATTTAGTGGATATTTTCACAAAAAAGTGAAATTTTCAAAAATCCAAAATATTGGCTGAAAACGACTAAATATCAAGGACTCATTAGGCGAATCGCTCTGGAACTGAGATCGGAACGCTTACTGACATTTCCCCTATCTGAAAGTCTGATAAACGCCGGAAAAATGACTAAGTCCAAAAAAAAAATTTTTTTAACTTTTTTCAATTTTACCCCCGTGGGATATATATTCTACCCACACACATTTGGAACTCTCCTGGAGTACCCTCACACATATTATTCCCTCATTTAGTGGATATTTTCACAAAAAAGTGAAATTTTCAAAAATCCAAAATATTGGCTGAAAACGACTAAATATCAAGGACTTATTGGGCGAATCGCTCTGGAACTGAAATCGGAACGCTCACTGACATTTCCCCTATCTGAAAGTCTGATAAACGCCGGAAAAATGACAGTCCAAGAAAAAAAATTTTTCAACTTTTTTCAATTTTACCCCCGTGGGATATATATTCTACCCACACACATTTGGAACTCTCCTGGGGTACCCTCACACATATTATTCCCTCATTTAGTGGATATTTTCACAAAAAAGTGAAATTTTCAAAAATCCAAAATATTGGCTGAAAACGACTAAATATCAAGGACTCATTGGGCGAATCGCTCTGGAACTGAAATCGGAACGCTCACTCACATTTCCCCTATCTGAAAGTCTGACAAACGCCGGAAAAATGACTAAGTCCAAAAAAAAATTTTTTTCAACTTTTTTTAATTTTACCCCCGTGAGATATATATTCTACCCACACACATTTGGAACTCTCCTGGGGTACCCTCACACATATTATTCCCTCATTTAGTGGATATTTTCACAAAAAAGTGAAATTTTCAAAAATCCAAAATATTGGCTGAAAACGACTAAATATCAAAGAATCATTGGGCGAATCGCTCTGGTACTGAAATCGTAATGCTCAATGACATTTGCCCTATCTGAAAGTCTGATAAACGCCGGAAAAATGACTAAGTCTAAGAAAAAAGTGTTTTCAACTTTTTTCAATTTTACCCCAGTGAGATATATATTCTACCCATTCACAATTGGAACTCTCCTGGGGTACCCTCACCCTCATTTAGTGGATATTTTCACAAAAAAAGTGAAATTTTCCAAAAATCCAGAAAATTGTCTGAAAACCACTAAATATCAAGGACTCATTGGGCGAATCGCTCTGGAACTGAAATCGGAACGCTCACTGACATTTGCCCTATCTGAAAGTCTGATAAACGCCGGAAAAATGACGAAGTCTAAAGAAAAATTTTTTTTTAACTTTTTTCAATCTTACCCCCGTGGAATATATATTCTACCCACACACATTTGTAACTCTTCTGGGGTAGCCTCACACATATTATTCCCTCATTTAGTGGATATTTTCAAAAAAAGTGAAATTTTCCAAAAATCCAGAAAATTGGCTGAAAACTACTAAATATCAAGGACTCATTGGGCGAATCGCTCTGGAACTGAAATCGGAATGCTCACTGACATTTGCCCTATCTGAAAGTCTGATAAACGCCGGAAAAATGACTAAGTCCAAAAAAAATTTTTTTTTAACTTTTTTCAATCTTACCCCCGTGGAATATATATTCTACCCACACACATTTGGAACTTTCCTGGGGTACCCTCACACATATTATTCCCTCATTTAGTGGATATTTTCACAAAAAAGTGAAATTTTCAAAAATCCAGAAAATTGGCTGAAAACGACTAAATATCAAGGAGTCATTGAGCGAATCGCTCTGGAACTTAAATCGGAACGCTCACTGACATTTCCCCTATCTGAAAGTCTGATAAACGCCGGAAAAATGACAGTCCAAAAAAAAAATTTTTTAAACTTTTTTCAATTTTACCCCCGTGGGATATATATTCTACCCACACACATTTGGAACTCTCCTGGGGTACCCTCACACATATTATTCTCTCATTTAGTGGATATTTTCACAAAAAAGTGAAATTTTCAAAAATCCAGAAAATTCGCTCAAAATGACTAAATATCAAGGACTCATTGGGATAATCGCTCTGGAACTTAAATCGGAACGCTCACTGACATTTGCCCTATCTGAAAGTCTGATAAACACCGGAAAAATGACTAAGTCCAAGAAAAAAGTGTTTTCAACTTTTTTCAATTTTACCCCCGTGGGATATATATTCTACCGACACACATTTGGAACTCTCCTAGGGTACCCTCACACATATTATTCCCTCATTTAGTGGATATTTTCACAAAAAAGTGAAATTTTCAAAAATCCAGAAAATTGGCTGAAAACAACTAAATAAAAAGTACTCATTGGGAGAATCGCTCTGGAACTGAAAACAGAACTCTCACTGACATTTCCCCTATCTGAAAGTCTGATAAACGCCGAAAAAATGACTAAGTCCAGAAAAAAAAAATTTTCAACTTTTTTCAATTTTACCCCCGTGGAATATATATTCTACCCACACACATTTGGAACTCTCCTGGGGTACCCTCACACATATTATTCCCTCATTTAGTGGATATTTTCACAAAAAAGTGAAATTTTCAAAAATCCAGAAAATTGGCTGAAAACAACTAAATATCAAGGACTCATTGGGCGAATCGCTCTGGAACTGAAATCGGAATGCTCACTCACATTTCCCCTATCTGAAAGTCTGATAAACGCCGGAAAAATGACTAAGTCCAAAAAAAAAATTTTTTAAACTTTTTTAAATTTTACCCCCGTGGGATATATATTCTACCCACACATTTGGAACTCTCCTGGGGTACCCTCACACATATCATTCCCTCATTTAGTGGATATTTTCACAAAAATTGAAATTTTCAAAAAATCCAGAAAATTGGCTGAAAATGACTAAATATCAAAGACTCATTGGGCGAATCGCTCTGGAACTGAAATCGGAATGCTCACTGACATTTCCCCTATCTGAAAGTCTGATAAACGCCGGAAAAATGACTAAGTCCAAGAAAAAAATTTTTTCAACTTTTTTCAATTTTACCCCCGTGGGATATATATTCTACCCACACACATTTGGAACTCTCCTGGGGTACCCTCACACATATTATTCCCTCATTTAGTGGATATTTTCACAAAAAAGTGAAATTTTCAAAAATCCAGAAAATTGGCTGAAAACAACTAAATATCAAGGACTCATTGGGCGAATCGCTCTGGAACTGAAATCGGAATCCTCACTCACATTTCCCCTATCTGAAAGTCTGATAAACGCCGGAAAAATGACTAAGTCCAAAAAAAAATTTGTTCAATTTTTTTCAATTTTACCCCCGTGGGATATGTATTCTACCCACACACATTTGGAACTCTCCTGGGGTACCCTCACACATATTATTCCCTCATTTAGTGGATATTTTCACAAAAAAGTGAAATTTTCAAAAATCCAGAAAATTGGCTGAAAACGACTAAATATCAAGGACTCATTGGACGAATCGCTCTGGAATTGAAATCGGAACGCTCACTGACATTTCCCCTATCTGAAAGTGTGATATACGCCGGAAAAATGACTAAGTTCAAAAAAAAAAATTTTTAAACTTTTTTCAATTTTACCCCCGTGGGATATATATTCTACCCACTCACATTTGGAACTCTCCTGGGGTACCCTCACACATATTATTCCCTCATTTAGTGGATATTTTCACAAAAAAGTGAAATTTTCAAAAATCCAGAAAATTGGCTGAAAACGACTAAATATCAAGGAGTCATTGGGCGAATCGCTCTGGAACTGAAATCGGAACGCTCACTGACATTTCCCCTATCTGAAAGTCTGATAAACGCCGGAAAAATGACTAAGTCCAAAAAAAAAATTTTTTAAACTTTTTTCAAATTTACCCCCGTGGGATATATATTCTACCCACACACATTTGGAACTCTCCTGGGGTACCCTCACACATATTATTCCCTCATTTAGTGGATATTTTCACAAAAAAGTGAAATTTTCAAAAATCCAAAATATTGGCTGAAAACGACTAAATATCAAGGACTGATTGGGCGAATCGCTCTGGAACTGAAATTGGAACGCTCACTGACATTTCCCCTATCTGAAAGTCTGATAAACGCCGGAAAAATGACTAAGTCCAAGAAAAAAATTTTTTCAACTTTTTTCAATTTTACCCCCGTGGGATATATATTCTACCCACACACATTTGGAACTCTCCTGGGGTACCCTCACACATATTATTCCCTCATTTAGTGGATATTTTCACAAAAAAGTGAAATTTTCAAAAATCCAAAATATTGGCTGAAAACTACTAAATATCAAGGACTGATTGGGCGAATCGCTCTGGAACTGAAATTGGAACGCTCACTGACATTTCCCCTATCTGAAAGTCTGATAAACGCCGGAAAAATGACTAAGTCCAAGAAAAAAATTTTTTCAACTTTTTTCAATTTTACCCCCGTGGGATATATATTCTACCCACACACATTTGGAACTCTCCTGGGGTACCCTCACACATATTATTCCCTCATTTAGTGGATATTTTCACAAAAAAGTGAAATTTTCAAAAATCCAAAATATTGGCTGAAAACGACTAAATATCAAGGACTCATTGGGCGAATCGCTCTGGAACTGAAATCGGAACGCTCACTCACATTTCCCCTATCTGAAAGTCTGATAAACGCCGGAAAAATGACTAAGTCCAAAAAAAAAAAATTTTTCAACTTTTTTCAATTTTGCCCCCGTGGGATATATATTCTATCCACACACATTTGGAACTCTCCTGGGGTACCCTCACACATATTATTCCCTCATTTAGTGGATATTTTCACAAAAAAGTGAAATTTTCAAAAATCCAGAAAATTGGCTGAAAACGACTAAATATCAAGGAGTCATTGGGCGAATCGCTCTGGAACTGAAATCGGAACGCTCACTGACATTTCCCCTATCTGAAAGTCTGATAAACGCCGGAAAAATGACTAAGTCCAAAAAAAAAATTTTTTAAACTTTTTTCAAATTTACCCCCGTGGGATATATATTCTACCCACACACATTTGGAACTCTCCTGGGGTACCCTCACACATATTATTCCCTCATTTAGTGGATATTTTCACAAAAAAGTGAAATTTTCAAAAATCCAAAATATTGGCTGAAAACGACTAAATATCAAGGACTGATTGGGCGAATCGCTCTGGAACTGAAATTGGAACGCTCACTGACATTTCCCCTATCTGAAAGTCTGATAAACGCCGGAAAAATGACTAAGTCCAAGAAAAAAATTTTTTCAACTTTTTTCAATTTTACCCCCGTGGGATATATATTCTACCCACACACATTTGGAACTCTCCTGGGGTACCCTCACACATATTATTCCCTCATTTAGTGGATATTTTCACAAAAAAGTGAAATTTTCAAAAATCCAAAATATTGGCTGAAAACGACTAAATATCAAGGACTCATTGGGCGAATCGCTCTGGAACTGAAATCGGAACGCTCACTCACATTTCCCCTATCTGAAAGTCTGATAAACGCCGGAAAAATGACTAAGTCCAAAAAAAAATTTTTTTCAACTTTTTTTAATGTTACCCCCGTGAGATATATATTCTACCCACACACATTTGGAACTCTCCTGGGGTACCCTCACACATATTATTTCCTCATTTAGTGGATATTTTCACAAAAAAGTGAAATTTTCAAAAATCCAAAATATTGGCTGAAAACGACTAAATATCAAGGACTCATTGGGTGAATCGCTCTGGAACTGAAATCGGAACGCTCACTCACATTTCCCCTATCTGAAAGTGTGATAAACGCCGGAAAAATGACTAAGTCCAAAAAAAAATTTTTTTCAACTTTTTTTAATTTTACCCCCGTGAGATATATATTCTACCCACACACATTTGGAACTCTCCTGGGGTACCCTCACACATATTATTCCCTCATTTAGTGGATATTTTCACAAAAAAGTGAAATTTTCAAAAATCCAAAATATTGGCTGAAAACGACTAAATATCAAGGACTCATTGGGCGAATCGCTCTGGAACTGAAATCGGAATGCTCACTGACATTTGCCCTATCTGGAAGTCTGATAAACGCCGGAAAAATGACTAAGTCCAAAAAAAATTTTTTTTTAACTTTTTTCAATCTTACCCCCGTGGGATATATATTCTACCCACACACATTTGGAACTCTCCTGGGGTACCCTCACACATATTATTCCCTCATTTAGTGGATATTTTCACAAAAAAGTGAAATTTTCAAAAATCCAAAATATTGGCTGAAAACGACTAAATATCAAGGACTCATTAGGCGAATCGCTCTGGAACTGAGATCGGAACGCTTACTGACATTTCCCCTATCTGAAAGTCTGATAAACGCCGGAAAAATGACTAAGTCCAAAAAAAAAATTTTTTAAACTTTTTTCAATTTTACCCCCGTGGGATATATATTCTACCCACACACATTTGGAACTCTCCTGGAGTACCCTCACACATATTATTCCCTCATTTAGTGGATATTTTCACAAAAAAGTGAAATTTTCAAAAATCCAAAATATTGGCTGAAAACGACTAAATATCAAGGACTTATTGGGCGAATCGCTCTGGAACTGAAATCGGAACGCTCACTGACATTTCCCCTATCTGAAAGTCTGATAAACGCCGGAAAAATGACAGTCCAAGAAAAAAAATTTTTCAACTTTTTTCAATTTTACCCCCGTGGAATATATATTCTACCCACACACATTTGGAACTTTCCTGGGGTACCCTCACACATATTATTCCCTCATTTAGTGGATATTTTCACAAAAAAGTGAAATTTTCAAAAATCCAGAAAATTGGCTGAAAACGACTAAATATCAAGGAGTCATTGAGCGAATCGCTCTGGAACTTAAATCGGAACGCTCACTGACATTTCCCCTATCTGAAAGTCTGATAAACGCCGGAAAAATGACAGTCCAAAAAAAAAATTTTTTAAACTTTTTTCAATTTTACCCCCGTGGGATATATATTCTACCCACACACATTTGGAACTCTCCTGGGGTACCCTCACACATATTATTCTCTCATTTAGTGGATATTTTCACAAAAAAGTGAAATTTTCAAAAATCCAGAAAATTCGCTCAAAATGACTAAATATCAAGGACTCATTGGGATAATCGCTCTGGAACTTAAATCGGAACGCTCACTGACATTTGCCCTATCTGAAAGTCTGATAAACACCGGAAAAATGACTAAGTCCAAGAAAAAAGTGTTTTCAACTTTTTTCAATTTTACCCCCGTGGGATATATATTCTACCGACACACATTTGGAACTCTCCTAGGGTACCCTCACACATATTATTCCCTCATTTAGTGGATATTTTCACAAAAAAGTGAAATTTTCAAAAATCCAGAAAATTGGCTGAAAACAACTAAATAAAAAGTACTCATTGGGAGAATCGCTCTGGAACTGAAAACAGAACTCTCACTGACATTTCCCCTATCTGAAAGTCTGATAAACGCCGAAAAAATGACTAAGTCCAGAAAAAAAAAATTTTCAACTTTTTTCAATTTTACCCCCGTGGAATATATATTCTACCCACACACATTTGGAACTCTCCTGGGGTACCCTCACACATATTATTCCCTCATTTAGTGGATATTTTCACAAAAAAGTGAAATTTTCAAAAATCCAGAAAATTGGCTGAAAACAACTAAATATCAAGGACTCATTGGGCGAATCGCTCTGGAACTGAAATCGGAATGCTCACTCACATTTCCCCTATCTGAAAGTCTGATAAACGCCGGAAAAATGACTAAGTCCAAAAAAAAAATTTTTTAAACTTTTTTAAATTTTACCCCCGTGGGATATATATTCTACCCACACATTTGGAACTCTCCTGGGGTACCCTCACACATATCATTCCCTCATTTAGTGGATATTTTCACAAAAATTGAAATTTTCAAAAAATCCAGAAAATTGGCTGAAAATGACTAAATATCAAAGACTCATTGGGCGAATCGCTCTGGAACTGAAATCGGAATGCTCACTGACATTTCCCCTATCTGAAAGTCTGATAAACGCCGGAAAAATGACTAAGTCCAAGAAAAAAATTTTTTCAACTTTTTTCAATTTTACCCCCGTGGGATATATATTCTACCCACACACATTTGGAACTCTCCTGGGGTACCCTCACACATATTATTCCCTCATTTAGTGGATATTTTCACAAAAAAGTGAAATTTTCAAAAATCCAGAAAATTGGCTGAAAACAACTAAATATCAAGGACTCATTGGGCGAATCGCTCTGGAACTGAAATCGGAATCCTCACTCACATTTCCCCTATCTGAAAGTCTGATAAACGCCGGAAAAATGACTAAGTCCAAAAAAAAATTTGTTCAATTTTTTTCAATTTTACCCCCGTGGGATATGTATTCTACCCACACACATTTGGAACTCTCCTGGGGTACCCTCACACATATTATTCCCTCATTTAGTGGATATTTTCACAAAAAAGTGAAATTTTCAAAAATCCAGAAAATTGGCTGAAAACGACTAAATATCAAGGACTCATTGGACGAATCGCTCTGGAATTGAAATCGGAACGCTCACTGACATTTCCCCTATCTGAAAGTGTGATATACGCCGGAAAAATGACTAAGTTCAAAAAAAAAAATTTTTAAACTTTTTTCAATTTTACCCCCGTGGGATATATATTCTACCCACTCACATTTGGAACTCTCCTGGGGTACCCTCACACATATTATTCCCTCATTTAGTGGAAATTTTCACAAAAAAGTGAAATTTTCAAAAATCCAGAAAATTGGCTGAAAACTACTAAACATCAAGGACTCATTGGGCGAATCGCTCTGGAACTGAAATCGGAATGCTCACTGACATTTCCCCTATCTGAAAGTCTGATAAACGCCGGAAAAATGACTAAGTGTAAGAAAAAAGTGTTTTCAACTTTTTTCAATTTTACCCCCGTGGGATATATATTCTACCCACACACATTTGTAACTCTTCTGGGGTAGCCTCACACATATTATTCCCTCATTTAGTGGATATTTTCAAAAAAAGTGAAATTTTCCAAAAATCCAGAAAATTGGCTGAAAACGACTAAATATCAAGGACTCATTGGGCGAATCGCTCTGGAACTGAAATCGGAATGCTCACTGACATTTGCCCTATCTGAAAGTCTGATAAACGCCGGAAAAATGACTAAGTCCAAAAAAAATTTTTTTCAATTTTACCCCCGTGTGATATATATTCTACCCACTCACATTTGGAACTCTCCTGGGGTACCCTCACACATATTATTCCCTCATTTAGTGGATATTTTCACAAAAAAGTGAAATTTTCAAAAATCCAGAAAATTGGCTGAAAACTACTAAATATCAAGGACTCATTGGGCGAATCGCTCTGGAACTGAAATCGGAATGCTCACTGACATTTGCCCTATCTGAAAGTCTGATAAACGCCGGAAAAATGACTAAGTCCAAAAAAAATTTTTTTTTAACTTTTTTCAATCTTACCCCCGTGGAATATATATTCTACCCACACACATTTGGAACTTTCCTGGGGTACCCTCACACATATTATTCCCTCATTTAGTGGATATTTTCACAAAAAAGTGAAATTTTCAAAAATCCAGAAAATTGGCTGAAAACGACTAAATATCAAGGAGTCATTGAGCGAATCGCTCTGGAACTTAAATCGGAACGCTCACTGACATTTCCCCTATCTGAAAGTCTGATAAACGCCGGAAAAATGACAGTCCAAAAAAAAAATTTTTTAAACTTTTTTCAATTTTACCCCCGTGGGATATATATTCTACCCACACACATTTGGAACTCTCCTGGGGTACCCTCACACATATTATTCTCTCATTTAGTGGATATTTTCACAAAAAAGTGAAATTTTCAAAAATCCAGAAAATTCGCTCAAAATGACTAAATATCAAGGACTCATTGGGAGAATCGCTCTGGAACTTAAATCGGAACGCTCACTGACATTTGCCCTATCTGAAAGTCTGATAAACACCGGAAAAATGACTAAGTCCAAGAAAAAAGTGTTTTCAACTTTTTTCAATTTTACCCCCGTGGGATATATATTCTACCGACACACATTTGGAACTCTCCTAGGGTACCCTCACACATATTATTCCCTCATTTAGTGGATATTTTCACAAAAAAGTGAAATTTTCAAAAATCCAGAAAATTGGCTGAAAACAACTAAATAAAAAGTACTCATTGGGAGAATCGCTCTGGAACTGAAAACAGAACTCTCACTGACATTTCCCCTATCTGAAAGTCTGATAAACGCCGAAAAAATGACTAAGTCCAGAAAAAAAAAATTTTCAACTTTTTTCAATTTTACCCCCGTGGAATATATATTCTACCCACACACATTTGGAACTCTCCTGGGGTACCCTCACACATATTATTCCCTCATTTAGTGGATATTTTCACAAAAAAGTGAAATTTTCAAAAATCCAGAAAATTGGCTGAAAACAACTAAATATCAAGGACTCATTGGGCGAATCGCTCTGGAACTGAAATCGGAATGCTCACTCACATTTCCCCTATCTGAAAGTCTGATAAACGCCGGAAAAATGACTAAGTCCAAAAAAAAAATTTTTTAAACTTTTTTAAATTTTACCCCCGTGGGATATATATTCTACCCACACATTTGGAACTCTCCTGGGGTACCCTCACACATATCATTCCCTCATTTAGTGGATATTTTCACAAAAATTGAAATTTTCAAAAAATCCAGAAAATTGGCTGAAAATGACTAAATATCAAAGACTCATTGGGCGAATCGCTCTGGAACTGAAATCGGAATGCTCACTGACATTTCCCCTATCTGAAAGTCTGATAAACGCCGGAAAAATGACTAAGTCCAAGAAAAAAATTTTTTCAACTTTTTTCAATTTTACCCCCGTGGGATATATATTCTACCCACACACATTTGGAACTCTCCTGGGGTACCCTCACACATATTATTCCCTCATTTAGTGGATATTTTCACAAAAAAGTGAAATTTTCAAAAATCCAGAAAATTGGCTGAAAACAACTAAATATCAAGGACTCATTGGGCGAATCGCTCTGGAACTGAAATCGGAATCCTCACTCACATTTCCCCTATCTGAAAGTCTGATAAACGCCGGAAAAATGACTAAGTCCAAAAAAAAATTTGTTCAATTTTTTTCAATTTTACCCCCGTGGGATATGTATTCTACCCACACACATTTGGAACTCTCCTGGGGTACCCTCACACATATTATTCCCTCATTTAGTGGATATTTTCACAAAAAAGTGAAATTTTCAAAAATCCAGAAAATTGGCTGAAAACGACTAAATATCAAGGACTCATTGGACGAATCGCTCTGGAATTGAAATCGGAACGCTCACTGACATTTCCCCTATCTGAAAGTGTGATATACGCCGGAAAAATGACTAAGTTCAAAAAAAAAAATTTTTAAACTTTTTTCAATTTTACCCCCGTGGGATATATATTCTACCCACTCACATTTGGAACTCTCCTGGGGTACCCTCACACATATTATTCCCTCATTTAGTGGAAATTTTCACAAAAAAGTGAAATTTTCAAAAATCCAGAAAATTGGCTGAAAACTACTAAACGTCAAGGACTCATTGGGCGAATCGCTCTGGAACTGAAATCGGAATGCTCACTGACATTTCCCCTATCTGAAAGTCTGATAAACGCCGGAAAAATGACTAAGTGTAAGAAAAAAGTGTTTTCAACTTTTTTCAATTTTACCCCCGTGGGATATATATTCTACCCACACACATTTGTAACTCTTCTGGGGTAGCCTCACACATATTATTCCCTCATTTAGTGGATATTTTCAAAAAAAGTGAAATTTTCCAAAAATCCAGAAAATTGGCTGAAAACGACTAAATATCAAGGACTCATTGGGCGAATCGCTCTGGAACTGAAATCGGAATGCTCACTGACATTTGCCCTATCTGAAAGTCTGATAAACGCCGGAAAAATGACTAAGTCCAAAAAAAATTTTTTTCAATTTTACCCCCGTGTGATATATATTCTACCCACTCACATTTGGAACTCTCCTGGGGTACCCTCACACATATTATTCCCTCATTTAGTGGATATTTTCACAAAAAAGTGAAATTTTCAAAAATCCAGAAAATTGGCTGAAAACTACTAAATATCAAGGACTCATTGGGCGAATCGCTCTGGAACTGAAATCGGAATGCTCACTGACATTTGCCCTATCTGAAAGTCTGATAAACGCCGGAAAAATGACTAAGTCCAAAAAAAATTTTTTTTTAACTTTTTTCAATCTTACCCCCGTGGAATATATATTCTACCCACACACATTTGGAACTTTCCTGGGGTACCCTCACACATATTATTCTCTCATTTAGTGGATATTTTCACAAAAAAGTGAAATTTTCAAAAATCCAGAAAATTCGCTCAAAATGACTAAATATCAAGGACTCATTGGGAGAATCGCTCTGGAACTTAAATCGGAACGCTCACTGACATTTGCCCTATCTGAAAGTCTGATAAACGCCGGAAAAATGACTAAGTCCAAGAAAAAAGTGTTTTCAACTTTTTTCAATTTTACCCCCGTGGGATATATATTCTACCGACACACATTTGGAACTCTCCTAGGGTACCCTCACACATATTATTCCCTCATTTAGTGGATATTTTCACAAAAAAGTGAAATTTTCAAAAATCCAGAAAATTGGCTGAAAACAACTAAATAAAAAGTACTCATTGGGAGAATCGCTCTGGAACTGAAAACAGAACTCTCACTGACATTTCCCCTATCTGAAAGTCTGATAAACGCCGAAAAAATGACTAAGTCCAGAAAAAAAAAATTTTCAACTTTTTTCAATTTTACCCCCGTGGAATATATATTCTACCCACACACATTTGGAACTCTCCTGGGGTACCCTCACACATATTATTCCCTCATTTAGTGGATATTTTCACAAAAAAGTGAAATTTTCAAAAATCCAGAAAATTGGCTGAAAACAACTAAATATCAAGGACTCATTGGGCGAATCGCTCTGGAACTGAAATCGGAATGCTCACTCACATTTCCCCTATCTGAAAGTCTGATAAACGCCGGAAAAATGACTAAGTCCAAAAAAAAAATTTTTTAAACTTTTTTAAATTTTACCCCCGTGGGATATATATTCTACCCACACATTTGGAACTCTCCTGGGGTACCCTCACACATATCATTCCCTCATTTAGTGGATATTTTCACAAAAATTGAAATTTTCAAAAAATCCAGAAAATTGGCTGAAAATGACTAAATATCAAAGACTCATTGGGCGAATCGCTCTGGAACTGAAATCGGAATGCTCACTGACATTTCCCCTATCTGAAAGTCTGATAAACGCCGGAAAAATGACTAAGTCCAAGAAAAAAATTTTTTCAACTTTTTTCAATTTTACCCCCGTGGGATATATATTCTACCCACACACATTTGGAACTCTCCTGGGGTACCCTCACACATATTATTCCCTCATTTAGTGGATATTTTCACAAAAAAGTGAAATTTTCAAAAATCCAGAAAATTGGCTGAAAACAACTAAATATCAAGGACTCATTGGGCGAATCGCTCTGGAACTGAAATCGGAATGCTCACTCACATTTCCCCTATCTGAAAGTCTGATAAACGCCGGAAAAATGACTAAGTCCAAAAAAAAATTTGTTCAATTTTTTTCAATTTTACCCCCGTGGGATATATATTCTACCCACACACATTTGGAACTCTCCTGGGGTACCCTCACACATATTATTCCCTCATTTAGTGGATATTTTCACAAAAAAGTGAAATTTTCAAAAATCCAGAAAATTGGCTGAAAACGACTAAATATCAAGGACTCATTGGAAGAATCGCTCTGGAATTGAAATCGGAACGCTCACTGACATTTCCCCTATCTGAAAGTGTGATATACGCCGGAAAAATGACTAAGTTCAAAAAAAAAAATTTTTAAACTTTTTTCAATTTTACCCCCGTGGGATATATATTCTACCCACTCACATTTGGAACTCTCCTGGGGTACCCTCACACATATTATTCCCTCATTTAGTGGAAATTTTCACAAAAAAGTGAAATTTTCAAAAATCCAGAAAATTGGCTGAAAACTACTAAACATCAAGGACTCATTGGGCGAATCGCTCTGGAACTGAAATCGGAACGCTCACTGACATTTCCCCTATCTGAAAGTCTGATAAACGCCGGAAAAATGACTAAGTCCAAAAAAAAAATTTTTTAAACTTTTTTAAATTTTACCCCCGTGGGATATATATTCTACCCACACATTTGGAACTCTCCTGGGGTACCCTCACACATATCATTCCCTCATTTAGTGGATATTTTCTCAAAAATTGAAATTTTCAAAAAATCCAGAAAATTGGCTGAAAATGACTAAATATCAAAGACTCATTGGGCGAATCGCTCTGGAACTGAAATCGGAATGCTCACTGACATTTCCCCTATCTGAAAGTCTGATAAACGCCGGAAAAATGACTAAGTCCAAGAAAAAAATTTTTTCAACTTTTTTCAATTTTACCCCCGTGGGATATATATTCTACCTACACACATTTGGAACTCTCCTGGGGTACCCTCACACATATTATTCCCTCATTTAGTGGATATTTTCACAAAAAAGTGAAATTTTCAAAAATCCAAAATATTGGCTGAAAACGACTAAATATCAAGGACTCATTGGGCGAATAGCTCTGGAACTGAAATCAGAACGCTCACTGACATTTCCCCTATCTGAAAGTCTGATAAACGCCGGAAAAATGACTAAGTCCAAAAAAAATTTTTTTTCAACTTTTTTTAATTTTACCCCCGTGGAATATATATTCTACCCACTCACATTTGGAACTCTCCTGGGGTACCCTCACACATATTATTCCCTCATTTAGTGGTTATTTTCACAAAAAAGTGAAATTTTCAAAAATCCAGAAAATTGGCTGAAAACGACTAAATATCAAGGACTCATTGGGCGAATCGCTCTGGAACTGAAATCGGAACGCTCACTGACATTTCCCCTATCTGAAAGTGTGATATACGCCGTAAAAATGACTAAGTTCAAAAAAAAAATTTTTTAAACTTTTTTCAATTTTACCCCCGTGGGATATATATTCTAGCCACTCACATTTGGAACTCTCCTGGGGTACCCTCACACATATTATTCCCTCATTTAGTGGAAATTTTCACAAAAAAGTGAAATTTTCAAAAATCCAGAAAATTGGCTGAAAACGACTAAATATCAAGGACTCATTGGGCGAATTGCTCTGGAACTGAAATCGGAATGCTCACTGACATTTGCCCTATCTGAAAGTCTGATAAACGCCGGAAAAATGACTAAGTCCAAAAAAAAATTTTTTTTAACTTTTTTCAATCTTACCCCCGTGGAATATATATTCTACCCACACACATTTGGAACTTTCCTGGGGTACCCTCACACATATTATTCCCTCATTTAGTGGATATTTTCACAAAAAAGTGAAATTTTCAAAAATCCAGAAAATTGGCTGAAAACGACTAAATATCAAGGAGTCATTGGGCGAATCGCTCTGGAACTTAAATCGGAACGCTCACTGACATTTCCCCTATCTGAAAGTCTGATAAACGCCGGAAAAATGACTAAGTCCAAAAAAAAAATTTTTTAAACTTTTTTAAATTTTACCCCCGTGGGATATATATTCTACCCACACACATTTGGCACTCTCCTGGGGTACCCTCACACATATCATTCCCTAATTTAGTGGATATTTTCACAAAAATTTAAATTTTCAAAAAATCCAGAAAATTGGCTGAAAATGACTAAATATCAAAGACTCATTGGGCGAATCGCTCTGGAACTGAAATCGGAATGCTCACTGACATTTCCCCTATCTGAAAGTCTGATCAACGCCGGAAAAATGACTAAGTCCAAGAAAAAAATTTTTTCAACTTTTTTCAATTTTACCCCCGTGGGATATATATTCTACCCACACACATTTGGAACTCTCCTGGGGTACCCTCACACATATTATTCCCTCATTTAGTGGATATTTTCACAAAAAAGTGAAATTTTCAAAAATCCAAAATATTGGCTGAAAACGACTAAATATCAAGGACTCATTGGGCGAATAGCTCTGGAACTGAAATCGGAACGCTCACTGACATTTTCCCTATCTGAAAGTCTGATAAACGCTGGAAAAATGACTAAGTCCAAAAAAAATTTTTTTTCAACTTTTTTTAATTTTACCCCCGTGGAATATATATTCTACCCACACACATTTGGAACTCTCCTGGGGTACCCTCACACATATTATTCCCTCATTTAGTGGATATTTTCACAAAAAAGTGAAATTTTCAAAAATCCAGAAAATTGGCTGAAAACGACTATATATCAAGGAGTCATTGGGCGAATCGCTCTGGAACTGAAATCGGAACGCTCACTGACATTTCCCCTATCTGAAAGTCTGATAAACGCCGGAAAAATGACAGTCCAAGAAAAAAAATTTTCAACTTTTTTCAATTTTACCCCCGTGGGATATATATTCTACCCACACACATTTGGAACTCTCCTGGGGTACCCTCACACATATTATTCCCTCATTTAGTGGATATTTTCACAAAAAAGTGAAATTTTCAAAAATCCAAAATATTGGCTGAAAACGACTAAATATCAAGGACTCATTGGGCGAATCGCTCTGGAACTGAAATCGGAACGCTCACTCACATTTCCCCTATCTGAAAGTCTGATAAACGCCGGAAAAATGACTAAGTCCAAAAAAAAATTTTTTTCAACTTTTTTTAATTTTACCCCCGTGAGATATATATTCTACCCACACACATTTGGAACTCTCCTGGGGTACCCTCACACATATTATTCCCTCATTTAGTGGATATTTTCACAAAAAAGTGAAATTTTCAAAAATCCAAAATATTGGCTGAAAACGACTAAATATCAAGGACTCATTGGGCGAATCGCTCTGGAACTGAAATCGGAACGCTCACTCACATTTCCCCTATCTGAAAGTCTGATAAACGCCGGAAAAATGACTAAGTCCAAAAAAAAAAAATTTTTCAACTTTTTTCAATTTTGCCCCCGTGGGATATATATTCTATCCACACACATTTGGAACTCTCCTGGGGTACCCTCACACATATTATTCCCTCATTTAGTGGATATTTTCACAAAAAAGTGAAATTTTCAAAAATCCAAAATATTGGCTGAAAACGACTAAATATCAAGGACTGATTGGGCGAATCGCTCTGGAACTGAAATTGGAACGCTCACTGACATTTCCCCTATCTGAAAGTCTGATAAACGCCGGAAAAATGACTAAGTCCAAGAAAAAAATTTTTTCAACTTTTTTCAATTTTACCCCCGTGGGATATATATTCTACCCACACACATTTGGAACTCTCCTGGGGTACCCTCACACATATTATTCCCTCATTTAGTGGATATTTTCACAAAAAAGTGAAATTTTCAAAAATCCAAAATATTGGCTGAAAACGACTAAATATCAAGGACTCATTGGGCGAATCGCTCTGGAACTGAAATCGGAACGCTCACTCACATTTCCCCTATCTGAAAGTCTGATAAACGCCGGAAAAATGACTAAGTCCAAAAAAAAATTTTTTTCAACTTTTTTTAATGTTACCCCCGTGAGATATATATTCTACCCACACACATTTGGAACTCTCCTGGGGTACCCTCACACATATTATTTCCTCATTTAGTGGATATTTTCACAAAAAAGTGAAATTTTCAAAAATCCAAAATATTGGCTGAAAACGACTAAATATCAAGGACTCATTGGGTGAATCGCTCTGGAACTGAAATCGGAACGCTCACTCACATTTCCCCTATCTGAAAGTCTGATAAACGCCGGAAAAATGACTAAGTCCAAAAAAAAATTTTTTTCAACTTTTTTTAATTTTACCCCCGTGAGATATATATTCTACCCACACACATTTGGAACTCTCCTGGGGTACCCTCACACATATTATTCCCTCATTTAGTGGATATTTTCACAAAAAAGTGAAATTTTCAAAAATCCAAAATATTGGCTGAAAACGACTAAATATCAAGGACTCATTGGGCGAATCGCTCTGGAACTGAAATCTGAATGCTCACTGACATTTGCCCTATCTGGAAGTCTGATAAACGCCGGAAAAATGACTAAGTCCAAAAAAAATTTTTTTTTAACTTTTTTCAATCTTACCCCCGTGGGATATATATTCTACCCACACACATTTGGAACTTTCCTGGGGTACCCTCACACATATTATTCCCTCATTTAGTGGATATTTTCACAAAAAAGTGAAATTTTCAAAAATCCAGAAAATTGGCTGAAAACGACTAAATATCAAGGACTCATTGGGCGAATCGCTCTGGAACTGAAATCGGAACGCTCACTGACATTTCCCCTATCTGAAAGTCTGATAAACGCCGGAAAAATGACTAAGTCCAAAAAAAAAATTTTTTAAACTTTTTTAAATTTTACCCCCGTGGGATATATATTCTACCCACACACATTTGGAACTCTCCTGGGGTACCCTCACACATATCATTCCCTCATTTAGTGGATATTTTCACAAAAAATGAAATTTTCAAAAAATCCAGAAAATTGGCTGAAAATGACTAAATATCAAAGACTCATTGGGCGAATCGCTCTGGAACTGAAATCGGAATCCTCACTGACATTTCCCCTATCTGAAAGTCTGATAAACGCCGGAAAAATGACTAAGTCCAAAAAAAATTTTTTTTCAACTTTTTTTAATTTTACCCCCGTGGAATATATATTCTACCCACACACATTTGGAACTCTCCTGGGTACCCTCACACATATTATTCCCTCATTTATTGGATATTTTCACAAAAAAGTGAAATTTTCAAAAATCCAAAATATTGGCTGAAAACGACTAAATATCAAGGACTCATTGGGCGAATCGCTCTGGAACTGAAATCGGAACGCTCACTGACATTTCCCCTATCTGAAAGTCTGATAAACGCCGGAAAAATGACTAAGTCCAAAAAAAAAATCTTTTAAACTTTTTTCAATTTTACCCCCGTGGGATATATATTCTACCCACACACATTTGGAACTCTCCTGGAGTACCTTCACACATATTATTCCCTCATTTAGTGGATATTTTCACAAAAAAGTGAAATTTTCAAAAATCCAAAATATTGGCTGAAAACGACTAAATATCAAGGAGTCATTGGGCGAATCGCTCTGGAACTGAAATCGGAATGCTCACTGACATTTCCCCTATCTGAAAGTCTGATAAACGCCGGAAAAATGACTAAGTCCAAGAAAAATTTTTTTTCAACTTTTTTCAATTTTACCCCCGTGGGATATATATTCTACCCACACACATTTGGAACTCTCCTGGGGTACCCTCACACATATTATTCCCTCATTTATTGGATATTTTCACAAAAAAGTGAAATTTTCAAAAATCCAAAATATTGGCTGAAAACGACTAAATATCAAGGACTCATTGGGCGAATCGCTCTGGAACTGAAATCGGAACGCTCACTGACATTTCCCCTATCTGAAAGTCTGATAAACGCCGGAAAAATGACTAAGTCCAAAAAAAAAATTTTTTAAACTTTTTTCAATTTTACCCCCGTGGGATATATATTCTACCCACACACATTTGGAACTCTCCTGGAGTACCTTCACACATATTATTCCCTCATTTAGTGGATATTTTCACAAAAAAGTGAAATTTTCAAAAATCCAAAATATTGGCTGAAAACGACTAAATATCAAGGAGTCATTGGGCGAATCGCTCTGGAACTGAAATCGGAATGCTCACTGACATTTCCCCTATCTGAAAGTCTGATAAACGCCGGAAAAATGACGAAGTCCAAGAAAAAAATTTTTTCAACTTTTTTCAATTTTACCCCCGTGGGATATATATTCTACCCACACACATTTGGAACTCTCCTGGGGTACCCTCACACATATTATTCCCTCATTTAGTGGATATTTTCACAAAAAAGTGAAATTTTCAAAAATCCAAAATATTGGCTGAAAACGACTAAATATCAAGGACTCATTAGGCGAATCGCTCTGGAACTGAGATCGGAACGCTTACTGACATTTCCCCTATCTGAAAGTCTGATAAACGCCGGAAAAATGACTAAGTCCAAAAAAAAAATTTTTTAAACTTTTTTCAATTTTACCCCCGTGGGATATATATTCTACCCACACACATTTGGAACTCTCCTGGAGTACCCTCACACATATTATTCCCTCATTTAGTGGATATTTTCACAAAAAAGTGAAATTTTCAAAAATCCAGAAAATTGGCTGAAAACGACTAAATATCAAGGAGTCATTGCGCGAATCGCTCTGGAACTGAAATCGGAACGCTCACTGACATTTCCCCTATCTGAAAGTCTGATAAACGCCGGAAAAATGACAGTCCAAGAAAAAAAATTTTTCAACTTTTTTCAATTTTACCCCCGTGGGATATATATTCTACCCACACACATTTGGAACTCTCCTGGGGTACCCTCACACATATTATTCCCTCATTTAGTGGATATTTTCACAAAAAAGTGAAATTTTCAAAAATCCAAAATATTGGCTGAAAACGACTAAATATCAAGGACTCATTGGGCAAATCGCTCTGGAACTGAAATCGGAATGCTCACTCACATTTCCCCTATCTGAAAGTCTGATAAACGCCGGAAAAATGACTAAGTCCAAAAAAAAATTTTTTTCAACTTTTTTTAATTTTACCCCCGTGAGATATATATTCTACCCACACACATTTGGAACTCTCCTGGGGTACCCTCACACATATTATTCCCTCATTTAGTGGATATTTTCACAAAAAAGTGAAATTTTCAAAAATCCAAAATATTGGCTGAAAACGACTAAATATCAAGGACTCATTGGGCGAATCGCTCTGGAACTGAAATCGGAACGCTCACTCACATTTCCCCTATCTGAAAGTCTGATAAACGCCGGAAAAATGACTAAGTCCAAAAAAAAATAATTTTTCAACTTTTTTCAATTTTGCCCCCGTGGGATATATATTCTACCCACACACATTTGGAACTCTCCTGGGGTACCCTCACACATATTATTCCCTCATTTAGCGGATATTTTCACAAAAAAGTGAAATTTTCAAAAATCCAGAAAATTGGCTGAAAACGACTAAATATCAAGGAGTCATTGGGCGAATCGCTCTGGAACTGAAATCGGAATGCTCACTGACATTTCCCCTATCTGAAAGTCTGATAAACGCCGGAAAAATGACTAAGTCCAAGAAAAAAATTTTTTCAACTTTTTTCAATTTTACCCCCGTGGGATATATATTCTACCCACACACATTTGGAACTCTCCTGGGGTACCCTCACACATATTATTCCCTCATTTAGTGGATATTTTCACAAAAAAGTGAAATTTTCAAAAATCCAAAATATTGGCTGAAAACGACTAAATATCAAGGACTCATTGGGCGAATCGCTCTGGAACTGAAATCGGAACGCTCACTCACATTTCCCCTATCTGAAAGTCTGATAAACGCCGGAAAAATGACTAAGTCCAAAAAAAAATTTTTTTCAACTTTTTTTTAATGTTACCCCCGTGAGATATATATTCTACCCACACACATTTGGAACTCTCCTGGGGTACCCTCACACATATTATTTCCTCATTTAGTGGATATTTTCACAAAAAAGTGAAATTTTCAAAAATCCAAAATATTGGCTGAAAACGACTAAATATCAAGGACTCATTGGGTGAATCGCTCTGGAACTGAAATCGGAACGCTCACTCACATTTCCCCTATCTGAAAGTCTGATAAACGCCGGAAAAATGACTAAGTCCAAAAAAAAATTTTTTTCAACTTTTTTTAATTTTACCCCCGTGAGATATATATTCTACCCACACACATTTGGAACTCTCCTGGGGTACCCTCACACATATTATTCCCTCATTTAGTGGATATTTTCACAAAAAAGTGAAATTTTCAAAAATCCAAAATATTGGCTGAAAACGACTAAATATCAAGGACTCATTGGGCGAATCGCTCTGGAACTGAAATCGGAATGCTCACTGACATTTGCCCTATCTGGAAGTCTGATAAACGCCGGAAAAATGACTAAGTCCAAAAAAAATTTTTTTTTAACTTTTTTCAATCTTACCCCCGTGGAATATATATTCTACCCACACACATTTGGAACTTTCCTGGGGTACCCTCACACATATTATTCCCTCATTTAGTGGATATTTTCACAAAAAAGTGAAATTTTCAAAAATCCAGAAAATTGGCTGAAAACGACTAAATATCAAGGACTCATTGGGCGAATCGCTCTGGAACTGAAATCGGAACGCTCACTGACATTTCCCCTATCTGAAAGTCTGATAAACGCCGGAAAAATGACTAAGTCCAAAAAAAAAATTTTTTAAACTTTTTTAAATTTTACCCCCGTGGGATATATATTCTACCCACACACATTTGGAACTCTCCTGGGGTACCCTCACACATATTATTCCCTCATTTATTGGATATTTTCACAAAAAAGTGAAATTTTCAAAAATCCAAAATATTGGCTGAAAACGACTAAATATCAAGGACTCATTGGGCGAATCGCTCTGGAACTGAAATCGGAACGCTCACTGACATTTCCCCTATCTGAAAGTCTGATAAACGCCGGAAAAATGACTAAGTCCAAAAAAAAAATTTTTTAAACTTTTTTCAATTTTACCCCCGTGGGATATATATTCTACCCACACACATTTGGAACTCTCCTGGAGTACCTTCACACATATTATTCCCTCATTTAGTGGATATTTTCACAAAAAAGTGAAATTTTCAAAAATCCAAAATATTGGCTGAAAACGACTAAATATCAAGGAGTCATTGGGCGAATCGCTCTGGAACTGAAATCGGAATGCTCACTGACATTTCCCCTATCTGAAAGTCTGATAAACGCCGGAAAAATGACTAAGTCCAAGAAAAAAATTTTTTCAACTTTTTTCAATTTTACCCCCGTGGGATATATATTCTACCCACACACATTTGGAACTCTCCTGGGGTACCCTCACACATATTATTCCCTCATTTAGTGGATATTTTCACAAAAAAGTGAAATTTTCAAAAATCCAAAATATTGGCTGAAAACGACTAAATATCAAGGACTCATTGGGCGAATCGCTCTGGAACTGAAATCGGAACGCTTACTGACATTTCCCCTATCTGAAAGTCTGATAAACGCCGGAAAAATGACAGTCCAAGAAAAAAAATTTTTCAACTTTTTTCAATTTTACCCCCGTGGGATATATATTCTACCCACACACATTTGGAACTCTCCTGGGGTACCCTCACACATATTATTCCCTCATTTAGTGGATATTTTCACAAAAAAGTGAAATTTTCAAAAATCCAAAATATTGGCTGAAAACGACTAAATATCAAGGACTCATTGGGCAAATCGCTCTGGAACTGAAATCGGAACGCTCACTCACATTTCCCCTATCTGAAAGTCTGATAAACGCCGGAAAAATGACTAAGTCCAAAAAAAAATTTTTTTCAACTTTTTTTAATTTTACCCCCGTGAGATATATATTCTACCCACACACATTTGGAACTCTCCTGGGGTACCCTCACACATATTATTCCCTCATTTAGTGGATATTTTCACAAAAAAGTGAAATTTTCAAAAATCCAAAATATTGGCTGAAAACGACTAAATATCAAGGACTCATTGGGCGAATCGCTCTGGAACTGAAATCGGAACGCTCACTCACATTTCCCCTATCTGAAAGTCTGATAAACGCCGGAAAAATGACTAAGTCCAAAAAAAAATAATTTTTCAACTTTTTTCAATTTTGCCCCCGTGGGATATATATTCTACCCACACACATTTGGAACTCTCCTGGGGTACCCTCACACATATTATTCCCTCATTTAGCGGATATTTTCACAAAAAAGTGAAATTTTCAAAAATCCAGAAAATTGGCTGAAAACGACTAAATATCAAGGAGTCATTGGGCGAATCGCTCTGGAACTGAAATCGGAATGCTCACTGACATTTCCCCTATCTGAAAGTCTGATAAACGCCGGAAAAATGACTAAGTCCAAGAAAAAAATTTTTTCAACTTTTTTCAATTTTACCCCCGTGGGATATATATTCTACCCACACACATTTGGAACTCTCCTGGGGTACCCTCACACATATTATTCCCTCATTTAGTGGATATTTTCACAAAAAAGTGAAATTTTCAAAAATCCAAAATATTGGCTGAAAACGACTAAATATCAAGGACTCATTGGGCGAATCGCTCTGGAACTGAAATCGGAACGCTCACTCACATTTCCCCTATCTGAAAGTCTGATAAACGCCGGAAAAATGACTAAGTCCAAAAAAAAATTTTTTTCAACTTTTTTTTAATGTTACCCCCGTGAGATATATATTCTACCCACACACATTTGGAACTCTCCTGGGGTACCCTCACACATATTATTTCCTCATTTAGTGGATATTTTCACAAAAAAGTGAAATTTTCAAAAATCCAAAATATTGGCTGAAAACGACTAAATATCAAGGACTCATTGGGTGAATCGCTCTGGAACTGAAATCGGAACGCTCACTCACATTTCCCCTATCTGAAAGTCTGATAAACGCCGGAAAAATGACTAAGTCCAAAAAAAAATTTTTTTCAACTTTTTTTAATTTTACCCCCGTGAGATATATATTCTACCCACACACATTTGGAACTCTCCTGGGGTACCCTCACACATATTATTCCCTCATTTAGTGGATATTTTCACAAAAAAGTGAAATTTTCAAAAATCCAAAATATTGGCTGAAAACGACTAAATATCAAGGACTCATTGGGCGAATCGCTCTGGAACTGAAATCGGAACGCTTACTGACATTTCCCCTATCTGAAAGTCTGATAAACGCCGGAAAAATGACAGTCCAAGAAAAAAAATTTTTCAACTTTTTTCAATTTTACCCCCGTGGGATATATATTCTACCCACACACATTTGGAACTCTCCTGGGGTACCCTCACACATATTATTCCCTCATTTAGTGGATATTTTCACAAAAAAGTGAAATTTTCAAAAATCCAAAATATTGGCTGAAAACGACTAAATATCAAGGACTCATTGGGCAAATCGCTCTGGAACTGAAATCGGAACGCTCACTCACATTTCCCCTATCTGAAAGTCTGATAAACGCCGGAAAAATGACTAAGTCCAAAAAAAAATTTTTTTCAACTTTTTTTAATTTTACCCCCGTGAGATATATATTCTACCCACACACATTTGGAACTCTCCTGGGGTACCCTCACACATATTATTCCCTCATTTAGTGGATATTTTCACAAAAAAGTGAAATTTTCAAAAATCCAAAATATTGGCTGAAAACGACTAAATATCAAGGACTCATTGGGCGAATCGCTCTGGAACTGAAATCGGAACGCTCACTCACATTTCCCCTATCTGAAAGTCTGATAAACGCCGGAAAAATGACTAAGTCCAAAAAAAAATAATTTTTCAACTTTTTTCAATTTTGCCCCCGTGGGATATATATTCTACCCACACACATTTGGAACTCTCCTGGGGTACCCTCACACATATTATTCCCTCATTTAGCGGATATTTTCACAAAAAAGTGAAATTTTCAAAAATCCAGAAAATTGGCTGAAAACGACTAAATATCAAGGAGTCATTGGGCGAATCGCTCTGGAACTGAAATCGGAATGCTCACTGACATTTCCCCTATCTGAAAGTCTGATAAACGCCGGAAAAATGACTAAGTCCAAGAAAAAAATTTTTTCAACTTTTTTCAATTTTACCCCCGTGGGATATATATTCTACCCACACACATTTGGAACTCTCCTGGGGTACCCTCACACATATTATTCCCTCATTTAGTGGATATTTTCACAAAAAAGTGAAATTTTCAAAAATCCAAAATATTGGCTGAAAACGACTAAATATCAAGGACTCATTGGGCGAATCGCTCTGGAACTGAAATCGGAACGCTCACTCACATTTCCCCTATCTGAAAGTCTGATAAACGCCGGAAAAATGACTAAGTCCAAAAAAAAATTTTTTTCAACTTTTTTTTAATGTTACCCCCGTGAGATATATATTCTACCCACACACATTTGGAACTCTCCTGGGGTACCCTCACACATATTATTTCCTCATTTAGTGGATATTTTCACAAAAAAGTGAAATTTTCAAAAATCCAAAATATTGGCTGAAAACGACTAAATATCAAGGACTCATTGGGTGAATCGCTCTGGAACTGAAATCGGAACGCTCACTCACATTTCCCCTATCTGAAAGTCTGATAAACGCCGGAAAAATGACTAAGTCCAAAAAAAAATTTTTTTCAACTTTTTTTAATTTTACCCCCGTGAGATATATATTCTACCCACACACATTTGGAACTCTCCTGGGGTACCCTCACACATATTATTCCCTCATTTAGTGGATATTTTCACAAAAAAGTGAAATTTTCAAAAATCCAAAATATTGGCTGAAAACGACTAAATATCAAGGACTCATTGGGCGAATCGCTCTGGAACTGAAATCGGAATGCTCACTGACATTTGCCCTATCTGGAAGTCTGATAAACGCCGGAAAAATGACTAAGTCCAAAAAAAATTTTTTTTTAACTTTTTTCAATCTTACCCCCGTGGAATATATATTCTACCCACACACATTTGGTACTTTCCTGGGGTACCCTCACACATATTATTCCCTCATTTAGTGGATATTTTCACAAAAAAGTGAAATTTTCAAAAATCCAGAAAATTGGCTGAAAACGACTAAATATCAAGGACTCATTGGGCGAATCGCTCTGGAACTGAAATCGGAACGCTCACTGACATTTCCCCTATCTGAAAGTCTGATAAACGCCGGAAAAATGACTAAGTCCAAAAAAAAAATTTTTTAAACTTTTTTAAATTTTACCCCCGTGGGATATATATTCTACCCACACACATTTGGAACTCTCCTGGGGTACCCTCACACATATTATTCCCTCATTTATTGGATATTTTCACAAAAAAGTGAAATTTTCAAAAATCCAAAATATTGGCTGAAAACGACTAAATATCAAGGACTCATTGGGCGAATCGCTCTGGAACTGAAATCGGAACGCTCACTGACATTTCCCCTATCTGAAAGTCTGATAAACGCCGGAAAAATGACTAAGTCCAAAAAAAAAATTTTTTAAACTTTTTTCAATTTTACCCCCGTGGGATATATATTCTACCCACACACATTTGGAACTCTCCTGGAGTACCTTCACACATATTATTCCCTCATTTAGTGGATATTTTCACAAAAAAGTGAAATTTTCAAAAATCCAAAATATTGGCTGAAAACGACTAAATATCAAGGAGTCATTGGGCGAATCGCTCTGGAACTGAAATCGGAATGCTCACTGACATTTCCCCTATCTGAAAGTCTGATAAACGCCGGAAAAATGACTAAGTCCAAGAAAAAAATTTTTTCAACTTTTTTCAATTTTACCCCCGTGGGATATATATTCTACCCACACACATTTGGAACTCTCCTGGGGTACCCTCACACATATTATTCCCTCATTTAGTGGATATTTTCACAAAAAAGTGAAATTTTCAAAAATCCAAAATATTGGCTGAAAACGACTAAATATCAAGGACTCATTGGGCGAATCGCTCTGGAACTGAAATCGGAACGCTTACTGACATTTCCCCTATCTGAAAGTCTGATAAACGCCGGAAAAATGACAGTCCAAGAAAAAAAATTTTTCAACTTTTTTCAATTTTACCCCCGTGGGATATATATTCTACCCACACACATTTGGAACTCTCCTGGGGTACCCTCACACATATTATTCCCTCATTTAGTGGATATTTTCACAAAAAAGTGAAATTTTCAAAAATCCAAAATATTGGCTGAAAATGACTAAATATCAAGGACTCATTGGGCGAATCGCTCTGGAACTGAAATCGGAACGCTTACTGACATTTCCCCTATCTGAAAGTCTGATAAACGCCGGAAAAATGACTAAGTCCAAAAAAAAAATTTTTTAAACTTTTTTCAATTTTACCCCCGTGGGATATATATTCTACCCACACACATTTGGAACTCTCCTGGAGTACCCTCACACATATTATTCCCTCATTTAGTGGATATTTTCACAAAAAAGTGAAATTTTCAAAAATCCAAAATATTGGCTGAAAACGACTAAATATCAAGGACTTATTGGGCGAATCGCTCTGGAACTGAAATCGGAACGCTCACTGACATTTCCCCTATCTGAAAGTCTGATAAACGCCGGAAAAATGACAGTCCAAGAAAAAAAATTTTTCAACTTTTTTCAATTTTACCCCCGTGGGATATATATTCTACCCACACACATTTGGAACTTTCCTGGGGTACCCTCACACATATTATTCCCTCATTTAGTGGATATTTTCACAAAAAAGTGAAATTTTCAAAAATCCAAAATATTGGCTGAAAACGACTAAATATCAAGGACTCATTGGGCGAATCGCTCTGGAACTGAAATCGGAATGCTCACTGACATTTGCCCTATCTGGAAGTCTGATAAACGCCGGAAAAATGACTAAGTCCAAAAAAAATTTTTTTTTAACTTTTTTCAATCTTACCCCCGTGGAATATATATTCTACCCACACACATTTGGAACTTTCCTGGGGTACCCTCACACATATTATTCCCTCATTTAGTGGATATTTTCACAAAAAAGTGAAATTTTCAAAAATCCAGAAAATTGGCTGAAAACGACTAAATATCAAGGACTCATTGGGCGAATCGCTCTGGAACTGAAATCGGAACGCTCACTGACATTTCCCCTATCTGAAAGTCTGATAAACGCCGGAAAAATGACTAAGTCCAAAAAAAAAATTTTTTAAACTTTTTTAAATTTTACCCCCGTGGGATATATATTCTACCCACACACATTTGGAACTCTCCTGGGGTACCCTCACACATATTATTCCCTCATTTATTGGATATTTTCACAAAAAAGTGAAATTTTCAAAAATCCAAAATATTGGCTGAAAACGACTAAATATCAAGGACTCATTGGGCGAATCGCTCTGGAACTGAAATCGGAACGCTCACTGACATTTCCCCTATCTGAAAGTCTGATAAACGCCGGAAAAATGACTAAGTCCAAAAAAAAAATTTTTTAAACTTTTTTCAATTTTACCCCCGTGGGATATATATTCTACCCACACACATTTGGAACTCTCCTGGAGTACCTTCACACATATTATTCCCTCATTTAGTGGATATTTTCACAAAAAAGTGAAATTTTCAAAAATCCAAAATATTGGCTGAAAACGACTAAATATCAAGGAGTCATTGGGCGAATCGCTCTGGAACTGAAATCGGAATGCTCACTGACATTTCCCCTATCTGAAAGTCTGATAAACGCCGGAAAAATGACTAAGTCCAAGAAAAAAATTTTTTCAACTTTTTTCAATTTTACCCCCGTGGGATATATATTCTACCCACACACATTTGGAACTCTCCTGGGGTACCCTCACACATATTATTCCCTCATTTAGTGGATATTTTCACAAAAAAGTGAAATTTTCAAAAATCCAAAATATTGGCTGAAAACGACTAAATATCAAGGACTCATTGGGCGAATCGCTCTGGAACTGAAATCGGAACGCTTACTGACATTTCCCCTATCTGAAAGTCTGATAAACGCCGGAAAAATGACAGTCCAAGAAAAAAAATTTTTCAACTTTTTTCAATTTTACCCCCATGGGATATATATTCTACCCACACACATTTGGAACTCTCCTGGGGTACCCTCACACATATTATTCCCTCATTTAGTGGATATTTTCACAAAAAAGTGAAATTTTCAAAAATCCAAAATATTGGCTGAAAACGACTAAATATCAAGGACTCATTGGGCGAATCGCTCTGGAACTGAAATCGGAACGCTCACTCACATTTCCCCTATCTGAAAGTCTGATAAACGCCGGAAAAATGACTAAGTCCAAAAAAAAATAATTTTTCAACTTTTTTCAATTTTGCCCCCGTGGGATATATATTCTACCCACACACATTTGGAACTCTCCTGGGGTACCCTCACACATATTATTCCCTCATTTAGCGGATATTTTCACAAAAAAGTGAAATTTTCAAAAATCCAGAAAATTGGCTGAAAACGACTAAATATCAAGGAGTCATTGGGCGAATCGCTCTGGAACTGAAATCGGAATGCTCACTGACATTTCCCCTATCTGAAAGTCTGATAAACGCCGGAAAAATGACTAAGTCCAAGAAAAAATTTTTTTCAACTTTTTTCAATTTTACCCCCGTGGGATATATATTCTACCCACACACATTTGGAACTCTCCTGGGGTACCCTCACACATATTATTCCCTCATTTAGTGGATATTTTCACAAAAAAGTGAAATTTTCAAAAATCCAAAATATTGGCTGAAAACGACTAAATATCAAGGACTCATTGGGCGAATCGCTCTGGAACTGAAATCGGAACGCTCACTCACATTTCCCCTATCTGAAAGTCTGATAAACGCCGGAAAAATGACTAAGTCCAAAAAAAAATTTTTTTCAACTTTTTTTTAATGTTACCCCCGTGAGATATATATTCTACCCACACACATTTGGAACTCTCCTGGGGTACCCTCACACATATTATTTCCTCATTTAGTGGATATTTTCACAAAAAAGTGAAATTTTCAAAAATCCAAAATATTGGCTGAAAACGACTAAATATCAAGGACTCATTGGGTGAATCGCTCTGGAACTGAAATCGGAACGCTCACTCACATTTCCCCTATCTGAAAGTCTGATAAACGCCGGAAAAATGACTAAGTCCAAAAAAAAATTTTTTTCAACTTTTTTTAATTTTACCCCCGTGAGATATATATTCTACCCACACACATTTGGAACTCTCCTGGGGTACCCTCACACATATTATTCCCTCATTTAGTGGATATTTTCACAAAAAAGTGAAATTTTCAAAAATCCAAAATATTGGCTGAAAACGACTAAATATCAAGGACTCATTGGACGAATCGCTCTGGAACTGAAATCGGAATGCTCACTGACATTTGCCCTATCTGGAAGTCTGATAAACGCCGGAAAAATGACTAAGTCCAAAAAAAATTTTTTTTTAACTTTTTTCAATCTTACCCCCGTGGAATATATATTCTACCCACACACATTTGGAACTTTCCTGGGGTACCCTCACACATATTATTCCCTCATTTAGTGGATATTTTCACAAAAAAGTGAAATTTTCAAAAATCCAGAAAATTGGCTGAAAACGACTAAATATCAAGGACTCATTGGGCGAATCGCTCTGGAACTGAAATCGGAACGCTCACTGACATTTCCCCTATCTGAAAGTCTGATAAACGCCGGAAAAATGACTAAGTCCAAAAAAAAAATTTTTTAAACTTTTTTAAATTTTACCCCCGTGGGATATATATTCTACCCACACACATTTGGAACTCTCCTGGGGTACCCTCACACATATTATTCCCTCATTTATTGGATATTTTCACAAAAAAGTGAAATTTTCAAAAATCCAAAATATTGGCTGAAAACGACTAAATATCAAGGACTCATTGGGCGAATCGCTCTGGAACTGAAATCGGAACGCTCACTGACATTTCCCCTATCTGAAAGTCTGATAAACGCCGGAAAAATGACTAAGTCCAAAAAAAAAATTTTTTAAACTTTTTTCAATTTTACCCCCGTGGGATATATATTCTACCCACACACATTTGGAACTCTCCTGGAGTACCTTCACACATATTATTCCCTCATTTAGTGGATATTTTCACAAAAAAGTGAAATTTTCAAAAATCCAAAATATTGGCTGAAAACGACTAAATATCAAGGAGTCATTGGGCGAATCGCTCTGGAACTGAAATCGGAATGCTCACTGACATTTCCCCTATCTGAAAGTCTGATAAACGCCGGAAAAATGACTAAGTCCAAGAAAAAAATTTTTTCAACTTTTTTCAATTTTACCCCCGTGGGATATATATTCTACCCACACACATTTGGAACTCTCCTGGGGTACCCTCACACATATTATACCCTCATTTAGTGGATATTTTCAAAAAAGGGAAATTTTCAAAAATCCAAAATATTGGCTGAAAACGACTAAATATCAAGGACTCATTGGGCGAATCGCTCTGGAACTGAAATCGGAACGCTCACTCACATTTCCCCTATCTGAAAGTCTGACAAACGCCGGAAAAATGACTAAGTCCAAAAAAAAATTTTTTTCAACTTTTTTTAATTTTACCCCCGTGAGATATATATTCTACCCACACACATTTGGAACTCTCCTGGGGTACCCTCACACATATTATTTCCTCATTTAGTGGATATTTTCACAAAAAAGTGAAATTTTCAAAAATCCAGAAAATTGGCTGAAAACGACTAAATATCAAGGAGTCATTGCGCGAATCGCTCTGGAACTGAAATCGGAACGCTCACTGACATTTCCCCTATCTGAAAGTCTGATAAACGCCGGAAAAATGACAGTCCAAGAAAAAAAATTTTTCAACTTTTTTCAATTTTACCCCTGTGGGATATATATTCTACCCACACACATTTCGAACTCTCCTGGGGTACCCTCACACATATTATTCCCTCATTTAGTGGATATTTTCACAAAAAAGTGAAATTTTCAAAAATCCAAAATATTGGCTGAAAACGACTAAATATCAAGGACTCATTGGGCAAATCGCTCTGGAACTGAAATCGGAACACTCACTCACATTTCCCCTATCTGAAAGTCTGATAAACGCCGGAAAAATGACTAAGTCCAAAAAAAAATTTTTTTCAACTTTTTTTAATTTTACCCCCGTGAGATATATATTCTACCCACACACATTTGGAACTCTCCTGGGGTACCCTCACACATATTATTCCCTCATTTAGTGGATATTTTCACAAAAAAGTGAAATTTTCAAAAATCCAAAATATTGGCTGAAAACGACTAAATATCAAGGACTCATTGGGCGAATCGCTCTGGAACTGAAATCGGAACGCTCACTCACATTTCCCCTATCTGAAAGTCTGATAAACGCCGGAAAAATGACTAAGTCCAAAAAAAAAAAATTTTTCAACTTTTTTCAATTTTGCCCCCGTGGGATATATATTCTACCCACACACATTTGGAACTCTCCTGGGGTACCCTCACACATATTATTCCCTCATTTAGTGGATATTTTCACAAAAAAGTGAAATTTTCAAAAATCCAGAAAATTGGCTGAAAACGACTAAATATCAAGGAGTCATTGGGCGAATCGCTCTGGAACTGAAATCGGAATGCTCACTGACATTTCCCCTATCTGAAAGTCTGATAAACGCCGGAAAAATGACTAAGTCCAAGAAAAAAATGTTTTAAACTTTTTTCAATTTTACCCCGGTGGGATATATATTCTACCCACACACATTTGGAACTCTCCTGGGGTACCCTCACACATATTATTCCTCATTTAGTGGATATTTTCACAAAAAAGTGAAATTTTCAAAAATCCAAAATATTGGCTGAAAACGACTAAATATCAAGGACTCATTGGGCGAATCGCTCTGGAACTGAAATCGGAACGCTCACTCACATTTCCCCTATCTGAAAGTCTGATAAACGCCGGAAAAATGACTAAGTCCAAAAAAAAATTTTTTTCAACTTTTTTTAATGTTACCCCCGTGAGATATATATTCTACCCACACACATTTGGAACTCTCCTGGGGTACCCTCACACATATTATTTCCTCATTTAGTGGATATTTTCACAAAAAAGTGAAATTTTCAAAAATCCAGAAAATTGGCTGAAAACGACTAAATATCAAGGAGTCATTGGGCGAATCGCTCTGGAACTGAAATCGGAATGCTCACTGACATTTCCCCTATCTGAAAGTCTGATAAATGCTGGAAAAATGACTAAGTCCAAAAAAAAAATTTTTTAAACTTTTTTCAATATTTCCCCCGTGGGATATATATTCTACCCACACACATTTGGAACTCTCCTGGGGTACCCTCACACATATTATTCCCTCATTTAGTGGATATTTTCACAAAAAAGTGAAATTTTCAAAAATCCAAAATATTGGCTGAAAACGACTAAATATCAAGGAGTCATTGGGCGAATCGCTCTGGAACTGAAATCGGAATGCTCACTGACATTTCCCCTATCTGAAAGTCTGATAAATGCTGGAAAAATGACTAAGTCCAAAAAAAAATTTTTTTCAACTTTTTTTAATGTTACCCCCGTGAGATATATATTCTACCCACACACATTTGGAACTCTCCTGGGGTACCCTCACACATATTATTTCCTCATTTAGTGGATATTTTCACAAAAAAGTGAAATTTTCAAAAATCCAGAAAATTGGCTGAAAACGACTAAATATCAAGGAGTCATTGGGCGAATCGCTCTGGAACTGAAATCGGAATGCTCACTGACATTTCCCCTATCTGAAAGTCTGATAAATGCTGGAAAAATGACTAAGTCCAAAAAAAAAATTTTTTAAACTTTTTTCAATTTTTCCCCCGTGGGATATATATTCTACCCACACACATTTGGAACTCTCCTGGGGTACCCTCACACATATTATTCCCTCATTTAGTGGATATTTTCACAAAAAAGTGAAATTTTCAAAAATCCAAAATATTGGCTGAAAACGACTAAATATCAAGGACTGATTGGGCGAATCGCTCTGGAACTGAAATCGGAACGCTCACTCACATTTCCCCTATCTGAAAGTCTGATAAACGCCGGAAAAATGACTAAGTCAAAAAAAAAATTTTTTTCAACTTTTTTTAATGTTACCCCCGTGAGATATATATTCTACCCACACACATTTGGAACTCTCCTGGGGTACCCTCACACATATTATTTCCTCATTTAGTGGATATTTTCACAAAAAAGTGAAATTTTCAAAAATCCAGAAAATTGGCTGAAAACGACTAAATATCAAGGAGTCATTTTTGCGAATCGCTCTGGAACTGAAATCGGAACGCTCACTGACATTTCCCCTATCTGAAAGTCTGATAAACGCCGGAAAAATGACTAAGTCCAAAAAAAAAAATTTTTAAACTTTTTTCAATTTTACCCCCGTGGGATATATATTCTACCCACACACATTTGGAACTCTCCTGGGGTACCCTCACACATATTATTCCCTCATTTAGTGGATATTTTCACAAAAAAGTGAAATTTTCAAAAATCGAAAATATTGGCTGAAAACGACTAAATATCAAGGACTCATTGGGCGAATCGCTCTGGAACTGAAATCGGAACGCTCACTCACATTTCCCCTATCTGAAAGTCTGATAAACGCCGGAAAAATGACTAAGTCCAAAAAAAAATTTTTTTCAACTTTTTTTAATTTTACCCCCGTGAGATATATATTCTACCCACACACATTTGGATCTCTCCTGGGGTACCCTCACACATATTATTCCCTCATTTAGTGGATATTTTCACAAAAAAGTGAAATTTTCAAAAATCCAGAAAATTGGCTGAAAACAACTCAATATCAAGGACTCATTGGGCGAATCGCTCTAGAACTGAAATCGGAATGCTCACTCACATTTCCCCTATCTGAAAGTCTGATAAACGCCGGAAAAATGACTAAGTCCAAAAAAAAATTTGTTCAACTTTTTTCAATTTTACCCCCGTGGGATATATATTCTACCCACACACATTTGGAACTCTCCTGGGGTACCCTCACACATGTTATTCCCTCATTTAGTGGATATTTTCACAAAAAAGTGAAATTTTCAAAAATCCAGAAAATTGGCTGAAAACTACTAAATATCAAGGACTCATTGGGCGAATCGCTCTGGAACTGAAATCGGAACGCTCACTGACATTTCCCCTATCTGAAAGTGTGATATACGCCGTAAAAATGACTAAGTTCAAAAAAAAAATTTTTAAACTTTTTTCAATTTTACCCCCGTGGGATATATATTCTACCCACTCACATTTGGAACTCTCCTGGGGTACCCTCACACATATTATTCCCTCATTTAGTGGAAATTTTCACAAAAAAGTGAAATTTTCAAAAATCCAGAAAATTGGCTGAAAACGACTAAATATCAAGGACTCATTGGGCGAATCGCTCTGGAACTGAAATCGGAATGCTCACTGACATTTGCCCTATCTGAAAGTCTGATAAACGCCGGAAAAATGACTAAGTCCAAGAAAAAAATGTTTCAACTTTTTTCAATTTTACCCCCGTGGGATATATATTCTACCCACACACATTTGGAACTCTCCTGGGGTACCCTCACACATATTATTCCCTCATTTAGTGGATATTTTCACAAAAAAGTGAAATTTTCAAAAAATCCAGAAAATTGGCTAAAAACGACTAAATATTAAGGACTCATTGGGCGAATCGCTCTGGAACTGAAATCGGAACACTCACTGACATTTGATAAACGCCGGAAAAATGACTAAGTCCAAAAAAAAATTTTTTTTAACTTTTTTCAATCTTACCCCCGTGGAATATATATTCTACCCACACACATTTGGAACTTTCCTGGGGTACCCTCACACATATTATTCCCTCATTTAGTGGATATTTTCACAAAAAAGTGAAATTTTCAAAAATCCAGAAAATTGGCTGAAAACGACTATATATCAAGGAGTCATTGGGCGAATCGCTCTGGAACTGAAATCGGAACGCTCACTGACATTTCCCCTATCTGAAAGTCTGATAAACGCCGGAAAAATGACTAAGTCCAAGAAAAAAATGTTTCAACTTTTTTCAATTTTACCCCCGTGGGATATATATTCTACCCACACACATTTGGAACTCTCCTGGGGTACCCTCACACATATTATTCCCTCATTTAGTGGATATTTTCACAAAAAAGTGAAATTTTCAAAAATCCAGAAAATTGGCTGAAAACGACTATATATCAAGGAGTCATTGGGCGAATCGCTCTGGAACTGAAATCGGAACGCTCACTGACATTTCCCCTATCTGAAAGTCTGATAAACGCCGGAAAAATGACTAAGTCCAAGAAAAAAATGTTTCAACTTTTTTCAATTTTACCCCCGTGGGATATATATTCTACCCACACACATTTGGAACTCTCCTGGGGTACCCTCACACATATTATTCCCTCATTTAGTGGATATTTTCACAAAAAAGTGAAATTTTCAAAAAATCCAGAAAATTGGCTAAAAACGACTAAATATTAAGGACTCATTGGGCGAATCGCTCTGGAACTGAAATCGGAACGCTCACTGACATTTCCCCTATCTGAAAGTCTGATAAACGCCGGAAAAATGACTAAGTCCAAAAAAAAAATGTTTTAAACTTTTTCAAATTTTACCCCCGTGGGATATATATTCTACCCACACACATTTGGAACTCTCCTGGGGTACCCTCACACATATTATTCCCTCATTTGGTGGATATTTTCACAAAAAAGTGAAATTTTCAAAAATCCAAAATATTGGCTGAAAACGACTAAATATCAAGGACTCATTGGGCGAATCGCTCTGGAACTGAAATCGGAACGCTCACTGACATTTCCCCTATCTGAAAGTCCGATAAACGCCGGAAAAATGACTAAGTCCAAAAAAAAATTTGTTCAACTTTTTTCAATTTTACCCCGTGGGATATATATTCTACCCACACACATTTGGAACTCTCCTGGGGTACCCTCACACATTTCATTCCCTCATTTAGTGGATATTTTCACAAAAAAGTGAAGTTTTCAAAAAATCCAGAAAATTGGCTGAAAATGACTAAATATCAAAGACTCATTGGGCGAATCGCTCTGGAACTGAAATCGGAATGCTCACTGACATTTCCCCTTTCTGAAAGTCTGATAAACGCCGGAAAAATGACTAAGTCCAAGAAAAAATTTTTTTCAACTTTTTTCAATTTTACCCCCGTGGGATATATATTCTACCCACACACATTTGGAACTCTCCTGGGGTACCCTCACACATATTATTCCCTCATTTAGTGGATATTTTCACAAAAAAGTGACATTTTCAAAAAATCCAGAAAATTGGCTGAAAACGACTAAATATCAAGGACTCATTGGGCGAATCGCTCTGGAACTGAAATCGGAACGCTCACTGACATTTCCCCTATCTGAAAGTCTGATAAACGCCGGAAAAATGACTAAGTCCAAAAAAATTTTTTTTTCAACTTTTTTTAATTTTACCCCCGTGGAATATATATTCTACCCACACACATTTGGAACTCTCCTGGGGTACCCTCACACATATTATTCCCTCATTTAGTGGATATTTTCACAAAAAAGTGAAATTTTCAAAAATCCAGAAAATTGGCTGAAAACGACTAAATATCAAGGACTCATTGGGCGAATCGCTCTGGAACTGAAATCGGAACGCTCACTGACATTTCCCCTATCTGAAAGTCCGATAAACGCCGGAAAAATGACTAAGTCCAAAAAAAAATTTGTTCAACTTTTTTCAATTTTACCCCGTGGGATATATATTCTACCCACACACATTTGGAACTCTCCTGGGGTACCCTCACACATTTCATTCCCTCATTTAGTGGATATTTTCACAAAAAAGTGAAATTTTCAAAAAATCCAGAAAATTGGCTGAAAATGACTAAATATCAAAGACTCATTGGGCGAATCGCTCTGGAACTGAAATCGGAATGCTCACTGACATTTCCCCTATCTGAAAGTCTGATAAACGCCGGAAAAATGACTAAGTCCAAGAAAAAAAATTTTTCAACTTTTTTCAATTTTACCCCCGTGGGATATATATTCTACCCACACACATTTGGAACTCTCCTGGGGAACCCTCACACATATTATTCCCTCATTTAGTGGATATTTTCACAAAAAAGTGAAATTTTCAAAAATCCAAAATATTGGCTGAAAACGACTAAATATCAAGGACTCATTGGGCGAATCGCTCTGGAACTGAAATCGGAACGCTCACTGACATTTCCCCTATCTGAAAGTCTGATAAACGCCGGAAAAATGACTAAGTCCAAAAAAAATTTTTTTTCAACTTTTTTTAATTTTACCCCAGTGGAATATATATTCTACCCACACACATTTGGAACTCTCCTGGGGTACCCTCACACATATTATTCCCTCATTTAGTAGATATTTTCACAAAAAAGTGAAATTTTCAAAAATCCAGAAAATTGGCTGAAAACGACTATATATCAAGGAGTCATTGGGCGAATCGCTCTGGAACTGAAATCGGAACGCTCACTCACATTTCCCCTATCTGAAAGTCTGATAAACGCCGGAAAAATGACTAAGTCCAAAAAATAATTTTTTTCAACTTTTTTTAATTTTACCCCCGTGGTATATATATTCTACGCACACACATTTGGAACTCTCCTGGGGTACCCTCACACATATTATTCCCTCATTTAGTGGATATTTTCACAAAAAAGTGAAATTTTCAAAAATCCAGAAAATTGGCTGAAAACGACTAAATATCACGGAGTCATTGGGCGAATCGCTCTGGAACTGAAATCGGAGCGCTCACTGACATTTCCCCTATCTGAAAGTCTGATAAACGCCGGAAAAATGACTAAGTCCAAAAAAAAAATTTTTTAAATTTTTTTCAATTTTACCCCCGTGGGATATATATTCTACCCACACACATTTGGAACTCTCCTGGGGTACCCTCACACATATTATTCCCTCATTTAGTGGATATTTTCACAAAAAAGTGATATTTTCAAAAATCCAAAATATTGGCTGAAAACGACTAAATATCAAGGACTCATTGGGCGAATCGCTCTGGAACTGAAATCGGAACGCTCACTCACATTTCCCCTATCTGAAAGTCTGATAAACGCCGGAAAAATGACTAAGTCCAAAAAAAAATTTTTTTCAACTTTTTTTAATTTTACCCCCGTGAGATATATATTCTACCCACACACATTTGGAACTCTCCTGGGGTACCCTCACACATATTATTCCCTCATTTAGTGGATATTTTCACAAAAAAGTGAAATTTTCAAAAATCCAGAAAATTGGCTGAAAACGACTAAATATCAAGGAGTCATTGGGCGAATCGCTCTGGAACTGAAATCGGAACGCTCACTGACATTTCCCCTATCTGAAAGTCTGATAAACGCCGGAAAAATGACTAAGTCCAAAAAAAAAATTTTTTTAACTTTTTTCAATTTTACCCCCGTGGGATATATATTCTACCCACACACATTTGGAACTCTCCTGGGGTACCCTCACACATATTATTCCCTCATTTAGTGGATATTTTCACAAAAAAGTGATATTTTCAAAAATCCAAAATATTGGCTGAAAACGACTAAATATCAAGGACTCATTGGGCGAATCGCTCTGGAACTGAAATCGGAACGCTCACTCACATTTCCCCTATCTGAAAGTCTGATAAACGCCGGAAAAATGACTAAGTCCAAAAAAAAATTTTTTTCAACTTTTTTTAATTTTACCCCCGTGAGATATATATTCTACCCACACACATTTGGAACTCTCCTGGGGTACCCTCACACATATTATTCCCTCATTTAGTGGATATTTTCACAAAAAAGTGAAATTTTCAAAAATCCAGAAAATTGGCTGAAAACGACTAAATATCAAGGAGTCATTGCGCGAATCGCTCTGGAACTGAAATCGGAACGCTCACTGACATTTCCCCTATCTGAAAGTCTGATAAACGCCGGAAAAATGACTAAGTCCAAGAAAAAAATTTTTTCAACTTTTTTCAATTTTACCCCCGTGGGATATATATTCTACCCACACACATTTGGAACTCTCCTGGGGTACCCTCAACACATATTTTTCCCTCATTTAGTGGATATTTTCACAAAAAAGTGAAATTTTCAAAAATCCAAAATATTGGCTGAAAACGACTAAATATCAAGGACTCATTGGGCGAATCGCTCTGGAACTGAAATCGGAACGCTCACTGACATTTCCCCTATATGAAAGTCTGATAAACGCCGGAAAAATGACTAAGTCCAAAAAAAAAATTTTTTAAACTTTTTTCAATTTTACCCCCGTGGGATATATATTCTACCCACACACATTTGGAACTCTCCTGGAGTACCCTCACACATATTATTCCCTCATTTAGTGGATATTTTCACAAAAAAGTGAAATTTTCAAAAATCCAAAATATTGGCTGAAAACGACTAAATATCAAGGACTCATTGGGCGAATCGCTCTGGAACTGAAATCGGAACGCTCACTCACATTTTCCCTATCTGAAAGTCTGATAAACGCTGGAAAAATGACTAAGTCCAAGAAAAAAAATTTTTCAACTTTTTTCAATTTTACCCCCGTGGGATATATATTCTACCCACACACATTTGGAACTCTCCTGGGGTACCCTCACACATATTATTCCCTCATTTAGTGGATATTTTCACAAAAAAGTGAAATTTTCAAAAATCCAAAATATTGGCTGAAAACGACTAAATATCAAGGACTCATTGGGCGAATCGCTCTGGAACTGAAATCGGAACGCTCACTGACATTTCCCCTATCTGAAAGTCTGATAAACGCCGGAAAAATGACTAAGTCCAAAAAAAATTTTTTTAAAATTTTTTTCAATTTTACCCCCGTGGGGTATATATTCTACCCACACACATTTGGAACTCTCCTGGGGTACCCTCACACATACTATTCCCTCATTTAGTGGATATTTTCACAAAAAAGTGATATTTTCAAAAATCCAAAATATTGGCTGAAAACGACTAAATATCAAGGACTCATTGGGCGAATCGCTCTGGAACTGAAATCGGAACGCTCACTCACATTTCCCCTATCTGAAAGTCTGATAAACGCCGGAAAAATGACTAAGTCCAAAAAAAAATTTTTTTCAACTTTTTTTAATTTTACCCCCGTGAGATATATATTCTACCCACACACATTTTGAACTCTCCTGGGGTACCCTCACACATATTATTCCCTCATTTAGTGGATATTTACACAAAAAAGTGAAATTTTCAAAAATCCAAAATATTGGCTGAAAACGACTAAATATCAAGGACTCATTGGGCGAATCGCTCTGGAACTGAAATCGGAACGCTCACTGACATTTCCCCTATCTGAAAGTCTGATAAACGCCGGAAAAATGACTAAGTCCAAAAAAAAAATTTTTTAAACTTTTTTCAATTTTACCCCCGTGGGATATATATTCTACGCACACACCTTTGGAACTCTCCTGGGGTACCCTCACACATATTATTCCCTCATTTAGTGGATATTTTCACAAAAAAGTGAAATTTTCAAAAATCCAGAAAATTGGCTGAAAACGACTAAATATCAAGGAGTCATTGCGCGAATCGCTCTGGAACTGAAATCGGAACGCTCACTGACATTTCCCCTATCTGAAAGTCTGATAAACGCCGGAAAAATGACTAAGTCCAAGAAAAAAATTTTTTCAACTTTTTTCAATTTTACCCCCGTGGGATATATATTCTACCCACACACATTTGGAACTCTCCTGGGGTACCCTCAACACATATTTTTCCCTCATTTAGTGGATATTTTCACAAAAAAGTGAAATTTTCAAAAATCCAAAATATTGGCTGAAAACGACTAAATATCAAGGACTCATTGGGCGAATCGCTCTGGAACTGAAATCGGAACGCTCACTGACATTTCCCCTATATGAAAGTCTGATAAACGCCGGAAAAATGACTAAGTCCAAAAAAAAAATTTTTAAAACTTTTTTCAATTTTACCCCCGTGGGATATATATTCTACCCACACACATTTGGAACTCTCCTGGAGTACCCTCACACATATTATTCCCTCATTTAGTGGATATTTTCACAAAAAAGTGAAATTTTCAAAAATCCAAAATATTGGCTGAAAACGACTAAATATCAAGGACTCATTGGGCGAATCGCTCTGGAACTGAAATCGGAACGCTCACTCACATTTCCCCTATCTGAAAGTCTGATAAACGCCGGAAAAATGACTAAGTCCAAGAAAAAATTTTTTTCAACTTTTTTCAATTTTACCCCCGTGGGATATATATTCTACCCACACACATTTGGAACTCTCCTGGGGTACCCTCACACATATTATTCCCTCATTTAGTGGATATTTTCACAAAAAAGTGAAATTTTCAAAAATCCAAAATATTGGCTGAAAACGACTAAATATCAAGGACTCATTGGGCGAATCGCTCTGGAACTGAAATCGGAACGCTCACTGACATTTCCCCTATCTGAAAGTCTGATAAACGCCGGAAAAATGACTAAGTCCAAAAAAAAATTTTTTTAAATTTTTTTAAATTTTACCCCCGTGGGGTATATATTCTACCCACACACATTTGGAACTCTCCTGGGGTACCCTCACACATACTATTCCCTCATTTAGTGGATATTTTCACAAAAAAGTGATATTTTCAAAAATCCAAAATATTGGCTGAAAATGACTAAATATCAAGGACTCATTGGGCGAATCGCTCTGGAACTGAAATCGGAACGCTCACTCACATTTCCCCTATCTGAAAGTCTGATAAACGCCGGAAAAATGACTAAGTCCAAAAAAAAATTTTTTTCAACTTTTTTTAATTTTACCCCCGTGAGATATATATTCTACCCACACACATTTTGAACTCTCCTGGGGTACCCTCACACATATTATTCCCTCATTTAGTGGATATTTACACAAAAAAGTGAAATTTTCAAAAATCCAAAATATTGGCTGAAAACGACTAAATATCAAGGACTCATTGGGCGAATCGCTCTGGAACTGAAATCGGAACGCTCACTGACATTTCCCCTATCTGAAAGTCTGATAAACGCCGGAAAAATGACTAAGTCCAAAAAAAAAATTTTTTAAACTTTTTTCAATTTTACCCCCGTGGGATATATATTCTACCCACACACCTTTGGAACTCTCCTGGGGTACCCTCACACATATTATTCCCTCATTTAGTGGATATTTTCACAAAAAAGTGAAATTTTCAAAAATCCAGAAAATTGGCTGAAAACGACTAATTATCAAGGAGTCATTGCGCGAATCGCTCTGGAACTGAAATCGGAACGCTCACTGACATTTCCCCTATCTGAAAGTCTGATAAACGCCGGAAAAATGACTAAGTCCAAGAAAAAAATTTTTTCAACTTTTTTCAATTTTACCCCCGTGGGATATATATTCTACCCACACACATTTGGAACTCTCCTGGGGTACCCTCAACACATATTTTTCCCTCATTTAGTGGATATTTTCACAAAAAAGTGAAATTTTCAAAAATCCAAAATATTGGCTGAAAACGACTAAATATCAAGGACTCATTGGGCGAATCGCTCTGGAACTGAAATCGGAACGCTCACTGACATTTCCCCTATATGAAAGTCTGATAAACGCCGGAAAAATGACTAAGTCCAAAAAAAAAATTTTTTAAACTTTTTTCAATTTTACCCCCGTGGGATATATATTCTACCCACACACATTTGGAACTCTCCTGGAGTACCCTCACACATATTATTCCCTCATTTAGTGGATATTTTCACAAAAAAGTGAAATTTTCAAAAATCCAAAATATTGGCTGAAAACGACTAAATATCAAGGACTCATTGGGCGAATCGCTCTGGAACTGAAATCGGAATGCTCACTCACATTTCCCCTATCTGAAAGTCTGATAAACGCGGGAAAAATGACTAAGTCCAAAAAAAAATTTTTTTCAACTTTTTTTAATTTTACCCCCGTGGGATATATATTCTACGCACACACATTTGGAACTCTCCTGGGGTACCCTCACACATATTATTCCCTCATTTAGTGGATATTTTCACAAAAAAGTGAAATTTTCAAAAATCCAGAAAATTGGCTGAAAACAACTAAATATCAAGGAGTCATTGGGCGAATCGCTCTGGAACTGAAATCGGAACGCTCACTGACATTTTCCCTATCTGAAAGTCTGATAAACGCCGGAAAAATGACTAAGTCCAAGAAAAAAATTTTTTCAACTTTTTTCAATTTTACCCCCGTGGGATATATATTCTACCCACACACATTTGGAACTCTCCTGGGGTACCCTCAACACATATTTTTCCCTCATTTAGTGGATATTTTCACAAAAAAGTGAAATTTTCAAAAATCCAAAATATTGGCTGAAAACGACTAAATATCAAGGACTCATTGGGCGAATCGCTCTGGAACTGAAATCGGAACGCTCACTGACATTTTCCCTATCTGAAAGTCTGATAAACGCCGGAAAAATGACTAAGTCCAAGAAAAAAATTTTTTCAACTTTTTTCAATTTTACCCCCGTGGGATATATATTCTACCCACACACATTTGGAACTCTCCTGGGGTACCCTCAACACATATTTTTCCCTCATTTAGTGGATATTTTCACAAAAAAGTGAAATTTTCAAAAATCCAAAATATTGGCTGAAAACGACTAAATATCAAGGACTCATTGGGCGAATCGCTCTGGAACTGAAATCGGAACGCTCACTGACATTTCCCCTATATGAAAGTCTGATAAACGCCGGAAAAATGACTAAATCCAAAAAAAAAATTTTTTTTAACTTTTTTAAATTTTACCCCCGTGGGATATATATTCTACCCACACACATTTGGAACTCTCCTGGGGTACCCTCACACATATTATTCCCTCATTTAGTGGATATTTTCACAAAAAAGTGAAATTTTCAAAAATCCAAAATATTGGCTGAAAACGACTAAATATCAAGGACTCATTGGGCGAATCGCTCTGGAACTGAAATCGGAACGCTCACTGACATTTCCCCTATCTGAAAGTCTGATAAACGCCGGAAAAATGACTAAGTCCAAAAAAAAAATTTTTTAAACTTTTTTAAATTTTACCCCCGTGGGATATATATTCTACCCACACACATTTGGAACTCTCCTGGGGTACCCTCACACATATTATTCCCTCATTTAGTGGATATTTTCACAAAAAAGTGATATTTTCAAAAATCCAAAATATTGGCTGAAAACGACTAAATATCAAGGACTCATTGGGCGAATCGCTCTGGAACTGAAATCGGAACGCTCACTCACATTTCCCCTATCTGAAAGTCTGATAAACGCCGGAAAAATGACTAAGTCCAAAAAAAAATTTTTTTCAACTTTTTTTAATTTTACCCCCGTGGGATATATATTCTACGCACACACATTTGGAACTCTCCTGGGGTACCCTCACACATATTATTCCCTCATTTAGTGGATATTTTCACAAAAAAGTGAAATTTTCAAAAATCCAGAAAATTGGCTGAAAACGACTAAATATCAAGGAGTCATTGGGCGAATCGCTCTGGAACTGAAATCGGAACGCTCACTGACATTTCCCCTATCTGAAAGTCTGATAAACGCCGGAAAAATGACTAAGTCCAAAAAAAAAATTTTTTTAACTTTTTTCAATTTTACCCCCGTGGGATATATATTCTACCCACACACATTTGGAACTCTCCTGGGGTACCCTCACACATATTATTCCCTCATTTAGTGGATATTTTCACAAAAAAGTGAAATTTTCAAAAATCCAAAATATTGGCTGAAAACGACTAAATATCAAGGACTCATTGGGCGAATCGCTCTGGAACTGAAATCGGAACGCTCACTGACATTTCCCCTATCTGAAAGTCTGATAAACGCCGGAAAAATGACTAAGTCCAAAAAAAAAATTTTTTAAACTTTTTTAAATTTACCCCCGTGGGATATATATTCTACCCACACACATTTGGAACTCTCCTGGGGTACCCTCACACATATTATTCCCTCATTTAGTGGATATTTTCACAAAAAAGTGAAATTTTCAAAAATCTAAAATATTGGCTGAAAACGACTAAATATGAAGGACTCATTGGGCGAATCGCTCTGGAACTGAAATCGGAATGCTCACTGACATTTCACCTATCTGAAAGTCTGATAAACGCCGGAAAAATGACTAAGTCCAAGAAAAAAATTTTTTCAACTTTTTTCAATTTTACCCCCGTGGGATATATATTCTACCCACACACATTTGGAACTCTCCTGGGGTACCCTCACACATATTATTCCCTCATTTAGTGGATATTTTCACAAAAAAGTGATATTTTCAAAAATCCAAAATATTGGCTGAAAACGACTAAATATCAAGGACTCATTGGGCGAATCGCTCTGGAACTGAAATCGGAACGCTCACTGACATTTCCCCTATCTGAAAGTCTGATAAACGCCGGAAAAATGACTAAGTCCAAAAAAAAAATTTTTTAAACTTTTTTCAATTTTACCCCCGTGGGATATATATTCTACCCACACACCTTTGGAACTCTCCTGGGGTACCCTCACACATATTATTCCCTCATTTAGTGGATATTTTCACAAAAAAGTGAAATTTTCAAAAATCCAGAAAATTGGCTGAAAACGACTAATTATCAAGGAGTCATTGCGCGAATCGCTCTGGAACTGAAATCGGAACGCTCACTGACATTTCCCCTATCTGAAAGTCTGATAAACGCCGGAAAAATGACTAAGTCCAAGAAAAAAATTTTTTCAACTTTTTTCAATTTTACCCCCGTGGGATATATATTCTACCCACACACATTTGGAACTCTCCTGGGGTACCCTCAACACATATTTTTCCCTCATTTAGTGGATATTTTCACAAAAAAGTGAAATTTTCAAAAATCCAAAATATTGGCTGAAAACGACTAAATATCAAGGACTCATTGGGCGAATCGCTCTGGAACTGAAATCGGAACGCTCACTGACATTTCCCCTATATGAAAGTCTGATAAACGCCGGAAAAATGACTAAGTCCAAAAAAAAAATTTTTTAAACTTTTTTCAATTTTACCCCCGTGGGATATATATTCTACCCACACACATTTGGAACTCTCCTGGAGTACCCTCACACATATTATTCCCTCATTTAGTGGATATTTTCACAAAAAAGTGAAATTTTCAAAAATCCAAAATATTGGCTGAAAACGACTAAATATCAAGGACTCATTGGGCGAATCGCTCTGGAACTGAAATCGGAACGCTCACTCACATTTCCCCTATCTGAAAGTCTGATAAACGCGGGAAAAATGACTAAGTCCAAAAAAAAATTTTTTTCAACTTTTTTTAATTTTACCCCCGTGGGATATATATTCTACGCACACACATTTGGAACTCTCCTGGGGTACCCTCACACATATTATTCCCTCATTTAGTGGATATTTTCACAAAAAAGTGAAATTTTCAAAAATCCAGAAAATTGGCTGAAAACAACTAAATATCAAGGAGTCATTGGGCGAATCGCTCTGGAACTGAAATCGGAACGCTCACTGACATTTTCCCTATCTGAAAGTCTGATAAACGCCGGAAAAATGACTAAGTCCAAGAAAAAAATTTTTTCAACTTTTTTCAATTTTACCCCCGTGGGATATATATTCTACCCACACACATTTGGAACTCTCCTGGGGTACCCTCAACACATATTTTTCCCTCATTTAGTGGATATTTTCACAAAAAAGTGAAATTTTCAAAAATCCAAAATATTGGCTGAAAACGACTAAATATCAAGGACTCATTGGGCGAATCGCTCTGGAACTGAAATCGGAACGCTCACTGACATTTTCCCTATCTGAAAGTCTGATAAACGCCGGAAAAATGACTAAGTCCAAGAAAAAAATTTTTTCAACTTTTTTCAATTTTACCCCCGTGGGATATATATTCTACCCACACACATTTGGAACTCTCCTGGGGTACCCTCAACACATATTTTTCCCTCATTTAGTGGATATTTTCACAAAAAAGTGAAATTTTCAAAAATCCAAAATATTGGCTGAAAACGACTAAATATCAAGGACTCATTGGGCGAATCGCTCTGGAACTGAAATCGGAACGCTCACTGACATTTCCCCTATATGAAAGTCTGATAAACGCCGGAAAAATGACTAAATCCAAAAAAAAAATTTTTTTTAACTTTTTTAAATTTTACCCCCGTGGGATATATATTCTACCCACACACATTTGGAACTCTCCTGGGGTACCCTCACACATATTATTCCCTCATTTAGTGGATATTTTCACAAAAAAGTGAAATTTTCAAAAATCCAAAATATTGGCTGAAAACGACTAAATATCAAGGACTCATTGGGCGAATCGCTCTGGAACTGAAATCGGAACGCTCACTGACATTTCCCCTATCTGAAAGTCTGATAAACGCCGGAAAAATGACTAAGTCCAAAAAAAAAATTTTTTAAACTTTTTTAAATTTTACCCCCGTGGGATATATATTCTACCCACACACATTTGGAACTCTCCTGGGGTACCCTCACACATATTATTCCCTCATTTAGTGGATATTTTCACAAAAAAGTGATATTTTCAAAAATCCAAAATATTGGCTGAAAACGACTAAATATCAAGGACTCATTGGGCGAATCGCTCTGGAACTGAAATCGGAACGCTCACTCACATTTCCCCTATCTGAAAGTCTGATAAACGCCGGAAAAATGACTAAGTCCAAAAAAAAATTTTTTTCAACTTTTTTTAATTTTACCCCCGTGGGATATATATTCTACGCACACACATTTGGAACTCTCCTGGGGTACCCTCACACATATTATTCCCTCATTTAGTGGATATTTTCACAAAAAAGTGAAATTTTCAAAAATCCAGAAAATTGGCTGAAAACGACTAAATATCAAGGAGTCATTGGGCGAATCGCTCTGGAACTGAAATCGGAACGCTCACTGACATTTCCCCTATCTGAAAGTCTGATAAACGCCGGAAAAATGACTAAGTCGAAAAAAAAAATTTTTTTAACTTTTTTCAATTTTACCCCCGTGGGATATATATTCTACCCACACACATTTGGAACTCTCCTGGGGTACCCTCACACATATTATTCCCTCATTTAGTGGATATTTTCACAAAAAAGTGAAATTTTCAAAAATCCAAAATATTGGCTGAAAACGACTAAATATCAAGGACTCATTGGGCGAATCGCTCTGGAACTGAAATCGGAACGCTCACTGACATTTCCCCTATCTGAAAGTCTGATAAACGCCGGAAAAATGACTAAGTCCAAAAAAAAAATTTTTTAAACTTTTTTAAATTTACCCCCGTGGGATATATATTCTACCCACACACATTTGGAACTCTCCTGGGGTACCCTCACACATATTATTCCCTCATTTAGTGGATATTTTCACAAAAAAGTGAAATTTTCAAAAATCTAAAATATTGGCTGAAAACGACTAAATATGAAGGACTCATTGGGCGAATCGCTCTGGAACTGAAATCGGAATGCTCACTGACATTTCACCTATCTGAAAGTCTGATAAACGCCGGAAAAATGACTAAGTCCAAGAAAAAAATTTTTTCAACTTTTTTCAATTTTACCCCCGTGGGATATATATTCTACCCACACACATTTGGAACTCTCCTGGGGTACCCTCACACATATTATTCCCTCATTTAGTGGATATTTTCACAAAAAAGTGATATTTTCAAAAATCCAAAATATTGGCTGAAAACGACTAAATATCAAGGACTCATTGGGCGAATCGCTCTGGAACTGAAATCGGAACGCTCACTCACATTTCCCCTATCTGAAAGTCTGATAAACGCCGGAAAAATGACTAAGTCCAAAAAAAAATTTTTTTCAACTTTTTTTAATTTTACCCCCGTGAGATATATATTCTACCCACACACATTTTGAACTCTCCTGGGGTACCCTCACACATATTATTCCCTCATTTAGTGGATATTTTCACAAAAAAGTGAAATTTTCAAAAATCCAAAATATTGGCTGAAAACGACTAAATATCAAGGACTCATTGGGCGAATCGCTCTGGAACTGAAATCGGAATGCTCACTGACATTTCCCCTATCTGAAAGTCTGATAAACGCCGGAAAAATGACTAAGTCCAAGAAAAAAATTTTTTCAACTTTTTTTAATTTTACCCCCGTGGGATATATATTCTACCCACACACATTTGGAACTCTCCTGGGGTACCCTCACACATATTATTCCCTCATTTAGTGGATATTTTCACAAAAAAGTGAAATTTTCAAAAATCCAAAATATTGGCTGAAAACGACTAAATATCAAGGACTCATTGGGCGAATCGCTCTGGAACTGAAATCGGAGTGCTCACTGACATTTCCCCTATCTGAAAGTCTGATAAACGCCGGAAAAATGACTAAGTCCAAAAAAAAAATTTTTTAAACTTTTTTCAATTTTACCCCCGTGGGATATATATTCTACCCACACACATTTGGAACTCTCCTGGAGTACCCTCACACATATTATTCCCTCATTTAGTGGATATTTACACAAAAAAGTGAAATTTTCAAAAATCCAAAATATTGGCTGAAAACGACTAAATATCAAGGACTCATTGGGCGAATCGCTCTGGAACTGAAATCGGAACGCTCACTGACATTTCCCCTATCTGAAAGTCTGATAAATGCCGGAAAAATGACTAAGTCCAAAAAAAAAATTTTTTAAACTTTTTTCAATTTTACCCCCGTGGGATATATATTCTACCCACACACATTTGGAACTCTCCTGGGGTACCCTCACACATATTATTCCCTCATTTAGTGGATATTTTCACAAAAAAGTGAAATTTTCAAAAATCTAAAATATTGGCTGAAAACGACTAAATATGAAGGACTCATTGGGCGAATCGCTCTGGAACTGAAATCGGAATGCTCACTGACATTTCACCTATCTGAAAGTCTGATAAACGCCGGAAAAATGACTAAGTCCAAGAAAAAAATTTTTTAAACTTTTTTCAATTTTACCCCCGTGGGATATATATTCTACCCACACACATTTGGAACTCTCCTGGAGTACCCTCACACATATTATTCCCTCATTTAGTGGATATTTACACAAAAAAGTGAAATTTTCAAAAATCCAAAATATTGGCTGAAAACGACTAAATATCAAGGACTCATTGGGCGAATCGCTCTGGAACTGAAATCGGAACGCTCACTGACATTTCCCCTATCTGAAAGTCTGATAAATGCCGGAAAAATGACTAAGTCCAAAAAAAAAATTTTTTAAACTTTTTTAAATTTTACCCCCGTGGGATATATATTCTACCCACACACATTTGGAACTCTCCTGGGGTACCCTCACACATATTATTCCCTCATTTAGTGGATATTTTCACAAAAAAGTGAAATTTTCAAAAATCTAAAATATTGGCTGAAAACGACTAAATATGAAGGACTCATTGGGCGAATCGCTCTGGAACTGAAATCGGAATGCTCACTGACATTTCACCTATCTGAAAGTCTGATAAACGCCGGAAAAATGACTAAGTCCAAGAAAAAAATTTTTTCAACTTTTTTCAATTTTACCCCCGTGGGATATATATTCTACCCACACACATTTGGAACTCTCCTGGGGTACCCTCACACATATTATTCCCTCATTTAGTGGATATTTTCACAAAAAAGTGATATTTTCAAAAATCCAAAATATTGGCTGAAAACGACTAAATATCAAGGACTCATTGGGCGAATCCCTCTGGAACTGAAATCGGAACGCTCACTCACATTTCCCCTATCTGAAAGTCTGATAAACGCCGGAAAAATGACTAAGTCCAAAAAAAAATTTTTTTCAACTTTTTTTAATTTTACCCCCGTGAGATATATATTCTACCCACACACATTTTGAACTCTCCTGGGGTACCCTCACACATATTATTCCCTCATTTAGTGGATATTTTCACAAAAAAGTGAAATTTTCAAAAATCCAAAATATTGGCTGAAAACGACTAAATATCAAGGACTCATTGGGCGAATCGCTCTGGAACTGAAATCGGAATGCTCACTGACATTTCCCCTATCTGAAAGTCTGATAAACGCCGGAAAAATGACTAAGTCCAAGAAAAAAATTTTTTCAACTTTTTTCAATTTTACCCCCGTGGGATATATATTCTACCCACACACATTTGGAACTCTCCTGGGGTACCCTCACACATATTATTCCCTCATTTAGTGGATATTTTCACAAAAAAGTGAAATTTTCAAAAATCCAAAATATTGGCTGAAAACGACTAAATATCAAGGACTCATTGGGCGAATCGCTCTGGAACTGAAATCGGAGTGCTCACTGACATTTCCCCTATCTGAAAGTCTGATAAACGCCGGAAAAATGACTAAGTCCAAAAAAAAAATTTTTTAAACTTTTTTCAATTTTACCCCCGTGGGATATATATTCTACCCACACACATTTGGAACTCTCCTGGAGTACCCTCACACATATTATTCCCTCATTTAGTGGATATTTACACAAAAAAGTGAAATTTTCAAAAATCCAAAATATTGGCTGAAAACGACTAAATATCAAGGACTCATTGGGCGAATCGCTCTGGAACTGAAATCGGAACGCTCACTGACATTTCCCCTATCTGAAAGTCTGATAAATGCCGGAAAAATGACTAAGTCCAAAAAAAAAATTTTTTAAACTTTTTTCAATTTTACCCCCGTGGGATATATATTCTACCCACACACATTTGGAACTCTCCTGGGGTACCCTCACACATATTATTCCCTCATTTAGTGGATATTTTCACAAAAAAGTGAAATTTTCAAAAATCCAGAAAATTGGCTGAAAACGACTAAATATCAAGGAGTCATTGCGCGAATCGCTCTGGAACTGAAATCGGAACGCTCACTGACATTTCCCCTATCTGAAAGTCTGATAAACGCCGGAAAAATGACTAAGTCCAAAAAAAAATTTTTTCAACTTTTTTCAATTTTACCCCCGTGGGATATATATTCTACCCACACACATTTGGAACTCTCCTGGGGTACCCTCAACACATATTATTCCCTCATTTAGTGGATATTTTCACAAAAAAGTGAAATTTTCAAAAATCCAAAATATTGGCTGAAAACGACTAAATATCAAGGACTCATTGGGCGAATCGCTCTGGAACTGAAATCGGAACGCTCACTCACATTTCCCCTATCTGAAAGTCTGATAAACGCCGGAAAAATGACTAAGTCCAAAAAAAAATTTTTTTAAACTTTTTTTAATTTTACCCCCGTGAGATATATATTCTACCCACACACATTTGGAACTCTCCTGGGGTACCCTCACACATATTATTCCCTCATTTAGTGGACATTTTCACAAAAAAGTGAAATTTTCAAAAATCCAGAAAATTGGCTGAAAACGACTAAATATCAAGGAGTCATTGGGCGAATCGCTCTGGAACTGAAATCGGAACGCTCACTGACATTTCCCCTATCTGAAAGTCTGATAAACGCCGGAAAAATGACTAAGTCCAAAAAAAAAATTTTTTTAACTTTTTTCAATTTTACCCCCGTGGGATATATATTCTACCCACACACATTTGGAACTCTCCTGGGGTACCCTCACACATATTATTCCCTCATTTAGTGGATATTTTCACAAAAAAGTGAAATTTTCAAAAATCCAAAATATTGGCTGAAAACGACTAAATATCAAGGACTCATTGGGCGAATCGCTCTGGAACTGAAATCGGAACGCTCACTGACATTTCCCCTATCTGAAAGTCTGATAAACGCCGGAAAAATGACTAAGTCCAAAAAAAAAATTTTTTAAACTTTTTTCAATTTTACCCCCGTGGGATATATATTCTACCCACACACATTTGGAACTCTCCTGGAGTACCCTCACACATATTATTCCCTCATTTAGTGGATATTTACACAAAAAAGTGAAATTTTCAAAAATCCAAAATATTGGCTGAAAACGACTAAATATCAAGGACTCATTGGGCGAATCGCTCTGGAACTGAAATCGGAACGCTCACTGACATTTCCCCTATCTGAAAGTCTGATAAACGCCGGAAAAATGACTAAGTCCAAAAAAAAATTTTTTTTAACTTTTTTCAATTTTACCCCCGTGGGATATATATTCTACCCACACACATTTGGAACTCTCCTGGGGTACCCTCACACATATTATTCCCTCATTTAGTGGATATTTTCACAAAAAAGTGAAATTTTCAAAAATCCAAAATATTGGCTGAAAACGACTAAATATCAAGGACTCATTGGGCGAATCGCTCTGGAACTGAAATCGGAACGCTCACTCACATTTCCCCTATCTGAAAGTCTGATAAACGCCGGAAAAATGACTAAGTCCAAAAAAAAATTTTTTTCAACTTTTTTTAATTTTACCCCCGTGGGATATATATTCTACCCACACACATTTGGAACTCTCCTGGGGTACCCTCACACATATTATTCCCTCATTTAGTGGATATTTTCACAAAAAAGTGAAATTTTCAAAAAACCAGAAAATTGGCTGAAAACGACTAAATATCACGGAGTCATTGGGCGAATCGCTCTGGAACTGAAATCGGAACGCTCACTGACATTTCCCCTATCTGAAAGTCTGATAAACGCGGGAAAAATGACTAAGCCCAAAAAAAAAATTTTTTCAACTTTTTTTAATTTTACCCCCGTGGGATATATATTCTACCCACACACATTTGGAACTCTCCTGTGGTACCCTCACACATATTATTCCCTCATTTAGTGGATATTTTCACAAAAAAGTGAAATTTTCAAAAATCCAAAATATTGGCTGAAAACGACTAAATATCAAGGACTCATTGGTCGAATCGCTCTGGAACTGAAATCGGAACGCTCACTGACATTTCCCCTATCTGAAAGTCTGATAAACGCCGGAAAAATGACTAAGTCCAAAAAAAAATTTTTTTCAACTTTTTTTAATTTTACCCCCGTGGGATATATATTCTACGCACACACATTTGGAACTCTCCTGGGGTACCCTCACACATATTATTCCCTCATTTAGTGGATATTTTCACAAAAAAGTGAAATTTTCAAAAATCCAGAAAATTGGCTGAAAACAACTAAATATCAAGGAGTCATTGGGCGAATCGCTCTGGAACTGAAATCGGAACGCTCACTGACATTTTCCCTATCTGAAAGTCTGATAAACGCCGGAAAAATGACTAAGTCCAAGAAAAAAATTTTTTCAACTTTTTTCAATTTTACCCCCGTGGGATATATATTCTACCCACACACATTTGGAACTCTCCTGGGGTACCCTCAACACATATTTTTCCCTCATTTAGTGGATATTTTCACAAAAAAGTGAAATTTTCAAAAATCCAAAATATTGGCTGAAAACGACTAAATATCAAGGACTCATTGGGCGAATCGCTCTGGAACTGAAATCGGAACGCTCACTGACATTTTCCCTATCTGAAAGTCTGATAAACGCCGGAAAAATGACTAAGTCCAAGAAAAAAATTTTTTCAACTTTTTTCAATTTTACCCCCGTGGGATATATATTCTACCCACACACATTTGGAACTCTCCTGGGGTACCCTCACACATATTATTCCCTCATTTAGTGGATATTTTCACAAAAAAGTGAAATTTTCAAAAATCCAAAATATTGGCTGAAAACGACTAAATATCAAGGACTCATTGGGCGAATCGCTCTGGAACTGAAATCGGAACGCTCACTGACATTTCCCCTATCTGAAAGTCTGATAAACGCCGGAAAAATGACTAAGTCCAAAAAAAAAATTTTTTAAACTTTTTTAAATTTTACCCCCGTGGGATATATATTCTACCCACACACATTTGGAACTCTCCTGGGGTACCCTCACACATATTATTCCCTCATTTAGTGGATATTTTCACAAAAAAGTGATATTTTCAAAAATCCAAAATATTGGCTGAAAACGACTAAATATCAAGGACTCATTGGGCGAATCGCTCTGGAACTGAAATCGGAACGCTCACTCACATTTCCCCTATCTGAAAGTCTGATAAACGCCGGAAAAATGACTAAGTCCAAAAAAAAATTTTTTTCAACTTTTTTTAATTTTACCCCCGTGGGATATATATTCTACGCACACACATTTGGAACTCTCCTGGGGTACCCTCACACATATTATTCCCTCATTTAGTGGATATTTTCACAAAAAAGTGAAATTTTCAAAAATCCAGAAAATTGGCTGAAAACGACTAAATATCAAGGAGTCATTGGGCGAATCGCTCTGGAACTGAAATCGGAACGCTCACTGACATTTCCCCTATCTGAAAGTCTGATAAACGCCGGAAAAATGACTAAGTCCAAAAAAAAAATTTTTTTAACTTTTTTCAATTTTACCCCCGTGGGATATATATTCTACCCACACACATTTGGAACTCTCCTGGGGTACCCTCACACATATTATTCCCTCATTTAGTGGATATTTTCACAAAAAAGTGAAATTTTCAAAAATCCAAAATATTGGCTGAAAACGACTAAATATCAAGGACTCATTGGGCGAATCGCTCTGGAACTGAAATCGGAACGCTCACTGACATTTCCCCTATCTGAAAGTCTGATAAACGCCGGAAAAATGACTAAGTCCAAAAAAAAAATTTTTTAAACTTTTTTAAATTTACCCCCGTGGGATATATATTCTACCCACACACATTTGGAACTCTCCTGGGGTACCCTCACACATATTATTCCCTCATTTAGTGGATATTTTCACAAAAAAGTGAAATTTTCAAAAATCTAAAATATTGGCTGAAAACGACTAAATATGAAGGACTCATTGGGCGAATCGCTCTGGAACTGAAATCGGAATGCTCACTGACATTTCACCTATCTGAAAGTCTGATAAACGCCGGAAAAATGACTAAGTCCAAGAAAAAAATTTTTTCAACTTTTTTCAATTTTACCCCCGTGGGATATATATTCTACCCACACACATTTGGAACTCTCCTGGGGTACCCTCACACATATTATTCCCTCATTTAGTGGATATTTTCACAAAAAAGTGATATTTTCAAAAATCCAAAATATTGGCTGAAAACGACTAAATATCAAGGACTCATTGGGCGAATCGCTCTGGAACTGAAATCGGAACGCTCACTGACATTTCCCCTATCTGAAAGTCTGATAAACGCCGGAAAAATGACTAAGTCCAAAAAAAAAATTTTTTAAACTTTTTTCAATTTTACCCCCGTGGGATATATATTCTACCCACACACCTTTGGAACTCTCCTGGGGTACCCTCACACATATTATTCCCTCATTTAGTGGATATTTTCACAAAAAAGTGAAATTTTCAAAAATCCAGAAAATTGGCTGAAAACGACTAATTATCAAGGAGTCATTGCGCGAATCGCTCTGGAACTGAAATCGGAACGCTCACTGACATTTCCCCTATCTGAAAGTCTGATAAACGCCGGAAAAATGACTAAGTCCAAGAAAAAAATTTTTTCAACTTTTTTCAATTTTACCCCCGTGGGATATATATTCTACCCACACACATTTGGAACTCTCCTGGGGTACCCTCAACACATATTTTTCCCTCATTTAGTGGATATTTTCACAAAAAAGTGAAATTTTCAAAAATCCAAAATATTGGCTGAAAACGACTAAATATCAAGGACTCATTGGGCGAATCGCTCTGGAACTGAAATCGGAACGCTCACTGACATTTCCCCTATATGAAAGTCTGATAAACGCCGGAAAAATGACTAAGTCCAAAAAAAAAATTTTTTAAACTTTTTTCAATTTTACCCCCGTGGGATATATATTCTACCCACACACATTTGGAACTCTCCTGGAGTACCCTCACACATATTATTCCCTCATTTAGTGGATATTTTCACAAAAAAGTGAAATTTTCAAAAATCCAAAATATTGGCTGAAAACGACTAAATATCAAGGACTCATTGGGCGAATCGCTCTGGAACTGAAATCGGAACGCTCACTCACATTTCCCCTATCTGAAAGTCTGATAAACGCGGGAAAAATGACTAAGTCCAAAAAAAAATTTTTTTCAACTTTTTTTAATTTTACCCCCGTGGGATATATATTCTACGCACACACATTTGGAACTCTCCTGGGGTACCCTCACACATATTATTCCCTCATTTAGTGGATATTTTCACAAAAAAGTGAAATTTTCAAAAATCCAGAAAATTGGCTGAAAACAACTAAATATCAAGGAGTCATTGGGCGAATCGCTCTGGAACTGAAATCGGAACGCTCACTGACATTTTCCCTATCTGAAAGTCTGATAAACGCCGGAAAAATGACTAAGTCCAAGAAAAAAATTTTTTCAACTTTTTTCAATTTTACCCCCGTGGGATATATATTCTACCCACACACATTTGGAACTCTCCTGGGGTACCCTCAACACATATTTTTCCCTCATTTAGTGGATATTTTCACAAAAAAGTGAAATTTTCAAAAATCCGAAATATTGGCTGAAAACGACTAAATATCAAGGACTCATTGGGCGAATCGCTCTGGAACTGAAATCGGAACGCTCACTGACATTTTCCCTATCTGAAAGTCTGATAAACGCCGGAAAAATGACTAAGTCCAAGAAAAAAATTTTTTCAACTTTTTTCAATTTTACCCCCGTGGGATATATATTCTACCCACACACATTTGGAACTCTCCTGGGGTACCCTCAACACATATTTTTCCCTCATTTAGTGGATATTTTCACAAAAAAGTGAAATTTTCAAAAATCCAAAATATTGGCTGAAAACGACTAAATATCAAGGACTCATTGGGCGAATCGCTCTGGAACTGAAATCGGAACGCTCACTGACATTTCCCCTATATGAAAGTCTGATAAACGCCGGAAAAATGACTAAATCCAAAAAAAAAATTTTTTTTAACTTTTTTAAATTTTACCCCCGTGGGATATATATTCTACCCACACACATTTGGAACTCTCCTGGGGTACCCTCACACATATTATTCCCTCATTTAGTGGATATTTTCACAAAAAAGTGAAATTTTCAAAAATCCAAAATATTGGCTGAAAACGACTAAATATCAAGGACTCATTGGGCGAATCGCTCTGGAACTGAAATCGGAACGCTCACTGACATTTCCCCTATCTGAAAGTCTGATAAACGCCGGAAAAATGACTAAGTCCAAAAAAAAAATTTTTTAAACTTTTTTAAATTTTACCCCCGTGGGATATATATTCTACCCACACACATTTGGAACTCTCCTGGGGTACCCTCACACATATTATTCCCTCATTTAGTGGATATTTTCACAAAAAAGTGATATTTTCAAAAATCCAAAATATTGGCTGAAAACGACTAAATATCAAGGACTCATTGGGCGAATCGCTCTGGAACTGAAATCGGAACGCTCACTCACATTTCCCCTATCTGAAAGTCTGATAAACGCCGGAAAAATGACTAAGTCCAAAAAAAAATTTTTTTCAACTTTTTTTAATTTTACCCCCGTGGGATATATATTCTACGCACACACATTTGGAACTCTCCTGGGGTACCCTCACACATATTATTCCCTCATTTAGTGGATATTTTCACAAAAAAGTGAAATTTTCAAAAATCCAGAAAATTGGCTGAAAACGACTAAATATCAAGGAGTCATTGGGCGAATCGCTCTGGAACTGAAATCGGAACGCTCACTGACATTTCCCCTATCTGAAAGTCTGATAAACGCCGGAAAAATGACTAAGTCCAAAAAAAAAATTTTTTTAACTTTTTTCAATTTTACCCCCGTGGGATATATATTCTACCCACACACATTTGGAACTCTCCTGGGGTACCCTCACACATATTATTCCCTCATTTAGTGGATATTTTCACAAAAAAGTGAAATTTTCAAAAATCCAAAATATTGGCTGAAAACGACTAAATATCAAGGACTCATTGGGCGAATCGCTCTGGAACTGAAATCGGAACGCTCACTGACATTTCCCCTATCTGAAAGTCTGATAAACGCCGGAAAAATGACTAAGTCCAAAAAAAAAATTTTTTAAACTTTTTTAAATTTACCCCCGTGGGATATATATTCTACCCACACACATTTGGAACTCTCCTGGGGTACCCTCACACATATTATTCCCTCATTTAGTGGATATTTTCACAAAAAAGTGAAATTTTCAAAAATCTAAAATATTGGCTGAAAACGACTAAATATGAAGGACTCATTGGGCGAATCGCTCTGGAACTGAAATCGGAACGCTCACTGACATTTCCCCTATCTGAAAGTCTGATAAACGCCGGAAAAATGACTAAGTCCAAAAAAAAATTTTTTTCAACTTTTTTTAATTTTACCCCCGTGAGATATATATTCTACCCACACACATTTTGAACTCTCCTGGGGTACCCTCACACATATTATTCCCTCATTTAGTGGATATTTTCACAAAAAAGTGAAATTTTCAAAAATCCAAAATATTTGCTGAAAACGACTAAATATCAAGGACTCATTGGGCGAATCGCTCTGGAACTGAAATCGGAATGCTCACTGACATTTCCCCTATCTGAAAGTCTGATAAACGCCGGAAAAATGACTAAGTCCAAGAAAAAAATTTTTTCAACTTTTTTTAATTTTACCCCCGTGGGATATATATTCTACCCACACACATTTGGAACTCTCCTGGGGTACCCTCACACATATTATTCCCTCATTTAGTGGATATTTTCACAAAAAAGTGAAATTTTCAAAAATCCAAAATATTGGCTGAAAACGACTAAATATCAAGGACTCATTGGGCGAATCGCTCTGGAACTGAAATCGGAGTGCTCACTGACATTTCCCCTATCTGAAAGTCTGATAAACGCCGGAAAAATGACTAAGTCCAAAAAAAAAATTTTTTAAACTTTTTTCAATTTTACCCCCGTGGGATATATATTCTACCCACACACATTTGGAACTCTCCTGGAGTACCCTCACACATATTATTCCCTCATTTAGTGGATATTTACACAAAAAAGTGAAATTTTCAAAAATCCAAAATATTGGCTGAAAACGACTAAATATCAAGGACTCATTGGGCGAATCGCTCTGGAACTGAAATCGGAACGCTCACTGACATTTCCCCTATCTGAAAGTCTGATAAATGCCGGAAAAATGACTAAGTCCAAAAAAAAAATTTTTTAAACTTTTTTCAATTTTACCCCCGTGGGATATATATTCTACCCACACACATTTGGAACTCTCCTGGGGTACCCTCACACATATTATTCCCTCATTTAGTGGATATTTTCACAAAAAAGTGAAATTTTCAAAAATCTAAAATATTGGCTGAAAACGACTAAATATGAAGGACTCATTGGGCGAATCGCTCTGGAACTGAAATCGGAATGCTCACTGACATTTCACCTATCTGAAAGTCTGATAAACGCCGGAAAAATGACTAAGTCCAAGAAAAAAATTTTTTAAACTTTTTTCAATTTTACCCCCGTGGGATATATATTCTACCCACACACATTTGGAACTCTCCTGGAGTACCCTCACACATATTATTCCCTCATTTAGTGGATATTTACACAAAAAAGTGAAATTTTCAAAAATCCAAAATATTGGCTGAAAACGACTAAATATCAAGGACTCATTGGGCGAATCGCTCTGGAACTGAAATCGGAACGCTCACTGACATTTCCCCTATCTGAAAGTCTGATAAACGCCGGAAAAATGACTAAGTCCAAAAAAAAAATTTTTTAAACTTTTTTCAATTTTACCCCCGTGGGATATATATTCTACCCACACACCTTTGGAACTCTCCTGGGGTACCCTCACACATATTATTCCCTCATTTAGTGGATATTTTCACAAAAAAGTGAAATTTTCAAAAATCCAGAAAATTGGCTGAAAACGACTAATTATCAAGGAGTCATTGCGCGAATCGCTCTGGAACTGAAATCGGAACGCTCACTGACATTTCCCCTATCTGAAAGTCTGATAAACGCCGGAAAAATGACTAAGTCCAAGAAAAAAATTTTTTCAACTTTTTTCAATTTTACCCCCGTGGGATATATATTCTACCCACACACATTTGGAACTCTCCTGGGGTACCCTCAACACATATTTTTCCCTCATTTAGTGGATATTTTCACAAAAAAGTGAAATTTTCAAAAATCCAAAATATTGGCTGAAAACGACTAAATATCAAGGACTCATTGGGCGAATCGCTCTGGAACTGAAATCGGAACGCTCACTGACATTTCCCCTATATGAAAGTCTGATAAACGCCGGAAAAATGACTAAGTCCAAAAAAAAAATTTTTTAAACTTTTTTCAATTTTACCCCCGTGGGATATATATTCTACCCACACACATTTGGAACTCTCCTGGAGTACCCTCACACATATTATTCCCTCATTTAGTGGATATTTTCACAAAAAAGTGAAATTTTCAAAAATCCAAAATATTGGCTGAAAACGACTAAATATCAAGGACTCATTGGGCGAATCGCTCTGGAACTGAAATCGGAACGCTCACTCACATTTCCCCTATCTGAAAGTCTGATAAACGCGGGAAAAATGACTAAGTCCAAAAAAAAATTTTTTTCAACTTTTTTTAATTTTACCCCCGTGGGATATATATTCTACGCACACACATTTGGAACTCTCCTGGGGTACCCTCACACATATTATTCCCTCATTTAGTGGATATTTTCACAAAAAAGTGAAATTTTCAAAAATCCAGAAAATTGGCTGAAAACAACTAAATATCAAGGAGTCATTGGGCGAATCGCTCTGGAACTGAAATCGGAACGCTCACTGACATTTTCCCTATCTGAAAGTCTGATAAACGCCGGAAAAATGACTAAGTCCAAGAAAAAAATTTTTTCAACTTTTTTCAATTTTACCCCCGTGGGATATATATTCTACCCACACACATTTGGAACTCTCCTGGGGTACCCTCAACACATATTTTTCCCTCATTTAGTGGATATTTTCACAAAAAAGTGAAATTTTCAAAAATCCGAAATATTGGCTGAAAACGACTAAATATCAAGGACTCATTGGGCGAATCGCTCTGGAACTGAAATCGGAACGCTCACTGACATTTTCCCTATCTGAAAGTCTGATAAACGCCGGAAAAATGACTAAGTCCAAGAAAAAAATTTTTTCAACTTTTTTCAATTTTACCCCCGTGGGATATATATTCTACCCACACACATTTGGAACTCTCCTGGGGTACCCTCAACACATATTTTTCCCTCATTTAGTGGATATTTTCACAAAAAAGTGAAATTTTCAAAAATCCAAAATATTGGCTGAAAACGACTAAATATCAAGGACTCATTGGGCGAATCGCTCTGGAACTGAAATCGGAACGCTCACTGACATTTCCCCTATATGAAAGTCTGATAAACGCCGGAAAAATGACTAAATCCAAAAAAAAAATTTTTTTTAACTTTTTTAAATTTTACCCCCGTGGGATATATATTCTACCCACACACATTTGGAACTCTCCTGGGGTACCCTCACACATATTATTCCCTCATTTAGTGGATATTTTCACAAAAAAGTGAAATTTTCAAAAATCCAAAATATTGGCTGAAAACGACTAAATATCAAGGACTCATTGGGCGAATCGCTCTGGAACTGAAATCGGAACGCTCACTGACATTTCCCCTATCTGAAAGTCTGATAAACGCCGGAAAAATGACTAAGTCCAAAAAAAAAATTTTTTAAACTTTTTTAAATTTTACCCCCGTGGGATATATATTCTACCCACACACATTTGGAACTCTCCTGGGGTACCCTCACACATATTATTCCCTCATTTAGTGGATATTTTCACAAAAAAGTGATATTTTCAAAAATCCAAAATATTGGCTGAAAACGACTAAATATCAAGGACTCATTGGGCGAATCGCTCTGGAACTGAAATCGGAACGCTCACTCACATTTCCCCTATCTGAAAGTCTGATAAACGCCGGAAAAATGACTAAGTCCAAAAAAAAATTTTTTTCAACTTTTTTTAATTTTACCCCCGTGGGATATATATTCTACGCACACACATTTGGAACTCTCCTGGGGTACCCTCACACATATTATTCCCTCATTTAGTGGATATTTTCACAAAAAAGTGAAATTTTCAAAAATCCAGAAAATTGGCTGAAAACGACTAAATATCAAGGAGTCATTGGGCGAATCGCTCTGGAACTGAAATCGGAACGCTCACTGACATTTCCCCTATCTGAAAGTCTGATAAACGCCGGAAAAATGACTAAGTCCAAAAAAAAAATTTTTTTAACTTTTTTCAATTTTACCCCCGTGGGATATATATTCTACCCACACACATTTGGAACTCTCCTGGGGTACCCTCACACATATTATTCCCTCATTTAGTGGATATTTTCACAAAAAAGTGAAATTTTCAAAAATCCAAAATATTGGCTGAAAACGACTAAATATCAAGGACTCATTGGGCGAATCGCTCTGGAACTGAAATCGGAACGCTCACTGACATTTCCCCTATCTGAAAGTCTGATAAACGCCGGAAAAATGACTAAGTCCAAAAAAAAAATTTTTTAAACTTTTTTAAATTTACCCCCGTGGGATATATATTCTACCCACACACATTTGGAACTCTCCTGGGGTACCCTCACACATATTATTCCCTCATTTAGTGGATATTTTCACAAAAAAGTGAAATTTTCAAAAATCTAAAATATTGGCTGAAAACGACTAAATATGAAGGACTCATTGGGCGAATCGCTCTGGAACTGAAATCGGAACGCTCACTGACATTTCCCCTATCTGAAAGTCTGATAAACGCCGGAAAAATGACTAAGTCCAAAAAAAAATTTTTTTCAACTTTTTTTAATTTTACCCCCGTGAGATATATATTCTACCCACACACATTTTGAACTCTCCTGGGGTACCCTCACACATATTATTCCCTCATTTAGTGGATATTTTCACAAAAAAGTGAAATTTTCAAAAATCCAAAATATTTGCTGAAAACGACTAAATATCAAGGACTCATTGGGCGAATCGCTCTGGAACTGAAATCGGAATGCTCACTGACATTTCCCCTATCTGAAAGTCTGATAAACGCCGGAAAAATGACTAAGTCCAAGAAAAAAATTTTTTCAACTTTTTTTAATTTTACCCCCGTGGGATATATATTCTACCCACACACATTTGGAACTCTCCTGGGGTACCCTCACACATATTATTCCCTCATTTAGTGGATATTTTCACAAAAAAGTGAAATTTTCAAAAATCCAAAATATTGGCTGAAAACGACTAAATATCAAGGACTCATTGGGCGAATCGCTCTGGAACTGAAATCGGAGTGCTCACTGACATTTCCCCTATCTGAAAGTCTGATAAACGCCGGAAAAATGACTAAGTCCAAAAAAAAAATTTTTTAAACTTTTTTCAATTTTACCCCCGTGGGATATATATTCTACCCACACACATTTGGAACTCTCCTGGAGTACCCTCACACATATTATTCCCTCATTTAGTGGATATTTACACAAAAAAGTGAAATTTTCAAAAATCCAAAATATTGGCTGAAAACGACTAAATATCAAGGACTCATTGGGCGAATCGCTCTGGAACTGAAATCGGAACGCTCACTGACATTTCCCCTATCTGAAAGTCTGATAAATGCCGGAAAAATGACTAAGTCCAAAAAAAAAATTTTTTAAACTTTTTTCAATTTTACCCCCGTGGGATATATATTCTACCCACACACATTTGGAACTCTCCTGGGGTACCCTCACACATATTATTCCCTCATTTAGTGGATATTTTCACAAAAAAGTGAAATTTTCAAAAATCTAAAATATTGGCTGAAAACGACTAAATATGAAGGACTCATTGGGCGAATCGCTCTGGAACTGAAATCGGAATGCTCACTGACATTTCACCTATCTGAAAGTCTGATAAACGCCGGAAAAATGACTAAGTCCAAGAAAAAAATTTTTTAAACTTTTTTCAATTTTACCCCCGTGGGATATATATTCTACCCACACACATTTGGAACTCTCCTGGAGTACCCTCACACATATTATTCCCTCATTTAGTGGATATTTACACAAAAAAGTGAAATTTTCAAAAATCCAAAATATTGGCTGAAAACGACTAAATATCAAGGACTCATTGGGCGAATCGCTCTGGAACTGAAATCGGAACGCTCACTGACATTTCCCCTATCTGAAAGTCTGATAAATGCCGGAAAAATGACTAAGTCCAAAAAAAAAATTTTTTAAACTTTTTTAAATTTTACCCCCGTGGGATATATATTCTACCCACACACATTTGGAACTCTCCTGGGGTACCCTCACACATATTATTCCCTCATTTAGTGGATATTTTCACAAAAAAGTGAAATTTTCAAAAATCTAAAATATTGGCTGAAAACGACTAAATATGAAGGACTCATTGGGCGAATCGCTCTGGAACTGAAATCGGAATGCTCACTGACATTTCACCTATCTGAAAGTCTGATAAACGCCGGAAAAATGACTAAGTCCAAGAAAAAAATTTTTTCAACTTTTTTCAATTTTACCCCCGTGGGATATATATTCTACCCACACACATTTGGAACTCTCCTGGGGTACCCTCACACATATTATTCCCTCATTTAGTGGATATTTTCACAAAAAAGTGATATTTTCAAAAATCCAAAATATTGGCTGAAAACGACTAAATATCAAGGACTCATTGGGCGAATCCCTCTGGAACTGAAATCGGAACGCTCACTCACATTTCCCCTATCTGAAAGTCTGATAAACGCCGGAAAAATGACTAAGTCCAAAAAAAAATTTTTTTCAACTTTTTTTAATTTTACCCCCGTGAGATATATATTCTACCCACACACATTTTGAACTCTCCTGGGGTACCCTCACACATATTATTCCCTCATTTAGTGGATATTTTCACAAAAAAGTGAAATTTTCAAAAATCCAAAATATTGGCTGAAAACGACTAAATATCAAGGACTCATTGGGCGAATCGCTCTGGAACTGAAATCGGAATGCTCACTGACATTTCCCCTATCTGAAAGTCTGATAAACGCCGGAAAAATGACTAAGTCCAAGAAAAAAATTTTTTCAACTTTTTTCAATTTTACCCCCGTGGGATATATATTCTACCCACACACATTTGGAACTCTCCTGGGGTACCCTCACACATATTATTCCCTCATTTAGTGGATATTTTCACAAAAAAGTGAAATTTTCAAAAATCCAAAATATTGGCTGAAAACGACTAAATATCAAGGACTCATTGGGCGAATCGCTCTGGAACTGAAATCGGAGTGCTCACTGACATTTCCCCTATCTGAAAGTCTGATAAACGCCGGAAAAATGACTAAGTCCAAAAAAAAAATTTTTTAAACTTTTTTCAATTTTACCCCCGTGGGATATATATTCTACCCACACACATTTGGAACTCTCCTGGAGTACCCTCACACATATTATTCCCTCATTTAGTGGATATTTACACAAAAAAGTGAAATTTTCAAAAATCCAAAATATTGGCTGAAAACGACTAAATATCAAGGACTCATTGGGCGAATCGCTCTGGAACTGAAATCGGAACGCTCACTGACATTTCCCCTATCTGAAAGTCTGATAAATGCCGGAAAAATGACTAAGTCCAAAAAAAAAATTTTTTAAACTTTTTTCAATTTTACCCCCGTGGGATATATATTCTACCCACACACATTTGGAACTCTCCTGGGGTACCCTCACACATATTATTCCCTCATTTAGTGGATATTTTCACAAAAAAGTGAAATTTTCAAAAATCCAGAAAATTGGCTGAAAACGACTAAATATCAAGGAGTCATTGCGCGAATCGCTCTGGAACTGAAATCGGAACGCTCACTGACATTTCCCCTATCTGAAAGTCTGATAAACGCCGGAAAAATGACTAAGTCCAAAAAAAAATTTTTTCAACTTTTTTCAATTTTACCCCCGTGGGATATATATTCTACCCACACACATTTGGAACTCTCCTGGGGTACCCTCAACACATATTATTCCCTCATTTAGTGGATATTTTCACAAAAAAGTGAAATTTTCAAAAATCCAAAATATTGGCTGAAAACGACTAAATATCAAGGACTCATTGGGCGAATCGCTCTGGAACTGAAATCGGAACGCTCACTCACATTTCCCCTATCTGAAAGTCTGATAAACGCCGGAAAAATGACTAAGTCCAAAAAAAAATTTTTTTAAACTTTTTTTAATTTTACCCCCGTGAGATATATATTCTACCCACACACATTTGGAACTCTCCTGGGGTACCCTCACACATATTATTCCCTCATTTAGTGGATATTTTCACAAAAAAGTGAAATTTTCAAAAATCCAGAAAATTGGCTGAAAACGACTAAATATCAAGGAGTCATTGGGCGAATCGCTCTGGAACTGAAATCGGAACGCTCACTGACATTTCCCCTATCTGAAAGTCTGATAAACGCCGGAAAAATGACTAAGTCCAAAAAAAAAATTTTTTTAACTTTTTTCAATTTTACCCCCGTTTGATATATATTCTACCCACACACATTTGGAACTCTCCTGGGGTACCCTCACACATATTATTCCCTCATTTAGTGGATATTTTCACAAAAAAGTGAAATTTTCAAAAATCCAAAATATTGGCTGAAAACGACTAAATATCAAGGACTCATTGGGCGAATCGCTCTGGAACTGAAATCGGAACGCTCACTGACATTTCCCCTATCTGAAAGTCTGATAAACGCCGGAAAAATGACTAAGTCCAAAAAAAAAATTTTTTAAACTTTTTTCAATTTTACCCCCGTGGGATATATATTCTACCCACACACATTTGGAACTCTCCTGGAGTACCCTCACACATATTATTCCCTCATTTAGTGGATATTTACACAAAAAAGTGAAATTTTCAAAAATCCAAAATATTGGCTGAAAACGACTAAATATCAAGGACTCATTGGGCGAATCGCTCTGGAACTGAAATCGGAACGCTCACTGACATTTCCCCTATCTGAAAGTCTGATAAACGCCGGAAAAATGACTAAGTCCAAAAAAAAATTTTTTTTAACTTTTTTCAATTTTACCCCCGTGGGATATATATTCTACCCACACACATTTGGAACTCTCCTGGGGTACCCTCACACATATTATTCCCTCATTTAGTGGATATTTTCACAAAAAAGTGAAATTTTCAAAAATCCAAAATATTGGCTGAAAACGACTAAATATCAAGGACTCATTGGGCGAATCGCTCTGGAACTGAAATCGGAACGCTCACTCACATTTCCCCTATCTGAAAGTCTGATAAACGCCGGAAAAATGACTAAGTCCAAAAAAAAATTTTTTTCAACTTTTTTTAATTTTACCCCCGTGGGATATATATTCTACCCACACACATTTGGAACTCTCCTGGGGTACCCTCACACATATTATTCCCTCATTTAGTGGATATTTTCACAAAAAAGTGAAATTTTCAAAAAAACAGAAAATTGGCTGAAAACGACTAAATATCACGGAGTCATTGGGCGAATCGCTCTGGAACTGAAATCGGAACGCTCACTGACATTTCCCCTATCTGAAAGTCTGATAAACGCGGGAAAAATGACTAAGCCCAAAAAAAAAATTTTTTCAACTTTTTTTAATTTTACCCCCGTGGGATATATATTCTACCCACACACATTTGGAACTCTCCTGTGGTACCCTCACACATATTATTCCCTCATTTAGTGGATATTTTCACAAAAAAGTGAAATTTTCAAAAATCCAAAATATTGGCTGAAAACGACTAAATATCAAGGACTCATTGGTCGAATCGCTCTGGAACTGAAATCGGAACGCTCACTGACATTTCCCCTATCTGAAAGTCTGATAAACGCCGGAAAAATGACTAAGTCCAAAAAAAAAATTTTTTAAACTTTTTTCAATTTTACCCCCGTGGGATATATATTCTACCCACACACATTTGGAACTCTCCTGGGGTACACTCACACATATTATTCCCTCATTTAGTGGATATTTTCACAAAAAAGTGATATTTTCAAAAATCCAAAATATTGGCTGAAAACGACTAAATATCAAGGACTCATTGGGCGAATCGCTCTGGAACTGAAATCGGAACGCTCACTCACATTTCCCCTATCTGAAAGTCTGATAAACGCCGGAAAAATGACTAAGTCCAAAAAAAAATTTTTTTAAACTTTTTTTAATTTTACCCCCGTGAGATATATATTCTACCCACACACATTTGGAACTCTCCTGGGGTACCCTCACACATATTATTCCCTCATTTAGTGGATATTTTCACAAAAAAGTGAAATTTTCAAAAATCCAGAAAATTGGCTGAAAACGACTAAATATCAAGGAGTCATTGGGCGAATCGCTCTGGAACTGAAATCGGAACGCTCACTGACATTTCCCCTATCTGAAAGTCTGATAAACGCCGGAAAAATGACTAAGTCCAAAAAAAAAATTTTTTTAACTTTTTTCAATTTTACCCCCGTGGGATATATATTCTACCCACACACATTTGGAACTCTCCTGGGGTACCCTCACACATATTATTCCCTCATTTAGTGGATATTTTCACAAAAAAGTGAAATTTTCAAAAATCCAAAATATTGGCTGAAAACGACTAAATATCAAGGACTCATTGGGCGAATCGCTCTGGAACTGAAATCGGAACGCTCACTGACATTTCCCCTATCTGAAAGTCTGATAAACGCCGGAAAAATGACTAAGTCCAAAAAAAAAATTTTTTAAACTTTTTTCAATTTTACCCCCGTGGGATATATATTCTACCCACACACATTTGGAACTCTCCTGGAGTACCCTCACACATATTATTCCCTCATTTAGTGGATATTTACACAAAAAAGTGAAATTTTCAAAAATCCAAAATATTGGCTGAAAACGACTAAATATCAAGGACTCATTGGGCGAATCGCTCTGGAACTGAAATCGGAACGCTCACTGACATTTCCCCTATCTGAAAGTCTGATAAACGCCGGAAAAATGACTAAGTCCAAGAAAAAAATTTTTTCAACTTTTTTCAATTTTACCCCCGTGGGATATATATTCTACCCACACAAATTTGGAACTCTCCTGGGGTACCCTCACACATATTATTCCCTCATTTAGTGGATATTTTCACAAAAAAGTGAAATTTTCAAAAATCCAAAATATTGGCTGAAAACGACTAAATATCAAGGACTCATTGGGCGAATCGCTCTGGAACTGAAATCGGAACGCTCACTGACATTTCCCCTATCTGAAAGTCTGATAAACGCCGGAAAAACGACTAAGTCCAAAAAAAAAATTTTTTAAACTTTTTTCAATTTTACCCCCGTGGGATATATATTCTACCCACACACATTTGGAACTCTCCTGGAGTACCCTCACACATATTATTCCCTCATTTAGTGGATATTTTCACAAAAAAGTGAAATTTTCAAAAATCCAAAATATTGGCTGAAAACGACTAAATATCAAGGACTCATTGGGCGAATCGCTCTGGAACTGAAATCGGAACGCTCACTCACATTTCCCCTATCTGAAAGTCTGATAAACGCCGGAAAAATGACTAAGTCCAAAAAAAAATTTTTTTCAACTTTTTTTAATTTTACCCCCGTGGGATATATATTCTACCCACACACATTTGGAACTATCCTGGGGTACCCTCACACATATTATTCCCTCATTTAGTGGATATTTTCACAAAAAAGTGAAATTTTCAAAAAACCAGAAAATTGGCTGAAAACGACTAAATATCACGGAGTCATTGGGCGAATCGCTCTGGAACTGAAATCGGAACGCTCACTGACATTTCCCCTATCTGAAAGTCTGATAAACGCGGGAAAAATGACTAAGCCCAAAAAAAAAATTTTTTCAACTTTTTTTAATTTTACCCCCGTGGGATATATATTCTACCCACACACATTTGGAACTCTCCTGTGGTACCCTCACACATATTATTCCCTCATTTAGTGGATATTTTCACAAAAAAGTGAAATTTTCAAAAATCCAAAATATTGGCTGAAAACGACTAAATATCAAGGACTCATTGGGCGAATCGCTCTGGAACTGAAATCGGAACGCTCACTGACATTTCCCCTATCTGAAAGTCTGATAAACGCCGGAAAAATGACTAAGTCCAAGAAAAAAATTTTTTCAACTTTTTTCAATTTTACCCCCGTGGGATATATATTCTACCCACACACATTTGGAACTCTCCTGGAGTACCCTCACACATATTATTCCCTCATTTAGTGGATATTTACACAAAAAAGTGAAATTTTCAAAAATCCAAAATATTGGCTGAAAACGACTAAATATCAAGGACTCATTGGGCGAATCGCTCTGGAACTGAAATCGGAACGCTCACTGACATTTCCCCTATCTGAAAGTCTGATAAACGCCGGAAAAATGACTAAGTCCAAGAAAAAAAATTTTTCAACTTTTTTCAATTTTACCCCCGTGGGATATATATTCTACCCACACAAATTTGGAACTCTCCTGGGGTACCCTCACACATATTATTCCCTCATTTAGTGGATATTTTCACAAAAAAGTGAAATTTTCAAAAATCCAAAATATTGGCTGAAAACGACTAAATATCAAGGACTCATTGGGCGAATCGCTCTGGAACTGAAATCGGAACGCTCACTGACATTTCCCCTATCTGAAAGTCTGATAAACGCCGGAAAAATGACTAAGTCCAAAAAAAAAATTTTTTAAACTTTTTTCAATTTTACCCCCGTGGGATATATATTCTACCCACACACATTTGGAACTCTCCTGGAGTACCCTCACACATATTATTCCCTCATTTAGTGGATATTTTCACAAAAAAGTGAAATTTTCAAAAATCCAAAATATTGGCTGAAAACGACTAAATATCAAGGACTCATTGGGCGAATCGCTCTGGAACTGAAATCGGAACGCTCACTCACATTTCCCCTATCTGAAAGTCTGATAAACGCCGGAAAAATGACTAAGTCCAAAAAAAAATTTTTTTCAACTTTTTTTAATTTTACCCCCGTGGGATATATATTCTACCCACACACATTTGGAACTATCCTGGGGTACCCTCACACATATTATTCCCTCATTTAGTGGATATTTTCACAAAAAAGTGAAATTTTCAAAAAACCAGAAAATTGGCTGAAAACGACTAAATATCACGGAGTCATTGGGCGAATCGCTCTGGAACTGAAATCGGAACGCTCACTGACATTTCCCCTATCTGAAAGTCTGATAAACGCGGGAAAAATGACTAAGCCCAAAAAAAAAATTTTTTCAACTTTTTTTAATTTTACCCCCGTGGGATATATATTCTACCCACACACATTTGGAACTCTCCTGTGGTACCCTCACACATATTATTCCCTCATTTAGTGGATATTTTCACAAAAAAGTGAAATTTTCAAAAATCCAAAATATTGGCTGAAAACGACTAAATATCAAGGACTCATTGGGCGAATCGCTCTGGAACTGAAATCGGAACGCTCACTGACATTTCCCCTATCTGAAAGTCTGATAAACGCCGGAAAAATGACTAAGTCCAAGAAAAAAATTTTTTCAACTTTTTTCAATTTTACCCCCGTGGGATATATATTCTACCCACACACATTTGGAACTCTCCTGGGGTACCCTCACACATATTATTCCCTCATTTAGTGGATATTTTCACAAAAAAGTGAAATTTTCAAAAATCCAAAATATTGGCTGAAAACGACTAAATATCAAGGACTCATTGGGCGAATCGCTCTGGAACTGAAATCGGAACGCTCACTGACATTTCCCCTATCTGAAAGTCTGATAAACGCCGGAAAAATGACTAAGTCCAAAAAAAATTTTTTTAAAATTTTTTTCAATTTTACCCCGTGGGATATATATTCTACCCACACACATTTGGAACTCTCCTGGGGTACCCTCACACATATTATTCCCTCATTTAGTGGATATTTTCACAAAAAAGTGATATTTTCAAAAATCCAAAATATTGGCTGAAAACGACTAAATATCAAGGACTCATTGGGCGAATCGCTCTGGAACTGAAATCGGAACGCTCACTCACATTTCCCCTATCTGAAAGTCTGATAAACGCCGGAAAAATGACTAAGTCCAAAAAAAAATTTTTTTCAACTTTTTTTAATTTTACCCCCGTGAGATATATATTCTACCCACACACATTTTGAACTCTCCTGGGGTACCCTCACACATATTATTCCCTCATTTAGTGGATATTTTCACAAAAAAGTGAAATTTTCAAAAATCCAAAATATTGGCTGAAAACGACTAAATATCAAGGACTCATTGGGCGAATCGCTCTGGAACTGAAATCGGAATGCTCACTGACATTTCCCCTATCTGAAAGTCTGATAAACGCCGGAAAAATGACTAAGTCCAAGAAAAAAATTTTTTCAACTTTTTTCAATTTTACCCCCGTGGGATATATATTCTACCCACACACATTTGGAACTCTCCTGGGGTACCCTCACACATATTATTCCCTCATTTAGTGGATATTTTCACAAAAAAGTGAAATTTTCAAAAATCCAAAATATTGGCTGAAAACGACTAAATATCAAGGACTCATTGGGCGAATCGCTCTGGAACTGAAATCGGAATGCTCACTGACATTTCCCCTATCTGAAAGTCTGATAAACGCCGGAAAAATGACTAAGTCCAAAAAAAAAATTTTTTAAACTTTTTTCAATTTTACCCCCGTGGGATATATATTCTACCCACACACATTTGGAACTCTCCTGGAGTACCCTCACACATATTATTCCCTCATTTAGTGGATATTTACACAAAAAAGTGAAATTTTCAAAAATCCAAAATATTGGCTGAAAACGACTAAATATCAAGGACTCATTGGGCGAATCGCTCTGGAACTGAAATCGGAACGCTCACTGACATTTCCCCTATCTGAAAGTCTGATAAACGCCGGAAAAATGACTAAGTCCAAGAAAAAAATTTTTTCAACTTTTTTCAATTTTACCCCCGTGGGATATATATTCTACCCACACACATTTGGAACTCTCCTGGGGTACCCTCAACACATATTATTCCTTCATTTAGTGGATATTTTCACAAAAAAGTGAAATTTTCAAAAATCCAAAATATTGGCTGAAAACGACTAAATATCAAGGACTCATTGGGCGAATCGCTCTGGAACTGAAATCGGAACGCTCACTGACATTTCCCCTATCTGAAAGTCTGATAAACGCCGGAAAAATGACTAAGTCCAAAAAAAAAATTTTTTTAACTTTTTTCAATTTTACCCCCGTGGGATATATATTCTACCCACACACATTTGGAACTCTCCTGGGGTACACTCACACATATTATTCCCTCATTTAGTGGATATTTTCACAAAAAAGTGATATTTTCAAAAATCCAAAATATTGGCTGAAAACGACTAAATATCAAGGACTCATTGGGCGAATCGCTCTGGAACTGAAATCGGAACGCTCACTCACATTTCCCCTATCTGAAAGTCTGATAAACGCCGGAAAAATGACTAAGTCCAAAAAAAAATTTTTTTAAACTTTTTTTAATTTTACCCCCGTGAGATATATATTCTACCCACACACATTTGGAACTCTCCTGGGGTACCCTCACACATATTATTCCCTCATTTAGTGGATATTTTCACAAAAAAGTGAAATTTTCAAAAATCCAGAAAATTGGCTGAAAACGACTAAATATCAAGGAGTCATTGGGCGAATCGCTCTGGAACTGAAATCGGAACGCTCACTGACATTTCCCCTATCTGAAAGTCTGATAAACGCCGGAAAAATGACTAAGTCCAAGAAAAAAATTTTTTCAACTTTTTTCAATTTTACCCCCGTGGGATATATATTCTACCCACACACATTTGGAACTCTCCTGGGGTACCCTCAACACATATTATTCCTTCATTTAGTGGATATTTTCACAAAAAAGTGAAATTTTCAAAAATCCAAAATATTGGCTGAAAACGACTAAATATCAAGGACTCATTGGGCGAATCGCTCTGGAACTGAAATCGGAACGCTCACTGACATTTCCCCTATCTGAAAGTCTGATAAACGCCGGAAAAATGACTAAGTCCAAAAAAAAAATTTTTTAAACTTTTTTCAATTTTACCCCCGTGGGATATATATTCTACCCACACACATTTGGAACTCTCCTGGGGTACACTCACACATATTATTCCCTCATTTAGTGGATATTTTCACAAAAAAGTGATATTTTCAAAAATCCAAAATATTGGCTGAAAACGACTAAATATCAAGGACTCATTGGGCGAATCGCTCTGGAACTGAAATCGGAACGCTCACTCACATTTCCCCTATCTGAAAGTCTGATAAACGCCGGAAAAATGACTAAGTCCAAAAAAAAATTTTTTTAAACTTTTTTTAATTTTACCCCCGTGAGATATATATTCTACCCACACACATTTGGAACTCTCCTGGGGTACCCTCACACATATTATTCCCTCATTTAGTGGATATTTTCACAAAAAAGTGAAATTTTCAAAAATCCAGAAAATTGGCTGAAAACGACTAAATATCAAGGAGTCATTGGGCGAATCGCTCTGGAACTGAAATCGGAACGCTCACTGACATTTCCCCTATCTGAAAGTCTGATAAACGCCAGAAAAATGACTAAGTCCAAAAAAAATTTTTTTAAAATTTTTTTCAATTTTACCCCGTGGGATATATATTCTACCCACACACATTTGGAACTCTCCTGGGGTACCCTCACACATATTATTCCCTCATTTAGTGGATATTTTCACAAAAAAGTGATATTTTCAAAAATCCAAAATATTGGCTGAAAACGACTAAATATCAAGGACTCATTGGGCGAATCGCTCTGGAACTGAAATCGGAACGCTCACTCACATTTCCCCTATCTGAAAGTCTGATAAACGCCGGAAAAATGACTAAGTCCAAAAAAAAATTTTTTTCAACTTTTTTTAATTTTACCCCCGTGAGATATATATTCTACCCACACACATTTTGAACTCTCCTGGGGTACCCTCACACATATTATTCCCTCATTTAGTGGATATTTTCACAAAAAAGTGAAATTTTCAAAAATCCAAAATATTGGCTGAAAACGACTAAATATCAAGGACTCATTGGGCGAATCGCTCTGGAACTGAAATCGGAATGCTCACTGACATTTCCCCTATCTGAAAGTCTGATAAACGCCGGAAAAATGACTAAGTCCAAGAAAAAAATTTTTTCAACTTTTTTCAATTTTACCCCCGTGGGATATATATTCTACCCACACACATTTGGAACTCTCCTGGGGTACCCTCACACATATTATTCCCTCATTTAGTGGATATTTTGACAAAAAAGTGAAATTTTCAAAAATCCAAAATATTGGCTGAAAACGACTAAATATCAAGGACTCATTAGGCGCATCGCTCTGGAACTGAAATCGGAATGCTCACTGACATTTCCCCTATCTGAAAGTCTGATAAACGCCGGAAAAATGACTAAGTCCAAAAAAAAAATTTTTTAAACTTTTTTCAATTTTACCCCCGTGGGATATATATTCTACCCACACACATTTGGAACTCTCCTGGAGTACCCTCACACATATTATTCCCTCATTTAGTGGATATTTACACAAAAAAGTGAAATTTTCAAAAATCCAAAATATTGGCTGAAAACGACTAAATATCAAGGACTCATTGGGCGAATCGCTCTGGAACTGAAATCGGAACGCTCACTGACATTTCCCCTATCTGAAAGTCTGATAAATGCCGGAAAAATGACTAAGTCCAAAAAAAAAATTTTTTAAACTTTTTTCAATTTTACCCCCGTGGGATATATATTCTACCCACACACATTTGGAACTCTCCTGGGGTACCCTCACACATATTATTCCCTCATTTAGTGGATATTTTCACAAAAAAGTGAAATTTTCAAAAATCCAGAAAATTGGCTGAAAACGACTAAATATCAAGGAGTCATTGCGCGAATCGCTCTGGAACTGAAATCGGAACGCTCACTGACATTTCCCCTATCTGAAAGTCTGATAAACGCCGGAAAAATGACTAAGTCCAAGAAAAAAATTTTTTCAACTTTTTTCAATTTTACCCCCGTGGGATATATATTCTACCCACACACATTTGGAACTCTCCTGGGGTACACTCACACATATTATTCCCTCATTTAGTGGATATTTTCACAAAAAAGTGATATTTTCAAAAATCCAAAATATTGGCTGAAAACGACTAAATATCAAGGACTCATTGGGCGAATCGCTCTGGAACTGAAATCGGAACGCTCACTCACATTTCCCCTATCTGAAAGTCTGATAAACGCCGGAAAAATGACTAAGTCCAAAAAAAAATTTTTTTAAACTTTTTTTAATTTTACCCCCGTGAGATATATATTCTACCCACACACATTTGGAACTCTCCTGGGGTACCCTCACACATATTATTCCCTCATTTAGTGGATATTTTCACAAAAAAGTGAAATTTTCAAAAATCCAGAAAATTGGCTGAAAACGACTAAATATCAAGGAGTCATTGGGCGAATCGCTCTGGAACTGAAATCGGAACGCTCACTGACATTTCCCCTATCTGAAAGTCTGATAAACGCCGGAAAAATGACTAAGTCCAAAAAAAAAATTTTTTTAACTTTTTTCAATTTTACCCCCGTGGGATATATATTCTACCCACACACATTTGGAACTCTCCTGGGGTACCCTCACACATATTATTCCCTCATTTAGTGGATATTTACACAAAAAAGTGAAATTTTCAAAAATCCAAAATATTGGCTGAAAACGACTAAATATCAAGGACTCATTGGGCGAATCGCTCTGGAACTGAAATCGGAACGCTCACTGACATTTCCCCTATCTGAAAGTCTGATAAACGCCGGAAAAATGACTAAGTCCAAAAAAAAAATTTTTTAAACTTTTTTCAATTTTACCCCCGTGGGATATATATTCTACCCACACACATTTGGAACTCTCCTGGGGTACCCTCACACATATTATTCCCTCATTTAGTGGATATTTTCACAAAAAAGTGAAATTTTCAAAAATCCAGAAAATTGGCTGAAAACGACTAAATATCAAGAAGTCATTGCGCGAATCGCTCTGGAACTGAAATCGGAACGCTCACTGACATTTCCCCTATCTGAAAGTCTGATAAACGCTGGAAAAATGACTAAGTCCAAAAAAAAAATTTTTTAAACTTTTTTCAATTTTACCCCCGTGGGATATATATTCTACCCACACACATTTGGAACTCTCCTGGAGTACCCTCACACATATTATTCCCTCATTTAGTGGATATTTTCACAAAAAAGTGAAATTTTCAAAAATCCAAAATATTGGCTGAAAACGACTAAATATCAAGGACTCATTGGGCGAATCGCTCTGGAACTGAAATCGGAACGCTCACTCACATTTCCCCTATCTGAAAGTCTGATAAACGCCGGAAAAATGACTAAGTCCAAAAAAAAATTTTTTTCAACTTTTTTTAATTTTACCCCCGTGGGATATATATTCTACCCACACACATTTGGAACTCTCCTGGGGTACCCTCACACATATTATTCCCTCATTTAGTGGATATTTTCACAAAAAAGTGAAATTTTCAAAAAACCAGAAAATTGGCTGAAAACGACTAAATATCACGGAGTCATTGGGCGAATCGCTCTGGAACTGAAATCGGAACGCTCACTGACATTTCCCCTATCTGAAAGTCTGATAAATGCCGGAAAAATGACTAAGTCCAAAAAAAAAATTTTTTAAACTTTTTTCAATTTTACCCCCGTGGGATATATATTCTACCCACACACATTTGGAACTCTCCTGGGGTACCCTCACACATATTATTCCCTCATTTAGTGGATATTTTCACAAAAAAGTGATATTTTCAAAAATCCAAAATATTGGCTGAAAACGACTAAATATCAAGGACTCATTGGGCGAATCGCTCTTTAACTGAAATCGGAACGCTCACTCACATTTCCCCTATCTGAAAGTCTGATAAACGCCGGAAAAATGACTAAGTCCAAAAAAAAATTTTTTTAAACTTTTTTTAATTTTACCCCCGTGAGATATATATTCTACCCACACACATTTGGAACTCTCCTGGGGTACCCTCACACATGTTATTCCCTCATTTAGTGGATATTTTCACAAAAAAAGTGAAATTTTCAAAAATCCAGAAAATTGGCTGAAAACGACTAAATATCAAGGACTCATTGGGCGAATCGCTCTGGAACTGAAATCGGAACGCTCACTGACATTTCCCCTATCTGAAAGTCTGATAAACGCCGGAAAAATGACTAAGTCCAAAAAAAAAATTTTTTAAACTTTTTTCAATTTTACCCCCGTGGGATATATATTCTACCCACACACATTTGGAACTCTCCTGGGGTACCCTCACACATATTATTCCCTCATTTAGTGGATATTTTCACAAAAAAGTGAAATTTTCAAAAATCCAGAAAATTGGCTGAAAACGACTAAATATCAAGGAGTCATTGCGCGAATCGCTCTGGAACTGAAATCGGAACGCTCACTGACATTTCCCCTATCTGAAAGTCTGATAAACGCCGGAAAAATGACTAAGTCCAAGAAAAAAATTTTTTCAACTTTTTTCAATTTTACCCCCGTGGGATATATATTCTACCCACACACATTTGGAACTCTCCTGGGGTACCCTCACACATATTATTCCCTCATTTAGTGGATATTTTCACAAAAAAGTGAAATTTTCAAAAATCCAAAATATTGGCTGAAAACGACTAAATATCAAGGACTCATTGGGCGAATCGCTCTGGAACTGAAATCGGAACGCTCACTGACATTTCCCCTATCTGAAAGTCTGATAAACGCTGGAAAAATGACTAAGCCCAAAAAAAAAATTTTTTCAACTTTTTTTAATTTTACCCCCGTGGGATATATATTCTACCCACACACATTTGGAACTCTCCTGTGGTACCCTCACACATATTATTCCCTCATTTAGTGGATATTTTCACAAAAAAGTGAAATTTTCAAAAATCCAAAATATTGGCTGAAAACGACTAAATATCAAGGACTCATTGGGCGAATCGCTCTGGAACTGAAATCGGAACGCTCACTGACATTTCCCCTATCTGAAAGTCTGATAAACGCCGGAAAAATGACTAAGTCCAAAAAAAAAATTTTTTAAACTTTTTTCAATTTTACCCCCGTGGGATATATATTCTACCCACACACATTTGGAACTCTCCTGGGGTACCCTCACACATATTATTCCCTCATTTAGTGGATATTTTCACAAAAAAAGTGAAATTTTCAAAAATCCAGAAAATTGGCTGAAAACGACTAAATATCAAGAAGTCATTGCGCGAATCGCTCTGGAACTGAAATCGGAACGCTCACTGACATTTCCCCTATCTGAAAGTCTGATAAACGCTGGAAAAATGACTAAGTCCAAAAAAAAAATTTTTTAAACTTTTTTCAATTTTACCCCCGTGGGATATATATTCTACCCACACACATTTGGAACTCTCCTGGAGTACCCTCACACATATTATTCCCTCATTTAGTGGATATTTTCACAAAAAAGTGAAATTTTCAAAAATCCAAAATATTGGCTGAAAACGACTAAATATCAAGGACTCATTGGGCGAATCGCTCTGGAACTGAAATCGGAACGCTCACTCACATTTCCCCTATCTGAAAGTCTGATAAACGCCGGAAAAATGACTAAGTCCAAAAAAAAATTTTTTTCAACTTTTTTTAATTTTACCCCCGTGGGATATATATTCTACCCACACACATTTGGAACTCTCCTGGGGTACCCTCACACATATTATTCCCTCATTTAGTGGATATTTTCACAAAAAAGTGAAATTTTCAAAAAACCAGAAAATTGGCTGAAAACGACTAAATATCACGGAGTCATTGGGCGAATCGCTCTGGAACTGAAATCGGAACGCTCACTGACATTTCCCCTATCTGAAAGTCTGATAAACGCGGGAAAAATGACTAAGCCCAAAAAAAAAATTTTTTCAACTTTTTTTAATTTTACCCCCGTGGGATATATATTCTACCCACACACATTTGGAACTCTCCTGTGGTACCCTCACACATATTATTCCCTCATTTAGTGGATATTTTCACAAAAAAGTGAAATTTTCAAAAATCCAAAATATTGGCTGAAAACGACTAAATATCAAGGACTCATTGGGCGAATCGCTCTGGAACTGAAATCGGAACGCTCACTCACATTTCCCCTATCTGAAAGTCTGATAAGCGCCGGAAAAATGACTAAGTCCAAAAAAAAATTTTTTTCAACTTTTTTTAATTTTACCCCCGTGAGATATATATTCTACCCACACACATTTGGAACTCTCCTTGGGTACCCTCACACATATTATTTCCTCATTTAGTGGATATTTTCACAAAAAAGTGAAATTTTCAAAAATCCAAAATATTGGCTGAAAACGACTAAATATCAAGGACTCATTGGGCGAATCGCTCTGGAACTGAAATCGGAACGCTCACTGACATTTCCCCTATCTGAAAGTCTGATAAACGCTGGAAAAATGACTAAGTCCAAAAAAAAAATTTTTTAAACTTTTTTCAATTTTACCCCCGTGGGATATATATTCTACCCACACACATTTGGAACTCTCCTGGAGTACCCTCACACATATTATTCCCTCATTTAGTGGATATTTTCACAAAAAAGTGAAATTTTCAAAAATCCAAAATATTGGCTGAAAACGACTAAATATCAAGGACTCATTGGGCGAATCGCTCTGGAACTGAAATCGGAACGCTCACTCACATTTCCCCTATCTGAAAGTCTGATAAACGCCGGAAAAATGACTAAGTCCAAAAAAAAATTTTTTTCAACTTTTTTTAATTTTACCCCCGTGGGATATATATTCTACCCACACACATTTGGAACTCTCCTGGGGTACCCTCACACATATTATTCCCTCATTTAGTGGATATTTTCACAAAAAAGTGAAATTTTCAAAAAACCAGAAAATTGGCTGAAAACGACTAAATATCACGGAGTCATTGGGCGAATCGCTCTGGAACTGAAATCGGAACGCTCACTGACATTTCCCCTATCTGAAAGTCTGATAAACGCGGGAAAAATGACTAAGCCCAAAAAAAAAATTTTTTCAACTTTTTTTAATTTTACCCCCGTGGGATATATATTCTACCCACACACATTTGGAACTCTCCTGTGGTACCCTCACACATATTATTCCCTCATTTAGTGGATATTTTCACAAAAAAGTGAAATTTTCAAAAATCCAAAATATTGGCTGAAAACGACTAAATATCAAGGACTCATTGGGCGAATCGCTCTGGAACTGAAATCGGAACGCTCACTCACATTTCCCCTATCTGAAAGTCTGATAAGCGCCGGAAAAATGACTAAGTCCAAAAAAAAATTTTTTTCAACTTTTTTTAATTTTACCCCCGTGAGATATATATTCTACCCACACACATTTGGAACTCTCCTTGGGTACCCTCACACATATTATTTCCTCATTTAGTGGATATTTTCACAAAAAAGTGAAATTTTCAAAAATCCAAAATATTGGCTGAAAACGACTAAATATCAAGGACTCATTGGGCGAATCGCTCTTTAACTGAAATCGGAACGCTCACTCACATTTCCCCTATCTGAAAGTCTGATAAACGCCGGAAAAATGACTAAGTCCAAAAAAAAATTTTTTTAAACTTTTTTTAATTTTACCCCCGTGAGATATATATTCTACCCACACACATTTGGAACTCTCCTGGGGTACCCTCACACATGTTATTCCCTCATTTAGTGGATATTTTCACAAAAAAAGTGAAATTTTCAAAAATCCAGAAAATTGGCTGAAAACGACTAAATATCAAGGACTCATTGGGCGAATCGCTCTGGAACTGAAATCGGAACGCTCACTGACATTTCCCCTATCTGAAAGTCTGATAAACGCCGGAAAAATGACTAAGTCCAAAAAAAAAATTTTTTAAACTTTTTTCAATTTTACCCCCGTGGGATATATATTCTACCCACACACATTTGGAACTCTCCTGTGGTACCCTCACACATATTATTCCCTCATTTAGTGGATATTTTCACAAAAAAGTGAAATTTTCAAAAATCCAAAATATTGGCTGAAAACGACTAAATATCAAGGACTCATTGGGCGAATCGCTCTGGAACTGAAATCGGAACGCTCACTCACATTTCCCCTATCTGAAAGTCTGATAAGCGCCGGAAAAATGACTAAGTCCAAAAAAAAATTTTTTTCAACTTTTTTTAATTTTACCCCCGTGAGATATATATTCTACCCACACACATTTGGAACTCTCCTTGGGTACCCTCACACATATTATTTCCTCATTTAGTGGATATTTTCACAAAAAAGTGAAATTTTCAAAAATCCAAAATATTGGCTGAAAACGACTAAATATCAAGGACTCATTGGGCGAATCGCTCTTTAACTGAAATCGGAACGCTCACTCACATTTCCCCTATCTGAAAGTCTGATAAACGCCGGAAAAATGACTAAGTCCAAAAAAAAATTTTTTTAAACTTTTTTTAATTTTACCCCCGTGAGATATATATTCTACCCACACACATTTGGAACTCTCCTGGGGTACCCTCACACATGTTATTCCCTCATTTAGTGGATATTTTCACAAAAAAAGTGAAATTTTCAAAAATCCAGAAAATTGGCTGAAAACGACTAAATATCAAGGACTCATTGGGCGAATCGCTCTGGAACTGAAATCGGAACGCTCACTGACATTTCCCCTATCTGAAAGTCTGATAAACGCCGGAAAAATGACTAAGTCCAAAAAAAAAATTTTTTAAACTTTTTTCAATTTTACCCCCGTGGGATATATATTCTACCCACACACATTTGGAACTCTCCTGGGGTACCCTCACACATATTATTCCCTCATTTAGTGGATATTTTCACAAAAAAGTGAAATTTTCAAAAATCCAGAAAATTGGCTGAAAACGACTAAATATCAAGGAGTCATTGCGCGAATCGCTCTGGAACTGAAATCGGAACGCTCACTGACATTTCCCCTATCTGAAAGTCTGATAAACGCCGGAAAAATGACTAAGTCCAAGAAAAAAATTTTTTCAACTTTTTTCAATTTTACCCCCGTGGGATATATATTCTACCCACACACATTTGGAACTCTCCTGGGGTACCCTCACACATATTATTCCCTCATTTAGTGGATATTTTCACAAAAAAGTGAAATTTTCAAAAATCCAAAGTATTGGCTGAAAACGACTAAATATCAAGGACTCATTGGGCGAATCGCTCTGGAACTGAAATCGGAACGCTCACTGACATTTCCCCTATCTGAAAGTCTGATAAACGCTGGAAAAATGACTAAGCCCAAAAAAAAAATTTTTTCAACTTTTTTTAATTTTACCCCCGTGGGATATATATTCTACCCACACACATTTGGAACTCTCCTGTGGTACCCTCACACATATTATTCCCTCATTTAGTGGATATTTTCACAAAAAAGTGAAATTTTCAAAAATCCAAAATATTGGCTGAAAACGACTAAATATCAAGGACTCATTGGGCGAATCGCTCTGGAACTGAAATCGGAACGCTCACTGACATTTCCCCTATCTGAAAGTCTGATAAACGCCGGAAAAATGACTAAGTCCAAAAAAAAAATTTTTTAAACTTTTTTCAATTTTACCCCCGTGGGATATATATTCTACCCACACACATTTGGAACTCTCCTGGGGTACCCTCACACATATTATTCCCTCATTTAGTGGATATTTTCACAAAAAAAGTGAAATTTTCAAAAATCCAGAAAATTGGCTGAAAACGACTAAATATCAAGAAGTCATTGCGCGAATCGCTCTGGAACTGAAATCGGAACGCTCACTGACATTTCCCCTATCTGAAAGTCTGATAAACGCTGGAAAAATGACTAAGTCCAAAAAAAAAATTTTTTAAACTTTTTTCAATTTTACCCCCGTGGGATATATATTCTACCCACACACATTTGGAACTCTCCTGGAGTACCCTCACACATATTATTCCCTCATTTAGTGGATATTTTCACAAAAAAGTGAAATTTTCAAAAATCCAAAATATTGGCTGAAAACGACTAAATATCAAGGACTCATTGGGCGAATCGCTCTGGAACTGAAATCGGAACGCTCACTCACATTTCCCCTATCTGAAAGTCTGATAAACGCCGGAAAAATGACTAAGTCCAAAAAAAAATTTTTTTCAACTTTTTTTAATTTTACCCCCGTGGGATATATATTCTACCCACACACATTTGGAACTCTCCTGGGGTACCCTCACACATATTATTCCCTCATTTAGTGGATATTTTCACAAAAAAGTGAAATTTTCAAAAAACCAGAAAATTGGCTGAAAACGACTAAATATCACGGAGTCATTGGGCGAATCGCTCTGGAACTGAAATCGGAACGCTCACTGACATTTCCCCTATCTGAAAGTCTGATAAACGCGGGAAAAATGACTAAGCCCAAAAAAAAAATTTTTTCAACTTTTTTTAATTTTACCCCCGTGGGATATATATTCTACCCACACACATTTGGAACTCTCCTGTGGTACCCTCACACATATTATTCCCTCATTTAGTGGATATTTTCACAAAAAAGTGAAATTTTCAAAAATCCAAAATATTGGCTGAAAACGACTAAATATCAAGGACTCATTGGGCGAATCGCTCTGGAACTGAAATCGGAACGCTCACTCACATTTCCCCTATCTGAAAGTCTGATAAGCGCCGGAAAAATGACTAAGTCCAAAAAAAAATTTTTTTCAACTTTTTTTAATTTTACCCCCGTGAGATATATATTCTACCCACACACATTTGGAACTCTCCTTGGGTACCCTCACACATATTATTTCCTCATTTAGTGGATATTTTCACAAAAAAGTGAAATTTTCAAAAATCCAAAATATTGGCTGAAAACGACTAAATATCAAGGACTCATTGGGCGAATCGCTCTTTAACTGAAATCGGAACGCTCACTCACATTTCCCCTATCTGAAAGTCTGATAAACGCCGGAAAAATGACTAAGTCCAAAAAAAAATTTTTTTAAACTTTTTTTAATTTTACCCCCGTGAGATATATATTCTACCCACACACATTTGGAACTCTCCTGGGGTACCCTCACACATGTTATTCCCTCATTTAGTGGATATTTTCACAAAAAAAGTGAAATTTTCAAAAATCCAGAAAATTGGCTGAAAACGACTAAATATCAAGGACTCATTGGGCGAATCGCTCTGGAACTGAAATCGGAACGCTCACTGACATTTCCCCTATCTGAAAGTCTGATAAACGCCGGAAAAATGACTAAGTCCAAAAAAAAAATTTTTTAAACTTTTTTCAATTTTACCCCCGTGGGATATATATTCTACCCACACACATTTGGAACTCTCCTGGGGTACCCTCACACATATTATTCCCTCATTTAGTGGATATTTTCACAAAAAAGTGAAATTTTCAAAAATCCAGAAAATTGGCTGAAAACGACTAAATATCAAGGAGTCATTGCGCGAATCGCTCTGGAACTGAAATCGGAACGCTCACTGACATTTCCCCTATCTGAAAGTCTGATAAACGCCGGAAAAATGACTAAGTCCAAGAAAAAAATTTTTTCAACTTTTTTTAATTTTACCCCCGTGAGATATATATTCTACCCACACACATTTGGAACTCTCCTTGGGTACCCTCACACATATTATTTCCTCATTTAGTGGATATTTTCACAAAAAAGTGAAATTTTCAAAAATCCAAAATATTGGCTGAAAACGACTAAATATCAAGGACTCATTGGGCGAATCGCTCTGGAACTGAAATCGGAACGCTCACTGACATTTCCCCTATCTGAAAGTCTGATAAACGCTGGAAAAATGACTAAGTCCAAAAAAAAAATTTTTTAAACTTTTTTCAATTTTACCCCCGTGGGATATATATTCTACCCACACACATTTGGAACTCTCCTGGAGTACCCTCACACATATTATTCCCTCATTTAGTGGATATTTTCACAAAAAAGTGAAATTTTCAAAAATCCAAAATATTGGCTGAAAACGACTAAATATCAAGGACTCATTGGGCGAATCGCTCTGGAACTGAAATCGGAACGCTCACTCACATTTCCCCTATCTGAAAGTCTGATAAACGCCGGAAAAATGACTAAGTCCAAAAAAAAATTTTTTTCAACTTTTTTTAATTTTACCCCCGTGAGATATATATTCTACCCACACACATTTGGAACTCTCCTTGGGTACCCTCACACATATTATTTCCTCATTTAGTGGATATTTTCACAAAAAAGTGAAATTTTCAAAAATCCAAAATATTGGCTGAAAACGACTAAATATCAAGGACTCATTGGGCGAATCGCTCTGGAACTGAAATCGGAACGCTCACTGACATTTCCCCTATCTGAAAGTCTGATAAACGCTGGAAAAATGACTAAGTCCAAAAAAAAAATTTTTTAAACTTTTTTCAATTTTACCCCCGTGGGATATATATTCTACCCACACACATTTGGAACTCTCCTGGAGTACCCTCACACATATTATTCCCTCATTTAGTGGATATTTTCACAAAAAAGTGAAATTTTCAAAAATCCAAAATATTGGCTGAAAACGACTAAATATCAAGGACTCATTGGGCGAATCGCTCTGGAACTGAAATCGGAACGCTCACTCACATTTCCCCTATCTGAAAGTCTGATAAACGCCGGAAAAATGACTAAGTCCAAAAAAAAATTTTTTTCAACTTTTTTTAATTTTACCCCCGTGGGATATATATTCTACCCACACACATTTGGAACTCTCCTGGGGTACCCTCACACATATTATTCCCTCATTTAGTGGATATTTTCACAAAAAAGTGAAATTTTCAAAAATCCAAAATATTGGCTGAAAACGACTAAATATCAAGGACTCATTGGGCGAATCGCTCTGGAACTGAAATCGGAACGCTCACTCACATTTCCCCTATCTGAAAGTCTGATAAACGCCGGAAAAATGACTAAGTCCAAAAAAAAATTTTTTTCAACTTTTTTTAATTTTACCCCCGTGAGATATATATTCTACCCACACACATTTGGAACTCTCCTGGGGTACCCTCACACATATTATTTCCTCATTTAGTGGATATTTTCACAAAAAAGTGAAATTTTCAAAAATCCAAAATATTGGCTGAAAACTACTAAATATCAAGGACTCATTGGGCGAATCGCTCTGGAACTGAAATCGGAACGCTCACTGACATTTCCCCTATCTGAAAGTCTGATAAATGCCGGAAAAATGACAGTCCAAAAAAAAAATTTTTTAAACTTTTTTCAATTTTACCCCCGTGGGATATATATTCTACCCACACACATTTGGAACTCTCCTGGGGTACCCTCACACATATTATTCTCTCTTTTAGTGGATATTTTCACAAAAAAGTGAAATTTTCAAAAATCCAGAAATTTGGCTGAAAACGACTAAATATCAAGGAGTCATTGGGCGAATCGCTCTGGAACTGAAATCGGAATGCTCACTGACATTTCCCCTATCTGAAAGTCTGATAAACGCCGGAAAAATGACTAAGTCCAAAAAAATATTTTTTTCAACTTTTTTAAATTTTACCCCCGTGAGATATATATTCTACCCACACACATTTGGAACTCTCCTGGTGTACCCTCACACATATTATTCCCTCATTTAGTGGATATTTTCACAAAAAAGTGAAATTTTCAAAAATCCAGAAAATTGGCTGAAAACTACTAAATATCAAGGAGTCATTGCGCGAATCGCTCTGGAACTGAAATCGGAACGCTCACTGACATTTCCCCTATCTGAAAGTCTGATAAACGCCGGAAAAATGACTAAGTCCAAAAAAAAAATTTTTTAAACTTTTTTCAGTTTTACCCCCGTGGGATATATATTCTACCCACACACATTTGGAACTCTCCTGGGGTACCCTCACACATATTATTCCCTCATTTAGTGGATATTTTCACAAAAAAATGAAATTTTCAAAAATCCAGAAAATTGGCTGAAAACGACTAAATATCAAGGACTCATTGGGCGAATCGCTCTTTAATTGAAATCGGAACGCTCACTGACATTTCCCCTATCTGAAAGTCTGATAAACGCCGGAAAAATGACTAAGTCCAAAAAAAAAATTTTTTAAGCTTTTTTAAATTTTACCCCCGTGCGATATATATTCTACCCACACACATTTGGAACTCTCCTGGGGTACCCTCACACATATCATTCCCTCATTTAGTGGATATTTTCACAAAAATTGAAATTTTCAAAAAATCCAGAAAATTGGCTGAAAATGACTAAATATCAAAGACTCATTGGGCGAATCGCTCTGGAACTGAAATCGGAATCCTCACTGACATTTCCCCTATCTGAAAGTCTGATAAACGCCGGAAAAATGACTAAGTCCAAAAAAAATTTTTTTTCAACTTTTTTTAATTTTACCCCCGTGGAATATATATTCTACCCACACACATTTGGAACTCTCCTGGGGTACCCTCACACATATTATTCCCTCATTTAGTGGATATTTTCACAAAAAAGTGAAATTTTCAAAAATCCAGAAAATTGGCTGAAAACGACTATATATCAAGGAGTCATTGGGCGAATCGCTCTGGAACTGAAATCGGAACGCTCACTGACATTTCCCCTATCTGAAAGTCTGATAAACGCCGGAAAAATGACTAAGCCCCAAAAAAAATTTTTTTCAACTTTTTTCAATTTTACCCCCGTGGGATATATATTCTACCCACACACATTTGGAACTCTCCTGGGGTACCCTCACACATATTATTCCCTCATTTAGTGGATATTTTCACAAAAAAGTGAAATTTTCAAAAATCCAGAAAATTGGCTGAAAACGACTAAATATCAAGGAGTCATTGGGCGAATCGCTCTGGAACTGAAATCGAAACGCTCACTGACATTTCCCCTATCTGAAAGTCTGATAAACGCCGGAAAAATGACAGTCCAAAAAAAAAATTTTTAAAATTTTTTTCAATTTTACCCCCGTGGGATATATATTCTACCCACACACATTTGGAACTCTCCTGGGGTACCCTCACACATATTATTCCCTCATTTAGTGGATATTTTCACAAAAAAGTGAAATTTTCAAAAATCCAAAATATTGGCTGAAAACGACTAAATATCAAGGACTCATTGGGCGAATCGCTCTGGAACTGAAATCGGAACGCTCACTCACATTTCCCCTATCTGAAAGTCTGATAAACGCCGGAAAAATGACTAAGTCCAAAAAAAAAATTTTTTAAACTTTTTTCAATTTTACCCCCGTGGGATATATATTCTACCCACACACATTTGGAACTCTCCTGGGGTACCCTCACACATATTATTCCCTCATTTAGTGGATATTTTCACAAAAAAGTGAAATTTTCAAAAATCCAAAATATTGGCTGAAAACGACTAAATATCAAGGACTCATTGGGCGAATCGCTCTGGAACTGAAATCGGAACGCTCACTCACATTTCCCCTATCTGAAAGTCTGATAAACGCCGGAAAAATGACTAAGTCCAAAAAAAAAAATTTTTCAACTTTTTTCAATTTTACCCCCGTGGGATATATATTCTACCCACACACATTTGGAACTCTCCTGGGGTACCCTCACACATATTATTCCCTCATTTAGTGGATATTTTCACAAAAAAGTGAAATTTTCAAAAATCCAGAAAATTGGCTGAAAACAACTAAATATCAAGGAGTCATTGGGCGAATCGCTCTGGAACTGAAATCGGAACGATCACTGACATTTCCCCTATCTGAAAGTCTGATAAACGCGGGAAAAATGACTAAGCCCAAAAAAAATTTTTTTCAACTTTTTTTAATTTTACCCCCGTGGGATATATATTCTACCCACACACATTTGGAACTCTCCTGTGGTACCCTCACACATATTATTCCCTCATTTAGTGGATATTTTCACAAAAAAGTGAAATTTTCAAAAATCCAAAATATTGGCTGAAAACGACTAAATATCAAGGACTCATTGGGCGAATCGCTCTGGAACTGAAATCGGAACGCTCACTCACATTTCCCCTATCTGAAAGTCTGATAAACGCCGGAAAAATGACTAAGTCCAAAAAAAAAATTTTTAAAATTTTTTTCAATTTTACCCCCGTGGGATATATATTCTACCCACACACATTTGTAACTCTCCTGGGGTACCCTCACACATATTATTCCCTCATTTAGTGGATATTTTCACAAAAAAGTGAAATTTTCAAAAATCCAAAATATTGGCTGAAAACGACTAAATATCAAGGACTCATTGGGCGAATCGCTCTGGAACTGAAATCGGAACGCTCACTCACATTTCCCCTATCTGAAAGTCTGATAAACGCCGGAAAAATGACTAAGTCCAAAAAAAAAATTTTTTAAACTTTTTTCAATTTTACCCCCGTGGGATATATATTCTACCCACACACATTTGGAACTCTCCTGGGGTACCCTCACACATATTATTCCCTCATTTAGTGGATATTTTCACAAAAAAGTGAAATTTTCAAAAATCCAAAATATTGGCTGAAAACGACTAAATATCAAGGACTCATTGGGCGAATCGCTCTGGAACTGAAATCGGAACGCTCACTCACATTTCCCCTATCTGAAAGTCTGATAAACGCCGGAAAAATGACTAAGTCCAAAAAAAAAAATTTTTCAACTTTTTTCAATTTTACCCCCGTGGGATATATATTCTACCCACACACATTTGGAACTCTCCTGGGGTACCCTCACACATATTATTTCCTCATTTAGTGGATATTTTCACAAAAAAGTGAAATTTTCAAAAATCCAGAAAATTGGCTGAAAACGACTAAATATCAAGGACTCATTGGGCGAATCGCTCTGGAACTGAAATCGGAACGCTCACTCACATTTCCCCTATCTGAAAGTCTGATAAACGCCGGAAAAATGACTAAGTCCAAAAAAAAAAATTTTTCAACTTTTTTCAATTTTACCCCCGTGGGATATATATTCTACCCACACACATTTGGAACTCTCCTGGGGTACCCTCACACATATTATTCCCTCATTTAGTGGATATTTTCACAAAAAAGTGACATTTTCAAAAATCCAGAAAATTGGCTGAAAACTACTAAATATCAAGGACTCATTGGGCGAATCGCTCTGGAACTGAAATCGGAACGCTCACTGACATTTCCCCTATCTGAAAATGTGATATACGCCGTAAAAATGACTAAGTTCAAAAAAAAAATTTTTTAAACTTTTTTCAATTTTACCCCCGTGGGATATATATTCTACCCACTCACATTTGGAACTCTCCTGGGGTACCCTCACACATATTATTCCCTCATTTAGTGGATATTTTCACAAAAAAGTGAAATTTTCAAAAATCCAGAAATTTGGCTGAAAACGACTAAATATCAAGGAGTCATTGGGCGAATCGCTCTGGAACTGAAATCGGAATGCTCACTGACATTTCCCCTATCTGAAAGTCTGATAAACGCCGGAAAAATGACTAAGTCCAAAAAAATATTTTTTTCAACTTTTTTAAATTTTACCCCCGTGAGATATATATTCTACCCACACACATTTGGAACTCTCCTGGTGTACCCTCACACATATTATTCCCTCATTTAGTGGATATTTTCACAAAAAAGTGAAATTTTCAAAAATCCAGAAAATTGGCTGAAAACTACTAAATATCAAGGAGTCATTGCGCGAATCGCTCTGGAACTGAAATCGGAACGCTCACTGACATTTCCCCTATCTGAAAGTCTGATAAACGCCGGAAAAATGACTAAGTCCAAAAAAAAAATTTTTTAAACTTTTTTCAGTTTTACCCCCGTGGGATATATATTCTACCCACACACATTTGGAACTCTCCTGGGGTACCCTCACACATATTATTCCCTCATTTAGTGGATATTTTCCCAAAAAAGTGAAATTTTCAAAAATCCAGAAAATTGGCTGAAAACGACTATATATCAAGGAGTCATTGGGCGAATCGCTCTGGAACTGAAATCGGAACGCTCACTGACATTTCCCCTATCTGAAAGTCTGATAAACGCCGGAAAAATGACTAAGTCCAAGAAAAAAATGTTTCAACTTTTTTCAATTTTACCCCCGTGGGATATATATTCTACCCACACACATTTGGAACTCTCCTGGGGTACCCTCACACATATTATTCCCTGATTTAGTGGATTTTTTCACAAAAAGTGAAATTTTCAAACAATCCAGAAAATTGGCTGAAAACGACTAAATATTAAGGACTCATTGGGCGAATCGCTCTGGAACTGAAATCGGAACACTCACTGACATTTGACAAACGCCGGAAAAATGACTAAGTCCAAAAAAAAATTTTTTGCAACTTTTTTAAATTTTACCCCCGTGGGATATATATTCTACCCACACACATTTGGAACTCCCCTGGGGTACCCTCACACATATTATTCCCTCATTTAGTGGATATTTTCACAAAAAAGTGAAATTTTCAAAAATCCAGAAAATTGGCTGAAAACGACTATATATCAAGGAGTCATTGGGCGAATCGCTCTGGAACTGAAATCGGAACGCTCACTGACATTTCCCCTATCTGAAAGTCTGATAAACGCCGGAAAAATGACTAAGTCCAAGAAAAAAATGTTTCAACTTTTTTCAATTTTACCCCCGTGGGATATATATTCTACCCACACACATTTGGAACTCTCCTGGGGTACCCTCACACATATTATTCCCTGATTTAGTGGATTTTTTCACAAAAAGTGAAATTTTCAAACAATCCAGAAAATTGGCTGAAAACGACTAAATATTAAGGACTCATTGGGCGAATCGCTCTGGAACTGAAATCGGAACACTCACTGACATTTGACAAACGCCGGAAAAATGACTAAGTCCAAAAAAAAATTTTTTGCAACTTTTTTAAATTTTACCCCCGTGGGATATATATTCTACCCACACACATTTGGAACTCCCCTGGGGTACCCTCACACATATTATTCCCTCATTTAGTGGATATTTTCACAAAAAAGTGAAATTTTCAAAAATCCAGAAAATTGGCTGAAAACGACTAAATATCAAGGAGTCATTGCGCGAATCGCTCTGGAACTGAAATCGGAACGCTCACTGACATTTCCCCTATCTGAAAGTCTGATAAACTCCGGAAAAATGACTAAGTGCAAAAAAAAAATTTTTTAAACTTTTTTCAATTTTACCCCCGTGGGATATATATTCTACCCACACACATTTGGAACTCTCCTGGGGTACCCTCACACATTTCATTCCCTCATTTAGTGGATATTTTCACAAAAAAGTGAAATTTTCAAAAAATCCAGAAAATTGGCTGAAAATGACTAAATATCAAAGACTCATTGGGCGAATCTCTCTGGAACTGAAATCGGAATGCTCACTGACATTTCCCCTTTCTGAAAGTCTGATAAACGCCGGAAAAATGACTAAGTCCAAGAAAAAATTTTTTTCAACTTTTTTCAATTTTACCCCCGTGGGATATATATTCTACCCACACACATTTGGAACTCTCCTGGGGTACCCTCACACATATTATTCCCTCATTTAGTGGATATTTTCACAAAAAAGTGACATTTTCAAAAAATCCAGAAAATTGGCTGAAAACAACTAAATATCAAGGACTCATTGGGCGAATCGCTCTGGAACTGAAATCGGAATGCTCACTGACATTTCCCCTATCTGAAAGTCTGATAAATGCCAGAAAAATGAATAAGTCCAAGAAAAAAAATGTTTCAACTTTTTTCAATTTTACCCCCGTGGGATATATATTCTACACACACACATTTGGAACTCTCCTGGGGTACCCTCACACATATTATTCCCTCATTTAGTGGATATTTTCACAAAAAAGTGAAATTTTCAAAAATCCAGAAAATTGGCTGAAAACGACTAAATATCAAGGACTCAATGGGCGAATCGCTCTGGAACTGAAATCGGAATGCTCACTGACATTTCCCCTATCTGAAAGTCTGATAAACGCCGGAAAAATGACTAAGTCCAAAAAAAAATTTGTTCAACTTTTTTCAGTTTTACCCGGTGGGATATATATTCTACCCACACACATTTGGAACTCTCCTGGGGTACCCTCACACATATTATTCCCTCATTTAGTGGATATTTTCACAAAAAAGTGAAATTTTCAAAAAATCCAGAAAATGGCTAAAAACGACTAAGTATTAAGGTCTCATTGGGCGAATCGCTCTGGAACTGAAATCGGAACACTCACTGACATTTGATAAACGCCGGAAAAATGACAAAGTTCAAAAAAAAATTTTTTTCAACTTTTTTCAATTTTACCCCCGTGGGATATATATTCTACCCACACACATTTGGAACTCTCCTGGGGTACCCTCACACATATTATTCCCTCATTTAGTGGATATTTTCACAAAAAAGTGAAATTTTCAAAAAATCCAGAAAATTGGCTAAAAACGACTAAATATCAAGGTCTCATTGGGCGAATCGCTCTGGAACTGAAATCGGAACGCTCACTGACATTTCCCCTATCTGAAAGTCCGATAAACGCCGGAAAAATGACTAAGTCCAAAAAAAAATTTGTTCAACTTTTTTCAATTTTACCCCGTGGGATATATATTCTACCCACACACATTTGGAACTCTCCTGGGGTACCCTCACACATTTCATTCCCTCATTTAGTGGATATTTTCACAAAAAAGTGAAATTTTCAAAAAATCCAGAAAATTGGCTGAAAATGACTAAATATCAAAGACTCATTGGGCGAATCGCTCTGGAACTGAAATCGGAATGCTCACTGACATTTCCCCTATCTGAAAGTCTGATAAATGCCAGTAAAATGACTAAGTCCAAGAAAAAAAATGTTTCAACTTTTTTCAATTTTACCCCCGTGGGATATATATTCTACCCACACATATTTGGAACTCTCCTGGGGTACCCTCACACATATTATTCCCTCATTTAGTGGATATTTTCACAAAAAAGTGACATTTTCAAAAAATCCAGAAAATTGGCTGAAAACGACTAAATATCAAGGACTCATAGGGCGAATCACTCTGGAACTGAAATCGGAACGCTCACTGACATTTCCCCTAACTGAAAGTCTGATAAACGCCGGAAAAATGACTAAGTCCAAAAAAAAATTTGTTCAACTTTTTTCAATTTTACCCCGTGGGATATTTATTCTACCCACACACATTTGGAACTCTCCTGGGGTACCCTCACACATATTATTCCCTCATTTAGTGGATATTTTCACAAAAAAGTGAAATTTTCAAAAAATCCAGAAAATGGCTAAAAACGACTAAGTATTAAGGTCTCATTGGGCGAATCGCTCTGGAACTGAAATCGGAACACTCACTGACATTTGATAAACGCCGGAAAAATGACAAAGTTCAAAAAAAAATTTTTTTCAACTTTTTTCAATTTTACCCCCGTGGGATATATATTCTACCCACACACATTTGGAACTCTCCTGGGGTACCCTCACACATATTATTCCCTCATTTAGTGGATATTTTCACAAAAAAGTGAAATTTTCAAAAAATCCAGAAAATTGGCTAAAAACGACTAAATATCAAGGTCTCATTGGGCGAATCGCTCTGGAACTGAAATCGGAACGCTCACTGACATTTCCCCTATCTGAAAGTCCGATAAACGCCGGAAAAATGACTAAGTCCAAAAAAAAATTTGTTCAACTTTTTTCAATTTTACCCCGTGGGATATATATTCTACCCACACACATTTGGAACTCTCCTGGGGTACCCTCACACATTTCATTCCCTCATTTAGTGGATATTTTCACAAAAAAGTGAAATTTTCAAAAAATCCAGAAAATTGGCTGAAAATGACTAAATATCAAAGATTCATTGGGCGAATCGCTCTGGAACTGAAATCGGAATGCTCACTGACATTTCCCCTATCTGAAAGTCTGATAAATGCCAGAAAAATGACTAAGTCCAAGAAAAAAAATGTTTCAACTTTTTTCAATTTTACCCCCGTGGGATATATATTCTACCCACACATATTTGGAACTCTCCTGGGGTACCCTCACACATATTATTCCCTCATTTAGTGGATATTTTCACAAAAAAGTGACATTTTCAAAAAATCCAGAAAATTGGCTGAAAACGACTAAATATCAAGGACTCATAGGGCGAATCACTCTGGAACTGAAATCGGAACGCTCACTGACATTTCCCCTAACTGAAAGTCTGATAAACGCCGGAAAAATGACTAAGTCCAAAAAAAAATTTGTTCAACTTTTTTCAATTTTACCCCCGTGGGATATTTATTCTACCCACACACATTTGGAACTCTCCTGGGGTACCCTCACACATATTATTCCCTCATTTAGTGGATATTTCCACAAAAAAGTGAAATTTTCAAAAATCCAGAAAATTGGCTGAAAACGACTAAATATCAAGGAGTCATTGCGCGAATCGCTCTGGAACTGAAATCGGAACGCTCACTGACATTTCCCCTATCTGAAAGTCTGATAAACTCCGGAAAAATGACTAAGTGCAAAAAAAAAATTTTTTAAACTTTTTTCAATTTTACCCCCGTGGGATATATATTCTACCCACACACATTTGGAACTCTCCTGGGGTACCCTCACACATATTATTCCCTCATTTAGTGGATATTTTCACAAAAAAGTGAAATTTTCAAAAATCCAGAAAATTGGCTGAAAACGACTAAATATCAAGGACTCAATGGGCGAATCGCTCTGGAACTGAAATCGGAATGCTCACTGACATTTCCCCTATCTGAAAGTCTGATAAACGCCGGAAAAATGACTAAGTCCAAAAAAAAATTTGTTCAACTTTTTTCAGTTTTACCCGGTGGGATATATATTCTACCCACACACATTTGGAACTCTCCTGGGGTACCCTCACACATATTATTCCCTCATTTAGTGGATATTTTCACAAAAAAGTGAAATTTTCAAAAAATCCAGAAAATGGCTAAAAACGACTAAGTATTAAGGTCTCATTGGGCGAATCGCTCTGGAACTGAAATCGGAACACTCACTGACATTTGATAAACGCCGGAAAAATGACAAAGTTCAAAAAAAATTTTTTTTCAACTTTTTTCAATTTTACCCCCGTGGGATATATATTCTACCCACACACATTTGGAACTCTCCTGGGGTACCCTCACACATATTATTCCCTCATTTAGTGGATATTTTCACAAAAAAGTGAAATTTTCAAAAAATCCAGAAAATTGGCTAAAAACGACTAAATATCAAGGTCTCATTGGGCGAATCGCTCTGGAACTGAAATCGGAACGCTCACTGACATTTCCCCTATCTGAAAGTCCGATAAACGCCGGAAAAATGACTAAGTCCAAAAAAAAATTTGTTCAACTTTTTTCAATTTTACCCCGTGGGATATATATTCTACCCACACACATTTGGAACTCTCCTGGGGTACCCTCACACATTTCATTCCCTCATTTAGTGGATATTTTCACAAAAAAGTGAAATTTTCAAAAAATCCAGAAAATAAGCTGAAAATGACTAAATATCAAAGACTCATTGGGCGAATCGCTCTGGAACTGAAATCGGAATGCTCACTGACATTTCCCCTATCTGAAAGTCTGATAAATGCCAGAAAAATGACTAAGTCCAAGAAAAAAAATGTTTCAACTTTTTTCAATTTTACCCCCGTGGGATATATATTCTACCCACACATATTTGGAACTCTCCTGGGGTACCCTCACACATATTATTCCCTCATTTAGTGGATATTTTCACAAAAAAGTGACATTTTCAAAAAATCCAGAAAATTGGCTGAAAACGACTAAATATCAAGGAGTCATTGCGCGAATCGCTCTGGAACTGAAATCGGAACGCTCACTGACATTTCCCCTATCTGAAAGTCTGATAAACTCCGGAAAAATGACTAAGTGCAAAAAAAAAATTTTTTAAACTTTTTTCAATTTTACCCCCGTGGGATATTTATTCTACCCACACACATTTGGAACTCTCCTGGGGTACCCTCACACATATTATTCCCTCATTTAGTGGATATTTTCACAAAAAAGTGAAATTTTCAAAAAATCCAGAAAATTGGCTGAAAACGAATAAATATTAAGGACTCATTGGGCGAATCGCTCTGGAACTGAAATCGGAATGCTCACTGACATTTCCCCTATCTGAAAGTCAGATAAACGCCGGAAAAATGACTAAGTCCAAAAAAAAATTTGTTCAACTTTTTTCAATTTTACCCCGTGGGATATATATTCTACCCACACACATTTGGAACTCTCCTGGGGTACCCTCACACATATTATTCCCTCATTTAGTGGATATTTTCACAAAAAAGTGAAATTTTCCAAAAATCCAGAAAATTGGCTGAAAATGACTAAATATCAAGGACACATTGGGCGAATCGCTCTGGAACTGAAATCGGAACGCTCACTGACATTTCCCCTATCTGAAAGTCAGATAAACGCCGGAAAAATGACTAAGTCCAAAAAAAAATTTGTTCAACTTTTTTCAATTTTACCCCATTGGGATATATATTCTGCCCACACACATTTGGAACTCTCCTGGGGTACCCTCACACATATTATTCCCTCATTTAGTGGATATTTTCACAAATAAGTGAAATTTTCAAAAATCCAGAAAATTGGCTGAAAACGACTAAATATCAAGGACTCATTGGGCGAATCGCTCTGGAACTGAAATTGGAATGCTCACTGACATTTCCACTATATGAAAGTCTGATAAACGCCGGAAAAATGACTAAGTCCAAGAAAAAATTTTTTTCTACTTTTTTGAATTTTACCCCTGTGGGATATATATTCTACCCACACACATTTGGAACTCTCCTGGGGTACCCTCACACATTTCATTCCCTCATTTAGTGGATATTTTCACAAAAAAGTGAAATTTTCAAAAAATCCAGAAAATAAGCTGAAAATGACTAAATATCAAAGACTCATTGGGCGAATCGCTCTGGAACTGAAATCGGAATGCTCACTGACATTTCCCCTATCTGAAAGTCTGATAAATGCCAGAAAAATGACTAAGTCCAAGAAAAAAAATGTTTCAACTTTTTTCAATTTTACCCCCGTGGGATATATATTCTACCCACACATATTTGGAACTCTCCTGGGGTACCCTCACACATATTATTCCCTCATTTAGTGGATATTTTCACAAAAAAGTGACATTTTCAAAAAATCCAGAAAATTGGCTGAAAACGACTAAATATCAAGGAGTCATTGCGCGAATCGCTCTGGAACTGAAATCGGAACGCTCACTGACATTTCCCCTATCTGAAAGTCTGATAAACTCCGGAAAAATGACTAAGTGCAAAAAAAAAATGTTTTAAACTTTTTTCAATTTTACCCCCGTGGGATATTTATTCTACCCACACACATTTGGAACTCTCCTGGGGTACCCTCACACATATTATTCCCTCATTTAGTGGATATTTTCACAAAAAAGTGAAATTTTCAAAAAATCCAGAAAATTGGCTGAAAACGAATAAATATTAAGGGCTCATTGGGCGAATCGCTCTGGAACTGAAATCGGAATGCTCACTGACATTTCCCCTATCTGAAAGTCAGATAAACGCCGGAAAAATGACTAAGTCCAAAAAAAAATTTGTTCAACTTTTTTCAATTTTACCCCGTGGGATATATATTCTACCCACACACATTTGGAACTCTCCTGGGGTACCCTCACACATATTATTCCCTCATTTAGTGGATATTTTCACAAAAAAGTGAAATTTTCCAAAAATCCAGAAAATTGGCTGAAAATGACTAAATATCAAGGACACATTGGGCGAATCGCTCTGGAACTGAAATCGGAACGCTCACTGACATTTCCCCTATCTGAAAGTCAGATAAACGCCGGAAAAATGACTAAGTCCAAAAAAAAATTTGTTCAACTTTTTTCAATTTTACCCCATTGGGATATATATTCTGCCCACACACATTTGGAACTCTCCTGGGGTACCCTCACACATATTATTCCCTCATTTAGTGGATATTTTCACAAATAAGTGAAATTTTCAAAAATCCAGAAAATTGGCTGAAAACGACTAAATATCAAGGACTCATTGGGCGAATCGCTCTGGAACTGAAATCGGAATGCTCACTGACATTTCCCCTATCTGAAAGTCTGATAAATGCCAGAAAAATGACTAAGTCCAAGAAAAAAAATGTTTCAACTTTTTTCAATTTTACCCCCGTGGGATATATATTCTACCCACACATATTTGGAACTCTCCTGGGGTACCCTCACACATATTATTCCCTCATTTAGTGGATATTTTCACAAAAAAGTGACATTTTCAAAAAATCCAGAAAATTGGCTGAAAACGACTAAATATCAAGGAGTCATTGCGCGAATCGCTCTGGAACTGAAATCGGAACGCTCACTGACATTTCCCCTATCTGAAAGTCTGATAAACTCCGGAAAAATGACTAAGTGCAAAAAAAAAATGTTTTAAACTTTTTTCAATTTTACCCCCGTGGGATATTTATTCTACCCACACACATTTGGAACTCTCCTGGGGTACCCTCACACATATTATTCCCTCATTTAGTGGATATTTTCACAAAAAAGTGAAATTTTCAAAAAATCCAGAAAATTGGCTGAAAACGAATAAATATTAAGGACTCATTGGGCGAATCGCTCTGGAACTGAAATCGGAATGCTCACTGACATTTCCCCTATCTGAAAGTCAGATAAACGCCGGAAAAATGACTAAGTCCAAAAAAAAATTTGTTCAACTTTTTTCAATTTTACCCCGTGGGATATATATTCTACCCACACACATTTGGAACTCTCCTGGGGTACCCTCACACATATTATTCCCTCATTTAGTGGATATTTTCACAAAAAAGTGAAATTTTCCAAAAATCCAGAAAATTGGCTGAAAATGACTAAATATCAAGGACACATTGGGCGAATCGCTCTGGAACTGAAATCGGAACGCTCACTGACATTTCCCCTATCTGAAAGTCAGATAAACGCCGGAAAAATGACTAAGTCCAAAAAAAAATTTGTTCAACTTTTTTCAATTTTACCCCATTGGGATATATATTCTGCCCACACACATTTGGAACTCTCCTGGGGTACCCTCACACATATTATTCCCTCATTTAGTGGATATTTTCACAAATAAGTGAAATTTTCAAAAATCCAGAAAATTGGCTGAAAACGACTAAATATCAAGGACTCATTGGGCGAATCGCTCTGGAACTGAAATTGGAATGCTCACTGACATTTCCACTATATGAAAGTCTGATAAACGCCGGAAAAATGACTAAGTCCAAGAAAAAAATTTTTTCTACTTTTTTGAATTTTACCCCTGTGGGATATATATTCTACCCACACACATTTGGAACTCTCCTGGGGTACCCTCACACATATTATTCCCTCATTTAGCGGATATTTTCACAAAAAAATGAAATATTCAAAAATCCAGAAAATTGGCTAAAAACGACTAAATATCAAAGATTCATTGGGCGAATTGCTCTGGAACTGAAATCGGAAAGCTCACTGACATTTCCCCTATCTGAAAGTCTGATAAACGCCGGAAAAATGACTAAGTCCAAGAAAAAAAAATTTTCAACTTTTTTCAATTTTACCCCGTGGGATATATATTCTACCCACACACATTTGGAACTCTCCTGGGGTACCCTCACACATATTATTCCCTCATTTAGTGGATATTTTCACAAAAAAGTGAAATATTCAAAAATCCAGAAAATTGGCTGAAAACGACTAAATATCAAGGACTCATTGGGCGAATCGCTCTGGAACTGAAATCGGAACGCTCACTGACATTTCCCCTATCTGAAAGTCTGATAAACGCCAGAAAAATGACTAAGTCCAAGAAAAAAATTTTTTCAACTTTTTTCAATTTTACCCCCGTGAGATATATATTCTACCCACACACATTTGGAACTCTCCTGGGGTACCCTCACACATATTATTCCCTCATTTAGTGGATATTTTCACAAAAAAGTGAAATATTCAAAAATCCAGAAAATTGGCTGAAAACGACTAAATATCAAGGACTCATTGGACGAATCGCTCTGGAACTGAAATCGGAATGCTCACTCACATTTCCCCTATCTTAAAGTCTGATAAACGCCGGAAAAATGACTAAGTCCAAGAAAAAAATTTTTTCAACTTTTTTCAATTTTACCCCCGTGGGATATATATTCTACCCACACACATTTGGAACTCTCCTGGGGTACCCTCACACATAATATTCCCTCATTTAGTGGATATTTTCACAAAAAAGTGAAATTTTCAAAAATCCAGAAAATTGGCTGAAAACGACTAAATATCAAGGACTCATTGGGTGAATCGCTCTGGAACTGAAATCGGAACGGTCACTCACATTTCCCCTATCTGAAAGTCTGATAAACGCCGGAAAAGTGACTAAGTCCAAAAAAAACTTTGTTCAACTTTTTTCAATTAATCATAGAATCATAGAATCATAGAATGGTAGAGTTGGAAGGGACCTCCTGGGTAATCTGGTCCAACCCCCTGCTCAAAGCAGGATTCACTAGATCATCTCAGACAGATGTCTGTCCAGCCTCTGTTTGAAGACGTCCATTGAAGGGGAACTCACCACCTCTCGTGGCAGCCTGTTCCACTCATTAATCACCCTAACTGTCAAAAAGTTTTTTCTAATATCTAATCTGTGTCTCCTCCCATTTAGTTTCATCCCATTGCTTCTAGTCTTTCCTTGTGCAAATGAGAATAAAGATGATCCTTCTACAATGTGACAGCCCTTGACATATTTGTAGACAGCTATTAAGTCTCCTCTCAGTCTTCTTTTTTGCAAGCTAAACATTCCCAAATCCTGCAACCGTTCCTCATAGGACATGGTTTGCAGACCAGTCACCATTCTGGTCGCTCTTCTCTGAACTTGCTCCAGTTTGTCGATGTCTTTTTTAAAATGTGGTGCCCAAAACTGTACACAGTATTCCAGATGAGGTCTGACCAAAGAGGAGAAAAGACCGATAATGACTTCACGTGATCTAGACTGTATGCTTCTGTTAATACATCCCAGAATTGTATTTGCCTTTTTTGCTGCTGCATCACACTGTTGACTCATGTTCAGTCTATGATCTATTAGTATACCTAAGTCTTTTTCACATGTACTGTTGCTTAGCTCTATTCCTCCCATTCTGTATATGCTTTTTTCATTTTTATTGCCCAGATGTAGTACTTTGCATTTTTCCCTGTTAAAAACCATTCTGTTGGTTGCTGCCCACTGCTCCAGTTTATTTAGGTCTTTTTGAATCCTCTCTCTCTCTTCTCTAGTATTAGCTATCCCTCCTAGCTTTGTGTCATCAGCAAATTTAATCAGTTTACCCTCAATTCCTTCATCTAAATCATTGATAAAGATGTTGAACAATACAGGTCCCAGGACGGAGCCCTGTGGTACCCCACTTGAGACATTCATCCAGCTGGATGTGAAGCCATTTTATTATCCCAATTTTACCCCATTGGGATATATATTCTGCCCACACACGTTTGGAACTCTCCTGGGGTACCCTCACACATATTATTCCCTCATTTAGTGGATATTTTCACAAAAAAGTGAAATTTTCAAAAAATCCAGAAAATTGGCTGAAAATGACTAAATATCAAAGATTCATTGGGAGAATCGCTCTGGAACTGAAATCGGAAAACTCACTGACATTTCCCCAATCTGAAAGTCTGATAAACGCCGGAAAAATGACTAAGTCCAAGAAAAAAATTTTTTCAACTTTTTTCAATTTTACCCCCGTGGGATATATGTTCTACCCACACACATTTGGAACTCTCCTGGGGTACCCTCACACATATTATTCCCTCATTTAGTGGATATTTTCACAAAAAAGTGAAATTTTCAAAAAATCCAGAAAATTGGCTGAAAATGACTAAATATCAAGGACTCATTGGGCGAATCGCTCTGGAACTGAAATCGGAACGCTCACTGACATTTCCCCTATCTGAAAGTCTGATGAACGCCGGAAAAATGACTAAGTCCAAAAAAAAAAAATTTTTTCAACTTTATTCAATTTTACCCCCGTGGGATATATATTCTACCCACACACATTTGGAACTCTCCTGGGGTACCCTCACACATATTATTCCCTCATTTAGTGGATATTTTCACAAAAAAGTGAGATTTTCAAAAAATCCAGAAAATTGGCTCAAAATGACTACATATCAAAGATTCATTGTGCGAATCGCTCTGGAACTGAAATCGGAAAGGTCACTGACATTTTCTCTATCTGAAAGTCTGATAAACGCCGGAAAAATGACTAAGTCCAAGAAAAAAATTTTTTCAACTTTTTTCAATTTTCCCCCGTGGGATATATATTCTACCCACACACATTTGGAACTCTCCTGGGGTACCCTCACACATATTATTCCCTCATTTAGTGGATATTTTCACAAAAAAGTGAAATTTTCAAAAATCCAGAAAATTGGCTGAAAACGACTAAATATCAAGGACTCATTGGGCGAATCGCTCTGGAACTGAAATCGGAACGCTCACTCACATTTCCCCTATCTGAAAGTCTGATAAATGCCGGAAAAGTGACTAAGTCCAAGAAAAAATTTTTTTCAACTTTTTTCAATTTTACCCCCGTGGGATATATATTCTACCCACACACATTTGGAACTCTCCTGGGGTACCCTCACACATATTATTCCCTCATTTAGTTGATATTTTCACAAAAAAGTGAAATTTTCAAAAAATCCAGAAAATTGGCTGAAAATGACTAAATATCAAAGATTCATTGGGCGAATCACTCTGGAACTGAAATCGGAAAGCTCACTGACATTTCCCCTATCTGAAAGTCTGATAAACGCCGGAAAAATGACTAAGTCCAAGAAAAAAAAATTTTTTTCAAATTTTTTCAATTTTACCCCCGTGGGATATATATTCTACCCACACACATTTGGAACTCTCCTGGGGTACCCTCACACATATTATTCCCTCATTTAGTGGATATTTTCACAAAAAAGTGAAATTTTCAAAAATCCAGAAAATTGGCTGAAAACGCCTAAATATCAAGGACTCATTGGGCGAATCACTCTGGAACTGAAATCGGAACGCTCACTGACATTTCCCCTATCTGAAAGTCTGATAAACGCCGGAAAAGTGACTAAGTCCAAAAAAAAATTTGTTCAACTTTTTTAAATTTTACCTCGTGGGATATATATTCTACCCACACACATTTGGAACTCTCCTGGGGTACCCTCACACATATTATTCCCTCATTTAGTGGATATTTTCACAAAAAAGTGAAATTTTCAAAAATCCAGAAAATTGGCTGAAAACGGCTAAATATCAAGGACTCATTGGGCGAATCGCTCTGGAACTGAAATCGGAACGCTCACTCACATTTCCCCTATCTGAAAGTCTGATTAACGCTGTAAAAATGACTAAGTCCAAGAAAAAATTTTTTTTTTCAACTTTTTTCAATTTTACCCCCGTGGGATATATATTCTACCCACACACATTTGGAACTCTCCTGGGTTACCCTCACACATATTGTTCCCTCATTTAGTGGATATTTTCACAAAAAAGTGAAATTTTCAAAAATTCCAGAAAATTGGCTGAAAACGAATAAATATCAAGGACTCATTGGGCGAATCGCTCTGGAACTGAAATTGTAATGCTCACTGATATTTCCCCTATCTGAAAGTCTGATAAACGCCGGAAAAATGACTAAGTCGAAAAAAAAAATTTGTTCAACTTTTTTCAATTTTACCCCCGTGGGATATATATTCTACCCACACACATTTGGAACTCTCCTGGGGTACCCTCACACATATTATTCCCTCATTTAGTGGATATTTTCACAAAAAAGTGAAATTTTCAAAAAATCCAGAAAATTGGCTGAAAATGACTAAATATCAAGGACTCATTTGGCGAATCGCTCTGCAACTGAAATCGCAACGCTCACCGACATTTCCCCTATCTGAAAGTCTGATAAACGCCGGAAAAATGACTAAGTCCAAGAAAAAAAAATTTTTTTCAAATTTTTTCAATTTTACCCCCGTGGGATATATATTCTACCCACACACATTTGGAACTCTCCTGGGGTACCCTCACACATATTATTCCCTCATTTAGTGGATATTTTCACAAAAAAGTCAAATTTTCAAAAATCCAGAAAATTGGCTGAAAACGCCTAAATATCAAGGACTCATTGGGCGAATCACTCTGGAACTGAAATCGGAACGGTCACTCACATTTCCCCTATCTGAAAGTCTGATAAACGCCGGAAAAGTGACAAAGTCCAAAAAAAAATTTGTTCAACTTTTTTCAATTTTACCCCCTTGGGATATATATTCTACCCACACACATTTGGAACTCTCCTGGGGTACCCTCACACATATCATTCCCTCATTTAGTGGATATTTTCACAAAAAAGTGAAATTTTCAAAAAATCCAGAAAATTGGCTGAAAATGACTAAATATCAAAGACTCATTGGGCGAATCGCTCTGGAACTGAAATCGGAATGCTCACTGACATTTCCCCTATCTGAGAGTCTGATAAATGCCGGAAAAGTGACTAAGTCCAAAAAAAATTTGTTCAACTTTTTTCAATTTTACCCCGTGGGATATATATTCTACCCACACACATTTGGAACTCTCCTGGGGTACCCTCACACATATTATTCCCTCATTTAGTGGATATTTTCACAAAAAAGTGAAATTTTCAAAAATCCAGAAAATTGGCTGAAAACGGCTAAATATCAAGGACTCATTGGGCGAATCGCTCTGGAACTGAAATCGGAACGCTCACTCACATTTCCCCTATCTGAAAGTCTGATTAACGCTGTAAAAATGACTAAGTCCAAGAAAAAATTTTTTTTTTCAACTTTTTTCAATTTTACCCCCGTGGGATATATATTCTACCCACACACATTTGGAACTCTCCTGGGTTACCCTCACACATATTATTCCCTCATTTAGTGGATATTTTCACAAAAAAGTGAAATTTTCAAAAATTCCAGAAAATTGGCTGAAAACGAATAAATATCAAGGACTCATTGGGCGAATCGCTCTGGAACTGAAATTGTAATGCTCACTGATATTTCCCCTATCTGAAAGTCTGATAAACGCCGGAAAAATGACTAAGTCGAAAAAAAAAATTTGTTCAACTTTTTTCAATTTTACCCCCGTGGGATATATATTCTACCCACACACATTTGGAACTCTCCTGGGGTACCCTCACACATATTATTCCCTCATTTAGTGGATATTTTCACAAAAAAGTGAAACTTTCAAAAAATCCAGAAAATTGGCTTAAAACGACTAAATATCAAGGACTCATTGGGCGAATCACTCTGGAACTGAAATCGGAACGCTCACTGACATTTCCCCTATCTGAAAGTCTGATAAACGCCGGAAAAATGACTAAGTACAAGAAAAAAAATTTTTCAACTTTTTTCAATTTTACCCCCGTGGGATATATGTTCTACCCACACACATTGGAATGCTCATGGGGTACCCTCACACATATTATTCCCTCATTTAGTGGATATTTTCACAAAAAAGTGAAATTTTAAAAAATCCAGAAAATTGGCTTAAAACGACTAAATATCAAGGACTCATTGGGCGAATCACTCTGGAACTGAAATCGGAACGCTCACTGACATTTCCCCTATCTGAAAGTCTGATAAACGCCGGAAAAATGACTAAGTCCAAGAAAAATTTTTTTTCAACTTTTTTCAATTTTACCCCAGTGGGATATATATTCTACCCACACACATTTGGAACTCTCCTGGGGTACCCTCACACATATTATTCCCTCATTTTGTGGATATTTTCACAAAAAAGTGAAATTTTAAAAAATCCAGAAAATTGGCTGAAAACGACTAAATATCAAGGACTCATTGGGCGAATCGCTCTGGAACTGAAATCGGAACACTCACTGACATTTCCCCTATCTGAAAGTCTGATAAACGCCGGAAAAATGACTAAGTCGAAAAAAAAAAATGTTTCAACTTTTTTCAATTTTACCCCCGTGGGATATATATTCTACCCACACACATTTGGAACTCTCCTGGGGTACCCTCACACATATTATTTCCTCATTTAGTGGATATTTTCACAAAAAAGTAAAATTTTCAAAAATCCAGAAAATTGTCTGAAAACGACTAAATATCAAGGACTCATTGGGCGAATCGCTCTGGAACTGAAATCGGAGCGCTCACTGACATTTCCCCTATCTGAAAGTCTGATAAACGCCGGAAAAAAGACAGTCCAAGAAAAAATTTTTTTCAACTTTTTTCAATTTTACCCCGTGGGATATATATTCTACCCACTCACATTTGGAACTCTCCTGGGGTACCCTCACACATATTATTCCCTCATTTAGTCAATATTTTCACAAAAAAGTGAAATTTTCAAAAAATCCAGAAAATTGGCTGAAAATGACTAAATATCAAAGATTCATTGGGCGAATCGCTGTGGAACTGAAATCGGAAAGCTCACTGACATTTCCCCTATCTGAAAGTCTTATAAACGCTGTAAAACTGACTAAGTCCAAGAAAAAAAAATTTTTTTCAACTTTTTTCAATTTTTCCCCGTGGGATATATATTCTACCCACTCACATTTGGAACTCTCCTGGGGTACCCTCACACATATTATTCCCTCATTTAGTGGATATTTTCACAAAAAAGTGAAATTTTCAAAAAATCCAGAAAATTGGCTGAAAACGACTAAATATCAAGGACTCATTGGGCGAATCGCTCTGGTACTGAAATTGTAATGCTCACTGATATTTCCCCTATCTGAAAGTCTGATAAACGCCGGAAAAATGACTAAGTCCAAGAAAAATTTTTTTTCAACTTTTTTCAATTTTACCCCCGTGGGATATATATTCTACCCACTCACATTTGGAACTCTCCTGGGGTACCCTCACACATATTATTCCCTCATTTAGTCGATATTTTCACAAAAAAGTGAAATTTTCAAAAATCCAGAAAATTGGCTGAAAACGACTAAATATCAAGGACTCATTGGGCGAATCGCTCTGGAACTGAAATCGGAACGGTCACTCACATTTCACCTATCTGAAAGTCTGATAAACGCCAGAAAAGTGACAAAGTCCAAAAAAAAAATTTGTTCAACTTTTTTCAATTTTACCCCCGTGGGATATATATTCTACCCACACACATTTGGAACTCTCCTGGGGTACCCTCACACATATTATTCCCTCATTTAGTGGATATTTTCACAAAAAAGTGAAACTTTCAAAAAATCCAGAAAATTGGCTTAAAACGACTAAATATCAAGGACTCATTGGGCGAATCACTCTGGAACTGAAATCGGAACGCTCACTGACATTTCCCCTATCTGAAAGTCTGATAAACGCCGGAAAAATGACTAAGTACAAGAAAAAAAAATTTTCACCTTTTTTCAATTTTACCCCCGTGGGATATATGTTCTACCCACACACATTTGGAACGCTCATGGGGTACCATCACACATATTATTCCCTCATTTAGTGGATATTTTCACAAAAAAGTAAAATTTTCAAAAATCCAGAAAATTGGCTTAAAACGCCTAAATATCAAGGACTCATTGGGCGAATCACTCTGGAACTGAAATCGGAACGGTCACTGACATTTCCCCTATCTGAAAGTCTGATAAACGCCGGAAAAATGACTAAGTCCAAGAAAAAAATTTTTTCAACTTTTTTCAATTTTACCCCCGTGGGATATATATTCTACCCACTCACATTTGGAACTGTCCTGGGGTACCCTCACACATATTATTCCCTCATTTAGTCGATATTTTCACAAAAAAGTGAAATTTTCAAAAATCCAGAAAATTGGCTGAAAACGACTAAATATCAAGGACTCATTGGGCGAATCGCTCTGGAACTGAAATCGGAACGGTCACTCACATTTCCCCTATCTGAAAGTCTGATAAACGCCGGAAAAGTGACAAAGTCCAAAAAAAAATTTGTTCAACTTTTTTCAATTTTACCCCCTTGGGATATATATTCTACCCACACACATTTGGAACTCTCCTGGGGTACCCTCACACATATCATTCCCTCATTTAGTGGATATTTTCACAAAAAAGTGAAATTTTCAAAAAATCCAGAAAATTGGCTGAAAATGACTAAATATCAAAGACTCATTGGGCGAATCGCTCTGGAACTGAAATCGGAATGCTCACTGACATTTCCCCTATCTGAGAGTCTGATAAACGCCGGAAAAGTGACTAAGTCCAAAAAAAATTTGTTCAACTTTTTTCAATTTTACCCCGTGGGATATATATTCTACCCACACACATTTGGAACTCTCCTGGGGTACCCTCACACATATTATTCCCCCATTTAGTGGATATTTTCACAAAAAAGTGAAATTTGCAAAAAATCCAGAAAATTGGCTGAAAATGACTAAATATCAAGGACTCAATGGGCGAAACGCTCTGGAACTGAAATTGGAATGCTCACTTACATTTCCACTATCTGAAAGTCTGATAAACGCCGGAAAAATGACTAAGTCCAAGAAAAAAATGTTTTCAACTTTTTTCAATTTTACCCCATGGAATATATATTCTACCATCACACATTTGGAACTCTCCTGGGGTACCCTCACACATATTATTCCCTCATTTAGTGGATATTTTAACAAAAAAGTAAAATTTTCAAAAATCCAGAAAATTGGCTTAAAACGACTAAATATCAAGGACTCATTGGGTGAATCACTCTGGAACTGAAATCGTAACGCTCACTGACATTTCCCCTATCTGAAAGTCTGATAAATGCCGGAAAAATGACTAAGTCCAAGAAAAAATTTTTTTCAACTTTTTTCAATTTTACCCCTTGGGATATATATTCTACCCACACACATTTGGAACTCTCCTGGGGTACCCTCACACATATTATTCCCCCATTTAGTGGATATTTTCACAAAAAAGTAAAATTTTCAAAAATCCAGAAAATTGGCTGAAAACGACTAAATATCAAGGACTCATTGGGCGAATCGCTCTGGAACTGAAATTGGAATGCTCACTTACATTTCCACTATCTGAAAGTCTGATAAACGCCGGAAAAATGACTAAGTCCAAAAAAAAAATTTGTTTAACTTTTTTCAATTTTACCCCCGTGGGATATATATTCTGCCCACACACATTTGGAACTCTCCTGGGGTACCCTCACACATATTATTCCCTCATTTAGTGGATATTTTCACAAAAAATTGAAATTTTCAAAAAATCCAGAAAATTGGCTGAAAATGACTAAATATCAAAGATTCTTTGGGCGAATCGCTCTGGAACTGAAATCGGAAAGCTCACTGACATTTCCCCTATCTGAAAGTCTGATAAACGCCGGAAAAATGACTAAGTCCAAGAAAAAATTTTTTTCAACTTTTTTCAATTTTACTACATGGAATATATATTCTACCCACACACATTTGGAACTCTCCTGGGGTACCCTCACACATATTATTCCCTCATTTAGTGGATATTTTCACAAAAAAGTAAAATTTTCAAAAATCCAGAAAATTGGCTGAAAATGACTAAATATCAAGGACTCATTTGGCGAATCGCTCTGGAACTGAAATCTGAATGCTCACTGACATTTGCCCTATCTGAAAGTCTGATAAACGGCGGAAAAATGACTAAGTCCTAAAAAAATTTTTTTAAACTTTTTTCAATTTTACCCCCGTGGGATATATATTCTACCCACACACATTTGGAACTCTCCTGGGGTACCCTCACACATATTATTCCCTCATTTAGTGGCTATTTTCACAAAAAAGTGAAATTTTCAAAAATCCAAAATATTGGCTGAAAACGACTAAATATCAAGGACTCATTTAGCGAATCGTTCTGGAACTGAAATCGGAACGCTCACTGACATTTCCACTATCTGAAAGTCTGATAAACGCCAGAAAAATGACTAAGTCCAAAAAAAAATTGTTTTGAACTTTTTTCAATTTTACCCCCGTGGGATATATATTCTACCCACACACATTTTGAACTCTCCTGGGGTACCCTCACACATATTATTCCCTCATTTAGTGGATATTTTCACAAAAAAGTGAAATTTTCAACAAATCCAGAAAATTGGCTGAAAACGACTAAATATCAAAGACTCATTGGGCGAATCGCTCTGGAACTGAAATCGGAACGTTCACTGACATTTGCCCTATCTGAAAGTCTGATAAACGCAGGAAAAATTACTATGTCCAAAAAAATTTGTTTCAACTTTTTTCAATTTTACCCCCGTGGGATATATATTCTACCCATACACATTTGGAACTCTCCTGGGGTACCCTCACACATATTATTCCCTCATTTAGTGGCTATTTTCACAAAAAAGTGAAATTTTCAAAAATCCAAAATATTTTCTGAAAACGACTAAATGTCAAGGACTCATTGGGCGAATCGCTCTGGAACTGAAATCGGAACGCTCACTGACATTTCCCCTATCTGAATGTCTGATAAACGCCGGAAAAATGAATAAGTCCAAGAAAAAAAATTTTTCAACTTTTTTCAATTTTACCCCCGTGGGATATATATTCTACCCACACACATTTGGAACTCTCCTGGGGTACCCTCACACATATTATTCCCCCATTTAGTGGATATTTTCACAAAGAAGTAAAATTTTCAAAAATCCAGAAAATTGGCTGAAAACGACTAACTATCAAGGACTCATTGGGCGAATCGCTCTGGAACTAAAATCGGAACGTTCACAGACATTTCCCCTCTCTGAAAGTCTGATAAACGCCGGAAAAATGACTAAGTCCAAAAAACAATTTTTTTCAACTTTTTTTAATTTTACCCCCGTGGGATATATATTCTACCCACACACATTTGGAACTCTCCTGGGGTACCCTCACACATATTATTCCCTCTTTTAGTGGATATTTTCACAAAAAAGTGAAATTTTCAACAAATCCAGAAAATTGGCTGAAAATGACTAAATATCAAGGACTCATTTGGCGAATCGCTCTGGAACTGAAATCGGAATGCTCACTGACATTTGCCCTATCTGAAAGTCTGATAAACGGCGGAAAAATGACTAAGTCCAAAAAAAATTTTTTTAAACTTTTTTCAATTTTACCCCCGTGGGATATATATTCTACCCACACACATTTGGAACTCTCCTGGGGTACCCTCACACATATTATTCCCTCATTTAGTGGCTATTTTCACAAAAAAGTGAAATTTTCAAAAATCCAAAATATTGGCTGAAAACGACTAAATATCAAGGACTCATTTAGCGAATCGTTCTGGAACTGAAATCGGAACGCTCACTGACATTTCCACTATCTGAAAGTCTGATAAACGCCAGAAAAATGACTAAGTCCAAAAAAAAATTGTTTTGAACTTTTTTCAATTTTACCCCCGTGGGATATATATTCTACCCACACACATTTTGAACTCTCCTGGGGTACCCTCACACATATTATTCCCTCATTTAGTGGATATTTTCACAAAAAAGTGAAATTTTCAACAAATCCAGAAAATTAGCTGAAAACGACTAAATATCAAAGACTCATTGGGCGAATCGCTCTGGAACTGAAATCGGAACGTTCACTGACATTTGCCCTATCTGAAAGTCTGATAAACGCAGGAAAAATTACTATGTCCAAAAAAATTTGTTTCAGCTTTTTTCAATTTTACCCCCGTGGGATATATATTCTACCCATACACATTTGGAACTCTCCTGGGGTACCCTCACACATATTATTCCCTCATTTAGTGGCTATTTTCACAAAAAAGTGAAATTTTCAAAAATCCAAAATATTTTCTGAAAACGACTAAATGTCAAGGACTCATTGGGCGAATCGCTCTGGAACTGAAATCGGAACGCTCACTGACATTTCCCCTATCTGAATGTCTGATAAACGCCGGAAAAATGAATAAGTCCAAGAAAAAAAATTTTTCAACTTTTTTCAATTTTACCCCCGTGGGATATATATTCTACCCACACACATTTGGAACTCTCCTGGGGTACCCTCACACATATTATTCCCCCATTTAGTGGATATTTTCACAAAGAAGTAAAATTTTCAAAAATCCAGAAAATTGGCTGAAAACGACTAACTATCAAGGACTCATTGGGCGAATCGCTCTGGAACTGAAATCGGAACGTTCACAGACATTTCCCCTCTCTGAAAGTCTGATAAACGCCGGAAAAATGACTAAGTCCAAAAAACAATTTTTTTCAACTTTTTTTAATTTTACCCCCGTGGGATATATATTCTACCCACACACATTTGGAACTCTCCTGGGGTACCCTCACACATATTATTCCCTCTTTTAGTGGATATTTTCACAAAAAAGTGAAATTTTCAACAAATCCAGAAAATTGGCTGAAAATGACTAAATATCAAGGACTCATTTGGCGAATCGCTCTGGAACTGAAATCGGAATGCTCACTGACATTTGCCCTATCTGAAAGTCTGATAAACGGCGGAAAAATGACTAAGTCCAAAAAAATTTTTTTTAAACTTTTTTCAATTTTACCCCCGTGGGATATATATTCTACCCACACACATTTGGAACTCTCCTGGGGTACCCTCACACATATTATTCCCTCATTTAGTGGCTATTTTCACAAAAAAGTGAAATTTTCAAAAATCCAAAATATTGGCTGAAAACGACTAAATATCAAGGACTCATTTAGCGAATCGTTCTGGAACTGAAATCGGAATGCTCACTGACATTTCCACTATCTGAAAGTCTGATAAACGCCGGAAAAATGACTAAGTCCAAAAAGAAATTGTTTTGAACTTTTTTCAATTTTACCCCCGTGGGATATATATTCTACCCACACACATTTTGAACTCTCCTGGGGTACCCTCACACATATTATTCCCTCATTTAGTGGATATTTTCACAAAAAAGTGAAATTTTCAACAAATCCAGAAAATTGGCTGAAAACGACTAAATATCAAAGACTCATTGGGCAAATCGCTCTGGAACTGAAATCGGAACGTTCACTGACATTTGCCCTATCTGAAAGTCTGATAAACGCAGGAAAAATTACTATGTCCAAAAAAATTAGTTTCAGCTTTTTTCAATTTTACCCCCGTGGGATATATATTCTACCCACACACATTTGGAACTCTCCTGGGGTACCCTCACACATATTATTCCCTCATTTAGTGGCTATTTTCACAAAAAAGTGAAATTTTCAAAAATCCAAAATATTTTCTGAAAACGACTAAATGTCAAGGACTCATTGGGCGAATCGCTCTGGAACTGAAATCGGAACGCTCACTCACATTTCCCCTTTCTGAAAGTCTGATAAACGCCGGAAAAATGACTAAGTCCAAAAAACAATTTTTTTCAACTTTTTTTAATTTTACCCCCGTGGGATATATATTCTACCCACACACATTTGGAACTCTCCTGGGGTACCCTCACACATATTATTCCCTCATTTAGTGGATATTTTCACAAAAAAGTGAAATTTTCAACAAATCCAGAAAATTGGCTGAAAACGACTAAATATCAATGACTCATTGGGCGAATCGCTCTGGAACTGAAATCGGAACGTTCACTGACATTTGCCCTATCTGAAAGTCTGATAAACGCCGGAAAAATTACTATGTCCAAAAAAATTTGTTTCAGCTTTTTTCAATTTTACCCCCGCGGGATATATATTCTACCCACACACATTTGGAACTCTCCTGGGGTACCCTCACACATATTATTCCCTCATTTAGTGGCTATTTTCACAAAAAAGTGAAATTTTCAAAAATCCAAAATATTTTCTGAAAACGACTAAATGTCAAGGACTCATTGGGCGAATCGCTCTGGAACTGAAATCGGAACGCTCACTGACATTTTCCCTATCTGAATGTCTGATAAACGCCGGAAAAATGAATAAGTCCAAGAAAAAAAATTTTTCAACTTTTTTCAATTTTACCCCCGTGGGATATATATTCTACCCACACACATTTGGAACTCTCCTGTGGTACCCTCACACATATTATTCCCTCATTTAGTGGATATTTTCACAAAAAAGTGAAATTTTCAAAAATCCAGAAAACTGGCTGAAAATGACTAAATATCAAAGACTCAATGGGAGAATCACTCTGGAACTGAAATCGGAATGCTCACTCACATTTCCCCTATCTGAAAGTCTGATAAACGCCGGAAAAATGACTAAGTCCAAGAAAAAAATGTTTTCAACTTTTTTCAATTTTACCCCCGTGGGATATATGTTCTACCCACACACATTTGGAACTCTCCTGGGGTACCCTCACACATATTATTCCCTCATTTAGTGGATATTTTCACAAAAAAGTGAAATTTTCAAAAATCCAGAAAATTGGCTGAAAACGACTAACTATCAAGGACTCATTGGGCGAATCGCTCTGGAACTGAAATCGGAACGTTCACAGACATTTCCCCTCTCTGAAAGTCTGATAAACGCCGGAAGAATGACTAAGTCCAAAAAACAATTTTTTTCAACTTTTTTTAATTTTACCCCCGTGGGATATATATTCTACCCACACACATTTGGAACTCTCCTGGGGTACCCTCACACATATTATTCCCACATTTAGTGGCTATTTTCACAAAAAAGTGAAATTTTCAAAAATCCAAAATATTGGCTGAAAACGACTAAATATCAAGGACTCATTTAGCGAATCGCTCTGGAACTGAAATCGGAACGCTCACTGACATTTCCACTATCTGAAAGTCTGATAAACGCCAGAAAAATGACTAAGTCCAAAAAAAAATTGTTTTGAACTTTTTTCAATTTTACCCCCGTGGGATATATATTCTACCCACACACATTTGGAACTCTCCTGGGGTACCCTCACACATATTATTCCCTCATTTAGTGGATATTTTCACAAAAAAGTGAAGTTTTCAACAAATCCAGAAAATTGGCTGAAAACGACTAAATATCAAAGACTCATTGGGCGAATCGCTCTGGAACTGAAATCGGAACGTTCACTGACATTTGCCCTATCTGAAAGTCTGATAAACGCAGGAAAAATTACTATGTCCAAAAATATTTGTTTCAGCTTTTTTCAATTTTACCCCCGTGGGATATATATTCTACCCACACACATTTGGAACTCTCCTGGGGTACCCTCACACATATTATTCCCTCATTTAGTGGCTATTTTCACAAAAAAGTGAAATTTTCAAAAATCCAAAATATTTTCTGAAAACGACTAAATGTCAAGGACTCATTGGGCGAATCGCTCTGGAACTGAAATCGGAACGCTCACTCACATTTCCCCTTTCTGAAAGTCTGATAAACGCCGGAAAAATGACTAAGTCCAAAAAACAATTTTTTTCAACTTTTTTTAATTTTACCCCCGTGGGATATATATTCTACCCACACACATTTGGAACTCTCCTGGGGTACCCTCACACATATTATTCCCTCATTTAGTGGATATTTTCACAAAAAAGTGAAATTTTCAACAAATCCAGAAAATTGGCTGAAAACGACTAAATATCAATGACTCATTGGGCGAATCGCTCTGGAACTGAAATCGGAACGTTCACTGACATTTGCCCTATCTGAAAGTCTGATAAACGGCGGAAAAATGACTAAGTCCAAAAAAATTTTTTTTTAACTTTTTTCAATTTTACCCCCGTGGGATATATATTCTACCCACACACATTTGGAACTCTCCTGGGGTACCCTCACACATATTATTCCCTCATTTAGTGGCTATTTTCACAAAAAAGTGAAATTTTCAAAAATCCAAAATATTGGCTGAAAACGACTAAATATCAAGGACTCATTTAGCGAATCGCTCTGGAACTGAAATCGGAACGCTCACTGACATTTCCACTATCTGAAAGTCTGATAAACGCCAGAAAAATGACTAAGTCCAAAAAAAAATTGTTTTGAACTTTTTTCAATTTTACCCCCGTGGGATATATATTCTACCCACACACATTTGGAACTCTCCTGGGGTACCCTCACACATATTATTCCCTCATTTAGTGGATATTTTCACAAAAAAGTGAAGTTTTCAACAAATCCAGAAAATTGGCTGAAAACGACTAAATATCAAAGACTCATTGGGCGAATCGCTCTGGAACTGAAATCGGAACGTTCACTGACATTTGCCCTATCTGAAAGTCTGATAAACGCAGGAAAAATTACTATGTCCAAAAATATTTGTTTCAGCTTTTTTCAATTTTACCCCCGTGGGATATATATTCTACCCACACACATTTGGAACTCTCCTGGGGTACCCTCACACATATTATTCCCTCATTTAGTGGCTATTTTCACAAAAAAGTGAAATTTTCAAAAATCCAAAATATTTTCTGAAAACGACTAAATGTCAAGGACTCATTGGGCGAATCGCTCTGGAACTGAAATCGGAACGCTCACTCACATTTCCCCTTTCTGAAAGTCTGATAAACGCCGGAAAAATGACTAAGTCCAAAAAACAATTTTTTTCAACTTTTTTTAATTTTACCCCCGTGGGATATATATTCTACCCACACACATTTGGAACTCTCCTGGGGTACCCTCACACATATTATTCCCTCATTTAGTGGATATTTTCACAAAAAAGTGAAATTTTCAACAAATCCAGAAAATTGGCTGAAAACGACTAAATATCAATGACTCATTGGGCGAATCGCTCTGGAACTGAAATCGGAACGTTCACTGACATTTGCCCTATCTGAAAGTCTGATAAACGGCGGAAAAATGACTAAGTCCAAAAAAATTTTTTTTTAACTTTTTTCAATTTTACCCCCGTGGGATATATATTCTACCCACACACATTTGGAACTCTCCTGGGGTACCCTCACACATATTATTCCCTCATTTAGTGGCTATTTTCACAAAAAAGTGAAATTTTCAAAAATCCAAAATATTGGCTGAAAACGACTAAATATCAAGGACTCATTGGGCGAATCGCTCTGGAACTGAAATCGGAATGTTCACTGACATTTGCCCTATCTGAAAGTCTGATAAACGCAGGAAAAATTACTATGTCCAAAAAAATTTGTTTCAGCTTTTTTCAATTTTACCCCCGCGGGATATATATTCTACCCACACACATTTGGAACTCTCCTGGGGTACCCTCACACATATTATTCCCTCATTTAGTGGCTATTTTCACAAAAAAGTGAAATTTTCAAAAATCCAAAATATTTTCTGAAAACGACTAAATGTCAAGGACTCATTGGGCGAATCGCTCTGGAACTGAAATCGGAACGCTCACTGACATTTCCCCTATCTGAATGTCTGATAAACGCCAGAAAAATGAATAAGTCCAAGAAAAAAAATTTTTCAACTTTTTTCAATTTTACCCCCGTGGGATATATATTCTACCCACACACATTTGGAACTCTCCTGTGGTACCCTCACACATATTATTCCCTCATTTAGTGGATATTTTCACAAAAAAGTGAAATTTTCAAAAATCCAGAAAACTGGCTGAAAATGACTAAATATCAAAGACTCAATGGGAGAATCACTCTGGAACTGAAATCGGAACGCTCACTCACATTTCCCCTATCTGAAAGTCTGATAAACGCCGGAAAAATGACTAAGTCCAAGAAAAAAATGTTTTCAACTTTTTTCAATTTTACCCCCGTGGGATATATGTTCTACCCACACACATTTGGAACTCTCCTGGGGTACCCTCACACATATTATTCCCTCATTTAGTGGATATTTTCACAAAAAAGTGAAATTTTCAAAAATCCAGAAAATTGGCTGAAAACGACTAACTATCAAGGACTCATTGGGCGAATCGCTCTGGAACTGAAATCGGAACGTTCACAGACATTTCCCCTCTCTGAAAGTCTGATAAACGCCGGAAAAATGACTAAGTCCAAAAAACAATTTTTTTCAACTTTTTTTAATTTTACCCCCGTGGGATATATATTCTACCCACACACATTTGGAACTCTCCTGGGGTACCCTCACACATATTATTCCCTCATTTAGTGGATATTTTCACAAAAAAGTGAAGTTTTCAACAAATCCAGAAAATTGGCTGAAAACGACTAAATATCAAAGACTCATTGGGCGAATCGCTCTGGAACTGAAATCGGAACGTTCACTGACATTTGCCCTATCTGAAAGTCTGATAAACGGCGGAAAAATGACTAAGTCCAAAAAAATTTTTTTTTAACTTTTTTCAATTTTACCCCCGTGGGATATATATTCTACCCACACACATTTGGAACTCTCCTGGGGTACCCTCACACATATTATTCCCTCATTTAGTGGCTATTTTCACAAAAAAGTGAAATTTTCAAAAATCCAAAATATTGGCTGAAAACGACTAAATATCAAGGACTCATTTAGCGAATCGTTCTGGAACTGAAATCGGAACGCTCACTGACATTTCCACTATCTGAAAGTCTGATAAACGCCAGAAAAATGACTAAGTCCAAAAAAAAATTGATTTGAACTTTTTTCAATTTTACCCCCGTGGGATATATATTCTACCCACACATATTTTGAACTCTCCTGGGGTACCCTCACACATATTATTCCCTCATTTAGTGGATATTTTCACAAAAAAGTGAAATTTTCAACAAATCCAGAAAATTGGCTGAAAACGACTAAATATCAAAGAATCATTGGGCGAATCGCTCTGGAACTGAAATCGGAACGTTCACTGACATTTGCCCTATCTGAAAGTCTGATAAACGCCGGAAAAATTACTAAGTCTAAAAAAAAAATTTTTTAAACTTTTTTCAATTTTACCCCCGTGGGATATATATTCTACCCACACACATTTGGAACTCTCCTGGGGTACCCTCACACATATTATTCCCTCATTTAGTGGCTATTTTCACAAAAAAGTGAAATTTTAAAAAATCCAAAATATTGGCTGAAAACGACTAAATATCAAGGACTCATTGGGCGAATCGCTCTGGAACTGAAATCGGAACGCTCACTGACATTTCCACTATCTGAAAGTCTGATAAACGCCAGAAAAATGACTAAGTCCAAAAAAAAATTTTTTTGAACTTTTTTCAATTTTACCCCCATGGGATATATCTTCTACCCACACACATTTGGAATTCTCCTGTTGTACCCTCACACATATTATTCCCTCATTAAGTGGATATTTTCACAACAAAGTGAAATTTTCAAAAATCCAGAGTATTGGCTGAAAATGACTAAATATCAAGGACTCATTGGGTGAATCGCTCTGGAACTGAAATCGGAACGTTCACTGACATTTGCCCTATCTGAAAGTCTGCTAAACGTTGGAAAAATGACAGTCCGAAAAAAAATTTTTTTCAAGTTTTTTCAATTTTACCCCCGTGGGATATATATTGTACCCACACACATTTAGAACTGTCCTGGGGTACCCTCACACATATTATTCCCTCATTTAGTGGCTATTTTTTTTACAAAAAAGTGAAATTTTCAAAAATCCAAAATATTGGCTGAAAACGACTAAATATCAAGGACTCATTGTGCGAATCGCTCTGGAACTGAAATCGGAACGCTCACTGACATTTGCCCTATCTGAAAGTCTGATAAACGGTGGAAAAATAACTAAGTCCAAAAAAAAATTTTTTCAACTTTTTTCAATTTTACCCCCGTGGGATATATATTCTACCCACACACATTTGGAACTCTCCCCAGGTACCCTCACACATATTATTCCCTCATTTAGTGGATATTTTCACAAAAAAATTGAAATTTTAAAAAATTTCAGAAAATTGGCTGAGAACGACTAAATATCAAGGACTCATTGGGCGAATCGCTCTGGAACTGAAATCGGAACGTTCACTGACATTTGCCCTATCTGAAAGTCTGCTAAACGCCGGAAAAATTACTAAGTCCAAAAAAAAATGTTTTTCAACTTTTTTCAATTTTACCCCCATGGGATATATATTCCACCCACACACATTTGGAACTCTCCTGGGGTACCCTCACACATATTATTCTCTCATTTAGTGGATATTTTCACAAAAAAGTGAAATTTTCAAAAATCGAGAAAATTGGCTGAAAACGACTAAATATCAAGGACTCATTGGGCGAATCGCTCTGGAACTGAAATCAGAACGCTCACTCACATTTCCCCTATCTGAAAGTCTGAACAACGCCGGAAAAATGACTAAGTCCAAAAAAAAATTTTTTTAAACTTTTTTTAATTTTACCCCCGTGGGATATATATTCTACCCACACACATTTGGAACTCTCCTGGGGTACCCTCACAGAAATTATTCCCTCATTTAGTGGATATTTTCACAAAAAAGTGAAATTTTCAAAAATCCAGAAAACTGGCTGAAAACGACTAAATATCAAGGACTCATTGGGCGAATCGCTCTGGAACTGAAATCGAAATGCTCACTGACATTTCCCCTATCTGAAAGTCTGATAAACGCCGGAAAAATGACTAAGTCCAAAAAAAAATTTTTTTCAACTTTTTTCAATTTTACCCCCGTGGGATATATATTCTACCCACACACATTTGGATCTCTCCTGGGGTACCCTCACACATATTATTCCCTCATTTAGTTTATATTTTCACAAAAAAGTGAAATTTTCAAAAATCCAGAAACTGGCTGAAAACGACTTAATATCAAGGACTCATTGGGCGAATCGCTCTGGAACTGAAATCGGAACGCTCACTGACATTTGCCCTATCTGAAAGTCTGATAAACGCTGGAAAAATGACTAAGTACAAAAAAAAATGTGTTCAACTTTTTTCAATTTTACCCCCGTGGGATATATATTCTACGCACACACATTTGGAACTCTCCTGGGGTACCCTCACACATATTATTATTTCATTTAGTGGATATTTTCACAAAAAAGTGAAATTTTCAAAAATCCAGAAAACTGGCTGGAAACGACTTAATATCAAGGACTCATTGGGCGAATCGCTCTGGAACTGAAATCGGAATGCTCACTGACATTTGCCCTATCTGAAAGTCTGATAAACGCTGGAAAAATGACTAAGTACAAAAAAAAATGTGTTCAACTTTTTTCAATTTTACCCCCGTGGGATATATATTCTACGCACACACATTTGGAACTCTCCTGGGGTACCCTCACACATATTATTATTTCATTTAGTGGATATTTTCACAAAAAAGTGAAATTTTCAAAAATCCAGAAAATTGGCTGAAAACGACTAAATATCAAGGACTCATTGGGCGAATCGCTCTGGAACTGAAATCGGAATGCTCACTGACATTTCCCCTCTCTGAAAGTCGGATAAACGCCGGAAAAATGACTAGGTCCAAAAAAAAATTTGTTCAACTTTTTTCAATTTTACCCCCGTGGGATATATATTCTACCCACACACATTTGGAACTCTCCCCAGGTACCCTCACACATATTATTCCCTCGTTTAGTGGATATTTTCACAAAAAAGTGAAATTTTAAAAAATCCAGAAAATTGGCTGAAAACGACTAAATATCAAGGATTCATTGGGCGAATTGCTCTGGAACTGAAATCGGAACGCTCACTGACATTTCCCCTATCTGAAAGTCTGATAAACGCCGGAAAAATGACTAAGTCCAAAAAAACATTTGTTCAACTTTTTTCAATTTTACCCCCGTGGGATATATATTCTACTCACACACATTTGGAACTCACCTGGGGTACCCTCACACATATTATTCCCTCATTTAGTGGATATTTTCACAAAAAAGTGAAATTTTCAAAAATCCAGAAAATTGGCTGAAAACGACTAAATATCAAGGATTCATTGTGCGAATTGCTCTGGAACTGAAATCGGAACGCTCACTGACATTTCCCCTATCTGAAAGTCTGATAAACGCCGGAAAAATGACTAAGTCCAAGAAAAAAATTGTTTCAACTTTTTTCAATTTTACCCCCGTGGGATATATATTCTACCCACACACATTTGGAACTCTCCTGGGGTACCCTCACACATATTATTCCCTCATTTAGTTGATATTTTCACAAAAAATTGAAAGTTTCAAAAATCCAGAAAATTGGCTGAAAACGACTAAATATCAAGGATTCATTGTGCGAATTGCTCTGGAACTGAAATCGGAACGCTCACTGACATTTCTCCTATCTGAAAGTCTGTTAAACGCCGGAAAAATGACTAAGTCCGAAAAAAAATTTGTTCAACTTTTTTCAATTTTACCCCCGTGGGATATATATTCTACCCACACACATTTGGAACTCTCCTGGGGTACCCTCACACATATTATTCCCTCATTTAGTGGATATTTTCACAAAAAAGTGAAATTTTCAAAAATCTAGAAAATTGGCTGAAAACGACTAAATATCAAGGATTCATTGGGCGAATTGCTCTGGAACTGAAATCGGAACGCTCACTGACATTTCCCCTATCTGAAAGTCTGATAAACGCCGGAAAAATGACTAAGTCCAAAAAAACATTTGTTCAACTTTTTTCAATTTTACCCCCGTGGGATATATATTCTACTCACACACATTTGGAACTCTCCTGGGGTACCCTCACACATATTATTCCCTCATTTAGTGGATATTTTCACAAAAAAGTGAAATTTTCAAAAATCCAGAAAATTGGCTGAAAACGACTAAATATCAAGGATTCATTGTGCGAATTGCTCTGGAACTGAAATCGGAACGCTCACTGACATTTCCCCTATCTGAAAGTCTGATAAACGCCGGAAAAATGACTAAGTCCAAGAAAAAAATTGTTTCAACTTTTTTCAATTTTACCCCCGTGGGATATATATTCTACCCACACACATTTGGAACTCTCCTGGGGTACCCTCACACATATTATTCCCTCATTTAGTTGATATTTTCACAAAAAATTGAAAGTTTCAAAAATCCAGAAAATTGGCTGAAAACGACTAAATATCAAGGATTCATTGTGCGAATTGCTCTGGAACTGAAATCGGAACGCTCACTGACATTTCTCCTATTTGAAAGTCTGTTAAACGCCGGAAAAATGACTAAGTCCAAAAAAAAATTTGTTCAACTTTTTTCAATTTTACCCCCGTGGGATATATATTCTACCCACACACATTTGGATCTCTCCTGGGGTACCCTCACACATATTATTCCCTCATTTAGTGGATATTTTCACAAAAAAGTGAAATTTTCAAAAAATCCAGAAAATTGGCTGAAAACGACTAAATATCAAGGATTCATTGGGCAAATTGCTCTGGAACTGAAATCGGAATGCTCACTGACATTTCCCCTATCTGAAAGTATGATAAACGCCGGAAAAATGACTAAGTCCAAAAAAAAATTTGTTCAACTTTTTTTCAATTTTACCCCCGTGGGATATATATTCTACCCACACACATTTGGAACTCTCCTGGGGTACCCTCACACATATTATTCCCTCATTTAGTGGATATTTTCACAAAAAAGTGAAATTTTCAAAAATCTAGAAAATTGGCTGAAAACGACTAAATATCAAGGATTCATTGGGCGAATTGCTCTGGAACTGAAATCGGAACGCTCTCTGACATTTCCCCTATCTGAAAGTCTGATAAACGCCGGAAAAATGACTAAGTCCAAAAAAACATTTGTTCAACTTTTTTCAATTTTACCCCCGTGGGATATATATTCTACTCACACACATTTGGAACTCTCCTGGGGTACCCTCACACATATTATTCCCTCATTTAGTGGATATTTTCACAAAAAAGTGAAATTTTCAAAAATCCAGAAAATTGGCTGGAAACGACTAAATATCAAGGATTCATTGTGCGAATTGCTCTGGAACTGAAACCGGAACGCTCACTGACATTTCCCCTATCTGAAAGTCTGATAAACGCCGGAAAAATGACTAAGTCAAAAAAAAATTTTTTTTCAACTTTTTCAATTTTACCCCCGTGGGATATATATTCTACCCACAAACAATTGGAACTCTCCTGGGGTACCCTCACACATATTATTCCCTCATTTAGTGGATATTTTCACAAAAAAGTGAAAGTTTCAAAAATCCAGAAAATTGGCTGAAAACGACTAAATATCAAGGATTCATTGTGCGAATTGCTCTGGAACTGAAATCGGAACACTCACTGACATTTCTCCTATCTGAAAGTCTGATAAACGCCGGAAAAATGACTAAGTCCAAGAAAAAATTTGTTCAACTTTTTTCAATTTTACCCCCGTGGGATATATATTCTACCCACAAACATTTGGAACTCTTCTGGGGAACCCTCACACATATTATTCCCTCATTTAGTGGATATTTTCACAAAAAATTGAAATTTTCAAAAAATCCAGAAAATTGGCTGAAAACGAGTAAATATCAAATACTCATTGGGCGAATCGCTCTGGAACTGAAATCGGAACGCTCACTGACATTTGCCCTATCTGAAAGTCTGATAAACGCCGGAAAAATGACTAAGTCCAAGAAAAAAATTGTTTCAACTTTTTTCAATTTTACCCCCGTGGGATATATATTCTACCCACACACATTTGGAACTCTCCTGGGGTACCCTCACACATATTATTCCCTAATTTAGTGGATATTTTCACAAAAAATTGAAAGTTTCAAAAATCCAGAAAATTGGCTGAAAACGACTAAATATCAAGGATTCATTGTGCGAATTGCTCTGGAACTGAAATCGGAACGCTCACTGACATTTCTCCTATCTGAAAGTCTGTTAAACGCCGGAAAAATGACTAAGTCCAAAAAAAAATTTGTTCAACTTTTTTCAATTTTACCCCCGTGGGATATATATTCTACCCACACACATTTGGTACTCTCATAGGGTACCCTCACACATATTATTCCCTCATTTAGTGGATATTTTCACAAAAAAGTGAAATTTTCAAAAATCCAGAAAATTGGCTGAAAACGACTAAATATCAAGGATTCATTGTGCGAATTGCTCTGGAACTGAAATCGGAACGCTCACTGACATTTCCCCTATCTGAAAGTCTGATAAACGCCGGAAAAATGACTAAGTCAAAAAAAAATTTTTTTTCAACTTTTTTCAATTTTACCCCCGTGGGATATATATTCTACCCACAAACAATTGGAATTCTCCTGGGGTACCCTCACACATATTATTCCCTCATTTAGTGGATATTTTCACAAAAAAGTGAAAGTTTCAAAAATCCAGAAAATTGGCTGAAAACGACTAAATATCAAGGATTTATTGTGCGAATTGCTCTGGAACTGAAATCGGAACACTCACTGACATTTCTCCTATCTGAAAGTCTGATAAACGCCGGAAAAATGACTAAGTCCAAAAAAAAATTTGTTCAACTTTTTTCAATTTTACCCCCGTGGGATATATATTCTACCCAGACACATTTGGAACTCTCCTGGGGTACCCTCACACATATTATTCCCTCATTTAGTGGATATTTTCACAAAAAATTGAAATTTTCAAAAAATCCAGAAAATTGGCTGAAAACGAGTAAATATCAAATACTCATTGGGCGAATTGCTCTGGAACTGAAATCGGAACGCTCACTGACATTTGCCCTATCTGAAAGTCTGATAAACGCCGGAAAAATGACTAAGTCCAAGAAAAAAATTGTTTAAACTTTTTTCAATTTTACCCCCGTGGGATATATATTCTACCCACACACATTTGGAACTCTCCTGGGGTACCCTCACACATATTATTCCCTCATTTAGTGGATATTTTCACAAAAAAGTGAAATTTTCAAAAATCCAGAAAATTGGCTGAAAACGACTAAATATCAAGGATTCGTTGGGCGAATTGCTCTGGAACTGAAATCGGAACGCTCACTGACATTTCCCCTATCTGAAAGTCTGATAAACGCCGGAAAAATTACTAAGTCCCAAAAAAAATTTGTTCAACTTTTTTCAATTTTACCCCCGTGGGATATATATTCTACCCACACACATTTGGAACTCTCCTGGGGTACCCTCACACATATTATTCCCTCATTTAGTGGATATTTTCACAAAGAAGTGAAATTTTCAAAAATCCAGAAAATTGGCTGAAAACGACTAAATATCAAGGATTCATTGGGCAAATTGCTCTGGAACTGAAATCGGAATGCTCACTGACATTTCCCCTATCTGAAAGTATGATAAACGCCGGAAAAATGACTAAGTCCAAAAAAAAATTTGTTCAACTTTTTTTCAATTTTACCCCCGTGGGATATATATTCTACCCACACACATTTGGAACTCTCCTGGGGTACCCTCACACATATTATTCCCTCATTTAGTGGATATTTTCACAAAAAATTGAAAGTTTCAAAAATCCAGAAAATTGGCTGAACACGACTAAATATCAAGGATTCATTGTGCGAATTGCTCTGGAACTGAAATCGGAACGCTCACTGACATTTCTCTTATCTGAAAGTCTGTTAAACGCCGGAAAAATGACTAAGTCCAAAAAAAAATTTGTTCAACTTTTTTTCAATTTTACCCCCGTGGGATATATATTCTACCCACACACATTTGGAACTCTCCTGGGGTACCCTCACACATATTATTCCCTCATTTAGTGGATATTTTCACAAAAAAGTGAAATTTTCAAAAATCCAGAAAATTGGCTGGAAACGACTAAATATCAAGGATTCATTGTGCGAATTGCTCTGGAACTGAAACCGGAACGCTCACTGACATTTCCCCTATCTGAAAGTCTGATAAACGCCGGAAAAATGACTAAGTCAAAAAAAAATTTTTTTTCAACTTTTTTCAATTTTACCCCCGTGGGATATATATTCTACCCACAAACAATTGGAACTCTCCTGGGGTACCCTCACACATATTATTCCCTCATTTAGTGGATATTTTCACAAAAAAGTGAAAGTTTCAAAAATCCAGAAAATTAGCTGAAAACGACTAAATATCAAGGATTCATTGTGCGAATTGCTCTGGAACTGAAATCGGAACACTCACTGACATTTCTCCTATCTGAAAGTCTGATAAACGCCGGAAAAATGACTAAGTCCAAAAAAAAATTTGTTCAACTTTTTTCAATTTTACCCCCGTGGGATATATATTCTACCCACAAACATTTGGAACTCTTCTGGGGAACCCTCACACATATTATTCCCTCATTTAGTGGATATTTTCACAAAAAATTGAAATTTTCAAAAAATCCAGAAAATTGGCTGAAAACGAGTAAATATCAAATACTCATTGGGCGAATCGCTCTGGAACTGAAATCGGAATGCTCACTGACATTTCCCCTCTCTGAAAGTCGGATAAACGCCGGAAAAATGACTAGGTCCAAAAAAAAATTTGTTCAACTTTTTTCAATTTTACCCCCGTGGGATATATATTCTACCCACACACATTTGGAACTCTCCCCAGGTACCCTCACACATATTATTCCCTCGTTTAGTGGATATTTTCACAAAAAAGTGAAATTTTAAAAAATCCAGAAAATTGGCTGAAAACGACTAAATATCAAGGATTCATTGGGCGAATTGCTCTGGAACTGAAATCGGAACGCTCACTGACATTTCCCCTATCTGAAAGTCTGATAAACGCCGGAAAAATGACTAAGTCCAAAAAAACATTTGTTCAACTTTTTTCAATTTTACCCCCGTGGGATATATATTCTACTCACACACATTTGGAACTCACCTGGGGTACCCTCACACATATTATTCCCTCATTTAGTGGATATTTTCACAAAAAAGTGAAATTTTCAAAAATCCAGAAAATTGGCTGAAAACGACTAAATATCAAGGATTCATTGTGCGAATTGCTCTGGAACTGAAATCGGAACGCTCACTGACATTTCCCCTATCTGAAAGTCTGATAAACGCCGGAAAAATGACTAAGTCCAAGAAAAAAATTGTTTCAACTTTTTTCAATTTTACCCCCGTGGGATATATATTCTACCCACACACATTTGGAACTCTCCTGGGGTACCCTCACACATATTATTCCCTCATTTAGTTGATATTTTCACAAAAAATTGAAAGTTTCAAAAATCCAGAAAATTGGCTGAAAACGACTAAATATCAAGGATTCATTGTGCGAATTGCTCTGGAACTGAAATCGGAACGCTCACTGACATTTCTCCTATCTGAAAGTCTGTTAAACGCCGGAAAAATGACTAAGTCCAAAAAAAAATTTGTTCAACTTTTTTCAATTTTACCCCCGTGGGATATATATTCTACCCACACACATTTGGAACTCTCCTGGGGTACCCTCACACATATTATTCCCTCATTTAGTGGATATTTTCACAAAAAAGTGAAATTTTCAAAAATCTAGAAAATTGGCTGAAAACGACTAAATATCAAGGATTCATTGGGCGAATTGCTCTGGAACTGAAATCGGAACGCTCACTGACATTTCCCCTATCTGAAAGTCTGATAAACGCCGGAAAAATGACTAAGTCCAAAAAAACATTTGTTCAACTTTTTTCAATTTTACCCCCGTGGGATATATATTCTACTCACACACATTTGGAACTCTCCTGGGGTACCCTCACACATATTATTCCCTCATTTAGTGGATATTTTCACAAAAAAGTGAAATTTTCAAAAATCCAGAAAATTGGCTGAAAACGACTAAATATCAAGGATTCATTGTGCGAATTGCTCTGGAACTGAAATCGGAACGCTCACTGACATTTCCCCTATCTGAAAGTCTGATAAACGCCGGAAAAATGACTAAGTCCAAGAAAAAAATTGTTTCAACTTTTTTCAATTTTACCCCCGTGGGATATATATTCTACCCACACACATTTGGAACTCTCCTGGGGTACCCTCACACATATTATTCCCTCATTTAGTTGATATTTTCACAAAAAATTGAAAGTTTCAAAAATCCAGAAAATTGGCTGAAAACGACTAAATATCAAGGATTCATTGTGCGAATTGCTCTGGAACTGAAATCGGAACGCTCACTGACATTTCTCCTATTTGAAAGTCTGTTAAACGCCGGAAAAATGACTAAGTCCAAAAAAAAATTTGTTCAACTTTTTTCAATTTTACCCCCGTGGGATATATATTCTACCCACACACATTTGGATCTCTCCTGGGGTACCCTCACACATATTATTCCCTCATTTAGTGGATATTTTCACAAAAAAGTGAAATTTTCAAAAAATCCACAAAATTGGCTGAAAACGACTAAATATCAAGGATTCATTGGGCAAATTGCTCTGGAACTGAAATCGGAATGCTCACTGACATTTCCCCTATCTGAAAGTATGATAAACGCCGGAAAAATGACTAAGTCCAAAAAAAAATTTGTTCAACTTTTTTTCAATTTTACCCCCGTGGGATATATATTCTACCCACACACATTTGGAACTCTCCTGGGGTACCCTCACACATATTATTCCCTCATTTAGTGGATATTTTCACAAAAAAGTGAAATTTTCAAAAATCTAGAAAATTGGCTGAAAACGACTAAATATCAAGGATTCATTGGGCGAATTGCTCTGGAACTGAAATCGGAACGCTCTCTGACATTTCCCCTATCTGAAAGTCTGATAAACGCCGGAAAAATGACTAAGTCCAAAAAAACATTTGTTCAACTTTTTTCAATTTTACCCCCGTGGGATATATATTCTACTCACACACATTTGGAACTCTCCTGGGGTACCCTCACACATATTATTCCCTCATTTAGTGGATATTTTCACAAAAAAGTGAAATTTTCAAAAATCCAGAAAATTGGCTGGAAACGACTAAATATCAAGGATTCATTGTGCGAATTGCTCTGGAACTGAAACCGGAACGCTCACTGACATTTCCCCTATCTGAAAGTCTGATAAACGCCGGAAAAATGACTAAGTCAAAAAAAAATTTTTTTTCAACTTTTTTCAATTTTACCCCCGTGGGATATATATTCTACCCACAAACAATTGGAACTCTCCTGGGGTACCCTCACACATATTATTCCCTCATTTAGTGGATATTTTCACAAAAAAGTGAAAGTTTCAAAAATCCAGAAAATTGGCTGAAAACGACTAAATATCAAGGATTCATTGTGCGAATTGCTCTGGAACTGAAATCGGAACACTCACTGACATTTCTCCTATCTGAAAGTCTGATAAACGCCGGAAAAATGACTAAGTCCAAGAAAAAATTTGTTCAACTTTTTTCAATTTTACCCCCGTGGGATATATATTCTACCCACAAACATTTGGAACTCTTCTGGGGAACCCTCACACATATTATTCCCTCATTTAGTGGATATTTTCACAAAAAATTGAAATTTTCAAAAAATCCAGAAAATTGGCTGAAAACGAGTAAATATCAAATACTCATTGGGCGAATCGCTCTGGAACTGAAATCGGAACGCTCACTGACATTTGCCCTATCTGAAAGTCTGATAAACGCCGGAAAAATGACTAAGTCCAAGAAAAAAATTGTTTCAACTTTTTTCAATTTTACCCCCGTGGGATATATATTCTACCCACACACATTTGGAACTCTCCTGGGGTACCCTCACACATATTATTCCCTAATTTAGTGGATATTTTCACAAAAAATTGAAAGTTTCAAAAATCCAGAAAATTGGCTGAAAACGACTAAATATCAAGGATTCATTGTGCGAATTGCTCTGGAACTGAAATCGGAACGCTCACTGACATTTCTCCTATCTGAAAGTCTGTTAAACGCCGGAAAAATGACTAAGTCCAAAAAAAAATTTGTTCAACTTTTTTCAATTTTACCCCCGTGGGATATATATTCTACCCACACACATTTGGTACTCTCATAGGGTACCCTCACACATATTATTCCCTCATTTAGTGGATATTTTCACAAAAAAGTGAAATTTTCAAAAATCCAGAAAATTGGCTGAAAACGACTAAATATCAAGGATTCATTGTGCGAATTGCTCTGGAACTGAAATCGGAACGCTCACTGACATTTCCCCTATCTGAAAGTCTGATAAACGCCGGAAAAATGACTAAGTCAAAAAAAAATTTTTTTTCAACTTTTTTCAATTTTACCCCCGTGGGATATATATTCTACCCACAAACAATTGGAATTCTCCTGGGGTACCCTCACACATATTATTCCCTCATTTAGTGGATATTTTCACAAAAAAGTGAAAGTTTCAAAAATCCAGAAAATTGGCTGAAAACGACTAAATATCAAGGATTTATTGTGCGAATTGCTCTGGAACTGAAATCGGAACACTCACTGACATTTCTCCTATCTGAAAGTCTGATAAACGCCGGAAAAATGACTAAGTCCAAAAAAAAATTTGTTCAACTTTTTTCAATTTTACCCCCGTGGGATATATATTCTACCCACAAACATTTGAACTCTTCTGGGGAACCCTCACACATATTATTCCCTCATTTAGTGGATATTTTCACAAAAAATTGAAATTTTCAAAAAATCCAGAAAATTGGCTGAAAACGAGTAAATGTCAAATACTCATTGGGCGAATCGCTCTGGAACTGAAATCGGAATGCTCACTGACATTTGCCCTATCTGAAAGTCTGATAAACGCCGGAAAAATGACTAAGTCCAAGAAAAAAATTGTTTCAACTTTTTTCAATTTTACCCCCGTGGGATATATATTCTACCCACACACATTTGGAACTCTCCTGGGGTACCCTCACACATATTATTCCCTAATTTAGTGGATATTTTCACAAAAAATTGAAAGTTTCAAAAATCCAGAAAATTGGCTGAAAACGACTAAATATCAAGGATTCATTGTGCGAATTGCTCTGGAACTGAAATCGGAACGCTCACTGACATTTCTCCTATCTGAAAGTCTGTTAAACGCCGGAAAAATGACTAAGTCCAAAAAAAAATTTGTTCAACTTTTTTCAATTTTACCCCCGTGGGATATATATTCTACCCACACACATTTGGTACTCTCATAGGGTACCCTCACACATATTATTCCCTCATTTAGTGGATATTTTCACAAAAAAGTGAAATTTTCAAAAATCCAGAAAATTGGCTGAAAACGACTAAATATCAAGGATTCATTGTGCGAATTGCTCTGGAACTGAAATCGGAACGCTCACTGACATTTCCCCTATCTGAAAGTCTGATAAACGCCGGAAAAATGACTAAGTCAAAAAAAAATTTTTTTTCAACTTTTTTCAATTTTACCCCCGTGGGATATATATTCTACCCACAAACAATTGGAATTCTCCTGGGGTACCCTCACACATATTATTCCCTCATTTAGTGGATATTTTCACAAAAAAGTGAAAGTTTCAAAAATCCAGAAAATTGGCTGAAAACGACTAAATATCAAGGATTTATTGTGCGAATTGCTCTGGAACTGAAATCGGAACACTCACTGACATTTCTCCTATCTGAAAGTCTGATAAACGCCGGAAAAATGACTAAGTCCAAAAAAAAATTTGTTCAACTTTTTTCAATTTTACCCCCGTGGGATATATATTCTACCCACAAACATTTGAACTCTTCTGGGGAACCCTCACACATATTATTCCCTCATTTAGTGGATATTTTCACAAAAAATTGAAATTTTCAAAAAATCCAGAAAATTGGCTGAAAACGAGTAAATGTCAAATACTCATTGGGCGAATCGCTCTGGAACTGAAATCGGAATGCTCACTGACATTTGCCCTATCTGAAAGTCTGATAAACGCCGGAAAAATGACTAAGTCCAAGAAAAAAATTGTTTCAACTTTTTTCAATTTTACCCCCGTGGGATATATATTCTACCCACACACATTTGGTACTCTCCTGGGGTACCCTCACACATATTATTCCCTCATTTAGTGGATATTTTCACAAAAAAGTGAAATTTTCAAAAATCTAGAAAATTGGCTGAAAACGACTGAATATCAAGGATTCATTGGGCGAATTGCTCTGGAACTGAAATCGGAACGCTCACTGACATTTCCCCTATCTGAAAGTCTGATAAATGACGGAAAAATGAGTAAGTCCAAAAAAACATTTGTTCAACTTTTTTCAATTTTACCCCCGTGGGATATATATTCTACTCACACACGTTTGGAACTCTCCTGGGGTACCCTCACACATATTATTCCCTCATTTAGTGGATATTTTCACAAAAAAGTGAAATTTTCAAAAGTCCAGAAAATTGGCTGAAAACGACTAAATATCAAGGATTCATTGTGCGAATTGCTCTGGAACTGAAATCGGAACGCTCACTGACATTTCTCCTATCTGAAAGTCTGATAAACGCCGGAAAAATGACTAAGTCCAAAAAAAAATTTGTTCAACTTTTTTCAATTTTACCCCCGTGGGATATATATTCTACCCACAAACATTTGGAACTCTTCTGGGGAACCCTCACACATATTATTCCCTCATTTAGTGGATATTTTCACAAAAAATTGAAATTTTCAAAAAATCCAGAAAATTGGCTGAAAACGAGTAAATATCAAATACTCATTGGGCGAATCGCTCTGGAACTGAAATCGGAACGCTCACTGACATTTGCCCTATCTGAAAGTCTGATAAACGCCGGAAAAATGACTAAGTCCAAGAAAAAAATTGTTTCAACTTTTTTCAATTTTACCCCCGTGGGATATATATTCTACCCACACACATTTGGAACTCTCCTGGGGTACCCTCACACATATTATTCCCTAATTTAGTGGATATTTTCACAAAAAATTGAAAGTTTCAAAAATCCAGAAAATTGGCTGAAAACGACTAAATATCAAGGATTCATTGTGCGAATTGCTCTGGAACTGAAATCGGAACGCTCACTGACATTTCTCCTATCTGAAAGTCTGTTAAACGCCGGAAAAATGACTAAGTCCAAAAAAAAATTTGTTCAACTTTTTTCAATTTTACCCCCGTGGGATATATATTCTACCCACACACATTTGGTACTCTCATAGGGTACCCTCACACATATTATTCCCTCATTTAGTGGATATTTTCACAAAAAAGTGAAATTTTCAAAAATCCAGAAAATTGGCTGAAAATGACTAAATATCAAGGATTCATTGTGCGAATTGCTCTGGAACTGAAATCGGAACGCTCACTGACATTTCCCCTATCTGAAAGTCTGATAAACGCCGGAAAAATGACTAAGTCAAAAAAAAATTTTTTTTCAACTTTTTTCAATTTTACCCCCGTGGGATATATATTCTACCCACAAACAATTGGAATTCTCCTGGGGTACCCTCACACATATTATTCCCTCATTTAGTGGATATTTTCACAAAAAAGTGAAAGTTTCAAAAATCCAGAAAATTGGCTGAAAACGACTAAATATCAAGGATTTATTGTGCGAATTGCTCTGGAACTGAAATCGGAACACTCACTGACATTTCTCCTATCTGAAAGTCTGATAAACGCCGGAAAAATGACTAAGTCCAAAAAAAAATTTGTTCAACTTTTTTCAATTTTACCCCCGTGGGATATATATTCTACCCACAAACATTTGAACTCTTCTGGGGAACCCTCACACATATTATTCCCTCATTTAGTGGATATTTTCACAAAAAATTGAAATTTTCAAAAAATCCAGAAAATTGGCTGAAAACGAGTAAATGTCAAATACTCATTGGGCGAATCGCTCTGGAACTGAAATCGGAATGCTCACTGACATTTGCCCTATCTGAAAGTCTGATAAACGCCGGAAAAATGACTAAGTCCAAGAAAAAAATTGTTTCAACTTTTTTCAATTTTACCCCCGTGGGATATATATTCTACCCACACACATTTGGTACTCTCCTGGGGTACCCTCACACATATTATTCCCTCATTTAGTGGATATTTTCACAAAAAAGTGAAATTTTCAAAAATCTAGAAAATTGGCTGAAAACGACTGAATATCAAGGATTCATTGGGCGAATTGCTCTGGAACTGAAATCGGAACGCTCACTGACATTTCCCCTATCTGAAAGTCTGATAAATGACGGAAAAATGAGTAAGTCCAAAAAAACATTTGTTCAACTTTTTTCAATTTTACCCCCGTGGGATATATATTCTACTCACACACGTTTGGAACTCTCCTGGGGTACCCTCACACATATTATTCCCTCATTTAGTGGATATTTTCACAAAAAAGTGAAATTTTCAAAAGTCCAGAAAATTGGCTGAAAACGACTAAATATCAAGGATTCATTGTGCGAATTGCTCTGGAACTGAAATCGGAACGCTCACTGACATTTCCCCTATCTGAAAGTCTGATAAACGCCGGAAAAATGACTAAGTCAAAAAAAAAATTTTTTTAAACTTTTTTCAATTTTACCCCCGTGGGATATATATTCTACCCACAAACAATTGGAACTCTCCTGGGGTACCCTCACACATATTATTCCCTCATTTAGTGGATATTTTCACAAAAAAGTGAAAGTTTCAAAAATCCAGAAAATTGGCTGAAAACGAGTAAATATCAAATACTCATTGGGCGAATTGCTCTGGAACTGAAATCGGAACGCTCACTGACATTTGCCCTATCTGAAAGTCTGATAAACGCCGGAAAAATGACTAAGTCCAAGAAAAAAATTGTTTAAACTTTTTTCAATTTTACCCCCGTGGGATATATATTCTACCCACACACATTTGGAACTCTCCTGGGGTACCCTCACACATATTATTCCCTCATTTAGTGGATATTTTCACAAAAAAGTGAAATTTTCAAAAATCCAGAAAATTGGCTGAAAACGACTAAATATCAAGGATTCGTTGGGCGAATTGCTCTGGAACTGAAATCGGAACGCTCACTGACATTTCCCCTATCTGAAAGTCTGATAAACGCCGGAAAAATTACTAAGTCCCAAAAAAAATTTGTTCAACTTTTTTCAATTTTACCCCCGTGGGATATATATTCTACCCACACACATTTGGAACTCTCCTGGGGTACCCTCACACATATTATTCCCTCATTTAGTGGATATTTTCACAAAGAAGTGAAATTTTCAAAAATCCAGAAAATTGGCTGAAAACGACTAAATATCAAGGATTCATTGGGCAAATTGCTCTGGAACTGAAATCGGAATGCTCACTGACATTTCCCCTATCTGAAAGTATGATAAACGCCGGAAAAATGACTAAGTCCAAAAAAAAATTTGTTCAACTTTTTTTCAATTTTACCCCCGTGGGATATATATTCTACCCACAAACATTTGAACTCTTCTGGGGAACCCTCACACATATTATTCCCTCATTTAGTGGATATTTTCACAAAAAATTGAAATTTTCAAAAAATCCAGAAAATTGGCTGAAAACAAGTAAATGTCAAATACTCATTGGGCGAATCGCTCTGGAACTGAAATCGGAATGCTCACTGACATTTGCCCTATCTGAAAGTCTGATAAACGCCGGAAAAATGACTAAGTCCAAGAAAAAAATTGTTTCAACTTTTTTCAATTTTACCCCCGTGGGATATATATTCTACCCACAAACAATTGGAACTCTCCTGGGGTACCCTCACACATATTATTCCCTCATTTAGTGGATATTTTCACAAAAAAGTGAAAGTTTCAAAAATCCAGAAAATTGGCTGAAAACGACTAAATATCAAGGATTCATTGTGCGAATTGCTCTGGAACTGAAATCGGAACACTCACTGACATTTCTCCTATCTGAAAGTCTGATAAACGCCGGAAAAATGACTAAGTCCAAAAAAAAATTTGTTCAACTTTTTTTCAATTTTACCCCCGTGGGTATATATTCTACCCACACACATTTGGAACTCTCCTGGGGTACCCTCACACATATTATTCCCTCATTTAGTGGATATTTTCACAAAAAAATGAAATTTTCAAAAAATCCAGAAAATTGGCTGAAAACGAGTAAATATCAAATACTCATTGGGCGAATTGCTCTGGAACTGAAATCGGAACGCTCACTGACATTTGCCCTATCTGAAAGTCTGATAAACGCCGGAAAAATGACTAAGTCCAAGAAAAAAATTGTTTAAACTTTTTTCAATTTTACCCCCGTGGGATATATATTCTACCCACACACATTTGGAACTCTCCTGGGGTACCCTCACACATATTATTCCCTCATTTAGTGGATATTTTCACAAAAAAGTGAAATTTTCAAAAATCCAGAAAATTGGCTGAAAACGACTAAATATCAAGGATTCGTTGGGCGAATTGCTCTGGAACTGAAATCGGAACGCTCACTGACATTTCCCCTATCTGAAAGTCTGATAAACGCCGGAAAAATTACTAAGTCCAAAAAAAAATTTGTTCAACTTTTTTCAATTTTACCCCCGTGGGATATATATTCTACCCACACACATTTGGAACTCTCCTGGGGTACCCTCACACATATTATTCCCTCATTTAGTGGATATTTTCACAAAGAAGTGAAATTTTCAAAAATCCAGAAAATTGGCTGAAAACGACTAAATATCAAGGATTCATTGGGCAAATTGCTCTGGAACTGAAATCGGAATGCTCACTGACATTTCCCCTATCTGAAAGTATGATAAACGCCGGAAAAATGACTAAGTCCAAAAAAAAATTTGTTCAACTTTTTTTCAATTTTACCCCCGTGGGATATATATTCTACCCACACACATTTGGAACTCTCCTGGGGTACCCTCACACATATTATTCCCTCATTTAGTGGATATTTTCACAAAAAATTGAAAGTTTCAAAAATCCAGAAAATTGGCTGAACACGACTAAATATCAAGGATTCATTGTGCGAATTGCTCTGGAACTGAAATCGGAACGCTCACTGACATTTCTCCTATCTGAAAGTCTGTTAAACGCCGGAAAAATGACTAAGTCCAAAAAAAAATTTGTTCAACTTTTTTCAATTTTACCCCCGTGGGATATATATTCTACCCACAAACATTTGGAACTCTTCTGGGGAACCCTCACACATATTATTCCCTCATTTAGTGGATATTTTCACAAAAAATTGAAATTTTCAAAAAATCCAGAAAATTGGCTGAAAACGAGTAAATGTCAAATACTCATTGGGCGAATCGCTCTGGAACTGAAATCGGAATGCTCACTGACATTTGCCCTATCTGAAAGTCTGATAAACGCCGGAAAAATGACTAAGTCCAAGAAAAAAATTGTTTAAACTTTTTTCAATTTTACCCCCGTGGGATATATATTCTACCCACACACATTTGGAACTCTCCTGGGGTACCCTCACACATATTATTCCCTCATTTAGTGGATATTTTCACAAAAAAGTGAAATTTTCAAAAATCCAGAAAATTGGCTGAAAACGACTAAATATCAAGGATTCGTTGGGCGAATTGCTCTGGAACTGAAATCGAACGCTCACTGACATTTCCCCTATCTGAAAGTCTGATAAACGCCGGAAAAATTACTAAGTCAAAAAAAAAATTTGTTCAACTTTTTTCAATTTTACCCCCGTGGGATATATATTCTACCCACACACATTTGGAACTCTCCTGGGGTACCCTCACACATATTATTCCCTCATTTAGTGGATATTTTCACAAAGAAGTGAAATTTTCAAAAATCCAGAAAATTGGCTGAAAACGACTAAATATCAAGGATTCATTGGGCGAATTGCTCTGGAACTGAAATCGGAACGCTCACTGACATTTCCCCTATCTGAAAGTCTGATAAATGCCGGAAAAATGAGTAAGTCCAAAAAAACATTTGTTCAACTTTTTTCAATTTTACCCCGTGGGATATATATTCTACTCACACACATTTGGAACTCTCCTGGGGTACCCTCACACATATTATTCCCTCATTTAGTGGATATTTTCACAAAAAATTGAAATTTTCAAAAAATCCAGAAAATTGGCTGAAAACGAGTAAATATCAAGGACTCATTGGGCGAATCGCTCTGGAACTGAAATCGGAACGCTCACTGACATTTGCCCTATCTGAAAGTCTGATAAACGCCGGAAAAATGACTAAGTCCAAGAAAAAAATTGTTTCAACTTTTTTCAATTTTACCCCCGTGGGATATATATTCTACCCACACACATTTGGAACTCTCCTGGGGTACCCTCACACATATTATTCCCTCATTTAGTGGATATTTTCACAAAAAAGTGAAATTTTCAAAAATCTAGAAAATTGGCTGAAAACGACTAAATATCAAGGATTCATTGGGCAAATTGCTCTGGAACTGAAATCGGAATGCTCACTGACATTTCCCCTATCTGAAAGTATGATAAACGCCGGAAAAATGACTAAGTCCAAAAAAAAATTTGTTCAACTTTTTTTCAATTTTACCCCCGTGGGATATATATTCTACCCACACACATTTGGAACTCTCCTGGGGTACCCTCACACATATTATTCCCTCATTTAGTGGATATTTTCACAAAAAATTGAAAGTTTCAAAAATCCAGAAAATTGGCTGAACACGACTAAATATCAAGGATTCATTGTGCGAATTGCTCTGGAACTGAAATCGGAACGCTCACTGACATTTCTCCTATCTGAAAGTCTGTTAAACGCCGGAAAAATGACTAAGTCCAAGAAAAAAATTGTTTCAACTTTTTTCAATTTTACCCCCGTGGGATATATATTCTACCCACACACATTTGGTACTCTCCTGGGGTACCCTCACACATATTATTCCCTCATTTAGTGGATATTTTCACAAAAAAGTGAATTTTTCAAAAATCTAGAAAATTGGCTGAAAACGACTGAATATCAAGGATTCATTGGGCGAATTGCTCTGGAACTGAAATCGGAACGCTCACTGACATTTCCCCTATCTGAAAGTCTGATAAATGCCGGAAAAATGAGTAAGTCCAAAAAAACATTTGTTCAACTTTTTTCAATTTTACCCCCGTGGGATATATATTCTACTCACACACATTTGGAACTCTCCTGGGGTACCCTCACACATATTATTCCCTCATTTAGTGGATATTTTCACAAAAAAGTGAAATTTTCAAAAGTCCAGAAAATTGGCTGAAAACGACTAAATATCAAGGATTCATTGTGCGAATTGCTCTGGAACTGAAATCGGAACGCTCACTGACATTTCCCCTATCTGAAAGTCTGATAAACGCCGGAAAAATGACTAAGTCAAAAAAAAATTTTTTTTAAACTTTTTTCAATTTTACCCCCGTGGGATATATATTCTACCCACAAACAATTGGAACTCTCCTGGGGTACCCTCACACATATTATTCCCTCATTTAGTGGATATTTTCACAAAAAAGTGAAAGTTTCAAAAATCCAGAAAATTGGCTGAAAACGACTAAATATCAAGGATTCATTGTGCGAATTGCTCTGGAACTGAAATCGGAACACTCACTGACATTTCTCCTATCTGAAAGTCTGATAAACGCCGGAAAAATGACTAAGTCCAAAAAAAAATTTGTTCAACTTTTTTTCAATTTTACCCCCGTGGGATATATATTCTACCCACACACATTTGGAACTCTCCTGGGGTACCCTCACACATATTATTCCCTCATTTAGTGGATATTTTCACAAAAAATTGAAATTTTCAAAAAATCCAGAAAATTGGCTGAAAACGAGTAAATATCAAATACTCATTGGGCGAATTGCTCTGGAACTGAAATCGGAACGCTCACTGACATTTGCCCTATCTGAAAGTCTGATAAACGCCGGAAAAATGACTAAGTCCAAGAAAAAAATTGTTTAAACTTTTTTCAATTTTACCCCCGTGGGATATATATTCTACCCACACACATTTGGAACTCTCCTGGGGTACCCTCACACATATTATTCCCTCATTTAGTGGATATTTTCACAAAGAAGTGAAATTTTCAAAAATCCAGAAAATTGGCTGAAAACGACTAAATATCAAGGATTCATTGTGCGAATTGCTCTGGAACTGAAATCGGAACACTCACTGACATTTCCCCTATCTGAAAGTCTGATAAATGCCGGAAAAATGAGTAAGTCCAAAAAAACATTTGTTCAACTTTTTTCAATTTTACCCCCGTGGGATATATATTCTACTCACACACATTTGGAACTCTCCTGGGGTACCCTCACACATATTATTCCCTCATTTAGTGGATATTTTCACAAAAAAGTGAAATTTTCAAAAGTCCAGAAAATTGGCTGAAAACGACTAAATATCAAGGATTCATTGTGCGAATTGCTCTGGAACTGAAATCGGAACGCTCACTGACATTTCCCCTATCTGAAAGTCTGATAAACGCCGGAAAAATGACTAAGTCAAAAAAAAATTTTTTTTAAACTTTTTTCAATTTTACCCCCGTGGGATATATATTCTACCCACAAACAATTGGAACTCTCCTGGGGTACCCTCACACATATTATTCCCTCATTTAGTGGATATTTTCACAAAAAAGTGAAATTTTCAAAAATCCAGAAAATTGGCTGAAAACGACTAAATATCAAGGATTCATTGTGCGAATTGCTCTGGAACTGAAATCGGAACGCTCACTGACATTTCTCCTATCTGAAAGTCTGTTAAACGCCGGAAAAATGACTAAGTCCAAAAAAAAATTTGTTCAACTTTTTTTCAATTTTACCCCCGTGGGATATATATTCTACCCACACACATTTGGAACTCTCCTGGGGTACCCTCACACATATTATTCCCTCATTTAGTGGATATTTTCACAAAAAATTGAAAGTTTCAAAAATCCAGAAAATTGGCTGAACACGACTAAATATCAAGGATTCATTGTGCGAATTGCTCTGGAACTGAAATCGGAACGCTCACTGACATTTCTCCTATCTGAAAGTCTGTTAAACGCCGGAAAAATGACTAAGTCCAAAAAAAAATTTGTTCAACTTTTTTCAATTTTACCCCCGTGGGATATATATTCTACCCACAAACATTTGGAACTCTTCTGGGGAACCCTCACACATATTATTCCCTCATTTAGTGGATATTTTCACAAAAAATTGAAATTTTCAAAAAATCCAGAAAATTGGCTGAAAACGAGTAAATGTCAAATACTCATTGGGCGAATCGCTCTGGAACTGAAATCGGAATGCTCACTGACATTTGCCCTATCTGAAAGTCTGATAAACGCCGGAAAAATGACTAAGTCCAAGAAAAAAATTGTTTAAACTTTTTTCAATTTTACCCCCGTGGGATATATATTCTACCCACACACATTTGGAACTCTCCTGGGGTACCCTCACACATATTATTCCCTCATTTAGTGGATATTTTCACAAAAAAGTGAAATTTTCAAAAATCCAGAAAATTGGCTGAAAACGACTAAATATCAAGGATTCGTTGGGCGAATTGCTCTGGAACTGAAATCGAACGCTCACTGACATTTCCCCTATCTGAAAGTCTGATAAACGCCGGAAAAATTACTAAGTCAAAAAAAAAATTTGTTCAACTTTTTTCAATTTTACCCCCGTGGGATATATATTCTACCCACACACATTTGGAACTCTCCTGGGGTACCCTCACACATATTATTCCCTCATTTAGTGGATATTTTCACAAAGAAGTGAAATTTTCAAAAATCCAGAAAATTGGCTGAAAACGACTAAATATCAAGGATTCATTGGGCAAATTGCTCTGGAACTGAAATCGGAACGCTCACTGACATTTCCCCTATCTGAAAGTCTGATAAATGCCGGAAAAATGAGTAAGTCCAAAAAAACATTTGTTCAACTTTTTTCAATTTTACCCCGTGGGATATATATTCTACTCACACACATTTGGAACTCTCCTGGGGTACCCTCACACATATTATTCCCTCATTTAGTGGATATTTTCACAAAAAATTGAAATTTTCAAAAAATCCAGAAAATTGGCTGAAAACGAGTAAATATCAAGGACTCATTGGGCGAATCGCTCTGGAACTGAAATCGGAACGCTCACTGACATTTGCCCTATCTGAAAGTCTGATAAACGCCGGAAAAATGACTAAGTCCAAGAAAAAAATTGTTTCAACTTTTTTCAATTTTACCCCCGTGGGATATATATTCTACCCACACACATTTGGAACTCTCCTGGGGTACCCTCACACATATTATTCCCTCATTTAGTGGATATTTTCACAAAAAAGTGAAATTTTCAAAAATCTAGAAAATTGGCTGAAAACGACTAAATATCAAGGATTCATTGGGCGAATTGCTCTGGAACTGAAATCGGAACGCTCACTGACATTTCCCCTATCTGAAAGTCTGATAAATGCCGGAAAAATGAGTAAGTCCAAAAAAACATTTGTTCAACTTTTTTCAATTTTACCCCCGTGGGATATATATTCTACTCACACACATTTGGAACTCTCCTGGGGTACCCTCACACATATTATTCCCTCATTTAGTGGATATTTTCACAAAAAAGTGAAATTTTCAAAAGTCCAGAAAATTGGCTGAAAACGACTAAATATCAAGGATTCATTGTGCGAATTGCTCTGGAACTGAAATCGGAACGCTCACTGACATTTCCCCTATCTGAAAGTCTGATAAACGCCGGAAAAATGACTAAGTCAAAAAAAAATTTTTTTTAAACTTTTTTCAATTTTACCCCCGTGGGATATATATTCTACCCACAATCAATTGGAACTCTCCTGGGGTACCCTCACACATATTATTCCCTCATTTAGTGGATATTTTCACAAAAAAGTGAAAGTTTCAAAAATCCAGAAAATTGGCTGAAAACAACTAAATATCAAGGATTCATTGAGCGAATTGCTCTGGAACTGAAATCGGAACACTCACTGACATTTCTCCTATCTGAAAGTCTGATAAACGCCGGAAAAATGACTAAGTCCAAAAAAAAATTTGTTCAACTTTTTTTCAATTTTACCCCCGTGGGATATATATTCTACCCACACACATTTGGAACTCTCCTGGGGTACCCTCACACATATTATTCCCTCATTTAGTGGATATTTTCACAAAAAATTGAAATTTTCAAAAAATCCAGAAAATTGGCTGAAAACGAGTAAATATCAAATACTCATTGGGCGAATTGTTCTGGAACTGAAATCGGAACGCTCACTGACATTTGCCCTATCTGAAAGTCTGATAAACGCCGGAAAAATGACTAAGTCCAAGAAAAAAATTGTTTAAACTTTTTTCAATTTTACCCCCGTGGGATATATATTCTACCCACACACATTTGGAACTCTCCTGGGGTACCATCACACATATTATTCCCTCATTTAGTGGATATTTTCACAAAAAAGTGAAATTTTCAAAAATCCAGAAAATTGGCTGAAAACGACTAAATATCAAGGATTCGTTGGGCGAATTGCTCTGGAACTGAAATCAGAACGCTCACTGACATTTCCCCTATCTGAAAGTCTGATAAACGCCGGAAAAATTACTAAGTCCAAAAAAAAATTTGTTCAACTTTTTTCAATTTTACCCCCGTGGGATATATATTCTACCCACACACATTTGGAACTCTCCTGGGGTACCCTCACACATATTATTCCCTCATTTAGTGGATATTTTCACAAAGAAGTGAAATTTTCAAAAATCCAGAAAATTGGCTGAAAACGACTAAATATCAAGGATTCATTGGGCAAATTGCTCTGGAACTGAAATCGGAATGCTCACTGACATTTCCCCTATCTGAAAGTATGATAAACGCCGGAAAAATGACTAAGTCCAAAAAAAAATTTGTTCAACTTTTTTTCAATTTTACCCCCGTGGGATATATATTCTACCCACACACATTTGGAACTCTCCTGGGGTACCCTCACACATATTATTCCCTCATTTAGTGGATATTTTCACAAAAAAGTGAAATTTTCAAAAATCCACAAAATTGGCTGAAAACGACTAAATATCAAGGATTCGTTGGGCGAATTGCTCTGGAACTGAAATCGGAACGCTCACTGACATTTCCCCTATCTGAAAGTCTGATAAACGCCGGAAAAATTACTAAGTCCAAAAAAAAATTTGTTCAACTTTTTTCAATTTTACCCCCGTGGGATATATATTCTACCCACACACATTTGGAACTCTCCTGGGGTACCCTCACACATGTTATTCCCTCATTTAGTGGATATTTTCACAAAGAAGTGAAATTTTCAAAAATCCAGAAAATTGGCTGAAAACGACTAAATATCAAGGATTCATTGGGCAAATTGCTCTGGAACTGAAATCGGAATGCTCACTGACATTTCCCCTATCTGAAAGTATGATAAACGCCGGAAAAATGACTAAGTCCAAAAAAAAATTTGTTCAACTTTTTTTCAATTTTACCCCCGTGGGATATATATTCTACCCACACACATTTGGAACTCTCCTGGGGTACCCTCACACATATTATTCCCTCATTTAGTGGATATTTTCACAAAAAATTGAAAGTTTCAAAAATCCAGAAAATTGGCTGAAAACGACTAAATATCAAGGATTCATTGTGCGAATTGCTCTGGAACTGAAATCGGAACGCTCACTGACATTTCTCCTATCTGAAAGTCTGTTAAACGCCGGAAAAATGACTAAGTCCAAAAAAAAATTTGTTCAACTTTTTTCAAATTTACCCCCGTGGGATATATATTCTACCCACACACATTTGGAACTCTCCTGGGGTACCCTCACACATATTATTCCCTCATTTAGTGGATATTTTCACAAAGAAGTGAAATTTTCAAAAATCCAGAAAATTGGCTGAAAACGACTAAATATCAAGGATTCATTGGGCAAATTGCTCTGGAACTCAAATCGGAATGCTCACTGACATTTCCCCTATCTGAAAGTATGATAAACGCCGGAAAAATGACTAAGTCCAAAAAAAAATTTGTTCAACTTTTTTTCAATTTTACCCCCGTGGGATATATATTCTACCCACACACATTTGGAACTCTCCTGGGGTACCCTCACACATATTATTCCCTCATTTAGTGGATATTTTCACAAAAAATTGAAAGTTTCAAAAATCCAGAAAATTGGCTGAACACGACTAAATATCAAGGATTCATTGTGCGAATTGCTCTGGAACTGAAATCGGAACGCTCACTGACATTTCTCCTATCTGAAAGTCTGTTAAACGCCGGAAAAATGACTAAGTCCAAAAAAAAATTTGTTCAACTTTTTTTCAATTTTACCCCCGTGGGATATATATTCTACCCACACACATTTGGAACTCTCCTGGGGTACCCTCACACATATTATTCCCTCATTTAGTGGATATTTTCACAAAGAAGTGAAATTTTCAAAAATCCAGAAAATTGGCTGAAAACGACTAAATATCAAGGATTCATTGTGCGAATTGCTCTGGAACTGAAATCGGAACGCTCACTGACATTTCCCCTATCTGAAAGTCTGATAAACGCCGGAAAAATGACTAAGTCAAAAAAAAATTTTTTTTCAACTTTTTTCAATTTTACCCCCGTGGGATATATATTCTACCCACAAACAATTGGAATTCTCCTGGGGTACCCTCACACATATTATTCCCTCATTTAGTGGATATTTTCACAAAAAAGTGAAAGTTTCAAAAATCCAGAAAATTGGCTGAAAACGACTAAATATCAAGGATTTATTGTGCGAATTGCTCTGGAACTGAAATCGGAACACTCACTGACATTTCTCCTATCTGAAAGTCTGATAAACGCCGGAAAAATGACTAAGTCCAAAAAAAAATTTGTTCAACTTTTTTCAAATTTACCCCCGTGGGATATATATTCTACCCACACACATTTGGAACTCTCCTGGGGTACCCTCACACATATTATTCCCTCATTTAGTGGATATTTTCACAAAGAAGTGAAATTTTCAAAAATCCAGAAAATTGGCTGAAAACGACTAAATATCAAGGATTCATTGGGCAAATTGCTCTGGAACTCAAATCGGAATGCTCACTGACATTTCCCCTATCTGAAAGTATGATAAACGCCGGAAAAATGACTAAGTCCAAAAAAAAATTTGTTCACCTTTTTTTCAATTTTACCCCCGTGGGATATATATTCTACCCACACACATTTGGAACTCTCCTGGGGTACCCTCACACATATTATTCCCTCATTTAGTGGATATTTTCACAAAGAAGTGAAATTTTCAAAAATCCAGAAAATTGGCTGAAAACGACTAAATATCAAGGATTCATTGTGCGAATTGCTCTGGAACTGAAATCGGAACGCTCACTGACATTTCCCCTATCTGAAAGTCTGATAAACGCCGGAAAAATGACTAAGTCAAAAAAAAATTTTTTTTCAACTTTTTTCAATTTTACCCCCGTGGGATATATATTCTACCCACAAACAATTGGAATTCTCCTGGGGTACCCTCACACATATTATTCCCTCATTTAGTGGATATTTTCACAAAAAAGTGAAAGTTTCAAAAATCCAGAAAATTGGCTGAAAACGACTAAATATCAAGGATTTATTGTGCGAATTGCTCTGGAACTGAAATCGGAACACTCACTGACATTTCTCCTATCTGAAAGTCTGATAAACGCCGGAAAAATGACTAAGTCCAAAAAAAAATTTGTTCAACTTTTTTCAATTTTACCCCCGTGGGATATATATTCTACCCACAAACAATTGGAATTCTCCTGGGGTACCCTCACACATATTATTCCCTCATTTAGTGGATATTTTCACAAAAAAGTGAAAGTTTCAAAAATCCAGAAAATTGGCTGAAAACGACTAAATATCAAGGATTTATTGTGCGAATTGCTCTGGAACTGAAATCGGAACACTCACTGACATTTCTCCTATCTGAAAGTCTGATAAACGCCGGAAAAATGACTAAGTCCAAAAAAAAATTTGTTCAACTTTTTTCAATTTTACCCCCGTGGGATATATATTCTACCCACAAACATTTGAACTCTTCTGGGGAACCCTCACACATATTATTCCCTCATTTAGTGGATATTTTCACAAAAAATTGAAATTTTCAAAAAATCCAGAAAATTGGCTGAAAACGAGTAAATGTCAAATACTCATTGGGCGAATCGCTCTGGAACTGAAATCGGAATGCTCACTGACATTTGCCCTATCTGAAAGTCTGATAAACGCCGGAAAAATGACTAAGTCCAAGAAAAAAATTGTTTCAACTTTTTTCAATTTTACCCCCGTGGGATATATATTCTACCCACACACATTTGGTACTCTCCTGGGGTACCCTCACACATATTATTCCCTTATTTAGTGGATATTTTCACAAAAAAGTGAAATTTTCAAAAATCCAGAAAATTGGCTGAAAACGACTAAATATCAAGGATTCGTTGGGCGAATTGCTCTGGAACTGAAATCGGAACGCTCACTGACATTTCCCCTATCTGAAAGTCTGATAAATGCCGGAAAAATGAGTAAGTCCAAAAAAACATTTGTTCAACTTTTTTCAATTTTACCCCGTGGGATATATATTCTACTCACACACATTTGGAACTCTCCTGGGGTACCCTCACACATATTATTCCCTCATTTAGTGGATATTTTCACAAAAAATTGAAATTTTCAAAAAATCCAGAAAATTGGCTGAAAACGAGTAAATATCAAGGACTCATTGGGCGAATCGCTCTGGAACTGAAATCGGAACGCTCACTGACATTTGCCCTATCTGAAAGTCTGATAAACGCCGGAAAAATGACTAAGTCAAAAAAAAATTTTTTTTTAACTTTTTTCAATTTTACCCCCGTGGGATATATATTCTACCCACAATCAATTGGAACTCTCCTGGGGTACCCTCACACATATTATTCCCTCATTTAGTGGATATTTTCACAAAAAAGTGAAAGTTTCAAAAATCCAGAAAATTGGCTGAAAACGACTAAATATCAAGGATTCATTGTGCGAATTGCTCTGGAACTGAAATCGGAACACTCACTGACATTTCTCCTATCTGAAAGTCTGATAAACGCCGGAAAAATGACTAAGTCCAAAAAAAAATTTGTTCAACTTTTTTTCAATTTTACCCCCGTGGGATATATATTCTACCCACACACATTTGGAACTCTCCTGGGGTACCCTCACACATATTATTCCCTCATTTAGTGGATATTTTCACAAAAAATTGAAATTTTCAAAAAATCCAGAAAATTGGCTGAAAACGAGTAAATATCAAATACTCATTGGGCGAATTGCTCTGGAACTGAAATCGGAACGCTCACTGACATTTGCCCTATCTGAAAGTCTGATAAACGCCGGAAAAATGACTAAGTCCAAGAAAAAAATTGTTTAAACTTTTTTCAATTTTACCCCCGTGGGATATATATTCTACCCACACACATTTGGAACTCTCCTGGGGTACCCTCACACATATTAATCCCTCATTTAGTGGATATTTTCACAAAAAAGTGAAATTTTCAAAAATCCAGAAAATTGGCTGAAAACGACTAAATATCAAGGATTCGTTGGGCGAATTGCTCTGGAACTGAAATCGGAACGCTCACTGACATTTCCCCTATCTGAAAGTCTGATAAACGCCGGAAAAATTACTAAGTCCAAAAAAAAATTTGTTCAACTTTTTTCAATTTTACCCCCGTGGGATATATATTCTACCCACACACATTTGGAACTCTCCTGGGGTACCCTCACACATATTATTCCCTCAATTAGTGGATATTTTCACAAAGAAGTGAAATTTTCAAAAATCCAGAAAATTGGCTGAAAACGACTAAATATCAAGGATTCATTGGGCAAATTGCTCTGGAACTGAAATCGGAATGCTCACTGACATTTCCCCTATCTGAAAGTATGATAAACGCCGGAAAAATGACTAAGTCCAAAAAAAAATTTGTTCAACTTTTTTTCAATTTTACCCCCGTGGGATATATATTCTACCCACACACATTTGGAACTCTCCTGGGGTACCCTCACACATATTATTCCCTCATTTAGTGGATATTTTCACAAAAAAGTGAAATTTTCAAAAATCCAGAAAATTGGCTGAAAACGACTAAATATCAAGGATTCGTTGGGCGAATTGCTCTGGAACTGAAATCGGAACGCTCACTTACATTTCCCCTATCTGAAAGTCTGATAAACGCCGGAAAAATTACTAAGTCCAAAAAAAAATTTGTTCAACTTTTTTCAATTTTACCCCCGTGGGATATATATTCTACCCACACACATTTGGAACTCTCCTGGGGTACCCTCACACATATTATTCCCTCATTTAGTGGATATTTTCACAAAGAAGTGAAATTTTCAAAAATCCAGAAAATTGGCTGAAAACGACTAAATATCAAGGATTCATTGGGCAAATTGCTCTGGAACTGAAATCGGAATGCTCACTGACATTTCCCCTATCTGAAAGTATGATAAACGCCGGAAAAATGACTAAGTCCAAAAAAAAATTTGTTCAACTTTTTTTCATTTTTACCCCCGTGGGATATATATTCTACCCACACACATTTGGAACTCTCCTGGGGTACCCTCACACATATTATTCCCTCATTTAGTGGATATTTTCACAAAAAATTGAAAGTTTCAAAAATCCAGAAAATTGGCTGAAAACGACTAAATATCAAGGATTCATTGTGCGAATTGCTCTGGAACTGAAATCGGAACGCTCACTGACATTTCTCCTATCTGAAAGTCTGTTAAACGCCGGAAAAATGACTAAGTCCAAAAAAAAATTTGTTCAACTTTTTTCAATTTTACCCCCGTGGGATATATATTCTACCCACACACATTTGGAACTCTCCTGGGGTACCCTCACACATATTATTCCCTCATTTAGTGGATATTTTCACAAAGAAGTGAAATTTTCAAAAATCCAGAAAATTGGCTGAAAACGACTAAATATCAAGGATTCATTGGCCAAATTGCTCTGGAACTGAAATCGGAATGCTCACTGACATTTCCCCTATCTGAAAGTCTGATAAACGCCGGAAAAATGACTAAGTCAAAAAAAAATTTTTTTTAAACTTTTTTCAATTTTACCCCCGTGGGATATATATTCTACCCACAAACAATTGGAACTCTCCTGGGGTACCCTCACACATATTATTCCCTCATTTAGTGGATATTTTCACAAAAAAGTGAAAGTTTCAAAAATCCAGAAAATTGGCTGAAAACGACTAAATATCAAGGATTCATTGTGCGAATTGCTCTGGAACTGAAATCGGAACACTCACTGACATTTCTCCTATCTGAAAGTCTGATAAACGCCGGAAAAATGACTAAGTCCAAAAAAAAATTTGTTCAACTTTTTTTCAATTTTACCCCCGTGGGATATATATTCTACCCACACACATTTGGAACTCTCCTGGGGTACCCTCACACATATTATTCCCTCATTTAGTGGATATTTTCACAAAAAAGTGAAATTTTCAAAAATCCAGAAAATTGGCTGAAAACGACTAAATATCAAGGATTCGTTGGGCGAATTGCTCTGGAACTGAAATCGGAACGCTCACTGACATTTCCCCTATCTGAAAGTCTGATAAACGCCGGAAAAATTACTAAGTCCAAAAAAAAATTTGTTCAACTTTTTTCAATTTTACCCCCGTGGGATATATATTCTACCCACACACATTTGGAACTCTCCTGGGGTACCCTCACACATATTATTCCCTCATTTAGTGGATATTTTCACAAAGAAGTGAAATTTTCAAAAATCCAGAAAATTGGCTGAAAACGACTAAATATCAAGGATTCATTGGGCGAATTGCTCTGGAACTGAAATCGGAACGCTCACTGACATTTCCCCTATCTGAAAGTCTGATAAATGCCGGAAAAATGAGTAAGTCCAAAAAAACATTTGTTCAACTTTTTTCAATTTTACCCCGTGGGATATATATTCTACTCACACACATTTGGAACTCTCCTGGGGTACCCTCACACATATTATTCCCTCATTTAGTGGATATTTTCACAAAAAATTGAAATTTTCAAAAAATCCAGAAAATTGGCTGAAAACGAGTAAATATCAAGGACTCATTGGGCGAATCGCTCTGGTACTGAAATCGGAACGCTCACTGACATTTGCCCTATCTGAAAGTCTGATAAACGCCGGAAAAATGACTAAGTCAAAAAAAAATTTTTTTTTAACTTTTTTCAATTTTACCCCCGTGGGATATATATTCTACCCACAATCAATTGGAACTCTCCTGGGGTACCCTCACACATATTATTCCCTCATTTAGTGGATATTTTCACAAAAAAGTGAAAGTTTCAAAAATCCAGAAAATTGGCTGAAAACGACTAAATATCAAGGATTCATTGTGCGAATTGCTCTGGAACTGAAATCGGAACACTCACTGACATTTCTCCTATCTGAAAGTCTGATAAACGCCGGAAAAATGACTAAGTCCAAAAAAAAATTTGTTCAACTTTTTTTCAATTTTACCCCCGTGGGATATATATTCTACCCACACACATTTGGAACTCTCCTGGGGTACCCTCACACATATTATTCCCTCATTTAGTGGATATTTTCACAAAAAATTGAAATTTTCAAAAAATCCAGAAAATTGGCTGAAAACGAGTAAATATCAAATACTCATTGGGCGAATTGCTCTGGAACTGAAATCGGAACGCTCACTGACATTTGCCCTATCTGAAAGTCTGATAAACGCCGGAAAAATGACTAAGTCCAAGAAAAAAATTGTTTAAACTTTTTTCAATTTTACCCCCGTGGGATATATATTCTACCCACACACATTTGGAACTCTCCTGGGGTACCCTCACACATATTATTCCCTCATTTAGTGGATATTTTCACAAAAAAGTGAAATTTTCAAAAATCCAGAAAATTGGCTGAAAACGACTAAATATCAAGGATTCGTTGGGCGAATTGCTCTGGAACTGAAATCGGAACGCTCACTTACATTTCCCCTATCTGAAAGTCTGATAAACGCCGGAAAAATTACTAAGTCCAAAAAAAAATTTGTTCAACTTTTTTCAATTTCACCCCCGTGGGATATATATTCTACCCACACACATTTGGAACTCTCCTGGGGTACCCTCACACATATTATTCCCTCATTTAGTGGATATTTTCACAAAGAAGTGAAATTTTCAAAAATCCAGAAAATTGGCTGAAAACGACTAAATATCAAGGATTCATTGGGCAAATTGCTCTGGAACTGAAATCGGAATGCTCACTGACATTTCCCCTATCTGAAAGTATGATAAACGCCGGAAAAATGACTAAGTCCAAAAAAAAATTTGTTCAACTTTTTTTCAATTTTACCCCCGTGGGATATATATTCTACCCACACACATTTGGAACTCTCCTGGGGTACCCTCACACATATTATTCCCTCATTTAGTGGATATTTTCACAAAAAATTGAAAGTTTCAAAAATCCAGAAAATTGGCTGAAAACGACTAAATATCAAGGATTCATTGTGCGAATTGCTCTGGAACTGAAATCGGAACGCTCACTGACATTTCTCCTATCTGAAAGTCTGTTAAACGCCGGAAAAATGACTAAGTCCAAAAAAAAATTTGTTCAACTTTTTTCAATTTTACCCCCGTGGGATATATATTCTACCCACACACATTTGGAACTCTCCTGGGGTACCCTCACACATATTATTCCCTCATTTAGTGGATATTTTCACAAAGAAGTGAAATTTTCAAAAATCCAGAAAATTGGCTGAAAACGACTAAATATCAAGGATTCATTGTGCGAATTGCTCTGGAACTGAAATCGGAACACTCACTGACATTTCTCCTATCTGAAAGTCTGATAAACGCCGGAAAAATGACTAAGTCCAAAAAAAAATTTGTTCAACTTTTTTTCAATTTTACCCCCGTGGGATATATATTCTACCCACACACATTTGGAACTCTCCTGGGGTACCCTCACACATATTATTCCCTCATTTAGTGGATATTTTCACAAAAAAGTGAAATTTTCAAAAATCCAGAAAATTGGCTGAAAACGACTAAATATCAAGGATTCGTTGGGCGAATTGCTCTGGAACTGAAATCGGAACGCTCACTGACATTTCCCCTATCTGAAAGTCTGATAAACGCCGGAAAAATTACTAAGTCCAAAAAAAAATTTGTTCAACTTTTTTCAATTTTACCCCCGTGGGATATATATTCTACCCACACACATTTGGAACTCTCCTGGGGTACCCTCACACATATTATTCCCTCATTTAGTGGATATTTTCACAAAGAAGTGAAATTTTCAAAAATCCAGAAAATTGGCTGAAAACGACTAAATATCAAGGATTCATTGGGCGAATTGCTCTGGAACTGAAATCGGAACGCTCACTGACATTTCCCCTATCTGAAAGTCTGATAAATGCCGGAAAAATGAGTAAGTCCAAAAAAACATTTGTTCAACTTTTTTCAATTTTACCCCGTGGGATATATATTCTACTCACACACATTTGGAACTCTCCTGGGGTACCCTCACACATATTATTCCCTCATTTAGTGGATATTTTCACAAAAAATTGAAATTTTCAAAAAATCCAGAAAATTGGCTGAAAACGAGTAAATATCAAGGACTCATTGGGCGAATCGCTCTGGTACTGAAATCGGAACGCTCACTGACATTTGCCCTATCTGAAAGTCTGATAAACGCCGGAAAAATGACTAAGTCAAAAAAAAATTTTTTTTTAACTTTTTTCAATTTTACCCCCGTGGGATATATATTCTACCCACAATCAATTGGAACTCTCCTGGGGTACCCTCACACATATTATTCCCTCATTTAGTGGATATTTTCACAAAAAAGTGAAAGTTTCAAAAATCCAGAAAATTGGCTGAAAACGACTAAATATCAAGGATTCATTGTGCGAATTGCTCTGGAACTGAAATCGGAACACTCACTGACATTTCTCCTATCTGAAAGTCTGATAAACGCCGGAAAAATGACTAAGTCCAAAAAAAAATTTGTTCAACTTTTTTTCAATTTTACCCCCGTGGGATATATATTCTACCCACACACATTTGGAACTCTCCTGGGGTACCCTCACACATATTATTCCCTCATTTAGTGGATATTTTCACAAAAAATTGAAATTTTCAAAAAATCCAGAAAATTGGCTGAAAACGAGTAAATATCAAATACTCATTGGGCGAATTGCTCTGGAACTGAAATCGGAACGCTCACTGACATTTGCCCTATCTGAAAGTCTGATAAACGCCGGAAAAATGACTAAGTCCAAGAAAAAAATTGTTTAAACTTTTTTCAATTTTACCCCCGTGGGATATATATTCTACCCACACACATTTGGAACTCTCCTGGGGTACCCTCACACATATTATTCCCTCATTTAGTGGATATTTTCACAAAAAATTTAAATTTGTAAAAAATCCAGAAAATTGGCTGAAAACGAGTAAATATCAAGGACTCATTGGGCGAATCGCTCTGGAACTGAAATCGGAACGCTCACTGACATTTCCCCTATCTGAAAGTCTGATAAACGCCGGAAAAATGAGTAAGTCCAAAAAAAAATTTGTTCAACTTTTTTCAATTTTACCCCCGTGGGATATATATTCTACCCACACACATTTGGAACTCTCCTGGGGTACCCTCACACATATTATTCCCTCATTTAGTGGATATTTTCACAAAGAAGTGAAATTTTCAAAAATCCAGAAAATTGGCTGAAAACGACTAAATATCAAGGATTCATTGGGCAAATTGCTCTGGAACTGAAATCGGAAAGCTCACTGACATTTCCCCTATCTGAAAGTATGATAAACGCCGGAAAAATGACTAAGTCCAAAAAAAAATTTGTTCAACTTTTTTTCAATTTTACCCCCGTGGGATATATATTCTACCCACACACATTTGGAACTCTCCTGGGGTACCCTCACACATATTATTCCCTCATTTAGTGGATATTTTCACAAAAAATTGAAAGTTTCAAAAATCCAGAAAATTGGCTGAAAACGACTAAATATCAAGGATTCATTGTGCGAATTGCTCTGGAACTGAAATCGGAACGCTCACTGACATTTCTCCTATCTGAAAGTTTGTTAAACGCCGGAAAAATGACTAAGTCCAAAAAAAAATTTGTTCAACTTTTTTCAATTTTACCCCCGTGGGATATATATTCTACCCACACACATTTGAAACTCTCCTGGGGTACCCTCACACATATTATTCCCTCATTTAGTGGATATTTTCACAAAGAAGTGAAATTTTCAAAAATCCAGAAAATTGGCTGAAAACGACTAAATATCAAGGATTCATTGGGCAAATTGCTCTGGAACTGAAATCGGAATGCTCACTGACATTTCTCCTATCTGAAAGTCTGATAAACGCCGGAAAAATGACTAAGTCCAAAAAAAAATTTGTTCAACTTTTTTTCAATTTTACCCCCGTGGGATATATATTCTACCCACACACATTTGAAACTCTCCTGGGGTACCCTCACACATATTATTCCCTCATTTAGTGGATATTTTCACAAAAAAGTGACATTTTCAAAAAATCCAGAAAATTGGCTGAAAACGACTAAACTTCAAGGACTCATTGGGCAAATCGCTGTGGAACTGAAATCGGAACGCTCACTGACATTTCCCCTATCTGAAAGTCTGATAAACGCCGGAAAAATGACTAAGTCCAAAAAAACCATTTTTTAAATTTTACCCCCGTGGTTTATGTATTCTACCCACACACATTTGGAACTCTCCTGGGGTACCCTCACACATATTATTCCCTCATTTAGTGGAGTTTTTCACAAAAAAGTGAAATTTTCAAAAATCTAAAAAATTGGCTGAAAACGACTAAATATCAAGGACTCATTGGGCGAATCGCTCTGGAACTGAAATCGGAACGCTCAATGAAATTTGCCCTATCTGAAAGTCTGATAAACGCCGGAAAAATGACTAAGTCCAAAAAAAAATTTGTTCAACTTTTTTCAATTTTACCCCGGTGGGATATATATTCTATCCACACACATTTGGAACTCTCCTGGGTACCCTCACACATATTATTCCATCATTTAGTGGATATTTTCGCAAAAAAGTGAAATTTTCAAAAATCCTGAAAATTGGCTGAAAATGAGTAAATATCAAGGAATCATTGGGCGAATCGCTCTGGAACTGAAATCGGAACGCTCACTGACATTTGCCCTATCTGAAAGTCTGATAAACGCCGGAAAAATGACTAAGTCCAAGAAAAAAATTGTTTCAACTTTTTTCAATTTTACCCCCGTGGGATATATATTCTACCCACACACATTTGGAACTTTCCTGGGGTACCCTCACACATATTATTCCCTCATTTAGTGGATATTTTCACAAAAAAGTGAAATTTTCAAAAATCCAGAAAATTGGATGAAAACGAGTAAATATCAAGGACTCATTGGTTGAATCGCTCTGGAACTGAAATCGGAACGCTCGCTGACATTTGCCCTATCTGAAAGTCTGATAAATGCCGGAAAAATGACTAAGACCAAAAAAAAATTTTTTTCAACTTTATTCAATTTTACCCCCGTGGGATATATATTCTACCCACACACATTTGGAACTCTCCTGGGGTGCCCTCACACATATTATTCCCTCATTTAGTGGATATTTTCACAAAAAAGTGAAATTTTCAAAAATTAAAATTATTTGCTGAAAACGACTAAATATCAAGGACACATTGGGCGAATCGCTCTGGAACTGAAATCGGAATGGTCACTCACATTTCCCCTATCTGAAAGTCTGATAAACGCTGGAAAAATGACTAAGTCCAAGAAAAAAAATTTTTCAACTTTTTCCAATTTTACCCCCGTGGGATATATATTCTACCCACACACATTTGGAACTCTCCTGGGGTACCCTCACACAATATTATTCCCTCATTTAGTGGATATTTTCACAAAAAAGTGAAATTTTCAAAAATCCAGAAAATTGGCTGAAAACGACCAATAATCAAGGACTCATTGGGCGAATCGCTCTGGAACAGAAATCCGAACGCTTACTGACATTTGCCCTATCTGAAAGTCTGATAAACACCGGGAAAATGACTAAGTCCAAAAAAATAATTTTTTCAACTTTTTTCAATTTTACCCCGTGGGATATATATTCTACCCATACACATTTGGAACTCTCCTGGGGTACCCTCACACATATTATTCCCTCATTTAGTGGATATTTTCACAAAGAAGTGAAAGTTTCAAAAATCCAGAAAATTGGCTGAAAACGACTAAATATCAAGGATTCATTGGGCAAATTGCTCTGGAACTGAAATCGGAATGCTCACTGACATTTCCCCTATCTGAAAGTATGATAAACGCCGGAAAAATGACTAAGTCCAAAAAAAAATTTGTTCAACTTTTTTTCAATTTTACCCCCGTGGGATATATATTCTACCCACACACATTTGGAACTCTCCTGGGGTACCCTCACACATATTATTCCCTCATTTAGTGGATATTTTCACAAAAAATTGAAAGTTTCAAAAATCCAGAAAATTGGCTGAAAACGACTAAATATCAAGGATTCATTGTGCGAATTGCTCTGGAACTGAAATCGGAACGCTCACTGACATTTCTCCTATCTGAAAGTCTGTTAAACGCCGGAAAAATGACTAAGTCCAAAAAAAAATTTGTTCAACTTTTTTCAATTTTACCCCCGTGGGATATATATTCTACCCACACACATTTGGAACTCTCCTGGGGTACCCTCACACATATTATTCCCTCATTTAGTGGATATTTTCACAAAGAAGTGAAATTTTCAAAAATCCAGAAAATTGGCTGAAAACGACTAAATATCAAGGATTCATTGGCCAAATTGCTCTGGAACTGAAATCGGAATGCTCACTGACATTTCCCCTATCTGAAAGTATGATAAACGCCGGAAAAATGACTAAGTCCAAAAAAAAATTTGTTCAACTTTTTTTCAATTTTACCCCCGTGGGATATATATTCTACCCACACACATTTGGAACTCTCCTGGGGTACCCTCACACATATTATTCCCTCATTTAGTGGATATTTTCACAAAAAATTGAAAGTTTCAAAAATCCAGAAAATTGGCTGAAAACGACTAAATATCAAGGATTCATTGTGCGAATTGCTCTGGAACTGAAATCGGAACGCTCACTGACATTTCTCCTATCTGAAAGTCTGTTAAACGCCGGAAAAATGACTAAGACCAAAAAAAAATTTGTTCAACTTTTTTCAATTTTACCCCCGTGGGATATATATTCTACCCACACACATTTGGAACTCTCCTGGGGTACCCTCACACATATTATTCCCTCATTTAGTGGATATTTTCACAAAGAAGTGAAATTTTCAAAAATCCAGAAAATTGGCTGAAAACGACTAAATATCAAGGATTCATTGGGCAAATTGCTCTGGAACTGAAATCGGAATGCTCACTGACATTTCCCCTATCTGAAAGTATGATAAACGCCGGAAAAATGACTAAGTTCAAAAAAAAATTTGTTCAACTTTTTTTCAATTTTACCCCCGTGGGATATATATTCTACCCACACACATTTGGAACTCTCCTGGGGTACCCTCACACATATTATTCCCTCATTTAGTGGATATTTTCACAAAAAATTGAAAGTTTCAAAAATCCAGAAAATTGGCTGAAAACGACTAAATATCAAGGATTCATTGTGCGAATTGCTCTGGAACTGAAATCGGAACGCTCACTGACATTTCTCCTATCTGAAAGTCTGTTAAACGCCGGAAAAATGACTAAGTCCAAAAAAAAATTTGTTCAACTTTTTTCAATTTTACCCCCGTGGGATATATATTCTACCCACAAACATTTGGAACTCTTCTGGGGAACCCTCACACATATTATTCCCTCATTTAGTGGATATTTTCACAAAAAATTGAAATTTTTAAAAAATCCAGAAAATTGGCTGAAAACGAGTAAATATCAAGGACTCATTGGGCGAATCGCTCTGGAACTGAAATCGGAACGCTCACTGACATTTCCCCTATCTGAAAGTCTGATAAACGCCGGAAAAATGACTAAGTCCAAAAAAACCATTTTTTAAATTTTACCCCCGTGGTTTATGTATTCTACCCACACACATTTGGAACTCTCCTGGGGTACCCTCACACATATTATTCCCTCATTTAGTGGAGTTTTTCACAAAAAAGTGAAATTTTCAAAAATCTAAAAAATTGGCTGAAAACGACTAAATATCAAGGACTCATTGGGCGAATCGCTCTGGAACTGAAATCGGAACGCTCAATGACATTTGCCCAATCTGAAAGTCTGATAAACGCCGGAAAAATGACTAAGTCCAAAAAAAAATTTGTTCAACTTTTTTCAATTTTACCCCGGTGGGATATATATTCTATCCACACACATTTGGAACTCTCCTGGGTACCCTCACACATATTATTCCATCATTTAGTGGATATTTTCGCAAAAAAGTGAAATTTTCAAAAATCCTGAAAATTGGCTGAAAATGAGTAAATATCAAGGAATCATTGGGCGAATCGCTCTGGAACTGAAATCGGAACGCTCACTGACATTTGCCCTGTCTGAAAGTCTGATAAACACCGGGAAAATGACTAAGTCCAAAAAAATAATTTTTTCAACTTTTTTCAATTTTACCCCGTGGGATATATATTCTACCCATACACATTTGGAACTCTCCTGGGGTACCCTCACACATATTATTCCCTCATTTAGTGGATATTTTCACAAAAAAGTGAAATTTTCAAAAATCCAGAAAATTGGATGAAAACGAGTAAATATCAAGGACTCATTGGTTGAATCGCTCTGGAACTGAAATCGGAACGCTCGCTGACATTTGCCCTATCTGAAAGTCTGATAAATGCCGGAAAAATGACTAAGACCAAAAAAAAATTTTTTTCAACTTTATTCAATTTTACCCCCGTGGGATATATATTCTACCCACACACATTTGGAACTCTCCTGGGGTGCCCTCACACATATTATTCCCTCATTTAGTGGATATTTTCACAAAAAACTGAAATTTTCAAAAATTAAAATTATTTGCTGAAAACGACTAAATATCAAGGACACATTGGGCGAATCGCTCTGGAACTGAAATCGGAATGGTCACTCACATTTCCCCTATCTGAAAGTCTGATAAACGCTGGAAAAATGACTAAGTCCAAGAAAAAAAATTTTTCAACTTTTTCCAATTTTACCCCCGTGGGATATATATTCTACCCACACACATTTGGAACTCTCCTGGGGTACCCTCACACAATATTATTCCCTCATTTAGTGGATATTTTCACAAAAAAGTGAAATTTTCAAAAATCCAGAAAATTGGCTGAAAACGACCAATAATCAAGGACTCATTGGGCGAATCGCTCTGGAACAGAAATCCGAACGCTTACTGACATTTGCCCTATCTGAAAGTCTGATAAACACCGGGAAAATGACTAAGTCCAAAAAAATAATTTTTTCAACTTTTTTCAATTTTACCCCGTGGGATATATATTCTACCCATACACATTTGGAACTCTCCTGGGGTACCCTCACACATATTATTCCCTCATTTAGTGGATATTTTCACAAAAAAGTGAAATTTTCAAAAATCCAAATTATTGGCTGAAAACGACTAAATATCAAGGACTCATTGGGCGAATCACTCTGGAACTGAAATAGGAACGGTCACTAACATTTCCCCTATCTGAAAGTCTGATAAATGCCGGAAAAATGACTAAGTCCAAAAAAAAAATTTTTTCAACTTTTTTCAATTTTACCCCGTGGGATATATATTCTACCCCTACACATTTGGAACTCTCCTGGGGTACCCTCACACATATTATTCCCTCATTTAGTGGATATTTTCACAAAAAAGTGTAATTTTCAAAGATCCAGAAAATTGGCTGAAAACGACTAATAATCAAGGACTCAGTGGGCGAATAGCTCTGGAACAGAAATAGGAACGCTCACTGACATTTCCCCTATCTGAAAGTCTGATAAATGCCGGAAAAATGACTAAGTCCAAGAAAAAAATTTTTTCAACTTTTTTCAATTTTACCCCCGTGGGATATATATTCTACCCACACACATTTGGAACTCTCCTGGGGTACCCTCACACATATTATTCCCTCATTTAGTGGATATTTTCACAAAAAAAGTGAAATTTTCAAAAATCCAGAAAATTGGCTGAAAACGACTAAATATCAAGGACTCATTGGGCGAATGGCTCTGGAACTGAAATCGGAATGCTCACTGACATTTCCCCTATCTGAAAGTCTGATAAACGCCAGAAAAATGACTAAGTCCAAAAAAAAATTTTTTTCAACTTTTTTCAATTTTACCCCGTGGGATATATATTCTACCCATACACATTTGGAACTCTCCTGGGGTACCCTCACACATATTATTCCCTCATTTAGTGGATATTTTCACAAAAAAGTGAAATTTTCAAAAATCCAGAAAATTGGCTGAAAACGACTAAATATCAAGGACTCATTGGGCGAATGGCTCTGGAACTGAAATCAGAACGCTCACTGACATTTCCCCTATCTGAAAGTCTGATAAACGCCTGAAAAATGACTAAGTCCAAAAAAAAATTTTTTTCAACTTTTTTCAATTTTACCCCGTGGGATATATATTCTACCCACACAAATTTGGAACTCTCCTGGGGTACCCTCACACATATTATTCCCTCATTTAGTGGATATTTTCACAAAAAAGTGAAATTTTCAAAAATCCAGAAAATTGGCTGAAAACGACTAAATATCAAGGACTCATTGGGCGAATTGCTTTGGAACTGAAATCGGAATGCTCACTGACATTTCCCCTATCTGAAAGTCTGAAAAACGCCGGAAAAATGACTAAGTCCAAAAAAAAATTTTTTTCAACTTTTTTCAATTTTACCCCCGTGGGATATATATTCTACCCACACACATTTGGAACTCTCCTGGGGTACCCTCACACATATTATTCCCTCATTTAGTGGATATTTTCACAAAAAAGTGAAATTTTCAAAAATCCAGAAAATTTTACTGAAAACGACTAAATATCAAGGACTCATTGGGCGAATCGCTCTGGAACTGAAATCGGTACGCTCACTGACATTTCCCCTATCTGAAAGTCTGATAAACGCCGGAAAAATGACTAAGTCCAAAAAAAAATTTTTTTCATCTTTTTTCAATTTTACCCCCATAGGATTCATGTTCTACCCACACACATTTGGAACTCTCCTGGGGTACCCTCACACATATTATTCCCTCATTTAGTGGATATTTTCACAAAAAAGTGAAATTTTCAAAAATCCAGACAATTGGCTGAAAACGACTAAATCTCAAGGACTCATTGGGCGAATGGCTCTGGAACTGAAATCGGAACGCTCACTGACATTTCCCCTATCTGAAAGTCTGATAAACGCCAGAAAAATGACTAAGTCCAAAAAAAAATTTGTTCAACTTTTTTCAATTTTACCCCGGTGGGATATATATTCTATCCACACACATTTGGAACTCTCCTGGGTACCCTCACACATATTATTCCATCATTTAGTGGATATTTTCGCAAAAAAGTGAAATTTTCAAAAATCCTGAAAATTGGCTGAAAATGAGTAAATATCAAGGAATCATTGGGCGAATCGCTCTGGAACTGAAATCGGAACGCTCACTGACATTTGCCCTATCTGAAAGTCTGATAAACGCCGGAAAAATGACTAAGTCCAAGAAAAAAATTGTTTCAACTTTTTTCAATTTTACCCCCGTGGGATATATATTCTACCCACACACATTTGGAACTTTCCTGGGGTACCCTCACACATATTATTCCCTCATTTAGTGGATATTTTCACAAAAAAGTGAAATTTTCAAAAATCCAGAAAATTGGATGAAAACGACCAATAATCAAGGACTCATTGGGCGAATCGCTCTGGAACAGAAATCCGAACGCTTACTGACATTTGCCCTATCTGAAAGTCTGATAAACACCGGGAAAATGACTAAGTCCAAAAAAATAATTTTTTCAACTTTTTTCAATTTTACCCCGTGGGATATATATTCTACCCATACACATTTGGAACTCTCCTGGGGTACCCTCACACATATTATTCCCTCATTTAGTGGATATTTTCACAAAAAAGTGAAATTTTCAAAAATCCAGAAAATTGGATGAAAACGAGTAAATATCAAGGACTCATTGGTTGAATCGCTCTGGAACTGAAATCGGAACGCTCGCTGACATTTGCCCTATCTGAAAGTCTGATAAATGCCGGAAAAATGACTAAGTCCAAGAAAAAAATTTTTTCAACTTTTTTCAATTTTACCCCCGTGGGATATATATTCTACCCACACACATTTGGAACTCTCCTGGGGTACCCTCACACATATTATTCCCTCATTTAGTGGATATTTTCACAAAAAAGTGAAATTTTCAAAAATCCAGAAAATTGGATGAAAACGAGTAAATATCAAGGACTCATTGGTTGAATCGCTCTGGAACTGAAATCGGAACGCTCGCTGACATTTGCCCTATCTGAAAGTCTGATAAATGCCGGAAAAATGACTAAGACCAAAAAAAAATTTTTTTCAACTTTATTCAATTTTACCCCCGTGGGATATATATTCTACCCACACACATTTGGAACTCTCCTGGGGTGCCCTCACACATATTATTCCCTCATTTAGTGGATATTTTCACAAAAAAGTGAAATTTTCAAAAATTAAAATTATTTGCTGAAAACGACTAAATATCAAGGACACATTGGGCGAATCGCTCTGGAACTGAAATCGGAATGGTCACTCACATTTCCCCTATCTGAAAGTCTGATAAACGCTGGAAAAATGACTAAGTCCAAGAAAAAAAATTTTTCAACTTTTTCCAATTTTACCCCCGTGGGATATATATTCTACCCACACACATTTGGAACTCTCCTGGGGTACCCTCACACAATATTATTCCCTCATTTAGTGGATATTTTCACAAAAAAGTGAAATTTTCAAAAATCCAGAAAATTAGCTGAAAACGACCAATAATCAAGGACTCATTGGGCGAATCGCTCTGGAACAGAAATCCGAACGCTTACTGACATTTGCCCTATCTGAAAGTCTGATAAACACCGGGAAAATGACTAAGTCCAAAAAAATAATTTTTTCAACTTTTTTCAATTTTACCCCGTGGGATATATATTCTACCCATACACATTTGGAACTCTCCTGGGGTACCCTCACACATATTATTCCCTCATTTAGTGGATATTTTCACAAAAAAGTGAAATTTTCAAAAATCCAAATTATTGGCTGAAAACGACTAAATATCAAGGACTCATTGGGCGAATCACTCTGGAACTGAAATAGGAACGGTCACTAACATTTCCCCTATCTGAAAGTCTGATAAATGCCGGAAAAATGACTAAGTCCAAAAAAAAAATTTTTTCAACTTTTTTCAATTTTACCCCGTGGGATATATATTCTACCCCTAAACATTTGGAACTCTCCTGGGGTACCCTCACACATATTATTCCCTCATTTAGTGGATATTTTCACAAAAAAAGTGAAATTTTCAAAAATCCAGAAAATTGGCTGAAAACGACTAATAATCAAGGACTCAGTGGGCGAATAGCTCTGGAACAGAAATAGGAACGCTCACTGACATTTCCCCTATCTGAAAGTCTGATAAATGCCGGAAAAATGACTAAGTCCAAGAAAAAAATTTTTTCAACTTTTTTCAATTTTACCCCCGTGGGATATATATTCTACCCACACACATTTGGAACTCTCCTGGGGTACCCTCACACATATTATTCCCTCATTTAGTGGATATTTTCACAAAAAAAGTGAAATTTTCAAAAATCCAGAAAATTGGCTGAAAACGACTAAATATCAAGGACTCATTGGGCGAATGGCTCTGGAACTGAAATCGGAATGCTCACTGACATTTCCCCTATCTGAAAGTCTGATAAACGCCAGAAAAATGACTAAGTCCAAAAAAAAATTTTTTTCAACTTTTTTCAATTTTACCCCGTGGGATATATATTCTACCCATACACATTTGGAACTCTCCTGGGGTACCCTCACACATATTATTCCCTCATTTAGTGGATATTTTCACAAAAAAGTGAAATTTTCAAAAATCCAGAAAATTGGCTGAAAACGACTAAATATCAAGGACTCATTGGGCGAATGGCTCTGGAACTGAAATCAGAACGCTCACTGACATTTCCCCTATCTGAAAGTCTGATAAACGCCTGAAAAATGACTAAGTCCAAAAAAAAATTTTTTTAAACTTTTTTCAATTTTACCCCGTGGGATATATATTCTACCCACACAAATTTGGAACTCTCCTGGGGTACCCTCACACATATTATTCCCTCATTTAGTGGATATTTTCACAAAAAAGTGAAATTTTCAAAAATCCAGAAAATTGGCTGAAAACGACTAAATATCAAGGACTCATTGGGCGAATATCTTTGGAACTGAAATCGGAATGCTCACTGACATTTCCCCTATCTGAAAGTCTGAAAAACGCCGGAAAAATGACTAAGTCCAAAAAAAAATTTTTTTCAACTTTTTTCAATTTTACCCCCGTGGGATATATATTCTACCCACACACATTTGGAACTCTCCTGGGGTACCCTCACACATATTATTCCCTCATTTAGTGGATATTTTCACAAAAAAGTGAAATTTTCAAAAATCCAGAAAATTTTACTGAAAACGACTAAATATCAAGGACTCATTGGGCGAATCGCTCTGGAACTGAAATCGGTACGCTCACTGACATTTCCCCTATCTGAAAGTCTGATAAACGCCGGAAAAATGACTAAGTCCAAAAAAAAATTTTTTTCATCTTTTTTCAATTTTACCCCCATAGGATTCATGTTCTACCCACACACATTTGGAACTCTCCTGGGGTACCCTCACACATATTATTCCCTCATTTAGTGGATATTTTCACAAAAAAGTGAAATTTTCAAAAATCCAGAAAATTGGCTGAAAACGACTAAATATCAAGGACTCATTGGGCGAATGGCTCTGGAACTGAAATCGGAACACTCACTGACATTTCCCCTATCTGAAAGTCTGATAAACGCCAGAAAAATGACTAAGTCCAAAAAAAAATTTTTTTCAACTTTTTTCAATTTTACCCCGTGGGATATATATTCTACCCATACACATTTGGAACTCTCCTGGGGTACCCTCACACATATTATTCCCTCATTTAGTGGATATTTTCACAAAAAAGTGAAATTTTCAAAAATCCAGACAATTGGCTGAAAACGACTAAATCTCAAGGACTCATTGGGCGAATGGCTCTGGAACTGAAATCGGAACGCTCACTGACATTTCCCCTATCTGAAAGTCTGATAAACGCCAGAAAAATGACTAAGTCCAAAAAAAAATTTGTTCAACTTTTTTCAATTTTACCCCGGTGGGATATATATTCTATCCACACACATTTGGAACTCTCCTGGGTACCCTCACACATATTATTCCATCATTTAGTGGATATTTTCGCAAAAAAGTGAAATTTTCAAAAATCCTGAAAATTGGCTGAAAATGAGTAAATATCAAGGAATCATTGGGCGAATCGCTCTGGAACTGAAATCGGAACGCTCACTGACATTTGCCCTATCTGAAAGTCTGATAAACGCCGGAAAAATGACTAAGTCCAAGAAAAAAATTGTTTCAACTTTTTTCAATTTTACCCCCGTGGGATATATATTCTACCCACACACATTTGGAACTTTCCTGGGGTACCCTCACACATATTATTCCCTCATTTAGTGGATATTTTCACAAAAAAGTGAAATTTTCAAAAATCCAGAAAATTGGATGAAAACGACCAATAATCAAGGACTCATTGGGCGAATCGCTCTGGAACTGAAATCGGAACGCTCACTGACATTTGCCCTATCTGAAAGTCTGATAAACACCGGGAAAATGACTAAGTCCAAAAAAATAATTTTTTCAACTTTTTTCAATTTTACCCCGTGGGATATATATTCTACCCATACACATTTGGAACTCTCCTGGGGTACCCTCACACATATTATTCCCTCATTTAGTGGATATTTTCACAAAAAAGTGAAATTTTCAAAAATCCAGAAAATTGGATGAAAACGAGTAAATATCAAGGACTCATTGGTTGAATCGCTCTGGAACTGAAATCGGAACGCTCGCTGACATTTGCCCTATCTGAAAGTCTGATAAATGCCGGAAAAATGACTAAGACCAAAAAAAAATTTTTTTCAACTTTATTCAATTTTACCCCCGTGGGATATATATTCTACCCACACACATTTGGAACTCTCCTGGGGTGCCCTCACACATATTATTCCCTCATTTAGTGGATATTTTCACAAAAAAGTGAAATTTTCAAAAATTAAAATTATTTGCTGAAAACGACTAAATATCAAGGACACATTGGGCGAATCGCTCTGGAACTGAAATCGGAATGGTCACTCACATTTCCCCTATCTGAAAGTCTGATAAACGCTGGAAAAATGACTAAGTCCAAGAAAAAAAATTTTTCAACTTTTTCCAATTTTACCCCCGTGGGATATATATTCTACCCACACACATTTGGAACTCTCCTGGGGTACCCTCACACAATATTATTCCCTCATTTAGTGGATATTTTCACAAAAAAGTGAAATTTTCAAAAATCCAGAAAATTGGCTGAAAACGACCAATAATCAAGGACTCATTGGGCGAATCGCTCTGGAACAGAAATCCGAACGCTTACTGACATTTGCCCTATCTGAAAGTCTGATAAACACCGGGAAAATGACAAAGTCCAAAAAAATAATTTTTTCAACTTTTTTCAATTTTACCCCGTGGGATATATATTCTACCCATACACATTTGGAACTCTCCTGGGGTACCCTCACACATATTATTCCCTCATTTAGTGGATATTTTCACAAAAAAAGTGAAATTTTCAAAAATCCAGAAAATTGGCTGAAAACGACTAAATATCAAGGACTCATTGGGCGAATGGCTCTGGAACTGAAATCGGAATGCTCACTGACATTTCCCCTATCTGAAAGTCTGATAAACGCCAGAAAAATGACTAAGTCCAAAAAAAAATTTTTTTCAACTTTTTTCAATTTTACCCCGTGGGATATATATTCTACCCATACACATTTGGAACTCTCCTGGGGTACCCTCACACATATTATTCCCTCATTTAGTGGATATTTTCACAAAAAAGTGAAATTTTCAAAAATCCAGAAAATTGGCTGAAAACGACTAAATATCAAGGACTCATTGGGCGAATGGCTCTGGAACTGAAATCAGAACGCTCACTGACATTTCCCCTATCTGAAAGTCTGATAAACGCCTGAAAAATGACTAAGTCCAAAAAAAAAATTTTTTCAACTTTTTTCAATTTTACCCCGTGGGATATATATTCTACCCACACAAATTTGGAACTCTCCTGGGGTACCCTCACACATATTATTCCCTCATTTAGTGGATATTTTCACAAAAAAGTGAAATTTTCAAAAATCCAGAAAATTGGCTGAAAACGACTAAATATCAAGGACTCATTGGGCGAATTGCTTTTTAACTGAAATCGGAATGCTCACTGACATTTCCCCTATCTGAAAGTCTGAAAAACGCCGGAAAAATGACTAAGTCCAAAAAAAAATTTTTTTCAACTTTTTTCAATTTTACCCCCGTGGGATATATATTCTACCCACACACATTTGGAACTCTCCTGGGGTACCCTCACACATATTATTCCCTCATTTAGTGGATATTTTCACAAAAAAGTGAAATTTTCAAAAATCCAGAAAATTTTACTGAAAACGACTAAATATCAAGGACTCATTGGGCGAATCGCTCTGGAACTGAAATCGGTACGCTCACTGACATTTCCCCTATCTGAAAGTCTGATAAACGCCGGAAAAATGACTAAGTCCAAAAAAAAATTTTTTTCATCTTTTTTCAATTTTACCCCCATAGGATTCATGTTCTATCCACACACATTTGGAACTCTCCTGGGGTACCCTCACACATATTATTCCCTCATTTAGTGGATATTTTCACAAAAAAGTGAAATTTTCAAAAATCCAGAAAATTGGCTGAAAACGACTAAATATCAAGGACTCATTGGGCGAATGGCTCTGGAACTGAAATCGGAACACTCACTGACATTTCCCCTATCTGAAAGTCTGATAAACGCCAGAAAAATGACTAAGTCCAAAAAAAAATTTTTTTCAACTTTTTTCAATTTTACCCCGTGGGATATATATTCTACCCATACACATTTGGAACTCTCCTGGGGTACCCTCACACATATTATTCCCTCATTTAGTGGATATTTTCACAAAAAAGTGAAATTTTCAAAAATCCAGACAATTGGCTGAAAACGACTAAATCTCAAGGACTCATTGGGCGAATGGCTCTGGAACTGAAATCGGAACGCTCACTGACACTTCCCCTATCTGAAAGTCTGATAAACGCCAGAAAAATGACTAAGTCCAAAAAAAAATTTTTTTCAACTTTTTTCAATTTTACCCCCGTGGGATATATATTCTACCCACACACATTTGGAACTCTCCTGGGGTACCGTCACACATATTATTCCATCATTTAGTGGATATTTTCACAAAAAAGGGAAATTTTCAAAAATCCAGAAAATTGGCTGAAAACGACTAAATATCAAAGACTCATTGGGCAAATCGCTCTGGAACTGAAATCGGAATGCTCACTGACATTTCCCCTATCTGAAAGTCTGATAAATGCCGGAAAAATGACTAAGTCTAAAAAAATATATTATTTCAACTTTTTTCAATTTTACCCCCGTGGGATATATATTCTACCCACACACATTTGGAACTCTCCTGGGGTACCCTCACACATATTATTCCCTCATTTAGTGGATATTTTCACAAAAAAGTGAAATTTTCAAAAATCCAGAAAATTGGCTGAAAACGACTAAATATCAAGGACTCATTGGGCGAATGGCTCTGGAACTGAAATCGGAACACTCACTGACATTTCCCCTATCTGAAAGTCTGATAAACGCCAGAAAAATGACTAAGTCCAAAAAAAAATTTTTTTCATCTTTTTTCAATTTTACCCCCATAGGATTCATGTTCTACCCATACACATTTGGAACTCTCCTGGGGTACCCTCACACATATTATTCCCTCATTTAGTGGATATTTTCACAAAAAAGTGAAATTTTCAAAAATCCAGACAATTGGCTGAAAACGACTAAATCTCAAGGACTCATTGGGCGAATGGCTCTGGAACTGAAATCGGAACGCTCACTGACATTTCCCCTATCTGAAAGTCTGATAAACGCCAGAAAAATGACTAAGTCCAAAAAAAAATTTTTTTCAACTTTTTTCAATTTTACCCCGTGGGATATATATTCTACCCATACACATTTGGAACTCTCCTGGGGTACCCTCACACTTATAATTCCCTCATTTAGTTGATATTTTCACAAAAAAGTGAAATTTTCAAAGATCCAGAAAATTGGCTGAAAACGACTAAATATCAAGGACTCATTGGGCGAATGGCTCTGGAACTGAAATCGGAACGCTCACTGACATTTCCCCTATCTGAAAGTCTGATAAACGCCGGAAAAATGACTAAGTCCAAGAAAAAAATTTTTTCAACTTTTTTCAATTTTACCCCCGTGGGATATATATTCTACCCACACACATTTGGAACTCTCCTGGGGTACCGTCACATATATTATTCCATCATTTAGTGGATATTTTCACAAAAAAGGGAAATTTTCAAAAATCCAGAAAATTGGCTGAAAACGACTAAATATCAAGGACTCATTGGGCGAATCGCTCTGGAACTGAAATCGGAATGCTCACTGACATTTCCCCTATCTGAAAGTCTGATAAATGCCGGAAAAATGACTAAGTCTAAAAAAATATATTATTTCAACTTTTTTCAATTTTACCCACGTGGGATATATATTCTACCCACACACATTTGGAACTCTCCTGGGGTACCCTCACACATATTATTCCCTCATTTAGTGGATATTTTCACAAAAAAGTGAAATTTTCAAAAATCCAGAAAATTTTACTGAAAACGACTAAATATCAAGGACTCATTGGGCGAATCGCTCTGGAATTGAAATCGGTACGCTCACTGACATTTCCCCTATCTGAAAGTCTGATAAACGCAGGAAAAATGACTAAGTCCAAAAAAAAATTTTTTTCATCTTTTTTCAATTTTACCCCCATAGGATTCATGTTCTACCCATACACATTTGGAACTCTCCTGGGGTACCCTCACACATATTATTCCCTCATTTAGTGGATATTTTCACAAAAAAGTGAAATTTTCAAAAATCCAGAAAATTGGCTGAAAACGACTAAATATCAAGGACTCATTGGGCGAATGGCTCTGGAACTGAAATCGGAACACTCACTGACATTTCCCCTATCTGAAAGTCTGATAAACGCCAGAAAAATGACTAAGTCCAAAAAAAAATTTTTTTCAACTTTTTTCAATTTTACCCCGTGGGATATATATTCTACCCATACACATTTGGAACTCTCCTGGGGTACCCTCACACATATTATTCCCTCATTTAGTGGATATTTTCACAAAAAAGTGAAATTTTCAAAAATCCAGACAATTGGCTGAAAACGACTAAATCTCAAGGACTCATTGGGCGAATGGCTCTGGAACTGAAATCGGAACGCTCACTGACATTTCCCCTATCTGAAAGTCTGATAAACGCCAGAAAAATGACTAAGTCCAAAAAAAAATTTTTTTCAACTTTTTTCAATTTTACCCCGTGGGATATATATTCTACCCATACACATTTGGAACTCTCCTGGGGTACCCTCACACTTATAATTCCCTCATTTAGTTGATATTTTCACAAAAAAGTGAAATTTTCAAAGATCCAGAAAATTGGCTGAAAACGACTAAATATCAAGGACTCATTGGGCGAATGGCTCTGGAACTGAAATCGGAACGCTCACTGACATTTCCCCTATCTGAAAGTCTGATAAACGCCGGAAAAATGACTAAGTCCAAGAAAAAATTTTTTTCAACTTTTTTCAATTTTACCCCCGTGGGATATATATTCTACCCACACACATTTGGAACTCTCCTGGGGTACCGTCACACATATTATTCCATCATTTAGTGGATATTTTCACAAAAAAGGGAAATTTTCAAAAATCCAGAAAATTGGCTGAAAACGACTAAATATCAAGGACTCATTGGGCGAATCGCTCTGGAACTGAAATCGGAATGCTCACTGACATTTCCCCTATCTGAAAGTCTGATAAATGCCGGAAAAATGACTAAGTCTAAAAAAATATATTATTTCAACTTTTTTCAATTTTACCCCCGTGGGATATATATTCTACCCACACACATTTGGAACTCTCCTGGGGTACCCTCACACATATTATTCCCTCATTTAGTGGATATTTTCACAAAAAAGTGAAATTTTCAAAAATCCAGAAAATTTTACTGAAAACGACTAAATATCAAGGACTCATTGGGCGAATCGCTCTGGAATTGAAATCGGTACGCTCACTGACATTTCCCCTATCTGAAAGTCTGATAAACGCAGGGAAAATGACTAAGTCCAAAAAAAAATTTTTTTCATCTTTTTTCAATTTTACCCCCATGGGATACATGTTCTACCCATACACATTTGGAACTCTCCTGGGGTACCCTCACACATATTATTCCCTCATTTAGTGGATATTTTCACAAAAAAAGTGAAATTTTCAAAAATCCAGAAAATTGGCTGAAAACGACTAAATATCAAGGACCCATTGGGCGAATGGCTCTGGAACTGAAATCGGAACACTCACTGACATTTCCCCTATCTGAAAGTCTGATAAACGCCAGAAAAATGACTAAGTCCAAAAAAAAATTTTTTTCAACTTTTTTCAATTTTACCCCGTGGGATATATATTCTACCCATACACATTTGGAACTCTCCTGGGGTACCGTCACACATATTATTCCATCATTTAGTGGATATTTTCACAAAAAAGGGAAATTTTCAAAAATCCAGAAAATTGGCTGAAAACGACTAAATATCAAGGACTCATTGGGCGAATCGCTCTGGAACTGAAATCGGAATGCTCACTGACATTTCCCCTAACTGAAAGTCTGATAAATGCTGGAAAAATGACTAAGTCTAAAAAAATATATTATTTCAACTTTTTTCAATTTTACCCCCGTGGGATATATATTCTACCCACACACATTTGGAACTCTCCTGGGGTACCCTCACACATATTATTCCCTCATTTAGTGGATATTTTCACAAAAAAGTGAAATTTTCAAAAATCCAGACAATTGGCTGAAAACGACTAAATCTCAAGGACTCATTGGGCGAATGGCTCTGGAACTGAAATCGGAACGCTCACTGACATTTCCCCTATCTGAAAGTCTGATAAACGCCAGAAAAATGACTAAGTCGAAAAAAAAAATTTTTTCAACTTTTTTCAGTTTTACCCCGTGGAATATATATTCTACCCATACACATTTGGAACTCTCCTGGGGTACCCTCATACATATTATTCCCTCATTTAGTGGATATTTTCACAAAAAAGTGAAATTTTCAAAGATCCAGAAAATTGGCTGAAAACGACTAAATATCAAGGACTCATTGGGCAAATGGCTCTGGAACTGAAATCGGACCGCTCACTGACATTTCCCCTATCTGAAAGTCTGATAAACGCCAGAAAAATGACTAAGTCCAAAAAAAAATTTTTTTCAACTTTTTTCAATTTTACCCCGTGGGATATATATTCTACCCATACACATTTGGAACTCTCCTGGGGTACCCTCACACTTATTATTCCCTCATTTAGTTGATATTTTCACAATAAAGTGAAATTTTCAAAGATCCGGAAAATTGGCTGAAAACGACTAAATATCAAGGACTCATTGGGCGAATGGCTCTGGAACTGAAATCGGAACGCTCACTGACATTTGCCCTATCTGAAAGTCTGATAAACGCCGGAAAAATGACTAAGTCCAAGAAAAAATTTTTTTCAACTTTTTTCAATTTTACCCCCGTGGGATATATATTCTACCCACACACATTTGGAACTCTCCTGGGGTACCGTCACACATATTATTCCATCATTTAGTGGATATTTTCACAAAAAGGGAAATTTTCAAAAATCCAGAAAATTGGCTGAAAACGACTAAATATCAAGGACTCATTGGGCGAATCGCTCTGGAACTGAAATCGGAATGCTCACTGACATTTCCCCTAACTGAAAGTCTGATAAATGCCGGAAAAATGACTAAGTCTAAAAAAATATATTATTTCAACTTTTTTCAATTTTACCCCCGTGGGATATATATTCTACCCACACACATTTGGAACTCTCCTGGGGTACCCTCACACATATTATTCCCTCATTTAGTGGATATTTTCACAAAAAAGTGAAATTTTCAAAAATCCAGAAAATTTTACTGAAAACGACTAAATATCAAGGACTCATTGGGCGAATCGCTCTGGAACTGAAATCGGTACGCTCACTGACATTTCCCCTATCTGAAAGTCTGATAAACGCCGGAAAAATGACTAAGTCCAAAAAAAAATTTTTTTCATCTTTTTTCAATTTTACCCCCATGGGATACATGTTCTACCCATACACATTTGGAACTCTCCTGGGCTACCCTCACACATATTATTCCCTCATTTAGTGGATATTTTCATAAAAAAGTGAAATTTTCAAAAATCCAGAAAATTGGCTGAAAACTACTAAATATCAAGGACTCATTGGGCAAATCGCTCTGGAACTGAAATCGGAAAGCTAACTGACATTTCCCCTATCTGAAACTCGGATAAACGCCGGAAAAATGACTAAGTCCAAAAAAAAAATTGTTTTCAACTTTTTTCAATTTTACTCCCGTGGGATATATATTCTACCCACACACATTTGGAACTCTCCTGGGGTACCCTCACACATATTATTCCATCATTTAGTGAATATTGTCACAAAAAAGTGAAATTTTCAAAAATCCAGAAAATTGGCTGAAAACGACTAAATATCAAGGACTCATTGGGCGAATCGCTCTGGAACTGAAATCGGAATGCTCACTGACATTTCCCCTATCTGAAAGTCTGATAAATGCCGGAAAAATGACTAAGTCTAAAAAAATATATTATTTCAACTTTTTTCAATTTTACCCCCGTGGGATATATATTCTACCCACACACATTTGGAACTCTCCTGGGGTACCCTCACACATATTAGTCCCTCATTTAGTGGATATTTTCACAAAAAAGTGAAATTTTCAAAAATCCAGAAAATTTTACTGAAAACGACTAAATATCAAGGACTCATTGGGCGAATCGCTCTGGAACTGAAATCGGTACGCTCACTGACATTTCCCCTATCTGAAAGTCTGATAAACGCCGGAAAAATGACTCAGTCCAAAAAAAAATTTTTTCATCTTTTTTCAATTTTACCCCCATGGGATACATGTTCTACCCATACACATTTGGAACTCTCCTGGGGTACCCTCACACATATTATTCCCTCATTTAGTGGATATTTTCACAAAAAAGTGAAATTTTCAAAAATCCAGAAAATTGGCTGAAAACGACTAAATATCAAGGACTCATTGGGCGAATCGCTCTGGAACTGAAATCGGAATGCTCACTGACATTTGCCTTTTCTGAAAGTCTGATAAACGCCAGAAAAATGACTAAGTCCAAAAAAAAAAATGTTTTCAACTTTTTTCAATTTTCCCCTAGTGGGATATATATTCTACCCACACACATTTGGAACTCTCCTGGGGTACCCTCACACATATTATTCCCTCATTTAGTGGATATTTTCACAAAAAAGTGAAATTTTCAAAAATCCAGAAAATTGGCTGAAAATGACTAAATATCAAGGACTCATTGGGCAAATCGCTCTGGAACTGAAATTGGAATGCTAACTGACATTTCCCCTATCTGAAAGTCTGATAAACGCCAGAAAAATGACTAAGTCCAAAAAAAAAAATTTTTCAACTTTTTTCAATTTTACCCCCGTGGGATATATATTCTAACCACACACATTTGGAACTCTCCTGGGGTACCCTCACACATATTATTCCCTCATTTAGTGGATATTTTCACAAAAAAGTGAAAGTTTCAAAAATCCAGAAAATTGGCTGAAAACGACTAAATATCAAGGACTCATTGGGTGAATCGCTCTGGAACTGAAATCGGTACGCTCACTGACATTTCCCCTATCTGAAAGTCTGATAAACGCCGGAAAAATGACTAAGTCCAAAAAAAAATTGTTTTCAACTTTTTTCAATTTTACTCCCGTGGGATATATATTCTACCCACACACATTTGGAACTCTCCTGGGGTACCCTCACACATATTATTCCATCATTTAGTGAATATTGTCACAAAAAAGTGAAATTTTCAAAAATCCAGAAAATTGGCTGAAAACGACTAAATATCAAGGACTCATTGGGCGAATCGCTCTGGAACTGAAATCGGAATGCTCACTGACATTTCCCCTATCTGAAAGTCTGATAAATGCCGGAAAAATGACTAAGTCTAAAAAAATATATTATTTCAACTTTTTTCAATTTTACCCCCGTGGGATATATATTCTACCCACACACATTTGGAACTCTCCTGGGGTACCCTCACACATATTAGTCCCTCATTTAGTGGATATTTTCACAAAAAAGTGAAATTTTCAAAAATCCAGAAAATTTTACTGAAAACGACTAAATATCAAGGACTCATTGGGCGAATCGCTCTGGAACTGAAATCGGTACGCTCACTGACATTTCCCCTATCTGAAAGTCTGATAAACGCCGGAAAAATGACTAAGTCCAAAAAAAAATTTTTTTCATCTTTTTTCAATTTTACCCCCATGGGATACATGTTCTACCCATACACATTTGGAACTCTCCTGGGGTACCCTCACACATATTATTCCCTCATTTAGTGGATATTTTCACAAAAAAGTGAAATTTTCAAAAATCCAGAAAATTGGCTGAAAACGACTAAATATCAAGGACTCATTGGGCGAATTGCTCTGGAACTGAAATCGGAATGCTCACTGACATTTGCCTTTTCTGAAAGTCTGATAAACGCCGGAAAAATGACTAAGTCCAAAAAAAATTTTTTTAAACTTTTTTCAATTTTACCCCCGTGGGATATATATTCTACCCACACACATTTGGAACTCTCCTGGGGTACCCTCACACATATTATTCCCTCATTTAGTGGATATTTTCACAAAAAAAGTGAAATTTTCAAAAATCCAGAAAATTTTACTGAAAACGACTAAATATCAAGGACTCATTGGGCGAATCGCTCTGGAACTGAAATCGGTACGCTCACTGACATTTCCCCTATCTGAAAGTCTGATAAACGCCGGAAAAATGACTAAGTCCAAAAAAAAATTTTTTTCATCTTTTTTCAATTTTACCCCCATGGGATACATGTTCTACCCATACACATTTGGAACTCTCCTGGGGTACCCTCACACATATTATTCCCTCATTTAGTGGATATTTTCACAAAAAAGTGAAATTTTCAAAAATCCAGAAAATTGGCTGAAAACGACTAAATATCAAGGACTCATTGGGCAAATCGCTCTGGAACTGAAATCGGAATGCTCACTGACATTTGCCTTTTCTGAAAGTCTGATAAACGCCAGAAAAATGACTAAGTCCAAAAAAAAAAATGTTTTCAACTTTTTTCAATTTTCCCCTAGTGGGATATATATTCTACCCACACACATTTGGAACTCTCCTGGGGTACCCTCACACATATTATTCCATCATTTAGTGGATATTTTCACAAAAAAGTGAAATTTTCAAAAATCCAGAAAATTGGCTGAAAATGACTAAATATCAAGGACTCATTGGGCAAATCGCTCTGGAACTGAAATTGGAACGCTAACTGACATTTCCCCTATCTGAAAGTCTGATAAACGCCAGAAAAATGACTAAGTCCAAAAAAAAAATTTTTTCAACTTTTTTCAATTTTACCCTAGTGGGATATATATTCTACCCACACACATTTGGAACTCTCCTGGGGTACCCTCACACATATTATTCCCTCATTTAGTGGATATTTTCACAAAAAAGTGAAATTTTCAAAAATCAAAAATATTGGCTGAAAACGACTAAATATCAAGGACTCATTGGGCGAATTGCTCTGGAACTGAAATCGGAATGCTCACTGACATTTGCCTTTTCTGAAAGTCTGATAAACGACGGAAAAATGACTAAGTCCAAAAAAAATTTTTTTAAACTTTTTTCAATTTTACCCCCGTGGGATATATATTCTAACCACACACATTTGGAACTCTCCTGGGGTACCCTCACACATATTATTCCCTCATTTAGTGGATATTTTCACAAAAAAGTGAAAGTATCAAAAATCCAGAAAATTGGCTGAAAACTACTAAATATCAAGGACTCATTGGGTGAATCGCTCTGGAACTGAAATCGGTACGCTCACTGACATTTCCCCTATCTGAAAGTCTGATAAACGCCGGAAAAATGACTAAGTCCAAGAAAAAAATTTTTTCAACTTTTTTCAATTTTACCCCCGTGGGATATATATTCTACCCACACACATTTGGAACTCTCCTGGGGTACCCTCACACATATTATTCCCTCATTTAGTGGATATTTTCACAAAAAAGTGAAATTTTCAAAAATCCAGAAAATTTTACTGAAAACGACTAAATATCAAGGACTCATTGGGCGAATCGCTCTGGAACTGAAATCGGTACGCTCACTGACATTTCCCCTGTCTGAAAGTCTGATAAACGCCGGAAAAATGACTAAGTCCAAAAAAAAATTTTTTTCATCTTTTTTCAATTTTACCCCCATGGGATACATGTTCTACCCATACACATTTGGAACTCTCCTGGGGTACCCTCACACATATTATTCCCTCATTTAGTGGATATTTTCACAAAAAAGTGAAATTTTCAAAAATCCAGAAAATTGGCTGAAAACGACTAAATATCAAGGACTCATTGGGCGAATCGCTCTGGAACTGAAATCGGAATGCTCACTGACATTTCCCCTAACTGAAAGTCTGATAAATGCCGGAAAAATGACTAAGTCTAAAAAAATATATTATTTCAACTTTTTTCAATTTTACCCCCGTGGGATATATATTCTACCCACACACATTTGGAACACTCCTGGGGTACCCTCACACATATTATTCCCTCATTTAGTGGATATTTTCACAAAAAAGTGAAATTTTCAAAAATCCAGAAAATTTTACTGAAAACGACTAAATATCAAGGACTCATTGGGCGAATCGCTCTGGAACTGAAATCGGTTCGCTCACTGACATTTCCCCTATCTGAAAGTCTGATAAACGCCGGAAAAATGACTAAGTCCAAAAAAAAATTTTTTTCATCTTTTTTCAATTTTACCCCCATGGGATACATGTTCTACCCATACACATTTGGAACTCTCCTGGGCTGCCCTCACACATATTATTCCCTCATTTAGTGGATATTTTCATAAAAAAGTGAAATTTTCAAAAATCCAGAAAATTGGCTGAAAACGACTAAATATCAAGGACTCATTGGGCGAATCGCTCTGGAACTGAAATCGGAATGCTCACTGACATTTCCCCTATCTGAAAGTCTGATAAATGCCGGAAAAATGACTAAGTCTAAAAAAATATATTATTTCAACTTTTTTCAATTTTACCCCCGTGGGATATATATTCTACCCAAACACATTTGGAACTCTCCTGGGGTACCCTCACACATATTATTCCCTCATTTAGTGGATATTTTCACAAAAAAGTGAAATTTTCAAAAATCCAGAAAATTTTACTGAAAACGACTAAATATCAAGGACTCATTGGGCGAATCGCTCTGGAACTGAAATTGGAATGCTCACTGACATTTGCCTTTTCTGAAAGTCTGATAAACGCCAGAAAAATGACTAAGTCCAAAAAAAAAAATGTTTTCAACTTTTTTCAATTTTCCCCTAGTGGGATATATATTCTACCCACACACATTTGAAACTCTCCTGGGGTACCCTCACACATATTATTCCATCATTTAGTGGATATTTTCACAAAAAAAGTGAAATTTTCAAAAATCCAGAAAATTGGCTGAAAATGACTAAATATCAAGGACTCATTGGGCAAATCGCTCTGGAACTGAAATTGGAATGCTAACTGACATTTCCCCTATCTGAAAGTCTGATAAACGCCAGAAAAATGACTAAGTCCAAAAAAAAAAATTTTTCAACTTTTTTCAATTTTACCCCCGTGGGATATATATTCTACCCACACACATTTGGAACTCTCCTGGGGTACCCTCACACATATTATTCCCTCATTTAGTGGATATTTTCACAAAAAAGTGAAATTTTCAAAAATCAAAAATATTGGCTGAAAACGACTAAATATCAAGGACTCATTGGGCGAATTGCTCTGGAACTGAAATCGGAATGCTCACTGACATTTCCCCTATCTGAAAGTCTGATAAACGCCGGAAAAATGACTAAGTCCAAAAAAAAATTTTTTTCATCTTTTTTCAATTTTACCCCCATGGGATACATGTTCTACCCATACACATTTGGAACTCTCCTGGGGTACCCTCACACATATTATTCCCTCATTTAGTGGATATTTTCACAAAAAAGTGAAATTTTCAAAAATCCAGAAAATTGGCTGAAAACGACTAAATATCAAGGACTCATTGGGCGAATCACTCTGGAACTGAAATCGGAATGCTCACTGACATTTGCCTTTCCTGAAAGTCTGATAAACGCCAGAAAAATGACTAAGTCCAAAAAAAAATATGTTTTCAACTTTTTTCAACTTTCCCCTAGTGGGATATATATTCTACCCACACACATTTGGAACTCTCCTGGGGTACCCTCACACATATTATTCCCTCATTTAGTGGATATTTTCACAAAAAAGTGAAATTTTCAAAAATCAAAAATATTGGCTGAAAACGACTAAATATCAAGGACTCATTGGGCGAATTGCTCTGGAACTGAAATCGGAATGCTCACTGACATTTCCCCTAACTGAAAGTCTGATAAATGCCGGAAAAATGACTAAGTCTAAAAAAATATATTATTTCAACTTTTTTCAATTTTACCCCCGTGGGATATATATTCTACCCACACACATTTGGAACTCTCCTGGGGTACCCTCACACATATTATTCCCTCATTTAGTGGATATTTTCACAAAAAAGTGAAATTTTCAAAAATCCAGAAAATTTTACTGAAAACGACTAAATATCAAGGACTCATTGGGCGAATCACTCTGGAACTGAAATCGGTACGCTCACTGACATTTCCCCTATCTGAAAGTCTGATAAACGCCGGAAAAATGACTAAGTCCAAAAAAAAATTTTTTTCATCTTTTTTCAATTTTACCCCCATGGGATACATGTTCTACCCATACACATTTGGAACTCTCCTGGGGTACCCTCACACATATTATTCCCTCATTTAGTGGATATTTTCACAAAAAAGTGAAATTTTCAAAAATCCAGAAAATTGGCTGAAAACGACTAAATATCAAGGACTCATTGGGCGAATCGCTCTGGAACTGAAATCGGAATGCTCACTGACATTTGCCTTTTCTGAAAGTCTGATAAACGCCAGAAAAATGACTAAGTCCAAAAAAAAAAATGTTTTCAACTTTTTTCAATTTTCCCCTAGTGGGATATATATTCTACCCACACACATTTGGAACTCTCCTGGGGTACCCTCACACATATTATTCCCTCATTTAGTGGATATTTTCACAAAAAAGTGAAATTTTCAAAAATCCAGAAAATTGGCTGAAAATGACTAAATATCAAGGACTCATTGGGCAAATCGCTCTGGAACTGAAATTGGAATGCTAACTGACATTTCCCCTATCTGAAAGTCTGATAAACGCCAGAAAAATGACTAAGTCCAAAAAAAAAAATTTTTCAACTTTTTTCAATTTTACCACCGTGGGATATATATTCTACCCACACACATTTGGAACTCTCCTGGGGTACCCTCACACATATTATTCCCTCATTTAGTGGATATTTTCACAAAAAAGTGAAATTTTCAAAAATCAAAAATATTGGCTGAAAACGACTAAATATCAAGGACTCATTGGGCGAATTGCTCTGGAACTGAAATCGGAATGCTCACTGACATTTGCCTTTTCTGAAAGTCTGATAAACGCCGGAAAAATGACTAAGTCAAAAAAAAATTTTTTTAAACTTTTTTCAATTTTACCCCCGTGGGATATATATTCTAACCACACACATTTGGAACTCTCCTGGGGTACCCTCACACATATTATTCCCTCATTTAGTGGATATTTTCACAACAAAGTGAAAGTTTCAAAAATCCAGAAAATTGGCTGAAAACTACTAAATATCAAGGACTCATTGGGTGAATCGCTCTGGAACTGAAATCGGTACGCTCACTGACATTTCCCCTATCTGAAAGTCTGATAAACGCCGGAAAAATGACTAAGTCCAAGAAAAAAATTTTTTCAACTTTTTTCAATTTTACCCCCGTGGGATATATATTCTACCCACACACATTTGGAACTCTCCTGGGGTACCCTCACACATATTATTCCCTCATTTAGTGGATATTTTCACAAAAAAGTGAAATTTTCAAAAATCCAGAAAATTTTACTGAAAACGACTAAATATCAAGGACTCATTGGGCGAATCGCTCTGGAACTGAAATCGGTACGCTCACTGACATTTCCCCTATCTGAAAGTCTGATAAACGCCGGAAAAATGACTAAGTCCAAAAAAAAATTTTTTTCATCTTTTTTCAATTTTACCCCCATGGGATACATGTTCTACCCATACACATTTGGAACTCTCCTGGGGTACCCTCACACATATTATTCCCTCATTTAGTGGATATTTTCACAAAAAAGTGAAATTTTCAAAAATCCAGAAAATTGGCTGAAAACGACTAAATATCAAGGACTCATTGGGCGAATCGCTCTGGAACTGAAATCGGAATGCTCACTGACATTTCCCCTAACTGAAAGTCTGATAAATGCCGGAAAAATGACTAAGTCTAAAAAAATATATTATTTCAACTTTTTTCAATTTTACCCCCGTGGGATATATATTCTACCCACACACATTTGGAACTCTCCTGGGGTACCCTCACACATATTATTCCCTCATTTAGTGGATATTTTCACAAAAAAGTGAAATTTTCAAAAATCCAGAAAATTTTACTGAAAACGACTAAATATCAAGGACTCATTGGGCGAATCGCTCTGGAACTGAAATCGGTACGCTCACTGACATTTCCCCTATCTGAAAGTCTGATAAACGCCGGAAAAATGACTAAGTCCAAAAAAAAATTTTTTTCATCTTTTTTCAATTTTACCCCCATGGGATACATGTTCTACCCATACACATTTGGAACTCTCCTGGGGTACCCTCACACATATTATTCCCTCATTTAGTGGATATTTTCACAAAAAAGTGAAATTTTCAAAAATCCAGAAAATTGGCTGAAAACGACTAAATATCAAGGACTCATTGGGCGAATCGCTCTGGAACTGAAATCGGAATGCTCACTGACATTTGCCTTTTCTGAAAGTCTGATAAACGCCAGAAAAATGACTAAGTCCAAAAAAAAAAATGTTTTCAACTTTTTTCAATTTTCCCCTAGTGGGATATATATTCTACCCACACACATTTGGAACTCTCCTGGGGTACCCTCACACATATTATTCCCTCATTTAGTGGATATTTTCACAAAAAAGTGAAATTTTCAAAAATCCAGAAAATTGGCTGAAAATGACTAAATATCAAGGACTCATTGGGCAAATCGCTCTGGAACTGAAATTGGAATGCTAACTGACATTTCCCCTATCTGAAAGTCTGATAAACGCCAGAAAAATGACTAAGTCCAAAAAAAAAAATTTTTCAACTTTTTTCAATTTTACCACCGTGGGATATATATTCTACCCACACACATTTGGAACTCTCCTGGGGTACCCTCACACATATTATTCCCTCATTTAGTGGATATTTTCACAAAAAAGTGAAATTTTCAAAAATCAAAAATATTGGCTGAAAACGACTAAATATCAAGGACTCATTGGGCGAATTGCTCTGGAACTGAAATCGGAATGCTCACTGACATTTGCCTTTTCTGAAAGTCTGATAAACGCCGGAAAAATGACTAAGTCAAAAAAAAATTTTTTTAAACTTTTTTCAATTTTACCCCCGTGGGATATATATTCTAACCACACACATTTGGAACTCTCCTGGGGTACCCTCACACATATTATTCCCTCATTTAGTGGATATTTTCACAACAAAGTGAAAGTTTCAAAAATCCAGAAAATTGGCTGAAAACTACTAAATATCAAGGACTCATTGGGTGAATCGCTCTGGAACTGAAATCGGTACGCTCACTGACATTTCCCCTATCTGAAAGTCTGATAAACGCCGGAAAAATGACTAAGTCCAAGAAAAAAATTTTTTCAACTTTTTTCAATTTTACCCCCGTGGGATATATATTCTACGCACACACATTTGGAACTCTCCTGGGGTACCCTCACACATATTATTCCCTCATTTAGTGGATATTTTCACAAAAAAGTGAAATTTTCAAAAATCCAGAAAATTTTACTGAAAACGACTAAATATCAAGGACTCATTGGGCGAATCGCTCTGGAACTGAAATCGGTACGCTCACTGACATTTCCCCTATCTGAAAGTCTGATAAACGCCGGAAAAATGACTAAGTCCAAAAAAAAATTTTTTTCATCTTTTTTCAATTTTACCCCCATGGGATACATGTTCTACCCATACACATTTGGAACTCTCCTGGGGTACCCTCACACATATTATTCCCTCATTTAGTGGATATTTTCACAAAAAAGTGAAATTTTCAAAAATCCAGAAAATTGGCTGAAAACGACTAAATATCAAGGACTCATTGGGCGAATCGCTCTGGAACTGAAATCGGAATGCTCACTGACATTTCCCCTAACTGAAAGTCTGATAAATGCCGGAAAAATGACTAAGTCTAAAAAAATATATTATTTCAACTTTTTTCAATTTTACCCCCGTGGGATATATATTCTACCCACACACATTTGGAACTCTCCTGGGGTACCCTCACACATATTATTCCCTCATTTAGTGGATATTTTCACAAAAAAGTGAAATTTTCAAAAATCCAGAAAATTTTACTGAAAACGACTAAATATCAAGGACTCATTGGGCGAATCGCTCTGGAACTGAAATCGGTACGCTCACTGACATTTCCCCTATCTGAAAGTCTGATAAACGCCGGAAAAATGACTAAGTCCAAAAAAAAATTTTTTTCATCTTTTTTCAATTTTACCCCCATGGGATACATGTTCTACCCATACACATTTGGAACTCTCCTGGGGTACCCTCACACATATTATTCCCTCATTTAGTGGATATTTTCACAAAAAAGTGAAATTTTCAAAAATCCAGAAAATTGGCTGAAAATGACTAAATATCAAGGACTCATTGGGCAAATCGCTCTGGAACTGAAATTGGAATGCTAACTGACATTTCCCCTATCTGAAAGTCTGATAAACGCCAGAAAAATGACTAAGTCCAAAAAAAAAAATTTTTCAACTTTTTTCAATTTTACCACCGTGGGATATATATTCTACCCACACACATTTGGAACTCTCCTGGGGTACCCTCACTCATATTATTCCCTCATTTAGTGGATATTTTCACAAAAAAGTGAAATTTTCAAAAATCAAAAATATTGGCTGAAAACGACTAAATATCAAGGACTCATTGGGCGAATTGCTCTGGAACTGAAATCGGAATGCTCACTGACATTTGCCTTTTCTGAAAGTCTGATAAACGCCGGAAAAATGACTAAGTCAAAAAAAAATTTTTTTAAACTTTTTTCAATTTTACCCCCGTGGGATATATATTCTAACCACACACATTTGGAACTCTCCTGGGGTACCCTCACACATATTATTCCCTCATTTAGTGGATATTTTCACAACAAAGTGAAATTTTCAAAAATCCAGAAAATTTTATTAAAAACGACTAAATATCAAGGACTCATTGGGCGAATCGCTCTGGAACTGAAATCGGTACGCTCACTGACATTTCCCCTATCTTAAAGTCTGATAAACGCCGGAAAAATGACTAAGTCCAAAAAAAAATTTTTTTCATCTTTTTTCAATTTTACCCCCATGGGATACATGTTCTACCCATACACATTTGGAACTCTCCTGGGGTACCCTCACACATATTATTCCCTCATTTAGTGGATATTTTCACAAAAAAGTGAAATTTTCAAAAATCCAGAAAATTGGCTGAAAACGACTAAATATCAAGGACTCATTGGGCGAATCGCTCTGGAACTGAAATCGGAATGCTCACTGACATTTCCCCTAACTGAAAGTCTGATAAATGCCGGAAAAATGACTAAGTCTAAAAAAATATATTATTTCAACTTTTTTCAATTTTACCCCCGTGGGATATATATTCTACCCACACACATTTGGAACTCTCCTGGGGTACCGTCACACATATTATTCCATCATTTAGTGGATATTTTCACAAAAAAGGGAAATTTTCAAAAATCCAGAAAATTGGCTGAAAACGACTAAATATCAAGGACTCATTGGGCGAATCGCTCTGGAACTGAAATCGGTACGCTCACTGACATTTCCCCTATCTGAAAGTCTGATAAACGCCGGAAAAATGACTAAGTCCAAAAAAAAATTTTTTTCATCTTTTTTCAATTTTACCCCCATGGGATACATGTTCTACCCATACACATTTGGAACTCTCCTGGGCTACCCTCACACATATTATTCCCTCATTTAGTGGATATTTTCATAAAAAAGTGAAATTTTCAAAAATCCAGAAAATTGGCTGAAAACTACTAAATATCAAGGACTCATTGGGCAAATCGCTCTGGAACTGAAATCGGAAAGCAAACTGACATTTCCCCTATCTGAAACTCGGATAAACGCCGTAAAAATGACTAAGTCCAAAAAAAAATTGTTTTCAACTTTTTTCAATTTTACCCCCGTGGGATATATATTCTACCCACACACATTTGGAACTCTCCTGGGGTACCCTCACACATATTATTCCATCATTTAGTGAATATTGTCACAAAAAAGTGAAATTTTCAAAAATCCAGAAAATTGGCTGAAAACGACTAAATATCAAGGACTCATTGGGCGAATCGCTCTGGAACTGAAATCGGAATGCTCACTGACATTTCCGCTATCTGAAAGTCTGATAAATGCCGGAAAAATGACTAAGTCTAAAAAAATATATTATTTCAACTTTTTTCAATTTTACCCCCGTGGGATATATATTCTACCCACACACATTTGGAACTCTCCTGGGGTACCCTCACACATATTATTCCCTCATTTAGTGGATATTTTCACAAAAAAGTGAAATTTTCAAAAATCCAGAAAATTTTACTGAAAACGACTAAATATCAAGGACTCATTGGGCGAATCGCTCTGGAACTGAAATTGGTACGCTCACTGACATTTCCCCTATCTGAAAGTCTGATAAACGCCGGAAAAATGACTAAGTCCAAAAAAAAATTTTTTTCATCTTTTTTCAATTTTACCCCCATGGGATACATGTTCTACCCATACACATTTGGAACTCTCCTGGGGTACCCTCACACATGTTATTCCCTCATTTAGTGGATATTTTCACAAAAAAGTGAAATTTTCAAAAATCCAGAAAATTGGCTGAAAACGACTAAATATCAAGGACTCATTGGGCGAATCGCTCTGGAACTGAAATTGGAATGCTCACTGACATTTGCCTTTTCTGAAAGTCTGATAAACGCCAGAAAAATGACTAAGTCCAAAAAAAAAAATGTTTTCAACTTTTTTCAATTTTCCCCTAGTGGGATATATATTCTACCCACACACATTTGGAACTCTCCTGGGGTACCCTCACACATATTATTCCCTCATTTAGTGGATATTTTCACAAAAAAGTGAAATTTTCAAAAATCAAAAATATTGGCTGAAAACGACTAAATATCAAGGACTCATTGGGCGAATTGCTCTGGAACTGAAATCGGAATGCTCACTGACATTTCCCCTATCTGAAAGTCTGATAAACGCCGGAAAAATGACTAAGTCCAAAAAAAAATTTTTTTCATCTTTTTTCAATTTTACCCCCATGGGATACATGTTCTACCCATACACATTTGGAACTCTCCTGGGGTACCCTCACACATATTATTCCCTCATTTAGTGGATATTTTCACAAAAAAGTGAAATTTTCAAAAATCCAGAAAATTGGCTGAAAACGACTAAATATCAAGGACTCATTGGGCGAATCGCTCTGGAACTGAAATCGGAATGCTCACTGACATTTGCCTTTCCTGAAAGTCTGATAAACGCCAGAAAAATGACTAAGTCCAAAAAAAAATATGTTTTCAACTTTTTTCAACTTTCCCCTAGTGGGATATATATTCTACCCATACACATTTGGAACTCTCCTGGGGTACCCTCACACATATTATTCCCTCATTTAGTGGATATTTTCACAAAAAAGTGAAATTTTCAAAAATCAAAAATATTGGCTGAAAACGACTAAATATCAAGGACTCATTGGGCGAATTGCTCTGGAACTGAAATCGGAATGCTCACTGACATTTGCCTTTTCTGAAAGTCTGATAAACGCCGGAAAAATGACTAAGTCCAAGAAAAAAATTTTTTCAACTTTTTTCAATTTTACCCCCGTGGGATATATATTCTACCCACACACATTTGGAACTCTCCTGGGGTACCCTCACACATATTATTCCCTCATTTAGTGGATATTTTCACAAAAAAGTGAAATTTTCAAAAATCCAGAAAATTGGCTGAAAATGACTAAATATCAAGGACTCATTGGGCGAATTGCTCTGGAACTGAAATCGGAATGCTCACTGACATTTGCCTTTTCTGAAAGTCTGATAAACGCCGGAAAAATGACTAAGTCCAAAAAAAATTTTTTTAAACTTTTTTCAATTTTACCCCCGTGGGATATATATTCTAACCACACACATTTGGAACTCTCCTGGGGTACCCTCACACATATTATTCCCTCATTTAGTGGATATTTTCACAAAAAAGTAAAAGTTTCAAAAATCCAGAAAATTGGCTGAAAACGACTAAATATCAAGGACTCATTGGGTGAATCGCTCTGGAACTGAAATCGGTACGCTCACTGACATTTCCCCTATCTGAAAGTCTGATAAACGCCGGAAAAATGACTAAGTCCAAGAAAAAATTTTTTTCAACTTTTTTCAATTTTACCTCCGTGGGATATATATTCTACCCACACACATTTGGAACTCTCCTGGGGTACCCTCACACATATTATTCCCTCATTTAGTGGATATTTTCACAAAAAAAGTGAAATTTTCAAAAATCCAGAAAATTTTACTGAAAACGACTAAATATCAAGGACTCATTGGGTGAATCGCTCTGGAACTGAAATCGGTACGCTCACTGACATTTCCCCTATCTGAAAGTCTGATAAACGCCGGAAAAATGACTAAGTCCAAGAAAAAATTTTTTTCAACTTTTTTCAATTTTACCCCCATGGGATACATGTTCTACCCATACACATTTGGAACTCTCCTGGGGTACCCTCACACATATTATTCCCTCATTTAGTGGATATTTTCACAAAAAAGTGAAATTTTCAAAAATCCAGAAAATTGGCTGAAAACGACTAAATATCAAGGACTCATTGGGCGAATCGCTCTGGAACTGAAATCGGAATGCTCACTGACATTTGCCTTTTCTGAAAGTCTGATAAACGCCAGAAAAATGACTAAGTCCAAAAAAAAAAATGTTTTCAACTTTTTTCAATTTTCCCCTAGTGGGATATATATTCTACCCACACACATTTGGAACTCTCCTGGGGTACCCTCACACATATTATTCCATCATTTAGTGGATATTTTCACAAAAAAGTGAAATTTTCAAAAATCAAAAATATTGGCTGAAAACGACTAAATATCAAGGACTCATTGGGTAAATCGCTCTGGAACTGAAATCGGTACGCTCACTGACATTTCCCCTATCTGAAAGTCTGATAAACGCCGGAAAAATGACTAAGTCCAAGAAAAAAATTTTTTCAACTTTTTTCAATTTTACCCCCGTGGGATATATATTCTACCCACACACATTTGGAACTCTCCTGGGGTACCCTCACACATATTATTCCCTCATTTAGTGGATATTTTCACAAAAAAGTGAAATTTTCAAAAATCAAAAATATTGGCTGAAAACGACTAAATATCAAGGACTCATTGGGCGAATTGCTCTGGAACTGAAATCGGAATGCTCACTGACATTTGCCTTTTCTGAAAGTCTGATAAACGCCGGAAAAATGACTAAGTCAAAAAAAAATTTTTTTAAACTTTTTTCAATTTTACCCCCGTGGGATATATATTCTAACCACACACATTTGGAACTCTCCTGGGGTACCCTCACACATATTATTCCCTCATTTAGTGGATATTTTCACAACAAAGTGAAATTTTCAAAAATCCAGAAAATTTTATTAAAAACGACTAAATATCAAGGACTCATTGGGCGAATCGCTCTGGAACTGAAATCGGTACGCTCACTGACATTTCCCCTATCTTAAAGTCTGATAAACGCCGGAAAAATGACTAAGTCCAAAAAAAAATTTTTTTCATCTTTTTTCAATTTTACCCCCATGGGATACATGTTCTACCCATACACATTTGGAACTCTCCTGGGGTACCCTCACACATATTATTCCCTCATTTAGTGGATATTTTCACAAAAAAGTGAAATTTTCAAAAATCCAGAAAATTGGCTGAAAACGACTAAATATCAAGGACTCATTGGGCGAATCGCTCTGGAACTGAAATCGGAATGCTCACTGACATTTCCCCTAACTGAAAGTCTGATAAATGCCGGAAAAATGACTAAGTCTAAAAAAATATATTATTTCAACTTTTTTCAATTTTACCCCCGTGGGATATATATTCTACCCACACACATTTGGAACTCTCCTGGGGTACCGTCACACATATTATTCCATCATTTAGTGGATATTTTCACAAAAAAGGGAAATTTTCAAAAATCCAGAAAATTGGCTGAAAACGACTAAATATCAAGGACTCATTGGGCGAATCGCTCTGGAACTGAAATCGGTACGCTCACTGACATTTCCCCTATCTGAAAGTCTGATAAACGCCGGAAAAATGACTAAGTCCAAAAAAAAATTTTTTTCATCTTTTTTCAATTTTACCCCCATGGGATACATGTTCTACCCATACACATTTGGAACTCTCCTGGGCTACCCTCACACATATTATTCCCTCATTTAGTGGATATTTTCATAAAAAAGTGAAATTTTCAAAAATCCAGAAAATTGGCTGAAAACTACTAAATATCAAGGACTCATTGGGCAAATCGCTCTGGAACTGAAATCGGAAAGCAAACTGACATTTCCCCTATCTGAAACTCGGATAAACGCCGTAAAAATGACTAAGTCCAAAAAAAAATTGTTTTCAACTTTTTTCAATTTTACCCCCGTGGGATATATATTCTACCCACACACATTTGGAACTCTCCTGGGGTACCCTCACACATATTATTCCATCATTTAGTGAATATTGTCACAAAAAAGTGAAATTTTCAAAAATCCAGAAAATTGGCTGAAAACGACTAAATATCAAGGACTCATTGGGCGAATCGCTCTGGAACTGAAATCGGAATGCTCACTGACATTTCCGCTATCTGAAAGTCTGATAAATGCCGGAAAAATGACTAAGTCTAAAAAAATATATTATTTCAACTTTTTTCAATTTTACCCCCGTGGGATATATATTCTACCCACACACATTTGGAACTCTCCTGGGGTACCCTCACACATATTATTCCCTCATTTAGTGGATATTTTCACAAAAAAGTGAAATTTTCAAAAATCCAGAAAATTTTACTGAAAACGACTAAATATCAAGGACTCATTGGGCGAATCGCTCTGGAACTGAAATTGGTACGCTCACTGACATTTCCCCTATCTGAAAGTCTGATAAACGCCGGAAAAATGACTAAGTCCAAAAAAAAATTTTTTTCATCTTTTTTCAATTTTACCCCCATGGGATACATGTTCTACCCATACACATTTGGAACTCTCCTGGGGTACCCTCACACATGTTATTCCCTCATTTAGTGGATATTTTCACAAAAAAGTGAAATTTTCAAAAATCCAGAAAATTGGCTGAAAACGACTAAATATCAAGGACTCATTGGGCGAATCGCTCTGGAACTGAAATTGGAATGCTCACTGACATTTGCCTTTTCTGAAAGTCTGATAAACGCCAGAAAAATGACTAAGTCCAAAAAAAAAAATGTTTTCAACTTTTTTCAATTTTCCCCTAGTGGGATATATATTCTACCCACACACATTTGGAACTCTCCTGGGGTACCCTCACACATATTATTCCCTCATTTAGTGGATATTTTCACAAAAAAGTGAAATTTTCAAAAATCAAAAATATTGGCTGAAAACGACTAAATATCAAGGACTCATTGGGCGAATTGCTCTGGAACTGAAATCGGAATGCTCACTGACATTTCCCCTATCTGAAAGTCTGATAAACGCCGGAAAAATGACTAAGTCCAAGAAAAAAATTTTTTCAACTTTTTTCAATTTTACCCCCGTGGGATATATATTCTACCCACACACATTTGGAACTCTCCTGGGGTACCCTCACACATATTATTCCCTCATTTAGTGGATATTTTCACAAAAAAGTGAAATTTTCAAAAATCAAAAATATTGGCTGAAAACGACTAAATATCAAGGACTCATTGGGCGAATTGCTCTGGAACTGAAATCGGAATGCTCACTGACATTTGCCTTTTCTGAAAGTCTGATAAACGCCGGAAAAATGACTAAGTCAAAAAAAAATTTTTTTAAACTTTTTTCAATTTTACCCCCGTGGGATATATATTCTAACCACACACATTTGGAACTCTCCTGGGGTACCCTCACACATATTATTCCCTCATTTAGTGGATATTTTCACAACAAAGTGAAATTTTCAAAAATCCAGAAAATTTTATTAAAAACGACTAAATATCAAGGACTCATTGGGCGAATCGCTCTGGAACTGAAATCGGTACGCTCACTGACATTTCCCCTATCTTAAAGTCTGATAAACGCCGGAAAAATGACTAAGTCCAAAAAAAAATTTTTTTCATCTTTTTTCAATTTTACCCCCATGGGATACATGTTCTACCCATACACATTTGGAACTCTCCTGGGGTACCCTCACACATATTATTCCCTCATTTAGTGGATATTTTCACAAAAAAGTGAAATTTTCAAAAATCCAGAAAATTGGCTGAAAACGACTAAATATCAAGGACTCATTGGGCGAATCGCTCTGGAACTGAAATCGGAATGCTCACTGACATTTCCCCTAACTGAAAGTCTGATAAATGCCGGAAAAATGACTAAGTCTAAAAAAATATATTATTTCAACTTTTTTCAATTTTACCCCCGTGGGATATATATTCTACCCACACACATTTGGAACTCTCCTGGGGTACCGTCACACATATTATTCCATCATTTAGTGGATATTTTCACAAAAAAGGGAAATTTTCAAAAATCCAGAAAATTGGCTGAAAACGACTAAATATCAAGGACTCATTGGGCGAATCGCTCTGGAACTGAAATCGGTACGCTCACTGACATTTCCCCTATCTGAAAGTCTGATAAACGCCGGAAAAATGACTAAGTCCAAAAAAAAATTTTTTTCATCTTTTTTCAATTTTACCCCCATGGGATACATGTTCTACCCATACACATTTGGAACTCTCCTGGGCTACCCTCACACATATTATTCCCTCATTTAGTGGATATTTTCATAAAAAAGTGAAATTTTCAAAAATCCAGAAAATTGGCTGAAAACTACTAAATATCAAGGACTCATTGGGCAAATCGCTCTGGAACTGAAATCGGAAAGCAAACTGACATTTCCCCTATCTGAAACTCGGATAAACGCCGTAAAAATGACTAAGTCCAAAAAAAAATTGTTTTCAACTTTTTTCAATTTTACCCCCGTGGGATATATATTCTACCCACACACATTTGGAACTCTCCTGGGGTACCCTCACACATATTATTCCATCATTTAGTGAATATTGTCACAAAAAAGTGAAATTTTCAAAAATCCAGAAAATTGGCTGAAAACGACTAAATATCAAGGACTCATTGGGCGAATCGCTCTGGAACTGAAATCGGAATGCTCACTGACATTTCCGCTATCTGAAAGTCTGATAAATGCCGGAAAAATGACTAAGTCTAAAAAAATATATTATTTCAACTTTTTTCAATTTTACCCCCGTGGGATATATATTCTACCCACACACATTTGGAACTCTCCTGGGGTACCCTCACACATATTATTCCCTCATTTAGTGGATATTTTCACAAAAAAGTGAAATTTTCAAAAATCCAGAAAATTTTACTGAAAACGACTAAATATCAAGGACTCATTGGGCGAATCGCTCTGGAACTGAAATTGGTACGCTCACTGACATTTCCCCTATCTGAAAGTCTGATAAACGCCGGAAAAATGACTAAGTCCAAAAAAAAATTTTTTTCATCTTTTTTCAATTTTACCCCCATGGGATACATGTTCTACCCATACACATTTGGAACTCTCCTGGGGTACCCTCACACATGTTATTCCCTCATTTAGTGGATATTTTCACAAAAAAGTGAAATTTTCAAAAATCCAGAAAATTGGCTGAAAACGACTAAATATCAAGGACTCATTGGGCGAATCGCTCTGGAACTGAAATTGGAATGCTCACTGACATTTGCCTTTTCTGAAAGTCTGATAAACGCCAGAAAAATGACTAAGTCCAAAAAAAAAAATGTTTTCAACTTTTTTCAATTTTCCCCTAGTGGGATATATATTCTACCCACACACATTTGGAACTCTCCTGGGGTACCCTCACACATATTATTCCCTCATTTAGTGGATATTTTCACAAAAAAGTGAAATTTTCAAAAATCAAAAATATTGGCTGAAAACGACTAAATATCAAGGACTCATTGGGCGAATTGCTCTGGAACTGAAATCGGAATGCTCACTGACATTTCCCCTATCTGAAAGTCTGATAAACGCCGGAAAAATGACTAAGTCCAAAAAAAAATTTTTTTCATCTTTTTTCAATTTTACCCCCATGGGATACATGTTCTACCCATACACATTTGGAACTCTCCTGGGGTACCCTCACACATATTATTCCCTCATTTAGTGGATATTTTCACAAAAAAGTGAAATTTTCAAAAATCCAGAAAATTGGCTGAAAACGACTAAATATCAAGGACTCATTGGGCGAATCGCTCTGGAACTGAAATCGGAATGCTCACTGACATTTGCCTTTCCTGAAAGTCTGATAAACGCCAGAAAAATGACTAAGTCCAAAAAAAAATATGTTTTCAACTTTTTTCAACTTTCCCCTAGTGGGATATATATTCTACCCATACACATTTGGAACTCTCCTGGGGTACCCTCACACATATTATTCCCTCATTTAGTGGATATTTTCACAAAAAAGTGAAATTTTCAAAAATCAAAAATATTGGCTGAAAACGACTAAATATCAAGGACTCATTGGGCGAATTGCTCTGGAACTGAAATCGGAATGCTCACTGACATTTGCCTTTTCTGAAAGTCTGATAAACGCCGGAAAAATGACTAAGTCCAAGAAAAAAATTTTTTCAACTTTTTTCAATTTTACCCCCGTGGGATATATATTCTACCCACACACATTTGGAACTCTCCTGGGGTACCGTCACACATATTATTCCCTCATTTAGTGGATATTTTCACAAAAAAGTGAAATTTTCAAAAATCCAGAAAATTGGCTGAAAACGACTAAATATCAAGGACTCATTGGGCGAATCGCTCTGGAACTGAAATCGGAATGCTCACTGACATTTCCCCTAACTGAAAGTCTGATAAATGCCGGAAAAATGACTAAGTCTAAAAAAATATATTATTTCAACTTTTTTCAATTTTACCCCCGTGGGATATATATTCTACCCACACACATTTGGAACTCTCCTGGGGTACCCTCACACATATTATTCCCTCATTTAGTGGATATTTTCACAAAAAAGTGAAATTTTCAAAAATCCAGAAAATTTTACTGAAAACGACTAAATATCAAGGACTCATTGGGCGAATCGCTCTGGAACTGAAATCGGTACGCTCACTGACATTTCCCCTATCTGAAAGTCTGATAAACGCCGGAAAAATGACTAAGTCCAAAAAAAAATTTTTTTCATCTTTTTTCAATTTTACCCCCATGGGATACATGTTCTACCCATACACATTTGGAACTCTCCTGGGGTACCCTCACACATATTATTCCCTCATTTAGTGGATATTTTCACAAAAAAGTGAAATTTTCAAAAATCCAGAAAATTGGCTGAAAACGACTAAATATCAAGGACTCATTGGGCGAATCGCTGTGGAACTGAAATCGGAATGCTCACTGACATTTGCCTTTTCTGAAAGTCTGATAAACGCCAGAAAAATGACTAAGTCCAAAAAAAAAAATGTTTTCAACTTTTTTCAATTTTCCCAAAGTGGGATATATATTCTACCCACACACATTTGGAACTCTCCTGGGGTACCCTCACACATATTATTCCCTCATTTAGTGGATATTTTCACAAAAAAGTGAAATTTTCAAAAATCCAGAAAATTGGCTGAAAATGACTAAATATCAAGGACTCATTGGGCGAATTGCTCTGGAACTGAAATCGGAATGCTCACTGACATTTGCCTTTTCTGAAAGTCTGATAAACGCCGGAAAAATGACTAAGTCCAAAAAAAATTTTTTTAAACTTTTTTCAATTTTACCCCCGTGGGATATATATTCTAACCACACACATTTGGAACTCTCCTGGGGTACCCTCACACATATTATTCCCTCATTTAGTGGATATTTTCACAAAAAAGTAAAAGTTTCAAAAATCCAGAAAATTGGCTGAAAACGACTAAATATCAAGGACTCATTGGGTGAATCGCTCTGGAACTGAAATCGGTACGCTCACTGACATTTCCCCTATCTGAAAGTCTGATAAACGCCGGAAAAATGACTAAGTCCAAGAAAAAATTTTTTTCAACTTTTTTCAATTTTACCTCCGTGGGATATATATTCTACCCACACACATTTGGAACTCTCCTGGGGTACCCTCACACATATTATTCCCTCATTTAGTGGATATTTTCACAAAAAAAGTGAAATTTTCAAAAATCCAGAAAATTTTACTGAAAACGACTAAATATCAAGGACTCATTGGGCGAATCGCTCTGGAACTGAAATCGGTACGCTCACTGACATTTCCCCTATCTGAAAGTCTGATAAACGCCGGAAAAATGACTAAGTCCAAAAAAAAATTTTTTTCATCTTTTTTCAATTTTACCCCCATGGGATACATGTTCTACCCATACACATTTGGAACTCTCCTGGGGTACCCTCACACATATTATTCCCTCATTTAGTGGATATTTTCACAAAAAAGTGAAATTTTCAAAAATCCAGAAAATTGGCTGAAAACGACTAAATATCAAGGACTCATTGGGCGAATCGCTCTGGAACTGAAATCGGAATGCTCACTGACATTTGCCTTTTCTGAAAGTCTGATAAACGCCAGAAAAATGACTAAGTCCAAAAAAAAAAATGTTTTCAACTTTTTTCAATTTTCCCCTAGTGGGATATATATTCTACCCACACACATTTGGAACTCTCCTGGGGTACCCTCACACATATTATTCCATCATTTAGTGGATATTTTCACAAAAAAGTGAAATTTTCAAAAATCAAAAATATTGGCTGAAAACGACTAAATATCAAGGACTCATTGGGTAAATCGCTCTGGAACTGAAATCAATACGCTCACTGACATTTCCCCTATCTGAAAGTCTGATAAACGCCGGAAAAATGACTAAGTCCAAGAAAAAAATTTTTTCAACTTTTTTCAATTTTACCCCCGTGGGATATATATTCTACCCACACACATTTGGAACTCTCCTGGGGTACCCTCACACATATTATTCCCTCATTTAGTGGATATTTTCACAAAAAAGTGAAATTTTCAAAAATCCAGAAAATTTTACTGAAAACGACTAAATATCAAGGACTCATTGGGCGAATCGCTCTGGAACTGAAATCGGTACGCTCACTGACATTTCCCCTATCTGAAAGTCTGATAAACGCCGGAAAAATGACTAAGTCCAAAAAAAAATTTTTTTCATCTTTTTTCAATTTTACCCCCATGGGATACATGTTCTACCCATACACATTTGGAACTCTCCTGGGGTACCCTCACACATATTATTCCCTCATTTAGTGGATATTTTCACAAAAAAGTGAAATTTTCAAAAATCCAGAAAATTGGCTGAAAACGACTAAATATCAAGGACTCATTGGGCGAATCGCTCTGGAACTGAAATCGGAATGCTCACTGACATTTCCCCTAACTGAAAGTCTGATAAATGCCGGAAAAATGACTAAGTCTAAAAAAATATATTATTTCAACTTTTTTCAATTTTACCCCCGTGGGATATATATTCTACCCACACACATTTGGAACTCTCCTGGGGTACCCTCACACATATTATTCCCTCATTTAGTGGATATTTTCACAAAAAAGTGAAATTTTCAAAAATCCAGAAAATTTTACTGAAAACGACTAAATATCAAGGACTCATTGGGCGAATCGCTCTGGAACTGAAATCGGTACGCTCACTGACATTTCCCCTATCTGAAAGTCTGATAAACGCCGGAAAAATGACTAAGTCCAAAAAAAAATTTTTTTCATCTTTTTTCAATTTTACCCCCATGGGATACATGTTCTACCCATACACATTTGGAACTCTCCTGGGGTACCCTCACACATATTATTCCCTCATTTAGTGGATATTTTCACAAAAAAGTGAAATTTTCAAAAATCCAGAAAATTGGCTGAAAACGACTAAATATCAAGGACTCATTGGGCGAATCGCTCTGGAACTGAAATTGGAATGCTCACTGACATTTGCCTTTTCTGAAAGTCTGATAAACGCCAGAAAAATGACTAAGTCCAAAAAAAAAAATGTTTTCAACTTTTTTCAATTTTCCCCTAGTGGGATATATATTCTACCCACACACATTTGGAACTCTCCTGGGGTACCCTCACACATATTATTCCATCATTTAGTGGATATTTTCACAAAAAAAGTGAAATTTTCAAAAATCCAGAAAATTGGCTGAAAATGACTAAATATCAAGGACTCATTGGGCAAATCGCTCTGGAACTGAAATTGGAATGCTAACTGACATTTCCTCTATCTGAAAGTCTGATAAACGCCAGAAAAATGACTAAGTCCAAAAAAAAAAATTTTTCAACTTTTTTCAATTTTACCCCCGTGGGATATATATTCTACCCACACACATTTGGAACTCTCCTGGGGTACCCTCACACATATTATTCCCTCATTTAGTGGATATTTTCACAAAAAAGTGAAATTTTCAAAAATCAAAAATATTGGCTGAAAACGACTAAATATCAAGGACTCATTGGGCGAATTGCTCTGGAACTGAAATCGGAATGCTCACTGACATTTGCCTTTTCTGAAAGTCTGATAAACGCCGGAAAAATGACTAAGTCCAAGAAAAAAATTTTTTCAACTTTTTTCAATTTTACCCCCGTGGGATATATATTCTACCCACACACATTTGGAACTCTCCTGGGGTACCGTCACACATATTATTCCATCATTTAGTGGATATTTTCACAAAAAAGGGAAATTTTCAAAAATCCAGAAAATTGGCTGAAAACGACTAAATATCAAGGACTCATTGGGCGAATCGCTCTGGAACTGAAATCGGAATGCTCACTGACATTTCCCCTAACTGAAAGTCTGATAAATGCCGGAAAAATGACTAAGTCTAAAAAAATATATTATTTCAACTTTTTTCAATTTTACCCCCGTGGGATATATATTCTACCCACACACATTTGGAACTCTCCTGGGGTACCCTCACACATATTATTCCCTCATTTAGTGGATATTTTCAAAAAAAAGTGAAATTTTCAAAAATCCAGAAAATTTTACTGAAAAAGACTAAATATCAAGGACTCATTGGGCGAATCGCTCTGGAACTGAAATCGGTACGCTCACTGACATTTCCCCTATCTTAAAGTCTGATAAACGCCGGAAAAATGACTAAGTCCAAAAAAAAATTTTTTTCATCTTTTTTCAATTTTACCCCCATGGGATACATGTTCTACCCATACACATTTGGAACTCTCCTGGGCTACTCTCACACATATTATTCCCTCATTTAGTGGATATTTTCATAAAAAAGTGAAATTTTCAAAAATCCAGAAAATTGGCTGAAAACTACTAAATATCAAGGACTCATTGGGCAAATCGCTCTGGAACTGAAATCGGAAAGCAAACTGACATTTCCCCTATCTGAAACTCGGATAAACGCCGGAAAAATGACTAAGTCCAAAAAAAAAAATGTTTTCAACTTTTTTCAATTTTCCCCTAGTGGGATATATATTCTACCCACACAATTTGGAACTCTCCTGGGGTACCCTCACACATATTATTCCATCATTTAGTGGATATTTTCACAAAAAAAGTGAAATTTTCAAAAATCCAGAAAATTGGCTGAAAATGACTAAATATCAAGGACTCATTGGGCAAATCGCTCTGGAACTGAAATTGGAATGCTAACTGACATTTCCCCTATCTGAAAGTCTGATAAACGCCAGAAAAATGACTAAGTCCAGAAAAAAAAAATTTTCAACTTTTTTCAATTTTACCCCCGTGGGATATATATTCTACCCACACACATTTGGAACTCTCCTGGGGTACCCTCACACATATTATTCCCTCATTTAGTGGATATTTTCACAAAAAAGTGAAATTTTCAAAAATGAAAAATATTGGCTGAAAACGACTAAATATCAAGGACTCATTGGGCGAATTGCTCTGGAACTGAAATCGGAATGCTCACTGACATTTCCCCTATCTGAAAGTCTGATAAACGCCGGAAAAATGACTAAGTCCAAAAAAAAATTTTTTTCATCTTTTTTCAATTTTACCCCCATGGGATACATGTTCTACCCATACACATTTGGAACTCTCCTGGGGTACCCTCACACATATTATTCCCTCATTTAGTGGATATTTTCACAAAAAAGTGAAATTTTCAAAAATCCAGAAAATTGGCTGAAAACGACTAAATATCAAGGACTCATTGGGCGAATCGCTCTGGAACTGAAATCGGAATGCTCACTGACATTTGCCTTTTCTGAAAGTCTGATAAACGCCGGAAAAATGACTAAGTCCAAGAAAAAAATTTTTTCAACTTTTTTCAATTTTACCCCCGTGGGATATATATTCTACCCACACACATTTGGAACTCTCCTGGGGTACCGTCACACATATTATTCCATCATTTAGTGGATATTTTCACAAAAAAGGGAAATTTTCAAAAATCCAGAAAATTGGCTGAAAACGACTAAATATCAAGGACTCATTGGGCGAATCGCTCTGGAACTGAAATCGGAATGCTCACTGACATTTCCCCTAACTGAAAGTCTGATAAATGCCGGAAAAATGACTAAGTCTAAAAAAATATATTATTTCAACTTTTTTCAATTTTACCCCCGTGGGATATATATTCTACCCACACACATTTGGAACTCTCCTGGGGTACCCTCACACATATTATTCCCTCATTTAGTGGATATTTTCACAAAAAAGTGAAATTTTCAAAAATCCAGAAAATTTTACTGAAAAAGACTAAATATCAAGGACTCATTGGGCGAATCGCTCTGGAACTGAAATCGGTACGCTCACTGACATTTCCCCTATCTTAAAGTCTGATAAACGCCGGAAAAATGACTAAGTCCAAAAAAAAATTTTTTTCATCTTTTTTCAATTTTACCCCCATGGGATACATGTTCTACCCATACACATTTGGAACTCTCCTGGGCTACTCTCACACATATTATTCCCTCATTTAGTGGATATTTTCATAAAAAAGTGAAATTTTCAAAAATCCAGAAAATTGGCTGAAAACTACTAAATATCAAGGACTCATTGGGCAAATCGCTCTGGAACTGAAATCGGAAAGCAAACTGACATTTCCCCTATCTGAAACTCGGATAAACGCCGGAAAAATGACTAAGTCCAAAAAAAAAAATGTTTTCAACTTTTTTCAATTTTCCCCTAGTGGGATATATATTCTACCCACACACATTTGGAACTCTCCTGGGGTACCCTCACACATATTATTCCATCATTTAGTGGATATTTTCACAAAAAAAGTGAAATTTTCAAAAATCCAGAAAATTGGCTGAAAATGACTAAATATCAAGGACTCATTGGGCAAATCGCTCTGGAACTGAAATTGGAATGCTAACTGACATTTCCCCTATCTGAAAGTCTGATAAACGCCAGAAAAATGACTAAGTCCAGAAAAAAAAAATTTTCAACTTTTTTCAATTTTACCCCCGTGGGATATATATTCTACCCACACACATTTGGAACTCTCCTGGGGTACCCTCACACATATTATTCCCTCATTTAGTGGATATTTTCACAAAAAAGTGAAATTTTCAAAAATGAAAAATATTGGCTGAAAACGACTAAATATCAAGGACTCATTGGGCGAATTGCTCTGGAACTGAAATCGGAATGCTCACTGACATTTCCCCTATCTGAAAGTCTGATAAACGCCGGAAAAATGACTAAGTCCAAAAAAAAATTTTTTTCATCTTTTTTCAATTTTACCCCCATGGGATACATGTTCTACCCATACACATTTGGAACTCTCCTGGGGTACCCTCACACATATTATTCCCTCATTTAGTGGATATTTTCACAAAAAAGTGAAATTTTCAAAAATCCAGAAAATTGGCTGAAAACGACTAAATATCAAGGACTCATTGGGCGAATCGCTCTGGAACTGAAATCGGAATGCTCACTGACATTTGCCTTTCCTGAAAGTCTGATAAACGCCAGAAAAATGACTAAGTCCAAAAAAAAATATGTTTTCAACTTTTTTCAACTTTCCCCTAGTGGGATATATATTCTACCCACACACATTTGGAACTCTCCTGGGGTACCCTCACACATATTATTCCCTCATTTAGTGGATATTTTCACAAAAAAGTGAAATTTTCAAAAATCAGAAATATTGGCTGAAAACGACTAAATATCAAGGACTCATTGGGCGAATTGCTCTGGAACTGAAATCGGAATGCTCACTGACATTTGCCTTTTCTGAAAGTCTGATAAACGCCGGAAAAATGACTAAGTCCAAGAAAAAAATTTTTTCAACTTTTTTCAATTTTACCCCCGTGGGATATATATTCTACCCACACACATTTGGAACTCTCCTGGGGTACCCTCACACATATTATTCCCTCATTTAGTGGATATTTTCACAAGAAAGTGAAATTTTCAAAAATCCAGAAAATTTTACTGAAAACGACTAAATATCAAGGACTCATTGGGCGAATCGCTCTGGAACTGAAATCGGTACGCTCACTGACATTTCCCCTATCTGAAAGTCTGATAAACGCCGGAAAAATGACTAAGTCCAAAAAAAAATTTTTTTCATCTTTTTTCAATTTTACCCCCATGGGATACATGTTCTACCCATACACATTTGGAACTCTCCTGGGCTACCCTCACACATATTATTCCCTCATTTAGTGGATATTTTCATAAAAAAGTGAAATTTTCAAAAATCCAGAAAATTGGCTGAAAACTACTAAATATCAAGGACTCATTGGGCAAATCGCTCTGGAACTGAAATCGGAAAGCAAACTGACATTTCCCCTATCTGAAACTCGGATAAACGCCGGAAAAATGACTAAGTCCAAAAAAAAATTGTTTTCAACTTTTTTCAATTTTACCCCCGTGGGATATATATTCTACCCACACACATTTGGAACTCTCCTGGGGTACCCTCACACATATTATTCCATCATTTAGTGAATATTGTCACAAAAAAGTGAAATTTTCAAAAATCCAGAAAATTGGCTGAAAATGACTAAATATCAAGGACTCATTGGGCGAATCGCTCTGGAACTGAAATCGGAATGCTCACTGACATTTCCCCTATCTGAAAGTCTGATAAATGCCGGAAAAATGACTAAGTCTAAAAAAATATATTATTTCAACTTTTTTCAATTTTACCCCCGTGGGATATATATTCTACCCACACACATTTGGAACTCTCCTGGGGTACCCTCACACATATTATTCCCTCATTTAGTGGATATTTTCACAAAAAAGTGAAATTTTCAAAATTCAAAAATATTGGCTGAAAACGACTAAATATCAAGGACTCATTGGGCGAATTGCTCTGGAACTGAAATCGGAATGCTCACTGACATTTCCCCTATCTGAAAGTCTGATAAACGCCGGAAAAATGACTAAGTCCAAAAAAAAATTTTTTTCATCTTTTTTCAATTTTACCCCCATGGGATACATGTTCTACCCATACACATTTGGAACTCTCCTGGGGTACCCTCACACATATTATTCCCTCATTTAGTGGATATTTTCACAAAAAAGTGAAATTTTCAAAAATCCAGAAAATTGGCTGAAAACGACTAAATATCAAGGACTCATTGGGCGAATCGCTCTGGAACTGAAATCGGAATGCTCACTGACATTTGCCTTTCCTGAAAGTCTGATAAACGCCAGAAAAATGACTAAGTCCAAAAAAAAATATGTTTTCAACTTTTTTCAACTTTCCCCTAGTGGGATATATATTCTACCCACACACATTTGGAACTCTCCTGGGGTACCCTCACACATATTATTCCCTCATTTAGTGGATATTTTCACAAAAAAGTGAAATTTTCAAAAATCAAAAATATTGGCTGAAAACGACTAAATATCAAGGACTCATTGGGCGAATTGCTCTGGAACTGAAATCGGAATGCTCACTGACATTTGCCTTTTCTGAAAGTCTGATAAACGCCGGAAAAATGACTAAGTCCAAGAAAAAAATTTTTTCAACTTTTTTCAATTTTACCCCCGTGGGATATATATTCTACCCACACACATTTGGAACTCTCCTGGGGTACCGTCACACATATTATTCCATCATTTAGTGGATATTTTCACAAAAAAGGGAAATTTTCAAAAATCCAGAAAATTGGCTGAAAACGACTAAATATCAAGGACTCATTGGGCGAATCGCTCTGGAACTGAAATCGGTACGCTCACTGACATTTCCCCTATCTGAAAGTCTGATAAACGCCGGAAAAATGACTAAGTCCAAAAAAAAATTTTTTTCATCTTTTTTCAATTTTACCCCCATGGGATACATGTTCTACCCATACACATTTGGAACTCTCCTGGGGTACCCTCACACATATTTTTCCCTCATTTAGTGGATATTTTCACAAAAAAGTGAAATTTTCAAAAATCCAGAAAATTGGCTGAAAACGACTAAATATCAAGGACTCATTGGGCGAATCGCTCTGGAACTGAAATTGGAATGCTCACTGACATTTGCCTTTTCTGAAAGTCTGATAAACGCCAGAAAAATGACTAAGTCCAAAAAAAAAAATGTTTTCAACTTTTTTCAATTTTCCCCTAGTGGGATATATATTCTACCCACACACATTTGGAACTCTCCTGGGGTACCCTCACATATATTATTCCATCATTTAGTGGATATTTTCACAAAAAAGTGAAATTTTCAAAAATCCAGAAAATTGGCTGAAAATGGCTAAATATCAAGGACTCATTGGGCAAATCGCTCTGGAACTGAAATTGGAATGCTAACTGACATTTCCCCTATCTGAAAGTCTGATAAACGCCGGAAAAATGACTAAGTCCAAAAAAAAAAATTTTTCAACTTTTTTCAATTTTACCCCCGTGGGATATATATTCTACCCACACACATTTGGAACTCTCCTGGGGTACCCTCACACATATTATTCCCTCATTTAGTGGATATTTTCACAAAAAAGTGAAATTTTCAAAAATCAAAAATATTGGCTGAAAACGACTAAATATCAAGGACTCATTGGGCGAATTGCTCTGGAACTGAAATCGGAATGCTCACTGACATTTGCCTTTTCTGAAAGTCTGATAAACGCCGGAAAAATGACTAAGTCCAAGAAAAAAATTTTTTCAACTTTTTTCAATTTTACCCCCGTGGGATATATATTCTACCCACACACATTTGGAACTCTCCTGGGGTACCGTCACACATATTATTCCATCATTTAGTGGATATTTTCACAAAAAAGTGAAATTTTCAAAAATCCAGAAAATTTTACTGAAAACGACTAAATATCAAGGACTCATTGGGCGAATCGCTCTGGAACTGAAATCGGTACGCTCACTGACATTTCCCCTATCTGAAAGTCTGATAAACGCCGGAAAAATGACTAAGTCCAAAAAAAAATTTTTTTCATCTTTTTTCAATTTTACCCCCATGGGATACATGTTCTACCCATACACATTTGGAACTCTCCTGGGCTACCCTCACACATATTATTCCCTCATTTAGTGGATATTTTCATAAAAAAGTGAAATTTTCAAAAATCCAGAAAATTGGCTGAAAACTACTAAATATCAAGGACTCATTGGGCAAATCACTCTGGAACTGAAATCGGAAAGCTAACTGACATTTCCCCTATCTGAAACTCGGATAAACGCCGGAAAAATGACTAAGTCCAAAAAAAAAAATGTTTTCAACTTTTTTCAATTTTCCACTAGTGGGATATATATTCTACCCACACACATTTGGAACTCTCCTGGGGTACCCTCACACATATTATTCCATCATTTAGTGGATATTTTCACAAAAAAGTGAAATTTTCAAAAATCCAGAAAATTGGCTGAAAATGACTAAATATCAAGGACTCATTGGGCAAATCGCTCTGGAACTGAAATTGGAATGCTAACTGACATTTCCCCTATCTGAAAGTCTGATAAACGCCAGAAAAATGACTAAGTCCAAAAAAAAAAATTTTTCAACTTTTTTCAATTTTACCCCCGTGGGATATATATTCTACCCACACACATTTGGAACTCTCCTGGGGTACCCTCACACATATTATTCCCTCATTTAGTGGATATTTTCACAAAAAAGTGACATTTTCAAAAATCAAAAATATTGGCTGAAAACGACTAAATATCAAGGACTCATTGGGCGAATTGCTCTGGAACTGAAATCGGAATGCTCACTGGCATTTGCCTTTTCTGAAAGTCTGATAAACGCCGGAAAAATGACTAAGTCCAAAAAAAATTTTTTTAAACTTTTTTCAATTTTACCCCCGTGGGATATATATTCTAACCACACACATTTGGAACTCTCCTGGGGTACCCTCACACATATTATTCCCTCATTTAGTGGATATTTTCACAAAAAAGTGAAAGTTTCAAAAATCCAGAAAATTGGCTGAAAACGACTAAATATCAAGGACTCATTGGGTGAATCGCTCTGGAACTGAAATCGGTACGCTCACTGACATTTCCCCTATCTGAAAGTCTGATAAACGCCGGAAAAATGACTAAGTCCAAGAAAAAATTTTTTTCAACTTTTTTCAATTTTGCCTCCATGGGATATATATTCTACCCACACACATTTGGAACTCTCCTGGGGTACCCTCACACATATTATTCCCTCATTTAGTGGATATTTTCACAAAAAAGTGAAATTTTCAAAAATCCAGAAAATTGGCTGAAAATGACTAAATATCAAGGACTCATTGGGCAAATCGCTCTGGAACTGAAATTGGAACGCTAACTGACATTTCCCCTATCTGAAAGTCTGATAAACGCCAGAAAAATGACTAAGTCCAAAAAAAAAAATTTTTCAACTTTTTTCAATTTTACCCCCGTGGGATATATATTCTACCCACACACATTTGGAACTCTCCTGGGGTACCCTCACACATATTATTCCCTCATTTAGTGGATATTTTCACAAAAAAGTGAAATTTTCAAAAATCCAGAAAATTTTACTGAAAACGACTAAATATCAAGGACTCATTGGGCGAATCGCTCTGGAACTGAAATCGGTACGCTCAGTGACATTTCCCCTATCTGAAAGTCTGATAAACGCCAGAAAAATGACTAAGTCCAAAAAAAAAAATGTTTTCAACTTTTTTCAATTTTACCCACGTGGGATATATATTCTACCCACACACATTTGGAACTTTCCTGGGGTACCCTCACACATATTATTCCATCATTTAGTGGATATTTTCACAAAAAAGTAAAATTTTCAAAAATCCAGAAAATTGGCAGAAAACGACTAAATATCAAGGACTCATTGGGCGAATCACTCTGGAACTGAAATCACAATGCTCACTGACATTTCCCCTATCTGAAAGTCTGTTAAATGCCGGAAAAATGAATAAGTCCAAAAAAAAATTTTTTTCAACTTTTTTCAATTTTACCCCCGTGGGATATATATTCTACCCACACACATTTGGAACTCTCCTGGGGTACCTTCACACATATTATTCCCTCATTTACTGGATATTTTCACAAAAAAGGGAAATTTTCAAAAATCCAAAATATTGGCTGAAAACGACTAAATATCAAGGTCTCATTGGGCGAATCGCTCTGGAACTGAAATCGGAATGCTCACTGACATTTCCCCTATCTGAAAGTCTGATAAACGCCTGAAAAATGACTAAGTCCAAAAAAAATTTTTTTTCAACTTTTTTCAATTTTCCCCTAGTGGCATATATATTCTACCCACACACATTTGGAACTCTCCTGGGGTACCCTCACACATATTATTCCATCATTTAGTGAATATTGTCACAAAAAAGTGAAATTTTCAAAAATCCAGAAAATTGGCTGAAAATGACTAAATATCAAGGACTCATTGGGCGAATCGCTCTGGAACTGAAATCGGAACGCTAACTGACATTTCCCCTATCTGAAACTCGGATAAACGCCGGAAAAATGACTAAGTCCAAAAAAAAATTGTTTTCAACTTTTTTCAATTTTACCCCCGTGGGATATATATTCTAACCACACACATTTTTAACTCTCCTGGGGTACCCTCACACATATTATTCCCTCATTTAGTGGATATTTTCACAAAAAAGTGAAAGTTTCAAAAATCCAGAAAATTGGCTGAAAACGACTAAATATCAAGGACTCATTGGGCAAATCGCTCTGGAACTGAAATCGGAATGCTCACTGACATTTCCCCTATCTGAAAGTTTGATAAACGCCTGAAAAATGACTAAGTCCAAAAAAAAATTTTTTTCAACTTTTTTCAATTTTCCCCTTGTGGGATATATATTCTACCCACATACATTTGGAACTCTCCTGGGGTACCCTCACACATATTATTCCATCATTTAGTGGATATTTTCACAAAAAAGTGAAAATTTCAAAAATCCAGAAAATTGGCTGAAAACGACTAAATATCAAGGACTCATTGGGCGAATCACTCTGGAACTGAAATCGGAATGCTCACTGACATTTCCCCTATCTGAAAGTCTGATAAATGCCAGAAAAATGAATAAGTCCAAAAAAAAAATGTTTTCAACTTTTTTAATTTTACCCCCGTGGGATATATATTCTACCCACACACATTTGGAACTCTCCTGGGGTACCGTCACACATATTATTCCATCATTTAGTGGATATTTTCACAAAAAAGTGAAATTTTCAAAAATCCAGAAAATTGGCTGAAAACGACTAAATATCAAGGAATCATTGGGCAAATCGCTCTGGAACTGAAATTGGAACGCTAACTGACATTTCCCCTATCTGAAAATCTGATAAATGCCGGAAAAATGACTAAGTTAAAAAAAAAAAAAATTTTTCAACTTTTTTCAATTTTACCCCCGTGGGATATATATTCTACCCACACACATTTGGAACTCTCCTGGGGTACCGTCACACATATTATTCCATCATTTAGTGGATATTTTCACAAAAAAGGGAAATTTTCAAAAATCCAGAAAATTGGCTGAAAACGACTAAATATCAAGGACTCATTGGGCGAATCGCTCTGGAACTGAAATCGGAACGCTCACTGACATTTCCCCTATCTGAAAGTCTGATAAATGCCGGAAAAATGACGAAGTCTAAAAAAAAATATTATTTCAACTTTTTTCAATTTTACCCCCATGGGATATATATTCTACCCACACACATTTGGAACTCTCCTGGGGTACCCTCACACATATTATTCCCTCATTTAGTGGATATTTTCACAAAAAAGTGAAATTTTCAAAAATCCAGAAAATTTTACTGAAAATGACTAAATATCAAGGACTCATTGGGCGAATCGCTCTGGAACTGAAATCGGTACGCTCACTGACATTTCCCCTATCTGAAAGTCTGATAAACGCCGGAAAAATGACTAAGTCCAAAAAAAAATTTTTTTCATCTTTTTTCAATTTTACCCCCATGGGATACATGTTCTACCCATACACATTTGGAACTCTCCTGGGGTACCCTCACACATATTATTCCCTCATTTAGTGGATATTTTCACAAAAAAGTGAAATTTTCAAAAATCCAGAAAATTGTCTGAAAACGACTAAATATCAAGGACTCATTGGGCGAATCACTCTGGAACTGAAATCGGAATGCTCACTGACATTTGCCTTTTCTGAAAGTCTGATAAACGCCGGAAAAATGACTAAGTCCGAAAAAAAAAAATTTTCAACTTTTTTCAATTTTACCCCCGTGGGATATATATTCTACCCACACACATTTGGAACTCTCCTGGGGTACCTTCACACATATTATTCCCTCATTTACTGGATATTGTCACAAAAAAGGGAAATTTTCAAAAATCCAAAATTTTGACTGAAAATGACTAAATATCAAGGACTCATTGGGCGAATCGCTCTGGAACTGAAATCGGAACGCTAACTGACATTTCCCCTATCTGAAAGTCTGATAAACGCCGGAAAAATGACTAAGTCCAAAAAAAAAATTTTTTCATCTTTTTTCAATTTTCCCCTAGTGGGATATATATTCTACCCACACACATTTGGAACTTTCCTGGGGTACCCTCACACATATTATTCCATCATTTAGTGGATATTTTCACAAAAAAGTAAAATTTTCAAAAATCCAGAAAATTGGCTGAAAACGACTAAATATCAAGGACTCATTGGGCGAATCACTCTGGAACTGAAATCGCAATGCTCACTGACATTTCCCCTATCTGAAAGTCTGTTAAATGCCGGAAAAATGAATAAGTCCAAAAAAAAATTTTTTTCAACTTTTTTCAATTTTACCCCCGTGGGATATATATTCTACCCACACACATTTGGAACTCTCCTGGGGTACCCTCACACATATTATTCCATCATTTAGTGAATATTGTCACAAAAAAGTGAAATTTTCAAAAATCCAGAAAATTGGCTGAAAATGACTAAATATCAAGGACTCATTGGGCGAATCGCTCTGGAACTGAAATCGGAACGCTAACTGACATTTCCCCTATCTGAAACTCGGATAAACGCCGGAAAAATGACTAAGTCCAAAAAAAAATTGTTTTCAACTTATTTCAATTTTCCCCTAGTGGGATATATATTCTACCCACACACATTTGGAACTTTCCTGGGGTACCCTCACACATATTATTCCATCATTTAGTGGATATTTTCACAAAAAAGTAAAATTTTCAAAATCCAGAAAATTGGCTGAAAACGACTAAATATCAAGGACTCATTGGGCGAATCACTCTGGAACTGAAATCGCAATGCTCACTGACATTTCCCCTATCTGAAAGTCTGTTAAATGCCGGAAAAATGACTAAGTCCAAAAAAAAATTTTTTTCATCTTTTTTCAATTTTACCCCCATGGGATACATGTTCTACCCATACACATTTGGAACTCTCCTGGGCTACCCTCACACATATTATTCCCTCATTTAGTGGATATTTTCATAAAAAAGTGAAATTTTCAAAAATCCAGAAAATTGGCTGAAAACTACTAAATATCAAGGACTCATTGGGCAAATCGCTCTGGAACTGAAATCGGAAAGCTAACTGACATTTCCCCTATCTGAAACTCGGATAAACGCCGGAAAAATGACTAAGTCCAAAAAAAAAAATGTTTTCAACTTTTTTCAATTTTCCACTAGTGGGATATATATTCTACCCACACACATTTGGAACTCTCCTGGGGTACCCTCACACATATTATTCCATCATTTAGTGGATATTTTCACAAAAAAGTGAAATTTTCAAAAATCCAGAAAATTGGCTGAAAATGACTAAATATCAAGGACTCATTGGGCAAATCGCTCTGGAACTGAAATTGGAATGCTAACTGACATTTCCCCTATCTGAAAGTCTGATAAACGCCAGAAAAATGACTAAGTCCAAAAAAAAAAATTTTTCAACTTTTTTCAATTTTACCCCCGTGGGATATATATTCTACCCACACACATTTGGAACTCTCCTGGGGTACCCTCACACATATTATTCCCTCATTTAGTGGATATTTTCACAAAAAAGTGACATTTTCAAAAATCAAAAATATTGGCTGAAAACGACTAAATATCAAGGACTCATTGGGCGAATTGCTCTGGAACTGAAATCGGAATGCTCACTGGCATTTGCCTTTTCTGAAAGTCTGATAAACGCCGGAAAAATGACTAAGTCCAAAAAAAATTTTTTTAAACTTTTTTCAATTTTACCCCCGTGGGATATATATTCTAACCACACACATTTGGAACTCTCCTGGGGTACCCTCACACATATTATTCCCTCATTTAGTGGATATTTTCACAAAAAAGTGAAAGTTTCAAAAATCCAGAAAATTGGCTGAAAACGACTAAATATCAAGGACTCATTGGGTGAATCGCTCTGGAACTGAAATCGGTACGCTCACTGACATTTCCCCTATCTGAAAGTCTGATAAACGCCGGAAAAATGACTAAGTCCAAGAAAAATTTTTTTTCAACTTTTTTCAATTTTGCCTCCGTGGGATATATATTCTACCCACACACATTTGGAACTCTCCTGGGGTACCCTCACACATATTATTCCCTCATTTAGTGGATATTTTCACAAAAAAGTGAAATTTTCAAAAATCCAGAAAATTTTACTGAAAATGACTAAATATCAAGGACTCATTGGGCGAATCGCTCTGGAACTGAAATCGGTACGCTCACTGACATTTCCCCTATCTGAAAGTCTGATAAACGCCGGAAAAATGACTAAGTCCAAAAAAAAATTTTTTTCATCTTTTTTCAATTTTACCCCCATGGGATACATGTTCTACCCATACACATTTGGAACTCTCCTGGGGTACCCTCACACATATTATTCCCTCATATAGTGGATATTTTCACAAAAAAGTGAAATTTTCAAAAATCCAGAAAATTGTCTGAAAACGACTAAATATCAAGGACTCATTGGGCGAATCACTCTGGAACTGAAATCGGAATGCTCACTGACATTTGCCTTTTCTGAAAGTCTGATAAACGCCGGAAAAATGACTAAGTCCGAAAAAAAAAAATTTTCAACTTTTTTCAATTTTACCCCCGTGGGATATATATTCTACCCACACACATTTGGAACTCTCCTGGGGTACCTTCACACATATTATTCCCTCATTTACTGGATATTGTCACAAAAAAGGGAAATTTTCAAAAATCCAAAATTTTGACTGAAAATGACTAAATATCAAGGACTCATTGGGCGAATCGCTCTGGAACTGAAATCGGAACGCTAACTGACATTTCCCCTATCTGAAAGTCTGATAAACGCCGGAAAAATGACTAAGTCCAAAAAAAAAATTTTTTCATCTTTTTTCAATTTTCCCCTAGTGGGATATATATTCTACCCACACACATTTGGAACTTTCCTGGGGTACCCTCACACATATTATTCCATCATTTAGTGGATATTTTCACAAAAAAGTAAAATTTTCAAAAATCCAGAAAATTGGCTGAAAACGACTAAATATCAAGGACTCATTGGGCGAATCACTCTGGAACTGAAATCGCAATGCTCACTGACATTTCCCCTATCTGAAAGTCTGTTAAATGCCGGAAAAATGAATAAGTCCAAAAAAAAATTTTTTTCAACTTTTTTCAATTTTACCCCCGTGGGATATATATTCTACCCACACACATTTGGAACTCTCCTGGGGTACCCTCACACATATTATTCCATCATTTAGTGAATATTGTCACAAAAAAGTGAAATTTTCAAAAATCCAGAAAATTGGCTGAAAATGACTAAATATCAAGGACTCATTGGGCGAATCGCTCTGGAACTGAAATCGGAACGCTAACTGACATTTCCCCTATCTGAAACTCGGATAAACGCCGGAAAAATGACTAAGTCCAAAAAAAAATTGTTTTCAACTTATTTCAATTTTCCCCTAGTGGGATATATATTCTACCCACACACATTTGGAACTTTCCTGGGGTACCCTCACACATATTATTCCATCATTTAGTGGATATTTTCACAAAAAAGTAAAATTTTCAAAATCCAGAAAATTGGCTGAAAACGACTAAATATCAAGGACTCATTGGGCGAATCACTCTGGAACTGAAATCGCAATGCTCACTGACATTTCCCCTATCTGAAAGTCTGTTAAATGCCGGAAAAATGACTAAGTCCAAAAAAAAATTTTTTTCATCTTTTTTCAATTTTACCCCCATGGGATACATGTTCTACCCATACACATTTGGAACTCTCCTGGGCTACCCTCACACATATTATTCCCTCATTTAGTGGATATTTTCATAAAAAAGTGAAATTTTCAAAAATCCAGAAAATTGGCTGAAAACTACTAAATATCAAGGACTCATTGGGCAAATCGCTCTGGAACTGAAATCGGAAAGCTAACTGACATTTCCCCTATCTGAAACTCGGATAAACGCCGGAAAAATGACTAAGTCCAAAAAAAAAAATGTTTTCAACTTTTTTCAATTTTCCACTAGTGGGATATATATTCTACCCACACACATTTGGAACTCTCCTGGGGTACCCTCACACATATTATTCCATCATTTAGTGGATATTTTCACAAAAAAGTGAAATTTTCAAAAATCCAGAAAATTGGCTGAAAATGACTAAATATCAAGGACTCATTGGGCAAATCGCTCTGGAACTGAAATTGGAATGCTAACTGACATTTCCCCTATCTGAAAGTCTGATAAACGCCAGAAAAATGACTAAGTCCAAAAAAAAAAATTTTTCAACTTTTTTCAATTTTACCCCCGTGGGATATATATTCTACCCACACACATTTGGAACTCTCCTGGGGTACCCTCACACATATTATTCCCTCATTTAGTGGATATTTTCACAAAAAAGTGACATTTTCAAAAATCAAAAATATTGGCTGAAAACGACTAAATATCAAGGACTCATTGGGCGAATTGCTCTGGAACTGAAATCGGAATGCTCACTGGCATTTGCCTTTTCTGAAAGTCTGATAAACGCCGGAAAAATGACTAAGTCCAAAAAAAATTTTTTTAAACTTTTTTCAATTTTACCCCCGTGGGATATATATTCTAACCACACACATTTGGAACTCTCCTGGGGTACCCTCACACATATTATTCCCTCATTTAGTGGATATTTTCACAAAAAAGTGAAAGTTTCAAAAATCCAGAAAATTGGCTGAAAACGACTAAATATCAAGGACTCATTGGGTGAATCGCTCTGGAACTGAAATCGGTACGCTCACTGACATTTCCCCTATCTGAAAGTCTGATAAACGCCGGAAAAATGACTAAGTCCAAGAAAAATTTTTTTTCAACTTTTTTCAATTTTGCCTCCGTGGGATATATATTCTACCCACACACATTTGGAACTCTCCTGGGGTACCCTCACACATATTATTCCCTCATTTAGTGGATATTTTCACAAAAAAGTGAAATTTTCAAAAATCCAGAAAATTTTACTGAAAATGACTAAATATCAAGGACTCATTGGGCGAATCGCTCTGGAACTGAAATCGGTACGCTCACTGACATTTCCCCTATCTGAAAGTCTGATAAACGCCGGAAAAATGACTAAGTCCAAAAAAAAATTTTTTTCATCTTTTTTCAATTTTACCCCCATGGGATACATGTTCTACCCATACACATTTGGAACTCTCCTGGGGTACCCTCACACATATTATTCCCTCATTTAGTGGATATTTTCACAAAAAAGTGAAATTTTCAAAAATCCAGAAAATTGTCTGAAAACGACTAAATATCAAGGACTCATTGGGCGAATCACTCTGGAACTGAAATCGGAATGCTCACTGACATTTGCCTTTTCTGAAAGTCTGATAAACGCCGGAAAAATGACTAAGTCCGAAAAAAAAAAATTTTCAACTTTTTTCAATTTTACCCCCGTGGGATATATATTCTACCCACACACATTTGGAACTCTCCTGGGGTACCTTCACACATATTATTCCCTCATTTACTGGATATTGTCACAAAAAAGGGAAATTTTCAAAAATCCAAAATTTTGACTGAAAATGACTAAATATCAAGGACTCATTGGGCGAATCGCTCTGGAACTGAAATCGGAACGCTAACTGACATTTCCCCTATCTGAAAGTCTGATAAACGCCGGAAAAATGACTAAGTCCAAAAAAAAAATTTTTTCATCTTTTTTCAATTTTCCCCTAGTGGGATATATATTCTACCCACACACATTTGGAACTTTCCTGGGGTACCCTCACACATATTATTCCATCATTTAGTGGATATTTTCACAAAAAAGTAAAATTTTCAAAAATCCAGAAAATTGGCTGAAAACGACTAAATATCAAGGACTCATTGGGCGAATCACTCTGGAACTGAAATCGCAATGCTCACTGACATTTCCCCTATCTGAAAGTCTGCTAAATGCCGGAAAAATGAATAAGTCCAAAAAAAAATTTTTTTCAACTTTTTTCAATTTTACCCCCGTGGGATATATATTCTACCCACACACATTTGGAACTCTCCTGGGGTACCCTCACACATATTATTCCATCATTTAGTGAATATTGTCACAAAAAAGTGAAATTTTCAAAAATCCAGAAAATTGGCTGAAAATGACTAAATATCAAGGACTCATTGGGCGAATCGCTCTGGAACTGAAATCGGAACGCTAACTGACATTTCCCCTATCTGAAACTCGGATAAACGCCGGAAAAATGACTAAGTCCAAAAAAAAATTGTTTTCAACTTATTTCAATTTTCCCCTAGTGGGATATATATTCTACCCACACACATTTGGAACTTTCCTGGGGTACCCTCACACATATTATTCCATCATTTAGTGGATATTTTCACAAAAAAGTAAAATTTTCAAAATCCAGAAAATTGGCTGAAAACGACTAAATATCAAGGACTCATTGGGCGAATCACTCTGGAACTGAAATCGCAATGCTCACTGACATTTCCCCTATCTGAAAGTCTGTTAAATGCCGGAAAAATGACTAAGTCCAAAAAAAAATTTTTTTCATCTTTTTTCAATTTTACCCCCATGGGATACATGTTCTACCCATACACATTTGGAACTCTCCTGGGCTACCCTCACACATATTATTCCCTCATTTAGTGGATATTTTCATAAAAAAGTGAAATTTTCAAAAATCCAGAAAATTGGCTGAAAACTACTAAATATCAAGGACTCATTGGGCAAATCGCTCTGGAACTGAAATCGGAAAGCTAACTGACATTTCCCCTATCTGAAACTCGGATAAACGCCGGAAAAATGACTAAGTCCAAAAAAAAAAAATGTTTTCAACTTTTTTCAATTTTCCACTAGTGGGATATATATTCTACCCACACACATTTGGAACTCTCCTGGGGTACCCTCACACATATTATTCCATCATTTAGTGGATATTTTCACAAAAAAGTGAAATTTTCAAAAATCCAGAAAATTGGCTGAAAATGACTAAATATCAAGGACTCATTGGGCAAATCGCTCTGGAACTGAAATTGGAATGCTAACTGACATTTCCCCTATCTGAAAGTCTGATAAACGCCAGAAAAATGACTAAGTCCAAAAAAAAAAATTTTTCAACTTTTTTCAATTTTACCCCCGTGGGATATATATTCTACCCACACACATTTGGAACTCTCCTGGGGTACCCTCACACATATTATTCCCTCATTTAGTGGATATTTTCACAAAAAAGTGACATTTTCAAAAATCAAAAATATTGGCTGAAAACGACTAAATATCAAGGACTCATTGGGCGAATTGCTCTGGAACTGAAATCGGAATGCTCACTGGCATTTGCCTTTTCTGAAAGTCTGATAAACGCCGGAAAAATGACTAAGTCCAAAAAAAATTTTTTTAAACTTTTTTCAATTTTACCCCCGTGGGATATATATTCTAACCACACACATTTGGAACTCTCCTGGGGTACCCTCACACATATTATTCCCTCATTTAGTGGATATTTTCACAAAAAAGTGAAAGTTTCAAAAATCCAGAAAATTGGCTGAAAACGACTAAATATCAAGGACTCATTGGGTGAATCGCTCTGGAACTGAAATCGGTACGCTCACTGACATTTCCCCTATCTGAAAGTCTGATAAACGCCGGAAAAATGACTAAGTCCAAGAAAAAATTTTTTTCAACTTTTTTCAATTTTGCCTCCGTGGGATATATATTCTACCCACACACATTTGGAACTCTCCTGGGGTACCCTCACACATATTATTCCCTCATTTAGTGGATATTTTCACAAAAAAGTGAAATTTTCAAAAATCCAGAAAATTGGCTGAAAATGACTAAATATCAAGGACTCATTGGGCAAATCGCTCTGGAACTGAAATTGGAACGCTAACTGACATTTCCCCTATCTGAAAGTCTGATAAACGCCAGAAAAATGACTAAGTCCAAAAAAAAAAATTTTTCAACTTTTTTCAATTTTACCCCCGTGGGATATATATTCTACCCACACACATTTGGAACTCTCCTGGGGTACCCTCACACATATTATTCCCTCATTTAGTGGATATTTTCATAAAAAAGTGAAATTTTCAAAAATCCAGAAAATTGGCTGAAAACTACTAAATATCAAGGACTCATTGGGCAAATCGCTCTGGAACTGAAATCGGAAAGCTAACTGACATTTCCCCTATCTGAAACTCGGATAAACGCCGGAAAAATGACTAAGTCCAAAAAAAAAAAATGTTTTCAACTTTTTTCAATTTTCCACTAGTGGGATATATATTCTACCCACACACATTTGGAACTCTCCTGGGGTACCCTCACACATATTATTCCATCATTTAGTGGATATTTTCACAAAAAAGTGAAATTTTCAAAAATCCAGAAAATTGGCTGAAAATGACTAAATATCAAGGACTCATTGGGCAAATCGCTCTGGAACTGAAATTGGAATGCTAACTGACATTTCCCCTATCTGAAAGTCTGATAAACGCCAGAAAAATGACTAAGTCCAAAAAAAAAAATTTTTCAACTTTTTTCAATTTTACCCCCGTGGGATATATATTCTACCCACACACATTTGGAACTCTCCTGGGGTACCCTCACACATATTATTCCCTCATTTAGTGGATATTTTCACAAAAAAGTGACATTTTCAAAAATCAAAAATATTGGCTGAAAACGACTAAATATCAAGGACTCATTGGGCGAATTGCTCTGGAACTGAAATCGGAATGCTCACTGGCATTTGCCTTTTCTGAAAGTCTGATAAACGCCGGAAAAATGACTAAGTCCAAAAAAAATTTTTTTAAACTTTTTTCAATTTTACCCCCGTGGGATATATATTCTAACCACACACATTTGGAACTCTCCTGGGGTACCCTCACACATATTATTCCCTCATTTAGTGGATATTTTCACAAAAAAGTGAAAGTTTCAAAAATCCAGAAAATTGGCTGAAAACGACTAAATATCAAGGACTCATTGGGTGAATCGCTCTGGAACTGAAATCGGTACGCTCACTGACATTTCCCCTATCTGAAAGTCTGATAAACGCCGGAAAAATGACTAAGTCCAAGAAAAAATTTTTTTCAACTTTTTTCAATTTTGCCTCCGTGGGATATATATTCTACCCACACACATTTGGAACTCTCCTGGGGTACCCTCACACATATTATTCCCTCATTTAGTGGATATTTTCACAAAAAAGTGAAATTTTCAAAAATCCAGAAAATTGGCTGAAAATGACTAAATATCAAGGACTCATTGGGCAAATCGCTCTGGAACTGAAATTGGAACGCTAACTGACATTTCCCCTATCTGAAAGTCTGATAAACGCCAGAAAAATGACTAAGTCCAAAAAAAAAAATTTTTCAACTTTTTTCAATTTTACCCCCGTGGGATATATATTCTACCCACACACATTTGGAACTCTCCTGGGGTACCCTCACACATATTATTCCCTCATTTAGTGGATATTTTCACAAAAAAGTGAAATTTTCAAAAATCCAGAAAATTTTACTGAAAACGACTAAATATCAAGGACTCATTGGGCGAATCGCTCTGGAACTGAAATCGGTACGCTCAGTGACATTTCCCCTATCTGAAAGTCTGATAAACGCCAGAAAAATGACTAAGTCCAAAAAAAAAAATGTTTTCAACTTTTTTCAATTTTACCCACGTGGGATATATATTCTACCCACACACATTTGGAACTTTCCTGGGGTACCCTCACACATATTATTCCATCATTTAGTGGATATTTTCACAAAAAAGTAAAATTTTCAAAAATCCAGAAAATTGGCAGAAAACGACTAAATATCAAGGACTCATTGGGCGAATCACTCTGGAACTGAAATCACAATGCTCACTGACATTTCCCCTATCTGAAAGTCTGTTAAATGCCGGAAAAATGAATAAGTCCAAAAAAAAATTTTTTTCAACTTTTTTCAATTTTACCCCCGTGGGATATATATTCTACCCACACACATTTGGAACTCTCCTGGGGTACCTTCACACATATTATTCCCTCATTTACTGGATATTTTCACAAAAAAGGGAAATTTTCAAAAATCCAAAATATTGGCTGAAAACGACTAAATATCAAGGTCTCATTGGGCGAATCGCTCTGGAACTGAAATCGGAATGCTCACTGACATTTCCCCTATCTGAAAGTCTGATAAACGCCTGAAAAATGACTAAGTCCAAAAAAATTTTTTTTCAACTTTTTTCAATTTTCCCCTAGTGGCATATATATTCTACCCACACACATTTGGAACTCTCCTGGGGTACCCTCACACATATTATTCCATCATTTAGTGAATATTGTCACAAAAAAGTGAAATTTTCAAAAATCCAGAAAATTGGCTGAAAATGACTAAATATCAAGGACTCATTGGGCGAATCGCTCTGGAACTGAAATCGGAACGCTAACTGACATTTCCCCTATCTGAAACTCGGATAAACGCCGGAAAAATGACTAAGTCCAAAAAAAAATTGTTTTCAACTTTTTTCAATTTTACCCCCGTGGGATATATATTCTAACCACACACATTTTTAACTCTCCTGGGGTACCCTCACACATATTATTCCCTCATTTAGTGGATATTTTCACAAAAAAGTGAAAGTTTCAAAAATCCAGAAAATTGGCTGAAAACGACTAAATATCAAGGACTCATTGGGCAAATCGCTCTGGAACTGAAATCGGAATGCTCACTGACATTTCCCCTATCTGAAAGTCTGATAAACGCCTGAAAAATGACTAAGTCCAAAAAAAAATTTTTTTCAACTTTTTTCAATTTTCCCCTTGTGGGATATATATTCTACCCACATACATTTGGAACTCTCCTGGGGTACCCTCACACATATTATTCCATCATTTAGTGGATATTTTCACAAAAAAGTGAAAATTTCAAAAATCCAGAAAATTGGCTGAAAACGACTAAATATCAAGGACTCATTGGGCGAATCACTCTGGAACTGAAATCGGAATGCTCACTGACATTTCCCCTATCTGAAAGTCTGATAAATGCCAGAAAAATGAATAAGTCCAAAAAAAAAATGTTTTCAACTTTTTTAATTTTACCCCCGTGGGATATATATTCTACCCACACACATTTGGAACTCTCCTGGGGTACCGTCACACATATTATTCCATCATTTAGTGGATATTTTCACAAAAAAGTGAAATTTTCAAAAATCCAGAAAATTGGCTGAAAACGACTAAATATCAAGGAATCATTGGGCAAATCGCTCTGGAACTGAAATTGGAACGCTAACTGACATTTCCCCTATCTGAAAGTCTGATAAATGCCGGAAAAATGACTAAGTTAAAAAAAAAAAAAATTTTTCAACTTTTTTCAATTTTACCCCCGTGGGATATATATTCTACCCACACACATTTGGAACTCTCCTGGGGTACCCTCACACATATTATTCCCTCATTTAGTGGATATTTTCACAAAAAAGTGACATTTTCAAAAATCAAAAATATTGGCTGAAAACGACTAAATATCAAGGACTCATTGGGCGAATTGCTCTGGAACTGAAATCGGAATGCTCACTGACATTTGCCTTTTCTGAAAGTCTGATAAACGCCGGAAAAATGACTAAGTCCAAAAAAAATTTTTTTAAACTTTTTTCAATTTTACCCCCGTGGGATATATATTCTAACCACACACATTTGGAACTCTCCTGGGGTACCCTCACACATATTATTCCCTCATTTAGTGGATATTTTCACAAAAAAGTGAAAGTTTCAAAAATCCAGAAAATTGGCTGAAAACGACTAAATATCAAGGACTCATTGGGTGAATCGCTCTGGAATTGAAATCGGTACGCTCACTGACATTTCCCCTATCTGAAAGTCTGATAAACGCCGGAAAAATGACTAAGTCCAAGAAAAAAAATTTTTCAACTTTTTTCAATTTTACCCCCGTGGGATATATATTCTACCCACACACATTTGGAACTCTCCTGGGGTACCGTCACACATATTATTCCATCATTTAGTGGATATTTTCACAAAAAAGGGAAATTTTCAAAAATCCAGAAAATTGGCTGAAAACGACTAAATATCAAGGACTCATTGGGCGAATCGCTCTGGAACTGAAATCGGAACGCTCACTGACATTTCCCCTATCTGAAAGTCTGATAAATGCCGGAAAAATGACGAAGTCTAAAAAAAAATATTATTTCAACTTTTTTCAATTTTACCCCCGTGGGATATATATTCTACCCACACACATTTGGAACTCTCCTGGGGTACCCTCACACATATTATTCCCTCATTTAGTGGATATTTTCACAAAAAAGTGAAATTTTCAAAAATCCAGAAAATTTTACTGAAAATGACTAAATATCAAGGACTCATTGGGCGAATCGCTCTGGAACTGAAATCGGTACGCTCACTGACATTTCCCCTATCTGAAAGTCTGATAAACGCCGGAAAAATGACTAAGTCCAAAAAAAAATTTTTTTCATCTTTTTTCAATTTTACCCCCATGGGATACATGTTCTACCCATACACATTTGGAACTCTCCTGGGGTACCCTCACACATATTATTCCCTCATTTAGTGGATATTTTCACAAAAAAGTGAAATTTTCAAAAATCCAGAAAATTGTCTGAAAACGACTAAATATCAAGGACTCATTGGGCGAATCACTCTGGAACTGAAATCGGAATGCTCACTGACATTTGCCTTTTCTGAAAGTCTGATAAACGCCGGAAAAATGACTAAGTCCGAAAAAAAAAAATTTTCAACTTTTTTCAATTTTACCCCCGTGGGATATATATTCTACCCACACACATTTGGAACTCTCCTGGGGTACCTTCACACATATTATTCCCTCATTTACTGGATATTGTCACAAAAAAGGGAAATTTTCAAAAATCCAAAATTTTGACTGAAAATGACTAAATATCAAGGACTCATTGGGCGAATCGCTCTGGAACTGAAATCGGAACGCTAACTGACATTTCCCCTATCTGAAAGTCTGATAAACGCCGGAAAAATGACTAAGTCCAAAAAAAAAATTTTTTCATCTTTTTTCAATTTTCCCCTAGTGGGATATATATTCTACCCACACACATTTGGAACTTTCCTGGGGTACCCTCACACATATTATTCCATCATTTAGTGGATATTTTCACAAAAAAGTAAAATTTTCAAAAATCCAGAAAATTGGCTGAAAACGACTAAATATCAAGGACTCATTGGGCGAATCACTCTGGAACTGAAATCGCAATGCTCACTGACATTTCCCCTATCTGAAAGTCTGTTAAATGCCGGAAAAATGAATAAGTCCAAAAAAAAATTTTTTTCAACTTTTTTCAATTTTACCCCCGTGGGATATATATTCTACCCACACACATTTGGAACTCTCCTGGGGTACCCTCACACATATTATTCCATCATTTAGTGAATATTGTCACAAAAAAGTGAAATTTTCAAAAATCCAGAAAATTGGCTGAAAATGACTAAATATCAAGGACTCATTGGGCGAATCGCTCTGGAACTGAAATCGGAACGCTAACTGACATTTCCCCTATCTGAAACTCGGATAAACGCCGGAAAAATGACTAAGTCCAAAAAAAAATTGTTTTCAACTTATTTCAATTTTCCCCTAGTGGGATATATATTCTACCCACACACATTTGGAACTTTCCTGGGGTACCCTCACACATATTATTCCATCATTTAGTGGATATTTTCACAAAAAAGTAAAATTTTCAAAATCCAGAAAATTGGCTGAAAACGACTAAATATCAAGGACTCATTGGGCGAATCACTCTGGAACTGAAATCGCAATGCTCACTGACATTTCCCCTATCTGAAAGTCTGTTAAATGCCGGAAAAATGACTAAGTCCAAAAAAAAAAATTTTTCAACTTTTTTCAATTTTACCCCCGTGGGATATATATTCTACCCACACACATTTGGAACTCTCCTGGGGTACCCTCACACATATTATTCCCTCATTTAGTGGATATTTTCACAAAAAAGTGAAATTTTCAAAAATCCAGAAAATTTTACTGAAAACGACTAAATATCAAGGACTCATTGGGCGAATCGCTCTGGAACTGAAATCGGTACGCTCAGTGACATTTCCCCTATCTGAAAGTCTGATAAACGCCAGAAAAATGACTAAGTCCAAAAAAAAAAATGTTTTCAACTTTTTTCAATTTTACCCACGTGGGATATATATTCTACCCACACACATTTGGAACTTTCCTGGGGTACCCTCACACATATTATTCCATCATTTAGTGGATATTTTCACAAAAAAGTAAAATTTTCAAAAATCCAGAAAATTGGCAGAAAACGACTAAATATCAAGGACTCATTGGGCGAATCACTCTGGAACTGAAATCACAATGCTCACTGACATTTCCCCTATCTGAAAGTCTGTTAAATGCCGGAAAAATGAATAAGTCCAAAAAAAAATTTTTTTCAACTTTTTTCAATTTTACCCCCGTGGGATATATATTCTACCCACACACATTTGGAACTCTCCTGGGGTACCTTCACACATATTATTCCCTCATTTACTGGATATTTTCACAAAAAAGGGAAATTTTCAAAAATCCAAAATATTGGCTGAAAACGACTAAATATCAAGGTCTCATTGGGCGAATCGCTCTGGAACTGAAATCGGAATGCTCACTGACATTTCCCCTATCTGAAAGTCTGATAAACGCCTGAAAAATGACTAAGTCCAAAAAAAATTTTTTTTCAACTTTTTTCAATTTTCCCCTAGTGGCATATATATTCTACCCACACACATTTGGAACTCTCCTGGGGTACCCTCACACATATTATTCCATCATTTAGTGAATATTGTCACAAAAAAGTGAAATTTTCAAAAATCCAGAAAATTGGCTGAAAATGACTAAATATCAAGGACTCATTGGGCGAATCGCTCTGGAACTGAAATCGGAACGCTAACTGACATTTCCCCTATCTGAAACTCGGATAAACGCCGGAAAAATGACTAAGTCCAAAAAAAAATTGTTTTCAACTTTTTTCAATTTTACCCCCGTGGGATATATATTCTAACCACACACATTTTTAACTCTCCTGGGGTACCCTCACACATATTATTCCCTCATTTAGTGGATATTTTCACAAAAAAGTGAAAGTTTCAAAAATCCAGAAAATTGGCTGAAAACGACTAAATATCAAGGACTCATTGGGCAAATCGCTCTGGAACTGAAATCGGAATGCTCACTGACATTTCCCCTATCTGAAAGTCTGATAAACGCCTGAAAAATGACTAAGTCCAAAAAAAAATTTTTTTCAACTTTTTTCAATTTTCCCCTTGTGGGATATATATTCTACCCACATACATTTGGAACTCTCCTGGGGTACCCTCACACATATTATTCCATCATTTAGTGGATATTTTCACAAAAAAGTGAAAATTTCAAAAATCCAGAAAATTGGCTGAAAACGACTAAATATCAAGGACTCATTGGGCGAATCACTCTGGAACTGAAATCGGAATGCTCACTGACATTTCCCCTATCTGAAAGTCTGATAAATGCCAGAAAAATGAATAAGTCCAAAAAAAAAATGTTTTCAACTTTTTTAATTTTACCCCCGTGGGATATATATTCTACCCACACACATTTGGAACTCTCCTGGGGTACCCTCACACATATTATTCCCTCATTTAGTGGATATTTTCACAAAAAAGTGACATTTTCAAAAATCAAAAATATTGGCTGAAAACGACTAAATATCAAGGACTCATTGGGCGAATTGCTCTGGAACTGAAATCGGAATGCTCACTGACATTTGCCTTTTCTGAAAGTCTGATAAACGCCGGAAAAATGACTAAGTCCAAGAAAAAAAATTTTTCAACTTTTTTCAATTTTACCCCCGTGGGATATATATTCTACCCACACACATTTGGAACTCTCCTGGGGTACCGTCACACATATTATTCCATCATTTAGTGGATATTTTCACAAAAAAGGGAAATTTTCAAAAATCCAGAAAATTGGCTGAAAACGACTAAATATCAAGGACTCATTGGGCGAATCGCTCTGGAACTGAAATCGGAACGCTCACTGACATTTCCCCTATCTGAAAGTCTGATAAATGCCGGAAAAATGACGAAGTCTAAAAAAAAAAATTATTTCAACTTTTTTCAATTTTACCCCCGTGGGATATATATTCTACCCACACACATTTGGAACTCTCCTGGGGTACCCTCACACATATTATTCCCTCATTTAGTGGATATTTTCACAAAAAAGTGAAATTTTCAAAAATCCAGAAAATTTTACTGAAAATGACTAAATATCAAGGACTCATTGGGCGAATCGCTCTGGAACTGAAATCGGTACGCTCACTGACATTTCCCCTATCTGAAAGTCTGATAAACGCCGGAAAAATGACTAAGTCCAAAAAAAAATTTTTTTCATCTTTTTTCAATTTTACCCCCATGGGATACATGTTCTACCCATACACATTTGGAACTCTCCTGGGGTACCCTCACACATATTATTCCCTCATTTAGTGGATATTTTCACAAAAAAGTGAAATTTTCAAAAATCCAGAAAATTGTCTGAAAACGACTAAATATCAAGGACTCATTGGGCGCATCACTCTGGAACTGAAATCGGAATGCTCACTGACATTTGCCTTTTCTGAAAGTCTGATAAACGCCGGAAAAATGACTAAGTCCGAAAAAAAAAAATTTTCAACTTTTTTCAATTTTACCCCCGTGGGATATATATTCTACCCACACACATTTGGAACTCTCCTGGGGTACCTTCACACATATTATTCCCTCATTTACTGGATATTGTCACAAAAAAGGGAAATTTTCAAAAATCCAAAATTTTGACTGAAAATGACTAAATATCAAGGACTCATTGGGCGAATCGCTCTGGAACTGAAATCGGAACGCTAACTGACATTTCCCCTATCTGAAAGTCTGATAAACGCCGGAAAAATGACTAAGTCCAAAAAAAAAATTTTTTCATCTTTTTTCAATTTTCCCCTAGTGGGATATATATTCTACCCACACACATTTGGAACTTTCCTGGGGTACCCTCACACATATTATTCCATCATTTAGTGGATATTTTCACAAAAAAGTAAAATTTTCAAAAATCCAGAAAATTGGCTGAAAACGACTAAATATCAAGGACTCATTGGGCGAATCACTCTGGAACTGAAATCGCAATGCTCACTGACATTTCCCCTATCTGAAAGTCTGTTAAATGCCGGAAAAATGAATAAGTCCAAAAAAAAATTTTTTTCAACTTTTTTCAATTTTACCCCCGTGGGATATATATTCTACCCACACACATTTGGAACTCTCCTGGGGTACCCTCACACATATTATTCCATCATTTAGTGAATATTGTCACAAAAAAGTGAAATTTTCAAAAATCCAGAAAATTGGCTGAAAATGACTAAATATCAAGGACTCATTGGGCGAATCGCTCTGGAACTGAAATCGGAACGCTAACTGACATTTCCCCTATCTGAAACTCGGATAAACGCCGGAAAAATGACTAAGTCCAAAAAAAAATTGTTTTCAACTTATTTCAATTTTCCCCTAGTGGGATATATATTCTACCCACACACATTTGGAACTTTCCTGGGGTACCCTCACACATTCCCACACATTCACACATTCTCACACATACCCTCACACCTTCCATCATTTAGTGGATATTTTCACAAAAAAGTAAAATTTTCAAGATCCAGAAAATTGGCTGAAAACGACTAAATATCAAGGACTCATTGGGCAAATCGCTCTGGAACTGAAATCGGAATGCTCACTGACATTTCCCTTATCTGAAAGTCTGATAAACGCCTGAAAAATGACCAAGTCCAAAAAAAAATTTTTTTAAACTTTTTTCAATTTTCGCCTAGTGGGATATATATTCTACCCACACACATTTGGAACTCTTCTGGGGTACCCTCACACATATTATTCCCTCATTTAGTGGATATTTTCACAAAAAATTGAAATTTTCAAAAAATCCAGAAAATTGGCTGAAAACGAGTAAATATCAAGGACTCATTGGGCGAATCGCTCTGGAACTGAAATCGGAATGCTCACTGACATTTGCCCTATCTGAAAGTCTGATAAACGCCGGAAAAATGACTAAGTCCAAGAAAAAAATTGTTTCAACTTTTTTCAATTTTACCCCCGTGGGATATATATTCTACCCACACACATTTGGAACTCTCCTGGGGTACCCTCACACATATTATTCCCTCATTTAGTGGATATTTTCACAAAAAAGTGAAATTTTCAAAAATCCAGAAAATTGGCTGAAAATGACTAAATATCAAGGACTCATTGGGCGAATCGCTCTGGAACTGAAATCGGAATGCTCACTGACATTTCCCCAATCTGAAAGTCTGATAAACGCTGGAAAAATGACAGTCCAAAAAAAAAATTTTTTCAACTTTTTTCAATTTTGCCCCCGTGGGATATATATTCTCCCACACACATTTGAAACTCTCCTGGGGTACCCTCACACATATTATTCCCTCATTTAGTGGATATTTTCACAAAACAGTGAAATTTTCAAAAATCCAGAAAATTGGCTGAAAACGACTAAATATCAAGGACTCATTGGGCAAATCGCTCTGGAACTGAAATTGGAAGGCTAACTGACATTTCCCCTATCTGAAAGTCGGATAAACGCCGGAAAAATGAATAAGTCCAAAAAAAAATTGTTTTCAACTTTTTTAAATTTTACCCCCGTGGGATATATTTTCTACCCACACACGTTTGGAACTCACCTGGGGTACCCTCACACATATTATTCCCTCATTTAGTGGATATTTTCACAAAAAAGTGAAATTTTCAAAAATACAAAATATTGGCTGAAAACGACTAAATATCAACGACTCATTGGGCGAATCGCTCTGGAACTGAAATCGGAACGCTCACTGACATTTCCCCTATCTGAAAGTCTGATAAATGCCGGAAAAATGACTAAGTTTAAAAAAAAAAATTTTTTCAACTTTTTTCAATTTTACCCCTGTGGGATATATATTCTACCCACACACATTTGGAACTCTCCTGGGGTACCCTCACACATATTATTCCCTCATTTAGTGGATATTTTCACAAAAAAGTGAAATTTTCAAAAATCCAGAAAATTGGCTGAAAACGACTAAATATCAAGAACTCATTGGGCAAACCGCTCTGGAACTGAAATTGGAACGCTAACTGACATTTCCCCTATCTGAAAGTCGGATAAACGCCAGAAAAATGACTAAGGCCAAAAAAAATATTTTTTTAACTTTTTTTAATTTTGCCCCCGTGGGATATATATTCTACCCACACACATTTGGAACTCTCCTGGGGTACCCTCACACATATTATTCCCTCATTTAGTGGATATTTTCACAAAAAAGTGAAATTTTCAAAAATCCAAAATATTGGCTGAAAACGACTAAACATCAAGGACTCATTGGGCGAGCTGCTCTGGAACTGAAATCGGAATGCTCACTGACATTTCCAATATCTGAAAGTCTGATAAACGCCAGAAAAATGACTAAGTCCAAAAAAAAAATGTTTTCAACTTTTTTCAATTTTACCCCCGTGGGATATATATTCTACCCACACACATTTGGAACTCTCCTGGGGTACCCTCACACATATTATTCCCTCATTTAGTGGATATTTTCAGAAAAAAGTGAAATTTTCAAAAATCCAAAATATTGGCTGAAAACGACTAAATATCAAGGACTCATTGGGCGAGCTGCTCTGGAACTGAAATCGGAATGCTCACTGACATTTCCAATATCTGAAAGTCTGATAAACGCCAGAAAAATGACTAAGTCCAAAAAAAAAATGTTTTCAACTTTTTTCAATTTTACCCCCGTGGGATATATATTCTACCCACACACATTTGGAACTCTCCTGGGGTACCCTCACACATATTATTCCCTCATTTAGTGGATATTTTCAGAAAAAAGTGAAATTTTCAAAAATCCAAAATATTGGCTGAAAGTGACTAAATATCAAGGACTCATTGGGCGAATCACTCTGGAACTGAAATCGGAACGCTCACTGACATTTCCCCTATCTGAAAGTCTGATAAATGCCGGAAAAATGACTAAGTCTAGAAAAAAAAATTTTTTCAAATTTTTACAATTTTACCCCTGTGGGATATATATTCTACCCACACACATTTGGAACTCTCCTGGGGTACCCTCACACATATTATTCCCTCATTTAGTGGATATTTTCACAAAAAAGTGAAATTTTCAAAAATCCAGAAAATTGGCTAAAAACGACTAAATATCAAGGACTCATTGGGCAAATCGCTCTGGAACTGAAATTGGAAGGCTAACTGACATTTCCCCTATCTGAAAGTCGGATAAACGCCGGAAAAATGGCTAAGTCCAAAAAAAAATTGTTTTCAACTTTTTTAAATTTTACCCCCGTGGGATATATTTTCTACCCACACACGTTTGGAACTCGCCTGGGGTACCCTCACACATATTATTCCCTCATTTAGTGGATATTTTCACAAAAAAGTGAAATTTTCAAAAATCCAAAATATTGGCTGAAAACGACTAAATATCAAGGACTCATTGGGCAAATTGCTCTGGAACTGAAATAGGAATGCTCACTGACATTTCCCGTATCTGAAAGTCTGATAAACGAGAGAAAAATGACTAAGTACAAAAAAAAATGTTTTCAACTTTTTTCAATTTTACCCCCGTGGGATATATATTCTACCCACACACATTTGGAACTCTCCTGGGGTACCCTCACACATATTATTCCCTCATTTAGTGGATATTTTCAGAAAAAAGTGAAATTTTCAAAAATCCAAAATATTGGCTGAAAATGACTGAATATCAAGGACTCATTGGGCGAATCACTCTGGAACTGAAATCGGAACGCTCGCTGACATTTCCCCTATCTGAAAGTCTGATAAATGCCGGAAAAATGACAAAGTCTAGAAAAAAATTTTTTTTTAAATTTTTACAATTTTACGCCTGTGGGATATATATTCTACCCACACACATTTGGAACTCTCCTGGGGTACCCTCACACATATTATTCCCTCATTTAGTGGATATTTTCACAAAAAAGTGAAATTTTCAAAAATCCAGAAAATTGGCTGAAAATGACTAAATATCAAGGACTCATTGGGCAAATCGCTCTGGAACTGAAATTGGAAGGCTAACTGACATTTCCCCTATCTGAAAGTCGGATAAACGCCGGAAAAATGACTAAGTCCAAAAAAAAATTGTTTTCAACTTTTTTAAATTTTACCCCCGTGGGATATATTTTCTACCCACACACGTTTGGAACTCGCCTGGGGTACCCTCACACATATTATTCCCTCATTTAGTGGATATTTTCACAAAAAGTGAAATTTTCAAAAATCCAAAATATTGGCTGAAAACGACTAAATATCAAGGACTCATTGGGCAAATTGCTCTGGAACTGAAATAGGAATGCTCACTGACATTTCCCGTATCTGAAAGTCTGATAAACGAGAGAAAAATGACTAAGTACAAAAAAAAATGTTTTCAACTTTTTTCAATTTTACCCCCGTGGGATATATATTCTACCCACACACATTTGGAACTCTCCTGGGGTACCCTCACACATATTATTCCCTCATTTAGTGGATATTTTCACAAAAAAGTGAAATTTTCAAAAATTCAAAATATTGGCTAAAAACGACTAAATATCAAGGACTCAATGGGCTAATCGCTCTGGAACTGAAATCGGAATGCTCACTGAAATTTCCCCTATCTGAAAGTCTGCTAAACGAAGGAGATAAGACTAAGTCCAAGAAAAAATTTTTTTCAACTTTTTTCAATTTTACCCCCGTGGGATATATATTCTACCCACACACATTTGGAACTCTCCTGGGGTACCCTCACACATATTATTCCCTCATTTAGTGGATATTTTCACAAAAAAGTGAAAGTTTCAAAAATTCCGAAAATTGGCTCAAAACGACTAAATATCAATGACTCCTTGAGCGAATCGCTCTGGAACTGAAATGGGAACACTCACTGACATTTCTCCTATCTGAAAGCCTGATAAAGGCCTGAAAAATGACTAAGTCCAAAAATAAATTTTTTTAAACTTTTTTCAATTTAACCCCTGTGGGATATATATTCTACCCACACACATTTGGAACTGTCCTGGGGTACCCTCACACATTTTATTCCCTCATTTAGTGGATATTTTCACAATAAAGTGAAAGTTTCAAAAATCCAGAAAATTGGCTGAAAACGGCTAAATATCAAGGACTCATTGGGCGAATCGCTCTGGAACTGAAATCGGAATGCTCACTGACATTTCCCCAATCTGAAAGTCTGATAAACGCCGGAGAAATGACTAAGTCCAAAAAAAAAATTTTTACAACTTTTTTCAATTTTACCCCACGGGATATATTTTCTACCCACACACATTTGGAACTCTCCTGGGGTACCCTCACACATATTATTCCCTCATTTAGTGGATATTTTCACAAAAAAAGTGAAAGTTTCAAAAATACAGAAAATTGGCTGAAAACGACTAAATATCAAGGACTCATTGGGCGAATCACTCTGGAACTGAAATCGCAATGCTCACTGACATTTCCCCTATCTGAAAGTCTGTTAAATGCCGGAAAAATGACTAAGTCCAAAAAAAAATTTTTTTCATCTTTTTTTAATTTTACCCCCATGGGATACATGTTCTACCCATACACATTTGGAACTCTCCTGGGGTACCCTCACACATATTATTCCCTCATTTAGTGGATATTTTCACAAAAAAGTGAAATTTTCAAAAATCCAGAAAATTGGCTGAAAACGACTAAATATCAAGGACTCATTGGGCGAATCGCTCTGGAACTGAAATCGGAATGCTCACTGACATTTGCCTTTTCTGAATGTCTGATAAACGCCGGAAAAATGACTAAGTCCGAAAAAAAAAAATTTTCAACTTTTTTCAATTTTACCCCCGTGGGATATATATTCTACCCACACACATTTGGAACTCTCCTGGGGTACCTTCACACATATTATTCCCTCATTTACTGGATATTGTCACAAAAAAGGGAAATTTTCAAAAATCCAAAATTTTGACTGAAAATGACTAAATATCAAGGACTCATTGGGCGAATCGCTCTGGAACTGAAATCGGAACGCTAACTGACATTTCCCCTATCTGAAAGTCTGATAAACGCCGGAAAAATGACTAAGTCCAAAAAAAAAATTTTTTCATCTTTTTTCAATTTTCCCCTAGTGGGATATATATTCTACCCACACACATTTGGATCTTTCCTGGGGTACCCTCACACATATTATTCCATCATTTAGTGGATATTTTCACAAAAAAGTAAAATTTTCAAAAATCCAGAAAATTGGCTGAAAACGACTAAATATCAAGGACTCATTGGGCGAATCACTCTGGAACTGAAATCGCAATGCTCACTGACATTTCCCCTATCTGAAAGTCTGTTAAATGCCGGAAAAATGAATAAGTCCAAAAAAAAATTTTTTTCAACTTTTTTCAATTTTACCCCCGTGGGATATATATTCTACCCACACACATTTGGAGCTCTCCTGGGGTACCTTCACACATATTATTCCCTCATTTACTGGATATTTTCACAAAAAAGGGAAATTTTCAAAAATCCAAAATTTTGGCTGAAAACGACTAAATATCAAGGACTCATTGGGCAAATCGCTCTGGAACTGAAATCGGAATGCTCACTGACATTTCCCTTATCTGAAAGTCTGATAAACGCCTGAAAAATGACCAAGTCCAAAAAAAAATTTTTTTAAACTTTTTTCAATTTTCGCCTAGTGGGATATATATTCTACCCACACACATTTGGAACTCTTCTGGGGTACCCTCACACATATTATTCCCTCATTTAGTGGATATTTTCACAAAAAATTGAAATTTTCAAAAAATCCAGAAAATTGGCTGAAAACGAGTAAATATCAAGGACTCATTGGGCGAATCGCTCTGGAACTGAAATCGGAATGCTCACTGACATTTGCCCTATCTGAAAGTCTGATAAACGCCGGAAAAATGACTAAGTCCAAGAAAAAAATTGTTTCAACTTTTTTCAATTTTACCCCCGTGGGATATATATTCTACCCACACACATTTGGAACTCTCCTGGGGTACCCTCACACATATTATTCCCTCATTTAGTGGATATTTTCACAAAAAAAGTGAAATTTTCAAAAATCCAGAAAATTGGCTGAAAATGACTAAATATCAAGGACTCATTGGGCGAATCGCTCTGGAACTGAAATCGGAATGCTCACTGACATTTCCCCAATCTGAAAGTCTGATAAACGCTGGAAAAATGACAGTCCAAAAAAAAAATTTTTTCAACTTTTTTCAATTTTGCCCCCGTGGGATATATATTCTCCCACACACATTTGAAACTCTCCTGGGGTACCCTCACACATATTATTCCCTCATTTAGTGGATATTTTCACAAAACAGTGAAATTTTCAAAAATCCAGAAAATTGGCTGAAAACGACTAAATATCAAGGACTCATTGGGCAAATCGCTCTGGAACTGAAATTGGAAGGCTAACTGACATTTCCCCTATCTGAAAGTCGGATAAACGCCGGAAAAATGAATAAGTCCAAAAAAAAATTGTTTTCAACTTTTTTAAATTTTACCCCCGTGGGATATATTTTCTACCCACACACGTTTGGAACTCACCTGGGGTACCCTCACACATATTATTCCCTCATTTAGTAGATATTTTCACAAAAAAGTGAAATTTTCAAAAATACAAAATATTGGCTGAAAACGACTAACTATCAAGGACTCATTGGGCGAATCGCTCTGGAACTGAAATCGGAACGCTCACTGACATTTCCCCTATCTGAAAGTCTGATAAATGCCGGAAAAATGACTAAGTTTAAAAAAAAAAATTTTTTCAACTTTTTTCAATTTTACCCCTGTGGGATATATATTCTACCCACACACATTTGGAACTCTCCTGGGGTACCCTCACACATATTATTCCCTCATTTAGTGGATATTTTCACAAAAAAGTGAAATTTTCAAAAATCCAGAAAATTGGCTGAAAACGACTAAATATCAAGAACTCATTGGGCAAACCGCTCTGGAACTGAAATTGGAACGCTAACTGACATTTCCCCTATCTGAAAGTCGGATAAACGCCAGAAAAATGACTAAGGCCAAAAAAAATATGTTTTCAACTTTTTTCAATTTTACCCCCGTGGGATATATATTCTACCCACACACATTTGGAACTCTCCTGGGGTACCCTCACACATATTATTCCCTCATTTAGTGGATATTTTCAGAAAAAAGTGAAATTTTCAAAAATCCAAAATATTGGCTGAAAGTGACTAAATATCAAGGACTCATTGGGCGAATCACTCTGGAACTGAAATCGGAACGCTCACTGACATTTCCCCTATCTGAAAGTCTGATAAATGCCGGAAAAATGACTAAGTCTAGAAAAAAAAAATTTTTCAAATTTTTACAATTTTACCCCTGTGGGATATATATTCTACCCACACACATTTGGAACTCTCCTGGGGTACCCTCACACATATTATTCCCTCATTTAGTGGATATTTTCACAAAAAAGTGAAATTTTCAAAAATCCAGAAAATTGGCTAAAAACGACTAAATATCAAGGACTCATTGGGCAAATCGCTCTGGAACTGAAATTGGAAGGCTAACTGACATTTCCCCTATCTGAAAGTCGGATAAACGCCGGAAAAATGGCTAAGTCCAAAAAAAAATTGTTTTCAACTTTTTTAAATTTTACCCCCGTGGGATATATTTTCTACCCACACACGTTTGGAACTCGCCTGGGGTACCCTCACACATATTATTCCCTCATTTAGTGGATATTTTCACAAAAAAGTGAAATTTTCAAAAATCCAAAATATTGGCTGAAAACGACTAAATATCAAGGACTCATTGGGCAAATTGCTCTGGAACTGAAATAGGAATGCTCACTGACATTTCCCGTATCTGAAAGTCTGATAAACGAGAGAAAAATGACTAAGTACAAAAAAAAATGTTTTCAACTTTTTTCAATTTTACCCCCGTGGGATATATATTCTACCCACACACATTTGGAACTCTCCTGGGGTACCCTCACACATATTATTCCCTCATTTAGTGGATATTTTCAGAAAAAAGTGAAATTTTCAAAAATCCAAAATATTGGCTGAAAATGACTGAATATCAAGGACTCATTGGGCGAATCACTCTGGAACTGAAATCGGAACGCTCACTGACATTTCCCCTATCTGAAAGTCTGATAAATGCCGGAAAAATGACAAAGTCTAGAAAAAAAATTTTTTTAAAATTTTTACAATTTTACCCCTGTGGGATATATATTCTACCCACACACATTTGGAACTCTCCTGGGGTACCCTCACACATATTATTCCCTCATTTAGTGGATATTTTCACAAAAAAGTGAAATTTTCAAAAATCCAGAAAATTGGCTGAAAATGACTAAATATCAAGGACTCATTGGGCAAATCGCTCTGGAACTGAAATTGGAAGGCTAACTGACATTTCCCCTATCTGAAAGTCGGATAAACGCCGGAATAATGACTAAGTCCAAAAAAAAATTGTTTTCAACTTTTTTCAATTTTACCCCCGTGGGATATATATTCTACCCACACACATTTGGAACTCTCCTGGGGTACCCTCACACATATTATTCCCTCATTTAGTGGATATTTTCACAAAAAAGTGAAAGTTTCAAAAATTCCGAAAATTGGCTCAAAACGACTAAATATCAATGACTCCTTGAGCGAATCGCTCTGGAACTGATATAGGAACACTCACTGACATTTCTCCTATCTGAAAGCCTGATAAAGGCCTGAAAAATGACTAAGTCCAAAAATAAATTTTTTTAAACTTTTTTCAATTTAACCCCTGTGGGATATATATTCTACCCACACACATTTGGAACTGTCCTGGGGTACCCTCACACATTTTATTCCCTCATTTAGTGGATATTTTCACAATAAAGTGAAATTTTCAAAAATCCAGAAAATTAGCTGAAAACGACTAAATATCAAGGACTCATTGGGCGAATCGCTCTGGAACTGAAATCGGAATGCTCACTGACATTTCCCCAATCTGAAAGTCTGATAAACGCCGGAGAAATGACTAAGTCCAAAAAAAAAATTTTTACAACTTTTTTCAATTTTACCCCACGGGATATATTTTCTACCCACACACATTTGGAACTCTCCTGGGGTACCCTCACACATATTATTCCCTCATTTAGTGGATATTTTCACAAAAAAAGTGAAAGTTTCAAAAATACAGAAAATTGGCTGAAAACGACTAAATATCAAGGACTCATTCGGCATATCGCTCTGGAACTGAAATCGGAACGCTCACTGACATTTGTCTTATCTGAAAGTCAGATAAATGCCGGAAAAATGACTGAGTCCAAAAAAAAATTTTTTAAACTTTTTTCAATTTAACCCCTGTGGGATATATATTCTACCCACACACATTTGGAACTCTCCTGGGGTACCCTCACACATATTATTCCCTCATTTAGTGGATATTTTCACAAAAAAGTGAAAGTTTCAAAAATCCAGAAAATTGGCTGAAAACGACTAAATATCAAGGACTCAATGGTCGAATCGCTCTGGAACTGAAATCGGAATGCTCACTGACATTTCCCCTATCTGAAAGTCTGATAAACGAAGGAGATATGACTAAGTCCAAGAAAAAAATTTTTTCAACATTTTTCAATTTTACCCCCATGGGATATATATTCTACCCACAAACATTTGGAACTCTCCTGGGGTACCCTCACACATATTATTCCCTCATTTAGTGGATATTTTCACAAAAAAGTGAAAGTTTCAAAAATCCAGAAAATTGGCTGAAAACGACTAAATATCAAGGACTCATTGGGTGAATCGCTCTGGAACTGAAATCGGAACGCTCACTGACATTTCCCCTATCTGAAAGTTTGATAACCGCCGGAAAAATGACTAAGTCCAAAAAAAAAATGTTTTCAACTTTTTTCAATTTTACCCACGTGGGATATATATTCTACCCACACACATTTGGAACTCTCCTGGGGAACCCTCACACATATTATTCCCTCATTTAGTGGATATTTTCACAAAAAAGTGAAATTTTCAAAAATCCTGAAAATTGGCTGAAAACGACTAAATATCAAGGACTCATTGGGCGAATTGCTCTGGAACTGAAATCGGAATGCTCACTGACATTTCCCCAATCTGACAGTCTGATAAACGCTGGAAAAATGACAGTCCAAAAAAAAAATAGTTTCAACTTTTTTCAATTTTGCCCCCGTGGGATATATATTCTACCCACACACATTTGGAACTCTCCTGGGGTACACTTAGACATATTATTCCCTCATTTAGTGGATATTTTCACAAAAAAGTGAAAGTTTCAAAAATCCCGAAAATTGGCTGAAAGTGACTAAATATCAAAGACTCCTTGGGCGAATCGCTCTGGAACTGAAATCGGAACACTCACTAACATTTCCCCTATCTGAAAGTCTGATAAACGCCGGAAAAATAAATAAGTCCAAAAATAATTTTTTTTCAACTATTTTCAATTTAACCCCTGTGGGATATATATTCTACCCACACACATTTGGAACTCTCCTGGGGTACCCTCACACATATTATTCCCTCATTTAGTGGATATTTTCACAAAAAAGTGAAATTTTCAAAAATCCAGAAAATTGGCTGAAAACGGCTGAATATCAAGGAATCATTGGGTGAATCGCTCTGGAACTGAAATCGGAACGCTCACTGACATTTCCCCTTTCTGAAAGTCTGTTAAACGCCGGAAAAATGACTAAGTAAAAAAAAAATTTTTTTTTTACTTTTTTCAATTTTACCCCCGTGGGATATATATTCTACCCACACATATTTGGAACTCTCCTGGGGTACCCTCACACATATTATTCCCTCATTTAGTGGATATTTTCACAAAAAAGTGAAAGTTTCAAAAATCCAGAAAATTGGCTGAAAACGACTAAATATCAAGGACTCATTGGGTGAATCGCTCTGGAACTGAAATCGGAATGCTCACTGACATTTCCCCTATTTGAAAGTCTGATAAACGAAGGAGATATGACTAAGTCCAAGAAAAAATTTTTTTCAACTTTTTTCAATTTTACCCCCGTGGGATATATATTCAACTCACACACATTTGGAACTCTCCTGGGGTACCCTCACACATATTATTCCCACATTTAGTGGATATTTTCACAAAAAAGTGAAATTTTCAAAAATTCAAAATATTGGCTAAAAACGACTAAATATCAAGGACTCAATGGGCTAATCGCTCTGGAACTGAAATCGGAATGCTCACTGAAATTTCCCCTATCTGAAAGTCTGCTAAACGAAGGAGATAAGACTAAGTCCAAGAAAAAATTTTTTTCAACTTTTTTCAATTTTACCCCCGTGGGATATATATTCTACCCACACACATTTGGAACTCTCCTGGGGTACCCTCACACATATTATTCCCTCATTTAGTGGATATTTTCACAAAAAAGTGAAAGTTTCAAAAATTCCGAAAATTGGCTCAAAACGACTAAATATCAATGACTCCTTGAGCGAATCGCTCTGGAACTGAAATAGGAACACTCACTGACATTTCTCCTATCTGAAAGCCTGATAAAGGCCTGAAAAATGACTAAGTCCAAAAATAAATTTTTTTAAACTTTTTTCAATTTAACCCCTGTGGGATATATATTCTACCCACACACATTTGGAACTGTCCTGGGGTACCCTCACACATATTATTCCCTCATTTAGTGGATATTTTCACAATAAAGTGAAAGTTTCAAAAATCCAGAAAATTGGCTGAAAACGGCTAAATATCAAGGACTCATTGGGCGAATCGCTCTGGAACTGAAATCGGAATGCTCACTGACATTTCCCCAATCTGAAAGTCTGATAAACGCCGGAGAAATGACTAAGTCCAAAAAAAAAATTTTTACAACTTTTTTCAATTTTACCCCACGGGATATATTTTCTACCCACACACATTTGGAACTCTCCTGGGGTACCCTCACACATATTATTCCCTCATTTAGTGGATATTTTCACAAAAAAAGTGAAAGTTTCAAAAATACAGAAAATTGGCTGAAAACGACTAAATATCAAGGACTCATTCGGCATATCGCTCTGGAACTGAAATCGGAACGCTCACTGACATTTGTCTTATCTGAAAGTCTGATAAACGAAGGAGATATGACTAAGTCCAAGAAAAAAATTTTTTCAACTTTTTTCAATTTTACCCCCGTGGGATATATATTCTACCCACAAACATTTGGAACTATCCTGGGGTACCCTCACACATATTATTCCCTCATTTAGTGGATATTTTCACAAAAAAGTGAAAGTTTCAAAAATCCAGAAAATTGGCTGAAAACGACTAAATATCAAGGACTCATTGGGTGAATCGCTCTGGAACTGAAATCGGAACGCTCACTGACATTTCCCCTATCTGAAAGTTTGATAACCGCCGGAAAAATGACTAAGTCCAAAAAAAAAATGTTTTCAACTTTTTTCAATTTTACCCACGTGGGATATATATTCTACCCACACACATTTGGAACTCTCCTGGGGAACCCTCACTCATATTATTCCCTCATTTAGTGGATATTTTCACAAAAAAGTGAAATTTTCAAAAATCCTGAAAATTGGCTGAAAACGACTAAATATCAAGGACTCATTGGGCGAATTGCTCTGGAACTGAAATCGGAATGCTCACTGACATTTCCCCAATCTGACAGTCTGATAAACGCTGGAAAAATGACAGTCCAAAAAAAAAATAGTTTAAACTTTTTTCAATTTTGCCCCCGTGGGATATATATTCTACCCACACACATTTGGAACTCTCCTGGGGTACACTTAGACATATTATTCCCTCATTTAGTGGATATTTTCACAAAAAAGTGAAAGTTTCAAAAATCCCGAAAATTGGCTGAAAGTGACTAAATATCAAAGACTCCTTGGGCGAATCGCTCTGGAACTGAAATCGGAACACTCACTAACATTTCCCCTATCTGAAAGTCTGATAAACGCCGGAAAAATAAATAAGTCCAAAAATAATTTTTTTTCAACTATTTTCAATTTAACCCCTGTGGGATATATATTCTACCCACACACATTTGGAACTCTCCTGGGGTACCCTCACACATATTATTCCCTCATTTAGTGGATATTTTCACAAAAAAGTGAAATTTTCAAAAATCCAGAAAATTGGCTGAAAACGGCTGAATATCAAGGAATCATTGGGTGAATCGCTCTGGAACTGAAATCGGAACGCTCACTGACATTTCCCCTATTTGAAAGTCTGATAAACGAAGGAGATATGACTAAGTCCAAGAAAAAATTTTTTTCAACTTTTTTCAATTTTACCCCCGTGGGATATATATTCTACTCACACACATTTGGAACTCTCCTGGGGTACCCTCACACATATTATTCCCACATTTAGTGGATATTTTCACAAAAAAGTGAAAGTTTCAAAAATCCAGAAAATTGGCTGAAAACGACTAAATATCAGGGACTCATTGGGTGAATAGCTCTGGAACTGAAATCGGAATGCTCACTTACATTTCCCCTATCTGAAAGTCTGATAAACGCTGGAAAAATGACAGTCCAAAAAAAAAATTGTTTCAACTTTTTTCAATTTTGCCCCCGTGGGATATATATTCTACCCACACACATTTGGAACTATCCTGGGGTACCCTCACACATATTATTCCCTCATTTAGTGGATATTTTCACAAAAAAGTGAAATTTTCGAAAATCCAGAAAATTGGCTGAAAACGGCTAAATATCAAGGAATCATTGGGCGAATCGCTCTGGAACTGAAATCGGAACGCTCACTGACATTTCCCCTATCTGAAAGTCTGTTAAACGCCGGAAAAATGACTAAGTAAAAAAAAAATTTTTTAACCTTTTTTCAATTTTACCCCCGTGGGATATATATTCTACCCACACACATTTGAAACTCTCCTGGGGTACCCTCACACATATTATTCCCTCATTTAGTGGATATTTTCACAAAAAAAGTGAAATTTTCAAAAATCCAGAAAATTGGCTGAAAACGCCTAAATATCAAGGACTCATTGGGCAAATCGCTCTGGAACTGAAATTGGAAGGCTAACTGACATTTCCCCTATCTGAAAGTCGGATAAACGCCGGAAAAATGACTAAGTCCAAAAAAAAATTGTTTTCAACTTTTTTATATTTTACCCCCGTGGGATATATATTCTACCCACACACATTTGGAACTCGCCTGGGGTACCCTCACACATATTATTCCCTCATTTAGTGGATATTTTCACAAAAAAGTGAAATTTTCAAAAATCCAAAATATTGGCTGAAAACGACTAAATATCAAGGACTCATTGGGCGAATTGCTCTGGAACTGAAATCGGAATGCTCACTGACATTTCCAATATCTGAAAGTCTGATAAACGCCAGAAAAATGACTAAGTCCAAAAAAAAAATGTTTTCAACTTTTTTCAATTTTACCCCCGTGGGATATATATTCTACCCACACACATTTGGAACTCTCCTGGGGTACCCTCACACATATTATTCCCTCATTTAGTGGATATTTTCAGAAAAAAGTGAAATTTTCAAAAATCCAAAATATTGGCTGAAAATGACTAAATATCAAGGACTCATTGGGCGAATCACTCTGGAACTGAAATCGGAACGCTCACTGACATTTCCCCTATCTGAAAGTCTGATAAACGAAGGAGATATGACTAAGTCCAAGAAAAAATTTTTTTCAACTTTTTTCAATTTAACCCCTGTGGGATATATATTCTACCCACACACATTTGGAACTCTCCTGGGGTACCCTCACACATATTATTCCCTCATTTAGTGGATATTTTCACAAAAAAGTGAAAGTTTCAAAAATCCAGAAAATTGGCTGAAAACGACTAAATATCAAAGACTCCTTGGGCGAATCGCTCTGGAACTGAAATCGGAACACTCACTGACATTTCCCCTATCTGAAAGTCTGATAAACGCCGGAAAAATGAATAAGTCTAAAAAAAATTTGTTTTCAACTTTTTTCAATTTAACCCCTGTGGGATATATATTCTATCCACACACATTTGGAACTCTCCTGGGGTACCCTCACACATATTATTCCCTCATTTAGTGGATATTTTCACAAAAAAGTGAAAGTTTCAAAAATCCAGAAAATTGGCTGAAAACGACTAAATATCAAAGACTCCTTGGGCGAATCGCTCTGGAACTGAAATCGGAATGCTCACTGACATTTCCCCTATCTGAAAGTCTGATAAACGAAGGAGATATGACTAAGTCCAAGAAAAATTTTTTTTCAACTTTTTTCAATTTAACCCCTGTGGGATATATATTCTACCCACACACATTTGGAACTCTCCTGGGGTACCCTCACACATATTATTCCCTCATTTAGTGGATATTTTCACAAAAAAGTGAAATTTTCAAAAATCCAGAAAAATGGCTGAAAACGGCTGAATATCAAGGAATCATTGGGCGAATCGCTCTGGAACTGAAATCGGAACGCTCACTGACATTTCCCCTTTCTGAAAGTCTGTTAAACGCCGGAAAAAAGACTAAGTAAAAAAAAAATTTTTTTTTTACTTGTTTCAATTTTACCCCCGTGGGATATATATTCTACCCACACAAATTTGGAACTCTCCTGGGGTACCCTCACACATATTATTCCCTCATTTAGTGGATATTTTCACAAAAAAGTGAAAGTTTCAAAAATCCAGAAAATTGGCTGAAAACGACTAAATATCAAAGACTCCGTGGGCGAATCGCTCTGGAACTGAAATCGGAACACTAACTGACATTTCCCCTATCTGAAAGTCTGATAACCGCCGGAAAAATGACTAAGTCCAAAAAAAAAATGTTTTCAACTTTTTTCAATTTTACCCACGTGGGATATATATTCTACCCACACACATTTGAAACTCTCCTGGGGTACCCTCACACATGTTATTCCCTCATTTAGTGGATATTTTCACAAAAAAGTGAAATTTTCAAAAATCCAGAAAATTGGCTGAAAACGGCTAAATATCAAGGAATCATTGGGAGAATTACTCTGGAACTGAAATCGGAATGCTCACTAACATTTCCCCTATCTGAAAGTCTGTTAAACGCCAGACAAATGACTAAGGCCCAAAAAAATATTTTTTTAACTTTTTTCAATTTTGCCCCCATGGGATATATATTCTACCCACACACATTTGGAACTCTCCTGGGGTACCCTCACACATATTATTCCCTCATTTAGTGGATATTTTCACAAAAAAGTGAAATTTTCAAAAATCCAGAAAATTGGCTGAAAACGACTAAATATCAAGGACTCATTGGGCGAATCGCTCTGGAACTGAAATCGGAATGCTCACTGACATTTCCCCAAACTGAAAGTCTGATAAACGCTGGAAAAATGACAGTCCAAAAAAAAAATTGTTTCAACTTTTTTTAATTTTGCCCCCGTGGGATATATATTCTACCCACACACATTTGGAACTCTCCTGGGGTACCCTCACACATATTATTCCCTCATTTAGTGGATATTTTCACAAAAAAGTGAAAGTTTCAAAAATCCAGAAAATTGGCTGAAAACGACTAAATATCAAAGACTCCGTGGGCGAATCGCTCTGGAGCTGAAATCGGAACAGTCACTGACATTTCCCCTATCTGAAAGTCTGATAACCGCCGGAAAAATGACTAAGGCCCAAAAAAATATTTTTTTAACTTTTTTCAATTTTGCCCCCATGGGATATATATTCTACCCACACACATTTGGAACTCTCCTGGGGTACCCTCACACATATTATTCCCTCATTTAGTGGATATTTTCACAAAAAAGTGAAATTTTCAAAAATCCAGAAAATTGGCTGAAAACGACTAAATATCAAGGACTCATTGGGCGAATCGCTCTGGAACTGAAATCGGAATGCTCACTGACATTTCCCCAAACTGAAAGTCTGATAAACGCTGGAAAAATGACAGTCCAAAAAAAAAATTGTTTCAACTTTTTTTAATTTTGCCCCCGTGGGATATATATTCTACCCACACACATTTGGAACTCTCCTGGGGTACCCTCACACATATTATTCCCTCATTTAGTGGATATTTTCACAAAAAAGTGAAAGTTTCAAAAATCCAGAAAATTGGCTGAAAACGACTAAATATCAAAGACTCCTTGGGCGAATCGCTCTGGAACTAAAATCGGAATGCTCACTGACATTTCCCCTATCTGAAAGTCTGATAAACGAAGGAGATATGACTAAGTCCAAGAAAAAATTTTTTTCAACTTTTTTCAATTTAACCCCTGTGGGATATATATTCTACCCACACACATTTGGAACTCTCCTGGGGTACCCTCACACATATTATTCCCTCATTTAGTGGATATTTTCACAAAAAAGTGAAATTTTCAAAAATCCAGAAAAATGGCTGAAAACGGCTGAATATCAAGGAATCATTGGGCGAATCGCTCTGGAACTGAAATCGGAACGCTCACTGACATTTCCCCTTTCTGAAAGTCTGTTAAACGCCGGAAAAAAGACTAAGTAAAAAAAAAATTTTTTTTTTACTTTTTTCAATTTTACCCCCGTGGGATATATATTCTACCCACACACATTTGGAACTCTCCTGGGGTACCCTCACACATATTATTCCCTCATTTAGTGGATATTTTCACAAAAAAGTGAAAGTTTCAAAAATCCAGAAAATTGGCTGAAAACGACTAAATATCAAAGACTCCGTGGGCGAATCGCTCTGGAACTGAAATCGGAACACTAACTGACATTTCCCCTATCTGAAAGTCTGATAACCGCCGGAAAAATGACTAAGTCCAAAAAAAAAATGTTTTCAACTTTTTTCAATTTTACCCACGTGGGATATATATTCTACCCACACACATTTGAAACTCTCCTGGGGTACCCTCACACATATTATTCCCTCATTTAGTGGATATTTTCACAAAAAAGTGAAATTTTCAAAAATCCAGAAAATTGGCTGAAAACGGCTAAATATCAAGGAATCATTGGGAGAATTACTCTGGAACTGAAATCGGAATGCTCACTAACATTTCCCCTATCTGAAAGTCTGTTAAACGCCAGACAAATGACTAAGGCCCAAAAAAATATTTTTTTAACTTTTTTCAATTTTGCCCCCATGGGATATATATTCTACCCACACACATTTGGAACTCTCCTGGGGTACCCTCACACATATTATTCCCTCATTTAGTGGATATTTTCACAAAAAAGTGAAATTTTCAAAAATCCAGAAAATTGGCTGAAAACGACTAAATATCAAGGACTCATTGGGCGAATCGCTCTGGAACTGAAATCGGAATGCTCACTGACATTTCCCCAAACTGAAAGTCTGATAAACGCTGGAAAAATGACAGTCCAAAAAAAAAATTGTTTCAACTTTTTTTAATTTTGCCCCCGTGGGATATATATTCTACCCACACACATTTGGAACTCTCCTGGGGTACCCTCACACATATTATTCCCTCATTTAGTGGATATTTTCACAAAAAAGTGAAAGTTTCAAAAATCCAGAAAATTGGCTGAAAACGACTAAATATCAAAGACTCCTTGGGCGAATCGCTCTGGAACTGAAATAGGAACACTCACTGACATTTCTCCTATCTGAAAGTCTGATAAAGGCCGGAAAAATGACTAAGTCCAAAAATAAATTCTTTTCAACTTTTTTCAATTTAACCCCCGTGGGATATATATTCTACCCACACACATTTGGAACTCTCCTGGGGTACCCTCACACATATTATTCCCTCATTTAGTGGATATTTTCACAAAAAAGTGAAATTTTCAAAAATTCTGAAAATTGACTGAAAACTATGAATTGTCAAGGACTCATTGGGCGAATCGCTCCGGAACTGAAATCGGAATGCTCTCTGACATTTCCTCTATCTGAAAGTCTGATAAGCGCCGGAAAAATGACTAAGTCCAAAAAAATTTTTTTTTCAATTTTACCCCCGTGGGATATATATTCTACCCACACACATTTGGAACTCTCCTGGGGTTCCCTCACACATATTATTCCCTCATTTAGTGGATATTTTCAGAAAAAAGTAAAATTTTCAAAAATCCAGAAGATTGGCTGAAAACTACTAAATAGCAAGGACTCATGGGGCGAATCGCTCTGGAACTGATATCGGAATGTTCACTGACATTTCCCCTATCTGAAAGTCTGATAAACGCCAGAAAAATGACTAAGACCAAAAAAAAAATTGTTTCAACTTTTTTCAATTTTACCTACCGTCTGATATATATTCTACATACATACATTTGGAACTTTCCTCGGGTACCCTCACACATATTATTCCCTCATTTAGTGGATATTTTCACAAAAAAAGTAACATTTTCAAAAATCCAGAAAATTGGCTGAAAACGACAAAATATCAAGTACTCATTGGGCGAATCGCTCTGTAACTGAAATCGGAACGCACACAGACATTTCCCCTTTCTGAAAGTCTGATAAACGCCGGAAAAATGACTAAGTCCAAAAAAAAAATTGTTTCAACTTTTTTCAATTTTACCTACCGTCTGATATATATTCTACCCACACACATTTGGAACTCTCCTGGGGTACCCTCACACATATTATTCCCTCATTTAGTGGATATTTTCACAAAAAAAGTAACATTTTCAAAAATCCAGAAAATTCGCTGAAAACGACTAAATATCAAGGACTCATTTGGCGAATCGCTCTGTAACTGAAATCGCAACGCTCACTGACATTTCCCCCATCTGAAAGTTTGATAAGAGCCGGAAAAATTACTAAGTCCAAAAAATTTTTTTTTTTAATTTTACCCCCGTGGGATATATATTCTACCCACACACATTTAGAACTCTCCTGGGGTACCCTCACACATATTATTCCCTCATTTAGTGGATATTTTCACAAAAAAGTGAAATTTTCAAAAATCCAGAAAATTGGCTGAAAATGACTACATTTCAAGGACTCATTGGGCGAATCGCTCTGGAACAGAAATCGGAATGCTCACTGACATTTGCCCTATCTGAAAGTCTTATAAACGCTGGAAAAATGACTAAGTCCAAAAAAAAAATTTTTTCAACTGTTTTCAATTTTACCCCCCGTCTGATATATATTCTACCCACACACATTTGAACTGTCCTGGGGTACCCTCACACATATTATTCCCTCATTTAGTGGATATTTTCACAAAAAAGTGAAATTTTCAAAAATCCAAAATATTGGCTGAAAACGACTAAATATCAAGGACTCATGGGGCGAATCGCTCTGGAACTGATATCGGAATGTTCACTGACATTTCACCTATCTGAAAGTCTGAAAAACGGCGGAAAAATGACTAAGTTAAAAAAAAAAAATGTTTTAAACTTTTTTCAATTTTACCAAAGTGGGATATATATTCTACCCACACACATTTGGAACTCTCCTGGGGTACCCTCACACATATTATTCCCTCATTTAGTGGATATTTTCACCAAAAAGTGAAATTTTAAAAAATCCAGAAAATTTGCTGAAAACGACTAAATATTATGGACTCATTGGGCGAATTGCTCTGGAACTGAAATCGGAACGCTCACTGACATTTCCCCTATCTGAAAGTTTGATAAACGCCGGAAAAATGACTAAGTTAAAAAAAAAAAATGTTTTAAACTTTTTTCAATTTTACCCCCCGTCTGATATATATTCTACATACATATATTTGGAACTTTTCTCGGCTACCCTCACACATATTATTCCCTCATTTAGTGGATATTTTCACAAAAAAGTAAAATTTTCAAAAATCCAGAAAATTGGCTGAAAACGACTAAATATCAAGGACTCATTGGGCGAATCGCTCCGGAACTGAAATCGGAACGCTCACTGACATTTCCTCTATCTTAAAGTCTGATAAGCGCCGGAAAAATGACTAAGTCCAAAAAAATTTTTTTTTCAATTTTACCCCCGTGGGATATATATTCTACCCACACACATTTGGAACTCTCCTGGGGTACCCTCACACATATTATTCCCTCATTTAGTGGATATTTTCACAAAAAGGTGAAATTTTCAAATATCCAAAATATTTTACTGAAAACGACTAAATATCAAGGACTCATGGGGCGAATCGCTCTGGAACTGATATCGGAATGTTCACTGACATTTCCCCTATCTAAAAGTCTGATAAATGCTGGAAAAATGATTAAGTAAAAAAAAAACATTTTTTTCAACTTTTTTCAATTTTACCCCCGTGGGATATATATTCTACCCACACACATTTGGAACTCTCCTGAGGTACCCTCACACATTTTATTCCCTCATTTAGTGGATATTTTCACAAAAAAGAATGCTCACTCCCTAGCTCACTCCCTATCTAAAAGTCTGATAAATGCTGGAAAAATGATTAAGTAAAAAAAAAAATTTTTTTCAACTTTTTTCAATTTTAACCCTGTGGAATATATATTCTACCAACACACATTTGGAACTCTCCTGGGGTACCCTCACACATATTATTCCCTCATTTAGTGGATATTTTCACAAAAAAGTGAAATTTTCAAAAATCCAGAAAATTGGCTGAAAACTACTAAATATCAAGGACTCATTGGGCGAATCGCTCCGGAACTGAAATCTGAACGCTCACTGACATTTCCCCTATCTGAAAGTCTGATAAGCGCCGGAAAAATTACTAAGTCCAAAAAATTTTTTTTTTTTATTTTACCCCCGTGGGATATATATTCTACCCACATACATTTGGAACTCTCCTGGGGTACCCTCACACCTCTTATTCCCTCATTTAGTGGATATTTTCACAAAAAAGTGAAATTTTCAAAAATCCAGAAAATTGGCTGAAAACGACTAAATTTCAAGGAATCACTGGGCGAATTGCTCTGGAACTGAAATCGGAACGCTCACTGACATTTCCCCTATCTGAAAGTCTTAGAAATGCTGGAAAAATGACTAAGTCCAAAAAAAAATTTTTTTTCAACTGTTTTCAATTTTACCCCCCCTCTGATATATATTCTACCCACACACATTTGGAACTCTCCTGGGGTACCCTCACACATATTATTCCCTCATTTAGTGGATATTTTCACAAAAAAGTGAAATTTTCAAAAATTCAGAAAATTGCCTGACAACGACGAAATATCAAGGATTCATTGGGCGAATCGCTCTGGAACTGAAATCAGAACACGCACTGACATTTCCCCTATCTGAAAGTCTGATAAACGCCCGAAAAATGACTACGTCTAAAAAAAAAAATTTTTCAACTTTTTTTCAATTTTACCCCCCGTGTGATATATATTCTACCCACACACATTTGGAACTCTCCTGGGGTACCCTCACACACATTATTCCTTCATTTAGTGGATATTTTCATAAAAAAGTAAAATTTTCAAAAATCCAGAAAATTGGCTGAAAACACCTAAATATCAAGGACTCATTGGGCGAATCGCTCTGGAACTGAAATCGGAACGCTCACTCCCTAGCTCACTCCCTATCTGAAAGTCTGCTAAATGCCAGAAAAATGAATAAGTACAAAAAATATTTTTTTCAACTTTTTTCAATTTTACCCCCGTGGGATATATATTCTACCCGCACACATTTTGAACTCTCCTGGGGTACCCTCACACATATTATTCCCTCATTTAGTGAATATTTTCACAAAAAAGTGAAATTTTGAAAAATTCTGAAAATTGCCTAACAACGATGAAATATCAAGGACTCATTGGGCGAATCGCTCTGGAACTGAAATCAGAACGCTCACTCCCTAGCTCACTCCCTCTCTGAAAGCCTGATAAACACCGGAAAAATGACCAAAAATAAAAAATTTTCAACTTTTTTCAATTTTAATCCTGTTTGATATATATTCTACCCACACACATTTGGAACTCTCCTGGGGTGCCCTCACATATTATTACCTCATTTAGTGGATATTTTCACAAAAAAGTGAAATTTTCAAAAATCCAGAAAATTGGCTGAAAACGAGTAAATATCAAGGACTCATTGGGCGAACCGCTCTGGAACTGAAATCGGAACGCTCACTGACATTTCCCCTATCTGAAAGACAGATAAACGCTGGAAAAATGACTAAGTCCAAAAAATAATTTTTTTCAACTTTTTTCAATTTTAATCCTGTTTGATATATATTCTACCCACACACATTTGGAACTCTCCTGGGGTATCCTCACACATATTATTCCCTCATTTAGTGGATATTTTCACAAAAAAGTGAAATTTTCAAAAATCCAGAAAATTGGCTGAAAATGACTAAATATCAAGGACTCATTGGGGGAATCGCTCTGGAACTGAAATCAGAACGCTCACTGACATTTCCCCTATCTGAAAGTCTGATAAACGCCGGAAAAATGACTAAGTCCAAAAAAAATTTTTTTGAAACTTTTTTCAATTTTACCCCCGTGGGATATATATTCTACCCACACACATTTGGAACTCTCCTGGGGTACCCTCACACATATTATTCCCTCATTTAGTGGATATTTTCACAAAAAAGTGAAATTTTCAAAAATTCAAAAAATTGCCTGACAACGACGAAATATCAAGGACTCATTGGGCGAATCGCTCTGGAACTGACATCAGAACGCTCACTCCCTAGGTCACTCCCTATCTGAAAGTCTGATAAACGCCGGAGAAATGACTAAGTCAAAAAAAAATTTTTTTTCAACTTTTTTCAATTTTAATCCTGTGGGATATATATTCTACCCACACACATTTGGAACTCTCCTGGGGTACCCTCACACATATTATTCCCTCATTTATTGGATATTTTCACAAAAAAGTGAAATTTTCAAAAATCCAGAAAATTGTCGGAAAATTACTAAATATCAAGGACTCATTGGGCGAATCGCTCTGGAACTGAAATCGGAACGCTCACTAACATTTCCCCTATCTGAAAGACTGATAAACGCCGGAAAAATGACTAAGTTAAAAAAAAATTAATTTCAACTTTTTTCAATTTTACCCTCGTGGGATATATATTCTATCCACACACATTTGGAACTCTCCTGGGGTACCCTCACACATATTATTCCCTCATTTAGTGGATATTTTCACAAAAAAGTGAAATTTTCAAAAATTCAGAAAATTGCCTAATAATGACGAAATATCAAGGACTCATTGGTCAAATCGCTCTGGAACTGAAATCCGGAACGCTCACTGACATTTCCCCTATCTGAAAGACTGATAAACGCCGGAAAAATTACTAAGTCCAAAAAAAAATTTATTTCAACTTTTTTCAATTTTACCCTCGTGGGATATATATTCTATCCACACACATTTGGAACTCTCCTGGGGTACCCTCACACATATTATTCCCTCATTTAATGGATATTTTCACAAAAAAGTGAAATTTTCAAAAATTCAGAAAATTGCCTGAAAACGACGAAATATCACGGACTCATCCGACGAATCGCTCTGGAACTGAAATCGGAATGCTCACTGACATTTCCCCTATCTGAAAGTCTGATAAACGCCGGAAAAATGACTAAGTACAAAAAAAAAATGTTTTTCAACTTTTTTCAATTTTACCCCTGTGGGATATATATTCTACCCACACACATTTGGAACTCTCCTGGGGTACCATCATACATATTATTCCCTCATTTAGTGGATAATTTCACAAAAAAGTGAAATTTTCAAAAATTCAGAAAATTGAATGAAAACGACGAAATATCAAGGACTCATTGGGCAAATCGCTCTGAAACTGAAATCGGAACGCTCACTGACATTTCCCCAACTGAAAGTCTGATAAACGCCGGAAAAATGACTAAGTCCAAAAAAAAAATTTTTTCAACTGTTTTCAATTTTACCCCCCGTCTGAAATATATTCTACCCACACACATTTGGAACTCTCCTGGGGTACCCTCACACATATTATTCCCTCATTTAGTGGATATTTTCACAAAAAAGTAAAATTTTCAAAAATCCATAAAATTGTCTGAAAACGACTAAATATCAAGGACTCATTGGGCGAATCGCTCTGGAACTGACATCAGAACGCTCACTCCCTAGGTCACTCCCTATCTGAAAGTCTGATAAACGCCGGAGAAATGACTAAGTCAAAAAAAAATTTTTTTTCAACTTTTTTCAATTTTAATCCTGTGGGATATATATTCTACCCACACACATTTGGAACTCTCCTGGGGTACCCTCACACATATTATTCCCTCATTTATTGGATATTTTCACAAAAAAGTGAAATTTTCAAAAATCCAGAAAATTGTCGGAAAATTACTAAATATCAAGGACTCATTGGGCGAATCGCTCTGGAACTGAAATCGGAACGCTCACTAACATTTCCCCTATCTGAAAGACTGATAAACGCCGGAAAAATGACTAAGTTAAAAAAAAATTAATTTCAACTTTTTTCAATTTTACCCTCGTGGGATATATATTCTATCCACACACATTTGGAACTCTCCTGGGGTACCCTCACACATATTATTCCCTCATTTAGTGGATATTTTCACAAAAAAGTGAAATTTTCAAAAATTCAGAAAATTGCCTGATAATGACGAAATATCAAGGACTCATTGGTCAAATCGCTCTGGAACTGAAATCCGGAACGCTCACTGACATTTCCCCTATCTGAAAGACTGATAAACGCCGGAAAAATTACTAAGTCCAAAAAAAAATTTATTTCAACTTTTTTCAATTTTACCCTCGTGGGATATATATTCTATCCACACACATTTGGAACTCTCCTGGGGTACCCTCACACATATTATTCCCTCATTTAATGGATATTTTCACAAAAAAGTGAAATTTTCAAAAATTCAGAAAATTGCCTGAAAACGACGAAATATCACGGACTCATCCGACGAATCGCTCTGGAACTGAAATCGGAATGCTCACTGACATTTCCCCTATCTGAAAGTCTGATAAACGCCGGAAAAATGACTAAGTACAAAAAAAAAATGTTTTTCAACTTTTTTCAATTTTACCCCTTTGGGATATATATTCTACCCACACACATTTGGAACTCTCCTGGGGTACCATCATACATATTATTCCCTCATTTAGTGGATAATTTCACAAAAAAGTGAAATTTTCAAAAATTCAGAAAATTGAATGAAAACGACGAAATATCAAGGACTCATTGGGCAAATCGCTCTGAAACTGAAATCGGAATGTTCACTGACATTTCCCCTATCTGAAAGTCTGATAAACGCCGAAAAAATAACTTAAGTCCAAAAAAAAAATTTTTTCAACTTTTTTCAATTTTACCCCCGTGGGATATATATTCTACCCACACACATTTGGAACTCTCCTTGGGTACCCTCACACATATTATTCCCTCATTTAGTGGATATTTTCACAAAAAAAGTGAAATTTTCAAAAATCCAGAAAATTCGCTGAAAACGACTAAATATCAAGGACTCATTCGGCGAATCGCTCTGTAACTGAAATCGGAACGCTCACTGACATTTCCCCAACTGAAAGTCTGATAAACGCCGGAAAAATGACTAAGTCCAAAAAAAAAATTTTTTCAACTGTTTTCAATTTTACCCCCCGTCTGAAATATATTCTACCCACACACATTTGGAACTCTCCTGGGGTACCCTCACACATATTATTCCCTCATTTAGTGGATATTTTCACAAAAAAGTAAAATTTTCAAAAATCAATAAAATTGTCTGAAAACGACTAAATATCAAGGACTCATTGGGCGAATTGCTCTGTAACTGAAATCGGAACGCTTACTGACATTTCCCTAATCTGAAAGTCTGATAAACGCCGGAAAAATGACTAAGTCCAAAAATAAATTTTTTTAAACTTTTTTCAATTTTACCCCCGTGGGATATATATTCTACCCACACACTTTTGGAACTCTCCTGGGGTACCCTCACACATATTATTCCCTCATTTAGTGGATATTTTCACAAAAAAGTGAAATTTTCAAAAATCCAGAAAATTCGCTGAAAACAACTAAATATCAAGGACTCATTGGGTGAATCGCTCTGTAACTGAAATCGGAACGCTCACTGACATTTCCCCTATCTGAAAGTCTGATAAACGCTGGAAAAATGACAAAGTCCAAAAAAAAATTTTTTTCAACTTTTTTCAATTTTACCTCTTGGGATATATATTCTACCCACACACATTTGGAACTCTCCTGGGGTACCCTCAGTCATATTATTCCCTCATTTAGTGGATATTTTCACAAAAAAGTGAAATTTTCAAAAATCCAGAAAATTGGCTGAAAACGACTAAATTTCAAGGACTCATTGGGCGAATCGCTCTGGAACTGAAATCGGAACGCTCACTGACATTTCCCCTATCTGAAAGTCTTATAAACGCTGGAAAAATGACTTAAGTCCAAAAAAAAATTTTTTTCAACTGTTTTCAATTTTACCCCCCGTCTGATATATATTCTACCCACACACATTTGGAACTCTCCTGGGGTACCCTCACACATATTATTCCCTCATTTAGTGGATATTTTCACAAAAAAGTGAAATTTTCAAAAATCCAAAATATTGGCTGAAAACGACTAAATATCAAGGACTCATGGGGCGAATAGCTCTGGAACTGATATCGGAATGCTCACTGACATTTCCCCTATCTGAAAGTCTGCTAAACGTCGCAAAAATGACTAAGTCCAAAAAAAAATTTTTTTCAACTTTTTTCAATTTTAATCCTGTTTGATATATATTCTACCCACACACATTTGGAACTCTCCTGGGGTATCCTCACACATATTATTCCCTCATTTAGTGGATATTTTCACAAAAAAGTGAAATTTTCAAAAATCCAGAAAATTGGCTGAAAATGACTAAATATCAAGGACTCATTGGGGGAATCGCTCTGGAACTGAAATCAGAACGCTCACTGACATTTCCCCTATCTGAAAGTCTGATAAACGCCGGAAAAATGACTAAGTCCAAAAAAAATTTTTTTGAAACTTTTTTCAATTTTACCCCCGTGGGATATATATTCTACCCACACACATTTGGAACTCTCCTGGGGTACCCTCACACATATTATTCCCTCATTTAGTGGATATTTTCACAAAAAAGTGAAATTTTCAAAAATTCAAAAAATTGCCTGACAACGACGAAATATCAAGGACTCATTGGGCGAATCGCTCTGGAACTGACATCAGAACGCTCACTCCCTAGGTCACTCCCTATCTGAAAGTCTGATAAACGCCGGAGAAATGACTAAGTCAAAAAAAAATTTTTTTTCAACTTTTTTCAATTTTAATCCTGTGGGATATATATTCTACCCACACACATTTGGAACTCTCCTGGGGTACCCTCACACATATTATTCCCTCATTTATTGGATATTTTCACAAAAAAGTGAAATTTTCAAAAATCCAGAAAATTGTCGGAAAATTACTAAATATCAAGGACTCATTGGGCGAATCGCTCTGGAACTGAAATCGGAACGCTCACTAACATTTCCCCTATCTGAAAGACTGATAAACGCCGGAAAAATGACTAAGTTAAAAAAAAATTAATTTCAACTTTTTTCAATTTTACCCTCGTGGGATATATATTCTATCCACACACATTTGGAACTCTCCTGGGGTACCCTCACACATATTATTCCCTCATTTAGTGGATATTTTCACAAAAAAGTGAAATTTTCAAAAATTCAGAAAATTGCCTGATAATGACGAAATATCAAGGACTCATTGGTCAAATCGCTCTGGAACTGAAATCAGGAACGCTCACTGACATTTCCCCTATCTGAAAGACTGATAAACGCCGGAAAAATTACTAAGTCCAAAAAAAAATTTATTTCAACTTTTTTCAATTTTACCCTCGTGGGATATATATTCTATCCACACACATTTGGAACTCTCCTGGGGTACCCTCACACATATTATTCCCTCATTTAATGGATATTTTCACAAAAAAGTGAAATTTTCAAAAATTCAGAAAATTGCCTGAAAACGACGAAATATCATGGACTCATCCGACGAATCGCTCTGGAACTGAAATCGGAATGCTCACTGACATTTCCCCTATCTGAAAGTCTGATAAACGCCGGAAAAATGACTAAGTACAAAAAAAAAATGTTTTTCAACTTTTTTCAATTTTACCCCTGTGGGATATATATTCTACCCACACACATTTGGAACTCTCCTGGGGTACCATCATACATATTATTCCCTCATTTAGTGGATAACTTCACAAAAAAGTGAAATTTTCAAAAATTCAGAAAATTGAATGAAAACGACGAAATATCAAGGACTCATTGGGCAAATCGCTCTGAAACTGAAATCGGAATGTTCACTGACATTTCCCCTATCTGAAAGTCTGATAAACGCCGAAAAAATAACTTAAGTCCAAAAAAAAAATTTTTTCAACTTTTTTCAATTTTACCCCCGTGGGATATATATTCTACCCACACACATTTGGAACTCTCCTTGGGTACCCTCACACATATTATTCCCTCATTTAGTGGATATTTTCACAAAAAAAGTGAAATTTTCAAAAATCCAGAAAATTCGCTGAAAACGACTAAATATCAAGGACTCATTCGGCGAATCGCTCTGTAACTGAAATCGGAACGCTCACTGACATTTCCCCAACTGAAAGTCTGATAAACGCCGGAAAAATGACTAAGTCCAAAAAAAAAATTTTTTCAACTGTTTTCAATTTTACCCCCCGTCTGAAATATATTCTACCCACACACATTTGGAACTCTCCTGGGGTACCCTCACACATATTATTCCCTCATTTAGTGGATATTTTCACAAAAAAGTAAAATTTTCAAAAATCAATAAAATTGTCTGAAAACGACTAAATATCAAGGACTCATTGGGCGAATTGCTCTGTAACTGAAATCGGAACGCTTACTGACATTTCCCTAATCTGAAAGTCTGATAAACGCCGGAAAAATGACTAAGTCCAAAAATAAATTTTTTTAAACTTTTTTCAATTTTACCCCCGTGGGATATATATTCTACCCACACACTTTTGGAACTCTCCTGGGGTACCCTCACACATATTATTCCCTCATTTAGTGGATATTTTCACAAAAAAGTGAAATTTTCAAAAATCCAGAAAATTCGCTGAAAACAACTAAATATCAAGGACTCATTGGGTGAATCGCTCTGTAACTGAAATCGGAACGCTCACTGACATTTCCCCTATCTGAAAGTCTGATAAACGCTGGAAAAATGACAAAGTCCAAAAAAAAATTTTTTTCAACTTTTTTCAATTTTACCTCTTGGGATATATATTCTACCCACACACATTTGGAACTCTCCTGGGGTACCCTCAGTCATATTATTCCCTCATTTAGTGGATATTTTCACAAAAAAGTGAAATTTTCAAAAATCCAGAAAATTGGCTGAAAACGACTAAATTTCAAGGACTCATTGGGCGAATCGCTCTGGAACTGAAATCGGAACGCTCACTGACATTTCCCCTATCTGAAAGTCTTATAAACGCTGGAAAAATGACTTAAGTCCAAAAAAAAATTTTTTTCAACTGTTTTCAATTTTACCCCCCGTCTGATATATATTCTACCCACACACATTTGGAACTCTCCTGGGGTACCCTCACACATATTATTCCCTCATTTAGTGGATATTTTCACAAAAAAGTGAAATTTTCAAAAATCCAAAATATTGGCTGAAAACGACTAAATATCAAGGACTCATGGGGCGAATAGCTCTGGAACTGATATCGGAATGCTCACTGACATTTCCCCTATCTGAAAGTCTGCTAAACGTCGCAAAAATGACTAAGTCCAAAAAAAAATTTTTTTCAACTTTTTTCAATTTTAATCCTGTTTGATATATATTCTACCCACACACATTTGGAACTCTCCTGGGGTATCCTCACACATATTATTCCCTCATTTAGTGGATATTTTCACAAAAAAGTGAAATTTTCAAAAATCCAGAAAATTGGCTGAAAATGACTAAATATCAAGGACTCATTGGGGGAATCGCTCTGGAACTGAAATCAGAACGCTCACTGACATTTCCCCTATCTGAAAGTCTGATAAACGCCGGAAAAATGACTAAGTCCAAAAAAAATTTTTTTGAAACTTTTTTCAATTTTACCCCCGTGGGATATATATTCTACCCACACACATTTGGAACTCTCCTGGGGTACCCTCACACATATTATTCCCTCATTTAGTGGATATTTTCACAAAAAAGTGAAATTTTCAAAAATTCAAAAAATTGCCTGACAACGACGAAATATCAAGGACTCATTGGGCGAATCGCTCTGGAACTGACATCAGAACGCTCACTCCCTAGGTCACTCCCTATCTGAAAGTCTGATAAACGCCGGAGAAATGACTAAGTCAAAAAAAAATTTTTTTTCAACTTTTTTCAATTTTAATCCTGTGGGATATATATTCTACCCACACACATTTGGAACTCTCCTGGGGTACCCTCACACATATTATTCCCTCATTTATTGGATATTTTCACAAAAAAGTGAAATTTTCAAAAATCCAGAAAATTGTCGGAAAATTACTAAATATCAAGGACTCATTGGGCGAATCGCTCTGGAACTGAAATCGGAACGCTCACTAACATTTCCCCTATCTGAAAGACTGATAAACGCCGGAAAAATGACTAAGTTAAAAAAAAATTAATTTCAACTTTTTTCAATTTTACCCTCGTGGGATATATATTCTATCCACACACATTTGGAACTCTCCTGGGGTACCCTCACACATATTATTCCCTCATTTAGTGGATATTTTCACAAAAAAGTGAAATTTTCAAAAATTCAGAAAATTGCCTGATAATGACGAAATATCAAGGACTCATTGGTCAAATCGCTCTGGAACTGAAATCAGGAACGCTCACTGACATTTCCCCTATCTGAAAGACTGATAAACGCCGGAAAAATTACTAAGTCCAAAAAAAAATTTATTTCAACTTTTTTCAATTTTACCCTCGTGGGATATATATTCTATCCACACACATTTGGAACTCTCCTGGGGTACCCTCACACATATTATTCCCTCATTTAATGGATATTTTCACAAAAAAGTGAAATTTTCAAAAATTCAGAAAATTGCCTGAAAACGACGAAATATCACGGACTCATCCGACGAATCGCTCTGGAACTGAAATCGGAATGCTCACTGACATTTCCCCTATCTGAAAGTCTGATAAACGCCGGAAAAATGACTAAGTACAAAAAAAAAATGTTTTTCAACTTTTTTCAATTTTACCCCTGTGGGATATATATTCTACCCACACACATTTGGAACTCTCCTGGGGTACCATCATACATATTATTCCCTCATTTAGTGGATAACTTCACAAAAAAGTGAAATTTTCAAAAATTCAGAAAATTGAATGAAAACGACGAAATATCAAGGACTCATTGGGCAAATCGCTCTGAAACTGAAATCGGAATGTTCACTGACATTTCCCCTATCTGAAAGTCTGATAAACGCCGAAAAAATAACTTAAGTCCAAAAAAAAAATTTTTTCAACTTTTTTCAATTTTACCCCCGTGGGATATATATTCTACCCACACACATTTGGAACTCTCCTTGGGTACCCTCACACATATTATTCCCTCATTTAGTGGATATTTTCACAAAAAAAGTGAAATTTTCAAAAATCCGGAAAATTCGCTGAAAACGACGAAATATCACGGACTCATCCGACGAATCGCTCTGGAACTGAAATCGGAATGCTCACTGACATTTCCCCTATCTGAAAGTCTGATAAACGCCGGAAAAATGACTAAGTCCAAAAAAAAAATTTTTTCAACTGTTTTCAATTTTACCCCCCGTCTGAAATATATTCTACCCACACACATTTGGAACTCTCCTGGGGTACCCTCACACATATTATTCCCTCATTTAGTGGATATTTTCACAAAAAAGTAAAATTTTCAAAAATCCATAAAATTGTCTGAAAACGACTAAATATCAAGGACTCATTGGGCGAATTGCTCTGTAACTGAAATCGGAACGCTTACTGACATTTCCCTAATCTGAAAGTCTGATAAACGCCGGAAAAATGACTAAGTCCAAAAATAAATTTTTTTAAACTTTTTTCAATTTTACCCCCGTGGGATATATATTCTACCCACACACTTTTGGAACTCTCCTGGGGTACCCTCACACATATTATTCCCTCATTTAGTGGATATTTTCACAAAAAAGTGAAATTTTCAAAAATCCAGAAAATTCGCTGAAAACAACTAAATATCAAGGACTCATTGGGTGAATCGCTCTGTAACTGAAATCGGAACGCTCACTGACATTTCCCCTATCTGAAAGTCTGATAAACGCTGGAAAAATGACAAAGTCCAAAAAAAAAATTTTTTCAACTTTTTTCAATTTTACCCCCTTGGGATATATATTCTACCCACACACATTTGGAACTCTCCTGGGGTACCCTCAGTCATATTATTCCCTCATTTAGTGGATATTTTCACAAAAAAGTGAAATTTTCAAAAATCCAGAAAATTGGCTGAAAACGACTAAATATCAAGGACTCATGGGGCGAATAGCTCTGGAACTGATATCGGAATGCTCACTGACATTTCCCCTATCTGAAAGTCTGCTAAACGTCGGAAAAATGACTAAGTCCAAAAAAAAATTTTTTTCAACTTTTTTCAATTTTACCCCCGTGGGATACATATTCTACACACACACATTTGGAACTCTCCTGGGGTACCCTCACACATATTATTCCCTCATTTAGTGGATATTTTCACAAAAAAGTGAAATTTTCAAAAATCCAGAAAATTGGCTGAAAACGACTAAATATCAAGGACTCATTGGGCGAATCGCTCTGGAACTGAAATCGGAACGCTCACTGACATTTCCCCTATCTGAAAGTCTTATCAACGCTGGAAAAATGACAAAGTCCAAAAATAATTTTTTTTCAACTTTTTTCAATTTTACCGCCCGTCTGATATATATTCTACCCACACACATTTGGAACTCTCCTGGGGTACCCTCACACATATTGTTCCCTCATTTAGTTGATATTTTCACAAAAAAGTGAAATTTTCAAAAATCCAGAAAATTGGCTGAAAACTACTAAATTTCAAGGACTCATTGGGCGAATCGCTCTGGAACTGAAATCGGAACGCTCACTGACATTTCCCCTATCTGAAAGTCTTATAAACGTTGGAAAAATGACTAGGTCCAAAAAAAAATTTTTTTCAACTTTTTTCAATTTTACCCCCGTGGGATATATATTCTACCCACACACATTTGGAACTCTCCTGGGGTACCCTCACACATATTATTCCCCCATTTAGTGGATATTTTCACAAAAAAGTGAAATTTTCAAAAATCCAGAAAATTGGCTGAAAACGACTAAATTTCAAGGACTCATTGGGCGAATCGCTCTCGAACTGAAATCGGAACGCTCACTGACATTTCCCCTATCTGAAAGTCTTATAAACGCTGGAAAAATGACTTAAGTCCAAAAAAAAAATTTTTTCAACTGTTTTCAATTTTACCCCCCGTCTGATATATATTCTACCCACACACATTTGGAACTCTCCTGGGGTACCCTCACACATATTATTCCCTCATTTAGTGAATAGTTTCACAAAAAAGTGAAATTTTCAAAAATCCCGAAAATTCGCTGAAAACGACTAAATATCAAGGACTCATTGGGTGAATCGCTCTGTAACTGAAATCGGAACGCTCACTGACATTTCCCCAATCTGAAAGTCTGATAAACGCCGGAAAAATGACTAAGTTCAAAAAAAAATTTTTTTCAAATTTTTTCAATTTTACCCCCCGTGTGATATATATTCTACCCACACACATTTGGAACTCTCCTGGGGTACCCTCACAAATATTATTCCCTCATTTAGTGGATATTTTCACAAAAAAGTGAAATTTTCAAAAATCCAGAAAATTGGCTGAAAACGACTAAATATCAAGGACTCATTGGGCGAATTGCTCTGGAACTGAAATCGGAACGCTCACTGACATTTCCCCAATCTGAAAGTCTGATAAACGCCGGAAAAATGACTAAGCCCAAAAAAAAAATGTTTTCAACTTTTTTCAATTTTACCCCCGTGGGATATATGTAACGGGTCTGGGCGGCGGAACCTCTGAGCTACTATACAAGGGGGCGGTCCTTGTAAGGGAGCGGGTGGCGACCAGGGTAGACGGGCAGGCAGTCACAGCAGGTGACCGGGACAGTCTCTGAATGAACAGACAGGAGGTCACGGCAAGTGACCGGGGCAGTCTCTGGATGAACGGGCAGGAGATCACGGCAAGTGACCGGGGCAGTCTCTGGATGAACGGGCAGGAGGTCACGGCAAGTGACCGGGGCAGTCTCTGGGTAAAGGATTGGTACGACCTGTGGCGGCAGATGATAGACGTGAGCTCCCAGGTGAGCAGGCGAGAGTCTCTGGATAAACGGGTGGTCACAGCATGTGACGGCGGAGCCTCCAGGAAGACCAACAGACAGGTAGCAGATGAGCGCTCCCAGGTGAGCGGGCAGGAGTCTCTGGACAGGCGGGTGGTCACAGCACGTGACGGCAGAGCCTCCTGGTAGGCTAGCAGACAGGCAGCAGATGAGCGCTCCCAGGTGAGCGGGCAAGCTGGTCCTTAGACAGACTGACAGGAGTTGGAAGGCAGACCGTCGGACCTCAGGCAAGCAGGCAGGTAGAAGATGTGCGCTCCCAGGTGAGCGGGCAAGCTGGTCCTTAGACAGACTGACAGGAGTTGGAAGGCAGACCGTCGGACCTCAGGCTAGCAGGCAGGTAGCAGGATATCAGGCAGGAATTAGACAGCAGACTGGCAGGAATCTGGCAGGTATCTGGCAGGTAACTGGCAACGGGACCTGAGGGCTGAAGCAGAGTAGTGAACAGTGCTACAACATTGCTCGGGCACCTCCATTTTGGAGGAGGTGCCTTTTATATGGGAGGTCCTCCGGCAATTGGCCGGGGACTCCTTAGGACGGCGCGCGCGGTCCTTTTAAGAGAGGGGGAGCACGCGCGCGCGCGCCCTAAGCACACTGCCGGGGAAGGAGCGCGTGCCGGAAGCAGCGGGGAGAGAAGCGCTGGAGGACACCGCGCCAGAAGCGGGGAGGTGAGAGGGACGGCGTCTCTGCCTAGAACGGGGCAGAGACGCCAATGCTACAGTACCCCCCCTTTAGGCCCCCTCTTTTTTTGGCCAGAAAGAAATTTCTCAAGGAGAAGCGGGGCGTTGATGTTCTCCCTGGGTTCCCAAGTTCTCTCCTCAGGACCAAACCCCTTCCAATCTACCAGAAAAAAGGTTTTTCCTCTTACCCTCTTGGAGGCCAGAATACTCTCTACCTCAAAGATGTCATCAGCGGAAACCGGAGCAGGAGGGGCACCTGGATTTTTGGAAAAAAAGTTAAAGACAACGGGTTTGAGGAGAGATACGTGGAAGGAGTTGGGGATCCGTATGGTGGCCGGGAGTTTTAATTTGTAGGCCACAGGGTTAATTTGCCTGAGGACTTCGAAGGGGCCGATGAATCGAGGACCCAACTTGTAGGAGGGTACTTTGAGCCGCACATGTTTGGATGAGAGCCAAACCTTGTCTCCCGGACGGAATTGGGGCGGATCCAGACGTCTCTTATCAGCATATTTCTTCATCCGCTCAGAGGAGAGAAGAAGAGCGGACCTGGTACTCTCCCAAATTGTAGAAAATTCGCTGACAAGAGACTCCGCAGCAGGGTTGTCCACAGAAACGGAGACAGGAAGTGGAATCCGGGGATGTTGGCCACCAACTATAAAGAACGGGGATTTGGAAGAGGACTCGCTCTCATGGTTGTTATAAGAGAACTCGGCCCATGGTAGAAGATCCACCCAGTCAGAGTGGTGAGCATCAACGAAGTGCCGGAGGTAGCTGGTCAAGATCTGATTGATCCGCTCCACTTGACCATTGGACTGAGGGTGGTAAGCGGAGGAGAAATCCAGGGTAATGTCCAGCAGCTTACATGTGGCTCTCCAGAAGCGAGAGGTGAACTGAACCCCACGATCCGACACGATGTGGAGGGGCAGACCATGGAGACGGAAGATGTGGCGGATAAAGTCTTTAGCCAGCTCGGGTGCGGATGGAAGACCAGGCAGGGGAATGAAGTGGGCAATCTTAGAAAAACGGTCAGCGACAACCCAAATGACAGTACAACCGGCAGAAACTGGAAGGTCGGTGATAAAGTCCATAGCGATGTGTTGCCAAGGAGCAGCAGGTACGGGAAGGGGCAGGAGATGGCCGGCAGGTAGATGTCGGGGAACTTTGTTACGGGCACAAGATGAACAGGCCGCGACGAAGTCTACCACGTCCTTACGCAGGGTAGGCCACCAGTAATGCCGGGTAATAAGTTGGAAGGTCTTCTTTTGGCCAGCATGGCCAGCTAGTTTAGAAGAATGTCCCCAGCGAAGAACCCTCTCCCAATCTGGCACAGCTACGAACGTCTTACCGGGTGGAAGACGAGTCATATCCAAGGGGGCCACATTCATCACCTTGGAGGAGTCGATGATAAGCGTAGGTTCCTCCTCTTGATCGGAGGACAGGAAGGACCGGGACAAGGCATCAGCTTTGACGTTCTTGTCCGCCGGACGGAAATGAAGAATGAAGTCGAAGCGGGCAAAAAACAACGACCACCGGGCCTGCCGAGGATTGAGTCTCTGGGCATTTTGGAGATATGCCAGGTTTTTGTGATCCGTGTAGATAATTACCGGGTAGAGAGCCCCTTCAAGCAGATAGCGCCACTCTCCCAGTGCCAATTTGATGGCTAGCAATTCACGGTCTCCTATGGAGTAGTTGCGCTCCGACGAGGAGAAGATTTTGGAGAAGAAGCCGCACGTTACCATTCTCCCGGTAGAAGACTTCTGGGTGAGCACCGCTCCGGCTCCGGAGGAGGAGGCATCAACCTCCAGGTAGAATTGTTTATTACAGTCCGGACGGTGCAGGACGGGAGCAGAGGCGAAGGCTTTCTTTAGGGAAAGGAAGGCCTCCTCGGCTTCAGGCGACCATGTCCTGGGGTTAGCCCCCTTACAGGTAAGTGCAGATATGGGAGCAGTCCGAGACGAGAAGTGTGGGATGAAAAGACGATAGTAATTAGCGAAGCCCAGGAATCGCTGTATCGCCTTCAAACCTTCAGGACGAGGCCATTTTAGAACGGAATAGAGCTTCTCGGCATCCATTTGCAGACCTGTTTGGGAGATGACATAGCCCAAGAACGGAAGGGAGGTCTGATCGAAGAGGCACTTCTCGTATTTGGCATAAAGGTGGTTCTGCCGAAGCCTAAGCAGGACCTGACGAACATCTCTCCGGTGTGTGGGGAGATCCGGAGAGAAGACCAAGATATCGTCCAGGTATACCACTACGCAGGAGTACAGGAGGTCACGGAAGATGTCGTTGACTAGTTCCTGAAAGACCGCGGGAGCATTACAGAGACCGAAGGGCATCACAAGGTACTCGTAGTGACCGTCCCGGGTATTGAATGCCGTCTTCCACTCGTCTCCTTGACGGATACGGACCAGATTATACGCTCCTCATAGATCCAGCTTGGAGAAGATCCTGGCGCCCTTGAGACGGTCAAACAATTCGGAGATGAGTGGCAGGGGATATTTGTTTTTTACCATGATGAGATTGAGTCCTCTGTAGTCAATACAGGGACGTAGCGAGCCGTCTTTCTTTTTGACAAAGAAGAATCCGGCTCCAGCCGGGGAGGTAGATTTTCGGATAAATCCCCTAGCCAGATTCTCTTCAATGTACTCAGACATGGCTCGGGTCTTGGCTGCAGACAACGGGTAGATACGCCCACGGGGAGGAGTGGTGCCAGGTACCAGGTCGATCGGGCAATCGTATGGCCTATGGGGTGGCAACGTCTCAGCTTCCTTCTTACCGAAGACGTACGCATAGGGCCAGTAGGGAGCCGGGAGACCAGGTAAGTTAGCTGAAGTAGGCTGAGGGTGAAGTGGACGGACCGGGACCAGGCAGGTCCTATGGCAGTCAGGATCCCATCGGAGTACTTCACCGGACCGCCAGTTCAATACGGGTTCATGTGTCTGGAGCCAAGGTAGACCTAGCAACAGGGAGTGAGAAAGTCCGGACAGCACATGGAATGAGATCTCCTCAGAGTGCAGCATTCCCACCTGCAGGGTTATGGGTTCAGTGACGAGCAGGATGGTCTCCGAGAGAAGTCTTCCATCCACGGAGGCGACTGACAATGGTTCAGCCAGGGACTTGGTGGGAATATGGTATCTCTCTACCAGAGACTGGGAGATGAGGTTTCCAGCAGCTCCAGAATCCAGATGGGTGAGTTCAAAGAGACGGTTCTCTCCCCAAGCAATAGAGACCGGTAAGGTCAGAGACGGAGAGGGCTTACTTTTGTCTAGGACGACCTCTCCGAGTGGTCCTAGACACTGGCGTTTCCCGGCTTCTCCGGGCAGGAACGGATGAAGTGCTTCATACTGCCACAATAGAAACAGCTTCCCTCGGCTCGGCGAGATTCTTGGCGAGAACCGACCATCTTGGTCTGGTCGACCTGCATAGGCTCAGGAGAGTGTACCTGAGGAGAGATGGAGGGAGTGACGGGTTTCTGAAAAGTAGGAGCTAGACGTGGAAACCTCCTCTCACGGGTGACCTCTTTGGCACGCTCCTGGAACCGCAGGTCAATCCGGGTGGCAAGAGTAATTAGGTCATCGAGAGTGGTAGGAATGTCCCGACCGGCAAGTTCATCTTTAATACGGCCGGACAGACCCTCCCAGAAGACGGAAACCAGAGCGTCATTATACCAGGCCAGCTCCGAGGCAAGGTTACGGAACCGTATGGCATATTGGCCCACGGTGAGACTTCCCTGACGGAGGCGTAGCAGAGATGATGCGGATAAGGTCTTCTGTCCGGGTTCGTCGAAGACTTTCCGGAAAGCCGTGAGAAAGGCAGGCAAGTCGGACACCAGGGGGTCTCCTCACTCCCATAGAGGATTTAGCCAGGCCAGGGCCTCCCCGGTGAGATGGGACATGATGAAGGCAATTTTGGCCAGGTCGGAGTTAAACTGGTGAGACAGGAGTTCAAAGTGCAGGGTGCACTGATTTATGAAGCCCCGAGCCTGGGCGGAGTCGCCTCCAAAACGAGGAGGTGCAGAAAGCAGGGGTCCGGGGTAGGATACCATGTTATTAGAGGGCAGTGGAGCTGCCGGATTGCGAGTCATGGCACTGGCGGTTGTTGCAGGCAGAGCAGTCAGAGTGTCCAGGCGAGAATTGACATTCCGCAGGTGACCCAGGATGGACTCCTGTTGGAACCTCTGACGGGACAGTTCATGACACAGGTCCGAGAGCGAGGGAGCTTGGGTGCCACCGGGTTCCATGGCCCGAGCAAACTGTAACGGGTCTGGGCGGCGGAACCTCTGAGCTACTATACAAGGGGGCGGTCCTTGTAAGGGAGCGGGTGGCGACCAGGGTAGACGGGCAGGCAGTCACAGCAGGTGACCGGGACAGTCTCTGAATGAACGGACAGGAGGTCACGGCAAGTGACCGGCGCAGTCTCTGGATGAACGGGCAGGAGATAACGGCAAGTGACCGGGGTAGTCTCTGGATGAACGGGCAGGAGGTCATGGCAAGTGACCGGGGCAGTCTATGGGTAAAGGATTGGTACGACTTGTGGCGGCAGATGATAGACGTGAGCTCCCAGGTGAGCAGGCGAGAGTCTCTGGATAAACGGGTGGTCACAGCATGTGACGGCGGAGTCTCCAGGAAGACCAACAGACAGGTAGCAGATGAGCGCTCCCAGGTGAGCGGGCAGGAGTCTCTGGACAGGCGGGTGGTCACAGCACGTGACGGCAGAGCCTCCTGGTAGGCTAGCAGACAGGCAGCAGATGAGCGCTCCCAGGTGAGCGGGCAAGCTGGTCCTTAGACAGACTGACAGGAGTTGGAAGGCAGACCGTCGGACCTCAGGCAAGCAGGCAGGTAGAAGATGTGCGCTCCCAGGTGAGCGGGCAAGCTGGTCCTTAGACAGACTGACAGGAGTTGGAAGGCAGACCGTCGGACCTCAGGCTAGCAGGCAGGTAGCAGGATATCAGGCAGGAATTAGACAGCAGACTGGCAGGAGTCTGGCAGGTATCTGGCAGGTAACTGGCAACGGGACCTGAGGGCTGAAGCAGAGTAGTGAACAGTGCTACAACATTGCTCGGGCACCTCCATTTTGGAGGAGGTGCCTTTTATATGTGAGGTCCTCCGGCAATTGGCCGGGGACTCCTTAGGACGGCGCGCGCGGTCCCTTTAAGAGAGGGGGAGCGTGGGCGCGCGCGCCCTAAGCACACTGACGGGGAAGGAGCGCGTGCCGGAAGCAGCGGGGAGAGAAGCGCTGGAGGACGCCGCGCCAGAAGCGGGGAGGTGAGAGGGACGGCGTCTCTGCCTAGAACGGGGCAGAGACGCCAATGCTACAATTTATATTCTACCCACACACATTTGGAACTCTCCTGGGGTACCCTCACACATATTATTCCCTCATTTAGTGGATATTTTCACAAAAAAGTGAAATTTTCAAAAATTCTGAAAATTTCCTGAAAATGACGAAATATCAAGGACTCATTGGGCGAATCGCTCTGGAACTGAAATCGGAACGCTCACTGACATTTCCCCTATCTGAAAGTCTGATAAACGCCGGAAAAATGACTAAGTACAAAAAAAAAATTTTTTCAACTTTTTTCAATTTTAACCCTGTGGGATATATATTCTACCCACACACATTTGGAACTCTCCTGGGGTACCCTCACACATATTATTCCCTCATTTAGTGGATATTTTCACAAAAATTGAAATTTTCAAAAATCCAGAAAATTGACTGAAAACGACGAAATATCAAGGACTCATTGGGCGAATCGCTCTGGAACTGAAATCGGAACGCTCACTTACATTTCCCCTATCTGAAAGTCTGATAAACGCCGGAAAAATGACTAAGTACAAAAAAAAAAATTTTTTTAACTTTTTTCAATTTTAACCCTGTGGGATATATATTCTACCCACACACATTTGGAACTCTCCCGAGGTACCCTCACACATATTATTCCCTCATTTAGTTAATATTTTCACAAAAAAGTAAAATTTTCAAAAATTCTGAAAATTGACTGAAAACGACGAAATATCAAGGACTCATTGGGCGAATCGCTCTGGAAATGAAGTTGGAACACTCACTGAAATTTCCCCTATCTGAAAGTCTGATAAACGCCGGAAAAATGACTAAGTACAAAAAAAAAAATTTGTTTAACTTTTTTCAATTTTAACCCTGTGGGATATATATTCTACCCACACACATTTGGAACTCTCCTGGGGTACCCTCACACATATTATTCCCTCATTTAGTGGATATTTTCACAAAAAAGTGAAATTTTCAAAAATCCAGAAAATTGACTGAAAACGACAAAATATCAAGGACTCATTGGGCGAATCGCTCTGGAACTGAAATCGGAACGCTCACTGACATTTCCCCTATCTGAAAGTCTGATAAACGCCGGAAAAATGACTAAGTACAAAAAAAAAATTTTTTTCAACTTTTTTCAATTTTAACCCTGTGGGATATATATTCTACCCACACACATTTGGAACTCTCCTGGGGTACCCTCACACATATTATTCCCTCATTTAGTGGATATTTTCACAAAAAAGTGAAATTTTCAAAAATTCTGAAAATTGCCTGAAAACGACGAAATATCAAGGACTCATTGGGCGAATCGCTCTGGAACTGAAATCGGTACGATCACTGACATTTGCCTTATCTGAAAGTCTGATAAACGCCGGAAAAATGACTAAGTCCAAAAAAAAAATTTTTTCAACTTTTTTCAATTTTACCCCCGTGGGATATATATTCTACCCACACACATTTGGAACTCTCCTGGGGTACCCTCACACATATTATTCCCTCATTTAGTGGATATTTTCACAAAAAAGTGAAATTTTCAAAAATTCTGAAAATTTCCTGAAAACGACGAAATATCAAGGACTCATTGGGCGAATCGCTCTGGAACTGAAATCGGAACGCTCACTGACATTTCCCCTAGCTGAAAGTCTGATAAACGCAGGAAAAATGACTAAGTACAAAAAAAAAATGTTTTTAACTTTTTTCAATTTTAACCCTGTGGGATATATATTCTACCCACACACATTTGGAACTCTCCCGAGGTACCCTCACACATATTATTCCCTCATTTAGTTAATATTTTCACAAAAAAGTAAAATTTTCAAAAATTCTGAAAATTGACTGAAAACGACGAAATATCAAGGACTCATTGGGCGAATCGCTCTGGAACTGAAGTTGGAACACTCACTGAAATTTCCCCTATCTGAAAGTCTGATAAACGCCGGAAAAATGACTAAGTACAAAAAAAATATTTTTTAACTTTTTTCAATTTTAACCCTGTGGGATATATATTCTACCCACACACATTTGGAACTCTCCTGGGGTACCCTCACACATATTATTCCCTCATTTAGTGGATAATTTCACAAAAAAGTGAAATTTTCAAAAATCCAGAAAATTGACTGAAAACGACAAAATATCAAGGACTCATTGGGCGAATCGCTCTGGAACTGAAATCGGAACGCTCACTGACATTTCCCCTATCTGAAAGTCTGATAAACGCCGGAAAAATGACTAAGTACAAAAAAAAAAAATTTTTCAACTTTTTTCAATTTTAACCCGGTGGGATATATATTCTACCCACACACATTTGGAACTCTCCTGGGGTACCCTCACACATATTATTCCCTCATTTAGTGGATATTTTCACAAAAAAGTGAAATTTTCAAAAATTCTGAAAATTGCCTGAAAACGACGAAATATCAAGGACTCATTGGGCGAATCGCTCTGGAACTGAAATCGGAACGATCACTGACATTTCCCCTATCTGAAAGTCTGATAAACGCCGGAAAAATGACTAAGTATAAAAAAAAAAATTTTTTTACTTTTTTCAATTTTAACCCTGTGGGATATATATTTTACCCACACACATTTGGAACTCTCCCGAGGTACCCTCACACATATTATTCCCTCATTTAGTTAATATTTTCACAAAAAAGTGAAATTTTAAAAAATTCTGAAAATTGACTGAAAACGACGAAATATCAAGGACTCATTGGGCGAATCGCTCTGGAACTGAAGTTGGAACACTCACTGAAATTTCCCCTATCTGAAAGTCTGATAAACGCCGGAAAAATGACTAAGTACAAAAAAAAATTTTTTTTAACTTTTTTCAATTTTAACCCTGTGGGATATATATTCTACCCACACACATTTGGAACTCTCCTGGGGTACCCTCACACATATTATTCCCTCATTTAGTGGATATTTTCACAAAAAAGTGAAATTTTCAAAAATTCTGAAAATTGCCTGAAAACGACGAAATATCAAGGACTCATTGGGCGAATCGCTCTGGAACTGAAATCGGAACTATCACTGACATTTGCCCTATCTGAAAGTCTGATAAACGCCGGAAAAATGACTAAGTCCAAAAAAAAAATTTTTTCAACTTTTTTCATTTTTACCCCCGTGGGATATATATTCTACCCACACACATTTGGAACTCTCCTGGGGTACCCTCACACATATTATTCCCTCATTTAGTGGATATTTTCACAAAAAAGTGAAATTTTCAAAAATTCTGAAAATTGCCTGAAAACGACAAAATATCAAGGACTCATTGGGCGAATCGCTCTGGAACTGAAGTTGGAACACTCACTGAAATTTCCCCTATCTGAAAGTCTGATAAACGCCGGAAAAATGACTAAGTACAAAAAAAAAAATTTTTAAACTTTTTTCAATTTTAACCCTGTGTGATATATATTATACCCACCCACATTTGGAACTCTCCTGGGGTACCCTCACACATATTATTCCCTCATTTAGTGGATATTTTCACAAAAAAGTGAAATTTTCAAAAATTCTGAAAATTGCCTGAAAACGACGAAATATCAAGGACTCATTGGGCGAATCGCTCTGGAACTGAAATCGGAACAATCACTGACATTTCCCCTATCTGAAAGTCTGATAAACGCCGGAAAAATGACTAAGTACAAAAAAAATTTTTTTGAACTTTTTTCAATTTTAACCCTGTGGGATATATATTCTACCCACACACATTTGGAACTCTCCTGGGGTACCCTCACACATATTATTCCCTCATTTAGTGGATATTTTCACAAAAAAGTGAAATTTTCAAAAATTCTGAGAATTGACTGAAACCGACGAAATATCAAGGACTCATTGGGCGAATCGCTCCGGAACTGAAATCGGAACGCTCACTGACATTTCCCCTATCTGAAAGTCTGATAAACGCCGGAAAAATGACTTAAGTCCAAAAAAAAATGTTTTCAACTTTTTTCAATTTTACCCCGTGGGATATATATTCTACCCACACACATTTGGAACTCTCCTGGGGTACCCTCACACATATTATTCCCTCATTTAGTGGGTATTTTCACAAAAAAGTGAAATTTTCAAAAATCCTGAAAATTGACTGAAAACGAAGAAATATCAAGGACTCATTGGGCGAATCGCTCTGGAACTGAAGTTGGAACACTCACTGACATTTCCCCTATCTGAAAGTCTGATAAACGCCGGAAAAATGACTAAGTACAAAAAAAAAATTTTTTTAAACTTTTTTCAATTTTAACCCTGTGGGATATATATTCTACCCACACATATTTGGAACTCTCTTGGGGTACCCTCACACATATTATTCCCTCATTTAGTGGATATTTTCACAAAAAAGTGAAATTTTCTAAAATGGAGAAAATTTGCTAAAAACGACTAAATATCAAGGTCTCATTGGGCGAATTGCTCTGGAACTGAAATCGGAACGCTCACTGACATTTGCCCTATCTGAAAGTCTGATAAAAGCCGGAAAATAGACTAAGTCCAAAGAAAAAATTTTTTCAACTTTTTTCAATTTTACCCCCGTGGGATATATATTCTACCCACACACATTTGGAACTCTCCTGGGGTACCCTCACACATATTATTCCCTCATTTAGTGAATATTTTCACAAAAAAGTGAAATTTTCAAAAATCCAGAAAATTCACTGAAAACGACAAAATATCAAGGACTCATTGGGCGAATCGCTCTGGAACTGAAATCGGAACGCTCACTGACATCTCCCCTATCTGAAAGTCTGATAAACGCCGGAAAAATGACTAAGTACAAAAAAAAAAATTTTTTCAACTTTTTTCAATTTTAACCCTGTGGGATATATATTCTACCCACACACACTTGGAACTCTCCTGGGGTACCCTCACACATATGATTCCCTCATTTAGTGGATATTTTCACAAAAAAGTGAAATTTTCAAAATTCCAGAAAATTGACTGAAAACGACGAAATATCAAGGACTCATTGGGCGAATCACTCTGGAACTGAAATCGGAACGCTCACTGACATTTCCCCTATCTGAAAGTCTGATAAACGCCGGAAAAATGACTAAGTACAAAAAAAAAAAATTTTTCAACTTTTTTAAATTTTACCCCCGTGGGATATATATTCTACCCACACACATTTGGAACTCTCCTGGGGTACCCTCACACATATTATTCCCTCATTTAGTGGATATTTTCACAAAAAAGTGAAATTTTCAAAAATTCAGAAAATTTCCTGAAAACGACGAAATATCAAGGACTCATTGGGCGAATCTCTCTGGAACTGAAATCGGAACGCTCACTGACATTTCCCCTATCTGAAAGTCTGATAAACGCCGGAAAAATGACTAAGTACCAAAAAAAAAATTTTTAAACTTTTTTCAATTTTAACCCTGTGGGATATATATTCTACCCACACACATTTGGAACTCTCCTGGGGTACCCTCACACATATGATTCCCTCATTTAGTGGATATTTTCACAAAAAAGTGAAATTTTCAAAAATCCAGAAAATTGACTGAAAACGACGAAATATCAAGGACTCATTGGGCGAATCACTCTGGAACTGAAATCGGAACGCTCACTGACATTTCCCCTATCTGAAAGTCTGATAAACGCCGGAAAAATGACTAAGTACAAAAAAAAAAAATTTTTCAACTTTTTTAAATTTTACCCCCGTGGGATATATATTCTACCCACACACATTTGGAACTCTCCTGGGGTACCCTCACACATATTATTCCCTCATTTAGTGGATATTTTCACAAAAAAGTGAAATTTTCAAAAATTCAGAAAATTTCCTGAAAACGACGAAATTGGGCGAATCGCTCTAGAACTGAAACCGGAACGCTCACTGACATTTGCCCTATCTGAAAGTCTGATAAACGCCGGAATAATGACTAAGTCCAAAAAAAAATTTTTTTCAACTTTTCTCACTTTTACCCCCGTCGGATATATATTCTACCCACACACATTTGGAACTCTCCTGGGGTACCCTCACACATATTATTCCCTCATTTAGTGGATATTTTCAAAAAAAAGTGAAATTTTCAAAAATCAAGAAAATTGGCTGAAAAGGACTAAATAACAAGGACTCATTGGGCGAATCGCTCTGGAACTGAAATCGGAACGCTCACTGATATTTCCCCTATCTGAAAGACTGATACACGCCGGAAAAATGACTAAGTCAAAAAAAAAATGTTTTCAACTTTTTTCAATTTTACCCCCGTGGGATATATATTCTACCCACACACATTTGGAACTCTCCTGGGGTACCCTCACACATATTATTCCCTCATTTAGTGAATATTTTCACAAAAAAGTGAAATTTTCAAAAATCCAGAAAATTGGCTGAAAACGACTAAATATCAAGGACTCATTGGGCGAATCGCTCTGGAAATGAAATCGGAATGCTCACTGACATTTCCCCTATCTGAAAGTCTGATAAACGCCAGAAAAATGACTAAGTCCAAAAAAAAATTTTTTTCAACTTTTTTCAATTTTACCCCCGTCGGATATATATTCTACCCACACACATTTGGAACTCTCCTGGGGTACCCTCACACATATTATTCCCTCATTTAGTGGATATTTTCACAAAAAAGTGAAATTTTCAAAAATCCAAAAAATTAGCTGAAAACGACTAAATAACAAGGACTCATTGGGCGAATGGCTCTGGAACTGAAATCGGAACGCTCACTGACATTTGCCCTATCTGAAAGTCTGATAAACGCCGGAATAATGACTAAGTCCAAAAAAAAATTTTTTTCAACTTTTTTCAATTTTACCCCCGTGGGATATATATTCTACCCACACATTTGGAACTCTCCTGGGGTACCCTCACACATATTATTCCCTCATTTAGTGGATAATTTCAAAAAAAAGTGAAATTTTCAAACATCAAGAAAATTGGCTGAAAACGACTAAATAACAAGGACTCATTGGGTGAATCGCTCTAGAACTGAAATCGGAACGCTCACTGACATTTGCCCTATCTGAAAGTGTGATACACGCCGGAAAAATGACTAAGTCCAAAAAAAAATGTTTTCAACTTTTTTCAATTTTACCCCCGTGGGATATATATTCTACCCACACACATTTGGAACTCTCCTGGGGTACCCTCACACATATTATTCCCTCATTTAGTGGATATTTTCACAAAAAAGTGCCATTTTCAAAAATCCAGAAAATTGGCTGAAAACGACTAAATATCAAGGACTCATTGGGCGAGTCGATCTGGAACTGAAATCGGAATGCTCACTGACATTTGCCCTATCTGAAAGTCTGATAAACACCGGAAAAATGACTAAGTCCAAAAAAGAAAAAAAATGTTTCAACTTTTTTCAATTTTACCCCCGTGGGATATAAATTCTACCCACACACATTTGGAACTCTCCTGGGGTACCCTCACACATATTATTCCCTCATTTAGTGAATATTTTCACAAAAAATTGAAATTTTCAAAAATCCAGAAAATTGGCTGAAAACAACTAAATATCAAGGACTCATTGGGCGAATCGCTCTGGAACTGAAATCGGAATGCTCAATGACATTTCCCCTATCTAAAAGCCTGATAAATGCCGGAAAAAAGAGTTAAGTCCAAAAAAAAAATGTTTTCAACTTTTTTCAATTTTACCCCCGTGGGATATATATTCTACCCGCACACATTTGGAACTCTCCTGCGGTACCCTCATACATATTATTCCCTCAATTAGTGGATATTTTCACAAAAAAGTGAAATTTTCAAAAATCCAGAAAATTGGCTGAAAATGACAAAATATCAAGGACTCATTGGGCGAATCACTCTGGAACTGAAATCGGAAAGCTCACTGACATTTGCAGTATCTGAAAGTCTGATAAACGCCGGAAAAATGACTAAGTACAACAAAAAAATTTTTCAGCTTTTTTCAATTTTACCCCCGTGGGATATATATTCTACCCACACACATTTGGAACTCTCCTGGGGTACCCTCACACATATTATTCCCTCATTTAGTGGATATTTTCACAAAAAAGTGAAATTTTCAAAAATCCAGAAAATTGGCTGAAAACGACTAAATATCAAAGACTCATTTGGCGAATCGCTCTGGAACTGAGATGGGAATGCTCACTGACATTTCCCCTATCTTAAAGTCTGATAAACGCCAGAAAAATGACTAAGTCCAAAAAAAAATTTTTTTCAACTTTTTTCAATTTTACCCCCGTGGGATATATATTCTAGCCACACAAATTTGGAGCTCTCCTTCGGTACCCTCACACATATTATTCCCTCATTTAGTGGATATTTTCACAGAAAAGTGAAATTTTCAAAAATCCAGAAAATTGGCTGAAAACAACTAAATAGCAAGGACTCATTGGGCGAATCGCTCTGGAACTGAAATCGGAACGCTCACTGACATTTCCCCTATCTGAAAGTCTGATAAACGCCGGAAAAATGACTAAGTCCAAAAAAAAATTTTTTTCAACTTTTTTCAATTTTACCCCCGTGGGATATATATTCTACGCACACACATTTGGAACTCTCCTGGGGTACCCTCACACATATCATTCCCTCATTTAGTGGATATTTTCACAAAAAAGTGAAATTTTGAAAAATCCACAAAATTGGCTGAAAACGACTAGTTATCAAGGACTCATTGGGCGAATCGCTCTGGAAATGAAATCGGAACGCTCACTGACATTTCCCCTATCTGAAAGTCTGATAAACGGCCGAAAAATGACTAAGTCCAAAAAAAAAAAAATTTTTCAACTTTTTCCAAATTTACCCCCGTGGGATATATATTCTACCCACAGACAATTGGAACTCTCCTGGGGTACCCTCAGACATATTATTCCCTCATTTAGTGGATATTTTCACAAAAAAGTGAAATTTTCAAAAATCCTAAATATTGTCTGAAAACGACTAAATATCAAGGACTCATTGGGCGAATCGCTCTGGAACTGAAATCGGAACGCTCACTGACATTTGCCCCATCTGAAAGTCTGATAAACGCCGGAAAAGTGACTAAGTCCCAAAAAAAAATTTTTTCAACTTTTTTCAATTTTACCCCCGTGGGATATATATTCTACCCACACACATTTGGAACTCTCCTGGGGTACCCTCAGACATATTATTTCCTCATTTAGTGGATATTTTCACAAAAAAGTGAAATTTTCAAAAATCCTAAATATTGTCTGAAAACGACTAAATATCAAGGACTCATTGGGCGAATCGCTCTGGATCTGAAATCGGAATGCTCACTGACATTTGCCCTATCTGAAAGTCTGATAAACGCCGGAAAAATTGCTAAGTCCAAAAAAAAAAATTTTTTCAACTTTTTTCAAATTTACCCCCGTGGGATATATATTCTACCCACACACATTTGGAACTCTCCTGGGGTACCCTTACACATATTATTCCCTCATTTAGTGGATATTTTCACAAAAAAGTGAAATTTTCAAAAATCCAAAATATTGGCTGAAAACAACTAAATATCAAAGACACATTGGGCGAATCGCTTTGGAACTGAAATCGGAACGCTCACTGACATTTGCCCTATCTGAAAGTCTGATAAACGCCTGAAAAATGACTAAGTCCAAAAAAAAAAAATTTTTCAACTTTTTCCAAATTTACCCCCGTGGGATATATATTCTACCCACAGACAATTGGAACTCTCCTGGGGTACCCTTAGACATATTATTCCCTCATTTAGTGGATATTTTCACAAAAAAGTGAAATTTTCAAAAATCCTAAATATTGTCTGAAAACGAGTAAATATCAAGGACTCATTGGGCGAATCGCTCTGGAACTGAAATCGGAACGCTCACTGACATTTGCCCTATCTGAAACTCTGATAAACGCCGGAAAAATGACTAAGTCCAAAAAAAAAATTTTTTAAACTTTTTTCAATTTTACCCCCGTCAGATATATATTCTACCCACACACATTTGGAACTCTCCTGGGGTACCCTCACACATATTATTCCCTCATTTAGTGGATATTTTCACAAAAAAGTGAAATTTTCAAAAATCCAAAATATTGGCAGAAAACGACTAAATATCAAGGACTCATTGGGCGAATCGCTCTGGAACTGAAATCGGAACGCTCACTGACATTTGCCCTATCTGAAAGTCTGATAAACGCCCGAAAAATGACTAAGTCCAAAAAAAAAAAATTTTTCAACTTTTTCCAAATTTACCCCCGTGGGATATATATTCTACCCACAGACAATTGGAACTCTCCTGGGGTACCCTCAGACATATTATTCCCTCATTTAGTGGATATTTTCACAAAAAAGTGAAATTTTCAAAAATCCTAAATATTGTCTGAAAACGACTAAATATCAAGGACTCATTGGGCGAATCGCTCTGGAACTGAAATCGGAACGCTCACTGACATTTGCCCCATCTGAAAGTCTGATAAACGCCGGAAAAGTGACTAAGTCCCAAAAAAAAATTTTTTCAACTTTTTTCAATTTTACCCCCGTGGGATATATATTCTACCCACACACATTTGGAACTCTCCTGGGGTACCCTCAGACATATTATTTCCTCATTTAGTGGATATTTTCACAAAAAAGTGAAATTTTCAAAAATCCTAAATATTGTCTGAAAACGACTAAATATCAAGGACTCATTGGGCGAATCGCTCTGGATCTGAAATCGGAATGCTCACTGACATTTGCCCTATCTGAAAGTCTGATAAACGCCGGAAAAATTACTAAGTCCAAAAAAAAAAATTTTTTCAACTTTTTTCAAATTTACCCCCGTGGGATATATATTCTACCCACACACATTTGGAACTCTCCTGGGGTACCCTTACACATATTATTCCCTCATTTAGTGGATATTTTCACAAAAAAGTGAAATTTTCAAAAATCCAAAATATTGGCTGAAAACAACTAAATATCAAGGACACATTGGGCGAATCGCTTTGGAACTGAAATCGGAACGCTCACTGACATTTGCCCTATCTGAAAGTCTGATAAACGCCGGAAAAATGACTAAGTCCAAAAAAAAAATTTGTTCAACTTTTTTCAATTTGACCCCCGTGGGATATATATTCTACCGACATACATTTGGAACTCTCCTGGGGTACCCTCAGACATATTATTTCCTCATTTAGTGGATATTTTCAGAAAAAAGTGAAATTTTCAAAAATCCAAAATATTGGCTGAAAACGACTAAATATCAAGGACTCATTGGGCGAATCGCTCTGGAACTGAAATCGGAACGCTCACTGACATTTGCCCTATCTGAAAGTCTGATAAACGCCGGAAAAATGACTAAGTCCAAAAAAAAAAATTTTTAAACTTTTTTCAATTTTACCCCTGTCAGACATATATTCTACCCACACACATTTGGAACTCTCCTGGGGTACCCTCACACATATTATTCCCTCATTTAGTGGATATTTTCACAAAAAAGTGAAATTTTCAAAAATCCTAAATATTGTCTGAAAACGACTAAATATCAAGGACTCATTGGGCGAATCGCTCTGGAACTGAAATCGGAATGCTCACTGACATTTGCCCTATCTGAAAGTCTGATAAACGGCGGAAAAATGACTAAGTCCAAAAAAAAAATTTGTTCAACTTTTTTCAATTTGACCCCCGTGGGATATATATTCTACCGACATACATTTGGAACTCTCCTGGGGTACCCTCAGACATATTATTTCCTCATTTAGTGGATATTTTCAGAAAAAAGTGAAATTTTCAAAAATCCAAAATATTGGCTGAAAACGACTAAATATCAAGGACTCATTGGGCGAATCGCTCTGGAACTGAAATCGGAATGCTCACTGACATTTGCCCTATCTGAAAGTCTGATAAACGCCTGAAAAATGACTAAGTCCAAAAAAAAAAAATTTTTCAACTTTTTCCAAATTTACCCCCGTGGGATATATATTCTACCCACAGACAATTGGAACTCTCCTGGGGTACCCTTAGACATATTATTCCCTCATTTAGTGGATATTTTCACAAAAAAGTGAAATTTTCAAAAATCCTAAATATTGTCTGAAAACGAGTAAATATCAAGGACTCATTGGGCGAATCGCTCTGGAACTGAAATCGGAACGCTCACTGACATTTGCCCTATCTGAAACTCTGATAAACGCCGGAAAAATGACTAAGTCCAAAAAAAAAATTTTTTAAACTTTTTTCAATTTTACCCCCGTCAGATATATATTCTACCCACACACATTTGGAACTCTCCTGGGGTACCCTCACACATATTATTCCCTCATTTAGTGGATATTTTCACAAAAAAGTGAAATTTTCAAAAATCCAAAATATTGGCAGAAAACGACTAAATATCAAGGACTCATTGGGCGAATCGCTCTGGAACTGAAATCGGAACGCTCACTGACATTTGCCCTATCTGAAAGTCTGATAAACGCCCGAAAAATGACTAAGTCCAAAAAAAAAAAATTTTTCAACTTTTTCCAAATTTACCCCCGTGGGATATATATTCTACCCACAGACAATTGGAACTCTCCTGGGGTACCCTCAGACATATTATTCCCTCATTTAGTGGATATTTTCACAAAAAAGTGAAATTTTCAAAAATCCTAAATATTGTCTGAAAACGAATAAATATCAAGGACTCATTGGGCGAATCGCTCTGGAACTGAAATCGGAACGCTCACTGACATTTGCCCTATCTGAAACTCTGATAAACGCCGGAATAATGACTAAGTCCAAAAAAAAATTTTTTTCACCTTTTTTCAATTTTACCCCCGTGGGATATATATTCTACCCACACACATTTGGAACTCTCCTGGGGTACCCTCACACATATTATTCCCTCATTTAGTGGATAATTTCAAAAAAAAGTGAAATTTTCAAACATCAAGAAAATTGGCTGAAAACGACTAAATAACAAGGAATCATTGGGTGAATCGCTCTAGAACTGAAATCGGAACGCTCACTGACATTTGCCCTATCTGAAAGTGTGATACACGCCGGAAAAATGACTAAGTCCAAAAAAAAATGTTTTCAACTTTTTTCAATTTTACCCCCGTGGGATATATATTCTACCCACACACATTTGGAACTCTCCTGGGGTACCCTCACACATATTATTCCCTCATTTAGTGGATATTTTCACAAAAAAGTGCCATTTTCAAAAATCCAGAAAATTGGCTGAAAACGACTAAATATCAAGGACTCATTGGGCGAGTCGATCTGGAACTGAAATCGGAACGCTCACTGACATTTGCCCTATCTGAAAGTCTGATAAACACCGGAAAAATGACTAAGTCCAAAAAAGAAAAAAAATGTTTCAACTTTTTTCAATTTTACCCCCGTGGGATATAAATTCTACCCACACACATTTGGAACTCTCCTGGGGTACCCTCACACATATTATTCCCTCATTTAGTGAATATTTTCACAAAAAATTGAAATTTTCAAAAATCCAGAAAATTGGCTGAAAACAACTAAATATCAAGGACTCATTGGGCGAATCGCTCTGGAACTGAAATCGGAATGCTCAATGACATTTCCCCTATCTAAAAGCCTGATAAATGCCGGAAAAAAGAGTTAAGTCCAAAAAAAAAATGTTTTCAACTTTTTTCAATTTTACCCCCGTGGGATATATATTCTACCCGCACACATTTGGAACTCTCCTGCGGTACCCTCATACATATTATTCCCTCAATTAGTGGATATTTTCACAAAAAAGTGAAATTTTCAAAAATCCAGAAAATTGGCTGAAAATGACAAAATATCAAGGACTCATTGGGCGAATCACTCTGGAACTGAAATCGGAAAGCTCACTGACATTTGCAGTATCTGAAAGTCTGATAAACGCCGGAAAAATGACTAAGTACAACAAAAAAATTTTTCAGCTTTTTTCAATTTTACCCCCGTGGGATATATATTCTACCCACACACATTTGGAACTCTCCTGGGGTACCCTCACACATATTATTCCCTCATTTAGTGGATATTTTCACAAAGAAGTGAAATTTTCAAAAATCCAGAAAATTGGCTGAAAACGACTAAGTATCAAGGACTCATTTGGCGAATCGCTCTGGAACTGAAATCGGAACGCTCACTGACATTTCCCCTATCTGAAAGTCTGATAAACGCCGGAAAAATGACGAAGTCCCCAAAAAAATTTTTTTTAGACTTTTTTCAATTTTACCCCCGTGGGATATATATTCTACCCACACACATTTGGAACTCTCCTGGGGTACCCTCACACATATTATTCCCTCATTTAGTGGATATTTTCACAAAAAAGTGAAATTTTCAAAAATCCAGAAAATTGGCTGAAAACGACTAAATATCAAAGACTCATTTGGCGAATCGCTCTGGAACTGAGATGGGAATGCTCACTGACATTTCCCCTATCTTAAAGTCTGATAAACGCCAGAAAAATGACTAAGTCCAAAAAAAAATTTTTTTCAACTTTTTTCAATTTTACCCCGTGGGATATATATTCTAGCCACACAAATTTGGAACTCTCCTTCGGTACCCTCACACATATTATTCCCTCATTTAGTGGATATTTTCACAGAAAAGTGAAATTTTCAAAAATCCAGAAAATTGGCTGAAAACAACTAAATAGCAAGGACTCATTGGGCGAATCGCTCTGGAACTGAAATCGGAACGCTCACTGACATTTCCCTTATCTGAAAGTCTGATAAACGCCGGAAAAATGACTAAGTCCAAAAAAAAATTTTTTTCAACTTTTTTCAATTTTACCCCCGTGGGATATATATTCTACGCACACACATTTGGAACTCTCCTGGGGTACCCTCACACATATCATTCCCTCATTTAGTGGATATTTTCACAAAAAAGTGAAATTTTCAAAAATCCTAAATATTGTCTGAAAACGACTAAATATCAAGGACTCATTGGGCGAATCACTCTGGAACTGAAATCGGAACGCTCACTGACATTTGCCCCATCTGAAAGTCTGATAAACGCCGGAAAAGTGACTAAGTCCCAAAAAAAAATTTTTTCAACTTTTTTCAATTTTACCCCCGTGGGATATATATTCTACCCACACACATTTGGAACTCTCCTGGGGTACCCTCAGACATATTATTTCCTCATTTAGTGGATATTTTCACAAAATAGTGAAATTTTCAAAAATCCTAAATATTGTCTGAAAACGACTAAATATCAAGGACTCATTGGGCGAATCGCTCTGGATCTGAAATCGGAATGCTCACTGACATTTGCCCTATCTGAAAGTCTGATAAACGCCGGAAAAATTACTAAGTCCAAAAAAAAAAATTTTTTCAACTTTTTTCAAATTTACCCCCGTGGGATATATATTCTACCCACACACATTTGGAACTCTCCTGGGGTACCCTTACACATATTATTCCCTCATTTAGTGGATATTTTCACAAAAAAGTGAAATTTTCAAAAATCCAAAATATTGGCTGAAAACAACTAAATATCAAGCACACATTGGGCGAATCGCTTTGGAACTGAAATCGGAACGCTCACTGACATTTGCCCTATCTGAAAGTCTGATAAACGCCGGAAAAATGACTAAGTCCAAAAAAAAAATTTGTTCAACTTTTTTCAATTTGACCCCCGTGGGATATATATTCTACCGACATACATTTGGAACTCTCCTGGGGTACCCTCAGACATATTATTTCCTCATTTAGTGGATATTTTCAGAAAAAAGTGAAATTTTCAAAAATCCAAAATATTGGCTGAAAACGACTAAATATCAAGGACTCATTGGGCGAATCGCTCTGGAACTGAAATCGGAACGCTCACTGACATTTGCCCTATCTGAAACTCTGATAAACGCCGGAAAAATGACTAAGTCCAAAAAAAAAATTTTTTAAACTTTTTTCAATTTTACCCCCGTCAGATATATATTCTACCCACACACATTTGGAACTCTCCTGGGGTACCCTCACACATATTATTCCCTCATTTAGTGGATATTTTCACAAAAAAGTGAAATTTTCAAAAATCCAAAATATTGGCAGAAAACGACTAAATATCAAGGACTCATTGGGCGAATCGCTCTGGAACTGAAATCGGAACGCTCACTGACATTTGCCCTATCTGAAAGTCTGATAAACGCCCGAAAAATGACTAAGTCCAAAAAAAAAAAATTTTTCAACTTTTTCCAAATTTACCCCCGTGGGATATATATTCTACCCACAGACAATTGGAACTCTCCTGGGGTACCCTCAGACATATTATTCCCTCATTTAGTGGATATTTTCACAAAAAAGTGAAATTTTCAAAAATCCTAAATATTGTCTGAAAACGAATAAATATCAAGGACTCATTGGGCGAATCGCTCTGGAACTGAAATCGGAACGCTCACTGACATTTGCCCTATCTGAAACTCTGATAAACGCCGGAATAATGACTAAGTCCAAAAAAAAATTTTTTTCACCTTTTTTCAATTTTACCCCCGTGGGATATATATTCTACCCACACACATTTGGAACTCTCCTGGGGTACCCTCACACATATTATTCCCTCATTTAGTGGATAATTTCAAAAAAAAGTGAAATTTTCAAACATCAAGAAAATTGGCTGAAAACGACTAAATAACAAGGAATCATTGGGTGAATCGCTCTAGAACTGAAATCGGAATGCTCACTGACATTTGCCCTATCTGAAAGTGTGATACACGCCGGAAAAATGACTAAGTCCAAAAAAAAATGTTTTCAACTTTTTTCAATTTTACCCCCGTGGGATATATATTCTACCCACACACATTTGGAACTCTCCTGGGGTACCCTCACACATATTATTCCCTCATTTAGTGGATATTTTCACAAAAAAGTGCCATTTTCAAAAATCCAGAAAATTGGCTGAAAACGACTAAATATCAAGGACTCATTGGGCGAGTCGATCTGGAACTGAAATCGGAACGCTCACTGACATTTGCCCTATCTGAAAGTCTGATAAACACCGGAAAAATGACTAAGTCCAAAAAAGAAAAAAAATTTTTCAACTTTTTTCAATTTTACCCCCGTGGGATATAAATTCTACCCACACACATTTGGAACTCTCCTGGGGTACCCTCACACATATTATTCCCTCATTTAGTGAATATTTTCACAAAAAATTGAAATTTTCAAAAATCCAGAAAATTGGCTGAAAACAACTAAATATCAAGGACTCATTGGGCGAATCGCTCTGGAACTGAAATCGGAATGCTCAATGACATTTCCCCTATCTAAAAGCCTGATAAATGCCGGAAAAAAGAGTTAAGTCCAAAAAAAAAATGTTTTCAACTTTTTTCAATTTTACCCCCGTGGGATATATATTCTACCCGCACACATTTGGAACTCTCCTGCGGTACCCTCATACATATTATTCCCTCAATTAGTGGATATTTTCACAAAAAAGTGAAATTTTCAAAAATCCAGAAAATTGGCTGAAAATGACAAAATATCAAGGACTCATTGGGCGAATCACTCTGGAACTGAAATCGGAAAGCTCACTGACATTTGCAGTATCTGAAAGTCTGATAAACGCCGGAAAAATGACTAAGTACAACAAAAAATTTTTTCAGCTTTTTTCAATTTTACCCCCGTGGGATATATATTCTACCCACACACATTTGGAACTCTCCTGGGGTACCCTCACACATATTATTCCCTCATTTAGTGGATATTTTCACAAAGAAGTGAAATTTTCAAAAATCCAGAAAATTGGCTGAAAACGACTAAGTATCAAGGACTCATTTGGCGAATCGCTCTGGAACTGAAATCGGAACGCTCACTGACATTTCCCCTATCTGAAAGTCTGATAAACGCCGGAAAAATGACGAAGTCCCCAAAAAAATTTTTTTTAGACTTTTTTCAATTTTACCCCCGTGGGATGTATATTCTACCCACACACATTTGGAACTCTCCTGGGGTACCCTCACACATATTATTCCCTCATTTAGTGGATATTTTCACAAAAAAGTGAAATTTTCAAAAATCCAGAAAATTGGCTGAAAACGACTAAATATCAAAGACTCATTTGGCGAATCGCTCTGGAACTGAGATGGGAATGCTCACTGACATTTCCCCTATCTTAAAGTCTGATAAACGCCAGAAAAATGACTAAGTCCAAAAAAAAATTTTTTTCAACTTTTTTCAATTTTACCCCGTGGGATATATATTCTAGCCACACAAATTTGGAACTCTCCTTCGGTACCCTCACACATATTATTCCCTCATTTAGTGGATATTTTCACAGAAAAGTGAAATTTTCAAAAATCCAGAAAATTGGCTGAAAACAACTAAATAGCAAGGACTCATTGGGCGAATCGCTCTGGAACTGAAATCGGAACGCTCACTGACATTTCCCTTATCTGAAAGTCTGATAAACGCCGGAAAAATGACTAAGTCCAAAAAAAAATTTTTTTCAACTTTTTTCAATTTTACCCCCGTGGGATATATATTCTACGCACACACATTTGGAACTCTCCTGGGGTACCCTCACACATATCATTCCCTCATTTAGTGGATATTTTCACAAAAAAGTGAAATTTTCAAAAATCCTAAATATTGTCTGAAAACGACTAAATATCAAGGACTCATTGGGCGAATCGCTCTGGAACTGAAATCGGAACGCTCACTGACATTTGCCCCATCTGAAAGTCTGATAAACGCCGGAAAAGTGACTAAGTCCCAAAAAAAAATTTTTTCAACTTTTTTCAATTTTACCCCCGTGGGATATATATTCTACCCACACACATTTGGAACTCTCCTGGGGTACCCTCAGACATATTATTTCCTCATTTAGTGGATATTTTCACAAAATAGTGAAATTTTCAAAAATCCTAAATATTGTCTGAAAACGACTAAATATCAAGGACTCATTGGGCGAATCGCTCTGGATCTGAAATCGGAATGCTCACTGACATTTGCCCTATCTGAAAGTCTGATAAACGCCGGAAAAATTACTAAGTCCAAAAAAAAAAATTTTTTCAACTTTTTTCAAATTTACCCCCGTGGGATATATATTCTACCCACACACATTTGGAACTCTCCTGGGGTACCCTCACACATATTATTCCCTCATTTAGTGGATATTTTCACAAAAAAGTGAAATTTTCAAAAATCCAAAATATTGGCTGAAAACGACTAAATATCAAGGACTCATTGGGCGAATCGCTCTGGAACTGAAATCGGAATGCTCACTGACATTTGCCCTATCTGAAAGTCTGATAAACGGCGGAAAAATGACTAAGTCCAAAAAAAAAATTTGTTCAACTTTTTTCAATTTGACCCCCGTGGGATATATATTCTACCGACATACATTTGGAACTCTCCTGGGGTACCCTCAGACATATTATTTCCTCATTTAGTGGATATTTTCAGAAAAAAGTGAAATTTTCAAAAATCCAAAATATTGGCTGAAAACGACTAAATATCAAGGACTCATTGGGCGAATCGCTCTGGAACTGAAATCGGAATGCTCACTGACATTTGCCCTATCTGAAAGTCTGATAAACGCCTGAAAAATGACTAAGTCCAAAAAAAAAAAATTTTTCAACTTTTTCCAAATTTACCCCCGTGGGATATATATTCTACCCACAGACAATTGGAACTCTCCTGGGGTACCCTTAGACATATTATTCCCTCATTTAGTGGATATTTTCACAAAAAAGTGAAATTTTCAAAAATCCTAAATATTGTCTGAAAACGACTAAATATCAAGGACTCATTGGGCGAATCGCTCTGGAACTGAAGTCGGAACGCTCACTGACATTTGCCCTATCTGAAACTCTGATAATTGCCGGAAAAATGACTAAGTCCAAAAAAAAAATTTTTTAAACTTTTTTCAATTTTACCCCCGTCAGATATATATTCTACCCACACACATTTGGAACTCTCCTGGGGTACCCTCACACATATTATTCCCTCATTTAGTGGATATTTTCACAAAAAAAGTGAAATTTTCAAAAATCCAAAATATTGGCTGAAAACAACTAAATATCAAGGACTCATTGGGCGAATCGCTCTGGAACTGAAATCGGAACGCTCACTGACATTTGCCCTATCTGAAAGTCTGATAAACGACGGAAAAATGACTAAGTCCAAAAAAAATTTGTTCAACTTTTTTCAATTTGACCCCAGTGGGATATATATTCTACCGACATACATTTGGAACTCTCCTGGGGTACCCTCAGACATATTATTTCCTCATTTAGTGGATATTTTCAGAAAAAAGTGAAATTTTCAAAAATCCAAAATATTGGCTGAAAACGACTAAATATCAAGGACTCATTGGGCGAATCGCTCTGGAACTGAAATCGGAACGCTCACTGACATTTGCCCTATCTGAAAGTCTGATAAACGCCCGAAAAATGACTAAGTCCAAAAAAAAAAAATTTTTCAACTTTTTCCAAATTTACCCCCGTGGGATATATATTCTACCCACAGACAATTGGAACTCTCCTGGGGTATCCTCAGACATATTATTCCCTCATTTAGTGGATATTTTCACAAAAAAGTGAAATTTTCAAAAATCCTAAATATTGTCTGAAAACGACTAAATTTCAAGGACTCATTGGGCGAATCGCTCTGGAACTGAAGTCGGAACGCTCACAGACATTTGTCCTATCTGAAACTCTGATAATTGAAGGAAAAATGACTAAGTCCAAAAAAAAAATTTTTTAAACTTTTTTCAATTTTACCCCCGTCAGATATATATTCTACCCACACACATTTGGAACTCTCCTGGGGTACCCTCACACATATTATTCCCTCATTTAGTGGATATTTTCACAAAAAAAGTGAAATTTTCAAAAATCCAAAATATTGGCTGAAAACAACTAAATATCAAGGACTCATTGGGCGAATCGCTCTGGAACTGAAATCGGAATGCTCACTGACATTTCCCCTATCTGAAAGTCTGATAAACGCCGGAAAAATGACAAAGTCCAAAAAAAAAATGTTTTCAACTTCTTTCAATTTTACCCCGGTCAGATATATATTCTACCCACACACATTTGGAACTCTCCTGGGGTACCCTCACACATATTATTCCCTCATTTAGTGGATATTTTCACAAAAAAGTGAAATTTTCAAAAATCCTAAATATTGTCTGAAAACGACTAAATATCAAGGACTCATTGGGCGAATCGCTCTGGAACTGAAATCGGAATGCTCACTGACATTTGCCCTATCTGAAAGTCTGATAAACGCCGGAAAAATGACTAAGTCCAAAAAAAAAATTTGTTCAACTTTTTTCAATTTGAACCCCGTGGGATATATATTCTACCGACATACATTTGGAACTCTCCTGGGGTACCCTCAGACATATTATTTCCTCATTTAGTGGATATTTTCAGAAAAAAGTGAAATTTTCAAAAATCCAAAATATTGGCTGAAAACGACTAAATATCAAAGACTCATTGGGCGAATCGCTCTGGAACTGAAATCGGAACGCTCACTGACATTTACCCTATCTGAAAGTCTGATAAACGCCCGAAAAATGACTAAGTCCAAAAAAAAAAAATTTTTCAACTTTTTCCAAATTTACCCCCGTGGGATATATATTCTACCCACAGACAATTGGAACTCTCCTGGGGTACCCTCACACATATTATTCCCTCATTTAGTGGATATTTTCACAAAAAAGTGAAATTTTCAAAAATCCAAAATATTGGCTGAAAACGACTAAATATCAAGGACTCATTGGGCGAATCGCTCTGGAACTGAAATCGGAACGCTCACTGACATTTGCCCTATCTGAAACTCTGATAAACGACGGAAAAATGACTAAGTCCAAAAAAAAAATTTGTTCAACTTTTTTCAATTTGACCCCCGTGGGATATATATTCTACCGACATACATTTGGAACTCTCCTGGGGTACCCTCAGACATATTATTTCCTCATTTAGTGGATATTTTCAGAAAAAAGTGAAATTTTCAAAAATCCAAAATATTGGCTGAAAACGACTAAATATCAAGGACTCATTGGGCGAATCGCTCTGGAACTGAAATCGGAACGCTCACTGACATTTGCCCTATCTGAAAGTCTGATAAACGCCCGAAAAATGACTAAGTCCAAAAAAAAAATTTTTTAAACTTTTTTCAATTTTACCCCCGTCAGATATATATTCTACCCACACACATTTGGAACTCTCCTGGGGTACCCTCACACATATTATTCCCTCATTTAGTGGATATTTTCACAAAAAAGTGAAATTTTCAAAAATCCAAAATATTGGCAGAAAACGACTAAATATCAAGGACTCATTGGGCGAATCGCTCTGGAACTGAAATCGGAACGCTCACTGACATTTGCCCTATCTGAAAGTCTGATAAACGCCCGAAAAATGACTAAGTCCAAAAAAAAATAATTTTTCAACTTTTTCCAAATTTACCCCCGTGGGATATATATTCTACCCACAGACAATTGGAACTCTCCTGGGGTACCCTCAGACATATTATTCCCTCATTTAGTGGATATTTTCACAAAAAAGTGAAATTTTCAAAAATCCTAAATATTGTCTGAAAACGAATAAATATCAAGGACTCATTGGGCGAATCGCTCTGGAACTGAAATCGGAACGCTCACTGACATTTGCCCTATCTGAAACTCTGATAAATGCCGGAAAAATGACTAAGTCCAAAAAAAAAATTTTTTAAACTTTTTTCAATTTTAACCCCCGTCAGATATATATTCTACCCACACACATTTGGAACTCTCCTGGGGTACCCTCACACATATTATTCCCTCATTTAGTGGATATTTTCACAAAAAAGTGAAATTTTCAAAAATCCAAAATATTGGCTGAAAACGACTAAATATCAAGGACTCATTGGGCGAATCGCTCTGGAACTGAAATCGGAACGCTCACTGACATTTGCCCTATCTGAAAGTCTGATAAACGACGGAAAAATGACTAAGTCCAAAAAAAAATTTGTTCAACTTTTTTCAATTTGACCCCCGTGGGATATATATTCTACCGACATACATTTGGAACTCTCCTGGGGTACCCTCAGACATATTATTTCCTCATTTAGTGGATATTTTCAGAAAAAAGTGAAATTTTCAAAAATCCAAAATATTGGCTGAAAACGACTAAATATCAAGGACTCATTGGGCGAATCGCTCTGGAACTGAAATCGGAACGCTCACTGACATTTACCCTATCTGAAAGTCTGATAAACGCCCGAAAAATGACTAAGTCCAAAAAAAAAAAATTTTTCAACTTTTTCCAAATTTACCCCCGTGGGATATATATTCTACCCACAGACAATTGGAACTCTCCTGGGGTACCCTCAGACATATTATTCCCTCATTTAGTGGATATTTTCACAAAAAAGTGAAATTTTCAAAAATCCTAAATATTGTCTGAAAACGACTAAATATCAAGGACTCATTGGGCGAATCGCTCTGGAACTGAAATCGGAACGCTCACTGACATTTGCCCTATCTGAAACTCTGATAAACGCCGGAAAAATGACTAAGTCCAAAAAAAAAATTTTTTAAACTTTTTTCAATTTTACCCCCGTCAGATATATATTCTACCCACACACATTTGGAACTCTCCTGGGGTACCCTCACACATATTATTCCCTCATTTAGTGGATATTTTCACAAAAAAGTGAAATTTTCAAAAATCCAAAATATTGGCTGAAAACGACTAAATATCAAGGACTCATTGGGCGAATCGCTCTGGAACTGAAATCGGAACGCTCACTGACATTTGCCCTATCTGAAAGTCTGATAAACGACGGAAAAATGACTAAGTCCAAAAAAAAAATTTGTTCAACTTTTTTCAATTTGACCCCGTGGGATATATATTCTACCGACATACATTTGGAACTCTCCTGGGGTACCCTCAGACATATTATTTCCTCATTTAGTGGATATTTTCAGAAAAAAGTGAAATTTTCAAAAATCCAAAATATTGGCTGAAAACGACTAAATATCAAGGACTCATTGGGCGAATCGCTCTGGAACTGAAATCGGAACGCTCACTGACATTTGCCCTATCTGAAAGTCTGATAAACGCCCGAAAAATGACTAAGTCCAAAAAAAAAAAATTTTTCAACTTTTTCCAAATTTACCCCCGTGGGATATATATTCTACCCAGAGACAATTGGAACTCTCCTGGGGTATCCTCAGACATATTATTCCCTCATTTAGTGGATATTTTCACAAAAAAGTGAAATTTTCAAAAATCCAAAATATTGGCTGAAAACGACTAAATATCAAGGACTCATTGGGCGAATCGCTCTGGAACTGAAGTCGGAACGCTCACTGACATTTGCCCTATCTGAAAGTCTGATAAACGACGGAAAAATGACTAAGTCCAAAAAAAAATTTGTTCAACTTTTTTCAATTTGACCCCCGTGGGATATATATTCTACCGACATACATTTGGAACTCTCCTGGGGTACCCTCAGACATATTATTTCCTCATTTAGTGGATATTTTCAGAAAAAAGTGAAATTTTCAAAAATCCAAAATATTGGCTGAAAACGACTAAATATCAAGGACTCATTGGGCGAATCGCTCTGGAACTGAAATCGGAACGCTCACTGACATTTACCCTATCTGAAAGTCTGATAAACGCCCGAAAAATGACTAAGTCCAAAAAAAAAAAATTTTTCAACTTTTTCCAAATTTACCCCCGTGGGATATATATTCTACCCACAGACAATTGGAACTCTCCTGGGGTACCCTCAGACATATTATTCCCTCATTTAGTGGATATTTTCACAAAAAAGTGAAATTTTCAAAAATCCTAAATATTGTCTGAAAACGACTAAATATCAAGGACTCATTGGGCGAATCGCTCTGGAACTGAAATCGGAACGCTCACTGACATTTGCCCTATCTGAAACTCTGATAAACGCCGGAAAAATGACTAAGTCCAAAAAAAAAATTTTTTAAACTTTTTTCAATTTTACCCCCGTCAGATATATATTCTACCCACACACATTTGGAACTCTCCTGGGGTACCCTCACACATATTATTCCCTCATTTAGTGGATATTTTCACAAAAAAGTGAAATTTTCAAAAATCCAAAATATTGGCTGAAAACGACTAAATATCAAGGACTCATTGGGCGAATCGCTCTGGAACTGAAATCGGAACGCTCACTGACATTTGCCCTATCTGAAAGTCTGATAAACGACGGAAAAATGACTAAGTCCAAAAAAAAAATTTGTTCAACTTTTTTCAATTTGACCCCCGTGGGATATATATTCTACCGACATACATTTGGAACTCTCCTGGGGTACCCTCAGACATATTATTTCCTCATTTAGTGGATATTTTCAGAAAAAAGTGAAATTTTCAAAAATCCAAAATATTGGCTGAAAACGACTAAATATCAAGGACTCATTGGGCGAATCGCTCTGGAACTGAAATCGGAACGCTCACTGACATTTGCCCTATCTGAAAGTCTGATAAACGCCCGAAAAATGACTAAGTCCAAAAAAAAAAAATTTTTCAACTTTTTCCAAATTTACCCCCGTGGGATATATATTCTACCCAGAGACAATTGGAACTCTCCTGGGGTATCCTCAGACATATTATTCCCTCATTTAGTGGATATTTTCACAAAAAAGTGAAATTTTCAAAAATCCTAAATATTGTCTGAAAACGACTAAATATCAAGGACTCATTGGGCGAATCGCTCTGGAACTGAAGTCGGAACGCTCACTGACATTTGCCCTATCTGAAACTCTGATAATTGCCGGAAAAATGACTAAGTCCAAAAAAAAAATTTTTTAAACTTTTTTCAATTTTACCCCCGTCAGATATATATTCTACCCACACACATTTGGAACTCTCCTGGGGTACCCTCACACATATTATTCCCTCATTTAGTGGATATTTTCACAAAAAAGTGAAATTTTCAAAAATCCAAAATATTGGCTGAAAACGACTAAATATCAAGGACTCATTGGGCGAATCGCTCTGGAACTGAAATCGGAACGCTCACTGACATTTGCCCTATCTGAAAGTCTGATAAACGCCGGAAAAATGACTAAGTCAAAAAAAAAAATTTTTTAAACTTTTTTCAATTTTACCCCCGTCAGACATATATTCTACCCACACACATTTGGAACTCTCCTGGGGTACCCTCACACATATTATTCCCTCATTTAGTGGATATTTTCACAAAAAAAGTGAAATTTTCAAAAATCCAAAATATTGGCTGAAAACAACTAAATATCAAGGACTCATTGGGCGAATCGCTCTGGAACTGAAATCGGAATGCTCACTGACATTTCCCCTATCTGAAAGTCTGATAAACGCCGGAAAAATGACAAAGTCCAAAAAAAAAATGTTTTCAACTTCTTTCAATTTTACCCCGGTCAGATATATATTCTACCCACACACATTTGGAACTCTCCTGGGGTACCCTCACACATATTATTCCCTCATTTAGTGGATATTTTCACAAAAAAGTGAAATTTTCAAAAATCCAAAATATTGGCTGAAAACGACTAAATATCAAGGACTCATTGGGCGAATCGCTCTGGAACTGAAATCGGAACGCTCACTGACATTTGCCCTATCTGAAAGTCTGATAAACGCCGGAAAAATGACTAAGTCCAAAAAAAAAATTTTTTAAACTTTTTTCAATTTTACCCCCGTCAGACATATATTCTACCCACACACATTTGGAACTCTCCTGGGGTACCCTCACACATATTATTCCCTCATTTAGTGGATATTTTCACAAAAAAAGTGAAATTTTCAAAAATCCAAAATATTGGCTGAAAACAACTAAATATCAAGGACTCATTGGGCGAATCGCTCTGGAACTGAAATCGGAATGCTCACTGACATTTCCCCTATCTGAAAGTCTGATAAACGCCGGAAAAATGACAAAGTCCAAAAAAAAAATGTTTTCAACTTCTTTCAATTTTACCCCGGTCAGATATATATTCTACCCACACACATTTGGAACTCTCCTGGGGTACCCTCACACATATTATTCCCTCATTTAGTGGATATTTTCACAAAAAAGTGAAATTTTCAAAAATCCTAAATATTGTCTGAAAACGACTAAATATCAAGGACTCATTGGGCGAATCGCTCTGGAACTGAAATCGGAATGCTCACTGACATTTGCCCTATCTGAAAGTCTGATAAACGCCGGAAAAATGACTAAGTCCAAAAAAAAAATTTGTTCAACTTTTTTCAATTTGAACCCCGTGGGATATATATTCTACCGACATACATTTGGAACTCTCCTGGGGTACCCTCAGACATATTATTTCCTCATTTAGTGGATATTTTCAGAAAAAAGTGAAATTTTCAAAAATCCAAAATATTGGCTGAAAACGACTAAATATCAAGGACTCATTGGGCGAATCGCTCTGGAACTGAAATCGGAACGCTCACTGACATTTACCCTATCTGAAAGTCTGATAAACGCCCGAAAAATGACTAAGTCCAAAAAAAAAAAATTTTTCAACTTTTTCCAAATTTACCCCCGTGGGATATATATTCTACCCACAGACAATTGGAACTCTCCTGGGGTACCCTCAGACATATTATTCCCTCATTTAGTGGATATTTTCACAAAAAAGTGAAATTTTCAAAAATCCTAAATATTGTCTGAAAACGACTAAATATCAAGGACTCATTGGGCGAATCGCTCTGGAACTGAAATCGGAACGCTCACTGACATTTGCCCTATCTGAAACTCTGATAAACGCCGGAAAAATGACTAAGTCCAAAAAAAAAATTTTTTAAACTTTTTTCAATTTTACCCCCGTCAGATATATATTCTACCCACACACATTTGGAACTCTCCTGGGGTACCCTCACACATATTATTCCCTCATTTAGTGGATATTTTCACAAAAAAGTGAAATTTTCAAAAATCCAAAATATTGGCTGAAAACGACTAAATATCAAGGACTCATTGGGCGAATCACTCTGGAACTGAAATCGGAACGCTCACTGACATTTGCCCTATCTGAAAGTCTGATAAACGACGGAAAAATGACTAAGTCCAAAAAAAAAATTTGTTCAACTTTTTTCAATTTGACCCCCGTGGGATATATATTCTACCGACATACATTTGGAACTCTCCTGGGGTACCCTCAGACATATTATTTCCTCATTTAGTGGATATTTTCAGAAAAAAGTGAAATTTTCAAAAATCCAAAATATTGGCTGAAAACGACTAAATATCAAGGACTCATTGGGCGAATCGCTCTGGAACTGAAATCGGAACGCTCACTGACATTTGCCCTATCTGAAAGTCTGATAAACGCCCGAAAAATGACTAAGTCCAAAAAAAAAAAATTTTTCAACTTTTTCCAAATTTACCCCCGTGGGATATATATTCTACCCACAGACAATTGGAACTCTCCTGGGGTATCCTCAGACATATTATTCCCTCATTTAGTGGATATTTTCACAAAAAAGTGAAATTTTCAAAAATCCTAAATATTGTCTGAAAACGACTAAATATCAAGGACTCATTGGGCGAATCGCTCTGGAACTGAAGTCGGAACGCTCACTGACATTTGCCCTATCTGAAACTCTGATAATTGCCGGAAAAATGACTAAGTCCAAAAAAAAAATTTTTTAAACTTTTTTCAATTTTACCCCCGTCAGATATATATTCTACCCACACACATTTGGAACTCTCCTGGGGTACCCTCACACATATTATTCCCTCATTTAGTGGATATTTTCACAAAAAAGTGAAATTTTCAAAAATCCAAAATATTGGCTGAAAACGACTAAATATCAAGGACTCATCGGGCGAATCGCTCTGGAACTGAAATCGGAACGCTCACTGACATTTGCCCTATCTGAAAGTCTGATAAACGCCGGAAAAATGACTAAGTCAAAAAAAAAAATTTTTTAAACTTTTTTCAATTTTACCCCCGTCACACATATATTCTACCCACACACATTTGGAACTCTCCTGGGGTACCCTCACACATATTATTCCCTCATTTAGTGGATATTTTCACAAAAAAAGTGAAATTTTCAAAAATCCAAAATATTGGCTGAAAACAACTAAATATCAAGGACTCATTGGGCGAATCGCTCTGGAACTGAAATCGGAATGCTCACTGACATTTCCCCTATCTGAAAGTCTGATAAACGCCGGAAAAATGACAAAGTCCAAAAAAAAAATGTTTTCAACTTCTTTCAATTTTACCCCGGTCAGATATATATTCTACCCACACACATTTGGAACTCTCCTGGGGTACCCTCACACATATTATTCCCTCATTTAGTGGATATTTTCACAAAAAAGTGAAATTTTCAAAAATAATAAATATTGTCTGAAAACGACTAAATATCAAGGACTCATTGGGCGAATCGCTCTGGAACTGAAATCGGAATGCTCACTGACATTTGCCCTATCTGAAAGTCTGATAAACGCCGGAAAAATGACTAAGTCCAAAAAAAAAATTTGTTCAACTTTTTTTAATTTGACCCCCGTGGGATATATATTCTACCGACATACATTTGGAACTCTCCTGGGGTACCCTCAGACATATTATTTCCTCATTTAGTGGATATTTTCAGAAAAAAGTGAAATTTTCAAAAATCCAAAATATTGGCTGAAAACGACTAAATATCAAGGACTCATTGGGCGAATCGCTCTGGAACTGAAATCGGAACGCTCACTGACATTTACCCTATCTGAAAGTCTGATAAACGCCCGAAAAATGACTAAGTCCAAAAAAAAAAAATTTTTCAACTTTTTCCAAATTTACCCCCGTGGGATATATATTCTACCCACAGACAATTGGAACTCTCCTGGGGTACCCTCAGACATATTATTCCCTCATTTAGTGGATATTTTCACAAGTGAAATTTTCAAAAATCCTAAATATTGTCTGAAAACGACTAAATATCAAGGACTCATTGGGCGAATCGCTCTGGAACTGAAATCGGAACGCTCACTGACATTTGCCCTATCTGAAAGTCTGATAAACGCCGGAAAAATGATAAAGTCCAAAAAAAAAATGTTTTCAACTTTTTTCAATTTTACCCCGGTCAGATATATATTTTACCCACACACATTTGGAACTCTCCTGGGGTACCCTCACACATATTATTCCCTCATTTAGTGGATATTTTCACAAAAAAGTGAAATTTTCAAAAATCCTAAATATTGTCTGAAAACGACTAAATATCAAGGACTCATTGGGCGAATCGCTCTGGAACTGAAATCGGAATGCTCACTGACATTTGCCCTATCTGAAAGTCTGGTAAACGCCGGAAAAATTGCTAAGTCCAAAAAAAAATTTTTTTTTCAACTTTTTTCAAATTTACCCCCGTGGGATATATATTCTACCCACACACATTTGGAACTCTCCTGTGGTACCCTCACACATATTATTCCCTCATTTAGTGGATATTTTCACAAAAAAGTGAAATTTTCAAAAATCCAAAATATTGGCTGAAAACAACTAAATATCAAGGACACATTGGGCGAATCGCTTTGGAACTGAAATCGGAACGCTCACTGACATTTGCCCTATCTGAAAGTCTGATAAACGCCGGAAAAATGACTAAGTCCCAAAAAAAAATTTTTTAAACTTTTTTCAATTTTACCCCCGTGGGATATATATTCTACCCACACATATTTGGAACTCTCCTGTGGTACCCTCACACATATTATTCCCTCATTTAGTGGATATTTTCACAAAAAAGTGAAATTTTCAAAAATCCAAAATATTGGCTGAAAACAACTAAATATCAAGGACACATTGGGCGAATCGCTTTGGAACTGAAATCGGAACGCTCACTGACATTTGCCCTATCTGAAAGTCTGATAAACGCCGGAAAAATGACTAAGTCCCAAAAAAAAATTTTTTAAACTTTTTTCAATTTTACCCCCGTGGGATATATATTCTACCCACACATATTTGGAACTCTCCTGTGGTACCCTCACACATATTATTCCCTCATTTAGTGGATATTTTCAGAAAAAAGTGAAATTTTCAAAAATCCAAAATATTGGCTGAAAACAACTAAATATCAAGGACTCATTGGGCGAATCGCTCTGGAACTGAAATCGGAATGCTCACTGATATTTGCCCTATCTGAAAGTCTGATAAACGCCGGAAAAATGACTAAGTCCCAAAAAAAAATTTTTTCAACTTTTTTCAATTTTACCCCCGTGGGATATATATTCTACCCACACACATTTGGAACTTTCCTGGGGTACCCTCAGACATATTATTTCCTCATTTAGTGGATATTTTCACAAAAAAGTGAAATTTTCAAAAATCCTAAATATTGTCTGAAAATGACTAAATATCAAGGACTCATCGGGCGAATCGCTCTGGAACTGAAATCGGAACGCTCACTGACATTTGCCCTATCTGAAAGTCTGATAAACGCCGGAAAAATGACTAAGTCAAAAAAAAAAATTTTTTAAACTTTTTTCAATTTTACCCCCGTCACACATATATTCTACCCACACACATTTGGAACTCTCCTGGGGTACCCTCACACATATTATTCCCTCATTTAGTGGATATTTTCACAAAAAAAGTGAAATTTTCAAAAATCCAAAATATTGGCTGAAAACAACTAAATATCAAGGACTCATTGGGCGAATCGCTCTGGAACTGAAATCGGAATGCTCACTGACATTTCCCCTATCTGAAAGTCTGATAAACGCCGGAAAAATGACAAAGTCCAAAAAAAAAATGTTTTCAACTTCTTTCAATTTTACCCCGGTCAGATATATATTCTACCCACACACATTTGGAACTCTCCTGGGGTACCCTCACACATATTATTCCCTCATTTAGTGGATATTTTCACAAAAAAGTGAAATTTTCAAAAATAATAAATATTGTCTGAAAACGACTAAATATCAAGGACTCATTGGGCGAATCGCTCTGGAACTGAAATCGGAATGCTCACTGACATTTGCCCTATCTGAAAGTCTGATAAACGCCGGAAAAATGACTAAGTCCAAAAAAAAAATTTGTTCAACTTTTTTTAATTTGACCCCCGTGGGATATATATTCTACCGACATACATTTGGAACTCTCCTGGGGTACCCTCAGACATATTATTTCCTCATTTAGTGGATATTTTCAGAAAAAAGTGAAATTTTCAAAAATCCAAAATATTGGCTGAAAACGACTAAATATCAAGGACTCATTGGGCGAATCGCTCTGGAACTGAAATCGGAACGCTCACTGACATTTACCCTATCTGAAAGTCTGATAAACGCCCGAAAAATGACTAAGTCCAAAAAAAAAAAATTTTTCAACTTTTTCCAAATTTACCCCCGTGGGATATATATTCTACCCACAGACAATTGGAACTCTCCTGGGGTACCCTCAGACATATTATTCCCTCATTTAGTGGATATTTTCACAAAAAAGTGAAATTTTCAAAAATCCTAAATATTGTCTGAAAACGACTAAATATCAAGGACTCATTGGGCGAATCGCTCTGGAACTGAAATCGGAACGCTCACTGACATTTGCCCTATCTGAAACTCTGATAAACGCCGGAAAAATGACTAAGTCCAAAAAAAAAATTTTTTAAACTTTTTTCAATTTTACCCCCGTCAGATATATATTCTACCCACACACATTTGGAACTCTCCTGGGGTACCCTCACACATATTATTCCCTCATTTAGTGGATATTTTCACAAAAAAGTGAAATTTTCAAATATCCAAAATATTGGCTGAAAACGACTAAATATCAAGGACTCATTGGGCGAATCGCTCTGGAACTGAAATCGGAACGCTCACTGACATTTGCCCTATCTGAAAGTCTGATAAACGCCGGAAAAATGACTAAGTCCCAAAAAAAAATTTTTTAAACTTTTTTCAATTTTACCCCGGTCAGATATATATTCTACCCACACCCATTTGGAACTCTCCTGGGGTACCCTCACACATATTATTCCCTCATTTAGTGGATATTTTCACAAAAAAGTGAAATTTTCAAAAATCCTAAATATTGTCTGAAAACGACTAAATATCAAGGACTCATTGGGCGAATCGCTCTGGATCTGAAATCGGAATGCTCACTGACATTTGCCCTATCTGAAAGTCTGATAAACGCCGGAAAAATGACTAAGAAAAAAAAAAAAATTTTTTAAACTTTTTTCAATTTTACCCCCGTCAGACATATATTCTACCCACACACATTTGGAACTCTCCTGGGGTACCCTCACACATATTATTCCCTCATTTAGTGGATATTTTCACAAAAAAAGTGAAATTTTCAAAAATCCAAAATAATGGCTGAAAACAACTAAATATCAAGGACTCATTGGGCGAATCGCTCTGGAACTGAAATCGGAATGCTCACTGACATTTGCCATATCTGAAAGTCTGATAAACGCCGGAAAAATGACTAAGTCCAAAAAAAAAATTTTTTCAACTTTTTTCAATTTTACCCCCGTCAGATATATATTCTACCCACACACATTTGGAACTCTCCTGGGGTACCCTCAGACATATTATTCCCTCATTTAGTGGATATTTTCACAAAAAAGTGATATTTTCAAAAATCCAGAAAATTTGCAGAAAACGACAAAATATCAAGTACTCATTTGGCGAATCGATCTGCAACTGAAATCGGAATGTTCACTGACATTTCCCCTATCTGAAAGTCTGATAAACGCTGGAAAAATGACTAATTTCAAAAAAAAAAAATTTTTCAACTTTTTTCAATTTTACCCCCGTCAGATATATATTCTACGCACACACATTTGGAACTCTCCTGGGGTACCCTCACACATATTATTCCCTCATTTAGTGGATATTTTCACAAAAAAGTGAAATTTTCAAAAATCCAAAATATTGGCTGAAAACAACTAAATATCAAGGACTCATTGGGCGAATCGCTCTGGAACTGAAATCGGAATGCTCACTGATATTTGCCCTATCTGAAAGTCTGATAAACGCCGGAAAAATGACTAAGTCCCAAAAAAAAATTTTTTCAACTTTTTTCAATTTGACCCCCGTGGGATATATATTCTACCGACATACATTTGGAACTCTCCTGGGGTACCCTCAGACATATTATTTCCTCATTTAGTGGATATTTTCAGAAAAAAGTGAAATTTTCAAAAATCCAAAATATTGGCTGAAAACGACTAAATATCAAGGACTCATTGGGCGAATCGCTCTGGAACTGAAATCGGAACGCTCACTGACATTTGCCCTATCTGAAAGTCTGATAAACGCCCGAAAAATGACTAAGTCCAAAAAAAAAAAATTTTTCAACTTTTTCCAAATTTACCCCCGTGGGATATATATTCTACCCACAGACAATTGGAACTCTCCTGGGGTACCCTCAGACATATTATTCCCTCATTTAGTGGATATTTTCACAAGTGAAATTTTCAAAAATCCTAAATATTGTCTGAAAACGACTAAATATCAAGGACTCATTGGGCGAATCGCTCTGGAACTGAAATCGGAACGCTCACTGACATTTGCCCTATCTGAAAGTCTGATAAACGCCGGAAAAATGATAAAGTCCAAAAAAAAAATGTTTTCAACTTTTTTCAATTTTACCCCGGTCAGATATATATTTTACCCACACACATTTGGAACTCTCCTGGGGTACCCTCACACATATTATTCCCTCATTTAGTGGATATTTTCACAAAAAAGTGAAATTTTCAAAAATCCTAAATATTGTCTGAAAACGACTAAATATCAAGGACTCATTGGGCGAATCGCTCTGGAACTGAAATCGGAATGCTCACTGACATTTGCCCTATCTGAAAGTCTGGTAAACGCCGGAAAAATTGCTAAGTCCAAAAAAAAATTTTTTTTTCAACTTTTTTCAAATTTACCCCCGTGGGATATATATTCTACCCACACACATTTGGAACTCTCCTGTGGTACCCTCACACATATTATTCCCTCATTTAGTGGATATTTTCAGAAAAAAGTGAAATTTTCAAAAATCCTAAATATTGGCTGAAAACGACTAAATATCAAGGACTCATTGGGCGAATCACTCTGGAACTGAAATCGGAATGCTCACTGACATTTGCCCTATCTGAAAGTCTGATAAACGCCGGAAAAATGACTAAGTCCAAAAAAAAAATTTTTTCAACTTTTTTCAATTTTACCCCCGTCAGATATATATTCTACCCACACACATTTGGAACTCTCCTGGGGTACCCTCAAACATATTATTCCCTCATTTAGTGGATATTTTCACAAAAAAGTGAAATTTTCAAAAATCCAAAATATTGGCTGAAAACAACTAAATATCAAGGACACATTGGGCGAATCGCTTTGGAACTGAAATCGGAACGCTCACTGACATTTGCCCTATCTGAAAGTCTGATAAACGCCGGAAAAATGACTAAGTCCCAAAAAAAAATTTTTTAAACTTTTTTCAATTTTACCCCCGTGGGATATATATTCTACCCACACATATTTGGAACTCTCCTGTGGTACCCTCACACATATTATTCCCTCATTTAGTGGATATTTTCACAAAAAAGTGAAATTTTCAAAAATCCAAAATATTGGCTGAAAACAACTAAATATCAAGGACACATTGGGCGAATCGCTTTGGAACTGAAATCGGAACGCTCACTGACATTTGCCCTATCTGAAAGTCTGATAAACGCCGGAAAAATGACTAAGTCCCAAAAAAAAATTTTTTAAACTTTTTTCAATTTTACCCCCGTGGGATATATATTCTACCCACACATATTTGGAACTCTCCTGTGGTACCCTCACACATATTATTCCCTCATTTAGTGGATATTTTCAGAAAAAAGTGAAATTTTCAAAAATCCAAAATATTGGCTGAAAACAACTAAATATCAAGGACTCATTGGGCGAATCGCTCTGGAACTGAAATCGGAATGCTCACTGATATTTGCCCTATCTGAAAGTCTGATAAACGCCGGAAAAATGACTAAGTCCCAAAAAAAAATTTTTTCAACTTTTTTCAATTTTACCCCCGTGGGATATATATTCTACCCACACACATTTGGAACTTTCCTGGGGTACCCTCAGACATATTATTTCCTCATTTAGTGGATATTTTCACAAAAAAGTGAAATTTTCAAAAATCCTAAATATTGTCTGAAAATGACTAAATATCAAGGACTCATTGTACGAATCGCTCTGGAACTGAATTCGGAATGCTCACTGACATTTGCCCTATCTGAAAGTCTGATAAACGCCAGAAAAATTACTAAGTCCAAAAAAAAAATTTTTTTCAACTTTTTTCAAATTTACCCCCGTGGGATATATATTCTACCCACACACATTTGGAACTCTCCTGGGGTACCCTCACACATATTATTCCCTCATTTAGTGGATATTTTCACAAAAAAAGTGAAATTTTCAAAAATCCAGAAAATTTGCAGAAAACGACAAAATATCAAGTACTCATTTGGCGAATCGATCTGCAAATGAAATCGGAATTTTCACTGACATTTCCACTATCTGAAAGTCTGATAAACGCTGGAAAAATGACTAATTTCAAAAAAAAAAATTTTTTCAACTTTTTTCAATTTGACCCCCGTGGGATATATATTCTACCGACATACATTTGGAACTCTCCTGGGGTACCCTCAGACATATTATTTCCTCATTTAGTGGATATTTTCAGAAAAAAGTGAAATTTTCAAAAATCCAAAATATTGGCTGAAAACGACTAAATATCAAGGACTCATTGGGCGAATCGCTCTGGAACTGAAATCGGAACGCTCACTGACATTTGCCCTATCTGAAAGTCTGATAAACGCCAAAAAAATGACAGTCCAAAAAAAAAATTTTTTAAACTTTTTTCAATTTTACCCCCGTGGGATATATATTCTACCCACACACATTTGGAACTCTCCTGGGGTACCCTCAGACATATTATTTCCTCATTTAGTGGATATTTTCACAAAAAAGTGAAATTTTCAAAAATCCAAAATATTGGCTGAAAACGACTAAATATCAAGGACTCATTGGGCGAATCGCTCTGGAACTGAAATCGGAACGCTCACTGACATTTGCCCTATCTGAAAGTCTGATAAACGCCGGAAAAATGACTAAGTCCCAAAAAAAATTTTTTCAACTTTTTTCAATTTGACCCCTGTGGGATATATATTCTACCGACATACATTTGGAACTCTCCTGGGGTACCCTCAGACATATTATTTCCTCATTTAGTGGATATTTTCAGAAAAAAGTGAAATTTTCAAAGATCCAAAATATTGGCTGAAAACGACTAAATATCAAGGACTCATTGGGCGAATCGCTCTGGAACTGAAATCGGAACGCTCACTGACATTTGCCCTATCTGAAAGTCTGATAAACGCCGGAAAAATGACTAAGTCCCAAAAAAAAATTTTTTCAACTTTTTTCAATTTGACCCCTGTGGGATATATATTCTACCGACATACATTTGGAACTCTCCTGGGGTACCCTCAGACATATTATTTCCTCATTTAGTGGATATTTTCAGAAAAAAGTGAAATTTTCAAAGATCCAAAATATTGGCTGAAAACGACTAAATATCAAGGACTCATTGGGCGAATCGCTCTGGAACTGAAATCGGAATGCTCACTGATATTTGCCCTATCTGAAAGTCTGATAAACGCCGGAAAAATGACTAAGTCCCAAAAAAAAATTTTTTCAACTTTTTTCAATTTGACCCCCGTGGGATATATATTCTACCGACATACATTTGGAACTCTCCTGGGGTACCCTCAGACATATTATTTCCTCATTTAGTGGATATTTTCAGAAAAAAGTGAAATTTTCAAATATCCAAAATATTGGCTGAAAACGACTAAATATCAAGGACTCATTGGGCGAATCGCTCTGGAACTGAAATCGGAACGCTCACTGACATTTGCCCTATCTGAAAGTCTGATAAACGCCCGAAAAATGACTAAGTCCAAAAAAAAAAAATTTTTCAACTTTTTCCAAATTTACCCCCGTGGGATATATATTCTACCCACAGACAATTGGAACTCTCCTGGGGTACCCTCAGACATATTATTCCCTCATTTAGTGGATATTTTCACAAGTGAAATTTTCAAAAATCCTAAATATTGTCTGAAAACGACTAAATATCAAGTACTCATTAGGTGAATCGCTCTGGAACTGAAATCGGAACGCTCACTGACATTTGCCCTATCTGAAAGTCTGATAAACGCCGGAAAAATGACTAAGTCCAAAAAAAAAATGTTTTAAACTTTTTTCAATTTTACCCCCGTCAGACAAATATTCTACCCACACACATTTGGAACTCTCCTGGGGTACCCTCACACATATTATTCCCTCATTTAGTGGATATTTTCACAAAAAAGTGAAATTTTAAAAAATCCAAAATATTGGCTGAAAACGACTAAATATCAAGGACTCATTGGGCGAATCGCTCTGGAAATGAAATCGGAACGCTCACTGACATTTCCCCTATCTGAAAGTCTGATAAACGCCCAAAAAATGACTAAGTCCAAAAAAAAAAAATTTTTCAACTTTTTCCAAATTTACCCCCGTGGGATATATATTCTACCCACAGACAATTGGAACTCTCCTGGGGTACCCTCAGACATATTATTCCCTCATTTAGTGGATATTTTCACAAAAAAGTGATATTTTCAAAAATCCAGAAAATTTGCAGAAAACGACAAAATATCAAGTACTCATTTGGCGAATCGATCTGCAACTGAAATCGGAATGTTCACTGACATTTCCCCTATCTGAAAGTCTGATAAACGCTGGAAAAATGACTAATTTCAAAAAAAAAAATTTTTTTAACTTTTTTCAATTTTACCCCCGTGGGATATATATTCTACCCACAGACAATTGGAAGTCTCCAGGGGTACCCTCACACTTATTATTCCCTCATTTAGTGGATATTTTCACAAAAAAGTGAAATTTTCAAAAATCCAAAATATTGTCTGAAAACGACTAAATATCAAGGACTCATTGGGCGAATCGCTCTGGAACTGAAATCGGAATGCTCACTGACATTTCCCCTATCTGAAAGTCTGATAAACGCCGGAAAAATGACAAAGTCCAAAAAAAAAATGTTTTCAACTTTTTTCAATTTTACCCCGGTCAGATATATATTTTACCCACACACATTTGGAACTCTCCTGGGGTACCCTCACACATATTATTCCCTCATTTAGTGGATATTTTCACAAAAAAGTGAAATTTTCAAAAATCCTAAATATTGTCTGAAAACGACTAAATATCAAGGACTCATTGGGCGAATCGCTCTGGAACTGAAATCGGAATGCTCACTGACATTTGCCCTATCTGAAAGTCTGGTAAACGCCGGAAAAATTGCTAAGTCCAAAAAAAAATTTTTTTTCAACTTTTTTCAAATTTACCCCCGTCAGATATATATTCTACCCACACACATTTGGAACTCTCCTGGGGTACCCTCAAACATATTATTCCCTCATTTAGTGGATATTTTCACAAAAAAGTGAAATTTTCAAAAATCCAAAATATTGGCTGAAAACAACTAAATATCAAGGACACATTGGGCGAATCGCTTTGGAACTGAAATCGGAACGCTCACTGACATTTGCCCTATCTGAAAGTCTGATAAACGCCCGAAAAATGACTAAGTCCAAAAAAAAAAAATTTTTCAACTTTTTCCAAATTTACCCCCGTGGGATATATATTCTACCCACAGACAATTGGAACTCTCCTGGGGTACCCTCAGACATATTATTCCCTCATTTAGTGGATATTTTCACAAAAAAGTGATATTTTCAAAAATCCAGAAAATTTGCAGAAAACGACAAAATATCAAGTACTCATTTGGCGAATCGATCTGCAACTGAAATCGGAATGTTCACTGACATTTCCCCTATCTGAAAGTCTGATAAACGCTGGAAAAATGACTAATTTAAAAAAAAAAAATTTTTTCAACTTTTTTCAATTTTACCCCCGTGGGATATATATTCTACCCACACACATTTGGAACTCTCCTGGGGTACCCTCAGACATATTATTTCCTCATTTAGTGGATATTTTCACAAAAAAGTGAAATTTTCAAAAATCCTAAATATTGTCTGAAAATGACTAAATATCAAGGACTCATTGGGCGAATCGCTCTGGAACTGAATTCGGAATGCTCACTGACATTTGCCCTATCTGAAAGTCTGATAAATGCCAGAAAAATTACTAAGTCCAAAAAAAAAATTTTTTTCAACTTTTTTCCAATTTACCCCCGTGGGATATATATTCTACCCACACACATTTGGAACTCTCCTGGGGTACCCTCACACATATTATTCCCTCATTTAGTGGATATTTTCAAAAAAGTGAAATTTTGAAAAATCCACAAAATTGGCTGAAAACGACTAGTTATCAAGGACTCATCGGGCGAATCGCTCTGGAAATGAAATCAGAACGCTCACTGACATTTCCCCTATCTGAAAGTCTGATAAACGCCCGAAAAATGACTAAGTCCAAAAAAAAAATCTTTTCAACTTTTTTCAAATTTACCCCCATGGGATATATATTCTACCCACACACATTTGGAACTCTCCTGGGGTACCCTCACACATATTATTCCCTCATTTAGTGGATATTTTCACAAAAAAAGTGAAATTTTCAAAAATCCAGAAAATTTGCAGAAAACGACAAAATATCAAGTACTCATTTGGCGAATCGATCTGCAAATGAAATCGGAATGTTCACTGACATTTCCACTATCTGAAAGTCTGATAAACGCTGGAAAAATGACTAATTTCAAAAAAAAAAAATTTTTCAACTTTTTTCAATTTACCCCCGTGGGATATATATTCTACCCACACACATTTGGAACTCTCCTGTGGTACCCTCACACATATTATTCCCTCATTTAGTGGATATTTTCACAAAAAAGTGAAATTTTCAAAAATCCAAAATATTGGCTGAAAACGAATAAATATCAAGGACTCATTGGGCGAATCGCTCTGGAACTGAAATCGGAACGCTCACTGACATTTGCCCTATCTGAAAGTCTGATAAACGCCGGAAAAATGACTAAGTCCAAAAAAAAATTTTTTCAACTTTTTTCAATTTGACCCCCGTGGGATATATATTCTACCCACACACATTTGGAACTCTCCTGGGGTACCCTCACACATATTATTCCCTCATTTAGTGGATATTTTCACAAAAAAGTGAAATTTTCAAAAATCCAAAATATAGTCTTAAAACGACTAAATATCAAGGACTCATTGGGCGAATCGCTCTGGAACTGAAATCGGAACGCTCACTGACATTTGCCCTATCTGAAAGTCTGATAAACGCCTTAAAAATGACTAAGTCCAAAAAAAAATTTTTTTTAACTTTTTTCAATTTTACCCCCGTCAGATATATATTCTGATCACACACATTTGGAACTCTCCTGGGGTACCCTCACACATATTATTCCCTCATTTAGTGGATATTTTCACAAAAAAGTGAACTTTTCAAAAATCCAAAATATTGGCTGAAAACGACTAAATATCAAGAACTCATTGGGCGAATCGCTCTGGAACTGAAATCGGAACGCTCACTGACATTTCCCCTATCTGAAAGTCTGATAAACGCCGGAAAAATGACTAAGTCCAAAAAAAAAATTTTTTCAACTTTTTTCAATTTTACCCCCGTGGGATATATATTCTACCCACACACATTTGGAACTCTCCTGTGGTACCGTCACACATATTATTCCCTCATTTAGTGGATATTTTCACAAAAAAGTGAAATTTTCAAAAATCCAAAATATTGGCTGAAAACGACTAAATATCAAGGACTCATTGGGCGAATCGCTCTGGAACTGAAATCGGAACGCTCACTGACATTTCCCCTATCTGAAAGTCTGATAAACGCCGGAAAAATGACTAAGTCCAAAAAAAAAAAATTTTTCAACTTTTTTCAAATTTACCCCCGTGGGATATATATTCTACCCACACACATTTGGAACTCTCCTGTGGTACCCTCACACATATTATTCCCTCATTTAGTGGATATTTTCACAAAAAAGTGAAATTTTCAAAAATCCAAAATATTGGCTGAAAACGACTAAATATCAAGGACTCATTGGGCGAATCGCTCTGGAACTGAAATCGGAACGCTCACTGACATTTGCCCTATCTGAAAGTCTGATAAACGCCGGAAAAATGACTAAGTCCAAAAAAAGAATTTTTTAAACTTTTTTCAATTTTACCCCCGTCAGATATATATTCTACCCACACACATTTGGAACTCTCCTGGGGTACCCTCACACATATTATTCCCTCATTTAGTGGATATTTTCACAAAAAAGTGAACTTTTCAAAAATCCAAAATATTGGCTGAAAACGACTAAATATCAAGGACTCATTGGGCCAATCGCTCTGGAACTGAAATCGGAACGCTCACTGACATTTGCCCTATCTGAAAGTCTGATAAACGCCTTAAAAATGACTAAGTCCAAAAAAAAATTTTTTTTAACTTTTTTCAATTTTACCCCCGTCAGATATATATTCTGATCACACACATTTGGAACTCTCCTGGGGTACCCTCACACATATTATTCCCTCATTTAGTGGATATTTTCACAAAAAAGTGAACTTTTCAAAAATCCAAAATATTGGCTGAAAACGACTAAATATCAAGAACTCATTGGGCGAATCGCTCTGGAACTGAAATCGGAACGCTCACTGACATTTCCCCTATCTGAAAGTCTGATAAACGCCGGAAAAATGACTAAGTCCAAAAAAAAAATTTTTTCAACTTTTTTCAATTTTACCCCCGTGGGATATATATTCTACCCACACACATTTGGAACTCTCCTGTGGTACCGTCACACATATTATTCCCTCATTTAGTGGATATTTTCACAAAAAAGTGAAATTTTCAAAAATCCAAAATATTGGCTGAAAACGACTAAATATCAAGGACTCATTGGGCGAATCGCTCTGGAACTGAAATCGGAACGCTCACTGACATTTCCCCTATCTGAAAGTCTGATAAACGCCGGAAAAATGACTAAGTCCAAAAAAAAAAAATTTTTCAACTTTTTTCAAATTTACCCCCGTGGGATATATATTCTACCCACACACATTTGGAACTCTCCTGTGGTACCCTCACACATATTATTCCCTCATTTAGTGGATATTTTCACAAAAAAGTGAAATTTTCAAAAATCCAAAATATTGGCTGAAAACGACTAAATATCAAGGACTCATTGGGCCAATCGCTCTGGAACTGAAATCGGAATGCTCACTGACATTTCCCCTATCTGAAAGTCTGATAAACGCCGGAAAAATGACTAAGTCCAAAAAAAAAATTTTTTCAACTTTTTTCAATTTTACCCCCGTGGGATATATATTCTACCCACACACATTTGGAACTCTCCTGTGGTACCCTCACACATATTATTCCCTCATTTAGTGGATATTTTCACAAAAAAGTGAAATTTTAAAAAATCCAAAATATTGGCTGAAAACGACTAAATATCAAGGACTCATTGGGCGAATCGCTCTGGAACTGAAATCGGAACGCTCACTGACATTTGCCCTATCTGAAAGTCTGATAAATGCCTTAAAAATGACTAAGTCCAAAAAAAAATTTTTTTAAACTTTTTTCAATTTTACCCCCGTCAGATATATATTCTGCCCACACACATTTGGAACTCTCCTGGGGTACCCTCACACATATTATTCCCTCATTTAGTGGATATTTTCACAAAAAAGTGAACTTTTCAAAAATCCAAAATATTGGCTGAAAACGACTAAATATCAAGGACTCATTGTGCGAATCGCTCTGGAACTGAAATCGGAACGCTCACTGACATTTGCCCTATCTGAAAGTCTGATAAACGCCTTAAAAATGACTAAGTCCAAAAAAAAAATTTTTTTAACTTTTTTCAATTTTACCCCCGTCAGATATATATTCTGCCCACACACATTTGGAACTCTCCTGGGGTACCCTCACACATATTATTCCCTCATTTAGTGGATATTTTCACAAAAATGTGAACTTTTCAAAAATCCAAAATATTGGCTGAAAACGACTAAATATCAAGGACTCATTGTGCGAATCGCTCTGGAACTGAAATCGGAACGCTCACTGACATTTGCCCTATCTGAAAGTCTGATAAACGCCTTAAAAATGACTAAGTCGAAAAAAAAAATTTTTTTTAACTTTTTTCAATTTTACCCCCGTCAGATATATATTCTGCCCACACACATTTGGAACTCTCCTGGGGTACCCTAACACATATTATTCCCTCATTTAGTGGATATTTTCACAAAAAAGTGAACTTTTCAAAAATCCAAAATATTGGCTGAAAACGACTAAATATCAAGGACTCATTGGGCGAATCGCTCTGGAACTGAAATCGGAACGCTCACTGACATTTGCCCTATCTGAAAGTCTGATAAACGCCTTAAAAATGACTAAGTCGAAAAAAAATATTTTTTTAAACTTTTTTCAATTTTACCCCCGTCAGATATATATTCTGCCCACACACATTTGGAACTCTCCTGGGGTACCCTCACACATATTATTCCCTCATTTAGTGGATATTTTCACAAAAAAGTGAAATTTTCAAAAATCCAAAATATTGGCTGAAAACGACTAAATATCAAGGACTCATTGGGCGAATCGCTCTGGAACTGAAATCGGAACGCTCACTGACATTTCCCCTATCTGAAAGTCTGATAAACGCCGGAAAAATGACTAATTCCAAAAAAAAAAAAATTTTCAACTTTTTTCAAATTTACCCCCGTGGGATATATATTCTACCCACACACATTTGGAACTCTCCTGTGGTACCCTCACACATATTATTCCCTCACTTAGTGGATATTTTCACAAAAAAGTGAAATTTTCAAAAATCCAAAATATTGGCTGAAAACGACTAAATATCAAGGACTAATTGGGCCAATCGCTCTGGAACTGAAATCGGAACGCTCACTGACATTTGCCCTATCTGAAAGTCTGATAAACGCCTTAAAAATGACTAAGTCCAAAAAAAAAATTTTTTTAACTTTTTTCTATTTTACCCCCGTCAGATATATATTCTGCCCACACACATTTGGAACTCTCCTGGGGTACCCTCACACATATTATTCCCTCATTTAGTGGATATTTTCACAAAAAAGTGAACTTTTCAAAAATCCAAAATATTGGCTGAAAACGACTAAATATCAAGGACTCATTGGGCGAATCGCTCTGGAACTGAAATCGGAACGCTCACTGACATTTACCCTATCTGAAAGTCTGATAAACGCCGGAAAAATGACTAAGTCCAAAAAAAAAATTTTTTCAACTTTTTTCAATTTTACCCCCGTGGGATATATATTCTACCCACACACATTTGGAACTCTCCTGGGGTACCCTCACACATATTATTCCCTCATTTAGTGGATATTTTCACAAAAAAGTGAAATTTTCAAAAATCCAAAATATTGGCTGAAAACGACTAAATATCAAGGACTCATTGGGCGAATCGCTCTGGAACTGAAATCGGAACGCTCACTGACATTTCCCCTATCTGAAAGTCTGATAAACGCCGGAAAAATGACTAAGTCTAAAAAAAAAATTTTTTAAACTTTTTTCAATTTTACCCCCGTCAGATATATATTCTACCCACACACATTTGGAACTCTCCTGGGGTACCCTCACACATATTATTCCCTCATTAAGTGGATATTTTCACAAAAAAGTGAAATTTTCAAAAATCCAAAATATTGGCTAAAAACGACTAAATATCAAGGACTCATTGGGCAAATCGCTCTGGAACTGAAATCGGAACGCTCAGTGACATTTGCCCTATCTGAAAGTTTGATAAACGCCGGAAAAATGACTAAGTAAAAAAAAAAAAATTTTTCAACTTTTTTCAATTTTACCCCCGTCAGATATATATTCTACCCACACACATTTGGAACTCTCCTGGGGTACCCTCACACATATTATTCCCTCATTTAGTGGATATTTTCACAAAAAAGTGAAATTTTCAAAAATCCAAAATAATGGCTGAAAACGACTAAATATCAAGGACTCATTGGGTCAGTCGTTCTGGAACTGAAATCGGAACGCTCACTGACATTTGCCATATCTGAAAGTCTGATAAACGCCCGAAAAATGACTAAGTCCAAAAAAAAAAATTTTTCAACTTTTTTCAATTTTACCCCCGTCAGATATATATTCTACCCACACACATTTGGAACTCTCCTGGGGTACCCTCACACATATTATTCCCTCATTTATTGGATATTTTCACAAAAAATTGAAATTTTCAAAAATCCAAAATATTGGCTGAAAACGACTAAATATCAAGGACTCATTGGGCGAATCGCTCTGGAACTGAAATCGAAATGCTCACTGACATTTACCCTCTCTGAAAGTCTGATAAACGCCCGAAAAATGACTAAGTCCAAAAAAAAAAATTTTTCAACTTTTTTCAATTTTACCCCCGTCAGATATATATTCTACCCACACACATTTGGAACTCTCCTGGGGTACCCTCACACATATTATTCCCTCATTTAGTGGATATTTTCACAAAAAAGTGAAATTTTCAAAAATCCAAAATATTGGCTGAAAACGACTAAATATCAAGGACTCATTGGGCGAATCGCTCTGGAACTGAAATCGAAACGCTCACTGACATTTGCCCTCTCTGAAAGTCTGATAAACGCCCGAAAAATGACTAAGTCGAAAAAAAAAAATTTTTCAACTTTTTTCAATTTTACCCCCGTCAGATATATATTCTACCCACACACATTTGGAACTCTCCTGGGGTACCCTCACACATATTATTCAGTCATTTAGTGGATATTTTCACAAAAAAGTGAAATTTTCAAAAATCCAAAATATTGGCTGAAAACGACTAAATATCAAGGACTCATTCGGTGAATCGCTCTGGAACTGAAATCGAAACGCTCACTGACATTTGCCCTCTCTGAAAGTCTGATAAACGCCCGAAAAATGACTAAGTCCAAAAAAAAAAAATTTTTCAACTTTTTTCAATTTTACCCCCGTCAGATATATATTCTACCCACACACATTTGTAACTCTCCTGGGGTACCCTCACACATATTATTCCCTCATTTAGTGGATATTTTCACAAAAAAGTGAAATTTTCAAAAATCCAAAATATTGGCTGAAAACGACTAAATATCAAGGACTCATTGGGCGAGTGGCTCTGGAACTGAAATCGGAACGCTCACTGACATTTGCCGTATCTGAAAGTCTGATAAACGCCCGAAAAATGACTAAGTCCAAAAAAAAAATTTTTCAACTTTTTTCAATTTTACCCCGTCAGATATATATTCTACCCACACACATTTGGAACTCTCCTGGGGTACCCTCACACATATTATTCCCTCATTTATTGGATATTTTCAAAAAAAATTGAAATTTTCAAAAATCCAAAATATTGGCTGAAAACGACTAAATATCAAGGACTCATTGGGCGAATCGCTCTGGAACTGAAATCGGAACGCTCACTGACATTTCCCCTATCTGAAAGTCTGATAAACGCCGGAAAAATGACTAAGTCTAAAAAAAAAATTTTTTAAACTTTTTTCAATTTTACCCCCGTCAGATATATATATATTCTACCCACACACATTTGGAACTCTCCTGGGGTACCCTCACACATATTATTCCCTCATTAAGTGGATATTTTCACAAAAAAGTGAAATTTTCAAAAATCCAAAATATTGGCTGAAAACGACTAAATATCAAGGACTCATTGGGCGAATCGCTCTGGAACTGAAATCGGAGCGCTCACTGACATTTGCCCTATCTGAAAGTCTGATAAACGCCCGAAAAATGACTAAGTCCAAAAAAAAAAATTTTTCAACTTTTTTCAATTTTACCCCCGTCAGATATATATTCTACCCACACACATTTGGAACTCTCCTGGGGTACCCTCACACATATTATTCCCTCATTTAGTGGATATTTTCACAAAAAAGTGAAATTTTCAAAAATCCAAAATAATGGCTGAAAACGACTAAATATCAAGGACTCATTGGGCGAATCGCTCTGGAACTGAAATCGGAACGTTCACTGACATTTGCCCTATCTGAAAGTCTGATAAACGCCGGAAAAATGACTAAGTCCAAAAAAAATTTTTTTTAAACTTTTTTCAATTTTACCCCCGTCAGATATATATTCTACCCACACACATTTGGAACTCTCCTGGGGTACCCTCACACATATTATTCCCTCATTTAGTGGATATTTTCACAAAAAAGTGAAATTTTCAAAAATCCAAAATATTGGTTGAAAACGACTAAATATCAAGGACTCATTGGGCGAATCGCTCTGGAACTGAAATCAGAACGCTCACTGACATTTCCCCTATCTGAAAGTCTGATAAACGCCGGAAAAATGACTAAGTCCAAAAAAAAATAATTTTTCAACTTTTTTCAAATTTACCCCCGTGGGATATATATTCTACCCACACACATTTGGAACTCTCCTGTGGTACCCTCACACATATTATTCCCTCATTTAGCGGATATTTTCACAAAAAAGTGAAATTTTCAAAAATCCAAAATATTGGCTGAAAACGACTAAATATCAAGGACTCATTGGGCCAATCGCTCTGGAACTGAAATCGGAATGCTCACTGACATTTCCCCTATCTGAAAGTCTGATAAACGCCGGAAAAATGACTAAGTCCAAAAAAAAAATTTTTTCAACTTTTTTCAATTTTACCCCCGTGGGATATATATTCTACCCACACACATTTGGAACTCTCCTGTGGTACCCTCACACATATTATTCCCTCATTTAGTGGATATTTTCACAAAAAAGTGAAATTTTAAAAAATCCAAAATATTGGCTGAAAACGACTAAATATCAAGGACTCATTGGGCGAATCGCTCTGGAACTGAAATCGGAACGCTCACTGACATTTGCCCTATCTGAAAGTCTGATAAATGCCTTAAAAATGACTAAGTCCAAAAAAAAATTTTTTTAAACTTTTTTCAATTTTACCCCCGTCAGATATATATTCTGCCCACACACATTTGGAACTCTCCTGGGGTACCCTCACACATATTATTCCCTCATTTAGTGGATATTTTCACAAAAAAGTGAACTTTTCAAAAATCCAAAATATTGGCTGAAAACGACTAAATATCAAGGACTCATTGTGCGAATCGCTCTGGAACTGAAATCGGAACGCTCACTGACATTTGCCCTATCTGAAAGTCTGATAAACGCCTTAAAAATGACTAAGTCCAAAAAAAAAATTTTTTTAACTTTTTTCAATTTTACCCCCGTCAGATATATATTCTGCCCACACACATTTGGAACTCTCCTGGGGTACCCTCACACATATTATTCCCTCATTTAGTGGATATTTTCACAAAAATGTGAACTTTTCAAAAATCCAAAATATTGGCTGAAAACGACTAAATATCAAGGACTCATTGTGCGAATCGCTCTGGAACTGAAATCGGAACGCTCACTGACATTTGCCCTATCTGAAAGTCTGATAAACGCCTTAAAAATGACTAAGTCGAAAAAAAAAATTTTTTTTAACTTTTTTCAATTTTACCCCCGTCAGATATATATTCTGCCCACACACATTTGGAACTCTCCTGGGGTACCCTAACACATATTATTCCCTCATTTAGTGGATATTTTCACAAAAAAGTGAACTTTTCAAAAATCCAAAATATTGGCTGAAAACGACTAAATATCAAGGACTCATTGGGCGAATCGCTCTGGAACTGAAATCGGAACGCTCACTGACATTTGCCCTATCTGAAAGTCTGATAAACGCCTTAAAAATGACTAAGTCGAAAAAAAATATTTTTTTAAACTTTTTTCAATTTTACCCCCGTCAGATATATATTCTGCCCACACACATTTGGAACTCTCCTGGGGTACCCTCACACATATTATTCCCTCATTTAGTGGATATTTTCACAAAAAAGTGAAATTTTCAAAAATCCAAAATATTGGCTGAAAACGACTAAATATCAAGGACTCATTGGGCGAATCGCTCTGGAACTGAAATCGGAACGCTCACTGACATTTCCCCTATCTGAAAGTCTGATAAACGCCGGAAAAATGACTAATTCCAAAAAAAAAAAAATTTTCAACTTTTTTCAAATTTACCCCCGTGGGATATATATTCTACCCACACACATTTGGAACTCTCCTGTGGTACCCTCACACATATTATTCCCTCACTTAGTGGATATTTTCACAAAAAAGTGAAATTTTCAAAAATCCAAAATATTGGCTGAAAACGACTAAATATCAAGGACTAATTGGGCCAATCGCTCTGGAACTGAAATCGGAACGCTCACTGACATTTGCCCTATCTGAAAGTCTGATAAACGCCTTAAAAATGACTAAGTCCAAAAAAAAAATTTTTTTAACTTTTTTCTATTTTACCCCCGTCAGATATATATTCTGCCCACACACATTTGGAACTCTCCTGGGGTACCCTCACACATATTATTCCCTCATTTAGTGGATATTTTCACAAAAAAGTGAACTTTTCAAAAATCCAAAATATTGGCTGAAAACGACTAAATATCAAGGACTCATTGGGCGAATCGCTCTGGAACTGAAATCGGAACGCTCACTGACATTTACCCTATCTGAAAGTCTGATAAACGCCGGAAAAATGACTAAGTCCAAAAAAAAAATTTTTTCAACTTTTTTCAATTTTACCCCCGTGGGATATATATTCTACCCACACACATTTGGAACTCTCCTGGGGTACCCTCACACATATTATTCCCTCATTTAGTGGATATTTTCACAAAAAAGTGAAATTTTCAAAAATCCAAAATATTGGCTGAAAACGACTAAATATCAAGGACTCATTGGGCGAATCGCTCTGGAACTGAAATCGGAACGCTCACTGACATTTCCCCTATCTGAAAGTCTGATAAACGCCGGAAAAATGACTAAGTCTAAAAAAAAAATTTTTTAAACTTTTTTCAATTTTACCCCCGTCAGATATATATTCTACCCACACACATTTGGAACTCTCCTGGGGTACCCTCACACATATTATTCCCTCATTAAGTGGATATTTTCACAAAAAAGTGAAATTTTCAAAAATCCAAAATATTGGCTAAAAACGACTAAATATCAAGGACTCATTGGGCAAATCGCTCTGGAACTGAAATCGGAACGCTCAGTGACATTTGCCCTATCTGAAAGTTTGATAAACGCCGGAAAAATGACTAAGTAAAAAAAAAAAAATTTTTCAACTTTTTTCAATTTTACCCCCGTCAGATATATATTCTACCCACACACATTTGGAACTCTCCTGGGGTACCCTCACACATATTATTCCCTCATTTAGTGGATATTTTCACAAAAAAGTGAAATTTTCAAAAATCCAAAATAATGGCTGAAAACGACTAAATATCAAGGACTCATTGGGTCAGTCGTTCTGGAACTGAAATCGGAACGCTCACTGACATTTGCCATATCTGAAAGTCTGATAAACGCCCGAAAAATGACTAAGTCCAAAAAAAAAAATTTTTCAACTTTTTTCAATTTTACCCCCGTCAGATATATATTCTACCCACACACATTTGGAACTCTCCTGGGGTACCCTCACACATATTATTCCCTCATTTATTGGATATTTTCACAAAAAATTGAAATTTTCAAAAATCCAAAATATTGGCTGAAAACGACTAAATATCAAGGACTCATTGGGCGAATCGCTCTGGAACTGAAATCGAAATGCTCACTGACATTTACCCTCTCTGAAAGTCTGATAAACGCCCGAAAAATGACTAAGTCCAAAAAAAAAAATTTTTCAACTTTTTTCAATTTTACCCCCGTCAGATATATATTCTACCCACACACATTTGGAACTCTCCTGGGGTACCCTCACACATATTATTCCCTCATTTAGTGGATATTTTCACAAAAAAGTGAAATTTTCAAAAATCCAAAATATTGGCTGAAAACGACTAAATATCAAGGACTCATTGGGCGAATCGCTCTGGAACTGAAATCGAAACGCTCACTGACATTTGCCCTCTCTGAAAGTCTGATAAACGCCCGAAAAATGACTAAGTCGAAAAAAAAAAATTTTTCAACTTTTTTCAATTTTACCCCCGTCAGATATATATTCTACCCACACACATTTGGAACTCTCCTGGGGTACCCTCACACATATTATTCAGTCATTTAGTGGATATTTTCACAAAAAAGTGAAATTTTCAAAAATCCAAAATATTGGCTGAAAACGACTAAATATCAAGGACTCATTCGGTGAATCGCTCTGGAACTGAAATCGAAACGCTCACTGACATTTGCCCTCTCTGAAAGTCTGATAAACGCCCGAAAAATGACTAAGTCCAAAAAAAAAAAATTTTTCAACTTTTTTCAATTTTACCCCCGTCAGATATATATTCTACCCACACACATTTGTAACTCTCCTGGGGTACCCTCACACATATTATTCCCTCATTTAGTGGATATTTTCACAAAAAAGTGAAATTTTCAAAAATCCAAAATATTGGCTGAAAACGACTAAATATCAAGGACTCATTGGGCGAGTGGCTCTGGAACTGAAATCGGAACGCTCACTGACATTTGCCGTATCTGAAAGTCTGATAAACGCCCGAAAAATGACTAAGTCCAAAAAAAAAATTTTTCAACTTTTTTCAATTTTACCCCGTCAGATATATATTCTACCCACACACATTTGGAACTCTCCTGGGGTACCCTCACACATATTATTCCCTCATTTATTGGATATTTTCAAAAAAAATTGAAATTTTCAAAAATCCAAAATATTGGCTGAAAACGACTAAATATCAAGGACTCATTGGGCGAATCGCTCTGGAACTGAAATCGGAACGCTCACTGACATTTCCCCTATCTGAAAGTCTGATAAACGCCGGAAAAATGACTAAGTCTAAAAAAAAAATTTTTTAAACTTTTTTCAATTTTACCCCCGTCAGATATATATATATTCTACCCACACACATTTGGAACTCTCCTGGGGTACCCTCACACATATTATTCCCTCATTAAGTGGATATTTTCACAAAAAAGTGAAATTTTCAAAAATCCAAAATATTGGCTGAAAACGACTAAATATCAAGGACTCATTGGGCGAATCGCTCTGGAACTGAAATCGGAGCGCTCACTGACATTTGCCCTATCTGAAAGTCTGATAAACGCCCGAAAAATGACTAAGTCCAAAAAAAAAAATTTTTCAACTTTTTTCAATTTTACCCCCGTCAGATATATATTCTACCCACACACATTTGGAACTCTCCTGGGGTACCCTCACACATATTATTCCCTCATTTAGTGGATATTTTCACAAAAAAGTGAAATTTTCAAAAATCCAAAATAATGGCTGAAAACGACTAAATATCAAGGACTCATTGGGCGAATCGCTCTGGAACTGAAATCGGAACGTTCACTGACATTTGCCCTATCTGAAAGTCTGATAAACGCCGGAAAAATGACTAAGTCCAAAAAAAATTTTTTTTAAACTTTTTTCAATTTTACCCCCGTCAGATATATATTCTACCCACACACATTTGGAACTCTCCTGGGGTACCCTCACACATATTATTCCCTCATTTAGTGGATATTTTCACAAAAAAGTGAAATTTTCAAAAATCCAAAATATTGGTTGAAAACGACTAAATATCAAGGACTCATTGGGCGAATCGCTCTGGAACTGAAATCAGAACGCTCACTGACATTTCCCCTATCTGAAAGTCTGATAAACGCCGGAAAAATGACTAAGTCCAAAAAAAAATAATTTTTCAACTTTTTTCAAATTTACCCCCGTGGGATATATATTCTACCCACACACATTTGGAACTCTCCTGTGGTACCCTCACACATATTATTCCCTCATTTAGCGGATATTTTCACAAAAAAGTGAAATTTTCAAAAATCCAAAATGTTGGCTGAAAACGACTAAATATTCAAGGACTCATTGGGCGAATCGCTCTGGAACTGAAATCGGAACGCTCACTGACATTTCCCCTATCTGAAAGTCTGATAAACGCCAGAAAAATGACTAAGTCCAAAAAAAAAATTTTTTAAACTTTTTTCAATTTTACCCCCATCAGATATATATTCTACCCACACACATTTGGAACTCTCCTGGGGTACCCTCACACATATTATTCCCTCATTTATTGGATATTTTCACAAAAAAGTGAAATTTTCAAAAATCCAAAATATTGGCTGAAAACGACTAAATATCAAGGACTCATTGGGCGAATCGCTCTGGAACTGAAATCGGAACGCTCACTGACATTTGCCCTATCTGAAAGTCTGATAAACGCCCGAAAAATGACTAAGTCCAAAAAAAAAAATTTTTAAACTTTTTTCAATTTTACCCCCGTCAGATATATATTCTACCCACACACATTTGGAACTCTCCTGGGGTACCCTCACACATATTATTCCCTCATTTAGTGGATATTTTCACAAAAAAGTGAAATTTTCAAAAATCCAAAATATTGGCTGAAAACGACTAAATATCAAGGACTCATTGGGCGAGTGGCTCTGGAACTGAAATCGGAACGCTCACTGACATTTGCCGTATCTGAAAGTCTGATAAACGCCCGAAAAATGACTAAGTCCAAAAAAAAAATTTTTCAACTTTTTTCAATTTTACCCCGTCAGATATATATTCTACCCACACACATTTGGAACTCTCCTGGGGTACCCTCACACATATTATTCCCTCATTTATTGGATATTTTCACAAAAAAGTGAAATTTTCAAAAATCCAAAATATTGGCTGAAAACGACTAAATATCAAGGACTCATTGGGCGAATCGCTCTGGAACTGAAATCGGAACGCTCACTGACATTTCCCCTATCTGAAAGTCTGATAAACGCCGGAAAAATGACTAAGTCTAAAAAAAAAATTTTTTAAACTTTTTTCAATTTTACCCCCGTCAGATATATATATATTCTACCCACACACATTTGGAACTCTCCTGGGGTACCCTCACATATATTATTCCCTCATTTAGTGGATATTTTCACAAAAAAGTGAAATTTTCAAAAATCCAAAATATTGGCTGAAAACGACTAAATATCAAGGACTCATTGGGCGAATCGCTCTGGAACTGAAATCGGAACGTTCACTGACATTTGCCCTATCTGAAAGTCTGATAAACGCCGGAAAAATGACTAAGTCCAAAAAAAATTTTTTTTAAACTTTTTTCAATTTTACCCCCGTCAGATATATATTCTACCCACACACATTTGGAACTCTCCTGGGGTACCCTCACACATATTATTCCCTCATTTAGTGGATATTTTCACAAAAAAGTGAAATTTTCAAAAATCCAAAATATTGGTTGAAAACGACTAAATATCAAGGACTCATTGGGCGAATCGCTCTGGAACTGAAATCGGAACGCTCACTGACATTTCCCCTATCTGAAAGTCTGATAAACGCCGGAAAAATGACTAAGTCCAAAAAAAAATAATTTTTCAACTTTTTTCAAATTTACCCCCGTGGGATATATATTCTACCCACACACATTTGGAACTCTCCTGTGGTACCCTCACACATATTATTCCCTCATTTAGCGGATATTTTCACAAAAAAGTGAAATTTTCAAAAATCCAAAATGTTGGCTGAAAACGACTAAATATTCAAGGACTCATTGGGCGAATCGCTCTGGAACTGAAATCGGAACGCTCACTGACATTTCCCCTATCTGAAAGTCTGATAAACGCCAGAAAAATGACTAAGTCCAAAAAAAAAATTTTTTAAACTTTTTTCAATTTTACCCCCATCAGATATATATTCTACCCACACACATTTGGAACTCTCCTGGGGTACCCTCACACATATTATTCCCTCATTTATTGGATATTTTCACAAAAAAGTGAAATTTTCAAAAATCCAAAATATTGGCTGAAAACGACTAAATATCAAGGACTCATTGGGCGAATCGCTCTGGAACTGAAATCGGAACGCTCACTGACATTTGCCCTATCTGAAAGTCTGATAAACGCCCGAAAAATGACTAAGTCCAAAAAAAAAAATTTTTAAACTTTTTTCAATTTTACCCCCGTCAGATATATATTCTACCCACACACATTTGGAACTCTCCTGGGGTACCCTCACACATATTATTCCCTCATTTAGTGGATATTTTCACAAAAAAGTGAAATTTTCAAAAATCCAAAATATTGGCTGAAAACGACTAAATATCAACGACTCATTCGGCGAATCGCTCTGGAACTGAAATCGAAACGCTCACTGACATTTGCCATATCTGAAAGTCTGATAAACGCCCGAAAAATGACTAAGTCCAAAAAAAAAAATTTTTCAACTTTTTTCAATTTTACCCCCGTCAGATATATATTCTACCCACACACATTTGGAACTCTCCTGGGGTACCCTCACACATATTATTCCCTCATTTAGTGGATATTTTCACAAAAAAGTGAAATTTTCAAAAATCCAAAATATTGGCTGAAAACGACTAAATATCAAGGACTCATTGGGCGAGTGGCTCTGTAACTGAAATCGGAACGCTCACTGACATTTGCCGTATCTGAAAGTCTGATAAACGCCCGAAAAATGACTAAGTCCAAAAAAAAAATTTTTCAACTTTTTTCAATTTTACCCCGTCAGATATATATTCTACCCACACACATTTGGAACTCTCCTGGGGTACCCTCACACATATTATTCCCTCATTTATTGGATATTTTCACAAAAAAGTGAAATTTTCAAAAATCCAAAATATTGGCTGAAAACGACTAAATATCAAGGACTCATTGGGCGAATCGCTCTGGAACTGAAATCGGAACGCTCACTGACATTTCCCCTATCTGAAAGTCTGATAAACGCCGGAAAAATGACTAAGTCTAAAAAAAAAATTTTTTAAACTTTTTTCAATTTTACCCCCGTCAGATATATATATATTCTACCCACACACATTTGGAACTCTCCTGGGGTACCCTCACACATATTATTCCCTCATTTAGTGGATATTTTCACAAAAAAGTGAAATTTTCAAAAATCCAAAATATTGGCTGAAAACGACTAAATATCAAGGACTCATTGGGCGAGTCGCTCTGGAACTGAAATCGGAATGCTCACTGACATTTGCCGTATCTGAAAGTCTGATAAACGCCCGAAAAATGACTAAGTCCAAAAAAAAAAATTTTTCAACTTTTTTCAATTTTACCCCCGTCAGATATATATTCTACCCACACACATTTGGAACTCTCCTGGGGTACCCTCACACATATTATTCCCTCATTTAGTGGATATTTTCACAAAAAAGTGAAATTTTCAAAAATCCAAAATATTGGCTGAAAACGACTAAATAACAAGGACTCATTGGGCGAGTCACTCTGGAACTGAAATCGGAACGATCACTGACATTTGCCGTATCTGAAAGTCTGATAAACGCCCGAAAAATGACTAAGTCCAAAAAAAAAAATTTTTCAACTTTTTTCAATTTTACCCCCGTCAGATATATATTCTACCCACACACATTTGGAACTCTCCTGGGGTACCCTCACACATATTATTCCCTCATTTATTGGATATTTTCACAAAAAAGTGAAATTTTCAAAAATCCAAAATATTGGCTGAAAACGACTAAATATCAAGGACTCATTGGGCGAATCGCTCTGGAACTGAAATCGGAACGCTCACTGACATTTCCCCTATCTGAAAGTCTGATAAACGCCGGAAAAATGACTAAGTCTAAAAAAAAAATTTTTTAAACTTTTTTCAATTTTACCCCCGTCAGATATATATTCTACCCACACACATTTGGAACTCTCCTGGGGTACCCTCACACATATTATTCCCTCATTTAGTGGATATTTTCACAAAAAAGTGAAATTTTCAAAAATCCAAAATATTGTCTGAAAACGACTAAATATCAAGGACTCATTGGGCGAATCGCTCTGGAACTGAAATCGGAACGCTCACTGACATTTGCCCTATCTGAAAGTCTGATAAACGCCGGAAAAATGACTAAGTCCAAAAAAAAAATTTTTTAAACTTTTTTCAATTTTACCCCCGTCAGATATATATTCTACCCACACACATTTGGAACTCTCCTGGGGTACCCTCACACATATTATTCCCTCATTTAGTGGATATTTTCACAAAAAAGTGAAATTTTCAAAAATCCAAAATATTGGCTGAAAACGACTAAATATCAAGGACTCATTGGGCGAATCGCTCTGGAACTGAAATCGGAACGCTCACTGACATTTCCCCTATCTGAAAGTCTGATAAACGCCAGAAAATTGACTTAGTCCAAAATAAAAAATTTTCAACTTTTTTCAATTTTACCCCCGTGGGATATATATTCTACCCACACATATTTGGAACTCTCCTGTGGTACCCTCACACATATTATTCCCTCATTTAGTGGATATTTTCACAAAAAAGTGAAATTTTCAAAAATCCAAAATATTGGCTGAAAACAACTAAATATCAAGGACTCATTGGGCGAATCGCTCTGGAACTGAAATCGGAACGCTCACTGACATTTGCCCTATCTGAAAGTCTGATAAACGCCCGAAAAATGACTAAGTCCAAAAAAAAAAATTTTTCAACTTTTTTCAAATTTACCCACGTGGGATATATATTCTACCCACACACATTTGGAACTCTCCTGGGGTAGCCTCACACATATTATTCCCTCATTTAGTGGATATTTTCACAAAAGAGTGAAATTTTCAAAAATCCAAAATATTGGCTGAAAACGACTAAATATCAAGGACTCATTGGGCGAATCGCTCTGGAACTGAAATCGGAACGCTCACTGACATTTCCCCTATCTGAAAGTCTGATAAACGCCGGAAAAATGACTAAGTCCAAAAAAAAAATGTTTTCAACTTTTTTCAATTTTACCCCCGTCAGATATATATTCTACCCACACACATTTGGAACTCTCCTGGGGTACCCTCACACATATTATTCCCTCATTTAGTGGATATTTTCACAAAAAAGTGAAATTTTCAAAAATCCAAAATATTGGCTGAAAACGACTAAATATCAAGGACTCATTGGGCGAATCGCTCTGGAACTGAAATCGGAACGCTCACTGACATTTCCCCTATCTGAAAGTCTGATAAACGCCAGAAAATTGACTTAGTCCAAAATAAAAAATTTTCAACTTTTTTCAATTTTACCCCCGTGGGATATATATTCTACCCACACACATTTGGAACTCTCCTGGGGCACCCTCACACATATTATTCCCTCATTTAGTGGATATTTTCACAAAAAAGTGAAATTTTCAAAAATCCAGAAATTTGGCTGAAAACGACTAAATATCAAAAACTCATTGGGCGAACCGCTCTGGAACTGAAATCGGAACGCTCACTGCCATTTCCACTATCTGAAAGTCTGATAAACGCCGGAAAAATGACTAAGTCCAAAAAAAAATGATTTCAACTTTTTTCAATTTTACCCCCGTGGGATATATATTCTACCCACACACATTTGGAACTCTCCTGGGGTACCCTCACACATATTATTCCCTCATTTAGTGGATATTTTCACAAAAAAGTGAAATTTTCAAAAATCCAAAATATTGGCTGAAAACGACTTAATATCATGGACTCATTGGGCGAATCGCTCTGGAACTGAAATCGGAATGCTCACTGACATTTCCCCTATCTGAAAGTTTGATAAACGCCGGAAAAATGACCTAGTCCAAAAAAAAATTTTTTTCAACTTCTTTCAATTTTACCCCCGTCAGATATTTATTCTACCCACACACATTTGGAGCTCTCCTGGGGTACCCTCACACATATTATTCCCTCATTTAGTGGATATTTTCACAAAAAAGTGAAATTTTCAAAAATCCAAAATATTGGCTGAAAACGACTAAACATCAAGGACTCATTGGGCGAATCGCTCTGGAACTGAAATTGGAATGTTCACTGACATTTGCCCTATCTGAAAGTCTGATAAACGACGGAAAAATGACTAAGTCCAAAAAAAAATTTTTTTCAACTTTTTTCAATTTTACCCCCGTCAGATATATATTCTACCCAAACACATTGGGAACTCTCCTGTGGTACCCTCACACATAATATTCCCTCATTTAGTGGATATTTTCTCAAAAAAGTGAAATTTTCAAAAATCCAAAATATTGGCTGAAAACAACTAAATATCAAGGACTCATTGGGCGAATCGCTCTGGAACTGAAATCGGAACGCTGACTGACATTTGCCCTATCTGAAAGTCTGATAAACGCCCGAAAAATGACTAAGTCCAAAAAAAAAAATTTTTCAACTTTTTTCAAATTTACCCACATGGGATATATATTCTACCCACACACATTTGGAACTCTCCTGGGGTAGCCTCACACATAGTATTCCCTCATTTAGTGGATATTTTCACAAAAAAGTGAAATTTTCAAAAATCCAGAAAATTGGCTGAAAACGACTAAATATCAAGGACTCATTGGGAGAATCGCTCTGGAACTGAAATCGGAACGCTCACTGACATCTCCCCTATCTGAAAGTCTGATAAACTCCAGAAAATTGACTTAGTCCAAAATAAAAAATTTTCAACTTTTTTCAATTTTACCCCCGTGGGATATATATTCTACCCAAACACATTTGGAACTCTCCTGGGGTACCCTCACACATATTATTTCCTCATTTAGTGGATATTTCACAAAAAAGTGAAATTTTCAAAAATCCTAAATATTGGCTGAAAACGACTAAATATCAAGGACTCATTGGGCGAATCGCTCTGGAACTGAAATCGGAATGCTCACTGACATTTCCTCTATCTGAAAGTCTGATGAACGCCGGAAAAAATGACTAAGTCCAAAAAAAAAAATTTTTCAACTTTTTTCAATTTTACCCCCGTGGGATATATATTCTAGCCACACACATTTGGAACTCTCCTGGGGTACCCTCACACATATTATTCCCTCATTTAGTGGATATTTTCACAAAAAAGTGAAGTTTTCAAAAATCCAGAAAATTGGCTGAAAACGACTAAATATCAAAGACTCATTGGGCGAACCGCTCTGGAACTGAAATCGGAACGCTCACTGACATTTCCCCTATCTGAAAGTCTGATGAACCCCGGAAAAATGACTAAGTCCAAAAAAAAATGTTTTCAACTTTTTTCAATTTTACCCCCGTGGGATATATATTCTACCCATACACATTTGGAACTCTCCTGGGGTACCCTCACACATATTATTCCCTCATTTAGTGGATATTTTTACAAAAAAGTGAAATTTTCAAAAATCCTAAATATTGGCTGAAAACGACTAAATATCAAAAACTCATTGGGCGAACCGCTCTGGAACTGAAATCGGAACGCTCACTGACATTTCCCCTATCTGAAAGTCTGATAAACGCCGGAAAAATGACTAAGTCCAAAAAAAAATGATTTCAACTTTTTTCAATTTTACCCCCGTGGGATATATATTCTACCCACACACATTTGGAACTCTCCTGGGGTACCCTCACACATATTATTCCCTCATTTAGTGGATATTTTCACAAAAAAGTGAAATTTTCAAAAATCCAAAATATTGGCTGAAAACGACTTAATATCATGGACTCATTGGGCGAATCGCTCTGGAACTGAAATCGGAATGCTCACTGACATTTCCCCTATCTGAAAGTTTGATAAACGCCGGAAAAATGACCAAGTCCAAAAAAAAATTTTTTTCAACTTCTTTCAATTTTACCCCCGTCAGATATATATTCTACCCACACACATTTGGAGCTCTCCTGGGGTACCCTCACACATATTATTCCCTCATTTAGTGGATATTTTCACAAAAAAGTGAAATTTTCAAAAATCCAAAATATTGGCTGAAAACGACTAAACATCAAGGACTCATTGGGCGAATCGCTCTGGAACTGAAATCGGAATGCTCACTGACATTTGCCCTATCTGAAAGTCTGATAAACGACGGAAAAATGACTAAGTCCAAAAAAAAATTTTTTTCAACTTTTTTCAATTTTACCCCCGTGGGATATATATTCTACCGACACATATTTGGAACTCTCCTGGGGTACACTCGCACATATTATTTCCTCATTTAGTGGATATTTTCACAAAAAAGTGAAATTTTCAAAAATCCAGAAAATTGGCTGAAAACGACTAAATATCAAGGACTCATTGGGAGAATCGCTCTGGAACTGAAATCGGAACGCTCACTGACATCTCCCCTATCTGAAAGTCTGATAAACTCCAGAAAATTGACTTAGTCCAAAATAAAAAATTTTCAACTTTTTTCAATTTTACCCCCGTGGGATATATATTCTACCCAAACACATTTGGAACTCTCCTGGGGTACCCTCACACATATTATTTCCTCATTTAGTGGATATTTCACAAAAAAGTGAAATTTTCAAAAATCCTAAATATTGGCTGAAAACGACTAAATATCAAGGACTCATTGGGCGAATCGCTCTGGAACTGAAATCGGAATGCTCACTGACATTTCCTCTATCTGAAAGTCTGATGAACGCCGGAAAAAATGACTAAGTCCAAAAAAAAAAATTTTTCAACTTTTTTCAATTTTACCCCCGTGGGATATATATTCTACCCACACATATTTGGAACTCTCCTGGGGTACCCTCGCACATATTATTTCCTCATTTAGTGGATATTTTCACAAAAAAGTGAAATTTTCAAAAATCCAGAAAATTGGCTGAAAACGACTAAATATCAAGGACTCATTGGGAGAATCGCTCTGGAACTGAAAACGGAACGCTCACTGACATTTCCCCTATCTGAAAGTCTGATAAACGCCAGAAAATTGACTTAGTCCAAAATAAAAAAATTTCAACTTTTTTCAATTTTACCCCCGTGGGATATATATTCTACCCACACACATTTGGAACTCTCCTGGGGCACCCTCACACATATTATTCCCTCATTTAGTGGATATTTTCACAAAAAAGTGAAATTTTCAAAAATCCAGAAATTTGGCTGAAAACGACTAAATATCAAAAACTCATTAGGCGAACCGCTCTGGAACTGAAATCGGAACGCTCACTGCCATTTCCCCTATCTGAAAGTCTGATAAACGCCGGAAAAATGACTAAGTCCAAAAAAAAATGATTTCAACTTTTTTCAATTTTACCCCCGTGGGATATATATTCTAGCCACACACATTTGGAACTCTCCTGGGGTACCCTCACACATATTATTCCCTCATTTAGTGGATATTTTCACAAAAAAGTGAAATTTTCAAAAATCCAGAAAATTGGCTGAAAACGACTAAATATCAAAAACTCATTGGGCGAACCGCTCTGGAACTGAAATCGGAACGCTCACTGACATTTCCCCTATCTGAAAGTCTGATAAACGCCGGAAAAATGACTAAGTCCAAAAAAAAATGATTTCAACTTTTTTCAATTTTACCCCCGTGGGATATATATTCTACCCACACACATTTGGAACTCTCCTGGGGTACCCTCACACATATTATTCCCTCATTTAGTGGATATTTTCACAAAAAAGTGAAATTTTCAAAAATCCAAAATATTGGCTGAAAACGACTTAATATCATGGACTCATTGGGCGAATCGCTCTGGAACTGAAATCGGAATGCTCACTGACATTTCCCCTATCTGAAAGTTTGATAAACGCCGGAAAAATGACCAAGTCCAAAAAAAAATTTTTTTCAACTTCTTTCAATTTTACCCCCGTCAGATATATATTCTACCCACACACATTTGGAGCTCTCCTGGGGTACCCTCACACATATTATTCCCTCATTTAGTGGATATTTTCACAAAAAAGTGAAATTTTCAAAAATCCAAAATATTGGCTGAAAACGACTAAATATCAAGGACTCATCGGGCGAATCGCTCTGGAACTGAAATCGGAATGCTCACTGACATTTCCTCTATCTGAAAGTCTGATGAACGCAGGAAAAAATGACTAAGTCCAAAAAAAAAAATTTTTCAACTTTTTTCAATTTTACCCCCGTGGGATATATATTCTACCCACACATATTTGGAACTCTCCTGGGGCACCCTCACACATATTATTCCCTCATTTAGTGGATATTTTCACAAAAAAGTGAAATTTTCAAAAATCCAAAATATTGGCTGAAAACGACTAAATATCAAGGACTCATTGGGCGAATCGCTCTGGAACTGAAATCGGAACGCTCACTGACATTTCCCATATCTGAAAGTCTGATAAACGCCGGAAAAATGACTAAGTCCAAAAAAATTTTTTTCAACTTTTTTCAAATTTACCCCGTGGGATATAAATTCTACGCCCAAACATTTGGAACTCTACTGTGGTACCCTCACACATATTATTCCCTCATTTAGTGGATATTTTCACAAAAAAAGTGAAATTTTGAAAAATCCAGAAAATTGGCTGAAAACGACTAAATATCAAGGACTCATTGGACGAATCGCTCTGGAACTGAAATTGGAACGCTCACTGACATTTGCCCTATCTGAAAGTCTGATAAACGCCGGAAAAATGACTACGTCCAAAAAAAAATTTTTTAAACTTTTTTCAATTTTACCCCCGTCAGATATATATTCTACCCACACACATTTGGAACTCTCCTGGGGTACCCTCACAAATATTATTCCCTCATTTAGTGGATATTTTCACAAAAAAGTGAAATTTTCAAAAATCCAAAATATTGGCTGAAAACGACTAAATATCAAGGACTCATTGGGCGAATCGCTCTGGAACTGAAATCGGAACGCTCACTGACATTTCCCCTATCTGAAAGTCTGATAAACGCCGGAAAAATGACTAAGTCCAAAAAAAAAATTTTTTAAACTTTTTTCAATTTTACCCCCGTCAGATATATATTCTACCCACACACATTTGGAACTCTCCAGGGGTACCCTCACACATATTATTCCCTCATTTAGTGGATATTTTCACAAAAAAGTGAAATTTTCAAAAATCCAAAATATTGGCTGAAAACGACTAAATATCAAGGACTCATTTAGTGTATCGCTCTGGAACTGGAATTGGAACACTCACTGACATTTGCCGTCTCTGAAAGTCTGATAAACGCTGGAAAAATGACTAAGTCCAAAAAAAAAATTTTTCAATTTTTTTCAATTTTACCCCCGTCAGATAAATATTCTACCCACACACATTTGGAACTCTCCTGGGGTACCCTCACACATATTATTCCCTCATTTAGTGGATATTTTCACAAAAAAGTGAAATTTTCAAAAATCCAAAATATTGGCTGAAAACGACTAAATATCAAGGACTCATTGGGCGAATCGCTCTGGAACTGAAATCGGAACACTCACTGACATTTCCCCTATCTGAAAGTCTGATAAACGCCGGAAAAATGACTAAGACTAAAAAAAAAAATTTTTTAAACTTTTTTCAATTTTAACCCCGTCAGATATATATTCTACCCACACACATTTGGAACTCTCCTGGGGTACCCTCACACATATTATTCCCTCATTTAGTGGATATTTTCACAAAAAAGTGAAATTTTCAAAAATCCAAAATATTGGCTGAAAACGACTAAATATCAAGGACTCATTGGGCGAATCACTCTGGAACTGAAATCGGAACGCTCACTGACATTTGCCCTATCTGAAAGTCTGATAAACGCCGGAAAAATGACTAAGTCCAAAAAAAAAATTTTTTAAACTTTTTTCAATTTTACCCCCGTCAGATATATATTCTACCCACACACATTTGGAACTCTCCTGGGGTACCCTCACACTTATTATTCCCTCATTTAGTGGATATTTTCACAAAAAAGTGAAATTTTCAAAAATCCAGAAAATTGGCTGAAAACGACTAAATATCAAGGACTCATTGGGAGAATCGCTCTGGAACTGAAATCGGAACGCTCACTGACATCTCCCCTATCTGAAAGTCTGATAAACTCCAGAAAATTGACTTAGTCCAAAATAAAAAATTTTCAACTTTTTTCAATTTTACCCCCGTGGGAAATATATTCTACCCATACACATTTGGAACTCTCCTGTGGTACCCTCACACATATTATTCCCTCATTTAGTGGATATTTTCACAAAAAAAGTGAAATTTTGAAAAATCCAGAAAATTGGCTGAAAACGACTAAATATCAAGGACTCATTGGACGAATCGCTCTGGAACTGAAATCGGAACGCTCACTGACATTTGCCCTATCTGAAAGTCTGATAAACGCCGGAAAAATGACTAAGTCCAAAAAAAAAATTTTTTAAACTTTTTTCAATTTTACCCCCGTCAGATATATATTCTACCCACACACATTTGGAACTCTCCTGGGTACCCTGACACATATTATTCCCTCATTTAGTGGATATTTTCACAAAAAAGTGAAATTTTCAAAAATCCAAAATATTGGCTGAAAACGACTAAATATCAAGGACTCATTGGGCGAATCACTCTGGAACTGAAATCGGAACGCTCACTGACATTTGCCCTATCTGAAAGTCTGATAAACGCCGGAAAAATGACTAAGTCCAAAAAAAAAATTTTTTTAACTTTTTTCAATTTTACCCCCGTGGGATATATATTCTACCCACACATATTTGGAACTCTCCTGTGGTACCCTCACACATATTATTCCCTCATTTAGTGGATATTTTCACAAAAAAGTGAACTTTTCAAAAATCCAAAATATTGGCTGAAAACAACTAAATATCAAGGACTCATTGGGCGAATCGCTCTGGAACTGAAATCGGAACGCTCACTGACATTTGCCCTATCTGAAAGTCTGATAAACGCCGGAAAAAGGACAAAGTCCAAAAAAAAAATTTTTTCAACTTTTTTCAATTTTACCCCCGTGGGATATATATTCTACCCACACACATTTGGAACTCTCCTGGGGTAGCCTCACACATATTATTCCCTCATTTAGTGGATATTTTAACAAAAGAGTGAAATTTTCAAAAATCCAAAATATTGGCTGAAAACGACTTAATATCATGGACTCATTGGGCGAATCGCTCTGGAACTGAAATCGGAATGCTCACTGACATTTCCCCTATCTGAAAGTTTGATAAACGCCGGAAAAATGACCAAGTCCAAAAAAAAATTTTTTTCAACTTCTTTCAATTTTACCCCCGTCAGATATATTCTACCCACACACATTTGGAGCTCTCCTGGGGTACCCTCACACATATTATTCCCTCATTTAGTGGATATTTTCACAAAAAAGTGAAATTTTCAAAAATCCAAAATATTGGCTGAAAACGACTAAACATCAAGGACTCATTGGGCGAATCGCTCTGGAACTGAAATCGGAACGCTCACTGACATTTCCCCTATCTGAAAGTGTGATAAACGCCCGAAAAATGACTAAGTCCAAAAAAAAATAATTTTTCAACTTTTTTCAAATTTACCCCCGTGGGATATATATTCTACCCACACACATTTGGAACTCTTCTGGGGTACCTTCACACATATTATTTCCTCATTTAGTGGATATTTTCACAAAAAAGTGAAATTTTCAAAAATCCAGAAAATTGGCTGAAAACGACTAAATATCAAGGACTCATTGGGAGAATCGCTCTGGAACTGAAATCGGAACGCTCACTGACATCTCCCCTATCTGAAAGTCTGATAAACTCCAGAAAATTGACTTAGTCCAAAATAAAAAATTTTCAACTTTTTTTAATTTTACCCCCATGGGATATATATTCTACCCACACACATTTGGAACTCTCCTGGGGTACCCTCACACATATTATTTCCTCATTTAGTGGATATTTCACAAAAAAGTGAAATTTTCAAAAATCCAGAAAATTGGCTGAAAACGACTAAATATCAAGGACTCATTGGGCGAATCGCTCTGGAACTGAAATCGGAACGCTCACTGACATTTGCCCTATCTGAAAGTCTGATAAACTCCAGAAAATTGACTTAGTCCAAAAAAAAAATTTTTTTCAACTTTTTTCAATTTTACCCTCGTCAGATATATATTCTACCCACACACATTTGGAACTCTCCTGGGGTACCCTCACACATATTATTCCCTCATTTAGTGGATATTTTCACAAAAAAGTGAAATTTTCAAAAATCCAAAATATTGGCTGAAAACGACTAAATATCAAGGACTCATTTAGTGTATCGCTCTGGAACTGGAATTGGAACACTCACTGACATTTGCCGTCTCTGAAAGTCTGATAAACGCCGGAAAAATGACTAAGTCCAAAAAAAAAATTTTTTAAACTTTTTTCAATTTTACCCCCGTCAGATATATATTCTACCCACACACATTTGGAACTCTCCTGGGGTACCCTCACACATATTATTCCCTCATTTAGTGGATATTTTCACAAAAAAGTGAAATTTTCAAAAATCCAAAATATTGGCTGAAAACGACTAAATATCAAGGACTCATTGGGCGAATCGCTCTGGAACTGAAATCGTAACGCTCACTGACATTTCCACTATATGAAAGTCTGATAAACGCCGGAAAAATGACAAAGTCCAAAAAAAAATGTTTTCAACTTTTTCCAATTTTACCCCCGTCAGATATATATTCTACCCACACACATTTGGAACTCTCCTGGGGTACCCTCACACATATTATTCCCTCATTTAGTGGATATTTTCACAAAAAAGTGAACTTTTCAAAAATCCAAAATATTGGCTGAAAACGACTAAATATCAAGGACTCATTGGGCGAATCGCTCTGGAACTGAAATCGTAACGCTCACTGACATTTCCACTATATGAAAGTCTGATAAACGCCGGAAAAATGACAAAGTCCAAAAAAAAATGTTTTCAACTTTTTCCAATTTTACCCCCGTCAGATATATATTCTACCCACACACATTTGGAACTCTCCTGGGGTACCCTCACACATATTATTCCCTCATTTAGTGGATATTTTCACAAAAAAGTGAACTTTTCAAAAATCCAAAATATTGGCTGAAAACAACTAAATATCAAGGACTCATTGGGCGAATCGCTCTGGAACTGAAATCGGAACGCTCACTGACATTTGCCCTATCTGAAAGTCTGATAAACGCCGGAAAAAGGACAAAGTCCAAAAAAAAAATTTTTTCAACTTTTTTCAATTTTACCCCCGTGGGATATATATTCTACCCACACACATTTGGAACTCTCCTGGGGTAGCCTCACACATATTATTCCCTCATTTAGTGGATATTTTAACAAAAGAGTGAAATTTTCAAAAATCCAAAATATTGGCTGAAAACGACTTAATATCATGGACTCATTGGGCGAATCGCTCTGGAACTGAAATCGGAATGCTCACTGACATTTCCCCTATCTGAAAGTTTGATAAACGCCGGAAAAATGACCAAGTCCAAAAAAAAATTTTTTTCAACTTCTTTCAATTTTACCCCCGTCAGATATATTCTACCCACACACATTTGGAGCTCTCCTGGGGTACCCTCACACATATTATTCCCTCATTTAGTGGATATTTTCACAAAAAAGTGAAATTTTCAAAAATCCAAAATATTGGCTGAAAACGACTAAACATCAAGGACTCATTGGGCGAATCGCTCTGGAACTGAAATCGGAACGCTCACTGACATTTCCCCTATCTGAAAGTGTGATAAACGCCCGAAAAATGACTAAGTCCAAAAAAAAATAATTTTTCAACTTTTTTCAAATTTACCCCCGTGGGATATATATTCTACCCACACACATTTGGAACTCTTCTGGGGTACCTTCACACATATTATTTCCTCATTTAGTGGATATTTTCACAAAAAAGTGAAATTTTCAAAAATCCAGAAAATTGGCTGAAAACGACTAAATATCAAGGACTCATTGGGAGAATCGCTCTGGAACTGAAATCGGAACGCTCACTGACATCTCCCCTATCTGAAAGTCTGATAAACTCCAGAAAATTGACTTAGTCCAAAATAAAAAATTTTCAACTTTTTTTAATTTTACCCCCATGGGATATATATTCTACCCACACACATTTGGAACTCTCCTGGGGTACCCTCACACATATTATTTCCTCATTTAGTGGATATTTCACAAAAAAGTGAAATTTTCAAAAATCCAGAAAATTGGCTGAAAACGACTAAATATCAAGGACTCATTGGGCGAATCGCTCTGGAACTGAAATCGGAACGCTCACTGACATTTGCCCTATCTGAAAGTCTGATAAACTCCAGAAAATTGACTTAGTCCAAAAAAAAAATTTTTTTCAACTTTTTTCAATTTTACCCTCGTCAGATATATATTCTACCCACACACATTTGGAACTCTCCTGGGGTACCCTCACACATATTATTCCCTCATTTAGTGGATATTTTCACAAAAAAGTGAAATTTTCAAAAATCCAAAATATTGGCTGAAAACGACTAAATATCAAGGACTCATTTAGTGTATCGCTCTGGAACTGGAATTGGAACACTCACTGACATTTGCCGTCTCTGAAAGTCTGATAAACGCCGGAAAAATGACTAAGTCCAAAAAAAAAATTTTTTAAACTTTTTTCAATTTTACCCCCGTCAGATATATATTCTACCCACACACATTTGGAACTCTCCTGGGGTACCCTCACACATATTATTCCCTCATTTAGTGGATATTTTCACAAAAAAGTGAAATTTTCAAAAATCCAAAATATTGGCTGAAAACGACTAAATATCAAGGACTCATTGGGCGAATCGCTCTGGAACTGAAATCGTAACGCTCACTGACATTTCCACTATATGAAAGTCTGATAAACGCCGGAAAAATGACAAAGTCCAAAAAAAAATGTTTTCAACTTTTTCCAATTTTACCCCCGTCAGATATATATTCTACCCACACACATTTGGAACTCTCCTGGGGTACCCTCACACATATTATTCCCTCATTTAGTGGATATTTTCACAAAAAAGTGAAATTTTCAAAAATTAAATATTGGCTGAAAACGACTAAATATCAAGGACTCATTGGGCGAATCGCTCTGGAACTGAAATCGGAACGCTCACTGACATTTCCCCTATCTTAAAGTCTGATAAACGCCAGAAAATTGACTTAGTCCAAAATAAAAAATTTTCAACTTTTTTCAATTTTACCCCCGTGGGATATATATTCTACCCACACATATTGGGAACTCTCCTGTGGTACCCTCACACATATTATTCCCTCATTTAGTGGATATTTTCACAAAAAAGAGAAATTTTCAAAAATCCAAAATATTGGCTGAAAACAACTAAATATCAAGGACTCATTGGGCGAATCGCTCTGGAACTGAAATCGGAATGCTCACTGACATTTCCCCTATCTGAAAGTGTGATAAACGCCCGAAAAATGACTAAGTCCAAAAAAAAAAAATTTTTCAACTTTTTTCAAATTTACCCCCGTGGGATATATATTCTACCCACACACATTTGGAACTCTCCTGGGGTACCCTCACACATATTATTCCCTCATTTAGTGGATATTTTCACAAAAAAGTCAAATTTTCAAAAATCCAAAATATTGGCTGAAAACAACTAAATATCAAGGACTCATTGGGCGAATCGCTCTGGAACTGAAATCGGAACGCTCACTGACATTTGCCCTATCTGAAAGTCTGATAAACGCCGGAAAAAGGACAAAGTCCAAAAAAAAAATTTTTTCAACTTTTTTCAATTTTACCCCCGTGGGATATATATTCTACCCACACACATTTGGAACTCTCCTGGGGTAGCCTCACACATATTATTCCCTCATTTAGTGGATATTTTAACAAAAGAGTGAAATTTTCAAAAATCCAAAATATTGGCTGAAAACGACTTAATATCATGGACTCATTGGGCGAATCGCTCTGGAACTGAAATCGGAATGCTCACTGACATTTCCCCTATCTGAAAGTTTGAGAAACGCCGGAAAAATGACCAAGTCCAAAAAAAAATTTTTTTCAACTTCTTTCAATTTTACCCCCGTCAGATATATTCTACCCACACACATTTGGAGCTCTCCTGGGGTACCCTCACACATATTATTCCCTCATTTAGTGGATATTTTCACAAAAAAGTGAAATTTTCAAAAATCCAAAATATTGGCTGAAAACGACTAAACATCAAGGACTCATTGGGCGAATCGCTCTGGAACTGAAATCGGAACGCTCACTGACATTTCCCCTATCTGAAAGTGTGATAAACGCCCGAAAAATGACTAAGTCCAAAAAAAAATAATTTTTCAACTTTTTTCAAATTTACCCCCGTGGGATATATATTCTACCCACACACATTTGGAACTCTTCTGGGGTACCTTCACACATATTATTTCCTCATTTAGTGGATATTTTCACAAAAAAGTGAAATTTTCAAAAATCCAGAAAATTGGCTGAAAACGACTAAATATCAAGGACTCATTGGGAGAATCGCTCTGGAACTGAAATCGGAACGCTCACTGACATCTCCCCTATCTGAAAGTCTGATAAACTCCAGAAAATTGACTTAGTCCAAAATAAAAAATTTTCAACTTTTTTTAATTTTACCCCCATGGGATATATATTCTACCCACACACATTTGGAACTCTCCTGGGGTACCCTCACACATATTATTTCCTCATTTAGTGGATATTTCACAAAAAAGTGAAATTTTCAAAAATCCAGAAAATTGGCTGAAAACGACTAAATATCAAGGACTCATTGGGCGAATCGCTCTGGAACTGAAATCGGAACGCTCACTGACATTTGCCCTATCTGAAAGTCTGATAAACTCCAGAAAATTGACTTAGTCCAAAAAAAAAATTTTTTTCAACTTTTTTCAATTTTACCCTCGTCAGATATATATTCTACCCACACACATTTGGAACTCTCCTGGGGTACCCTCACACATATTATTCCCTCATTTAGTGGATATTTTCACAAAAAAGTGAAATTTTCAAAAATCCAAAATATTGGCTGAAAACGACTAAATATCAAGGACTCATTTAGTGTATCGCTCTGGAACTGGAATTGGAACACTCACTGACATTTGCCGTCTCTGAAAGTCTGATAAACGCCGGAAAAATGACTAAGTCCAAAAAAAAAATTTTTTAAACTTTTTTCAATTTTACCCCCGTCAGATATATATTCTACCCACACACATTTGGAACTCTCCTGGGGTACCCTCACACATATTATTCCCTCATTTAGTGGATATTTTCACAAAAAAGTGAAATTTTCAAAAATCCAAAATATTGGCTGAAAACGACTAAATATCAAGGACTCATTGGGCGAATCGCTCTGGAACTGAAATCGTAACGCTCACTGACATTTCCACTATATGAAAGTCTGATAAACGCCGGAAAAATGACAAAGTCCAAAAAAAAAATGTTTTCAACTTTTTCCAATTTTACCCCCGTCAGATATATATTCTACCCACACACATTTGGAACTCTCCTGGGGTACCCTCACACATATTATTCCCTCATTTAGTGGATATTTTCACAAAAAAAGTGAAATTTTCAAAAATACAAAATATTGGCTGAAAACGACTAAATATCAAGGACTCATTGGGCGAATCGCTCTGGAACTGAAATCGGAACGCTCACTGACATTTCCCCTATCTTAAAGTCTGATAAACGCCAGAAAATTGACTTAGTCCAAAATAAAAAATTTTCAACTTTTTTCAATTTTACCCCCGTGGGATATATATTCTACCCACACATATTGGGAACTCTCCTGTGGTACCCTCACACATATTATTCCCTCATTTAGTGGATATTTTCACAAAAAAGAGAAATTTTCAAAAATCCAAAATATTGGCTGAAAACAACTAAATATCAAGGACTCATTGGGCGAATCGCTCTGGAACTGAAATCGGAATGCTCACTGACATTTCCCCTATCTGAAAGTGTGATAAACGCCCGAAAAATGACTAAGTCCAAAAAAAAAAAATTTTTCAACTTTTTTCAAATTTACCCCCGTGGGATATATATTCTACCCACACACATTTGGAACTCTCCTGGGGTACCCTCACACATATTATTCCCTCATTTAGTGGATATTTTCACAAAAAAGTCAAATTTTCAAAAATCCAAAATATTGGCTGAAAACAACTAAATATCAAGGACTCATTGGGCGAATCGCTCTGGAACTGAAATCGGAACGCTCACTGACATTTGCCCTATCTGAAAGTCTGATAAACGCCGGAAAAAGGACAAAGTCCAAAAAAAAAATTTTTTCAACTTTTTTCAATTTTACCCCCGTGGGATATATATTCTACCCACACACATTTGGAACTCTCCTGGGGTAGCCTCACACATATTATTCCCTCATTTAGTGGATATTTTAACAAAAGAGTGAAATTTTCAAAAATCCAAAATATTGGCTGAAAACGACTTAATATCATGGACTCATTGGGCGAATCGCTCTGGAACTGAAATCGGAATGCTCACTGACATTTCCCCTATCTGAAAGTTTGAGAAACGCCGGAAAAATGACCAAGTCCAAAAAAAAATTTTTTTCAACTTTCAATTTTACCCCCGTCAGATATATATTCTACCCACACACATTTGGAGCTCTCCTGGGGTACCCTCACACATATTATTCCCTCATTTAGTGGATATTTTCACAAAAAAGTGAAATTTTCAAAAATCCAAAATATTGGCTGAAAACGACTAAACATCAAGGACACATTGGGCGAATCACTCTGGAACTGAAATCGGAATGCTCACTGACATTTGCCCTATCTGAAAGTCTGATAAACGAAGGAAAAATGACTAAGTCCAAAAAAAAATTTTTTTCAACTTTTTTCAATTTTACCCCCGTCAGATATATATTCTACCCACACACATTTGGAACTCTCCTGTGGTACCCTCACACATAATATTCCCTCATTTAGTGGATATTTTCACAAAAAAGTGAAATTTTCAAAAATCCAAAATATTGGCTGAAAACAACTAAATATCAAGGACTCATTGGGCGAATCGCTCTGGAACTGAAATCGGAACGCTCACTGACATTTCCCCTATCTGAAAGTGTGATAAACGCCCGAAAAATGACTAAGTCCAAAAAAAAATAATTTTTCAACTTTTTTCAAATTTACCCCCGTGGGATATATATTCTACCCACACACATTTGGAACTCTCCTGGGGTACCCTCACACATATTATTCCCTCATTTAGTGGATATTTTCTCAAAAAAGTGAAATTTTCAAAAATCCAAAATATTGGCTGAAAACAACTAAATATCAAGGACTCATTGGGCGAATCGCTCTGGAACTGAAATCGGAACGCTGACTGACATTTGCCCTATCTGAAAGTCTGATAAACGCCCGAAAAATGACTAAGTCCAAAAAAAAAAATTTTTCAACTTTTTTCAAATTTACCCACGTGGGATATATATTCTACCCACACACATTTGGAACTCTCCTGGGGTAGCCTCACACATATTATTCCCTCATTTAGTGGATATTTTCACAAAAGAGTGAAATTTTCAAAAATCCAAAATATTGGCTGAAAACGACTAAATATCAAGGACTCATTGGGCGAATCAATCTGGAATTGAAATCAGAATGCTCACTGACATTTCCTCTATCTGAAAGTCTGATAAAAGCCGGAAAAAATGACTAAGTCCAAAAAAAAATTTTTTTCAACTTTTTTCAATTTTACCCCCGTGGGATATATATTCTACCCACACATATTTGGAACTCTCCTGGGGTACACTCGCACATATTATTTCCTCATTTAGTGGATATTTTCACAAAAAAGTGAAATTTTCAAAAATCCAGAAAATTGGCTGAAAACGACTAAATATCAAGGACTCATTGGGAGAATCGCTCTGGAACTGAAATCGGAATGCTCACTGACATCTCCCCTATCTGAAAGTCTGATAAACTCCAGAAAATTGACTTAGTGCAAAATAAAAAATTTTCAACTTTTTTCAATTTTACCCCCGTGGGATATATATTCTACCCACACACATTTGGAACTCTCCTGGGGTACCCTCACACATATTATTTCCTCATTTAGTGGATATTTCACAAAAAAGTGAAATTTTCAAAAATCCAGAAATTTGGCTGAAAACGACTAAATATCAAAAACTCATTGGGCGAACCGCTCTGGAACTGAAATCGGAACGCTCACTGACATTTCCCCTATCTGAAAGTCTGATAAACGCCGGAAAAATGACTAAGTCCAAAAAAAAATGATTTCAACTTTTTTCAATTTTACCCCCGTGGGATATATATTCTACCCACACACATTTGGAACTCTCCTGGGGTACCCTCACACATATTATTCCCTCATTTAGTGGATATTTTCACAAAAAAGTGAAATTTTCAAAAATCCAGAAAATTGGCTGAAAACGACTAAATATCAAAGACTCATTGGGCGAACCGCTCTGGAACTGAAATCGGAACGTTCACTGACATTTCCCCTATCTGAAAGTCTGATAAACGCCGGAAAAATGACTAAGTCCAAAAAAAAATGTTTTCAACTTTTTTCAATTTTACCCCCGTGGGATATATATTCTACCCACACATATTTGGAACTCTCCTGGTGTACACTCGCACATATTATTTCCTCGTTTAGTGGATATTTTCACAAAAAAGTGAAATTTTCAAAAATCCAGAAAATTGGCTGAAAACGACTAAATATCAAGGACTCATTGGGAGAATCGTTCTGGAACTGAAATCGGAACGCTCACTGACATCTCCCCTATCTGAAAGTCTGATAAACTCCAGAAAATTGACTTAGTCCAAAATAAAAAATTTTCAACTTTTTTCAATTTTACCCCCGTGGGATATATATTCTACCCACACACATTTGGAACTCTCCTGGGGTACCCTCACACATATTATTTCCTCATTTAGTGGATATTTCACAAATAAGTGAAATTTTCAAAAATCCAGAAATTTGGCTGAAAACGACTAAATATCAAAAACTCATTGGGCGAACCGCTCTGGAACTGAAATCGGAACGCTCACTGACATTTCCCCTATCTGAAAGTCTGATAAACGCCGGAAAAATGACTAAGTCCAAAAAAAAATGATTTCAACTTTTTTCAATTTTACCCCCGTGGGATATATATTCTACCCACACACATTTAAAACTCTCCTGGGGTACCCTCACACATATTATTCCCTCATTTAGTGGATATTTTCACAAAAAAGTGAAATTTTCAAAAATCCAGAAAATTGGCTGAAAACGACTAAATATCAAAGACTCATTGGGCGAACCGCTCTGGAACTGAAATCGGAACGCTCACTGACATTTCCCCTATCTGAAAGTCTGATAAACGCCGGAAAAATGACTAAGTCCAAAAAAAAATGTTTTCAACTTTTTTCAATTTTACCCCCGTGGGATATATATTCTACCCACACATATTTGGAACTCTCCTGGGGTACACTCGCACATATTATTTCCTCATTTAGTGGATATTTTCACAAAAAAGTGAAATTTTCAAAAATCCAGAAAATTGGCTGAAAACGACTAAATATCAAGGACTCATTGGGAGAATCGCTCTGGAACTGAAATCGGAACGCTCACTGACATCTCCCCTATCTGAAAGTCTGATAAACTCCAGAAAATTGACTTAGTCCAAAATAAAAAATTTTCAACTTTTTTCAAATTTACCGCCTTGGGATATATATTCTACCCACACACAATTTGAACTTTCCTGGGGTACCCTCACACATATTATTCCCTCATTTAGTGGATATTTTCACAAAAAAGTGAAATTTTCAAAAATCCAGAAAAATGGCTGAAAACGACTAAATATCAAGCACTCATTGGGCTAATCGCTCTGGAACTGAAATCAGAACGCTCACTGACATTTTCCCTATCTGAAAGTCTGATAAACGCCGGAAAAATGACTAAGTCCAAAAAAAAAATCTTTTCAACTTTTTCCAATTTTACCCCCGTGGGATATATATTCTACCCACACACATTTGGAACTCTCCTGGGGTACCCTCCAACATATTATTCCCTCATTTAGTGGATATTTTCACAAAAAAGTGAAATTTTAAAAAATCCAGAAAATTGGCTGAAAACTACTAGTTATCAAGGACTCATTGGGCGAATCGCTCTGGAACTGAAATCGGAACGCTCACTGACATTTCCCATATCTGAAAGTCTGATAAACGCCGGAAAAATGACTAAGTCCAAAAAAAATAATGTTTTCAACTTTTTTCAATTTTACCCCCGTGGGATATCTATTCTACCCACACACATTTGGAACTCTCCTGGGGTACCCTCACACATATTATTTCCTCATTTAGTGGATATTTTCACAAAAAAAGTGAAATTTTCCAAAATTCAGAAAATTGGCTGAAAACGACTAAATATCAAGGACTCATTGGGCGAACCGCTCTGGAACTGAAATCGGAATGCTCACTGACATTTCCCCTATCTGAAAGTCTGATAAACGCCAGAAAATCGACTTAGTCCAAAATAAAAAAATTTCAACTTTTTTCAATTTTACCCCCGTGGGATATATATTCTACCGACACACATTTGGAACTCTCCTGGGGTACCCTCACACATATTATTCCCTCATTTAGTGGATATTTTTACAAAAAAGTGAAATTTTCAAAAATCCAAAATATTGGCTGAAAACGACTAAATATCAAGGACTCATTGGGCGAATCGCTCTGGAACTGAAATCAGAACGCTCACTGACATTTCCCCTATCTGAAAGTCTGATAAACGCCGGAAAAATGACTAAGTCCAAAAAAAAAATTTTTTAAACTTTTTTCAATTTTACCCCCTTCAGATATATATTCTACCCACACACATTTGGAACTCTCCTGGGGTACCCTCACACATATTATTCCCTCATTTAGTGGATATTTTCACAAAAAAGTGAAATTTTCAAAAATCCAAAATATTGGCTGAAAACGACTAAATATCAAGGACTCATTGGGCGAATCGCTCTGGAACTGAAATCGGAACGTCACTGACATTTCCCCTATCTTAAAGTCTGATAAACGCCAGAAAATTGACTTAGTCCAAAATAAAAAATTTTCAACTTTTTTCAATTTTACCCCCGTGGGATATATATTCTACCCACACATATTTGGAACTCTCCTGTGGTACCCTCACACATATTATTCCCTCATTTAGTGGATATTTTCACAAAAAAGTGAAATTTTCAAAAATCCAAAATATTGGCTGAAAACAACTAAATATCAAGGACTCATTGGGCGAATCGCTCTGGAACTGAAATCGGAATGCTCACTGACATTTCCCCTATCTGAAAGTGTGATAAACGCCCGAAAAATGACTAAGTCCAAAAAAAAAAAATTTTTCAACTTTTTTCAAATTTACCCCCGTGGGATATATATTCTACCCACACACATTTGGAACTCTCCTGGGGTACCCTCACACATATTATTCCCTCATTTAGTGGATATTTTCACAAAAAAGTGAAATTTTCAAAAATCCAAAATATTGGCTGAAAACAACTAAATATCAAGGACTCATTGGGCGAATCGCTCTGGAACTGAAATCGGAACGCTGACTGACATTTGCCCTATCTGAAAGTCTGATAAACGCCGGAAAAATGACTATGACCAAAAAAAAATTTTTTTCAACTTCTTTCAATTTTACCCCCTTGGGAAATATATTCTACTCACACACATTTGGAACTCTCCTGGGGTACCCTCACACATATTATTCCCTCATTTAGTTGATATTTTCACAAAAAAAGTGAAATTTTCAAAAATCCAGAAAATTGGCTGAAAATGACTAAATATCAAGGACTCATTGGGCGAATGGCTCTGGAACTGAAATCGGAACGCTCACTGACATTTGCCCTATCTGAAAGTCTGATAAACGCTGGAAAAATGACTAAGTCCAAAAAAAAAATGTTTTCAACTTTTTTCAATTTTACCCCCGTGGGATATATATGCTACCCACACACATTTGGAACTCTCCTGGGGTACCCTCACACATATTATTTCCTCATTTAGTGGATATTTTCACAAAAAAAGTGACATTTTCCAAAATTCAGAAAATTGGCTGAAAACGACTAAATATCAAGGACTCACTGGGCGAATCGCTCTGGAACTGAAATCAGAACGTTCACTGACATTTCCCCTATCTGAAAGTCTGATAAACGCAAGAAAATTGACTTAGTCAAAAATAAAAAAATTTCAACTTTTTTCAATTTTACCCCCGTGGGATATATATTCTACCCACACACATTTGGAATTCTCCTGGGGTATCCTCACACATATTATTCCTTCATTTAGTGGATATTTTCACAAAAAAAGTGAAATTTTCAAAAATCCAGAAAATTGGCTGAAAACGACTAAATATCAAGGACTCATTGGGCGAATCGCTCTGGAACTGAAATCGGAACGCTCACTGACATTTGCCCTATCTGAAAGTCTGATAAACTCCGGAAAAATGACTATGTCCAAAAAAAAATTTTTTTCAACTTCTTTCAATTTTACCTCCTTGGGATATATATTCTACCCACACACATTTGGAACTCTCCTGGGGTACCCTCACACATATTATTCCCTCATTTAGTGGATATTTTCACAAAAAAAGTGAAATTTTCAAAAATCCAGAAAATTGGCTGAAAATGACTAAATATCAAGGACTCATTGGGCGAATCGCTCTGGAACTGAAATCGGAACGCTCACTGACATTTCCCTATCTGAAAGTCTGATAAACGCCGGAACAATGACTAAGTCTAAAAAAAATGTTTTCAACTTTTTTCAATTTTATCCCTGTTATATATATTCTACCCAAACACATTTGGAACTCTCCTGGGGTACCCTCACACATATTATTCCCTCATTTAGTGGATATTTTCACAAAAAAGTGAAATTTTCAAAAATCCAGAAAATTGGCTGAAAACGACTAAATATCAAAGACTCATTGGGTGAATCGCTCTGGAACTGAAATTGGAATGCTCACTGACATTTCTCCTATCTGAAAGTCTGATAAACGCCGAAAAATGACTAAGTCCAAAAAAAAATTTTTTTCACCTTCTTTCCATTTTACCCCCGTGGGATATATATTCTACCCACACACAATTGGAACTCTCCTGGGGTACCCTCACACATATTATTCCCTCATTTAGTGGATATTTTCACAAAAAAGTGAAATTTTCAAAAATCCAGAAGGTTGGCTGAAAATGTCTAAATATCAAGGAATCATTGGGAGAATTGCTCTGGAACTGAAATCGGAACCCTCACTGACATTTGCCCTATCTGAAAGTCTGATAAACGCTGGAAAAATGACTAAGTCCAAAAAAAAAATGTTTTCAACTTTTTTCAATTTTACCCCCGTGGGATATATATGCTACCCACACACATTTGGAACTCTCCTGGGGTACCCTCACACATATTATTTCCTCATTGAGTGGATATTTTCACAAAAAAAGTGACATTTTCCAAAATTCAGAAAATTGGCTGAAAATGACTAAATATCAAGGACTCACTGGGCGAATCGCTCTGGAACTGAAATCAGAACGCTCACTGACATTTCCCCTATCTGAAAGTCTGATAAACGCAAGAAAATTGACTTAGTCAAAAATAAAAAAATTTCAACTTTTTTCAATTTTACCCCCGTGGGATATATATTCTACCCACACACATTTGGAATTCTTCTGGGGTATCCTCACACATATTATTCCTTCATTTAGTGGATATTTTCACCAAAAAAGTGAAATTTTCAAAAATCCAGAAAATTGGCTGGAAACGACTAAATTTCAAGGACTCATTGGGCGAATCGCTCTGGAACTGAAATCGGAACGCTCACTGACATTTGCCTTATCTGAAAGTCTGATAAACGCCGGAAAAATGACTATGTCCAAAAAAAAATTTTTTTCAACTTCTTTCAATTTTACCTCCTTGGGATATATATTCTACCCACACACATTTGGAACTCTCCTGGGGTACCCTCACACATATTATTCCCTCATTTAGTGGATATTTTCACAAAAAAAGTGAAATATTCAAAAATCCAGAAAATTGGCTGAAAATGACTAAATATCAAGGACTCATTGGGCGAATCGCTCTGGAACTGAAATCGGAACGCTCACTGACATTTCCCTATCTGAAAGTCTGATAAACGCCGGAACAATGACTAAGTCTAAAAAAAATGTTTTCAACTTTTTTCAATTTTATCCCTGTTATATATATTCTACCCAAACACATTTGGAACTCTCCTGGGGTACCCTCACACATATTATTCCCTCATTTAGTGGATATTTTCACAAAAAAGTGAAATTTTCAAAAATCCAGAAAATTGGCTGAAAACGACTAAATATCAAAGACTCATTGGGCGAATCGCTCTGGAACTGAAATTGGAATGCTCACTGACATTTCTCCTATCTGAAAGTCTGATAAACGCCGAAAAATGACTAAGTCCAAAAAAAAATTTTTTTCAACTTCTTTCCATTTTACCCCCGTGGGATATATTTTCTACCCACACACAATTGGAACTCTCCTGGGGTACCCTCACACATATTATTCCCTCATTTAGTGGATATTTTCACAAAAAAGTGAAATTTTCAAAAATCCAGAAGGTTGGCTGAAAATGTCTAAATATCAAGGAATCATTGGGAGAATCGCTCTGGAACTGAAATCGGAATGCTCACTTACATTTCCCCTATCTGAAAGTCTGATAAACGCTGGAAAAATGACTAAGTCCAAAAAAAAAATTTTTCAACTTTTTTCTATTTTACCCCCGTGGGATATATATTCTACCCACACACATTTGGAACTCTCCTGGGGTACCCTCACACATATTATTCCCTCATTTAGTGGATATTTTCACAAAAAAGTGAAATTTTCAAAAATCCAAAATATTGGCTGAAAACGACTAAATATCAAGGACTCATTGGGCGAATTGCTCTGGAACTGAAATCGGAAGGCTCACTGACATTTGCCCTATCTGAAAGTCTGATAAACGCCAGAAAATTGACTTAGTCAAAAATAAAAAAATTTCAACTTTTTTCAATTTTACCCCCGTGGGATATATATTCTACCCACACACATTTGGAATTCTCCTGGGGTATCCTCACACATATTATTCCTTCATTTAGTGGATATTTTCACAAAAAAAGTGAAATTTTCAAAAATCCAGAAAATTGGCTGAAAACTACTAACTATCAAGGACTCATTGGGCGAATCGCTCTGGAACTGAAATCGGAACGCTCACTGACATTTGCCCTATCTGAAAGTCTGATAAACGCCCGAAAAATGACTAAGTCCAAAAAAAATTTTTTTTCAACTTCTTTCAATTTTACCCCCGTGGGATATATATTCTACCCGCACACATTTGGAAAACTCCTGGGGTACCCTCACACATATTATTCCCTCATTTAGTGGATATTTTCACAAAAAAGTGAAATTTTCAAAAATCCAAAATATTGGCTGAAAACGACTAAATATCAAGGACTCATTGGGAGAATCGCTCTGAAACTGAAATCGGAATGCTCACTGACATTTGCGCTATCTGAAAGTCTGATAAACGCCCGAAAAATGAAAGTCCAAAAAAAAAATTTTTTCAACTTTTTTCAAATTTACCCTCGTGGGATATATATTCTACCCACACACATTTGGAACTCTCCTGGGGTACCCTCACACATATTATTTCCTCATTTAGTGGATATTTTCATAAAAAAGTGAAATTTTCAAAAATCCAAAATATTGGCTGAAAACGACTAAATATCAAGGACTCATTGGGCGAATCGCTCTGGAACTGAAATCGGAACGCTCACTGACATTTCCCCTATCTGAAAGTCTGATAAACGCCAGAAAATTGACTTAGTCCAAAATAAAAAAATTTCAACTTTTTTCAATTTTACCCCGGTGGGATATATATTCTACCCATACACATTTGGAACTCTCCTGTGGTACCCTCACACATATTATTCCCTCATTTAGTGGATATTTTCACAAAAAAGTGAAATTTTCAAAAATCCAGAAAATTGGCTGAAAACGACTAAATATCAAAGACTCATTGGGTGAATCGCTCTGGAACTGAAATCGGAATGCTCACTGACATTTCCCCTATCTGAAAGTCTGATAAACGCCGGAAAAATGACTAAGTCCAAAATAAAAATTTTTTCATCTTCTTTCAATTTTCCCCCCGTGGGATATATATTCTACCCACACACATTTGGAACTCTCCTGGGGTACCCTCACACATATTATTCCCTCATTTAGTGGATATTTTCACAAAAAAGTGAAATTTTCAAAAATCCAGAAAATTGGCTGAAAATGACTAAATATAAAGGAATCATTGGACGAATCGCTCTGGAACTGAAATCGGAACGCTCACTGACATTTCCCCTATCTGAAAGTCTGATAAACGCCAGAAAATTGACTTAGTCCAAAATAAAAAAATTTCAACTTTTATCAATGTTACCCCCGTGGGATATATATTCTACCCACACACATTTGGAACTCTCCTGTGGTACCCTCACACATATTATTCCCTCATTTAGTGGATATTTTCACAAAAAAGTGAAATTTTCAAAAATCCAAAATATTGGCTGAAAACGACTAAATATCAAGGACTCATTGCGTGAATCGCTCTGGAACTGAAATCGGAACGCTCACTGACATTTCACCTTTCTGAAAGTCTGATAAACGCTGGAAAAATGACTAAGTCCAAAAAAAAAATGTTTTCAACTTTTTTCAATTTTACCCCCGTGGGATATATATTCTACCCACACACATTTGGAACTCTCCTGGGGTACCCTCACACATATTATTTCCTCATTTAGTTGATATTTTCACAAAAAAAGTTAAATTTTCCAAAATTCAGATAATTGTCTGAAAACGACTAAATATCAAGGACTCATTGGGCGAATCGCTCTGGAACTGAAATCGAAATCCTCACTGACATTTCCCCTATCTGAAAGTCTGATAAACGCTGGAAAAATGACTAAGTCCAAAAAAAATGTTTTTCAACTTCTTTCAATTTTTTACCCCCGTGGGATATATATTCTACCCACACACATTTGGAACTCTCCTGGGGTACCCTCACACATATTATTCCCTCATTTAGTGGATATTTTCACAAAAAAGTGAAATTTTCAAAAATCCAGAAAATTGGCTGAAAACGACTAAATATCAAAGACTCATTGGGTGAATCGCTCTGGAACTGAAATCGGAACGCTCACTGACATTTCCCCTATCTGAAAGTCTGATAAACGCCGGAAAAATGACTAAGTCCAAAATAAAAATTTTTTCATCTTCTTTCAATTTTCCCCCCGTGGGATATATATTCTACCCACACACATTTGGAACTCTCCTGGGGTACCCTCACACATATTATTCCCTCATTTAGTGGATATTTTCACAAAAAAGTGAAATTTTCAAAATCCAGAAAATTGGCTGAAAACGACTAAATATAAAGGAATCATTGGACGAATCGCTCTGGAACTGAAATCGGAACACTCACTGACATTTCCCCTATCTGAAAGTCTGATAAACGCCGGAAAAATGACTAAATCCAAAAAAAAAATGTTTTCAACTTTTTTCAATTTTACCCCGTGGGATATATATTCTACCCACACACATTTGGAACTCTCCTGGGGTACCCTCACACATATTATTTCCTCATTTAGTTGATATTTTCACAAAAAAAGTGAAATTTTCCAAAATTCAGAAAATTGACTGAAAACAACTAAATATCAAGGACTCATTGGCCGAATCGCTCTGGAACTGAAATCGGAACGCTCACTGACATTTCCCCTATCTGAAAGTCTGATAAACGCCAGAAAATTGACTTAGTCCAAAATAAAAAAATTTCAACTTTTATCAATGTTACCCCCGTGGGATATGTATTCTACCCACACACATTTGGAACTCTTCTGGGGAACCCTCACACATATTATTCCCTCATTTAGTGAATATTTTCACAAAAAAGTGAAATTTTCAAAAATCCAGAAAATTGGCTGAAAATGACTAAATATCAAGGAATCATTGGGAGAATCGCTCTGGAACTGAAATCGGAATGCTCACTGACATTTCCCCAACTGAAAGTCTGATAAACGCCGGAAAAATGACTAAGTCCAAAAAAAAATGTTTTCAACTTTTTTCAATTTTACCCCGTGGGATATATATTCTACCCACACACATTTGGAACTCTCCTGGGGTACCCTCACACATATTATTTCCTCATTTAGTTGATATTTTCACAAAAAAAGTGAAATTTTCCAAAATTCAGAAAATTGGCTGAAAACAACTAAATATCAAGGACTCATTGGGCGAATCGCTCTGGAACTGAAATCGGAACGCTCACTGACATTTCCCCTATCTGAAAGTCTGATAAACGCCAGAAAATTGACTTAGTCCAAAATAAAAAAATTTCAACTTTTATCAATGTTACCCCCGTGGGATATATATTCTACCCACACACATTTGGAACTCTCCTGTGGTACCCTCACACATATTATTCCCTCATTTAGTGGATATTTTCACAAAAAAGTGAAATTTTCAAAAATCCAAAATATTGGCTGAAAACGACTAAATATCAAGGAATCATTGGACGAATCGCTCTGGAACTGAAATCGGAACACTCAATGACATTTCCCCTTTCTGAAAGTCTGATAAACGCTGGAAAAATGACTAAGTCCAAAAAAAAAATGTTTTCAACTTTTTTCAATTTTACCCCCGTGGGATATATATTCTACCCACACACATTTGGAACTCTCCTGGGGTACCCTCACACATATTATTTCCTCATTTAGTGGATATTTTCACAAAAAAGTGAAATTTTCAAAAATCCAGAAAATTGGCTGAAAATGACTAAATATAAAGGAATCATTGGACGAATCGCTCTGGAACTGAAATCGGAACACTCACTGACATTTCCCCTATCTGAAAGTCTGATAAACGCCGGAAAAATGACTAAATCCAAAAAAAAAATGTTTTCAACTTTTTTCAATTTTACCCCGTGGGATATATATTCTACCCACACACATTTGGAACTCTCCTGGGGTACCCTCACACATATTATTTCCTCATTTAGTTGATATTTTCACAAAAAAAGTGAAATTTTCCAAAATTCAGAAAATTGACTGAAAACAACTAAATATCAAGGACTCATTGGGCGAATCGCTCTGGAACTGAAATCGGAACGCTCACTGACATTTCCCCTATCTGAAAGTCTGATAAACGCCAGAAAATTGACTTAGTCCAAAATAAAAAAATTTCAACTTTTATCAATGTTACCCCCGTGGGATATGTATTCTACCCACACACATTTGGAACTCTTCTGGGGAACCCTCACACATATTATTCCCTCATTTAGTGAATATTTTCACAAAAAAGTGAAATTTTCAAAAATCCAGAAAATTGGCTGAAAATGACTAAATATCAAGGAATCATTGGGAGAATCGCTCTGGAACTGAAATCGGAATGCTCACTGACATTTCCCCAACTGAAAGTCTGATAAACGCCGGAAAAATGACTAAGTCCAAAAAAAAATGTTTTCAACTTTTTTCAATTTTACCCCGTGGGATATATATTCTACCCACACACATTTGGAACTCTCCTGGGGTACCCTCACACATATTATTTCCTCATTTAGTTGATATTTTCACAAAAAAAGTGAAATTTTCCAAAATTCAGAAAATTGGCTGAAAACAACTAAATATCAAGGACTCATTGGGCGAATCGCTCTGGAACTGAAATCGGAACGCTCACTGACATTTCCCCTACCTGAAAGTCTGATAAACGCCAGAAAATTGACTTAGTCCAAAATAAAAAAATTTCAACTTTTATCAATGTTACCCCCGTGGGATATATATTCTACCCACACACATTTGGAACTCTCCTGTGGTACCCTCACACATATTATTCCCTCATTTAGTGGATATTTTCACAAAAAAGTGAAATTTTCAAAAATCCAAAATATTGGCTGAAAACGACTAAATATCAAGGACTCATTGCGTGAATCGCTCTGGAACTGAAATCGGAACGCTCACTGACATTTGCCCTATCTGAAAGTCTGATAAATGCCCGAAAAATGACTAAGTCCAAAAAAAAAATGTTTTCAACTTTTTTCAATTTTACCCCCGTGGGATATATATTCTACCCACACACATTTGGAACTCTCCTGGGGTACCCTCACACATATTATTTCCTCATTTAGTTGATATTTTCACAAAAAAAGTGAAATTTTCCAAAATTCAGAAAATTGGCTGAAAACGACAAAATATCAAGGACTCATTGGGCGAATCGCTCTGGAACTGAAATCGGAACGCACACTGACATTTCCCCTATCTGAAAGTCTGATAAACGCCGGAAAAATGACTAAGTCTAAAAAAAAAATTTTTTCAACTTCTTTCAATTTTACCCCCGTGGGATATATATTCTACCCACACACATTTGGAACTCTCCTGGGGTACCCTCACACATATTATTCCCTCATTTAGTGGATATTTTCATAAAAAAGTGAAATTTTCAAAAATCCAAAATATTGGCTGAAAACGACTAAATATCAAAGACTCATTGGGCGAATTGCTCTGGAACTGAAATCGGAACACTCACTGACATTTGCCCTATCTGAAAGTCTGATAAACGCCCGAAAAATGACTAAGTCCAAAAAATAAAATTTTTCAACTTTTTTCAATTTTACCCCCGTGGGATATATATTCTACCCATACACATTTGGAACTCTCCTGGGGTACCCTCACACATATTATTCCCTCATTTAGTGGATATTTTCACAAAAAAGAGAAATTTTCAAAAATCCTGAAAATTGGCTGAAAACGACTAAATATCAAAGACACATTGGGCGAATCGCTCTGGAATTGAAATCGGAACTCTCACTGACATTTCCCCTATCTGAAAGTCTGATAAACGCCGGAAAAATGACTAAGTCCAAAATAAAATTTTTTTCATCTTCTTTCAATTTTCCCCCCGTGGGATATATATTCTACCCACACACATTTGGAACACTCCTGGGGTACCCTCACACATATTATTCCCTCATTTAGTGGATATTTTCACAAAAAAGTGAAATTTTAAAAAATCCAGAAAATTGGCTGAAAATGACTAAATATAAAGGAATCATTGGACGAATCGCTCTGGAACTGAAATCGGAACACTCAATGACATTTCCCCTTTCTGAAAGTCTGATAAACGCTGGAAAAATGACTAAGTCCAAAAAAAAAATGTTTTCAACTTTTTTCAATTTTACCCCCGTGGGATATATATTCTACCCACACACATTTGTAACTCTCCTGGGGTACCCTCCCACATATTATTCCCTCATTTAGTGGATATTTTCACAAAAAAGTGAAATTTTCAAAAATCCAAAATATTGGCTGAAAACGACTAAATATCAAGGACTCATTGGGTGAATCGCTCTGGAACTGAAAATGGAACGCTCACTGACATTTGCCCTATCTGAAAGTCTGATGAATGCCCGAAAAATGACTAAGTCCAAAAAAAAATTTTTTTCAACTTTTTTCAAATTTACCCCCGTGGGATATATATTCTACCCAAACACAATTGGAACTCTCCTGGGGTACCCTCACACATATTATTCCCTCATTTGGTGGATATTTTCACAAAAAAGTGAAATTTTCAAAAATCCAGAAAATTGGCTGAAAACGACTAAATATCAAGGACTCATTGGGCGAATCGCTCTGGAACTGAAATCGAAATCCTCACTGACATTTCCCCTATCTGAAAGTCTGATAAACGCCGGAAAAATGACTAAGTCCAAAAAAAAATTTTTTCAACTTTTTTCTATTTTACCCCCGTGGGATATATATTCTACAAACACACATTTGGAACTCTCCTGGGGTACCCTCACACATATTATTCCCTCATTTAGTGGATATTTTCACAAAAAAAGTGAAATTTTCAAAAATCCAGAAAATTGGCTGAAAATGACTAGAAATCAAGGAATCATTGGGCGAATCGCTCTGGAACTGAAATCGGAATGCTCACTGACATTTCCCCTATCTGAAAGTCTGATAAACGCCGGAAAAATGACAGTCCAAAAAAAAATGTTTTTCAACTTCTTTCAATTTTTTACCCCCGTGGGATATATATTCTACCCACACACATTTGGAACTCTCCTGGGGTACCCTCACACATATTATTCCCTCATTTAGTGGATATTTTCACAAAAAAGTGAAATTTTCAAAAATCCAGAAAATTGGCTGAAAATGACTAAATATAAAGGAATCATTGGACGAATCGCTCTGGAACTGAAATCGGAACACTCACTGACATTTCCCCTATCTGAAAGTCTGATAAACGCCGGAAAAATGACTAAATCCAAAAAAAAAATGTTTTCAACTTTTTTCAATTTTACCCCGTGGGATATATATTCTACCCACACACATTTGGAACTCTCCTGGGGTACCCTCACACATATTATTTCCTCATTTAGTTGATATTTTCACAAAAAAAGTGAAATTTTCCAAAATTCAGAAAATTGGCTGAAAACAACTAAATATCAAGGACTCATTGGGCGAATCGCTGTGGAACTGAAATCGGAATGCTCACTGACATTTCCCCTATCTGAAAGTCTGATAAACGCCAGAAAATTGACTTAGTCCAAAATAAAAAAATTTCAACTTTTATCAATGTTACCCCCGTGGGATATATATTCTACCCACACACATTTGGAACTCTCCTGTGGTACCCTCACACATATTATTCCCTCATTTAGTGGATATTTTCACAAAAAAGTGAAATTTTCAAAAATCCAAAATATTGGCTGAAAACGACTAAATATCAAGGACTCATTGCGTGAATCGCTCTGGAACTGAAATCGGAACGCTCACTGACATTTGCCCTATCTGAAAGTCTGATAAATGCCCGAAAAATGACTAAGTTCAAAAAAAAAATTTTTTCAACTTTTTTCAAATTTACCCCCGTGGGATATATATTCTACCCACACACAATTGGAGCTCTCCTGGGGTACCCTCACACATATTATTCCCTCATTTAGTAGATATTTTCACAAAAAAGTGAAATTTTCAAAAATCCAAAATATTGGCTGAAAACGACTAAATATCAAGGACTCATTGAGCGAATCGCTCTGGAACTGAAATCGAAATCCTCACTGACATTTCCCCTATCTGAAAGTCTGATAAACGCCGGAAAAATGACTAAGTCCAAAAAAACAATTTTTTCAACTTTTTTCTATTTTACCCCCGTGGGATATATATTCTACAAACACACATTTGGAACTCTCCTGGGGTACCCTCACACATATTATTCCCTCATTTAGTGGATATTTTCACAAAAAAAGTGAAATTTTCAAAAATCCAGAAAATTGGCTGAAAATGACTAGAAATCAAGGAATCATTGGGCGAATCGCTCTGGAACTGAAATCGGAATGCTCACTGACATTTCCCCTATCTGAAAGTCTGATAAACGCCGGAAAAATGACAGTCCAAAAAAAAATGTTTTTCAACTTCTTTCAATTTTTTACCCCCGTGGGATATATATTCTACCCACACACATTTGGAACTCTCCTGGGGTACCCTCACACATATTATTCCCTCATTTAGTGGATATTTTCACAAAAAAGTGAAATTTTCAAAAATCCAGTAAATTGGCTGAAAACGACTAAATATCAAAGACTCATTGGGTGAATCGCTCTGGAACAGAAATCGGAACGCTCACTGACATTTCCCCTATCTGAAAGTCTGATAAACGCCGGAAAAATGACTAAGTCCAAAAAATAAAATTTTTCAACTTTTTTCAATTTTACCCCCGTGGGATATATATTCTACCCATACACATTTGGAACTCTCCTGGGGTACCCTCACACATATTATTCCCTCATTTAGTGGATATTTTCACAAAAAAGAGAAATTTTCAAAAATCCTGAAAATTGGCTGAAAACGACTAAATATCAAAGACACATTGGGCGAATCGCTCTGGAATTGAAATCGGAACTCTCACTGACATTTCCCCTATCTGAAAGTCTGATAAACGCCGGAAAAATGACTAAGTCCAAAATAAAATTTTTTTCATCTTCTTTCAATTTTCCCCCCGTGGGATATATATTCTACCCACACACATTTGGAACACTCCTGGGGTACCCTCACACATATTATTCCCTCATTTAGTGGATATTTTCACAAAAAAGTGAAATTTTAAAAAATCCAGAAAATTGGCTGAAAATGACTAAATATAAAGGAATCATTGGACGAATCGCTCTGGAACTGAAATCGGAACACTCAATGACATTTCCCCTTTCTGAAAGTCTGATAAACGCTGGAAAAATGACTAAGTCCAAAAAAAAAATGTTTTCAACTTTTTTCAATTTTACCCCCGTGGGATATATATTCTACCCACACACATTTGTAACTCTCCTGGGGTACCCTCCCACATATTATTCCCTCATTTAGTGGATATTTTCACAAAAAAGTGAAATTTTCAAAAATCCAAAATATTGGCTGAAAACGACTAAATATCAAGGACTCATTGGGTGAATCGCTCTGGAACTGAAAATGGAACGCTCACTGACATTTGCCCTATCTGAAAGTCTGATGAATGCCCGAAAAATGACTAAGTCCAAAAAAAAATTTTTTTCAACTTTTTTCAAATTTACCCCCGTGGGATATATATTCTACCCAAACACAATTGGAACTCTCCTGGGGTACCCTCACACATATTATTCCCTCATTTGGTGGATATTTTCACAAAAAAGTGAAATTTTCAAAAATCCAGAAAATTGGCTGAAAACGACTAAATATCAAGGACTCATTGGGCGAATCGCTCTGGAACTGAAATCGAAATCCTCACTGACATTTCCCCTATCTGAAAGTCTGATAAACGCCGGAAAAATGACTAAGTCCAAAAAAAAATGTTTTCAACTTTTTTCTATTTTACCCCCGTGGGATATATATTCTACAAACACACATTTGGAACTCTCCTGGGGTACCCTCACACATATTATTCCCTCATTTAGTGGATATTTTCACAAAAAAAGTGAAATTTTCAAAAATCCAGAAAATTGGCTGAAAATGACTAGAAATCAAGGAATCATTGGGCGAATCGCTCTGGAACTGAAATCGGAATGCTCACTGACATTTCCCCTATCTGAAAGTCTGATAAACGCCGGAAAAATGACAGTCCAAAAAAAAATGTTTTTCAACTTCTTTCAATTTTTTACCCCCGTGGGATATATATTCTACCCACACACATTTGGAACTCTCCTGGGGTACCCTCACACATATTATTCCCTCATTTAGTGGATATTTTCACAAAAAAGTGAAATTTTCAAAAATCCAGAAAATTGGCTGAAAATGACTAAATATAAAGGAATCATTGGACGAATCGCTCTGGAACTGAAATCGGAACACTCACTGACATTTCCCCTATCTGAAAGTCTGATAAACGCCGGAAAAATGACTAAATCCAAAAAAAAAATGTTTTCAACTTTTTTCAATTTTACCCCGTGGGATATATATTCTACCCACACACATTTGGAACTCTCCTGGGGTACCCTCACACATATTATTTCCTCATTTAGTTGATATTTTCACAAAAAAAGTGAAATTTTCCAAAATTCAGAAAATTGGCTGAAAACAACTAAATATCAAGGACTCATTGGGCGAATCGCTGTGGAACTGAAATCGGAATGCTCACTGACATTTCCCCTATCTGAAAGTCTGATAAACGCCAGAAAATTGACTTAGTCCAAAATAAAAAAATTTCAACTTTTATCAATGTTACCCCCGTGGGATATATATTCTACCCACACACATTTGGAACTCTCCTGTGGTACCCTCACACATATTATTCCCTCATTTAGTGGATATTTTCACAAAAAAGTGAAATTTTCAAAAATCCAAAATATTGGCTGAAAACGACTAAATATCAAGGACTCATTGCGTGAATCGCTCTGGAACTGAAATCGGAACGCTCACTGACATTTGCCCTATCTGAAAGTCTGATAAATGCCCGAAAAATGACTAAGTTCAAAAAAAAAATTTTTTCAACTTTTTTCAAATTTACCCCCGTGGGATATATATTCTACCCACACACAATTGGAGCTCTCCTGGGGTACCCTCACACATATTATTCCCTCATTTAGTAGATATTTTCACAAAAAAGTGAAATTTTCAAAAATCCAAAATATTGGCTGAAAACGACTAAATATCAAGGACTCATTGAGCGAATCGCTCTGGAACTGAAATCGAAATCCTCACTGACATTTCCCCTATCTGAAAGTCTGATAAACGCCGGAAAAATGACTAAGTCCAAAAAAACAATTTTTTCAACTTTTTTCTATTTTACCCCCGTGGGATATATATTCTACAAACACACATTTGGAACTCTCCTGGGGTACCCTCACACATATTATTCCCTCATTTAGTGGATATTTTCACAAAAAAAGTGAAATTTTCAAAAATCCAGAAAATTGGCTGAAAATGACTAGAAATCAAGGAATCATTGGGCGAATCGCTCTGGAACTGAAATCGGAATGCTCACTGACATTTCCCCTATCTGAAAGTCTGATAAACGCCGGAAAAATGACAGTCCAAAAAAAAATGTTTTTCAACTTCTTTCAATTTTTTACCCCCGTGGGATATATATTCTACCCACACACATTTGGAACTCTCCTGGGGTACCCTCACACATATTATTCCCTCATTTAGTGGATATTTTCACAAAAAAGTGAAATTTTCAAAAATCCAGTAAATTGGCTGAAAACGACTAAATATCAAAGACTCATTGGGTGAATCGCTCTGGAACAGAAATCGGAACGCTCACTGACATTTCCCCTATCTGAAAGTCTGATAAACGCCGGAAAAATGACTAAGTCCAAAATAAAAATTTTTTCATCTTCTTTCAATTTTCCCCCCGTGGGATATATATTCTACCCACACGCATTTGGAACTCTCCTGGGGTACCCTCACACATATTATTCCCTCATTTAGTAGATATTTTCACAAAAAAGTGAAATTTTCAAAAATCCAGAAAATTGGCTGAAAATGACTAAATATAAAGGAATCATTGGACGAATCGCTCTGGAACTGAAATCGGAACACTCACTGACATTTCCCCTATCTGAAAGTCTGATAAACGCCGGAAAAATGACTAAATCCAAAAAAAAAATGTTTTCAACTTTTTTCAATTTTACCCCGTGGGATATATATTCTACCCACACACATTTGGAACTCTCCTGGGGTACCCTCACACATATTATTTCCTCATTTAGTTGATATTTTCACAAAAAAAGTGAAATTTTCCAAAATTCAGAAAATTGGCTGAAAACAACTAAATATCAAGGACTCATTGGGCGAATCGCTCTGGAACTGAAATCGGAACGCTCACTGACATTTCCCCTATCTGAAAGTCTGATAAACGCCAGAAAATTGACTTAGTCCAAAATAAAAAAAATTCAACTTTTATCAATGTTACCCCCGTGGGATATATATTCTACCCACACACATTTGGAACTCTCCTGTGGTACCCTCACACATATTATTCCCTCATTTAGTGGATATTTTCACAAAAAAGTGAAATTTTCAAAAATCCAAAATATTGGCTGAAAACGACTAAATATCAAGGACTCATTGCGTGAATCGCTCTGGAACTGAAATCGGAACGCTCACTGACATTTGCCCTATCTGAAAGTCTGATAAACGCTGGAAAAATGACTAAGTCCAAAAAAAAATGTTTTCAACTTTTTTCAATTTTACCCCCGTGGGATATATATTCTACCCACACACATTTGGAACTCTCCTGGGGTACCCTCACACATATTATTTCCTCATTTAGTTGATATTTTCACAAAAAAGTGAAATTTTCCAAAATTCAGAAAATTGGCTGAAAACGACTAAATATCAAGGACTCATTGGGCGAATCGCTCTGGAACTGAAATCGGAACGCACACTGACATTTCCCCTATCTGAAAGTCTGATAAACGCCGGAAAAATGACTAAGTCTAAAAAAAAAATTTTTTCAACTTCTTTCAATTTTACCCCCGTGGGATATATATTCTACCCACACACATTTGGAACTCTCCTGGGGTACCCTCACACATATTATTCCCTCATTTAGTGGATATTTTCATAAAAAAGTGAAATTTTCAAAAATCCAAAATATTGGCTGAAAACGACTAAATATCAAGGACTCATTGGGCGAATCGCTCTGGAACTGAAATCGGAACGCTCACTGACATTTGCCCTATCTGAAAGTCTGATAAACGCCCGAAAAATGACTAAGTCCAAAAAATAAAATTTTTCAACTTTTTTCAATTTTACCCCCGTGGGATATATATTCTACCCATACACATTTGGAACTCTCCTGGGGTACCCTCACACATATTATTCCCTCATTTAGTGGATATTTTCACAAAAAAGAGAAATTTTCAAAAATCCTGAAAATTGGCTGAAAATGACTAAATATCAAGGAATCATTGGGAGAATCGCTCTGGAAGTGAAATCGGAATGCTCACTGACATTTCCCCTATCTGAAAGTCTGATAAACCCCGGAAAAATGACTAAGTCCAAAAAAAAAATTTTTAAACTTTTTTCTATTTTACCCCCGTGGGATATATATTCTACCCACACACATTTGGAACTCTCCTGGGGTACCCTCACACATATTATTCCCTCATTTAGTGGATATTTTCACAAAAAAGTGAAATTTTCAAAAATCCAGAAAATTGGCTGAAAACGACTAAATATCAAGGACTCATTGGGCGAATCGCTCTGGAACTGAAATCGGAATGCTCACTGACATTTCCCCTATCTGAAAGTCTGATAAACGCCGGAAAAATGACTAAGTCCAAAAAAAAAATGTTTTCAACTTTTTTCAATTTTACCCCCGTGAGATATATATTCTACCCACACACATTTGGAACTCTCCTGGGGTACCCTCACACATATTATTCCCTCATTTAGTGGATATTTTCACAAAAAAGTGAAATTTTCAAAAATCCAAAATATTGGCTGAAAACGACTAAATATCAAGGACTCATTGCGTGAATCGCTCTGGAACTGAAATCGGAACGCTCACTGACATTTGCCCTATCTGAAAGTCTGATAAATGCCCGAAAAATGACTAAGTTCAAAAAAAAAATTTTTTCAACTTTTTTCAAATTTACCCCCGTGGGATATATATTCTACCCACACACAATTGGAGCTCTCCTGGGGTACCCTCACACATATTATTCCCTCATTTAGTAGATATTTTCACAAAAAAGTGAAATTTTCAAAAATCCAAAATATTGGCTGAAAACGACTAAATATCAAGGACTCATTGAGCGAATCGCTCTGGAACTGAAATCGAAATCCTCACTGACATTTCCCCTATCTGAAAGTCTGATAAACGCCGGAAAAATGACTAAGTCCAAAAAAACAATTTTTTCAACTTTTTTCTATTTTACCCCCGTGGGATATATATTCTACAAACACACATTTGGAACTCTCCTGGGGTACCCTCACACATATTATTCCCTCATTTAGTGGATATTTTCACAAAAAAAGTGACATTTTCAAAAATCCAGAAAATTGGCTGAAAATGACTAGAAATCAAGGAATCATTGGGCGAATCGCTCTGGAACTGAAATCGGAATGCTCACTGACATTTCCCCTATCTGAAAGTCTGATAAACGCCGGAAAAATGACAGTCCAAAAAAAAATGTTTTTCAACTTCTTTCAATTTTTTACCCCCGTGGGATATATATTCTACCCACACACATTTGGAACTCTCCTGGGGTACCCTCACACATATTATTCCCTCATTTAGTGGATATTTTCACAAAAAAGTGAAATTTTCAAAAATCCAGTAAATTGGCTGAAAACGACTAAATATCAAAGACTCATTGGGTGAATCGCTCTGGAACAGAAATCGGAACGCTCACTGACATTTCCCCTATCTGAAAGTCTGATAAACGCCGGAAAAATGACTAAGTCCAAAATAAAAATTTTTTCATCTTCTTTCAATTTTCCCCCCGTGGGATATATATTCTACCCACACGCATTTGGAACTCTCCTGGGGTACCCTCACACATATTATTCCCTCATTTAGTAGATATTTTCACAAAAAAGTGAAATTTTCAAAAATCCAGAAAATTGGCTGAAAATGACTAAATATAAAGGAATCATTGGACGAATCACTCTGGAACTGAAATCGGAACACTCACTGACATTTCCCCTATCTGAAAGTCTGATAAACGCCGGAAAAATGACTAAATCCAAAAAAAAAATGTTTTCAACTTTTTTCAATTTTACCCCGTGGGATATATATTCTACCCACACACATTTGGAACTCTCCTGGGGTACCCTCACACATATTATTTCCTCATTTAGTTGATATTTTCACAAAAAAAGTGAAATTTTCCAAAATTCAGAAAATTGGCTGAAAACAACTAAATATCAAGGACTCATTGGGCGAATCGCTCTGGAACTGAAATCGGAACGCTCACTGACATTTCCCCTATCTGAAAGTCTGATAAACGCCAGAAAATTGACTTAGTCCAAAATAAAAAAAATTCAACTTTTATCAATGTTACCCCCGTGGGATATATATTCTACCCACACACATTTGGAACTCTCCTGTGGTACCCTCACACATATTATTCCCTCATTTAGTGGATATTTTCACAAAAAAGTGAAATTTTCAAAAATCCAAAATATTGGCTGAAAACGACTAAATATCAAGGACTCATTGCGTGAATCGCTCTGGAACTGAAATCGGAACACTCACTGACATTTCCCCTATCTGAAAGTCTGATAAACGCCGGAAAAATGACTAAATCCAAAAAAAAAATGTTTTCAACTTTTTTCAATTTTACCCCGTGGGATATATATTCTACCCACACACATTTGGAACTCTCCTGGGGTACCCTCACACATATTATTTCCTCATTTAGTTGATATTTTCACAAAAAAAGTGAAATTTTCCAAAATTCAGAAAATTGGCTGAAAACAACTAAATATCAAGGACTCATTGGGCGAATCGCTCTGGAACTGAAATCGGAACGCTCACTGACATTTCCCCTATCTGAAAGTCTGATAAACGCCGGAAAAATGACTAAGTCTAAAAAAAAAATTTTTTCAACTTCTTTCAATTTTACCCCCGTGGGATATATATTCTACCCACACACATTTGGAACTCTCCTGGGGTACCCTCACACATATTATTCCCTCATTTAGTGGATATTTTCATAAAAAAGTGAAATTTTCAAAAATCCAAAATATTGGCTGAAAACGACTAAATATCAAGGACTCATTGGGCGAATCGCTCTGGAACTGAAATCGGAACGCTCACTGACATTTGCCCTATCTGAAAGTCTGATAAACGCCCGAAAAATGACTAAGTCCAAAAAATAAAATTTTTCAACTTTTTTCAATTTTACCCCCGTGGGATATATATTCTACCCATACACATTTGGAACTCTCCTGGGGTACCCTCACACATATTATTCCCTCATTTAGTGGATATTTTCACAAAAAAGAGAAATTTTCAAAAATCCTGAAAATTGGCTGAAAATGACTAAATATCAAGGAATCATTGGGAGAATCGCTCTGGAAGTGAAATCGGAATGCTCACTGACATTTCCCCTATCTGAAAGTCTGATAAACCCCGGAAAAATGACTAAGTCCAAAAAAAAAATTTTTAAACTTTTTTCTATTTTACCCCCGTGGGATATATATTCTACCCACACACATTTGGAACTCTCCTGGGGTACCCTCACACATATTATTCCCTCATTTAGTGGATATTTTCACAAAAAAGTGAAATTTTCAAAAATCCAGAAAATTGGCTGAAAACGACTAAATATCAAGGACTCATTGGGCGAATCGCTCTGGAACTGAAATCGGAATGCTCACTGACATTTCCCCTATCTGAAAGTCTGATAAACGCCGGAAAAATGACTAAGTCCAAAAAAAAAATGTTTTCAACTTTTTTCAATTTTACCCCCGTGGGATATATATTCTACCCACACACATTTGGAACTCTCCTGGGGTACCCTCACACATATTATTTCCTCATTTAGTGGATATTTTCACAAAAAAAGTGAAATTTTCCAAAATCCAGAAAATTGGCTGAAAACGACTAAATATCCAGGACTCATTGGGCGAATAGCTCTGGAACTGAAATCGGAACGCTCACTGACATTTCCCCTATCTGAAAGTCTGATAAACGCCGGAAAAATGGCTAAGTCCAAAAAAAAATTTTTTTCAACTTCTTTCAATTTACCCCCGTTGGATATATATTCTACCCACACACATTTGGAACTCTCCTGGGGTACCCTCACACATATTATTCCCTCATTTAGTGGATATTTTCACAAAAAAGTGAAATTTTCAAAAATCCAAAATATTGGCTGAAAACGACTAAATATCAAGGACTCATTGCGTGAATCGCTCTGGAACTGAAATCGGAACGCTCACTGACATTTGCCCTATCTGAAAGTCTGATAAATGCCCGAAAAATGACTAAGTTCAAAAAAAAAATTTTTTCAACTTTTTTCAAATTTACCCCCGTGGGATATATATTCTACCCACACACAATTGGAGCTCTCCTGGGGTACCCTCACACATATTATTCCCTCATTTAGTAGATATTTTCACAAAAAAGTGAAATTTTCAAAAATCCAAAATATTGGCTGAAAACGACTAAATATCAAGGACTCATTGAGCGAATCGCTCTGGAACTGAAATCGAAATCCTCACTGACATTTCCCCTATCTGAAAGTCTGATAAACGCCGGAAAAATGACTAAGTCCAAAAAAACAATTTTTTCAACTTTTTTCTATTTTACCCCCGTGGGATATATATTCTACAAACACACATTTGGAACTCTCCTGGGGTACCCTCACACATATTATTCCCTCATTTAGTGGATATTTTCACAAAAAAAGTGAAATTTTCAAAAATTCAGAAAATTGGCTGAAAACAACTAAATATCAAGGACTCATTGGGCGAATCGCTCTGGAACTGAAATCGGAACGCTCACTGACATTTCCCCTATCTGAAAGTCTGATAAACGCCGGAAAAATGACTAAATCCAAAAAAAAAATGTTTTCAACTTTTTTCAATTTTACCCCGTGGGATATATATTCTACCCACACACATTTGGAACTCTCCTGGGGTACCCTCACACATATTATTTCCTCATTTAGTTGATATTTTCACAAAAAAAGTGAAATTTTCCAAAATTCAGAAAATTGGCTGAAAACAACTAAATATCAAGGACTCATTGGGCGAATCGCTCTGGAACTGAAATCGGAACGCTCACTGACATTTCCCCTATCTGAAAGTCTGATAAACGCCGGAAAAATGACTAAGTCTAAAAAAAAAATTTTTTCAACTTCTTTCAATTTTACCCCCGTGGGATATATATTCTACCCACACACATTTGGAACTCTCCTGGGGTACCCTCACACATATTATTCCCTCATTTAGTGGATATTTTCATAAAAAAGTGAAATTTTCAAAAATCCAAAATATTGGCTGAAAACGACTAAATATCAAGGACTCATTGGGCGAATCGCTCTGGAACTGAAATCGGAACGCTCACTGACATTTGCCCTATCTGAAAGTCTGATAAACGCCCGAAAAATGACTAAGTCCAAAAAATAAAATTTTTCAACTTTTTTCAATTTTACCCCCGTGGGATATATATTCTACCCATACACATTTGGAACTCTCCTGGGGTACCCTCACACATATTATTCCCTCATTTAGTGGATATTTTCACAAAAAAGAGAAATTTTCAAAAATCCTGAAAATTGGCTGAAAATGACTAAATATCAAGGAATCATTGGGAGAATCGCTCTGGAAGTGAAATCGGAATGCTCACTGACATTTCCCCTATCTGAAAGTCTGATAAACCCCGGAAAAATGACTAAGTCCAAAAAAAAAATTTTTAAACTTTTTTCTATTTTACCCCCGTGGGATATATATTCTACCCACACACATTTGGAACTCTCCTGGGGTACCCTCACACATATTATTCCCTCATTTAGTGGATATTTTCACAAAAAAGTGAAATTTTCAAAAATCCAGAAAATTGGCTGAAAACGACTAAATATCAAGGACTCATTGGGCGAATCGCTCTGGAACTGAAATCGGAATGCTCACTGACATTTCCCCTATCTGAAAGTCTGATAAACGCCGGAAAAATGACTAAGTCCAAAAAAAAAATGTTTTCAACTTTTTTCAATTTTACCCCCGTGGGATATATATTCTACCCACACACATTTGGAACTCTCCTGGGGTACCCTCACACATATTATTTCCTCATTTAGTGGATATTTTCACAAAAAAAGTGAAATTTTCCAAAATCCAGAAAATTGGCTGAAAACGACTAAATATCCAGGACTCATTGGGCGAATAGCTCTGGAACTGAAATCGGAACGCTCACTGACATTTCCCCTATCTGAAAGTCTGATAAACGCCGGAAAAATGGCTAAGTCCAAAAAAAAATTTTTTTCAACTTCTTTCAATTTACCCCCGTTGGATATATATTCTACCCACACACATTTGGAACTCTCCTGGGGTACCCTCACACATATTATTCCCTCATTTAGTGGATATTTTCACAAAAAAGTGAAATTTTCAAAAATCCAAAATATTGGCTGAAAACGACTAAATATCAAGGACTCATTGCGTGAATCGCTCTGGAACTGAAATCGGAACGCTCACTGACATTTGCCCTATCTGAAAGTCTGATAAATGCCCGAAAAATGACTAAGTTCAAAAAAAAAATTTTTTCAACTTTTTTCAAATTTACCCCCGTGGGATATATATTCTACCCACACACAATTGGAGCTCTCCTGGGGTACCCTCACACATATTATTCCCTCATTTAGTAGATATTTTCACAAAAAAGTGAAATTTTCAAAAATCCAAAATATTGGCTGAAAACGACTAAATATCAAGGACTCATTGAGCGAATCGCTCTGGAACTGAAATCGAAATCCTCACTGACATTTCCCCTATCTGAAAGTCTGATAAACGCCGGAAAAATGACAGTCCAAAAAAAAATGTTTTTCAACTTCTTTCAATTTTTTACCCCCGTGGGATATATATTCTACCCACACACATTTGGAACTCTCCTGGGGTACCCTCACACATATTATTCCCTCATTTAGTGGATATTTTCACAAAAAAGAGAAATTTTCAAAAATCCTGAAAATTGGCTGAAAACGACTAAATATCAAAGACTCATTGGGCGAATCGCTCTGGAACTGAAATCGGAACGCTCACTGACATTTCCCCTATCTGAAAGTCTGATAAACGCCGGAAAAATGACTAAGTTCAAAAAAAAATTTTTTTCAACTTCTTTCAATTTTACCCCCGTGGGATATATACTCTACCCACACACATTTGGAACTCTCCTGGGGTACCCACACGCATATTATTCCCTCATTTAGTGGATATTTTCACAAAAAAGTGAAATTTTCAAAAATCCAGAAAATTGGCTGAAAATGACTAAATATCAAGGAATCATTGGGAGAATCGCTCTGGAAGTGAAATCGGAATGCTCACTGACATTTCCCCTATCTGAAAGTCTGATAAACCCCGGAAAAATGACTAAGTCCAAAAAAAAAATATTTAAACTTTTTTCTATTTTACCCCCGTGGGATATATATTCTACCCACACACATTTGGAACTCTCCTGGGGTACCCTCACACATATTATTCCCTCATTTAGTGGATATTTTCACAAAAAAGTGAAATTTTCAAAAATCCAGAAAATTGGCTGAAAACGACTAAATATCAAGGACTCATTGGGCGAATCGCTCTGGAACTGAAATCGGAATGCTCACTGACATTTCCCCTATCTGAAAGTCTGATAAACGCCGGAAAAATGACTAAGTCCAAAAAAAAAATGTTTTCAACTTTTTTCAATTTTACCCCCGTGGGATATATATTCTACCCACACACATTTGGAACTCTCCTGGGGTACACTCACACATATTATTTCCTCATTTAGTGGATATTTTCACAAAAAAAGTGAAATTTTCCAAAATCCAGAAAATTGGCTGAAAACGACTAAATATCCAGGACTCATTGGGCGAATAGCTCTGGAACTGAAATCGGAACGCTCACTGACATTTCCCCTATCTGAAAGTCTGATAAACGCCGGAAAAATGGCTAAGTCCAAAAAAAAATTTTTTTCAACTTCTTTCAATTTACCCCCGTTGGATATATATTCTACCCACACACATTTGGAACTCTCCTGGGGTACCCTCACACATATTATTCCCTCATTTAGTGGATATTTTCACAAAAAAGTGAAATTTTCAAAAATCCAGAAAATTTTCTGAAAACGACTAAATATCAAAGACTCATTGGGCGAATCGCTCTGGAACTGAAATCGGAACGATCACTGACATTTCCCCTATCTGAAAGTCTGATAAACGCCGGAAAAATGACTAAGTCCAAAAAAAAATTTTTTTCAACTTCTTTCAATTTTACCCCCGTGGGATATATATTCTACCCACACACATTTGGAACTCTCCTGGCGTACCCTCACACATATTATTCCCTCATTTAGTGGATATTTTCACAAAAAAGTGAAATTTTCAAAAATCCAGAGAATTGGCTGAAAACCACTAAATATCAAAGACTCATTGGGCGAATCACTCTTGAACTGAAATCGGAATGCTCACTGACATTTGCCCTATCTGAAAGTCTGATAAACGCCGGAAAAATCACTAAGTCCAAAAAAAAATTGTTTTCAATTTTTTTCAATTTTACCCCGTGGGATATATATTCTGCCCACACACATTTGGAACTCTCCTGGGGTACCCTCACATATTATTCCCTCATTTAGTGGATATTTTCACAAAAAAGTGAAATTTTCAAAAATCCAGAAAATTGGCTGAAAACGACTAAATATCAAAGACTCATTGGGCGAATCGCTCTGGATCTGAAATCGGAACGCTCACTGATATTTCCCCTATCTGAAAGTCTGATAAACGCCAGAAAATTGACTTAGTCCAAAATAAAAAAATTTCAACTTTTTTCAATTTTACCCCCGTGGGATATATATTCTACCCATACACATTTGGAACTCTCCTGGGGTACCCTCACACATATTATTCCCTCATTTAGTGGATATTTTCACAAAAAAGTGAAATTTTCAAAAATCCAGAAAATTGGCTGAAAACGACTAAATATCAAAGACTCATTGGGCGAATCGCTCTGGAACTGAAATCGGATTGCTCACCGACATTGCCCCTATCTGAAAGTCTGATAAACGCCGGATAAATGACTATGTCCAAAAAAATTTTTTTTCAACTTCTTTCAATTTTACCCCCGTGGGATATATATTCTACCCACACACATTTGGAACTCTCCTGGGGTACCCTCACACATATTAATCCCCCATTTTGTGGATATTTTCACAAAAAAGTGAAATTTTCAAAAATCCAGAAAATTGGCTGAAAATGACTAAATATCCAGGACTCATTGGGCGAATCGCTCTGGAACTGAAATCGGAACGCTCACTGACATTTCCCCTATCTGAAAGTCTGATAAACGCCGGAAAAATGGCTAAGTCCAAAAAAAAATTTTTTTCAACTTCTTTCAATTTACCCCCGTGGGATATATATTCTACCCACACACATTTGGAACTCTCCTGGGGTACCCTCACACATATTATTCCCTCATTTAGTGGATATTTTCACAAAAAAAGTGAAATTTTAAAAAATCCAGAAAATTGGCTGAAAATGACAAAATATCAAGGAATCATTGGGAGAATCGCTCTGGAACTGAAATCGGAATGCTCACTGACATTTCCCCTATCTGAAAGTCTGATAAACACCGGAAAAATGACTAAGTCCAAAAAATAATTTTTTTCAACTTCTTTCAATTTTACCCCCGTGGGATATATATTCTACCCACACACATTTGGAACTCTCCTGGGGTACCCTCACACATATTATTCCCTCATTTCGTGGATATTTTCACAAAAAAGTGAAATTTTCAAAAATCCAGAAAATTGGCTGAAAACGACTAAATATCAAGGACTCATTATGCGAATCGCTCTGGAACTGAAATCGGAACGCTCACTGATATTTCCCCTATCTGAAAGTCTGATAAACGCCAGAAAATTGACTTAGTCCAAAATAAAAAAATTTCAACTTTTTTCAATTTTACCCCCGTGGGATATATATTCTACCCATACACATTTGGAACTCTCCTGGGGTACCCTCACACATATTATTCCCTCATTTAGTGGATATTTTCACAAAAAAGTGAAATTTTCAAAAATCCAGAAAATTGGCTGAAAACGACTAAATATCAAAGACTCATTGGGCGAATCGCTCTGGAACTGAAATCGGAACGCTCACTGATATTTCCCCTATCTGAAAGTCTGATAAACGCCAGAAAATTGACTTAGTCCAAAATAAAAAAATTTCAACTTTTTTCAATTTTACCCCGTGGGATATATATTCTACCCATACACATTTGGAACTCTCCTGGGGTACCCTCACACATATTATTCCCTCATTTAGTGGATATTTTCACAAAAAAGTGAAATTTTCAAAAATCCAGAAAATTGGCTGAAAATGACTAAATATCCAGGACTCATTGGGCGAATCGCTCTGGAACTGAAATCGGAACGCTCACTGACATTTCCCCTATCTGAAAGTCTGATAAACGCCGGAAAAATGGCTAAGTCCAAAAAAAAATTTTTTTCAACTTCTTTCAATTTACCCCCGTGGGATATATATTCTACCCACACACATTTGGAACTCTCCTGGGGTACCCTCACACATATTATTCCCTCATTTAGTGGATATTTTCACAAAAAAGTGAAATTTTCAAAAATCCAGAAAATTGGCTGAAAATGACTAAATATCAAGGACTCATTGGGTGAATCGCTCTGGAACTGAAATCGGAACGCTCACTGACATTTGCCCTATCTGAAAGTCTGATAAATGCCCGAAAACTAAGTCCAAAAAAAAAATTTTTTCAACTTTTTTCAAATTTACCCCCGTGGGATATATATTCTACCCACACACAATTGGAACTCTCCTGGGGTACCCTCACACATATTATTCCCTCATTTAGTGGATATTTTCACAAAAAAAGTGAAATTTTCAAAAATCCAGAAAATTGGCTGAAAACGACTAAATATCAAAGACTCATTGGGCGAATCGCTCTGGAACTGAAATCGTAACGCTCACTGATATTTCCCCCATCTGAAAGTCTGATAAACGTCAGAAAATTGACTTAGTCCAAAAAAAATAATTTTTTCACCTTTTTTCAATTTTATCACCGTGTTATATATATTCTACCCAAACACATTTGGAACTCTCCTGGGATACCCTCACACATATTATTCCCTCATATAGTGGATATTTTCACAAAAAAGTGAAATTTTCAAAAATCCAGAAAATTGGCTGAAAACGGCTAAATATCAAGGACTTATTGGGCGAATCGCTCTGGAACTGAAATCGAAATGCTCACTGACATTTCCCCTATCTGAAAGTCTGATAAACGCCGGAAAAATGACTAAGTCCAAAAAAAATTTTTTTCAACTTTTTTCTATTTTACCCCCGTGGGATATATATTCTACCCACATACATTTGGAACTCTCCTGGGGAACCCTCACACATAGTATTCCCTCATTTAGTGGATATTTTCACAAAAAAGTGAAATTTTCAAAAATCCAGAAAATCGGCTGAAAATGACTAAATATCAAGGACTCATTGGGTGAATCGCTCTGGAACTGAAATCGGAACGCTCACTGACATTTGCCCTATCTGAAAGTCTGATAAATGCCCGAAAACTGACTTAGTCCAAAAAAAAATTTTTTTTCAACTTTTTTCAATTTTATCCCCGTGTTGTATATATTCTACCCAAACACATTTGGAACTCTCCTGGGATACCCTCACACATATTATTCCCTCATTTAGTGGATATTTTCACAAAAAAAGTGAAATTTTCAAAAATCCAGAAAATTGGCTGAAAACGACTAAATATCAAAGACTCATTGGGCGAATCGCTCTGGAACTGAAATCGGAACGCTCACTGATATTTCCCCTATCTGAAAGTCTGATAAACACCAGAAAATTGACTTAGTCCAAAATAAAAAAAATTCAACTTTTTCAATTTTACCCCCGTGGGATATATATTCTACCCACACACATTTGGAACTCTCCTGGGGTACCCTCACACATATTATTCCCTCATTTAGTGGATATTTTCACAAAAAAAGTGAAATTTTCCAATATCCAGAAAATTGGCTGAAAATGACTAAATATCAAGTACTCATTTTGCGAATCGCTCTGGAACTGAAATCGGAACGCTCAGTGACATTTGCCCTATCTGAAAGTCTGATAAACGTCAGAAAATTGACTTAGTCCAAAAAAAAAATTTTTTTAAACTTTTTTCAATTTTATCCCCGTGTTATATATATTCTACCCAAACACATTTGGAACTCTCCTGGGGTACCCTCACACATATTATTCCCTCATTTAGTGGATATTTTCACAAAAAAGTGAAATTTTCAAAAATCCAGAAAATTGGCTGAAAACGACTAAATATCAAAGACTCATTGGGCGAATCGCTCTGGAACTGAAATCGGAACGCTCATTGATATTTCCCCTATCTGAAAGTCTGATAAACGCCAGAAAATTGACTTAGTCCAAAATAAAAAAATTTCAACTTTTTCAATTTTACCCCCGTGGGATATATATTCTACCCACACACATTTGGAACTCTCCTGGGATACCCTCACACATATTATTCCCTCATTTAGTGGATATTTTCACAAAAAAGTGAAATTTTCAAAAATCCAGAAAATTGGCTGAAAACGACTAAATATCAAGGACTTATTGGGCGAATCGCTCTGGAACTGAAATCGAAATGCTCACTGACATTTCCCCTATCTGAAAGTCTGATAAACGCCGGAAAAATGACTAAGTCCAAAAAAAAATGTTTTCAACTTTTTTCTATTTTACCCCCGTGGCATATATATTCTACAAACACACATTTGGAACTCTCCTGGGGTACCCTCACATATTATTCCCTCATTTAGTGGATATTTTCACAAAAAAGTGAAATTTTCAAAAATCCAGAAAATTGGCTGAAAACGACTAAATATCAAAGACTCATTGGGCGAATCGCTCTGGATCTGAAATCGGAACGCTCACTGATATTTCCCCTATCTGAAAGTCTGATAAACGCCAGAAAATTGACTTAGTCCAAAATAAAAAAATTTCAACTTTTTTCAATTTTACCCCGTGGAATATATATTCTACCCACACACATTTGGAACTCTCCTGGGGTACCCTCACACATATTATTCCCTCATTTAGTGGATATTTTCACAAAAAAGTGAAATTTTCAAAAATCCAGAAAATTGGCTGAAAATGACTAAATATCAAGGAATCATTGGGAGAATCGCTCTGGAACTGAAATCGGAATGCTCACTGACATTTCCCCTATCAGAAAGTCTGATAAACACCGGAAAAATGACTAAGTCCAAAAAAATAATTTTTTTCAACTTCTTTCAATTTTACCCCCGTGGGATATATATTCTACCCACACACATTTGGAACTCTCCTGGGGTACCCTCACACATATTATTACCTCATTTCGTGGATATTTTCACAAAAAAGTGAAATTTTCAAAAATCCAGAAAATTGGCTGAAAATGACTAAATATCAAGGACTCATTGGGTGAATCGCTCTGGAACTGAAATCGGAACGCTCACTGACATTTACCCTATCTGAAAGTCTGATAAATGCCCGAAAACTGACTAAGTCCAAAAAAAAAATTTTTTCAACTTTTTTCAAATTTACCCCCGTGGGATATATATTCTACCAACACACAATTGGAACTCTCCTGGGGTACCCTCACACATATTATTCCCTCATTTAGTGGATATTTTCACAAAAAAAGTGAAATTTTCCAAAATCCAGAAAATTGGCTGAAAACGACTAAATATCAAGGACTCATTGGGCGAATCGCTCTGGAACTGAAATCGGAACGCTCAGTGACATTTGCCCTATCTGAAAGTCTGATAAACGTCAGAAAATTGACTTAGTCCAAAAAAAAAAAATTTTTCACCTTTTTTCAATTTTATCCCCGTGTTATATATATTCTACCCAAACACATTTGGAACTCTCCTGGGATACCCTCACACATATTATTCCCTCATTTAGTGGATATTTTCACAAAAAAGTGAAATTTTCAAAAATCCAGAAAATTGGCTGAAAACGACTAAATATCAAGGACTTATTGGGCGAATCGCTCTGGAACTGAAATCGAAATGCTCACTGACATTTCCCCTATCTGAAAGTCTGATAAACGCCGGAAAAATGACTAAGTCGAAAAAAAAATGTTTTCAACTTTTTTCTATTTTACCCCCGTGGGATATATATTCTACAAACACACATTTGGAACTCTCCTGGGGTACCCTCACACATATTATTCCCTCATTTAGTGGATATTTTCACAAAAAAGTGAAATTTTCAAAAATCCAGAAAATTGGCTGAAAACGACTAAATATCAAAGACTCATTGGGCGAATCGCTCTGGATCTGAAATCGGAACGCTCACTGATATTTCCCCTATCTGAAAGTCTGATAAACGCCAGAAAATTGACTTAGTCCAAAATAAAAAAATTTCAACTTTTTTCTATTTTACCCCCGTGGGATATATATTCTACCCACACACATTTGGAACTCTCCTGGGGTACCCTCACACATATTATTCCCTCATTTAGTGGATATTTTCACAAAAAAAGTGAAATTTTCAAAAATCCAGAAAATTGGCTGAAAACGACTAAATATCAAAGACTCATTGGGCGAATCGCTCTGGAACTGAAATCGTAACGCTCACTGATATTTCCCCCATCTGAAAGTCTGATAAACGCCAGAAAATTGACTTAGTCCAAAATAAAAAAATTTCAACTTTTTTCAATTTTACCCCCGTGGGATATATATTCTACCCATACACATTTGGAACTCTCCTGGGGTACCCTCACACATATTATTCCCTCATTTAGTGGATATTTTCACAAAAAAGTGAAATTTTCAAAAATCCAGAAAATTGGCTGAAAATGACTAAATATCAAGGACTCATTGGGTGAATCGCTCTGGAACTGAAATCGGAACGCTCACTGACATTTGCCCTATCTGAAAGTCTGATAAATGCCCGAAAACTAAGTCCAAAAAAAAAATTTTTTCAACTTTTTTCAAATTTACCCCCGTGGGATATATATTCTACCCACACACAATTGGAACTCTCCTGGGGTACCCTCACACATATTATTCCCTCATTTAGTGGATATTTTCACAAAAAAAGTGAAATTTTCAAAAATCCAGAAAATTGGCTGAAAACGAATAAATATCAAAGACTCATTGGGCGAATCGCTCTGGAACTGAAATCGGAACGCTCAGTGACATTTGCCCTATCTGAAAGTCTGATAAACGTCAGAAAATTGACTTAGTCCAAAAAAAATAATTTTTTCACCTTTTTTCAATTTTATCACCGTGTTATATATATTCTACCCAAACACATTTGGAACTCTCCTGGGATACCCTCACACATATTATTCCCTCATATAGTGGATATTTTCACAAAAAAGTGAAATTTTCAAAAATCCAGAAAATTGGCTGAAAACGGCTAAATATCAAGGACTTATTGGGCGAATCGCTCTGGAACTGAAATCGAAATGCTCACTGACATTTCCCCTATCTGAAAGTCTGATAAACGCCGGAAAAATGACTAAGTCCCAAAAAAATTTTTTTCAACTTTTTTCTATTTTACCCCCGTGGGATATATATTCTACCCACATACATTTGGAACTCTCCTGGGGAACCCTCACACATAGTATTCCCTCATTTAGTGGATATTTTCACAAAAAAGTGAAATTTTCAAAAATCCAGAAAATCGGCTGAAAATGACTAAATATCAAGGACTCATTGGGTGAATCGCTCTGGAACTGAAATCGGAACGCTCACTGACATTTGCCCTATCTGAAAGTCTGATAAATGCCCGAAAACTGACTTAGTCCAAAAAAAAATTTTTTTTCAACTTTTTTCAATTTTATCCCCGTGTTGTATATATTCTACCCAAACACATTTGGAACTCTCCTGGGATACCCTCACACATATTATTCCCTCATTTAGTGGATATTTTCACAAAAAAAGTGAAATTTTCAAAAATCCAGAAAATTGGCTGAAAACGACTAAATATCAAAGACTCATTGGGCGAATCGCTCTGGAACTGAAATCGGAACGCTCACTGATATTTCCCCTATCTGAAAGTCTGATAAACACCAGAAAATTGACTTAGTCCAAAATAAAAAAAATTCAACTTTTTCAATTTTACCCCCGTGGGATATATATTCTACCCACACACATTTGGAACTCTCCTGGGGTACCCTCACACATATTATTCCCTCATTTAGTGGATATTTTCACAAAAAAAGTGAAATTTTCCAAAATCCAGAAAATTGGCTGAAAACGACTAAATATCAAGTACTCATTTTGCGAATCGCTCTGGAACTGAAATCGGAACGCTCAGTGACATTTGCCCTATCTGAAAGTCTGATAAACGTCAGAAAATTGACTTAGTCCAAAAAAAAAATTTTTTTAAACTTTTTTCAATTTTATCCCCGTGTTATATATATTCTACCCAAACACATTTGGAACTCTCCTGGGGTACCCTCACACATATTATTCCCTCATTTAGTGGATATTTTCACAAAAAAGTGAAATTTTCAAAAATCCAGAAAATTGGCTGAAAACGACTAAATATCAAAGACTCATTGGGCGAATCGCTCTGGAACTGAAATCGGAACGCTCATTGATATTTCCCCTATCTGAAAGTCTGATAAACGCCAGAAAATTGACTTAGTCCAAAATAAAAAAATTTCAACTTTTTCAATTTTACCCCCGTGGGATATATATTCTACCCACACACATTTGGAACTCTCCTGGGGTACCCTCACACATATTATTCCCTCATTTAGTGGATATTTTCACAAAAAAAGTGAAATTTTCCAAAATCCAGAAAATTGGCTGAAAACGACTAAATATCAAGGACTCATAGGGCGAATCGCTCTGGAACTGAAATCGGAACGCTCAGTGACATTTGCCCTATCTGAAAGTCTGATAAACGTCAGAAAATTGACTTAGTCCAAAAAAAAAAAATTTTTCACCTTTTTTCAATTTTATCCCCGTGTTATATATATTCTACCCAAACACATTTGGAACTCTCCTGGGATACCCTCACACATATTATTCCCTCATTTAGTGGATATTTTCACAAAAAAGTGAAATTTTCAAAAATCCAGAAAATTGGCTGAAAACGACTAAATATCAAGGACTTATTGGGCGAATCGCTCTGGAACTGAAATCGAAATGCTCACTGACATTTCCCCTATCTGAAAGTCTGATAAACGCCGGAAAAATGACTAAGTCGAAAAAAAAATGTTTTCAACTTTTTTCTATTTTACCCCCGTGGGATATATATTCTACAAACACACATTTGGAACTCTCCTGGGGTACCCTCACACATATTATTCCCTCATTTAGTGGATATTTTCACAAAAAAGTGAAATTTTCAAAAATCCAGAAAATTGGCTGAAAACGACTAAATATCAAAGACTCATTGGGCGAATCGCTCTGGATCTGAAATCGGAACGCTCACTGATATTTCCCCTATCTGAAAGTCTGATAAACGCCAGAAAATTGACTTAGTCCAAAATAAAAAAATTTCAACTTTTTTCTATTTTACCCCCGTGGGATATATATTCTACCCACACACATTTGGAACTCTCCTGGGGTACCCTCACACATATTATTCCCTCATTTAGTGGATATTTTCACAAAAAAAGTGAAATTTTCAAAAATCCAGAAAATTGGCTGAAAACGACTAAATATCAAAGACTCATTGGGCGAATCGCTCTGGAACTGAAATCGTAACGCTCACTGATATTTCCCCCATCTGAAAGTCTGATAAACGCCAGAAAATTGACTTAGTCCAAAATAAAAAAATTTCAACTTTTTTCAATTTTACCCCCGTGGGATATATATTCTACCCATACACATTTGGAACTCTCCTGGGGTACCCTCACACATATTATTCCCTCATTTAGTGGATATTTTCACAAAAAAGTGAAATTTTCAAAAATCCAGAAAATTGGCTGAAAATGACTAAATATCAAGGACTCATTGGGTGAATCGCTCTGGAACTGAAATCGGAACGCTCACTGACATTTGCCCTATCTGAAAGTCTGATAAATGCCCGAAAACTAAGTCCAAAAAAAAAATTTTTTCAACTTTTTTCAAATTTACCCCCGTGGGATATATATTCTACCCACACACAATTGGAACTCTCCTGGGGTACCCTCACACATATTATTCCCTCATTTAGTGGATATTTTCACAAAAAAAGTGAAATTTTCAAAAATCCAGAAAATTGGCTGAAAACGAATAAATATCAAAGACTCATTGGGCGAATCGCTCTGGAACTGAAATCGGAACGCTCAGTGACATTTGCCCTATCTGAAAGTCTGATAAACGTCAGAAAATTGACTTAGTCCAAAAAAAATAATTTTTTCACCTTTTTTCAATTTTATCACCGTGTTATATATATTCTACCCAAACACATTTGGAACTCTCCTGGGATACCCTCACACATATTATTCCCTCATATAGTGGATATTTTCACAAAAAAGTGAAATTTTCAAAAATCCAGAAAATTGGCTGAAAACGGCTAAATATCAAGGACTTATTGGGCGAATCGCTCTGGAACTGAAATCGAAATGCTCACTGACATTTCCCCTATCTGAAAGTCTGATAAACGCCGGAAAAATGACTAAGTCCAAAAAAAATTTTTTTCAACTTTTTTCTATTTTACCCCCGTGGGATATATATTCTACCCACATACATTTGGAACTCTCCTGGGGAACCCTCACACATAGTATTCCCTCATTTAGTGGATATTTTCACAAAAAAGTGAAATTTTCAAAAATCCAGAAAATCGGCTGAAAATGACTAAATATCAAGGACTCATTGGGTGAATCGCTCTGGAACTGAAATCGGAACGCTCACTGACATTTGCCCTATCTGAAAGTCTGATAAATGCCCGAAAACTGACTTAGTCCAAAAAAAAATTTTTTTTCAACTTTTTTCAATTTTATCCCCGTGTTGTATATATTCTACCCAAACACATTTGGAACTCTCCTGGGATACCCTCACACATATTATTCCCTCATTTAGTGGATATTTTCACAAAAAAAGTGAAATTTTCAAAAATCCAGAAAATTGGCTGAAAACGACTAAATATCAAAGACTCATTGGGCGAATCGCTCTGGAACTGAAATCGGAACGCTCACTGATATTTCCCCTATCTGAAAGTCTGATAAACACCAGAAAATTGACTTAGTCCAAAATAAAAAAAATTCAACTTTTTCAATTTTACCCCCGTGGGATATATATTCTACCCACACACATTTGGAACTCTCCTGGGGTACCCTCACACATATTATTCCCTCATTTAGTGGATATTTTCACAAAAAAAGTGAAATTTTCCAAAATCCAGAAAATTGGCTGAAAACGACTAAATATCAAGTACTCATTTTGCGAATCGCTCTGGAACTGAAATCGGAACGCTCAGTGACATTTGCCCTATCTGAAAGTCTGATAAACGTCAGAAAATTGACTTAGTCCAAAAAAAAAATTTTTTTAAACTTTTTTCAATTTTATCCCCGTGTTATATATATTCTACCCAAACACATTTGGAACTCTCCTGGGGTACCCTCACACATATTATTCCCTCATTTAGTGGATATTTTCACAAAAAAGTGAAATTTTCAAAAATCCAGAAAATTGGCTGAAAACGACTAAATATCAAAGACTCATTGGGCGAATCGCTCTGGAACTGAAATCGGAACGCTCATTGATATTTCCCCTATCTGAAAGTCTGATAAACGCCAGAAAATTGACTTAGTCCAAAATAAAAAAATTTCAACTTTTTCAATTTTACCCCCGTGGGATATATATTCTACCCACACACATTTGGAACTCTCCTGGGATACCCTCACACATATTATTCCCTCATTTAGTGGATATTTTCACAAAAAAGTGAAATTTTCAAAAATCCAGAAAATTGGCTGAAAACGACTAAATATCAAGGACTTATTGGGCGAATCGCTCTGGAACTGAAATCGAAATGCTCACTGACATTTCCCCTATCTGAAAGTCTGATAAACGCCGGAAAAATGACTAAGTCCAAAAAAAAATGTTTTCAACTTTTTTCTATTTTACCCCCGTGGCATATATATTCTACAAACACACATTTGGAACTCTCCTGGGGTACCCTCACATATTATTCCCTCATTTAGTGGATATTTTCACAAAAAAGTGAAATTTTCAAAAATCCAGAAAATTGGCTGAAAACGACTAAATATCAAAGACTCATTGGGCGAATCGCTCTGGATCTGATATCGGAACGCTCACTGATATTTCCCCTATCTGAAAGTCTGATAAACGCCAGAAAATTGACTTAGTCCAAAATAAAAAAATTTCAACTTTTTTCAATTTTACCCCGTGGAATATATATTCTACCCACACACATTTGGAACTCTCCTGGGGTACCCTCACACATATTATTCCCTCATTTAGTGGATATTTTCACAAAAAAGTGAAATTTTCAAAAATCCAGAAAATTGGCTGAAAATGACTAAATATCAAGGAATCATTGGGAGAATCGCTCTGGAACTGAAATCGGAATGCTCACTGACATTTCCCCTATCAGAAAGTCTGATAAACACCGGAAAAATGACTAAGTCCAAAAAAATAATTTTTTTCAACTTCTTTCAATTTTACCCCCGTGGGATATATATTCTACCCACACACATTTGGAACTCTCCTGGGGAACCCTCACACATATTATTACCTCATTTCGTGGATATTTTCACAAAAAAGTGAAATTTTCAAAAATCCAGAAAATTGGCTGAAAATGACTAAATATCAAGGACTCATTGGGTGAATCGCTCTGGAACTGAAATCGGAACGCTCACTGACATTTACCCTATCTGAAAGTCTGATAAATGCCCGAAAACTGACTAAGTCCAAAAAAAAAATTTTTTCAACTTTTTTCAAATTTACCACCGTGGGATATATATTCTACCAACACACAATTGGAACTCTCCTGGGGTACCCTCACACATATTATTCCCTCATTTAGTGGATATTTTCACAAAAAAAGTGAAATTTTCCAAAATCCAGAAAATTGGCTGAAAACGACTAAATATCAAGGACTCATTGGGCGAATCGCTCTGGAACTGAAATCGGAACGCTCAGTGACATTTGCCCTATCTGAAAGTCTGATAAACGTCAGAAAATTGACTTAGTCCAAAAAAAAAAAATTTTTCACCTTTTTTCAATTTTATCCCCGTGTTATATATATTCTACCCAAACACATTTGGAACTCTCCTGGGATACCCTCACACATATTATTCCCTCATTTAGTGGATATTTTCACAAAAAAGTGAAATTTTCAAAAATCCAGAAAATTGGCTGAAAACGACTAAATATCAAGGACTTATTGGGCGAATCGCTCTGGAACTGAAATCGAAATGCTCACTGACATTTCCCCTATCTGAAAGTCTGATAAACGCCGGAAAAATGACTAAGTCGAAAAAAAAATGTTTTCAACTTTTTTCTATTTTACCCCCGTGGGATATATATTCTACAAACACACATTTGGAACTCTCCTGGGGTACCCTCACACATATTATTCCCTCATTTAGTGGATATTTTCACAAAAAAGTGAAATTTTCAAAAATCCAGAAAATTGGCTGAAAACGACTAAATATCAAAGACTCATTGGGCGAATCGCTCTGGATCTGAAATCGGAACGCTCACTGATATTTCCCCTATCTGAAAGTCTGATAAACGCCAGAAAATTGACTTAGTCCAAAATAAAAAAATTTCAACTTTTTTCTATTTTACCCCCGTGGGATATATATTCTACCCACACACATTTGGAACTCTCCTGGGGTACCCTCACACATATTATTCCCTCATTTAGTGGATATTTTCACAAAAAAAGTGAAATTTTCCAAAATCCAGAAAATTGGCTGAAAACGACTAAATATCAAGTACTCATTTTGCGAATCGCTCTGGAACTGAAATCGGAACGCTCAGTGACATTTGCCCTATCTGAAAGTCTGATAAACGTCAGAAAATTGACTTAGTCCAAAAAAAAAATTTTTTTAAACTTTTTTCAATTTTATCCCCGTGTTATATATATTCTACCCAAACACATTTGGAACTCTACTCTCCTGGGGTACCCTCACACATATTATTCCCTCATTTAGTGGATATTTTCACAAAAAAGTGAAATTTTCAAAAATCCAGAAAATTGGCTGAAAACGACTAAATATCAAAGACTCATTGGGCGAATCGCTCTGGAACTGAAATCGGAACGCTCATTGATATTTCCCCTATCTGAAAGTCTGATAAACGCCAGAAAATTGACTTAGTCCAAAATAAAAAAATTTCAACTTTTTCAATTTTACCCCCGTGGGATATATATTCTACCCACACACAGTTGGAACTCTCCTGGGATACCCTCACACATATTATTCCCTCATTTAGTGGATATTTTCACAAAAAAGTGAAATTTTCAAAAATCCAGAAAATTGGCTGAAAACGACTAAATATCAAGGACTTATTGGGCGAATCGCTCTGGAACTGAAATCGAAATGCTCACTGACATTTCCCCTATCTGAAAGTCTGATAAACGCCGGAAAAATGACTAAGTCCAAAAAAAAATGTTTTCAACTTTTTTCTATTTTACCCCCGTGGGATATATATTCTACAAACACACATTTGGAACTCTCCTGGGGTACCCTCACACATATTATTCCCTCATTTAGTGGATATTTTCACAAAAAAGTGAAATTTTCAAAAATCCAGAAAATTGGCTGAAAACGACTAAATATCAAAGACTCATTGGGCGAATCGCTCTGGATCTGAAATCGGAACGCTCACTGATATTTCCCCTATCTGAAAGTCTGATAAACGCCAGAAAATTGACTTAGTCCAAAATAAAAAAATTTCAACTTTTTTCAATTTTACCCCCGTGGAATATATATTCTACCCACACACATTTGGAACTCTCCTGGGGTACCCTCACACATATTATTCCCTCATTTAGTGGATATTTTCACAAAAAAGTGAAATTTTCAAAAATCCAGAAAATTGGCTGAAAATGACTAAATATCAAGGAATCATTGGGAGAATCGCTCTGGAACTGAAATCGGAATGCTCACTGACATTTCCCCTATCAGAAAGTCTGATAAACACCGGAAAAATGACTAAGTCCAAAAAAATAATTTTTTTCAACTTCTTTCAATTTTACCCCCGTGGGATATATATTCTACCCACACACATTTGGAACTCTCCTGGGGTACCCTCACACATATTATTACCTCATTTCGTGGATATTTTCACAAAAAAGTGAAATTTTCAAAAATCCAGAAAATTGGCTGAAAATGACTAAATATCAAGGACTCATTGGGTGAATCGCTCTGGAACTGAAATCGGAACGCTCACTGACATTTACCCTATCTGAAAGTCTGATAAATGCCCGAAAACTGACTAAGTCCAAAAAAAAAATTTTTTCAACTTTTTTCAAATTTACCCCCGTGGGATATATATTCTACCAACACACAATTGGAACTCTCCTGGGGTACCCTCACACATATTATTCCCTCATTTAGTGGATATTTTCACAAAAAAAGAGAAATTTTCCAAAATCCAGAAAATTGGCTGAAAACGACTAAATATCAAGGACTCATTGGGCGAATCGCTCTGGAACTGAAATCGGAATGCTCAGTGACATTTGCCCTATCTGAAAGTCTGATAAACGTCAGAAAATTGACTTAGTCCAAAAAAAAAAAATTTTTCACCTTTTTTCAATTTTATCCCCGTGTTATATATATTCTACCCAAACACATTTGGAACTCTCCTGGGATACCCTCACACATATTATTCCCTCATTTAGTGGATATTTTGACAAAAAAGTGAAATTTTCAAAAATCCAGAAAATTGGCTGAAAACGACTAAATATCAAAGACTCATTGGGCGAATCGCTCTGGAACTGAAATCGGAACGCTCACTGACAGTTGCCCTATCTGAAAGTCTGATAAATGCCCGAAAACTAAGTCCAAAAAAAATTTTTTTTCAACTTTTTTCAAATTTACCCCCGTTCGATATATATTCTACCCAAACACATTTGGAACTCTCCTGGGATACCCTCACACATATTATTCCCTCATTTAGTGGATATTTTGACAAAAAAGTGAAATTTTCAAAAATCCAGAAAATTGGCTGAAAACGATTAAATATCAAGGACTTATTGGGCGAATCGCTCTGGAACTGAAATCGAAATGCTCACTGACATTTCCCCTATCTGAAAGTCTGATAAACGCCGGAAAAATGACTAAGTCCAAAAAAAAATTTTTTAAACTTTTTTCTATTTTACCCCCGTGGGATATATATTCTACAAACACACATTTGGAACTCTCCTGGGGTACCCTCACACATATTATTCCCTCATTTAGTGGATATTTTCACAAAAAAGTGAAATTTTCAAAAATCCAGAAAATTGGCTGAAAACGACTAAATATCAAGGACTCATTGGGCGAATCGCTCTGGAACTGAAATCGGAATGCTCACTGACATTTCCCCTATCTGAAAGTCTGATAAACGCCGGAAAAATGACTAAGTCCAAAAAAAAATGTTTTCAACTTTTTTCTATTTTACCCCCGTGGGATATATATTCTACAAACACACATTTGGAACTCTCCTGGGGTACCCTCATACATATTATTCCCTCATTTAGTGGATATTTTCACAAAAAAGTGAAATTTTCAAAAATCCAGAAAATTGGCTGAAAACGACTAAATATCAAAGACTCATTGGGCGAATCGCTCTGGATCTGAAATCGGAACGCTCACTGATATTTCCCCTATCTGAAAGTCTGATAAACGCCAGAAAATTGACTTAGTCCAAAATAAAAAAATTTCAACTTTTTTCAATTTTACCCCCGTGGAATATATATTCTACCCACACACATTTGGAACTCTCCTGGGGTACCCTCACACATATTATTCCCTCATTTAGTGGATATTTTCACAAAAAAGTGAAATTTTCAAAAATCCAGAAAATTGGCTGAAAATGACTAAATATCAAGGAATCATTGGGAGAATCGCTCTGGAACTGAAATCGGAATGCTCACTGACATTTCCCCTATCAGAAAGTCTGATAAACACCGGAAAAATGACTAAGTCCAAAAAAATAATTTTTTTCAACTTCTTTCAATTTTACCCCCGTGGGATATATATTCTACCCACACACATTTGGAACTCTCCTGGGGTACCCTCACACATATTATTACCTCATTTCGTGGATATTTTCACAAAAAAGTGAAATTTTCAAAAATCCAGAAAATTGGCTGAAAACGACTAAATATCAAGGACTTATTGGGCGAATCGCTCTGGAACTGAAATCGAAATGCTCACTGACATTTCCCCTATCTGAAAGTCTGATAAACGCCGGAAAAATGACTAAGTCCAAAAAAAAATTTTTTCAACTTTTTTCTATTTTACCCCCGTGGGATATATATTCTACAAACACACATTTGGAACTCTCCTGGGGTACCCTCACACATATTATTCCCTCATTTAGTGGATATTTTCACAAAAAAGTGAAATTTTCAAAAATCCAGAAAATTGGCTGAAAACGACTAAATATCAAAGACTCATTGGGCGAATCGCTCTGGAACTGAAATCGGAACGCTCACTGACAGTTGCCCTATCTGAAAGTCTGATAAATGCCCGAAAACTAAGTCCAAAAAAAATTTTTTTTCAACTTTTTTCAAATTTACCCCCGTTCGATATATATTCTACCCAAACACATTTGGAACTCTCCTGGGATACCCTCACACATATTATTCCCTCATTTAGTGGATATTTTGACAAAAAAGTGAAATTTTCAAAAATCCAGAAAATTGGCTGAAAACGATTAAATATCAAGGACTTATTGGGCGAATCGCTCTGGAACTGAAATCGAAATGCTCACTGACATTTCCCCTATCTGAAAGTCTGATAAACGCCGGAAAAATGACTAAGTCCAAAAAAAAATTTTTTAAACTTTTTTCTATTTTACCCCCGTGGGATATATATTCTACAAACACACATTTGGAACTCTCCTGGGGTACCCTCACACATATTATTCCCTCATTTAGTGGATATTTTCACAAAAAAGTGAAATTTTCAAAAATCCAGAAAATTGGCTGAAAACGACTAAATATCAAGGACTCATTGGGCGAATCGCTCTGGAACTGAAATCGGAATGCTCACTGACATTTCCCCTATCTGAAAGTCTGATAAACGCCGGAAAAATGACTAAGTCCAAAAAATAATTTTTTCAACTTTTTTCTATTGTACCCCCGTGGGATATATATTCTACAAACACACATTTGTAACTCTCCTGGGGTACCCTCACACATATTATTCCCTCATTTAGTGGATATTTTCACAAAAAAAGTGAAATTTTCAAAAATCCAGAAAATTGGCTGAAAACGACTAAATATCAAAGACTCATTGGGCGAATCGCTCTGGAACTGAAATCGGAACGCTCACTGATATTTCCCCTATCTGAAAGTCTGATAAACGCCAGAAAATTGACTTAGTCCAAAATAAAAAAATTTCAACTTTTTCAATTTTACCCCCGTGGGATATATATTCTACCCACACACATTTGGAACTCTCCTGGGATACCCTCACACATATTATTCCCTCATTTAGTGGATATTTTCACAAAAAAGTGAAATTTTCAAAAATCCAGAAAATTGGCTGAAAACGACTAAATATCAAGGACTTATTGGGCGAATCGCTCTGGAACTGAAATCGAAATGCTCACTGACATTTCCCCTATCTGAAAGTCTGATAAACGCCGGAAAAATGACTAAGTCGAAAAAAAAATGTTTTCAACTTTTTTCTATTTTACCCCCGTGGGATATATATTCTACAAACACACATTTGGAACTCTCCTGGGGTACCCTCACACATATTATTCCCTCATTTAGTGGATATTTTCACAAAAAAGTGAAATTTTCAAAAATCCAGAAAATTGGCTGAAAACGACTAAATATCAAAGACTCATTGGGCGAATCGCTCTGGATCTGAAATCGGAACGCTCACTGATATTTCCCCTATCTGAAAGTCTGATAAACGCCAGAAAATTGACTTAGTCCAAAATAAAAAAATTTCAACTTTTTTCTATTTTACCCCCGTGGGATATATATTCTACCCACACACATTTGGAACTCTCCTGGGGTACCCTCACACATATTATTCCCTCATTTAGTGGATATTTTCACAAAAAAAGTGAAATTTTCCAAAATCCAGAAAATTAACTGAAAACGACTAAATATCAAGTACTCATTTTGCGAATCGCTCTGGAACTGAAATCGGAACGCTCAGTGACATTTGCCCTATCTGAAAGTCTGATAAACGTCAGAAAATTGACTTAGTCCAAAAAAAAAATTTTTTTAAACTTTTTTCAATTTTATCCCCGTGTTATATATATTCTACCCAAACACATTTGGAACTCTCCTGGGGTACCCTCACACATATTATTCCCTCATTTAGTGGATATTTTCACAAAAAAGTGAAATTTTCAAAAATCCAGAAAATTGGCTGAAAACGACTAAATATCAAAGACTCATTGGGCGAATCGCTCTGGAACTGAAATCGGAACGCTCATTGATATTTCCCCTATCTGAAAGTCTGATAAACGCCAGAAAATTGACTTAGTCCAAAATAAAAAAATTTCAACTTTTTCAATTTTACCCCCGTGGGATATATATTCTACCCACACACATTTGGAACTCTCCTGGGATACCCTCACACATATTATTCCCTCATTTAGTGGATATTTTCACAAAAAAGTGAAATTTTCAAAAATCCAGAAAATTGGCTGAAAACGACTAAATATCAAGGACTTATTGGGCGAATCGCTCTGGAACTGAAATCGAAATGCTCACTGACATTTCCCCTATCTGAAAGTCTGATAAACGCCGGAAAAATGACTAAGTCCAAAAAAAAATGTTTTCAACTTTTTTCTATTTTACCCCCGTGGGATATATATTCTACAAACACACATTTGGAACTCTCCTGGGGTACCCTCACACATATTATTCCCTCATTTAGTGGATATTTTCACAAAAAAGTGAAATTTTCAAAAATCCAGAAAATTGGCTGAAAACGACTAAATATCAAAGACTCATTGGGCGAATCGCTCTGGATCTGAAATCGGAACGCTCACTGATATTTCCCCTATCTGAAAGTCTGATAAACGCCAGAAAATTGACTTAGTCCAAAATAAAAAAATTTCAACTTTTTTCAATTTTACCCCCGTGGAATATATATTCTACCCACACACATTTGGAACTCTCCTGGGGTACCCTCACACATATTATTCCCTCATTTAGTGGATATTTTCACAAAAAAGTGAAATTTTCAAAAATCCAGAAAATTGGCTGAAAATGACTAAATATCAAGGAATCATTGGGAGAATCGCTCTGGAACTGAAATCGGAATGCTCACTGACATTTCCCCTATCAGAAAGTCTGATAAACACCGGAAAAATGACTAAGTCCAAAAAAATAATTTTTTTCAACTTCTTTCAATTTTACCCCCGTGGGATATATATTCTACCCACACACATTTGGAACTCTCCTGGGGTACCCTCACACATATTATTACCTCATTTCGTGGATATTTTCACAAAAAAGTGAAATTTTCAAAAATCCAGAAAATTGGCTGAAAATGACTAAATATCAAGGACTCATTGGGTGAATCACTCTGGAACTGAAATCAGAACGCTCACTGACATTTACCCTATCTGAAAGTCTGATAAATGCCCGAAAACTGACTAAGTCCAAAAAAAAAATTTTTTCAACTTTTTTCAAATTTACCCCCGTGGGATATATATTCTACCAACACACAATTGGAACTCTCCTGGGGTACCCTCACACATATTATTCCCTCATTTAGTGGATATTTTCACAAAAAAAGTGAAATTTTCCAAAATCCAGAAAATTGGCTGAAAACGACTAAATATCAAGGACTCATTGGGCGAATCGCTCTGGAACTGAAATCGGAACGCTCAGTGACATTTGCCCTATCTGAAAGTCTGATAAACGTCAGAAAATTGACTTAGTCCAAAAAAAAAAAATGTTTCACCTTTTTTCAATTTTATCCCCGTGTTATATATATTCTACCCAAACACATTTGGAACTCTCCTGGGATACCCTCACACATATTATTCCCTCATTTAGTGGATATTTTGACAAAAAAGTGAAATTTTCAAAAATCCAGAAAATTGGCTGAAAACGACTAAATATCAAGGACTTATTGGGCGAATCGCTCTGGAACTGAAATCGAAATGCTCACTGACATTTCCCCTATCTGAAAGTCTGATAAACGCCGGAAAAATGACTAAGTCCAAAAAAAAATTTTTTCAACTTTTTTCTATTTTACCCCCGTGGGATATATATTCTACAAACACACATTTGGAACTCTCCTGGGGTACCCTCACACATATTATTCCCTCATTTAGTGGATATTTTCACAAAAAAGTGAAATTTTCAAAAATCCAGAAAATTGGCTGAAAATGACTAAATATCAAGGAATCATTGGGAGAATCGCTCTGGAACTGAAATCGGAATGCTCACTGACATTTCCCCTATCTGAAAGTCTGATAAACACCGGAAAAATGACTAAGTCCAAAAAATAATTTTTTTCAACTTCTTTCAATTTTACCCCCGTGGGATATATATTCTACCCACACACATTTGGAACTCTCCTGGGGTACCCTCACACATATTATTCCCTCATTTCGTGGATATTTTCACAAAAAAGTGAAATTTTCAAAAATCCAGAAAATTGGCTGAAAATGACTAAATATCAAGGACTCATTGGGCGAATCGTTCTGGAACTGAAATCGGAACGCTCAGTGACATTTGCCCTATCTGAAAGTCTGATAAACGTCAGAAAATTGACTTAGTCCAAAAAAAAAATTTTTTTCAACTTTTTTCAATTTTATCCCCGTGTTATATATATTCTACCCAAACACATTTGGAACTCTCCTGGGATACCCTCACACATATTATTCCCTCATTTAGTGGATATTTTCACAAAAAAGTGAAATTTTCAAAAATCCAGAAAATTGGCTGAAAACGACTAAATATCAAAGACTCATTGGGCGAATCGCTCTGGAACTGAAATCGGAACGCTCACTGATATTTCCCCTATCTGAAAGTCTGATAAACGCCAGAAAATTGACTTAGTCCAAAATAAAAAAATTTCAACTTTTTAAATTTTACCCCCGTGGGATATATATTCTACCCACACACATTTGGAACTCTCCTGGGGTACCCTCACACATATTATTCCCTCATTTAGTGGATATTTTCACAAAAAAAGTGAAATTTTCCAAAATCCAGAAAATTGGCTGAAAACGACTAAATATCAAGGACTCATTGGGCGAATCGCTCTGGAACTGAAATCGGAACGCTCAGTGACATTTGCCCTATCTAAAAGTCTGATAAACGTCAGAAAATTGACTTAGTCCAAAAAAAAAAAATTTTTCACCTTTTTTCAATTTTATCCCCGTGTTATATATATTCTACCCAAACACATTTGGAACTCTCCTGCGATACCCTCACACATATTATTCCCTCATTTAGTGGATATTTTGACAAAAAAGTGAAATTTTCAAAAATCCAGAAAATTGGCTGAAAACGACTAAATATCAAAGACTCATTGGGCGAATCGCTCTGGAACTGAAATCGGAACGCTCACTGATATTTCCCCTATCTGAAAGTCTGATAAACGCCAGAAAATTGACTTAGTCCAAAATAAAAAAATTTCAACTTTTTCAATTTTACCCCCGTGGGATATATATTCTACCCACACACATTTGGAACTCTCCTGGGGTACCCTCACACATATTATTCCCTCATTTAGTGGATATTTTCACAAAAAAAGTGAAATTTTCCAAAATCCAGCAAATTGGCTGAAAACGACTAAATATCAAGGACTCATTGGGCGAATCGCTCTGGAACTGAAATCGGAACGCTCAGTGACATTTGCCCTATCTGAAAGTCTGATAAACGTCAGAAAATTGACTTAGTCCAAAAAAAAAAAATTTTTCACCTTTTTTCAATTTTATCCCCGTGTTATATATATTCTACCCAAACACATTTGGAACTCTCCTGGGATACCCTCACACATATTATTCCCTCATTTAGTGGATATTTTGACAAAAAAGTGAAATTTTCAAAAATCCAGAAAATTGGCTGAAAACGACTAAATATCAAGGAATCATTGGGAGAATCGCTCTGGAACTGAAATCGGAATGCTCACTGACATTTCCCCTATCTGAAAGTCTGATAAACACCGGAAAAATGACTAAGTCCAAAAAATAATTTTTTTCAACTTCTTTAAATTTTACCCCCGTGGGATATATATTCTACCCACACACATTTGGAACTCTCCTGGGGTACCCTCACACATATTATTCCCTCATTTAGTGGATATTTTCACAAAAAAGTGACATTTTCAAAAATCCAGAAAATTGGCTGAAAACGACTAAATATCAAAGACTCATTGGGCGGATCGCTCTGGAACTGAGATCGGAACGCTCACTGACATTTCCCCTATCTGAAAGTCTGATAAACGCCGGAAAAATGACTAAGTCCAAAAAATAATTTTTTTCAACTTCTTTCAATTTTACCCCCGTGGGATATATATTCTACCCACACACATTTGGAACTCTCCTGGGGTACCCTCACACATATTATTCCCTCATTTAGTGGATATTTTCACAAAAAAGTGAAATTTTCAAAAATCCAGAAAATTGGCTGAAAATGACTAAATATCAAGGAATCATTGGGAGAATCGCTCTGGAACTGAAATCGGAATGCTCACTGACATTTCCCCTCTCTGAAAGTCTGATAAACACCGGAAAAATGACTAAGTCCAAAAAATAATTTTTTTCAACTTCTTTCAATTTTACCCCCGTGGGATATATATTCTACCCACACACATTTGGAACTCTCCTGGGGTACCCTCACACATATTATTCCCTCATTTCGTGGATATTTTCACAAAAAAGTGAAATTTTCAAAAATCCAGAAAATTGGCTGAAAATGACTAAATATCAAGGACTCATTGGGTGAATCGCTCTGGAGCTGAAATCGGAACGCTCACTGACATTTGCCCTATCTGAAAGTCTGATAAACGTCAGAAAATTGACTTAGTCCAAAAAAAAAATTTTTTTAAACTTTTTTCAATTTTATCCCCGTGTTATATATATTCTACCCAAACACATTTGGAACTCTGCTGGGATACCCTCACACATATTATTCCCTCATTTAGTGGATATTTTCACAAAAAAGTGAAATTTTCAAAAATCCAGAAAATTGGCTGAAAACAACTAAATATCAAGGACTCATTGGGCGAATCGCTCTGGAACTGAAATCGGAACGCTCAGTGACATTTGCCCTATCTGAAAGTCTGATAAACGTCAGAAAATTGACTTAGTCCAAAAAAAAAAAATTTTTCACCTTTTTTCAATTTTATCCCCGTGTTATATATATTCTACCCAAACACATTTGGAACTCTCCTGGGATACCCTCACACATATTATTCCCTCATTTAGTGGATATTTTGACAAAAAAGTGAAATTTTCAAAAATCCAGAAAATTGGCTGAAAACGACTAAATATCAAGGAATCATTGGGAGAATCGCTCTGGAACTGAAATCGGAATGCTCACTGACATTTCCCCTCTCTGAAAGTCTGATAAACATCGGAAAAATGACTAAGTCCAAAAAATAATTTTTTTCAACTTCTTTCAATTTTACCCCCGTGGGATATATATTCTACCCACACACATTTGGAACTCTCCTGGGGTACCCTCACACATATTATTCCCTCATTTCGTGGATATTTTCACAAAAAAGTGAAATTTTCAAAAATCCAGAAAATTGGCTGAAAATGACTAAATATCAAGGACTCATTGGGTGAATCGCTCTGGAGCTGAAATCGGAACGCTCACTGACATTTGCCCTATCTGAAAGTCTGATAAACGTCAGAAAATTGACTTAGTCCAAAAAAAAAATTTTTTTAAACTTTTTTCAATTTTATCCCCGTGTTATATATATTCTACCCAAACACATTTGGAACTCTCCTGGGATACCCTCACACATATTATTCCCTCATTTAGTGGATATTTTCACTAAAAAGTGAAATTTTCAAAAATCCAGAAAATTGGCTGAAAACGACTAAATATCAAAGACTCATTGGGCGAATCGCTCTGGAACTGAAATCGGAACGCTCACTGATATTTCCCCTATCTGAAAGTCTGATAAACGCCAGAAAATTGACTTAGTCCAAAATAAAAAAATTTCAACTTTTTCAATTTTACCCCCGTGGGATATATATTCTACCCACACACATTTGGAACTCTCCTGGGGTACCCTCACACATATTATTCCCTCATTTAGTGGATATTTTCACAAAAAAGTGAAATTTTCAAAAATCCAGAAAATTGGCTGAAAATGACTAATTATCAAGGACTTATTGGGCGAATCGCTCTGCAACTGAAATCGGAATGCTCAGTGACATTTGCCCTATCTGAAAGTCTGATAAACGTCAGAAAATTGACTTAGTCCAAAAAAAAAATTTTTTTCAACTTTTTTCAATTTTATCCCCGTGTTATATATATTCTACCCAAACACATTTGGAACTCTCCTGGGGTACCCTCACACATATTATTCCCTCATTTAGTGGATATTTTCACAAAAAAATGAAATTTTCAAAAATCCAGAAAATTGGCTGAAAACGACTAAATATCAAGGACTCATTGGGCGAATCGCTCTGGAACTGAAATCGAAATGCTCACTGACATTTCCCCTATCTGAAAGTCTGATAAACGCCGGAAAAATGACTAAGTCCAAAAAAAAATGTTTTCAACTTTTTTCTATTTTACCCCCGTGGGATATATATTCTACAAACACACATTTGGAACTCTCCTGGGGTACCCTCACACATATTATTCCCTCATTTAGTGGATATTTTCACAAAAAAGTGAAATTTTCAAAAATCCAGAAAATTGGCTGAAAACGACTAAATATCAAAGACTCAGTGGGCGAATCGCTCTGGATCTGAAATCGGAACGCTCACTGATATTTCCCCTATCTGAAAGTCTGATAAACGCCAGAAAATTGACTTAGTCCAAAATAAAAAAATTTCAACTTTTTTCAATTTTACCCCCGTGGGATATATATTCTACCCAAACACATTTGGAACTCTCCTGGGGTACCCTCACACATATTATTCCCTCATTTAGTGGATATTTTCACAAAAAAAGTGAAATTTTCAAAAATCCAGAAAATTGGCTGAAAATGACTAAATATCAAGGACTCATTGGGTGAATCGCTCTGGAACTGAAATCGGAATGCTCAGTGACATTTGCCCTATCTGAAAGTCTGATAAACGGCCGAAAAATGACTAAGTCCAAAAAAAAAAATTTTTCAACTTTTTTCAATTTTACCCCTGTGGGATATATATTCTACCAATACACATTTGGAACTCTCCTGGGGTACCCTCACACATCTTATTCCTTCATTTAGTGGATATTTTCACAAAAAAGTGAACTTTTCAAAAATCCAGAAAATTGGCTGAAAATTACTAAATAACAAGGAATCATTGGGAGAATCGCTCTGGAACTGAAATTGGAATCCTCACTGACATTTCCCCTATCTGAAAGTCTGATAAACGCCGGAAAAATGACTAAGTCCAAAAAAACATTTTTTCAACCTTTTTCTATTTTACCCCCGTGGGATATATATTCTACCCGTACACATTTGGAACTCTGCTGGGGTACCCTCACACATATTATTCCCTCATTTAGTTGATATTTTCACAAAAAAGTGAAATTTTCAAAAATCCAAAATATTGGCTGAAAACGACTAAATATCAAAGACTCATTGGGCGAATCGCTCTGGAACTGAAATCGGAACGCTCACTGACATTTCCCCTCTCTGAAAGTCTGATAAACGCCGGAAAAATGACTAAGTCCAAAAAAAAATTTTTTTCAACTTCTTTTAATTTTACCCCCGTGGGATATATATTCTACCCACACACATTTGGAACTCTCCTGGGGTACCCTCACACATATTATTCCCTCATTTAGTGGATATTTTCACAAAAAAGTGAAATTTTCAAAAATCCAGAAAATTGGCTGAAAATGACTAAATATCAAGGACTTATTGGGCGAATCGCTCTGGAACTGAAATGGTAAAGCTCACTGACATTTTCCCTATCTGAAAGTCTGATAAATGCCCGAAAAATGACTAAGTCCCCAAAAAATTTTTTTAAACTTTTTTCAAATTTACCCCCGTGGGATATATATTCTACCCACACACAATTGGAATGCTCCTGGGGTACCCTCACACATATTATTCCCTCATTTAGTGGATATTTTCACAAAAAAGTGAAATTTTCAAAAATCAAAAATATTGGCTGAAAACGACTAAATATCAAGGACTCATTGAGCGAATCGCTCTGGAACTGAAATCGGAACGCTCACTGACATTTGCCCTATCTGAAAGTCTGATAAACGCCCGAAAAATGACTAAGTCCAAAAAAAAATTTTTTAAACTTTTTTCAATTTTACCCCCGTGGGATATATATTGTACCCACACACATTTGGAACTCTCCTGGGGTACCCTCACACATATTATTCCCTCATTTAGTGGATATTTTCACAAAAAAGTGAAATTTTCAAAATCCAAAATATTGGCTGAAAACGACTAAATATCAAGGACTCATTGGGCGAATCGCTCTGGAACTTAAATCGGAATGCTCACTGACATTTCCCTTATCTGAAAGTCTGATAAACGCCCGAAAAATAACTAAGTCCAAAAAAAATTTTTTTCAACTTTTTTCTATTTTACCCCTTTGGGATATATATTCTACCCACACACATTTGGAACTCTCCTGGGGTATCCTCACACATATTATTCCCTCATTTAGTGGATATTTTGACAAAAAAGTGAAATTTTCCAAAATCCAGAAAATTGGCTGAAAACGACGAAATATCAAAGACTCATTGGGCGAATCGCTCTGGAATTGAAATCGGAACGCTCACTGACATTTCTCCTATCTGAAAGTCTGATAAACGCCAGAAAAATAACTAAGTCCAAAAAAAAAATGTTTTCAACTTTTTTCAATTCTACCCCCGTGGGATATATATTCTACCTATACACATTTGGAACTCTCCTGGGGTACCCTCACACATATTATTCCCTCATTTAGTTGATATTTTCACAAAAAAGTGAAATTTTAAAAAATCCAAAATATTGGCTGAAAACGACTAAATATCAAGGACTCATTGGACGAATCGCTCTGGAACTGAAATCGGAATGCTCATTGACATTTCACCTATCTGAAAGTCTGATAAACGCCGGAAAAATGACTAAGTCCAAAAAAAAAATTTTTTTCAACTTCCTTCAATTTTACCCCCGTGGGATATATATTCTACCCACACACATTTGAAACTCTCCTGGGGTACCCTCACACATATTATTCCCTCATTTAGTGGATATTTTCACAAAAAAGTGTAATTTTCAAAAATCAAAAATATTGGCTGAAAACGACTAAATATCAAGGACTCATTGAGCGAATCGCTCTGGAACTGAAATCGGAACGCTCACTGACATTTGCCCTTTCTGAAAGTCTGATAAACGCCCGAAAAATGACTAAGTCCAAAAAAAATTTTTTTTCAACTTTTTTCAAATTTACCCCCGTGGGATATATATTCTACCCACACACATTTAGAACTCTCCTGGGGTACCCTCACACATATTATTCCCTCATTTAGTTGATATTTTCACAAAAAAGTGAAATTTTAAAAAATCCAAAATATTGGCTGAAAACGACTAAATATCAAGGACTCATTGGGCGAATCGCTCTGGAACTGAAATCGGAACGCTCACTGACATTTCCCTATCTGAAAGTGTGATAAACGCCGGAAAAATGACTAAGTCCAAAAAAAAAAATGTTTCAACTTTTTTCAATTTTACCCCCGTGGGATATATATTCTACCTACACACATTTGGAACTCTCCTGGGGTACCCTCACACATATTATTCCCTCATTTAGCGGATATTTTCACAAAAAAAGTAAAATTTTCAAAAATCCAGAAAATTGGCTGAAAACGACTAAATATCAAGTACTCATTGGGCGAATCGCTCTGGAACTGAAATCGGAACGCTCACTGACATTTCCCCTCTCTGAAAGTCTGATAAATGCCGGAAAAATGACTAAGTCCAAAAAAAAAATTTTTTCAACTTTTTTCTATTTTACCCCCGTGGGATATATATTCTACCCACACACATTTAGAACTCTCCTGGGGTACCCTCACACATATTATTCCCTCATTTAGTTGATATTTTCACAAAAAAGTGAAATTTTAAAAAATCCAAAATATTGGCTGAAAACGACTAAATATCAAGGACTCATTGGACGAATCGCTCTGGAACTGAAATCGGAATGCTCATTGACATTTCCCCTATCTGAAAGTCTGATAAACGCCGGAAAAATGACAGTCCAAAAAAAAATTTTTTTTCAACTTCTTTCAATTTTACCCCCGTGAGATATATATTCTACCCACACACATTTGGAACTCTCCTGGGGTACCCTCACACATATTATTCCCTCATTTAGTGGATATTTTCACAAAAAAGTGAAATTTTCAAAAATCCAGAAAAGTGGCTGAAAACGACTAAATATCAAAGACTCATTGGGCGAATCGCTCTGGAACTGAAATCGGAACGCTCACTGACATTTCCCCTATCTGAAAGTCTGATAAACGCCAGAAAAATAACTAAGTCCAAAAAAAAAATGTTTTCAACTTTTTTCAATTCTACCCCCGTGGGATATACATTCTACCTATACACATTTGGAACTCTCCTGGGGTACCCTCACACATATTATTCCCTCATTTAGCGGATATTTTCACAAAAAAAGTAAAATTTTCAAAAATCCAGAAAATTGGCTGAAAACGACTAAATATCAAGTACTCATTGGGCGAATCGCTCTGGAACTGAAATCGGAACTCTTACTGACATTTGCCCTATCTGAAAGTCTGATTATTATTATATTGGCTGAAAACGACTAAATATCAAGGACTCATTGGACGAATCGCTCTGGAACTGAAATCGGAATGCTCATTGACATTTCCCCTATCTGAAAGTCTGATAAACGCCCGAAAAATGACTAAGTCCAAAAAAAAATTTTTTTCAACTTTTTTCAAATTTACCCCCGTGGGATATATATTCTACCCACACACATTTGGAACTCTCCTGGGGTACCCTCACAGATATTATTCCCTCATTTAGCGGATATTTTCACAAAAAAAGTAAAATTTTCAAAAATCCAGAAAATTGGCTGAAAACGACTAAATATCAAGTACTCATTGGGCGAATCGCTCTGGAACTGAAATCGGAACGCTCACTGACATTTCCCCTATCTGAAAGTCTGATAAACGCCAGAAAATTGACTTAGTCCAAAATAAAAAAATTTAAACTTTTTTCAATTTTACCCCCGTGGGATATATATTCTACCCACACACATTTGGAACTCTCCTGGGGTACCCTCACACATATTATTCCCTCATTTAGTGGATATTTTCACAAAAAAGTGAAATTTTCAAAAATCCAAAATATTGGCTGAAAACGACTAAATATCAAGGACTCATTGGGCGAATCGCTCTGGAACTGAAATCGGAACGCTCACTGACATTGGCCCTATCTGAAAGTCTTATAAACGCCCGAAAAATGACTAAGTCCAAAAAAAAATTTTTTCCAACTTTTTTCAAATTTACCCCTGTGGGATATATATTCTACCCACACACATTTGGAACTCTCCTGGGGTACCCTCACACATATTATTCCCTCATTTAGTGGATATTTTCAAAAAAAAGTGAAATTTTCAAAAATCCAGAAAATTGGCTGAAAACGACTAAATATCAAGGACTCATTGGGCGAATCGCTCTGGAACTGAAATCGGAATGCTCACTAACATTTCACCTATCTGAAAGTCTGATAAACGCCAGAAAATTGACTTAGTCCAAAATAAAAAAATTTCAACTTTTTTCAATTTTACCCCCATGGGATATATACACACATTTGGAACTCTCCTGGGGTATCCTCACACATATTATTCCCTCATTTAGTGGATATTTTCACAAAAAAAGTGAAATTTTCAAAAATCCAAAATATTGGCTGAAAATGACTAAATATCAAGGACTCATTGGGCGAATCGCTCTGGAACTGAAATCCGAACGCTCACTGACATTTCCCTATCTGAAAGTCTGATAAACGCCGGAAAAATGACTAAGTCCAAAAAACATTTTTTTACACTTTTTTCAATTTTATCCCCGTGTTATATATATTCTACCCACACACATTTGGAACTCTACTGGGGTACCCTCACACATATTATTCCCTCATTTAGTGGATATTTTCACAAAAAAGTGAAATTTTCAAAAATCCAAAATATTGGCTGAAAACAACTAAATATCAAGGACTCATTGGGCGAATCGCTCTGGAACTGAAATCGGAATGCTCACTGACATTTCCCCTATCTGAAAGTCTGATAAACGGCGGAAAAATGACTAAGTCCAAAAAAAAATTTTTTTCAACTTCTTTCAATTTTACCCCCGTGGGATATATATTCTACCCACACACATTTGGAACTCTCCTGGGGTACCCTCACACATATTATTCCCTCATTTAGTGGATATTTTCACAAAAAAGTGAAATTTTCAAAAATCCAGAAAATTGGCTGAAAACGACTAAATATCAAGGACTCATTGGGCGAATCGCTCTGGAACTGAAATCGGAACGCTCACTGACATTTCCCCTATCTGAAAGTCTGATAAACTCCAGAAAATTGACTTAGTCCAAAATAAAAAAATTTCAACTTTTTTCAATTTTACCCCCGTGGGATATATATTCTACCCACACACATTTGGTACTCTCCTGGGGTACCCTCACACATATTATTCCCTCATTTAGTGGATATTTTCACAAAATAAGTGAAATTTTCAAAAATCCAGAAAATTGGCTGAAAACGACTAAATATCAAGTACTCATTGGGCGAATCGCTCTGGAACTGAAATCGGAACGCTCACTGACATTTCCCTATCTGAAAGTGTGATAAACGCCGGAAAAATGACTAAGTCCAAAAAAAAAAATGTTTCAACTTTTTTCAATTTTACCCCCGTGGGATATATATTCTACCTACACACATTTGGAACTCTCCTGGGGTACCCTCACACATATTATTCCCTCATTTAGCGGATATTTTCACAAAAAAAGTAAAATTTTCAAAAATCCAGAAAATTGGCTGAAAACGACTAAATATCAAGGACTCATTGGACGAATCGCTCTGGAACTGAAATCGGAATGCTCATTGACATTTCCCCTATCTGAAAGTCTGATAAACGCCGGAAAAATGACAGTCCAAAAAAAAATTTTTTTTCAACTTCTTTCAATTTTACCCCCGTGAGATATATATTCTACCCACACACATTTGGAACTCTCCTGGGGTACCCTCACACATATTATTCCCTCATTTAGTGGATATTTTCACAAAAAAAGTGAAATTTTCAAAAATCCAGAAAAGTGGCTGAAAACGACTAAATATCAAAGACTCATTGGGCGAATCGCTCTGGAACTGAAATCGGAACGCTCACTGACATTTCCCCTATCTGAAAGTCTGATAAACGCCAGAAAAATAACTAAGTCCAAAAAAAAAATGTTTTCAACTTTTTTCAATTCTACCCCCGTGGGATATACATTCTACCTATACACATTTGGAACTCTCCTGGGGTACCCTCACACATATTATTCCCTCATTTAGCGGATATTTTCACAAAAAAAGTAAAATTTTCAAAAATCCAGAAAATTGGCTGAAAACGACTAAATATCAAGTACTCATTGGGCGAATCGCTCTGGAACTGAAATCGGAACGCTCACTGACAGTCTGATAAACGCCCGAAAAATGACTAAGTCCAAAAAAAAATTTTTTTCAACATTTTTCAAATTTACCCCCGTGGGATATATATTCTACCCACACACATTTGGAACTCTCCTGGGGTACCCTCACACATATTATTCCCTCGTTTAGCGGATATTTTCACAAAAAAAGTAAAATTTTCAAAAATCTAGAAAATTGGCTGAAAACGACTAAATATCAAGTACTCATTGGGCGAATCGCTCTGGAACTGAAATCGGAACTCTTACTGACATTTGCCCTATCTGAAAGTCTGATTATTATTATATTGGCTGAAAACGACTAAATATCAAGGACTCATTGGACGAATCGCTCTGGAACTGAAATCGGAATGCTCATTGACATTTCCCCTATCTGAAAGTCTGATAAACGCCCGAAAAATGACTAAGTCCAAAAAAAAATTTTTTTCAACTTTTTTCAAATTTACCCCCGTGGGATATATATTCTACCCACACACATTTGGAACTCTCCTGGGGTACCCTCACAGATATTATTCCCTCATTTAGCGGATATTTTCACAAAAAAAGTAAAATTTTCAAAAATCCAGAAAATTGGCTGAAAACGACTAAATATCAAGTTCTCATTGGGCGAATCGCTCTGGAACTGAAATCGGAACGCTCACTGACATTTCCCCTATCTGAAAGTCTGATAAACGCCAGAAAATTGACTTAGTCCAAAATAAAAAAATTTAAACTTTTTTCAATTTTACCCCCGTGGGATATATATTCTACCCACACACATTTGGAACTCTCCTGGGGTACCCTCACACATATTATTCCCTCATTTAGTGGATATTTTCACAAAAAAGTGAAATTTTCAAAAATCCAAAATATTGGCTGAAAACGACTAAATATCAAGGACTCATTGGGCGAATCGCTCTGGAACTGAAATCGGAACGCTCACTGACATTGGCCCTATCTGAAAGTCTTATAAACGCCCGAAAAATGACTAAGACCAAAAAAAAAATTTTTCCAACTTTTTTCAAATTTACCCCTGTGGGATATATATTCTACCCACACACATTTGGAACTCTCCTGGGGTACCCTCACACATATTATTCCCTCATTTAGTGGATATTTTCAAAAAAAAGTGAAATTTTCAAAAATCCAGAAAATTGGCTGAAAACGACTAAATATCAAGGACTCATTGGGCGAATCGCTCTGGAACTGAAATCGGAACGCTCACTAACATTTCACCTATCTGAAAGTCTGATAAACGCCAGAAAATTGACTTAGTCCAAAATAAAAAAATTTCAACTTTTTTCAATTTTACCCCCATGGGATATATACACACATTTGGAACTCTCCTGGGGTATCCTCACACATATTATTCCCTCATTTAGTGGATATTTTCACAAAAAAAGTGAAATTTTCAAAAATCCAAAATATTGGCTGAAAATGACTAAATATCAAGGACTCATTGGGCGAATCGCTCTGGAACTGAAATCCGAACGCTCACTGACATTTCCCTATCTGAAAGTCTGATAAACGCCGGAAAAATGACTAAGTCCAAAAAACATTTTTTTACACTTTTTTCAATTTTATCCCCGTGTTATATATATTCTACCCAAACACATTTGGAACTCTCCTGGGGTACCCTCACACATATTATTCCCTCATTTAGTGGATATTTAAAAAAAAAAGTGAAATTTTCAAAAATCCAGAAAATTGGCTGAAAACGACTAAATATCAAGGACTCATTGGGCAAATCGCTCTGGAACTGAAATCGGAACGCTCACTGACATTTCCCTATCTGAAAGTCTGATAAACGCCCGAAAAATGACTAAGTCCAAAAAAAAAATGTTTTCAACTTTTTTCAATTTTACCCCCGTGGGATATATATTCTACCCACACACATTTGGAACTCTACTGGGGTACCCTCACACATATTATTCCCTCATTTAGTGGATATTTTCACAAAAAAGTGAAATTTTCAAAAATCCAAAATATTGGCTGAAAACAACTAAATATCAAGGACTCATGGGGCGAATCGCTCTGGAACTGAAATCGGAATGCTCACTGACATTTCCCCTATCTGAAAGTCTGATAAACGGCGGAAAAATGACTAAGTCCAAAAAAAAATTTTTTTCAACTTCTTTCAATTTTACCCCCGTGGGATATATATTCTACCCACACACATTTGGAACTCTCCTGGGGTACCCTCACACATATTATTCCCTCATTTAGTGGATATTTTCACAAAAAAGTGAAATTTTCAAAAATCCAGAAAATTGGCTGAAAACGACTAAATATCAAGGACTCATTGGGCGAATCGCTCTGGAACTGAAATCGGAACGCTCACTGACATTTCCCCTATCTGAAAGTCTGATAAACACCAGAAAATTGACTTAGTCCAAAATAAAAAAATTTCAACTTTTTTCAATTTTACCCCCGTGGGATATATATTCTACCCACACACATTTGGTACTCTCCTGGGGTACCCTCACACATATTATTCCCTCATTTAGTGGATATTTTCACAAAATAAGTGAAATTTTCAAAAATCCAGAAAATTGGCTGAAAACGACTAAATATCAAGTACTCATTGGGCGAATCGCTCTGGAACTGAAATCGGAACGCTCACTGACATTTCCCTATCTGAAAGTGTGATAAACGCCGGAAAAATGACTAAGTCCAAAAAAAAAAATGTTTCAACTTTTTTCAATTTTACCCCCGTGGGATATATATTCTACCTACACACATTTGGAACTCTCCTGGGGTACCCTCACACATATTATTCCCTCATTTAGCGGATATTTTCACAAAAAAAGTAAAATTTTCAAAAATCCAGAAAATTGGCTGAAAACGACTAAATATCAAGGACTCATTGGACGAATCGCTCTGGAACTGAAATCGGAATGCTCATTGACATTTCCCCTATCTGAAAGTCTGATAAACGCCGGAAAAATGACAGTCCAAAAAAAAATTTTTTTTCAACTTCTTTCAATTTTACCCCCGTGAGATATATATTCTACCCACACACATTTGGAACTCTCCTGGGGTACCCTCACACATATTATTCCCTCATTTAGTGGATATTTTCACAAAAAAAGTGAAATTTTCAAAAATCCAGAAAAGTGGCTGAAAACGACTAAATATCAAAGACTCATTGGGCGAATCGCTCTGGAACTGAAATCGGAACGCTCACTGACATTTCCCCTATCTGAAAGTCTGATAAACGCCAGAAAAATAACTAAGTCCAAAAAAAAAATGTTTTCAACTTTTTTCAATTCTACCCCCGTGGGATATACATTCTACCTATACACATTTGGAACTCTCCTGGGGTACCCTCACACATATTATTCCCTCATTTAGTGGATATTTTCACAAAAAAAGTAAAATTTTCAAAAATCCAGAAAATTGGCTGAAAACGACTAAATATCAAGTACTCATTGGGCGAATCGCTCTGGAACTGAAATCGGAACGCTCACTGACAGTCTGATAAACGCCCGAAAAATGACTAAGTCCAAAAAAAAATTTTTTTCAACTTTTTTCAAATTTACCCCCGTGGGATATATATTCTACCCACACACATTTGGAACTCTCCTGGGGTACCCTCACACATATTATTCCCTCATTTAGCGGATATTTTCACAAAAAAAGTAAAATTTTCAAAAATCCAGAAAATTGGCTGAAAACGACTAAATATCAAGTACTCATTGGGCGAATCGCTCTGGAACTGAAATCGGAACGCTCACTGACATTTCCCCTATCTGAAAGTCTGATAAACGCCAGAAAATTGACTTAGTCCAAAATAAAAAAATTTAAACTTTTTTCAATTTTACCCCCGTGGGATATATATTCTACCCACACACATTTGGAACTCTCCTGGGGTACCCTCACACATATTATTCCCTCATTTAGTGGATATTTTCACAAAAAAGTGAAATTTTCAAAAATCCAAAATATTGGCTGAAAACGACTAAATATCAAGGACTCATTGGGCGAATCGCTCTGGAACTGAAATCGGAATGCTCACTGACATTTCCCCTATCTGAAAGTCTGATAAACGCCGGAAAAATGACTAAGTCCAAAAAAAAATTTTTTTCAACTTCTTTCAATTTTACCCCCGTGGGATATATATTCTACCCACACACATTTGGAACTCTCCTGGGGTACCCTCACACATATTATTCCCTCATTTAGTGGATATTTTCACAAAAAAGTGAAATTTTCAAAAATCCAGAAAATTGGCTGAAAACGACTAAATATCAAGGACTCATTGGGCGAATCGCTCTGGAACTGAAATCGGAACGCTCACTGACATTTCCCCTATCTGAAAGTCTGATAAACACCAGAAAATTGACTTAGTCCAAAATAAAAAAATTTCAACTTTTTTCAATTTTACCCCCGTGGGATATATATTCTACCCACACACATTTGGTACTCTCCTGGGGTACCCTCACACATATTATTCCCTCATTTAGTGGATATTTTCACAAAATAAGTGAAATTTTCAAAAATCCAGAAAATTGGCTGAAAACGACTAAATATCAAGTACTCATTGGGCGAATCGCTGTGGAACTGAAATCGGAACGCTCACTGACATTTCCCTATCTGAAAGTGTGATAAACGCCGGAAAAATGACTAAGTCCAAAAAAAAAAATGTTTCAACTTTTTTCAATTTTACCCCCGTGGGATATATATTCTACCTACACACATTTGGAACTCTCCTGGGGTACCCTCACACATATTATTCCCTCATTTAGCGGATATTTTCACAAAAAAAGTAAAATTTTCAAAAATCCAGAAAATTGGCTGAAAACGACTAAATATCAAGGACTCATTGGACGAATCGCTCTGGAACTGAAATCGGAATGCTCATTGACATTTCCCCTATCTGAAAGTCTGATAAACGCCGGAAAAATGACAGTCCAAAAAAAAATTTTTTTTCAACTTCTTTCAATTTTACCCCCGTGAGATATATATTCTACCCACACACATTTGGAACTCTCCTGGGGTACCCTCACACATATTATTCCCTCATTTAGTGGATATTTTCACAAAAAAGTGAAATTTTCAAAAATCCAGAAAAGTGGCTGAAAACGACTAAATATCAAAGACTCATTGGGCGAATCGCTCTGGAACTGAAATCGGAACGCTCACTGACAGTCTGATAAACGCCCGAAAAATGACTAAGTCCAAAAAAAAATTTTTTTCAACTTTTTTCAAATTTACCCCCGTGGGATATATATTCTACCCACACACATTTGGAACTCTCCTGGGGTACCCTCACACATATTATTCCCTCATTTAGCGGATATTTTCACAAAAAAAGTAAAATTTTCAAAAATCCAGAAAATTGGCTGAAAACGACTAAATATCAAGTACTCATTGGGCGAATCGCTCTGGAACTGAAATCGGAACTCTTACTGACATTTGCCCTATCTGAAAGTCTGATTATTATTATATTGGCTGAAAACGACTAAATATCAAGGACTCATTGGACGAATCGCTCTGGAACTGAAATCGGAATGCTCATTGACATTTCCCCTATCTGAAAGTCTGATAAACGCCCGAAAAATGACTAAGTCCAAAAAAAAATTTTTTTCAACTTTTTTCAAATTTACCCCCGTGGGATATATATTCTACCCACACACATTTGGAACTCTCCTGGGGTACCCTCATACATATTATTCCCTCATTTAGTGGATATTTTCACAAAAAAGTGAAATTTTCAAAAATCCAAAATATTGGCTGAAAACGACTAAATATCAAGGACTCATTGGGCGAATCGCTCTGGAACTGAAATCGGAACGCTCACTGACATTGGCCCTATCTGAAAGTCTGATAAACGCCGGAAAAATGACTAAGTCCAAAAAAAAATTTTTTAAACTTTTTTCAATTTTATCCCCGTGTTATATATATTCTACCAAAACACATTTGGAACTCTCCTGGGGTACCCTCACACATATTATTCCCTCATTTAGTGGATATTTTCACAAAAAAGTGAAATTTTCAAAAATCCAAAATATTGGCTGAAAACGACTAAATATCAAGGACTCATTGGGCGAATCGCTCTGGAACTGAAATCGGAACGCTCATTGACATATGTCCTATCTGAAAGTCTGATAAACGCCCGAAAAATGACTAAGTCCAAAAAAAAATGTTTTCAACTTTTTTCAATTTTACCCCCGTGGGATATATATTCTACCCACACACATTTGGAACTCTACTGGGGTACCCTCACACATATTATTCCCTCATTTAGTGGATATTTTCACAAAAAAGTGAAATTTTCAAAAATCCAAAATATTGGCTGAAAACAACTAAATATCAAGGACTCATTGGGCGAATCGCTCTGGAACTGAAATCGGAATGCTCACTGACATTTCCCCTATCTGAAAGTCTGATAAACGGCGGAAAAATGACTAAGTCCAAAAAAAAATTTTTTTCAACTTCTTTCAATTTTACCCCCGTGGGATATATATTCTACCCACACACATTTGGAACTCTCCTGGGGTACCCTCACACATATTATTCCCTCATTTAGTGGATATTTTCACAAAAAAGTGAAATTTTCAAAAATCCAGAAAATTGGCTGAAAACGACTAAATATCAAGGACTCATTGGGCGAATCGCTCTGGAACTGAAATCGGAACGCTCACTGACATTTCCCCTATCTGAAAGTGTGATAAACACCAGAAAATTGACTTAGTCCAAAATAAAAAAATTTCAACTTTTTTCAATTTTACCCCCGTGGGATATATATTCTACCCACACACATTTGGTACTCTCCTGGGGTACCCTCACACATATTATTCCCTCATTTAGTGGATATTTTCACAAAATAAGTGAAATTTTCAAAAATCCAGAAAATTGGCTGAAAACGACTAAATATCAAGTACTCATTGGGCGAATCGCTCTGGAACTGAAATCGGAACGCTCACTGACATTTCCCTATCTGAAAGTGTGATAAACGCCGGAAAAATGACTAAGTCCAAAAAAAAAATGTTTCAACTTTTTTCAATTTTACCCCCGTGAGATATATATTCTACCCACACACATTTGGAACTCTCCTGGGGTACCCTCACACATATTATTCCCTCATTTAGTGGATATTTTCACAAAAAAGTGAAATTTTCAAAAATCCAGAAAAGTGGCTGAAAACGACTAAATATCAAGTACTCATTGGGCGAATCGCTCTGGAACTGAAATCGGAACGCTCACTGACAGTCTGATAAACGCCCGAAAAATGACTAAGTCCAAAAAAAAATTTTTTTCAACTTTTTTCAAATTTACCCCCGTGGGATATATATTCTACCCACACACATTTGGAACTCTCCTGGGGTACCCTCACACATATTATTCCCTCATTTAGCGGATATTTTCACAAAAAAAGTAAAATTTTCAAAAATCCAGAAAATTGGCTGAAAACGACTAAATATCAAGTACTCATTGGGCGAATCGCTCTGGAACTGAAATCGGAACTCTTACTGACATTTGCCCTATCTGAAAGTCTGATTATTATTATATTGGCTGAAAACGACTAAATATCAAGGACTCATTGGACGAATCGCTCTGGAACTGCAATCGGAATGCTCATTGACATTTCCCCTATCTGAAAGTCTGATAAACGCCCGAAAAATGACTAAGTCCAAAAAAAAATTTTTTTCAACTTTTTTCAAATTTACCCCTGTGGGATATATATTCTACCCACACACATTTGGAACTCTCCTGGGGTACCCTCACACATATTATTCCCTCATTTAGTGGATATTTTAAAAAAAAAGTGAAATTTTCAAAAATCCAGAAAATTGGATGAAAACGACTAAATATCAAGGACTCATTGGGCGAATCGCTCTGGAACTGAAATCGGAACGCTCACTAACATTTCACCTATCTGAAAGTCTGATAAACGCCAGAAAATTGACTTAGTCCAAAATAAAAAAATTTCAACTTTTTTCAATTTTACCCCCATGGGATATATACACACATTTGGAACTCTCCTGGGGTATCCTCACACATATTATTCCCTCATTTAGTGGATATTTTCACAAAAAAAGTGAAATTTTCAAAAATCCAAAATATTGGCTGAAAATGACTAAATATCAAGGACTCATTGGGCGAATCGCTCTGGAACTGAAATCCGAACGCTCACTGACATTTCCCTATCTGAAAGTCTGATAAACGCCGGAAAAATGACTAAGTCCAAAAAACATTTTTTTACACTTTTTTCAATTTTATCCCCGTGTTATATATATTCTACCCAAACACATTTGGAACTCTCCTGGGGTACCCTCACACATATTATTCCCTCATTTAGTGGATATTTAAAAAAAAAAGTGAAAATTTCAAAAATCCAGAAAATTGGCTGAAAACGATGAAATATCAAAGACTCATTGGGCGAATCGCTCTGGAACTGAAATCGGAATGCTCACTGACATTTCCCCTATCTGAAAGTCTGATAAACGCCGGAAAAATGACTAAGTCGAAAAAAAAATTTTTTAAACTTTTTTCAATTTTATCCCCGTGTTATATATATTCTACCAAAACACATTTGGAACTCTCCTGGGGTACCCTCACACATATTATTCCCTCATTTAGTGGATATTTTCAAAAAAAGTGAAATTTTCAAAAATCCAAAATATTGGCTGAAAACGACTAAATATCAAGGACTCATTGGGCGAATCGCTCTGGAACTGAAATCGGAACGCTCATTGACATATGTCCTATCTGAAAGTCTGATAAACGCCCGAAAAATGACTAAGTCCAAAAAAAAAATGTTTTCAACTTTTTTCAATTTTACCCCCGTGGGATATATATTCTACCCACACACATTTGGAACTCTACTGGGGTACCCTCACACATATTATTCCCTCATTTAGTGGATATTTTCACAAAAAAGTGAAATTTTCAAAAATCCAAAATATTGGCTGAAAACAACTAAATATCAAGGACTCATTGGGCGAATCGCTCTGGAACTGAAATCGGAATGCTCACTGACATTTCCCCTATCTGAAAGTCTGATAAACGGCGGAAAAATGACTAAGTCCAAAAAAAAATTTTTTTCAACTTCTTTCAATTTTACCCCGTGGGATATATATTCTACCCACACACATTTGGAACTCTCCTGGGGTACCCTCACACATATTATTCCCTCATTTAGTGGATATTTTCACAAAAAAGTGAAATTTTCAAAAATCCAGAAAATTGGCTGAAAACGACTAAATATCAAGGACTCATTGGGCGAATCGCTCTGGAACTGAAATCGGAACGCTCACTGACATTTCCCCTATCTGAAAGTCTGATAAACACCAGAAAATTGACTTAGTCCAAAATAAAAAAATTTCAACTTTTTTCAATTTTACCCCCGTGGGATATATATTCTACCCACACACATTTGGTACTCTCCTGGGGTACCCTCACACATATTATTCCCTCATTTAGTGGATATTTTCACAAAATAAGTGAAATTTTCAAAAATCCAGAAAATTGGCTGAAAACGACTAAATATCAAGGACTCATTGGGCGAATCGCTCTGGAACTGAAATCGGAACGCTCACTGACATTTCCCTATCTGAAAGTCTGATAAACGCCCGAAAAATGACTAAGTCCAAAAAAAATATTTTTTTCAACTTTTTTTAAATTTACCCCCGTGGGATATATATTCTACCCACACACATTTGGAACTCTCCTGGGGTACCCTCACACATATTATTCCCTCATTTAGTGGATATTTTCACAAAAAAAGTGAAACTTTCCAAAATCCAGAAAATTGGCTGAAAACGACTAAATATCAAGAACTCATTGGGCGAATCGCTCTGGAACTGAAATCGGAACGCTCACTGACATTTCCCCTATCTGAAAGTATGATAAACGCCAGAAAATTGACTTAGTCCAAAATAAAAAAATTTCATCTTTTTTCAATTTAAAACCGTGGGATATATATTCTACCCACACACATTTGGAACTCTCCTGGGGTACCCTCACACATATTATTCCCTCATTTAGTGGATATTTAAAAAAAAAAGTGAAATTTTCAAAAATCCAGAAAATTGGCTGAAAACGACTAAATATCAAGGACTCATTGGGCGAATCGCTCTGGAACTGAAATCGGAATGCTCACTGACATTTCCCCTATCTGAAAGTCTGATAAACGCCAGAAAATTGACTTAGTCCAAAATAAAAAAACTTCAACTTTTTTCAATTTTACCCCCGTGGGATATATATTCTACCCACACACATTTGGAACTCTCCTGGGGTATCCTCACACATATTATTCCCTCATTTAGTGGATATTTAAAAAAAAAAGTGAAATTTTCAAAAATCCAGAAAATTGGCTGAAAACGACTAAATATCAAGGACTCATTGGGCGAATCGCTCTGGAACTGAAATCGGAACGCTCAATGACATTTCCCTATCTGAAAGTCTGATAAACGCCGGAAAAATGACTAAGTCCAAAAAAAAAAAATTTTCAACTTTTTTCAATTTTACCCCCGTGGGATATATATTCTACCCACACACATTTGGAACTCTCCTGGGGTACCCTCACACATATTATTCCCTCATTTAGTGGATATTTAAAAAAAAAAGTGAAATTTTCAAAAATCCAGAAAATTGGCTGAAAACGACTAAATATCAAGGACTCATTGGGCGAATCGCTCTGGAACTGAAATCGGAATGCTCACTGACATTTCCCCTATCTGAAAGTCTGATAAACGCCAGAAAATTGACTTAGTCCAAAATAAAAAAACTTCAACTTTTTTCAATTTTACCCCCGTGGGATATATATTCTACCCAAACACATTTGGAACTCTCCTGGGGTATCCTCACACATATTATTCCCTCATTTAGTGGATATTTTCACAAAAAAAGTGAAATTTTCAAAAATCCAGAAAATTGGCTGAAAACGACTAAATATCAAGGACTCATTGGGCGAATCGCTCTGGAACTGAAATCGGAACGCTCACTGACATTTCCCTATCTGAAAGTCTGATAAACGCCGGAAAAATGACTAAGTCCAAAAAAAATTTTTTTACACTTTTTTCAATTTTATCCCCGTGTTATATATATTCTACCCAAACACATTTGGAACTCTCCTGGGGTACCCTCACACATATTATTCCCTCATTTAGTGGATATTTAAAAAAAAAAGTGAAATTTTCAAAAATCCAGAAAATTGGCTGAAAACGACTAAATATCAAGGACTCATTGGGCGAATCGCTCTGGAACTGAAATCGGAATGCTCACTGACATTTCCCCTATCTGAAAGTCTGATAAACGCCAGAAAATTGACTTAGTCCAAAATAAAAAAACTTCAACTTTTTTCAATTTTACCCCCGTGGGATATATATTCTACCCACACACATTTGGAACTCTCCTGGGGTATCCTCACACATATTATTCCCTCATTTAGTGGATATTTTCACAAAAAAAGTGAAATTTTCAAAAATCCAGAAAATTGGCTGAAAACGACTAAATATCAAGGACTCATTGGGCGAATCGCTCTGGAACTGAAATCGGAACGCTCAATGACATTTCCCTATCTGAAAGTCTGATAAACGCCGGAAAAATGACTAAGTCCAAAAAAAAAAAATTTTCAACTTTTTTCAATTTTACCCCCGTGGGATATATATTCTACCCACACACATTTGGAACTCTCCTGGGGTACCCTCACACATATTATTCCCTCATTTAGTGGATATTTAAAAAAAAAAGTGAAATTTTCAAAAATCCAGAAAATTGGCTGAAAACGACTAAATATCAAGGACTCATTGGGCGAATCGCTCTGGAACTGAAATCGGAATGCTCACTGACATTTCCCCTATCTGAAAGTCTGATAAACGCCAGAAAATTGACTTAGTCCAAAATAAAAAAACTTCAACTTTTTTCAATTTTACCCCCGTGGGATATATATTCTACCCAAACACATTTGGAACTCTCCTGGGGTATCCTCACACATATTATTCCCTCATTTAGTGGATATTTTCACAAAAAAAGTGAAATTTTCAAAAATCCAGAAAATTGGCTGAAAACGACTAAATATCAAGGACTCATTGGGCGAATCGCTCTGGAACTGAAATCGGAACGCTCACTGACATTTCCCTATCTGAAAGTCTGATAAACGCCGGAAAAATGACTAAGTCCAAAAAAAATTTTTTTACACTTTTTTCAATTTTATCCCCGTGTTATATATATTCTACCCAAACACATTTGGAACTCTCCTGGGGTACCCTCACACATATTATTCCCTCATTTAGTGGATATTTAAAAAAAAAAGTGAAATTTTCAAAAATCCAGAAAATTGGCTGAAAACGACTAAATATCAAGGACTCATTGGGCAAATCGCTCTGGAACTGAAATCGGAACGCTCACTGACATTTCCCTATCTGAAAGTCTGATAAACGCCCGAAAAATGACTAAGTCCAAAAAAAAAATGTTTTCAACTTTTTTCAATTTTACCCCCGTGGGATATATATTCTACCCACACACATTTGGAACTCTACTGGGGTACCCTCACACATATTATTCCCTCATTTAGTGGATATTTTCACAAAAAAGTGAAAATTTCAAAAATCCAGAAAATTGGCTGAAAACGATGAAATATCAAAGACTCATTGGGCGAATCGCTCTGGAACTGAAATCGGAATGCTCACTGACATTTCCCCTATCTGAAAGTCTGATAAACGCCGGAAAAATGACTAAGTCCAAAAAAAAATTTTTTAAACTTTTTTCAATTTTATCCCCGTGTTATATATATTCTACCAAAACACATTTGGAACTCTCCTGGGGTACCCTCACACATATTATTCCCTCATTTAGTGGATATTTTCACAAAAAAGTGAAATTTTCAAAAATCCAAAATATTGGCTGAAAACGACTAAATATCAAGGACTCATTGGGCGAATCGCTCTGGAACTGAAATCGGAACGCTCATTGACATATGTCCTATCTGAAAGTCTGATAAACGCCCGAAAAATGACTAAGTCCAAAAAAAAAATGTTTTCAACTTTTTTCAATTTTACCCCCGTGGGATATATATTCTACCCACACACATTTGGAACTCTACTGGGGTACCCTCACACATATTATTCCCTCATTTAGTGGATATTTTCACAAAAAAGTGAAATTTTCAAAAATCCAGAAAATTGGCTGAAAACGACTAAATATCAAGGACTCATTGGGCGAATCGCTCTGGAACTGAAATCGGAACGCTCACTGACATTTCCCCTATCTGAAAGTCTGATAAACGCCAGAAAATTGACTTAGTCCAAAATAAAAAAATTTCAACTTTTTTCAATTTTACCCCCGTGGGATATATATTCTACCCATACACATTTGGAACTCTCCTGGGGTACCCTCACACATATTATTCCCTCATTTAGTGGATATTTTCACAAAAAAAGTGAAAATTTCAAAAATCCAGAAAATTGGCTGAAAACGATGAAATATCAAAGACTCATTGGGCGAATCGCTCTGGAACTGAAATCGGAATGCTCACTGACATTTCCCCTATCTGAAAGTCTGATAAACGCCCGAAAAATGACTAAGTCCAAAAAAAATATTTTTTTCAACTTTTTTTAAATTTACCCCCGTGGGATATATATTCTACCCACACACATTTGGAACTCTCCTGGGGTACCCTCACACATATTATTCCCTCATTTAGTGGATATTTAAAAAAAAAAGTGAAATTTTCAAAAATCCAGAAAATTGGCTGAAAACGACTAAATATCAAGGACTCATTGGGCGAATCGCTCTGGAACTGAAATCGGAATGCTCACTGACATTTCCCCTATCTGAAAGTCTGATAAACGCCAGAAAATTGACTTAGTCCAAAATAAAAAAACTTCAACTTTTTTCAATTTTACCCCCGTGGGATATATATTCTACCCAAACACATTTGGAACTCTCCTGGGGTATCCTCACACATATTATTCCCTCATTTAGTGGATATTTTCACAAAAAAAGTGAAATTTTCAAAAATCCAGAAAATTGGCTGAAAACGACTAAATATCAAGGACTCATTGGGCGAATCGCTCTGGAACTGAAATCGGAACGCTCACTGACATTTCCCTATCTGAAAGTCTGATAAACGCCGGAAAAATGACTAAGTCCAAAAAAAATTTTTTTACACTTTTTTCAATTTTATCCCCGTGTTATATATATTCTACCCAAACACATTTGGAACTCTCCTGGGGTACCCTCACACATATTATTCCCTCATTTAGTGGATATTTAAAAAAAAAAGTGAAATTTTCAAAAATCCAGAAAATTGGCTGAAAACGACTAAATATCAAGGACTCATTGGGCAAATCGCTCTGGAACTGAAATCGGAACGCTCACTGACATTTCCCTATCTGAAAGTCTGATAAACGCCCGAAAAATGACTAAGTCCAAAAAAAAAATGTTTTCAACTTTTTTCAATTTTACCCCCGTGGGATATATATTCTACCCACACACATTTGGAACTCTACTGGGGTACCCTCACACATATTATTCCCTCATTTAGTGGATATTTTCACAAAAAAGTGAAAATTTCAAAAATCCAGAAAATTGGCTGAAAACGATGAAATATCAAAGACTCATTGGGCGAATCGCTCTGGAACTGAAATCGGAATGCTCACTGACATTTCCCCTATCTGAAAGTCTGATAAACGCCAGAAAATTGACTTAGTCCAAAATAAAAAAACTTCAACTTTTTTCAATTTTACCCCCGTGGGATATATATTCTACCCAAACACATTTGGAACTCTCCTGGGGTATCCTCACACATATTATTCCCTCATTTAGTGGATATTTTCACAAAAAAAGTGAAATTTTCAAAAATCCAGAAAATTGGCTGAAAACGACTAAATATCAAGGACTCATTGGGCGAATCGCTCTGGAACTGAAATCGGAACGCTCAATGACATTTCCCTATCTGAAAGTCTGATAAACGCCGGAAAAATGACTAAGTCCAAAAAAAAAATGTTTTCAACTTTTTTCAATTTTACCCCCGTGGGATATATATTCTACCCACACACATTTGGAACTCTACTGGGGTACCCTCACACATATTATTCCCTCATTTAGTGGATATTTTCACAAAAAAGTGAAATTTTCAAAAATCCAGAAAATTGGCTGAAAACGACTAAATATCAAGGACTCATTGGGCGAATCGCTCTGGAACTGAAATCGGAACGCTCACTGACATTTCCCCTATCTGAAAGTCTGATAAACGCCAGAAAATTGACTTAGTCCAAAATAAAAAAATTTCAACTTTTTTCAATTTTACCCCCGTGGGATATATATTCTACCCATACACATTTGGAACTCTCCTGGGGTACCCTCACACATATTATTCCCTCATTTAGTGGATATTTTCACAAAAAAAGTGAAAATTTCAAAAATCCAGAAAATTGGCTGAAAACGATGAAATATCAAAGACTCATTGGGCGAATCGCTCTGGAACTGAAATCGGAATGCTCACTGACATTTCCCCTATCTGAAAGTCTGATAAACGCCCGAAAAATGACTAAGTCCAAAAAAAATATTTTTTTCAACTTTTTTTAAATTTACCCCCGTGGGATATATATTCTACCCACACACATTTGGAACTCTCCTGGGGTACCCTCACACATATTATTCCCTCATTTAGTGGATATTTAAAAAAAAAAGTGAAATTTTCAAAAATCCAGAAAATTGGCTGAAAACGACTAAATATCAAGGACTCATTGGGCGAATCGCTCTGGAACTGAAATCGGAATGCTCACTGACATTTCCCCTATCTGAAAGTCTGATAAACGCCAGAAAATTGACTTAGTCCAAAATAAAAAAACTTCAACTTTTTTCAATTTTACCCCCGTGGGATATATATTCTACCCAAACACATTTGGAACTCTCCTGGGGTATCCTCACACATATTATTCCCTCATTTAGTGGATATTTTCACAAAAAAAGTGAAATTTTCAAAAATCCAGAAAATTGGCTGAAAACGACTAAATATCAAGGACTCATTGGGCGAATCGCTCTGGAACTGAAATCGGAACGCTCACTGACATTTCCCTATCTGAAAGTCTGATAAACGCCGGAAAAATGACTAAGTCCAAAAAAAATTTTTTTACACTTTTTTCAATTTTATCCCCGTGTTATATATATTCTACCCAAACACATTTGGAACTCTCCTGGGGTACCCTCACACATATTATTCCCTCATTTAGTGGATATTTAAAAAAAAAAGTGAAATTTTCAAAAATCCAGAAAATTGGCTGAAAACGACTAAATATCAAGGACTCATTGGGCAAATCGCTCTGGAACTGAAATCGGAACGCTCACTGACATTTCCCTATCTGAAAGTCTGATAAACGCCCGAAAAATGACTAAGTCCAAAAAAAAAATGTTTTCAACTTTTTTCAATTTTACCCCCGTGGGATATATATTCTACCCACACACATTTGGAACTCTACTGGGGTACCCTCACACATATTATTCCCTCATTTAGTGGATATTTTCACAAAAAAGTGAAAATTTCAAAAATCCAGAAAATTGGCTGAAAACGATGAAATATCAAAGACTCATTGGGCGAATCGCTCTGGAACTGAAATCGGAATGCTCACTGACATTTCCCCTATCTGAAAGTCTGATAAACGCCAGAAAATTGACTTAGTCCAAAATAAAAAAACTTCAACTTTTTTCAATTTTACCCCCGTGGGATATATATTCTACCCAAACACATTTGGAACTCTCCTGGGGTATCCTCACACATATTATTCCCTCATTTAGTGGATATTTTCACAAAAAAAGTGAAATTTTCAAAAATCCAGAAAATTGGCTGAAAACGACTAAATATCAAGGACTCATTGGGCGAATCGCTCTGGAACTGAAATCGGAACGCTCAATGACATTTCCCTATCTGAAAGTCTGATAAACGCCGGAAAAATGACTAAGTCCAAAAAAAAAATGTTTTCAACTTTTTTCAATTTTACCCCCGTGGGATATATATTCTACCCACACACATTTGGAACTCTACTGGGGTACCCTCACACATATTATTCCCTCATTTAGTGGATATTTTCACAAAAAAGTGAAAATTTCAAAAATCCAGAAAATTGGCTGAAAACGATGAAATATCAAAGACTCATTGGGCGAATCGCTCTGGAACTGAAATCGGAATGCTCACTGACATTTCCCCTATCTGAAAGTCTGATAAACGCCGGAAAAATGACTAAGTCCAAAAAAAAATTTTTTAAACTTTTTTCAATTTTATCCCCGTGTTATATATATTCTACCAAAACACATTTGGAACTCTCCTGGGGTACCCTCACACATATTATTCCCTCATTTAGTGGATATTTTCACAAAAAAGTGAAATTTTCAAAAATCCAAAATATTGGCTGAAAACGACTAAATATCAAGGACTCATTGGGCGAATCGCTCTGGAACTGAAATCGGAACGCTCATTGACATATGTCCTATCTGAAAGTCTGATAAACGCCCGAAAAATGACTAAGTCCAAAAAAAAAATGTTTTCAACTTTTTTCAATTTTACCCCCGTGGGATATATATTCTACCCACACACATTTGGAACTCTACTGGGGTACCCTCACACATATTATTCCCTCATTTAGTGGATATTTTCACAAAAAAGTGAAATTTTCAAAAATCCAGAAAATTGGCTGAAAACGACTAAATATCAAGGACTCATTGGGCGAATCGCTCTGGAACTGAAATCGGAACGCTCACTGACATTTCCCCTATCTGAAAGTCTGATAAACGCCAGAAAATTGACTTAGTCCAAAATAAAAAAATTTCAACTTTTTTCAATTTTACCCCCGTGGGATATATATTCTACCCATACACATTTGGAACTCTCCTGGGGTACCCTCACACATATTATTCCCTCATTTAGTGGATATTTTCACAAAAAAAGTGAAAATTTCAAAAATCCAGAAAATTGGCTGAAAACGATGAAATATCAAAGACTCATTGGGCGAATCGCTCTGGAACTGAAATCGGAATGCTCACTGACATTTCCCCTATCTGAAAGTCTGATAAACGCCCGAAAAATGACTAAGTCCAAAAAAAATTTTTTTACACTTTTTTCAATTTTATCCCCGTGTTATATATATTCTACCCAAACACATTTGGAACTCTCCTGGGGTACCCTCACACATATTATTCCCTCATTTAGTGGATATTTAAAAAAAAAAGTGAAATTTTCAAAAATCCAGAAAATTGGCTGAAAACGACTAAATATCAAGGACTCATTGGGCGAATCGCTCTGGAACTGAAATCGGAATGCTCACTGACATTTCCCCTATCTGAAAGTCTGATAAACGCCAGAAAATTGACTTAGTCCAAAATAAAAAAACTTCAACTTTTTTCAATTTTACCCCCGTGGGATATATATTCTACCCACACACATTTGGAACTCTCCTGGGGTATCCTCACACATATTATTCCCTCATTTAGTGGATATTTTCACAAAAAAAGTGAAATTTTCAAAAATCCAGAAAATTGGCTGAAAACGACTAAATATCAAGGACTCATTGGGCGAATCGCTCTGGGACTGAAATCGGAACGCTCAATGACATTTCCCTATCTGAAAGTCTGATAAACGCCGGAAAAATGACTAAGTCCAAAAAAAAAATGTTTTCAACTTTTTTCAATTTTACCCCCGTGGGATATATATTCTACCCACACACATTTGGAACTCTAATGGGGTACCCTCACACATATTATTCCCTCATTTAGTGGATATTTTCACAAAAAAGTGAAAATTTCAAAAATCCAGAAAATTGGCTGAAAACGATGAAATATCAAAGACTCATTGGGCGAATCGCTCTGGAACTGAAATCGGAATGCTCACTGACATTTCCCCTATCTGAAAGTCTGATAAACGCCGGAAAAATGACTAAGTCCAAAAAAAAATTTTTTAAACTTTTTTCAATTTTATCCCCGTGTTATATATATTCTACCAAAACACATTTGGAACTCTCCTGGGGTACCCTCACACATATTATTCCCTCATTTAGTGGATATTTTCACAAAAAAGTGAAATTTTCAAAAATCCAAAATATTGGCTGAAAACGACTAAATATCAAGGACTCATTGGGCGAATCGCTCTGGAACTGAAATCGGAACGCTCATTGACATATGTCCTATCTGAAAGTCTGATAAACGCCCGAAAAATGACTAAGTCCAAAAAAAAAATGTTTTCAACTTTTTTCAATTTTACCCCCGTGGGATATATATTCTACCCACACACATTTGGAACTCTACTGGGGTACCCTCACACATATTATTCCCTCATTTAGTGGATATTTTCACAAAAAAGTGAAATTTTCAAAAATCCAGAAAATTGGCTGAAAACGACTAAATATCAAGGACTCATTGGGCGAATCGCTCTGGAACTGAAATCGGAACGCTCACTGACATTTCCCCTATCTGAAAGTCTGATAAACGCCAGAAAATTGACTTAGTCCAAAATAAAAAAATTTCAACTTTTTTCAATTTTACCCCCGTGGGATATATATTCTACCCATACACATTTGGAACTCTCCTGGGGTACCCTCACACATATTATTCCCTCATTTAGTGGATATTTTCACAAAAAAAGTGAAAATTTCAAAAATCCAGAAAATTGGCTGAAAACGATGAAATATCAAAGACTCATTGGACGAATCGCTCTGGAACTGAAATCGGAATGCTCACTGACATTTCCCCTATCTGAAAGTCTGATAAACGCCCGAAAAATGACTAAGTCCAAAAAAAATATTTTTTTCAACTTTTTTTAAATTTACCCCCGTGGGATATATATTCTACCCACACACATTTGGAACTCTCCTGGGGTACCCTCACACATATTATTCCCTCATTTAGTGGATATTTAAAAAAAAAAGTGAAATTTTCAAAAATCCAGAAAATTGGCTGAAAACGACTAAATATCAAGGACTCATTGGGCGAATCGCTCTGGAACTGAAATCGGAATGCTCACTGACATTTCCCCTATCTGAAAGTCTGATAAACGCCAGAAAATTGACTTAGTCCAAAATAAAAAAACTTCAACTTTTTTCAATTTTACCCCCGTGGGATATATATTCTACCCAAACACATTTGGAACTCTCCTGGGGTATCCTCACACATATTATTCCCTCATTTAGTGGATATTTTCACAAAAAAAGTGAAATTTTCAAAAATCCAGAAAATTGGCTGAAAACGACTAAATATCAAGGACTCATTGGGCGAATCGCTCTGGAACTGAAATCGGAACGCTCACTGACATTTCCCTATCTGAAAGTCTGATAAACGCCGGAAAAATGACTAAGTCCAAAAAAAATTTTTTTACACTTTTTTCAATTTTATCCCCGTGTTATATATATTCTACCCAAACACATTTGGAACTCTCCTGGGGTACCCTCACACATATTATTCCCTCATTTAGTGGATATTTAAAAAAAAAAGTGAAATTTTCAAAAATCCAGAAAATTGGCTGAAAACGACTAAATATCAAGGACTCATTGGGCGAATCGCTCTGGAACTGAAATCGGAATGCTCACTGACATTTCCCCTATCTGAAAGTCTGATAAACGCCAGAAAATTGACTTAGTCCAAAATAAAAAAACTTCAACTTTTTTCAATTTTACCCCCGTGGGATATATATTCTACCCACACACATTTGGAACTCTCCTGGGGTATCCTCACACATATTATTCCCTCATTTAGTGGATATTTTCACAAAAAAAGTGAAATTTTCAAAAATCCAGAAAATTGGCTGAAAACGACTAAATATCAAGGACTCATTGGGCGAATCGCTCTGGAACTGAAATCGGAACGCTCAATGACATTTCCCTATCTGAAAGTCTGATAAACGCCGGAAAAATGACTAAGTCCAAAAAAAAAATGTTTTCAACTTTTTTCAATTTTACCCCCGTGGGATATATATTCTACCCACACACATTTGGAACTCTACTGGGGTACCCTCACACATATTATTCCCTCATTTAGTGGATATTTTCACAAAAAAGTGAAAATTTCAAAAATCCAGAAAATTGGCTGAAAACGATGAAATATCAAAGACTCATTGGGCGAATCGCTCTGGAACTGAAATCGGAATGCTCACTGACATTTCCCCTATCTGAAAGTCTGATAAACGCCGGAAAAATGACTAAGTCCAAAAAAAAATTTTTTAAACTTTTTTCAATTTTATCCCCGTGTTATATATATTCTACCAAAACACATTTGGAACTCTCCTGGGGTACCCTCACACATATTATTCCCTCATTTAGTGGATATTTTCACAAAAAAGTGAAATTTTCAAAAATCCAAAATATTGGCTGAAAACGACTAAATATCAAGGACTCATTGGGCGAATCGCTCTGGAACTGAAATCGGAACGCTCATTGACATATGTCCTATCTGAAAGTCTGATAAACGCCCGAAAAATGACTAAGTCCAAAAAAAAAATGTTTTCAACTTTTTTCAATTTTACCCCCGTGGGATATATATTCTACCCACACACATTTGGAACTCTACTGGGGTACCCTCACACATATTATTCCCTCATTTAGTGGATATTTTCACAAAAAAGTGAAATTTTCAAAAATCCAGAAAATTGGTTGAAAACGACTAAATATCAAGGACTCATTGGGCGAATCGCTCTGGAACTGAAATCGGAACGCTCACTGACATTTCCCCTATCTGAAAGTCTGATAAACGCCAGAAAATTGACTTAGTCCAAAATAAAAAAATTTCAACTTTTTTCAATTTTACCCCCGTGGGATATATATTCTACCCATACACATTTGGAACTCTCCTGGGGTACCCTCACACATATTATTCCCTCATTTAGTGGATATTTTCACAAAAAAAGTGAAAATTTCAAAAATCCAGAAAATTGGCTGAAAACGATGAAATATCAAAGACTCATTGGGCGAATCGCTCTGGAACTGAAATCGGAATGCTCACTGACATTTCCCCTATCTGAAAGTCTGATAAACGCCCGAAAAATGACTAAGTCCAAAAAAAATATTTTTTTCAACTTTTTTTAAATTTACCCCCGTGGGATATATATTCTACCCACACACATTTGGAACTCTCCTGGGGTACCCTCACACATATTATTCCCTCATTTAGTGGATATTTAAAAAAAAAAGTGAAATTTTCAAAAATCCAGAAAATTGGCTGAAAACGACTAAATATCAAGGACTCATTGGGCGAATCGCTCTGGAACTGAAATCGGAATGCTCACTGACATTTCCCCTATCTGAAAGTCTGATAAACGCCAGAAAATTGACTTAGTCCAAAATAAAAAAACTTCAACTTTTTTCAATTTTACCCCCGTGGGATATATATTCTACCCACACACATTTGGAACTCTCCTGGGGTATCCTCACACATATTATTCCCTCATTTAGTGGATATTTTCACAAAAAAAGTGAAATTTTCAAAAATCCAGAAAATTGGCTGAAAACGACTAAATATCAAGGACTCATTGGGCGAATCGCTCTGGAACTGAAATCGGAACGCTCAATGACATTTCCCTATCTGAAAGTCTGATAAACGCCGGAAAAATGACTAAGTCCAAAAAAAAAATGTTTTCAACTTTTTTCAATTTTACCCCCGTGGGATATATATTCTACCCACACACATTTGGAACTCTACTGGGGTACCCTCACACATATTATTCCCTCATTTAGTGGATATTTTCACAAAAAAGTGAAAATTTCAAAAATCCAGAAAATTGGCTGAAAACGATGAAATATCAAAGACTCATTGGGCGAATCGCTCTGGAACTGAAATCGGAATGCTCACTGACATTTCCCCTATCTGAAAGTCTGATAAACGCCGGAAAAATGACTAAGTCCAAAAAAAAATTTTTTAAACTTTTTTCAATTTTATCCCCGTGTTATATATATTCTACCAAAACACATTTGGAACTCTCCTGGGGTACCCTCACACATATTATTCCCTCATTTAGTGGATATTTTCACAAAAAAGTGAAATTTTCAAAAATCCAAAATATTGGCTGAAAACGACTAAATATCAAGGACTCATTGGGCGAATCGCTCTGGAACTGAAATCGGAACGCTCATTGACATATGTCCTATCTGAAAGTCTGATAAACGCCCGAAAAATGACTAAGTCCAAAAAAAAAATGTTTTCAACTTTTTTCAATTTTACCCCCGTGGGATATATATTCTACCCACACACATTTGGAACTCTACTGGGGTACCCTCACACATATTATTCCCTCATTTAGTGGATATTTTCACAAAAAAGTGAAATTTTCAAAAATCCAGAAAATTGGCTGAAAACGACTAAATATCAAGGACTCATTGGGCGAATCGCTCTGGAACTGAAATCGGAACGCTCACTGACATTTCCCCTATCTGAAAGTCTGATAAACGCCAGAAAATTGACTTAGTCCAAAATAAAAAAATTTCAACTTTTTTCAATTTTACCCCCGTGGGATATATATTCTACCCATACACATTTGGAACTCTCCTGGGGTACCCTCACACATATTATTCCCTCATTTAGTGGATATTTTCACAAAAAAAGTGAAAATTTCAAAAATCCAGAAAATTGGCTGAAAACGATGAAATATCAAAGACTCATTGGGCGAATCGCTCTGGAACTGAAATCGGAATGCTCACTGACATTTCCCCTATCTGAAAGTCTGATAAACGCCCGAAAAATGACTAAGTCCAAAAAAAATATTTTTTTCAACTTTTTTTAAATTTACCCCCGTGGGATATATATTCTACCCACACACATTTGGAACTCTCCTGGGGTACCCTCACACATATTATTCCCTCATTTAGTGGATATTTAAAAAAAAAAGTGAAATTTTCAAAAATCCAGAAAATTGGCTGAAAACGACTAAATATCAAGGACTCATTGGGCGAATCGCTCTGGAACTGAAATCGGAATGCTCACTGACATTTCCCCTATCTGAAAGTCTGATAAACGCCAGAAAATTGACTTAGTCCAAAATAAAAAAACTTCAACTTTTTTCAATTTTACCCCCGTGGGATATATATTCTACCCAAACACATTTGGAACTCTCCTGGGGTATCCTCACACATATTATTCCCTCATTTAGTGGATATTTTCACAAAAAAAGTGAAATTTTCAAAAATCCAGAAAATTGGCTGAAAACGACTAAATATCAAGGACTCATTGGGCGAATCGCTCTGGAACTGAAATCGGAACGCTCACTGACATTTCCCTATCTGAAAGTCTGATAAACGCCGGAAAAATGACTAAGTCCAAAAAAAATTTTTTTACACTTTTTTCAATTTTATCCCCGTGTTATATATATTCTACCCAAACACATTTGGAACTCTCCTGGGGTACCCTCACACATATTATTCCCTCATTTAGTGGATATTTAAAAAAAAAAGTGAAATTTTCAAAAATCCAGAAAATTGGCTGAAAACGACTAAATATCAAGGACTCATTGGGCGAATCGCTCTGGAACTGAAATCGGAATGCTCACTGACATTTCCCCTATCTGAAAGTCTGATAAACGCCAGAAAATTGACTTAGTCCAAAATAAAAAAACTTCAACTTTTTTCAATTTTACCCCCGTGGGATATATATTCTACCCACACACATTTGGAACTCTCCTGGGGTATCCTCACACATATTATTCCCTCATTTAGTGGATATTTTCACAAAAAAAGTGAAATTTTCAAAAATCCAGAAAATTGGCTGAAAACGACTAAATATCAAGGACTCATTGGGCGAATCGCTCTGGAACTGAAATCGGAACGCTCAATGACATTTCCCTATCTGAAAGTCTGATAAACGCCGGAAAAATGACTAAGTCCAAAAAAAAAAAATTTTCAACTTTTTTCAATTTTACCCCCGTGGGATATATATTCTACCCACACACATTTGGAACTCTCCTGGGGTACCCTCACACATATTATTCCCTCATTTAGTGGATATTTAAAAAAAAAAGTGAAATTTTCAAAAATCCAGAAAATTGGCTGAAAACGACTAAATATCAAGGACTCATTGGGCGAATCGCTCTGGAACTGAAATCGGAATGCTCACTGACATTTCCCCTATCTGAAAGTCTGATAAACGCCAGAAAATTGACTTAGTCCAAAATAAAAAAACTTCAACTTTTTTCAATTTTACCCCCGTGGGATATATATTCTACCCAAACACATTTGGAACTCTCCTGGGGTATCCTCACACATATTATTCCCTCATTTAGTGGATATTTTCACAAAAAAAGTGAAATTTTCAAAAATCCAGAAAATTGGCTGAAAACGACTAAATATCAAGGACTCATTGGGCGAATCGCTCTGGAACTGAAATCGGAACGCTCACTGACATTTCCCTATCTGAAAGTCTGATAAACGCCGGAAAAATGACTAAGTCCAAAAAAAATTTTTTTACACTTTTTTCAATTTTATCCCCGTGTTATATATATTCTACCCAAACACATTTGGAACTCTCCTGGGGTACCCTCACACATATTATTCCCTCATTTAGTGGATATTTAAAAAAAAAAGTGAAATTTTCAAAAATCCAGAAAATTGGCTGAAAACGACTAAATATCAAGGACTCATTGGGCAAATCGCTCTGGAACTGAAATCGGAACGCTCACTGACATTTCCCTATCTGAAAGTCTGATAAACGCCCAAAAAATGACTAAGTCCAAAAAAAAAATGTTTTCAACTTTTTTCAATTTTACCCCCGTGGGATATATATTCTACCCACACACATTTGGAACTCTACTGGGGTACCCTCACACATATTATTCCCTCATTTAGTGGATATTTTCACAAAAAAGTGAAAATTTCAAAAATCCAGAAAATTGGCTGAAAACGATGAAATATCAAAGACTCATTGGGCGAATCGCTCTGGAACTGAAATCGGAATGCTCACTGACATTTCCCCTATCTGAAAGTCTGATAAACGCCGGAAAAATGACTAAGTCCAAAAAAAAATTTTTTAAACTTTTTTCAATTTTATCCCCGTGTTATATATATTCTACCAAAACACATTTGGAACTCTCCTGGGGTACCCTCACACATATTATTCCCTCATTTAGTGGATATTTTCACAAAAAAGTGAAATTTTCAAAAATCCAAAATATTGGCTGAAAACGACTAAATATCAAGGACTCATTGGGCGAATCGCTCTGGAACTGAAATCGGAACGCTCATTGACATATGTCCTATCTGAAAGTCTGATAAACGCCCGAAAAATGACTAAGTCCAAAAAAAAAATGTTTTCAACTTTTTTCAATTTTACCCCCGTGGGATATATATTCTACCCACACACATTTGGAACTCTACTGGGGTACCCTCACACATATTATTCCCTCATTTAGTGGATATTTTCACAAAAAAGTGAAATTTTCAAAAATCCAGAAAATTGGCTGAAAACGACTAAATATCAAGGACTCATTGGGCGAATCGCTCTGGAACTGAAATCGGAACGCTCACTGACATTTCCCCTATCTGAAAGTCTGATAAACGCCAGAAAATTGACTTAGTCCAAAATAAAAAAAATTCAACTTTTTTCAATTTTACCCCCGTGGGATATATATTCTACCCATACACATTTGGAACTCTCCTGGGGTACCCTCACACATATTATTCCCTCATTTAGTGGATATTTTCACAAAAAAAGTGAAAATTTCAAAAATCCAGAAAATTGGCTGAAAACGATGAAATATCAAAGACTCATTGGGCGAATCGCTCTGGAACTGAAATCGGAATGCTCACTGACATTTCCCCTATCTGAAAGTCTGATAAACGCCTGAAAAATGACTAAGTCCAAAAAAAATATTTTTTTCAACTTTTTTTAAATTTACCCCCGTGGGATATATATTCTACCCACACACATTTGGAACTCTCCTGGGGTACCCTCACACATATTATTCCCTCATTTAGTGGATATTTAAAAAAAAAAGTGAAATTTTCAAAAATCCAGAAAATTGGCTGAAAACGACTAAATATCAAGGACTCATTGGGCGAATCGCTCTGGAACTGAAATCGGAATGCTCACTGACATTTCCCCTATCTGAAAGTCTGATAAACGCCAGAAAATTGACTTAGTCCAAAATAAAAAAACTTCAACTTTTTTCAATTTTACCCCCGTGGGATATATATTCTACCCACACACATTTGGAACTCTCCTGGGGTATCCTCACACATATTATTCCCTCATTTAGTGGATATTTTCACAAAAAAAGTGAAATTTTTGAAAAATCCAGAAAATTGGCTGAAAACGACTAAATATCAAGGACTCATTGGGCGAATCGCTCTGGAACTGAAATCGGAACGCTCAATGACATTTCCCTATCTGAAAGTCTGATAAACGCCGGAAAAATGACTAAGTCCAAAAAAAAAAAATTTTCAACTTTTTTCAATTTTACCCCCGTGGGATATATATTCTACCCACACACATTTGGAACTCTCCTGGGGTACCCTCACACATATTATTCCCTCATTTAGTGGATATTTAAAAAAAAAAGTGAAATTTTCAAAAATCCAGAAAATTGGCTGAAAACGACTAAATATCAAGGACTCATTGGGCGAATCGCTCTGGAACTGAAATCGGAATGCTCACTGACATTTCCCCTATCTGAAAGTCTGATAAACGCCAGAAAATTGACTTAGTCCAAAATAAAAAAACTTCAACTTTTTTCAATTTTACCCCCGTGGGATATATATTCTACCCAAACACATTTGGAACTCTCCTGGGGTATCCTCACACATATTATTCCCTCATTTAGTGGATATTTTCACAAAAAAAGTGAAATTTTCAAAAATCCAGAAAATTGGCTGAAAACGACTAAATATCAAGGACTCATTGGGCGAATCGCTCTGGAACTGAAATCGGAACGCTCACTGACATTTCCCTATCTGAAAGTCTGATAAACGCCGGAAAAATGACTAAGTCCAAAAAAAATTTTTTTACACTTTTTTCAATTTTATCCCCGTGTTATATATATTCTACCCAAACACATTTGGAACTCTCCTGGGGTACCCTCACACATATTATTCCCTCATTTAGTGGATATTTAAAAAAAAAAGTGAAATTTTCAAAAATCCAGAAAATTGGCTGAAAACGACTAAATATCAAGGACTCATTGGGCAAATCGCTCTGGAACTGAAATCGGAACGCTCACTGACATTTCCCTATCTGAAAGTCTGATAAACGCCCGAAAAATGACTAAGTCCAAAAAAAAAATGTTTTCAACTTTTTTCAATTTTACCCCCGTGGGATATATATTCTACCCACACACATTTGGAACTCTACTGGGGTACCCTCACACATATTATTCCCTCATTTAGTGGATATTTTCACAAAAAAGTGAAAATTTCAAAAATCCAGAAAATTGGCTGAAAACGATGAAATATCAAAGACTCATTGGGCGAATCGCTCTGGAACTGAAATCGGAATGCTCACTGACATTTCCCCTATCTGAAAGTCTGATAAACGCCGGAAAAATGACTAAGTCCAAAAAAAAATTTTTTAAACTTTTTTCAATTTTATCCCCGTGTTATATATATTCTACCAAAACACATTTGGAACTCTCCTGGGGTACCCTCACACATATTATTCCCTCATTTAGTGGATATTTTCACAAAAAATTGAAATTTTCAAAAATCCAAAATATTGGCTGAAAACGACTAAATATCAAGGACTCATTGGGCGAATCGCTCTGGAACTGAAATCGGAACGCTCATTGACATATGTCCTATCTGAAAGTCTGATAAACGCCCGAAAAATGACTAAGTCCAAAAAAAAAATGTTTTCAACTTTTTTCAATTTTACCCCCGTGGGATATATATTCTACCCACACACATTTGGAACTCTACTGGGGTACCCTCACACATATTATTCCCTCATTTAGTGGATATTTTCACAAAAAAGTGAAATTTTCAAAAATCCAGAAAATTGGCTGAAAACGACTAAATATCAAGGACTCATTGGGCGAATCGCTCTGGAACTGAAATCGGAACGCTCACTGACATTTCCCCTATCTGAAAGTCTGATAAACGCCAGAAAATTGACTTAGTCCAAAATAAAAAAATTTCAACTTTTTTCAATTTTACCCCCGTGGGATATATATTCTACCCATACACATTTGGAACTCTCCTGGGGTACCCTCACACATATTATTCCCTCATTTAGTGGATATTTTCACAAAAAAAGTGAAAATTTCAAAAATCCAGAAAATTGGCTGAAAACGATGAAATATCAAAGACTCATTGGGCGAATCGCTCTGGAACTGAAATCGGAATGCTCACTGACATTTCCCCTATCTGAAAGTCTGATAAACGCCCGAAAAATGACTAAGTCCAAAAAAAATATTTTTTTCAACTTTTTTTAAATTTACCCCCGTGGGATATATATTCTACCCACACACATTTGGAACTCTCCTGGGGTACCCTCACACATATTATTCCCTCATTTAGTGGATATTTAAAAAAAAAAGTGAAATTTTCAAAAATCCAGAAAATTGGCTGAAAACGACTAAATATCAAGGACTCATTGGGCGAATCGCTCTGGAACTGAAATCGGAATGCTCACTGACATTTCCCCTATCTGAAAGTCTGATAAACGCCAGAAAATTGACTTAGTCCAAAATAAAAAAACTTCAACTTTTTTCAATTTTACCCCCGTGGGATATATATTCTACCCAAACACATTTGGAACTCTCCTGGGGTATCCTCACACATATTATTCCCTCATTTAGTGGATATTTTCACAAAAAAAGTGAAATTTTCAAAAATCCAGAAAATTGGCTGAAAACGACTAAATATCAAGGACTCATTGGGCGAATCGCTCTGGAACTGAAATCGGAACGCTCACTGACATTTCCCTATCTGAAAGTCTGATAAACGCCGGAAAAATGACTAAGTCCAAAAAAAATTTTTTTACACTTTTTTCAATTTTATCCCCGTGTTATATATATTCTACCCAAACACATTTGGAACTCTCCTGGGGTACCCTCACACATATTATTCCCTCATTTAGTGGATATTTAAAAAAAAAAGTGAAATTTTCAAAAATCCAGAAAATTGGCTGAAAACGACTAAATATCAAGGACTCATTGGGCGAATCGCTCTGGAACTGAAATCGGAATGCTCACTGACATTTCCCCTATCTGAAAGTCTGATAAACGCCAGAAAATTGACTTAGTCCAAAATAAAAAAACTTCAACTTTTTTCAATTTTACCCCCGTGGGATATATATTCTACCCACACACATTTGGAACTCTCCTGGGGTATCCTCACACATATTATTCCCTCATTTAGTGGATATTTTCACAAAAAAAGTGAAATTTTCAAAAATCCAGAAAATTGGCTGAAAACGACTAAATATCAAGGACTCATTGGGCGAATCGCTCTGGAACTGAAATCGGAACGCTCAATGACATTTCCCTATCTGAAAGTCTGATAAACGCCGGAAAAATGACTAAGTCCAAAAAAAAAATGTTTTCAACTTTTTTCAATTTTACCCCCGTGGGATATATATTCTACCCACACACATTTGGAACTCTACTGGGGTACCCTCACACATATTATTCCCTCATTTAGTGGATATTTTCACAAAAAAGTGAAAATTTCAAAAATCCAGAAAATTGGCTGAAAACGATGAAATATCAAAGACTCATTGGGCGAATCGCTCTGGAACTGAAATCGGAATGCTCACTGACATTTCCCCTATCTGAAAGTCTGATAAACGCCGGAAAAATGACTAAGTCCAAAAAAAAATTTTTTAAACTTTTTTCAATTTTATCCCCGTGTTATATATATTCTACCAAAACACATTTGGAACTCTCCTGGGGTACCCTCACACATATTCCCTCATTTAGTGGATATTTTCACAAAAAAGTGAAATTTTCAAAAATCCAAAATATTGGCTGAAAACGACTAAATATCAAGGACTCATTGGGCGAATCGCTCTGGAACTGAAATCGGAACGCTCATTGACATATGTCCTATCTGAAAGTCTGATAAACGCCCGAAAAATGACTAAGTCCAAAAAAAAAATGTTTTCAACTTTTTTCAATTTTACCCCCGTGGGATATATATTCTACCCACACACATTTGGTACTCTACTGGGGTACCCTCACACATATTATTCCCTCATTTAGTGGATATTTTCACAAAAAAGTGAAATTTTCAAAAATCCAGAAAATTGGCTGAAAACGACTAAATATCAAGGACTCATTGGGCGAATCGCTCTGGAACTGAAATCGGAACGCTCACTGACATTTCCCCTATCTGAAAGTCTGATAAACGCCAGAAAATTGACTTAGTCCAAAATAAAAAAATTTCAACTTTTTTCAATTTTACCCCCGTGGGATATATATTCTACCCATACACATTTGGAACTCTCCTGGGGTACCCTCACACATATTATTCCCTCATTTAGTGGATATTTTCACAAAAAAAGTGAAAATTTCAAAAATCCAGAAAATTGGCTGAAAACGATGAAATATCAAAGACTCATTGGGCGAATCGCTCTGGAACTGAAATCGGAATGCTCACTGACATTTCCCCTATCTGAAAGTCTGATAAACGCCCGAAAAATGACTAAGTCCAAAAAAAATATTTTTTTCAACTTTTTTTAAATTTACCCCCGTGGGATATATATTCTACCCACACACATTTGGAACTCTCCTGGGGTACCCTCACACATATTATTCCCTCATTTAGTGGATATTTTCACAAAAAAAGTGAAACTTTCCAAATTCCAGAAAATTGGCTGAAAACGACTAAATATCAAGAACTCATTGGGCGAATCGCTCTGGAACTGAAATCGTAATGCTCACTGACATTTCCCCTATCTGAAAGTATGATAAACGCCAGAAAATTGACTTAGTCCAAAATAAAAAAATTTCATCTTTTTTCAATTTAAAACCGTGGGATATATATTCTACCCACACACATTTGGAACTCTCCTGGGGTATCCTCACGCATATTATTCCCTCATTTAGTGGATATTTTCACAAAAAAAGTGAAATTTTCAAAAATCCAGAAAATTGGCTGAAAACGACTAAATATCAAGGACTCATTGCGAGAATCGCTCTGGAACTGAAATCGGAACGCTCAATGACATTTCCCTATCTGAAAGTCTGATAAACGCCGGAAAAATGACTAAGTCCAAAAAAAAAAAATTTTCAACTTTTTTCAATTTTACCCCCGTGGGATATATATTCTACCCACACACATTTGGAACTCTCCTGGGGTACCCTCACACATATTATTCCCTCATTTAGTGGATATTTAAAAAAAAAAGTGAAATTTTCAAAAATCCAGAAAATTGGCTGAAAACGACTAAATATCAAGGACTCATTGCGAGAATCGCTCTGGAACTGAAATCGGAATGCTCACTGACATTTCCCCTATCTGAAAGTCTGATAAACGCCAGAAAATTGACTTAGTCCAAAATAAAAAAACTTCAACTTTTTTCAATTTTACCCCCGTGGGATATATATTCTACCCAAACACATTTGGAACTCTCCTGGGGTATCCTCACACATATTATTCCCTCATTTAGTGGATATTTTCACAAAAAAAGTGAAATTTTCAAAAATCCAGAAAATTGGCTGAAAACGACTAAATATCAAGGACTCATTGGGCGAATCGCTCTGGAACTGAAATCGGAACGCTCACTGACATTTCCCTATCTGAAAGTCTGATAAACGCCGGAAAAATGACTAAGTCCAAAAAAAATTTTTTTACACTTTTTTCAATTTTATCCCCGTGTTATATATATTCTACCCAAACACATTTGGAACTCTCCTGGGGTACCCTCACACATATTATTCCCTCATTTAGTGGATATTTAAAAAAAAAAGTGAAATTTTCAAAAATCCAGAAAATTGGCTGAAAACGACTAAATATCAAGGACTCATTGGGCGAATCGCTCTGGAACTGAAATCGGAATGCTCACTGACATTTCCCCTATCTGAAAGTCTGATAAACGCCAGAAAATTGACTTAGTCCAAAATAAAAAAACTTCAACTTTTTTCAATTTTACCCCCGTGGGATATATATTCTACCCACACACATTTGGAACTCTCCTGGGGTATCCTCACACATATTATTCCCTCATTTAGTGGATATTTTCACAAAAAAAGTGAAATTTTCAAAAATCCAGAAAATTGGCTGAAAACGACTAAATATCAAGGACTCATTGGGCGAATCGCTCTGGAACTGAAATCGGAACGCTCAATGACATTTCCCTATCTGAAAGTCTGATAAACGCCGGAAAAATGACTAAGTCCAAAAAAAAAAAATTTTCAACTTTTTTCAATTTTACCCCCGTGGGATATATATTCTACCCACACACATTTGGAACTCTCCTGGGGTACCCTCACACATATTATTCCCTCATTTAGTGGATATTTAAAAAAAAAAGTGAAATTTTCAAAAATCCAGAAAATTGGCTGAAAACTACTAAATATCAAGGACTCATTGGGCGAATCGCTCTGGAACTGAAATCGGAATGCTCACTGACATTTCCCCTATCTGAAAGTCTGATAAACGCCAGAAAATTGACTTAGTCCAAAATAAAAAAACTTCAACTTTTTTCAATTTTACCCCCGTGGGATATATATTCTACCCAAACACATTTGGAACTCTCCTGGGGTATCCTCACACATATTATTCCCTCATTTAGTGGATATTTTCACAAAAAAAGTGAAATTTTCAAAAATCCAGAAAATTGGCTGAAAACGACTAAATATCAAGGACTCATTGGGCGAATCGCTCTGGAACTGAAATCGGAACGCTCACTGACATTTCCCTATCTGAAAGTCTGATAAACGCCGGAAAAATGACTAAGTCCAAAAAAAATTTTTTTACACTTTTTTCAATTTTATCCCCGTGTTATATATATTCTACCCAAACACATTTGGAACTCTCCTGGGGTACCCTCACACATATTATTCCCTCATTTAGTGGATATTTAAAAAAAAAAGTGAAATTTTCAAAAATCCAGAAAATTGGCTGAAAACGACTAAATATCAAGGACTCATTGGGCAAATCGCTCTGGAACTGAAATCGGAACGCTCACTGACATTTCCCTATCTGAAAGTCTGATAAACGCCCGAAAAATGACTAAGTCCAAAAAAAAAATGTTTTCAACTTTTTTCAATTTTACCCCCGTGGGATATATATTCTACCCACACACATTTGGAACTCTACTGGGGTACCCTCACACATATTATTCCCTCATTTAGTGGATATTTTCACAAAAAAGTGAAAATTTCAAAAATCCAGAAAATTGGCTGAAAACGATGAAATATCAAAGACTCATTGGGCGAATCGCTCTGGAACTGAAATCGGAATGCTCACTGACATTTCCCCTATCTGAAAGTCTGATAAACGCCGGAAAAATGACTAAGTCCAAAAAAAAATTTTTTAAACTTTTTTCAATTTTATCCCCGTGTTATATATATTCTACCAAAACACATTTGGAACTCTCCTGGGGTACCCTCACACATATTATTCCCTCATTTAGTGGATATTTTCACAAAAAAGTAAAATTTTCAAAAATCCAAAATATTGGCTGAAAACGACTAAATATCAAGGACTCATTGGGCGAATCGCTCTGGAACTGAAATCGGAACGCTCATTGACATATGTCCTATCTGAAAGTCTGATAAACGCCCGAAAAATGACTAAGTCCAAAAAAAAAATGTTTTCAACTTTTTTCAATTTTACCCCCGTGGGATATATATTCTACCCACACACATTTGGAACTCTACTGGGGTACCCTCACACATATTATTCCCTCATTTAGTGGATATTTTCACAAAAAAGTGAAATTTTCAAAAATCCAGAAAATTGGCTGAAAACGACTAAATATCAAGGACTCATTGGGCGAATCGCTCTGGAACTGAAATCGGAACGCTCACTGACATTTCCCCTATCTGAAAGTCTGATAAACGCCAGAAAATTGACTTAGTCCAAAATAAAAAAATTTCAACTTTTTTCAATTTTACCCCCGTGGGATATATATTCTACCCATACACATTTGGAACTCTCCTGGGGTACCCTCACACATATTATTCCCTCATTTAGTGGATATTTTCACAAAAAAAGTGAAAATTTCAAAAATCCAGAAAATTGGCTGAAAACGATGAAATATCAAAGACTCATTGGGCGAATCGCTCTGGAACTGAAATCGGAATGCTCACTGACATTTCCCCTATCTGAAAGTCTGATAAACGCCCGAAAAATGACTAAGTCCAAAAAAAATATTTTTTTCAACTTTTTTTAAATTTACCCCCGTGGGATATATATTCTACCCACACACATTTGGAACTCTCCTGGGGTACCCTCACACATATTATTCCCTCATTTAGTGGATATTTTCACAAAAAAAGTGAAACTTTCCAAAATCCAGAAAATTGGCTGAAAACGACTAAATATCAAGAACTCATTGGGCGAATCGCTCTGGAACTGAAATCGTAACGCTCACTGACATTTCCCCTATCTGAAAGTATGATAAACGCCAGAAAATTGACTTAGTCCAAAATAAAAAAATTTCATCTTTTTTCAATTTAAAACCGTGGGATATATATTCTACCCACACACATTTGGAACTCTCCTGGGGTATCCTCACGCATATTATTCCCTCATTTAGTGGATATTTTCACAAAAAAAGTGAAATTTTCAAAAATCCAGAAAATTGGCTGAAAACGACTAAATATCAAGGACTCATTGCGAGAATCGCTCTGGAACTGAAATCGGAACGCTCAATGACATTTCCCTATCTGAAAGTCTGATAAACGCCGGAAAAATGACTAAGTGCAAAAAAAAAAAATTTTCAACTTTTTTCAATTTTACCCCCGTGGGATATATATTCTACCCACACACATTTGGAACTCTCCTGGGGTACCCTCACACATATTATTCCCTCATTTAGTGGATATTTAAAAAAAAAAGTGAAATTTTCAAAAATCCAGAAAATTGGCTGAAAACGACTAAATATCAAGGACTCATTGGGCGAATCGCTCTGGAACTGAAATCGGAATGCTCACTGACATTTCCCCTATCTGAAAGTCTGATAAACGCCAGAAAATTGACTTAGTCCAAAATAAAAAAACTTCAACTTTTTTCAATTTTACCCCCGTGGGATATATATTCTACCCACACACATTTGGAACTCTCCTGGGGTATCCTCACACATATTATTCCCTCATTTAGTGGATATTTTCACAAAAAAAGTGAAATTTTCAAAAATCCAGAAAATTGGCTGAAAACGACTAAATATCAAGGACTCATTGGGCGAATCGCTCTGGAACTGAAATCGGAACGCTCACTGACATTTCCCTATCTGAAAGTCTGATAAACGCCGGAAAAATGACTAAGTCCAAAAAAAAATTTTTTAAACTTTTTTCAATTTTACCCCCGTGGGATATATATTCTACCCACGTACATTTGTAACTCTACTGTGGTACCCTCACACATATTATTCCCTCTTTTAGTGGATATTTTCACAAAAAAGTGAAATTTTCAAAAATCCAAAATATTGGCTGAAAATGAATAAGTATCAAGGACTCATTGGGCGAATCGCTCTGGAACTGAAATCGGAATGCTCACTGACATTTGCCTTATCTCAAAGTCTGATAAACGCCAGAAAATTGACTTAGTCCAAAATAAAAAAATTTCAACTTTTTTCAATTTTACCCCGGTGGGATATATATTCTACCCACACACATTTGGAACTCTCCTGGGGTATCCTCACACATATTATTCCCTCATTTAGTGGATATTTTCACAAAAAAGTGAAATTTTCAAAAATCCAAAATATTGGCTGAAAACGACTAAATATCAAGGACTCATTGGGAGAATCGCTCTGGAACTGAAATCGGAATGCTCACTGACATTTCCCCTATGTGAAAGTCTGATAAACGCCGGAAAAATGACTAAGTCCAAAAAAAAATTTTTTCAACTTTTTTCTATTTTACCCCCGTGCGATATATATTCTTCAAACACACATTTGGAACTCTCCTGGGGTACCCTCACACATATTATTCCCTCATTTAGTGGATATTTTCACAAAAAAGTGAAATTTTCAAAAATCCAGAAAATTGGCTGAAAACGACTAAATATCTAAGACTCATTGGGCGAATCACTCTGGAACTGAAATCGGAATGCTCACTGACATTTCCCCTATCTGAAAATCTGATAAACGCCGGAAAAATGACTAAGTCCAAAAAAAAAATTTTTTCAACTTTTTTCTATTTTACCCCTGTGGGATATATATTCTACCCACACACATTTGGAACTCTCCTGGGGTACCCTCACACATATTATTCCCTCATTTAGTGGATATTTTCACTAAAAAATTGAAATTTTCAAAAATCCAGAAAATTGGCTGAAAACGACTAAATATCAAGGACTCATTGGGCGAATCACTGTGGAAGTGAAATCGGAACGCTCACTGACATTTCCCTATCTGAAAGTCTGATAAACGCCGGAAAAAAAATTTTTTTCGACTTTTTTCAATTTTACCCCCGTGGGATATATATTCTACCCACACACATTTGGAACTCTCCTGGGGTACCCTCACACATATTATTTCCTAATTTAGTGGATATTTTCACAAAAAAAGTGAAATTTTCCAAAATCCAGAAAATTGGCTGAAAACGACAAAATATCAAGGACTCATTCGGCGAATCGCTCTGGAACTGAAATCGGAACGCTCACTGACATATCCCCTATCTGAAAGTCTGATAAACGCCAGAAAATTGACTTAGTCCAAAATAAAAAAATTTCAACTTTTTTCAATTTTACCCCCGTGGGATATATATTCTAACCAAACACATTTGGAACTCTCCTGGGGTACCCTCACACATATTATTCCCTCATTTAGTGGATATTTTCACAAAAAAGTGAAATTTTCAAAAATCCAGAAAATTGGCTGAAAACGACTAAATATCAAGGACACATTGGGCGAATCGCTCTGGAACTGAAATCGGAACGCTCACTGACATTTCCCTATCTGAAAGTCTGATAAACGCCGGAAAAATGACTAAGTCCAAAAAAAATTTTTTTCAACTTTTTTCAATTTTATCCCCGTGTTATATATATTCTCCCCAAACACATTTGGAACTCTCCTGGGGTACCCTCACACATATTATTCCCTCATTTAGTGGATATTTTGACAAAAAAGTGAAATTTTCAAAAATCCAGAAAATTGGCTGAAAACGACTAAATATCTAAGACTCATTGGGCGAATCACTCTGGAACTGAAATCGGAACGCTCACTGACATTTCCCCTATCTGAAAATCTGATAAACGCCGGAAAAATGACTAAGTCCAAAAAAAAAATTTTTTCAACTTTTTTCTATTTTACCCCCGTGGGATATATATTCTACCCACACACATTTGGAACTCTCCTGGGGTACCCTCACACATATTATTCCCTCATTTAGTGGATATTTTCACAAAAAAAGTGAAATTTTCAAAAATCCAGAAAATTGGCTGAAAACGACTAAATATCAAGGACTCATTGGGCGAATCACTCTGGAACTGAAATCGGAACGCTCACTGACATTTCCCTATCTGAAAGTCTGATAAACGGCAGAAAAAAATTTTTTTAGACTTTTTTCAATTTTACCCCCGTGGGATATATATTCTACCCACACACATTTGGAACTCTCCTGGAGTACCCTCACACATATTATTCCCTCATTTAGTGGATATTTTCACAAAAAAGTGAAATTTTCAAAAATCCAAAATACTGGCTGAAAACGACTAAATATCAAGGACTCATTGGGTGAATCGCTCTCGAACTGAAATCGGAACGCTCACTGACATTTGCCCTATCTGAAAGTCTGATAAATGCCCGAAATATGACTAAGTCCAAAAAAAAATTTTTTTCAACTTCTTTCAATTTTACCCCCGTGGGATATATATTCTACCCACACACATTTGGAACTCTCCTGGGGTACCCTCACACATATTATTTCCTCATTTAGTGGATATTTTCACAAAAAAAGTGAAATTTTCCAAAATCCAGAAAATTGGCTGAAAACGACTAAATATCAAGGACTCATTGGGCGAATCGCTCTGGAACTGAAATCGGAACGCTCACTGACATTTGCCCTATCTGAAAGTCTGATAAACGCCAGAAAAATGACAAGTCCAAAAAAAATTTTTTTTCAACTTTTTTCAATTTTACCCCCGTGGGATATATATTCTACCCACGTACATTTGGAACTCTCCTGTGGTAACCTCACACATATTATTCCCTCATTTTGTGGATATCGCGTCTTCTTGTGCAAAGTGGCTTCGGAGAGAAGTGGCAGTTATTTCAGAGGCCATGGACTAACATTCGTCTTCTTCTTCTCTTTCCACAGGTACATGCTCTGCATAATTCCCCTGCTCCTATGTATGCTGTCATCTAATGCTCTGCTGACCCATCTCTCTGGTACATGCTCTGCATAATTCCCCTGCTCCTATGTATGCTGTCATCTAATGCTCTGCTGACCCATCTCTCTGGTACATGCTCTGCATAATTCCCCTGCTCCTATGTATGCTGTCATCTAATGCCCTGCTGACCCATCTCTCTGGTACATGCTCTGCATAATTCCCCTGCTCCTATGTATGCTGTCATCTAATGCTCTGCTGACCCATCTCTCTGGTACATGCTCTGCATAATTCCCCTGCTCCTATGTATGCTGTCATCTAATGCTCTGCTGACCCATCTCTCTGGTACATGCTCTGCATAATTCCCCTGCTCCTATGTATGCTGTCATCTAATGCTCTGCTGACCCATCTCTCTGGTACATGCTCTGCATAATTCCCCTGCTCCTATGTATGCTGTCATCTAATGCTCTGCTGACCCATCTCTCTGGTACATGCTCTGCATAATTCCCCTGCTTCATCTGTCCCACTCCAATCAATATTCACATATGTTTGTCCTTTCCCCACTATATACCTTATCTGATTTTTAGAGGTGCTAAACTGCAGAGACTTGCGTCCTGGCTCTGTCTTTGATCACCCAGCCATCTCCTGTTGAAATGACCAGCTGTTAATTTATCCACAAGCCGTTCCCACAATGCCCTACACCTGATATAGTTTAATGTGGCCTATATATTTAGACTCTCTGTAAGGGGTGCATGCATGCTGGGGTGTGCACGCGTCTTCTTGTGCAAAGTGGCTTCGGAGAGAAGTGGCAGTTATTTCAGAGGCAGTTAGTCAAGGCAGGAGTCAGGTAACAAACACTTTGACCACTTACTCTCCTTTAACTATGTTTCTGTTAGCTCTCACTTTTTCATCTATAGTCCTCCACTTTCTAATAACCCCTCAAATCCCTACACCAAGTAAGAAACTCTTCATCTCTCCCTCTATCCTCCCCATTCATCTCACCTCCTCCTCCAAATTATTCCTCAACATTCAATCCTGGATCTCCAAACACAGACAGCCACCTCATGCTCTCTCTTGCTCCCACCTGCTAACACTTTCTCTGCTCCTCCTCACTGCTGGAGATATCTCTCCAAATCCTGGTCCTCCTCGCCATATCCCCACAGTTACTTCTACCTCCTATCCACGACCTTCCTCAATCTGTCGCAACCCTTCTAACCTCATACCCATCCAACTAATACCCACCTCCTTAGCTATACTAACAGGAGCTCTATGGAACGCTCGCTCTGTCTGCAACAAACTTTCCTTCATCCACGATCTTTTCATTACAAACAAACTCTCCTTCCTCGCCATCACCGAAACCTGTCTCACCCCCTCTGACACAGCCTCCCCAGCTGCCCTTTCATATGGCGGATTCCACCTTTCCCACACCCCCCGCCCCAATGGCAAACATGGTGGAGGCGTAGGTTTCCTCCTATCAGAACTCTGTGCTTTCACCAAAATCCCACTGCCACCCTCCGTTACACTCCCCTCTTTTGAGGTGCACTGTGTGCGCATCTCTTCCCCCTCCAACCTCCAACTGGCCGTCATTTACCGACCCCCAGGGCAAGCCACCACCTTCTTAGACCATTTCACTACCTGGCTGCTTCACTTCCTTTCCACTGACATCCCCACTATCATAATGGGTGACTTCAACATCCCCATTGACACTCCCCACTCGTCTGTCTCTAAGCTCCTATCCCTCACTTCCTCCTTTGGACTCACTCAATGGTCTTCCACACCCACCCACAAAGATGGCCACACACTGGACCTCATCTTCACCCGCCTCTGTTCCCTATCTAACCTCTCTAACTCACCACTCCCTCTCTCTGAACATAACCTCCTCACATTCTCTACCCTCTCCGGGTGCACAATCCCCACTCCACAAACTCACACACCCTCGCAGAAATCTCAAGCACCTTGACCTACACTCTCTCTCTGAATCCCTCCTTCCTCTCACAGACATAAATTCCTTGCACGATGCAGACGTTGCTGCTGCTTCATATAACACCGCAATAGCTTCAGCTCTAGACTCGATCGCACCTCTCACACACACCACACCTCGCACATTCAACAGGCAACCCTGGCGCACTAAACTTACCAAAGAACTGCGCCGGGCCTCCAGGGTTGCGGAGCGGAGATGGAAAAAGTCTCACTCCATCGAGCACTTCATCGCATTCAAGCAATCCCTCACTAATTTCAAGTCCGCACTCACTACAGCAAAGCAAACCTACTTCTCATCTCTCATATCCTCCCTATCTCACAACCCTAAACAGCTATTTAACACTTTCAACTCTCTCCTTCGTCCTCCAGCACCTCCTCCCTCTTCTCTCATCTCAGCCGACGACTTTGCCTCATTCTTCAAACAGAAGATTGACACCATCAGACAAAACTTTGGCCTAAAGTCCACACAACCCCTCCTCATATCTACTCAACCCTCCTCCTCCAAACCCCACTTCTCCACCATTACAAAAGGTCAAGTCTCCTCTTTACTCTCCAAATCACACCTCACCACCTGCGAACTTGACCCAATCCCATCCCACCTCATCACTAAACTCACCACAGTCTTTATCCCAACCCTAACCCACCTCTTCAATCTATCACTAACAACCGGAGTCTTCCCCTCATGTTTCAAACATGCCGCAATCACACCCTTCCTCAAAAAGCCCTCCCTTGACCCTTCCTCTCTGACCAGCTACCGCCCCATATCACTCCTCCCCTTTGCCTCAAAACTTCTAGAACAACATGTCCACCTTGAACTGTCCTCCCACCTCTCCTCCTGCTCCCTCTTCGACCGTCTACAATCTGGCTTCCGACCGCATCACTCGACTGAAACTGCCCTGACCAAAGTCACCAACGACCTACTAAATGCCAAATCCAAGCGACACTACTCCATCCTCCTCCTTCTGGACCTGTCATCTGCCTTTGACACAGTGGACCATTCCCTCTTACTCCAGATTCTCTCATCTCTTGGCATCATGGACTTGGCTCTATCTTGGATCTCCTCATACTTAACAGACAGGACATTCAGCGTCTCCCACTCACGCACCACCTCCTCATCTCGCCACCCCCTATCTGTCGGTGTCCCCCAAGGTTCAGTTCTAGGACCTCTGCTCTTCTCCATCTACACCTTCGGCCTGGGACAGCTCATAGAGTCTCACGGCTTTCAGTATCACCTCTATGCTGACGACACACAGATCTACCTCTCTGGACCCGATATCTCCTCCCTACTAACCAGAATCCCACAATGTCTGTCCGCCATCTCATCCTTCTTCTCCGACAGGTTTCTAAAACTCAACATGGATAAAACAGAGTTCATCATCTTTCCACCCTCTCATTCACATCCCCCATCCGACCTATCCATCAACGGCAATGGCTGTTCACTCTCCCCAGTCCCACAAGCTCGCTGCCTTGGGGTAACCCTGGACTCTGATCTCTCCTTCAAGCCACATATTCAAGCCCTTTCCACCTCCTGCCGACTCCAACTCAAAAACATCTCCCGGATCCGTGCATTCCTCAGCAAAGACTCTGCAAAAACACTAGTGCATGCCCTCATCATATCCCGCCTCGACTACTGCAACCTCCTGCTCCGTGGCATCCCTTCCAACACTCTTGCACCTCTCCAATCTATCCTAAACTCTGCTGCTCGACTAATCCACCTGTCCCCCCGCTATTCCCCGGCCTCTCCTCTCTGTCAATCCCTTCACTGGCTCCCCATTGCCCAGAGAATTCAGTTCAAAACTCTAACCATGGCATACAAAGCCATCCACAACCTGTCTCCCCCATACATCTGTGACCTAGTCTCCCGGTACTTACCTGCACGCAACCTCCGATCCTCACAAGATCTCCTGCTCTACTCCCCTCTTATCTCCTCCTCCCACAATCGTATACAAGATTTCTCTCGTGCTTCCCCCCTACTCTGGAACTCTCTACCCCAACATATCAGACTCTCGCCGACTGTGGAAACCTTCAAAAGGAACCTGAAGACCCACCTCTTCCGACAAGCCTACAACCTGCAGTAAACACCACTGCACGACCAGCTCTACCCTCACCTACTGTATCCTCACCCATCCCTTGTAGACTGTGAGCCCTGGCGGGCAGGGTCCTCGCTCCTCCTGTACCAGTCGCTGACTCGTTTTGTTAAGATTATGTAAATGCTTTTGTTATGTATATCCCTATCACATGTAAAGTGCCATGGAATAAATGGCGCTATAATAATAAATAATAATAATAATAATATTTTCACAAAAAAGTGAAATTTTCAAAAATCCAAAATATTGGCTGAAAACGACTAAATATCAAGGACTCATTGGGCGAATCGCTCTGGAACTGAAATCGGAACGCTCACTGACATTTGCCCTATCTGAAAGTCTGATAAATGCCCGAAAAATGACTAAGTCCAAAAAAAATTTTTTTAAACTTTTTTCAAATTTACCCCCGTGGGATAAATATTCTACCCACACACAATTGGAACTCTCCTGGGGTACCCTCACACATATTATTCCCTCATTTAGTGGATATTTTCACAAAAAAGTGAAATTTTCAAAAATCCAAAATATTGGCTGAAAACGACTAAATATCAAGGATTCAATGGGCGAATCGCTCTGGTACTGAAATCGGAATGCTCACTGACGTTTGCCCTATCTGAAAGTCTGATAAACGCCCGAAAAATGACTAAGTCCAAAAAAAAAATGTTTTCAACTTTTTTCAATTTTACCCCCGTGGGATATATATTCTTCCCACACACATTTGGAACTCTCCTGTGGTACCCTCACACATATTATTTCCTCATTTAGTGGATATTTTCACAAAAAAAGTGAAATTTTCCAAAATCCAGAAAATTGGCTGAAAACGACTAAATATCAAGGACTCATTGGGCGAATCGCTCTGGAACTGAAATCGGAACGCTCACTGACATTTCCCCTATCTGAAAGTCTGATAAACGCCAAAAAATTGACTTAGTCCAAAATAAAAAAATTTCAACTTTTTTCAATTTTACCCCCATGGGATATATATTCTACCCACACACATTTGGAACTCTCCTGGGGTATCCTCACACATATTATTCCCTCATTTAGTGGATATTTTCACAAAAAAAGTGAAATTTTCAAAAATCCAGAAAATTGGCTGAAAAGGACTAAATATCAAGGACTCATTGGGCGAATCGCTCTGGAACTGAAATCGGAACGCTCACTGACATTTCCCTATCTGAAAGTCTGATAAACGCCGGAAAAATGACTAAGTCCAAAAAAAAAAATTTTTCAACTTTTTTTAATTTTACCCCGTGGGATATATATTCTACCCATACACATTTGGAACTCTCCTGGGGTACCCTCACACATATTATTCCCTCATTTAGTGGATATTTTCACAAAAAAGTGAAATTTTCAAAAATCCAGAAAATTGGCTGAAAACGACTAAATATCAAAGACTCATTGGGCGAATCGCTCTGGAACTGAAATCGGAATGCTCACTGACATTTCCCCTATCTGAAAGTCTGATAAACGCCAGAAAAATGACTAAGTCCAAAAAAAAATTTTTTTCAATTTTACCCCCGTGGGATATATATTCTACGCACACACATTTGGAACTCTCCTGGGGTACCCTCACACATATTATTCCCTCATTTAGTGGATATTTTCAAAAAAAAGTGAAATTTTCAAAAATCCAGAAAATTGGCTGAAAACGACTAAATATCAAGGACTCATTGGGCGAATCGCTCTGGAACTGAAATCGGAACGCTCACTGACATTTCCCCTATCTGAAAGTCTGATAAACGCCAGAAAATTGACTTAGTCCAAAATAAAAAAATTTCAACTTTTTTCAATTTTACCCCCGTGGGATATATATTCTACCAACACACATTTGGAACTCTCCTGGGGTATCCTCACACATATTATTCCCTCATTTAGTGGATATTTTCACAAAAAAAGTGAAATTTTCAAAAATCTAGAAGATTGGCTGAAAATAACTAAATATCAAGGACTCATTGGGCGAATCGCTCTGGAACTGAAATCGGAACGCTCACTGACATTTCCCTATCTGAAAGTCTGATAAACGCCGGAAAAATGGCTAAGTCCAAAAAAAAATTTTTTCAACTTTTTTCAATTTTATCTCCGTGTTATATATCTTCTACCCAAACACATTTGGAACTCTCCTGGTGTACCCTCACATATATTATTCCCTCATTTAGTGGATATTTTCACAAAAAAGTGAAATTTTCAAAATCCAAAATATTGGCTGAAAACGACTAAATATCAAGGACTCATTGGGCGAATCGCTCTGGAACTGAAATCGGAATGCTCACTGACATTTGCCCTATCTGAAAGTCTGATAAACGCCCGAAAAATGACTAAGTCCAAAAAAAAAATGTTTTCAACTTTTTTCAATTTTACCCCCGTGGGATATATATTCTACCCACACACATTTGGGACTCTTGTGGGGTACCCTCACACATATTATTTCCTCATTTAGTGGATATTTTCACAAAAAAGTGAAATTTTCAAAAATCCAAAATATTGGCTGAAAACGACTAAATATCAAGGACTAATTGGGCGAATCGCTCTGGAACTGAAATCGGAACGCTCACTGACATTTCCCCTCTCTGAAAGTCTGATAAACGCCGGAAAAATGACTAAGTCCAAAAAAAAAAATTTTTTCAACTTTTTTCAATTTTACCCCCGTGGGATATATATTCTACCCAGACACATTTGGAACTCTCCTGGGGTACCCTCACACATATTATTTAATCATTTAGTGGATATTTTCACAAAAAAAGTGAAATTTTCCAAAATCCAGAAAATTGGCTGAAAACGACTAAATATCAAGGACTCTTTGGGCGAATCGCTCTGGAACTGAAATCGGAACGCTCACTGACATTTCCCCTATCTGAAAGGCTGATAAACACCAGAAAATTGACTTAGTCCAAAATAAAAAAATTTCAACTTTTTTCAATTTTACCCCCGTGGGATATATATTCTACCCACACACATTTGGAACTTTCCTGGGGTACCCTCACACATATTATTCCCTCATTTAGTGGATATTTTCACAAAAAAAGTGAAATTTTCAAAAATCCAAAATATTGGCTGAAAACGACTAAATATCAAGGACTCATTGGGCGAATCGCTCTGGAACTGAAATCGGAACGCTCACTGACATTTCCCCTCTTTGAAAGTCTGATAAACGCCGGAAAAATGGCTAAGTCCAAAAAAAAATTTTTTCAACTTTTTTCAATTTTATCCCCGTGTTATATATATTCTACCCAAACACATTTGGAACTCTCCTGGTGTACCCTCACACATATTATTCCCTCATTTAGTGGATATTTTCACAAAAAAGTGAAATTTTCAAAATCCAAAATATTGGCTGAAAACGACTAAATATCAAGGACTCATTGGGCGAATCGCTCTGGAACTGAAATCGGAACGCTCACTGACATTTGCCCTATCTGAAAGTCTGATAAACGCCCGAAAAATGACTAAGTCCAAAAAAAAAATGTTTTCAACTTTTTTCAATTTTACCCCCGTGGGATATATATTCTACCCACACACATTTGGGACTCTTGTGGGGTACCCTCACACATATTATTTCCTCATTTAGTGGATATTTTCACAAAAAAGTGAAATTTTCAAAAATCCAAAATATTGGCTGAAAACGACTAAATATCAAAGACTCATTGGGCGAATCGCTCTGGAACTGAAATCGGAACGCTCACTGACATTTCCCCTCTCTGAAAGTCTGATAAACGCCGGAAAAATGACTAAGTCCAAAAAAAAAATTTTTTTCAACTTTTTTCAATTTTACCCCCGTGGGATATATATTCTACCCACACACATTTGGAACTCTGCTGGGGTACCCTCACACATATTATTCCCTCATTTAGTGGATATTTTCACAAAAAATGTGAAATTTTCAAAAATCCAGAAAATTGGCTGAAAACGACTAAATATCAAGTACTCATTTGGCGAATCGCTCTGGAACTTAAATCGGAATGCTCACTGACATTTCCCTTATCTGAAAGTCTGATAAACGCCGAAAAAATGAATTAGTCCAAAAAAAAATTTTTTAAACTTTTTTCAATTTTACCCCCGTGGTATATATATTCTACCCACGTACATTTGAACTCTCCTGTGGTACCCTCACACATATTATTCCCTCATTTAGTGGATATTTTCACAAAAAAGTGAAATTTTCAAAAATCCAGAAAATTGGCTGAAAACGACTAAATATCAAGGACTCATTGGGCGAATCGCTGTGGAACTGAAATCGGAACGCTCACTGACATTTCCCCTCTCTGAAAGTCTGATAAATGCCGGAAAAATGACTAAGTCCAAAAAAAAAATTATTTCAACTTCTTTCAATTTTACCCCCGTGGGATATATATTCTACCCACACCCATTTGGAACTCTCCTGGGGTACCCTCACACATATTATTCCCTCATTTAGTGGATATTTTCACAAAAAAGTGAAATTTTCAAAAATCCAAAATATTGGCTGAAAACGACTAAATATCAAGGACTCATTGGGCGAATCGCTCTGGAACTGAAATCGGAACGCTCACTGACATTTTCCCTATCTGAAAGTCTGATAAACGCCCGAAAAATGACTAAGTCCAAAAAAAAATTTTTTTCAACTTTTTTCAAATTTACCCCCGTGGGATATATATTCTACCCACACACATTTGGAACTCTCCTGGGGTACCCTCACACATATTATTCCCTCATTTAGTGGATATTTTCACAAAAAATGTGAAATTTTCAAAAATCCAGAAAATTGGCTGAAAACGACTAAATATCAAGTACTCATTTGGCGAATCGCTCTGGAACTTAAATCGGAATGCTCACTGACATTTCCCTTATCTGAAAGTCTGATAAACGCCGGAAAAATGACTAAGTCCAAAAAAAAATTTTTTAAACTTTTTTCAATTTTACCCCCGTGGTATATATATTCTACCCACGTACATTTGGAACTCTCCTGTGGAACCCTCACACATATTATTCCCTCATTTAGTGGATATTTTCACAAAAAGTGAAATTTTCAAAAATCCAAAATATTGGCTGAAAACGACTAAATATCAAGGACTCTTTGGGCGAATCGCTCTGGAACTGAAATCGGAATGCTCACTGAAATATCCCCTATCTGAAAGTCTGATAAACACCAGAAAATTGACTTAGTCCAAAATAAAAAAATTTCAACTTTTTTCAATTTTACCCCCGTGGGATATATATTCTACCCACACACATTTGGAACTCTCCTGGGGTATCCTCACACATATTATTCCCTCATTTAGTGGATATTTTCACAAAAAAAGTGAAATTTTCAAAAATCCAGAAAATTGGCTGAAAACGACTAAATATCAAGGACTCATTGGGCGAATCGCTCTGGAACTGAAATCGGAACGCTCACTGACATTTCCCCTATCTGAAAGTCTGATAAACGCCAGAAAAATGACTAAGTCCAAAAAAAAATTTTTTTCAACTTCTATCCATTTTACCCCTGTGGGATACATATTCTACCCACACACATTTGGAACTCTCCTGGGGTACCCTCACACATATTATTCCCTCATTTAGTGGATATTTTCACAAAAAAGTGAAATTTTCAAAAATCCAGAAAATTGGCTGAAAACGACTAAATATCAAGTACTCATTTGGCGAATCGCTTTGGAACTTAAATCGGAATGCTCACTGACATTTCCCCTCTCTGAAAGTCTGATAAATGATAGAAAAATGACTAAGTCCAAAAAAAAAATTATTTCAACTTCTTTCAATTTTACCCCCGTGGGATATATATTCTACCCACACCCATTTGGAACTCTCCTGGGGTACCCTCACACATATTATTCCCTCATTTAGTGGATATTTTCACAAAAAAGTTAAATTTTCAAAAATCCAAAATATTGGCTGAAAACGACTAAATATCAAGGACTCATTGGGCGAATCGCTCTGGAACTGAAATGGGAACGCTCACTGACATTTCCCCTATCTGAAAGTCTGATAAACGCCAGAAAATTGACTTAGTCCAAAATAAAAAATGTTCAACTTTTTTCAATTTTACCCCCGTGGGATATATATTCTACCCACACACATTTGGAACTCTCCTGGGGTACCCTCACACATATTATTCCCTCATTTAGTGGATATTTTCACAAAAAAGTGAAATTTTCAAAAATATAGAAAATTGGCTGAAAACGACTAAATATCAAAGACTCATTGGGCAAATAGCTCTGGAACTGAAATCGGAATGCTCAGTGACACTTCCCCTATCTGAAAGTCTGATAAACGCCGGAAAAATGACTAAGTCCAAAAAAAAAATTTTTTCAACTTCTTTCAATTTTACCCCGTGGGATATATATTCTACCCACACACATTTGGAATTCTCCTGGGGTACGCTCACACATATTATTCCCTCATTTAGTGGATATTTTCACAAAAAAGTGAAATTTTCAAATATCCAAAATATTGGTTGAAAACAACTAAATATCAAGGACTCATTGGGCGAATCGCTCTGGAACTGAAATCGGAACGCTCACTGACATTTCCCCTCTCTGAAAGTCTGATAAACGCCGGAAAAATGACTAAGTCCAAAAAAAAAATTTTTTCAACTTTTTTCAATTTTACCCCCGTGGGATATATATTCTACCCACACCCATTTCGAACTCTCCTGGGGTACCCTCACACATATTATTCCCTCATTTAGTGGATATTTTCACAAAAAAGTGAAATTTTCAAAAATCCAAAATATTGGCTGAAAACGACTAAATATCAAGGACTCATAGGGCGAATTGCTCTGGAACTTAAATTGGAATGCTCACTGACATTTCCCTTACTGAAAGTCTGATAAACGCCTGAAAAATAACTATGTCCAAAAAAAAATTTTTTTCAACTTCTTTCCATTTTACCCCTGTGGGATATATATTCTACCCATACACATTTGGAACGCTCCTGGGGTACCCTCACACATATTATTCCCTCATTTAGTGGATATTTTCACAAAAAAGTGAAATTTTCAAAAATCCAGAAAATTGGCTGAAAACGACTAAATATCAAGTACTCATTTGGCGAATCGCTCTGGAACTTAAATCGGAATGCTCACTGACATTTCCCTTACTGAAAGTCTGATAAACGCCTGAAAAATAACTATGTCCAAAAAAAAATTGTTTAAACTTTTTTCAATTTTACCCCCGTGGGATATATATTCTACCCATACACATTTGGAACTCTCCTGGGGTACCCTCACACATATTATTCCCTCATTTAGTGGATATTTTCACAAAAAAGTGAAATTTTCAAAAATCCAGAAAATTGGCTGAAAACGACTAAATATCAAGGACTCATTGGGCGAATCGCTGTGGAACTGAAATCGGAACGCTCACTGACATTTCCCCTCTCTGAAAGACTGATAAATGCCGGAAAAATGACTAAGTCCAAAAAAAAAATTATTTCAACTTCTTTCAATTTTACCCCCGTGGGATATATATTCTACCCACACCCATTTGGAACTCTCCTGGGGTACCCTCACACATATTATTCCCTCATTTAGTGGATATTTTCACAAAAAAGTGAAATTTTCAAAAATCCAAAATATTGGCTGAAAACGACTAAATATCAAGGACTCATTGGGCGAATCGCTCTGGAACTGAAATCGGAACGCTCACTGACATTTTCCCTATCTGAAAGTCTGATAAACGCCCGAAAAATGACTAAGTCCAAAAAAAAATTTTTTTCAACTTTTTTCAAATTTACCCCCGTGGGATATATATTCTACCCACACACATTTGGAACTCTCCTGGGGTACCCTCACACATATTATTCCCTCATTTAGTGGATATTTTCACAAAAAATGTGAAATTTTCAAAAATCCAGAAAATTGGCTGAAAACGACTAAATATCAAGTACTCATTTGGCGAATCGCTCTGGAACTTAAATCGGAATGCTCACTGACATTTCCCTTATCTGAAAGTCTGATAAACGCCAGAAAAATGACTAAGTCCAAAAAAAAATTTTTAAAACTTTTTTCAATTTTACCCCCGTGGTATATATATTCTACCCACGTACATTTTGAACTCTCCTGTGGTACCCTCACACATATTATTCCCTCATTTAGCGGATATTTTCACAAAAAGTGAAATTTTCAAAAATCCAAAATATTGGCTGAAAACGACTAAATATCAAGGACTCATTGGGCGAATCGCTCTGGAACTGAGATCGGAACGCTCACTGACATTTGCCCTATCTGAAAGTCTGATAAACGCACGAAAAATGACTAAGTCCAAAAAAAAAATGTTTTCAACTTTTTTCAATTTTACCCCCGTGGGATATATATTCTACCCAGACACATTTGGAACTCTCCTGGGGTACCCTCACACATATTATTTCCTCATTTAGTGGATATTTTCACAAAAAAAGTGAAATTTTCCAAAATCCAGAAAATTGGCTGAAAACGACTAAATATCAAGGACTCTTTGGTCGAATCGCTCTGGAACTGAAATCGGAATGCTCACTGACATTTCCCTTACTGAAAGTCTGATAAACGCCTGAAAAATAACTATGTCCAAAAAAAAAATTGTTTAAACTTTTTTCAATTTTACCCCCGTGGGATATATATTCTACCCATACACATTTGGAACTCTCCTGGGGTACCCTCACACATATTATTCCCTCATTTAGTGGATATTTTCACAAAAAAGTGAAATTTTCAAAAATCCAGAAAATTGGCTGAAAACGACTAAATATCAAGGACTCATTGGGCGAATCGCTGTGGAACTGAAATCGGAACGCTCACTGACATTTCCCCTCTCTGAAAGTCTGATAAATGCCGGAAAAATGACTAAGTCCAAAAAAAAATTATTTCAACTTCTTTCAAATTTACCCCCGTGGGATATATATTCTACCCACACCCATTTGGAACTCTCCTGGGGTACCCTCACACATATTATTCCCTCATTTAGTGGATATTTTCACAAAAAAGTGAAATTTTCAAAAATCCAAAATGTTGGCTGAAAACGACTAAATATCAAGGACTCATTGGGCGAATCGCTCTGGAACTGAAATCGGAACGCTCACTGACATTTGCCCTATCTGAAAGTCTGATAAACGCCCGAAAAATGACTAAGTCCAAAAAAAAATTTTTTAAACTTTTTTCAATTTTACCCCCGTGGTATATATATTCTACCCACGTACATTTGAAACTCTCCTGTGGTACCCTAACACATATTATTCCCTCATTTAGTGGATATTTTCACAAAAAAGTGAAATTTTGAAAAATGCAGAAAATTGGCTGAAAATTACTAAATATCAAGGACTCATTGGGCGAATCGCTCTGGAACTGAAATGGGAATGCTCACTGACATTTCCCCTATCTGAAAGTCTGATAAACGCCAGAAAATTGACTTAGTCCAAAATAAAAAATTTTCAACTTTTTTCAATTTTACCCCCGTGGGATATATATTCTACCGACACACATTTGGAACTCTCCTGGGGTACCCTCACACATATTATTCCCTCATTTAGTGATATTTTCACAAAAAAGTGAAATTTTCAAAAATCCAGAAAATTGGCTGAAAACGACTAAACATCAAGGATACATTGGGCGAATCGCTCTGGAACTGAAATCGGAATGCTCACTGACATTTGCCCTATCTGAAAGTCTGATAAACGCACGAAAAATGACTAAGTCCAAAAAAAAAAATGTTTTCAACTTTTTTCAATTTTACCCCCATGGGATATATATTCTACCCAGACACATTTGGAACTCTCCTGGGGTACCCTCACACATATTATTTCCTCATTTAGTGGATATTTTCACAAAAAAAGTGAAATTTTCCAAAATCCAGAAAATTGGCTGAAAACGACTAAATATCAAGGATTGTTTGGGCGAATCGCTCTGGAACTGAAATCGGAACGCTCACTGACATTTCCCCTATCTGAAAGTCTGATAAACACCAGAAAATTGACTTAGTCCAAAATAAAAAAATTTCAACTTTTTTCAATTTTACCCCCGTGGGATATATATTCTACCCACACACATTTGGAACTCTCCTGGGGTATCCTCACACATATTATTCCCTCATTTAGTGGATATTTTCACAAAAAAAGTGAAATTTTCAAAAATCCAGAAAATTGGCTGAAAACGACCAAATATCAAGGACTCATTGGGCGAATCGCTCTGGAACTGAAATCGGAACGCTCACTGACATTTCCCCTCTCTGAAAGTCTGATAAATGCCGGAAAAATGACTAAGTCCAAAAAAAAAATTATTTCAACTTCTTTCAATTTTACCCCCGTGGGATATATACTCTACCCACACCCATTTCGAACTCTCCTGGGGTACCCTCACACATATTATTCCCTCATTTAGTGGATATTTTCACAAAAAAGTGAAATTTTCAAAAATCCAAAATATTGTCTGAAAACGACTAAATATCAAGGACTCATTGGGCGAATTGCTCTGGAACTGAAATCGGAACGCTCACTGACATTTCCCCTATCTGAAAGTCTGATAAACGCCCGAAAAATTACTAAGTCCATAAAAAAAATTTTTTCAACTTCTTTCCATTTTACCCCCGTGGGATATATATTCTACCCACACACATTTGGAACTCTCCTGGGGTACCCTCAAACATATTATTCCCTCATTTAGTGGATATTTTCACAAAAAAAGTGAAATTTTCAAAAATCCAGAAAATTGGCTGAAAACAACTAAATATCATAGACTCATTGGGCGAATCGCTCTGGAACTGAAATCGGAACGCTCACTGACATTTCCCCTATCTGAAAGTCTGATAAACGCCAGAAAAATGACTAAGTCCAAAAAAAAAATTTTTCAACTTTTTTCAATTTTACCCCCGTGGGATATATATTCTACCCACACACATTTGGAACTCTCCTGGGGTACTCTCACATATATTATTCCCTCATTTAGTGGATATTTTCACAAAAAAGTGAAATTTTCAAAAATCCAGAAAATTGGCTGAAAACGACTAAATATCAAGGACTCATTGGGTGAATCGCTCTGGAACTGAAATCGGAATGCTCACTGACATTTCCCCTATCTGAAAATCTGACAAACGCCGGAAAAATGAGTTAAGTCCAAAAAAAAATGTTTTTCAACTTTTTTCAATTTTACCCCCATGGGATATATATTCTACCCACACACATTTGGTACTCTCCTGGGGTACCCTCACACATATTATTCCCTCATTTAGTGGATATTTTCACAAAAAAGTGAAATTTTCTAAAATCCAGAAAATTGGCTGAAAACGATTAAATATCAAGGACTCATTGGGCAAATCACTCTGGAACTGAAATCGGAAAGCTCACTGACATTTCCCCTATCTGAAAGTCTGATAAACGCCGGAAAAATGACTAAGTCCAAAAAATAATTTTTTTCATCTTTTTTCAATTTTACCCCCGTGGAATATATATTCTACCCACACACATTTGGAACTCTCCTGGGGTACCCTCACACATATTATTCCCTCATTTAGTGGATATTTTCACAAAAAAGTTAAATTTTCAAAAATTCTGAAAATTGGCTGAAAACGAATAAATATCAAGGACTCATTGGGCGAATCACTCTGGAACTCCAATCGGAACGCTCACTGACATTTCACCTATCTGAAAGTCTGATAAACACCGGTAAATTGAGTAAGTCCAAAATAAAATTTTTTTAAACTTTTTTCAGTTTTAACCCTGTGGGATATATATTCTACCCACACACATTTGGAACTCTCCTGTGGTACCCTCACACATATTAGTCCCTCATTTAGTGGATATTTTCACAAAAAAAGTGAAATTTTCAAAAATTCTGTAATTTGCCTGAAAACGACGAAATATCAAGGACTCAATGGGCGAATCGCTCTGGAACTGAAATCGGAACACTCACTGACATTTCCCCTATCTGAAAGTCTGATAAACGCCCGAAAAATGACTAAGTCCAAAAAAAAATTTTTTTCAACTTTTTTCAATTTTACCCCCGTGGGATATATATTCTACCCACAAACATTTGGAACTCTCCTGGGGTACCCTCACACATATTATTCCCTCATTTAGTGGATATTCTCACAAAAAAGTAAAATTTTCAAAAATTCAGAAAACTGGCTGAAAATGACTATATATCAGGAGCTCATCGGGCGAATCGCTCTGGAACTCAAATCGGAACGCTCACTGTCATTTCCCCTATCTGAAAGTCTGATAAATGGCAGAAAAATGACTAAGTCCAAAAAAAATAATGTTCTACTTTTTTCAATTTTACCCTCGTGTGATACATATTCTACCCACAAACATTTGGAACTCTCCTGTGGTACCCTCACACATGTTATTCCCTCATTTAGCGGATGTTCTCACAAAAAAGAGAAATTTTCAAAAATCCAGAAAATTGGCTGAAAACGACTAAATATCAAGGACTCAATGTGCAAATCGCTCTGGAACTGAAATCGGAACGCTCACTGACATTTCCCCTATCTGAAAGTCTGATAAACGCCGGAAAAATGACTAAGTCCAAAAAGGAAATTTTTTCTACTTTTTTCAATTTTCCCCCCGTGGGATATATATTCTACCCAATCACATTTGGAAATCTCCTGGGGTACCCTCACACATATTATTCTCTCATTTAGTGGATATTTTCACAAAAAAGTGACATTTTCAAAAATCCAGAAAATTGGCAGAAAACGACTAAATATCAAGGACTCATTGGCGAATCGCTCTGGAACTAAAAGCGGAATGCTCACTGACATTTCACCTATCTGAAAGTCTGATAAACGCCGGAAAAATGACTAAGTCCAAAAAAAAAATTTTTTCAACTTTTTTCAATTTTACCCCCGTGGGATATATATTCTACCCACACACATTTGGAACTCTACTGGGGTACCCTCACACATATTATTCTCTCATTTAGTGGATATTTTCACAAAAAAGTGAAATTTTCAAAAATCCAAAATATTGGCTGAAAATGACTAAATATCAAGTACTCATTGGGCGAATCGCTCTGGAACTGAAATCGGAATGCTCACTGACATTTCCCCTATCTGAAAGTCTGAAAAACGCCAGAAAAATAAATAAGTACAGAAAATAAATTTTTTTCAACTTTTTTCAGTTTTAACCCTGTGGGATATATATTCTACCCACACACATTTGGAACTCTCCTGGGGTACCCTAACACATATTATTCCCTCATTTAGTGGATATTTTCACAAAAAAGTGAAATTTTCAAAAATTCTGAAATTTGCCTGAAAACGACGAAATATCAAGGACTCAATGGGCGAATCGCTCTGGAACTGAAATCGGAATACTCACTGACATTTCCCCTATCTGAAAGTCTGATAAATGCCAGAAAAATGACTAAGTCCAAAGAAAAATTTTTTACAACTTTTTTCAATTTTACCCCCGTGGGATATTTATTCTACCCACACACATTTGGAACTCTCCTGGGGTACCCTCACAAATATTATTCCCTCATTTAGTGGATATTTTCACAAAAAAGTGAAATTTTCAAAAATTCTGAAAATTGGCTGAAAACGACTAAATATCAAGGACTCATCGGGCGAATCGCTCTGGAACTGAAATTGGAACGCGCACTGACATTTCCCCTATCTGAAAGTCTGATAAACGCCGGAAAAATGACTAAGTCCTCAAAAAAAATTTTTTTCAACTTTTTTCAATTAGTCTCCCGTGGGATATATATTTTACCCACACACATTTGGAACTCTCCTGGGGTACCCTCACACATATTATTCTCTCATTTAGTGGATATTTTCACAAAAAAGTGAAATTTTCAAAAATTCAGAAAACTAGCTGAAAACGACTAAATATCAAGGACTCATCGGGCGAATAGCTCTGGAACTGAAATCGGAACGCTCACTGACATTTCCCCTATCTAAAAGTCTGATAAACGCCGGAAAAATTACTAAGTCCAAAAAAAAAATGTTTTAAACTTTTTTCAATTTTACTCCTGTGGGATATATATTCTACCCACAAACATTTGGAACTCTCCTGGGGTACCCTCACACATGTTATTCCCTCATTTAGTGGATATTCTCACAAAAAAGTGAAATTTTCAAAAATTCAGAAAACTGTCTGAAAATGACTAAATATCAAGAGCTCATCGGGCGAATCGCTCTGGAACTCAAATCGGAACGCTCACTGTCATTTCTCCTATCTGAAAGTCTGATAAATGGCGGAAAAATGACTAAGTCCAAAAAAAAAAAATGTTCTACTTTTTTCAATTTTACCCTCGTGTGATACATATTCTACCCACAAACATTTGGAACTGTCCTGGGGTACCCTCACGCATATTATTCCCTCATTTAGAGGATATTTTCACAAAAAAGTGAAATTTTCAAAAATTCAGAAAATTGCCTGAAAACGACGAAATATCAAGGACTCATCCGGTGAATCGCTCTGGAACTGAAATCGGAACGCTCACTGACATTTCCCCTATCTGAAAGTCTGATAAACGAAGGAAAAATGACTAAGTACAAAAAATTTTTTTTTTCAACTTTTTTCAATATTAACCCTGTGGGATATATATTCTACCCACACACATTTGGAATTCTCCTGAGGTACCCTCACACATATTATTCCCTCATTTAGTGGATATTTTCACAAAAAAGTGTAATTTTCAAAAATCCAGAAAATTGGCTGAAAACGAATAAATATCAAGGACTCAATGGGCGAATCACTCTGGAACTGAAATCGGAACACTCACTGACATTTCCCCTATCTGAAAGTCTGAAAAACGCCAGAAAAATGACTAAGTCGAAAAAACAAATTTTTCAACTTTTTTCAATTTTACCCCCGTGGGATAAATATTCTTCCCACACACATTTGGAACTCTCCTGGGGTACCCTCACACATATTATTCCCTCATTTAGTGGATATTTTCACAAAAAAAGTGAAATTTTCAAACATTCTGAAAATTGCCTGAAAACGACGAAATATCAAGGACTCATCCGGTGAATAGCTCTGGAACTGAAATTGGAACGCTCACTGACATTTCCCCTATCTGAAAGTCTGATAAACGTCGGAAAAATGACTAAGTACAAAAAAAAAATTTTTTTAACTTTTTTCAATATTAACCCTGTATGATATATATTCTTCTCACACACATTTGGAACTCTCCTGGGGTACCCTCAAACATATTATTCCCTCATTTAGTGGATATTTTCACAAAAAAGTGAAATTTTCAAAAATCCAGAAAATTGGCTGAAAACGACTAAATATCAAGGACTCAATGGGCGAATCGCTCTGGAACTGAAATCGGAACACTCACTGACATTTCCCCTATCTGAAAGTCTGATAAACGGTAGAAAAATGACTAAGTCCAAAAAAAAATTTTTTTCAACTTTTTTCAATTTTACCCCCGTCAGATATATATTCTACCCACACACATTTGGAACTCTCCTGGGGTACCCTCACAAATATTATTCCCTCATTTAGTGGATATTTTCACAAAAAAGTGAAATTTTCTAAAATTTTGAAAATTGGCTGAAAATGAATAAATATCAAGGACTCATTGGGCGAATCGCTCTGGAACTGAAATCGGAACGCTCACTGACATTTCCCCTATCTGAAAGTCTGATAAACGTTGGAAAAATGACTAAGTTAAAAAAAAAAATTTTTTCAACTTTTTTCAATTTTACCCCCGTGGGATATATATTCTACCCACAAACATTTGGAACTCTCCTGGGGTACCCTCACACATGTTATTCCCTCATTTAGTGGATATTCTCACAAAAAAGTGAAATTTTCAAAAATTCAGAAAACTGGCTGAAAATGACTAAATATCAAGAGCTCATTGGGCGAATCGCTCTGGAACTCAAATCGGAACGCTCACTGACATTTCCCCTATCTGAAAGTTTGATAAACATCTGAAAAATGGTTAAGTCCAAAAAAAAAAATTTTTCAACTTTTTTCAATTTTACTCCTGTGGGATATATATTCTACCCACGCACATTTGGAACTCTCCTGAGGTACCCTCACACATATTACTCCCTCATTTAGTGGATATTTTCACAAAAAAGTGAAATTTTCAAAAATTCAGAAAATTGGCTGAAAATGACTAAATATAAAGGACTCATCGGGCGAATCGCTCTGGAACTGAAATCGGAACGCTCACTGACATTTCCCCTATCTGAAATCTGATAAACGCCGGAAAATTGACTAAGTCCAAAAAAATAATTTTTTCAACTTTTTTCAATTTTACTCCCGTGGGAAATGTATTCTACCCATGCACATTTGGCAACTCTCCTGGGGTACCCTTACACATATTATTCCCTCATTTAGTGGATATTTACAAAAAAAGTGAAATTTTCAAAAATTCAGAAAATTGGCTGAAAACTACTGAATATCAAGGACTCATCGGGCAAATTGCTCTGGAACTGAAATCGGAACGTTCACTGACATTTCCCCTATCTGAAAGTCTGATAAACGTCGGAAAAATGACTGAGTCGAAAAAAATTTTTTTTTTAACTTTTTTCAATTTTACCCCCGTGGCATATATATTCTACCCACACACATTTGGAACTCTCCTGGGGTACCCTCACACATATTTTTCCCTCATTTAGCGGATATTTTCACAAAAAAGTGAAATTTTCAAAAATTCAGAAAATTGGCTGAAAACGACTAAATATCAAGGACTCAACGGTAGTGTTGAGCATTCCGATACTGAAATATCGGGTATGGGCCGATATTCGCGGTATCGGAATTCTGATACTTAATTCCGATACTTTTGCAATATCGTATACCGGAATCGGAAGTTCCCATAATGCAATGAGCCATTTTCATTTTATTCAGCCAATGAGGATCCTAAGAAGTGTGGGCACATCCTGTTAGGCATGTAGGCATCTTAACTAATGGCATGGCTGTGATTGGCTGCTGAAATGATGTCATGATGCACTATAATAGCCGCCTCCGCCATTTTGAGCTCACTCTGCTGTGAATTCAGTTAGGGATAGGATGCTGTTGTTCTGAGGGACAGTTTTAGCTACCTATTTGGTCTATTCTGCTTTACCCAAGCTACTTTATAAATCGCTGTGCCTTGCAGTGCTAGTGCACAGTTCTCTGTGCTGTTCACCGCTTTCTGCAAGGTCTTTGTGTGAGTGCAGCTCACCCTGTAGTGTGTGCTTCAGCCACGTCTGGTTGTAGTGCACTCAGTGTGTGTCACTGCCTCATACATTGTCCTTTTTTGCCAATTCATAATTTTTCCTGATATCTCCTATTAGTGTGGTGGTTCCATCCGTATTCAGCTAAATTGGTTCCAAACACACTATATAGGAGTAGATAGAGAAATTTTTTTGGTCTTGCAGCGCTAGTGCACAGTGCTCTGCATCTGTACTGTTCACCGCTGTCTGCAAGGTCTGGTGTGTGAGTGCAGCTCACCCTGTAGTGTGTGCTTCAACCACGTCTGGTTGTAGTGCACTCAGTGTGTGTCACTGCCTCATACATTGTCCCTTTTTGCCAATTCATAATTTTTCCTGATTTCTCCTATTAGTGTGGTGGTTCCATCCGTATTCAGCTAAATTGGTTCCAAACACACTATATAGGAGTAGTTAGAGGAGCCTTTCTGCAGCATTGGGCCCTGCAGCCCCAGCCAGATTAGTATTAGCCTATTTTTTGCAGCCTCATCTATTGCATTGTAGGTTACCTTCCTACATTGTAATAGCTACAAAAAGTTTGTGATACTATCGTTATTACATCTTTAGGCACATCCAGTGTCTTTTTGTGACAAAAAAAACCTAAATAAAGTTCACCAAACACTCCACTTTACAGTTGTGTAGGCCACATTAGCTCATATTAAAGTCTAGTCCACACTTTATAAAATTAGTGTTTCTTATACCTGTTAGCAGCTGTTCAGGAATAAGCACACTAAGCCCTTAGTACTTTTCTGCCTATCTTTATCAGTCTACCAAGATGAAGAAGGAAGGGAGTAAGGCATGTGGTCGGGGGCGTGGGCATGGGCGTGGAGTTTCTGCAGGGAGAGGACGTGAGGATTCTGTGCCTGCAGGGAGAGGACGTGGGGATTCTGTGCCTGCTGCGGGCACCAGTGACTCAGCATCCCCCAGTTTTACCAGGGTACAGTGCTTTATGCGCAGCTTTGTAGGAGCTAGCCGTACCCCACTGCTGCGGGAGGACCAAATTGAAGATGTTGTCGGATGGATGGCAGCTAACGCATCGACTTCAATTAGTTCCAGATCCTCTCAGGTCCTGAGCACTGAAGAGCACCCATCTGTCTCTTCACCACCTGCCAAATTGCCCAGGCAGTCAGAGAGCCCTGGACAGGAGCCATCTCTACTTCTGTTCTCTGAATCTCTTGGCTTGGAAAGAGGGGGCCAGCCAAGCAGAATTCGAGAATTTGAAGAAGAGGTAGTATGCAGTGATGCGCAACCGTTTTGTCTCTCTGAATCTGAAGAGGCGGGTGGGCCAGTGCCTATGGTCAGCAGCACACCTCAGTACGCATCTGATGATGAGACTCAGGTGCCACTTTCTGGTGCGTACTGTGCTGTCGAGACTACCCAGGAGAAGCAGTTGTTTGAAGAGGGTGGTGTAGATGATGAGGTCCTTGACCCATCATGGCGTGAGGGACAGGAAGGTGGTGGGAGCAGCTCTGAGGAAGAGATTCCCCGAACAGCCCAAAAAGGAGGGAGAGGGAGGGGGCAGACTTGGTTGCCTGTAGCCTCCACTTCGGCACCCATTAGGAGCATGGCTCTTCCAAAATCCAAAGCGGGCGCTCCCAAGACTTGCAGTGCCTGGTCCTTTTTTGACACAGTTGCAGATGACATTTGCTTTGTCAAATGCAAGCTGTGTAATCAGAAGGTGAAAAGAGGGAAAAGTGTCAGCAACCTCAATGCCACAAATATGTGGAAACATGTGCGGACCAAGCACGTGGTGGAGTTACAAAAACACACTGAAGACCTAGGCCAACCTACAGCGCCACCTACCACCTCTTCAGCTCGTGTTGTAGCCTCTTCCTCCAGCTCACACACAGCTGGTTCGGCTTCCTCACAGGATCGCCATGGAAGAATCTCTGGCACTGTTGTACAGAGACACAGTGTAATTCCACCCACAGCACCACTTTCCCAGTCATCCTCACACTCCCAGGCCAGTCTACAGCCATCGTTAGCACAGGCATGGGAGAAAAGGCGCCCATACTCGGCAAACCACCCCCGAGCACAGGCTCTGAATGCTGGCATTGCTAAACTACTGGCCGTCTGCACAGTCAACACTTGCTGCCGTGTTATTGGGGTTCAGTAACGTCAGCTGTTCCCCTGCTGTGCTGATGGCAATTTCTCCTGCTCTGTCCACATTCTCACTACTACTGATTTTAAAGTTGCTCCAATTACACCTCTGGCTCCTCTGTTTTCAGTATTATCCCTGAGCTCCAACACCGCCAGTTGGCGCTCGGAAGTGCCATCTGCACAGTCAACACTTGCTGCCGTGTCATTGGGGTTCAGTAACGTCAGCTGTTCCCCTGCTGTGCGGACGGCAATTTCTCCTGCTCTGTCCACATTCTCACTACTACAGATTTTAAAGTTGCTCCAATTACACCTCTGGCTCCTCTGTTTTCAGTATTATCCCTGAGCTCCAACACCGCCAGTTGGCGCTCGGAAGTGCCGTCTGCACAGTCAACACTTGCTACCGTGTTATTGGGGTTCAGTAACGTCAGCTGTTCCCCTGCTGTGCGGACGGCACTTTCTCCTGCTCTGTCCACATCCACTGTACTACTGATTTAAAACCTCCTCCAAATACACCTCTGGCTCCTCTGTTTTCAGTATTATCCCTGAGCTCCAACACCGCCAGTTGGCGCTCGGAAGTGCCGTCTGCACAGTCAGCACTTGCTGCCCTGTGTAACGGGTCTGGGAGGCGGAACCTCTGAGCTACTATACAAGGGGGCGGTCCTTGTAAGGGAACAGGTGGCGACCAGGCAGGCAGTCACAGCAGGTGACCGGGACAGTCTCTGGAAGAACGGGCAGGAGGTCACGGCAAGTGACCGGGGCAGTCTCTGGATGAACGGGCAGATGGTCACGGCAAGTGACCGGGGCAGTCTCTGGATGAACGGGCAGATGGTCACGGAAAGTGACCGGGGCAGTCTCTGGATGAACGGGCAGATGGTGACGGCAAGTGACCGGGGCAGTCTCTGGATGAACGGGCAGATGGTCACGGCAAGTGACCGGGGCAGTCTCTGGGTAAAGGGTTGGTACGACCTGTGGCGGCTGATGGTAGACGTGAGCTCCCAGGTGAGCAGGCGAGAGTCTCTGGATAAACGGGTGGTCACGGCATGTGACGGCGGAGCCTCCAGGAAGACCAACAGACAGGCGGCAGATGAGCGCTCCCAGGTGAGCGGGCAGGAGTCACTGGACAAGCAGGTGGTCACAGCACGTGACGGCAGAGCCTCCAGGTAGGCTAGCAGGCAGGTAGCAGATGTGCGCTCCCAGGTGAGCGGGCAAGCTGGTCCTTAGACAGACTGACAGGAGTTGTAAGGCAGACTGTCGGACCTCAGGCTAGCAGGCAGGTAGCAGAATATCAGACAGGAATAAGACAGCAAGCTGGCAGGAATCTGGCAGGAATCTGGCAGGTAACTGGCAACGGGACCTGAGGGCTGAAGCAGAGTAGTGAACAGTGCAACAACATTGCTCGGGCACCTCCATTTTGGAGGAGGTGCCTTATATATGGTGAAGTCCTCCGGCCATTGGCCGGGGACTCCTTAGGGCGGCGCGCGCGGCCCCTTTAAGAGGGAGGGAGAGCGCGCGCGCGTGCCCTAAGCACAGTGGCCGGGAAGGAGCGCGCGCTGCCAGCAGAGCGGGAGGAGGACGCCGGGCATGGAGCAGAGAGGTGAGGGGAACAGCGTCCCTGCCTAGCAGAGGGCAGGGACGCCGGCGCTACAGTATGTTATTGGGGTTCGGTAACGTCAGCTGTTCCCCTGCTGTGCGGACGGCAATTTCTCCTGCTCTGTCCACATTCTCACTACTACAGATTTTAAAGTTGCTCCAATTACACCTCTGGCTCCTCTGTTTTCAATATTATCCCTGAGCTCCAACACCGCCAGTTGGCGCTTGGAAGTGCCGTCTGCACAGTCAACATTTGCTGCCGTGTTATTGGGGTTCAGTAACGTCAGCTGTTCCCCTGCTGTGTGTCCGGCAAATTCTCCTGCTTTGTCCAAATCCACTGTACTACTGATTTAAAACTTGCTCCAATTACACCTCTGGCTCCACTCTGTTTTTAGTATTTACCCTGGGTTCAAGCACCGCCAGCTGGTTCTCGGTAGTTCCATTTGCTCTTGTACCTTCTACTACCCATCCGGGTTCCAGTACCGTCAGCTGGTTCTCGGCAGTGCCTTTGGATTAGTTGCCTCCTTCTCGGTATCCAAGTTCCACCAACGTCTGCTGGTTCTTGGTAGTGCTTTCTGGCACAGGTACCTCCTGCTTAGTAACCGAGTTCCAGTACCGTCAGCTGGTCTTCGGCAGTTCCATTGGCTCTTGTACCTTCTGCTACCCATCTGGGTTCCAGTACCGTCAGCTGGTCCTCGGTAGTTCCATTTGCTCTTGTACCTTCTACTACCCATCCGGGTTCCAGTACCGTCAGCTGGTTCTCGGCAGTGAATTTGGCACGGGTACTCCCTCCTGCCCAGCCTGGTTCCAGCACGCCAGCTGTTTCCGGGTAGTGTCAACGTCACTTTGCCTCCAATGCGTTGTCCTGTCGTGTTGCGGTTGGGTTAGCCGACTCTATGGTGCCTGCAGTTTAGGTGACTCCTATGTGGGCTGCGGGATCTGGCAATGAAGGCTGGTTCCATAGTGCCAATAGGACAAGCACCCCCTGTAGGACTGTGGGTTTTGGTAACTGCGGCCGGCTCGCGGCCTTGAACTTTTTTTTACATGGGTACCTTCTGCTACCCATCCGGGTTACAGTACAGTCAGCTGGTTCTCGGCAGTGCCTTTGGATTAGGTGCCTCCTTCTCGGTATCCAAGTTCCACCAACGTCTGCTGGTCCTTGGTAGTGCTTTCTGGCACAGGTACCTCCTGCTTAGTAACCGAGTTCCAATACCGTCAGCTGGTCTTCGGCAGTTCCATTGACTCTTGTACCTTCTACTACCCATCCGGGTTCCAGTACCGTCAGCTGGTTCTCGGCAGTGTCTTTGGCACGGGTACTCCCTCCTGCCCAGTCTGGTTCCAGCACGCCAGCTGTTTCCGGGTAGTGTCAACGTCACTTTGCCTCCAATGCGTTGTCCTGTCGTGTTGCAGTCGGGTTAGCCGACTCTATGGTGCCTGCAGTTTAGGTGACTCCTATGTGGGCTGCGGGATCAGGCAATGAAGGCTGGTTCCATAGTGCCAATAGGACAAGCACCCCCTGTAGGACTGTTGGTTTTGGTAACTGCGGCCGGCTCGTGGCCTTGAACTTTTTTTTACATGGGTACCTTCTGCTACCCATCGGGGTTCCAGTACCGTCAGCTGGTTCTCGGCAGTGCCTTTGGATTAGGTGCCTCCTTCTCGGTATCCAAGTTCCACCAATGTCTGCTGGTCCTTGGTAGTGCTTTCTGGCACAGGTACCTCCTGCTTAGTAACCGAGTTCCAGTACCGTCAGCTGGTCTTCGGCAGTTCCATTGGCTCTTGTACCTTCTGCTACCCATCCGGGTTCCAGTACCGTCAGCTGGTCCTCGGTAGTTCCATTTGCTCTTGTACCTTCTACTACCCATCCGGGTTCCAGTGCCGTCAGCTGGTTCTCGGCAGTGACTTTGGCACGGGTACTCCCTCCTGCCCAGCCTGGTTCCAGCACGCCAGCTGTTTCCGGGTAGTGTCAACGTCACTTTGCCTCCAATGCGTTGTCCTGTCGTGTTGCGATCGGGTTAGCCGACTCTATGGTGCCTGCAGTTTAGGTGACTCCTATGTGGGCTGCGGGATCTGGCAATGAAGGCTGGTTCCATAGTGCCAATAGGACAAGCACCCCCTGTAGGACTGTTGGTTTTGGTAACTGCGGCCGGCTCGCGGCCTTGAACTTTTTTTTACATGGGTACCTTCTGCTACCCATCCGGGTCCAGTACCGTCAGCTGGTTCTCGGCAGTGCCTTTGGATTAGGTGCCTCCTTCTCGGTATCCAAGTTCCACCAACGTCTGCTGGTCCTTGGTAGTGCTTTCTGGCACAGGAACCTCCTGCTTAGTAACTGAGTTCCAGTACCGTCAGCTGGTCTTCGGCAGTTCCATTGGCTCTTGTACCTTCTGCTACCCATCCGGGTTCCAGTACCGTCAGCTGGTCCTCGGTAGTTCCATTTGCTCTTGTACCTTCTACTACCCATCCGGGTTCCGGTACCGTCAGCTGGTTCTCGGCAGTGAATTTGGCACGGGTACTCCCTCCTGCCCAGCCTGGTTCCAGCACGCCAGCTGTTTCCGGGTAGTGTCAACGTCACTTTGCCTCCAATGCGTTGTCCTGTCGTGTTGCGGTCGGGTTAGCCGACTCTATGGTGCCTGCAGTTTAGGTGACTCCTATGTGGGCTGCGGGATCTGGCAATGAAGGCTGGTTCCATAGTGCCAATAGGACAAGCACCCCCTGTAGGACTGTGGGTTTTGGTAACTGCGGCCGGCTCGCGGCCTTGAACTTTTTTTTACATGGGTACCTTCTGCTACCCATCGGGGTTCCAGTACCGTCAGCTGGTTCTCGGCAGTGCCTTTGGATTAGGTGCCTCCTTCTCGGTATCCAAGTTCCACCAACGTCTGCTGGTCCTTGGTAGTGCTTTCTGGCACAGGTACCTCCTGCTTAGTAACCGAGTTCCAGTACCGTCAGCTGGTCTTCGGCAGTTCCATTGGCTCTTGTACCTTCTGCTACCCATCCGGGTTCCAGTACCGTCAGCTGGTCCTCGGTAGTTCCATTTGCTCTTGTACCTTCTACTACCCATCCGGGTTCCAGTGCCGTCAGCTGGTTCTCGGCAGTGACTTTGGCACGGGTACTCCCTCCTGCCCAGCCTGGTTCCAGCACGCCAGCTGTTTCCGGGTAGTGTCAACGTCACTTTGCCTCCAATGCGTTGTCCTGTCGTGTTGCGATCGGGTTAGCCGACTCTATGGTGCCTGCAGTTTAGGTGACTCCTATGTGGGCTGCGGGATCTGGCAATGAAGGCTGGTTCCATAGTGCCAATAGGACAAGCACCCCCTGTAGGACTGTTGGTTTTGGTAACTGCGGCCGGCTCGCGGCCTTGAACTTTTTTTTACATGGGTACCTTCTGCTACCCATCCGGGTCCAGTACCGTCAGCTGGTTCTCGGCAGTGCCTTTGGATTAGGTGCCTCCTTCTCGGTATCCAAGTTCCACCAACGTCTGCTGGTCCTTGGTAGTGCTTTCTGGCACAGGAACCTCCTGCTTAGTAACTGAGTTCCAGTACCGTCAGCTGGTCTTCGGCAGTTCCATTGGCTCTTGTACCTTCTGCTACCCATCCGGGTTCCAGTACCGTCAGCTGGTCCTCGGTAGTTCCATTTGCTCTTGTACCTTCTACTACCCATCCGGGTTCCGGTACCGTCAGCTGGTTCTCGGCAGTGAATTTGGCACGGGTACTCCCTCCTGCCCAGCCTGGTTCCAGCACGCCAGCTGTTTCCGGGTAGTGTCAACGTCACTTTGCCTCCAATGCGTTGTCCTGTCGTGTTGCGGTCGGGTTAGCCGACTCTATGGTGCCTGCAGTTTAGGTGACTCCTATGTGGGCTGCGGGATCTGGCAATGAAGGCTGGTTCCATAGTGCCAATAGGACAAGCACCCCCTGTAGGACTGTGGGTTTTGGTAACTGCGGCCGGCTCGCGGCCTTGAACTTTTTTTTACATGGGTACCTTCTGCTACCCATCGGGGTTCCAGTACCGTCAGCTGGTTCTCGGCAGTGCCTTTGGATTAGGTGCCTGCTTCTTGGTATCCAAGTTCCACCAACGTCTGCTGGTCCTTGGTAGTGCTTTCTGGCACAGGTACCTCCTGCTTAGTAACCGAGTTCCAGTATTGTCAGCTGGTCTTCGGCAGTTCCATTGGCTCTTGTACCTTCTGCTACCCATCCGGGTTCCAGTACCGTCAGCTGGTTCTCGGTAGTTCCTCAGCTTTCTTGTACCTTCTGCTACATTTCCAAGTTCAAGCTTTTTGAAATGGTTCTTAGTAATCATTCTGGATCTCCCTGACGAGGACCCTGAAGACGAGGACCCTGAAGACCAACCCTAAGAAGACGAGGACCCCGAAGACAACGACCCTGAAGACGAGGACCCTGAAGACCACCCCGAAGAAGACGAGGACCCTGAAGACCACCCCGAAGAAGACGAGGACCCCGAAGACGAGGACCCAGAAGACCAACCCGAAGAAGACGAGGACCCCGAAGATGAGGACCCCTGAAGACGACGACCCTGAAGACCACCCCGAAGAAGACCAAGAAGATGACCCTGAAGAAGTTGACCAAGAGGATAAAGAAGAGAAGACAAGCACCAAGATACAGAAGAGCAAGAGACAGAAAACCAAGAAGCAGAAATACAAGAAGCTGCAGAACAAAAAGTTGAAGAACATTAAGCATAAGACTAAAAATCAGAGCAAAAGATAATATCTAAATTATAAGCAGAAGATGATTAAGCAGTGTATGGGGGTGAATCCGTTCCTCCTCGTGGTGCCCCTGGAAAAGACCTGCTGCTGCAGGCCAAACTGAACGCGGACAAATCCTGTTGTAAATCTTATGTGACGGGCAGAACGAAAGGTGTAATGTCCAACCTTTTATAGATAACAACTACAGGAATGCCTGCCACAAATAAGAATATGATGAAGAAGAAGAATATGAAGAAGATGAAGAAGTAGAATATGAAGAATGTAAAAAAAAAGAATAATACGAAGAAGGTGAAGAAGAAGAAGATGAAGAAGGAGAAGAAGAAGAGGATGAAAAAGATGCTGAGGATGATGAAGGAGAAAGTGTGGGAGAAGTAAAAAAGAAGGTGAAGAGCATGGAAGTAGTGAAACATAAATATCTGACAAAATATAAAAATACTTAACATAGTCAATATTTCCGTATCTCAGAACGTCTTAAAAAAAATATTAATTCCTGCTATTCCATTTGATTGGGCTAAACCTCTATGCCTTTATTGTCTCCCCCACCTCCCCAATACATTCTACATTATTCTTAGTAGAATTAACCTACAAGGAAAGAAAGGGTTTATTTTCATTCCGATATTTCTGTCCCATTGACTTGCATTGGTTTCCGGTATCGGAATCGGCAATATCCGATACTTTTTCGGTATCGGTCCGATCCAATCCGATCCGATATTTCCCGATATCGGAAGGGATCGCTCAACACTACTCATCGGGCGAATCGCTCTGGAACTGAAATCGGAATGCTATCTGACATTTCCCCTATCTAAAAGTCTGATAAACGCCGGAAAAATGACTACGTCCAAAAAAAATTTTTCCAAATTTTTTCAATTTTACCCCCGTGGGATATATATTCTACCCACGCACATTTGGAACTCTCCTGGGTTACCCTCACACATATTATTCCCTCATTTAGCGGATATTTTCACAAAAAAGTGAAAATTTTCAAAAATTCTGAAAATTGGCTGAAAACGACTAAATGTCAAGGACTCATCGGGCGAATCGCTCTGGAACTGAAATCGGAACACTCACTGAAATTTCCCTTATCTGAAAGTCTGATAAACACCCGAAAAATGTCTAAGTTCAAAAAAAAATTTTTTTCAACTTTTTTCAATTTTACCCCCGTATGATATATATTCCACCCACAAACATTTGGAACTCTCCAGGGGTACCCTCACACATGTTATTCCCTCATTTAGCGGATATTCTCACAAAAAAGTGAAATTTTAAAAAATTCTGAAAATTGGCTGAAAACGACTAAATATCAAGGACTCAGCGGGCGAATCGCTCTGGAACTGAAATCGGAACGCTCACTGACATTTCCCCTATTTGAAAGTCTGATAAATGGCGGAAAAATGACTAAATCCAAAAAAAAAATTTTTCAACTTTTTTCAATTTTACCCCCGTGGGATATATATTCTACCCACGCACATTTGTAACTCTCCTAGTGTACCCTCACACATATTATTCCCACATTTAGTGGATATTTTCACAAGAAATTGAAATTTTCAAAAATTCAGAAAATTGGCTGAAAACGACTAAATATCAAGGACTCATGGGGCGAATCACTCTGGAACTGAAATTGGATCGCTCACTGACATTTCCCCTATCTAAAAGTCTGATAAAAGCCGGAAAAATGATTAAGTCCAAAAAAAAACTTTTTTCCAACTTTTTTCAATATTATCCCCATGGGATATATATTCTACCCACAAGCATTTGGAACTCTCCGGGGGTACCCTCACACATGTTATTCCCTCATTTAGTGGATATTCTCACAAAAAAGTGAAATTTTCAATAATTCAGAAAATTGGCTGAAAATGACTAAATATCAAGGACTCATCGGGCGAATCACTATGGAACTGAAATCGGAATGCTCACTGACATTTCCCCTATCTGAAAGTGTGATAAATGCTGGAAAAATTACTAAGTCCAAAAAAAAATTTTTTCAACTTTTTTCAATTTTACTCCCATGGGATATATATTCTACCCACACACATTTGGAACTCTCCTGGGGTACCCTCTCACATATTATTCCCTCATTTAGTGGATATTTTCAGAAAAAAGTGAAATTTTCAAAAATTCTGAAAATTGACTGAAAACGACTGAATATCAGGGACTCATCGGGCGAATCGCTCTGGAACTGAAATCGGAACGCTCACTAACATTTCCCCCATCTGAAAGTCTGATAAATGCCGGAAAAATGACTAAGTCCAAAAAAAAATTTTTTCAACTTTTTTCAATTTTACCCCCGTGAGATATACATTCTACCCACACACATTTATAACTCTCCTGGGGTACCCTCACACTTATTATTCCCTCATTTAGTGGATATTTTCACAAAAAAGTGAAATTTTCAAAAATTCAGAAAATTGGCTGAAAACGACTAAATATCAAGGACTTATCGGGCGAATCGCTCTGGAACTGAAATCGGAAATCTTACTTACATTTCCCCTATCTGAAAGTCTGATAAACGCCGGAAAAATGACTAAGTCCAAAAAAAACCTTTTTCCCTACTTTTTTCAATTTTATTCCCGTGGGATATATATTCTACCCACAAACATTTGGAACTCTCCAGGGGTATCCTCACACATGTTATTCCCTCATTTAGCGGATATTCTCACAAAAAAGTGAAATTTTAAAAAATTCAGAAAATTGGCTGAAAACGACTAAATATCATGGACTCATCGGGCGAATCGCTCTGGAACTGAGATCGGAATGCTCACTGACATTTCCCCTATCTAAAAGTCTGATAAACGAGGGGAAAAATGACTAAGTCCAAAAAAAAACATTTTTCCAACTTTTTTCAATTTTACTCCTGTGGGATATATATTCTACCCTCACACATTTTGAACTCTCCTGGGGTACCCTCACACATATTATTCCCTCATTTAGCAGATATTTTCACAAAAAAGTGAAATTTTCAAAAATTCAGAAAATTGGCTGAAAACGAATAAATATCAAGGACTCATCGGGCGAACCGCTCTGGAACTGAAATCGGAACGCTCACTGACATTTTCCTTATCTAAAAGACTGATAAACGTCGGAAAAATGACAGTCCAAAAAAGACCTTTTTTCCAACTTTTTTCAATTTTACTCCCATGGGATATATATTCTACCCACGCACATTTGGAACTCTCCTGGGGTACCCTCACACATATTATTTCCTCATTTAGAGGATATTTTCGCAAAAAAGTGAAATTTTCAAAAATTCAGAAAATTGGCTGAAAACGACTAAATGTCAAGCACTCATGGGGCGAATCACTCTGGAACTGAAATCGGAATGCTCACTGACATTTCCCCTATCTGAAAGTGTGATAAATGCTGGAAAAATTACTAAGTCCAAAAAAAAAATTTTTTCAACTTTTTTCAATTTTACTCCCATGGGATATATATTCTACCACAAACATTTGGAACTCTCCAGGGGTATCCTCACACATGTTATTCCCTCATTTAGCGGATATTCTCACAAAAAAGTGAAATTTTAAAAAATTCAGAAAATTGGCTGAAAACGAATAAATATCAAGGACTCATCGGGCGAACCGCTCTGGAACTGAAATCGGAACGCTCACTGACATTTCCCTTATCTAAAAGACTGATAAACGTCGGAAAAATGACAGTCCAAAAAAGACCTTTTTTCCAACTTTTTTCATATTTACTCCCATGGGATATATATTCTACCCACGCACATTTGGAACTCTCCAGGGGTATCCTCACACATGTTATTCCCTCATTTAGCGGATATTCTCACAAAAAAGTGAAATTTTAAAAAATTCAGAAAATTGGCTGAAAACGACTAAATATCATGGACTCATCGGGCGAATCGCTCTGGAACTGAGATCGGAATGCTCACTGACATTTCCCCTATCTAAAAGTCTGATAAACGCCGGAAAAATGACTAAGTCCAAAAAAATAATTTTTTCAACTTTTTTCAATTTTACTCCCGTGGGAAATGTATTCTACCCATGCACATTTGGCAACTCTCCTGGGGTACCCTCACACATATTATTCCCTCATTTAATGGATATTTACAAAAAAAGTGAAATTTTAAAAAATTCAGAAAATTGGCTGAAAACGACTGAATATCAAGGACTCATCGGGCGAATCGCTCTGGAACTGAAATCGGAATGCTCACTGACATTTCCCCTATCTAAAAGTCTGATAAACGCCGGAAAAATGACTACGTCCAAAAAAAAATTTTCCAAATTTTTTCAATTTTACCCCCGTGGGATATATATTCTACCCACGCACATTTGGAACTCTCCTGGGTTACCCTCACACATATTATTCCCTCATTTAGCGGATATTTTCACAAAAAAGTGAAAATTTTCAAAAATTCTGAAAATTGGCTGAAAACGACTAAATGTCAAGGACTCATCGGGCGAATCGCTCTGGAACTGAAATCGGAACGCTCACTGACATTTCCCTTATCTAAAAGTCTGATACACACCCGAAAAATGTCTAAGTTCAAAAAAAAATTTTTTTCAACTTTTTTCAATTTTACCCCCGTATGATATATATTCCACCCACAAACATTTGGAACTCTCCAGGGGTACCCTCACACATGTTATTCCCTCATTTAGCGGATATTCTCACAAAAAAGTGAAATTTTAAAAAATTCTGAAAATTGGCTGAAAACGACTAAATATCAAGGACTCAGCGGGCGAATCGCTCTGGAACTGAAATCGGAACGCTCACTGACATTTCCCCTATTTGAAAGTCTGATAAATGGCGGAAAAATGACTAAATCCAAAAAAAAAATTTTTCAACTTTTTTCAATTTTACCCCCGTGGGATATATATTCTACCCACGCACATTTGTAACTCTCCTAGTGTACCCTCACACATATTATTCCCACATTTAGTGGATATTTTCACAAGAAATTGAAATTTTCAAAAATTCAGAAAATTGGCTGAAAACGACTAAATATCAAGGACTCATGGGGCGAATCACTCTGGAACTGAAATTGGATCGCTCACTGACATTTCCCCTATCTAAAAGTCTGATAAAAGCCGGAAAAATGATTAAGTCCAAAAAAAACTTTTTTCCAACTTTTTTCAATATTATCCCCATGGGATATATATTCTACCCACAAACATTTGGAACTCTCCGGGGGTACCCTCACACATGTTATTCCCTCATTTAGTGGATATTCTCACAAAAAAGTGAAATTTTCAATAATTCAGAAAATTGGCTGAAAACGAATAAATATCAAGGACTCATCGGGCGAACCGCTCTGGAACTGAAATCGGAACGCTCACTGACATTTTCCTTATCTAAAAGACTGATAAACGTCGGAAAAATGACAGTCCAAAAAAGACCTTTTTTCCAACTTTTTTCAATTTTACTCCCATGGGATATATATTCTACCCACGCACATTTGGAACTCTCCTGGGGTACCCTCACACATATTATTTCCTCATTTAGAGGATATTTTCGCAAAAAAGTGAAATTTTCAAAAATTCAGAAAATTGGCTGAAAACGACTAAATGTCAAGCACTCATGGGGCGAATCACTCTGGAACTGAAATCGGAATGCTCACTGACATTTCCCCTATCTGAAAGTGTGATAAATGCTGGAAAAATTACTAAGTCCAAAAAAAAAATTTTTTCAACTTTTTTCAATTTTACTCCCATGGGATATATATTCTACCACAAACATTTGGAACTCTCCAGGGGTATCCTCACACATGTTATTCCCTCATTTAGCGGATATTCTCACAAAAAAGTGAAATTTTAAAAAATTCAGAAAATTGTCTGAAAACGACTGAATATCATGGACTCATCGGGCGAATCGCTCTGGAACTGAGATCGGAATGCTCACTGACATTTCCCCTATCTAAAAGTCTGATAAACGCCGGAAAAATGACTAAGTCCAAAAAAATAATTTTTTCAACTTTTTTCAATTTTACTCCCGTGGGAAATGTATTCTACCCATGCACATTTGGCAACTCTCCTGGGGTACCCTCACACATATTATTCCCTCATTTAATGGATATTTACAAAAAAAGTGAAATTTTAAAAAATTCAGAAAATTGGCTGAAAACGACTGAATATCAAGGACTCATCGGGCGAATCGCTCTGGAACTGAAATCGGAATGCTCACTGACATTTCCCCTATCTAAAAGTCTGATAAACGCCGGAAAAATGACTACGTCCAAAAAAAATTTTTCCAAATTTTTTCAATTTTACCCCCGTGGGATATATATTCTACCCACGCACATTTGGAACTCTCCAGGGGTATCCTCACACATGTTATTCCCTCATTTAGCGGATATTCTCACAAAAAAGTGAAATTTTAAAAAATTCAGAAAATTGGCTGAAAACGACTAAATATCATGGACTCATCGGGCGAATCGCTCTGGAACTGAGATCGGAATGCTCACTGACATTTCCCCTATCTAAAAGTCTGATAAACGCCGGAAAAATGACTAAGTCCAAAAAAAAACATTTTTCCAACTTTTTTCAATTTTACTCCTGTGGGATATATATTCTACCCTCACACATTTTGAACTCTCCTGGGGTACCCTCACACATATTATTCCCTCATTTAGCAGATATTTTCACAAAAAAGTGAAATTTTCAAAAATTCAGAAAATTGGCTGAAAACGAATAAATATCAAGGACTCATCGGGCGAACCGCTCTGGAACTGAAATCGGAACGCTCACTGACATTTCCCTTATCTAAAAGACTGATAAACGTCGGAAAAATGACAGTCCAAAAAAGACCTTTTTTCCAACTTTTTTCATATTTACTCCCATGGGATATATATTCTACCCACGCACATTTGGAACTCTCCAGGGGTATCCTCACACATGTTATTCCCTCATTTAGCGGATATTCTCACAAAAAAGTGAAATTTTAAAAAATTCAGAAAATTGGCTGAAAACGACTAAATATCATGGACTCATCGGGCGAATCGCTCTGGAACTGAGATCGGAATGCTCACTGACATTTCCCCTATCTAAAAGTCTGATAAACGCCGGAAAAATGACTAAGTCCAAAAAAATAATTTTTTCAACTTTTTTCAATTTTACTCCCGTGGGAAATGTATTCTACCCATGCACATTTGGCAACTCTCCTGGGGTACCCTCACACATATTATTCCCTCATTTAATGGATATTTACAAAAAAAGTGAAATTTTAAAAAATTCAGAAAATTGGCTGAAAACGACTGAATATCAAGGACTCATCGGGCGAATCGCTCTGGAACTGAAATCGGAATGCTCACTGACATTTCCCCTATCTAAAAGTCTGATAAACGCCGGAAAAATGACTACGTCCAAAAAAAAATTTTCCAAATTTTTTCAATTTTACCCCCGTGGGATATATATTCTACCCACGCACATTTGGAACTCTCCTGGGTTACCCTCACACATATTATTCCCTCATTTAGCGGATATTTTCACAAAAAAGTGAAAATTTTCAAAAATTCTGAAAATTGGCTGAAAACGACTAAATGTCAAGGACTCATCGGGCGAATCGCTCTGGAACTGAAATCGGAACGCTCACTGACATTTCCCTTATCTAAAAGTCTGATACACACCCGAAAAATGTCTAAGTTCAAAAAAAAATTTTTTTCAACTTTTTTCAATTTTACCCCCGTATGATATATATTCCACCCACAAACATTTGGAACTCTCCAGGGGTACCCTCACACATGTTATTCCCTCATTTAGCGGATATTCTCACAAAAAAGTGAAATTTTAAAAAATTCTGAAAATTGGCTGAAAACGACTAAATATCAAGGACTCAGCGGGCGAATCGCTCTGGAACTGAAATCGGAACGCTCACTGACATTTCCCCTATTTGAAAGTCTGATAAATGGCGGAAAAATGACTAAATCCAAAAAAAAAATTTTTCAACTTTTTTCAATTTTACCCCCGTGGGATATATATTCTACCCACGCACATTTGTAACTCTCCTAGTGTACCCTCACACATATTATTCCCACATTTAGTGGATATTTTCACAAGAAATTGAAATTTTCAAAAATTCAGAAAATTGGCTGAAAACGACTAAATATCAAGGACTCATGGGGCGAATCACTCTGGAACTGAAATTGGATCGCTCACTGACATTTCCCCTATCTAAAAGTCTGATAAAAGCCGGAAAAATGATTAAGTCCAAAAAAAACTTTTTTCCAACTTTTTTCAATATTATCCCCATGGGATATATATTCTACCCACAAACATTTGGAACTCTCCGGGGGTACCCTCACACATGTTATTCCCTCATTTAGTGGATATTCTCACAAAAAAGTGAAATTTTCAATAATTCAGAAAATTGGCTGAAAATGACTAAATATCAAGGACTCATCGGGCGAATCACTATGGAACTGAAATCGGAATGCTCACTGACATTTCCCCTATCTGAAAGTGTGATAAATGCTGGAAAAATTACTAAGTCCAAAAAAAAATGTTTTCAACTTTTTTCAATTTTACTCCCATGGGATATATATTCTACCCACACACATTTGGAACTCTCCTGGGGTACCCTCTCACATATTATTCCCTCATTTAGTGGATATTTTCAGAAAAAAGTGAAATTTTCAAAAATTCTGAAAATTGACTGAAAACAACTGAATATCAGGGACTCATCGGGCGAATCGCTCTGGAACTGAAATCGGAACGCTCACTAACATTTCCCCCATCTGAAAGTCTGATAAATGCCGGAAAAATGACTAAGTCCAAAAAAAAATTTTTTCAACTTTTTTCAATTTTACCCCCGTGAGATATACATTCTACCCACACACATTTATAACTCTCCTCGGGTACCCTCACACTTATTATTCCCTCATTTAGTGGATATTTTCACAAAAAAGTGAAATTTTCAAAAATTCAGAAAATTGGCTGAAAACGACTAAATATCAAGGACTTATCGGGCGAATCGCTCTGGAACTGAAATCGGAAATCTTACTTACATTTCCCCTATCTGAAAGTCTGATAAACGCCGGAAAAATGACTAAGTCCAAAAAAAACCTTTTTCCCTACTTTTTTCAATTTTATTCCCGTGGGATATATATTCTACCCACAAACATTTGGAACTCTCCAGGGGTATCCTCACACATGTTATTCCCTCATTTAGCGGATATTTTCACAAAAAAGTGAAATTTTCAAAAATTCAGAAAATTGGCTGAAAACGAATAAATATCAAGGACTCATCGGGCGAACCGCTCTGGAACTGAAATCGGAACGCTCACTGACATTTCCCTTATCTAAAAGACTGATAAACGTCGGAAAAATGACAGTCCAAAAAAGACCTTTTTTCCAACTTTTTTCAATTTTACTCCCATGGGATATATATTCTACCCACGCACATTTGGAACTCTCCTGGGGTACCCTCACACATATTATTTCCTCATTTAGAGGATATTTTCGCAAAAAAGTGAAATTTTCAAAAATTCAGAAAATTGGCTGAAAACGACTAAATGTCAAGGACTCATGGGGCGAATCACTCTGGAACTGAAATCGGAATGCTCACTGACATTTCCCCTATCTGAAAGTGTGATAAATGCTGGAAAAATTACTAAGTCCAAAAAAAAAATTTTTTCAACTTTTTTCAATTTTACTCCCATGGGATATATATTCTACCCACACACATTTGGAACTCTCCTGGCGTACCCTCTCATATTATTCCCTCATTTAGTGGATATTTTCAGAAAAAAGTGAAATTTTCAAAAATTCTGAAAATTGACTGAAAACGACTGAATATCAAGGACTCATCGGGCGAATCGCTCTGGAACTGAAATCGGAACGCTCACTAACATTTCCCCCATCTGAAAGTCTGATAAATGGCGGAAAAATGACTAAGTCCAAAAAAAAATTTTTTCAACTTTTTTCAATTTTACCCCCGTGAGATATATATTCTACCCACACACATTTATAACTCTCCTGGGGTACCCTCACACTTATTATTCCCTCATTTAGTGGATATTTTCACAAAAAAGTGAAATTTTCAAAAATTCAGAAAATTGGCTGAAAACGACTAAATATCAAGGACTTATCGGGCGAATCGCTCTGGAACTGAAATCGGAAATCTTACTTACATTTCCCCTATCTGAAAGTCTGATAAACGCCGGAAAAATGACTAAGTCCAAAAAAAACCTTTTTCCCTACTTTTTTCAATTTTATTCCCGTGGGATATATATTCTACCCACAAACATTTGGAACTCTCCAGGGGTATCCTCACACATGTTATTCCCTCATTTAGCGGATATTCTCACAAAAAAGTGAAATTTTAAAAAATTCAGAAAATTGGCTGAAAACGACTAAATATCATGGACTCATCGGGCGAATCGCTCTGGAACTGAGATCGGAATGCTCACTGACATTTCCCCTATCTAAACGTCTGATAAACGCCGGAAAAATGACTAAGTCCAAAAAAAAACATTTTTCCAACTTTTTTCAATTTTACTCCTGTGGGATATATATTCTACCCTCACACATTTTGAACTCTCCTGGGGTACCCTCACACATTTTATTTCCTCATTTAGAGGATATTTTCGCAAAAAAGTGAAATTTTCAAAAATTCAGAAAATTGGCTGAAAACGACTAAATGTCAAGGACTCATGGGGCGAATCACTTTGGAACTGAAATCGGAATGCTCACTGACATTTCTAATATCTGAAAGTGTGATAAATGCTGGAAAAATTACTAAGTCCAAAAAAAAAATTTTTTCAACTTTTTTCAATTTTACTCCCATGGGATATATATTCTACCCACACACATTTGGAACTCTACTGGGGTACCCTCTCACATATTATTCCCTCATTTAGTGGATATTTTCAGAAAAAAGTGAAATTTTCAAAAATTCTGAAAATTGACTGAAAACGACTGAATATCAAGGACTCATCGGGCGAATCGCTCTGGAACTGAAATCGGAACGCTCACTAACATTTCCCCCATCTGAAAGTCTGATAAATGCCGGAAAAATGACTAAGTCCAAAAAAAACTTTTTTTTCAACTTTTTTCAACTTTACCCCCGTGGGAAATATATTCTATCCACGCACATATGGCAACTCTCCTGGGGTACCCTCACACATATTACTCCCTCATTTAGTGGATATTTTCACAAAAAAAGTGAAATTTTCAAAAATTCTGAAAATTCCCTGAAAACGACTAAATATCAAGGACTCTGTAGTGCCGGCGTCCCTGCCCTCTGCTAGGCAGGGACGCTGCTCCCCTCACCGCTCTGCTCCGTGCCCGGCGTCCCTCTCCCGCTCTGCTGTCAGCGCGCGCTCCTTCCCGGCGTCCTCCTCCCGCTCTGCTCTCAGCGGGCGCTCCTTCCCGGCCCCTGTGCTTAGGGCGCGCGCGCGCGCGCTCCCCTCCTCTTAAAGGGGCCGCGCGCGCCGTCCTAAGGAGTCCCCGGCCAATGGCCGGAGGACTTCATCATATATAAGGCACCTCCTCCCAAATGGAGGTGCCCGAGCAATGTTGTTTGCACCAGTGTCTCACCTGTGCTTCAGCCCTCAGGTCCCATTGCCAGTTACCTGCCAGTTACCTGCCAGATTCCTGCCTGACTACTTGTTACCTGCCTGCTAGTCTGAGGTCCGACGGTCTGCCTTACCATTCCTGTCAGTCTGTCTAAGGACCAGCCTGTCCGCTCACCTGGGAGCGCACATCAGCTACCTGCCTGTTTGCCTGAGGTCCGACGGTCTGCCTTCCAAACTCCTGTCAGTCTGTCTATGGACCAGCTTGCCCGCTCACCTGGGAGCGCTCATCTGCTACCTGCCTGCTAGCCTACCTGGAGGCTCCGCCGTCACGTGCTGTGACCACCTGCCTGTCCAGTGACTTCTGTCCGCTCACCTGGGAGCGCTCATCTGCCGCCTGTCTGTTGGTCTTCCTGGAGGCTCCGCCGTCACATGCTGTGACCACCCGTTCATCCAGAGACTCTCGCCTGCTCACCTGGGAGCTCCCGTCTATCTTCAGCCGCCACAGGTCGTACCAACCCTTTACCTAGAGTCTGCCCCGGTCACTTGCCGTGACCACCAGCCCGTTCATCCAGAGACTGCCTCGGTCACTTGCCGTGACCTCCAGCCCGTTCACTCAGAGACTGTCCCGTTCTCCTGCTGTGACTGCCTGCCTGGTCGCCACCCACTCCCTTACAAGGACTGCCCCCTTGTATAGTAGCTCAGAGGTTCCGCCTCCCAGACCCGTTACAGTTTGCTCGGGCCATGGAACCCGGTGGCACCCAAGCTCCCTCGCTCTCGGACCTGTGTCATGAACTGTCCCGTCAAAGGTCCCAACAGGAGTCCATCCTGGGTCACCTGCGGAATGTCAATACTCGCCTGGACACTCTGACTGCTCCACCAACAACCTCCGCCAGTGCCATGTCTCGCAATCCGGCAGCTCCGCAGCCCACTAACACCATGATATCCTACTCCGGACCCCGGCTTTCTGCACCTCCTCGCTTCGGAGGCGACTCCGCCCAGGCTCGGGGCTTCATTAATCAGTGCACCCTGCACTTTGAACTATTGTCCTACCAGTTTAACTCCGACCGAGCCAAAATTGCATTCATCATGTCCCATCTCACCGGGGAGGCTCTGGCCTGGCTAAATCCTCTATGGGAGAGAGGAGACCCCCTGGTGTCCAACTTGCCTGCTTTTCTCACGGCTTTCCGGAAAGTCTTCGACGAACCCGGACGGAAGACCTCATCCGCATCATCATTGCTACGCCTCCGTCAGGAGAGTCTCACCGTGGGCCAATATGCCATACGGTTCCGTACCCTTGCCTCGGAGCTGGCCTGGGATAACGACGCTCTGGTTTCCGTCTTCTGGGAGGGTCTGTCCAGCCGTATTAAAGATGAACTTGCCGGTCGGGACATTCCTACCACTCTCGATGACTTAATAACTCTTGCCACCCGGATTGACCTACGGTTCCAGGAGCGTGCCGGAGAGGTCACCCGTGAGAGGAGGTTATCACGTCTAGCTCCTACTTTCCAGAAACCCGTCACTCCTTCTGTCTCAAACCAGGTACACTCTCCTGAGCCTATGCAGGTCGACCAGACCAAGATGGTCAAAACCCGTCAGGACTTACGCCGTGCTGAGGGGACCTGCTTCTACTGTGGCAGTAAGGAGCACCGGATCCGTGCCTGCCCGGAGAGGTCGGGAAACGCCTGTGTCTAGGCTCGCTCAGAGAGGTCCACCTAGACAAGAATAAATCCTCTCCATCCCTGCTGTTGTCAGTTTCAATCGTCTACGGGGAGAACCGTTATTTCGAACTAGCCCAACTTGACTCTGGAGCAGCCGGGAATCTTATTTCACAGTCCCTGGTAGAGAAATACCGCATCCCCACCAAACCTCTGGCTGTACCCTTGTCTGTCGCTGCCGTGGATGGGGGCCTCTTACCTCGCCCCATCCAACTCATCACCGAATCCATTACTCTGCAGGTGGGAATGCTGCATTCTGAAAGTATCTCCTTTCATGTTCTGCCTGGACTCTCTCACGCCCTCTTGCTAGGTCTGCCTTGGCTCCAGAGACATGCACCCGTGCTTGACTGGCAAACCGGAGAAGTCCTTCGCTGGGGACAAGACTGTCATAAGACCTGCCTGGTTCCCGTCCATCCCGTCCGTCCCTCTCCTACCCCAGCTAATCTACCTGGACTTCCGATTCCCTATTGGTCTTATGCTGATGTCTTTAATAAAAAGGAGGCAGAGACATTACCCCCTCATAGACCATACGACTGCCCCATCGACCTGTTACCCGGTACTACTCCTCCCCGTGGGCGTATTTATCCATTATCCGCTGCTGAGACCCGGTCGATGTCCGAATATATTGAGGAGAATCTGGCCAGGGGATTCATCCGGAAATCTACCTCCCCGGCGGGAGCAGGCTTCTTTTTCGTCAAAAAGAAGGACGGCTCTCTCCGTCCCTGTATAGACTATAGAGGCCTAAACCAGATCACTGTGAAGAATAAGTACCCCCTTCCGCTCATTCCAGAATTATTTGATCGTCTGAGGGGGGCTAGAATCTTCACCAAACTGGACCTCCGTGGGGCGTACAACCTGGTTCGTATCCGTCAGGGGGATGAATGGAAGACGGCATTCAACACCCGGGACGGCCACTATGAATACCTGGTAATGCCCTTTGGTCTCTGTAACGCTCCTGCCGTCTTTCAAGAGTTGGTCAATGACATCTTCCGGGACCTTCTCTACTCCTGCGTAGTGGTGTACCTGGACGACATCTTGGTCTTCTCTCCGGATCTCCAGACTCACCGGAGGGACGTTCGTCAGGTCCTGCTCAGGCTCAGGCAGAATCACCTCTTCGCTAAATACGAGAAGTGCCTCTTTGAGCAGACCTCGCTTCCGTTTTTGGGCTACATTATTTCTCAGACCGGCCTACGAATGGATCCAGAGAAACTGTCTGCCATCGAGAAATGGCCCTGACCGGAGGGGTTGAAGGCCATTCAGCGGTTCCTGGGCTTCGCCAACTACTACCGCCTCTTCATACCACACTTCTCTTCCCGGACTGCCCCAATTTCCGCGCTCACCCGTAAGGGTACTAATCCCAAAGAGTGGCCGCCCGAAGCAGAAGAAGCCTTTCTTTCCTTAAAACAGGCCTTCTCTTCCGCCCCAGTGCTGCATCGCCCGGACGGCAACAAGCAGTTCTTCCTGGAAGTGGACGCCTCCTCCTCTGGAGCTGGAGCGGTACTTACTCAAAAATCTTCTTCCGGGAGGATGGTAACTTGCGGCTTCTTCTCTAAACTCTTCTCCTCCTCAGAGCGCAACTATTCCATAGGAGATCGAGAGTTATTGGCCATCAAACTGGCATTGGAGGAGTGGCGTTACCTGCTTGAGGGGGCTCTTCACCCGGTAATAATTTACACTGACCACAAGAACTTGGCTTACCTCCAGCATGCCCAGAGACTTAACCCGCGCCAAGCCCGGTGGTCCTTGTTTTTTGCTCGTTTTGATTTTGTCCTTCATTTTCGCCCGGCTGACAAAAACGTCAAGGCGGACGCCTTGTCTCGATCCTTTCTGGTGTCTGATCTCGAGGAAGATCCGAAACACATCATCGATCCCGCCAGAGTAATGCAGGTGGCTCCCGTGAGTCTAAATCGTCTCCCTCCCGGAAAGACGTTCGTATCAGTACCTGATCGGTAGAAGATCCTTCACTGGGGTCACTCGTCTAAACTGGCTGGCCACGCTGGTCAGAAGAAGACCCTCCAGCTTATTTCCCGGCACTACTGGTGGCCTACCCTGCACAAGGATGTAATAGACTTTGTTTCTGCCTGTGTGTCCTGCGCCCGCAACAAGGTTCCGAGACATCTGCCAGCCGGTCGCCTCCTTCCGCTCCCAGTACCTGCTGCCCCCTGGCAGCATATTGCAATGGACTTCATAACTGACCTCCCACTCTCTGCCGGTTGTACGGTCATTTGGGTGGTTGCTGACCGCTTCTCCAAGATGGCTCATTTCGTTCCCCTGCCAGGCCTCCCGTCTGCACCCGAGCTAGCTAGAGACTTTATTCGTCACATCTTCCGTCTTCATGGCCTGCCTCTCCACATCGTGTCGGATCGTGGGGTACAGTTCACCTCACGCTTCTGGAGAGCCACTTGTAAACTACTAGACGTCACCCTGGACTTCTCTTCCGCTTACCACCCACAATCCAATGGTCAAGTGGAGCGGATTAATCAGAACCTGACCAGTTACCTCCGGCACTTCGTTAATGCCCACCATTTTGACTGGGTGGATCTCCTACCATGGGCCGAGTTCTCTTACAATAATCACGAGAGCGAATCCTCCTCCAAATCCCCGTTTTTTGTAGTCTTTGGTCAGCATCCTCGGATTCCTTTTCCTGTCTCCACCTCGGTGGACAACCCGGCTGCGGAATCTCTCGTTAGCAAATTTTCCTCCATCTGGGAGAGTACCCGATCCGCACTCCTTCAGTCGTCCGAACGGATGAAAAGACACGCTGACAAAAAACGCCTGGATCCTCCACAATTTCGTCCAGGAGATAAGGTCTGGCTCTCATCTAAATATGTTCGACTCAAGATACCTTCTTACAAGTTAGGGCCTCGGTTCATCGGACCTCTGGAGGTCATCAGTCAGATCAACCCGGTGGCCTATAAATTGAAACTCCCGGCCAACTTACGGATCCCTAACTCCTTCCATGTATCTCTCCTCAAACCTGTGGTACTTAACTCTTTTTCCAAGTCTACAGGTACGCCTCCTGCTCCGGTTTCTGCTGAGGACGAGTTTGAGGTAGAGAACATTCTTGCCACCAAAAGGGTAAGAGGAAAGACCTTTTTTCTGGTAGATTGGAAGGGGTTTGGTCCTGAGGAGAGAACGTGGGAGTCCCGGGAGAACATCCATGCCCTTCTCATCCTAGCTAAATTTCTGTCTGGCCTAAAAAAGGGGGGGCCTAAAGGGGGGGTACTGTAGTGCCGGCGTCCCTGCCCTCTGCTAGGCAGGGACGCTGCTCCCCTCACCGCTCTGCTCCGTGCCCGGCGTCCCTCTCCCGCTCTGCTGTCAGTGCGCGCTCCTTCCCGGCGTCCTCCTCCCGCTCTGCTCTCAGCGCGCGCTCCTTCCCGGCCCCTGTGCTTAGGGCGCGCGCGCGCGCGCTCCCCTCCTCTTAAAGGGGCCGCGCGCGCCGTCCTAAGGAGTCCCCGGCCAATGGCCGGAGGACTTCATCATATATAAGGCACCTCCTCCCAAATGGAGGTGCCCGAGCAATGTTGTTTGCACCAGTGTCTCACCTGTGCTTCAGCCCTCAGGTCCCGTTGCCAGTTACCTGCCAGTTACCTGCCAGATTCCTGCCTGACTACTTGTTAGCTGCCTGCTAGTCTGAGGTCCGACGATCTGCCTTACCATTCCTGTCAGTCTGTCTAAGGACCAGCCTGTCCGCTCACCTGGGAGCGCACATCAGCTACCTGCCTGTTTGCCTGAGGTCCGACGGTCTGCCTTCCAAACTCCTGTCAGTCTGTCTATGGACCAGCTTGCCCGCACACCTGGGAGCACTCATCTGCTACCTGCCTGCTAGCCTACCTGGAGGCTCCGCCGTCACGTGCTGTGACCACCTGCCTGTCCAGTGACTTCTGTCCGCTCACCTGGGAGCGCTCATCTGCCGCCTGTCTGTTGGTCTTCCTGGAGGCTCCGCCGTCACATGCTGTGACCACCCGTTCATCCAGAGACTCTCGCCTGCTCACCTGGGAGCTCCCGTCTATCTTCAGCCGCCACAGGTCGTACCAACCCTTTACCTAGAGTCTGCCCCGGTCACTTGCCGTGACCACCAGCCCGTTCATCCAGAGACTGCCTCGGTCACTTGCCGTGACCTCCAGCCCGTTCACTCAGAGACTGTCCCGTTCTCCTGCTGTGACTGCCTGCCTGGTCGCCACCCACTCCCTTACAAGGACTGCCCCCTTGTATAGTAGCTCAGAGGTTCCGCCTCCCAGACCCGTTACAGTTTGCTCGGGCCATGGAACCCGGTGGCACCCAAGCTCCCTCGCTCTCGGACCTGTGTCATGAACTGTCCCGTCAAAGGTCCCAACAGGAGTCCATCCTGGGTCACCTGCGGAATGTCAATACTCGCCTGGACACTCTGACTGCTCCACCAACAACCTCCGCCAGTGCCATGTCTCGCAATCCGGCAGCTCCGCAGCCCACTAACACCATGATATCCTACTCCGGACCCCGGCTTTCTGCACCTCCTCGCTTCGGAGGCGACTCCGCCCAGGCTCGGGGCTTCATTAATCAGTGCACCCTGCACTTTGAACTATTGTCCTACCAGTTTAACTCCGACCGAGCCAAAATTGCATTCATCATGTCCCATCTCACCGGGGAGGCTCTGGCCTGGCTAAATCCTCTATGGGAGAGAGGAGACCCCCTGGTATCCAACTTGCCTGCTTTTCTCACGGCTTTCCGGAAAGTCTTCGACGAACCCGGACGGAAGACCTCATCCGCATCATCATTGCTACGAGGCCGTCAGGAGAGTCTCACCGTGGGCCAATATGCCATACGGTTCCGTACCCTTGCCTCGGAGCTGGCCTGGGATAACGACGCTCTGGTTTCCGTCTTCTGGGAGGGTCTGTCCGGCCGTATTAAAGATGAACTTGCCGGTCGGGACATTCCTACCACTCTCGATGACTTAATAACTCTTGCCACCCGGATTGACCTACGGTTCCAGGAGCGTGCCGGAGAGGTCACCCGTGAGAGGAGGTTATCACGTCTAGCTCCTACTTTCCAGAAACCCGTCACTCCTTCTGTCTCAAACCAGGTACACTCTCCTGAGCCTATGCAGGTCGACCAGACCAAGATGGTCAAAACCCGTCAGGACTTACGCCGTGCTGAGGGGACCTGCTTCTACTGTGGCAGTAAGGAGCACCGGATCCGTGCGTGCCCGGAGAGGTCGGGAAACGCCTGTGTCTAGGCTCGCTCAGAGAGGTCCACCTAGACAAGAATAAATCCTCTCCATCCCTGCTGTTGTCAGTTTCAATCGTCTACGGGGAGAACCGTTATTTCGAACTAGCCCAACTTGACTCTGGAGCAGCCGGGAATCTTATTTCACAGTCCCTGGTAGAGAAATACCGCATCCCCACCAAACCTCTGGCTGTACCCTTGTCTGTCGCTGCCGTGGATGGGGGCCTCTTACCTCGCCCCATCCAACTCATCACCGAATCCATTACTCTGCAGGTGGGAATGCTGCATTCTGAAAGTATCTCCTTTCATGTTCTGCCTGGACTCTCTCACGCCCTCTTGCTAGGTCTGCCTTGGCTCCAGAGACATGCACCCGTGCTTGACTGGCAAACCGGAGAAGTCCTTCGCTGGGGACAAGACTGTCATAAGACCTGCCTGGTTCCCGTCCATCCCGTCCGTCCCTCTCCTACCCCAGCTAATCTACCTGGACTTCCGATTCCCTATTGGTCTTATGCTGATGTCTTTAATAAAAAGGAGGCAGAGACATTACCCCCTCATAGACCATACGACTGCCCCATCGACCTGTTACCCGGTACTACTCCTCCCCGTGGGCGTATTTATCCATTATCCGCTGCTGAGACCCGGTCGATGTCCGAATATATTGAGGAGAATCTGGCCAGGGGATTCATCCGGAAATCTACCTCCCCGGCGGGAGCAGGCTTCTTTTTCGTCAAAAAGAAGGACGGCTCTCTCCGTCCCTGTATAGACTATAGAGGCCTAAACCAGATCACTGTGAAGAATAAGTACCCCCTTCCGCTCATTCCAGAATTATTTGATCGTCTGAGGGGGGCTAGAATCTTCACCAAACTGGACCTCCGTGGGGCGTACAACTTGGTTCGTATCCGTCAGGGGGATGAATGGAAGACGGCATTCAACACCCGGGACGGCCACTATGAATACCTGGTAATGCCCTTTGGTCTCTGTAACGCTCCTGCCGTCTTTCAAGAGTTGGTCAATGACATCTTCCGGGACCTTCTCTACTCCTGCGTAGTGGTGTACCTGGACGACATCTTGGTCTTCTCTCCGGATCTCCAGACTCACCGGAGGGACGTTCGTCAGGTCCTGCTCAGGCTCAGGCAGAATCACCTCTTCGCTAAATACGAGAAGTGCCTCTTTGAGCAGACCTCGCTTCCGTTTTTGGGCTACATTATTTCTCAGACCGGCCTACGAATGGATCCAGAGAAACTGTCTGCCATCGAGAAATGGCCCCGACCGGAGGGGTTGAAGGCCATTCAGCGGTTCCTGGGCTTCGCCAACTACTACCGCCTCTTCATACCACACTTCTCTTCCCGGACTGCCCCAATTTCCGCGCTCACCCGTAAGGGTACTAATCCCAAAGAGTGGCCGCCCGAAGCAGAAGAAGCCTTTCTTTCCTTAAAACAGGCCTTCTCTTCCGCCCCGGTGCTGCATCGCCCGGACGGCAACAAGCAGTTCTTCCTGGAAGTGGACGCCTCCTCCTCTGGAGCTGGAGCGGTACTTACTCAAAAATCTTCTTCCGGGAGGATGGTAACTTGCGGCTTCTTCTCTAAACTCTTCTCCTCCTCAGAGCGCAACTATTCCATAGGAGATCGAGAGTTATTGGCCATCAAACTGGCATTGGAGGAGTGGCGTTACCTGCTTGAGGGGGCTCTTCACCCGGTAATAATTTACACTGACCACAAGAACTTGGCTTACCTCCAGCATGCCCAGAGACTTAACCCGCGCCAAGCCCGGTGGTCCTTGTTTTTTGCTCGTTTTGATTTTGTCCTTCATTTTCGCCCGGCTGACAAAAACGTCAAGGCGGACGCCTTGTCTCGATCCTTTCTGGTGTCTGATCTCGAGGAAGATCCGAAACACATCATCGATCCCGCCAGAGTAATGCAGGTGGCTCCCGTGAGTCTAAATCGTCTCCCTCCCGGAAAGACGTTCGTATCAGTACCTGATCGGGAGAAGATCCTTCACTGGGGTCACTCGTCTAAACTCGCTGGCCATGCTGGTCAGAAGAAGACCCTCCAGCTTATTTCCCGGCACTACTGGTGGCCTACCCTGCACAAGGATGTAATAGACTTTGTTTCTGCCTGTGTGTCCTGCGCCCGCAACAAGGTTCCGAGACATCTGCCAGCCGGTCGCCTCCTTCCGCTCCCAGTACCTGCTGCCCCCTGGCAGCATATTGCAATGGACTTCATAACTGACCTCCCACTCTCTGCCGGTTGTACGGTCATTTGGGTGGTCGCTGACCGCTTCTCCAAGATGGCTCATTTCGTTCCCCTGCCAGGCCTCCCGTCTGCACCCGAGCTAGCTAGAGACTTTATTCGTCACATCTTCCGTCTTCATGGCCTGCCTCTCCACATCGTGTCGGATCGTGGGGTACAGTTCACCTCACGCTTCTGGAGAGCCACTTGTAAACTACTAGACGTCACCCTGGACTTCTCTTCCGCTTACCACCCACAATCCAATGGTCAAGTGGAGCGGATTAATCAGAACCTGACCAGTTACCTCCGGCACTTCGTTAATGCCCACCATTTTGACTGGGTGGATCTCCTACCATGGGCCGAGTTCTCTTACAATAATCACGAGAGCGAATCCTCCTCCAAATCCCCGTTTTTTGTAGTCTTTGGTCAGCATCCTCGGATTCCTGTTCCTGTCTCCACCTCGGTGGACAACCCGGCTGCGGAATCTCTCGTTAGCAAATTTTCCTCCATCTGGGAGAGTACCCGATCCGCACTCCTTCAGTCGTCCGAACGGATGAAAAGACACGCTGACAAAAAACGCCTGGATCCTCCACAATTTCGTCCAGGAGATAAGGTCTGGCTCTCATCTAAATATGTTCGACTCAAGATACCTTCTTACAAGTTAGGGCCTCGGTTCATCGGACCTCTGGAGGTCATCAGTCAGATCAACCCGGTGGCCTATAAATTGAAACTCCCGGCCAACTTACGGATCCCTAACTCCTTCCATGTATCCCTCCTCAAACCTGTGGTACTTAACTCTTTTTCCAAGTCTACAGGTACGCCTCCTGCTCCGGTTTCTGCTGAGGACGAGTTTGAGGTAGAGAACATTCTTGCCACCAAAAGGGTAAGAGGAAAGACCTTTTTTCTGGTAGATTGGAAGGGGTTTGGTCCTGAGGAGAGAACGTGGGAGCCCCGGGAGAACATCCATGCCCCTCTCATCCTAGCTAAATTTCTGTCTGGCCTAAAAAAGGGGGGGCCTAAAGGGGGGGGTACTGTAGTGCCGGCGTCCCTGCCCTCTGCTAGGCAGGGACGCTGCTCCCCTCACCGCTCTGCTCCGTGCCCGGCGTCCCTCTCCCGCTCTGCTGTCAGCGCGCGCTCCTTCCCGGCGTCCTCCTCCCGCTCTGCTCTCAGCGCGCGCTCCTTCCCGGCCCCTGTGCTTAGGGCGCGCGCGCGCGCGCTCCCCTCCTCTTACAGGGGCCGCGCGCGCCGTCCTAAGGAGTCCCCGGCCAATGGCCGGAGGACTTCATCATATATAAGGCACCTCCTCCCAAATGGAGGTGCCCGAGCAATGTTGTTTGCACCAGTGTCTCACCTGTGCTTCAGCCCTCAGGTCCCGTTGCCAGTTACCTGCCAGTTACCTGCCAGATTCCTGCCTGACTACTTGTTACCTGCCTGCTAGTCTGAGGTCCGACGGTCTGCCTTACCATTCCTGCCTGTCTGTCTAAGGACCAGCCTGTCTGCTCACCTGGGAGCGCACATCAGCTACCTGCCTGTTTGCCTGAGGTCCGACGGTCTGCCTTCCAAACTCCTGTCAGTCTGTCTATGGACCAGCTTGCCCGCTCACCTGGGAGCGCTCATCTGCTACCTGCCTGCTAGCCTACCTGGAGGCTCCGCCGTCATGTGCTGTGACCACCTGCCTGTCCAGTGACTTCTGTCCGCTCACCTGGGAGCGCTCATCTTCCGCCTGTCTGTTGGTCTTCCTGGAGGCTCCGCCGTCACATGCTGTGACCACCCGTTCATCCAGAGACTCTCGCCTGCTCACCTGGGAGCTCCCGTCTATCTTCAGCCGCCACAGGTCGTACCAACCCTTTACCTAGAGTCTGCCCCGGTCACTTGCCGTGACCACCATCCCGTTCATCCAGAGACTGCCTCGGTCACTTGCCGTGACCTCCAGCCCGTTCACTCAGAGACTGTCCCGTTCTCCTGCTGTGACTGCCTGCCTGGTCGCCACCCGCTCCCTTACAAGGACTGCCCCCTTGTATAGTAGCTCAGAGGTTCCGCCTCCCAGACCCGTTACAGACTCATCGGGCGAATCGCTCTGGAACTGAAATCGGAATGCTCACTGACATTTCCCCTATCTGAAAGTCTGATAAATGCCGGAAAAATGACTAAGTCTAAAAAAAAATTTTTTTCAATTTTACCCCCGTGGGATATATATTCTACCCACAAACATTTGGAACTCTCCAGGGGTACCCTCACACATGTTATTCCCTCATTTAGCGGATATTCTCACAAAAAAGTGAAATTTTCAAAAATTCAAAAAATTGGCTGAAAACGACTAAATATCAAGTACTCATCGGGTGACTCTCTCTGGAACTGAAATCGAAATGCTCACTGACGTTTCCCCTATCTCAAAGTCTGATAAATGCTGGAAAAATTACTAAGTCCAAATAAAAATTTTTTTAAAATTTTTTCAATTTTACTCCCGTGGGATATATATTCTACCCACGCACATTTGGAACTCTCCCGGGCTTCCCTCTCGCATATTATTCCCTCATTTAGTGGATATTTTCACAAAAAAGAGAAATTTTCAAAAATTCAGAAAATTGGCTGAAAACGACTAAATATCAAGGACTCATTGGGCGAATCACTCTGGAACTGAAATCGGAACTCTCACTGACATTTCCCCTAACTGAAAGTCTGATAAATGTCGAAAAAATTACTAAGTCCAAAAAAAATTGTTTTTCAACTTTTTTCAATTTTACCCCCGTGGGATATATATTCTACCCACACACATTTGGAACTCTCCTGGTTTACCCTCACACATATTATTCCCTCATTTAGCGGATATTTTCACAAAAAAGTGAAATATTCAAAAATTCAGAAAATTGGCTGAAAATGACTAAATATCAAGCACTCATCGTTCAAATCACTCTGAAACTGAAATCGGAACGCTCACTGACATTTCCCTTATCTGAAAGTCTGATAAACGGTGGAAAAATGAATAAGTCCAAAAAAAAATTTTTTTAAACTTTTTTCAATTTTACCCCAGTTGGGTATAAATTCTACCCACGCACATTTGGAACTCTCCTGGGGTACCCTCACATATATTATACCCTCATTTAGTGGATATTTTCACAAAAAATTGAAATTTTCAAAAGTTCAGAAAATTGGCTGAAAACGACTAAATATCAAGGACTCATCGGGTGAATGGCTCTGGAACTGAAATCGGAATGCTCAGTGACATTTCCCCTATCTGAAAGTCTGATGAATGGCGGAAAAATGACTAAGTCCAAAAAAAAAATTGTTTCAACTTTTTTCAATTTTACCCCCGTGGGATATATATTCTACCCACAAACATTTGGAACTCTCCTGGGCTACCCTCACACATATTATTCCCTCATTTAGCGGATATTTTCACAAAAAAGTGAAATTTTTAAAAATTCAGAAAAATGGCTGAAAACGATTAAATATGAAGCACTCATGGGGCCAATCACTCTGGAACTGAAATCGGAACTCTCACTGACATTTCCCCTATCTGAAAGACTTATAAACTCCGGAAAAATGACTAAGTCCAAAAAAAATTATTTTTCCAACTTTTTTCAATTTGACTCCTGTGGGATATATATTCTACCCACGCACATTTGGAACTCTCCTGGGCTACCCTCACACATATTATTCCCTCATTTAGTGGATATTTTCACAAAAAAGTGTAATTTTCAAAAATTCAGAAAATTGGCTGAAAACGACTAAATATCAAGGACTCATCGGGCGAATCGCTCTGGAACTGAAATCGGAATGCTTACTGACATTTCCCCTACCTGAAAGTCTGATAAACACAGGAAAAATGACTAAGTCCAAAAAAATTTTTTCTTCAACTTTTTTCAATTTAACCCCCTGTGGTATATATATTCTACCCACACACATTTGGAACTCTCCTGGTTTACCCTCACACATATTATTCCCTCATTTAGTGGAAATTTTCACAAAAAAGTGAAATACTCAAAAATTCAGAAAATTGGCTGAAAATGACTAAATATCAAGCACTCATCGTTCGAATCACTCTGGAACTGAAATCAGAACGCTCACTGACATTTCCCCTCTCTGAAAGTCTGATAAACGCAGGAAAAATGACTAAGTCCAAAAAAATAATTTTTTCAACTCTTTTCAATCAGACTCCCATGGAATATATATTCTACCCATGCACATTTGGAACTCTCCTGGGGTACCCTCACACATACTATTCCCTCATTTAGTGGATATTTTCACAAAAAAGTGAAATTTTCAAAAATTCAGAAAATTGGCTGAGAACGACTAAATATCAAGGACTCATCGGGCGAATCGCTTTGGAACTGAAATTGGAACTCTCACTGACATTTCCCCTATCTGAAAGTCTGATAAATGTCGGAAAAATAACTAAGTCCAAAAAAAAATTTTTTGCAACTTTTTTCAATTTTACCCCCGTGGGATATATGTTCTACCCACAAACATTAGGAACTCTCCAGGGGTACCCTCACACATGTTATTCCCTCATTTAGCGGATATTCTCACAAAAAAGGGAAATTTTCAAAAATTCAGAAAATTGGCTGAAAACGACTAAATATCAAGGTCTCATCGGGCGAATCACTTTGGAACTGAAATCGGAATGGTCACTGACATTTCCCCTATCTAAAAGTCTGATAAATGCTGGAAAAATGACTAAGTCCAAAAAAAAACATTTTTCCAACTTTTTTCAATTTTACTCCCGTGGGATATATATTCTACCCACGCACATTTGGAACTCTCCTAGGGTACCCTCACACATATTATTCCCTCATTTAGTGGATATTTTCACAAAAAAAGTGAAATTTTCAAAAATTCAGAAAATTGGCTGAAAACGACTAAATATCAAGTACTCATGGGGCGAATCACTTGGAACTGAAATCGGAACGCTCACTGACATTTCCCCTATCTGAAAGTCTGATAAACGCCGGAAAAATGAGTAAGTCCAAAAAAAAATTTTTTTCAACTTTTTTCAATTTTACCCCCGTGGGATATATATTCTACCCACAACCATTTGGAACTCTCCTGGTTTACCCTCACACATATTATTCCCTCATTTAGCAGATATTTTCACAAAAAAGTGAAATATTCAAAAATTCAGAAAATTGGCTGAAAATGATTAAATATCAAGCACTCTTCGTTCGAATCACTCTGGAAATGAAATCGGAATGCTCACTGACATTTCCCTTATCTGAAAGTCTGATAAAAGGCGGAAAAATGAATAAGTCGAAAAAAAAAATTTTTTCAACTTTTTTCAATTTCACCCCAGTTGGGTATAAATTCTACCCACACACATTTGGAACTCTCCTGGGATACCCTCACATATATTATACCCTCATTTAGTGGATATTTTCACAAAAAAAGTGAAATTTTCAAAAATTCAGAAAATTGGCTGAGAACGACTAAATATCAAGGACTCATCGGGCGAATCGCTCTGGAACTGAAATCGGAATGCTTACTGACATTTCCCCTACCTGAAAGTCTGATAAACACCGGAAAAATGACTAAGTCCAAAAAAATATTTTTTTCAATTTTTTTCAATTTTACCCCCGTGGGATATCTATTCTACCCACGCACATTTGGAACTCTCCTAGGGTACCCTCACACATATTATTCCCTCATTTAGCGGATATTTTCACAAAAAAAGTGAAATTTTCAAAAATTCTGAAAATGGGCTGAAAACGACTAAACATAAAGGACTCATCGGGTGAATCGCTCTGGAACTGAAATCGGAACACTCACTGACATTTCCCCTGTCTAAAAGTCTGATAAACGCCGGAAAAATTACTAAGTCAAAAAATTATTTTTTTTTAACTTTTAGCAATTTTACTCCTGTGGGATATATATTCTACCCACACACATTTGGAACTCTTCTGGGGAACCCTCACACATATTATTCCCTCATTTAGTGGATATTTTCACAAAAAAGTGAAATTTTCAAAAATGCAAAAAATTGGCTGAAAACGTCTAAATATCAAGGACTCATCGGGCGAATCGCTCTGGAACTGAAATCGAAATGCTCACTGACGTTTCACTTTTCTGAAAGTCTGATAAACGCCGGAAAAATGACTAAGTCTAAAAAAATTTAAACTTTTTTCAATTTTACCCCCGTGGGATATATATTCTACCAACACACATTTGAAACTCTCCTGGGGTACTCTCACACAAATTATTCCCTCATTTAGTGGACATTTTCACAAAAAATTAAAATTTTCCAAAATTCAGAAAATGGGCTGAAAACGACTAAATATCAAGGACTCATCGGGCAAATCGCTCTGGAACTGAAATCGGAATGCTCACTGACATTTCCGCTATCTGAAAGTCTGATGAACGCTGGGAAAATGACTAAGTCCCCAAAAAAAATTTTTTAAACTTTTTTAAATTTTACTCCCATGGGATATATATTCTACGCACGCACATTTGGAACCCTCCCGGGCTACCCTCACACATATTATTCCCTGATTTAGTGGATATTATCACAAAAACGTGAAATTTATAAAAATTCAGAAAATTGGCTGAAAACGACTAAATATCAAGGACTCATCAGGCGAATCGCTCTGGAACTGAAATCGGAATGCTCACTGACATTTCCCCTATCTGAAAGTCTGATAAACGCCGGAAAAATGACTAAGTCTAAACCAAAATTTATTTAAACTTTTTTCAATTAGACTCCCGCAGAATATATATTCTACCCACACACATTTGGTACTCTCCTGGGGTGCCCTCACACATATTATTCCCTCATATAGTGGACATTTTCACAAAAAAGTGAAATTTTCAAAAATTCAGAAAATTGGCTGAAAACGACTAAATATCCATGACTCATCGGGCGAATCGCTCTGGAACTGAAATCGGAATGCTTACTGACATTTCCCCTATCTGAAAGTCTGATATACACCGGAAAAATGACTAAGTCCAAAAATAACATTTTTTCAACTTTTTTCAATTTTACTCCCGTAGGATATATATTCTACCCACGCACATTTGGATCTCTCCCGGGCTTCCCTCTCGCATATAATTCCCTCATTTAGTGGATATTTTCACAAAAAAGTGAAATTTTCAAAAATTCTGAAAATTGGCTGAAAACGACTAAATATCAAGGACTCATCAGGCGAATCGCTCTGTAACTGAAATTGGAACGCTCACTGACATTTCCCCTATCTGAAAGTCTGATAAACGCTGGAAAAATTACTAAGTCCAAAAAAAAAATTTTTTCAACTTTTTTCAATTTTACCCCCGTGGGATATATATGCTACCCACCCACATTTGGAACTCTCCTGGGGTATCTTCACACATATTATTCCCTCATTTAGTGGATATTTTCACAAAAAAGTGAAATTTTCAAAAATTCAGAAAATTGGCTGAAAACTACTAAATTTGAAGGACTCATCGGGCAAATCGCTCTGGAACTGAAATCGGAATGCTCATTGACATTTCCCCTATCTAAAAGTCTGATAAATGCCAGAAAAATGACTAAGTCTAAACAAAAATTTTTTTCAACTTTTTTCAATTAGACTCCCGTGGGATATATATTCTACCCACACACATTTGGAACTCTCCTGGGGTACCCTCACACATATTATTCCCTCATTTAGTGGACATTTTCACAAAAAAGTGAAATTTTCAAAAATTCAAAAAATTGGCTGAAAACGACTAAATATCAAGTACTCATCAGGTGACTCTCTCTGGAACTGAAATCGGAATTCTCACTGACGTTTCCCCAATCTGAAAGTCTGATAAACGCTGGAAAAATTACTAAGTCCAAAAATAAAATTTTTTCATCTTTTTTCAATTTTACTCCTGTGGGATATATATTCTACCCACGCGCATTTGGAACTCTTCTGGGGAACCCTCACCCATATTATTCCCTCATTTAGTGGATATTTTCACAAAAAAGTGAAATTTTTAAAAATTCAGAAAAATGGCTGAAAACGATTAAATATGAAGCACTCATGGGGCCAATCACTCTGGAACTGAAATCGGAACTCTCACTGACATTTCCCCTATCTGAAAGACTTATAAACTCCGGAAAAATGACTAAGTCCAAAAAAAATTATTTTTCCAACTTTTTTCAATTTGACTCCTGTGGGATATATATTCTACCCACGCACATTTGGAACTCTCCTGGGCTACCCTCACACATATTATTCCCTCATTTAGTGGATAATTTCACAAAAAAGTGTAATTTTCAAAAATTCAGAAAATTGGCTGAAAACGACTAAATATCAAGGACTCATCGGGCGAATCGCTCTGGAACTGAAATCGGAATGCTTACTGACATTTCCCCTACCTGAAAGTCTGATAAACACAGGAAAAATGACTAAGTCCAAAAAAATTTTTTCTTCAACTTTTTTCAATTTAACCCCCTGTGGTATATATATTCTACCCACACACATTTGGAACTCTCCTGGTTTACCCTCACACATATTATTCCCTCATTTAGTGGAAATTTTCACAAAAAAGTGAAATACTCAAAAATTCAGAAAATTGGCTGAAAATGATTAAATATCAAGCACTCTTCGTTCGAATCACTCTGGAAATGAAATCGGAATGCTCACTGACATTTCCCTTATCTGAAAGTCTGATAAAAGGCGGAAAAATGAATAAGTCGAAAAAAAATTTTTTTTCAACTTTTTTCAATTTCACCCCAGTTGGGTATAAATTCTACCCACACACATTTGGAACTCTCCTGGGATACCCTCACATATATTATACCCTCATTTAGTGGATATTTTCACAAAAAAAGTGAAATTTTCAAAAATTCAGAAAATTGGCTGAGAACGACTAAATATCAAGGACTCATCGGGCGAATCGCTCTGGAACTGAAATCGGAATGCTTACTGACATTTCCCCTACCTGAAAGTCTGATAAACACCGGAAAAATGACTAAGTCCAAAAAAATATTTTTTTCAATTTTTTTCAATTTTACCCCCGTGGGATATCTATTCTACCCACGCACATTTGGAACTCTCCTAGGGTACCCTCACACATATTATTCCCTCATTTAGCGGATATTTTCACAAAAAAAGTGAAATTTTCAAAAATTCTGAAAATGGGCTGAAAACGACTAAACATAAAGGACTCATCGGGTGAATCGCTCTGGAACTGAAATCGGAACACTCACTGACATTTCCCCTGTCTAAAAGTCTGATAAACGCCGGAAAAATTACTAAGTCAAAAAATTATTTTTTTTTAACTTTTAGCAATTTTACTCCTGTGGGATATATATTCTACCCACACACATTTGGAACTCTTCTGGGGAACCCTCACACATATTATTCCCTCATTTAGTGGATATTTTCACAAAAAAGTGAAATTTTCAAAAATGCAAAAAATTGGCTGAAAACGTCTAAATATCAAGGACTCATCGGGCGAATCGCTCTGGAACTGAAATCGAAATGCTCACTGACGTTTCACTTTTCTGAAAGTCTGATAAACGCCGGAAAAATGACTAAGTCTAAAAAAATTTAAACTTTTTTCAATTTTACCCCCGTGGGATATATATTCTACCAACACACATTTGAAACTCTCCTGGGGTACTCTCACACAAATTATTCCCTCATTTAGTGGACATTTTCACAAAAAATTAAAATTTTCCAAAATTCAGAAAATGGGCTGAAAACGACTAAATATCAAGGACTCATCGGGCAAATCGCTCTGGAACTGAAATCGGAATGCTCACTGACATTTCCGCTATCTGAAAGTCTGATGAACGCTGGGAAAATGACTAAGTCCCCAAAAAAAATTTTTTAAACTTTTTTAAATTTTACTCCCATGGGATATATATTCTACGCACGCACATTTGGAACCCTCCCGGGCTACCCTCACACATATTATTCCCTGATTTAGTGGATATTATCACAAAAACGTGAAATTTATAAAAATTCAGAAAATTGGCTGAAAACGACTAAATATCAAGGACTCATCAGGCGAATCGCTCTGGAACTGAAATCGGAATGCTCACTGACATTTCCCCTATCTGAAAGTCTGATAAACGCCGGAAAAATGACTAAGTCTAAACCAAAATTTATTTAAACTTTTTTCAATTAGACTCCCGCAGAATATATATTCTACCCACACACATTTGGTACTCTCCTGGGGTGCCCTCACACATATTATTCCCTCATATAGTGGACATTTTCACAAAAAAGTGAAATTTTCAAAAATTCAGAAAATTGGCTGAAAACGACTAAATATCCATGACTCATCGGGCGAATCGCTCTGGAACTGAAATCGGAATGCTCACTGACATTTCCCCTATCTGAAAGTCTGATATACACCGGAAAAATGACTAAGTCCAAAAATAACATTTTTTCAACTTTTTTCAATTTTACTCCCGTAGGATATATATTCTACCCACGCACATTTGGATCTCTCCCGGGCTTCCCTCTCGCATATAATTCCCTCATTTAGTGGATATTTTCACAAAAAAGTGAAATTTTCAAAAATTCTGAAAATTGGCTGAAAACGACTAAATATCAAGGACTCATCAGGCGAATCGCTCTGTAACTGAAATTGGAACGCTCACTGACATTTCCCCTATCTGAAAGTCTGATAAACGCTGGAAAAATTACTAAGTCCAAAAAAAAAATTTTTTCAACTTTTTTCAATTTTACCCCCGTGGGATATATATGCTACCCACCCACATTTGGAACTCTCCTGGGGTATCTTCACACATATTATTCCCTCATTTAGTGGATATTTTCACAAAAAAGTGAAATTTTCAAAAATTCAGAAAATTGGCTGAAAACTACTAAATTTGAAGGACTCATCGGGCAAATCGCTCTGGAACTGAAATCGGAATGCTCATTGACATTTCCCCTATCTAAACGTCTGATAAATGCCGGAAAAATGACTAAGTCTAAACAAAAATTTTTTTCAACTTTTTTCAATTAGACTCCCGTGGGATATATATTCTACCCACACACATTTGGAACTCTCCTGGGGTACCCTCACACATATTATTCCCTCATTTAGTGGACATTTTCACAAAAAAGTGAAATTTTCAAAAATTCAAAAAATTGGCTGAAAACGACTAAATATCAAGTACTCATCAGGTGACTCTCTCTGGAACTGAAATCGGAATTCTCACTGACGTTTCCCCAATCTGAAAGTCTGATAAACGCTGGAAAAATTACTAAGTCCAAAAATAAAATTTTTTCATCTTTTTTCAATTTTACTCCTGTGGGATATATATTCTACCCACGCGCATTTGGAACTCTTCTGGGGAACCCTCACCCATATTATTCCCTCATTTAGTGGATATTTTCACAAAAAAGTGAAATTTTCAAAAATTCAAAAAATTGGCTGAAAACGACTAAATATCAAGTACTCATCAATTGACTCTCTCTGGAACTGAAATCGGAATTCTCACTGACGTTTCTCCTATCTGAAAGTCTGATAAACGATGGAAAAATTACTAGGTCCAAAAAAAAATTTTTTTAAATCTTTTTCCAATTTTACTCCCGTGGGATATATATTCTACCCACGCACATTTGGAACTCTCCCGGGCTTCCCTGCCGCATATTATTCCCTCATTTAGTGGATATTTTCATAAAAAGTGAAATTTTCAAAAATTCAGAAAATTGGCTGAAAATGACTAAATATCAAGGACTCATCAGGCGAATCGCTCTGGAACTGAAATTGGAACGCTCGCTGACATTTCCCCTATCTGAATGTCTGATAAATGCCGGAAAAATGACTAAGTCCAAAAAAAAATTTTTTTCAACTTTTTTCAATTTTACCCCCGTGGGATATATATTCTACCCACACGCATTTGGAACTCTCCCGGGCTTCCCTCTCGCATATTATTCCCTCATTTAGTGGATATTTTCACAAAAAAGTGAAATTTTCAAAAATTCAGAAAATTGGCTGAAAACGACTAAATATCAAGGACTCATCAGGCGAATCGCTCTGGAACTGAAATCGGAATGCTCACTGACATTTCCACTATCTGAAAGTCTGATAAACGCTGGAAAAATGACTAAGTCCAAAAAAAAATTTTTTCAACTTTTTTCAATTTTACCCCCGTGGGATATATATTCTACCCACACACATTTGCAACTCTCCTGGGGTACCTTCACACATATTATTACCTCATTTAGTGGATATTTTCACAAAAAAGTGAAATTTTCACAAATTCAGAAAATTGGCTGAAAACGACTAAATATCAAGGACTCATCGGGCGAATAGCTCTGGAACTGAAATTGGAATGCTCAGGCTATGTGCCCACGTTGCAGAAATGAAGCAGAAAATTTCTGCTTCATTTCTGCAAGTCCTCTCCCGGAAAAACGCATGCGGAATTCCGCACGCGTTTATCGCGCGTTTTTCTCGCGTTTATCGTGCTTTTTCCACATGCGGAATTGCCTTGCGTTTTTTATGCATTGGACAAAGGCAATTCCGCTTGCAGAAACGCAAAATTATTTGGCATGCTGCGGATTTTTGAACGCAGCATAAACGCTGCGGAAAAATCCGCAGCATGTGCATAGAACTTGCGGAATCCCATTGGGGACCATGGGGTGCAGATTACCAAGCGTTTTACAAGCGTTTCCGCTGTGGAAATTCCTAATCAAAAACGCTTGTAATCCGCAACGTGGGCACGCAGCCTCAATGACATTTCCCCCATCTGAAAGTCTGATTAACGGCGAAAAAATGACTAAGTCCAAAAAAAAAATGTTTTCAACTTTTTATCAATTTTACCCCCGTGGGATATAATATATTCTACCCACACACATTTGGAACTCTCCTGGGGTACCCGCACACAAATTATTACATCATTTAGTGGATATTTTCACAAACAAGTGAAATTTTCAAAAATTCTGAAAATTGGCTGAAAACGACTAAATATCAAGGACTCATCGGGCGAACCGCTCTGGAACTGAAATCGGAATGCTCACTGACATTTCCCCTATCTAAAAGTTTGATAAACGTCGGAAAAATGGCTAAATCCAAAAAACAAAATTTTTCAACTTTTTTCAATTTTACTCCCGTGGGATATATATTCTACCCACGCACATTTGGAATTCTCCTGGGGTACCCTCACACATATTATTCCCTCATTTAGTGGATATTTTCACAATAAAGTGAAATTTTCAAAAATTCAGAAAATTGGCTGAAAACTACTAAATATCAAGGACTCATCGGGTGACTCTCTCTGGAACTGAAATCAGAATGCTCACTGACATTTCCACTATCTGAAAGTCTGATAAATGCCGGAAAAATGACTAAGTCCAAAAAAAAATTTTTTCAACTTTTTTCAATTTTACCCCCGTGGGATATATATTCTACCCACACACATTTGAAACTCTCCTGGGGTACCTTCACACATATTATTACCTCATTTAGTGGACATTTTCACAAAAAAGTGAAATTTTCAAAAATTCAGAAAATTGGCTGAAAACGACTAAATATCCATGACTCATCGGGCGAATCGCTCTGGAACTGAAATCGGAATGCTCACTGACATTTCCCCTATCTGAAAGTCTGATATACACCGGAAAAATGACTAAGTCCAAAAATAACATTTTTTCAACTTTTTTCAATTTTACTCCCGTAGGATATATATTCTACCCACGCACATTTGGATCTCTCCCGGGCTTCCCTCTCGCATATAATTCCCTCATTTAGTGGATATTTTCACAAAAAAGTGAAATTTTCAAAAATTCTGAAAATTGGCTGAAAACGACTAAATATCAAGGACTCATCAGGCGAATCGCTCTGTAACTGAAATTGGAACGCTCACTGACATTTCCCCTATCTGAAAGTCTGATAAACGCTGGAAAAATTACTAAGTCCAAAAAAAAAATTTTTTCAACTTTTTTCAATTTTACCCCCGTGGGATATATATGCTACCCACCCACATTTGGAACTCTCCTGGGGTATCTTCACACATATTATTCCCTCATTTAGTGGATATTTTCACAAAAAAGTGAAATTTTCAAAAATTCAGAAAATTGGCTGAAAACTACTAAATTTGAAGGACTCATCGGGCAAATCGCTCTGGAACTGAAATCGGAATGCTCATTGACATTTCCCCTATCTAAACGTCTGATAAATGCCGGAAAAATGACTAAGTCTAAACAAAAATTTTTTTCAACTTTTTTCAATTAGACTCCCGTGGGATATATATTCTACCCACACACATTTGGAACTCTCCTGGGGTACCCTCACACATATTATTCCCTCATTTAGTGGACATTTTCACAAAAAAGTGAAATTTTCAAAAATTCAAAAAATTGGCTGAAAACGACTAAATATCAAGTACTCATCAGGTGACTCTCTCTGGAACTGAAATCGGAATTCTCACTGACGTTTCCCCAATCTGAAAGTCTGATAAACGCTGGAAAAATTACTAAGTCCAAAAATAAAATTTTTTCATCTTTTTTCAATTTTACTCCTGTGGGATATATATTCTACCCACGCGCATTTGGAACTCTTCTGGGGAACCCTCACCCATATTATTCCCTCATTTAGTGGATATTTTCACAAAAAAGTGAAATTTTCAAAAATTCAAAAAATTGGCTGAAAACGACTAAATATCAAGTACTCATCAATTGACTCTCTCTGGAACTGAAATCGGAATTCTCACTGACGTTTCTCCTATCTGAAAGTCTGATAAACGATGGAAAAATTACTAGGTCCAAAAAAAAATTTTTTTAAATCTTTTTCCAATTTTACTCCCGTGGGATATATATTCTACCCACGCACATTTGGAACTCTCCCGGGCTTCCCTGCCGCATATTATTCCCTCATTTAGTGGATATTTTCATAAAAAGTGAAATTTTCAAAAATTCAGAAAATTGGCTGAAAATGACTAAATATCAAGGACTCATCAGGCGAATCGCTCTGGAACTGAAATTGGAACGCTCGCTGACATTTCCCCTATCTGAATGTCTGATAAATGCCGGAAAAATGACTAAGTCCAAAAAAAAATTTTTTTCAACTTTTTTCAATTTTACCCCCGTGGGATATATATTCTACCCACACGCATTTGGAACTCTCCCGGGCTTCCCTCTCGCATATTATTCCCTCATTTAGTGGATATTTTCACAAAAAAGTGAAATTTTCAAAAATTCAGAAAATTGGCTGAAAACGACTAAATATCAAGGACTCATCAGGCGAATCGCTCTGGAACTGAAATCGGAATGCTCACTGACATTTCCACTATCTGAAAGTCTGATAAACGCTGGAAAAATGACTAAGTCCAAAAAAAAATTTTTTCAACTTTTTTCAATTTTACCCCCGTGGGATATATATTCTACCCACACACATTTGCAACTCTCCTGGGGTACCTTCACACATATTATTACCTCATTTAGTGGATATTTTCACAAAAAAGTGAAATTTTCACAAATTCAGAAAATTGGCTGAAAACGACTAAATATCAAGGACTCATCGGGCGAATAGCTCTGGAACTGAAATTGGAATGCTCAGGCTATGTGCCCACGTTGCAGAAATGAAGCAGAAAATTTCTGCTTCATTTCTGCAAGTCCTCTCCCGGAAAAACGCATGCGGAATTCCGCACGCGTTTATCGCGCGTTTTTCTCGCGTTTATCGTGCTTTTTCCACATGCGGAATTGCCTTGCGTTTTTTATGCATTGGACAAAGGCAATTCCGCTTGCAGAAACGCAAAATTATTTGGCATGCTGCGGATTTTTGAACGCAGCATAAACGCTGCGGAAAAATCCGCAGCATGTGCATAGAACTTGCGGAATCCCATTGGGGACCATGGGGTGCAGATTACCAAGCGTTTTACAAGCGTTTCCGCTGTGGAAATTCCTAATCAAAAACGCTTGTAATCCGCAACGTGGGCACGCAGCCTCAATGACATTTCCCCCATCTGAAAGTCTGATTAACGGCGAAAAAATGACTAAGTCCAAAAAAAAAATGTTTTCAACTTTTTATCAATTTTACCCCCGTGGGATATAATATATTCTACCCACACACATTTGGAACTCTCCTGGGGTACCCGCACACAAATTATTACATCATTTAGTGGATATTTTCACAAACAAGTGAAATTTTCAAAAATTCTGAAAATTGGCTGAAAACGACTAAATATCAAGGACTCATCGGGCGAACCGCTCTGGAACTGAAATCGGAATGCTCACTGACATTTCCCCTATCTCAAAGTCTGATAAACGCCGGAAAAATGACTAAGTCCAAAAAAAAAAATTTTTTCAACTTCTTTCAATTTTACTCCCGTGGGATATATATTCTACCCACGCACATTTGGAACTCTCCTGGGGTACCCTCACACATATTATTCCCTCATTTAGTGGATATTTTCAACAAAAAGTGACATTTTCAAAAATTCAGAAAATTGGCTTAAAACGACTAAATATCAAGGACTCATCGGGCGAATTGCTCTGGAAATGAAATCGGAATGCTCACTGACATTTCCACTATCTAAAAGTTTGATAAACGTCGGAAAAATGGCTAAATCCAAAAAACAAAATTTTTCAACTTTTTTCAATTTTACTCCCGTGGGATATATATTCTACCCACGCACATTTGGAATTCTCCTGGGGTACCCTCACACATATTATTCCCTCATTTAGTGGATATTTTCACAATAAAGTGAAATTTTCAAAAATTCAGAAAATTGGCTGAAAACTACTAAATATCAAGGACTCATCGGGTGACTCTCTCTGGAACTGAAATCAGAATGCTCACTGACGTTTCCCCTATCTGAAAGTCTGATAAACGCTGGAAAAATTACTAAGTCCAAAAATAAAATTTTTTCAACTTTTTTCAATTTTACTCCCGTGGGATATATATTCTACCCACGCATATTTGGAACTCTCCCGGGCTTCCCTCTCGCATATTATTCCCTCATTTAGTGGATATTTTCACAAAAAAGTGAAATTTTCAAAAATTCAGAAAATTGGCTGAAAACGACTAAGTATCAAGGGCTCATCGGGCGAATCGCTCTGGAACTGAAATTGGAATGCTCACTGACATTTCCACTATCTGAAAGTCTGATAAATGCCGGAAAAATGACTAAGTCCAAAAAAAAATTTTTTCAACTTTTTTCAATTTTACCCCCGTGGGATATATATTCTACCCACACACATTTGAAACTCTCCTGGGGTACCTTCACACATATTATTACCTCATTTAGTGGATATTTTCACAAAAAGTGAAATTTTCACAAATTCAGAAAATTGTCTGAAAACGACTAAATATCAAGGACTCATCGGGCGAATCGCTCTGGAACTGAAATTGGAATGCTCAGGCTATGTGCCCACGTTGCAGAAATGAAGCAGAAAATTTCTGCTTCATTTCTGCAAGTCCTCTCCCGGAAAAATGCATGCGGAATTCCGAACGCGTTTATCGCGCGTTTTTCTCGCGTTTATCGTGCTTTTTCCACATGCGGAATTGCCTTGCGTTTTTTATGCATTGGACAAAGGCAATTCCGCTTGCAGAAACGCAAAATTATTTGGCATGCTGCGGATTTTTGAACGCAGCATAAACGCTGCGGAAAAATCCGCAGCATGTGCATAGAACTTGCGGAATCCCATTGGGGACCATGGGGTGCGGATTACCAAGCGTTTTACAAGCGTTTTCGCTGTGGAAATTCCTAATCAAAAACGCTTGTAATCCGCAACGTGGGCACGCAGCCTCACTGACATTTCCCCCATCTGAAAGTCTGATTAACGGCGAAAAAATGACTAAGTCCAAAAAAAAAATTTTTTCAACTTTTTTCAATTTTCCCCCCGTGGGATATATATTCTACCCACACACATTTGGAACTCTCCTGGGGTACCCACACACATATTATTCCCTAATTTAGAGGATATTTTCACAAAAAAGTGAAATTTTCAAAAATTCTGAAAATTGGCTGAAAACGATTAAATATCAAGGACTCATCGGGTGAATCGCTCTGGAACTGAAATCGGAACGCTCACTGACATTTCCCCTATCTAAAAGTCTGATAAACTCCGGAAAAATGACTAAGTCAAAAAAATATATTTTTTCAACTTTTTTCAATTTTACTCCCGTGGGATACATATTCTACCCATGCACATTTGGAACTCTCCTGGGGTACCCTCACACATATTATTCCCTCATTTAGAGGATATTTTCACAAAAAAGTGAAATTTTCAAAAATTCAGAAAATTGGCTGAAAACGACTAAATATCAAGGACTCATCGGGCGAATCGCTCTGGAACTGAAATAGGAACGCTCACTGACATTTCCCTTATCTGAAAGTCTGATAAACGCCGGAAAAATGACTAAGTCCAAAAAAAAAAATTTTTCAACTTTTTTCAATTTTCCCCCCGTGGGATATATATTCTACCCACGCACATTTGGAACTCTCCTGGGGTACCCTCACACATATTATTCCCTAATTTAGAGGATATTTTCACAAAAAAGTGAAATTTTCAAAAATTCAGAAAATTGGCTGAAAACGACGAAATATCAAGGACTCATCGGACGAATCGCTCTGGAACTGATATTGGAATGCTCACTGACATTTCCCCTATCTGAAAGTCTGAGAAACGGCGGAAAAATGACTAAGTCCAAAAAAAATTTTTTTCAACTTTTTTCAATTTTACCCCCGTGGGATATGTATTCTACCCACACACATTTGGAACTCTCCTGGGGTACTCGCACACATATTATTACTAGTGTTGAGCGAGCATGCTCGACACTGCTCGGTACTCGCCCGAGCATGACTCTACTTGGGATGTTTGGAGAGCAACGAGCATTTCCGGGTTACTCGGGCGGGAGCTCGGGTCTCCGCCCTGCATGTTTGGCGCTCTTTACAGAGCCAATGAACATGCAGGGATTGCCAGCCAGTCACTGTAATGCTGCAGCCATGTTGGTTGTGGGCATTACAGTGATTGGCTGGCCGCACAGCGTCACCTCGAGTATTTAAAACCGGGCGCCGCCATCTTGGACACAGTCGCTCCGGATTAGACAGTGTAGGGACAGCGCTGCTGATTTAGGGAGAGATATAAAGTGTGAAATAGTTAGTGCAGGGTCTGTAAAGGCTGCCAGAACAAACAAACAGTCCTTTTCAGGACTAATATCCATCCCAAATACCAGGCAGGCAGGCTGTATAGGAGACACAGTGGTTATACCAGCAAACGCTGCATTACAATCCTGTGTGCTCCTGTTGCAGAAATTGCTGGACTTAGCACCAGGTGTCGGGGGCCAGGAAAAATCCTTTTTTTTTCATCTAAATCCTCCTTTTTTTTTCCTCCTTCACACTGTACAAATACCCGTCTTATTAACCTTTTGTTGTGTCCCACCCCCCAAAAAAAAATGCGTGTCTCTGATTTTTCAGACACAATTATAACTGTTGAAAATAGTTTGGTGTAATCTAGAGAAACAGAAGTGTTGTTTTGCACTTCCACGGTTCAAACCTCTGTATCATCCATTTTGGGCCATTTGTATCTAAAAAAAAAACAGTTTGAGTGTGTCGCTCCCTGTTCAACCGCAAATATCTCTATTTAAAAAAGTGTGGTATACCCCAGTAAACAATAACTGTGGTTCTGCCATCCCACGGTAAAAAATCTCTATTATTCAGCTTTTGGTAGTTTTTTCCGTAATGAAACACAGTAGTGTCTCCTGACTGTTGTGACACAAAAATATATCTGTTGAAAATAGTCTTGTGTAGGCCCGACATCCCAGTGTGGTTTCGCAGTTCCACGGGTCAAATCGTGTACTATCCAGTTTTGGGCCTTTGGTATCTAAAAAAAAAGCAGTTTGAGTGTGTCGCTCACTGTTCAGCCGCAAATATCTCTATTTAAAAAAGTGTGGTATACCCCAGTAAACAATAACTGTGGTTTTGCCATCCCACGGTAAAAAATCTCTATTATTCAGCTTTTGGTAGCTTTTTCCGTAAAGAAAAACAGTAGTGTCTCCTGACTGTTGTGACACAAAAATATATCTGTTGAAAATAGTCTTGTGTAGGCCCGACATCCCAGTGTGGTTTCGCAGTTCCACGGGTCAAATCGCTGTACTATCCAGTTTTGGGCCTTTGGTATCTAAAAAAAAAAGCAGTTTGAGTGAGTCGCTCACTGTTCAGTTGCAAATATCTCTATTTAAAAAAGTGTTTTATACCCCAGTAAACAATAACTGTGGTTTTGCCATCCCACGGTAAAAAATCTCTATTATTCAGCTTTTGGTAGTTTTTTCCGTAAAGAAAAACAGTAGTGTCTCCTGACTGTTGTGACACAAAAATATATCTGTTGAAAATAGTCTTGTGTAGGCCCGATATCCCAGTGTGGTTTCGCAGTTCCATGGGTCAAATCGCTGTACTATCCAGTTTTGGGCCTTTGGTATCTAAAAAAAAAGCAGTTTGAGTGTGTCGCTCACTGATCAGCCGCAAATATCTCTATTTAAAAAAGTGTGGTATACCCCAGTAAACAATAACTGTGGTTTTGCCATCCCACGGTAAAAAATCTCTATTATTCAGCTTTTGGTAGTTTTTTCCGTAAAGAAAAACAGTAGTGTCTCCTGACTGTCGTGACACAAAAATATATCTGTTGAAAATAGTCTTGTGTAGGCCCGACATCCCAGTGTGGTTTCGCAGTTCCACGGGTCAAATCGCTGTACTATTCAGTTTTGGGCCTTTGGTATCTAAAAAAAAAGCAGTTTGAGTGAGTCGCTCACTGTTCAGTCGCAAATATCTCTATTTAAAAAAGTGTGGTATACCCCAGTAAACAATAACTGTGGTTTTGCCATCCCACGGTAAAAAATCTCTATTATTCAGCTTTTGGTAGTTTTTTCCGTAAAGAAAAACAGTAGTGTCTCCTGACTGTTGTGACACAAAAATATATCTGTTGAAAATAGTCTTGTGTAGGCCGGATATCCCAGTGTGGTTTCGCAGTTCCATGGGTCAAAACGCTGTACTATCCAGTTTTGGGCCTTTGGTATCTAAAAAAAAAGCAGTTTGAGTGTGTCGCTCACTGTTCAGCCGCAAATATCTCTATTTAAAAAAGTGTGGTATACCCCAGTAAACAATAACTGTGGTTTTGCCATCCCACGGTAAAAAATCTCTATTATTCAGCTTTTGGTAGTTTTTTCCGTAAAGAAAAACAATAGTGTCTCCTGACTGTCGTGACACAAAAATATATCTGTTGAAAATAGTCTTGTGTAGGCCCGACATCCCAGTGTGGTTTCGCAGTTCCACGGGTCAAATCGCTGTACTATCCAGTTTTGAGCCTTTGGTATCTAAAAAAAAAGCAGTTTGAGTGAGTCGCTCACTGTTCAGTCGCAAATATCTCTATTTAAAAAAGTGTGGTATACCCCAGTAAACAATAACTGTGGTTTAGCCTCCCACGGTAAAAAATCTCTATTATTCAGCTTTTGGTAGTTTTTTCCGTAAAGAAAAACAGTAGTGTCTCCTGACTGTTGTGACACAAAAATATATCTGTTGAAAATAGTCTTGTGTAGGCCCGATATCACAGTGTGGTTTCGCAGTTCCATGGGTCAAATCGCTGTACTATCCAGTTTTGGGCCTTTGGTATCTAAAAAAAAAGCAGTTTGAGTGTGTCGCTCACTGTTCAGCTGCAAATATCTCTATTTAAAAAAGTGTGGTATACCCCAGTAAACAATAACTGTGGCTTTGCCATCCCACGGTAAAAAATCTCTATTATTCAGCTTTTTGTAGATTTTTCCGTAAAGAAAAACAGTAGTGTCTCCTTACTGTTGTCACACAAAAATATATCTGTTGAAAATAGTCTTGTGTAGGCCCGACATCCCAGTGTGGTTTCGCAGTTCCATGGGTCAAATCGCTGTACTATCTAGTTTTGGGCCTTTAGTATCTAAAAAAAAAGCAGTTTGAGTGTGTCGCTCACGGTTCAGCCGCAAATATCTCTATTTAAAAAAGTGTGGTATACCCCAGTAAACAATAACTGTGGTTTTGCCATCCCACGGTAAAAAATCTCTATTATTCAGCTTTTGGTAGTTTTTTCCGTAAAGAAAAACAGTAGTGTCTCCTGACTGTTGTGACACAAAAATATATCTGTTGAAAATAGTCTTGTGTAGGCCCGATATCCCAGTGTGGTTTCGCAGTTCCATGGGTCAAATCGCTGTACTATCCAGTTTTGGGCCTTTGGTATCTAAAAAAAAAGCAGTTTGAGTGTGTCGCTCACTTTTCAGCCGCAAATATCTCTATTTAAAAAAGTGTGGTATACCCCAGTAAACAATAACTGTGGTTTTGCCATCCCACGGTAAAAAATCTCTATTATTCAGCTTTTGGTAGTTTTTTCCGTAAAGAAAAACAGTAGTGTCTCCTGACTGTCGTGACACAAAAATATATCTGTTGAAAATAGTCTTGTGTAGGCCCGACATCCCAGTGTGGTTATGCAGTTCTACGGGTCAAATCGCTGTACTATCCAGTTTTGAGCCTTTGGTATCTAAAAAAAAAGCAGTTTGAGTGTGTCGCTCACTATTCAGCCGCAATATCTATATTTAAAAAAGTGTGGTATACCCCAGTAAACAATAACTGTGGTTTTGCCATCCCACGGTAAAAAATCTCTATTATTCAGCTTTTGGTTGTTTTTTCCGTAAAGAGAAACAGTAGTGTCTCCTGACTGTTGTGACACAAAAATATATCTGTTGAAAATAGTCTTGTGTAGGCCCGACATCCCAGTGTGGTTTCGCAGTTCCACGGGTCAAATCGCTGTACTATCCAGTTTTGGGCCTTTGATATCTAAAAAAAAAGCAGTTTGAGTGTGTCGCTCACTGTTCAGCCGCAAATATCTCTATTTAAATAACTGTGGTTTTCCTCTTCCACGGTTCTAATCTACTCTTTATTACCCTTTTTCCATTGATAGTGCAAGTGTAAGCAATTTTACTTCATTTACAATGGGCAAGGCGCGTGGCAAGGGACGTGGAAGTGGATGTTCTGGTGATGGTTTGTGCAGAAGACGGGGCCGTGGCCAAGGTGAAAATGTGCCACAACCAACAGCCACATCTTCTCGCTCCCACTTCTTGACCGAATTTCTAGGGAAGCACAGAACAACACCAGTATTGAGAACTGATCAGTGTGAACAGGTTATTAATTGGATAGCAGATAATACTTCCAGTTACCTGGGCACCACCACCTCCGGTCTGTCTTCCACACGGTCAACTCTTAGTAGCCGTGAGTCTCGACCGCATGCTCCTCCTCACCCTGTTGCTCCTTCCTCCCACCATGCCGAGTGTCGTCAGACAGCAAGTGATCCCACACTTGGACACTCTGAAGAGCTGTTCACTGGTCCATTTCCATATTTCGGCCCCTCGCCTGATACGCTTGAAGTGGTGGAAGAGGAGATCCCATGTTGCGATGCCCATATATTTGATCAGTCACGGCCACAGGAAGTCGACGTTGGCAATCTGTCACAAGAGGTGGACGATGACGAGACACACTTGCCAGGAAGTGAGGAGGAGGATCGTGGTGCCCAAGTGGAAGAGGAGGAGGTGGTGGATGATCTAGTAACTGACCCAACGTGGAAGGAGGACATGCAGAGTGAGGCCAGCAGCACACAGGGGGAGGGAGGCAGAGTACCCCAACAGGCAGGAAGAAGCAGTGTGGTGGCTGCAGACAGAAGGCAGGCAACCGTTCCCCGTAACACCAACACGAGGGACGTTGCCAGTACAAGCGGTAGGTCTTCCAGAGTCTGGAATTTTTTTAAAGACTCTGCTGATAACCCCAAAAAGGCCATATGTTCCACCTGCCATGCCAGCATCAGCAGGGGTGACAAAACCACCAGCCTGACCACCACCAGCATGATCAGGCACATGGCTGCAAAGCACCCGACTTTGTGGGGCGAAACCCAGGGTCCACGACCAGTGTCAGCGGGTGTCAACACTGCTTCTTCCACTGTTGTGCGTGCAATAGAACCCCTGTTGTGTGTGCAAGGCAATCCCCTGTCCATACTGCATGTAAAGATGCCCCCTCCTCTCAGTCTTCACTTGTTATGGCAGTTTCTCAAGAAACAGCATCAACGTCCACGTCCACGTCCCACCGCAGCGTTCATTTGTCCATATCCCAGACCTTTGAACAAAAGCGGAAATTCGCAGCTAACGCCCCACAGGCCACAGTCCTAAATTCGCACATTTCACGACTGCTTGCATTGGAAATGCTGCCTTTTAGGCTGGTGGAGACGGAATCCTTCCACAATCTTATGGCGGTGACCGTCCCTCTGTACTCGGTCCCCAGCCGACACTATTTTGCCCGGTGTGCCATCCCCGCACTACAGAATCACGTGTCCCAAAGCATCTGCCATGCCCTCAACAACACAGTTACTGGGAGAGTCCACCTGACAACGGACACGTGGACAAGTGCTTGTGGCCAGGGACGGTACATCTCTCTGACGGCACACTGGGTAAACATAGTGGAAGCCAGGACCCAGTCGGACCTTGGGACGCAACACATCCTCCCCACACCGAGGATTGCGGGCCCTATGTCAGTCAGAGTTGCCCCCACAGTGTACAGCTCCTGCGCATCCTCCTCCTCCTCCTCATGCTCAGCCTCCATCTCAGATATCACCACATCAGTTACAAGCTGGAAGCATTGCAGTACTGCCTCCGCCAAGCGGCAACAGGCTGTGCTGAAACTCATAAGCTTAGGTGATAAACCTCACACTGCTTGTGAGTTGTGGACAGCTGTGAAAGAGCAGGCAGATCTGTGGCTGAGACCGCTGAACCTACATCCCGGAATGGTCGTGTGTGACAATGGCCGTAACCTGGTGGCTGCTCTGAGGCGAGGTGAGATCACACACGTACCATGCCTGGCTCATGTGCTTAACCTCGGGGTTCAGCGGTTTCTTAAATCGTACCCCGAGTTGCCAGATCTGCTCGTGAAAGTACGCCGCCTGTCAGCTCATTTTCGCAAGTGGGCTACAGCTTCCGCCGCCCTTGCTGTGTTGCAGCAGCGTTTGCAGCTTCCGGCACACCGACTGGTGTGTGATGTCCCCACACGTTGGAACTCTACCCTCCACATGTTGCAAAGGATTTGTGAGCAGAAGAGAGCAGTTGTGGAGTACCAGCTGCAACAAGGCCGTCGATGTTCAGGTCAGACTCCACACATAAGACCTCAGGAGTGGACCTGGATGTCTGACATATGTACCATCCTGACAAACTTTGAGGAGGCCACCAAGATGGTGAGTGGCGATGACGCCATCATTAGTGTCAGCATCCCACTTGTCTGTCTCTTGCAACGCTCTCTGCAGAGAATTAAAGAGGAGGCATTGCAGCCAGAGTATGATGAGATGGATCAAGAAGCCGTAGCGGGCAATTACACACAGCCCAGCCTCATCTCATCCCAACGTGCATTGGGGGACAATGAGAGAGAGGAGGAGGAGGAAGAACAGGAGCTGCTATCATGCATTGTAGACGGTAGTACCTGTACAAGTGTCATACCGTCGGTTCAGCGTGGGTGGCCTGAGGACAGGGGGGAGGAGGAAGAGGAGGAGGAGGAGAGCATGGTCAGTCGTCATCTTGGTGAGGACATGGAAGTCTTGCCCGTTACCAGTCTGGCACGCATGGCTGACTTTATGTTACGCTGCCTTAACCGTGACCCTCGCATTGTCAAAATGTTGGGTGACAGTCATTACTGGTTGGTGACACTTGTAGACCCCCGCTACAAGGAGAACTTTCACTCTCTTATTCCTGAGGTGGAGAGGTCTACAAAAATGGGGCAGTACCAGAAGGCCCTTGCTGCAGAACTCTTAAAAAAATTCCCATCTGAACACGCTTGCAGCAGAGGTCACAGTTCGTTGCCCAACCAAGGCGTACAGGCGCGAGAGATGCAACTCCAATCCAGCAGAGGCAGGGGAACACTGTCAACGTTCTGGGACAGTTTTCTGACACCCGCCCAGCTTACAGGCCCTGAGGCGCGGGGTACTCTCACAATGAGTGGAAAGTTTCAAAAGATTGTGAGGGAGTACAATGCTGACCGTACCAGCGTCCTCTGTGATTCCTCTGTGCCTTTTAATTATTGGGTATCCAAGCTGGACACTTGGAATGAACTCGCTCTGTACACCTTGGAGGTCCTGGCCTGCCCTGCCGCTAGCGTGTTATCGGAGCGTGTTTTTAGTGCCGCTGGGGGAATTATAACTGATAAGCGCACTCGCCTGTCAACTGACAATGCTGACCAGATAACCCTTATCAAAATGAACAAGGGCTGGATTGGGCCAGACTTCTCATCACCACCAAATGACAGCAGAGTAACATAAATTCAAATCCACTGTGTTATTTCGGGAGGTGTATTCACATGCACCGCTTCACACCCACACATGGGTATACGCTTCCTCGTTTTGGCTATTTTATATTCTTCTCCATATCCTCAGCCTCCACCACCACTATACCACCAGGGTGCCAGCATTGCAAGTTCCTCCGTCCTTATTTTTGGCAGCTTTTGCTTGCAAGGCATAAGCAAATACTATGGGACACCCACTCCCCAATAATGGGACTTATGTTTGTAATATGCTGTACTGCATGGCTCTTGTAATGGGCATTGCAAGTTGCTCCATCCTAATTTTTGGCAGCTTTTGCTTGCAAGGCATAAGCAAATACTATGGGAGACCCACTCCCCAATAATGGGACTTATGTTTGTAATATGCTGTACTGCATGGCTCTTGTAAGGGGCATTGCAAGTTGCTCCGTCCTAATTTTTGGCAGCTTTTGCTTGGAAAGCATAAGCAAATACTATGGGACACCCACTCCGCAATAATGGGACTTATGTTTGTAATATGCTGTACTGCATGGCTCTTGTAAGGGGCATTGCAAGTTGCTCCGTCCTAATTTTTGGCAGCTTTTGCTTGCAAGGCATAAGCAAATACTATGGGAGACCCACTCCCCAATAATGGGACTTATGTTTGTAATATGCTGTACTGCATGGCTCTTTTAAGGGGCATTGCAAGTTGCTCCGACCTAATTTTTGGCAGCTTTTGCTTGCAAGGCAAATGCAAATACTATGGGAGACCCACTCCCCAATAATGGGACTTATGTTTGTAATATGCTGTACTGCATGGCTCTTGTAAGGGGCATTGCAAGTTGCTCCGTCCTAATTTTTGGCAGCTTTTGCTTGCAAGGCATAAGCAAATACTATGGGAAACCCACTCCCCAATAATGGGACTTATGTTTGTAATATGCTGTACTGCATGGCTCTTGTAAGGGGCATTGCAAGTTGCTCCGTCCTAATTTTTGGCAGCTTTTGCTTGGAAAGCATAAGCAAATACTATGGGAGACCCACTCCCCAATAATGGGACTTATGTTTGTAATATGCTGTACTGCATGGCTCTTGTAAGGGGCATTGCAAGTTGCTCTGTCCTAATTTTTGGCAGCTTTTGCTTGCAAGGCATAAGCAAATACTATGGGAAACCCACTCCCCAATAATGGGACTTATGTTTGTAATATGCTGTACTGCATGGCTCTTGTAAGGGGCATTGCAAGTTGCTCCGTCCTAATTTTTGGCAGCTTTTGCTTGGAAAGCATAAGCAAATACTATGGGAGACCCACTCCCCAATAATGGGACTTATGTTTGTAATATGCTGTACTGCATGGCTCTTGTAAGGGGCATTGCAAGTTGCTCCGTCCTAATTTTTGGCAGCTTTTGCTTGGAAAGCATAAGATAATACTATGGGAGACCCATTCCCCAATAATGGGACTTATGTTTGTAATATGCTGTACTGCATGGCTCTTGTAAGGGGCATTGCAAGTTGCTCCGTCCTAATTTTTGGAAGCTTTTGCTTGCAAGGCATAAGCAAATACTATGGGAGACCCACTCCCCAATAATGGGACTTATGTTTGTAATATGCTGTACTGCATGGCTCTTGTAAGGGGCATTGCAAGTTGCTCCGTCCTAATTTTTGGCAGCTTTTGCTTGGAAAGCATAAGCAAATACTATGGGAGACCCACTCCCCAATAATGGGACTTATGTTTGTAATATGCTGTACTGCATGGCTCTTGTAAGGGGCATTGCAAGTTGCTCCGTCCTAATTTTTGGCAGCTTTTGCTTGGAAAGCATAAGATAATACTATGGGAGACCCATTCCCCAATAATGGGACTTATGTTTGTAATATGCTGTACTGCATGGCTCTTGTAAGGGGCATTGCAAGTTGCTCCGTCCTAATTTTTGGCAGCTTTTGCTTGCAAGGCATAAGCAAATATTATGGGAGACCCACTCCCCAATAATGGGACTTATGTTTGTAATATGCTGTACTGCATGGCTCTTGTAAGGGGCATTGCAAGTTGCTCCGTCCTTATTTTTGGCAGCTTTTGCTTGCAAGGCATAAGCAAATACTATGGGAGACCCACTCCCCAATAATAGGGCTTATGTTAGTAATATGCTGTACTGCATGGCTCTTGTAAGGGGCATTGCAAGTTGTTCAGTCCTAATTTTTGGCAGCTTTTGATTGCAAGGCATACGCAAATACTCTGGGAGACCCACTCCCCAATAATGGGACTTATGTTTGTAACATGCTCTACTGCATGGCTCTTGTAAGGGGCATTGCAAGTTGTTCCGTCCTAATTTTTGGCAGCTTTTGCTTGCAAGGCATAAGCAAATACTATGGGAGACCCACTCCCCATTAATGGGACTTATATTTGTATTATGCTGTACTGCATGGCTCTTGTAAGGGGCATTGCAAGTTGCTCCGTCCTAATATTTGGCAGCTTTTACTTGCAAGGCATCAGCAAATACTATGGGAGACCCACTCCCCAATAATGGGACTTATGTTTGTAATATGCTGTACTGCATGGCTCTTGTAAGGGGCATTGCAATTTGCTCCGTCCTAATTTTTGGAAGCTTTTGCTTGGAAAGCATAAGCAAATACTATGGGACACCCACTCCCCAATAATGGGACTTATGTTTGTAATATGCTGTACTGCATGGCTCTTGTAAGGGGCATTGCAAGTTGCTCCGTCCTAATTTTTGGAAGCTTTTGCTTGGAAAGCATAAGCAAATACTATGGGAGACCCACTCTCCAATAACAGGACCTATGTCTGTAATATGCTGTACTGCATGGCTCTTGTAAGGGGCATTGCAAGTTGCTCAGTCCTAATTTTTGGCAGCTTTTGCTTGCAAGGCATAAGCAAATACTCTGGGAGACCCACTCCCCAATAATGGGGCTTATGTTTGTAATATGCTGTACTGCATGGCTCTTGGAAGGGGAATTGCAAGTTGTTCCGTCCTAATTTTTGGCAGCTTTTGCTTGCAAGGCATAAGCAAATACTATGGGAGACCCACTCCTCAATAATGGGACTTATGTTTGTAATATGCTGTACTGCATGGCTCTTGTAAGGGGCATTGCAAGTTGCTCCGTCCTAATTTTTGGCAGCTTTTGCTTGCAAGGCATAAGCAAATACTATGGGAGACTCACTCTCCAATAATGGGACTTATGTTTGTAATATGCTGTACTGCATGGCTCTTGAAAGGGGCATTGCAAGTTGCTCCGTCCTAATTTTTGGCAGCTTTTGCTTGCAAGGCATAAGCAAATACTATTGGAGACCCACTCCCCAATAATGGGACTTATGTTTGTAATATGCTGTACTGCATGGCTCTTGTAAGGGGCATTGCAAGTTGCTCCGTCCTATTTTTTGGCAGCTTTTGCTTGGAAAGCATAAGCAAATACTATGGGAGACCCACTCCCCAATAATGGGACTTATGTTTGTAATATGCTGTACTGCATGGCTCTTGTAAGGGGCAATGCAAATTGCTCAGTCCTAATTTTTTTCAGCTTTTGCTTGCAAGGCATAAGCAAATACTCTGGGAGACCCATTCCCCAATAATGGGACTTATGTTTGTAACATGCTGTACTGCATGGCTCTTGTAAGGGGCATTGCAAGTTGTTCCGTCCTAATTTTTGGCAGCTTTTGCTTGCAAGGCATAAGCAAATACTATGGGAGACCCACTCCTCAATAATGGGACTTATGTTTGTAATATGCTGTACTGCATGGCTCTTGTAAGGGGCATTGCAAGTTGCTCCGTCCTAATTTTTGGCAGCTTTTACTTGCAAGGCATAAGCAAATACTATGCGAGACCCACTCCCCAATAATGGGACTTATGTTTGTAATATGCTGTACTGCATGGCTCTTGTAAGGGGCATTGCAAGTTGCTCCGTCCTAATTTTTGGCAGCTTTTGCTTGCAAGGCATAAGCAAATACTATGGGAGACTCACTCTCCAATAATGGGACTTATGTTTGTAATATGCTGTACTGCATGGCTCTTGAAAGGGGCATTGCAAGTTGCTCCGTCCTAATTTTTGGCAGCTTTTGCTTGCAAGGCATAAGCAAATACTATTGGAGACCCACTCCCCAATAATGGGACTTATGTTTGTAATATGCTGTACTGCATGGCTCTTGTAAGGGGCATTGCAAGTTGCTCCGTCCTATTTTTTGGCAGCTTTTGCTTGGAAAGCATAAGCAAATACTATGGGAGACCCACTCCCCAATAATGGGACTTATGTTTGTAATATGCTGTACTGCATGGCTCTTGTAAGGGGCAATGCAAATTGCTCAGTCCTAATTTTTTTCAGCTTTTGCTTGCAAGGCATAAGCAAATACTCTGGGAGACCCATTCCCCAATAATGGGACTTATGTTTGTAACATGCTGTACTGCATGGCTCTTGTAAGGGGCATTGCAAGTTGTTCCGTCCTAATTTTTGGCAGTTTTTGCTTGCAAGGCATAAGCAAATACTATGGGAGACCCACTCCCCAATAATGGGACTTATGTTTGTAATATGCTGTACTGCATGGCTCTTGTAAGGGGCATTGCAATTTGCTCCGTCCTAATTTTTGGCAGCTTTTACTTGCAAGGCATAAGCAAATACTATGGGAGACCCACTCCCCAATAATGGGACTTATGTTTGTAATATGCTGTACTGCATGGCTCTTGTTAGGGGCATTGCAAGTTGCTCTGTCCTAATTTTTGGCAGCTTTTGCTTGGAAAGCATAAGCAAATACTATGGGACACCCACTCCCCAATAATGGGACTTATGTTTGTAATAAGCTGTACTGCATGGCTCTTGTAAGGGGCATTGGAAGTTGCTCTGTCCTAATTTTTGGCAGCTTTTGCTTGGAAAGCATAAGCAAATACTATGGGAGACCCACTCCCCAATAATGGGACTTATGTTTGTAATATGCTGTACTGCATGGCTCTTGTAAGGGGCATTGCAAGTTGCTCTGTCCTAATTTTTGGCAGCTTTTGCTTGCAAGGCATAAGCAAATACTTTTGGACACCCACTCCCCAATAATGGGACTTATGTTTGTAATATGCTGTACTGCATGGCTCTTGTAAGGGGCATTGCAAGTGGCTCCGTCCTAATTTTTGGCAGCTTTTGCTTGGAAAGCATAAGCAAATACTATGGGACACCCACTCCCCAATAATGGAACTTATGTTTGTAATATGCTGTACTGCATGTGACGCGCCCCCTGGGACGTGTCTACACGTGTGTGGGATACCCGGTGCCGGGTCTCTTTGGTCTGTAGTCTCCGTGGCGGTGACCCGCTCAGGCTGGTCAAACCAGTGGCAGTCTTTCTTAGGTTTTGAGGTTAATTATCCGACTGCGCCACCCGTGAATTGCGGTCAGGGAGTACCACCGCTGCAAGGCAGACCGCTGAGGCTGGTGCTTTGTGCGCAGCAGAGAATGGGATAACTCCCCACGGGAGGAGTATAGCTCAGGGCAGTGAGTGTGGATGATGGGGGTGATGGTGCACAAGCACAGCAGGAACGACTCAGAGTCTTTGCAGTGCAGTTCAGGGTCTTTACTGATGATTATATGGTAGACCCTCCCGGGAGTACTGGCTAGCATAAGAGGCCTGGTCAGTCTGTGAGCAATCAGGAGTTCCCCGGGCCAGGTGGAGTTGTAGGCCTCCCCGTCTGTCTGCACTCTTCCTGGCTACCTTGCTGTAAGCGGGTAGAAGTAGCCCACGTCCCTGAGTGTACCGTGTAGTTCTTACCCGTATGGCTGGTGACTTGGGGCCTTCTGTTAGCCTGCGCTCCACGACGGCGGTGCTGGTCCCTTGCTTATGACTGAGCTTCCAGGCTTCTATGGCCAGAGGACCTGAAATCCCCTGCCGGCTGGTTTCTGCTGCTGGATATATAAGTCCTCACAGCCTCGGACTCGTGTCCGGTTCCTATTGTCTTCTGCCAGGGCGAGCTCTGCTCAGCTTCCAGTCCCTGGTCTTTAGCTCCTAGCTCCTTCAGAGCTCCTTGCTGTTACTTTCCCTTGCTCTCACTCTGACTCTGACTGTTCTCTGTTCTCTGACTCACTCAACCCCACCCCAGATCCAGTTTATAAGGGCAGAATTCTCCCTTCCCAGGACTGGGGCAGGAGGATGTTGCATGTTTAAGGGATCCTGACCAGGAAACCTCCCACTTGCTCTCTATTACTGTGGTGACCAGCCCCCTGGGATGCCACACATGGCTCTTGTAAGGGGCATTGCAGTTCCTCATAATTTTTGGAAAGCCTTCCATTCACTGCTTAGGCCAACAGTGCACAGGAGACCCAGTTGCTATAAATGGAAAAAAAGGTTGAGTTAACGCCCTCTGACCTCCATGTCATTTCCAAGGGGCATTGGAGTGCCTCGAAATTTTTGGTAGGCATTGCACTCACTGTATGCCCTATAACTGTGTAGCCAAACCGCTCCTTTTGTTACAGAAACATATCCTACAAGACATATCTGGTTGACTGGCCTGATATTGATGTGAATGGTCCCTGTTCCTCCTGCTCTTTCTCCTTTGCCACTACCTCATCCATCATTTATCACCTGAAGCTTTATTTTAACAGGAGTCATAGAACTTGGATAGTAGCAGGAAAACATCCAGCAATCCTCGGAGGAGGTAGGATATGCGCCAAAACTCTGACCACCTCAGGCCTAGCCGCTACTACATACATGCGCTTGCATTACAACAAAACATAGCAGATGCTAACTTCTATCATCCTCATCATGCTCCTCACCTTGGCACTCTCAACTCCCCTGATGGAGAAGCCAGGGCCCACCGGAGGAGTCTGATAGTCCGGTGGGCTCGGCCAATGCTGCCCTAAAGCAGGCCAGGCTAAGAAAAGTGTGGAAAGGTTACCGGGACAAATAGGGGTGGCTGGGGACTGAGTATAGACACCCGGCCACCCCCTGGAGGCTGGGGAGCAAGCGGGGACACCCGGCCACCAGGCGGCTGGGGACTGAGTATGGATACCAGGCCGCCGACACAGCCATGGCGTGGTGGCCAGATTCCGCTTCCACATGCCTAAAAGGCCCAATTTAAAGTGCAAGCAAGCAGTATGGTATTGCAGCCTGGGGGTGGGTGGGTGGCAGGCTGCATACTTGCGCTTGCATTAAAAGAAAACATAGCAGATGCTAACTTCTGTCATCATCATCATGCTCCTCACCTTGGCACTCTCAACTCCACCGATGGAGAAGTCAGGGTCCACCGGAGGAGTCTGGTTCTCTGGTGGGCTCGTCCAATGCTGCCTAAAGCAGGCCGGGATAAGAAAAGTGTGTGGGGGGATGTTCCAAGGAGAAATAGGGGCGGCTGGGGACCGTTTATGGACACCCGGCTGCCCCCAGGCGGCTGGGGACCGTGTGTGGACACCCGGAAGCGGGGCGGCTGTGGACCGAGTATGGACACCCGGCCTCCGGGTGGCTGGGGACTGAGTATGGATTCCATGCCGCCAACACAGCCATGACATGGTGGCCAGATTCCGCCTCCACATGCCTAAAAGGCCCAATTTCAAGTTCAAGCAAGCAAGCAGTATGGTATTGCAGCCTAGGGGTGGGTGGCAGACTGCATACATGCACTTGTATTGCAAGGAATGGGGAAGGTACAATTGAACACTGCCCTGGGACTAGAACTTGCATGGAGATAGTTGCAAGTCTGCATCTTCTGATGCGGCAAGGATCACTTATGATGGGCACACTTTTAGACAGTGACCTGGGAGTCTGAGATGCTTCCAGGTGTCTTCCCCATGCTGTTCCCATGTCATTTCAGCACTTTATGCATGTGTCACACAGCACATGGCCAGATAAGGTTGTAAAATGTTAAAATGACATTTCCCAGTGAATGCATTTGTCATAGTTGAAAGCAATACAAAAGTGCAAAAACGCATAAAAAATGCTACTTGTGAACATAGCCGAAGGTGTGGAGGAGTATTTTTGTTTTTGGTCATTTATTTTAACTTATACACAAGTCTTTTCCCTGGAAAGGATGTTACTTAACATATTTCACAGGAAAAATGTTTCACTTTCGTTTTTGAACGTTTTATTGTGAGCCCGTAAAAGTGGCTTAATACCTCTGACCACGTTGTTGACAGCAGTGACCTGGGGGTCAGAAATGCTTCCTGGGGCGATCCCCATGCTGTCCCCATGTCATTTGAGCACTGTCACTATTGTTTTGGGCACTTGTTAGGCTTTTAAAAGACTGCCGGGGGTGCCACCGCAAAAATGCTCGAGTCTCCCATAGACTAACATTGGGCTCGTTGCTCGGGTCGAGCACCCGAGTATCACGACGAGCTCGGCCCGAGCTTCGAGCACCCGAGCTTTTTAGTGCTCGCTCAACACTAATTATTACCTCATTTAGTGGATATTTTCACAAACAAGTGAAATTTTCAAAAACTCAGAAAATTGGCTGAAAACGACTAAATATCAATGACTCATCGGGCGAATCGCTCTGGAACTGAAATCGGAACGCTCACTGACATTTCCCCTATCTAAAAGTTTGATAAATGCCGGAAAAATGACTAAGTCCAAAAAAAAATTTTTTTCAACTTTTTTCAATTTTACTCCCATAGGATATATATTCTCCGCACGCACATTTGGAACTATCCTGGGGTACCCTCACACATATTATTCCCTCATTCAGTAGATATTTTCACAAAAAAGTGAAATTTTCAAAAATTCAGAAAATTGGCTGAAAACTACTAAATATCAAGGACTTATCGGGCGAATCGCTCTAGAACTGAAATCGGAATGCTCACTGGCATTTCCTCTATCTAAAAGTCTGATAAACGCCGGAAAAATGACTAAGTCCAAAAAAAAATTTTTTCAACTTTTTTCAATTTTACCCCCGTGGGATATATATTCTACCCACATTTGGGACTCTCCTGGGGTACCCTCACACATGTTATTACCTCATTTAGTGGATATTTTCACAAACAAGTGAAATTTTCAAAAATTCAGAAAATTGGCTGAAAATGACTAAATATCAAGGACTCATCGGTAGAGATGAGCGTTGTTCTACTCGAACTGTTCGCCAATCTCAAATTCGAGCTGTTTTGGGCGGTGTTCGAGCCGTTCGGCGAACACGAACAATTTGAGAAAATTCGGCTGTTCGAGGTTATGTTCGATAACTGTTCGTGCACCAAAATCATAACTGGATTTTTTCTCAGTAATGATGAAAATTAATGTTAATACGCAGTTTGAGTGTACAGCGGGGTGGGGGGAGGGGCAGGGGATGGATCTCTGCAGGAACAATGAAGATCTCCATTTTTTTTTCTCTTTCCCGCATTTACAGTGGGGAGGTGCAATCTGTCAGCCTATCAGCAGCGCACACACGGAGCGAAGTGCTTTTTTTCACACAAGCAAGGGCATGTGTCATTAGCAGTGTATGTCACATGTCCTTGCCCTATAAGACCAAGCCATTTTCCCCGTCGCCACCATTTTCTCACTGCTGCAGCTGCGTGTTAGACGGCACCGCTGTTGCTGTGTGCGCTATAGCTTGGGAGTAGGGAATAGTTGTGATTGCAGTCCTTTTAAGGACTAAGTTACAGCATTTCCTACGACTTTTATCAGGCAGGTCTGTGCTGTTAAATAGATAGATTGTGGGAGTAAAGACTAATTGTAATTGGAGTCCTTTTCAGGACTAGGTTACATCAGTTCCTATCAGTTTTTGCCAGGCAGGTCTGTGCCAGTGCTGTGCAAGTTTTTTTCACAGCATTTGGCTGAATCTAGCAAAGCTAATCCTTTTTGGCCTATTGCAGAGTGTGTTAGTCAGTGGAGTAGCCTATCTGTGTTGCAAGATATACCACCTGTGTATAGAATACCAATTTTTTTACTGCACCTAGTGAAGTAAAATCTTTTGGGCATAGCATCATTCTATTAGACCATCTATACTGACCTCCATCAGGTTGCAAATTGAATATAATTTTTTTCTGCATCTAGCTCTGAAAAAATATTGGGCTTCTAGCTGTGTGTGGGACTTGTTGTATTAGTCCATCTATACTGACCTCCATCAGGTTGCAAACTGCATATATTTTTTTCTTCATCTACCTCTGAAAAAATATTGGGCTTCTAGCTGTGTGTGGGACTTGTTGTATTAGTCCATCTATACTGACCTCCATCAGGTTGCAAACTGAATATATTTTTTTCTGCATCTACCTCTGAAAAAATATTGGGCTTCTAGCTGTGTGTGGGACTTGTTCTATTAATCCATCTATACAGACCTCCATCAGGTTGCAAACTGAATATATTTTTTTCTGCATCTACCTCTGAAAAAATATTGGGCTTCTAGCTGTGTGTGGGACTTGTTGTATTAGTCCATCTATACAGACCTCCATCAGGTTGCAAACTGAATATATTTTTTTCTGCATCTACCTCGGAAAAAAATATTGGGCTTCTAGCTGTGTGTGGGACTTTCTCTATTAGTCCATCTATACTGACCTCCATCAGGTTGCAAACTGAATATAATTTTTTTCTGCATCTAGCTCTGAAAAAATATTTGGCCTTCTAGCAGTGTATGGGACTTTCTCTATTAGTCCATCTATACTGACCTCCATCAGGTTGCAAATTAAAAATAATTTTTATCAGCATCTAGCTCTGAAAAAATATTTGGGCTTCTAGCTGTGTGTGGGACTTGTTCTATTACTCCATCTATACTGACCTCCATCAGGTTGCAAATTGAATATAATTTTTTTCTGCATCTAGCTCTGAAAAAATATTGGGCTTCTAGCTGTGTGTGGGACTTGTTGTATTAGTCCATCTATACTGACCTCCATCAGGTTGCAAACTGAATATATTTTTTTCTGCATCTACCTCTGAAAAAATATTGGGCTTCTAGCTGTGTGTGGGACTTGTTCTATTAATCCATCTATACAGACCTCCATCAGGTTGCAAACTGAATATAATTTTTTTCTGCATCTAGCTCTGAAAAAATATTTGGCCTTCTAGCAGTGTGTGGGACTTTCTCTATTAGTCCATCTATACTGACCTCCATCAGGTTGCAAACTGAATATAATTTTTTTCTGCATCTAGCTCTGAAAAAATATTTGGCCTTCTAGCAGTGTGTGGGACTTTTTCTATTAGTCCATCTATACTGACCTCCATCAGGTTGCAAACTGAATATAATTTTTTTCTGCATCTAGCTCTGAAAAAATATTTGGCCTTCTAGCAGTGTGTGGGACTTGTTCTATTAGTCCACCTATACTGACCTCCATCAGGTTGCAAATTCAAAATAATTTTTTGTCTGCATCTAGCTCTGAAAAAATATTTGGCCTTCTAGCAGTGTGTGGGACTTTCTCTATTAGTACATCTATACTGACCTCCATCAGGTTGCAAACTGAATATATTTTTTTCTGCATCTACCTCTGAAAAAATATTTGGGCTTCTAGCTGTGTGTGGGACTTGTTCTATTAGTCCATCTATACTGACCTCCATCAGGTTGCAAATTGAATATAATTTTTTTCTGCATCTAACCCAGCCAATAGTTTTGGCCTAATACCACAGTTTGGCCACTCAGCTCTGCTCGGTTCCCATCCATTGTTTTTTTGTGCAAACAACTCCAGAGTTGTGAATTAGTTAACCACCAAAATGAGTGGAAAAAGGCCTGCTGCTGGTGGAAAGGGGAATAGGCGTGTTGGGAAGAGGAAAAAAGGTTGTGTCCGTGGGGTAGGTGTTAAAGCAACACTAACATCTGCAGAAGAAAGACCGTCTTCCAGCCAAACTAAAATGTCTACTTCTTTTAGCGGACAATGTGATAAGATCCCTTTCTTACGGCCACGCCAATCGCTACAAATTCCAGATGAGGCACAAAAACAGCAGGTGCTTCAACGGATATCAAGTGCTCCTTTAAGTGGGCTCTCCTCCACATCAACTTCAGCATCACAAATACTCCAGTCCTCAAAGGTGTCACCCCAATCGCACTTGCTTCCTCACAGCTCCCAAATCTCCAGCTGCCCGTCTGAGTATGAGGTAGAACAGATGGTTGAGTCTGCAGAGCTGTTTACTCATACTGTAGCCTGGGAATCAGAGGTTGACTCCAACGCTTCTGTGAATCCAGACGAGGAAATGATCTGCACTGATGCCCAGAATCTTTATGAGTCGGATCCAGGACCAGACGCAGAAGGTTCTGACCATAATGTAGACCCTCTTTCCCAAACTGTAACGCCTGTTGGTGGAGACAATGAGGAAGACGATGATAAGACTCAAATACCTGATTGGAGCGACAACTTTAGTTTTTTGTCAGGGCAGGAACAGGTTGGCTCTGAGGACGACGGGTGTGATAACGCACAGGGTGATGATGATGAGGTTGGAGATCCCACTTACTGTCAACCCACAGTCAGCCAAGAGATGAGGTCAGCAGAGGAGGTGGAGGAAGATGCTAGTGACGACGAGGTCAGGTTGCGCCTTCCTGGACAGAGACGTAGTACTGGAAGCACGTCAACAACTGCATCCTCAAACACAACTCTGCCTCTCACCACAAGTCGTGGTGGCTCTTCAGGTCGCATGGGTGCTAAGCCTTGCATAGCCTGGGCATTTTTTCAGATCGATAAAGATGACCCAACTCGTGTTATCTGTAACATTTGTCAGCAAAAGATAAGTAGAGGCCAAAAAATACATAGTTTGAGTACTTCATGCATGAACCGGCACATGGACATGAAGCATAAGTTGCAGTGGGAAGCTCAGTGTGCTACAATGCGGCCTTGCCGGCCGGGCCAACCACCGTCTGCCATATCTTTTGCATCCGCGGCCTCTTCATCCTCTGTGACTGGTGGGACAGCAGTCACACCTGTTTTGGGGCGCAGACCTGCCACCTCTTTACCCGCAACAGCCAGCGTGATTGGCAGGTCATCATTTTCTTTGGAGGTGGTAACACCAGCTGGTGTTGAGCGCTGTCCGACATCGATAGCACCACCTTTGGATCAAGGCAACCTAACATGTCCACCTGCATCTTCCTCACAGACCGGCAGTTTGCCGGGGACACCCTTATCAACCCCGTCTAAGCACAATAGCCAGCCCTCGGTCCCTCAGATGTGGACAAGTAAAAGACCATTTCCTCCTAGCCATGAGAAAGCTAAGAGGTTGAATTTCACCATCTGCAAGTTCTTGGCTACAGAAATGCTGCCTTTCCGCCTGGTGGACACAGAGGATTTTCGAGACCTTATGTCCGTCGCAGTGCCCCAGTACCAGATGCCCAGTCGGCACTACTTCTCAAAAAAAGGTGTGCCTGCGCTCCACCAGCATGTCGCACACAACATCACCGCTTCTTTGAGAAACTCTGTGTGTGACAGGGTGCATTTCACCACAGACACTTGGACGAGTAGGCATGGACAGGGGCGTTACATGTCGCTGACTGGGCACTGGGTAACTATGGTGACAGCAGGACAAGGGGCTGCTGTCCAAGTCTTGCCGTCCCCACGAGTTGTGCATCAATCCTCTTTATGTCAAAGTTCCTCCACTGCTTCTGCCTCCTCAACCTCCTCTCGGTCTTCCACCTGCACCCAAAGCCTGTCTGGTCATGCCACAAGCTTTCTAACTGCGCAGAAGGGATCCTGCACACCTCCTTACTATGCTGGCAGTAGGGCTCAACGTCATCAGGCGGTTTTTACATTGAAATGTCTGGGAAATGTGAGTCACACAGCTGAGGAGTTGTGGTCAGCTCTGGAGAACCAATTTCATGAATGGTTGTCTCCACTGGACCTGAAACCAGGGAAGGCCGTGTGCCACAATGCTGCAAACCTGGGTGCGGCCCTTCGCCAGGGCAATGTCACACACGTGCCTTGTATGGCTCACGTGTTGAACCTGGTTGTCCAGCAATTTTTAGCCCACTATCCCAGACTAGATGGCCTTCTGCAGAGGGCACGGTCGCTGTGTGCTCACTTTCGCCGTTCGCATCCCGCAGCTCAGCGACTTACATCTCTACAGAAGTCGTTGGGCCTGCCACTTCACCGGCTAAAATGCGATGTGCCTACCCGGTGGAATTCAACTCTGCACATGTTGCAGCGACTGTGGCAGCACCGACAAGCCCTGGTGCAATACGTTCTGACGTATAGCCTGGGCCAACGAGATCCAGAGGTGGGGCAAATCACGCTGGAGGAGTGGTCTCAAATCAGGGACCTATGCACCCTTCTGCACAGTTTTGAAATGGCGACGAAGATGTTTAGTGCTGACGATGCCATTATCAGCATGACTATTCCGGTGATTTACATGCTGGAGCACATGTTAAACAGAATTCGGAGTCAGGTGGTGGCACAAGAGGAGGTGGAGGAAGTAGAGGAGGAGGAGTTGTATGCGGAAGGGCTAACATCTGCAAGGTCCAGACGGTCGGCAGCACCAAGGCGGCAGGCATGTGAGGGTGGGGGAGATGGTTTTACCAGGGCGCATGGTAGCAGCCAAACTAGTGAGGAAGGTGCAGGAGCCCAGGAAGAAGTGGAGGACGAACTGATGGAAAGCTCATCAGATGAGGGAGACCTTGATCACATTTCTGTTGTGCGAGGTTGGGGGGAGAGGACAGAGGAAGGAAGCATGATTGTTACCTCGCCACCAACACAACAGGGACTTGGTGCTCCTGGATGCGCAACACACATGAGTGCCTTCTTGCTGCACTACCTGCAACATAACCCTCGAATTGTGAGAATTAGAAATAATCCTGACTACTGGGTTGCCACACTGTTAGATCCCCGGTACAAAAGTAAATTTGCAGAAATTATTCCTGCCATAGAAAGGGATGCACGCATGCAGGAGTATCAGCAGAGACTGTTGCAGAATCTTACATGTGCTTTTCCACAAAATACCAGTGGTGCACGTATTGAATCTCACAGTTCCAACTTGCCAACCGTGGGACCGTCAAGTGTTCAGCACTCAAACCGTAACAGAACCACAGTATCTGCTGGTAACATCAATTTTGCGGAATCATTTCACCACTTTTTTAGCCCATCCTTTGCAAGGCCACAGGAGACAAGAAGTCTAACACATAGTCAACGCCTAGAGACGATGGTACAGGAGTATCTCCAAGTAAACATTGAAGCCACGACTGTGTCACTGGACCCTTGCTCATTTTGGGCTTCCAATCTGGATAAATGGCCGGAGCTAGCCACTTATGCCTTGGAGATCTTGTCATGCCCCGCAGACAGCGTTCTGTCTGAACAAGTGTTCAGCGCTGCTGGTGGTGTGCTGACAGATAAGCGCACGCGGCTCTCCACTGATAATGTAGACAGACTCACGTTCATAAAGATGAACAAATCATGGATCCGAAACGACTTTTCTACCCCTGTGTCATCCTGGGGAGAGTAAAAGCTTGATGATTGGTTAAAATCACTCTACCAACCGTTTTTAGCTTTCAAATTACTAATCATGTTTATCTGTATCTTGGCTGGAAAATAATTTGGGCTTTGTAGCAGTGTGCAGCACTGATTCTATTAGGCCATCTATAATAAGCTCCACCAGATTTAAAATTACTAATCATGTTTATCTGTATCTTGACTGGAAAATAATTTGGGCTTTGTAGCAGTGTGCAGCACTGATCCTATTAGGCCATCTATACTAAAGCTTCACCAGATTTAAAATTAATAATAATTTTTAGCTGCATCTAGCCCGGAAAATAATTTTGGGGCTCCGAGATGCGCAAGACACATAAGTGCCTTCTTGCTGCACTACCTGCAGCATGACCCTCATATTGTCAGAATTCGAAGTAATCATGACTACTGGGTTGCCACACTCTTAGATCCCCCAAACTTTTCGATCAACCTTTTCATTTTAATAAAGACCAAAAAAATGGTCATTTTTGAAATTATAAGCATTAGCAGGTTGTTAGAAACTGAAATCAAACAGTTTTCAACTCAAAACTTTATTCTACGTGATGTTACATTTTCACATAGGACCCCTTGTTCGAAAGGAGCTTCTGAACTCTCTCGTCCATTGAATTTGTCAGGTTTTGGATGGTTTCTGCTTCAATTGTTTTGCATGAGGACAGAATACCCTCCCAGAGCTGTTGCTTAGATGTGAACTGCCTCCCGCCATCATAGACACTCCTTTTAATGATGCTCCAAAGGTTCTGAATGGGGTAGAGGTCAGGGGAGCATGGGGGTCACACCATAAGTTTGTCCCCTTTTATGCCCATATCAGCCAGAGATGCAGATGTTTTATGTGCAGCATGAGATGGTGCATTATCATGCAGAAAAATGATCTTGCTGTGAAATACACGGTTCTTCTTCTTGAACCATGGCAGGAAGTGCTGTTTGAGAAAATCCACATACATTATGGAGTTCATCTTTAGCGCCTTCAGGGATCCTAAAGGGGCCGACAATCTCTCTCCCCATGATTCCAGCCCAAAACATTACTCCTCCTCCTCCTTGTTGGCGCTGTAGCCGTGTTTGCGTGGGGTGTCCATCAACCAGCCATCCTCCACTCCATCCATCTGGACCATCGAGCGCTGCACGGCACTCATCCGTGAACAAAACAGTTTTGAAATCAGTCTTCATGTAATGTTTGGCCCACTGGAGCCATTTCTGCTTGTGTGAAGTGGATAGAGGAGGTCGACAGGATGGCGTATGCACAGCTGCAAACCTCTGAAGGACCCTGCATCTTGTTGTTCGGGGGACGTTGGAGGCACAAGCAGCTTCAAAAACTTGTCTGCTGCTATGACAAGGCTTTTTTGCCGCTGCTCTTTCAACCTGACGTAATTGCCTGTAGGAAAGAGTCCTCAATTTGCCCTTATCAGCACGCACACGTGTGTACTGTGAATCAGCTACATACTTCTTGATTGCCAAGACACTTCATCCTGATCATCGCACAATGTTGATTGTAGTCATGCCTTGACCTAAACACTCCACAATTTGTTGCTTCTCAGCAGCCGACACATCCTTTTTCTTTCCCATTTTGGCAGAAAATGTAGGCTGCTTAATAATGTGAGACAGCCTTCTTAAGTAGTCTTGCCTTTCATTGGACACACCTGCCAAACTAATTAGCACAGGTGTCTGCAATTGCTTACAGTGATATAAAGAGCCCTGACACACATCACCATCAATGAGTTTAACTGACAAACAAACAAATTCTTCCCTTATCACTCCTAAACACTTTTTGCATAATAATTTGGAATACAGTGTACATGTGCTTTTCCACAAAACACCAGTGGTTCACGTAGTGAATCTTACAGTTCTAACTTGCCAACCGTGGTCTGTATGGAGTTGTTCAATAAAGGGCCCAAAATTAAGATAACATAGATGGGAGAGGTCTCTATGAAAAGGAATTCCTAAGTATTTGATACCCTGTGAGGGCCAGGCAAAGGGAAAGTTGGACTGGATGGAATCCTATATGGATTTGGGGAGGGAGACATCGAGGGCCTCAGACTTCGCTGCATTGATTTTAAAATTTGACCATGTAACAAAGTGATCTATTTCAGCCATAACAGCATGGATGGATATATGTGATTGAGAGATATATACTAGGACATCATCAGCAAATAGAGAGCACTTGTACTCGGTGCCTCCCACCTCAATCCACCTAATATTGGGGTTATGGCGAATTGATGAGAGCAGGTGCTCCGTCACTAGGATGTATAAGAGAGGGGACAGAGAACATCCCTGCCTTGTCCCATTGGTGATTGTGAAAGGTGATGAAAATGTTCTGACGCGCCCCCTGGGCCTTGGGACACCCGGAGCCGGACCCTTTTTGGTGAATGCTGGTGGTTGTAGTCTCCGTGGCGGCAACCCGGTTCCGTGGCTCAGGGCAGTCAAACCAGTGGCGGAACTATTTATGTGGTTTTGATGTTTAAATGTCCGACTACGCCACCCGTGGATTGCGGCCAGAGTGAACCGCCGCTCCAGGGCAGACCGCTGAGGCTGGTGTTGTGGGTGCAGCAGAGCGTAGCATAACTCCCCACGGGAGGAGTATAGCCTCAGGGCAGTGTATGCGGAGGATGGGAGTGATGGTGCAGGGCAGCAGCAGTAATGACACGGAGTCAGTGATGCAGTCCAGGGCCTTTACTCACAGTTCTTATTATCCAGACCACGTCTGCAGGTAACGGCTGCCCACGTCGTACTGTGCTCACCAGGTGAGGGGCTCAGACAACTCCCAGATAACTTTGGAGTGCTTCACAGGACCCCCTTTGTGTGTCCTTTGTCTGGCCTTTCTTACCAACCCTTCTGTCCGGCTGCCTCGGGCCTCCTCTTGGTAAACTTGGCGCCAGTTTCCCTGACCCTATGTGGTGCCTTCCTAGTGGGTGTAGCGAGGGGCTGCGCCACATAAAATGTCACAGCCTCCTGTTTCTAGCTGAGGGTCGTTTCCTGCCTCCACTAGTTTCGGGGACCGGTCTCCCCCTTTGGCCTGACCCCTCCACGCAGGTGGATTCGGGCGTGCGGTGGCGACTCGCCCGTCCGCACCCCAGAGATCCCTTCGTTCCTCGTTCCTGGAGCCATCTCCGCTCCTCTTCCTTCCTTCTCCCTCTTCCAGGCCTGGGCCTCTGTTACTAGGCCCGCCTCCGGAGCAAAGCTCATGCAGAGCCCCTGCTCCCTGCCACTTCTGCTCAGACTTCTCTGCACTGAACTAAGATGGTGCCCACCTTTTATACTCCCTTCTCAATGCACCCAGGAACTGCTTCCTCCCTGCTCCTGCACTACAGGGTTCCCCGTCCTCAGTGTTCCCTCCCCCCACTCCAGCCAGGGACAGGGACTGTCGTGCCCATCTCAGGGGCATATTGGTCGCCCTGCCCCACGGCAATGTGGTGTAATGCATGCAGGTGTCGGGTCCTGATCCACACTACATCCTTACCTGAGAGTGAGATATCACACCTCTGGGTGAGGTGCAATACCTCTGTAGCAACCGAGCCCTCAGGGTGCTACAGTTCCATTTATCTTCAGCCTAGGTGACGTATTGCGATACAGGGCCGTGATTTTGGCTATAAAAGGGTCCCCTAGACCCCTACCCCAAGCTTTTTAAGAGAATCATATATGGCGTGCCAGGAGACTCTATGGAATGCTTTCTCAGCATCCAACGAGAGTATCTAATTACAAATTTTTAACTGCATCTAGCCCAGGAAATACTTTGTGCCTAGTAGCAGTGTCTGCTAGTCAGCGGATTATCCCGGCTGTTAAGCAAGCTACACCACCTGTAGTTTGGACACTTAATTTTTTCAAAGGAAATGCTTCGGGACCACGGGATACTCAGTGAAGGAGGCACCCCAAGGCATAGGGGCTGGGACTGGCAGTAGGATGCCTTGCGGTGGACAGCCGAGCTCGATCCTTATAAAAGCTTTTTAACTGCAGCAGCTTTAGTGGACGCTACTGGAGCTGGAATTACGCGGCTGCTGGCATGAGACTTGCCCTCCAATAGATCCTTGTAAATGGATTTAAAGTGTATTCATTCAAATTAGAGAGACAATTTAAATTAAAAAGCTTAGAGCTGCCTCCAGCACAGGGGGGCTCGCTCGACCCACCAGCGGACAGGCACCAGTATTGGGAGAGGGGGGCTGGCCGTCAGGGTTCACCGCGGCTCTCACTTTTTGGATTTTAGAAGGGCATGACATGCCTATATTTGTGTCTCCCCCTCCTTTTACTCCTCCACCTCTTTTCTTTTCGCATGACTATATGTACTTGTCACTTTTCCATGTGTTAGTTGTGTCTTCTGAGCAGTTTGTCAGCTTTTGGACACCTTTGAAGGTGTTTTCTATGTGTTTCTATGTGTTTTTGTTTGCCTGCCATTGGTTTTAATGGTGTTCGAAGGTGTTCGACGAACAGTTCGACGAACAGTTCGGCGAACACACGGGTGTTCGACGAACCAAACTCGAACACTACGGGGGTGGCTCAACACTACTCATCGGGCGAATCGCTCTGGAACTGAAATCGGAACGCTCACTGACATTTCCCCTATCTTAAAGTCTGATAAACGCCGGAAAAATGACTAAGTCCAAAAAAAAAATTTTTTCAACTATTTTCAATTTTACTCCCGTGGGATATATATTCTACCCACGCACATTTGGAACTCTCCTGGGGTACCCTCACACATTTTATTCAATCATTTAGTGGATATTTTCACAAAAAAATGAAATTTTCCAAAATTCTGAAAATTGGCTGAAAATGACTAAATATCAAGGACTCATCCGACGAATCGCTCTGGAACTGAAATTGGAATGCTCACTGACATTTCCCCTATCTGAAAGTCTGATAAACGCAGGAAAAATGACTACGTCCAAAAAAAAATTTTTTTCAACTTTTTTCAATTTTACCCCCGTGGGATATATATTCTACCCACACACATTTGGAACTCTCCTGGGGTACCCACACACATATTATTACCTCATTTAGTGGATATTTTCACAAACAAGTGAAATTTTCAAAAATTCAGAAAATTGGCTGAAAACGACTACATATCAAGGACTCATTGGGAGAATCGCTCTGGAACTGAAATCGGAACGCTCACTGACATTTCCCCTATCTGAAAGTCTGATAAACGGCGAAAAAATGACTAAGTCCAAAAAAAAAATTTTTTTCAACTTTTTTCAATTTTACCCCCGTGGGATATATATTCTACCCACACACATTTGGAACTCTCCTGGGGTACCCACATACATATTATTACTAGAGATGAGCGTTGTTCTACTCGAACTGTTCGCCAATCTCAAATTCGAGCTGTTTTGGGCGGTGTTCGAGCCGGTCGGCGAACACGAACAATTTGAGAAAAATTCGGCTGTTCGAGGTTATGTTCGATAACTGTTCGTGCACCAAAATCATAACTGGATTTTTTCTCAGTAATGATGAAAATTAATGTTAATACGCAGTTTGAGTGTACAGCGGTGCGGGGGGAGGGGCAGGGGATGGATCTCTGTAGGAACAATGAAGATCTCCATTTTTTTTTCTCTTTCCCGCATTTGCAGTGGGGAGGTGCAATCTGTCAGCCTATCAGCAGCGCACACACGGAGCGAAGTGCTTTTTTTCACACAAGCAAGGGCATGTGTGATTGGCAGTGTATGTCACTTGTCCTTGCCCTATAAGACCAAGCCATTTTCCCCGTCGCCACCATTTTCTCACTGCTGCAGCTGCGTGTTAGACGGCACCGCTGTTGCTGTGTGCGCTATACCTTGTTAATTTCAAGCCAATTTTCGCACAAATCTACAGATAGCTTGGGAGTAGGGAATAGTTGTGATTGCAGTCCTTTTAAGGACTAGGTTACAGCATTTCCTACGACTTTTATCAAGCAGGTCTGTGCTCTTAAATAGATAGATTGTGGGAGTAAAGACTAATTGTAATTGGAGTCCTTTTCAGGACTAGGTTACATCAGTTCCTATCAGTTTTTGCCAGGCAGGTCTGTGCCAGTGCTGTGCAAGTTTTTTTCACAGCATTTGGCTGAATCTAGCAAAGCTAATCTTTTTTGGCCTATTGCAGAGTGTGTTAGTCAGTGGAGTAGCCTATCTGTGTTGCAAGATATACCACCTGTGTATAGAATACCAATTTTTTTACTGCACCTAGTGAAGTAAAATCTTTTGGGCATAGCATCATTCTATTAGTCCATCTATACTGACCTCCATCAGGTTGCAAACTGAATATAATTTTTTTCTGCATCTAGCTCTGAAAAAATATTTGGGCTTCTAGCAGTGTGTGGGACTTGGTCTATTAGTCCATCTATACTGACCTCCATCAGGTTGCAAATTAAAAATAATTTTTTTCTTCATTTAGCTCTGAAAAAATATTTAGGCTTCTAGCAGTGTGTGGGACATGTTCTATTAGTCCTTCCATACTGACCTCCAGCAGGTTGCAAATTGAATATAATTTTTTTCTGCATCTAGCTCTGAAAAAATATTTGGGCTTCTAGCGGTGTGTGGGACTTGGTCTATTAGTCCATCTATACTGACCTCCATCAGGTTGCAAATTAAAAATAATTTTTTTCTGCATCTAGCTCTGAAAAAATATTTGGGCTTCTAGCAGTGTGTGGGACTTGGTCTATTAGTCCATCTATACTGACCTCCATCAGGTTGCAAATTGAATAAAAAAAATTTCTGCATCTAGCTCTGAAAAAATATTTGGGCTTCTAGCGGTGTGTGGGACTTGGTCTATTAGTCCATCTATACTGACCTCCATCAGGTTGCAAATTGAATAAAAAAATTTTCTGCATCTAGCTCTGAAAAAATATTTGGGCTTCTAGCGGTGTGTGGGACTTGGTCTATTAGTCCATCTATACTGACCTCCATCAGGTTGCAAACTGAATATAATTTTTTTCTGCATCTAGCTCAGAAAAAATATTTGGGCTTCTAGCAGTGTGTGGGACTTGGTCTATTAGTCCATCTATACTGACCTCCATCAGGTTGCAAATTAAAAATAATTTTTTTCTTCATTTAGCTCTGAAAAAATATTTGGGCTTCTAGCAGTGTGTGGGACTTGTTCTATTAGTCCTTCTATACTGACCTCCAGCAGGTTGCAAATTGAATATAATTTTTTTCTGCATCTAGCTCTGAAAAAATATTTGGGCTTCTAGCGGTGTGTGGGACTTGGTCTATTAGTCCATCTATACTGAACTCCATCAGGTTGCAAATTAAAAATAATTTTTTTCTGCATCTAGCTCTGAAAAAATATTTGGGCTTCTAGCAGCGTGTGGGACTTGGTCTATTAGTCCATCTATACTGACCTCCATCAGGTTGCAAATTGAATAAAAAAAATTTCTGCATCTAGCTCTGAAAAAATATTTGGGCTTCTAGCGGTGTGTGGGACTTGGTCTATTAGTCCATCTATACTGACCTCCATCAGGTTGCAAATTAAAAATAATTTTTTTCTGCATCTAGCTCTGAAAAAATATTTGGGCTTCTAGCAGTGTGTGGGACTTGGTCTATTAGTCCATCTATACTGACCTCCATCAGGTTGCAAATTGAATAAAAAAAATTTCTGCATCTAGCTCTGAAAAAATATTTGGGCTTCTAGCGGTGTGTGGGACTTGGTCTATTAGTCCATCTATACTGACCTCCATCAGGTTGCAAATTAAAAATAATTTTTTTCTTCATTTAGCTCTGAAAAAATATTTGGGCTTCTAGCAGTGTGTGGGACTTGTTCTATTAGTCCTTCTATACTGACCTCCAGCAGGTTGCAAATTGAATATAATTTTTTTCTGCATCTAGCTCTGAAAAAATATTTGGGCTTCTAGCGGTGTGTGGGACTTGGTCTATTAGTCCATCTATACTGACCTCCATCAGGTTGCAAATTAAAAATAATTTTTTTCTGCATCTAGCTCTGAAAAAATATTTGGGCTTCTAGCAGTGTGTGGGACTTGGTCTATTAGTCCATCTATACTGACCTCCATCAGGTTGCAAATTGAATAAAAAAAATTTCTGCATCTAGCTCTGAAAAAATATTTGGGCTTCTAGCGGTGTGTGGGACTTGGTCTATTAGTCCATCTATACTGACCTCCATCAGGTTGCAAATTAAAAATAATTTTTTTCTGCATCTAGCTCTGAAAAAATATTTGGGCTTCTAGCAGTGTGTGGGACTTGGTCTATTAGTCCATCTATACTGACCTCCATCAGGTTGCAAATTGAATAAAAAAATTTTCTGCATCTAGCTCTGAAAAAATATTTGGGCTTCTAGCGGTGTGTTGGACTTGGTCTATTAGTCCATCTATACTGACCTCCATCAGGTTGCAAATTGAATAAAAAAAATGTCTGCATCTAGCTCTGAAAAAATTTTTGGGCTTCTAGCGGTGTGTGGGACTTGGTCTATTAGTCCATCTATACTGACCTCCATCAGGTTGCAAATTGAATAAAAAAATTTTCTGCATCTAGCTCTGAAAAAATATTTGGGCTTCTAGCGGTGTGTGGGACTTGGTCTATTAGTCCATCTATACTGACCTCCATCAGGTTGCAAACTGAATATAATTTTTTTCTGCATCTAGCTCTGAAAAAATATTTGGGCTTCTAGCAGTGTTTGGGACTTGGTCTATTAGTCCATCTATACTGACCTCCATCAGGTTGCAAATTAAAAATAATTTTTTTCTTCATTTAGCTCTGAAAAAATATTTGGGCTTCTAGCAGTGTGTGGGACTTGTTCTATTAGTCCTTCTATACTGACCTCCAGCAGGTTGCAAATTGAATATAATTTTTTTCTGCATCTAGCTCTGAAAAAATATTTGGGCTTCTAGCAGTGTGTGGGACTTGTTCTATTAGTCCTTCTATACTGACCTCCAGCAGGTTGCAAATTGAATATAATTTTTTTCTGCATCTAGCTCTGAAAAAATATTTGGGCTTCTAGCGGTGTGTGGGACTTGGTCTATTAGTCCATCTATACTGACCTCCATCAGGTTGCAAATTGAATAAAAAAATTTTCTGCATCTAGCTCTGAAAAAATATTTGGGCTTCTAGCGGTGTGTGGGACTTGGTCTAATAGTCCATCTATACTGACCTCCATCAGGTTGCAAATTGAATAAAAAATTTTTCTGCATCTAGCTCTGAAAAAATATTTGGGCTTCTAGCGGTGTGTGGGACTTGGACTAATAGTCCATCTATACTGACCTCCATCAGGTTGCAAATTAAAAATAATTTTTTTCTGCATCTAACCCAGCCAATAGTTTTGGCCTAATACCACAGTTTGGCCACTCAGCTCTGCTCGGTTACCATCCATTGTTTTTTTGTGCAAGCAACTCCAGAGTTGTGAATTAGTTAACCACCAAAATGAGTGGAAAAAGGCCTGCTGCTGGTGGAAAGGGGAATAGGCGTGTTGGGAAGGGGAAAAAAGGTTGTGTCCGTGGGGTAGGTGCAGAAGAAAGACCATCTTCCAGCCAAACTAAAATGTCTACTTCTTTTAGCGGACAATGTGATAAGATCCCTTTCTTACGGCCACGCCAATCGCTACAAATTCCAGATGAGGCACAAAAACAGCAGGTGCTTCAGCGGATATCAAGTGCTCCTTTAAGTGGGCTCTCCTCCACATCAACTTCAACATCACAAATACTCCAGTCCTCAAAGGTGTCACCCAAATCGCACTTGCTTCCTCACAGCTCCCAAATCTCCAGCTGCCCGTCTGAGTATGAGGTAGAACAGATGGTTGAGTCTGCAGAGCTGTTTACTCATACTATAGCCTGGGAATCAGAGGTCGACTCCAGCGCTTCTGTGAATCCAGACGAGGAAATGATCTGCACTGATGCCCAGAATCTTTATGAGTCGGATCCAGGACCAGACGCAGAAGGTTCTGACCATAATGTAGACCCTCATTCCCAAACTGTAACTCCTGTTGGTGGAGACAATGAGGAAGACGATGATAAGACTCAAATACCTGATTGGAGCGACAACTTTAGTTTTTTGTCAGGGCAGGAACAGGTTGGCTCTGAGGACGACGGATGTGATAACGCACAGGGTGATGATGATGAGGTCGGAGATCCCACTTACTGTCAACCCACAGTCAGCCAAGAGATGAGGTCAGCAGAGGAGGTGGAGGAAGATGCTAGTGACGACGAGGTCAGGTTGCGATTTCCTGGACAGAGACGTAGTACTGGAAGCACGTCAACAACTGCATCCTCAAACACAACTCTGCCTCTCACCACAAGTCGTGGTGGCTCTTCAGGTCGCATGGGTGCTAAGCCTTGCATAGCCTGGGCATTTTTTCAGATCGATAAAGATGACCCAACTCGTGTTATCTGTAACATTTGTCAGCAAAAGATAAGTAGAGGCCAAAAAATACATAGTTTGAGTACTTCATGCATGAACCGGCACATGGACATGAAGCATAAGTTGCAGTGGGAAGCTCAGTGTGCTACAATGCGGCCTAGCCGGCCGGGCCAACCACCGTCTGCCATATCTTGTGCATCCGCGGCCTCTTCATCCTCTGTGACTGGGGGGACAGCAGTCACACCTGTTTTGGGGCGCAGACCTGCCACCTCTTTACCCGCAACAGCCAGCGTGATTGGCAGGTCATCATTTTCTTTGGAGGTGGTAACACCAGCTGGTCTTGAGCGCTGTCCGACATCGATAGCACCACCTTTGGATCAAGGCAACCTAACATGTCCGCCTGCATCTTCCTCACAGACCGGCAGTTTGCCGGGGACACCCTTATCAACCCCGTCTAAGCACAATAGCCAGCCCTCGGTCCCTCAGATGTGGACAAGTAAAAGACCATTTCCCCCTAGCCATGAGAAAGCTAAGAGGTTGAATTTCACCATCTGCAAGCTCTTGGCTACAGAAATGCTGCCTTTCCGCCTGGTGGACACAGAGGATTTTCGAGACCTTATGTCCGTCGCAGTGCCCCAGTACCAGATGCCCAGTCGGCACTACTTCTCAAAGAAAGGTGTGCCTGCGCTCCACCAGCATGTCGCACACAACATCACCGCTTCTTTGAGAAACTCTGTGTGTGACAGGGTGCATTTCACCACAGACACTTGGACGAGTAGGCATGTACAGGGGCGTTACATGTCGCTGACTGGGCACTGGGTAACTATGGTGACAGCAGGACAAGGGGCTGCTGTCCAAGTCTTGCCGTCCCCACGAGTTGTGCGTCAATCCTCTTTATGTCAAAGTTCCTCCACTGCTTCTGCCTCCTCAACCTCCTCTCGGTCTTCCACCTGCACCCAAAGCCTGTCTGGTCATGCCACAAGCTTTCTAACTGCGCAGAAGGGATCCTGCACACCTCCTTACTATGCTGACAGTAGGGCTCAACGTCATCAGGCGGTTTTTACATTGAAATGTCTGGGAAATGTGAGTCACACAGCTGAGGAGTTGTGGTCAGCTCTGGAGAACCAATTTCATGAATTGTTGTCTCCACTGGACCTGAAACCAGGGAAGGCCGTGTGCGACAATGCTGCAAACCTGGGTGCGGCCCTTCGCCGGGGCAATGTCACACATGTGCCTTGTATGGCTCACGTGTTGAACCTGGTTGTCCAGCAATTTTTAGCCCACTATCCCAGACTAGATGGCCTTCTGCAGAGGGCACGGTCGCTGTGTGCTCACTTCCGCCGTTCGCATCCCGCAGCTCAGCGACTTACATCTCTACAGAAGTCGTTGGGCCTGCCACTTCACCGGCTAAAATGCGATGTGCCTACCCGGTGGAATTCAACTCTGCACATGTTGCAGCGACTGTGGCAGCACCGACAAGCCCTGGTGCAATACGTTCTGACGTATAGCCTGGGCCAACGAGATTCAGAGGTGGGGAAAATCACGCTGGAGGAGTGGTCTCAGATCAGGGACCTATGCACCCTTCTGCACAGTTTTGAAATGGCGACGAAGATGTTTAGTGCTGACGATGCCATTATCAGCATGACTATTCCGGTGATTTACATGCTGGAGCACATGTTAAACAGAATTCGGAGTCAGGTGGTGGCACAAGAGGAGGTGGAGGAAGTAGAGGAGGAGGAGTTGTATGCGGAAGGGCTAACATCTGCAAGGTCCAGACGGTCGGCAGCACCAAGGCGGCAGGCATGTGAGGGTGGGGGAGATGATTTTACCAGGGCGCATGGTAGCAGCCAAACTAGTGAGGAAGGTGCAGGAGCCCAGGAAGAAGTGGAGGACGAACTGATGGAAGACTCATCAGATGAGGGAGACCTTGATCACATTTCTGTTGTGCGAGGTTGGGGGGAGAGGACAGAGGAAGGAAGCATGATTGTTACCTCGCCACCAACACAACAGGGACTTGGTGCTCCTGGATGCGCAACACACATGAGTGCCTTCTTGCTGCACTACCTGCAACATGACCCTCGAATTGTGAGAATTAGAAATAATCCTGACTACTGGGTTGCCACACTGTTAGATCCCCGGTACAAAAGTAAATTTGCAGAAATTATTCCTGCCATAGAAAGGGATGCACGCATGCAGGAGTATCAGCAGAGACTGTTGCAGAATCTTACATGTGCTTTTCCACAAAATACCAGTGGTGCACGTAGTGAATCTCACAGTTCCAACTTGCCAACCGTGGGACCGTCAAGTGTTCAGCACTCAAACCGTAACAGAACCACAGTATCTGCTGGTAACATCAATTTTGCAGAATCATTTCACCACTTTTTTAGCCCATCCTTTGCAAGGCCACAGGAGACAAGAAGTCTGACACATAGTCAACGCCTAGAGAAGATGGTACAGGAGTATCTCCAAGTAAACATTGAAGCCACGACTGTGTCACTGGACCCTTGCTCTTTTTGGGCTTCCAATCTGGATAAATGGCCGGAGCTAGCCACTTACGCCTTGGAGATCTTGTCATGCCCCGCAGCCAGCGTTCTGTCTGAACGTGTGTTCAGCGCTGCTGGTGGTGTGCTGACAGATAAGCGCACGCGGCTCTCCACTGATAATGTAGACAGACTCACGTTCATAAAGATGAACAAATCATGGATCCGAAACGACTTTTCTACCCCTGTGTCATCCTGGGGAGAGTAAAAGCTTGATGATTGGTTAAAATCACCCTACCAACCGTTTTAAGCTTTCAAATTACTAATCATGTTTATCTGTATCTTGACTGGAAAATAATTTGGGCTTTGTAGCAGTGTGCAGCACTGATCCTATTAGGCCATCTATAATAAGCTTCACCAGATTTAAAATTAAAAATAATTTTTAGCTGCATCTAGCCCGGAAAATAATTTTGGGGCTCCGAGATGCGCAAGACACATAAGTGCCTTCTTGCTGCACTACCTGCAGCATGACCCTCATATTGTCAGAATTCGAAGTAATCATGACTACTGGGTTGCCACACTCTTAGATCCCCCAAACTTTTCGATCAACCTTTTCATTTTAATAAAGACCACAAAAATGGTCATTTTTGAAATTATAAGCATTAGCAGGTTGTTAGAAACTGAAATCAAACAGTTTTCAACTCAAAACTTTATTCTAGGTGATGTTACATTTTCACATAGGACCCCTTGTTCGAAAGGAGCTTCTGAACTCTCTCGTCCATTGAATTTGTCAGGTTTTGGATGGTTTCTGCTTCAATTGTTTTGCATGAGGACAGAATACCCTCCCAGAGCTGTTGCTTAGATGTGAACTGCCTCCCGCCATCATAGACACTCCTTTTAATGATGCTCCAAAGGTTCTGAATGGGGTAGAGGTCAGGGGAGCATGGGGGTCACACCATAAGTTTGTCCCCTTTTATGCCCATATCAGCCAGAGATGCAGATGTTTTATGTGCAGCATGAGATGGTGCATTATCATGCAGAAAAATGATCTTGCTGTGAAATACACGGTTCTTCTTCTTGAACCATGGCAGGAAGTGCTGTTTGAGAAAATCCACATACATTATGGAGTTCATCTTTAGCGCCTTAAGGGATCCTAAAGGGGCCGACAATCTCTCTCCCCATGATTCCAGCCCAAAACATTACTCCACCTCCTCCTTGTTGGCGCTGTAGCCGTGTTTGCGTGGGGTGTCCATCAACCAGCCATCCTCCACTCCATTCATCTGGACCATCGAGCGCTGCACGGCACTCATCCGTGAACAAAACAGTTTTGAAATCAGTCTTCATGTAATGTTTGGCCCACTGGAGCCGTTTCTGCTTGTGTGAAGTGGATAGAGGAGGTCGACAGGATGGCGTATGCACAGCTGCAAACCTCTGAAGGACCCTGCATCTTGTTGTTCGGGGGACGTTGGAGGCACAAGCAGCTTCAAAAACTTGTCTGCTGCTATGACAAGGCTTTTTTGCCGCTGCTCTTTCAACCTGACGTAATTGCCTGTAGGAAAGAGTCCTCAATTTGCCCTTATCAGCACGCACACGTGTGTACTGTGAATCAGCTACATACTTCTTGATTGCCAAGACACTTCATCCTGATCATCGCACAATGTTGATTGTAGTCATGCCTTGACCTAAACACTCCACAATTTGTTGCTTCTCAGCAGCCGACACATCCTTTTTCTTTCCCATTTTGGCAGAAAATGTAGGCTGCTTAATAATGTGAGAGAGCCTTCTTAAGTAGTCTTGCCTTTCATTGGACACACCTGCCAAACTAATTAGCACAGGTGTCTGCAATTGCTTACAGTGATATAAAGAGCCCTGACACACATCACCATCAATGAGTTTAACTGACAAACAAACAAATTCTTCCCTTATCACTCCTAAACACTTTTTGCATAATAATTTGGAACGCGGTGTACATGTGTTTTTCCACAAAACACCAGTGGTTCACGTAGTGAATCTTACAGTTCTAACTTGCCAACCGTGGTCTGTATGGAATTGTTCAATAAAGGGCCCAAAATTAAGATAACATAGATGGAAGAGGTCTCTATGAATAGGAATTCCTAAGTATTTGATACCCTGTGAGGGCCAGGCAAAGGGAAAGTTGGACTGGATGGAATCCTATATGGATTTAGGGAGGGAGACATCGAGGGCCTCAGACTTCGCTGCATTGATTTTAAAATTTTACCATGTAACAAAGTGATCTATTTCAGCCATAACAGCAGGGATGGATATATGTGATTGAGTGATATATACTAGGACATCATCAGCAAATAGAGAGCACTTGTACTCGGTGCCTCCCACCTCAATCCACCTAATATTGGGGTTATGGCGAATTGATAAGAGCAGGTGCTCCGTCACTAGGATGTATAAGAGAGGGGACAGAGGACATCCCTGCCTTGTCCCATTGGTGATTGTGAAAGGTGATGAAAATGTTCTGACGCACCCCCTGGGCCTTGGGACACCCGGAGCCGGACCCTTTTTGGTGGATGCTGGTGGTTGTAGTCTTCGTGGCGGCGATCCGGTTCCGTGGCTCAGGGCGGTCAAACCAGTGGCGGAACTATTTATGTGGTTTTGATGTTTAAATGTCCGACTACGCCACCCGTGGATTGCGGTCAGAGTGAACCGCCGCTACAGGGCAGACCGCTAAGGCTGGTGTTGTGGGTGCAGCAGAGCGTAGCATAACTCCCCACGGGAGGAGTATAGCCTCAGGGCAGTGTATGCGGAGGATGGGGGTGATGGTGCAGGGCAGCAGCAGTAACGACACGGAGTCAGTGATGCAGTTCAGGGCCTTTACTCACAGTTCTTATTATGCAGACCACGTCTGCAGGTAACGGCTGCCCACGTCGTACTGTGCTCACCAGGTGAGGGGCTCAGAAAACTCCCAGATAACTTTGGAGCGCTTCACAGGACCCCCTTTGTGTGTCCTTTGTCTGGCCTTTCTTACCAACACTTCTGTCCGGCTGCCTCGGGCCTCCTCTTGGTAAACTTGGCGCCAGTTTCCCTGACCCTATGTGGTGCCTTCCTAGCGGGTGGAGCAAGGGGCTGCGCCACATAAAATGTCAGAGCCTCCGGTTTCTAGCTGAGGGTCGTTTCCTGCCTCCACTAGTTCGGGGACCGGTCTCCCCCTTTGGCCTGACCCCTCCACGCAGGTGGATTCGGGCGTGCGGTGGCGACTCGCCCTTCCGCACCCCTGGGATCCCTTCATTCCTCGTTCCTGGAGCCTTCTCTGCTCCTCTTCCTTCCTTCTCCCTCTTGCAGGCCTGGGCCTCTGTTACTAGGCCCGCCTCCGGAGCAGATCTCATGCAGAGCCCCTGCTCCCTGCCACTTCTGCTCAGACTTCTCTGCACTGAACTAAGATGGTGCCCACCTTTTATACTCCCCTCTCAATGCACCCAGGAACTGCTTCCTCCCTGCTCCTGCACTGCAGGGTTCCCCTTCCTCAGTGTTCCCTCCCCCCACTCCAGCCAGGGACAGGGACTGTCGTGCCCATCTCAGGGGCATATTGGTCGCCCTGCCCCACGGCAATGTGGTGTAATGCATGCAGGTGTCGGGTCCTGATCCACACTCCATCCTTATCTGAGAGTGAGATATCACACCTCTGGGTGAGGTGCAATACGTCTGTAGCAACCGAGCCCTCGGTGCTACAGTTCCATTTATCTTCAGCCTAGGTGACGTATTGTGATACAGGGCCGTGATTTTGGCTATAAAAGGGTCCCCTAGACCCCTACCCCAAGCTTTTTAAGAGAATCATATATGGCGTGCCAGGAGACTCTATGGAATGCTTTCTCAGCATCCAATGAGAGTATCTACTTACAAATTTTTAACTGCATCTAGCCCAGGAAATACTTTGTGCCTAGTAGCAGTGTCTGCTAGTCAGCGGATTATCCCGGCTGTTAAGCAAGCTACACCACCTGTAGTTTGGACACTTAATTTTTTCAAAGGAAATGCTTCGGGACCACGGGATACTCAGTGAAGAGCATCAGGAGGCACCCCAAGGCATAGGGGCTGGGACTGGCACTAGGATGCCTTGCGGTGGACAGCCGAGCTCGATCCTTATAAAAGCTTTTTAACTGCAGCAGCTTTAGTGGACGCTACTGGAGCTGGAATTACGCGGCTGCTGGCATGAGACTTGCCCTCCAATAGATCCTTGTAAATGGATTTAAAGTGTATTCATTCAAATTAGAGGGACAATTTAAATTAAAAAGCTTAGAGCTGCCTCCACCACAGGGGGGCTCTCTCGACCCACCAGCGGACAGGCACCAGTATTGGGAGAGGGGGGCTGGCCATCAGGGTTCACCGCGGCTCTGGCACAAACCCGGCGACACGGAGGTGGCACGGGCAGGAGCGGACTGGCCGTGTCGGCTTCTCACTTTTTGGATTTTAGAAGGGCATGACATGCCTATATCTGTGTCTCCCCCTCCTTTTACTCCTCCACCTCTTTTCTTTTCGCATGACTATATGTACTTGTCACTTTTCCATGTGTTAGTTGTGTCTTCTGAGCAGTTTGTCAGCTTTTGGACACCTTTGAAGGTGTTTTCTATGTGTTTCTATGTGTTTTTGTTTGCATGCCATTGGTTTTAACGGTGTTCGAAGGTGTTCGACGAACAGTTCGACGAACAGTTCGGCGAACACACGGGTGTTCGACGAACCGAACCGAACTCGAACACTACGGGGGTGGCTCAACACTAATTATTACCTAATTTAGTGGATGTTTTCACAAAAAAGTGAAATTTTCAAAAATTCAGAAAATTGGCTGAAAACGACAAAATATCAAGGACTCATTGGGAGAATCGCTCTGGAACTGAAATCGGAACGCTCACTGACATTTCCCCTATCTGAAAGTCTGATAAACGGCAAAAAAATAACTAAGTCCAAAAAAAAATTTTTTTCAACTTTTTTCAATTTTACCCCCCTGGGATATATATTCTACCCACACACATTTGGAACTCTCCTGGGGTACCCACACACATATTACTACCTAATTTAGTGGATATTTTCACAAAAAAGTGACATTTTCAAAAATTCAGAAAATTGGCTGAAAACGACAAAATATCAAGGACTCATTGGGAGAATCGCTCTGGAACTGAAATCGGAACGCTCACTGACATTTCCCCTATCTGAAAGTCTGATAAACGGCGAAAAAATGACTAAGTCCAAAAAAAAAATTTTTTCAACTTTTTTCAATTTAACCCCCGTGGGATTCTACCCACGCACATTTGGAACTCTCCTGGGGTACCCTCACACATTTTATTCCCTCATTTAGTGGATATTTTCACAAAAAAATGAAATTTTCCAAAATTCTGAAAATTGGCTGAAAATGACTAAATATCAAGGACTCATCCGACGAATCGCTCTGGAACTGAAATTGGAATGCTCACTGACATTTCCCCTATCTGAAAGTCTGATAAACGCAGGAAAAATGACTACGTCCAAAAAAAAATTTTTTTCATCTTTTTTCAATTTTACCCCCGTGGGATATATATTCTACCCACACACATTTGGAACTCTCCTAGGGTACCCACACACATATTATTACCTCATTTAGTGTGGATATTTTCACAAACAAGTGAAATTTTCAAAAATTCAGAAAATTGGCTGAAAACGACAAAATATCAAGGACTCATTGGGAGAATCGCTCTGGAACTGAAATCGGAATGCTCACTGACATTTCCCCTATCTGAAAGTCTGATAAACGGCGAAAAAATGACTAAGTCCAAAAAAAAAATTTTTTTCAATTTTACCCCCGTGGGATATATATTCTACCCACAAACATTTGGAACTCTCCTGGGGTACCCACACACATATTATTACCTCATTTAGTGTGGATATTTTCACAAGCAAGTGAAATTTTCAAAAATTCAGAAAATTGGCTGAAAACGACTAAATATCAAGGACTCATCGGACGAATCGCTCTGGAACTGAAATTGGAATGCTCACTGAAATTTCCCCTATCTGAAAGTCTGATAAACGGAGAAAAAATGACTAAGTCCAAAAAAATTATTTTTTCAACTTTTTTCAATTTTACCCCCGTGGGATATATATTCTACCCACACACATTTGGAACTCTCCTGGGGTACCCGCACACATATTATTACCTCATTTAGTGGATATTTTCACAAACAAGTGAAATTTTCAAAAATTCAGAAAATTGGCTGAAAACGACAAAATATCAAGGACTCATTGAGAGAATCGCTCTGGAACTGAAATCGGAACGCTCACTGACATTTCCCCTATCTGAAAGTCTGATAAACGCCGGAAAAATGACTAAGTCCAAAAAAAAATTTTTTTAAACTTTTTTCAATTTTACGCCCGTGGGATATATATTCTACCCACACCCATTTGGAACTCTCCTGGGGTACCCGCACACATATTATTACCTCATTTAGTGGATATTTTCACAAACAAGTGAAATTTTCAAAAATTCAGAAAATTGGCTGAAAACGACTACATATCAAGGACTCATTGGGAGAATCGCTCTGGAACTGAAATCGGAACGCTCACTGACATTTCCCCTATCTGAAAGTCTGATAAACGGCAAAAAAATGAATAAGTCCAAAAAAAAATTTTTTTCAACTTTTTTCAATTTTATCCCCGTGGGATATATATTCTTCCCACAAACATTTGGAACTCTCCTGGGGTACCCACACACATATTATTACCTCATTTAGTGTGGATATTTTCACAAGCAAGTGAAATTTTCAAAAATTCAGAAAATTAGCTGAAAACGACTAAATATCAAGGACTCATCGGGCGAATCGCTCTGGAACTGAAATTGGAATGCTCACTGACATTTCCCCTATCTAAAAGTGTGATAAACGCCGGAAAAATGACTAAGTCCAAAAAAAGATTTTTTCAACTTTTTTCAATTTTACTCCCGTGGGATATATATTCTGCCCACGCACATTTGGAACTCTCCTGGGGTACCCGCACACATATTTTTACCTCATTTAGTGGATATTTTCACAAACAAGTGAAATTTTCAAAAATTCAGAAAATTGTCTGAAAACGAATAAATATCAAGGACTCATCGGGCGAATCACTCTGGAACTGAAATTGGAATGCTCACTGACATTTCCCCTATCTGAAAGTCTGATAAACGCAGGAAAAATGACTAAATCCAAAAAAAAAATTTTTTTCAACTTTTTTCAATTTTACCCCCGTGGGATATATATTCTACCCAAACACATTTGAAACTCTCCTGGGGTGCCCGCACACATATTATTACCTCATTTAGTGGATATTTTCACAAACAAGAGAAATTTTCAAAAATTCAGAAAATTGGCTGAAAACGACTAAATATCAAGGACTCATCGGGCGAATCACTCTGGAACTGAAATTGGAATGCTCACTGACATTTCCCCTATCTGAAAGTCTGATAAACACAGGAAAAATGACTAAGTCCCAAAAAAAAATTTTTTCAACTTTTTTCAATTTTACCCCCGTGGGATATATATTCTACCCACACACATTTGGAACTCTCCTGGGGTACCCTCACACATATTAATCCCTCATTTAGTGGATATTTTCACAAAAAAGCGAAATTTTCAAAAATTCTGAAAATTTGCTGAAAGCGAATAAATATCAAGGACTCATCGTACGAATCGCTCTGGAACTGAAATTGGAATGCTCACTGACATTTCCCCTATCTGAAAGTCTGATAAATGCAGGAAAAATGACTTAGTCCAAAAAAAAAAATTTTTTAAACTTTTTTCAATTTTACACCCCGTGGGATATATATTCTACCCACACACATTTGAAACTCTCCTGAGGTACCCATACACATATTATTACCTCATTTAGTGGATATTTTCACAAACAAGAGAAATTTTCGAAAATTCAGAAAATTGGCTGAAATCAACTAAATATCAAGGACTCATCGGGCGCATCACTCTGGAACTGAAATCGGAATGCTAACTGACATTTCCCCGATCTAAAAGTCTGATAAACGCCAGAAAAATGACTAAGTCCAAAAAAAAATTTTTTTAAACTTTTTTCAATTTTACTCCCGTGGGATATATATTCTACCCACACACATTTGGAACTCTCCTGGGGTACCCGCACACATATTATTACCTCATTTAGTGGATATTTTCACAAACAAGTGAAATTTTCAAAAATTCAGAAAATTGGCTGAAAACGACTAAATATCAAGGACTCATCGGACGTATCGCTCTGGAACAGAAATTGGAATGCTCACTGACATTTCCCCTATCTGAAAGTCTGATAAACGGAGAAAAAATGACAAAGTCCAAAAAAAAAATGTTTTCAACTTTTTTCAATTTTACCCCTGTGGGATATATATTCTACCCACACACATTTGGAACTCTCCTGGGGTACCCGCACACATATTATTACCTCATTTAGTGGATATTTTCACAAACAAGAGAAATTTTCAAAAATTCAGAAAATTGACTGAAATCAACTAAATATCAAGGACTCATCGGGCGAATCGCTCTGGAACTGAAATCCGAACGCTCACTGACATTTCCCCGATCTAAAAGTCTGATAAACGCCAGAAAAATGACTAAGTCCAAAAAAAAATTTTTTAAACTTTTTTCAATTTTACTCCCGTGGGATATATATTCTACCCACACACATTTGGTACTCTCCTGGGGTAACCTCACACATATTATTCCCTCATTTAGTGGATATTTTCACAAACAAGTGAAATTTTCAAAAATTCAGAAAATTGGCTGAAAACGACTAAATATCAAAGACTCATCGTACGAATCGCTCTGGAACTGAAATTGGAATGCTCACTGACATTTCCCCTATCTGAAAGTCTGATAAATGCAGGAAAAATGACTTAATCCAAAAAAAAATTTTTTTAAACTTTTTTCAATTTTACTCCCGTGGGATATATATTCTACCTACGCACATTTGGAACTCTCCTGGGGTACCCTCACACATATTATTCCCTCATTTAGTGGATATTTTCACAAACAAGTGAAATTTTCAAAAATTCAGAAAATGGGCTGAAAACGACTAAATATCAAGGACTCATTGGGAGAATCACTCTGGAACTGAAATCGGAACGCTCACTGACATTTCCCCTATCTGAAAGTCTGATAAATGCAGGAAAAATGACAGTCCCAAAAAAAAAATTTTTCAAATTTTTTCAATTTTACTCCCGTGGGATATATATTCTACCCACGCACATTTGGAACTCTCCTGGGGTACCCTCACACATATTAATCCCTCATTTAGTGGATATTTTCACAAAAAAGTGAAATTTTCAAAAATTCTGAAAATTGGCTGAAAACGACTAAATATCAAGGACTAATCGTACGAATCGCTCTGGAACTGAAATTGGAATGCTCACTGACATTTCCCCTATCTGAAAGTCTGATAAATGCAGGAAAAATGACAGTCCAAAAAAAATTTTTTTTCAACTTTTTTCAATTTTACCCCCGTGGGATATATATTCTACCCATACACATTTGGAACTCTCCTGGGGTACCCTCACACATATTAATCCCTCATTTAGTGGATATTTTCACAAAAAAGCGAAATTTTCAAAAATTCTGAAAATTGGCTGAAAGCGACTAAATATCAAGGACTCATCGTACGAATCGCTCTGGAACTGAAATTGGAATGCTCACTGACATTTCCCCTATCTGAAAGTCTGATAAATGCAGGAAAAATGACAGTCCAAAAAAAAAAATTTTTTAAACTTTTTTCAATTTTACTCCCGTGGGATATATATTCTACCCACGCACATTTGGAACTCTCCTGGGGTACCCTCACACATATTATTCCCTCATTTAGTGGATATTTTCACAAAAAAGTGAAATTTTCAAAAATTCAGAAAATTGGCTGAAAACGACTAAATATCAAGGACTCATCGGGCGAATCGCTCTGGAACTGAAATTGGAATGCTCACTGACATTTCCCCTATCTGAAAGTCTGATAAACACAGGAAAAATGACAAAGTCCAAAAAAAAAATGTTTTCAACTTTTTTCAATTTTACCCCTGTGGGATATATATTCTACCCACACACATTTGGAACTCTCCTGGGGTACCCGCACACATATTATTACCTCATTTAGTGGATATTTTCACAAACAAGAGAAATTTTCAAAAATTCAGAAAATTGGCTGAAATCAACTAAATATCAAGGACTCATCGGGCGAATCGCTCTGGAACTGAAATCCGAACGCTCACTGACATTTCCCCGATCTAAAAGTCTGATAAATGCAGGAAAAATGACTTAATCCAAAAAAAAATTTTTTTAAACTTTTTTCAATTTTACTCCCGTGGGATATATATTCTACCTACGCACATTTGGAATTCTCCTGGGGTACCCTCACACATATTATTCCCTCATTTAGTGGATATTTTCACAAAAAAGTGAAATTTTCAAAAATTCAGAAAATTGGCTGAAAACGACTAAATATCAAGGACTCATTGGGAGAATCACTCTGGAACTGAAATCGGAACGCTCACAGACATTTCCCCTATCTGAAAGTCTGATAAATGCAGGAAAAATGACAGTCCCAAAAAAAAAATTTTTCAAATTTTTTCAATTTTACTCCCGTGGGATATATATTCTACCCACGCACATTTGGAGCTCTCCTGGGGTACCCTCACACATATTAATCCCTCATTTAGTGGATATTTTCACAAAAAAGTGAAATTTTCAAAAATTCTGAAAATTGGCTGAAAACGACTAAATATCAAGGACTAATCGTACGAATCGCTCTGGAACTGAAATTGGAATGCTCACTGACATTTCCCCTATCTGAAAGTCTGATAAATGCAGGAAAAATGACAGTCCAAAAAAAATTTTTTTTAAACTTTTTTCAATTTTACCCCCGTGGGATATATATTCTACCCATACACATTTGGAACTCTCCTGGGGTACCCTCATACATATTAATCCCTCATTTAGTGGATATTTTCACAAAAAAGCGAAATTTTCAAAAATTCTGAAAATTGGCTGAAAGCGACTAAATATCAAGGACTCATCGTACGAATCGCTCTGGAACTGAAATTGGAATGCTCACTGACATTTCCCCTATCTGAAAGTCTGATAAATGCAGGAAAAATGACAGTCCAAAAAAAAAAATTTTTTAAACTTTTTTCAATTTTACTCCCGTGGGATATATATTCTACCCACGCACATTTGGAACTCTCCTGGGGTACCCTCACACATATTATTCCCTCATTTAGTGGATATTTTCACAAAAAAGTGAAATTTTCAAAAATTCAGAAAATTGGCTGAAAACGACTAAATATCAAGGACTCATCGGGCGAATCGCTCTGGAACTGAAATTGGAATGCTCACTGACATTTCCCCTATCTGAAAGTCTGATAAACACAGGAAAAATGACTAAGTCCAAAAAAAAAATTTTTTCAACTTTTTTCAATTTTACCCCCGTGGGATATATATTCTACCCACACACATTTGGAACTCTCCTTGGGGACCCGCACACATATTATTACCTCATTTAGTGGATATTTTCACAAACAAGAGAAATTTTCAAAAATTCTGAAAATTGGCTGAAAACAACTAAATATCAAGGACTCATCGGGCGAATCGCTCTGGAACTGCAATTGGAACGCTCACTGACATTTCCCCTATCTGAAAGTCTGATAAATGCAGGAAAAATGACTTAGTCCAAAAAAAAAAATTTTTCAACTTTTTTCAGTTTTACTCCCGTGGGATATATATTCTACCCACGCACATTTGGAACTCTCCTGGGGTACCCTCACACAAATTAATCCCTCATTTAGTGGATATTTTCACAAAAAAGCGAAATTTTCAAAAATTCTGAAAATTGGCTGAAAGCGACTAAATATCAAGGACTCATCGTACGAATCGCTCTGTAACTGAAATTGGAATGCTCACTGACATTTCCCCTATCTGAAAGTCTGATAAATGCAGGAAAAATGACTTAGTCCAAAAAAAAAAATTTTTTAAACTTTTTTCAATTTTACTCCCGTGGGATATATATTCTACCCACGCACATTTGGAACTCTCCTGGGGTACCCTCACACATATTATTCCCTCATTTAGTGGATATTTTCACAAAAAAGTGAAATTTTCAAAAATTCTGAAAATTGGCTGAAAACGACTAAATATCAAGGACTCATCGGGCCAATCACTCTGGAACTGAAATCGGAACGCTCACTGACATTTCCCCGATCTAAAAGTCTGATAAACGCCAGAAAAATGACTAAGTCCAAAAAAAAATTTTTTAAAACTTTTTCAATTTTACCCCCGTGGGATATAGATTCTACCCACACACATTTGGAACTCTCCTGGGGTACCCGCACACATATTATTACCTCATTTAGTGGATATTTTCACAAACAAGAGAAATTTTCAAAAATTCTGAAAATTGGCTGAAAACAACTAAATATCAAGGTCTCATCGGGCGAATCGCTCTGGAACTGAAATCGGAACGCTCACTGACATTTCCCCTATCTGAAAGTCTGATAAACGGTGAAAAAATGACTAAGTCCCCCAAAAAAAAATTTTTCAACTTTTTTCAGTTTTACTCCCGTGGGATATATATTCTACCCACGCACATTTGGAACTCTCCTGGGGTACCCTCACACAAATTAATCCCTCATTTAGTGGATATTTTCACAAAAAAGCGAAATTTTCAAAAATTCTGAAAATTGGCTGAAAGCGACTAAATATCAAGGACTCATCGTACGAATCGCTCTGTAACTGAAATTGGAATGCTCACTGACATTTCCCCTATCTGAAAGTCTGATAAATGCAGGAAAAATGACTTAGTCCAAAAAAAAAAATTTTTTAAACTTTTTTCAATTTTACTCCCGTGGGATATATATTCTACCCACGCACATTTGGAACTCTCCTGGGGTACCCTCACACATATTATTCCCTCATTTAGTGGATATTTTCACAAAAAAGTGAAATTTTCAAAAATTCTGAAAATTGGCTGAAAACGACTAAATATCAAGGACTCATCGGGCCAATCACTCTGGAACTGAAATCGGAACGCTCACTGACATTTCCCCGATCTAAAAGTCTGATAAACGCCAGAAAAATGACTAAGTCCAAAAAAAAATTTTTTTAAACTTTTTTCAATTTTACCCCCGTGGGATATAGATTCTACCCACACACATTTGGAACTCTCCTGGGGTACCCGCACACATATTATTACCTCATTTAGTGGATATTTTCACAAACAAGAGAAATTTTCAAAAATTCTGAAAATTGGCTGAAAACAACTAAATATCAAGGTCTCATCGGGCGAATCGCTCTGGAACTGAAATCGGAACGCTCACTGACATTTCCCCTATCTGAAAGTCTGATAAACGGCGAAAAAATGACTAAGTCCCCAAAAAATAAATTTTTTCAACTTTTTTCAATTTTACCCCCGTGGGATATATATTCTAACCACACACATTTGGAACTCTCCTGGGGTACCCGCACACATATTATTACCTGATTTAGTGGATATTTTCACAAACAAGTGAAATTTTCAAAAATTCAGAAAATTGGCTGAAAACGACTAAATATCGAGGACTCATCGGACGAATCGCTCTGGAACTGAAATTGGAATGCTCACTGACATTTTCCCTATCTGAAAGTCTGATAAACGGAGAAAAAATGACAAAGTCCAAAAAAAAAATGTTTTCAACTTTTTTCAATTATACCCCTGTGGGATATATATTCTACCCACACACATTTGGAACTCTCCTGGGGTACCCGCACACATATTATTACCTTATTTAGTGGATATTTTCACAAACAAGAGAAATTTTCAAAAATTCAGAAAATTGGCTGAAATCAACTAAATATCAAGGACTCATCGGGCGAATCGCTCTGGAACTGAAATCCGAACGCTCACTGACATTTCCCCGATCTAAAAGTCTGATAAACGCCAGAAAAATGACTAAGTCCAAAAAAAAATGTTTTAAACTTTTTCAATTTTACTCCCGTGGGATATATTTTCTACCCACACACATTTGGAACTCTCCTGGGGTACCCAAACACATATTATTACCTAATTTAGTGGATATTTTCTCAAAAAAGTGAAATTTTCAAAAATTCAGAAAATTGGCTGAAAACGAAAAAATATCAAGGACGCATTGGGGAATCGATCTGGACCTGAAATCGGAACGCTCACTGACATTTCCCCTATCTGAAAGTCTGATAAATGCAGGAAAAATGACTTAATCCAAAAAAAAATTTTTTTAAACTTTTTTCAATTTTACTCCCGTGGGATATATATTCTACCTACGCACATTTGGAACTCTCCTGGGGTACCCTCACACATATTATTCCCTCATTTAGTGGATATTTTCACAAAAAAGTGACATTTTCAAAAATTCAGAAAATTGGCTGAAAACGTCTAAGGCTATGTGCCCACGATGCAGAAATGAAGCAGAAAATTTCTGCAGCATTTCTGCATCTCCCTGGCAGAAAAAAACGCATGCAGATTGTGCATGCGTTTTTCCTGCAGAATACATGCGGATCCACATGCGGGTTCACATGCGTTTCCGCATGCAGATTGACAAGCACTTTCCAGGCGATAGCATCACTTGGAAAGTGCTTGACAACTAGGTCACACTGTATAAATTCATGCAAACAGCATGGATTTATACAGTGTGAACCGTAAAAAGTAAAACAAATAAAGCTATACTCACCCCCGAGGCCCCGGCGTGGCTGCAGCGCTGCTTCCTGGCTGGTTCCCGGCTGCCGGCATATCGCGAGACAGAGCGGTGAAGGGCCTGCGGTCACATGACTGTGACGTCACCGCAGGTCCTTCAGCGCTGCTGGCATTCAGAGAGAAGACGCCGGACAGGTGAGTATAAACTTTATTTGTTATTTTATTCTTTTTTTACAGGTACAGTGGTACCCAGGTCTGGATGAGAGTCTCCTCTCCTCCAGAACTGGGTACCATCCGCACATAGAGACGCATAGAAGCCGCTTGTACAAATGTACAGTCGCGGTTTCTATGCGTCTCAATGCAAGTCAATGGCGGGAGTTCCGCTGCGCTTCCGCAAAATTAAATGACATGCTGCGGATTTTTGTACGTAGCATAAACGCTGCGGAAAAATCCGCAGCATGTGCATAGAACTTGCGGAATCCCATTGGGGACCATGGGGTGCGGATCTACATGCGTTTTTCAAGCGTTTACGCTGCGGAAATTCCGCAGCATATACGCTTGAAAAATGCTACGTGGGCACACAGCCTAAATATCAAGGACTCATTGGAAGAATCACTCTGGAACTGAAATCGGAACGCTCACTGACATTTCCCCTATCTGAAAGTCTGATAAACGGTGAAAAAATGTCTAAGTCCCAAAATAAAATTTTTCAAATTTTTTCAATTTTACTCCCGTGGGATATATATTCTACCCACGCACATTTGGAACTCTCCTGGGGTACCCTCACACATATGAATCCCTCATTTAGTGGATATTTTCACAAAAAAGTGAAATTTTCAAAAATTCTGAAAATTGGCTGAAAACGACTAAATATCAAGGACTCATCGTACGAATCGCTCTGGAACTGAAATTGGAATGCTCACTGACATTTCCCCTATCTGAAAGTCTGATAAATGCCGGAAAAATGACTAAGTCCAAAAAAAAAATGTTTTCCACTTTTTTCAATTTTACCCCTGTGGGATATATATTCTACCCACACACATTTGGAACTCTCCTGGGGTACCCGCACACATATTATTACCTCATTTAGTGGATATTTTCACAAACCAGAGAGATTTTCAAAAATTCAGAAAATTGGCTGAAAACGACTAAATATCAAGGACTCATCGGGTGAATCGCTCTGGAACTGAAATTGGAATGCTCACTGACATTTCCCCGATCTAAACGTCTGATAAACGCCGGAAAAATGACTAAGTCCAAAAAAAAAATGTTTTCAAACTTTTTTCAATATTACCCCCATGGGATATATATTCTACCCACACACATCTTGAAATCTCCTGGGGTACCCGAACACATATTATTACCTCATTTAGTGGATATTTTCACAAACAAGTGAAATTTTCAAAAATTCAGAAAATTGGCTGAAAACGACTAAATATCAGGGACTCATCGAGCGAATCGCTCTGGAACTGAAATCGGAACGCTCACTGACATTTCCCCGATCTAAAAGTCTGATAAATGCTGGAAAAATTACTAAATCCCCAAAAAAATTTTTTTCAACTTTTTTCAATTTTACCCCCATGGGATATATATTCTACCCACACACATTTGGATCTCTCCTGGGGTACCCGCACACATATTATTACCTCATTTAGTGGATATTTTCACAAACAAGAGAGATTTTCAAAAATTCAGAAAATTGGCTGAAAACGACTAAATATCAGGGACTCATCGGGCGAATCGCTCTGGAACTGAAATCGGAATGCTCACTGACATTTCCCCCATCTGAAAGTCAGATAAAAGCAGGAAAAATGACTAAGTCCAAAAAAAAATTTTTTTAAACTTTTTTCAATTTTACTCCCGTGGGATATATATTCTACCCACACACATTTGGAACTCTCCTGGGGTACCCTCACACATATTATTCCCTCATTTAGTGGATATTTTCACAAAAAAGTGAAATTTTCAAAAATTCAGAAAATTGGCTGAAAACGACTAAATATCAAGGACTCATCGGGTGAATCGCTCTGGAACTGAAATTGGAGTGCTCACTGACATTTCCCCGATCTAAACGTCTGATAAACGCCGGAAAAATGACTAAGTCCAAAAAAAAAATGTTTTCAAACTTTTTTCAATATTACCCCCATGGGATATATATTCTACCCACACACATCTTGAAATCTCCTGGGGTACCCGAACACATATTATTACCTCATTTAGTGGATATTTTCACAAACAAGTGAAATTTTCAAAAATTCAGAAAAGTGGCTGAAAAACGACTAAATATCAGGGACTCATCGAGCGAATCGCTCTGGAACTGAAATCGGAACGCTCACTGACATTTCCCCCATCTGAAAGTATGATAAAAGCAGGAAAAATGACTATGTCAAAAAAAAAATGTTTTCAACTTCTTTCAATTTTACTCCCGTGGGATATATATTCTACCCACGCACATTTGGAACTCTCTTGGGGTACTCTCACACATATTATTCCCTCATTTAGTGGATATTTTCACAAAAAAGTGAAATTTTCAAAAATTCAGAAAATTGGCTGAAAACGACTAAATATCAAGGACCCATCGGGCGAATCGTTCTGGAACTGAAATCGGAATGCTCACTCACAGTTCCCCTATCTGAAAGTCTGATAAACGGCAAGAAAATGACTAAGTCCAAAAAAAAATTTTTTTAAACTTTTTTCAATTTTAACCCCGTGGGATATATATTCTACCCACACACATTTGGAACTCTCCTGGGGTACCCGCACACATATCATTACCTCATTTAGTGGATATTTTCACAAACAAATGAAATTTTCAAAAATTCAGAAAATTGGCTGAAAACGAGTAAATATCAAGGACTCATCGGGCGAATCGCTCTGGAACTGAAATCGGAACGCTCACTGACATTTCCCCTATCTAAAAGTCTGATAAACGCCGGAAAATTGACTAAGTCCCAAAAAAAAAATTTTTCAACTTTTTTCAATTTTACTCCCGTGGGATATATATTCTACCCACACACATTTGGAACTCTCCTGGGGTACCCACACACATATTATTCCCTCATTTAGTGGATATTTTCACAAAAAAGTGAAAGTTTCAAAAATTCTGAAAATTGGCTGAAAACGACAAAATATCAAGGTCTCATCAGGCGAATCGCTCTGGAACTGAAATCGGAACGCTCACTGACATTTCCCCTATCTAAAAGTCTGATAAACGCCGGAAAAATGACTAAATCACAAAAAAAATTTTTTTCAACTTTTTTCAATTTTACCCCCGTGGGATATATATTTTACCCACACACATTTAGAACTCTCCTGGGGTACCCGCACACATATTATTACCACATTTAGTGGATACTTTCACAAGCAAGTGAAATTTTCAAAAATTCAGAAAACTGGCTGAAAACGACTAAATATCAAGGACTCATTGGGCAAATCGCTCTGGAACTGAAATCGGAACGCTCACTGCCATTTCCCCTATCTAAAAGTCAGATAAACGCCGGAAAAATGACGAAGTCCAAAAAAAAAATTTTTCAACTTTTTTCAATTTTACTCCCGTGGGATATATATTCTACCCACACACATTTGGAACTCTCCTGGGGTACCCGCACACATATTATTACCTCATTTAGTGGATACTTTCACAAACAAGTGAAATTTTCAAAAATTCAGAAAATTGGCTGAAAACGACTAAATATCAAGGACTCATCGGGCAAATCGCTCTGGAACTGAAATCGGAACGCTCACTGACATTTCCCCTGTCTAAAAGTCTGATAAACGCCGGAAAAATGACTAAGTCCAAAAAAAAAAATTTTTCAACTTTTTTCAATTTTACCCCCGTGGGATATATATTTTACCCACACACTTTTTTAACTCTCCTGGGGTACCCTCACACATATTAATCCCTCATTTAGTGGATATTTTCACAAAAAAGTGAAATTTTCAGAAATTCTGAAAATTGGCTCAAAACGACTAAATATCAAGGACTCATCGGGCGAATCGCTCTGGAACTGAAATCGGAACGCTCACTGAAATTTCCCCTATCTGAAAGTCTGTTAAACGGCGAAAAAATGACTAAGTCCAAAAAAAAAATTTTTTCAACTTTTTTCAATTTTACCCCCGTGGGATATATATTCTACCCACACACATTTGGAAATCTCCTGTGGTACCCGCACACATATTATTACCTCATTTAGTGGATATTTTCACAAACAAGTGAAATTTTCAAAAATTCAGAAAATTGGCTGAAAATGACTAAATATCAAGGACTCATCGGGCAAATCGCTCTGGAACTGAAATCGGAACGCTCACTGCCATTTCCCCTATCTAAAAGTCAGATAAACGCCAGAAAAATGACTAAGTCCAAAAAAAAATTTTTTTCAACTTTTTTCAATATTACCCCCGTGGGATATATATTCTACCCACACACATTTGGAACTCTCCTGGGGTACCCGCACACATATTATTACTTCTTTTAGTGGATATTTTCACAAACAAGTGAAATTTTCAAAAACTCAGGAAATTGGCTGAAAACGAGCAAATATCAAGGACTCATCGGGCGAATCGCTGTGGAACTGAAATCGGAACGCTCACTGACATTTCCCCTATCTAAAAGTCTGATAAACGGCGAAAAAATGACTAAGTCCAAAAAAAAAATTTTTTAAACTTTTTTCAATTTTACCCCGTGGGATATATATTCTACCCACACACATTTGTAACTCTCCTGGGGTACCCTCACACATATTAATCCCTCATTTAGTGGATATTTTCACAAAAAAGTGAAATTTTCAGAAATTCTGAAAATTGGCTGAAAACGACTAAATATCAAGGACTCATAGGGCGAATCGCTCTGGAACTGAAATCGGAACGCTCACTGACATTTCCCCTATCTGAAAGTCTGATAAACGTCGAAATAATGACGAAGTCCAAAAAAAAAATTTTTTCAACTTTTTTAAATTTTACCCCCGTGGGATATATATTCTACCCACACACATTTGTAACTCTCCTGGGGTACCCGCACACATATTATTACCTCTTTTAGTGTTTTTTTTCACAAACAAGTGAAATTTTCAAAAACTCAGGAAATTGGCTGAAAACGAGCAAATATCAAGGACTCATTGGGCGAATCGCTCTGGAACTGAAATCGGAACGCTCACTGACATTTCCCCTATCTGAAAGTCTGATAAACGGCGAAAAAATGACTAAGTCCAAAAAAAAATTTTTTTCAACTTTTTTCAATTTTACCCCCGTGGGATATATATTCTACCCACACACATTTGGAACTCTCCTGGGGTACCCGCACACATATTATTACCTCATTTAGTGGATATTTTCACAAACAAATGAAATTTTCAAAAATTCAGAAAATTGGCTGAAAACGAGTAAATATCAAGGACTCATCGGGCGAATCGCTCTGGAACTGAAATCGGAACGCTCACTGACATTTCCCCTATCTAAAAGTCTGATAAACGCCGGAAAATTGACTAAGTCCCAAAAAAAAAATTTTTCAACTTTTTTCAATTTTACTCCCGTGGGATATATATTCTACCCACACACATTTGGAACTCTCCTGGGGTACCCACACACATATTATTCCCTCATTTAGTGGATATTTTCACAAAAAAGTGAAAGTTTCAAAAATTCTGAAAATTGGCTGAAAACGACAAAATATCAAGGTCTCATCAGGCGAATCGCTCTGGAACTGAAATCGGAACGCTCACTGACATTTCCCCTATCTAAAAGTCTGATAAACGCCGGAAAAATGACTAAATCACAAAAAAAATTTTTTTCAACTTTTTTCAATTTTACCCCCGTGGGATATATATTTTACCCACACACATTTAGAACTCTCCTGGGGTACCCGCACACATATTATTACCACATTTAGTGGATACTTTCACAAGCAAGTGAAATTTTCAAAAATTCAGAAAACTGGCTGAAAACGACTAAATATCAAGGACTCATTGGGCAAATCGCTCTGGAACTGAAATCGGAACGCTCACTGCCATTTCCCCTATCTAAAAGTCAGATAAACGCCGGAAAAATGACGAAGTCCAAAAAAAAAATTTTTCAACTTTTTTCAATTTTACTCCCGTGGGATATATATTCTACCCACACACATTTGGAACTCTCCTGGGGTACCCGCACACATATTATTACCTCATTTAGTGGATACTTTCACAAACAAGTGAAATTTTCAAAAATTCAGAAAATTGGCTGAAAACGACTAAATATCAAGGACTCATCGGGCAAATCGCTCTGGAACTGAAATCGGAACGCTCACTGACATTTCCCCTGTCTAAAAGTCTGATAAACGCCGGAAAAATGACTAAGTCCAAAAAAAAAAATTTTTCAACTTTTTTCAATTTTACCCCCGTGGGATATATATTTTACCCACACACTTTTTTAACTCTCCTGGGGTACCCTCACACATATTAATCCCTCATTTAGTGGATATTTTCACAAAAAAGTGAAATTTTCAGAAATTCTGAAAATTGGCTCAAAACGACTAAATATCAAGGACTCATCGGGCGAATCGCTCTGGAACTGAAATCGGAACGCTCACTGAAATTTCCCCTATCTGAAAGTCTGTTAAACGGCGAAAAAATGACTAAGTCCAAAAAAAAAATTTTTTCAACTTTTTTCAATTTTACCCCCGTGGGATATATATTCTACCCACACACATTTGGAAATCTCCTGTGGTACCCGCACACATATTATTACCTCATTTAGTGGATATTTTCACAAACAAGTGAAATTTTCAAAAATTCAGAAAATTGGCTGAAAATGACTAAATATCAAGGACTCATCGGGCAAATCGCTCTGGAACTGAAATCGGAACGCTCACTGCCATTTCCCCTATCTAAAAGTCAGATAAACGCCAGAAAAATGACTAAGTCCAAAAAAAAATTTTTTTCAACTTTTTTCAATATTACCCCCGTGGGATATATATTTTACCCACACACTTTTTTAACTCTCCTGGGGTACCCTCACACATATTAATCCCTCATTTAGTGGATATTTTCACAAAAAAGTGAAATTTTCAGAAATTCTGAAAATTGGCTGAAAACGACTAAATATCAAGGACTCATAGGGCGAATCGCTCTGGAACTGAAATCGGAACGCTCACTGACATTTCCCCTATCTGAAAGTCTGATAAACGTCGAAATAATGACGAAGTCCAAAAAAAAAATTTTTTCAACTTTTTTAAATTTTACCCCCGTGGGATATATATTCTACCCACACACATTTGTAACTCTCCTGGGGTACCCGCACACATATTATTACCTCTTTTAGTGTTTTTTTTCACAAACAAGTGAAATTTTCAAAAACTCAGGAAATTGGCTGAAAACGAGCAAATATCAAGGACTCATTGGGCGAATCGCTCTGGAACTGAAATCGGAACGCTCACTGACATTTCCCCTATCTGAAAGTCTGATAAACGGCGAAAAAATGACTAAGTCCAAAAAAAAATTTTTTTCAACTTTTTTCAATTTTACCCCCGTGGGATATATATTCTACCCACACACATTTGGAACTCTCCTGGGGTACCCGCACACATATTATTACCTCATTTATTGGATATTTTCACAAACAAGTGAAATGTTCAAAAATTCAGAAAATTGGCTGAAAACGACTAAATATCAAGGACTCATCGGCCGAATCGCTCTGGAACTGAAATCGGAACGCTCACTGACATTTCCCCTATCTAAAAGTCAGATAAACGGCGAAAAATGACTAAGTCCAAAAAAAAAATTTTTTCAACTTTTTTAAATTTTACCCCCGTGGGATATATATTCTACCCACACACATTTGGAAATCTCCTGGGGTACCCGCACACATATTATTACCTCTTTTAGTGGATATTTTCACAAACAAGTGAAATTTTCAAAAACTCAGGAAATTGGCTGAAAACGAGCAAATATCAAGGACTCATCGGGCGAATCGCTCTGGAACTGAAATCGGAACGTTCAGTGACATTTCCCCTATCTATAAGTCTGATAAACGCCGGAAAAATGACTAAGTCCAAAAAAAAAAAATTTTTCTACTTTTTTCAATTTTACCCCCGTGGGATATATATTTTCCCCACACACATTTGGAACTCTCCTGGGGTTCCCGCACACATATTATTACCTCATTTAGTGGATATTTTCACAAACAAGTGAAATTTTCAAAAACTCAGGAAATTGGCTGAAAACGAGTAAATATCAAGGACTCATTGGGCAAATCGCTCTGGAACTGAAATCGGAACGCTCACTGACATTTCCCCTATCTGAAAGTCTGATAAACGGCGAAAAAATGACTAAGTCCAAAAAAAAAATTTTTTCAACTTTTTTCAATTTTACCCCCGTGGGATATATATTCTACCCACACACATTTGGAACTCTCCTGGGGTACCCGCACACATATTATTACTTCTTTTAGTGGATATTTTCACAAACAAGTGAAATTTTGAATAATTCAGAAAATTGGCTGAAAATGAATAAATATCAAGGACTCATCGGGCGAATCGCTCTGGAACTGAAATCGGAACGCTCACTGACATTTCCCCTATCTGAAAGTCTGATAAACGGCGAAAAAATGACTAAGTCCAAAAAAAAAATTTTTTAAACTTTTTTCAATTTTACCCTGTGGGATATATATTCTACCCACACACATTTGTAACTCTCCTGGGGTACCCTCACACATATTAATCCCTCATTTAGTGGACATTTTCACAAAAAAGTGAAATTTTCAAAAATTCTGAAAATTAGCTGAAAACGACTAAATATCAAGGACTCATCGGGCAAATCGCTCTGGAACTGAAATCGGAACGCTCACTGACATTTCCCCTATCTGAAAGTCTGATAAACGTCGAAATAATGACTAAGTCCAAAAAAAAAATTTTTTCAACTTTTTTCAAATTTACCCCGTGGGATATATATTCTACCCACACACATTTGTAACTCTCCTGGGGTACCCGCACACATATTATTACCTCTTTTAGTGGTTTTTTTCACAAACAAGTGAAATTTTCAAAAACTCAGGAAATTGGCTGAAAACGAGCAAATATCAAGGACTCATTGGGCGATTCGCACTGGAACAGAAATCGGAACGCTCACTGATGTTTCCGCTATCTGAAAGTCTGATAAACGCCAGAAAAATGAATAAGTCCAAAAAAAATTTTTTTTTTACTTTTTTCAATTTTACCCCCGTGGGATATATATTCTACCCACACACATTTGGAACTCTCCTGGGGTACCCTCACACATATTATTCCCTCATTTAGTGGATATTTTCACAAAAAAAGTGAAATTTTCAAAATCCAGAAAATTGGTTGAAAACGACGAAATATCAAGGACTCATTGGGCGATTCGCTCTGGAACTGAAATCGGAACACTCACTGATGTTTCCGCTATCTGAAAGTCTGATAAACGCCAGAAAAATGACTAAGTCCAAAAAAAAAAAATGTTTTCAACTTTTTTCAATTTTACCCCCGTAGGATATATATTCTACCCACACACATTTGGAACTCTCCTGGGGTACCCTCACACATATTATTCCCTAATTTAGTGGATATTTTCACAAAAAAGTGAAATTTTCAAAAATCCAGAAAACTGGCTGAAAACGACTAAATATGAAGAACTCATTGGGCGAATCGCTCTGGAACTGAAATCGGAACGCTTACTGGCATTTCCCCTATCTGAAAGTCTGATAAACGCCAGAAAAATGACTAAGTCCAAAAAAAAAAATGTTTTCAACTTTTTTCAATTTTACCCCCGTAGGATATATATTCTACCCACACACATTTGGAACTCTCCTGGGGTTCCCTCACACATTTTATTCCCTCATTTAGTGGATATTTTCACAAAAAAGTGAAATTTTCAAAAATTCAGAAAATTGCCTGAAAACGACAAAATATCAAGGACTCATCCGGCGAATCGCTCTGGAACTGAAATCGGAACGCTCACTGACATTTCCCCTATCTGAAAGTCTGTTAAATGCCGGAAAAATGACTAAGTCCAAAAAAAAAATTTTTTTCAACTTTTTTCAGTTTTACCCACGTGGGATATATATTCTAACCACACACATTTGGAACTCTCCTGGGGTACCCTCACACATATTATTCCCTCATTTAATGAATATTTTCACAAAAAAAGTGAAATTTTCAGAAATCCAGAAAATCGGCTGAAAACGACGAAATTTCAAGGACTCATTGGGCGATTCGCTCTGGAACTGAAATCGGAACACTCATTGATGTTTCCGCTATCTGAAAGTCTGATAAACCCCAGAAAAATGACTAAGTCCAAAAAAAAAAATGTTTTCAACTTTTTTCAATTTTACCCCCGTAGGATATATATTCTACCCACACACATTTGGAACTCTCCTGGGGTTCCCTCACACATATTATTCCTTCATTTAGTGGATATTTTCACAAAAAAGTGAAATTTTCAAAAATTCAGAAAATTGCCTGAAAACGACGAAATATCAAGGACTCATCCGGCGAATCGCTCTGGAACTGAAATCGGAACGCTCACTGACATTTCCCCTATCTGAAAGTCTGTTAAATGCCGGAAAAATGACTAAGTCCAAAAAAAAAATTTTTTTCAACTTTTTTCAGTTTTACCCCCGTGGGATATATATTCTAACCACACACATTTGGAACTCTCCTGGTGTACCCTCACACATAATATTCCCTCATTTAATGAATATTTTCACAAAAAAGTGAAATTTTCAAAAATCCAGAAAATCGGCTGAAAACGACTAAATATCAAGGAATCATTGGGCGATTCGCTCTGGAACTGAAATCGGAACGCTCACTGACGTTTCCGCTATCTGAAAGTCTGATAAACGCCAGAAAAATGACTAAGTCCAAAAAAAAAAATTAAATTTTTCAACTTTTTTCAATTTTACCCCCATAGGATATATATTCTACCCACTCATTTGGAACTCTCCTGGGGGAACCCTCACACATATTATTCCCTCATTTAATGAATATTTTCACAAAAAAGTGAAATTTTCAAAAATCCAGAAAATTGGCTGAAAACGACTAAATATGAAGGACTCATTGGGCGAATCGCTCTGGAACTGAAATCGGAACGCTCACTGGCATTTCCCCTATCTGAAATTCTGATAAACGTCGGAAAAATGATTAAGTACAAAAAAAAAATTTTTTTCAACTTATTTCAATTTTAACCCTGTGGGATATTTATTCTACCCACACACATTTGGAACTCTCCTGGGGTACCCTCACACATATTATTCCCTCATTTCGTGGATATTTTCACAAAAAAGTGAAATTTTCAAAATCCAGAAAATTGGTTGAAAACGACGAAATATCAAGGACTCATTGGGCGAATCGCTCTGGAACTGAAATCGGAACTCTCACTGACATTTCCCCTATCTGAAAGTCTGATAAACGCCGGAAAAATGACTAAGTACAAAAAAAATTTTTTTAAACTTTTTTCAGTTTTAACCCTGTGGGATATTTATTCTACCCACACACATTTGGAACTCTCCTGGGGTACCCTCACACATATTATTCCCTCATTTAATGAATATTTTCACAAAAAAGTGAAGTTTTCAAAAATCCAGAAAATTGGCTGAAATTGACTAAATATGAAGGACTCATTGGGCGATTCGCTCTGGAACTGAAATCGGAACGCTCACTGACGTTTCCGTTATCTGAAAGTCTGATAAACGCCAGAAAAATGACTAAGTCCAAAAAAAAAATTTTTCAACTTTTTTCAATTTTACCCCCGTAGGATATATATTCTACCCACACACATTTGGAACTCTCCTGGGGTACCCTCACACATATTATTCCCTCATTTAGTGGATATTTTCACAAAAAAGTGAAATTTTCAAAAATCCAGAAAATTGGCTGAAAACGACAAAATAACAAGGACTCATTGGGCGAATCGCTCTGGAACTGAAATCGGAACACTCACTGACATTTCCCCTATCTGAAAGTCTGATAAAAGGCGGAAAAATGACTAAGTCCAAAAAAAATTTTTTTTTAACTTTTTTCAATTTTACCCCCGTGGGATATATATTCTACCCACACACATTTGGAACTCTCCTGGGGTACCCTCACACATATTATTACCTCATTTAGTGGATATTTTCACAAAAAAAGTGAAATTTTCAAAATCCAGAAAATTGCCTGAAAACGACGAAATATCAAGGACTCATCTGGCGAATCGCTCTGAAACTGAAATCGGAACGCTCAATGACATTTCCCCTATCTGAAAGTCTGATAAACGCCGGAAAAATGACTAAGTCCAAAAAAAAAAATGTTTTCAACTTTTTTCAGTTTTACCCCCGTGGGATAAATATTCTACCCACACACATTTGGAACTCTCCTGGGGTACCCTCACACATATTATTCCCTCATTTAATGAATATTTTCACAAAAAAGTGAAATTTTCAAAAATCCAGAAAATCGGCTGAAAACGACTAAATATCAAGGACTCATTGGGCGATTCGCTCTGGAACTGAAATCGGAACGCTCACTGACGTTTCCGCTATCTGAAAGTCTGATAAACGCCAGAAAAATGACTAAGACCAAAAAAAAATTTTTTTTCAACTTTTTTCAATTTTAAACCCATGGGATATATATTCTACCCACACACATTTGGAACTCTCCTGGGGTACCCTCACACATATTATTCCCTCATTTAGTGGATATTTTCACAAAAAAGTGAAATTTTCAAAAATCCAGAAAATTGGCTGAAAACGACTAAATATGAAGGACTCATTGGGCGAATCGCTCTGGAACTGAAATCGAAACGGTCACTGGCATTTCCCCTATCTGAAAGTCTGATAAACGCCGGAAAAATGACTAAGTCCAAAAAAAAAAATTTTTCAACTTTTTTCAATTTTACCCCCGTAGGATATATATTCTACCCACACACATTTGGAACTCTCCTGGGGTACCCTCACACATATTATTCCCTCATTTAGTGGATATTTTCACAAAAAAGTGAAATTTTCAAAAATTCAGAAAATTGCCTGAAAACGACGAAATATCAAGGACTCATCCGGCGAATCGCTCTGGAACTGAAATCGGAACGCTCACTGACATTTCCACCATCTGAAAGTCTGATAAATGCCGGAAAAATGACTAAGTCCAAAAAAAAAATTTTTTTCAACATTTTTCAGTTTTACCCCCGAGGGATATATATTCTACCCACACACATTTGGAACTCTCCTGGGGTACCCTCACACATATTATTCCCTCATTTAATGAATATTTTCACAAAAAAGTGAAATTTTCAAAAATCCAGAAAATCGGCTGAAAACGACAAAATATCAAGGACTCATTGGGCGATTCGCTCTGGAACTGAAATCGGAAAGCTCACTGACGTTTCCGCTATCTGAAAGTCTGATAAACGCCAGAAAAATGACTAAGTCCAAAAAAAAAAAATTTTTCAACTTTTTTCAATTTTACCCCCGTAGGATATATATTCTACCCACACACATTTGGAACTCTCCTGGGGTACCCTCACACATATTATTCCCTCATTTAGTGGATATTTTCACAAAAAAGTGAAATTTTCAAAATCCAGAAAATTGGCTGAAAATGACTAAATATCAAGGTGTCATTGGGCGAATCACTCTAGAACTGAAATCGGAACGCTCAATGACATTTCCCCTATCTGAAAGTCTGATAAACACCAGAAAAATGACTAAGTCCAAAAAAAAAAATGTTTTCAACTTTTTTCAATTTTACCCCCGTAGGATATATATTCTACCCACACACATTTGGAACTCTCCTGGGGTACCCTCACACATATTATTCCCTCATTTAGTGGATATTTTCACAAAAAAGTGAAATTTTCAAAAATCCAGAAAATTGGCTGAAAACGACTAAATATGAAGGACTCATTGGGCGAATCGCTCTGGAACTGAAATCGGAACGCTCACTGACATTTCCCCTATCTGAAAGTCTGATAAAAGGCGGAAAAATGACTAAGTCCAAAAAAAATTTTTTTTTAACTTTTTTCAATTTTACCCCCGTGGGATATATATTCTACCCACACACATTTGGAACTCTCCTGGGGTACCCTCACACATATTATTCCCTCATTTAGTGGATATTTTCACAAAAAAAGTGAAATTTTCAAAATCCAGAAAATTGCCTGAAAACGACGAAATATCAAGGACTCATCTGGCGAATCGCTCTGAAACTGAAATCGGAACGCTCAATGACATTTCCCCTATCTGAAAGTCTGATAAACGCTGGAAAAATGACTAAGTCCAAAAAAAAAAATGTTTTCAACTTTTTTCAGTTTTACCCCCGTGGGATAAATATTCTACCCACACACATTTGGAACTCTCCTGGGGTACCCTCACACATATTATTCCCTCATTTAATGAATATTTTCACAAAAAAGTGAAATTTTCAAAAATCCAGAAAATCGGCTGAAAACGACTAAATATCAAGGACTCATTGGGCGATTCGCTCTGGAACTGAAATCGGAACGCTCACTGACGTTTCCGCTATCTGAAAGTCTGATAAACGCCAGAAAAATGACTAAGTCCAAAAAAAAATTTTTTTTCAACTTTTTTCAATTTTAAACCCATGGGATATATATTCTACCCACACACATTTGGAACTCTCCTGGGGTACCCTCACACATATTATTCCCTCATTTAGTGGATATTTTCACAAAAAAGTGAAATTTTCAAAAATCCAGAAAATTGGCTGAAAACGACTAAATATGAAGGACTCATTGGGCGAATCGCTCTGGAACTGAAATCGAAACGGTCACTGGCATTTCCCCTATCTGAAAGTCTGATAAACGCCGGAAAAATGACTAAGTCCAAAAAAAAAAATTTTTCAACTTTTTTCAATTTTACCCCCGTAGGATATATATTCTACCCACACACATTTGGAACTCTCCTGGGGTACCCTCACACATATTATTCCCTCATTTAGTGGATATTTTCACAAAAAAGTGAAATTTTCAAAATCCAGAAAATTGGCTGAAAATGACTAAATATCAAGGTGTCATTGGGCGAATCACTCTAGAACTGAAATCGGAACGCTCAATGACATTTCCCCTATCTGAAAGTCTGATAAACACCAGAAAAATGACTAAGTCCAAAAAAAAAAATGTTTTCAACTTTTTTCAATTTTACCCCCGTAGGATATATATTCTACCCACACACATTTGGAACTCTCCTGGGGTACCCTCACACATATTATTCCCTCATTTAGTGGATATTTTCACAAAAAAGTGAAATTTTCAAAAATTCAGAAAATTGCCTGAAAACGACGAAATATCAAGGACTCATCCGGCGAATCGCTCTGAAACTGAAATCGGAACGCTCACTGACATTTCCCCTATCTGAAAGTCTGATAAAAGGCGGAAAAATGACTAAGTCCAAAAAAAATTTTTTTTTAACTTTTTTCAATTTTACCCCCGTGGGATATATATTCTACCCACACACATTTGGAACTCTCCTGGGGTACCCTCACACATATTATTCCCTCATTTAGTGGATATTTTCACAAAAAAAGTGAAATTTTCAAAATCCAGAAAATTGCCTGAAAACGACGAAATATCAAGGACTCATCTGGCGAATCGCTCTGAAACTGAAATCGGAACGCTCAATGACATTTCCCCTATCTGAAAGTCTGATAAACGCTGGAAAAATGACTAAGTCCAAAAAAAAAAATGTTTTCAACTTTTTTCAGTTTTACCCCCGTGGGATAAATATTCTACCCACACACATTTGGAACTCTCCTGGGGTACCCTCACACATATTATTCCCTCATTTAATGAATATTTTCACAAAAAAGTGAAATTTTCAAAAATCCAGAAAATCGGCTGAAAACGACTAAATATCAAGGACTCATTGGGCGATTCGCTCTGGAACTGAAATCGGAACGCTCACTGACGTTTCCGCTATCTGAAAGTCTGATAAACGCCAGAAAAATGACTAAGTCCAAAAAAAAAAATTTTTCAACTTTTTTCAATTTTACCCCCGTAGGATATATATTCTACCCACACACATTTGGAACTCTCCTGGGGTACCCTCACACATATTATTCCCTCATTTAGTGGATATTTTCACAAAAAAGTGAAATTTTCAAAATCCAGAAAATTGGCTGAAAATGACTAAATATCAAGGTGTCATTGGGCGAATCACTCTAGAACTGAAATCGGAACGCTCAATGACATTTCCCCTATCTGAAAGTCTGATAAACACCAGAAAAATGACTAAGTCCAAAAAAAAAAATGTTTTCAACTTTTTTCAATTTTACCCCCGTAGGATATATATTCTACCCACACACATTTGGAACTCTCCTGGGGTACCCTCACACATATTATTCCCTCATTTAGTGGATATTTTCACAAAAAAGTGAAATTTTCAAAAATTCAGAAAATTGCCTGAAAACGACGAAATATCAAGGACTCATCCGGCGAATCGCTCTGAAACTGAAATCGGAATGCTCACTGACATTTCCCCTATCTGAAAGTCTGTTAAATGCCGGAAAAATGACTAAGTCCAAAAAAAAAAATGTTTTCAACTTTTTTCAGTTTTACCCCCGTGGGATAAATATTCTACCCACACACATTTGGAACTCTCCTGGGGTACCCTCACACATATTATTCCCTCATTTAATGAATATTTTCACAAAAAAGTGAAATTTTCAAAAATCCAGAAAATCGGCTGAAAACGACTAAATATCAAGGACTCATTGGGCGATTCGCTCTGGAACTGAAATCGGAACGCTCACTGACGTTTCCGCTATCTGAAAGTCTGATAAACGCCAGAAAGATGACTAAGTCCAAAAAAAAATTTTTTTTCAACTTTTTTCAATTTTAAACCCATGGGATATATATTCTACCCACACACATTTGGAACTCTCCTGGGGTACCCTCACACATATTATTCCCTCATTTAGTGGATATTGTCACAAAAAAGTGAAATTTTCAAAAATTCAGAAAATTGCCTGAAAACGACGAAATATCAAGGACTCATCCGGCGAATCGCTCTGGAACTGAAATCGGAACGCTCACTGACATTTCCCCTATCTGAAAGTCTGATAAATGCCGGAAAAATGACTAAGTCCAAAAAAAAAATTTTTTTCAACATTTTTCAGTTTTACCCCCGAGGGATATATATTCTACCCACACACATTTGGAACTCTCCTGGGGTACCCTCACACATATTATTCCCTCATTTAATGAATATTTTCACAAAAAAGTGAAATTTTCAAAAATCCAGAAAATCGGCTGAAAACGACAAAATATCAAGGACTCATTGGGCGATTCGCTCTGGAACTGAAATCGGAAAGCTCACTGACGTTTCCGCTATCTGAAAGTCTGATAAACGCCAGAAAAATGACTAAGTCCAAAAAAAAAAATTTTTCAACTTTTTTCAATTTTACCCCCGTAGGATATATATTCTACCCACACACATTTGGAACTCTCCTGGGGTACCCTCACACATATTATTCCCTCATTTAGTGGATATTTTCACAAAAAAGTGAAATTTTCAAAAATCCAGGAAATCGGCTGAAAACGACAAAATATCAAGGACTCATTGGGCGATTCGCTCTGGAACTGAAATCGGAAAGCTCACTGACATTTCCCCTATCTGAAAATCTGATAAACGCCGGAAAAATGACTAAGTAAAAAAAAAAATTTTTCAACCTTTTTCAATTGTAACCCTGTGGGATATATATTCTACCCACACACATTTGGAACTCTCCTGGGGTACCCTCACACATATTATTCCCTCATTTAGTGGATATTTTCACAAAAAAGTGAAATTTTCAAAAATCCAGAAAATTGGCTGAAAACGACTAAATATGAAGGACTCATTGGGCGAATCGCTCTAGAACTGAAATCGGAACGCTCACTGACATTTCCCCTATCCAAAAGTCTGATAAATGCCGTAAAAATGACTAAGTAAAAAAATATATATTTTTTTAACTTTTTCAATTTTACCCCCCGTGGGATATATATTCTACCCAAACACATTTGGAACTCTCCTGGGGTACCCTCACACATATTATTCCCTCATTTAGTGGATATTTTCACAAAAAAGTGAAATTTTCAAAAATCCAGAAAATTGGCTGAAAACGACTAAATATGAAGGACTCATTGGGTGAATCGCTCTAGAACTGAAATCGGAACGCTCACTGACATTTCCCCTATCTGAAAGTCTGATAAATGCCGTAAAAATGACTAAGTAAAAAAAAAAAAAATTTTTAAACTTTTTTCAATTTTACCCCCGTGGGATGTATATTCTACCCACACACATTTGGAACTCTCCTGAGGTACCCTCACACATATTATTCCCTCATTTAGTGGATATTTTCACAAAAAAGTGAAATTTTCAAAAATCCAGAAAATTGGCTGAAAACGACTAAATATGAAGGACTCATTGGGCGAATCGCTCTGGAACTGAAATCGGAACGCTCACTTACATTTCCCCTATCTGAAAGTCTGATAAACGCCGGAAAAATGACTAAGTACAAAAAAAAAATTTTTTCAACCTTTTTCAATTTTAACCCTGTGGGATATATATTCTACCCACACACATTTGGAACTCTCCTGGGGTACCCTCACACATATTATTCCCTCATTTAATGAATATTTTCACAAAAAAGTGAAATTTTCAAAAATCCAGAAAATAGGCTGAAAACGACTAAATATCAAGGACTCATTGGGCGATTCGCTCTGGAACTGAAATCGGAACGCTCACTGACGTTTCCGCTATCTGAAAGTCTGATAAACGCCAGAAAAATGACTAAGTCCAAAAAAAAAAATTTTTCAATTTTTTCAATTTTACCCCCGTAGGATATATATTCTACCCACACAGATTTGGAACTCTCCTGGGGTACCCTCACACATATTATTCCCTCATTTAGTGGATATTTTCACAAAAAAAGTGAAATTTTCAAAAATCCAGAAAATTGGTTGAAAACAACTAAATATGAAGGACTCATTGGGTGAATCGCTCTAGAACTGAAATCGGAACGCTCACTGACATTTCCCCTATCTGAAAGTCTGATAAATGCCGTAAAAATGACTAAGTAAAAAAAAAAAAAATTTTTCAACTTTTTTCAATTTTACCCCCGTGGGATATATATTCTACCCACACACATTTGGAACTCTCCTGAGGTACCCTCACACATATTATTCCCTCATTTAGTGGATATTTTCACAAAAAAGTGAAATTTTCAAAAATCCAGAAAATTGGCTGAAAACGACTAAATATGAAGGACTCATTGGGCGAATCGCTCTGGAACTGAAATCGGAACGGTCACTGGCATTTCCCCTATCTGAAATTCTGATAAACGCCGGAAAAATGACTAAGTCCAAAAAAAATTTTTTTTTAACTTTTTTCAATTTTACCCCCGTGGGATATATATTCTACCCACACACATTTGGAACTCTCCTGGGGTACCCTCACAAATATTATTCCCTCATTTAATGAATATTTTCACAAAAAAGTGAAATTTTCAAAAATTCAGAAAATTGGCTGAAAACGATGAAATATCAAGGACTCATCCGGCGAATCGCTCTGGAACTGAAATCGGAACGCTCACTGACATTTCCCCTATCTGAAAGTCGGATAAACGCCGGAAAAATGACTAAGTACAAAAAAAAAATTTTTTTCAACCTTTATCAATTTTAACCCTGTGGGATATATATTCTACCCACACACATTTGGAACTCTCCTAGGGTACCCTCACACATATTATTCCCTCATTTAGTGGATATTTTCACAAAAAAGTGAAATTTTCAAAAATCCAGAAAATTGGTTGAAAACGACTAAATATGAAGGACTCATTGGGTGAATCGCTCTAGAACTGAAATCAGAATGCTCACTGACATTTCCCCTATCTGAAAGTCTGATAAATGCCGTAAAAATGACTAAGTAAAAAAAAAAAAAAATGTTCAACTTTTTTCAATTTTACCCCCGTGGGATATATATTCCACCCACACACATTTGGAACTCTCCTGGGGTACCCTCACACATATTATTCCCTCATTTAGTGGATATTTTCACAAAAAAGTGAAATTTTCAAAAATCCAGAAAATTGGCTGAAAACGACTAAATATGAAGGACTCATTGGGCGAATCGCTCTGGAACTGAAATCGGAACGCTCACTTACATTTCCCCTATCTGAAAGTCTGATAAACGCCGGAAAAATGACTAAGTACAAAAAAAAAATTTTTTCAACCTTTTTCAATTTTAACCCTGTGGGATATATATTCTACCCACACACATTTGGAACTCTCCTGGGGTACCCTCACACATATTATTCCCTCATTTAATGAATATTTTCACAAAAAAGTGAAATTTTCAAAAATCCAGAAAATAGGCTGAAAACGACTAAATATCAAGGACTCATTGGACGATTCGCTCTGGAACTGAAATCGGAACGCTCACTGACGTTTCCGCTATCTGAAAGTCTGATAAACGCCAGAAAAATGACTAAGTCCAAAAAAAAAAATTTTTCAATTTTTTCAATTTTACCCCCGTAGGATATATATTCTACCCACACAGATTTGGAACTCTCCTGGGGTACCCTCACACATATTATTCCCTCATTTAGTGGATATTTTCACAAAAAAGTGAAATTTTCAAAAATCCAGAAAATTGGCTGAAAACGACTAAATATGAAGGACTCATTGGGCGAATCGCTCTGGAACTGAAATCGGAACGCTCACTTACATTTCCCCTATCTGAAAGTCTGATAAACGCCGGAAAAATGACTAAGTACAAAAAAAAAATTTTTTCAACCTTCTTCAATTTTAACCCTGTGGGATATATATTCTACCCACACACATTTGGAACTCTCCTGGGGTACCCTCACACATATTATTCCCTCATTTAATGAATATTTTCACAAAAAAGTGAAATTTTCAAAAATCCAGAAAATAGGCTGAAAACGACTAAATATGAAGGACTCATTGGGCGAAGCGCTCTAGAACTGAAATCGGAACGCTCAATGACATTTCCCCTATCCGAAAGTCTGATAAACGCTGGAAAAATGACTAAGTCCAAAAAATAATAATTTTTCAACTTTTTTCAATTTTACCCCCGTGGGATATATATTCTACCCACACACATTTGGAACTTTCCTGGGGTACCCTCACACATATTATTCCCTCATTTAATGAATATTTTCACAAAAAAGTGAAATTTTCAAAAATCCAGAAAATCGGCTGAAAACGACGAAATATCAAGGACTCATTGGGCGATTCGCTCTGGAACTGAAATCGGAAAGCTCACTGACTTTTCCGCTATCTGAAAGTCTGATAAACGCCAGAAAAATTACTAAGTCCAAAAAAAAAAATTTTTCAACTTTTTTCAATTTTACCCCCATAGGATATATATTCTACCCACACACATTTGGAACTCTCCTGGGGTACCCTCACACATATTATTCTCTCATTTAGTGGATATTTTCACAAAAAAGTGAAATTTTCCAAATCCAGAAAATTGTCTGAAAACGACTAAATATCAAGGACTCATCCGGCGAATCGCTCTGGAACTGAAATCGGAACACTCACTGACATTTCCCCTATCTGAAAGTCTGATAAACGCCGGAAAAATGACTAAGTACAAAAAAAAAATTTTTTCAACATTTTTCAATTTTAACCCTGTGGGATATATATTCTACCCACACACATTTGGAACTCTCCTAGGGTACCCTCACACATATTATTCCCTCATTTAGTGAATATTTTCACAAAAAAGTGAAATTTTCAAAAATCCAGAAAATTGGCTGAAAACGACTAAATATCAAGGACTCATTGGGCGATTCGCTCTGGAACTGAAATCGGAATGCTCACTGAAGTTTCCACTATCTGAAAGTCTGATAAACGCCAGAAAAATGACTAAGTCCTAAAAAAAAATTTTTTTCAACTTTTTTCAGTTTTACCCCCGTGGGATATATATTCTACCCACACACATTTGGAACTCTCCTGGGGTACCCTCACACATATTATTCCCTCATTTAATGAATATTTTCACAAAAAAGTGAAATTTTCAAAAATCCAGAAAATCGGCTGAAAACGACTAAATATCAAGGACTCATTGGGCGCTTCGCTCTGGAACTGAAATCGGAACGCTCACTGACGTTTCCGCTATCTGAAAGTCTGATAAACGCCAGAAAAATGACTAAGTCCAAAAAAAAAAATTTTTCAATTTTTTCAATTTTACCCCCGTAGGATATATATTCTACCCACACAGATTTGGAACTCTCCTGGGGTACCCTCACACATATTATTCCCTCATTTAGTGGATATTTTCACAAAAAAGTGAAATTTTCAAAAATCCAGAAAATCGGCTGAAAACGACAAAATATCAAAGACTCATTGGGTGATTCACTCTGGAACTGAAATCGGAACGCTCACTGACATTTCCCCTATCTGAAAGTCTGATAAATGCCGTAAAAATGACTAAGTAAAAAAAAAAAAAAATTTTCAACTTTTTTCAATTTTACCCCCGCGGGATATACATTCTACCCACACACATTTGGAACTCTCCTGGGGTACCCTCACACATATTATTCCCTCATTTAATGAATATTTTCACAAAAAGTGAAATTTTCAAAAATCCAGAAAATTCCCTGAAAACGACTAAATATGAAGGACTCATTGGGCTAATCGCTCTGGAACTGAAATCGGAATGCTCACTGACATTTCACCTATCCGAAAGTCTGATAAATGCCGTAAAAATGACTAAGTAAAAAAAAAAATATTTTTTTAACTTTTTCAATTTTACCCCCGTGGGATATATATTCTACCCACACACATTTGGAACTCTCCTGGGGTACCCTCACACATATTATTCCCTCATTTAATGAATATTTTCACAAAAAAGTGAAATTTTCAAATATCCAGAAAATTGGCTGAAATTGACTAAATATCAAGGACTCATCCGTCGAATCGCTCTGGAACTGAAATTGGAATGCTCACTGAAATTTCCCCTATCTGAAAGTCTGATAAATGCCGTAAAAATGACTAAGTAAAAAAAAAAAAAAATTTTCAACTTTTTTCAATTTTACCCCCGTGGGATATATATTCTACCCACACACATTTGGAACTCTCCTGGGGTACCCTCACACATATTATTCCCTCATTTAGTGGATATTTTCACAAAAAAGTGAAATTTTCAAAAATCCAGAAAATTGGCTGAAAACGACTAAATATGAAGGACTCATTGGGCGAATCGCTCTGGAACTGAAATCGGAATGGTCACTGGCATTTCCCCTATCTGAAATTCTGATAAACGCCGGAAAAATGACTAAGTCCAAAAAAAAATTTTTTTCAACCTTTTTCAATTTTAACCCTGTGGGATATATATTCTACCCACACACATTTGGAACTCTCCTAGGGTACCCTCACACATATTATTCCCTCATTTAGTGAATATTTTCACAAAAAAGTGAAATTTTCAAAAATTCAGAAAATTGGCTGAAAACGACTAAATATGAAGGACTCATTGGGCGAATCGCTCTAGAACTGAAATCGGAACGCTCAATGACATTTCCCCTATCCGAAAGTCTGATAAACGCTGGAAAAATGACTAAGTCCAAAAAATAATAATTTTTCAACTTTTTTCAATTTTACCCCCGTGGGATATATATTCTACCCACACACATTTGGAACTCTCCTGGGGTACCCTCACACATATTATTCCCTCATTTAATGAATATTTTCACAAAAAAGTGAAATTTTCAAAAATCCAGAAAATCGGCTGAAAACGACGAAATATCAAGGACTCATTGGGCGATTCGCTCTGGAACTGAAATCGGAACGCTCACTGACATTTCCCCTATCTGAAAGTCTGATAAACGCCGGAAAAATGACTAAGTACAAAAAAAAAATTTTTTCAACCTTTTTCAATTTTAACCCTGTGGGATATATATTCTACCCACACACATTTGGAACTCTCCTAGGGTACCCTTACACATATAATTCCCTCATTTAGTGGATATTTTCACAAAAAAGTGAAATTTTCAAAAATCCAGAAAATTACCTGAAAACGATGAAATATCAAGGACTCACTCATTGGGCGAATCGCTCTGGAACTGAAATCGGAATGCTCACTTACATTTCTCCTATCGGAAAGTCTGATAAATGCCAGAAAAATGACTAAATCAGAAAAAAAAAAAATTCAACTTTTTTCAATTTTACCCCCGTGGGATATATATTCTACCCACACACATTTGGAACTCTCCTGGGGTACCCTCACACATATTATGCCCTCATTTAGTGGATATTTTCACAAAAAAGTGAAATTTTCAACAATACAGAAAATTGGCTGTAAACGACTAAATATCAAGGACTCATTGGGCGAATCGCTCTGGAACTGAAATCAGAACGCTCACTGACATTTCCCCTATCTGAAAGTCTGATAAATGCCGGAAAAATGACTAAGTCCAAAAAAAATATTTTTTTTACTTTTTTCAATTTTACCCCCATGGGATATAAATTCTACCCACACACATTTGGAACTGTTATGGGGTAACCTCACACATATTATTCCCTCATTTAGTGGATATTTTCACAAAAAAGTGAAATTTTCAAAAATCCAGAAAATTGGCTGAAAACGACTAAATATCAAGGACTCATTGGGCGAATCGCTCTGGAACTGAAATCGGAACGCTCACTGACATTTCCCCTACCTGAAAGTCTGATAAACGCCGGAAAAATGACTAAATCCAAAAAAAAATAATTTTTCAACTTTTTTCAATTTTACCCCCGTGGGATATATATTCTACCCACACACATTTGGAACTCTCCTAGGGTACCCTCACACAAATTATTCCCTCATTTAGTGGATATTTTCACAAAAAAGTGAAATTTTCAAAAATTCAGAAAATTTCCTGAAAACGACGAAATATCAAGGACTCATGGGGCGAATCGCTCTGGAACTGAAATCGGAACGCTCACTGACATTTCCGCTCTCTGAAAGTCTGATAAACGCCGGAAAAATGACTAAGTCCAAAAAAAAATGTTTTCAACTTTTTTCAATTTTACCCCCGTGGGATATATATTCTACCCACACACATTTGGAACTCTCCTGGGGTACCCTCGCACATATCATTCCCTCATTTAGTGAATATTTTCACAAAAAAGTGAAATTTTCAAAAATCCAGAAAATTGGCTGAAAACGACTAAATATCAAGGTCTCATTGGGCGAATCGCTCTGGAACTGAAATCGGAACGCTCACTGACATTTCGGCCATCTGAAAATCTGATAAACGCCGGAAAAATGACTAAGTCCAAAAAAAAAATTTTTTCAACTATTTTCAATTTTACCCCTGTGGGATATATATTCTACCCACACACATTTGGAACTCTCCTGGGGTACCCTCACACATATTATGGCCTCATTTAGTGGATATTTTCACAAAAAAGTGAAATTTTCAACAATACAGAAAATTGGCTGTAAACGACTAAATATCAAGGACTCATTGGGCGAATCGCTCTGGAACTGAAATCAGAACGCTCACTGACATTTCCCCTATCTGAAAGTCTGATAAACGCCGGAAAAATGACTAAGTCCAAAAAAAAAATGTTTTCAACTTTTTTCAATTTTACCCCCGTGGGATATATATTCTACCCACACACATTTGGAACTCTCCTGGGGTACCCTTGCACATATTATTCCTTCATTTAGTGGATATTTTCACAAAAAAGTGAAATTTTCAAAAATCCAGAAAATTGGCTGAAAATGACTAAATATCAAGGACTCATTGGGCGAATCGCTCTGGAACTGAAATCGGAACGCTCCCTGACATTTTCCCTATCTGAAAGTCTGATAAACGCCGGAAAAATTACTAAGTGCAAAAAAAAATTTTTTTAAACTTTTTTCGATTTTACCCCCATGGGATATGTATTCTACCCACACACATTTGGAACTCTCCTGGGGTACCCTCACTCATATTATTCCCTCATTTAGTGGATATTTTCACAAAAAAGTGAAATTTTCAACAATACAGAAAATTGGCTGTAAACGACTAAATATCAAGGACTCATTGGGCGAATCGCTCTGGAACTGAAAACAGAACGCTCACTGACATTTCTCCTATCTGAAAGTCTGATAAATGCCGGAAAAATGACTAAGTACAAAAAAAAAATTTTTTCAACTTTTTTTAATTTTACCCCGTGGGATATATATTCTACCCACACACATTTGGAACTCTCCTGGGGTACCCTCACACATATCATTCCCTCATTTAGTGGATATTTTCACAAAAAAGTGAAATTTTCAAAAATCCAGAAAAATTGGCTGAAAACGACTAAATATCAAGGACTCATTGGGCGAATTGCTCTGGAACTGAAATTGGAATGCTCACTGACATTTCCCCTATCTGAAAGTCTGATAAACGCCGGAAAAATGATTAAGTAGAAAAAAAATTTTTTTTTTCAACTTTTTTCAATTTTAACCTTGTGGGATATATATTCTACCCACACACATTTGGAACTCTCCTGGGGTAACCTCACACATATTATTCCCTCATTTAGTGGATATTTTCACAAAAAAGTGAAATTTTCAAAAATCCAAAATATTGGCTGAAAACGACTAAATATCAAGGACTCATTGGGCGAATCGCTCTGGAACTGAAATCGGAATGCTCACTGACATTTCCCCTATCTGAAAGTCTGATAAACGCCAGAAAAATGACTAAGTCCAAAAAAAAAAATGTTTCAACTTTTTTAAATTTTACCCCGTGGGATATATACCCCGTGGGATATATACCCACACACATTTGGAACTCTCCTGGGGTACCCTCACACATATTATTCCCTCATTTAGTGGATATTTTCACAAAAAAGTGAAATTTAAAAAAATTCAGAAAATTGCTTGAAAACGTCGAAATATCAAGGACTCATTGGGCGAATCGCTCTGGAACTGAAATCGGAACGCTCACTGATATTTCCCCTATCTGAAAATCTGATTAACGCCGGAAAAATGACTAAGTCAAAAAAATTTTTTTTTCAACTTTTTTCATTTTTACCCCCATAGGATATATTCTACCCACACACATTTGGAACTCTCCTGGGGTACCCTCACACATATTATTCCATCATTTAGTGGATATTTTCACAAAAAAGTGAAATTTTCAAAAACCAGAAAATTGGCTGAAAACGACTAAATATCAAGGACTCATTGGGCGAATCGCTCTGGAACTGAAATGGGAACGCTCACTCACATTTCCCCTATCTGAAAGTCTGATAAACGCCGGAAAAATGACTAAGTCCAAAAAAAAAATGTTTTCAACTTTTTTCAATTTTAACCTTGTGGGATATATATTCTACCCACACACATTTGGAACTCTCCTGGGGTAACCTCACACATATTATTCCCTCATTTAGTGGATATTTTCACAAAAAAGTAAAATTTTCAAAAATCCAGAAAATTGGCTGAAAACGACGAAATATCAAGGACTCATTGGGCGAATCGCTCTGGAACTGAAATCGGAACGCTCACTGACATTTCCCCCATCTCAAAGTCTGATAAACACCGGAAAAATGACTAAGTCCAAAAAAAAATTTTTTTCAACTTTTTCCATTTTACCCCCGTGCTATATATATTCTACCCACACACATTTGGAACTCTCCTGAGGTACCCTCATTTAGTGGACATTTTCATTTTACCCTCGTGGGATATATATTCTACCAACACACATTTGGGACTCTCCTGGGGTACCCTCAGACATATTATTCCCTCATTTAGTGGATATTTTCACAAAAAAGTGAAATTTTCAAAAATCCAGAAAAATTGGCTGAAAACGACTAAATATCAAGGAATCATTGGGTGAATCGCTCTGGAACTGAAATGGGAACGCTCACTGACATTTCCCCTATCTGAAAGTCTGATAAACGCCGGAAAAATGACTAAGTCCAAAAAAAAATTTTTTTGAACTTTTTTCAATTTTAACCTTGTGGGATATATATTCTACCCACACACATTTGGAACTCTCCTGGGGTAACCTCACACATATTATTCCCTCATTTAGTGGATATTTTCACAAAAAAGTGAAATTTTCAAAAATCCAGAAAATTGGCTGAAAACGACTAAATATCAAGGACTCATTGGGCGAATCGCTCTGGAACTGAAATCGGAATGCTCACTGACATTTCCCCTATCTGAAAGTCTGATAAACGCCGGAAAAATGACTAAGTACAAAAAAAAATTTTTTTTAACTTTTTTCAATTTTAACCTTGTGGGATATATATTCTACCCACACACAATTGGAACTCTCCTGGGGTAACCTCACACATATTATTCCATCATTTAGTGTATATTTTCACAAAAAAGTGAAATTTTCAAAAATCCAGAAAATTGGCTGAAAACGACTAAATATCAAGGACTCATTGGGCGAATCGCTCTGGAACTGAAATGGGAACGCTCACTGACATTTGCCCTATCTGAAAGTCTGATAAACGCCGGAAAAATGACTAAGTCCAAAAAAAATTTTTTTTCAACTTTTTTCAATTTTAACCTTGTGGGATATATATTCTACCCACACACATTTGGAACTCTCCTGGGGTAACCTCACACATATTATTCCCTCATTTAGTGGATATTTTCACAAAAAAGTGAAATTTTCAAAAATCCAGAAAATTGCCTGAAAATGTCTAAATATCAAGGACTCATTGGGTGAATCGCTCTGGATTTGAAATCGGAACGGTCACTGAAATTTCCCCTATCTGAAAGTCTGATAAACACCGGAAAAATGACTAAGTCCAAAAAAAAATTTTTTTCAACTTTTTTCAATTTTACCCTCGTGGGATATATATTCTACCAACACACATTTGGGACTCTCCTGGGGTACCCTCACACATATTATTCCCTCATTTAGTGGATATTTTCTCAAAAAAGTGAAATTTTCAAAAATCCAGAAAATTGCCTGAAAACGACGAAATATCAAGGACTCATTGGGCGAATCGCTCTGAAACTGAAATCGGAATGCTCACTGACATTTCCCCTATCTGAAAGTCTGATAAACGCCGGAAAAATGATTAAGTACAAAAAAAAAATTTTTTTTCAACTTTTTTCAATTTTAACCTTGTGGGATATATATTCTACCCACACACATTTGTAACTCTCCTGGGGTAACCTCACACATATTATTCCCTCATTTAGTGGATATTTTCACAAAAAAGTAAAATTTTCAAAAATCCAGAAAATTGGCTGAAAACGACGAAATATCACGGACTCATTGGGCGAATCGCTCTGAAACTGAAATCGGAATGCTCACTGACATTTCCCCTATCTGAAAGTCTGATAAATGCCGGAAAAATGATTAAGTACAAAAAAAAAATTTTTTTTCAACTTTTTTCAATTTTAACCTTGTGGGATATATATTCTACCCACACACATTTGGAACTCTCCTGGGGTAACCTCACACATATTATTCCCTCATTTAGTGGATATTTTCACAAAAAAGTGAAATTTTCAAAAATCCAGAAAATTGGCTGAAAACGACGAAATATCAAGGACTCATTGGGCCAATCGCTCTGGAACTGAAATCGGAACGCTCACTGACATTTCCCCTATCTGAAAGTCTGATGAATGCCAGAAAAATGACTAAATCCCAAAAAAAAAATATTTCAACTTTTTTTAATTTTACCCCCGTGGGATATATATTCTACCCACACACATTTGGGACTCTCCTGGGGTACCCTCACACATATCATTCCCTCATTTAGTGGATATTTTCACAAAAAAGTGAAATTTTCAAAAATCTAGAAAATTGGCTGAAAATGACGAAATATCAAGGACTCATTGGGCGAATCGCTCTGGAACTGAAATCAGAACGCTCACTGACATTTCCCCTATCTGAAAGTCTGATGAACGCCGGAAAAATGACTAAGTCAAAAAAAAAAATTGTTCAACTTTTTTCAATTTTACCCACATAGGATATATATTCTACCCACACACATTTGGAACTCTCCTGGGTTACCCTCACACATATTATTCCCTCATTTAGTGGATATTTTCACAAAAAAGTGAAATTTTCAAAAATCCAGAAAATTGGCTGAAAACGACTAAATATCAAGGACTCATTGGGCGAATCGCTCTGGAACTGAAATCGGAATGCTCACTGACATTTCCTCTATCTGAAAGTCTGATAAACGCCGGAAAAATGACTAACTACAAAAAAAAAATTTTTTTTAACTTTTTTCAATTTTAACCCAGTGGGATATATATTCTACCAACACACATTTGGAACTCTCCAGGGGTAACCTCACACATATTATTCCCTCATTTAGTGGATATTTTCACAAAAAAGTGAAATTTTCAAAAATCCAGGAAATTGCCTGAAAATGACTAAATATCAAGGACTCATTGGGTGAATCGCTCTGGATTTGAAATCGGAACGCTCACTGACATTTCCCCTATCTGAAAGTCTGATAAACACCGGAAAAATGACTAAGTCCAAAAAAAAATTTTTTTCAACTTTTTCCATTTTACCCCGTGCTATATATATTCTACCCACACACATTTGGAACTCTCCTGGGGTACCCTCACACATATCATTCCCTCATTTAGTGGACATTTTCACAAAAAAGTAAAATTTTCAAAAATCCAGAAAATTGGCTGAAAACGACGAAATATCAAGGACTCATTGGGCGAATCGCTCTGGAACTGAAATCGGAACGCTCACTGACACTTCCCCTATCTGAAAGTCTGATAAACATCGGAAAAATGACTAAGTCCAAAAAAAAATTTTTTTCAACTTTTTTCAATTTTACCCTCGTGGGATATATATTCTACCAACACACATTTGGGACTCTCCTGGGGTACCCTCACAAATATTATTCCCTCATTTAGTGGATATTTTCACAAAAAAGTGAAATTTTCAAAAATCCAGAAAATTGCCTGAAAACGACGAAATATCAAGGACTCATTGGGCGAATCGCTCTGAAACTGAAATCGGAATGCTCACTGACATTTTCCCTATCTGAAAGTCTGATAAACGCCGGAAAAATGATTAAGTACAAAAAAAAAATTTTTTTTCAACTTTTTTCAATTTTAACCTTGTGGGATATATATTCTACCCACACACATTTGGAACTCTCCTGGGGTAACCTCACACATATTATTCCCTCATTTAGTGGATATTTTCACAAAAAAGTGAAATTTTCAAAAATCCAGAAAATTGGCTGAAAACGACGAAATATCAAGGACTCATTGGGCGAATCGCTCTGGAACTGAAATCGGAACGCTCACTGACATTTCCCCTATCTGAAAGTCTGATAAATGCCAGAAAAATGACTAAATCCAAAAAAAAAAATATTTCAACTTTTTTCAATTTTACCCCCGTGGGATATACATTCTACCCACACACTTTTGGGACTCTCCTGGGGTACCCTCACACATATCATTCCCTCATTTAGTGGATATTTTCACAAAAAAGTGAAATTTTCAAAAATCTAGAAAATTGGCTGAAAATGACGAAATATCAAGGACTCATTGGGCGAATCGCTCTGGAACTGAAATCAGAACGCTCACTGACATTTCCCCTATCTGAAACTCTGATGAACGCCGGAAAAATGACTAAGTCAAAAAAAAAAATTGTTCAACTTTTTTCAATTTTACCCACATAGGATATATATTCTACCCACACACATTTGGAACTCTCCTGGGTTACCCTCACACATATTATTCCCTCATTTAGTGGATATTTTCACAAAAAAGTGAAATTTTCAAAAATCCAGAAAATTGGCTGAAAACGACTAAATATCAAGGACTCATTGGGCGAATCGCTCTGGAACTGAAATCGGAATGCTCACTGACATTTCCTCTATCTGAAAGTCTGATAAACGCCGGAAAAATGACTAACTACAAAAAAAAAATTTTTTTTAACTTTTTTCAATTTTAACCCAGTGGGATATATATTCTACCAACACACATTTGGAACTCTCCAGGGGTAACCTCACACATATTATTCCCTCATTTAGTGGATATTTTCACAAAAAAGTGAAATTTTCAAAAATCCAGAAAATTGCCTGAAAATGACTAAATATCAAGGACTCATTGGGTGAATCGCTCTGGATTTGAAATCGGAACGCTCACTGACATTTCCACTATCTGAAAGTCTGATAAACACCGGAAAAATGACTAAGTCCAAAAAAAAATTTTTTTCAACTTTTTCCATTTTACCCCGTGCTATATATTTTCTACCCACACACATTTGGAACTCTCCTGGGGTACCCTCACACATATCATTCCCTCATTTAGTGGACATTTTCACAAAAAAGTAAAATTTTCAAAAATCCAGAAAATTGGCTGAAAACGACGAAATATCAAGGACTCATTGGGCGAATCGCTCTGAAACTGAAATCGGAATGCTCACTGACATTTCCCCTATCTGAAAGTCTGATAAATGCCAGAAAAATGACTAAATCCAAAAAAAAAAATATTTCAACTTTTTTCAATTTTACCCCCGTGGGATATACATTCTACCCACACACTTTTGGGACTCTCCTGGGGTACCCTCACACATATCATTCCCTCATTTAGTGGATATTTTCACAAACAAGTGAAATTTTCAAAAATCCAGAAAATTGGCTGAAAATGACGAAATATCAAGGACTCATTGGGCGAATCGCTCTGGAACTGAAATCAGAACGCTCACTGACATTTCCCCTATCTGAAAGTCTGATGAACGCCGGAAAAATGACTAAGTCAAAAAAAAAATTTTTTCAACTTTTTTCAATTTTACCCACATAGGATATATATTCTACCCACACACATTTGGAACTCTCCTGGGTTACCCTCACACATATTATTCCCTCATTTAGTGGATATTTTAACAAAAAAGTTAAATTTTCAAAAATCCTGAAAATTGGCTGAAAACGACTAAATATCAAGGACTCATTGGGCGAATCGCTCTGGAACTGAAATCGGAACGCTCACTGACATTTCCCCTATCTGAAAGTCTGATAAACACCGGAAAAATGACTAAGTCCAAAAAAAAATTTTTTTCAACTTTTTCCATTTTACCCCGTGCTATATATATTCTACCCACACACATTTGGAACTCTCCTGGGGTACCCTCACACATATCATTCCCTCATTTAGTGGACATATTCACAAACAAGTAAAATTTTCAAAAATCCAGAAAATTGGCTGAAAACGACGAAATATCAAGGACTCATTGGGCGAATCGCTCTGAAACTGAAATCGGAATGCTCACTGACATTTCCCCTATCTGAAAGTCTGATAAACGCCGGAAAAATGATTAAGTACAAAAAAAAATTTTTTTTTCAACTTTTTTCAATTTTAACCTTGTGGGATATATATTCTACCCACACACATTTGGAACTCTCCTGGGGTAACCTCACACATATTATTCCCTCATTTAGTGGATATTTTCACAAAAAAGTGAAATTTTCAAAAATCCAGAAAATTGGCTGAAAACGACGAAATATCAAGGACTCATTGGGCCAATCGCTCTGGAACTGAAATCGGAACGCTCACTGACATTTCCCCTATCTGAAAGTCTGATAAATGCCAGAAAAATGACTAAATAAAAAAAAAAAAATATTTCAACTTTTTTTAATTTTACCCCCGTGGGATATATATTCTACCCACACACATTTGGGACTCTCCTGGGGTACCCTCACACATATCATTCCCTCATTTAGTGGATATTTTCACAAAAAAGTGAAATTTTCAAAAATCCAGAAAATTGGCTGAAAATGACGAAATATCAAGGACTCATTGGGCGAATCGCTCTGGAACTGAAATCAGAACGCTCACTGACATTTCCCCTATCTGAAAGTCTGATGAACGCCGGAAAAATGACTAAGTCAAAAAAAAAAATTGTTCAACTTTTTTCAATTTTACCCACATAGGATATATATTCTACCCACACACATTTGGAACTCTCCTGGGTTACCCTCACACATATTATTCCCTCATTTAGTGGATATTTTAACAAAAAAGTTAAATTTTCAAAAATCCTGAAAATTGGCTGAAAACGACTAAATATCAAGGACTCATTGGGCGAATCGCTCTGGAACTGAAATCAGAATGCTCACTGACATTTCCCCTATCTGAAAGTCTGATAAACGCCAGAAAAATGACTAACTACAAAAAAAATTTTTTTTTAAACTTTTTTCAATTTTAACCCAGTGGGATATATATTCTACCCACACACATTTGGAACTCTCCAGGGGTAACCTCACACATATTATTCCCTCATTTAGTGGATATTTTCACAAAAAAGTGAAATTTTCAAAAATCCAGAAAATTGCCTGAAAATGACTAAATATCAAGGACTCATTGGGTGAATCGCTCTGGATTTGAAATCGGAACGCTCACTGATATTTCCCCTATCTGAAAGTCTGATAAACACCGGAAAAATGACTAAGTCCAAAAAAAAATTTTTTTCAACTTTTTCCATTTTACCCCGTGCTATATATATTCTACCCACACACATTTGGAACTCTCCTGGGGTACCCTCACACATATCATTCCCTCATTTAGTGGACATTTTCACAAAAAAGTAAAATTTTCAAAAGTCCAGAAAATTGGCTGAAAACGACGAAATATCAAGGACTCATTGGGCGAATCGCTCTGGAACTGAAATCGGAACGCTCACTGACATTTCCCCTATCTGAAAGTCTGATAAACACCGGAAAAATGACTAAGTCCAAAAAAAAATTTTTTTCAACTTTTTTCAATTTTACCCTCGTGGGATATATATTTTACCAACACACATTTGGGACTCTCCTGGGGTACCCTCACACATATTATTCCCTCATTTAGTGGATATTTTCACAAAAAAGTGAAATTTTCAAAAATCCAGAAAAATTGGCTGAAAACGACTAAATATCAAGGACTCATTGGGCGAATCGCTCTGGAACTGAAATGGGAACGCTCACTGACATTTCCCCTATCTGAAAGTCTGATAAACGCCGGAAAAATGACTAAGTCCAAAAAAAAATTTTTTTCAACTTTTTTCAATTTTAACCTTGTGGGATATATATTCTACCCACACACATTTGGAACTCTCCTGGGGTAACCTCACACATATTATTCCATCATTTAGTGGATATTTTCACAAAAAAGTGAAATTTTCAAAAATCCAGAAAATTGCCTGAAAACGACGAAATATCAAGGACTCATTGGGCCAATCGCTCTGGAACTGAAGTCGGAACGCTCACTGACATTTCCCCTATCTGAAAGTCTGATAAATGCCAGAAAAATGACTAAATCCAAAAAAAAAAATATTTCAACTTTTTTTAATTTTACCCCCGTGGGATATATATTCTACCCACACACATTTGGGACTCTCCTGGGGTACCCTCACACATATCATTCCCTCATTTAGTGGATATTTTCACAAAAAAGTGAAATTTTCAAAAATCCAGAAGATTAGCTGAAAATGACGAAATATCAAGGACTCATTGGGCGAATCGCTCTGGAACTGAAATCAGAACGCTCACTGACATTTCCCCTATCTGAAAGTCTGATGAACGCCGGAAAAATGACTAAGTCAAAAAAAAAAATTGTTCAACTCTTTTCAATTTTACCCACATAGGAAATATATTCTACCCACACACATTTGGAACTCTCCTGGGTTACCCTCACACATACTATTCCCTCATTTAGTGGATATTTTCACAAAAAAGTCACATTTTCAAAAATCCAGAAAATTGGCTGAAAACGACTAAATATCAAAGACTCATTGGGCGAATCGCTCTGGAACTGAAATCGGAATGCTCACTGACATTTCCCCTATCTGAAACTCTAATAAACGCCGGAAAAATGACTAAGTAAAAGAAAAAATTTTTTTCAACCTTTTCCATTTTACCCCCATGCTATATATATTCTACCCACACACATTTGGAACGCTCCTGGGGTACCCTCACACATATTATTCCCTCATTTAGTGGATATTTTCACAAAAAAGTGAAATTTTCAAGAATCCAGAAAATTGGCTGAAAACGACTAAATATCAAGAACTCATTGGGCGAATCGCTCTGGAACTGAAATCGGAGCGCTCACTGACATTTCCCCTATCTGAAAGTCTGATAAATGCCAGAAAAATGACTAAATCCAAAAAAAAAAAATATTTCAACTTTTTTCAATTTTACCCCCGTGGGATATATATTCTACCCACACACATTTGGGCCTCTCCTGGGGTACCCTCACACATACTATTCCCTCATTTAGTGGATATTTTCACAAAAAAGTGAAATTTTAAAAAATCTAGAAAATTGGCTGAAAATGACTAAATATCAAGAACTCATTGGGCGAATCGCTCTGGAACTGAAATCGGAACGGTCACTGACATTTCCCCTATCTCAAAGTCTGATAAACACCGCAAAAATGACAAAGTCCAAAAAAAAAATTTTTTAAAGTTTTTCCATTTTACCCCCGTGCTATATATATTCTACCCACACACATTTGGGACTTTCCTGGGGTACCCTCACACGTATTATTCCCTCATTTAGTGGATATTTTCACAAAAAGTGAAATTTTCAAAAATCCAGAAAATTTTCTGAAAACGACTAAATATCAAGGACTCATTGGGCGAATTGCTCTGGAACTGAAATCGGAATGCTCACTTACATTTCCGCTATCTGAAAGTCTGATAAATGCCAGAAAAATGACTAAATCCAAAAAAAAAAATATTTCAACTTTTTTCAATTTTACCCCCGTGTGATATATATTCTACCCACACACATTTGGAACTCTCCTGGGTTACCCTCACACATATTATTCCCTCATTTAGTGGATATTTTCACAAAAAAGTGAAATTTTCAAAAATCCTGAAAATTGGCTGAAAACGACTAAATATCAGGGACAAATTGGGCGAATCGCTCTGGAACTGAAATCGGAATGCTCACTGACATTTCCCCTATCTGAAACTCTAATAAACGCCGGAAAAATGACTAAGTAAAAGAAAAAATTTTTTTCAACCTTTTCCATTTTACCCCCATGCTATATATATTCTACCCACACACATTTGGAACGCTCCTGGGGTACCCTCACACATATCATTCCCTCATTTAGTGGATATTTTCACAAAAAAGTGAAATTTTCAAAAATCCAGAAAATTAGCTGAAAACGACGAAATATCAATGACTCATTGGGCGAATCGCTCTGGAACTGAAATCGGAACGCTCACTGACATTTTCCCTATCTGAAAGTCTGATAAATGCCAGAAAAATGACTAAATCCAAAAAAAAAAAAAATTTCAACTTTTTTCAATTTTACCCACATAGGATATATATTCTACCCACACACATTTGGAACTCTCCTGGGTTACCCTCACACATACTATTCCCTCATTTAGTGGATATTTTCACAAAAAATTGAAATTTTCAAAAATCCAGAAAATTGGCTGAAAACGACTAAATATCAAGGACAAATTGGGCGAATCGTTCTGGAACTGAAATCGGAATGCTCACTGACATTTCCCCTATCTGAAACTCTGATAAACGCCGGAAAAATGACTAAGTAAAAGAAAAAATTTTTTTCAACCTTTTCCATTTTACCCCCATGCTATATATATTCTACCCACACACATTTGGAACTCTCCTGGGGTACCCTCACACATATTATTCCCTCATTTAGTGGATGTTTTCACAAAAAAGTGAAATTTTCAAAAATCCAGAAAATTGGCTGAAAACGACTAAATATCAAGAACTCATTGGGCGAATCGCTCTGGAACTGAAATCGGAGCGCTCACTGACATTTCCCCTATCTGAAAGTCTGATAAATGCCAGAAAAATGACTAAATCCAAAAAAAAAAATATTTCAACTTTTTTCAATTTTACCCCCGTGGGATATATATTCTACCCACACACATTTGGGACTTTCCTGGGGTACCCTCACACATATCATTCCCTCATTTAGTGGATATTTTCACAAAAAAGTGAAATTTTCAAAAATCCAGAAAATTGGCTGAAAACGACTAAATATCAAGGCCTCATTGGGCAAATCGCTATGGAACTGAAATCGGAATGCTCACTGACATTTCCCCTATCTGAAAGTCTGATAAGCGCCGGAAAAATGACTAAGTAAAAAAAAAATTTTTTTTCAACTTTTTTCAATTTTAACCTTGTTGGATATATATTCTACCCACACACATTTGGAACTCTCCTGGGTTACCCGCACACATATTATTCCCTCATTTAGTGGATATTTTCACAAAAAAGTGAAATTTTCAAAAATCCAGAAAATTGCCTGAAAACGACTAAATATCAAGGACTCATTGGGCGAATCGCTCTGGAACTGAAATCTGAACGCTCACTGACATTTCCCCTATCTCAAAGTCTGATAAACACCGCAAAAATGACTATGTCCAAAAAAAAAATTTTTTAAACTTTTTCCATTTTACCCCCGTGCTATATATATTCTACCCACACACATTTGGGACTCTCCTGGGGAACCCTCACACATATTATTCCCTCATTTAGTGGATATTTTCACAAAAAAGTGAAATTTTCAAAAATCCAGAAAATTGGCTGAAAACGACTAAATATCAAGGACTCATTGGGCGAATTGCTCTGGAACTGAAATCGGAATGCTCACTTACATTTCCCCTATCTGAAAGTCTGATAAATGCCAGAAAAATGACTAAATCCAAAAAAAAAAATATTTCAACTTTTTTCAATTTTACCCCCGTGGGATATATATTCTACCCACACACATTTGGAACTCTCCTGGGGTACCCTCACACATATCATTCCCTCATTTAGTGGATATTTTCACAAAAAAGTGAAATTTTCAAAAATCCAGAAAATTGGCTGAAAACGACTACATATCAAGGACTCATTGGGCGAATCGCTCTGGAACTGAAATTGGAAGGCTCACTGACATTTCCCCTATCTGAAACTCTGATAAACGCTGGAAAAATGACTAAGTCCAAAAAAAAATTTTTTTTCAACTTTTTTCAATTTTACCCCCGTGGGATATATATTCTACCCACACACATTTGGAACTCTCCTGGGGTACCCTCACACATATTATTCCCTCATTTAGTGGATATTTTCACAAAAAAGTGAAATTTTCAAAAATCCAGAAAATTGGCTGAAAACGACTAAATATCAAGAACTCATTGGGCGAATCGCCCTGGAACTGAAATCGGAACGCTCACTGACATTTCCCCTATCTGAAAGTCTGATAAATGCCAGAAAAATGACTAAATCAAAAAAAAAAATATTTCAACTTTTTTCAATTTTACCTCTGTGGGATATATATTCTACCCACACACATTTGGAACTCTCCTGGGTTACCCTCACACATATTATTCCCTCATTTAGTGGATATGTTCACAAAAAAGTGAAATTTTCAAAAATCCAGAAAATTGGCTGAAAACGACTAAATTTCAAGGACTCATTGGGCGAATCGCTCTGGAACTGAAATCGGAATGCTCACTGACATTTCCCCTATCTGAAAGTCTGATAAACGCCAGAAAAATGACTAACTACAAAAAAAAATTTTTTTTAAACTTTTTTCAATTTTAACCAGTGGGATATATATTCTACCCACAGACATTTGGGACTCTCCTGGGGTACCCTCACACATATTATTCCCTCATTTAGTGTATATTTTCACAAAAAAGTGAAATTTTCAAAAATCCAGAAATATTGGCTGAAAACGACTAAATATCAAGGACTCATTGGGCAAATCGCTCTGGAACTGAAATCGGAACGCTCACTGACATTTCCCCTATCTCAAAGTCTGATAAACACCGGAAAAATGACTAAGTCCCAAAAAAAAATTTTTTCAACTTTTTCCATTTTAACCCCCGTGCTATATATATTCTACCCACACACATTTGGGACTCTCCTGGGGTACCCTCACACATATTATTCCCTCATTTAGTGGATATTTTCACAAAAAAGTGAAATTTTCAAAAATCCAGATAATTGGCTGATAACGACTAAATATCAATGACTCAATTGGGCGAATCGCTCTGGAACTGAAATTGGAATGCTCACTTACATTTCCCCTATCTGAAAGTCTGATTAATGCCAGAAAAATGACTAAATCCAAAAAAAAAAATATTTCAACTTTTTTCAATTTTACCCCCATAGGATATTTATTCTACCCACACACATTTGGAACTCTCCTGGGTTACCCTCACACATATTATTCCCTCATTTAGTGGATATTTTCACAAAAAAGTGAAATTTTCAAAAATCCAGAAAATTGGCTGAAAACGACTAAATATCAAGGACTCATTGGGCAAATCGCTCTGGAACTGAAATCGGAATGCTCACTGACATTTCCCATATCTGAAAGTCTGATAAACGCCGGAAAAATGACTAAGTCCAAAAAAAAAAATTTTTTTAAACTTTTTTCCATTTTACCCCCATGCTTTATATATTCTACCCACACACATTTGGAACTCTCCTGGGGTACCCTCACACATATTATTCCCTCATTTCGTGGATATTTTCACAAAAAAGTGAAATTTTCAAAAATCCAGAAAATTGGCTGAAAACGACTAAATATCAAGGACTCATTGGCAAATCGCTCTGGAACTGAAATTGGAATGCTCACTGACATTTCACCTCTCTGAAACTCTGATAAACGCCGGAAAAATGACGAAGTCCAAAAAAAAATTTTTTTCAACTTTTTTCAATTTTATCCCTGTGGGATATATATTCTACTCACACACATTTGGAACTCTCCAGGGGTACCCTCACACATATTATTCCCTCATTTAGTGGATATTTTCACAAAAAAGTGAAATTTTCAAAAATCCAGAAAATTGCCTGAAAACGACTAAATATCAAGGACTCATTGGGCGAATCGCTCTGGAACTGAAATCGGAATGCTCACTGACATTTCCCCTATCTGAAAGTCTGATAAACGCCAGAAAAATGAGTAAATCCAAAAAAAAAAATATTTAAACTTTTTTCAATTTTACCCCCGTGGGATATATATTCTACCACACACATTTGGAACTCTCCTGGGGTACCCTCACACATATTATTCCCTCATTTAGTGGATATTTTCACAAAAAAGTGAAATTTTCAAAAATCCAGAAAATTGGCTGAAAACGACTAAATATCAAGAACTCATTGGGCGAATCGCCCTGGAACTGAAATCGGAACGCTCACTGACATTTCCCCTATCTGAAAGTCTGATAAATGCCAGAAAAATGACTAAATCAAAAAAAAAAATATTTCAACTTTTTTCAATTTTACCTCTGTGGGATATATATTCTACCCACACACATTTGGAACTCTCCTGGGTTACCCTCACACATATTATTCCCTCATTTAGTGGATATGTTCACAAAAAAGTGAAATTTTCAAAAATCCAGAAAATTGGCTGAAAACGACTAAATTTCAAGGACTCATTGGGCGAATCGCTCTGGAACTGAAATCGGAATGCTCACTGACATTTCCCCTATCTGAAAGTCTGATAAACGCCAGAAAAATGACTAACTACAAAAAAAAATTTTTTTTAAACTTTTTTCAATTTTAACCAGTGGGATATATATTCTACCCACAGACATTTGGGACTCTCCTGGGGTACCCTCACACATATTATTCCCTCATTTAGTGGATATTTTCACAAAAAAGTGAAATTTTCAAAAATCCAGAAAATTGGCTGAAAACGACTAAATATCAAGGACTCATTGGGCAAATCGCTCTGGAACTGAAATCGGAATGCTCACTGACATTTCCCATATCTGAAAGTCTGATAAACGCCGGAAAAATGACTAAGTCCAAAAAAAAAAATTTTTTTAAACTTTTTTCCATTTTACCCCCATGCTTTATATATTCTACCCACACACATTTGGAACTCTCCTGGGGTACCCTCACACATATTATTCCCTCATTTCGTGGATATTTTCACAAAAAAGTGAAATTTTCAAAAATCCAGAAAATTGGCTGAAAACGACTAAATATCAAGGACTCATTGGCAAATCGCTCTGGAACTGAAATTGGAATGCTCACTGACATTTCACCTCTCTGAAACTCTGATAAACGCCGGAAAAATGACGAAGTCCAAAAAAAAATTTTTTTCAACTTTTTTCAATTTTATCCCTGTGGGATATATATTCTACCCACACACATTTGGAACTCTCCAGGGGTACCCTCACACATATTATTCCCTCATTTAGTGGATATTTTCACAAAAAAGTGAAATTTTCAAAAATCCAGAAAATTGCCTGAAAACGACTAAATATCAAGGACTCATTGGGCGAATCGCTCTGGAACTGAAATCGGAATGCTCACTTACATTTCCCCTATCTGAAAGTCTGATAAACGCCAGAAAAATGAGTAAATCCAAAAAAAAAAATATTTAAACTTTTTTCAATTTTACCCCCGTGGGATATATATTCTACCACACACATTTGGAACTCTCCTGGGGTACCCTCACACATATTATTCCCTCATTTAGTGGATATTTTCACAAAAAAGTGAAATTTTCAAAAATCCAGAAAATTGGCTGAAAACGACTAAATATCAAGAACTCATTGGGCGAATCGCCCTGGAACTGAAATCGGAACGCTCACTGACATTTCCCCTATCTGAAAGTCTGATAAATGCCAGAAAAATGACTAAATCAAAAAAAAAAATATTTCAACTTTTTTCAATTTTACCTCTGTGGGATATATATTCTACCCACACACATTTGGAACTCTCCTGGGTTACCCTCACACATATTATTCCCTCATTTAGTGGATATGTTCACAAAAAAGTGAAATTTTCAAAAATCCAGAAAATTGGCTGAAAACGACTAAATTTCAAGGACTCATTGGGCGAATCGCTCTGGAACTGAAATCGGAATGCTCACTGACATTTCCCCTATCTGAAAGTCTGATAAACGCCAGAAAAATGACTAACTACAAAAAAAAATTTTTTTTAAACTTTTTTCAATTTTAACCAGTGGGATATATATTCTACCCACAGACATTTGGGACTCTCCTGGGGTACCCTCACACATATTATTCCCTCATTTAGTGTATATTTTCACAAAAAAGTGAAATTTTCAAAAATCCAGAAATATTGGCTGAAAACGACTAAATATCAAGGACTCATTGGGCAAATCGCTCTGGAACTGAAATCGGAACGCTCACTGACATTTCCCCTATCTCAAAGTCTGATAAACACCGGAAAAATGACTAAGTCCCAAAAAAAAATTTTTTCAACTTTTTCCATTTTAACCCCCGTGCTATATATATTCTACCCACACACATTTGGGACTCTCCTGGGGTACCCTCACACATATTATTCCCTCATTTAGTGGATATTTTCACAAAAAAGTGAAATTTTCAAAAATCCAGATAATTGGCTGATAACGACTAAATATCAATGACTCAATTGGGCGAATCGCTCTGGAACTGAAATTGGAATGCTCACTTACATTTCCCCTATCTGAAAGTCTGATTAATGCCAGAAAAATGACTAAATCCAAAAAAAAAAATATTTCAACTTTTTTCAATTTTACCCCCATAGGATATTTATTCTACCCACACACATTTGGAACTCTCCTGGGTTACCCTCACACATATTATTCCCTCATTTAGTGGATATTTTCACAAAAAAGTGAAATTTTCAAAAATCCAGAAAATTGGCTGAAAACGACTAAATATCAAGGACTCATTGGGCAAATCGCTCTGGAACTGAAATCGGAATGCTCACTGACATTTCCCATATCTGAAAGTCTGATAAACGCCGGAAAAATGACTAAGTCCAAAAAAAAAAATTTTTTTAAACTTTTTTCCATTTTACCCCCATGCTTTATATATTCTACCCACACACATTTGGAACTCTCCTGGGGTACCCTCACACATATTATTCCCTCATTTCGTGGATATTTTCACAAAAAAGTGAAATTTTCAAAAATCCAGAAAATTGGCTGAAAACGACTAAATATCAAGGACTCATTGGCAAATCGCTCTGGAACTGAAATTGGAATGCTCACTGACATTTCACCTCTCTGAAACTCTGATAAACGCCGGAAAAATGACGAAGTCCAAAAAAAAATTTTTTTCAACTTTTTTCAATTTTATCCCTGTGGGATATATATTCTACCCACACACATTTGGAACTCTCCAGGGGTACCCTCACACATATTATTCCCTCATTTAGTGGATATTTTCACAAAAAAGTGAAATTTTCAAAAATCCAGAAAATTGCCTGAAAACGACTAAATATCAAGGACTCATTGGGCGAATCGCTCTGGAACTGAAATCGGAATGCTCACTTACATTTCCCCTATCTGAAAGTCTGATAAACGCCAGAAAAATGAGTAAATCCCAAAAAAAAAATATTTAAACTTTTTTCAATTTTACCCCCGTGGGATATATATTCTACCACACACATTTGGAACTCTCCTGGGGTACCCTCACACATATTATTCCCTCATTTAGTGGATATTTTCACAAAAAAGTGAAATTTTCAAAAATCCAGAAAATTGCTTGAAAACGACTAAATATCAAGGACTCATTGGGCAAATCGCTCTGGAACTGAAATCGGAATGCTCACTGACATTTCCCCTATCTGAAAGTCTGATGAACGCCGGAAAAATGACTAAGTCAAAAAAATTTTTTTTTCAACTTTTTTCAATTTTACCCCCATAGGATATATATTCTACCCACACACATTTGGAACTCTCCTGGGTTACCCTCACACATATTATTCCCTCATTTTGTGGATATTTTCACAAAAAAGTGAAATTTTCAAAAATCCAGAAAATTGGCTGAAAACGACTAAATATCAAGGACTCATTGGGCGAATCGCTCTGGAACTGAAATTGGAATGCTCACTGACATTTCACCTCTCTGAAACTCTGATAAACGCCGGAAAAATGACGAAGTCCAAAAAAAATTTTTTTTTAACTTTTTTCAATTTTATCCCTGTGGGATATATATTCTACCCACACACATTTGGAACTCTCCAGGGGTACCCTCACACATATCATTCCCTCATTTAGTGGATATTTTCACAAAAAAGTGAAATTTTCAAAAATCCAGAAAATTGCCTGAAAACGACTAAATATCAAGGACTCATTGGGCGAATCGCTCTGGAACTGAAATCGGAATGCTCACTGACATTTCCCCTATCTGAAAGTCTGATAAACGCCGGAAAAATGACTAAATCCCCCAAACAAAAATTTTCCAACTTTTTTCAATTTTACCCCCGTGGGATATATATTCTACCCACACACATTTGGAACTCTCCTGGGGTACCCTCACACATATTATTCCCTCATTTAGTGGATATTTTCACAAAAAAGTGAAATTTTCAAAAATCCAGAAAATTAGCTGAAAACCACGAAATATCAAGGAATCATTGGGCGAATCGCTCTGGAACTGAAATCGGAATGCTCACTTACATTTCCCCTATCTGAAAGTCTGATAAATGCCAGAAAAATGACTAAATCCCAAAAAAAAAAATTTCAACTTTTTTCAATTTTACCCCCGTGGGATATATATTCTACCCACACACATTTGGAACTCTCCTGGGGTACCCTCACACATATTATTCCCTCATTTAGTGGATATTTTCACAAAAAAGTGAAATTTTCAAAAATCCAGAAAATTGGCCGAAAACGACTAAATATCAAGGACTCATTGGGCGAATCGCTCTGGAACTGAAATCGGAATGCTCACTGACATTTCCCCTATCTGAAAGTCTGATAAACGCCGGAAAAATGACTAAGTCCAAAAAAAAAATATTTCAACTTTTTTCAATTTTACCCCCGTGGGATATATATTCTACCCACACACATTTGGAACTCTCCTGGGGTACCCTCACACATATTATTCCCTCATTTAGTGAATATTTTCACAAAGAAGTGAAATTTTCAAAAATCCAGAAAATAGGCTGAAAACGACTAAATATCAAGGACCCATTGGGCGAATCGCTCTGGAACGGAAATCGGAATGCTCACTGACATTTCCCCTATCTGAAAGTCTGATAAACGCCAGAAAAATGACTAAGTACAAAAAAAAAATATTTTTCAATTTTAACCCTGTGGGATATATATTCTACCCACACACATTTGGAACTCTCCTGGGGTACCCTCACACATATTATTCCCTCATTTAGTGGATATTTTCACAAAAAAGTGAAATTTTCAAAAATCCAGAAAATTGGCTGAAAACGACTAAATATCAAGGACTCATTGGGCGAATCGCTCTGATACTGAAATCGGAATGCTCACTTACATTTCCCCTATCTGAAAGTCTGATAAATGCCAGAAAAATGAGTAAATCCAAAAAAAAAATATTTAAACTTTTTTCAATTTTACCCCCGTGGGATATATATTCTAAACACACACATTTGGACCTCTTCTGGGGTACCCTCACACATATTATTCCCTCATTTTAGTGGATATTTTCACAAAAAAGTGAAATTTTCAAAAATCCAGAAAATTGCCTGAAAACAACTAAATATCATGGACTCATTGGGCGAATCGCTGTGGAACTGAAATCGGAATGCTCACTTACATTTCCCCTATCTGAAAGTCTGATAAATGCCAGAAAAATGACTAAATCAAAAAAAAAAATATTTCAACTTTTTTCAATTTTAACCCTGTGGGATATACATTCTACCCACACACATTTGGAACTCTCCTGGGGTAACCTCACACGTATTATTCCCTCATTTAGTGGATATTTTCACAAAAAAGTGAAATTTTCAAAAAGCCAGAAAATTGCCTGAAAACGACTAAATATCAAGGACTCATTGGGCGAATCGCTCTGGAACTGAAATCGGAATGCTCACTTACATTTCCCCTATCTGAAAGTCTGATAAATGCCAGAAAAATGAGTAAATCCAAAAAAAAAAATATTTCAACTTTTTTCAATTTTACCCCCGTGGGATATATATTCTACCCACACACATTTGGAACTCTCCTGGGGTACCCTCACACATATTATTCCCTCATTTAGTGGATATTTTCACAAAAAAGTGAAATTTTCAAAAATCCAGAAAATTGCTTGAAAACGACTAAATATCAAGGACTCATTGGGCGAATCGCTCTGGAACTGAAATCGGAATGTTCACTGACATTTCCAGTATCTGAAAGTCCGATAAAAGCCGGAAAAATGACTAAGTACAAAAAAAAAAATTTTTTCAACTATTTTCAATTTTAACCCTGTGGGATATACATTCTACCCACACACATTTGGAACTCTCCTGGGGTAACCTCACACGTATTATTCCCTCATTTAGTGAATATTTTCACAAAAAAGTGAAATTTTCAAAAATCCAGAAAATTAGCTGAAAACCACGAAATATCAAGGACTCATTGGGCGAATCGCTCTGGAACTGAAATCGGAATGCTCACTTACATTTCCCCTATCTGAAAGTCTGAAAAAATCCAAAAAAATGACTAAATCCCAAAAAAAAAAATTTCAACTTTTTTCAATTTTACCCCCGTGGGATATATATTCTACCCACACACATTTGGAACTCTCCTGGGGTAACCTCACACATATTACTCCCTCATTTAGTGGATATTTAAAAAAAAAGTGAAATTTTCAAAAATCCAGAAAATTGCCTGAAAACGACTAAATATCAAGAACTCATTGGGCGAATCGCTCTGTAACTGAAATCGGAATGCTCACTGACATTTCCCCTATCTGAAAGTCTGATAAACGCCGGAAAAATGACTAAGTCCAAAAAAAAAATATTTAAACTTTTTTCAATTTTACCCCCGTGGGATATATATTCTAAACACACACATTTGGACCTCTTCTGGGGTACCCTCACACATATTATTCCCTCATTTAGTGGATATTTTCTCAAAAAAGTGAAATTTTCAAAAATCCAGAAAATTGCCTGAAAACAACTAAATATCATGGACTCATTGGGCGAATCGCTGTGGAACTGAAATCGGAATGCTCACTTACATTTCCCCTATCTGAAAGTCTGATAAATGCCAGAAAAATGACTAAATCAAAAAAAAAAATATTTCAACTTTTTTCAATTTTACCCCCGTGGGATATATATTCTACCCACACACATTTGGAACTCTACTGGGGTAACCTCACACATATTATTCCCTCATTTAGTGGATATTTTCACAAAAAAGTGAAATTTTCAAAAATCCAGAAAATTGCCTGAAAACGACTAAATATCAAGGACTCATTGGGCGAATCGCTCTGGAACTGAAATCGGAATGCTCACTGACATTTCCCCTATCTGAAAGTCTGATAAACGCCGGAAAAATGACTAAGAACAAAAAAAAATTTTTTTTCAACTATTTTCAATTTTAACCTTGTGGGATATTAACCCTGTGGGATATATATTCTACCCACACACATTTGGATCTCTCCTGGGGTAACCTCACACATATTACTCCCTCATTTAGTGGATATTTAAAAAAAAAAGTGAAATTTTCAAAAATCCAGAAAATTGCCTGAAAACGACTAAATATCAAGGACTCATTGGGCGAATCGCTCTGGAACTGAAATCGGAATGCTCACTGACATTTCCCCTATCTGAAAGTCTGATAAGCGCCGGAAAAATGACTAAGTCCAAAAAAAAAATATTTAAACTTTTTTCAATTTTACCCCCGTGGGATATATATTCTACCCACACACATTTGGAACTCTCCTGGGGTACCCTCACACATATTATTCCCTCATTTAGTGGATATTTTCACAAAAAAGTGAAATTTTCAAAAATCCAGAAAATTGGCTGAAAACGACTAAATATCAAGGACTCATTGGGCGAATCGCTCTGGAATTGCAATCGGAATGCTCACTTACATTTCCCCTATCTGAAAGTCTGATAAATGCCAGAAAAATGACTAAATCCAAAAAAAAAAATATTTTACCTTTTTTCAATTTTACCCTCGTGGGATATATATTCTACCCAAACACATTTGGAACTCTCCTGGGGTACCCTCACAGATATTATTCCCTCATTTAGTGGATATTTTCACAAAAAAGTGAAATTTTCAAAAATCCAGAAAATTGCCTGAAAACGACTAAATATCAAGGACTCATTGGGCGAATCGCTCTGGAACTGAAATCGGAATGCTCACTGACATTTCCCCTATCTGAAAGTCTGATAAACGCCGGAAAAATGACTAAGAACAAAAAAAAAATTTTTTTTCAACTATTTTCAATTTTAACCCTGTGGGATATTAACCCTGTGGGATATATATTCTACCCACACACATTTGGATCTCTCCTGGGGTAACCTCACACATATTACTCCCTCATTTAGTGGATATTTAAAAAAAAAAGTGAAATTTTCAAAAATCCAGAAAATTGCCTGAAAACGACTAAATATCAAGGACTCATTGGGCTAATCGCTCTGGAACTGAAATCGGAATGCTCACTTACATTTCCCCTATCTGAAAGTCTGATAAATGCCAGAAAAATGACTAAATCCAAAAAAAAAAATATTTTAACTTTTTTCAATTTTACCCCCGTGGGATATATATTCTACCCACACACATTTGGAACTCTCCTGGGGTAACCTCACACATATTATTCCCTCATTTAGTGGATATTTTCACAAAAAAGTGAAATTTTCAAAAATCCAGAAAATTGGCTGAAAACGACTAAATATCAAGGACTCATTGGGCGAATCGCTCTGGAACTGAAATCGGAACGCTCACTGACATTTCCCGTATGTGAAAGTCTGATAAACGCCGGAAATATGACTAAGTCCAAAAAAAAAAAATTTTCAACTTTTTTCAATTTTACCCCCGTGGGATATGTATTCTACCCACACACATTTGGAACTCTCCTGGGGTACCTTCACACATATTATTCCCTCATTTAGTGGATATTTTCACAAAAAAAGTGAAATTTTCAAAAATCCAGAAAATTAGCTGAAAACCACGAAATATCAAGGACTCATTGGGCGAATCGCTCTGGAACTGAAATCTGAATGCTCACTTACATTTCCCCTATCTGAAAGTCTGATAAATGCCAGAAAAATGACTAAATCCAAAAAAAAAAAATGTCAACTTTTTTCAATTTTACCCCCGTGGGATATATATTCTACCCACACACATTTGGAACTCTCTTGGGGTACCCTCACACATATTATTTCCTCATTTAGTGGATATTTTCACAAAAAAGTGAAATTTTCAAAAATCCAGAAAATTGGCTGAAAACGACTAAATATCAAAGACTCATTGGGCGAATCGCTCTGGAACTGAAATCGGAATGCTCACTTACATTTCCCCTATCTGCAAGTCTGATAAATGCCAGAAAAATGAGTAAATCCAAAAAAAAAAATATTTAAACTTTTTTCAATTTTACCCCCGTGGGATATATATTCTACCCACACACATTTGGAACTCTCCTGGGGTACCCTCACACATATTATTCCCTCATTTAGTGGATATTTTCACAAAAAAAGTGAAATTTTCAAAAATCCAGAAAATTGGCTGAAAACGACTAAATATCAAGGACTCATTGGGCAAATCGCTCTGGAACTGAATTCGGAATGCTCACTGACATTTCCCCTATCTGAAAGTCTGATAAACGCGGGAAAAATGACTAAGTACAAAAAAAAATTTTTTTTCAACTATTTTCAATTTTAACCCTGTGGGATATATATTCTACCCACACACATTTGGAACTCTCCTGGGGTACCCTCACACATATTATTCCCTCATTTAGTGGATATTTTCACAAAAAAGTGAAATTTTCAAAAATCCAGAAAATTGGCTGAAAACGACTAAATATCAAGGACTCATTGGGCGAATCGCTCTGGAACTGAAATCGGAATGCTCACTGACATTTCCCCTATCTGAAAGTCTGATAAGCGCCGGAAAAATGACTAAGTCCAAAAAAAAAATATTTAAACTTTTTTCAATTTTACCCCCGTGGGATATATATTCTACCCACACACATTTGGAACTCTCCTGGGGTACCCTCACACATATTATTCCCTCATTTAGTGGATATTTTCACAAAAAAGTGAAATTTTCAAAAATCCAGAAAATTGGCTGAAAACGACTAAATATCAAGGACTCATTGGGCGAATCGCTCTGGAATTGCAATCGGAATGCTCACTTACATTTCCCCTATCTGAAAGTCTGATAAATGCCAGAAAAATGACTAAATCCAAAAAAAAAAATATTTTACCTTTTTTCAATTTTACCCTCGTGGGATATATATTCTACCCACACACATTTGGAACTCTCCTGGGGTACCCTCACAGATATTATTCCCTCATTTAGTGGATATTTTCACAAAAAAAGTGAAATTTTCAAAAATACAGAAAATTGGCTGAAAACGACTAAATATCAAGGACTCATTGGGCGAATCGCTCTGGAACTGAAATCGGAATGCTCACTGACATTTCCCCTATCTGAAAGTCTGATAAACGCCGGAAAAATGACTAAGCCCAAAAAAAAAATATTTAAACTTTTTTCAATTTTACACCCGTGGGATATATATTCTACCCACACACATTTGGAACTCTCCTGGGGTACCCTCACACATATTATTCCCTCATTTAGTGGATATTTTCACAAAAAAGTGAAATTTTCAAAAATCCAGAAAATTGCCTGAAAACGACTAAATATCAAGGACTCATTGGGCGAATCGCTCTGGAACTGAAATCGGAATGCTCACTGACATTTCCCCTATCTGAAAGTCTGATAAACGCCGGAAAAATGACTAAGAACAAAAAAAAAATTTTTTTTCAACTATTTTCAATTTTAACCCTGTGGGATATTAACCCTGTGGGATATATATTCTACCCACACACATTTGGATCTCTCCTGGGGTAACCTCACACATATTACTCCCTCATTTAGTGGATATTTAAAAAAAAAGTGAAATTTTCAAAAATCCAGAAAATTGCCTGAAAACGACTAAATATCAAGGACTCATTGGGCGAATCGCTCTGGAACTGAAATCGGAATGCTCACTGACATTTCCCCTATCTGAAAGTCTGATAAGCGCCGGAAAAATGACTAAGTCCAAAAAAAAAATATTTAAACTTTTTTCAATTTTACCCCCGTGGGATATATATTCTACCCACACACATTTGGAACTCTCCTGGGGTACCCTCACACATATTATTCCCTCATTTAGTGGATATTTTCACAAAAAAGTGAAATTTTCAAAAATAAAGAAAATTGCCTGAAAACGACTAAATATCAAGGACTCATTGGGCGAATCGCTCTGGAACTGAAATCGGAATGCTCACTTACATTTCCCCTATCTGAAAGTCTGATAAATGCCAGAAAAATGACTAAATCCAAAAAAAAAAATATTTTAACTTTTTTCAATTTTACCCCCGTGGGATATATATTCTGCCCACACACATTTGGAACTCTCCTGGGGTAACCTCACACATATTATTCCCTCATTTAGTGGATATTTTCACAAAAAAGTGAAATTTTCAAAAATCCAGAAAATTGGCTGAAAACGACTAAATATCAAGGACTCATTGGGCGAATCGCTCTGGAACTGAAATCGGAACGCTCACTGACATTTCCCGTATGTGAAAGTCTGATAAACGCCGGAAATATGACTAAGTCCAAAAAAAAAAAATTTTCAACTTTTTTCAATTTTACCCCCGTGGGATATATATTCTACCCACACACATTTGGAACTCTCCTGGGGTACCTTCACACATATTATTCCCTCATTTAGTGGATATTTTCACAAAAAAAGTGAAATTTTCAAAAATCCAGAAAATTAGCTGAAAACCACGAAATATCAAGGACTCATTGGGCGAATCGCTCTGGAACTGAAATCTGAATGCTCACTTACATTTCCCCTATCTGCAAGTCTGATAAATGCCAGAAAAATGAGTAAATCCAAAAAAAAAAATATTTAAACTTTTTTCAATTTTACCCCCGTGGGATATATATTCTACCCACACACATTTGGAACTCTCCTGGGGTACCCTCACACATATTATTCCCTCATTTAGTGGATATTTTCACAAAAAAAGTGAAATTTTCAAAAATCCAGAAAATTGGCTGAAAACGACTAAATATCAAGGACTCATTGGGCAAATCGCTCTGGAACTGAATTCGGAATGCTCACTGACATTTCCCCTATCTGAAAGTCTGATAAACGCGGGAAAAATGACTAAGTACAAAAAAAAATTTTTTTTCAACTATTTTCAATTTTAACCCTGTGGGATATATATTCTACCCACACACATTTGGAACTCTCCTGGGGTACCCTCACACATATTATTCCCTCATTTAGTGGATATTTTCACAAAAAAGTGAAATTTTCAAAAATCCAGAAAATTGGCTGAAAACGACTAAATATCAAGGACTCATTGGGCGAATCGCTCTGGAACTGAAATCGGAATGCTCACTTACATTTCCCCTATCTGAAAGTCTGATAAACGCCGGAAATATGACTAAGTCCAAAAAAAAAAATTTTTCAACTTTTTTCAATTTTACCCCCGTGGGATATATATTCTACCGACACACATTTGGAACTCTCCTGGGGTACCCTCACACATATTATTCCCTCATTTAGTGGATATTTTCACAAAAAAGTGAAATTTTCAAAAATCCAGAAAATTGGCTGAAAACGACTAAATATCAAGGACTCATTGGGTAAATCGCTCTGGAACTGAATTCGGAACGCTCACTGACATTTCCCCTATCTGAAAGTCTGATAAACGCGGGAAAAATGACTAAGTACAAAAAAAAAAAATTTTTCAACTATTTTCAATTTTAACCCTGTGGGATATATATTCTACCCACACACATTTGGAACTCTCCTGGGGTACCTCACACATATTATTCCTTCATTTATTGGATATTTTCACAAAAAAGTGAAATATTTCAAAAATCCAGAAAATTGCCTGAAAACGACTAAATATCAAGGACTCATTGGGCGAATCGCTCTGGAACTGAAATCGGAACGCTGACTGACATTTACCGTATGTGAAAGTCTGATAAATGCCGGAAATATGACTAAGTCCAAAAAAAAAAATTTTTCAACTTTTTTCAATTTTACCCCCGTGGGATATATATTCTACCCACACACATTTGGAACTCTCCTGGGGTACCCTCACACATATTATTTCCTCATTTAGTGGATATTTTCACAAAAAAGTGAAATTTTCAAAAATCCAGAAAATTGGCTGAAAACGACTAAATATCAAGGACTCATTGGGCGAATCGCTCTGGAACTGAAATCGGAATGTTCACTTACATTTCCCCTATCTGAAAGTCTGATAAATGCCAGAAAAATGACTAAATCCAAAAAAAAAAATATTTAAACTTTTTTCAATTTTACCCCCGTGGGATATATATTCTACCCACACACATTTGGAACTCTCCTGGGGTACCCTCACAGATATTATTCCCTCATTTAGTGGATATTTTCACAAAAAAAGTGAAATTTTCAAAAATCCAGAAAATTGCCTGAAAACGACTAAATATCAAGGACTCATTGGGCGAATCGCTCTGGAACTGAAATCGGAATGCTCACTGACATTTCCCCTATCTGAAAGTCTGATAAACGCCGGAAAAATGACTAAGTACAAAAAAAAAAATTTTTTTCAACTATTTTCAATTTTAACCCTGGGGGATATTAACCCTGTGGGATATATATTCTACCCACACACATTTGGATCTCTCCTGGGGTAACCTCACACATATTACTCCCTCATTTAGTGGATATTTTAAAAAAAAAGTGAAATTTTCAAAAATCCAGAAAATTGCCTGAAAACGACTAAATATCAAGGACTCATTGGGCGAATCGCTCTGTAACTGAAATCGGAACGCTCACTGACATTTCTCCTATCTGAAAGTCTGATAAACGCCGGAAAAATGACTAAGTCCAAAAAAAAATTTTTTTCAACTTTTTCAATTTTACCCCCGTGGGATATATATTCTACCACACACATTTGGAACTCTCCTGGAGTACCCTCACACATATTATTCCCTCATTTAGTGGATAATTTCACAAAAAAGTGAAATTTTCAAAAATCCAGAAAATTGGCTGAAAACGACGAAATATCAAGGACTCATTGGGCGAATCGCTCTGCAACTGAAATTGGAATGCTCACTGACATTTCCCCTATCTGAAAGTCTGATAAACGCCGGAAAAATGACTAAGTCCAAAAAAAAAAATTTTTCAACTTTTTTCAATTTTACCCCCGTTGAATATATATTCTACCCACACACATTTGGAACTCTCCTGGGGTACCCTCACACATATTATTCCCTCATTTAGTGGATATTTTCACAAAAAAGTGAAATTTTCAAAAATCCAGAAAATTGGCTGAAAACGACTAAATATCAAGGACTCATTGGGCGAATTACTCTGGAACTGAAATCGGAATGCTCACTGACATTTCCCTCATCTGAAAGTCTGATAAACGCCGGAAAAATGAATAAGTCCAAAAAAGAATTTTTTTCAACTTTTTCCAATTTTACCCCCGTGGGATATATATTCTACCCACACACATTTGTAACTCTCCTGGAGTACCCTCACACATATTATTCCCTCATTTAGTGGATATTTTCACAAAAAAGTGATATTTTCAAAAATCCAGAAAATTGGCTGAAAACGACTAAATTTCAAAGACTCATTGGGCGAATCGTTCTGGAACTGAAACCGGAACGATCACTGACATTTCCCCTATCTGAAAGTCTGATAAACGCCGGAAAAATGACTAAGTCCAAAAAAAAAAAATTTCAACTTTTTTCAATTTTACCCCCGTGGGATATATATTCTACCCACACACATTTGGAACTCTCCTGGGGTACCCTCACACATATTATTCCCTCATTTAGTGGATATTTTCACAAAAAAGTGAAATTTTCATAAATCCAGAAAATTGGCTGAAAACGACTAAATATCAAGGACTCTGGGCGAATCGCTCTGGAACTGAAATCGGAATGCTCACTGACATTTCCCCTATCTGGAAGTCTGATAAACGCCAGAAAAATGACTAAGTCCAAAAATAAAATTTTTTAAACTTTTTTCAATTTTACCCCCGTGAGATATATATTCTACCCACACACATTTGGGACTCTCCTGGGGTACCCTCACACATATTATTCCCTCATTTAGTGGATATTTTCACAAAAAAGTGAAATTTTCAAAATTCCAGAAAATTGGCTGAAAACGACTAAATATCAAGGACTCATTGGTCAAATCGCTCTGGAACTGAAATCGGAATGCTCACTGACATTTCCCCTTTCTGAAATTCTGATAAACGCCGGAAAAATGACTAAGTACAAAAAAAAAATTTTTTTCAACTTTTTTCAATTTTAACCCTGTGGGATATATATTCTACCCACACACATTTGGAACTCTCCTGGGGTACCCTCACACATATTATTCCCTCATTTAGTGGATATTTTCACAAAAAAGTGAAATTTTCAAAAATCCAGAAAATTGCCTGAAAACGACGAAATATCAAGGACTCATCCAGCGAATCACTCTGGAACTGAAATAAGAACCCTCACTGACATTTCCCGTATCTGAAAGTCTGATAAATGCCGGAAAAATGACTAAATCCAAAAAAAAAATGTTTTCAACTTTTTTAAATTTTACCCCTGTGGGATATATATTCTACCCACACACATTTGGGACTCTCCTGGGGTACCCTCACACATATTATTCCCTCATTTAGTGGATATTTTCACAAAAAAGTGAAATTTTCATAAATCCAGAAAATTGTCTGAAAAAGACTAAATATCAAGGACTCTGGGCGAATCGCTCTGGAACTGAAATCGGAATGCTCACTGACATTTCCCCTATCTGAAAGTCTGATAAACGCCGGAAAAATGACTAAGTCCAAAAAAAAATTTTTTCAACTTTTTTCAATTTTACCCCCGTGGGATATATATTATACCCACACACATTTGGAACACTCCTGGGGTACCCTCACACATATTATTCCCTCATTTAGAGAATATTTTCACAAAAAAGTGAAATTTTTGAAAAACCAGAAAATTGGCTGAAAGCGACTAAATATCAAGGACTCATTGGGCGAATCGCTCTGGAACTGAAATCGGAATGCTTACTGACATTTCCCCTATCTGAAAGCCTGATAAACAACGGAAAAATGACTAAGTGCAAAAAAAAATTTTTTTTCAATTTTAACCCTGTGGGATATATATTCTTCCCACACACATTTGGAACTCTCCTGGGGTACCCTCACACAAATTATTCCCTCATTTAGTGGATATTTTCACAAAAAAGTGAAATTTTCATAAATCCAGAAAATTGGCTGAAAACGACTAAATATCAAGGACTCATTGGGCGAATCGCTCTGGAACTGAAATCGGAACGCTCACTGACATTTCCCCTATCTGAAAGTCTGATAAACGCCGGAAAAATGACTAAGTACAAAAAAAAAATTTTTTTTCAATTTTAACCCTGTGGGATATATATTCTACCCACACACATTTGGAACTCTCCTGGGGTACCCTCACACATATTATTCCCTCATTTAGTGGATATTTTCACAAAAAAGTGAAATTTTCAAAAATTCAGAAAATTGGCTGAAAACGACTAAATATCAAGGACGCATTGGGCGAATCGCTCTGGAACTGAAATCGGAACGCTCACTGACATTTCCGCTATCTGAAAGTCTGATAAATGCCAGGAAAATGACTAAATCCCCCCCCAAAAATTTTCAACTTTTTTCAATTTTACCCCCGTGGGATATATATTCTACCCACACACATTTGGAACTCTCCTGGGGTACCCTCACACATATTATTCCCTCATTTAGTGGATATTTTCACAAAAAAGTAAAATTTTAAAAAATTCTGAAAATTGGCTGAAAACGACTAAATATCATGGGCTCATTGGGCGTATCGCTCTGTAACTGAAATCGGAACGCTCACTGACATTTCCCCTATCTGAAAGTCTGATAAACGCCTCAAAAATGACTAAGTCCAAAAAAAAAAATGTTTTCAACTCTTTTCAATTTTACCCCCGTGGGACACTCAGTGCCTACAAGTAGTATTCAACCCCCTGCAGATTTAGCTGGTTGACACATGCGGAATTAACTTGGCATTGTGACATTTGTACTGTAGATCAGCCTGGAAGTGGGAAATGCACTGCAGCAATTTTTTTTTTTTTTTTTTTTTTTAAACGTAAAAAGTTAGTTTAGAGTGTCATTTATTATTCAACCCCTCAAACCACAAGAATTCTGTTTGGTCCCCCTAAAGTATTAAGAAGTAGTTCAGACACAAGAATAATGAGCTTCACATGTGTGGATTAAAGATCTCTTTTGCCAGCCTTTTCTGACTATTTAAGACCCTCCCCAAACTTGTGAACAGCACTCAGACATGGTCAACATGGGAAGACAAAGGAGCATTCCAAGGCCATCAGAGACAAGATCGTGGAGGGTCACAAGGCTGGCAAGGGGTACAAAACCCTTTCCAAGGAGTTGGGCCTACCTGTCTCCACTGTTGGGAGCATCATCCGTAAGTGGAAGGCTTATGGAACTACTGTTAGCCTTCCACGACCAGGACAGCCTTTGAAAGTGTCCTCCCGTGCCGAGGCCAGGCTTGTCCGAAGAGTCAAGGCTAACCCAAGGACAACAAGGAAGGAGCTCCGGGAAGATCTCATGGCAGTGGGGACATTGGTTTCAGGCAATACCATAAGTAACGTACTCCACCGCAATGGTCTCCGTTCCAGATGAGCCCGTAAGGTACCTTTACTTTCAAAGTGTCATGTCAAGGCACGTCTACAGTTTGCTCATGATCACTTGGAGGACTCTGAGACAGACTGGTTCAAGGTTCTATGGTCTGATGAGACCAAGATCGAGATCTTTGGTGCCAACCACACACGTGACGTTTGGAGACTGGATGGCACTGCATATGACCCCAAGAATACCATCTCTACAGTCAAGCATGGTGGTGGCAGCATCATGCTGTGGGGCTGTTTCTCTGCCAAGGGGCCTGGCCATCTGGTCCGCATCCATGGGAAGATGCATAGCACGGCCTACCTGGAGATTTTGGCCAAGAACCTCCGCTCCTCCATCAAGGATCTTAAGATGGGTCATAATTTCATCTTCCAACAAGACAACAACCCAAAGCACACAGCCAAGAAAACCAAGGCCTGGTTCAATAGGGAAATAGTCAAGGTGTTGGAGTGGCCTAGTCAGTCTCCTGACCTTAACCCAATTGAAAACTTGTGGAAGGAGCTCAAGAATAAAGTCCACATGAGACACCCAAAGAACCTAGATAACTTGGAGAAGATCTGCATGGAGGAGTGGGCCAAGATAACTCCACAGACCTGTGCCGGCCTGATCAGGTCTTATAAAAGACGATTATTAGCTGTAATTGCAAACAAGGGTTATTCCACAAAATATTAAACATAGGGGTTGTATAATAATTGACCCACACTTTTATGTTTAAAATTTAATAAAATTCAACTGAGCAACATAACTTTTTGGTGTGTAAGATTTATGCTTCTGTTCATAAAATCTACTCTCGTTTGCAGTTTGAAGGCTCTAACTTATTTGCATCTTATCAAACCAGCTAAATCTGCAGGGGTTTGAATACTACTTGTAGGCACTGTACATTCTACCCACACACATTTGGAACTCTCCTGAGGTAACCTCACACATATTATTCCCTCATTTAGTCAATATTTTCACGAAAAAGTGAAATTATCAAAAATTCTGAAAATTGCCTGACGACGAAATATCAAGGACTCATTGGGCGAATCGCTCTGGAACTGAAATCAGAACGCTCACTTCCTAGCTCACTCCCAATCTGAAAGTCTGATAAACGCCGGAAAAATGACTAAGTCCCAAAAAAATTTTTTTTTCAATTTTACCCCCGTGGGATATATATTCTACCCACACACATTTGGAATTCTCCTGGGGTACCCTCACACATAATATTCCCTCATTTAGTTGATATTTTCACAAAAAAGTAAAATTTTCAAAAATCCAGAAAATTGGCTGAAAACGACTAAATATCAAGGACTCATTGGTCGAAACGCTCTGGAACTGAAATCGGAATGCTCACTGACATTTCCCCTATCTGAAAGTCTTATAAACGCCGGAAAAATAGCTAAATCCAAAAGAAAAAATTTTTAAACTTTTTTCAATTTTACCCCCGTGGGAAATATATTCTACCCACACACATTTGGAACTCTCCTGGGGTACCCTCACACATATTATTCCCTCATTTAGTGGATATTTTCACAAAAAAGTGAAATTTTCAAAAATCCAGAAAATTGGCTGAAAACGACTAAATATCAAGGACTCATTGGGCGAATCGCTCTGGAACTGAAATCGGAACGCTCACTGATATTTCCCCTTTCTGAAAGTCTGATAAATGCCGGAAAAATGACTAAGTCCAAAAAAAAAATGTTTTCAACTTTTTTCAATTTTACCCCCCGTCTGATATATATTCTACCCACACACATATGGAACTCTCCTGAGGTACCCTCACACATATTATTCCCTCATTTAGTGGATATTTTCACAAAAAAGTGAAATTTTCAAAAATCCAGAAAATTGCCTGACAACGATGAAACATCAAGGACTCATTGGGCGAGTCGCTCTGGAACTGAAATCGGAACACTCACTGACATTTCCCCTATGTGAAAGTCTGATAAACGACGGAAAAATGACAAAGTCCAAAAAAATTTTTTTTTCAATTTTACCCCCGTGGGATATATATTCTACCCACACACATTTGGAACTCTCCTGGGGTACCCTCACACATATTATTCCCTTATTTAGTGGATATTTTCACAAAAAAGTGAAATTTTCAAAAATTCAGAAAATTGGCTGAAAACGACTAAATTTCAAGGACTCATTGGGCAAATCGCTCTGGAACTGAAATCGGAATGCTCACTGACATTTCCCCTATCTGAAAGTCTGATAAACGCCGGTAAAATGACTAAGTCCAAAAAAAAATTTTTTTCAACTTTTTTCAATTTTACCCCCGTGGGATATATATTCTACCCACACACATTTGGAACTCTCCTGGGGTACCCTCACACATATTATTCCCTCATTTAGTGGATATTTTCACAAAAAACTGAAATTTTCAAAAATCCATAAAATTGGCTAAAAATGACTAAATATCAAGGGCTCATTGGGCGAATCGCTCTGGAACTGAAATCGGAATGCTCACTGACATTTCCCCTATCTGAAAGTCTGATAAACGCCGGAAAAATGACTAAGTCCAAAAAAAATTTTTTTTCAATTATACACCCGTGGGATATATATTCTACCCACACACATTTGGAACTCTCCTGGGGTACCCTCACACATATTATTCCCTCATTTAGCGGATATTTTCACAAAAAAAGTAAAATTTGCAAAAATCCAGAAAATTGGCTGAAAACGACTAAATATCAAGGACTCATTGGGCGAATCGCTCTGGAACTGAAATCGGAACGCTCACTGACATTTCCCCAATCTGAAAGTCTGATAAACGCCGGAAAAATGACTAAGTCCAAAAAAAATTTTTTTTAATTTTACCCCCGTGGGATAGATATACTACCCACACACATTTGGAACTCTCCTGGGGTACCCTCACACATATTATTCCCTCATTTAGCGGATATTTTCACAAAAAAGAGAAATTTTCAAAAATCCAGAAAATTGGCTGAAAACGACTAAATATCAAGGACTCATTGGGCGAATCGCTCTGGAACTGAAATCAGAACGCTCACTTCCTAGCTCACTCCCAATCTGAAAGTCTGATAAACGCCGGAAAAATGACTAAGTCCCCAAAAAATTTTTTTTTCAATTTTACCCCCGTGGGATATATATTCTACCCACACACATTTGGAATTCTCCTGGGGTACCCTCACACATAATATTCCCTCATTTAGTTGATATTTTCACAAAAAAGTAAAATTTTCAAAAATCCAGAAAATTGGCTGAAAACGACTAAATATCAAGGACTCATTGGTCGAAACGCTCTGGAACTGAAATCGGAATGCTCACTGACATTTCCCCTATCTGAAAGTCTGATAAACGCCGGAAAAATAGCTAAATCCAAAAGAAAAAATTTTTAAACTTTTTTCAATTTTACCCCCGTGGGAAATATATTCTACCCACACACATTTGGAACTCTCCTGGGGTACCCTCACACATATTATTCCCTCATTTAGTTGATATTTTCACAAAAAAGAGAAATTTTCAAAAATCCAGAAAATTGGCTGAAAACGACTAAATATCAAGGACTCACTGGGCGAATCGCTCTGGAACTGAAATCGGAACGCTCACTGACATTTCCCCTATCTGAAAGTCTGATAAACGCCAGAAAAATTTTTTTTCAACTTTTTTCAATTTTACCCCCCGTCTGATATATATTCTACCCACACACATTTGGAACTCTTCTGGGGTACCCTCACACATATTATTCAATCATTTAGTGGATATTTTCACAAAAAAGTAAAATTTTCAAAAATCCAGAAAATTGGCTGAAAACGACTAAATATCAAGGACTCATTGGGAGTATAGCTCTGGACCTGAAATCGGAACGCTCACTGACATTTCCCCTATCTGAAAGTCTGATAAACGCCGGAAAAATGACTAAGTCCAAAAAAATTTTTTTTTCAATTTTACCGCCGTGGGATATATATTCTACCCACACACATTTGGAACTCTCCTGGGGTACCCTCACACATATTATTCCCTATTTAAGTGGATATTTTCACAAAAAAGTGAAATTTTCAAAAATCCAGAAAATTGGCTGAAAATGACTAAATATCAAGGACTCATTGGGCGAATCGCACTGTAACTGAAATCGGAACGCTCACTGACATTTCCCCAATCTGAAAGTCTGATAAACGCCGGAAAAATGACTAAGTCCAAAAAAATAATTTTTTCAACTTTTTTAAATTTTACCCCCGTGGGATATATATTCTACCCACACACATTTGGAACTCTCCTGGGGTACCCTCTCACATATTATTCCCTCATTTAGTGGATATTTTCACAAAAAAGTGAAATTTTCAAAAATCAAGAAAATTGGCTGAAAATGACTAAATATCAAGGGCTCATTGGGCGAATCGCTCTGGAACTGAAATCGGAACGCTCACTGACATTTCCCCTATCTGAAAGTCTGATAAACGCCGGAAAAATGACTAGGTCCAAAAAAAATTTTTTTTCAATTTTACCGCCGTGGGATATATATTCTACCCACACACATTTGGAACTCTCCTGGGGTACCCTTACACATATTATTCCCTATTTAAGTGGATATTTTCACAAAAAAGTGAAATTTTCAAAAATCCAGAAAATTGGCTGAAAACGACTAAATATCAAGGACTCATTGGGCGAATCGCACTGTAACTGAAATCGGAACGCTCACTGACATTTCCCCAATCTGAAAGTCTGATAAACGCCGGAAAAATGACTAAGTCCAAAAAAATAATTTTTTCAACTTTTTTAAATTTTACCCCCGTGGGATATATATTCTACCCACACACATTTGGAACTCTCCTGGGGTACCCTCTCACATATTATTCCCTCATTTAGTGGATATTTTCACAAAAAAGTGAAATTTTCAAAAATCAAGAAAATTGGCTGAAAATGACTAAATATCAAGGGCTCATTGGGCGAATCGCTCTGGAACGGAAATCGGAACGCTCACTGACATTTCCCCTATCTGAAAGTCTGATAAACGTCGGAAAAATGACTAAGTCCAAAAAAAAATTTTTTCAACTTTTTACAATTTTACCCCCCGTCTGATATATATTCTACCCACACACATTTGGAACTCTCCTGGGGTACCCTCTCACATATTATTCCCTCATTTAGTGGATATTTTCACAAAAAAGTGAAATTTTCAAAAATCAAAAAAATTGCCTGACAACGACGAAATATCAAGGACTCATTGGGCGAATCGCTCTGGAACTGAAGTCGGAACGCTCACTCCCTAGCTCACTCACTATCTGAAAGTCTGATAAATGCCGGAAAAATGACTAAGTCCAAAAAAATTTTTTTTAAACTTTTTTCAATTTTACACCGTGAGATATATATTCTACCCACACACATTTGGAACTCTCCTGGGGTACCCTCACACATATTATTCCTTCATTTAGTAGATATTTTCACAAAAAAGAGAAATTTTCAAAAATCCAGAAAATTGGCTGAAAACGACAAAATATCAAGGACTCATTGGGCGAATCGCTCTGGAACTGAAATCGGAACGCTTACTGACATTTCCCCAATCTGAAAGTCTGATAAACGCCGGAAAAATGACTAAGTCCAAAAAAATTTTTTTTTCAATTTTACCCCCGTGGGATATATATTCTACCCACACACATTTGGAACTCTCCTGGGATACCCTCACACATATAATTCCCTAATTAAGTGGATATTTTCACAAAAAAGTGACATTTTCAAAAATCCAAATTATTGGCTGAAAACGACTAAATATCAAGGACTCATGGGGCGAATCGCTCTGGAACTGAAATCGGAATGCTCACTGACATTTCCCCTATCTGAAAGTCTGATAAACGCCGGAAAAATTACTAAGTCCAAAAAAAAAATATTTTCAACTTTTTACAATTTTGCCCCCGTGGGATATATATTCTACCCACACACATTTGGAACTCTCCTGGGGTACCCTCACACATATTATTCCCTCATTTAGTGGATATTTTCACAAAAAAGTTAAATTTTCCAAAAATCCAGAAATTGGCTGAAAACGACTAAATATCAAGGACTCATTGGGCGAATCGCTCTGGAACTGAAATCGGAACGCTCACTGACATTTCCCCTATCTGAAAGTCTGATAAACGCCGGAAAAATGACTAGGTCCAAAAAAAATTTTTTTTCAATTTTACCGCCGTGGGATATATATTCTACCCACACACATTTGGAACTCTCCTGGGGTACCCTTACACATGCTATTCCCTATTTAAGTGGATATTTTCACAAAAAAGTGAAATTTTCAAAAATCCAGAAAATTGGCTGAAAACGACTAAATATCAAGGACTCATTGGGCGAATCGCACTGTAACTGAAATCGGAACGCTCACTGACATTTCCCCAATCTGAAAGTCTGATAAACGCCGGAAAAATGACTGAGTCCAAAAAAATAATTTTTTCAACTTTTTTAAATTTTACCCCCGTGGGATATATATTCTACCCACACACATTTGGAACTCTCCTGGGGTACCCTCTCACATATTATTCCCTCATTTAGTGGATATTTTCACAAAAAAGTGAAATTTTCAAAAATCAAGAAAATTGGCTGAAAATGACTAAATATCAAGGGATCATTGGGCGAATCGCTCTGGAACTGAAATCGGAACGCTCACTGACATTTCCCCTATCTGAAAGTCTGATAAACGTCGGAAAAATGACTAAGTCCAAAAAAAATTTTTTTCAACTTTTTACAATTTTACCCCCCGTCTGATATATATTCTACCCACACACATTTGGAACTCTCCTGGGGTACCCTCACACATATTATTCCCTCATTTAGTGGATATTTTCACAAAAAAGTAAAATTTTCCAAAAATCCAGAAAATTGCCTGAAAACGACTAAATATCAAGGACTCATTGGGCGAATCGCTCTGGAACTGAAATCGGAATGCTCACTGACATTTCCCCTATCTGAAAGTCTGATAAACGCCGGCAAAATGACTATGTCCAAAAAAATTTTTTTTTCAATTTTACCCCCGTGGGATATATATTCTACCAACACACATTTGGAACTCTCCTGGGGTACCCTCACACATATTATTCCCTCATTTAGTGGATATTTTCACAAAAAAGTGAAATTTTCAAAAATCCAAAAAATTGCCTGACAACGACGAAATATCAAGGACTCATTGGGCGAATCGCTCTGGAACTGAAATCGGAATGCTCACTCCCTAGCTCACTCACTATCTGAAAGTCTGATAAATGCCGGAAAAATGACTAAGTCCAAAAAAAAATTTTTTTCAACTTTTTTCAATTTTACACCGTGAGATATATATTCTACCCACACACATTTGGAACTCTCCTGGGGTACCCTCACACATATAATTCCCTAATTAAGTGGATATTTGCACAAAAAAGTGATATTTTCAAAAATCCAAATTATTGGCTGAAAACGACTAAATATCAAGGACTCATGGGGCGAATCGGTCTGGAACTGAAATCAGAATGCTCACTGACATTTCCCCTATCTGAAAGTCTGATAAACGCCGGAAAAATGACTAAGTCCAAAAAAAAAATATTTTCAACTTTTTACAATTTTGCCCCCGTGGGATATATATTCTACCCACACACATTTGGAACTCTCCTGGGGTACCCTCACACATATTATTCCCTCATTTAGTGGATATTTTCACAAAAAAGTAAAATTTTCCAAAAATCCAGAAAATTGGCTGAAAACGACTAAATATCAAGGACTCATTGGGCGAATTGCTCTGGAACTGAAATCGGAACGCTCACTGTCATTTCCCCAATCTGAAAGTCTGATAAACGCCGGAAAAATGACTAAGTCCAAAAAAATTTTTTTTTCAATTTTACCCCCGTGGGATATATATTCTACCCACACACATTTGGAACTCTCCTGGGGTACCCTCACACATATAATTCCCTAATTAAGTGGATATTTTCACAAAAAAGTGAAATTTTAAAAAATCCAAATTATTGGCTGAAAACGACTAAATATCAAGGACTCATGGGGCAAATTGCTCTGGAATTGAAATCAGAATGCTCACTGACTAGTGTTGAGCATTCCGATACTGAAATATCGGGTATCGGCCGATATTCGCGGTATCGGAATTCCGATACTTAATTCCAATACTTTTACAATATCGAATACCGGAATCGGAAGTTCCCATAATGCCTGCACTCTGCAGGGTCTCTGAAGGATGACAAGCTGGATGGCAGCGCTCAGCTGAGATCCAGCCTGTCATCAGAATGCCATCCCGGCGTGGGAGAATTCTCCTGATTGTTTAAAAGCCGGCGGGTGGTAAAAAGCCGCCGGCTTTTAAACAATCACACAGCCCCATACTGCTTCCCCGCAGCCTCCCACCCCGATCCTCCGCTCCTCTCGCCACCTCCCATCCCGATCGTAAGTTAGGACCGGGCGGGGAGCACAGCACCAAGGAGAGGGGAGCGAAGGACCCGGGCGGGGAAGCCGGCAGTGAAAAGACTTCACCGCCGGCTTTCCCGTTCTGTGCTGCGCTTTCCCGCCGGTTATTTCAAATGAACAGCTGAGGTATCAGGTGATGCCGATCAGCTGTTCATTTGAAGTAGCCGCGGTACCCTCAGAGGGTTCATGTGAGTTCATGCTTCACTGCATGAACTCACATGAACTTTCCCACGGTCGCATAGGTCAGCCTCACCTCCCAGACCCGTCATGATTGGTGTGTGTGGGTGTCTGTGCGATGTGTGCGGGTTTGCGCGATGTCTGTGCGATGTGTGCGGGTGTGTGCGGTGTCTGTGCGATGTCTGCGGGTGTGTGTGCGCGGTTTCTGTGCGATGTCTGGGGGTGTGTGCGGGTGTGCGCTGTGTCTGTGCGATGTGTGCGGGTGTGCGCGGTGTCTGTGCGATGTCTGCGGGTGTGTGTGCGCGGTGTCTGTGCGATGTGTGCGGGTGTGTGTGCGTGCAGGCAGACATAGGCCGATGTGACACTACTACTCCCATCGGCCTATGTCTGTCCCCCGTCCACTCGTGCCGGCAGGATCAGCTCGATGGGAGCAGTAGTTCCCATCAGCCTGATCCTGCTATATAAATTGCCCTACTGTGTCCCCAATAAATTTTAAATACATGTCATTGGTGGCCAGTGGTTACCTCCAATGGATTAGTTTATACATTACCTGTCCCCGCCGATCGCCACCTAAAATAAAGTAAAAAATAAAAAACTACACCTATACTCACCTAGACACCTAATTCCCCGAAGACATCGATCTCCTGTAATCAAATATAAAATAATAAACCACAACCTTATCCTTACCCCTCCGTAGTAGTCCACGAGTGTCCCACGAAGATCTCCAGTTCAGAGCAGCCACATAGAATGTGACCGCTCTGAACCGCTGCCGCCGCTAGAATGGCGGGGCCGTAAAGCAGACCCGTCACTGCATAAGCGGGTTCACCGGAGTTCAGGCAGCGCTGCTCCGGTCAACTCCTTTACGGCCCTGCTGTATCGTGAGAAATTCCCACGGTACAGCAGTGCCGTAAAGGAGGTCTCCGGAGCAGCTCTGACTGAATGCACTCCGGTGACCTGTCAGTGGCTCCCGCTGCCGGGAGCGGACGTGTTCCCGGCAGCGTGAGCTTACAGCAGCCATGCACAGCTGTCACCATCTCCAGATGTGACAGCTGTGCATGGGAGATCAGCGCAGGAACGTGGACAGGTAACTATTTTTTTTTTAGTAAACTAAGAATTAAATAAAATGGTGTGTTTTATTTCAAATAAATTATTTTTTCTGGGTGTAGTGTGTTTTTTCTTTTTAACACTTTGTAGGTTAGTAATGGGGGTGTCTTATAGACGCCCATCATTACTAACCTGGGCTTCATGGCAGCTGGCGCTGACATGAACCCCAACCCTATTACCCCCTGCCACCGCACCAGGGCAGCGTGGAAGAGCGAGGCTAAGTGCCAGAATTGGCGCATCCTATGGATGCGCCATTTCTGGGTCGGCTGACGGCTGGTGTTTCTAGCCTGGGAGGGGGCCAATATTCATGGCACCCTTCCTGGGCTATTAATATCAGCCCCCAGCTGTCTGCCTAGCCTTTGCTAGCTATTAAATTAGGGGGGACCCCACATCATTTTTTTTGGGGGGTCCCCCATTTTAATAGCTAGTAAAGGCTAGGTATTCAGCTGAGGGCTGATATTAGTAGTCTGGGAAGATCCGTGGGTATTACCCCCTTCCCAGGCTTCAAACATTTTCCCCAGCCGTCTGCTTAACCTCCGCTAGAGACTAAAATTATGGCGGATCCCACTCCAATTTTTTTTTTAAATAAATCCTTTATTTTAACACTAAATGACATTTGAGGAGTTAATAAAGATGCAGTCCCTAAATTATTATTTATTTTTTAATTAATTTTTCCCAAAAATTTTGACGTGGGCTTTGCCATATTTTTGTATGCCAGCCAGGTACAGCATCCAGCTTCTATGAACGCGCCATTTTCCGGGGCGTCTGTGGACTGCAATTTGCAGCGGGGGGGCCCAGAAAGCTTGGGCCTCCCTGCGCTGCGGATTCCAGCCGCCAGCTGCCTAGTTGTACCTGGCTGGACACAAAAATAGGGAGAAGCCCCACGTATTTTTTTTTTTTATTATTTCATGAAATTCATGAAATAATAAAGAAAAAAAGGGCTTCCCTATATTGTTGTGTCCGGCCAGGTACAAATAGGCAGCTGGTGGTTGGGGGCAGCTCGTTCCTGCCTGCTGTACCTGGCTGGACACAAATATAGTGCGAAGCTCCACGTCAATTTTTTTTAAATTATTTCAGGAAATTCATGAAATAATTTAAAAAAAATTGATGTGGGGCTTCGTCCTATATTTGTGACCAGCCAGGTACAGCAGGCAGGAACGGGCTGCCCCCAACCACCAGCTGCCTATTTGTACCTGGCCGGACACAACAATATAAGGAAGCCCTTTTTTTAAAAAATTATTTCATGAAATAATGAAAAAAAAATTGACGTGGAGCTTCGCACTATATTTGGGTCCAGCCAGGTACAGCAGGCAGGAACGTGCTGCCCACAACCACCAGCTGCCTATTTGTACCTGGCCGGACACAACAATATAGGGAAGCCCTTTTTTTCTTAATTATTTCATGAATTTCATGAAATAATTAAAAAAAAAAATACGTGGGGCTTCGCCCTATTTTTGTGTCCAGCCAGGTACAACTAGGCAGCTGGGGGCTGGAATCCGCAGCGCAGGCAGGCCCAAGCTTTCTGGTCCCCACCCGCTGCAAATTGCAATCCGCAGCCGCCCCGGAAAATGGCGCCTTCATAGAAGCGCCATCTTCTGGCGCTGTACCCAACTCATCCAGGGCCCTGGTGCGGTGGCTCACTGGGTAATAAAAGGGTTAAGGCCAGCTTGGCATTATCAGCTGGCCCTAAGCCCGAAATTCATGGGGTCACGCCAATATTAGACATGACCACCATGAATTTCTAGTAAAGTATTTAAAAAAAACGCAACACCCAGAAAAAAGTCCTTTAATTGAAATAAAGACACAATTCTTTATTGTTCTAAATTAAACTATACTTACCATCACGCCCATTCCAGCTGAAGCCAACGATCTCCTGCAATAAAAGAAAAATAATAAACCAACCTCATCCTTACCTTCCCATGGATCCCACGACAGCTTCAGCTCTGCTACATCGAGATGACAGGCTGGACCGCAGCAGAACGCTGCCATCCAGCCTGTCATCCCGCAGACACTGAGAAGCGCAGGCATGCTTGCGCTCCTCAGTGTCTGGCTGTGACGGCATAAAGATGAGCCGAGTTCATGTCCAATGAACTCAGCTCACCTCATGCACGTCACTGACAGCGTGGGAAAATTCTCCTGCACTCAGCGCTTCAGCGTGAGAATTCTCCCACGCTGTCAGTGACGTGCATGAAGTGAGCTGAGTTCATTGGACATGAGCTCACCTCATGCACGTCACTGACAGCGTGGGGAAATTCTCACGCTGAAGCACTGAGTGCAGGAGAATTTTCCCACGCTGTCAGTGACGTGCATGAGGTGAGGTCATGTCCAATGAACTCGGCTCACCTCATGCACATCACTGACAGCGTGGGAAAATTCTCCTGCACTCAGCGCTTCAGCGTGAGAATTCTCCCACGCTGTCAGTGACGTGCATGAGGTGAGCCGAGTTCATTGGACATGAACTCGTCTCATCTTTATGCCGTCACAGCCAGACACTGCAGAGCGCAATCATGCCTGCGCTTCTCAGTGTCTGCGGGATGACAGGCTGGATTGCAGCGTTCTGCTGCGGTCCAGCCTGTCATCTCAATGTAGCAGAGCTGGAGCCGTCGTGGGAACCATGGAAAGGTAAGGATGAGGTTGCTTTATTATTTTTCTATCATTGCAGGAGATCGTTGGCTTCAGCTGGAATGGGCGTGACGGTAAGTATGGTTTAATTTAGAACAATAAAGAATTGTGTGTTTATTTCAATTAAAGGACTTTATTCTGGGTGTTTGTGTTTTTTTTTTAACTTTCACTATGGGGTTAGTAATGGGGGTGTCTTATAGACGCCTCTCCATTACTAACCTGGGCTTGATGTCAGCTGGCATTATAAGTAGTTTTGAGCGATACCTTCCGATATCAGGAAATATCGTATCGGATTGGATCGGGCCGATACCCAAAAAGTATCGGATATCGCCGATTCCGATACCGGAAACCAATGCAAGTCAATGGGACACAAATATCGGAATGAAAATAAACCCTTTCTTTCCTTGTAGGTTAATTCTACATGAAGTAAAACAACTAAGAATAATGTAGAATGACATGAAAAGCCGGCAATTCATCAGCGGCATACACCGGTACCCGACAGTTTAGAACAGAAAGAATAGAGCATCACACACAGATTAGGTAGATAGAACCATGTCAGTCACATATATATGAAGTACAGTGACAGTGTTGCTTACAGAACTTGTCATTTAGTGTAAAGGATTTATTTAAAAAAATATTAGTGTTTTCATGCACTGTCTCTTTAAAAAAGCCGGCCGGCAATTCAGCAGCGGTACCCGACAATTTATAACAGACAGAATAGAGCTTCACACATAGATTAGATAGATAGAGACATGTCAGTCACATATATATGAAGTACAGTGACAGTGTTGCTTACTGTACTTGTCATTTAGTGTAAAGGATTTATTTAAAAAAATATTAGTGTTTTCATGCACTGTCTCTTCAAAAAAGCCGGCCGGCAATTCAGCAGCAGTACCCGACAATTTAGAATAGAAAGAATAGAGAATCACACATAGATTAGATAGATAGAAACATGTCAGTCACATATATATGAAGTACAGTGACAGTGTTGATTACTGTACTTGTCATTTAGTGTTAAAATAAAGGATTTATTTTAAAAAAAATTGGCGTGGGGTTCCCCTTAATTTTAGGCTTTAGCGGAGGTTAAGCAGACGGCTGGGGCAGATGTTTGAAGCCTGGGAAGGGGGTAATACCCACGGAGCTTCCCAGGCTATTAATATCAGCCCCCAGCTGAATACCTAGCCTTTACTAGCTATTAAAATGGGGGAACCCCCCAAAAAAAATAACGTGGGGTCCCCCCTAATTTAATAGCTAGCAAAGGCTAGGCAGACAGCTGGGGGCTGATTTTAATAGCCCAGGAAGGGTGCCATGAATATTGGCCCCCTCCCAGGCTAGAAACACCAGCCGTCAGCCGCCCCAGAAATGGCGCATCCATAGGATGCGCCAATTCTGGCACTTAGCCTCACTCTTCCCACTGCCCTGTAGCGGTGGCAGTGGGGTAATAGGGCTGGGGTTGATGTCAGCTTATAATGCCAGCTGACATCAAGCCCAGGTTAGTAATGGAGAGGCGTCTATAAGACACCCCCATTACTAACCCCATAGTCAAAGTTAAAGAAAAACACAAACACCCAGAATAAAGTCCTTTAATTGAAATAAACACACAATTCTTTATTGTTCTAAATTAAACCATACTTACCATCACGCCCATTCCAGCTGAAGCCAACGATCTCCTGCAATAAAAGAAAAATAATAAAGCAACATCATCCTTACCTTTCCATCATTCCCACGACAGCTTCAGCTCTGCTACATCGAGATGACAGGCTGGACCGCAGCAGAACGCTGCCATCCAGCCTGTCATCCCGCAGACACTGAGAAGCGCAGGCTTGCTTGCGCTCCTCAGTGTCTGGCTGTGACGGCATAAAGATGAGCCGAGGTAAGGTCCAATGAACTCAGCTCACCTCATGCACGTCACTGACAGCGTGGGAAAATTCTCCTGCACTCAGCGCTTCAGCGTGAGAATTTTCCCACGCTGTCAGTGACGTGCATGAGGTGAGCTGAATTCATTGGACATGACCTCGGCTCATCTTTATGCCGTCACAGCCAGACACTGAGGAGTGCAAGCATGCCTGCGCTTCTCAGTGTCTGCGGGATGACAGGCTGAATGGCAGCGTTCTGCTGCGGTCCAGCCTGTCATCTCGATGTAGCAGAGCTGAAGCTGTCGTGGGAGCCATGGAAAGGTAAGGATGAGGTTGCTTTATTATTTTACTTTTATTGCAGGAGATCGTTGGCTTCAGCTGGAATGGGCGTGACGGTAAGTATGGTTTAATTTAGAACAATAAAGAAATGTGTGTTTATTTCAATTAAAGGACTTTATTCGGGGTGTTGTGTTTTTTTAAATACTTTACTAGAAATTCATGGTGGTCATGTCTAATATTGGCGTGACCCCATGAATTTCGGGCTTAGGGCCAGCTGATAATGCCAAGCTGGCCTTAACCCCTTTATTATCCAGTGAGCCACCGCACCAGGGCCCTGGATGAGTTGGGTACAGCGCCAGAAGATGGCGCTTCTATGAACGCGCCATTTTCTGGGGCGGCTGCGGACTGCAATTTGCAGCGGGGGTGGCCCAGAAAGCTTGGGTCTCCCTGCGCTGCAGATTCCAGCCCCCAGCTGCCTAGTTGTACCTGGCTGGGCACAAACATAGGGCGAAGACCCACGCATTTTTTTTTTAAATTATTTCATGAAATTCATGGAATAATTAAGAAAAAAAGGGCTTCCCTATATTGTTGTGTCCAACCAGGTACAAATAGGCAGCTGGTGGTTGGGGGCAGCCCGTTCCTGCCTGCTGTACCTGGCTGGACACAAATATAGTGCGAAGCCCCACGTCAATTTTTTTTAAATTATTTCAGGAAATTCATGAAATAATTAAAAAAAATTGATGTGGGGCTTCGCCCTATATTTGTGTCCAGTCAGGTACAGCAGGCAGGAACGGGCTGCCCCCAACCACCAGCTGCCTATTTGTACCTAGCCGGACACAACAATATAGGGAAGCCCTTTTTTTCTTAATTATTCCATGAATTTCATGAATTTAAAAAAAAAATACGTGGGGCTTCGCCCTATTTTTGTGTCCAGCCAGGTACAACTAGGCAGCTGGGGGCTGGAATCTGCAGCTCAGGGAGACCCAAGCTTTCTGGGCCCCACCCGCTGCAAATTGCAGTCCGCAGCCGCCCCGGAAAATGGCACGTTCATAGAAGCGCCATCTTCTGGCGCTGTACCCAACTCATCCAGGGCCCTGGTGCGGTGGCTCACTGGGTAATAAAGGGGTTAAGGCCAGCTTGGCATTATCAGCTGGCCCTAAGCCCGAAATTCATGGGGTCACGCCAATATTAGACATGACCACCATGAATTTCTAGTAAAGTATTTAAAAAAAACACAAACACCCAGAAAAAAGTCCTTTAATTGAAATAAACACACAATTCTTTATTGTTCTAAATTAAACCATACTTACTATCACGCCCATTCCAGCTGAAGCCAACGATCTCCTGCAATAAAAATAAAATAATAAACCAACATCATCCTTACCTTTCCATGGCTCCCACGACAGCTTCAGCTCTGCTACATTGAGATGACAGGCTGGACCGCAGCAGAACGCTGCCATCCAGCCTGTCATCCCGCAGACACTGAGAAGCGCAGGCCTGCTTGCGCTCCTCAGTGTCTGGCTGTGACGGCATCCAGATGAGCCGAGGTCATGTCCAATGAACTCGGCGCACCTCATGCACGTCACTGACAGCGTGGGAAAATTCTCACGCTGAAGCGCTGAGTGCAGGAGAATTTTCCCACGCTGTCAGTGACGTGCATGAGGTGAGCTGAGTTCATTGGACATGACCTCACCTCATGTATGACACTGACAGCGTGGGAGAATTCTCACGCTGAAGCGCTGAGTGCAGGAGAATTTTCCCACGCTGTCAGTGACGTGCATGAGGTGAGCCGAGTTCATTGCACATGACCTCGGCTCATCTGGATGCCGTCACAGCCTGACACTGAGGAGCGCAAGCATGCCTGTGCTTCTCAGTGTCTGCGGGATGACAGACTGGTTGGCAGCGTTGTGCTGCGGTCCAGCCTGTCATCTCGATGTAGCAGAGCTGGAGCCATCGTGGGATCCATTTAAAGGTAAGGATGAGGTTGCTTTATTATTTTTCTTTTATTGAAGGAGATCGTTGGCTTCAGCTGGAATGGGCGTGACGGTAAGTATGGTTTAATTTAGAACAATAAAGAATTGTGTCTTTATTTCAATTAAAGGACTTTTTTCTGGGTGTTTGTGTTTTTTTAAATACTTTACTAGAAATTCATGGCGGTCATGTCTAATATTGGCGTGACCCCATGAATTTCGGGCTTAGGGCCAGCTGATAATGCCAAGCTGGCCTTAACCCCTTTATTACCCAGTGAGCCACCGCACCAGGGCCCTGGATGAGTTGGGTACAGCGCCAGAAGATGGCGCTTCTATGAACGCGCCATTTTCCGGGGCGGCTGCGGACTGCAATTTGCAGCGGGTGGGGCCCAGAAAGCTTGGGCCTCCCTGCGCTGCAGATTCCAGCCCCCAGCTGCCTAGTTGTACCTGGCTGGACACAAAAATAGGGTGAAGCCCCACGTATTTTTTTTTTTAATTATTTCATGAAATTCATGGAATAATTAAGAAAAAAAGGGCTTCCCTATATTGTTGTGTCCGGCTAGGTACAAATAGGCAGCTGGTGGTTGGGGGCAGCCCGTTCCTGCTTGCTGTACCTGACTGGACACAAATATAGGGCGAAGCCCCACATAAATTTTTTTTAATTATTTCATGAATTTGGTGGAATAATTAAAAAAAAATTGACATGGGGCTTTGCACTATATTTGTGTCCAGCCAGGTACAGCAGGCAGGAACGGGCTGCCCCCAACCACCAGCTGCCTATTTGTACCTGGTTGGACACAACAATATAGGGAAGCCCTTTTTTTCTTAATTATTCCATGAATTTCATGAAATAATTAAAAAAAAAAAAAACGTGGAGCTTCTCCCTATTTTTGTGCCCAGCCAGGTACAACTAGGCAGCTGGGGGATGGAATCTGCAGCGCAGGGAGGCCCAAGCTTTCTGCCCCCCCCCCCGCTGAAAATTGCAGTCCGCAGCCGCCCCAGAAAATGGCGCGTTCATAGAAGCTGGATGCTGTACCTGGCTGGCATACAAAAATATGGCGAAGCCCACGTCAAAAGTTTTGGGAAAAATTAATTAAAAAATAAATAATAATTTAGGGACTGCATCTTTATTAACTCCTCAAATGTCATTTAGTGTTAAAATAAAGGATTTATTTAAAAAAAAAATGGTGTGGGATCCCCCATAATTTTAGTCTCTAGCGGAGGTTAAGCAGACGGCTGGGGCAGATGTTTGAAGCCTGGGAAGGGGGTAAAACCCACGGAGCTTCCCAGGCTACTAATATCAGCCCCCAGCTGAATACCTAGCCTTTACTAGCTATTAAAATGGGGGACCCCCCAAAAAAAATGACGTGGGGTCCCCCCTATTTTAATAGCTAGCAAAGGCTAGGCAGACAGCTGGGGGCTGATATTAATAGCCCAGGAAGGGTGCCATGAATAATGGCCCCCTCCCAGGCTAGAAACACCAGCCGTCAGCCGCCCCAGAAATGGCGCATCCATAGGATGCGCCAATTCTGGCACTTAGCCTCGCTTTTCCACGCTGCCCCGGTGCGGTGGCAGGGGATAATAGTGGTGGGGTTCATGTCAGCGCCAGCTGCCATGATGAAGCCAAGGTTAGTAATGATGGGCGTCTATAAGACACCCCCATTACTAACCTACAAAGTGTTAAAAAGAAAAAACACACTACACCCAGAAAAAAATAATTTATTTGAAATAAAACAGACCATTTTATTTAATTCTTAGTTTACTAAAAATAATAGTTACCTGTTCACGTTCCTGCGCTGATCTCCCATGCATAGCTGTCACATCTGGAGATGGTGACAGCTGTGCATGGCTGCTGTAAGCTCACGCTGCCAGGAACACGTCCGCTCCCGGCAGCGGGAGCCCCTGACTGAGGTCACCGGAGTGCATTCAGTCAGCGCAGCTCCGGAGACCTCCTTTACGGCACTGCTGTACCGTGGGAATTTCTCACGATACAGCAGGGCCGTAAAGGAGCTAACCGGATCAGCGCTGCCTGAACTCCGGTGAACCCTTACGGCCCCGTCATTCTAGCGGCGGCAGCGGTTCAGAGCGGTCACATTCTATGTGGCTGCTCTGAACTGGAGATCTTCGTGGGACACTCGTGGACTACTACGGAGGGGTAAGGATAAGGTTGTGGTTTATTATTTTATATTTTATTACAGGAGATCGATGGCTTCGGGGAATTAGGTGTCTAGGTGAGTATAGGTGTAGTTTTTTATTTTTTACTTTATTTTAGGTGGCGATCGGCGGGGACAGGTAATGTATGAACTAATTTATTGTAGGTAACCACTGGCCACCAATGAAGTGTATTTAAAATTTATTGGGGCACAGTAGGGCAATTTAAATAGCAGGATCAGGCTGATGGGAACTACTGCTCCCATCGAGCTGATCCTGATGGCACGAGTGGACGGGGGACAGACATAGGCCGATGGGAGTAGTAGTGTCACAATGGCCTATGTCTGCCTGCATGCACAGACACCGCGCACACCCGCCCAAACATCACACAGACACCTCGCACACACACGCAGACAATCAGGAGAATTCTTCCCCGCTGGGATGGCATTCTGATGACAGGCTGGAGCGCAGCTGAGCACTGCCATCCAGCTTGTCATCCTTCACAGACACTGCAGAGCGCAGGCATTATAGGAACTTCCGATTCCAGTGTTCGATATTGTAAAAGTATCGGAATTAAGTATCGGAATTCCGATACCGCGAATATCGGCCGATACCCGATATTTCAGTATCGGAATGCTCAACACTAATTATAAGCTGACATCAACCCCAGCCCTATTACCCCACTGCCACCGCTACAGGGCAGTGGGAAGAGCGAGGCTAAGTGCCAGAATTGGCGCATCCTATGGATGCGCCATTTCTGGGGCGGCTGACAGCTGGTGTTTCTAGCCTGGGAGGGGGCCAATATTCATGGCTCCCTTCCTGGGCTATTAATATCAGCCCCCAGCTGTCTGCCTAGCCTTTGCTAGCTATTAAAATAGGGGGGACCCCACGTCGTATTACCCCCTTCCCAGGCTTCAAACATCTGCCCCAGCTGTCTGCTTAACCTCCGCTAGAGAATAAAATTAAGGGGAACCCCACGCCAATTTTTTTTAAAATAAATCCTTTATTTTAACACTAAATGACAAGTACAGTAATCAACACTGTCACTGTACTTCTTATATATGTGACTGACATGTTTCTATCTATCTAATCTATGTGTGATCCTCTATTCTTTCTATTCTAAATTGTCGGGTACCGCTGCTGAATTGCCGGCCGGCTTTCTTAAAGAGACGGTGCATGAAAACACTATTATTTTTTTAAATAAATCCTTTACACTAAATGACAAGTACAGTAATCAACACTATCACTGTACTTCATATATATGTGACTGACATGTTTCTATCTATCTAATCTATGTGTGATTCTCTATTCCTTCTATTCTAAATTGTCGGGTGCAGATGCTGAATTGCCGGCCGGCTTTTTTAAAGAGACGGTGCATGAAAACACTATTATTTTTTTTAAATAAATCCTTTACACTAAATGACAAGTACAGTAAGCAACATTGTCCCTGTACTTCATATATATGTGACTGACATGTTTCTATCTATCTAATCTATGTGTGATTCTCTATTCTTTCTGTTGTAAATTGTCGGGTACCGGTGTATGCCGCTGATGAATTGCCGGCTTTTCGCATAATACATTCTACATTATTCTTAGTTGTATTACTTCATGTAGAATTAACCTACAAGGAAAGAAAGGGTTTATTTTCATTCCGATATTAGTGTCCCATTGACTTGTATTGGTTTCCGGTATCGGAATCGGCGATATCCGATACTTTTTGAGTATCGGTCCGATCCAATCCGATACGATATTTCCTGATATCGGAAGGTATCGCTCAACACTATCACTGATATTTCCCCTATCTGAAAGTCTGATAAACGCCGGAAAAATGACTAAGTCCAAAAAAAAAATATTTTCAACTTTTTACAATTTTGCCCCCGTGGGATATATATTCTACCCACACACATTTGGAACTCTCCTGGGGTACCCTCACACATATTATTCCCTCATTTAGTGGATATTTTCACAAAAAAGTAAAATTTGAAAAAATCCAGAAAATTGGCTGAAAACGACTAAATATCAAGGACTCATTGGGCGAATCGCTCTGGAACTGAAATCAGAACGCTCACTGACATTTCCCCTATCTGAAAGTCTGATAAATGCTGGAAAAATGACAAAGTCCCAAAAAAATTTTTTTTCAACTTTTTTCAGTTTTACCCCGTGGGATATATATTCTACCCACACACATTTGGAACTCTCCTGGGGTACCCTCACACATATTATTCCCTCATTTAGTGGATGTTTTCACAAAAAAGTGAAATTTTCAAAAATCCAAATTATTGTCTGAAAACGACTAACTATCAAGGACTCATGGGGCGAATCGCTCTGGAACTGAAATCGGAATGCTCACTGACATTTCCCCTATCTGAAAGTCTGATAAACGCCGGAAAAATGACTAAGTCCAAAAAAAAATTTTTTCAACTTTTTACAATTTTACCCCCGTGGGATATATATTCTACCCACACACATTTGGAACTCTCCTGGGGTACCCTCACACATATTATTCCCTCATTTAGTGGATATTTTCACAAAAAAGTGAAATTTTCAAAAATCCAGAAAATTGGCTGAAAATGACTAAATATCAAGGGCTCATTGGGTGAATCACTCTGGAACTGAAATCGGAACGCTCACTGACATTTCCCCTATCTGAAAGTCTGATAAACGCCGGAAAAATGACTAAGTCCAAAAAAAAATTTTTTCAACTTTTTTAAATTTTACACCCGTGGGATATATATTCTACCCACACACATTTGGAACTCTCCTGGGGTACCCTCACACATATTATTCCCTCATTTAGTGGATATTTTCACAAAAAAGTAAAATTTTCCAAAAATCCAGAAAATTGCCTGAAAACGACTAAATATCAAGGACTCATTGGGCGAATCGCTCTGGAACTGAAATCGGAACGCTCACTCCCTAGCTCACTCACTATCTGAAAGTTTGATAAACGCCGGAAAAATGACAAAGTCCAAAAAAAATTTATTTCAACTTTTTTCAATTTTACCCCCCATCTGATATATATTCTACCCACACACATTTGGAACTCTCCTGGGGCACCCTCACACATATTATTCAATCATTTTGTGGGTATTTTCACAAAAAAGTGAAATTTTCAAAAATCCAGAAAATTGGCTGAAAACGACTAAATATCAAGGGCTCATTGGGCGAATCGCACTGTAACTGAAATCGAAACGCTCACTGACATTTCCTCAATCTGAAAGTCTGATAAACGACGGAAAAATGACTAAGTCCAAAAAAATAATTTTTTCAACTTTTTTAAATTTTACCCCCGTGGGATATATATCCTACCCACACACATTTGGAACTCTCCTGGGGTACCCTCACACATATTATTCCCTCATTTAGTGGATATTTTCACAAAAAAGTAAAATTTTCCAAAAATCCAGAAAATTGCCTGAAAACGACTAAATATCAAGGACTCATTGGGCGAATCGCTCTGGAACTGAAATCGGAACGCTCACTCCCTAGCTCACTCACTATCTGAAGGTCTGATAAATGCCGGAAAAATGACAAAGTCCAAAAAAAATTTTTTTTCAACTTTTTTCAATTTTACCCCTTGGGATATATATTCTACCCACACAAATTTGGAACTCTCCTGGGGTACCCTCACACATATTATTCCCTAATTAAGTGGATATTTTCACAAAAAAGTGAAATTTTCAAAAATCCAGAAAATTGGCTGAAAACGACTAAATATCAAGGACTCATTGAGCGAATCACTCTGGAACTGAAATCGGAACGCTCACTGACATTTCCCCTATCTGAAAGTCTGATAAACGCCGGAAAAATGACAAAGTCCGAAAAAAAAATTTTTTTCAACTTTTTTCAATTTTACCCCCCGTCTGATATATATTCTACCCACACACATTTGGAACTCTCCTGGGGGACCCTCACACATATTATTCAATCATTTAGTGGATATTTTCACAAAAAAGTGAAATTTTCAAAAATCCAGAAAATTGGCTGAAAACGACTAAATATCAAGGGCTCATTGGGCGAATCGCACTGTAACTGAAATCGGAACGCTCACTGACATTTCCCCAATCCGAAAGTCTGATAAACGCCGGAAAAATGACTAAGTCCAAAAAAATAATTTTTTCAACTTTTTTAAATTTTACCCCCGTGGGATATATATTCTACCCACACACATTTGGAACTCTCCTGGGGTACCCTCACACATATTATTCCATCATTTAGTGGATATTTTCACAAAAAAGTAAAATTTTCCAAAAATCCAGAAAATTGCCTGAAAACGACTAAATGTCAAGGACTCATTGGGCGAATCGCTCTGGAACTGAAATCGGAAAGCTCACTCCCTAGCTCACTCACTATCTGAAAGTCTGATAAACGCCGGAAAAATGACAAAGTCCAAAAAAAAATTTTTTTCAATTTTACCCCCCGTCTCATATATATTCTACCCACACACATTTGGAACTCTCCTGGGGCACCCTCACACATATTATTCAATCATTTAGTGGATATTTTCACAAAAAAGTGAAATTTTCAAAAATCCAGAAAATTGGCTGAAAACGACTAAATATCAAGGACTCATTGGGCGAATCGCTCTGGAACTGAAATCGGAACGCTCACTCCCTAGCTCACTCCCTATCTGAAAGTCTGATAAAAGCCGGAAAAAATGCCTAAGTCCAAAAAAAATTTTTTTTCAAGTTTTTTCAATTTTACACCGTGAGATATATATTCTACCCACACACATTTGGAACTCTCCTGGGGTACCCTCACACATATTATTCCCTCATTTAGTGGATATTTTCACAAAAAAGTGAAATTTTCAAAAATCCAGAAAATTGGCTGAAAATGACTAAATGTCAAGGACTCATTGGGCGATTCGCTCTGGAACTGAAATTGGAATGCTCACTGAAATTTGCCCTATCTGAAAGTCTGATAAACGCCGGAAAAATGACTAAATCCAAAAAAAAAAATGTTTTCAACTTTTTTCAATTTTATCCCCGTGGGATATATATTCTACCCACACACATTTGGAACTCTCCTGGGGTACCCTCACACATATTATTCCCTCATTTAGTGGATATTTTCACAAAAAAGTGAAATTTTCAAAAATCCAGAAAATTGGCTGAAAACGACTAAATATCAAGAACTCATTGGGCGAATCTCTCTGGAACTGAAATCGGAACGCTCACTGACATTTCCCCTATCTGAAAGTCTGATAAACGCCGGAAAAATGACAAAGTCCAAAAAAAATTTTTTTTCAACTTTTTTCAATTTTACCCCGTGGGATATATATTCTACCTACACACATTTGGAACTCTCCTGGGGTACCCTCACACATATTATTCCCTCATTTAGTGGATGTTTTCACAAAAAAGTGAAATTTTCAAAAATCCAAATTATTGGCTGAAAACGACTAAATATCAAGGACTCATGGGGCGAATCGCTCTGGAACTGAAATTGAAATACTGACATTTTCCCTATCTGAAAGTCTGATAAACGCCGGAAAAATGACTAATTTCAAAAAAAAAATTTTTCAACTTTTTACAATTTTACCCCCGTGGGATATATATTCTACCCACACACATTTGGAACTCTCCTGGGGTACCCTCACACATATTATTCCCTCATTTAGTGGATATTTTCACAAAAAAGTACAATTTTCAAAAATCCAGAAAATTGGCTGAAAACGACTAAATATCAAGGACTCATTAGGCGAGTCGCTCTGGAACTGAAATCGGAATGCTCACTGACATTTACCCTATCTGAAAGTCTGATAAACACCGGAAAACTGACAAAGTCCAAAAAAAAATGTTTTCAACTTTTTTCAATTTTAATCCTGTTTGATATATATTCTACCCACACACATTTGGAACTCTCCTGGGGTACCCTCACACATATTATTCCCTCATTTAGTGGATATTTTCACAAAAAAGTGAAATTTTCAAAAATCCTGAAAATTGGCCAAAAATGACTAAATATCAAGGACTCATTGGGCGAATCGCTCTGGAACTGAAATCGGAACGCTCACTGACATTTCCCCTATCTGAAAGTATGATAAACGCCCGAAAAATGACTAAGTCCAAAAAAAAATTTTTTTCAACTTTTTTCAATTTTACCCCCCGTGTGATATATATTCTACCCACACACATTTGGAACTCTCCTGGGGTACCCTCACACATATTATTCACTCATTTAGTGGATGTTTTCACAAAAAAGTGAAATTTTCAAAAATCCAAATTATTGTCTGAAAACGACTAACTATCAAGGACTCATGGGGCGAATCGCTCTGGAACTGAAATCGGAATGCTCACTGACATTTCCCCTATCTGAAAGTCTGATAAACGCCGGAAAAATGACTAAGTCCAAAAAAAAATTTTTTCAACTTTTTACAATTTTACCCCCGTGGGATATATATTCTACCCACACACATTTGGAACTCTCCTGGGGTACCCTCACACATATTATTCCCTCATTTAGTGGATATTTTCACAAAAAAGTGAAATTTTCAAAAATCCAGAAAATTGGCTGAAAATGACTAAATATCAAGGGCTCATTGGGTGAATCACTCTGGAACTGAAATCGGAACGCTCACTGACATTTCCCCTATCTGAAAGTCTGATAAACGCCGGAAAAATGACTAAGTCCAAAAAAAAATTTTTTCAACTTTTTTAAATTTTACACCCGTGGGATATATATTCTACCCACACACGTTTGGAACTCTCCTGGGGTACCCTCACACATATTATTCCCTCATTTAGTGGATATTTTCACAAAAAAGTAAAATTTTCCAAAAATCCAGAAAATTGCCTGAAAACGACTAAATATCAAGGACTCATTGGGCGAATCGCTCTGGAACTGAAATCGGAACGCTCACTCCCTAGCTCACTCACTATCTGAAAGTTTGATAAACGCCGGAAAAATGACAAAGTCCAAAAAAAAATTTATTTCAACTTTTTTCAATTTTACCCCCCATCTGATATATATTCTACCCACACACATTTGGAACTCTCCTGGGGCACCCTCACACATATTATTCAATCATTTTGTGGGTATTTTCATAAAAAAGTGAAATTTTCAAAAATCCAGAAAATTGGCTGAAAACGACTAAATATCAAGGGCTCATTGGGCGAATCGCACTGTAACTGAAATCGAAACGCTCACTGACATTTCCTCAATCTGAAAGTCTGATAAACGACGGAAAAATGACTAAGTCCAAAAAAATAATTTTTTCAACTTTTTTAAATTTTACCCCCGTGGGATATATATCCTACCCACACACATTTGGAACTCTCCTGGGGTACCCTCACACATATTATTCCCTCATTTAGTGGATATTTTCACAAAAAAGTAAAATTTTCCAAAAATCCAGAAAATTGTCTGAAAACGACTAAATATCAAGGACTCATTGGGCGAATCGCTCTGGAACTGAAATCGGAACGCTCACTCCCTAGCTCACTCACTATCTGAAGGTCTGATAAATGCCGGAAAAATGACAAAGTCCAAAAAAAATTTTTTTTCAACTTTTTTCAATTTTACCCCGTGGGATATATATTCTACCCACACAAATTTGGAACTCTCCTGGGGTACCCTCACACATATTATTCCCTAATTAAGTGGATATTTTCACAAAAAAGTGAAATTTTCAAAAATCCAGAAAATTGGCTGAAAACGACTAAATATCAAGGACTCATTGAGCGAATCACTCTGGAACTGAAATCGGAACGCTCACTGACATTTCCCCTATCTGAAAGTCTGATAAACGCCGGAAAAATGACAAAGTCCGAAAAAAAAATTTTTTTCAACTTTTTTCAATTTTACCCCCCGTCTGATATATATTCTACCCACACACATTTGGAACTCTCCTGGGGGACCCTCACACATATTATTCAATCATTTAGTGGATATTTTCACAAAAAAGTGAAATTTTCAAAAATCCAGAAAATTGGCTGAAAACGACTAAATATCAAGGGCTCATTGGGCGAATCGCACTGTAACTGAAATCGGAACGCTCACTGACATTTCCCCAATCCGAAAGTCTGATAAACGCCGGAAAAATGACTAAGTCCAAAAAAATAATTTTTTCAACTTTTTTAAATTTTACCCCCGTGGGATATATATTCTACCCACACACATTTGGAACTCTCCTGGGGTACCCTCACACATATTATTCCCTCATTTAGTGGATATTTTCACAAAAAAGTAAAATTTTCCAAAAATCCAGAAAATTGCCTGAAAACGACTAAATATCAAGGACTCATTGGGCGAATCGCTCTGGAACTGAAATCGGAAAGCTCACTCCCTAGCTCACTCACTATCTGAAAGTCTGATAAACGCCGGAAAAATGACAAAGTCCAAAAAAAAATTTTTTTCAACTTTTTTCAATTTTACCCCCCGTCTCATATATATTCTACCCACACACATTTGGAACTCTCCTGGGGGACCCTCACACATATTATTCAATCATTTAGTGGATATTTTCACAAAAAAGTGAAATTTTCAAAAATCCAGAAAATTGGCTGAAAACGACTAAATATCAAGGACTCATTGGGCGAATCGCTCTGGAACTGAAATGGGAACGCTCACTCCCTAGCTCACTCCCTATCTGAAAGTCTGATAAAAGCCGGAAAAAATGCCTAAGTCCAAAAAAAATTTTTTTTCAAGTTTTTTCAATTTTACACCGTGAGATATATATTCTACCCACACACATTTGGAACTCTCCTGGGGTACCCTCACACATATTATTCCCTCATTTAGTGGATATTTTCACAAAAAAGTGAAATTTTCAAAAATCCAGAAAATTGGCTGAAAATGACTAAATGTCAAGGACTCATTGGGCGATTCGCTCTGGAACTGAAATTGGAATGCTCACTGAAATTTGCCCTATCTGAAAGTCTGATAAACGCCGGAAAAATGACTAAATCCAAAAAAAAAATGTTTTCAACTTTTTTCAATTTTATCCCCGTGGGATATATATTCTACCCACACACATTTGGAACTCTCCTGGGGTACCCTCACACATATTATTCCCTCATTTAGTGGATATTTTCACAAAAAAGTGAAATTTTCAAAAATCCAGAAAATTGGCTGAAAACGACTAAATATCAAGAACTCATTGGGCGAATCGCTCTGGAACTGAAATCGGAATGCTCACTGACATTTCCCCTATCTGAAAGTCTGATAAACGCCGGAAAAATGACAAAGTCCAAAAAAAATTTTTTTTCAACTTTTTTCAATTTTACCCCGTGGGATATATATTCTACCTACACACATTTGGAACTCTCCTGGGGTACCCTCACACATATTATTCCCTCATTTAGTGGATGTTTTCACAAAAAAGTGAAATTTTCAAAAATCCAGAAAATTGGCTGAAAACGACTAAATATCAAGGACTCATTAGGCGAGTCGCTCTGGAACTGAAATCGGAATGCTCACTGACATTTACCCTATCTGAAAGTCTGATAAACACCGGAAAACTGACAAAGTCCAAAAAAAAATGTTTTCAACTTTTTTCAATTTTAATCCTGTTTGATATATATTCTACCCACACACATTTGGAACTCTCCTGGGGTACCCTCACACATATTATTCCCTCATTTAGTGGATATTTTCACAAAAAAGTGAAATTTTCAAAAATCCTGAAAATTGGCCAAAAATGACTAAATATCAAGGACTCATTGGGCGAATCGCTCTGGAACTGAAATCGGAACGCTCACTGACATTTCCCCTATCTGAAAGTATGATAAACGCCCGAAAAATGACTAAGTCCAAAAAAAAATTTTTTTCAACTTTTTTCAATTTTACCCCCCGTGTGATATATATTCTACCCACACACATTTGGAACTCTCCTGGGGTACCCTCACACAATTTATTCCCTCATTTAGTGGATATTTTCATAAAAAAGTAAAATTTTCAAAAATTCAGAAAATTGGCTGAAAACGACTAAATATCAAGCACTCATTGGGCGAATCGCTCTGGAACTGAAATCGGAACGCTCACTCCCTAGCTCACTCACTATCTGAAAGTCTGATAAACGCCGGAAAAATGACAAAGTCCAAAAATAAATTTTTTTCAACTTTTTTCAATTTTACCCCCCGTCTGATATATATTCTACCCACACACATTTGGAACTCTCCTGGGGTACCCTCACACATATTATTCCCTCATTTAGTGGATATTTTCACAAAAAAGTGAAATTTTCAAAAATCCAGAAAATTGGCTGAAAATGACTAAATGTCAAGGACTCATTGGGCGAATTGCTCTGGAACTGAAATTGGAATGCTCACTGAAATTTGCCCTATCTGAAAGTCTGATAAACGCCGGAAAAATTACTAAGTCCAAAAAATTATTTTTTCAACTTTTTTCAATTTTACCCCCGTGGGATATATATTCTACCCACACACATTTCTAACTCTCCTGGGGTACCCTCACACATATTTTTCCCTCATTTAGTGGATATTTTCACAAAAAAGTGAAATTGTCAAAAATCCAGAAAATTGGCTGAAAACGACTAAATATCAAGGACTCATTGGGCGAATCGCTCTAGAACTGAAATCGGAACGCTCACTGACACTTGCCCTATCTGAAAGTCTGATAAACGCCGGAAAAATGACTAAGTCCAAAAAAAAATGTTTTCAACTTTTTTCAATTTTACCCCCGTGGGATATATATTCTACCCACACACATTTGGAACTCTCCTGGGGTACCCTCACACATATTATTCCCTCATTGAGTGGATATTTTCACAAAAAAGTGAAATTTTCAAAAATCCAAAAAATTGGCTGAAAACGACTAAATATCAAGGACTCATTGGGCGAATCGCTCTGGAACTGAAATCGGAACGCTCACTGACATTTGCCCTATCTGAAAGTCTGATAAACACCGGAAAAATGACTAAATCCAAAAAAAAAATTTTTTCAACTTTTTTAAATTTTACCCCCGTGGGATATATATTCTACCCACACACATTTGGAACTCTCCTGGGGTACCCTCACACATATTATTCTCTCATTTAGTGGATATTTTCACAAAAAAGTGAAATTTTCAAAAATCCAAAATATTGGCTGAAAACGACTAAATATCAAGGACTCATTTGGCGAATCGCTCTGGAACTGAAATCGGAACGCTCACTGACATTTCCCCTTATGTGAAAGTCTGATAAACGCCGGAAAAATGACAGTCCAAAAAAAAATTTTTTCAACTTTTTTCAATTTTACCCCCGTGGGATATATATTCTACCCACACACATTTGGAACTCTCCTGGGGTACCCTCATACATATTATTCCCTCATTTAGTGGATATTTTCACAAAAAAGTGAAATTTTCAAAAATCCAGAAAATTGGCTGAAAACGACTAAATATCAAGGACTCATTGGGAAAATCGCTCTGGCATTGAAATCGGAACGCTCACTGACATTTGCCCTATCTGAAAGTCTGATAAACGCCGGAAAAATGACTAAGTCCAAAAAAAAAATGTTTTCAACTTTTTTCAATTTTACCCCCGTGGGATATATATTCTACCCACACACATTTGGAACTCTCCTGGGTACCCTCACACATATTATTCCCTCATTTGGTGGATATTTTGACAAAAAAGTGAAATTTTCAAAAATCCAGAAAATTGGCTGAAAACGACTAAACATCAAGGACTCATTGAGCGAATCGCTCTCGAACTGAAATCGGAACGCTCACTAACATTTCCCCTATCTGAAAGTCTGATAAACGCCGGAAAAATTACTAAGTCCAAAAAATTATTTTTTCAACTTTTTTCAATTTTACCCCCGTGGGATATATATTCTACCCACACACATTTCTAACTCTCCTGGGGTACCCTCACACATATTTTTCCCTCATTTAGTGGATATTTTCACAAAAAAGTGAAATTGTCAAAAATCCAGAAAATTGGCTGAAAACGACTAAATATCAAGGACTCATTGGGCGAATCGCTCTAGAACTGAAATCGGAACGCTCACTGACATTTGCCCTATCTGAAAGTCTGATAAACACCGGAAAAATGACTAAATCCAAAAAAAAAATTTTTTCAACTTTTTTCAATTTTACCCCCGTGGGATATATATTCTACCCACACACATTTGGAACTCTCCTGGGGTACCCTCACACATATTATTCTCTCATTTAGTGGATATTTTCACAAAAAAGTGAAATTTTCAAAAATCCAAAATATTGGCTGAAAACGACTAAATATCAAGGACTCATTTGGCGAATCGCTCTGGAACTGAAATCGGAACGCTCAATGACATTTCCCCTTATGTGAAAGTCTGATAAACGCCGGAAAAATGACAGTCCAAAAAAAAATTTTTTCAACTTTTTTCAATTTTACCCCCGTGGGATATATATTCTACCCACACACATTTGGAACTCTCCTGGGGTACCCTCATACATATTATTCCCTCATTTAGTGGATATTTTCACAAAAAAGTGAAATTTTCAAAAATCCAGAAAATTGGCTGAAAACGACTAAACATCAAGGACTCATTGAGCGAATCGCTCTGGAACTGAAATCGGAACGCTCACTAACATTTCCCCTATCTGAAAGTCTGATAAACGCCGGAAAAATTACTAAGTCCAAAAAATTATTTTTTCAACTTTTTTCAATTTTACCCCCGTGGGATATATATTCTACCCACACACATTTCTAACTCTCCTGGGGTACAATCACACATATTTTTCCCTCATTTAGTGGATATTTTCACAAAAAAGTGAAATTGTCAAAAATCCAGAAAATTGCCTGAAAACGACTAAATATCAAGGACTCATTGGGCGAATCGCTCTAGAACTGAAATCGGAACGCTCACTGACATTTGCCCTATCTGAAAGTCTGATAAACGCCGGAAAAATGACTAAGTCCAAAAAAAAATGTTTTCAACTTTTTTCAATTTTACCCCCGTGGGATATATATTCTACCCACACACATTTGGAACTCTCCTGGGGTACCCTCACACATATTATTCCCTCATTGAGTGGATATTTTCACAAAAAAGTGAAATTTTCAAAAATCCAAAAAATTGGCTGAAAACGACTAAATATCAAGGACTCATTGGGCGAATCGCTCTGGAACTGAAATCGGAACGCTCACTGACATTTGCCCTATCTGAAAGTCTGATAAACACCGGAAAAATGACTAAATCCAAAAAAAAAATTTTTTCAACTTTTTTAAATTTTACCCCCGTGGGATATATATTCTACCCACACACATTTGGAACTCTCCTGGGGTACCCTCACACATATTATTCTCTCATTTAGTGGATATTTTCACAAAAAAGTGAAATTTTCAAAAATCCAGAAAATTGGCTGAAAACGACTAAATATCAAGGACTCATTGGGAAAATCGCTCTGGCATTGAAATCGGAACGCTCACTGACATTTGCCCTATCTGAAAGTCTGATAAACGCCGGAAAAATGACTAAGTCCAAAAAAAAAATGTTTTCAACTTTTTTCAATTTTACCCCCGTGGGATATATATTCTACCCACACACATTTGGAACTCTCCTGGGTACCCTCACACATATTATTCCCTCATTTGGTGGATATTTTGACAAAAAAGTGAAATTTTCAAAAATCCAGAAAATTGGCTGAAAACGACTAAACATCAAGGACTCATTGAGCGAATCGCTCTGGAACTGAAATCGGAACGCTCACTAACATTTCCCCTATCTGAAAGTCTGATAAACGCCGGAAAAATTACTAAGTCCAAAAAATTATTTTTTCAACTTTTTTCAATTTTACCCCCGTGGGATATATATTCTACCCACACACATTTCTAACTCTCCTGGGGTACCCTCACACATATTTTTCCCTCATTTAGTGGATATTTTCACAAAAAAGTGAAATTGTCAAAAATCCAGAAAATTGGCTGAAAACGACTAAATATCAAGGACTCATTGGGCGAATCGCTCTAGAACTGAAATCGGAACGCTCACTGACATTTGCCCTATCTGAAAGTCTGATAAACGCCGGAAAAATGACTAAGTCCAAAAAAAAATGTTTTCAACTTTTTTCAATTTTACCCCCGTGGGATATATATTCTACCCACACACATTTGGAACGCTCCTGGGGTACCCTCACACATATTATTCCATCATTGAGTGGATATTTTCACAAAAAAGTGAAATTTTCAAAAATCCAAAAAATTGGCTGAAAACGACTAAATATCAAGGACTCATTGGGCGAATCGCTCTGGAACTGAAATCGGAACGCTCACTGACATTTCCCCTTATGTGAAAGTCTGATAAACGCCGGAAAAATGACAGTCCAAAAAAAAATTTTTTCAACTTTTTTCAATTTTACCCCCGTGGGATATATATTCTACCCACACACATTTGGAACTCTCCTGGGGTACCCTCATACATATTATTCCCTCATTTAGTGGATATTTTCACAAAAAAGTGAAATTTTCAAAAATCCAGAAAATTGGCTGAAAACGACTAAATATCAAGGACTCATTGGGAAAATCGCTCTGGCATTGAAATCGGAACGCTCACTGACATTTGCCCTATCTGAAAGTCTGATAAACGCCGGAAAAATGACTAAGTCCAAAAAAAAAATGTTTTCAACTTTTTTCAATTTTACCCCCGTGGGATATATATTCTACCCACACACATTTGGAACTCTCCTGGGTACCCTCACACATATTATTCCCTCATTTGGTGGATATTTTGACAAAAAAGTGAAATTTTCAAAAATCCAGAAAATTGGCTGAAAACGACTAAACATCAAGGACTCATTGAGCGAATCGCTCTGGAACTGAAATCGGAACGCTCACTAACATTTCCCCTATCTGAAAGTCTGATAAACGCCGGAAAAATTACTAAGTCCAAAAAATTATTTTTTCAACTTTTTTCAATTTTACCCCCGTGGGATATATATTCTACCCACACACATTTCTAACTCTCCTGGGGTACCCTCACACATATTTTTCCCTCATTTAGTGGATATTTTCACAAAAAAGTGAAATTGTCAAAAATCCAGAAAATTGGCTGAAAACGACTAAATATCAAGGACTCATTGGGCGAATCGCTCTAGAACTGAAATCGGAACGCTCACTGACATTTGCCCTATCTGAAAGTCTGATAAACGCCGGAAAAATGACTAAGTCCAAAAAAAAATGTTTTCAACTTTTTTCAATTTTACCCCCGTGGGATATATATTCTACCCACACACATTTGGAACTCTCCTGGGGTACCCTCACACATATTATTCCCTCATTGAGTGGATATTTTCACAAAAAAGTGAAATTTTCAAAAATCCAAAAAATTGGCTGAAAACGACTAAATATCAAGGACTCATTGGGCGAATCGCTCTGGAACTGAAATCGGAACGCTCACTGACATTTGCCCTATCTGAAAGTCTGATAATCACCGGAAAAATGACTAAATCCAAAAAAAAATTTTTTCAACTTTTTTAAATTTTACCCCCGTGGGATATATATTCTACCCACACACATTTGGAACTCTCCTGGGGTACCCTCACACATATTATTCTCTCATTTAGTGGATATTTTCACAAAAAAGTGAAATTTTCAAAAATCCAAAATATTGGCTGAAAACGACTAAATATCAAGGACTCATTTGGCGAATCGCTCTGGAACTGAAATCGGAACGCTCACTGACATTTCCCCTCATGTGAAAGTCTGATAAACGCCGGAAAAATGACAGTCCAAAAAAAAATTTTTTCAACTTTTTTCAATTTTACCCCCGTGGGATATATATTCTACCCACACACATTTGGAACTCTCCTGGGGTACCCTCATACATATTATTCCCTCATTTAGTGGATATTTTCACAAAAAAGTGAAATTTTCAAAAATCCAGAAAATTGGCTGAAAACGACTAAATATCAAGGACTCATTGGGAAAATCGCTCTGGCATTGAAATCGGAACGCTCACTGACATTTGCCCTATCTGAAAGTCTGATAAACGCCGGAAAAATGACTAAGTCCAAAAAAAAAATGTTTTCAACTTTTTTCAATTTTACCCCCGTGGGATATATATTCTACCCACACACATTTGGAACTCTCCTGGGTACCCTCACACATATTATTCCCTCATTTGGTGGATATTTTGACAAAAAAGTGAAATTTTCAAAAATCCAGAAAATTGGCTGAAAACGACTAAACATCAAGGACTCATTGAGCGAATCGCTCTGGAACTGAAATCGGAACGCTCACTGACATTTCCCCTATCTGAAGGTCTGATAAACGCCGGAAAAATGACTAAGTCCAAAAAAATGATTTTTTAAACTTTTTTAAATTTTACCCCCGTGGTATATATATTCTACCCACACACATTTGGAACTCTCCTGGGGTACCCTCACACATATTATTCCCTCATTTAGTGGATATTTTCACAAAAAAGTAAAATTTTCCAAAAATCCAGAAAATTGCCTGAAAACGACTAAATATCAAGGACTCATTGGGCGAATCGCTCTGGAACTGAAATCGGAACGCTCACTCCCTAGCTCACTCACTATCTGAAAGTCTGATAAACGCCGGAAAAATGACTGTCCAAAAAAAAATTTTTTTCAACTTTTTTCAATTTTACCCCCCGTCTGATATATATTCTACCCACACACATTTGGAACTCTCCTGGGGCACCCTCACACATATTATTCAATCATTTAGTGGACATTTTCACAAAAAAGTGAAATTTTCAAAAATCCAGAAAATTGGCTGAAAACGACTAAATATCAAGGACTCATTGGGCGAATCGCTCTGGAACTGAAATCGGAACGCTCACTCCCTAGCTCACTCACTATCTGAAAGTCTGATAAACGCCGGAAACATGACAAAGTCCAAAAAAAAATTTTTTTCAACTTTTTTCAATTTTACCCCCCGTCTGATATATATTCTACCCACACACATTTGGAACTCTCCTGGGGCACCCTCACACATATTATTCAATCATTTAGTGGATATTTTCACAAAAAAGTGAAATTTTCAAAAATCCAGAAAATTGGCTGAAAACGACTAAATATCAAGGACTCATTGGGCGAATCGCTCTGGAACTGAAATCGGAACGCTCACTCCCTAGCTCACTCCCTATCTGAAAGTCTGATAAATGACGGAAAAAATGCCTAAGTCCAAAAAAATTTTTTTTCAAGTTTTTTCAATTTTACACCGTGAGATATATATTCTACCCACACACATTTGGAACTCTCCTGGGGTACCCTCACACATATTATTCCCTCATTTATTGGATATTTTCACAAAAAAGTGAAATTTTCAAAAATCCAGAAAATTGGCTGAAAATGACTAAATATCAAGAACTCATTGGACGAATCGCTCTGGAACTGAAATCGGAATGCTCACTACCTAGCTCACTCCCTATCTGAAAGTCTGATAAACGCCGGAAAAATGACTAAGTCCAAAAAAAAATGTTTTCAACTTTTTTCAATTTTACCCCCGTGGGATATATATTCTACCCACACACATTTGGAACTCTCCTGGGGTACCCTCACACATATTATTCCCTCATTGAGTGGATATTTTCACAAAAAAGTGAAATTTTCAAAAATCCAAAAAATTGGCTGAAAACGACTAAATATCAAGGACTCATTGGGCGATTCGCTCTGGAACTGAAATCGGAACGCTCACTGACATTTGCCCTATCTGAAAGTCTGATAATCACCGGAAAAATGACTAAATCCAAAAAAAAAATTTTTTCAACTTTTTTAAATTTTACCCCCGTGGGATATATATTCTACCCACACACATTTGGAACTCTCCTGGGGTACCCTCACACATATTATTCTCTCATTTAGTGGATATTTTCACAAAAAAGTGAAATTTTCAAAAATCCAAAATATTGGCTGAAAACGACTAAATATCAAGGACTCATTTGGCGAATCGCTCTGGAACTGAAATCGGAACGCTCACTGACATTTCCCCTCATGTGAAAGTCTGATAAACGCCGGAAAAATGACAGTCCAAAAAAAAATTTTTTCAACTTTTTTCAATTTTACCCCCGTGGGATATATATTCTACCCACACACATTTGGAACTCTCCTGGGGTACCCTCATACATATTATTCCCTCATTTAGTGGATATTTTCACAAAAAAGTGAAATTTTCAAAAATCCAGAAAATTGGCTGAAAACGACTAAATATCAAGGACTCATTGGGTAAATCGCTCTGGCATTGAAATCGGAACGCTCACTGACATTTGCCCTATCTGAAAGTCTGATAAACGCCGGAAAAATGACTAAGTCCAAAAAAAAAATGTTTTCAACTTTTTTCAATTTTACCCCCGTGGGATATATATTCTACCCACACACATTTGGAACTCTCCTGGGTACCCTCACACATATTATTCCCTCATTTGGTGGATATTTTGACAAAAAAGTGAAATTTTCAAAAATCCAGAAAATTGGCTGAAAACGACTAAACATCAAGGACTCATTGAGCGAATCGCTCTGGAACTGAAATCGGAACGCTCACTGACATTTCCCCTATCTGAAGGTCTGATAAACGCCGGAAAAATGACTAAGTCCAAAAAAATGATTTTTTAAACTTTTTTAAATTTTACCCCCGTGGTATATATATTCTACCCACACACATTTGGAACTCTCCTGGGGTACCCTCACACATATTATTCCCTCATTTAGTGGATATTTTCACAAAAAAGTAAAATTTTCCAAAAATCCAGAAAATTGCCTGAAAACGACTAAATATCAAGGACTCATTGGGCGAATCGCTCTGGAACTGAAATCGGAACGCTCACTCCCTAGCTCACTCACTATCTGAAAGTCTGATAAACGCCGGAAAAATGACTGTCCAAAAAAAAATTTTTTTCAACTTTTTTCAATTTTACCCCCCGTCTGATATATATTCTACCCACACACATTTGGAACTCTCCTGGGGCACCCTCACACATATTATTCAATCATTTAGTGGACATTTTCACAAAAAAGTGAAATTTTCAAAAATCCAGAAAATTGGCTGAAAACGACTAAATATCAAGGACTCATTGGGCGAATCGCTCTGGAACTGAAATCGGAACGCTCACTCCCTAGCTCACTCACTATCTGAAAATCTGATAAACGCCGGAAACATGACAAAGTCCAAAAAAAAATTTTTTTCAACTTTTTTCAATTTTACCCCCCGTCTGATATATATTCTACCCACACACATTTGGAACTCTCCTGGGGCACCCTCACACATATTATTCAATCATTTAGTGGATATTTTCACAAAAAAGTGAAATTTTCAAAAATCCAGAAAATTGGCTGAAAACGACTAAATATCAAGGACTCATTGGGCGAATCGCTCTGGAACTGAAATCGGAACGCTCACTCCCTAGCTCACTCCCTATCTGAAAGTCTGATAAATGACGGAAAAAATGCCTAAGTCCAAAAAAATTTTTTTTCAAGTTTTTTCAATTTTACACCGTGAGATATATATTCTACCCACACACATTTGGAACTCTCCTGGGGTACCCTCACACATATTATTCCCTCATTTATTGGATATTTTCACAAAAAAGTGAAATTTTCAAAAATCCAGAAAATTGGCTGAAAATGACTAAATATCAAGAACTCATTGGACGAATCGCTCTGGAACTGAAATCGGAATGCTCACTACCTAGCTCACTCCCTATCTGAAAGTCTGATAAATGCCGGAAAAAATGCCTAAGTCCAAAAAAAATTTTTTTTCAACTTTTTTCAATTTTACACCGTGAGATATATATTCTACCCACACACATTTGGAACTCTCCTGGGGTACCCTCACACATATTATTCACTCATTTAGTGGATATTTTCACAAAAAAGTGAAATTTTCAAAAATCCAGAAAATTAGCTGAAAACGACTAAATATCAAGGACTCATTGGGCGAATCACTCTGGAACTGAAATTGGAATGCTGACTGACATTTGCCCTATCTGAAAGTCTGATAAACGCCGGAAAAATGACTAAATCCAAAAAAAAAATGTTTTCAACTTTTTTCAATTTTATCCCCGTGGGATATATATTCTACCCACACACATTTGGAACTCTCCTGGGGTACCCTCACACATATTATTCCCTCATTTAGTGGATATTTTCACAAAAAAGTGAAATTTTCAAAAATCCAAAAAATTGGCTGAAAACGACTAAATATCAAGGACTCATTGGGCGAATCGCTCTGGAACTGAAATCGGAACGCTCACTGACATTTGCCCTATCTGAAAGTCTGATAAACTCCGGAAAAATGACTAAATCCAAAAAAAAAAATTTTTCAACTTTTTTCAATTTTACCCCCGTGGGATATATATTCTACCCACACACATTTGGAACTCTCCTGGGGTACCCTCACACATATTATTCTCTCATTTAGTGGATATTTTCACAAAAAAGTGAAATTTTCAAAAATCCAAAATATTGGCTGAAAACGACTAAATATCAAGGACACATTTGGCGAATCGCTCTGGAACTGAAATCGGAACGCTCACTGACATTTCCCCTATCTGAAAGTCTGATAAACGCCGGAAAAATTACTAAGTCCAAAAAATTATTTTTTCAACTTTTTTCAATTTTACCCCCGTGGGATATATATTCTACCCACACACATTTCTAACTCTCCTGGGGTACCCTCACACATATTTTTCCCTCATTTAGTGGATATTTTCACAAAAAAGTGAAATTGTCAAAAATCCAGAAAATTGGCTGAAAACGACTAAATATCAAGGACTCATTGGGCGAATCGCTCTAGAACTGAAATCGGAACGCTCACTGACATTTGCCCTATCTGAAAGTCTGATAAACGCCGGAAAAATGACTAAGTCCAAAAAAAAATGTTTTCAACTTTTTTCAATTTTACCCCCGTGGGATATATATTCTACCCACACACATTTGGAACTCTCCTGGGGTACCCTCACACATATTATTCTCTCATTTAGTGGATATTTTCACAAAAAAGTGAAATTTTCAAAAATCCAAAATATTGGCTGAAAACGACTAAATATCAAGGACTCATTTGGCGAATCGCTCTGGAACTGAAATCGGAACGCTCACTGACATTTCCCCTTATGTGAAAGTCTGATAAACGCCGGAAAAATGACAGTCCAAAAAAAAATTTTTTCAACTTTTTTCAATTTTACCCCCGTGGGATATATATTCTACCCACACACATTTGGAACTCTCCTGGGGTACCCTCATACATATTATTCCCTCATTTAGTGGATATTTTCACAAAAAAGTGAAATTTTCAAAAATCCAGAAAATTGGCTGAAAACGACTAAATATCAAGGACTCATTGGGAAAATCGCTCTGGCATTGAAATCGGAACGCTCACTGACATTTGCCCTATCTGAAAGTCTGATAAACGCCGGAAAAATGACTAAGTCCAAAAAAAAAATGTTTTCAACTTTTTTCAATTTTATCCCCATGGGATATATATTCTACGCACACACATTTGGAACTCTCCTGGGGTACCCTCACACATATTATTCCCTCATTTAGTGGATATTTTCACAAAAAAGTGAAATTTTCAAAAATCCAGAAAATTGGCTGAAAACGACTAAATATCAAGAACTCATTGGACGAATCGCTCTGGAACTGAAATCGGAACGCTCACTACCTAGCTCACTCCCTATCTGAAAGTCTGATAAATGCCGGAAAAAATGCCTAAGTCCCAAAAAAATTTTTTTTCAACTTTTTTCAATTTTACACCGTGAGATATATATTCTACCCACACACATTTGGAACTCTCCTGGGGTACCCTCACACATATTATTCCCTCATTTAGTGGATATTTTCACAAAAAAGTGAAATTTTCAAAAATCCAGAAAATTGGCTGAAGACGACTAAATATCAAGGACTCATTGGGCGAATCACTCTGGAACTGAAATTGGAATGCTGACTGACATTTGCCCTATCTGAAAGTCTGATAAACGCCGGAAAAATGACTAAATCCCAAAAAAAAATGTTTTCAACTTTTTTCAATTTTATCCCCGTGGGATATATATTCTACCCACACACATTTGGAACTCTCCTGGGGTACCCTCACACATATTATTCCCTCATTTAGTGGATATTTTCACAAAAAAGTGAAATTTTCAAAAATCCAAAAAATTGGCTGAAAACGACTAAATATCAAGGACTCATTGGGCGAATCGCTCTGGAACTGAAATCGGAACGCTCACTGACATTTGCCCTATCTGAAAGTCTGATAAACACCGGAAAAATGACTAAATCCAAAAAAAAAAATTTTTCAACTTTTTTCAATTTTACCCCCGTGGGATATATATTCTACCCACACACATTTGGAACTCTCCTGGGGTACCCTCACACATATTATTCTCTCATTTAGTGGATATTTTCACAAAAAAGTGAAATTTTCAAAAATCCTAAATATTGGCTGAAAACGACTAAATATCAAGGACTCATTTGGCGAATCGCTCTGGAACTGAAATCGGAACGCTCACTGACATTTCCCCTTATGTGAAAGTCTGATAAACGCCGGAAAAATGACAGTCCAAAAAAAAATTTTTTCAACTTTTTTCAATTTTACCCCCGTGGGATATATATTCTACCCACACACATTTGGAACTCTCCTGGGGTACCCTCATACATATTATTCCCTCATTTAGTGGATATTTTCACAAAAAAGTGAAATTTTCAAAAATCCAGAAAATTGGCTGAAAACGACTAAATATCAAGGACTCATTGGGAAAATCACTCTGGCATTGATATCGGAACGCTCACTGACATTTGCCCTATCTGAAAGTCTGATAAACGCCGGAAAAATGACTAAGTCCAAAAAAAAAATGTTTTCAACTTTTTTCAATTTTACCCCCGTGGGATATATATTCTACCCACACACATTTGGAACTCTCCTGGGGTACCCTCACACATATTATTCCCTCATTTAGTGGATATTTTCACAAAAAAGTAAAATTTTCCAAAAATCGAGAAAATTGCCTGAAAACGACTAAATATCAAGGACTCATTGGGCGAATCGCTCTGGAACTGAAATCGGAACGCTCACTCCCTAGCTCACTCACTATCTGAAAGTCTGATAAACGCCGGAAAAATGACTGTCCAAAAAAAAATTTTTTTCAACTTTTTTCAATTTTACCCCCCGTCTGATATATATTCTACCCACACACATTTGGAACTCTCCTGGGGCACCCTCACACATATTATTCAATCATTTAGTGGACATTTTCACAAAAAAGTGAAATTTTCAAAAATCCAGAAAATTGGCTGAAAACGACTAAATATCAAGGACTCATTGGGCGAATCGCTCTGGAACTGAAATCGGAACGCTCACTCCCTAGCTCACTCACTATCTGAAAGTCTGATAAACGCCGGAAACATGACAAAGTCCAAAAAAAAATTTTTTTCAACTTTTTTCAATTTTACCCCCCGTCTGATATATATTCTACCCACACACATTTGGAACTCTCCTGGGGCACCCTCACACATTTTATTCAATCATTTAGTGGATATTTTCACAAAAAAGTGAAATTTTCAAAAATCCAGAAAATTGGCTGAAAACGACTAAATATCAAGGACTCATTGGGCGAATCGCTCTGGAACTGAAATCGGAACGCTCACTCCCTAGCTCACTCCCTATCTGAAAGTCTGATAAATGACGGAAAAAATGCCTAAGTCCAAAAAAAATTTTTTTTCAAGTTTTTTCAATTTTACACCGTGAGATATATATTCTACCCACACACATTTGGAACTCTCCTGGGGTACCCTCACACATATTATTCCCTCATTTAGTGGATATTTTCACAAAAAAGTGAAATTTTCAAAAATCCAGAAAATTGGCTGAAAATGACTAAATGTCAAGGACTCATTGGGCGAATCGCTCAGGAACTGAAATTGGAATGCTCACTGAAATTTGCCCAATCCGAAAGTCTGATAAACGCCGGAAAAATGACTAAGTCCAAAAAAATAATTTTTTCAACTTTTTTCAATTTTACCCCCCGTGTGATATATATTCTACCCACACACATTTGGAACTCTCCTGGGGTACCCTCACACAATTTATTCCCTCATTTAGTGGATATTTTCATAAAAAAGTAAAATTTTCAAAAATTCAGAAAATTGGCTGAAAACAACTAAATATCAAGGACTCATTGGGCGAATCGCTCTGGAACTGAAATCGGAACGCTCACTCCCTAGCTCACTCACTATCTGAAAGTCTGATAAACGCCGGAAAAATGACAAAGTCCAAAAAAAAAATTTTTTCAACTTTTTTCAGTTTTACCCCCCGTCTGATATATATTCTACCCACACACATTTGGAACTCTCCTGGGGTACCCTCACACATATTATTCCCTCATTTAGTGGATATTTTCACAAAAAAGTGAAATTTTCAAAAATCCAGAAAATTGGCTGAAAATGACTAAATGTCAAGGACTCATTGGGCGAATTGCTCTGGAACTGAAATTGGAATGCTCACTGAAATTTGCCCTATCTGAAAGTCTGATAAACGCCGGAAAAATGACTAAATCCAAAAAAAAAATGTTTTCAACTTTTTTCAATTTTATCCCCATGGGATATATATTCTACGCACACACATTTGGAACTCTCCTGGGGTACCCTCACACATATTATTCCCTCATTTAGTGGATATTTTCACAAAAAAGTGAAATTTTCAAAAATCCAGAAAATTGGCTGAAAACGACTAAATATCAAGAACTCATTGGACGAATCGCTCTGGAACTGAAATCGGAACGCTCACTACCTAGCTCACTCCCTATCTGAAAGTCTGATAAATGCCGGAAAAAATGCCTAAGTCCCAAAAAAATTTTTTTTCAACTTTTTTCAATTTTACACCGTGAGATATATATTCTACCCACACACATTTGGAACTCTCCTGGGGTACCCTCACACATATTATTCCCTCATTTAGTGGATATTTTCACAAAAAAGTGAAATTTTCAAAAATCCAGAAAATTGGCTGAAGACGACTAAATATCAAGGACTCATTGGGCGAATCACTCTGGAACTGAAATTGGAATGCTGACTGACATTTGCCCTATCTGAAAGTCTGATAAACGCCGGAAAAATGACTAAATCCAAAAAAAAAATGTTTTCAACTTTTTTCAATTTTATCCCCGTGGGATATATATTCTACCCACACACATTTGGAACTCTCCTGGGGTACCCTCACACATATTATTCCCTCATTTAGTGGATATTTTCACAAAAAAGTGAAATTTTCAAAAATCCAAAAAATTGGCTGAAAACGACTAAATATCAAGGACTCATTGGGCGAATCGCTCTGGAACTGAAATCGGAACGCTCACTGACATTTGCCCTATCTGAAAGTCTGATAAACACCGGAAAAATGACTAAATCCAAAAAAAAAAATTTTTCAACTTTTTTCAATTTTACCCCCGTGGGATATATATTCTACCCACACACATTTGGAACTCTCCTGGGGTACCCTCACACATATTATTCTCTCATTTAGTGGATATTTTCACAAAAAAGTGAAATTTTCAAAAATCCAAAATATTGGCTGAAAACGACTAAATATCAAGGACTCATTTGGCGAATCGCTCTGGAACTGAAATCGGAACGCTCACTGACATTTCCCCTATCTGAAAGTCTGATAAACGCCGGAAAAATTACTAAGTCCAAAAAATTATTTTTTCAACTTTTTTCAATTTTACCCCCGTGGGATATATATTCTACCCACACACATTTCTAACTCTCCTGGGGTACCCTCACACATATTTTTCCCTCATTTAGTGGATATTTTCACAAAAAAGTGAAATTGTCAAAAATCCAAAATATTGGCTGAAAACGACTAAATATCAAGGACTCATTTGGCGAATCGCTCTGGAACTGAAATCGGAACGCTCACTGACATTTCCCCTTATGTGAAAGTCTGATAAACGCCGGAAAAATGACAGTCCAAAAAAAAATTTTTTCAACTTTTTTCAATTTTACCCCCGTGGGATATATATTCTACCCACACACATTTGGAACTCTCCTGGGGTACCCTCATACATATTATTCCCTCATTTAGTGGATATTTTCACAAAAAAGTGAAATTTTCAAAAATCCAGAAAATTGGCTGAAAACGACTAAATATCAAGGACTCATTGGGAAAATCACTCTGGCATTGAAATCGGAACGCTCACTGACATTTGCCCTATCTGAAAGTCTGATAAACGCCGGAAAAATGACTAAGTCCAAAAAAAAAATGTTTTCAACTTTTTTCAATTTTACCCCCGTGGGATATATATTCTACCCACACACATTTGGAACTCTCCTGGGGTACCCTCACACATATTATTCTCTCATTTAGTGGATATTTTCACAAAAAAGTGAAATTTTCAAAAATCCAAAATATTGGCTGAAAACGACTAAATATCAAGGACTCTTTGAGCGAATCGCTCTGGAACTGAAATCGGAACGCTCGCTGACATTTCCCCTATCTGAAAGTCTGATAAACGCCGGAAAAATTAGTAAGTCCAAAAAAAAATTTTTTTTAACTTTTTTCAATTTTACCCCCGTGGGATATATATTCTACCCACACACATTTGGAACTCTCCTGGGGTACCTTCACACATATTATTCCCTCATTTAGTGGATATTTTCACAAAAAAGTGAAATTTTCAAAAATCCAGAAAATTGGCTGAAAACGACTAAACATCAAGGACTCATTGAGCGAATCGCTCTGGAACTGAAATCGGAACGCTCACTGACATTTCCCCTCTCTGAAAGTTTGATAAACGCTGGAAAAATGACTAAGTCCAAAAAAAAATTTTTTCAACTTTTTTTAATTTTACCCCCGTGAGATATATATTCTACCCACACACATTTGGAACTCTCCTGTGGTACCCTCACACATATTATTCCTTCATTTAGTGGATATTTTCACAAAAAAGTGAAATTTTCAAAAATCCAAAATATTGGCTGAAAGCATCTATATATCAAAGACTCATTGGGCGAATCGCACTGGAACTGAAATCAGAACGCTCACTGACATTTCCCCTATCTGAAAGTCTGATAAACGCCGGAAAAATGACTAAGTCCAAAAAAAAAATGTTTTCAACTTTTTTCAATTTTACCCCCGTGGCACATATATTCTACCCACACACATTTGGAACTCTCCTGGGGTACCCTCACACATATTATTCTCTCATTTAGTGGATATTTTCACAAAAAAGTGAAATTTTCAAAAATCCAGAAAATTGGCTGAAAATGACTAAATATCAAGGACTCATTGGGCGAATCGCTCTGGAACTGAAATCGGAACGCTCACTGACATTTCCCCTATGTGAAAGTCTGATAAACGCCGGAAAAATTACTAAGTCCAAAAAATTATTTTTTCAACTTTTTTCAATTTTACCCCCGTGGGATATATATTCTACCCACACACATTTCTAACTCTCCTGGGGTACCCTCACACATATTTTTCCCTCATTTAGTGGATATTTTCACAAAAAAGTGAAATTGTCAAAAATCCAGAAAATTGGCTGAAAACTATTAAATATCAAAGACTCAATGGACGAATCGCTCTGGAACTGAAATTGGAACGCTCACTGACATTTGCCCTATCTGAAAGTCTGATAAACGCCGGAAAAATTAGTAAGTCCAAAAAAAAATTTTTTTAAACTTTTTTCAATTTTACCCCCGTGGGATATATATTCTACCCACACACATTTGGAACTCTCCTGGGGTACCTTCACACATATTATTCCCTCATTTAGTGGATATTTTCACAAAAAAGTGAAATTTTCAAAAATCCAGAAAATTGGCTGAAAACGACTAAACATCAAGGTCTCATTGAGCGAATCGCTCTGGAACTGAAATCGGAACGCTCACTGACATTTCCCCTCTCTGAAAGTTTGATAAACGCCGGAAAAATGACTAAGTCCAAAAAAAAATTTTTTCAACTTTTTTCAATTTTACCCCCGTGAGATATATATTCTACCCACACACATTTGGAACTCTCCTGTGGTACCCTCACACATATTATTCCCTCATTTAGTGGATATTTTCACAAAAAAGTGAAATTTTCAAAAATCCAAAATATTGGCTGAAAACGTCTATATATCAAAGACTCATTGGGCGAATCGCACTGGAACTGAAATCAGAACGCTCACTGACATTTGCCCTATCTGAAAGTCTGATAAACACCGGAAAAATGACTAAATCCAAAAAAAAAAATTTTTCAACTTTTTTCAATTTTACCCCCGTGGGATATATATTCTACCCACACACATTTGGAACTCTCCTGGGGTACCCTCACACATATTATTCTCTCATTTAGTGGATATTTTCACAAAAAAGTGAAATTTTCAAAAATCCAAAATATTGGCTGAAAACGACTAAATATCAAGGACTCATTTGGCGAATCGCTCTGGAACTGAAATCGGAACGCTCACTGACATTTCCCCTATCTGAAAGTCTGATAAACGCCGGAAAAATTACTAAGTCCAAAAAATTATTTTTTCAACTTTTTTCAATTTTACCCCCGTGGGATATATATTCTACCCACACACATTTCTAACTCTCCTGGGGTACCCTCACACATATTTTTCCCTCATTTAGTGGATATTTTCACAAAAAAGTGAAATTGTCAAAAATCCAAAATATTGGCTGAAAACGACTAAATATCAAGGACTCATTTGGCGAATCGCTCTGGAACTGAAATCGGAACGCTCACTGACATTTCCCCTTATGTGAAAGTCTGATAAACGCCGGAAAAATGACAGTCCAAAAAAAAATTTTTTCAACTTTTTTCAATTTTACCCCCGTGGGATATATATTCTACCCACACACATTTGGAACTCTCCTGGGGTACCCTCATACATATTATTCCCTCATTTAGTGGATATTTTCACAAAAAAGTGAAATTTTCAAAAATCCAGAAAATTGGCTGAAAACGACTAAATATCAAGGACTCATTGGGAAAATCACTCTGGCATTGAAATCGGAACGCTCACTGACATTTGCCCTATCTGAAAGTCTGATAAACGCCGGAAAAATGACTAAGTCCAAAAAAAAAATGTTTTCAACTTTTTTCAATTTTACCCCCGTGGGATATATATTCTACCCACACACATTTGGAACTCTCCTGGGGTACCCTCACACATATTATTCTCTCATTTAGTGGATATTTTCACAAAAAAGTGAAATTTTCAAAAATCCAAAATATTGGCTGAAAACGACTAAATATCAAGGACTCTTTGAGCGAATCGCTCTGGAACTGAAATCGGAACGCTCGCTGACATTTCCCCTATCTGAAAGTCTGATAAACGCCGGAAAAATTAGTAAGTCCAAAAAAAAATTTTTTTAAACTTTTTTCAATTTTACCCCCGTGGGATATATATTCTACCCACACACATTTGGAACTCTCCTGGGGTACCTTCACACATATTATTCCCTCATTTAGTGGATATTTTCACAAAAAAAGTGAAATTTTCAAAAATCCAGAAAATTGGCTGAAAACGACTAAACATCAAGGACTCATTGAGCGAATCGCTCTGGAACTGAAATCGCAACGCTCACTGACATTTCCCCTATCTGAAAGTCTGATAAACGCAGGAAAAATGACTAAGTCCAAAAAAAAAATGTTTTCAACTTTTTTCAATTTTACCCCCGTGGGATATATATTCTACCCACACACATTTGGAACTCTCCTGGGGTACCCTCACACATATTATTCCTTCATTTAGTGGATATTTTCACAAAAAAGTGAAATTTTCAAAAATCCAAAATATTGGCTGAAAGCATCTATATATCAAAGACTCATTGGGCGAATCGCACTGGAACTGAAATCAGAACGCTCACTGACATTTCCCCTATCTGAAAGTCTGATAAACGCCGGAAAAATGACTAAGTCCAAAAAAAAAATGTTTTCAACTTTTTTCAATTTTACCCCCGTGGCACATATATTCTACCCACACACATTTGGAACTCTCCTGGGGTACCCTCACACATATTATTCTCTCATTTAGTGGATATTTTCACAAAAAAGTGAAATTTTCAAAAATCCAGAAAATTGGCTGAAAATGACTAAATATCAAGGACTCATTGGGCGAATCGCTCTGGAACTGAAATCGGAACGCTCACTGACATTTCCCCTATGTGAAAGTCTGATAAACGCCGGAAAAATTACTAAGTCCAAAAAATTATTTTTTCAACTTTTTTCAATTTTACCCCCGTGGGATATATATTCTACCCACACACATTTCTAACTCTCCTGGGGTACCCTCACACATATTTTTCCCTCATTTAGTGGATATTTTCACAAAAAAGTGAAATTGTCAAAAATCCAGAAAATTGGCTGAAAACTATTAAATATCAAAGACTCAATGGACGAATCGCTCTGGAACTGAAATTGGAACGCTCACTGACATTTGCCCTATCTGAAAGTCTGATAAACGCCGGAAAAATTAGTAAGTCCAAAAAAAAATTTTTTTAAACTTTTTTCAATTTTACCCCCGTGGGATATATATTCTACCCACACACATTTGGAACTCTCCTGGGGTACCTTCACACATATTATTCCCTCATTTAGTGGATATTTTCACAAAAAAGTGAAATTTTCAAAAATCCAGAAAATTGGCTGAAAACGACTAAACATCAAGGTCTCATTGAGCGAATCGCTCTGGAACTGAAATCGGAACGCTCACTGACATTTCCCCTCTCTGAAAGTTTGATAAACGCCGGAAAAATGACTAAGTCCAAAAAAAAATTTTTTCAACTTTTTTCAATTTTACCCCCGTGAGATATATATTCTACCCACACACATTTGGAACTCTCCTGTGGTACCCTCACACATATTATTCCCTCATTTAGTGGATATTTTCACAAAAAAGTGAAATTTTCAAAAATCCAAAATATTGGCTGAAAACGTCTATATATCAAAGACTCATTGGGCGAATCGCACTGGAACTGAAATCAGAACGCTCACTGACATTTCCCCTATCTGAAAGTCTGATAAACGCCGGAAAAATTACTAAGTCCAAAAAATTATTTTTTCAACTTTTTTCAATTTTACCCCCGTGGGATATATATTCTACCCAAACACATTTCTAACTCTCCTGGGGTACCCTCACACATATTTTTCCCTCATTTAGTGGATATTTTCACAAAAAAGTGAAATTGTCAAAAATCCAGAAAATTGGCTGAAAACTATTAAATATCAAAGACTCAATGGACGAATCGCTCTGGAACTGAAATTGGAACGCTCACTGACATTTGCCCTATCTGAAAGTCTGATAAACGCCGGAAAAATGACTAAGTCCAAAAAAAAAATGTTTTCAACTTTTTTCAATTTTACCCCCGTGGGATATATATTCTACCCACACACATTTGGAACTCTCCTGGGGTACCCTCACACATATTATTCTCTCATTTAGTGGATATTTTCACAAAAAAGTGAAATTTTCAAAAATCCAAAATATTGGCTGAAAACGACTAAATATCAAGGACTCTTTGAGCGAATCGCTCTGGAACTGAAATCGGAACGCTCACTGACATTTCCCCTATCTGAAAGTCTGATAAACGCCGGAAAAATTACTAAGTCCAAAAAAAAATTTTTTTAAACTTTTTTCAATTTTACCCCCGTGGGATATATATTCTACCCACACACATTTGGAACTCTCCTGGGGTACCTTCACACATATTATTCCCTCATTTAGTGGATATTTTCACAAAAAAAGTGAAATTTTCAAAAATCCAGAAAATTGGCTGAAAACGACTAAACATCAAGGACTCATTGAGCGAATCGCTCTGGAACTGAAATCGCAACGCTCACTGACATTTCCCCTATCTGAAAGTCTGATAAACGCAGGAAAAATGACTAAGTCCAAAAAAAAAATGTTTTCAACTTTTTTCAATTTTACCCCCGTGGGATATATATTCTACCCACACACATTTGGAACTCTCCTGGGGTACCCTCACACATATTATTCTCTCATTTAGTGGATATTTTCACAAAAAAGTGAAATTTTCAAAAATCCAGAAAATTGGCTGAAAACGACTAAATATCAAGGATAGTGTTGAGCCACCCCCGTAGTGTTCGAGTTCGGTTCGGTTCGTCGAACACCCGTGTGTTCGCCGAACTGTTCGTCGAACTGTTCGTCGAACACCTTCGAACACCGTTAAAACCAATGGCAGGCAAACAAAAACACATAGAAACACATAGAAAACACCTTCAAAGGTGTCCAAAAGTTGACAAACTGCTCAGAAGACACAACTAACACATGGAAAAGTGACAAGTACATATAGTCATGCGAAAATAAAAGAGGTGGAGGAGTAAAAGGAGGGGGAGACACAGATATAGGCATGTCATGCCCTTCTAAAATCCAAAAAGTGAGAAGCCGACACGGCCAGTCCGCTCCTGCCCGTGCCACCTCCGTGTCGACAGGTTTGTGCCAGAGCCGCGGTGAACCCTGATGGCCAGCCCCCCTCTCCCAATACTGGTGCCTGTCCGCTGGTGGGTCGAGCGAGCCCCCCTGTGGTGGAGGCAGCTCTAAGCTTTTTAAATTAAATTGTCTCTCTAATTTGAATGAATACACTTTAAATCCATTTACAAGGATCTATTGGAGGGCAAGTCTCATGCCAGCAGCCGCGTAATTCCAGCTCCAGTAGCGTCCACTAAAGCTGCTGCAGTTAAAAAGCTTTTATAAGGATCGAGCTCGGCTGTCCACCGCAAGGCATCTTACTGCCAGTCCCAGCCCCTATGCCTTGGGGTGCCTCCTGATGCTCTTCACTGAGTATCCCATGGTCCCGAAGCATTTCCTTTGAAAAAATTAAGTGTCTAAACTACAGGTGGTGTAGCTTGCTTAACAGCCGGGATAATCCGCTGACTAGCAGACACTGCTACTAGGCACAAAGTATTTCCTGGGCTAGATGCAGTTAAAAATTTGTAATTAGATACTCTCGTTGGATGCTGAGAAAGCATTCCATAGAGTCTCCTGGCACGCCATATATGATTCTCTTAAAAAGCTTGGGGTAGGGGTCTAGGGGACCCTTTTATAGCCAAAATCACGGCCCTGTATCACAATACGTCACCTAGGACTGAAGATAAATTGGAACTGTAGCACCCTGAGGGCTCGGTTGCTACAGAGGTATTGCACCTCACCCAGAGGTGTGATATCTCACTCTCAGGTAAGGATGGAGTGTGGATCAGGACCCGACACCTGCATGCATTACACCACATTGCCGTGGGGCAGGGCGACCAATATGCCTCTGAGATGGGCACGACAGTCCCTGTCCCTGGCTGGAGTGGGGGGAGGGAACACTGAGGAAGGGGAACCCTGTAGTGCAGGAGCAGGGAGGAAGCAGTTCCTGGGTGCATTGAGAAGGGAGTATAAAAGGTGGGCACCATCTTAGTTCAGTGCAGAGAAGTCTGAGCAGAAGTGGCAGGGAGCAGGGGCTCTGTATGAGCTCTGCTCCGGAGGCGGGCCTAGTAACAGAGGCCCAGGCCTGGAAGAGGGAGAAGGAAGGAAGAGGAGCGGAGAAGGCTCCAGGAACGAGGAATGAAGGGATCCCAGGGGTGCGGACGGGCGAGTCGCCACCGCACGCCCGAATCCACCTGCGTGGAGGGGTCAGGCCAAAGGGGGAGACGGGTCCCCGAAACTAGTGGAGGCAGGAAACGACCCTCAGCTAGAAACCGGAGGCTGTGACATTTTATGTGGCGCAGCCCCTCGCTACACCCGCTAGGAAGGCACCACATAGGGTCAGGGAAACTGGCGCCAAGTTTACCAAGAGGAGGCCCGAGGCAGCCGGACAGAAGGGTTGGTAAGAAAGGCCAGACAAAGGACACACAAAGGGGGTCCTGTGAAGCGCTCCAAAGTTATCTGGGAGTTGTCTGAGCCCCTCACCTGGTGAGCACAGTACGACGTGGGCAGCCGTTACCTGCAGACGTGGTCTGGATAATAAGAACTGTGAGTAAAGGCCCTGGACTGCAACACTGACTCCGTGTCGTTACTGCTGCTGCCCTGCACCATCACCCCCATCCTCCGCATACACTGCCCTGAGGCTATATTCCTCCCGTGGGGAGTTATGCTACGCTCTGCTGCACCCACAACACCAGCCTCAGCGGTCTGCCCTGCAGCGGCGGTTCACTCTGACCGCAATCCACGAGTGGCGTAGTCGGACATTTAAACATCAAAACCACATAAATAGTTCCGCCACTGGTTTGACCACCCTGAGCCACGGAACCGGGTCGCCGCCACGAAGACTACAACCACCAGCATCCACCAAAAAGGGTCCGGCTCCGGGTGTCCCAAGGCCCAGGGGGTGCATCAGAACATTTTCATCACCTTTCACAATCACCAATGGGACAAGGCAGGGATGTCCTCTGTCCCCTCTCTTATACATCCTAGTGACGGAGCACCTGCTCTCATCAATTCGCCATAACTCCAATATTAGGTGGATTGAGGTGGGAGGCACCGAGTACAAGTGCTCTCTATTTGCTGATGATGTCCTAGTATATATCACTCAATCACATATATCCATCCATGCTGTTATGGCTGAAATAGATCACTTTGTTACATGGTCAAATTTTAAAATCAATGCAGCGTAGTCTGAGGCCCTCGATGTCTCCCTCCCCAAATCCATATAGGATTCCATCCAGTCCAACTTTCCCTTTGCCTGGCCCTCACAGGGTATCAAATACTTAGGAATTCCTATTCATAGAGACCTCTCCCATCTATGTTATCTTAATTTTGGGCCCTTTATTGAACAACTCCATACAGACCACGGTTGGCAAGTTAGAACTGTAAGATTCACTACGTGAACCACTGGTGTTTTGTGGAAAAGCACATGTACACTGCGTTCCAAATTATTATGCAAAAAGTGTTTAGGAGTGATAAGGGAAGAATTTGTTTGTTTGTCAGTTAAACTCATTGATGGTGATGTGTGTCAGGGCTCTTTATATCACTGTAAGCAATTGCAGACACCTGTGCTAATTAGTTTGGCAGGTGTGTCCAATGAAAGGCAAGACTACTTAAGAAGGCTGTCTCACATTATTAAGCAGCCTACATTTTCTGCCAAAATGGGAAAGAAAAAGGATGTGTCGGCTGCTGAGAAGCAACAAATTGTGGAGTGTTTAGGTCAAGGCATGACTACAATCAACATTGTGCGATGATCAGGATGAAGTGTCTTGGCAATCAAGAAGTATGTAGCTGATTCACAGTACACACGTGTGCGTGCTGATAAGGGCAAATTGAGGACTCTTTCCTACAGGCAATTACGTCAGGTTGAAAGAGCAGCGGCAAAAAAGCCTTGTCATAGCAGCAGACAAGTTTTTGAAGCTGCTTGTGCCTCCAACGTCCACCGAACAACAAGATGCAGGGTCCTTCAGAGGTTTGCAGCTGTGCATACGCCATCCTGTCGACCTCCTCTATCCACTTCACACAAGCAGAAACGGCTCCAGTGGGCCAAACATTACATGAAGACTGATTTCAAAACTGTTTTGTTCACGGATGAGTGCCGTGCAGCGCTCGATGGTCCAGATGGATGGAGTGGAGGATGGCTGGTTGATGGACACCCCACGCAAACACGGCTACAGCGCCAACAAGGAGGAGGTGGAGTAATGTTTTGGGCTGGAATCATGGGGAGAGAGATTGTCGGCCCCTTTAGGATCCCTGAAGGCGCTAAAGATGAACTCCATAATGTATGTGGATTTTCTCAAACAGCACTTCCTGCCATGGTTCAAGAAGAAGAACCGTGTATTTCACAGCAAGATCATTTTTTTGCATGATAATGCACCATCTCATGCTGCACATAAAACATCTGCATCTCTGGCTGATATGGGCATAAAAGGGGACAAACTTATGGTGTAACCCCCATGCTCCCCTGACCTGTACCCCATTCAGAACCTTTGGAGCATCATTAAAAGGAGTCTCTATGATGGCGGGAGGCAGTTCACATCTAAGCAACAGCTCTGGGAGGGTATTCTGTCCTCATGCAAAACAATTGAAGCAGAAACCATCCAAAACCTGACAAATTCAATGGACGAGAGAGTTCAGAAGCTCCTTTCGAACAAAGGGGCCTATGTGAAAATGTAACATCACCTAGAATAAAGTTTTGAGTTGAAAACTGTTTGATTTCAGTTTCTAACAACCTGCTAATGCTTATAATTTCAAAAATGACAATTTTTTTGGTCTTTATTAAAATGAAAAGGTTGATCGAAAAGTTTGGGGGATCTAAGAGTGTGGCAACCCAGTAGTCATGATTACTTCGAATTCTGACAATATGAGGGTCATGCTGCAGGTAGTGCAGCAAGAAGGCACTTATGTGTCTTGCGCATCTCGGAGCCCCAAAATTATTTTCCGGGCTAGATGCAGCTAAAAATTATTATTAATTTTAAATCGGGTGAAGCTTTAGTATAGATGGCCTAATAGGATCAGTCAAGATACAGATAAACATGATTAGTAATTTTAAATCTGGTGGAGCTTATTATAGATGGCCTAATAGAATCAGTGCTGCACACTGCTACAAAGCCCAAATTATTTTCCAGCCAAGATACAGATAAACATGATTCGTAATTTGAAAGCTTAAAACGGTTGGTAGGGTGATTTTAACCAATCATCAAGCTTTTACTCTCCCCAGGATGACACAGGGGTAGAAAAGTCGTTTCGGATCCATGATTTGTTCATCTTTATGAACGTGAGTCTGTCTACATTATCAGTGGAGAGCCGCGTGCGCTTATCTGTCAGCACACCACCAGCAGCGCTGAACACACGTTCAGACAGAACGCTGGCTGCGGGGCATGACAAGATCTCCAAGGCGTAAGTGGCTAGCTCCGGCCATTTATCCAGATTGGAAGCCCAAAAAGAGCAAGTGTCCAGTGACACAGTCGTGGCTTCAATGTTTACTTGGAGATACTCCTGTACCATCGTCTCTAGGCGTTGACTATGTGTCAGACTTCTTGTCTCCTGTGGCCTTGCAAAGGATGGGCTAAAAAAGTGGTGAAATGATTCCGCAAAATTGATGTTACCAGCAGATACTGTGGTTCTGTTACGGTTTGAGTGCTGAACACTTGACGGTCCCACGGTTGGCAAGTTGGAACTGTGAGATTCACTACGTGCACCACTGGTATTTTGTGGAAAAGCACATGTAAGATTCTGCAACAGTCTCTGCTGATACTCCTGCATGCGTGCATCCCTTTCTATGGCAGGAATAATTTCTGCAAATTTACTTTTGTACCGGGGATCTAACAGTGTGGCAACCCAGTAGTCAGGATTATTTCTAATTCTCACAATTCGAGGGTCATGTTGCAGGTAGTGCAGCAAGAAGGCACTCATGTGTGTTGCGCATCCAGGAGCACCAAGTCCCTGTTGTGTTGGTGGCGAGGTAACAATCATGCTTCCTTCCTCTGTCCTCTCCCCCCAACCTCGCACAACAGAAATGTGATCAAGGTCTCCCTCATCTGATGAGTCTTCCATCAGTTCGTCCTCCACTTCTTCCTGGGCTCCTGCACCTTCCTCACTAGTTTGGCTGCTACCATGCGCCCTGGTAAAACCATCTCCCCCACCCTCACATGCCTGCCGCCTTGGTGCTGCCGACCGTCTGGACCTTGCAGATGTTAGCCCTTCCGCATACAACTCCTCCTCCTCTACTTCCTCCACCTCCTCTTGTGCCACCACCTGACTCCGAATTCTGTTTAACATGTGCTCCAGCATGTAAATCACCGGAATAGTCATGCTGATAATGGCATCGTCAGCACTAAACATCTTCGTCGCCATTTCAAAACTGTGCAGAAGGGTGCATAGGTCCCTGATCTGAGACCACTCCTCCAGCGTGATTTGCCCCACCTCTGAATCTCGTTGGCCCAGGCTATACGCCAGAACGTATTGCACCAGGGCTTGTCGGTGCTGCCACAGTCGCTGCAACATGTGCAGAGTTGAATTCCACCGGGTAGGCACATCGCATTTTAGCCGGTGAAGTGGCAGGCCCAACGACTTCTGTAGAGATGTAAGTCGCTGAGCTGCGGGATGCGAACGGCGGAAGTGAGCACACAGCGACCGTGCCCTCTGCAGAAGGCCATCTAGTCTGGGATAGTGGGCTAAAAATTGCTGGACAACCAGGTTCAACACGTGAGCCATACAAGGCACGTGTGTGACATTGCCCCGGCGAAGGGCCGCACCCAGGTTTGCAGCATTGTCGCACACGGCCTTCCCTGGTTTCAGGTCCAGTGGAGACAACCATTCATGAAATTGGTTCTCCAGAGCTGACCACAACTCCTCAGCTGTGTGACTCACATTTCCCAGACATTTCAATGTAAAAACCGCCTGATGACGTTGAGCCCTACTGCCAGCATAGTAAGGAGGTGTGCAGAATCCCTTCTGCGCAGTTAGAAAGCTTGTGGCATGACCAGACAGGCTTTGGGTGCAGGTGGAAGACCGAGAGGAGGTTGAGGAGGCAGAAGCAGTGGAGGAACTTTGACATAAAGAGGATTGACGCACAACTCGTGGGGACGGCAAGACTTGGACAGCAGCCCCTTGTCCTGCTGTCACCATAGTTACCCAGTGCCCAGTCAGCGACATGTAACGCCCCTGTCCATGCCTACTCGTCCAAGTGTCTGTGGTGAAATGCACCCTGTCACACACAGAGTTTCTCAAAGAAGCGGTGATGTTGTGTGCGACATGCTGGTGGAGCGCAGGCACACCTTTCTTTGAGAAGTAGTGCCGACTGGGCATCTGGTACTGGGGCACTGCGACGGACATAAGGTCTCGAAAATCCTCTGTGTCCACCAGGCGGAAAGGCAGCATTTCTGTAGCCAAGAGCTTGCAGATGGTGAAATTCAACCTCTTAGCTTTCTCATGGCTAGGAGGAAATGGTCTTTTACTTGTCCACATCTGAGGGACCGAGGGCTGGCTATTGTGCTTAGACGGGGTTGATAAGGGTGTCCCCGGCAAACTGCCGGTCTGTGAGGAAGATGCAGGCGGACATGTTAGGTTGCCTTGATCCAAAGGTGGTGCTATCGATGTCGGACAGCGCTCAACACCAGCTGGTGTTCCCACCTCCAAAGAAAATGATGACCTGCCAATCACGCTGGCTGTTGCGGGTAAAGAGGTGGCAGGTCTGCGCCCCAAAACAGGTGTGACTGCTGTCCCCCCAGTCACAGAGGATGAAGAGGCCGCGGATGCACAAGATATGGCAGACGGTGGTTGGCCCGGCCGGCTAGGCCGCATTGTAGCACACTGAGCTTCCCACTGCAACTTATGCTTCATGACCATGTGCCGGTTCATGCATGAAGTACTCAAACTATGTATTTTTTGGCCTCTACTTAGCTTTTGCTGACAAATGTTACAGATAACACGAGTTGGGTCATCTTTATCGATCTGAAAAAATGCCCAGGCTATGCAAGGCTTAGCACCCATGCGACCTGAAGAGCCACCACGACTTGTGGTGAGAGGCAGAGTTGTGTTTGAGGATGCAGTTGTTGACGTGCTTCCAGTACTACGTCTCTGTCCAGGAAGGCGCAACCTGACCTCGTCGTCACTAGCATCTTCCTCCACCTCCTCTGCTGACCTCATCTCTTGGCTGACTGTGGGTTGACAGTAAGTGGGATCTCCGACCTCATCATCATCACCCTGTGCGTTATCACACCTGTCGTCCTCAGAGCCAACCTGTTCCTGCCCTGACAAAAAACTAAAGTTGTCGCTCCAATCAGGTATTTGAGTCTTATCATCGTCTTCCTCATTGTCTCCACCAACAGGAGTTACAGTTTGGGAATGAGGGTCTACATTATGGTCAGAACCTTCTGCGTCTGGTCCTGGATCCGACTCATAAAGATTCTGGGCATCAGTGCAGATCATTTCCTCGTCTGGATTCACAGAAGCGCTGGAGTCGACCTCTGATTCCCAGGCTATAGTATGAGTAAACAGCTCTGCAGACTCAACCATCTGTTCTACCTCATACTCAGACGGGCAGCTGGAGATTTGGGAGCTGTGAGGAAGCAAGTGCGATTTGGGTGACACCTTTGAGGACTGGAGTATTTGTGATGTTGAAGTTGATGTGGAGGAGAGCCCACTTAAAGGAGCACTTGATATCCGTTGAAGCACCTGCTGTTTTTGTGCCTCATCTGGAATTTGTAGCGATTGGCGTGGCCGTAAGAAAGGGATCTTATCACATTATCCACTAAAAGAAGTAGACATTTTAGTTTGGCTGGAAGATGGTCTCTCTTCTGCAGATGTTACTGTTGCTTTAACACCTACCCCACGGACACAACCTTTTTTCCCCTTCCCAACACGCCTATTCCCCTTTCCACCAGCAGCAGGCCTTTTTCCACTCATTTTGGTGGTTAACTAATTCACAACTCTGGAGTTGTTTGCACAAAAAAACAATGGATGGTAACCGAGCAGAGCTGAGTGGCCAAACTGTGGTATTAGGCCAAAACTATTGGCTGGGTTAGATGCAGAAAAAAATTATTTTGAATTTGCAACCTGATGGAGGTCAGTATAGATGGACTAATACAAATAGTCCCACACACAGCTAGAAGCCCAAATATTTTTTCAGAGGTACTGTAGATGCAGATAAAAATTAGTTTTAATTTGCAACCTGATGGAGGTCAGTATAGATGGACTAATAGAGAAAGTCCGACACACTACTAGAAGGCCAAATATTTTTTCAGAGGTAGAAGCAGAAAAAAATATATTCAGTTTGCAACCTGATGGAGGTCAGTATATATGGACTAATACAAATAGTCCCACACACAGCTAGAAGCCCAAATATTTTTTCAGAGGTACTGTAGATGCAGATAAAAATTATTTTTAATTTGCAACCTGATGGAGGTCAGTATAGATGGACTAATAGACCAAGTCCCACACACTGCTAGAAGCCCAAATATTTTTTCAGAGCTAGATGCAGAAAAAAATTATTTTTGATTTGCAACCTGATGGAGGTCAGTATAGATGGACTAATAGACCAAGTCCCACACACCGCTAGAAGCCCAACTATTTTTTCAGAGCTAGATGCAGAAAAAAATGATATTCAATTTGTAACCTGCTGGAGGTCAGTATAGAAGGACTAATAGAACAAGTCCCACACACTGCTAGAAGCCCAAATATTTTTTCAGAGCTAAATGAAGAAAAAAATTATTTTTAATTTGCAACCTGATGGAGGTCAGTATAGATGGACTAATAGACCAAGTCCCACACACTGCTAGAAGCCCAAATATTTTTTCAGAGCTAGATGCAGAAAAAAATTATTTTTAATTTGCAACCTGATGGAGGTCAGTATAGATGGACTAATAGACCAAGTCCCACACACCGCTAGAAGCCCAACTATTTTTTCAGAGCTAGATGCAGAAAAAAATTATATTCAATTTGCAACCTGCTGGAGGTCAGTATAGAAGGACTAATAGACCAAGTCCCACACACCGCTAGAAGCCCAACTATTTTTTCAGAGCTAGATGCAGAAAAAAATTATATTCAATTTGCAACCTGCTGGAGGTCAGTATAGAAGGACTAATAGAACAAGTCCCACACACTGCTAGAAGCCCAAATATTTTTTCAGAACTAAATGAAGAAAAAAATTATTTTTAATTTGCAACCTGATGGAGGTCAGTATAGATGGACTAATAGACCAAGTCCCACACACTGCTAGAAGCCCAAATATTTTTTCAGAGCTAGATGCAGAAAAAAAATATTTTTAATTTGCAACCTGATGGAGGTCAGTATAGATGGACTAATAGACCAAGTCCCACACACCGCTAGAAGCCCAACTATTTTTTCAGAGCTAGATGCAGAAAAAAATTATATTCAATTTGCAACCTGCTGGAGGTCAGTATAGAAGGACTAATAGACCAAGTCCCACACACCGCTAGAAGCCCAACTATTTTTTCAGAGCTAGATGCAGAAAAAAATTATATTCAATTTGCAACCTGCTGGAGGTCAGTATAGAAGGACTAATAGAACAAGTCCCACACACTGCTAGAAGCCCAAATATTTTTTCAGAGCTAAATGAAGAAAAAAATTATTTTTAGTTTGCAACCTGATGGAGGTCAGTATAGATGGACTAATAGACCAAGTCCCACACACTGCTAGAAGCCCAAATATTTTTTCAGAGCTAGATGCAGAAAAAAATTATATTCAGTTTGAAACCTGATGGAGGTCAGTATAGATGGACTAATAGAATGATGCTATGCCCAAAAGATTTTACTTCACTAGGTGCAGTAAAAAAATTGGTATTCTATACACAGGTGGTATATCTTGCAACACAGATAGGCTACTCCACTGACTAACACACTCTGCAATAGGCCAAAAAGGATTAGCTTTGCGAGATTCAGCCAAATGCTGTGAAAAAAACTTGCACAGCACTGGCACAGACCTGCCTGGCAAAAACTGATAGGAACTCATGTAACCTAGTCCTGAAAAGGACTCCAATTACAATTAGTCTTTACTCCCACAACCTATCTATTTAAGAGCACAGACCTCCCTGATAAAAGTCATAGGAAATGCTGTAACCTAGTCCTTAAAAGGACTGCAATCACAACTATTCCCTACTCCCAAGCTATCTGTATATTTGTGCGAAAATTGGCTTGAAATTAACAAGGTATAGCGCACAAAGCAACAGCGGTGCCGTCTAACACGCAGCTGCAGCAGTGAGAAAATGGTGGCGACGGGGAAAATGGCTTGGTCTTATAGGGCAAGGACATGTGACATACACTGCCAATGACACATGCCCTTGCTTGTGTGAAAAAAAGCACTTCGCTCCGTGTGTGCGCTGCTGATAGGCTGACAGATTGCACTTCCCCACTGCAAATGCGGGAAAGAGAAAAAAAAATGGAGATCTTCATTGTTCCTGCAGAGATCCATCCCCTGCCCCTCCCCCCACCCCGCTGTACACTCAAACTGCGTATTAACATTAATTTTCATTATTACTGAGAAAAAATCCAGTTATGATTTTGGTGCACGAACAGTTATCGAACATAACCTCAAACAGCCAAATTTTTCTCAAATTGTTCGTGTTCGCCGATCGGCTCGAACACCGCCCAAAACAGCTCGAATTTGAGATTGGCGAACAGTTCGAGTAGAACAACGCTCATCTCTAATCAAGGACTCATTGGGCGAATCGCTCTGGAACTGAAATCGGAACGCTCACTGACATTTCCCCTTATGTGAAAGTCTGATAAACGCCGGAAAAATGACAGTCCAAAAAAAAATTTTTTCAACTTTTTTCAATTTTACCCCCGTGGGATATATATTCTACCCACATACATTTGGAACTCTCCTGGGGTACCCTCACACATATTATTCTCTCATTTAGTGGATATTTTCAAAAAAAGTTAAATTTTCAAAAAGCCAAAATATTGGCTGAAAACGACTAAATATCAAGGACTCATTGGGCGAATCGCTCTGGAACTGAAATCGGAATGCTCACTGAAATTTCCCCTATGTGAAAGTCTGATAAACGCCGGAAAAATGACTAAGTCCAAAAGAAAATTTTTTCAACTTTTTTCAATTTTACCCCCGTGGGATATATATTCTACCCACACACATTTGGAACTCTCCTGGGGTACCATCACACATATTATTCGCTCAATTAGTGGATATTTTCACAAAAAAGTGAAATTTTCAAAAATCCAGAAAATTGTCTGAAAATGACTAAATATCAAGGACTCATTGGGCGAATCGCTCTGGAACTGAAATCGGAACGCTCACTGACATTTCCCCTATCTGAAAGTCTGATAAACGCCGGAAAAATTACTAAGTCGAAAAATTATTTTTTCAACTTTTTTCAATTTTACCCCCGTGGGATATATATTCTACCCACACACATTTCTAACTCTCCTGGGGTACCCTCACACATATTATTCCCTCATTTAGTGGATATTTTCACAAAAAAGTGAAATTGTCAAAAATCCAGAAAATTTTCTGAAAATGACTAAATATTAAGGACTCATTGGGCGAATCGCTCTGGAACTGAATTCGGAACGCTCACTGACATTTCCCCTATCTGAAAGTCTGATAAACGCCGGAAAAATTACTAAGTCCAAAAAAAAATTTTTTTCAACTTTTTTCAATTTTACCCCCGTGGGATATATATTCTACCCACACACATTTGGAACTCTCCTGGGGTACCTTCACACATATTATTCCCTCATTTAGTGGATATTTTCACAAAAAAGTGAAATTTTCAAAAATCCAGAAAATTGGCTGAAAACGACTAAACATCAAGGACTCATTGAGCGAATCGCACTGGAGCTGAAATCAGAACGCTCACTGACATTTCCCCTATCTGAAAGTCTGATAAACGCCGTTATAATGACTAAGTCCAAAAAAAAAATGTTTTCAACTTTTTTCAATTTTACCCCCGTGGGATATATATTCTACCCACACACATTTGGAACTCTCCTGGGGTACCCTCACACATATTATTCTCTCATTTAGTGGATATTTTCACAAAAAAGTGAAATTTTCAAAAATCCAAAATATTGGCTGAAAACTACTAAATATCAAGGACTCATTGGGCGAATCGCTCTGGAACTGAAATCGGAACGCTCACTGACATTTCCCCTATGTGAAAGTCTGATAAACGCCAGAAAAATGACAGTACAAAAAAAAAATTTTCAACTTTTTTCAATTTTACCCCCGTGGGATATATATTCTACCCACACACATTTGGAACTCTCCTGGGGTACCCTCATACATATTATTCCCTCATTTAGTGGATATTTTCACAAAAAAGTGAAATTTTCAAAAATCCAGAAAATTGGCTGAAAACGACTAAATATCAAGGACTCATTGGGCGAATCGCTCTGGAACTGAAATCGGAACGCTCACTGACATTTGCCCTATCTGAAAGTCTGATAAACGCCGGAAAAATGTCTAAGTCCAAAAAATAAATGTTTTCAACTTTTTTCAATTTTACCCCCATGGGATATATATTCTACCCACACACATTTAGAACTCTCCTGGGGTACCATCACACATATTATTCTCTCATTTAGTGGATATTTTCACAAAAAAGTGAAATTTTCAAAAATCCAGAAAATTGGCTGAAAATGACTAAATATCAAGGACTCATTGGGCGAATCGCTCTGGAACTGAAATCGGAACGCTCACTGACATTTCCCCTATCTGAAAGTCTGATAAACGCCGTAAAAATGACTAAGTCCAAAAAGAAAATTTTTTTTCAACTTTTTTCAATTTTACCCCCGTGGGATATATATTCTACCCACACACATTTGGAACTCTCCTGGGGTACCTTCACACATATTATTCCCTCATTTAGTGGATATTTTCACAAAAAAGTGAAATTTTCAAAAATCCAGAAAATTGGCTGAAAACGACTAAACATCAAGGACTCATTCAGCGAATCGCACTGGAGCTGAAATCAGAACGCTCACTGACATTTCCCCTATCTGAAAGTCTGATAAACGCCGTTATAATGACTAAGTCCAAAAAAAAAATGTTTTCAACTTTTTTCAATTTTACCCCCGTGGGATATATATTCTACCCACACACATTTGAAACTCTCCTGGGGTACCCTCACACATATTATTCCCTCATTTGGTGGATATTTTCACAAAAAAGTGAAATTTTCAAAAATCCAGAAAATTGGCTGAACACGACTAAACATCAAGGACTCATTGGGCGAATCGCTCTGGAACTGAAATCGGAACGCTCACTGACATTTGCCCTATCTGAAAGTCTGATAAACACCGGAAAATTGACTATATCCCAAAAAAAAATTTTTGCAACTTTTTTCAATTTTACCCCCGTGGGATATATATTCTACCCACACACATTTGGAACTCTCCTGGGGTACCCTCACACATATTATTCTCTCATTTAGTGGATATTTTCACAAAAAAGTGAAATTTTCAAAAATCCAAAATATTGGCTGGAAACCACTAAATATCAAGGACTCATTTGGCGAATCGCTCTGGAACTGAAATCGGAACGCTCACTGACATTTCCCCTTATGTGAAAGTCTGATAAACGCCGGAAAAATGACAGTCCAAAAAAAAAATTTTTCAACTTTTTTCAATTTTACCCCCGTGGGATATATATTATACCTACACACATTTGGAACTCTCCTGGGGTACCCTCACACATATTATTCTCTCATTTAGTGGATATTTTCACAAAAAAGTGAAATTTTCAAAAATCCAAAATATTGGCTGAAAACTACTAAATATCAAGGACTCATTGGGCGAATCGCTCTGGAACTGAAATCGGAACGCTCACTGACATTTACCCTATGTGAAAGTCTGATAAACGACGGAAAAATGACTAAGTCCAAAAAAAAATTTTTTCAACTTTTTTCAATTTTACCCCCGTGGGATATATATTCTACCCACACACATTTGGAACTCTCCTGGGGTACCCTCATACATATTATTCCCTCATTTAGTGGATATTTTCACAAAAAAGTGAAATTTTCAAAAATCCAGAAAATTGGCTGAAAACGACTAAATATCAAGGACTCATTGGGCAAATCGCTCTGGCATTGAAATCGGAACGCTCACTGACATTTCCCCTATCGGAAAGTCTGATAAACGCCGGAAAAATGACTAAGTCCAAAAAAAAAATGTTTTCAACTTTTTTCAATTTTACCCCCGTGGGATATGTATTCTACCCACACACATTTGGAACTCTCCTGGGGTACCCTCACACATATTATTCTCTCATTTAGTGGATATTTTCACAAAAAAGTGAAATTTTCAAAAATCCAAAATATTGGCTGAAAACTACTAAATATCAAGGACTCATTGGGCGAATCGCTCTGGAACTGAAATCGGAACGCTCACTGACATTTCCCCTATGTGAAAGTCTGATAAACGCCGGAAAAATGACAGTACAAAAAAAAAATTTTCAACTTTTTTCAATTTTACCCCCGTGGGATATATATTCTACCCACACACATTTGGAACTCTCCTGGGGTACCCTCACACATATTCTTCCCTCATTTAGTGGATATTTTCACAAAAAAGTGAAATTTTCAAAAATCCAAAAAATTGGCTGAAAACGACTAAATATGAAGGACTCATTGGGCGTATCTCTCTGGAACTGAAATCGGAACGCTCACTGACATTTCCCCTATCTGAAAGTCTGATAAACGCCGGAAAAATGACTAAGACCAAAAAAAAAATGTTTTCAACTTTTTTCAATTTTACCCCCGTGGGATATATATTCTACCCACACACATTTGGAACTCTCCTGGGGTACCCTAACACATACTATTCCCTCATTTAGTGGATATTTTCACAAAAAAGTGAAATTTTCAAAAATCCAAAAAATTGGCTGAAAACGATTAAATATCAAGGACTCATTGGGCGCGTCGCTCTGGAACTGAAATCGGAACGCTCACTGACATTTCCCCTATCTGAAAGTCTGATAAACGCCGGAAAAATGACTAAGACCAAAAAAAAAATGTTTTCAACTTTTTTCAATTTTACCCCCGTGGGATATATATTCTACCCACACACATTTGGAACTCTCCTGGGGTACCCTCACACATATATTATTCCCTCATTTAGTGGATATTTTCACAAAAAAGTGAAATTTTCAAAAATCCAGAAAATTGGCTGAAAACGACTTAATATCAAGGACTCATTGGGCGAATCGCTCTGGAACAGAAATCGGAACGCTCACTGACATTTCCCCTATCTGAAAGTCTGATAAATGCCGTAAAAATGACTAAGTCTAAAAAAAAATATTTTTCAACTTTTTTCAATTTTACCCCCGTGGGATATATATTCTTCCCACACACATTTAGAACTCTCCTTCGGTACCCTCACACATATTATTCCCTCATTTAGTGGATATTTTCACAAAAAAGTGAAATATTCAAAAATCCAGAAAATTGTCTGAAAACGACTAAATATCAAAGACCCATTGGGTGAATCGCTCTGGAACTGAAATTGGAACGCTCACTGACATTTGCCCTATCTGAAAGTCTGATAAACACCGGAAAAATGACTAAGTCCAAAAAAAAATGTTTTCAACTTTTTTCAATTTTACCCTCGTGGGATATATATTCTACCCATACACATTTGGAACTCTCCTGGGGTACCCTCACACATATTCTTCCCTCATTTAGTGGATATTTTCACAAAAAAGTGATATTTTCAAAAATCCAAAAAATTGGCTGAAAACGACTAAATATCAAGGACTCATTGGGCGAATCGCTCTGGAACTGAAATCGGAATGCTCACTGACATTTGCCCTATCTGAAAGTCTGATAAACGTCGGAAAAATGACTAAATCCAAAAAAAAATTTTTTTCAACTTTTTTCAATTTTACCCCCGTGGGATATATATTCTACCCACACACATTTGGAACTCTCCTGGGGTACCCTCACACATATTATTCTCTCATTTAGTGGATATTTTTCATAAAATGTGACATTTTCAAAAATCCAGAAAATTGGCTGAAAATGACTAAATATCAAGGACTCATTGGGCGAATCGCTCTGGAACTGAAATCGGAACGCTCACTGACATTTCCCCTATCTGAAAGTCTGATAAACGCCGGAAAAATGACTAAGACCAAAAAAAAAATGTTTTCAACTTTTTTCAATTTTAGCCCCGTGGGATATATATTCTACCCACACACATTTGGAACTCTCCTGGGGTACCCTAACACATACTATTCCCTCATTTAGTGGATATTTGCACAAAAAAGTGAAATTTTCAAAAATCCAAAAAATTGGCTGAAAACGACTAAATATCAAGGACTCATTGGGCGCATCGCTCTGGAACTGAAATCAGAACGCTCACTGACATTTCCCCTATCTGAAAGTCTGATAAACGCCGGAAAAATGACTAAGTCCAAAAAAAAAATGTTTTCAACTTTTTTCAATTTTACCCCCGTGGGATATATATTCTACCCACACACATTTGGAACTCTCCTGGGGTACCCTCACACATATATTATTCCCTCATTTAGTGGATATTTTCACAAAAAAGTGAAATTTTCAAAAATCCAGAAAATTGGCTGAAAACGACTTAATATCAAGGACTCATTGGGCGAATCGCTCTGGAACAGAAATCGGAACGCTCACTGACATATCCCCTATCTGAAAGTCTGATAAATGCCGTAAAAATGACTAAGTCTAAAAAAAAATATTTTTCAACTTTTTTCAATTTTACCCCCGTGGGATATCTATTCTTCCCACACACATTTAGAACTCTCCTTCGGTACCCTCACACATATTATTCCCTCATTTAGTGGATATTTTCACAAAAAAGTGAAATATTCAAAAATCCAGAAAATTGTCTGAAAACGACTAAATATCAAAGACCCATTGGGTGAATCGCTCTGGAACTGAAATTGGAACGCTCACTGACATTTGCCCTATCTGAAAGTCTGATAAACACCGGAAAAATGACTAAGTCCAAAAAAAAATGTTTTCAACTTTTTTCAATTTTACCCTCGTGGGATATATATTCTACCCATACACATTTGGAACTCTCCTGGGGTACCCTCACACATATTCTTCCCTCATTTAGTGGATATTTTCACAAAAAAGTGAAACTTTCAAAAATCCAAAAAATTGGCTGAAAACGACTAAATATCAAGGACTCATTGGGCGAATCGCTCTGGAACTGAAATCGGAATGCTCACTGACATTTGCCCTATCTGAAAGTCTGATAAACGTCGGAAAAATGACTAAATCCAAAAAAAAAATTTTTTCAACTTTTTTCAATTTTACCCCCGTGGGATATATATTCTACCCACACACATTTGGAACTCTCCTGGGGTACCCTCACACATATTATTCTCTCATTTAGTGGATATTTTTCATAAAATGTGACATTTTCAAAAATCCAGAAAATTGGCTGAAAATGACTAAATATCAAGGACTCATTGGGCGAATCGCTCTGGAACTGAAATCGGAACGCTCACTGACATTTCCCCTATCTGAAAGTCTGATAAACGCCGGAAAAATGACTAAGACCAAAAAAAAAATGTTTTCAACTTTTTTCAATTTTAGCCCCGTGGGATATATATTCTACCCACACACATTTGGAACTCTCCTGGGGTACCCTAACACATACTATTCCCTCATTTAGTGGATATTTGCACAAAAAAGTGAAATTTTCAAAAATCCAAAAAATTGGCTGAAAACGACTAAATATCAAGGACTCATTGGGCGCATCGCTCTGGAACTGAAATCGGAACGCTCACTGACATTTGCCCTATCTGAAAGTCTGATAAACGCCGGAAAAATGACTAAATCCCCCAAAAAAATGTTATCAACTTTTTTCAATTTTACCCCCGTGGGATATATATTCTACCCACACACATTTGGAACTCTCCTGGGGTACCCTCACACATATTATTCTCTCATTTAGTGGATATTTTCACAAAAAAGTGACATTTTCAAAAATCCAGAAAATTGGCTAAATATCAAGGACTCATTGGGCGAATCGCTCTGGAACTGAAATCGGAACGCTCACTGACATTTCCCCTATCTGAAAGTCTGATAAACGCCGGAAAAATGACTAAGTCCAAAAAAAAAATGTTTTCAACTTTTTTCAATTTTACCCCCGTGGGATATATATTCTTCTCACACACATTTGGAACTCTCCTGGGGTACCCTCACACATATTATTCCCTCATTTAGTGGATATTTTCACAAAAAAGTGAAATTTTCAAAAATCCAGAAAATTGGCTGAAAACTACTAAATATCAAGGACTCATTGGGCGAATCGCTCTGGAACTGAAATCGGAATGCTCACTGACATTTCCCCTATCTGAAAATCTGATAAATGCCGGAAAAATGACTAAGTCCAAAAAAAAATTTTTTCTACTTTTTTCAATTTTACCCCCTTGGGATCTATATTCTACCCACACACATTTGGAACTCTCCTTGGGTACCCTCACACATATTATTCCCTCATTTAGTGGATATTTTCACAAAAAAGTGAAATTTTCAAAAATCCAGAAAATTGGCCGAAAACGACTAAATATCAAAGACTCTTTGGGCGAATCGCTCTGGAACTGAAATTGGAACGCTCACTGACATTTGCCCTATCTGAAAGTCTGATAAACGACGGAAAAATGACTAAGTCCAAAAAAAAATGTTTTCAACTTTTTTCAATTTTACCCCCGTGGGATATATATTCTACCCACACACATTTGGAACTCTCCTGGGGTACCCTCACACATATTATTCTCTCATTTAGTGGATATTTTCACAAAAAAGTGACATTTTCAAAAATCCAGAAAATTGGCTAAATATCAAGGACTCATTGGGCGAATCGCTCTGGAACTGAAATCGGAACGCTCACTGACATTTCCCCTATCTGAAAGTCTGATAAACGCCGGAAAAATGACTAAGACCAAAAAAAAAATGTTTTCAACTTTTTTCAATTTTACCCCCGTGGGATATATATTCTACCCACACACATTTGGAACTCTCCTGGGGTACCCTCACACATATTCTTCCCTCATTTAGTGGATATTTTCACAAAAAAGTGAAATTTTCAAAAATCCAAAAAATTGGCTGAAAACGACTAAATATCAAGGACTCATTGGGCGAATCGCTCTGGAACTGAAATCGGAATGCTCACTGACATTTGCCCTATCTGAAAGTCTGATAAACGTCGGAAAAATGACTAAATCCCAAAAAAAAAATTTTTCAACTTTTTTCAATTTTACCCCCGTGGGATATATATTCTACCCACACACATTTGGAACTCTCCTGGGGTACCCTCACACATATTATTCTCTCATTTAGTGGATATTTTTCATAAAATGTGACATTTTCAAAAATCCAGAAAATTGGCTGAAAATGACTAAATATCAAGGACTCATTGGGCGAATCGCTCTGGAACTGAAATCGGAACGCTCACTGACATTTCCCCTATCTGAAAGTCTGATAAACGCCGGAAAAATGACTAAGACCAAAAAAAAAATGTTTTCAACTTTTTTCAATTTTAGCCCCGTGGGATCTATATTCTACCCACACACATTTGGAACTCTCCTTGGGTACCCTCACACATATTATTCCCTCATTTAGTGGATATTTTCACAAAAAAGTGAAATTTTCAAAAATCCAGAAAATTGGCTGAAAACGACTAAATATCAAAGACTCTTTGGGCGAATCGCTCTGGAACTGAAATTGGAACGCTCACTGACATTTGCCCTATCTGAAAGTCTGATAAACGACGGAAAAATGACTAAGTCCAAAAAAAAATGTTTTCAACTTTTTTCAATTTTACCCCCGTGGGATATATATTCTACCCACACACATTTGGAACTCTCCTGGGGTACCCTCACACATATTATTCCCTCATTTAGTGGATATTTTCACAAAAAAGTGAAATTTTCAAAAATCCAGAAAATTGGCTGAAAATGACTAACTATCAAAGACTAATAGGGCGAATCGCTCTGGAACTGAAATTGGAACGCTCACTGACATTTGCCCTATCTGAAAGTCTGATAAACACCGGAAAAATGACTAAGTCCAAAAAAAAATGTTTTCAACTTTTTTCAATTTTACCCTCGTGGGATATATATTCTACCCATACACATTTGGAACTCTACCCTCACACATATTCTTCCCTCATTTAGTGGATATTTTCACAAAAAAGTGAAATTTTCAAAAATCCAAAAAATTGGCTGAAGACGACTAAATATCAAGGACTCATTGGGCGAATCGCTCTGGAACTGGAATCGGAATGCTCACTGACATTTCCCCTATGTGAAAGTCTGATAAACGCCGTAAAAATGACTAAGTCCAAAAAAAAAATTTTTTTCAACTTTTTTCAATTTTACCCCCGTGGGATATATATTCTTCCCAAACACATTTAGAACTCTCCTGGGGTACCCTCACACATATTATTCCCTCATTTAGTGGATATTTTCACAAAAAAAGTGACATTTTCAAAAATCCCGAAAATTGGCTGAAAACAACTAAATATGAAGGACTCATTGGGCGAATCGCTCTGGAACTGAAATCGGAACGCTCACTGACATTTCCCCTATCTGAAAGTCTGATAAACGCCGGAAAAATGACTAAGACCAAAAAAAAAATGTTTTCAACTTTTTTCAATTTTACCCCCGTGGGATATATATTCTACCCACACACATTTGGAACTCTCCTGGGGTACCCTAACACATACTATTCCCTCATTTAGTGGATATTTTCACAAAAAAGTGAAATTTTCAAAAATCCAAAAAATTGGCTGAAAACGATTAAATATCAAGGACTCATTGGGCGCATCGCTCTGGAACTGAAATCGGAACGCTCACTGACATTTGCCCTATCTGAAAGTCTGATAAATGCCGTAAAAATGACTAAGTCGAAAAAAAAATATTTTTCAACTTTTTTCAATTTTACCCCCGTGGGATATATATTCTTCCCACACACATTTAGAACTCTCCTTCGTTACCCTCACACATATTATTCCCTCATTTAGTGGATATTTTCACAAAAAAGTGAAATTTTCAAAAATCCAGAAAATTGTCTGAAAACGACTAAATATCAAAGACCCATTGGGTGAATCGCTCTGGAACTGAAATTGGAACGCTCACTGACATTTGCCCTATCTGAAAGTCTGATAAACACCGGAAAAATGACTAAGTCCAAAAAAAAATGTTTTCAACTTTTTTCAATTTTACCCCCGTGGGATATATATTCTACCCACACACATTTGGAACTCTCCTGGGGTACCCTCACACATATTATTCCCTCATTTAGTGGATATTTTCACAAAAAAGTGAAATTTTCAAAAATCCAGAAAATTGGCTGAAAATGACTAACTATCAAAGACTAATAGGGCGAATCGCTCTGGAACTGAAATTGGAACGCTCACTGACATTTGCCCTATCTGAAAGTCTGATAAACACCGGAAAAATGACTAAGTCCAAAAAAAAATGTTTTCAACTTTTTTCAATTTTACCCTCGTGGGATATATATTCTACCCATACACATTTGGAACTCTACCCTCACACATATTCTTCCCTCATTTAGTGGATATTTTCACAAAAAAGTGAAATTTTCAAAAATCCAAAAAATTGGCTGAAGACGACTAAATATCAAGGACTCATTGGGCGAATCGCTCTGGAACTGAAATCGGAATGCTCACTGACATTTCCCCTATGTGAAAGTCTGATAAACGCCGTAAAAATGACTAAGTCCAAAAAAAAAATTTTTTTCAACTTTTTTCAATTTTACCCCCGTGGGATATATATTCTTCCCAAACACATTTAGAACTCTCCTGGGGTACCCTCACACATATTATTCCCTCATTTAGTGGATATTTTCACAAAAAAAGTGACATTTTCAAAAATCCCGAAAATTGGCTGAAAACAACTAAATATGAAGGACTCATTGGGCGAATCGCTCTGGAACTGAAATCGGAACGCTCACTGACATTTCCCCTATCTGAAAGTCTGATAAACGCCGGAAAAATGACTAAGACCAAAAAAAAAATGTTTTCAACTTTTTTCAATTTTACCCCCGTGGGATATATATTCTACCCACACACATTTGGAACTCTCCTGGGGTACCCTAACACATACTATTCCCTCATTTAGTGGATATTTTCACAAAAAAGTGAAATTTTCAAAAATCCAAAAAATTGGCTGAAAACGATTAAATATCAAGGACTCATTGGGCGCATCGCTCTGGAACTGAAATCGGAACGCTCACTGACATTTGCCCTATCTGAAAGTCTGATAAATGCCGTAAAAATGACTAAGTCGAAAAAAAAATATTTTTCAACTTTTTTCAATTTTACCCCCGTGGGATATATATTCTTCCCACACACATTTAGAACTCTCCTTCGTTACCCTCACACATATTATTCCCTCATTTAGTGGATATTTTCACAAAAAAGTGAAATTTTCAAAAATCCAGAAAATTGTCTGAAAACGACTAAATATCAAAGACCCATTGGGTGAATCGCTCTGGAACTGAAATTGGAACGCTCACTGACATTTGCCCTATCTGAAAGTCTGATAAACACCGGAAAAATGACTAAGTCCAAAAAAAAATGTTTTCAACTTTTTTCAATTTTACCCTCGTGGGATATATATTCTACCCATACACATTTGGAACTCTCCTGGGGTACCCTCACACATATTCTTCCCTCATTTAGTGGATATTTTCACAAAAAAGTGAAATTTTCAAAAATCCAAAAAATTGGCTGAAAACGACTAAATATCAAGGACTCATTGGGCGAATCGCTCTGGAACTGAAATCGGAATGCTCACTGACATTTGCCCTATCTGAAAGTCTGATAAACGCCGGAAAAATGACTAAATCCAAAAAAAAAATTTTTTCAACTTTTTTCAATTTTACCCCCGTGGGATATATATTCTACTCACACACATTTGGAACTCTCCTGTGGTACCCTCACACATATTATTCTCTCATTTAGTGGATATTTTCATAAAATGTGACATTTTCAAAAATCCAGAAAATTGGCTGAAAATGACTAAATATCAAGGACTCATTGGGCGAATCGCTCTGGAACTGAAATCGGAACGCTCACTGACAATTCCCCTATCTGAAAGTCTGATAAACGCCGGAAAAATGACTAAGACCAAAAAAAAAATGTTTTCAACTTTTTTCAATTTTAGCCCCGTGGGATATATATTCTACCCACACACATTTGGAACTCTCCTGGGGTACCCTAACACATACTATTCCCTCATTTAGTGGATATTTGCACAAAAAAGTGAAATTTTCAAAAATCCAAAAAATTGACTGAAAACGACTAAATATCAAGGACTCATTGGGCGCATCGCTCTGGAACTGAAATCGGAACGCTCACTGACATTTCCCCTATCTGAAAGTCTGATAAACGCCGGAAAAATGACTAAGTCCAAAAAAAAAATGTTTTCAACTTTTTTCAATTTTACCCCCGTGGGATATATATTCTTCCCACACACATTTGGAACTCTCCTGGGGTACCCTCACACATATTATTCCCTCATTTAGTGGATATTTTCACAAAAAAGTGAAATTTTCAAAAATCCAGAAAATTGGCTGAAAATGACTAAATATCAAGGACTCATTGGGCGAATCGCTCTGGAACTGAAATCGGAACGCTCACTGACATTTCCCCTATCTGAAAGTCTGATAAACGCCGGAAAAATGACTAAGACAAAAAAAAAAATGTTTTCAACTTTTTTCAATTTTAGCCCCGTGGGATATATATTCTACCCACACACATTTGGAACTCTCCTGGGGTACCCTAACACATACTATTCCCTCATTTAGTGGATATTTGCACAAAAAAGTGAAATTTTCAAAAATCCAAAAAATTGGCTGAAAACGACTAAATATCAAGGACTCATTGGGCGCATCGCTCTGGAACTGAAATCGGAACGCTCACTGACATTTGCCCTATCTGAAAGTCTGATAAACGCCGGAAAAATGACTAAATCCAAAAAAAAAATGTTATCAACTTTTTTCAATTTTACCCCCGTGGGATATATATTCTACCCACACACATTTGGAACTCTCCTGGGGTACCCTCACACATATTATTCTCTCATTTAGTGGATATTTTCACAAAAAAGTGACATTTTCAAAAATCCAGAAAATTGGCTAAATATCAAGGACTCATTGGGCGAATCGCTCTGGAACTGAAATCGGAACGCTCACTGACATTTCCCCTATCTGAAAGTCTGATAAACGCCGGAAAAATGACTAAGTCCAAAAAAAAAATGTTTTCAACTTTTTTCAATTTTACCCCCGTGGGATATATATTCTTCCCACACACATTTGGAACTCTCCTGGGGTACCCTCACACATATTATTCCATCATTTAGTGGATATTTTCACAAAAAAGTGAAATTTTCAAAAATCCAAAAAATTGGCTGAAGACGACTAAATATCAAGGACTCATTGGGCGAATCGCTCTGGAACTGAAATCGGAATGCTCACTGACATTTCCCCTATGTGAAAGTCTGATAAACGCCGTAAAAATGACTAAGTCCAAAAAAAAAATTTTTTTCAACTTTTTTCAATTTTACCCCCGTGGGATATATATTCTTCCCAAACACATTTAGAACTCTCCTGGGGTACCCTCACACATATTATTCCCTCATTTAGTGGATATTTTCACAAAAAAAGTGACATTTTCAAAAATCCCGAAAATTGGCTGAAAACAACTAAATAACAAGGACTCATTGGGCGAATCGCTCTGGAACTGAAATCGGAATGCTCACTGACATTTCCCCTATGTGAAAGTCTGATAAACGCCGTAAAAATGACTAAGTCGAAAAAAAAATGTTTTCAACTTTTTTCAATTTTACCCCCGTGGGATTTATATTCTACACACACACATTTGGAACTCTCCTGGGGTACCCTCACACATATTCTTCCCTCATTTAGTGGATATTTTCACAAAAAAGTGAAATTTTCAAAAATCCAAAAAATTGGCTGAAAACGACTAAATATGAAGGACTCATTGGGCGAATCGCTCTGGAACTGAAATCGGAACGCTCACTGACATTTCCCCTATCTGAAAGTCTGATAAACGCCGGAAAAATGACTAAGACCAAAAAAAAAATGTTTTCAACTTTTTTCAATTTTACCCCCGTGGGATATATATTCTACCCACACACATTTGGAACTCTCCTGGGGTACCCTAACACATACTATTCCCTCATTTAGTGGATATTTTCACAAAAAAGTGAAATTTTCAAAAATCCAAAAAATTGGCTGAAAACGATTAAATATCAAGGACTCATTGGGCGCATCGCTCTGGAACTGAAATCGGAACGCTCACTGACATTTGCCCTATCTGAAAGTCAGATAAATGCCGTAAAAATGACTAAGTCGAAAAAAAAATATTTTTCAACTTTTTTCAATTTTACCCCCGTGGGATATATATTCTTCCCACACACATTTAGAACTCTCCTTCGTTACCCTCACACATATTATTCCCTCATTTAGTGGATATTTTCACAAAAAAGTGAAATTTTCAAAAATCCAGAAAATTGTCTGAAAACGACTAAATATCAAAGACCCATTGGGTGAATCGCTCTGGAACTGAAATTGGAACGCTCACTGACATTTGCCCTATCTGAAAGTCTGATAAACACCGGAAAAATGACTAAGTCCAAAAAAAAATGTTTTCAACTTTTTTCAATTTTACCCTCGTGGGATATATATTCTACCCATACACATTTGGAACTCTCCTGGGGTACCCTCACACATATTCTTCCCTCATTTAGTGGATATTTTCACAAAAAAGTGAAATTTTCAAAAATCCAAAAAATTGGCTGAAAACGACTAAATATCAAGGACTCATTGGGCGAATCGCTCTGGAACTGAAATCGGAATGCTCACTGACATTTGCCCTATCTGAAAGTCTGATAAACGCCGGAAAAATGACTAAATCCAAAAAAAAAATGTTTTCAACTTTTTTCAATTTTACCCCCGTGGGATATATATTCTACTCACACACATTTGGAACTCTCCTGTGGTACCCTCACACATATTATTCTCTCATTTAGTGGATATTTTCATAAAATGTGACATTTTCAAAAATCCAGAAAATTGGCTGAAAATGACTAAATATCAAGGACTCATTGGGCGAATCGCTCTGGAACTGAAATCGGAACGCTCACTGACAATTCCCCTATCTGAAAGTCTGATAAACGCCGGAAAAATGACTAAGACCAAAAAAAAAATGTTTTCAACTTTTTTCAATTTTAGCCCCGTGGGATATATATTCTACCCACACACATTTGGAACTCTCCTGGGGTACCCTAACACATACTATTCCCTCATTTAGTGGATATTTGCACAAAAAAGAGAAATTTTCAAAAATCCAAAAAATTGACTGAAAACGACTAAATATCAAGGACTCATTGGGCGCATCGCTCTGGAACTGAAATCGGAACACTCACTGACATTTCCCCTATCTGAAAGTCTGATAAACGCCGGAAAAATGACTAAGTCCAAAAAAAAAATGTTTTCAACTTTTTTCAATTTTACCCCCGTGGGATATATATTCTTCCCACACACATTTAGAACTCTCCTGGGGTACCCTCACACATATTATTCCCTCATTTAGTGGATATTTTCACAAAAAAGTGAAATTTTCAAAAATCCAGAAAATTGGCTGAAAATGACTAAATATCAAGGACTCATTGGGCGAATCGCTCTGGAACTGAAATCGGAACGCTCACTGACATTTCCCCTATCTGAAAGTCTGATAAACGCCGGAAAAATGACTAAGACAAAAAAAAAAATGTTTTCAACTTTTTTCAATTTTAGCCCCGTGGGATATATATTCTACCCACACACATTTGGAACTCTCCTGGGGTACCCTAACACATACTATTCCCTCATTTAGTGGATATTTGCACAAAAAAGTAAAATTTTCAAAAATCCAAAAAATTGGCTGAAAACGACTAAATATCAAGGACTCATTGGGCGCATCGCTCTGGAACTGAAATCGGAACACTCACTGACATTTGCCCTATCTGAAAGTCTGATAAACGCCGGAAAAATGACTAAATCCAAAAAAAAAATGTTATCAACTTTTTTCAATTTTACCCCCGTGGGATATATATTCTACCCACACACATTTGGAACTCTCCTGGGGTACCCTCACACATATTATTCTCTCATTTAGTGGATATTTTCACAAAAAAGTGACATTTTCAAAAATCCAGAAAATTGGCTAAATATCAAGGACTCATTGGGCGAATCGCTCTGGAACTGAAATCGGAATGCTCACTGACATTTCCCCTATCTGAAAGTCTGATAAACGCCGGAAAAATGACTAAGTCCAAAAAAAAAATGTTTTCAGCTTTTTTCAATTTTACCCCCGTGGGATATATATTCTTCCCACACACATTTGGAACTCTCCTGGGGTACCCTCACACATATTATTCCCTCATTTAGTGGATATTTTCACAAAAAAGTGAAATTTTCAAAAATCCAGAAAATTGGCTGAAAACTACTAAATATCAAGGACTCATTGGGCGAATCGCTCTGGAACTGAAATCGGAATGCTCACTGACATTTCCCCTATCTGAAAATCTGATAAATGCCGGAAAAATGACTAAGACTAAAAAAAAAATGTTTTCAAATTTTTTCAATTTTACCCCCTTGGGATCTAAATTCTACCCACACATTTGGAACTCTCCTGGGGTACCCTCACACATATTATTCCCTCATTTAGTGGATATTTTCACAAAAAAGTGAAATTTTCAAAAATCCAGAAAATTGGCTGAAAACAACTAAATATCAAAGACTCTTTGGGCGAATCGCTCTGGAACTGAAATTGGAACGCTCACTGACATTTGCCCTATCTGAAAGTCTGATAAACGACGGAAAAATGACTAAGTCAAAAAAAAAATGTTTTCAACTTTTTTCAATTTTACCCCCGTGGGATATATATTCTACCCACACACATTTGGAACTCTCCTGGGGTACCCTCACACATATTATTCTCTCATTTAGTGGATATTTTCACAAAAAAGTGACATTTTCAAAAATCCAGAAAATTGGCTAAATATCAAGGACTCATTGGGCGAATCGCTCTGGAACTGAAATCGGAACGCTCACTGACATTTCCCCTATCTGAAAGTCTGATAAACGCCGGAAAAATGACTAAGACCAAAAAAAAAATGTTTTCAACTTTTTTCAATTTTTGCCCCGTGGGATATATATTCTACCCACACACATTTGGAACTCACCTGGGGTACCCTAACACATACTATTCCCTCATTTAGTGGATATTTTCACAAAAAAGTGAAATTTTCAAAAATCCAAAAAATTGGCTGAAAACGACTAAATATCAAGGACTCATTGGGCGCATCGCTCTGGAACTGAAATCGGAACGCTCACTGACATTTGCCCTATCTGAAAGTCTGATAAACGCCGGAAAAATGACTAAATCCAAAAAAAAAATGTTTTCAACTTTTTTCAATTTTACCCCCGTGGGATATATATTCTACCCACACACATTTGGAACTCTCCTGGGGTACCCTCACACATATTATTCTCTCATTTAGTGGATATTTTCACAAAAAAGTGACATTTTCAAAAATCCAGAAAATTGGCTAAATATCAAGGACTCATTGGGCGAATCGATCTGGAACTGAAATCGGAATGCTCACTGACATTTCCCCTATCTGAAAGTCTGATAAACGCCGGAAAAATGACTAAGTCCAAAAAAAAAATGTTTTCAACTTTTTTCAATTTTACCCCCGTGGGATATATATTCTACCCACACACATTTGGAACTCTCCTGGGGTACCCTCACACATATTATTCTCTCATTTAGTGGATATTTTCACAAAAAAGTGACATTTTCAAAAATCCAGAAAATTGGCTAAATATCAAGGACTCATTGGGCGAATCGCTCTGGAACTGAAATCGGAACGCTCACTGACATTTCCCCTATCTGAAAGTCTGATAAACGCCGGAAAAATGACTAAGACCAAAAAAAAAATGTTTTCAACTTTTTTCAATTTTTGCCCCGTGGGATATATATTCTACCCACACACATTTGGAACTCACCTGGGGTACCCTAACACATACTATTCCCTCATTTAGTGGATATTTTCACAAAAAAGTGAAATTTTCAAAAATCCAAAAAATTGGCTGAAAACGACTAAATATCAAGGACTCATTGGGCGCATCGCTCTGGAACTGAAATCGGAACGCTCACTGACATTTGCCCTATCTGAAAGTCTGATAAACGCCGGAAAAATGACTAAATCCAAAAAAAAAATGTTTTCAACTTTTTTCAATTTTACCCCCGTGGGATATATATTCTACCCACACACATTTGGAACTCTCCTGGGGTACCCTCACACATATTATTCTCTCATTTAGTGGATATTTTCACAAAAAAGTGACATTTTCAAAAATCCAGAAAATTGGCTAAATATCAAGGACTCATTGGGCGAATCGATCTGGAACTGAAATCGGAATGCTCACTGACATTTCCCCTATCTGAAAGTCTGATAAACGCCGGAAAAATGACTAAGTCCAAAAAAAAAATGTTTTCAACTTTTTTCAATTTTACCCACGTGGGATATATATTCTACCCACACACATTTGGAACTCTCCTGGGGTACCCTCACACATATTATTCCCTCATTTAGTGGATATTTTCACAAAAAAGTAAAATTTTCAAAAATCCAGAAAATTGGCTGAAAACGACTAACTATCAAAGACTCATTGGGCGAATCGCTCTGGAACTGAAATTGGAACGCTCACTGACATTTGCCCTATCTGAAAGTCTGATAAACGCCGGAAAAATGACTAAGTCCAAAAAAAAAATGTTTTCAACTTTTTTCACTTTTACCCCCGTGGGATATATATTCTACCCACACACATTTGGAACTCTCCTGGGGTACCCTCACACATATATTATTCCCTCATTTAGTGGATATTTTCACAAAAAAGTGAAATTTTCAAAAATCCAGAAAATTGGCTGAAAACGACTTAATATCAAGGACTCATTGGGCGAATCGCTCTGGAACAGAAATCGGAACGCTCACTGACATTTCCCCTATCTGAAAGTCTGATAAATGCCGTAAAAATGACTAAGTCGAAAAAAAAATATTTTTCAACTTTTTTCAATTTTACCCCCGTGGGATATATATTCTTCCCACACACATTTAGAACTCTCCTTCGTTACCCTCACACATATTATTCCCTCATTTAGTGGATATTTTCACAAAAAAGTGAAATTTTCAAAAATCCAGAAAATTGTCTGAAAACGACTAAATATCAAAGACCCATTGGGTGAATCGCTCTGGAACTGAAATTGGAACGCTCACTGACATTTGCCCTATCTGAAAGTCTGATAAACACCGGAAAAATGACTAAGTCCAAAAAAAAATGTTTTCAACTTTTTTCAATTTTACCCTCGTGGGATATATATTCTACCCATACACATTTGGAACTCTCCTGGGGTACCCTCACACATATTCTTCCCTCATTTAGTGGATATTTTCACAAAAAAGTGAAATTTTCAAAAATCCAAAAAATTGGCTGAAAACGACTAAATATCAAGGACTCATTGGGCGAATCGCTCTGGAACTGAAATCGGAATGCTCACTGACATTTGCCCTATCTGAAAGTCTGATAAACGCCGGAAAAATGACTAAATCCAAAAAAAAAATTTTTTCAACTTTTTTCAATTTTACCCCCGTGGGATATATATTCTACCCACACACATTTGGAACTCTCCTGGGGTACCCTAACACATACTATTCCCTCATTTAGTGGATATTTGCACAAAAAAGTGAAATTTTCAAAAATCCAAAAAATTGGCTGAAAACGACTAAATATCAAGGACTCATTGGGCGCATCGCTCTGGAACTGAAATCGGAACGCTCACTGACATTTGCCCTATCTGAAAGTCTGATAAACGCCGGAAAAATGACTAAGACCAAAAAAAAAATGTTTTCAACTTTTTTCAATTTTAGCCCCGTGGGATATATATTCTACCCACACACATTTGGAACTCTCCTGGGGTACCCTAACACATACTATTCCCTCATTTAGTGGATATTTGCACAAAAAAGAGAAATTTTCAAAAATCCAAAAAATTGACTGAAAACGACTAAATATCAAGGACTCATTGGGCGCATCGCTCTGGAACTGAAATCGGAACACTCACTGACATTTCCCCTATCTGAAAGTCTGATAAACGCCGGAAAAATGACTAAGTCCAAAAAAAAAATGTTTTCAACTTTTTTCAATTTTACCCCCGTGGGATATATATTCTTCCCACACACATTTAGAACTCTCCTGGGGTACCCTCACACATATTATTCCCTCATTTAGTGGATATTTTCACAAAAAAGTGAAATTTTCAAAAATCCAGAAAATTGGCTGAAAATGACTAAATATCAAGGACTCATTGGGCGAATCGCTCTGGAACTGAAATCGGAACGCTCACTGACATTTCCCCTATCTGAAAGTCTGATAAACGCCGGAAAAATGACTAAGACAAAAAAAAAAATGTTTTCAACTTTTTTCAATTTTAGCCCCGTGGGATATATATTCTACCCACACACATTTGGAACTCTCCTGGGGTACCCTAACACATACTATTCCCTCATTTAGTGGATATTTGCACAAAAAAGTAAAATTTTCAAAAATCCAAAAAATTGGCTGAAAACGACTAAATATCAAGGACTCATTGGGCGCATCGCTCTGGAACTGAAATCGGAACACTCACTGACATTTGCCCTATCTGAAAGTCTGATAAACGCCGGAAAAATGACTAAATCCAAAAAAAAAATGTTATCAACTTTTTTCAATTTTACCCCCGTGGGATATATATTCTACCCACACACATTTGGAACTCTCCTGGGGTACCCTCACACATATTATTCTCTCATTTAGTGGATATTTTCACAAAAAAGTGACATTTTCAAAAATCCAGAAAATTGGCTAAATATCAAGGACTCATTGGGCGAATCGCTCTGGAACTGAAATCGGAATGCTCACTGACATTTCCCCTATCTGAAAGTCTGATAAACGCCGGAAAAATGACTAAGTCCAAAAAAAAAATGTTTTCAGCTTTTTTCAATTTTACCCCCGTGGGATATATATTCTTCCCACACACATTTGGAACTCTCCTGGGGTACCCTCACACATATTATTCCCTCATTTAGTGGATATTTTCACAAAAAAGTGAAATTTTCAAAAATCCAGAAAATTGGCTGAAAACTACTAAATATCAAGGACTCATTGGGCGAATCGCTCTGGAACTGAAATCGGAATGCTCACTGACATTTCCCCTATCTGAAAATCTGATAAATGCCGGAAAAATGACTAAGACTAAAAAAAAAATGTTTTCAAATTTTTTCAATTTTACCCCCTTGGGATCTAAATTCTACCCACACATTTGGAACTCTCCTGGGGTACCCTCACACATATTATTCCCTCATTTAGTGGATATTTTCACAAAAAAGTGAAATTTTCAAAAATCCAGAAAATTGGCTGAAAACAACTAAATATCAAAGACTCTTTGGGCGAATCGCTCTGGAACTGAAATTGGAACGCTCACTGACATTTGCCCTATCTGAAAGTCTGATAAACGACGGAAAAATGACTAAGTCAAAAAAAAAATGTTTTCAACTTTTTTCAATTTTACCCCCGTGGGATATATATTCTACCCACACACATTTGGAACTCTCCTGGGGTACCCTCACACATATTATTCTCTCATTTAGTGGATATTTTCACAAAAAAGTGACATTTTCAAAAATCCAGAAAATTGGCTAAATATCAAGGACTCATTGGGCGAATCGCTCTGGAACTGAAATCGGAACGCTCACTGACATTTCCCCTATCTGAAAGTCTGATAAACGCCGGAAAAATGACTAAGACCAAAAAAAAAATGTTTTCAACTTTTTTCAATTTTTGCCCCGTGGGATATATATTCTACCCACACACATTTGGAACTCACCTGGGGTACCCTAACACATACTATTCCCTCATTTAGTGGATATTTTCACAAAAAAGTGAAATTTTCAAAAATCCAAAAAATTGGCTGAAAACGACTAAATATCAAGGACTCATTGGGCGCATCGCTCTGGAACTGAAATCGGAACGCTCACTGACATTTGCCCTATCTGAAAGTCTGATAAACGCCGGAAAAATGACTAAATCCAAAAAAAAAATGTTTTCAACTTTTTTCAATTTTACCCCCGTGGGATATATATTCTACCCACACACATTTGGAACTCTCCTGGGGTACCCTCACACATATTATTCTCTCATTTAGTGGATATTTTCACAAAAAAGTGACATTTTCAAAAATCCAGAAAATTGGCTAAATATCAAGGACTCATTGGGCGAATCGATCTGGAACTGAAATCGGAATGCTCACTGACATTTCCCCTATCTGAAAGTCTGATAAACGCCGGAAAAATGACTAAGTCCAAAAAAAAAATGTTTTCAACTTTTTTCAATTTTACCCACGTGGGATATATATTCTACCCACACACATTTGGAACTCTCCTGGGGTACCCTCACACATATTATTCCCTCATTTAGTGGATATTTTCACAAAAAAGTAAAATTTTCAAAAATCCAGAAAATTGGCTGAAAACGACTAACTATCAAAGACTCATTGGGCGAATCGCTCTGGAACTGAAATTGGAACGCTCACTGACATTTGCCCTATCTGAAAGTCTGATAAACGCCGGAAAAATGACTAAGTCCAAAAAAAAAATGTTTTCAACTTTTTTCACTTTTACCCCCGTGGGATATATATTCTACCCACACACATTTGGAACTCTCCTGGGGTACCCTCACACATATATTATTCCCTCATTTAGTGGATATTTTCACAAAAAAGTGAAATTTTCAAAAATCCAGAAAATTGGCTGAAAACGACTTAATATCAAGGACTCATTGGGCGAATCGCTCTGGAACAGAAATCGGAACGCTCACTGACATTTCCCCTATCTGAAAGTCTGATAAATGCCGTAAAAATGACTAAGTCGAAAAAAAAATATTTTTCAACTTTTTTCAATTTTACCCCCGTGGGATATATATTCTTCCCACACACATTTAGAACTCTCCTTCGTTACCCTCACACATATTATTCCCTCATTTAGTGGATATTTTCACAAAAAAGTGAAATTTTCAAAAATCCAGAAAATTGTCTGAAAACGACTAAATATCAAAGACCCATTGGGTGAATCGCTCTGGAACTGAAATTGGAACGCTCACTGACATTTGCCCTATCTGAAAGTCTGATAAACACCGGAAAAATGACTAAGTCCAAAAAAAAATGTTTTCAACTTTTTTCAATTTTACCCTCGTGGGATATATATTCTACCCATACACATTTGGAACTCTCCTGGGGTACCCTCACACATATTCTTCCCTCATTTAGTGGATATTTTCACAAAAAAGTGAAATTTTCAAAAATCCAAAAAATTGGCTGAAAACGACTAAATATCAAGGACTCATTGGGCGAATCGCTCTGGAACTGAAATCGGAATGCTCACTGACATTTGCCCTATCTGAAAGTCTGATAAACGCCGGAAAAATGACTAAATCCAAAAAAAAAATTTTTTCAACTTTTTTCAATTTTACCCCCGTGGGATATATATTCTACCCACACACATTTGGAACTCTCCTGGGGTACCCTAACACATACTATTCCCTCATTTAGTGGATATTTGCACAAAAAAGTGAAATTTTCAAAAATCCAAAAAATTGGCTGAAAACGACTAAATATCAAGGACTCATTGGGCGCATCGCTCTGGAACTGAAATCGGAACGCTCACTGACATTTGCCCTATCTGAAAGTCTGATAAACGCCGGAAAAATGACTAAATCCAAAAAAAAAATGTTATCAACTTTTTTCAATTTTACCCCCGTGGGATATATATTCTACCCACACACATTTGGAACTCTCCTGGGGTACCCTCACACATATTATTCTCTCATTTAGTGGATATTTTCACAAAAAAGTGACATTTTCAAAAATCCAGAAAATTGGCTAAATATCAAGGACTCATTGGGCAAATCGCTCTGGAACTGAAATCGGAACGCTCACTGACATTTCCCCTATCTGAAAGTCTGATAAACGCCGGAAAAATGACTAAGTCCAAAAAAAAAATGTTTTCAACTTTTTTCAATTTTACCCCCGTGGGATATATATTCTTCCCACACACATTTGGAACTCTCCTGGGGTACCCTCACACATATTATTCCCTCATTTAGTGGATATTTTCACAAAAAAGTGAAATTTTCAAAAATCCAGAAAATTGGCTGAAAACTACTAAATATCAAGGACTCATTGGGCGAATCGCTCTGGAACTGAAATCGGAATGCTCACTGACATTTCCCCTATCTGAAAATCTGATAAATGCCGGAAAAATGACTAAGTCCAAAAAAAAATTTTTTCAATTTTACCCCCTTGGGATCTATATTCTACCCACACATTTGGAACTCTCCTGGGGTACCCTCACACATATTATTCCCTCATTTAGTGGATATTTTCACAAAAAAGTGAAATTTTCAAAAATCCAGAAAATTGGCTGAAAACAACTAAATATCAAAGACTCTTTGGGCGAATCGCTTTGGAACTGAAATTGGAACGCTCACTAACATTTGCCCTATCTGAAAGTCTGAAAAACGACGGAAAAATGACTAAGTCAAAAAAAAAATGTTTTCAACTTTTTTCAATTTTACCCCCGTGGGATATATATTCTACCCACACACATTTGGAACTCTCCTGGGGTACCCTCACACATATTATTCTCTCATTTAGTGGATATTTTCACAAAAAAGTGACATTTTCAAAAATCCAGAAAATTGGCTAAATATCAAGGACTCATTGGGCGAATCGCTCTGGAACTGAAATCGGAACGCTCACTGACATTTCCCCTATCTGAAAGTCTGATAAACGCCAGAAAAATGACTAAGTGGAAAAAAAATTTTTTTTCAACTTTTTTCAATTTTACCCCCGTGGGATATATATTCTACCCACACACATTTGGAACTCTCCTGGGGTACCCTCACACATATTATTCTCTCATTTAGTGGATATTTTCACAAAAAAGTGACATTTTCAAAAATCCAGAAAATTGGCTGAAAATGACTAAATATCAAGGACTCATTGGGCGAATCGCTCTGGAACTGAAATTGGAACGCTCACTGACATTTGCCCTATCTGAAAGTCTTTTAAACGCCGGAAGAATGACTAAGTCCAAAAAAAAAATATTTTCAACTTTTTTCAATTTTACCCCCGTGGGATATATATTCTACCCACACACATTTGGAACTCTCCTGGGGTACCCTAACACATACTATTCCGTCATTTAGTGGATATTTTCACAAAAAAGTGAAATTTTCAAAAATCCAAAAAATTGGCTGAAAACGACTAAATATCAAGGACTCATTGGGCGCCTCGCTCTGGAACTGAAATCGGAACGCTCACTGACATTTGCCCTATCTGAAAGTCTGATAAACACCGGAAAAATGACTAAATCCCCCCAAAAAATGTTTTCAACTTTTTTCAATTTTACCCCCGTGGGATATATATTCTACCCACACACATTTGGAACTCTCCTGGGGTACCCTCACACATATTATTCTCTCATTTAGTGGATATTTTTACAAAAAAGTGACATTTTCAAAAATCCAGAAAATTGGCTAAATATCACGGACTCATTGGGGGAATCGCTCTGGAACTGAAATCTGAACGCTCACTGACATTTCCCCTATCTGAAAGTCTGATAAACGCCAGAAAAATGACTAAGTGGAAAAAAAAAATGTTTTCAACTTTTTTCAATTTTACCCCGTGGGATATATATTCTACCCACACACATGTGGAATTCTCCTGGGGTACCCTCACACATATTATTCTCTCATTTAGTGGATATTTTCACAAAAAAGTGAAATTTTCAAAAATCCAGAAAATTGGCTGAAAATGACTAAATATCAAGGACTCATTGGGCGAATCGCTCTGGAACTGAAATCTGAACGCTCACTGACATTTCCCCTATCTGAAAGTCTGATAAACGCCAGAAAAATGACTAAGTGGAAAAAAAAAATGTTTTCAACTTTTTTCAATTTTACCCCGTGGGATATATATTCTACCCACACACATTTGGAACTCTCCTAGGGTACCCTCACACATATTATTCCCTCATTTAGTGGATATCTTCACAAAAAAGTGAAGTTTTGAAAAATCCAGAAAAATGACTGAAAACGACTAAATATCAAGGACTCATTGGGCGAATCGCTCTGGAACTGATATCGGTACGCTCACTGACATTTGCCCTATCTGAAAGTCTGATAAACGCCGGAAAAATGATTAAGTCCAAAAAAAAAGAGTTTTCAACTTTTTTCAATTTTACCCCCGTGGGATATATATTCTACCCACACACATTTGGAACTCTCCTGGGGTACCCTCACACATATTATTCCCTCATTTAGTGGATATTTTCACAAAAAAGTGAAATTTTCAAAAATCCAGAAAATTGGCTGAAAACGACTAAATATCAAAGACTCATTGGGCGAATCGCTCTGGAACTGAAATCGGAACGCTCACTGACATTTGCCTTATCTGAAAGTCTGATAAACGCCAGAAAAATGACTAAGTCCAAAAAAAAAATGTTTTCAACTTTTTTCAATTTTACCCCCGTGGGATATATATTCTACCCACACACATTTGGAACTCTCCTGGGGTACCCTCACACATATTATTCCCTCATTTAGTGGATATTTTCACAAAAAAGTGAAATTTTCAAAAATCCAGAAAATTGGCTGAAAACGACTAAATATCAAAGAATCATTGGGCGAATCGCACTGGAACTGAAATCGGAACGCTCACTGACATTTGCCCTATCTGATAGTATGATAAACGCCGGAAAAATGACTAAGTCCAAAAAAAAAGAGTTTTCAACTTTTTTCAATTTTACACCCGTGGGATATACATTCTTCCCACACACATTTGGAACTCTCCTGGGGTACCCTCACACATATTATTCCCTTATTTAGTGGATATTTTCACCAAAAAGTGAAATTTTCAAAAATCCAGAAAATTGGCTGAAAACGACTAAATATCAAGGACTCATTGGGCGAATCGCTCTGGAACTGAAATTGGAATGCTCACTGACATTTGCCCTATCTGAAAGTCTGATAAAAGCCGGAAAAATGACTAAGTCCCAAAAAAAAAATGTTTTCAACTTTTTTCAATTTTACCCCCGTGGGATATATATTCTACCCACACACATTTGGAACTCTCCTGGGGTACCCTCACACATATTATTCCCTCATTTAGTGGATATTTTCACAAAAAAGTGAAATTTTCAAAAATCCAAAATAATGGCTGAAAATGACTAAATATCAAGGATTCATTGGGCGAATCGCTCTGGAACTGAAATCGGAGCGTTCACTGACATTTCCCCTATCTGAAAGTCTGATAAACGCCGGAAAAATGACTAAGTCCAAAAAAAAAATGTTTTCAACTTTTTTCAATTTTACCCCCGTGGGATATATATTCTACCCACACACATTTGGAACTCTCCTGGGGTACCCTCACACATATTATTCCCCAATTTAGTGGATATTTTCACAAAAAAGTGACATTTTCAAAAATCCAAAATATTGGCTGAAAACGACTAAATATCAAAGACTCATTGGGCGAATCGCTCTGGAACTGAAATCGGAACGCTCACTGACATTTGCCTTATCTGAAAGTCTGATAAACGCCAAAAAAATGACTAAGTCCAAAAAAAAAATGTTTTCAACTTTTTTCAATTTTACCCCCGTGGGATATATATTCTACCCACACACATTTGGAACTCTCCTGGGGTACCCTCACACATATTATTCCCTCATTTAGTGGATATTTTCACCAAAAAGTGAAATTTTCAAAAATCCAGAAAATTGGCTGTAAACGACTAACTATCAAAGACTAATAGGGCGAATCGCTCTGGAACTGAAATTGGAACGCTCACTGACATTTGCCCTATCTGAAAGTCTTTTAAACGCCGGAAGAATGACTAAGTCCAAAAAAAAAATATTTTCAACTTTTTTCAATTTTACCCCCGTGGGATATATATTCTACCCACACACATTTGGAAGTCTCCTGGGGTACCCTCACACATATTATTCCCTCATTTAGTGGATATTTTCACAAAAAAGTGAAATTTTCAAAAATCCAGAAAATTGGCTGAAAACGACTAAATATCAAGGACTCATTGGGCGAATCGCTCTGGAACTGAAATTTGAATGCTCACTGACATTTCCCCTATCTGAAAGTCTGATAAACGCCAGAAAAATGACTAAGTGGAAAAAAAATTTTTTTTCAACTTTTTTCAATTTTACCCCCGTGGGATATATATTCTACCCACACACATTTGGAACTCTCCTGGGGTACCCTCACACATATTATTCTCTCATTTAGTGGATATTTTCACAAAAAAGTGACATTTTCAAAAATCCAGAAAATTGGCTGAAAATGACTAAATATCAAGGACTCATTGGGCGAATCGCTCTGGAACTGAAATCGGAACGCTCACTGACATTTCCCCTATCTGAAAGTCTGATAAACGCCGGAAAAATGACTAAATCCCCCAAAAAAATGTTTTCAACTTTTTTCAATTTTACCCCCGTGGGATATATATTCTACCCACACACATTTGGAACTCTCCTGGGGTACCCTAACACATACTATTCCGTCATTTAGTGGATATTTTCACAAAAAAGTGAAATTTTCAAAAATCCAAAAAATTGGCTGAAAACGACTAATTATCAAGGACTCATTGGGCGCCTCGCTCTGGAACTGAAATCGGAACGCTCACTGACATTTGCCCTATCTGAAAGTCTGATAAACGCCGGAAAAATGACTAAATCCCCCAAAAAAATGTTTTCAACTTTTTTCAATTTTACCCCCGTGGGATATATATTCTACCCACACACATTTGGAACTCTCCTGGGGTACCCTCACACATATTATTCTCTCATTTAGTGGATATTTTCACAAAAAAGTGACATTTTCAAAAATCCAGAAAATTGGCTGAAAATGACTAAATATCAAGGACTCATTGGGCGAATCGCTCTGGAACTGAAATCTGAACGCTCACCGACATTTCCCCTATCTGAAAGTCTGATAAACGCCAGAAAAATGACTAAGTCCGAAAAAAAAAATGTTTTCAACTTTTTTCAATTTTACCCCGTGGGATACATATTCTAACCACACACATTTAGTACTCTCTTGGGGTACCTTCACACATATTATTCCCTCATTTAGTGGATATTTTCACAAAAAAGTGAAATTTTCAAAAATCAAGAAAATTGGCTGAAAACGACTAAATATCAAAGACTCATTGGGCGAATCGCTCTGGAACTGAAATTGGAATGCTCACTGACATTTGCCCTATCTGAAAGTCTGATAAACGCCGGAAAAATGACTAAGTCCGAAAAAAAAAATGTTTTCAACTTTTTTCAATTTTACCCCGTGGGATATATATTCTACCCACACACATTTGGAACTCTCCTAGGGTACCCTCACACATATTATTCCCTCATTTAGTGGATATCTTCACAAAAAAGTGAAGTTTTGAAAAATCCAGAAAAATGACTGAAAACGACTAAATATCAAGGACTCATTGGGCGAATCGCTCTGGAACTGAAATCGGAACGCTCACTGACATTTGCCTTATCTGAAAGTCTGATAAACGCCAGAAAAATGACTAAGTCCAAAAAAAAAATGTTTTCAACTTTTTTCAATTTTACCCCCGTGGGATATATATTCTACCCACACACATTTGGAACTCTCCTGGGGTACCCTCACACATATTATTCCCTCATTTAGTGGATATTTTCACAAAAAAGTGAAATTTTCAAAAATCCAGAAAATTGGCTGAAAACGACTAAATATCAAAGAATCATTGGGCGAATCGCACTGGAACTGAAATCGGAACGCTCACTGACATTTGCCCTATCTGAAAGTATGATAAACGCCGGAAAAATGACTAAGTCCAAAAAAAAAGAGTTTTCAACTTTTTTCAATTTTACACCCGTGGGATATATATTCTACCCACACACATTTGGATCTCTCCTGGGCTACCCTCACACATATTATTCCCTCATTTAGTGGATATTTTCACAAAAAAGTGAAATTTTCAAAAATCCAGAAAATTGGCTGAAAACGACTAAATATCAAAGACTCATTGGACGAATCGCTCTGGAACTGAAATTGCAACGCTCACTGACATTTGCCCTATCTGAAAGTATGATAAACGCCGGAAAAATCACTAAGTCCAAAAAAAAAAAATGTTTTCAACTTTTTTCAATTTTACCCCCGTGGGATATGTATTCTACCCACACACATTTGGAACTCTCCCTGGGTACCCTCACACATATTATTCCCTCATTTAGTGGATATTTTCACAAAAAAGTGAAAGTTTCAAAAATCCAAAATATTGGCTGAAAACGACTAAATATCAAGGACTCATTGGGCGAATCGCTCTGGAACTGAAATCGGAGTGCTCACTGACATTTCCCCTATCTGAAAGTCTGATAAACGCCGGAAAAATGACTAAGTCCAAAAAAAAAATGTTTTCAACTTTTTTCAATTTTACCCCCGTGGGATATACATTCTTCCCACACACATTTGGAACTCTCCTGGGGTACCCTCACACATATTATTCCCTTATTTAGTGGATATTTTCACCAAAAAGTGAAATTTTCAAAAATCCAGAAAATTGGCTGAAAACGACTAAATATCAAGGACTCATTGGGCGAATCACTCTGGAACTGAAATTGGAATGCTCACTGACATTTGCCCTATCTGAAAGTCTGATAAAAGCCGGAAAAATGACTAAGTCCCAAAAAAAAAATGTTTTCAACTTTTTTCAATTTTACCCCCGTGGGATATATATTCTACCCACACACATTTGGAACTCTCCTGGGGTACCCTCGCACATATTATTCCCTCATTTAGTGGATATTTTCACAAAAAAGTGAAATTTTCAAAAATCCAAAATAATGGCTGAAAATGACTAAATATCAAGGATTCATTGGGCGAATCGCTCTGGAACTGAAATCGGAATGCTCACTGACATTTCCCCTATCTGAAAGTCTGATAAACGCCAGAAAAATGACTAAGTCCAACAAAAAAAATGTTTTCAACTTTTTTCAATTTTACCCCCGTGGGATATATATTCTACCCACACACATTTGGAACTCTCCTGGGGTACCCTCACACATATTATTCCCTAATTTAGTGGATATTTTCACAAAAAAGTGAAATTTTCAAAAATCCAAAATATTGGCTGAAAACGACTAAATATCAAGGACTCATTGGGCGAATCGCTCTGGAACTGAAATCTGAATGCTCACTGACATTTCCCCTATCTGAAAGTCTGATAAACGCCAGAAAAATTACTAAGTGGAAAAAAAAATTTTTTTAAACTTTTTTCAATTTTACCCCCGTGGGTTATATATTCTACCCACACACATTTGGAACTCTCCTGGGGTACCCTCACACATATTATTCCCTCATTTAGTGGATATTTTCACAAAAAAGTGAAATTTTCAAAAATCCAGAAAATTGGCTGAAAACGACTAAATATCAAAGGCTCTTTGGGCGAATCGCTCTGGAACTGAAATTGGAACGCTCACTGACATTTGCCCTATCTGAAAGTCTGATAAACGACGGAAAAATGACTAAGTCCAAAAAAAAATGTTTTCAACTTTTTTCAATTTTACCCCCGTGGGATATATATTCTACCCACACACATTTGGAACTCTCCTGGGGTACCCTCACACATATTATTCCCTCATTTAGTGGATATTTTCACCAAAAAGTGAAATTTTCAAAAATCCAGAAAATTGGCTGTAAACGACTAACTATCAAAGACTAATAGGGCGAATCGCTCTGGAACTGAAATTGGAACGCTCACTGACATTTGCCCTATCTGAAAGTCTTTTAAACGCCGGAAGAATGTCTAAGTCCAAAAAAAAAATATTTTCAACTTTTTTCAATTTTACCCCCGTGGGATATATATTCTACCCACACACATTTGGAAGTCTCCTGGGGTACCCTCACACATATTATTCCCTCATTTAGTGGATATTTTCACAAAAAAGTGAAATTTTCAAAAATCCAGAAAATTGGCTGAAAACGACTAAATATCAAGGACTCATTGGGCGAATCGCTCTGGAACTGAAATTTGAATGCTCACTGACATTTCCCCTATCTGAAAGTCTGATAAACGCCAGAAAAATGACTAAGTGGAAAAAAAATTTTTTTTCAACTTTTTTCAATTTTACCCCCGTGGGATATATATTCTACCCACACACATTTGGAACTCTCCTGGGGTACCCTCACACATATTATTCTCTCATTTAGTGGATATTTTCACAAAAAAGTGACATTTTCAAAAATCCAGAAAATTGGCTGAAAATGACTAAATATCAAGGACTCATTGGGCGAATCGCTCTGGAACTGAAATCGGAACGCTCACTGACATTTCCCCTATCTGAAAGTCTGATAAACGCCGGAAAAATGACTAAGACCAAAAAAAAAATGTTTTCAACTTTTTTCAATTTTACCCCCGTGGGATATATATTCTACCCACACACATTTGGAACTCTCCTGGGGTACCCTAACACATACTATTCCGTCATTTAGTGGATATTTTCACAAAAAAGTGAAATTTTCAAAAATCCAAAAAATTGGCTGAAAACGACTAAATATCAAGGACTCATTGGGCGCCTCGCTCTGGAACTGAAATCGGAACGCTCACTGACATTTGCCCTATCTGAAAGTCTGATAAACGCCGGAAAAATGACTAAATCCCCCAAAAAAATGTTTTCAACTTTTTTCAATTTTACCCCCGTGGGATATATATTCTACCCACACACATTTGGAACTCTCCTGGGGTACCCTCACACATATTATTCTCTCATTTAGTGGATATTTTCACAAAAAAGTGACATTTTCAAAAATCCAGAAAATTGGCTAAATATCACGGACTCATTGGGCGAATCGCTCTGGAACTGAAATCGGAACGCTCACTGACATTTCCCCTATCTGAAAATCTGATAAACGCCGGAAAAATGACTAAGTCCAAAAAAAATTTTTTTTCAACTTTTTTCAATTTTACCCCCGTGGGATATATATTCTACCCACACACATGTGGAATTCTCCTGGGGTACCCTCACACATATTATTCTCTCATTTAGTGGATATTTTCACAAAAAAGTGAAATTTTCAAAAATCCAGAAAATTGGCTGAAAATGACTAAATATCAAGGACTCATTGGGCGAATCGCTCTGGAACTGAAATCTGAACGCTCACCGACATTTCCCCTATCTGAAAGTCTGATAAACGCCAGAAAAATGACTAAGTGGAAAAAAAAATTTTTTTCAACTTTTTTCAATTTTACCCCCGTGGGATACATATTCTAACCACACACATTTAGTACTCTCTTGGGGTACCTTCACACATATTATTCCCTCATTTAGTGGATATTTTCACAAAAAAGTGAAATTTTCAAAAATCAAGAAAATTGGCTGAAAACGACTAAATATCAAAGACTCATTGGGCGAATCGCTCTGGAACTGAAATTGGAATGCTCACTGACATTTGCCCTATCTGAAAGTCTGATAAACGCCGGAAAAATGACTAAGTCCGAAAAAAAAAATGTTTTCAACTTTTTTCAATTTTACCCCGTGGGATATATATTCTACCCACACACATTTGGAACTCTCCTAGGGTACCCTCACACATATTATTCCCTCATTTAGTGGATATCTTCACAAAAAAGTGAAGTTTTGAAAAATCCAGAAAAATGACTGAAAACGACTAAATATCAAGGACTCATTGGGCGAATCGCTCTGGAACTGATATCGGTACGCTCACTGACATTTGCCCTATCTGAAAGTCTGATAAACGCCGGAAAAATGATTAAGTCCAAAAAAAAAGAGTTTTCAACTTTTTTCAATTTTACCCCCGTGGGATATATATTCTACCCACACACATTTGGAACTCTCCTGGGGTACCCTCACACATATTATTCCCTCATTTAGTGGATATTTTCACAAAAAAGTGAAATTTTCAAAAATCCAGAAAATTGGCTGAAAACGACTAAATATCAAAGACTCATTGGGCGAATCGCTCTGGAACTGAAATCGGAACGCTCACTGACATTTGCCTTATCTGAAAGTCTGATAAACGCCAGAAAAATGACTAAGTCCAAAAAAAAAATGTTTTCAACTTTTTTCAATTTTACCCCCGTGGGATATATATTCTACCCACACACATTTGGAACTCTCCTGGGGTACCCTCACACATATTATTCCCTCATTTAGTGGATATTTTCACAAAAAAGTGAAATTTTCAAAAATCCAGAAAATTGGCTGAAAACGACTAAATATCAAAGAATCATTGGGCGAATGGCACTGGAACTGAAATCGGTACGCTCACTGACATTTGCCCTATCTGAAAGTATGATAAACGCCGGAAAAATGACTAAGTCCAAAAAAAAAGAGTTTTCAACTTTTTTCAATTTTACACCCGTGGGATATATATTCTACCCACACACACTTGGATCTCTCCTGGGGTACCCTCACACATATTATTCCCTCATTTAGTGGATATTTTCACAAAAAAGTGAAATTTTCAAAAATCCAGAAAATTGGCTGAAAACGACTAAATATCAAAGACTCATTGGACGAATCGCTCTGGAACTGAAATTGCAACGCTCACTGGCATTTGCCCTATCTGAAAGTCTGATAAACGCCGGAAAAATCACTAAGTCCAAAAAAAAAAAATGTTTTCAACTTTTTTCAATTTTACCCCCGTGGGATATATATTCTACCCACACACATTTGGAACTCTCCTGGGGTACCCTCACACATATTATTCCCTCATTTAGTGGATATTTTCACAAAAAAGTGAAAGTTTCAAAAATCCAAAATATTGGCTGAAAACGACTAAATATCAAGGACTCATTGGGCGAATCGCTCTGGAACTGAAATCGGAGTGCTCACTGACATTTCCCCTATCTGAAAGTCTTATACACGCCGGAAAAATGACTAAGTCCAAAAAAAAATGTTTTCAACTTTTTTCAATTTTACCCCCGTGGGATATACATTCTTCCCACACACATTTGGAACTCTCCTGGGGTACCCTCACACATATTATTCCCTTATTTAGTGGATATTTTCACCAAAAAGTGAAATTTTCAAAAATCCAGAAAATTGGCTGAAAACGACTAAATATCAAGGACTCATTGGGCGAATCGCTCTGGAACTGAAATTGGAATGCTCACTGACATTTGCCCTATCTGAAAGTCTGATAAAAGCCGGAAAAATGACTAAGTCCAACAAAAAAAATGTTTTCAACTTTTTTCAATTTTACCCCCGTGGGATATATATTCTACCCACACACATTTGGAACTCTCCTGGGGTACCCTCACACATATTATTCCCTAATTTAGTGGATATTTTCACAAAAAAGTGAAATTTTCAAAAATCCAAAATATTGGCTGAAAACGACTAAATGTCAAGGACTCATTGGGCGAATCGCTCTGGAACTGAAATCGGAGCGTTCACTGACATTTCCCCTATCTGAAAGTCTGATAAACGCCGGAAAAATGACTAAGTCCAAAAAAAAAATGTTTTCAACTTTTTTCAATTTTACCCCTTCGGATATATATTCTACCCACACACATTTGGAACTCTCCTGGGGTACCCTCACACATATTATTCCCCAATTTAGTGGATATTTTCACAAAAAAGTGACATTTTCAAAAATCCAAAATATTGGCTGAAAACGACTAAATATCAAAGACTCATTGGGCTAATCGCTCTGGAACTGAAATCGGAACGCTCACTGAAATTTGCCTTATCTGAAAGTCTGATAAACGCCAGAAAAATGACTAAGTCCAAAAAAAAAAATGTTTTCAACTTTTTTCAATTTTACCCCCGTGGGATATATATTCTACCCACACACATTTGGAACTCTCCTGGGGTACCCTCACACATATTATTCCCTCATTTAGTGGATATTTTCACAAAAAAGTGAAATTTTCAAAAATCCAGAAAATTGGCTGAAAACGACTAAATATCAAAGACTCATTGGACGAATCGCTCTGGAACTGAAATTGCAACGCTCACTGGCATTTGCCCTATCTGAAAGTCTGATAAACGCCGGAAAAATCACTAAGTCCAAAAAAAAAAAATGTTTTCAACTTTTTTCAATTTTACCCCCGTGGGATATATATTCTACCCACACACATTTGGAACTCTCCTGGGGTACCCTCACACATATTATTCCCTCATTTAGTGGATATTTTCACAAAAAAGTGAAAGTTTCAAAAATCCAAAATATTGGCTGAAAACGACTAAATATCAAGGACTCATTGGGCGAATCGCTCTGGAACTGAAATCGGAGTGCTCACTGACATTTCCCCTATCTGAAAGTCTGATACACGCCGGAAAAATGACTAAGTCCAAAAAAAAATGTTTTCAACTTTTTTCAATTTTACCCCCGTGGGAAATACATTCTTCCCACACACATTTGGAACTCTCCTGGGGTACCCTCACACATATTATTCCCTTATTTAGTGGATATTTTCACCAAAAAGTGAAATTTTCAAAAATCCAGAAAATTGGCTGAAAACGACTAAATATCAAGGACTCATTGGGCGAATCGCTCTGGAACTGAAATTGGAATGCTCACTGACATTTGCCCTATCTGAAAGTCTGATAAAAGCCGGAAAAATGACTAAGTCCCAAAAAAAAAATGTTTTCAACTTTTATCAATTTTACCCCCGTGGGATATATATTCTACCCACACACATTTGGAACTCTCCTGGGGTACCCTCGCACATATTATTCCCTCATTTAGTGGATATTTTCACAAAAAAGTGAAATTTTCAAAAATCCAAAATAATGGCTGAAAATGACTAAATATCAAGGATTCATTGGGCGAATCGCTCTGGAACTGAAATCGGAATGCTCACTGACATTTCCCCTATCTGAAAGTCTGATAAACGCCAGAAAAATGACTAAGTCCAACAAAAAAAATGTTTTCAACTTTTTTCAATTTTACCCCCGTGGGATATATATTCTACCCACACACATTTGGAACTCTCCTGGGGTACCCTCACACATATTATTCCCCAATTTAGTGGATATTTTCACAAAAAAGTGACATTTTCAAAAATCCAAAATATCGGCTGAAAACGACTAAATATCAAAGACTCATTGGGCGAATCGCTCTGGAACTGAAATTGGAACGCTCACTGACATTTGCCCTATCTGAAAGTCTGATAAACGCCGGAAAAATGACTACGTCCAAAAAAAAAAATTTTTTCAACTTTTTTCAATTTTACCCCGTGGGATATATATTCTACCCACACACATTTGGAACTCTCCTACGGTACCCTCACACATATTATTCCCTCATTTAGTGGATATTTTCACAAAAAAGTGAAATTTTCAAAAGTCCAGAAAATTGTCTGAAAACGACTAAATATCAAGGACTCATTGAGCGAATCGCTCTGGAACTGAAATTGGAACGCTCAATGACATTTGCCCTGTTTGAAAGTCTGATAAACGCCGGAAAAATGACTAAGTCCAAAAAAAAAGAGTTTTCAAATTTTTCAATTTTACCCCCGTGGGATATATATTCTACCCACACACATTTGGAACTCTCCTGGGGTACCCTCACACATATTATTCCCCAATTTAGTGGATATTTTCACAAAAAAGTGACATTTTCAAAAATCCAAAATATTGGCTGAAAACGACTAAATATCAAAGACTCATTGGGCTAATCGCTCTGGAACTGAAATCGGAACGCTCACTGAAATTTGCCTTATCTGAAAGTCTGATAAACGCCAGAAAAATGACTAAGTCCAAAAAAAAAATGTTTTCAACTTTTTTCAATTTTACCCCCGTGGGATATATATTCTACCCACACACATTTGGAACTCTCCTGGGGTACCCTCACACATATTATTCCCTCATTTAGTGGATATTTTCACAAAAAAGTGAAATTTTCAAAAATCCAGAAAATTGGCTGAAAACGACTAAATATCAAAGACTCATTGGACGAATCGCTCTGGAACTGAAATTGCAACGCTCACTGGCATTTTCCCTATCTGAAAGTCTGATAAACGCCGGAAAAATCACTAAGTCCAAAAAAAAAAAATGTTTTCAACTTTTTTCAATTTTACCCCCGTGGGATATATATTCTACCCACACACATTTGGAACTCTCCTGGGGTACCCTCACACATATTATTCCCTCATTTAGTGGATATTTTCACAAAAAAGTGAAAGTTTCAAAAATCCAAAATATTGGCTGAAAACGACTAAATATCAAGGACTCATTGGGCGAATCGCTCTGGAACTGAAATCGGAGTGCTCACTGACATTTCCCCTATCTGAAAGTCTGATACACGCCGGAAAAATGACTAAGTCCAAAAAAAAATGTTTTCAACTTTTTTCAATTTTACCCCCGTGGGATATACATTCTTCCCACACACATTTGGAACTCTCCTGGGGTACCCTCACACATATTATTCCCTTATTTAGTGGATATTTTCACCAAAAAGTGAAATTTTCAAAAATCCAGAAAATTGGCTGAAAACGACTAAATATCAAGGACTCATTGGGCGAATCGCTCTGGAACTGAAAGTGGAATGCTCACTGACATTTGCCCTATCTGAAAGTCTGATAAAAGCCGGAAAAATGACTAAGTCCAACAAAAAAAATGTTTTCAACTTTTTTCAATTTTACCCCCGTGGGATATATATTCTACCCACACACATTTGGAACTCTCCTGGGGTACCCTCACACATATTATTCCCTAATTTAGTGGATATTTTCACAAAAAAGTGAAATTTTCAAAAATCCAAAATATTGGCTGAAAACGACTAAATATCAAGGACTCATTGGGCGAATCGCTCTGGAACTGAAATCGGAGCGTTCACTGACATTTCCCCTATCTGAAAGTCTGATAAACGCCGGAAAAATGACTAATTCCAAAAAAAAAATGTTTTCAACTTTTTTCAATTTTACCCCTTCGGATATATATTCTACCCACACACATTTGGAACTCTCCTGGGGTACCCTCACACATATTATTCCCCAATTTAGTGGATATTTTCACAAAAAAGTGACATTTTCAAAAATCCAAAATATTGGCTGAAAACGACTAAATATCAAAGACTCATTGGGCTAATCGCTCTGGAACTGAAATCGGAACGCTCACTGAAATTTGCCTTATCTGAAAGTCTGATAAACGCCAGAAAAATGACTAAGTCCAAAAAAAAAATGTTTTCAACTTTTTTCAATTTTACCCCCGTGGGATATATATTCTACCCACACACATTTGGAACTCTCCTGGGGTACCCTCACACATATTATTCCCTCATTTAGTGGATATTTTCACAAAAAAGTGAAATTTTCAAAAATCCAGAAAATTGGCTGAAAACGACTAAATATCAAAGAATCATTGGGCGAATCGCACTGGAACTGAAATCGGAACGCTCACTGACATTTGCCCTATCTGAAAGTATGATAAACGCCGGAAAAATGACTAAGTCCAAAAAAAAATGAGTTTTCAACTTTTTTCAATTTTACACCCGTGGGATATATATTCTACCCACACACATTTGGATCTCTCCTGGGGTACCCTCACACATATTATTCCCTCATTTAGTGGATATTTTCACAAAAAAGTGAAATTTTCTAAAATCCAGAAAATTGGCTGAAAACGACTAAATATCAAAGACTCATTGGACGAATCGCTCTGGAACTGAAATTGCAACGCTCACTGGCATTTGCCCTATCTGAAAGTCTGATAAACGCCGGAAAAATCACTAAGTCCAAAAAAAAAAAATGTTTTCAACTTTTTTCAATTTTACCCCCGAGGGATATATATTCTACCCACACACATTTGGAACTCTCCTGGGGTACCCTCACACATATTATTCCCTCATTTAGTGGATATTTTCACAAAAAAGTGAAAGTTTCAAAAATCCAAAATATTGGCGGAAAACGACTAAATATCAAGGACTCATTGGGCGAATCGCTCTGGAACTGAAATCGGAGTGCTCACTGACATTTCCCCTATCTGAAAGTCTGATAAACGCCGGAAAAATGACTAAGTCCAAAAAAAAAATGTTTTCAACTTTTTTCAATTTTACCCCCGTGGGATATACATTCTTCCCACACACATTTGGAACTCTCCTGGGGTACCCTCACACATATTATTCCCTTATTTAGTGGATATTTTCACCAAAAAGTGAAATTTTCAAAAATCCAGAAAATTGGCTGAAAACGACTAAATATCAAGGACTCATTGGGCGAATCGCTCTGGAACTGAAATTGGAATGCTCACTGACATTTGCCCTATCTGAAAGTCTGATAAAAGCCGGAAAAATGACTAAGTCCCAAAAAAAAAATGTTTTCAACTTTTATCAATTTTACCCCCGTGGGATATACATTCTTCCCACACACATTTGGAACTCTCCTGGGGTACCCTCACACATATTATTCCCTTATTTAGTGGATATTTTCACCAAAAAGTGAAATTTTCAAAAATCCAGAAAATTGGCTGAAAACGACTAAATATCAAGGACTCATTGGGCGAATCGCTCTGGAACTGAAATTGGAATGCTCACTGACATTTGCCCTATCTGAAAGTCTGATAAAAGCCGGAAAAATGACTAAGTCCAACAAAAAAAATGTTTTCAACTTTTTTCAATTTTACCCCCGTGGGATATATATTCTACCCACACACATTTGGAACTCTCCTGGGGTACCCTCACACATATTATTCCCTAATTTAGTGGATATTTTCACAAAAAAGTGAAATTTTCAAAAATCCAAAATATTGGCTGAAAACGACTAAATATCAAGGACTCATTGGGCGAATCGCTCTGGAACTGAAATCGGAGCGTTCACTGACATTTCCCCTATCTGAAAGTCTGATAAACGCCGGAAAAATGACTAAGTCCAAAAAAAAAATGTTTTCAACTTTTTTCAATTTTACCCCTTCGGATATATATTCTACCCACACACATTTGGAACTCTCCTGGGGTACCCTCACACATATTATTCCCCAATTTAGTGGATATTTTCACAAAAAAGTGACATTTTCAAAAATCCAAAATATTGGCTGAAAACGACTAAATATCAAAGACTCATTGGGCTAATCGCTCTGGAACTGAAATCGGAACGCTCACTGAAATTTGCCTTATCTGAAAGTCTGATAAACGCCAGAAAAATGACTAAGTCCAAAAAAAAAATGTTTTCAACTTTTTTCAATTTTACCCCCGTGGGATATATATTCTACCCACACACATTTGGAACTCTCCTGGGGTACCCTCACACATATTATTCCCTCATTTAGTGGATATTTTCACAAAAAAGTGAAATTTTCAAAAATCCAGAAAATTGGCTGAAAACGACTAAATATCAAAGAATCATTGGGCGAATCGCACTGGAACTGAAATCGGAACGCTCACTGACATTTGCCCTATCTGAAAGTATGATAAACGCCGGAAAAATGACTAAGTCCAAAAAAAAATGAGTTTTCAACTTTTTTCAATTTTACACCCGTGGGATATATATTCTACCCACACACATTTGGATCTCTCCTGGGGTACCCTCACACATATTATTCCCTCATTTAGTGGATATTTTCACAAAAAAGTGAAATTTTCTAAAATCCAGAAAATTGACTGAAAACGACTAAATATCAAAGACTCATTGGACGAATCGCTCTGGAACTGAAATTGCAACGCTCACTGGCATTTGCCCTATCTGAAAGTCTGATAAACGCCGGAAAAATCACTAAGTCCAAAAAAAAAAAATGTTTTCAACTTTTTTCAATTTTACCCCCGTGGGATATATATTCTACCCACACACATTTGGAACTCTCCTGGGGTACCCTCACACATATTATTCCCTCATTTAGTGGATATTTTCACAAAAAAGTGAAAGTTTCAAAAATCCAAAATATTGGCGGAAAACGACTAAAAATCAAGGACTCATTGGGCGAATCGCTCTGGAACTGAAATCGGAGTGCTCACTGACATTTCCCCTATCTGAAAGTCTGATAAACGCCGGAAAAATGACTAAGTCCAAAAAAAAAGAGTTTTCAAATTTTTCAATTTTACCCCCGTGGGATATATATTCTACCCACACACATTTGGAACTCTCCTGGGGTACCCTCACACATATTATTCCCTCATTTAGTGGATATTTTCACAAAAAAGTGAAATTTTCAAAAATCCAGAAAATTGGCTGAAAACGACTACATATCAAAGACTCATTGGACGAATCGCTCTGGAACTGAAATTGAGACGCTCACTGGCATTTGCCCTATCTGAAAGTCTGATAAACGCCGGAAAAATCACTAAGTCCAAAAAAAAAAAATGTTTTCAACTTTTTTCAATTTTACCCCCGTGGGATATATCTTCTACCCACACACATTTGGAACTCTCCTGGGGTACCCTCACACATATTATTCCCTCATTTAGTGGATATTTTCACAAAAAAGTGAAATTTTCAAAAATCCAAAATATTGGCTGAAAACGACTAAATATCAAGGACTCATTGGGCGAATCGCTCTGGAACTGAAATCGGAGCACTCACTGACATTTCCCCTATCTGAAAGTCTGATAAACGCCGGAAAAATGACTAAGTCCAAAAAAAAAAATGTTTTCAACTTTTTTCAATTTTACCCCCGTGGGATATATATTCTACCCACACACATTTGGAACTCTCCTGGGGTACCCTCGCGCATATTATTCCCTCATTTAGTGGATATTTTCACAAAAAAGTGAAATTTTCAAAAATCCAAAATAATGGCTGAAAACGACTAAATATCAAGGACTCATTGGGCGAATCGCTCTGGAACTGAAAACGGAATGCTCACTGACATTTCCCCTATCTGAAAGTCTGATAAACGACAGAAAAATGACTAAGTCCAAAAAAAAAAATGTTTTCAACTTTTTTCAATTTTACCCCCGTGGGATATATATTCTACCCACACACATTTGGAACTCTCCTGGGGTACCCTCACACATATTATTCCCTTATTTAGTGGATATTTTCACCAAAAAGTGAAATTTTCAAAAATCCAGAAAATTGGCTGAAAACGACTAAATATCAAGGACTCATTGGGCGAATCGCTCTGGAACTGAAATTGGAATGCTCACTGACATTTGCCCTATCTGAAAGTCTGATAAAAGCCGGAAAAATGACTAAGTCCCAAAAAAAAAATGTTTTCAACTTTTATCAATTTTACCCCCGTGGGATATATATTCTACCCACACACATTTGGAACTCTCCTGGGGTACCCTCGCACATATTATTCCCTCATTTAGTGGATATTTTCACAAAAAAGTGAAATTTTCAAAAATCCAAAATAATGGCTGAAAATGACTAAATATCAAGGATTCATTGGGCGAATCGCTCTGGAACTGAAATCGGAATGCTCACTGACATTTCCCCTATCTGAAAGTCTGATAAACGCCAGAAAAATGACTAAGTCCAACAAAAAAAATGTTTTCAACTTTTTTCAATTTTACCCCCGTGGGATATATATTCTACCCACACACATTTGGAACTCTCCTGGGGTACCCTCACACATATTATTCCCCAATTTAGTGGATATTTTCACAAAAAAGTGACATTTTCAAAAATCCAAAATATCGGCTGAAAACGACTAAATATCAAAGACTCATTGGGCGAATCGCTCTGGAACTGAAATTGGAACGCTCACTGACATTTGCCCTATCTGAAAGTCTGATAAACGCCGGAAAAATGACTACGTCCAAAAAAAAAAATTTTTTCAACTTTTTTCAATTTTACCCCGTGGGATATATATTCTACCCACACACATTTGGAACTCTCCTACGGTACCCTCACACATATTATTCCCTCATTTAGTGGATATTTTCACAAAAAAGTGAAATTTTCAAAAGTCCAGAAAATTGTCTGAAAACGACTAAATATCAAGGACTCATTGAGCGAATCGCTCTGGAACTGAAATTGGAACGCTCAATGACATTTGCCCTGTTTGAAAGTCTGATAAACGCCGGAAAAATGACTAAGTCCAAAAAAAAAGAGTTTTCAAATTTTTCAATTTTACCCCCGTGGGATATATATTCTACCCACACACATTTGGAACTCTCCTGGGGTACCCTCACACATATTATTCCCTCATTTAGTGGATATTTTCACAAAAAAGTGAAATTTTCAAAAATCCAGAAAATTGGCTGAAAACGACTAAATATCAAAGACTCATTGGACGAATCGCTCTGGAACTGAAATTGAGACGCTCACTGGCATTTGCCCTATCTGAAAGTCTGATAAACGCCGGAAAAATCACTAAGTCCAAAAAAAAAAAATGTTTTCAACTTTTTTCAATTTTACCCCCGTGGGATATATCTTCTACCCACACACATTTGGAACTCTCCTGGGGTACCCTCACACATATTATTCCCTCATTTAGTGGATATTTTCACAAAAAAGTGAAATTTTCAAAAATCCAAAATATTGGCTGAAAACGACTAAATATCAAGGACTCATTGGGCGAATCGCTCTGGAACTGAAATCGGAGCACTCACTGACATTTCCCCTATCTGAAAGTCTGATAAACGCCGGAAAAATGACTAAGTCCAAAAAAAAAAATGTTTTCAACTTTTTTCAATTTTACCCCCGTGGGATATATATTCTACCCACACACATTTGGAACTCTCCTGGGGTACCCTCGCGCATATTATTCCCTCATTTAGTGGATATTTTCACAAAAAAGTGAAATTTTCAAAAATCCAAAATAATGGCTGAAAACGACTAAATATCAAGGACTCATTGGGCGAATCGCTCTGGAACTGAAAACGGAATGCTCACTGACATTTCCCCTATCTGAAAGTCTGATAAACGACAGAAAAATGACTAAGTCCAAAAAAAAAAATGTTTTCAACTTTTTTCAATTTTACCCCCGTGGGATATATATTCTACCCACACACATTTGGAACTCTCCTGGGGTACCCTCACACATATTATTCCCTAATTTAGTGGATATTTTCACAAAAAAGTGACATTTTCAAAAATCCAAAATATTGGATGAAAACGACTAAATATCAAAGACTCATTGGGCGAATCGCTCTGGAACTGAAATTGGAACGCTCACTGACATTTGCCCTATCTGAAAGTCTGATAAACGCCTGAAAAATGAATAAGTCTAAAAAAAAAAATGTTTTCAACTTTTTTCAATTTTACCCCGTGGGATATATATTCTACCCACACACATTTGGAACTCTCATAGGGTACCCTCACACATATTATTACCTCATTTAGTGGACATTTTCACAAAAAAGTGAAATTTTCAAAAGTCCAGAAAATTGGCTGAAAACGACTAAATATCAAGGACTCATTGGGCGAATCGCTCTGGAACTGATATCGGTATGCTCACTGACATTTGCCCTATCTGAAAGTCTGATAAACGCCGGAAAAATGACTAAGTCCAAAAAAAAAGAGTTTTCAACTTTTTTCAATTTTACCCCCGTGGGATATATATTCTACCCACACACATTTGGAACTCTCCTGGGGTACCCTCACACATATTATTCCCTTATTTAGTGGATATTTTCACAAAAAAGTGAAATTTTCAATAATCCAGAAAATTGGCTGAAAACGACTAAATATCAAGGACTCATTGGGCGAATCGCTCTGTAACTGAAATCGGAACGGTCACTGACATTTTCCCTATCTGAAAGTCTGATAAACGCCGGAAAAATGACTAAGTCCAAAAAAAAAAATGTTTTCAACTTTTTTCAATTTTACCCCCGTGGGATATATATTCTACCCACACACATTTGGAACTCTCCTGGGGTACCCTCACGCATATTATTCCCTCATTTAGTGGATATTTTCACAAAAAAGTGAAATTTTCAAAAATCCAGAAAATTGGCTGAAAACGACTAAATATCAAAGACTCATTGGGCGAATCGCTCTGGAACTGAAATTGGAATGCTCACTGACATTTGCCCTATCTGAAAGTCTGATAAAAGCCGGAAAAATGACTAAGTACCAAAAAAAAAATGTTTTCAACTTTTTTCAATTTTACCCCCGTGGGATATATATTCTACCCACACACATTTGGAACTCTCCTGGGGTACCCTCACACATATTATTCCCTCATTTAGTGGATATTTTCACAAAAAAGTGAAATTTTCAAAAATCCAAAATAATGGCTGAAAACGACTAAATATCAAGGACTCATTGGGCGAATCGCTCTGGAACTGAAATCGGAATGCTCACTGACATTTCCCCTATCTGAAAGTCTGATAAACGCCAGAAAAATGGCTAAGTCCAAAAAAAAAAATGTTTTCAACTTTTTTCAATTTTACCCCCGTGGGATATATATTCTACCCACACACATTTGGAACTCTCCTGGGGTACCCTCACACATATTATTCCCTAATTTAGTGGATATTTTCACAAAAAAGTGAAATTTTCAAAAATCCAAAATATTGGCTGAAAACGACTAAATATCAAGGACTCATTGGGCGAATCGCTCTGGAACTGAAATTGGAGCGTTCACTGACATTTCCCCTATCTGAAAGTCTGATAAACGCCGGAAAAATGACTAAGTCCAAAAAAAAAATGTTTTCAACTTTTTTCAATTTTACCCCCGTGGGATATATATTCTTCCCACACACATTTGGAACTCTCCTGGGGTACCCTCACACATATTATTCCCTCATTTAGTGGATATTTTCACAAAAAAGTGAAATTTTCAAAAATCCAGAAAATTGGATGAAAACGACTAAATATCAAAGACTCATTGGGCGAATCGCTCTGGAACTGAAATTGGAACGCTCACTGACATTTGCCCTATCTGAAAGTCTGATAAACGCCTGAAAAATGACTAAGTCTAAAAAAAAAAATGTTTTCAACTTTTTTCAATTTTACCCCGTGGGATATATATTCTACCCACACACATTTGGAACTCTCATAGGGTACCCTCACACATATTATTCCCTCATTTAGTGGATATTTTCACAAAAAAAGTGAAATTTTCAAAAATCCAGAAAAATGACTGAAAACGACTAAATATCAAGGACTCATTGGGCAAATCGCTCTGGAACTGATATCGGTATGCTCACTGACATTTGCCCTATCTGAAAGTCTGATAAACGCCGGAAAAATGACTAAGTCCAAAAAAAAAGAGTTTTCAACTTTTTTCAATTTTACCCCCGTGGGATATATATTCTACCCACACACATTTGGAACTGTCCTGGGGTACCCTCACACATATTATTCCCTTATTTAGTGGATATTTTCACAAAAAAGTGAAATTTTCAATAATCCAGAAAATTGGCTGAAAACGACTAAATATCAAAGACTCATTGGGCGAATCGCTCTGGAACTGAAATCGGTACGCTCACTGACATTTGCCCTATCTGAAAGTCTGATAAACGCCGGAAAAATGACTAAGTCCAAAAAAAAAGAGTTTTCAACTTTTTTCAATTTTACACCCGTGGGATATATATTCTACCCACACACATTTGGAACTCTCCTGGGGTACCCTCACACATATTATTCCCTCATTTAGTGGATATTTTCACAAAAAAGTGAAATTTTCAAAAATCCAAAATATTGGCTGAAAACGACAAAATATCAAGGACTCATTGGGCGAATAGCTCTGGAACTGAAATCGGAGCGCTCACTGACATTTCCCCTATCTGAAAGTCTGATAAACGCCGGAAAAATGACTAAGTCCAAAAAAAAAATGTTTTCAACTTTTTCCAATTTTACCCCCGTGGGATATACATTCTTCCCACACACATTTGGAACTCTCCTGGGGTACCCTCACACATATTATTCCCTTATTTAGTGGATATTTTCACAAAAAAGTGAAATTTTCAAAAATCCAGAAAATTGGCTGAAAACGACTAAATATCAAGGACTCATTGGGCGAATCGCTCTGTAACTGAAATTGGAACAATCACTGACATTTTCCCTATCTGAAAGTCTGATAAACGCCGGAAAAATGACTAAGTCCAAAAAAAAAAATGTTTTCAACTTTTTTCAATTTTACGCCCGTGGGATATATATTCTACCCACACACATTTGGAACTCTCCTGGGGTACCCTCACGCATATTATTCCCTCATTTAGTGGATATTTTCACAAAAAAGTGAAATTTTCAAAAATCCAAAAAATTGGCTGAAAACGACTAAATATCAAAGACTCATTGGGCGAATCGCTCTGGAACTGAAATTGGAATGCTCACTGACATTTGCCCTATCTGAAAGTCTGATAAAAGCCGGAAAAATGACTAAGTCCAAAAAAAATTTTTTTTAAACTTTTTTCAATTTTACCCCCGTGGGATATATATTCTACCCACACACATTTGGAACTCTCCTGGGGTACCCTCACACATATTATTCCCTCATTTAGTGGATATTTTCACAAAAAAGTGAAATTTTCAAAAATCCAGAAAATTGGCTGAAAACGACTAAATAACAAGGACTCATTGGGCGAATCGCTCTGGAACTGAAATTGGAATGCTCACTGACATTTCCCCTATCTGAAAGTCTGATAAACGCCAGAAAAATGACTAAGTCCAAAAAAAAGTTTTTTTCAACTTTTTTCAATTTTACCCCTGTGGGATATATATTCTACCCACACACATTTGGAACTCTCCTGGGGTACCCTCACACATATTATTCCCTCATTTAGTGGATATTTTCACAAAAAAGTGAAATTTTCGAAAATCCAGAAAATTGGCTGAAAACGACTAAATAACAAGGAGTCATTGGGCGAATCGCTCTAGAACGGAAATCGGAACGCTCACTGACATTTCCCCTATCTGAAAGTCTAATAAACGCCAGAAAAATCACTAAGTCCAAAAAAAAATTTATTTTTTTATTTTTTTCAATTTTACCCCCGTGGGATATATATTCTACCCACACACATTTGGAACTCTCCTGGTGTACCCTCACACATATTATTCCTTCATTTAGTGGATATCTTCACAAAAAAGTGACATTTTCAAAAATCCAGAAAATTGGCTGAAAACGACTATATAACAAGGACTCATTGGGCGAATCGCTCTGGAACTGAAATTGGAACGCTCACTGACATTTGCCTTATCTGAAAGTCTGATAAATGCCAGAAAAATGACTAAGTCTAGAAAAAAAAATTTTTCAACTTTTTTCAATTTTACCCCAATGTGATATATATTCTACCCACACACATTTGGAACTCTCCTGGGGTACCCTCACACATATTATTCCCTCATTTAGTGGATATTTTCACAAAAAAGTGAAATTTTCAAAAATCCAGAAAATTGGCTGAAAACGACTAAATATCAAGGACTCATTGGGCGAATCGCTATGGAACTGAAATCGGAATGCTCACTGACATTTCCCCTATCTGAAAGTCTGATAAACGCCAGAAAAATGACTAAGTCCAAAAAAAATTTTTTTCAACTTTTTTCAATTTTCCCCCGTGGGATATATATTCTTCCCACACACATTTGGAACTCTCCTGGGGTACCCTCACACATATTATTCCCTCATTTAGTGGATATTTTCACAAAAAAGTGAAAATTTCAAAAATCCAGAAAATTGGCTGAAAACGACTAAATAACAAGGAGTCATTGGGCGAATCACTCTGGAACTGAAATCGGAATGCTCACTGACATTTCCCCTATCTGAAAGTCTGATAAACGCCAGAAAAATCACTAAGTCCAAAAAAAATTTTTTTCAACTTTTTTCAATTTTACCCCCGTGGGATATATATTCTTCCCACACACATTTGGAACTCTCCTGGGGTACCCTCACACATATTATTCCCTCATTTAGTGGATATTTTCACAAAAAAGTGAAAATTTCAAAAATCCAGAAAATTGGCTGAAAACGACTAAATAACAAGGAGTCATTGGGCGAATCACTCTGGAACTGAAATCGGAATGCTCACTAACATTTCCCCTATCTGAAAGTCTGATAAACGCCAGAAAAATCACTAAGTCCAAAAAAAAATTTTTTTAAACTTTTTTCAATTTTACCCCCGTGGGATATATATTCTACCCACACACATTTGGAACTCTCCTGGGGTACCCTCACACATATTATTCCCTCATTTAGTGGATATTTTCACAAAAAAGTGAAATTTTCAAAAATCCAGAAAATTGGCTGAAAACGACTAAATAACAATGACTCATTGGGCGAATCGCTCTGGAACTGAAATCGGAACACTCACTGACATTTCCCCTATCTGAAAGTCTGATAAACGCTGGAAAAACGACTAAGTCCAAAAAAAAAATTTTTTCAACTTTTTTCAATTTTACCCCCGTGGGATATATAATCTACCCACACACATTTGGAACTCTCCTGGGGTACCCTCACACATATTATTCCCTCATTTAGTGGATATTTTGACAAAAAAGTGAAATTTTCAAAAATCCAAAAAATTGGCTGAAAACGACTAAATATCAAGGACTCATTGGGTTAATCACTCTGGTACTGAAATCGGAATGCTCACTGACATTTCCCCTATCAGAAAGTCTGATAAACGCCAGATAAATGACTAAGTCCAAAAAAAATTTTTTTTAAACTTTTTTCAATTTTACCCCCGTGGGATATATATTCTACCCACATACATTTGGAACTCTCCTGGGGTACCCTCACACATATTATTCCCTCATTTAGTGGATATTTTCACAAAAAAGTGAAATTTTCAAAAATCCAGAAAATTGGCTGAAAACGACTAAATAACAAGGACTCATTGGGCGAATCGCTCTGGAACTGAAATTGGAATGCTCACTGACATTTCCCCTATCTGAAAGTCTGATAACCGCCAGAAAAATGACTAAGTCCAAAAAAAAGTTTTTTTCAACTTTTTTCAATTTTACCCCCGTGGGATATATATTCTACCCACACACATTTGGAACTCTCCTGGTGTACCCTCACACATATTATTCCTTCATTTAGTGGATATCTTCACAAAAAAGTGACATTTTCAAAAATCCAGAAAATTGGCTGAAAACGACTAAATAACAAGGACTCATTGGGCGAATCGCTCTGGAACTGAAATTGGAACGCTCACTGACATTTGCCTTATCTGAAACTCTGATAAACGCCAGAAAAATGACTAAGTCTAGAAAAAAATTTTTTTCAACTTTTTTCAATTTTACCCCAATGTGATATATATTCTACCCACACACATTTGGAACTCTCCTGGGGTACCCTCACACATATTATTCCCTCATTTAGTGGATATTTTCACAAAAAAGTGAAATTTTCAAAAATCCAGAAAATTGGCTGAAAACGACTAAATATCAAGGACTCATTGGGCGAATCGCTATGGAACTGAAATCGGAATGCTCACTGACATTTCCCCTATCTGAAAGTCTGATAAACGCCAGAAAAATGACTAAGTCCAAAAAAAATTTTTTTCAACTTTTTTCAATTTTACCCCCGTGGGATATATATTCTACCCACACACATTTGGAAATCTCCTGGGGTACCCTCACACATATTATTCCCTCATTTAGTGGATATTTTGACAAAAAAGTGAAATTTTCAAAAATCCCAAAAATTGGCTGAAAACGACTAAATATCAAGGACTCATTGGGTGAATCACTCTGGTACTGAAATCGGAATGCTCACTGACATTTCCCCTATCAGAAAGTTTGATAAACGCCAGAAAAATCACTAAGTCCAAAAAAAATTTTTTTCAACTTTTTTCAATTTTACCCCCGTGGGATATATATTCTTCCCACACACATTTGGAACTCTCCTGGGGTACCCTCACACATATTATTCCCTCATTTAGTGGATATTTTCACAAAAAAGTGAAAATTTCAAAAATCCAGAAAATTGGCTGAAAACGACTAAATAACAAGGAGTCATTGGGCGAATCACTCTGGAACTGAAATCGGAATGCTCACTAACATTTCCCCTATCTGAAAGTCTGATAAACGCCAGAAAAATCACTAAGTCCAAAAAAAAATTTTTTTAAACTTTTTTCAATTTTACCCCCGTGGGATATATATTCTACCCACACACATTTGGAACTCTCCTGGGGTACCCTCACACATATTATTCCCTCATTTAGTGGATATTTTCACAAAAAAGTGAAATTTTCAAAAATCCAGAAAATTGGCTGAAAACGACTAAATAACAATGACTCATTGGGCGAATCGCTCTGGAACTGAAATCGGAACACTCACTGACATTTCCCCTATCTGAAAGTCTGATAAACGCTGGAAAAACGACTAAGTCCAAAAAAAATTTTTTTCAACTTTTTTCAATTTTACCCCCGTGGGATATATATTCTTCCCACACACATTTGGAACTCTCCTGGGGTACCCTCACACATATTATTCCCTCATTTAGTGGATATTTTCACAAAAAAGTGAAAATTTCAAAAATCCAGAAAATTGGCTGAAAACGACTAAATAACAAGGAGTCATTGGGCGAATCACTCTGGAACTGAAATCGGAATGCTCACTAACATTTCCCCTATCTGAAAGTCTGATAAACGCCAGAAAAATCACTAAGTCCAAAAAAAAATTTTTTTAAACTTTTTTCAATTTTACCCCCGTGGGATATATATTCTACCCACACACATTTGGAACTCTCCTGGGGTACCCTCACACATATTATTCCCTCATTTAGTGGATATTTTCACAAAAAAGTGAAATTTTCAAAAATCCAGAAAATTGGCTGAAAACGACTAAATAACAATGACTCATTGGGCGAATCGCTCTGGAACTGAAATCGGAACACTCACTGACATTTCCCCTCTCTGAAAGTCTGATAAACGCTGGAAAAACGACTAAGTCCAAAAAAAAATTTTTTTAAACTTTTTTCAATTTTACCCCCGTGGGATATATATTCTACCCACACACATTTGGAACTCTCCTGGGGTACCCTCACACATATTATTCCCTCATTTAGTGGATATTTTCACAAAAAAGTGAAATTTTCAAAAATCCAGAAAATTGGCTGAAAACGACTAAATAACAAGGACTCATTGGGCGAATCGCTCTGGAACTGAAATTGGAATGCTCACTGACATTTCCCCTATCTGAAAGTCTGATAAACGCCAGAAAAATGACTAAGTCCAAAAAAAAGTTTTTTTCAACTTTTTTTAATTTTACCCCTGTGGGATATATATTCTACCCACACACATTTGGAACTCTCCTGGGGTACCCTCACACATATTATTCCCTCATTTAGTGGATATTTTCACAAAAAAGTGAAATTTTCGAAAATCCAGAAAATTGGCTGAAAACGACTAAATAACAAGGAGTCATTGGGCGAATCGCTCTAGAACGGAAATCGGAACGCTCACTGACATTTCCCCTATCTGAAAGTCTGATAAACGCCAGAAAAATCACTAAGTCCAAAAAAAAATTTATTTTTTTATTTTTTTCAATTTTACCCCCGTGTGATATATATTCTACCCACACACATTTGGAACTCTCCTGGTGTACCCTCACACATATTATTCCTTCATTTAGTGGATATCTTCACAAAAAAGTGACATTTTCAAAAATCCAGAAAATTGGCTGAAAACGACTATATAACAAAGACTCATTGGGCGAATCGCTCTGGAACTGAAATTGGAACGCTCACTGACATTTGCCTTATCTTAAAGTCTGATAAATGCCAGAAAAATGACTAAGTCTAGAAAAAAAATTTTTTCAACTTTTTTCAATTTTACCCCAATGTGACATATATTCTACCCACACACATTTGGAACTCTCCTGGGGTACCCTCACACATATTATTCCCTCATTTAGTGGATATTTTCACAAAAAAGTGAAATTTTCAAAAATCCAGAAAATTGGCTGAAAACGACTAAACATCAAGGACTCATTGGGCGAATCGCTATGGAACTGAAATCGGAATGCTCACTGACATTTCCCCTATCTGAAAGTCTGATAAACGCCAGAAAAATGACTAAGTCCAAAAAAATTTTTTTTCAACTTTTTTCAATTTTCCCCCGTGGGATATATATTCTTCCCACACACATTTGGAACTCTCCTGGGGTACCCTCACACATATTATTCCCTCATTTAGTGGATATTTTCACAAAAAAGTGAAAATTTCAAAAATCCAGAAAATTGGCTGAAAACGACTAAATAACAAGGAGTCATTGGGCGAATCACTCTGGAACTGAAATCGGAATGCTCACTGACATTTCCCCTATCTGAAAGTCTGATAAACGCCAGAAAAATCACTAAGTCCAAAAAAAAATTTTTTTAAACTTTTTTCAATTTTACCCCCGTGGGATATATATTCTACCCACACACATTTGGAACTCTCCTGGGGTACCCTCACACATATTATTCCCTCATTTAGTGGATATTTTCACAAAAAAGTGAAATTTTCAAAAATCCAGAAAATTGGCTGAAAACGACTAAATAACAATGACTCATTGGGCGAATCGCTCTGGAACTGAAATCGGAACACTCACTGACATTTCCCCTATCTGAAAGTCTGATAAACGCTGGAAAAACGACTAAGTCCAAAAAAAAAATTTTTTCAACTTTTTTCAATTTTACCCCCGTGGGATATATAATCTACCCACACACATTTGGAACTCTCCTGGGGTACCCTCACACATATTATTCCCTCATTTAGTGGATATTTTGACAAAAAAGTGAAATTTTCAAAAATCCAAAAAATTGGCTGAAAACGACTAAATATCAAGGACTCATTGGGTTAATCACTCTGGTACTGAAATCGGAATGCTCACTGACATTTCCCCTATCAGAAAGTCTGATAAACGCCAGATAAATGACTAAGTCCAAAAAAAAATTTTTTTAAACTTTTTTCAATTTTACCCCCGTGGGATATATATTCTACCCACACACATTTGGAACTCTCCTGGGGTACCCTCACACATATTATTCCCTCATTTAGTGGATATTTTCACAAAAAAGTGAAATTTTCAAAAATCCAGAAAATTGGCTGAAAACGACTAAATAACAAGGACTCATTGGGCGAATCGCTCTGGAACTGAAATTGGAATGCTCACTGACATTTCCCCTATCTGAAAGTCTGATAAACGCCAGAAAAATGACTAAGTCCAAAAAAAAGTTTTTTTCAACTTTTTTCAATTTTACCCCCGTGGGATATATATTCTACCCACACACATTTGGAACTCTCCTGGTGTACCCTCACACATATTATTCCTTCATTTAGTGGATATCTTCACAAAAAAGTGACATTTTCAAAAATCCAGAAAATTGGCTGAAAACGACTAAATAACAAGGACTCATTGGGCGAATCGCTCTGGAACTGAAATTGGAACGCTCACTGACATTTGCCTTATCTGAAACTCTGATAAACGCCAGAAAAATGACTAAGTCTAGAAAAAAATTTTTTTCAACTTTTTTCAATTTTACCCCAATGTGATATATATTCTACCCACACACATTTGGAACTCTCCTGGGGTACCCTCACACATATTATTCCCTCATTTAGTGGATATTTTCACAAAAAAGTGAAATTTTCAAAAATCCAGAAAATTGGCTGAAAACGACTAAATATCAAGGACTCATTGGGCGAATCGCTATGGAACTGAAATCGGAATGCTCACTGACATTTCCCCTATCTGAAAGTCTGATAAACGCCAGAAAAATGACTAAGTCCAAAAAAAAGTTTTTTTCAACTTTTTTCAATTTTACCCCCGTGGGATATATATTCTACCCACACACATTTGGAACTCTCCTGGTGTACCCTCACACATATTATTCCCTCATTTAGTGGATATTTTGACAAAAAAGTGAAATTTTCAAAAATCCCAAAAATTGGCTGAAAACGACTAAATATCAAGGACTCATTGGGTGAATCACTCTGGTACTGAAATCGGAATGCTCACTGACATTTCCCCTATCAGAAAGTCTGATAAACGCCAGAAAAATGACTAAGTCCAAAAAAAATTTTTTTTAAACTTTTTTCAATTTTACCCCCGTGGGATATATATTCTACCCACACACATTTGGAACTCTCCAGGGGTACCCTCACACATATTATTCCCTCATTTAGTGGATATTTTGACAAAAAAGTGAAATTTTCAAAAATCCAAAAAATTGGCTGAAAACGACTAAATATCAAGGACTCATTGGGCGAATCGCTCTGGAACTGAAATCGGAACGCACACTGACATTTGCCCTATCTGAAAGTCTGATAAACGCCAGAAAAATGACTAAGTCCAAAAAAAAATTTTTTTTAAACGTTCTTCAATTTTACCCCCGTTTGATATATATTCTACCCACACACATTTGGAACTCTCCTGGGGTACCCTCACACATATTATTCCCTCATTTAGTGGATATTTTCACAAAAAAAGTTAAATTTTCAAAAATCCAGAAAATTGGCTGAAAACTACTAAATATCAAGGACACTTTGGGCGAATCGCTCTGGAACTGAAATCAGAATGCTCACTGACATTTCCCCTAACTGAAAGTCTGATAAACGCTGGAAAAATGACTAAGTCCAAAAAAAAAATGTTTTCAACTTTTTTCAATTTTTCCCCCGTGGGATATATATTCTACCCACACACATTTGGAACTCTCCTGGGGTACCCTCACACATATTATTCCCTCATTTAGTGGATATTTTGACAAAAAAGTGAAATTTTCAAAAATCCAAAAAATTGGCTGAAAACGACTAAATATCAAGGACTCATTGAGTTAATCACTCTGGTACTGAAATCGGAATGCTCACTGACATTTCCCCTATCAGAAAGTCTGATAAACGCCAGAAAAATGACTAAGTCCAAAAAAAATTTTTTTTAAACTTTTTTCAATTTTACCCCCGTGGGATATATATTCTACCCACACACATTTGGAACTCTCCTGGGGTACCCTCACACATATTATTCCCTCATTTACTGGATATTTTCACAAAAAAGTGAAATTTTCAAAAATACAGAAAATTGGCTGAAAACGACTAAATAACAAGGACTCATTGGGAGAATCACTCTGGAACTGAAATCGGAACGCTCACTGACATTTCCCCTATCTGAAAGTCTGATAAACGCCGGAAAAATGACTATGTCCAAAAAAAAATTTTTTTCAACTTTTTTCAATTTTATCCCCGTGGGATATATATTCTACCCACACACATTTGGAACTCTCCTGGGGTACCCTCACACATATTATTCCCTCATTTAGTGGATATTTTCACAAAAAAGTGAAATTTTCGAAAATCCAGAAAATTGGCTGAAAACGACTAAATAACAAGGAGTCATTGGGCGAATCGCTCTGGAACGGAAATCGGAACGCTCACTGACATTTCCCCTATCTGAAAGTCTGATAAACGCCAGAAAAATGACTAAGTCCAAAAAAAAGTTTTTTTCAACTTTTTTCAATTTTACCCCTGTGGGATATATATTCTACCCACACACATTTGGAACTCTACTGGGGTACCCTCACACATATTATTCCCTCATTTAGTGGATATTTTCACAAAAAAGTGAAATTTTCGAAAATCCAGAAAATTGGCTGAAAACGACTAAATAACAAGGAGTCATTGGGCGAATTGCTCTAGACCGGAAATTGGAACGCTCACTGACATTTCCCCTATCTGAAAGTATGATAAACGCCAGAAAAATCACTAAGTCCAAAAAAAAATTTATTTTTTTATTTTTTTCAATTTTACCCCCGTGGGATATATATTCTACCCACACACATTTGGAACTCTCCTGGTGTACCCTCACACATATTATTCCTTCATTTAGTGGATATCTTCACAAAAAAGTGACATTTTCAAAAATCCAGAAAATTGGCTGAAAACGACTAAATAACAAGGACTCATTGGGCGAATCGCTCTGGAACTGAAATTGGAACGCTCACTGACATTTGCCTTATCTGAAACTCTGATAAACGCCAGAAAAATGACTAAGTCTAGAAAAAAACTTTTTTCAACTTTTTTCAATTTTACCCCAATGTGATATATATTCTACCCACACACATTTGGAACTCTCCTGGGGTACCCTCACACATATTATTCCCTCATTTAGTGGATATTTTCACAAAAAAGTGAAATTTTCAAAAATCCAGAAAATTGGCTGAAAACGACTAAATATCAAGGACTCATTGGGCGAATCGCTCTGGAACTGAAATCGGAATGCTCACTGACATTTGCCCTATCTGAAAGTCTGATAAACGCCAGAAAAATGACTAAGTCCAAAAAAAAATTTTTTTTAAACGTTCTTCAATTTTACCCACGTTTGATATATATTCTACCCACACACATTTGGAACTCTCCTGGGGTACCCTCACACATATTATTCCCTCATTTAGTGGATATTTTCACAAAAAAGTGAAATTTTCAAAAATCCAGAAAATTGGCTGAAAACGACTAAATATCAAGGACTCATTGGGCGAATCGCTATGGAACTGAAATCGGAACGCACACTGACATTTGCCCTATCTGAAAGTCTGATAAACGCCGGAAAAATGACTAAGTCCAAAAAAAAATTTTTTTAAACTTTTTTCAATTTTACCCCCGTGGGATATATATTCTACCCACACACATTTGGAACTCTCCTGGGGTACCCTCACACATATTATTCCCTCATTTACTGGATATTTTCACAAAAAAGTGAAATTTTCAAAAATACAGAAAATTGGCTGAAAACGACTAAATAACAAGGACTCATTGGGAGAATCACTCTGGAACTGAAATCGGAACGCTCACTGACATTTCCCCTATCTGAAAGTCTGATAAATGCCGGAAAAATGACTATGTCCAAAAAAAAATTTTTTTCAACTTTTTTCAATTTTATCCCCGTGGGATATATATTCTACCCACACACATTTGGAACTCTCCTGGGGTACCCTCACACATATTATTCCCTCATTTAGTGGATATTTTCACAAAAAAGTGAAATTTTCGAAAATCCAGAAAATTGGCTGAAAACGACTAAATAACAAGAAGTCATTGGGCGAATCGCTCTGGAACGGAAATCGGAACGCTCACTGACATTTCCCCTATCTGAAAGTCTGATAAACGCCAGAAAAATCACTAAGTCCAAAAAAAAATTTATTTTTTTATTTTTTTCAATTTTACCCCCGTGGGATATATATTCTACCCACACACATTTGGAACTCTCCTGGTGTACCCTCACACATATTATTCCCTCATTTAGTGGATATTTTCACAAAAAAGTGAAATTTTCAAAAATCCAGAAAATTGGCTGAAAACGACTAAATATCAAGGACTCATTGGGCGAATCGCTATGGAACTGAAATCGGAATGCTCACTGACATTTCCCCTATCTGAAAGTCTGATAAACGCCAGAAAAATGACTAAGTCCAAAAAAAATTTTTTTCAACTTTTTTCAATTTTACCCCCATGGGATATATATTCTACCCACACACATTTGGAACTCTCCTGGGTACCCTCACACATATTATTCCCTCATTTAGTGGATATTTTCACAAAAAAGTGAAATTTTCAAAAATCCAGAAAATTGGCTGAAAACGACTAAATAACAAGGAGTCATTGGGCGAATCACTCTGGAACTGAAATCGGAACGCTCACTGACATTTCCCCTATCTGAAAGTCTGATAAACGCCAGAAAAATCAATAAGTCCAAAAAAAAATTTTTTTAAACTTTTTTCAATTTTACCCCCGTGGGATATATATTCTACCCACACACATTTGGAACTCTCCTGGGGTACCCTCACACATATTATTCCCTCATTTAGTGGATATTTTCACAAAAAAGTGAAATTTTCAAAAATCCAGAAAATTGGCTGAAAACGACTAAATAACAATGACTCATTGGGCGAATTGCTCTGGAACTGAAATCGGAACACTCACTGACATTTCCCCTATCTGAAAGTCTGATAAACGCCAGAAAAATCAATAAGTCGAAAAAAAAATTTTTTTAAACTTTTTTCAATTTTACCCCCGTGGGATATATATTCTACCCACACACATTTGGAACTCTCCTGGGGTACCCTCACACATATTATTCCCTCATTTAGTGGATATTTTCACAAAAAAGTGAAATTTTCAAAAATCCAGAAAATTGGCTGAAAACGACTAAATAACAATGACTCATTGGGCGAATTGCTCTGGAACTGAAATCGGAACACTCACTGACATTTCCCCTATCTGAAAGTCTGATAAACGCCAGAAAAATGACTAAGTCCAAAAAAAAATTTTTTTCAACTTTTTTCAATTTTACCCCTGTTGGATATATATTCTACCCACACACATTTGGAACTCTCCTGGGGTACCCTCACACATATTATTCCCTCATTTAGTGGATATTTTCACAAAAAAGTGAAATTTTCGAAAATGAAAATTGGCTGAAAACGACTAAATAACAAGGAGTCATTGGGCGAATTGCTCTGGAACTGAAATTGGAACACTCACTGACATTTCCCCTATCTGAAAGTCTGATAAACGCTGGAAAAATGACTAAGTCCAAAAAAAAAAATTTTTTCAACTTTTTTCAATTTTACCCCCGTGGGATATACATTCTACCCACACACATTTGGAACTCTCCAGGGGTACCCTCACACATATTATTCCCTCATTTAGTGGATATTTTCACAAAAAAGTTAAATTTTCAAAAATCCAGAAAATTGGCTGAAAACTACTAAATATCAAGGACACTTTGGGCGAATCGCTCTGGAACTGAAATCGGAATGCTCACTGACATTTCCCCTAACTGAAAGTCTGATAAACGCTGGAAAAATGACTAAGTCCAAAAAAAAAATGTTTTCAACTTTTTTCAATTTTTCCCCCGTGGGATATATATTCTACCCACACACATTTAGAACTCTCCTGGGGTACCCTCACACATATTATTCCCTCATTTACTGGATATTTTCACAAAAAAGTGAAATTTTCAAAAATACAGAAAATTGGCTGAAAACGACTAAATAACAAGGACTCATTGGGAGAATCACTCTGGAACTGAAATCAGAACGCTCACTGACATTTCCCCTATCTGAAAGTCTGATAAACGCCGGAAAAATGACTAAGTCCAAAAAAAAATTTTTTTCAACTTTTTTCAATTTTATCCCCGTGGGATATATATTCCACCCACACACATTTGGAACTCTCCTGGGGTACCCTCACACATATTATTCCCTCATTTAGTGGATATTTTCACAAAAAAGTGAAATTTTCAAAAATCCAGAAAATTGGCTGAAAACGACTAAATAACAATGACTCATTGGGCGAATTGCTCTGGAACTGAAATCGGAACACTCACTGACATTTCCCCTATCTGAAAGTCTGATAAACGCCAGAAAAATCACTAAGTCCAAAAAAAATTTTTTTAAACTTTTTTCAATTTTACCCCCGTGGGATATATATTCTACCCACACACATTTGGAACTCTCCTGGTGTACCCTCACACATATTATTCCTTCATTTAGTGGATATCTTCACAAAAAAGTGACATTTTCAAAAATCCAGAAAATTGGCTGAAAACGACTAAATAACAAGGACTCATTGGGCGAATCGCTCTGGAACTGAAATTGGAACGCTCACTGACATTTGCCTTATCTGAAACTCTGATAAACGCCACAAAAATGACTAAGTCTAGAAAAAAAATTTTTTCAACTTTTTTCAATTTTACCCCAATGTGATATATATTCTACCCACACACATTTGGAACTCTCCTGGGTTACCCTCACACATATTATTCCCTCATTTAGTGGATATTTTCACAAAAAAGTGAAATTTTCAAAAATCCAGAAAATTGGCTGAAAACGACTAAATATCAAGGACTCATTGGGCGAATCGCTATGGAACTGAAATCGGAATGCTCACTGACATTTCCCCTATCTGAAAGTCTGATAAACGCCAGAAAAATGACTAAGTCCAAAAAAAATTTTTTTCAACTTTTTTCAATTTTACCCCCGTGGGATATATATTCTACCCACACACATTTGGAAATCTTCTGGGGTACCCTCACACATATTATTCCCTCATTTAGTGGATATTTTGACAAAAAAGTGACATTTTCAAAAATCCAGAAAATTGGCTGAAAACAACTAAATAACAAGGACTCATTGGGAGAATCACTCTGGAACTGAAATCGGAACGCTCACTGACATTTCCCCTATCTGAAAGTCTGATAAACGCCAGAAAAATGACTAAGTCCAAAAAAAAATTTTTTTTAAACGTTCTTCAATTTTACCCCCGTTTGATATATATTCTACCCACACACATTTGGAACTCTCCTGGGGTACCCTCACACATATTATTCCCTCATTTAGTGGATATTTTCACAAAAAAAGTTAAATTTTCAAAAATCCAGAAAATTGGCTGAAAACTACTAAATATCAAGGACACTTTGGGCGAATCGCTCTGGAACTGAAATCGGAATGCTCACTGACATTTCCCCTAACTGAAACTCTAATAAACGCTGGAAAAATGACTAAGTCCAAAAAAAAAATGTTTTCAACTTTTTTCAATTTTTCCCCCGTGGAATATATATTCTACCCACACACATTTGGTACTCTCCTGGGGTACCCTCACACATATTATTCCCTCATTTAGTGGATATTTTCACAAAAAAGTGAAATTTTCGAAAATCCAGAAAATTGGCTGAAAACGACTAAATAACAAGGAGTCATTGGGCGAATCGCTCTGGAACGGAAATCGGAACGCTCACTGACATTTCCCCTATCTGAAAGTCTGATAAACGCCAGAAAAATCACTAAGTCCAAAAAAAATTTTATTTTTTTATTTTTTTCAATTTTACCCCCGTGGGATATATATTCTACCCACACACATTTGGAACTCTCCTGGTGTACCCTCACACATATTATTCCCTCATTTAGTGGATATTTTCACAAAAAAGTGAAATTTTCAAAAATCCAGAAAATTGGCTGAAAACGACTAAATATCAAGGACTCATTGGGCGAATCGCTATGGAACTGAAATCGGAATGCTCACTGACATTTCCCCTATCTGAAAGTCTGATAAACGCCAGAAAAATGACTAAGTCCAAAAAAAATTTTTTTCAACTTTTTTCAATTTTACCCCCATGGGATATATATTCTACCCACACACATTTGGAACTCTCCTGGGTACCCTCACACATATTATTCCCTCATTTAGTGGATATTTTCACAAAAAAGTGAAATTTTCAAAAATCCAGAAAATTGGCTGAAAACGACTAAATAATAAGGAGTCATTGGGCGAATCACTCTGGAACTGAAATCGGAACGCTCACTGACATTTCCCCTATCTGAAAGTCTGATAAACGCCAGAAAAATCAATACGTCCAAAAAAAAATTTTTTTAAACTTTTTTCAATTTTACCCCCGTGGGATATATATTCTACCCACACACATTTGGAACTCTCCTGGGGTACCCTCACACATATTATTCCCTCATTTAGTGGATATTTTCACAAAAAAGTGAAATTTTCAAAAATCCAGAAAATTGGCTGAAAACGACTAAATAACAATGACTCATTGGGCGAATTGCTCTGGAACTGAAATCGGAACACTCACTGACATTTCCCCTATCTGAAAGTCTGATAAACGCCAGAAAAATCACTAAGTCCAAAAAAAATTTTATTTTTTTATTTTTTTCAATTTTACCCCCGTGGGATATATATTCTACCCACACACATTTGGAACTCTCCTGGTGTACCCTCACACATATTATTCCCTCATTTAGTGGATATTTTCACAAAAAAGTGAAATTTTCAAAAATCCAGAAAATTGGCTGAAAACGACTAAATATCAAGGACTCATTGGGCGAATCGCTATGGAACTGAAATCGGAATGCTCACTGACATTTCCCCTATCTGAAAGTCTGATAAACGCCAGAAAAATGACTAAGTCCAAAAAAATTTTTTTCAACTTTTTTCAATTTTACCCCCATGGGATATATATTCTACCCACACACATTTGGAACTCTCCTGGGTACCCTCACACATATTATTCCCTCATTTAGTGGATATTTTCACAAAAAAGTGAAATTTTCAAAAATCCAGAAAATTGGCTGAAAACGACTAAATAACAAGGAGTCATTGGGCGAATCACTCTGGAACTGAAATCGGAACGCTCACTGACATTTCCCCTATCTGAAAGTCTGATAAACGCCAGAAAAATCAATAAGTCCAAAAAAAAATTTTTTTAAACTTTTTTCAATTTTACCCCCGTGGGATATATATTCTACCCACACACATTTGGAACTCTCCTGGGGTACCCTCACACATATTATTCCCTCATTTAGTGGATATTTTCACAAAAAAGTGAAATTTTCGAAAATCCAGAAAATTGGCTGAAAACGACTAAATAACAAGGACTCATTGGGCGAATCGCTCTGGAACGGAAATCGGAACACTCACTGACATTTCCCCTATCTGAAAGTCTGAAAAACGCCAGAAAAATCACTAAGTCCAAAAAAAATTTTTTTAAACTTTTTTCAATTTTACCCCCGTGGGATATATATTCTACCCACACACATTTGGAATTCTCCTGGGGTACCCTCACACATATTATTCCCTCATTTAGTGGATATTTTCACAAAAAAGTGAAATTTTCAAAAATCCAGAAAATTGGCTGAAAACGACTAAATAACAATGACTCATTGGGTGAATTGCTCTGGAACTGAAATTGGAACACTCACTGACATTTCCCCTATCTGAAAGTCTGATAAACGCTGGAAAAATGACTAAGTCCAAAAAAAAAATTTTTTTCAACTTTTTTCAATTTTACCCCCGTGGGATATATATTCTACCCACACACATTTGGAACTCTCCAGGGGTACCCTCACACATATTATTCCCTCATTTAGTGGATATTTTCACAAAAAAGTTAAATTTTCAAAAATCCAGAAAATTGGCTGAAAACTACTAAATATCAAGGACACTTTGGGCGAATCGCTCTGGAACTGAAATCGGAATGCTCACTGACATTTCCCCTAACTGAAAGTCTGATAAACGCTGGAAAAATGACTAAGTCCAAAAAAAAAATGTTTTCAACTTTTTTCAATTTTTCCCCCGTGGGATATATATTCTACCCACACACATTTAGAACTCTCCTGGGGTACCCTCACACATATTATTCCCTCATTTAGTGGATATTTTCACAAAAAAGTGAAATTTTCAAAAATCCAAAAAATTGGCTGAAAACTACTAAATATCAAGGACACTTTGGGCGAATCGCTCTGGAACTGAAATCGGAATGCTCACTGACATTTCCCCTATCTGAAAGTCTGATAAACGCCAGAAAAATGACTAAGTCCAAAAAAAATTTTTTTCAACTTTTTTCAATTTTACCCCCATGGGATATATATTCTACCCACACACATTTGGAATTCTCCTGGGGTACCCTCACACATATTATTCCCTCATTTAGTGGATATTTTCACAAAAAAGTGAAATTTTCAAAAATCCAGAAAATTGGCTGAAAACGACTAAATAACAATGACTCATTGGGTGAATTGCTCTGGAACTGAAATCGGAACACTCACTGACATTTCCCCTATCTGAAAGTCTGATAAACGCCAGAAAAATGACTAAGTCCAAAAAAAAAAATTTTTTCAACTTTTTTCAATTTTACCCCCGTGGGATATATATTCTACCCACACACATTTGGAACTCTCCTGGTGTACCGTCACACATATTATTCCCTCATTTAGTGGATATTTTCACAAAAAACTGACATTTTCAAAAATCCAGAAAATTGGCTGAAAACGACTAAATAACATGGACTCATTGGGCGAATCGCTCTGGAACTGAAATTGGAACGCTCACTGACATTTGCCCTGTCTGAAAGTCTGATAAACGCCAGAAAAATGACTAAGTCCAAAAAAAAATTTTTTTCAACTCTTTTCAATTTTACCCCAATGTGATATATATTCTACCCACACACATTTGGAACTCTCCTGGGGTACCCTCACACATATTATTCCCTCATTTAGTGGATATTTTCACAAAAAAGTGAAATTTTCAAAAATCCAGAAAATTGGCTGAAAACGACTAAATATCAAGGACTCATTGGGCGAATCGCTATGGAACTGAAATCGGAATGCTCACTGACATTTCCCCTATCTGAAAGTCTGATAAACGCCAGAAAAATGACTAAGTCCAAAAAAAAATTTTTTTCAACTTTTTTCAATTTTACCCCCATGGGATATATATTCTACCCACACACATTTGGAACTCTCCTGGGGTACCCTCACACATATTATTCCCTCATTTAGTGGATATTTTCACAAAAAAGTGAAATTTTCAAAAATCCAGAAAATTGGCTGAAAACGACTAAATAACAATGACTCATTGGGCGAATTGCTCTGGAACTGAAATCGGAACACTCACTGACATTTCCCCTATCTGAAAGTCTGATAAACGCCAGAAAAATGACTAAGTCCAAAAAAAAATTTTTTTCAACTTTTTTCAATTTTACCCCTGTGGGATATATATTCTACCCACACACATTTGGAAATCTCCTGGGGTACCCTCACACATATTATTCCCTCATTTAGTGGATATTTTCACAAAAAAGTGAAATTTTCAAAAATCCAGAAAATTGGCTGAAAACGACTAAATAACAATGACTCATTGGGCAAATTGCTCTGGAACTGAAATCGGAACACTCACTGACATTTCCCCTATCTGAAAGTCTGATAAACGCCAGAAAAATGACTAAGTCCAAAAAAAATTTTTTTTCAACTTTTTTCAATTTTACCCCTGTTGGATATATATTCTACCCACACACATTTGGAACTCTCCTGGGGTACCCTCACACATATTATTCCCTCATTTAGTGGATATTTTCACAAAAAAGTGAAATTTTTGAAAATCCAGAAAATTGGCTGAAAACGACTAAATAACAAGGACTCATTGGGCGAATCGCTCTGGAACGGAAATCGGAACACTCACTGACATTTCCCCTATCTGAAAGTCTGAAAAACGCCAGAAAAATCACTAAGTCCAAAAAAAATTTTTTTAAACTTTTTTCAATTTTACCCCCGTGGGATATATATTCTACCCACACACATTTGGAATTCTCCTGGGGTACCCTCACACATATTATTCCCTCATTTAGTGGATATTTTCACAAAAAAGTGAAATTTTCAAAAATCCAGAAAATTGGCTGAAAACGACTAAATAACAATGACTCATTGGGTGAATTGCTCTGGAACTGAAATTGGAACACTCACTGACATTTCCCCTATCTGAAAGTCTGATAAACGCTGGAAAAATGACTAAGTCCAAAAAAAAAATTTTTTTCAACTTTTTTCAATTTTACCCCCGTGGGATATATATTCTACCCACACACATTTGGAACTCTCCAGGGGTACCCTCACACATATTATTCCCTCATTTAGTGGATATTTTCACAAAAAAGTTAAATTTTCAAAAATCCAGAAAATTGGCTGAAAACTACTAAATATCAAGGACACTTTGGGCGAATCGCTCTGGAACTGAAATCGGAATGCTCACTGACATTTCCCCTAACTGAAAGTCTGATAAACGCTGGAAAAATGACTAAGTCCAAAAAAAAAATGTTTTCAACTTTTTTCAATTTTTCCCCCGTGGGATATATATTCTACCCACACACATTTAGAACTCTCCTGGGGTACCCTCACACATATTATTCCCTCATTTACTGGATATTTTCACAAAAAAGTGAAATTTTCAAAAATACAGAAAATTGGCTGAAAACGACTAAATAACAAGGACTCATTGGGAGAATCACTCTGGAACTGAAATCGGAACGCTCACTGACATTTCCCCTATCTGAAAGTCTGATAAACGCCGGAAAAATGACTAAGTCCAAAAAAAAATTTTTTTCAACTTTTTTCAATTTTATCCCCGTGGGATATATATTCTACCCACACACATTTGGAACTCTCCTGGGGTACCCTCACACATATTATTCCCTCATTTAGTGGATATTTTCACAAAAAAGTGAAATTTTCGAAAATCCAGAAAATTGGCTGAAAACGACTAAATAACAAGGAGTCATTGGGCGAATCTCTCAGGAACGGAAATCGGAACGCTCACTGACATTTCCCCTATCTGAAAGTCTGATAAACGCCAGAAAAATCACTAAGTCCAAAAAAATTTTTATTTTTTTATTTTTTTCAATTTTACCCCCGTGGGATATATATTCTACCCACACACATTTGGAACTCTCCTGGTGTACCCTCACACATATTATTCCCTCATTTAGTGGATATTTTCACAAAGAAGTGAAATTTTCAAAAATCCAGAAAATTGGCTGAAAACGACTAAATATCAAGGACTCATTGGGCGAATCGCTATGGAACTGAAATCGGAATGCTCACTGACATTTCCCCTATCTGAAAGTCTGATAAACGCCAGAAAAATCAATAAGTCCAAAAAAAAATTTTTTTAAACTTTTTTCAATTTTACCCCCGTGGGATATATATTCTACCCACACACATTTGGAACTCTCCTGGGGTACCCTCACACATATTATTCCCTCATTTAGTGGATATTTTCACAAAAAAGTGAAATTTTCAAAAATCCAGAAAATTGGCTGAAAACGACTAAATAACAATGACTCATTGGGCGAATTGCTCTGGAACTGAAATCGGAACACTCACTGACATTTCCCCTATCTGAAAGTCTGATAAACGCTGGAAAAATGACTAAGTCCAAAAAAAAAAATTATTTCAACTTTTTTCAATTTTACCCCCGTGGGATATATATTCTACCCACACACATTTGGAACTCTCCAGGGGTACCCTCACACATATTATTCCCTCATTTAGTGGATATTTTCACAAAAAAGTGAAATTTTCAAAAATCCAAAAAATTGGCTGAAAACTACTAAATATCAAGGACACTTTGGGCGAATCGCTCTGGAACTGAAATCGGAATGCTCACTGACATTTCCCCTATCTGAAAGTCTGATAAACGCCAGAAAAATGACTAAGTCCAAAAAAAATTTTTTTCAACTTTTTTCAATTTTACCCCCATGGGATATATATTCTACCCACACACATTTGGAATTCTCCTGGGGTACCCTCACACATATTATTCCCTCATTTAGTGGATATTTTCACAAAAAAGTGAAATTTTCAAAAATCCAGAAAATTGGCTGAAAACGACTAAATAACAATGACTCATTGGGTGAATTGCTCTGGAACTGAAATCGGAACACTCACTGACATTTCCCCTATCTGAAAGTCTGATAAACGCCAGAAAAATGACTAAGTCCAAAAAAAAAATTTTTTTCAACTTTTTTCAATTTTACCCCCGTGGGATATATATTCTACCCACACACATTTGGAACTCTCCTGGTGTACCGTCACACATATTATTCCCTCATTTAGTGGATATTTTCACAAAAAACTGACATTTTCAAAAATCCAGAAAATTGGCTGAAAACGACTAAATAACATGGACTCATTGGGCGAATCGCTCTGGAACTGAAATTGGAACGCTCACTGACATTTGCCCTGTCTGAAAGTCTGATAAACGCCAGAAAAATGACTAAGTCCAAAAAAAAATTTTTTTCAACTCTTTTCAATTTTACCCCAATGTGATATATATTCTACCCACACACATTTGGAACTCTCCTGGGGTACCCTCACACATATTATTCCCTCATTTAGTGGATATTTTCACAAAAAAGTGAAATTTTCAAAAATCCAGAAAATTGGCTGAAAACGACTAAATATCAAGGACTCATTGGGCGAATCGCTATGGAACTGAAATCGGAATGCTCACTGACATTTCCCCTATCTGAAAGTCTGATAAACGCCAGAAAAATGACTAAGTCCAAAAAAAAATTTTTTTCAACTTTTTTCAATTTTACCCCCATGGGATATATATTCTACCCACACACATTTGGAACTCTCCTGGGGTACCCTCACACATATTATTCCCTCATTTAGTGGATATTTTCACAAAAAAGTGAAATTTTCAAAAATCCAGAAAATTGGCTGAAAACGACTAAATAACAATGACTCATTGGGCGAATTGCTCTGGAACTGAAATCGGAACACTCACTGACATTTCCCCTATCTGAAAGTCTGATAAACGCCAGAAAAATGACTAAGTCCAAAAAAAAATTTTTTTCAACTTTTTTCAATTTTACCCCTGTGGGATATATATTCTACCCACACACATTTGGAAATCTCCTGGGGTACCCTCACACATATTATTCCCTCATTTAGTGGATATTTTCACAAAAAAGTGAAATTTTCAAAAATCCAGAAAATTGGCTGAAAACGACTAAATAACAATGACTCATTGGGCAAATTGCTCTGGAACTGAAATCGGAACACTCACTGACATTTCCCCTATCTGAAAGTCTGATAAACGCCAGAAAAATGACTAAGTCCAAAAAAAATTTTTTTTCAACTTTTTTCAATTTTACCCCTGTTGGATATATATTCTACCCACACACATTTGGAACTCTCCTGGGGTACCCTCACACATATTATTCCCTCATTTAGTGGATATTTTCACAAAAAAGTGAAATTTTCGAAAATCCAGAAAATTGGCTGAAAACGACTAAATAACAAGGACTCATTGGGCGAATCGCTCTGGAACGGAAATCGGAACACTCACTGACATTTCCCCTATCTGAAAGTCTGAAAAACGCCAGAAAAATCACTAAGTCCAAAAAAAATTTTTTTAAACTTTTTTCAATTTTACCCCCGTGGGATATATATTCTACCCACACACATTTGGAATTCTCCTGGGGTACCCTCACACATATTATTCCCTCATTTAGTGGATATTTTCACAAAAAAGTGAAATTTTCAAAAATCCAGAAAATTGGCTGAAAACGACTAAATAACAATGACTCATTGGGTGAATTGCTCTGGAACTGAAATTGGAACACTCACTGACATTTCCCCTATCTGAAAGTCTGATAAACGCTGGAAAAATGACTAAGTCCAAAAAAAAAATTTTTTTCAACTTTTTTCAATTTTACCCCCGTGGGATATATATTCTACCCACACACATTTGGAACTCTCCAGGGGTACCCTCACACATATTATTCCCTCATTTAGTGGATATTTTCACAAAAAAGTTAAATTTTCAAAAATCCAGAAAATTGGCTGAAAACTACTAAATATCAAGGACACTTTGGGCGAATCGCTCTGGAACTGAAATCGGAATGCTCACTGACATTTCCCCTAACTGAAAGTCTGATAAACGCTGGAAAAATGACTAAGTCCAAAAAAAAAATGTTTTCAACTTTTTTCAATTTTTCCCCCGTGGGATATATATTCTACCCACACACATTTAGAACTCTCCTGGGGTACCCTCACACATATTATTCCCTCATTTACTGGATATTTTCACAAAAAAGTGAAATTTTCAAAAATACAGAAAATTGGCTGAAAACGACTAAATAACAAGGACTCATTGGGAGAATCACTCTGGAACTGAAATCGGAACGCTCACTGACATTTCCCCTATCTGAAAGTCTGATAAACGCCGGAAAAATGACTAAGTCCAAAAAAAAATTTTTTTCAACTTTTTTCAATTTTATCCCCGTGGGATATATATTCTACCCACACACATTTGGAACTCTCCTGGGGTACCCTCACACATATTATTCCCTCATTTAGTGGATATTTTCACAAAAAAGTGAAATTTTCGAAAATCCAGAAAATTGGCTGAAAACGACTAAATAACAAGGAGTCATTGGGCGAATCTCTCTGGAACGGAAATCGGAACGCTCACTGACATTTCCCCTATCTGAAAGTCTGATAAACGCCAGAAAAATCACTAAGTCCAAAAAAATTTTTATTTTTTTATTTTTTTCAATTTTACCCCCGTGGGATATATATTCTACCCACACACATTTGGAACTCTCCTGGTGTACCCTCACACATATTATTCCCTCATTTAGTGGATATTTTCACAAAAAAGTGAAATTTTCAAAAATCCAGAAAATTGGCTGAAAACGACTAAATATCAAGGACTCATTGGGCGAATCGCTATGGAACTGAAATCGGAATGCTCACTGACATTTCCCCTATCTGAAAGTCTGATAAACGCCAGAAAAATCAATAAGTCCAAAAAAAAATTTTTTTAAACTTTTTTCAATTTTACCCCCGTGGGATATATATTCTACCCACACACATTTGGAACTCTCCTGGGGTACCCTCACACATATTATTCCCTCATTTAGTGGATATTTTCACAAAAAAGTGAAATTTTCAAAAATCCAGAAAATTGGCTGAAAACGACTAAATAACAATGACTCATTGGGCGAATTGCTCTGGAACTGAAATCGGAACACTCACTGACATTTCCCCTATCTGAAAGTCTGATAAACGCTGGAAAAATGACTAAGTCCAAAAAAAAAAATTTTTTCAACTTTTTTCAATTTTACCCCCGTGGGATATATATTCTACCCACACACATTTGGAACTCTCCAGGGGTACCCTCACACATATTATTCCCTCATTTAGTGGATATTTTCACAAAAAAGTGAAATTTTCAAAAATCCAAAAAATTGGCTGAAAACTACTAAATATCAAGGACACTTTGGGCGAATCGCTCTGGAACTGAAATCGGAATGCTCACTGACATTTCCCCTATCTGAAAGTCTGATAAACGCCAGAAAAATGACTAAGTCCAAAAAAAATTTTTTTCAACTTTTTTCAATTTTACCCCCATGGGATATATATTCTACCCACACACATTTGGAATTCTCCTGGGGTACCCTCACACATATTATTCCCTCATTTAGTGGATATTTTCACAAAAAAGTGAAATTTTCAAAAATCCAGAAAATTGGCTGAAAACGACTAAATAACAATGACTCATTGGGTGAATTGCTCTGGAACTGAAATCGGAACACTCACTGACATTTCCCCTATCTGAAAGTCTGATAAACGCCAGAAAAATGACTAAGTCCAAAAAAAAAATTTTTTTCAACTTTTTTCAATTTTACCCCCGTGGGATATATATTCTACCCACACACATTTGGAACTCTCCTGGTGTACCGTCACACATATTATTCCCTCATTTAGTGGATATTTTCACAAAAAACTGACATTTTCAAAAATCCAGAAAATTGGCTGAAAACGACTAAATAACATGGACTCATTGGGCGAATCACTCTGGAACTGAAATTGGAACGCTCACTGACATTTGCCCTGTCTGAAAGTCTGATAAACGCCAGAAAAATGACTAAGTCCAAAAAAAAATTTTTTTCAACTCTTTTCAATTTTACCCCAATGTGATATATATTCTACCCACACACATTTGGAACTCTCCTGGGGTACCCTCACACATATTATTCCCTCATTTAGTGGATATTTTCACAAAAAAGTGAAATTTTCAAAAATCCAGAAAATTGGCTGAAAACGACTAAATATCAAGGACTCATTGGGCGAATCGCTATGGAACTGAAATCGGAATGCTCACTGACATTTCCCCTATCTGAAAGTCTGATAAACGCCAGAAAAATGAATAAGTCCAAAAAAAAATTTTTTTCAACTTTTTTCAATTTTACCCCCATGGGATATATATTCTACCCACACACATTTGGAACTCTCCTGGGGTACCCTCACACATATTATTCCCTCATTTAGTGGATATTTTCACAAAAAAGTGAAATTTTCAAAAATCCAGAAAATTGGCTGAAAACGACTAAATAACAATGACTCATTGGGCGAATTGCTCTGGAACTGAAATCGGAACACTCACTGACATTTCCCCTATCTGAAAGTCTGATAAACGCCAGAAAAATGACTAAGTCCAAAAAAAAATTTTTTTCAACTTTTTTCAATTTTACCCCTGTGGGATATATATTCTACCCACACACATTTGGAAATCTCCTGGGGTACCCTCACACATATTATTCCCTCATTTAGTGGATATTTTCAGAAAAAAGTGAAATTTTCGAAAATCCAGAAAATTGGCTGAAAACAACTAAATAACAAGGAGTCATTGGGCGAATCGCTCTGGAACGGAAATCGGAACGCTCACTGACATTTCCCCTATCTGAAAGTCTGAAAAACGCCAGAAAAATCACTAAGTCCAAAAAAATTTTTTTTAAACTTTTTTCAATTTTACCCCCGTGGGATATATATTCTACCCACACACATTTGGAATTCTCCTGGGGTACCCTCACACATATTATTCCCTCATTTAGTGGATATTTTCACAAAAAAGTGAAATTTTCAAAAATCCAGAAAATTGGCTGAAAACGACTAAATAACAATGACTCATTGGGTGAATTGCTCTGGAACTGAAATCGGAACACTCACTGACATTTCCCCTATCTGAAAGTCTGATAAACGCTGGAAAAATGACTAAGTCCAAAAAAAAAAATTTTTTCAACTTTTTTCAATTTTACCCCCGTGGGATATATATTCTTCCCACACACATTTGGAACTCTCCTAGGGTACCCTCACACATATTATTCCCTCATTTAGTGGATATTTTCACAAAAAAGTGAAATTTTCAAAAATCCAGAAAATTGGCTGAAAACGACTAAATAACAAGGACTCATTGGGCGAATCGCTATGGAACTGAAATCGGAATGCTCACTGACATTTCCCCTATCTGAAAGTCTGATAAACGCCAGAAAAATGACTAAGTCCAAAAAAAATTTTTTTCAACTTATTTCAATTTTACCCCCATGGGATATATATTCTACCCACACACATTTGGAATTCTCCTGGGGTACCCTCACACATATTATTCCCTCATTTAGTGGATATTTTCACAAAAAAGTGAAATTTTCAAAAATCCAGAAAATTGGCTGAAAACGACTAAATAACAATGACTCATTGGGTGAATTGCTCTGGAACTGAAATCGGAACACTCACTGACATCTCCCCTATCTGAAAGTCTGATAAACGCCAGAAAAATGACTAAGTCCAAAAAAAAAAATTTTTTCAACTTTTTTCAATTTTACCCCCGTGGGATATATATTCTACCCACACACATTTGGAACTCTCCTGGTGTACCGTCACACATATTATTCCCTCATTTAGTGGATATTTTCACAAAAAACTGACATTTTCAAAAATCCAGAAAATTGGCTGAAAACGACTAAATAACATGGACTCATTGGGCGAATCGCTCTGGAACTGAAATTGGAACGCTCACTGACATTTGCCCTGTCTGAAAGTCTGATAAACGCCAGAAAAATGACTAAGTCCAAAAAAAAATTTTTTTCAACTCTTTTCAATTTTACCCCAATGTGATATATATTCTACCCACACACATTTGGAACTCTCCTGGGGTACCCTCACACATATTATTCCCTCATTTAGTGGATATTTTCACAAAAAAGTGAAATTTTCAAAAATCCAGAAAATTGGCTGAAAACGACTAAATATCAAGGACTCATTGGGCGAATCGCTATGGAACTGAAATCGGAATGCTCACTGACATTTCCCCTATCTGAAAGTCTGATAAACGCCAGAAAAATGACTAAGTCCAAAAAAAAATTTTTTTCAACTTTTTTCAATTTTACCCCCATGGGATATATATTCTACCCACACACATTTGGAACTCTCCTGGGGTACCCTCACACATATTATTCCCTCATTTAGTGGATATTTTCACAAAAAAGTGAAATTTTCAAAAATCCAGAAAATTGGCTGAAAACGACTAAATAACAATGACTCATTGGGCGAATTGCTCTGGAACTGAAATCGGAACACTCACTGACATTTCCCCTATCTGAAAGTCTGATAAACGCCAGAAAAATGACTAAGTCCAAAAAAAAATTTTTTTCAACTTTTTTCAATTTTACCCCTGTGGGATATATATTCTACCCACACACATTTGGAACTCTCCTGGGGTACCCTCACACATATTATTCCCTCATTTAGTGGATATTTTCAGAAAAAAGTGAAATTTTCGAAAATCCAGAAAATTGGCTGAAAACAACTAAATAACAAGGAGTCATTGGGCGAATCGCTCTGGAACGGAAATCGGAATGCTCACTGACATTTCCCCTATCTGAAAGTCTGAAAAACGCCAGAAAAATCACTAAGTCCAAAAAAAATTTTTTTAAACTTTTTTCAATTTTACCCCCGTGGGATATATATTCTACCCACACACATTTGGAATTCTCCTGGGGTACCCTCACACATATTATTCCCTCATTTAGTGGATATTTTCACAAAAAAGTGAAATTTTCAAAAATCCAGAAAATTGGCTGAAAACGACTAAATAACAATGACTCATTGGGTGAATTGCTCTGGAACTGAAATCGGAACACTCACTGACATTTCCCCTATCTGAAAGTCTGATAAACGCTGGAAAAATGACTAAGTCCAAAAAAAAAAATTTTTTCAACTTTTTTCAATTTTACCCCCGTGGGATATATATTCTTCCCACACACATTTGGAACTCTCCTAGGGTACCCTCACACATATTATTCCCTCATTTAGTGGATATTTTCACAAAAAAGTGAAATTTTCAAAAATCCAGAAAATTGGCTGAAAACGACTAAATAACAAGGAGTCATTGGGCGAATCACTCTGGAACTGAAATCGGAATGCTCACTGACATTTCCCCTATCTGAAAGTCTGATAAATGCCAGAAAAATCACTAAGTCCAAAAAAAAATTTTTTTAAACTTTTTTCAATTTTACCCCCGGGGGATATATATTCTACCCACACACATTTGGAACTCTCCTGGGGTACCCTCACACATATTATTCCCTCATTTAGTGGATATTTTCACAAAAAAGTGAAATTTTCGAAAATCCAGAAAATTGGCTGAAAACGACTAAATAACAAGGAGTCATTGGGCGAATCGCTCTAGAACGGAAATCGGAACGCTCACTGACATTTCCCCTATCTGAAAGTCTGATAAACGCCAGAAAAATCACTAAGGCCAAAAAAATTTTTATTTTTTTATTTTTTTTAATTTTACCCCCGTGGGATATATATTCTACCCACACACATTTGGAAATCTCCTGGTGTACCCTCACACATATTATTCCCTCATTTAGTGGATATTTTCACAAAAAACTGACATTTTCAAAAATCCAGAAAATTGCCTGAAAACGACTAAATAACATGGACTCATTGGGCGAATCGCTCTGGAACTGAAATTGGAACGCTCACTGACATTTGCCCTGTCTGAAAGTCTGATAAACGCCAGAAAAATGACTAAGTCCAAAAAAAAATTTTTTTCAACTCTTTTCAATTTTACCCCAATGTGATATATATTCTACCCACAAACATTTGGAACTCTCCTGGGGTACCCTCACACATATTATTCCCTCATTTAGTGGATATTTTCACAAAAAAGTGAAATTTTCAAAAATCCAGAAAATTGGCTGAAAACGACTAAATATCAAGGACTCATTGGGCGAATCGCTATGGAACTGAAATCCGAATGCTCACTGACATTTCCCCTATCTGAAAGTCTGATAAACGCCAGAAAAATGACTAAGTCCAAAAAAAAATTTTTTTCAACTTTTTTCAATTTTACCCCCATGGGATATATATTCTACCCACACACATTTGGAACTCTCCTGGGGTACCCTCACACATATTATTCCCTCATTCAGTGGATATTTTCACAAAAAAGTGAAATTTTCAAAAATCCAGAAAATTGGCTGAAAACGACTAAATAACAAGGAGTCATTGGGCGAATCACTCTGGAACTGAAATCGGAACGCTCACTGACATTTCCCCTATCTGAAAGTCTGATAAACGCCAGAAAAATGACTAAGTCCAAAAAAAAATTTTTTTCAACTTTTTTCAATTTTACCCCCGTGGGATATATATTCTACCCACACACATTTGGAACTCTCCTAGGGTACCCTCACACATATTATTCCCTCATTTAGTGGATATTTTCACAAAAAAGTGAAATTTTCAAAAATCCAGAAAATTGGCTGAAAACGACTAAATAACAAGGAGTCATTGGGCGAATCACTCTGGAACTGAAATCGGAATGCTCACTGACATTTCCCCTATCTGAAAGTCTGATAAATGCCAGAAAAATCACTAAGTCCAAAAAAAAATTTTTTTAAACTTTTTTCAATTTTACCCCCGTGGGATATATATTCTACCCACACACATTTGGAACTCTCCTGGGGTACCCTCACACATATTATTCCCTCATTTAGTGGATATTTTCACAAAAAAGTGAAATTTTCAAAAATCCAGAAAATTGGCTGAAAACGACTAAATAACAATGACGCATTGAGCGAATCGCTCTGGAACTGAAATCGGAACACTCACTGACATTTCCCCTATCTGAAAGTCTGATAAACGCTGGAAAAACGACTAAGTCCAAAAAAAATTTTTTTCAACTTTTTTCAATTTTACCCCCGTGGGATATATATTCTACCCACACACATTTGGAACTCTCCTGGGGTACCCTCACACATATTATTCCCTCATTTAGTGGATATTTTCACAAAAAAGTGAAATTTTCGAAAATCCAGAAAATTGGCTGAAAACGACTAAATAACAAGGAGTCATTGGGCGAATCGCTCTAGAACGGAAATCGGAACGCTCACTGACATTTCCCCTATCTGAAAGTCTGATAAACGCCAGAAAAATCACTAAGTCCAAAAAAATTTTTATTTTTTTATTTTTTTTAATTTTACCCCCGTGGGATATATATTCTACCCACACACATTTGGAAATCTCCTGGTGTACCCTCACACATATTATTCCCTCATTTAGTGGATATTTTCACAAAAAAGTGACATTTTCAAAAATCCAGAAAATTGGCTGAAAACGACTAAATAACATGGACTCATTGGGCGAATCGCTCTGGAACTGAAATTGGAACGCTCACTGACATTTGCCCTGTCTGAAAGTCTGATAAACGCCAGAAAAATGACTAAGTCCAAAAAAAAAATTTTTTCAACTCTTTTCAATTTTACCCCAATGTGATATATATTCTACCCACAAACATTTGGAACTCTCCTGGGGTACCCTCACACATATTATTCCCTCATTTAGTGGATATTTTGACAAAAAAGTGAAATTTTCAAAAATCCAGAAAATTGGCTGAAAACGAATAAATAACATGGACTCATTGGGCGAATCGCTCTGGAACTGAAATTGGAACGCTCACTGACATTTGCCCTGTCTGAAAGTCTGATAAACGCCAGAAAAATGACTAAGTCCAAAAAAAAAATTTTTTCAACTCTTTTCAATTTTACCCCAATGTGATATATATTCTACCCACAAACATTTGGAACTCTCCTGGGGTACCCTCACACATATTATTCCCTCATTTAGTGGATATTTTGACAAAAAAGTGAAATTTTCAAAAATCCAGAAAATTGGCTGAAAACGACTAAATATCAAGGACTCATTGGGCGAATCGCTATGGAACTGAAATCCGAATGCTCACTGACATTTCCCCTATCTGAAAGTCTGATAAACGCCAGAAAAATGACTAAGTCCAAAAAAAAATTTTTTTCAACTTTTTTCAATTTTACCCCCATGGGATATATATTCTACCCACACACATTTGGAACTCTCCTGGAGTACCCTCACACATATTATTCCCTCATTCAGTGGATATTTTCACAAAAAAGTGAAATTTTCAAAAATCCAGAAAATTGGCTGAAAACGACTAAATAACAAGGAGTCATTGGGCGAATCACTCTGGAACTGAAATCGGAACGCTCACTGACATTTCCCCTATCTGAAAGTCTGATAAACGCCAGAAAAATGACTAAGTCCAAAAAAAAATTTTTTTCAACTTTTTTCAATTTTACCCCCGTGGGATATATATTCTACCCACACACATTTGGAACTCTCCTGGGGTACCCTCACACATATTATTCCCTCATTTAGTGGATATTTTCACAAAAAAGTGAAATTTTCAAAAATCCAGAAAATTGGCTGAAAACGACTAAATAACAATGACTCATTGGGCGAATTGCTCTGGAACTGAAATCGGAACACTCACTGACATTTCCCCTATCTGAAAGTCTGATAAACGCTGGAAAAACGACTAAGTCCAAAAAAAAATTTTTTTCAACTTTTTTCAATTTTACCCCCGTGGGATATATATTCTACCCACACACATTTGGAACTCTCCTGGGGTACCCTCACACATATTATTCCCTCATTTAGTGGATATTTTGACAAAAAAGTGAAATTTTCAAAAATCCAAAAAATTGGCTGAAAACGACTAAATATCAAGGACTCATTGGGTGAATCACTCTGGTACTGAAATCGGAATGCTCACTGACATTTCCCCTATCAGAAAGTCTGATAAACGCCAGTAAAATGACTAAGACCAAAAAAAAATTTTTTTCAACTTTTTTCAATTGTAAATTACCCCCGTGGGATATATATTCTACCCACACACATTTGGAACTCTCCTGGGGTACCCTCACACATATTATTCCCTCATTTAGTGTATATTTTCACAAAAAAAGTGAAATTTTCAAAAATCCAGATAATTGGCTGAAAACGACTAAATATCAAGGACTCATTGGGCGAATCGCTCTGGAACTGAAATCGGAACGCTCACTGACATTTCCCCTATCTGAAAGTCTGATAAACGCCAGAAAAATCACAGTCCAAAAAAATTTTTATTTTTTTATTTTTTTCAATTTTACCCCCGTGGGATATATATTCTACCCACACACATTTGGAACTCTCCTGGTGTACCCTCACACATATTATTCCCTCATTTAGTGGATATTTTCACAAAAAAGTGACATTTTCAAAAATCCAGGAAATTGGCTGAAAACGACTAAATAACATGGACTCATTGGGCGAATCGCTCTGGAACTGAAATTGGAACGCTCACTGACATTTGCCCTGTCTGAAAGTCTGATAAACGCCAGAAAAATGACTAAGTCCAAAAAAAAATTTTTTTCAACTCTTTTCAATTTTACCCCAATGTGATATATATTCTACCCACACACATTTGGAACTCTCCTGGGGTACCCTCACACATATTATTCCCTCATTTAGTGGATATTTTCACAAAAAAGTGAAATTTTCAAAAATCCAGAAAATTGGCTGAAAACGACTAAATAACAAGGAGTCATTGGGCGAATCACTCTGGAACTGAAATCGGAACGCTCACTGACATTTCCCCTATCTGAAAGTCTGATAAACGCCAGAAAAATCACTAAGTCGAAAAAAAATTTTTTTTAAACTTTTTTCAATTTTACCCCCGTGGGATATATATTCTACCCACACACATTTGGAACTCTCCTGGGGTACCCTCACACATATTATTCCCTCATTTAGTGGATATTTTCACAAAAAAGTGAAATTTTCAAAAATCCAGAAAATTGGCTGAAAACGACTAAATAACAATGACTCATTGGGCGAATTGCTCTGGAACTGAAATCGGAACACTCACTGACATTTCCCCTATCTGAAAGTCTGATAAACGCCAGAAAAATCACTAAGTCGAAAAAAATTTTTTTTTAAACTTTTTTCAATTTTACCCCCGTGGGATATATATTCTACCCACACACATTTGGAATTCTCCTGGGGTACCCTCACACATATTATTCCCTCATTTAGTGGATATTTTCACAAAAAAGTGAAATTTTCAAAAATCCAGAAAATTGGCTGAAAACGACTAAATAACAATGACTCATTGGGTGAATTGCTCTGGAACTGAAATCGGAACACTCACTGACATTTCCCCTATCTGAAAGTCTGATAAACGCTGGAAAAATGACTAAGTCCAAAAAAAAAAATTTTTTCAACTTTTTTCAATTTTACCCCCGTGGGATATATATTCTTCCCACACACATTTGGAACTCTCCTAGGGTACCCTCACACATATTATTCCCTCATTTAGTGGATATTTTCACAAAAAAGTGAAATTTTCAAAAATCCAGAAAATTGGCTGAAAACGACTAAATAACAAGGACTCATTGGGCGAATCGCTATGGAACTGAAATCGGAATGCTCACTGACATTTCCCCTATCTGAAAGTCTGATAAACGCCAGAAAAATGACTAAGTCCAAAAAAAATTTTTTTCAACTTATTTCAATTTTACCCCCATGGGATATATATTCTACCCACACACATTTGGAATTCTCCTGGGGTACCCTCACACATATTATTCCCTCATTTAGTGGATATTTTCACAAAAAAGTGAAATTTTCAAAAATCCAGAAAATTGGCTGAAAACGACTAAATAACAATGACTCATTGGGTGAATTGCTCTGGAACTGAAATCGGAACACTCACTGACATCTGCCCTATCTGAAAGTCTGATAAACGCCAGAAAAATGACTAAGTCCAAAAAAAAAAATTTTTTCAACTTTTTTCAATTTTACCCCCGTGGGATATATATTCTACCCACACACATTTGGAACTCTCCTGGTGTACCGTCACACATATTATTCCCTCATTTAGTGGATATTTTCACAAAAAACTGACATTTTCAAAAATCCAGAAAATTGGCTGAAAACGACTAAATAACATGGACTCATTGGGCGAATCGCTCTGGAACTGAAATTGGAACGCTCACTGACATTTGCCCTGTCTGAAAGTCTGATAAACGCCAGAAAAATGACTAAGTCCAAAAAAAAATTTTTTTCAACTCTTTTCAATTTTACCCCAATGTGATATATATTCTACCCACACACATTTGGAACTCTCCTGGGGTACCCTCACACATATTATTCCCTCATTTAGTGGATATTTTCACAAAAAAGTGAAATTTTCAAAAATCCAGAAAATTGGCTGAAAACGACTAAATATCAAGGACTCATTGGGCGAATCGCTATGGAACTGAAATCGGAATGCTCACTGACATTTCCCCTATCTGAAAGTCTGATAAACGCCAGAAAAATGACTAAGTCCAAAAAAAAATTTTTTTCAACTTTTTTCAATTTTACCCCCATGGGATATATATTCTACCCACACACATTTGGAACTCTCCTGGGGTACCCTCACACATATTATTCCCTCATTTAGTGGATATTTTCACAAAAAAGTGAAATTTTCAAAAATCCAGAAAATTGGCTGAAAACGACTAAATAACAATGACTCATTGGGCGAATTGCTCTGGAACTGAAATCGGAACACTCACTGACATTTCCCCTATCTGAAAGTCTGATAAACGCCAGAAAAATGACTAAGTCCAAAAAAAAATTTTTTTCAACTTTTTTCAATTTTACCCCTGTGGGATATATATTCTACCCACACACATTTGGAACTCTCCTGGGGTACCCTCACACATATTATTCCCTCATTTAGTGGATATTTTCAGAAAAAAGTGAAATTTTCGAAAATCCAGAAAATTGGCTGAAAACGACTAAATAACAAGGAGTCATTGGGCGAATCACTCTGGAACTGAAATCGGAATGCTCACTGACATTTCCCCTATCTGAAAGTCTGATAAATGCCAGAAAAATCACTAAGTCCAAAAAAAAATTTTTTTAAACTTTTTTCAATTTTACCCCCGTGGGATATATATTCTACCCACACACATTTGGAACTCTCCTGGGGTACCCTCACACATATTATTCCCTCATTTAGTGGATATTTTCACAAAAAAGTGAAATTTTCGAAAATCCAGAAAATTGGCTGAAAACGACTAAATAACAAGGAGTCATTGGGCGAATCGCTCTAGAACGGAAATCGGAACGCTCACTGACATTTCCCCTATCTGAAAGTCTGATAAACGCCAGAAAAATCACTAAGGCCAAAAAAAATTTTATTTTTTTATTTTTTTTAATTTTACCCCCGTGGGATATATATTCTACCCACACACATTTGGAAATCTCCTGGTGTACCCTCACACATATTATTCCCTCATTTAGTGGATATTTTCACAAAAAACTGACATTTTCAAAAATCCAGAAAATTGGCTGAAAACGACTAAATAACATGGACTCATTGGGCGAATCGCTCTGGAACTGAAATTGGAACGCTCACTGACATTTGCCCTGTCTGAAAGTCTGATAAACGCCAGAAAAATGACTAAGTCCAAAAAAAAATTTTTTTCAACTCTTTTCAATTTTACCCCAATGTGATATATATTCTACCCACAAACATTTGGAACTCTCCTGGGGTACCCTCACACATATTATTCCCTCATTTAGTGGATATTTTCACAAAAAAGTGAAATTTTCAAAAATCCAGAAAATTGGCTGAAAACGACTAAATATCAAGGACTCATTGGGCGAATCGCTATGGAACTGAAATCCGAATGCTCACTGACATTTCCCCTATCTGAAAGTCTGATAAACGCCAGAAAAATGACTAAGTCCAAAAAAAAATTTTTTTCAACTTTTTTCAATTTTACCCCCATGGGATATATATTCTACCCACACACATTTGGAACTCTCCTGGGGTACCCTCACACATATTATTCCCTCATTCAGTGGATATTTTCACAAAAAAGTGAAATTTTCAAAAATCCAGAAAATTGGCTGAAAACGACTAAATAACAAGGAGTCATTGGGCGAATCACTCTGGAACTGAAATCGGAACGCTCACTGACATTTCCCCTATCTGAAAGTCTGATAAACGCCAGAAAAATGACTAAGTCCAAAAAAAAATTTTTTTCAACTTTTTTCAATTTTACCCCCGTGGGATATATATTCTACCCACACACATTTGGAACTCTCCTAGGGTACCCTCACACATATTATTCCCTCATTTAGTGGATATTTTCACAAAAAAGTGAAATTTTCAAAAATCCAGAAAATTGGCTGAAAACGACTAAATAACAAGGAGTCATTGGGCGAATCACTCTGGAACTGAAATCGGAATGCTCACTGACATTTCCCCTATCTGAAAGTCTGATAAATGCCAGAAAAATCACTAAGTCCAAAAAAAAATTTTTTTAAACTTTTTTCAATTTTACCCCCGTGGGATATATATTCTACCCACACACATTTGGAACTCTCCTGGGGTACCCTCACACATATTATTCCCTCATTTAGTGGATATTTTCACAAAAAAGTGAAATTTTCAAAAATCCAGAAAATTGGCTGAAAACGACTAAATAACAATGACGCATTGAGCGAATCGCTCTGGAACTGAAATCGGAACACTCACTGACATTTCCCCTATCTGAAAGTCTGATAAACGCTGGAAAAACGACTAAGTCCAAAAAAAAATTTTTTTCAACTTTTTTCAATTTTACCCCCGTGGGATATATATTCTACCCACACACATTTGGAACTCTCCTGGGGTACCCTCACACATATTATTCCCTCATTTAGTGGATATTTTCACAAAAAAGTGAAATTTTCGAAAATCCAGAAAATTGGCTGAAAACGACTAAATAACAAGGAGTCATTGGGCGAATCGCTCTAGAACGGAAATCGGAACGCTCACTGATATTTCCCCTATCTGAAAGTCTGATAAACGCCAGAAAAATCACTAAGTCCAAAAAAATTTTTATTTTTTTATTTTTTTTAATTTTACCCCCGTGGGATATATATTCTACCCACACACATTTGGAAATCTCCTGGTGTACCCTCACACATATTATTCCCTCATTTAGTGGATATTTTCACAAAAAAGTGACATTTTCAAAAATCCAGAAAATTGGCTGAAAACGACTAAATAACATGGACTCATTTGGCGAATCGCTCTGGAACTGAAATTGGAACGCTCACTGACATTTGCCCTGTCTGAAAGTCTGATAAACGCCAGAAAAATGACTAAGTCCAAAAAAAAAATTTTTTCAACTCTTTTCAATTTTACCCCAATGTGATATATATTCTACCCACAAACATTTGGAACTCTCCTGGGGTACCCTCACACATATTATTCCCTCATTTAGTGGATATTTTGACAAAAAAGTGAAATTTTCAAAAATCCAGAAAATTGGCTGAAAACGACTAAATAACATGGACTCATTGGGCGAATCGCTCTGGAACTGAAATTGGAACGCTCACTGACATTTGCCCTGTCTGAAAGTCTGATAAACGCCAGAAAAATGACTAAGTCCAAAAAAAAAATTTTTTCAACTCTTTTCAATTTTACCCCAATGTGATATATATTCTACCCACAAACATTTGGAACTCTCCTGGGGTACCCTCACACATATTATTCCCTCATTTAGTGGATATTTTGACAAAAAAGTGAAATTTTCAAAAATCCAGAAAATTGGCTGAAAACGACTAAATATCAAGGACTCATTGGGCGAATCGCTATGGAACTGAAATCCGAATGCTCACTGACATTTCCCCTATCTGAAAGTCTGATAAACGCCAGAAAAATGACTAAGTCCAAAAAAAAATTTTTTTCAACTTTTTTCAATTTTACCCCCATGGGATATATATTCTACCCACACACATTTGGAACTCTCCTGGGGTACCCTCACACATATTATTCCCTCATTCAGTGGATATTTTCACAAAAAAGTGAAATTTTCAAAAATCCAGAAAATTGGCTGAAAACGACTAAATAACAAGGAGTCATTGGGCGAATCACTCTGGAACTGAAATCGGAACGCTCACTGACATTTCCCCTATCTGAAAGTCTGATAAACGCCAGAAAAATGACTAAGTCCAAAAAAAAATTTTTTTCAACTTTTTTCAATTTTACCCCCGTGGGATATATATTCTACCCACACACATTTGGAACTCTCCTGGGGTACCCTCACACATATTATTCCCTCATTTAGTGGATATTTTCACAAAAAAGTGAAATTTTCAAAAATCCAGAAAATTGGCTGAAAACGACTAAATAACAATGACTCATTGGGCGAATTGCTCTGGAACTGAAATCGGAACACTCACTGACATTTCCCCTATCTGAAAGTCTGATAAACGCTGGAAAAACGACTAAGTCCAAAAAAAAATTTTTTTCAACTTTTTTCAATTTTACCCCCGTGGGATATATATTCTACCCACACACATTTGGAACTCTCCTGGGGTACCCTCACACATATTATTCCCTCATTTAGTGGATATTTTGACAAAAAAGTGAAATTTTCAAAAATCCAAAAAATTGGCTGAAAACGACTAAATATCAAGGACTCATTGGGTGAATCACTCTGGTACTGAAATCGGAATGCTCACTGACATTTCCCCTATCAGAAAGTCTGATAAACGCCAGTAAAATGACTAAGACCAAAAAAAAATTTTTTTCAACTTTTTTCAATTTTACCCCCGTGGGATATATATTCTACCCACACACATTTGGAACTCTCCTGGGGTACCCTCACACATATTATTCCCTCATTTAGTGTATATTTTCACAAAAAAAGTGAAATTTTCAAAAATCCAGATAATTGGCTGAAAACGACTAAATATCAAGGACTCATTGGGCGAATCGCTCTGGAACTGAAATCGGAACGCTCACTGACATTTCCCCTATCTGAAAGTCTGATAAACGCCAGAAAAATCACAGTCCAAAAAAATTTTTATTTTTTTATTTTTTTCAATTTTACCCCCGTGGGATATATATTCTACCCACACACATTTGGAACTCTCCTGGTGTACCCTCACACATATTATTCCCTCATTTAGTGGATATTTTCACAAAAAAGTGACATTTTCAAAAATCCAGGAAATTGGCTGAAAACGACTAAATAACATGGACTCATTGGGCGAATCGCTCTGGAACTGAAATTGGAACGCTCACTGACATTTGCCCTGTCTGAAAGTCTGATAAACGCCAGAAAAATCACTAAGTCGAAAAAAAATTTTTTTTAAACTTTTTTCAATTTTACCCCCGTGGGATATATATTCTACCCACACACATTTGGAACTCTCCTGGGGTACCCTCACACATATTATTCCCTCATTTAGTGGATATTTTCACAAAAAAGTGAAATTTTCAAAAATCCAGAAAATTGGCTGAAAACGACTAAATAACAATGACTCATTGGGCGAATTGCTCTGGAACTGAAATCGGAACACTCACTGACATTTCCCCTATCTGAAAGTCTGATAAACGCCAGAAAAATCACTAAGTCGAAAAAAAATTTTTTTTTAACTTTTTTCAATTTTACCCCCGTGGGATATATATTCTACCCACACACATTTGGAACTCTCCTGGGGTACCCTCACACATATTATTCCCTCATTTAGTGGATATTTTCACAAAAAAGTGAAATTTTCAAAAATCCAGAAAATTGGCTGAAAACGACTAAATAACAAGGAGTCATTGGGCGAATCGCTATGGAACTGAAATCGGAATGCTCACTGACATTTCCCCTATCAGAAAGTCTGATAAACGCCAGAAAAATCACTAAGTCCAAAAAAATTTTTATTTTTTTATTTTTTTCAATTTTACCCCCGTGGGATATATATTCTACCTACACACATTTGGAACTCTCCTGGTGTACCCTCACACATATTATTCCCTCATTTAGTGGATATTTTCACAAAAAACTGACATTTTGAAAAATCCAGAAAATTGGCTGAAAACGACTAAATAACATGGACTCATTGGGCGAATCGCTCTGGAACTGAAATTGGAATGCTCACTGACATTTGCCCTATCTGAAAGTCTGATAAACGCCAGAAAAATGACTAAGTCCAAAAAAAAATTTTTTTCAACTCTTTTCAATTTTACCCCAAAGTGATATATATTCTACCCACACACATTTGGAACTCTCCTGGGGTACCCTCATACATATTATTCCCTCATTTAGTGGATATTTTCACAAAAAAGTGAAATTTTCAAAAATCCAGAAAATTGGCTGAAAACGACTAAATATCAAGGACTCATTGGGCGAATCGCTATGGAACTGAAATCGGAATGCTCACTGACATTTCCCCTATCTGAAAGTCTGATAAACGCCAGAAAAATGACTAAGTCCAAAAAAAATTTTTTTCAACTTTTTTCAATTTTACCCCCATGGGATATATATTCTACCCACACACATTTGGAACTCTCCTGGGGTACCCTCACACATATTATTCCCTCATTTAGTGGATATTTTCACAAAAAAGTGAAATTTTCAAAAATCCAGAAAATTGGCTGAAAACAACTAAATAACAAGGAGTCATTGGGCGAATCACTCTGGAACTGAAATCGGAACGCTCACTGACATTTCCCCTATCTGAAAGTCTGATAAACGCCAGAAAAATCACTAAGTCCAAAAAAAAAAATTTTTAAACTTTTTTCAATTTTACCCCCGTGGGATATATATTCTACCCACACACATTTGGAACTCTCCTGGGGTACCCTCACACATATTATTCCCTCATTTAGTGGATATTTTCACAAAAAAGTGAAATTTTCAAAAATCCAGAAAATTGGCTGAAAACGACTAAACAACAATGACTCATTGGGCGAATTGCTCTGGAACTGAAATCAGAACACTCACTGACATTTTCCCTATCTGAAAGTCTGATAAACGCTGGAAAAACGACTAAGTCCAAAAAAAAATTTTTTTCAACTCTTTTCAATTTTACCCCAATGTGATATATATTCTACCCACACACATTTGGAACTCTCCTGGGGTACCCTCACACATATTATTCCCTCATTTAGTGGATATTTTGACAAAAAAGTGAAATTTTCAAAAATCCAAAAAATTGGCTGAAAACGACTAAATATCAAGGACTCATTGGGTGAATCACTCTGGTACTGAAATCGGAATGCTCACTGACATTTCCCCTATCAGAAAGTCTGATAAACGCCAGTAAAATGACTAAGTCCAAAAAAAAATTTTTTTCAACTTTTTTCAATTTTACCCCCGTGGGATATATATTCTACCCACACACATTTGCAACTCTCCTGGGGTACCCTCACACATATTATTCCCTCATTTAGTGGATATTTTCACAAAAAAGTGAAATTTTCAAAAATCCAGAAAATTGGCTGAAAACGACTAAATAACAAGGAGTCATTGGGCGAATCACTCTGGAACTGAAATCGGAACGCTCACTGACATTTCCCCTATCTGAAAGTCTGATAAACGCCAGAAAAATCACTAAGTCCAAAAAAAAATTTTTTTAAACTTTTTTCAATTTTACCCCCGTGGGATATATATTCTACCCACACACATTTGGAACTCTCCTGGGGTACCCTCACACATATTATTCCCTCATTTAGTGGATATTTTCACAAAAAAGTGAAATTTTCAAAAATCCAGAATATTGGCTAAAAACGACTAAATAACAATGACTCATTGGGCGAATCACTCTGGAACTGAAATCGGAATGCTCACTGACATTTCCCCTACCTGAAAGTCTGATAAACGCCAGAAAAATGACTAAGTCCAAAAAAAATTTTTTTAAACTTTTTTCAATTTTACCCCCGTGGGATATATATTCTACCCACACACATTTGGAACTCTCCTGGGGTACCCTCACACATATTATTCCCTCATTTAGTGGATATGTTGACAAAAAAGTGAAATTTTCAAAAATCCAAAAAATTGGCTGAAAACGACTAAATATCAAGGACTCATTGGGTGAATCAGTCTGGAACTGAAATCGGAATGCTCACTGACATTTCCCCTACCTGAAAGTCTGATAAACGCCAGAAAAATGACTAAGTCCAAAAAAAATATTTTTAAACTTTTTTCAATTTTACCCCCGTGGGATATATATTCTACCCACACACATTTGGAACTCTCCTGGGGTACCCTCACACATATTATTCCCTCATTTAGTGTATATTTTCACAAAAAAAGTGAAATTTTCAAAAATCCAGATAATTGGCTGAAAACTACTAAATATCAAGGACTCATTGGGCGAATCGCTCTGGAACTGAAATCGGAATGCTCACTGACATTTCCCCTATCTGAAAGTCTGATAAACGCCAGAAAAATGACTAAGTCCAAAAAAAATTTTTTTCAACTTTTTTCAATTTTAACCCCATGGGATATATATTCTACCCACACACATTTGGAACTCTCATGGGGTACCCTCACACATATTATTCCCTCATTTAGTGGATATTTTCACAAAAAAGTGAAATTTTCAAAAATCCAGAAAATTGGCTGAAAACGACTAAATAACAAGGAGTCATTGGGCGAATCACTCTGGAACTGAAATCGGAACGCTCACTGACATTTCCCCTATCTGAAAGTCTGATAAACGCCAGAAAAATCACTAAGTCCAAAAAAAAATTTTTTTAAACTTTTTTCAATTTTACCCCCGTGGGATATATATTCTACCCACACACATTTGGAACTCTCCTGGGGTACCCTCACACATATTATTCCCTCATTTAGTGGATATTTTGACAAAAAAGTGAAATTTTCAAAAATCCAAAAAATTGGCTGAAAAAGACTAAATATCAAGGACTCATTGGGTGAATCAGTCTGGAACTGAAATCGGAATGCTCACTGACATTTCCCCTATCTGAAAGTCTGATAAACGCCAGAAAAATGACTGAGTCCAAAAAAAAAATTTTTTCAACTTTTTTCAATTTTACCCCTGTGGGATATATATTCTACCCACACACATTTGGATCTCTCCTGGGGTACCCTCACACATATTATTCCCTCATTTAGTGGATATTTTCACAAAAAAGTGAAATTTTTGAAAATCCAGAAAATTGGCTGAAAACGACTAAATAACAAGGAGTCATTGGGCGAATCGCTATGGAACTGAAATCGGAATGCTCACTGACATTTCCCCTATCAGAAAGTCTGATAAACGCCAGTAAAATGACTAAGTCCAAAAAAAAATTTTTTTCAACTTTTTTCAATTTTACCCCCGTGGGATATATATTCTACCCACACACATTTGGAACTCTCCTGGGGTACCCTCACACATATTATTCCCTCATTTAGTGTATATTTTCACAAAAAAGTGAAATTTTCAAAAATCCAGAAAATTGGCTGAAAACGACTAAATATCAAGGACTCATTGGGCGAATCGCTATGGAACTGAAATCGGAATGCTCACTGACATTTCCCCTATCTGAAAGTCTGATAAACGCCAGAAAAATGACTAAGTCCAAAAAAAATTTTTTTCAACTTTTTTCAATTTTACCCCCATGGGATATATATTCTACCCACACACATTTGGAACTCTCCTGGGGTACCCTCACACATATTATTCCCTCATTTAGTGGATATTTTCACAAAAAAGTGAAATTTTCAAAAATCCAGAAAATTGGCTGAAAACGACTAAATATCAAGGACTCATTGGGCGAATCGCTATGGAACTGAAATCGGAATGCTCACTGACATTTCCCCTATCTGAAAGTCTGATAAACGCCAGAAAAATGACTAAGTCCAAAAAAAATTTTTTTCAACTTTTTTCAATTTTACCCCCATGGGATATATATTCTACCCACACACATTTGGAACTCTCCTGGGGTACCCTCACACATATTATTCCCTCATTTAGTGGATATTTTCACAAAAAAGTGAAATTTTCAAAAATCCAGAAAATTGGCTGAAAACAACTAAATAACAAGGAGTCATTGGGCGAATCACTCTGGAACTGAAATCGGAACGCTCACTGACATTTCCCCTATCTGAAAGTCTGATAAACGCCAGAAAAATCACTAAGTCCAAAAAAAAAAATTTTTAAACTTTTTTCAATTTTACCCCCGTGGGATATATATTCTACCCACACACATTTGGAACTCTCCTGGGGTACCCTCACACATATTATTCCCTCATTTAGTGGATATTTTCACAAAAAAGTGAAATTTTCAAAAATCCAGAAAATTGGCTGAAAACGACTAAATAACAATGACTCATTGGGCGAATTGCTCTGGAACTGAAATCAGAACACTCACTGACATTTTCCCTATCTGAAAGTCTGATAAACGCTGGAAAAACGACTAAGTCCAAAAAAAAATTTTTTTCAACTCTTTTCAATTTTACCCCAATGTGATATATATTCTACCCACACACATTTGGAACTCTCCTGGGGTACCCTCACACATATTATTCCCTCATTTAGTGGATATTTTGACAAAAAAGTGAAATTTTCAAAAATCCAAAAAATTGGCTGAAAACGACTAAATATCAAGGACTCATTGGGTGAATCACTCTGGTACTGAAATCGGAATGCTCACTGACATTTCCCCTATCAGAAAGTCTGATAAACGCCAGTAAAATGACTAAGTCCAAAAAAAAATTTTTTTCAACTTTTTTCAATTTTACCCCCGTGGGATATATATTCTACCCACACACATTTGCAACTCTCCTGGGGTACCCTCACACATATTATTCCCTCATTTAGTGGATATTTTCACAAAAAAGTGAAATTTTCAAAAATCCAGAAAATTGGCTGAAAACGACTAAATAACAAGGAGTCATTGGGCGAATCACTCTGGAACTGAAATCGGAACGCTCACTGACATTTCCCCTATCTGAAAGTCTGATAAACGCCAGAAAAATCACTAAGTCCAAAAAAAAATTTTTTTAAACTTTTTTCAATTTTACCCCCGTGGGATATATATTCTACCCACACACATTTGGAACTCTCCTGGGGTACCCTCACACATATTATTCCCTCATTTAGTGGATATTTTCACAAAAAAGTGAAATTTTCAAAAATCCAGAATATTGGCTAAAAACGACTAAATAACAATGACTCATTGGGCGAATCACTCTGGAACTGAAATCGGAATGCTCACTGACATTTCCCCTACCTGAAAGTCTGATAAACGCCAGAAAAATGACTAAGTCCAAAAAAAATTTTTTTAAACTTTTTTCAATTTTACCCCCGTGGGATATATATTCTACCCACACACATTTGGAACTCTCCTGGGGTACCCTCACACATATTATTCCCTCATTTAGTGGATATGTTGACAAAAAAGTGAAATTTTCAAAAATCCAAAAAATTGGCTGAAAACGACTAAATATCAAGGACTCATTGGGTGAATCAGTCTGGAACTGAAATCGGAATGCTCACTGACATTTCCCCTACCTGAAAGTCTGATAAACGCCAGAAAAATGACTAAGTCCAAAAAAAATATTTTTAAACTTTTTTCAATTTTACCCCCGTGGGATATATATTCTACCCACACACATTTGGAACTCTCCTGGGGTACCCTCACACATATTATTCCCTCATTTAGTGTATATTTTCACAAAAAAAGTGAAATTTTCAAAAATCCAGATAATTGGCTGAAAACTACTAAATATCAAGGACTCATTGGGCGAATCGCTCTGGAACTGAAATCGGAATGCTCACTGACATTTCCCCTATCTGAAAGTCTGATAAACGCCAGAAAAATGACTAAGTCCAAAAAAAATTTTTTTCAACTTTTTTCAATTTTAACCCCATGGGATATATATTCTACCCACACACATTTGGAACTCTCATGGGGTACCCTCACACATATTATTCCCTCATTTAGTGGATATTTTCACAAAAAAGTGAAATTTTCAAAAATCCAGAAAATTGGCTGAAAACGACTAAATAACAAGGAGTCATTGGGCGAATCACTCTGGAACTGAAATCGGAACGCTCACTGACATTTCCCCTATCTGAAAGTCTGATAAACGCCAGAAAAATCACTAAGTCCAAAAAAAAATTTTTTTAAACTTTTTTCAATTTTACCCCCGTGGGATATATATTCTACCCACACACATTTGGAACTCTCCTGGGGTACCCTCACACATATTATTCCCTCATTTAGTGGATATTTTGACAAAAAAGTGAAATTTTCAAAAATCCAAAAAATTGGCTGAAAAAGACTAAATATCAAGGACTCATTGGGTGAATCAGTCTGGAACTGAAATCGGAATGCTCACTGACATTTCCCCTATCTGAAAGTCTGATAAACGCCAGAAAAATGACTGAGTCCAAAAAAAAAATTTTTTCAACTTTTTTCAATTTTACCCCTGTGGGATATATATTCTACCCACACACATTTGGATCTCTCCTGGGGTACCCTCACACATATTATTCCCTCATTTAGTGGATATTTTCACAAAAAAGTGAAATTTTTGAAAATCCAGAAAATTGGCTGAAAACGACTAAATAACAAGGAGTCATTGGGCGAATCGCTATGGAACTGAAATCGGAATGCTCACTGACATTTCCCCTATCAGAAAGTCTGATAAACGCCAGTAAAATGACTAAGTCCAAAAAAAAATTTTTTTCAACTTTTTTCAATTTTACCCCCGTGGGATATATATTCTACCCACACACATTTGGAACTATCCTGGGGTACCCTCACACATATTATTCCCTCATTTAGTGTATATTTTCACAAAAAAGTGAAATTTTCAAAAATCCAGAAAATTGGCTGAAAACGACTAAATATCAAGGACTCATTGGGCGAATCGCTATGGAACTGAAATCGGAATGCTCACTGACATTTCCCCTATCTGAAAGTCTGATAAACGCCAGAAAAATGACTAAGTCCAAAAAAAATTTTTTTCAACTTTTTTCAATTTTACCCCCATGGGATATATATTCTACCCACACACATTTGGAACTCTCCTGGGGTACCCTCACACATATTATTCCCTCATTTAGTGGATATTTTCACAAAAAAGTGAAATTTTCAAAAATCCAGAAAATTGGCTGAAAACAACTAAATAACAAGGAGTCATTGGGCGAATCACTCTGGAACTGAAATCGGAACGCTCACTGACATTTCCCCTATCTGAAAGTCTGATAAACGCCAGAAAAATCACTAAGTCCAAAAAAAAAATTTTTTAAACTTTTTTCAATTTTACCCCCGTGGGATATATATTCTACCCACACACATTTGGAACTCTCCTGGGGTACCCTCACACATATTATTCCCTCATTTAGTGGATATTTTCACAAAAAAGTGAAATTTTCAAAAATCCAGAAAATTGGCTGAAAACGACTAAATAACAATGACTCATTGGGCGAATTGCTCTGGAACTGAAATCAGAACACTCACTGACATTTTCCCTATCTGAAAGTCTGATAAACGCTGGAAAAACGACTAAGTCCAAAAAAAAATTTTTTTCAACTCTTTTCAATTTTACCCCAATGTGATATATATTCTACCCACACACATTTGGAACTCTCCTGGGGTACCCTCACACATATTATTCCCTCATTTAGTGGATATTTTGACAAAAAAGTGAAATTTTCAAAAATCCAAAAAATTGGCTGAAAACGACTAAATATCAAGGACTCATTGGGTGAATCACTCTGGTACTGAAATCGGAATGCTCACTGACATTTCCCCTATCTGAAAGTCTGATAAACGCCAGAAAAATGACTAAGTCCAAAAAAAAATTTTTTTCAACTTTTTTCAATTTTACCCCTGTGGGATATATATTCTACCCACACACATTTGGAACTCTCCTGGGGTACCCTCACACATATTATTCCCTCATTTAGTGGATATTTTCACAAAAAAGTGAAATTTTTGAAAATCCAGAAAATTGGCTGAAAACGACTAAATAACAAGGAGTCATTGGGCGAATCGCTCTGGAACGGAAATCGGAACGCTCACTGACATTTCCCTTATCTGAAAGTCTGATAAACGCCAGAAAAATCACTAAGTCCAAAAAAATTTTTATTTTTTTATTTTTTTCAATTTTACCCCCGTGGGATATATATTCTACCTACACACATTTGGAACTCTCCTGGTGTACCCTCACACATATTATTCCCTCATTTAGTGGATATTTTCACAAAAAACTGACATTTTCAAAAATCCAGAAAATTGGCTGAAAACGACTAAATAACATGGACTCATTGGGTGAATCAGTCTGGAACTGAAATCGGAATGCTCACTGACATTTCCCCTACCTGAAAGTCTGATAAACGCCAGAAAAATGACTAAGTCCAAAAAAAATATTTTTAAACTTTTTTCAATTTTACCCCCGTGGGATATATATTTTACCCACACACATTTGGAACTCTCCTGGGGTACCCTCACACATATTATTCCCTCATTTAGTGTATATTTTCACAAAAAAAGTGAAATTTTCAAAAATCCAGATAATTGGCTGAAAACTACTAAATATCAAGGACTCATTGGGCGAATCGCTCTGGAACTGAAATCGGAATGCTCACTGACATTTCCCCTATCTGAAAGTCTGATAAACGCCAGAAAAATGACTAAGTCCAAAAAAAATTTTTTTCAACTTTTTTCAATTTTAACCCCATGGGATATATATTCTACCCACACACATTTGGAACTCTCATGGGGTACCCTCACACATATTATTCCCTCATTTAGTGGATATTTTCACAAAAAAGTGAAATTTTCAAAAATCCAGAAAATTGGCTGAAAACGACTAAATAACAAGGAGTCATTGGGCGAATCACTCTGGAACTGAAATCGGAACGCTCACTGACATTTCCCCTATCTGAAAGTCTGATAAACGCCAGAAAAATCACTAAGTCCAAAAAAAAATTTTTTTAAACTTTTTTCAATTTTACCCCCGTGGGATATATATTCTACCCACACACATTTGGAACTCTCCTGGGGTACCCTCACACATATTATTCCCTCATTTAGTGGATATTTTGACAAAAAAGTGAAATTTTCAAAAATCCAAAAAATTGGCTGAAAAAGACTAAATATCAAGGACTCATTGGGTGAATCAGTCTGGAACTGAAATCGGAATGCTCACTGACATTTCCCCTATCTGAAAGTCTGATAAACGCCAGAAAAATGACTGAGTCCAAAAAAAAAATTTTTTCAACTTTTTTCAATTTTACCCCTGTGGGATATATATTCTACCCACACACATTTGGATCTCTCCTGGGGTACCCTCACACATATTATTCCCTCATTTAGTGGATATTTTCACAAAAAAGTGAAATTTTTGAAAATCCAGAAAATTGGCTGAAAACGACTAAATAACAAGGAGTCATTGGGCGAATCGCTATGGAACTGAAATCGGAATGCTCACTGACATTTCCCCTATCAGAAAGTCTGATAAACGCCAGTAAAATGACTAAGTCCAAAAAAAAATTTTTTTCAACTTTTTTCAATTTTACCCCCGTGGGATATATATTCTACCCACACACATTTGGAACTCTCCTGGGGTACCCTCACACATATTATTCCCTCATTTAGTGTATATTTTCACAAAAAAGTGAAATTTTCAAAAATCCAGAAAATTGGCTGAAAACGACTAAATATCAAGGACTCATTGGGCGAATCGCTATGGAACTGAAATCGGAATGCTCACTGACATTTCCCCTATCTGAAAGTCTGATAAACGCCAGAAAAATGACTAAGTCCAAAAAAAATTTTTTTCAACTTTTTTCAATTTTACCCCCATGGGATATATATTCTACCCACACACATTTGGAACTCTCCTGGGGTACCCTCACACATATTATTCCCTCATTTAGTGGATATTTTCACAAAAAAGTGAAATTTTCAAAAATCCAGAAAATTGGCTGAAAACAACTAAATAACAAGGAGTCATTGGGCGAATCACTCTGGAACTGAAATCGGAACGCTCACTGACATTTCCCCTATCTGAAAGTCTGATAAACGCCAGAAAAATCACTAAGTCCAAAAAAAAAATTTTTTAAACTTTTTTCAATTTTACCCCCGTGGGATATATATTCTACCCACACACATTTGGAACTCTCCTGGGGTACCCTCACACATATTATTCCCTCATTTAGTGGATATTTTCACAAAAAAGTGAAATTTTCAAAAATCCAGAAAATTGGCTGAAAACGACTAAATAACAATGACTCATTGGGCGAATTGCTCTGGAACTGAAATCAGAACACTCACTGACATTTTCCCTATCTGAAAGTCTGATAAACGCTGGAAAAACGACTAAGTCCAAAAAAAAATTTTTTTCAACTCTTTTCAATTTTACCCCAATGTGATATATATTCTACCCACACACATTTGGAACTCTCCTGGGGTACCCTCACACATATTATTCCCTCATTTAGTGGATATTTTGACAAAAAAGTGAAATTTTCAAAAATCCAAAAAATTGGCTGAAAACGACTAAATATCAAGGACTCATTGGGTGAATCACTCTGGTACTGAAATCGGAATGCTCACTGACATTTCCCCTATCTGAAAGTCTGATAAACGCCAGAAAAATGACTAAGTCCAAAAAAAAATTTTTTTCAACTTTTTTCAATTTTACCCCTGTGGGATATATATTCTACCCACACACATTTGGAACTCTCCTGGGGTACCCTCACACATATTATTCCCTCATTTAGTGGATATTTTCACAAAAAAGTGAAATTTTTGAAAATCCAGAAAATTGGCTGAAAACGACTAAATAACAAGGAGTCATTGGGCGAATCGCTCTGGAACGGAAATCGGAACGCTCACTGACATTTCCCTTATCTGAAAGTCTGATAAACGCCAGAAAAATCACTAAGTCCAAAAAAATTTTTATTTTTTTATTTTTTTCAATTTTACCCCCGTGGGATATATATTCTACCCACACACATTTGGAACTCTCCTGGGGTACCCTCACACATATTATTCCCTCATTTAGTGGATATTTTCACAAAAAAGTGAAATTTTCAAAAATCCAGAATATTGGCTAAAAACGACTAAATAACAATGACTCATTGGGCGAATCACTCTGGAACTGAAATCGGAATGCTCACTGACATTTCCCCTACCTGAAAGTCTGATAAACGCCAGAAAAATGACTAAGTCCAAAAAAAATTTTTTTAAACTTTTTTCAATTTTACCCCCGTGGGATATATATTCTACCCACACACATTTGGAACTCTCCTGGGGTACCCTCACACATATTATTCCCTCATTTAGTGGATATGTTGACAAAAAAGTGAAATTTTCAAAAATCCAAAAAATTGGCTGAAAACGACTAAATATCAAGGACTCATTGGGTGAATCAGTCTGGAACTGAAATCGGAATGCTCACTGACATTTCCCCTACCTGAAAGTCTGATAAACGCCAGAAAAATGACTAAGTCCAAAAAAAATATTTTTAAACTTTTTTCAATTTTACCCCCGTGGGATATATATTCTACCCACACACATTTGGAACTCTCCTGGGGTACCCTCACACATATTATTCCCTCATTTAGTGTATATTTTCACAAAAAAAGTGAAATTTTCAAAAATCCAGATAATTGGCTGAAAACTACTAAATATCAAGGACTCATTGGGCGAATCGCTCTGGAACTGAAATCGGAATGCTCACTGACATTTCCCCTATCTGAAAGTCTGATAAACGCCAGAAAAATGACTAAGTCCAAAAAAAATTTTTTTCAACTTTTTTCAATTTTAACCCCATGGGATATATATTCTACCCACACACATTTGGAACTCTCATGGGGTACCCTCACACATATTATTCCCTCATTTAGTGGATATTTTCACAAAAAAGTGAAATTTTCAAAAATCCAAAAAATTGGCTGAAAACGACTAAATATCAAGGACTCATTGGGTGAATCAGTCTGGAACTGAAATCGGAATGCTCACTGACATTTCCCCTACCTGAAAGTCTGATAAACGCCAGAAAAATGACTAAGTCCAAAAAAAATATTTTTAAACTTTTTTCAATTTTACCCCCGTGGGATATATATTCTACCCACACACATTTGGAACTCTCCTGGGGTACCCTCACACATATTATTCCCTCATTTAGTGTATATTTTCACAAAAAAAGTGAAATTTTCAAAAATCCAGATAATTGGCTGAAAACTACTAAATATCAAGGACTCATTGGGCGAATCGCTCTGGAACTGAAATCGGAATGCTCACTGACATTTCCCCTATCTGAAAGTCTGATAAACGCCAGAAAAATGACTAAGTCCAAAAAAAATTTTTTTCAACTTTTTTCAATTTTAACCCCATGGGATATATATTCTACCCACACACATTTGGAACTCTCATGGGGTACCCTCACACATATTATTCCCTCATTTAGTGGATATTTTCACAAAAAAGTGAAATTTTCAAAAATCCAGAAAATTGGCTGAAAACGACTAAATAACAAGGAGTCATTGGGCGAATCACTCTGGAACTGAAATCGGAACGCTCACTGACATTTCCCCTATCTGAAAGTCTGATAAACGCCAGAAAAATCACTAAGTCCAAAAAAAAATTTTTTTAAACTTTTTTCAATTTTACCCCCGTGGGATATATATTCTACCCACACACATTTGGAACTCTCCTGGGGTACCCTCACACATATTATTCCCTCATTTAGTGGATATTTTGACAAAAAAGTGAAATTTTCAAAAATCCAAAAAATTGGCTGAAAAAGACTAAATATCAAGGACTCATTGGGTGAATCAGTCTGGAACTGAAATCGGAATGCTCACTGACATTTCCCCTATCTGAAAGTCTGATAAACGCCAGAAAAATGACTGAGTCCAAAAAAAAAATTTTTTCAACTTTTTTCAATTTTACCCCTGTGGGATATATATTCTACCCACACACATTTGGATCTCTCCTGGGGTACCCTCACACATATTATTCCCTCATTTAGTGGATATTTTCACAAAAAAGTGAAATTTTTGAAAATCCAGAAAATTGGCTGAAAACGACTAAATAACAAGGAGTCATTGGGCGAATCGCTATGGAACTGAAATCGGAATGCTCACTGACATTTCCCCTATCAGAAAGTCTGATAAACGCCAGTAAAATGACTAAGTCCAAAAAAAAATTTTTTTCAACTTTTTTCAATTTTACCCCCGTGGGATATATATTCTACCCACACACATTTGGAACTCTCCTGGGGTACCCTCACACATATTATTCCCTCATTTAGTGTATATTTTCACAAAAAAAGTGAAATTTTCAAAAATCCAGATAATTGGCTGAAAACGACTAAATATCAAGGACTCATTGGGCGAATCGCTCTGGAACTGAAATCGGAACGCTCACTGACATATCCCCTATCTGAAAGTCTGATAAACGCCAGAAAAATGACTAAGTCCAAAAAAAAATTTTTTTCAACTTTTTTCACTTTTACCCCCGTGGGATATATATTCTACCCACACACATTTGGAACTCTCCTGGGGTACCCTCACACATATTATTCCCTCATTTAGTGGATATTTTGACAAAAAAGTGAAATTTTCAAAAATCCAAAAAATTGGCTGAAAACGACTAAATATCAAGGACTCATTGGGTGAATCAGTCTGGAACTGAAATCGGAATGCTCACTGACATTTCCCCTATCTGAAAGTCTGATAAACGCCAGAAAAATGACTAAGTCCAAAAAAAAATTTTTTTCAACTTTTTTCAATTTTACCCCTGTGGGATATATATTCTACCCACACACATTTGGAACTCTCCTGGGGTACCCTCACACATATTATTCCCTCATTTAGTGGATATTTTCACAAAAGAGTGAAATTTTTGAAAATCCAGAAAATTGGCTGAAAACGACTAAATAACAAGGAGTCAATGGGCGAATCGCTCTGGAACGGAAATCGGAACGCTCACTGACATTTTCCTTATCTGAAAGTCTGATAAACGCCAGAAAAATCACTAAGTCCAAAAAAATTTTTATTTTTTTATTTTTTTCAATTTTACCCCCGTGGGATATATATTCTACCCACAGACATTTGGAACTCTCCTGGTGTACCCTCACACATATTATTCCCTCATTTAGTGGATATTTTCACAAAAAACTGACATTTTCAAAAATCCAGAAAATTGGCTGAAAACGACTAAATAACATGGACTCATTGGGCGAATCGCTCTGGAACTGAAATTGGAATGCTCACTGACATTTGCCCTATCTGAAAGTCTGATAAACGCCAGAAAAATGACTAAGTCCAAAAAAAAATTTTTTTCAACTCTTTTCAATTTTACCCCAATGTGATATATATTCTACCCACACACATTTGGAACTCTCCTGGGGTACCCTCACACATATTATTCTCTCATTTAGTGGATATTTTCACAAAAAAGTGAAATTTTCAAAAATCCAGAAAATTGACTGAAAACGACTAAATATCAAGGACTCATTGGGCGAATCGCTATGGAAATGAAATCGGAATGCTCACTGACATTTCCCCTATCTGAAAGTCTGATAAACGCCAGAAAAATGACTAAGTCCAAAAAAAAATTGTTTTCAACATTTTCAATTTTACCCCCGTGGGATATATATTCTACCCACACACATTTGGAACTCTCCTGGGGTACCCTCACACATATTATTCCCTCATTTAGTGGATATTTTCACAAAAAAGTGAAATTTTCAAAAATCCAGAAAATTGGCTGAAAACGACTAAATAACAATGACTCATTGGGCGAATTGCTCTGGAACTGAAATCGGAACACTCACTGACATTTCCCCTATCTGAAAGTCTGATAAACGCTGGAAAAACGACGAAGTCCAAAAAAAAATTTTTTTCAACTTTTTTCAATTTTACCCCCGTGGGATATATATTCTACCCACACACATTTGGAACTCTCCTGGGGTACCCTCACACATATTATTCCCTCATTTAGTGGATATTTTCACAAAAAAGTGAAATTTTCAAAAATCCAGAAAATTGGCTGAAAACGACTAAATAACAATGACTCATTGGGCGAATCACTCTGGAACTGAAATCGGAATGCTCACTGACATTTCCCCTACCTGAAAGTCTGATAAACGCCAGAAAAATGACTAAGTCCAAAAAAAATTTTTTTAAACTTTTTTCAATTTTACCCCCGTGGGATATATATTCTACCCACACACATTTGGAACTCTCCTGGGGTACCCTCACACATATTATTCCCTCATTTAGTGGATATGTTGACAAAAAAGTGAAATTTTCAAAAATACAAAAAATTGGCTGAAAACGACTAAATATCAAGGACTCATTGGGTGAATCAGTCTGGAACTGAAATCGGAATGCTCACTGACATTTCCCCTACCTGAAAGTCTGATAAACGCCAGAAAAATGACTAAGTCCAAAAAAAATATTTTTAAACTTTTTTCAATTTTACCCCCGTGGGATATATATTCTACCCACACACATTTGGAACTCTCCTGGGGTACCCTCACACATATTATTCCCTCATTTAGTGTATATTTTCACAAAAAAAGTGAAATTTTCAAAAATCCAGATAATTGGCTGAAAACTACTAAATATCAAGGACTCATTGGGCGAATCGCTCTGGAACTGAAATCGGAATGCTCACTGACATTTCCCCTATCTGAAAGTCTGATAAACGCCAGAAAAATGACTAAGTCCAAAAAAAATTTTTTTCAACTTTTTTCAATTTTAACCCCATGGGATATATATCCTACCCACACACATTTGGAACTCTCCTGGGGTACCCTCACACATATTATTCCCTCATTTAGTGGATATTTTCACAAAAAAGTGAAATTTTCAAAAATCCAGAAAATTGGCTGAAAACGACTAAATAACAAGGAGTCATTGGGCGAATCACTCTGGAACTGAAATCGGAACGCTCACTGACATTTCCCCTATCTGAAAGTCTGATAAACGCCAGAAAAATCACTAAGTCCAAAAAAAAAATTTTTTAAACTTTTTTCAATTTTACCCCCGTGGGATATATATTCTACCCACACACATTTGGAACTCTCCTGGGGTACCCTCACACATATTATTCCCTCATTTATTGGATATTTTCACAAAAAAGTGAAATTTTCAAAAATCCAGAAAATTGGCTGAAAACGACTAAATAACAATGACTCATTGGGCGAATTGCTCTGGAACTGAAATCGTAACACTCACTGACATTTCCCCTATCTGAAAGTCTGATAAACGCTGGAAAAATGACTAAGTCCAAAAAAAAAAATTTTTTCAACTTTTTTCAATTTTACCCCCATGGGATATATATTCTTCCCACACACATTTGGAACTCTCCTGGGGTACCCTCACACATATTATTCCCTCATTTAGTGGATATTTTCACAAAAAACTGACATTTTCAAAAATCCAGAAAATTGGCTGAAAACGACTAAATAACATGGACTCATTGGGCGAATCGCTCTGGAACTGAAATTGGAATGCTCACTGACATTTGCCCTATCTGAAAGTCTGATAAACGCCAGAAAAATGACTAAGTCCAAAAAAAAATTTTTTTCAACTCTTTTCAATTTTACCCCAAAGTGATATATATTCTACCCACACACATTTGGAACTCTCCTGGGGTACCCTCACACATATTATTCCCTCATTTAGTGGATATTTTTACAAAAAAAGTGAAATTTTCAAAAATCCAGAAAATTGGCTGAAAACGACTAAATATCAAGGACTCATTGGGCGAATCGCTATGGAACTGAAATCGGAATGCTCACTGACATTTCCCCTATCTGAAAGTCTGATAAACGCCAGAAAAATGACTAAGTCCAAAAAAAATTTTTTTCAACTTTTTTCAATTTTACCCCCATGGGATATATATTCTACCCACACACATTTGGAACTCTCCTGGGGTACCCTCACACATATTATTCCCTCATTTAGTGGATATTTTCACAAAAAAGTGATATTTTCAAAAATCCAGAAAATTGGCTGAAAACAACTAAATAACAAGGAGTCATTGGGCGAATCACTCTGGAACTGAAATCGGAACGCTCACTGACATTTCCCCTATCTGAAAGTCTGATAAACGCCAGAAAAATCACTAAGTCCAAAAAAAATTTTTTTTAAACTTTTTTCAATTTTACCCCCGTGGGATATATATTCTACCCACACACATTTGGAACTCTCCTGGGGTACCCTCACACATATTATTCCCTCATTTAGTGGATATTTTCACAAAAAAGTGAAATTTTCAAAAATCCAGAAAATTGGCTGAAAACGACTAAATAACAATGACTCATTGGGCGAATTGCTCTGGAACTGAAATCGGAACACTCACTGACATTTCCCCTATCTGAAAGTCTGATAAACGCTGGAAAAACGACTAAGTCCAAAAAAAATTTTTTTCAACTTTTTTCAATTTTACCCCCGTGGGATATATATTCTACCCACACACATTTGGAACTCTCCTGGGGTACCCTCACACATATTATTCCCTCATTTAGTGGATATTTTGACAAAAAAGTGAAATTTTCAAAAATCCAAAAAATTGGCTGAAAACGACTAAATATCAAGGACTCATTGGGTGAATCACTCTGGTACTGAAATCGGAATGCTCACTGACATTTCCCCTATCAGAAAGTCTGATAAACGCCAGTAAAATGACTAAGTCCAAAAAAAAATTTTTTTCAACTTTTTTCAATTTTACCCCCGTGGGATATATATTCTACCCACACACATTTGGAACTCTCCTGGGGTACCCTCACACATATTATTCCCTCATTTAGTGGATATTTTCACAAAAAAGTGAAATTTTCAAAAATCCAGAAAATTGGCTGAAAACGACTAAATAACAAGGAGTCATTGGGCGAATCACTCTGGAACTGAAATCGGAACGCTCACTGACATTTCCCCTATCTGAAAGTCTGATAAACGCCAGAAAAATCACTAAGTCCAAAAAAAATTTTTTTAAAACTTTTTTCAATTTTACCCCCGTGGGATATATATTCTACCCACACACATTTGGAACTCTCCTGGGGTACCCTCACACATATTATTCCCTCATTTAGTGGATATTTTCACAAAAAAGTGAAATTTTCAAAAATCCAGAAAATTGGCTGAAAACGACTAAATAACAATGACTCATTGGGCGAATCACTCTGGAACTGAAATCGGAATGCTCACTGACATTTCCCCTATCTGAAAGTCTGATAAACGCCAGAAAAATCACTAAGTCCAAAAAAAATTTTTTTTAAACTTTTTTCAATTTTACCCCCGTGGGATGTATATTCTACCCACACACATTTGGAACTCTCCTGGGGTACCCTCACACATATTATTCCCTCATTTAGTGGATATTTTCACAAAAAAGTGAAATTTTAAAAAATCCAGAAAATTGGCTGAAAATGACTAAATAACAATGACTCATTGGGCGAATCGCTCTGGAACTGAAATCGGAAAACTCACTGACATTTCCCCTATCTGAAAGTCTGATAAACGCTGGAAAACGACTAAGTCCAAAAAAAATTTTTTTTCAACTTTTTTCAATTTTACCCCCGTGGGATATATATTGTACCCACACACATTTGGAACTCTCCTGGGGTACCCTCACACATATTATTCCCTCATTTAGTGGATATTTTCACAAAAAAGTGAAATTTTCAAAAATCCAGAAAATTGGCTGAAAACGACTAAATATCAAGGACTCATTGGGCGAATCGCTATGGAACTGAAATCGGAATGCTCACTGACATTTCCCCTATCTGAAAGTCTGATAAACGCCAGAAAAATGACTAAGTCCAAAAAAAATTTTTTTCAACTTTTTTCAATTTTACCCCCATGGGATATATATTCTACCCACACACATTTGGAACTCTCCTGGGGTACCCTCACACATATTATTCCCTCATTTAGTGGATATTTTCACAAAAAAGTGAAATTTTCAAAAATCCAGAAAATTGGCTGAAAACGACTAAATAACAATGACTCATTGGGCGAATCACTCTGGAACTGAAATCGGAATGCTCACTGACATTTCCCCTATCTGAAAGTCTGATAAACGCCAGAAAAATCACTAAGTCCAAAAAAAAATTTTTTTAAACTTTTTTCAATTTTACCCCCGTGTGATGTATATTCTACCCACACACATTTGGAACTCTCCTGGGGTACCCTCACACATATTATTCCCTCATTTAGTGGATATTTTCACAAAAAAGTGAAATTTTAAAAAATCCAGAAAATTGGCTGAAAATGACTAAATAACAATGACTCATTGGGCGAATCGCTCTGGAACTGAAATCGGAAAACTCACTGACATTTCCTCTATCTGAAAGTCTGATAAACGCCAGAAAAATGACTAAGTCCAAAAAAAATTTTTTTTAAACTTTTTTCAATTTTACCCCCGTGGGATATATATTGTACCCACACACATTTGGAACTCTCCTGGGGTACCCTCACACATATTATTCCCTCATTTAGTGGATATTTTCACAAAAAAGTGAAATTTTCAAAAATCCAGAAAATTGGCTGAAAACGACTAAATAACAAGGACTCATTGGGCGAATCGCTCTGGAACTGAAATTGGAATGCTCACTGACATTTCCCCTATCTGAAAGTCTGATAAACGCCAGAAAAATGACTAAGTCCAAAAAAAAATTTTTTTCAACTTTTTTCAATTTTACCCCTGTGGGATATATATTCTACCCACACACATTTGGAATCTCCTGGGTTACCCTCACACATATTATTCCTTCATTTAGTGGATATTTTGACAAAAAAGTGAAATTTTCAAAAATCCAAAAAATTGGCTGAAAACGACTAAATATCAAGGACTCATTGGGTGAATCAGTCTGGAACTGAAATCGGAATGCTCACTGACATTTCCCCTACCTGAAAGTCTGATAAACGCCAGAAAAATGACTAAGTCCAAAAAAAAATTTTTTTCAACTTTTTTCAATTTTACCCCCTGGGATATATATTCTACCCACACACATTTGGAACTCTCCTGGGGTACCCTCACACATATTATTCCATCATTTAGTGTATATTTTCACAAAAAAAGTGAAATTTTCAAAAATACAAAAAATTGGCTGAAAACGACTAAATATCAAGGACTCATTGGGTAAATCAGTCTGGAACTGAAATCGGAATGCTCACTGACATTTCCCCTACCTGAAAGTCTGATAAACGCCAGAAAAATCACTAAGTCCAAAAAAAATTTTTTTTAAACTTTTTTCAATTTTACCCCCGTGGGATGTATATTCTACCCACACACATTTGGAACTCTCCTGGGGTACCCTCACACATATTATTCCCTCATTTAGTGGATATTTTCACAAAAAAGTGAAATTTTAAAAAATCCAGAAAATTGGCTGAAAATGACTAAATAACAATGACTCATTGGGCGAATCGCTCTGGAACTGAAATCGGAAAACTCACTGACATTTCCCCTATCTGAAAGTCTGATAAACGCTGGAAAACGACTAAGTCCAAAAAAAATTTTTTTTCAACTTTTTTCAATTTTACCCCCGTGGGATATATATTGTACCCACACACATTTGGAACTCTCCTGGGGTACCCTCACACATATTATTCCCTCATTTAGTGGATATTTTCACAAAAAAGTGAAATTTTCAAAAATCCAGAAAATTGGCTGAAAACGACTAAATATCAAGGACTCATTGGGCGAATCGCTATGGAACTGAAATCGGAATGCTCACTGACATTTCCCCTATCTGAAAGTCTGATAAACGCCAGAAAAATGACTAAGTCCAAAAAAAATTTTTTTCAACTTTTTTCAATTTTACCCCCATGGGATATATATTCTACCCACACACATTTGGAACTCTCCTGGGGTACCCTCACACATATTATTCCCTCATTTAGTGGATATTTTCACAAAAAAGTGAAATTTTCAAAAATCCAGAAAATTGGCTGAAAACGACTAAATAACAATGACTCATTGGGCGAATCACTCTGGAACTGAAATCGGAATGCTCACTGACATTTCCCCTATCTGAAAGTCTGATAAACGCCAGAAAAATCACTAAGTCCAAAAAAACATTTTTTTAAACTTTTTTCAATTTTACCCCCGTGGGATGTATATTCTACCCACACACATTTGGAACTCTCCTGGGGTACCCTCACACATATTATTCCCTCATTTAGTGGATATTTTCACAAAAAAGTGAAATTTTAAAAAATCCAGAAAATTGGCTGAAAATGACTAAATAACAATGACTCATTGGGCGAATCGCTCTGGAACTGAAATCGGAAAACTCACTGACATTTCCTCTATCTGAAAGTCTGATAAACGCCAGAAAAATGACTAAGTCCAAAAAAAAATTTTTTTCAACTTTTTTCAATTTTACCCCTGTGGGATATATATTCTACCCACACACATTTGGAATCTCCTGGGTTACCCTCACACATATTATTCCTTCATTTAGTGGATATTTTGACAAAAAAGTGAAATTTTCAAAAATCCAAAAAATTGGCTGAAAACGACTAAATATCAAGGACTCATTGGGTGAATCAGTCTGGAACTGAAATCGGAATGCTCACTGACATTTCCCCTACCTGAAAGTCTGATAAACGCCAGAAAAATGACTAAGTCCAAAAAAAAATTTTTTTCAACTTTTTTCAATTTTACCCCTGTGGGATATATATTCTACCCACACACATTTGGAATCTCCTGGGTTACCCTCACACATATTATTCCTTCATTTAGTGGATATTTTGACAAAAAAGTGAAATTTTCAAAAATCCAAAAAATTGGCTGAAAACGACTAAATATCAAGGACTCATTGGGTGAATCAGTCTGGAACTGAAATCGGAATGCTCACTGACATTTCCCCTACCTGAAAGTCTGATAAACGCCAGAAAAATGACTAAGTCCAAAAAAAAATTTTTTTCAACTTTTTTCAATTTTACCCCCTGGGATATATATTCTACCCACACACATTTGGAACTCTCCTGGGGTACCCTCACACATATTATTCCATCATTTAGTGTATATTTTCACAAAAAAAGTGAAATTTTCAAAAATCCAGATAATTGGCTGAAAACTACTAAATATCAAGGACTCATTGGGCGAATCGCTCTGGAACTGAAATCGGAATGCTCACTGACATTTCCCCTACCTGAAAGTCTGATAAACGCCAGAAAAATGACTAAGTCCAAAAAAAATTTTTTTAAACTTTTTTCAATTTTACTCCCGTGGGATATATATTCTACCCACACACATTTGGAACTCTCCTGGGGTACCCTCACACATATTATTCCCTCATTTAGTGGATATGTTGACAAAAAAGTGAAATTTTCAAAAATACAAAAAATTGGCTGAAAACGACTAAATATCAAGGACTCATTGGGTAAATCAGTCTGGAACTGAAATCGGAATGCTCACTGACATTTCCCCTACCTGAAAGTCTGATAAATGCCAGAAAAATGACTAAGTCCAAAAAAAATTTTTTTAAACTTTTTTCAATTTTACCCCCGTGGGATATATATTCTACCCACACACATTTGGAACTCTCCTGGGGTACCCTCACACATATTATTCCCTCATTTAGTGTATATTTTCACAAAAAAAGTGAAATTTTCAAAAATCCAGATAATTGGCTGAAAACTACTAAATATCAAGGACTCATTGGGCGAATCGCTCTGGAACTGAAATCGGAATGCTCACTGAAATTTCCCCTATCTGAAAGTCTGATAAACGCCAGAAAAATGACTAAGTCCAAAAAAAATTTTTTTCAACTTTTTTCAATTTTAACCCCATGGGATATATATTCTACCCACACACATTTGGAACTCTCCTGGGGTACCCTCACACATATTATTCCCTTATTTAGTGGATATTTTCACAAAAAAGTGAAATTTTCAAAAATCCAGAAAATTGGCTGAAAACGACTAAATAACAAGGAGTCATTGGGCGAATCACTCTGGAACTGAAATCGGAATGCTCACTGACATTTCCCCTATCTGAAAGTCTGATAAACGCCAGAAAAATCACTAAGTCCAAAAAAAAATTTTTTTAAACTTTTTTCAATTTTACCCCCGTGGGATGTAGATTCTACCCACACACATTTGGAACTCTCCTGGGGTACCCTCACACATATTATTCCCTCATTTAGTGGATATTTTCACAAAAATGTGAAATTTTAAAAAATCCAGAAAATTGGCTGAAAACGAATAAATAACAATGACTCATTGGGCGAATCGCTCTGGAACTGAAATCGGAAAACTCACTGACATTTCCCCTATCTGAAAGTCTGATAAACGCTGGAAAAACGACTAAGTTCAAAAAAAAATTTTTTTCAACTGTTTTCAATTTTACCCCCGTGGGATATATATTGTACCCACACACATTTGGAACTCTCCTGGGGTACCCTCACACATATTATTCCCTCATTTAGTGGATATTTTCACAAAAAAGTGAAATTTTCAAAAATCCAGAAAATTGGCTGAAAACGACTAAATAACAAGGACTCATTGGGCGAATCTCTCTGGAACTGAAATTGGAATGCTCACTGACATTTCCCCTACCTGAAAGTCTGATAAACGCCAGAAAAATGACTAAGTCCAAAAAAAATTTTTTTAAACTTTTTTCAATTTTATCCCCGTGGGATATATATTCTACCCACACACATTTGGAACTCTCCTGGGGTACCCTCACACATATTATTCCCTCATTTAGTGGATATTTTGACAAAAAAGTGAAATTTTCAAAAATACAAAAAATTGGCTGAAAACGACTAAATATCAAGGACTCATTGGGTGAATCAGTCTGGAACTGAAATCGGAATGCTCACTGACATTTCCCCTACCTGAAAGTCTGATAAACGCCAGAAAAATGACTAAGTCCAAAAAAAATTTTTTTAAACTTTTATCAATTTTACCCCCGTGGGATATATATTCTACCCACACACATTTGGAACTCTCCTGGGGTACCCTCACACATATTATTCCCTCATTTAGTGGATATTTTCACAAAAAAATGAAATTTTCAAAAATCCAGAAAATTGGCTGAAAACGACTAAATATCAAGGACTCATTGGGGGAATCGCTCTGGAACTGAAATCGGAATGCTCACTGACATTTCCCCTATCTGAAAGTCTGATAAACGCCAGAAAAATGACTAAGTCCAAAAAAAAATTTTTTTAAACTTTTTTCAATTTTACTCCCGTGGGATATATATTCTACCCACACACATTTGGAACTCTCCTGGGGTACCCTCACACATATTATTCCCTCATTTAGTGGATATTTTCACAAAAAAAGTGAAATTTTCAAAAATCCAGAAAATTGGCTGAAAATGACTAAATTACAAGGAGTCATTGGGCGAATCACTCTGGAACCGAAATCTGAACGCTCACTGACATTTCCCCTATCTGAAAGTCTGATAAACGCCGGAAAAATCACTAAGTCTAAAAAAAAATTTTTTTTAACTTTTTTCAATTTTACCCCCGTGGGATATATATTCTACCCACACACATTTGGAACTCTCCTAGAGTATCCTCACACATATTATTCCCTCATTTAGTGGATATTTCCACAAAAAAGTGAAATTTTCAAAAATTCAAAAAATTGTCTGAAAACGACTAAATATCAAGGACTCATTGGGTGAATCAGTCTGGAACTGAAATCGGAATGCTCACTGACATTTCCCCTATCTGAAAGTCTGATAAACGCCAGAAAAATGACTAAGTCCAAAAAAAAACTTTTTTCAACTTTTTTCAATTTTACCCCTGTGGGATATATATTCTACCCACACACATTTGGAACTCTCCTGGGGTACCCTCACACATATTATTCCCTCATTCAGTGGATATTTTGACAAAAAAGTGAAATTTTCAAAAATACAAAAAATTGGCTGAAAACGACTAAATATCAAGGACTCATTGGGTGAATCTGTCTGGAACTGAAATCGGAATGCTCACTGACATTTCCCCTACCTGAAAGTCTGATAAACGCCAGAAAAATGACTAAGTCCAAAAAAAATTTTTTTAAACTTTTTTCAATTTTACCCCCGTGGGATATATATTCTACCCACACACATTTGGAACTCTCCTGGGGTACCCTCACACATATTATTCCCTCATTTAGTGTATATTTTCACAAAAAAAGTGAAATTTTCAAAAATCCAGATAATTGGCTGAAAACTACTAAATATCAAGGACTCATTGGGCAAATCGCTCTGGAACTGAAATCGGAATGCTCACTGACATTTCCCCTATCGGAAAGTCTGATAAACGCCAGAAAAATGACTAAGTCCAAAAAAAAAATTTTTTTCAACTTTTTTCAATTTTACCCCCGTGGGATATATATTCTACCCACACACATTTGGAACTCTCCTGGGGTACCCTCACACATATTATTCCCTCATTTAGTGGATATTTTCACAAAAAAGTGAAATTTTCAAAAATCCAGAAAATTGGCTGAAAACGACTAAATAACAAGGAGTCATTGGGCGAATCGCTCTGTAACTGAAATCGGAACGCTCACTGACATTTGCCCTATCTGAAAGTCTGATAAACGCCAGAAAAATGACTAAGTCCAAAAAAAATTTTTTTAAACTTTTTTCAATTTTACACCCGTGGGATATATATTCTACCCACACACATTTGGAACTCTCCTGGGGTACCCTCACACATATTATTCCCTCATTTAGTGGATATTTTCACAAAAAAGTGAAATTTTCAAAAATCCAGAAAATTGGCTGAAAACGACTAAATAACAAGGAGTCATTGGGCGAATCGCTCTGGAACTGAAATCAGAACGCTCACTGACATTTCCCCTATATGAAAGTCTGATAAACGCCAGAAAAATGACTAAGTCCAAAAAAAATTTTTTTAAACTTTTTTCAATTTTACCCCCGTGGGATATATATTCTACCCACACACATTTGGAACTCTCCTGGGGTACCCTCACACATATTATTCCCTCATTTAGTGTATATTTTCACAAAAAAAGTGAAATTTTCAAAAATCCAGATAATTGGCTGAAAACTACTAAATATCAAGGACTCATTGGGCAAATCGCTCTGGAACTGAAATCGGAATGCTCACTGACATTTCCCCTATCGGAAAGTCTGATAAACGCCAGAAAAATGACTAAGTCCAAAAAAAAAATTTTTTTCAACTTTTTTCAATTTTACCCCCGTGGGATATATATTCTACCCACACACATTTGGAACTCTCCTGGGGTACCCTCACACATATTATTCCCTCATTTAGTGGATATTTTCACAAAAAAGTGAAATTTTCAAAAATCCAGAAAATTGGCTGAAAACGACTAAATAACAAGGAGTCATTGGGCGAATCGCTCTGTAACTGAAATCGGAACGCTCACTGACATTTGCCCTATCTGAAAGTCTGATAAACGCCAGAAAAATGACTAAGTCCAAAAAAAATTTTTTTAAACTTTTTTCAATTTTACACCCGTGGGATATATATTCTACCCACACACATTTGGAACTCTCCTGGGGTACCCTCACACATATTATTCCCTCATTTAGTGGATATTTTCACAAAAAAGTGAAATTTTCAAAAATCCAGAAAATTGGCTGAAAACGACTAAATAACAAGGAGTCATTGGGCGAATCGCTCTGGAACTGAAATCAGAACGCTCACTGACATTTCCCCTATATGAAAGTCTGATAAACGCCAGAAAAATCACTAAGTTCAAAAAAAATTTTTTTTTTACTTTTTTCAATTTTACCCCCGTCGGATATATATTCTACCCACACACATTTGGAACTCTCCTGGGGTACCCTCACACATATTATTCCCTCATTTAGGGGATATTTTCACAAAAAAATGAAATTTTCAAAAATCCAGAAAATTGGCTGAAAACGACTAAATATCAAGGACTCATTGGGCGAATCGCTCTGGAACTGAAATCGGAATGCTCACTGACATTTCCCCTATCTGAAAGTCTGATAAACGCCAGAAAAATGACTAAGTCCAAAAAAAAATTTTTTTAAACTTTTTTCAATTTTACTCCCGTGGGATATATATTCTACCCACACACATTTGGAACTCTCCTGGGGTACCCTCACACATATTATTCCCTCATTTAGTGGATATTTTCACAAAAAAAGTGAAATTTTCAAAAATCCAGAAAATTGGCTGAAAATGACTAAATTACAAGGAGTCATTGGGTGAATCACTCTGGAACTGAAATCGGAACGCTCACTGACATTTCCCCTACCTGAAAGTCTGATAAACGCCGGAAAAATCACTAAGTCTAAAAAAAAATTTTTTTAAACTTTTTTCAATTTTACCCCCGTGGGAAATATATTCTACCCACACACATTTGGAACTCTCCTGGGGTATCCTCACACATATTATTCCCTCATTTAGTGGATATTTTGACAAAAAAGTGAAATTTTCAAAAATCCAAAAAATTGGCTGAAAACGACTAAATATCAAGGACTCATTGGGTGAATCACTCTGGTACTGAAATTGGAATGCTCACTGACATTTCCCCTATCAGAAAGTCTGATAAACGCCAGAAAAATGACTAAGTCCAAAAAAAAATTTTTTTCAACTTTTTTCAATTTTACCCCCGTGGGATATATATTCTACCCACACACATTTGGAACTCTCCTGGGGTACCCTCACACATATTATTCCATCATTTAGTGTATATTTTCACAAAAAAAGTGAAATTTTCAAAAATACAAAAAATTGGCTGAAAACGACTAAATATCAAGGACTCATTGGGTGAATCAGTCTGGAACTGAAATCGGAATGCTCACTGACATTTCCCCTACCTGAAAGTCTGATAAACGCCAGAAAAATGACTAAGTCCAAAAAAAATTTTTTTAAACTTTTTTCAATTTTACCCCCGTGGGATATATATTCTACCCACACACATTTGGAACTCTCCTGGGGTACCCTCACACATATTATTCCCTCATTTAGTGGATATTTTCACAAAAAAGTGAAATTTTCAAAAATCCAGAAAATTGGCTGAAAACGACTAAATATCAAGGACTCATTGGGCAAATCGCTATGGAACTGAAATCGGAATGCTCACTGACATTTCCCCTATCTGAAAGTCTAATAAACGCCAGAAAAATGACTAAGTCCAAAAAAAAATTTTTTTAAACTTTTTTCAATTTTACTCCCGTGGGATATATATTCTACCCACACACATTTGGAACTCTCCTGGGGTACCCTCACACATATTATTCCCTCATTTAGTGGATATTTTCACAAAAAAAGTGAAATTTTCAAAAATCCAGAAAATTGGCTGAAAATGACTAAATTACAAGGGGTGATTGGGCGAATCACTCTGGAACTGAAATCGGAACGCTCACTGACATTTCCCCTATCTGAAAGTCTGATAAACGCCGGAAAAATCACTAAGTCTAAAAAAAAATTTTTTTCAACTTTTTTCAATTTTACCCCCGTGGGATATATATTCTACCCACACACATTTGGAACTCTCCTGGGGTACCCTCACACATATTATTCCATCATTTAGTGGATATTTTCACAAAAAAGTGAAATTTTCAAAAATCCAGAAAATTGGCTGAAAACGACTAAATATCAAGGACTCATTGGGCAAATCGCTATGGAACTGAAATCGGAATGCTCACTGACATTTCCCCTATCTGAAAGTCTGATAAACGCCAGAAAAATGACTAAGTCCAAAAAAAATTTTTTTCAACTTTTTTCAATTTTATCCCCGTGGGATATATATTCTACCCACACACATTTGGAACTCTCCTGGGGTACCCTCACACATATTATTCCCTCATTTAGTGGATATTTTCACAAAAAAGTGAAATTTTCAAAAATCCAGAAAATTGGCTGAAAATGACTAAATAACAAAGATGTCATTGGGCGAATCACTCTGGAACTGAAATCGGAACGCTCACTGACATTTCCCCTATTTGAAAGTCTGATAAACGCCAGAAAAATCACTAAGTCCAAAAAAATATTTTTTTTAACTTTTTTCAATTTTACGCCCGTGGGATATATATTCTACCCACACACATTTGGAACTCTCCTGGGGTACCCTCACACATATTATTCCCTCATTTAGTGAATATTTTCACAAAAAAGTGACATTTTCAAAAATCCAAAAAATTGGCGGAAAACGACTAAATATCAAGGACTCATTGGGCGAATCGCTCTGGAACTGAAATCGGAACGCTCACTGACATTTGCTCTATCTGAAAGTCTGATAAACGGCAGAAAAATGACTAAGTCCAAAAAAAATTTTTTTTCAACTTTTTTCAATTTTATCCCCGTGGGATATATATTCTACCCACACACATTTGGAACACTCCTGGGGTACCCTCACACATATTATTCCCTCATTTAGTGGATATTTTCACAAAAAAGTGAAATTTTCAAAAATCCAGAAAATTGGCTGAAAATGACTAAATAACAAGGAGTCATTGGGCGAATCACTCTGGAACTGAAATCGGAACGCTCACTGACATTTCCCCTATCTGAAAGTCTGATAAACGCCAGAAAAATGACTAAGTCCAAAAAAAAATTTTTTTAAACTTTTTTCAATTTTACTCCCGTGGGATATATATTCTACCCACACACATTTGGAACTCTCCTGGGGTACCCTCACACATATTATTCCCTCATTTAGTGGATATTTTCACAAAAAAGTGAAATTTTCAAAAATCCAGAAAATTGGCTGAAAACGACTAAATATCAAGGACTCATTGGGCGAATCGCTCTGGAACTGAAATCGGAATGCTCACTGACATTTCCCCTATCAGAAAGTCTGATAAACGCCGGAAAAATGACTAAGTCCAAAAAAAAATTTTTTTCAACTTTTTTCAATTTTACCCCCGTGGGATATATATTCTACCCACACACATTTGGAACTCTCCTGGGGTACCCTCACACATATTATTCCCTCATTTAGTGGATATTTTCACAAAAAAGTGAAATTTTCCAAAATCCAGAAAATTGGCTGAAAACGACTAAATAACAAGGACACATTGGGCGAATCGCTCTGGAACTGAAATCGGAATGCTCACTGACATTTCCCCTATCTGAAAGTCTGAAAAACGCCAATAAAATGACTAAGTCCAAAAAAAATTTTTTTAAACTTTTTTCAATTTTACCCCCGTGGGATATATATTCTACCCACACACATTTGGAACTCTCCTGGGGTACCCTCACACATATTATTCCCTCATTTAGTGGATATTTTTACAAAAAAGTGAAATTTTCAAAAATCCAGAAAATTGGCTGAAAACGACTAAATATCAAGGACTCATTGGGCAAATCGCTATGGAGCTGAAATCGGAATGCTCACTGACATTTCCCCTATCTGAAAGTCTAATAAACGCCAGAAAAATGACTAAGTCCAAAAAAAAATTTTTTTAAACTTTTTTCAATTTTACTCCCGTGGGATATATATTCTACCCACACACATTTGGAACTCTCCTGGGGTACCCTCACACATATTATTCCCTCATTTAGTGGATATTTTCACAAAAAAGTGAAATTTTCAAAAATCCAGAAAATTGGCTGAAAATGACTAAATAACAAGGAGTCATTGGGCGAATCACTCTGGAACTGAAATTGGAACGCTCACTGACATTTCCCCTATTTGAAAGTCTGATAAACGCCAGAAAAATCACTAAGTCCAAAAAAAAATTTTTTTTAACTTTTTTCAATTTTACGCCCGTGGGATATATATTCTACCCACACACATTTGGAACTCTCCTGGGGTACCCTCACACATATTATTCCCTCATTTAGTGAATATTTTCACAAAAAAGTGACATTTTCAAAAATCCAAAAAATTGGCGGAAAACGACTAAATATCAAGGACTCATTGGGCGAATCGCTCTGGAACTGAAATCGGAATGCTCACTGACATTTGCTCTATCTGAAAGTCTGATAAACGGCAGAAAAATGACTAAGTCCAAAAAAAATTTTTTTTCAACTTTTTTCAATTTTATCCCCGTGGGATATATATTCTACCCACACACATTTGGAACTCTCCTGGGGTACCCTCACACATATTATTCCCTCATTTAGTGGATATTTTCACAAAAAAGTGAAATTTTCAAAAATCCAGAAAATTGGCTGAAAATGACTAAATAACAAGGAGTCATTGGGCGAATCACTCTGGAACTGAAATCGGAACGCTCACTGACATTTCCCCTATCTGAAAGTCTGATAAACGCCAGAAAAATCACTAAGTCCAAAAAAATATTTTTTTTAACTTTTTTCAATTTTACCCCCGTGGGATATATATTCTACCCACACACATTTGGAACTCTCCTGGGGTACCCTCACACATATTATTCCCTCATTTAGTGAATATTTTCACAAAAAAGTGACATTTTCAAAAATCCAAAAAATTGGCGGAAAACGACTAAATATCAAGGACTCATTGGGCGAATCGCTCTGGAACTGAAATCGGAACGCTCACTGACATTTGCCCTATCTGAAAGTCTGATAAACGGCAGAAAAATGACTAAGTCCAAAAAAAATTTTTTTTCAACTTTTTTCAATTTTATCCCCGTGGGATATATATTCTACCCACACTCATTTGGAACTCTCCTGGGGTACCCTCACACATATTATTCCCTCATTTAGTGGATATTTTCACAAAAAAGTGAAATTTTCAAAAATCCAGAAAATTGGCTGAAAACGACTAAATATCAAGGACTCATTGGGCGAATCGCTATGGAACTGAAATCGGAATGCTCACTGACATTTCCCCTATCTGAAAGTCTGATAAATGCCAGAAAAATGACTAAGTCCAAAAAAAATTTTTTTAAACTTTTTTCAATTTTACCCCTGTGGGATATATATTCTACCCACACACATTTGGAACTCTCCTGTCGTACCCTCACACATATTATTCCCTCATTTATTGGATATTTTCACAAAAAAGTGAAATTTTCAAAAATTCAGAAAATTGGCTGAAAACGACTAAATATCAAGGACTCATTGGGTGAATCAGTCTGGAACTGAAATCAGAATGCTCACTGACATTTCCCCTATCTGAAAGTCTGATAAACGCCGGAAAAATGACTAAGTCCAAAAAAAAATTTTTTTCAACTTTTTTCAATTTTACCCCCGTGGGATATATATTCTACCCACACACATTTGGAACTCTCCTGGGGTACCCTCACACATATTATTCCCTCATTTAGTGGATATTTTCACAAAAAAGTGAAATTTTCCAAAATCCAGAAAATTGGCTGAAAACGACTAAATAACAAGGACACATTGGGCGAATCGCTCTGGAACTGAAATCGGAATGCTCACTGACATTTCCCCTATCTGAAAGTCTGAAAAACGCCAATAAAATGACTAAGTCCAAAAAAAATTTTTTTAAACTTTTTTCAATTTTACCCCCGTGGGATATATATTCTACCCACACACATTTGGAACTCTCCTGGGGTACCCTCACACATATTATTCCCTCATTTAGTGGATATTTTTACAAAAAAGTGAAATTTTCAAAAATCCAGAAAATTGGCTGAAAACGACTAAATATCAAGGACTCATTGGGCAAATCGCTATGGAACTGAAATCGGAATGCTCACTGACATTTCCCCTATCTGAAAGTCTAATAAACGCCAGAAAAATGACTAAGTCCAAAAAAAAATTTTTTTAAACTTTTTTCAATTTTACTCCCGTGGGATATATATTCTACCCACACACATTTGGAACTCTCCTGGGGTACCCTCACACATATTATTCCCTCATTTAGTGGATATTTTCACAAAAAAGTGAAATTTTCAAAAATCCAGAAAATTGGCTGAAAATGACTAAATAACAAGGAGTCATTGGGCGAATCACTCTGGAACTGAAATTGGAACGCTCACTGACATTTCCCCTATTTGAAAGTCTGATAAACGCCAGAAAAATCACTAAGTCCAAAAAAAAATTTTTTTTAACTTTTTTCAATTTTACGCCCGTGGGATATATATTCTACCCACACACATTTGGAACTCTCCTGGGGTACCCTCACACATATTATTCCCTCATTTAGTGAATATTTTCACAAAAAAGTGACATTTTCAAAAATCCAAAAAATTGGCGGAAAACGACTAAATATCAAGGACTCATTGGGCGAATCGCTCTGGAACTGAAATCGGAATGCTCACTGACATTTGCTCTATCTGAAAGTCTGATAAACGGCAGAAAAATGACTAAGTCCAAAAAAAATTTTTTTTCAACTTTTTTCAATTTTATCCCCGTGGGATATATATTCTACCCACACACATTTGGAACTCTCCTGGGGTACCCTCACACATATTATTCCCTCATTTAGTGGATATTTTCACAAAAAAGTGAAATTTTCAAAAATCCAGAAAATTGGCTGAAAACGACTAAATAACAAGGAGTCATTGGACGAATCGCTCTGTAACTGAAATTGGAACGCTCACTGACATTTGCCCTATCTGAAAGTCTGATAAACGCCAGAAAAATGACTAAGTCCAAAAAAATTTTTTTTAAACTTTTTTCAATTTTACGCCCGTGGGATATATATTCTACCCACACACATTTGGAACTCTCCTGGGGTACCCTCACACATATTATTCCCTCATTTAGTGAATATTTTCACAAAAAAGTGACATTTTCAAAAATCCAAAAAATTGGCGGAAAACGACTAAATATCAAGGACTCATTGGGCGAATCGCTCTGGAACTGAAATCGGAACGCTCACTGACATTTGCCCTATCTGAAAGTCTGATAAACGGCAGAAAAATGACTAAGTCCAAAAAAAATTTTTTTTCAACTTTTTTCAATTTTATCCCCGTGGGATATATATTCTACCCACACACATTTGGAACTCTCCTGGGGTACCCTCACACATATTATTCCCTCATTTAGTGGATATTTTCACAAAAAAGTGAAATTTTCAAAAATCCAGAAAATTGGCTGAAAACGACTAAATATCAAGGACTCATTGGCCGAATCGCTATGGAACTGAAATCGGAATGCTCACTGACATTTCCCCTATCTGAAAGTCTGATAAACGCCAGAAAAATGACTAAGTCCAAAAAAATTTTTTTTCAACTTTTTTCAATTTTATCCCCGTGGGATATATATTCTACTCACACACATTTGGAACTCTCCTGGGGTACCCTCACACATATTATTCCCTCATTTAGTGGATATTTTCACAAAAAAGTGAAATTTTCAAAAATCCAGAAAATTGGCTGAAAACGACTAAATAACAAGGAGTCATTGGGCGAATCGCTCTGGAACTGAAATCGGAACGCTCACTGACATTTCCCCTATATGAAAGTCTGATAAACGCCAGAAAAATCACTAAGTTCAAAAAAAATTTTTTTTTTACTTTTTTCAATTTTACCCCCGTCGGATATATATTCTACCCACACACATTTGGAACTCTCCTGGGGTACCCTCACACATATTATTCCCTCATTTAGTGGATATTTTCACAAAAAAATGAAATTTTCAAAAATCCAGAAAATTGGCTGAAAACGACTAAATATCAAGGACTCATTGGGCGAATCGCTCTGGAACTGAAATCGGAATGCTCACTGACATTTCCCCTATCAGAAAGTCTGATAAACGCCAGAAAAATGACTAAGTCCAAAAAAAATTTTTTTCAACTTTTTTCAATTTTACCCCCGTGGGATATATATTCTACCCACACACATTTGGAACTCTCCTGGGGTACCCTCACACATATTATTCCCTCATTTAGTGGATATTTTCACAAAAAAGTGAAATTTTCCAAAATCCAGAAAATTGGCTGAAAACGACTAAATAACAAGGACACATTGGGCGAATCGCTCTGGAACTGAAATCGGAATGCTCACTGACATTTCCCCTATCTGAAAGTCTGATAAACGTCGGAAAAATGACTAAATCCCAAAAAAATTTTTTTCAAGTTTTTTCAATTTTACCCCCGTCGGATATATATTCTACCCACACACATTTGGAACTCTCCTGGGGTACCCTCACACATATTATTCCCTCATTTAGTGGATATTTTCACAAAAAAGTGAAATTTTCAAAAATCCAGAAAATTGGCTGAAAACGACTAAATTACAAGGAGTCATTGGGCGAATCGCTCTGGAACTGAAATCGGAACACTCACTGACATTTCCCCTATCTGAAAGTCTGATAAACGCCAGAAAAATCACTAAGTCCAAAAAAAATTTTTTTTTTACTTTTTTCAATTTTACCCCCGTGGGATATATATTCTACCCACACACATTTGGAACTCTCCTGGGGTACCCTCACACATATTATTCCCTCATTTAGTGGATATTTTCACAAAAAAGTGAAATTTTCAAAAATCCAGAAAATTGGCTGAAAACGACTAAATAACAAGGACTCATTGGGAGAATCACTCTGGAACTGAAATCGGAACGCTCACTGACATTTGCCCTATCTGAAAGTCTGATAAATGCCAGAAAAATGACTAAGTCCCCAAAAAAATTTTTTTTCAACTTTTTTCAATTTTACCCCAATGGGATATATATTCTACCCACACACATTTGGAACTCTCCTGGGGTACCCTCACACATATTATTCCCTCATTTAGTGGATATTTTCACAAAAAGTGAAATTTTAAAAAATCCAGAAAATTGGCTGAAAACGACTAAATAACAAGGACTCATTAGGCGAATCGCTCTGGAACTGAAATCGGAACGCTCACTGACATTTCCCCTATCTGAAAGTCTGATAAACGCTGGAAAAATGACTAAGTCCAAAAAAAAAATGTTTTCAACTTTTTTCAATTTTACCCCCGTGGGATATATATTCTACCCACACACATTTGGAACTCTCCTGGGGTACCCTCACACATATTATTCCCTCATTTAGTGGATATTTTTACAAAAAAGTGAAATTTTCAAAAATCCAGAAAATTGGCTGAAAACGACTAAATAACAAGGAGTCATTGGGCGAATCGCTCTGTAACTGAAATTGGAACGCTCACTGACATTTGCCCTATCTGAAAGTCTGATAAACGCCAGAAAAATGACTAAGTCCAAAAAAATTTTTTTTAAACTTTTTTCAATTTTACGCCCGTGGGATATATATTCTACCCATACACATTTGGAACTCTCCTGGGGTACCCTCACACATATTATTCCCTCATTTAGTGAATATTTTCACAAAAAAGTGACATTTTCAAAAATCCAAAAAATTGGCGGAAAACGACTAAATATCAAGGACTCATTGGGCGAATCGCTCTGGAACTGAAATCGGAACGCTCACTGACATTTGCCCTATCTGAAAGTCTGATAAACGGCAGAAAAATGACTAAGTCCAAAAAAAATTTTTTTTCAACTTTTTTCAATTTTATCCCCGTGGGATATATATTCTACCCACACACATTTGGAACTCTCCTGGGGTACCCTCACACATATTATTCCCTCATTTAGTGGATATTTTCACAAAAAAGTGAAATTTTCAAAAATCCAGAAAATTGGCTGAAAACGACTAAATATCAAGGACTCATTGGGCGAATCGCTATGGAACTGAAATCGGAATGCTCACTGACATTTCCCCTATCTGAAAGTCTGATAAACGCCGGAAAAATGACTAAGTCCAAAAAAAAATTTTTTTCAACTTTTTTCAATTTTACCCCCGTGGGATATATATTCTACCCACACACATTTGGAACTCTCCTGGGGTACCCTCACACATATTATTCCCTCATTTAGTGGATATTTTCACAAAAAAGTGAAATTTTCCAAAATCCAGAAAATTGGCTGAAAACGACTAAATAACAAGGACACATTGGGCGAATCGCTCTGGAACTGAAATCGGAATGCTCACTGACATTTCCCCTATCTGAAAGTCTGAAAAACGCCAATAAAATGACTAAGTCCAAAAAAAATTTTTTTAAACTTTTTTCAATTTTACCCCCGTGGGATATATATTCTACCCACACACATTTGGAACTCTCCTGGGGTACCCTCACACATATTATTCCCTCATTTAGTGGATATTTTCACAAAAAAGTGAAATTTTCAAAAATCCAGAAAATTGGCTGAAAATGACTAAATAACAAGGAGTCATTGGGCGAATCACTCTGGAACTGAAATTGGAACGCTCACTGACATTTCCCCTATTTGAAAGTCTGATAAACGCCAGAAAAATCACTAAGTCCAAAAAAAAATTTTTTTTAACTTTTTTCAATTTTACGCCCGTGGGATATATATTCTACCCACACACATTTGGAACTCTCCTGGGGTACCCTCACACATATTATTCCCTCATTTAGTGAATATTTTCACAAAAAAGTGACATTTTCAAAAATCCAAAAAATTGGCGGAAAACGACTAAATATCAAGGACTCATTGGGCGAATCGCTCTGGAACTGAAATCGGAATGCTCACTGACATTTGCTCTATCTGAAAGTCTGATAAACGGCAGAAAAATGACTAAGTCCAAAAAAAATTTTTTTTCAACTTTTTTCAATTTTATCCCCGTGGGATATATATTCTACCCACACACATTTGGAACTCTCCTGGGGTACCCTCACACATATTATTCCCTCATTTAGTGGATATTTTCACAAAAAAGTGAAATTTTCAAAAATCCAGAAAATTGGCTGAAAATGACTAAATAACAAGGAGTCATTGGGCGAATCACTCTGGAACTGAAATCGGAACGCTCACTGACATTTCCCCTATCTGAAAGTCTGATAAACGCCAGAAAAATCACTAAGTCCAAAAAAATATTTTTTTTAACTTTTTTCAATTTTACCCCCGTGGGATATATATTCTACCCACACACATTTGGAACTCTCCTGGGGTACCCTCACACATATTATTCCCTCATTTAGTGGATATTTTCACAAAAAAGTGAAATTTTCAAAAATCCAGAAAATTGGCTGAAAACGACTAAATAACAAGGAGTAATTGGACGAATCGCTCTGTAACTGAAATTGGAACGCTCACTGACATTTGCCCTATCTGAAAGTCTGATAAACGCCAGAAAAATGACTAAGTCCAAAAAAATTTTTTTTAAACTTTTTTCAATTTTACGCCCGTGGGATATATATTCTACCCACACACATTTGGAACTCTCCTGGGGTACCCTCACACATATTATTCCCTCATTTAGTGAATATTTTCACAAAAAAGTGACATTTTCAAAAATCCAAAAAATTGGCGGAAAACGACTAAATATCAAGGACTCATTGGGCGAATCGCTCTGGAACTGAAATCGGAACGCTCACTGACATTTGCCCTATCTGAAAGTCTGATAAACGGCAGAAAAATGACTAAGTCCAAAAAAAATTTTTTTTCAACTTTTTTCAATTTTATCCCCGTGGGATATATATTCTACCCACACACATTTGGAACTCTCCTGGGGTACCCTCACACATATTATTCCCTCATTTAGTGGATATTTTCACAAAAAAGTGAAATTTTCAAAAATCCAGAAAATTGGCTGAAAACGACTAAATATCAAGGACTCATTGGGCGAATCGCTATGGAACTGAAATCGGAATGCTCACTGACATTTCCCCTATCTGAAAGTCTGATAAACGGCAGAAAAATGACTAAGTCCAAAAAAAATTTTTTTAAACTTTTTTCAATTTTACCCCTGTGGGATATATATTCTACCCACACACATTTGGAACTCTCCTGTCGTACCCTCACACATATTATTCCCTCATTTATTGGATATTTTCACAAAAAAGTGAAATTTTCAAAAATTCAGAAAATTGGCTGAAAACGACTAAATATCAAGGACTCATTGGGTGAATCAGTCTGGAACTGAAATCAGAATGCTCACTGACATTTCCCCTATCTGAAAGTCTGATAAACGCCAGAAAAATGACTAAGTCCAAAAAAAATTTTTTTTCAACTTTTTTCAATTTTATCCCCGTGGGATATATATTCTACTCACACACATTTGGAACTCTCCTGGGGTACCCTCACACATATTATTCCCTCATTTAGTGGATATTTTCACAAAAAAGTGAAATTTTCAAAAATCCAGAAAATTGGCTGAAAACGACTAAATAACAAGGAGTCATTGGGCGAATCGCTCTGGAACTGAAATCGGAACGCTCACTGACATTTCCCCTATATGAAAGTCTGATAAACGCCAGAAAAATCACTAAGTTCAAAAAAAATTTTTTTTTTACTTTTTTCAATTTTACCCCCGTCGGATATATATTCTACCCACACACATTTGGAACTCTCCTGGGGTACCCTCACACATATTATTCCCTCATTTAGTGGATATTTTCACAAAAAAATGAAATTTTCAAAAATCCAGAAAATTGGCTGAAAACGACTAAATATCAAGGACTCATTGGGCGAATCGCTCTGGAACTGAAATCGGAATGCTCACTGACATTTCCCCTATCAGAAAGTCTGATAAACGCCAGAAAAATGACTAAGTCCAAAAAAAATTTTTTTCAACTTTTTTCAATTTTACCCCCGTGGGATATATATTCTACCCACACACATTTGGAACTCTCCTGGGGTACCCTCACACATATTATTCCCTCATTTAGTGGATATTTTCACAAAAAAGTGAAATTTTCCAAAATCCAGAAAATTGGCTGAAAACGACTAAATAACAAGGACACATTGGGCGAATCGCTCTGGAACTGAAATCGGAATGCTCACTGACATTTCCCCTATCTGAAAGTCTGATAAACGTCGGAAAAATGACTAAATCCCAAAAAAATTTTTTTCAAGTTTTTTCAATTTTACCCCCGTCGGATATATATTCTACCCACACACATTTGGAACTCTCCTGGGGTACCCTCACACATATTATTCCCTCATTTAGTGGATATTTTCACAAAAAAGTGAAATTTTCAAAAATCCAGAAAATTGGCTGAAAACGACTAAATTACAAGGAGTCATTGGGCGAATCGCTCTGGAACTGAAATCGGAACACTCACTGACATTTCCCCTATCTGAAAGTCTGATAAACGCCAGAAAAATCACTAAGTCCAAAAAAAATTTTTTTTTTACTTTTTTCAATTTTACCCCCGTGGGATATATATTCTACCCACACACATTTGGAACTCTCCTGGGGTACCCTCACACATATTATTCCCTCATTTAGTGGATATTTTCACAAAAAAGTGAAATTTTCAAAAATCCAGAAAATTGGCTGAAAACGACTAAATAACAAGGACTCATTGGGAGAATCACTCTGGAACTGAAATCGGAACGCTCACTGACATTTGCCCTATCTGAAAGTCTGATAAATGCCAGAAAAATGACTAAGTCCCCAAAAAAATTTTTTTTCAACTTTTTTCAATTTTACCCCAATGGGATATATATTCTACCCACACACATTTGGAACTCTCCTGGGGTACCCTCACACATATTATTCCCTCATTTAGTGGATATTTTCACAAAAAGTGAAATTTTAAAAAATCCAGAAAATTGGCTGAAAACGACTAAATAACAAGGACTCATTAGGCGAATCGCTCTGGAACTGAAATCGGAACGCTCACTGACATTTCCCCTATCTGAAAGTCTGATAAACGCTGGAAAAATGACTAAGTCCAAAAAAAAAATGTTTTCAACTTTTTTCAATTTTACCCCCGTGGGATATATATTCTACCCACACACATTTGGAACTCTCCTGGGGTACCCTCACACATATTATTCCCTCATTTAGTGGATATTTTTACAAAAAAGTGAAATTTTCAAAAATCCAGAAAATTGGCTGAAAACGACTAAATAACAAGGACTCATTGGGAGAATCACTCTGGAACTGAAATCGGAACGCTCACTGACATTTGCCCTATCTGAAAGTCTGATAAACGCCAGAAAAATGACTAAGTCCCCCAAAAAATTTTTTTTCAACTTTTTTCAATTTTATCCCAATGGGATATATATTCTATCCACACACATTTGGAACTCTCCTGGGGTACCCTCACACATATTATTCCCTCATTTAGTGGATATTTTCACAAAAAAGTGAAATTTTAAAAAATCCAGAAAATTGGCTGAAAACGACTAAATATCAAGGACTCATTGGGCGAATCACTCTGGAACTGAAATCGGAATGCTCACTGACATTTCCCCTATCTGAAAGTCTGATAAACGCCAGAAAAATGACTAAGTCCAAAAAAATTTTTTTTAAACTTTTTTCAATTTTACGCCCGTGGGATATATATTCTACCCACACACATTTGGAACTCTCCTGGGGTACCCTCACACATATTATTCCCTCATTTAGTGAATATTTTCACAAAAAAGTGACATTTTCAAAAATCCAAAAAATTGGCGGAAAACGACTAAATATCAAGGACTCATTGGGCGAATCGCTCTGGAACTGAAATCGGAACGCTCACTGACATTTGCCCTATCTGAAAGTCTGATAAACGGCAGAAAAATGACTAAGTCCAAAAAAAATTTTTTTTCAACTTTTTTCAATTTTATCCCCGTGGGATATATATTCTACCCACACACATTTGGAACTCTCCTGGGGTACCCTCACACATATTATTCCCTCATTTAGTGGATATTTTCACAAAAAAGTGAAATTTTCAAAAATCCAGAAAATTGGCTGAAAACGACTAAATATCAAGGACTCATTGGGCGAATCGCTATGGAACTGAAATCGGAATGCTCACTGACATTTCCCCTATCTGAAAGTCTGATAAATGCCAGAAAAATGACTAAGTCCAAAAAAAATTTTTTTAAACTTTTTTCAATTTTACCCCTGTGGGATATATATTCTACCCACACACATTTGGAACTCTCCTGTCGTACCCTCACACATATTATTCCCTCATTTATTGGATATTTTCACAAAAAAGTGAAATTTTCAAAAATTCAGAAAATTGGCTGAAAACGACTAAATATCAAGGACTCATTGGGTGAATCAGTCTGGAACTGAAATCAGAATGCTCACTGACATTTCCCCTATCTGAAAGTCTGATAAACGCCAGAAAAATGACTAAGTCCAAAAAAAATTTTTTTTCAACTTTTTTCAATTTTATCCCCGTGGGATATATATTCTACTCACACACATTTGGAACTCTCCTGGGGTACCCTCACACATATTATTCCCTCATTTAGTGGATATTTTCACAAAAAAGTGAAATTTTCAAAAATCCAGAAAATTGGCTGAAAACGACTAAATAACAAGGAGTCATTGGGCGAATCGCTCTGGAACTGAAATCGGAACGCTCACTGACATTTCCCCTATATGAAAGTCTGATAAACGCCAGAAAAATCACTAAGTTCAAAAAAAATTTTTTTTTTACTTTTTTCAATTTTACCCCCGTCGGATATATATTCTACCCACACACATTTGGAACTCTCCTGGGGTACCCTCACACATATTATTCCCTCATTTAGTGGATATTTTCACAAAAAAATGAAATTTTCAAAAATCCAGAAAATTGGCTGAAAACGACTAAATATCAAGGACTCATTGGGCGAATCGCTCTGGAACTGAAATCGGAATGCTCACTGACATTTCCCCTATCAGAAAGTCTGATAAACGCCAGAAAAATGACTAAGTCCAAAAAAAATTTTTTTCAACTTTTTTCAATTTTACCCCCGTGGGATATATATTCTACCCACACACATTTGGAACTCTCCTGGGGTACCCTCACACATATTATTCCCTCATTTAGTGGATATTTTCACAAAAAAGTGAAATTTTCCAAAATCCAGAAAATTGGCTGAAAACGACTAAATAACAAGGACACATTGGGCGAATCGCTCTGGAACTGAAATCGGAATGCTCACTGACATTTCCCCTATCTGAAAGTCTGATAAACGTCGGAAAAATGACTAAATCCCAAAAAAATTTTTTTCAAGTTTTTTCAATTTTACCCCCGTCGGATATATATTCTACCCACACACATTTGGAACTCTCCTGGGGTACCCTCACACATATTATTCCCTCATTTAGTGGATATTTTCACAAAAAAGTGAAATTTTCAAAAATCCAGAAAATTGGCTGAAAACGACTAAATTACAAGGAGTCATTGGGCGAATCGCTCTGGAACTGAAATCGGAACACTCACTGACATTTCCCCTATCTGAAAGTCTGATAAACGCCAGAAAAATCACTAAGTCCAAAAAAAATTTTTTTTTTACTTTTTTCAATTTTACCCCCGTGGGATATATATTCTACCCACACACATTTGGAACTCTCCTGGGGTACCCTCACACATATTATTCCCTCATTTAGTGGATATTTTCACAAAAAAGTGAAATTTTCAAAAATCCAGAAAATTGGCTGAAAACGACTAAATAACAAGGACTCATTGGGAGAATCACTCTGGAACTGAAATCGGAACGCTCACTGACATTTGCCCTATGTGAAAGTCTGATAAATGCCAGAAAAATGACTAAGTCCCCAAAAAAATTTTTTTTCAACTTTTTTCAATTTTACCCCAATGGGATATATATTCTACCCACACACATTTGGAACTCTCCTGGGGTACCCTCACACATATTATTCCCTCATTTAGTGGATATTTTCACAAAAAGTGAAATTTTAAAAAATCCAGAAAATTGGCTGAAAACGACTAAATAACAAGGACTCATTAGGCGAATCGCTCTGGAACTGAAATCGGAACGCTCACTGACATTTCCCCTATCTGAAAGTCTGATAAACGCTGGAAAAATGACTAAGTCCAAAAAAAAAATGTTTTCAACTTTTTTCAATTTTACCCCCGTGGGATATATATTCTACCCACACACATTTGGAACTCTCCTGGGGTACCCTCACACATATTATTCCCTCATTTAGTGGATATTTTTACAAAAAAGTGAAATTTTCAAAAATCCAGAAAATTGGCTGAAAACGACTAAATAACAAGGACTCATTGGGAGAATCACTCTGGAACTGAAATCGGAACGCTCACTGACATTTGCCCTATCTGAAAGTCTGATAAACGCCAGAAAAATGACTAAGTCCCCCAAAAAAATTTTTTTCAACTTTTTTCAATTTTATCCCAATGGGATATATATTCTATCCACACACATTTGGAACTCTCCTGGGGTACCCTCACACATATTATTCCCTCATTTAGTGGATATTTTCACAAAAAAGTGAAATTTTAAAAAATCCAGAAAATTGGCTGAAAACGACTAAATATCAAGGACTCATTGGGCGAATCACTCTGGAACTGAAATCGGAATGCTCACTGACATTTCCCCTATCTGAAAGTCTGATAAACGCCAGAAAAATGACTAAGTCCAAAAAAATTTTTTTTAAACTTTTTTCAATTTTACGCCCGTGGGATATATATTCTACCCACACACATTTGGAACTCTCCTGGGGTACCCTCACACATATTATTCCCTCATTTAGTGAATATTTTCACAAAAAAGTGACATTTTCAAAAATCCAAAAAATTGGCGGAAAACGACTAAATATCAAGGACTCATTGGGCGAATCGCTCTGGAACTGAAATCGGAACGCTCACTGACATTTGCCCTATCTGAAAGTCTGATAAACGGCAGAAAAATGACTAAGTCCAAAAAAAATTTTTTTTCAACTTTTTTCAATTTTATCCCCGTGGGATATATATTCTACCCACACACATTTGGAACTCTCCTGGGGTACCCTCACACATATTATTCCCTCATTTAGTGGATATTTTCACAAAAAAGTGAAATTTTCAAAAATCCAGAAAATTGGCTGAAAACGACTAAATATCAAGGACTCATTGGGCGAATCGCTATGGAACTGAAATCGGAATGCTCACTGACATTTCCCCTATCTGAAAGTCTGATAAACGCCAGAAAAATGACTAAGTCCAAAAAAAATTTTTTTAAACTTTTTTCAATTTTACCCCTGTGGGATATATATTCTACCCACACACATTTGGAACTCTCCTGTCGTACCCTCACACATATTATTCCCTCATTTATTGGATATTTTCACAAAAAAGTGAAATTTTCAAAAATTCAGAAAATTGGCTGAAAACGACTAAATATCAAGGACTCATTGGGTGAATCAGTCTGGAACTGAAATCAGAATGCTCACTGACATTTCCCCTATCTGAAAGTCTGATAAACGCCAGAAAAATGACTAAGTCCAAAAAAAATTTTTTTTCAACTTTTTTCAATTTTATCCCCGTGGGATATATATTCTACTCACACACATTTGGAACTCTCCTGGGGTACCCTCACACATATTATTCCCTCATTTAGTGGATATTTTCACAAAAAAGTGAAATTTTCAAAAATCCAGAAAATTGGCTGAAAACGACTAAATAACAAGGAGTCATTGGGCGAATCGCTCTGGAACTGAAATCGGAACGCTCACTGACATTTCCCCTATATGAAAGTCTGATAAACGCCAGAAAAATCACTAAGTTCAAAAAAAATTTTTTTTTTACTTTTTTCAATTTTACCCCCGTCGGATATATATTCTACCCACACACATTTGGAACTCTCCTGGGGTACCCTCACACATATTATTCCCTCATTTAGTGGATATTTTCACAAAAAAATGAAATTTTCAAAAATCCAGAAAATTGGCTGAAAACGACTAAATATCAAGGACTCATTGGGCGAATCGCTCTGGAACTGAAATCGGAATGCTCACTGACATTTCCCCTATCAGAAAGTCTGATAAACGCCAGAAAAATGACTAAGTCCAAAAAAAATTTTTTTTCAACTTTTTTCAATTTTACCCCCGTGGGATATATATTCTACCCACACACATTTGGAACTCTCCTGGGGTACCCTCACACATATTATTCCCTCATTTAGTGGATATTTTCACAAAAAAGTGAAATTTTCCAAAATCCAGAAAATTGGCTGAAAACGACTAAATAACAAGGACACATTGGGCGAATCGCTCTGGAACTGAAATCGGAATGCTCACTGACATTTCCCCTATCTGAAAGTCTGATAAACGTCAGAAAAATGACTAAATCCCAAAAAAAATTTTTTCAAGTTTTTTCAATTTTACCCCCGTCGGATATATATTCTACCCACACACATTTGGAACTCTCCTGGGGTACCCTCACACATATTATTCCCTCATTTAGTGGATATTTTCACAAAAAAGTGAAATTTTCAAAAATCCAGAAAATTGGCTGAAAACGACTAAATTACAAGGAGTCATTGGGCGAATCGCTCTGGAACTGAAATCGGAACACTCACTGACATTTCCCCTATCTGAAAGTCTGATAAACGCCAGAAAAATCACTAAGTCCAAAAAAAATTTTTTTTTTACTTTTTTCAATTTTACCCCCGTGGGATACATATTCTACCCACACACATTTGGAACTCTCCTGGGGTACCCTCACACATATTATTCCCTCATTTAGTGGATATTTTCACAAAAAAGTGAAATTTTCAAAAATCCAGAAAATTGGCTGAAAACGACTAAATAACAAGGACTCATTGGGAGAATCACTCTGGAACTGAAATCGGAACGCTCACTGACATTTGTCCTATCTGAAAGTCTGATAAATGCCAGAAAAATGACTAAGTCCCCAAAAAAATTTTTTTTCAACTTTTTTCAATTTTACCCCAATGGGATATATATTCTACCCACACACATTTGGAACTCTCCTGGGGTACCCTCACACATATTATTCCCTCATTTAGTGGATATTTTCACAAAAAGTGAAATTTTAAAAAATCCAGAAAATTGGCTGAAAACGACTAAATAACAAGGACTCATTAGGCGAATCGCTCTGGAACTGAAATCGGAACGCTCACTGACATTTCCCCTATCTGAAAGTCTGATAAACGCTGGAAAAATGACTAAGTCCAAAAAAAAAATGTTTTCAACTTTTTTCAATTTTACCCCCGTGGGATATATATTCTACCCACACACATTTGGAACTCTCCTGGGGTACCCTCACACATATTATTCCCTCATTTAGTGGATATTTTTACAAAAAAGTGAAATTTTCAAAAATCCAGAAAATTGGCTGAAAACGACTAAATAACAAGGACTCATTGGGAGAATCACTCTGGAACTGAAATCGGAACGCTCACTGACATTTGCCCTATCTGAAAGTCTGATAAACGCTGGAAAAATGACTAAGAACAAAAAAAAAATGTTTTCAACTTTTTTCAATTTTACCCCCGTGGGATATATATTCTACCCACACACATTTGGAACTCTCCTGGGGTACCCTCACACATATTATTCCCTCATTTAGTGGATATTTTTACAAAAAAGTGAAATTTTCAAAAATCCAGAAAATTGGCTGAAAACGACTAAATAACAAGGACTCATTGGGAGAATCACTCTGGAACTGAAATCGGAACGCTCACTGACATTTGCCCTATCTGAAAGTCTGATAAACGCCAGAAAAATGACTAAGTCCCCCAAAAAATTTTTTTTCAACTTTTTTCAATTTTATCCCAATGGGATATATATTCTATCCACACACATTTGGAACTCTCCTGGGGTACCCTCACACATATTATTCCCTCATTTAGTGGATATTTTCACAAAAAAGTGAAATTTTAAAAAATCCAGAAAATTGGCTGAAAACGACTAAATATCAAGGACTCATTGGGCGAATCACTCTGGAACTGAAATCGGAATGCTCACTGACATTTCCCCTATCTGAAAGTCTGATAAACGCCAGAAAAATGACTAAGTCCAAAAAAAAATTTTTTTCAACTTTTTTCAATTTTACCCCGTGGGATATATATTCTACCCACACACATTTGGAACTCTCCTGGGGTACCCTCACACATATTATTCCCTCATTTAGTGGATATTTTCACAAAAAAGTGAAATTTTAAAAAATCCAGAAAATTGGCTGAAAACGACTAAATAACAAGGACTCATTGGGAGAATCACTCTGGAACTGAAATCGGAACGCTCACTGACATTTCCCCTATCTGAAAGTCTGATAAACGCCAGAAAAATGACTAAGTAAAAAAAAAAATTTTTTTTAAACTTTTTTCAATTTTACCCCCGTGGGATATATATTCTACCCACACACATTTGGAACTCTCCTGGGGTACCCTCACACATATTATTCCCTCATTTAGTGGATATTTTCACAAAAAAATGACATTTTCAAAAATCCAGAAAATTGGCTGAAAACGACTAAATAACAAGGACTCATTGGGCGAATCGCTCTGGAACTGAAATCGGAATGCTCACTGATATTTCCCCTATCTGAAAGTCTGATAAACGTCGGAAAAATGACTAAATCCAAAAAAAACTTTTTTCAACTTTTTTCAATTTTACCCCAATGGGATATATATTCTACCCACACACATTTGGAACTCTCCTGGGGTACCCTCAAACATATTATTCCCTCATTTAGTGGATATTTTCACAAAAAAGTGACATTTTCAAAAATCCAAAAAATTGGCTGAAAAAGACTAAATATCAAGGACTCATTGGGCGAATCGCTCTGGAACTGAAATTGGAACGCTCACTGACATTTCCCCTATCTGAAAGTCTGATAAACGTCGGAAAAATGACTAAATCCCAAAAAAAAATTTTTCAACTTTTTTCAATTTTACCCCCGTCGGATATATATTCTACCCACACACATTTGGAACTCTCCTGGGGTACCCTCACACATATTATTCCCTCATTTAGTGGATATTTTCAAAAAAAAGTGAAATTTTTAAAAATCCAGAAAATTGGCTGAAAACGACTAAATAACAAGGAGGCATTGGGCGAATCGCTTTGGAACTGAAATCGGAAAGCTCACTGACATTTCCCCTATCTGAAAGTCTGATAAACGGCAGAAAAATCACTAAGTCCAAAAAAAATTTTTTTTTTACTTTTTTCAATTTTACCCCCGTGGGATATATATTCTACCCACACACATTTGGAACTCTCCTGAGGTATTCTCACACATATTATTCCCTCATTTAGTGGATATTTTCACAAAAAAGTGAAATTTTAAAAAATCCAGAAAATTGGCTGAAAACAACTAAATATCAAGGACTCATTGGGCGAATCGCTCTGGAACTGAAATCGGAACTCTCACTGACATTTGCCCTATCTGAAAGTCTGATAAACGCCAGAAAAATGACTAAGTCCAAAAAAAAATTTTTTTCAACTTTTTTCAATTTTACCCCAATGGGATATATTTTCTACCCACACACATTTGGAACTCTCCTGGGGTACCCTCACACATATTATTCCCTCATTTAGTGGATATTTTCACAAAAAAGTGAAATTTTAAAAAATCCAGAAAATTGGCTGAAAACGACTAAATAACAAGGACTCATTAGGCGAATCGCTCTGGAACTGAAATCGGAATGCTCACTGACATTTCCCCTATCTGAAAGTCTGATAAACGCTGGAAAAATGACTAAGTCCAAAAAAAAAATGTTTTCAACTTTTTTCAATTTTACCCCCGTGGGATATATATTCTTCCCACACACATTTGGAACTCTTCTGGGGTACCCTCACACATATTATTCCCTCATTTAGTGGATATTTTCACAAAAAAGTGAAATTTTCAAAAATCCACAAAATTGGCTGAAAACGACTAAATAACAAGGAGTCATTGGGCGAATCGCTCTGGAACTGAAATCGGAACGCTCACTGACATTTCCCCTATCTGAAAGTCTGATAAACGCCAGAAAAATCACTAAGTCCAAAAAAAATTTTTTTTTTACTTTTTTCAATTTTACCCCCGTGGGATATATATTCTACCCACACACATTTGGAACTCTCCTGGGGTACCCTCACACATATTATTCCCTCATTTAGTGGATATTTTTACAAAAAAGTGACATTTTCAAAAATCCAGAAAATTGGCTGAAAACTACTAAATAACAAGGACTCATTGGGAGAATCACTCTGGAACTGAAATCGGAACGCTCACTGACATTTCCCCTATCTGAAAGTCTGATAAACGCCAGAAAAATGACTAAGTAAAAAAAAAAAATTTTTTTAAACTTTTTTCAATTTTACCCCCGTGGGATATATATTCTACCCACACACATTTGGAACTCTCCTGGGGTACCCTCACACATATTATTCCCTCATTTAGTGGATATTTTCACAAAAAAATGACATTTTCAAAAATCCAGAAAATTGGCTGAAAACGACTAAATAACAAGGACTCATTGGGCGAATCGCTCTGGAACTGAAATCGGAATGCTCACTGATATTTCCCCTATCTGAAAGTCTGATAAACGTCGGAAAAATGACTAAATCCAAAAAAAACTTTTTTCAACTTTTTTCAATTTTACCCCAATGGGATATATATTCTACCCACACACATTTGGAACTCTCCTGGGGTACCCTCAAACATATTATTCCCTCATTTAGTGGATATTTTCACAAAAAAGTGACATTTTCAAAATCCAAAAAATTGGCTGAAAACGACTAAATATCAAGGACTCATTGGGCGAATCGCTCTGGAAGTGAAATTGGAACGCTCACTGACATTTCCCCTATCTGAAAGTCTGATAAACGTCGGAAAAATGACTAAATCCCAAAAAAAAATTTTTCAACTTTTTTCAATTTTACCCCCGTCGGATATATATTCTACCCACACACATTTGGAACTCTCCTGGGGTACCCTCACACATATTATTCCCTCATTTAGTGGATATTTTCAAAAAAAAGTGAAATTTTTAAAAATCCAGAAAATTGGCTGAAAACGACTAAATAACAAGGAGGCATTGGGCGAATCGCTTTGGAACTGAAATCGGAACGCTCACTGACATTTCCCCTATCTGAAAGTCTGATAAACGGCAGAAAAATCACTAAGTCCAAAAAAAATTTTTTTTTTACTTTTTTCAATTTTACCCCCGTGGGATATATATTCTACCCACACACATTTGGAACTCTCCTGAGGTATTCTCACACATATTATTCCCTCATTTAGTGGATATTTTCACAAAAAAGTGAAATTTTAAAAAATCCAGAAAATTGGCTGAAAACAACTAAATATCAAGGACTCATTGGGCGAATCGCTCTGGAACTGAAATCGGAACTCTCACTGACATTTGCCCTATCTGAAAGTCTGATAAACGCCAGAAAAATGACTAAGTCCAAAAAAAAATTTTTTTCAACTTTTTTCAATTTTACCCCAATGGGATATATTTTCTACCCACACACATTTGGAACTCTCCTGGGGTACCCTCACACATATTATTCCCTCATTTAGTGGATATTTTCACAAAAAAGTGAAATTTTAAAAAATCCAGAAAATTGGCTGAAAACGACTAAATAACAAGGACTCATTAGGCGAATCGCTCTGGAACTGAAATCGGAACGCTCACTGACATTTCCCCTATCTGAAAGTCTGATAAACGCCAGAAAAATGACTAAGTAAAAAAAAAAAATTTTTTTAAACTTTTTTCAATTTTACCCCCGTGGGATATATATTCTACCCACACACATTTGGAACTCTCCTGGGGTACCCTCACACATATTATTCCCTCATTTAGTGGATATTTTCACAAAAAAATGACATTTTCAAAAATCCAGAAAATTGGCTGAAAACGACTAAATAACAAGGACTCATTGGGCGAATCGCTCTGGAACTGAAATCGGAATGCTCACTGATATTTCCCCTATCTGAAAGTCTGATAAACGTCGGAAAAATGACTAAATCCAAAAAAAAAATTTTTCAACTTTTTTCAATTTTACCCCAATGGGATATATATTCTACCCACACACATTTGGAACTCTCCTGGGGTACCCTCAAACATATTATTCCCTCATTTAGTGGATATTTTCACAAAAAAGTGAAATTTTAAAAAATCCAGAAAATTGGCTGAAAACGACTAAATATCAAGGACTCATTGGGCGAATCGCTCCGGAACTGAAATCGGAATGCTCACTGACATTTCCCCTATCTGAAAGTCTGATAAACGCCAGAAAAATGACTAAGTCCAAAAAAAAATTTTTTTTAAACTCTTTTCAATTTTACCCCCGTGGGATATATATTCTACCCACACACATTTGGAACTCTCCTGGGGTACCCTCACACATATTATTCCCTCATTTAGTGAATATTTTCACAAAAAAGTGACATTTTCAAAAATCCAAAAAATTGGCTGAAAACGACTAAATATCAAGGACTCATTGGGCGAATCGCTCTGGAGCTGAAATTGGAACGCTCACTGACATTTCCCCTATCTGAAAGTCTGATAAACGTCGAAAAAATGACTAAATCCCCAAAAAATTTTTTTCAACTTTTTTCAATTTTACCCCCGTCGGATATATATTCTACCCACACACATTTGGAACTCTCCTGGGGTACCCTCACACATATTATTCCCTCATTTAGTGGATATTTTCAAAAAAAAGTGAAATTTTTAAAAATCCAGAAAATTGGCTGAAAACGACTAAATAACAAGGAGTCATTGGGCGAATCGCTCTGGAATTGAAATCGGAACACTCACTGACATTTCCACTATCTGAAAGTCTGATAAACGCCAGAAAAATCACTAAGTCCAAAAAAAATTTTTTTTTTACTTTTTTCAATTTTACCCCCGTGGGATATGTATTCTACCCACACACATTTGGAACTCTCCTAGGGTACCCTCACACATATTATTCCCTCATTTAGTGGATATTTTCACAAAAAAGTGACATTTTCAAAAATCCAAAAAATTGGCTGAAAACAACTAAATATCAAGGACTCATTGGGCGAATCGCTCTGGAACTGAAATCGGAACTCTCACTGACATTTGCCCTATCTGAAAGTCTGATAAACGGCAGAAAAATCACTAAGTCCAAAAAAAAATTTTTTAAACTTTTTTCAATTTGACCCCAATGGGATATATATTCTACCCACACACATTTGGAACTCTCCTGGGGTACCCTCAAACATATTATTCCCTCATTTAGTGGATATTTTCACAAAAAAGTGAAATTTTAAAAAATCCAGAAAATTGGCTGAAAACGACTAAATATCAAGGACTCATTGGGCGAATCGCTCTGGAACTGAAATCGGAACTCTCACTGACATTTGCCCTATCTGAAAGTCTGATAAACGCCAGAAAAATGACTAAGTCCAAAAAAAAAATGTTTTCAACTTTTTTCAATTTTACCCCCGTGGGATATATATTCTACCCACACACATTTGGAACTCTCCTGGGGTACCCTCACACATATTATTCCCTCATTTAGTGGATATTTTTACAAAAAAGTGAAATTTTCAAAAATCCAGAAAATTGGCTGAAAACGACTAAATAACAAGGACTCATTGGGAGAATCACTCTGGAACTGAAATCGGAACGCTCACTGACATTTGCCCTATCTGAAAGTCTGATAAACGCCAGAAAAATGACTAAGTCCCCCAAAAAATTTTTTTTCAACTTTTTTCAATTTTATCCCAATGGGATATATATTCTATCCACACACATTTGGAACTCTCCTGGGGTACCCTCACACATATTATTCCCTCATTTAGTGGATATTTTCACAAAAAAGTGAAATTTTAAAAAATCCAGAAAATTGGCTGAAAACGACTAAATATCAAGGACTCATTGGGCGAATCACTCTGGAACTGAAATCGGAATGCTCACTGACATTTCCCCTATCTGAAAGTCTGATAAACGCCAGAAAAATGACTAAGTCCAAAAAAAAATTTTTTTCAACTTTTTTCAATTTTACCCCGTGGGATATATATTCTACCCACACACATTTGGAACTCTCCTGGGGTACCCTCACACATATTATTCCCTCATTTAGTGGATATTTTCACAAAAAAGTGAAATTTTAAAAAATCCAGAAAATTGGCTGAAAACGACTAAATAACAAGGACTCATTGGGAGAATCACTCTGGAACTGAAATCGGAACGCTCACTGACATTTCCCCTATCTGAAAGTCTGATAAACGCCAGAAAAATGACTAAGTAAAAAAAAAAATTTTTTTTAAACTTTTTTCAATTTTACCCCCGTGGGATATATATTCTACCCACACACATTTGGAACTCTCCTGGGGTACCCTCACACATATTATTCCCTCATTTAGTGGATATTTTCACAAAAAAATGAAATTTTCAAAAATCCAGAAAATTGGCTGAAAACGACTAAATAACAAGGACTCATTGGGCGAATCGCTCTGGAACTGAAATCGGAATGCTCACTGATATTTCCCCTATCTGAAAGTCTGATAAACGTCGGAAAAATGACTAAATCCAAAAAAAACTTTTTTCAACTTTTTTCAATTTTACCCCAATGGGATATATATTCTACCCACACACATTTGGAACTCTCCTGGGGTACCCTCACACATATTATTCCCTCATTTAGTGGATATTTTCAAAAAAAAGTGAAATTTTTAAAAATCCAGAAAATTGGCTGAAAACGACTAAATAACAAGGAGGCATTGGGCGAATCGCTTTGGAACTGAAATCGGAACGCTCACTGACATTTCCCCTATCTGAAAGTCTGATAAACGGCAGAAAAATCACTAAGTCCAAAAAAAATTTTTTTTTTACTTTTTTCAATTTTACCCCCGTGGGATATATATTCTACCCACACACATTTGGAACTCTCCTGAGGTATTCTCACACATATTATTCCCTCATTTAGTGGATATTTTCACAAAAAAGTGAAATTTTAAAAAATCCAGAAAATTGGCTGAAAACAACTAAATATCAAGGACTCATTGGGCGAATCGCTCTGGAACTGAAATCGGAACTCTCACTGACATTTGCCCTATCTGAAAGTCTGATAAACGCCAGAAAAATGACTAAGTCCAAAAAAAAATTTTTTTCAACTTTTTTCAATTTTACCCCAATGGGATATATTTTCTACCCACACACATTTGGAACTCTCCTGGGGTACCCTCACACATATTATTCCCTCATTTAGTGGATATTTTCACAAAAAAGTGAAATTTTACAAAATCCAGAAAATTGGCTGAAAACGACTAAATAACAAGGACTCATTAGGCGAATCGCTCTGGAACTGAAATCGGAATGCTCACTGACATTTCCCCTATCTGAAAGTCTGATAAACGCTGGAAAAATGACTAAGTCCAAAAAAAAAATGTTTTCAACTTTTTTCAATTTTACCCCCGTGGGATATATATTCTTCCCACACACATTTGGAACTCTTCTGGGGTACCCTCACACATATTATTCCCTCATTTAGTGGATATTTTCACAAAAAAGTGAAATTTTCAAAAATCCACAAAATTGGCTGAAAACGACTAAATAACAAGGAGTCATTGGGCGAATCGCTCTGGAACTGAAATCGGAACGCTCACTGACATTTCCCCTATCTGAAAGTCTGATAAACGCCAGAAAAATCACTAAGTCCAAAAAAAATTTTTTTTTTACTTTTTTCAATTTTACCCCCGTGGGATATATATTCTACCCACACACATTTGGAACTCTCCTGGGGTACCCTCACACATATTATTCCCTCATTTAGTGGATATTTTTACAAAAAAGTGACATTTTCAAAAATCCAGAAAATTGGCTGAAAACTACTAAATAACAAGGACTCATTGGGAGAATCACTCTGGAACTGAAATCGGAACGCTCACTGACATTTCCCCTATCTGAAAGTCTGATAAACGCCAGAAAAATGACTAAGTAAAAAAAAAAAATTTTTTTAAACTTTTTTCAATTTTACCCCCGTGGGATATATATTCTACCCACACACATTTGGAACTCTCCTGGGGTACCCTCACACATATTATTCCCTCATTTAGTGGATATTTTCACAAAAAAATGACATTTTCAAAAATCCAGAAAATTGGCTGAAAACGACTAAATAACAAGGACTCATTGGGCGAATCGCTCTGGAACTGAAATCGGAATGCTCACTGATATTTCCCCTATCTGAAAGTCTGATAAACGTCGGAAAAATGACTAAATCCAAAAAAAAAATTTTTCAACTTTTTTCAATTTTACCCCAATGGGATATATATTCTACCCACACACATTTGGAACTCTCCTGGGGTACCCTCAAACATATTATTCCCTCATTTAGTGGATATTTTCACAAAAAAGTGAAATTTTAAAAAATCCAGAAAATTGGCTGAAAACGACTAAATATCAAGGACTCATTGGGCGAATCGCTCTGGAACTGAAATCGGAATGCTCACTGACATTTCCCCTATCTGAAAGTCTGATAAACGCCAGAAAAATGACTAAGTCCAAAAAAAAATTTTTTTTAAACTCTTTTCAATTTTACCCCCGTCGGATATATATTCTACCCACACACATTTGGAACTCTCCTGAGGTACCCTCACACATATTATTCCCTCATTTAGTGGATATTTTCAAAAAAAAGTGAAATTTTTAAAAATCCAGAAAATTGGCTGAAAACGACTAAATAACAAGGAGTCACTGGGCGAATCGCTCTGGAATTGAAATCGGAACACTCACTGACATTTCCCCTATCTGAAAGTCTGATAAACGCCAGAAAAATCACTAAGTCCAAAAAAAATTTTTTTTTTACTTTTTTCAATTTTACCCCCGTGGGATATGTATTCTACCCACACACATTTGGAACTCTCCTAGGGTACCCTCACACATATTATTCCCTCATTTAGTGGATATTTTCACAAAAAAGTGACATTTTCAAAAATCCAAAAAATTGGCTGAAAACAACTAAATATCAAGGACTCATTGGCGAATCGCTCTGGAACTGAAATCGGAACTCTCACTGACATTTGCCCTATCTGAAAGTCTGATAAACGGCAGAAAAATCACTAAGTCCAAAAAAAAATTTTTTTCAACTTTTTTCAATTTTACCCCAATGGGATATATTTTCTACCCACACACATTTGGAACTCTCCTGGGGTACCCTCACACATATTATTCCCTCATTTAGTGGATATTTTCACAAAAAAGTGAAATTTTAAAAAATCCAGAAAATTGGCTGAAAACGACTAAATAACAAGGACTCATTAGGCGAATCGCTCTGGAACTGAAATCGGAATGCTCACTGACATTTCCCCTATCTGAAAGTCTGATAAACGCTAGAAAAATGACTAAGTCCAAAAAAAAAATGTTTTCAACTTGTTTCAATTTTACCCCCGTGGGATATATATTCTTCCCACACACATTTGGAACTCTCCTGGGTTACCCTCACACATATTATTCCCTCATTTAGTGGATATTTTCCCAAAAAAGTGAAATTTTCAAAAATCCAGAAAATTGGCTGAAAACGACTAAATAACAAGGACTCATTGGGCAAATCGCTCTGGAACTGAAATCGGAATGCTCACTGACATTTCCCCTATCTGAAATTCTGATAAACGTCGGAAAAATGACTAAATCCCAAAAAAAATTTTTTCAACTTTTTTCAATTTTACCCCCGTCGGATATATATTCTACCCACACACATTTGGAACTCTCCTGGGGTACCCTCACACATATTATTCCCTCATTTAGTGAATATTTTCACAAAAAAGTGACATTTTCAAAAATCCAAAAAATTGGCTGAAAACGACTAAATATCAAGGACTCATTGGGCGAATCGCTCTGGAGCTGAAATTGGAACGCTCACTGACATTTCCCCTATCTGAAAGTCTGATAAACGTCGGAAAAATGACTAAATCCCCAAAAAATTTTTTTCAACTTTTTTCAATTTTACCCCCGTCGGATATATATTCTACCCACACACATTTGGAACTCTCCTGGGGTACCCTCACACATATTATTCCCTCATTTAGTGGATATTTTCAAAAAAAAGTGAAATTTTTAAAAATCCAGAAAATTGGCTGAAAACGACTAAATAACAAGGAGTCATTGGGCGAATCGCTCTGGAATTGAAATCGGAACACTCACTGACATTTCCACTATCTGAAAGTCTGATAAACGCCAGAAAAATCACTAAGTCCAAAAAAAATTTTTTTTTTACTTTTTTCAATTTTACCCCCGTGGGATATGTATTCTACCCACACACATTTGGAACTCTCCTAGGGTACCCTCACACATATTATTCCCTCATTTAGTGGATATTTTCACAAAAAAGTGACATTTTCAAAAATCCAAAAAATTGGCTGAAAACAACTAAATATCAAGGACTCATTGGGCGAATCGCTCTGGAACTGAAATCGGAACTCTCACTGACATTTGCCCTATCTGAAAGTCTGATAAACGGCAGAAAAATCACTAAGTCCAAAAAAAATTTTTTTTTTACTTTTTTCAATTTTACCCCCGTGGGATATATATTCTACCCACACACATTTGGAATTCTCCTGAGGTATTCTCACACATATTATTCCCTCATTTAGTGGATATTTTCACAAAAAAGTGACATTTTCAAAAATCCAAAAAATTGGCTGAAAACAACTAAATATCAAGGACTCATTGGGCGAATCGCTCTGGAACTGAAATCGGAACTCTCACTGACATTTGCCCTATCTGAAAGTCTGATAAACGCCAGAAAAATGACTAAGTCCAAAAAAAAATTTTTTAAACTTTTTTCAATTTGACCCCAATGGGATATATATTCTACCCACACACATTTGGAACTCTCCTGGGGTACCCTCAAACATATTATTCCCTCATTTAGTGGATATTTTCACAAAAAAGTGAAATTTTAAAAAATCCAGAAAATTGGCTGAAAACGACTAAATATCAAGGACTCATTGGGCGAATCGCTCTGGAACTGAAATCGGAACTCTCACTGACATTTGCCCTATCTGAAAGTCTGATAAACGCCAGAAAAATGACTAAGTCCAAAAAAAAATTTTTTTCAACTTTTTTCAATTTTACCCCAATGGGATATATTTTCTACCCACACACATTTGGAACTCTCCTGGGGTACCCTCACACATATTATTCCCTCATTTAGTGGATATTTTCACAAAAAAGTGAAATTTTAAAAAATCCAGAAAATTGGCTGAAAACGACTAAATAACAAGGACTAATTAGGCGAATCGCTCTGGAACTGAAATCGGAATGCTCACTGACATTTCCCCTATCTGAAAGTCTGATAAACGCTAGAAAAATGACTAAGTCCAAAAAAAAAATGTTTTCAACTTGTTTCAATTTTACCCCCGTGGGATATATATTCTTCCCACACACATTTGGAACTCTCCTGGGTTACCCTCACACATATTATTCCCTCATTTAGTGGATATTTTCCCAAAAAAGTGAAATTTTCAAAAATCCAGAAAATTGGCTGAAAACGACTAAATAACAAGGACTCATTGGGCAAATCGCTCTGGAACTGAAATCGGAATGCTCACTGACATTTCCCCTATCTGAAAGTCTGATAAACGTCGGAAAAATGACTAAATCCCAAAAAAAATTTTTTCAACTTTTTTCAATTTTACCCCCGTCGGATATATATTCTACCCACACACATTTGGAACTCTCCTGGGGTACCCTCACACATATTATTCCCTCATTTAGTGGATATTTTCACAAAAAAGTGAAATTTTCAAAAATCCACAAAATTGGCTGAAAACGACTAAATAACAAGGAGTCATTGGGAGAATCGCTCTGGAACTGAAATCGGAACGCTCACTGACATTTCCCCTATCTGAAAGTCTGATAAACGCCAGAAAAATCACTAAGTCAAAAAAAAATTTTTTTTTTACTTTTTTCAATTTTACCCCCGTGGGATATATATTCTACCCACACACATTTGGAACTCTCCTGGGGTACCCTCACACATATTATTCCCTCATTTAGTGGATATTTTTACAAAAAAGTGACATTTTCAAAAATCCAGAAAATTGGCTGAAAACTACTAAATAACAAGGACTCATTGGGCGAATCGCTCCGGAACTGAAATCGGAATGCTCACTGACATTTCCCCTATCTGAAAGTCTGATAAACGCCAGAAAAATGACTAAGTCCAAAAAAAAATTTTTTTAAACTTTTTTCAATTTTACCCCCGTGGGATATATATTCTACCCACACACATTTGGAACTCTCCTGGGGTACCCTCACACATATTATTCCCTCAATTAGTGAATATTTTCACAAAAAAGTGACATTTTCAAAAATCCAAAAAATTGGCTGAAAACGACTAAATATCAAGGACTTATTGGGCGAATCGCTCTGGAGCTGAAATTGGAACGCTCACTGACATTTCACCTATCTGAAAGTCTGATAAACGTCGGAAAAATGACTAAATCCCAAAAAATTTTTTTTCAACTTTTTTCAATTTTACCCCCGTCGGATATATATTCTTCACACACACATTTGGAACTCTCCTGGGGTACCCTCACACATATTATTCCCTCCTTTAGTGGATATTTTCACAAAAAAGTGAAATTTTCAAAAATCCAGAAAATTGGCTGAAAACAACTAAATAACAAGGACTCATTGGGCGAATCACTCTGGAACTGAAATCGGAATGCTCACTGACATTTCCCCTATCTGAAAGTCTGATAAACGTCGGAAAAATGACTAAATCCCAAAAAAAATCTTTTCAACTTTTTTCAATTTTACCCCCGACGGATATATATTCTACCCACACACATTTGGAACTCTCCTGGGGTACCCTCACACATATTATTCCCTCATTTAGTGGATATTTTAAAAAAAAAGTGAAATATTTAAAAATCCAGAAAATTGGCTGAAAACGACTAAATAACAAGGAGGCATTGGGCGAATCGCTCTGGAACTGAAATCGGAACGCTCACTGACATTTCCCCTATCTGAAACTCTGATAAACGGCAGAAAAATCACTAAGTCCAAAAAAAATTTTTTCAACTTTTTTCAATTTTACCCCAATGGGATATATATTCTACCCACACACATTTGGAACTCTCCTGGGGTACCCTCAAACATATTATTCCCTCATTTAGTGGATATTTTCACAAAAAAGTGAAATTTTAAAAAATCCAGAAAATTGGCTGAAAACAACTAAATATCAAGGACTCATTGGGCGAATCGCTCTGGAACTGAAATCGGAACTCTCACTGACATTTGCCCTATCTGAAAGTCTGATAAACGCCAGAAAAATGACTAAGTCCAAAAAAAAATTTTTTCAACTTTTTTCAATTTTACCCCCGTGGGATATATATTCTACCCACACACATTTGGAACTCTCCTGGGGTACCCTACACATATTATTCCCTCATTTAGTGGATATTTTCACAAAAAAAGTGAAATTTTCAAAAATCCAGAAAATTGGCTGAAAACGACTAAATATCAAGGACTCATTGGGTGAATCAGTCTGGAACTGAAATCAGAACGCTCACTGACATTTGCCCTATCTGAAAGTCTGATAAACGCCAGAAAAATGACTAAGTCCAAAAAAAAATTTTTTTCAACTTTTTTCAATTTTACCCCCGTGGGATATATATTCTACCCACACACATTTGGAACTCTCCTGGGGGTACCCTCACACATATTATTCCCTCATTTAGTGGATATTTTCACAAAAAAGTGAAATTTTCAAAAATCCAAAAAATTGGCTGAAAACGACTAAATATCAAGGACTCATTGGGTGAATCAGTCTGGAACTGAAATCGGAATGCTCACTGACATTTCCCCTATCTGAAAGTCTGATAAATGCCAGAAAAAGGACTAAGTCCAAAAAAAAATTTTTTCAACTTTTTTCAATTTTACCCCCGAGGGATATATATTCTACCCACACACATTTGGAACTCTCCTGGGGTACCCTCACACATATTATTCCCTCCTTTAGTGGATATTTTGACAAAAAAGTGAAAATTTTCAAAAATCCAAAAGATTGGCTGAAAACGACTAAACATCAAGGACTCATTGGGTGAATCAGTCTGGAACTGAAATCGGAATGCTCACTGACATTTCCCCTATCTGAAAGTCTGATAAATGCCAGAAAAATGACTAAGTCCAAAAAAACTTTTTTTCAACTTTTTTCAATTTTTCCCCCGTGGGATATATATTCTACCCACACACATTTGGAACTCTCCTGAGGTACCCTCACACATATTATTCCCTCATTTAGTGGATATTTTCACAAAAAAGTGAAATTTTCAAAAATCCAGAAAATTGGCTGAAAACGACTAAATATCAAGGACTCATTGGGCGAATCACTCTGGAACTGAAATCGGAATGCTCACTGACATTTCCCCTATCTGAAAGTCTGATAAACGTCGGAAAAATCACTAAGTCTAAAAAAATTTTTTTTTTTACTTTTTTCAATTTTACCCCCGTGGGATATATATTCTACGCACACACATTTGGAACTCTCCTGGGGTACCCTCACACATATTATGCCCTCATTTAGTGGATATTTTTACAAAAAAGTGACATTTTCAAAAATCCAGAAAATTGGCTGAAAACTACTAAATAACAAGGACTCATTGGGAGAATCACTCTGGAACTGAAATCGGAACGCTCACTGACATTTCCCCTATCTGAAAGTCTGATAAACGCCAGAAAAATGACTAAGTAAAAAAAAAAAATTTTTTTAAACTTTTTTCAATTTTACCCCCGTGGGATATATATTCTACCCACACACATTTGGAACTCTCCTGGGGTACCCTCACACATATTATTCCCTCATTTAGTGGATATTTTCACAAAAAAATGACATTTTCAAAAATCCAGAAAATTGGCTGAAAACGACTAAATAACAAGGACTCATTGGGCGAATCGCTCTGGAACTGAAATCGGAATGCTCACTGATATTTCCCCTATCTGAAAGTCTGATAAACGTCGGAAAAATGACTAAATCCAAAAAAAAAATTTTTCAACTTTTTTCAATTTTACCCCAATGGGATATATATTCTACCCACACACATTTGGAACTCTCCTGGGGTACCCTCAAACATATTATTCCCTCATTTAGTGGATATTTTCACAAAAAAGTGAAATTTTAAAAAATCCAGAAAATTGGCTGAAAACGACTAAATATCAAGGACTCATTGGGCGAATCGCTCTGGAGCTGAAATTGGAACGCTCACTGACATTTCCCCTATCTGAAAGTCTGATAAACGTCGGAAAAATGACTAAATCCCCAAAAAATTTTTTTCAACTTTTTTCAATTTTACCCCCGTTGGATATATATTCTACCCACACACATTTGGAACTCTCCTGGGGTACCCTCACACATATTATTCCCTCATTTAGTGGATATTTTCAAAAAAAAGTGAAATTTTTAAAAATCCAGAAAATTGGCTGAAAACGACTAAATAACAAGGAGTCATTGGGCGAATCGCTCTGGAATTGAAATCGGAACACTCACTGACATTTCCACTATCTGAAAGTCTGATAAACGCCAGAAAAATCACTAAGTCCAAAAAAAATTTTTTTTTTACTTTTTTCAATTTTACCCCCGTGGGATATGTATTCTACCCACACACATTTGGAACTCTCCTAGGGTACCCTCACACATATTATTCCCTCATTTAGTGGATATTTTCACAAAAAAGTGACATTTTCAAAAATCCAAAAAATTGGCTGAATACAACTAAATATCAAGGACTCATTGGGCGAATCGCTCTGGAACTGAAATCGGAACTCTCACTGACATTTGCCCTATCTGAAAGTCTGATAAACGGCAGAAAAATCACTAAGTCCAAAAAAAAATTTTTTAAACTTTTTTCAATTTGACCCCAATGGGATATATATTCTACCCACACACATTTGGAACTCTCCTGGGGTACCCTCAAACATATTATTCCCTCATTTAGTGGATATTTTCACAAAAAAGTGAAATTTTAAAAAATCCAGAAAATTGGCTGAAAACGACTAAATATCAAGGACTCATTGGGCGAATCGCTCTGGAACTGAAATTGGAACTCTCACTGACATTTGCCCTATCTGAAAGTCTGATAAACGCCAGAAAAATGACTAAGTCCAAAAAAAAATTTTTTTCAACTTTTTTCAATTTTACCCCAATGGGATATATTTTCTACCCACACACATTTGGAACTCTCCTGGGGTACCCTCACACATATTATTCCCTCATTTAGTGGATATTTTCACAAAAAAGTGAAATTTTAAAAAATCCAGAAAATTGGCTGAAAACGACTAAATAACAAGGACTCATTAGGCGAATCGCTCTGGAACTGAAATCGGAATGCTCACTGACATTTCCCCTATCTGAAAGTCTGATAAACGCTAGAAAAATGACTAAGTCCAAAAAAAAAATGTTTTCAACTTGTTTCAATTTTACCCCCGTGGGATATATATTCTTCCCACACACATTTGGAACTCTCCTGGGTTACCCTCACACATATTATTCCCTCATTTAGTGGATATTTTCCCAAAAAAGTGAAATTTTCAAAAATCCAGAAAATTGGCTGAAAACGACTAAATAACAAGGACTCATTGGGCAAATCGCTCTGGAACTGAAATCGGAATGCTCACTGACATTTCCCCTATCTGAAATTCTAATAAACGTCGGAAAAATGACTAAATCCAAAAAAAAATTTTTTCAACTTTTTTCAATTTTACCCCCGTCGGATATATATTCTACCCACACACATTTGGAACTCTCCTGGGGTACCCTCACACATATTATTCCCTCATTTAGTGGATATTTTCACAAAAAAGTGAAATTTTCAAAAATCCACAAAATTGGCTGAAAACGACTAAATAACAAGGAGGCATTGGGCGAATCGCTCTGGAACTGAAATCGGAACGCTCACTGACATTTCCCCTATCTGAAACTCTGATAAACGGCAGAAAAATCACTAAGTCCAAAAAAAATTTTTTTTTTACTTTTTTCAATTTTACCCCCGTGGGATATATATTCTACCCACACACATTTGGAACTCTCCTGAGGTATTCTCACACATATTATTCCCTCATTTAGTGGATATTTTCACAAAAAAGTGACATTTTCAAAAATCCAAAAAATTGGCTGAAAACAACTAAATATCAAGGACTCATTGGGCGAATCGCTGTGGAACTGAAATCGGAACTCTCACTGACATTTGCCCTATCTGAAAGTCTGATAAACGCCAGAAAAATGACTAAGTCCAAAAAAAAATTTTTTCAACTTTTTTCAATTTTACCCCAATGGGATATATATTCTACCCACACACATTTGGAACTCTCCTGGGGTACCCTCAAACATATTATTCCCTCATTTAGTGGATATTTTCACAAAAAAGTGAAATTTTAAAAAATCCAGAAAATTGGCTGAAAACGACTAAATATCAAGGACTCATTGGGCGAATCGCTCCGGAACTGAAATCGGAATGCTCACTGACATTTCCCCTATCTGAAAGTCTGATAAACGCCAGAAAAATGACTAAGTCCAAAAAAAAATTTTTTTTAAACTCTTTTCAATTTTACCCCCGTGGGATATATATTCTACCCACACACATTTGGAACTCTCCTGGGGTACCCTCACACATATTATTCCCTCATTTAGTGAATATTTTCACAAAAAAGTGACATTTTCAAAAATCCAAAAAATTGGCTGAAAACGACTAAATATCAAGGACTCATTGGGCGAATCGCTCTGGAGCTGAAATTGGAACGCTCACTGACATTTCCCCTATCTGAAAGTCTGATAAACGTCGGAAAAATGACTAAATCCCCAAAAAATTTTTTTCAACTTTTTTCAATTTTACCCCCGTCGGATATATATTCTACCCACACACATTTGGAACTCTCCTGGGGTACCCTCACACATATTATTCCCTCATTTAGTGGATATTTTCAAAAAAAAGTGAAATTTTTAAAAATCCAGAAAATTGGCTGAAAACGACTAAATAACAAGGAGTCATTGGGCGAATCGCTCTGGAATTGAAATCGGAACACTCACTGACATTTCCACTATCTGAAAGTCTGATAAACGCCAGAAAAATCACTAAGTCCAAAAAAAATTTTTTTTTTACTTTTTTCAATTTTACTCCCGTGGGATATGTATTCTACCCACACACATTTGGAACTCTCCTAGGGTACCCTCACACATATTATTCCCTCATTTAGTGGATATTTTCACAAAAAAGTGACATTTTCAAAAATCCAAAAAATTGGCTGAAAACAACTAAATATCAAGGACTCATTGGGCGAATCGCTCTGGAACTGAAATCGGAACTCTCACTGACATTTGCCCTATCTGAAAGTCTGATAAACGGCAGAAAAATCACTAAGTCCAAAAAAAATTTTTTTTTTACTTTTTTCAATTTTACCCCCGTGGGATATATATTCTACCCACACACATTTGGAATTCTCCTGAGGTATTCTCACACATATTATTCCCTCATTTAGTGGATATTTTCACAAAAAAGTGACATTTTCAAAAATCCAAAAAATTGGCTGAAAACAACTAAATATCAAGGACTCATTGGGCGAATCGCTCTGGAACTGAAATCGGAACTCTCACTGACATTTGCCCTATCTGAAAGTCTGATAAACGCCAGAAAAATGACTAAGTCCAAAAAAAAATTTTTTAAACTTTTTTCAATTTGACCCCAATGGGATATATATTCTACCCACACACATTTGGAACTCTCCTGGGGTACCCTCAAACATATTATTCCCTCATTTAGTGGATATTTTCACAAAAAAGTGAAATTTTAAAAAATCCAGAAAATTGGCTGAAAACGACTAAATATCAAGGACTCATTGGGCGAATCGCTCTGGAACTGAAATCGGAACTCTCACTGACATTTGCCCTATCTGAAAGTCTGATAAACGCCAGAAAAATGACTAAGTCCAAAAAAAAATTTTTTTCAACTTTTTTCAATTTTACCCCAATGGGATATATTTTCTACCCACACACATTTGGAACTCTCCTGGGGTACCCTCACACATATTATTCCCTCATTTAGTGGATATTTTCACAAAAAAGTGAAATTTTAAAAAATCCAGAAAATTGGCTGAAAACGACTAAATAACAAGGACTAATTAGGCGAATCGCTCTGGAACTGAAATCGGAATGCTCACTGACATTTCCCCTATCTGAAAGTCTGATAAACACTAGAAAAATGACTAAGTCCAAAAAAAAAATGTTTTCAACTTGTTTCAATTTTACCCCCGTGGGATATATATTCTTCCCACACACATTTGGAACTCTCCTGGGTTACCCTCACACATATTATTCCCTCATTTAGTGGATATTTTCGCAAAAAAGTGAAATTTTCAAAAATCCAGAAAATTGGCTGAAAACGACTAAATAACAAGGACTCATTGGGCAAATCGCTCTGGAACTGAAATCGGAATGCTCACTGACATTTCCCCTATCTGAAAGTCTGATAAACGTCGGAAAAATGACTAAATCCCAAAAAAAAATTTTTCAACTTTTTTCAATTTTACCCCCGTCGGATATATATTCTACCCACACACATTTGGAACTCTCCTGGGGTACCCTCACACATATTATTCCCTCATTTAGTGGATATTTTCACAAAAAAGTGAAATTTTCAAAAATCCACAAAATTGGCTGAAAACGACTAAATAACAAGGAGTCATTGGGCGAATCGCTCTGGAACTGAAATCGGAACGCTCACTGACATTTCCCCTATCTGAAAGTCTGATAAACGCCAGAAAAATCACTAAGTCCAAAAAAAATTTTTTTTTTACTTTTTTCAATTTTACCCCCGTGGGATATATATTCTACCCACACACATTTGGAACTCTCCTGGGGTACCCTCACACATATTATTCCCTCATTTAGTGGATATTTTTACAAAAAAGTGACATTTTCAAAAATCCAGAAAATTGGCTGAAAACTACTAAATAACAAGGACTCATTGGGAGAATCACTCTGGAACTGAAATCGGAACGCTCACTGACATTTCCCCTATCTGAAAGTCTGATAAACGCCAGAAAAATGACTAAGTAAAAAAAAAAAAATTTTTTAAACTTTTTTCAATTTTACCCCCGTGGGATATATATTCTACCCACACACATTTGGAACTCTCCTGGGGTACCCTCACACATATTATTCCCTCAATTAGTGAATATTTTCACAAAAAAGTGACATTTTCAAAAATCCAAAAAATTGGCTGAAAACGACTAAATATCAAGGACTTATTGGGCGAATCGCTCTGGAGCTGAAATTGGAACGCTCACTGACATTTCACCTATCTGAAAGTCTGATAAACGTCGGAAAAATGACTAAATCCCCAAAAAAATTTTTTCAACTTTTTTCAATTTTACCCCCGTCGGATATATATTCTTCACACACACATTTGGAACTCTCCTGGGGTACCCTCACACATATTATTCCCTCATTTAGTGGATATTTTCACAAAAAAGTGAAATTTTCAAAAATCCAGAAAATTGGCTGAAAACAACTAAATAACAAGGACTCATTGGGCGAATCACTCTGGAACTGAAATCGGAATGCTCACTGACATTTCCCCTATCTGAAAGTCTGATAAACGTCGGAAAAATGACTAAATCCCAAAAAAAATCTTTTCAACTTTTTTCAATTTTACCCCCGTCGGATATATATTCTACCCACACACATTTGGAACTCTCCTGGGGTACCCTCACACATATTATTCCCTCATTTAGTGGATATTTTAAAAAAAAAGTGAAATATTTAAAAATCCAGAAAATTGGCTGAAAACGACTAAATAACAAGGAGGCATTGGGCGAATCGCTCTGGAACTGAAATCGGAACGCTCACTGACATTTCCCCTATCTGAAACTCTGATAAACGGCAGAAAAATCACTAAGTCCAAAAAAAATTTTTTTTTTACTTTTTTCAATTTTACCCCCGTGGGATATATATTCTACCCACACACATTTGGAACTCTCCTGAGGTATTCTCACACATATTATTCCCTCATTTAGTGGATATTTTCACAAAAAAGTGACATTTTCAAAAATCCAAAAAATTGGCTGAAAACAACTAAATATCAAGGACTCATTGGGCGAATCGCTGTGGAACTGAAATCGGAACTCTCACTGACATTTGCCCTATCTGAAAGTCTGATAAACGCCAGAAAAATGACTAAGTCCAAAAAAAAATTTTTTCAACTTTTTTCAATTTTACCCCCGTGGGATATATATTCTACCCACACACATTTGGAACTCTCCTGGGGTACCCTACATATATTATTCCCTCATTTAGTGGATATTTTCACAAAAAAAGTGAAATTTTCAAAAATCCAGAAAATTGGCTGAAAACGACTAAATATCAAGGACTCATTGGGTGAATCAGTCTGGAACTGAAATCGGAACGCTCACTGACATTTGCCCTATCTGAAAGTCTGATAAACGCCAGAAAAATGACTAAGTCCAAAAAAAAATTTTTTTCAACTTTTTTCAATTTTACCCCCGTGGGATATATATTCTACCCACACACATTTGGAACTCTCCTGGGGGTACCCTCACACATATTATTCCCTCATTTAGTGGATATTTTCACAAAAAAGTGAAATTTTCAAAAATCCAAAAAATTGGCTGAAAACGACTAAATATCAAGGACTCATTGGGTGAATCAGTCTGGAACTGAAATCGGAATGCTCACTGACATTTCCCCTATCTGAAAGTCTGATAAATGCCAGAAAAAGGACTAAGTCCAAAAAAAAATTTTTTTCAACTTTTTTCAATTTTACCCCCGAGGGATATATATTCTACCCACACACATTTGGAACTCTCCTGGGGTACCCTCACACATATTATTCCCTCCTTTAGTGGATATTTTGACAAAAAAGTGAAAATTTTCAAAAATCCAAAAGATTGGCTGAAAACGACTAAACATCAAGGACTCATTGGGTGAATCAGTCTGGAACTGAAATCGGAATGCTCACTGACATTTCCCCTATCTGAAAGTCTGATAAACGCCAGAAAAATGACTAAGTCCAAAAAAACTTTTTTTCAACTTTTTTCAATTTTTCCCCCGTGGGATATATATTCTACCCACACACATTTGGAACTCTCCTGAGGTACCCTCACACATATTATTCCCTCATTTAGTGGATATTTTCACAAAAAAGTGAAATTTTCAAAAATCCAGAAAATTGGCTGAAAACGACTAAATATCAAGGACTCATTGGGCGAATCACTCTGGAACTGAAATCGGAATGCTCACTGACATTTCCCCTATCTGAAAGTCTGATAAACGTCGGAAAAATCACTAAGTCTAAAAAAATTTTTTTTTTTACTTTTTTCAATTTTACCCCCGTGGGATATATATTCTACGCACACACATTTGGAACTCTCCTGGGGTACCCTCACACATATTATTCCCTCATTTAGTGGATATTTTCACAAAAAAGTGAAATTTTCAAAAATCCAGAAAATTGGCTGAAAACGACTAAATAACAAGGACTCATTGGGCGAATCGCTCTGGAACTGAAATTGGAACACACACTGACATTTCCCCTATCTGAAAGTCTGATAAACGCCGGAAAAATGACTAAGTCCAAAAAAGATTTTTTTTCAACTTTTTTCAATTTTACCCCAATGGGATATATATTCTACCCACACACATTTGGAACTCTCCTGGGGGTACACTCACACATATTATTCCCTCATTTAGTGGATATTTTCACAAAAAAGTGAAATTTTCAAAAATCCAAAAAATTGGCTGAAAACGACTAAATATCAAGGACTCATTGGGTGAATCAGTCTGGAACTGAAATCGGAATGCTCACTGACATTTCCCCTATCTGAAAGTCTGATAAACGCCAGAATAATGACTAAGCCTAAAAAAACTTTTTTTCAACTTTTTTCAATTTTTCCCCCGTGGGATATATATTCTACCCACACACATTTGGAACTCTCCTGGGGTACCCTCACACATATTATTCCCTCATTTAGTGGATATTTTCACAAAAAAGTGAAATTTTCAAAAATCCAGAAAATTGGCTGAAAACAACAAAATATCAAGGACTCATTGGGTGAATCAGTCTGGAACTGAAATCGGAACGCTCACTGACATTTGCCCTATCTGAAAGTCTGATAAACGCCAGAAAAATGACTAAGTCCAAAAAAAAATTTTTTCAACTTTTTTCAATTTTACCCCAATGGGATATATATTCTACCCAAACACATTTGGAACTCTCCTGGGGTACCCTCACACATATTATTCCCTCATTTAGTGGATATTTTCACAAAAAAGTGAAATTTTAAAAAATCCAGAAAATTGGCTGAAAACGACTAAATATCAAGGACTCATTGTGCGAATCGCTCTGGAGCTGAAATTGGAACGCTCACTGACATTTCCCCTATCTGAAAGTCTGATAAACGTCGGAAAAATGACTAAATCCCCAAAAAAAATTTTTCAACTTTTTTCAATTTTACCCCCGTCGGAAATATATTCTACCCACACACATTTGGAACTCTCCTGGGGTACCCTCACACATATTATTCCCTCATTTAGTGGATATTTTCAAAAAAAAGTGAAATTTTTAAAAATCCAGAAAATTGGCTGAAATCGACTAAATAACAAGGAGTCATTGGGCGAATCGCTCTGGAATTGAAATCGGAACACTCACTGACATTTCCACTATCTGAAAGTCTGATAAACGCCAGAAAAATCACTAAGTCCAAAAAAAATTTTTTTTTTACTTTTTTCAATTTTACCCCCGTGGGATATGTATTCTACCCACACACATTTGGAACTCTCCTAGGGTACCCTCACACATATTATTCCCTCATTTAGTGGATATTTTCACAAAAAAAGTGAAATTTTCAAAAATCCAGAAAATTGGCTGAAAACGACTAAATATCAAGGACTCATTGGGCGAATCACTCTGGAACTGAAATCGGAATGCTCACTGACATTTCCCCTATCTGAAAGTCTGATAAACGCCAGAAAAATGACTAAGTCCAAAAAAAAATTTTTTTTCAACTTTTTTCAATTTTACCCCCGTGGGATATATATTCTTCCCACACACATTTGGAACTCTCCTGAGGTATTCTCACACATATTATTCCCTCATTTAGTGGATATTTTCACAAAAAAGTGAAATTTTCAAAAATCCAGAAAATTGGCTGAAAACAACTAAATAATAAGGACTCATTGGGCGAATCGCTCTGGAACTGAAATCGGAACGCTCACTGACATTTCCCCTATCTGAAAGTCTGATGAACGGCAGAAAAATCACTAAGTCCAAAAAAAATTTTTTTTTTACTTTTTTCAATTTTACCCCCGTGGGATATATATTCTACCCACACACATTTGGAACTCTCCTGAGGTATTCTCACACATATTATTCCCTCATTTAGTGGATATTTTCACAAAAAAGTGACATTTTCAAAAATCCAAAAAATTGGCTGAAAACAACTAAATATCAAGGACTCATTGGGCGAATCGCTCTGGAACTGAAATCGGAACTCTCACTGACATTTGCCCTATCTGAAAGTCTGATAAACGCCAGAAAAATGACTAAGTCCAAAAAAAAATTTTTTCAACTTTTTTCAATTTGACCCCAATGGGATATATATTCTACCCACACACATTTGGAACTCTCCTGGGGTACCCTCAAACATATTATTCCCTCATTTAGTGGATATTTTCACAAAAAAGTGAAATTTTAAAAAATCCAGAAAATTGGCTGAAAACGACTAAATATTAAGGACTCATTGGGCGAATCGCTCTGGAACTGAAATCGGAACTCTCACTGACATTTGCCCTATCTGAAAGTCTGATAAACGCCAGAAAAATGACTGTCCAAAAAAAAATTTTTTTCAACTTTTTTCAATTTTACCCCAATGGGATATATTTTCTACCCACACACATTTGGAACTCTCCTGGGGTACCCTCACACATATTATTCCCTCATTTAGTGGATATTTTCACAAAAAAGTGAAATTTTCAAAAATCCAGAAAATTGGCTGAAAACGACTAAATAACAAGGACTCATTGGGCAAATCGCTCTGGAACTGAAATCGGAATGCTCACTGACATTTCCCCTATCTGAAAGTCTGATAAACGTCGGAAAAATGACTAAATCCCAAAAAAAAATTTTTCAACTTTTTTCAATTTTACCCCCGTCGGATATATATTCTACCCACACACATTTGGAACTCTCCTGGGGTACCCTCACACATATTATTCCCTCATTTAGTGGATATTTTCACAAAAAAGTGAAATTTTCAAAAATCCACAAAATTGGCTGAAAACGACTAAATAACAAGGAGTCATTGGGCGAATCGCTCTGGAACTGAAATCGGAACGCTCACTGACATTTCCCCTATCTGAAAGTCTGATAAACGCCAGAAAAATCACTAAGTCCAAAAAAAATTTTTTTTTTACTTTTTTCAATTTTACCCCCGTGGGATATATATTCTACCCACACACATTTGGAACTCTCCTGGGGTACCCTCACACATATTATTCCCTCATTTAGTGGATATTTTTACAAAAAAGTGACATTTTCAAAAATCCAGAAAATTGGCTGAAAACTACTAAATAACAAGGACTCATTGGGAGAATCACTCTGGAACTGAAATCGGAACGCTCACTGACATTTCCCCTATCTGAAAGTCTGATAAACGCCAGAAAAATGACTAAGTAAAAAAAAAAATTTTTTTTAAACTTTTTTCAATTTTACCCCCCGTGGGATATATATTCTACCCACACACATTTGGAACTCTCCTGGGGTACCCTCACACATATTATTCCCTCATTTAGTGGATATTTTCACAAAAAAATGACATTTTCAAAAATCCAGAAAATTGGCTGAAAACGACTAAATAACAAGGACTCATTGGGCGAATCGCTCCGGAACTGAAATCGGAATGCTCACTGACATTTCCCCTATCTGAAAGTCTGATAAACGCCAGAAAAATGACTAAGTCCAAAAAAAAATTTTTTTAAACTTTTTTCAATTTTACCCCCGTGGGATATATATTCTACCCACACACATTTGGAACTCTCCTGGGGTACCCTCACACATATTATTCCCTCAATTAGTGAATATTTTCACAAAAAAGTGACATTTTCAAATATCCAAAAAATTGGCTGAAAACGACTAAATATCAAGGACTCATTGGGCGAATCGCTCTGGAGCTGAAATTGGAACGCTCACTGACATTTCCCCTATCTGAAAGTCTGATAAACGTCGGAAAAATGACTAAATCCCAAAAAAATTTTTTTCAACTTTTTTCAATTTTACCCCCGTCGGATATATATTCTTCACACACACATTTGGAACTCTCCTGGGGCACCCTCACACATATTATTCCCTCATTTAGTGGATATTTTCACAAAAAAGTGAAATTTTCAAAAATCCAGAAAATTGGCTGAAAACAACTAAATAACAAGGACTCATTGGGCGAATCACTCTGGAACTGAAATCGGAATGCTCACTGACATTTCCCCTATCTGAAAGTCTGATAAACGTCGGAAAAATGACTAACTCCCAAAAAAAATCTTTTCAACTTTTTTCAATTTTACCCCCGTCGGATATATATTCTACCCACACACATTTGGAACTCTCCTGGGGTACCCTCACACATATTATTCCCTCATTTAGTGGATATTTTCAAAAAAAAGTGAAATTTTTAAAAATCCAGAAAATTGGCTGAAAACGACTAAATAACAAGGAGGCATTGGGCGAATCGCTCTGGAACTGAAATCGGAACGCTCACTGACATTTCCCCTATCTGAAAGTCTGATAAACGGCAGAAAAATCACTAAGTCCAAAAAAAATTTTTTTTTACTTTTTTCAATTTTACCCCCGTGGGATATATATTCTACCCACACACATTTGGAACTCTCCTGAGGTATTCTCACACATATTATTCCCTCATTTAGTGGATATTTTCACAAAAAAGTGACATTTTCAAAAATCCAAAAAATTGGCTGAAAACAACTAAATATCAAGGACTCATTGGGCGAATCGCTGTGGAACTGAAATCGGAACTCTCACTGACATTTGCCCTATCTGAAAGTCTGATAAACGCCAGAAAAATGACTAAGTCCAAAAAAAAATTTTTTCAACTTTTTTCAATTTTACCCCAATGGGATATATATTCTACCCACACACATTTGGAACTCTCCTGGGGTACCCTCAAACATATTATTCCCTCATTTAGTGGATATTTTCACAAAAAAGTGAAATTTTAAAAAATCCAGAAAATTGGCTGAAAACAACTAAATATCAAGGACTCATTGGGCGAATCGCTCTGGAACTGAAATCGGAACTCTCACTGACATTTGCCCTATCTGAAAGTCTGATAAACGCCAGAAAAATGACTAAGTCCAAAAAAAAAATGTTTTCAACTTGTTTCAATTTTACCCCCGTGGGATATATATTCTTCCCACACACATTTGGAACTCTCCTGGGTTACCCTCACACATATTATTCCCTCATTTAGTGGATATTTTCACAAAAAAGTGAAATTTTCAAAAATCCAGAAAATTGGCTGAAAACGACTAAATAACAAGGACTCATTGGGCAAATTGCTCTGGAACTGAAATCGGAATGCTCACTGACATTTCCCCTATCTGAAAGTCTGATAAACGTCGGAAAAATGACTAAATCCCAAAAAAAATTTTTTCAACTTTTTTCAATTTTACCCCCGTCGGATATATATTCTACCCACACACATTTGGAACTCTCCTGGGGTACCCTCACACATATTATTCCCTCATTTAGTGGATATTTTCACAAAAAAGTGAAATTTTAAAAAATCCAGAAAATTGGCTGAAAACGACTAAATATCAAGGACTCATTGGGCGAATCGCTCTGCAACTGAAATCGGAATCCTCACTGACATTTCCCCTATCTGAAAGTCTGATAAACGCCAGAAAAATGACTAAGTCCAAAAAAAAAATTATTTCAAATTTTTTCAATTTTACCCCAATGGGATATATATTCAACCCACACACATTTGGAACTCTCCTGGGGGTACCCTCACACATATTATTCCCTCATTTAGTGGATATTTTCACAAAAAAGTGAAATTTTCAAAAATCCAAAAAATTGGCTGAAAACGACTAAATATCAAGGACTCATTGGGTGAATCAGTCTGGAACTGAAATCGGAATGCTCACTGACATTTCCCCTATCTGAAAGTCTGATAAACGCCAGAAAAAGCACTAAGTCCAAAAAAAAATTTTTTTCAACTTTTTTCAATTTTACCCCCGTGGGATATATATTCTACCCACACACATTTGGAACTCTCCTGGGGTACCCTCACACATATTATTCCCTCATTTAGTGGATATTTTGACAAAAAAGTGAAATTTTCAAAAATCCAAAAAATTGGCTGAAAACGACTAAATATCAAGGACTCATTGGGTGAATCAGTCTGGAACTGAAATCGGAACGCTCACTGACATTTGCCCTATCTGAAAGTCTGATAAACGCCAGAAAAATCACTAAGTCTAAAAAAATTTTTTTTTTTACTTTTTTCAATTTTACCCCCGTGGGATATATATTCTACGCACACACATTTGGAACTCTCCTGGCGTACCCTCACACATATTATTCCCTCATTTAGTGGATATTTTCACAAAAAAGTGACATTTTCAAAAATCCAGAAAATTGGCTGAAAACGACTAAATAACAAGGACTCATTGGGAGAATCACTCTGGAACTGAAATCGGAATGCTCACTGACATTTGCCCTATCTGAAAGTCTGATAAACGCCAGAAAAATGACTAAGTCCAAAAAAGAATTTTTTTCAACTTTTTTCAATTTTACCCCAATGGGATATATGTTCTACCCACACACATTTGGAACTCTCCTGGGGGTACCCTCACACATATTATTCCCTCATTTAGTGGATATTTTCACAAAAAAGTGAAATTTTAAAAAATCCAGAAAATTGGCTGAAAACGACTAAATATCAAGGACTCATTGGGCAAATCGCTCTGGAACTGAAATCGGAATGATCACTGACATTTCCCCTATCTGAAAGTCTGATAAACGCCAGAAAAATGACTAAGTCCAAAAAAGAATTTTTTTCAACTTTTTTCAATTTTACCCCAATGGGATATATATTCTACCCACACACATTTGGAACTCTCCTGGGGGTACCCTCACACATATTATTCCCTCATTTAGTGGATATTTTCACAAAAAAGTGAAATTTTAAAAAATCCAGAAAATTGGCTGAAAACGACTAAATATCAAGGACTCATTGGGCGAATCGCTCTGGAACTGAAATCGGAATGATCACTGACATTTCCCCTATCTGAAAGTCTGATAAACGCCAGAAAAATGACTAAGTCCAAAAAATAATTTTTTTCAACTTTTTTCAATTTTACCCCAATGGGATATATATTCTACCCACACACATTTGGAACTCTCCTGGGGGTACCCTCACACATATTATTCCCTCATTTAGTGGATATTTTCACAAAAAAGTGAAATTTTCAAAAATCAAAAAAATTGGCTGAAAACGACTAAATATCAAGGACTCATTGGGTGAATCAGTCTGGAACTGAAATCGGAATGCTCACTGACATTTCCCCTATCTGAAAGTCTGATAAACGCCAGAATAATGACTAAGTCCAAAAAAACTTTTTTTCAACTTTTTTCAATTTTTCCCCCGTGGGATATATATTCTACCCACACACATTTGGAACTCTCCTGGGGTACCCTCACACATATTATTCCCTCATTTAGTGGATATTTTCACAAAAAAGTGACATTTTCAAAAATCCAGAAAATTGGCTGAAAACGACTAAATATCAAGGACTCATTGGGCGAATCGCTCTGGAACTGAAATCGGAACACTCACTGACATTTGCCCTATCTGAAAGTCTGATAAACGCCAGAAAAAGCACTAAGTCCAAAAAAAAATTTTTTTCAACTTTTTTCAATTTTACCCCCGTGGGATATATATTCTACCCACACACATTTGGAACTCTCCTGGGGTACCCTCACACATATTATTCCCTCATTTAGTGGATATTTTGACAAAAAAGTGAAATTTTCAAAAATCCAAAAAATTGGCTGAAAACGACTAAATATCAAGGACTCATTGGGTGAATCAGTCTGGAACTGAAATCGGAACGCTCACTGACATTTGCCCTATCTGAAAGTCTGATAAATGCCAGAAAAATGACTAAGTCCCAAAAAAAATTTTTTTCAACTTTTTTCAATTTTACCCCCGTGGGATATATATTCTACCCACACACATTTGGAACTCTCCTGGGGTACCCTCACACATATTATTCCCTCATTTAGTGGATATTTTCACAAAAAAGTGACATTTTCAAAAATCCAAAAAATTGTCTGAAAACGACTAAATATCAAGGACTCATTGGGCGAATCGCTCTGGAACTGAAATCGGAACACTCACTGACATTTGCCCTATCTGAAAGTCTGATAAACGCCAGAAAAATCACTAAGTCTAAAAAAATTTTTTTTTTTACTTTTTTCAATTTTACCCCCGTGGGATATATATTCTACGCACACACATTTGGAACTCTCCTGGCGTACCCTCACACATATTATTCCCTCATTTAGTGGATATTTTCACAAAAAAGTGACATTTTCAAAAATCCAGAAAATTGGCTGAAAACGACTAAATAACAAGGACTCATTGGGAGAATCACTCTGGAACTGAAATCGGAATGCTCACTGACATTTGCCCTATCTGAAAGTCTGATAAACGCCAGAAAAATGACTAAGTCCAAAAAAGAATTTTTTTCAACTTTTTTCAATTTTACCCCAATGGGATATATGTTCTACCCACACACATTTGGAACTCTCCTGGGGGTACCCTCACACATATTATTCCCTCATTTAGTGGATATTTTCACAAAAAAGTGAAATTTTAAAAAATCCAGAAAATTGGCTGAAAACGACTAAATATCAAGGACTCATTGGGCGAATCGCTCTGGAACTGAAATCGGAATGATCACTGACATTTCCCCTATCTGAAAGTCTGATAAACGCCAGAAAAATGACTAAGTCCAAAAAAGAATTTTTTTCAACTTTTTTCAATTTTACCCCAATGGGATATATATTCTACCCACACACATTTGGAACTCTCCTGGGGGTACCCTCACACATATTATTCCCTCATTTAGTGGATATTTTCACAAAAAAGTGAAATTTTAAAAAATCCAGAAAATTGGCTGAAAACGACTAAATATCAAGGACTCATTGGGCGAATCGCTCTGGAACTGAAATCGGAATGATCACTGACATTTCCACTATCTGAAAGTCTGATAAACGCCAGAAAAATGACTAAGTCCAAAAAATAATTTTTTTCAACTTTTTTCAATTTTACCCCAATGGGATATATATTCTACCCACACACATTTGGAACTCTCCTGGGGGTACCCTCACACATATTATTCCCTCATTTAGTGGATATTTTCACAAAAAAGTGAAATTTTCAAAAATCAAAAAAATTGGCTGAAAACGACTAAATATCAAGGACTCATTGGGTGAATCAGTCTGGAACTGAAATCGGAATGCTCACTGACATTTCCCCTATCTGAAAGTCTGATAAACGCCAGAAAAAGGACTAAGTCCAAAAAAAAATTTTTTTCAACTTTTTTCAATTTTACCCCCGTGGGATATATATTCTACCCACACACATTTGGAACTCTCCTGGGGTACCCTCACACATATTATTCCCTCATTTAGTGGATATTTTCACAAAAAAGTGAAATTTTCAAAAATCCAGAAAATTGGCTGAAAACGACTAAATATCAAGGACTCATTGGGCGAATCACTCTGGAACTGAAATCGGAATGCTCACTGACATTTCCCCTATCTGAAAGTCTGATAAACGTCGGAAAAATCACTAAGTCTAAAAAAATTTTTTTCAATTTTTTTCAATTTTACCCCAATGGGATATATATTCTACCCACACACATTTGGAACTCTCCTACGGTACCCTCACACATATTATTCCCTCATTTAGTGGATATTTTGACAAAAAAGTGAAATTTTCAAAAATCCAAAAAATTGGCTGAAAACGACTAAATATCAAGGACTCATTGGGTGAATCAGTCTGGAACTGAAATCGGAATGCTCACTGACATTTCCCCTATCTGAAAGTCTGATAAACGCCAGAAAAATGACTAAGTCTCAAAAACCTTTTTTTCAACTTTTTTCAATTTTTCCCCCGTGGGATATATATTCTACCCACACACATTTGGAACTCTCCTGGGGTACCCTCACACATTCTATTCCCTCATTTAGTGGATATTTTCACAAAAAAGTGAAATTTTCAAAAATCCAGCAAATTGGCTGAAAACGACTAAATATCAAGGACTCATTGGGAGAATCACTCTGGAACTGAAATCGGAGCGCTCACTGACATTTGCCCTATCTGAAACTCTGATAAACACCAGAAAAATGACTAAGTTCAAAAAAAAAATTTTTTCAACTTTTTTCAATTTTACCCCAATGGGATATATATTCTACCCACACACATTTGGAACTCTCCTGGGGTACCCTCACACATAATATTCCCTCATTTAGTGGATATTTTCACAAAAAAGTGACATTTTAAAAAATCCAGAAAATTGGCTGAAAACGACTAAATATCAAGGACTCATTGGGCGAATCGCTCTGGAACCGAAATCGGAATGCTCACTGACATTTCCCCTATCTGAAAGTCTGATAAACGCCAGAAAAATGACTAAGTCCCAAAAAAATTTTTTTTCAACTTTTTTCAATTTTACCCCCGTGGGATATATATTCTACCCACACACATTTGGAACTCTCCTGGGGTACCCTCACACATATTATTCCCTCATTTAGTGGATATTTTCACAAAAAAGTGACATTTTCAAAAATCCAAAAAATTGGCTGAAAACGACTAAACATCAAGGACTCATTGGGCGAATCGCTCTGGAACTGAAATCGGAACACTCACTGACATTTGCCCTATCTGAAAGTCTGATAAATGCCAGAAAAAGGACTAAGTCCAAAAAAAAAATTTTTTCAACTTTTTTCAATTTTACCCCCGTGGGATATATATTCTACCCACACACATTTGGAACTCTCCTGGGGTACCCTCACACATATTATTCCCTCATTTAGTGGATATTTTGACAAAAAAGTGAAATTTTCAAAAATCCAAAAAATTGGCTGAAAACGACTAAATATCAAGGACTCATTGGGTGAATCAGTCTGGAACTGAAATCGGAATGCTCACTGACATTTCCCCTATCTGAAAGTCTGATAAACGCCAGAAAAATGACTAAGTCTCAAAACCCTTTTTTTCAACTTTTTTCAATTTTTCCCCCGTGGGATATATATTCTACCCACACACATTTGGAACTCTCCTGGGGTACCCTCACACATTCTATTCCCTCATTTAGTGGATATTTTCACAAAAAAGTGAAATTTTCAAAAATCCAGAAAATTGGCTGAAAACGACTAAATATCAAGGACTCATTGGGAGAATCACTCTGGAACTGAAATCGGAGCGCTCACTGACATTTGCCCTATCTGAAACTCTGATAAACACCAGAAAAATGACTAAGTTCAAAAAAAAAATTTTTTCAACTTTTTTCAATTTTACCCCAATGGGATATATATTCTACCCACACACATTTGGAACTCTCCTGGGGTACCCTCACACATAATATTCCCTCATTTAGTGGATATTTTCACAAAAAAGTGACATTTTAAAAAATCCAGAAAATTGGCTGAAAACTACTAAATATCAAGGACTCATTGGGCGAATCGCTCTGGAACCGAAATCGGAATGCTCACTGACATTTCCCCTATCTGAAAGTCTGATAAACGCCAGAAAAATGACTAAGTCCCAAAAAAAATTTTTTTCAACTTTTTTCAATTTTACCCCCGTGGGATATATATTCTACAAACACACATTTGGAACTCTCCTGGGGTACCCTCACACATATTATTCCCTCATTTAGTGGATATTTTCACAAAAAAGTGACATTTTCAAAAATCCAAAAAATTGGCTGAAAACGACTAAACATCAAGGACTCATTGGGCGAATCGCTCTGGAACTGAAATCGGAACACTCACTGACATTTGCCCTATCTGAAAGTCTGATAAATGCCAGAAAAAGGACTAAGTCCAAAAAAAAAATTTTTTCAACTTTTTTCAATTTTACCCCCGTGGGATATATATTCTACCCACACACATTTGGAACTCTCGTGGGGTACCCTCACACATATTATTCCCTCATTTAGTGGATATTTTGACAAAAAAGTGAAATTTTCAAAAATCCAAAAAATTGGCTGAAAACGACTAAATATCAAGGACTCATTGCGTGAATCAGTCTGGAACTGAAATCGGAATGCTCACTGACATTTCCCCTATCTGAAAGTCTGATAAACGCCAGAAAAATGACTAAGTCCAAAAAAACTTTTTTTCAACTTTTTTCAATTTTTCCCCCGTGGGATATATATTCTACGCACACACATTTGGAACTCTCCTGGCGTACCCTCACACATATTATTCCCTCATTTAGTGGATATTTTCACAAAAAGTGAAATTTTAAAAAATCCAGAAAATTGGCTGGAAACGAATAAATAACAATGACTCATTGGGCGAATCGCTCTGGAACTGAAATCGGAACACTCACTGACATTTCCCCTATCTGAAAGTCTGATAAACGCCAGAAAAATGACTAAGTCCAAAAAAAATTTTTTTTAAACTTTTTTCAATTTTACCCCCGTGGGATATATATTCTACCCACACACATTTGGAACTCTCCTGGGGTACCCTCACACATATTATTCCCTCATTTAGTGGATATTTTCACAAAAAAGTGACATTTTCAAAAATCCAAAAAATTGGCTGAAAACGACTAAATATCAAGGACTCATTGGGCGAATCGCTCTGGAACTGAAATCGGAACGCTCACTGACATTTGCCCTATCTGAAATTCTGATAAACGCCAAAAAAAGGACTAAGTCCAAAAAAAAATTTTTTTCAACTTTTTTCAATTTTACCCCCGTGGGATATATATTCTACCCACACACATTTGGAACTCTCCTGGGGTACCCTCACACATATTATTCCCTCATTTAGTGGATATTTTCACAAAAAAGTGAAATTTTAAAAAATCCAGAAAATTGTCTGAAAACGACTAAATATCAAGGACTCATTGGGAGAATCACTCTGGAACTGAAATCGGAACGCTCACTGACATTTGCCCTATCTGAAAGTCTGATAAATGCCAGAAAAATGACTAAGTCTAAAAAATTTTTTTTTTTTACTTTTTTCAATTTTACCCCCGTGGGATATATATTCTACGCACACACATTTGGAACTCTCCTGGCGTACCCTCACACATATTATTCCCTCATTTAGTGGATATTTTCACAAAAAGTGAAATTTTAAAAAATCCAGAAAATTGGCTGGAAACGAATAAATAACAATGACTCATTGGGCGAATCGCTCTGGAACTGAAATCGGAACACTCACTGACATTTCCCCTACTGAAAGTCTGATAAACGCCAGAAAAATGACTAAGTCCAAAAAAAATTTTTTTAAAACTTTTTTCAATTTTACCCCCGTGGGATATATATTCTACCCACACACATTTGGAACTCTCCTGGGGTACCCTCACACATATTATTCCCTCATTTAGTGGATATTTTCACAAAAAAGTGACATTTTCAAAAATCCAAAAAATTGGCTGAAAACGACTAAATATCAAGGACTCATTGGGTGAATCAGTCTGGAACTGAAATCGGAATGCTCACTGACATTTCCCCTATCTGAAAGTCTGATAAACGCCAGAAAAATGACTAAGTCTCAAAAACCTTTTTTTCAACTGTTTTCAATTTTTCCCCCGTGGGATATATATTCTACCCACACACATTTGGAACTCTCCTGGGGTACCCTCACACATTCTATTCCCTCATTTAGTGGATATTTTCACAAAAAAGTGAAATTTTCAAAAATCCAGAAAATTGGCTGAAAACGACTAAATATCAAGGACTCATTGGGAGAATCACTCTGGAACTGAAATCGGAGCGCTCACTGACATTTGCCCTATCTGAAACTCTGATAAACACCAGAAAAATGACTAAGTTCAAAAAAAAAATTTTTTCAACTTTTTTCAATTTTACCCCAATGGGATATATATTCTACCCACACACATTTGGAACTCTCCTGGGGTACCCTCACACATAATATTCCCTCATTTAGTGGATATTTTCACAAAAAAGTGACATTTTAAAAAATCCAGAAAATTGGCTGAAAACTACTAAATATCAAGGACTCATTGGGCGAATCGCTCTGGAACCGAAATCGGAATGCTCACTGACATTTCCCCTATCTGAAAGTCTGATAAACGCCAGAAAAATGACTAAGTCCCAAAAAAATTTTTTTTCAACTTTTTTCAATTTTACCCCCGTGGGATATATATTCTACAAACACACATTTGGAACTCTCCTGGGGTACCCTCACACATATTATTCCCTCATTTAGTGGATATTTTCACAAAAAAGTGACATTTTCAAAAATCCAAAAAATTGGCTGAAAACGACTAAACATCAAGGACTCATTGGGCGAATCGCTCTGGAACTGAAATCGGAACACTCACTGACATTTGCCCTATCTGAAAGTCTGATAAATGCCAGAAAAAGGACTAAGTCCAAAAAAAAAATTTTTTCAACTTTTTTCAATTTTACCCCCGTGGGATATATATTCTACCCACACACATTTGGAACTCTCGTGGGGTACCCTCACACATATTATTCCCTCATTTAGTGGATATTTTGACAAAAAAGTGAAATTTTCAAAAATCCAAAAAATTGGCTGAAAACGACTAAATATCAAGGACTCATTGCGTGAATCAGTCTGGAACTGAAATCGGAATGCTCACTGACATTTCCCCTATCTGAAAGTCTGATAAACGCCAGAAAAATGACTAAGTCCAAAAAAACTTTTTTTCAACTTTTTTCAATTTTTCCCCCGTGGGATATATATTCTACGCACACACATTTGGAACTCTCCTGGCGTACCCTCACACATATTATTCCCTCATTTAGTGGATATTTTCACAAAAAGTGAAATTTTAAAAAATCCAGAAAATTGGCTGGAAACGAATAAATAACAATGACTCATTGGGCGAATCGCTCTGGAACTGAAATCGGAACACTCACTGACATTTCCCCTATCTGAAAGTCTGATAAACGCCAGAAAAATGACTAAGTCCAAAAAAAATTTTTTTTAAACTTTTTTCAATTTTACCCCCGTGGGATATATATTCTACCCACACACATTTGGAACTCTCCTGGGGTACCCTCACACATATTATTCCCTCATTTAGTGGATATTTTCACAAAAAAGTGACATTTTCAAAAATCCAAAAAATTGGCTGAAAACGACTAAATATCAAGGACTCATTGGGCGAATCGCTCTGGAACTGAAATCGGAACGCTCACTGACATTTGCCCTATCTGAAATTCTGATAAACGCCAAAAAAAGGACTAAGTCCAAAAAAAAATTTTTTTCAACTTTTTTCAATTTTACCCCCGTGGGATATATATTCTACCCACACACATTTGGAACTCTCCTGGGGTACCCTCACACATATTATTCCCTCATTTAGTGGATATTTTCACAAAAAAGTGAAATTTTAAAAAATCCAGAAAATTGTCTGAAAACGACTAAATATCAAGGACTCATTGGGAGAATCACTCTGGAACTGAAATCGGAACGCTCACTGACATTTGCCCTATCTGAAAGTCTGATAAATGCCAGAAAAATGACTAAGTCTAAAAAATTTTTTTTTTTTACTTTTTTCAATTTTACCCCCGTGGGATATATATTCTACGCACACACATTTGGAACTCTCCTGGCGTACCCTCACACATATTATTCCCTCATTTAGTGGATATTTTCACAAAAAGTGAAATTTTAAAAAATCCAGAAAATTGGCTGGAAACGAATAAATAACAATGACTCATTGGGCGAATCGCTCTGGAACTGAAATCGGAACACTCACTGACATTTCCCCTACTGAAAGTCTGATAAACGCCAGAAAAATGACTAAGTCCAAAAAAAATTTTTTTAAAACTTTTTTCAATTTTACCCCCGTGGGATATATATTCTACCCACACACATTTGGAACTCTCCTGGGGTACCCTCACACATATTATTCCCTCATTTAGTGGATATTTTCACAAAAAAGTGACATTTTCAAAAATCCAAAAAATTGGCTGAAAACGACTAAATATCAAGGACTCATTGGGCGAATCGCTCTGGAACTGAAATCGGAACGCTCACTGACATTTGCCCTATCTGAAAGTCTGATAAACGCCAGAAAAAGGACTAAGTCCAAAAAAAAATTTTTTTCAACTTTTTTCAATTTTACCCCCGTGGGATATATATTCTACCCACACACATTTGGAACTCTACTGGGGTACCCTCACACATATTATTCCCTCATTTAGTGGATATTTTGACAAAAAAGTGAAATTTTCAAAAATCCAAAAAATTGGCTGAAAACGACTAAATATCAAGGACTCATTGCGTGAATCAGTTTGGAACTGAAATCGGAATGCTCACTGACATTTCCCCTATCTGAAAGTCTGATAAACGCCAGAAAAATGACTAAGTCCAAAAAAACTTTTTTTCAACTTTTTTCAAATTTTCCCCCGTGGGATATATATTCTACCCACACACATTTGGAACTCTCCTGGGGTACCCTCACACATATTATTCCCTCATTTAGTGGATATTTTCACAAAAAAGTGACATTTTCAAAAATCCAGAAAATTGGCTGAAAACGACTAAATAACAAGGACTCATTGGGAGAATCACTCTGGAACTGAAATCGTAACGCTCACTGACATTTGCCCTATCTGAAAGTCTGATAAACGCCAGAAAAATGACTAAGTTCAAAAAAAAAATTTTTCAACTTTTTTCAATTTTACCCCAATGGGATATATATTCTACCCACACACATTTGGAACTCTCCTGGGGTACCCTCACACATATTATTCCCTCATTTAGTGGATATTTTCACAAAAAAGTGAAATTTTCAAAAATCCAGAAAATTGGCTGAAAACGACTAAATATCAAGGACTCATTGGGAGAATCACTCTGGAACTGAAATCGGAACGCTCACTGACATTTGCCCTATCTGAAAGTCTGATAAACACCAGAAAAATGAGTAAGTTCAAAAAAAATTTTTTTTCAACTTTTTTCAATTTTACCCCAATGGGATATATATTCTACCCACACACATTTGGAACTCTGCTGGGGTACCCTCACACATATTATTCCCTCATTTAGTGGATATTTTCACAAAAAAGTGACATTTTCAAAAATCCAGAAAATTGGCTGAAAACGACTAAATAACAAGGACTCATTGCGTGAATCAGTTTGGAACTGAAATCGGAATGCTCACTGACATTTCCCCTATCTGAAAGTCTGATAAACGCCAGAAAAATGACTAAGTTCAAAAAAAAATTTTTTCAACTTTTTTCAATTTTACCCCAATGGGATATATATTCTACGCACACACATTTGGAACTCTCCTGGGGTACCCTCACACATATTATTCCCTCATTTAGTGGATATTTTCACAAAAAAGTGACATTTTCAAAATCCAGAAAATTGGCTGAAAACGACTAAATAACAAGGACTCATTGCGAGAATCACTCTGGAACTGAAATCGTAACGCTCACTGACATTTGCCCTATCTGAAAGTCTGATAAACGCCAGAAAAATGACTAAGTTCAAAAAAAAATTTTTTCAACTTTTTTCAATTTTACCCCAATGGGATATATATTCTACCCACACACATTTGGAACTCTCCTGGGGTACCCTCACACATATTATTCCCTCATTTAGTGGATATTTTCACAAAAAAGTGACATTTTCAAAAATCCAGAAAATTGGCTGAAAACGACTAAATATCAAGGACTCATTGGGAGAATCACTCTGGAACTGAAATCGGAACGCTCACTGACATTTGCCCTATCTGAAAGTCTGATAAACGCCAGAAAAATGACTAAGTTGAAAAAAAATTTTTTTCAACTTTTTTCAATTTTACCCCAATGGGATATATATTCTACCCACACACATTTGGAACTCTCCTGGGGTACCCTCACACATATTATTCCCTCACTTAGTGGATATTTTCACAAAAAAGTGACATTTTCAAAAATCCAAAAAATTGGCTGAAAACGACTAAATATCAAGGACTCATTGGGCGAATCGCTCTGGAACTGAATTCGGAACGCTCACTGACATTTGCCCTATCTGAAAGTCTGATAAACGCCAGAAAAATGACTAAGTCCAAAAAAAAATTTTTTTCAACTTTTTTCAATTTTACCCCCGTGGGATATATATTTTACCCACACACATTTGGAACTCTCCTGGGGTACCCTCACACATATTATTCCCTCATTTAGTGGATATTTTGACAAAAAAGTGAAATTTTCAAAAATCCAAAAAATTGGCTGAAAACGACTAAATATCAAGGACTCATTGGGTGAATCAGTCTGGAACTGAAATCGGAATGCTCACTGACATTTCCCCTATCTGAAAGTCTGATAAACGGCAGAATAATGACTAAGTCCAAAAAAGAATTTTTTTCAACTTTTTTCAATTTTACCCCAATGGGATATATATTCTACCCACACACATTTGGAACTCTCCTGGGGGTACCCTCACAAATATTATTCCCTCATTTAGTGGATATTTTCACAAAAAAGTGAAATTTTCAAAAATCCAAAAAATTTGCTGAAAACGACTAAATATCAAGGACTCATTGTGTGAATCAGTTTGGAACTGAAATCGGAATGCTCACTGACATTTCCCCTATCTGAAAGTCTGATAAACGCCAGAAAAATGACTAAGTCCAAAAAAACTTTTTTTCAACTTTTTTCAATTTTTCCCCCGTGGGATATATATTCTACCCACACACATTTGGAACTCTCCTGGTGTACCCTCACACATATTATTCCCTCATTTAGTGGACATTTTCACAAAAAAGTGACATTTTCAAAAATCCAGAAAATTGGCTGAAAACGACTAAATAACAAGGACTCATTGGGAGAATCACTCTGGAACTGAAATCGGAACGCTCACTGACATTTGCCCTATCTGAAAGTCTGATAAACGCCAGAAAAATGACTAAGTTCAAAAAAAAATTTTTTCAACTTTTTTCAATTTTACCCCAATGGGATATATATTCTACCCACACACATTTGGAACTCTCCTGGGGTACCCTCACACTTATTATTCCCTCATTTAGTGGATATTTTCACCAAAAAGTGAAATTTTCAAAAATCCAGAAAATTGGCTGAAAACGACTAAATATCAAGGACTCATTGGGAGAATCACTCTGGAACTGAAATCGGAACGATCACTGACATTTGCCCTATCTGAAAGTCTGATAAACACCAGAAAAATGACTAAGTTCAAAAAAAAATTTTTTTCAACTTTTTTCAATTTTACCCCAATGGGATATATATTTTACCCACACACATTTGGAACTCTCCTGGGGTACCCTCACACATATTATTCCCTCATTTAGTGGATATTTTGACAAAAAAGTGAAATTTTCAAAAATCCAAAAAATTGGCTGAAAACGACTAAATATCAAGGACTCATTGGGCGAATCGCTCTGGAACTGAAATTGGAATGCTCACTGACATTTCCCCTATCTGAAAGTCTGATAAACGGCAGAAAAAGGACTAAGTCCAAAAAAAAATTTTTTTCAACTTTTTTCAATTTTACGCCCGTGGGATATATATTCTGCCCACACACATTTGGAACTCTCCTGGGGTACCCTCACACATATTATTCCCTCATTTAGTGGATATTTTGACAAAAAAGTGAAATTTTCAAAAATCCAAAAAATTGGCTGAAAACGACTAAATATCAAGGACTCATTGCGTGAATCAGTTTGGAACTGAAATCGGAATGCTCACTGACATTTCCCCTATCTGAAAGTCTGATAAACGCCAGAAAAATGACTAAGTCCAAAAAAACTTTTTTTCAACTTTTTTCAATTTTTCCCCCGTGGGATATATATTCTACCCCCACACATTTGGAACTCTCCTGGGGTACCCTCACACATATTATTCCCTCATTTAGTGGATATTTTGACAAAAAAGTGAAATTTTCAAAAATCCAAAAAATTGGCTGAAAACGACTAAATATCAAGGACTCATTGGGTGAATCAGTCTGGAACTGAAATCGGAATGCTCACTGACATTTCCCCTATCTGAAAGTCTGATAAACGGCAGAATAATGACTAAGTCCAAAAAAGAATTTTTTTCAACTTTTTTCAATTTTACCCCAATGGGATATATATTCTACCCACACACATTTGGAACTCTCCTGGGGGTACCCTCACACATATTATTCCCTCATTTAGTGGATATTTTCACAAAAAAGTGACATTTTCAAAAATCCAGAAAATTGGCTGAAAACGACTAAATAACAAGGACTCATTGGGAGAATCACTCTGGAACTGAAATCGGAACGCTCACTGACATTTGCCCTATCTGAAAGTCTGATAAACGCCAGAAAAATGACTAAGTTCAAAAAAAAATTTTTTCAACTTTTTTCAATTTTACCCCAATGGGATATATATTCTACCCACACACATTTGGAACTCTCCTGGGGTACCCTCACACATATTATTCCCTCATTTAGTGGATATTTTCACAAAAAAGTGAAATTTTAAAAAATCCAGAAAATTGGCTGAAAACGACTAAATATCAAGGACTCATTGGTCGAATCGCTCTGGAACCGAAATCGGAATGCTCACTGACATTTCCCCTATCTGAAAGTCTGATAAACGCCAGAAAAATGACTAAGTCCAAAAAAAACTTTTTTTCAACTTTTTTCAATTTTACCCCCGTGGGATATATATTCTACCCACACACATTTGGAACTCTCCTGGGGTACCCTCACACATATTATTCCCTCATTTAGTGGATATTTTCACCAAAAAGTGAAATTTTCAAAAATCCAGAAAATTGGCTGAAAACGACTAAATATCAAGGACTCATTGGGAGAATCACTCTGGAACTGAAATCGGAACGATCACTGACATTTGCCTTATCTGAAAGTCTGATAAACACCAGAAAAATGACTAAGTTCAAAAAAAAATTTTTTTCAACTTTTTTCAATTTTACCCCAATGGGATATATATTCTACCCACACACATTTGGAACTCTCCTGGGGGTACCCTCACACATATTATTCCCTCATTTAGTGGATATTTTCACAAAAAAGTGAAATTTTCAAAAATCCAAAAAATTGGCTGAAAACGACTAAATATCAAGGACACATTGCGTGAATCAGTTTGGAACTGAAATCGGAACTCTCACTGACATTTGCCCTATCTGAAAGTCTGATAAACAAAAGAAAAATGACTAAGTTCAAAAAAATATTTTTTTCAACTTTTTTCAATTTTACCCCAATGGGATATATATTCTACCCACACACATTTGGAACTCTCCTGGGGTACCCTCACACATATTATTCCCTCATTTAGTGGATATTTTCACAAAAAAGTGACATTTTAAAAAATCCAGAAAATTGGCTGAAAATGACTAAATATCAAGGACTCATTGGTCGAATCGCTCTGGAACTGAAATCGGAACGCTCACTGACATTTGCCCTATCTGAAAGTCTGATAAACGGCAGAATAATGACTAAGTCCAAAAAAGAATTTTTTTCAACTTTTTTCAATTTTACCCCAATGGGATATATATTCTACCCACACACATTTGGAACTCTCCTGGGGGTACCCTCACACATATTATTCCCTCATTTAGTGGATATTTTGTCAAAAAAGTGAAATTTTCAAAAATCCAAAAAATTGGCTGAAAACGACTAAATATCAAGGACTCATTGGGTGAATCAGTCTGGAACTGAAATCGGAATGCTCACTGACATTTCCCCTATCTGAAAGTCTGATAAACGCCAGAAAAATGACTAAGTCCAAAAAAACTTTTTTTCAACTTTTTTCAATTTTTCCCGTGTGGGATATATATTCTACCCACACACATTTTGAACTCTCCTGGGGTACCCTCACACATATTATTCCCTCATTTAGTGGATATTTTCACAAAAAAGTGAAATTTTCAAAAATCCAGAAAATTGGCTGAAAACGACTAAATATCAAGGACTCATTGGGTGAATCAGTCTGGAACTGAAATCGGAATGCTCACTGACATTTCCCCTATCTGAAAGTCTGATAAACGGCAGAATAATGACTAAGTCCAAAAAAGAATTTTTTTCAACTTTTTTCAATTTTACCCCAATGGGATATATATTCTACCCACACACATTTGGAACTCTCCTGGGGGTACCCTCACACATATTATTCCCTCATTTAGTGGATATTTTGACAAAAAAGTGAAATTTTCAAAAATCCCAAAAATTGGCTGAAAACGACTAAATATCAAGGACTCATTGGGTGAATCAGTCTGGAACTGAAATCGGAATGCTCACTGACATTTCCCCTATCTGAAAGTCTGATAAACGCCAGTAAAATGACTAAGTCCAAAAAAACTTTTTTTCAACTTTTTTCAATTTTTCCCGTGTGGGATATATATTCTACCCACACACATTTTGAACTCTCCTGGGGTACCCTCACACATATTATTCCCTCAGTTAGTGGATATTTTCACAAAAAAGTGAAATTTTCAAAAATCCAGAAAATTGGCTGAAAATGACTAAATATCAAGGACTCATTGGGAGAATCACTCTGGAACTGAAATAGGAATGCTCACTGACATTTGCCCTATCTGAAAGTCTGATAAACGCCAGAAAAATGACTAAGTCCAAAAAAGAATTTTTTTCAAATTTACCCCAATGGGATATATATTCTACCCACACACATTTGGAACTCTCCTGGGGGTACCCTCACACATATTATTCCCTCATTTAGTGGATATTTTCACAAAAAAGTAAAATTTTCAAAAATCCAAAAAATTGGCTGAAAACGACTAAATATCAAGGACTGAATCAAGGGTGAATCAGTCTGGAACTGAAATCGGAATGCTCACTGACATTTCCCCTATCTGAAAGTCTGATAAACGCCAGAAAAAGGACTAAGTAAAAAAAAAAAATTTTTTCAACTTTTTTCAATTTTACCCCCGTGGGATATATATTCTACCCACACACATTTGGAACTCTCCTGGGGTACCCTCACACATATTATTCCCTCATTTAGTGGATATTTTCACAAAAAAGTGAAATTTTCAAAAATCCAGAAAATTGGCTGAAAACGACTAAATATCAAGGACTCATTGCGTGAATCAGTTTGGAACTGAAATCGGAATGCTCACTGACATTTCCCCTATCTGAAAGTCTGATAAACGCCAGAAAAATGACTAAGTCCAAAAAAACTTTTTTTCAACTTTTTTCAATTTTTCCCCCGTGGGATATATATTCTACCCACACACATTTGGAACTCTCCTGGGGTACCCTCACACATATTATTCCCTCATTTAGTGGATATTTTCACAAAAAAGTGACATTTTCAAAAATCCAGAAAATTGGCTGAAAACGACTAAATAACAAGGACTCATTGCGAGAATCACTCTGGAACTGAAATCGTAACGCTCACTGACATTTGCCCTATCTGAAAGTCTGATAAACGCCAGAAAAATGACTAAGTTCAAAAAAAAATTTTTTCAACTTTTTTCAATTTTACCCCAATGGGATATATATTCTACCCACACACATTTGGAACTCTCCTGGGGTACCCTCACACATATTATTCCCTCATTTAGTGGATATTTTCACAAAAAAGTGAAATTTTAAAAAATCCAGAAAATTGGCTGAAAACGACTAAATATCAAGGACTCATTGGGCGAATCGCTCTGGAACCGAAATCGGAATGCTCACTGACATTTCCCCTATCTGAAAGTCTGATAAACGCCAGAAAAATGACTAAGTCCAAAAAAAATTTTTTTTCAACTTTTTTCAATTTTACCCCCGTGGGATATATATTCTACCCACACACATTTGGAACTCTCCTGGGGTACCCTCACACATATTATTCCCTCATTTAGTGGATATTTTCACAAAAAAGTGACATTTTCAAAAATCCAAAAAATTGGCTGAAAATGACTAAATATCAAGGACTCATTGGGCGAATCGCTCTGGAACTGAAATCGTAACGCTCACTGACATTTGCCCTATCTAAAAGTCTGATAAACGCCAGAAAAAGGACTAAGTCCAAAAAAAAATTTTTTTCAACTTTTTTCAATTTTTCCCCGTGGGATATATATTCTACCCACACACATTTGGAACTCTCCTGGGGTACCCTCACACATATTATTCCCTCATTTAGTGGATATTTTCACAAAAAAGTGACATTTTCAAAAATCCAGAAAATTGGCTGAAAACGACTAAATATCAAGGACTCATTGGGAGAATCACTCTGGAACTGAAATCGGAACGCTCACTGACATTTGCCCTATCTGAAAGTCTGATAAACACCAGAAAAATGACTAAGTTCAAAAAAAAATTTTTTTCAACTTTTTTCAATTTTACCCCAATGGGATATATATTCTACCCACACACATTTGGAACTCTGCTGGGGTACCCTCACACATATTATTCCCTCATTTAGTGGATATTTTCACAAAAAAGTAACATTTTCAAAAATCCAGAAAATTGGCTGAAAACGACTAAATAACAAGGACTCATTGGGAGAATCACTCTGGAACTGAAATCGGAACGCTCACTGACATTTGCCCTATCTGAAAGTCTGATAAACGCCAGAAAAATGACTAAGTTCAAAAAAAAATTTTTTCAACTTTTTTCAATTTTACCCCAATGGGATATATATTCTACCCACACACATTTGGAACTCTCCTGGGGTACCCTCACACATATTATTCCCTCATTTAGTGGATATTTTCACAAAAAAGTGAAATTTTAAAAAATCCAGAAAATTGGCTGAAAACGACTAAATATCAAGGACTCATTGGGCGAATCGCTCTGGAACCGAAATCGGAATGCTCACTGACATTTCCCCTATCTGAAAGTCTGATAAACGCCAGAAAAATGACTAAGTCCAAAAAAAACTTTTTTTCAACTTTTTTCAATTTTACCCCCGTGGGATATATATTCTACCCACACACATTTGGAACTCTCCTGGGGTACCCTCACACATATTATTCCCTCATTTAGTGGATATTTTCACCAAAAAGTGAAATTTTCAAAAATCCAGAAAATTGGCTGAAAACGACTAAATATCAAGGACTCATTGGGAGAATCACTCTGGAACTGAAATCGGAACGATCACTGACATTTGCCTTATCTGAAAGTCTGATAAACACCAGAAAAATGACTAAGTTCAAAAAAAAATTTTTTTCAACTTTTTTCAATTTTACCCCAATGGGATATATATTCTACCCACACACATTTGGAACTCTCCTGGGGGTACCCTCACACATATTATTCCCTCATTTAGTGGATATTTTCACAAAAAAGTGAAATTTTCAAAAATCCAAAAAATTGGCTGAAAACGACTAAATATCAAGGACACATTGCGTGAATCAGTTTGGAACTGAAATCGGAACTCTCACTGACATTTGCCCTATCTGAAAGTCTGATAAACAAAAGAAAAATGACTAAGTTCAAAAAAATATTTTTTTCAACTTTTTTCAATTTTACCCCAATGGGATATATATTCTACCCACACACATTTGGAACTCTCCTGGGGTACCCTCACACATATTATTCCCTCATTTAGTGGATATTTTCACAAAAAAGTGACATTTTAAAAAATCCAGAAAATTGGCTGAAAATGACTAAATATCAAGGACTCATTGGTCGAATCGCTCTGGAACTGAAATCGGAACGCTCACTGACATTTGCCCTATCTGAAAGTCTGATAAACGGCAGAATAATGACTAAGTCCAAAAAAGAATTTTTTTCAACTTTTTTCAATTTTACCCCAATGGGATATATATTCTACCCACACACATTTGGAACTCTCCTGGGGGTACCCTCACACATATTATTCCCTCATTTAGTGGATATTTTGACAAAAAAGTGAAATTTTCAAAAATCCAAAAAATTGGCTGAAAACGACTAAATATCAAGGACTCATTGGGTGAATCAGTCTGGAACTGAAATCGGAATGCTCACTGACATTTCCCCTATCTGAAAGTCTGATAAACGCCAGAAAAATGACTAAGTCCAAAAAAACTTTTTTTCAACTTTTTTCAATTTTTCCCGTGTGGGATATATATTCTACCCACACACATTTTGAACTCTCCTGGGGTACCCTCACACATATTATTCCCTCATTTAGTGGATATTTTCACAAAAAAGTGAAATTTTCAAAAATCCAGAAAATTGGCTGAAAACGACTAAATATCAAGGACTCATTGGGTGAATCAGTCTGGAACTGAAATCGGAATGCTCACTGACATTTCCCCTATCTGAAAGTCTGATAAACGGCAGAATAATGACTAAGTCCAAAAAAGAATTTTTTTCAACTTTTTTCAATTTTACCCCAATGGGATATATATTCTACCCACACACATTTGGAACTCTCCTGGGGGTACCCTCACACATATTATTCCCTCATTTAGTGGATATTTTGACAAAAAAGTGAAATTTTCAAAAATCCCAAAAATTGGCTGAAAACGACTAAATATCAAGGACTCATTGGGTGAATCAGTCTGGAACTGAAATCGGAATGCTCACTGACATTTCCCCTATCTGAAAGTCTGATAAACGCCAGTAAAATGACTAAGTCCAAAAAAACTTTTTTTCAACTTTTTTCAATTTTTCCCGTGTGGGATATATATTCTACCCACACACATTTTGAACTCTCCTGGGGTACCCTCACACATATTATTCCCTCAGTTAGTGGATATTTTCACAAAAAAGTGAAATTTTCAAAAATACAGAAAATTGGCTGAAAATGACTAAATATCAAGGACTCATTGGGAGAATCACTCTGGAACTGAAATAGGAATGCTCACTGACATTTGCCCTATCTGAAAGTCTGATAAACGCCAGAAAAATGACTAAGTCCAAAAAAGAATTTTTTTCAAATTTACCCCAATGGGATATATATTCTACCCACACACATTTGGAACTCTCCTGGGGGTACCCTCACACATATTATTCCCTCATTTAGTGGATATTTTCACAAAAAAGTAAAATTTTCAAAAATCCAAAAAATTGGCTGAAAACGACTAAATATCAAGGACTGAATCAAGGGTGAATCAGTCTGGAACTGAAATCGGAATGCTCACTGACATTTCCCCTATCTGAAAGTCTGATAAACGCCAGAAAAAGGACTAAGTAAAAAAAAAAAATTTTTTCAACTTTTTTCAATTTTACCCCCGTGGGATATATATTCTACCCACACACATTTGGAACTCTCCTGGGGTACCCTCACACATATTATTCCCTCATTTAGTGGATATTTTCACAAAAAAGTGAAATTTTCAAAAATCCAGAAAATTGGCTGAAAACGACTAAATATCAAGGACTCATTGCGTGAATCAGTTTGGAACTGAAATCGGAATGCTCACTGACATTTCCCCTATCTGAAAGTCTGATAAACGCCAGAAAAATGACTAAGTCCAAAAAAACTTTTTTTCAACTTTTTTCAATTTTTCCCCCGTGGGATATATATTCTACCCACACACATTTGGAACTCTCCTGGGGTACCCTCACACATATTATTCCCTCATTTAGTGGATATTTTCACAAAAAAGTGACATTTTCAAAAATCCAGAAAATTGGCTGAAAACGACTAAATAACAAGGACTCATTGCGAGAATCACTCTGGAACTGAAATCGTAACGCTCACTGACATTTGCCCTATCTGAAAGTCTGATAAACGCCAGAAAAATGACTAAGTTCAAAAAAAAATTTTTTCAACTTTTTTCAATTTTACCCCAATGGGATATATATTCTACCCACACACATTTGGAACTCTCCTGGGGTACCCTCACACATATTATTCCCTCATTTAGTGGATATTTTCACAAAAAAGTGAAATTTTAAAAAATCCAGAAAATTGGCTGAAAACGACTAAATATCAAGGACTCATTGGGCGAATCGCTCTGGAACCGAAATCGGAATGCTCACTGACATTTCCCCTATCTGAAAGTCTGATAAACGCCAGAAAAATGACTAAGTCCAAAAAAAATTTTTTTTCAACTTTTTTCAATTTTACCCCCGTGGGATATATATTCTACCCACACACATTTGGAACTCTCCTGGGGTACCCTCACACATATTATTCCCTCATTTAGTGGATATTTTCACAAAAAAGTGACATTTTCAAAAATCCAAAAAATTGGCTGAAAATGACTAAATATCAAGGACTCATTGGGCGAATCGCTCTGGAACTGAAATCGTAACGCTCACTGACATTTGCCCTATCTAAAAGTCTGATAAACGCCAGAAAAAGGACTAAGTCCAAAAAAAAATTTTTTTCAACTTTTTTCAATTTTTCCCCGTGGGATATATATTCTACCCACACACATTTGGAACTCTCCTGGGGTACCCTCACACATATTATTCCCTCATTTAGTGGATATTTTCACAAAAAAGTGACATTTTCAAAAATCCAGAAAATTGGCTGAAAACGACTAAATATCAAGGACTCATTGGGAGAATCACTCTGGAACTGAAATCGGAACGCTCACTGACATTTGCCCTATCTGAAAGTCTGATAAACACCAGAAAAATGACTAAGTTCAAAAAAAAATTTTTTTCAACTTTTTTCAATTTTACCCCAATGGGATATATATTCTACCCACACACATTTGGAACTCTGCTGGGGTACCCTCACACATATTATTCCCTCATTTAGTGGATATTTTCACAAAAAAGTAACATTTTCAAAAATCCAGAAAATTGGCTGAAAACGACTAAATAACAAGGACTCATTGGGAGAATCACTCTGGAACTGAAATCGGAACGCTCACTGACATTTGCCCTATCTGAAAGTCTGATAAACGCCAGAAAAATGACTAAGTTCAAAAAAAATTTTTTTCAACTTTTTTCAATTTTACCCCAATGGGATATATATTCTACCCACACACATTTGGAACTCTCCTGGGGTACCCTCACACATATTATTCCCTCATTTAGTGGATATTTTCACAAAAAAGTGAAATTTTAAAAAATCCAGAAAATTGGCTGAAAACGACTAAATATCAAGGACTCATTGGGCGAATCGCTCTGGAACTGAAATTGGAATGCTCACTGACATTTCCCCTATCTGAAAGTCTGATAAACGCCAGAAAAATGACTAAGTCCAAAAAAACTTTTTTTCAACTTTTTTCAATTTTTCCCCCGTGGGATATATATTCTACCCACACACATTTGGAACTCTCCTGGGGTACCCTCACACATATTATTCCCTCATTTAGTGGATATTTTCACAAAAAAGTGACATTTTCAAAAATCCAAAAAATTGGCTGAAAACGACTAAATATCAAGGACTCATTGGGCGAATCGCTCTGGAACTGAAATCGGAACGCTCACTGACATTTGCCCTATCTAAAAGTCTGATAAACGCCAGAAAAAGGACTAAGTCCAAAAAAAAATTTTTTTCAACTTTTTTCAATTTTTCCCCCGTGGGATATATATTCTACCCACACACATTTGGAACTCTCCTGGGGTACCCTCACACATATTATTCCCTCATTTAGTGGATATTTTCACAAAAAAGTGAAATTTTAAAAAATCCAGAAAATTGGCTGAAAACGACTAAATATCAAGGACTCATTGGGAGAATCACTCTGGAACTGAAATCGGAACGCTCACTGACATTTGCCCTATCTGAAAGTCTGATAAACACCAGAAAAATGACTAAGTTCAAAAAAAAATTTTTTTCAACTTTTTTCAATTTTACCCCAATGGGATATATATTCTACCCACACACATTTGGAACTCTGCTGGGGTACCCTCACACATATTATTCCCTCATTTAGTGGATATTTTCACAAAAAAGTGACATTTTCAAAAATCCAAAAAATTGGCTGAAAACGACTAAATATCAAGGACTCATTGGGCGAATCGCTCTGGAACTGAAATCGGAATGCTCACTGACATTTGCCCTATCTGAAAGTCTGATAAACGCCAGAAAAATGACTAAGTCCAAAAAAAATTTTTTTTCAATTTTACCCCCGTGGGATATATATTTTACCCACACACATTTGGAACTCTCCTGGGGTACCCTCACACATATTATTCCCTCATTTAGTGGATATTTTGACAAAAAAGTGAAATTTTCAAAAATCCAAAAAATTGGCTGAAAACGACTAAATATCAAGGACTCATTGGGTGAATCAGTCTGGAACTGAAATCGGAATGCTCACTGACATTTCCCCTATCTGAAAGTCTGATAAACGGCAGAATAATGACTAAGTCCAAAAAATAATTTTTTTCAACTTTTTTCAATTTTACCCCAATGGGATATATATTCTACCCACACACATTTGGAACTCTCCTGGGGGTACCCTCACAAATATTATTCCCTCATTTAGTGGATATTTTCACAAAAAAGTGAAATTTTCAAAAATCCAAAAAATTGGCTGAAAACGACTAAATATCAAGGACTCATTGGGAGAATCACTCTGGAACTGAAATCGGAACGCTCACTGACATTTGCCCTATCTGAAAGTCTGATAAACACCAGAAAAATGACTAAGTTCAAAAAAAAATTTTTTTCAACTTTTTTCAATTTTACCCCAATGGGATATATATTCTACCCACACACATTTGGAACTCTCCTGGGGTACCCTCACACATATTATTCCCTCATTTAGTGGATATTTTCACAAAAAAGTGACATTTTCAAAAATCCAGAAAATTGGCTGAAAACGACTAAATAACAAGGACTCATTGCGAGAATCACTCTGGAACTGAAATCGTAACGCTCACTGACATTTGCCCTATCTGAAAGTCTGATAAACGCCAGAAAAATGACTAAGTTCAAAAAAAAATTTTTTCAACTTTTTTCAATTTTACCCCAATGGGATATATATTCTACCCACACACATTTGGAACTCTCCTGGGGTACCCTCACACATATTATTCCCTCATTTAGTGGATATTTTCACAAAAAAGTGAAATTTTAAAAAATCCAGAAAATTGGCTGAAAACGACTAAATATCAAGGACTCATTGGGCGAATCGCTCTGGAACCAAAATCGGAATGCTCACTGACATTTGCCCTATCTAAAAGTCTGATAAACGCCAGAAAAAGGACTAAGTCCAAAAAAAAATTTTTTTCAACTTTTTTCAATTTTTCCCCCGTGGGATATATATTCTACCCACACACATTTGGAACTCTCCTGGGGTACCCTCACACATATTATTCCCTCATTTAGTGGATATTTTCACAAAAAAGTGAAATTTTCAAAAATCCAGAAAATTGGCTGAAAACGACTAAATATCAAGGACTCATTGGGAGAATCACTCTGGAACTGAAATCGGAACGCTCACTGACATTTGCCCTATCTGAAAGTCTGATAAACACCAGAAAAATGACTAAGTTCAAAAAAAAATTTTTTTCAACTTTTTTCAATTTTACCCCAATGGGATATATATTCTACCCACACACATTTGGAACTCTGCTGGGGTACCCTCACACATATTATTCCCTCATTTAGTGGATATTTTCACAAAAAAGTGACATTTTCAAAAATCCAGAAAATTGGCTGAAAACGACTAAATAACAAGGACTCATTGGGAGAATCACTCTGGAACTGAAATCGGAATGCTCACTGACATTTCCCCTATCTGAAAGTCTGATAAACGGCATAATAATGACTAAGTCCAAAAAATAATTTTTTTCAACTTTTTTCAATTTTACCCCAATGGGATATATATTCTACCCACACACATTTGGAACTCTCCTGGGGGTACCCTCACACATATTATTCCCTCATTTAGTGGATATTTTCACAAAAAAGTGAAATTTTCAAAAATCCAAAAAATTGGCTGAAAACGACTAAATATCAAGGACTCATTGCGTGAATCAGTTTGGAACTGAAATCGGAATGCTCACTGACATTTCCCCTATCTGAAAGTCTGATAAACGCCAGAAAAATGACTAAGTCCAAAAAAACTTTTTTTCAACTTTTTTCAATTTTTCCCCCGTGGGATATATATTCTACCCACACACATTTGGAACTCTCCTGGTGTACCCTCACACATATTATTCCCTCATTTAGTGGATATTTTCACAAAAAAGTGACATTTTCAAAAATCCAGAAAATTGGCTGAAAACGACTAAATAACAAGGACTCATTGGGAGAATCACTCTGGAACTGAAATCGGAACGCTCACTGACATTTGCCCTATCTGAAAGTCTGATAAACACCAGAAAAATGACTAAGTTCAAAAAAAAATTTTTTTCAACTTTTTTCAATTTTACCCCAATGGGATATATATTCTACCCACACACATTTGGAACTCTGCTGGGGTACCCTCACACATATTATTCCCTCATTTAGTGGATATTTTCACAAAAAAGTGACATTTTCAAAAATCCAGAAAATTGGCTGAAAACGACTAAATAACAAGGACTCATTGGGAGAATCACTCTGGAACTGAAATCGGAACGCTCACTGACATGTGCCCTACCTGAAAGTCTGATAAACGCCAGAAAAATGACTAAGTTCAAAAAAAAATTTTTTCAACTTTTTTCAATTTTACCCCAATGGGATATATATTCTACCCACACACATTTGGAACTCTCCTGGGGTACCCTCACACATATTATTCCCTCATTTAGTGGATATTTTCACAAAAAAGTGAAATTTTAAAAAATCCAGAAAATTGGCTGAAAACGACTAAATATCAAGGACTCATTGGGCGAATCGCTCTGGAACTGAAATTGGAATGCTCACTGACATTTCCCCTATCTGAAAGTCTGATAAACGGCAGAAAAATGACTAAGTCCAAAAAAAAATTTTTTTCAACTTTTTTCAATTTTACCCCCGTGGGATATATATTCTACCCACACACATTTGGAACTCTCCTGGGTTACCCTCACACATATTATTCCCTCATTTAGTGGATATTTTCACAAAAAAGTGACATTTTCAAAAATCCAAAAAATTGGCTGAAAACGACTAAATATCAAGGACTCATTGGGCGAATCGCTCTGGAACTGAAATCGGAACGCTCACTGACATTTGCCCTATCTGAAAGTCTGATAAACGCCAGAAAAATGACTAAGTCCAAAAAATAATTTTTTTCAACTTTTTTCAATTTTACCCCAATGGGATATATATTCTACCCACACACATTTGGAACTCTCCTGGGGGTACCCTCACACATATTATTCCCTCATTTAGTGGATATTTTCACAAAAAAGTGAAATTTTCAAAAATCCAAAAAATTGGCTGAAAACGACTAAATATCAAGGACTCATTGCGTGAATCAGTTTGGAACTGAAATCGGAATGCTCACTGACATTTCCCCTATCTGAAAGTCTGATAAACGCCAGAAAAATGACTAAGTCCAAAAAAACTTTTTTTCAACTTTTTTCAATTTTTCCCCCGTGGGATATATATTCTACCCACACACATTTGGAACTCTCCTGGTGTACCCTCACACATATTATTCCCTCATTTAGTGGATATTTTCACAAAAAAGTGACATTTTCAAAAATCCAGAAAATTGGCTGAAAACGACTAAATAACAAGGACTCATTGGGAGAATCACTCTGGAACTGAAATCGGAACGCTCACTGACATTTGCCCTATCTGAAAGTCTGATAAACACCAGAAAAATGACTAAGTTCAAAAAAAAATTTTTTTCAACTTTTTTCAATTTTACCCCAATGGGATATATATTCTACCCACACACATTTGGAACTCTGCTGGGGTACCCTCACACATATTATTCCCTCATTTAGTGGATATTTTCACAAAAAAGTGACATTTTCAAAAATCCAGAAAATTGGCTGAAAACGACTAAATAACAAGGACTCATTGGGAGAATCACTCTGGAACTGAAATCGGAACGCTCACTGACATGTGCCCTACCTGAAAGTCTGATAAACGCCAGAAAAATGACTAAGTTCAAAAAAAAATTTTTTCAACTTTTTTCAATTTTACCCCAATGGGATATATATTCTACCCACACACATTTGGAACTCTCCTGGGGTACCCTCACACATATTATTCCCTCATTTAGTGGATATTTTCACAAAAAAGTGAAATTTTAAAAAATCCAGAAAATTGGCTGAAAACGACTAAATATCAAGGACTCATTGGGCGAATCGCTCTGGAACTGAAATTGGAATGCTCACTGACATTTCCCCTATCTGAAAGTCTGATAAACGGCAGAAAAATGACTAAGTCCAAAAAAAAATTTTTTTCAACTTTTTTCAATTTTACCCCCGTGGGATATATATTCTACCCACACACATTTGGAACTCTCCTGGGTTACCCTCACACATATTATTCCCTCATTTAGTGGATATTTTCACAAAAAAGTGACATTTTCAAAAATCCAAAAAATTGGCTGAAAACGACTAAATATCAAGGACTCATTGGGCGAATCGCTCTGGAACTGAAATCGGAACGCTCACTGACATTTGCCCTATCTGAAAGTCTGATAAACGCCAGAAAAATGACTAAGTCCAAAAAAAAATTTTTTTCAACTTTTTTCAATTTTACCCCCGTGGGATATATATTTTACCCACACACATTTGGAACTCTCCTGGGGTACCCTCACACATATTATTCCCTCATTTAGTGGATATTTTGACAAAAAAGTGAAATTTTCAAAAATCCAAAAAATTGGCTGAAAACGACTAAATATCAAGGACTCATTGGGTGAATCAGTCTGGAACTGAAATCGGAATGCTCACTGACATTTCCCCTATCTGAAAGTCTGATAAACGGCAGAATAATGACTAAGTCCAAAAAAGAATTTTTTTCAACTTTTTTCAATTTTACCCCAATGGGATATATATTCTACCCACACACATTTGGAACTCTCCTGGGGGTACCCTCACACATATTATTCCCTCATTTAGTGGATATTTTCACAAAAAAGTGAAATTTTCAAAAATCCAAAAAATTGGCTGAAAACGACTAAATATCAAGGACTCATTGCGTGAATCAGTTTGGAACTGAAATCGGAATGCTCACTGACATTTCCCCTATCTGAAAGTCTGATAAACGCCAGAAAAATGACTAAGTCCAAAAAAACTTTTTTTCAACTTTTTTCAATTTTTCCCCCGTGGGATATATATTCTACCCACACACATTTGGAACTCTCCTGGGGTACCCTCACACATATTATTCCCTCATTTAGTGGATATTTTCACAAAAAAGTGACATTTTCAAAAATCCAGAAAATTGGCTGAAAACGACTAAATAACAAGGACTCATTGGGAGAATCACTCTGGAACTGAAATCGGAACGCTCACTGACATTTGCCCTATCTGAAAGTCTGATAAATGCCAGAAAAATGACTAAGTTCAAAAAAAAATTTTTTCAACTTTTTTCAATTTTACCCCAATGGGATATATATTCTACCCACACACATTTGGAACTCTCCTGGGGTACCCTCACACATATTATTCCCTCATTTAGTGGATATTTTCACAAAAAAGTGACATTTTCAAAAATCCAGAAAATTGGCTGAAAACGACTAAATAACAAGGACTCATTGGGAGAATCACTCTGGAACTGAAATCGGAACGCTCACTGACATTTGCCCTACCTGAAAGTCTGATAAACGCCAGAAAAATGACTAAGTTCAAAAAAAAATTTTTTCAACTTTTTTCAATTTTACCCCAATGGGATATATATTCTACCCACACACATTTGGAACTCTCCTGGGGTACCCTCACACATATTATTCCCTCATTTAGTGGATATTTTCACAAAAAAGTGAAATTTTAAAAAATCCAGAAAATTGGCTGAAAACGACTAAATATCAAGGACTCATTGGGCGAATCGCTCTGGAACTGAAATTGGAATGCTCACTGACATTTCCCCTATCTGAAAGTCTGATAAACGGCAGAAAAATGACTAAGTCCAAAAAAAAATTTTTTTCAACTTTTTTCAATTTTACCCCCGTGGGATATATATTCTACCCACACACATTTGGAACTCTCCTGGGTTACCCTCACACATATTATTCCCTCATTTAGTGGATATTTTCACAAAAAAGTGACATTTTCAAAAATCCAAAAAATTGGCTGAAAACGACTAAATATCAAGGACTCATTGGGCGAATCGCTCTGGAACTGAAATCGGAACGCTCACTGACATTTGCCCTATCTGAAAGTCTGATAAACGCCAGAAAAATGACTAAGTCCAAAAAAAAATTTTTTTCAACTTTTTTCAATTTTACCCCCGTGGGATATATATTTTACCCACACACATTTGGAACTCTCCTGGGGTACCCTCACACATATTATTCCCTCATTTAGTGGATATTTTGACAAAAAAGTGAAATTTTCAAAAATCCAAAAAATTGGCTGAAAACGACTAAATATCAAGGACTCATTGGGTGAATCAGTCTGGAACTGAAATCGGAATGCTCACTGACATTTCCCCTATCTGAAAGTCTGATAAACGGCAGAATAATGACTAAGTCCAAAAAAGAATTTTTTTCAACTTTTTTCAATTTTACCCCAATGGGATATATATTCTACCCACACACATTTGGAACTCTCCTGGGGGTACCCTCACACATATTATTCCCTCATTTAGTGGATATTTTCACAAAAAAGTGAAATTTTCAAAAATCCAAAAAATTGGCTGAAAACGACTAAATATCAAGGACTCATTGCGTGAATCAGTTTGGAACTGAAATCGGAATGCTCACTGACATTTCCCCTATCTGAAAGTCTGATAAACGCCAGAAAAATGACTAAGTCCAAAAAAACTTTTTTTCAACTTTTTTCAATTTTTCCCCCGTGGGATATATATTCTACCCACACACATTTGGAACTCTCCTGGGGTACCCTCACACATATTATTCCCTCATTTAGTGGATATTTTCACAAAAAAGTGACATTTTCAAAAATCCAGAAAATTGGCTGAAAACGACTAAATAACAAGGACTCATTGGGAGAATCACTCTGGAACTGAAATCGGAACGCTCACTGACATTTGCCCTATCTGAAAGTCTGATAAATGCCAGAAAAATGACTAAGTTCAAAAAAAAATTTTTTCAACTTTTTTCAATTTTACCCCAATGGGATATATATTCTACCCACACACATTTGGAACTCTCCTGGGGTACCCTAACACATATTATTCCCTCATTTAGTGGATATTTTCACAAAAAAGTGAAATTTTAAAAAATCCAGAAAATTGGCTGAAAACGACTAAATATCAAGGACTCATTGGGCGAATCGCTCTGGAACCGAAATCGGAATGCTCACTGACATTTCCCCTATCTGAAAGTCTGATAAACGCCAGAAAAATGACTAAGTCCAAAAAAAATTTTTTTTCAACTTTTTTCAATTTTACCCCCGTGGGATATATATTCTACCCACACACATTTGGAACTCTCCTGGGGTACCCTCACACATATTATTCCCTCATTTAGTGGATATTTTCACAAAAAAGTGAAATTTTCAAAAATCCAGAAAATTGGCTGAAAACGACTAAATATCAAGGACTCATTGGGAGAATCACTCTGGAACTGAAATCGGAACGCTCACTGACATTTGCCCTATCTGAATGTCTGATAAACACCAGAAAAATGACTAAGTTCAAAAAAAAATTTTTTTCAACTTTTTTCAATTTTACCCCAATGGGATATATATTCTACCCACACACATTTGGAACTCTGCTGGGGTACCCTCACACATATTATTCCCTCATTTAGTGGATATTTTCACAAAAAAGTGACATTTTCAAAAATCCAGAAAATTGGCTGAAAACGACTAAATAACAAGGACTCATTGGGAGAATCACTCTGGAACTGAAATCGGAACGCTCACTGACATTTCCCCTATCTGAAAGTCTGATAAACGGCAGAAAAATGACTAAGTTCAAAAAAAAATTTTTTCAACTTTTTTCAATTTTACCCCCGTGGGATATATATTCTACCCACACACATTTGGAACTCTCCTGGGGTACCCTCACACATATTATTCAATCATTTAGTGGATATTTTCACATAAAAGTGAAATTTTAAAAAATCCAGAAAATTGGCTGAAAACGACTAAATATCAAGGACTCATTGGGCGAATCGCTCTAGAACTGAAATTGGAATGCTCACTGACATTTCCCCTATCTGAAAGTCTGATAAACAGCAGAAAAATGACTAAGTCCAAAAAAAAAATTTTTTCAACTTTTTACAATTTTACCCCCGTGGGATATATATTCTACCCACACACATTTGGAACTCTCCTGGGTTACCCTCACACATATTATTCCCTCATTTAGTGGATATTTTCACAAAAAAGTGACATTTTCAAAAATCCAAAAAATTGGCTGAAAACGACTAAATATCAAGGACTCATTGGGCGAATCGCTCTGGAACTGAAATCGGAACGCTCACTGACATTTGCCCTATCTGAAAGTCTGATAAACGCCAGAAAAATGACTAAGTCCAAAAAAAAATTTTTTTCAACTTTTTTCAATTTTACCCCCGTGGGATATATATTTTACCCACACACATTTGGAACTCTCCTGGGGTACCCTCACACATATTATTCCCTCATTTAGTGGATATTTTGACAAAAAAGTGAAATTTTCAAAAATCCAAAAAATTGGCTGAAAACGACTAAATATCAAGGACTCATTGGGTGAATCAGTCTGGAACTGAAATCGGAATGCTCACTGACATTTCCCCTATCTGAAAGTCTGATAAACGGCAGAATAATGACTAAGTCCAAAAAAGAATTTTTTTCAACTTTTTTCAATTTTACCCCAATGGGATATATATTCTACCCACACACATTTGGAACTCTCCTGGGGTACCCTCACACATATTATTCCCTCATTTAGTGGATATTTTCACAAAAAAGTGAAATTTTCAAAAATCCAAAAAATTGGCTGAAAACGACTAAATATCAAGGACTCATTGCGTGAATCAGTTTGGAACTGAAATCGGAATGCTCACTGACATTTCCCCTATCTGAAAGTCTGATAAACGCCAGAAAAATGACTAAGTCCAAAAAAACTTTTTTTCAACTTTTTTCAATTTTTCCCCCGTGGGATATATATTCTACCCACACACATTTGGAACTCTCCTGGGGTACCCTCACACATATTATTCCCTCATTTAGTGGATATTTTCACAAAAAAGTGACATTTTCAAAAATCCAGAAAATTGGCTGAAAACGACTAAATAACAAGGACTCATTGGGAGAATCACTCTGGAACTGAAATCGGAACGCTCACTGACATTTGCCCTATCTGAAAGTCTGATAAATGCCAGAAAAATGACTAAGTTCAAAAAAAAATTTTTTCAACTTTTTTCAATTTTACCCCAATGGGATATATATTCTACCCACACACATTTGGAACTCTCCTGGGGTACCCTAACACATATTATTCCCTCATTTAGTGGATATTTTCACAAAAAAGTGAAATTTTAAAAAATCCAGAAAATTGGCTGAAAACGACTAAATATCAAGGACTCATTGGGCGAATCGCTCTGGAACCGAAATCGGAATGCTCACTGACATTTCCCCTATCTGAAAGTCTGATAAACGCCAGAAAAATGACTAAGTCCAAAAAAAATTTTTTTTCAACTTTTTTCAATTTTACCCCCGTGGGATATATATTCTACCCACACACATTTGGAACTCTCCTGGGGTACCCTCACACATATTATTCCCTCATTTAGTGGATATTTTCACAAAAAAGTGAAATTTTCAAAAATCCAGAAAATTGGCTGAAAACGACTAAATATCAAGGACTCAATGGGAGAATCACTCTGGAACTGAAATCGGAACGCTCACTGACATTTGCCCTATCTGAAAGTCTGATAAACACCAGAAAAATGACTAATTTCAAAAAAAAATTTTTTTCAACTTTTTTCAATTTTACCCCAATGGGATATATATTTTACCCACACACATTTGGAACTCTCCTGGGGTACCCTCACACATATTATTCTCTCATTTAGTGGATATTTTAACAAAAAAGTGAAATTTTCAAAAATCCAAAAAATTGGCTGAAAACGACTAAATATCAAGGACTCATTGGGTGAATCAGTCTGGAACTGAAATCGGAATGCTCACTGACATTTGCCCTATCTGAAAGTCTGATAAACGGCAGAATAATGACTAAGTCCAAAAAAGAATTTTTTTCAACTTTTTTCAATTTTACCCCAATGGGATATATATTCTACCCACACACATTTGGAACTCTCCTGGGGGTACCCTCACACATATTATTCCCTCATTTAGTGGATATTTTCACAAAAAAGTGAAATTTTCAAAAATCCAAAAAATTGGCTGAAAACGACTAAATATCAAGGACTCATTGCGTGAATTAGTTTGGAACTGAAATCGGAATGCTCACTGACATTTCCCCTATCTGAAAGTCTGATAAACGCCAGAAAAATGACTAAGTCCAAAAAAACTTTTTTTCAACTTTTTTCAATTTTTCCCCCGTGGGATATATATTCTACCCACACACATTTGGAACTCTCCTGGGGTACCCTCACACATATTATTCCCTCATTTAGTGGATATTTTCACAAAAAAGTGAAATTTTCAAAAATCCAGAAAATTGGCTGAAAACGACTAAATAACAAGGACTCATTGGGAGAATCACTCTGGAACTGAAATCGGAACGCTCACTGACATTTGCCCTATCTGAAAGTCTGATAAACACCAGAAAAATGACTAAGTTCAAAAAAAATTTTTTTTCAACTTTTTTCAATTTTACCCCAATGGGATATATATTCTATCCACACACATTTGGAACTCTGCTGGGGTACCCTCACACATATTATTCCCTCATTTAGTGGATATTTTCACAAAAAAGTGACATTTTCAAAAATCCAGAAAATTGGCTGAAAACGACTAAATAACAAGGACTCATTGGGAGAATCACTCTGGAACTGAAATCGGAATGCTCACTGACATTTGCCCTATCTGAAAGTCTGATAAACGCCAGAAAAAGGACTAAGTAAAAAAAAAAAAATTTTTTCAACTTTTTTCAATTTTACCCCCGTGGGATATATATTCTACCCACACACATTTGGAACTCTCCTGGGGTACCCTCACACATATTATTCCCTCATTTAGTGGATATTTTGACAAAAAAGTGAAATTTTCAAAAATCCAAAAAATTGGCTGAAAACGACTAAATATCAAGGACTCATTGGGTGAATCAGTCTGGAACTGAAATCGGAATGCTCACTGACATTTCCCCTATCTGAAAGTCTGATAAACGCTAGAAAAATGACTAAGTCCAAAAAAACTTTTTTTCAACTTTTTTCAATTTTCCCCCCGTGGGATATATATTCTACCCACACACATTTGTAACTCTCCTGGGGTACCCTCACACATAATATTCCCTCATTTAGTGGATATTTTCACAAAAAAGTGACATTTTCAAAAATCCAAAAAATTGGCTGAAAACGACTAAATATCAAGGACTCATTGGGCGAATCGCTCTGGAACTGAAATCGGAACGCTCACTGACATTTGCCCTATCTGAAAGTCTGATAAACGCCAGAAAAATGACTAAGTCCAAAAAAGAATTTTTTTCAACTTTTTTCAATTTTACCCCAATGGGATATATATTCTACCCACACACATTTGGAACTCTCCTGGGGTACCCTCACACATATTATTCCCTCATTTAGTGGATATTTTCACAAAAAAGTGAAATTTTCAAAAATCCAGAAAATTGGCTGAAAACGACTAAATAACAATGTCTCATTGGGCGAATCGCTCTGGAACTGAAATCGGAACACTCACTGACATTTCCCCTATCTGAAAGTCTGATAAATGCCGGAAAAATGACTAAGTCCAAAAAAGAATTTTTTTCAACTTTTTTCAATTTTACCCCAATGGGATATATATTCTACCCACACACATTTGGAACCTTCTCCTGGGGGTACCCTCACACATATTATTCCCTCATATAGTGGATATTCTCACAAAAAAGTAAAATTTTCAAAAATCCAAAAAATTGGCTGAAAACGACTAAATATCAAGGACTCATTGGGTGAATCAGTCTGGAACTGAAATCGGAATGCTCACTGACATTTCCCCTATCTGAAAGTCTGATAAACGCCAGAAAAATGACTAAGTCCAAAAAAACTTTTTTTCAACTTTTTTCAATTTTTCCCGTGTGGGATATATATTCTACCCACACACATTTTGAACTCTCCTGGGGTACCCTCACACATATTATTCCCTTATTTAGTGGATATTTTCACAAAAAAGTGAAATTTTCAAAAATCCAGAAAATTGGCTGAAAACGACTAAATATCAAGGACTCATTGGGAGAATCACTCTGGAACTGAAATAGGAATGCTCACTGACATTTGCCCTATCTGAAAGTCTGATAAACGCCAGAAAAATGACTAAGTCCAAAAAAGAATTTTTTTCAAATTTACCCCAATGGGATATATATTCTACCCACACACATTTGGAACTCTCCTGGGGGTACCCTCACACATATTATTCCCTCATTTAGTGGATATTTTCACAAAAAAGTAAAATTTTCAAAAATCCAAAAAATTGGCTGAAAACGACTAAATATCAAGGACTGAATCAAGGGTGAATCAGTCTGGAACTGAAATCGGAATGCTCACCGACATTTCCCCTATATGAAAGTCTGATAAACGCCAGAAAAAGGACTAAGTAAAAAAAAAAATTTTTTTCAACTTTTTTCAATTTTACCCCCGTGGGATATATATTCTACCCACACACATTTGGAACTCTCCTGGGGTACCCTCACACATATTATTCCCTCATTTAGTGGATATTTTCACAAAAAAGTGAAATTTTCAAAAATCCAGAAAATTGGCTGAAAACGACTAAATATCAAGGACTCATTGGGAGAATCACTCTGGAACTGAAATTGGAACTCTCACTGACATTTGCCCTATCTGAAAGTCTGATAAACAAAAGAAAAATGACTAAGTTCAAAAAAATATTTTTTTCAACTTTTTTCAATTTTACCCCAATGGGATATATATTCTACCCACACACATTTGGAACTCTCCTGGGGTACCCTCACACATATTATTCCCTCATTTAGTGGATATTTTCACAAAAAAGTGACATTTTAAAAAATCCTGAAAATTGGCTGAAAACGACTAAATATCAAGGACTCATTGGTCGAATCGCTCTGGAACTGAAATCGGAATGCTCACTGACATTTCTCCTATCTGAAAGTCTGATAAACCCCAGAAAAATGACTAAGTCCAAAAAAAAAATTTTTTTAACTTTTTTCAATTTTACCCCCGTGGGATATATATTCTACCCACACACATTTGGAACTCTCCTGGGGTACCCTCACACATAATATTCCCTCATTTAGTGGATATTTTCACAAAAAAGTGACATTTTCAAAAATCCAAAAAATTGGCTGAAAACGACTAAATATCAAGGACTCATTGGGCGAATCGCTCTGGAACTGAAATCGGAACGCTCACTGACATTTGCCCTATCTGAAAGTCTGATAAACGCCAGAAAAATGACTAAGTCCAAAAAAGAATTTTTTTCAACTTTTTTCAATTTTACCCCAATGGGATATATATTCTACCCACACACATTTGGAACTCTCCTGGGGTACCCTCACACATATTATTCCCTCATTTAGTGGATATTTTCACAAAAAAGTGAAATTTTCAAAAATCCAGAAAATTGGCTGAAAACGACTAAATAACAATGTCTCATTGGGCGAATCGCTCTGGAACTGAAATCGGAACACTCACTGACATTTCCCCTATCTGAAAGTCTCATAAATGCCGGAAAAATGACTAAGTCCAAAAAAGAATTTTTTTCAACTTTTTTCAATTTTACCCCAATGGGATATATATTCTACCCACACACATTTGGAACCTTCTCCTGGGGGTACCCTCACACATATTATTCCCTCATATAGTGGATATTTTCACAAAAAAGTAAAATTTTCAAAAATCCAAAAAATTGGCTGAAAACGACTAAATATCAAGGACTGAATCAAGGGTGAATCAGTCTGGAACTGAAATCGGAATGCTCACTGACTTTTCCCCAATCTGAAAGTCTGATAAACGGCAGAATAATGACTAAGTCCAAAAAAGAATTTTTTTCAACTTTTTTCAATTTTACCCCCGTGGGATATATATTCTACCCACACACATTTGGAACTCTCCTGGGGTACCCTCACACATATTATTCCCTCATTTAATGGATATTTTGACAAAAAAGTGAAATTTTCAAAAATCCAAAAAATTGGCTGAAAACGACTAAATATCAAGGACTCATTGGGTGAATCAGTCTGGAACTGAAATCGGAATGCTCACTGACATTTCCCCTATCTGAAAGTCTGATAAACGCCAGAAAAATGACTAAGTCCAAAAAAACTTTTTTTCAACTTTTTTCAATTTTTCCCCCGTGGGATATATATTCTACCCACACACATTTGGAACTCTCCTGGGGTACCCTCACACATATTATTCCCTCATTTAGTGGATATTTTCACAAAAAAGTGAAATTTTCAAAAATCCAGAAAATTGGCTGAAAACGACTAAATATCAAGGACTCATTGGGTGAATCAGTCTGGAACTGAAATCGGAATGCTCACTGACATTTCCCCTATCTGAAAGTCTGATAAACGCCAGAATAATGACTAAGTCCAAAAAAACTTTTTTTCAACTTTTTTAAATTTTTCCCCTGTGGGATATATATTCTACCCACACACATTTGGAACTCTCCTGGGGTACCCTCACACATATTATTCCCTCATTTAGTGGATATTTTCACAAAAAAGTGACATTTTCAAAAATCCAGAAAATTGGCTGAAAACGACTAAATAACAAGGACTCATTTTGAGAATCACTCTGGAACTGAAATCGGAACGCTCACTGACATTTGCCCTATCTGAAAGTCTGATAAACGCCAGAAAAATGACTAAGTCCAAAAAAAAATTTTTTCAACTTTTTTCAATTTTACCCCAATGGCATATATATTTTACCCACACACATTTGGAACTCTCCTGGGGGTACCCTCACACATATTATTCCCTCATTTAGTGGATTTTTATACAAAAAAGTGAAATTTTCAAAAATCCAAAAAATTGGCTGAAAACGACTAAATATCAAGGACTCATTGGGTGAATCAGTCTGGAACTGAAATAGGAATGCTCACTGACATTTGCCCTATCTGAAAGTCTGATAAACACCAGAAAAATGACTAAGTACAAAAAAAAATTTTTTTCAACTTTTTTCAATTTTACCCCAATGGGATATATATTCTTCCCACACACATTTGGAACTCTCCTGGGGTACCCTCACACATATTATTCCCTCATTTAGTGGATATTTTCACAAAGAAGTGAAATTTTCAAAAATCCAGAAAATTGGCTGAAAACGACTAAATAACAAGGACTCATTGGGAGAATCACTTTGGAACTGAAATCGGAACTCTCACTGACATTTGCCCTATCTGAAAGTCTGATAAACACCAGAAAAATGACTAAGTTCAAAAAAATATTTTTTTCAACTTTTTTCAATTTTACCCCAATGGGATATATATTCTACCCACACACATTTGGAACTCTCCTGGGGTACCCTCACACATATTATTCCCTCATTTAGTGGATATTTTCACAAAAAAGTGACATTTTAAAAAATCCAGAAAATTGGCTGAAAACGACTAAATATCAAGGACTCATTGGTCGAATCGCTCTGGAACTGAAATCGGAACACTCACTGACATTTCCCCTATCTGAAAGTCTGATAAATGCCGGAAAAATGACTAAGTCCAAAAAAGAATTTTTTTCAACTTTTTTCAATTTTACCCCAATGGGATATATATTCTACCCACACACATTTGGAACTCTCCTGGGGGTACCCTCACACATATTATTCCCTCATTTAGTGGATATTTTCACAAAAAAGTGAAATTTTCAAAAATCCAAAAAATTGGCTGAAAATGACTAAATATCAAGGACTCATTGGGTGAATCAGTCTGGAACTGAAATCGGAATGCTCACTGACATTTCCCCTATCTGAAAGTCTGATGAACGCCAGAAAAAGGACTAAGTCCAAAAAAAAATTTTTTCAACTTTTTTCAATTTTACCCCAATGGCATATATATTTTACCCACACACATTTGGAACTCTCCTGGGGGTACCCTCACACATATTATTCCCTCATTTAGTGGATTTTTATACAAAAAAGTGAAATTTTCAAAAATCCAAAAAATTGGCTGAAAACGACTAAATATCAAGGACTCATTGGGTGAATCAGTCTGGAACTGAAATCGGAATTCTCACTGACATTTCCCCTATCTGAAAGTCTGATAAACGTGAGAAAAATGACTAAGTCCAAAAAAAAAATATTTTTAAACTTTTTTAATTTTACCCCAATGGGATATATATTCTACCCACACACATTTGGAACTCTCCTGGGGTACCCTCACACATATTATTCCCTCATTTAGTGGATATTTTCACAAAAAAGTGAAATTTTAAAAAATCCAGAAAATTGGCTGAAAACGACTAAATATCAAGGACTCATTGGGCGAATCGCTCTGGAACTGAAATCGGAATGCTTACTGACATTTCCACTATCTGAAAGTCTGATAAACGCCAGAAAAATGACTAAGTCCAAAAAAAAATTTTTTTCAACTTTTTTCAATTTTACCCCCGTGGGATATATATTCTACCCACACACATTTGGAACTCTCCTGGGGTACCCTCACACATATTATTCCCTTATTTAGTGGATATTTTCACAAAAAAGTGACATTTTCAAAAATCCAAAAAATTGGCTGAAAACGACTAAATATCAAGGACTCATTGGGTGAATCAGTCTGGAACTGAAATAGGAATGCTCACTGACATTTGCCCTATCTGAAAGTCTGATAAACACCAGAAAAATGACTAAGTTCAAAAAAAAATTTTTTTCAACTTTTTTCAATTTTACCCCAATGGGATATATATTCTTCCCACACACATTTGGAACTCTCCTGGGGTACCCTCACACATATTATTCCCTCATTTAGTGGATATTTTCACAAAGAAGTGAAATTTTCAAAAATCCAGAAAATTGGCTGAAAACGACTAAATATCAAGGACTCATTGGTCGAATCGCTCTGGAACTGAAATCGGAACACTCACTGACATTTCCCCTATCTGAAAGTCTGATAAATGCCGGAAAAATGACTAAGTCCAAAAAAGAATTTTTTTCAACTTTTTTCAATTTTACCCCAATGGGATATATATTCTACCCACACACATTTGGAACTCTCCTGGGGGTACCCTCACACATATTATTCCCTCATTTAGTGGATATTTTCACAAAAAAGTGAAATTTTCAAAAATCCAAAAAATTGGCTGAAAACGACTAAATATCAAGGACTTATTGGGTGAATCAGTCTGGAACTGAAATCAGAATGCTCACTGACATTTCCCCTATCTGAAAGTCTGATAAACGCCAGAATAATGACTAAGTCCAAAAAAACTTTTTTTCAACTTTTTTCAATTTTTCCCCCGTGGGATATATATTCTACCCACACACATTTGGAACTCTCCTGGGGTACCCTCACACATATTATTCCCTCATTTAGTGGATATTTTCACGAAAAAGTGACATTTTCAAAAATCCAAAAAATTGGCTGAAAACGACTAAATATCAAGGACTCATTGGGTGAATCGCTCTGGAACTGAAATCGGAACGCTCACTGACATTTCCCCTATCTGAAAGTCTGATAAACGCCAGAAAAATGACTAAGTCCAAAAAAAAATGTTTTCAACTTTTTTCAATTTTACCCCAATGGGATATATATTCTACCCACACACATTTGGAACTCTCCTGGGGTACCCTCACACATATTATTCCCTCATTTAGTGGATATTTTCACAAAAAAGTGAAATTTTCAAAAATCCAGAAAATTGGCTGAAAACGACTAAATAACAAGGAGTCATTGGGCGAATGGCTCTGGAACTGAAATCGGAATGCTTACTTAAATTTCCCCTATCTGAAAGTCTGATAAACGTCGGAAAAATCACTAAGTCTAAAAAAAATTTTTTTTTAACTTTTTTCAATTTTACCCCCGTGGGATATATATTCTACCCACACACATTTGGAACTCTCCTGGGGTACCCTCACACATATTATTCCCTCATTTAGTGGATATTTTCACAAAAAAGTGAAATTTTCAAAAATCCAGAAAATTGGCTGAAAACGACTAAATATCAAGGACTCATTGGGAGAATCACTCTGGATCTGAAATAGGAATGCTCACTAACATTTGCCCTATCTGAAAGTCTGATAAACACCAGAAAAATGACTAAGTTCAAAAAAAAATTTTTTTCAACTTTTTTCAATTTTACCCCAATGGGATATATATTCTTCCCACACACATTTGGAACTCTCCTGGGGTACCCTCACACATATTATTCCCTCATTTAGTGGATATTTTCACAAAAAAGTGAAATTTTCAAAAATCCAGAAAATTGGCTGAAAACGACTAAATATCAAGGACTCATTGGGTGAATCAGTCTGGAACTGAAATCGGAATGCTCACTGACATTTCCCCTATCTGAAAGTCTGATAAACGCCAGAATAATGACTAAGTCCAAAAAAACTTTTTTTCAACTTTTTTAAATTTTTCCCCTGTGGGATATATATTCTACCCACACACATTTGGAACTCTCCTGGGGTACCCTCACACATATTATTCCCTCATTTAGTGGATATTTTCACAAAAAAGTGACATTTTCAAAAATCCAGAAAATTGGCTGAAAACGACTAAATAACAAGGACTCATTTTGAGAATCACTCTGGAACTGAAATCGGAACGCTCACTGACATTTGCCCTATCTGAAAGTCTGATAAACGCCAGAAAAATGACTAAGTCCAAAAAAAAATTTTTTCAACTTTTTTCAATTTTACCCCAATGGCATATATATTTTACCCACACACATTTGGAACTCTCCTGGGGGTACCCTCACACATATTATTCCCTCATTTAGTGGATTTTTATACAAAAAAGTGAAATTTTCAAAAATCCAAAAAATTGGCTGAAAACGACTAAATATCAAGGACTCATTGGGTGAATCAGTCTGGAACTGAAATCGGAATGCTCACTGACATTTCCCCTATCTGAAAGTCTGATAAACGTGAGAAAAATGACTAAGTCCAAAAAAAAAATATTTTTAAACTTTTTTAATTTTACCCCAATGGGATATATATTCTACCCACACACATTTGGAACTCTCCTGGGGTACCCTCACACATGTTATTCCCTCATTTAGTGGATATTTTCACAAAAAAGTGAAATTTTAAAAAATCCAGAAAATTGGCTGAAAACGACTAAATATCAAGGACTCATTGGGCGAATCGCTCTGGAACTGAAATCGGAATGCTTACTGACATTTCCACTATCTGAAAGTCTGATAAACGCCAGAAAAATGACTAAGTCCAAAAAAAAATTTTTTTCAACTTTTTTCAATTTTACCCCCGTGGGATATATATTCTACCCACACACATTTGGAACTCTCCTGGGGTACCCTCACACATATTATTCCCTTATTTAGTGGATATTTTCACAAAAAAGTGACATTTTCAAAAATCCCAAAAATTGGCTGAAAACGACTAAATATCAAGGACTCATTGGGTGAATCAGTCTGGAACTGAAATAGGAATGCTCACTGACATTTGCCCTATCTGAAAGTCTGATAAACACCAGAAAAATGACTAAGTTCAAAAAAAAAATTTTTTTCAACTTTTTTCAATTTTACCCCAATGGGATATATATTCTTCCCACACACATTTGGAACTCTCCTGGGGTACCCTCACACATATTATTCCCTCATTTAGTGGATATTTTCACAAAGAAGTGAAATTTTCAAAAATCCAGAAAATTGGCTGAAAACGACTAAATAACAAGGACTCATTGGGAGAATCGCTCTGGAACTGAAATCGGAACACTCACTGACATTTCCCCTATCTGAAAGTCTGATAAATGCCGGAAAAATGACTAAGTCCAAAAAATAATTTTTTTCAACTTTTTTCAATTTTACCCCAATGGGATATATATTCTACCCACACACATTTGGAACTCTCCTGGGGGTACCCTCACACATATTATTCCCTCATTTAGTGGATATTTTCACAAAAAAGTGAAATTTTCAAAAATCCAAAAAATTGGCTGAAAACGACTAAATATCAAGGACTCATTGTGTGAATCAGTCTGGAACTGAAATCGGAATGCTCACTGACATTTCCCCTATCTGAAAGTCTGATGAACGCCAGAAAAAGGACTAAGTCCAAAAAAATTTTTTTTTCAACTTTTTTTAATTTTACCCCCGTGGGATATATATTTTACCCACACACATTTGGAACTCTACTGGGGTACCCTCACACATATTATTCCCTCATTTAGTGGATATTTTGACAAAAAAGTGAAATTTTCAAAAATCCAAAAAATTGGCTGAAAACGACTAAATATCAAGGACTCATTGGGTGAATCAGTCTGGAACTGAAATCAGAATGCTCACTGACATTTCCCCTATCTGAAAGTCTGATAAACGCCAGAAAAATGACTAAGTCCAAAAAAAAATTTTTTTCAACTTTTTTCAATTTTACCCCCGTGGGATATATATTCTACCCACACACATTTGGAACTCTCCTGGGGTACCCTCACACATATTATTCCCTTATTTAGTGGATATTTTCACAAAAAAGTGACATTTTCAAAAATCCAAAAAATTGGCTGAAAACGACTACATATCAAGGACTCATTGGGTGAATCAGTCTGGAACTGAAATAGGAATGCTCACTGACATTTGCCCTATCTGAAAGTCTGATAAACACCAGAAAAATGACTAAGTTCAAAAAAAAATTTTTTTCAACTTTTTTCAATTTTACCCCAATGGGATATATATTCTTCCCACACACATTTGGAACTCTCCTGGGGTACCCTCACACATATTATTCCCTCATTTAGTGGATATTTTCACAAAGAAGTGAAATTTTCAAAAATCCAGAAAATTGGCTGAAAACGACTAAATAACAAGGACTCATTGGGAGAATCACTCTGGAACTGAAATCGGAACTCTCACTGACATTTGCCCTATCTGAAAGTCTGATAAACACCAGAAAAATGACTAAGTTCAAAAAAATATTTTTTTCAACTTTTTTCAATTTTACCCCAATGGGATATATATTTTACCCACACACATTTGGAACTCTCCTGGGGTACCCTCACACATATTATTCCCTCATTTAGTGGATATTTTCACAAAAAAGTGACATTTTAAAAAATCCAGAAAATTGGCTGAAAACGACTAAATATCAAGGACTCATTGGTCGAATCGCTCTGGAACTGAAATCGGAACACTCACTGACATTTCCCCTATCTGAAAGTCTGATAAATGCCGGAAAAATGACTAAGTCCAAAAAATAATTTTTTTCAACTTTTTTCAATTTTACCCCAATGGGATATATATTCTACCCACACACATTTGGAACTCTCCTGGGGGTACCCTCACACATATTATTCCCTCATTTAGTGGATATTTTCACAAAAAAGTGAAATTTTCAAAAATCCAAAAAATTGGCTGAAAACGACTAAATATCAAGGACTCATTGGGTGAATCAGTCTGGAACTGAAATTGGAATGCTCACTGACATTTCCCCTATCTGAAAGTCTGATGAACGCCAGAAAAAGGACTAAGTCCAAAAAAATTTTTTTTTCAACTTTTTTTAATTTTACCCCCGTGGGATATATATTTTACCCACACACATTTGGAACTCTACTGGGGTACCCTCACACATATTATTCCCTCATTTAGTGGATATTTTGACAAAAAAGTGAAATTTTCAAAAATCCAAAAAATTGGCTGAAAACGACTAAATATCAAGGACTCATTGGGTGAATCAGTCTGGAACTGAAATCAGAATGCTCACTGACATTTCCCCTATCTGAAAGTCTGATAAACGCCAGAATAATGACTAAGTCCAAAAAAACTTTTTTTCAACTTTTTTCAATTTTTCCCCCGTGGGATATATATTCTACCCACACACATTTGGAACTCTCCTGGGGTACCCTCACACATATTATTCCCTCATTTAGTGGATATTTTCACAAAAAAGTGAAATTTTCAAAAATCCAGAAAATTGGCTGAAAACGACTAAATAACAAGGACTCATTGGGAGAATCACTCTGGAACTGAAATCGGAACGCTCACTGACATTTGCCCTATCTGAAAGTCTGATAAACGCCGGAAAAATGACTAAGTTGAAAAAAAAATTTTTTCAACTTTTTTCAATTTTACCCCCGTGGGATATATATTCTACCCACACACATTTGGAACTCTCCTGGGGGTACCCTTACACATATTATTCCCTCATTTAGTGGATTTTTATACAAAAAAGTGAAATTTTCAAAAATCCAAAAAATTGGCTGAAAACGACTAAATATCAAGGACTCATTGGGTGAATCAGTCTGGAACTGAAATCGGAATGCTCACTGACATTTCCCCTATCTGAAAGTCTGATAAACGTGAGAAAAATGACTAAGTCCAAAAAAAAAATATTTTTAAACTTTTTTAATTTTACCCCAATGGGATATATATTCTACCCACACACATTTGGAACTCTCCTGGGGTACCCTCACACATATTATTCCCTCATTTAGTGGATATTTTCACAAAAAAGTGACATTTTAAAAAATCCAGAAAATTGGCTGAAAACGACTAAATATCAAGGACTCATTGGGCGAATCGCTCTGGAACTGAAATCGGAATGCTTACTGACATTTCCACTATCTGAAAGTCTGATAAACGCCAGAAAAATGACTAAGTCCAAAAAAAAATTTTTTTCAACTTTTTTCAATTTTACCCCCGTGGGATATATATTCTACCCACACACATTTGGAACTCTCCTGGGGTACCCTCACACATATTATTCCCTCATTTAGTGGATATTTTCACAAAGAAGTGAAATTTTCAAAAATCCAGAAAATTGGCTGAAAACGACTAAATAACAAGGACTCATTGGGAGAATCACTCTGGAACTGAAATCGGAACTCTCACTGACATTTGCCCTATCTGAAAGTCTGATAAACACCAGAAAAATGACTAAGTTCAAAAAAATATTTTTTTCAACTTTTTTCAATTTTACCCCAATGGGATATATATTCTACCCACACACATTTGGAACTCTCCTGGGGTACCCTCACACATATTATTCCCTCATTTAGTGGATATTTTCACAAAAAAGTGACATTTTAAAAAATCCAGAAAATTGGCTGAAAACGACTAAATATCAAGGACTCATTGGTCGAATCGCTCTGGAACTGAAATCGGAACACTCACTGACATTTCCCCTATCTGAAAGTCTGATAAATGCCGGAAAAATGACTAAGTCCAAAAAAGAATTTTTTTCAACTTTTTTCAATTTTACCCGAATGGGATATATATTCTACCCACACACATTTGGAACTCTCCTGGGGGTACCCTCACACATATTATTCCCTCATTTAGTGGATATTTTCACAAAAAAGTGAAATTTTCAAAAATCCAAAAAATTGGCTGAAAACGACTAAATATCAAGGACTCATTGGGTGAATCAGTCTGGAACTGAAATCGGAACGCTCACTGACATTTCCCCTATCTGAAAGTCTGATGAACGCCAGAAAAAGGACTAAGTCCAAAAAAAAATTTTTTTCAACTTTTTTCAATTTTACCCCAATGGGATATATATTCTACCCACACACATTTGGAACTCTCCTGGGGTACCCTCACACATATTATTCCCTCATTTAGTGGATATTTTCACAAAAAAGTGAAATTTTCAAAAATCCAGAAAATTGGCTGAAAACGACTAAATAACAAGGAGTCATTGGGCGAATGGCTCTGGAACTGAAATCGGAATGCTTACTTAAATTTCCCCTATCTGAAAGTCTGATAAACGTCGGAAAAATCACTAAGTCTAAAAAAAATTTTTTTTTAACTTTTTTCAATTTTACCCCCGTGGGATATATATTCTACCCACACACATTTGGAACTCTCCTGGGGTACCCTCACACATATTATTCCCTCATTTAGTGGATATTTTCACAAAAAAGTGAAATTTTCAAAAATCCAGAAAATTAGCTGAAAACGACTAAATAACAATGACTCATTGGGCGAATCGCTCTGGAACTGAAATCGGAACACTCAATGACATTTCCCCTATCTGAAAGTCTGATAAACGCTGGAAAAATGACTAAGTCCAAAAAAAAAAATTTTTCAACTTTTTTCAATTTTACCCCCGTGGGATATATATTCTTCCCACACACATTTGGAACTCTCCTGGGGTACCCTCACACATATTATTCCCTCATTTAGTGGATATTTTCACAAAAAAGTGAAATTTTCAAAAATCCAGAAAATTGGCTGAAAACGACTAAATAACAAGGTCTCATTGGGCGAATCGCTCTGGAACTGAAATCGGAATGCTCACTTACATTTCCCCTATCTGAAAGTCTGATAAACGTCGGAAAAATGACTAAGTCCAAAAAAAATTTTTTTTTTTACTTATTTCAATTTTACCCCCGTGGGATATATATTCTACCCACACACATTTGGAACTCTCCTGGGGTACCCTCACACATATTATTCCCTCATTTAGTGGATATTTTCACAAAAAAGTGACATTTTCAAAAATCCTAAAAATTGGCTGAAAACAAAAAAATATCAAGGACTCATTGGGCGAATCGCTCTGGAACTGAAATCGGAACTCTCACTGACATTTGCCCTATCTGAAAGTCTGATAAACGCCAGAAAAATGACTAAGTCCAAAAAAAAATTCTTTTCAACTTTTTTCAATTTTACCCCAATGGGATATATATTCTACCCATACACATTTGGAACTCTCCTGGGGTACCCTCACACATATTATTCCCTCATTTAGTGGATATTTTCATAAAAAAGTGAAATTTTAAAAAATCCAGAAAATTGGCTGAAAACGACTAAATATCAAGGACTCATTGGGCGAATCGCTCTGGAACTGAAATCGGAATGCTCACTGACATTTCCCGTATCTGAAAGTCTGATAAACACCAGAAAAATGACTAAGTCCAAAAAATAATTTTTTTCAACTTTTTTCAATTTTACCCCAATGGGATATATATTCTACCCACACACATTTGGAACTCTCCTGGGGTACCCTCACACATATTATTCCCTCATTTAGTGGATATTTTGCCAAAAAAGTGAAATTTTCAAAAATCCAAAAAATTGGCTGAAAACGACTAAATATCAAGGACTCATTGGGCGAATCGCTCTGGAACTGAAATCGGAACGCTCACTGACATTTGCCCTATCTGAAAGTCTGATAAACGCCAGAAAAATGACTAAGTCCAACAAAAAATGTTTTTAAACTTTTTTCAATTTTACCCCCGTGGGATATATATTCTACCCACACACATTTGGAACTCTCCTGGGGTACCCTCACACATATTATTCCCTCATTTAGTGGATATTTTCACAAAAAAGTGACATTTTAAAAAATCCAGAAAATTGGCTGAAAACTACTAAATATCAAGGACTCATTGGGCGAATCGCTCTGGAACTGAAATCGGAATGCTTACTGACATTTCCACTATCTGAAAGTCTGATAAACGCCAGAAAAATGACTAAGTCCAAAAAAAAATTTTTTTCAACTTTTTTCAATTTTACCCCCGTGGGATATATATTCTACCCACACACATTTGGAACTCTCCTGGGGTACCCTCACACATATTATTCCCTCATTTAGTGGATATTTTCACAAAGAAGTGAAATTTTCAAAAATCCAGAAAATTGGCTGAAAACGACTAAATAACAAGGACTCATTGGGAGAATCACTCTGGAACTGAAATCGGAACTCTCACTGACATTTGCCCTATCTGAAAGTCTGATAAACACCAGAAAAATGACTAAGTTCAAAAAAATATTTTTTTCAACTTTTTTCAATTTTACCCCAATGGGATATATATTCTACCCACACACATTTGGAACTCTCCTGGGGTACCCTCACACATATTATTCCCTCATTTAGTGGATATTTTCACAAAAAAGTGACATTTTAAAAAATCCAGAAAATTGGCTGAAAACGACTAAATATCAAGGACTCATTGGTCGAATCGCTCTGGAACTGAAATCGGAACACTCACTGACATTTCCCCTATCTGAAAGTCTGATAAATGCCGGAAAAATGACTAAGTCCAAAAAAGAATTTTTTTCAACTTTTTTCAATTTTACCCGAATGGGATATATATTCTACCCACACACATTTGGAACTCTCCTGGGGGTACCCTCACACATATTATTCCCTCATTTAGTGGATATTTTCACAAAAAAGTGAAATTTTCAAAAATCCAAAAAATTGGCTGAAAACGACTAAATATCAAGGACTCATTGGGTGAATCAGTCTGGAACTGAAATCGGAACGCTCACTGACATTTCCCCTATCTGAAAGTCTGATGAACGCCAGAAAAAGGACTAAGTCCAAAAAAAAATTTTTTTCAACTTTTTTCAATTTTACCCCAATGGGATATATATTCTTCCCACACACATTTGGAACTCTCCTGGGGTACCCTCACACATATTATTCCCTCATTTAGTGGATATTTTCACAAAAAAGTGAAATTTTCAAAAATCCAGAAAATTGGCTGAAAACGACTAAATAACAAGGTCTCATTGGGCGAATCGCTCTGGAACTGAAATCGGAATGCTCACTTACATTTCCCCTATCTGAAAGTCTGATAAACGTCGGAAAAATGACTAAGTCCAAAAAAAATTTTTTTTTTTACTTATTTCAATTTTACCCCCGTGGGATATATATTCTACCCACACACATTTGGAACTCTCCTGGGGTACCCTCACACATATTATTCCCTCATTTAGTGGATATTTTCACAAAAAAGTGACATTTTCAAAAATCCTAAAAATTGGCTGAAAACAACAAAATATCAAGGACTCATTGGGCGAATCGCTCTGGAACTGAAATCGGAACTCTCACTGACATTTGCCCTATCTGAAAGTCTGATAAACGCCAGAAAAATGACTAAGTCCAAAAAAAAATTCTTTTCAACTTTTTTCAATTTTACCCCAATGGGATATATATTCTACCCATACACATTTGGAACTCTCCTGGGGTACCCTCACACATATTATTCCCTCATTTAGTGGATATTTTCATAAAAAAGTGAAATTTTAAAAAATCCAGAAAATTGGCTGAAAACGACTAAATATCAAGGACTCATTGGGCGAATCGCTCTGGAACTGAAATCGGAATGCTCACTGACATTTCCCGTATCTGAAAGTCTGATAAACACCAGAAAAATGACTAAGTCCAAAAAATAATTTTTTTCAACTTTTTTCAATTTTACCCCAATGGGATATATATTCTACCCACACACATTTGGAACTCTCCTGGGGTACCCTCACACATATTATTCCCTCATTTAGTGGATATTTTGCCAAAAAAGTGAAATTTTCAAAAATCCAAAAAATTGGCTGAAAACGACTAAATATCAAGGACTCATTGGGCGAATCGCTCTGGAACTGAAATCGGAACGCTCACTGACATTTGCCCTATCTGAAAGTCTGATAAACGCCAGAAAAATGACTAAGTCCAACAAAAAATGTTTTTAAACTTTTTTCAATTTTACCCCCGTGGGATATATATTCTACCCACACACATTTGGAACTCTCCTGGGGTACCCTCACACATATTATTCCCTCATTTAGTGGATATTTTCACAAAAAAGTGACATTTTCAAAAATCCTAAAAATTGGTTGAAAACAACTAAATATCAAGGACTCATTGGGCGAATCGCTCTGGAACTGAAATCGGAATGCTCACTGACATTTCTCGTATCTGAAAGTCTGATAAACACCAGAAAAATGACTAAGTCCAAAAAAGAATTTTTTTCAACTTTTTTCAATTTTACCCCAATGGGATATATATTCTACCCACACACATTTGGAACTCTCCTGGGGTACCCTCACACATATTATTCCCTCATTTAGTGGATATTTTGCCAAACAAGTGAAATTTTCAAAAATCCAAAAAATTGGCTGAAAACGACTAAATATCAAGGACTCATTGGGCGAATCGCTCTGGAACTGAAATCGGAACGCTCACTGACATTTGCCCTATCTGAAAGTCTGATAAACGCCAGAAAAATGACTAAGTCCAACAAAAAATGTTTTTAAACTTTTTTCAATTTTACCCCCGTGGGATATATATTCTACCCACACACATTTGGAACTCTCCTGGGGTACCCTCACACATATTATTCCCTCATTTAGTGGATATTTTCACAAAAAAGTGAAATTTTCAAAAATCCAGAAAATTGGCTGAAAACGACTAAATAACAATGTCTCATTGGGCGAATCGCTCTGGAACTGAAATCGGAACACTCAATGACATTTCCCCTATCTGAAAGTCTGATAAACGCTGGAAAAATGACTAAGTCCAAAAAAAAAATTTTTTCAACTTTTTTCAATTTTACCCCCGTGGGATATATATTCTTCCCACACACATTTGGAACTCTCCTGGGGTACCCTCACACATATTATTCCCTCATTTAGTGGATATTTTCACAAAAAAAGTGAAATTTTCAAAAATCCAGAAAATTGGCTGAAAACGACTAAATAACAAGGTCTCATTGGGCGAATCGCTCTGGAACTGAAATCGGAATGCTCACTTACATTTCCCCTATCTGAAAGTCTGATAAACGTCGGAAAAATGACTAAGTCCAAAAAAAATTTTTTTTTTTACTTATTTCTATTTTACCCCCGTGGGATATATATTCTACCCACACACATTTGGAACTCTCCTGGGGTACCCTCACACATATTATTCCCTCATTTAGTGGATATTTTCACAAAAAAGTGACATTTTCAAAAATCCTAAAAATTGGCTGAAAACAACTAAATATCAAGGACTCATTGGGTGAATCGCTCTGGAACTGAAATCGGAACTCTCACTGACATTTGCCCTATCTGAAAGTCTGATAAACGCCAGAAAAATGACTAAGTCCAAAAAAAAATTCTTTTCAACTTTTTTCAATTTTACCCCCGTGGGATATATATTCTACCCACACACATTTGGAACTCTCCTGGGGTACCCTCACACATATTATTCCCTCATTTAGTGGATATTTTCACAAAAAAGTGACATTTTAAAAAATCCAGAAAATTGGCTGAAAACTACTAAATATCAAGGACTCATTGGGCGAATCGCTCTGGAACTGAAATCGGAATGCTTACTGACATTTCCACTATCTGAAAGTCTGATAAACGCCAGAAAAATGACTAAGTCCAAAAAAAAATTTTTTTCAACTTTTTTCAATTTTACCCCCGTGGGATATATATTCTACCCACACACATTTGGAACTCTCCTGGGGTACCCTCACACATATTATTCCCTCATTTAGTGGATATTTTCACAAAGAAGTGAAATTTTCAAAAATCCAGAAAATTGGCTGAAAACGACTAAATAACAAGGACTCATTGGGAGAATCATTCTGGAACTGAAATCGGAACTCTCACTGACATTTGCCCTATCTGAAAGTCTGATAAACACCAGAAAAATGACTAAGTTCAAAAAAATATTTTTTTCAACTTTTTTCAATTTTACCCCAATGGGATATATATTCTACCCACACACATTTGGAACTCTCCTGGGGTACCCTCACACATATTATTCCCTCATTTAGTGGATATTTTCACAAAAAAGTGACATTTTAAAAAATCCAGAAAATTGGCTGAAAACGACTAAATATCAAGGAATCATTGGTCGAATCGCTCTGGAACTGAAATCGGAACACTCACTGACATTTCCCCTATCTGAAAGTCTGATAAATGCCGGAAAAATGACTAAGTCCAAAAAAGAATTTTTTTCAACTTTTTTCAATTTTACCCGAATGGGATATATATTCTACCCACACACATTTGGAACTCTCCTGGGGTACCCTCACACATATTATTCCCTCATTTAGTGGATATTTTCACAAAAAAGTGAAATTTTCAAAAATCCAGAAAATTGGCTGAAAACGACTAAATAACAAGGAGTCATTGGGCGAATGGCTCTGGAACTGAAATCAGAATGCTTACTTAAATTTCCCCTATCTGAAAGTCTGATAAACGTCGGAAAAATCACTAAGTCTAAAAAAAATTTTTTTTTAACTTTTTTCAATTTTACCCCCGTGGGATATATATTCTACCCACACACATTTGGAACTCTCCTGGGGTACCCTCACACATATTATTCCCTCATTTAGTGGATATTTTCACAAAAAAGTGAAATTTTCAAAAATCCAGAAAATTGGCTGAAAATGACTAAATAACAATGACTCATTGGGCGAATCGCTCTGGAACTGAAATCGGAACACTCAATGACATTTCCCCTATCTGAAAGTCTGATAAACGCTGGAAAAATGACTAAGTCCAAAAAAAAAAATTTTTCAACTTTTTTCAATTTTACCCCCGTGGGATATATATTCTTCCCACACACATTTGGAACTCTCCTGGGGTACCCTCAGACATATTATTCCCTCATTTAGTGGATATTTTCACAAAAAAGTGAAATTTTCAAAAATCCAGAAAATTGGCTGAAAACGACTAAATAACAAGGTATCATTGGGCGAATCGCTCTTTAACTGAAATCGGAATGCTCACTTACATTTCCCCTATCTGAAAGTCTGATAAACGTCGGAAAAATGACTAAGTCCAAAAAAAATTTTTTTTTTTACTTATTTCAATTTTACCCCCGTGGGATATATATTCTACCCACACACATTTGGAACTCTCCTGGGGTACCCTCACACATATTATTCCCTCATTTAGTGGATATTTTCACAAAAAAGTGACATTTTCAAAAATCCTAAAAATTGGCTGAAAACAACTAAATATCAAGGACTCATTGGGCGAATCGCTCTGGAACTGAAATCGGAATTCTCACTGACATTTGCCCTATCTGAAAGTCTGATAAACACCAGAAAAATGACTAAGTTCAAAAAAATATTTTTTTCAACTTTTTTCAATTTTACCCCAATGGGATATATATTCTACCCACACACATTTGGAACTCTCCTGGGGTACCCTCACACATATTATTCCCTCATTTAGTGGATATTTTCACAAAAAAGTGACATTTTAAAAAATCCAGAAAATTGGCTGAAAACGACTAAATATCAAGGACTCATTGGTCGAATCGCTCTGGAACTGAAATCGGAACACTCACTGACATTTCCCCTATCTGAAAGTCTGATAAATGCCGGAAAAATGACTAAGTCCAAAAAAGAATTTTTTTCAACTTTTTTCAATTTTACCCGAATGGGATATATATTCTACCCACACACATTTGGAACTCTCCTGGGGGTACCCTCACACATATTATTCCCTCATTTAGTGGATATTTTCACAAAAAAGTGAAATTTTCAAAAATCCAAAAAATTGGCTGAAAACGACTAAATAACAATGACTCATTGGGCGAATCGCTCTGGAACTGAAATCGGAACACTCAATGACATTTCCCCTATCTGAAAGTCTGATAAACGCTGGAAAAATGACTAAGTCCAAAAAAAAAAATTTTTCAACTTTTTTCAATTTTACCCCCGTGGGATATATATTCTTCCCACACACATTTGGAACTCTCCTGGGGTACCCTCACACATATTATTCCCTCATTTAGTGGATATTTTCACAAAAAAGTGAAATTTTCAAAAATCCAGAAAATTGGCTGAAAACGACTAAATAACAAGGTCTCATTGGGCGAATCGCTCTGGAACTGAAATCGGAATGCTCACTTACATTTCCCCTATCTGAAAGTCTGATAAACGTCGGAAAAATGACTAAGTCCAAAAAAAATTTTTTTTTTTACTTATTTCAATTTTACCCCCGTGGGATATATATTCTACCCACACACATTTGGAACTCTCCTGGGGTACCCTCACACATATTATTCCCTCATTTAGTGGATATTTTCACAAAAAAGTGACATTTTCAAAAATCCTAAAAATTGGTTGAAAACAACTAAATATCAAGGACTCATTGGGCGAATCGCTCTGGAACTGAAATCGGAATGCTCACTGACATTTCTCGTATCTGAAAGTCTGATAAACACCAGAAAAATGACTAAGTCCAAAAAAGAATTTTTTTCAACTTTTTTCAATTTTACCCCAATGGGATATATATTCTACCCACACACATTTGGAACTCTCCTGGGGTACCCTCACACATATTATTCCCTCATTTAGTGGATATTTTGCCAAACAAGTGAAATTTTCAAAAATCCAAAAAATTGGCTGAAAACGACTAAATATCAAGGACTCATTGGGCGAATCGCTCTGGAACTGAAATCGGAACGCTCACTGACATTTGCCCTATCTGAAAGTCTGATAAACGCCAGAAAAATGACTAAGTCCAACAAAAAATGTTTTTAAACTTTTTTCAATTTTACCCCCGTGGGATATATATTCTACCCACACACATTTGGAACTCTCCTGGGGTACCCTCACACATATTATTCCCTCATTTAGTGGATATTTTCACAAAAAAGTGAAATTTTCAAAAATCCAGAAAATTGGCTGAAAACGACTAAATAACAATGTCTCATTGGGCGAATCGCTCTGGAACTGAAATCGGAACACTCAATGACATTTCCCCTATCTGAAAGTCTGATAAACGCTGGAAAAATGACTAAGTCCAAAAAAAAAATTTTTTCAACTTTTTTCAATTTTACCCCCGTGGGATATATATTCTTCCCACACACATTTGGAACTCTCCTGGGGTACCCTCACACATATTATTCCCTCATTTAGTGGATATTTTCACAAAAAAAGTGAAATTTTCAAAAATCCAGAAAATTGGCTGAAAACGACTAAATAACAAGGTCTCATTGGGCGAATCGCTCTGGAACTGAAATCGGAATGCTCACTTACATTTCCCCTATCTGAAAGTCTGATAAACGTCGGAAAAATGACTAAGTCCAAAAAAAATTTTTTTTTTTACTTATTTCTATTTTACCCCCGTGGGATATATATTCTACCCACACACATTTGGAACTCTCCTGGGGTACCCTCACACATATTATTCCCTCATTTAGTGGATATTTTCACAAAAAAGTGACATTTTCAAAAATCCTAAAAATTGGCTGAAAACAACTAAATATCAAGGACTCATTGGGTGAATCGCTCTGGAACTGAAATCGGAACTCTCACTGACATTTGCCCTATCTGAAAGTCTGATAAACGCCAGAAAAATGACTAAGTCCAAAAAAAAATTCTTTTCAACTTTTTTCAATTTTACCCCCGTGGGATATATATTCTACCCACACACATTTGGAACTCTCCTGGGGTACCCTCACACATATTATTCCCTCATTTAGTGGATATTTTCACAAAAAAGTGACATTTTAAAAAATCCAGAAAATTGGCTGAAAACTACTAAATATCAAGGACTCATTGGGCGAATCGCTCTGGAACTGAAATCGGAATGCTTACTGACATTTCCACTATCTGAAAGTCTGATAAACGCCAGAAAAATGACTAAGTCCAAAAAAAAATTTTTTTCAACTTTTTTCAATTTTACCCCCGTGGGATATATATTCTACCCACACACATTTGGAACTCTCCTGGGGTACCCTCACACATATTATTCCCTCATTTAGTGGATATTTTCACAAAGAAGTGAAATTTTCAAAAATCCAGAAAATTGGCTGAAAACGACTAAATAACAAGGACTCATTGGGAGAATCACTCTGGAACTGAAATCGGAACTCTCACTGACATTTGCCCTATCTGAAAGTCTGATAAACACCAGAAAAATGACTAAGTTCAAAAAAATATTTTTTTCAACTTTTTTCAATTTTACCCCAATGGGATATATATTCTACCCACACACATTTGGAACTCTCCTGGGGTACCCTCACACATATTATTCCCTCATTTAGTGGATATTTTCACAAAAAAGTGACATTTTAAAAAATCCAGAAAATTGGCTGAAAACGACTAAATATCAAGGACTCATTGGTCGAATCGCTCTGGAACTGAAATCGGAACACTCACTGACATTTCCCCTATCTGAAAGTCTGATAAATGCCGGAAAAATGACTAAGTCCAAAAAAGAATTTTTTTCAACTTTTTTCAATTTTACCCGAATGGGATATATATTCTACCCACACACATTTGGAACTCTCCTGGGGTACCCTCACACATATTATTCCCTCATTTAGTGGATATTTTCACAAAAAAGTGAAATTTTCAAAAATCCAGAAAATTGGCTGAAAACGACTAAATAACAAGGAGTCATTGGGCGAATGGCTCTGGAACTGAAATCAGAATGCTTACTTAAATTTCCCCTATCTGAAAGTCTGATAAACGTCGGAAAAATCACTAAGTCTAAAAAAAATTTTTTTTTAACTTTTTTCAATTTTACCCCCGTGGGATATATATTCTACCCACACACATTTGGAACTCTCCTGGGGTACCCTCACACATATTATTCCCTCATTTAGTGGATATTTTCACAAAAAAGTGAAATTTTCAAAAATCCAGAAAATTGGCTGAAAATGACTAAATAACAATGACTCATTGGGCGAATCGCTCTGGAACTGAAATCGGAACACTCAATGACATTTCCCCTATCTGAAAGTCTGATAAACGCTGGAAAAATGACTAAGTCCAAAAAAAAAAATTTTTCAACTTTTTTCAATTTTACCCCCGTGGGATATATATTCTTCCCACACACATTTGGAACTCTCCTGGGGTACCCTCACACATATTATTCCCTCATTTAGTGGATATTTTCACAAAAAAGTGAAATTTTCAAAAATCCAGAAAATTGGCTGAAAACGACTAAATAACAAGGTATCATTGGGCGAATCGCTCTTTAACTGAAATCGGAATGCTCACTTACATTTCCCCTATCTGAAAGTCTGATAAACGTCGGAAAAATGACTAAGTCCAAAAAAAATTTTTTTTTTTACTTATTTCAATTTTACCCCCGTGGGATATATATTCTACCCACACACATTTGGAACTCTCCTGGGGTACCCTCACACATATTATTCCCTCATTTAGTGGATATTTTCACAAAAAAGTGACATTTTCAAAAATCCTAAAAATTGGCTGAAAACAACTAAATATCAAGGACTCATTGGGCGAATCGCTCTGGAACTGAAATCGGAATTCTCACTGACATTTGCCCTATCTGAAAGTCTGATAAACGCCAGAAAAATGACTAAGTCCAAAAAAAAATTCTTTTCAACTTTTTTCAATTTTACCCCAATGGGATATATATTCTACCCATACACATTTGGAACTCTCCTGGGGTACCCTCACACATATTATTCCCTCATTTAGTGGATATTTTCATAAAAAAGTGAAATTTTAAAAAATCCAGAAAATTGGCTGAAAACGACTAAATATCAAGGACTCATTGGGCGAATCGCTCTGGAACTGAAATCGGAATGCTCACTGACATTTCTCGTATCTGAAAGTCTGATAAACACCAGAAAAATGACTAAGTCCAAAAAAGAATTTTTTTCAACTTTTTTCAATTTTACCCCAATGGGATATATATTCTACCCACACACATTTGGAACTCTCCTGGGGTACCCTCACACATATTATTCCCTCTTTTAGTGGATATTTTGCCAAACAAGTGAAATTTTCAAAAATCCAAAAAATTGGCTGAAAACGACTAAATATCAAGGACTCATTGGGCGAATCGCTCTGGAACTGAAATCGGAACGCTCACTGACATTTGCCCTATCTGAAAGTCTGATAAACGCCAGAAAAATGACTAAGTCCAAAAAAAATTTTTTTTCAACTTTTTTCAATTTTACCCCAATGGGATATATATTCTACCCACACACATTTGGAACTCTCCTGGGGTACCCTCACACATATTATTCCCTCATTTAGTGGATATTTTCACAAAAAAGTGACATTTTAAAAAATCCAGAAAATTGGCTGAAAACTACTAAATATCAAGGACTCATTGGGCGAATCGCTCTGGAACTGAAATCGGAATGCTTACTGACATTTCCACTATCTGAAAGTCTGATAAACGCCAGAAAAATGACTAAGTCCAAAAAAAAATTTTTTTCAACCTTTTTCAATTTTACCCCCGTGGGATATATATTCTACCCACACACATTTGGAACTCTCCTGGGGTACCCTCACACATATTATTCCCTCATTTAGTGGATATTTTCACAAAGAAGTGAAATTTTCAAAAATCCAGAAAATTGGCTGAAAACGACTAAATAACAAGGACTCATTGGGAGAATCACTCTGGAACTGAAATCGGAACTCTCACTGACATTTGCCCTATCTGAAAGTCTGATAAACACCAGAAAAATGACTAAGTTCAAAAAAATATTTTTTTCAACTTTTTTCAATTTTACCCCAATGGGATATATATTCTACCCACACACATTTGGAACTCTCCTGGGGTACCCTCACACATATTATTCCCTCATTTAGTGGATATTTTCACAAAAAAGTGACATTTTAAAAAATCCAGAAAATTGGCTGAAAACGACTAAATATCAAGGACTCATTGGTCGAATCGCTCTGGAACTGAAATCGGAACACTCACTGACATTTCCCCTATCTGAAAGTCTGATAAATGCCGGAAAAATGACTAAGTCCAAAAAAGAATTTTTTTCAACTTTTTTCAATTTTACCCGAATGGGATATATATTCTACCCACACACATTTGGAACTCTCCTGGGGGTACCCTCACACATATTATTCCCTCATTTAGTGGATATTTTGCCAAACAAGTGAAATTTTCAAAAATCCAAAAAATTGGCTGAAAACGACTAAATATCAAGGACTCATTGGGCGAATCGCTCTGGAACTGAAATCGGAACGCTCACTGACATTTCCCCTATCTGAAAGTCTGATGAACGCCAGAAAAAGGACTAAGTCCAAAAAAAAATTTTTTTCAACTTTTTTCAATTTTACCCCAATGGGATATATATTCTACCCACACACATTTGGAACTCTCCTGGGGTACCCTCACACATATTATTCCCTCATTTAGTGGATATTTTCACAAAAAAGTGAAATTTTCAAAAATCCAGAAAATTGGCTGAAAACGACTAAATAACAAGGAGTCATTGGGCGAATGGCTCTGGAACTGAAATCGGAATGCTTACTTAAATTTCCCCTATCTGAAAGTCTGATAAACGTCGGAAAAATCACTAAGTCTAAAAAAATTTTTTTTTTAACTTTTTTCAATTTTACCCCCGTGGGATATATATTCTACCCACACACATTTGGAACTCTCCTGGGGTACCCTCACACATATTATTCCCTCATTTAGTGGATATTTTCACAAAAAAGTGAAATTTTCAAAAATCCAGAAAATTGGCTGAAAACGACTAAATAACAATGACTCATTGGGCGAATCGCTCTGGAACTGAAATCGGAACACTCAATGACATTTCCCCTATCTGAAAGTCTGATAAACGCTGGAAAAATGACTAAGTCCAAAAAAAAAAATTTTTCAACTTTTTTCAATTTTACCCCCGTGGGATATATATTCTTCCCACACACATTTGGAACTCTCCTGGGGTACCCTCACACATATTATTCCCTCATTTAGTGGATATTTTCATAAAAAAGTGAAATTTTAAAAAATCCAGAAAATTGGCTGAAAACGACTAAATATCAAGGACTCATTGGGCGAATCGCTCTGGAACTGAAATCGGAATGCTCACTGACATTTCTCGTATCTGAAAGTCTGATAAACACCAGAAAAATGACTAAGTCCAAAAAAGAATTTTTTTCAACTTTTTTCAATTTTACCCCAATGGGATATATATTCTACCCACACACATTTGGAACTCTCCTGGGGTACCCTCACACATATTATTCCCTCTTTTAGTGGATATTTTGCCAAACAAGTGAAATTTTCAAAAATCCAAAAAATTGGCTGAAAACGACTAAATATCAAGGACTCATTGGGCGAATCGCTCTGGAACTGAAATCGGAACGCTCACTGACATTTGCCCTATCTGAAAGTCTGATAAACGCCAGAAAAATGACTAAGTCCAAAAAAAATTTTTTTTCAACTTTTTTCAATTTTACCCCAATGGGATATATATTCTACCCACACACATTTGGAACTCTCCTGGGGTACCCTCACACATATTATTCCCTCATTTAGTGGATATTTTCACAAAAAAGTGACATTTTAAAAAATCCAGAAAATTGGCTGAAAACTACTAAATATCAAGGACTCATTGGGCGAATCGCTCTGGAACTGAAATCGGAATGCTTACTGACATTTCCACTATCTGAAAGTCTGATAAACGCCAGAAAAATGACTAAGTCCAAAAAAAAATTTTTTTCAACTTTTTTCAATTTTACCCCCGTGGGATATATATTCTACCCACACACATTTGGAACTCTCCTGGGGTACCCTCACACATATTATTCCCTCATTTAGTGGATATTTTCACAAAGAAGTGAAATTTTCAAAAATCCAGAAAATTGGCTGAAAACGACTAAATAACAAGGACTCATTGGGAGAATCACTCTGGAACTGAAATCGGAACTCTCACTGACATTTGCCCTATCTGAAAGTCTGATAAACACCAGAAAAATGACTAAGTTCAAAAAAATATTTTTTTCAACTTTTTTCAATTTTACCCCAATGGGATATATATTCTACCCACACACATTTGGAACTCTCCTGGGGTACCCTCACACATATTATTCCCTCATTTAGTGGATATTTTCACAAAAAAGTGACATTTTAAAAAATCCAGAAAATTGGCTGAAAACGACTAAATATCAAGGACTCATTGGTCGAATCGCTCTGGAACTGAAATCGGAACACTCACTGACATTTCCCCTATCTGAAAGTCTGATAAATGCCGGAAAAATGACTAAGTCCAAAAAAGAATTTTTTTCAACTTTTTTCAATTTTACCCGAATGGGATATATATTCTACCCACACACATTTGGAACTCTCCTGGGGGTACCCTCACACATATTATTCCCTCATTTAGTGGATATTTTGCCAAACAAGTGAAATTTTCAAAAATCCAAAAAATTGGCTGAAAACGACTAAATATCAAGGACTCATTGGGCGAATCGCTCTGGAACTGAAATCGGAACGCTCACTGACATTTCCCCTATCTGAAAGTCTGATGAACGCCAGAAAAAGGACTAAGTCCAAAAAAAAATTTTTTTCAACTTTTTTCAATTTTACCCCAATGGGATATATATTCTACCCACACACATTTGGAACTCTCCTGGGGTACCCTCACACATATTATTCCCTCATTTAGTGGATATTTTCACAAAAAAGTGAAATTTTCAAAAATCCAGAAAATTGGCTGAAAACGACTAAATAACAAGGAGTCATTGGGCGAATGGCTCTGGAACTGAAATCGGAATGCTTACTTAAATTTCCCCTATCTGAAAGTCTGATAAACGTCGGAAAAATCACTAAGTCTAAAAAAATTTTTTTTTTAACTTTTTTCAATTTTACCCCCGTGGGATATATATTCTACCCACACACATTTGGAACTCTCCTGGGGTACCCTCACACATATTATTCCCTCATTTAGTGGATATTTTCACAAAAAAGTGAAATTTTCAAAAATCCAGAAAATTGGCTGAAAACGACTAAATAACAATGACTCATTGGGCGAATCGCTCTGGAACTGAAATCGGAACACTCAATGACATTTCCCCTATCTGAAAGTCTGATAAACGCTGGAAAAATGACTAAGTCCAAAAAAAAAAATTTTTCAACTTTTTTCAATTTTACCCCCGTGGGATATATATTCTTCCCACACACATTTGGAACTCTCCTGGGGTACCCTCACACATATTATTCCCTCATTTAGTGGATATTTTCACAAAAAAGTGAAATTTTCAAAAATCCAGAAAATTGGCTGAAAACGACTAAATAACAAGGTCTCATTGGGCGAATCGCTCTGGAACTGAAATCGGAATGCTCACTTACATTTCCCCTATCTGAAAGTCTGATAAACGTCGGAAAAATGACTAAGTCCAAAAAAAATTTTTTTTTTTACTTATTTCAATTTTACCCCCGTGGGATATATATTCTACCCACACACATTTGGAACTCTCCTGGGGTACCCTCACACATATTATTCCCTCATTTAGTGGATATTTTCACAAAAAAGTGACATTTTCAAAAATCCTAAAAATTGGTTGAAAACAACTAAATATCAAGGACTCATTGGGCGAATCGCTCTGGAACTGAAATCGGAATGCTCACTGACATTTCTCGTATCTGAAAGTCTGATAAACACCAGAAAAATGACTAAGTCCAAAAAAGAATTTTTTTCAACTTTTTTCAATTTTACCCCAATGGGATATATATTCTACCCACACACATTTGGAACTCTCCTGGGGTACCCTCACACATATTATTCCCTCATTTAGTGGATATTTTGCCAAACAAGTGAAATTTTCAAAAATCCAAAAAATTGGCTGAAAACGACTAAATATCAAGGACTCATTGGGCGAATCGCTCTGGAACTGAAATCGGAACGCTCACTGACATTTGCCCTATCTGAAAGTCTGATAAACGCCAGAAAAATGACTAAGTCCAACAAAAAATGTTTTTAAACTTTTTTCAATTTTACCCCCGTGGGATATATATTCTACCCACACACATTTGGAACTCTCCTGGGGTACCCTCACACATATTATTCCCTCATTTAGTGGATATTTTCACAAAAAAGTGAAATTTTCAAAAATCCAGAAAATTGGCTGAAAACGACTAAATAACAATGTCTCATTGGGCGAATCGCTCTGGAACTGAAATCGGAACACTCAATGACATTTCCCCTATCTGAAAGTCTGATAAACGCTGGAAAAATGACTAAGTCCAAAAAAAAAATTTTTTCAACTTTTTTCAATTTTACCCCCGTGGGATATATATTCTTCCCACACACATTTGGAACTCTCCTGGGGTACCCTCACACATATTATTCCCTCATTTAGTGGATATTTTCACAAAAAAGTGAAATTTTCAAAAATCCAGAAAATTGGCTGAAAACGACTAAATAACAAGGTCTCATTGGGCGAATCGCTCTGGAACTGAAATCGGAATGCTCACTTACATTTCCCCTATCTGAAAGTCTGATAAACGTCGGAAAAATGACTAAGTCCAAAAAAAATTTTTTTTTTTACTTATTTCTATTTTACCCCCGTGGGATATATATTCTACCCACACACATTTGGAACTCTCCTGGGGTACCCTCACACATATTATTCCCTCATTTAGTGGATATTTTCACAAAAAAGTGACATTTTCAAAAATCCTAAAAATTGGCTGAAAACAACTAAATATCAAGGACTCATTGGGTGAATCGCTCTGGAACTGAAATCGGAACTCTCACTGACATTTGCCCTATCTGAAAGTCTGATAAACGCCAGAAAAATGACTAAGTCCAAAAAAAAATTCTTTTCAACTTTTTTCAATTTTACCCCCGTGGGATATATATTCTACCCACACACATTTGGAACTCTCCTGGGGTACCCTCACACATATTATTCCCTCATTTAGTGGATATTTTCACAAAAAAGTGACATTTTAAAAAATCCAGAAAATTGGCTGAAAACTACTAAATATCAAGGACTCATTGGGCGAATCGCTCTGGAACTGAAATCGGAATGCTTACTGACATTTCCACTATCTGAAAGTCTGATAAACGCCAGAAAAATGACTAAGTCCAAAAAAAAATTTTTTTCAACTTTTTTCAATTTTACCCCCGTGGGATATATATTCTACCCACACACATTTGGAACTCTCCTGGGGTACCCTCACACATATTATTCCCTCATTTAGTGGATATTTTCACAAAGAAGTGAAATTTTCAAAAATCCAGAAAATTGGCTGAAAACGACTAAATAACAAGGACTCATTGGGAGAATCACTCTGGAACTGAAATCGGAACTCTCACTGACATTTGCCCTATCTGAAAGTCTGATAAACACCAGAAAAATGACTAAGTTCAAAAAAATATTTTTTTCAACTTTTTTCAATTTTACCCCAATGGGATATATATTCTACCCACACACATTTGGAACTCTCCTGGGGTACCCTCACACATATTATTCCCTCATTTAGTGGATATTTTCACAAAAAAGTGACATTTTAAAAAATCCAGAAAATTGGCTGAAAACGACTAAATATCAAGGACTCATTGGTCGAATCGCTCTGGAACTGAAATCGGAACACTCACTGACATTTCCCCTATCTGAAAGTCTGATAAATGCCGGAAAAATGACTAAGTCCAAAAAAGAATTTTTTTCAACTTTTTTCAATTTTACCCGAATGGGATATATATTCTACCCACACACATTTGGAACTCTCCTGGGGTACCCTCACACATATTATTCCCTCATTTAGTGGATATTTTCACAAAAAAGTGAAATTTTCAAAAATCCAGAAAATTGGCTGAAAACGACTAAATAACAAGGAGTCATTGGGCGAATGGCTCTGGAACTGAAATCAGAATGCTTACTTAAATTTCCCCTATCTGAAAGTCTGATAAACGTCGGAAAAATCACTAAGTCTAAAAAAAATTTTTTTTTAACTTTTTTCAATTTTACCCCCGTGGGATATATATTCTACCCACACACATTTGGAACTCTCCTGGGGTACCCTCACACATATTATTCCCTCATTTAGTGGATATTTTCACAAAAAAGTGAAATTTTCAAAAATCCAGAAAATTGGCTGAAAATGACTAAATAACAATGACTCATTGGGCGAATCGCTCTGGAACTGAAATCGGAACACTCAATGACATTTCCCCTATCTGAAAGTCTGATAAACGCTGGAAAAATGACTAAGTCCAAAAAAAAAAATTTTTCAACTTTTTTCAATTTTACCCCCGTGGGATATATATTCTTCCCACACACATTTGGAACTCTCCTGGGGTACCCTCACACATATTATTCCCTCATTTAGTGGATATTTTCACAAAAAAGTGAAATTTTCAAAAATCCAGAAAATTGGCTGAAAACGACTAAATAACAAGGTATCATTGGGCGAATCGCTCTGGAACTGAAATCGGAATGCTCACTTACATTTCCCCTATCTGAAAGTCTGATAAACGTCGGAAAAATGACTAAGTCCAAAAAAAATTTTTTTTTTTACTTATTTCAATTTTACCCCCGTGGGATATATATTCTACCCACACACATTTGGAACTCTCCTGGGGTACCCTCACACATATTATTCCCTCATTTAGTGGATATTTTCACAAAAAAGTGACATTTTCAAAAATCCTAAAAATTGGCTGAAAACAACTAAATATCAAGGACTCATTGGGCGAATCGCTCTGGAACTGAAATCGGAACTCTCACTGACATTTGCCCTATCTGAAAGTCTGATAAACGCCAGAAAAATGACTAAGTCCAAAAAAAAATTCTTTTCAACTTTTTTCAATTTTACCCCAATGGGATATATATTCTACCCATACACATTTGGAACTCTCCTGGGGTACCCTCACACATATTATTCCCTCATTTAGTGGATATTTTCATAAAAAAGTGAAATTTTAAAAAATCCAGAAAATTGGCTGAAAACGACTAAATATCAAGGACTCATTGGGCGAATCGCTCTGGAACTGAAATCGGAATGCTCACTGACATTTCTCGTATCTGAAAGTCTGATAAACACCAGAAAAATGACTAAGTCCAAAAAAGAATTTTTTTCAACTTTTTTCAATTTTACCCCAATGGGATATATATTCTACCCACACACATTTGGAACTCTCCTGGGGTACCCTCACACATATTATTCCCTCATTTAGTGGATATTTTGCCAAACAAGTGAAATTTTCAAAAATCCAAAAAATTGGCTGAAAACGACTAAATATCAAGGACTCATTGGGCGAATCGCTCTGGAACTGAAATCGGAACGCTCACTGACATTTGCCCTATCTGAAAGTCTGATAAACACCAGAAAAATGACTAAGTTCAAAAAAATATTTTTTTCAACTTTTTTCAATTTTACCCCAATGGGATATATATTCTACCCACACACATTTGGAACTCTCCTGGGGTACCCTCACACATATTATTCCCTCATTTAGTGGATATTTTCACAAAAAAGTGACATTTTAAAAAATCCAGAAAATTGGCTGAAAACGACTAAATATCAAGGACTCATTGGTCGAATCGCTCTGGAACTGAAATCGGAACACTCACTGACATTTCCCCTATCTGAAAGTCTGATAAACGCCAGAAAAATGACTAAGTCCAACAAAAAATGTTTTTAAACTTTTTTCAATTTTACCCCCGTGGGATATATATTCTACCCACACACATTTGGAACTCTCCTGGGGTACCCTCACACATATTATTCCCTCATTTAGTGGATATTTTCACAAAAAAGTGAAATTTTCAAAAATCCAGAAAATTGGCTGAAAACGACTAAATAACAATGTCTCATTGGGCGAATCGCTCTGGAACTGAAATCGGAACACTCAATGACATTTCCCCTATCTGAAAGTCTGATAAACGCTGGAAAAATGACTAAGTCCAAAAAAAAAATTTTTTCAACTTTTTTCAATTTTACCCCCGTGGGATATATATTCTTCCCACACACATTTGGAACTCTCCTGGGGTACCCTCACACATATTATTCCCTCATTTAGTGGATATTTTCACAAAAAAGTGAAATTTTCAAAAATCCAGAAAATTGGCTGAAAACGACTAAATAACAAGGTCTCATTGGGCGAATCGCTCTGGAACTGAAATCGGAATGCTCACTTACATTTCCCCTATCTGAAAGTCTGATAAACGTCGGAAAAATGACTAAGTCCAAAAAAAATTTTTTTTTTTACTTATTTCTATTTTACCCCCGTGGGATATATATTCTACCCACACACATTTGGAACTCTCCTGGGGTACCCTCACACATATTATTCCCTCATTTAGTGGATATTTTCACAAAAAAGTGACATTTTCAAAAATCCTAAAAATTGGCTGAAAACAACTAAATATCAAGGACTCATTGGGTGAATCGCTCTGGAACTGAAATCGGAACTCTCACTGACATTTGCCCTATCTGAAAGTCTGATAAACGCCAGAAAAATGACTAAGTCCAAAAAAAAATTCTTTTCAACTTTTTTCAATTTTACCCCCGTGGGATATATATTCTACCCACACACATTTGGAACTCTCCTGGGGTACCCTCACACATATTATTCCCTCATTTAGTGGATATTTTCACAAAGAAGTGAAATTTTCAAAAATCCAGAAAATTGGCTGAAAACTACTAAATAACAAGGACTCATTGGGAGAATCGCTCTGGAACTGAAATCGGAATGCTTACTGACATTTGCCCTATCTGAAAGTCTGATAAACACCAGAAAAATGACTAAGTTCAAAAAAATATTTTTTTCAACTTTTTTCAATTTTACCCCAATGGGATATATATTCTACCCACACACATTTGGAACTCTCCTGGGGTACCCTCACACATATTATTCCCTCATTTAGTGGATATTTTCACAAAAAAGTGACATTTTAAAAAATCCAGAAAATTGGCTGAAAACGACTAAATATCAAGGACTCATTGGTCGAATCGCTCTGGAACTGAAATCGGAACACTCACTGACATTTCCCCTATCTGAAAGTCTGATAAATGCCGGAAAAATGACTAAGTCCAAAAAAGAATTTTTTTCAACTTTTTTCAATTTTACCCGAATGGGATATATATTCTACCCACACACATTTGGAACTCTCCTGGGGTACCCTCACACATATTATTCCCTCATTTAGTGGATATTTTCACAAAAAAGTGAAATTTTCAAAAATCCAGAAAATTGGCTGAAAACGACTAAATAACAAGGTCTCATTGGGCGAATCGCTCTGGAACTGAAATCGGAATGCTCACTTACATTTCCCCTATCTGAAAGTCTGATAAACGTCGGAAAAATGACTAAGTCCAAAAAAAATTTTTTTTTTTACTTATTTCTATTTTACCCCCGTGGGATATATATTCTACCCACACACATTTGGAACTCTCCTGGGGTACCCTCACACATATTATTCCCTCATTTAGTGGATATTTTCACAAAAAAGTGACATTTTCAAAAATCCTAAAAATTGGCTGAAAACAACTAAATATCAAGGACTCATTGGGTGAATCGCTCTGGAACTGAAATCGGAACTCTCACTGACATTTGCCCTATCTGAAAGTCTGATAAACGCCAGAAAAATGACTAAGTCCAAAAAAAAATTCTTTTCAACTTTTTTCAATTTTACCCCCGTGGGATATATATTCTACCCACACACATTTGGAACTCTCCTGGGGTACCCTCACACATATTATTCCCTCATTTAGTGGATATTTTCACAAAGAAGTGAAATTTTCAAAAATCCAGAAAATTGGCTGAAAACGACTAAATAACAAGGAGTCATTGGGCGAATGGCTCTGGAACTGAAATCGGAATGCTTACTTAAATTTCCCCTATCTTAAAGTCTGATAAACGTCGGAAAAATCACTAAGTCTAAAAAAAATTTTTTTTTAACTTTTTTCAATTTTACCCCCGTGGGATATATATTCTACCCACACACATTTGGAACTCTCCTGGGGTACCCTCACACATATTATTCCCTCATTTAGTGGATATTTTCACAAAAAAGTGAAATTTTCAAAAATCCAGAAAATTGGCTGAAAATGACTAAATAACAATGACTCATTGGGCGAATCGCTCTGGAACTGAAATCGGAACACTCAATGACATTTCCCCTATCTGAAAGTCTGATAAACGCTGGAAAAATGACTAAGTCCAAAAAAAAAAATTTTTCAACTTTTTTCAATTTTACCCCCATGGGATATATATTCTTCCCACACACATTTGGAACTCTCCTGGGGTACCCTCACACATATTATTCCCTCATTTAGTGGATATTTTCACAAAAAAGTGAAATTTTCAAAAATCCAGAAAATTGGCTGAAAACGACTAAATAACAAGGTCTCATTGGGCGAATCGCTCTGGAACTGAAATCGGAATGCTCACTTACATTTCCCCTATCTGAAAGTCTGATAAACGTCGGAAAAATGACTAAGTCCAAAAAAAATTTTTTTTTTTACTTATTTCAATTTTACCCCCGTGGGATATATATTCTACCCACACACATTTGGAACTCTCCTGGGGTACCCTCACACATATTATTCCCTCATTTAGTGGATATTTTCACAAAAAAGTGACATTTTCAAAAATCCTAAAAATTGGCTGAAAACAACTAAATATCAAGGACTCATTGGGCGAATCGCTCTGGAACTGAAATCGGAACTCTCACTGACATTTGCCCTATCTGAAAGTCTGATAAACGCCAGAAAAATGACTAAGTCCAAAAAAAAATTCTTTTCAACTTTTTTCAATTTTACCCCAATGGGATATATATTCTACCCATACACATTTGGAACTCTCCTGGGGTACCCTCACACATATTATTCCCTCATTTAGTGGATATTTTCATAAAAAAGTGAAATTTTAAAAAATCCAGAAAATTGGCTGAAAACGACTAAATATCAAGGACTCATTGGGCGAATCGCTCTGGAACTGAAATCGGAATGCTCACTGACATTTCTCGTATCTGAAAGTCTGATAAACACCAGAAAAATGACTAAGTCCAAAAAAGAATTTTTTTCAACTTTTTTCAATTTTACCCCAATGGGATATATATTCTACCCACACACATTTGGAACTCTCCTGGGGTACCCTCACACATATTATTCCCTCATTTAGTGGATATTTTGCCAAACAAGTGAAATTTTCAAAAATCCAAAAAATTGGCTGAAAACGACTAAATATCAAGGACTCATTGGGCGAATCGCTCTGGAACTGAAATCGGAACGCTCACTGACATTTGCCCTATCTGAAAGTCTGATAAACGCCAGAAAAATGACTAAGTCCAACAAAAAATGTTTTTAAACTTTTTTCAATTTTACCCCCGTGGGATATATATTCTACCCACACACATTTGGAACTCTCCTGGGGTACCCTCACACATATTATTCCCTCATTTAGTGGATATTTTCACAAAAAAGTGACATTTTAAAAAATCCAGAAAATTGGCTGAAAACTACTAAATATCAAGGACTCATTGGGCGAATCGCTCTGGAACTGAAATCGGAATGCTTACTGACATTTCCACTATCTGAAAGTCTGATAAACGCCAGAAAAATGACTAAGTCCAAAAAAAAATTTTTTTCAACTTTTTTCAATTTTACCCCCGTGGGATATATATTCTACCCACACACATTTGGAACTCTCCTGGGGTACCCTCACACATATTATTCCCTCATTTAGTGGATATTTTCACAAAGAAGTGAAATTTTCAAAAATCCAGAAAATTGGCTGAAAACGACTAAATAACAAGGACTCATTGGGAGAATCACTCTGGAACTGAAATCGGAACTCTCACTGACATTTGCCCTATCTGAAAGTCTGATAAACACCAGAAAAATGACTAAGTTCAAAAAAATATTTTTTTCAACTTTTTTCAATTTTACCCCAATGGGATATATATTCTACCCACACACATTTGGAACTCTCCTGGGGTACCCTCACACATATTATTCCCTCATTTAGTGGATATTTTCACAAAAAAGTGACATTTTAAAAAATCCAGAAAATTGGCTGAAAACGACTAAATATCAAGGACTCATTGGTCGAATCGCTCTGGAACTGAAATCGGAACACTCACTGACATTTCCCCTATCTGAAAGTCTGATAAATGCCGGAAAAATGACTAAGTCCAAAAAAGAATTTTTTTCAACTTTTTTCAATTTTACCCGAATGGGATATATATTCTACCCACACACATTTGGAACTCTCCTGGGGGTACCCTCACACATATTATTCCCTCATTTAGTGGATATTTTCACAAAAAAGTGAAATTTTCAAAAATCCAAAAAATTGGCTGAAAACGACTAAATATCAAGGACTCATTGGGTGAATCAGTCTGGAACTGAAATCGGAACGCTCACTGACATTTCCCCTATCTGAAAGTCTGATGAACGCCAGAAAAAGGACTAAGTCCAAAAAAAAATTTTTTTCAACTTTTTTCAATTTTACCCCAATGGGATATATATTCTACCCACACACATTTGGAACTCTCCTGGGGTACCCTCACACATATTATTCCCTCATTTAGTGGATATTTTCACAAAAAAGTGAAATTTTCAAAAATCCAGAAAATTGGCTGAAAACGACTAAATAACAAGGAGTCATTGGGCGAATGGCTCTGGAACTGAAATCGGAATGCTTACTTAAATTTCCCCTATCTGAAAGTCTGATAAACGTCGGAAAAATCACTAAGTCTAAAAAAAATTTTTTTTTAACTTTTTTCAATTTTACCCCCGTGGGATATATATTCTACCCACACACATTTGGAACTCTCCTGGGGTACCCTCACACATATTATTCCCTCATTTAGTGGATATTTTCATAAAAAAGTGAAATTTTAAAAAATCCAGAAAATTGGCTGAAAACGACTAAATATCAAGGACTCATTGGGCGAATCGCTCTGGAACTGAAATCGGAATGCTCACTGACATTTCTCGTATCTGAAAGTCTGATAAACACCAGAAAAATGACTAAGTCCAAAAAAGAATTTTTTTCAACTTTTTTCAATTTTACCCCAATGGGATATATATTCTACCCACACACATTTGGAACTCTCCTGGGGTACCCTCACACATATTATTCCCTCATTTAGTGGATATTTTGCCAAACAAGTGAAATTTTCAAAAATCCAAAAAATTGGCTGAAAACGACTAAATATCAAGGACTCATTGGGCGAATCGCTCTGGAACTGAAATCGGAACGCTCACTGACATTTGCCCTATCTGAAAGTCTGATAAACGCCAGAAAAATGACTAAGTCCAACAAAAAATGTTTTTAAACTTTTTTCAATTTTACCCCCGTGGGATATATATTCTACCCACACACATTTGGAACTCTCCTGGGGTACCCTCACACATATTATTCCCTCATTTAGTGGATATTTTCACAAAAAAGTGAAATTTTCAAAAATCCAGAAAATTGGCTGAAAACGACTAAATAACAATGTCTCATTGGGCGAATCGCTCTGGAACTGAAATCGGAACACTCAATGACATTTCCCCTATCTGAAAGTCTGATAAACGCTGGAAAAATGACTAAGTCCAAAAAAAAAATTTTTTCAACTTTTTTCAATTTTACCCCCGTGGGATATATATTCTTCCCACACACATTTGGAACTCTCCTGGGGTACCCTCACACATATTATTCCCTCATTTAGTGGATATTTTCACAAAAAAGTGAAATTTTCAAAAATCCAGAAAATTGGCTGAAAATGACTAAATAACAAGGTCTCATTGGGCGAATCGCTCTGGAACTGAAATCGGAATGCTCACTTACATTTCCCCTATCTGAAAGTCTGATAAACGTCGGAAAAATGACTAAGTCCAAAAAAAATTTTTTTTTTTACTTATTTCTATTTTACCCCCGTGGGATATATATTCTACCCACACACATTTGGAACTCTCCTGGGGTACCCTCACACATATTATTCCCTCATTTAGTGGATATTTTCACAAAAAAGTGACATTTTCAAAAATCCTAAAAATTGGCTGAAAACAACTAAATATCAAGGACTCATTGGGTGAATCGCTCTGGAACTGAAATCGGAACTCTCACTGACATTTGCCCTATCTGAAAGTCTGATAAACGCCAGAAAAATGACTAAGTCCAAAAAAAAATTCTTTTCAACTTTTTTCAATTTTACCCCAATGGGATATATATTCTACCCATACACATTTGGAACTCTCCTGGGGTACCCTCACACATATTATTCCCTCATTTAGTGGATATTTTCATAAAAAAGTGAAATTTTAAAAAATCCAGAAAATTGGCTGAAAACGACTAAATATCAAGGACTCATTGGGCGAATCGCTCTGGAACTGAAATCGGAATGCTCACTGACATTTCCCGTATCTGAAAGTCTGATAAACACCAGAAAAATGACTAAGTCCAAAAAATAATTTTTTTCAACTTTTTTCAATTTTACCCCAATGGGATATATATTCTACCCACACACATTTGGAACTCTCCTGGGGTACCCTCACACATATTATTCCCTCATTTAGTGGATATTTTGCCAAAAAAGTGAAATTTTCAAAAATCAAAAAAATTGGCTGAAAACGACTAAATATCAAGGACTCATTGGGCGAATCGCTCTGGAACTGAAATCGGAACGCTCACTGACATTTGCCCTATCTGAAAGTCTGATAAACGCCAGAAAAATGACTAAGTCCAACAAAAAATGTTTTTAAACTTTTTTCAATTTTACCCCCGTGGGATATATATTCTACCCACACACATTTGGAACTCTCCTGGGGTACCCTCACACATATTATTCCCTCATTTAGTGGATATTTTCACAAAAAAAATTGAAATTTTCAAAAATCCAGAAAATTGGCTGAAAACTACTAAATATCAAGGACTCATTGGGCGAATCGCTCTGGAACTGAAATCGGAACGCTCACTGACATTTCCCCTATCTGAAAGTCTGATAAACGCCAGAAAAATCACTAAGTCCAAAAAAAATTTTTTTTAAACTTTTTTCAATTTTATCCCTGTGGGATATATATTCTACCCACACACATTTGGAGCTCTCCTGGGGTACCCTCACACATATTATTCCCTCATTTAGTGGATATTTTCACAAAAAAGTGAAATTTTCAAAAATCCAAAAAATTGGCTGAAAATGACTAAATATCAAGGACTCATTGGGTGAAGCAGTCTGGAACTGAAATCGGAATGCTTACTGACATTTCCCCTATCTGAAAGTCTGATAAACATCGGAAAAATCACTAAGTCTAAAAAAAATTTTTTTTTAACTTTTTTCAATTTTACCCCCGAGAGATATATATTCTACCCACACACATTTGGAACTCTCCTGGGGTACCCTCACACGTATTAGTACCTCATTTAGTGGATATTTTCACAAAAAAGTGAAATTTTCAAAAATCCAGAAAATTGGCTGAAAACGACTAAATAACAAGGACTCATTGGGAGAATCACTCTGGAACTGAAATCGGAACGCTCACTGACATTTCCCCTATCTGAAAGTCTGATAAACGCCGGAAAAATGACTAAGTCCAAAAAAATTTTTTTTTAAACTTTTTTCAATTTTATCCCCGTGGGATATATATTCTACCCACACACATTTGGAACTCTCCTGGGGTACCCTCACACATATTATTCTCTCATTTAGTGGATATTTTCACAAAAAAGTGAAATTTTCAAAAATCCAGAAAATTGCCTGAAAACGACTAAATAACAAGGAGTCATTGGGCAAATCGCTATGGAACTGAAATCGGAACGCTCACTGACATTTGCCCGATCTGAAAGTCTGATAAACGCCGGAAAAATGACTAAGTCCAAAAAAAAAATTTTTCAACTTTTTTAAATTTTACCCCGTAGGATATATTTTCTACCCACACACATTTGGAACTCTCCTGGGGTACCCTCAGACATATTATTTCCTCATTTAGTGGATATTTTCACAAAAAAGAGAAATTTTCAAAAATCCAGAAAATTGGCTGAAAACGACTAAATATCAAGGAATCATTGGGAAAATCGCTCTGGAACTGAAATGGGAACGCTCACTGACATTTCCTCTATCTGAAAGTCTAATAAACGCCGGAAAAATTACTAAGTCCAAAAAAAATTTTTTTAAAACTTTTTTCAATTTTACCCCCGCGGGATATATATTCTACCCACACACATTTGGAACTCTCCTGGGGTACCCTCACACATATTATTCCCTCATTTAGTGGATATTTTCACAAAAAAGTGAAATTTTCAAAAATCCAAAATATTGGCTGAAAACGACTAAATATCAAGGAATCATTGGGCGAATCGCTCTGCAGCTGAAATCGGAACGCTCATTGACATTTGCCCTATCTGAAAGTCTGATAAAAACAGGATAAATGACTAAGTCCAACAAAAAAAAATTTTTCAACTTTTTTCAATTTTACCCCGTGGGATATATATTTTACCCACACACATTTGGAACTCTCATGGGGTACCCTCACACATATTATTCCCTCATTTAGTGGATATTTTCACAAAAAAGTGAAATTTTCAAAAATCCAAAATATTGGCTGAAAACGACGAAATATCAAGGACTCATTGGGTGAATCGCTCTGGAAATGAAATCGGAACGCTCACTCACATTTGACCTATCTTAAAGTCTGATAAACACCAGAAAAGTGATTAAGTCCAAAAAAAATTTTATTTTTACTTTTTTGAATTTTACCCCCGTGGGATATATATTCTACCCACACACATTTGGAACTCTCCTGAGGTACCCTCACACATATTATTCCCTCATTTAGTGGATATTTTCACAAAAAAGTGAAATTTTCAAAAATCACAAATATTGGCTGAAAACGACTAAATATCAAGGACTCATTGGGCAAATCGCTATGGAACTGAAATCGGAACGCTCACTGACATTTGCCCTATCTGAAAGTCTGATAAACGCCGGAAAAATGACTAAGTCCAAAAAAAAAATTTTTCAACTTTTTTAAATTTTACCCAGTAGGATATATTTTCTACCCACACACATTTGGAACTCTCCTGGGGTACCCTCAGACATATTATTTCCTCATTTAGTGGATATTTTCACAAAAAAGAGAAATTTTCAAAAATCCAGAAAATTGGCTGAAAACGACTAAATATCAAGGACTCATTGGGCGAATCGCTCTGGAACTGAAATCAGAATGCTCACTGACATTTCCCCTATCTGAAAGTCTAATAAACGCCGGAAAAATTACTAAGTCCAAAAAAAATTTTTTTTAAACTTTTTTCAATTTTACCCCCGTGGGATATATATTCTACCCACACACATTTGGAACTCTCCTGACGTACCCTCACACATATTTAGTCCCTCATTTAGTGGATATTTTCACAAAAAAGTGAAATTTTCAAAAATCCTGAAAATTGGCTGAAAACGACTAAATATCAAGGACTCATTGGGCGAATCGCTCTGGAAATGAAATCGGAACGCTCACTCACATTTGACCTATCTTAAAGTCTGATAAACGCCAGAAAAGTGATTAAGTCCAAAAAAAAATTTTTTTCAACTTTTTTCAAATTTACCCCCGTGGGATATATATTCTACCCACACACATTTGGAACTCTCCTGGGGTACCCTCACACATATTATTCCCTCATTTAGTGGATATTTTCACAAAAAAGTGAAATTTTCAAAAATCCAAAATATTGGCTGAATACCACTAAATATTAAGGACTCATTGGGCGATTCGCTCTGGAACTGAAATCGAAAAGCTCACTGACATTTGCCCAATCTGAAAGTCTGATAAAAGCAGGATAAATGACTAAGTCCCAAAAAAAATTTTTCAACTTTTTTCAATTTTACCCCCGTGGGATATATATTCTACCCACACACATTTGTAACTCTCCTGGGGTACCCTCACACATATTATTCCCTCATTTATTGGATATTTTCACAAAAAAGTGAAATTTTCAAAAATCCTAAATATTGGCTGAAAACGACTAAATATCAAGGAATCATTGGGCGAATCGCTCTGGAACTGATATCGGAATGCTCACTGACATTTGCCCTATCTGAAAGTCTGATAAAAGCAGGATAAATGACTAAGTCCAAAAAAAAAATTTTTTCAACTTTTTTCAATTTTACCCCGTGGGATATATATTCTACCCACAGACATTTGGAACTCTCCTGGGGTACCCTCAGACATATTATTTCCTCATTTAGTGGATATTTTCACAAAAAAGTGAAATTTTCAAAAATCCTGAAAATTGGCTGAAAACGACTAAATATCAAGGACTCATGGGGCGAATCGCTCTGGAAATGAAATCGGAACGCTCACTCACAATTGACCTATCTTAAAGTCTGATGAACGCCAGAAAAGTGATTAAGTCCAAAAAAAAATTTTTTTAAACTTTTTTCAAATTTACCCCTGTGGGATATATATTCTACCCACACACATTTGGAACTCTCCTGGGGTACCCTCACACATATTATTCCCTCATTTAGTGGATATTTTCACAAAAAAGTGAAATTTTCAAAAATCCAAAATATTGGCTGAAAACCACTAAATATTAAGGACTCATTGGGCGATTCGCTCTGGAACTGAAATCGAAAAGCTCACTGACATTTGCCCTATCTGAAAGTCTGATAAAAGCAGGATAAATGACTAAGTCCAAAAAAAAAATTTTTTCAACTTTTTTCAATTTTACCCCGTGGGATACATATTCTACCCACACACATTTGGAACTCTCCTGGGGTACCCTCAGACATATTATTTCCTCATTTAGTGGATATTTTCACAAAAAAGTGAAATTTTGAAAAATCCAGAAAATTGGTTGTAAACGACTAAATATCAAGGACTCATTGGGCGAATCGCACTGCAACTGAAATCGGAAAGCTTACTCACATTTCCCCTATCTGAAAGTCTGATAAATGCCGGAAAATGACTAAATCCAAAAAAAAAATTTTTCAACTTTTTTCAATTTTACCCCGTGGGATATATATTCTACCCACAGACATTTGGAACTCTCCTGGGGTACCCTCAGACATATTATTTCCTCATTTAGTGGATATTTTCACAAGAAAGTGAAATTTTCAAAAATCCAGAAAATTGGTTGTAAACGACTAAATATCAAGGACTCATTGGGCGAATCGCACTGCAACTGAAATCGGAAAGCTCACTGACATTTCCCCTATCTGAATTTCTGATAAATGCCGGAAAAATGACTAAGTCCAAAAAAAAAATTTTTTCAAATTTACCCCCGTGGGATATATATTCTACCCACACACATTTGGAACTCTCCTTGGGTACCCTCACACATATTATTCCCTCATTTAGTGGATATTTTCACAAAAAAGTGAAATTTTCAAAAATCCAAAATATTGGCTGAAAACGACTAAATATCAAGGAATCATTGGGCGAATCGCTCTGCAACTGAAATCGGAACGCTCATTGACATTTGCCCTATCTGAAAGTCTGATAAAAACAGGATAAATGACTAAGTCCAAAAAAAAAAAATTTTCAACTTTTTTCAAATTTTACCCCGTGGGATATATATTCTACCCACACACATTTGTAACTCTCCTGGGGTACCCTCACACATATTATTCCCTCATTTAGTGGATATTTTCACAAAAAAGTGAAATTTTCAAAAATCCAGAAAATTGGCTGAAAACGACTAAGTATCAAGGACTCATTGGGCGAATCGCTCTGGAACTGAAATCGGAAAGCTCACTGACATTTCCCCTATCTGAATTTCTGATAAATGCCGGAAAAATGACTAAGTCCAAAAAAAAATTTTTTTCAAATTTACCCCCGTGGGATATATATTCTACCCACACACATTTGGAACTCTCCTTGGGTACCCTCGCACAAATTATTCCCTCATTTAGTGGATATTTTCACAAAAAAGTGAAATTTTGAAAAATCCAGAAAATTGGCTGAAAACAACTAAATATCAAGGACTCATTGGGCGAATCGCTCTGGAACTGAAATCGGAAAGCTCACTGACATTTCCCCTATCTGAAAGTCTGATAAATGCCGGAAAAATGACTAAGTCCAAAAAAAAAAATTTTTTAAACTTTTTTCAAATTTACCCCCGTGGGATATATATTCTACCCACACACATTTGGAACTCTACTGGGGTACCCTCACACATATTATTCCCTCATTTAGTGGATATTTTCACAAAAAAGTGACATTTTCAAAAATCCAAAATATTGTCAGAAAACGACTAAATATCAAGGACTCATTGGGCGAATCGCTCTGGAACTGAAATCGCAACGCTCACTGACATTTGCCCTATCTGAAAGCCTGATAAACGCCGGAAAAATGACTATGTCCTAAACAATTGTTTTCAAATTTACCCTCATGGGATATATATTCTACCCACACACATTTGGAACTCTCCTGGGGTACCCTCAGACATATTATTTCCTCATTTAGTGGATATTTTCACAAAAAAGTGAAATTTTCAAAAATCCAGAAAAAAGGCTGAAAATTACTAAATATAAAGGACTCATTGGGCGAATCGCTTTGGTACTGAAATCGGAATGCTCACTGACATTTCCCCTATTTGAAAGTCTGATAAACGCCGGAAAAATGAGTAAGTCCAAAAAAAAAATGTTTTCAACTTTTTTCAATTTTACCCCGTGGGATATATATTCTACCCACACACATTTGGAACTCTCCTGTGGAACCCTCACACATTATTCCCTAATTTAGCGGATATTTTCACAAAAAAGTGACATTTTCAAAAATCCAAAATATTGACTGAAAACGACTAAATATCAAGGACTCATTGGGCGAATCGCTCTGGAACTGAAATCGGAACGCTCACTCACATTTGCCCTATCTGAAAGTCTGATGAACGCCGGAAAAATGACTAAGTCCAAAAAAAAAATTTTTTCAACTTTTTTCAATTTTACCCTGTGGGATATATATTCTATCCACACACATTTGGAACTCTCCTGGGGTACCCTCAGACATATTATTTCCTCATTTAGTGGATATTTTCACAAAAAAGTGAAATTTTCAAAAATCCAGAAAAAAGGCTGAAAATTACTAAATATCAAGGACACATTGGGCGAATCGCTTTGGAACTGAAATCGGAATGCTCACTGACATTTCCCCTATCTGAAAGACTGATAAACGCCGGAAAAATGACTAAGTCCAAAAAAAAAAATTTTTCAACTTTTTTCAATTTTACCCCCGTGGGATATATATTCTACCCACACACATTTGGAACTCTCCTGGGGTACCCTCACACATATTATTCCCTCATTTAGTGGATATTTTCACAAAAAAGTGACATTTTCAAAAATCCAAAATATTGACTGAAAACGACTAAATATCAAGGACTCATTGGGCGAATCGCTCTGGAACTGAAATCGGAACGCTCACTGACATTTCCCCTATGTGAAAGTCTGATAAACGCCAGAAAAATGACTAAGTCCAAAAAAAAAATTTTTTCAAATTTACCCCCGTGGGATATATATTCTACCCACACACATTTGGAACTCTCCTTGGGTACCCTCACACATATTATTCCCTCATTTAGTGGATATTTTCACAAAAAAGTGAAATTTTCAAAAATCCAAAATATTGGCTGAAAACGACTAAATATCAAGGAATCATTGGGCGAATCGCTCTGCAACTGAAATCGGAACGCTCATTGACATTTGCCCTATCTGAAAGTCTGATAAAAACAAGATAAATGACTAAGTCCAAAAAAAAAAAATTTTCAACTTTTTTCAATTTTACCCCGTGGGATATATATTCTACCCACACACATTTGTAACTCTCCTGGGGTACCCTCACACATATTATTCCCTCATTTAGTGGATATTTTCACAAAAAAGTGAAATTTTCAAAAATCCAGAAAATTGGCTGAAAACGACTAAATATCAAGGACTCATTGGGCGAATCGCTCTGGAACTGAAATCGGAAAGCTCACTGACATTTCCCCTATCTGAATTTCTGATAAATGCCGGAAAAATGACTAAGTCCAAAAAAAAATTTTTTTCAAATTTACCCCCGTGGGATATATATTCTACCCACACACATTTGGAACTCTCCTTGGGTACCCTCGCACATATTATTCCCTCATTTAGTGGATATTTTCACAAAAAAGTGAAATTTTGAAAAATCCAGAAAATTGGCTGAAAACAACTAAATATCAAGGACTCATTGGGCGAATCGCTCTGGAACTGAAATCGGAAAGCTCACTGACATTTCCCCTATCTGAAAGTCTGATAAATGCCGGAAAAATGACTAAGTCCAAATGAAATTTTTTTTCAACTTTTTTCAATTTTACCCCCGTGGGATATATATTTTACCCACACACATTTGGAACTCTCCTGGGTTACCCTCACACATATTATTCCCTCATTTAGTGGATATTTTCACAAAAAAGTGAAATTTTCAAAAATCCAGAAAATTGGCTGAAAACGACTAAATATCAAGTACTCATTGGGCGAATCGCTCTGGAACTGAAATCGGAACGCTCACTGATATTTGCCCTATCTGAAAGTCTGATAAACGCCGGAAAAATGACTATGTCCTAAACAATTGTTTTCAAATTTACCCTCATGGGATATATATTCTACCCACACACATTTGGAACTCTCCTGGGGTACCCTCACACATATTATTCCCTCATTTAGTGGATATTTTCACAAAGAAGTGACATTTTCAAAAATCCAAAATATTGGCTGAAAACGACTAAATATCAAGGACTCATTGGGCGAATCGCTTTGGTACTGAAATCGGAATGCTCACTGACATTTCCCCCATTTGAAAGTCTGATAAACGCCGGAAAAATGAGTAAGTCCAAAAAAAAAATGTTTTCAACTTTTTTCAATTTTACCCCGTGGGATATATATTCTACCCACACACATTTGGAACTCTCCTGTGGAACCCTCACACATTATTCCCTAATTTAGCGGATATTTTCACAAAAAAGTGACATTTTCAAAAATCCAAAATATTGACTGAAAACGACTAAATATCAAGGACTCATTGGGCGAATCGCTCTGGAACTGAAATCGGAACGCTCACTGACATTTGCCCTATCTGAAAGTCTGATGAACGCCGGAAAAATGACTAAGTCCAAAAAAAAAATTTTTTCAACTTTTTTCAATTTTACCCTGTGGGATATATATTCTATCCACACACATTTGGAACTCTCCTGGGGTACCCTCAGACATATTATTTCCTCATTTAGTGGATATTTTCACAAAAAAGTGAAATTTTCAAAAATCCAGAAAAAAGGCTGAAAATTACTAAATATCAAGGACACATTGGGCGAATCGCTTTGGAACTGAAATCGGAATGCTCACTGACATTTCCCCTATCTGAAAGACTGATAAACGCCGGAAAAATGACTAAGTCCAAAAAAAAAAATTTTTCAACTTTTTTCAATTTTACCCCCGTGGGATATATATTCTACCCACACACATTTGGAACTCTCCTGGGGTACCCTCACACATATTATTCCCTCATTTAGTGGATATTTTCACAAAAAACTGACATTTTCAAAAATCCAAAATATTGACTGAAAACGACTAAATATCAAGGACTCATTGGGCGAATCGCTCTGGAACTGAAATCGGAACGCTCACTGACATTTCCCCTATGTGAAAGTCTGATAAACGCCAGAAAAATGACTAAGTCCAAAAAAAAAATTTTTTCAAATTTACCCCCGTGGGATATATATTCTACCCACACACATTTGGAACTCTCCTTGGGTACCCTCACACATATTATTCCCTCATTTAGTGGATATTTTCACAAAAAAGTGAAATTTTCAAAAATCCAAAATATTGGCTGAAAACGACTAAATATCAAGGAATCATTGGGCGAATCGCTCTGCAACTGAAATCGGAACGCTCATTGACATTTGCCCTATCTGAAAGTCTGATAAAAACAAGATAAATGACTAAGTCCAAAAAAAAAAAATTTTCAACTTTTTTCAATTTTACCCCGTGGGATATATATTCTACCCACACACATTTGTAACTCTCCTGGGGTACCCTCACACATATTATTCCCTCATTTAGTGGATATTTTCACAAAAAAGTGAAATTTTCAAAAATCCAGAAAATTGGCTGAAAACGACTAAATATCAAGGACTCATTGGGCGAATCGCTCTGGAACTGAAATCGGAAAGCTCACTGACATTTCCCCTATCTGAATTTCTGATAAATGCCGGAAAAATGACTAAGTCCAAAAAAAAATTTTTTTCAAATTTACCCCCGTGGGATATATATTCTACCCACACACATTTGGAACTCTCCTTGGGTACCCTCGCACATATTATTCCCTCATTTAGTGGATATTTTCACAAAAAAGTGAAATTTTGAAAAATCCAGAAAATTGGCTGAAAACAACTAAATATCAAGGACTCATTGGGCGAATCGCTCTGGAACTGAAATCGTAAAGCTCACTGACATTTCCCCTATCTGAAAGTCTGATAAATGCCGGAAAAATGACTAAGTCCAAATGAAATTTTTTTTCAACTTTTTTCAATTTTACCCCCGTGGGATATATATTTTACCCACACACATTTGGAACTCTCCTGGGGTACCCTCACACATATTATTCCCTCATTTAGTGGATATTTTCACAAAAAAGTGAAATTTTCAAAAATCCAGAAAATTGGCTGAAAACGACTAAATATCAAGTACTCATTGGGCGAATCGCTCTGGAACTGAAATCGGAACGCTCACTGATATTTGCCCTATCTGAAAGTCTGATAAACGCCGGAAAAATGACTATGTCCTAAACAATTGTTTTCAAATTTACCCTCATGGGATATATATTCTACCCACACACATTTGGAACTCTCCAGGGGTACCCTCACACATATTATTCCCTCATTTAGTGGATATTTTCACAAAGAAGTGACATTTTCAAAAATCCAAAATATTGGCTGAAAACGACTAAATATCAAGGACTCATTGGGCGAATCGCTATGGAACTGAAATCGGAACGCTCACTGACATTTGCCCTATCTGAAAGTCTGATAAACGCCGGAAAAATGACTAAGTCCAAAAAAAAAAATTTTTTAAACTTTTTTCAAATTTACCCCCGTGGGATATATATTCTACCCACACACATTTGGAACTCTACTGGGGTACCCTCACACATATTATTCCCTCATTTAGTGGATATTTTCACAAAAAAGTGACATTTTCAAAAATCCAAAATATTGTCAGAAAACCACTAAATATCAAGGACTCATTGGGCGAATCGCTCTGGAACTGAAATCGGAACGCTCACTGACATTTGCCCTATCTGAAAGTCTGATAAACGCCGGTAAAATGACTAAGTCCAAAAAAAAAAATTTTTTAAACTTTTTTCAAATTTACCCCCGTTGGATATATATTCTACCCACACACATTTGGAGCTCTCCTGTGGAACCCTCACACATTATTCCCTAATTTAGCGGATATTTTCACAAAAAAGTGACATTTTCAAAAATCCAAAATATTGACTGAAAACGACTAAATATCAAGGACTCATTGGGCGAATCGCTCTGGAACTGAAATCGGAACGCTCACTGACATTTGCCCTATCTGAAAGTCTGATGAACGCCGGAAAAATGACTAAGTCCAAAAAAAAAATTTTTTCAACTTTTTTCAATTTTACCCTGTGGGATATATATTCTATCCACACACATTTGGAACTCTCCTGGGGTACCCTTAAACATATTATTTACTCATTTAGTGGATATTTTCACAAAATGGTTATATTTTCAAAAATCCAGAAAATTGGCTAAAACGATGAAATATCAAGGACTCTTTCGGCGAATCGCTCTGGAACTGAAATCAGAATGCTCACTGACATTTCCCCTATTTGAAAGACTGATAAACGCCAGAAAAATGAGTAAGTCAAAAAAAATTTTTTTTTTAACTTTTTTCAATTTTACCCCCGTGGGATATATATTCTACCCACACACATTTGGAACTCTCCTGGGGTACCCTCAGACATATTATTTCCTCATTTAGTGGATATTTTCACAAAAAAGTGAAATTTTCAAAAATCCAGAAAAAAGGCTGAAAATTACTAAATATCAAGGACACATTGGGCGAATCGCTTTGGAACTGAAATCGGAATGCTCACTGACATTTCCCCTATCTGAAAGACTGATAAACGCCGGAAAAATGACTAAGTCCAAAAAAAAAATTTTTTCAACTTTTTTCAATTTTACCCCCGTGGGATATATATTCTACCCACACACATTTGGAACTCTCCTGGGGTACCCTCACACATATTATTCCCTCATTTAGTGGATATTTTCACAAAAAAGTGACATTTTCAAAAATCCAAAATATTGACTGAAAACGACTAAATATCAAGGACTCATTGGGCGAATCGCTCTGGAACTGAAATCGGAACGCTCACTGACATTTCCCCTATGTGAAAGTCTGATAAACGCCGGAAAAATGACTAAGTCCAAAAAAAAATTTTTAAACTTTTTTCAAATTTACCCCGTGTGATATATATTCTACCCACACACATTTGGAACTCTCCTGGGGTACCCTCACACATATTATTCCCTCATTTAGTGGATATTTTCACAAAAAAGTGAAATTTTCAAAAATCCAGAAAATTGGCTGAAAACGACTAAATATCAAGGACTCATTGGGCGAATCGCTCTGGAACTGAAATCGGAACGCTCATTGACATTTGCCCTATCTGAAAGTCTGATAAAAACAGGATAAATGACTAAGTCCAAAAAAAAAAATTTTTCAACTTTTTTCAATTTTACCCCGTGGGATATATATTCTACCCACACACATTTGGAACTCTCCTGGGGTACCCTCAGACATATTATTTCCTCATTTAGTGGATATTTTCACAAAAAAAGTGAAATTTTCAAAAATCCTAAATATTGGCTGAAAACTACTAAATATCAACCACTCATTGGGCGAATCGCTCTGGTACTGAAATCGGAACGCTCATTGACATTTCCCCTATCTGAAAGTCTGATAAACGCCGGAAAAATGACTAAGTCCAAAAAAAAAATTTTTCAACTTTTTAAAATTTTACCCCCGTGGGATATATATTCTACCCACACACATTTGGAACTCTCCTGGGGTACCCTCACACATATTATTCACTCATTTATTGGATATTTTCACAAAAAAGTGAAATTTTCAAAAATCCAAAATATTGTCTGAAAACGACTAAATATCAAGGACTCATTTAGTGAATCGCTCTGGAACTGGAATTGGAACACTCACTGACATTTGCCGTCTCTGAAAGTCTGATAAACGCCGGAAAAATGACTAAGTCCAAAAAAAAAATTTTTAAACTTTTTTCAAATTTACCCCATGGGATATATATTCTACCCACACACATTTGGAACTCTCCTGGGGTACCCTCACACATATTATTCCCTCATTTAGTGGATATTTTCACAAAAAAGTGAAATTTTCAAAAATCCAGAAAAAAGGCTGAAAATTACTAAATATCAAGGACTCATTGGGCGAATCGCTTTGGAACTGAAATCGGAATGCTCACTGACATTTCCCCAATCTGAAAGACTGATAAACGCCGGAAAAATGACTAAGTCCAAAAAAAAAATTTTTAAACTTTTTTCAAATTTACCCCGTGGGATATATATTCTACCCACACACATTTGGAACTCTCCTGGGGTACCCTCACACATATTATTCCCTCATTTAGTGGATATTTTCACAAAAAAGTGAAATTTTCAAAAATCCAAAATATTGGCTGAAAACGGCTAAATATCAAGGACTCAATGGGCGAATCGCTCTGGAACTGAAATCGGAATGCTCACTGACATTTCCCCTATCTGAAAGTCTGATAAACACCGGAAAAATGAAGAAGTCAAAAAAAAAATTTTTTTTTAACTTTTTTCAATTTTACCCCCGTGGGATATATATTCTACCCAAACACATTTGGAACTGTCCAGGGGTACCCTCACACATATTATTCCCTCATTTAGTGGATATTTTCACAAAAAAGTGACATTTTCAAAAATCCAAAATATTGGCTGAAAATGACAAAATATCAAGGACTCAATGGGCGAATCGCTCTGGAACTGAAATCGGAACGCTCACTGACATTTGCCCTATCTGAAAGTCTGATAAACGCCGGAAAAATGACTAAGTCCAAAAAAAAAATTGTTTAAACTTTTTTCAATTTTACCCTGTGGGATATATATTCTACCCACACACATTTGGAACTCTCCTGGGGTACCCTCAGACATATTATTTCCTCATTTAGTGGATATTTTCACAAAAAAGTGAAATTTTCAAAAATCCAGAAAAAAGGCTGAAAATTACTAAATATCAAGGACTCATTGGGCGAATCGCTTTGGAACTGAAATCGGAATGCTCTCTGACATTTCCCCTATTTGAAAGACTGATAAACGCCGGAAAAATGACTAAGTCCAAAAAAAAAATTTTTAAACTTTTTTCAAATTTACCCCGTGGGATATATATTCTACCCACACACATTTGGAACTCTCCTGGGGTACCCTCACACATATTATTCCCTCATTTAGTGGATATTTTCACAAAAAAGTGACATTTTCAAAAATCCAAAATATTGGCTGAAAACGACTAAATATCAAGGACTCATTGGGCGAATCGCTCTGGAAATGAAATCGGAACGCTCACTGACATTTGCCCTATCTGAAAGTCTGATAAACGCCGGAAAAATGACTAAGTCCAAAAAAAAATGTTTTCAACTTTTTTCAATTTTACCCTGTGGGATATATATTCTACCCACACACATTTGGAACTCTCCTGGGATACCCTCAGACATATTATTTCCTCATTTAGTGGATATTTTCACAAAAAAGTGAAATTTTCAAAAATCCAGAAAAAAGGCTGCAAATTACTAAATATCAAGGACTCATTGGGCGAATCGCTTTGGAACTGAAATCGGAATGCTCACTGACATTTCCCCTATCTGAAAGACTGATAAACGCCAAAAAAATGACTAAGTCCAAAAAAAAAATTTTTTCAACTTTTTCCAAATTTACCCCCGTGGGATATATATTCTACCCACACAAATTTGGAACTCTCCTGGGGTACCCTTAGACAAATTATTTCCTCATTTAGTGGATATTTTCACAAAAAAGTGAAATTTTCAAAAATCCAGAAAAAAGGCAGAAAATGACTAAATATCAAGGACTCATTGGGCGAATCGCTTTGGAACTGAAATCGGAATGCTCCCCTATCTAAAAGACTGCTAAATGCCGGAAAAATGACTAAGTCAAAAAAAATTTTTTTTTTAACTTTTTCAATTTTACCCCCGTGGGATACATATTACCCCCTATCTAAAAGACTGCTAAATGCCGGAAAAATGACTAAGTCAAAAAAAATTTTTTTTTTAACTTTTTCAATTTTACCCCCGTGGGATACATATTCTACCCACACACATTTGGAACTCTCCTGGGGTACCCTCAGACATATTATTTCCTCATTTAGTGGATACTTTCACAAAAAAGTGAAATTTTCAAAAATCCAGAAAAAAGGCTGAAAATGATTAAATATCAAGGACTCATTGGGCGAATCGCTTTGGAACTGAAATCGGAACGCTCACTGACATTTCCCCTATCTGAAAGTCTGATAAACGCCGGAAAAATGACTAAGTTCAAAAAAACATTTTTTCAACTTTTTTCAATTTTACCCTGTGGGATATATATTCTACCCACACACATTTGGAACTCTCCTGTGGTACCCTCACACATATTATTCCCTAATTTAGTGGATATTTTCACAAAAAAGTGAAATTTTCAAAAATCCAGATAAAAGGCTGAAAATGACCAAATATCAAGGACTCATTGGGCGAATCGCTCTGGAACTGAAATCAGAACGCTCACTGACATTTGCCCTATCTGAAAGTCTGATAAACGCCCGAAAAATGACTAAGTCCAAAAAAAAATTTTTTTCAACTTTTTTCAATTTTACCTTCGTGGGATATATATTCTACCCACACACATTTGGAACTCTCCTGGGGTACCCTCAGACATATTATTTCCTCATTTAGTGGATATTTTCACAAAAAAGTGAAATTTTCAAAAATCCAGAAAATTGGCTGAAAATGACTAAATATCAAGGACTCATTGGGCGAATCGCTCTGGAGCTGAAATCGGAATGCTCACTGACATTTCCCCTATCTGATAGTCTGATAAACGCCGGAAAAATAACTAAGTTCAAAAAAACATTTTTTCAACTTTTTTCAATTTTACCCCTGTTGGATCTATATTCTACATACACACATTTGGAACTCTCCTGGGGTACCCTCACACATATTATTCCCTCATTTAGTGGATATTTTCACAAATAAGTGAAATTTTCAAAAATCCAGAAAATTGGCTGAAAACGACGAAATATCAAGCAATCTTTGGGCGAATCGCTCTGGAACTGAAATCGCAACGCTCACTGACATTTCCCCTATCTGAAAGTCTGATAAACGCCGGAAAAATGACTAAGTTCAAAAAAACATTTTTTCAACTTTTTTCAATTTTACCCCCGTGGGATATATCTTCTACACACACACAATTGGAACTCTCCTGGGGTACCCTCACACATATTATTCCTTCATTTAGTGGATATTTTCACAAAAAAGTGACATTTTCAAAAATCCAGAAAATTGGCTGAAAACGACTAAATATCAAGGACTCTTTCGGCGAATCGCTCTGGAACTGAAATCGGAATACTCACTGACATTTCCCCTATCTGAAAGTCTGATAAACGCCGGAAAAATGACTAAGTCCAAAAGAAAAATTGTTTAAACTTTTTTCAATTTTACCCTGTGGGATATATATTCTACCCACACACATTTGGAACTCTCCTGGGGTACCCTCAGACATATTATTTCCTCATTTAGTGGATATTTTCACAAAAAAGTGAAATTTTCAAAAATCCAGAAAAAAGGCTGAAAATTACTAAATATCAAGGACTCATTGGGCGAATCGCTTTGGAACTGAAATCGGAATGCTCTCTGACATTTCCCCTATTTGAAACACTGATAAACGCCGGAAAAATGACTAAGTCCAAAAAAAAAATTTTTAAACTTTTTTCAAATTTACCCCGTGGGATATATATTCTACCCACACACATTTGGAACTCTCCTGTGGTACCCTCACACATATTATTCCCTCATTTAGTGGATATTTTCACAAAAAAGTGACATTTTCAAAAATCCAAAATATTGGCTGAAAACGACTAAATATCAAGGACTCATTGGGCGAATCGCTTTGGAACTGAAATCGGAATGCTCACTGACATTTCCCCTATCTGAAAGACTGATAAACGCCGAAAAAATGACTAAGTCCAAAAAAAATTTTTTTTTAAACTTTTTCAATTTTACCCCCGTGGGATACATATTCTACCCACACACATTTGGAACTCTCCTGGGGTACCCTCAGACATATTATTTCCTCATTTAGTGGATACTTTCACAAAAAAGTGAAATTTTCAAAAATCCAGAAAAAAGGCTGAAAATGATTAAATATCAAGGACTCATTGGGCGAATCGCTTTGGAACTGAAATCGGAACGCTCACTGACATTTCCCCTATCTGAAAGTCTGATAAACGCCGGAAAAATGACTAAGTTCAAAAAAACATTTTTTCAACTTTTTTCAATTTTACCCTGTGGGATATATATTCTACCCACACACATTTGGAACTCTCCTGTGGTACCCTCACACATATTATTCCCTAATTTAGTGGATATTTTCACAAAAAAGTGAAATTTTCAAAAATCCAGATAAAAGGCTGAAAATGACCAAATATCAAGGACTCATTGGGCGAATCGCTCTGGAACTGAAATCAGAACGCTCACTGACATTTGCCCTATCTGAAAGTCTGATAAACGCCCGAAAAATAACTAAGTTCAAAAAAACATTTTTTCAACTTTTTTCAATTTTACCCCTGTTGGATCTATATTCTACATACACACATTTTGAACTCTCCTGGGGTACCCTCACACATATTATTCCCTCATTTAGTGGATATTTTCACAAATAAGTGAAATTTTCAAAAATCCAGAAAATTGGCTGAAAACGACGAAATATCAAGCAATCTTTGGGCGAATCGCTCTGGAACTGAAATCGCAACGCTCACTGACATTTCCCCTATCTGAAAGTCTGATAAACGCCGGAAAAATGACTAAGTTCAAAAAAACATTTTTTCAACTTTTTTCAATTTTACCCTGTGGGATATATATTCTACCCACACACATTTGGAACTCTCCTGTGGTACCCTCACACATATTATTCCCTAATTTAGTGGATATTTTAACAAAAAAGTGAAATTTTCAAAAATCCAAAATATAGTCTGAAAACGACTAAATATCAAGGACTCATTGGGTGAATCGCTCTGGAACTGAAATTGGAACACTCACTGACATTTGGCCTATCTGAAAGGCTGATAAACGCCCGAAAAATGACTAAGTCCAAAAAAAAATTTTTTTCAACTTTTTTCAATTTTAACCCCGTCAGATATATATTCTACCCACATACATTTGGAACTCTCCTGGGGTACCCTAAAACATATTATTCCCTCATTTAGTGGATATTTTCCCACAAAAAGTGAAATATTCAAAAATCCAGAAAATTGGCTGAAAACGCCTAAATATCAAGTACTCATTTGGCGAATTGCTCTGGAACTGAAATCGGAATGCTCACTGACATTTCCCCTATCTGAAAGTATGATAAGTGCCAGAAAAATGACTAAGTCCAGAAAAAACATTTTTTCAACTTTTTTCAATTTTACCCTGTGTGATATATATTCTACACACACACAATTGGAACTCTCCTGGGGTACTCTCACACATTATTTCCTCATTTAGTGGATATTTTCACAAAAAAGTGAAATTTTCAAAAATCCAGATAAAAGGCTGAAAATGACCAAATATCAAGGAGTCATTGGGCGAATCGCTCTGGAACTGAAATCGGAACACTCACTGACATTTGGCCTATCTGAAAGTCTGATAAACGCCCGAAAAATGACTAAGTCCAAAAAAAAATTTTTTTCAACTTTTTTCAATTTTACCTCCGTGGGATATATATTCTACCCACACACATTTGGAACTCTCATGGGGTACCCTCAGACATATTATTTCCTCATTTAGTGGATATTTTCACAAAAAAATTGAAATTTTCAAAAATCCAAAATATTGGCTGAAAACGACTAAATATCAAGGGCTCATTGGGCGAATTGCTCTGGAACTGAAATCAGAACGCTCACTGACATTTCCCCTATCTGAAAGTCTGATAAACGCCGGAAAAATGACTAAGTCAAAAAAAATTTTTTTTAAACTTTTTTCAGTTTTACCCCCGTCAGATATATATTACACCCACACACATTTGGAACTCTCCTAGTGTACCTTCACACATATTATTCCCTCATTTAGTGGATATTTTCACAAAAAAGTGAAATTTTCAAAAATCCAGAAAATTGGCTGAAAACGACTAAATATCAAGGACTCATTGGGCAAATCGCTCTGGAACTGAAATCGAAACGCTCACTGACATTTCCCCTATCTGAAAGTCTGATAAACGCTGGAAAAATGACTAAGTCCAAAAAAAAATTTTTTCAACTTTTTTCAAATTTACCCTCGTGGGATATATATTCTAGCCACACACATTTGGAACTCTCCTGGGGTACCCTCACACATATTATTCCCTCATTTAGTGGATATTTTTACAAAAGAGTGAAATTTTGAAAAATCCAAAATATTGTCTGAAAACGACTAAATATCAAGGACTCATTGGGCGAATTGCTCTGAAACTGAAATCAGAACGCTCACTGACATTTCCCCTATCTGAAAGTCTGATAAACGCCGGAAAAATGACTAAATCAAAAAAATTTTTTTTTAAACTTTTTTCAGTTTTACCCCCGTCAGATATATATTACACCCACACACATTTGGAACTCTCCTAGTGTACCCTCACACATATTAATCCCTCATTTAGTGGATATTTTCACAAAAAAGTGAAATTTTCAAAAATCCAGAAAATTGGCTGAAAACGACTAAATATCAAGGACTCATTGGGCAAATCGCTCTGGAACTGAAATCGAAACGCTCACTGACATTTCCCCTATCTGAAAGTCTGATAAACGCTGGAAAAATGACTAAGTCCAAAAAAAAATTTTTTAAACTTTTTTCAAATTTACCCTCGTGGGATATATATTCTAGCCACACACATTTGGAACTCTCCTGGGGTACCCTCACACATATTATTCCCTCATTTAGTGGATATTTTCACAAAAAAGTGAAATTTTGAAAAATCCAGAAAATTGGCTGAAAATGACTAAATATCAAGGACTCATTGGGCGAATCGCTCTAGAACTTAAATCGGAACGCTCACTGACATTTCCCCTATCTGAAAGTCTGATAAACGCCGGAAAAATAACTAAGTTCAAATAAACATTTTTTCAACTTTTTTCAATTTTAACCCCGTCAAATATATATTCTACCCACATACATTTGGAACTCTCCTGGGGTACCCTAAAACATATTATTCCCTCATTTAGTGGATATTTTCCCCAAAAAAGTGAAATATTCAAAAATCCAGAAATTTGGCTGAAAACGACTAAATATCAAGTACTCATTTGGCGAATTGCTTTGGAACTGAAATCGGAATGCTCACTGACATTTCCCCTATCTGAAAGTCTGATAAACGCCCAAAAAATGAGTAAGTCCAAAAAAAACATTTTTTCAACTTTTTTCAATTTTACCCTGGGGGATATATATTCTACCCACACACATTTGGAACTCTCCTTGGGTACCCTCAGACATATTATTTCCTCATTTAGTGGATATTTTCACAAAAAAGTGAAATTTTCAAAAATCCAGAAAAAAGGATGAAAACGACTAAATATCAAGGACTCATTGGGCGAATCGCTCTGGATCTGAAATCGGAACGCTCACTGACATTTGCCCTATCTGAAAGTCTGATAAACGCCCAAAAAATGACTAAGTCCAAAAAATTTTTTTTTCAACTTTTTTCAGTTTTACCCCCGTCAGATATATATTACACCCACACACATTTGGAACTCTCCTGTGGTACCCTCACACATATTATTCCCTCATTTAGTGGATATTTTCACAAAAAAGTGAAATTTTCAAAAATCCAAAATATTGGCTAAAAACGACTAAATATCAAGGACTCATTGGGCTAATCGCTCTGGAACTGAAATTGGAATGCTCACTGACATTTCCCCTATCTGAAAGTCTGATAAACGCCGGAAAAATGACTAAGTTCAAAAATCATTTTTTTAACTTTTTTCAATTTTACCCCCGTGGGATATATATTCTACACACACACAATTGGAACTCTCCTGGTGTACCCTCACACATATTATTCCCTCATTTAGTTGATATTTTCACAAAAAAGTGACATTTTCAAAAATCCAGAAAATTGACTGAAAACGACTATCAAGGACTCATTGGGCAAATCGCTCTGGAACTGAAATCGCAACGCTCACTGACATTTCCCCTATCTGAAAGTCTGATAAACGTCGGAAAAATGACTAAGTCCAAAAAAAAAATTTTTTCAACTTTTTTCAAATTTACCCTCGTGGGATGTATATTCTAGCCACACACATTTGGAACTCTCCTGGGGTACCCTCACACATATTATTCCCTCATTTAGTGGATATTTTCACAAAAAAGTGAAATTTTCAAAAATCCTAAATATTGGCTAAAAACGACTAAATATCAAGGACTCATTGGGCTAATCGCTCTGGAACTGAAATTGGAATGCTCACTGACATTTGCCCTATCTGAAAGTCTGATAAACGCCGGAAAAATGACTAAGTCCAAAAAAAAATTTTTTTGAACTTTTTTCAAATTTACCCCCGTGGGATATATATTCTACCCACACACATTTGGAACTCTCCTGTGTTACCCTCACACATATTATTCCCTCATTTAGTGGATATTTTCACAAAAAAGTGAAATTTTCAAAAATCCAAAATATTGGCTGAAAATGACTAAATATCAAGGACTCATTGGGCTAATCGCTCTGGAACTGAAATCGGAACGCTCACTGACATTTGCCCTATCTGAAAGTCTGATAAACGCCCGAAAAATGACTAACTCTAAAAAAAAAATTTTCAACTTTTTTCAAATTTACCCCTATGGGATATATATTCTACCCACACACATTTGGAACTCTCCTGGGGTACCCTCACACTAATTATTCCCTCATTTAGTGGATATTTTCATAAAAAAAGTGAAATTTTCAAAAATCCAGAAAATTTGCAGAAAACGACAAAATATCAAGTACTCATTTGGCGAATCGATCTGGAACTGAAATCGGAATGTTCACTGACATTTCCCATATCTGAAAGTCTGATAAACGCTGGAAAAATGACAAATTTAAAAAAAAAAATTTTTTAAACTTTTTTCAATTTTACCTCGTGGGATATATATTCTACCCACACACATTTGGAACTCTACTGTGGTACCCTCACACATATTATTCCCTCATTTAGTGGATATTTTCACAAAAAAGAGAAATTTTGAAAAATCCACAAAATTCGCTGAAAACGACTAGTTATCAAGGACTCATTGGGCGAAACGCTCTGGAACTGAAATCGGAACGCTCACTGACATTTCCCCTATCTGAAAGTCTGATAAACGCCCGAAAAATGACTAAGTCCAAAAAAAAAAATTTTTCAACTTTTTTCAAATTTACCCCTGTGGGATATATATTCTACCCACAGACAATTGGAACTCTCCTGGGGTACCCTCAGACATATTATTCCCTCATTTAGTGGATATTTTCACAAAAAAGTGAAATTTTCAAAAATCCAAAATATTGTCTGAAAACGACTAAATATCAAGGACTCATTGGGCGAATCGCTCTGGTACTGAAATCGGAATGCTCACTGACATTTCCCCTATCTGAAAATCTGATAAACACCCGAAAAATGACTAAGTCCAAAAAAAAATTTTTTTCAACTTTTTTCAAATTTCCCCCGTGGGATATATATTCTACCCACACACATTTGGAACTCTCCTGGGGTACCCTCACACATATTATTCCCTCATTTAGTGGATATTTTCACAAAAAAGTGAAATTTTCAAAAATCCAAAATATTGGCTGAAAACAACTAAATATCAAGGACTCATTGGGCGAATGCTCTGGAACTGAAATCGGAACGCTGACTGATATTTGATCTGAAAGTCTGATAAACGCCGGAAAAATGACTAAGTCCAAAAAAAAAATTTTTTAAACTTTTTTCAATTTTACCCCCGTGGGATATATATTCTACCCACACACATTTGGAACTCTCCTGGGGTACCCTCACACATATTATTTCCTCATTTAGTGGATATTTTCACAAAAATGTGAAATTTTCAAAAATCCAAAATATTGTCTGAAAACGACTAAATATCAAGGACTCATTGGGCGTATCGCTCTGGAACTGAAATCGGAACGCTCACTGACATTTCCCCTATCTGAATGTCTGATAAACGCCGGAAAAATGACAAAGTCCAAAAAAAAAATGTTTTCAACTTTTTTCAAATTTACTCCCGTGGGATATATATTCTACCCACACACATTTGGAACTCTCCTGTGGTACCCTCAAACATATTATTCCCTCATTTAGTGGATATTTTCACAAAAAAGTGAAATTTTCAAAAATCCAAAATATTGGCTGAAAACGACTAAATATCAAGGACTCATTGGGCTAATCGCTCTGGAACTGAAATCGGAACGCTCACTGACATTTGCCCTATCTGAAAGTCTGATAAACGCCGCAAAAATGACTAAGTCCAAAAAAAAATTTTTTTAAACTTTTTTCAATTTTACCCCCGTCAGATATATATTCTACCCACACACATTTGGAACTCTCCTGGGGTACACTCACACATATTATTCCCTCATTTAGTGGATATTTTCACAAAAAAGTGAAATTTTCAAAAATCCTAAATATTGTCTGAAAATGACTAAATATCAAGGACTCATTGGGTGAATCGCTCTGGAACTGAAATCGAAATGCTCACTGACATTTGCCCTATCTGAAAGTCTGATAAACGCCGGAAAAATTACTAAGTCCAAAAAAAAAATTTTTTAAACTTTTTTCAATTTTACCCCCGTCAGATATATATTCTACCCACACACATTTGGAACTCTCCTGGGGTACCCTCACACATATTATTCCCTCATTTAGTGGATATTTTCACAAAAAAGTGAAATTTTCAAAAATCCAAAATATTGGCTGAAAACAACTAAATATCAAGGACTCATTGGGCGAATCGCTCTGGAACTGAAATCGGAATGCTCACTGACATTTCCCCTATTTGAAAGTCTGATAAACGCTGGAAAAATGACTAATTTAAAAAAAAAAAATTTTTTAACTTTTTTCAAATTTACCCCCATGGGATATATATTCTACCCACACACATTTGGAACTCTCCTGGGGTACCCTCACACATATTATTCCCTCAATTAGTGGATATTTTCACAAAAAAGTGAAATTTTCAAAAATCCAAAATATTGGCTGAAAACAACTAAATATCAAGGACTCATTGGGCGAATCGCTCTGGAACTGAAATCGGAATGCTGACTGACATTTGCCCTCTCTGAAAGTCTGATAAACGCCGGAAAAATTACTAAGTCCAAAAAAAAATTTTTTGAACTTTTTTCAAATTTACCCCCGTGGGATATATATTCTACCCACACACATTTGGAACTCTCCTGTGGTACCCTCACACATATTATTCCCTCATTTAGTGGATATTTTCACAAAAAGTGAAATTTTCAAAAATCCAAAATATTGGCTGAAAACGACTAAATAGCAAGGACTCATTAGGCGAATCGCTCTGGAACTGAAATCAGAACGCTCACTGACATTTCCCCTATCTGAAAGTCTGATAAACGACGGAAAAATGACAAAGTCCAAAAAAAAAATTTTTAAACTTTTTTCAATTTTACCCCCGTGGGATATATATTCTACCCACAGACAATTGGAACTCTCCTGGGGTACCCTCACACATATTATTCCCTCATTTAGTGGATATTTTCTCAAAAAAGTGAAATTTTCAAAAATCCTAAATATTGTCTGAAAACGACTAAATATCAAGGACTCATTGGGTTAATCGCTCTGGAACTGAAATCGGAATGCTCACTGACATTTGCCCTCTCTGAAAGTCTGATAAACGCCGGAAAAATTACTAAGTCCAAAAAAAAAATTTTTGAACTTTTTTCAAATTTACCCCCGTGGGATATATATTCTACCCACACACATTTGGAACTCTCCTGTGGTACCCTCACACATATTATTCCCTCATTTAGTGGATATTTTCACAAAAATGTGAAATTTTCAAAAATCCAGAAAATTGGCTGAAAACGACTAAATATCAAGAACTCATTGGGCGAATCGCTCTGGAACTGAAATCGGAATGCTCACTGACATTTCCCCTATCTGAAAGTCTGATAAACGCCCGAAAAATGACTAAGTCCAAAAAAAATAAATTTTTCAACTTTTTTCAATTTTACCCCCGTAGGATATATATTCTACCCACACACATTTGGAATTCTCCTGGGGTACCCTCACACATATTATTCCCTCATTTCGTGGATATTTTCACAAAAAAGTGAAATTTTCAAAAATCCAAAATATTGTCTGAAAACGTGTAAATATCAAGGACTCATTGGGCGAATCGCTCTGGAACTGAAATCGGAACGCTCACTGACATTTCCCCTATCTGAAAGTTTGATAAACGCCGGAAAAATGACTAAGTCCAAAAAAAAAATCTTTTCAACTTTTTTCAAATTTACCCCCATGGGATATATATTCTACCAACACACATTTGGAACTCTCCTGGGGTACCCTCACACATATTATTCCCTCATTTAGTGGATATTTTCACAAAAAAAGTGAAATTTTCAAAAATCCAGAAAATTTACAGAAAATGACAAAATATCAAGTACTCATTTGGCGAATCGATCTGGAACTGAAATCGGAATGTTCATTGACATTTCCCCTATCTGAAAGTCTGATAAACGCTGGAAAAATGAATAATTTCAAAAAAAAAATTTTTTTCAACTTTTTTCAATTTTACCCCCGTAGGATATGTATTCTACCCACACACATTTGGAACTCTCCTGGGGTACCCTCACACATATTATTCCCTCATTTAGTGGATATTTTCACAAAAAAGTGAAATTTTCAAAAATCCAAAATATTGGCTGAAAACGACTAAATATCAAGGACTCATTGGGCGAATCGCTCTGGAACTGAAATCAGAATGCTCACTGACATTTGCCCTATCTGAAAGTTTGATAAACGCCGGAAAAATGACTAAGTCCAAAAAAAAAAATTTTTCAACTTTTTTCAATTTTACCCCCGTCAGATATATATTCTACACACACACATTTGGAACTCTCCTGGGGTACCCTCACACATATTATTCCCTCATTTAGTGGATATTTTCACAAAAAAGTGAAATTTTCAAAAATCCAAAATATTGTCTGAAAACGACTAAATATCAAGGACTCATTGGGCGAATCGCTCTGGAACTGAAATGGGAATGCTCACTGACATTTCCCCTATCTGAAAGTCTGATAAACGCCGGAAAAATGACAAAGTCCAAAAAAAAAATGTTTTCAACTTTTTTCAATTTTACCCCGGTCAGATATATATTCTACCCACACACATTTGGAACTCTCCTGGGGTACCCTCACACATATTATTCCCTCATTTAGTGGATATTTTCACAAAAAAGTGACATTTTCAAAAATCCAAAAAATTGGCTGAAAACGACTAAATATCAAGGACTCATTGGGCGAATCGCTCTGGAACTGAAATCGGAACGCTCACTGACATTTGCCCTATCTGAAAGTCTGATAAACGCCAGAAAAAGGACTAAGTCCAAAAAAAAATTTTTTTCAACTTTTTTCAATTTTACCCCCGTGGGATATATATTCTACCCACACACATTTGGAACTCTCCTGGGGTACCCTCACACATATTATTCCCTCATTTAGTGGATATTTTCACAAAAAAGTGACATTTTCAAAAATCCAAAAAATTGGCTGAAAACGACGAAATATCAAGGACTCATTGGGCGAATCGCTCTGGAACTGAAATCGGAACACTCACTGACATTTGCCCTATCTGAAAGTCTGATAAACGCCAGAAAAATCACTAAGTCTAAAAAAATTTTTTTTTTTTCCTTTTTTCAATTTTACCCCCGTGGGATATATATTCTACGCACACACATTTGGAACTCTCCTGGCGTACCCTCACACATATTATTCCCTCATTTAGTGGATATTTTCACAAAAAAGTGAAATTTTCAAAAATCCAGAAAATTGGCTGAAAACGACTAAATATCAAAGACTCATTGGGCGAATCGCTCTGGAACTGAAATCGGAATGCTCACTGACATTTCCCCTATCTGAAAGTCTGATAAACGCCAGAAAAATGACTAAGTCCAAAAAAAATTTTTTTTAAACTTTTTTCAATTTTACCCCCGTGGGATATATATTCTACCCACACACATTTGGAACTCTGCTGGGGTACCCTCACACATATTATTCCCTCATTTAGTGGATATTTTCACAAAAAAGTGACATTTTCAAAAATCCAGAAAATTGGCTGAAAATGACTAAATAACAAGGACTCATTGGGAGAATCACTCTGGAACTGAAATCGGAACGCTCACTGACATTTGCCCTATCTGAAAGTCTGATAAACGCCAGAAAAATGACTAAGTTCAAAAAAAATTTTTTTCAACTTTTTTCAATTTTACCCCAATGGGATATATATTCTACCCACACACATTTGGAACTCTCCTGGGGTACCCTCACACATATTATTCCCTCATTTAGTGGATATTTTCACAAAAAAGTGAAATTTTAAAAAATCCAGAAAATTGGCTGAAAACGACTAAATATCAAGGACTCATTGGGCGAATCGCTCTGGAACTGAAATTGGAATGCTCACTGACATTTCCCCTATCTGAAAGTCTGATAAACGGCAGAAAAAGGACTAAGTCCAAAAAAAAATTTTTTTCAACTTTTTTCAATTTTACCCCCGTGGGATATATATTCTACCCACACACATTTGGAACTCTCCTGGGGTACCCTCACACATATTATTCCCTCATTTAGTGGATATTTTGACAAAAAAGTGAAATTTTCAAAAATCCAAAAAATTGGCTGAAAACGACTAAATATCAAGGACTCATTGCGTGAATCAGTTTGGAACTGAAATCGGAATGCTCACTGACATTTCCCCTATCTGAAAGTCTGATAAACGCCAGAAAAATGACTAAGTCCAAAAAAACTTTTTTTCAACTTTTTTCAATTTTTCCCCCGTGGGATATATATTCTACCCACACACATTTGGAACTCTCCTGGGGTACCCTCACACATATTATTCCCTCATTTAGTGGATATTTTCACAAAAAAGTGACATTTTCAAAAATCCAGAAAATTGGCTGAAAACGACTAAATAACAAGGACTCATTGGGAGAATCACTCTGGAACTGAAATCGTAACGCTCACTGATATTTGCCCTATCTGAAAGTCTGATAAACGCCAGAAAAATGACTAAGTTCAAAAAAAAATTTTTTCAACTTTTTTCAATTTTACCCCAATGGGATATATATTCTACCCACACACATTTGGAACTCTCCTGGGGTACCCTCACACATATTATTCCCTCATTTAGTGGATATTTTGACAAAAAAGTGAAATTTTCAAAAATCCAAAAAATTGGCTGAAAACGACTAAATATCAAGGACTCATTGGGTGAATCAGTCTGGAACTGAAATCGGAATGCTCACTGACATTTGCCCTATCTGAAAGTCTGATAAACGGCAGAATAATGACTAAGTCTTAAAAAGAATTTTTTTCAACTTTTTTCAATTTTACCCCAATGGGATATATATTCTACCCACACACATTTGGAACTCTCCTGGGGGTACCCTCACACATATTATTCCCTCATTTAGTGGATATTTTCACAAAAAAGTGAAATTTTCAAAAATCCAAAAAATTGGCTGAAAACGACTAAATATCAAGGACTCATTGCGTGAATCAGTTTGGAACTGAAATCGGAATGCTCACTGACATTTCCACTATCTGAAAGTCTGATAAACGCCAGAAAAATGACTAAGTCCAAAAAAACTTTTTTTCAACTTTTTTCAATTTTTCCCCCGTGGGATATATATTCTACCCACACACATTTGGAACTCTCCTGGGGTACCCTCACACATATTATTCCCTCATTTAGTGGATATTTTCACAAAAAAGTGACATTTTCAAAAATCCAGAAAATTGGCTGAAAACGACTAAATAACAAGGACTCATTGGGAGAATCACTCTGGAACTGAAATCGGAACGCTCACTGACATTTGCCCTATTTGAAAGTCTGATAAACGCCAGAAAAATGACTAAGTCCAAAAAAAATTTTTTTTCAACTTTTTTCAATTTTACCCCCGTGGGATATATATTCTACCCACACACATTTGGAACTCTCCTGGGGTACCCTCACACATATTATTCTCTCATTTAGCGGATATTTTCACAAAAAAGTGAAATTTTAAAAAATCCAGAAAATTGGCTGAAAACGACTAAATATCAAGGACTCATTGGGCGAATCGCTCTGGAACCGAAATTGGAATGCTCACTGACATTTCCTCTATCTGAAAGTCTGATAAACGCCAGAAAAATGACTAAGTTCAAAAAAAAATTTTTTTCAACTTTTTTTAATTTTACCCCAATGGGATATATATTCTACCCACACACATTTGGAACTCTCCTGGGGGTACCCTCACACATATTATTCCCTCATTTAGTGGATATTTTCACAAAAAAGTGAAATTTTCAAAAATCCAAAAAATTGGCTGAAAACGACTAAATATCAAGGACTCATTGCGTGAATCAGTTTGGAACTGAAATCGGAATGCTCACTGACATTTCCCCTATCTGAAAGTCTGATAAACGCCAGAAAAATGACTAAGTCTAAAAAAACTTTTTTTCAACTTTTTTCAATTTTTCCCCCGTGGGATATATATTCTACCCACACACATTTGGAACTCTCCTGGGGTACCCTCACACATATTATTCCCTCATTTAGTGGATATTTTGACAAAAAAGTGAAATTTTCAAAAATCCAAAAAATTGGCTGAAAACGACTAAATATCAAGGACTCATTGCGTGAATCAGTTTGGAACTGAAATCGGAATGCTCACTGACATTTCCCCTATCTGAAAGTCTGATAAACGCCAGAAAAATGACTAAGTCCAAAAAAACTTTTTTTCAACTTTTTTCAATTTTTCCCCCGTGGGATATATATTCTACCCACACACATTTGGAACTCTCCTGGGGTACCCTCACACATATTATTCCCTCATTTAGTGGATATTTTCACAAAAAAGTGACATTTTCAAAAATCCAGAAAATTGGCTGAAAACGACTAAATAACAAGGACTCATTGGGAGAATCACTCTGGAACTGAAATCGTAACGCTCACTGACATTTGCCCTATCTGAAAGTCTGATAAACGCCAGAAAAATGACTAAGTTCAAAAAAAAATTTTTTCAACTTTTTTCAATTTTACCCCAATGGGATATATATTCTACCCACACACATTTGGAACTCTCCTGGGGTACCCTCACACATATTATTCCCTCATTTAGTGGATATTTTCACAAAAAAGTGAAATTTTCAAAAATCCAAAATATTGGCTGAAAACGACAAAATATCAAGGACTCAATGGGCGAATCGCTCTGGAACTGAAATCGGAACGCTCACTGACATTTCCACTATCTGAAAGTCTGATAAACGCCCGAAAAATGACTAAGTCCAAAAAAAAAAAATTTTTCAACTTTTTCCAAATTTACCCCCGTGGGATATATATTCTACCCACAGACAATTGGAACTCTCCTGGGGTACCCTCAGACATATTATTCCCTCATTTAGTGGATATTTTCACAAAAAAGTGAAATTTTCAAAAATCCAAAATATTGTCTGAAAACGTCTAAATATCAAGGACTCATTGGGCGAATCGCTCTGGAACTGAAATCGGAACGCTCACTGACATTTCCCCTATCTGAAAGTTTGATAAACGCCGGAAAAATGACTAAGTCCAAAAAAAAATTTTTTAAACTTTTTTCAATTTTACATCCGTCAGATATATATTCTACCCACACACATTTGGAACTCTCCTGGGGTACCCTCACACATATTATTCCCTCATTTAGTGGATATTTTCACAAAAAAGTGAAATTTTCAAAAATCCAAAATATTGGCTGAAAACGACTAAATATCAAGGACTCATTGGGCGAATCGCTCTGGAACTGAAATCAGAATGCTCACTGACATTTGCCCTATCTGAAAGTTTGATAAACGCCGGAAAAATGACTAAGTCCAAAAAAAAAATCTTTTCAACTTTTTTCAAATTTACCCCCATGGGATATATATTCTACCAACACACATTTGGAACTCTCCTGGGGTACCCTCACACATATTATTCCCTCATTTAGTGGATATTTTCACAAAAAAAGTGAAATTTTCAAAAATCCAGAAAATTTACAGAAAATGACAAAATATCAAGTACTCATTTGGCGAATCGATCTGGAACTGAAATCGGAATGTTCATTGACATTTCCCCTATCTGAAAGTCTGATAAACGCTGGAAAAATGAATAATTTCAAAAAAAAAATTTTTTTCAACTTTTTTCAATTTTACCCCCGTAGGATATGTATTCTACCCACACACATTTGGAACTCTCCTGGGGTACCCTCACACATATTATTCCCTCATTTAGTGGATATTTTCACAAAAAAGTGAAATTTTCAAAAATCCAAAATATTGGCTGAAAACGACTAAATATCAAGGACTCATTGGGCGAATCGCTCTGGAACTGAAATGGGAATGCTCACTGACATTTCCCCTATCTGAAAGTCTGATAAACGCCGGAAAAATGACAAAGTCCAAAAAAAAAATGTTTTCAACTTTTTTCAATTTTACCCCGGTCAGATATATATTCTACCCACACACATTTGGAACTCTCCTGGGGTACCCTCACACATATTATTCCCTCATTTAGTGGATATTTTCACAAAAAAGTGACATTTTCAAAAATCCAAAAAATTGGCTGAAAACGACTAAATATCAAGGACTCATTGGGCGAATCGCTCTGGAACTGAAATCGGAACGCTCACTGACATTTGCCCTATCTGAAAGTCTGATAAACGCCAGAAAAAGGACTAAGTCCAAAAAAAAATTTTTTTCAACTTTTTTCAATTTTACCCCCGTGGGATATATATTCTACCCACACACATTTGGAACTCTCCTGGGGTACCCTCACACATATTATTCCCTCATTTAGTGGATATTTTCACAAAAAAGTGACATTTTCAAAAATCCAAAAAATTGGCTGAAAACGACGAAATATCAAGGACTCATTGGGCGAATCGCTCTGGAACTGAAATCGGAACACTCACTGACATTTGCCCTATCTGAAAGTCTGATAAACGCCAGAAAAATCACTAAGTCTAAAAAAATTTTTTTTTTTTCCTTTTTTCAATTTTACCCCCGTGGGATATATATTCTACGCACACACATTTGGAACTCTCCTGGCGTACCCTCACACATATTATTCCCTCATTTAGTGGATATTTTCACAAAAAAGTGAAATTTTCAAAAATCCAGAAAATTGGCTGAAAACGACTAAATATCAAAGACTCATTGGGCGAATCGCTCTGGAACTGAAATCGGAATGCTCACTGACATTTCCCCTATCTGAAAGTTTGATAAACGCCGGAAAAATGACTAAGTCCAAAAAAAAATTTTTTAAACTTTTTTCAATTTTACATCCGTCAGATATATATTCTACCCACACACATTTGGAACTCTCCTGGGGTACCCTCACACATATTATTCCCTCATTTAGTGGATATTTTCACAAAAAAGTGAAATTTTCAAAAATCCAAAATATTGGCTGAAAACGACTAAATATCAAGGACTCATTGGGCGAATCGCTCTGGAACTGAAATCAGAATGCTCACTGACATTTGCCCTATCTGAAAGTTTGATAAACGCCGGAAAAATGACTAAGTCCAAAAAAAAAATCTTTTCAACTTTTTTCAAATTTACCCCCATGGGATATATATTCTACCAACACACATTTGGAACTCTCCTGGGGTACCCTCACACATATTATTCCCTCATTTAGTGGATATTTTCACAAAAAAAGTGAAATTTTCAAAAATCCAGAAAATTTACAGAAAATGACAAAATATCAAGTACTCATTTGGCGAATCGATCTGGAACTGAAATCGGAATGTTCATTGACATTTCCCCTATCTGAAAGTCTGATAAACGCTGGAAAAATGAATAATTTCAAAAAAAAAATTTTTTTCAACTTTTTTCAATTTTACCCCCGTAGGATATGTATTCTACCCACACACATTTGGAACTCTCCTGGGGTACCCTCACACATATTATTCCCTCATTTAGTGGATATTTTCACAAAAAAGTGAAATTTTCAAAAATCCAAAATATTGGCTGAAAACGACTAAATATCAAGGACTCATTGGGCGAATCGCTCTGGAACTGAAATCAGAATGCTCACTGACATTTGCCCTATCTGAAAGTTTGATAAACGCCGGAAAAATGACTAAGTCCAAAAAAAAAAATTTTTCAACTTTTTTCAATTTTACCCCCGTCAGATATATATTCTACACACACACATTTGGAACTCTCCTGGGGTACCCTCACACATATTATTCCCTCATTTAGTGGATATTTTCACAAAAAAGTGAAATTTTCAAAAATCCAAAATATTGTCTGAAAACGACTAAATATCAAGGACTCATTGGGCGAATCGCTCTGGAACTGAAATGGGAATGCTCACTGACATTTCCCCTATCTGAAAGTCTGATAAACGCCGGAAAAATGACAAAGTCCAAAAAAAAAATGTTTTCAACTTTTTTCAATTTTACCCCGGTCAGATATATATTCTACCCACACACATTTGGAACTCTCCTGGGGTACCCTCACACATATTATTCCCTCATTTAGTGGATATTTTCACAAAAAAGTGACATTTTCAAAAATCCAAAAAATTGGCTGAAAACGACTAAATATCAAGGACTCATTGGGCGAATCGCTCTGGAACTGAAATCGGAACGCTCACTGACATTTGCCCTATCTGAAAGTCTGATAAACGCCAGAAAAAGGACTAAGTCCAAAAAAAAATTTTTTTCAACTTTTTTCAATTTTACCCCCGTGGGATATATATTCTACCCACACACATTTGGAACTCTCCTGGGGTACCCTCACACATATTATTCCCTCATTTAGTGGATATTTTCACAAAAAAGTGACATTTTCAAAAATCCAAAAAATTGGCTGAAAACGACGAAATATCAAGGACTCATTGGGCGAATCGCTCTGGAACTGAAATCGGAACACTCACTGACATTTGCCCTATCTGAAAGTCTGATAAACGCCAGAAAAATCACTAAGTCTAAAAAAATTTTTTTTTTTTCCTTTTTTCAATTTTACCCCCGTGGGATATATATTCTACGCACACACATTTGGAACTCTCCTGGCGTACCCTCACACATATTATTCCCTCATTTAGTGGATATTTTCACAAAAAAGTGAAATTTTCAAAAATCCAGAAAATTGGCTGAAAACGACTAAATATCAAAGACTCATTGGGCGAATCGCTCTGGAACTGAAATCGGAATGCTCACTGACATTTCCCCTATCTGAAAGTCTGATAAACGCCAGAAAAATGACTAAGTCCAAAAAAAATTTTTTTTAAACTTTTTTCAATTTTACCCCCGTGGGATATATATTCTACCCACACACATTTGGAACTCTGCTGGGGTACCCTCACACATATTATTCCCTCATTTAGTGGATATTTTCACAAAAAAGTGACATTTTCAAAAATCCAGAAAATTGGCTGAAAACGACTAAATATCAAGGACTCATTGGGCGAATCGCTCTGGAACTGAAATTGGAATGCTCACTGACATTTCCCCTATCTGAAAGTCTGATAAACGGCAGAAAAAGGACTAAGTCCAAAAAAAAATTTTTTTCAACTTTTTTCAATTTTACCCCCGTGGGATATATATTCTACCCACACACATTTGGAACTCTCCTGGGGTACCCTCACACATATTATTCCCTCATTTAGTGGATATTTTGACAAAAAAGTGAAATTTTCAAAAATCCAAAAAATTGGCTGAAAACGACTAAATATCAAGGACTCATTGCGTGAATCAGTTTGGAACTGAAATCGGAATGCTCACTGACATTTCCCCTATCTGAAAGTCTGATAAACGCCAGAAAAATGACTAAGTCCAAAAAAACTTTTTTTCAACTTTTTTCAATTTTTCCCCCGTGGGATATATATTCTACCCACACACATTTGGAACTCTCCTGGGGTACCCTCACACATATTATTCCCTCATTTAGTGGATATTTTCACAAAAAAGTGACATTTTCAAAAATCCAGAAAATTGGCTGAAAACGACTAAATAACAAGGACTCATTGGGAGAATCACTCTGGAACTGAAATCGTAACGCTCACTGATATTTGCCCTATCTGAAAGTCTGATAAACGCCAGAAAAATGACTAAGTTCAAAAAAAAATTTTTTCAACTTTTTTCAATTTTACCCCAATGGGATATATATTCTACCCACACACATTTGGAACTCTCCTGGGGTACCCTCACACATATTATTCCCTCATTTAGTGGATATTTTGACAAAAAAGTGAAATTTTCAAAAATCCAAAAAATTGGCTGAAAACGACTAAATATCAAGGACTCATTGGGTGAATCAGTCTGGAACTGAAATCGGAATGCTCACTGACATTTGCCCTATCTGAAAGTCTGATAAACGGCAGAATAATGACTAAGTCTTAAAAAGAATTTTTTTCAACTTTTTTCAATTTTACCCCAATGGGATATATATTCTACCCACACACATTTGGAACTCTCCTGGGGGTACCCTCACACATATTATTCCCTCATTTAGTGGATATTTTCACAAAAAAGTGAAATTTTCAAAAATCCAAAAAATTGGCTGAAAACGACTAAATATCAAGGACTCATTGCGTGAATCAGTTTGGAACTGAAATCGGAATGCTCACTGACATTTCCACTATCTGAAAGTCTGATAAACGCCAGAAAAATGACTAAGTCCAAAAAAACTTTTTTTCAACTTTTTTCAATTTTTCCCCCGTGGGATATATATTCTACCCACACACATTTGGAACTCTCCTGGGGTACCCTCACACATATTATTCCCTCATTTAGTGGATATTTTCACAAAAAAGTGACATTTTCAAAAATCCAGAAAATTGGCTGAAAACGACTAAATAACAAGGACTCATTGGGAGAATCACTCTGGAACTGAAATCGGAACGCTCACTGACATTTGCCCTATTTGAAAGTCTGATAAACGCCAGAAAAATGACTAAGTCCAAAAAAAATTTTTTTTCAACTTTTTTCAATTTTACCCCCGTGGGATATATATTCTACCCACACACATTTGGAACTCTCCTGGGGTACCCTCACACATATTATTCTCTCATTTAGCGGATATTTTCACAAAAAAGTGAAATTTTAAAAAATCCAGAAAATTGGCTGAAAACGACTAAATATCAAGGACTCATTGGGCGAATCGCTCTGGAACCGAAATTGGAATGCTCACTGACATTTCCTCTATCTGAAAGTCTGATAAACGCCAGAAAAATGACTAAGTCCAAAAAAAATTTTTTTTCAACTTTTTTCAATTTTATCCCCGTGGGATATATATTCTACCCACACACATTTGGAACTCTCCTGGGGTACCCTCACACATATTATTCCCTCATTTAGTGGATATTTTCACAAAAAAGTGAAATTTTCAAAAATCCAGAAAATTGGCTGAAAACGACTAAATATCAAGGACTCATTGGGAGAATCACTCTGGAACTGAAATCGGAACGCTCACTGACATTTGCCCTATCTGAAAGTCTGATAAACACCAGAAAAATGACTAAGTTCAAAAAAAAATTTTTTTCAACTTTTTTTAATTTTACCCCAATGGGATATATATTCTACCCACACACATTTGGAACTCTCCTGGGGGTACCCTCACACATATTATTCCCTCATTTAGTGGATATTTTCACAAAAAAGTGAAATTTTCAAAAATCCAAAAAATTGGCTGAAAACGACTAAATATCAAGGACTCATTGCGTGAATCAGTTTGGAACTGAAATCGGAATGCTCACTGACATTTCCCCTATCTGAAAGTCTGATAAACGCCAGAAAAATGACTAAGTCTAAAAAAACTTTTTTTCAACTTTTTTCAATTTTTCCCCCGTGGGATATATATTCTACCCACACACATTTGGAACTCTCCTGGGGTACCCTCACACATATTATTCCCTCATTTAGTGGATATTTTGACAAAAAAGTGAAATTTTCAAAAATCCAAAAAATTGGCTGAAAACGACTAAATATCAAGGACTCATTGCGTGAATCAGTTTGGAACTGAAATCGGAATGCTCACTGACATTTCCCCTATCTGAAAGTCTGATAAACGCCAGAAAAATGACTAAGTCCAAAAAAACTTTTTTTCAACTTTTTTCAATTTTTCCCCCGTGGGATATATATTCTACCCACACACATTTGGAACTCTCCTGGGGTACCCTCACACATATTATTCCCTCATTTAGTGGATATTTTCACAAAAAAGTGACATTTTCAAAAATCCAGAAAATTGGCTGAAAACGACTAAATAACAAGGACTCATTGGGAGAATCACTCTGGAACTGAAATCGTAACGCTCACTGACATTTGCCCTATCTGAAAGTCTGATAAACGCCAGAAAAATGACTAAGTTCAAAAAAAAATTTTTTCAACTTTTTTCAATTTTACCCCAATGGGATATATATTCTACCCACACACATTTGGAACTCTCCTGGGGTACCCTCACACATATTATTCCCTCATTTAGTGGATATTTTCACAAAAAAGTGAAATTTTCAAAAATCCAAAATATTGGCTGAAAACGACAAAATATCAAGGACTCAATGGGCGAATCGCTCTGGAACTGAAATCGGAACGCTCACTGACATTTCCACTATCTGAAAGTCTGATAAACGCCCGAAAAATGACTAAGTCCAAAAAAAAAAAATTTTTCAACTTTTTCCAAATTTACCCCCGTGGGATATATATTCTACCCACAGACAATTGGAACTCTCCTGGGGTACCCTCAGACATATTATTCCCTCATTTAGTGGATATTTTCACAAAAAAGTGAAATTTTCAAAAATCCAAAATATTGTCTGAAAACGTCTAAATATCAAGGACTCATTGGGCGAATCGCTCTGGAACTGAAATCGGAACGCTCACTGACATTTCCCCTATCTGAAAGTTTGATAAACGCCGGAAAAATGACTAAGTCCAAAAAAAAATTTTTTAAACTTTTTTCAATTTTACATCCGTCAGATATATATTCTACCCACACACATTTGGAACTCTCCTGGGGTACCCTCACACATATTATTCCCTCATTTAGTGGATATTTTCACAAAAAAGTGAAATTTTCAAAAATCCAAAATATTGGCTGAAAACGACTAAATATCAAGGACTCATTGGGCGAATCGCTCTGGAACTGAAATCAGAATGCTCACTGACATTTGCCCTATCTGAAAGTTTGATAAACGCCGGAAAAATGACTAAGTCCAAAAAAAAAAATTTTTCAACTTTTTTCAATTTTACCCCCGTCAGATATATATTCTACACACACACATTTGGAACTCTCCTGGGGTACCCTCACACATATTATTCCCTCATTTAGTGGATATTTTCACAAAAAAGTGAAATTTTCAAAAATCCAAAATATTGTCTGAAAACGACTAAATATCAAGGACTCATTGGGCGAATCGCTCTGGAACTGAAATGGGAATGCTCACTGACATTTCCCCTATCTGAAAGTCTGATAAACGCCGGAAAAATGACAAAGTCCAAAAAAAAAATGTTTTCAACTTTTTTCAATTTTACCCCGGTCAGATATATATTCTACCCACACACATTTGGAACTCTCCTGGGGTACCCTCACACATATTATTCCCTCATTTAGTGGATATTTTCACAAAAAAGTGACATTTTCAAAAATCCAAAAAATTGGCTGAAAACGACTAAATATCAAGGACTCATTGGGCGAATCGCTCTGGAACTGAAATCGGAACGCTCACTGACATTTGCCCTATCTGAAAGTCTGATAAACGCCAGAAAAAGGACTAAGTCCAAAAAAAAATTTTTTTCAACTTTTTTCAATTTTACCCCCGTGGGATATATATTCTACCCACACACATTTGGAACTCTCCTGGGGTACCCTCACACATATTATTCCCTCATTTAGTGGATATTTTCACAAAAAAGTGACATTTTCAAAAATCCAAAAAATTGGCTGAAAACGACTAAATATCAAGGACTCATTGGGCGAATCGCTCTGGAACTGAAATCGGAACACTCACTGACATTTGCCCTATTTGAAAGTCTGATAAACGCCAGAAAAATCACTAAGTCTAAAAAAATTTTTTTTTTTTCCTTTTTCAATTTTACCCCCGTGGGATATATATTCTACGCACACACATTTGGAACTCTCCTGGCGTACCCTCACACATATTATTCCCTCATTTAGTGGATATTTTCACAAAAAAGTGAAATTTTCAAAAATCCAGAAAATTGGCTGAAAACGACTAAATATCAAGGACTCATTGGGCGAATCGCTCTGGAACTGAAATCGGAATGCTCACTGACATTTCCCCTATCTGAAAGTCTGATAAACGCTAGAAAAATGACTAAGTCCAAAAAAAATTTTTTTTAAACTTTTTTCAATTTTACCCCCGTGGGATATATATTCTACCCACACACATTTGGAACTCTGCTGGGGTACCCTCACACATATTATTCCCTCATTTAGTGGATATTTTCACAAAAAAGTGACATTTTCAAAAATCCAGAAAATTGGCTGAAAACGACTAAATAACAAGGACTCATTGGGAGAATCACTCTGGAACTGAAATCGGAACGCTCACTGACATTTGCCCTATCTGAAAGTCTGATAAACGCCAGAAAAATGACTAAGTTCAAAAAAAATTTTTTTCAACTTTTTTCAATTTTACCCCAATGGGATATATATTCTACCCACACACATTTGGAACTCTCCTGGGGTACCCTCACACATATTATTCCCTCATTTAGTGGATATTTTCACAAAAAAGTGAAATTTTCAAAAATCCAAAAAATTGGCTGAAAACGACTAAATATCAAGGACTCATTGCGTGAATCAGTTTGGAACTGAAATCGGAATGCTCACTTACATTTCCCCTATCTGAAAGTCTGATAAACGCCAGAAAAATGACTAAGTCCAAAAAAACTTTTTTTCAACTTTTTTCAATTTTTCCCCCGTGGGATATATATTCTACCCACACACATTTGGAACTCTCCTGGGGTACCCTCACACATATTATTCCCTCATTTAGTGGATATTTTCACAAAAAAGTGACATTTTCAAAAATCCAGAAAATTGGCTGAAAACGACTAAATAAAAAGGACTCATTGGGAGAATCACTCTGGAACTGAAATCGTAACGCTCACTGATATTTGCCCTATCTGAAAGTCTGATAAACGCCAGAAAAATGACTAAGTTCAAAAAAAAATTTTTTCAACTTTTTTCAATTTTTCCCCCGTGGGATATATATTCTACCCACACACATTTGGAACTCTCCTGGGGTACCCTCACACATATTATTCCCTCATTTAGTGGATATTTTCACAAAAAAGTGACATTTTCAAAAATCCAGAAAATTGGCTGAAAACGACTAAATATCAAGGACTCATTGGGCGAATCGCTCTGGAACTGAAATGGGAATGCTCACTGACATTTCCCCTATCTGAAAGTCTGATAAACGCCGGAAAAATGACAAAGTCCAAAAAAAAAATGTTTTCAACTTTTTTCAATTTTACCCCGGTCAGATATATATTCTACCCACACACATTTGGAACTCTCCTGGGGTACCCTCACACATATTATTCCCTCATTTAGTGGATATTTTCACAAAAAAGTGACATTTTCAAAAATCCAAAAAATTGGCTGAAAACGACTAAATATCAAGGACTCATTGGGCGAATCGCTCTGGAACTGAAATCGGAACGCTCACTGACATTTGCCCTATCTGAAAGTCTGATAAACGCCAGAAAAAGGACTAAGTCCAAAAAAAAATTTTTTTCAACTTTTTTCAATTTTACCCCCGTGGGATATATATTCTACCCACACACATTTGGAACTCTCCTGGGGTACCCTCACACATATTATTCCCTCATTTAGTGGATATTTTCACAAAAAAGTGACATTTTCAAAAATCCAAAAAATTGGCTGAAAACGACTAAATATCAAGGACTCATTGGGCGAATCGCTCTGGAACTGAAATCGGAACACTCACTGACATTTGCCCTATTTGAAAGTCTGATAAACGCCAGAAAAATCACTAAGTCTAAAAAAATTTTTTTTTTTTCCTTTTTTCAATTTTACCCCCGTGGGATATATATTCTACGCACACACATTTGGAACTCTCCTGGCGTACCCTCACACATATTATTCCCTCATTTAGTGGATATTTTCACAAAAAAGTGAAATTTTCAAAAATCCAGAAAATTGGCTGAAAACGACTAAATATCAAGGACTCATTGGGCGAATCGCTCTGGAACTGAAATCGGAATGCTCACTGACATTTCCCCTATCTGAAAGTCTGATAAACGCTAGAAAAATGACTAAGTCCAAAAAAAATTTTTTTTAAACTTTTTTCAATTTTACCCCCGTGGGATATATATTCTACCCACACACATTTGGAACTCTGCTGGGGTACCCTCACACATATTATTCCCTCATTTAGTGGATATTTTCACAAAAAAGTGACATTTTCAAAAATCCAGAAAATTGGCTGAAAACGACTAAATAACAAGGACTCATTGGGAGAATCACTCTGGAACTGAAATCGGAACGCTCACTGACATTTGCCCTATCTGAAAGTCTGATAAACGCCAGAAAAATGACTAAGTTCAAAAAAAATTTTTTTCAACTTTTTTCAATTTTACCCCAATGGGATACATATTCTACCCACACACATTTGGAACTCTCCTGGGGTACCCTCACACATATTATTCCCTCATTTAGTGGATATTTTCACAAAAAAGTGAAATTTTCAAAAATCCAAAAAATTGGCTGAAAACGACTAAATATCAAGGACTCATTGCGTGAATCAGTTTGGAACTGAAATCGGAATGCTCACTTACATTTCCCCTATCTGAAAGTCTGATAAACGCCAGAAAAATGACTAAGTCCAAAAAAACTTTTTTTCAACTTTTTTCAATTTTTCCCCCGTGGGATATATATTCTACCCACACACATTTGGAACTCTCCTGGGGTACCCTCACACATATTATTCCCTCATTTAGTGGATATTTTCACAAAAAAGTGACATTTTCAAAAATCCAGAAAATTGGCTGAAAACGACTAAATAAAAAGGACTCATTGGGAGAATCACTCTGGAACTGAAATCGTAACGCTCACTGATATTTGCCCTATCTGAAAGTCTGATAAACGCCAGAAAAATGACTAAGTTCAAAAAAAAATTTTTTCAACTTTTTTCAATTTTTCCCCCGTGGGATATATATTCTACCCACACACATTTGGAACTCTCCTGGGGTACCCTCACACATATTATTCCCTCATTTAGTGGATATTTTCACAAAAAAGTGACATTTTCAAAAATCCAGAAAATTGGCTGAAAACGACTAAATAACAAGGACTCATTGGGAGAATCGCTCTGGAACCGAAATTGGAATGCTCACTGACATTTCCTCTATCTGAAAGTCTGATAAACGCCAGAAAAATGACTAAGTCCAAAAAAAATTTTTTTTCAACTTTTTTCAATTTTACCCCCGTGGGATATATATTCTACCCACACACATTTGGAACTCTCCTGGGGTACCCTCACACATATTATTCCCTCATTTAGTGGATATTTTCACAAAAAAGTGAAATTTTCAAAAATCCAGAAAATTGGCTGAAAACGACTAAATATCAAGGACTCATTGGGAGAATCACTCTGGAACTAAAATCGGAACGCTCACTGACATTTGCCCTATCTGAAAGTCTGATAAACACCAGAAAAATGACTAAGTTCAAAAAAATTTTTTTTTCAACTTTTTTTAATTTTACCCCAATGGGATATATATTCTACCCACACACATTTGGAACTCTCCTGGGGGTACCCTCACACATATTATTCCCTCATTTAGTGGATATTTTGACAAAAAAGTGAAATTTTCAAAAATCCAAAAAATTGGCTGAAAACGACTAAATATCAAGGACTCATTGGGTGAATCAGTCTGGAACTGAAATCGGAATGCTCACTGACATTTGCCCTATCTGAAAGTCTGATAAACGGCAGAATAATGACTAAGTCTTAAAAAGAATTTTTTTCAACTTTTTTCAATTTTACCCCAATGGGATATATATTCTACCCACACACATTTGGAACTCTCCTGGGGGTACCCTCACACATATTATTCCCTCATTTAGTGGATATTTTCACAAAAAAGTGAAATTTTCAAAAATCCAAAAAATTGGCTGAAAACGACTAAATATCAAGGACTCATTGCGTGAATCAGTTTGGAACTGAAATCGGAATGCTCACTGACATTTCCACTATCTGAAAGTCTGATAAACGCCAGAAAAATGACTAAGTCCAAAAAAACTTTTTTTCAACTTTTTTCAATTTTTCCCCCGTGGGATATATATTCTACCCACACACATTTGGAACTCTCCTGGGGTACCCTCACACATATTATTCCCTCATTTAGTGGATATTTTCACAAAAAAGTGACATTTTCAAAAATCCAGAAAATTGGCTGAAAACGACTAAATAACAAGGACTCATTGGGAGAATCACTCTGGAACTGAAATCGGAACGCTCACTGACATTTGCCCTATTTGAAAGTCTGATAAACGCCAGAAAAATGACTAAGTCCAAAAAAAATTTTTTTTCAACTTTTTTCAATTTTACCCCCGTGGGATATATATTCTACCCACACACATTTGGAACTCTCCTGGGGTACCCTCACACATATTATTCTCTCATTTAGCGGATATTTTCACAAAAAAGTGAAATTTTAAAAAATCCAGAAAATTGGCTGAAAACGACTAAATATCAAGGACTCATTGGGCGAATCGCTCTGGAACCGAAATTGGAATGCTCACTGACATTTCCCCTATCTGAAAGTCTGATAAACGCCAGAAAAATGACTAAGTCTAAAAAAACTTTTTTTCAACTTTTTTCAATTTTTCCCCCGTGGGATATATATTCTACCCACACACATTTGGAACTCTCCTGGGGTACCCTCACACATATTATTCCCTCATTTAGTGGATATTTTGACAAAAAAGTGAAATTTTCAAAAATCCAAAAAATTGGCTGAAAACGACTAAATATCAAGGACTCATTGCGTGAATCAGTTTGGAACTGAAATCGGAATGCTCACTGACATTTCCCCTATCTGAAAGTCTGATAAACGCCAGAAAAATGACTAAGTCCAAAAAAACTTTTTTTCAACTTTTTTCAATTTTTCCCCCGTGGGATATATATTCTACCCACACACATTTGGAACTCTCCTGGGGTACCCTCACACATGTTATTCCCTCATTTAGTGGATATTTTCACAAAAAAGTGACATTTTCAAAAATCCAGAAAATTGGCTGAAAACGACTAAATAACAAGGACTCATTGGGAGAATCACTCTGGAACTGAAATCGTAACGCTCACTGACATTTGCCCTATCTGAAAGTCTGATAAACGCCAGAAAAATGACTAAGTTCAAAAAAAAATTTTTTCAACTTTTTTCAATTTTACCCCAATGGGATATATATTCTACCCACACACATTTGGAACTCTCCTGGGGTACCCTCACACATATTATTCCCTCATTTAGTGGATATTTTCACAAAAAAGTGAAATTTTCAAAAATCCAAAATATTGGCTGAAAACGACAAAATATCAAGGACTCAATGGGCGAATCGCTCTGGAACTGAAATCGGAACGCTCACTGACATTTCCACTATCTGAAAGTCTGATAAACGCCCGAAAAATGACTAAGTCCAAAAAAAAAAAATTTTTCAACTTTTTCCAAATTTACCCCCGTGGGATATATATTCTACCCACAGACAATTGGAACTCTCCTGGGGTACCCTCAGACATATTATTCCCTCATTTAGTGGATATTTTCACAAAAAAGTGAAATTTTCAAAAATCCAAAATATTGTCTGAAAACGTCTAAATATCAAGGACTCATTGGGCGAATCGCTCTGGAACTGAAATCGGAACGCTCACTGACATTTCCCCTATCTGAAAGTTTGATAAACGCCGGAAAAATGACTAAGTCCAAAAAAAAATTTTTTAAACTTTTTTCAATTTTACATCCGTCAGATATATATTCTACCCACACACATTTGGAACTCTCCTGGGGTACCCTCACACATATTATTCCCTCATTTAGTGGATATTTTCACAAAAAAGTGAAATTTTCAAAAATCCAAAATATTGGCTGAAAACGACTAAATATCAAGGACTCATTGGGCGAATCGCTCTGGAACTGAAATCAGAATGCTCACTGACATTTGCCCTATCTGAAAGTTTGATAAACGCCGGAAAAATGACTAAGTCCAAAAAAAAAAATTTTTCAACTTTTTTCAATTTTACCCCCGTCAGATATATATTCTACACACACACATTTGGAACTCTCCTGGGGTACCCTCACACATATTATTCCCTCATTTAGTGGATATTTTCACAAAAAAGTGAAATTTTCAAAAATCCAAAATATTGTCTGAAAACGACTAAATATCAAGGACTCATTGGGCGAATCGCTCTGGAACTGAAATGGGAATGCTCACTGACATTTCCCCTATCTGAAAGTCTGATAAACGCCGGAAAAATGACAAAGTCCAAAAAAAAAATGTTTTCAACTTTTTTCAATTTTACCCCGGTCAGATATATATTCTACCCACACACATTTGGAACTCTCCTGGGGTACCCTCACACATATTATTCCCTCATTTAGTGGATATTTTCACAAAAAAGTGACATTTTCAAAAATCCAAAAAATTGGCTGAAAACGACTAAATATCAAGGACTCATTGGGCGAATCGCTCTGGAACTGAAATCGGAACGCTCACTGACATTTGCCCTATCTGAAAGTCTGATAAACGCCAGAAAAAGGACTAAGTCCAAAAAAAAATTTTTTTCAACTTTTTTCAATTTTACCCCCGTGGGATATATATTCTACCCACACACATTTGGAACTCTCCTGGGGTACCCTCACACATATTATTCCCTCATTTAGTGGATATTTTCACAAAAAAGTGACATTTTCAAAAATCCAAAAAATTGGCTGAAAACGACTAAATATCAAGGACTCATTGGGCGAATCGCTCTGGAACTGAAATCGGAACACTCACTGACATTTGCCCTATTTGAAAGTCTGATAAACGCCAGAAAAATCACTAAGTCTAAAAAAATTTTTTTTTTTTCCTTTTTTCAATTTTACCCCCGTGGGATATATATTCTACGCACACACATTTGGAACTCTCCTGGCGTACCCTCACACATATTATTCCCTCATTTAGTGGATATTTTCACAAAAAAGTGAAATTTTCAAAAATCCAGAAAATTGGCTGAAAACGACTAAATATCAAGGACTCATTGGGCGAATCGCTCTGGAACTGAAATCGGAATGCTCACTGACATTTCCCCTATCTGAAAGTCTGATAAACGCTAGAAAAATGACTAAGTCCAAAAAAAATTTTTTTTAAACTTTTTTCAATTTTACCCCCGTGGGATATATATTCTACCCACACACATTTGGAACTCTGCTGGGGTACCCTCACACATATTATTCCCTCATTTAGTGGATATTTTCACAAAAAAGTGACATTTTCAAAAATCCAGAAAATTGGCTGAAAACGACTAAATAACAAGGACTCATTGGGAGAATCACTCTGGAACTGAAATCGGAACGCTCACTGACATTTGCCCTATCTGAAAGTCTGATAAACGCCAGAAAAATGACTAAGTTCAAAAAAAATTTTTTTCAACTTTTTTCAATTTTACCCCAATGGGATATATATTCTACCCACACACATTTGGAACTCTCCTGGGGTACCCTCACACATATTATTCCCTCATTTAGTGGATATTTTCACAAAAAAGTGAAATTTTCAAAAATCCAAAAAATTGGCTGAAAACGACTAAATATCAAGGACTCATTGCGTGAATCAGTTTGGAACTGAAATCGGAATGCTCACTTACATTTCCCCTATCTGAAAGTCTGATAAACGCCAGAAAAATGACTAAGTCCAAAAAAACTTTTTTTCAACTTTTTTCAATTTTTCCCCCGTGGGATATATATTCTACCCACACACATTTGGAACTCTCCTGGGGTACCCTCACACATATTATTCCCTCATTTAGTGGATATTTTCACAAAAAAGTGACATTTTCAAAAATCCAGAAAATTGGCTGAAAACGACTAAATAAAAAGGACTCATTGGGAGAATCACTCTGGAACTGAAATCGTAACGCTCACTGATATTTGCCCTATCTGAAAGTCTGATAAACGCCAGAAAAATGACTAAGTTCAAAAAAAAATTTTTTCAACTTTTTTCAATTTTTCCCCCGTGGGATATATATTCTACCCACACACATTTGGAACTCTCCTGGGGTACCCTCACACATATTATTCCCTCATTTAGTGGATATTTTCACAAAAAAGTGAAATTTTCAAAAATCCAGAAAATTGGCTGAAAACGACTAAATATCAAGGACTCATTGGGAGAATCACTCTGGAACTGAAATCGGAACGCTCACTGACATTTGCCCTATCTGAAAGTCTGATAAACACCAGAAAAATGACTAAGTTCAAAAAAATTTTTTTTTCAACTTTTTTTAATTTTACCCCAATGGGATATATATTCTACCCACACACATTTGGAACTCTCCTGGGGGTACCCTCACACATATTATTCCCTCATTTAGTGGATATTTTCACAAAAAAGTGAAATTTTCAAAAATCCAAAAAATTGGCTGAAAACGACTAAATATCAAGGACTCATTGCGTGAATCAGTTTGGAACTGAAATCGGAATGCTCACTGACATTTCCCCTATCTGAAAGTCTGATAAACGCCAGAAAAATGACTAAGTCTAAAAAAACTTTTTTTCAACTTTTTTCAATTTTTCCCCCGTGGGATATATATTCTACCCACACACATTTGGAACTCTCCTGGGGTACCCTCACACATATTATTCCCTCATTTAGTGGATATTTTGACAAAAAAGTGAAATTTTCAAAAATCCAAAAAATTGGCTGAAAACGACTAAATATCAAGGACTCATTGCGTGAATCAGTTTGGAACTGAAATCGGAATGCTCACTGACATTTCCCCTATCTGAAAGTCTGATAAACGCCAGAAAAATGACTAAGTCCAAAAAAACTTTTTTTCAACTTTTTTCAATTTTTCCCCCGTGGGATATATATTCTACCCACACACATTTGGAACTCTCCTGGGGTACCCTCACACATATTATTCCCTCATTTAGTGGATATTTTCACAAAAAAGTGACATTTTCAAAAATCCAGAAAATTGGCTGAAAACGACTAAATAACAAGGACTCATTGGGAGAATCACTCTGGAACTGAAATCGTAACGCTCACTGACATTTGCCCTATCTGAAAGTCTGATAAACGCCAGAAAAATGACTAAGTTCAAAAAAAAATTTTTTCAACTTTTTTCAATTTTACCCCAATGGGATATATATTCTACCCACACACATTTGGAACTCTCCTGGGGTACCCTCACACATATTATTCCCTCATTTAGTGGATATTTTCACAAAAAAGTGAAATTTTAAAAAATCCAGAAAATTGGCTGAAAACGACTAAATATCAAGGACTCATTGGGCGAATCGCTCTGGATCCGAAATCGGAATGCTCACTGACATTTCCCCTATCTGAAAGTCTGATAAACGCCAGAAAAATGACTAAGTCCAAAAAAAATTTTTTTTCAACTTTTTTCAATTTTACCCCCGTGGGATATATATTCTACCCACACACATTTGGAACTCTCCTGGGGTACCCTCACACATATTATTTCCTCATTTAGTGGATATTTTCACAAAAAAGTGACATTTTCAAAAATCCAAAAAATTGGCTGAAAACGACTAAATATCAAGGACTCATTGGGAGAATCACTCTGGAACTGAAATCGGAACGCTCACTGACATTTGCCCTATCTGAAAGTCTGATAAACGCCAGAAAAATGACTAAGTTCAAAAAAAATTTTTTTCAACTTTTTTCAATTTTACCCCAATGGGATATATATTTTACCCACACACATTTGGAACTCTCCTGGGGTACCCTCACACATATTATTCCCTCATTTAGTGGATATTTTGACAAAAAAGTGAAATTTTCAAAAATCCAAAAAATTGGCTGAAAACGACTAAATATCAAGGACTCATTGGGTGAATCAGTCTGGAACTGAAATCGGAATGCTCACTGACATTTGCCCTATCTGAAAGTCTGATAAACGGCAGAATAATGACTAAGTCTTAAAAAGAATTTTTTTCAACTTTTTTCAATTTTACCCCAATGGGATATATATTCTACCCACACACATTTGGAACTCTCCTGGGGGTACCCTCACACATATTATTCCCTCATTTAGTGGATATTTTCACAAAAAAGTGAAATTTTCAAAAATCCAAAAAATTGGCTGAAAACGACTAAATATCAAGGACTCATTGCGTGAATCAGTTTGGAACTGAAATCGGAATGCTCACTGACATTTCCACTATCTGAAAGTCTGATAAACGCCAGAAAAATGACTAAGTCCAAAAAAACTTTTTTTCAACTTTTTTCAATTTTTCCCCCGTGGGATATATATTCTACCCACACACATTTGGAACTCTCCTGGGGTACCCTCACACATATTATTCCCTCATTTAGTGGATATTTTCACAAAAAAGTGACATTTTCAAAAATCCAGAAAATTGGCTGAAAACGACTAAATAACAAGGACTCATTGGGAGAATCACTCTGGAACTGAAATCGGAACGCTCACTGACATTTGCCCTATTTGAAAGTCTGATAAACGCCAGAAAAATGACTAAGTCCAAAAAAAATTTTTTTTCAACTTTTTTCAATTTTACCCCCGTGGGATATATATTCTACCCACACACATTTGGAACTCTCCTGGGGTACCCTCACACATATTATTCTCTCATTTAGCGGATATTTTCACAAAAAAGTGAAATTTTAAAAAATCCAGAAAATTGGCTGAAAACGACTAAATATCAAGGACTCATTGGGCGAATCGCTCTGGAACCGAAATTGGAATGCTCACTGACATTTCCCCTATCTGAAAGTCTGATAAACGCCAGAAAAATGACTAAGTCCAAAAAAAATTTTTTTTCAACTTTTTTCAATTTTACCCCCGTGGGATATATATTCTACCCACACACATTTGGAACTCTCCTGGGGTACCCTCACACATATTATTCCCTCATTTAGTGGATATTTTCACAAAAAAGTGAAATTTTCAAAAATCCAGAAAATTGGCTGAAAACGACTAAATATCAAGGACTCATTGGGAGAATCACTCTGGAACTGAAATCGGAACGCTCACTGACATTTGCCCTATCTGAAAGTCTGATAAACACCAGAAAAATGACTAAGTTCAAAAAAAATTTTTTTTCAACTTTTTTTAATTTTACCCCAATGGGATATATATTCTACCCACACACATTTGGAACTCTCCTGGGGGTACCCTCACACATATTATTCCCTCATTTAGTGGATATTTTCACAAAAAAGTGAAATTTTCAAAAATCCAAAAAATTGGCTGAAAACGACTAAATATCAAGGACTCATTGCGTGAATCAGTTTGGAACTGAAATCGGAATGCTCACTGACATTTCCCCAATCTGATAGTCTGATAAACGCCAGAAAAATGACTAAGTTCAAAAAAAAATTTTTTCAACTTTTTTCAATTTTACCCCAATGGGATATATATTCTACCCACACACATTTGGAACTCTCCTGGGGTACCCTCACACATATTATTCCCTCATTTAGTGGATATTTTCACAAAAAAGTGACATTTTCAAAAATCCAAAAAATTGGCTGAAAACAACTAAATATCAAGGACTCATTGGGCGAATCGCTCTGGAACTGAAATCGGAACGCTCACTGACATTTGCCCTATCTGAAAGTCTGATAAACGCCAGAAAAATGACTAAGTCCAAAAAAAAATTTTTTTCAACTTTTTTCAATTTTACCCCCGTGGGATATATATTTTACCCACACACATTTGGAACTCTCCTGGGGTACCCTCACACATATTATTCCCTCATTTAGTGGATATTTTGACAAAAAAGTGAAATTTTCAAAAATCCAAAAAATTGGCTGAAAACGACTAAATATCAAGGACTCATTGGGTGAATCAGTCTGGAACTGAAATCGGAATGCTCACTGACATTTCCCCTATCTGAAAGTCTGATAAACGGCAGAATAATGACTAAGTCCAAAAAAGAATTTTTTTCAACTTTTTTCAATTTTACCCCAATGGGATATATATTCTACCCACACACATTTGGAACTCTCCTGGGGGTACCCTCACACATATTATTCCCTCATTTAGTGGATATTTTCACAAAAAAGTGAAATTTTCAAAAATCCAAAAAATTAGCTGAAAACGACTAAATATCAAGGACTCATTGCGTGAATCAGTTTGGAACTGAAATCGGAATGCTCACTGACATTTCCCCTATCTGAAAGTCTGATAAACGCCAGAAAAATGACTAAGTCCAAAAAAACTTTTTTTCAACTTTTTTCAATTTTTCCCCCGTGGGATATATATTCTACCCACAAACATTTGGAACTCTCCTGGGGTACCCTCACACATATTATTCCCTCATTTAGTGGATATTTTTACAAAAAAGTGACATTTTCAAAAATCCAGAAAATTGGCTGAAAACGACTAAATAACAAGGACTCATTGGGAGAATCACTCTGGAACTGAAATCGGAACGCTCACTGACATTTGCCCTATCTGAAAGTCTGATAAACGCCAGAAAAATGACTAAGTTCAAAAAAAAATTTTTTCAACTTTTTTCAATTTTACCCCAATGGGATATATATTCTACCCACACACATTTGGAACTCTCCTGGGGTACCCTCACACATATTATTCCCTCATTTAGTGGATATTTTGACAAAAAAGTGACATTTTCAAAAATCCAAAAAATTGGCTGAAAACGACTAAATATCAAGGACTCATTGGGTGAATCAGTCTGGAACTGAAATCGGAATGCTCACTGACATTTCCCCTATCTGAAAGTCTGATAAACGGCAGAATAATGACTAAGTCCACAAAAGAATTTTTTTCAACTTTTTTCAATTTTACCCCAATGGGATATATATTCTACCCACACACATTTGGAACTCTCCTGGGGGTACCCTCACACATATTATTCCCTCATTTAGTGGATATTTTGACAAAAAAGTGAAATTTTCAAAAATCCAAAAAATTGGCTGAAAACGACTAAATATCAAGGACTCATTGCGTGAATCAGTTTGGAACTGAAATCGGAATGCTCACTGACATTTCCCCTATCTGAAAGTCTGATAAACGCCAGAAAAATGACTAAGTCCAAAAAAACTTTTTTTCAACTTTTTTCAATTTTTCCCCCGTGGGATATATATTCTACCCACACACATTTGGAACTCTCCTGGGGTACTCTCACACATATTATTCCCTCATTTAGTGGATATTTTCACAAAAAAGTGACATTTTCAAAAATCCAGAAAATTGGCTGAAAACGACTAAATAACAAGGACTCATTGGGAGAATCACTCTGGAACTGAAATCGGAATGCTCACTGACATTTGCCCTATCTGAAAGTCTGATAAACGCCAGAAAAATGACTAAGTTCAAAAAAAAATTTTTTCAACTTTTTTCAATTTTACCCCAATGGGATATATATTCTACCCACACACATTTGGAACTCTCCTGGGGTACCCTCACACATATTATTCCCTCATTTAGTGGATATTTTCACAAAAAAGTGAAATTTTAAAAAATCCAGAAAATTGGCTGAAAACGACTAAATATCAAGGACTCATTGGGCGAATCGCTCTGGAACCGAAATCGGAATGCTCACTGACATTTCCCCTATCTGAAAGTCTGATAAACGCCAGAAAAATGACTAAGTCCAAAAAAAATTTTTTTTCAACTTTTTTCAATTTAACCCCCGTGGGATATATATTCTACCCACACACATTTGGAACTCTCCTGGGGTACCCTCACACATATTATTCCCTCATTTAGTGGATATTTTCACAAAAAAGTGAAATTTTCAAAAATCCAGAAAACTGGCTGAAAACGACTAAATATCAAGGACTCATTGGGAGAATCACTCTGGAACTGAAATCGGAACGCTCACTGACATTTGCCCTATCTGAAAGTCTGATAAACACCAGAAAAATGACTAAGTTTAAAAAAAAATTTTTTTCAACTTTTTTCAATTTTACCCCAATTTGATATATATTTTACCCACACACATTTGGAACTCTCCTGGGGTACCCTCACACATATTATTCCCTCATTTAGTGGATATTTTGACAAAAAAGTGAAATTTTCAAAAATCCAAAAAATTGGCTGAAAACGACTAAATATCAAGGACTCATTGGGTGAATCAGTCTGGAACTGAAATCGGAATGCTCACTGACATTTGCCCTATCTGAAAGTCTGATAAACGGCAGAATAATGACTAAGTCCAAAAAAGAATTTTTTTCAACTTTTTTCAATTTTACCCCAATGGGATATATATTCTACCCACACACATTTGGAACTCTCCTGGGGGTACCCTCACACATATTATTCCCTCATTTAGTGGATATTTTCACAAAAAAGTGAAATTTTCAAAAATCCAGAAAATTGGCTGAAAACGACTAAATATCAAGGACTCATTGGGCGAATCGCTCTGGAACCAAAATTGGAATGCTCACTGACATTTGCCCTATCTGAAAGTCTGATAAACACCAGAAAAATGACTAAGTTCAAAAAAAAAATTTTTTCAACTTTTTTCAATTTTACCCCAATGGGATATATATTCTACCCACACACATTTGGAACTCTCCTGGGGTACCCTCACACATATTATTCCCTCATTTAGTGGATATTTTCACAAAAAAGTGACATTTTCAAAAATCCCAAAAATTGGCTGAAAACGACTAAATATCAAGGACTCATTGGGCGAATCGCTCTGGAACTGAAATCGGAACGCTCACTGACATTTGCCCTATCTGAAAGTCTGATAAACGCCAGAAAAATGACTAAGTCCAAAAAAAAATTTTTTTCAACTTTTTTCAATTTTACCCCCGTGGGATATATATTTTACCCACACACATTTGGAACTCTCCTGGGGTACCCTCACACATATTATTCCCTCATTTAGTGGATATTTTGACAAAAAAGTGAAATTTTCAAAAATCCAAAAAATTGGCTGAAAACGACTAAATATCAAGGACTCATTGGGTGAATCAGTCTGGAACTGAAATCGGAATGCTCACTGACATTTCCCCTATCTGAAAGTCTGATAAACGGCAGAATAATGACTAAGTCCAAAAAAGAATTTTTTTCAACTTTTTTCAATTTTACCCCAATGGGATATATATTCTACCCACACACATTTGGAACTCTCCTGGGGGTACCCTCACACATATTATTCCCTCATTTAGTGGATATTTTGACAAAAAAGTGAAATTTTCAAAAATCCAAAAAATTGGCTGAAAACGACTAAATATCAAGGACTCATTGCGTGAATCAGTTTGGAACTGAAATCGGAATGCTCACTGACATTTCCCCTATCTGAAAGTCTGATAAACGCCAGAAAAATGACTAAGTCCAAAAAAACTTTTTTTCAACTTTTTTCAATTTTTCCCCCGTGGGATATATATTCTACCCACACACATTTGGAACTCTCCTAGGGTACCCTCACACATATTATTCCCTCATTTAGTGGATATTTTCACAAAAAAGTGACATTTTCAAAAATCCAGAAAATTGGCTGAAAACGACTAAATAACAAGGACTCATTGGGAGAATCACTCTGGAACTGAAATCGGAACGCTCACTGACATTTGCCCTATCTGAAAGTCTGATAAACGCCAGAAAAATGACTAAGTTCAAAAAAAAATTTTTTCAACTTTTTTCAATTTTACCCCAATGGGATATATATTCTACCCACACACATTTGGAACTCTCCTGGGGTACCCTCACACATATTATTCCCTCATTTAGTGGATATTTTCACAAAAAAGTGAAATTTTAAAAAATCCAGAAAATTGGCTGAAAACGACTAAATATCAAGGACTCATTGGGCGAATCGCTCTGGAACCGAAATTGGAATGCTCACTGACAGTTCCCCTATCTGAAAGTCTGATAAACGCCAGAAAAATGACTAAGTCCAAGAAAAAATTTTTTTCAACTTTTTTCAATTTTACCCCCGTGGGATATATATTCTACCCACACACATTTGGAACTCTCCTGGGGTACCCTCACACATATTATTCCCTCATTTAGTGGATATTTTCACAAAAAAGTGAAATTTTCAAAAATCCCCAAAATTGGCTGAAAACGACTAAATATCAAGGACTCATTGGGTGAATCAGTCTGGAACTGAAATCGGAATGCTCACTGACATTTCCCCTATCTGAAAGTCTGATAAACGGCAGAATAATGACTAAGTCCAAAAAAGAATTTTTTTCAACTTTTTTCAATTTTACCCCAATGGGATATATATTCTACCCACACACATTTGGAACTCTCCTGGGGTACCCTCACACATATTATTCCCTCATTTAGTGGATATTTTCACAAAAAAGTGAAATTTTCAAAAATCCAGAAAATTGGCTGAAAACGACTAAATAACAATGTCTCATTGGGCGAATCGCTCTGGAACTGAAATCGGAACACTCACTGACATTTCCCCTATCTGAAAGTCTGATAAATGCCGGAAAAATGACTAAGTCCAAAAAAGAATTTTTTTCAACTTTTTTCAATTTTACCCCAATGGGATATATATTCTACCCACACACATTTGGAACTTTGTCCTGGGGGTACCCTCACACATATTATTCCCTCATATAGTGGATATTTTCACAAAAAAGTAAAATTTTCAAAAATCCAAAAAATTGGCTGAAAACGACTAAATATCAAGGACTGAATCAAGGGTGAATCAGTCTGGAACTGAAATTGGAATGCTCACTGACTTTTCCCCTATCTGAAAGTCTGATAAACGCCAGAAAAAGGACTAAGTCCAAAAAAAAAATTTTTTCAACTTTTTTCAATTTTACCCCCGTGGGATATATATTCTACCCACACAGATTTGGAACTCTCCTGGGGTACCCTCACACATATTATTCCCTCATTAAATGGATATTTTGACAAAAAAGTGAAATTTTCAAAAATCCAAAAAATTGGCTGAAAACGACTAAATATCAAGGACTCATTGGGTGAATCAGTCTGGAACTGAAATCGGAATGCTCACTGACATTTCCCCTATCTGAAAGTCTGATAAACGCCAGAAAAATGACTAAGTCCAAAAAAACTTTTTTTCAACTTTTTTCAATTTTTCCCCCGTGGGATATATATTCTACCCACACACATTTGGAACTCTCCTGGGGTACCCTCACACATATTATTCCCTCATTTAGTGGATATTTTCACAAAAAAGTGAAATTTTCAAAAATCCAGAAAATTGGCTGAAAACGACTAAATAACAAGGACTCATTGGGAGAATCACTCTGGAACTGAAATCGGAACTCTCACTGACATTTGCCCTATCTGAAAGTCTGATAAACGCCAGAAAAAGGACTAAGTCCAAAAAAAAATTTTTTTCAACTTTTTTCAATTTTACCCCCGTGGGATATATATTCTACCCACACACATTTGGAACTCTCCTGGGGTACCCTCACACATATTATTCCCTCATTTAGTGGATATTTTCACAAAAAAGTGACATTTTCAAAAATCCAAAAAATTGGCTGAAAACGACTAAATATCAAGGACTCATTGGGCGAATCGCTCTGGAACTGAAATCGGAACGCTCACTGACATTTGCCCTATCTGAAAGTCTGATAAACGGCAGAATAATGACTAAGTCCAAAAAAGAATTTTTTTCAACTTTTTTCAATTTTACCCCAATGGGATATATATTCTACCCACACACATTTGGAACTCTCCTGGGGGTACCCTCACACATATTATTCCCTCATTTAGTGGATATTTTGACAAAAATGTGAAATTTTCAAAAATCCAAAAAATTGGCTGAAAACGACTAAATATCAAGGACTCATTGCGTGAATCAGTTTGGAACTGAAATCGGAATGCTCACTGACATTTCCCCTATCTGAAAGTCTGATAAACGCCAGAAAAATGACTAAGTCCAAAAAAACTTTTTTTCAACTTTTTTCAATTTTTCCCCCGTGGGATATATATTCTACCCACACACATTTGGAACTCTCCTGGGGTACCCTCACACATATTATTCCCTCATTTAGTGGATATTTTCACAAAAAAGTGACATTTTCAAAAATCCAGAAAATTGGCTGAAAACGACTAAATAACAAGGACTCATTGGGAGAATCACTCTGGAACTGAAATCGGAATGCTCACTGACATTTGCCCTATCTGAAAGTCTGATAAACGCCAGAAAAATGACTAAGTTCAAAAAAAAATTTTTTCAACTTTTTTCAATTTTACCCCAATGGGATATATATTCTACCCACACACATTTGGAACTCTCCTGGGGTACCCTCACACATATTATTCCCTCATTTAGTGGATATTTTCACAAAAAAGTGAAATTTTAAAAAATCCAGAAAATTGGCTGAAAACGACTAAATATCAAGGACTCATTGGGCGAATCGCTCTGGAACCGAAATTGGAATGCTCACTGACATTTCCCCTATCTGAAAGTCTGATAAACGCCAGAAAAATGACTAAGTCCAAAAAAAATTTTTTTTCAACTTTTTTCAATTTTACCCCCGTGGGATATATATTCTACCCACACACATTTGGAACTCTCCTGGGGTACCCTCACACATATTATTCCCTCATTTAGTGGATGTTTTCACAAAAAAGTGAAATTTTAAAAAATCCAGAAAATTGGCTGAAAACGACTAAATATCAAGGACTCATTGGGAGAATCACTCTGGAACTGAAATAGGAATGCTCACTGACATTTGCCCTATCTGAAAGTCTGATAAACGCCAGAAAAATGACTAAGTCCAAAAAAGAATTTTTTTCAAATTTACCCCAATGGGATATATATTCTACCCACACACATTTGGAACTCTCCTGGGGGTACCCTCACACATATTATTCCCTCATTTAGTGGATATTTTCACAAAAAAGTAAAATTTTCAAAAATCCAAAAACTTGGCTGAAAACGACTAAATATCAAGGACTGAATCAAGGGTGAATCAGTCTGGAACTGAAATCGGAATGCTCACTGACATTTCCCCTATCTGAAAGTCTGATAAACGCCAGAAAAAGGACTAAGTAAAAAAAAAAAATTTTTTCAACTTTTTTCAATTTTACCCCCGTGGGATATATATTCTACCCACACACATTTGGAACTCTCCTGGGGTACCCTCACACATATTATTCCCTCATTTAGTGGATATTTTGACAAAAAAGTGAAATTTTCAAAAATCCAAAAAATTGGCTGAAAACGACTAAATATCAAGGACTCATTGGGTGAATCAGTCTGGAACTGAAATCGGAATGCTCACTGACATTTCCCCTATCTGAAAGTCTGATAAACGCCAGAAAAATGACTAAGTCCAAAAAAACTTTTTTTCAACTTTTTTCAATTTTCCCCCCGTGGGATATATATTCTACCCACACACATTTGGAACTCTCCTGGGGTACCCTCACACATATTATTCCCTCATTTAGTGGATATTTTCACAAAAAAGTGAAATTTTCAAAAATCCAGAAATTTGGCTGAAAACGACTAAATATCAAGGACTCATTGGGAGAATCACTCTGGAACTGAAATCGGAACGCTCACTGACATTTGCCCTATCTGAAAGTCTGATAAACACCAGAAAAATGACTAAGTTCAAAAAAAAATTTTTTTCAACTTTTTTCAATTTTAACCCAATGGGATATATATTCTACCCACACACATTTGGAACTCTGCTGGGTTGCCCTCACACATATTATTCCCTCATTTAGTGGATATTTTCACAAAAAAGTGAAATTTTCAAAAATCCAGAAAATTGGCTGAAAACGACTAAATAACAAGGACTCATTGGGAGAATCACTCTGGAACTGAAATCGGAACTCTCACTGACATTTGCCCTATCTGAAAGTCTGATAAACAAAAGAAAAATGACTAAGTTCAAAAAAATATTTTTTTCAACTTTTTTCAATTTTACCCCAATGGGATATATATTCTACCCACACACATTTGGAACTCTCCTGGGGTACCCTCACACATATTATTCCCTCATTTAGTGGATATTTTCACAAAAAAGTGACATTTTAAAAAATCCAGAAAATTGGCTGAAAACGACTAAATGTCAAGGACTCATTGGTCGAATCGCTCTGGAAGTGAAATCGGAATGCTCACTGACATTTCCCCTATCTGAAAGTCTGATAAACGCCAGAAAAATGACTAAGTCCAAAAAAAAATTTTTTTAACTTTTTTCAATTTTACCCCCGTGGGATATATATTCTACCCACACACATTTGGAACTCTCCTGGGGTACCCTCACACATAATATTCCCTCATTTAGTGGATATTTTCACAAAAAAGTGACATTTTCAAAAATCCAAAAAATTGGCTGAAAACGACTAAATATCAAGGACTCATTGGGCGAATCGCTCTGGAACTGAAATCAGAACGCTCACTGACATTTGCCCTATCTGAAAGTCTGATAAACGCCAGAAAAATGACTAAGTCCAAAAAAGAATTTTTTTCAACTTTTTTCAATTTTACCCCAATGGGATATATATTCTACCCACACACACTTGGAACTCTCCTGGGGTACCCTCACACATATTATTCCCTCATTTAGTGGATATTTTCACAAAAAAGTGAAATTTTCAAAAATCCAGAAAATTGGCTGAAAACGACTAAATAACAATGTCTCATTGGGCGAATCGCTCTGGAACTGAAATCGGAACACTCACTGACATTTCCCCTATCTGAAAGTCTGATAAATGCCGGAAAAATGACTAAGTCCAAAAAAGAATTTTTTTCAACTTTTTTCAATTTTACCCCAATGGGATATATATTCTACCCACACACATTTGGAACTTTCTCCTGGGGGTACCCTCACACATATTATTCCCTCATATAGTGGATATTTTCACAAAAAAGTAAAATTTTCAAAAATCCAAAAAATTGGCTGAAAACGACTAAATATCAAGGACTGAATCAAGGGTGAATCAGTCTGGAACTGAAATTGGAATGCTCACTGACTTTTCCCCTATCTGAAAGTCTGATAAACGCCAGAAAAAGGACTAAGTCCAAAAAAAAAATTTTTTCAACTTTTTTCAATTTTACCCCCGTGGGATATATATTCTACCCACACACATTTGGAACTCTCCTGGGGTACCCTCACACATATTATTCCCTCATTTAATGGATATTTTGACAAAAAAGTGAAATTTTCAAAAATCCAAAAAATTGGCTGAAAACGACTAAATAACAAGGACTCATTGGGAGAATCACTCTGGAACTGAAATCGGAACTCTCACTGACATTTGCCCTATCTGAAAGTCTGATAAACACCAGAAAAATGACTAAGTTCAAAAAAATATTTTTTTCAACTTTTTTCAATTTTACCCCAATGGGATATATATTCTACCCACACACATTTGGAACTCTCCTGGGGTACCCTCACACATATTATTCCCTCATTTAGTGGATATTTTCACAAAAAAGTGACATTTTCAAAAATCCTAAAAATTGGCTGAAAACAACTAAATATCAAGGACTCATTGGGCGAATCGCTCTGGAACTGAAATCGGAACTCTCACTGACATTTGCCCTATCTGAAAGTCTGATAAACGCCAGAAAAATGACTAAGTCCAAAAAAAAATTCTTTTCAACTTTTTTCAATTTTACCCCAATGGGATATATATTCTACCCACACACATTTGGAACTCTCCTGGGGTACCCTCACACATATTATTCCCTCATTTAGTGGATATTTTGCCAAAAAAGTGAAATTTTCAAAAATCCAAAAAATTGGCTGAAAACGACTAAATATCAAGGACTCATTGGGCGAATCGCTCTGGAACTGAAATCGGAACGCTCACTGACATTTGCCCTATCTGAAAGTCTGATAAACGCCAGATAAATGACTAAGTCCAAAAAAAAAATGTTTTTAAACTTTTTTCAATTTTACCCCCGTGGGATATATATTCTACCCACACACATTTGGAACTCTCCTGGGGTAACCTCACACACATTATTCCCTCATTTAGTGGATATTTTCACAAAAAAAATTGAAATTTTCAAAAATCCAGAAAATTGGCTGAAAACTACTAAATATCAAGGACTCATTGGGCGAATCGCTCTGGAACTGAAATCGGAACGCTCACTGACATTTCCCCTATCTGAAAGTCTGATAAACGCCGGAAAAATGACTAAGTCCAAAAAAAATTTTTTTTAAACTTTTTTCAATTTTATCCCTGTGGGATATATATTCTACCCACACACATTTGGAGCTCTCCTGGGGTACCCTCACACATATTATTCCCTCATTTAGTGGATATTTTCACAAAAAAGTGAAATTTTCAAAAATCCAAAAAATTGGCTGAAAACGACTAAATATCAAGGACTCATTGGGTGAAGCAGTCTGGAACTGAAATCGGAATGCTCACTGACATTTCCCCTATCTGAAAGTCTGATAAACGCCAGAAAAATGACTAAGTCCAAAAAAAATTTTTTTCAACTTTTTTCAATTTTACCCCCGTGGGATATATATTCTACCCACACACATTTGGAACTCTCCTGGGGTACCCTCACACATATTATTCCCTCATTTAGTGGATATTTTCACAAAAAAGTGAAATTTTCAAAAATCCAAAAAATTGGCTGAAACCGACTAAATATCAAGGACTCATTGGGTGAATCACTCTGGTACTGAAATCGGAAAGCTCACTGACATTTCACCTATCAGAAAGTCTGATAAACGCCAGAAAAATGACTAAGTCCAAAAAAAAATTTTTTTCAACTTTTTTCAATTTTACCCCCGTGAGATATATATTCTACCCACACACATTTGGAACTCTCCTGGGGTACCCTCACACATATTATTCCCTCATTTAGTGGATATTTTCACAAAAAAGTGAAATTTTAAAAAATCCAGAAAATTGGCTGAAAACGACTAAATAACAAGGACTCATTAGGCGAATCGCTCTGGAACTGAAATTGGAATGCTCACTGACATTTCCCCTATCAGAAAGTCTGATAAACGCCAGAAAAATGACTAAGTCCAAAAAAAAATTTTTTTCAATTTTACCCCCGTGGGATATATATTCTACCCACACACATTTGGAACTCTCCTGGGGTACCCTCACACATATTATTCCCTCATTTAGTGGATATTTTCACAAAAAAGTGAACTTTTCAAAAATCCAGAAAATTGGCTGAAAACGAGTAAATAACAAGGTCTCATTGGTCGAATCGCTCTGGAACTGAAATCGGAATGCTCACTGACATTTCCCCTGTCTGAAAGTCTGATAAACGTCGGAAAAATGACTAAGTCCAAAAAAAATTTTATTCAACTTTTTTCAATTTTACCCCCGTCGGATATATATTCTACCCACACACATTTGAAACTCTCCTGGGGTACCCTCACACATATTATTCCCTCATTTAGTGGATATTTTCACAAAAAAGTGAAATTTTAAAAAATCCAGAAAATTGGCTGAAAACGACTAAATAACAAGGATTCATTGGGAGAATCACTCTGGAACTGAAATCGGAACGCTCACTGACATTTGCCCTATCTGAAAGTCTGATAAACGCCGGAAAAATGACTAAGTTCAAAAAAAAATTTTTTCAACTTTTTTCAATTTTAGCCCCGTGGGATATATATTCTACCCACACACATTTGGAACTCTCCTGGGGTACCCTCACACATATTATTCCCTCATTTAGTGGATATTTTCACAAAAAAGTGACATTTTCAAAAATCCAAAAAATTGGCTGAAAACGACTAAATATCAAGGACTCATTGGGTGAATCGCTCTGGAACTGAAATCGGAATGCTCACTGACATTTCCCCTATCTGAAAGTCTGATAAACGCCAGAAAAATGACTAAGTCCAAAAAAACTTTTTTTCAACTTTTTTCAATTTTTCCCCCATGGGATATATATTCTACCCACACACATTTGGAACTCTCCTGGGGTACCCTCACACATATTATTCCCTCATTTAGTTGATATTTTCACAAAAAAGTGACATTTTCAAAAATCCAGAAAATTGGCTGAAAACGACTAAATAACAAGGACTCATTGGGAGAATCACTCTGGAACTGAAATCGGAACGCTCACTGACATTTGCCCTATCTGAAAGTCTGATAAACGCCAGAAAAATGACTAAGTCCAAAAAAAAATGTTTTCAACTTTTTTCAATTTTACCCCAATGGGATATATATTCTACCCACACACATTTGGAACTCTCCTGGGGTACCCTCACACATATTATTCCCTCATTTAGTGGATATTTTCACAAAAAAAAGTGACATTTTCAAAAATCCAGAAAAGTGGCTGAAAACGACTAAATAACAAGGACTCATTGGGAGAATCACTCTGGAACTGAAATCGGAACTCTCACTGACATTTGCCCTATCTGAAAGTCTGATAAACACCAGAAAAATGGCTAAGTTCCAAAAAATATTTTTTTCAACTTTTTTCAATTTTACCCCAATGGGATATATATTCTACCCACACACATTTGGAACTCTCCTGGGGTACCCTCACACATATTATTCCCTCATTTAGTGGATATTTTCACAAAAAAGTGAAATTTTCAAAAATCCAGAAAATTGGCTGAAAACGACTAAATAACAAGGACTCATTGGGAGAATCACTCTGGAACTGAAATCGGAACGCTCACTGACATTTCCCCTATCTGAAAGTCTGATAAACGCCGGAAAAATGACTAAGTCCAAAAAAAATTTTTTTTAAACTTTTTTCAATTTTATCCCCGTGGGATATATATTCTACCCACACACATTTGGAACTCTCCTGGGGTACCCTCACACATATTATTCCCTCATTTAGTGGATATTTTCACAAAAAAGTGACATTTTCAAAAATCCTAAAAATTGGCTGAAAACAACTAAATATCAAGGACTCATTGGGCGAATCGCTCTGGAACTGAAATCGGAACTCTCACTGACATTTGCCCTATCTGAAAGTCTGATAAACGCCAGAAAAATGACTAAGTCCAAAAAAAAATTCTTTTCAACTTTTTTCAATTTTACCCCAATGGGATATATATTCTACCCATACACATTTGGAACTCTCCTGGGGTACCCTCACACATATTATTCCCTCATTTAGTGGATATTTTCATAAAAAAGTGAAATTTTCAAAAATCCAGATAATTGGCTGAAAACTACTAGATATCAAGGACTCATTGGGCGAATCGCTCTGGAACTGAAATCGGAATGCTCACTGACATTTCCCGTATCTGAAAGTCTGATAAACACCAGAAAAATGACTAAGTCCAAAAAAGAATTTTTTTCAACTTTTTTCAATTTTACCCCAATGGGATATATATTCTACCCACACACATTTGGAACTCTCCTGGGGTACCCTCACACATATTATTCCCTCATTTAGTGGATATTTTGCCAAAAAAGTGAAATTTTCAAAAATCCAAAAAATTGGCTGAAAACGACTAAATATCAAGGACTCATTGGGCGAATCGCTCTGGAACTGAAATCGGAACGCTCACTGACATTTGCCCTATCTGAAAGTCTGATAAACGCCAGAAAAATGACTAAGTCCAAAAAAAAATGTTTTTAAACTTTTTTCAATTTTACCCCCGTGGGATATATATTCTATCCACACACATTTGGAACTCTCCTGGGGTACCCTCACACATATTATACCCTCATTTAGTGGATATTTTCACAAAAAAAATTGAAATTTTCAAAAATCCAGAAAATTGGCTGAAAACTACTAAATATCAAGGACTCAATGGGCGAATCGCTCTGGAACTGAAATCGGAACGCTCACTGACATTTCCCCTATCTGAAAGTCTGATAAACGCCGGAAAAATGACTAAGTCCAAAAAAAAATTTTTTTTAAACTTTTTTCAATTTTATCCCTGTGGGATATATATTCTACCCACACACATTTGGAGCTCTCCTGGGGTACCCTCACACATATTATTCCCTCATTTAGTGGATATTTTCACAAAAAAGTGAAATTTTCAAAAATCCAAAAAATTGGCTGAAAACGACTAAATATCAAGGACTCATTGGGTGAAGCAGTCTGGAACTGAAATCGGAATGCTCACTGACATTTCCCCTATCTGAAAGTCTGATAAACGCCAGAAAAATGACTAAGTCCAAAAAAAATTTTTTTCAACTTTTTTCAATTTTACCCCCGTGGGATATATATTCTACCCACACACATTTGGAACTCTCCTGGGGTACCCTCACACATATTATTCCCTCATTTAGTGGATATTTTGCCAAAAAAGTGAAATTTTCAAAAATCCAAAAAATTGGCTGAAAACGACTAAATATCAAGGACTCATTGGGTGAATCACTCTGGTACTGAAATCGGAAAGCTCACTGACATTTCACCTATCAGAAAGTCTGATAAACGCCAGAAAAATGACTAAGTCCAAAAAAAAATTTTTTTCAACTTTTTTCAATTTTACCCCCGTGAGATATATATTCTACCCACACACATTTGGAACTCTCCTGGGTTACCCTCACACATATTATTCCCTCATTTAGTGGATATTTTCACAAAAAAGTGAAATTTTAAAAAATCCAGAAAATTGGCTGAAAACGACTAAATAACAAGGACTCATTAGGCGAATCGCTCTGGAACTGAAATTGGAATGCTCACTGACATTTCCCCTATCAGAAAGTCTGATAAACGCCAGAAAAATGACTAAGTCCAAAAAAAAATTTTTTTCAATTTTACCCCCGTGGGATATATATTCTACCCACACACATTTGGAACTCTCCTGGGGTACCCTCACACATATTATTCCCTCATTTAGTGGATATTTTCACAAAAAAGTGAAATTTTAAAAAATCCAGAAAATTGGCTGAAAACGACTAAATAACAAGGACTCATTAGGCGAATCACTCTGGAACTGAAATCGGAATGCTTACTGACATTTCCCCTATCTGAAAGTCTGATAAACATCGGAAAAATCACTAAGTCTAAAAAAAATTTTTTTTTAACTTTTTTCAATTTTACCCCCGAGGGATATATATTCTACCCACACACATTTGGAACTCTCCTGGGGTACCCTCACACATATTATTCCCTCATTTAGTGGATATTTTCACAAAAAAAGTGAAATTTTCAAAAATTCAGAAAATTGGCTGAAAACTACTAAATATCAAGGACTCATTGGGTGAATCGCTCTGGAACTGAAATCGGAATGCTCACTGACATTTCCCCTATCTGAAAGTCTGATAAACGCCAGAAAAATGACTAAGTCCAAAAAAACTTTTTTTCAACTTTTTTCAATTTTTCCCCCATGGGATATATATTCTACCCACACACATTTGGAACTCTCCTGGGGTACCCTCACACATATTATTCCCTCATTTAGTTGATATTTTCACAAAAAAGTGACATTTTCAAAAATCCAGAAAATTGGCTGAAAACGACTAAATAACAAGGACTCATTGGGAGAATCACTCTGGAGCTGAAATCGGAACGCTCACTGACATTTGCCCTATCTGAAAGTCTGATAAACGCCAGAAAAATGACTAAGTCCAAAAAAAAATGTTTTCAACTTTTTTCAATTTTACCCCAATGGGATATATATTCTACCCACACACATTTGAAACTCTCCTGGGGTACCCTCACACATATTATTCCCTCATTTAGTGGATATTTTCACAAAAAAAAGTGACATTTTCAAAAATCCAGAAAAGTGGCTGAAAACGACTAAATAACAAGGACTCATTGGGAGAATCACTCTGGAACTGAAATCGGAACTCTCACTGACATTTGCCCTATCTGAAAGTCTGATAAACACCAGAAAAATGACTAAGTTCCAAAAAATATTTTTTTCAAATTTTTCAATTTTACCCCAATGGGATATATATTCTACCCACACACATTTGGAACTCTCCTGGGGTACCCTCACACATATTATTCCCTCATTTAGTGGATATTTTCACAAAAAAGTGAAATTTTCAAAAATCCAGAAAATTGGCTGAAAACGACTAAATAACAAGGACTCATTGGGAGAATCACTCTGGAACTGAAATCGGAACGCTCACTGACATTTCCCCTATCTGAAAGTCTGATAAACGCCGGAAAAATGACTAAGTCCAAAAAAAATTTTTTTTAAACTTTTTTCAATTTTATCCCCGTGGGATATATATTCTACCCACACACATTTGGAACTCTCCTGGGGTACCCTCACACATATTATTCCCTCATTTAGTGGATATTTTCACAAAAAAGTGAAATTTTCAAAAATCCAGAAAATTGGCTGAAAATGACTAAATAACAAGGTCTCATTGGGCGAATCGCTCTGGAACTGAAATCGGAATGCTCACTTACATTTCCCCTATCTGAAAGTCTGATAAACGTCGGAAAAATGACTAAGTCCAAAAAAAATTTTATTCAACTTTTTTCAATTTTACCCCCGTCGGATATATATTCTACCCACACACATTTGGAACTTTCCTGGGGTACCCTCACATATATTATTCCCTCATTTAGTGGATATTTTCACAAAAAAGTGAAATTTTCAAAAATCCAGAAAATTGGCTGAAAACGTCTAAATAACAAGGAGTCATTGGGCGTATCGCTCTGGAACTGAAATCGGAACGCTCACTGACATTTCCCCTATCTGAAAGTCTGATAAACGCCAGAAAAATCACTAAGTCCAAAAAAAATTTTTTTTTTTACTTATTTCAATTTTACCCCCGTGGGATATATATTCTACCCACACACATTTGGAACTCTCCTGGGGTACCCTCACACATATTATTCCCTCATTTAGTGGATATTTTCACAAAAAAGTGACATTTTCAAAAATCCTAAAAATTGGCTGAAAACAACTAAATATCAAGGACTCATTGGGCGAATCGCTCTGGAACTGAAATCGGAACTCTCACTGACATTTGCCCTATCTGAAAGTCTGATAAACGCCAGAAAAATGACTAAGTCCAAAAAAAAATTCTTTTCAACTTTTTTCAATTTTACCCCAATGGGATATATATTCTACCCATACACATTTGGAACTCTCCTGGGGTACCCTCACACATATTATTCCCTCATTTAGTGGATATTTTCATAAAAAAGTGAAATTTTCAAAAATCCAGATAATTGGCTGAAAACTACTAGATATCAAGGACTCATTGGGCGAATCGCTCTGGAACTGAAATCGGAATGCTCACTGACATTTCCCGTATCTGAAAGTCTGATAAACACCAGAAAAATGACTAAGTCCAAAAAAAAATGTTTTTAAACTTTTTTCAATTTTACCCCCGTGGGATATATATTCTACCCACACACATTTGGAACTCTCCTGGGGTACCCTCACACATATTATACCCTCATTTAGTGGATATTTTCACAAAAAAAATTGAAATTTTCAAAAATCCAGAAAATTGGCTGAAAACTACTAAATATCAAGGACTCAATGGGCGAATCGCTCTGGAACTGAAATCGGAACGCTCACTGACATTTCCCCTATCTGAAAGTCTGATAAACGCCGGAAAAATGACTAAGTCCAAAAAAAATTTTTTTTAAACTTTTTTCAATTTTATCCCTGTGGGATATATATTCTACCCACACACATTTGGAGCTCTCCTGGGGTACCCTCACACATATTATTCCCTCATTTAGTGGATATTTTCACAAAAAAGTGAAATTTTCAAAAATCCAAAAAATTGGCTGAAAACGACTAAATATCAAGGACTCATTGGGTGAAGCAGTCTGGAACTGAAATCGGAATGCTCACTGACATTTCCCCTATCTGAAAGTCTGATAAACGCCAGAAAAATGACTAAGTCCAAAAAAAATTTTTTTCAACTTTTTTCAATTTTACCCCCGTGGGATATATATTCTACCCACACACATTTGGAACTCTCCTGGGGTACCCTCACACATATTATTCCCTCATTTAGTGGATATTTTGCCAAAAAAGTGAAATTTTCAAAAATCCAAAAAATTGGCTGAAAACGACTAAATATCAAGGACTCATTGGGCGAATCGCTCTGGAACTGAAATCGGAACGCTCACTGACATTTGCCCTATCTGAAAGTCTGATAAACGCCAGAAAAATGACTAAGTCCAAAAAAAAATGTTTTTAAACTTTTTTCAATTTTACCCCCGTGGGATATATATTCTACCCACACACATTTGGAACTCTCCTGGGGTACCGTCACACATATTATACCCTCATTTAGTGGATATTTTCACAAAAAAAATTGAAATTTTCAAAAATCCAGAAAATTGGCTGAAAACTACTAAATATCAAGGACTCAATGGGCGAATCGCTCTGGAACTGAAATCGGAACGCTCACTGACATTTCCCCTATCTGAAAGTCTGATAAACGCCGGAAAAATGACTAAGTCCAAAAAAAATTTTTTTTAAACTTTTTTCAATTTTATCCCTGTGGGATATATATTCTACCCACACACATTTGGAGCTCTCCTGGGGTACCCTCACACATATTATTCCCTCATTTAGTGGATATTTTCACAAAAAAGTGAAATTTTCAAAAATCCAAAAAATTGGCTGAAAACGACTAAATATCAAGGACTCATTGGGTGAAGCAGTCTGGAACTGAAATCGGAATGCTCACTGACATTTCCCCTATCTGAAAGTCTGATAAACGCCAGAAAAATGACTAAGTCCAAAAAAAAATTTTTTCAACTTTTTTCAATTTTACCCCCGTGGGATATATATTCTACCCACACACATTTGGAACTCTCCTGGGGTACCCTCACACATATTATTCCCTCATTTAGTGGATATTTTCACAAAAAAGTGAAATTTTCAAAAATCCAAAAAATTGGCTGAAAACGACTAAATATCAAGGACTCATTGGGTGAATCACTCTGGTACTGAAATCGGAAAGCTCACTGACATTTCACCTATCAGAAAGTCTGATAAACGCCAGAAAAATGACTAAGTCCAAAAAAAAATTTTTTTCAATTTTACCCCCGTGGGATATATATTCTACCCACACACATTTGGAACTCTCCTGGGGTACCCTCACACATATTATTCCCTCATTTAGTGGATATTTTCACAAAAAAGTGAAATTTTAAAAAATCCAGAAAATTGGCTGAAAACGACTAAATAACAAGGACTCATTAGGCGAATCACTCTGGAACTGAAATCGGAATGCTTACTGACATTTCCCCTATCTGAAAGTCTGATAAACATCGGAAAAATCACTAAGTCTAAAAAAAATTTTTTTTTAACTTTTTTCAATTTTACCCCCGAGTGATATATATTCTACCCACACACATTTGGAACTCTCCTGGGGTACCCTAACACATATTATTCCCTCATTTAGTGGATATTTTCACAAAAAAAGTGAAATTTTCAAAAATTCAGAAAATTGGCTGAAAACTACTAAATATCAAGGACTCATTGGGCGAATCGCTCTGGAACTGAAATCGGAACGCTCACTGACATTTCCCCTAACTGAAAGTCTGATAAACGCTGGAAAAATGACTAAGTCCAAAAAAATATTTTTTTCAACTTTTTTCAATTTTACCCCAGTGGGATATATATTCTACCCACACACATTTGGAACTCTCCTGGGGTACCCTCACACATATTATTCCCTCATTTAGTGGATATTTTCACAAAAAAGTGACATTTTCAAAAATCCTAAAAATTGGCTGAAAACAACTAAATATCAAGGACTCATTGGGCGAATCGCTCTGGAACTGAAATCGGAACTCTCACTGACATTTGCCCTATCTGAAAGTCTGATAAACGCCAGAAAAATGACTAAGTCCAAAAAAAAATTCTTTTCAACTTTTTTCAATTTTACCCCAATGGGATATATATTCTACCCATACACATTTGGAACTCTCCTTGGGTACCCTCACACATATTATTCCCTCATTTAGTGGATATTTTCATAAAAAAGTGAAATTTTAAAAAATCCAGAAAATTGGCTGAAAACGACTAAATATCAAGGACTCATTGGGCGAATCGCTCTGGAACTGAAATCGGAATGCTCACTGACATTTCCCGTATCTGAAAGTCTGATAAACACCAGAAAAATGACTAAGTCCAAAAAAGAATTTTTTTAAACTTTTTTCAATTTTACCCCAATGGGATATATATTCTACCCACACACATTTGGAACTCTCCTGGGGTACCCTCACACATATTATTCCCTCATTTAGTGGATATTTTGCCAAAAAAGTGAAATTTTCAAAAATCCAAAAAATTGGCTGAAAACGACTAAATATCAAGGACTAATTGGGCGAATCGCTCTGGAACTGAAATCGGAACGCTCACTGACATTTGCCCTATCTGAAAGTCTGATAAACGCCAGAAAAATGACTAAGTCCAAAAAAAAATGTTTTTAAACTTTTTTCAATTTTACCCCCGTGGGATATATATTCTACCCACACACATTTGGAACTCTCCTGGGGTACCCTCACACATATTATTCCCTCATTTAGTGGATATTTTCACAAAAAAAATTGAAATTTTCAAAAATCCAGAAAATTGGCTGAAAACTACTAAATATCAAGGACTCATTGGGCGAATCGCTCTGGAACTGAAATCGGAACGCTCACTGACATTTCCCCTATCTGAAAGTCTGATAAACGCCGGAAAAATGACTAAGTCCAAAAAAAATTTTTTTTAAACTTTTTTCAATTTTATCCCTGTGGGATATATATTCTACCCACACACATTTGGAGCTCTCCTGGGGTACCCTCACACATATTATTCCCTCATTTAGTGGATATTTTCACAAAAAAGTGAAATTTTCAAAAATCCAAAACATTGGCTGAAAACGACTAAATATCAAGGACTCATTGGGTGAAGCAGTCTGGAACTGAAATCGGAATGCTCACTGACATTTCCCCTATCTGAAAGTCTGATAAACGCCAGAAAAATGACTAAGTAGAAAAAAAATTTTTTTCAACTTTTTTCAATTTTACCCCCGTGAGATATATATTCTACCCACACACATTTGGAACTCTCCTGGGGTACCCTCACACATATTATTCCCTCATTTAGTGGATATTTTCACAAAAAAGTGAAATTTTCAAAAATCCTAAATAGTGGCTGAAAACAACTAAATATCAAGGAATCATTGGGCGAATCGCTCTGGAACTGATATCGGAATGCTCACTGACATTTGCCCTATCTGAAAGTCTGATAAAAGCAGGATAAATGACTAAGTCCAAAAAAAAAATTTTTTCAACTTTTTTTAAATTTTACCCCGTGGGATATATATTCTACCCACACACATTTGGAACTCTCCTGGGGTATCCTCAGACATATTATTTCCTCATTTAGTGGATATTTTCACAAGAAAGTGAAATTTTCAAAAATCCAGAAAATTGGTTGTAAACGACTAAATAGCAAGGACTCATTGGGCGAATCGCACTGGAACTGAAATCGGAACGCTCACTCACATTTCCCCTATCTGAAAGTCTGATAAATGCCGGAAAATGACTAAGTCCAAAAAAAAAATTTTTCAACTTTTTTCAATTTTACCCCTGTGGGATATATATTCTACCCACACACATTTGTAACTCTCCTGGGGTACCCTCACACATATTATTCCCTCATTTAGTGGATATTTTCACAAAAAAGTGAAATTTTCAAAAATCCAGAAAATTGGCTGAAAACGACTAAATATCAAGGACTCATTGGGCGAATCGCTCTGGAACTGAAATCGGAACGCTCACTGACATTTCCCCTAACTGAAAGTCTGATAAACGCTGGAAAAATGACTAAGTCCAAAAAAAATTTTTTTCAAATTTACCCCCGTGGGATATATATTCTACCCACACACATTTGGAACTCTCCTTGGGTACCCTCACACATATTATTCCCTCATTTAGTGGATATTTTCACAAAAAAGTGAAATTTTGAAAAATCCAGAAAATTGGCTGAAAACAACTAAATATCAAGGACTCATTGGGCGAATCGCTCTGGAACTGAAATCGGAACGCTCACTGACATTTCCCCTATCTGAAAGTCTGATAAACGCCGGAAAAATGACTAAGTCCCAAAAAAAAAATTTTCAACTTTTTTCAATTTTAACCCCGTGGGATATATATTCTACCCACACACATTTGGAACTCTCCTGGGGTACCCTCACACATATTATTCCCTCATTTAGTGGATATTTTCACAAAAAAGTGAAATTTTCAAAAATCCAAAATATTGGCTGAAAACGTCTAAATATCAAGGAATCATTGGGCGAATCGCTCTGCAACTGAAATCGGAACGCTCATTGACATTTGCCCTATCTGAAACTCTGATAAAAGCAGGATAAATGACTAAGTCCAAAAAAAATATTTTTTCAACTTTTTTCAATTTTACCCCGTGGGATATATATTCTACCCACACACATTTGTAACTCTCCTGGGGTACCCTCACACATATTATTCCCTCATTTAGTGGATATTTTCACAAAAAAGTGAAATTTTCAAAAATCCAGAAAATTGGCTGAAAACGACTAAATATCGAGGACTCATTGGGCGAATCGCTCTGGAACTGAAATCGGAACGCTCACTGACATTTCCCCTAACTGAAAGTCTGATAAACGCTGGAAAAATGACTAAGTCCAAAAAAAATTTTTTTCAACTTTTTTCAATTTTTCCCCCGTGGGATATATATTCTACCCACACACATTTGGAACTCTCCTGGGGTACCCTCACACATATTATTCCCTCATTTAGTGGATATTTTCACAAAAAAGTGAAATTTTCAAAAATCCAGAAAATTGGCTGAAAACGACTAAATAACAAGGACTCATTGGGAGAATCACTCTGGAACTGAAATCGGAACGCTCACTGACATTTCCCCTATCTGAAAGTCTGATAAACGCCGGAAAAATGACTAAGTCCCAAAAAATTTTTTTTTAAACTTTTTTCAATTTTATCCCCGTGGGATATATATTCTACCCACACACATTTGGAACTCTCCTGGGGTACCCTCACACATATTATTCCCTCATTTAGTGGATATTTTCACAAAAAAGTGAAATTTTCAAAAATCCAAAATATTGGCTGAAAACGACTAAATATCAAGGAATCATTGTGCGAATCGCTCTGCAACTGAAATCGGAACGCTCATTGACATTTGCCCTATCTGAAAGTCTGATAAAAACAGGATAAATGACTAAGTCCAAAAAAAAAAAATTTTCAACTTTTTTCAAATTTACCCCCGTGGGATATATATTCTACCCACACACATTTGGAACTCTCCTTGGGTACCCTCACACATATTATTCCCTCATTTAGTGGATATTTTCACAAAAAAGTGAAATTTTCAAAAATCCAGAAAATTGGCTGAAAACAACTAAATAACAAGGACTCATTTGGCGAATCGCTCTGGAACTGAAATCGGAACACTCACTGACATTTCCCCTATCTGAAAGTCTGATAAACGCCGGAAAAATGACTAAATCCCCCCCAAAAAATGTTTCAACTTTTTTCAATTTTACCCCCGCGGGATATATATTCTACTCACACACATTTGGAACTCTCCTGGGGTACCCTCACACATATTATTCCCTCATTTAGTGAATATTTTCACAAAAAAGTGAAATTTTCAAAAATCCAGAAAATTGGCTGAAAACGACTAAATATCAAGGACTCATTGGGCGAATCGCTCTGGAACTGAAATCGGAACGCTCACTGACATTTCCCCTATCTGAAATTCTGATAAACGCCAGAAAAATGACTAAGTCCAAAAAATAATTTTTTTCAACTTTTTTCAATTTTACCACCGTGGGATATATATTCTTCCCACACACATTTGGAACTCTCCTGGGGTACCCTCACACATATTATTCCCTCATTTAGTGGATATTTTCACAAAAAAGTGAAATTTTCAAAAATCCAGAAAATTGGCTGAAAACTAAATAACAAGGACTCATTGGGCGAATCACTCTGGAACTGAAATCGGAACGCTCACTGACATTTCCCCTATCTGAAAGTCTAATAAACGCCAGAAAAATGACTAAGTCCAAAAAAAATTTTTTTTCAACTTTTTTCAATTTTACCCCCATGGGATATATATTCTTCCCACACACATTTGGAACTCTCCTGGGGTACCCTCACACATATTATTCCCTCATTTAGTGGATATTTTCACAAAAAAGTGAAATTTTCAAAAATCCAGAAAATTGGCTGAAAACGACTAAATATCAAGGACTCATTGGGCGAATCACTCTGGAACTGAAATTGGAACGCTCACTGACATTTCCCCTATCTGAAAGTCTGATAAACGCCGAAAAAATGACTAAGTCCAAAAAAAAATTTTTTTCAACCTTTTTCAATTTTACCCCTGTGGGATATATATTCTACCCACACACATTTGGAACTCTCCTGGGGTACCCTCACACATATTATTCCCTCATTTAGTGGATATTTTCACAAAAAAGTGAAATTTTCAAAAATCCAGAAAATTGGCTGAAAACGACTAAATATCAAGGACTCATTGGGCGAATCGCTCTGGAACTGAAATCGGAACGCTCACTGACATTTCCCCTATCTGAAATTCTGATAAACGCCAGAAAAATGACTAAGTCCAAAAAATAATTTTTTTCAACTTTTTTCAATTTTACCACCGTGGGATATATATTCTTCCCACACACATTTGGAACTCTCCTGGGGTACCCTCACACATATTATTCCCTCATTTAGTGGATATTTTCACAAAAAAGTGAAATTTTCAAAAATCCAGAAAATTGGCTGAAAACGACTAAATATCAAGGACTCATTGGGCGAAACACTCTGGAACTGAAATTGGAACGCTCACTGACATTTCCCCTATCTGAAAATCTGATAAACGCCGGAAAAATGACTAAGTCCAAAAAAAAATTTTTTTCAACCTTTTACAATTTTACCCCCGTGGGATATATATTCTACCCACACACATTTGGAACTCTCCTGGGGTACCCTCACACATATTATTCCCTCATTTAGTGGATATTTTCACAAAAAAGTGAAATTTTCAAAAATCCAGAAAATTGGCTGAAAACAACTAAATAACAAAGACTCATTGGGTGAATCACTCTGGAACTGAAATCGGAACGCTCACTGACATTTCCCCTATCTGAAAGTCTGATAAACGCCGGAAAAATGACTAAGTCCAAAAAATTTTTTCTTTCAACTTTCTTCAATTTTACCCCCGTGGGATATATATTCTTCCCACACACATTTGGAACTCTCCTGGGTTACCCTCACACATGTTATTCCCTCATTTAGTGGATATTTTCACAAAAAAGTGAAATTTTCAAAAATCCAGAAAATTGGCTGAAAACAACTAAATAACAAGGACTCATTGGGTGAATCACTCTGGAACTGAAATCGGAACGCTCACTGACATTTCCCCTATCTGAAAGTCTGATAAACGCCGGAAAAATGACTAAATCCCCCCCAAAAAATTTTTCAACTTTTTTCAATTTTACCCCCGCTGGATATATATTCTACCCACACACATTTGGAAATCTCCTGGGGTACCCTCACACATATTATTCCCTCATTTAGTGAATATTTTCACAAAAAAGTGAAATTTTCAAAAATCCAGAAAATTGGCTGAAAACGACTTAATATCAACGACTTATTGGGCGAATCGCTCTGGAACTGAAATCGGAATGCTCACTGACATTCGCCCTATCTGAAAGTCTGATAAACGCCGGAAAAATGACTAAGTCCAAAAAAAAAATTTTTTCAACTTTTTTCAATTTTACCCCCGTGGGATATATATTCTTCCCACACACATTTGGAACTCTCTTGGGGTACCCTCACACATATTATTCCCTCATTTAGTGGATATTTTCACAAAAAAGTTAAATTTTCAAAAATCCAGAAAATTGGCTGAAAACAACTAAATAACAAGGACTCATTGGGCGAATCACTCTGGAACTGAAATTGGAACGCTCACTGACATTTCCCCTATCTGAAAGTCTGATAAACGCCAGAAAAATGACTAAGTCCAAAAAATAATTTTTTTCAACTTTTTTCAATTTTACCCCCGTGGGATATATATTCTTCCCACACACATTTGGAACTCTCCCGGTGTACCCTCACACATATTATTCCCTCATTTAGTGGATATTTTCACAAAAAAGTGAAATTTTCAAAAATCCAGAAAAAAGGCTGCAAATTACTAAATATCAAGGACTCATTGGGCGAATCGCTTTGGAACTGAAATCGGAACGCTCACTGACATTTCCCCTATCTGAAAGTCTGATAAACGCCGGAAAAATGACTAAGTCCAAAAAAAAATTTTTATCAACTTTTTTCAATTTTACCCCCGTGGGTTATATATTCTACCCACACACATTTGGAACTCTCCTGTGGTACCCTCACACATATTATTCCCTAATTTAGTGGATATTTTCACAAAAAAGTGAAATTTTCAAAAATCCAAAATATTGGCTGAAAACGACTAAATATCAATGACTCATTGGGCGAATCACTCTGGAACTGAAATCGGAACGCTCACTGACATTTGCCCTATCTGAAAGTCTGATAAACGCCAGAAAAATGACTAAGTCCAAAAAATAATTTTTTTCAACTTTTTTCAATTTTACCACCGTGGGATATATATTCTTCCCACACACATTTGGAACTCTCCTGGGGTACCCTCACACATATTATTCCCTCATTTAGTGGATATTTTCACAAAAAAGTGAAATTTTCAAAAATCCAGAAAATTGGCTGAAAACTAAATAACAAGGACTCATTGGGCGAATCACTCTGGAACTGAAATCGGAACGCTCACTGACATTTCCCCTATCTGAAAGTCTGATAAACGCCAGAAAAATGACTAAGTCCAAAAAATTTTTTTTTTCAACTTTCTTCAATTTTACCCCCGTGGGATATATATTCTTCCCACACACATTTGGAACTCTCCTGGGGTACCCTCACACATGTTATTCCCTCATTTAGTGGATATTTTCACAAAAAAGTGAAATTTTCAAAAATCCAGAAAATTGGCTGAAAACAACTAAATAACAAGGACTCATTGGGTGAATCACTCTGGAACTGAAATCGGAACGCTCACTGACATTTCCCCTATCTGAAAGTCTGATAAACGCCGGAAAAATGACTAAATCCCCCCAAAAAATTTTTCAACTTTTTTCAATTTTACCCCCGCTGGATATATATTCTACCCACACACATTTGGAAATCTCCTGGGGTACCCTCACACATATTATTCCCTCATTTAGTGAATATTTTCACAAAAAAGTGAAATTTTCAAAAATCCAGAAAATTGGCTGAAAACGACTAAATATCAACGACTTATTGGGCGAATCGCTCTGGAACTGAAATCGGAATGCTCACTGACATTCGCCCTATCTGAAAGTCTGATAAACGCCGGAAAAATGACTAAGTCCAAAAAAAAAATTTTTTCAACTTTTTTCAATTTTACCCCCGTGGGATATATATTCTTCCCACACACATTTGGAACTCTCCCGGTGTACCCTCACACATATTATTCCCTCATTTAGTGGATATTTTCACAAAAAAGTGAAATTTTCAAAAATCCAGAAAATTGGCTGAAAACTAAATAACAAGGACTCATTGGGCGAATCACTCTGGAACTGAAATCGGAACGCTCACTGACATTTCCCCTATCTGAAAGTCTGATAAACGCCGGAAAAATGACTAAGTCCAAAAAATAATTTTTTTCAACTTTTTTCAATTTTACCACCGTGGGATATATATTCTTCCCACACACATTTGGAACTCTCCTGGGGTACCCTCACACATATTATTCCCTCATTTAGTGGATATTTTCACAAAAAAGTGAAATTTTCAAAAATCCAGAAAATTGGCTGAAAACTAAATAACAAGGACTCATTGGGCGAATCACTCTGGAACTGAAATCGGAACGCTCACTGACATTTCCCCTATCTGAAAGTCTAATAAACGCCAGAAAAATGACTAAGTCCAAAAAAAATTTTTTTTCAACTTTTTTCAATTTTACCCCCATGGGATATATATTCTTCCCACACACATTTGGAACTCTCCTGGGGTACCCTCACACATATTATTCCCTCATTTAGTGGATATTTTCACAAAAAAGTGAAATTTTCAAAAATCCAGAAAATTGGCTGAAAACGACTAAATATCAAGGACTCATTGGGCGAATCACTCTGGAACTGAAATTGGAACGCTCACTGACATTTCCCCTATCTGAAAGTCTGATAAACGCCGAAAAAATGACTAAGTCCAAAAAAAAATTTTTTTCAACCTTTTTCAATTTTACCCCTGTGGGATATATATTCTACCCACACACATTTGGAACTCTCCTGGGGTACCCTCACACATATTATTCCCTCATTTAGTGGATATTTTCACAAAAAAGTGAAATTTTCAAAAATCCAGAAAATTGGCTGAAAACGACTAAATATCAAGGACTCATTGGGCGAATCGCTCTGGAACTGAAATCGGAACGCTCACTGACATTTCCCCTATCTGAAATTCTGATAAACGCCAGAAAAATGACTAAGTCCAAAAAATAATTTTTTTCAACTTTTTTCAATTTTACCACCGTGGGATATATATTCTTCCCACACACATTTGGAACTCTCCTGGGGTACCCTCACACATATTATTCCCTCATTTAGTGGATATTTTCACAAAAAAGTGAAATTTTCAAAAATCCAGAAAATTGGCTGAAAACGACTAAATATCAAGGACTCATTGGGCGAAACACTCTGGAACTGAAATTGGAACGCTCACTGACATTTCCCCTATCTGAAAATCTGATAAACGCCGGAAAAATGACTAAGTCCAAAAAAAAATTTTTTTCAACCTTTTACAATTTTACCCCCGTGGGATATATATTCTACCCACACACATTTGGAACTCTCCTGGGGTACCCTCACACATATTATTCCCTCATTTAGTGGATATTTTCACAAAAAAGTGAAATTTTCAAAAATCCAGAAAATTGGCTGAAAACAACTAAATAACAAAGACTCATTGGGTGAATCACTCTGGAACTGAAATCGGAACGCTCACTGACATTTCCCCTATCTGAAAGTCTGATAAACGCCGGAAAAATGACTAAGTCCAAAAAATTTTTTCTTTCAACTTTCTTCAATTTTACCCCCGTGGGATATATATTCTTCCCACACACATTTGGAACTCTCCTGGGTTACCCTCACACATGTTATTCCCTCATTTAGTGGATATTTTCACAAAAAAGTGAAATTTTCAAAAATCCAGAAAATTGGCTGAAAACAACTAAATAACAAGGACTCATTGGGTGAATCACTCTGGAACTGAAATCGGAACGCTCACTGACATTTCCCCTATCTGAAAGTCTGATAAACGCCGGAAAAATGACTAAATCCCCCCCAAAAAATTTTTCAACTTTTTTCAATTTTACCCCCGCTGGATATATATTCTACCCACACACATTTGGAAATCTCCTGGGGTACCCTCACACATATTATTCCCTCATTTAGTGAATATTTTCACAAAAAAGTGAAATTTTCAAAAATCCAGAAAATTGGCTGAAAACGACTTAATATCAACGACTTATTGGGCGAATCGCTCTGGAACTGAAATCGGAATGCTCACTGACATTCGCCCTATCTGAAAGTCTGATAAACGCCGGAAAAATGACTAAGTCCAAAAAAAAAATTTTTTCAACTTTTTTCAATTTTACCCCCGTGGGATATATATTCTTCCCACACACATTTGGAACTCTCTTGGGGTACCCTCACACATATTATTCCCTCATTTAGTGGATATTTTCACAAAAAAGTTAAATTTTCAAAAATCCAGAAAATTGGCTGAAAACAACTAAATAACAAGGACTCATTGGGCGAATCACTCTGGAACTGAAATTGGAACGCTCACTGACATTTCCCCTATCTGAAAGTCTGATAAACGCCAGAAAAATGACTAAGTCCAAAAAATAATTTTTTTCAACTTTTTTCAATTTTACCCCCGTGGGATATATATTCTTCCCACACACATTTGGAACTCTCCCGGTGTACCCTCACACATATTATTCCCTCATTTAGTGGATATTTTCACAAAAAAGTGAAATTTTCAAAAATCCAGAAAAAAGGCTGCAAATTACTAAATATCAAGGACTCATTGGGCGAATCGCTTTGGAACTGAAATCGGAACGCTCACTGACATTTCCCCTATCTGAAAGTCTGATAAACGCCGGAAAAATGACTAAGTCCAAAAAAAAATTTTTATCAACTTTTTTCAATTTTACCCCCGTGGGTTATATATTCTACCCACACACATTTGGAACTCTCCTGTGGTACCCTCACACATATTATTCCCTAATTTAGTGGATATTTTCACAAAAAAGTGAAATTTTCAAAAATCCAAAATATTGGCTGAAAACGACTAAATATCAATGACTCATTGGGCGAATCACTCTGGAACTGAAATCGGAACGCTCACTGACATTTGCCCTATCTGAAAGTCTGATAAACGCCAGAAAAATGACTAAGTCCAAAAAATAATTTTTTTCAACTTTTTTCAATTTTACCACCGTGGGATATATATTCTTCCCACACACATTTGGAACTCTCCTGGGGTACCCTCACACATATTATTCCCTCATTTAGTGGATATTTTCACAAAAAAGTGAAATTTTCAAAAATCCAGAAAATTGGCTGAAAACTAAATAACAAGGACTCATTGGGCGAATCACTCTGGAACTGAAATCGGAACGCTCACTGACATTTCCCCTATCTGAAAGTCTGATAAACGCCAGAAAAATGACTAAGTCCAAAAAAAATTTTTTTTCAACTTTTTTCAATTTTACCCCCGTGGGATATATATTCTTCCCACACACATTTGGAACTCTCCTGGGGTACCCTCACACATATTATTCCCTCATTTAGTGGATATTTTCACAAAAAAGTGAAATTTTCAAAAATCCAGAAAATTGGCTGAAAACGACTAAATATCAAGGACTCATTGGGCGAATCGCTCTGGAACTGAAATCGGAACGCTCACTGACATTTCCCCTATCTGAAATTCTGATAAACGCCGGAAAAATGACTAAGTCCAAAAAATTTTTTTTTTCAACTTTCTTCAATTTTACCCCCGTGGGATATATATTCTTCCCACACACATTTGGAACTCTCCTGGGGTACCCTCACACATGTTATTCCCTCATTTAGTGGATATTTTCACAAAAAAGTGAAATTTTCAAAAATCCAGAAAATTGGCTGAAAACAACTAAATAACAAGGACTCATTGGGTGAATCACTCTGGAACTGAAATCGGAACGCTCACTGACATTTCCCCTATCTGAAAGTCTGATAAACGCCGGAAAAATGACTAAATCCCCCCAAAAAATTTTTCAACTTTTTTCAATTTTACCCCCGCTGGATATATATTCTACCCACACACATTTGGAAATCTCCTGGGGTACCCTCACACATATTATTCCCTCATTTAGTGAATATTTTCACAAAAAAGTGAAATTTTCAAAAATCCAGAAAATTGGCTGAAAACGACTAAATATCAACGACTTATTGGGCGAATCGCTCTGGAACTGAAATCGGAATGCTCACTGACATTCGCCCTATCTGAAAGTCTGATAAACGCCGGAAAAATGACTAAGTCCAAAAAAAAAATTTTTTCAACTTTTTTCAATTTTACCCCCGTGGGATATATATTCTTCCCACACACATTTGGAACTCTCCCGGTGTACCCTCACACATATTATTCCCTCATTTAGTGGATATTTTCACAAAAAAGTGAAATTTTCAAAAATCCAGAAAATTGGCTGAAAACTAAATAACAAGGACTCATTGGGCGAATCACTCTGGAACTGAAATCGGAACGCTCACTGACATTTCCCCTATCTGAAAGTCTGATAAACGCCGGAAAAATGACTAAGTCCAAAAAAAAATTTTTTTCAACCTTTTTCAATTTTACCCCCGTGGGATATATATTCTACCCACACACATTTGGAACTCTCCTGGGGTACCCTCACACATATTATTCCCTCATTTAGTGGATATTTTCACAAGAAAGTGAAATTTTCAAAAATCCAGAAAATTGGCTGAAAACAACTAAATAACAAGGACTCATTGGGTGAATCGCTCTGGAACTGAAATCGGAACACTCACTGACATTTCCCCTATCTGAAAGTCTGATAAACGCCGGAAAAATGACTAAATCCCCCCAAAAAAATTTTTCAACTTTTTTCAATTTTACCCCCGCGGGATATATATTCTACCCACACACATTTGGAACTCTCCTGGGGTACCCTCACACATATTATTCCCTCATTTAGTGAATATTTTCACAAAAAAGTGAAATTTTCAAAAATCCAGAAAATTGGCTGAAAACGACTAAATATCAAGGACTCATTGGGCGAATCGCTCTGGAACTGAAATCGGAACGCTCACTGACATTTCCCCTATCTGAAATTCTGATAAACGCCAGAAAAATGACTAAGTCCAAAAAATAATTTTTTTCAACTTTTTTCAATTTTACCACCGTGGGATATATATTCTTCCCACACACATTTGGAACTCTCCTGGGGTACCCTCACACATATTATTCCCTCATTTAGTGGATATTTTCACAAAAAAGTGAAATTTTCAAAAATCCAGAAAAATTGGCTGAAAACTAAATAACAAGGACTCATTGGGCGAATCACTCTGGAACTGAAATTGGAACGCTCACTGACATTTCCCCTATCTGAAAGTCTGATAAACGCCGGAAAAATGACTAAGTCCAAAAAAAAATTTTTTTCAACCTTTTTCAATTTTACCCCCGTGGGATATATATTCTACCCACACACATTTGGAACTCTCCTGGGGTACCCTCACACATATTATTCCCTCATTTAGTGGATATTTTCACAAAAAAGTGAAATTTTCAAAAATCCAGAAAATTGGCTGAAAACGACTAAATATCAAGGACTGATTGGGCGAATCGCTCTGGAACTGAAATCGGAACGCTCACTGACATTTCCCCTATCTGAAATTCTGATAAACGCCAGAAAAATGACTAAGTCCAAAAAATAATTTTTTTCAACTTTTTTCAATTTTACCACCGTGGGATATATATTCTTCCCACACACATTTGGAACTCTCCTGGGGTACCCTCACACATATTATTCCCTCATTTAGTGGATATTTTCACAAAAAAGTGAAATTTTCAAAAATCCAGAAAATTGGCTGAAAACGACTAAATATCAAGGACTCATTGGGCGAAACACTCTGGAACTGAAATTGGAACGCTCACTGACATTTCCCCTATCTGAAAGTCTGATAAACGCCGGAAAAATGACTAAGTCCAAAAAAAAATTTTTTTCAACCTTTTACAATTTTACCCCCGTGGGATATATATTCTACCCACACACATTTGGAACTCTCCTGGGGTACCCTCACACATATTATTCCCTCATTTAGTGGATATTTTCACAAAAAAGTGAAATTTTCAAAAATCCAGAAAATTGGCTGAAAACAACTAAATAACAAAGACTCATTGGGTGAATCACTCTGGAACTGAAATCGGAACGCTCACTGACATTTCCCCTATCTGAAAGTCTGATAAACGCCGGAAAAATGACTAAGTCCAAAAAATTTTTTTTTTCAACTTTCTTCAATTTTACCCCCGTGGGATATATATTTTTCCCACACACATTTGGAACTCTCCTGGGGTACCCTCACACATATTAATCCCTCATTTAGTGGATATTTTCACAAAAAAGTTAAATTTTCAAAAATCCAGAAAATTGGCTGAAAACGACTAAATATCAAGGAGTCATTGGGCGAATCGCTCTGGAACTGAAATCGGAACGCTCACTGACATTTCCCCTATCTGAAAGTCTGATAAACGCCAGAAAAATGACTAAGTCCAAAAAATAATTTTTTTCAACTTTTTTCAATTTTACCACCGTGGGATATATATTCTTCCCACACACATTTGGAACTCTCCTGGGGTACCCTCACACATATTATTCCCTCATTTAGTGGATATTTTCACAAAAAAGTGAAATTTTCAAAAATCCAGAAAATTGGCTGAAAACGACTAAATATCAAGGAGTCATTGGGCGAATCGCTCTGGAACTGAAATCGGAACGCTCACTGACATTTCCCCTATCTGAAAGTCTGATAAACGCCGGAAAAATGACTAAATCCCCCCCCAAAAATTTTTCAACTTTTTTCAATTTTACCCCCGCTGGATATATATTCTACCCACACACATTTGGAAATCTCCTGGGGTACCCTCACACATATTATTCCCTCATTTAGTGAATATTTTCACAAAAAAGTGAAATTTTCAAAAATCCAGAAAATTGGCTGAAAACGACTAAATATCAACGACTTATTGGGCGAATCGCTCTGGAACTGAAATCGGAATGCTCACTGACATTCGCCCTATCTGAAAGTCTGATAAACGCCGGAAAAATGACTAAGTCCAAAAAAAAAATTTTTTCAACTTTTTTCAATTTTACCCCCGTGGGATATATATTCTTCCCACACACATTTGGAACTCTCTTGGGGTACCCTCACACATATTATTCCCTCATTTAGTGGATATTTTCACAAAAAAGTTAAATTTTCAAAAATCCAGAAAATTGGCTGAAAACGAAATAACAAGGACTCATTGGGCGAATCACTCTGGAACTGAAATCGGAACGCTCACTGACATTTCCCCTATCTGAAAGTCTGATAAATGCCGGAAAAATGACTAAGTCCAAAAAAAAATTTTTTACAACCTTTTTCAATTTTACCCCGTGGGATATATATTCTACCCACACACATTTGGAACTCTCCTGGAGTACCCTCACACATATTAATCCCTCATTTAGTGGATATTTTCACAAAAAAGTGAAATTTTCAAAAATCCAGAAAATTGGCTGAAAACAACTAAATAACAAGGACTCATTGGGCGAATCACTCTGGAACTGAAATTGGAACGCTCACTGACATTTCCCCTATCTGAAAGTCTGATAAACGCCAGAAAAATGACTAAGTCCAAAAAATAATTTTTTTCAACTTTTTTCAATTTTACCCCCGTGGGATATATATTCTTCCCACACACATTTGGAACTCTCCCGGTGTACCCTCACACATATTATTCCCTCATTTAGTGGATATTTTCACAAAAAAGTGAAATTTTCAAAAATCCAGAAAATTGGCTGAAAACTAAATAACAAGGACTCATTGGGCGAATCACTCTGGAACTGAAATCGTAACGCTCACTGACATTTCCCCTATCTGAAAGTCTGATAAACGCCGGAAAAATGACTAAGTCCAAAAAAAAAATTTTTTTCAACCTTTTTCAATTTTACCCCCGTGGGATATATATTCTACCCACACACATTTGGAACTCTCCTGGGGTACCCTCACACATATTATTCCCTCATTTAGTGGATATTTTCACAAGAAAGTGAAATTTTCAAAAATCCAGAAAATTGGCTGAAAATAACTAAATAACAAGGACTCATTGGGTGAATCGCTCTGGAACTGAAATCGGAACACTCACTGACATTTCCCCTATCTGAAAGTCTGATAAACGCCGGAAAAATGACTAAATCCCCCCAAAAAAATTTTTCAACTTTTTTCAATTTTACCCCCGCGGGATATATATTCTACCCACACACATTTGGAACTCTCCTGGGGTACCCTCACACATATTATTCCCTCATTTAGTGAATATTTTCACAAAAAAGTGAAATTTTCAAAAATCCAGAAAATTGGCTGAAAACGACTAAATATCAAGGACTCATTGGGCGAATCGCTCTGGAACTGAAATCGGAACGCTCACTGACATTCGCCCTATCTGAAAGTCTGATAAACGCCGGAAAAATGACTAAGTCCGAAAAAAAAATTTTTTCAACTTTTTTCAATTTTACCCCCGTGGGATATATATTCTTCCCACACACATTTGGAACTCTCTTGGGGTACCCTCACACATATTATTCCCTCATTTAGAAGATATTTTCACAAAAAAGTTAAATTTTCAAAAATCCAGAAAATTGGCTGAAAACGAAATAACAAGGACTCATTGGGCGAATCACTCTGGAACTGAAATCGGAACGCTCACTGACATTTCCCCTATCTGAAAGTCTGATAAATGCCGGAAAAATGACTAAGTCCAAAAAAAAATTTTTTACAACCTTTTTCAATTTTACCCCGTGGGATATATATTCTACCCACACACATTTGGAACTCTCCTGGGGTACCCTCACACATATTAATCCCTCATTTAGTGGATATTTTCACAAAAAAGTGAAATTTTCAAAAATCCAGAAAATTGGCTGAAAACAACTAAATAACAAGGACTCATTGGGCGAATCACTCTGGAACTGAAATTGGAACGCTCACTGACATTTCCCCTATCTGAAAGTCTGATAAACGCCAGAAAAATGACTAAGTCCAAAAAATAATTTTTTTCAACTTTTTTCAATTTTACCCCCGTGGGATATATATTCTTCCCACACACATTTGGAACTCTCCCGGTGTACCCTCACACATATTATTCCCTCATTTAGTGGATATTTTCACAAAAAAGTGAAATTTTCAAAAATCCAGAAAATTGGCTGAAAACTAAATAACAAGGACTCATTGGGCGAATCACTCTGGAACTGAAATCGGAACGCTCACTGACATTTCCCCTATCTGAAAGTCTGATAAATGCCGGAAAAATGACTAAGTCCAAAAAAAAATTTTTTACAACCTTTTTCAATTTTACCCCGTGGGATATATATTCTACCCACACACATTTGGAACTCTCCTGGAGTACCATCACACATATTAATCCCTCATTTTGTGGATATTTTCACAAAAAAGTGAAATTTTCAAAAATCCAGAAAATTGGCTGAAAACAACTAAATAACAAGGACTCATTGGGCGAATCACTCTGGAACTGAAATTGGAACGCTCACTGACATTTCCCCTATCTGAAAGTCTGATAAATGCCAGAAAAATGACTAAGTCCAAAAAATAATTTTTTTCAACTTTTTTCAATTTTACCCCCGTGGGATATATATTCTTCCCACACACATTTGGAACTCTCCCGGTGTACCCTCACACATATTATTCCCTCATTTAGTGGATATTTTCACAAAAAAGTGAAATTTTCAAAAATCCAGAAAATTGGCTGAAAACTAAATAACAAGGACTCATTGGGCGAATCACTCTGGAACTGAAATCGGAACGCTCACTGACATTTCCCCTATCTGAAAGTCTGATAAACGCCGGAAAAATGACTAAGTCCAAAAAAAAAATTTTTTTCAACCTTTTTCAATTTTACCCCCATGGGATATATATTCTACCCACACACATTTGGAACTCTCCTGGGGTACCCTCACACATATTATTCCCTCATTTAGTGGATATTTTCACAAGAAAGTGAAATTTTCAAAAATCCAGAAAATTGGCTGAAAACAACTAAATAACAAGGACTCATTGGGTGAATCGCTCTGGAACTGAAATCGGAACACTCACTGACATTTCCCCTATCTGAAAGTCTGATAAACGCCGGAAAAATGACTAAGTCCGAAAAAAAATTTTTTTCAACTTTTTTCAATTTTACCCCCGTGGGATATATATTCTTCCCACACACATTTGGAACTCTCTTGGGGTACCCTCACACATATTATTCCCTCATTTAGAAGATATTTTCACAAAAAAGTTAAATTTTCAAAAATCCAGAAAATTGGCTGAAAACGAAATAACAAGGACTCATTGGGCGAATCACTCTGGAACTGAAATCGGAACGCTCACTGACATTTCCCCTATCTGAAAGTCTGATAAATGCCGGAAAAATGACTAAGTCCAAAAAAAAATTTTTTACAACCTTTTTCAATTTTACCCCGTGGGATATATATTCTACCCACACACATTTGGAACTCTCCTGGAGTACCCTCACACATATTAATCCCTCATTTTGTGGATATTTTCACAAAAAAGTGAAATTTTCAAAAATCCAGAAAATTGGCTGAAAACAACTAAATAACAAGGACTCATTGGGCGAATCACTCTGGAACTGAAATTGGAACGCTCACTGACATTTCCCCTATCTGAAAGTCTGATAAACGCCAGAAAAATGACTAAGTCCAAAAAATAATTTTTTTCAACTTTTTTCAATTTTACCCCCGTGGGATATATATTCTTCCCACACACATTTGGAACTCTCCCGGTGTACCCTCACACATATTATTCCCTCATTTAGTGGATATTTTCACAAAAAAGTGAAATTTTCAAAAATCCAGAAAATTGGCTGAAAACTAAATAACAAGGACTCATTGGGCGAATCACTCTGGAACTGAAATCGGAACGCTCACTGACATTTCCCCTATCTGAAAGTCTGATAAACGCCGGAAAAATGACTAAGTCCAAAAAAAAAATTTTTTTCAACCTTTTTCAATTTTACCCCCGTGGGATATATATTCTACCCACACACATTTGGAACTCTCCTGGGGTACCCTCACACATATTATTCCCTCATTTAGTGGATATTTTCACAAGAAAGTGAAATTTTCAAAAATCCAGAAAATTGGCTGAAAACAACTAAATAACAAGGACTCATTGGGTGAATCGCTCTGGAACTGAAATCGGAACACTCACTGACATTTCCCCTATCTGAAAGTCTGATAAACGCCGGAAAAATGACTAAATCCCCCCAAAAAAATTTTTCAACTTTTTTCAATTTTACCCCCGCTGGATATATATTCTACCCACACACATTTGGAACTCTCCTGGGGTACCCTCACACATATTATTCCCTCATTTAGTGAATATTTTCACAAAAAAGTGAAATTTTCAAAAATCCAGAAAATTGGCTGAAAACGACTAAATATCAAGGACTCATTGGGCGAATCGCTCTGGAACTGAAATCGGAACGCTCACTGACATTCGCCCTATCTGAAAGTCTGATAAACGCCGGAAAAATGACTAAGTCCGAAAAAAAATTTTTTTCAACTTTTTTCAATTTTACCCCCGTGGGATATATATTCTTCCCACACACATTTGGAACTCTCTTGGGGTACCCTCACACATATTATTCCCTCATTTAGAAGATATTTTCACAAAAAAGTTAAATTTTCAAAAATCCAGAAAATTGGCTGAAAACGAAATAACAAGGACTCATTGGGCGAATCACTCTGGAACTGAAATCGGAACGCTCACTGACATTTCCCCTATCTGAAAGTCTGATAAATGCCGGAAAAATGACTAAGTCCAAAAAAAAATTTTTTACAACCTTTTTCAATTTTACCCCGTGGGATATATATTCTACCCACACACATTTGGAACTCTCCTGGGGTACCCTCACACATATTAATCCCTCATTTAGTGGATATTTTCACAAAAAAGTGAAATTTTCAAAAATCCAGAAAATTGGCTGAAAACAACTAAATAACAAGGACTCATTGGGCGAATCACTCTGGAACTGAAATTGGAACGCTCACTGACATTTCCCCTATCTGAAAGTCTGATAAACGCCAGAAAAATGACTAAGTCCAAAAAATAATTTTTTTCAACTTTTTTCAATTTTACCCCCGTGGGATATATATTCTTCCCACACACATTTGGAACTCTCCCGGTGTACCCTCACACATATTATTCCCTCATTTAGTGGATATTTTCACAAAAAAGTGAAATTTTCAAAAATCCAGAAAATTGGCTGAAAACTAAATAACAAGGACTCATTGGGCGAATCACTCTGGAACTGAAATCGGAACGCTCACTGACATTTCCCCTATCTGAAAGTCTGATAAACGCCGGAAAAATGACTAAGTCCAAAAAAAAATTTTTTTCAACCTTTTTCAATTTTACCCCCGTGGGATATATATTCTACCCACACACATTTGGAACTCTCCTGGGGTACCCTCACACATATTATTCCCTCATTTAGTGGATATTTTCACAAGAAAGTGAAATTTTCAAAAATCCAGAAAATTGGCTGAAAACAACTAAATAACAAGGACTCATTGGGTGAATCGCTCTGGAACTGAAATCGGAACACTCAGTGACATTTCCCCTATCTGAAAGTCTGATAAACGCCGGAAAAATGACTAAATCCCCCCAAAAAAATTTTTCAACTTTTTTCAATTTTACCCCCGCGGGATATATATTCTACCCACACACATTTGGAACTCTCCTGGGGTACCCTCACACATATTATTCCCTCATTTAGTGAATATTTTCACAAAAAAGTGAAATTTTCAAAAATCCAGAAAATTGGCTGAAAACGACTAAATATCAAGGACTCATTGGGCGAATCGCTCTGGAACTGAAATCGGAACGCTCACTGACATTCGCCCTATCTGAAAGTCTGATAAACGCCGGAAAAATGACTAAGTCCGAAAAAAAAATTTTTTCAACTTTTTTCAATTTTACCCCCGTGGGATATATATTCTTCCCACACACATTTGGAACTCTCTTGGGGTACCCTCACACATATTATTCCCTCATTTAGTGGATATTATCACAAAAAAGTTAAATTTTCAAAAATCCAGAAAATTGACTGAAAACGAAATAACAAGGACTCATTGGGCGAATCACTCTGGAACTGAAATCGGAACGCTCACTGACATTTCCCCTATCTGAAAGTCTGATAAATGCCGGAAAAATGACTAAGTCCAAAAAAAAATTTTTTACAACTTTTTTCAATTTTACCCCGTGGGATATATATTCTACCCACACACATTTGGAACTCTCCTGTGGTACCCTCACACATATTAATCCCTCATTTAGTGGATATTTTCACAAAAAAGTGAAATTTTCAAAAATCCAGAAAATTGGCTGAAAACAACTAAATAACAAGGACTCATTGGGCGAATCACTCTGGAACTGAAATTGGAACGCTCACTGACATTTCCCCTATCTGAAAGTCTGATAAACGCCAGAAAAATGACTAAGTCCAAAAAATAATTTTTTTCAACTTTTTTCAATTTTACCCCCGTGGGATATATATTCTTCCCACACACATTTGGAACTCTCCCGGTGTACCCTCACACATATTATTCCCTCATTTAGTGGATATTTTCACAAAAAAGTGAAATTTTCAAAAATCCAGAAAATTGGCTGAAAACTAAATAACAAGGACTCATTGGGCGAATCACTCTGGAACTGAAATCGGAACGCTCACTGACATTTCCCCTATCTGAAAGTCTGATAAACGCCGGAAAAATGACTAAGTCCAAAAAAAAATTTTTTTCAACCTTTTTCAATTTTACCCCCGTGGGATATATATTCTACCCACACACATTTGGAACTCTCCTGGGGTACCCTCACACATATTATTCCCTCATTTAGTGGATATTTTCACAAGAAAGTGAAATTTTCAAAAATCCAGAAAATTGGCTGAAAACAACTAAATAACAAGGACTCATTGGGTGAATCGCTCTGGAACTGAAATCGGAACACTCAGTGACATTTCCCCTATCTGAAAGTCTGATAAACGCCGGAAAAATGACTAAATCCCCCCCAAAAAATTTTTCAACTTTTTTCAATTTTACCCCCGCGGGATATATATTCTACCCACACACATTTGGAACTCTCCTGGGGTACCCTCACACATATTATTCCCTCATTTAGTGAATATTTTCACAAAAAAGTGAAATTTTCAAAAATCCAGAAAATTGGCTGAAAACGACTAAATATCAAGGACTCATTGGGCGAATCGCTCTGGAACTGAAATCGGAACGCTCACTGACATTTCCCCTATCTGAAATTCTGATAAACGCCAGAAAAATGACTAAGTCCAAAAAATAATTTTTTTCAACTTTTTTCAATTTTACCACCGTGGGATATATATTCTTCCCACACACATTTGGAACTCTCCTGGGGTACCCTCACACATATTAATCCCTCATTTAGTGGATATTTTCACAAAAAAGTGAAATTTTCAAAAATCCAGAAAATTGGCTGAAAACTAAATAACAAGGACTCATTGGGCGAATCACTCTGGAACTGAAATCGGAACGCTCACTGACATTTCCCCTATCTGAAAGTCTGATAAACGCCGGAAAAATGACTAAGTCCAAAAAAAATTTTTTTTCAACCTTTTTCAATTTTACCCCCGTGGGATATATATTCTACCCACACACATTTGGAACTCTCCTGGGGTACCCTCACACATATTAATCCCTCATTTAGTGGATATTTTCACAAAAAAGTGAAATTTTCAAAAATCCAGAAAATTGGCTGAAAACAACTAAATAACAAGGACTCATTGGGCGAATCACTCTGGAACTGAAATTGGAACGCTCACTGACATTTCCCCTATCTGAAAGTCTGATAAACGCCAGAAAAATGACTAAGTCCAAAAAATAATTTTTTTCAACTTTTTTCAATTTTACCCCCGTGGGATATATATTCTTCCCACACACATTTGGAACTCTCCTGGTGTACCCTCACACATATTATTCCCTCATTTAGTTGATATTTTCACAAAAAAGTGAAATTTTCAAAAATCCAGAAAATTGGCTGAAAACTAAATAACAAGGACTCATTGGGCGAATCACTCTGGAACTGAAATCGGAACGCTCACTGACATTTCCCCTATCTGAAAGTCTGATAAACGCCGGAAAAATGACTAAGTCCAAAAAAAATTTTTTTTCAACCTTTTTCAATTTTACCCCCGTGGGATATATATTCTACCCACACACATTTGGAACTCTCCTGGGGTACCCTCACACATATTAATCCCTCATTTAGTGGATATTTTCACAAAAAAGTGAAATTTTCAAAAATCCAGAAAATTGGCTGAAAACAACTAAATAACAAGGACTCATTGGGCGAATCACTCTGGAACTGAAATTGGAACGCTCACTGACATTTCCCCTATCTGAAAGTCTGATAAACGCCAGAAAAATGACTAAGTCCAAAAAATAATTTTTTTCAACTTTTTTCAATTTTACCCCCGTGGGATATATATTCTTCCCACACACATTTGGAACTCTCCTGGTGTACCCTCACACATATTATTCCCTCATTTAGTTGATATTTTCACAAAAAAGTGAAATTTTCAAAAATCCAGAAAATTGGCTGAAAACTAAATAACAAGGACTCATTGGGCGAATCACTCTGGAACTGAAATCGGAACGCTCACTGACATTTCCCCTATCTGAAAGTCTGATAAACGCCGGAAAAATGACTAAGTCCAAAAAAAAATTTTTTTCAACCTTTTTCAATTTTACCCCCGTGGGATATATATTCTACCCACACACATTTGGAACTCTCCTGGGGTACCCTCACACATATTATTCCCTCATTTAGTGGATATTTTCACAAGAAAGTGAAATTTTCAAAAATCCAGAAAATTGGCTGAAAACAACTAAATAACAAGGACTCATTGGGTGAATCGCTCTGGAACTGAAATCGGAACACTCACTGACATTTCCCCTATCTGAAAGTCTGATAAACGCCGGAAAAATGACTAAATCCCCCCAAAAAAATTTTTCAACTTTTTTCAATTTTACCCCCGCGGGATATATATTCTACTCACACACATTTGGAACTCTCCTGGGGTACCCTCACACATATTATTCCCTCATTTAGTGAATATTTTCACAAAAAAGTGAAATTTTCAAAAATCCAGAAAATTGGCTGAAAACGACTAAATATCAAGGACTCATTGGGCGAATCACTCTGGAACTGAAATTGGAACGCTCACTGACATTTCCCCTATCTGAAAGTCTGATAAACGCCGGAAAAATGACTAAGTCCAAAAAAAAATTTTTTTCAACCTTTTTCAATTTTACCCCCGTGGGATATATATTCTACCCACACACATTTGGAACTCTCCTGGGGTACCCTCACACATATTATTCCCTCATTTAGTGGATATTTTCACAAAAAAGTGAAATTTTCAAAAATCCAGAAAATTGGCTGAAAACGACTAAATATCAAGGACTCATTGGGCGAATCGCTCTGGAACTGAAATCGGAACGCTCACTGACATTTCCCCTATCTGAAATTCTGATAAACGCCAGAAAAATGACTAAGTCCAAAAAAAAATTTTTTCAACTATTTTCAATTTTACCCCCGTGGGATATATATTCTTCCCACACACATTTGGAACTCTCTTGGGGTACCCTCACACATATTATTCCCTCATTTAGTGGATATTTTCACAAAAAAGATAAATTTTCAAAAATCCAGAAAATTGGCTGAAAACGACTAAATATCAAGGACTCATTGGGCGAAACACTCTGGAACTGAAATTGGAACGCTCACTGACATTTCCCCTATCTGAAAGTCTGATAAACGCCGGAAAAATGACTAAGTCCAAAAAAAAATTTTTTTCAACCTTTTTCAATTTTACCCCCGTGGGATATATATTCTACCCACACACATTTGGAACTCTCCTGGGGTACCCTCACACATATTATTCCCTCATTTAGTGGATATTTTCACAAAAAAGTGAAATTTTCAAAAATCCAGAAAATTGGCTGAAAACGACTAAATATCAAGGACTCATTGGGCGAATCACTCTGGAACTGAAATTGGAACGCTCACTGACATTTCCCCTATCTGAAAGTCTGATAAACGCCGGAAAAATGACTAAGTCCAAAAAAAAATTTTTTTCAACCTTTTTCAATTTTACCCCCGTGGGATATATATTCTACCCACACACATTTGGAACTCTCCTGGGGTACCCTCACACATATTATTCCCTCATTTAGTGGATATTTTCACAAAAAAGTGAAATTTTCAAAAATCCAGAAAATTGGCTGAAAACGACTAAATATCAAGGACTCATTGGGCGAAACACTCTGGAACTGAAATTGGAACGCTCACTGACATTTCCCCTATCTGAAAGTCTGATAAACGCCGGAAAAATGACTAAGTCCAAAAAAAAATTTTTTTCAACCTTTTTCAATTTTACCCCGTGGGATATATATTCTACCCACACACATTTGGAACTCTCCTGGGGTACCCTCACACATATTATTCCCTCATTTAGTGGATATTTTCACAAAAAAGTGAAATTTTCAAAAATCCAGAAAATTGGCTGAAAACAACTAAATAACAAGGACTCATTGGGCGAATCACTCTGGAACTGAAATTGGAACGCTCACTGACATTTCCCCTATCTGAAAGTCTGATAAACGCCAGAAAAATGACTAAGTCCAAAAAATAATTTTTTTCAACTTTTTTCAATTTTACCCCCGTGGGATATATATTCTTCCCACACACATTTGGAACTCTCCTGGTGTACCCTCACACATATTATTCCCTCATTTAGTTGATATTTTCACAAAAAAGTGAAATTTTCAAAAATCCAGAAAATTGGCTGAAAACTAAATAACAAGGACTCATTGGGCGAATCACTCTGGAACTGAAATCGGAACGCTCACTGACATTTCCCCTATCTGAAAGTCTGATAAACGCCGGAAAAATGACTAAGTCCAAAAAAAAATTTTTTTCAACCTTTTTCAATTTTACCCCCGTGGGATATATATTCTACCCACACACATTTGGAACTCTCCTGGGGTACCCTCACACATATTATTCCCTCATTTAGTGGATATTTTCACAAGAAAGTGAAATTTTCAAAAATCCAGAAAATTGGCTGAAAACAACTAAATAACAAGGACTCATTGGGTGAATCGCTCTGGAACTGAAATCGGAACACTCACTGACATTTCCCCTATCTGAAAGTCTGATAAACGCCGGAAAAATGACTAAATCCCCCCAAAAAAATTTTTCAACTTTTTTCAATTTTACCCCCGCGGGATATATATTCTACTCACACACATTTGGAACTCTCCTGGGGTACCCTCACACATATTATTCCCTCATTTAGTGAATATTTTCACAAAAAAGTGAAATTTTCAAAAATCCAGAAAATTGGCTGAAAACGACTAAATATCAAGGACTCATTGGGCGAATCACTCTGGAACTGAAATTGGAACGCTCACTGACATTTCCCCTATCTGAAAGTCTGATAAACGCCGGAAAAATGACTAAGTCCAAAAAAAAATTTTTTTCAACCTTTTTCAATTTTACCCCCGTGGGATATATATTCTACCCACACACATTTGGAACTCTCCTGGGGTACCCTCACACATATTATTCCCTCATTTAGTGGATATTTTCACAAAAAAGTGAAATTTTCAAAAATCCAGAAAATTGGCTGAAAACGACTAAATATCAAGGACTCATTGGGCGAATCGCTCTGGAACTGAAATCGGAACGCTCACTGACATTTCCCCTATCTGAAATTCTGATAAACGCCAGAAAAATGACTAAGTCCAAAAAAAAATTTTTTCAACTATTTTCAATTTTACCCCCGTGGGATATATATTCTTCCCACACACATTTGGAACTCTCTTGGGGTACCCTCACACATATTATTCCCTCATTTAGTGGATATTTTCACAAAAAAGATAAATTTTCAAAAATCCAGAAAATTGGCTGAAAACGACTAAATATCAAGGACTCATTGGGCGAAACACTCTGGAACTGAAATTGGAACGCTCACTGACATTTCCCCTATCTGAAAGTCTGATAAACGCCGGAAAAATGACTAAGTCCAAAAAAAAATTTTTTTCAACCTTTTTCAATTTTACCCCCGTGGGATATATATTCTACCCACACACATTTGGAACTCTCCTGGGGTACCCTCACACATATTATTCCCTCATTTAGTGGATATTTTCACAAAAAAGTGAAATTTTCAAAAATCCAGAAAATTGGCTGAAAACGACTAAATATCAAGGACTCATTGGGCGAATCACTCTGGAACTGAAATTGGAACGCTCACTGACATTTCCCCTATCTGAAAGTCTGATAAACGCCGGAAAAATGACTAAGTCCAAAAAAAAATTTTTTTCAACCTTTTTCAATTTTACCCCCGTGGGATATATATTCTACCCACACACATTTGGAACTCTCCTGGGGTACCCTCACACATATTATTCCCTCATTTAGTGGATATTTTCACAAAAAAGTGAAATTTTCAAAAATCCAGAAAATTGGCTGAAAACGACTAAATATCAAGGACTCATTGGGCGAAACACTCTGGAACTGAAATTGGAACGCTCACTGACATTTCCCCTATCTGAAAGTCTGATAAACGCCGGAAAAATGACTAAGTCCAAAAAAAAATTTTTTTCAACCTTTTTCAATTTTACCCCGTGGGATATATATTCTACCCACACACATTTGGAACTCTCCTGGGGTACCCTCACACATATTATTCCCTCATTTAGTGGATATTTTCACAAAAAAGTGAAATTTTCAAAAATCCAGAAAATTGGCTGAAAACAACTAAATAACAAGGACTCATTGGGCGAATCACTCTGGAACTGAAATTGGAACGCTCACTGACATTTCCCCTATCTGAAAGTCTGATAAACGCCAGAAAAATGACTAAGTCCAAAAAATAATTTTTTTCAACTTTTTTCAATTTTACCCCCGTGGGATATATATTCTTCCCACACAAATTTGGAACTCTCCTGGTGTACCCTCACACATATTATTCCCTCATTTAGTTGATATTTTCACAAAAAAGTGAAATTTTCAAAAATCCAGAAAATTGGCTGAAAACTAAATAACAAGGACTCATTGGGCGAATCACTCTGGAACTGAAATCGGAACGCTCACTGACATTTCCCCTATCTGAAAGTCTGATAAACGCCGGAAAAATGACTAAGTCCAAAAAAAAATTTTTTTCAACCTTTTTCAATTTTACCCCCGTGGGATATATATTCTACCCACACACATTTGGAACTCTCCTGGGGTACCCTCACACATATTATTCCCTCATTTAGTGGATATTTTCACAAGAAAGTGAAATTTTCAAAAATCCAGAAAATTGGCTGAAAACAACTAAATAACAAGGACTCATTGGGTGAATCGCTCTGGAACTGAAATCGGAACACTCACTGACATTTCCCCTATCTGAAAGTCTGATAAACGCCAGAAAAATGACTAAATCCCCCCAAAAAAATTTTTCAACTTTTTTCAATTTTACCCCCGCGGGATATATATTCTACTCACACACATTTGGAACTCTCCTGGGGTACCCTCACACATATTATTCCCTCATTTAGTGAATATTTTCACAAAAAAGTGAAATTTTCAAAAATCCAGAAAATTGGCTGAAAACGACTAAATATCAAGGACTCATTGGGCGAATCACTCTGGAACTGAAATTGGAACGCTCACTGACATTTCCCCTATCTGAAAGTCTGATAAACGCCGGAAAAATGACTAAGTCCAAAAAAAAATTTTTTTCAACCTTTTTCAATTTTACCCCCGTGGGATATATATTCTACCCACACACATTTGGAACTCTCCTGGGGTACCCTCACACATATTATTCCCTCATTTAGTGGATATTTTCACAAAAAAGTGAAATTTTCAAAAATCCAGAAAATTGGCTGAAAACGACTAAATATCAAGGACTCATTGGGCGAATCGCTCTGGAACTGAAATCGGAACGCTCACTGACATTTCCCCTATCTGAAATTCTGATAAACGCCAGAAAAATGACTAAGTCCAAAAAAAAATTTTTTCAACTATTTTCAATTTTACCCCCGTGGGATATATATTCTTCCCACACACATTTGGAACTCTCTTGGGGTACCCTCACACATATTATTCCCTCATTTAGTGGATATTTTCACAAAAAAGATAAATTTTCAAAAATCCAGAAAATTGGCTGAAAACGACTAAATATCAAGGACTCATTGGGCGAAACACTCTGGAACTGAAATGTGAACGCTCACTGACATTTCCCCTATCTGAAAGTCTGATAAACGCCGGAAAAATGACTAAGTCCAAAAAAAAATTTTTTTCAACTTTTTTCAATTTTACCCCCGTGGGATATATATTCTACCCACACACATTTGGAACTCTCCTGGGGTACCCTCACACATATTATTCCCTCATTTAGTGGACATTTTCACAAAAAAGTGAAATTTTCAAAAATCCAGAAAATTGGCTGAAAACGACTAAATATCAAGGACTCATTGGGCGAATCACTCTGGAACTGAAATTGGAACGCTCACTGACATTTCCCCTATCTGAAAGTCTGATAAACGCCGGAAAAATGACTAAGTCCAAAAAAAAATTTTTTTCAACCTTTTTCAATTTTACCCCCGTGGGATATATATTCTACCCACACACATTTGGAACTCTCCTGGGGTACCCTCACACATATTATTCCCTCATTTAGTGGATATTTTCACAAAAAAGTGAAATTTTCAAAAATCCAGAAAATTGGCTGAAAACGACTAAATATCAAGGACTCATTGGGCGAAACACTCTGGAACTGAAATTGGAACGCTCACTGACATTTCCCCTATCTGAAAGTCTGATAAACGCCGGAAAAATGACTAAGTCCAAAAAAAAATTTTTTTCAACCTTTTTCAATTTTACCCCGTGGGATATATATTCTACCCACACACATTTGGAACTCTCCTGGGGTACCCTCACACATATTATTCCCTCATTTAGTGGATATTTTCACAAAAAAGTGAAATTTTCAAAAATCCAGAAAATTGGCTGAAAACAACTAAATAACAAGGACTCATTTGGCGAATCGCTCTGGAACTGAAATCGGAGCACTCACTGACATTTCCCCTATCTGAAAGTCTGATAAACGCCGGAAAAATGACTAAATCCCCCCCAAAAAATTTTTCAACTTTTTTCAATTTTACCCCCGCGGGATATATATTCTACTCACACACATTTGGAACTCTCCTGGGGTACCCTCACACATATTATTCCCTCATTTAGTGAATATTTTCACAAAAAAGTGAAATTTTCAAAAATCCAGAAAATTGGCTGAAAACGACTAAATATCAAGGACTCATTGGGCGAATCGCTCTGGAACTGAAATCGGAACGCTCACTGACATTTCCCCTATCTGAAATTCTGATAAACGCCAGAAAAATGACTAAGTCCAAAAAATAATTTTTTTCAACTTTTTTCAATTTTACCACCGTGGGATATATATTCTTCCCACACACATTTGGAACTCTCCTGGGGTACCCTCACACATATTATTCCCTCATTTAGTGGATATTTTCACAAAAAAGTGAAATTTTCAAAAATCCAGAAAATTGGCTGAAAACTAAATAACAAGGACTCATTGGGTGAATCACTCTGGAACTGAAATCGGAACGCTCACTGACATTTCCCCTATCTGAAAGTCTGATAAACGCCAGAAAAATGACTAAGTCCAAAAAAAAATTTTTTTCAACTTTTTTCAATTTTACCCCCGTGGGATATATATTCTTCCCACACACATTTGGAACTCTCCTGGGGTACCCTCACACATGTTATTCCCTCATTTAGTGGATATTTTCACAAAAAAGTGAAATTTTCAAAAATCCAGAAAATTGGCTGAAAACAACTAAATAACAAGGACTCATTGGGTGAATCACTCTGGAACTGAAATCGGAACGCTCACTGACATTTCCCCTATCTGAAAGTCTGATAAACGCCGGAAAAATGACTAAATCCCCCCCCAAAATTTTTTCAACTTTTTTCAATTTTACCCCCGCGGGATATATATTCTACCCACACACATTTGGAACTCTCCTGGGGTACCCTCACACATATTATTCCCTCATTTAGTGAATATTTTCACAAAAAAGGGAAATTTTCAAAAATCCAGAAAATTGGCTGAAAACGACTAAATATCAAGGACTCATTGGGCGAACCGCTCTGGAACTGAAATCGGAACGCTCACTGACATTTCCCCTATCTGAAAGTCTGATAAACACCAGAAAAATGACTAAGTCCAAAAAAAAAATTTTTTCAACTTTTTTCAATTTTACCCCCGTGGGATATATATTCTTCCCACACACATTTGGAACTCTCCTGGGGTACCCTCACACATATTATTCCCTCATTTAGTGGATATTTTCACAAAAAAGTGAAATTTTCAAAAATCCAGAAAATTGGCTGAAAACTAAATAACAAGGACTGTTTGGGCGAATCACTCTGGAACTGAAATCGGAACGCTCACTGACATTTCCCCTATCTGAAAGTCTGATAAACGCCAGAAAAATGACTAAGTCCAAAAAAAAGTTTTTTCAACTTTTTTCAATTTTACCCCCGTGGGATATATATTCTTCCCACACACATTTGGAACTCTCCTGGGGTACCCTCACACATATTATTCCCTCATTTAGTGGATATTTTCACAAAAAAGTGAAATTTTCAAAAATCCAGAAAATTGGCTGAAAACGACTAAATATCAAGGACTCATTGGGCGAATCGCTCTGGAACTGAAATCGGAACGCTCACTGACATTTCCCCTATCTGAAATTCTGATAAACGCCAGAAAAATGACTAAGTCCAAAAAATAATTTTTTTCAACTTTTTTCAATTTTACCACCGTGGGATATATATTCTTCCCACACACATTTGGAACTCTCCTGGGGTACCCTCACACATATTATTCCCTCATTTAGTGGATATTTTCACAAAAAAGGGAAATTTTCAAAAATCCAGAAAATTGGCTGAAAACTAAATAACAAGGACTCATTGGGCGAATCACTCTGGAACTGAAATCGGAACGCTCACTGACATTTCCCCTATCTGAAAGTCTGATAAACGCCAGAAAAATGACTAAGTCCAAAAAAAATTTTTTTTCAACTTTTTTCAATTTTACCCCCGTGGGATATATATTCTTCCCACACACATTTGGAACTCTCCTGGGGTACCCTCACACATATTATTCCCTCATTTAGTGGATATTTTCACAAAAAAGTGAAATTTTCAAAAATCCTGAAAATTGGCTGAAAACGACTAAATATCAAGGACTCATTGGGCGAATCACTCTGGAACTGAAATTGGAACGCTCACTGACATTTCCCCTATCTGAAAGTCTGATAAACGCCGGAAAAATGACTAAGTCCAAAAAAAAATTTTTTTCAACCTTTTTCAATTTTACCCCCGTGGGATATATATTCTACCCACACACATTTGGAACTCTCCTGGGGTACCCTCACACATATTATTCCCTCATTTAGTGGATATTTTCACAAAAAAGTGAAATTTTCAAAAATCCAGAAAATTGGCTGAAAACAACTAAATAACAAAGACTCATTGGGTGAATCACTCTGGAACTGAAATCGGAACGCTCACTGACATTTCCCCTATCTGAAAGTCTGATAAACGCCAGAAAAATGACTAAGTCCAAAAAAAAATTTTTTTCAACTTTTTTCAATTTTACCCCCGTGGGATATATATTCTTCCCACACACATTTGGAACTCTCCTGGGGTACCCTCACACATGTTATTCCCTCATTTAGTGGATATTTTCAAAAAAAAGTGAAATTTTCAAAAATCCAGAAAATTGGCTGAAAACAACTAAATAACAAGGACTCATTGGGTGAATCACTCTGGAACTGAAATCGGAACGCTCACTGACATTTCCCCTATCTGAAAGTCTGATAAACGCCGGAAAAATGACTAAATCCCCCCAAAAATTTTTTCAACTTTTTTCAATTTTACCCCCGCGGGATATATATTCTACCCACACACATTTGGAACTCTCCTGGGGTACCCTCACACATATTATTCCCTCATTTAGTGAATATTTTCACAAAAAAGTGAAATTTTCAAAAATCCAGAAAATTGGCTGAAAACTAAATAACAAGGACTCTTTGGGCGAATCACTCTGGAACTGAAATCGGAACGCTCACTGACATTTCCCCTATCTGAAAGTCTGATAAACGCCAGAAAAATGACTAAGTCCAAAAAAAAGTTTTTTCAACTTTTTTCAATTTTACCCCCGTGGGATATATATTCTTCCCACACACATTTGGAACTCTCCTGGGGTACCCTCACACATATTATTCCCTCATTTAGTGGATATTTTCACAAAAAAGTGAAATTTTCAAAAATCCAGAAAATTGGCTGAAAACGACTAAATATCAAGGACTCATTGGGCGAATCGCTCTGGAACTGAAATCGGAACGCTCACTGACATTTCCCCTATCTGAAATTCTGATAAACGCCAGAAAAATGACTAAGTCCAAAAAATAATTTTTTTCAACTTTTTTCAATTTTACCACCGTGGGATATATATTCTTCCCACACACATTTGGAACTCTCCTGGGGTACCCTCACACATATTATTCCCTCATTTAGTGGATATTTTCACAAAAAAGTGAAATTTTCAAAAATCCAGAAAATTGGCTGAAAACTAAATAACAAGGACTCATTGGGCGAATCACTCTGGAACTGAAATCGGAACGCTCACTGACATTTCCCCTATCTGAAAGTCTGATAAACGCCAGAAAAATGACTAAGTCCAAAAAAAATTTTTTTTCAACTTTTTTCAATTTACCCCCGTGGGATATATATTCTTCCCACACACATTTGGAACTCTCCTGGGGTACCCTCACACATATTATTCCCTCATTTAGTGGATATTTTCACAAAAAAGTGAAATTTTCAAAAATCCTGAAAATTGGCTGAAAACGACTAAATATCAAGGACTCATTGGGCGAATCACTCTGGAACTGAAATTGGAACGCTCACTGACATTTCCCCTATCTGAAAGTCTGATAAACGCCGGAAAAATGACTAAGTCCAAAAAAAAATTTTTTTCAACCTTTTTCAATTTTACCCCCGTGGGATATATATTCTACCCACACACATTTGGAACTCTCCTGGGGTACCCTCACACATATTATTCCCTCATTTAGTGGATATTTTCACAAAAAAGTGAAATTTTCAAAAATCCAGAAAATTGGCTGAAAACAACTAAATAACAAAGACTCATTGGGTGAATCACTCTGGAACTGAAATCGGAACGCTCACTGACATTTCCCCTATCTGAAAGTCTGATAAACGCCAGAAAAATGACTAAGTCCAAAAAATATTTTTTTTCAACTTTTTTCAATTTTACCACCGTGGGATATATATTCTTCCCACACACATTTGGAACTCTCCTGGGGTACCCTCACACATATTATTCCCTCATTTAGTGGATATTTTCACAAAAAAGTGAAATTTTCAAAAATCCAGAAAATTGGCTGAAAACTAAATAACAAGGACTCATTGGGCGAATCACTCTGGAACTGAAATCGGAACGCTCACTGACATTTCCCCTATCTGAAAGTCTGATAAACGCCAGAAAAATGACTAAGTCCAAAAAAAATTTTTTTTCAACTTTTTTCAATTTACCCCCGTGGGATATATATTCTTCCCACACACATTTGGAACTCTCCTGGGGTACCCTCACACATATTATTCCCTCATTTAGTGGATATTTTCACAAAAAAGTGAAATTTTCAAAAATCCTGAAAATTGGCTGAAAACGACTAAATATCAAGGACTCATTGGGCGAATCACTCTGGAACTGAAATTGGAACGCTCACTGACATTTCCCCTATCTGAAAGTCTGATAAACGCCGGAAAAATGACTAAGTCCAAAAAAAAATTTTTTTCAACCTTTTTCAATTTTACCCCCGTGGGATATATATTCTACCCACACACATTTGGAACTCTCCTGGGGTACCCTCACACATATTATTCCCTCATTTAGTGGATATTTTCACAAAAAAGTGAAATTTTCAAAAATCCAGAAAATTGGCTGAAAACAACTAAATAACAAAGACTCATTGGGTGAATCACTCTGGAACTGAAATCGGAACGCTCACTGACATTTCCCCTATCTGAAAGTCTGATAAACGCCAGAAAAATGACTAAGTCCAAAAAAAAATTTTTTTCAACCTTTTTCAATTTTACCCCCGTGGGATATATATTCTACCCACACACATTTGGAACTCTCCTGGGGTACCCTCACACATATTATTCCCTCATTTAGTGGATATTTTCACAAAAAAGTGAAATTTTCAAAAATCCAGAAAATTGGCTGAAAACGACTAAATATCAAGGACTCATTGGGCGAATCGCTCTGGAACTGAAATCGGAACGCTCACTGACATTTCCCCTATCTGAAATTCTGATAAACGCCAGAAAAATGACTAAGTCCAAAAAATAATTTTTTTCAACTTTTTTCAATTTTACCACCGTGGGATATATATTCTTCCCACACACATTTGGAACTCTCCTGGGGTACCCTCACACATATTATTCCCTCATTTAGTGGATATTTTCACAAAAAAGTGAAATTTTCAAAAATCCAGAAAATTGGCTGAAAACTAAATAACAAGGACTCTTTGGGCGAATCACTCTGGAACTGAAATCGGAACGCTCACTGACATTTCCCCTATCTGAAAGTCTGATAAACGCCAGAAAAATGACTAAGTCCAAAAAAAAATTTTTTTCAACCTTTTTCAATTTTACCCCCGTGGGATATATATTCTACCCACACACATTTGGAACTCTCCTGGGGTACCCTCACACATATTATTCCCTCATTTAGTGGATATTTTCACAAAAAAGTGAAATTTTCAAAAATCCAGAAAATTGGCTGAAAACAACTAAATAACAAAGACTCATTGGGTGAATCACTCTGGAACTGAAATCGGAACGCTCACTGACATTTCCCCTATCTGAAAGTCTGATAAACGCCAGAAAAATGACTAAGTCCAAAAAAAAATTTTTTTCAACTTTTTTCAATTTTACCCTCGTGGGATATATATTCTTCCCACACACATTTGGAACTCTCCTGGGGTACCCTCACACATGTTATTCCCTCATTTAGTGGATATTTTCACAAAAAAGTGAAATTTTCAAAAATCCAGAAAATTGGCTGAAAACAACTAAATAACAAGGACTCATTGGGTGAATCACTCTGGAACTGAAATCGGAACGCTCACTGACATTTCCCCTATCTGAAAGTCTGATAAACGCCGGAAAAATGACTAAATCCCCCCCAAAAAATTTTTCAACTTTTTTCACTTTTACCCCCGCGGGATATATATTCTACCCACACACATTTGGAACTCTCCTGGGGTACCCTCACACATATTATTCCCTCATTTAGTGAATATTTTCACAAAAAAGGGAAATTTTCAAAAATCCAGAAAATTGGCTGAAAACGACTAAATATCAAGGACTCATTGGGCGAACCGCTCTGGAACTGAAATCGGAACGCTCACTGACATTTCCCCTATCTGAAAGTCTGATAAACGCCAGAAAAATGACTAAGTCCAAAAAAAAATTTTTTTCAACTTTTTTCAATTTTACCCCCGTGGGATATATATTCTTCCCACACACATTTGGAACTCTCCTGGGGTACCCTCACACATATTATTCCCTCATTTAGTGGATATTTTCACAAAAAAGTGAAATTTTCAAAAATCCAGAAAATTGGCTGAAAACGACTAAATATCAAGGACTCATTGGGCGAATCGCTCTGGAACTGAAATCGGAACGCTCACTGACATTTCCCCTATCTGAAATTCTGATAAACGCCAGAAAAATGACTAAGTCCAAAAAATAATTTTTTTCAACTTTTTTCAATTTTACCACCGTGGGATATATATTCTTCATACACACATTTGGAACTCTCCTGGGGTACCCTCACACATATTATTCCCTCATTTAGTGGATATTTTCACAAAAAAGTGAAATTTTCAAAAATCCAGAAAATTGGCTGAAAACAACTAAATAACAAGGACTCATTGGGTGAATCACTCTGGAACTGAAATCGGAACGCTCACTGACATTTCCCCTATCTGAAAGTCCGATAAACACCGGAAAAATGACTAAATCCCCCCAAAAAAATTTTTCAACTTTTTTCAATTTTACCCCCGCGGGATATATATTCTACCCACACACGTTTGGAACTCTCCTGGGGTACCCTCACACATATTATTCCCTCATTTAGTGAATATTTTCACAAAAAAGTGAAATTTTCAAAAATCCAGAAAATTGGCTGAAAACGACTAAATATCAAGGACTTATTGGGCGAATCGCTCTGGAACTGAAATCGGAACGCTCACTGACATTCGCCCTATCTGAAAGTCTGATAAACGCCGGAAAAATGACTAAGTCCAAAAAAAAAATTTTTTCAACTTTTTTCAATTTTACCCCCGTGGGATATATATTCTTCCCACACACATTTGGAACTCTCTTGGGGTACCCTCACACATATTATTCCCTCATTTAGTGGATATTTTCACAAAAAAGTTAAATTTTCAAAAATCCAGAAAATTGGCTGAAAACGACTAAATATCAAGGACTCATTGGGCGAACCGCTCTGGAACTGAAATCGGAACGCTCACTGACATTTCCCCTATCTGAAAGTCTGATAAACGCCAGAAAAATGACTAAGTCCAAAAAAAAATTTTTTTCAACTTTTTTCAATTTTACCCCCGTGGGATATATATTCTTCCCACACACATTTGGAACTCTCCTGGGGTACCCTCACACATGTTATTCCCTCATTTAGTGGATATTTTCACAAAAAAGTGAAATTTTCAAAAATCCAGAAAATTGGCTGAAAACAACTAAATAACAAGGACTCATTGGGTGAATCACTCTGGAACTGAAATCGGAACGCTCACTGACATTTCCCCTATCTGAAAGTCTGATAAACGCCGGAAAAATGACTAAATCCCCCCCAAAAATTTTTTCAACTTTTTTCAATTTTACCCCCGCGGGATATATATTCTACCCACACACATTTGGAACTCTCCTGGGGTACCCTCACACATATTATTCCCTCATTTAGTGAATATTTTCACAAAAAAGGGAAATTTTCAAAAATCCAGAAAATTGGCTGAAAACGACTAAATATCAAGGACTCATTGGGCGAACCGCTCTGGAACTGAAATCGGAACGCTCACTGACATTTCCCCTATCTGAAAGTCTGATAAACACCAGAAAAATGACTAAGTCCAAAAAAAAAATTTTTTCAAATTTTTTCAATTTTACCCCCGTGGGATATATATTCTTCCCACACACATTTGGAACTCTCCTGGGGTACCCCCACACATATTATTCCCTCATTTAGTGGATATTTTCACAAAAAAGTGAAATTTTCAAAAATCCAGAAAATTGGCTGAAAACTAAATAACAAGGACTCTTTGGGCGAATCACTCTGGAACTGAAATCGGAACGCTCACTGACATTTCCCCTATCTGAAAGTCTGATAAACGCCAGAAAAATGACTAAGTCCAAAAAAAAGTTTTTTCAACTTTTTTCAATTTTACCCCCGTGGGATATATATTCTTCCCACACACATTTGGAACTCTCCTGGGGTACCCTCACACATATTATTCCCTCATTTAGTGGATATTTTCACAAAAAAGTGAAATTTTCAAAAATCCAGAAAATTGGCTGAAAACGACTAAATATCAAGGACTCATTGGGCGAATCGCTCTGGAACTGAAATCGGAACGCTCACTGACATTTCCCCTATCTGAAATTCTGATAAACGCCAGAAAAATGACTAAGTCCAAAAAATAATTTTTTTCAACTTTTTTCAATTTTACCACCGTGGGATATATATTCTTCCCACACACATTTGGAACTCTCCTGGGGTACCCTCACACATATTATTCCCTCATTTAGTGGATATTTTCACAAAAAAGTGAAATTTTCAAAAATCCAGAAAATTGGCTTAAAACGACTAAATATCAAGGACTTATTGGGCGAATCGCTCTGGAACTGAAATCGGAACGCTCACTGACATTTCCCCTATCTGAAAGTCTGATAAACGCCAGAAAAATGACTAAGTCCAAAAAAAAATTTTTTTCAACTTTTTTCAATTTTACCCCCGTGGGATATATATTCTTCCCACACACATTTGGAACTCTCCTGGGGTACCCTCACACATATTATTCCCTCATTTAGTGGATATTTTCACAAAAAAGTGAAATTTTCAAAAATCCAGAAAATTGGCTGAAAACGACTAAATATCAAGGACTCATTGGGCGAATCGCTCTGGAACTGAAATCGGAACGCTCACTGACATTTCCCCTATCTGAAATTCTGATAAACGCCAGAAAAATGACTAAGTCCAAAAAATAATTTTTTTCAACTTTTTTCAATTTTACCACCGTGGGATATATATTCTTCATACACACATTTGGAACTCTCCTGGGGTACCCTCACACATATTATTCCCTCATTTAGTGGATATTTTCACAAAAAAGTGAAATTTTCAAAAATCCAGAAAATTGGCTGAAAACGACTAAATATCAAGGACTCATTGGGCGAATCGCTCTGGAACTGAAATCGGAACGCTCACTGACATTTCCCCTATCTGAAAGTCTGATAAACGCCAGAAAAATGACTAAGTCCAAAAAAAAATTTTTTTCAACTTTTTTCAATTTTACCCCCGTGGGATATATATTCTTCCCACACACATTTGGAACTCTCCTGGGGTACCCTCACACATGTTATTCCCTCATTTAGTGGATATTTTCACAAAAAAGTGAAATTTTCAAAAATCCAGAAAATTGGCTGAAAACTAAATAACAAGGACTCTTTGGGCGAATCACTCTGGAACTGAAATCGGAACGCTCACTGACATTTCCCCTATCTGAAAGTCTGATAAACGCCAGAAAAATGACTAAGTCCAAAAAAAAGTTTTTTCAACTTTTTTCAATTTTACCCCCGTGGGATATATATTCTTCCCACACACATTTGGAACTCTCCTGGGGTACCCTCACACATATTATTCCCTCATTTAGTGGATATTTTCACAAAAAAGTGAAATTTTCAAAAATCCAGAAAATTGGCTGAAAACGACTAAATATCAAGGACTCATTGGGCGAATCGCTCTGGAACTGAAATCGGAACGCTCACTGACATTTCCCCTATCTGAAATTCTGATAAACGCCAGAAAAATGACTAAGTCCAAAAAATAATTTTTTTCAACTTTTTTCAATTTTACCACCGTGGGATATATATTCTTCCCACACACATTTGGAACTCTCCTGGGGTACCCTCACACATATTATTCCCTCATTTAGTGGATATTTTCACAAAAAAGTGAAATTTTCAAAAATCCAGAAAATTGGCTTAAAACGACTAAATATCAAGGACTTATTGGGCGAATCGCTCTGGAACTGAAATCGGAACGCTCACTGACATTTCCCCTATCTGAAAGTCTGATAAACGCCAGAAAAATGACTAAGTCCAAAAAAAAATTTTTTTCAACTTTTTTCAATTTTACCCCCGTGGGATATATATTCTTCCCACACACATTTGGAACTCTCCTGGGGTACCCTCACACATATTATTCCCTCATTTAGTGGATATTTTCACAAAAAAGTGAAATTTTCAAAAATCCAGAAAATTGGCTGAAAACGACTAAATATCAAGGACTCATTGGGCGAATCGCTCTGGAACTGAAATCGGAACGCTCACTGACATTTCCCCTATCTGAAATTCTGATAAACGCCAGAAAAATGACTAAGTCCAAAAAATAATTTTTTTCAACTTTTTTCAATTTTACCACCGTGGGATATATATTCTTCATACACACATTTGGAACTCTCCTGGGGTACCCTCACACATATTATTCCCTCATTTAGTGGATATTTTCACAAAAAAGTGAAATTTTCAAAAATCCAGAAAATTGGCTGAAAACGACTAAATATCAAGGACTCATTGGGCGAATCGCTCTGGAACTGAAATCGGAACGCTCACTGACATTTCCCCTATCTGAAAGTCTGATAAACGCCAGAAAAATGACTAAGTCCAAAAAAAATTTTTTTTCAACTTTTTTCAATTTTACCCCCGTGGGATATATATTCTTCCCACACACATTTGGAACTCTCCTGGGGTACCCTCACACATGTTATTCCCTCATTTAGTGGATATTTTCACAAAAAAGTGAAATTTTCAAAAATCCAGAAAATTGGCTGAAAACAACTAAATAACAAGGACTCATTGGGTGAATCACTCTGGAACTGAAATCGGAACGCTCACTGACATTTCCCCTATCTGAAAGTCCGATAAACACCGGAAAAATGACTAAATCCCCCCCAAAAAATTTTTCAACTTTTTTCAATTTTACCACCGTGGGATATATATTCTTCCCACACACATTTGGAACTCTCCTGGGGTACCCTCACACATATTATTCCCTCATTTAGTGGATATTTTCACAAAAAAGTGAAATTTTCAAAAATCCAGAAAATTGGCTGAAAATAACTAAATAACAAGGACTCATTGGGCGAATCACTCTGGAACTGAAATTGGAACGCTCACTGACATTTCCCCTATCTGAAAGTCTGATAAACGCCGGAAAAATGACTAAGTCCAAAAAAAAATTTTTTTCTACTTTTTCAATTTTACCCCCGTGGGATATATATTCTACCCACACACATTTGGAACTCTCTTGGGGTACCCTCACACATATTATTCCCTCATTTAGTGGATATTTTCACAAAAAAGTGAAATTTTCAAAAATCCAGAAAATTGGCTGAAAACAACTAAATAACAAGGACTCATTGGGCGAATCGCTCTGGAACTGAAATTGGAACACTCACTGACATTTCCCCTATCTGAAAGTCTGATAAATGCCAGAAAAATGACTAAGTCCAAAAAATAATTTTTTTCAACTTTTTTCAATTTTACCCCCGTGGGATATATATTCTTCCCACACACATTTGAATCTCTCCTGGGGTACCCTCACACATATTATTCCCTCATTTAGTGGATATTTTCACAAAAAAGTGAAATTTTCAAAAATCCAGAAAATTGGCTGAAAACTAAATAACAAGGACTCATTGGGCGAATCACTCTGGAACTGAAATCGGAACGCTCACTGACATTTCCCCTATGAGAAAGTCTGATAAATGCCAGAAAAATGACTAAGTCCAAAAAAAAATTTTTTTCAACTTTTTTCAATTTTAACCCCGTGGGATATATATTCTTCCCACACACATTTGGAACTCTCCTGGGGTACCCTCACACTTTTTATTCCCTCATTTAGTGGATATTTTCACAAAAAAGTGAAATTTTCAAAAATCCAGAAAATTGGCTGAAAACGACTAAATATCAAGGACTCATTGGGCGAAACGCTCTGGAACTGAAATCGGAACGCTCTCTGACATTTCCCCTATCTGAAAGTCTGATAAACGCCAGAAAAATGACTAAGTCCAAAAAAAAATTTTTTTCAACTTTTTTCAATTTTACCCCCGTGGGATATATATTCTTCCCACACACATTTGGAACTCTCCTGGGGTACCCTCACACATATTATTCCCTCATTTAGTGGATATTTTCACAAAAAAGTGAAATTTTCAAAAATCCAGAAAATTGGCTGAAAACGACTAAATATCAAGGACTCATTGGGCGAATCGCTCTGGAACTGAAATTGGAACGCTCACTGACATTTCCCCTATCTGAAAGTCTCATAAACGCTGGAAAAATGACTATGTCAAAAAAAAAATTTTTTTCAACCTTTTTCAATTTTACCCCCGTGGGATATATATTCTACCCACACACATTTGGAACTCTCTTGGGGTACCCTCACACATATTATTCCCTCATTTAGTGGATATTTTCACAAAAAAGTGAAATTTTCAAAAATCCAGAAAATTGGCTGAAAACAACTAAATAACAAGGACTCATTGGGCGAATCGCTCTGGAACTGAAATCGGAACACTCACTGACATTTCCCCTATCTGAAAGTCTGATAAATGCCAGAAAAATGACTAAGTCCAAAAAATAATTTTTTTCAACTTTTTTCAATTTTACCCCCGTGGGATATATATTCTTCCCACACACATTTGAATCTCTCCTGGGGTACCCTCACACATATTATTCCCTCATTTAGTGGATATTTTCACAAAAAAGTGAAATTTTCAAAAATCCAGAAAATTGGCTGAAAACTAAATAACAAGGACTCATTGGGCGAATCACTCTGGAACTGAAATCGGAACGCTCACTGACATTTCCCCTATGGGAAAGTCTGATAAATGCCAGAAAAATGACTAAGTCCAAAAAAAAATTTTTTTCAACTTTTTTCAATTTTACCCCCGTGGGATATATATTCTTCCCACACACATTTGAATCTCTCCTGGGGTACCCTCACACTTTTTATTCCCTCATTTAGTGGATATTTTCACAAAAAAGTGAAATTTTCAAAAATCCAGAAAATTGGCTGAAAACGACTAAATATCAAGGACTCATTGGGCGAAACGCTCTGGAACTGAAATCGGAACGCTCACTGACATTTCCCCTATCTGAAAGTCTGATAAACGCCAGAAAAATGACTAAGTCCAAAAAAAAATTTTTTTCAACTTTTTTCAATTTTACCCCCGTGGGATATATATTCTTCCCACACACATTTGGAACTCTCCTGGGGTACCCTCACACATATTATTCCCTCATTTAGTGGATATTTTCACAAAAAAGTGAAATTTTCAAAAATCCAGAAAATTGGCTGAAAATAACTAAATAACAAGGACTCATTGGGCGAATCACTCTGGAACTGAAATTGGAACGCTCACTGACATTTCCCCTATCTGAAAGTCTGATAAACGCCGGAAAAATGACTAAGTCCAAAAAAAAATTTTTTTCTACTTTTTCAATTTTACCCCCGTGGGATATATATTCTACCCACACACATTTGGAACTCTCTTGGGGTACCCTCACACATATTATTCCCTCATTTAGTGGATATTTTCACAAAAAAGTGAAATTTTCAAAAATCCAGAAAATTGGCTGAAAACAACTAAATAACAAGGACTCATTGGGCGAATCGCTCTGGAACTGAAATCGGAACACTCACTGACATTTCCCCTATCTGAAAGTCTGATAAATGCCAGAAAAATGACTAAGTCCAAAAAATAATTTTTTTCAACTTTTTTCAATTTTACCCCCGTGGGATATATATTCTTCCCACACACATTTGAATCTCTCCTGGGGTACCCTCACACATATTATTCCCTCATTTAGTGGATATTTTCACAAAAAAGTGAAATTTTCAAAAATCCAGAAAATTGGCTGAAAACTAAATAACAAGGACTCATTGGGCGAATCACTCTGGAACTGAAATCGGAACGCTCACTGACATTTCCCCTATGGGAAAGTCTGATAAATGCCAGAAAAATGACTAAGTCCAAAAAAAAATTTTTTTCAACTTTTTTCAATTTTAACCCCGTGGGATATATATTCTTCCCACACACATTTGGAACTCTCCTGGGGTACCCTCACACTTTTTATTCCCTCATTTAGTGGATATTTTCACAAAAAAGTGAAATTTTCAAAAATCCAGAAAATTGGCTGAAAACGACTAAATATCAAGGACTCATTGGGCGAAACGCTCTGGAACTGAAATCGGAACGCTCACTGACATTTCCCCTATCTGAAAGTCTGATAAACGCCAGAAAAATGACTAAGTCCAAAAAAAAATTTTTTTCAACTTTTTTCAATTTTACCCCCGTGGGATATATATTCTTCCCACACACATTTGGAACTCTCCTGGGGTACCCTCACACATATTATTCCCTCATTTAGTGGATATTTTCACAAAAAAGTGAAATTTTCAAAAATCCAGAAAATTGGCTGAAAACGACTAAATATCAAGGACTCATTGGGCGAAGCGCTCTGGAACTGAAATCGGAACGCTCACTGACATTTCCCCTATCTGAAATTCTGATAAACGCCAGAAAAATGACTAAGTCCAAAAAATAATTTTTTTCAACTTTTTTCAATTTTACCACCGTGGGATATATATTCTTCCCACACACATTTGGAACTCTCCTGGGGTACCCTCACACATATTATTCCCTCATTTAGTGGATATTTTCACAAAAAAGTGAAATTTTCAAAAATCCAGAAAATTGGCTGAAAATAACTAAATAACAAGGACTCATTGGGCGAATCACTCTGGAACTGAAATTGGAACGCTCACTGACATTTCCCCTATCTGAAAGTCTGATAAACGCCGGAAAAATGACTAAGTCCAAAAAAAAATTTTTTTCTAATTTTTCAATTTTACCCCCGTGGGATATATATTCTACCCACACACATTTGGAACTCTCCTGGGGTACCCTCACACATATTATTCCCTCATTTAGTGGATATTTTCACAAAAAAGTGAAATTTTCAAAAATCCAGAAAATTGGCTGAAAACAACTAAATAACAACGACTCATTGGGCGAATCGCTCTGGAACTGAAATCGGAACACTCACTGACATTCGCCCTATCTGAAAGTCTGATAAACGCCGGAAAAATGAAAAAGTCCAAAAAAAATTTTTTTCAACTTTTTTCAATTTTACCCCCGTGGGATATATATTCTTCCCACACACATTTGGAACTCTCCTGGGGTACCCTCACACATATTATTCCCTCATTTAGTGGATATTTTCACAAAAAAGTGAAATTTTCAAAAATCCAGAAAATTGGCTGAAAATAACTAAATAACAAGGACTCATTGGGCGAATCACTCTGGAACTGAAATTGGAACGCTCACTGACATTTCCCCTATCTGAAAGTCTGATAAACGCCGGAAAAATGACTAAGTCCAAAAAAAAAATTTTTTCTACTTTTTCAATTTTACCCCCGTGGGATATATATTCTACCCACACACATTTGGAACTCTCTTGGGGTACCCTCACACATATTATTCCCTCATTTAGTGGATATTTTCACAAAAAAGTGAAATTTTCAAAAATCCAGAAAATTGGCTGAAAACAACTAAATAACAAGGACTCATTGGGCGAATCGCTCTGGAACTGAAATCGGAACACTCACTGACATTTCCCCTATCTGAAAGTCTGATAAATGCCAGAAAAATGACTAAGTCCAAAAAATAATTTTTTTCAACTTTTTTCAATTTTACCCCCGTGGGATATATTTTCTTCCCACACACATTTGAATCTCTCCTGGGGTACCCTCACACATATTATTCCCTCATTTAGTGGATATTTTCACAAAAAAGTGAAATTTTCAAAAATCCAGAAAATTGGCTGAAAACTAAATAACAAGGACTCATTGGGCGAATCACTCTGGAACTGAAATCGGAACGCTCACTGACATTTCCCCTATGGGAAAGTCTGATAAATGCCAGAAAAATGACTAAGTCCAAAAAAAAATTTTTTTCAACTTTTTTCAATTTTAACCCCGTGGGATATATATTCTTCCCACACACATTTGGAACTCTCCTGGGGTACCCTCACACTTTTTATTCCCTCATTTAGTGGATATTTTCACAAAAAAGTGAAATTTTCAAAAATCCAGAAAATTGGCTGAAAACGACTAAATATCAAGGACTCATTGGGCGAAACGCTCTGGAACTGAAATCGGAACGCTCACTGACATTTCCCCTATCTGAAAGTCTGATAAACGCCAGAAAAATGACTAAGTCCAAAAAAAAAATTTTTTTCAACTTTTTTCAATTTTACCCCCGTGGGATATATATTCTTCCCACACACATTTGGAACTCTCCTGGGGTACCCTCACACATATTATTCCCTCATTTAGTGGATATTTTCACAAAAAAGTGAAATTTTCAAAAATCCAGAAAATTGGCTGAAAACGACTAAATATCAAGGACTCATTGGGCGAATCGCTCTGGAACTGAAATTGGAACGCTCACTGACATTTCCCCTATCTGAAAGTCTCATAAACGCTGGAAAAATGACTAAGTCAAAAAAAAAATTTTTTTCAACCTTTTTCAATTTTACCCCCGTGGGATATATATTCTACCCACACACATTTGGAACTCTCCTGGGGTACCCTCACACATATTATTCCCTCATTTAGTGGATATTTTCACAAAAAAGTGAAATTTTCAAAAATCCAGAAAATTGGCTGAAAACAACTAAATAACAACGACTCATTGGGCGAATCGCTCTGGAACTGAAATCGGAACACTCACTGACATTCGCCCTATCTGAAAGTCTGATAAACGCCGGAAAAATGAAAAAGTCCAAAAAAAATTTTTTTCAACTTTTTTCAATTTTACCCCCGTGGGATATATATTCTTCCCACACACATTTGGAACTCTCCTGGGGTACCCTCACACATATTATTCCCTCATTTAGTGGATATTTTCACAAAAAAGTGAAATTTTCAAAAATCCAGAAAATTGGCTGAAAATAACTAAATAACAAGGACTCATTGGGCGAATCACTCTGGAACTGAAATTGGAACGCTCACTGACATTTCCCCTATCTGAAAGTCTGATAAATGCCAGAAAAATGACTAAGTCCAAAAAATAATTTTTTTCAACTTTTTTCAATTTTACCCCCGTGGGATATATATTCTTCCCACACACATTTGAATCTCTCCTGGGGTACCCTCACACATATTATTCCCTCATTTAGTGGATATTTTCACAAAAAAGTGAAATTTTCAAAAATCCAGAAAATTGGCTGAAAACTAAATAACAAGGACTCATTGGGCGAATCACTCTGGAACTGAAATCGGAACGCTCACTGACATTTCCCCTATGGGAAAGTCTGATAAATGCCAGAAAAATGACTAAGTCCAAAAAAAAATTTTTTTCAACTTTTTTCAATTTTAACCCCGTGGGATATATATTCTTCCCACACACATTTGGAACTCTCCTGGGGTACCCTCACACTTTTTATTCCCTCATTTAGTGGATATTTTCACAAAAAAGTGAAATTTTCAAAAATCCAGAAAATTGGCTGAAAACGACTAAATATCAAGGACTCATTGGGCGAAACGCTCTGGAACTGAAATCGGAACGCTCACTGACATTTCCCCTATCTGAAAGTCTGATAAACGCCAGAAAAATGACTAAGTCCAAAAAAAAATTTTTTTCAACTTTTTTCAATTTTACCCCGTGGGATATATATTCTTCCCACACACATTTGGAACTCTCCTGGGGTACCCTCACACATATTATTCCCTCATTTAGTGGATATTTTCACAAAAAAGTGAAATTTTCAAAAATCCAGAAAATTGGCTGAAAACGACTAAATATCAAGGACTCATTGGGCGAAGCGCTCTGGAACTGAAATCGGAACGCTCACTGACATTTCCCCTATCTGAAATTCTGATAAACGCCAGAAAAATGACTAAGTCCAAAAAATAATTTTTTTCAACTTTTTTCAATTTTACCACCGTGGGATATATATTCTTCCCACACACATTTGGAACTCTCCTGGGGTACCCTCACACATATTATTCCCTCATTTAGTGGATATTTTCACAAAAAAGTGAAATTTTCAAAAATCCAGAAAATTGGCTGAAAATAACTAAATAACAAGGACTCATTGGGCGAATCACTCTGGAACTGAAATTGGAACGCTCACTGACATTTCCCCTATCTGAAAGTCTGATAAACGCCGGAAAAATGACTAAGTCCAAAAAAAAATTTTTTTCTACTTTTTCAATTTTACCCCCGTGGGATATATATTCTACCCACACACATTTGGAACTCTCCTGGGGTACCCTCACACATATTATTCCCTCATTTAGTGGATATTTTCACAAAAAAGTGAAATTTTCAAAAATCCAGAAAATTGGCTGAAAACAACTAAATAACAACGACTCATTGGGCGAATCGCTCTGGAACTGAAATCGGAACACTCACTGACATTCGCCCTATCTGAAAGTCTGATAAACGCCGGAAAAATGAAAAAGTCCAAAAAAAATTTTTTTCAACTTTTTTCAATTTTACCCCCGTGGGATATATATTCTTCCCACACACATTTGGAACTCTCCTGGGGTACCCTCACACATATTATTCCCTCATTTAGTGGATATTTTCACAAAAAAGTGAAATTTTCAAAAATCCAGAAAATTGGCTGAAAATAACTAAATAACAAGGACTCATTGGGCGAATCACTCTGGAACTGAAATTGGAACGCTCACTGACATTTCCCCTATCTGAAAGTCTGATAAACGCCGGAAAAATGACTAAGTCCAAAAAAAAATTTTTTTCTACTTTTTCAATTTTACCCCCGTGGGATATATATTCTACCCACACACATTTGGAACTCTCTTGGGGTACCCTCACACATATTATTCCCTCATTTAGTGGATATTTTCACAAAAAAGTGAAATTTTCAAAAATCCAGAAAATTGGCTGAAAACAACTAAATAACAAGGACTCATTGGGCGAATCGCTCTGGAACTGAAATCGGAACACTCACTGACATTTCCCCTATCTGAAAGTCTGATAAATGCCAGAAAAATGACTAAGTCCAAAAAATAATTTTTTTCAACTTTTTTCAATTTTACCCCCGTGGGATATATTTTCTTCCCACACACATTTGAATCTCTCCTGGGGTACCCTCACACATATTATTCCCTCATTTAGTGGATATTTTCACAAAAAAGTGAAATTTTCAAAAATCCAGAAAATTGGCTGAAAACTAAATAACAAGGACTCATTGGGCGAATCACTCTGGAACTGAAATCGGAACGCTCACTGACATTTCCCCTATGGGAAAGTCTGATAAATGCCAGAAAAATGACTAAGTCCAAAAAAAAATTTTTTTCAACTTTTTTCAATTTTAACCCCGTGGGATATATATTCTTCCCACACACATTTGGAACTCTCCTGGGGTACCCTCACACTTTTTATTCCCTCATTTAGTGGATATTTTCACAAAAAAGTGAAATTTTCAAAAATCCAGAAAATTGGCTGAAAACGACTAAATATCAAGGACTCATTGGGCGAAACGCTCTGGAACTGAAATCGGAACGCTCACTGACATTTCCCCTATCTGAAAGTCTGATAAACGCCAGAAAAATGACTAAGTCCAAAAAAAAAATTTTTTTCAACTTTTTTCAATTTTACCCCCGTGGGATATATATTCTTCCCACACACATTTGGAACTCTCCTGGGGTACCCTCACACATATTATTCCCTCATTTAGTGGATATTTTCACAAAAAAGTGAAATTTTCAAAAATCCAGAAAATTGGCTGAAAACGACTAAATATCAAGGACTCATTGGGCGAATCGCTCTGGAACTGAAATTGGAACGCTCACTGACATTTCCCCTATCTGAAAGTCTCATAAACGCTGGAAAAATGACTAAGTCAAAAAAAAAATTTTTTTCAACCTTTTTCAATTTTACCCCCGTGGGATATATATTCTACCCACACACATTTGGAACTCTCCTGGGGTACCCTCACACATATTATTCCCTCATTTAGTGGATATTTTCACAAAAAAGTGAAATTTTCAAAAATCCAGAAAATTGGCTGAAAACAACTAAATAACAACGACTCATTGGGCGAATCGCTCTGGAACTGAAATCGGAACACTCACTGACATTCGCCCTATCTGAAAGTCTGATAAACGCCGGAAAAATGAAAAAGTCCAAAAAAAATTTTTTTCAACTTTTTTCAATTTTACCCCCGTGGGATATATATTCTTCCCACACACATTTGGAACTCTCCTGGGGTACCCTCACACATATTATTCCCTCATTTAGTGGATATTTTCACAAAAAAGTGAAATTTTCAAAAATCCAGAAAATTGGCTGAAAATAACTAAATAACAAGGACTCATTGGGCGAATCACTCTGGAACTGAAATTGGAACGCTCACTGACATTTCCCCTATCTGAAAGTCTGATAAACGCCGGAAAAATGACTAAGTCCAAAAAAAATTTTTTTTCAACTCTTTTCAATTTTACCTCCGTGGGATATATATTCTTCCCACACACATCTGGAACTCTCCTGGGGTACCCTCACACATATTATTCCCTCATTTAGTGGATATTTTCACAAAAAAGTGAAATTTTCAAAAATCCAGAAAATTGGCTGAAAACGACTAAATATCAAGGACTCATTGGGCGAATCGCTCTGGAACTGAAATCGGAACGCTCACTGACATTTCCCCTATCTGAAAGTCTGATAAACGCCAGAAAAATGAATAAGTCCAAAAAATAATTTTTTTCAACTTTTTTCAATTTTACCCCCGTGGGATATATATTCTTCCCACACACATTTGAAACTCTCCTGGGGTACCCTCACACATATTATTCCCTCATTTAGTGGATATTTTCACAAAAAAGTGAAATTTTCAAAAATCCAGAAAATTGGCTGAAAACGACTAAATATCAAGGACTCATTGGGCGAATCACTCTGGAACTGAAATCGGAATGCTCACTGACATTTCCCCTATCTGAAAGTCTGATAAACGCCAGAAAAATGACTAAGTCCAAAAAATAATTTTTTTCAACTTTTTTCAATTTTACCCCCGTGGGATATATATTCTTCCCACACACATTTGGAACTCTCCTGGGGTACCCTCACACATATTATTCCCTCATTTAGTGGATATTTTCACAAAAAAATGAAATTTTCAAAAATCCAGAAAATTGGCTGAAAACGACTAAATATCAAGGACTCATTGGGCGAATCACTCTGGAACTGAAATTGGAACGCTCACTGACATTTCCCCTATCTGAAAGTCTGATAAACGCCGGAAAAATGACTAAGTCCAAAAAAAAATTTTTTTCTACCTTTTTCAATTTTACCCCCGTGGGATATATATTCTGCCCACACACATTTGGAACTCTCCTGGGGTACCCTCACACATATTATTCCCTCATTTACTGAATATTTTCACAAAAAAGTGAAATTTTCAAAAATCCAGAAAATTGGCTGAAAACGACTAAATATCAAGGACTCATTGGGCGAATCGCTCTGGAACTGAAATCGGAACGCTCACTGACATTTCCCCTATCTGAAAGTCTGATAAACGCCAGAAAAATGACTAAGTCCAAAAAATATTTTTTTTCAACTTTTTTCAATTTTACCCCCGTGGGATATATATTCTTCCCACACACATTTGAAACTCTCCTGGGGTACTCTCACACATATTATTCCCTCATTTAGTGGATATTTTCACAAAAAAGTGAAATTTTCAAAAATCCAGAAAATTGGCTGAAAACTAAATAACAAGGACTCATTGGGCGAATCACTCTGGAACTGAAATCGGAACGCTCACTGACATTTAGTGGATATTTTCACAAAAAAGTGAAATTTTCAAAAATCCAGAAAATTGGCTGAAAACGACTAAATATCAAGGACTCATTGGGCGAATCGCTCTGGAACTGAAATTGGAACGCTCACTGACATTTCCCCTATCTGAAAGTCTGATAAACGCTGGAAAAATGACTAAGTCAAAAAAAAAATTTTTTTCAACCTTTTTCAATTTTACCCCCGTGGGATATATATTCTACCCACACACATTTGGAACTCTCCTGGGGTACCCTCACACATATTATTCCCTCATTTAGTGGATATTTTCACAAAAAAGTGAAATTTTCAAAAATCCAGAAAATTGGCTGAAAACAACTAAATAACAAGGACTCATTGGGCGAATCGCTCTGGAACTGAAATCGGAACACTCACTGACATTCGCCCTATCTGAAAGTCTTATAAACGCCGGAAAAATGAAAAAGTCCAAAAAAAATTTTTTTCAACTTTTTTCAATTTTACCCCCGTGGGATATATATTCTTCCCACACACATTTGGAACTCTCCTGGGGTACCCTCACACATATTATTCCCTCATTTAGTGGATATTTTCACAAAAAAGTGAAATTTTCAAAAATCCAGAAAATTGGCTGAAAATAACTAAATAACAAGGACTCATTGGGCGAATCACTCTGGAACTGAAATTGGAACGCTCACTGACATTTCCCCTATCTGAAAGTCTGATAAACGCCGGAAAAATGACTAAGTCCAAAAAAAATTTTTTTTCAACTCTTTTCAATTTTACCTCCGTGGGATATATATTCTTCCCACACACATTTGGAACTCTCCTGGGGTACCCTCACACATATTATTCCCTCATTTAGTGGATATTTTCACAAAAAAGTGAAATTTTCAAAAATCCAGAAAATTGGCTGAAAACAACTAAATATCAAGGACTCATTGGGCGAATCGCTCTGGAACTGAAATCGGAACGCTCACTGACATTTCCCCTATCTGAAAGTCTGATAAACGCCAGAAAAATGAATAAGTCCAAAAAATAATTTTTTTCAACTTTTTTCAATTTTACCCCCGTGGGATATATATTCTTCCCACACACATTTGAAACTCTCCTGGGGTACCCTCACACATATTATTCCCTCATTTAGTGGATATTTTCACAAAAAAGTGAAATTTTCAAAAATCCAGAAAATTGGCTGAAAACGACTAAATATCAAGGACTCATTGGGCGAATCACTCTGGAACTGAAATCGGAATGCTCACTGACATTTCCCCTATCTGAAAGTCTGATAAACGCCAGAAAAATGACTAAGTCCAAAAAATAATTTTTTTCAACTTTTTTCAATTTTACCCCCGTGGGATATATATTCTTCCCACACACATTTGGAACTCTCCTGGGGTACCCTCACACATATTATTCCCTCATTTAGTGGATATTTTCACAAAAAAATGAAATTTTCAAAAATCCAGAAAATTGGCTGAAAACGACTAAATATCAAGGACTCATTGGGCGAATCACTCTGGAACTGAAATTGGAACGCTCACTGACATTTCCCCTATCTGAAAGTCTGATAAACGCCGGAAAAATGACTAAGTCCAAAAAAAATTTTTTTTCAACTCTTTTCAATTTTACCTCCGTGGGATATATATTCTTCCCACACACATTTGGAACTCTCCTGGGGTACCCTCACACATATTATTCCCTCATTTAGTGGATATTTTCACAAAAAAGTGAAATTTTCAAAAATCCAGAAAATTGGCTGAAAACGACTAAATATCAAGGACTCATTGGGCGAATCGCTCTGGAACTGAAATCGGAACGCTCACTGACATTTCCCCTATCTGAAAGTCTGATAAACGCCAGAAAAATGACTAAGTCCAAAAAATATTTTTTTTCAACTTTTTTCAATTTTACCCCCGTGGGATATATATTCTTCCCACACACATTTGAAACTCTCCTGGGGTACTCTCACACATATTATTCCCTCATTTAGTGGATATTTTCACAAAAAAGTGAAATTTTCAAAAATCCAGAAAATTGGCTGAAAACTAAATAACAAGGACCCATTGGGCGAATCACTCTGGAACTGAAATCGGAACGCTCACTGACATTTAGTGGATATTTTCACAAAAAAGTGAAATTTTCAAAAATCCAGAAAATTGGCTGAAAACGACTAAATATCAAGGACTCATTGGGCGAATCGCTCTGGAACTGAAATTGGAACGCTCACTGACATTTCCCCTATCTGAAAGTCTGATAAACGCTGGAAAAATGACTAAGTCAAAAAAAAAATTTTTTTCAACCTTTTTCAATTTTACCCCCGTGGGATACATATTCTACCCACACACATTTGGAACTCTCCTGGGGTACCCTCACACATATTATTCCCTCATTTAGTGGATATTTTCACAAAAAAGTGAAATTTTCAAAAATCCAGAAAATTGGCTGAAAACAACTAAATAACAAGGACTCATTGGGCGAATCGCTCTGGAACTGAAATCGGAACACTCACTGACATTTCCCCTATCTGAAAGTATGATAAACGCCGGAAAAATGACTAAATCCCCCCCAAAAATTTTTTCAACTTTTTTCAATTTTACCCCCGCGGGATATATATTCTACCCACACACATTTGGAACTCTCCTGGGGTACCCTCACACATATTATTCCCTCATTTAGTGAATATTTTCACAAAAAAGTGAAATTTTCAAAAATCCAGAAAATTGGCTGAAAATGACTAAATATCAAAGACTCATTGGGCGAATCGCTCTGGAACTGAAATCGGAACGCTCACTGACATTCGCCCTATCTGAAAGTCTGATAAACGCCGGAAAAATGAAAAAGTCCAAAAAAAAGTTTTTTCAACTTTTTTCAATTTTACCCCCGTGGGATATATATTCTTCCCACACACATTTGGAACTCTCCTGGGGTACCCTCACACATATTATTCCCTCATTTAGTGGATATTTTCACAAAAAAGTGAAATTTTCAAAAATCCAGAAAATTGGCTGAAAACAACTAAATAACAAGGACTCATTGGGCGAATTACTCTGCAACTGAAATCGGAACGCTCACTGACATTTCCCCTATGGGAAAGTCTGATAAATGCCAGAAAAATGACTAAGTCCAAAAAAAAATTTTTTTCAACTTTTTTCAATTTTACCCCCGTGGGATATATATTCTTCCCACACACATTTGGAACTCTCCTGGGGTACCCTCACACATATTATTCCCTCATTTAGTGGATATTTTCACAAAAAAGTGAAATTTTCAAAAATCCAGAAAATTGGCTGAAAACAACTAAATAACAAGGACTCATTGGGCGAATCGCTCTGGAACTGAAATCGGAACACTCACTGACATTTCCCCTATCTGAAAGTCTGATAAACGCCGGAAAAATGTCTAAATCCCCCCAAAAAATTTTTTCAACTTTTTTCAATTTTACCCCCGCGGGATATATATTCTACCCACACACATTTGGAACTCTCCTGGGGTACCCTCACACATATTATTCCCTCATTTAGTGGATATTTTCACAAAAAAGTGAAATTTTCAAAAATCCAGAAAATTGGCTGAAAACAACTAAATAACAAGGACTCATTGGGCAAATCGCTCTGGAACTGAAATCGGAACGCTCACTCACATTTCCCCTATCTGAAAGTCTGATAAACGCCAGAAAAATGACTAAGTCCAAAAAATAATTTTTTTCAACTTTTTTCAATTTTACCCCGTGGGATATATATTCTTCCTACACACATTTGGAACTCTCCTGGGGTACCCTCACACATATTATTCCCTCATTTAGTGGATATTTTCACAAAAAAGTGAAATTTTCAAAAATCCAGAAAATTGGCTGAAAACAACTAAATAACAAGGACTCATTGGACGAATCACTTTGGAACTGAAATCGGAACGCTCACTGACATTTCCCCTATGTGAAAGTCTGATAAACGGCAGAAAAATGACTAAGTCCAAAAAAATTTTATTTTTTTAAACTTTTTTCAATTTTACCCCCGTGGGATATATATTCTACCCACACACATTTGGAACTCTCCTTCGGTACCCTCACACATATTATTCCCTCATTTAGTGGATATTTTCACAAAAAAGTGAAATTTTCAAAAATCCAGAAAATTGGCTGAAAACAACTAAATAACAAGGACTCATTGGGCGAATCGCTCTGGAACTGAAATCGGAACACTCACTGACATTTCCCCTATCTGAAAGTCTGATAAACGCCGGAAAAATGACTAAATCCCCCCAAAAAATTTTTTCAACTTTTTTCAATTTTACCCCCGCGGGATATATATTCTACCCACACACATTTGGAACTCTCCTGGGGTACCCTCACACATATTATTCCCTCATTTAGTGGATATTTTCACAAAAAAGTGAAATTTTCAAAAATCCAGAAAATTGGCTGAAAACAACTAAATAACAAGGACTCATTGGGCGAATCGCTCTGGAACTGAAATCGGAACGCTCACTGACATTTCCCCAATCTGAAAGTCTGATAAACGCCAGAAAAATGACTAAGTCCAAAAAATAATTTTTTTCAACTTTTTTCAATTTTACCCCGTGGGATATATATTCTTCCTACACACATTTGGAACTCTCCTGGGGTACCCTCACACATATTATTCCCTCATTTAGTGGATATTTTCACAAAAAAGTGAAATTTTCAAAAATCCAGAAAATTGGCTGAAAACAACTAAATAACAAGGACTCATTGGACGAATCACTCTGGAACTGAAATCGGAACGCTCACTGACATTTCCCCTATGTGAAAGTCTGATAAACGGCAGAAAAATGACTAAGTCCAAAAAAAATTTATTTTTTTAAACTTTTTTCAATTTTACCCCCGTGGGATATATATTCTACCCACACACATTTGGAACTCTCCTTCGGTACCCTCACACATATTATTCCCTCATTTAGTGGATATTTTCACAAAAAAGTGAAATTTTCAAAAATCCAGAAAATTGGCTGAAAACAACTAAATAACAAGGACTCATTGGGCGAATCGCTCTGGAACTGAAATCGGAACACTCACTGACATTTCCCCTATCTGAAAGTCTGATAAACGCCGGAAAAATGACTAAATCCCCCCCAAAAATTTTTTCAACTTTTTTCAATTTTACCCCCGCGGGATATATATTCTACCCACACACATTTGGAACTCTCCTGGGGTACCCTCACACATATTATTCCCTCATTTAGTGGATATTTTCACAAAAAAGTGAAATTTTCAAAAATCCAGAAAATTGGCTGAAAACAACTAAATAACAAGGACTCATTGGGCGAATCGCTCTGGAACTGAAATCGGAACGCTCACTGACATTTCCCCTATCTGAAAGTCTGATAAACGCCAGAAAAATGACTAAGTCCAAAAAAAAATTTTTTTCAACTTTTTTCAATTTTACCCCCGTGGGATATATATTCTACCCACACACATTTGGAACTCTCCTGGGGTACCCTCACACATATTATTCCCTCATTTAGTGGATATTATCACAAAAAAGTGAAATTTTCAAAAATCCAGAAAATTGGCTGAAAACAACTAAATAACAAGGACTCATTGGGCGAATCGCTCTGGAACTGAAATCGGAACACTCACTGACATTTCCCCTATCTGAAAGTCTGATAAACGCCGGAAAAATGACTAAATCCCCCCAAAAAAATTTTTCAACTTTTTTCAATTTTACCCCCGCGGGATATATATTCTACCCACACACATTTGGAACTCTCCTGGGGTACCCTCACACATATTATTCCCTCATTTAGTGAATATTTTCACAAAAAAGTGAAATTTTCAAAAATCCAGAAAATTGGCTGAAAATGACTAAATATCAAGGCCTCATTGGGCGAATCGCTCTGGAACTGAAATCGGAATGCTCACTGACATTCGCCCTATCTGAAAGTCTGATAAACGCCGGAAAAATGACAGTCCAAAAAAAAATTTTTTCAACTTTTTTCAATTTTACCCCCGTGGGATATATATTCATCCCACACACATTTGGAACTCTCCTGGGGTACCCTCACACATATTATTCCCTCATTTAGTGGATATTTTCACAAAAAAGTGAAATGTTCAAAAATCCAGAAAATTGGCTGAAAACAACTAAATAACAAGGACTCATTGGGCGAATCACTCTGGAACTGAAATCGTAACGCTCACTGACATTTCCCCTATGGGAAAGTCTGATAAATGCCAGAAAAATGACTAAATCCAAAAAAAAATTTTTTTCAACTTTTTTCAATTTTACCCCCGTGGGATATATATTCTTCCCACACACATTTGGAACTCTCCTGGGGTACCCTCACACATATTATTCCCTCATTTAGTGGATATTTTCACAAAAAAGTGAAATTTTCAAAAATCCAGAAAATTGGCTGAAAACGACTAAATATCAAGGACTCATTGGGCGAAACGCTCTGGAACTGAAATCGGAACGCTCGCTGACATTTCCCCTATCTGAAAGTCTGATAAACGCCAGAAAAATGACTAAGTCCAAAAAAAAATTTTTTTCAACTTTTTTCAATTTTACCCCCGTGGGATATATATTCTTCCCACACACATTTTGAACTCTCCTGGGGTACCCTCACACATATTATTCCCTCATTTAGTGGATATTTTCACAAAAAAGTGAAATTTTCAAAAATCCAGAAAATTGGCTGAAAACGACTAAATATCAAGGACTCATTGGGCGAATCGCTCTGGAACTGAAATTGGAACGCTCACTGACATTTCCCCTATCTGAAAGTATGATAAACGCTGGAAAAATGACTAAGTCCAAAAAAAAATTTTTTTCAACCTTTTTCAATTTTACCCCCGTGGGATATATATTCTACCCACACACATTTGGAACTCTCCTGGGGTACCCTCACACATATTATTCCCTCATTTAGTGGATATTTTCACAAAAAAGTGAAATTTTCAAAAATCCAGAAAATTGGCTGAAAACAACTAAATAACAAGGACTCATTGGGCGAATCGCTCTGGAACTGAAATCGGAACACTCACTGACATTTCCCCTATCTGAAAGTCTGATAAACGCCGGAAAAATGACTAAATCCCCCAAACAAATTTTTTAAACTTTTTTCAATTTTACCCCCGTGGGATATATATTCTACCCACACACATTTGGAACTCTCCTGGGGTACCCTCACACATATTATTCCCTCATTTAGTGGATATTTTCACAAAAAAGTGAAATTTTCAAAAATCCAGAAAATTGGCTGAAAACGACTAAATAACAAGGAATCATTGGGCGAATCGCTCTGGAACTGAAATCGGAACACTCACTGACATTTCCCCTATCTGAAAGTCTGATAAACGCCGGAAAAATGACTAAGTCCAAAAAAATTTTTTTTTCAATTTTACCCCCGTGGGATATATATTCTTCCCACACACATTTGGAACTCTCCTGGGGAACCCTCACACATATTATTCCCTCATTTAGTGGATATTTTCACAAAAAAGTGAAATTTTCAAAAATCCAGAAAATTGGCTGAAAACGACTAAATATCAAAGACTCATTGGGCGAATCGCTCTGGAACTGAAATCGGAACACTCACTGACATTTCCCCTATCTTAAAGTCTGATAAACGCCGGAAAAACGACTAAGTCCAAAAAAAAAATGTTTCTACTTTTTTCAATTTTACCCCCGTGCGATATATATTCTACCCACAAACATTTGGAACTCTCCTGGGGTACCCTCACACATATTATTCCCTCATTTAGTGGATATTTTCACAAAAAAGTGAAATTTTCAAAAATCCAGAAAATTGGCTGAAAACGACTAAATAACAAGGACTCATTCGGCGAATCGCTCTGGAACTGAAATCGGAACGCTCACTGACATTTCCCCTATCTGAAAGTCTGATAAACGCCGGAAAAATGACTAAGTTCAAAAAAAAATTTTTTTAAACTTTTTTCAATTTTACCCCATGACATATATATTCTTCCCACACACATTTGAAACTCTCCTGGGGTACCCTCACACATATTATTCCCTCATTTAGTGGATATTTTCACAAAAAAGTGAAATTTTCAAAAATCCAGAAAATTGGCTGAAAACGACTAAATATCAAAGACTCATTCGGCGAATCGCTCTGGAACTGAAATCGGAATGCTCACTGACATTTCCCCTATCTGAAAGTCTGATAAACGCCGAAAAAATGACTAAGTCCAAAAAAAAAAAATTTTCTACTTTATTCAATTTTACCCCCGTGGGATATATATTCTACCCACACACATTTGGAACTCTCCTTCGGTACCCTCACACATATTATTCCCTCATTTAGTGGATATTTTCACAAAAAAGTGAAATTTTCAAAAATCCAGAAAATTGGCTGAAAATAACTAAATAACAAGGTCTCATTGGGTGAATCGCTCTGGAACTGAAATCGGAACGCTCACTGCCATTTCCCCTATCTAAAAGACTGATAAACGCCGGAAAAATGACTAAGTCCAAAAACAAAATTTTTTCAACTTTTTTCAATTTTACCCCCGTGGGATATATATTCTTCCCACACACATTTGGAACTCTCCTGGGGTACCCTCACACATATTATTCCCTCACTTAGTGGATATTTTCACAAAAAAGTGAAATTTTCAAAAATCCAGAAAATTGTCTGAAAACAACTAAATAACAAAGACTCATTGGACGAATCACTCTGGAACTGAAATCGGAACGCTCACTGACATTTCCCCTATGTGTAAGTCTGATAAACGGCAGAAAAATGACTAAGTCCAAAAAAAATTTTTTTTAAACTTTTTTCAATTTTACCCCCGTGGGATATATATTCTACCCACACACATTTGGAACTCTCCTTCGGTACCCTCACACATATTATTCCCTCATTTAGTGGATATTTTCACAAAAAAGTGAAATTTTCAAAAATCCAGAAAATTGGCTGAAAACTAAATAACAAGGACTCATTGGGCGAATCAATCTGGAACTGAAATCGGAACGCTCACTGACATTTCCCCTATGGGAAAGTCTAATAAACGCCAGAAAAATGACTAAGTCCAAAAAAAAATTTTTTTCAACTTTTTTCAATTTTAACCCCGTGGGATATATATTCTTCCCACACACATTTGGAACTCTCCTGGGGTACCCTCACACTTTTCATTCCCTCATTTAGTGGATATTTTCACAAAAAAGTGAAATTTTCAAAAATCCAGAAAATTGGCTGAAAACGACTAAATATCAAGGACTCATTGGGTGAAACGCTCTGGAACTGAAATCGGAATGCTCACTGACATTTCCCCTATCTGAAAGTCTGATAAACGCCAGAAAAATGACTAAGTCCAAAAAAAAATTTTTTTCAACTTTTTTCAATTTTACCCCCGTGGGATATATATTCTACCCACACACATTTGGAACTCTCCTGGGGTACCCTCACACATATTATTCCCTCATTTAGTGGATATTATCACAAAAAAGTGAAATTTTCAAAAATCCAGAAAATTGGCTGAAAACAACTAAATAACAAGGACTCATTGGGCGAATCGCTCTGGAACTGAAATCGGAACACTCACTGACATTTCCCCTATCTGAAAGTCTGATAAACGCCGGAAAAATGACTAAATCCCCCCAAAAAATTTTTTCAACTTTTTTCAATTTTACCCCCGCGGGATATATATTCTACCCACACACATTTGGAACTCTCCTGGGGTACCCTCACACATATTATTCCCTCATTTAGTGAATATTTTCACAAAAAAGTGAAATTTTCAAAAATCCAGAAAATTGGCTGAAAATGACTAAATATCAAGGCCTCATTGGGCGAATCGCTCTGGAACTGAAATCGGAACGCTCACTGACATTCGCCCTATCTGAAAGTCTGATAAACGCCGGAAAAATGACAGTCCAAAAAAAAATTTTTTCAACTTTTTTCAATTTTACCCCCGTGGGATATATATTCATCCCACACACATTTGGAACTCTCCTGGGGTACCCTCACACATATTATTCCCTCATTTAGTGGATATTTTCACAAAAAAGTGAAATGTTCAAAAATCCAGAAAATTGGCTGAAAACAACTAAATAACAAGGACTCATTGGGCGAATCACTCTGGAACTGAAATCGTAACGCTCACTGACATTTCCCCTATGGGAAAGTCTGATAAATGCCAGAAAAATGACTAAATCCAAAAAAAAATTTTTTTCAACTTTTTTCAATTTTACCCCCGTGGGATATATATTCTTCCCACACACATTTGGAACTCTCCTGGGGTACCCTCACACATATTATTCCCTCATTTAGTGGATATTTTCACAAAAAAGTGAAATTTTCAAAAATCCAGAAAATTGGCTGAAAACGACTAAATATCAAGGACTCATTGGGCGAAACGCTCTGGAACTGAAATCGGAACGCTCACTGACATTTCCCCTATCTGAAAGTCTGATAAACGCCAGAAAAATGACTAAGTCCAAAAAAAAATTTTTTTCAACTTTTTTCAATTTTACCCCCGTGGGATATATATTCTTCCCACACACATTTGGAACTCTCCTGGGGTACCCTCACACATATTATTCCCTCATTTAGTGGATATTTTCACAAAAAAGTGAAATTTTCAAAAATCCAGAAAATTGGCTGAAAACGACTAAATATCAAGGACTCATTGGGCGAAACGCTCTGGAACTGAAATTGGAACGCTCACTGACATTTCCCCTATCTGAAAGTATGATAAACGCTGGAAAAATGACTAAGTCCAAAAAAAAATTTTTTTCAACCTTTTTCAATTTTACCCCCGTGGGATATATATTCTACCCACACACATTTGGAACTCTCCTGGGGTACCCTCACACATATTATTCCCTCATTTAGTGGATATTTTCACAAAAAAGTGAAATTTTCAAAAATCCAGAAAATTGGCTGAAAACAACTAAATAACAAGGACTCATTGGGCGAATCGCTCTGGAACTGAAATCGGAACACTCACTGACATTTCCCCTATCTGAAAGTCTGATAAACGCCGGAAAAATGACTAAATCCCCCAAACAAATTTTTTAAACTTTTTTCAATTTTACCCCCGTGGGATATATATTCTACCCACACACATTTGGAACTCTCCTGGGGTACCCTCACACATATTATTCCCTCATTTAGTGAATATTTTCACAAAAAAGTGAAATTTTCAAAAATCCAGAAAATTGGCTGAAAATGACTAAATATCAAGGCCTCATTGGGCGAATCGCTCTGGAACTGAAATCGGAACGCTCACTGACATTCGCCCTATCTGAAAGTCTGATAAACGCCGGAAAAATGACAGTCCAAAAAAAAATTTTTTCAACTTTTTTCAATTTTACCCCCGTGGGATATATATTCATCCCACACACATTTGGAACTCTCCTGGGGTACCCTCACACATATTATTCCCTCATTTAGTGGATATTTTCACAAAAAAGTGAAATGTTCAAAAATCCAGAAAATTGGCTGAAAACAACTAAATAACAAGGACTCATTGGGCGAATCACTCTGGAACTGAAATCGTAACGCTCACTGACATTTCCCCTATGGGAAAGTCTGATAAATGCCAGAAAAATGACTAAATCCAAAAAAAAATTTTTTTCAACTTTTTTCAATTTTACCCCCGTGGGATATATATTCTTCCCACACACATTTGGAACTCTCCTGGGGTACCCTCACACATATTATTCCCTCATTTAGTGGATATTTTCACAAAAAAGTGAAATTTTCAAAAATCCAGAAAATTGGCTGAAAACGACTAAATATCAAGGACTCATTGGGCGAAACGCTCTGGAACTGAAATCGGAACGCTCACTGACATTTCCCCTATCTGAAAGTCTGATAAACGCCAGAAAAATGACTAAGTCCAAAAAAAAATTTTTTTCAACTTTTTTCAATTTTACCCCCGTGGGATATATATTCTTCCCACACACATTTTGAACTCTCCTGGGGTACCCTCACACATATTATTCCCTCATTTAGTGGATATTTTCACAAAAAAGTGAAATTTTCAAAAATCCAGAAAATTGGCTGAAAACGACTAAATATCAAGGACTCATTGGGCGAATCGCTCTGGAACTGAAATTGGAACGCTCACTGACATTTCCCCTATCTGAAAGTATGATAAACGCTGGAAAAATGACTAAGTCCAAAAAAAAATTTTTTTCAACCTTTTTCAATTTTACCCCCGTGGGATATATATTCTACCCACACACATTTGGAACTCTCCTGGGGTACCCTCACACATATTATTCCCTCATTTAGTGGATATTTTCACAAAAAAGTGAAATTTTCAAAAATCCAGAAAATTGGCTGAAAACAACTAAATAACAAGGACTCATTGGGCGAATCGCTCTGGAACTGAAATCGGAACACTCACTGACATTTCCCCTATCTGAAAGTCTGATAAACGCCGGAAAAATGACTAAATCCCCCAAACAAATTTTTTAAACTTTTTTCAATTTTACCCCCGTGGGATATATATTCTACCCACACACATTTGGAACTCTCCTGGGGTACCCTCACACATATTATTCCCTCATTTAGTGGATATTTTCACAAAAAAGTGAAATTTTCAAAAATCCAGAAAATTGGCTGAAAACGACTAAATAACAAGGAATCATTGGGCGAATTGCTCTGGAACTGAAATCGGAACACTCACTGACATTTCCCCTATCTGAAAGTCTGATAAACGCCGGAAAAATGACTAAGTCCAAAAAAATTTTTTTTTCAATTTTACCCCCGTGGGATATATATTCTTCCCACACACATTTGGAACTCTCCTGGGGAACCCTCACACATATTATTCCCTCATTTAGTGGATATTTTCACAAAAAAGTGAAATTTTCAAAAATCCAGAAAATTGGCTGAAAACGACTAAATATCAAAGACTCATTGGGCGAATCGCTCTGGAACTGAAATCGGAACACTCACTGACATTTCCCCTATCTTAAAGTCTGATAAACGCCGGAAAAACGACTAAGTCCAAAAAAAAAATGTTTCTACTTTTTTCAATTTTACCCCCGTGCGATATATATTCTACCCACAAACATTTGGAACTCTCCTGGGGTACCCTCACACATATTATTCCCTCATTTAGTGGATATTTTCACAAAAAAGTGAAATTTTCAAAAATCCAGAAAATTGGCTGAAAACGACTAAATAACAAGGACTCATTCGGCGAATCGCTCTGGAACTGAAATCGGAACGCTCACTGACATTTCCCCTATCTGAAAGTCTGATAAACGCCGGAAAAATGACTAAGTTCAAAAAAAAATTTTTTTAAACTTTTTTCAATTTTACCCCCATGACATATATATTCTTCCCACACACATTTGAAACTCTCCTGGGGTACCCTCACACATATTATTCCCTCATTTAGTGGATATTTTCACAAAAAAGTGAAATTTTCAAAAATCCAGAAAATTGGCTGAAAACGACTAAATATCAAAGACTCATTCGGCGAATCGCTCTGGAACTGAAATCGGAATGCTCACTGACATTTCGCCTATCTGAAAGTCTGATAAACGCCGAAAAAATGACTAAGTCCAAAAAAAAAAAATTTTCTACTTTATTCAATTTTACCCCCGTGGGATATATATTCTACCCACACACATTTGGAACTCTCCTTCGGTACCCTCACACATATTATTCCCTCATTTAGTGGATATTTTCACAAAAAAGTGAAATTTTCAAAAATCCAGAAAATTGGCTGAAAAGAACTAAATAACAAGGTCTCATTGGGTGAATCGCTCTGGAACTGAAATCGGAACGCTCACTGCCATTTCCCCTATCTAAAAGACTGATAAACGCCGGAAAAATGACTAAGTCCAAAAACAAAATTTTTTCAACTTTTTTCAATTTTACCCCCGTGGGATATATATTCTTCCCACACACATTTGGAACTCTCCTGGGGTACCCTCACACATATTATTCCCTCACTTAGTGGATATTTTCACAAAAAAGTGAAATTTTCAAAAATCCAGAAAATTGGCTGAAAACAACTAAATAACAAGGACTCATTGGGCAAATCACTCTGGAACTGAAATCGGAACGCTCACTGACATTTCCCCTATCTGAAAGTCTGATAAACGCCGGAAAAATGACTAAGTCCAAAAAAAATTTTTTTTCAATTTTTTTCAATTTTACCCCCGTGGGATATATATTCTACCCACACACATTTGGAACTCTCCTTCGGTACTCTCACACATATTATTCCCTCATTTAGTGGATATTTTCACAAAAAAGTGAAATTTTCAAAAATCCAGAAAATTGGCTGAAAATGACTAAATAACAAGGACTCATTGGGCGAATCGCTCTGGAACTGAAATCGGAACACTCACTGACATTTCCCCTATCTGAAAGTCTGATAAACGCCGGAAAAATGATTAAGTCCCAAAAAATTTTTTTTTCAACTTTCTTCAATTTTACCCCCGTGGGATATATTTTCTTCCCACACACATTTGGAACTCTCCTGGGGTACCCTCACACATATTATTCCCTCATTTAGTGGATATTTTCACAAAAAATTAAATTTTCAAAAATCCAGAAAATTGGCTGAAAACGACTAAATATCAAGGACTCATTGGGCGAATCGCTCTGGAACTGAAATCGGAACGCTCATTGACATTTCCCCTATCTGAAAGTCTGATAAACACCAGAAAAATGACTAAGTCCAAAAAAAATTTTTTTTCAATTTTACCCCCGTGGGATATATATTCTACCCACACACATTTGGAACTCTCCTTCGGTACCCTCACACATATTATTCCCTCATTTAGTGGATATTTTCACAAAAAAGTGAAATTTTCAAAAATCCAGAAAATTGGCTGAAAACGACTAAATAACAAGGTCTCATTGGGTGAATCGCTCTGGAACTGAAATCGGAACGCTCACTGCCATTTCCCCTATCTAAAAGACTGATAAACGCCGGAAAAATGACTAAGTCCAAAAACAAAATTTTTTCAACTTTTTTCAATTTTACCCCCGTGGGATATATATTCTTCCCACACACATTTGGAACTCTCCTGGGGTACCCTCACACATATTATTCCCTCACTTAGTGGATATTTTCACAAAAAAGTGAAATTTTCAAAAATCCAGAAAATTGGCTGAAAACAACTAAATAACAAGGACTCATTGGGCAAATCACTCTGGAACTGAAATCGGAATGCTCACTGACATTTCCCCTATCTGAAAGTCTGATAAACGCCGGAAAAATGACTAAGTCCAAAAAAAAATTTTTTTCAATTTTTTTCAATTTTACCCCCGTGGGATATATATTCTACCCACACACATTTGGAACTCTCCTGGGGTACCCTCACACATATTATTCCCTCATTTAGTGGATATTTTCACAAAAAAGTGAAATTTTCAAAAATCCAGAAAATTGGCTGAAAACGACTAAATATCAAGGACCCATTCGGCGAATCGCTCTGGCACTGAAATCGGAACGCTCACTGACATTTCCACTATCTGAAAGTCTGATAAACGCTGAAAAAATGACTAAGTCCAAAAAAAAAAATTTTTCTACTTTATTCAATTTTACCCCCGTGGGATATATATTCTTCCCAAACACATTTGAAACTCTCCTGGGGTACCCTCACACATATTATTCCCTCATTTAGTGGATATTTTCACAAAAAAGTGAAATTTTCAAAAATCCAGAAAATTGGCTGAAAACGACTAAATATCAAAGACTCATTGGGCGTATCACTCTGGAACTGAAATTGGAACACTCACTGACATTTGCCATATCTGAAAGTCTGATAAACGCCGGAAAAATGACTAAGTCCAAAAAAAAAATGTTTTCAACTTTTTTCTCTTTTAACCCCGTGGGATATATATTCTACCCACACACATTTGGAACTCTCCTTCGGTACTCTCACACATATTATTCCCTCATTTAGTGGATATTTTCACAAAAAAGTGAAATTTTCAAAAATCCAGAAAATTGGCTAAAAACGACTAAATAACAAGGACTCATTGGGCGAATCGCTCTGGAACTGAAATCGGAATGCTCACTGACATTTCCCCTATCTGAAAGTCTGATAAACGTCGGAAAAACGACTAAGTCCAAAAAAAATTTTTTTTCAACTTTTTTCAATTTTACCCCAGTGGGATATATATTCTTCCCACACACATTTGCAACTCTCCTGGGGTACCCTCACACATATTATTCCCTCATTTAGTGGATATTTTCACAAAAAAAGTTAAATTTTCAAAAATCCAGAAAATTGGCTGAAAACGACTAAATATCAAGGACTCATTGGGCGAATCGCTCTGGAACTGAAATCGGAACACTCACTGACATTTCCCCTATCTGAAAGTCTGATAAACGCCGGAAAAATGACTAAGTCCAAAAAAAATTTTTTTTCAACTTTCTTCAATTTTACCCCCGTGGGATATATATTCTTCCCACACACATTTGGAACTCTCCTGGGGTACCCTCACACATATTATTCCCTCATTTAGTGGATATTTTCACAAAAAAGTTAAATTTTCAAAAATCCAGAAAATTGGCTGAAAACGACTAAATATCAAGGACTCATTGGGCGAATCGCTCTGGAACTGAAATCGGAACGCTCACTGACATTTCCCCTATCTGAAAGTCTGATAAACGCCGGAAAAATGACTAAGTCCAAAAAAAAATTTTTTTCAACTTTTTTCAATTTTCCCCCCGTGGGATATATATTCTACCCACACACATTTGGAACTCTCCTTCGGTACTCTCACACATATTATTCCCTCATTTAGTGGATATTTTCACAAAAAAGTGAAATTTTCAAAAATCCAGAAAATTGGCTGAAAATGACTAAATAACAAGGACTCCTTGGGCGAATCGCTCTGGAACTGAAATCGGAATGCTCACTGACATTTCCCCTATCTGAAAGTCTGATAAACGTCGGAAAAACGACTACGACTAAGTCAAAAAAAATTTTTTTTTCAACTTTTTTCAATTTTACCCCCGTCGGATATATATTCTACCCACACACATTTGGAACTCTCCTGGGGTTCCCTCACACATATTATTCCCTCATTTAGTGGATATTTTCACAAAAAAGTGAAATTTTCAAAAATCCAGAAAATTGGCTGAAAACGACTAAATATCAAGGACTCATTCGGCGAATCGCTCTGGAACTGAAATTGGAACGCTCACTGACATTTCCCCTATCTGAAAGTCTGATAAACGCTGAAAAAATGACTAAGTCCAAAAAAAAAAATGTTTCTACTTTATTCAATTTTACCCCCGTGGGATATATATTCTTCCCAAACACATTTGAAACTCTCCTGGGGTACCCTCACACATATTATTCCCTCATTTAGTGGATATTTTCACAAAAAAGTGAAATTTTCAAAAATCCAGAAAATTGGCTGAAAACGACTAAATATCAAAGACTCATTGGGCGTATCGCTCTGGAACTGAAATTGGAACACTCACTGACATTTCCACTATCTGAAAGTCTGATAAACGCTGAAAAAATGACTAAGTCCAAAAAAAAAAATTTTTCTACTTTATTCAATTTTACCCCCGTGGGATATATATTCTACCCACAAACATTTGGAACTCTCCTGGGGTACCCTCACACATATTATTCCCTCATTTAGTGGATATTTTCACAAAAAAGTTAAATTTTCAAAAATCCAGAAAATTGGCTGAAAACGACTAAATATCAAGGACTCATTGGGCGAATCGCTCTGGAACTGAAATCGGAACACTCACTGACATTTCCCCTATCTGAAAGTCTGATAAACGCCGGAAAAATGATTAAGTCCCAAAAAATTTTTTTTTTCAACTTTCTTCAATTTTACCCCCGTGGGATATATTTTCTTCCCACACACATTTGGAACTCTCCTGGGGTACCCTCACACATATTATTCCCTCATTTAGTGGATATTTTCACAAAAAATTAAATTTTCAAAAATCCAGAAAATTGGCTGAAAACGACTAAATATCAAGGACTCATTGGGCGAATCGCTCTGGAACTGAAATCGGAACGCTCATTGACATTTCCCCTATCTGAAAGTCTGATAAACACCAGAAAAATGACTAAGTCCAAAAAAAAATTTTTTTCAATTTTACCCCCGTGGGATATATATTCTACCCACACACATTTGGAACTCTCCTTCGGTACCCTCACACATATTATTCCCTCATTTAGTGGATATTTTCACAAAAAAGTGAAATTTTCAAAAATCCAGAAAATTGGCTGAAAACGACTAAATAACAAGGTCTCATTGGGTGAATCGCTCTGGAACTGAAATCGGAACGCTCACTGCCATTTCCCCTATCTAAAAGACTGATAAACGCCGGAAAAATGACTAAGTCCAAAAACAAAATTTTTTCAACTTTTTTCAATTTTACCCCCGTGGGATATATATTCTTCCCACACACATTTGGAACTCTCCTGGGGTACCCTCACACATATTATTCCCTCACTTAGTGGATATTTTCACAAAAAAGTGAAATTTTCAAAAATCCAGAAAATTGGCTGAAAACAACTAAATAACAAGGACTCATTGGGCAAATCACTCTGGAACTGAAATCGGAACGCTCACTGACATTTCCCCTATCTGAAAGTCTGATAAACGCCGGAAAAATGACTAAGTCCAAAAAAAAATTTTTTTCAATTTTTTTCAATTTTACCCCCGTGGGATATATATTCTACCCACACACATTTGGAACTCTCCTGGGGTACCCTCACACATATTATTCCCTCATTTAGTGGATATTTTCACAAAAAAGTGAAATTTTCAAAAATCCAGAAAATTGGCTGAAAACGACTAAATATCAAGGACCCATTCGGCGAATCGCTCTGGCACTGAAATCGGAACGCTCACTGACATTTCCACTATCTGAAAGTCTGATAAACGCTGAAAAAATGACTAAGTCCAAAAAAAAAAATTTTTCTACTTTATTCAATTTTACCCCCGTGGGATATATATTCTTCCCAAACACATTTGAAACTCTCCTGGGGTACCCTCACACATATTATTCCCTCATTTAGTGGATATTTTCACAAAAAAGTGAAATTTTCAAAAATCCAGAAAATTGGCTGAAAACGACTAAATATCAAAGACTCATTGGGCGTATCACTCTGGAACTGAAATTGGAACACTCACTGACATTTGCCATATCTGAAAGTCTGATAAACGCCGGAAAAATGACTAAGTCCAAAAAAAAAATGTTTTCAACTTTTTTCTCTTTTAACCCCGTGGGATATATATTCTACCCACACACATTTGGAACTCTCCTTCGGTACTCTCACACATATTATTCCCTCATTTAGTGGATATTTTCACAAAAAAGTGAAATTTTCAAAAATCCAGAAAATTGGCTAAAAATGACTAAATAACAAGGACTCATTGGGCGAATCGCTCTGGAACTGAAATCGGAATGCTCACTGACATTTCCCCTATCTGAAAGTCTGATAAACGTCGGAAAAACGACTAAGTCCAAAAAAAATTTTTTTTCAACTTTTTTCAATTTTACCCCAGTGGGATATATATTCTTCCCACACACATTTGCAACTCTCCTGGGGTACCCTCACACATATTATTCCCTCATTTAGTGGATATTTTCACAAAAAAGTTAAATTTTCAAAAATCCAGAAAATTGGCTGAAAACGACTAAATATCAAGGACTCATTGGGCGAATCGCTCTGGAACTGAAATCGGAACACTCACTGACATTTCCCCTATCTGAAAGTCTGATAAACGCCGGAAAAATGATTAAGTCCCAAAAAATTTTTTTTTCAACTTTCTTCTATTTTACCCCCGTGGGATATATTTTCTTCCCACACACATTTGGAACTCTCCTGGGGTACCCTCACACATATTATTCCCTCATTTAGTGGATATTTTCACAAAAAATTAAATTTTCAAAAATCCAGAAAATTGGCTGAAAACGACTAAATATCAAGGACTCATTGGGCGAATCGCTCTGGAACTGAAATCGGAACGCTCATTGACATTTCCCCTATCTGAAAGTCTGATAAACACCAGAAAAATGACTAAGTCCAAAAAAAAATTTTTTTCAATTTTACCCCCGTGGGATATATATTCTACCCACACACATTTGGAACTCTCCTTCGGTACCCTCACACATATTATTCCCTCATTTAGTGGATATTTTCACAAAAAAGTGAAATTTTCAAAAATCCAGAAAATTGGCTGAAAACGACTAAATAACAAGGTCTCATTGGGTGAATCGCTCTGGAACTGAAATCGGAACGCTCACTGCCATTTCCCCTATCTAAAAGACTGATAAACGCCGGAAAAATGACTAAGTCCAAAAACAAAATTTTTTCAACTTTTTTCAATTTTACCCCCGTGGGATATATATTCTTCCCACACACATTTGGAACTCTCCTGGGGTACCCTCACACATATTATTCCCTCACTTAGTGGATATTTTCACAAAAAAGTGAAATTTTCAAAAATCCAGAAAATTGGCTGAAAACAACTAAATAACAAGGACTCATTGGGCAAATCACTCTGGAACTGAAATCGGAACGCTCACTGACATTTCCCCTATCTGAAAGTCTGATAAACGCCGGAAAAATGACTAAGTCCAAAAAAAAATTTTTTTCAATTTTTTTCAATTTTACCCCCGTGGGATATATATTCTACCCACACACATTTGGAACTCTCCTGGGGTACCCTCACACATATTATTCCCTCATTTAGTGGATATTTTCACAAAAAAGTGAAATTTTCAAAAATCCAGAAAATTGGCTGAAAACGACTAAATATCAAGGACCCATTCGGCGAATCGCTCTGGCACTGAAATCGGAACGCTCACTGACATTTCCACTATCTGAAAGTCTGATAAACGCTGAAAAAATGACTAAGTCCAAAAAAAAAATGTTTTCAACTTTTTTCTCTTTTAACCCCGTGGGATATATATTCTACCCACACACATTTGGAACTCTCCTGGGGTACCCTCACACATATTATTCCCTCATTTAGTGGATATTTTCACAAAAAAGAGAAATTTTCAAAAATCCAGAAAATTGGCTGAAAAACGACTAAATATCAAGGACTCATTGGGCGAATCGCTCTGGAACTGAAATCGGAACGCTCACTGACATTTCCCCTATCTGAAAGTCTGATAAACGCCGGAAAAATTACTAAGTCCAAAAAAAATTTTTTTTCAACTTTTTTCAATTTTACCCCCGTGGGATATATATTCTACCCACACACATTTGGAACTCTCCTTCGGTACTCTCACACATATTATTCCCTCATTTAGTGGATATTTTCACAAAAAAGTGAAATTTTCAAAAATCCAGAAAATTGGCTGAAAACGACTAAATAACAAGGACTCATTGGGCGAATCGCTGTGGAACTGAAATCGGAATGCTCACTGACATTTCCCCTATCTGAAAGTCTGATAAACATCGGAAAAACGACTAAGTCCAAAAAAAATTTTTTTTTCAACTTTTTTCAATTTTACCCAGTGGGATATATATTCTACCCACACACATTTCGAACTCTCCTGGGGTACCCTCACACATATTATTCCCTCATTTAGTGGATATTTTCACAAAAAAGTGAAATTTTCAAAAATCCAGAAAATTGGCTGAAAACAACTAAATAACAAGGACTCATTGGGCAAATCACTCTGGAACTGAAATCGGAACGCTCACTGACATTTCCCCTATCTGAAAGTCTGATAAACGCCGGAAAAATGACTAAGTCCAAAAAAAAATTTTTTTCAATTTTTTTCAATTTTACCCCCGTGGGATATATATTCTACCCACACACATTTGGAACTCTCCTGGGGTACCCTCACACATATTATTCCCTCATTTAGTGGATATTTTCACAAAAAAGTGAAATTTTCAAAAATCCAGAAAATTGGCTGAAAACGACTAAATATCAAGGACCCATTCGGCGAATCGCTCTGGCACTGAAATCGGAACGCTCACTGACATTTCCACTATCTGAAAGTCTGATAAACGCTGAAAAAATGACTAAGTCCAAAAAAAAAATTTTTTCTACTTTATTCAATTTTACCCCCGTGGGATATATATTCTTCCCAAACACATTTGAAACTCTCCTGGGGTACCCTCACACATATTATTCCCTCATTTAGTGGATATTTTCACAAAAAAGTGAAATTTTCAAAAATCCAGAAAATTGGCTGAAAACGACTAAATATCAAAGACTCATTGGGCGTATCACTCTGGAACTGAAATTGGAACACTCACTGACATTTGCCATATCTGAAAGTCTGATAAACGCCGGAAAAATGACTAAGTCCAAAAAAAAAATGTTTTCAACTTTTTTCTCTTTTAACCCCGTGGGATATATATTCTACCCACACACATTTGGAACTCTCCTTCGGTACTCTCACACATATTATTCCCTCATTTAGTGGATATTTTCACAAAAAAGTGAAATTTTCAAAAATCCAGAAAATTGGCTAAAAATGACTAAATAACAAGGACTCATTGGGCGAATCGCTCTGGAACTGAAATCGGAATGCTCACTGACATTTCCCCTATCTGAAAGTCTGATAAACGTCGGAAAAACGACTAAGTCCAAAAAAAATTTTTTTTCAACTTTTTTCAATTTTACCCCCGTGGGATATATATTCTTCCCACACACATTTGCAACTCTCCTGGGGTACCCTCACACATATTATTCCCTCATTTAGTGGATATTTTCACAAAAAAGTTAAATTTTCAAAAATCCAGAAAATTGGCTGAAAACGACTAAATATCAAGGACTCATTGGGCGAATCGCTCTGGAACTGAAATCGGAACACTCACTGACATTTCCCCTATCTGAAAGTCTGATAAACGCCGGAAAAATGACTAAGTCCAAAAAAAATTTTTTTTCAACTTTCTTCAATTTTACCCCCGTGGGATATATATTCTTCCCACACACATTTGGAACTCTCCTGGGGTACCCTCACACATATTATTCCCTCATTTAGTGGATATTTTCACAAAAAAGTTAAATTTTCAAAAATCCAGAAAATTGGCTGAAAACGACTAAATATCAAGGACTCATTGGGCGAATCGCTCTGGAACTGAAATCGGAACGCTCACTGACATTTCCCCTATCTGAAAGTCTGATAAACGCCGGAAAAATGACTAAGTCCAAAAAAAAATTTTTTTCAACTTTTTTCAATTTTCCCCCCGTGGGATATATATTCTACCCACACACATTTGGAACTCTCCTTCGGTACTCTCACACATATTATTCCCTCATTTAGTGGATATTTTCACAAAAAAGTGAAATTTTCAAAAATCCAGAAAATTGGCTGAAAATGACTAAATAACAAGGACTCCTTGGGCGAATCGCTCTGGAACTGAAATCGGAATGCTCACTGACATTTCCCCTATCTGAAAGTCTGATAAACGTCGGAAAAACGACTACGACTAAGTCAAAAAAAATTTTTTTTTCAACTTTTTTCAATTTTACCCCCGTCGGATATATATTCTACCCACACACATTTGGAACTCTCCTGGGGTTCCCTCACACATATTATTCCCTCATTTAGTGGATATTTTCACAAAAAAGTGAAATTTTCAAAAATCCAGAAAATTGGCTGAAAACGACTAAATATCAAGGACTCATTCGGCGAATCGCTCTGGAACTGAAATTGGAACGCTCACTGACATTTCCCCTATCTGAAAGTCTGATAAACGCTGAAAAAATGACTAAGTCCAAAAAAAAAAATGTTTCTACTTTATTCAATTTTACCCCCGTGGGATATATATTCTTCCCAAACACATTTGAAACTCTCCTGGGGTACCCTCACACATATTATTCCCTCATTTAGTGGATATTTTCACAAAAAAGTGAAATTTTCAAAAATCCAGAAAATTGGCTGAAAACGACTAAATATCAAAGACTCATTGGGCGTATCGCTCTGGAACTGAAATTGGAACACTCACTGACATTTGCCATATCTGAAAGTCTGATAAACGCCGGAAAAATGACTAAGTCCAAAAAAAAAATGTTTTCAACTTTTTTCTCTTTTAACCCCGTGGGATATATATTCTACCCACACACATTTGGAACTCTCCTGGGGTACCCTCACACATATTATTCCCTCATTTAGTGGATATTTTCACAAAAAAGAGAAATTTTCAAAAATCCAGAAAATTGGCTGAAAAACGACTAAATATCAAGGACTCATTGGGCGAATCGCTCTGGAACTGAAATCGGAACGCTCACTGACATTTCCCCTATCTGAAAGTCTGATAAACGCCGGAAAAATTACTAAGTCCAAAAAAAATTTTTTTTCAACTTTTTTCAATTTTACCCCCGTGGGATATATATTCTACCCACACACATTTGGAACTCTCCTTCGGTACTCTCACACATATTATTCCCTCATTTAGTGGATATTTTCACAAAAAAGTGAAATTTTCAAAAATCCAGAAAATTGGCTGAAAACGACTAAATAACAAGGACTCATTGGGCGAATCGCTGTGGAACTGAAATCGGAATGCTCACTGACATTTCCCCTATCTGAAAGTCTGATAAACATCGGAAAAACGACTAAGTCCAAAAAAAATTTTTTTTTCAACTTTTTTCAATTTTACCCCAGTGGGATATATATTCTACCCACACACATTTCGAACTCTCCTGGGGTACCCTCACACATATTATTCCCTCATTTAGTGGATATTTTCACAAAAAAGTGAAATGTTCAAAAATCCAGAAAATTGGCTGAAAACAACTAAATAACAAGGACTCATTGGGCAAATCACTCTGGAACTGAAATCGGAACGCTCACTGACATTTCCCCTATCTGAAAGTCTGATAAACGCCGGAAAAATGACTAAGTCCAAAAAAAAATTTTTTTCAATTTTTTTCAATTTTACCCCCGTGGGATATATATTCTACCCACACACATTTGGAACTCTCCTGGGGTACCCTCACACATATTATTCCCTCATTTAGTGGATATTTTCACAAAAAAGTGAAATTTTCAAAAATCCAGAAAATTGGCTGAAAACGACTAAATATCAAGGACCCATTCGGCGAATCGCTCTGGCACTGAAATCGGAACGCTCACTGACATTTCCACTATCTGAAAGTCTGATAAACGCTGAAAAAATGACTAAGTCCAAAAAAAAAATGTTTTCAACTTTTTTCTCTTTTAACCCCGTGGGATATATATTCTACCCACACACATTTGGAACTCTCCTGGGGTACCCTCACACATATTATTCCCTCATTTAGTGGATATTTTCACAAAAAAGAGAAATTTTCAAAAATCCAGAAAATTGGCTGAAAAACGACTAAATATCAAGGACTCATTGGGCGAATCGCTCTGGAACTGAAATCGGAACGCTCACTGACATTTCCCCTATCTGAAAGTCTGATAAACGCCGGAAAAATTACTAAGTCCAAAAAAAATTTTTTTTCAACTTTTTTCAATTTTACCCCCGTGGGATATATATTCTACCCACACACATTTGGAACTCTCCTTCGGTACTCTCACACATATTATTCCCTCATTTAGTGGATATTTTCACAAAAAAGTGAAATTTTCAAAAATCCAGAAAATTGGCTGAAAACGACTAAATAACAAGGACTCATTGGGCGAATCGCTGTGGAACTGAAATCGGAATGCTCACTGACATTTCCCCTATCTGAAAGTCTGATAAACATCGGAAAAACGACTAAGTCCAAAAAAAATTTTTTTTTCAACTTTTTTCAATTTTACCCAGTGGGATATATATTCTACCCACACACATTTCGAACTCTCCTGGGGTACCCTCACACATATTATTCCCTCATTTAGTGGATATTTTCACAAAAAAGTGAAATTTTCAAAAATCCAGAAAATTGGCTGAAAACAACTAAATAACAAGGACTCATTGGGCAAATCACTCTGGAACTGAAATCGGAACGCTCACTGACATTTCCCCTATCTGAAAGTCTGATAAACGCCGGAAAAATGACTAAGTCCAAAAAAAAATTTTTTTCAATTTTTTTCAATTTTACCCCCGTGGGATATATATTCTACCCACACACATTTGGAACTCTCCTGGGGTACCCTCACACATATTATTCCCTCATTTAGTGGATATTTTCACAAAAAAGTGAAATTTTCAAAAATCCAGAAAATTGGCTGAAAACGACTAAATATCAAGGACCCATTCGGCGAATCGCTCTGGCACTGAAATCGGAACGCTCACTGACATTTCCACTATCTGAAAGTCTGATAAACGCTGAAAAAATGACTAAGTCCAAAAAAAAAATTTTTTCTACTTTATTCAATTTTACCCCCGTGGGATATATATTCTTCCCAAACACATTTGAAACTCTCCTGGGGTACCCTCACACATATTATTCCCTCATTTAGTGGATATTTTCACAAAAAAGTGAAATTTTCAAAAATCCAGAAAATTGGCTGAAAACGACTAAATATCAAAGACTCATTGGGCGTATCACTCTGGAACTGAAATTGGAACACTCACTGACATTTGCCATATCTGAAAGTCTGATAAACGCCGGAAAAATGACTAAGTCCAAAAAAAAAATGTTTTCAACTTTTTTCTCTTTTAACCCCGTGGGATATATATTCTACCCACACACATTTGGAACTCTCCTTCGGTACTCTCACACATATTATTCCCTCATTTAGTGGATATTTTCACAAAAAAGTGAAATTTTCAAAAATCCAGAAAATTGGCTAAAAACGACTAAATAACAAGGACTCATTGGGCGAATCGCTCTGGAACTGAAATCGGAATGCTCACTGACATTTCCCCTATCTGAAAGTCTGATAAACGTCGGAAAAACGACTAAGTCCAAAAAAAATTTTTTTTCAACTTTTTTCAATTTTACCCCAGTGGGATATATATTCTTCCCACACACATTTGCAACTCTCCTGGGGTACCCTCACACATATTATTCCCTCATTTAGTGGATATTTTCACAAAAAAGTTAAATTTTCAAAAATCCAGAAAATTGGCTGAAAACGACTAAATATCAAGGACTCATTGGGCGAATCGCTCTGGAACTGAAATCGGAACACTCACTGACATTTCCCCTATCTGAAAGTCTGATAAACGCCGGAAAAATGACTAAGTCCAAAAAAAATTTTTTTTCAACTTTCTTCAATTTTACCCCCGTGGGATATATATTCTTCCCACACACATTTGGAACTCTCCTGGGGTACCCTCACACATATTATTCCCTCATTTAGTGGATATTTTCACAAAAAAGTTAAATTTTCAAAAATCCAGAAAATTGGCTGAAAACGACTAAATATCAAGGACTCATTGGGCGAATCGCTCTGGAACTGAAATCGGAACGCTCACTGACATTTCCCCTATCTGAAAGTCTGATAAACGCCGGAAAAATGACTAAGTCCAAAAAAAAATTTTTTTCAACTTTTTTCAATTTTCCCCCCGTGGGATATATATTCTACCCACACACATTTGGAACTCTCCTTCGGTACTCTCACACATATTATTCCCTCATTTAGTGGATATTTTCACAAAAAAGTGAAATTTTCAAAAATCCAGAAAATTGGCTGAAAATGACTAAATAACAAGGACTCCTTGGGCGAATCGCTCTGGAACTGAAATCGGAATGCTCACTGACATTTCCCCTATCTGAAAGTCTGATAAACGTCGGAAAAACGACTACGACTAAGTCAAAAAAAATTTTTTTTTCAACTTTTTTCAATTTTACCCCCGTCGGATATATATTCTACCCACACACATTTGGAACTCTCCTGGGGTTCCCTCACACATATTATTCCCTCATTTAGTGGATATTTTCACAAAAAAGTGAAATTTTCAAAAATCCAGAAAATTGGCTGAAAACGACTAAATATCAAGGACTCATTCGGCGAATCGCTCTGGAACTGAAATTGGAACGCTCACTGACATTTCCCCTATCTGAAAGTCTGATAAACGCTGAAAAAATGACTAAGTCCAAAAAAAAAAATGTTTCTACTTTATTCAATTTTACCCCCGTGGGATATATATTCTTCCCAAACACATTTGAAACTCTCCTGGGGTACCCTCACACATATTATTCCCTCATTTAGTGGATATTTTCACAAAAAAGTGAAATTTTCAAAAATCCAGAAAATTGGCTGAAAACGACTAAATATCAAAGACTCATTGGGCGTATCGCTCTGGAACTGAAATTGGAACACTCACTGACATTTGCCATATCTGAAAGTCTGATAAACGCCGGAAAAATGACTAAGTCCAAAAAAAAAATGTTTTCAACTTTTTTCTCTTTTAACCCCGTGGGATATATATTCTACCCACACACATTTGGAACTCTCCTGGGGTACCCTCACACATATTATTCCCTCATTTAGTGGATATTTTCACAAAAAAGAGAAATTTTCAAAAATCCAGAAAATTGGCTGAAAAACGACTAAATATCAAGGACTCATTGGGCGAATCGCTCTGGAACTGAAATCGGAACGCTCACTGACATTTCCCCTATCTGAAAGTCTGATAAACGCCGGAAAAATTACTAAGTCCAAAAAAAATTTTTTTTCAACTTTTTTCAATTTTACCCCCGTGGGATATATATTCTACCCACACACATTTGGAACTCTCCTTCGGTACTCTCACACATATTATTCCCTCATTTAGTGGATATTTTCACAAAAAAGTGAAATTTTCAAAAATCCAGAAAATTGGCTGAAAACGACTAAATAACAAGGACTCATTGGGCGAATCGCTGTGGAACTGAAATCGGAATGCTCACTGACATTTCCCCTATCTGAAAGTCTGATAAACATCGGAAAAACGACTAAGTCCAAAAAAAATTTTTTTTTCAACTTTTTTCAATTTTACCCCAGTGGGATATATATTCTACCCACACACATTTCGAACTCTCCTGGGGTACCCTCACACATATTATTCCCTCATTTAGTGGATATTTTCACAAAAAAGTGAAATTTTCAAAAATCCAGAAAATTGGCTGAAAACGACTAAATATCAAAGACTCATTGGGCGAATTGCTCTGGAACTGAAATCGGAACGCTCACTGACATTTCCCCTATCTAAAAGTCTGATAAACGCCGGAAAAATGACTAAGTCCAAAAAAATTTTTTTTTCAACTTTTTTCAATTTTACCCCCGTGGGATATATATTCTACCCACACACATTTGGAACTCTCCTTCGGTACTCTCACACATATTATTCCCTCATTTAGTGGATATTTTCACAAAAAAGTGAAATTTTCAAAAATCCAGAAAATTGGCTGAAAACGACTAAATAACAAGGACTCATTGGGCGAATCGCTCTGGAACTGAAATCGGAATGCTCACTGACATTTCCCCTATCTGAAAGTCTGATAAACGTCGGAAAAACGACTAAGTCCAAAAAAAATTTTTTTTCAACTTTTTTCAATTTTACCCCAGTGGGATATATATTCTACCCACACACTTTTCGAACTCTCCTGGGTTACCCTCACACATATTATTCCCTCATTTAGTGGATATTTTCACAAAAAAGTGAAATTTTCAAAAATCCAGAAAATTGGCTGAAAACGACTAAATATCAAAGACTCATTGGGCAAATCGCTCCGGAACTGAAATCGGAATGCTCACTGACATTTCCCCTATCTGAAAGTCTGATAAACGCCGAAAAAATGACTAAGTTAAAAAAAAAAAAATTTTCTACTTTATTCAATTTTACCCTCGTGGGATATATATTCTTCCCACACACATTTGAAACTCTCCTGGGGTACTCTCACACATATTATTCCCTCATTTAGTGGATATTTTCACAAAAAAGTGAAATTTTCAAAAATCCAGAAAATTGGCTGAAAACGACTAAATATCAAAGACTCATTGGGCGAATCGCTCTGGAACTGAAATCGGAACGCTCACTGACATTTCCCCTATCTAAAAGTCTGATAAACGCCGGAAAAATGACTAAGTCCAAAAAAAAATTTTTTTCAACTTATTTCTCTTTTAACCCCGTGGGATATATATTCTACCCACACACATTTGGAACTCTCCTGGGGTACCCTAACACATATTATTCCCTCATTTAGTGGATATTTTCACAAAAAAGTGAAATTTTCAAAAATCCAGAAAATTGGCTGAAAAACGACTAGATATCAAGGACTCATTGGGCGAATCGCTCTGGAACTGAAATCGGAACGCTCACTGACATTTCCCCTATCTGAAAGTCTGATAAACGCCGGAAAAATTACTAAGTCAAAAAAAAATTTTTTTTCAACTTTTTTCAATTTTACCCCCGTGGGATATATATTCTACCCACACACATTTGGAACTCTCCTTCGGTACTCTCACACATATTATTCCCTCATTTAGTGGATATTTTCACAAAAAAGTGAAATTTTCAAAAATCCAGAAAATTGGCTGAAAATGACTAAATAACAAGGACTCATTGGGCGAATCGCTCTGGAACTGAAATCGGAATGCTCACTGACATTTCCCCTATCTGAAAGTCTGATAAACGTCGGAAAAACGACTAAGTCAAAAAAAAATTTTTTTTCAACTTTTTTCAATTTTACCCCCGTCGGATATATATTCTACCCACACACATTTGGAACTCTCCTGGGGTACCCTCACACATATTATTCCCTCATTTAGTGGATATTTTCACAAAAAAGTGAAATTTTCAAAAATCCAGAAAATTGGCTGAAAACGACTAAATATCAAGGACTCATTCGGCGAATCGCTCTGGAACTGAAATTGGAACGCTCACTGACATTTCCCCTATCTGAAAGTCTGATAAACGCTGAAAAAATGACTAAGTCCAAAAAAAAAAATGTTTCTACTTTATTCAATTTTACCCCCGTGGGATATATATTCTTCCCAAACACATTTGAAACTCTCCTGGGGTACCCTCACACATATTATTCCCTCATTTAGTGGATATTTTCACAAAAAAGAGAAATTTTCAAAAATCCAGAAAATTGGCTGAAAAACGACTAAATATCAAGGACTCATTGGGCGAATCGCTCTGGAACTGAAATCGGAACGCTCACTGACATTTCCCCTATCTGAAAGTCTGATAAACGCCGGAAAAATTACTAAGTCCAAAAAAAATTTTTTTTCAACTTTTTTCAATTTTACCCCCGTGGGATATATATTCTACCCACACACATTTGGAACTCTCCTTCGGTACTCTCACACATATTATTCCCTCATTTAGTGGATATTTTCACAAAAAAGTGAAATTTTCAAAAATCCAGAAAATTGGCTGAAAACGACTAAATAACAAGGACTCATTGGGCGAATCGCTCTGGAACTGAAATCGGAATGCTCACTGACATTTCCCCTATCTGAAAGTCTGATAAACATCGGAAAAACGACTAAGTCCAAAAAAAATTTTTTTTTCAACTTTTTTCAATTTTACCCCAGTGGGATATATATTCTACCCACACACATTTCGAACTCTCCTGGGGTACCCTCACACATATTATTCCCTCATTTAGTGGATATTTTCACAAAAAAGTGAAATTTTCAAAAATCCAGAAAATTGGCTGAAAACGACTAAATATCAAAGACTCATTGGGCGAATCGCTCTGGAACTGAAATCGGAACGCTCACTGACATTTCCCCTATCTGAAAGTCTGATAAACGCCGGAAAAATTACTAAGTCCAAAAAAAATTTTTTTTCAACTTTTTTCAATTTTACCCCCGTGGGATATATATTCTACCCACACACATTTGGAACTCTCCTTCGGTACTCTCACACATATTATTCCCTCATTTAGTGGATATTTTCACAAAAAAGTGAAATTTTCAAAAATCCAGAAAATTGGCTGAAAACGACTAAATATCAAAGACTCATTGGGCAAATCGCTCCGGAACTGAAATCGGAATGCTCACTGACATTTCCCCTATCTGAAAGTCTGATAAACGCCGAAAAAATGACTAAGTTCAAAAAAAAAAAATTTTCTACTTTATTCAATTTTTCCCCCGTGGGATATATATTCTTCCCACACACATTTGAAACTCTCCTGGGGTACCCTCACACATATTATTCCCTCATTTAGTGGATATTTTCACAAAAAAGTGAAATTTTCAAAAATCCAGAAAATTGGCTGAAAACGACTAAATATCAAAGACTCATTGGGCGAATCGCTCTGGAACTGAAATCGGAACGCTCACTGACATTTCCCCTATCTAAAAGTCTGATAAACGCCGGAAAAATGACTAAGTCCCCAAAAAAATTTTTTTCAACTTTTTTCAATTTAACCCCCGTCGGATATATATTCTACCCACACATATTTGGAACTCTTCTGGGGTACCCTCACACTTATTATTCCCTCATTTAGTGGATATTTTCACAAAAAAGTGAAATTTTCAAAAATCCAGAAAAGTGGCTGAAAACGACTAAATATCAAGGACTCATTGGGCGTATCGCTCTGGAACTGAAATCGGAATGCTCACTGACATTTCCCCTATCTGAAAGTCTGATAAACGCCGGAAAAATGACTACGTCCAAAAAAAAAATGTTTTCAACTTTTTTCAATTTTACCCCCGTGGGATATATATTCTACCCACACACATTTGGAGCTCTCCTTCAGTACCCTCACGCATATTATTCCCTCATTTAGTGGATATTTTCACAAAAAAGTGAAATTTTCAAAAATCCAGAAAATTGGCTGAAAACGAGTAAATATCAAAGACTCATTGGGCGTATCGCTCTGGAACTGAAATTGGAACGCTCACTGACATTTGACATATCTGAAAGTCTGATAAACGCCGTAAAAATGACTAAGTCCAAAAAAAAAATGTTTTCAACTTTTTTCACTTTTAACCCCGTGGGATATATATTCTACCCACACACATGTGGAACTCTCCTGGGGTACCCTCACACATATTATTCCTTCATTTAGTGGATATTTTCACAAAAAAGTGAAATTTTCAAAAATCTAGAAAATTGGCTGAAAACGACTAAATATCAAGGACTCATTGGGCGAATTGCTCTGGAACTGAAATCGGAACGCTCACTGACATTTCCCCTATCTGAAAGTCTGATAAACGCCAGAAAAATGACAGTCCAAAAAAAATTTTTTTTAAACTTTTTTCAATTTTACCCCCGTGGGATATATATTCTTCCCACACACTTTTGGGACTCTCCTGGGGTACCCTCACACATATTATTCCCTCATTTAGTGGATATTTTCACAAAAAAGTGAAATTTTCAAAAATCCAGAAAATTGGCTGAAAGCGACTAAATATCAAAGACTCATTGGGCGAATCGCTCTGGAACTGAAATTGGAACGCTCACTGACATTTGCCCTATCTGAAAGTCTGATAAACGCCGGAAAAATGACTAAGTCCAAAAAAAAATGTTTTCAGCTTTTTTCAATTTTACCTCCGTGGGATATATATTCTACCCACACACATTTGGAACTCTCCTGGGGTACCCTCACACATATTATTCCCTCATTTAGTGGATATTTTCACAAAAAAGTGAAATTTTCAAAAATCCAGAAAATTGGCTGAAAACGACTAAATATCAAGGACTCATTGGGCGAAACGCTCTGGAGCTGAAATCGGAACGCTCACTGACATTTCTCGTATCTGAAAGTCTGATAAACGCCGGAAAAATGACTAAGTCCAAAAAAAATTTTTTTTCAACTTTTTTCAATTTTACCCCCGTGGGATATATATTCTTCCCACACACATTTGGTACTCTCCTGCGGTATCCTCACACATATTATTCCCTCATTTAGTGGATATTTTCACAAAAAAGTGAAATTTTCAAAAATCCAGAAAATTGGCTGAAAACAACTAAATATCAAGGACTCATTGGGCGAATCGCTCTGGAACTGAAATCGGAACGCTCACTGACATTTGCCCTATCTGAAAGTCTGATAAACGCCGGAAAAATGACTAAGTCCAAAAAAAAATTTTTTTTAACTTTTTTCAATTTTACCCCCGTGGGATATATATTCTTCCCACACACATTTAGAACTCTCCTGGGGTACCCTCACACATATTATTCCCTCATTTAGTGAATATTTTCACAAAAAAGTGAAATTTTCAAAAATCCAGAAAATTGGCTGAAAACGACTAAATATCAAGGACTCATTGGGCGAAACGCTCTGGAGCTGAAATCGGAACGCTCACTGACATTTCTCGTATCTGAAAGTCTGATAAACGCCGGAAAAATGACTAAGTCCAAAAAAAAATTTTTTTCAACTTTTTTCAATTTTACCCCCGTGGGATATATATTCTTCCCACACACATTTAGAGCTCTCCTGGGGTACCCTCACACATAATATTCCCTCATTTAGTGGATATTTTCACAAAAAAGTGAAATTTTCAAAAATCCAGAAAATTGGCTGAAAACAACTAAATATCAAGGACTCATTGGGCGAATCGCTCTGGAACTGAAATCGGAACGCTCACTGACATTTGCCCTATCTGAAAGTCTGATAAACGCCGGAAAAATGACTAAGTCCAAAAAAAAATTTTTTTTAACTTTTTTCAATTTTACCCCCGTGGGATATATATTCTTCCCACACACATTTAGAACTCTCCTGGGGTACCCTCACACATATTATTCCCTCATTTAGTGAATATTTTCACAAAAAAGTGAAATTTTCAAAAATCCAGAAAATTGGCTGAAAACGACTAAATATCAAGGACTCATTGGGCGAAACGCTCTGGAGCTGAAATCGGAACGCTCACTGACATTTCTCGTATCTGAAAGTCTGATAAACGCCGGAAAAATGACTAAGTCCAAAAAAAAATTTTTTTCAACTTTTTTCAATTTTACCCCCGTGGGATATATATTCTTCCCACACACGTTTAGAGCTCTCCTGGGGTACCCTCACACATAATATTCCCTCATTTAGTGGATATTTTCACAAAAAAGTGAAATTTTCAAAAATCCAGAAAATTGGCTGAAAACAACTAAATATCAAGGACTCATTGGGCGAATCGCTCTGGAACTGAAATCGGAACGCTCACTGACATTTCCCCTATCTGAAAGTCTGATAAACGCCAGAAAAATGACTAAGTCCAAAAAAAAATTTTTTCAGCTTTTTTCAATTTTACCCCCGTGGGATATATATTCTACCCACACACATTTGGAACTCTCCTGGGGTTCCCTAACACATATTATTCCCTCACTTAGTGGATATTTTCACAAAAAAGTGAAATTTTCAAAAATCCATAAAATTGGCTGAAAATGACTAAATATCAAAGACTCATTGGGCGAATCGCTCTGGAACTGAAATTGGAACGCTCACTGACATTTGCCCTATCTGAAAGTCTGATCAACGCCAGAAAAATGACTAAGTCCAAAAAAAATTTTTTTCAACTTTTTTCAATTTTACTCCCGTCGGATATATATTCTACCCACACACATTTGAAACTCTCCTGGGGTACCCTCACACATATTATTCCCTCATTTAGTGGATATTTTCACAAAAAAGTGAAATTTTCAAAAATCCAGAAAATTAGCTGAAAACGACTAAATATCAAAGACTCATTGGGCGAATTGCTCTGGAACTGAAATTTGAACGCTCACTGACATTTGCCCTATCTGAAAGTCTGATAAACGCCGGAAAAATGACTAAGTCCAAAAAAAAATTTTTTTCAACTTTTTTCAATTTTACCCCCGTGGGATATATATTCTTCCCACACACATTTGGTACTCTCCTGCGGTATCCTCACACATATTATTCCCTCATTTAGTGGATATTTTCACAAAAAAGTGAAATTTTCAAAAATCCAGAAAATTGGCTGAAAACGACTAAATATCAAGGACTCATTGGCGTATCGCTCTGGAACTGAAATCGGAATGCTCACTGACATTTGCCCTATCTGAAAGTCTGATCAACGCCAGAAAAATGACTAAGTCCAAAAAAAATTTTTTTTCAACTTTTTTCAATTTTACCTCCGTCGGATATATATTCTACCCACACACATTTGGAACTCTCCTGGGGTACCCTCACACATATTATTCCCTCATTTAGTGGATATTTTCACAAAAAAGTGAAATTTTCAAAAATCCAGAAAACTGGCTGAAAACGACTAAATATCAAGGACTCATTGGGCGTATCGCTCTGGAACTGAAATCGGAACGCTCACTGACATTTCCCCTATCTGAAAGTCTGATCAACGCCAGAAAAATGATTAAGTCCAAAAAAAACTTTTTTTCAACTTTTTTCAATTTTACCTCAGTCGGATATATATTCTACCCACACACATTTGGAACTCTTCTGGGGTACCCTCACACTTATTATTCCCTCATTTAGTGGATATTTTCTCAAAAAAGTGAAATTTTCAAAAATCCAGAAAATTGGCTGAAAACGACTAAATATCAAGGACTCATTGGGCGAATCGCTCTGGAACTGAAATTGGAACGCTCACTGACATTTCCCCTATCTGAAAGTCTGATCAACGCCAGAAAAATGACTAAGTCCAAAAAAAAAATTTTTTCAACTTTTTTCAATTTTACCCCCGTGGGATATATATTCTTCCCAAACACATTTAGAGCTCTCCTGGGGTACCCTCACACATATTATTCCCTCATTTAGTGGATATTTTCACAAAAAAGTGAAATTTTAAAAAATCCAGAAAATTGGCTGAAAACAACTAAATATCAAGGACTCATTGGGCGAATCGCTCTGGAACTGAAATCGGAACGCTCACTGACATTTCCCCTATCTGAAAGTCTGATAAACGCCAGAAAAATGACTAAGTCCAAAAAAAATTTTTTTTAAACTTTTTTCAATTTTACCCCCGTGGGATATATATTCTACCCACACACATTTGGAACTCTCCTGGGTTACCCTCACACATATTATTCCCTCATTTAGTGGATATTTTCACAAAAAAGTGAAATTTTCAAAAATCCAGAAAATTGGCTGAAAACGACTAAATATCAAGGACTCATTGGGCGTATCGCTCTGGAACTGAAATCGGAATACTCACTGACATTTGCCCTATCTGAAAGTCTGATCAACGCCAGAAAAAAGACTAAGTCCAAAAAAAATTTTTTTTCAACTTTTTTCAATTTTACCTCCGTCGGATATATATTCTACCCACACACATTTGGAACTCTCCAGGGGTACCCTCACACATATTATTCCCTCATTTAGTGGATATTTTCACAAAAAAGTGAAATTTTCAAAAATCCAGAAAATTGGCTGAAAACGACTAAATATCAAAGACTCATTGGGCGAATCGCTCTGGAACTGAAATCGGAACGCTCACAGACATTTGCCCTATCTGAAAGTCAGATAAACGCCGGAAAAATGACTAAGTCCAAAAAAAAATTTTTTTCAACTTTTTTCAATTTTACCCCCGTGGGATATATATTCTTCCCACACACATTTAGAGCTCTCCTGGGGTACCCTCACACATAATATTCCCTCATTTAGTGGATATTTTCACAAAAAAGTGAAATTTTCAAAAATCCAGAAAATTGGCTGAAAACGACTAAATATCAAGGACTCATTGGGCGAAACGCTCTGGAGCTGAAATCGGAACGCTCACTGACATTTCTCGTATCTGAAAGACTGATAAACGCCGGAAAAATGACTAAGTCCAAAAAAAAAATTTTTTCAACTTTTTTCAATTTTACCCCCGTGGGATATATATTCTTCCCACACACATTTGGTACTCTCCTGCGGTATCCTCACACATATTATTCCCTCATTTAGTGGATATTTTCACAAAAAAGTGAAATTTTCAAAAATCCAGAAAATTGGCTGAAAACGACTAAATATTAAGGACTCATTGGGCGTATCGCTCTGGAACTGAAATCGGAATGCTCACTGACATTTCCCCTATCTGAAAGTCTGATAAACGCCGGAAAAATGACTAAGTCAAAAAAATTTTTTTCAACTTTTTTCAATTTTACCTCCGTCGGATATATATTCTACCCACACACATTTGAAACTCTCCTGGGGTACCCTCACACATATTATTCCCTCATTTAGTGGATATTTTCTCAAAAAAGTTAAATTTTCAAAAATCCAGAAAATTGGCAGAAAACGACTAAATATCAAGGACTCATTGGGCGTATCGCTCTGGAACTGAAATCGGAACGCTCACTGACATTTCCCCTATCTGAAAGTCTGATCAACGCCAGAAAAATGATTAAGTCCAAAAAAAACTTTTTTTCAACTTTTTTCAATTTTACCTCAGTCGGATATATATTCTACCCACACACATTTGGAACTCTTCTGGGGTACCCTCACACTTATTATTCCCTCATTTAGTGGATATTTTCTCAAAAAAGTTAAATTTTCAAAAATCCAGAAAATTGGCAGAAAACGACTAAATATCAAGGACTCATTGGGCGAATCGCTCTGTAACTGAAATTGGAACGCTCACTGACATTTCCCCTATCTGAAAGTCTGATCAACGCCAGAAAAATGACTAAGTCCAAAAAAAAAATTTTTTCACCTTTTTTCAATTTTACCCCCGTGGGATATATATTCTTCCCACACACATTTAGAGCTCTCCTAGGGTACCCTCACACATATTATTCCCTCATTTAGTGGATATTTTCACAAAAAAGTGAAATTTTCAAAAATCCAGAAAATTGGCTGAAAACAACTAAATATCAAGGACTCATTGGGCGAATCGCTCTGGAACTGAAATCGGAACGCTCACTGACATTTCCCCTATCTGAAAGTCTGATAAACGCCAGAAAAATGACTAAGTCCAAAAAAAAATTTTTTCAGCTTTTTTCAATTTTACCCCCGTGGGATATATATTCTACCCACACACATTTGGAACTCTCCTGGGGTTCCCTAACACATATTATTCCCTCATTTAGTGGATATTTTCACAAAAAAGTGAAATTTTCAAAAATCCAGAAAATTGGCTGAAAACGACTAAATATCAAGGACTCATTGGGCGAAACGCTCTGGAGCTGAAATCGGAACGCTCACTGACATTTCTCGTATCTGAAAGTCTGATAAACGCCGGAAAAATGACTAAGTCCAAAAAAAAATTTTTTTCAACTTTTTTCAATTTTACCCCCGTGGGATATATATTCTTCCCACACACGTTTAGAGCTCTCCTGGGGTACCCTCACACATAATATTCCCTCATTTAGTGGATATTTTCACAAAAAAGTGAAATTTTCAAAAATCCAGAAAATTGGCTGAAAACAACTAAATATCAAGGACTCATTGGGCGAATCGCTCTGGAACTGAAATCGGAACGCTCACTGACATTTCCCCTATCTGAAAGTCTGATAAACGCCAGAAAAATGACTAAGTCCAAAAAAAAATTTTTTCAGCTTTTTTCAATTTTACCCCCGTGGGATATATATTCTACCCACACACATTTGGAACTCTCCTGGGGTTCCCTAACACATATTATTCCCTCACTTAGTGGATATTTTCACAAAAAAGTGAAATTTTCAAAAATCCATAAAATTGGCTGAAAATGACTAAATATCAAAGACTCATTGGGCGAATCGCTCTGGAACTGAAATTGGAACGCTCACTGACATTTGCCCTATCTGAAAGTCTGATCAACGCCAGAAAAATGACTAAGTCCAAAAAAAATTTTTTTCAACTTTTTTCAATTTTACTCCCGTCGGATATATATTCTACCCACACACATTTGAAACTCTCCTGGGGTACCCTCACACATATTATTCCCTCATTTAGTGGATATTTTCACAAAAAAGTGAAATTTTCAAAAATCCAGAAAATTAGCTGAAAACGACTAAATATCAAAGACTCATTGGGCGAATTGCTCTGGAACTGAAATTTGAACGCTCACTGACATTTGCCCTATCTGAAAGTCTGATAAACGCCGGAAAAATGACTAAGTCCAAAAAAAAATTTTTTTCAACTTTTTTCAATTTTACCCCCGTGGGATATATATTCTTCCCACACACATTTGGTACTCTCCTGCGGTATCCTCACACATATTATTCCCTCATTTAGTGGATATTTTCACAAAAAAGTGAAATTTTCAAAAATCCAGAAAATTGGCTGAAAACGACTAAATATCAAGGACTCATTGGCGTATCGCTCTGGAACTGAAATCGGAATGCTCACTGACATTTGCCCTATCTGAAAGTCTGATCAACGCCAGAAAAATGACTAAGTCCAAAAAAAATTTTTTTTCAACTTTTTTCAATTTTACCTCCGTCGGATATATATTCTACCCACACACATTTGGAACTCTCCTGGGGTACCCTCACACATATTATTCCCTCATTTAGTGGATATTTTCACAAAAAAGTGAAATTTTCAAAAATCCAGAAAACTGGCTGAAAACGACTAAATATCAAGGACTCATTGGGCGTATCGCTCTGGAACTGAAATCGGAACGCTCACTGACATTTCCCCTATCTGAAAGTCTGATCAACGCCAGAAAAATGATTAAGTCCAAAAAAAACTTTTTTTCAACTTTTTTCAATTTTACCTCAGTCGGATATATATTCTACCCACACACATTTGGAACTCTTCTGGGGTACCCTCACACTTATTATTCCCTCATTTAGTGGATATTTTCTCAAAAAAGTGAAATTTTCAAAAATCCAGAAAATTGGCTGAAAACGACTAAATATCAAGGACTCATTGGGCGAATCGCTCTGGAACTGAAATTGGAACGCTCACTGACATTTCCCCTATCTGAAAGTCTGATCAACGCCAGAAAAATGACTAAGTCCAAAAAAAAAATTTTTTCAACTTTTTTCAATTTTACCCCCGTGGGATATATATTCTTCCCAAACACATTTAGAGCTCTCCTGGGGTACCCTCACACATATTATTCCCTCATTTAGTGGATATTTTCACAAAAAAGTGAAATTTTAAAAAATCCAGAAAATTGGCTGAAAACAACTAAATATCAAGGACTCATTGGGCGAATCGCTCTGGAACTGAAATCGGAACGCTCACTGACATTTCCCCTATCTGAAAGTCTGATAAACGCCAGAAAAATGACTAAGTCCAAAAAAAATTTTTTTTAAACTTTTTTCAATTTTACCCCCGTGGGATATATATTCTACCCACACACATTTGGAACTCTCCTGGGTTACCCTCACACATATTATTCCCTCATTTAGTGGATATTTTCACAAAAAAGTGAAATTTTCAAAAATCCAGAAAATTGGCTGAAAACGACTAAATATCAAGGACTCATTGGGCGTATCGCTCTGGAACTGAAATCGGAATACTCACTGACATTTGCCCTATCTGAAAGTCTGATCAACGCCAGAAAAAAGACTAAGTCCAAAAAAAATTTTTTTTCAACTTTTTTCAATTTTACCTCCGTCGGATATATATTCTACCCACACACATTTGGAACTCTCCAGGGGTACCCTCACACATATTATTCCCTCATTTAGTGGATATTTTCACAAAAAAGTGAAATTTTCAAAAATCCAGAAAATTGGCTGAAAACGACTAAATATCAAAGACTCATTGGGCGAATCGCTCTGGAACTGAAATCGGAACGCTCACAGACATTTGCCCTATCTGAAAGTCAGATAAACGCCGGAAAAATGACTAAGTCCAAAAAAAAATTTTTTTCAACTTTTTTCAATTTTACCCCCGTGGGATATATATTCTTCCCACACACATTTAGAGCTCTCCTGGGGTACCCTCACACATAATATTCCCTCATTTAGTGGATATTTTCACAAAAAAGTGAAATTTTCAAAAATCCAGAAAATTGGCTGAAAACGACTAAATATCAAGGACTCATTGGGCGAAACGCTCTGGAGCTGAAATCGGAACGCTCACTGACATTTCTCGTATCTGAAAGACTGATAAACGCCGGAAAAATGACTAAGTCCAAAAAAAAAATTTTTTCAACTTTTTTCAATTTTACCCCCGTGGGATATATATTCTTCCCACACACATTTGGTACTCTCCTGCGGTATCCTCACACATATTATTCCCTCATTTAGTGGATATTTTCACAAAAAAGTGAAATTTTCAAAAATCCAGAAAATTGGCTGAAAACGACTAAATATTAAGGACTCATTGGGCGTATCGCTCTGGAACTGAAATCGGAATGCTCACTGACATTTCCCCTATCTGAAAGTCTGATAAACGCCGGAAAAATGACTAAGTCAAAAAAATTTTTTTCAACTTTTTTCAATTTTACCTCCGTCGGATATATATTCTACCCACACACATTTGAAACTCTCCTGGGGTACCCTCACACATATTATTCCCTCATTTAGTGGATATTTTCACAAAAAAGTGAAATTTTCAAAAATCAGGAAAATTGTCTGAAAACGACTAAATATCAAGGACTCATTGGGCGTATCGCTCTGGAACTGAAATCGGAACGCTCACTGACATTTCCCCTATCTGAAAGTCTGATCAACGCCAGAAAAATGATTAAGTCCAAAAAAAACTTTTTTTCAACTTTTTTCAATTTTACCTCAGTCGGATATATATTCTACCCACACACATTTGGAACTCTTCTGGGGTACCCTCACACTTATTATTCCCTCATTTAGTGGATATTTTCTCAAAAAAGTGAAATTTTCAAAAATCCAGAAAATTGGCAGAAAACGACTAAATATCAAGGACTCATTGGGCGAATCGCTCTGTAACTGAAATTGGAACGCTCACTGACATTTCCCCTATCTGAAAGTCTGATCAACGCCAGAAAAATGACTAAGTCCAAAAAAAAAATTTTTTCACCTTTTTTCAATTTTACCCCCGTGGGATATATATTCTTCCCACACACATTTAGAGCTCTCCTGGGGTACCCTCACACATATTATTCCCTCATTTAGTGGATATTTTCACAAAAAAGTGAAATTTTCAAAAATCCAGAAAATTGGCTGAAAACAACTAAATATCAAGGACTCATTGGGCGAATCGCTCTGGAACTGAAATCGGAACGCTCACTGACATTTCCCCTATCTGAAAGTCTGATAAACGCCAGAAAAATGACTAAGTCCAAAAAAAAATTTTTTCAGCTTTTTTCAATTTTACCCCCGTGGGATATATATTCTACCCACACACATTTGGAACTCTCCTGGGGTTCCCTAACACATATTATTCCCTCATTTAGTGGATATTTTCACAAAAAAGTGAAATTTTCAAAAATCCAGAAAATTGGCTGAAAACAACTAAATATCAAGGACTCATTGGGCGAATCGCTCTGGAACTGAAATCGGAACGCTCACTGACATTTCCCCTATCTGAAAGTCTGATAAACGCCGGAAAAATGACTAAGTCCAAAAAAAAATTTTTTTCAACTTTTTTCAATTTTACCCCCGTGGGATATATATTCTTCCCATACACATTTAGAACTCTCCTGGGGTACCCTCACACATATTATTCCCTCATTTAGTGGATATTTTCACAAAAAAGTGAAATTTTAAAAAATCCAGAAAATTGGCTGAAAACAACTAAATATCAAGGACTCATTGGGCGAATCGCTCTGGAACTGAAATCGGAACGCTCACTGACATTTCCCCTATCTGAAAGTCTGATAAACGCCAGAAAAATGACTAAGTCCAAAAAAAATTTTTTTTAAACTTTTTTCAATTTTACCCCCGTGGGATATATATTCTACCCACACACATTTGGAACTCTCCTGGGTTACCCTCACACATATTATTCCCTCATTTAGTGGATATTTTCACAAAAAAGTGAAATTTTCAAAAATCCAGAAAATTGGCTGAAAACGACTAAATATCAAGGACTCATTGGGCGTATCGCTCTGGAACTGAAATCGGAACGCTCACTGACATTTCCCCTATCTGAAAGTCTGATCAACGCCAGAAAAATGATTAAGTCCAAAAAAAACTTTTTTTCAACTTTTTTCAATTTTACCTCAGTCGGATATATATTCTACCCACACACATTTGGAACTCTTCTGGGGTACCCTCACACTTATTATTCCCTCATTTAGTGGATATTTTCTCAAAAAAGTGAAATTTTCAAAAATCCAGAAAATTGGCTGAAAACGACTAAATATCAAGGACTCATTGGGCGAATCGCTCTGGAACTGAAATTGGAACGCTCACTGACATTTCCCCTATCTGAAAGTCTGATCAACGCCAGAAAAATGACTAAGTCCAAAAAAAAAATTTTTTCAACTTTTTTCAATTTTACCCCCGTGGGATATATATTCTTCCCAAACACATTTAGAGCTCTCCTGGGGTACCCTCACACATATTATTCCCTCATTTAGTGGATATTTTCACAAAAAAGTGAAATTTTCAAAAATCCAGAAAATTGGCTGAAAACGACTAAATATCAAGGACTCATTGGGCGAAACGCTCTGGAGCTGAAATCGGAACGCTCACTGACATTTCTCGTATCTGAAAGTCTGATAAACGCCGGAAAAATGACTAAGTCCAAAAAAAAATTTTTTTCAACTTTTTTCAATTTTACCCCCGTGGGATATATATTCTTCCCACACACATTTGGTACTCTCCTGCGGTATCCTCACACATATTATTCCCTCATTTAGTGGATATTTTCACAAAAAAGTGAAATTTTCAAAAATCCAGAAAATTGGCTGAAAACGACTAAATATCAAGGACTCATTGGGCGTATCGCTCTGGAACTGAAATCGGAATACTCACTGACATTTGCCCTATCTGAAAGTCTGATCAACGCCAGAAAAAAGACTAAGTCCAAAAAAAATTTTTTTTCAACTTTTTTCAATTTTACCTCCGTCGGATATATATTCTACCCACACACATTTGGAACTCTCCTGGGGTACCCTCACACATATTATTCCCTCATTTAGTGGATATTTTCACAAAAAAGTGAAATTTTCAAAAATCCAGAAAATTGGCTGAAAACGACTAAATATCAAAGACTCATTGGGCGAATCGCTCTGGAACTGAAATCGGAACGCTCACAGACATTTGCCCTATCTGAAAGTCAGATAAACGCCGGAAAAATGACTAAGTCCAAAAAAAAAATTTTTTCAACTTTTTTCAATTTTACCCCCGTGGGATATATATTCTTCCCACACACATTTGGTACTCTCCTGCGGTATCCTCACACATATTATTCCCTCATTTAGTGGATATTTTCACAAAAAAGTGAAATTTTCAAAAATCCAGAAAATTGGCTGAAAACGACTAAATATTAAGGACTCATTGGGCATATCGCTCTGGAACTGAAATCGGAACGCTCACTGACATTTCCCCTATCTGAAAGTCTGATAAACGCCGGAAAAATGACTAAGTCAAAAAAATTTTTTTCAACTTTTTTCAATTTTACCTCCGTCGGATATATATTCTACCCACACACATTTGAAACTCTCCTGGGGTACCCTCACACATATTATTCCCTCATTTAGTGGATATTTTCACAAAAAAGTGAAATTTTCAAAAATCAGGAAAATTGTCTGAAAACGACTAAATATCAAGGACTCATTGGGCGTATTGCTCTGGAACTGAAATCGGAACGCTCACTGACATTTCCCCTATCTGAAAGTCTGATCAACGCCAGAAAAATGATTAAGTCCAAAAAAAACTTTTTTTCAACTTTTTTCAATTTTACCTCAGTCGGATATATATTCTACCCACACACATTTGGAACTCTTCTGGGGTACCCTCACACTTATTATTCCCTCATTTAGTGGATATTTTCTCAAAAAAGTGAAATTTTCAAAAATCCAGAAAATTGGCAGAAAACGACTAAATATCAAGGACTCATTGGGCGAATCGCTCTGTAACTGAAATTGGAACGCTCACTGACATTTCCCCTATCTGAAAGTCTGATCAACGCCAGAAAAATGACTAAGTCCAAAAAAAAAATTTTTTCACCTTTTTTCAATTTTACCCCCGTGGGATATATATTCTTCCCACACACATTTAGAGCTCTCCTGGGGTACCCTCACACATATTATTCCCTCATTTAGTGGATATTTTCACAAAAAAGTGAAATTTTCAAAAATCCAGAAAATTGGCTGAAAACAACTAAATATCAAGGACTCATTGGGCGAATCGCTCTGGAACTGAAATCGGAACGCTCACTGACATTTCCCCTATCTGAAAGTCTGATAAACGCCAGAAAAATGACTAAGTCCAAAAAAAAATTTTTTCAGCTTTTTTCAATTTTACCCCCGTGGGATATATATTCTACCCACACACATTTGGAACTCTCCTGGGGTTCCCTAACACATATTATTCCCTCATTTAGTGGATATTTTCACAAAAAAGTGAAATTTTCAAAAATCCAGAAAATTGGCTGAAAACAACTAAATATCAAGGACTCATTGGGCGAATCGCTCTGGAACTGAAATCGGAACGCTCACTGACATTTCCCCTATCTGAAAGTCTGATAAACGCCGGAAAAATGACTAAGTCCAAAAAAAAAATTTTTTTCAACTTTTTTCAATTTTACCCCCGTGGGATATATATTCTTCCCATACACATTTAGAACTCTCCTGGGGTACCCTCACACATATTATTCCCTCATTTAGTGGATATTTTCACAAAAAAGTGAAATTTTAAAAAATCCAGAAAATTGGCTGAAAACAACTAAATATCAAGGACTCATTGGGCGAATCGCTCTGGAACTGAAATCGGAACGCTCACTGACATTTCCCCTATCTGAAAGTCTGATAAACGCCAGAAAAATGACTAAGTCCAAAAAAAATTTTTTTTAAACTTTTTTCAATTTTACCCCCGTGGGATATATATTCTACCCACACACATTTGGAACTCTCCTGGGTTACCCTCACACATATTATTCCCTCATTTAGTGGATATTTTCACAAAAAAGTGAAATTTTCAAAAATCCAGAAAATTGGCTGAAAACGACTAAATATCAAGGACTCATTGGGCGTATCGCTCTGGAACTGAAATCGGAACGCTCACTGACATTTCCCCTATCTGAAAGTCTGATCAACGCCAGAAAAATGATTAAGTCCAAAAAAAACTTTTTTTCAACTTTTTTCAATTTTACCTCAGTCGGATATATATTCTACCCACACACATTTGGAACTCTTCTGGGGTACCCTCACACTTATTATTCCCTCATTTAGTGGATATTTTCTCAAAAAAGTGAAATTTTCAAAAATCCAGAAAATTGGCTGAAAACGACTAAATATCAAGGACTCATTGGGCGAATCGCTCTGGAACTGAAATTGGAACGCTCACTGACATTTCCCCTATCTGAAAGTCTGATCAACGCCAGAAAAATGACTAAGTCCAAAAAAAAAATTTTTTCAACTTTTTTCAATTTTACCCCCGTGGGATATATATTCTTCCCAAACACATTTAGAGCTCTCCTGGGGTACCCTCACACATATTATTCCCTCATTTAGTGGATATTTTCACAAAAAAGTGAAATTTTCAAAAATCCAGAAAATTGGCTGAAAACGACTAAATATCAAGGACTCATTGGGCGAAACGCTCTGGAGCTGAAATCGGAACGCTCACTGACATTTCTCGTATCTGAAAGTCTGATAAACGCCGGAAAAATGACTAAGTCCAAAAAAAAATTTTTTTCAACTTTTTTCAATTTTACCCCCGTGGGATATATATTCTTCCCACACACATTTGGTACTCTCCTGCGGTATCCTCACACATATTATTCCCTCATTTAGTGGATATTTTCACAAAAAAGTGAAATTTTCAAAAATCCAGAAAATTGGCTGAAAACGACTAAATATCAAGGACTCATTGGGCGTATCGCTCTGGAACTGAAATCGGAATACTCACTGACATTTGCCCTATCTGAAAGTCTGATCAACGCCAGAAAAAAGACTAAGTCCAAAAAAAATTTTTTTTCAACTTTTTTCAATTTTACCTCCGTCGGATATATATTCTACCCACACACATTTGGAACTCTCCTGGGGTACCCTCACACATATTATTCCCTCATTTAGTGGTTATTTTCACAAAAAAGTGAAATTTTCAAAAATCCAGAAAATTGGCTGAAAACGACTAAATATCAAAGACTCATTGGGCGAATCGCTCTGGAACTGAAATCGGAACGCTCACAGACATTTGCCCTATCTGAAAGTCAGATAAACGCCGGAAAAATGACTAAGTCCAAAAAAAAATTTTTTTCAACTTTTTTCAATTTTACCCCCGTGGGATATATATTCTTCCCACACACATTTAGAGCTCTCCTGGGGTACCCTCACACATAATATTCCCTCATTTAGTGGATATTTTCACAAAAAAGTGAAATTTTCAAAAATCCAGAAAATTGGCTGAAAACGACTAAATATCAAGGACTCATTGGGCGAAACGCTCTGGAGCTGAAATCGGAACGCTCACTGACATTTCTCGTATCTGAAAGACTGATAAACGCCGGAAAAATGACTAAGTCCAAAAAAAAAATTTTTTCAACTTTTTTCAATTTTACCCCCGTGGGATATATATTCTTCCCACACACATTTGGTACTCTCCTGCGGTATCCTCACACATATTATTCCCTCATTTAGTGGATATTTTCACAAAAAAGTGAAATTTTCAAAAATCCAGAAAATTGGCTGAAAACGACTAAATATTAAGGACTCATTGGGCATATCGCTCTGGAACTGAAATCGGAACGCTCACTGACATTTCCCCTATCTGAAAGTCTGATAAACGCCGGAAAAATGACTAAGTCAAAAAAATTTTTTTCAACTTTTTTCAATTTTACCTCCGTCGGATATATATTCTACCCACACACATTTGAAACTCTCCTGGGGTACCCTCACACATATTATTCCCTCATTTAGTGGATATTTTCACAAAAAAGTGAAATTTTCAAAAATCAGGAAAATTGTCTGAAAACGACTAAATATCAAGGACTCATTGGGCGTATCGCTCTGGAACTGAAATCGGAACGCTCACTGACATTTCCCCTATCTGAAAGTCTGATCAACGCCAGAAAAATGATTAAGTCCAAAAAAAACTTTTTTTCAACTTTTTTCAATTTTACCTCAGTCGGATATATATTCTACCCACACACATTTGGAACTCTTCTGGGGTACCCTCACACTTATTATTCCCTCATTTAGTGGATATTTTCTCAAAAAAGTGAAATTTTCAAAAATCCAGAAAATTGGCAGAAAACGACTAAATATCAAGGACTCATTGGGCGAATCGCTCTGTAACTGAAATTGGAACGCTCACTGACATTTCCCCTATCTGAAAGTCTGATCAACGCCAGAAAAATGACTAAGTCCAAAAAAAAAATTTTTTCAACTTTTTTCAATTTTACCCCCGTGGGATATATATTCTTCCCACACACATTTAGAGCTCTCCTGGGGTACCCTCACACATATTATTCCCTCATTTAGTGGATATTTTCACAAAAAAGTGAAATTTTCAAAAATCCAGAAAATTGGCTGAAAACAACTAAATATCAAGGACTCATTGGGCGAATCGCTCTGGAACTGAAATCGGAACGCTCACTGACATTTCCCCTATCTGAAAGTCTGATAAACGCCAGAAAAATGACTAAGTCCAAAAAAAAATTTTTTCAGCTTTTTTCAATTTTACCCCCGTGGGATATATATTCTACCCACACACATTTGGAACTCTCCTGGGGTTCCCTAACACATATTATTCCCTCATTTAGTGGATATTTTCACAAAAAAGTGAAATTTTCAAAAATCCAGAAAATTGGCTGAAAACAACTAAATATCAAGGACTCATTGGGCGAATCGCTCTGGAACTGAAATCGGAACGCTCACTGACATTTCCCCTATCTGAAAGTCTGATAAACTCCGGAAAAATGACTAAGTCCAAAAAAAAATTTTTTTCAACTTTTTTCAATTTTACCCCCGTGGGATATATATTCTTCCCATACACATTTAGAACTCTCCTGGGGTACCCTCACACATATTATTCCCTCATTTAGTGAATATTTTCACAAAAAAGTGAAATTTTCAAAAATCCAGAAAATTGGCTGAAAACAACTAAATATCAAGGACTCATTGGGCGAATCGCTCTGGAACTGAAATTGGAACGCTCACTGACATTTCCCCTATCTGAAAGTCTGATAAACGCCAGAAAAATGACTAAGTCCAAAAAAAAAATTTTTTCAACTTTTTTCAATTTTACCCCCGTGGGATATATATTCTACCCACACACATTTGGAACTCTCCTGGGTTACCCTCACACATATTATTCCCTCATTTAGTGGATATTTTCACAAAAAAGTGAAATTTTCAAAAATCCAGAAAATTGGCTGAAAACGACTAAATATCAAGGACTCATTGGGCGAAACGCTCTGGAGCTGAAATCGGAACGCTCACTGACATTTCTCGTATCTGAAAGTCTGATAAACGCCGGAAAAATGACTAAGTCCAAAAAAAAATTTTTTTCAACTTTTTTCAATTTTACCCCCGTGGGATATATATTCTTCCCACACACATTTGGTACTCTCCTGCGGTATCCTCACACATATTATTCCCTCATTTAGTGGATATTTTCACAAAAAAGTGAAATTTTCAAAAATCCAGAAAATTGGCTGAAAACGACTAAATATCATGGACTCATTGGGCGTATCGCTCTGGAACTGAAATCGGAATACTCACTGACATTTGCCCTATCTGAAAGTCTGATCAACGCCAGAAAAAAGACTAAGTCCAAAAAAAAATTTTTTTCAACTTTTTTCAATTTTACCCCCGTGGGATATATATTCTTCCCACACACATTTAGAGCTCTCCTGGGGTACCCTCACACATAATATTCCCTCATTTAGTGGATATTTTCACAAAAAAGTGAAATTTTCAAAAATCCATAAAATTGGCTGAAAACAACTAAATATCAAGGACTCATTGGGCGAATCGCTCTGGAACTGAAATCGGAACGCTCACTGACATTTGCCCTATCTGAAAGTCTGATCAACGCCAGAAAAATGACTAAGTCCAAAAAAAATTTTTTTTCAACTTTTTTCAATTTTACTCCCGTCGGATATATATTCTACCCACACACATTTGAAACTCTCCTGGGTTACCCTCACACATATTATTCCCTCATTTAGTGGATATTTTCACAAAAAAGTGAAATTTTCAAAAATCCAGAAAATTGGCTGAAAACGACTAAATATCAAGGACTCATTGGGCGAAACGCTCTGGAGCTGAAATCGGAACGCTCACTGACATTTCTCGTATCTGAAAGACTGATAAACGCCGGAAAAATGACTAAGTCCAAAAAAAAAATTTTTTCAACTTTTTTCAATTTTACCCCCGTGGGATATATATTCTTCCCACACACATTTGGTACTCTCCTGCGGTATCCTCACACATATTATTCCCTCATTTAGTGGATATTTTCACAAAAAAGTGAAATTTTCAAAAATCCTGAAAATTGGCTGAAAACGACTAAATATCAAAGACTCATTGGGCGAATCGCTCTGGAACTGAAATGGGAATGCTCACTGACATTTCCCCTATCTTAAAGTCTGATAAACGCCAGAAAAATGACTAACTCCAAAAAAAAAATTTTTTCAACTTTTTTCAATTTTACCCCCGTGGGATATATATTCTACCCACACAAATTTGGAACTTTCCTTCGGTACCCTCACACATTTTATTCCCTCATTTAGTGGATATTTTCACAAAAAAGTGAAATTTTCAAAAATCCAGAAAATTGGCTGAAAACGACTAAATATCAAGGACTCATTGGGCGAATCGCTCTGGAACTGAAATCGGAACGCTCACTGACATTTGCCCTATCTGAAAGTCTGATAAACGCCGGAAAAATGAATAAGTCCCAAAAAAAATTTTTTGCAACTTTTTTCAATTTTACCCCCGTGGGATATATATTCTACCCACACAAATTTGGAACTCTCCTTCGGTACCCTCACACATATTATTCCCTCATTTAGTGGATATTTTCACAAAAAAGTGAAATTTTCAAAAATCCAGAAAATTGGATGAAAACGACTAAATATCAAAGACTCATTGGGCGAATCGCTCTGGAACTGAAATGGGAATGCTCACTGACATTTCCCCTATCTTAAAGTCTGATAAACGCCAGAAAAATGACTAACTCCAAAAAAAAATTTTTTTCAACTTTTTTCAATTTTACCCCCGTGGGATATATATTCTTCCCACACACATTTAGAACTTTCCTGGGGTACCCTCACACATATTATTCCCTCATTTAGTGGATATTTTCACAAAAAAGTGAAATTTTCAAAAATCCAGATAATTGGCTGAAAACGACTAAAAATCAAAGACTCATTGGGCGAATCACTCTGGAACTGAAATGGGAATGCTCACTGACATTTCCCCTATGTTAAAGTCTGATAAACGCCAGAAAAATGACCAAGTCCAAAAAAAAATTTTTTTCAACTTTTTTCAATTTTACCCCCGTGGGATATATATTCTAGCCACACACATTTGGAACTCTCCTGGGGTAACCTCACACATATTATTCCCTCATTTAGTGGATATTTTCACAAAAAAGTGAAATTTTCAAAAGTCCAGAAAATTGGCTGAAAACAACTAAATAACAAGGACTCATTGGGCGAATCGCTCTGGAACTGAAATGGGAATGCTCACTGACATTTCCCCTATCTTAAAGTCTGATAAACGCCAGAAAAATGACTAACTCCAAAAAAAAAATTTTTTCAACTTTTTTCAAATTTACCCCCGTGGGATATATATTCTACCCACACAAATTTGGAACTTTCCTTCGGTACCCTCACACATTTTATTCCCTCATTTAGTGGATATTTTCACAAAAAAGTGAAATTTTCAAAAATCCAGAAAATTGGCTGAAAACGACTAAATATCAAAGACTCATTGGGCGAATCGCTCTGGAACTGAAATGGGAATGCTCACTGACATTTCCCCTATCTTAAAGTCTGATAAACGCCAGAAAAATGACTAAGTCCAAAAAAAAATTTTTTTCAACTTTTTTCAATTTTACCCCCGTGGGATATATATTCTACCCACACACATTTGGAACTCTCCTGGGGTACCCTCATACATATTATTCCCTCATTTAGTGGATATTTTCACAAAAAAGTGAAATTTTCAAAAATCAAGAAAATTGGCTGAAAAAGACTAAATAACAAGGACTCATTGGGCGAATCGCTCTAGAACTAAAATCGGAACGCTCACTGACATTTCCCGTATCTGAAAGTCTGATAAACGCCGGAAAAATGACTAAGTCCAAAAAAAAATTTTTTTAGACTTTTTTCAATTTTACCCCCGTGGGATATATATTCTACCCACACACATTTGGAACTCTCCTGGGGTAACCTCACACATATTATTCCCTCATTTAGTGGATATTTTCACAAAGAACTGAAATTTTCAAAAATCCAGAAAATTGGCTGAAAACGACTAAGTATCAAGGACTCATTGGGCGAATCGCTCAAGAACTGAAATCGGAACGCTCACTGACATTTCCCCTATCTGAAAGTCTGATAAACGCCGAAAAAATGAATAAGTCCCAAAAAAAATTTTTTGCAACTTTTTTCAATTTTATCCCCGTGGGATATATATTCTACCCACACAAATTTGGAACTCTCCTTCGGTACCCTCACACATATTATTCCCTCATTTAGTGGATATTTTCACAAAAAAGTGAAATTTTCAAAAATCCAGCAAATTGGCTGAAAACGACTAAATATCAAAGACTCATTGGGCGAATCGCTCTGGAACTGAAATGGGAATGCTCACTGACATTTCCCCTATCTTAAAGTCTGATAAACGCCAGAAAAATGACTAACTCCAAAAAAAAATTTTTTTCAACTTTTTTCAATTTTACCCCCGTGGGATATATATTCTTCCCACACCCATTTAGAACTCTCCTGGGGTACCCTCACACATATTATTCCCTCATTTAGTGGATATTTTCACAAAAAAGTGAAATTTTCAAAAATCCTGAAAATTGGCTGAAAACAACTAAATAACAAGGACTCATTGGGCGAATCGCTCTGGAACTGTAATCGGAACACTCACTGACATTTCCCCTATCTGAAAGTCTGATAAACGCCGGAAAAATGACTAAGTCCCAAAAAAAATTTTTTTCAACTTTTTTCAATTTTACACCCGTGGGATATATATTCTACCCACACACATTTGGAACTCTCCTGGGGTACCCTCATACATATTATTCCCTCATTTAGTGGATATTTTCACAAAAAAGTGAAATTTTCAAAAATCAAGAAAATTGGCTGAAAAAGACTAAATAACAAGGACTCATTGGGCGAATCGCTCTAGAACTAAAATCGGAACGCTCACTGACATTTCCCCTATCTGAAAGTCTGCCGGAAAAATGACTAAGTCCAAAAAAAAATTTTTTTAGACTTTTTTCAATTTTACCCCCGTGGGATATATATTCTACCCACACACATTTGGAACTCTCCTGGGGTACCCTCACACATATTATTCCCTCATTTAGTGGATATTTTCACAAAGAAGTGAAATTTTCAAAAATCCAGAAAATTGGCTGAAAACGACTAAGTATCAAGGACTCATTGGGCGAATCGCTCTGGAACTGAAATTGGAACGCTCACTGACATTTCCCCTATCTGAAAGTCTGATAAACGCCGGAAAAATGACTAAGTCCGAAAAAAAAATTTTTTCAACTTTTTTCAATTTTACACCCGTGGGATATATATTCTACCCACACAAATTTGGAACTCTCCTTCGGTACCCTCACACATATTATTCCCTCATTTAGTAGATATTTTCACAAAAAAGTGAAATTTTCAAAAATCCAGAAAATTGGCTGAAAACGACTAAATATCAAAGACTCATTGGGCGAATCGCTCTGGAACTGAAATGGGAATGCTCACTGACATTTCCCCTATCTTAAAGTCTGATAAACGCCAGAAAAATGACTAAGTCCAAAAAAAAATTTTTTTCAACTTTTTTCAATTTTACCCCCGTGGGATATATATTCTACCCACACACATTTGGAACTCTCCTGGGGTACCCTCATACATATTATTCCCTCATTTAGTGGATATTTTCACAAAAAAGTGAAATTTTCAAAAATCAAGAAAATTGGCTGAAAAAGACTAAATAACAAGGACTCATTGGGCGAATCACTCTAGAACTAAAATCGGAACGCTCACTGACATTTCCCCTATCTGAAAGTCTGATAAACGCCGGAAAAATGACTAAGTCCAAAAAAAAATTTTTTTAGACTTTTTTCAATTTTACCCCCGTGGGATATATATTCTACCCACACACATTTGGAACTCTCCTGGGGTAACCTCACACATATTATTCCCTCATTTAGTGGATATTTTCACAAAGAACTGAAATTTTCAAAAATCCAGAAAATTGGCTGAAAACGACTAAGTATCAAGGACTCATTGGGCGAATCGCTCAAGAACTGAAATCGGAACGCTCACTGACATTTCCCCTATCTTAAAGTCTGATAAACGCCAGAAAAATGACTAACTCCAAAAAAAAAATTTTTTTCAACTTTTTTCAATTTTACCCCGTGGGATATATATTCTACCCACACAAATTTGGAACTCTCCTTCGGCACCCTCACACATTTTATTCCCTCATTTAGTGGATATTTTCACAAAAAAGTGAAATTTTCAAAAATCCAGAAAATTGGCTGAAAACGACTAAATATCAAAGACTCATTGGGCGAATCGCTCTGGAACTGAAATGGGAATGCTCACTGACATTTCCCCTATCTTAAAGTCTGATAAACGCCAGAAAAATGACTAACTCCAAAAAAAAAATTTTTTCAACTTTTTTCAATTTTACCCCCGTGGGATATATATTCTACCTACACAAATTTGGAACATTCCTTCGGTACCCTCACACATTTTATTCCCTCATTTAGTGGATATTTTCACAAAAAAGTGAAATTTTCAAAAATCCAGAAAATTGGCTGAAAACGACTAAATATCAAAGACTCATTGGGCGAATCGCTCTGGAACTGAAATGGGAATGCTCACTGACATTTCCCCTATCTTAAAGTCTGATAAACGCCAGAAAAATGACTAAGTCCAAAAAAAAATTTTTTTCAACTTTTTTCAATTTTACCCCCGTGGGATATATATTCTACCCACACACATTTGGAACTCTCCTGGGGTACCCTCATACATATTATTCCCTCATTTAGTGGATATTTTCACAAAAAAGTGAAATTTTCAAAAATCAAGAAAATTGGCTGAAAAAGACTAAATAACAAGGACTCATTGGGCGAATCGCTCTAGAACTAAAATCGGAACGCTCACTGACATTTCCCCTATCTTAAAGTCTGATAAACGCCAGAAAAATGACTAACTCCAAAAAAAAATTTTTTACAACTTTTTTCAATTTTACCCCCGTGGGATATATATTCTTCCCACACACATTTAGAACTCTCCTGGGGTACCCTCACACATATTATTCCCTCATTTAGTGGATATTTTCACAAAAAAGTGAAATTTTCAAAAATCCTGAAAATTGGCTGAAAACAACTAAATAACAAGGACTCATTGGGCGAATCGCTCTGGAACTGTAATCGGAACACTCAATGACATTTCCCCTATCTGAAAGTCTGATAAACGCCGGAAAAATGACTAAGTCCCAAAAAAAATTTTTTTCAACTTTTTTCAATTTTACACCCGTGGGATATATATTCTACCCACACACATTTGGAACTCTCCTGGGGTACCCTCATACATATTATTCCCTCATTTAGTGGATATTTTCACAAAAAAGTGAAATTTTCAAAAATCAAGAAAATTGGCTGAAAAAGACTAAATAACAAGGACTCATTGGGCGAATCGCTCTAGAACTAAAATCGGAACGCTCACTGACATTTCCCCTATCTGAAAGTCTGCCGGAAAAATGACTAAGTCCAAAAAAAAATTTTTTTAGACTTTTTTCAATTTTACCCCCGTGGGATATATATTCTACCCACACACATTTGGAACTCTCCTGGGGTACCCTCACACATATTATTCCCTCATTTAGTGGATATTTTCACAAAGAAGTGAAATTTTCAAAAATCCAGAAAATTGGCTGAAAACGACTAAGTATCAAGGACTCATTGGGCGAATCGCTCTGGAACTGAAATTGGAACGCTCACTGACATTTCCCCTATCTGAAAGTCTGATAAACGCCGGAAAAATGACTAAGTCCGAAAAAAAAATTTTTTCAACTTTTTTCAATTTTACACCCGTGGGATATATATTCTACCCACACAAATTTGGAACTCTCCTTCGGTACCCTCACACATATTATTCCCTCATTTAGTAGGTATTTTCACAAAAAAGTGAAATTTTCAAAAATCCAGAAAATTGGCTGAAAACGACTAAATATCAAAGACTCATTGGGCGAATCGCTCTGGAACTGAAATGGGAATGCTCACTGACATTTCCCCTATCTTAAAGTCTGATAAACGCCAGAAAAATGACTAAGTCCAAAAAAAAATTTTTTTCAACTTTTTTCAATTTTACCCCCGTGGGATATATATTCTACCCACACACATTTGGAACTCTCCTGGGGTACCCTCATACATATTATTCCCTCATTTAGTGGATATTTTCACAAAAAAGTGAAATTTTCAAAAATCAAGAAAATTGGCTGAAAAAGACTAAATAACAAGGACTCATTGGGCGAATCACTCTAGAACTAAAATCGGAACGCTCACTGACATTTCCCCTATCTGAAAGTCTGATAAACGCCGGAAAAATGACTAAGTCCAAAAAAAAATTTTTTTAGACTTTTTTCAATTTTACCCCCGTGGGATATATATTCTACCCACACACATTTGGAACTCTCCTGGGGTAACCTCACACATATTATTCCCTCATTTAGTGGATATTTTCACAAAGAACTGAAATTTTCAAAAATCCAGAAAATTGGCTGAAAACGACTAAGTATCAAGGACTCATTGGGCGAATCGCTCAAGAACTGAAATCGGAACGCTCACTGACATTTCCCCTATCTGAAAGTCTGATAAACGCCGAAAAAATGAATAAGTCCCAAAAAAAATTTTTTGCAACTTTTTTCAATTTTATCCCCGTGGGATATATATTCTACCCACACAAATTTGGAACTCTCCTTCGGTACCCTCACACATATTATTCCCTCATTTAGTGGATATTTTCACAAAAAAGTGAAATTTTCAAAAATCCAGCAAATTGGCTGAAAACGACTAAATATCAAAGACTCATTGGGCGAATCGCTCTGGAACTGAAATGGGAATGCTCACTGACATTTCCCCTATCTTAAAGTCTGATAAACGCCAGAAAAATGACTAACTCCAAAAAAAAATTTTTTTCAACTTTTTTCAATTTTACCCCCGTGGGATATATATTCTTCCCACACACATTTAGAACTCTCCTGGGGTACCCTCACACATATTATTCCCTCATTTAGTGGATATTTTCACAAAAAAGTGAAATTTTCAAAAATCCTGAAAATTGGCTGAAAACAACTAAATAACAAGGACTCATTGGGCGAATCGCTCTGGAACTGTAATCGGAACACTCACTGACATTTCCCCTATCTGAAAGTCTGATAAACGCCGGAAAAATGACTAAGTCCCAAAAAAAATTTTTTTCAACTTTTTTCAATTTTACACCCGTGGGATATATATTCTACCCACACACATTTGGAACTCTCCTGGGGTACCCTCATACATATTATTCCCTCATTTAGTGGATATTTTCACAAAAAAGTGAAATTTTCAAAAATCAAGAAAATTGGCTGAAAAAGACTAAATAACAAGGACTCATTGGGCGAATCGCTCTAGAACTAAAATCGGAACGCTCACTGACATTTCCCCTATCTGAAAGTCTGCCGGAAAAATGACTAAGTCCAAAAAAAAATTTTTTTAGACTTTTTTCAATTTTACCCCCGTGGGATATATATTCTACCCACACACATTTGGAACTCTCCTGGGGTACCCTCACACATATTATTCCCTCATTTAGTGGATATTTTCACAAAGAAGTGAAATTTTCAAAAATCCAGAAAATTGTCTGAAAACGACTAAGTATCAAGGACTCATTGGGCGAATCGCTCTGGAACTGAAATTGGAACGCTCACTGACATTTCCCCTATCTGAAAGTCTGATAAACGCCGGAAAAATGACTAAGTCCGAAAAAAAAATTTTTTCAACTTTTTTCAATTTTACACCCGTGGGATATATATTCTACCCACACAAATTTGGAACTCTCCTTCGGTACCCTCACACATATTATTCCCTCATTTAGTAGATATTTTCACAAAAAAGTGAAATTTTCAAAAATCCAGAAAATTGGCTGAAAACGACTAAATATCAAAGACTCATTGGGCGAATCGCTCTGGAACTGAAATGGGAATGCTCACTGACATTTCCCCTATCTTAAAGTCTGATAAACGCCAGAAAAATGACTAAGTCCAAAAAAAAATTTTTTTCAACTTTTTTCAATTTTACCCCCGTGGGATATATATTCTACCCACACACATTTGGAACTCTCCTGGGGTACCCTCATACATATTATTCCCTCATTTAGTGGATATTTTCACAAAAAAGTGAAATTTTCAAAAATCAAGAAAATTGGCTGAAAAAGACTAAATAACAAGGACTCATTGGGCGAATCACTCTAGAACTAAAATCGGAACGCTCACTGACATTTCCCCTATCTGAAAGTCTGATAAACGCCGGAAAAATGACTAAGTCCAAAAAAAAATTTTTTTAGACTTTTTTCAATTTTACCCCCGTGGGATATATATTCTACCCACACACATTTGGAACTCTCCTGGGGTAACCTCACACATATTATTCCCTCATTTAGTGGATATTTTCACAAAGAACTGAAATTTTCAAAAATCCAGAAAATTGGCTGAAAACGACTAAGTATCAAGGACTCATTGGGCGAATCGCTCAAGAACTGAAATCGGAACGCTCACTGACATTTCCCCTATCTGAAAGTCTGATAAACGCCGAAAAAATGAATAAGTCCCAAAAAAAATTTTTTGCAACTTTTTTCAATTTTATCCCCGTGGGATATATATTCTACCCACACAAATTTGGAACTCTCCTTCGGTACCCTCACACATATTATTCCCTCATTTAGTGGATATTTTCACAAAAAAGTGAAATTTTCAAAAATCCAGCAAATTGGCTGAAAACGACTAAATATCAAAGACTCATTGGGCGAATCGCTCTGGAACTGAAATGGGAATGCTCACTGACATTTCCCCTATCTTAAAGTCTGATAAACGCCAGAAAAATGACTAACTCCAAAAAAAAATTTTTTTCAACTTTTTTCAATTTTACCCCCGTGGGATATATATTCTTCCCACACACATTTAGAACTCTCCTGGGGTACCCTCACACATATTATTCCCTCATTTAGTGGATATTTTCACAAAAAAGTGAAATTTTCAAAAATCCTGAAAATTGGCTGAAAACAACTAAATAACAAGGACTCATTGGGCGAATCGCTCTGGAACTGTAATCGGAACACTCACTGACATTTCCCCTATCTGAAAGTCTGATAAACGCCGGAAAAATGACTAAGTCCCAAAAAAAATTTTTTTCAACTTTTTTCAATTTTACACCCGTGGGATATATATTCTACCCACACACATTTGGAACTCTCCTGGGGTACCCTCATACATATTATTCCCTCATTTAGTGGATATTTTCACAAAAAAGTGAAATTTTCAAAAATCAAGAAAATTGGCTGAAAAAGACTAAATAACAAGGACTCATTGGGCGAATCGCTCTAGAACTAAAATCGGAACGCTCACTGACATTTCCCCTATCTGAAAGTCTGCCGGAAAAATGACTAAGTCCAAAAAAAAATTTTTTTAGACTTTTTTCAATTTTACCCCCGTGGGATATATATTCTACCCACACACATTTGGAACTCTCCTGGGGTACCCTCACACATATTATTCCCTCATTTAGTGGATATTTTCACAAAGAAGTGAAATTTTCAAAAATCCAGAAAATTGGCTGAAAACGACTAAGTATCAAGGACTCATTGGGCGAATCGCTCTGGAACTGAAATTGGAACGCTCACTGACATTTCCCCTATCTGAAAGTCTGATAAACGCCGGAAAAATGACTAAGTCCGAAAAAAAAATTTTTTCAACTTTTTTCAATTTTACACCCGTGGGATATATATTCTACCCACACAAATTTGGAACTCTCCTTCGGTACCCTCACACATATTATTCCCTCATTTAGTAGATATTTTCACAAAAAAGTGAAATTTTCAAAAATCCAGAAAATTGGCTGAAAACGACTAAATATCAAAGACTCATTGGGCGAATCGCTCTGGAACTGAAATGGGAATGCTCACTGACATTTCCCCTATCTTAAAGTCTGATAAACGCCAGAAAAATGACTAAGTCCAAAAAAAAATTTTTTTCAACTTTTTTCAATTTTACCCCCGTGGGATATATATTCTACCCACACACATTTGGAACTCTCCTGGGGTACCCTCATACATATTATTCCCTCATTTAGTGGATATTTTCACAAAAAAGTGAAATTTTCAAAAATCAAGAAAATTGGCTGAAAAAGACTAAATAACAAGGACTCATTGGGCGAATCACTCTAGAACTAAAATCGGAACGCTCACTGACATTTCCCCTATCTGAAAGTCTGATAAACGCCGGAAAAATGACTAAGTCCAAAAAAAAATTTTTTTAGACTTTTTTCAATTTTACCCCCGTGGGATATATATTCTACCCACACACATTTGGAACTCTCCTGGGGTAACCTCACACATATTATTCCCTCATTTAGTGGATATTTTCACAAAGAACTGAAATTTTCAAAAATCCAGAAAATTGGCTGAAAACGACTAAGTATCAAGGACTCATTGGGCGAATCGCTCAAGAACTGAAATCGGAACGCTCACTGACATTTCCCCTATCTTAAAGTCTGATAAACACCAGAAAAATGACTAACTCCAAAAAAAAAATTTTTTTCAACTTTTTTCAATTTTACCCCGTGGGATATATATTCTACCCACACAAATTTGGAACTCTCCTTCGGCACCCTCACACATTTTATTCCCTCATTTAGTGGATATTTTCACAAAAAAGTGAAATTTTCAAAAATCCAGAAAATTGGCTGAAAACGACTAAATATCAAAGACTCATTGGGCGAATCGCTCTGGAACTGAAATGGGAATGCTCACTGACATTTCCCCTATCTTAAAGTCTGATAAACGCCAGAAAAATGACTAACTCCAAAAAAAAAATTTTTTCAACTTTTTTCAATTTTACCCCCGTGGGATATATATTCTACCCACACAAATTTGGAACATTCCTTCGGTACCCTCACACATTTTATTCCCACATTTAGTGGATATTTTCACAAAAAAGTGAAATTTTCAAAAATCCAGAAAATTGGCTGAAAACGACTAAATATCAAAGACTCATTGGGCGAATCGCTCTGGAACTGAAATGGGAATGCTCACTGACATTTCCCCTATCTTAAAGTCTGATAAACGCCAGAAAAATGACTAAGTCCAAAAAAAAATTTTTTTCAACTTTTTTCAATTTTACCCCCGTGGGATATATATTCTACCCACACACATTTGGAACTCTCCTGGGGTACCCTCATACATATTATTCCCTCATTTAGTGGATATTTTCACAAAAAAGTGAAATTTTCAAAAATCAAGAAAATTGGCTGAAAAAGACTAAATAACAAGGACTCATTGGGCGAATCGCTCTAGAACTAAAATCGGAACGCTCACTGACATTTCCCCTATCTTAAAGTCTGATAAACGCCAGAAAAATGACTAACTCCAAAAAAAAATTTTTTACAACTTTTTTCAATTTTACCCCCGTGGGATATATATTCTTCCCACACACATTTAGAACTCTCCTGGGGTACCCTCACACATATTATTCCCTCATTTAGTGGATATTTTCACAAAAAAGTGAAATTTTCAAAAATCCTGAAAATTGGCTGAAAACAACTAAATAACAAGGACTCATTGGGCGAATCGCTCTGGAACTGTAATCGGAACACTCACTGACATTTCCCCTATCTGAAAGTCTGATAAACGCCGGAAAAATGACTAAGTCCCAAAAAAAATTTTTTTCAACTTTTTTCAATTTTACACCCGTGGGATATATATTCTACCCACACACATTTGGAACTCTCCTGGGGTACCCTCATACATATTATTCCCTCATTTAGTGGATATTTTCACAAAAAAGTGAAATTTTCAAAAATCAAGAAAATTGGCTGAAAAAGACTAAATAACAAGGACTCATTGGGCGAATCGCTCTAGAACTAAAATCGGAACGCTCACTGACATTTCCCCTATCTGAAAGTCTGCCGGAAAAATGACTAAGTCCAAAAAAAAATTTTTTTAGACTTTTTTCAATTTTACCCCCGTGGGATATATATTCTACCCACACACATTTGGAACTCTCCTGGGGTACCCTCACACATATTATTCCCTCATTTAGTGGATATTTTCACAAAGAAGTGAAATTTTCAAAAATCCAGAAAATTGGCTGAAAACGACTAAGTATCAAGGACTCATTGGGCGAATCGCTCTGGAACTGAAATTGGAACGCTCACTGACATTTCCCCTATCTGAAAGTCTGATAAACGCCGGAAAAATGACTAAGTCCGAAAAAAAAATTTTTTCAACTTTTTTCAATTTTACACCCGTGGGATATATATTCTACCCACACAAATTTGGAACTCTCCTTCGGTACCCTCACACATATTATTCCCTCATTTAGTAGATATTTTCACAAAAAAGTGAAATTTTCAAAAATCCAGAAAATTGGCTGAAAACGACTAAATATCAAAGACTCATTGGGCGAATCGCTCCGGAACTGAAATGGGAATGCTCACTGACATTTCCCCTATCTTAAAGTCTGATAAACGCCAGAAAAATGACTAAGTCCCAAAAAAAATTTTTTTCAACTTTTTTCAATTTTACCCCCGTGGGATATATATTCTACCCACACACATTTGGAACTCTCCTGGGGTACCCTCATACATATTATTCCCTCATTTAGTGGATATTTTCACAAAAAAGTGAAATTTTCAAAAATCAAGAAAATTGGCTGAAAAAGACTAAATAACAAGGACTCATTGGGCGAATCACTCTAGAACTAAAATCGGAACGCTCACTGACATTTCCCCTATCTGAAAGTCTGATAAATGCCAGAAAAATGACTAAGTCCAAAAAAAAATTTTTTTAGACTTTTTTCAATTTTACCCCCGTGGGATATATATTCTACCCACACACATTTGGAACTCTCCTGGGGTAACCTCACACATATTATTCCCTCATTTAGTGGATATTTTCACAAAGAACTGAAATTTTCAAAAATCCAGAAAATTGGCTGAAAACGACTAAGTATCAAGGACTCATTGGGCGAATCGCTCAAGAACTGAAATCGGAACGCTCACTGACATTTCCCCTATCTTAAAGTCTGATAAACGCCAGAAAAATGACTAACTCCAAAAAAAAAATTTTTTTCAACTTTTTTCAATTTTACCCCGTGGGATATATATTCTACCCACACAAATTTGGAACTCTCCTTCGGCACCCTCACACATTTTATTCCCTCATTTAGTGGATATTTTCACAAAAAAGTGAAATTTTCAAAAATCCAGAAAATTGGCTGAAAACGACTAAATATCAAAGACTCATTGGGCGAATCGCTCTGGAACTGAAATGGGAATGCTCACTGACATTTCCCCTATCTTAAAGTCTGATAAACGCCAGAAAAATGACTAACTCCAAAAAAAAAATTTTTTCAACTTTTTTCAATTTTACCCCCGTGGGATATATATTCTACCCACACAAATTTGGAACATTCCTTCGGTACCCTCACACATTTTATTCCCTCATTTAGTGGATATTTTCACAAAAAAGTGAAATTTTCAAAAATCCAGAAAATTGGATGAAAACGACTAAATATCAAAGACTCATTGGGCGAATCACTCTGGAACTGAAATGGGAATGCTCACTGACATTTCCCCTATGTTAAAGTCTGATAAACGCCAGAAAAATGACCAAGTCCAAAAAAAAATTTTTTTCAACTTTTTTCAATTTTACCCCCGTGGGATATATATTCTAGCCACACACATTTGGAACTCTCCTGGGGTACCCTCATACATATTATTCCCTCATTTAGTGGATATTTTCACAAAGAAGTGAAATTTTCAAAAATCAAGAAAATTGGCTGAAAAAGACTAAATAACAAGGACTCATTGGGCGAATCACTCTAGAACTAAAATCGGAACGCTCACTGACATTTCCCCTATCTGAAAGTCTGATAAACGCCGGAAAAATGACTAAGTCCAAAAAAAAATTTTTTTAGACTTTTTTCAATTTTACCCCCGTGGGATATATATTCTACCCACACACATTTGGAACTCTCCTGGGGTAACCTCACACATATTATTCCCTCATTTAGTGGATATTTTCACAAAGAACTGAAATTTTCAAAAATCCAGAAAATTGGCTGAAAACGACTAAGTATCAAGGACTCATTGGGCGAATCGCTCAAGAACTGAAATCGGAACGCTCACTGACATTTCCCCTATCTTAAAGTCTGATAAACGCCAGAAAAATGACTAACTCCAAAAAAAAAATTTTTTTCAACTTTTTTCAATTTTACCCCGTGGGATATATATTCTACCCACACAAATTTGGAACTCTCCTTCGGCACCCTCACACATTTTATTCCCTCATTTAGTGGATATTTTCACAAAAAAGTGAAATTTTCAAAAATCCAGAAAATTGGCTGAAAACGACTAAATATCAAAGACTCATTGGGCGAATCGCTCTGGAACTGAAATGGGAATGCTCACTGACATTTCCCCTATCTTAAAGTCTGATAAACGCCAGAAAAATGACTAACTCCAAAAAAAAAATTTTTTCAACTTTTTTCAATTTTACCCCCGTGGGATATATATTCTACCCACACAAATTTGGAACATTCCTTCGGTACCCTCACACATTTTATTCCCTCATTTAGTGGATATTTTCACAAAAAAGTGAAATTTTCAAAAATCCAGAAAATTGGATGAAAACGACTAAATATCAAAGACTCATTGGGCGAATCACTCTGGAACTGAAATGGGAATGCTCACTGACATTTCCCCTATGTTAAAGTCTGATAAACGCCAGAAAAATGACCAAGTCCAAAAAAAAATTTTTTTCAACTTTTTTCAATTTTACCCCCGTGGGATATATATTCTAGCCACACACATTTGGAACTCTCCTGGGGTACCCTCATACATATTATTCCCTCATTTAGTGGATATTTTCACAAAGAAGTGAAATTTTCAAAAATCCAGAAAATTGGGTGAAAACGACTAAGTATCAAGTACTCATTGGGCGAATCGCTCTGGAACTGAAATCGGAACGCTCACTGACATTTCCCCTATCTGAAAGTCTGATAAACGACGGAAAAATGACTAAGTCCAAAAAAAAAATTTTTTCAACTTTTTTCAATTTTACCCCCTGGGATATATATTCTTCCCACACACATTTAGAACTTTCCTGGGGTAACCTCACACATATTATTCCCTCATTTAGTGGATATTTTCACAAAAAAGTGAAATTTTCAAAAGTCCAGAAAATTGGCTGAAAACAACTAAATAACAAGGACTCATTGGGCGAATCGCTCTGGAACTGAAATGGGAATGCTCACTGACATTTCCCCTATCTTAAAGTCTGATAAACGCCAGAAAAATGACTAACTCCCAAAAAAAAATTTTTTCAACTTTTTTCAATTTTACCCCCGTGGGATATATATTCTACCCACACAAATTTGGAACTTTCCTTCGGTACCCTCACACATTTTATTCCCTCATTTAGTGGATATTTTCACAAAAAAGTGAAATTTTCAAAAATCCAGAAAATTGGCTGAAAACGACTAAATATCAAAGACTCATTGGGCGAATCGCTCTGGAACTGAAATGGGAATGCTCACTGACATTTCCCCTATCTTAAAGTCTGATAAACGCCAGAAAAATGACTAAGTCCAAAAAAAAATTTTTTTAGACTTTTTTCAATTTTACCCCCGTGGGATATATATTCTACCCACACACATTTGGAACTCTCCTGGGGTAACCTCACACATATTATTCCCTCATTTAGTGGATATTTTCACAAAGAACTGAAATTTTCAAAAATCCAGAAAATTGGCTGAAAACGACTAAGTATCAAGGACTCATTGGGCGAATCGCTCAAGAACTGAAATCGGAACGCTCACTGACATTTCCCCTATCTGAAAGTCTGATAAACGCCGTAAAAATGACTAAGTCCAAAAAAAAATTTTTTTCAACTTTTTTCAATTTTACCCCCGTGGGATATATATTCTACCCACACACATTTGGAACTCTCCTGGGGTACCCTCACACATGTTATTCCCTCATTTAGTGGATATTTTCACAAAAAAGTGAAATTTTCAAAAATCCAGAAAATTGGCTGAAAACGACTAAATATCAAGGACTCATTGGGCGAATCGCTCTGGAACTGAAATCGGAACGCTCACTGACATTTGCCCTATCTGAAAGTCTGATAAACGCCGGAAAAATGAATAAGTCCCAAAAAAAATTTTTTGCAACTTTTTTCAATTTTACCCCCGTGGGATATATATTCTACCCACACAAATTTGGAACTCTCCTTCGGTACCCTCACACATATTATTCCCTCATTTAGTGGATATTTTCACAAAAAAGTGAAATTTTCAAAAATCCAGAAAATTGGATGAAAACGACTAAATATCAAAGACTCATTGGGCGAATAGCTCTGGAACTGAAATGGGAATGCTCACTGACATTTCCCCTATCTTAAAGTCTGATAAACGCCAGAAAAATGACTAACTCCAAAAAAAAATTTTTTTCAACTTTTTTCAATTTTACCCCCGTGGGATATATATTCTTCCCACACACATTTAGAACTCTCCTGGGGTACCCTCACACATATTATTCCCTCATTTAGTGGATATTTTCACAAAAAAGTGAAATTTTCAAAAATCCAGATAATTGGCTGAAAACGACTAAAAATCAAAGACTCATTGGGCGAATCACTCTGGAACTGAAATGGGAATGCTCACTGACATTTCCCCTATGTTAAAGTCTGATAAACGCCAGAAAAATGACCAAGTCCAAAAAAAAATTTTTTTCAACTTTTTTCAATTTTACCCCCGTGGGATATATATTCTAGCCACACACATTTGGAACTCTCCTGGGGTACACTCATACATATTATTCCCTCATTTAGTGGATATTTTCACAAAGAAGTGAAATTTTCAAAAATCCAGAAAATTGGGTGAAAACGACTAAGTATCAAGTACTCATTGGGCGAATCGCTCTGGAACTGAAATCGGAACGCTCACTGACATTTCCCCTATCTGAAAGTCTGATAAACGACGGAAAAATGACTAAGTCCAAAAAAAAAATTTTTTCAACTTTTTTCAATTTTACCCCCTGGGATATATATTCTTCCCACACACATTTAGAACTTTCCTGGGGTAACCTCACACATATTATTCCCTCATTTAGTGGATATTTTCACAAAAAAGTGAAATTTTCAAAAGTCCAGAAAATTGGCTGAAAACAACTAAATAACAAGGACTCATTGGGCGAATCGCTCTGGAACTGAAATCGGAACACTCACTGACATTTCCCCTATCTGAAAGTCTGATAAACGCCGGAAAAATGACTAAGTCCAAAAAAAAATTTTTTTCAACTTTTTTCAATTTTACCCCCGTGTGATATATATTCTACCCACACACATTTGGAAATCTCCTTCGGTACCCTCACACATATTATTCCCTCATTTAGTGGATATTTTCACAAAAAAGTGAAATTTTCAAAAATCAAGAAAATTGGCTGAAAACGACTAAGTATCAAGGACTCATTGGGCGAATCGCTCAAGAACTGAAATCGGAATGCTCACTGACATTTCCCCTATCTGAAAGTCTGATAAACGCCGGAAAAATGAATAAGTCCCAAAAAAAATTTTTTGCAACTTTTTTCAATTTTACCCCCGTGGGATATATATTCTACCCACACAAATTTGGAACTCTCCTTCGGTACCCTCACACATATTATTCCCTCATTTAGTGGATATTTTCACAAAAAAGTGAAATTTTCAAAAATCCAGAAAATTGGATGAAAACGACTAAATATCAAAGACTCATTGGGCGAATAGCTCTGGAACTGAAATGGGAATGCTCACTGACATTTCCCCTATCTTAAAGTCTGATAAACGCCAGAAAAATGACTAACTCCAAAAAAAAATTTTTTTCAACTTTTTTCAATTTTACCCCCGTGGGATATATATTCTTCCCACACACATTTAGAACTCTCCTGGGGTACCCTCACACATATTATTCCCTCATTTAGTGGATATTTTCACAAAAAAGTGAAATTTTCAAAAATCCAGATAATTGGCTGAAAACGACTAAAAATCAAAGACTCATTGGGCGAATCACTCTGGAACTGAAATGGGAATGCTCACTGACATTTCCCCTATGTTAAAGTCTGATAAACGCCAGAAAAATGACCAAGTCCAAAAAAAAATTTTTTTCAACTTTTTTCAATTTTACCCCCGTGGGATATATATTCTAGCCACACACATTTGGAACTCTCCTGGGGTACACTCATACATATTATTCCCTCATTTAGTGGATATTTTCACAAAGAAGTGAAATTTTCAAAAATCCAGAAAATTGGGTGAAAACGACTAAGTATCAAGTACTCATTGGGCGAATCGCTCTGGAACTGAAATCGGAACGCTCACTGACATTTCCCCTATCTGAAAGTCTGATAAACGACGGAAAAATGACTAAGTCCAAAAAAAAAATTTTTTCAACTTTTTTCAATTTTACCCCCTGGGATATATATTCTTCCCACACACATTTAGAACTTTCCTGGGGTAACCTCACACATATTATTCCCTCATTTAGTGGATATTTTCACAAAAAAGTGAAATTTTCAAAAGTCCAGAAAATTGGCTGAAAACAACTAAATAACAAGGACTCATTGGGCGAATCGCTCTGGAACTGAAATCGGAACACTCACTGACATTTCCCCTATCTGAAAGTCTGATAAACGCCGGAAAAATGACTAAGTCCAAAAAAAAATTTTTTTCAACTTTTTTCAATTTTACCCCCGTGTGATATATATTCCACCCACACACATTTGGAACTCTCCTTCGGTACCCTCACACATATTATTCCCTCATTTAGTGGATATTTTCACAAAAAAGTGAAATTTTCAAAAATCAAGAAAATTGGCTGAAAACGACTAAGTATCAAGGACTCATTGGGCGAATCGCTCAAGAACTGAAATCGGAATGCTCACTGACATTTCCCCTATCTGAAAGTCTGATAAACGCCGGAAAAATGAATAAGTCCCAAAAAAAATTTTTTGCAACTTTTTTCAATTTTATCCCCGTGGGATATATATTCTACCCACACAAATTTGGAACTCTCCTTCGGTACCCTCACACATATTATTCCCTCATTTAGTGGATATTTTCACAAAAAAGTGAAATTTTCAAAAATCCAGCAAATTGGCTGAAAACGACTAAATATCAAAGACTCATTGGGCGAATCGCTCTGGAACTGAAATGGGAATGCTCACTGACATTTCCACTATCTTAAAGTCTGATAAACGCCAGAAAAATGACTAACTCCAAAAAAAAATTTTTTTCAACTTTTTTCAATTTTACCCCCGTGGGATATATATTTTTCCCACACACATTTAGAACTCTCCTGGGGTACCCTCACACATATTATTCCCTCATTTAGTGGATATTTTCACAAAAAAGTGAAATTTTCAAAAATCCTGAAAATTGGCTGAAAACAACTAAATAACAAGGACTCATTGGGCGAATCGCTCTGGAACTGTAATCGGAACACTCACTGACATTTCCCCTATCTTAAAGTCTGATAAATGCCAGAAAAATGACTAAGTCCAAAAAAAAATTTTTTTCAACTTTTTTCAATTTTACCCCCGTGGGATATATATTCTACCCACACACATTTGGAACTCTCCTGGGGTACCCTCATACATATTATTCCCTCATTTAGTGGATATTTTCACAAAAAAGTGAAATTTTCAAAAATCAAGAAAATTGGCTGAAAAAGACTAAATAACAAGGACTCATTGGGCGAATCACTCTAGAACTAAAATCGGAACGCTCACTGACATTTCCCCTATCTGAAAGTCTGATAAACGCCGGAAAAATGACTAAGTCCAAAAAAAAATTTTTTTAGACTTTTTTCAATTTTACCCCCGTGGGATATATATTCTACCCACACACATTTGGAACTCTCCTGGGGTAACCTCACACATATTATTCCCTCATTTAGTGGATATTTTCACAAAGAACTGAAATTTTCAAAAATCCAGAAAATTGGCTGAAAACGACTAAGTATCAAGGACTCATTGGGCGAATCGCTCAAGAACTGAAATCGGAACGCTCACTGACATTTCCCCTATCTGAAAGTCTGATAAACGCCGTAAAAATGACTAAGTCCAAAAAAAATTTTTTTTCAACTTTTTTCAATTTTACCCCCGTGGGATATATATTCTACCCACACACATTTGGAACTCTCCTGGGGTACCCTCACACATGTTATTCCCTCATTTAGTGGATATTTTCACAAAAAAGTGAAATTTTCAAAAATCCAGAAAATTGGCTGAAAACGACTAAATATCAAGGACTCATTGGGCGAATCGCTCTGGAACTGAAATCGGAACGCTCACTGACATTTGCCCTATCTGAAAGTCTGATAAACGCCGGAAAAATGAATAAGTCCCAAAAAAAATTTTTTGCAACTTTTTTCAATTTTACCCCCGTGGGATATATATTCTACCCACACAAATTTGGAACTCTCCTTCGGTACCCTCACACATTTTATTCCCTCATTTAGTGGATATTTTCACAAAAAAGTGAAATTTTCAAAAATCCAGAAAATTGGCTGAAAACGACTAAATATCAAAGACTCATTGGGCGAATCGCTCTGGAACTGAAATGGGAATGCTCACTGACATTTCCCCTATCTTAAAGTCTGATAAACGTCAGAAAAATGACTAACTCCAAAAAAAAATTTTTTTCAACTTTTTTCAATTTTACCCCCGTGGGATATATATTCTACCCACACACATTTAGAACTCTCCTGGGGTACCCGCACACATATTATTCCCTCATTTAGTGGATATTTTCACAAAAAAGTGAAATTTTCAAAAATCCAGATAATTGGCTGAAAACGTCTAAATATCAAAGACTCATTGGGCGAATCGCTCTGGAACTGAAATGGGAATGCTCACTGACATTTCCCCTATCTTAAAGTCTGATAAACGCCAGAAAAATGACTTAGTCCCAAAAAAAAATTTTTTTAGACTTTTTTCAATTTTACCCCCGTGGGATATATATTCTACCCACACACATTTGGAACTCTCCTGGGGTACCCTCACACATATTATTCCCTCATTTAGTGGATAATTTCACAAAAAAGTGAAATTTTCAAAAATCCAGAAAATTGGCTGAAAACAACTAAATAACAAGGACTCATTGGGCGAATCGCTCTGGAACTGAAATCAGAACGCTCACTGACATTTCCCCTATCTGAAAGTCTGATAAACGCCGGAAAAATGACTAAGTCCAAAAAAAAATTTTTTCAACTTTTTTCAATTTTACCCCCGTGGGATATATATTCTACCCACACACATTTGGAACTCTCCTGGGGTACCCTCACACATATTATTCCCTCATTTAGTGGATATTTTCACAAAGAAGTGAAATTTTCAAAAATCCAGAAAATTGGCTGAAAACAACTAAATAACAAGGACTCATTGGGCGAATCGCTCTGGAACTGAAATCGGAACGCTCACTGACATTTCCCCTATCTGAAAGTCTGATAAACGCCGGAAAAATGACTAAGTCCAAAAAAAAATTTTTTTAGACTTTTTTCAATTTTACCCCCGTGGGATATATATTCTACCCACACACATTTGGAACTCTCCTGGGGTACCCTCACACATATTATTCCCTCATTTAGTGGATATTTTCACGAAGAAGTGAAATTTTCAAAAATCCAGAAAATTGGCTGAAAACGACTAAGTATCAAGGACTCATTGGGCGAATCTCTCAAGAACTGAAATCGGAACGCTCACTGACATTTCCCCTATCTGAAAGTCTGATAAACGCCGGAAAAATGACTAAGTCCAAAAAAAAATTTTTTTCAACTTTTTTCAATTTTACCCCCGTGGGATATATATTCTACCCACACACATTTGGAACTCTCCTGGGGTACCCTCACACATATTATTCCCTCATTTAGTGGATATTTTCACAAAGAAGTGAAATTTTAAAAAATCCAGAAAATTGGCTGAAAACAACTAAATAACAAGGACTCATTGGGCGAATCGCTCTGGAACTGAAATCGGAACGCTCACTGACATTTCCCCTATCTGAAAGTCTGATAAACGCCGGAAAAATGACTAAGTCCAAAAAAAAATTTTTTTCAACTTTTTTCAATTTTACCCCCGTGGGATATATATTCTACCCACACACATTTGGAACTCTCCTGGGGTACCCTCACACATATTATTCCCTCATTTAGTGGATATTTTCACAAAGAAGTGAAATTTTCAAAAATCCAGAAAATTGGCTGAAAACAACTAAATAACAAGGACTCATTGGGCGAATCGCTCTGGAACTGAAATCGGAACGCTCACTGACATTTCCCCTATCTGAAAGTCTGATAAACGCCGGAAAAATGACTAAGTCCAAAAAAAAATTTTTTTAGACTTTTTTCAATTTTACCCCCGTGGGATATATATTCTACCCACACACATTTGGAACTCTCCTGGGGTACCCTCACACATATTATTCCCTCATTTAGTGGATATTTTCACAAAGAAGTGAAATTTTCAAAAATCCAGAAAATTGGCTGAAAACGACTAAGTATCAAGGACTCATTGGGCGAATCTCTCAAGAACTGAAATCGGAACGCTCACTGACATTTCCCCTATCTGAAAGTCTGATAAACGCCGGAAAAATGACTAAGTCCAAAAAAAAATTTTTTTCAACTTTTTTCAATTTTACCCCCGTGGGATATATATTCTACCCACACACATTTGGAACTCTCCTGGGGTACCCTCACACATATTATTCCCTCATTTAGTGGATATTTTCACAAAGAAGTGAAATTTTCAAAAATCCAGAAAATTGGCTGAAAACGACTAAGTATCAAGGACTCAGTGGGCGAATCGCTCAAGAACTGAAATCGGAACGCTCACTGACATTTCCCCTATCTGAAAGTCTGATAAACGCCGGAAAAATGACTAAGTCCAAAAAAAAATTTTTTTCAACTTTTTTCAATTTTACCCCCGTGGGATATATATTCTACCCACACACATTTGGAACTCTCCTGGGGTACCCTCACACATATTATTCCCTCATTTAGTGGATATTTTCACAAAGAAGTGAAATTTTAAAAAATCCAGAAAATTGGCTGAAAACAACTAAATAACAAGGACTCATTGGGCGAATCGCTCTGGAACTGAAATCGGAACGCTCACTGACATTTCCCCTATCTGAAAGTCTGATAAACGCTGGAAAAATGACTAAGTCCAAAAAAAAATTTTTTTAGACTTTTTTCAATTTTACCCCTGTGGGATATATATTCTACCCACACACATTTGGAACTCTCCTGGGGTACCCTCACACATATTATTCCCTCATTTAGTGGATATTTTCACGAAGAAGTGAAATTTTCAAAAATCCAGAAAATTGGCTGAAAAAGACTAAATAACAAGGACTCATTGGGCGAATCGCTCTGGAACTAAAATTGGAACGCTCACTGACATTTCCCCTATCTGAAAATCTGATAAACGCCGGAAAAATGACTAAGTCCCAAATAAAATTTTTTTCAACTTTTTTCAATTTTACACCCGTGGGATATATATTCTACCCACAAAAATTTGGAACTCTCCTGGGGTACCCTCACACATATTATTCCCTCATTTAGTGGATATTTTCACAAAAAAGTGAAATTTTCAAAAATCCAGAAAATTGGCTGAAAACAACTAAATAACAAGGACTCATTGGGCGAATCGCTCTGGAACTAAAATCGGAACGCTCACTGACATTTCCCCTATCTGAAAGTCTGATAAACGCCGGAAAAATGACTAAGTCGAAGAAAAAATTTTTTTCAACTTTTTTCAATTTTACCCCCGTGGGATATATATTCTACCCACACACATTTGGAACTCTCCTGGGGTACCCTCACACATATTATTCCCTCATTTATTGGATATTTTCACAAAAAAGTGAAATTTTCAAAAATCCAGAAAATTGGCTGAAAACGACTAAATATCAAAGACCCATTGGGCGAATCGCTCTGGAACTGAAATGGGAATGCTCACTGACATTTCCCCTATCTTAAAGTCTGATAAATGCCAGAAAAATGACTAAGTCCAAAAAAAAATTTTTTTAAACTTTTTTCAATTTTACCCCCGTGGGATATATATTCTACCCACACACATTTGGAACTCTCCTGGGGTACCCTCATACATATTATTCCCTCATTTAGTGGATATTTTCACAAAAAAGTGAAATTTTCAAAAATCCAGAAAATTGGCTGAAAAAGACTAAATAACAAGGACTCATTGGGCGAATCGCTCTGGAACTAAAATCGGAACGCTCACTGACATTTCCCCTATCTGAAAGTCTGATAAACGCCGGAAAAATGACAAAGTCCCAAAAAAAAATTTTTTCAACTTTTTTCAATTTTACCCCCGTGGGATATATTTTCTACCCACACAAATTTGGAACTCTCCTTCGGTACCCTCACACATATTATTCCCTCATTTAGTGGATATTTTCACAAAAAAGTGAAATTTTCAAAAATCCAGAAAATTGGCTGAAAACGACTAAATATCAAAGACTCATTGGGCGAATCGCTCTGGAACTGAAATGGGAATGCTCACTGACATTTCCCCTATCTTAAAGTCTGATAAATGCCAGAAAAATGACTAAGTCCAAAAAAAATTTTTTTTCAACTTTTTTCAATTTTACCCCCGTGGGTTATATATTCTACCCACACACATTTGGAACTCTCCTGGGGTACCCTCATACATATTATTCCCTCATTTAGTGGATATTTTCACAAAAAAGTGAAATTTTCAAAAATCCAGAAAATTGGCTGAAAAAGACTAAATAACAAGGACTCATTGGGCGAATCGCTCTGGAACTAAAATTGGAACGCTCACTGACATTTCCCCAATCTGAAAATCTGATAAACGCCGGAAAAATGACTAAGTCCCAAATAAAATTTTTTTCAACTTTTTTCAATTTTACACCCGTGGGATATATATTCTACCCACAAAAATTTGGAACTCTCCTGGGGTACCCTCACACATATTATTCCCTCATTTAGTGGATATTTTCACAAAAAAGTGAAATTTTCAAAAATCCAGAAAATTGGCTGAAAACAACTAAATAACAAGGACTCATTGGGCGAATCGCTCTGGAACTGAAATGGGAATGCTCACTGACATTTCCCTATCTTAAAGTCTGATAAACGCCAGAAAACTGACTAACTCCCAAAAAAATTTTTTTTCAACTTTTTTCAATTTTACCCCCGTGGGATATATATTCTACCCACACACATTTGGAACTCTCCTGGGGTACCCTCATACATATTATTCCCTCATTTAGTGGATATTTTCACAAAAAAGTGAAATTTTCAAAAATCCAGAAAATTGGCTGAAAAAGACTAAATAACAAGGACTCATTGGGCGAATCGCTCTGGAACTAAAATCGGAACGCTCACTGACATTTCCCCTATCTGAAAGTCTGATAAACGCCGGAAAAATGACTAAGTCGAAGAAAAAATTTTTTTCAACTTTTTTCAATTTTACCCCCGTGGGATATATATTCTACCCACACACATTTGGAACTCTCCTGGGGTACCCTCACACATATTATTCCCTCATTTATTGGATATTTTCACAAAAAAGTGAAATTTTCAAAAATCCAGAAAATTGGCTGAAAACGACTAAATATCAAAGACCCATTGGGCGAATCGCTCTGGAACTGAAATGGGAATGCTCACTGACATTTCCCCTATCTTAAAGTCTGATAAATGCCAGAAAAATGACTAAGTCCAAAAAAAAATTTTTTTCAACTTTTTTCAATTTTACCCCCGTGGGATATATATTCTACCCACACACATTTGGAACTCTCCTGGGGTACCCTCATACATATTATTCCCTCATTTAGTGGATATTTTCACAAAAAAGTGAAATTTTCAAAAATCCAGAAAATTGGCTGAAAAAGACTAAATAACAAGGACTCATTGGGCGAATCGCTCTGGAACTAAAATCGGAACGCTCACTGACATTTCCCCTATCTGAAAGTCTGATAAACGCCGGAAAAATGACAAAGTCCCAAAAAAAAATTTTTTCAACTTTTTTCAATTTTACCCCCGTGGGATATATTTTCTACCCACACAAATTTGGAACTCTCCTTCGGTACCCTCACACATATTATTCCCTCATTTAGTGGATATTTTCATAAAAAAGTGAAATTTTCAAAAATCCAGAAAATTGGCTGAAAACGACTAAATATCAAGGACTCATTGGGCGAGTCGATCTGGAACTGAAATCGGAACGCTCACTTACATTTGCCCTATCTGAAAGTCTGATAAACGCCGGAAAAATGACTAAGTCCCAAATAAAAAATTTTTCAACTTTTTTCAATTTTACACCCGTGGGATATATATTCTACCCACACAAATTTGGAACTCTCCTTCGGTACCCTCACACATATTATTCCCTCATTTAGTGGATATTTTCACAAAAAAGTGAAATTTTCAAAAATCCAGAAAATTGGCTGAAAACGACTAAATATCAAAGACTCATTGGGCGAATCGCGCTGGAACTGAAATCGGAACGCTCACTGACATTTGCCCTATCTGAAAGTCTGATAAACGCCGGAAAAATGACTAAGTCCAAAAAAAAAATTTTTTCAACTTTTTTCAATTTTACCCCCGTGGGATATATATTCTTCCCACACACATTTAGAACTCTCCTGGGGTACCCTCACACATATTATTCCCTCATTTAGTGGATATTTTCACAAAAAAGTGAAATTTTCAAAAATCCAGAAAATTGGCTGAAAACAACTAAATAACAAGGACTCATTGGGCGAATCGCTCTGGAACTGAAATCGGAACGCTCACTGACATTTCCCCTATCTGAAAGTCTGATAAATGCCAGAAAAATGACTAAGTCCAAAAAAAATTTTTTTTCAACTTTTTTCAATTTTACCCCCGTGGGATATATATTCTACCCACACACATTTGGAACTCTCCTGGGGTACCCTCATACATATTATTCCCTCATTTAGTGGATATTTTCACAAAAAAGTGAAATTTTCAAAAATCCAGAAAATTGGCTGAAAAAGACTAAATAACAAGGACTCATTGGGCGAATCGCTCTGGAACTAAAATCGGAACGCTCACTGACATTTCCCCTATCTGAAAGTCTGATAAACGCCGGAAAAATGACTAAGTCCCAAATAAAATTTTTTTCAACTTTTTTCAATTTTACACCCGTGGGATATATATTCTACCCACAAAAATTTGGAACTCTCCTGGGGAACCCTCACACATATTATTCCCTCATTTAGTGGATATTTTCACAAAAAAGTGAAATTTTCAAAAATCCAGAAAATTGGCTGAAAACAACTAAATAACAAGGACTCATTGGGCGAATCGCTCTGGAACTGAAATGTGAATGCTCACTGACATTTCCCTATCTTAAAGTCTGATAAACGCCAGAAAAATGACTAACTCCCAAAAAAAATTTTTTTCAACTTTTTTCAATTTTACCCCCGTGGGATATATATTCTACCCACACACATTTGGAACTCTCCTGGGGTACCCTCATACATATTATTCCCTCATTTAGTGGATATTTTCACAAAAAAGTGACATTTTCAAAAATCCAGAAAATTGGCTGAAAACGACTAAATATCAAGGACTCATTGGGCGAGTCGATCTGGAACTGAAATCGGAACGCTCACTGACATTTGCCCTATCTGAAAGTCTGATAAACGCCGGAAAAATGACTAAGTCCAAAAAAAAAAATTTTTTTCAACTTTTTTCAATTTTACCCCCGTGGGATATAAATTCTACCCACACACATTTGGAACTCTCCTGGGGTACCCTCACACATATTATTCCCTCATTTAGTGAATATTTTCACAAAAAAGTGAAATTTTCAAAAATCCAGAAAATTGGCTGAAAACAACTAAATATCAAGGACTCATTGGGCGAATCGCTCTGGAGCTGAAATCGGAACGCTCACTGACATTTCTCGTATCTGAAAGTCTGATAAACGCCGGAAAAATGACTAAGTCCAAAAAAATTTTTTTTTCAACTTTTTTCAATTTTACCCCCGTCGGATTTATATTCTACCCACACACATTTGGAACTCTCCTGGGGTACCCTCACACATATTATTCCCTCATTTAGTGGATATTTTCACAAAAAAGTGAAATTTTCAAAAATCCAGAAAATTGGCTGAAAACGACTAAATATCAAGGACTCATTGGGCGAGTCGATCTGGAACTGAAATCGGAACGCTCACTGACATTTGCCCTATCTGAAAGTCTGATAAACGCCGGAAAAATGACTAAGTCCTAAAAAAATTTTTTTCAACTTTTTTCAATTTTACCCCCGTGGGATATATATTCTACCCACACACATTTGGAACTCTCCTTCGGTACCCTCACACATATTATTCCCTCATTTAGTGGATATTTTCACAAAGAAGTGAAATTTTCAAAAATCCAGAAAATTGGCTGAAAACGACTAATTATCAAGGACTAATTGGGTGAATCGCTGTGGAACTGAAATCGGAACGCTCACTGATATTTCCCCTATCTGAAAGTCTGATAAACGCCGGAAAAATGACTAAGTCCAAAAAAAAATTTTTTTTAACTTTTTTCAATTTTACCCCCGTCGGATATATATTCTACCCACACACATTTGGAACTCTCCTGGGGTACCCTCACACATATTATTCCCTCATTTAGTGGATATTTTCACAAAAAAGTGAAATTTTCAAAAATCCAGAAAATTGGCTGAAAACGACTAAATATCAAGGACTCATTGGGCGAATCGCTCTGGAGCTGAAATGGGAACGCTCACTGACATTTCTCGTATATGAAAGTCTGATAAACGCCGGAAAAATGACTAAGTCCAAAAAAAAATTTTTTCAACTTTTTTCAATTTTACCCCCGTAGGATATATGTTCTACCCACACAAATTTGGAACTCTCCTTCGGTACCCTCACACATATTATTCCCTCACTTAGTGGATATTTTCACAAAAAAGTGAAATTTTCAAAAATCCAGAAAATTGGCTGAAAACGACTAAATATCAAAGACTCATTCGGCGAATCGCTCTGGAACTGAAATGGGAATGCTCACTGACATTTCCCCTATCTTAAAGTCTGATAAACGCCAGAAAAATGACTAAGTCCAAAAAAAATTTTTTTTCAACTTTTTTCAATTTTACCCCTGTGGGATATATATTCTACCCACAAACATTTGGAACTCTCCTGGGGTACCCTCACACATATTATTCCCTCATTTAGTGAATATTTTCACAAAAAAGTGAAATTTTCAAAAATCCAGAATATTGTCTGAAAACGACTAATTATCAAGGACTAATTGGGCGAATCGCTGTGGAACTGAAATCGGAACGCTCACTGATATTTCCCCTATCTGAAAGTCTGATAAACGCCGGAAAAATGACTAAGTCCAAAAAAAAATTTTTTTAAACTTTTTTCAATTTTACCCCCGTCGGATATGTATTCTACCCACACACATTTGGAACTCTCCTGGGGTACCCTCACACATATTATTCCCTCATTTAGTGGATATTTTCACAAAAAAGTGAAATTTTCAAAAATCCAGAAAATTGGCTGAAAACGACTAAATATCAAGGACTCATTAGGCGAATCGCTCTGGAGCTGAAATCGGAACGTTCACTGACATTTCTCGTATATGAAAGTCTGATAAACGCCGGAAAAATGACTAAGTCCAAAAAAAAATGTTTTCAACTTTTTTCAATTTTTCCCCCGTGGGATATATATTCTACCCACACACATTTGGAACTCTCCTGGGGTACCCTCACACATATTATTCCCTCATTTAGTGGATATTTTCACAAAAAAGTGCCATTTTCAAAAATCCAGAAAATTGGCTGAAAACGACAAAATATCAAAGACTCATTGGGAGTATCGCTCTGGAGCTGAAATCGGAACGCTCACTGACATTTCTCGTATCTGAAAGTCTGATAAACGCCGGAAAAATGACTAAGTCCAAAAAAAAATTTTTTTAAACTTTTTTCAATTTTACCCCCGTCGGATATATATTCTACCCACACACATTTGGAACTCTCCTGGGATACCCTCACACATATTATTCCCTCATTTAGTGGATATTTTCACAAAAAAGTGAAATTTTCAAAAATCCAGAAAATTGGCTGAAAAAGACTAAATAACAAAGACTCATTCGGCGAATCACTCTGGAACTGAAATGTGAATGCTCACTGACATTTCCCCTATCTTAAAGTCTGATAAACGCCAGAAAAATGACTAAGTCCAAAAAAAAATTTTTTTCAACTTTTTTCAATTTTACCCCCGTGGGATTTATATTCTACCCACACACATTTGGAACTCTCCTGGGGTACCCTCACACATATTATTCCCTCATTTAGTGAATATTTTCACAAAAAAGTGACATTTTCAAAAATCCAGAAAATTGGCTGAAAACAACTAAATATCAAGGACTCATTGGGCGAATCGCTCTGGAAATGAAATCGGAACGCTCACTGACATTTCCCCTAACTGAAAGTCTGCTAAACGCCGGAAAAATGACTAAGTACTAAAAAAAATTTTTTCAACTTTTTTCAATTTTACCCCCGTGGGATATATGTTCTACCCACACAAATTTGGAACTCTCCTTCGGTACCCTCACACATATTATTCCCTCATTTAGTGGATATTTTCACAAAAAAGTGAAATTTTCAGAAATCCAGAAAATTGGCTGAAAACGACTAAATATCAAAGACTCATTCGGCGAATCACTCTGGAACTGAAATGGGAATGCTCACTGACATTTCCCCTATCTTAAAGTCTGATAAACGCCAGAAAAATGACTAAGTCCAAAAAAAATTTTTTTTCAACTTTTTTCAATTTTACCCCTGTGGGATATATATTCTACCCACACACATTTGGAACTCTCCTGGGGTACCCTCACACATATTATTCCCTCATATAGTGAATATTTTCACAAAAAAGTGAAATTTTCAAAAATCCAGAATATTGGCTGAAAACGACTAATTATCAAGGACTAATTGGGCGAATCGCTGTGGAACTGAAATCGGAACGCTCACTGATATTTCCCCTATCTGAAAGTCTGATAAACGCCGGAAAAATGACTAAGTCCAAAAAAAAATTTTTTTAAACTTTTTTCAATTTTACCCCCGTCGGATATATATTCTACCCACACACATTTGGAACTCTCCTGGGGTACCCTCACACATATTATTCCCTCATTTAGTGGATATTTTCACAAAAAAGTGAAATTTTCAAAAATCCAGAAAATTGGCTGAAAACGACTAAATATCAAGGACTCATTGGGCGAATCGCTCTGGAGCTGAAATCGGAACGCTCACTGACATTTCTCGTATATGAAAGTCTGATAAACGCCGGAAAAATGACTAAGTCCAAAAAAAAATGTTTTCAACTTTTTTCAATTTTACCCCCGTGGGATATATATTCTACCCACACACATTTGGAACTCTCCTGGGATACCCTCACACATATTATTCCCTCATTTAGTGGATATTTTCACAAAAAAGTGAAATTTTCAAAAATCCAGAAAATTGGCTGAAAAAGACTAAATAACAAAGACTCATTCGGCGAATCGCTCTGGAACTGAAATGTGAATGCTCACTGACATTTCCCCTATCTTAAAGTCTGATAAACGCCAGAAAAATGACTAAGTCCAAAAAAAAATGTTTTCAACTTTTTTCAATTTTACCCCCGTGGGATATATATTCTACCCACTCACATTTGGAACTCTCCTTCGGTACCCTCACACATATTATTCCCCCATTTTGTGGATATTTTCACAAAAAAGTGCCATTTTCAAAAATCCAGAAAATTGGCTGAAAACGACTAAATATCAAAGAGTCATTGGGCGAATCGCTCTGGAACTGAAATCGGAATGCTCACTGTCATTTCCCCTATCTTAAAGTCTGATAAACGCCGGAAAAATGACTAAGTAAAAAAAAAAATGTTTTCAACTTTTTTCAATTTTACCCCCGTGGGATATATATTCTACCCACACACATTTGGAACTCTCCTGGGGTACCCTCACACATATTATTCCCTCATTTAGTGGATATTTTCACAAAAAAGTGAAATTTTCAAAAATCCAGAAAATTGGCTGAAAACGACTAAATATCAAGGACTCATTGGGCGAATTGTTCTGGAACTGAAATCGGAACGCTCACTGACATTTGCCCTATCTGAAAGTCTGATAAACGCCGGAAAAATGACTAAGTCCAAAAAAAAAAATTTTTCAACTTTTTTCAATTTTACCCCCGTGGGATATATATTCTACCCACACACATTTGGAACTCTCCTGGGGTACCCTCACACACATTATTCCCTCATTTAGTGAATATTTTCACAAAAAAGTGACATTTTCAAAAATCCAGAAAATTGGCTGAAAACAACTAAATATCAAGGACTCATTGGGCGAATCGCTCTGGAAATGAAATCGGAATGCTCACTGACATTTCCCCTAACTGAAAGTCTGCTAAACGCCGGAAAAATGACTAAGTCCTAAAAAAAATATTTTCAACTTTTTTCAATTTTACCCCCGTGGGATATATGTTCTACCCACACAAATTTGGAACTCTCCTTCGGTACCCTCACACATATTATTCCCTCACTTAGTGGATATTTTCACAAAAAAGTGAAATTTTCAAAAATCCAGAAAATTGGCTGAAAACGACTAAATATCAAGGACTCATTGGGCGAATCGCTCTGGAGCTGAAATCGGAACGCTCACTGACATTTCTCGTATATGAAAGTCTGATAAACGCCGGAAAAATGACTAAGTCCAAAAAAAAATTTTTTTCAACTTTTTTCAATTTTACCCCCGTGGGATATATATTCTACCCACACAAATTTGGAACTCTCCTTCGGTACCCTCACACATATTATTCCCTCATTTAGTGGATATTTTCACAAAAAAGTGAAATTTTCAAAAATGCAGAAAATTGGCTGAAAACGACTAAATATCAAAGACTCATTGGGTGAATCGCTCTGGAACTGAAATGGGAATGCTCACTGACATTTCCCCTATCTTAAAGTCTGATAAACGCCAGAAAAATGACTAAGTCCCAAAAAAAATTTTTTTCAACTTTTTTCAATTTTACCCCCGTGGGATGTATATTCTACCCACACACATTTGGAACTCTCCTGGGGTACCCTCATACATATTATTCCCTCATTTAGTGGATATTTTCACAAAAAAGTGAAATTTTCAAAAATCCAGAAAATTGTCTGAAAACGACTAAATATCAAGGACTCATTGGGCGAGTCGATCTGGAACTGAAATCGGAACGCTCACTGACATTTGCCCTATCTGAAAGTCTGATAAACGCAGGAATAATGACTAAGTCCAAAAAAAAAATTTTTTCAACTTTTTTCAATTTTACCCCCGTCGGATTTATATTCTACCCACACACATTTGGAACTCTCCTGGGGTACCCTCACACATATTATTCCCTCATTTAGTGGATATTTTAAAAAAAAAGTGAAATTTTCAAAAATCAAGAAAATTGGCTGAAAACGACTAAATAACAAGGACTCATTGGGCGAATCGCTCTGGAACTGAAATCAGAACGCTCACTGGTATTTCCCCTATCTGAAAGACTGATACACGCCGGGAAAATGACTAAGTCCAAAAAAAAATATTTTCAACTTTTTTCAATTTTACCCCCGTGGGATATATATTCTACCCACACACATTTGGAACTCTCCTGGGGTACCCTCACACATATTATTCCCTCATTTAGTGGATATTTTCACAAAAAAGTGCCATTTTCAAAAATCCAGAAAATTGGCTGAAAATGACTAAATATCAAAGACTCATTGGGAGTATCGCTCTGGAGCTGAAATCGGAACGCTCACTGACATTTCTCGTATCTGAAAGTCTGATAAACGCCGGAAAAATGACTAAGTCTAAAAAAAAATTTTTTTAAACTTTTTTCAATTTTACCCCCGTCGGATATATATTCTACCCACACACATTTGGAACTCTCCTGGGATACCCTCACACATATTATTCCCTCATTTAGTGAATATTTTCACAAAAAAGTGACATTTTCAAAAATCCAGAAAATTGGCTGAAAACGACTAAATATCAAGGACTCATTGGGCGAATCGCTCTGGAGCTGAAATCGGAACGCTCACTGACATTTCTCGTATATGAAAGTCTGATAAACGCCGGAAAAATGACTAAGTCCAAAAAAAAAATTTTTTCAACTTTTTTCAATTTTACCCCCGTGGGATATATATTCTACCCACACAAATTTGGAACTCTCCTTCGGTACCCTCACACATATTATTCCCTCATTTAGTGGATATTTTTAAAACAAAGTGAAATTTTCAAAAATCAAGAAAATTGGCTGAAAACGACTAAATAACAAGGACTCATTGGGCGAATCGCTCTGGAACTGAAATCGGAATGCTCACTGATATTTCCCCTATCTGAAAGACTGATACACGCCGGGAAAATGACTAAGTCCAAAAAAAAATGTTTTCAACTTTTTTCAGTTTTACCCCCGTGGGATATATATTCTACCCACACACATTTGGAACTCTCCTGGGGTACCCTCACACATATTATTCTCTCATTTAGTGGATATTTTCACAAAAAAGTGCCATTTTCAAAAATCCAGAAAATTGGCTGAAAACGACTAAATATCAAAGACTCATTGGGCGAATCGCTCTGGAACTGAAATCGGAACGCTCACTCACATTTCCCCTATCTGAAAGTCTGCTAAACGCCGGAAAAATGACTAAGTCCTAAAAAAATTTTTTTCAACTTTTTTCAATTTTACCCCCGTGGGATATATATTCTACCCACTCACATTTGGAACTCTCCTTCGGTACCCTCACACATATTATTCCCCCATTTAGTGGATACTTTCACAAAAAAGTGAAATTTTCAAAAATCCAGAAAATTGGCTGAAAACGACTAAATATCAAAGACTCATTGGGAGTATCGCTCTGGAGCTGAAATCGGAACGCTCACTGACATTTCTCGTATCTGAAAGTCTGATAAACGCCGGAAAAATGACTAAGTCCAAAAAAAAATTTTTTTAAACTTTTTTCAATTTTACCCCCGTCGGATATATATTCTACCCACACACATTTGGAACTCTCCTGGGATACCCTCACACATATTATTCCCTCATTTAGTGGATATTTTCACAAAAAAGTGAAATTTTCAAAAATCCAGAAAATTGGCTGAAAACGACTAAATAACAAAGACTCATTCGGCGAATCGCTCTGGAACTGAAATGGGAATGCTCACTGACATTTCCCCTATCTTAAAGTCTGATAAACGCCAGAAAAATGACTAAGTCAAAAAAAAAATTTTTTTCAACTTTTTTCAATTTTACCCCCGTGGGATATATATTCTACCCACAAACATTTGGAACTCTCCTGGGGTACCCTCACACATATTATTCCCTCATTTAGTGAATATTTTCACAAAAAAGTGAAATTTTCAAAAATCCAGAAAATTGGCTGAAAACGACTAATTATCAAGGACTAATTGGGCGAATCGCTCTGGAACTGAAATCGGAACGCTCACTGATATTTCCAGTATCTGAAAGACTGATACACGCCGGAAAAATGACTAAGTCCAAAAAAAAATGTTTTCAACTTTTTTCAATTTTACCCCCGTGGGATATATATTCTACCCACTCACATTTGGAACTCTCCTTCGGTACCCTCACACATATTATTCCCCCATTTTGTGGATATTTTCACAAAAAAGTGCCATTTTCAAAAATCCAGAAAATTGGCTGAAAACGACTAAATATCAAAGACTCATTGGGCGAATCGCTCTGGAACTGAAATCGGAATGCTCACTGACGTTTCCCCTATCTTAAAGTCTGATAAACGCCGGAAAAATGACTAAGTCAAAAAAAAAATGTTTTCAACTTTTTTCAATTTTACCCCCGTGGGATATATATTCTACCCGCACACATTTGGAACTCTCCTGGGGTACCCTCATACATATTATTCCCTCATTTAGTGGATATTTTCATAAAAAAGTGACATTTTCAAAAATCCAGAAAATTGGCTGAAAACGACTAAATATCAAGGACTCATTGGGCGAATCGATCTGGAACTGAAATCGGAACCCTCACTGACATTTGCCCTATCTGAAAGTCTGATAAACGCCGGAAAAATTACTAAGTCCTAAAAAAATTTTTTCAACTTTTTTCAATTTTACCCCCGTGGGATATATATTCTACCCACTCACATTTGGAACTCTCATTTGGTACCCTCACACATATTATTCCCTCATTTAGTGGATATTTTCACAAAGAAGTGAAATTTTCAAAAATCCAGAAAATTGGCTGAAAACGACTAATTATCAAGGACTAATTGGGCGAATCGCTGTGGAACTGAAATCGGAACGCTCACTGATATTTCCCCTATCTGAAAGACTGATACACGCCGGAAAAATGACTAAGTCCAAAAAAAAATTTTTTTAAACTTTTTTCAATTTTACCCCCGTCGGATATATATTCTACCCACACACATTTGGAACTCTCCTTCGGTACCCTCACACATATTATTCCCCCATTTAGTGGATATTTTCACAAAAAAGTGAAATTTTCAAAAATCCAGAAAATTGGCTGAAAACGACTAATTATCAAGGACTAATTGGGCGAATCGCTCTGGAACTGAAATCGGAACGCTCACTGATATTTCCCCTATCTGAAAGACTGATACACGCCGGAAAAATGACTAAGTCCAAAAAAAAATGTTTTCAACTTTTTTCAATTTTACCCCCGTGGGATATATATTCTACCCACTCACATTTGGAACTCTCCTTCGGTACCCTCACACATATTATTCCCCCATTTTGTGGATATTTTCACAAAAAAGTGCCATTTTCAAAAATCCAGAAAATTGGCTGAAAACGACTAAATATCAAAGACTCATTGGGCGAATCGCTCTGGAACTGAAATCGGAATGCTCACTGACGTTTCCCCTATCTTAAAGTCTGATAAACGCCGGAAAAATGACTAAGTAAAAAAAAAAATGTTTTCAACTTTTTTCAATTTTACCCCCGTGGGATATATATTCTACCCGCACACATTTGGAACTCTCCTGGGGTACCCTCATACATATTATTCCCTCATTTAGTGGATATTTTCATAAAAAAGTGACATTTTCAAAAATCCAGAAAATTGGCTGAAAACGACTAAATATCAAGGACTCATTGGGCGAATCGATCTGGAACTGAAATCGGAACCCTCACTGACATTTGCCCTATCTGAAAGTCTGATAAACGCCGGAAAAATGACTAAGTCCTAAAAAAATTTTTTCAACTTTTTTCAATTTTACCCCCGTGGGATATATATTCTACCCACTCACATTTGGAACTCTCATTCGGTACCCTCACACATATTATTCCCTCATTTAGTGGATATTTTCACAAAGAAGTGAAATTTTCAAAAATCCAGAAAATTGGCTGAAAACGACTAATTATCAAGGACTAATTGGGCGAATCGCTGTGGAACTGAAATCGGAACGCTCACTGATATTTCCCCTATCTGAAAGACTGATACACGCCGGAAAAATGACTAAGTCCAAAAAAAAATTTTTTTAAACTTTTTTCAATTTTACCCCCGTCGGATATATATTCTACCCACACACATTTGGAACTCTCCTTCGGTACCCTCACACATATTATTCCCCCATTTAGTGGATACTTTCACAAAAAAGTGAAATTTTCAAAAATCCAGAAAATTGGCTGAAAACGAATAAATATCAAGGACTCATTGGGCGAATCACTCTGGAACTGAAATCGGAATGCTCACTGACATTTCCCCTATCTGAAAGTCTGATAAAAGCCGGAAAAATGACTAAGTCCCCAAAAAATTTTTTTTCAGCTTTTTTCAATTTTACCCCCGTGGGATATAAATTCTACCCACACACATTTGGAACTCTCCTGGGGTACCCTCACACATATTATTCCCTCATTTAGTGGATATTTTCACAAAAAAGTGAAATTTTCAAAAATCCAGAAAATTGGCTGAAAACGACTAAATATCAAAGACTCATTGGGCGAATCACTCTGGAACTGAAATCGGAACGCTCACTGACATTTCCCCTACCTGAAAGACTGATACACGCCGGAAAAATGTCTAAGTCCAAAAAAAAATATTTTCAACTTTTTTCAATTTTACCCCCGTGGGATATATATTCTACCCACACACATTTGGAACTCTCCTGGGGTACCCTCACACATATTATTCCCTCATTTAGTGGATATTTTCACAAAAAAGTGACATTTTCAAAAATCCAGAAAATTGGCTGAAAACGAATAAATATCAAGGACTCATTGGGCGAATCGCTCTGGAAATGAAATCGGAACGCTCACTGACATTTCCCCTATCTGAAAGTCTGCTAAACGCCGGAAAAATGACTAAGTCCTAAAAAAAATTTTTTCAACTTTTTTCAATTTTACCCCCGTGGGATATATATCCTACCCTCTCACATTTGGAACTCTCCTTCGGTACCCTCACACATATTATTCCCTCATTTAGTGGATATTTTCACAAAGAAGTGAAATTTTCAAAAATACAGATAATTGGCTGAAAACAACTAAATAACAAGGACTCATTGGGCGAATCGCTCTGGAACTGAAATTGGAATGCTCACTGATATTTCCTCTATCTGAAAGACTGATACACGCCGGAAAAATGTCTAAGTCCAAAAAAAAATATTTTCAACTTTTTTCAATTTTACCCCCGTGGGATATATATTCTACCCACACACATTTGGAACTCTCCTGGGGTACCCTCACACATATTATTCCCTCATTTAGTGGATATTTTCACAAAAAAGTGAAATTTTAAAAAGTACTGAAAATTGGCTGAAAACGACTAAATAACAAAGACTCATTGGGCGAATCGCTCTGGAACTGAAATCGTAACGCTCACTGACATTTGCCCTATCTGAAAGTCTGATAAACGCCGGAAAAATGACTAAGTCCAAAAAAAAAATTTTTTCAACTTTTTTCAATTTTTCCCCCGTGGGATATATATTCTACCCACACCCATTTGGAACTCTCCTTCAGTGCCCTCACACATATTATTCCCTCATTTAGTGGATATTTTCACAAAAAAGTGAAATTTTCAAAAATCCAGAAAATTGGCTGAAAACTACTAAACATCAAAGACTCATTGGGCGAATCGCTCTGGAACTGAAACCGAAATGCTCACTGATATTTGCCCTATCTGAAAGTCTGATAAACGCCGGAAAAATGACTAAGTCCAAAAAAAAAATTTTTTCAACTTTTTTCAATTTTACCGCCGTGGGATATATATTTTACCCACACACATTTGGAACTCTCCTGGGGTACACTCACACATATTATTCCCTCATTTAGTGGATATTTTCACAAAAAAGTGAAATTTTCAAAAATCCAGAAAATTGGCTGAAAACAACTAAATAACAAGGACTCATTGGGCGAAACGCTCTGGAACTAAAATCGGAACGCTCACTGACATTTCCCCTATCTGAAAGTCTGATAAACGCCGGAAAAATGACTAAGTCCAAAAAAAAATTTTTTTCAACTTTTTTTAATTTTACCCCCGTGGGATATATATTCTACCCACACACATTTGGAACTCTCCTGGGGTACCCTCACACATATTATTCCCTCATTTAGTGGATATTTTCACAAAAAAGTGAAATTTTCAAAAATCCAGAAAATTGGCTGAAAACGACTAAATATCAAAGACTCATTGGGCGAATCGCTCTGGAACTGAAATGGGAATGCTCACTGTCATTTCCCCTATCTTAAAGTCTGATAAACGCCGGAAAAATGACTAAGTAAAAAAAAAAATGTTTTCAACTTTTTTCAATTTTACCCCCGTGGGATATATATTCTACCCACACACATTTGGAACTCTCCTGGGGTACCCTCATACATATTATTCCCTCATTTAGTGGATATTTTCACAAAAAAGTGAAATTTTCAAAAATCCAGAAAATTGGCTGAAAACGACTAAATATCAAAGACTCATTCGGCGAATCGCTCTGGAACTGAAATGGGAATGCTCACTGACATTTCCCCTATCTTAAAGTCTGATAAACGCCAGAAAAATGACTAAGTCCAAAAAAAATTTTTTTTCAACTTTTTTCAATTTTACCCCTGTGGGATATATATTCTACCCACACACATTTGGAACTCTCTTGGGGTACCCTCACACATATTATTCCCTCATTTAGTGAATATTTTCACAAAAAAGTGAAATTTTCAAAAATCCAGAAAATTGGCTGAAAACGACTAATTATCAAGGACTAATTGGGCGAATCGCTGTGGAACTGAAATCGGAACGCTCACTGATATTTCCCCTATCTGAAAGTCTGATAAACGCCGGAAAAATGACTAAGTCCAAAAAAAAATTTTTTTAAACTTTTTTCAATTTTACCCCCGTCGGATATATATTCTACCCACACACATTTGGAACTCTCCTGGGGTACCCTCACACATATTATTCCCTCATTTAGTGGATATTTTCACAAAAAAGTGAAATTTTCAAAAATCCAGAAAATTGGCTGAAAACGACTAAATATCAAGGACTCATTGGGCGAATCGCTCTGGAGCTGAAATCGGAACGCTCACTGACATTTCTCGTATATGAAAGTCTGATAAACGCCGGAAAAATGACTAAGTCCAAAAAAAAAATTTTTTCAACTTTTTTCAATTTTACCCCCGTGGGATATATATTCTACCCACACAAATTTGGAACTCTCCTTCGGTACCCTCACACATATTATTCCCTCATTTAGTGGATATTTTCACAAAAAAGTGAAATTTTCAAAAATGCAGAAAATTGGCTGAAAACGACTAAATATCAAAGACTCATTGGGTGAATCGCTCTGGAACTGAAATGGGAATGCTCACTGACATTTCCCCTATCTTAAAGTCTGATAAACGCCAGAAAAATGACTAAGTCCAAAAAAAAAATTTTTTCAACTTTTTTCAATTTTACCCCCGTGGGATATATATTCTACCCACACACATTTGGAACTCTCCTGGGGTACCCTCATACATATTATTCCCTCATTTAGTGGATATTTTCACAAAAAAGTGAAATTTTCAAAAATCCAGAAAATTGGCTGAAAACGACTAAATATCAAGGACTCATTGGGGGAGTCGATCTGGAACTGAAATCGGAACGCTCACTGACATTTGCCCTATCTGAAAGTCTGATAAACGCAGGAATAATGACTAAGTCCAAAAAAAAAATTTTTTCAACTTTTTTCAATTTTACCCCCGTCGGATTTATATTCTACCCACACACATTTGGAACTCTCCTGGGGTACCCTCACACATATTATTCCCTCATTTAGTGGATATTTTAAAAAAAAAGTGAAATTTTCAAAAATCAAGAAAATTGGCTGAAAACGACTAAATAACAAGGACTCATTGGGCGAATCGCTCTGGAACTGAAATCAGAACGCTCACTGGTATTTCCCCTATCTGAAAGACTGATACACGCCGGGAAAATCACTAAGTCCAAAAAAAAATGTTTTCAACTTTTTTCAATTTTACCCCCGTGGGATATATATTCTACCCACACACATTTGGAACTCTCCTGGGGTACCCTCACACATATTATTCCCTCATTTAGTGGATATTTTCACAAAAAAGTGCCATTTTCAAAAATCCAGAAAATTGGCTGAAAACGACTAAATATCAAAGACTCATTGGGAGTATCGCTCTGGAGCTGAAATCGGAACGCTCACTGACATTTCTCGTATCTGAAAGTCTGATAAACGCCGGAAAAATGACTAAGTCTAAAAAAAAATTTTTTTAAACTTTTTTCAATTTTACCCCCGTCGGATATATATTCTACCCACACACATTTGGAACTCTCCTGGGATACCCTCACACATATTATTCCCACATTTAGTGAATATTTTCACAAAAAAGTGACATTTTCAAAAATCCAGAAAATTGGCTGAAAACAACTAAATATCAAGGACTCATTGGGCGAATCGCTCTGGAAATAAAATCGGAACGCTCACTGACATTTCCCCTAACTGAAAGTCTGCTAAACGCCGGAAAAATGACTAAGTCCTAAAAAAAATTTTTTCAACTTTTTTCAATTTTACCCCCGTGGGATATATATTCTACCCACTCACATTTGGAACTCTCCTTCGGTACCCTCACACATATTATTCCCCCATTTTGTGGATATTTTCACAAAAAAGTGCCATTTTCAAAAATCCAGAAAATTGGCTGAAAACGACTAAATATCAAAGACTCATTGGGCGAATCACTCTGGAACTGAAATCGGAATGCTCTCTAACATTTCCCCTATCTTAAAGTCTGATAATCGCCGGAAAAATGACTAAGTCAAAAAAAAAATGTTTTCAACTTTTTTCAATTTTACCCCCGTGGGATATATATTCTACCCACACACATTTGGAACTCTCCTGGGGTACCCTCATACATATTATTCCCTCATTTAGTGGATATTTTCACAAAAAAGTGAAATTTTCAAAAATCAAGAAAATTGGCTGAAAACGACTAAATATCAAAGACTCATTGGGCGAATCGCTCTGGAACTGAAATGGGAATGCTCACTGACATTTCCCCTATCTTAAAGTCTGATAAATGCCAGAAAAATGACTAAGTCCAAAAAAATTTTTTTTCAACTTTTTTCAATTTTACCCCCGTGGGATATATATTCTACCCACACACATTTGGAACTCTCCTGGGGTACCCTCATACATATTATTCCCTCATTTAGTGGATATTTTCACAAAAAAGTGAAATTTTGAAAAATCCAGAAAATTGGCTGAAAACAACTAAATAACAAGGACTCATTGGGCGAATCGCTCTGGAACTGAAATGGGAATGCTCACTGACATTTCCCTATCTTAAAGTCTGATAAACGCCAGAAAAATGACTAACTCCCAAAAAAAATTTTTTTCAACTTTTTTCAATTTTACCCCCGTCGGATATATATTCTACCCACACACATTTGGAACTCTCCTGGGGTACCCTCACACATATTATTCCCTCATTTAGTGGATATTTTCACAAAAAAGTGAAATTTTCAAAAATCCAGAAAATTGGCTGAAAACGACTAAATATCAAGGACTCATTGGGCGAATCGCTCTGGAGCTGAAATCGGAACGCTCACTGACATTTCTCGTATATGAAAGTCTGATAAACGCCGGAAAAATGACTAAGTCCAAAAAAAAAATTTTTTCAACTTTTTTCAATTTTACCCCCGTGGGATATATATTCTACCCACACAAATTTGGAACTCTCCTTCGGTACCCTCACACATATTATTCCCTCATTTAGTGGATATTTTAAAAAAAAAGTGAAATTTTCAAAAATCAAGAAAATTGGCTGAAAACGACTAAATAACAAGGACTCATTGGGCGAATCGCTCTGGAACTGAAATCGGAATGCTCACTGATATTTCCCCTATCTGAAAGACTGATACACGCCGGGAAAATGACTAAGTCCAAAAAAAAATGTTTTCAACTTTTTTCAATTTTACCCCCGTGGGATATATATTCTACCCACACACATTTGGAACTCTCCTGGGGTACCCTCACACATATTATTCTCTCATTTAGTGGATATTTTCACAAAAAAGTGCCATTTTCAAAAATCCAGAAAATTGGCTGAAAACGACTAAATATCAAAGACTCATTGGGCGAATCGCTCTGGGACTGAAATCGGAATGCTCACTGACATTTCCCCTATCTTAAAGTCTGATAAACGCCGGAAAAATGACTAAGTAAAAAAAAAAATGTTTTCAACTCTTTTCAATTTTACCCCCGTGGGATATATATTCTACCCACACACATTTGGAACTCTCCTGGGGTACCCTCATACATATTATTCCCTCATTTAGTGGATATTTTCATAAAAAAGTGACATTTTCAAAAATCCAGAAAATTGGCTGAAAACGACTAAATATCAAGGACTCATTGGGCGAATCGATCTGGAACTGAAATCGGAACGCTCACTGACATTTCCCCTATCTGAAAGTCTGCTAAACGCCGGAAAAATGACTAAGTCCTAAAAAAATTTTTTGCAACTTTTTTCAATTTTACCCCCGTGGGATATATATTCTACCCACTCACATTTGGAACTCTCCTTCGGTACCCTCACACATATTATTCCCCCATTTAGTGGATACTTTCACAAAAAAGTGAAATTTTCAAAAATCCAGAAAATTGGCTGAAAACGACTAAATATCAAAGACTCATTGGGAGTATCGCTCTGGAGCTGAAATCGGAACGCTCACTGACATTTCTCGTATCTGAAAGTCTGATAAACGCCGGAAAAATGACTAAGTCCAAAAAAAAATTTTTTTAAACTTTTTTCAATTTTACCCCCGTCGGATATATATTCTACCCACACACATTTGGAACTCTCCTGGGATACCCTCACACATATTATTCCCTCATTTAGTGGATATTTTCACAAAAAAGTGAAATTTTCAAAAATCCAGAAAATTGGCTGAAAACGACTAATTATCAAGGACTAATTGGGCGAATCGCTCTGGAACTGAAATCGGAATGCTCACTGATATTTCCCCTATCTGAAAGACTGATACACGCCGGAAAAATGACTAAGTCCAAAAAAAAATGTTTTCAACTTTTTTCAATTTTACCCCCGTGGGATATATATTCTACCCACTCACATTTGGAACTCTCCTTCGGTACCCTCACACATATTATTCCCCCATTTTGTGGATATTTTCACAAAAAAGTGCCATTTTCAAAAATCCAGAAAATTGGCTGAAAACGACTAAATATCAAAGACTCATTGGGCGAATCGCTCTGGAACTGAAATCGGAATGCTCACTGACGTTTCCCCTATCTTAAAGTCTGATAAACGCCGGAAAAATGACTAAGTCAAAAAAAAAATGTTTTCAACTTTTTTCAATTTTACCCCCGTGGGATATATATTCTACCCGCACACATTTGGAACTCTCCTGGGGTACCCTCATACATATTATTCCCTCATTTAGTGGATATTTTCATAAAAAAGTGACATTTTCAAAAATCCAGAAAATTGGCTGAAAACGACTAAATATCAAGGACTCATTGGGCGAATCGATCTGGAACTGAAATCGGAACCCTCACTGACATTTGCCCTATCTGAAAGTCTGATAAACGCCGGAAAAATGAGTAAGTCCTTAAAAAATTTTTTCAACTTTTTTCAATTTTACCCCCGTGGGATATATATTCTACCCACTCACATTTGGAACTCTCATTCGGTACCCTCACACATATTATTCCCTCATTTAGTGGATATTTTCACAAAGAAGTGAAATTTTCAAAAATCCAGAAAATTGGCTGAAAACGACTAATTATCAAGGACTAATTGGGCGAATCGCTGTGGAACTGAAATCGGAACGCTCACTGATATTTCCCCTATCTGAAAGACTGATACACGCCGGAAAAATGTCTAAGTCCAAAAAAAAATATTTTCAACTTTTTTCAATTTTACCCCCGTGGGATATATATTCTACCCACACACATTTGGAACTCTCCTGGGGTACCCTCACACATATTATTCCCTCATTTAGTGGATATTTTCACAAAAAAGTGAAATTTTAAAAAGTACTGAAAATTGGCTGAAAACGACTAAATAACAAAGACTCATTGGGCGAATCGCTCTGGAACTGAAATCGTAACGCTCACTGACATTTGCCCTATCTGAAAGTCTGATAAACGCCGGAAAAATGACTAAGTCCAAAAAAAAAATTTTTTCAACTTTTTTCAATTTTACCGCCGTGGGATATATATTTTACCCACACACATTTGGAACTCTCCTGGGGTACACTCACACATATTATTCCCTCATTTAGTGGATATTTTCACAAAAAAGTGAAATTTTCAAAAATCCAGAAAATTGGCTGAAAACAACTGAATAACAAGGACTCATTGGGCGAATCGCTCTGGAACTGAAATCGGAACGCTCACTGACATTTCCCCTCTCTGAAAGTCTGATAAATGCCGGAAAAATGACTAAGTACAAAAAAAAATTTTTTTCAACTTTTTTCAATTTTACCGCCGTGGGATATATATTTTACCCACACACATTTGGAACTCTCCTGGGGTACCCTCATACATATTATTCCCTCATTTAGTGGATATTTTCACAAAAAAGTGAAATTTTCAAGAATCCAGAAAATTGGCTGAAAACGACTAAATATCAAGGACTCATTGGGCGAATCGCTCTGGAACTGAAATGGGAATGCTCACTGACATTTCCCCTATCTGAAAGTGTGATAAACGCCGGAAAATTGACTAAGTCCAAAAAAAAAATTTTTTCAACTTTTTTCAATTTTACCGCCGTGGGATATATATTTTACCCACACACATTTGGAACTCTCCTGGGGTACACTCACACATATTATTCCCTCATTTAGTGGATATTTTCACAAAAAAGTGAAATTTTCAAAAATCCAGAAAATTGGCTGAAAACGACTAAATATCAAGGACTCATTGGGCGAATCACTCTGGAACTGAAATCGGAATGCTCACTGACATTTCCCCTATCTGAAAGTCTGATAAACGCCGGAAAAATGACTAAGTCCAAAAAAAAAATTTTTTCAACTTTTTTCAATTTTACCCCCGTGGGATATATATTCTTCCCACACACATTTAGAACTCTCCTGGGGTACCCTCACACATATTATTCCCTCATTTAGTGGATATTTTAACAAAAAAGTGAAATTTTCAAAAATCCAGAAAATTGGCTGAAAACAACTAAATAACAAGGACTCATTGGGCGAATCGCTCTGGAACTAAAATCGGAACGCTCACTGACATTTCCCCTATCTGAAAGTCTGATAAACGCCGGAAAAATGACTAAGTCCAAAAAAATTTTTTTTTCAACTTTTTTCAATTTTACCCCCGTGGGATATATATTCTACCCATACACATTTGGAACTCTCCTGGGGTACCCTCACACATATTATTCCCTCATTTAGTGGATATTTTCACAAAAAAGTGAAATTTTCAAAAATCCAGAAAATTGACTGAAAACAACTAAATAACAAGGACTCATTGGGCGAATCGCTCTGGAACTAAAATCGGAACGCTCACTGACATTTCCCCTATCTGAAAGTCCGATAAACGCCGGAAAAATGACTAAGTCCAAAAAAAATTTTTTTTCAACTTTTTTCAATTTTACCCCCGTGGGATATATATTCTACCCACACACATTTGGAACTCTCCTGGGGTACCCTCAGACATATTATTCCCTCATTTATTGGATATTTTCACAAAAAAGTGAAATTTTCAAAAATCCAGAAAATTGGCTGAAAACAACTAAATAACAAGGACTCATTGGGCGAAACGCTCTGGAACTAAAATCGGAACGCTCACTGACATTTCCCCTATCTGAAAGTCTGATAAACGCCAGAAAAATGACTAAGTCCCAAAAAAAATTTTTTCAACTTTTTTCAATTTTACCCCCGTGGGATATATATTCTACCCACACACATTTGGAACTCTCCTGGGGTACCCTCATACATATTATTCCCTCATTTAGTGGATATTTTCACAAAAAACTGAAATTTTCAAGAATCCAGAAAATTGGCTGAAAACGACTAAACATCAAGGACTCATTGGGCGAATCGCTCTGGAACTGAAATCGGAATGCTCACTGATATTTGCCCTATCTGAAAGTCTGATAAACGCCGGAAAAATGACTAAGTCCAAAAAAAAATTTTTTTAAACTTTTTTCAATTTTACCCCCGTAGGATATATATTCTACCCACACACATTTGGAACTCTCCTGGGGTACCCTCACACATATTATTCCCTCATTTAGTGGATATTTTCACAAAGAAGTGAAATTTTCAAAAATCCAGAAAATTGGCTGAAAACGACTAATTATCAAGGACTCATTGGGCGAATCGCTCTGGAACTGAAATCGGAACGCTCACTGACATTTCCCCTATCTGAAAGTCTGATAAACGTCGGAAAAATGACTAAGTCCAAAAAAAATTTTTTTTAAACTTTTTTCAATTTTACCCCCGTGGGATATATATTCTACCCACACAAATTTGGAACTCTCCTGGGGTACCCTCACACATATTATTCCCTCATTTAGTGGATATTTTCACAAAAAAGTGAAATTTTCAAAAATCCAGAAAATTGGCTGAAAACGACTAAATATCAAAGACTCATTGGGCGAATTGCTCTGGAACTGAAATGGGAATGCTCACTGACATTTCCCCTATCTGAAAGTCTGATAAACGCCGGAAAAATGACTAAGTCCAAAAAAAATTTTTTTTCAACTTTTTTCAATTTTACCCCCGTGGGATATATATTCTACCCACACACATTTGGAACTCTCCTGGGGTACCCTCACACATATTATTCCCTCATTTAGTGGATATTTTCACAAAGAAGTGAAATTTTCAAAAATCCAGAAAATTGGCTGAAAACGACTAATTATCAAGGACTCATTGGGCGAATCGCTCTGGAACTGAAATCGGAACGCTCACTGACATTTCCCCTATCTGAAAGTCTGATAAACGTCGGAAAAATGACTAAGTCCAAAAAAAATTTTTTTTAAACTTTTTTCAATTTTACCCCCGTGGGATATATATTCTACCCACACAAATTTGGAACTCTCCTGGGGTACCCTCACACATATTATTCCCTCATTTAGTGGATATTTTCACAAAAAAGTGAAATTTTCAAAAATCCAGAAAATTGGCTGAAAACGACTAAATATCAAAGACTCATTGGGCGAATTGCTCTGGAACTGAAATGGGAATGCTCACTGACATTTCCCCTATCTGAAAGTCTGATAAACGCCGGAAAAATGACTAAGTCCAAAAAAAATTTTTTTTCAACTTTTTTCAATTTTACCCCCGTGGGATATATATTCTACCCACACACATTTGGAACTCTCCTGGGGTACCCTCAGACATATTATTCCCTCATTTAGTGGATATTTTCACAAAAAAGTGAAATTTTCAAAAATCCAGAAAATTGGCTGAAAACAACTAAATAACAAGGACTCATTGGGCGAAACGCTCTGGAACTAAAATCGGAACGCTCACTGACATTTCCCCTATCTGAAAGTCTGATAAACGCCGGAAAAATGACTAAGTCCAAAAAAAAATTTTTTTCAACTTTTTTTAATTTTACCCCCGTGGGATATATATTCTACCCACACACATTTGGAACTCTCCTGGGGTACCCTCACACATATTATTCCCTCATTTAGTGGATATTTTCACAAAAAAGTGAAATTTTCAAAAATCCAGAAAATTGGCTGAAAACGACTAAATATCAAAGACTCATTGGGCGAATCGCTCTGGAACTGAAATGGGAATGCTCACTGACATTTCCCCTATCTGAAAGTCTGATAAACGCCGGAAAAATGACTAAGTCCAAAAAAAAATTTTTTTAAACTTTTTTCAATTTTACCCCCGTGGGATATATATTCTACCCACACACATTTGGAACTCTCCTGGGGTACCCTCACACATATTATTCCCTCATTTAGTGGATATTTTCACAAAGAAGTGAAATTTTCAAAAATCCAGAAAATTGGCTGAAAACGACTAATTATCAAGGACTCATTGGGCGAATCGCTCTGGAACTGAAATCGGAACGCTCACTGACATTTCCCCTATCTGAAAGTCTGATAAACGTCGGAAAAATGACTAAGTCCAAAAAAAATTTTTTTTAAACTTTTTTCAATTTTACCCCCGTGGGATATATATTCTACCCACACAAATTTGGAACTCTCCTTCGGTACCCTCACACATATTATTCCCTCATTTAGTGGATATTTTCACAAAAAAGTGAAATTTTCAAAAATCCAGAAAATTGGCTGAAAACGACTAAATATCAAAGACTCATTTGGCGAATCGCTCTGGAACTGAAATGGGAATGCTCACTGACATTTCCCCTGCCTTAAAGTCTGATAAACGCCGGAAAAATGACTAAGTCCAAAAAAAAAATTTTTTCAACTTTTTTCAATTTTACCCCCGTGGGATATATATTCTACCCACACACATTTGGAACTCTCCTTCGGTACCCTCACACATATTATTCCCTCATTTAGTGGATATTTTCACAAAAAAGTGAAATTTTCAAAAATCCAGAAAATTGACTGAAAACAACTAAATAACAAGGACTCATTGGGCGAATCGCTCTGGAACTAAAATCGGAACGCTCACTGACATTTCCCCTATCTGAAAGTCTGATAAACGCCGGAAAAATGACTAAGTCCAAAAAAAATTTTTTTTCAACTTTTTTCAATTTTACCCCCGTGGGATATATATTCTACCCACACACATTTGGAACTCTCCTGGGGTACCCTTAGACATATTATTCCCTCATTTAGTGGATATTTTCACAAAAAAGTGAAATTTTCAAAAATCCAGAAAATTGGCTGAAAACAATTAAATAAAAGGACTCATTGGGCGAAACGCTCTGGAACTAAAATCGGAACGCTCACTGACATTTCCCCTATCTGAAAGTCTGATAAACGCCGGAAAAATGACTAAGTCCAAAAAAAAATTTTTTTCAACTTTTTTTAATTTTACCCCCGTGGGATATATATTCTACCCACACACATTTGGAACTCTCCTGGGGTACCCTCACACATATTATTCCCTCATTTAGTGGATATTTTCACAAAAAAAGTGAAATTTTCAAAAATCCAGAAAATTGGCTGAAAACGACTAAATATCAAAGACTCATTGGGCGAATCGCTCTGGAACTGAAATGGGAATGCTCACTGACATTTCCCCTATCTTAAAGTCTGATAAACGCCAGAAAAATGACTAAGTCCAAAAAAAAATTTTTTCAACTTTTTTCAATTTTACCCCCGTGGGATATATATTCTACCCACACACATTTGGAACTCTCCTGGGGTACCCTCACATATATTATTCCCTCATTTAGTGGATATTTTCACAAAAAAGTGAAATTTTCAAAAATCCAGAAAATTGGCTGAAAACGACTAAATATCAAAGACTCATTGGGCGAATCGCTCTGGAACTGAAATGGGAATGCTCACTGACATTTCCCCTATCTTAAAGTCTGATAAACGCCAGAAAAATGACTAAGTCCAAAAAAAAATTTTTTCAACTTTTTTCAATTTTACCCCCGTGGGATATATATTCTACCCACACACATTTGGAACTCTCCTGGGGTACCCTCACACATATTATTCCCTCATTTAGTGGATATTTTCACAAAAAAGTGAAATTTTCAAAAATCCAGAAAATTGGCTGAAAACGACAAAATAACAAGGACTCATTGGGTGAATCGCTCTGGAACTGAAATCGGAACGCTCACTGACATTTCCCCTATCTGAAAGTCTGATAAACGCCGGAAAAATGACTAAGTCCAAAAAAAAAATTTTTTCAACTTTTTTAAATTTTACCGCCGTGGGATATATATTTTACCCACACACATTTGGAACTCTCCTGGGGTACACTCACACGTATTATTCCCTCATTTAGTGGATATTTTCACAAAAAAGTGAAATTTTCAAAAATCCAGAAAATTGGCTGAAAACAACTAAATAACAAGGATTCATTGGGCGAATCGCTCTGGAACTGAAATCGGAATGCTCACTGACATTTCCCCTATCTGAAAGTCTGATAAACGCCGGAAAAATGACTAAGTCCAAAAAAAAAATTTTTACAACTTTTTTCAATTTTACCCCCGTGGGATATATATTCTTCCCACACACATTTAGAACTCTCCTGGGGTACCCTCACACATATTATTACCTCATTTAGTGGATATTTTCACAAAAAAGTGAAATTTTCAAAAATCCAGAAAATTGGCTGAAAACGACTAAATATCAAAGACTCATTGGGCGAATCGCTCTGGAACTGAAATGGGAATGCTCACTGACATTTCCCCTATCTTAAAGTCTGATAAACGCCAGAAAAATGACTAAGTCCAAAAAAAAATTTTTTCAACTTTTTTCAATTTTACCCCCGTGGGATATATATTCTACCCACACACATTTGGAACTCTCCTTCGGTACCCTCACACTTATTATTCCCTAATTTAGTGGATATTTTCACAAAAAAGTGAAATTTTCAAAAATCCAGAAAATTGGCTGAAAACGACAAAATAACAAGGACTCATTGGGCGAATCGCTCTGGAACTGAAATCGGAACGCTCACTGACATTTCCCCTATCTGAAAGTATGATAAAAGGCGGAAAAATGACTAAGTCCAAAAAAAATTTTTTTTCACATTTTTTCAATTTTACCCCCGTGGGATATATATTCTTCCCACACACATTTGGACCTCTCCTGCGATACCCTCACACATATTAATCCCTCATTTAGTGGATATTTTCACAAAAAAGTGAAATTTTCAAAAATCCAGAAAATTGGCTGAAAACGACTAAATATCAAGGACTCATTGGGCGAATCACTCTGAAACTGAAATCAGAATGCTCACTGACATTTCCCCTATCTGAAAGTCTGATAAACGCCGGAAAAATGACTAAGTCCAAAAAAAAAATTTTTTCAACTTTTTTAAATTTTACCGCCGTGGGATATATATTTTACCCACACACATTTGGAACTCTCCTGGGGTACACTCACACGTATTATTCCCTCATTTAGTGGATATTTTCACAAAAAAGTGAAATTTTCAAAAATCCAGAAAATTGGCTGAAAACAACTAAATAACAAGGATTCATTGGGCGAATCGCTCTGGAACTGAAATCGGAATGCTCACTGACATTTCCCCTATCTGAAAGTCTGATAAACGCCGGAAAAATGACTAAGTCCAAAAAAAAAATTTTTACAACTTTTTTCAATTTTACCCCCGTGGGATATATATTCTTCCCACACACATTTAGAACTCTCCTGGGGTACCCTCACACATATTATTCCCTCATTTAGTGGATATTTTAACAAAAAAGTGAAATTTTCAAAAATCCAGAAAATTGGCTGAAAACAACTAAATAACAAGGACTCATTGGGCAAATCGCTCTGGAACTAAAATCGGAACGCTCACTGACATTTCCCCTATCTGAAAGTCTGATAAACGCCGGAAAAATGATTAAGTCCAAAAAAATTTTTTTTTCAACTTTTTTCAATTTTACCCCCGTGGGATATATATTCTACCCACACACATTTGGAACTCTCCTGGGGTACCCTCACACATATTATTCCCTCATTTAGTGGATATTTTCACAAAAAAGTGAAATTTTCAAAAATCCAAAAAATTGGCTGAAAACAACTAAATAACAAGGACTCATTGGGCGAATCGCTCTGGAACTGAAATCGGAACGCTCACTGACATTTCCCCTATCTGAAAGTCTGATAAACGCCGGAAAAATGACTAAGTCCAAAAAAAATTTTTTTTCAACTTTTTTCAATTTTACCCCCGTGGGATATATATTCTACCCACACACATTTGGAACTCTCCTTCGGTACCCTCACACTTATTATTCCCTAATTTAGTGGATATTTTCACAAAAAAGTGAAATTTTCAAAAATCCAGAAAATTGGCTGAAAACGACAAAATAACAAGGACTCATTGGGCGAATCGCTCTGGAACTGAAATCGGAACGCTCACTGACATTTCCCCTATCTGAAAGTATGATAAAAGGCGGAAAAATGACTAAGTCCAAAAAAAATTTTTTTTCACATTTTTTCAATTTTACCCCCGTGGGATATATATTCTTCCCACACACATTTGGACCTCTCCTGCGATACCCTCACACATATTAATCCCTCATTTAGTGGATATTTTCACAAAAAAGTGAAATTTTCAAAAATCCAGAAAATTGGCTGAAAACGACTAAATATCAAGGACTCATTGGGCGAATCACTCTGAAACTGAAATCAGAATGCTCACTGACATTTCCCCTATCTGAAAGTCTGATAAACGCCGGAAAAATGACTAAGTCCAAAAAAAAAATTTTTTCAACTTTTTTAAATTTTACCGCCGTGGGATATATATTTTACCCACACACATTTGGAACTCTCCTGGGGTACACTCACACGTATTATTCCCTCATTTAGTGGATATTTTCACAAAAAAGTGAAATTTTCAAAAATCCAGAAAATTGGCTGAAAACAACTAAATAACAAGGATTCATTGGGCGAATCGCTCTGGAACTGAAATCGGAATGCTCACTGACATTTCCCCTATCTGAAAGTCTGATAAACGCCGGAAAAATGACTAAGTCCAAAAAAAAAATTTTTACAACTTTTTTCAATTTTACCCCCGTGGGATATATATTCTTCCCACACACATTTAGAACTCTCCTGGGGTACCCTCACACATATTATTCCCTCATTTAGTGGATATTTTAACAAAAAAGTGAAATTTTCAAAAATCCAGAAAATTGGCTGAAAACAACTAAATAACAAGGACTCATTGGGCAAATCGCTCTGGAACTAAAATCGGAACGCTCACTGACATTTCCCCTATCTGAAAGTCTGATAAACGCCGGAAAAATGATTAAGTCCAAAAAAATTTTTTTTTCAACTTTTTTCAATTTTACCCCCGTGGGATATATATTCTACCCACACACATTTGGAACTCTCCTGGGGTACCCTCACACATATTATTCCCTCATTTAGTGGATATTTTCACAAAAAAGTGAAATTTTCAAAAATCCAAAAAATTGGCTGAAAACAACTAAATAACAAGGACTCATTGGGCGAATCGCTCTGGAACTGAAATCGGAACGCTCACTGACATTTCCCCTATCTGAAAGTCTGATAAACGCCGGAAAAATGACTAAGTCCAAAAAAAATTTTTTTTCAACTTTTTTCAATTTTACCCCCGTGGGATATATATTCTACCCACACACATTTGGAACTCTCCTGGGGTACCCTCAGACATATTATTCCCTCATTTAGTGGATATTTTCACAAAAAAGTGAAATTTTCAAAAATCCAGAAAATTGGCTGAAAACAACTAAATAACAAGGACTCATTGGGCGAAACGCTCTGGAACTAAAATCGGAACGCTCACTGACATTTCCCCTATCTGAAAGTCTGATAAACGCCGGAAAAATGACTAAGTCCAAAAAAAAATTTTTTTCAACTTTTTTTAATTTTACCCCCGTGGGATATATATTCTACCCACACACATTTGGAACTCTCCTGGGGTACCCTCACACATATTATTCCCTCATTTAGTGGATATTTTCACAAAAAAGTGAAATTTTCAAAAATCCAGAAAATTGGCTGAAAACGACTAAATATCAAAGACTCATTGGGCGAATCGCTCTGGAACTGAAATGGGAATGCTCACTGACATTTCCCCTATCTGAAAGTCTGATAAACGCCGGAAAAATGACTAAGTCCAAAAAAAAAATTTTTTCAACTTTTTTAAATTTTACCGCCGTGGGATATATATTTTACCCACACACATTTGGAACTCTCCTGGGGTACACTCACACGTATTATTCCCTCATTTAGTGGATATTTTCACAAAAAAGTGAAATTTTCAAAAATCCAGAAAATTGGCTGAAAACAACTAAATAACAAGGATTCATTGGGCGAATCGCTCTGGAACTGAAATCGGAATGCTCACTGACATTTCCCCTATCTGAAAGTCTGATAAACGCCGGAAAAATGACTAAGTCCAAAAAAAAAATTTTTACAACTTTTTTCAATTTTACCCCCGTGGGATATATATTCTTCCCACACACATTTAGAACTCTCCTGGGGTACCCTCACACATATTATTCCCTCATTTAGTGGATATTTTAACAAAAAAGTGAAATTTTCAAAAATCCAGAAAATTGGCTGAAAACAACTAAATAACAAGGACTCATTGGGCAAATCGCTCTGGAACTAAAATCGGAATGCTCACTGACATTTCCCCTATCTGAAAGTCTGATAAACGCCGGAAAAATGATTAAGTCCAAAAAAATTTTTTTTTCAACTTTTTTCAATTTTACCCCCGTGGGATATATATTCTACCCACACACATTTGGAACTCTCCTGGGGTACCCTCACACATATTATTCCCTCATTTAGTGGATATTTTCACAAAAAAGTGAAATTTTCAAAAATCCAAAAAATTGGCTGAAAACAACTAAATAACAAGGACTCATTGGGCGAATCGCTCTGGAACTGAAATCGGAACGCTCACTGACATTTCCCCTATCTGAAAGTCTGATAAACGCCGGAAAAATGACTAAGTCCAAAAAAAATTTTTTTTCAACTTTTTTCAATTTTACCCCCGTGGGATATATATTCTACCCACACACATTTGGAACTCTCCTGGGGTACCCTCAGACATATTATTCCCTCATTTAGTGGATATTTTCACAAAAAAGTGAAATTTTCAAAAATCCAGAAAATTGGCTGAAAACAACTAAATAACAAGGACTCATTGGGCGAAACGCTCTGGAACTAAAATCGGAACGCTCACTGACATTTCCCCTATCTGAAAGTCTGATAAACGCCGGAAAAATGACTAAGTCCAAAAAAAAATTTTTTTCAACTTTTTTTAATTTTACCCCCGTGGGATATATATTCTACCCACACACATTTGGAACTCTCCTGGGGTACCCTCACACATATTATTCCCTCATTTAGTGGATATTTTCACAAAAAAGTGAAATTTTCAAAAATCCAGAAAATTGGCTGAAAACGACTAAATATCAAAGACTCATTGGGCGAATCGCTCAGGAACTGAAATGGGAATGCTCACTGACATTTCCCCTATCTTAAAGTCTGATAAACGCCAGAAAAATGACTAAGTCCAAAAAAAAATTTTTTCAACTTTTTTCAATTTTACCCCCGTGGAATATATATTCTACCCACACACATTTGTAACTCTCCTGGGGTACCCTCATACATATTATTCCCTCATTTAGTGGATATTTTCACAAAAAAGTGAAATTTTCAAGAATCCAGAAAATTGGCTGAAAACGACTAAACATCAAGGACTCATTGGGCGAATCGCTCTGGAACTGAAATCGGAATGCTCACTGATATTTGCCCTATCTGAAAGTCTGATAAACGCCGGAAAAATGACTAAGTCCAAAAAAAAATTTTTTTAAACTTTTTTCAATTTTACCCCCGTGGGATATATATTCTACCCACACACATTTGGAACTCTCCTGGGGTACCCTCACACATATTATTCCCTCATTTAGTGGATATTTTCACAAAGAAGTGAAATTTTCAAAAATCCAGAAAATTGGCTGAAAACGACTAATTATCAAGGACTCATTGGGCGAATCGCTCTGGAACTGAAATCGGAACGCTCACTGACATTTCCCCTATCTGAAAGTCTGATAAACGTCGGAAAAATGACTAAGTTCAAAAAAAATTTTTTTTAAACTTTTTTCAATTTTACCCCCGTGGGATATATATTCTACCCACACAAATTTGGAACTCTCCTTCGGTACCCTCACACATATTATTCCCTCATTTAGTGGATATTTTCACAAAAAAGTGAAATTTTCAAAAATCCAGAAAATTGGCTGAAAACGACTAAATATCAAAGACTCATTTGGCGAATCACTCTGGAACTGAAATGGGAATGCTCACTGACATTTCCCCTGCCTTAAAGTCTGATAAACGCCGGAAAAATGACTAAGTCCAAAAAAAAAATTTTTACAACTTTTTTCAATTTTACCCCCGTGGGATATATATTCTTCCCACACACATTTAGAACTCTCCTGGGGTACCCTCACACATATTATTCCCTCATTTAGTGGATATTTTAACAAAAAAGTGAAATTTTCAAAAATCCAGAAAATTGGCTGAAAACAACTAAATAACAAGGACTCATTGGGCAAATCGCTCTGGAACTAAAATCGGAATGCTCACTGACATTTCCCCTATCTGAAAGTCTGATAAACGCCGGAAAAATGATTAAGTCCAAAAAAATTTTTTTTTCAACTTTTTTCAATTTTACCCCCGTGGGATATATATTCTACCCACACACATTTGGAACTCTCCTGGGGTACCCTCACACATATTATTCCCTCATTTAGTGGATATTTTCACAAAAAAGTGAAATTTTCAAAAATCCAAAAAATTGGCTGAAAACAACTAAATAACAAGGACTCATTGGGCGAATCGCTCTGGAACTGAAATCGGAACGCTCACTGACATTTCCCCTATCTGAAAGTCTGATAAACGCCGGAAAAATGACTAAGTCCAAAAAAAATTTTTTTTCAACTTTTTTCAATTTTACCCCCGTGGGATATATATTCTACCCACACACATTTGGAACTCTCCTGGGGTACCCTCAGACATATTATTCCCTCATTTAGTGGATATTTTCACAAAAAAGTGAAATTTTCAAAAATCCAGAAAATTGGCTGAAAACAACTAAATAACAAGGACTCATTGGGCGAAACGCTCTGGAACTAAAATCGGAACGCTCACTGACATTTCCCCTATCTGAAAGTCTGATAAACGCCGGAAAAATGACTAAGTCCAAAAAAAAATTTTTTTCAACTTTTTTTAATTTTACCCCCGTGGGATATATATTCTACCCACACACATTTGGAACTCTCCTGGGGTACCCTCACACATATTATTCCCTCATTTAGTGGATATTTTCACAAAAAAGTGAAATTTTCAAAAATCCAGAAAATTGGCTGAAAACGACTAAATATCAAAGACTCATTGGGCGAATCGCTCTGGAACTGAAATGGGAATGCTCACTGACATTTCCCCTATCTTAAAGTCTGATAAACGCCAGAAAAATGACTAAGTCCAAAAAAAAATTTTTTCAACTTTTTTCAATTTTACCCCCGTGGAATATATATTCTACCCACACACATTTGTAACTCTCCTGGGGTACCCTCATACATATTATTCCCTCATTTAGTGGATATTTTCACAAAAAAGTGAAATTTTCAAGAATCCAGAAAATTGGCTGAAAACGACTAAACATCAAGGACTCATTGGGCGAATCGCTCTGGAACTGAAATCGGAATGCTCACTGATATTTGCCCTATCTGAAAGTCTGATAAACGCCGGAAAAATGACTAAGTCCAAAAAAAAATTTTTTTAAACTTTTTTCAATTTTACCCCCGTGGGATATATATTCTACCCACACACATTTGGAACTCTCCTGGGGTACCCTCACACATATTATTCCCTCATTTAGTGGATATTTTCACAAAGAAGTGAAATTTTCAAAAATCCAGAAAATTGGCTGAAAACGACTAATTATCAAGGACTCATTGGGCGAATCGCTCTGGAACTGAAATCGGAACGCTCACTGACATTTCCCCTATCTGAAAGTCTGATAAACGTCGGAAAAATGACTAAGTTCAAAAAAAATTTTTTTTAAACTTTTTTCAATTTTACCCCCGTGGGATATATATTCTACCCACACAAATTTGGAACTCTCCTTCGGTACCCTCACACATATTATTCCCTCATTTAGTGGATATTTTCACAAAAAAGTGAAATTTTCAAAAATCCAGAAAATTGGCTGAAAACGACTAAATATCAAAGACTCATTTGGCGAATCACTCTGGAACTGAAATGGGAATGCTCACTGACATTTCCCCTGCCTTAAAGTCTGATAAACGCCGGAAAAATGACTAAGTCCAAAAAAAAAATTTTTTCAACTTTTTTCAATTTTACCCCCGTGGGATATATATTCTACCCACACACATTTGGAACTCTCCTTCGGTACCCACACACATATTATTCCCTCATTTAGTGGATATTTTCACAAAAAAGTGAAATTTTCAAAAATCAAGAAAATTTCTCTGAAAACGACTAAATATCAAGGACTTATTGGGCGAATCGCTCTGGAACTGAAATCGCAACGCTCACTGACATTTCCCCTATCAGAAAGTCTGATAAACGCCGGAAAAATGACTAAGTCCAAAAAAAAATTTTTTTCAACTTTTTCAATTTTACCGCCGTGGGATATATATTTTACCCACACACATTTGGAACTCTCCTTCGGTACCCTCACACTTATTATTCCCTAATTTAGTGGATATTTTCACAAAAAAGTGAAATTTTCAAAAATCCAGAAAATTGGCTGAAAACGACAAAATAACAAGGACTCATTGGGCGAATCGCTCTGGAACTGAAATCGGAACGCTCACTGACATTTCCCCTATCTGAAAGTATGATAAAAGGCGGAAAAATGACTAAGTCCAAAAAAAAATTTTTTTCACATTTTTTCAATTTTACCCCCGTGGGATATATATTCTTCCCACACACATTTGGACCTCTCCTGCGATACCCTCACACATATTATTCCCTCATTTAGTGGATATTTTCACAAAAAAGTGAAATTTTCAAAAATCCAGAAAATTGGCTGAAAACGACTAAATATCAAGGACTCATTGGGCGAATCACTCTGAAACTGAAATCAGAATGCTCACTGACATTTCCCCTATCTGAAAGTCTGATAAACGCCGGAAAAATGACTAAGTCCCAAAAAAATTCTTTTCAACTTTTTTCAATTTTACCCCCGTGGGATATATATTCTACCCACACACATTTGGAACTCTCCTGGGGTACTCTCATACATATTATTCCCTCATTTAGTGGATATTTTCACAAAAAAGTGAAATTTTCAAAAATCCAGAAAATTGGCTGAAAACTACTAAATATCAAGGACTCATTGGGCGAATCACTCTGGAACTGAAATGGGAATGCTCACTGACATTTCCCCTATCTTAAAGTCTGATAAACCCCAGAAAAATGACTAAGTCCAAAAAAAATTTTTTTTCAACTTTTTTCAATTTTACCCCCGTGGGATATATATTCTTCCCACACACATTTGGAACTCTCCTGGGGTACCCTCACACATATTATTCCCTCATTTAGTGAATATTGTCACAAAAAAGTGAAATTTTCAAAAATCCAGAAAATTGGCTAAAAACAACTAAATAACAAGGACTCATTGGGCGAATCGCTCTGGAACTGAAATCGGAACGCTCACTGACATTTCCCCTATCTGAAAGTCAGATAAATGCCAGAAAAATGACTAAGTCCAAAAAAAAAATTTTTCAACTTTTTTCAATTTTACCCCCGTGGGATATATATTCTACCCACACACATTTGGAACTCTCCTGGGGTACCCTCATACATATTATTCCCTCATTTAGTGGATATTTTCACAAAAAAGTGAAATTTTCAAGAATCCAGAAAATTGGCTGAAAACGACTAAACATCAAGGACTCATTGGGCGAATCGCTCTGGAACTGAAATCGGAATGCTCACTGATATTTGCCCTATCTGAAAGTCTGATAAACGCCGGAAAAATGACTAAGTCCAAAAAAAAATTTTTTTAAACTTTTTTCAATTTTACCCCTGTGGGATATATATTCTACCCACACACATTTGGAACTCTCCTGGGGTACCCTCACACATATTATTCCCTCATTTAGTGGATATTTTCACAAAGAAGTGAAATTTTCAAAAATCCAGAAAATTGGCTGAAAACGACTAATTAACAAGTACTCATTGGGCGAATCGCTCTGGAACTGAAATCGGAACGCTCACTGACATTTCCCCTATCTGAAAGTCTGATAAACGCCGAAAAAATGACTAAGTCCAAAAAAATAATTTTTTCAACTTTTTCCAATTTTACCCCCGTGGGATATATATTCTACCCACACACATTTGGGACTCTCCTTCGGTACCCTCACACATATTATTCCCTCATTTAGTGGATATTTTCACAAAAAAGTGAAATTTTCAAAAATCCAGAAAATTGGCTGAAAACGACAAAATAACAAGGACTCATTGGGCGAATCACTCTGAAACTGAAATCAGAATGCTCACTGACATTTCCCCTATCTGAAAGTCTGATAAACGCCGGAAAAATGACTAAGTCCCAAAAAAATTCTTTTCAACTTTTTTCAATTTTACCCCCGTGGGATATATATTCTACCCACACACATTTGGGACTCTCCTGGGGTACCCTCATACATATTATTCCCTCATTTAGTGGATATTTTCACAAAAAAGTGAAATTTTCAAAAATCCAGAAAATTGGCTGAAAACGACTAAATATCAAGGACTCATTCGGCGAATCGCTCTGGAACTGAAATGGGAATGCTCACTGACATTTCCCCTATCTTAAAGTCTGATAAACCCCAGAAAAATGACTAAGTCCAAAAAAAAATTTTTTTCAACTTTTTTCAATTTTACCCCCGTGGGATATATATTCTTCCCACACACATTTGGAACTCTCCTGGGGTACCCTCACACATATTATTCCCTCATTTAGTGAATATTGTCACAAAAAAGTGAAATTTTCAAAAATCCAGAAAATTGGCTAAAAACAACTAAATAACAAGGACTCATTGGGCGAATCGCTCTGGAACTGAAATCGGAACGCTCACTGACATTTCCCCTATCTGAAAGTCAGATAAATGCCAGAAAAATGACTAAGTCCAAAAAAAAAATTTTTCAACTTTTTTCAATTTTACCCCCGTGGGATATATATTCTACCCACACACATTTGGAACTCTCCTGGGGTACCCTCATACATATTATTCCCTCATTTAGTGGATATTTTCACAAAAAAGTGAAATTTTCAAGAATCCAGAAAATTGGCTGAAAACGACTAAACATCAAGGACTCATTGGGCGAATCGCTCTGGAACTGAAATCGGAATGCTCACTGATATTTGCCCTATCTGAAAGTCTGATAAACGCCGGAAAAATGACTAAGTCCAAAAAAAAATTTTTTTAAACTTTTTTCAATTTTACCCCTGTGGGATATATATTCTACCCACACACATTTGGAACTCTCCTGGGGTACCCTCACACATATTATTCCCTCATTTAGTGGGTATTTTCACAAAGAAGTGAAATTTTCAAAAATCCAGAAAATTGGCTGAAAACGACTAATTAACAAGTACTCATTGGGCGAATCGCTCTGGAACTGAAATCGGAACGCTCACTGACATTTCCCCTATCTGAAAGTCTGATAAACGCCGAAAAAATGACTAAGTCCAAAAAAATAATTTTTTCAACTTTTTCCAATTTTACCCCCGTGGGATATATATTCTACCCACACACATTTGGGACTCTCCTTCTGTACCCTCACACATATTATTCCCTCATTTAGTGGATATTTTCACAAAAAAGTGAAATTTTCAAAAATCCAGAAAATTGGCTGAAAACGACAAAATAACAAGGACTCATTGGGCGAATCACTCTGAAACTGAAATCAGAATGCTCACTGACATTTCCCCTATCTGAAAGTCTGATAAACGCCGGAAAAATGACTAAGTCCCAAAAAAATTCTTTTCAACTTTTTTCAATTTTACCCCCGTGGGATATATATTCTACCCACACACATTTGGGACTCTCCTGGGGTACCCTCATACATATTATTCCCTCATTTAGTGGATATTTTCACAAAAAAGTGAAATTTTCAAAAATCCAGAAAATTGGCTGAAAACGACTAAATATCAAGGACTCATTCGGCGAATCGCTCTGGAACTGAAATGGGAATGCTCACTGACATTTCCCCTATCTTAAAGTCTGATAAACCCCAGAAAAATGACTAAGTCCAAAAAAAAATTTTTTTCAACTTTTTTCAATTTTACCCCCGTGGGATATATATTCTTCCCACACACATTTGGAACTCTCCTGGGGTACCCTCACACATATTATTCCCTCATTTAGTGAATATTGTCACAAAAAAGTGAAATTTTCAAAAATCCAGAAAATTGGCTGAAAACAACTAAATAACAAGGACTCATTGGGCGAATCGCTCTGGAACTGAAATTGGAACGCTCACTGACATTTCCCCTATCTGAAAGTCTGATAAATGCCAGAAAAATGACTAAGTCCAAAAAAAAATTTTTTCAACTTTTTTCAATTTTACCCCCGTGGGATATATATTCTACCCACACACATTTGGAACTCTCCTGGGGTACCCTCATACATATTATTCCCTCATTTAGTGGATATTTTCACAAAAAAGTGAAATTTTCAAGAATCCAGAAAATTGGCTGAAAACGACTAAACATCAAGGACTCATTGGGCGAATCGCTCTGGAACTGAAATCGGAATGCTCACTGATATTTGCCCTATCTGAAAGTCTGATAAACGCCGGAAAAATGACTAAGTCCAAAAAAAAATTTTTTTAAACTTTTTTCAATTTTACCCCCGTGGGATATATATTCTACCCACACACATTTGGAACTCTCCTGGGGTACCCTCACACATATTATTCCCTCATTTAGTGGATATTTTCACAAAGAAGTGAAATTTTCAAAAATCCAGAAAATTGGCTGAAAACGACTAATTATCAAGGACTCATTGGGCGAATCGCTCTGGAACTGAAATCGGAACGCTCACTGACATTTCCCCTATCTGAAAGTCTGATAAACGTCGGAAAAATGACTAAGTCCAAAAAAAATTTTTTTTAAACTTTTTTCAATTTTACCCCCGTGGGATATATATTCTACCCACACAAATTTGGAACTCTCCTTCGGTACCCTCACAAATATTATTCCCTCATTTAGTGGATATTTTCACAAAAAAGTGAAATTTTCAAAAATCCAGAAAATTGGCTGAAAACGACTAAATATCAAAGACTCATTTGGCGAATCGCTCTGGAACTGAAATGGGAATGCTCACTGACATTTCCCCTGCCTTAAAGTCTGATAAACGCCGGAAAAATGACTAAGTCCAAAAAAAAAAATTTTTTCAACTTTTTTCAATTTTACCCCCGTGGGATATATATTCTACCCACACACATTTGGAACTCTCCTTCGGTACCCTCACACATATTATTCCCTCATTTAGTGGATATTTTCACAAAAAAGTGAAATTTTCAAAAATCCAGAAAATTGGCTGAAAACGACTAAATATCAAGGACTTATTGGGCGAATCGCTCTGGAACTGAAATCGAAACGCTCACTGACATTTCTCCTATCTGAAAGTCTGATAAACGTCGGAAAAATGACTAAGTCCAAAAAAAAATTTTTTCAACTTTTTTCAATTTTACCCCCGTGGGATATATATTCTACCCACACACATTTGGAACTCTAGTGGGGTACCCTCACACATATTATTCCCTCATTTAGTGGATATTTTCACAAAAAAGTGAAATTTTCAAAAATCCAGAAAATTGGCTGAAAACGACTAATTATCAAGGACTCATTGGGCGAATCGCTCTGGAACTGAAATCGGAACGCTCACTGACATTTCCCCTATCTGAAAGTCTGATAAACGTCGGAAAAATGACTAAGTCCAAAAAAAATTTTTTTCAACTTTTTTCAATTTTACCCCCATGGGATATATATGTTACCCACACACATTTGGAACTCTCCTGGGGTACCCTCACACATATTATTCCCTCATTTAGTGGATATTTTCACAAAAAAGTGAAATTTTCAAAAATCAAGAAAATTGGCTGAAAACGACTAAATATCAAGGATTCATTGGGAGAATCGCTGTGGAACTGAAATCGGAACACTCACTGACATTTCCCCTATCTGAAAGTCTGATAAACGGCGGAAAAATGACTAAGTCCAAAAAAAAATTTTTTTCAACTTTTTCAATTTTACCCCCGTGGGATATATATTCTTCCCACACACATTTGGAACTCTCCTGGGGTACCCTCACACTTATTATTCCCTAATTTAGTGGATATTTTCACAAAAAAGTGAAATTTTCAAAAATCCAGCAAATTGGCTGAAAACGACAAAATAACAAGGACTCATTGGGCGAATCGCTCTGGAACTGAAATCGGAACGTTCACTGACATTTCCCCTATCTGAAAGTCTGATAAAAGGCGGAAAAATGACTAAGTCCAAAAAAAAATTTTTTTCACATTTTTTCAATTTTACCCCCGTGGGATATATATTCTTCCCACAAACATTTGGACCTCTCCTGCGATACCCTCACACATATTATTCCCTCATTTAGTGGATATTTTCACAATAAAGTGAAATTTTCAAAAATCCAGAAAATTGGCTGAAAACGACTAAATATCAAGGACTCATTGGGTGAATCACTCTGAAACTGAAATCAGAATGCTCACTGACATTTCCCCTATCTGAAAGTCTGATAAACGCCGGAAAAATGACTAAGTCCCAAAAAAATTCTTTTCAACTTTTTTCAATTTTACCCCCGTGGGATATATATTCTACCCACACACATTTGGAACTCTCCTGGGGTACCCTCATACATATTATTCCCTCATTTAGTGGATATTTTCACAAAAAAGTGAAATTTTCAAAAATCCAGAAAATTGGCTGAAAACGACTAAATATCAAGGACTCATTGGGCGAATCGCTCTGGAACTGAAATGGGATTGCTCACTGACATTTCCCCTATCTTAAAGTCTGATAAACCCCAGAAAAATGACTAAGTCCAAAAAAAAAATTTTTTCAACTTTTTTCAATTTTACCCCCGTGGGATATATATTCTTCCCACACACATTTGGAACTCTCCTGGGGTACCCTCACACATATTATTCCCTCATTTAGTGGATATTGTCACAAAAAAGTGAAATTTTCAAAAATCCAGAAAATTGGCTGAAAAAAACTAAATAACAAGGACTCATTGGGCGAATCGCTCTGGAACTGAAATCGGAACGCTCACTGACATTTCCCCTATCTGAAAGTCTGATAAATGCCGGAAAAATGACTAAGTCCCAAAAAAAATTTTTTTCAACTTTTTTCAATTTTACCCCCGTGGGATATATATTCTTCCCACACACATTTGGAACTATCCTTCGGTACCCTTACACATATTATTCCCTCATTTAGTGGATATTTTCACAAAAAAGTGAAATTTTCAAAAATCCAGAAAATTGGCTGAAAACGACTAAATATCAAGGACTCATTGGGCGAATCACTCTGAAACTGAAATCAGAATGCTCACTGACATTTCCCCTATCTGAAAGTCTGATAAACGCCGGAAAAATGACTAAGTCCCAAAAAAATTCTTTTCAACTTTTTTCAATTTTACCCCCGTGGGATATATATTCTACCCACACACATTTGGAACTCTCCTGGGGTACCCTCATACATATTATTCCCTCATTTAGTGGATATTTTCACAAAAAAGTGAAATTTTCAAAAATCCAGAAAATTGGCTGAAAACGACTAAATATCAAGGACTCATTGGGCGAATCGCTCTGGAACTGAAATGGGAATGCTCACTGACATTTCCCCTATCTTAAAGTCTGATAAACCCCAGAAAAATGATTAAGTCCAAAAAAAAATTTTTTTCAACTTTTTTCAATTTTACCCCCGTGGGATATATATTCTTCCCACACACATTTGGAACTCTCCTGGGGTACCCTCACACATATTATTCCCTCATTTAGTGGATATTGTCACAAAAAAGTGAAATTTTCAAAAATCCAGAAAATTGGCTGAAAACAACTAAATAACAAGGACTCATTGGGCGAATCGCTCTGGAACTGAAATCGGAACGCTCACTGACATTTCCCCTATCTGAAAGTCTGATAAATGCCAGAAAAATGACTAAGTCCAAAAAAAAATTTTTTCAACTTTTTTCAATTTTACCCCCGTGGGATATATATTCTACCCACACACATTTGGAACTCTCCTGGGGTACCCTCATACATATTATTCCCTCATTTAGTGGATATTTTCACAAAAAAGTGAAATTTTCAAGAATCCAGAAAATTGGCTGAAAACGACTAAACATCAAGGACTCATTGGGCGAATCGCTCTGGAACTGAAATCAGAATGCTCACTGATATTTGCCCTATCTGAAAGTCTGATAAACGCCGGAAAAATGACTAAGTCCAAAAAAAAATTTTTTTAAACTTTTTTCAATTTTACCCCCGTGGGATACATATTCTACCCACACACATTTGGAACTCTCCTTTGGTACCCTCACACATATTATTCCCTCATTTAGTGGATATTTTAACAAAAAAGTGAAATTTTCAAAAATCCAGAAAATTGGCTGAAAACGACTAAATATCAAGGACTTATTGGGCGAATCGCTCTGGAACTGAAAACGAAACGCTCACTGACATTTCTCCTATCTGAAAGTGTGATAAACGTCAGAAAAATGACTAAGTCCAAAAAAAAAATTTTTTCAACTTTTTTCAATTTTACCCCCGTGGGATATATATTCTACCCACACACATTTGGAACTCTCCTTCGGTACCCTCACACATATTATTCCCTCATTTAGTGGATATTTTCACAAAAAAGTGAAATTTTCAAAAATCCAGAAAATTGGCTGAAAACGACTAAATATCAAAGACTCATTGGGCGAATCGCTCTGGAACTGAAATCGGAACACTCACTGACATTTCCCCTATCTGAAAGTCTGATAAACGCCAGAAAAATGACTAAGTGCAAAAAAAATTTTTTTTAACTTTTTTCAATTTTACCCCCGTGGTCTATATATTTTACCCACACACATTTGGAACTCTCCTGGGGTACCCTCACACATATTATTCCCTCATTTAGTGGATATTTTCACAAAAAAGTGAAATTTTCAAAAATCAAGAAAATTGGCTGAAAACGACTAAATATCATGGACTTATTGGGCGAATCGCTCTGGAACTGAAATCGCAATGCTCACTGACATTTCCCCTATCTGAAAGTCTGATAAACGCCAGAAAAATGACTAAGTCCAAAAAAAAAATTTTTCACATTTTTGCAATTTTACCCCCGTGGGATATATATTTCTCCCACACACATTTGGAACTCTCCTGGGGTACCCTCACACTTATTATTCCCTCATTTAGTGGATATTTTCACAAAAAAGTGAAATTTTCAAAAATCAAGAAAATTGGCTGAAAACGACTAAATATCAAGGACTCACTGGGCGAATCGCTCTGGAACTGAAATCGGAACGCTCACTGACATTTCCCCTATCTGAAAGTCTGATAAACGGCGGAAAAATGACTAAGTCCCCAAAAAAATTTTTTTCAACTTTTTCAATTTTACCCCCGTGGGATATATATTCTTCCCACACACATTTGGAACTCTCCTGGGGTACCCTCACACTTATTATTCCCTAATTTAGTGGATATTTTCACAAAAAAGTGAAATTTTCAAAAATCCAGAAATTTGGCTGAAAACGACAAAATAACAAGGACTCATTGGGCGAATCGCTCTGGAACTGAAATCGGAACGCTCACTGACATTTCCCCTATCTGAAAGTCTGATAAACGCCGGAAAAATGACTAAGTCCCAAAAAAATTCTTTTCAACTTTTTTCAATTTTACCCCCGTGGGATATATATTCTACCCACACACATTTGGAACTCTCCTGGGGTACCCTCATACATATTATTCCCTCATTTAGTGGATATTTTCACAAAAAAGTGAAATTTTCAAAAATCCAGAAAATTGGCTGAAAACGACTAAATATCAAAGACTCATTGGGCGAATCGTTCTGGAACTGAAATCGGAACGCTCACTGACATTTCCCCTATCTTAAAGTCTGATAAACGCCAGAAAAATGACTAAATCAAAAAAAAAATTTTTTTCAACTTTTTTGAATTTTACCCCCATGGGATATATATTCTACCCACACACATTTGGAACTCTCCTGGGGTACCATCATACATATTATTCCCTCATTTAGTGGATATTTTCACAAAAAAAGTGAAATTTTCAAAAATCCAGAAAATTGGCTGAAAACGACAAAATAACAAGGACTCATTGGGCGAATCGCTCTGGAACTGAAATCGTAACGCTCACTGACATTTCCCCTGTCTGAAAGTCTGATAAAAGGCGGAAAAATGACTAAGTCCAAAAAAAAATTTTTTCACATTTTTTCAATTTTACCCCCGTGGGATATATATTCTACCAACACACATTTGGAACTCTACTGGGGTACCCTCATACATATTATTCCCTCATTTAGTGGATATTTTCACAAAAAAGTGAAATTTTCAAAAATCCAGAAAATTGGCTGAAAACGACTAAATATCAAAGACTCATTGGGCGAATCGCTCTGGAACGGAAATCGGAATGCTCACTGACATTTCCCCTATCTTAAAGTCTGATAAACGCCAGAAAAATGACTAAATTCCAAAAAAAAATTTTTTTAAACTTTTTTCAATTTTACCCCCATGGGATATATATTCTACTCACACACATTTGGAACTCTCCTGGGGTACCCTCATACATATTATTCCCTCATTTAGTGGATATTTTCACAAAAAAGTGAAATTTTCAAAAATCCAGAATATTGGCTGAAAACGACTAAATATCAAAGACTCATTGGGCGAATCGCTCTGGAACTGAAATCGGAATGCTCACTGACATTTCCCCTATCTGAAAGTCTGATAAACGTCGGAAAAATGACTAAGTCCAAAAAAAAATTTTTTTCAACTTTTTTCAATTTTACCCCCGTGGGATATATATTCTACACACACACATTTGGAACTCTCCTGGGGTACCCTCATACATATTATTCCCTCATTTAGTGGATATTTTCACAAAAAAGTGAAATTTTCAAAAATCCAGAAAATTGGCTGAAAACGACTAAATATCAAAGACTCATTGGGCGAATCGCTCTGGAACTGAAATCGGAACGCTCACTGACATTTCCCCTATCTTAAAGTCTGATAAATGCCAGAAAAATGACTAAATCCCCAAAAAAATTTTTTTAAACTTTTTTCAATTTTACCCCCGTGGGATATATATTCTACCCACACACATTTGGAACTCTCCTTTGGTACCCTCACACATATTATTCCCTCATTTAGTGGATATTTTCACAAAAAAGTGAAATTTTCAAAAATCCAGAAAATTGGCTGAAAACGACTAAATATCAAGGACTTATTGGGCGAATCGCTCTGGAACTGAAATCGAAACGCTCACTGACATTTCTCCTATCTGAAAGTCTGATAAACGTCGGAAAAATGACTAAGTCCAAAAAAAAATTTTTTCAACTTTTTTCAATTTTACCCCCGTGGGATATATATTTTACCCACACACATTTGGAACTCTAGTGGGGTACCCTCACACATATTATTCCCTCATTTAGTGGATATTTTCACAAAAAAGTGAAATTTTCAAAAATCAAGAAAAATTCTCTGAAAACGACTAAATATCAAGGACTTATTGGGCGAATCGCTCTGGAACTGAAATCGCAACGCTCACTGACATTTCCCCTATCTGAATGTCTGATAAACGCCGGAAAAATGACTAAGTCCAAAAAAAAATTTTTTTCAACTTTTTTCAATTTTACCCCCATGGGATATATATGTTACCCACACACATTTGGAACTCTCCTGGGGTACCCTCACACATATTATTCCCTCATTTAGTGGATATTTTCACAAAAAAGTGAAATTTTCAAAAATCAAGAAAATTGGCTGAAAACGACTAAATATCAAGGATTCATTGGGAGAATCGCTGTGGAACTGAAATCGGAACACTCACTGACATTTCCCCTATCTGAAAGTCTGATAAACGGCGGAAAAATGACTAAGTCCAAAAAAAAATTTTTTTCAACTTTTTCAATTTTACCCCCGTGGGATATATATTCTTCCCACACACATTTGGAACTCTCCTGGGGTACCCTCACACATATTATTCCCTCATTTAGTGGATATTTTCACAAAAAAGTGAAATTTTCAAAAATCCAGAAAATTGGCTGAAAACGACAAAATAACAAGGACTCATTGGGCGAATCGCTCTGGAACTGAAATCGGAACGTTCACTGACATTTCCCCTATCTGAAAGTCTGATAAAAGGCGGAAAAATGACTAAGTCCAAAAAAAAAAATGTTTTCAATTTTACCCCCGTGGGATATATATTCTACCCACACACATGTTAAACTCTCCTGGGGTACCATCATACATATTATTCGCTCATTTAGTGGATATTTTCACAAAAAAAGTGAAATTTTCAAAAATCCAGAAAATTGGCTGAAAACGACTAAATATCAAGGACTCATTGGGCGAATCGCTCTGGAACTGAAATTGGAACGCTCACTGACATTTCCCCTATCTGAAAGTCTGATAAACGCCGGAAAAATGACTAAGTCCAAAAAAAAATTTTTTTCAACTTTTTTAAATTTTACCCCTGTGGGATATATATTCTACCCACACACATTTAGAACTCTCCTGGGGTACCCTCACACATATTATTCCCTCATTTAGTGGATATTTTCACAAAAAAGTGAAATTTTCAAAAATCCAGAAAATTGGCTGAAAACTACTAAATATCAAGGACTCATTGGGCACTCTGGAACTGAAATCAGAACACTCACTGACATTTCCCCTGTCTTAAAGTCTGATAAACGCCAGAAAAATGACTAAATCCAAAAAAAAAATTTTTTCAACTTTTTCAATTTTACCCCCATGGGATATATATTCTACCCACACACATTTGGAACTCTCCTGTGGTACCCTCATACATATTATTCCCTGATTTAGTGGATATTTTCACAAAAAAGTGAAATTTTCAAAAATCCAGAAAATTGGCTGAAAACGACTAAATATCAAGGACTCATTGGGCGAATCACTCTGGAACTGAAATCGGAACGCTCACTGACATTTCTCCTATCTGAAAGTCTGATAAACGTCGGAAAAATGACTAAGTCCAAAAAAAAATTTTTTTCAACTTTTTTCAATTTTACCCCCGTGGGATATATATTCTACCCACACACATTTGGAACTCTTCTTCGGTACCCTCACACATATTATTCCCTCATTTAGTGGATATTTTCACAAAAAAGTGAAATTTTCAAAAATCCAGAAAATTGGCTGAAAACGACTAAATATCAAAGACTCATTGGGCGAATCATTCTGGAACTGAAATCGGAATGCTCACTGACATTTCCCCTATCTTAAAGTCTGATAAACGCCAGAAAAATGACTAAATCAAAAAAAAATTTTTTTTCAACTTTTTTGAATTTTACCCCCATGGGATATATATTCTACCCACACACATTTGGAACTCTCCTGGGGTACCATCATACATATTATTCCCTCATTTAGTGGATATTTTCACAAAAAAAGTGAAATTTTCAAAAATCCAGAAAATTGGCTGAAAACGACAAAATAACAAGGACTCATTGGGCGAATCGCTCTGGAACTGAAATCGTAACGCTCACTGACATTTCCCCTGTCTGAAAGTCTGATAAAAGGCGGAAAAATGACTAAGTCCAAAAAAAAAATTTTTTCACATTTTTTCAATTTTACCCCCGTGGGATATATATTCTACCAACACACATTTGGAACTCTACTGGGGTACCCTCATACATATTATTCCCTCATTTAGTGGATATTTTCACAAAAAAGTGAAATTTTCAAAAATCCAGAAAATTGGCTGAAAACGACTAAATATCAAAGACTCATTGGGCGAATCGCTCTGGAACGGAAATCGGAATGCTCACTGACATTTCCCCTATCTTAAAGTCTGATAAACACCAGAAAAATGACTAAATTCCAAAAAAAAATTTTTTTAAACTTTTTTCAATTTTACCCCCGTGGGATATATATTCTACCCACACACATTTGGAACTCTCCTGGGGTACTCTCATACATATTATTCCCTCATTTAGTGGATATTTTCACAAAAAAGTGTAATTTTCAAAAATCAAGAAAATTGGCTGAAAACGACTAAATATCATGGACTTATTGGGCGAATCGCTCTGGAACTGAAATCGGAACACTCACTGACATTTCCCCTATCTGAAAGTCTGATAAACGCCAGAAAAATGACTAAGTGCAAAAAAAATTTTTTTTAACTTTTTTCAATTTTACCCCCGTGGTCTATATATTTTACCCACACACATTTGGAACTCTCCTGGGGTACCCTCACACATATTATTCCCTCATTTAGTGGATATTTTCACAAAAAAGTGAAATTTTCAAAAATCAAGAAAATTGGCTGAAAACGACTAAATATCATGGACTTATTGGGCGAATCGCTCTGGAACTGAAATCGCAATGCTCACTGACATTTCCCCTATCTGAAAGTCTGATAAACGCCAGAAAAATGACTAAGTCCAAAAAAAAATTTTTTCACATTTTTTCAATTTTACCCCCGTGGGATATATATTTCTCCCACACACATTTGGAACTCTCCTGGGGTACCCTCACACTTATTATTCCCTAATTTAGTGGATATTTTCACAAAAAAGTGAAATTTTCAAAAATCCAGAAAATTGGCTGAAAACGACTAAATATCAAAGACTCATTGGGCGAATCGTTCTGGAACTGAAATCGGAATGCTCACTGACATTTCCCCTATCTTAAAGTCTGATAAACGCCAGAAAAATGACTAAATCAAAAAAAAAATTTTTTTCAACTTTTTTGAATTTTACCCCCATGGGATATATATTCTACCCACACACATTTGGAACTCTCCTGGGGTACCATCATACATATTATTCCCTCATTTAGTGGATATTTTCACAAAAAAAGTGAAATTTTCAAAAATCCAGAAAATTGGCTGAAAACGACAAAATAACAAGGACTCATTGGGCGAATCGCTCTGGAACTGAAATCGTAACGCTCACTGACATTTCCCCTGTCTGAAAGTCTGATAAAAGGCGGAAAAATGACTAAGTCCAAAAAAAAAATTTTTTCACATTTTTTCAATTTTACCCCCGTGGGATATATATTCTACCCACACACATTTGGAACTCTCCTGGGGTACCCTCATACATATTATTCCCTCATTTAGTGGATATTTTCACAAAAAAGTGAAATTTTCAAAAATCCAGAAAATTGGCTGAAAACGACTAAATATCAAAGATTCATTGGGCGAATCGTTCTGGAACTGAAATCGGAACGCTCACTGACATTTCCCCTATCTTAAAGTCTGATAAACGCCAGAAAAATGACTAAATCAAAAAAAAAATTTTTTCAACTTTTTTCAATTTTACCCCCGTGGGATATATATTCTACACACACACATTTGGAACTCTCCTGGGGTACCCTCATACATATTATTCCCTCATTTAGTGGATATTTTCACAAAAAAGTGAAATTTTCAAAAATCCAGAAAATTGGCTGAAAACGACTAAATATCAAAGACTCATTGGGCGAATCGCTCTGGAACTGAAATCGGAACGCTCACTGACATTTCCCCTATCTTAAAGTCTGATAAATGCCAGAAAAATGACTAAATCCCCAAAAAAAATTTTTTCAACTTTTTTGAATTTTACCCCCATGGGATATATATTCTACCCACACACATTTGGAACTCTCCTGGGGTACCCTCATACATATTATTCCCTCATTTAGTGGATATTTTCACAAAAAAGTGAAATTTTCAAAAATCCAGAAAATTGTCTGAAAACGACTAAATATCAAGGACTCATTGGGCGAATCGCTCTGGAACTGAAATTGGAACGCTCACTGACATTTCCTCTATCTGAAAGTCTGATAAACGCCGGAAAAATGACTAAGTCCAAAAAAAAAAATGTTTTCAATTTTACCCCCGTGGGATATATATTCTACCCACACACATTTGGAACTCTCCTGGGGTACCATCATACATATTATTCCCTCATTTAGTGGATATTTTCACAAAAAAAGTGAAATTTTCAAAAATCCAGAAAATTGGCTGAAAACGACTAAATATCAAGGACTCATTGGGCGAATCGCTCTGGAACTGAAATTGGAATGCTCACTGACATTTCCCCTATCTGAAAGTCTGATAAACGCCGGAAAAATGACTAAGTCCAAAAAAAAATTTTTTTCAACTTTTTTAAATTTTACCCCTGTGGGATATATATTCTACCCACACACATTTAGAACTCTCCTGGGGTACCCTCACACATATTATTCCCTCATTTAGTGGATATTTTCACAAAAAAGTGAAATTTTCAAAAATCCAGAAAATTGGCTGAAAACTACTAAATATCAAGGACTCATTGGGCACTCTGGAACTGAAATCAGAACACTCACTGACATTTCCCCTGTCTTAAAGTCTGATAAACGCCAGAAAAATGACTAAATCCAAAAAAAAAATTTTTTCAACTTTTTCAATTTTACCCCCATGGGATATATATATTCTACCCACACACATTTGGACCTATCCTGGGGTACCCTCACACATATTATTCCCTCATTTAGTGGATATTTTCACAAAAAAGTGAAATTTTCAAAAATCCAGAAAATTGGCTGAAAACGAATAAATATCAAGGACTCATTGGGCGAATCGCTCTGGAACTGAAATCGGAACGCTCACTGACATTTCCCCTATCTGAAAGTCTGATAAACGCCGGAAAAATGACTAAGTCCAAAAAAAAATTTCTATCAACTTTTTTCAATTTTACCCCCGTGGGATATATATTCTTCCCACACACATTTGGAACTCTCCTGGGGTACCCTCACACATATTATTCACTCATTTAGTGGATATTTTCATAAAAAAGTGAAATGTTCAAAAATCCAGAAAATTGGCTGAAAACGACTAAATATCAAGGACTCATTGGGCGAATCACTCTGGAACTGAAATCGGAACACTCACTGACATTTCCCCTATCTGAAAGTCTGATAAACGCCAGAAAAATGACTAAGTGCAAAAAAAATTTTTTTTTTACTTTTTTCAATTTTACCCCCGTGGGAAATATATTTTACCCACACACATTTGGAACTCTCCTGGGGTACCCTCACACATATTATTCCCTCATTTAGTGGATATTTTCACAAAAAAGTGAAATTTTCAAAAATCAAGAAAATTTCTCTGAAAACGACTAAATATCAAGGACTTATTGGGCGAATCGCTCTGGAACTGAAATCGCAACGCTCACTGACATTTCCCCTATCTGAAAGTCTGATAAACGCCGGAAAAATGACTAAGTCCAAAAAAAAATTTTTTTCAACTTTTTCAATTTTACCGCCGTGGGATATATATGTTACCCACACACATTTGGAACTCTCCTGGGATACACTCACACTTATTATTCCCTAATTTAGTGGATATTTTCACAAAAAAGTGAAATTTTCAAAAATCCAGAAAATTGGCTGAAAACGACAAAATAACAAGGACTCATTGGGCGAATCGCTCTGGAACTGAAATCGGAATGCTCACTGACATTTCCCCTATCTGAAAGTCTGATAAAAGGCGGAAAAATGACTAAGTCCAAAAAAAAATTTTTTTCACATTTTTTCAATTTTACCCCCGTGGGATATATATTCTTCCCACACACATTTGGACCTCTCCTGCGATACCCTCACACATATTATTCCCTCATTTAGTGGATATTTTCACAAAAAAGTGAAATTTTCAAAAATCCAGAAAATTGGCTGAAAACGACTCTATATCAAGGACTCATTGGGCGAATCACTCTGAAACTGAAATCAGAATGCTCATTGACATTTCCCCTATCTGAAAGTCTGATAAACGCCGGAAAAATGACTAAGTCCCAAAAAAATTCTTTTCAACTTTTTTCAATTTTACCCCCGTGGGATATATATTCTTCCCACACACATTTGGAACTCTCCTGGGGTACCCTCACACATATTATTCCCTCATTTAGTGGATATTTTCACAAAGAAGTGAAATTTTCAAAAATCCAGAAAATTGGCTGAAAACGACTAATTATCAAGGACTCATTGGGCGAATCGCTCTGGAACTGAAATCGGAACGCTCACTGACATTTCCCCTATCTGAAAGTCTGATAAACGTCGGAAAAATGACTAAGTCCAAAAAAAATTTTTTTTAAACTTTTTTCAATTTTACCCCCGTGGGATATATATTCTACCCACACAAATTTGGAACTCTCCTTCGGTACCCTCACACATATTATTCCCTCATTTAGTGGATATTTTCACAAAAAAGTGAAATTTTCAAAAATCCAGAAAATTGGCTGAAAACGACTAAATATCAAAGACTCATTTGGCGAATCGCTCTGGAACTGAAATGGGAATGCTCACTGACATTTCCCCTGCCTTAAAGTCTGATAAACGCTGGAAAAATGACTAAGTCCAAAAAAAAAATTTTTTCAACTTTTTTCAATTTTACCCCCGTGGGATATATATTCTACCCACACACATTTGGAACTCTCCTTCGGTACCCTCACACATATTATTCCCTCATTTAGTGGATATTTTCACAAAAAAGTGAAATTTTCAAAAATCAAGAAAATTGGCTGAAAACGACTAAATATCAAGGACTTATTGGGCGAATCGCTCTGGAACTGAAATCGAAACGCTCACTGACATTTCTCCTATCTGAAAGTCTGATAAACGTCGGAAAAATGACTAAGTCCAAAAAAAAATTTTTTCAACTTTTTTCAATTTTACCCCCGTGGGATATATATTCTACCCACACATATTTGGAACTCTAGTGGGGTACCCTCACACATATTATTCCCTCATTTAGTGGATATTTTCACAAAAAAGTGAAATTTTCAAAAATCAAGAAAATTTCTCTGAAAACGACTAAATATCAAGGACTTATTGGGCGAATCGCTCTGGAACTGAAATCGCAACGCTCACTGACATTTCCCCTATCTGAAAGTCTGATAAACGCCGGAAAAATGACTAAGTCCAAAAAAAAATTTTTTTCAACTTTTTTCAATTTTACCCCATGGGATATATATGTTACCCACACACATTTGGAACTCTCCTGGGGTACCCTCACACATATTATTCCCTCATTTAGTGGATATTTTCACAAAAAAGTGAAATTTTCAAAAATCAAGAAAATTGGCTGAAAACGACTAAATATCAAGGATTCATTGGGCGAATCGCTCTGGAACTGAAATCGCAACGCTCACTGACATTTCCCCTATCTGAAAGTCTGATAAACGGCAGAAAAATGACTAAGTCCAAAAAAAAATTTTTTTCAACTTTTTCAATTTTACCCCCGTGGGATATATATTCTTCCCACACACATTTGGAACTCTCCTGGGGTACCCTCACACTTTTTATTCCCTAATTTAGTGGATATTTTCACAAAAAAGTGAAATTTTCAAAAATCCAGAAAATTGGCTGAAAACGACAAAATAACAAGGACTCATTGGGCGAATCGCTCTGGAACTGAAATCGGAACGTTCACTGACATTTCCCCTATCTGAAAGTCTGATAAAAGGCTGAAAAATGACTAAGTCCAAAAAAAAATTTTTTTCACATTTTTTCAATTTTACCCCCGTGGGATATATATTCTTCCCACACACATTTGGACCTCTCCTGCGATACCCTCACACATATTATTCCCTCATTTAGTGGATATTTTCACAAAAAAGTGAAATTTTCAAAAATCCAGAAAATTGGCTGAAAACGACTAAATATCAAGGACTCATTGGGCGAATCACTCTGAAACTGAAATCAGAATGCTCACTGACATTTCCCCTATCTGAAAGTCTGATAAACGCCGGAAAAATGACTAAGTCCCAAAAAAATTCTTTTCAACTTTTTTCAATTTTACCCCCGTGGGATATATATTCTACCCACACACATTTGGGACTCTCCTTCGGTACCCTCACACATATTATTCCCTCATTTAGTGGATATTTTCACAAAAAAGTGAAATTTTCAAAAATCCAGAAAATTGGCTGAAAACAACTAAATAACAAGGACTCATTGGGCGAATCGCTCTGGAACTAAAATCGGAACGCTCACTGACATTTCCCCTATCTGAAAGTCTGATAAACGCCGGAAAAATGACTAAGTCCAAAAAAATATTTTTTTCAACTTTTTTAAATTTTACCCCCGTGGGATATATATTCTACCCACACACATTTGGAACTTTCCTGGGGTACCCTCACACATATTATTCCCTCATTTAGTGGATATTGTCACAAAAAAGTGAAATTTTCAAAAATCCAGAAAATTGGCTGAAAACAACTAAATAACAAGGACTCATTGGGCGAATCGCTCTGGAACTAAAATCGGAACGCTCACTGACATTTCCCCTATCTGAAAGTCTGATAAACGCCGGAAAAATGACTAAGTCCAAAAAAAAAATTTTTTCAACTTTTTTCAATTTTACCCCCGTGGGATATATATTCTACCCACACACATTTGGAACTCTCCTTCTGTACCCTCACACATATTATTCCCTCATTTAGTGGATATTTTCACAAAAAAGTGAAATTTTCAAAAATCCAGAAAATTGGCTGAAAACGACTAAATATCAAAGACTCATTGGGCGAATCGCTCTGGAACTGAAATGGGAATGCTCACTGACATTTCCCCTATCTTAAAGTCTGATAAACGCCAGAAAAATGACTAAGTCCAAAAAAAATATTTTTTTAACTTTTTTCAATTTTACCCCCGTGGGTTATATATTCTACCCACACACATTTGGAACTCTCCTGGGGTACTCTCATACATATTATTCCCTCATTTAGTGGATATTTTCACAAAAAAGTGTAATTTTCAAAAATCAAGAAAATTGGCTGAAAACGACTAAATATCAAGGACTTATTGGGCGAATCGCTCTGGAACTGAAATAGAAACGCTCACTGACATTTCTCCTATCTGAAAGTCTGATAAACGTCGGAAAAATGACTAAGTCCAAAAAAAAAATTTTTTCAACTTTTTTCAATTTTACCCCCGTGGGATATATGTTCTACCCACACACATTTGGAACTCTTCTTCGGCACCCTCACACATATTATTCCCTCATTTAGTGGATATTTTCACAAAAAAGTGAAATTTTCAAAAATCAAGAAAATTGGCTGAAAACGACTAAATATCAAGGACTTATTGGGCGAATCGCTCTGGAACTGAAATCGAAACGCTCACTGACATTTCTCCTATCTGAAAGTCTGATAAACGTCGGAAAAATGACTAAGTCCAAAAAAAAATTTTTTTCAACTTTTTTCAATTTTACCCCCATGGGATATATATTCTACCCACACACATTTGGAACTCTAGTGGGGTACCCTCACACATATTATTCCCTCATTTAGTGGATATTTTCACAAAAAAGTGAAATTTTGAAAAATCCAAAAAATTGGCTGAAAACGACTAAATATCAAGGACTCATTGGGCGAATCGCTCTGGAACTGAAATCGCAACGCTCACTGACATTTCCCCTCTCTGAAAGTCTGATAAACGCCGGAAAAATGACTAAGTCCAAAAAAAAATTTTTTCACATTTTTTCAATTTTACCCCCGTGGGATATATATTTCTCCCACACACATTTGGAACTCTCCTGGGGTACCCTCACACTTATTATTCCCTCATTTAGCGGATATTTTCACAAAAAAGTGAAATTTTCAAAAATCCAGAAAATTGGCTGAAAACGACTAAATAACAAGGACTCAATGGGCGAATCGCTCTGGAACTGAAATCAGAATGCTCACTGACATTTCCCCTATCTGAAAGTCTGATAAACGCCGGAAAAATGACTAAGTCCAAAAAAAAATTTTTTTCAAATTTTTTCAATTTTACCCCCATGGGATATATATGTTACCCACACACATTTGGAACTCTCCTGGGGTACCCTCACACTTATTATTCCCTCATTTAGTGGATATTTTCACAAAAAAGTGAAATTTTCAAAAATCCAGAAAATTGGCTGAAAACGACAAAATAACAAGGACTCATTGGGCGAATCGCTCTGGAACTGAAATCGGAACACTCACTGACATTTCCCCTATCTGAAAGTCTGATAAAAGGCGGAAAAATGACTAAGTCCAAAAAAAAATTTTTTTCACATTTTTTCAATTTTACCCCCGTGGGATATATATTCTTCCCACACACATTTGGACCTCTCCTGCGATACCCTCACACATATTATTCCCTCATTTAGTGGATATTTTCACAAAAAAGTGAAATTTTCAAAAATCCAGAAAATTGGCTGAAAACGACTAAATATCAAGGACTCATTGGGCGAATCACTCTGAAACTGAAATCAGAATGCTCACTGACATTTCCCCTATCTGAAAGTCTGATAAACGCCGGAAAAATGACTAAGTCCCAAAAAAATTATTTTCAACTTTTTTCAATTTTACCCCCGTGGGACATATATTCTACCCACACACATTTGGAACTCTCCTGGGGTACCCTCATACATATTATTCCCTCATTTAGTGGATATTTTCACAAAAAAGTGAAATTTTCAAAAATCCAGAAAATTGGCTGAAAACGACTAAATATCAAAGACTCATTGGACGAATCGTTCTGGAACTGAAATCGGAATGCTCACTGACATTTCCCCTATCTGAAAGTCTGATAAACGCCAGAAAAATGACTAAATCAAAAAAAAAATTTTTTTCAACTTTTTTGAATTTTACCCCCATGGGATATATATTCTACCCACACACATTTGGAACTCTCCTGGGGTACCATCATACATATTATTCCCTCATTTAGTGGATATTTTCACAAAAAAAGTGAAATTTTCAAAAATCCAGAAAATTGGCTGAAAATGACAAAATAACAAGGACTCATTGGGCGAATCGCTCTGGAACTAAAATCGTAACGCTCACTGACATTTCCCCTGTCTGAAAGTCTGATAAAAGGCGGAAAAATGACTAAGTCCAAAAAAAAAATTTTTTCACATTTTTTCAATTTTACCCCCGTGGGATATAAATTCTACCAACACACATTTGGAACTCTACTGGGGTACCCTCATACATATTATTCCCTCATTTAGTGGATATTTTCACAAAAAAGTGAAATTTTCAAAAATCCAGAAAATTGGCTGAAAACGACTAAATATCAAAGACTCATTGGGCGAATCGCTCTGGAACTGAAATCGGAATGCTCACTGACATTTCCCCTATCTTAAAGTCTGATAAACGCCAGAAAAATGACTAAATTCCAAAAAAAAAATTTTTAAACTTTTTTCAATTTTACCCCCATGGGATATATATTCTACTCACACACATTTGGAACTCTCCTGGGGTACCCTCATACATATTATTCCCTCATTTAGTGGATATTTTCACAAAAAAGTGAAATTTTCAAAAATCCAGAAAATTGGCTGAAAACGACTAAATATCAAGGACTCATTGGGCGAATCATTCTGGAACTGAAATCGGAACGCTCACTGACATTTCCCCTATCTGAAAGTCTAATAAACGTCGGAAAAATAACTAAGTCCAAAAAAAAATTTTTTTAAACTTTTTTCAATTTTACCCTTGTGGGATATATATTCTTCCCACACACATTTAGAACTCTCCTGGGGTACCCTCACACATATTATTCCCTCATTTAGTGGATATTTTGACAAAAAAGTGAAATTTTCAGAAATCCAGAAAATTGGCTGAAGACGACTAAATATCAAAGACTCATTGGACGAATCACTCTGGAACTGAAATCGGAACGCTCACTGACATTTCCCCTATCTGAAAGTCTAATAAACGTCGGAAAAATGACTAAGTCCAAAAAAAAATTTTTTTCAACTTTTTTCAATTTTAACCCCGTGGGATATATATTCTTCCCACACACATTTGGAACTCTCCTTGGGTACCCTCACACATATTATTCCCTCATTTAGTGGATATTTTCACAAAAAAGTGAAATGTTCAAAAATCCAGAAAATTGGCTGAAAACGACTAAATATCAAGGACTCATTGGGCAAATCGCTCTGGAACTGAAATCGGAACGCTCACTGACAGTTCCCCTATCTGAAAGTCTGATAAACGCCGGAAAAATAACTAAGTCCAAAAAAAAATTTTTTTCAACTTTTTTCAATTTTACCCTTGTGGGATATATATTCTTCCCACACACATTTAGAACTCTCCTGGGGTACCCTCACACATATTATTCCCTCATTTAGTGGATATTTTGACAAAAAAGTGAAATTTTCAAAAATCCAGAAAATTGGCTGAAGACGACTAAATATCAAAGACTCATTGGACGAATCACTCTGGAACTGAAATCGGAACGCTCACTGACATTTCCCCTATCTGAAAGTCTAATAAACGTCGGAAAAATGACTAAGTCCAAAAAAAAAAATGTTTTCAATTTTACCCCCGTGGGATATATATTCTACCCACACATATTTTGAACTCTCCTTGGGTACCCTCACACATATTATTCCCTCATTTAGTGGATATTTTCACAAAAAAGTGAAATGTTCAAAAATCCAGAAAATTGGCTGAAGACGACTAAATATCAAGGACTCATTGGGCGAATCACTCTGGAACTGAAATCAGAATGCTCACTGACATTTCCCCTATCTGAAAGTCTGATAAACGCCGGAAAAATGACTAAGTCCAAAAAAAATTTTTTTCAACTTTTTGCAATTTTACCCCCGTGGGATATATATTCTACACACACACATTTGGAACTCTCCTGGGGTACCCTCATACATATTATTCCCTCATTTAGTGGATATTTTCACAAAAAAGTGAAGTTTTCAAAAATCCAGAAAATTGGCTGAAAACGACTAAATATCAAAGACTCATTGGGCGAATCGCTCTGGAACTGAAATCGGAACACTCACTGACATTTCCCCTATCTTAAAGTCTGATAAATGCCAGAAAAATGACTAAATCCCCCAAAAAAATTTTTTCAACTTTTTTGAATTTTACCCCCATGGGATATATATTCTACCCACACACATTTGGAACTCTCCTGGGGTACCCTCATACATTTTATTCCCTCATTTAGTGGATATTTTCACAAAAAAGTGAAATTTTCAAAAATCCAGAAAATTGGCTGAAAACGACTAAATATCAAGGACTCATTGGGCGAATCACTCTGGAACAGAAATCGGAACGCTCACTGACATTTCCTCTATCTGAAAGTCTGATAAACGCCGGAAAAATGACTAAGTCCAAAAAAAATTTTTTTAAACTTTTTTAAATTTTACCCCTGTGGGATATATATTCTTCCCACACACATTTGGAACTCTCCTTGGGTACCCTCACACATATTATTCCCTCATTTAGTGGATATTTTCACAAAAAAGTGAAATGTTCAAAAATCCAGAAAATTGGCTGAAAACGACTAAATATCAAGGACTCATTGGGCAAATCGCTCTGGAACTGAAATCGGAACGCTCACTGACATTTCCCCTATCTGAAAGTCTGATAAACGCCGGAAAAATGACTAAGTCCAAAAAAAATTTTTTTTCAACTTTTTTCAATTTTACCCTTGTGGGATATATATTCTTCCCACACACATTTAGAACTCTCCTGGGGTACCCTCACACATATTATTCCCTCATTTAGTGGATATTTTGACAAAAAAGTGAAATTTTCAAAAATCCAGAAAATTGGCTGAAGACGACTAAATATCAAAGACTCATTGGGCAAATTACTCTGGAACTGAAATCGGAATGCTCACTGACATTTCCCCTATCTGAAAGTCTGATAAACGCCGGAAAAATGACTAAGTCCAAAAAAAATTTTTTTTCAACTTTTTTCAATTTTACCCCCTTCAGATATATATTCTACCCACACACATTTGGACCTCTCCTGGGGTACCCTCACACATATTATTCCCTCATTTAGTGGATATTTTCACAAAAAAGTGAAATTTTAAAAAATCCAGAAAATTGGCTGAAGACGACTAAATATCAAAGACTCATTGGGCGAATCACTCTGGAACTGAAATCGGAATGCTCACTGACATTTCCCCTATCTTAAAGTCTGATAAACGGCAGAAAAATGACCAAGTCCAAAGAAAATTTTTTTTCAACTTTTTTCAATTTTACCCCCGTCAGATAAATATTCTACCCACACACATTTGGAACTCTCCTGGGGTACCCTCATACATATTATTCCCTCATTTAGTGGATATTTTCACAAAAAAGTGAAATTTTCAAAAATCCAGAAAATTGGCTGAAAACGACTAAATATCAAGGACTCATTCGGTGAATCACTCTGGAACTGAAATCAGAATGCTCACTGACATTTCCCCCATCTGAAAGTCTGATAAACGCCGGAAAAATGACTAAGTCCAAAAAAAATTTTTTTCAACTTTTTTCAATTTTACCCCCGTGGGATATATATTCTACCCACACACATTTGGAACTCTCCTGGGGTACCCTCATACATATTATTCCCTCATTTAGTGGATATTTTCACAAAAAAGTGAAGTTTTCAAAAATCCAGAAAATTGGCTGAAAACGACTAAACATCAAGGACTCATTGGGCGAATCACTCTGGAACTGAAATCGGAATGCTCACTGACATTTCCCCTATATGAAAGTCTGATAAACGCCGGAAAAATAACTAAGTCCAAAAAAAAATTTTTTTCAACTTTTTTCAATTTTACCCTTGTGGGATATATATTCTTCCCACACACATTTAGAACTCTCCTGGGGTACCCTCACACATATTATTCCCTCATTTAGTGGATATTTTGACAAAAAAGTGAAATTTTCAAAAATTCAGAAAATTGGCTGAAGACGACTAAATATCAAAGACTCATTGGGCGAATCACTCTGGAACTGAAATCGGAACGCTCACTGACATTTCCCCTATCTGAAAGTCTGATAAACGCCAGAAAAATGACTAAGTCCAAAAAAAATTTTTTTCAACTTTTTTCAATTTTACCACCGTCAGATATATATTCTACCCGCACACATTTGGAACTCTCCTGGGGTACCCTCATACATATTATTCCCTCATTTAGTGGATATTTTCACAAAAAAGTGAAATTTTCAAAAATCCAGAAAATTGGCTGAAAACGACTAAATATCAAAGACTCAGTGGGCGAATCGCTCTGGAACTGAAATCGGAACGCTCACTGACATTTCCCCTATATTAAAGTCTGATAAACGCCAGAAAAATGACCAAGTACAAAAAAAAAATTTTTTTCAACTTTTTTCAATTTTACCACCGTCAGATATATATTCTACCCACACACATTTGGACCTCTCCTGGGGTACCCTCACACATATTATTCCCTCATTTAGTGGATATTTTCACAAAAAAGTGAAATTTTCAAAAATCCAGAAAATTGGCTGAAGACGACTAAATATCAAAGACTCATTGGGCGAATCACTCTGGAACTGAAATCGGAATGCTCACTGACATTTCCCCTATCTTAAAGTCTGATAAACGCCAGAAAAATGACTAAATCCCCCAAAAAAAATTTTTCAACTTTTTTGAATTTTACCCCCATGGGATATATATTCTACCCACACACATTTGGAACTCTCCTGGGGTACCCTCATACATATTATTCCCTCATTTAGTGGATATTTTCACAAAAAAGTGAAATGTTCAAAAATCCAGAAAATTGGCTGAAAACGACTAAATATCAAGGACTCATTGGGCAAATCGCTCTGGAACTGAAATCGGAACGCTCACTGACATTTCCCCTATCTTAAAGTCTGATAAACGCCAGAAAAATGACCAAGTCCAAAAAAAAATTTTTTTCAACTTTTTTCAATTTTACCCCCGTGGGATATATATTCTTCCCACACACATTTGGAACTCTCCTTGGGTACCCTCACACATATTATTCCCTCATTTAGTGGATATTTTCACAAAAAAGTGAAATGTTCAAAAATCCAGAAAATTGGCTGAAAACGACTAAATATCAAGGACTCATTGGGCAAATCGCTCTGGAACTGAAATTGGAACGCTCACTGACATTTCCCCTATCTGAAAGTCTGATAAACGCCGGAAAAATAACTTAAGTCCAAAAAAAAATTTTTTTCAACTTTTTTCAATTTTACCCTTGTGGGATATATATTCTTCCCACACACATTTAGAACTCTCCTGGGGTACCCTCACACATATTATTCCCTCATTTAGTGGATATTTTGACAAAAAAGTGAAATTTTCAAAAATCCAGAAAATTGGCTGAAGACGACTAAATATCAAAGACTCATTGGGCAAATTACTCTGGAACTGAAATCGGAATGCTCACTGACATTTCCCCTATCTGAAAGTCTGATAAATGCCGCAAAAATGACTAAGTCCAAAAAAAATTTTTTTTCAACTTTTTTCAATTTTACCCCCTTCAGATATATATTCTACCCACACACATTTGGACCTCTCCTGGGGTACCCTCACACATATTATTCCCTCATTTAGTGGATATTTTCACAAAAAAGTGAAATTTTCAAAAATCCAGAAAATTGGCTGAAAACGACTAAATATCAAGGACTCATTGGGCAAATCGCTCTGGAACTGAAATTGGAACGCTCACTGACATTTCCCCTATCTTAAAGTCTGATAAACGCCAGAAAAATGACCAAGTCCAAAAAAAAATTTTTTTCAACTTTTTTCAATTTTACCCCCGTGGGATATATATTCTTCCCACACACATTTGGAACTCTCCTTGGGTACCCTCACACATATTATTCCCTCATTTAGTGGATATTTTCACAAAAAAGTGAAATGTTCAAAAATCCAGAAAATTGGCTGAAAACGACTAAATATCAAGGACTCATTGGGTGAATCACTCTGGAACTGAAATCAGAATGCTCACTGACATTTCCCCTATCTGAAAGTCTGATAAACGCCGGAAAAATGACTAAGTCCAAAAAAAATTTTTTTCAACTTTTTTCAATTTTACCCCCGTGGGATATATATTCTACCCGCACACATTTGGAACTCTCCTGGGGTACCCTCATACATATTATTCCCTCATTTAGTGGATATTTTCACAAAAAAGTGAAATTTTCAAAAATCCAGAAAATATGCTGAAAACGACTAAATATCAAAGACTCATTGGGCGAATCGCTCTGGAACTGAAATCGGAACGCTCACTCACATTTCCCCTATCTGAAAGTCTGATAAATGTCGGAAAAATGACTAAGTCCAAAAAAAAATTTTTTAAAACTTTTTTCAATTTTACCCCCGTGGGATATATATTCTTCCCACACACATTTAGAACTCTCCTGGGGTACCATCACATATATTATTCCCTCATTTAGTGGATATTTTCACAAAAAAGTGAAATTTTCAAAAATCCAGAAAATTGGCTGAAAACGACTAAATATCAAGGACTCATTGGGCGAATCACTCTGGAACTAAAATCGGAACGCTCACTGACATTTCCCCTATCTGAAAGTCTGATAAACGCCGGAAAAATGACTAAGTCCAAAAAAATTTTTTTTTCAACTTTTTTCAATTTTACCCCCGTGGGATATATATTCTTCCCACACACATTTAGAACTCTCCTGGGGTACCCTCACACATATTATTCCCTCATTTAGTGGATATTTTCACAAAAAAGTGACATTTTAAAAAATCCAAAAAATTGGCTGAAAACGACTAAATATCAAGGACTCATTGGGTGAATCGCTCTGGAACTGAAATCAGAACGCTCACTGACATTTGCCCTCTCTGAAAGTCTGATAAACGCCAGAAAAATGACTAAGTCCAAAAAAAAAAATTTTTTAAACTTTTTTCAATTTTACCCCCGTTTGATATATATTCTACCCACACACATTTGGAACTCTCCTGGGGTACCCTCATACATATTATTCCCTCATTTAGTGGATATTTTCACAAAAAAGTGAAATTTTCAAAAATCCAGAAAATTGGCTGAAAACGACTAAATATCAAAGACTCATTGGGCGAATCGCTCTGGAACTGAAATCGGAACGCTCACTGACATTTCCCCTATCTTAAAGTCTGATAAACGCCGGAAAAATCACTAAGTCCAAAAAAAAAAAATGTTTTCAATTTTACCCCCGTGGGATATATATTCTACCCACACACATTTGGAACTCTCCTGGGGTACCCTCATACATATTATTCCCTCATTTAGTGGATATTTTCACAAAAAAGTGAAGTTTTCAAAAATCCAGAATATTGGCTGAAAACGACTTAATATCAAGGACTCATTGGGCGAATCACTCTGGAACTGAAATCGGAACGCTCACTGACATTTCCCCTATCTGAAAGTCTGATAAACGCCGGAAAAATAACTAAGTCCAAAAAAAAATTTTTTTCAACTTTTTTCAATTTTACCCTTGTGGGATATATATTCTTCCCACACACATTTAGAACTCTCCTGGGGTACCCTCACACATATTATTCCCTCATTTAGTGGATATTTTCACAAAAAAGTGAAATTTTCAAAAATCCAGAAAATTGGCTGAAGACGACTAAATATCAAAGACTCATTGGGCGAATCACTCTGGAACTGAAATCGGAATGCTCACTGACATTTCCCCTATCTTAAAGTCTGATAAACGGCAGAAAAATGACCAAGTCCAAAAAAAAATTTTTTTCAACTTTTTTCAATTTTACCCCCGTCAGATATATATTCTACCCACACACATTTGGACCTGTCCTGGGGTACCTTCACACATATTATTCCCTCATTTAGTGGATATTTTCACAAAAAAGTGAAATTTTCAAAAATCCAGAAAATTGGCTGAAGACGACTAAATATCAAAGACTCATTGGGCGAATCACTCTGGAACTGAAATCGGAACGCTCACTGACATTTCCCCTATCTTAAAGTCTGATAAACGCCAGAAAAATGACCAACTCCAAAAAAAAATTTTTTTCAACTTTTTTCAATTTTACCCACGTGGGATATATATTCTACCCACACACATTTGGAACTCTCCTGGTGTACCCTCACACATATTATTCCCTCATTTAGTGGATATTTTCACAAAAAAGTGAAATTTTCAAAAATCCAGAAAATTGGCTGAAAACGACTAAATATCAGAGACTCATTGGGCGAATCGCTCTGGAACTGAAATCGGAATGCTCACTGACATTTCCCCTATCTTAAAGTCTGATAAACGCCAGAAAAATGACTAAATCCCCCCAAAAAAATTTTTCAACTTTTTTGAATTTTACCCCCATGGGATATATATTCTACCCACACACATTTGGAACTCTCCTGGGGTACCCTCATACATATTATTCCCTCATTTAGTGGATATTTTCACAAAAAAGTGAAGTTTTCAAAAATCCAGAAAATTGGCTGAAAACGACTAAATATCAAGGACTCATTGGGCGAATCACTCTGGAACTGAAATCGGAACGCTCACTGACATTTCCCCTATATGAAAGTCTGATAAACGTCGGAAAAATAACTAAGTCCAAAAAAAAATTTTTTTCAACTTTTTTCAATTTTACCCTTGTGGGATATATATTCTTCCCACACACATTTAGAACTCTCCTGGGGTACCCTCACACATATTATTCCCTCATTTAGTGGATATTTTGACAAAAAAGTGAAATTTTCAAAAATTCAGAAAATTGGCTGAAGACGACTAAATATCAAGGACTGACTGGGCGAATCACTCTGGAACAGAAATCGGAACGCTCACTGACATTTCCCCTATCTGAAAGTCTAATAAACGTCGGAAAAATGACTAAGTCCAAAAAAAAAAATGTTTTCAATTTTACCCCCGTGGGATATATATTCTACCCACACACATTTGGAACTCTCCTGGGGTACCCTCACACATATTATTCCCTCATTTAGTGGATATTTTCACAAAAAAGTGAAATTTTCAAAAATCCAGAAAATTGGCTTAAAACGACTAAATATCAAGGACTCATTGGGCGAATCGCTCTGGAACTGAAATCGGAATGCTCACTGACATTTCCCCTATCTGAAAGTCTGATAAACGCCGGAAAAATGACTAAGTCCAAAAAAAAATTTTTTTAAACTTTTTTCAATTTTACCCCCGTGGGCTATATATTCTACCCACACACATTTGGAACTCTCCTGGGGTACCCTCACACATAGTATTCCCTCATTTAGTGGATATTTTCACAAAAAAGTGAAATTTTAAAAAATCCAAAAAATTGGCTGAAAACGACTAAATATCAAGGACTCATTGGGTGAATCGCTCTGGAACTGAAATCAGAACGCTCACTGACATTTGCCCTATCTGAAAGTCTGATAAACGCCAGAAAAATGACTAAGTCCCCAAAAAAATTTTTTTTAACTTTTTTCAATTTTACCTCCGTGGGATATATATTCTACCCACACACATTTGGAACTCTCCTGGGGTACCCTCACACATATTATTCCCTCATTTAGTGGATATTTTCACAAAAAAGTGAAATTTTCAAAAATCCAAAAAATTGTCTGAAAACGACTAAATATCAAGGACTCATTGGGTGAATCACTGTGGAACTGAAATCTGAATGCTCACTGACATTTCCCCTATCTGAAAGTCTGATAAACGCAGGAAAAATGACTAAGTCCAAAAAAAAAATTTTTTTCAACTTTTTTCAATTTTACCCCCGTGGGATATACAGAGCCTACAAGTAGTATTCAACCCCCTGCAGATTTAGCTGGTTGACCCATGCGGAATTAACTTGGCATTGTGACATTTGTACTGTAGATCATTCTGGAAGTGGGAAATGCACTGCAGCAAATATTTATTTATTTATTTTTTAAAACGTTAAAAGTTAATTCAGAGTGTCATTTATTATTCAACTCCTCAAACCACAAGAATTCTGTTTGGTCCCCCTAAAGTATTAAGAAGTAGTACAGGCACCAAGAATAATGAGCTTCACATGTGTGGATTAAAGATCTCTTTTGCCAGCCTTTTCTGACTATTTAAGACCCTCCCCAAACTTGTGAACAGCACTCAGACATGGTCAACATGGGAAAGACAAAGGAGCATTCCAAGGCCATCAGAGACAAGATCATGGAGGGTCACAAGGCTGGCAAGGGGTACAAAACCCTTTCCAAGGAGTTGGGCCTACCTGTCTCCACTGTTGGGAGCATCATCCGTAAGTGGAAGGCTTATGGAACTACTGTTAGCCTTCCAACTGCCTGGACAGCCTTTGAAAGTGTCCTCCCGTGCCGAGGCCAGGCTTGTCCGAAGAGTCAAGGCTAACCCAAGGACAACAAGGAAGGAGCTCCGGGAAGATCTCATGGCAATGGGGACATTGGTTTCAGTCAATACCATAAGTAACGTACTCCACCGCAATGGTCTCCATTCCAGACGAGCCCGTAAGGTACCTTTACTTTCAAAGCGTCATGTCAAGGCTCGTCTACAGTTTGCTCATGATCACTTGGAGGACTCTGAGACAGACTGGTTCAAGGTTCTATGGTCTGATGAGACCAAGATCGAGATCTTTGGTGCCAACCACACACGTGATGTTTGGAGACTGGATGGCACTGCATACGACCCCAAGAATGCCATCCCTACAGTCAAGCATGGTGGTGGCAGCATCATGCTGTGGGGCTATTTCTTAGCCAAGGGGCCTGGCCATCTGGTCCGCATCCATGGGAAGATGGATAGCACGGCCTACCTGGATATTTTGGCCAAGAACCTCCGCTCCTCCATCAAGGATCTTAAGATGGGTCGTAATTTCATCTTCCAACAAGACAACGACCTAAAGCATACAGCCAAGAAAACCAAAGCCTGGTTCAAGAGGGAAAAAGTCAAGGTGTTGGAGTGGCCTAGTCAGTCTCCTGACCTTAACCCAATTGAAAACTTGTGGAAGGAGCTCAAGAATAAAGTCCACATGAGACACCCAAAGAACCTAGATAACTTGGAGAAGATCTGCATGGAGGAGTGGGCCAAGATAACTCCACAGACCTGTGCCGGCCTGATCAGGTCTTATAAAAGACGATTATTAGCTGTAATTGCAAACAAGGGTTATTCCACAAAATATTAAACATAGGGGTTGTATAATAATTGACCCACACTTTTATGTTTAAAATTTAATAAAATTCAATTGTGCAACAAACTTTTTGGTTTGTAAGATTTATGATTCTGTTCATAAATCCTACTCTCGTTTGCAGTTTGAAGGCTCTAACTTATTTGCATCTTATCAAACCAGCTAAATCTGCAGGGGGTTGAATACTACTTGTAGGCACTGTATATTCTACCCACACACATTTGGAACTCTCCTGGGGTACCCTCACACATATTATTCCCTCATTTAGTGGATATTTTCACAAAAAAGTGAAATTTTCAAAAATCCAGAAAATTGGCTGAAAACGACTAAATAACAAGGACTCATTGGGTGAATCGCTCTGGAACTGAAATCGGAACGCTCACTGACATTTCCCTTATCTGAAAGTCTGATAAACGCCGGAAAAATGACTAAGTCCAAAAAAAAAATGTTTTCTGCTTTTTTCAATTTTACCCCCGTGGGATATATATTCTTCCCACACACATTTGGAACTCTCCTGGGGTACCCTCACACATATTATTCCCTCATTTAGTGGATATTTTCACAAAAAAGTGAAATTTTCAAAAATCCAGAAAATTTGCTGAAAACGACTAAATAACAATGACTCATTGGGCGAATCGCTCTGGAACTGAAATCGCAACGCTCACTGACATTTCCCCTATCTGAAAGTCTGATAAATGCCAGAAAAATGACTAAGTCCAAAAAAATTTTTTTTTCAACTTTTTTCAATTTTACCCCCGTGGGATTTATATTCTACCCACAGACATTTGGAACTCTCCTGGGGTACCCTCACACATATTAATCCCTCATTTACTGGATATTTTCACAAAAAAGTGAAATTTTCAAAAATCCAGAAAATTGGCTGAAAATGACTAAATAACAAGGACTCATTGGGCAAATCACTCTGGAACTGAAATCTGAACGCTCACTGACATTTCCCCTATCTGAAAGTCTGATAAACGCCGGAAAAATGACTAAGTCCAAAAAAAAAATTTTCAACTTTTTTCAATTTTACCCCCGTGGGATATATATTCTTCCTACACACATTTGGAACTCTCCTGGGGTACCCTCACACATATTATTCCCTCATTTAGTGGATATTTTCAAAAAAGTGACATTTTCAAAAATCCAGAAAATTGGCTGAAAACGACTAAATATCAAGGACTCATTGGGCGAATCGCTCTGGAACTGAAATCGGAATGCTCATTGACATTTCCCCTATCTGAAAATCTGATAAACACTGGAAAAATGACCAAGTCCAAAAAAAAAATTTTTTCAACTTTTTTCAATTTTTTCCCCGTGGGATATATATTCTACGCACACACCTTTGGAACTCTCCTGGGGTACCCTCACACATATTATTCCCTCATTTAGTGGATATTTTCACAAAAAAGTGACATTTTCAAAAATCCAGAAAATTGGCTGAAAACGACTAAATAGCAAGGACTCATTGGGCGAATCGCTATGGAACTGAAATCGGAATGCTCACTGACATTTCCCCTATCTGAAAGTCTGATAAACGTCGGAAAAATGACTAAGTCCAAAAAAATATTTTTTTCAAGTTTTTTCAATTTTACCCCCGTGGGATATATATTCTACCCACACACATTTGGAACTCTCCTGGGGTACCCTCACACATATTATTCCCTCATTTAGTGGATATTTTCACAAAAAAGTGAAATTTTCAAAAATCCAGAAAACTGGCTGAAAACGACTAAATATCAAGGACACATTGGGCGAATCGCTCTGGAACTAAAATCGGAACACTCACTGACATTTCCCCTATCTGAGAGTCTGATAAACGCCGGAAAAATGACTAAGTCCAAAAAAAATTTTTTCAACTTTTTTCAATTTTTCCTCCGTGGGATATATATTCTACCCACACACATTTGGAACTCTCCTGGGGTACCCTCACACATATTATTCCCTCATTTAGTGGATATTTTCACAAAAAAGTGAAATTTTCAAAAATCCAAAAAATTGGCTGAAAACGACTAAATATCAAGGAATCATTGGGCGAATCGCTCTGGAACTGAAATCGGAATGCTCATTGACATTTCCCCTATCTGAAAGTCTGCTAAACGCTGGAAAAATGACTAAGTCCAAAAAAAAAATTTTTTCAACTTTTTTCAATTTTTCCCCCGTGGGATATATATTCTACGCACACACATTTGGAACTCTCCTGGGGTACCCTCACACATATTATTCCCTCATTTAGTGGATATTTTCACAAAAAAGTGAAATTTTCAAAAATCCAGAAAATTGGCTGAAAACGACTAAATATCAAAGACTCATTGGGCGAATCGCTCTGGAACTGAAATCGGAACGCTCACTGACATTTCCCCTATCTTAAAGTCTGATAAACGCCGGAAAAATCACTAAGTCCAAAAAAAAAAAATGTTTTCAATTTTACCCCCGTGGGATATATATTCTACCCACACACATTTGGAACTCTCCTGGGGTACCCTCATACATATTATTCCCTCATTTAGTGGATATTTTCACAAAAAAGTGAAGTTTTCAAAAATCCAGAATATTGGCTGAAAACGACTTAATATCAAGGACTCATTGGGCGAATCACTCTGGAACTGAAATCGGAACGCTCACTGACATTTCCCCTATCTGAAAGTCTGATAAACGCCGGAAAAATAACTAAGTCCAAAAAAAAATTTTTTTCAACTTTTTTCAATTTTACCCTTGTGGGATATATATTCTTCCCACACACATTTAGAACTCTCCTGGGGTACCCTCACACATATTATTCCCTCATTTAGTGGATATTTTCACAAAAAAGTGAAATTTTCAAAAATCCAGAAAATTGGCTGAAGACGACTAAATATCAAAGACTCATTGGGCGAATCACTCTGGAACTGAAATCGGAATGCTCACTGACATTTCCCCTATCTTAAAGTCTGATAAACGGCAGAAAAATGACCAAGTCCAAAAAAAAATTTTTTTCAACTTTTTTCAATTTTACCCCCGTCAGATATATATTCTACCCACACACATTTGGACCTGTCCTGGGGTACCTTCACACATATTATTCCCTCATTTAGTGGATATTTTCACAAAAAAGTGAAATTTTCAAAAATCCAGAAAATTGGCTGAAGACGACTAAATATCAAAGACTCATTGGGCGAATCACTCTGGAACTGAAATCGGAACGCTCACTGACATTTCCCCTATCTTAAAGTCTGATAAACGCCAGAAAAATGACCAACTCCAAAAAAAAATTTTTTTCAACATTTTTCAATTTTACCCACGTGGGATATATATTCTACCCACACACATTTGGAACTCTCCTGGTGTACCCTCACACATATTATTCCCTCATTTAGTGGATATTTTCACAAAAAAGTGAAATTTTCAAAAATCCAGAAAATTGGCTGAAAACGACTAAATATCAGAGACTCATTGGGCGAATCGCTCTGGAACTGAAATCGGAATGCTCACTGACATTTCCCCTATCTTAAAGTCTGATAAACGCCAGAAAAATGACTAAATCCCCCCAAAAAAATTTTTCAACTTTTTTGAATTTTACCCCCATGGGATATATATTCTACCCACACACATTTGGAACTCTCCTGGGGTACCCTCATACATATTATTCCCTCATTTAGTGGATATTTTCACAAAAAAGTGAAGTTTTCAAAAATCCAGAAAATTGGCTGAAAACGACTAAATATCAAGGACTCATTGGGCGAATCACTCTGGAACTGAAATCGGAACGCTCACTGACATTTCCCCTATATGAAAGTCTGATAAACGTCGGAAAAATAACTAAGTCCAAAAAAAAATTTTTTTCAACTTTTTTCAATTTTACCCTTGTGGGATATATATTCTTCCCACACACATTTAGAACTCTCCTGGGGTACCCTCACACATATTATTCCCTCATTTAGTGGATATTTTGACAAAAAAGTGAAATTTTCAAAAATTCAGAAAATTGGCTGAAGACGACTAAATATCAAGGACTGACTGGGCGAATCACTCTGGAACAGAAATCGGAACGCTCACTGACATTTCCCCTATCTGAAAGTCTAATAAACGTCGGAAAAATGACTAAGTCCAAAAAAAAAAATGTTTTCAATTTTACCCCCGTGGGATATATATTCTACCCACACACATTTGGAACTCTCCTGGGGTACCCTCACACATATTATTCCCTCATTTAGTGGATATTTTCACAAAAAAGTGAAATTTTCAAAAATCCAGAAAATTGGCTTAAAACGACTAAATATCAAGGACTCATTGGGCGAATCGCTCTGGAACTGAAATCGGAATGCTCACTGACATTTCCCCTATCTGAAAGTCTGATAAACGCCGGAAAAATGACTAAGTCCAAAAAAAAATTTTTTTAAACTTTTTTCAATTTTACCCCCGTGGGCTATATATTCTACCCACACACATTTGGAACTCTCCTGGGGTACCCTCACACATAGTATTCCCTCATTTAGTGGATATTTTCACAAAAAAGTGAAATTTTAAAAAATCCAAAAAATTGGCTGAAAACGACTAAATATCAAGGACTCATTGGGTGAATCGCTCTGGAACTGAAATCAGAACGCTCACTGACATTTGCCCTATCTGAAAGTCTGATAAACGCCAGAAAAATGACTAAGTCCCCAAAAAAATTTTTTTTAACTTTTTTCAATTTTACCTCCGTGGGATATATATTCTACCCACACACATTTGGAACTCTCCTGGGGTACCCTCACACATATTATTCCCTCATTTAGTGGATATTTTCACAAAAAAGTGAAATTTTCAAAAATCCAAAAAATTGTCTGAAAACGACTAAATATCAACGACTCATTGGGTGAATCACTGTGGAACTGAAATCTGAATGCTCACTGACATTTCCCCTATCTGAAAGTCTGATAAACGCAGGAAAAATGACTAAGTCCAAAAAAAAAATTTTTTTCAACTTTTTTCAATTTTACCCCCGTGGGATATACAGAGCCTACAAGTAGTATTCAACCCCCTGCAGATTTAGCTGGTTGACCCATGCGGAATTAACTTGGCATTGTGACATTTGTACTGTAGATCATTCTGGAAGTGGGAAATGCACTGCAGCAAATATTTATTTATTTATTTTTTAAAACGTTAAAAGTTAATTCAGAGTGTCATTTATTATTCAACTCCTCAAACCACAAGAATTCTGTTTGGTCCCCCTAAAGTATTAAGAAGTAGTACAGGCACCAAGAATAATGAGCTTCACATGTGTGGATTAAAGATCTCTTTTGCCAGCCTTTTCTGACTATTTAAGACCCTCCCCAAACTTGTGAACAGCACTCAGACATGGTCAACATGGGAAAGACAAAGGAGCATTCCAAGGCCATCAGAGACAAGATCATGGAGGGTCACAAGGCTGGCAAGGGGTACAAAACCCTTTCCAAGGAGTTGGGCCTACCTGTCTCCACTGTTGGGAGCATCATCCGTAAGTGGAAGGCTTATGGAACTACTGTTAGCCTTCCAACTGCCTGGACAGCCTTTGAAAGTGTCCTCCCGTGCCGAGGCCAGGCTTGTCCGAAGAGTCAAGGCTAACCCAAGGACAACAAGGAAGGAGCTCCGGGAAGATCTCATGGCAATGGGGACATTGGTTTCAGTCAATACCATAAGTAACGTACTCCACCGCAATGGTCTCCATTCCAGACGAGCCCGTAAGGTACCTTTACTTTCAAAGCGTCATGTCAAGGCTCGTCTACAGTTTGCTCATGATCACTTGGAGGACTCTGAGACAGACTGGTTCAAGGTTCTATGGTCTGATGAGACCAAGATCGAGATCTTTGGTGCCAACCACACACGTGATGTTTGGAGACTGGATGGCACTGCATACGACCCCAAGAATGCCATCCCTACAGTCAAGCATGGTGGTGGCAGCATCATGCTGTGGGGCTATTTCTTAGCCAAGGGGCCTGGCCATCTGGTCCGCATCCATGGGAAGATGGATAGCACGGCCTACCTGGATATTTTGGCCAAGAACCTCCGCTCCTCCATCAAGGATCTTAAGATGGGTCGTAATTTCATCTTCCAACAAGACAACGACCTAAAGCATACAGCCAAGAAAACCAAAGCCTGGTTCAAGAGGGAAAAAGTCAAGGTGTTGGAGTGGCCTAGTCAGTCTCCTGACCTTAACCCAATTGAAAACTTGTGGAAGGAGCTCAAGAATAAAGTCCACATGAGACACCCAAAGAACCTAGATAACTTGGAGAAGATCTGCATGGAGGAGTGGGCCAAGATAACTCCACAGACCTGTGCCGGCCTGATCAGGTCTTATAAAAGACGATTATTAGCTGTAATTGCAAACAAGGGTTATTCCACAAAATATTAAACATAGGGGTTGTATAATAATTGACCCACACTTTTATGTTTAAAATTTAATAAAATTCAATTGTGCAACAAACTTTTTGGTTTGTAAGATTTATGATTCTGTTCATAAATCCTACTCTCGTTTGCAGTTTGAAGGCTCTAACTTATTTGCATCTTATCAAACCAGCTAAATCTGCAGGGGGTTGAATACTACTTGTAGGCACTGTATATTCTACCCACACACATTTGGAACTCTCCTGGGGTACCCTCACACATATTATTCCCTCATTTAGTGGATATTTTCACAAAAAAGTGAAATTTTCAAAAATCCAGAAAATTGGCTGAAAACGACTAAATAACAAGGACTCATTGGGTGAATCGCTCTGGAACTGAAATCGGAACGCTCACTGACATTTCCCTTATCTGAAAGTCTGATAAACGCCGGAAAAATGACTAAGTCCAAAAAAAAAATGTTTTCTGCTTTTTTCAATTTTACCCCCGTGGGATATATATTCTTCCCACACACATTTGGAACTCTCCTGGGGTACCCTCACACATATTATTCCCTCATTTAGTGGATATTTTCACAAAAAAGTGAAATTTTCAAAAATCCAGAAAATTTGCTGAAAACGACTAAATAACAATGACTCATTGGGCGAATCGCTCTGGAACTGAAATCGCAACGCTCACTGACATTTCCCCTATCTGAAAGTCTGATAAATGCCAGAAAAATGACTAAGTCCAAAAAAATTTTTTTTTCAACTTTTTTCAATTTTACCCCCGTGGGATTTATATTCTACCCACAGACATTTGGAACTCTCCTGGGGTACCCTCACACATATTAATCCCTCATTTACTGGATATTTTCACAAAAAAGTGAAATTTTCAAAAATCCAGAAAATTGGCTGAAAATGACTAAATAACAAGGACTCATTGGGCAAATCACTCTGGAACTGAAATCTGAACGCTCACTGACATTTCCCCTATCTGAAAGTCTGATAAACGCCGGAAAAATGACTAAGTCCAAAAAAAAAATTTTCAACTTTTTTCAATTTTACCCCCGTGGGATATATATTCTTCCTACACACATTTGGAACTCTCCTGGGGTACCCTCACACATATTATTCCCTCATTTAGTGGATATTTTCAAAAAAGTGACATTTTCAAAAATCCAGAAAATTGGCTGAAAACGACTAAATATCAAGGACTCATTGGGCGAATCGCTCTGGAACTGAAATCGGAATGCTCATTGACATTTCCCCTATCTGAAAATCTGATAAACACTGGAAAAATGACCAAGTCCAAAAAAAAAATTTTTTCAACTTTTTTCAATTTTTTCCCCGTGGGATATATATTCTACGCACACACCTTTGGAACTCTCCTGGGGTACCCTCACACATATTATTCCCTCATTTAGTGGATATTTTCACAAAAAAGTGACATTTTCAAAAATCCAGAAAATTGGCTGAAAACGACTAAATAGCAAGGACTCATTGGGCGAATCGCTATGGAACTGAAATCGGAATGCTCACTGACATTTCCCCTATCTGAAAGTCTGATAAACGTCGGAAAAATGACTAAGTCCAAAAAAATATTTTTTTCAAGTTTTTTCAATTTTACCCCCGAGGATATATATTCTACCCACACACATTTGGAACTCTCCTGGGGTACCCTCACACATATTATTCCCTCATTTAGTGGATATTTTCACAAAAAAGTGAAATTTTCAAAAATCCAGAAAACTGGCTGAAAACGACTAAATATCAAGGACACATTGGGCGAATCGCTCTGGAACTAAAATCGGAACACTCACTGACATTTCCCCTATCTGAGAGTCTGATAAACGCCGGAAAAATGACTAAGTCCAAAAAAAATTTTTTCAACTTTTTTCAATTTTTCCTCCGTGGGATATATATTCTACCCACACACATTTGGAACTCTCCTGGGGTACCCTCACACATATTATTCCCTCATTTAGTGGATATTTTCACAAAAAAGTGAAATTTTCAAAAATCCAAAAAATTGGCTGAAAACGACTAAATATCAAGGAATCATTGGGCGAATCGCTCTGGAACTGAAATCGGAATGCTCATTGACATTTCCCCTATCTGAAAGTCTGCTAAACGCTGGAAAAATGACTAAGTCCAAAAAAAAAATTTTTTCAACTTTTTTCAATTTTTCCCCCGTGGGATATATATTCTACGCACACACATTTGGAACTCTCCTGGGGTACCCTCACACATATTATTCCCTCATTTAGTGGATATTTTCACAAAAAAGTAAAATTTTCAAAAATCCAGAAAATTGGCTGAAAACGACTAAATATCAAGGACTCATTGGGCGAATCGCTCTGGAGCTGAAATCGGAATGCTCACTGACATTTCCCCTATCTGAAAGTCTGATAAATGCCAGAAAAATGACTAAGTCCAAAAAAAAATTTTTTTAAACTTTTTTCAATTTTACCCCCGTGGGATATATATTCTTCCCACACACATTTGAAACTCTCCTGGGGTACCCTCACACATATTATTCCCTCATTTAGTGGATATTTTCACAAAAAAGTGAAATTTTCAAAAATCCATAAAATTGGCTGAAAACGACTAAATAACAAGGACTCATTAGGAGAATCACTCTAGAACTGAAATCGGAACGCTCACTGACATTTCCCCTATCTGAAAGTCTGATAAACGGCAGAAAAATGACGAAGTCCAAAAAAAAATTTTTTTCAACTTTTTTCAATTTTACCCCCGTGGGATATATATTCTACCCACACACATTTGGAACTCTCCTGGGGTACCCTCACACATATTATTCCCTCATTTAGTGGATATTTTCACAAAAAAGTGAAATTTTCAAAAATCCAGAAAATTGGCTGAAAACGACTAAATATCAAGGACTCATTGGGCGAATCGCTCTGGAGCTGAAATCGGAATGCTCACTGACATTTCCTCTATCCGAAAGTCTGATAAATGCCAGAAAAATGACTAAGTCCAAAAAAAAATTTTTTTCAACTTTTTTCAATTTTACCCGCGTGGCATATATATACTTCCCACACACATTTGGAACTCTCCTGGGGTACCCTCACACATATTATTCCCTCATTTAGTGGATATTATGACAAAAAAGTGAAATTTTCAAAAATCCAAAAAATTAGCTGAAAACGACTAAATATCAAGGACTCATTGGGCGAATCGCTCTGGAACTGAAATCGGAACGCTCACTGACATGTGCCCTATCTGAAAGTCTGATAAACGCCAGAAAAATCACTAAGTCCAAAAAAATTTTTATTTTTTTATTTTTTTCAATTTTACCCCCGTGGGATATATATTCTATCCACACACATTTGGAACTCTCCTGGTGTACCCTCACACATATTATTCCCTCATTTAGTGGATATTTTCACAAAAAAGTGAAATTTTCAAAAATCCAGAAAATTGGCTGAAAACGACTAAATAACAAGAAGTCATTGGGCGAATCACTCTGGAACTGAAATCGGAACGCTCACTGACATTTCCCCTATCTGAGAGTCTGATAAACGCCGGAAAAATGACTAAGTCCCCAAAAAAAATTTTTTCAACTTTTTTCAATTTTACCCCCGTGGGATACATATTCTTCCTACACACATTTGGAACTCTCCTGGGGTACCCTCACACATATTATTCCCTCACTTAGTGGATATTTTCACAAAAAAGTGACATTTTCAAAAATCCAGAAAATTGGCTGAAAACGACTAAATAGCAAGGACTCATTGGGCGAATCGCTCTGGAACTGAAATTGGAATGCTCACTGACATTTCCCCTATCTGAAAGTCTGATAAACGTCGGAAAAATGACTAAGTCCAAAAAAATATTTTTTTCAAGTTTTTTCAATTTTACCCCCGTGGGATATATATTCTACCCACACACATTTGGAACTCTCCTGGGGTACCCTCACACATATTATTCCCTCATTTAGTGGATATTTTCACAAAAAAGTGAAATTTTCAAAAATCCAGAAAACTGGCTGAAAACGACTAAATATCAAGGACACATTGGGCGAATCGCTCTGGAACTAAAATCGGAACGCTCACTGACATTTCACCTATCTGAGAGTCTGATAAACGCTGGAAAAATGACTAAGTCCAAAAAAAAATTTTTTTAAACTTTTTTCAATTTTACCCCAATGGGATATATATTCTACCCACACACATTTGGAACTCTCCTGGGGTACCCTCACACATATTATTCCCTCATTTAGTGGATATTTTCACAAAAAAGTGACATTTTCAAAAATCCAGAAAATTGGCTGAAAACGACTAAATAACAAGGAGTCATTGGGCTACTTGCTCTGGAACGGAAATCGGAACGCTCACTGATATTTCCCCTATCTGAAAGTCTGATAAACGCCAGAAAAATCACTAAGTCCAAAAAAAAAATTTTTTCAACTTTTTTCAATTTTACCCGCGTGGCATATATATACTTCCCACACACATTTGGAACTCTCCTGGGGTACCCTCACACATATTAGTCCCTCATTTAGTGGATATTTTCACAAAAAAGTGAAATTTTCAAAAATCCAGAAAATTGGCTGCAAACGACTAAATAACAAGGACTCAATAGGCGAATCGCTCTGGAACTGAAATCGGAATGCTCACTGACATTTCCCCTATCTGAAAGTCTGATAAACGTCGGAAAAATGACTAAGTCCAAAAAAATATTTTTTTCAAGTTTTTTCAATTTTACCCCCGTGGGATATATATTCTACGCACACACATTTGGATCTCTCCTGGGGTACCCTCACACATATTATTCCCTCATTTAGTGGATATTTTCACAAAAAAGTGAAATTTTCAAAAATCCAGAAAATTGGCTGAAAACGACTAAATATCAAGGACTCATTGGGCGAATCGCTCTGGAGCTGAAATCGGAATGCTCACTGACATTTCCCCTATCTGAAAGTCTGATGAATGCCAGAAAAATGACTAAGTCCAAAAAAATATTTTTTTCAAGTTTTTTCAATTTTACCCCCGTGGGATATATATTCTACCCACACACATTTGGAACTCTCCTGGGGTACCCTCACACATATTATTCCCTCATTTAGTGGATATTTTCACAAAAAAGTGAAATTTTCAAAAATCCAGAAAACTGGCTGAAAACGACTAAATATCAAGGACACATTGGGCGAATCGCTCTGGAACTAAAATCGGAACGCTCACTGACATTTCCCCTATCTGAGAGTCTGATAAACGCCGGAAAAATGACTAAGTCCAAAAAAAATTTTTTCAACTTTTTTCAATTTTTCCTCCGTGGGATATATATTCTACCCACACACATTTGGAACTCTCCTGGGGTACCCTCACACATATTATTCCCTCATTTAGTGGATATTTTCACAAAAAAGTGAAATTTTCAAAAATCCAAAAAATTGGCTGAAAACGACTAAATATCAAGGAATCATTGGGTGAATCACTCTGGAACTGAAATCAGAATGCTCACTGACATTTCCCCTATCTGAAAGTCTGATAAACGCCAGAAAAATGACTAAGTCTAAAAAAAAATTTTTTTAAACTTTTTTCAATTTTACCCCCGTTTGAAATATATTCTACCCACACACATTTGGAACTCTCCTGGGGTACCCTCACACATATTATTCCCTCATTTAGTGGATATTATGACAAAAAAGTGAAATTTTCAAAAATCCAAAAAATTGGCTGAAAACGACTAAATATCAAGGACTCATTGGGCGAATCGCTCTGGAACTGAAATCGGAACGCTCACTGACATTTGCCCTATCTGAAAGTCTGATAAACGCCGGAAAAATGACTAAGTCCAAAAAAATTTTTATTTTTTTATTTTTTTCAATTTTACCCCCGTGGGATATATATTCTACCCACACACATTTGGAACTCTCCTGGTGTACCCTCACACATATTTTTCCCTCATTTAGTGGATATTTTCACAAAAAAGTGACATTTTCAAAAATCCAGAAAATTGGCTGAAAACGACTAAATAACAAGGACTCATTGGGCGAATCGCTCTGGAACTGAAATTGGAACGCTCACTGACATTTGCCCTATCTGAAAGTCTGATAAACAGCAGAAAAATGACTAAGTCCAAAAAAAATTTTTTTTCAACTTTTTTCAATTTTACCCCAATGTGATATATATTCTACCCACACACATTTGGAACTCTCCTGGGGTACCCTCACACATATTATTCCCTCATTTAGTGGATATTTTCACAAAAAAGTGAAATTTTCAAAAATCCAGAAAATTGGCTGAAAACGACTAAATAACAAGAAGTCATTGGGCGAATCACTCTGGAACTGAAATCGGAATGCTCACTGACATTTCCCCTATCTGAAAGTCTGATAAACGGCAGAAAAATGACGAAGTCCAAAAAAAAATTTTTTTCAACTTTTTTCAATTTTACCCCCGTGGGATATATATTCTACCCACACACATTTGGAACTCTCCTGGGGTACCCTCACACATATTATTCCCTCATTTAGTGGATATTTTCACAAAAAAGTGAAATTTTCAAAAATCCAGAAAATTGGCTGAAAACGACTAAATATCAAGGACTCATTGGGCGAATCGCTCTGGAGCTGAAATCGGAATGCTCACTGACATTTCCTCTATCCGAAAGTCTGATAAATGCCAGAAAAATGACTAAGTCCAAAAAAAAATTTTTTTAAACTTTTTTCAATTTTACCCCCGTGGGATATATATTCTTCCCAAACACATTTGGAACTCTCCTGGGGTACCCTCACACATATTATTCCCTCATTTAGTGGATATTTTCACAAAAAAGTGAAATTTTCAAAAATCCATAAAATTGGCTGAAAACGACTAAATAACAAGGACTCATTGGGAGAATCACTCTGGAACTGAAATCGGAACGCTCACTGACATTTCCCCTATCTGAAAGTCTGATAAACGGCAGAAAAATGACTAAGTCCAAAAAAAAATTTTTTTAAACTTTTTTCAATTTTACCCCAATGGGATATATATTCTACCCACACACATTTGGAACTCTCCTGGGGTACCCTCACGCATATTATTCCCTCATTTAGTGGATATTTTCACAAAAAAGTGACATTTTCAAAAATCCAGAAAATTGGCTGAAAACGACTAAATAACAAGGAGTCATTGGGCGAATTGCTCTGGAACGGAAATCGGAGCGCTCACTGATATTTCCCCTATCTGAAAGTCTGATAAACGCCAGAAAAATCACTAAGTCCAAAAAAAAAATTTTTTCAACTTTTTTCAATTTTACCCGCGTGGCATATATATACTTCCCACACACATTTGGAACTCTCCTGGGGTACCCTCACACATATTATTCCCTCATTTAGTGGATATTATGACAAAAAAGTGAAATTTTCAAAAATCCAAAAAATTAGCTGAAAACGACTAAATATCAAGGACTCATTGGGCGAATCGCTCTGGAACTGAAATCGGAACGCTCACTGACATGTGCCCTATCTGAAAGTCTGATAAACGCCAGAAAAATCACTAAGTCCAAAAAAATTTTTATTTTTTTATTTTTTTCAATTTTACCCCCGTGGGATATATATTCTATCCACACACATTTGGAACTCTCCTGGTGTACCCTCACACATATTATTCCCTCATTTAGTGGATATTTTCACAAAAAAGTGAAATTTTCAAAAATCCAGAAAATTGGCTGAAAACGACTAAATAACAAGAAGTCATTGGGCGAATCACTCTGGAACTGAAATCGGAACGCTCACTGACATTTCCCCTATCTGAAAGTCTGATAAACGCCAGAAAAATCACTAAGTCCAAAAAAAAATTTTTTTAAACTTTTTTCAATTTTACCCCCGTGGGATATATATTCTACCCACACACATTTGGAACTCTCCTGGGGTACCCTCACACATATTATTCCCTCATTTAGTGGATATTTTGACAAAAAAGTGAAATTTCCAAAAATCCAGAAAATTGGCTGAAAACGACTAAATAACAAGGACACATTGGGCGAATCGCTCGGGAACTAAAATCGGAACGCTCACTGACATTTCCCCTATCTGAGAGTCTGATAAACGCCGGAAAAATGACTAAGTCCCCAAAAAAAATTTTTTCAACTTTTTTCAATTTTACCCCCGTGGGATACATATTCTTCCTACACACATTTGGAACTCTCCTGGGGTACCCTCACACATGTTATTCCCTCACTTAGTGGATATTTTCACAAAAAAGTGACATTTTCAAAAATCCAGAAAATTGGCTGAAAACGACTAAATAGCAAGGACTCATTGGGCGAATCGCTCTGGAACTGAAATTGGAATGCTCACTGACATTTCCCCTATCTGAAAGTCTGATAAACGTCGGAAAAATGACTAAGTCCAAAAAAATATTTTTTTCAAGTTTTTTCAATTTTACCCCCGTGGGATATATATTCTACCCACACACATTTGGAACTCTCCTGGGGTACCCTCACACATATTATTCCCTCATTTAGTGGATATTTTCACAAAAAAGTGAAATTTTCAAAAATCCAGAAAACTGGCTGAAAACGACTAAATATCAAGGACACATTGGGCGAATCGCTCTGGAACTAAAATCGGAACGCTCACTGACATTTCCCCTATCTGAGAGTCTGATAAACGCTGTAAAAATGACTAAGTCCAAAAAAAAATTTTTTTAAACTTTTTTCAATTTTACCCCAATGGGATATATATTCTACCCACACACATTTGGAACTCTCCTGGGGTACCCTCACACATATTATTCCCTCATTTAGTGGATATTTTCACAAAAAAGTGACATTTTCAAAAATCCAGAAAATTGGCTGAAAACGACTAAATAACAAGGAGTCATTGGGCTACTTGCTCTGGAACGGAAATCGGAACGCTCACTAATATTTCCCCTATCTGAAAGTCTGATAAACGCCAGAAAAATCACTAAGTCCAAAAAAAAAATTTTTTCAACTTTTTTCAATTTTACCCGCGTGGCATATATATACTTCCCACACACATTTGGAACTCTCCTGGGGTACCCTCACACATATTAGTCCCTCATTTAGTGGATATTTTCACAAAAAAGTGAAATTTTCAAAAATCCAGAAAATTGGCTGCAAACGACTAAATAACAAGGACTCAATAGGCGAATCGCTCTGGAACTGAAATCGGAATGCTCACTGACATTTCCCCTATCTGAAAGTCTGATAAACGTCGGAAAAATGACTAAGTCCAAAAAAATATTTTTTTCAAGTTTTTTCAATTTTACCCCCGTGGGATATATATTCTACCCACACACATTTGGAACTCTCCTGGGGTACCCTCACACATATTATTCCCTCATTTAGTGGATATTTTCACAAAAAAGTGAAATTTTCAAAAATCCAGAAAACTGGCTGAAAACGACTAAATATCAAGGACACATTGGGCGAATCGCTCTGGAACTAAAATCGGAACGCTCACTGACATTTCCCCTATCTGAGAGTCTGATAAACGCCGGAAAAATGACTAAGTCCAAAAAAAATTTTTTCAACTTTTTTCAATTTTTCCTCCGTGGGATATATATTCTACCCACACACATTTGGAACTCTCCTGGGGTACCCTCACACATATTATTCCCTCATTTAGTGGATATTTTCACAAAAAAGTGAAATTTTCAAAAATCCAAAAAATTGGCTGAAAACGACTAAATATCAAGGAATCATTGGGTGAATCACTCTGGAACTGAAATCAGAATGCTCACTGACATTTCCCCTATCTGAAAGTCTGATAAACGCCAGAAAAATGACTAAGTCTAAAAAAAAATTTTTTTAAACTTTTTTCAATTTTACCCCCGTTTGAAATATATTCTACCCACACACATTTGGAACTCTCCTGGGGTACCCTCACACATATTATTCCCTCATTTAGTGGATATTATGACAAAAAAGTGAAATTTTCAAAAATCCAAAAAATTGGCTGAAAACGACTAAATATCAAGGACTCATTGGGCGAATCGCTCTGGAACTGAAATCGGAACGCTCACTGACATTTGCCCTATCTGAAAGTCTGATAAACGCCGGAAAAATGACTAAGTCCAAAAAAATTTTTATTTTTTTATTTTTTTCAATTTTACCCCCGTGGGATATATATTCTACCCACACACATTTGGAACTCTCCTGGTGTACCCTCACACATATTTTTCCCTCATTTAGTGGATATTTTCACAAAAAAGTGACATTTTCAAAAATCCAGAAAATTGGCTGAAAACGACTAAATAACAAGGACTCATTGGGCGAATCGCTCTGGAACTGAAATTGGAACGCTCACTGACATTTGCCCTATCTGAAAGTCTGATAAACAGCAGAAAAATGACTAAGTCCAAAAAAAATTTTTTTTCAACTTTTTTCAATTTTACCCCAATGTGATATATATTCTACCCACACACATTTGGAACTCTCCTGGGGTACCCTCACACATATTATTCCCTCATTTAGTGGATATTTTCACAAAAAAGTGAAATTTTCAAAAATCCAGAAAATTGGCTGAAAACGACTAAATAACAAGAAGTCATTGGGCGAATCACTCTGGAACTGAAATCGGAACGCTCACTGACATTTCCCCTATCTGAAAGTCTGATAAACGCCAGAAAAATCACTAAGTCCAAAAAAAATTTTTTTTAAAACTTTTTTCAATTTTACCCCCGTGGGATATATATTCTACCCACACACATTTGGAACTCTCCTGGGGTACCCTCACACATATTATTCCCTCATTTAGTGGATATTTTCACATAAAAGTGAAATTTTCAAAAATCCAGAAAATTGGCTGAAAACGACTAAATAACAATGACTCATTGGGCGAATCGCTCTCGAACTGAAATCGGAACACTCACTGACATTTCCCCTATCTGAAAGTCTGATAAACGCCGGAAAAATGACTAAGTCCCCAAAAAAAATTTTTTCAACTTTTCTCAATTTTACCCCCGTGGGATATATATTCTTCCTACACACATTTGGAACTCTCCTGGGGTACCCTCACACATATTATTCCCTCATTTAGTGGATATTTTCACAAAAAAGTGACATTTTCAAAAATCCAGAAAATTGTCTGAAAACGACTAAATAGCAAGGACTCATTGGGCGAATCGCTCTGGAACTGAAATTGGAATGCTCACTGACATTTCCCCTATCTGAAAGTCTGATAAACGTCGGAAAAATGACTAAGTCCAAAAAAATATTTTTTTCAAGTTTTTTCAATTTTACCCCAATGGGATATATATTCTACCCACACACATTTGGAACTCTCCTGGGGTACCCTCACACATATTATTCCCTCATTTAGTGGATATTTTCACAAAAAAGTGACATTTTCAAACATCCAGAAAATTGGCTGAAAACGACTAAATAACAAGGACTCATTGGGCGTATCGCTCTAGAACTGAAATCGGAATGCTCACTGACATTTCCCCTATCTGAAAGTCTGATAAACGCCAGAAAAATCACTAAGTCCAAAAAAAAATTTTTTTCAACTTTTTTCAATTTTACCCGCGTGGCATATATATACTTCCCACACACATTTGGAACTCTCCTGGGGTACCCTCACACATATTATTCCCTCATTTAGTGGATAATTTCACAAAAAAATGAAATTTTCAAAAATCCAGAAAACTGGCTGAAAACGACTAAATATCAAGGACACATTGGGCGAATCGCTCTGGAACTAAAATCGGAACGCTCACTGACATTTCCCCTATCTGAGAGTCTGATAAACGCCGGAAAAATGACTAAGTCCAAAAAAAATTTTTTCAACTTTTTTCAATTTTTCCTCCGTGGGATATATATTCTACCCACACACATTTGGAACTCTCCTGGGGTACCCTCACACATATTATTCCCTCATTTAGTGGATATTTTCACAAAAAAGTGAAATTTTCAAAAATCCAAAAAATTGGCTGAAAACGACTAAATATCAAGGAATCATTGGGCGAATCGCTCTGGAACTGAAATCGGAATGCTCATTGACATTTCCCCTATCTGAAAGTCTGATAAACGCTGGAAAAATGACTAAGTCCAAAAAAAAAATTTTTTCAACTTTTTTCAATTTTTCCCCCGTGGGATATATATTCTACGCACACACATTTGGAACTCTCCTGGGGTACCCTCACACATATTATTCCCTCATTTAGTGGATATTTTCACAAAAAAGTGAAATTTTCAAAAATCCAGAAAATTTGCTGAAAACGACTAAATATCAAGGACTCATTGGGCGAATCGCTCTGGAGCTGAAATCGGAATGCTCACTGACATTTCCCCTATCTGAAAGTCTGATAAATGCCAGAAAAATGACTAAGTCAAAAAAAAAATTTTTTCAACTTTTTTCAATTTTTCCCCCGTGGGATATATATTCTACGCACACACATTTGGAACTCTCCTGGGGTACCCTCACACATATTATTCCCTCATTTAGTGGATATTTTCACAAAAAAGTGAAATTTTCAAAAATCCAGAAAATTGGCTGAAAACGACTAAATATCAAGGACTCATTGGGCGAATCGCTCTGGAGCTGAAATCGGAATGCTCACTGACATTTCCCCTATCTGAAAGTCTGATAAATGCCAGAAAAATGACCAAGTCCAAAAAAAAATTTTTTTAAACTTTTTTCAATTTTACCCCCGTGGGATATATATTCTTCCCACACACATTTGGAACTCTCCTGGGGTACCCTCACACATATTATTCCCTCATTTAGTGGATATTTTCACAAAAAAGTGAAATTTTCAAAAATCCATAAAATTGGCTGAAAACGACTAAATAACACGGACTCATTGGGAGAATCACTCTGGAACTAAAATCGGAACGCTCACTGACATTTCCCCTATCTGAAAGTCTGATAAACGGCAGAAAAATGACTAAGTCCAAAAAAAAATTTTTTTAAACTTTTTTCAATTTTACCCCAATGGGATATATATTCTACCCACACACATTTGGAACTCTCCTGGGGTACCCTCACACATATTATTCCCTCATTTAGTGGATATTTTCACAAAAAAGTGACATTTTCAAACATCCAGAAAATTGGCTGAAAACGACTAAATAACAAGGACTCATTGGGCGTATCGCTCTAGAACTGAAATCGGAATGCTCACTGACATTTCCCCTATCTGAAAGTCTGATAAACGCCAGAAAAATCACTAAGTCCAAAAAAAAATTTTTTTCAACTTTTTTCAATTTTACCCGCGTGGCATATATATACTTCCCACACACATTTGGAACTCTCCTGGGGCACCCTCACACATATTAGTCCCTCATTTAGTGCATATTTTCACAAAAAAAGTGAAATTTTCAAAAATCCAGAAAATTGGCTGCAAACGACTAAATAACAAGGACTCAATAGGCGAATCGCTCTGGAACTGAAATCGGAATGCTCACTGACATTTCCCCTATCTGAAAGTCTGATAAACGCCAGAAAAATGACTAAGTCCAAAAAAAATTTTTTTTAAACTTTTTTCAATTTTACCCCCGTTTGATATATATTCTACCCACACACATTTGGAACTCTCCTGGGGTACCCTCACACATATTATTCCCTCATTTAGTGGATATTATGACAAAAAAGTGAAATTTTCAAAAATCAAAAAAATTGGCTGAAAACGACTAAATATCAAGGACTCATTGGGTGAATCAGTCTGGAACTGAAATCGGTATGCTCACTGACATTTGCCCTATCTGAAAGTCTGATAAACGCCAGAAAAATGACTAAGTCCAAAAAAAAATTTTTTTCAACTTTTTTCAATTTTACCCCCGTGGGATATATATTCTACCCACACACACATTTGGAACTCTCCTGGGGTACCCTCACACATATTATTCCCTCATTTAGTGGATATTTTGACAAAAAAGTGAAATGTTCAAAAATCCAGAAAATTGGCTGAAAACGACTAAATAACAAGGACTCATTGGGAGAATCACTCTGGAACTGAAATCGGAATGCTCACTGACATTTCCCCTATCTGAAAGTCTGATAAACGCCAGAAAAATGACTAAGTCCAAAAAAAATTTTTTTTCAACTTTTTTCAATTTTACCCCCGTGGGATATATATTCTACCCACACACATTTGGAATTCTCCTGGGGTACCCTCACACATATTATTCCCTCATTTAGTGGATATTTTCACAAAAAAGTGAAATTTTCAAAAATCCAAAAAATTGGCTGAAAACGACTAAATATCAAGGTCTCATTGGGTGAATCAGTCTGGAACTGAAATCGGAATGCTCACTGACATTTCCCCTATCTGAAAGTCTGATAAACGCCGGAAAAATGACTAAGTCCAAAAAAAATTTTTTTTCAACTTTTTTCAATTTTACCCCCGTGGGCTATATATTCTACCCACACACATTTGGAACTCTCCTAGGGTACCCTCACACATATTATTCCCTCATTTAGTGGATATTTTCACAAAAAAGTGAAATTTTAAAAAATCCCAAAAATTGTCTGAAAACGACTAAATATCAAGGACTCATTGGGTGAATCACTCTGGAACTGAAATCGGAATGCTCACTGACATTTCCCCTATCTGAAAGTCTGATAAACGGCAGAAAAATGACTAAGTCTAAAAAAAAATTTTTTTCAACTTTTTTTAATTTTACCCCCGTGGGATATATATTCTACCCACACACATTTGGAACTCTCCTGGGGTACCCTCACACATATTATTCCCTCATTTAGTGGATATTATGCCAAAAAAGTGAAATTTTCAAAAATCCAAAAAATTGGCTGAAAACGACTAAATATCAAGGACTCATTGGGCGAATCGCTCTGGAACTGAAATCGGAACGCTCACTGACATTTGCCCTATCTGAAAGTCTGATAAACGCCAGAAAAATGACTAAGTCCAAAAAAAATTTTTTTTAAACTTTTTTCAATTTTACCCCCGTTTGATATATATTCTACCACACACATTTGGAACTTTCCTGGGGTACCCTCACACATATTATTCCCTCATTTAGTGGATATTTTCACAAAAAAAGTGAAATTTTCAAAAATCCAGAAAATTGGCTGAGAACTACTAAATATCAAGGACTCTGGGCGAATCGCTCTGGAACTGAAATCGGAACGCTCACTGACATTTCCCCTAACTGAAAGTCTGATAAACGCTGGAAAAATGACTAAGTCCAAAAAAAAAATGTTTTCAACTTTTTTCAATTTTTCCCCCGTGGGATATATATTCTACCCACACACATTTGGAACTCTCCTGGGGTACCCTCACACATATTATTCCCTCATTTAGTGGATATTTTCACAAAAAAAGTGAAATTTTCGAAAATCCAGAAAATTGGCTGAAAACGACTAAATAAAAAGGAGTCATTGGGCGAATCGCTCTGGAACTGAAATCGGAATGCTCACTGACATTTCCCCTATCTGAAAGTCTGATAAACGCCAGAAAAATCACTAAGTCCAAAAAAATTTTTATTTTTTTATTTTTTTCAATTTTACCCCCGTGGGATATATATTCTACCCACACACATTTGGAACTCTCCTGGTGTACCCTCACACATATTATTCCCTCATTTAGTGGATATTTTCACAAAAAAGTGACATTTTCAAAAATCCAGAAAATTGGCTGAAAACGACTAAATAACAAGGACTCATTGGGTGAATCGCTCTGGAACTGAAATTGGAACGCTCACTGACATTTGCCCTATCTGAAAGTCTGATAAACGCCAGAAAAATGAACAAGTCCAAAAAAAATTTTTTTCAACTTTTTTCAATTTTACCCCAATGTGATATATATTCTACCCACACACATTTGGAACTCTCCTGGGGTACCCTCACACATATTATTCCCTCATTTAGTGGATATTTTCACAAAAAAGTGAAATTTTCAAAAATCCAGAAAATTGGCTGAAAACGACTAAATAACAAGGAGTCATTGGGTGAATCGCTCTGGAACTGAAATCGGAACGCTCACTGACATTTCCCCTATCTGAAAGTCTGATAAACGCCAGAAAAATCACTAAGTCCAAAAAAAAATTTTTTTAAACTTTTTTCAATTTTACCCCCGTGGGATATATATTCTACCCACACACATTTGGAACTCTCCTGGGGTACCCTCACACATATTATTCCCTCATTTAGTGGATATTTTCACAAAAAAGTGACATTTTCAAAAATCCAGAAAATTGGCTGAAAACGACTAAATAACAAGGAGTCATTGGGCGAATTGCTCTGGAACGGAAATCGGAACGCTCACTGATATTTCCCCTATCTGAAAGTCTGATAAACGCCAGAAAAATCACTAAGTCCAAAAAAAAAATTTTTTCAACTTTTTTCAATTTTACCCGCGGGGCATATATATACTTCCCACACACATTTGGAACTCTCCTGGGGTACTCTCACACATATTAGTCCCTCATTTAGTGGATATTTTTACAAAAAAGTGAAATTTTCAAAAATCCAGAAAATTGGCTGCAAACGACTAAATATCAAGGACTCATTGGGTTAATCACTCTGGAACTAAAATCGGAACACTCACTGACATTTCCCCTATCTGAGAGTCTGATAAACGTCGGAAAATTCACTAAGTCCAAAAAAATTTTTTTTTTAACATTTTTCAATTTTACTCCCATGGGATATATATTCTACCCACACACATTTGGTACTCTCCTGGGGTACCCTCACACATATTATTCCCTCATTTAGTGGATATTTTCACAAAAAAGTGAAATTTTCAAAAATCCAGAAAATTGGCTGAAAACGACTAAATATCAAGGACACATTGGGCGAATCGCTCTGGAACTAAAATCGGAACGCTCACTGACATTTCCCCTATCTGAGAGTCTGATAAACGCCGGAAAAATGACTAAGTCCAAAAAAAATTTTTTCAACTTTTTTCAATTTTTCCTCCGTGGGATATATTTTCTACCCACAGACATTTGGAACTCTCCTGGGGTACCCTCACACATATTATTCCCTCATTTAGTGGATATTTTCACAAAAAAGTGAAATTTTCAAAAATCCAGAAAATTGGCTGAAAACGACTAAATATCAAGGACTCATTGGGCGAATCGCTCTGGAGCTGAAATCGGAATGCTCACTGACATTTCCCCTATCTGAAAGTCTGATAAATGCCAGAAAAATGACTAAGTCCAAAAAAAAATTTTTTTAAACTTTTTTCAATTTTACCCCCGTGGGATATATATTCTTCCCACACACATTTGGAACTCTCCTGGGGTACCCTCACACATATTATTCCCTCATTTAGTGGATATTTTCACAAAAAAGTGAAATTTTCAAAAATCCAAAAAATTGGCTGAAAACGACTAAATATCAAGGACTCATTGGGTTAATCACTCTGGAACTGAAATCGGAATGCTCACTGACATTTCCCCTATCTGAAAGTCTGATAAACGGCAGAAAAATGACTAAGTCCAAAAAAAAATTTTTTTAAACTTTTTTCAATTTTACTCCCATGGGATATATATTCTACCCACACACATTTGGTAAACTCCTGGGGTACCCTCACACATATTATTCCCTCATTTAGTGGATATTTTCACAAAAAAGTGACATTTTCAAAAATCCAGAAAATTGGCTGAAAACGACTAAATAACAAGGACTCATTGGGCGAATTGCTCTGGAACGGAAATCGGAACGCTCACTGATATTTCCCCTATCTGAAAGTCTGAAAAACGCCAGAAAAATTACAAAGTCCAAAAAAAAAATTTTTTCAACTTTTTTCAATTTTACCCGCGTGGCATATATATACTTCCCACACACATTTGGAACTCACCTGGGGTACCCTCACACATATTATTCCCTCATTTCGTGGATATTTTCACAAAAAAGTGAAATTTTCAAAAATCCAAAAAATTGGCTGAAAACGACTAAATATCAAGGACTCATTGGGCGAATCGCTCTGGAACTGAAATCGGAACGCTCACTGACATTTGCCCTATCTGAAAGTCTGATAAACGCCAGAAAAATCACTAAGTCCAAAAAAATTTTTATTTTTTTATTTTTTTCAATTTTACCCCCGTGGGATATATATTCTACCCACACACAATTGGAACTCTCCTGGGGTACCCTAACACATATTATTCCCTCATTTAGTGGATATTTTGACAAAAAAGTGAAATTTTCAAAAATCCAGAAAATTGGCTGAAAACGACTAAATAACAAGGACTCATTGGGAGAATCACTCTGGAACTGAAATCGGAATGCTCACTGACATTTCCCCTATCTGAAAGTCTGATAAACGCCGGAAAAATGACTAAGTCCAAAAAAAATTTTTTTTCAACTTTTTTCAATTTTACCCCCGTGGGCTATATATTCTACCCACACACATTTGGAACTCTCCTAGGGTACCCTCACACATATTATTCCCTCATTTAGTGGATATTTTCACAAAAAAGTGACATTTTAAAAAATCCCAAAAATTGTTTGAAAACGACTAAATATCAAGGACTCATTGGGTGAATCACTCTGGAACTGAAATCGGAACACTCACTGACATTTCCCCTATCTGAAAGTCTGATAAACGCTGGAAAAACGACTAAGTCCAAAAAAAAATTTTTTTCAACTTTTTTCAATTTTAACCCTGTGGGATATATATTCTTCCACCACACATTTGGAACTCTCCTGGGGTACCCTCACACATATTATTCCCTCATTTAGTGGATATTTTCACAAAAAAAGTGAAATTTTCAAAAATCCAGAAAATTGGCTGAAAACGACTAAATAACAAGGACTCATTGGGTGAATCAGTCTGGAACTGAAATCGGAATGCTCACTGACATTTCCCCTATCTGAAAGTGTGATAAACGGCAGAAAAATGACTAAGTCTAAAAAAAAATTTTTTTCAACTTTTTTCAATTTTACCCCGTGGGATATATATTCTACCCACACACATTTGGAACTCTCCTGGGGTACCCTCACACATATTATTCCCTCATTTAGTGGATATTTTCACAAAAAAGTGAAATTTTCAAAAATCCAAAAAATTGGCTGAAAACGACTAAATAACAAGGACTCATTGGGAGAATCACTCTGGAACTGAAATTGGAACGCTCACTGACATTACCCCTATCTGAAAGTCTGATAAACACCGGAAAAATGATTAAGTCGAAAAAAAATTTTTTTTCAACTTTTTTCAATTTTACCCCCGTGGGATATATATTGTACCCACACACATTTGGAACTCACCTGGGGTACCCTCACACATATTATTCCCTCATTTAGTGGATATTTTCACAAAAAAGTGAAATTTTCAAAAATCCAAAAAATTGGCTGAAAACGACTAAATATCAAGGACTCATTGGGTGAATCACTCTGGAACTGAAATCGGAATGCTCAGTGACATTTCCCCTATCTGAAAGTCTGATAAACGCCGGAAAAATGACTAAGACCAAAAAAAAATTTTTTTCAACTTTTTTCAATTTTACCCCCGTGGGCTATATATTCTACCCACACACATTTGGAACTCTCCTGGGGTACCCTCACACATATTATTCCCTCATTTAGTGGATATTTTCACAAAAAAGTGAAATTTTAAAAAATCCAAAAAATTGTCTGAAAACGACTAAATATCAAGGACTCATTGGGTGAATCACTCTGGAACTGAAATCGGAATGCTCACTGACATTTCCCCTATCTGAAAGTCTGATAAACGCCAGAAAAATCACTAAGTCCAAAAAATTTTTTATTTTTTTATTTTTTTCAATTTTACCCCCGTGAGATATATATTCTACCCACACACATTTGGAATTCTCCTGGGGTACCCTCACACATATTATTCCCTCATTTAGTGGATATTTTCACAAAAAAGTGAAATTTTCAAAAATCCAAAAAATTGGCTGAAAACGACTAAATATCAAGGTCTCATTGGGTGAATCAGTCTGGAACTGAAATCGGAATGCTCACTGACATTTCCCCTATCTGAAAGTCTGATAAACGCTGGAAAAACGACTAAGTCCAAAAAAAAATTTTTTTCAACTTTTTTCAATTTTAACCCTGTGGGATATATATTCTTCCCACACACATTTGGAACTCTCCTGGGGTACCCTCACACATATTATTCCCTCATTTAGTGGATATTTTCACAAAAAAAGTGAAATTTTCAAAAATCCAGAAAATTGGCTGAAAACGACTAAATAACAAGGACTCATTGGGTGAATCAGTCTGGAACTGAAATCGGAATGCTCACTGACATTTCCCCTATCTGAAAGTCTGATAAACGGCAGAAAAATGACTAAGTCTAAAAAAAAATTTTTTTCAACTTTTTTCAATTTTACCCCGTGGGATATATATTCTACCCACACACATTTGGAACTCTCCTGGGGTACCCTCACACATATTATTCCCTCATTTAGTGGATATTTTCACAAAAAAGTGAAATTTTCAAAAATCCAAAAAATTGGCTGAAAACGACTAAATATCAAGGACTCATTGGGTTAATCACTCTGGAACTGAAATCGGAATGCTCACTGACATTTCCCCTATCTGAAAGTCTGATAAACGCCAGAAAAATGACTAAGTCCAAAAAAAAATTTTTTTAAACTTTTTTCAATTTTACCCCAATGGGATATATATTCTACCCACACACATTTGGAACTCTCCTGGGGTACCCTCACACATATTATTCCCTCATTTAGTGGATATTTTCACAAAAAAGTGAAATTTTAAAAAATCCAAAAAATTGGCTGAAAACGACTAAATATCAAGGACTCATTGGGTGAATCAGTCTGGAACTGAAATCGGAATGCTCACTGACATTTCCCCTATCTGAAAGTCTGATAAACGCCGGAAAAATGACTAAGTACAAAAAAAATTTTTTTTCAACTTTTTTCAATTTTACCCCCGTGGGCTATATATTCTACCCACACACATTTGGAACTCTCCTGGGGTACCCTCACACATATTATTCCCTCATTTAGTGGATATTTTCACAAAAAAGTGAAATTTTCAAAAATCCAAAAAATTGTCTGAAAACGACTAAATATCAAGGACTCATTGGGTGAATCACTCTGGAACTGAAATCGGAATGCTCACTGACATTTCCCCTATCTGAAAGTCTGATAAACGCCAGAAAAATGACTAAGTCCAAAAAAAAATTTTTTTCAACTTTTTTCAATTTTACCCCCGTGGGATATATATTCTACCCACACACATTTGGAACTCTCCTGGGGTACCCTCACACATATTATTCCCTCATTTAGTGGATATTATGACAAAAAAGTGAAATTTTCAAAAATCCAAAAAATTGGCTGAAAACGACTAAATATCAAGGACTCATTGGGCGAATCGCTCTGGAACTGAAATCGGAATGCTCAGTGACATTTCCCCTATCTGAAAGTCTGATAAACGCCAGAAAAATGACTAAGTCCAAAAAAAAATTTTTTTCAACTTTTTTCAATTTTACCCCCGTGGGATATATATTGTACCCACACACATTTGGAACTCTCCTGGGGTACCCTCACACATATTATTCCCTCATTTAGTGGATATTTTCACAAAAAAAGTGAAATTTTCAAAAATCCAGAAAATTGGCTGAAAACTACTAAATAAAAAGGAGTCATTGGGCGAATCGCTCTGGAACTGAAATCGGAATGCTCACTGACATTTCCCCTATCTGAAAGTCTGATAAACGCCAGAAAAATCACTAAGTCCAAAAATTTTTTTATTTTTTTATTTTTTTCAATTTTACCCCCGTGGGATATATATTCTACCCACACACATTTGGAACTCTCCTGGTGTACCCTCACACATATTATTCCCTCATTTAGTGGATATTTTGACAAAAAAGTGACATTTTCAAAAATCCAGAAAATTGGCTGAAAACGATTAAATAACAAGGACTCATTGGGAGAATCACTCTGGAACTGAAATCGGAATGCTCACTGACATTTCCCCTATCTGAAAGTCTGATAAACGCCAGAAAAATGACTAAGTCCAAAAAAAATTTTTTTTCAACTTTTTTCAATTTTACCCCCGTGGGATATATATTCTACCCACACACATTTGGAATTCTCCTGGGGTACCCTCACACATATTATTCCCTCATTTAGTGGATATTTTCACAAAAAAGTGAAATTTTCAAAAATCCAAAAAATTGGCTGAAAACGACTAAATATCAAGGTCTCATTGGGTGAATCAGTCTGGAACTGAAATCGGAATGCTCACTGACATTTCCCCTATCTGAAAGTCTGATAAACGCTGGAAAAACGACTAAGTCCAAAAAAAAATTTTTTTCAACTTTTTTCAATTTTAACCCTGTGGGATATATATTCTTCCCACACACATTTGGAACTCTCCTGGGGTACCCTCACACATATTATTCCCTCATTTAGTGGATATTTTCACAAAAAAAGTGAAATTTTCAAAAATCCAGAAAATTGGCTGAAAACGACTAAATAACAAGGACTCATTGGGTGAATCAGTCTGGAACTGAAATCGGAATGCTCACTGACATTTCCCCTATCTGAAAGTCTGATAAACGGCAGAAAAATGACTAAGTCTAAAAAAAAATTTTTTTCAACTTTTTTCAATTTTACCCCGTGGGATATATATTCTACCCACACACATTTGGAACTCTCCTGGGGTACCCTCACACATATTATTCCCTCATTTAGTGGATATTTTCACAAAAAAGTGAAATTTTCAAAAATCCAAAAAATTGGCTGAAAACGACTAAATATCAAGGACTCATTGGGTTAATCACTCTGGAACTGAAATCGGAATGCTCACTGACATTTCCCCTATCTGAAAGTCTGATAAACGCCAGAAAAATGACTAAGTCCAAAAAAAAATTTTTTTCAACTTTTTTCAATTTTACCCCGTGGGATATATATTCTACCCACACACATTTGGAACTCTCCTGGGGTACCCTCACACATATTATTCCCTCATTTAGTGGATATTTTCACAAAAAAGTGACATTTTCAAAAATCCAGAAAATTGGCTGAAAACGACTAAATAACAAGGACTCATTGGGAGAATCACTCTGGAACTGAAATTGGAACGCTCACTGACATTTCCCCTATCTGAAAGTCTGATAAACACCGGAAAAATGATTAAGTCCAAAAAAAATTTTTTTTCAACTTTTTTCAATTTTACCCCCGTGGGATATATATTGTACCCACACACATTTGGAACTCTCCTGGGGTACCCTCACACATATTATTCCCTCATTTAGTGGATATTTTCACAAAAAAAGTGAAATTTTCAAAAATCCAAAAAATTGGCTGAAAACGACTGAATATCAAGGACTCATTGGGCGAATCGCTCTGGAACTGAAATCGGAACGCTCACTGACATTTGCCCTATCTGAAAGTCTGATAAACACCAGAAAAATGACTAAGTCCAAAAAAATTTTTTTTTAAACTTTTTTCAATTTTTCCCCCGTTTGATATATATTCTACCCACACACATTTGGAACTCTCCTGGGGTACCCTCACACATATTATTCCCTCATTTAGTGGATATTTTCACAAAAAAAGTGAAATTTTCGAAAATCCAGAAAATTGGCTGAAAACGACTAAATAAAAAGGAGTCATTGGGCGAATCGCTCTGGAACTGAAATCGGAATGCTCACTGACATTTCCCCTATCTGAAAGTCTGATAAACGCCAGAAAAATCACTAAGTCCAAAAAAAATTTTTTTTAAACTTTTTTCAATTTTACCCCCGTGGGATATATATTCTACCCACACACATTTGGAACTCTCCTGGGGTACCCTCACACATATTATTCCCTCATTTAGTGGATATTTTCACAAAAAAGTGAAATTTTCAAAAATCCAGAAAATTGTCTGAAAACTACTAAATAACAATGACTCATTGGGCGAATCGCTCTGGAACTGAAATCGGAACACTCACTGACATTTCCCCTATCTGAAAGTCTGATAAACGCTGGAAAAACGACTAAGTCCAAAAAAATTTTTTTTTCAACTTTTTTCAATTTTACCCCCGTGGGATATATTTTCTTCCCACACACATTTGGAACTCTCCTGGGGTACCCTCACACATATTATTCCCTCATTTAGTGGATATTTTCACAAAAAAGTGAAATTTTCAAAAATCCAGAAAATTGGCTGAAAACGACTAAATAACAAGGACTCATTGGGCGAATCGCTCTGGAACTGAAATCGGAACGCTCACTGACATTTCCCCTAACTGAAAGTCTGATAAACGCTGGAAAAATGACTAAGTCCAAAAAAAAAATGTTTTCAACTTTTTTCAATTTTTCCCCCGTGGGATATATATTCTACCCACACACATTTGGAACTCTCCTGGGGTACCCTCACACATATTATTCCCTCATTTAGTGGATATTTTCACAAAAAAAGTGAAATTTTCAAAAATCCAGAAAATTGGCTGAAAACGACTAAATATCAAGGACTTATTGGGCGAATCGCTCTGGAACTGAAATCGGAACGCTCACTGACATTTGCCTTATCTGAAAGTCTGATAAACGCCAGAAAAATGACTAAGTCCAAAAAAAAATTTTTTTAAACTTTTTTCAATTTTACCCCAATGGGATATATATTCTACCCACACACATTTGGAACTCTCCTGGGGTACCCTCACACATATTATTCCCTCATTTAGTGGATATTTTCACAAAAAAGTGAAATTTTCAAAAATCCAAAAAATTGGCTGAAAACGACTAAATATCAAGGACTCATTGGGTGAATCAGTCTGGAACTGAAATCGGAATGCTCACTGACATTTCCCCTATCTGAAAGTCTGATAAACGCCGGAAAAATGACTAAGTACAAAAAAAATTTTTTTTCAACTTTTTTCAATTTTACCCTCGTGGGCTATATATTCTACCCACACACATTTGGAACTCTCCTGGGGTACCCTCACACATATTATTCCCTCATTTAGTGGATATTTTCACAAAAAAGTGAAATTTTAAAAAATCCAAAAAATTGTCTGAAAACGACTAAATATCAAGGACTCATTGGGTGAATCACTCTGGAACTGAAATCGGAATGCTCACTGACATTTCCCCTATCTGAAAGTCTGATAAACGGCAGAAAAATGACTAAGTCTAAAAAAAAATTTTTTTCAATTTTTTCAATTTTACCCCCGTGGGATATATATTCAACCCACACACATTTGGAACTCTCCTGGGGTACCCTCACACATATTATTCCCTCATTTAGTGGATATTTTGAAAAAAAAGTGAAATTTTCAAAAATCCAAAAAATTGTATGAAAACGACTAAATATCAAGGACTCATTGGGTGAATCACTCTGGAACTGAAATCGGAATGCTCACTGACATTTCCCCTATCTGAAAGTCTGATAAACGCCAGAAAAATGACTAAGTCCAAAAAAAAATTTTTTTCAACTTTTTTCAATTTTACCCCCGTGGGATATATATTCTACCCACACACATTTGGAACTCTCCTGGGGTACCCTCACACATATTATTCCCTCATTTAGTGGATATTATGACAAAAAAGTGAAATTTTCAAAAATCCAAAAAATTGGCTGAAAACGACTAAATATCAAGGACTCATTGGGCGAATCGCTCTGGAACTGAAATCGGAACGCTCACTGACATTTGCCCTATCTGAAAGTCTGATAAACGCCAGAAAAATGACTAAGTCCAAAAAAAAATTTTTTTCAACTTTTTTCAATTTTACCCCCGTGGGATATATATTCTACCCACACACATTTGGAACTCTCCTGGGGTACCCTCACACATATTATTCCCTCATTTAGTGGATATTTTCACAAAAAAGTGACATTTTCAAAAATCCAGAAAATTGGCTGAAAACGACTAAATAACAAGGACTCATTGGGAGAATCACTCTGGAACTGAAATCGGAATGCTCACTGACATTTCCCCTATCTGAAAGTCTGATAAACGCCAGAAAAATAACTAAGTCCAAAAAAAAATTTTTTTCAACTTTTTTCAATTTTACCCCCGTGGGATATATATTCTACCCACACACATTTGGAACTCTCCTGGGGTACCCTCACACATATTATTCCCTCATTTAGTGGATATTATGACAAAAAAGTGAAATTTACAAAAATCCCAAAAATTGGCTGAAAACGACTAAATATCAAGGACTCATTGGGCGAATCGCTCTGGAACTGAAATCGGAACGCTCACTGACATTTGCCCTATCTGAAAGTCTGATAAACGCCAGAAAAATGACTAAGTCCAAAAAAAAATTTTTTTCAACTTTTTTCAATTTTACCCCCGTGGGATATATATTCTACCCACACACATTTGGAACTCTCCTGGGGTACCCTCACACATATTATTCCCTCATTTAGTGGATATTTTCACAAAAAAGTGACATTTTCAAAAATCCAGAAAATTGGCTGAAAACGACTAAATATCAAGGACTCATTGGGTGAATCACTCTGGAACTGAAATCGGAATGCTCACTGACATTTCCCCTATCTGAAAGTCTGATAAACGCCAGAAAAATGACTAAGTCCAAAAAAAAATTTTTTTCAACTTTTTTCAATTTTACCCCCGTGGGATATATATTCTACCCACACACATTTGGAACTCTCCTGGGGTACCCTCACACATATTATTCCCTCATTTAGTGGATATTATGACAAAAAAGTGAAATTTTCAAAAATCTAAAAAATTGGCTGAAAACGACTAAATATCAAGGACTCATTGGGCGAATCGCTCTGGAACTGAAATCGGAACGCTCACTGACATTTCCCCTATCTGAAAGTCTGATAAACGCTGGAAAAACGACTAAGTCCAAAAAAATTTTTTTTTCAACTTTTTTCAATTTTACCCCCGTGGGATATATTTTCTTCCCACACACATTTGGAACTCTCCTGGGGTACCCTCACACATATTATTCCCTCATTTAGTGGATATTTTCACAAAAAAGTGACATTTTCAAAAATCCAGAAAATTGGCTGAATACGACTAAATAACAAGGACTCATTGGGAGAATCACTCTGGAACTGAAATCGGAACGCTCACTGACATTTCCCCTATCTGAAAGTCTGATAAACGCCGGAAAAATGACTAAGTCCAAAAAAAATTTTTTTTCAACTTTTTTCAATTTTACCCCCGTGGGCTATATATTCTACCCACACACATTTGGAACTCTCCTGGGGTACCCTCACACATATTATTCCCTCATTTAGTGGATATTTTCACAAAAAAGTGAAATTTTAAAAAATCCAAAAAATTGTCTGAAAACGACTAAATATCAAGGACTCATTGGGTGAATCACTCTGGAACTGAAATCGGAATGCTCACTGACATTTCCCCTATCTGAAAGTCTGATAAACGGCAGAAAAATGACTAAGTCTAAAAAAAAATTTTTTGAAAGTTTTTTCAATTTTACCCCAATGGGATATATATTCTACCCACACACATTTGGAACTCTCCTGGGGTACCCTCACACATATTATTCCCTCATTTAGTGGATATTTTCACAAAAAAGTGACATTTTCAAAAATCCAGAAAATTGGCTGAAAACGACTAAATAACAAGGACTCATTGGGAGAATCACTCTGGAACTGAAATCGGAATGCTCACTGACATTTCCCCTATCTGAAAGTCTGATAAACGCCAGAAAAATAACTAAGTCCAAAAAAAAATTTTTTTCAACTTTTTTCAATTTTACCCCCGTGGGATATATATTCTACCCACACACATTTGGAACTCTCCTGGGGTACCCTCACACATATTATTCCCTCATTTAGTGGATATTATGACAAAAAAGTGAAATTTACAAAAATCCCAAAAATTGGCTGAAAACGACTAAATATCAAGGACTCATTGGGCGAATCGCTCTGGAACTGAAATCGGAACGCTCACTGACATTTGCCCTATCTGAAAGTCTGATAAACGCCAGAAAAATGACTAAGTCCAAAAAAAAATTTTTTTAAACTTTTTTCAATTTTACCCCCGTTTGATATATATTCTACCCACACACATTTGGAACTCTCCTGGGGTACCCTCACACATATTATTCCCTCATTTAGTGGATATTTTCACAAAAAAAGTAAAATTTTCGAAAATCCAGAAAATTGGCTTAAAACGACTAAATAAAAAGGAGTCATTGGGCGAATCGCTCTGGAACTGAAATCGGAACGCTCACTGACATTTCCCCTATCTGAAAGTCTGATAAACGCCAGAAAAATCACTAAGTCCAAAAAAATTTTTATTTTTTTATTTTTTTCAATTTTACCCCCGTGGGATATATATTCTACCCACACACATTTGGAACTCTCCTGGGGTACCCTCACACATATTATTCCCTCATTTAGTGGATATTTTCACAAAAAAGTGAAATTTTCAAAAATCCAGAAAATTGGCTGAAAACGACTAAATAACAAGGACTCATTGGGAGAATCACTCTGGAACTGAAATCGGAATGCTCACTGACATTTCCCCTATCTGAAAGTCTGATAAACGCCAGAAAAATAACTAAGTCCAAAAAAAAATTTTTTTCAACTTTTTTCAATTTTACCCCCGTGGGATATATATTCTACCCACACACATTTGGAACTCTCCTGGGGTACCCTCACACATATTATTCCCTCATTTAGTGGATATTATGACAAAAAAGTGAAATTTACAAAAATCCCAAAAATTGGCTGAAAACGACTAAATATCAAGGACTCATTGGGCGAATCGCTCTGGAACTGAAATCGGAACGCTCACTGACATTTGCCCTATCTGAAAGTCTGATAAACGCCAGAAAAATGACTAAGTCCAAAAAAAAATTTTTTTAAACTTTTTTCAATTTTACCCCCGTTTGATATATATTCTACCCACACACATTTGGAACTCTCCTGGGGTACCCTCACACATATTATTCCCTCATTTAGTGGATATTTTCACAAAAAAAGTAAAATTTTCGAAAATCCAGAAAATTGGCTTAAAACGACTAAATAAAAAGGAGTCATTGGGCGAATCGCTCTGGAACTGAAATCGGAACGCTCACTGACATTTCCCCTATCTGAAAGTCTGATAAACGCCAGAAAAATCACTAAGTCCAAAAAAATTTTTATTTTTTTATTTTTTTCAATTTTACCCCCGTGGGATATATATTCTACCCACACACATTTGGAACTCTCCTGGGGTACCCTCACACATATTATTCCCTCATTTAGTGGATATTTTCACAAAAAAGTGAAATTTTCAAAAATCCAGAAAATTGGCTGAAAACGACTAAATAACAAGGAGTCATTGGGCGAATCACTCTGGAACTGAAATCGGAATGCTCACTGACATTTCCCCTATCTGAAAGTCTGATAAACGCCAGAAAAATGACTAAGTCCAAAAAAAAATTTTTTTAAACTTTTTTCAATTTTACCCCCGTGGGATATATATTCTACCCACACACATTTGGAACTCTCCTGGGGTACCCTCACACATATTATTCCCTCATTTAGTGGATATTTTCACAAAAAAGTGAAATTTTCAAAAATCCAAAAAATTGGCTGAAAACGACTAAATATCAAGGACTCATTGGGTGAATCAGTCTGGAACTGAAATCGGAATGCTCACTGACATTTCCCCTATCTGAAAGTCTGATAAACGCCGGAAAAATGACTAAGTACAAAAAAAATTTTTTTTCAACTTTTTTCAATTTTACTCTCGTGGGCTATATATTCTACCCACACACATTTGGAACTCTCCTGGGGTACCCTCACACATATTATTCCCTCATTTAGTGGATATTTTCACAAAAAAGTGAAATTTTAAAAAATCCAGAAAATTGGCTGAAAACGACTAAATAACAAGGACTCATTGGGAGAATCACTCTGGAACTGAAATCGGAATGCTCACTGACATTTCCCCTATCTGAAAGTCTGATAAACGCCAGAAAAATAACTAAGTCCAAAAAAAAATTTTTTTCAACTTTTTTCAATTTTACCCCCGTGGGATATATATTCTACCCACACACATTTGGAACTCTCCTGGGGTACCCTCACACATATTATTCCCTCATTTAGTGGATATTATGACAAAAAAGTGAAATTTACAAAAATCCCAAAAATTGGCTGAAAACGACTAAATATCAAGGACTCATTGGGCGAATCGCTCTGGAACTGAAATCGGAACGCTCACTGACATTTGCCCTATCTGAAAGTCTGATAAACGCCAGAAAAATGACTAAGTCCAAAAAAAAATTTTTTTCAACTTTTTTCAATTTTACCCCCGTGGGATATATATTCTACCCACACACATTTGGAACTCTCCTGGGGTACCCTCACACATATTATTCCCTCATTTAGTGGATATTTTCACAAAAAAGTGACATTTTCAAAAATCCAGAAAATTGGCTGAAAACGACTAAATATCAAGGACTCATTGGGTGAATCACTCTGGAACTGAAATCGGAATGCTCACTGACATTTCCCCTATCTGAAAGTCTGATAAACGCCAGAAAAATGACTAAGTCCAAAAAAAAATTTTTTTCAACTTTTTTCAATTTTACCCCCGTGGGATATATATTCTACCCACACACATTTGGAACTCTCCTGGGGTACCCTCACACATATTATTCCCTCATTTAGTGAATATTATGACAAAAAAGTGAAATTTTCAAAAATCTAAAAAATTGGCTGAAAACGACTAAATATCAAGGACTCATTGGGCGAATCGCTCTGGAACTGAAATCGGAACGCTCACTGACATTTGCCCTATCTGAAAGTCTGATAAACACCAGAAAAATGACTAAGTCCAAAAAAATTTTTTTTTAAACTTTTTTCAATTTTTCCCCCGTTTGATATATATTCTACGCACACACATTTGGAACTCTCCTGGGGTACCCTCACACATATTATTCCCTCATTTAGTGGATATTTTCACAAAAAAAGTGAAATTTTCGAAAATCCAGAAAATTGGCTGAAAACGACTAAATAAAAAGGAGTCATTGGGCGAATCGCTCTGGAACTGAAATCAGAATGCTCACTGACATTTCCCCTATCTGAAAGTCTGATAAACGCCAGAAAAATCACTAAGTCCAAAAAAAATTTTTTTTAAACTTTTTTCAATTTTACCCCCGTGGGATATATATTCTACCCACACACATTTGGAACTCTCCTGGGGTACCCTCACACATATTATTCCCTCATTTAGTGGATATTTTCACAAAAAAGTGAAATTTTCAAAAATCCAGAAAATTGTCTGAAAACTACTAAATAACAATGACTCAATGGGCGAATCGCTCTGGAACTGAAATCGGAACACTCACTGACATTTCCCCTATCTGAAAGTCTGATAAACGCTGGAAAAACGACTAAGTCCAAAAAAATTTTTTTTTCAACTTTTTTCAATTTTACCCCCGTGGGATATATTTTCTTCCCACACACATTTGGAACTCTCCTGGGGTACCCTCACACATATTATTCCCTCATTTAGTGGATATTATGACAAAAAAGTGAAATTTACAAAAATCCCAAAAATTGGCTGAAAACGACTAAATATCAAGGACTCATTGGGCGAATCGCTCTGGAACTGAAATCGGAACGCTCACTGACATTTGCCCTATCTGAAAGTCTGATAAACGCCAGAAAAATGACTAAGTCCAAAAAAAAATTTTTTTAAACTTTTTTCAATTTTACCCCCGTTTGATATATATTCTACCCACACACATTTGGAACTCTCCTGGGGTACCCTCACACATATTATTCCCTCATTTAGTGGATATTTTCACAAAAAAAGTAAAATTTTCGAAAATCCAGAAAATTGGCTTAAAACGACTAAATAAAAAGGAGTCATTGGGCGAATCGCTCTGGAACTGAAATCGGAACGCTCACTGACATTTCCCCTATCTGAAAGTCTGATAAACGCCAGAAAAATCACTAAGTCCAAAAAAATTTTTATTTTTTTATTTTTTTCAATTTTACCCCCGTGGGATATATATTCTACCCACACACATTTGGAACTCTCCTGGGGTACCCTCACACATATTATTCCCTCATTTAGTGGATATTTTCACAAAAAAGTGAAATTTTCAAAAATCCAGAAAATTGGCTGAAAACGACTAAATAACAAGGAGTCATTGGGCGAATCACTCTGGAACTGAAATCGGAATGCTCACTGACATTTCCCCTATCTGAAAGTCTGATAAACGCCAGAAAAATGACTAAGTCCAAAAAAAAATTTTTTTAAACTTTTTTCAATTTTACCCCCGTGGGATATATATTCTACCCACACACATTTGGAACTCTCCTGGGGTACCCTCACACATATTATTCCCTCATTTAGTGGATATTTTCACAAAAAAGTGAAATTTTCAAAAATCCAAAAAATTGGCTGAAAACGACTAAATATCAAGGACTCATTGGGTGAATCAGTCTGGAACTGAAATCGGAATGCTCACTGACATTTCCCCTATCTGAAAGTCTGATAAACGCCGGAAAAATGACTAAGTACAAAAAAAATTTTTTTTCAACTTTTTTCAATTTTACTCTCGTGGGCTATATATTCTACCCACACACATTTGGAACTCTCCTGGGGTACCCTCACACATATTATTCCCTCATTTAGTGGATATTTTCACAAAAAAGTGAAATTTTAAAAAATCCAAAAAATTGTCTGAAAACGACTAAATATCAAGGACTCATTGGGTGAATCACTCTGGAACTGAAATCGGAATGCTCACTGACATTTCCCCTATCTGAAAGTCTGATAAACGGCAGAAAAATGACTAAGTCTAAAAAAAAATTTTTTTCAACTTTTTCAATTTTACCCCCGTGGGATATATATTCAACCCACACACATTTGGAACTCTCCTGGGGTACCCTCACACATATTATTCCCTCATTTAGTGGATATTTTGAAAAAAAAGTGAAATTTTCAAAAATCCAAAAAATTGTCTGAAAACGACTAAATATCAAGGACTCATTGGGTGAATCACTCTGGAACTGAAATCGGAATGCTCACTGACATTTCCCCTATCTGAAAGTCTGATAAACGCCAGAAAAATGACTAAGTCCAAAAATAAATTTTTTTCAACTTTTTTCAATTTTACCCCCGTGGGATATATATTCTACCCACACACATTTGGAACTCTCCTGGGGTACCCTCACACATATTATTCCCTCATTTAGTGGATATTATGACAAAAAAGTGAAATTTTCAAAAATCCAAAAAATTGGCTGAAAACGACTAAATATCAAGGACTCATTGGGCGAATCGCTCTGGAACTGAAATCGGAACGCTCACTGACATTTGCCCTATCTGAAAGTCTGATAAACGCCAGAAAAATGACTAAGTCCAAAAAAAAATTTTTTTAAACTTTTTTCAATTTTACCCCAATGGGATATATATTCTACCCACACACATTTGGAACTCTCCTGGGGTACCCTCACACATATTATTCCCTCATTTAGTGGATATTTTCACAAAAAAGTGACATTTTCAAAAATCCAGAAAATTGGCTGAAAACGACTAAATATCAAGGACTCATTGGGCGAATCGCTCTGGAACTGAAATCGGAACGCTCACTGACATTTCCCCTATCTGAAAGTCTGATAAACACCAGAAAAATGACTAAGTCCAAAAAAATTTTTTTTTAAACTTTTTTCAATTTTTCCCCCGTTTGATATATATTCTACCCACAGACATTTGGAACTCTCCTGGGGTACCCTCACACATATTATTCCCTCATTTAGTGGATATTTTCACAAAAAAAGTGAAATTTTCAAAAATCCAGAAAATTGGCTGAAAACTACTGAATATCAAGGACTCTGGGCGAATCGCTCTGGAACTGAAATCGGAACGCTCACTGACATTTCCCCTAACTGAAAGTCTGATAAACGCTGGAAAAATGACTAAGTCCAAAAAAAAAATGTTTTCAACTTTTTTCAATTTTACCCCCGTGGGATATATTTTCTTCCCACACACATTTGGAACTCTCCTGGGGTACCCTCACACATATTATTCCCTCATTTAGTGGATATTTTCACAAAAAAGTGAAATTTTCAAAAATCCAGAAAATTGGCTGAAAACGACTAAATAAGAAGGACTCATTGGGCGAATCGCTCTGGAACTGAAATCGGAATGCTCACTGACATTTCCCCTATCTGAAAGTCTGATAAACGCCGGAAAAATGACTAAGTCCAAAAAAATTTTTTTTTCAACTTTTTTCAATTTTACCCCCGTGGGCTATATATTCTACCCACACACATTTGGAACTCTCCTGGGGTACCCTCACACATATTATTCCCTCATTTAGTGGATATTTTCACAAAAAAGTGAAATTTTAAAAAATCCAAAAAATTGTCTGAAAACGACTAAATATCAAGGACTCATTGGGTGAATCACTCTGGAACTGAAAACGGAATGCTCACTGACATTTCCCCTATCTGAAAGTCTGATAAACGGCAGAAAAATGACTAAGTCTAAAAAAAAATTTTTTGAAAGTTTTTTCAATTTTACCCCAATGGGATATATATTCTACCCACACACATTTGGAACTCTCCTGGGGTACCCTCACACATATTATTCCCTCATTTAGTGGATATTTTCACAAAAAAGTGACATTTTCAAAAATCCAGAAAATTGGCTGAAAACGACTAAATAACAAGGACTCATTGGGAGAATCACTCTGGAACTGAAATCGGAATGCTCACTGACATTTCCCCTATCTGAAAGTCTGATAAACGCCAGAAAAATAACTAAGTCCAAAAAAAAATTTTTTTCAACTTTTTTCAATTTTACCCCTGTGGGATATATATTCTACCCACACACATTTGGAACTCTCCTGGGGTACCCTCACACATATTATTCCCTCATTTAGTGGATATTATGACAAAAAAGTGAAATTTTCAAAAATCCCAAAAATTGGCTGAAAACGACTAAATATCAAGGACTCATTGGGCGAATCGCTCTGGAACTGAAATCGGAACGCTCACTGACATTTGCCCTATCTGAAAGTCTGATAAACGCCAGAAAAATGACTAAGTCCAAAAAAAATTTTTTTTAAACTTTTTTCAATTTTACCCCCGTTTGATATATATTCTACCCACACACATTTGGAACTCTCCTGGGGTACCCTCACACATATTATTCCCTCATTTAGTGGATATTTTCACAAAAAAAGTGAAATTTTCGAAAATCCAGAAAATTGGCTGAAAACGACTAAATAAAAAGGAGTCATGGGGCGAATCGCTCTGGAACTGAAATCGGAACGCTCACTGACATTTCCCCTATCTGAAAGTCTGATAAACGCCAGAAAAATCACTAAGTCCAAAAAAACATTTTTTTAAACTTTTTTCAATTTTACCCCCGTGGGATATATATTCTACCCACACACATTTGGAACTCTCCTGGGGTACCCTCACACATATTATTCCCTCATTTAGTGGATATTTTCACAAAAAAGTGAAATTTTCAAAAATCCAGAAAATTGTCTGAAAACGACTAAATAACAATGACTCATTGGGCGAATCGCTCTGGAACTGAAATCGGAACGCTCACTGACATTTCCCCTATCTGAAAGTCTGATAAACGCCAGAAAAATCACTAAGTCCAAAAAAACATTTTTTTAAACTTTTTTCAATTTTACCCCCGTGGGATATATATTCTACCCACACACATTTGGAACTCTCCTGGGGTACCCTCACACATATTATTCCCTCATTTAGTGGATATTTTCACAAAAAAGTGAAATTTTCAAAAATCCAGAAAATTGTCTGAAAACGACTAAATAACAATGACTCATTGGGCGAATCGCTCTGGAACTGAAATCGGAACACTCACTGACATTTCCCCTATCTGAAAGTCTGATAAACGCTGGAAAAACGACTAAGTCCAAAAAAAAATTTTTTTCAACTTTTTTCAATTTTACCCCCGTGGGATATATTTTCTTCCCACACACATTTGGAACTCTCCTGGGGTACCCTCACACATATTATTCCCTCATTTAGTGGATATTTTCACAAAAAAGTGACATTTTCAAAAATCCAGAAAATTGGCTGAAAACGACTAAATAACAAGGACTCATTGGGCGAATCGCTCTGGAACTGAAATTGGAACGCTCACTGACATTTGCCCTATCTGAAAGTCTGATAAACGCCGGAAAAATGACTAAGTCCAAAAAAAATTTTTTTTCAACTTTCTTCAATTTTACCCCCGTGGGATATATATTCTACCCACACACATTTGGAACTCTCCTGGGGTACCCTCACACATATTATTCCCTCATTTAGTGGATATTTTCACAAAAAAGTGAAATTTTCAAAAATCCAGAAAATTGGCTGAAAACGACTAAATAACAAGGAGTCATTGGGCGAATCACTCTGGAACTGAAATCGGAACGCTCACTGACATTTCCCCTATCTGAAAGTCTGATAAACGCCAGAAAAATCACTAAGTCCAAAAAAAAATTTTTTTAAACTTTTTTCAATTTTACCCCCGTGGGATATATATTCTACCCACACACATTTGGAACTCTCCTGGGGTACCCTCACACATATTATTCCCTCATTTAGTGGATATTTTCAAAAAAAAGTGAACTTTTCAAAAAACCAGAAAATTGGCTGAAAAACGACTAAATATCAAGGACTCATTGGGCGAATCGCTCTGGAACTGAAATCGGAACGCTCACTGACATTTCCCCTATCTGAAAGTCTGATAAACGCCGGAAAAATGACTAAGTCCAAAAAAAATTTTTTTTCAACTTTCTTCAATTTTGCCCCCGTGGGATATATTTTCTTCCCACACACATTTGGAACTCTCCTGGGGTACCCTAACACATATTATTCCCTCATTTAGTGAATATTTTCACAAAAAAGTGAAATTTTCAAAAATCCAGAAAATTGGCTGAAAAACGACTAAATATCAAGGACTCATTGGGCGAATCGCTCTGGAACTGAAATCGGAACGCTCACTGACATTTCCCCTATCTGAAAGTCTGATAAACGCCGGAAAAATTACTAAGTCCAAAAAAAAATTTTTTTCAACTTTTTTCAATTTTACCCCCGTGGGATATATATTCTTCCCACACACATTTGGAACTCTCCTGGGGTACCCTCACACATATTATACCCTCATGTAGTGGATATTTTCACAAAAAAGTGAAATTTTCAAAAATCCAGAAAATTGGCTGAAAACAACTAAATAACAAGGACTCATTGGGCGAATCACTCTGGAACTGAAATCGGAACGCTCACTGACATTTCCCCTATGTGAAAGTCTGATAAACGCCGGAAAAATGACTAAGTCCAAAAAATATTTTTTTTCAACTTTTTTCAATTTTACCCCCGTCGGATATATATTCTACCCACACACATTTGGAACTCTCCTGGGGTACCCTAACACATATTATTCCCTCATTTAGTGGATATTTTCACAAAAAAGTGAAATTTTCAAAAATCCAGAAAATTGTCTGAAAACGACTAAATATCAAGGACTCATTTGGCGAATCGCTCTGAAACTGAAATCGGAATGCTCACTGACATTTCCCCTATCTGAAAGTCTGATAAACGCCGGAAAAATTACTAAGTCCAAAAAAAATTTTTTTTCAACTTTTTTCAATTTTACCCCCGTGGGATATATATTCTACCCACACACATTTGGAACTCTCCTGGGGTACCCTCACACATATTATTCCCTCATTTAGTGGATATTTTCACAAAAAAGTGAAATTTTCAAAAATCCAGAAAATTGGCTAAAAAACGACTAAATATCAAGGACTCATTGGGCGAATCGCTCTGGAACTGAAATCGGAACGCTCACTGACATTTCCCCTATCTGAAAGTCTGATAAACGCCGGAAAAATTACTAAGTCCAAAAAAAAATTTTTTTCAACTTTTTTCAATTTTACCCCCGTGGGATATATATTCTACCCACACACATTTGGAACTCTCCTTCGGTACTCTCACACAAATTATTCCCTCATTTAGTGGATATTTTCACAAAAAAGTGAAATTTTCAAAAATCCAGAAAATTGGCTGAAAACAACTAAATAACAAGGACTCATTGGGCGAATCGCTCTGGAACTGAAATCGGAACGCTCACTGACATTTGCCCTATCTGAAAGTCTGATAAACGCCAGAAAAATGACTAAGTCCAGAAAAAAATTTTTTTAAACTTTTTTCAATTTTACCCCTGTTTGATATATATTCTACCCACACACATTTGGAACTCTCCTGGGGTACCCTCACACATATTATTCCCTCATTTAGTGGATATTTTCACAAAAAAGTGACATTTTCAAAAATCCAGAAAATTGGCTGAAAATGACTAAATAACAAGGACTCATTGGGCGAATCGCTCTGGAACTGAAATTGGAACGCTCACTGACATTTGCCCTATCTGAAAGTCTGATAAACGCCAGAAAAATGACTAAGTCCAAAAAAAATTTTTTTCAACTTTTTTCAATTTTACCCCCGTGGGATATGTATTCTACCCACACACATTTGGAACTCTCCTGGGGTACCCTCACACATATTATTCCCTCATTTAGTGGATATTTTCACAAAAAAGTGAAATTTTCAAAAATCCAGAAAATTGGCTGAAAAACGACTAAATATCAAGGACTCATTGGGCGAATCGCTCTGGAACTGAAATCGGAACGCTCACTGACATTTCCCCTATCTGAAAGTCTGATAAACGCCGGAAAAATTACTAAGTCCAAAAAAAAATTTTTTTCAACTTTTTTCAATTTTACCCCCGTGGGATATATATTCTACCCACACACATTTGGAACTCTCCTTCGGTACTCTCACACAAATTATTCCCTCATTTAGTGGATATTTTCACAAAAAAGTGAAATTTTCAAAAATCCAGAAAATTGGCTGAAAACAACTAAATAACAAGGACTCATTGGGCGAATCGCTCTGGAACTGAAATCGGAACGCTCACTGACATTTTCCCTATCTGAAAGTCTGATAAACGCCGGAAAAATGACTAAGTCCAAAAAAAATTTTTTTTCAACTTTCTTCAATTTTGCCCCCGTGGGATATATTTTCTTCCCACACACATTTGGAACTCTCCTGGGGTACCCTCACACATATTATTCCCTCATTTAGTGGATATTTTCACAAAAAAGTTAAATTTTCAAAAAACCAGAAAATTGGCTGAAAACGACTAAATATCAAGGACTCATTGGGCGAATTGCTCTGGAACTGAAATCGGAATGCTCATTGACATTTCCCCTATCTGAAAGTCTGATAAACGCCAGAAAAATGACTAAGTCCCAAAAAAATTTTTTTTCAACTTTTTTCAATTTTACCCCCGTGGGATATATATTCTTCCCACACACATTTGGAACTCTCCTGGGGTACCCTCACACATATTATTCCCTCATGCAGTGGATATTTTCACAAAAAAGTGAAATTTTCAAAAATCCAGAAAATTGGCTGAAAACAACTAAATAACAAGGACTCATTGGGCGAATCACTCTGGAACTGAAATCGGAACGCTCACTGACATTTCCCCTATGTGAAAGTCTGATAAACGCCGGAAAAATGACTAAGTCCAAAAAAAATTTTTTTTCAACTTTTTTCAATTTTACCCCCGTCGGATATATATTCTACCCATACACATTTGGAACTCTCCTGGGGTACCCTAACACATATTATTCCCTCATTTAGTGAATATTTTCACAAAAAAGTGAAATTTTCAAAAATCCAGAAAATTGGCTGAAAACGACTAAATATCAAGGACTCATTGGGCGAATCGCTCTGAAACTGAAATCGGAATGCTCACTGACATTTCCCCTATCTGAAAGTCTGATAAATGCCAGAATAATGACTAAGTCCAAAAAAAAATTTTTTTCAACTTTTTTCAATTTTACCCCCGTGGGATATGTATTCTACCCACACACATTTGGAACTCTCCTGGGGTACCCTCACACATATTATTCCCTCATTTAGTGGATATTTTCACAAAAAAGTGAAATTTTCAAAAATCCAGAAAATTGGCTGAAAAACAACTAAATATCAAGGACTCATTGGGCGAATCGCTCTGGAACTGAAATCGGAACGCTCACTGACATTTCCCCTATCTGAAAGTCTGATAAACGCCGGAAAAATTACTAAGTCCAAAAAAAAATTTTTTTAAACTTTTTTCAATTTTACCCCCGTGGGATATATATTCTTCCCACACACATTTGGAACTCTCCTGGGGTACCCTCACACATATTATTCCCTCATGTAGTGGATATTTTCACAAAAAAGTGAAATTTTCAAAAATCCAGAAAATTGGCTGAAAACAACTAAATAACAAGGACTCATTGGGCGAATCACTCTGGAACTGAAATCGGAACGCTCACTGACATTTCCCCTATGTGAAAGTCTGATAAACGCCGGAAAAATGACTAAGTCCAAAAAAAATTTTTTTTCAACTTTTTTCAATTTTACCCCCGTCGGATATATATTCTACCCACACACATTTGGAACTCTCCTGGGGTACCCTAACACATATTATTCCCTCATTTAGTGGATATTTTCACAAAAAAGTGAAATTTTCAAAAATCCAGAAAATATGCTGAAAACGACTAAATATCAAGGACTCATTGGGCGAATCGCTCTGAAACTGAAATCGGAATGCTCACTGACATTTCCCCTATCTGAAAGTCTGATAAACGCCAGAATAATGACTAAGTCCAAAAAAAAATTTTTTTCAACTTTTTTCAATTTTACCCCCGTGGGATATGTATTCTACCCACACACATTTGGAACTCTCCTGGGGTACCCTCACACATATTATTCCCTCATTTAGTGGATATTTTCACAAAAAAGTGAAATTTTCAAAAATCCAGAAAATTGGCTGAAAACGACTAAATATCAAGGACTCATTGGGCGAATCGCTCTGAAACTGAAATCGGAATGCTCACTGACATTTCCCCTATCTGAAAGTCTGATAAATGCCAGAATAATGACTAAGTCCAAAAAAAAATTTTTTTCAACTTTTTTCAATTTTACCCCCGTGGGATATGTATTCTACCCACACACATTTGGAACTCTCCTGGGGTACCCTCACACATATTATTCCCTCATTTAGTGGATATTTTCACAAAAAAGTGAAATTTTCAAAAATCCAGAAAATTGGCTGAAAAACAACTAAATATCAAGGACTCATTGGGCGAATCGCTCTGGAACTGAAATCGGAACGCTCACTGACATTTCCCCTATCTGAAAGTCTGATAAACGCCGGAAAAATTACTAAGTCCAAAAAAAAATTTTTTTAAACTTTTTTCAATTTTACCCCCGTGGGATATATATTCTTCCCACACACATTTGGAACTCTCCTGGGGTACCCTCACACATATTATTCCCTCATGTAGTGGATATTTTCACAAAAAAGTGAAATTTTCAAAAATCCAGAAAATTGGCTGAAAACAACTAAATAACAAGGACTCATTGGGCGAATCACTCTGGAACTGAAATCGGAACGCTCACTGACATTTCCCCTATGTGAAAGTCTGATAAACGCCGGAAAAATGACTAAGTCCAAAAAAAATTTTTTTTCAACTTTTTTCAATTTTACCCCCGTCGGATATATATTCTACCCACACACATTTGGAACTCTCCTGGGGTACCCTAACACATATTATTCCCTCATTTAGTGGATATTTTCACAAAAAAGTGAAATTTTCAAAAATCCAGAAAATATGCTGAAAACGACTAAATATCAAGGACTCATTGGGCGAATCGCTCTGAAACTGAAATCGGAATGCTCACTGACATTTCCCCTATCTGAAAGTCTGATAAACGCCAGAATAATGACTAAGTCCAAAAAAAAATTTTTTTCAACTTTTTTCAATTTTACCCCCGTGGGATATGTATTCTACCCACACACATTTGGAACTCTCCTGGGGTACCCTCACACATATTATTCCCTCATTTAGTGGATATTTTCACAAAAAAGTGAAATTTTCAAAAATCCAGAAAATTGGCTGAAAACGACTAAATATCAAGGACTCATTGGGCGAATCGCTCTGAAACTGAAATCGGAATGCTCACTGACATTTCCCCTATCTGAAAGTCTGATAAACGCCAGAATAATGACTAAGTCCAAAAAAAAATTTTTTTCAACTTTTTTCAATTTTACCCCCGTGGGATATGTATTCTACCCACACACATTTGGAACTCTCCTGGGGTACCCTCACACATATTATTCCCTCATTTAGTGGATATTTTCACAAAAAAGTGAAATTTTCAAAAATCCAGAAAATTGGCTGAAAAACGACTAAATATCAAGGACTCATTGGGCAAATCGCTCTGGAACTGAAATCGGAATGCTCACTGACATTTCCCCTATCTGAAAGTCTGATAAACGCCGGAAAAATTACTAAGTCCAGAAAAAAAATTTTTTAAACTTTTTTCAATTTTACCCCCGTTTGATATATATTCTACCCACACACATTTGGAACTCTCCTGGGGTACCCTCACACATATTATTCCCTCATTTAGTGGACATTTTCACAAAAAAGTGACATTTTCAAAAATCCAGAAAATTGGCTGAAAACGACTAAATAACAAGGACTCATTGGGCGAATCGCTCTGGAACTGAAATTGGAACGCTCACTGACATTTGCCCTATCTGAAAGTCTGATAAACGCCAGAAAAATGACTAACTCCAAAAAAAATTTTTTTCAACTTTTTTCAATTTTACCCCAATGTGATATATATTCTACCCACACACATTTGGAACTCTCCTGGGGTACCCTCACACATATTATTCCCTCATTTAGTGGATATTTTCACAAAAAAGTGAAATTTTCAAAAATCCAGAAAATTGGCTGAAAACGACTAAATAACAAGGAGTCATTGGGCGAATCACTCTGGAACTGAAATCGGAACGCTCACTGACATTTCCCCTATCTGAAAGTCTGATAAACGCCAGAAAAATCACTAAGTCCAAAAAAAAATTTTTTTAAACTTTTTTCAATTTTACCCCCGTGGGATATATATTCTACCCACACACATTTGGAACTCTCCTGGGGTACCCTCACACATATTATTCCCTCATGTAGTGGATATTTTCACAAAAAAGTGAAATTTTCAAAAATCCAGAAAATTGGCTGAAAACGACTAAATAACACGGACTCATTGGGCGAATCACTCTGGAACTGAAATCGGAACGCTCACTGACATTTCCCCTATCTGAAAGTCTGATAAACGCCGGAAAAATGACTAAGTCCAAAAAAAATTTTTTTTCAACTTTCTTCAATTTTGCCCCCGTGGGATATATTTTCTTCCCACACACATTTGGAACTCTCCTGGGGTACCCTCACACATATTATTCCCTCATTTAGTGGATATTTTCACAAAAAAGTGAAATTTTCAAAAATCCAGAAAATTGGCTGAAAACGACTAAATATCAAGGACTCATTGGGCGAATCGCTCTGAAACTGAAGTCGGAATGCTCACTGACATTTCCCCTATCTGAAAGTCTGATAAACGCCAGAATAATGACTAAGTCCAAAAAAAAATTTTTTTCAACTTTTTTCAATTTTACCCCCGTGGGATATGTATTCTACCCACACACATTTGGAACTCTCCTGGGGTACCCTCACACATATTATTCCCTCATTTAGTGGATATTTTCACAAAAAAGTGAAATTTTCAAAAATCCAGAAAATTGGCTGAAAACAACTAAATAACAAGGACTCATTGGGCGAATCGCTCTGGAACTGAAATCGGAACGCTCACTGACATTTTCCCTATCTGAAAGTCTGATAAACGCCGGAAAAATGACTAAGTCCAAAAAAAATTTTTTTTCAACTTTCTTCAATTTTGCCCCCGTGGGATATATTTTCTTCCCACACACATTTGGAACTCTCCTGGGGTACCCTCACACATATTATTCCCTCATTTAGTGGATATTTTCACAAAAAAGTTAAATTTTCAAAAAACCAGAAAATTGGCTGAAAACGACTAAATATCAAGGACTCATTGGGCGAATTGCTCTGGAACTGAAATCGGAATGCTCATTGACATTTCCCCTATCTGAAAGTCTGATAAACGCCAGAAAAATGACTAAGTCCCAAAAAAATTTTTTTTCAACTTTTTTCAATTTTACCCCCGTGGGATATATATTCTTCCCACACACATTTGGAACTCTCCTGGGGTACCCTCACACATATTATTCCCTCATTTAGTGAATATTTTCACAAAAAAGTGAAATTTTCAAAAATCCAGAAAATTGGCTGAAAACGACTAAATATCAAGGACTCATTGGGCGAATCGCTCTGAAACTGAAATCGGAATGCTCACTGACATTTCCCCTATCTGAAAGTCTGATAAATGCCAGAATAATGACTAAGTCCAAAAAAAAATTTTTTTCAACTTTTTTCAATTTTACCCCCGTGGGATATGTATTCTACCCACACACATTTGGAACTCTCCTGGGGTACCCTCACACATATTATTCCCTCATGTAGTGGATATTTTCACAAAAAAGTGAAATTTTCAAAAATCCAGAAAATTGGCTGAAAACAACTAAATAACAAGGACTCATTGGGCGAATCACTCTGGAACTGAAATCGGAACGCTCACTGACATTTCCCCTATGTGAAAGTCTGATAAACGCCGGAAAAATGACTAAGTCCAAAAAAAATTTTTTTTCAACTTTTTTCAATTTTACCCCCGTCGGATATATATTCTACCCACACACATTTGGAACTCTCCTGGGGTACCCTAACACATATTATTCCCTCATTTAGTGGATATTTTCACAAAAAAGTGAAATTTTCAAAAATCCAGAAAATATGCTGAAAACGACTAAATATCAAGGACTCATTGGGCGAATCGCTCTGAAACTGAAATCGGAATGCTCACTGACATTTCCCCTATCTGAAAGTCTGATAAACGCCAGAATAATGACTAAGTCCAAAAAAAAATTTTTTTCAACTTTTTTCAATTTTACCCCCGTGGGATATGTATTCTACCCACACACATTTGGAACTCTCCTGGGGTACCCTCACACATATTATTCCCTCATTTAGTGGATATTTTCACAAAAAAGTGAAATTTTCAAAAATCCAGAAAATTGGCTGAAAACGACTAAATATCAAGGACTCATTGGGCGAATCGCTCTGAAACTGAAATCGGAATGCTCACTGACATTTCCCCTATCTGAAAGTCTGATAAACGCCAGAATAATGACTAAGTCCAAAAAAAAATTTTTTTCAACTTTTTTCAATTTTACCCCCGTGGGATATGTATTCTACCCACACACATTTGGAACTCTCCTGGGGTACCCTCACACATATTATTCCCTCATTTAGTGGATATTTTCACAAAAAAGTGAAATTTTCAAAAATCCAGAAAATTGGCTGAAAAACGACTAAATATCAAGGACTCATTGGGCAAATCGCTCTGGAACTGAAATCGGAACGCTCACTGACATTTCCCCTATCTGAAAGTCTGATAAACGCCGGAAAAATTACTAAGTCCAGAAAAAAAATTTTTTAAACTTTTTTCAATTTTACCCCCGTTTGATATATATTCTACCCACACACATTTGGAACTCTCCTGGGGTACCCTCACACATATTATTCCCTCATTTAGTGGACATTTTCACAAAAAAGTGACATTTTCAAAAATCCAGAAAATTGGCTGAAAACGACTAAATAACAAGGACTCATTGGGCGAATCGCTCTGGAACTGAAATTGGAACGCTCACTGACATTTGCCCTATCTGAAAGTCTGATAAACGCCAGAAAAATGACTAACTCCAAAAAAAATTTTTTTCAACTTTTTTCAATTTTACCCCAATGTGATATATATTCTACCCACACACATTTGGAACTCTCCTGGGGTACCCTCACACATATTATTCCCTCATTTAGTGGATATTTTCACAAAAAAGTGAAATTTTCAAAAATCCAGAAAATTGGCTGAAAACGACTAAATAACAAGGAGTCATTGGGCGAATCACTCTGGAACTGAAATCGGAACGCTCACTGACATTTCCCCTATCTGAAAGTCTGATAAACGCCAGAAAAATCACTAAGTCCAAAAAAAAATTTTTTTAAACTTTTTTCAATTTTACCCCCGTGGGATATATATTCTACCCACACACATTTGGAACTCTCCTGGGGTACCCTCACACATATTATTCCCTCATGTAGTGGATATTTTCACAAAAAAGTGAAATTTTCAAAAATCCAGAAAATTGGCTGAAAACGACTAAATAACACGGACTCATTGGGCGAATCACTCTGGAACTGAAATCGGAACGCTCACTGACATTTCCCCTATCTGAAAGTCTGATAAACGCCGGAAAAATGACTAAGTCCAAAAAAAATTTTTTTTCAACTTTCTTCAATTTTGCCCCCGTGGGATATATTTTCTTCCCACACACATTTGGAACTCTCCTGGGGTACCCTCACACATATTATTCCCTCATTTAGTGGATATTTTCACAAAAAAGTGAAATTTTCAAAAATCCAGAAAATTGGCTGAAAACGACTAAATATCAAGGACTCATTGGGCGAATCGCTCTGAAACTGAAGTCGGAATGCTCACTGACATTTCCCCTATCTGAAAGTCTGATAAACGCCAGAATAATGACTAAGTCCAAAAAAAAATTTTTTTCAACTTTTTTCAATTTTACCCCCGTGGGATATGTATTCTACCCACACACATTTGGAACTCTCCTGGGGTACCCTCACACATATTATTCCCTCATTTAGTGGATATTTTCACAAAAAAGTGAAATTTTCAAAAATCCAGCAAAATTGGCTGAAAAACGACTAAATATCAAGGACTCATTGGGCGAATCGCTCTGGAACTGAAATCGGAACGCTCACTGACATTTCCCCTATCTGAAAGTCTGATAAACGCCGGAAAAATGACTAAGTCCAAAAAAAATTTTTTTTCAACTTTTTTCAATTTTACCCCCGTCGGATATATATTCTACCCATACACATTTGGAACTCTCCTGGGGTACCCTAACACATATTATTCCCTCATTTAGTGGATATTTTCACAAAAAAGTGAAATTTTCAAAAATCCAGAAAATTGGCTGAAAACGACTAAATATCAAGGACTCATTGGGCGAATCGCTCTGAAACTGAAATCGGAACACTCACTGACATTTCCCCTATCTGAAAGTCTGATAAACGCCGGAAAAATTACTAAGTCCAAAAAAAAATTTTTTTCAACTTTTTTCAATTTTACCCCCGTGGGATATATATTCTTCCCACACACATTTGGAACTCTCCTGGGGTACCCTCACACATATTATTCCCTCATGTAGTGGATATTTTCACAAAAAAGTGAAATTTTCAAAAATCCAGAAAATTGGCTGAAAACAACTAAATAACAAGGACTCATTGGGCGAATCACTCTGGAACTGAAATCGGAACGCTCACTGACATTTCCCCTATGTGAAAGTCTGATAAACGCCGGAAAAATGACTAAGTCCAAAAAAAATTTTTTTTTCAACTTTTTTCAATTTTACCCCCGTCAGATATATATTCTACCCACACACATTTGGAACTCTCCTGGGGTACCCTAACACATATTATTCCCTCATTTAGTGGATATTTTCACAAAAAAGTGAAATTTTCAAAAATCCAGAAAATTGGCTGAAAACGACTAAATATCAAGGACTCATTGGGCGAATCGCTCTGAAACTGAAATCGGAATGCTCACTGACATTTCCCCTATCTGAAAGTCTGATAAACGCCAGAATAATGACTAAGTCCAAAAAAAAATTTTTTTCAACTTTTTTCAATTTTACCCCCGTGGGATATGTATTCTACCCACACACATTTGGAACTCTCCTGGGGTACCCTCACACATATTATTCCCTCATTTAGTGGATATTTTCACAAAAAAGTGAAATTTTCAAAAATCCAGAAAATTGGCTGAAAAACGACTAAATATCAAGGACTCATTGGGCGAATCGCTCTGGAACTGAAATCAGAACGCTCACTGACATTTCCCCTATCTGAAAGTCTGATAAACGCCGTAAAAATTACTAAGTCCAAAAAAAATTTTTTTTCAACTTTTTTCAATTTTACCCCCGTGGGATATATATTCTACCCACACACATTTGGAACTCTCCTGGGGTACCCTCACACATATTATTCCCTCATTTAGTGGATATTTTCACAAAAAAGTGAAATTTTCAAAAATCCAGAAAATTGGCTGAAAACGACTAAATAACAAGGACTCATTGGGCGAATCGCTCTGGAACTGAAATCGGAACGCTCACTGACATTTGCCCTATCTGAAAGTCTGATAAACGCCAGAAAAATGACTAAGTCCAGAAAAAAATTTTTTTTAACTTTTTTCAATTTTACCCCCGTTTGATATATATTCTACCCACACACATTTGGAACTCTCCTGGGGTACCCTCACACATATTATTCCCTCATTTAGTGGATATTTTCACAAAAAAGTGACATTTTCAAAAATCCAGAAAATTGGCTGAAAACGACTAAATAACAAGGACTCATTGGGCGAATCGCTCTGGAACTGAAATTGGAACGCTCACTGACATTTGCCCTATCTGAAAGTCTGATAAACGCCAGAAAAATGACTAAGTCCAAAAAAAATTTTTTTCAACTTTTTTCAATTTTACCCCAATGTGATTTATATTCTACCCACACACATTTGGAACTCTCCTGGGGTACCCTCACACATATTATTCCCTCATTTAGTGGATATTTTCACAAAAAAGTTAAATTTTCAAAAATCCAGAAAATTGGCTGAAAACGACTAAATATCAAGGACTCATTGGGCGAATTGCTCTGGAACTGAAATCGGAATGCTCACTGACATTTCCCCTAACTGAAAGTCTGATAAACGCCAGAAAAATGACTAAGTCCAAAAAAAAATTTTTTTCAACTTTTTTCAATTTTACCCCCGTGGGATATATATTCTTCCCACACACATTTGGAACTCTCCTGGGGTACCCTCACACATATTATTCCCTCATGTAGTGGATATTTTCACAAAAAAGTGAAATTTTCAAAAATCCAGAAAATTGGCTGAAAACAACTAAATAACAAGGACTCATTGGGCGAATCACTCTGGAACTGAAATCGGAACGCTCACTGACATTTCCCCTATGTGAAAGTCTGATAAACGCCGGAAAAATGACTAAGTCGAAAAAAAATTTTTTTTTCAACTTTTTTCAATTTTACCCCCGTCAGATATATATTCTACCCACACACATTTGGAACTCTCCTGGGGTACCCTAACACATATTATTCCCTCATTTAGTGGATATTTTCACAAAAAAGTGAAATTTTCAAAAATCCAGAAAATTGGCTGAAAACGACTAAATATCAAGGACTCATTGGGCGAATCGCTCTGAAACTGAAATCGGAATGCTCACTGACATTTCCCCTATCTGAAAGTCTGATAAACGCCAGAATAATGACTAAGTCCAAAAAAAAATTTTTTTCAACTTTTTTCAATTTTACCCCCGTGGGATATGTATTCTACCCACACACATTTGGAACTCTCCTGGGGTACCCTCACACATATTATTCCCTCATTTAGTGGATATTTTCACAAAAAAGTGAAATTTTCAAAAATCCAGAAAATTGGCTGAAAAACGACTAAATATCAAGGACTCATTGGGCGAATCGCTCTGGAACTGAAATCGGAACGCTCACTGACATTTCCCCTATCTGAAAGTCTGATAAACGCCGTAAAAATTACTAAGTCCAAAAAAAAATTTTTTTCAACTTTTTTAAATTTTACCCCCGTGGGATATATATTCTTCCCACACACATTTGGAACTCTCCTGGGGTACCCTCACACATATTATTCCCTCATGTAGTGGATATTTTCACAAAAAAGTGAAATTTTCAAAAATCCAGAAAATTGGCTGAAAATGACTAAATAACACGGACTCATTGGGCGAATTACTCTGGAACTGAAATCGGAACGCTCACTGACATTTCCCCTATCTGAAAGTCTGATAAACGCCGGAAAAATGACTAAGTCCAAAAAAAATTTTTTTTCAACTTTCTTCAATTTTACCCCCGTGGGATATATTTTCTTCCCACACACATTTGGAACTCTCCTGGGGTACCCTCACACATATTATTCCCTCATGTAGTGGATATTTTCACAAAAAAGTGAAATTTTCAAAAATCCAGAAAATTGGCTGAAAACAACTAAATAACAAGGACTCATTGGGCGAATCACTCTGGAACTGAAATCGGAATGCTCACTGACATTTCCCCTATGTGAAAGTCTGATAAACGCCGGAAAAATGACTAAGTCCAAAAAAAATTTTTTTTCAACTTTTTTCAATTTTACCCCCGTCGGATATATATTCTACCCACACACATTTGGAACTCTCCTGGGGTACCCTAACACATATTTTTCCCTCATTTAGTGAATATTTTCACAAAAAAGTGAAATTTTCAAAAATCCAAAAAATTGGCTGAAAACGACTAAATATCAAGGACTCATTGGGCGAATCGCTCTGAAACTGAAATCGGAATGCTCACTGACATTTCCCCTATCTGAAAGTCTGATAAACGCCAGAATAATGACTAAGTCCAAAAAAAATTTTTTTTCAACTTTTTTCAATTTTACCCCCGTGGGATATGTATTCTACCCACACACATTTGGAACTCTCCTGGGGTACCCTCACACATATTATTCCCTCATTTAGTGGATATTTTCACAAAAAAGTGAAATTTTCAAAAATCCAGAAAATTGGCTGAAAAACGACTAAATATCAAGGACTCATTGGGCGAATCGCTCTGGAACTGAAATCGGAACGCTCACTGACATTTGCCCTATCTGAAAGTCTGATAAACGCCAGAAAAATGACTAAGTCCAGAAAAATTTTTTTTTTAACTTTTTTCAATTTTACCCCCGTTTGATATATATTCTACCCACACACATTTGGAACTCTCCTGGGGTACCCTCACACATATTATTCCCTCATTTAGTGGATATTTTCACAAAAAAGTGACATTTTCAAAAATCCAAAAAATTGGCTGAAAACGACTAAATATCAAGGACTCATTGGGCGAATCGCTCTGAAACTGAAATCGGAATGCTCACTGACATTTCCCCTATCTGAAAGTCTGATAAACGCCAGAATAATGACTAAGTCCAAAAAAAATTTTTTTTCAACTTTTTTCAATTTTACCCCCGTGGGATATGTATTCTACCCACACACATTTGGAACTCTCCTGGGGTACCCTCACACATATTATTCCCTCATTTAGTGGATATTTTCACAAAAAAGTGAAATTTTCAAAAATCCAGAAAATTGGCTGAAAAACGACTAAATATCAAGGACTCATTGGGCGAATCGCTCTGGAACTGAAATCGGAACGCTCACTGACATTTGCCCTATCTGAAAGTCTGATAAACGCCAGAAAAATGACTAAGTCCAGAAAAAATTTTTTTTTAACTTTTTTCAATTTTACCCCCGTTTGATATATATTCTACCCACACACATTTGGAACTCTCCTGGGGTACCCTCACACATATTATTCCCTCATTTAGTGGATATTTTCACAAAAAAGTGACATTTTCAAAAATCCAGAAAATTGGCTGAAAACGACTAAATAACAAGGACTCATTGGGCGAATCGCTCTGGAACTGAAATTGGAACGCTCACTGACATTTGCCCTATCTGAAAGTCTGATAAACGCCAGAAAAATGACTAAGTCCAAAAAAAATTTTTTTCAATTTTACCCCAGTGTGATATATATTCTACCCACACACATTTGGAACTCTCCTGGGGTACCCTCACACATATTATTCCCTCATTTAGTGGATATTTTCACAAAAAAGTGAAATTTTCAAAAAAACAGAAAATTGTCTGAAAAACGACTAAATATCAAAGACTCATTGGGCGAATCGCTCTGGAACTGAAATCGGAACGCTCACTGACATTTCCCCTATCTGAAAGTCTGATAAACGCCAGAAAAATGACTAAGTCCAAAAAAAAATTTTTTTCAACTTTTTTAAATTTTACCCCCGTGGGATATATATTCTTCCCACACACATTTGGAACTCTCCTGGGGTACCCTCACACATATTATTCCCTCATGTAGTGGATATTTTCACAAAAAAGTGAAATTTTCAAAAATCCAGAAAATTGGCTGAAAATGACTAAATAACACGGACTCATTGGGCGAATCACTCTGGAACTGAAATCGGAATGCTCACTGACATTTCCCCTATCTGAAAGTCTGATAAACGCCGGAAAAATGACTAAGTCCAAAAAAAATTTTTTTTCAACTTTCTTCAATTTTACCCCCGTGGGATATATTTTCTTCCCACACACATTTGGAACTCTCCTGGGGTACCCTCACACATATTATTCCCTCATTTAGTGGATATTTTCACAAAAAAGTTAAATTTTCAAAAATCCAGAAAATTGGCTGAAAACGACTAAATATCAAGGACTCATTGGGCGAATTGCTCTGGAACTGAAATCGGAACGCTCACTGACATTTCCCCTATCTGAAAGTCTGATAAACGCCAGAAAAATGACTAAGTCCAAAAAAAAATTTTTTTCAACTTTTTTCAATTTTACCCCCGTGGGATATATATTCTTCCCACACACATTTGGAACTCTCCTGGGGTACCCTCACACATATTATTCCCTCATGTAGTGGATATTTTCACAAAAAAGTGAAATTTTCAAAAATCCAGAAAATTGGCTGAAAACAACTAAATAACAAGGACTCATTGGGCGAATCACTCTGGAACTGAAATCGGAACGCTCCCTGACATTTCCCCTATGTGAAAGTCTGATAAACGCCGGAAAAATGACTAAGTCCAAAAAAAATTTTTTTTCAACTTTTTTCAATTTTACCCCCGTTGGATATATATTCTACCCACACACATTTGGAACTCTCCTGGGGTACCCTAACACATATTATTCCCTCATTTAGTGAATATTTTCACAAAAAAGTGAAATTTTCAAAAATCCAGAAAATTGGCTGAAAAACGACTAAATATCAAGGACTCATTGGGCGAATCGCTCTGGAACTGAAATCGGAACGCTCACTGACATTTCCCCTATCTGAAAGTCTGATAAACGCCGGAATAATTACTAAGTCCAAAAAAAAATTTTTTTCAACTTTTTTCAATTTTACCCCCGTGGGATATATATTCTACCCAAACACATTTGGAACTCTCCTGGGGTACCCTCACACATATTATTCCCTCATTTAGTGGATATTTTCACAAAAAAGTAAAATTTTCAAAAATCCAGAAAATTGGCTGAAAACAACTAAATAACACGGACTCATTGGGCGAATCACTCTGGAACTGAAATCGGAACGCTCACTGACATTTCCCCTATCTGAAAGTCTGATAAACGCCGGAAAAATGACTAAGTCCAAAAAAAATGTTTTTTCAACTTTCTTCAATTTTACCCCCGTGGGATATATTTTCTTCCCACACACATTTGGAACTCTCCTGGGGTACCCTCACACATATTATTCCCTCATTTAGTGGATATTTTCACAAAAAAGTTAAATTTTCAAAAATCCAGAAAATTGGCTGAAAACGACTAAATATCAAGGACTCATTGGGCGAATTGCTCTGGAACTGAAATCGGAACGCTCACTGACATTTCCCCTATCTGAAAGTCTGATAAACGCCAGAAAAATGACTAAGTCCAAAAAAAAATTTTTTTCAACTTTTTTCAATTTTACCCCCGTGGGATATATATTCTTCCCACACACATTTGGAACTCTCCTGGGGTACCCTCACACATATTATTCCCTCATGTAGTGGATATTTTCACAAAAAAGTGAAATTTTCAAAAATCCAGAAAATTGGCTGAAAACAACTAAATAACAAGGACTCATTGGGCGAATCACTCTGGAACTGAAATTGGAACGCTCACTGACATTTCCCCTATCTGAAAGTCTGATAAACGCCGGAAAAATAGCTAAGTCCAAAAAAAATTTTTTTTCAACTTTCTTCAATTTTACCCCCGTGGGATATATTTTCTTCCCACACACATTTGGAACTCTCCTGGGGTACCCTCACACATATTATTCCCTCATTTAGTGGATATTTTCACAAAAAAGTGAAATTTTCAAAAATCCAGAAAATTGGCTGAAAACGACTAAATAACAAGGACTCATTGGGCGAATCGCTCTGGAACTGAAATCGGAATGCTCACTGACATTTCCTCTATCTGAAAGTCTGATAAACGTCGGAAAAACGACTAAGTCCAAAAAAAAATTTTTTTCAACTTTTTTCAATTTTACCCCCGTGGGATATATATTCTACCCACACACATTGGGAACTCTCCTTCGGTACTCTCACACATATTATTCCCTCATTTAGTGGATATTTTCACAAAAAAGTGAAATTTTCAAAAATCCAGAAAATTGGCTGAAAACAACTAAATAACAAGGACTCATTGGGCGAATCGCTCTGGAACTGAAATCGGAACGCTCACTGACATTTCCCCTATCTGAAAGTCTGATAAACGCCGGAAAAATGACTAAGTCCAAAAAAAATTTTTTTTCAACTTTCTTCAATTTTACCCTCGTGGGATATATTTTCTTCCCACACACATTTGGAACTCTCCTGGGGTACCCTCACACATATTATTCCCTCATTTAGTGGATATTTTCACAAAAAAGTTAAATTTTCAAAAATCCAGAAAATTGGCTGAAAACGACTAAATATCAAGGACTCATTGGGCGAATTGCTCTGGAACTGAAATCGGAATGCTCACTGACATTTCCCCTATCTGAAAGTCTGATAAACGCCAGAAAAATGACTAAGTCCAAAAAAAAATTTTTTTCAACTTTTTTCAATTTTACCCCCGTGGGATATATATTCTTCCCACACACATTTGGAACTCTCCTGGGGTACCCTCACACATATTATTCCCTCATGTAGTGGATATTTTCACAAAAAAGTGAAATTTTCAAAAATCCAGAAAATTGGCTGAAAACAACTAAATAACAAGGACTCATTGGGCGAATCGCTCTGGAACTGAAATCGGAATGCTCACTGACATTTCCTCTATCTGAAAGTCTGATAAACGTCGGAAAAACGACTAAGTCCAAAAAAAAATTTTTTTCAACTTTTTTCAATTTTACCCCCGTGGGATATATATTCTACCCACACACATTGGGAACTCTCCTTCGGTACTCTCACACATATTATTCCCTCATTTAGTGGATATTTTCACAAAAAAGTGAAATTTTCAAAAATCCAGAAAATTGGCTGAAAACAACTAAATAACAAGGACTCATTGGGCGAATCGCTCTGGAACTGAAATCGGAACGCTCACTGACATTTCCCCTATCTGAAAGTCTGATAAACGCCGGAAAAATGACTAAGTCCAAAAAAAATTTTTTTTCAACTTTCTTCAATTTTACCCCCGTGGGATATATTTTCTTCCCACACACATTTGGAACTCTCCTGGGGTACCCTCACACATATTATTCCCTTATTTAGTGGATATTTTCACAAAAAAGTTAAATTTTCAAAAATCCAGAAAATTGGCTGAAAACGACTAAATATCAAGGACTCATTCGGCGAATCGCTCTGGAACTGAAATCGGAACGCTCACTGACATTTCCCCTATCTGAAAGTCTGATAAACGCCAGAATAATTACTAAGTCCAAAAAAAAATTTTTTTCAACTTTTTTCAATTTTAGCCCCGTCGGATATATATTCTACCCACACACATTTGGAACTCTCCTTCGGTACCCTCACACATATTATTCCCTCATTTAGTGGATATTTTCACAAAAAAGTGAAATTTTCAAAAATCCAGAAAATTGGCTGAAAACGACTAAATAACAAGGACTCATTGGGCGAATCGCTCTGGAACTGAAATCAGAATGCTCACTGACATTTCCCCTATCTGAAAGTCTGATAAACGCCGGAAAAATGACTAAGTCCAAAAAAAATTTTTTTTCAACTTTCTTCAATTTTACCCCCGTCGGATATATTTTCTTCCCACACACATTTGGAACTCTCCTGGGGTACCCTCACACATATTATTCCCTCATTTAGTGGATATTTTCACAAAAAAGTTAAATTTTCAAAAATCCAGAAAATTGGCTGAAAACGACTAAATATCAAGGACTCATTGGGAGAATCACTCTGGAACTGAAATTGGAACGCTCACTGACATTTCCCCTATCTGAAAGTCTGATAAACGCCGGAAAAATTACTAAGTCCAAAAAATAATTTTTTTCAACTTTTTTCAATTTTACCCCCGTCGGATATATATTCTACCCACACACATTTGGAACTCTCCTTCGGTACTCTCACACATATTATTCAGTCATTTAGTGGATATTTTCACAAAAAAGTGAAATTTTCAAAAATCCAGAAAATTGGCTGAAAACAACTAAATAACAAGGACTCATTGGGCAAATCACTCTGGAACTGAAATCGGAACACTAACTGACATGTCCCCTATGTGAAAGTCTGATAAACACCGGAAAAATTACTAAGTCCAAAAAAAATTTTTTTTCAACTTTTTTCAATTTTACCCCCGTGGGATATATATTCTACCCACACACATTTGGAACTCTCCTTCGGTACTCTCACACATATTATTCCCTCATTTAGTGGATATTTTCACAAAAAAGTGACATTTTCAAAAATCCAGAAAATTGGCTGAAAACAACTAAATAACAAGGACTCATTGGGCGAATCACTCTGGAACTGAAATTGGAACGCTCACTGACATTTCCCCTATCTGAAAGTCTGATAAACGCCGGAAAAATGACTAAGTCCAAAAAAAATTTTTTTTCAACTTTTTTCAATTTTACCCCCGTGGGATATATATTCTACCCACACACATTTGGAACTCTCATTCGGTACCCTCACACATATTATTCCCTCATTTAGTGGATATTTTCACAAAAAAGTGAAATTTTCAAAAATCCAGAAAATTGGCTGAAAACGACTAAATAACAAGGACTCATTGGGCGAATCGCTCTGGAACTGAAATCGGAATGCTTACTGACATTTCCTCTATCTGAAAGTCTGATAAACGTCGGAAAAACGACTAAGTCCAAAAAAATTTTTTTTTCAACTTTTTTCAATTTTACCCCCGTCGGATATATATTCTACCCACACACATTTGGAACTCTCCTGGGGTACCCTCACACATATTATTCCCTCATTTAGTGGATATTTTCACAAAAAAGTGAAATTTTCAAAAATCCAGAAAATTGGCTGAAAACGACTAAATATCAAGGACTCATTCGGCGAATCGCTCTGGAACTGAAATCGGAACGCTCACTGACATTTCCCCTATCTGGAAGTCTGATAAACGCCAGAATAATTACTAAGTCCAAAAAAAAATTTTTTTCAACTTTTTTCAATTTTAGCCCCGTCGGATATATATTCTACCCACACACATTTGGAACTCTCCTTCGGTACCCTCACACATATTATTCCCTCATTTAGTGGATATTTTCACAAAAAAGTGAAATTTTCAAAAATCCAGAAAATTGGCTGAAAACGACTAAATAACAAGGACTCATTGGGCGAATCGCTCTGGAACTGAAATCAGAATGCTCACTGACATTTCCCCTATCTGAAAGTCTGATAAACGCCGGAAAAATGACTAAGTCCAAAAAAAATTTTTTTTCAACTTTCTTCAATTTTACCCCCGTCGGATATATTTTCTTCCCACACACATTTGGAACTCTCCTGGGGTACCCTCACACATATTATTTCCTTATTTAGTGGATATTTTCACAAAAAAGTTAAATTTTCAAAAATCCAGAAAATTGGCTGAAAACGACTAAATATCAAGGACTCATTGGGAGAATCACTCTGGAACTGAAATTGGAACGCTCACTGACATTTCCCCTATCTGAAAGTCTGATAAACGCCGGAAAAATTACTAAGTCCAAAAAATAATTTTTTTCAACTTTTTTCAATTTTACCCCCGTCGGATATATATTCTACCCACACACATTTGGAACTCTCCTTCGGTACTCTCACACATATTATTCAGTCATTTAGTGGATATTTTCACAAAAAAGTGAAATTTTCAAAAATCCAGAAAATTGGCTGAAAACAACTAAATAACAAGGACTCATTGGGCAAATCACTCTGGAACTGAAATCGGAACACTAACTGACATGTCCCCTATGTGAAAGTCTGATAAACACCGGAAAAATTACTAAGTCCAAAAAAAATTTTTTTTCAACTTTTTTCAATTTTACCCCCGTGGGATATATATTCTACCCACACACATTTGGAACTCTCCTTCGGTACTCTCACACATATTATTCCCTCATTTAGTGGATATTTTCACAAAAAAGTGAAATTTTCAAAAATCCAGAAAATTGGCTGAAAACAACTAAATAACAAGGACTCATTGGGCGAATCACTCTGGAACTGAAATTGGAACGCTCACTGACATTTCCCCTATCTGAAAGTCTGATAAACGCCGTAAAAATGACTAAGTCCAAAAAAAATTTTTTTTCAACTTTTTTCAATTTTACCCCCGTGGGATATATATTCTACCCACACACATTTGGAACTCTCATTCGGTACCCTCACACATATTATTCCCTCATTTAGTGGATATTTTCACAAAAAAGTGAAATTTTCAAAAATCCAGAAAATTGGCTGAAAACGACTAAATATCAAGGACTCATTCGGCGAATCGCTCTGGAACTGAAATCGGAACGCTCACTGACATTTCCCCTATCTGAAAGTCTGATAAACGCCAGAATAATGACTAAGTCCAAAAAAAAATTTTTTTCAACTTTTTTCAATTTTACCCCCGTGGGATATATATTCTACCCACACACATTGGGAACTCTCCTTCGGTACTCTCACACATATTATTCCCTCATTTAGTGGATATTTTCACAAAAAAGTGAAATTTTCAAAAATCCAGAAAATTGGCTGAAAACAACTAAATAACAAGGACTCATTGGGCGAATCACTCTGGAACTGAAATTGGAACGCTCACTGACATTTCCCCTATCTGAAAGTCTGATAAACGCCGGAAAAATGACTAAGTCCAAAAAAAATTTTTTTTCAACTTTTTTCAATTTTAGCCCCGTCGGATATATATTCTACCCACACACATTTGGAACTCTCCTTCGGTACCCTCACACATATTATTCCCTCATTTAGTGGATATTTTCACAAAAAAGTGAAATTTTCAAAAATCCAGAAAATTGGCTGAAAACGACTAAATAACAAGGACTCATTGGGCGAATCGCTCTGGAACTGAAATCAGAATGCTCACTGACATTTCCCCTATCTGAAAGTCTGATAAACGCCGGAAAAATGACTAAGTCCAAAAAAAATTTTTTTTCAACTTTCTTCAATTTTACCCCCGTCGGATATATTTTCTTCCCACACACATTTGGAACTCTCCTGGGGTACCCTCACACATATTATTCCCTCATTTAGTGGATATTTTCACAAAAAAGTTAAATTTTCAAAAATCCAGAAAATTGGCTGAAAACGACTAAATATCAAGGACTCATTGGGCGAATCACTCTGGAACTGAAATTGGAACGCTCACTGACATTTCCCCTATCTGAAAGTCTGATAAACGCCGGAAAAATGACTAAGTCCAAAAAAAATTTTTTTTCAACTTTTTTCAATTTTACCCCCGTGGGATATATATTCTACCCACACACATTTGGAACTCTCATTCGGTACCCTCACACATATTATTCCCTCATTTAGTGGATATTTTCACAAAAAAGTGAAATTTTCAAAAATCCAGAAAATTGGCTGAAAACGACTAAATATCAAGGACTCATTCGGCGAATCGCTCTGGAACTGAAATCGGAACGCTCACTGACATTTCCCCTATCTGAAAGTCTGATAAACGCCAGAATAATGACTAAGTCCAAAAAAAAATTTTTTTCAACTTTTTTCAATTTTACCCCCGTGGGATATATATTCTACCCACACACATTTGGAACTCTCCTGGGGTACCCTCACACATATTATTCCCTCATTTAGTGGATATTTTCACAAAAAAGTGAAATTTTCAAAAATCCAGAAAATTGGCTGAAAAACGACTAAATATCAAGGACTCATTGGGCGAATCGCTCTGGAACTGAAATCGGAACGCTCACTGACATTTCCCCTATCTGAAAGTCTGATAAACGCCGGAAAAATTACTAAGTCCAAAAAAAAATTTTTTTCAACTTTTTTCAATTTTACCCCCGTGGGATATATATTCTACCCACACACATTGGGAACTCTCCTTCGGTACTCTCACACATATTATTCCCTCATTTAGTGGATATTTTCACAAAAAAGTGAAATTTTCAAAAATCCAGAAAATTGGCTGAAAACAACTAAATAACAAGGACTCATTGGGCGAATCGCTCTGGAACTGAAATCGGAATGCTCACTGACATTTCCCCTATCTGAAAGTCTGATAAACGCCGGAAAAATGACTAAGTCCAAAAAAAATTTTTTTTCAACTTTTTTCAATTTTAGCCCCGTCGGATATATATTCTACCCACACACATTTGGAACTCTCCTGGGGTACCCTCACACATATTATTCCCTCATTTAGTGGATATTTTCACAAAAAAGTTAAATTTTCAAAAATCCAGAAAATTGGCTGAAAACGACTAAATAACAAGGACTCATTGGGCGAATCGCTCTGGAACTGAAATCGGAATGCTTACTGACATTTCCTCTATCTGAAAGTCTGATAAACGTCGGAAAAACGACTAAGTCCAAAAAAATTTTTTTTTCAACTTTTTTCAATTTTACCCCCGTCGGATATATATTCTACCCACACACATTTGGAACTCTCCTGGGGTACCCTCACACATATTATTCCCTCATTTAGTGGATATTTTCACAAAAAAGTGAAATTTTCAAAAATCCAGAAAATTGGCTGAAAACGACTAAATATCAAGGACTCATTCGGCGAATCGCTCTGGAACTGAAATCGGAACGCTCACTGACATTTCCCCTATCTGAAAGTCTGATAAACGCCAGAATAATGACTAAGTCCAAAAAAAAATTTTTTTCAACTTTTTTCAATTTTACCCCCGTGGGACATATATTCTACCCACACACATTTGGAACTCTCCTGGGGTACCCTCACACATATTATTCCCTCATTTAGTGGATATTTTCACAAAAAAGTGAAATTTTCAAAAATCCAGAAAATTGGCTGAAAAACGACTAAATATCAAGGACTCATTGGGCGAATCGCTCTGGAACTGAAATCGGAACGCTCACTGACATTTCCCCTATCTGAAAGTCTGATAAACGCCGGAAAAATGACTAAGTCCAAAAAAAATTTTTTTTCAACTTTTTTCAATTTTACCCCCGTGGGATATATATTCTACCCACACACATTTGGAACTCTCATTCGGTACCCTCACACATATTATTCCCTCATTTAGTGGATATTTTCACAAAAAAGTGAAATTTTCAAAAATCCAGAAAATTGGCTGAAAACGACTAAATATCAAGGACTCATTCGGCGAATCGCTCTGGAACTGAAATCGGAACGCTCACTGACATTTCCCCTATCTGAAAGTCTGATAAACGCCAGAATAATGACTAAGTCCAAAAAAATTTTTTTTTCAACTTTCTTCAATTTTACCCCCGTCGGATATATTTTCTTCCCACACACATTTGGAACTCTCCTGGGGTACCCTCACACATATTATTCCCTCATTTAGTGGATATTTTCACAAAAAAGTTAAATTTTCAAAAATCCAGAAAATTGGCTGAAAACGACTAAATATCAAGGACTCATTGGGAGAATCACTCTGGAACTGAAATTGGAACGCTCACTGACATTTCCCCTATCTGAAAGTCTGATAAACGCCGGAAAAATTACTAAGTCCAAAAAATAATTTTTTTCAACTTTTTTCAATTTTACCCCCGTCGGATATATATTCTACCCACACACATTTGGAACTCTCCTTCGGTACTCTCACACATATTATTCAGTCATTTAGTGGATATTTTCACAAAAAAGTGAAATTTTCAAAAATCCAGAAAATTGGCTGAAAACAACTAAATAACAAGGACTCATTGGGCAAATCACTCTGGAACTGAAATCGGAACGCTAACTGACATGTCCCCTATGTGAAAGTCTGATAAACACCGGAAAAATTACTAAGTCCAAAAAAAATTTTTTTTCAACTTTTTTCAATTTTACCCCCGTGGGATATATATTCTACCCACACACATTTGGAACTCTCCTTCGGTACTCTCACACATATTATTCCCTCATTTAGTGGATATTTTCACAAAAAAGTGAAATTTTCAAAAATCCAGAAAATTGGCTGAAAACAACTAAATAACAAGGACTCATTGGGCGAATCGCTCTGGAACTGAAATCGGAATGCTCACTGACATTTCCCCTATCTGAAAGTCTGATAAACGCCGGAAAAATGACTAAGTCCAAAAAAAATTTTTTTTCAACTTTTTTCAATTTTAGCCCCGTCGGATATATATTCTACCCACACACATTTGGAACTCTCCTGGGGTACCCTCACACATATTATTCCCTCATTTAGTGGATATTTTCACAAAAAAGTTAAATTTTCAAAAATCCAGAAAATTGGCTGAAAACGACTAAATAACAAGGACTCATTGGGCGAATCGCTCTGGAACTGAAATCGGAATGCTTACTGACATTTCCTCTATCTGAAAGTCTGATAAACGTCGGAAAAACGACTAAGTCCAAAAAAATTTTTTTTTCAACTTTTTTCAATTTTACCCCCGTCGGATATATATTCTACCCACACACATTTGGAACTCTCCTGGGGTACCCTCACACATATTATTCCCTCATTTAGTGGATATTTTCACAAAAAAGTGAAATTTTCAAAAATCCAGAAAATTGGCTGAAAACGACTAAATATCAAGGACTCATTCGGCGAATCGCTCTGGAACTGAAATCGGAACGCTCACTGACATTTCCCCTATCTGAAAGTCTGATAAACGCCGTAAAAATTACTAAGTCCAAAAAAAAATTTTTTTCAACTTTTTTCAATTTTACCCCCGTGGGATATATATTCTACCCACACACATTGGGAACTCTCCTTCGGTACTCTCACACATATTATTCCCTCATTTAGTGGATATTTTCACAAAAAAGTGAAATTTTCAAAAATCCAGAAAATTGGCTGAAAACAACTAAATAACAAGGACTCATTGGGCGAATCACTCTGGAACTGAAATTGGAACGCTCACTGACATTTCCCCTATCTGAAAGTCTGATAAACGCCGGAAAAATTACTAAGTCCAAAAAAAATTTTTTTTCAACTTTTTTCAATTTTAGCCCCGTCGGATATATATTCTACCCACACACATTTGGAACTCTCCTTCGGTACCCTCACACATATTATTCCCTCATTTAGTGGATATTTTCACAAAAAAGTGAAATTTTCAAAAATCCAGAAAATTGGCTGAAAACGACTAAATAACAAGGACTCATTGGGCGAATCGCTCTGGAACTGAAATCAGAATGCTCACTGACATTTCCCCTATCTGAAAGTCTGATAAACGCCGGAAAAATGAGTAAGTCCAAAAAAAATTTTTTTTCAACTTTCTTCAATTTTACCCCCGTCGGATATATTTTCTTCCCACACACATTTGGAACTCTCCTGGGGTACCCTCACACATATTATTCCCTCATTTAGTGGATATTTTCACAAAAAAGTTAAATTTTCAAAAATCCAGAAAATTGGCTGAAAACGACTAAATATCAAGGACTCATTGGGAGAATCACTCTGGAACTGAAATTGGAACGCTCACTGACATTTCCCCTATCTGAAAGTCTGATAAACGCCGGAAAAATTACTAAGTCCAAAAAATAATTTTTTTCAACTTTTTTCAATTTTACCCCCGTCGGATATATATTCTACCCACACACATTTGGAACTCTCCTTCGGTACTCTCACACATATTATTCAGTCATTTAGTGGATATTTTCACAAAAAAGTGAAATTTTCAAAAATCCAGAAAATTGGCTGAAAACAACTAAATAACAAGGACTCATTGGGCAAATCACTCTGGAACTGAAATCGGAACACTAACTGACATGTCCCCTATGTGAAAGTCTGATAAACACCGGAAAAATTACTAAGTCCAAAAAAAATTTTTTTTCAACTTTTTTCAATTTTACCCCCGTGGGATATATATTCTACCCACACACATTTGGAACTCTCCTTCGGTACTCTCACACATATTATTCCCTCATTTAGTGGATATTTTCACAAAAAAGTGAAATTTTCAAAAATCCAGAAAATTGGCTGAAAACAACTAAATAACAAGGACTCATTGGGCGAATCACTCTGGAACTGAAATTGGAACGCTCACTGACATTTCCCCTATGTGAAAGTCTGATAAACGCCGGAAAAATGACTAAGTCCAAAAAAAATTTTTTTTCAACTTTTTTCAATTTTACCCCCGTGGGATATACATTCTACCCACACACATTTGGAACTCTCATTCGGTACCCTCACACATATTATTCCCTCATTTAGTGGATATTTTCACAAAAAAGTGAAATTTTCAAAAATCCAGAAAATTGGCTGAAAACGACTAAATATCAAGGACTCATTCGGCGAATCGCTCTGGAACTGAAATCGGAACGCTCACTGACATTTCCCCTATCTGAAAGTCTGATAAACGCCAGAATAATGACTAAGTCCAAAAAAAAATTTTTTTCAACTTTTTTCAATTTTACCCCCGTGGGATATATATTCTACCCACACACATTTGGAACTCTCCTGGGGTACCCTCACACATATTATTCCCTCATTTAGTGGATATTTTCACAAAAAAGTGAAATTTTCAAAAATCCAGAAAATTGGCTGAAAACAACTAAATAACAAGGACTCATTGGGCGAATCGCTCTGGAACTGAAATCGGAATGCTCACTGACATTTCCCCTATCTGAAAGTCTGATAAACGCCGGAAAAATGACTAAGTCCAAAAAAAATTTTTTTTCAACTTTTTTCAATTTTAGCCCCGTCGGATATATATTCTACCCACACACATTTGGAACTCTCCTGGGGTACCCTCACACATATTATTCCCTCATTTAGTGGATATTTTCACAAAAAAGTTAAATTTTCAAAAATCCAGAAAATTGGCTGAAAACGACTAAATAACAAGGACTCATTGGGCGAATCGCTCTGGAACTGAAATCGGAATGCTTACTGACATTTCCTCTATCTGAAAGTCTGATAAACGTCGGAAAAACGACTAAGTCCAAAAAAATTTTTTTTTCAACTTTTTTCAATTTTACCCCCGTCGGATATATATTCTACCCACACACATTTGGAACTCTCCTGGGGTACCCTCACACATATTATTCCCTCATTTAGTGGATATTTTCACAAAAAAGTGAAATTTTCAAAAATCCAGAAAATTGGCTGAAAACGACTAAATATCAAGGACTCATTCGGCGAATCGCTCTGGAACTGAAATCGGAACGCTCACTGACATTTCCCCTATCTGAAAGTCTGATAAACGCCAGAATAATGACTAAGTCCAAAAAAAAATTTTTTTCAACTTTTTTCAATTTTACCCCCGTGGGATATATATTCTACCCACACACATTTGGAACTCTCCTGGGGTACCCTCACACATATTATTCCCTCATTTAGTGGATATTTTCACAAAAAAGTGAAATTTTCAAAAATCCAGAAAATTGGCTGAAAAACGACTAAATATCAAGGACTCATTGGGCGAATCGCTCTGGAACTGAAATCGGAACGCTCACTGACATTTCCCCTATCTGAAAGTCTGATAAACGCCGGAAAAATGACTAAGTCCAAAAAAAATTTTTTTTCAACTTTTTTCAATTTTACCCCCGTGGGATATATATTCTACCCACACACATTTGGAACTCTCATTCGGTACCCTCACACATATTATTCCCTCATTTAGTGGATATTTTCACAAAAAAGTGAAATTTTCAAAAATCCAGAAAATTGGCTGAAAACGACTAAATATCAAGGACTCATTCGGCGAATCGCTCTGGAACTGAAATCGGAACGCTCACTGACATTTCCCCTATCTGAAAGTCTGATAAACGCCAGAATAATGACTAAGTCCAAAAAAATTTTTTTTTCAACTTTCTTCAATTTTACCCCCGTCGGATATATTTTCTTCCCACACACATTTGGAACTCTCCTGGGGTACCCTCACACATATTATTCCCTCATTTAGTGGATATTTTCACAAAAAAGTTAAATTTTCAAAAATCCAGAAAATTGGCTGAAAACGACTAAATATCAAGGACTCATTGGGAGAATCACTCTGGAACTGAAATTGGAACGCTCACTGACATTTCCCCTATCTGAAAGTCTGATAAACGCCGGAAAAATTACTAAGTCCAAAAAATAATTTTTTTCAACTTTTTTCAATTTTACCCCCGTCGGATATATATTCTACCCACACACATTTGGAACTCTCCTTCGGTACTCTCACACATATTATTCAGTCATTTAGTGGATATTTTCACAAAAAAGTGAAATTTTCAAAAATCCAGAAAATTGGCTGAAAACAACTAAATAACAAGGACTCATTGGGCAAATCACTCTGGAACTGAAATCGGAACGCTAACTGACATGTCCCCTATGTGAAAGTCTGATAAACACCGGAAAAATTACTAAGTCCAAAAAAAATTTTTTTTCAACTTTTTTCAATTTTACCCCCGTGGGATATATATTCTACCCACACACATTTGGAACTCTCCTTCGGTACTCTCACACATATTATTCCCTCATTTAGTGGATCTTTTCACAAAAAAGTGAAATTTTCAAAAATCCAGAAAATTGGCTGAAAACAACTAAATAACAAGGACTCATTGGGCGAATCGCTCTGGAACTGAAATCGGAATGCTCACTGACATTTCCCCTATCTGAAAGTCTGATAAACGCCGGAAAAATGACTAAGTCCAAAAAAAATTTTTTTTCAACTTTTTTCAATTTTAGCCCCGTCGGATATATATTCTACCCACACACATTTGGAACTCTCCTGGGGTACCCTCACACATATTATTCCCTCATTTAGTGGATATTTTCACAAAAAAGTTAAATTTTCAAAAATCCAGAAAATTGGCTGAAAACGACTAAATAACAAGGACTCATTGGGCGAATCACTCTGGAACTGAAATTGGAACGCTCACTGACATTTCCCCTATGTGAAAGTCTGATAAACGCCGGAAAAATGACTAAGTCCAAAAAAAATTTTTTTTCAACTTTTTTCAATTTTACCCCCGTGGGATATACATTCTACCCACACACATTTGGAACTCTCATTCGGTACCCTCACACATATTATTCCCTCATTTAGTGGATATTTTCACAAAAAAGTGAAATTTTCAAAAATCCAGAAAATTGGCTGAAAACGACTAAATATCAAGGACTCATTCGGCGAATCGCTCTGGAACTGAAATCGGAACGCTCACTGACATTTCCCCTATCTGAAAGTCTGATAAACGCCAGAATAATGACTAAGTCCAAAAAAAAATTTTTTTCAACTTTTTTCAATTTTACCCCCGTGGGATATATATTCTACCCACACACATTTGGAACTCTCCTGGGGTACCCTCACACATATTATTCCCTCATTTAGTGGATATTTTCACAAAAAAGTGAAATTTTCAAAAATCCAGAAAATTGGCTGAAAACAACTAAATAACAAGGACTCATTGGGCGAATCGCTCTGGAACTGAAATCGGAATGCTCACTGACATTTCCCCTATCTGAAAGTCTGATAAACGCCGGAAAAATGACTAAGTCCAAAAAAAATTTTTTTTCAACTTTTTTCAATTTTAGCCCCGTCGGATATATATTCTACCCACACACATTTGGAACTCTCCTGGGGTACCCTCACACATATTATTCCCTCATTTAGTGGATATTTTCACAAAAAAGTTAAATTTTCAAAAATCCAGAAAATTGGCTGAAAACGACTAAATAACAAGGACTCATTGGGCGAATCGCTCTGGAACTGAAATCGGAATGCTTACTGACATTTCCTCTATCTGAAAGTCTGATAAACGTCGGAAAAACGACTAAGTCCAAAAAAATTTTTTTTTCAACTTTTTTCAATTTTACCCCCGTCGGATATATATTCTACCCACACACATTTGGAACTCTCCTGGGGTACCCTCACACATATTATTCCCTCATTTAGTGGATATTTTCACAAAAAAGTGAAATTTTCAAAAATCCAGAAAATTGGCTGAAAACGACTAAATATCAAGGACTCATTCGGCGAATCGCTCTGGAACTGAAATCGGAACGCTCACTGACATTTCCCCTATCTGAAAGTCTGATAAACGCCAGAATAATGACTAAGTCCAAAAAAAAATTTTTTTCAACTTTTTTCAATTTTACCCCCGTGGGATATATATTCTACCCACACACATTTGGAACTCTCCTGGGGTACCCTCACACATATTATTCCCTCATTTAGTGGATATTTTCACAAAAAAGTGAAATTTTCAAAAATCCAGAAAATTGGCTGAAAAACGACTAAATATCAAGGACTCATTGGGCGAATCGCTCTGGAACTGAAATCGGAACGCTCACTGACATTTCCCCTATCTGAAAGTCTGATAAACGCCGGAAAAATGACTAAGTCCAAAAAAAATTTTTTTTCAACTTTTTTCAATTTTACCCCCGTGGGATATATATTCTACCCACACACATTTGGAACTCTCATTCGGTACCCTCACACATATTATTCCCTCATTTAGTGGATATTTTCACAAAAAAGTGAAATTTTCAAAAATCCAGAAAATTGGCTGAAAACGACTAAATATCAAGGACTCATTCGGCGAATCGCTCTGGAACTGAAATCGGAACGCTCACTGACATTTCCCCTATCTGAAAGTCTGATAAACGCCAGAATAATGACTAAGTCCAAAAAAATTTTTTTTTCAACTTTCTTCAATTTTACCCCCGTCGGATATATTTTCTTCCCACACACATTTGGAACTCTCCTGGGGTACCCTCACACATATTATTCCCTCATTTAGTGGATATTTTCACAAAAAAGTTAAATTTTCAAAAATCCAGAAAATTGGCTGAAAACGACTAAATATCAAGGACTCATTGGGAGAATCACTCTGGAACTGAAATTGGAACGCTCACTGACATTTCCCCTATCTGAAAGTCTGATAAACGCCGGAAAAATTACTAAGTCCAAAAAATAATTTTTTTCAACTTTTTTCAATTTTACCCCCGTCGGATATATATTCTACCCACACACATTTGGAACTCTCCTTCGGTACTCTCACACATATTATTCAGTCATTTAGTGGATATTTTCACAAAAAAGTGAAATTTTCAAAAATCCAGAAAATTGGCTGAAAACAACTAAATAACAAGGACTCATTGGGCAAATCACTCTGGAACTGAAATCGGAACGCTAACTGACATGTCCCCTATGTGAAAGTCTGATAAACACCGGAAAAATTACTAAGTCCAAAAAAAATTTTTTTTCAACTTTTTTCAATTTTACCCCCGTGGGATATATATTCTACCCACACACATTTGGAACTCTCCTTCGGTACTCTCACACATATTATTCCCTCATTTAGTGGATCTTTTCACAAAAAAGTGAAATTTTCAAAAATCCAGAAAATTGGCTGAAAACAACTAAATAACAAGGACTCATTGGGCGAATCGCTCTGGAACTGAAATCGGAATGCTCACTGACATTTCCCCTATCTGAAAGTCTGATAAACGCCGGAAAAATGACTAAGTCCAAAAAAAATTTTTTTTCAACTTTTTTCAATTTTAGCCCCGTCGGATATATATTCTACCCACACACATTTGGAACTCTCCTGGGGTACCCTCACACATATTATTCCCTCATTTAGTGGATATTTTCACAAAAAAGTTAAATTTTCAAAAATCCAGAAAATTGGCTGAAAACGACTAAATAACAAGGACTCATTGGGCGAATCGCTCTGGAACTGAAATCGGAATGCTTACTGACATTTCCTCTATCTGAAAGTCTGATAAACGTCGGAAAAACGACTAAGTCCAAAAAAATTTTTTTTTCAACTTTTTTCAATTTTACCCCCGTCGGATATATATTCTACCCACACACATTTGGAACTCTCCTGGGGTACCCTCACACATATTATTCCCTCATTTAGTGGATATTTTCACAAAAAAGTGAAATTTTCAAAAATCCAGAAAATTGGCTGAAAACGACTAAATATCAAGGACTCATTCGGCGAATCGCTCTGGAACTGAAATCGGAACGCTCACTGACATTTCCCCTATCTGAAAGTCTGATAAACGCCAGAATAATGACTAAGTCCAAAAAAAAATTTTTTTCAACTTTTTTCAATTTTACCCCCGTGGGATATATATTCTACCCACACACATTTGGAACTCTCCTGGGGTACCCTCACACATATTATTCCCTCATTTAGTGGATATTTTCACAAAAAAGTGAAATTTTCAAAAATCCAGAAAATTGGCTGAAAAACGACTAAATATCAAGGACTCATTGGGCGAATCGCTCTGGAACTGAAATCGGAACGCTCACTGACATTTCCCCTATCTGAAAGTCTGATAAACGCCGTAAAAATTACTAAGTCCAAAAAAAAATTTTTTTCAACTTTTTTCAATTTTACCCCCGTGGGATATATATTCTACCCACACACATTGGGAACTCTCCTTCGGTACTCTCACACATATTATTCCCTCATTTAGTGGATATTTTCACAAAAAAGTGAAATTTTCAAAAATCCAGAAAATTGGCTGAAAACAACTAAATAACAAGGACTCATTGGGCGAATCACTCTGGAACTGAAATTGGAACGCTCACTGACATTTCCCCTATCTGAAAGTCTGATAAACGCCGGAAAAATTACTAAGTCCAAAAAAAATTTTTTTTCAACTTTTTTCAATTTTAGCCCCGTCGGATATATATTCTACCCACACACATTTGGAACTCTCCTTCGGTACCCTCACACATATTATTCCCTCATTTAGTGGATATTTTCACAAAAAAGTGAAATTTTCAAAAATCCAGAAAATTGGCTGAAAACGACTAAATAACAAGTACTCATTGGGCGAATCGCTCTGGAACTGAAATCGGAATGCTCACTGACATTTCCCCTATCTGAAAGTCTGATAAACGCCGGAAAAATGACTAAGTCCAAAAAAAATTTTTTTTCAACTTTCTTCAATTTTACCCCCGTCGGATATATTTTCTTCCCACACACATTTGGAACTCTCCTGGGGTACCCTCACACATATTATTCCCTCATTTAGTGGATATTTTCACAAAAAAGTTAAATTTTCAAAAATCCAGAAAATTGGCTGAAAACGACTAAATATCAAGGACTCATTGGGAGAATCACTCTGGAACTGAAATTGGAACGCTCACTGACATTTCCCCTATCTGAAAGTCTGATAAACGCCGGAAAAATTACTAAGTCCAAAAAATAATTTTTTTCAACTTTTTTCAATTTTACCCCCGTCGGATATATATTCTACCCACACACATTTGGAACTCTCCTTCGGTACTCTCACACATATTATTCAGTCATTTAGTGGATATTTTCACAAAAAAGTGAAATTTTCAAAAATCCAGAAAATTGGCTGAAAACAACTAAATAACAAGGACTCATTGGGCAAATCACTCTGGAACTGAAATCGGAACGCTAACTGACATGTCCCCTATGTGAAAGTCTGATAAACACCGGAAAAATTACTAAGTCCAAAAAAAATTTTTTTTCAACTTTTTTCAATTTTACCCCCGTGGGATATATATTCTACCCACACACATTTGGAACTCTCCTTCGGTACTCTCACACATATTATTCCCTCATTTAGTGGATATTTTCACAAAAAAGTGAAATTTTCAAAAATCCAGAAAATTGGCTGAAAACAACTAAATAACAAGGACTCATTGGCGAATCACTCTGGAACTGAAATTGGAACGCTCACTGACATTTCCCCTATCTGAAAGTCTGATAAACGCCGGAAAAATGACTAAGTCCAAAAAAAATTTTTTTTCAACTTTTTTCAATTTTACCCCCGTGGGATATATATTCTACCCACACACATTTGGAACTCTCATTCGGTACCCTCACACATATTATTCCCTCATTTAGTGGATATTTTCACAAAAAAGTGAAATTTTCAAAAATCCAGAAAATTGGCTGAAAACGACTAAATATCAAGGACTCATTCGGCGAATCGCTCTGGAACTGAAATCGGAACGCTCACTGACATTTCCCCTATCTGAAAGTCTGATAAACGCCAGAATAATGACTAAGTCCAAAAAAAAATTTTTTTCAACTTTTTTCAATTTTACCCCCGTGGGATATATATTCTACCCACACACATTTGGAACTCTCCTGGGGTACCCTCACACATATTATTCCCTCATTTAGTGGATATTTTCACAAAAAAGTGAAATTTTCAAAAATCCAGAAAATTGGCTGAAAAACGACTAAATATCAAGGACTCATTGGGCGAATCGCTCTGGAACTGAAATCGGAACGCTCACTGACATTTCCCCTATCTGAAAGTCTGATAAACGCCGGAAAAATTACTAAGTCCAAAAAAAAATTTTTTTCAACTTTTTTCAATTTTACCCCCGTGGGATATATATTCTACCCACACACATTGGGAACTCTCCTTCGGTACTCTCACACATATTATTCCCTCATTTAGTGGATATTTTCACAAAAAAGTGAAATTTTCAAAAATCCAGAAAATTGGCTGAAAACAACTAAATAACAAGGACTCATTGGGCGAATCGCTCTGGAACTGAAATCGGAATGCTCACTGACATTTCCCCTATCTGAAAGTCTGATAAACGCCGGAAAAATGACTAAGTCCAAAAAAAATTTTTTTTCAACTTTTTTCAATTTTAGCCCCGTCGGATATATATTCTACCCACACACATTTGGAACTCTCCTTCGGTACCCTCACACATATTATTCCCTCATTTAGTGGATATTTTCACAAAAAAGTGAAATTTTCAAAAATCCAGAAAATTGGCTGAAAACAACTAAATAACAAGGACTCATTGGGCGAATCGCTCTGGAACTGAAATCGGAATGCTCACTGACATTTCCCCTATCTGAAAGTCTGATAAACGCCGGAAAAATGACTAAGTCCAAAAAAAATTTTTTTTCAACTTTCTTCAATTTTACCCCCGTCGGATATATTTTCTTCCCACACACATTTGGAACTCTCCTGGGGTACCCTCACACATATTATTCCCTCATTTAGTGGATATTTTCACAAAAAAGTTAAATTTTCAAAAATCCAGAAAATTGGCTGAAAACGACTAAATATCAAGGACTCATTGGGAGAATCGCTCTGGAACTGAAATTGGAACGCTCACTGACATTTCCCCTATCTGAAAGTCTGATAAACGCCGGAAAAATTACTAAGTCCAAAAAATAATTTTTTTCAACTTTTTTCAATTTTACCCCCGTCGGATATATATTCTACCCACACACATTTGGAACTCTCCTTCGGTACTCTCACACATATTATTCAGTCATTTAGTGGATATTTTCACAAAAAAGTGAAATTTTCAAAAATCCAGAAAATTGGCTGAAAACAACTAAATAACAAGGACTCATTGGGCGAATCACTCTGGAACTGAAATTGGAACGCTCACTGACATTTCCCCTATCTGAAAGTCTGATAAACGCGGGAAAAATGACTAAGTCCCAAAAAAATTTTTTTTCAACTTTTTTCAATTTTACCCCCGTGGGATATATATTCTACCCACACACATTTGGAACTCTCATTCGGTACCCTCACACATATTATTCCCTCATTTAGTGGATATTTTCACAAAAAAGTGAAATTTTCAAAAATCCAGAAAATTGGCTGAAAACGACTAAATAACAAGGACTCATTGGGCGAATCGCTCTGGAACTGAAATCGGAATGCTCACTGACATTTCCTCTATCTGAAAGTCTGATAAACGTCGGAAAAACGACTAAGTCCAAAAAAAATTTTTTTTCAACTTTTTTCAATTTTACCCCCGTCGGATATATATTCTACCCACACACATTTGGAACTCTCCTGGGGTACCCTCACACATATTATTCCCTCATTTAGTGGATATTTTCACAAAAAAGTGAAATTTTCAAAAATCCAGAAAATTGGCTGAAAACAACTAAATAACAAGGACTCATTGGGCAAATCACTCTGGAACTGAAATCGGAACGCTAACTGACATGTCCCCTATGTGAAAGTCTGATAAACACCGGAAAAATTACTAAGTCCAAAAAAAATTTTTTTTCAACTTTTTTCAATTTTACCCCCGTGGGATATATATTCTACCCACACACATTTGGAACTCTCCTTCGGTACTCTCACACATATTATTCCCTCATTTAGTGGATATTTTCACAAAAAAGTGAAATTTTCAAAAATCCAGAAAATTGGCTGAAAACAACTAAATAACAAGGACTCATTGGGCGAATCACTCTGGAACTGAAATTGGAACGCTCACTGACATTTCCCCTATCTGAAAGTCTGATAAACGCCGGAAAAATGACTAAGTCCAAAAAAAATTTTTTTTCAACTTTTTTCAATTTTACCCCCGTGGGATATATATTCTACCCACACACATTTGGAACTCTCATTCGGTACCCTCACACATATTATTCCCTCATTTAGTGGATATTTTCACAAAAAAGTGAAATTTTCAAAAATCCAGAAAATTGGCTGAAAACGACTAAATATCAAGGACTCATTCGGCGAATCGCTCTGGAACTGAAATCGGAACGCTCACTGACATTTCCCCTATCTGAAAGTCTGATAAACGCCAGAATAATGACTAAGTCCAAAAAAAAATTTTTTTCAACTTTTTTCAATTTTACCCCCGTGGGATATATATTCTACCCACACACATTTGGAACTCTCCTGGGGTACCCTCACACATATTATTCCCTCATTTAGTGGATATTTTCACAAAAAAGTGAAATTTTCAAAAATCCAGAAAATTGGCTGAAAAACGACTAAATATCAAGGACTCATTGGGCGAATCGCTCTGGAACTGAAATCGGAACGCTCACTGACATTTCCCCTATCTGAAAGTCTGATAAACGCCGGAAAAATTACTAAGTCCAAAAAAAAATTTTTTTCAACTTTTTTCAATTTTACCCCCGTGGGATATATATTCTACCCACACACATTGGGAACTCTCCTTCGGTACTCTCACACATATTATTCCCTCATTTAGTGGATATTTTCACAAAAAAGTGAAATTTTCAAAAATCCAGAAAATTGGCTGAAAACAACTAAATAACAAGGACTCATTGGGCGAATCGCTCTGGAACTGAAATCGGAATGCTCACTGACATTTCCCCTATCTGAAAGTCTGATAAACGCCGGAAAAATGACTAAGTCCAAAAAAAATTTTTTTTCAACTTTTTTCAATTTTAGCCCCGTCGGATATATATTCTACCCACACACATTTGGAACTCTCCTTCGGTACCCTCACACATATTATTCCCTCATTTAGTGGATATTTTCACAAAAAAGTGAAATTTTCAAAAATCCAGAAAATTGGCTGAAAACAACTAAATAACAAGGACTCATTGGGCGAATCGCTCTGGAACTGAAATCGGAATGCTCACTGACATTTCCCCTATCTGAAAGTCTGATAAACGCCGGAAAAATGACTAAGTCCAAAAAAAATTTTTTTTCAACTTTCTTCAATTTTACCCCCGTCGGATATATTTTCTTCCCACACACATTTGGAACTCTCCTGGGGTACCCTCACACATATTATTCCCTCATTTAGTGGATATTTTCACAAAAAAGTTAAATTTTCAAAAATCCAGAAAATTGGCTGAAAACGACTAAATATCAAGGACTCATTGGGAGAATCGCTCTGGAACTGAAATTGGAACGCTCACTGACATTTCCCCTATCTGAAAGTCTGATAAACGCCGGAAAAATTACTAAGTCCAAAAAATAATTTTTTTCAACTTTTTTCAATTTTACCCCCGTCGGATATATATTCTACCCACACACATTTGGAACTCTCCTTCGGTACTCTCACACATATTATTCAGTCATTTAGTGGATATTTTCACAAAAAAGTGAAATTTTCAAAAATCCAGAAAATTGGCTGAAAACAACTAAATAACAAGGACTCATTGGGCGAATCACTCTGGAACTGAAATTGGAACGCTCACTGACATTTCCCCTATCTGAAAGTCTGATAAACGCGGGAAAAATGACTAAGTCCCAAAAAAATTTTTTTTCAACTTTTTTCAATTTTACCCCCGTGGGATATATATTCTACCCACACACATTTGGAACTCTCATTCGGTACCCTCACACATATTATTCCCTCATTTAGTGGATATTTTCACAAAAAAGTGAAATTTTCAAAAATCCAGAAAATTGGCTGAAAACGACTAAATAACAAGGACTCATTGGGCGAATCGCTCTGGAACTGAAATCGGAATGCTCACTGACATTTCCTCTATCTGAAAGTCTGATAAACGTCGGAAAAACGACTAAGTCCAAAAAAAATTTTTTTTCAACTTTTTTCAATTTTACCCCCGTCGGATATATGTTCTACCCACACACATTTGGAACTCTCCTGGGGTACCCTCACACATATTATTCCCTCATTTAGTGGATATTTTCACAAAAAAGTGAAATTTTCAAAAATCCAGAAAATTGGCTGAAAACGACTAAATATCAAGGACTCATTCGGCGAATCGCTCTGGAACTGAAATCGGAACGCTCACTGACATTTCCCCTATCTGAAAGTCTGATAAACGCCAGTATAATGACTAAGTCCAAAAAAAATTTTTTTTCAACTTTTTTCAATTTTACCCCCGTGGGATATATATTCTACCCACACACATTTGGAACTCTCCTGGGGTACCCTCACACATATTATTCCCTCATTTAGTGGATATTTTCACAAAAAAGTGAAATTTTCAAAAATCCAGAAAATTGGCTGAAAAACGACTAAATATCAAGGACTCATTGGGCGAATCGCTCTGGAACTGAAATCGGAACGCTCACTGACATTTCCCCTATCTGAAAGTCTGATAAACGCCGGAAAAATTACTAAGTCCAAAAAAAAATTTTTTTCAACTTTTTTCAATTTTACCCCCGTGGGATATATATTCTACCCACACACATTTGGAACTCTCCTTCGGTACCCTCACACATATTATTCCCTCATTTAGTGGATATTTTCACAAAAAAGTGAAATTTTCAAAAATCCAGAAAATTGGCTGAAAACGACTAAATAACAAGGACTCATTGGGCGAATCGCTCTGGAACTGAAATCGGAATGCTCACTGACATTTCCCCTATCTGAAAGTCTGATAAACGCCGGAAAAATGACTAAGTCCAAAAAAAATTTTTTTTCAACTTTCTTCAATTTTACCCCCGTCGGATATATTTTCTTCCCACACACATTTGGAACTCTCCTGGGGTACCCTCACACATATTATTCCCTCATTTAGTGGATATTTTCACAAAAAAGTTAAATTTTCAAAAATCCAGAAAATTGGCTGAAAACGACTAAATATCAAGGACTCATTGGGAGAATCGCTCTGGAACTGAAATTGGAACGCTCACTGACATTTCCCCTATCTGAAAGTCTGATAAACGCCAGAAAAATGACTAAGTCCAAAAAATAATTTTTTTCAACTTTTTTCAATTTTACCCCCGTGGGATATATATTCTTCCCACACACATTTGGAACTCTCCTGGGGTACCCTCACACATATTATTCCCTCATTTAGTGGATATTTTCACAAAAAAGTGAAATTTTCAAAAATCCAGAAAATTGGCTGAAAAACGACTAAATATCAAGGGCTCATTGGGCGAATCGCTCTGGAACTGAAATCGGAACGCTCACTGACATTTCCCCTATCTGAAAGTCTGATAAACGCCGGAAAAATTACTAAGTCCAAAAAAAAATTTTTTTCAACTTTTTTCAATTTTAACCCCGTCGGATATATATTCTACCCACACACATTTGGAACTCTCCTTTGGTACTCTCACACATATTATTCCCTCATTTAGTGGATATTTTCACAAAAAAGTGAAATTTTCAAAAATCCAGAAAATTGGCTGAAAACGACTAAATATCAAGGACTCATTGGGCGAATCGCTCTGGAACTGAAATCGGAACGCTCACTGACATTTCCCCTATCTGAAAGTCTGATAAACGCCGGAAAAATTACTAAGTCCAAAAAAAAATTTTTTTCAACTTTTTTCAATTTTACCCCCGTTGGATATATATTCTACCCACACACATTTGGAACTCTCCTTCGGTACCCTCACACATATTATTCCCTCATTTAGTGGATATTTTCACAAAAAAGTGAAATTTTCAAAAATCCAGAAAATTGGCTGAAAACGACTAAATAACAAGGACTCATTGGGCGAATCGCTCTGGAACTGAAATCGGAATGCTCACTGACATTTCCCCTATCTGAAAGTCTGATAAACGCCGGAAAAATGACTAAGTCCAAAAAAAATTTTTTTTCAACTTTCTTCAATTTTACCCCCGTGGGATATATTTTCTTCCCACACACATTTGGAACTCTCCTGGGGTACCCTCACACATATTATTCCCTCATTTAGTGGATATTTTCACAAAAAAGTTAAATTTTCAAAAATCCAGAAAATTGGCTGAAAACGACTAAATATCAAGGACTCATTGGGCGAATTGCTCTGGAACTGAAATCGGAACGCTCACTGACAATTCCCCTATCTGAAAGTCTGATAAACGCCAGAAAAATGACTAAGTCCAAAAAAAAAATTTTTTCAACTTTTTTCAATTTTACCCCCGTGGGATATATATTCTTCCCAAACACATTTGGAACTCTCCTGGGGTACCCTCACACATATTATTCCCTCATGTAGTGGATATTTTCACAAAAAAGTGAAATTTTCAAAAATCCAGAAAATTGGCTGAAAACAACTAAATAACAAGGACTCATTGGGTGAATCACTCTGGAACTGAAATTGGAACGCTCACTGACATTTCCCCTATCTGAAAGTCCGATAAACGCCGGAAAAATGACTAAGTCCAAAAAAAATTTTTTTTCAACTTTTTTCAATTTTACCCCCGTGGGATATATATTCTACCCACACACATTTGGAACTCTCCTTCGGTACCCTCACACATATTATTCCCTCATTTAGTGGATATTTTCACAAAAAAGTGAAATTTTCAAAAATCCAGAAAATTGGCTGAAAACGACTAAATATCAAGGACTCATTCGGCGAATCGCTCTGGAACTGAAATCGGAACGCTCACTGACATTTCCCCTATCTGAAAGTCTGATAAACGCCAGAATAATGACTAAGTCCAAAAAAAAATTTTTTTCAACTTTTTTCAATTTTACCCCCGTGGGATATATATTCTACCCACACACATTTGGAACTCTCCTGGGGTACCCTCACACATATTATTCCCTCATTTAGTGGATATTTTCACAAAAAAGTGAAATTTTCAAAAATCCAGAAAATTGGCTGAAAAACGACTAAATATCAAGGACTCATTGGGCGAATCGCTCTGGAACTGAAATCGGAACGCTCACTGACATTTCCCCTATCTGAAAGTCTGATAAACGCCGGAAAAATTACTAAGTCCAAAAAAAAATTTTTTTCAACTTTTTTCAATTTTACCCCCGTGGGATATATATTCTACCCACACACATTGGGAACTCTCCTTCGGTACTCTCACACATATTATTCCCTCATTTAGTGGATATTTTCACAAAAAAGTGAAATTTTCAAAAATCCAGAAAATTGGCTGAAAACAACTAAATAACAAGGACTCATTGGGCGAATCACTCTGGAACTGAAATTGGAACGCTCACTGACATTTCCCCTATCTGAAAGTCTGATAAACGCCGGAAAAATGACTAAGTCCAAAAAAAATTTTTTTTCAACTTTTTTCAATTTTAGCCCCGTCGGATATATGTTCTACCCACACACATTTGGAACTCTCCTTCGGTACCCTCACATATTATTCCCTCATTTAGTGGATATTTTCACAAAAAAGTGAAATTTTCAAAAATCCAGAAAATTGGCTGAAAACGACTAAATAACAAGGACTCATTGGGCGAATCGCTCTGGAACTGAAATCGGAATGCTCACTGACATTTCCCCTATCTGAAAGTCTGATAAACGCCGGAAAAATGACTAAGTCCAAAAAAAATTTTTTTTCAACTTTCTTCAATTTTACCCCGTCGGATATATTTTCTTCCCACACACATTTGGAACTCTCCTGGGGTACCCTCACACATATTATTCCCTCATTTAGTGGATATTTTCACAAAAAAGTTAAATTTTCAAAAATCCAGAAAATTGGCTGAAAACGACTAAATATCAAGGACTCATTGGGAGAATCGCTCTGGAACTGAAATTGGAACGCTCACTGACATTTCCCCTATCTGAAAGTCTGATAAACGCCGGAAAAATGACTAAGTCCCAAAAAAATTTTTTTTCAACTTTTTTCAATTTTACCCCCGTGGGATATATATTCTACCCACACACATTTGGAACTCTCCTTCGGTACCCTCACACATATTATTCCCTCATTTAGTGGATTTTTTCACAAAAAAGTGAAATTTTCAAAAATCCAGAAAATTGGCTGAAAACGACTAAATATCAAGGACTCATTCGGCGAATCGCTCTGGAACTGAAATTGGAACGCTCACTGACATTTCCCCTATCTGAAAGTCTGATAAACGCCGGAAAAATGACTAAGTCCAAAAAAAATTTTTTTTCAACTTTTTTCAATTTTAGCCCCGTCGGATATATATTCTACCCACACACATTTGGAACTCTCCTTCGGTACCCTCACATATTATTCCCTCATTTAGTGGATATTTTCACAAAAAAGTGAAATTTTCAAAAATCCAGAAAATTGGCTGAAAACGACTAAATAACAAGGACTCATTGGGCGAATCGCTCTGGAACTGAAATCGGAATGCTCACTGACATTTCCCCTATCTGAAAGTCTGATAAACGCCGGAAAAATGACTAAGTCCAAAAAAAATTTTTTTTCAACTTTCTTCAATTTTACCCCGTCGGATATATTTTCTTCCCACACACATTTGGAACTCTCCTGGGGTACCCTCACACATATTATTCCCTCATTTAGTGGATATTTTCACAAAAAAGTTAAATTTTCAAAAATCCAGAAAATTGGCTGAAAACGACTAAATATCAAGGACTCATTGGGAGAATCGCTCTGGAACTGAAATTGGAACGCTCACTGACATTTCCCCTATCTGAAAGTCTGATAAACGCCAGAAAAATGACTAAGTCCAAAAAATAATTTTTTTCAACTTTTTTCAATTTTACCCCCGTGGGATATATATTCTTCCCACACACATTTGGAACTCTCCTGGGGTACCCTCACACATATTATTCCCTCATTTAGTGGATATTTTCACAAAAAAGTGAAATTTTCAAAAATCCAGAAAATTGGCTGAAAAACGACTAAATATCAAGGACTCATTGGGCGAATCGCTCTGGAACTGAAATCGGAACGCTCACTGACATTTCCCCTATCTGAAAGTCTGATAAACGCCGGAAAAATTACTAAGTCCAAAAAAAATTTTTTTTCAACTTTTTTCAATTTTAACCGCGTCGGATATATATTCTACCCACACACATTTGGAACTCTCCTTCGGTACTCTCACACATATTATTCCCTCATTTAGTGGATATTTTCACAAAAAAGTGAAATTTTCAAAAATCCAGAAAATTGGCTGAAAACAACTAAATAACAAGGACTCATTGGGCGAATCACTCTGGAACTGAAATTGGAACGCTCACTGACATTTCCCCTATCTGAAAGTCTGATAAACGCCGGAAAAATGACTAAGTCCCAAAAAAATTTTTTTTCAACTTTTTTCAATTTTACCCCCATGGGATATATATTCTACCCACACACATTTGGAACTCTCATTCGGTACCCTCACACATATTATTCCCTCATTTAGTGGATATTTTCACAAAAAAGTGAAATTTTCAAAAATCCAGAAAATTGGCTGAAAACGACTAAATAACAAGGACTCATTGGGCGAATCGCTCTGGAACTGAAATCGGAATGCTCACTGACATTTCATCTATCTGAAAGTCTGATAAACGTCGGAAAAATGACTAAGTCCAAAAAAAATTTTTTTTCAACTTTTTTCAATTTTAGCCCCGTCGGATATATATTCTACCCACACACATTTGGAACTCTCCTTCGGTACCCTCACACATATTATTCCCTCATTTAGTGGATATTTTCACAAAAAAGTGAAATTTTCAAAAATCCAGAAAATTGGCTGAAAACGACTAAATATCAAGGACTCATTGGGAGAATCGCTCTGGAACTGAAATTGGAACGCTAACTGACATGTCCCCTATGTGAAAGTCTGATAAACGCCGGAAAAATTACTAAGTCCAAAAAAAATTTTTTTTCAACTTTTTTCAATTTTACCCCCGTGGGATATATATTCTACCCACACACATTTGGAACTCTCCTTCGGTACTCTCACACATATTATTCCCTCATTTAGTGGATATTTTCACAAAAAAGTGAAATTTTCAAAAATCCAGATAATTGGCTGAAAACAACTAAATAACAAGGACTCATTGGGCGAATCGCTCTGGAACTGAAATCGGAATGCTCACTGACATTTCCTCTATCTGAAAGTCTGATAAACGTCGGAAAAACGACTAAGTCCAAAAAAAATTTTTTTTCAACTTTTTTCAATTTTAGCCCCGTCGGATATATATTCTACCCACACACATTTGGAACTCTCCTTCGGTACCCTCACACATATTATTCCCTCATTTAGTGGATATTTTCACAAAAAAGTGAAATTTTCAAAAATCCAGAAAATTGGCTGAAAACGACTAAATAACAAGGACTCATTGGGCGAATCGCTCTGGAACTGAAATCGGAATGCTCACTGACATTTCCCCTATCTGAAAGTCTGATAAACGCCGGAAAAATGACTAAGTCCAAAAAATAATTTTTTTCAACTTTTTTCAATTTTACCCCCGTCGGATATATATTCTACCCACACACATTTGGAACTCTCCTTCGGTACTCTCACACATATTATTCAGTCATTTAGTGGATATTTTCACAAAAAAGTGAAATTTTCAAAAATCCAGAAAATTGGCTGAAAACAACTAAATAACAAGGACTCATTGGGCGAATCACTCTGGAACTGAAATTGGAACGCTCACTGACATTTCCCCTATCTGAAAGTCTGATAAACGCCGGAAAAATGACTAAGTCCCAAAAAAATTTTTTTTCAACTTTTTTCAATTTTACCCCCGTGGGATATATATTCTACCCACACACATTTGGAACTCTCATTCGGTACCCTCACACATATTATTCCCTCATTTAGTGGATATTTTCACAAAAAAGTGAAATTTTCAAAAATCCAGAAAATTGGCTGAAAACGACTAAATAACAAGGACTCATTGGGCGAATCGCTCTGGAACTGAAATCGGAATGCTCACTGACATTTCCTCTATCTGAAAGTCTGATAAACGTCGGAAAAACGACTAAGTCCAAAAAAAATTTTTTTTCAACTTTTTTCAATTTTACCCCCGTTGGATATATATTCTACCCACACACATTTGGAACTCTCCTTCGGTACCCTCACACATATTATTCCCTCATTTAGTGGATATTTTCACAAAAAAGTGAAATTTTCAAAAATCCAGAAAATTGGCTGAAAACGACTAAATAACAAGGACTCATTGGGCGAATCGCTCTGGAACTGAAATCGGAATGCTCACTGACATTTCCCCTATCTGAAAGTCTGATAAACGCCGGAAAAATGACTAAGTCTAAAAAAAATTTTTTTTCAACTTTCTTCAATTTTACCCCCGTCGGATATATTTTCTTCCGACACACATTTGGAAATCTCCTGGGGTACCCTCACACATATTATTCCCTCATTTAGTGGATATTTTCACAAAAAAGTTAAATTTTCAAAAATCCAGAAAATTGGCTGAAAACGACTAAATATCAAGGACTCATTCGGCGAATCGCTCTGGAACTGAAATTGGAACGCTCACTGACATTTCCCCTATCTGAAAGTCTGATAAACGCCAGAATAATGACTAAGTCCAAAAAAAACTTTTTTTCAACTTTTTTCAATTTTACCCCCGTGGGATATATATTCTACCCACACACATTTGGAACTCTCCTGGGGTACCCTCACACATATTATTCCCTCATTTAGTGGATATTTTCACAAAAAAGTGAAATTTTCAAAAATCCAGAAAATTGGCTGAAAAACGACTAAATATCAAGGACTCATTGGGCGAATCGCTCTGGAACTGAAATCGGAACGCTCACTGACATTTCCCCTATCTGAAAGTCTGATAAACGCCGGAAAAATTACTAAGTCCAAAAAAAAATTTTTTTCAACTTTTTTCAATTTTACCCCCGTGGGATATATATTCTACCCACACACATTGGGAACTCTCCTTCGGTACTCTCACACATATTATTCCCTCATTTAGTGGATATTTTCACAAAAAAGTGAAATTTTCAAAAATCCAGAAAATTGGCTGAAAACAACTAAATAACAAGGACTCATTGGGCGAATCACTCTGGAACTGAAATTGGAACGCTCACTGACATTTCCCCTATCTGAAAGTCTGATAAACGCCGGAAAAATGACTAAGTCCAAAAAAAATTTTTTTTCAACTTTTTTCAATTTTAGCCCCGTCGGATATATATTCTACCCACACACATTTGGAACTCTCCTTCGGTACCCTCACACATATTATTCCCTCATTTAGTGGATATTTTCACAAAAAAGTGAAATTTTCAAAAATCCAGAAAATTGGCTGAAAACGACTAAATAACAAGGACTCATTGGGCGAATCGCTCTGGAACTGAAATCGGAATGCTCACTGACATTTCCCCTATCTGAAAGTCTGATAAACGCCGGAAAAATGACTAAGTCCAAAAAATAATTTTTTTCAACTTTTTTCAATTTTACCCCCGTCGGATATATATTCTACCCACACACATTTGGAACTCTCCTTCGGTACTCTCACACATATTATTCAGTCATTTAGTGGATATTTTCACAAAAAAGTGAAATTTTCAAAAATCCAGAAAATTGGCTGAAAACAACTAAATAACAAGGACTCATTGGGCGAATCACTCTGGAACTGAAATTGGAACGCTCACTGACATTTCCCCTATCTGAAAGTCTGATAAACGCCGGAAAAATGACTAAGTCCCAAAAAAATTTTTTTTCAACTTTTTTCAATTTTACCCCCGTGGGATATATATTCTACCCACACACATTTGGAACTCTCATTCGGTACCCTCACACATATTATTCCCTCATTTAGTGGATATTTTCACAAAAAAGTGAAATTTTCAAAAATCCAGAAAATTGGCTGAAAACGACTAAATAACAAGGACTCATTGGGCGAATCGCTCTGGAACTGAAATCGGAATGCTCACTGACATTTCCTCTATCTGAAAGTCTGATAAACGTCGGAAAAACGACTAAGTCCAAAAAAAATTTTTTTTCAACTTTTTTCAATTTTACCCCCGTTGGATATATATTCTACCCACACACATTTGGAACTCTCCTTCGGTACCCTCACACATATTATTCCCTCATTTAGTGGATATTTTCACAAAAAAGTGAAATTTTCAAAAATCCAGAAAATTGGCTGAAAACGACTAAATAACAAGGACTCATTGGGCGAATCGCTCTGGAACTGAAATCGGAATGCTCACTGACATTTCCCCTATCTGAAAGTCTGATAAACGCCGGAAAAATGACTAAGTCCAAAAAAAATTTTTTTTCAACTTTCTTCAATTTTACCCCCGTCGGATATATTTTCTTCCGACACACATTTGGAAATCTCCTGGGGTACCCTCACACATATTATTCCCTCATTTAGTGGATATTTTCACAAAAAAGTTAAATTTTCAAAAATCCAGAAAATTGGCTGAAAACGACTAAATATCAAGGACTCATTGGGAGAATCGCTCTGGAACTGAAATTGGAACGCTCACTGACATTTCCCCTATCTGAAAGTCTGATAAACGCCAGAAAAATGACTAAGTCCAAAAAAAATTTTTTTTCAACTTTTTTCAATTTTACCCCCGTCGGATATATATTCTACCCACACACATTTGGAACTCTCCTGGGGTACCCTCACACATATTATTCCCTCATTTAGTGGATATTTTCACAAAAAAGTGAAATTTTCAAAAATCCAGAAAATTGGCTGAAAACGACTAAATATCAAGGACTCATTCGGCGAATCGCTCTGGAACTGAAATCGGAACGCTCACTGACATTTCCCCTATCTGAAAGTCTGATAAACGCCGGAAAAATGACTAAGTCCAAAAAAAATTTTTTTTCAACTTTCTTCAATTTTACCCCCGTCGGATATATTTTCTTCCCACACACATTTGGAACTCTCCTGGGGTACCCTCACACATATTATTCCCTCATTTAGTGGATATTTTCACAAAAAAGTTAAATTTTCAAAAATCCAGAAAATTTCCTGAAAACGACTAAATATCAAGGACTCATTGGGAGAATCGCTCTGGAACTGAAATTGGAACGCTCACTGACATTTCCCCTATCTGAAAGTCTGATAAACGCCGGAAAAATTACTAAGTCCAAAAAATAATTTTTTTCAACTTTTTTCAATTTTACCCCCGTCGGATATATATTCTACCCACACACATTTGGAACTCTCCTTCGGTACTCTCACACATATTATTCAGTCATTTAGTGGATATTTTCACAAAAAAGTGAAATTTTCAAAAATCCAGAAAATTGGCTGAAAACTAAATAACAAGGACTCATTGGGCAAATCACTCTGGAACTGAAATTGGAACGCTCACTGACATTTCCCCTATCTGAAAGTCTGATAAACGTCGGAAAAACGACTAAGTCCAAAAAAAATTTTTTTTCAACTTTTTTCAATTTTACCCCCGTCGGATATATATTCTACCCACACAAATTTGGAACTCTCCTGGGGTACCCTCACACATATTATTCCCTCATTTAGTGGATATTTTCACAAAAAAGTGAAATTTTCAAAAATCCAGAAAATTGGCTGAAAACGACTAAATATCAAGGACTCATTCGGCGAATCGCTCTGGAACTGAAATCGGAACGCTCACTGACATTTCCCCTATCTGAAAGTCTGATAAACGCCAGAATAATGACTAAGTCCAAAAAAAAATTTTTTTCAACTTTTTTCAATTTTACCCCCGTGGGATATATATTCTACCCACACACATTTGGAACTCTCCTGGGGTACCCTCACACATATTATTCCCTCATTTAGTGGATATTTTCACAAAAAAGTGAAATTTTCAAAAATCCAGAAAATTGGCTGAAAAACGACTAAATATCAAGGACTCATTGGGCGAATCGCTCTGGAACTGAAATCGGAACGCTCACTGACATTTCCCCTATCTGAAAGTCTGATAAACGCCGGAAAAATTACTAAGTCCAAAAAAAAATTTTTTTCAACTTTTTTCAATTTTACCCCCGTGGGATATATATTCTACCCACACACATTGGGAACTCTCCTTCGGTACTCTCACACATATTATTCCCTCATTTAGTGGATATTTTCACAAAAAAATGAAATTTTCAAAAATCCAGAAAATTGGCTGAAAACAACTAAATAACAAGGACTCATTGGGCGAATCGCTCTGGAACTGAAATCGGAATGCTCACTGACATTTCCCCTATCTGAAAGTCTGATAAACGCCGGAAAAATGACTAAGTCCAAAAAAATTTTTTTTTCAACTTTCTTCAATTTTACCCCCGTCGGATATATTTTCTTCCCACACACATTTGGAACTCTCCTGGGGTACCCTCACACATATTATTCCCTCATTTAGTGGATATTTTCACAAAAAAGTTAAATTTTCAAAAATCCAGAAAATTGGCTGAAAACGACTAAATATCAAGGACTCATTGGGAGAATCGCTCTGGAACTGAAATTGGAACGCTCACTGACATTTCCCCTATCTGAAAGTCTGATAAACGCCAGAAAAATGACTAAGTCCAAAAAATAATTTTTTTCAACTTTTTTCAATTTTACCCCCGTGGGATATATATTCTTCCCACACACATTTGGAACTCTCCTGGGGTACCCTCACACATATTATTCCCTCATTTAGTGGATATTTTCACAAAAAAGTGAAATTTTCAAAAATCCAGAAAATTGGCTGAAAACAACTAAATAACAAGGACTCATTGGGCGAATCACTCTGGAACTGAAATTGGAACGCTCACTGACATTTCCCCTATCTGAAAGTCTGATAAACGCCGGAAAAATGACTAAGTCCCAAAAAAATTTTTTTTCAACTTTTTTCAATTTTACCCCCGTGGGATATATATTCTACCCACACACATTTGGAACTCTCATTCGGTACCCTCACACATATTATTCCCTCATTTAGTGGATATTTTCACAAAAAAGTGAAATTTTCAAAAATCCAGAAAATTGGCTGAAAACGACTAAATGTCAAGGACTCATTCGGCGAATCGCTCTGGAACTGAAATCGGAACGCTCACTGACATTTCCCCTATCTGAAAGTCTGATAAACGCCAGAATAATGACTAAGTCCAAAAAAAAATTTTTTTCAACTTTTTTCAATTTTACCCCCGTGGGATATATATTCTACCCACACACATTTGGAACTCTCCTGGGGTACCCTCACACATATTATTCCCTCATTTAGTGGATATTTTCACAAAAAAGTGAAATTTTCTAAAATCCAGAAAATTGGCTGAAAACGACTAAATAACAAGGACTCATTGGGCGAATCGCTCTGGAACTGAAATCGGAATGCTCACTGACATTTCCCCTATCTGAAAGTCTGATAAACGCCGGAAAAATGACTAAGTCCAAAAAAAATTTTTTTTCAACTTTCTTCAATTTTACCCCCGTCGGATATATTTTCTTCCCACACACATTTGGAACTCTCCTGGGGTACCCTCACACATATTATTCCCTCATTTAGTGGATATTTTCACAAAAAAGTGAAATTTTCAAAAATCCAGAAAATTGGCTGAAAAACGACTAAATATCAAGGAATCATTGGGCGAATCACTCTGGAACTGAAATCGGAACGCTCACTGACATTTCCCCTATCTGAAAGTCTGATAAACGCCGGAAAAATTACTAAGTCCAAAAAAAAATTTTTTTCAACTTTTTTCAATTTTACCCCCGTGGGATATATATTCTACCCACACACATTTGGAACTCTCCTTCGGTACTCTCACACATATTATTCCCTCATTTAGTGGATATTTTCACAAAAAAGTGAAATTTTCAAAAATCCAGAAAATTGGCTGAAAACAACTAAATAACAAGGACTCATTGGGCGAATCACTCTGGAACTGAAATTGGAACGCTCACTGACATTTCCCCTATCTGAAAGTCTGATAAACGCCGGAAAAATGACTAAGTCCCAAAAAAATTTTTTTTCAACTTTTTTCAATTTTACCCCCGTGGGATATATATTCTACCCACACACATTTGGAACTCTCATTCGGTACCCTCACACATATTATTCCCTCATTTAGTGGATATTTTCACAAAAAAGTGAAATTTTCAAAAATCCAGAAAATTGGCTGAAAACGACTAAATGTCAAGGACTCATTCGGCGAATCGCTCTGGAACTGAAATCGGAACGCTCACTGACATTTCCCCTATCTGAAAGTCTGATAAACGCCAGAATAATGACTAAGTCCAAAAAAAAATTTTTTTCAACTTTTTTCAATTTTACCCCCGTGGGATATATATTCTACCCACACACATTTGGAACTCTCCTGGGGTACCCTCACACATATTATTCCCTCATTTAGTGGATATTTTCACAAAAAAGTGAAATTTTCTAAAATCCAGAAAATTGGCTGAAAACGACTAAATAACAAGGACTCATTGGGCGAATCGCTCTGGAACTGAAATCGGAATGCTCACTGACATTTCCCCTATCTGAAAGTCTGATAAACGCCGGAAAAATGACTAAGTCCAAAAAAAATTTTTTTTCAACTTTCTTCAATTTTACCCCCGTCGGATATATTTTCTTCCCACACACATTTGGAACTCTCCTGGGGTACCCTCACACATATTATTCCCTCATTTAGTGGATATTTTCACAAAAAAGTGAAATTTTCAAAAATCCAGAAAATTGGCTGAAAAACGACTAAATATCAAGGAATCATTGGGCGAATCACTCTGGAACTGAAATCGGAATGCTCACTGACATTTCCCCTATCTGAAAGTCTGATAAACGCCGGAAAAATTACTAAGTCCAAAAAAAAATTTTTTTCAACTTTTTTCAATTTTACCCCCGTGGGATATATATTCTACCCACACACATTTGGAACTCTCCTTCGGTACTCTCACACATATTATTCCCTCATTTAGTGGATATTTTCACAAAAAAGTGAAATTTTCAAAAATCCAGAAAATTGGCTGAAAACAACTAAATAACAAGGACTCATTGGGCGAATCACTCTGGAACTGAAATTGGAACGCTCACTGACATTTCCCCTATCTGAAAGTCTGATAAACGCCGGAAAAATGACTAAGTCCAAAAAAAATTTTTTTTCAACTTTTTTCAATTTTAGCCCCGTCGGATATATATTCTACCCACACACATTTGGAACTCTCCTGGGGTACCCTCACACATATTATTCCCTCATTTAGTGGATATTTTCACAAAAAAGTGAAATTTTCAAAAATCCAGAAAATTGGCTGAAAACGACTAAATATCAAGGACTCATTCGGCGAATCGCTCTGGAACTGAAATCGGAACGCTCACTGACATTTCCCCTATCTGAAAGTCTGATAAACGCCAGAATAATGACTAAGTCAAAAAAAAAATTTTTTTCAACTTTTTTCAATTTTACCCCCGTGGGATATATATTCTACCCACACACATTTGGAACTCTCCTGGGGTACCCTCACACATATTATTCCCTCATTTAGTGGATATTTTCACAAAAAAGTGAAATTTTCAAAAATCCAGAAAATTGGCTGAAAAACGACTAAATATCAAGGACTCATTGGGCGAATCGCTCTGGAACTGAAATCGGAACGCTCACTGACATTTCCCCTATCTGAAAGTCTGATAAACGCCGGAAAAATTACTAAGTCCAAAAAAAAATTTTTTTCAACTTTTTTCAATTTTACCCCCGTGGGATATATATTCTACCCACACACATTGGGAACTCTCCTTCGGTACTCTCACACATATTATTCCCTCATTTAGTGGATATTTTCACAAAAAAATGAAATTTTCAAAAATCCAGAAAATTGGCTGAAAACAACTAAATAACAAGGACTCATTGCGCGAATCGCTCTGGAACTGAAATCGGAATGCTCACTGACATTTCCCCTATCTGAAAGTCTGATAAACGCCGGAAAAATGACTAAGTCCAAAAAAATTTTTTTTTCAATTTTACCCCCTTGGGATATATATTCTTCCCACACACATTTAGAACTCTCCTGGGGTACCCTCTCACATATTATTCCCTCATTTAGTGGATATTTTCACAAAAAAGTGAAATTTTCAAAAATCCAGAAAATTGGCTGAAAAACGACTAAATATCAAGGAATCATTGGGCGAATCACTATGGAACTGAAATCGGAACGCTCACTGACATTTCCCCTATCTGAAAGTCTGATAAACGCCGGAAAAATGACTAAGTCCAAAAAAAATTTTTTTTCAACTTTCTTCAATTTTACCCCCGTGGGATATATTTTCTTCCCACACACATTTGGAACTCTCCTGGGGTACCCTCACACATATTATTCCCTCATTTAGTGGATATTTTCACAAAAAAGTTAAATTTTCAAAAATCCAGAAAATTGGCTGAAAACGACTAAATATCAAGGACTCATTGGGCGAATTGCTCTGGAACTGAAATCGGAACACTCACTGACATTTCCCCTACCTGAAAGTCTGATAAACGCCAGAAAAATGACTAAGTCCAAAAAAAATTTTTTTTCAACTTTTTTCAATTTTACCCCCGTGGGATATATATTCTTCCCACACACATTTGGAACTCTCCTGGGGTACCCTCACACATATTATTCCCTCATGTAGTGGATATTTTCACAAAAAAGTGAAATTTTCAAAAATCCAGAAAATTGGCTGAAAACAACTAAATAACAAGGACTCATTGGGCGAATCACTCTGGAACTGAAATCGGAACGCTCACTGACATTTCCCCTATCTGAAAGTCTGATAAACGTCGGAAAAACGACTAAGTCCAAAAAAAATTTTTTTTCAACTTTTTTCAATTTTACCCCCGTCGGATATATATTCTACCCACACACATTTGGAACTCTCCTGGGGTACCCTCACACATATTATTCCCTCATTTAGTGGATATTTTCACAAAAAAGTGAAATTTTCAAAAATCCAGAAAATTGGCTGAAAACGACTAAATATCAAGGACTCATTCGGCGAATCGCTCTGGAACTGAAATCGGAACGCTCACTGACATTTCCCCTATCTGAAAGTCTGATAAACGCCGGAAAAATTACTAAGTCCAAAAAAAAATTTTTTTCAACTTTTTTCAATTTTACCCCCGTGGGATATATATTCTACCCACACACATTTGGAACTCTCCTTCGGTACTCTCACACATATTATTCCCTCATTTAGTGGATATTTTCACAAAAAAGTGAAATTTTCAAAAATCCAGATAATTGGCTGAAAAGAACTAAATAACAAGGACTCATTGGGCGAATCGCTCTGGAACTGAAATCAGAACGCTCACTGACATTTCCCCTATGTGAAAGTCTGATAAACGCCGGAAAAATGACTAAGTCCAAAAAAAAATTTTGTTCAACTTTTTTCAATTTTACCCCCGTGGGATATATATTCTTCCCACACACATTTTGAACTCTCCTGGGGTACCCTCACACATATTATTCCCTCATGTAGTGGATATTTTCACAAAAAAGAGAAATTTTCAAAAATCCAGAAAATTGGCTGAAAGCGAATAAATAACAAGGACTCATTGGGCGAATCGCTCTGGAACTGAAATCGGAATGCTCACTGACATTTCCCCTATCTGAAAGTCTGATAAACGTCGGAAAAACGACTAAGTCCAAAAAAAATTTTTTTTCAACTTTTTTCACTTTTACCCCCGTCGGATATATATTCTACCCACACACATTTGGAACTCTCCTGGGGTACCCTCACACATATTATTCCCTCATTTAGTGGATATTTTCACAAAAAAGTTACATTTTCAAAAATCCAGAAAATTGGCTGAAAACGACTAAATATCAAGGACTCATTGGGCGAATTGCTCTGGAACTGAAATCGGAACACTCACTGACATTTCCCCTACCTGAAAGTCTGATAAACGCCAGAAAAATGACTAAGTCCAAAAAAAAATTTTTTTCAACTTTTTTCAATTTTACCCCCGTGGGATATATATTCTTCCCACACACATTTGGAACTCTCCTGGGGTACCCTCACACATATTATTCCCTCTTGTAGTGGATATTTTCACAAAAAAGTGAAATTTTCAAAAATCCAGAAAATTGGCTGAAAACAACTAAATAACAAGGACTCATTGGGCGAATCACTCTGGAACTGAAATCGGAACGCTCACTGACACTTCCCCTATCTGAAAGTCTGATAAACGCCGGAAAAATGACTAAGTCCAAAAAAAATTTTTTTCAACTTTCTTCAATTTTACCCCCGTGGGATATATTTTCTTCCCACACACATTTGGAACTCTCCTGGGGTACCCTCACACATATTATTCCCTCATTTAGTGGATATTTTCACAAAAAAGTGAAATTTTCAAAAATCCAGAAAATTGGCTGAAAACGACTAAATAACAAGGACTCATTGGGCAAATCGCTCTGGAACTGAAATCGGAATGCTCACTGACATTTCCTCTATCTGAAAGTCTGATAAACGTCGGAAAAACGACTAAGTCCAAAAAAAATTTTTTTTCAACTTTTTTCAATTTTACCCCCGTCGGATATATATTCTACCCACACACATTTGGAACTCTCCTGGGGTACCCTCACACATATTATTCCCTCATTTAGTGGATATTTTCACAAAAAAGTGAAATTTTCAAAAATCCAGAAAATTGGCTGAAAACGACTAAATATCAAGGACTCATTCGGCGAATCGCTCTGGAACTGAAATCGGAACGCTCACTGACATTTCCCCTATCTGAAAGTCTGATAAACGCCGGAAAAATTACTAAGTCCAAAAAAAAATTTTTTTCAACTTTTTTCAATTTTACCCCCGTGGGATATATATTCTACCCACACACATTTGGAACTCTCCTTCGGTACTCTCACACATATTATTCCCTCATTTAGTGGATATTTTCACAAAAAAGTGAAATTTTCAAAAATCCAGATAATTGGCTGAAAAGAACTAAATAACAAGGACTCATTGGGCGAATCGCTCTGGAACTGAAATCAGAACGCTCACTGACATTTCCCCTATGTGAAAGTCTGATAAACGCCGGAAAAATGACTAAGTCCAAAAAAAAATTTTGTTCAACTTTTTTCAATTTTACCCCCGTGGGATATATATTCTTCCCACACACATTTTGAACTCTCCTGGGGTACCCTCACACATATTATTCCCTCATGTAGTGGATATTTTCACAAAAAAGAGAAATTTTCAAAAATCCAGAAAATTGGCTGAAAGCGAATAAATAACAAGGACTCATTGGGCGAATCGCTCTGGAACTGAAATCGGAATGCTCACTGACATTTCCCCTATCTGAAAGTCTGATAAACGTCGGAAAAACGACTAAGTCCAAAAAAAATTTTTTTTCAACTTTTTTCACTTTTACCCCCGTCGGATATATATTCTACCCACAAACATTTGGAACTCTCCTGGGGTACCCTCACACATATTATTCCCTCATTTAGTGGATATTTTCACAAAAAAGTTACATTTTCAAAAATCCAGAAAATTGGCTGAAAACGACTAAATATCAAGGACTCATTCGGCGAATCGCTCTGAAACTGAAATCGGAACGCTCACTGACATTTCCCCTATCTGAAAGTCTGATAAACGCCAGAATAATGACTAAGTCCAAAAAAAAATTTTTTTCAACTTTTTTCAATTTTACCCCCGTGGGATATGTATTCTACCCACACACATTTGGAACTCTCCTGGGGTACCCTCACACATATTATTCCCTCATTTAGTGGATATTTTCACAAAAAAGTGAAATTTTCAAAAATCCAGAAAATTGGCTGAAAACGACTAAATAACAAGGACTCATTGGGCGAATCGCTCTGGAACTGAAATCGGAATGCTCACTGACATTTCCTCTATCTGAAAGTCTGATAAACATCGGAAAAACGACTAAGTCCAAAAAAAATTTTTTTTCAACTTTTTTCAATTTTACCCCCGTCGGATATATATTCTACCCACACACATTTGGAACTCTCCTGGGGTACCCTCACACATATTATTCCCTCATTTAGTGGATATTTTCACAAAAAAGTGAAATTTTCAAAAATCCAGAAAATTGGCTGAAAACGACTAAATATCAAGGACTCATTCGGCGAATCGCTCTGAAACTGAAATCGGAACGCTCACTGACATTTCCCCTATCTGAAAGTCTGATAAACGCCAGAATAATGACTAAGTCCAAAAAAAAATTTTTTTCAACTTTTTTCAATTTTACCCCCGTGGGATATGTATTCTACCCACACACATTTGGAACTCTCCTGGGGTACCCTCACACATATTATTCCCTCATTTAGTGGATATTTTCACAAAAAAGTGAAATTTTCAAAAATCCAGAAAATTGGCTGAAAACGACTAAATAACAAGGACTCATTGGGCGAATCGCTCTGGAACTGAAATCGGAATGCTCACTGACATTTCCTCTATCTGAAAGTCTGATAAACGTCGGAAAAACGACTAAGTCCAAAAAAAATTTTTTTTCAACTTTTTTCAATTTTACCCCCGTCGGATATATATTCTACCCACACACATTTGGAACTCTCCTGGGGTACCCTCACACATATTATTCCCTCATTTAGTGGATATTTTCACAAAAAAGTGAAATTTTCAAAAATCCAGAAAATTGGCTGAAAACGACTAAATATCAAGGACTCATTCGGCGAATCGCTCTGAAACTGAAATCGGAACGCTCACTGACATTTCCCCTATCTGAAAGTCTGATAAACGCCAGAATAATGACTAAGTCCAAAAAAAAATTTTTTTCAACTTTTTTCAATTTTACCCCCGTGGGATATGTATTCTACCCACACACATTTGGAACTCTCCTGGGGTACCCTCACACATATTATTCCCTCATTTAGTGGATATTTTCACAAAAAAGTGAAATTTTCAAAAATCCAGAAAATTGGCTGAAAAACGACTAAATATCAAGGACTCATTGGGCGAATCGCTCTGGAACTGAAATCGGAACGCTCACTGACATTTCCCCTATCTGAAAGTCTGATAAACGGCGGAAAAATTACTAAGTCCAAAAAAAATTTTTTTTCAACTTTTTTCAATTTTACCCCCGTGGGATATATATTCTCCCCACACACATTTGGAACTCTCCTTCGGTACTCTCACACATATTATTCCCTCATTTAGTGGATATTTTCACAAAAAAGTGAAATTTTCAAAAATCCAGAAAATTGGCTGAAAACAACTAAATAACAAGGACTCATTGGGCGAATCACTCTGGAACTGAAATTGGAACGCTCACTGACATTTCCCCTATCTGAAAGTCTGATAAACGCCGGAAAAATGACTAAGTCCCAAAAAAATTTTTTTTCAACTTTTTTCAATTTTACCCCCGTGGGATATATATTCTACCCACACACATTTGGAACTCTCATTCGGTACCCTCACACATATTATTCCCTCATTTAGTGGATATTTTCACAAAAAAGTGAAATTTTCAAAAATCCAGAAAATTGGCTGAAAACGACTAAATGTCAAGGACTCATTCGGCGAATCGCTCTGGAACTGAAATCGGAACGCTCACTGACATTTCCCCTATCTGAAAGTCTGATAAACGCCAGAATAATGACTAAGTCCAAAAAAAAATTTTTTTCAACTTTTTTCAATTTTACCCCCGTGGGATATATATTCTACCCACACACATTTGGAACTCTCCTGGGGTACCCTCACACATATTATTCCCTCATTTAGTGGATATTTTCACAAAAAAGTGAAATTTTCTAAAATCCAGAAAATTGGCTGAAAACGACTAAATAACAAGGACTCATTGGGCGAATCGCTCTGGAACTGAAATCGGAATGCTCACTGACATTTCCCCTATCTGAAAGTCTGATAAACGCCGGAAAAATGACTAAGTCCAAAAAAAATTTTTTTTCAACTTTCTTCAATTTTACCCCCGTCGGATATATTTTCTTCCCACACACATTTGGAACTCTCCTGGGGTACCCTCACACATATTATTCCCTCATTTAGTGGATATTTTCACAAAAAAGTGAAATTTTCAAAAATCCAGAAAATTGGCTGAAAAACGACTAAATATCAAGGAATCATTGGGCGAATCACTCTGGAACTGAAATCGGAACGCTCACTGACATTTCCCCTATCTGAAAGTCTGATAAACGCCGGAAAAATTACTAAGTCCAAAAAAAAATTTTTTTCAACTTTTTTCAATTTTACCCCCGTGGGATATATATTCTACCCACACACATTTGGAACTCTCCTTCGGTACTCTCACACATATTATTCCCTCATTTAGTGGATATTTTCACAAAAAAGTGAAATTTTCAAAAATCCAGAAAATTGGCTGAAAACAACTAAATAACAAGGACTCATTGGGCGAATCACTCTGGAACTGAAATTGGAACGCTCACTGACATTTCCCCTATCTGAAAGTCTGATAAACGCCGGAAAAATGACTAAGTCCCAAAAAAATTTTTTTTCAACTTTTTTCAATTTTACCCCCGTGGGATATATATTCTACCCACACACATTTGGAACTCTCATTCGGTACCCTCACACATATTATTCCCTCATTTAGTGGATATTTTCACAAAAAAGTGAAATTTTCAAAAATCCAGAAAATTGGCTGAAAACGACTAAATGTCAAGGACTCATTCGGCGAATCGCTCTGGAACTGAAATCGGAACGCTCACTGACATTTCCCCTATCTGAAAGTCTGATAAACGCCAGAATAATGACTAAGTCCAAAAAAAAATTTTTTTCAACTTTTTTCAATTTTACCCCCGTGGGATATATATTCTACCCACACACATTTGGAACTCTCCTGGGGTACCCTCACACATATTATTCCCTCATTTAGTGGATATTTTCACAAAAAAGTGAAATTTTCTAAAATCCAGAAAATTGGCTGAAAACGACTAAATAACAAGGACTCATTGGGCGAATCGCTCTGGAACTGAAATCGGAATGCTCACTGACATTTCCCCTATCTGAAAGTCTGATAAACGCCGGAAAAATGACTAAGTCCAAAAAAAATTTTTTTTCAACTTTCTTCAATTTTACCCCCGTCGGATATATTTTCTTCCCACACACATTTGGAACTCTCCTGGGGTACCCTCACACATATTATTCCCTCATTTAGTGGATATTTTCACAAAAAAGTGAAATTTTCAAAAATCCAGAAAATTGGCTGAAAAACGACTAAATATCAAGGAATCATTGGGCGAATCACTCTGGAACTGAAATCGGAATGCTCACTGACATTTCCCCTATCTGAAAGTCTGATAAACGCCGGAAAAATTACTAAGTCCAAAAAAAAATTTTTTTCAACTTTTTTCAATTTTACCCCCGTGGGATATATATTCTACCCACACACATTTGGAACTCTCCTTCGGTACTCTCACACATATTATTCCCTCATTTAGTGGATATTTTCACAAAAAAGTGAAATTTTCAAAAATCCAGAAAATTGGCTGAAAACAACTAAATAACAAGGACTCATTGGGCGAATCACTCTGGAACTGAAATTGGAACGCTCACTGACATTTCCCCTATCTGAAAGTCTGATAAACGCCGGAAAAATGACTAAGTCCAAAAAAAATTTTTTTTCAACTTTTTTCAATTTTAGCCCCGTCGGATATATATTCTACCCACACACATTTGGAACTCTCCTGGGGTACCCTCACACATATTATTCCCTCATTTAGTGGATATTTTCACAAAAAAGTGAAATTTTCAAAAATCCAGAAAATTGGCTGAAAACGACTAAATATCAAGGACTCATTCGGCGAATCGCTCTGGAACTGAAATCGGAACGCTCACTGACATTTCCCCTATCTGAAAGTCTGATAAACGCCAGAATAATGACTAAGTCAAAAAAAAAATTTTTTTCAACTTTTTTCAATTTTACCCCCGTGGGATATATATTCTACCCACACACATTTGGAACTCTCCTGGGGTACCCTCACACATATTATTCCCTCATTTAGTGGATATTTTCACAAAAAAGTGAAATTTTCAAAAATCCAGAAAATTGGCTGAAAAACGACTAAATATCAAGGACTCATTGGGCGAATCGCTCTGGAACTGAAATCGGAACGCTCACTGACATTTCCCCTATCTGAAAGTCTGATAAACGCCGGAAAAATTACTAAGTCCAAAAAAAAATTTTTTTCAACTTTTTTCAATTTTACCCCCGTGGGATATATATTCTACCCACACACATTGGGAACTCTCCTTCGGTACTCTCACACATATTATTCCCTCATTTAGTGGATATTTTCACAAAAAAATGAAATTTTCAAAAATCCAGAAAATTGGCTGAAAACAACTAAATAACAAGGACTCATTGGGCGAATCGCTCTGGAACTGAAATCGGAATGCTCACTGACATTTCCCCTATCTGAAAGTCTGATAAACGCCGGAAAAATGACTAAGTCCAAAAAAATTTTTTTTTCAATTTTACCCCCTTGGGATATATATTCTTCCCACACACATTTAGAACTCTCCTGGGGTACCCTCTCACATATTATTCCCTCATTTAGTGGATATTTTCACAAAAAAGTGAAATTTTCAAAAATCCAGAAAATTGGCTGAAAAACGACTAAATATCAAGGAATCATTGGGCGAATCACTATGGAACTGAAATCGGAACGCTCACTGACATTTCCCCTATCTGAAAGTCTGATAAACGCCGGAAAAATGACTAAGTCCAAAAAAAATTTTTTTTCAACTTTCTTCAATTTTACCCCCGTGGGATATATTTTCTTCCCACACACATTTGGAACTCTCCTGGGGTACCCTCACACATATTATTCCCTCATTTAGTGGATATTTTCACAAAAAAGTTAAATTTTCAAAAATCCAGAAAATTGGCTGAAAACGACTAAATATCAAGGACTCATTGGGCGAATTGCTCTGGAACTGAAATCGGAACACTCACTGACATTTCCCCTACCTGAAAGTCTGATAAACGCCAGAAAAATGACTAAGTCCAAAAAAAATTTTTTTTCAACTTTTTTCAATTTTACCCCCGTGGGATATATATTCTTCCCACACACATTTGGAACTCTCCTGGGGTACCCTCACACATATTATTCCCTCATGTAGTGGATATTTTCACAAAAAAGTGAAATTTTCAAAAATCCAGAAAATTGGCTGAAAACAACTAAATAACAAGGACTCATTGGGCGAATCACTCTGGAACTGAAATCGGAACGCTCACTGACATTTCCCCTATCTGAAAGTCTGATAAACGTCGGAAAAACGACTAAGTCCAAAAAAAATTTTTTTTCAACTTTTTTCAATTTTACCCCCGTCGGATATATATTCTACCCACACACATTTGGAACTCTCCTGGGGTACCCTCACACATATTATTCCCTCATTTAGTGGATATTTTCACAAAAAAGTGAAATTTTCAAAAATCCAGAAAATTGGCTGAAAACGACTAAATATCAAGGACTCATTCGGCGAATCGCTCTGGAACTGAAATCGGAACGCTCACTGACATTTCCCCTATCTGAAAGTCTGATAAACGCCGGAAAAATTACTAAGTCCAAAAAAAAATTTTTTTCAACTTTTTTCAATTTTACCCCCGTGGGATATATATTCTACCCACACACATTTGGAACTCTCCTTCGGTACTCTCACACATATTATTCCCTCATTTAGTGGATATTTTCACAAAAAAGTGAAATTTTCAAAAATCCAGATAATTGGCTGAAAAGAACTAAATAACAAGGACTCATTGGGCGAATCGCTCTGGAACTGAAATCAGAACGCTCACTGACATTTCCCCTATGTGAAAGTCTGATAAACGCCGGAAAAATGACTAAGTCCAAAAAAAAATTTTGTTCAACTTTTTTCAATTTTACCCCCGTGGGATATATATTCTTCCCACACACATTTTGAACTCTCCTGGGGTACCCTCACACATATTATTCCCTCATGTAGTGGATATTTTCACAAAAAAGAGAAATTTTCAAAAATCCAGAAAATTGGCTGAAAGCGAATAAATAACAAGGACTCATTGGGCGAATCGCTCTGGAACTGAAATCGGAATGCTCACTGACATTTCCCCTATCTGAAAGTCTGATAAACGTCGGAAAAACGACTAAGTCCAAAAAAAATTTTTTTTCAACTTTTTTCACTTTTACCCCCGTCGGATATATATTCTACCCACACACATTTGGAACTCTCCTGGGGTACCCTCACACATATTATTCCCTCATTTAGTGGATATTTTCACAAAAAAGTTACATTTTCAAAAATCCAGAAAATTGGCTGAAAACGACTAAATATCAAGGACTCATTGGGCGAATTGCTCTGGAACTGAAATCGGAACACTCACTGACATTTCCCCTACCTGAAAGTCTGATAAACGCCAGAAAAATGACTAAGTCCAAAAAAAAATTTTTTTCAACTTTTTTCAATTTTACCCCCGTGGGATATATATTCTTCCCACACACATTTGGAACTCTCCTGGGGTACCCTCACACATATTATTCCCTCTTGTAGTGGATATTTTCACAAAAAAGTGAAATTTTCAAAAATCCAGAAAATTGGCTGAAAACAACTAAATAACAAGGACTCATTGGGCGAATCACTCTGGAACTGAAATCGGAACGCTCACTGACACTTCCCCTATCTGAAAGTCTGATAAACGCCGGAAAAATGACTAAGTCCAAAAAAAATTTTTTTCAACTTTCTTCAATTTTACCCCCGTGGGATATATTTTCTTCCCACACACATTTGGAACTCTCCTGGGGTACCCTCACACATATTATTCCCTCATTTAGTGGATATTTTCACAAAAAAGTGAAATTTTCAAAAATCCAGAAAATTGGCTGAAAACGACTAAATAACAAGGACTCATTGGGCAAATCGCTCTGGAACTGAAATCGGAATGCTCACTGACATTTCCTCTATCTGAAAGTCTGATAAACGTCGGAAAAACGACTAAGTCCAAAAAAAATTTTTTTTCAACTTTTTTCAATTTTACCCCCGTCGGATATATATTCTACCCACACACATTTGGAACTCTCCTGGGGTACCCTCACACATATTATTCCCTCATTTAGTGGATATTTTCACAAAAAAGTGAAATTTTCAAAAATCCAGAAAATTGGCTGAAAACGACTAAATATCAAGGACTCATTCGGCGAATCGCTCTGGAACTGAAATCGGAACGCTCACTGACATTTCCCCTATCTGAAAGTCTGATAAACGCCGGAAAAATTACTAAGTCCAAAAAAAAATTTTTTTCAACTTTTTTCAATTTTACCCCCGTGGGATATATATTCTACCCACACACATTTGGAACTCTCCTTCGGTACTCTCACACATATTATTCCCTCATTTAGTGGATATTTTCACAAAAAAGTGAAATTTTCAAAAATCCAGATAATTGGCTGAAAAGAACTAAATAACAAGGACTCATTGGGCGAATCGCTCTGGAACTGAAATCAGAACGCTCACTGACATTTCCCCTATGTGAAAGTCTGATAAACGCCGGAAAAATGACTAAGTCCAAAAAAAAATTTTGTTCAACTTTTTTCAATTTTACCCCCGTGGGATATATATTCTTCCCACACACATTTTGAACTCTCCTGGGGTACCCTCACACATATTATTCCCTCATGTAGTGGATATTTTCACAAAAAAGAGAAATTTTCAAAAATCCAGAAAATTGGCTGAAAGCGAATAAATAACAAGGACTCATTGGGCGAATCGCTCTGGAACTGAAATCGGAATGCTCACTGACATTTCCCCTATCTGAAAGTCTGATAAACGTCGGAAAAACGACTAAGTCCAAAAAAAATTTTTTTTCAACTTTTTTCACTTTTACCCCCGTCGGATATATATTCTACCCACAAACATTTGGAACTCTCCTGGGGTACCCTCACACATATTATTCCCTCATTTAGTGGATATTTTCACAAAAAAGTTACATTTTCAAAAATCCAGAAAATTGGCTGAAAACGACTAAATATCAAGGACTCATTCGGCGAATCGCTCTGAAACTGAAATCGGAACGCTCACTGACATTTCCCCTATCTGAAAGTCTGATAAACGCCAGAATAATGACTAAGTCCAAAAAAAAATTTTTTTCAACTTTTTTCAATTTTACCCCCGTGGGATATGTATTCTACCCACACACATTTGGAACTCTCCTGGGGTACCCTCACACATATTATTCCCTCATTTAGTGGATATTTTCACAAAAAAGTGAAATTTTCAAAAATCCAGAAAATTGGCTGAAAACGACTAAATAACAAGGACTCATTGGGCGAATCGCTCTGGAACTGAAATCGGAATGCTCACTGACATTTCCTCTATCTGAAAGTCTGATAAACATCGGAAAAACGACTAAGTCCAAAAAAAATTTTTTTTCAACTTTTTTCAATTTTACCCCCGTCGGATATATATTCTACCCACACACATTTGGAACTCTCCTGGGGTACCCTCACACATATTATTCCCTCATTTAGTGGATATTTTCACAAAAAAGTGAAATTTTCAAAAATCCAGAAAATTGGCTGAAAACGACTAAATATCAAGGACTCATTCGGCGAATCGCTCTGAAACTGAAATCGGAACGCTCACTGACATTTCCCCTATCTGAAAGTCTGATAAACGCCAGAATAATGACTAAGTCCAAAAAAAAATTTTTTTCAACTTTTTTCAATTTTACCCCCGTGGGATATGTATTCTACCCACACACATTTGGAACTCTCCTGGGGTACCCTCACACATATTATTCCCTCATTTAGTGGATATTTTCACAAAAAAGTGAAATTTTCAAAAATCCAGAAAATTGGCTGAAAACGACTAAATAACAAGGACTCATTGGGCGAATCGCTCTGGAACTGAAATCGGAATGCTCACTGACATTTCCTCTATCTGAAAGTCTGATAAACGTCGGAAAAACGACTAAGTCCAAAAAAAATTTTTTTTCAACTTTTTTCAATTTTACCCCCGTCGGATATATATTCTACCCACACACATTTGGAACTCTCCTGGGGTACCCTCACACATATTATTCCCTCATTTAGTGGATATTTTCACAAAAAAGTGAAATTTTCAAAAATCCAGAAAATTGGCTGAAAACGACTAAATATCAAGGACTCATTCGGCGAATCGCTCTGAAACTGAAATCGGAACGCTCACTGACATTTCCCCTATCTGAAAGTCTGATAAACGCCAGAATAATGACTAAGTCCAAAAAAAAATTTTTTTCAACTTTTTTCAATTTTACCCCCGTGGGATATGTATTCTACCCACACACATTTGGAACTCTCCTGGGGTACCCTCACACATATTATTCCCTCATTTAGTGGATATTTTCACAAAAAAGTGAAATTTTCAAAAATCCAGAAAATTGGCTGAAAAACGACTAAATATCAAGGACTCATTGGGCGAATCGCTCTGGAACTGAAATCGGAACGCTCACTGACATTTCCCCTATCTGAAAGTCTGATAAACGCCGGAAAAATTACTAAGTCCAAAAAAAAATTTTTTTCAACTTTTTTCAATTTTACCCCCGTGGGATATATATTCTACCCACACACATTTGGAACTCTCCTTCGGTACTCTCACACATATTATTCCCTCATTTAGTGGATATTTTCACAAAAAAGTGAAATTTTCAAAAATCCAGATAATTGGCTGAAAAGAACTAAATAACAAGGACTCATTGGGCGAATCGCTCTGGAACTGAAATCAGAACGCTCACTGACATTTCCCCTATGTGAAAGTCTGATAAACGCCGGAAAAATGACTAAGTCCAAAAAAAAATTTTGTTCAACTTTTTTCAATTTTACCCCCGTGGGATATATATTCTTCCCACACACATTTTGAACTCTCCTGGGGTACCCTCACACATATTATTCCCTCATGTAGTGGATATTTTCACAAAAAAGAGAAATTTTCAAAAATCCAGAAAATTGGCTGAAAGCGAATAAATAACAAGGACTCATTGGGCGAATCGCTCTGGAACTGAAATCGGAATGCTCACTGACATTTCCCCTATCTGAAAGTCTGATAAACGTCGGAAAAACGACTAAGTCCAAAAAAAATTTTTTTTCAACTTTTTTCACTTTTACCCCCGTCGGATATATATTCTACCCACACACATTTGGAACTCTCCTGGGGTACCCTCACACATATTATTCCCTCATTTAGTGGATATTTTCACAAAAAAGTTACATTTTCAAAAATCCAGAAAATTGGCTGAAAACGACTAAATATCAAGGACTCATTGGGCGAATTGCTCTGGAACTGAAATCGGAACACTCACTGACATTTCCCCTACCTGAAAGTCTGATAAACGCCAGAAAAATGACTAAGTCCAAAAAAAAAATTTTTTCAACTTTTTTCAATTTTACCCCCGTGGGATATATATTCTTCCCACACACATTTGGAACTCTCCTGGGGTACCCTCACACATATTATTCCCTCTTGTAGTGGATATTTTCACAAAAAAGTGAAATTTTCAAAAATCCAGAAAATTGGCTGAAAACAACTAAATAACAAGGACTCATTGGGCGAATCACTCTGGAACTGAAATCGGAACGCTCACTGACACTTCCCCTATCTGAAAGTCTGATAAACGCCGGAAAAATGACTAAGTCCAAAAAAAATTTTTTTCAACTTTCTTCAATTTTACCCCCGTGGGATATATTTTCTTCCCACACACATTTGGAACTCTCCTGGGGTACCCTCACACATATTATTCCCTCATTTAGTGGATATTTTCACAAAAAAGTGAAATTTTCAAAAATCCAGAAAATTGGCTGAAAACGACTAAATAACAAGGACTCATTGGGCGAATCGCTCTGGAACTGAAATTGGAATGCTCACTGACATTTCCTCTATCTGAAAGTCTGATAAACGTCGGAAAAACGACTAAGTCCAAAAAAAATTTTTTTTCAACTTTTTTCAATTTTACCCCCGTCGGATATATATTCTACCCACACACATTTGGAACTCTCCTGGGGTACCCTCACACATATTATTCCCTCATTTAGTGGATATTTTCACAAAAAAGTGAAATTTTCAAAAATCCAGAAAATTGGCTGAAAACGACTAAATATCAAGGACTCATTCGGCGAATCGCTCTGAAACTGAAATCGGAACGCTCACTGACATTTCCCCTATCTGAAAGTCTGATAAACGCCAGAATAATGACTAAGTCCAAAAAAAAATTTTTTTCAACTTTTTTCAATTTTACCCCCGTGGGATATGTATTCTACCCACACACATTTGGAACTCTCCTGGGGTACCCTCACACATATTATTCCCTCATTTAGTGGATATTTTCACAAAAAAGTGAAATTTTCAAAAATCCAGAAAATTGGCTGAAAACGACTAAATAACAAGGACTCATTGGGCGAATCGCTCTGGAACTGAAATCGGAATGCTCACTGACATTTCCTCTATCTGAAAGTCTGATAAACGTCGGAAAAACGACTAAGTCCAAAAAAAATTTTTTTTCAACTTTTTTCAATTTTACCCCCGTTGGATATATATTCTACCCACACACATTTGGAACTCTCCTGGGGTACCCTCACACATATTATTCCCTCATTTAGTGGATATTTTCACAAAAAAGTGAAATTTTCAAAAATCCAGAAAATTGGCTGAAAACGACTAAATATCAAGGACTCATTCGGCGAATCGCTCTGAAACTGAAATCGGAACGCTCACTGACATTTCCCCTATCTGAAAGTCTGATAAACGCCAGAATAATGACTAAGTCCAAAAAAAAATTTTTTTCAACTTTTTTCAATTTTACCCCCGTGGGATATATATTCTTCCCACACACATTTGGAACTCTCCTGGGGTACCCTCACACATATTATTCCCTCATGTAGTGGATATTTTCACAAAAAAGTGAAATTTTCAAAAATCCAGAAAATTGGCTGAAAACAACTAAATAACAAGGACTCATTGGGCGAATCACTCTGGAACTGAAATCGGAACGCTCACTGACATTTCCTCTATCTGAAAGTCTGATAAACGCCGGAAAAATGACTAAGTCCAAAAAAAATTTTTTTCAACTTTCTTCAATTTTACCCCCGTGGGATATATTTTCTTCCCACACACATTTGGAACTCTCCTGGGGTACCCTCACACATATTATTCCCTCATTTAGTGGATATTTTCACAAAAAAGTGAAATTTTCAAAAATCCAGAAAATTGGCTGAAAACGACTAAATAACAAGGACTCATTGGGCGAATCGCTCTGGAACTGAAATCGGAATGCTCACTGACATTTCCTCTATCTGAAAGTCTGATAAACGTCGGAAAAACGACTAAGTCCAAAAAAAATTTTTTTTCAACTTTTTTCAATTTTACCCCCGTGGGATATATATTCTCCCCACACACATTTGGAACTCTCCTTCGGTACTCTCACACATATTATTCCCTCATTTAGTGGATATTTTCACAAAAAAGTGAAATTTTCAAAAATCCAGAAAATTGGCTGAAAACGACTAAATAACAAGGACTCATTGGGCAAATCGCTCTGGAACTGAAATCGGAATGCTCACTGACATTTCCTCTATCTGAAAGTCTGATAAACGTCGGAAAAACGACTAAGTCCAAAAAAAATTTTTTTTCAACTTTTTTCAATTTTACCCCCGTCGGATATATATTCTACCCACACACATTTGGAACTCTCCTGGGGTACCCTCACACATATTATTCCCTCATTTAGTGGATATTTTCACAAAAAAGTGAAATTTTCAAAAATCCAGAAAATTGGCTGAAAACGACTAAATATCAAGGACTCATTCGGCGAATCGCTCTGGAACTGAAATCGGAACGCTCACTGACATTTCCCCTATCTGAAAGTCTGATAAACGCCGGAAAAATTACTAAGTCCAAAAAAAAATTTTTTTCAACTTTTTTCAATTTTACCCCCGTGGGATATATATTCTACCCACACACATTTGGAACTCTCCTTCGGTACTCTCACACATATTATTCCCTCATTTAGTGGATATTTTCACAAAAAAGTGAAATTTTCAAAAATCCAGATAATTGGCTGAAAAGAACTAAATAACAAGGACTCATTGGGCGAATCGCTCTGGAACTGAAATCAGAACGCTCACTGACATTTCCCCTATGTGAAAGTCTGATAAACGCCGGAAAAATGACTAAGTCCAAAAAAAAATTTTGTTCAACTTTTTTCAATTTTACCCCCGTGGGATATATATTCTTCCCACACACATTTTGAACTCTCCTGGGGTACCCTCACACATATTATTCCCTCATGTAGTGGATATTTTCACAAAAAAGAGAAATTTTCAAAAATCCAGAAAATTGGCTGAAAGCGAATAAATAACAAGGACTCATTGGGCGAATCGCTCTGGAACTGAAATCGGAACGCTCACTGACATTTCCCCTATCTGAAAGTCTGATAAACGTCGGAAAAACGACTAAGTCCAAAAAAAATTTTTTTCAACTTTCTTCAATTTTACCCCCGTGGGATATATTTTCTTCCCACACACATTTGGAACTCTCCTGGGGTACCCTCACACATATTATTCCCTCATTTAGTGGATATTTTCACAAAAAAGTGAAATTTTCAAAAATCCAGAAAATTGGCTGAAAACGACTAAATAACAAGGACTCATTGGGCGAATCGCTCTGGAACTGAAATTGGAATGCTCACTGACATTTCCTCTATCTGAAAGTCTGATAAACGTCGGAAAAACGACTAAGTCCAAAAAAAATTTTTTTTCAACTTTTTTCAATTTTACCCCCGTCGGATATATATTCTACCCACACACATTTGGAACTCTCCTGGGGTACCCTCACACATATTATTCCCTCATTAAGTGGATATTTTCACAAAAAAGTGAAATTTTCAAAAATCCAGAAAATTGGCTGAAAACGACTAAATATCAAGGACTCATTCGGCGAATCGCTCTGAAACTGAAATCGGAACGCTCACTGACATTTCCCCTATCTGAAAGTCTGATAAACGCCAGAATAATGACTAAGTCCAAAAAAAAATTTTTTTCAACTTTTTTCAATTTTACCCCCGTGGGATATGTATTCTACCCACACACATTTGGAACTCTCCTGGGGTACCCTCACACATATTATTCCCTCATTTAGTGGATATTTTCACAAAAAAGTGAAATTTTCAAAAATCCAGAAAATTGGCTGAAAACGACTAAATATCAAGGACTCATTCGGCGAATCGCTCTGAAACTGAAATCGGAACGCTCACTGACATTTCCCCTATCTGAAAGTCTGATAAACGCCAGAATAATGACTAAGTCCAAAAAAAAATTTTTTTCAACTTTTTTCAATTTTACCCCCGTGGGATATATATTCTTCCCACACACATTTGGAACTCTCCTGGGGTACCCTCACACATATTATTCCCTCATGTAGTGGATATTTTCACAAAAAAGTGAAATTTTCAAAAATCCAGAAAATTGGCTGAAAACAACTAAATAAGGACTCATTGGGCGAATCGCTCTGGAACTGAAATCGGAATGCTCACTGACATTTCCTCTATCTGAAAGTCTGATAAACGTCGGAAAAACGACTAAGTCCAAAAAAAATTTTTTTTCAACTTTTTTCAATTTTACCCCCGTCGGATATATATTCTACCCACACACATTTGGAACTCTCCTGGGGTACCCTCACACATATTATTCCCTCATTTAGTGGATATTTTCACAAAAAAGTGAAATTTTCAAAAATCCAGAAAATTGGCTGAAAACGACTAAATAACAAGGACTCATTGGGCGAATCGCTCTGGAACTGAAATCGGAATGCTCACTGACATTTCCTATTTCTGAAAGTCTGATAAACGTCGGAAAAACGACTAAGTCCAAAAAAAAATTTTTTTCAACTTTTTTCAATTTTACCCCCGTCGGATATATATTCTACCCACACACATTTGGAACTCTCCTGGGGTACCCTCACACATATTATTCCCTCATTTAGTGGATATTTTCACAAAAAAGTGAAATTTTCAAAAATCCAGAAAATTGGCTGAAAACGACTAAATATCAAGGACTCATTCGGCGAATCGCTCTGAAACTGAAATCGGAACGCTCACTGACATTTCCCCTATCTGAAAGTCTGATAAACGCCAGAATAATGACTAAGTCCAAAAAAAAATTTTTTTCAACTTTTTTCAATTTTACCCCCGTGGGATATGTATTCTACCCACACACATTTGGAACTCTCCTGGGGTACCCTCACACATATTATTCCCTCATTTAGTGGATATTTTCACAAAAAAGTGAAATTTTCAAAAATCCAGAAAATTCCCTGAAAAACGACTAAATATCAAGGACTCATTGGGCGAATCGCTCTGGAACTGAAATCGGAACGCTCACTGACATTTCCCCTATCTGAAAGTCTGATAAACGCCGGAAAAATTACTAAGTCCAAAAAAAATTTTTTTTCATCTTTTTTCAATTTTACCCCCGTGGGATATATATTCTCCCCACACACATTTGGAACTCTCCTTCGGTACTCTCACACATATTATTCCCTCATTTAGTGGATATTTTCACAAAAAAGTGAAATTTTCAAAAATCCAGAAAATTGGCTGAAAACAAATAAATAACAAGGACTCATTGGGCGAATCACTCTGGAACTGAAATTGGAACGCTCACTGACATTTCCCCTATCTGAAAGTCTGATAAACGCCGGAAAAATGACTAAGTCTAAAAAAAATTTTTTTTCAACTTTTTTCAATTTTACCCCAGTGGGATATATATTCTACCCACACACATTTGGAACTCTCCTTCGGTACCCTCACACATATTATTCCCTCATTTAGTGGATATTTTCACAAAAAAGTGAAATTTTCAAAAATCCAGAAAATTGGCTGAAAACGACTAAATATCAAAGACTCATTCGGCGAATCGCTCTGGAACTGAAATCGGAACGCTCACTGACATTTCGCCTATCTGAAAGTCTGATAAACGCCGGAAAAATTACTAAGTCCAAAAAAAAATTTTTTTCAACTTTTTTCAATTTTACCCCCGTGGGATATATATTCTACCCACACACATTTGGAACTCTCCTTCGGTACTCTCACACATATTATTCCCTCATTTAGTGGATATTTTCACAAAAAAGTGAAATTTTCAAAAATCCAGATAATTGGCTGAAAACAACTAAATAACAAGGACTCATTGGGCGAATCGCTCTGGAACTGAAATCAGAACGCTCACTGACATTTCCCCTATGTGAAAGTCTGATAAACGCCGGAAAAATGACTAAGTCCAAAAAAAAATTTTGTTCAACTTTTTTCAATTTTACCCCCGTGGGATATATATTCTTCCCACACACATTTTGAACTCTCCTGGGGTACCCTCACACATATTATTCCCTCATGTAGTGGATATTTTCACAAAAAAGAGAAATTTTCAAAAATCCAGAAAATTGGCTGAAAGCGAATAAATAACAAGGACTCATTGGGCGAATCGCTCTGGAACTGAAATCGGAATGCTCACTGACATTTCCCCTATCTGAAAGTCTGATAAACGTCGGAAAAACGACTAAGTCCAAAAAAAATTTTTTTTCAACTTTTTTCACTTTTACCCCCGTCGGATATATATTCTACCCACACACATTTGGAACTCTCCTGGGGTACCCTCACACATATTATTCCCTCATTTAGTGGATATTTTCACAAAAAAGTTACATTTTCAAAAATCCAGAAAATTGGCTGAAAACGACTAAATATCAAGGACTCATTGGGCGAATTGCTCTGGAACTGAAATCGGAACACTCACTGACATTTCCCCTACCTGAAAGTCTGATAAACGCCAGAAAAATGACTAAGTCCAAAAAAAAATTTTTTTCAACTTTTTTCAATTTTACCCCCGTGGGATATATATTCTTCCCACACACATTTGGAACTCTCCTGGGGTACCCTCACACATATTATTCCCTCATGTAGTGGATATTTTCACAAAAAAGTGAAATTTTCAAAAATCCAGAAAATTGGCTGAAAACAACTAAATAACAAGGACTCATTGGGCGAATCGCTCTGGAACTGAAATCGGAATGCTCACTGACATTTCCTCTATCTGAAAGTCTGATAAACGTCAGAAAAACGACTAAGTCCAAAAAAAATTTTTTTTCAACTTTTTTCAATTTTACCCCCGTCGGATATATATTCTACCCACACACATTTGGAACTCTCCTGGGGTACCCTCACACATATTATTCCCTCATTTAGTGGATATTTTCACAAAAAAGTGAAATTTTCAAAAATCCAGAAAATTGGCTGAAAACGACTAAATATCAAGGACTCATTCGGCGAATCGCTCTGAAACTGAAATTGGAACGCTCACTGACATTTCCCCTATCTGAAAGTCTGATAAACGCCAGAATAATGACTAAGTCCAAAAAAAAATTTTTTTCAACTTTTTTCAATTTTACCCCCGTGGGATATGTATTCTACCCACACACATTTGGAACTCTCCTGGGGTACCCTCACACATATTATTCCCTCATTTAGTGGATATTTTCACAAAAAAGTGAAATTTTCAAAAATCCAGAAAATTGGCTGAAAAACGACTAAATATCAAGGACTCATTGGGCGAATCGCTCTGGAACTGAAATCGGAACGCTCACTGACATTTCCCCTATCTGAAAGTCTGATAAACGCCGGAAAAATTACTAAGTCCAAAAAAAATTTTTTTTCAACTTTTTTCAATTTTACCCCCGTGGGATATATATTCTCCCCACACACATTTGGAACTCTCCTTCGGTACTCTCACACATATTATTCCCTCATTTAGTGGATATTTTCACAAAAAAGTGAAATTTTCAAAAATCCAGAAAATTGGCTGAAAACAAATAAATAACAAGGACTCATTGGGCGAATCACTCTGGAACTGAAATTGGAACGCTCACTGACATTTCCCCTATCTGAAAGTCTGATAAACGCCGGAAAAATGACTAAGTCCAAAAAAAAATTTTGTTTAACTTTTTTCAATTTTACCCCCGTGGGATATATATTCTTCCCACACACATTTTGAACTCTCCTGGGGTACCCTCACACATATTATTCCCTCATTTAGTGGATATTTTCACAAAAAAGTGAAATTTTCAAAAATCCAGAAAATTGGCTGAAAACGACTAAATATCAAGGACTCATTCGGCGAATCGCTCTGGAACTGAAATCGGTACGCTCACTGACATTTCCCCTATCTGAAAGTCTGATAAACGCCAGAATAATGACTAAGTCCAAAAAAAAAATGTTTTCAACTTTTTTCTCTTTTAACCCCGTGGGATATATATTCTACCCACACACATTTGGAACTCTCCTGGGGTACCCTCACACATATTACTCCCTCATTTAGTGGATATTTTCACAAAAAAGTGAAATTTTCAAAAATCCAGAAAATTGGCTGAAAACGACTAAATAACAAGGACTCATTGGGCGAATCGCTCTGGAACTGAAATTGGAATGCTCACTGACATTTCCTCTATCTGAAAGTCTGATAAACGTCGGAAAAACGACTAAGTCCAAAAAAAAATTTTTTTCAACTTTTTTCAATTTTACCCCCGTCGGATATATATTCTACCCACACACATTTGGAACTCTCCTGGGGTATCCTCACACATATTACTCCCTTATTTAGTGGATATTTTCACAAAAAAGTGAAATTTTTAAAAATCCAGAAAATTGGCTGAAAACGACTAAATATCAAGGACTCATTCGGCGAATCGCTCTGGAACTGAAATCGGAACGCTCACTGACATTTCCCCTATCTGAAAGTCTGATAAACGCCAGAATAATGACTAAGTCCAAAAAAAAATTTTTTTCAATTTTACCCCCGTGGGATATATATTCTACCCACACACATTTGGAACTCTCCTGGGGTACCCTCACACATATTATTCCCTCATGTAGTGGATATTTTCACAAAAAAGAGAAATTTTCAAAAATCCAGAAAATTGGCTGAAAGCGAATAAATAACAAGGACTCATTGGGCGAATCGCTCTGGAACTGAAATCGGAATGCTCACTGACATTTCCCCTATCTGAAAGTCTGATAAACGTCGGAAAAACGACTAAGTCCAAAAAAAAATTTTTTTCAACTTTTTTCAATTTTACCCCCGTGGGATATATATTCTTCCCACACACATTTGGAACTCTCCTGGGGTACCCTCACACATATTATTCCCTCATGTAGTGGATATTTTCACAAAAAAGTGAAATTTTCAAAAATCCAGAAAATTGGCTGAAAACAACTAAATAACAAGGACTCATTGGGCGAATCACTCTGGAACTGAAATCGGAACGCTCACTGACATTTCCCCTATCTGAAAGTCTGATAAACGCCGGAAAAATGACTAAGTCCAAAAAAAATTTTTTTCAACTTTCTTCAATTTTACCCCCGTGGGATATATTTTCTTCCCACACACATTTGGAACTCTCCTGGGGTACCCTCACACATATTATTCCCTCATTTAGTGGATATTTTCACAAAAAAGTGAAATTTTCAAAAATCCAGAAAATTGGCTGAAAACGACTAAATAACAAGGACTCATTGGGCGAATCGCTCTGGAACTGAAATCGGAATGCTCACTGACATTTCCTCTATCTGAAAGTCTGATAAACGTCGGAAAAACGACTAAGTCCAAAAAAAATTTTTTTTCAACTTTTTTCAATTTTACCCCCGTCGGATATATATTCTACCCACACACATTTGGAACTCTCCTGGGGTACCCTCACACATATTATTCCCTCATTTAGTGGATATTTTCACAAAAAAGTGAAATTTTCAAAAATCCAGAAAATTGGCTGAAAACGACTAAATATCAAGGACTCATTCGGCGAATCGCTCTGAAACTGAAATCGGAACGCTCACTGACATTTCCCCTATCTGAAAGTCTGATAAACGCCAGAATAATGACTAAGTCCAAAAAAAAATTTTTTTCAACTTTTTTCAATTTTACCCCCGTGGGATATGTATTCTACCCACACACATTTGGAACTCTCCTGGGGTACCCTCACACATATTATTCCCTCATTTAGTGGATATTTTCACAAAAAAGTGAAATTTTCAAAAATCCAGAAAATTGGCTGAAAACGACTAAATAACAAGGACTCATTCGGCGAATCGCTCTGGAACTGAAATCGGTACGCTCACTGACATTTCCCCTATCTGAAAGTCTGATAAACGCCAGAATAATGACTAAGTCCAAAAAAAAAATGTTTTCAACTTTTTTCTCTTTTAACCCCGTGAAATATATATTCTACCCACACACATTTGGAACTCTCCTGGGGTATCCTCACACATATTACTCCCTTATTTAGTGGATATTTTCACAAAAAAGTGAAATTTTTAAAAATCCAGAAAATTGGCTGAAAACGACTAAATATCAAGGACTCATTGGGCGAATCGCTCTGGAACTGAAATCGGAACGCTCACTGACATTTCCCCTATCTGAAAGTCTGATAAACGCCAGAATAATGACTAAGTCCAAAAAAAAATTTTTTTCAATTTTACCCCCGTGGGATATATATTCTACCCACACACATTTGGAACTCTCCTGGGGTACCCTCACACATATTATTCCCTCATTTAGTGGATATTTTCACAAAAAAGTGAAATTTTCAAAAATCCAGAAAATTGGCTGAAAAACGACTAAATATCAAGGACTCATTGGGCGAATCGCTCTGGAACTGAAATCGGAACGCTCACTGACATTTCCCCTATCTGAAAGTCTGATAAACGCCGGAAAAATGACTAAGTCCAAAAAAAATTTTTTTTCAACTTTTTTAATTTTACCCCCGTGGGATATATATTCTACCACACACATTTGGAACTCTCCTTCGGTACCCTCACACATATTATTCCCTCATTTAGTGGATATTTTCACAAAAAAGTGAAATTTTCAAAAATCCAGAAAATTGGCTGAAAGCGACTAAATAACAAGGACTCATTGGGCGAATCGCTCTGGAACTGAAATCGGAATGCTCACTGACATTTCCCCTATCTGAAAGTCTGATAAACGCCGGAAAAATGACTAAGTCCAAAAAAAATTTTTTTTCAACTTTTTTCAATTTTACCCCCGTCGGATATATATTCTACCCACACACATTTGGAACTCTCCTGGGGTACCCTCACACATATTATTCCCTCATTTAGTGGATATTTTCACAAAAAAGTTAAATTTTCAAAAATCCAGAAAATTGGCTGAAAACGACTAAATATCAAGGACTCATTGGGCGAATCGCTCTGGAACTGAAATCGGAATGCTCACTGACATTTCCTCTATCTGAAAGTCTGATAAACGCCGGAAAAATTACTAAGTCCAAAAAAAAATTTTTTTCAACTGTTTTCAATTTTACCCCCGTGGGATATATATTCTACCCACACACATTTGAAACTCTCCTTCGGTACTCTCACACATATTATTCCCTCATTTAGTGGATATTTTTACAAAAAAGTGAAATTTTCAAAAATCCAGAAAATTGGCTGAATACAACTAAATAACAAGGACTCATTGGGCGAATCACTCTGGAACTGAAATCGGTATGCTCACTGACATTTCCCCTATCTGAAAGTCTGATAAACGTCGGAAAAACGACTAAGTCCAAAAAAAAATTTTTTTCAACTTTTTTCAATTTTACCCCCGTGGGATATATATTCTACCCACACACATTTGGAACTCTCCTGGGGTACCCTCACACATATTATTCCCTCATTTAGTGGATATTTTCACAAAAAAGTGAAATTTTCAAAAATACTGAAAATTGGCTGAAAAACGACTAAATATCAAGGACTCATTGGGCGAATCGCTCTGGAACTGAAATCGGAATGCTCACTGACATTTCCTCTATCTGAAAGTCTGATTAACGCCGGAAAAATGACTAAGTCCAAAAAAAATTTTTTTTCAGCTTTTTTCAATTTTACCCCCGTGGGATATATATTCTACCCACACACATTTGAAACTCTCCTTCGGTACCCTCACACATATTATTCCCTCATTTAGTGGATATTTTCACAAAAAAGTGAAATTTTCAAAAATCCAGAAAATTGGCTGAAAACGACTAAATATCATGGACTCATTCGGCGAATCGCTCTGAAACTGAAATCGGAACGCTCACTGACATTTCCCCTATCTGAAAGTCTGATAAACGCCAGAATAATGACTAAGTCCAAAAAAAAATTTTTTTCAACTTTTTTCAATTTTACCCCCGTGGGATATGTATTCTACCCACACACATTTGGAACTCTCCTGGGGTACCCTCACACATATTATTCCCTCATTTAGTGGATATTTTCACAAAAAAGTGAAATTTTCAAAAATCCAGAAAATTGGCTGAAAAACGACTTAATATCAGGGACTCATTGGGCGAATCGCTCTGGAACTGAAATCGGAACGCTCACTGACATTTCCCCTATCTGAAAGTCTGATAAACGCCGGAAAAATTACTAAGTCCAAAAAAAATTTTTTTTCAACTTTTTTCAATTTTACCCCCGTGGGATATATATTCTCCCCACACACATTTGGAACTCTCCTTCGGTACTCTCACACATATTATTCCCTCATTTAGTGGATATTTTCACAAAAAAGTGAAATTTTCAAAAATCCAGAAAATTGGCTGAAAACAAATAAATAACAAGGACTCATTGGGCGAATCACTCTGGAACTGAAATTGGTACGCTCACTGACATTTCCCCTATCTGAAAGTCTGATAAACGCCGGAAAAATGACTAAGTCTAAAAAAAATTTTTTTTCAACTTTTTTCAATTTTACCCCCGTGGGATATATATTCTACCCACACACATTTGGAACTCTCCTTCGGTACCCTCACACATATTATTCCCTCATTTAGTGGATATTTTCACAAAAAAGTGAAATTTTCAAAAATCCAGAAAATTGGCTGAAAACGACTAAATAACAAGGACTCATTGGGCAAATCGCTCTGGAACTGAAATCGGAATGCTCACTGACATTTCCTCTATCTGAAAGTCTGATAAACGTCGGAAAAACGACTAAGTCCAAAAAAAATTTTTTTTCAACTTTTTTCAATTTTACCCCCGTCGGATATATATTCTACCCACACACATTTGGAACTCTCCTGGGGTACCCTCACACATATTATTCCCTCATTTAGTGGATATTTTCACAAAAAAGTGAAATTTTCAAAAATCCAGAAAATTGGCTGAAAACGACTAAATATCAAGGACTCATTCGGCGAATCGCTCTGGAACTGAAATCGGTATGCTCACTGACATTTCCCCTATCTGAAAGTCTGATAAACGCCAGAATAATGACTAAGTCCAAAAAAAAAATGTTTTCAACTTTTTTCTCTTTTAACCCCGTGGGATATATATTCTACCCACACACATTTGGAACTCTCCTGGGGTACCCTCACACATATTATTCCCTCATTTAGTGGATATTTTCACAAAAAAGTGAAATTTTCAAAAATCCAGAAAATTGGCTGAAAACGACTAAATAACAAGGACTCATTGGGCGAATCGCTCTGGAACTGAAATTGGAATGCTCACTGACATTTCCTCTATCTGAAAGTCTGATAAACGTCGGAAAAACGACTAAGTCCAAAAAAATTTTTTTTTCAACTTTTTTCACTTTTACCCCCGTCGGATATATATTCTACCCACACACATTTGGAACTCTCCTGGGGTATCCTCACACATATTACTCCCTTATTTAGTGGATATTTTCACAAAAAAGTTACATTTTCAAAAATCCAGAAAATTGGCTGAAAACGACTAAATATCAAGGACTCATTGGGCGAATCGCTCTGGAACTGAAATCGGAACGCTCACTGACATTTCCCCTATCTGAAAGTCTGATAAACGCCAGAAAAATGACTAAGTCCAAAAAATAATTTTTTTCAACTTTTTTCAATTTTACCCCCGTGGGATATATATTCTACCCACACACATTTGGAACTCTCCTTCGGTACTCTCACACATATTATTCCCTCATTTAGTGGATATTTTCACAAAAAAGTGAAATTTTCAAAAATCCAGAAAATTGGCTGAAAACGACTAAATAACAAGGACTCATTGGGCGAATCGCTCTGGAACTGAAATCGGAACGCTCACTGACATTTCCCCTATCTGAAAGTCTGATAAACGTCAGAAAAATGACTAAGTCCAAAAAAAATTTTTCTTCAACTTTTTTCAATTTTACCCCCGTGGGATATACATTCTACCCACACACATTTGGAACTCTCCTTCGGTACCCTCACACATATTATTCCCTCATTTAGTGGATATTTTCACAAAAAAGTGAAATTTTCAAAAATCCAGAAAATTGGCTGAAAACGACTAAATAACAAGGACTCATTGGGCGAATCGCTCTGGAACTGAAATCGGAATGCTCACTGACATTTCCCCTATCTGAAAGTCTGATAAACGTCGGAAAAACGACTAAGTCCAAAAAAAATTTTTTTTCAACTTTTTTCAATTTTACCCCCGTCGGATATATATTCTACCCACACACATTTGGAACTCTCCTTCGGTACCCTCACACATATTATTCCCTCATTTAGTGGATATTTTCACCAAAAAGTGAAATTTTCAAAAATACTGAAAATTGGCTGAAAAACGATTAAATATCAAGGACTCATTGGGCGAATCGCTCTGGAACTGAAATCGGAATGCTCACTGACATTTCCTCTATCTGAAAGTCTGATTAACGCCGGAAAAATGACTAAGTCCAAAAAAAATTTTTTTTCAACTTTTTTCAATTTTACCCCCGTGGGATATACATTCTACCCACACACATTTGGAACTCTCCTTCGGTACCCTCACACATATTATTCCCTCATTTAGTGGATATTTTCACAAAAAAGTGAAATTTTCAAAAATCCAGAAAATTGGCTGAAAACGACTAAATATCAAGGACTCATTCGGCGAATCGCTCTGGAACTGAAATTGGAACGCTCACTGACATTTCCCCTATCTGAAAATCTGATAAACGCCAGAATAATGACTAAATCCAAAAAAAAAATTTTTTTCAACTTTTTTCAATTTTACCCCCGTGGGATATATATTCTACCCACACACATTTGAAACTCTCCTTCGGTACTCTCACACATATTGTTCCCTCATTTAGTGGATATTTTTACAAAAAAGTGAAATTTTCAAAAATCCAGAAAATTGGCTGAATACAACTAAATAACAAGGACTCATTGGGCGAATCACTCTGGAACTGAAATCGGAATGCTCACTGACATTTCCCCTATCTGAAAGTCTGATAAACGTCGGAAAAACGACTAAGTCCAAAAAAAATTTTTTTTCAACTTTTTTCAATTTTACCCCCGTCGGATATACATTCTACCCACACACATTTGGAACTCTCCTGGGGTACCCTCACACATATTATTCCCTCATTTAGTGGATATTTTCACAAAAAAGTGAAATTTTCAAAAATCCAAAAAATTGGCTGAAAACGACTAAATATCAAGGACTCATTTGGCGAATCGCTCTGGAACTGAAATCGGAACGCTCACTGACATTTCCCCTATCTGAAAGTCTGATAAACGCCAGAATAATGACTAAGTCCAAAAAAAAATTTTTTTCAACTTTTTTCAATTTTACCCCCGTGGGATATATATTCTACCCACACACATTTGGAACTCTCCTGGGGTACCCTCACACAGATTATTCCCTCATTTAGTGGATATTTTCACAAAAAAGTGAAATTTTCAAAAATCCAGAAAATTGGCTGAAAAACGACTAAATATCAAGGACTCATTGGGCGAATCGCTCTGGAACTGAAATCGGAATGCTCACTGACATTTCCTCTATCTGAAAGTCTGATTAACGCCGGAAAAATGACTAAGTCCAAAAAAAAATTTTTTTCAACTTTTTTCAATTTTACCCCCGTGGGATATGCATTCTACCCACACACATTTGGAACTCTCCTTCGGTACCCTCACACATATTATTCCCTCATTTAGTGGATATTTTCACAAAAAAGTGAAATTTTCAAAAATCCAGAAAATTGGCTGAAAACGACTAAATATCAAGGACTCATTCGGCGAATCGCTCTGGAACTGAAATTGGAACGCTCACTGACATTTCCCCTATCTGAAAATCTGATAAACGCCAGAATAATGACTAAATCCCAAAAAAAAATTTTTTCAACTTTTTTCAATTTTACCCCCGTGGGATATATATTCTACCCACAAACATTTGGAACTCTCCTGGGGTACCCTCACACATATTATTCCCTCATTTAGTGGATATTTTCACAAAAAAGTGAAATTTTCAAAAATCCAGAAAATTGGCTGAAAACGACTAAATATCAAGGACTCATTCGGCGAATCGCTCTGGAACTGAAATCGGAGCGCTCACTGACATTTCCCCTATCTGAAAGTCTGATAAACGCCGGAAAAATGACTAAGTCCCAAAAAAATTTTTTTCAACTTTTTTCAATTTTACCCCCGTGGGATATATATTCTACCCACACACATTTATAACTCTCCTTTGGTACCCTCACACATATTATTCCCTCATTTAGTGGATATTTTCCCAAAAAAGTGAAATTTTCAAAAATCCAGAAAATTGGCTGAAAACGACTAAATAACAAGGACTCATTGGGCGAATCGCTCTGGAACTGAAATCGGAATGCTCACTGACATTTCCCCTATCTGAAAGTCTGATAAACGCCGAAAAAATGACTAAGTCCAAAAAAAAAAAATTTTCTACTTTATTCAATTTTACCCCCGTGGGATATATATTCTTTCCACACACATTTGGAACTCTCCTGGGGTACCCTCACACATATTATTCCCTCATTTAGTGGATATTTTCTCAAAAAAGTGAAATTTTCAAAAATCCAGAAAATTGGCTGAAAACGACTAAATATCAAGGACTCATTCGGCGAATTGCTCTGGAACTGAAATCGGAACGCTCACTGACATTTCCCCTATCTGAAAGTCTGATAAACGCCGGAAAAATGACTAAGTCCAAAAAAAATTTTTTTTCAACTTTTTTAATTTTACCCCCGTGGGATATATATTCTACCACACACATTTGGAACTCTCCTTCGGTACCCTCACACATATTATTCCCTCATTTAGTGGATATTTTCACAAAAAAGTGAAATTTTCAAAAATCCAGAAAATTGGCTGAAAACGACTAAATATCAAGGACTCATTGGGCGAATCGCTCTGGAACTGAAATCGGAACGCTCACTGACATTTCCCCTATCTGAAAGTCTGATAAACGCCAGAAAAATGACTAAGTCCAAAAAATAATTTTTTTCAACTTTTTTAAATTTTACCCCCGTGGGATATATATTCTACCCACACACATTTGGAACTCTCCTTCGGTACTCTCACACATATTATTCCCTCATTTAGTGGATATTTTTACAAAAAAGTGAAATTTTCAAAAATCCAGAAAATTGGCTGAATACAACTAAATAACAAGGACTCATTGGGCGAATCACTCTGGAACTGAAATCGGAACGCTCACTGACATTTCCCCTATGTGAAAGTCTGATAAACGCCGGAAAAATGACTAAGTCCAAAAAAAATTTTTCTTCAACTTTTTTCAATTTTACCCCCGTGGGATATACATTCTACCCACACACATTTGGAACTCTCCTTCGGTACCCTCACACATATTATTCCCTCATTTAGTGGATATTTTCACAAAAAAGTGAAATTTTCAAAAATCCAGAAAATTGGCTGAAAACGACTAAATAACAAGGACTCATTGGGCGAATCGCTCTGGAACTGAAATCGGAATGCTCACTGACATTTCCCCTATCTGAAAGTCTGATAAACGCCGGAAAAACGACTAAGTCCAAAAAAAATTTTTTTTCAACTTTTTTCAATTTTACCCCCGTCGGATATATATTCTACCTACACACATTTGGAACTCTCCTTCGGTACCCTCACACATATTATTCCCTCATTTAGTGGATATTTTCACCAAAAAGTGAAATTTTCAAAAATACTGAAAATTGGCTGAAAAACGACTAAATATCAAGGACTCATTGGGCGAATCGCTCTGGAACTGAAATCGGAATGCTCACTGACATTTCCTCTATCTGAAAGTCTGATAAACGCCGGAAAAATTACTAAGTCCAAAAAAAAATTTTTTTCAACTGTTTTCAATTTTACCCCCGTGGGATATATATTCTACCCACACACATTTGAAACTCTCCTTCGGTACTCTCACACATATTATTCCCTCATTTAGTGGATATTTTTACAAAAAAGTGAAATTTTCAAAAATCCAGAAAACTGGCTGAATACAACTAAATAACAAGGACTCATTGGGCGAATCACTCTGGAACTGAAATCGGAATGCTCACTGACATTTCCCCTATCTGAAAGTCTGATAAACGTCGGAAAAACGACTAAGTCCAAAAAAAATTTTTTTTCAACTTTTTTCAATTTTACCCCCGTCGGATATATATTCTACCCACACACATTTGGAACTCTCCTGGGGTACCCTCACACATATTATTCCCTCATTTAGTGGATATTTTCACAAAAAAGTGAAATTTTCAAAAATCCAGAAAATTGGCTGAAAACGACTAAATATCAAGGACTCATTTGGCGAATCGCTCTGGAACTGAAATCGGAACGCTCACTGACATTTCCCCTATCTGAAAGTCTGATAAACGCCAGAATAATGACTAAGTCCAAAAAAAAATTTTTTTCAAATTTTTTCAATTTTACCCCCGTGGGATATATATTCTACCCACACACATTTGGAACTCTCCTGGGGTACCCTCACACATATTATTCCCTCATTTAGTGGATATTTTCACAAAAAAGTGAAATTTTCAAAAATACTGAAAATTGGCTGAAAAACGACTAAATATCAAGGACTCATTGGGCGAATCGCTCTGGAACTGAAATCGGAATGCTCACTGACATTTCCTCTATCTGAAAGTCTGATTAACGCCGGAAAAATGACTAAGTCCAAAAAAAATTTTTTTTCAACTTTTTTCAATTTTACCCCCGTGGGATATACATTCTACCCACACACATTTGGAACTCTCCTTCGGTACCCTCACACATATTATTCCCTCATTTAGTGGATATTTTCACAAAAAAGTGAAATTTTCAAAAATCCAGAAAATTGGCTGAAAACGACTAAATATCAAGGACTCATTCGGCGAATCGCTCTGGAACTGAAATTGGAACGCTCACTGACATTTCCCCTATCTGAAAGTCTGATAAACGCCAGAATAATGACTAAATCCAAAAAAAAAATTTTTTTCAACTTTTTTCAATTTTACCCCCGTGGGATATATATTCTACCCACACACATTTGAAACTCTCCTTCGGTACTCTCACACATATTATTCCCTCATTTAGTGGATATTTTTACAAAAAAGTGAAATTTTCAAAAATCCAGAAAATTGGCTGAATACAACTAAATAACAAGGACTCATTGGGCGAATCACTCTGGAACTGAAATCGGAATGCTCACTGACATTTCCCCTATCTGAAAGTCTGATAAACGCCAGAATAATGACTAAGTCCAAAAAAAAATTTTTTTCAACTTTTTTCAATTTTACCCCCGTGGGATATATATTCTACCCACACACATTTGGAACTCTCCTGGGGTACCCTCACACATATTATTCCCTCATTTAGTGGATATTTTCACAAAAAAGTGAAATTTTCAAAAATACTGAAAATTGGCTGAAAAACGACTAAATATCAAGGACTCATTGGGTGAATCGCTCTGGAACTGAAATCGGAATGCTCACTGCCATTTCCCCTATCTAAAAGTCTGATAAACGCCGGAAAAATGACTAAGTCCAAAAAAAATTTTTTTTCAACTTTTTTCAATTTTACCCCCGTGGGATATATATTCTTTCCACACACATTTGGAACTCTCCTGGGGTACCCTCACACATATTATTCCCTCATTTAGTGGATATTTTCTCAAAAAAGTGAAATTTTCAAAAATCCAGAAAATTGGCTGAAAACGACTAAATATCAAGGACTCATTCGGCGAATTGCTCTGGAACTGAAATCGGAACGCTCACTGACATTTCCCCTATCTGAAAGTCTGATAAGCGCCGGAAAAATGACTAAGTCCAAAAAAAATTTTTTTTCAACTTTTTTAATTTTACCCCCGTGGGATATATATTCTACCACACACATTTGGAACTCTCCTTCGGTACCCTCACACATATTATTCCCTCATTTAGTGGATATTTTCACAAAAAAGTGAAATTTTCAAAAATCCAGAAAATTGGCTGAAAACGACTAAATATCAAGGACTCATTGGGCGAATCGCTCTGGAACTGAAATCGGAACGCTCACTGACATTTCCCCTATCTGAAAGTCTGATAAACGCCAGAAAAATGACTAAGTCCAAAAAATAATTTTTTTCAACTTTTTTAAATTTTACCCCCGTGGGATATATATTCTACCCACACACATTTGGAACTCTCCTTCGGTACTCTCACACATATTATTCCCTCATTTAGTGGATATTTTTACAAAAAAGTGAAATTTTCAAAAATCCAGAAAATTGGCTGAATACAACTAAATAACAAGGACTCATTGGGCGAATCACTCTGGAACTGAAATCGGAACGCTCACTGACATTTCCCCTATGTGAAAGTCTGATAAACGCCGGAAAAATGACTAAGTCCAAAAAAAATTTTTCTTCAACTTTTTTCAATTTTACCCCCGTGGGATATACATTCTACCCACACACATTTGGAACTCTCCTTCGGTACCCTCACACATATTATTCCCTCATTTAGTGGATATTTTCACAAAAAAGTGAAATTTTCAAAAATCCAGAAAATTGGCTGAAAACGACTAAATAACAAGGACTCATTGGGCGAATCGCTCTGGAACTGAAATCGGAATGCTCACTGACATTTCCCCTATCTGAAAGTCTGATAAACGTCGGAAAAACGACTAAGTCCAAAAAAAATTTTTTTTCAACTTTTTTCAATTTTACCCCCGTCGGATATATATTCTACCCACACACATTTGGAACTCTCCTTCGGTACCCTCACACATATTATTCCCTCATTTAGTGGATATTTTCACCAAAAAGTGAAATTTTCAAAAATACTGAAAATTGGCTGAAAAACGACTAAATATCAAGGACTCATTGGGCGAATCGCTCTGGAACTGAAATCGGAATGCTCACTGACATTTCCTCTATCTGAAAGTCTGATAAACGCCGGAAAAATTACTAAGTCCAAAAAAAAATTTTTTTCAACTGTTTTCAATTTTACCCCCGTGGGATATATATTCTACCCACACACATTTGAAACTCTCCTTCGGTACTCTCACACATATTATTCCCTCATTTAGTGGATATTTTTACAAAAAAGTGAAATTTTCAAAAATCCAGAAAACTGGCTGAATACAACTAAATAACAAGGACTCATTGGGCGAATCACTCTGGAACTGAAATCGGAATGCTCACTGACATTTCCCCTATCTGAAAGTCTGATAAACGTCGGAAAAACGACTAAGTCCAAAAAAAATTTTTTTTCAACTTTTTTCAATTTTACCCCCGTCGGATATATATTCTACCCACACACGTTTGGAACTCTCCTGGGGTACCCTCACACATATTATTCCCTCATTTAGTGGATATTTTCACAAAAAAGTGAAATTTTCAAAAATCCAGAAAATTGGCTGAAAACGACTAAATATCAAGGACTCATTTGGCGAATCGCTCTGGAACTGAAATCGGAACGCTCACTGACATTTCCCCTATCTGAAAGTCTGATAAACGCCAGAATAATGACTAAGTCCAAAAAAAAATTTTTTTCAAATTTTTTCAATTTTACCCCCGTGGGATATATATTCTACCCACACACATTTGGAACTCTCCTGGGGTACCCTCACACATATTATTCCCTCATTTAGTGGATATTTTCACAAAAAAGTGAAATTTTCAAAAATACTGAAAATTGGCTGAAAAACGACTAAATATCAAGGACTCATTGGGCGAATCGCTCTGGAACTGAAATCGGAATGCTCACTGACATTTCCTCTATCTGAAAGTCTGATTAACGCCGGAAAAATGACTAAGTCCAAAAAAAATTTTTTTTCAACTTTTTTCAATTTTACCCCCGTGGGATATACATTCTACCCACACACATTTGGAACTCTCCTTCGGTACCCTCACACATATTATTCCCTCATTTAGTGGATATTTTCACAAAAAAGTGAAATTTTCAAAAATCCAGAAAATTGGCTGAAAACGACTAAATATCAAGGACTCATTCGGCGAATCGCTCTGGAACTGAAATTGGAACGCTCACTGACATTTCCCCTATCTGAAAGTCTGATAAACGCCAGAATAATGACTAAATCCAAAAAAAAAAATTTTTTCAACTTTTTTCAATTTTACCCCCGTGGGATATATATTCTACCCACACACATTTGAAACTCTCCTTCGGTACTCTCACACATATTATTCCCTCATTTAGTGGATATTTTTAAAAAAAAGTGAAATTTTCAAAAATCCAGAAAATTGGCTGAATACAACTAAATAACAAGGACTCATTGGGCGAATCACTCTGGAACTGAAATCGGAATGCTCACTGACATTTCCCCTATCTGAAAGTCTGATAAACGTCGGAAAAACGACTAAGTCCAAAAAAAATTTTTTTTCAACTTTTTTCAATTTTACCCCCGTCGGATATATATTCTACCCACACACATTTGGAACTCTCCTGGGGTACCCTCACACATATTATTCCCTCATTTAGTGGATATTTTCACAAAAAAGTGAAATTTTCAAAAATCCAGAAAATTGGCTGAAAACGACTAAATATCAAGGACTCATTTGGCGAATCGCTCTGGAACTGAAATCGGAACGCTCACTGACATTTCCCCTATCTGAAAGTCTGATAAACGCCAGAATAATGACTAAGTCCAAAAAAAAATTTTTTTCAAATTTTTTCAATTTTACCCCCGTGGGATATATATTCTACCCACACACATTTGGAACTCTCCTGGGGTACCCTCACACATATTATTCCCTCATTTAGTGGATATTTTCACAAAAAAGTGAAATTTTCAAAAATACTGAAAATTGGCTGAAAAACGACTAAATATCAAGGACTCATTGGGCGAATCGCTCTGGAACTGAAATCGGAATGCTCACTGACATTTCCTCTATCTGAAAGTCTGATTAACGCCGGAAAAATGACTAAGTCCAAAAAAAATTTTTTTTCAACTTTTTTCAATTTTACCCCCGTGGGATATACATTCTACCCACACACATTTGGAACTCTCCTTCGGTACCCTCACACATATTATTCCCTCATTTAGTGGATATTTTCACAAAAAAGTGAAATTTTCAAAAATCCAGAAAATTGGCTGAAAACGACTAAATATCAAGGACTCATTCGGCGAATCGCTCTGGAACTGAAATTGGAACGCTCACTGACATTTCCCCTATCTGAAAGTCTGATAAACGCCAGAATAATGACTAAATCCAAAAAAAAAATTTTTTTCAACTTTTTTCAATTTTACCCCCGTGGGATATATATTCTACCCACACACATTTGAAACTCTCCTTCGGTACTCTCACACATATTATTCCCTCATTTAGTGGATATTTTTAAAAAAAAGTGAAATTTTCAAAAATCCAGAAAATTGGCTGAATACAACTAAATAACAAGGACTCATTGGGCGAATCACTCTGGAACTGAAATCGGAATGCTCACTGACATTTCCCCTATCTGAAAGTCTGATAAACGTCGGAAAAACGACTAAGTCCAAAAAAAATTTTTTTTCAACTTTTTTCAATTTTACCCCCGTCGGATATACATTCTACCCACACACATTTGGAACTCTCCTGGGGTACCCTCACACATATTATTCCCTCATTTAGTGGATATTTTCACAAAAAAAGTGAAATTTTCAAAAATCCAAAAAATTGGCTGAAAACGACTAAATATCAAGGACTCATTTGGCGAATCGCTCTGGAACTGAAATCGGAACGCTCACTGACATTTCCCCTATCTGAAAGTCTGATAAACGCCAGAATAATGACTAAGTCCAAAAAAAAATTTTTTTCAACTTTTTTCAATTTTACCCCCGTGGGATATATATTCTACCCACACACATTTGGAACTCTCCTGGGGTACCCTCACACATATTATTCCCTCATTTAGTGGATATTTTCACAAAAAAGTGAAATTTTCAAAAATACTGAAAATTGGCTGAAAAACGACTAAATATCAAGGACTCATTGGGCGAATCGCTCTGGAACTGAAATCGGAATGCTCACTGACATTTCCTCTATCTGAAAGTCTGATTAACGCCGGAAAAATGACTAAGTCCAAAAAAAAATTTTTTTCAACTTTTTTCAATTTTACCCCCGTGGGATATACATTCTACCCACACACATTTGGAACTCTCCTTCGGTACCCTCACACATATTATTCCCTCATTTAGTGGATATTTTCACAAAAAAGTGAAATTTTCAAAAATCCAGAAAATTGGCTGAAAACGACTAAATATCAAGGACTCATTCGGCGAATCGCTCTGGAACTGAAATTGGAACGCTCACTGACATTTCCCCTATCTGAAAGTCTGATAAACGCCAGAATAATGACTAAATCCCAAAAAAAAATTTTTTCAACTTTTTTCAATTTTACCCCCGTGGGATATATATTCTACCCACAAACATTTGGAACTCTCCTGGGGTACCCTCACACATATTATTCCCTCATTTAGTGGATATTTTCACAAAAAAGTGAAATTTTCAAAAATCCAGAAAATTGGCTGAAAACGACTAAATATCAAGGACTCATTCGGCGAATCGCTCTGGAACTGAAATCGGAGCGCTCACTGACATTTCCCCTATCTGAAAGTCTGATAAACGCCGGAAAAATGACTAAGTCCCAAAAAAATTTTTTTCAACTTTTTTCAATTTTACCCCCGTGGGATATATATTCTACCCACACACATTTGGAACTCTCCTTTGGTACCCTCACACATATTATTCCCTCATTTAGTGGATATTTTCCCAAAAAAGTGAAATTTTCAAAAATCCAGAAAATTGGCTGAAAACGACTAAATAACAAGGACTCATTGGGCGAATCGCTCTGGAACTGAAATCGGAATGCTCACTGACATTTCCCCTATCTGAAAGTCTGATAAACGCCGAAAAAATGACTAAGTCCAAAAAAAAAAAATTTTCTACTTTATTCAATTTTACCCCCGTGGGATATATATTCTACCCACAAACATTTGGAACTCTCCTGGGGTACCCTCACACATATTATTCCCTCATTTAGTGGATATTTTCACAAAAAAGTGAAATTTTCAAAAATCCAGAAAATTGGCTGAAAATGACTAAATATCAAGGACTCATTGGGCGAATCGCTCTGGAACTGAAATCGGAATGCTCACTGACATTTCCCCTATCTGAAAGTCTGATAAACGTCGGAAAAACGACTAAGTCCAAAAGAAATTTTTTTTCAACTTTTTTCACTTTTACCCCCGTCGGATATATATTCTACCCACACACATTTGGAACTCTCCTGGGGTACCCTCACACATATTATTCCCTCATTTAGTGGATATTTTCACAAAAAAGTTAAATTTTCAAAAATCCAGAAAATTGGCTGAAAACGACTAAATATCAAGGACTCATTGGGCGAATCGCTCTGGAACTGAAATCGGAACGCTCACTGACATTTCCCCTATCTGAAAGTCTGATAAACGCCAGAAAAATGACTAAGTCCAAAAAATAATTTTTTTCAACTTTTTTAAATTTTACCCCCGTGGGATATATATTCTACCCACACACATTTGGAACTCTCCTTCGGTACTCTCACACATATTATTCCCTCATTTAGTTGATATTTTCACAAAAAAGTGAAATTTTCAAAAATAAAGAAAATTGGCTGAAAATGACTAAATATCAAGGACTCATTGGGTGAATCGCTCTGGAACTGAAATTGGAATGCTCACTGCCATTTCCCCTATCTAAAAGTCTGATAAACGCCGGAAAAATGACTAAGTCCAAAAAAAATTTTTTTTCAACTTTTTTCAATTTTACCCACGTGGGATATATATTCTTTCCACACACATTTGGAACTCTCCTGGGGTACCCTCACACATATTATTCCCTCATTTAGTGGATATTTTCACAAAAAAGTGAAACTTTCAAAAATCCAGAAAATTGGCTGAAAACGACTAAATATCAAGGACTCATTCGGCGAATTGCTCTGGAACTGAAATCGGAACGCTCACTGACATTTCCCCTATCTGAAAGTCTGATAAACGCCGGAAAAATGACTAAGTCCAAAAAAAATTTTTTTTCAACTTTTTTAATTTTACCCCCGTGGGATATATATTCTACCACACACATTTGGAACTCTCCTTCGGTACCCTCACACATATTATTCCCTCATTTAGTGGATATTTTCACAAAAAAGTGAAATTTTCAAAAATCCAGAAAATTGGCTGAAAGCGACTAAATAACAAGGACTCATTGGGCGAATCGCTCTGGAACTGAAATCGGAATGCTCACTGACATTTCCCCTATCTGAAAGTCTGATAAACGTCGGAAAAACGACTAAGTCCAAAAAAAATTTTTTTTCAACTTTTTTCACTTTTACCCCCGTCGGATATATATTCTACCCACACACATTTGGAACTCTCCTGGGGTACCCTCACACATATTATTCCCTCATTTAGTGGATATTTTCACAAAAAAGTTAAATTTTCAAAAATCCAGAAAATTGGCTGAAAACGACTAAATATCAAGGACTCATTGGGCGAATCGCTCTGGAACTGAAATCGGAACGCTCACTGACATTTCCCCTATCTGAAAGTCTGATAAACGCCAGAAAAATGACTAAGTCCAAAAAATAATTTTTTTCAACTTTTTTAAATTTTACCCCCGTGGGATATATATTCTACACACACACATTTGAAACTCTCCTTCGGTACTCTCACACATATTATTCCCTCATTTAGTGGATATTTTTACAAAAAAGTGAAATTTTCAAAAATCCAGAAAATTGGCTGAATACAACTAAATAACAAGGACTCATTGGGCGAATCACTCTGGAACTGAAATCGGAATGCTCACTGACATTTCCCCTATCTGAAAGTCTGATAAACGTCGGAAAAACGACTAAGTCCAAAAAAAATTTTTTTTCAACTTTTTTCAATTTTACCCCCGTCGGATATATATTCTACCGACACACATTTGGAACTCTCCTGGGGTACCCTCACACATATTATTCCCTCATTTAGTGGATATTTTCACAAAAAAGTGAAATTTTCAAAAATACTGAAAATTGGCTGAAAAACGACTAAATATCAAGGACTCATTGGGCGAATCGCTCTGGAACTGAAATCGGAATGCTCACTGACATTTCCTCTATCTGAAAGTCTGATTAACGCCGGAAAAATGACTAAGTCCAAAAAAAATTTTTTTTCAACTTTTTTCAATTTTACCCCCGTCGGATATACATTCTACCCACACACATTTGGAACTCTCCTGGGGTACCCTCACACATATTATTCCCTCATTTAGTGGATATTTTCACAAAAAAGTGAAATTTTCAAAAATCCAGAAAATTGGCTGAAAACGACTAAATATCAAGGACTCATTCGGCGAATCGCTCTGGAACTGAAATTGGAACGCTCACTGACATTTCCCCTATCTGAAAGTCTGATAAACGCCAGAATAATGACTAAATCCAAAAAAAAAATTTTTTTCAACTTTTTCAATTTTACCCCCGTGGGATATATATTCTACCCACACACATTTGAAACTCTCCTTCAGTACTCTCACACATATTATTCCCTCATTTAGTGGATATTTTTACAAAAAAGTGAAATTTTCAAAAATCCAGAAAATTGGCTGAATACAACTAAATAACAAGGACTCATTGGGCGAATCACTCTGGAACTGAAATCGGAATGCTCACTGACATTTCCCCTATCTGAAAGTCTGATAAACGTCGGAAAAACGACTAAGTCATAAAAAAATTTTTTTTCAACTTTTTTCAATTTTACCCCCGTCGGATATACATTCTACCCACACACATTTGGAACTCTCCTGGGGTACCCTCACACATATTATTCCCTCATTTAGTGGATATTTTCACAAAAAAGTGAAATTTTCAAAAATCCAGAAAATTGGCTGAAAACGACTAAATATCAAGGACTCATTTGGCGAATCGCCCTGGAACTGAAATCGGAACGCTCACTGACATTTCCCCTATCTGAAAGTCTGATAAACGCCAGAATAATGACTAAGTCCAAAAAAAAATTTTTTTCAACTTTTTTCAATTTTACCCCCGTGGGATATATATTCTACCCACACACATTTGGAACTCTCCTGGGGTACCCTCACACATATTATTCCCTCATTTAGTGGATATTTTCACAAAAAAGTGAAATTTTCAAAAATACTGAAAATTGGCTGAAAAACGACTAAATATCAAGGACTCATTGGGCGAATCGCTCTGGAACTGAAATCGGAATGCTCACTGACATTTCCTCTATCTGAAAGTCTGATTAACGCCGGAAAAATGACTAAGTCCAAAAAAAAATTTTTTTCAACTTTTTTCAATTTTACCCCCGTGGGATATACATTCTACCCACACACATTTGGAACTCTCCTTCGGTACCCTCACACATATTATTCCCTCATTTAGTGGATATTTTCACAAAAAAGTGAAATTTTCAAAAATCCAGAAAATTGGCTGAAAACGACTAAATATCAAGGACTCATTCGGCGAATCGCTCTGGAACTGAAATCGGAGCGCTCACTGACATTTCCCCTATCTGAAAGTCTGATAAACGCCGGAAAAATGACTAAGTCCCAAAAAAATTTTTTTCAACTTTTTTCAATTTTACCCCCGTGGGATATATATTCTACCCACACACATTTGGAACTCTCCTTTGGTACCCTCACACATATTATTCCCTCATTTAGTGGATATTTTCCCAAAAAAGTGAAATTTTCAAAAATCCAGAAAATTGGCTGAAAACGACTAAATAACAAGGACTCATTGGGCGAATCGCTCTGGAACTGAAATCGGAATGCTCACTGACATTTCCCCTATCTGAAAGTCTGATAAACGCCGAAAAAATGACTAAGTCCAAAAAAAAAAAATTTTCTACTTTATTCAATTTTACCCCCGTGGGATATATATTCTACCCACAAACATTTGGAACTCTCCTGGGGTACCCTCACACATATTATTCCCTCATTTAGTGGATATTTTCACAAAAAAGTGAAATTTTCAAAAATCCAGAAAATTGGCTGAAAATGACTAAATATCAAGGACTCATTGGGCGAATCGCTCTGGAACTGAAATCGGAATGCTCACTGACATTTCCCCTATCTGAAAGTCTGATAAACGTCGGAAAAACGACTAAGTCCAAAAAAAATTTTTTTTCAACTTTTTTCACTTTTACCCCCGTCGGATATATATTCTACCCACACACATTTGGAACTCTCCTGGGGTACCCTCACACATATTATTCCCTCATTTAGTGGATATTTTCACAAAAAAGTTAAATTTTCAAAAATCCAGAAAATTGGCTGAAAACGACTAAATATCAAGGACTCATTGGGCGAATCGCTCTGGAACTGAAATCGGAACGCTCACTGACATTTCCCCTATCTGAAAGTCTGATAAACGCCAGAAAAATGACTAAGTCCAAAAAATAATTTTTTTCAACTTTTTTAAATTTTACCCCCGTGGGATATATATTCTACCCACACACATTTGGAACTCTCCTTCGGTACTCTCACACATATTATTCCCTCATTTAGTTGATATTTTCACAAAAAAGTGAAATTTTCAAAAATAAAGAAAATTGGCTGAAAATGACTAAATATCAAGGACTCATTGGGTGAATCGCTCTGGAACTGAAATTGGAATGCTCACTGCCATTTCCCCTATCTAAAAGTCTGATAAACGCCGGAAAAATGACTAAGTCCAAAAAAAATTTTTTTTCAACTTTTTTCAATTTTACCCACGTGGGATATATATTCTTTCCACACACATTTGGAACTCTCCTGGGGTACCCTCACACATATTATTCCCTCATTTAGTGGATATTTTCACAAAAAAGTGAAACTTTCAAAAATCCAGAAAATTGGCTGAAAACGACTAAATATCAAGGACTCATTCGGCGAATTGCTCTGGAACTGAAATCGGAACGCTCACTGACATTTCCCCTATCTGAAAGTCTGATAAACGCCGGAAAAATGACTAAGTCCAAAAAAAATTTTTTTTCAACTTTTTTAATTTTACCCCCGTGGGATATATATTCTACCACACACATTTGGAACTCTCCTTCGGTACCCTCACACATATTATTCCCTCATTTAGTGGATATTTTCACAAAAAAGTGAAATTTTCAAAAATCCAGAAAATTGGCTGAAAGCGACTAAATAACAAGGACTCATTGGGCGAATCGCTCTGGAACTGAAATCGGAATGCTCACTGACATTTCCCCTATCTGAAAGTCTGATAAACGTCGGAAAAACGACTAAGTCCAAAAAAAATTTTTTTTCAACTTTTTTCACTTTTACCCCCGTCGGATATATATTCTACCCACACACATTTGGAACTCTCCTGGGGTACCCTCACACATATTATTCCCTCATTTAGTGGATATTTTCACAAAAAAGTTAAATTTTCAAAAATCCAGAAAATTGGCTGAAAACGACTAAATATCAAGGACTCATTGGGCGAATCGCTCTGGAACTGAAATCGGAACGCTCACTGACATTTCCCCTATCTGAAAGTCTGATAAACGCCAGAAAAATGACTAAGTCCAAAAAATAATTTTTTTCAACTTTTTTAAATTTTACCCCCGTGGGATATATATTCTACACACACACATTTGAAACTCTCCTTCGGTACTCTCACACATATTATTCCCTCATTTAGTGGATATTTTTACAAAAAAGTGAAATTTTCAAAAATCCAGAAAATTGGCTGAATACAACTAAATAACAAGGACTCATTGGGCGAATCACTCTGGAACTGAAATCGGAATGCTCACTGACATTTCCCCTATCTGAAAGTCTGATAAACGTCGGAAAAACGACTAAGTCCAAAAAAAATTTTTTTTCAACTTTTTTCAATTTTACCCCCGTCGGATATATATTCTACCGACACACATTTGGAACTCTCCTGGGGTACCCTCACACATATTATTCCCTCATTTAGTGGATATTTTCACAAAAAAGTGAAATTTTCAAAAATACTGAAAATTGGCTGAAAAACGACTAAATATCAAGGACTCATTGGGCGAATCGCTCTGGAACTGAAATCGGAATGCTCACTGACATTTCCTCTATCTGAAAGTCTGATTAACGCCGGAAAAATGACTAAGTCCAAAAAAAATTTTTTTTCAACTTTTTTCAATTTTACCCCCGTCGGATATACATTCTACCCACACACATTTGGAACTCTCCTGGGGTACCCTCACACATATTATTCCCTCATTTAGTGGATATTTTCACAAAAAAGTGAAATTTTCAAAAATCCAGAAAATTGGCTGAAAACGACTAAATATCAAGGACTCATTCGGCGAATCGCTCTGGAACTGAAATTGGAACGCTCACTGACATTTCCCCTATCTGAAAGTCTGATAAACGCCAGAATAATGACTAAATCCAAAAAAAAAATTTTTTTCAACTTTTTCAATTTTACCCCCGTGGGATATATATTCTACCCACACACATTTGAAACTCTCCTTCAGTACTCTCACACATATTATTCCCTCATTTAGTGGATATTTTTACAAAAAAGTGAAATTTTCAAAAATCCAGAAAATTGGCTGAATACAACTAAATAACAAGGACTCATTGGGCGAATCACTCTGGAACTGAAATCGGAATGCTCACTGACATTTCCCCTATCTGAAAGTCTGATAAACGTCGGAAAAACGACTAAGTCATAAAAAAATTTTTTTTCAACTTTTTTCAATTTTAAACCCGTCGGATATACATTCTACCCACACACATTTGGAACTCTCCTGGGGTACCCTCACACATATTATTCCCTCATTTAGTGGATATTTTCACAAAAAAGTGAAATTTTCAAAAATCCAGAAAATTGGCTGAAAACGACTAAATATCAAGGACTCATTTGGCGAATCGCCCTGGAACTGAAATCGGAACGCTCACTGACATTTCCCCTATCTGAAAGTCTGATAAACGCCAGAATAATGACTAAGTCCAAAAAAAAATTTTTTTCAACTTTTTTCAATTTTACCCCCGTGGGATATATATTCTACCCACACACATTTGGAACTCTCCTGGGGTACCCTCACACATATTATTCCCTCATTTAGTGGATATTTTCACAAAAAAGTGAAATTTTCAAAAATACTGAAAATTGGCTGAAAAACGACTAAATATCAAGGACTCATTGGGCGAATCGCTCTGGAACTGAAATCGGAATGCTCACTGACATTTCCTCTATCTGAAAGTCTGATTAACGCCGGAAAAATGACTAAGTCCAAAAAAAAATTTTTTTCAACTTTTTTCAATTTTACCCCCGTGGGATATACATTCTACCCACACACATTTGGAACTCTCCTTCGGTACCCTCACACATATTATTCCCTCATTTAGTGGATATTTTCACAAAAAAGTTAAATTTTCAAAAATCCAGAAAATTGGCTGAAAACGACTAAATATCAAGGACTCATTCGGCGAATCGCTCTGGAACTGAAATTGGAACGCTCACTGACATTTCCCCTATCTGAAAGTCTGATAAACGTCGGAAAAACGACTAAGTCCAAAAAAAATTTTTTTTCAACTTTTTTCAATTTTACCCCCGTCGGATATATATTCTACCCACACACATTTGGAACTCTCCTGGGGTACCCTCACACATATTATTCCCTCATTTAGTGGATATTTTCACAAAAAAGTGAAATTTTCAAAAATACTGAAAATTGGCTGAAAAACGACTAAATATCAAGGACTCATTGGGCGAATCGCTCTGGAACTGAAATCGGAATGCTCACTGACATTTCCTCTATCTGAAAGTCTGATTAACGCCGGAAAAATGACTAAGTCCAAAAAAAATTTTTTTTCAACTTTTTTCAATTTTACCCCCGTCGGATATACATTCTACCCACACACATTTGGAACTCTCCTGGGGTACCCTCACACATATTATTCCCTCATTTAGTGGATATTTTCACAAAAAAGTGAAATTTTCAAAAATCCAGAAAATTGGCTGAAAACGACTAAATATCAAGGACTCATTCGGCGAATCGCTCTGGAACTGAAATTGGAACGCTCACTGACATTTCCCCTATCTGAAAGTCTGATAAACGCCAGAATAATGACTAAATCCAAAAAAAAAATTTTTTTCAACTTTTTTCAATTTTACCCCCGTGGGATATATATTCTACCCACACACATTTGAAACTCTCCTTCAGTACTCTCACACATATTATTCCCTCATTTAGTGGATATTTTTACAAAAAAGTGAAATTTTCAAAAATCCAGAAAATTGGCTGAATACAACTAAATAACAAGGACTCATTGGGCGAATCACTCTGGAACTGAAATCGGAATGCTCACTGACATTTCCCCTATCTGAAAGTCTGATAAACGTCGGAAAAACGACTAAGTCATAAAAAAATTTTTTTTCAACTTTTTTCAATTTTACCCCCGTCGGATATACATTCTACCCACACACATTTGGAACTCTCCTGGGGTACCCTCACACATATTATTCCCTCATTTAGTGGATATTTTCACAAAAAAGTGAAATTTTCAAAAATCCAGAAAATTGGCTGAAAACGACTAAATATCAAGGACTCATTTGGCGAATCGCTCTGGAACTGAAATCGGAACGCTCACTGACATTTCCCCTATCTGAAAGTCTGATTAACGCCGGAAAAATGACTAAGTCCAAAAAAAAATTTTTTTCAACTTTTTTCAATTTTACCCCCGTGGGATATACATTCTACCCACACACATTTGGAACTCTCCTTCGGTACCCTCACACATATTATTCCCTCATTTAGTGGATATTTTCACAAAAAAGTTAAATTTTCAAAAATCCAGAAAATTGGCTGAAAACGACTAAATATCAAGGACTCATTCGGCGAATCGCTCTGGAACTGAAATTGGAACGCTCACTGACATTTCCCCTATCTGAAAGTCTGATAAACGCCGAAAAAATGACTAAGTCCAAAAAAAAAAAATTTTCTACTTTATTCAATTTTACCCCCGTGGGATATATATTCTACCCACAAACATTTGGAACTCTCCTGGGGTACCCTCACACATATTATTCCCTCATTTAGTGGATATTTTCACAAAAAAGTTAAATTTTCAAAAATCCAGAAAATTGGCTGAAAACGACTAAATATCAAGGACTCATTGGGCGAATCGCTCTGGAACTGAAATCGGAACGCTCACTGACATTTCCCCTATCTGAAAGTCTGATAAACGCCAGAATAATGACTAAATCCAAAAAAACAATTTTTTTCAACTTTTTTCAATTTTACCCCCGTGGGATATATATTCTACCCACACACATTTGAAACTCTCCTTCGGTACTCTCACACATATTATTCCCTCATTTAGTGGATATTTTTACAAAAAAGTGAAATTTTCAAAAATCCAGAAAATTGGCTGAATACAACTAAATAACAAGGACTCATTGGGCGAATCACTCTGGAACTGAAATCGGAATGCTCACTGACATTTCCCCTATGTGAAAGTCTGATAAACGCCGGAAAAATGACTAATTCCAAAAAAAATTTTTCTTCAACTTTTTTCAATTTTACCCCCGTGGGATATACATTCTACCCACACACATTTGGAACTCTCCTTCGGTACCCTCACACATATTATTCCCTCATTTAGTGGATATTTTCACAAAAAAGTGAAATTTTCAAAAATCCAGAAAATTGGCTGAAAACGACTAAATAACAAGGACTCATTGGGCGAATCGCTCTGGAACTGAAATCGGAATGCTCACTGACATTTCCCCTATCTGAAAGTCTGATAAACGTCGGAAAAACGACTAAGTCCAAAAAAAATTTTTTTTCAACTTTTTTCAATTTTACCCCCGTCGGATATATATTCTACCCACACACATTTGGAACTCTCCTGGGGTACCCTCACACATATTATTCCCTCATTTAGTGGATATTTTCACCAAAAAGTGAAATTTTCAAAAATACTGAAAATTGGCTGAAAAACGACTAAATATCAAGGACTCATTGGGCGAATCGCTCTGGAACTGAAATCGGAATGCTCACTGACATTTCCTCTATCTGAAAGTCTGATAAACGCCGGAAAAATTACTAAGTCCAAAAAAAAATTTTTTTCAACTGTTTTCAATTTTACCCCCGTGGGATATATATTCTACCCACACACATTTGAAACTCTCCTTCGGTACTCTCACACATATTATTCCCTCATTTAGTGGATATTTTTACAAAAAAGTGAAATTTTCAAAAATCCAGAAAATTGGCTGAATACAACTAAATAACAAGGACTCATTGGGCGAATCACTCTGGAACTGAAATCGGAATGCTCACTGACATTTCCCCTATCTGAAAGTCTGATAAACGTCGGAAAAACGACTAAGTCCAAAAAAAATTTTTTTTCAACTTTTTTCAATTTTACCCCCGTCGGATATATATTCTACCCACACACATTTGGAACTCTCCTGGGGTACCCTCACACATATTATTCCCTCATTTAGTGGATATTTTCACAAAAAAGTGAAATTTTCAAAAATACTGAAAATTGGCTGAAAAACGACTAAATATCAAGGACTCATTGGGCGAATCGCTCTGGAACTGAAATCGGAATGCTCACTGACATTTCCTCTATCTGAAAGTCTGATTAACGCCGGAAAAATGACTAAGTCCAAAAAAAATTTTTTTTCAACTTTTTTCAATTTTACCCCCGTGGGATATACATTCTACCCACACACATTTGGAACTCTCCTTCGGTACCCTCACACATATTATTCCCTCATTTAGTGGATATTTTCACAAAAAAGTGAAATTTTCAAAAATCCAGAAAATTGGCTGAAAACGACTAAATATCAAGGACTCATTCGGCGAATCGCTCTGGAACTGAAATTGGAACGCTCACTGACATTTCCCCTATCTGAAAGTCTGATAAACGCCAGAATAATGACTAAATCCAAAAAAAAAATTTTTTTCAACTTTTTTCAATTTTACCCCCGTGGGATATATATTCTACCCACACACATTTGAAACTCTCCTTCGGTACTCTCACACATATTATTCCCTCATTTAGTGGATATTTTTACAAAAAGTGAAATTTTCAAAAATCCAGAAAATTGGCTGAATACAACTAAATAACAAGGACTCATTGGGCGAATCACTCTGGAACTGAAATCGGAATGCTCACTGACATTTCCCCTATCTGAAAGTCTGATAAACGTCGGAAAAACGACTAAGTCCAAAAAAAAATTTTTTTCAACTTTTTTCAATTTTACCCCCGTCGGATATACATTCTACCCACACACATTTGGAACTCTCCTGGGGTACCCTCACACATATTATTCCCTCATTTAGTGGATATTTTCACAAAAAAGTGAAATTTTCAAAAATCCAGAAAATTGGCTGAAAACGACTAAATATCAAGGACTCATTTGGCGAATCGCTCTGGAACTGAAATCGGAACGCTCACTGACATTTCCCCTATCTGAAAGTCTGATAAACGCCAGAATAATGACTAAGTCCAAAAAAAAATTTTTTTCAACTTTTTTCAATTTTACCCCCGTGGGATATATATTCTACCCACACACATTTGGAACTCTCCTGGGGTACCCTCACACATATTATTCCCTCATTTAGTGGATATTTTCACAAAAAAGTGAAATTTTCAAAAATACTGAAAATTGGCTGAAAAACGACTAAATATCAAGGACTCATTGGGCGAATCGCTCTGGAACTGAAATCGGAATGCTCACTGACATTTCCTCTATCTGAAAGTCTGATTAACGCCGGAAAAATGACTAAGTCCAAAAAAAAATTTTTTTCAACTTTTTTCAATTTTACCCCCGTGGGATATACATTCTACCCACACACATTTGGAACTCTCCTTCGGTACCCTCACACATATTATTCCCTCATTTAGTGGATATTTTCACAAAAAAGTGAAATTTTCAAAAATCCAGAAAATTGGCTGAAAACGACTAAATATCAAGGACTCATTCGGCGAATCGCTCTGGAACTGAAATTGGAACGCTCACTGACATTTCCCCTATCTGAAAGTCTGATAAACGCCAGAATAATGACTAAATCCCAAAAAAAATTTTTTTCAACTTTTTTCAATTTTACCCCCGTGGGATATATATTCTACCCACAAACATTTGGAACTCTCCTGGGGTACCCTCACACATATTATTCCCTCATTTAGTGGATATTTTCACAAAAAAGTGAAATTTTCAAAAATCCAGAAAATTGGCTGAAAACGACTAAATATCAAGGACTCATTCGGCGAATCGCTCTGGAACTGAAATCGGAGCGCTCACTGACATTTCCCCTATCTGAAAGTCTGATAAACGCCGGAAAAATGACTAAGTCCAAAAAAAATTTTTTTCAACTTTTTTCAATTTTACCCCCGTGGGATATATATTCTACCCACACACATTTGGAACTCTCCTTTGGTACCCTCACACATATTATTCCCTCATTTAGTGGATATTTTCCCAAAAAAGTGAAATTTTCAAAAATCCAGAAAATTGGCTGAAAACGACTAAATAACAAGGACTCATTGGGCGAATCGCTCTGGAACTGAAATCGGAATGCTCACTGACATTTCCCCTATCTGAAAGTCTGATAAACGCCGAAAAAATGACTAAGTCCAAAAAAAAAAAATTTTCTACTTTATTCAATTTTACCCCCGTGGGATATATATTCTACCCACAAACATTTGGAACTCTCCTGTGGTACCCTCACACATATTATTTCCTCATTTAGTGGATATTTTCACAAAAAAGTGAAATTTTCAAAAACCCAGAAAATTGGCTGAAAATGACTAAATATCAAGGACTCATTGGGTGAATCGCTCTGGAACTGAAATTGGAATGCTCACTGCCATTTCCCCTATCTAAAAGTCTGATAAACGCCGGAAAAATGACTAAGTCCAAAAAAAATTTTTTTTAAACTTTTTTCAATTTTACCCCCGTGGGATATATATTCTTTCCACACACATTTGGAACTCTCCTGGGGTACCCTCACACATATTATTCCCTCATTTAGTGGATATTTTCACAAAAAAGTGAAATTTTCAAAAATCCAGAAAATTGGCTGAAAACGACTAAATATCAAGGACTCATTTGGCGAATCGCTCTGGAACTGAAATCGGAATGCTCACTGACATTTCCCCTATCTGAAAGTCTGATAAACGCCAGAATAATGACTAAGTCCAAAAAAAAATTTTTTTCAACTTTTTTCAATTTTACCCCCGTGGGATATATATTCTACCCACACACATTTGGAACTCTCCTGGGGTACCCTCACACATATTATTCCCTCATTTAGTGGATATTTTCACAAAAAAGTGAAATTTTCAAAAATACTGAAAATTGGCTGAAAAACGACTAAATATCAAGGACTCATTGGGCGAATCGCTCTGGAACTGAAATCGGAATGCTCACTGACATTTCCTCTATCTGAAAGTCTGATTAACGCCGGAAAAATGACTAAGTCCAAAAAAAAATTTTTTTCAACTTTTTTCAATTTTACCCCCGTGGGATATACATTCTACCCACACACATTTGGAACTCTCCTTCGGTACCCTCACACATATTATTCCCTCATTTAGTGGATATTTTCACAAAAAAGTGAAATTTTCAAAAATCCAGAAAATTGGCTGAAAACGACTAAATATCAAGGACTCATTCGGCGAATCGCTCTGGAACTGAAATTGGAACGCTCACTGACATTTCCCCTATCTGAAAGTCTGATAAACGCCAGAATAATGACTAAATCCCCAAAAAAAATTTTTTCAACTTTTTTCAATTTTACCCCCGTGGGATATATATTCTACCCACAAACATTTGGAACTCTCCTGGGGTACCCTCACACATATTATTCCCTCATTTAGTGGATATTTTCACAAAAAAGTGAAATTTTCAAAAATCCAGAAAATTGGCTGAAAACGACTAAATATCAAGGACTCATTCGGCGAATCGCTCTGGAACTGAAATCGGAGCGCTCACTGACATTTCCCCTATCTGAAAGTCTGATAAACGCCGGAAAAATGACTAAGTCCAAAAAAAATTTTTTTCAACTTTTTTCAATTTTACCCCCGTGGGATATATATTCTACCCACACACATTTGGAACTCTCCTTTGGTACCCTCACACATATTATTCCCTCATTTAGTGGATATTTTCCCAAAAAAGTGAAATTTTCAAAAATCCAGAAAATTGGCTGAAAACGACTAAATAACAAGGACTCATTGGGCGAATCGCTCTGGAACTGAAATCGGAATGCTCACTGACATTTCCCCTATCTGAAAGTCTGATAAACGCCGAAAAAATGACTAAGTCCAAAAAAAAAAAATTTTCTACTTTATTCAATTTTACCCCCGTGGGATATATATTCTACCTACAAACATTTGGAACTCTCCTGGGGTACCCTCACACATATTATTCCCTCATTTAGTGGATATTTTCACAAAAAAGTGAAATTTTCAAAAATCCTGAAAATTGGCTGAAAATGACTAAATATCAAGGACTCATTGGGTGAATCGCTCTGGAACTGAAATTGGAATGCTCACTGCCATTTCCCCTATCTAAAAGTCTGATAAACGCCGGAAAAATGACTAAGTCCAAAAAAAATTTTTTTTCAACTTTTTTCAATTTTACCCCCGTGGGATATATATTCTTTCCACACACATTTGGAACTCTCCTGGGGTACCCTCACACATATTATTCCCTCATTTAGTGGATATTTTCAAAAAAAAGTGAAATTTTCAAAAATCCAGAAAATTGGCTGAAAACGACTAAATATCAAGGACTCATTGGGCGAATCGCTCTGGAACTGAAATCGGAACGCTCACTGACATTTCCCCTATCTGAAAGTCTGATAAACGCCAGAAAAATGACTAAGTCCAAAAAATAATTTTTTTCAACTTTTTTAAATTTTACCCACGTGGGATATATATTCTACCCACACACATATGGAACTCTCCTTCGGTACTCTCACACATATTATTCCCTCATTTAGTGGATATTTTTACAAAAAAGTGAAATTTTCAAAAATCCAGAAAATTGACTGAATACAACTAAATAACAAGGACTCATTGGGCGAATCACTCTGGAACTGAAATCGGAACGCTCACTGACATTTCCCCTATGTGAAAGTCTGATAAACGCCGGAAAAATGACTAAGTCCAAAAAAAATTTTTCTTCAACTTTTTTCAATTTTACCCCCATGGGATATACATTCTACCCACACACATTTGGAGCTCTCCTTCGGTACCCTCACACATATTATTCCCTCATTTAGTGGATATTTTCACAAAAAAGTGAAATTTTCAAAAATCCAGAAAATTGGCTGAAAACGACTAAATAACAAGGACTCATTGGGCGAATCGCTCTGGAACTGAAATCGGAACGCTCACTGACATTTCCCCTATCTGAAAGTCTGATAAACGCCAGAATAATGACTAAGTCCAAAAAATAATTTTTTTCAACTTTTTTCAATTTTACCCCCGTGGGATATATATTCTACCCACACACATTTGGAACTCTCCTGGGGTACCCTCACACATATTATTCCCTCATTTAGTGGATATTTTCATCAAAAAGTGAAATTTTCAAAAATACTGAAAATTGGCTGAAAAACGACTAAATATCAAGGACTCATTGGGCGAATCGCTCTGGAACTGAAATCGGAATGCTCACTGACATTTCCTCTATCTGAAAGTCTGATAAACGCCGGAAAAATTACTAAGTCCAAAAAAAAATTTTTTTCAACTGTTTTCAATTTTACCCCCGTGGGATATATATTCTACCCACACACATTTGAAACTCTCCTTCGGTACTCTCACACATATTATTCCCTCATTTAGTGGATATTTTTACAAAAAAGTGAAATTTTCAAAAATCCAGAAAATTGGCTGAATACAACTAAATAACAAGGACTCATTGGGCGAATCACTCTGGAACTGAAATCGGAATGCTCACTGACATTTCCCCTATCTGAAAGTCTGATAAACGTCGGAAAAACGACTAAGTCCAAAAAAAATTTTTTTTCAACTTTTTTCAATTTTACCCCCGTCGGATATATATTCTACCCACACACATTTGGAACTCTCCTGGGGTACCCTCACACATATTATTCCCTCATTTAGTGGATATTTTCACAAAAAAGTGAAATTTTCAAAAATCCAGAAAATTGGCTGAAAACGACTAAATATCAAGGACTCATTCGGCGAATCGCTCTGGAACTGAAATCGGAACGCTCACTGACATTTCCCCTATCTGAAAGTCTGATAAACGCCAGAATAATGACTAAGTCCAAAAAAAAATTTTTTTCAACTTTTTTCAATTTTACCCCCGTGGGATATACATTCTACCCACACACATTTGGAACTCTCCTTCAGTACCCTCACACATATTATTCCCTCATTTAGTGGATATTTTCACAAAAAAGTGAAATTTTCAAAAATCCAGAAAATTGGCTGAAAACGACTAAATATCATGGACTCATTCGGCGAATCGCTCTGGAACTGAAATTGGAACGCTCACTGACATTTCCCCTATCTGAAAGTCTGATAAACGCCAGAATAATGACTAAATCCCAAAAAAAATTTTTTTAAACTTTTTTCAATTTTACCCCCGTGGGATATATATTCTACCAACAAACATTTGGAACTCTCCTGGGGTACCCTAACACATATTATTCCCTCATTTAGTGGATATTTTCACAAAAAAGTGAAATTTTCAAAAATCCAGAAAATTGGCTGAAAACGACTAAATAACAAGGACTCATTGGGCGAATCGCTCTGGAACTGAAATCGGAATGCTCACTGACATTTCCCCTATCTGAAAGTCTGATAAACGTCGGAAAAACGACTAAGTCCCAAAAAAATTTTTTTTCAACTTTTTTCAATTTTACCCCCGTCGGATATATATTCTACCCACACACATTTGGAACTCTCCTGGGGTACCCTCACACATATTATTGCCTCATTTAGTGGATATTTTCACAAAAAAGTGAAATTTTCAAAAATCCAGAAAATTGGCTGAAAACGACTAAATATCAAGGACTCATTCGGCGAATCGCTCTGGAACTGAAATCGGAACGCTCACTGACATTTCCCCTATCTGAAAGTCTGATAAACGCCAGAATAATGACTAAGTCCAAAAAATAATTTTTTTCAACTTTTTTCAATTTTACCCCCGTGGGATATATATTCTACCCACACACATTTGGAACTCTCCTGGGGTACCCTCACACATATTATTCCCTCATTTAGTGGATATTTTCACCAAAAAGTGAAATTTTCAAAAATACTGAAAATTGGCTGAAAAACGACTAAATATCAAGGACTCATTGGGCGAATCGCTCTGGAACTGAAATCGGAATGCTCACTGACATTTCCTCTATCTGAAAGTCTGATAATCGCCGGAAAAATTACTAAGTCCAAAAAAAAATTTTTTTCAACTGTTTTCAATTTTACCCCCGTGGGATATATATTCTACCCACACACATTTGAAACTCTCCTTCGGTACTCTCACACATATTATTCCCTCATTTAGTGGATATTTTTACAAAAAAGTGAAATTTTCAAAAATCCAGAAAATTGGCTGAATACAACTAAATAACAAGGACTCATTGGGCGAATCACTCTGGAACTGAAATCGGAATGCTCACTGACATTTCCCCTATCTGAAAGTCTGATAAACGTCGGAAAAACGACTAAGTCCAAAAAAAATTTTTTTTCAACTTTTTTTGAATTTTACCCCCGTCGGATATATATTCTACCCACACACATTTGGAACTCTCCTGGGGTACCCTCACACATATTATTCCCTCATTTAGTGGATATTTTCACAAAAAAGTGAAATTTTCAAAAATCCAGAAAATTGGCTGAAAACGACTAAATATCAAGGACTCATTTGGCGAATCGCTCTGGAACTGAAATCGGAACGCTCACTGACATTTCCCCTATCTGAAAGTCTGATAAACGCCAGAATAATGACTAAGTCCAAAAAAAAATTTTTTTCAACTTTTTTCAATTTTACCCCCGTGGGATATATATTCTACCCACACACATTTGGAACTCTCCTGGGGTACCCTCACACATATTATTCCCTCATTTAGTGGATATTTTCACAAAAAAGTGAAATTTTCAAAAATACTGAAAATTGGCTGAAAAACGACCAAATTTCAAGGACTCATTGGGCGAATCGCTCTGGAACTGAAATCGGAATGCTCACTGACATTTCCTCTATCTGAAAGTCTGATTAACGCCGGAAAAATGACTAAGTCCAAAAAAAATTTTTTTTCAACTTTTTTCAATTTTACCCCCGTGGGATATACATTCTACCCACACACATTTGGAACTCTCCTTCGGTACCCTCACACATATTATTCCCTCATTTAGTGGATATTTTCACAAAAAAGTGAAATTTTCAAAAATCCAGAAAATTGGCTGAAAACGACTAAATATCAAGGACTCATTCGGCGAATCGCTCTGGAACTGAAATTGGAACGCTCACTGACATTTCCCCTATCTGAAAGTCTGATAAACGCCAGAATAATGACTAAATCCCAAAAAAAAAATTTTTTCAACTTTTTTCAATTTTACCCCCGTGGGATATATATTCTACCCACACACATTTGAAACTCTCCTTCGGTACTCTCACACATATTATTCCCTCATTTAGTGGATATTTTTACAAAAAAGTGAAATTTTCAAAAATCCAGAAAATTGGCTGAAAACGACTAAATATCAAGGACTCATTCGGCGAATCGCTCTGGAACTGAAATTGGAACGCTCACTGACATTTCCCCTATCTGAAAGTCTGATAAACGCCAGAATAATGACTAAATCCCAAAAAAAATTTTTTTCAACTTTTTTCAATTTTACCCCCGTGGGATATATATTCTACCCACAAACATTTGGAACTCTCCTGGGGTACCCTAACACATATTATTCCCTCATTTAGTGGATATTTTCACAAAAAAGTGAAATTTTCAAAAATCCAGAAAATTGGCTGAAAACGACTAAATATCAAGGACTCATTCGGCGAATCGCTCTGGAACTGAAATCGGAGCGCTCACTGACATTTCCCCTATCTGAAAGTCTGATAAACGCCGGAAAAATGACTAAGTCCAAAAAAAAATTTTTTCAACTTTTTTCAATTTTACCCCCGTGGGATATATATTCTACCCACACACATTTGGAACTCTCCTTTGGTACCCTCACACATATTATTCCCTCATTTAGTGGATATTTTCCCAAAAAAGTGAAATTTTCAAAAATCCAGAAAATTGGCTGAAAACGACTAAATAACAAGGACTCATTGGGCGAATCGCTCTGGAACTGAAATCGGAATGCTCACTGACATTTCTCCTATCTGAAAGTCTGATAAACGCCGAAAAAATGACTAAGTCCAAAAAAAAAAAAATTTTCTACTTTATTCACTTTTACCCCCGTGGGATATATATTCTACCCACAAACATTTGGAACTCTCCTGGGTTCCCTCACACATATTATTCCCTCATTTAGTGGATATTTTCACAAAAAAGTGAAATTTTCAAAAATCCAGAAAATTGGCTGAAAATGACTAAATATCAAGGACTCATTGGGTGAATCGCTCTGGAACTGAAATTGGAATGCTCACTGCCATTTCCCCTATCTAAAAGTCTGATAAACGCCGGAAAAATGACTAAGTCCAAAAAAAATTTTTTTTCAACTTTTTTCAATTTTACCCCCGTGGGATATATATTCTTTCCACACACATTTGGAACTCTCCTGGGGTACCCTCACACATATTATTCCCTCATTTAGTGGATATTTTCACAAAAAAGTGAAATTTTCAAAAATCCAGAAAATTGGCTGAAAACGACTAAATATCAAGGACTCATTGGGCGAATCGCTCTGGAACTGAAATTGGAATGCTCACCGACATTTCCCCTATCTGAAAGTCTGATAAACGTCGGAAAAACGACTAAGTGCAAAAAAAATTTTTTTTCAACTTTTTTCAATTTTACCCCCGTCGGATATATATTCTTCCCACACACATTTGGAACTCTCCTGGGGTACCCTCACACATATTATTCCCTCATTTAGTGGATATTTTCACAAAAAAGTGAAATTTTCAAAAATCCAGAAAATTGGCTGAAAACGACTAAATATCAAGGACTCATTCGGCGAATCGCTCTGGAACTGAAATCGGAACGCTCACTGACATTTCCTCTATCTGAAAGTCTGATAAACGCCAGAATAATGACTAAGTCCAAAAAAAAATTTTTTTCAACTTTTTTCAATTTTACCCCCGTGGGATATATATTCTTCCCACACACATTTGGAACTCTCCTGGGGTACCCTCACACATATTATTCCCTCATGTAGTGGATATTTTCACAAAAAAGTGAAATTTTCAAAAATCCAGAAAATTGGCTGAAAACAACTAAATAACAAGGACTCATTGGGCGAATCACTCTGGAACTGAAATCGGAACGCTCACTGACATTTCCCCTATCTGAAAGTCTGATAAACGCCAGAATAATGACTAAGTCCAAAAAATAATTTTTTTCAACTTTTTTCAATTTTACCCCCGTGGGATATATATTCTACCCACACACATTTGGAACTCTCCTGGGGTACCCTCACACATATTATTCCCTCATTTAGTGGATATTTTCACCAAAAAGTGAAATTTTCAAAAATACTGAAAATTGGCTGAAAAACGACTAAATATCAAGGACTCATTGGGCGAATCGCTCTGGAACTGAAATCGGAATGCTCACTGACATTTCCTCTATCTGAAAGTCTGATAATCGCCGGAAAAATTACTAAGTCCAAAAAAAAATTTTTTTCAACTGTTTTCAATTTTACCCCCGTGGGATATATATTCTACCCACACACATTTGAAACTCTCCTTCGGTACTCTCACACATATTATTCCCTCATTTAGTGGATATTTTTACAAAAAAGTGAAATTTTCAAAAATCCAGAAAATTGGCTGAATACAACTAAATAACAAGGACTCATTGGGCGAATCACTCTGGAACTGAAATCGGAATGCTCACTGACATTTCCCCTATCTGAAAGTCTGATAAACGTCGGAAAAATGACTAAGTCCAAAAAAAATTTTTTTTCAACTTTTTTTGAATTTTACCCCCGTCGGATATATATTCTACCCACACACATTTGGAACTCTCCTGGGGTACCCTCACACATATTATTCCCTCATTTAGTGGATATTTTCACAAAAAAGTGAAATTTTCAAAAATCCAGAAAATTGGCTGAAAACGACTAAATATCAAGGACTCATTTGGCGAATCGCTCTGGAACTGAAATCGGAACGCTCACTGACATTTCCCCTATCTGAAAGTCTGATAAACGCCAGAATAATGACTAAGTCCAAAAAAAAATTTTTTTCAACTTTTTTCAATTTTACCCCCGTGGGATATATATTCTACCCACACACATTTGGAACTCTCCTGGGGTACCCTCACACATATTATTCCCTCATTTAGTGGATATTTTCACAAAAAAGTGAAATTTTCAAAAATACTGAAAATTGGCTGAAAAACGACCAAATATCAAGGACTCATTCGGCGAATCGCTCTGGAACTGAAATTGGAATGCTCACTGACATTTCCCCTATCTGAAAGTCTGATAAACGCCAGAATAATGACTAAATCCCAAAAAAAATTTTTTTCAACTTTTTTCAATTTTACCCCCGTGGGATATATATTCTACCCACAAACATTTGGAACTCTCCTGGGGTACCCTAACACATATTATTCCCTCATTTAGTGGATATTTTCACAAAAAAGTGAAATTTTCAAAAATCCAGAAAATTGGCTGAAAACGACTAAATATCAAGGACTCATTCGGCGAATCGCTCTGGAACTGAAATCGGAGCACTCACTGACATTTCCCCTATCTGAAAGTCTGATAAACGCCGGAAAAATGACTAAGTCCAAAAAAAAATTTTTTCAACTTTTTTAAATTTTACCCCCGTGGGATATATATTCTACCCACACACATTTGGAACTCTCCTTTGGTACCCTCACACATATTATTCCCTCATTTAGTGGATATTTTCCCAAAAAAGTGAAATTTTCAAAAATCCAGAAAATTGGCTGAAAACGACTAAATAACAAGGACTCATTGGGCGAATCGCTCTGGAACTGAAATCGGAATGCTCACTGACATTTCTCCTATCTGAAAGTCTGATAAACGCCGAAAAAATGACTAAGTCCAAAAAAAAAAAAATTTTCTACTTTATTCAATTTTACCCCCGTGGGATATATATTCTACCCACAAACATTTGGAACTCTCCTGGGGTACCCTCACACATATTATTCCCTCATTTAGTGGATATTTTCACAAAAAAGTGAAATTTTCAAAAATCCAGAAAATTGGCTGAAAATGACTAAATATCAAGGACTCATTGGGTGAATCGCTCTGGAACTGAAATTGGAATGCTCACTGCCATTTCCCCTATCTAAAAGTCTGATAAACGCCGGAAAAATGACTAAGTCCAAAAAAAATTTTTTTTCAACTTTTTTCAATTTTACCCCCGTGGGATATATATTCTTTCCACACACATTTGGAACTCTCCTGGGGTACCCTCACACATATTATTCCCTCATTTAGTGGATATTTTCACAAAAAAGTGAAATTTTCAAAAATCCAGAAAATTGGCTGAAAACGACTAAATATCAAGGACTCATTGGGCGAATCGCTCTGGAACTGAAATTGGAATGCTCACCGACATTTCCCCTATCTGAAAGTCTGATAAACGTCGGAAAAACGACTAAGTGCAAAAAAAATTTTTTTTCAACTTTTTTCAATTTTACCCCCGTCGGATATATATTCTTCCCACACACATTTGGAACTCTCCTGGGGTACCCTCACACATATTATTCCCTCATGTAGTGGATATTTTCACAAAAAAGTGAAATTTTCAAAAATCCAGAAAATTGGCTGAAAACGACTAAATAACAAGGACTCATTGGGCGAATCACTCTGGAACTGAAATTGGAACGCTCACCGACATTTCCCCTATCTGAAAGTCTGATAAACGCCGGAAAAATGACTAAGTCGAAAAAAAATTTTTTCAACTTTTTTCAATTTTACCCCCGTGGGATATATATTCTACCCACACACATTTGGAACTCTCCTTTGGTACCCTCACACATATTATTCCCTCATTTAGTGGATATTTTCCCAAAAAAGTGAAATTTTCAAAAATCCAGAAAATTGGCTGAAAACGACTAAATAACAAGGACTCATTGGGCGAATCGCTCTGGAACTGAAATCGGAATGCTCACTGACATTTCTCCTATCTGAAAGTCTGATAAACGCCGAAAAAATGACTAAGTCCAAAAAAAAAAAAATTTTCTACTTTATTCAATTTTACCCCCGTGGGATATATATTCTACCCACAAACATTTGGAACTCTCCTGGGGTACCCTCACACATATTATTCCCTCATTTAGTGGATATTTTCACAAAAAAGTGAAATTTTCAAAAATCCAGAAAATTGGCTGAAAATGACTAAATATCAAGGACTCATTGGGTGAATCGCTCTGGAACTGAAATTGGAATGCTCACTGCCATTTCCCCTATCTAAAAGTCTGATAAACGCCGGAAAAATGACTAAGTCCAAAAAAAATTTTTTTTCAACTTTTTTCAATTTTACCCCCGTGGGATATATATTCTTTCCACACACATTTGGAACTCTCCTGGGGTACCCTCACACATATTATTCCCTCATTTAGTGGATATTTTCACAAAAAAGTGAAATTTTCAAAAATCCAGAAAATTGGCTGAAAACGACTAAATATCAAGGACTCATTGGGCGAATCGCTCTGGAACTGAAATTGGAATGCTCACCGACATTTCCCCTATCTGAAAGTCTGATAAACGTCGGAAAAACGACTAAGTGCAAAAAAAATTTTTTTTCAACTTTTTTCAATTTTACCCCCGTCGGATATATATTCTTCCCACACACATTTGGAACTCTCCTGGGGTACCCTCACACATATTATTCCCTCATTTAGTGGATATTTTCACAAAAAAGTGAAATTTTCAAAAATCCAGAAAATTGGCTGAAAACGACTAAATATCAAGGACTCATTCGGCGAATCGCTCTGGAACTGAAATCGGAACGCTCACTGACATTTCCTCTATCTGAAAGTCTGATAAACGCCAGAATAATGACTAAGTCCAAAAAAAAATTTTTTTCAACTTTTTTCAATTTTACCCCCGTGGGATATATATTCTTCCCACACACATTTGGAACTCTCCTGGGGTACCCTCACACATATTATTCCCTCATGTAGTGGATATTTTCACAAAAAAGTGAAATTTTCAAAAATCCAGAAAATTGGCTGAAAACAACTAAATAACAAGGACTCATTGGGCGAATCACTCTGGAACTGAAATCGGAACGCTCACTGACATTTCCCCTATCTGAAAGTCTGATAAACGCCAGAATAATGACTAAGTCCAAAAAATAATTTTTTTCAACTTTTTTCAATTTTACCCCCGTGGGATATATATTCTACCCACACACATTTGGAACTCTCCTGGGGTACCCTCACACATATTATTCCCTCATTTAGTGGATATTTTCACCAAAAAGTGAAATTTTCAAAAATACTGAAAATTGGCTGAAAAACGACTAAATATCAAGGACTCATTGGGCGAATCGCTCTGGAACTGAAATCGGAATGCTCACTGACATTTCCTCTATCTGAAAGTCTGATAATCGCCGGAAAAATTACTAAGTCCAAAAAAAAATTTTTTTCAACTGTTTTCAATTTTACCCCCGTGGGATATATATTCTACCCACACACATTTGAAACTCTCCTTCGGTACTCTCACACATATTATTCCCTCATTTAGTGGATATTTTTACAAAAAAGTGAAATTTTCAAAAATCCAGAAAATTGGCTGAATACAACTAAATAACAAGGACTCATTGGGCGAATCACTCTGGAACTGAAATCGGAATGCTCACTGACATTTCCCCTATCTGAAAGTCTGATAAACGTCGGAAAAATGACTAAGTCCAAAAAAAATTTTTTTTCAACTTTTTTTGAATTTTACCCCCGTCGGATATATATTCTACCCACACACATTTGGAACTCTCCTGGGGTACCCTCACACATATTATTCCCTCATTTAGTGGATATTTTCACAAAAAAGTGAAATTTTCAAAAATCCAGAAAATTGGCTGAAAACGACTAAATATCAAGGACTCATTTGGCGAATCGCTCTGGAACTGAAATCGGAACGCTCACTGACATTTCCCCTATCTGAAAGTCTGATAAACGCCAGAATAATGACTAAGTCCAAAAAAAAATTTTTTTCAACTTTTTTCAATTTTACCCCCGTGGGATATATATTCTACCCACACACATTTGGAACTCTCCTGGGGTACCCTCACACATATTATTCCCTCATTTAGTGGATATTTTCACAAAAAAGTGAAATTTTCAAAAATACTGAAAATTGGCTGAAAAACGACCAAATATCAAGGACTCATTCGGCGAATCGCTCTGGAACTGAAATTGGAATGCTCACTGACATTTCCCCTATCTGAAAGTCTGATAAACGCCAGAATAATGACTAAATCCCAAAAAAAATTTTTTTCAACTTTTTTCAATTTTACCCCCGTGGGATATATATTCTACCCACAAACATTTGGAACTCTCCTGGGGTACCCTAACACATATTATTCCCTCATTTAGTGGATATTTTCACAAAAAAGTGAAATTTTCAAAAATCCAGAAAATTGGCTGAAAACGACTAAATATCAAGGACTCATTCGGCGAATCGCTCTGGAACTGAAATCGGAGCACTCACTGACATTTCCCCTATCTGAAAGTCTGATAAACGCCGGAAAAATGACTAAGTCCAAAAAAAAATTTTTTCAACTTTTTTCAATTTTACCCCCGTGGGATATATATTCTACCCACACACATTTGGAACTCTCCTTTGGTACCCTCACACATATTATTCCCTCATTTAGTGGATATTTTCCCAAAAAAGTGAAATTTTCAAAAATCCAGAAAATTGGCTGAAAACGACTAAATAACAAGGACTCATTGGGCGAATCGCTCTGGAACTGAAATCGGAATGCTCACTGACATTTCTCCTATCTGAAATTCTGATAAACGCCGAAAAAATGACTAAGTCCAAAAAAAAAAAAATTTTCTACTTTATTCAATTTTACCCCCGTGGGATATATATTCTACCCACAAACATTTGGAACTCTCCTGGGGTACCCTCACACATATTATTCCCTCATTTAGTGGATATTTTCACAAAAAAGTGAAATTTTCAAAAATCCAGAAAATTGGCTGAAAATGACTAAATATCAAGGACTCATTGGGTGAATCGCTCTGGAACTGAAATTGGAATGCTCACTGCCATTTCCCCTATCTAAAATTCTGATAAACGCCGGAAAAATGACTAAGTCCAAAAAAAATTTTTTTTCAACTTTTTTCAATTTTACCCCCGTGGGATATATATTCTTTCCACACACATTTGGAACTCTCCTGGGGTACCCTCACACATATTATTCCCTCATTTAGTGGATATTTTCACAAAAAAGTGAAATTTTCAAAAATCCAGAAAATTGGCTGAAAACGACTAAATATCAAGGACTCATTGGGCGAATCGCTCTGGAACTGAAATTGGAATGCTCACCGACATTTCCCCTATCTGAAAGTCTGATAAACGTCGGAAAAACGACTAAGTGCAAAAAAAATTTTTTTTCAACTTTTTTCAATTTTACCCCCGTCGGATATATATTCTTCCCACACACATTTGGAACTCTCCTGGGGTACCCTCACACATATTATTCCCTCATGTAGTGGATATTTTCACAAAAAAGTGAAATTTTCAAAAATCCAGAAAATTGGCTGAAAACAACTAAATAACAAGGACTCATTGGGCGAATCACTCTGGAACTGAAATTGGAACGCTCACCGACATTTCCCCTATCTGAAAGTCTGATAAACGCCGGAAAAATGACTAAGTCGAAAAAAAATTTTTTTTCAACTTTTTTCAATTTTACCCCCGTGGGATATATATTCTACCCACACACATTTGGAACTCTCCTGGGGTACCCTCACACATATTATTCCCTCATTTAGTGGATATTTTCACAAAAAACTGAAATTTTCAAAAATCCAGAAAATTGGCTGAAAACGACTAAATATCAAGGACTCATTCGGCGAATCGCTCTGGAACTGAAATCGAAACGCTCACTGACATTTCCCCTATCTAAAAGTCTGATAAACGCCAGAATAATGACTAAGTCCAAAAAAATTTTTTTTCAACTTTTTTCAATTTTAACCCCGTGGGATATATATTCTACCCACACACATTTGGAACTCCCCTTCAGTACTCTCACACATATTATTCCCTCATTTAGTGGATATTTTCACAAAAAAGTTAAATTTTCAAAAATCCAGAAAATTGGCTGAAAACGACTAAATATCAAGGACTCATTGGGCGAATCGCTCTGGAACTGAAATCGGAACGCTCACTGACATTTCCCCTATCTGAAAGTCTGATAAACGCCAGAAAAATGACTAAGTCCAAAAAATAATTTTTTTCAACTTTTTTCAATTTTACCCCCGTGGGATATATATTCTTCCCACACACATTTGGAACTCTCCTGGGGTACCCTCACACATATTATTCCCTCATGTAGTGGATATTTTCACAAAAAAGTGAAATTTTCAAAAATCCAGAAAAATGGCTGAAAACAACTAAATAACAAGGACTCATTGGGTGAATCACTCTGGAACTGAAATCGGAACGCTCACTGACATTTCCCCTATGTGAAAGTCTGATAAACGGCAGAAAAATGACTAAGTCCAAAAAAAATTTTTTTCAACTTTTTTCAATTTTACCCCCGTGGGATATATATTCTACCCACACACATTTGGAACTCTCCTTCGGTACTCTCACACATATTATTCGCTCATTTAGTGGATATTTTCACAAAAAAGTGAAATTTTCAAAAATCCAGAAAATTGGCTGAAAACGACTAAATATCAAAGACTCATTGGGCAAATCGCTCCGGAACTGAAATCGGAATGCTCACTGACATTTCCCCTATCTGAAAGTCTGATAAACGCCTAAAAAATGACTAAGTCCAAAAAAAAAATTTTTTCTACTTTATTCAATTTTACCCCCGTGGGATATATATTCTTCCCACACACATTTGAAACTCTCCTGGGGTACCCTCACACATATTATTCCCTCAATTAGTGGATATTTTTACAAAAAAGTGAAATTTTCAAAAATCCAGAAAATTGGCTGAAAACGACTAAATATCAAGGACTCATTGGGTGAATCGCTATGGAACTGAAATCGGAACGCTCACTGACATTTCTCGTATCTGAAAGTCTGATAAACGGCGGAAAAATAGTCCAAAAAAAAATTTTTTTCAACTTTTTTCAATTTTACCCCCGTGGGATATATATTCTACCCACACACATTTGGAACTCTCCTTCGGTACTCTCACACATATTATTCCCTCATTTAGTGGATATTTTCACAAAAAAGTGAAATTTTCAAAAATCCAGAAAATTGGCTGAAAACGACTAAATAACAACGACTCATTGGGCAAATCGCTCTGGAACTGAAATCGGAACGCTCACTGACATTTCCCCTATCTGAAGGTATGATAAACGCCGGAAAAATGACTAAGTCCAAAAAATAAATTTTTTCAACTTTTTTCAATTTTACCCCCGTGGGATATATATTCTTCCCACACACATTTGGAACTCTCCTGGGGTACCCTCACACATATTATTCCCTCATGTAGTGGATATTTTCACAAAAAAGTGAAATTTTCAAAAATCCAGAAAAATGGCTGAAAACAACTAAATAACAAGGACTCATTGGGTGAATCACTCTGGAACTGAAATCGGAACGCTCACTGACATTTCCCCTATGTGAAAGTCTGATAAACGGCAGAAAAATGACTAAGTCCAAAAAAAATTTTTTTCAACTTTTTTCAATTTTACCCCCGTTTGATATATATTCTACCCACACACATTTGGAACTCTCCTTCGGTACTCTCACACATATTATTCCCTCATTTAGTGGATATTTTCACAAAAAAGTGAAATTTTCAAAAATCCAGAAAATTGGCTGAAAACGACTAAATATCAAAGACTCATTGGGCGAATTGCTCTGGAACTGAAATGGGAACGCTCACTGACATTTCTCGTATCTGAAAGTCTGATAAACGGCGGAAAAATAGTCCAAAAAAAAATTTTTTTCAACTTTTTTCAATTTTACCCCCGTGGGATATATATTCTTCCCACACACATTTAGAACTCTCCTGGGGTACCCTCACACATATTATTCCCTCATTTAGTGAATATTTTCACAAAAAAGTGAAATTTTCAAAAATCCAGAAAATTGGCTGAAAACAACTAAATATCAAGGACTCATTGGGGAAATCGCTCTGGAACTGAAATCGGAATGCTCACTGACATTTCCCCTATCTGAAAGTCTGATAAACGGCAGAAAAATGACTAAGTCCAAAAAAAAATTTTTTAAACTTTTTTCAATTTTACCCCCGTGGGATATATATTCTACCCACACACATTTGGAACTCTCCTGGGGTACCCTCACACATATTATTCCCTCATTTAGTGGATATTTTCACAAAAAAGTGAAATTTTCAAAAATCCAGAAAATTGGCTGAAAACGACTAAATATCAAGGACTCATTGGGCGAATCGCTCTGGAACTGAAATCGGAACGCTCACTGACATTTCCCCTATCTGAAAGTCTGATAAACGCCGGAAAAATGACTAAGTCCAAAAAAAAATTTTTTTCAACTTTTTTCAATTTTACCCCCGTGGGATATATATTCTTCCCACACACATTTAGAGCTCTCCTGGGGTACCCTCACACATATTATTCCCTCATTTAGTGGATATTTTCACAAAAAAGTGAAATTTTCAAACATCCAGAAAAATGGCTGAAAATAACTAAATAACAAGGACTCATTGGGTGAATCACTCTGGAACTGAAATCGGAACGCTCACTGACATTTCCCCTATGTGAAAGTCTGATAAACGGCAGAAAAATGACTAAGTCCAAAAAAAATTTTTTTCAACTTTTTTCAATTTTACCCCCGTGGGATATATATTCTTCCCACACACATTTGGAACTCTCCTGGGTTACCCTCACACATATTATTCCCTCATTTAGTGGATATTTTCACAAAAAAGTGAAATTTTCAAAAATCCAGAAAATTGGCTGACAACGACTAAATATCAAGGACTCATTGGGCGAATCGCTCTGGAGCTGAAATCGGAACGCTCACTGACATTTCTCGTATCTGAAAGTCTGATAAACGGCGGAAAAATAGTCCAAAAAAAAATTTTTTTCAACTTTTTTCAATTTTACCCCCGTGGGATATACATTCTACCCACACACATTTGGAACTCTCCTTCGGTACCCTCACACATATTATTCCCTCATTTAGTGGATATTTTCACAAAAAAGTGAAATTTTCAAAAATCCAGAAAATTGGCTGAAAACGACTAAATATCAAGGACTCATTCGGCGAATCGCTCTGGAACTGAAATCGGAATGCTCACTGACATTTCCCCTATCTAAAAGTCTGATAAACGCCAGAATAATGACTAAGTCCAAAAAAAATTTTTTTTCAACTTTTTTCAATTTTAACCCCGTGGGATATATTTTCTACCCACACACATTTGGAACTCCCCTTCAGTACTCTCACACATATTATTCCCTCATTTAGTGGATATTTTCACAAAAAAGTTAAATTTTCAAAAATCCAGAAAATTGGCTGAAAACGACTAAATATCAAGGACTCATTGGGCGAATCGCTCTGGAACTGAAATCGGAACGCTCACTGACATTTCCCCTATCTGAAAGTCTGATAAACGCCAGAAAAATGACTAAGTCCAAAAAATAATTTTTTTCAACTTTTTTCAATTTTACCCCCGTGGGATATATATTCTTCCCACACACATTTGGAACTCTCCTGGGGTACCCTCACACATATTATTCCCTCATTTAGTGGATATTTTCACAAAAAAGTGAAATTTTCAAAAATCCAGAAAATTGGCTGAAAAACGACAAATATCAAGGACTCATTGGGCGAATCGCTCTGGAACTGAAATCGCAACGCTCACTGACATTTCCCCTATCTGAAAGTCTGATAAAAGCCGGAAAAATTACTAAGTCCAAAAAAAATTTTTTTTCAACTTTTTTCAATTTTACCCCCGTGGGATATATATTCTACCCACACACATTTGGAACTCTCCTTCGGTACTCTCACACATATTATTCCCTCATTTAGTGGATATTTTCACAAAAAAGTGAAATTTTCAAAAATCCAGAAAATTGGCTGAAAACGACTAAATATCAAGGACTCATTGGGCGAATCGCTCTGGAGCTGAAATCGGAACGCTCACTGACATTTCTCGTATCTGAAAGTCTGATAAACGGCGGAAAAATAGTCCAAAAAAAAATTTTTTTCAACTTTTTTCAATTTTACCCCCGTGGGATATATATTCTACCCACACACATTTGGAACTCTCCTTCGGTACTCTCACACATATTATTCCCTCATTTAGTGGATATTTTCACAAAAAAGTGAAATTTTCAAAAATCCAGAAAATTGGCTGAAAACGACTAAATAACAACGACTCATTGGGCAAATCGCTCTGGAACTGAAATCGGAACGCTCACTGACATTTCCCCTATCTGAAGGTATGATAAACGCCGGAAAAATGACTAAGTCCAAAAAATAAATTTTTTCAACTTTTTTCAATTTTACCCCCGTGGGATATATATTCTTCCCACACACATTTGGAACTCTCCTGGGGTACCCTCACACATATTATTCCCTCATGTAGTGGATATTTTCACAAAAAAGTGAAATTTTCAAAAATCCAGAAAAATGGCTGAAAACAACTAAATAACAAGGACTCATTGGGTGAATCACTCTGGAACTGAAATCGGAACGCTCACTGACATTTCCCCTATGTGAAAGTCTGATAAACGGCAGAAAAATGACTAAGTCCAAAAAAAATTTTTTTCAACTTTTTTCAATTTTACCCCCGTTTGATATATATTCTACCCACACACATTTGGAACTCTCCTTCGGTACTCTCACACATATTATTCCCTCATTTAGTGGATATTTTCACAAAAAAGTGAAATTTTCAAAAATCCAGAAAATTGGCTGAAAACGACTAAATATCAAAGACTCATTGGGCGAATTGCTCTGGAACTGAAATGGGAACGCTCACTGACATTTCTCGTATCTGAAAGTCTGATAAACGGCGGAAAAATAGTCCAAAAAAAAATTTTTTTCAACTTTTTTCAATTTTACCCCCGTGGGATATATATTCTTCCCACACACATTTAGAACTCTCCTGGGGTACCCTCACACATATTATTCCCTCATTTAGTGAATATTTTCACAAAAAAGTGAAATTTTCAAAAATCCAGAAAATTGGCTGAAAACAACTAAATATCAAGGACTCATTGGGGAAATCGCTCTGGAACTGAAATCGGAATGCTCACTGACATTTCCCCTATCTGAAAGTCTGATAAACGGCAGAAAAATGACTAAGTCCAAAAAAAAATTTTTTAAACTTTTTTCAATTTTACCCCCGTGGGATATATATTCTACCCACACACATTTGGAACTCTCCTGGGGTACCCTCACACATATTATTCCCTCATTTAGTGGATATTTTCACAAAAAAGTGAAATTTTCAAAAATCCAGAAAATTGGCTGAAAACGACTAAATATCAAGGACTCATTGGGCGAATCGCTCTGGAACTGAAATCGGAACGCTCACTGACATTTCCCCTATCTGAAAGTCTGATAAACGCCGGAAAAATGACTAAGTCCAAAAAAAAATTTTTTTCAACTTTTTTCAATTTTACCCCCGTGGGATATATATTCTTCCCACACACATTTAGAGCTCTCCTGGGGTACCCTCACACATATTATTCCCTCATTTAGTGGATATTTTCACAAAAAAGTGAAATTTTCAAACATCCAGAAAAATGGCTGAAAATAACTAAATAACAAGGACTCATTGGGTGAATCACTCTGGAACTGAAATCGGAACGCTCACTGACATTTCCCCTATGTGAAAGTCTGATAAACGGCAGAAAAATGACTAAGTCCAAAAAAAATTTTTTTCAACTTTTTTCAATTTTACCCCCGTGGGATATATATTCTACCCACACACATTTGGAACTCTCCTTCGGTACTCTCACACATATTATTCCCTCATTTAGTGGATATTTTCACAAAAAAGTGAAATTTTCAAACATCCAGAAAAATGGCTGAAAATAACTAAATAACAAGGACTCATTGGGTGAATCACTCTGGAACTGAAATCGGAACGCTCACTGACATTTCCCCTATGTGAAAGTCTGATAAACGGCAGAAAAATGACTAAGTCCAAAAAAAATTTTTTTTCAACTTTTTTCAATTTTACCCCCGTGGGATATATATTCTACCCACACACATTTGGAACTCTCCTTCGGTACTCTCACACATATTATTCCCTCATTTAGTGGATATTTTCACAAAAAAGTGAAATTTTCAAAAATCCAGAAAATTGGCTGAAAACGACTAAATAACAACGACTCATTGGGCAAATCGCTCTGGAACTGAAATCGGAACGCTCACTGACATTTCCCCTATCTGAAGGTATGATAAACGCCGGAAAAATGACTAAGTCCAAAAAATAATTTTTTTCAACTTTTTTCAATTTTACCCCCGTGGGATATATATTCTTCCCACACACATTTGGAACTCTCCTGGGTTACCCTCACACATATTATTCCCTCATTTAGTGGATATTTTCACAAAAAAGTGAAATTTTCAAAAATCCAGAAAATTGGCTGACAACGACTAAATATCAAGGACTCATTGGGCGAATCGCTCTGGAGCTGAAATCGGAACGCTCACTGACATTTCTCGTATCTGAAAGTCTGATAAACGGCGGAAAAATAGTCCCAAAAAAAATTTTTTTCAACTTTTTTCAATTTTACCCCCGTGGGATATACATTCTACCCACACACATTTGGAACTCTCCTTCGGTACCCTCACACATATTATTCCCTCATTTTGTGGATATTTTCACAAAAAAGTGAAATTTTCAAAAATCCAGAAAATTGGCTGAAAACGACTAAATATCAAGGACTCATTCGGCGAATCGCTCTGGAACTGAAATCGGAATGCTCACTGACATTTCCCCTATCTAAAAGTCTGATAAACGCCAGAATAATGACTAAGTCCAAAAAAAATTTTTTTTCAACTTTTTTCAATTTTAACCCCGTGGGATATATTTTCTACCCACACACATTTGGAACTCCCCTTCAGTACTCTCACACATATTATTCCCTCATTTAGTGGATATTTTCACAAAAAAGTTAAATTTTCAAAAATCCAGAAAATTGGCTGAAAACGACTAAATATCAAGGACTCATTGGGCGAATCGCTCTGGAACTGAAATCGGAACGCTCACTGACATTTCCCCTATCTGAAAGTCTGATAAACGCCAGAAAAATGACTAAGTCCAAAAAATAATTTTTTTCAACTTTTTTCAATTTTACCCCCGTGGGATATATATTCTTCCCACACACATTTGGAACTCTCCTGGGGTACCCTCACACATATTATTCCCTCATTTAGTGGATATTTTCACAAAAAAGTGAAATTTTCAAAAATCCAGAAAATTGGCTGAAAAACGACAAATATCAAGGACTCATTGGGCGAATCGCTCTGGAACTGAAATCGCAACGCTCACTGACATTTCCCCTATCTGAAAGTCTGATAAAAGCCGGAAAAATTACTAAGTCCAAAAAAAATTTTTTTTCAACTTTTTTCAATTTTACCCCCGTGGGATATATATTCTACCCACACACATTTGGAACTCTCCTTCGGTACTCTCACACATATTATTCCCTCATTTAGTGGATATTTTCACAAAAAAGTGAAATTTTCAAAAATCCAGAAAATTGGCTGAAAACGACTAAATATCAAGGACTCATTGGGCGAATCGCTCTGGAACTGAAATCGGAACGCTCACTGACATTTCCCCTATCTGAAAGTCTGATAAACGCCGGAAAAATGACAAAGTCCAAAAAAAATTTTTTTTCAACTTCTTTCAATTTTACCCCCGTCGGATATATATTCTACCCACACATATTTGGAACTCTTCTGGGGTACCCTCACACTTATTATTCCCTCATTTAGTGGATATTTTCACAAAAAAGTGAAATTTTCAAAAATCCAGAAAAGTGGCTGAAAACGACTAAATATCAAAGACTCATTGGGCGAATCGCTCTGGAGCTTAAATCGGAACGCTCACTGACATTTCCCCTATCTGAAGGTATGATAAACGCCGGAAAAATGACTAAGTCCAAAAAATAAATTTTTTCAACTTTTTTCAATTTTACCTCCGTCGGATATATATTCTACCCACACACATTTGGATCTCTTCTGGGGTACCCTCACACTTATTATTCCCTCATTTAGTGGATATTTTCACAAAAAAGTGAAATTTTCAAAAATCCAGAAAATTGGCTGAAAACGACTAAATATCAAAGACTCATTGGGCGAATCGCTCTGGAACTGAAATTGGAACGCTCACAGACATTTGCCCTATCTGAAAGTCTGATAAACGCCGGAAAAATGACTAAGCCCAAAAAAAAAATTTTTTTCAACTTTTTTCAATTTTACTCCCGTGGGATATATATTCTTCTGATATACATTTAGAACTCTCCTGGGGTACACTCACACATATTATTCCCTCATTTAGTGGATATTTTCACAAAAAAGTGAAATTTTCAAAAATCCAGAAAATTTGGCTGAAAACGACTAAATATCAAAGACTCATTGGGCGAATCGCTCTGGAGCTGAAATCGGAACGCTCACTGACATTTCTCGTATCTGAAAGTCTGATAAACGCCGGAAAAATGACTAAGTCCAAAAAAAAATTTTTTCAGCTTTTTTCAATTTTACCCCCGTGGGATATATATTCTACCCACACATTTGGAACTCTCCTGGTTTACCCTCACACATATTATTCCCTCATTTAGTGGATATTTTCACAAAAAAGTGAAATTTTCAAAAATCCAGAAAATTGGCTGAAAACGACTAAATATCAAGGACTCATTGGGCGAATCGCTCTGGAACTGAAATCGGAATGCTCACTGACATTTCCCCTATCTGAAAGTCTGATAAACGCCAGAATAATGACTAAGTCCAAAAAAAAATTTTTTTCAACTTTTTTCAATTTTACCTCCGTTGGATATATATTCTTCCCACACACATTTGGAACTCTTCTGGGGTACCCTCACACTTATTATTCCCTCATTTAGTGGATATTTTCACAAAAAAGTGAAATTTTCAAAAATCCAGAAAATTGGCTGAAAACGACTAAATATCAAAGACTCATTGGGCGAATCGCTCTGGAACTGAAATTGGAACGCTCACAGACATTTCCCCTATCTGAAAGTCTGATAAACGCCGGAAAAATGACTAAGTCCAAAAAATAAATTTTTTCAACTTTTTTCAATTTTACCCCCGTGGGATATATATTCTTCCCACACACATTTGGAACTCTCCTGGGTTACCCTCACACATATTATTCCCTCATTTAGTGGATATTTTCACAAAAAAGTGAAATTTTCAAAAATCCAGAAAATTGGCTGAAAACGACTAAATATCAAGGACTCATTGGGCGAATCGCTCTGGAGCTGAAATCGGAACGCTCACTGACATTTCTCGTATCTGAAAGTCTGATAAACGGCGGAAAAATAGTCGAAAAAAAATTTTTTTTCAACTTTTTTCAATTTTACCCCCATGGGATATATATTCTTCCCACACACATTTAGAACTCTCCTGGGGTACCCTCACACATATTATTCCCTCATTTAGTGAATATTTTCACAAAAAAGTGAAATTTTCAAAAATCCAGAAAATTGGCTGAAAACAACTAAATATCAAGGACTCATTGGGGAAATCGCTCTGGAACTGAAATCGGAACGCTCACTGACATTTCCCCTATCTGAAAGTCTGATAAACGGCAGAAAAATGACTAAGTCCAAAAAAAAATTTTTTCAACTTTTTTCAATTTTACCCCCGTGGGATATATATTCTACCCACACACATTTGGAACTCTCCTGGGGTACCCTCACACATATTATTCCCTCATTTAGTGGATATTTTCACAAAAAAGTGAAATTTTCAAAAATCCAGAAAATTGGCTGAAAACGACTAAATATCAAGGACTCATTGGGCGAATCGCTCTGGAACTGAAATCGGAACGCTCACTGACATTTCCCCTATATGAAAGTCTGATAAACGCCGGAAAAATGACAAAGTCCAAAAAATAATTTTTTTCAACTTTTTTCAATTTTACCCCGTGGGATATATATTCTTCCCACACACATTTAGAGCTCTCCTGGGGTACCCTCACACATATTATTCCCTCATTTAGTGGATATTTTCACAAAAAAGTGAAATTTTCAAACATCCAGAAAATTGTCTGAAAACGACTAAATATCAAGGACTCATTGGGCGTATCGCTCTGGAACTGAAATCGGAATGCTCACTGACATTTCCCTTATCTGAAAGTCTGATCAACGCCAGAAAAATGACTAAGTCCCAAAAAAAAATTTTTTAAACTTTTTTCAATTTTACCCCCGTGGGATATATATTCTACCCACACAAATTTGGAAATCTCCTTCGGAACCCTCACACATATTATTCCCTCATTTAGTGGATATTTTCACAAAAAAAGTGAAATTTTCAAAAATCCAGAAAATTGGCTGAAAACTACTAAATATCAAGGATTCATTGGGCGAATCGATCTGGAACTGAAATCGGAACGCTCACTGACATTTGCCCTATCTGAAAGTCTGATAAACGACGGAAAAATGACTAAGTCCAAAAAAAAATTTTTTTCAACTTTTTTCAATTTTACCCCCGTGGGATATATATACTTCCCACACACATTTAGAACTCTCCTGGGGTAACCTCACACATATTATTCCCTCATTTAGTGGATATTTTCACAAAAAAGTGAAATTTTCAAAAATCCAGAAAATTGGCTGAAAACGACTAAATATCCAAGACTCATTGGGCGAATCGCTCTGGAACTGAAATTGGAACGCTCACAGACATTTCCCCTATCTGAAAGTCTGATAAACGCCAGAAATATGACTAAGTCCAAAAAAATTTTTTTTTCAATTTTACCCCCGTGGGATATATATTCTACCCACACACATTTGGCACTCTCCTGGGTTACCCTCACACATATTATTCCCTCATTTAGTGGATATTTTCACAAAAAAGTGAAATTTTCAAAAATCCAGAAAATTGGCTGAAAACGACTAAATTACAAGGACTCATTGGGTGAATCGCTCTGGAACTGAAATCGTAATGGTCACTGACATTTCCCCTATCTGAAAGTCTGATAAATGTCGGAAAAATGACTTAGTCCAAAAAAAAATTTTTTTCCAACTTTTTTCAATTTTACCCCCGTCGGATATATATTCTACCCACACACATTTGGCACTCTCCTGGGTTACCCTCACACATATTATTCCCTCATTTAGTGGATATTTTCACAAAAAAGTGAAATTTTCAAAAATCCAGAAAATTGGCTGAAAACGACTAAATATCAAGGACTCATTGGGCGAATCGCTCTGGAGCTGAAATCGGAACGCTCACTGACATTTCTCGTATCTGAAAGTCTGATAAACGCCGGAAAAATGACTAAGTCCAAAAAAAAATTTTTCAACTTTTTTCAATTTTACCTCCGTCGGATATATATTCTACCCACACACATTTGGAACTCTTCTGGGGAACCCTCACACTTATTATTCCCTCATTTAGTGGATATTTTCACAAAAAAGTGAAATTTTCAAAATTCCAGAAAATTGGCTGAAAACGACTAAATATCAAGGACTCATTGGGCGTATCGCTCTAGAACTGAAATCGGAATGCTCACTGACATTTCCCCTATCTGAAAGTCTGATAAACGCCGGAAAAATGACTAAGTCCAAAAAAAAATTTTTTTCAACTTTTTTCAATTTTACCCCCGTGGGATATATATTCTTCCCATACACATTTAGAGCTCTCCTGGGGTACCCTCACACATATTATTCCCTCATTTAGTGGATATTTTCACAAAAAAGTGAAATTTTCAAAAATCCAGAAAATTGGCTGAAAACGACTAAATATCAAGGACTCATTGGGCGAATCGCTCTGGAGCTGAAATCGGAACGCTCACTGACATTTCTCATATCTGAAAGTCTGATAAACGCCGGAAAAATGACTAAGTCCAAAAAAAAATTTTTGCAGCTTTTTTCAATTTTACCCCCGTGGGATATATATTCTACCCACACACATTTGGAACTCTCCTGGGGTACCCTCACACATATTATTCCATCATTTAGTGGATATTTTTACAAAAAAGTGAAATTTTCAAAAATCCAGAAAATTGGCTGAAAACGACTAAATATCAAGGACTCATTGGGTGTATCGCTCTGGAACTGAAATCGGAATGCTCACTGACATTTCCCCTATCTGAAAGTCTGATCAACACCAGAAAAATGACTAAGTCCCAAAAAAAAATTTTTTTAACTTTTTTCAATTTTACCCCCGTGGGATATATATTCTACCCACACACATTTGGAACTTTCCTGGGGTACCCTCACACATATTATTCCCTAATTTAGTGGATATTTTCACAAAGAAGTGAAATTTTCAAAAATCCAGAAAATTGGCTGAAAACGACTAAATATCAAAGACTCATTGGGCAAATCGCTCTAGAACTGAAATGGGAATGCTCACTGACATTTCCCCTATCTTAAAGTCTGATAAACGCCAGAAAAATGACTAAGTCCAAAAAAAATATTTTTTCAACTTTTTTCAATTTTACCCCCGTGGGATATATATTCTACCCACACACATTTGGAACTCTCCTGGGGTACCCTCACACATATTATTCCCTCATTTAGTGGATATTTTCACAAAAAAGTGAAATTTTCAAAAATCCAGAAAATTGGCTGAAAACAACTAAATAACAAGGACTCATTGGGTGAATCGCTCTGGAACTGAAATCGGAACGCTCACTGACATTTGCCCTATCTGAAAGTCTGATAAACGCCGGAAAAATGACTAAGTCCAAAAAAAATTTTTTTTCAACTTTTTTCAATTTTACCCCCGTGGGATATATATTCTACCCACACACATTTGGAACTCTCCTGGGTTACCCTCACACCTATTATTCCCTCATTTAGTGGATATTTTCACAAAAAAGTGAAATTTTCAAAAATCCAGAAAATTGGCTGAAAACGACTAAATATCAAGGACTCATTGGGCGAATCGCTCTGGAACTGAAATCGGAATGCTCACTGACATTTCCCCTATCTGAAAGTCTGATAAACGCCAGAATAATGACTAAGTCCAAAAAAAAAATTTTTTCAACTTTTTTCAATTTTACCTCCGTTGGATATATATTCTTCCCACACACATTTGGAACTCTTCTGGGGTACCCTCACACTTATTATTCCCTCATTTAGTGGATATTTTCACAAAAAAGTGAAATTTTCAAAAATCCAGAAAATTGGCTGAAAACGACTAAATCTCAAAGACTCATTGGGCGAATCGCTGTGGAACTGAAATTGGAACGCACACAGACATTTGCCCTATCTGAAAGTCTGATAAACGCCGGAAAAATGACTAAGCCCAAAAAAAAAATTTTTTTCAACTTTTTTGAATTTTACCCCCGTGTGATATATATTCTTTCCATACACATTTAGAACTCTCCTGGGGTACACTCACACATATTATTCCCTCATTTAGGGGATATTTTCACAAAAAAGTGAAATTTTCAAAAATCCAGAAAATTGGCTGAAAACGACTAAATATCCAAGACTCATTGGGCGAATCGCTCTGGAACTGAAATTGGAACGCTCACAGACATTTCCCCTATCTGAAAGTCTGATAAACGCCAGAAATATGACTAAGTCCAAAAAAATTTTTTTTTCAATTTTACCCCCGTGGGATATATATTCTACCCACACACATTTGGCACTCTCCTGGGTTACCCTCACACATATTATTCCCTCATTTAGTGGATATTTTCACAAAAAAGTGAAATTTTCAAAAATCCAGAAAATTGGCTGAAAACGACTAAATATCAAGGACTCATTGGGCGAATCGCTCTGGAGCTGAAATCGGAACGCTCACTGACATTTCTCGTATCTGAAAGTCTGATAAACGCCGGAAAAATGACTAAGTCCAAAAAAAAATTTTTCAACTTTTTTCAATTTTACCTCCGTCGGATATATATTCTACCCACACACATTTGGAACTCTTCTGGGGAACCCTCACACTTATTATTCCCTCATTTAGTGGATATTTTCACAAAAAAGTGAAATTTTCAAAATTCCAGAAAATTGGCTGAAAACGACTAAATATCAAGGACTCATTGGGCGTATCGCTCTAGAACTGAAATCGGAATGCTCACTGACATTTCCCCTATCTGAAAGTCTGATAAACGCCGGAAAAATGACTAAGTCCAAAAAAAAATTTTTTTCAACTTTTTTCAATTTTACCCCCGTGGGATATATATTCTTCCCATACACATTAAGAGCTCTCCTGGGGTACCCTCACACATATTATTCCCTCATTTAGTGGATATTTTCACAAAACAGTGAAATTTTCAAAAATCCAGAAAATTGGCTGAAAACGACTAAATATCAAAGACTCATTGGGCGAATCGCTCTGGAACTGAAATGGGAATGCTCACTGACATTTCCCCTATCTTAAAGTCTGTAAACGCCAGAAAAATGACTAAGTCCAAAAAAAAAATTTTTTTCAACTTTTTTCAATTTTACCCCCGTGGGATATATATTCTACCCACACACATTTGGAACTCTCCTGGGGTACCCTCACACATATTATTCCCTAATTTAGTGGATATTTTCACAAAGAAGTGAAATTTTCAAAAATCCAGAAAATTGGCTGAAAACGACTAAATATCAAAGACTCATTGGGCAAATCGCTCTAGAACTGAAATGGGAATGCTCACTGACATTTCCCCTATCTTAAAGTCTGATAAACGCCAGAAAAATGACTAAGTCCAAAAAAAATATTTTTTAAACTTTTTTCAATTTTACCCCCGTGGGATATATATTCTACCCACACACATTTGGAACTCTCCTGGGGTACCCTCACACATATTATTCCCTCATTTAGTGGATATTTTCACAAAAAAGTGAAATTTTCAAAAATCCACAAAATTGGCTGAAAACAACTAAATAACAAGGACTCATTGGGTGAATCGCTCTAGAACTGAAATGGGAATGCTCACTGACATTTCCCCTATCTGAAAGTCTGATAAACGCCAGAATAATGACTAAGTCAAAAAAAAAAATTTTTCAACTTTTTTCAATTTTACCTCCGTTGGATATATATTCTTCCCACACACATTTGGAACTCTTCTGGGGTACCCTCACACTTATTATTCCCTCATTTAGTGGATATTTTCACAAAAAAGTGAAATTTTCAAAAATCCAGAAAATTGGCTGAAAACGACTAAATATCAAAGACTCATTGGGCGAATCGCTCTGGAACTGAAATTGGAACGCTCACAGACATTTTCCCTATCTGAAAGTCTGATAAACGCCAGAAATATGACTAAGTCCAAAAAAATTTTTTTTTCAATTTTACCCCCGTGGGATATATATTCTACCCACACACATTTGGCACTCTCCTGGGTTACCCTCACACATATTATTCCCTCATTTAGTGGATATTTTCACAAAAAAGTGAAATTTTCAAAAATCCAGAAAATTGGCTGAAAACGACTAAATATCAAGAACTCATTGGGCGTATCGCTCTGGAACTGAAATCGGAATGCTCACTGACATTTCCCCTATCTGAAAGTCTGATAAACGCCGGAAAAATGACTAAGTCCAAAAAAAAATTTTTTTCAACTTTTTTCAATTTTACCCCCGTGGGATATATATTCTACCCACACACATTTGGAACACTCCTGGGGTACCCTCACACATATAATTCCTTCATTTAGTGGATATTTTTACAAAAAAGTGAAATTTTCAAAAATCCAGAAAATTGGCTGAAAACGACTAAATATCAAGGACTCATTGGGCGAATCGCTCTGGAACTGAAATTGGAACGCTCACTGTCATTTGCCCTATCTGAAAGTCTGATAAACGCCGGAAAAATGACTAAGTCCAAAAAAAAATTTTTTTCAACTTTTTTCAATTTTACCCCCGTGGGATATATATTCTACCCACACACATTTGGAACTCTCCTGGGTTACCCTCACACCTATTATTCCCTCATTTAGTGGATATTTTCACAAAAAAGTGAAATTTTCAAAAATCCAGAAAATTGGCTGAAAACGACTTAATATCAAGGACTCATTGGGCGAATCGCTCTGGAACTGAAATTAGAACGCTCACTGACATTCGCCCTATCTGAAAGTCTGATAAACGCCGGAAAAATGACTAAGTCCAAAAAAAAATTTTTTCAGCTTTTTTCAATTTTACCCCCGTGGGATATATATTCTACCCACACACATTTGGAACTCTCCTGGGGTACCCTCACACATATTATTCCATCATTTAGTGGATATTTTTACAAAAAAGTGAAATTTTCAAAAATCCAGAAAATTGGCTGAAAACGACTAAATATCAAGGACTCATTGGGTGTATCGCTCTGGAACTGAAATCGGAATGCTCACTGACATTTCCCCTATCTGAAAGTCTGATCAACACCAGAAAAATGACTAAGTCCCAAAAAAAAATTTTTTTAAACTTTTTTCAATTTTACCCCCGTGGGATATATATTCTACCCACACAAATTTGGAACTCTCCTTCGGAACCCTCACACATATTATTCCCTCATTTAGTGGATATTTTCACAAAAAAGTGAAATTTTCAAAAATCCAGAAAATTGGCTGAAAACGACTAAATATCAAGGATTCATTGGGCGAATCGATCTGGAACTGAAATCGGAACGCTCACTGACATTTGCCCTATCTGAAAGTCTGATAAACGACGGAAAAATGACTAAGTCCAAAAAAAAATTTTTTTCAACTTTTTTCAATTTTACCCCCGTGGGATATATATTCTTCCCAGACACATTTAGAACTCTCCTGGGGTAACCTCACACATATTATTCCCTCATTTAGTGGATATTTTCACAAAAAAGTGAAATTTTCAAAAATCCAGAAAATTGGCTGAAAACAACTAAATAACAAGGACTCATTGGGCGAATCGCTCTGGAACTGAAATCGGAATGCTCACTGACATTTCCCCTATCTTAAAGTCTGTAAACGCCAGAAAAATGACTAAGTCCAAAAAAAAATTTTTTTCAACTTTTTTCAATTTTACCCCCGTGGGATATATATTCTACCCACACACATTTGGAACTCTCCTGGGGTACCCTCACACATATTATTCCCTAATTTAGTGGATATTTTCACAAAGAAGTGAAATTTTCAAAAATCCAGAAAATTGGCTGAAAACGACTAAATATCAAAGACTCATTGGTCAAATCGCTCTGGAACTGAAATGGGAATGCTCACTGACATTTCCCCTATCTTAAAGTCTGATAAACGCCAGAAAAATGACTAAGTCCAAAAAAAATATTTTTTCAACTTTTTTCAATTTTACCCCCGTGGGATATATATTCTACCCACACACATTTGGAACTCTCCTGGGGTACCCTCACACATATTATTCCCTCATTTAGTGGATATTTTCACAAAAAAGTGAAATTTTCAAAAATCCAGAAAATTGGCTGAAAACAACTAAGTATCAAGGACTCATTGGGCGAATCGCTCTGGAACTGAAATCGGAACGCTCTCTGACATTTCCCCTATCTGAAAGTCTGATAAACGCCGGAAAAATGACTAAGTCCAAAAAAAAATTTTTTTCAACTTTTTTCAATTTTACCCCCGTGGGATATATATTCTTCCCACACACATTTAGAACTCTCCTGGGGTACTCTCACACATATTATTCCCTCATTTAGTGAATATTTTCACAAAAAAGTGAAATTTTCAAAAATCCAGAAAATTGGCTGGAAACAACTAAATATCAAGGACTCATTGGGCGAATCGCTCTGGAACTGAAATCGGAATGCTCACTGACATTTCTCGCATCTGAAAGTCTGATAAACGCCGGAAAAATGACTAAGTCCAAAAAAAAATTTTTTTCAACTTTTTTCAATTTTACCCCCGTGGGATATATATTCTTCCCATACACATTAAGAGCTCTCCTGGGGTACCCTCACACATATTATTCCCTCATTTAGTGGATATTTTCACAAAACAGTGAAATTTTCAAAAATCCAGAAAATTGGCTGAAAACGACTAAATATCAAAGACTCATTGGGCGAATCGCTCTGGAACTGAAATGGGAATGCTCACTGACATTTCCCCTATCTTAAAGTCTGTAAACGCCAGAAAAATGACTAAGTCCAAAAAAAAAATTTTTTTCAACTTTTTTCAATTTTACCCCCGTGGGATATATATTCTACCCACACACATTTGGAACTCTCCTGGGGTACCCTCACACATATTATTCCCTAATTTAGTGGATATTTTCACAAAGAAGTGAAATTTTCAAAAATCCAGAAAATTGGCTGAAAACGACTAAATATCAAAGACTCATTGGGCAAATCGCTCTAGAACTGAAATGGGAATGCTCACTGACATTTCCCCTATCTTAAAGTCTGATAAACGCCAGAAAAATGACTAAGTCCAAAAAAAATATTTTTTAAACTTTTTTCAATTTTACCCCCGTGGGATATATATTCTACCCACACACATTTGGAACTCTCCTGGGGTACCCTCACACATATTATTCCCTCATTTAGTGGATATTTTCACAAAAAAGTGAAATTTTCAAAAATCCACAAAATTGGCTGAAAACAACTAAATAACAAGGACTCATTGGGTGAATCGCTCTAGAACTGAAATGGGAATGCTCACTGACATTTCCCCTATCTGAAAGTCTGATAAACGCCAGAATAATGACTAAGTCAAAAAAAAAAATTTTTCAACTTTTTTCAATTTTACCTCCGTTGGATATATATTCTTCCCACACACATTTGGAACTCTTCTGGGGTACCCTCACACTTATTATTCCCTCATTTAGTGGATATTTTCACAAAAAAGTGAAATTTTCAAAAATCCAGAAAATTGGCTGAAAACGACTAAATATCAAAGACTCATTGGGCGAATCGCTCTGGAACTGAAATTGGAACGCTCACAGACATTTTCCCTATCTGAAAGTCTGATAAACGCCAGAAATATGACTAAGTCCAAAAAAATTTTTTTTTCAATTTTACCCCCGTGGGATATATATTCTACCCACACACATTTGGCACTCTCCTGGGTTACCCTCACACATATTATTCCCTCATTTAGTGGATATTTTCACAAAAAAGTGAAATTTTCAAAAATCCAGAAAATTGGCTGAAAACGACTAAATATCAAGAACTCATTGGGCGTATCGCTCTGGAACTGAAATCGGAATGCTCACTGACATTTCCCCTATCTGAAAGTCTGATAAACGCCGGAAAAATGACTAAGTCCAAAAAAAAATTTTTTTCAACTTTTTTCAATTTTACCCCCGTGGGATATATATTCTACCCACACACATTTGGAACACTCCTGGGGTACCCTCACACATATAATTCCTTCATTTAGTGGATATTTTTACAAAAAAGTGAAATTTTCAAAAATCCAGAAAATTGGCTGAAAACGACTAAATATCAAGGACTCATTGGGCGAATCGCTCTGGAACTGAAATTGGAACGCTCACTGTCATTTGCCCTATCTGAAAGTCTGATAAACGCCGGAAAAATGACTAAGTCCAAAAAAAAATTTTTTTCAACTTTTTTCAATTTTACCCCCGTGGGATATATATTCTACCCACACACATTTGGAACTCTCCTGGGTTACCCTCACACCTATTATTCCCTCATTTAGTGGATATTTTCACAAAAAAGTGAAATTTTCAAAAATCCAGAAAATTGGCTGAAAACGACTTAATATCAAGGACTCATTGGGCGAATCGCTCTGGAACTGAAATTAGAACGCTCACTGACATTCGCCCTATCTGAAAGTCTGATAAACGCCGGAAAAATGACTAAGTCCAAAAAAAAATTTTTTCAGCTTTTTTCAATTTTACCCCCGTGGGATATATATTCTACCCACACACATTTGGAACTCTCCTGGGGTACCCTCACACATATTATTCCATCATTTAGTGGATATTTTTACAAAAAAGTGAAATTTTCAAAAATCCAGAAAATTGGCTGAAAACGACTAAATATCAAGGACTCATTGGGTGTATCGCTCTGGAACTGAAATCGGAATGCTCACTGACATTTCCCCTATCTGAAAGTCTGATCAACACCAGAAAAATGACTAAGTCCCAAAAAAAAATTTTTTTAAACTTTTTTCAATTTTACCCCCGTGGGATATATATTCTACCCACACAAATTTGGAACTCTCCTTCGGAACCCTCACACATATTATTCCCTCATTTAGTGGATATTTTCACAAAAAAGTGAAATTTTCAAAAATCCAGAAAATTGGCTGAAAACGACTAAATATCAAGGATTCATTGGGCGAATCGATCTGGAACTGAAATCGGAACGCTCACTGACATTTGCCCTATCTGAAAGTCTGATAAACGACGGAAAAATGACTAAGTCCAAAAAAAAATTTTTTTCAACTTTTTTCAATTTTACCCCCGTGGGATATATATTCTTCCCAGACACATTTAGAACTCTCCTGGGGTAACCTCACACATATTATTCCCTCATTTAGTGGATATTTTCACAAAAAAGTGAAATTTTCAAAAATCCAGAAAATTGGCTGAAAACAACTAAATAACAAGGACTCATTGGGCGAATCGCTCTGGAACTGAAATCGGAATGCTCACTGACATTTCCCCTATCTTAAAGTCTGTAAACGCCAGAAAAATGACTAAGTCCAAAAAAAAATTTTTTTCAACTTTTTTCAATTTTACCCCCGTGGGATATATATTCTACCCACACACATTTGGAACTCTCCTGGGGTACCCTCACACATATTATTCCCTAATTTAGTGGATATTTTCACAAAGAAGTGAAATTTTCAAAAATCCAGAAAATTGGCTGAAAACGACTAAATATCAAAGACTCATTGGTCAAATCGCTCTGGAACTGAAATGGGAATGCTCACTGACATTTCCCCTATCTTAAAGTCTGATAAACGCCAGAAAAATGACTAAGTCCAAAAAAAATATTTTTTCAACTTTTTTCAATTTTACCCCCGTGGGATATATATTCTACCCACACACATTTGGAACTCTCCTGGGGTACCCTCACACATATTATTCCCTCATTTAGTGGATATTTTCACAAAAAAGTGAAATTTTCAAAAATCCAGAAAATTGGCTGAAAACAACTAAGTATCAAGGACTCATTGGGCAAATCGCTCTGGAACTGAAATCGGAACGCTCTCTGACATTTCCCCTATCTGAAAGTCTGATAAACGCCGGAAAAATGACTAAGTCCAAAAAAAAATTTTTTTCAACTTTTTTCAATTTTACCCCCGTGGGATATATATTCTTCCCACACACATTTAGAACTCTCCTGGGGTACTCTCACACATATTATTCCCTCATTTAGTGAATATTTTCACAAAAAAGTGAAATTTTCAAAAATCCAGAAAATTGGCTGGAAACAACTAAATATCAAGGACTCATTGGGCGAATCGCTCTGGAACTGAAATCGGAATGCTCACTGACATTTCTCGCATCTGAAAGTCTGATAAACGCCGGAAAAATGACTAAGTCCAAAAAAAAATTTTTTCAACTTTTTTCAATTTTACCCCCGTGGGATATATATTCTACCCACACACATTTGGAACTCTCCTGGGTTACCCTCACACATATTATTCCCTCATTTAGTGGATATTTTCACAAAAAAGTGACATTTTCAAAAATCCAGAAAATTGGCTGAAAACGACTAAATATCAAGGACTCATTGGGCGAATCGCTCTGGAACTGAAATTGGAATGCTCACTGACATTTGCCCTATCTGAAAGTCTGATAAACGCCGGAAAAATGACTAAGTCCAAAAAAAATTTTTTTTCAACTTTTTTCAATTTTACCCCCGTGGGATATATATTCTTCCCACTCACATTTAGAGCTCTCCTGGGGTACCCTCACACATATTATTCCCTCATTTAGTGGATATTTTCACAAAAAAGTGAAATTTTCAAAAATCCAGAAAATTGGCTGAAAACGACTAAATATCAAGGACTCATTGGGCGAATCGCTCTGGAGCTGAAATCGGAACGCTCACTGACATTTCTCGTATCTGAAAGTCTGCTAAACGCCGGAAAAATGACTAAGTCCCAAAAAAAAATTTTTCAGCTTTTTTTAATTTTACCCCCGTGGGATATATGTTCTAGCCACACACATTTGGAACTCTCCTGGGGTACCATAATACATATTATTCCCTCATTTAGTGGATATTTTCACAAAGAAGTGAAATTTTCAAAAATCCAGAAAATTGGCTGAAAACGACTAAGCATCAAGGACTCATTGGGCGAATCGCTCTGGAACTGAAATGGGAATGCTCACTGACATTTCCCCCATCTTAAAGTCTGATAAACGCCAGAAAAATGACTAACTACAAAAAAAAAATTTTTTAAACTTTTTTCAATTTTACCCCCGTGGGATATATATTCTTCCCACACACATTTAGAACTCTCCTGGGGTACCCTCACACATATTATTCCCTCATTTAGTGGAAATTTTCACAAAGAAGTGAAATTTTCAAAAATCCAGAAAATTGGGTGAAAACGACTAAGTATCAAGGACTCATTGGGTGAATCGCTCTGGAACTGAAATCAGAACGCTCACTGACATCTCCCCTATCTGAAAGTCTGATAAACGCCGGAAAAATGACTAAGTCCAAAAAAAAATTTTTTTCAACTTTTTTCAATTTTACCCCCGTGGGATATATATTCTACCCACACACATTTGGAACTCTCCTGGGGTACCCTCATACATATTATTCCCTCATTTAGTGGAAATTTTCACAAAGAAGTGAAATTTTCAAAAATCCAGAAAATTGGGTGAAAACGACTAAGTATCAAGGACTCATTGGGCGAATCGCTCTGGAACTGAAATCAGAACGCTCACTGACATCTCCCCTATCTGAAAGTCTGATAAACGCCGGAAAAATGACTAAGTCCCAAAAAAAAAATTTTTCAACTTTTTTCAATTTTACCCCCGTGGGATATATATTCTACCCACACGAATTTGGAACTCTCCTTTGGTACCATCACACATATTATTCCCTCATTTAGTGGATATTTTCACAAAAAAGTGAAATTTTCAAAAATCCAGAAAATTGGCTGAAAACGACTAAATATCAAGGACTCATTGGGCGACTCGCTCTGGAACTGAAATGGGAATGCTCACTGACATTTCCCCTATCTTAAAGTCTGATAAACGCCAGAAAAATGACTAAGTCCAAAAAAAATTTTTTTTCAACTTTTTTCAATTTTACCCCCGTGGGATATATATTCTAGCCACACACATTTGGAACTCTCCTGGGGTACCCTCATACATATTATTCCCTCATTTAGTGGATATTTTCACAAAGAAGTGAAATTTTCAAAAATCCAGAAAATTGGCTGAAAACGACTAAGCATCAAGGACTCATTGGGCGAATCGCTCTGGAACTCAAATCGGAACGCTCACTGACATCTCCCCTATCTGAAAGTCTGATAAACGCCGGAAAAATGACTAAGTCCCAAAAAAAAATTTTTTCGACTTTTTTCAATTTTACCCCCGTGGGATATATATTCTACCCACACACATTTGGAACTCTCCTGGGGTACCCTCACACATATTATTCCCTCATTTAGTGGATATTTTCACAAAGAAGTGAAATTTTCAAAAATCCAGAAAATTGGCTGAAAACGACTAAATATCAAGGACTCATTGGGCGAATCGCTCTGGAACTGAAATCGGAATGCTCACTGACATTTGCCCTATCTGAAAGTCTGATAAACGCCGGAAAAATGAATAAGTCCCCAAAAAAATTTTTTGCAACTTTTTTCAATTTTACCCCCGTGGGATATATATTCTACCCACACAAATTTGGAACTCTCCTTCGGTACCCTCACACATATTATTCCCTCATTTAGTGGATATTTTCACAAAAAAGTGAAATTTTCAAAAATCCAGAAAACTGGCTGAAAACGACTAAATATCAAAGACTCATTGAGCGAATCGCTCTGGAACTGAAATGGGAATGCTCACTGACATTTCACCTATCTTAAAGTCTGATAAACGCCAGAAAAATGACTAAGTCCAAAAAAAAATTTTTTTCAACTTTTTTCAATTTTACCCCCGTGGGATATATATTCTAGCCACACACATTTGGAACTCTCCTGGGGTACCCTCATACATATTATTCCCTCATTTAGTGGAAATTTTCACAAAGAAGTGAAATTTTCAAAAATCCAGAAAATTGGGTGAAAACGACTAAGTATCAAGGACTCATTGGGCGAATCGCTCTGGAACTGAAATCAGAACGCTCACTGACATCTCCCCTATCTGAAAGTCTGATAAACGCCGGAAAAATGACTAAGTCCCAAAAAAAAAATTTTTCAACTTTTTTCAATTTTACCCCCGTGGGATATATATTCTACCCACACAAATTTGGAACTCTCCTTCGGTACCATCACACATATTATTCCCTCATTTAGTGGATATTTTCACAAAAAAGTGAAATTTTCAAAAATCCAGAAAATTGGCTGAAAACGACTAAATATCAAGAACTCATTGGGCGAATCGCTCTGGAACTGAAATGGGAATGCTCACTGACATTTCCCCTATCTTAAAGTCTGATAAACGCCAGAAAAATGACTAAGTCCAAAAAAAAATTTTTTTCAACTTTTTTCAATTTTACCCCCGTGGGATATATATTCTAGCCACACACATTTGGAACTCTCCTGGGGTACCCTCATACATATTATTCCCTCATTTAGTGGAAATTTTCACAAAGAAGTGAAATTTTCAAAAATCCAGAAAATTGGGTGAAAACGACTAAGTATCAAGGACTCATTGGGCGAATCGCTCTGGAACTGAAATCAGAACGCTCACTGACATCTCCCCTATCTGAAAGTCTGATAAACGCCGGAAAAATGACTAAGTCCCAAAAAAAAAATTTTTCAACTTTTTTCAATTTTACCCCCGTGGGATATATATTCTACCCACACAAATTTGGAACTCTCCTTCGGTACCATCACACATATTATTCCCTCATTTAGTGGATATTTTCACAAAAAAGTGAAATTTTCAAAAATCCAGAAAATTGGCTGAAAACGACTAAATATCAAGAACTCATTGGGCGAATCGCTCTGGAACTGAAATGGGAATGCTCACTGACATTTCCCCTATCTTAAAGTCTGATAAACGCCAGAAAAATGACTAAGTCCAAAAAAAAATTTTTTTCAACTTTTTTCAATTTTACCCCCGTGGGATATATATTCTAGCCACACACATTTGGAACTCTCCTGGGGTACCCTCATACATATTATTCCCTCATTTAGTGGATATTTTCACAAAGAAGTGAAATTTTCAAAAATCCAGAAAATTGGCTGAAAACGACTAAGCATCAAGGACTCATTGGGCGAATCGCTCTGGAACTCAAATCGGAACGCTCACTGACATCTCCCCTATCTGAAAGTCTGATAAACGCCGGAAAAATGACTAAGTCCCAAAAAAAAATTTTTTCGACTTTTTTCAATTTTACCCCCGTGGGATATATATTCTACCCACACACATTTGGAACTCTCCTGGGGTACCCTCACACATATTATTCCCTCATTTAGTGGATATTTTCACAAAGAAGTGAAATTTTCAAAAATCCAGAAAATTGGCTGAAAACGACTAAATATCAAGGACTCATTGGGCGAATCGCTCTGGAACTGAAATCGGAATGCTCACTGACATTTGCCCTATCTGAAAGTCTGATAAACGCCGGAAAAATGAATAAGTCCCCAAAAAAATTTTTTGCAACTTTTTTCAATTTTACCCCCGTGGGATATATATTCTACCCACACAAATTTGGAACTCTCCTTCGGTACCCTCACACATATTATTCCCTCATTTAGTGGATATTTTCACAAAAAAGTGAAATTTTCAAAAATCCAGAAAACTGGCTGAAAACGACTAAATATCAAAGACTCATTGAGCGAATCGCTCTGGAACTGAAATGGGAATGCTCACTGACATTTCACCTATCTTAAAGTCTGATAAACGCCAGAAAAATGACTAAGTCCAAAAAAAAATTTTTTTCAACTTTTTTCAATTTTACCCCCGTGGGATATATATTCTAGCCACACACATTTGGAACTCTCCTGGGGTACCCTCATACATATTATTCCCTCATTTAGTGGAAATTTTCACAAAGAAGTGAAATTTTCAAAAATCCAGAAAATTGGGTGAAAACGACTAAGTATCAAGGACTCATTGGGCGAATCGCTCTGGAACTGAAATCAGAACGCTCACTGACATCTCCCCTATCTGAAAGTCTGATAAACGCCGGAAAAATGACTAAGTCCCAAAAAAAAAATTTTTCAACTTTTTTCAATTTTACCCCCGTGGGATATATATTCTACCCACACAAATTTGGAACTCTCCTTCGGTACCATCACACATATTATTCCCTCATTTAGTGGATATTTTCACAAAAAAGTGAAATTTTCAAAAATCCAGAAAATTGGCTGAAAACGACTAAATATCAAGGACTCATTGGGCGAATCGCTCTGGAACTGAAATGGGAATGCTCACTGACATTTCCCCTATCTTAAAGTCTGATAAACGCCAGAAAAATGACTAAGTCCAAAAAAAAATTTTTTTCAACTTTTTTCAATTTTACCCCCGTGGGATATATATTCTAGCCACACACATTTGGAACTCTCCTGGGGTACCCTCATACATATTATTCCCTCATTTAGTGGAAATTTTCACAAAGAAGTGAAATTTTCAAAAATCCAGAAAATTGGGTGAAAACGACTAAGTATCAAGGACTCATTGGGCGAATCGCTCTGGAACTGAAATCAGAACGCTCACTGACATCTCCCCTATCTGAAAGTCTGATAAACGCCGGAAAAATGAATAAGTCCCAAAAAAAATTTTTTTCAACTTTTTTCAATTTTACCCCCGTGGGATATATATTCTACCCACACAAATTTGGAACTCTCCTTCGGTACCATCACACATATTATTCCCTCATTTAGTGGATATTTTCACAAAAAAGTGAAATTTTCAAAAATCCAGAAAATTGGCTGAAAACGACTAAATATCAAGGACTCATTGGGCGAATCGCTCTGGAACTGAAATGGGAATGCTCACTGACATTTCCCCTATCTTAAAGTCTGATAAACGCCAGAAAAATGACTAAGTCCAAAAAAAAATTTTTTTCAACTTTTTTCAATTTTACCCCCGTGGGATATATATTCTAGCCACACACATTTGGAACTCTCCTGGGGTACCCTCATACATATTATTCCCTCATTTAGTGGAAATTTTCACAAAGAAGTGAAATTTTCAAAAATCCAGAAAATTGGGTGAAAACGACTAAGTATCAAGGACTCATTGGGCGAATCGCTCTGGAACTGAAATCAGAACGCTCACTGACATCTCCCCTATCTGAAAGTCTGATAAACGCCGGAAAAATGACTAAGTCCCAAAAAAAAAATTTTTCAACTTTTTTCAATTTTACCCCCGTGGGATATATATTCTACCCACACAAATTTGGAACTCTCCTTCGGTACCATCACACATATTATTCCCTCATTTAGTGGATATTTTCACAAAAAAGTGAAATTTTCAAAAATCCAGAAAATTGGCTGAAAACGACTAAATATCAAGAACTCATTGGGCGAATCGCTCTGGAACTGAAATGGGAATGCTCACTGACATTTCCCCTATCTTAAAGTCTGATAAACGCCAGAAAAATGACTAAGTCCAAAAAAAAATTTTTTTCAACTTTTTTCAATTTTACCCCCGTGGGATATATATTCTAGCCACACACATTTGGAACTCTCCTGGGGTACCCTCATACATATTATTCCCTCATTTAGTGGATATTTTCACAAAGAAGTGAAATTTTCAAAAATCCAGAAAATTGGCTGAAAACGACTAAGCATCAAGGACTCATTGGGCGAATCGCTCTGGAACTCAAATCGGAACGCTCACTGACATCTCCCCTATCTGAAAGTCTGATAAACGCCGGAAAAATGACTAAGTCCCAAAAAAAAATTTTTTCGACTTTTTTCAATTTTACCCCCGTGGGATATATATTCTACCCACACACATTTGGAACTCTCCTGGGGTACCCTCACACATATTATTCCCTCATTTAGTGGATATTTTCACAAAGAAGTGAAATTTTCAAAAATCCAGAAAATTGGCTGAAAACGACTAAATATCAAGGACTCATTGGGCGAATCGCTCTGGAACTGAAATCGGAATGCTCACTGACATTTGCCCTATCTGAAAGTCTGATAAACGCCGGAAAAATGAATAAGTCCCCAAAAAAATTTTTTGCAACTTTTTTCAATTTTACCCCCGTGGGATATATATTCTACCCACACAAATTTGGAACTCTCCTTCGGTACCCTCACACATATTATTCCCTCATTTAGTGGATATTTTCACAAAAAAGTGAAATTTTCAAAAATCCAGAAAACTGGCTGAAAACGACTAAATATCAAAGACTCATTGAGCGAATCGCTCTGGAACTGAAATGGGAATGCTCACTGACATTTCACCTATCTTAAAGTCTGATAAACGCCAGAAAAATGACTAAGTCCAAAAAAAAATTTTTTTCAACTTTTTTCAATTTTACCCCCGTGGGATATATATTCTAGCCACACACATTTGGAACTCTCCTGGGGTACCCTCATACATATTATTCCCTCATTTAGTGGAAATTTTCACAAAGAAGTGAAATTTTCAAAAATCCAGAAAATTGGGTGAAAACGACTAAGTATCAAGGACTCATTGGGCGAATCGCTCTGGAACTGAAATCAGAACGCTCACTGACATCTCCCCTATCTGAAAGTCTGATAAACGCCGGAAAAATGACTAAGTCCCAAAAAAAAAATTTTTCAACTTTTTTCAATTTTACCCCCGTGGGATATATATTCTACCCACACAAATTTGGAACTCTCCTTCGGTACCATCACACATATTATTCCCTCATTTAGTGGATATTTTCACAAAAAAGTGAAATTTTCAAAAATCCAGAAAATTGGCTGAAAACGACTAAATATCAAGGACTCATTGGGCGAATCGCTCTGGAACTGAAATGGGAATGCTCACTGACATTTCCCCTATCTTAAAGTCTGATAAACGCCAGAAAAATGACTAAGTCCAAAAAAAAATTTTTTTCAACTTTTTTCAATTTTACCCCCGTGGGATATATATTCTAGCCACACACATTTGGAACTCTCCTGGGGTACCCTCATACATATTATTCCCTCATTTAGTGGAAATTTTCACAAAGAAGTGAAATTTTCAAAAATCCAGAAAATTGGGTGAAAACGACTAAGTATCAAGGACTCATTGGGCGAATCGCTCTGGAACTGAAATCAGAACGCTCACTGACATCTCCCCTATCTGAAAGTCTGATAAACGCCGGAAAAATGAATAAGTCCCAAAAAAAATTTTTTTCAACTTTTTTCAATTTTACCCCCGTGGGATATATATTCTACCCACACAAATTTGGAACTCTCCTTCGGTACCATCACACATATTATTCCCTCATTTAGTGGATATTTTCACAAAAAAGTGAAATTTTCAAAAATCCAGAAAATTGGCTGAAAACGACTAAATATCAAGGACTCATTGGGCGAATCGCTCTGGAACTGAAATGGGAATGCTCACTGACATTTCCCCTATCTTAAAGTCTGATAAACGCCAGAAAAATGACTAAGTCCAAAAAAAAATTTTTTTCAACTTTTTTCAATTTTACCCCCGTGGGATATATATTCTAGCCACACACATTTGGAACTCTCCTGGGGTACCCTCATACATATTATTCCCTCATTTAGTGGATATTTTCACAAAGAAGTGAAATTTTCAAAAATCCAGAAAATTGGCTGAAAACGACTAAGCATCAAGGACTCATTGGGCGAATCGCTCTGGAACTGAAATCGGAATGCTCACTGACATTTGCCCTATCTGAAAGTCTGATAAACGCCGGAAAAATGACTAAGTCCCAAAAAAAAAATTTTTCAACTTTTTTCAATTTTACCCCCGTGGGATATATATTCTACCCACACAAATTTGGAACTCTCCTTCGGTACCATCACACATATTATTCCCTCATTTAGTGGATATTTTCACAAAAAAGTGAAATTTTCAAAAATCCAGAAAATTGGCTGAAAACGACTAAATATCAAGGACTCATTGGGCGAATCGCTCTGGAACTTAAATGGGAATGCTCACTGACATTTCCCCTATCTTAAAGTCTGATAAACGCCAGAAAAATGACTAAGTCCAAAAAAAAAATTTTTTTCAACTTTTTTCAATTTTACCCCCGTGGGATATATATTCTAGCCACACACATTTGGAACTCTCCTGGGGTACCCTCATACATATTATTCCCTCATTTAGTGGAAATTTTCACAAAGAAGTGAAATTTTCAAAAATCCAGAAAATTGGGTGAAAACGACTAAGTATCAAGGACTCATTGGGCGAATCGCTCTGGAACTGAAATCAGAACGCTCACTGACATCTCCCCTATCTGAAAGTCTGATAAACGCCGGAAAAATGACTAAGTCCCAAAAAAAAAATTTTTCAACTTTTTTCAATTTTACCCCCGTGGGATATATATTCTACCCACACAAATTTGGAACTCTCCTTCGGTACCATCACACATATTATTCCCTCATTTAGTGGATATTTTCACAAAAAAGTGAAATTTTCAAAAATCCAGAAAATTGGCTGAAAACGACTAAATATCAAGGACTCATTGGGTGAATCGCTCTGGAACTTAAATGGGAATGCTCACTGACATTTCCCCTATCTTAAAGTCTGATAAACGCCAGAAAAATGACTAAGTCCAAAAAAAAATTTTTTCAACTTTTTTCAATTTTACCCCCGTGGGATATATGTTCTAGCCACACACATTTGGAACTCTCCTGGGGTACCATAATACATATTATTCCCTCATTTAGTGGATATTTTCACAAAGAAGTGAAATTTTCAAAAATCCAGAAAATTGGCTGAAAACGACTAAGCATCAAGGACTCATTGGGCGAATCGCTCTGGAACTGAAATGGGAATGCTCACTGACATTTCCCCCATCTTAAAGTCTGATAAACGCCAGAAAAATGACTAACTACAAAAAAAAAATTTTTTAAACTTTTTTCAATTTTACCCCCGTGGGATATATATTCTTCCCACACACATTTAGAACTCTCCTGGGGTACCCTCACACATATTATTCCCTCATTTAGTGGAAATTTTCACAAAGAAGTGAAATTTTCAAAAATCCAGAAAATTGGGTGAAAACGACTAAGTATCAAGGACTCATTGGGTGAATCGCTCTGGAACTGAAATCAGAACGCTCACTGACATCTCCCCTATCTGAAAGTCTGATAAACGCCGGAAAAATGACTAAGTCCAAAAAAAAATTTTTTTCAACTTTTTTCAATTTTACCCCCGTGGGATATATATTCTACCCACACACATTTGGAACTCTCCTGGGGTACCCTCACACATATTATTCCCTCATTTAGTGGATATTTTCACAAAGAAGTGAAATTTTCAAAAATCCAGAAAATTGGCTGAAAACGACTAAATATCAAGGACTCATTGGGCGAATCGCTCTGGAACTGAAATCGGAATGCTCACTGACAATTCCCCTATCTGAAAGTCTGATAAACGCCGGAAAAATGACGAAGTCCCAAAAAAAAATTTTTTTAGACTTTTTTCAATTTTACCCCCGTGGGATATATATTCTACCCACACACATTTGTAACTCTCCTGGGGTACCCTCACACATATTATTCCCTCATTTAGTGGATATTTTCACAAAAAAATGAAATTTTCAAAAATCCAGAAAATTGGCTGAAAACGACTAAATATCAAGGACTCATTTGGCGAATCGCTCTGGAACTGAAATCGGAACGCTCACTGACATTTGCCCTATCTGAAAGTCTGATAAACGCCGGAAAAATGAATAAGTCCCAAAAAAATTTTTTTGCAACTATTTCAATTTTACCCCCGTGGGATATATATTCTACCCACACAAATTTGGAACTCTCCTTCGGTACCCTCACACATATTATTCCCTCATTTAGTGGATATTTTCACAAAAAAGTGAAATTTTCAAAAATCCAGAAAATTGGCTGAAAACGACTAAATATCAAGGACTCATTGGGCGAATCGCTCTGGAACTGAAATGGGAATGCTCACTGACATTTCCCCTATCTTAAAGTCTGATAAACGCCAGAAAAATGACTAAGTCCAAAAAAAAATTTTTTTCAACTTTTTTCAATTTTACCCCCGTGGGATATATATTCTAGCCACACACATTTGGAACTCTCCTGGGGTACCCTCATACATATTATTCCCTCATTTAGTGGATATTTTCACAAAGAAGTGAAATTTAAAAAAAAACAGAAAATTCCCTGAAAACGACTAAGCATCAAGGACTCATTGGGCGAATCGCTCTGGAACTGAAATCGGAACGCTCACTGACATCTCCCCTATCTGAAAGTCTGATAAACGCCGGAAAAATGACTAAGTCCCAAAAAAAATTTTTTTTGACTTTTTTCAATTTTACCCCCGTGGGATATATATTCTACCCACACACATTTGGAACTCTCCTGGGGTACCCTCACACATATTATTCCCTCATTAAGTGGATATTTTCACAAAAAAGTGAAATTTTCAAAAATCCAGAAAATTGGCTGAAAACAACTAAATATCAAAGACTCATTGGGCGAATCGCTCTGGAACTGAAATGGGAATGCTCACTGACATTTCCCCTATCTTAAAGTATGATAAACGCCAGAAAAATGACTAAGTCCAAAAAAAATTTTTTTAGACTTTTATCAATTTTACCCCCGTGGGATATATATTCTACCCACACACATTTGGAACTCTCCTGGGGTACCCTCACACATATTATTCCCTCATTTAGTGGATATTTTCACAAAGAAGTGAAATTTTCAAAAATCCAGAAAATTGGCTGAAAACGACTAAGTATCAAGGACTCATTGGGCGAATCGCTCAAGAACTGAAATCGGAACGCTCACTGACATTTCCCCTATCTGAAAGTCTGATAAACGCCGGAAAAATGACTAAGTCCAAAAAAAAATTTTTTTCAACTTTTTTCAATTTTACCCCCGTGGGATATATATTCTACCCACACAAATTTGGAACTCTCCTTCGGTACCCTCACACATATTATTTTCTCATTTAGTGGATATTTTCACAAAAAAGTGAAATTTTCAAAAATCCAGAAAACTGGCTGAAAACGACTAAATATCAAAGACTCATTGGGCGAATCGCTCTGGAACTGAAATGGGAATGCTCACTGACATTTCTCCCATCTTAAAGTCTGATAAACGCAGGAAAAATGACAAAGTCCAAAAAAAATTTTTTTTCAACTTTTTTCAATTTTACCCCCGTGGGATATATATTCTAGCCACACACATTTGGAACTCTCCTGGGGTACCCTCATACATATTACTCCCTCATTTAGTGGAAATTTTCACAAAGAAGTGAAATTTTCAAAAATCCAGAAAATTGGGTGAAAACGACTAAGTATCAAGGACTCATTGGGCGAATCGCTCTGGAACTGAAATCGGAATGCTCACTGACATTTCCCCTATCTGAAAGTCTGATAAACGCCGGAAAGATGACTAAGTCCCAAAAAATAATTGTTTCAACTTTTTTCAATTTTACCCCCGTGGGATATATATTCTACCCACACAAATTTGGAACTCTCCTTCGGTACCGTCACACATATTATTCCCTCATTTAGTGGATATTTTCACAAAAAAGTGAAATTTTCAAAAATCCAGAAAATTGGCTGAAAACGACTAAATATCAAAGACTCATTGGGCGAATCGCTCTGGAACTGAAATGGGAATGCTCACTGACATTTCCCCCATCTTAAAGTCTGATAAACGCCGGAAAAATGACTAACTACAAAAAAAGATTTTTTTCAACTTTTTTCATTTTTACCCCCGTGGGATATATATTCTTCCCACACACATTTAGAACTCTCCTGGGGTACCCTCACACATATTATTCCCTCATTTAGTGGATATTTTCACAAAAAAGTGAAATTTTCAAAAATCCAGAAAATTGGCTGAAAACAACTAAATAACAATGACTCATTGGGCGAATCGCTCTGGAACTAAAATCGGAACGCTCACAGACATTTCCCCTATCTTAAAGTCTGATAAACGCCAGAAAAATGACTAAGTCCAAAAAAAATGTTTTTAGACTTTTATCAATTTTACCCCCGTGGGATATATATTCTACCCACACACATTTGGAACTCTCCTGGGGTACCCTCACACATATTATTCCCTCATTTAGTGGATATTTTCACAAAGAAGTGAAATTTTCAAAAATCCAGAAAATTGGCTGAAAACGACTAAGTATCAAGGACTCATTGGGCGAATCGCTCAAGAACTGAAATCGGAACGCTCACTGACATTTCCCCTATCTGAAAGTCTGATAAACGCCGGAAAAATGACTAAGTCCAAAAAAAATTTTTTTTCAACTTTTTTCAATTTTACCCCCGTGGGATATATATTCTACCCACACACATTTGGAACTCTCCTGGGGTACCCTCACACATATTATTCCCTCATTTAGTGGATATTTTCCCAAAAATTGAAATTTTCAAAAATCCAGAAAATTGGCTGAAAACGACTAAATATCATGGACTCATTGGGCGAATCGCTCTGGAACTGAAATCGGAACGCTCACTGACATTTGCCCTATCTGAAAGTCTGATAAACGCCGGAAAAATGAATAAGTCCCAAAAAAAATTTTTTGCAACTTTTTTCAATTTTACCCCCGTGGGATATATATTCTACCCACACAAATTTGGAACTCTCCTTCGGTACCCTCACACATATTATTCCCTCATTTAGTGGATATTTTCACAAAAAAGTGAAATTTTCAAAAATCCAGAAAATTGGCTGAAAACGACTAAATATCAAGGACTCATTGGGCGAATCGCTCTGGAACTGAAATGGGAATGCTCACTGACATTTCCCCTATCTTAAAGTCTGATAAACGCCAGAAAAATGACTAAGTCCAAAAAAAAATTTTTTTAGACTTTTATCAATTTTACCCCCGTGGGATATATATTCTACCCACACACATTTGGAACTCTCCTGGGGTACCCTCACACATATTATTCCCTCATTTAGTGGATATTTTCACAAAGAAGTGAAATTTTCAAAAATCCAGAAAATTGGCTGAAAACGACTAAGTATCAAGGACTCATTGGGCGAATCGCTCAAGAACTGAAATCGGAACGCTCACTGACATTTCCCCTATCTGAAAGTCTGATAAACGCCGGAAAAATGACTAAGTCCAAAAAAAAATTTTTTTCAACTTTTTTCAATTTTACCCCCGTGGGATATATATTCTACCCACACAAATTTGGAACTCTCCTTCGGTACCCTCACACATATTATTCCCTCATTTAGTGGATATTTTCACAAAAAAGTGAAATTTTCAAAAATCCAGAAAACTGGCTGAAAACGACTAAATATCAAAGACTCATTGGGCGAATCGCTCTGGAACTGAAATGGGAATGCTCACTGACATTTCCCCCATCTTAAAGTCTGATAAACGCAGGAAAAATGACAAAGTCCCAAAAAAATTTTTTTTCAACTTTTTTCAATTTTACCCCCGTGGGATATATATTCTAGCCACACACATTTGGAACTCTCCTGGGGTACCCTCATACATATTACTCCCTCATTTAGTGGAAATTTTCACAAAGAAGTGAAATTTTCAAAAATCCAGAAAATTGGGTGAAAACGACTAAGTATCAAGGACTCATTGGGCAAATCGCTCTGGAACTGAAATCAGAACGCTCACTGACATCTCCCCTATCTGAAAGTCTGATAAACGCCAGAAAAATGGCTAAGTCCCAAAAAAAAAATTTTTCAACTTTTTTCAATTTTACCCCCGTGGGATATATATTCTACCCACACAAATTTGGAACTCTCCTTCGGTACCCTCACACATATTATTCCCTCATTTAGTGGATATTTTCACAAAAAAGTGAAATTTTCAAAAATCCAGAAATTTGGCTGAAAACGACTATCAAGGACTCATTGGGCGAATCGCTCTGGAACTGAAATCGGAATGCTCACTGACATTTCCCCTATCTGAAAGTCTGATAAACGCCGGAAAGATGACTAAGTCCCAAAAAATAATTGTTTCAACTTTTTTCAATTTTACCCCCGTGGGATATATATTCTACCCACACAAATTTGGAACTCTCCTTCGGTACCGTCACACATATTATTCCCTCATTTAGTGGATATTTTCACAAAAAAGTGAAATTTTCAAAAATCCAGAAAATTGGCTGAAAACGACTATCAAGGACTCATTGGGCGAATCGCTCTGGAACTGAAATCGGAATGCTCACTGACATTTCCCCTATCTGAAAGTCTGATAAACGCCGGAAAGATGACTAAGTCCCAAAAAATAATTGTTTCAACTTTTTTCAATTTTACCCCCGTGGGATATATATTCTACCCACACAAATTTGGAACTCTCCTTCGGTACCGTCACACATATTATTCCCTCATTTAGTGGATATTTTCACAAAAAAGTGAAATTTTCAAAAATCCAGAAAATTGGCTGAAAACGACTAAATATCAAAGACTCATTGGGCGAATCGCTCTGGAACTGAAATGGGAATGCTCACTGACATTTCCCCCATCTTAAAGTCTGATAAACTCCGGAAAAATGACTAACTACAAAAAAAGATTTTTTTCAACTTTTTTCATTTTTACCCCCGTGGGATATATATTCTTCCCACACACATTTAGAACTCTCCTGGGGTACCCTCACACATATTATTCCCTCATTTAGTGGATATTTTCACAAAAAAGTGAAATTTTCAAAAATCCAGAAAATTGGCTGAAAACAACTAAATAACAATGACTCATTGGGCGAATCGCTCTGGAACTAAAATCGGAACGCTCACAGACATTTCCCCTATCTTAAAGTCTGATAAACGCCAGAAAAATGACTAAGTCCAAAAAAAATGTTTTTAGACTTTTATCAATTTTACCCCCGTGGGATATATATTCTACCCACACACATTTGGAACTCTCCTGGGGTACCCTCACACATATTATTCCCTCATTTAGTGGATATTTTCACAAAGAAGTGAAATTTTCAAAAATCCAGAAAATTGGCTGAAAACGACTAAGTATCAAGGACTCATTGGGCGAATCGCTCAAGAACTGAAATCGGAACGCTCACTGACATTTCCCCTATCTGAAAGTCTGATAAACGCCGGAAAAATGACTAAGTCCAAAAAAAATTTTTTTTCAACTTTTTTCAATTTTACCCCCGTGGGATATATATTCTACCCACACACATTTGGAACTCTCCTGGGGTACCCTCACACATATTATTCCCTCATTTAGTGGATATTTTCCCAAAAATTGAAATTTTCAAAAATCCAGAAAATTGGCTGAAAACGACTAAATATCAAGGACTCATTGGGCGAATCGCTCTGGAACTGAAATCGGAACGCTCACTGACATTTGCCCTATCTGAAAGTCTGATAAACGCCGGAAAAATGAATAAGTCCCAAAAAAAATTTTTTGCAACTTTTTTCAATTTTACCCCCGTGGGATATATATTCTACCCACACAAATTTGGAACTCTCCTTCGGTACCCTCACACATATTATTCCCTCATTTAGTGGATATTTTCACAAAGAAGTGAAATTTTCAAAAATCCAGAAAATTGGCTGAAAACGACTAAGTATCAAGGACTCATTGGGCGAATCGCTCTGGAACTGAAATCGGAACGCTCACTGACATTTCCCCTATCTGAAAGTCTGATAAACGGCGGAAAAATGACTAAGTCCAAAAAAAAATTTTTTTCAACTTTTTTCAATTTTACCCCCGTGGGATATATATTCTAGCCACACACATTTGGAACTCTCCTGGGGTACCCTCATACATATTATTCCCTCATTTAGTGGATATTTTCACAAAGAAGTGAAATTTTCAAAAATCCAGAAAATTGGCTGAAAACGACTAAGCATCAAGGACTCATTGGGCGAATCGCTCTGGAACTGAAATCGGAACGCTCACTGACATCTCCCCTATCTGAAAGTCTGATAAACGCCGGAAAAATGACTAAGTCCCAAAAAAATTTTTTTTCGACTTTTTTCAATTTTACCCCCGTGGGATATATATTCTACCCAGACAAATTTGGAACTCTCCTTCGGTACCCTCACACATACTATTCCCTCATTTAGTGGATATTTTCACAAAAAAGTGAAATTTTCAAAAATCCAGAAAATTGGCTGAAAACGACTAAATAGCAAGGACTCATTGGGCGAATCGCTCTGGAACTGAAATCGGAACGCTCACTGACATTTCCCCTATCTTAAAGTCTGATAAACGCCAGAAAAATGACTAAGTCCAAAAAAAAAATTTTTTCAACTTTTTTCAATTTTACCCCCGTGGGATATATATTCTACCCACACACATTTGGAACTCTCCTGGGGTACCCTCATACATATTATTCCCTCATTTAGTGGATATTTTCACAAAGAAGTGAAATTTTCAAAAATCCACAAAATTGGCTGAAAACAACTAAATAACAAGGACTCTTTGGGCGAATCGCTCTGGAACTAAAATCGGAACGCTCACAGACATTTCCCCTATCTGAAAGTCTGATAAACGCCGGAAAAATGACTAAGTCCAAAAAAAAATTTTTTTAGACTTTTTTCAATTTTACCCCCGTGGGATATATATTCTACCCACACACATTTGGAACTCTCCTTCGGTACCCTCATACATATTATTCCCTCATTTAGTGGATATTTTCACAAAGAAGTGAAATTTTCAAAAATCCAGAAAATTGGCTGAAAACGACTAAGCATTAAGGACTCATTGGGCGAATCGCTCTGGAACTGAAATCGGAACGCTCACTGACATCTCCCCTATCTGAAAGTCTGATAAACGCCGGAAAAATGACTAAGTCCCAAAAAAAATTTTTTTCGACTTTTTTCAATTTTACCCCCGTAGGATATATATTCTACCCAGACAAATTTGGAACTCTCCTTCGGTACCCTCACACATATTATTCCCTCATTTAGTGGATATTTTCACAAAAAAGTGAAATTTTCAAAAATCCAGAAAATTGGCTGAAAACGACTAAATAGCAAGGACTCATTGGGCAAATCGCTCTGGAACTGAAATCGGAACGCTCACTGACATTTCCCCTATCTTAAAGTCTGATAAACGCCAGAAAAATGACTAAGTCCAAAAAAAAATTTTTTTAGACTTTTTTCAATTTTACCCCCGTGGGATATATATTCTACCCACACACATTTGGAACTCTCCTTCGGTACCCTCACACATATTATTCCCTCATTTAGTGGATATTTTCACAAAAAAGTGAAATTTTCAAAAATCCAGAAAATTGGCTGAAAACGACTAAATATCAAGGACTCATTGGGCGAATTGATCTGGAACTGAAATTGGAACGCTCACTGACATTTGCCCTATCTGAAAGTCTGATAAACGCCGGAAAAATGACTAAGTCCAAAAAAAAATTTTTTTCAACTTTTTTCAATTTTACCCCCGTGGGATATATATTCTTCCCACACACATTTAGAACTCTCCTGGGTTACCCTCACACATATTATTCCCTCATTTAGTGGATATTTTCACAAAAAAGTGAAATTTTCAAAAATCCAGAAAATTGGCTGAAAACAACTAAATAACAAGGACACATTGGGCGAATCGCTCTGGAACTGAAATCGGAACGCTCACTGACATTTCCCCTATCTGAAAGTCTGATAAACGCCGGAAAAATGACGAAGTCCCAAAAAAAATTTTTTTTAGATTTTTTTCAATTTTACCCCGTGGGATATATATTCTTCCCACACACATTTAGAACTCTCCTGGGTTACCCTCACACATATTATTCCCTCATTTAGTGGATATTTTCACAAAAAAGTGAAATTTTCAAAAATCCAGAAAATTGGCTGAAAACGACTAAATATCAAGGACTCATTGGGCGAATTGATCTGGAACTGAAATCGGAACGCTCACTGACATTTGCCCTATCTGAAAGTCTGATAAACGCCGGAAAAATGACTAAGTCCAAAAAAAAAATTTTTTTCAACTTTTTTCAATTTTACCCCCGTGGGATATATATTCTTCCCACACACATTTAGAACTCTCCTGGGTTACCCTCACACATATTATTCCCTCATTTAGTGGATATTTTCACAAAAAAGTGAAATTTTCAAAAATCCAGAAAATTGGCTGAAAACAACTAAATAACAAGGACACATTGGGCGAATCGCTCTGGAACTGAAATCGGAACGCTCACTGACATTTCCCCTATCTGAAAGTCTGATAAACGCCGGAAAAATGACGAAGTCCCAAAAAAAATTTTTTTTAGATTTTTTTCAATTTTACCCCGTGGGATATATATTCTACCCACACAAATTTGGAACTCTCCTTCGGTACCCTCACACATATTATTGACTCATTTAGTGGATATTTTCACAAAGAAGTGAAATTTTCAAAAATCCAGAAAATTGGCTGAAAACGACTAAATATCAAGGACTCATTGGGCGAATCGCTCTGGAACTGAAATGGGAATGCTCACTGACATTTCCCCTATCTTAAAGTCTGATAAACGCCAGAAAAATGACTAAGTCCAAAAAAAAATTTTTTTCAACTTTTTTCAATTTTACCCCCGTGGGATATATATTCTAGCCACACACATTTGGAACTCTCCTGGGGTACCCTCATACATATTATTCCCTCATTTAGTGGATATTTTCACAAAGAAGTGAAATTTAAAAAAAAACAGAAAATTCCCTGAAAACGACTAAGCATCAAGGACTCATTGGGCGAATCGCTCTGGAACTGAAATCGGAACGCTCACTGACATCTCCCCTATCTGAAAGTCTGATAAACGCCGGAAAAATGACTAAGTCCCAAAAAAAATTTTTTTTGACTTTTTTCAATTTTACCCCCGTGGGATATATATTCTACCCACACACATTTGGAACTCTCCTGGGGTACCCTCACACATATTATTCCCTCATTAAGTGGATATTTTCACAAAAAAGTGAAATTTTCAAAAATCCAGAAAATTGGCTGAAAACAACTAAATATCAAAGACTCATTGGGCGAATCGCTCTGGAACTGAAATGGGAATGCTCACTGACATTTCCCCTATCTTAAAGTATGATAAACGCCAGAAAAATGACTAAGTCCAAAAAAAATTTTTTTAGACTTTTATCAATTTTACCCCCGTGGGATATATATTCTACCCACACACATTTGGAACTCTCCTGGGGTACCCTCACACATATTATTCCCTCATTTAGTGGATATTTTCACAAAGAAGTGAAATTTTCAAAAATCCAGAAAATTGGCTGAAAACGACTAAGTATCAAGGACTCATTGGGCGAATCGCTCAAGAACTGAAATCGGAACGCTCACTGACATTTCCCCTATCTGAAAGTCTGATAAACGCCGGAAAAATGACTAAGTCCAAAAAAAAATTTTTTTCAACTTTTTTCAATTTTACCCCCGTGGGATATATATTCTACCCACACAAATTTGGAACTCTCCTTCGGTACCCTCACACATATTATTCCCTCATTTAGTGGATATTTTCACAAAAAAGTGAAATTTTCAAAAATCCAGAAAACTGGCTGAAAACGACTAAATATCAAAGACTCATTGGGCGAATCGCTCTGGAACTGAAATGGGAGTGCTCACTGACATTTCCCCCATCTTAAAGTCTGATAAACGCAGGAAAAATGACAAAGTCCAAAAAAAATTTTTTTTCAACTTTTTTCAATTTTACCCCCGTGGGATATATATTCTAGCCACACACATTTGGAACTCTCCTGGGGTACCCTCATACATATTACTCCCTCATTTAGTGGAAATTTTCACAAAGAAGTGAAATTTCCAAAAATCCAGAAAATTGGGTGAAAACGACTAAGTATCAAGGACTCATTGGGCAAATCGCTCTGGAACTGAAATCAGAACGCTCACTGACATCTCCCCTATCTGAAAGTCTGATAAACGCCAGAAAAATGGCTAAGTCCCAAAAAAAAAATTTTTCAACTTTTTTCAATTTTACCCCCGTGGGATATATATTCTACCCACACAAATTTGGAACTCTCCTTCGGTACCCTCACACATATTATTCCCTCATTTAGTGGATATTTTCACAAAAAAGTGAAATTTTCAAAAATCCAGAAAATTGGCTGAAAACGACTATCAAGGACTCATTGGGCGAATCGCTCTGGAACTGAAATCGGAATGCTCACTGACATTTCCCCTATCTGAAAGTCTGATAAACGCCGGAAAGATGACTAAGTCCCAAAAAATAATTGTTTCAACTTTTTTCAATTTTACCCCCGTGGGATATATATTCTACCCACACAAATTTGGAACTCTCCTTCGGTACCGTCACACATATTATTCCCTCATTTAGTGGATATTTTCACAAAGAAGTGAAATTTTCAAAAATCCAGAAAATTGGCTGAAAACGACTAAGTATCAAGGACTCATTGGGCGAATCGCTCAAGAACTGAAATCGGAACGCTCACTGACATTTCCCCTATCTGAAAGTCTGATAAACGCCGGAAAAATGACTAAGTCCAAAAAAAAATTTTTTTCAACTTTTTTCAATTTTACCCCCGTGGGATATATATTCTACCCACACACATTTGGAACTCTCCTGGGGTACCCTCACACATATTATTCCCTCATTTAGTGGATATTTTCCCAAAAATTGAAATTTTCAAAAATCCAGAAAATTGGCTGAAAACGACTAAATATCAAGGACTCATTGGGCGAATCGCTCTGGAACTGAAATCGGAACGCTCACTGACATTTGCCCTATCTGAAAGTCTGATAAACGCCGGAAAAATGAATAAGTCCCAAAAAAAATTTTTTGCAACTTTTTTCAATTTTACCCCCGTGGGATATATATTCTACCCACACAAATTTGGAACTCTCCTTCGGTACCCTCACACATATTATTCCCTCATTTAGTGGATATTTTCACAAAAAAGTGAAATTTTCAAAAATCCAGAAAATTGGCTGAAAACGACTAAATATCAAGGACTCATTGGGCGAATCGCTCTGGAACTGAAATGGGAATGCTCACTGACATTTCCCCTATCTTAAAGTCTGATAAACGCCAGAAAAATGACTAAGTCCAAAAAAAAATTTTTTTCAACTTTTTTCAATTTTACCCCCGTGGGATATATATTCTACCCACACACATTTGGAACTCTCCTGGGGTACCCTCACACATATTATTCCCTCATTTAGTGGATATTTTCACAAAGAAGTGAAATTTTCAAAAATCCAGAAAATTGGCTGAAAACGACTAAGTATCAAGGACTCATTGGGCGAATCGCTCTGGAACTGAAATGGGAATGCTCACTGACATTTCCCCTATCTTAAAGTCTGATAAACGCCAGAAAAATGACTAAGTCCAAAAAAAAATTTTTTTCAACTTTTTTCAATTTTACCCCCGTGGGATATATATTCTAGCCACACACATTTGGAACTCTCCTGGGGTACCCTCATACATATTATTCCCTCATTTAGTGGATATTTTCACAAAGAAGTGAAATTTTCAAAAATCCAGAAAATTGGCTGAAAACAACTAAATAACAAGGACTCTTTGGGCGAATCGCTCTGGAACTAAAATCGGAACGCTCACAGACATTTCCCCTATCTGAAAGTCTGATAAACGCCGGAAAAATGACTAAGTCCAAAAAAAAATTTTTTTAGACTTTTTTCAATTTTACCCCCGTGGGATATATATTCTACCCACACACATTTGGAACTCTCCTTCGGTACCCTCATACATATTATTCCCTCATTTAGTGGATATTTTCACAAAGAAGTGAAATTTTCAAAAATCCAGAAAATTGGCTGAAAACGACTAAGCATTAAGGACTCATTGGGCGAATCGCTCTGGAACTGAAATCGGAACGCTCACTGACATCTCCCCTATCTGAAAGTCTGATAAACGCCGGAAAAATGACTAAGTCCCAAAAAAATTTTTTTTCGACTTTTTTCAATTTTACCCCCGTGGGATATATATTCTACCCAGACAAATTTGGAACTCTCCTTCGGTACCCTCACACATATTATTCCCTCATTTAGTGGATATTTTCACAAAAAAGTGAAATTTTCAAAAATCCAGAAAATTGGCTGAAAACGACTAAATAGCAAGGACTCATTGGGCGAATCGCTCTGGAACTGAAATCGGAACGCTCACTGACATTTCCCCTATCTTAAAGTCTGATAAACGCCAGAAAAATGACTAAGTCCAAAAAAAAATTTTTTTAGACTTTTTTCAATTTTACCCCCGTGGGATATATATTCTACCCACACACATTTGGAACTCTCCTTCGGTACCCTCACACATATTATTCCCTCATTTAGTGGATATTTTCACAAAAAAGTGAAATTTTCAAAAATCCAGAAAATTGGCTGAAAACGACTAAATATCAAGGACTCATTGGGCGAATTGATCTGGAACTGAAATCGGAACGCTCACTGACATTTGCCCTATCTGAAAGTCTGATAAACGCCGGAAAAATGACTAAGTCCAAAAAAAAATTTTTTTCAACTTTTTTCAATTTTACCCCCGTGGGATATATATTCTTCCCACACACATTTAGAACTCTCCTGGGTTACCCTCACACATATTATTCCCTCATTTAGTGGATATTTTCACAAAAAAGTGAAATTTTCAAAAATCCAGAAAATTGGCTGAAAACAAGTAAATAACAAGGACACATTGGGCGAATCGCTCTGGAACTGAAATCGGAACGCTCACTGACATTTCCCCTATCTTAAAGTCTGATAAACGCCAGAAAAATGACTAAGTCCAAAAAAAAATTTTTTTCAACTTTTTTCAATTTTACCCCCGTGGGATATATATTCTAGCCACACACATTTGGAACTCTCCTGGGGTACCCTCATACATATTATTCCCTCATTTAGTGGATATTTTCACAAAGAAGTGAAATTTTCAAAAATCCAGAAAATTGGCTGAAAACAACTAAATAACAAGGACTCTTTGGGCGAATCGCTCTGGAACTAAAATCGGAACGCTCACAGACATTTCCCCTATCTGAAAGTCTGATAAACGCCGGAAAAATGACTAAGTCCAAAAAAAAATTTTTTTAGACTTTTTTCAATTTTACCCCCGTGGGTTATATATTCTACCCACACACATTTGGAACTCTCCTTCGGTACCCTCATACATATTATTCCCTCATTTAGTGGATATTTTCACAAAGAAGTGAAATTTTCAAAAATCCAGAAAATTGGCTGAAAACGACTAAGCATTAAGGACTCATTGGGCGAATCGCTCTGGAACTGAAATCGGAACGCTCACTGACATCTCCCCTATCTGAAAGTCTGATAAACGCCGGAAAAATGACTAAGTCCCAAAAAAATTTTTTTTCGACTTTTTTCAATTTTACCCCCGTGGGATATATATTCTACCCAGACAAATTTGGAACTCTCCTTCGGTACCCTCACACATATTATTCCCTCATTTAGTGGATATTTTCACAAAAAAGTGAAATTTTCAAAAATCCAGAAAATTGGCTGAAAACGACTAAATAGCAAGGACTCATTGGGCGAATCGCTCTGGAACTGAAATCGGAACGCTCACTGACATTTCCCCTATCTTAAAGTCTGATAAACGCCAGAAAAATGACTAAGTCCAAAAAAAAATTTTTTTAGACTTTTTTCAATTTTACCCCCGTGGGATATATATTCTACCCACACACATTTGGAACTCTCCTTCGGTACCCTCACACATATTATTCCCTCATTTAGTGGATATTTTCACAAAAAAGTGAAATTTTCAAAAATCCAGAAAATTGGCTGAAAACGACTAAATATCAAGGACTCATTGGGCGAATTGATCTGGAACTGAAATCGGAACGCTCACTGACATTTGCCCTATCTGAAAGTCTGATAAACGCCGGAAAAATGACTAAGTCCAAAAAAAAATTTTTTTCAACTTTTTTCAATTTTACCCCCGTGGGATATATATTCTTCCCACACACATTTAGAACTCTCCTGGGTTACCCTCACACATATTATTCCCTCATTTAGTGGATATTTTCACAAAAAAGTGAAATTTTCAAAAATCCAGAAAATTGGCTGAAAACAACTAAATAACAAGGACACATTGGGCGAATCGCTCTGGAACTGAAATCGGAACGCTCACTGACATTTCCCCTATCTGAAAGTCTGATAAACGCCGGAAAAATGACGAAGTCCCAAAAAAAATTTTTTTTAGATTTTTTTCAATTTTACCCCGTGGGATATATATTCTTCCCACACACATTTAGAACTCTCCTGGGTTACCCTCACACATATTATTCCCTCATTTAGTGGATATTTTCACAAAAAAGTGAAATTTTCAAAAATCCAGAAAATTGGCTGAAAACGACTAAATATCAAGGACTCATTGGGCGAATTGATCTGGAACTGAAATCGGAACGCTCACTGACATTTGCCCTATCTGAAAGTCTGATAAACGCCGGAAAAATGACTAAGTCCAAAAAAAAATTTTTTTTCAACTTTTTTCAATTTTACCCCCGTGGGATATATATTCTTCCCACACACATTTAGAACTCTCCTGGGTTACCCTCACACATATTATTCCCTCATTTAGTGGATATTTTCACAAAAAAGTGAAATTTTCAAAAATCCAGAAAATTGGCTGAAAACGACTAAGTATCAAGGACTCATTGGGCGAATCGCTCTGGAACTGAAATCGGAACGCTCACTGACATTTCCCCTATCTGAAAGTCTGATAAACGCCGGAAAAATGACTAAGTCCCAAAAAAAAATTTTTTCAACTTTTTTCAATTTTACCCCTGTGGGATATATATTCTACCCACACAAATTTGGAACTCTCCTTCGGTACCCTCACACATATTATTCCCTCATTTAGTGGATATTTTCACAAAAAAGTGAAATTTTCAAAAATCCAGAAAATTGGCTGAAAACGACTAAATATCAAAGACTCATTGGGCGAATCGCTCTGGAACTGAAAGGGGAATGCTCACTGACATTTCCCCTATCTTAAAGTCTGATAAACGCCAGAAAAATGACTAAGTTCAAAAAAAAAATTTTTTTAACTTTTTTCAATTTTACCCCCGTCAGATATATATTCTACCCACACACATTTGGAACTCTCCTGGGGTACCCTCATACATATTATTCCCTCATTTAGTGGATATTTTCACAAAGAAGTGAAATTTTCAAAAATCCAGAAAATTGGCTGAAAACAACTAAATAACAAGGACTCTTTGGGCGAATCGCTCTGGAACTAAAATCGGAACGCTCACAGACATTTCCCCTATCTGAAAGTCTGATAAACGCCGGAAAAATGACTAAGTCCAAAAAAAAATTTTTTTAGACTTTTTTCAATTTTACCCCCGTGGGATATATATTCTACCCACACACATTTGGAACTCTCCTGGGGTACCCTCACACATATTATTCCCTCATTTAGTGGATATTTTCACAAAAAAGTGAAATTTTCAAAAATCCAGAAAATTGGCTGAAAACAACTAAATAACAAGGACACATTGGGCGAATCGCTCTGGAACTGAAATCGGAACGCTCGCTGACATTTCCCCTATCTGAAAGTCTGATAAATGCCGGAAAAATGACGAAGTCCCAAAAAAAATTTTTTTTAGATTTTTTTCAATTTTACCCCGTGGGATATATATTCTACCCACACACATTTGGAACTCTCCTGGGGTACCCTCACACATATTATTCCCTCATTTAGTGGATATTTTCACAAAAAAGTGAAATTTTCAAAAATCCAGAAAATTGGCTGAAAACGACTAAATATCAAAGACTCATTGGGCGAATCGCTCTGAAACTGAAATGGGAATGCTCACTGACATTTCCCCTATCTTAAAGTCTGATAAACGCCAGAAAAATGACTAAGTTCAAAAAAAAAATTTTTTCAACTTTTTTCAATTTTACCCCCGTCAGATATATATTCTACCCACACACATTTGGAACTCTCCTGGGGTACCCTCATACATATTATTCCCTCATTTAGTGGATATTTTCACAAAAAAGTGAAATTTTCAAAAATCCAGAAAATTGGCTGAAAAAGACTAAATAACAAGGACTCATTGGGCGAAGCGCTCTGGAACTAAAATCGTAACGCTCACTGACATTTCCCCTATCTGAAAGTCAGATAAACGCCGGAAAAATGACTAAGTCCCAAAAAAAAATTTTTTCAACTTTTTTCAATTTTACCCAAGTGGGATATATATTCTACCCACACACATTTGGAACTCTCCTGGGGTACCCTCACACATATTATTCCCTCATTTAGTGGACATTTTCACAAAGAAGTGAAATTTTCAAAAATCCAGAAAATTGGCTGAAAACGACTAAGTATCAAGGACTCATTGGGCGAATCGCTCTGGAACTGAAATCGGAATGCTCACTGACATTTCCCCTATCTGAAAGTCTGATAAACGCCGGAAAAATGACTAAATCCAAAAAAAAAATTTTTTTCAACTTTTTTCAATTTTACCCCCGTGGGATATATATTCTACCCACACAAATTTGGAACTCTCCTTCGGTACCCTCACACATATTATTGACTCATTTAGTGGATATTTTCACAAAGAAGTGAAATTTTCAAAAATCCCGAAAATTGGCTGAAAACGACTAAGTATCAAGGACTCATTGGGCGAATCGCTCTGGAACTAAAATCGGAACGCTCACAGACATTTCCCCTATCTGAAAGTCTGATAAACGCCGGAAAAATGACTAAGTCCAAAAAAAAATTTTTTTAGACTTTTTTCAATTTTACCCCCGTGGGATATATATTCTACCCACACACATTTGGAACTCTCCTTCGGTACCCTCATACATATTATTCCCTCATTTAGTGGATATTTTCACAAAGAAGTGAAATTTTCAAAAATCCAGAAAATTGGCTGAAAACGACTAAGCATTAAGGACTCATTGGGCGAATCGCTCTGGAACTGAAATCGGAACGCTCACTGACATCTCCCCTATCTGAAAGTCTGATAAACGCCGGAAAAATGACTAAGTCCAAAAAAAAATTTTTTTCAACTTTTTTCAATTTTACCCCCGTGGGATATATATTCTTCCCACACACATTTAGAACTCTCCTGGGTTACCCTCACACATATTATTCCCTCATTTAGTGGATATTTTCACAAAAAAGTGAAATTTTCAAAAATCCAGAAAATTGGCTGAAAACAACTAAATAACAAGGACACATTGGGCGAATCGCTCTGGAACTGAAATCGGAACGCTCACTGACATTTCCCCTATCTGAAAGTCTGATAAACGCCGGAAAAATGACGAAGTCCCAAAAAAAATTTTTTTTAGATTTTTTTCAATTTTACCCCGTGGGATATATATTCTTCCCACACACATTTAGAACTCTCCTGGGTTACCCTCACACATATTATTCCCTCATTTAGTGGATATTTTCACAAAAAAGTGAAATTTTCAAAAATCCAGAAAATTGGCTGAAAACGACTAAATATCAAGGACTCATTGGGCGAATTGATCTGGAACTGAAATCGGAATGCTCACTGACATTTGCCCTATCTGAAAGTCTGATAAACGCCGGAAAAATGACTAAGTCCAAAAAAAAATTTTTTTTCAACTTTTTTCAATTTTACCCCCGTGGGATATATATTCTTCCCACACACATTTAGAACTCTCCTGGGTTACCCTCACACATATTATTCCCTCATTTAGTGGATATTTTCACAAAAAAGTGAAATTTTCAAAAATCCAGAAAATTGGCTGAAAACAACTAAATAACAAGGACACATTGGGCGAATCGCTCTGGAACTGAAATCGGAACGCTCACTGACATTTCCCCTATCTGAAAGTCTGATAAACGCCGGAAAAATGACGAAGTCCCAAAAAAAATTTTTTTTAGATTTTTTTCAATTTTACCCCGTGGGATATATATTCTTCCCACACACATTTAGAACTCTCCTGGGTTACCCTCACACATATTATTCCCTCATTTAGTGGATATTTTCACAAAAAAGTGAAATTTTCAAAAATCCAGAAAATTGGCTGAAAACGACTAAGTATCAAGGACTCATTGGGCGAATCGCTCTGGAACTGAAATCGGAACGCTCACTGACATTTCCCCTATCTGAAAGTCTGATAAACGCCGGAAAAATGACTAAGTCCCAAAAAAAAATTTTTTCAACTTTTTTCAATTTTACCCCTGTGGGATATATATTCTACCCACACAAATTTGGAACTCTCCTTCGGTACCCTCACACATATTATTCCCTCATTTAGTGGATATTTTCACAAAAAAGTGAAATTTTCAAAAATCCAGAAAATTGGCTGAAAACGACTAAATATCAAAGACTCATTGGGCGAATCGCTCTGGAACTGAAATGGGAATGCTCACTGACATTTCCCCTATCTTAAAGTCTGATAAACGCCAGAAAAATGACTAACTCCAAAAAAAAAATTTTTTTCAACTTTTTTCAATTTTACCCCCGTGGGATATATATTCTACCCACACAAATTTGGAACTCTCCTTCGGTACCCTCACACATATTATTGACTCATTTAGTGGATATTTTCACAAAGAAGTGAAATTTTCAAAAATCCAGAAAATTGGCTGAAAACGACTAAGCATCAAGGACTCATTGGGCGAATCGCTCTGGAACTGAAAGGGGAATGCTCACTGACATTTCCCCTATCTTAAAGTCTGATAAACGCCAGAAAAATGACTAAGTTCAAAAAAAAAATTTTTTTAACTTTTTTCAATTTTACCCCCGTCAGATATATATTCTACCCACACACATTTGGAACTCTCCTGGGGTACCCTCATACATATTATTCCCTCATTTAGTGGATATTTTCACAAAGAAGTGAAATTTTCAAAAATCCAGAAAATTGGCTGAAAACAACTAAATAACAAGGACTCTTTGGGCGAATCGCTCTGGAACTAAAATCGGAACGCTCACAGACATTTCCCCTATCTGAAAGTCTGATAAACGCCGGAAAAATGACTAAGTCCAAAAAAAAATTTTTTTAGACTTTTTTCAATTTTACCCCCGTGGGATATATATTCTACCCACACACATTTGGAACTCTCCTGGGGTACCCTCACACATATTATTCCCTCATTTAGTGGATATTTTCACAAAAAAGTGAAATTTTCAAAAATCCAGAAAATTGGCTGAAAACGACTAAATATCAAGGACTCATTGGGCGAATTGATCTGGAACTGAAATCGGAACGCTCACTGACATTTGCCCTATCTGAAAGTCTGATAAACGCCGGAAAAATGACTAAGTCCAAAAAAAAAATTTTTTCAACTTTTTTCAATTTTACCCCCGTGGGATATATATTCTTCCCACACACATTTAGAACTCTCCTGGGTTACCCTCACACATATTATTCCCTCATTTAGTGGATATTTTCACAAAAAAGTGAAATTTTCAAAAATCCAGAAAATTGGCTGAAAACAACTAAATAACAAGGAGACATTGGGCGAATCGCTCTGGAACTGAAATCGGAACGCTCGCTGACATTTCCCCTATCTGAAAGTCTGATAAATGCCGGAAAAATGACGAAGTCCCAAAAAAAATTTTTTTTAGATTTTTTTCAATTTTACCCCGTGGGATATATATTCTACCCACACACATTTGGAACTCTCCTGGGGTACCCTCACACATATTATTCCCTCATTTAGTGGATATTTTCACAAAAAAGTGAAATTTTCAAAAAGCCAGAAAATTGGCTGAAAACGACTAAATATCAAAGACTCATTGGGCGAATCGCTCTGAAACTGAAATGGGAATGCTCACTGACATTTCCCCTATCTTAAAGTCTGATAAACGCCAGAAAAATGACTAAGTTAAAAAAAAAAATTTTTTCAACTTTTTTCAATTTTACCCCCGTCAGATATATATTCTACCCACACACATTTGGAACTCTCCTGGGGTACCCTCATACATATTATTCCCTCATTTAGTGGATATTTTCACAAAAAAGTGAAATTTTCAAAAATCCAGAAAATTGGCTGAAAAAGACTAAATAACAAGGACTCATTGGGCAAAGCGCTCTGGAACTAAAATCGTAACGCTCACTGACATTTCCCCTATCTGAAAGTCAGATAAACGCCGGAAAAATGACTAAGTCCCAAAAAAAAATTTTTTCAACTTTTTTCAATTTTACCCAAGTGGGATATATATTCTACCCACACACATTTGGAACTCTCCTGGGGTACCCTCACACATATTATTCCCTCATTTAGTGGACATTTTCACAAAGAAGTGAAATTTTCAAAAATCCAGAAAATTGGCTGAAAACGACTAAGTATCAAGGACTCATTGGGCGAATCGCTCTGGAACTGAAATCGGAATGCTCACTGACATTTCCCCTATCTGAAAGTCTGATAAACGCCGGAAAAATGACTAAATCCAAAAAAAAAATTTTTTTCAACTTTTTTCAATTTTACCCCCGTGGGATATATATTCTACCCACACAAATTTGGAACTCTCCTTCGGTACCCTCACACATATTATTGACTCATTTAGTGGATATTTTCACAAAGAAGTGAAATTTTCAAAAATCCAGAAAATTGGCTGAAAACGACTAAGTATCAAGGACTCATTGGGCGAATCGCTCTGGAACTGAAATCGGAACGCTCACTGACATTTCCCCTATCTTAAAGTCTGATAAACGCCAGAAAAATGACTAAGTTCAAAAAAAAAATTTTTTTAACTTTTTTCAATTTTACCCCCGTCAGATATTCATTCTACCCACACACATTTGGAACTCTCCTGGGGTACCCTCATACATATTATTCCCTCATTTAGTGGATATTTTCACAAAAAAGTGAAATTTTCAAAAATCCAGAAAATTGGCTGAAAAAGACTAAATAACAAGGACTCATTGGGCGAAGCGCTCTGGAACTAAAATCGGAACGCTCACTGACATTTCCCCTATCTGAAAGTCTGATAAACGCCGGAAAAATGACTAAGTCCAAAAAAAAATTTTTTTCAACTTTTTTCAATTTTACCCCCGTGGGATATATATTCTACCCACACACATTTGGAACTCTCCTGGGGTACCCTCACACATATTATTCAGTCATTTAGTGGATATTTTCACAAAGAAGTGAAATTTTCAAAAATCCAGAAAATTGGCTGAAAACGACTAAGTATCAAGGACTCATTGGGCGAATCGCTCTGGAACTGAAATGGGAATGCTCACTGACATTTCCCCTATATTAAAGTCTGATAAACGGCAGAAAAATGACTAACTCCAAAAAAAAAATTTTTTTCAACTTTTTTCAATTTTACCCCCGTGGGATATATATTCTTCCCACACACATTTAGAACTCTCCTGGGGTACCCTCACACATATTATTCCCTCATTTAGTGGATATTTTCACAAAAAAGTGAAATTTTCAAAAATCCAGAAAATTGGCTGAAAACGACAAAGTGTCAAGGACTCATTGGGCGAATCGCTCTGGAACTGAAATCGGAACGCTCACTGACATTTCCCCTATCTGAAAGTCTGATAAACGCCGGAAAAATGACTAAGTCCCAAAAAAAAATTTTTTAAACTTTTTTCAATTTTACCCCCGTGGGATATATATTCTACCCACACAAATTTGGAACTCTCCTTCAGTACCCTCACACATATTATTCCCTCATTTAGTGGATATTTTCACAAAGAAGTGAAATTTTCAAAAATCCAGAAAATTGGCTGAAAACGACTAAGTATCAAGGACTCATTGGGCGAATCGCTCTGGAACTGAAATGGGAATGCTCACTGACATTTCCCCTATCTTAAAGTCTGATAAACGCCAGAAAAATGACTAAGTTCAAAAAAATTTTTTTTTCAACTTTTTTCAATTTTACCCCCGTCAGATATATATTCTACCCACACACATTTGGAACTCTCCTGGGGTACCCTCATACATATTATTCCCTCATTTAGTGGATATTTTCACAAAAAAGTGAAATTTTCAAAAATCCAGAAAATTGGCTGAAAAAGACGAAATAACAAGGACTCATTGGGCGAAGCGCTCTGGAACTAAAATCGGAACGCTCACTGACATTTCCCCTATCTGAAAGTCTGATAAACGCCGGAAAAATGACTAAGTCCCAAAAAAAAATTTTTTCAACTTTTTTCAATTTTACCCCAGTGGGATATATATTCTACCCACACACATTTGGAACTCTCCTGGGGTACCCTCACACATATTATTCCCTCATTTAGTGGACATTTTCACAAAGAAGTGCAATTTTCAAAAATCCAGAAAATTGGCTGAAAACGACTAAATATCAAAGACTCATTGGGCGAATCGCTCTGGAACTGAAAGGGGAATGCTCACTGACATTTCCCCTATCTTAAAGTCTGATAAACGCCAGAAAAATGACTAAGTTCAAAAAAAAAATTTTTTAACTTTTTTCAATTTTACCCCCGTCAGATATATATTCTACCCACACACATTTGGAACTCTCCTGGGGTACCCTCACACATATTATTCCCTCATTTAGTGGATATTTTCACAAAAAAGTGAAATTTTCAAAAATCCAGAAAATTGGCTGAAAACGACTAAATATCAAGGACTCATTGGGCGAATTGATCTGGAACTGAAATCGGAACGCTCACTGACATTTGCCCTATCTGAAAGTCTGATAAACGCCGGAAAAATGACTAAGTCCAAAAAAAAATTTTTTCAACTTTTTTCAATTTTACACCCATGGGATATATATTCTACCCACACAAATTTGGAACTCTCCTTCGGTACCCTCACACATATTATTGACTCATTTAGTGGATATTTTCACAAAAAAGTGAAATTTTCAAAAATCCAGAAAATTGACTGAAAACGACTAAATATCAAAGACTCATTGGGCGAATCGCTCTGGAACTGAAATGGGAATGCTCACTGACATTTCCCCTATCTTAAAGTCTGATAAACGCCAGAAAAATGACTAAGTTCAAAAAAAAAATTTTTTTAACTTTTTTCAATTTTACCCCCGTCAGATATTCATTCTACCCACACACATTTGGAACTCTCCTGGGGTACCCTCATACATATTATTCCCTCATTTAGTGGATATGTTCACAAAGAAGTGAAATTTTCAAAAATCCAGAAAATTGGCTGAAAACGACTAAGTATCAAGGACTCATTGGGCGAATCACTCTGGAACTGAAATGAGAATGCTCACTGACATTTCCCCTATCTTAAAGTCTGATAAACGGCAGAAAAATGACTAACTCCAAAAAAAAAAATTTTTTCAACTTTTTTCAATTTTACCCCCGTGGGATATATATTCTTCCCACACACATTTAGAACTCTCCTGGGGTACCCTCACACATATTATTCCCTCATTTAGTGGATATTTTCACAAAAAAGTGAAATTTTCAAAAATCCAGAAAATTGGCTGAAAAAGACTAAATAACAAGGACTCATTGGGCGAATCGCTCTGGAACTGAAATCGGAACGCTCACTGACATTTCCCCTATCTGAAAGTCTGATAAACGCCGGAAAAATGACTAAGTCCCAAAAAAAATTTTTTTCAACTTTTTTCAATTTTACACCCGTGGGATATATATTCTACCCACACAAATTTGGAACTCTCCTTCGGTACCCTCACACATATTATTGACTCATTTAGTGGATATTTTCACAAAAAAGTGAAATTTTCAAAAATCCAGAAAATTGGCTGAAAACGACTAAATATCAAAGACTCATTGGGCGAATCGCTCTGGAACTGAAATGGGAATGCTCACTGACATTTCCCCTATCTTAAAGTCTGATAAACGCCAGAAAAATGGCTAAGTCCCAAAAAAAAATTTTTTCAACTTTTTTCAATTTTACCCCAGTGGGATATATATTCTACCCACACACATTTGGAACTCTCCTGGGGTACCCTCACACATATTATTCCCTCATTTAGTGGACATTTTCACAAAGAAGTGAAATTTTCAAAAATCCAGAAAATTGGCTAAAAATGACTAAGTATCAAGGACTCATTGGCCGAATCGCTCTGGAACTGAAATCGGAACGCTCACTGACATTTCCCCTATCTGAAAGTCTGATAAACGCCGGAAAAATGACTAAGTCCCAAAAAAAAATGTTTTCAACTTTTTTCAATTTTACCCCCGTGGGATATATATTCTACCCACACAAATTTGGAACTCTCCTTCGGTACCCTCACACATATTATTCCCTCATTTAGTGGATATTTTCACAAAAAAGTGAAATTTTCATAAATCCAGAAAATTGGCTGAAAACGACTAAATATCAAAGACTCATTGGGCGAATCGCTCTGGAACTGAAATCGGAACGCTCACTGACATTTCCCCTATCTGAAAGTCTGATAAACGCCGGAAAAATGACTAAGTCCAAAAAAAAATTTTTTTCAACTTTTTTCAATTTTACCCCCGTGGGATATATATTCTACCCACACACATTTGGAACGCTCCTGGGGTACCCTCACACATATTATTCCCTCATTTAGTGGATATTTTCACAAAGAAGTGATATTTTCAAAAATCCAGAAAATTGGCTAAAAATGACTAAGTATCAAGGACTCATTGGCCGAATCGCTCTGGAACTGAAATCGGAACGCTCACTGACATTTCCCCTATCTGAAAGTCTGATAAACGCCGGAAAAATGACTAAGTCCCAAAAAAAAATGTTTTCAACTTTTTTCAATTTTACCCCCGTGGGATATATATTCTACCCACACAAATTTGGAACTCTCCTTCGGTACCCTCACACATATTATTCCCTCATTTAGTGGATATTTTCACAAAAAAGTGAAATTTTCAAAAATCCAGAAAATTGGCTGAAAACGACTAAATATCAAAGACTCATTGGGCGAATCGCTCTGGAACTGAAATCGGAACGCTCACTGACATTTCCCCTATCTGAAAGTCTGATAAACGCCGGAAAAATGACTAAGTCCAAAAAAAAATTTTTTTCAACTTTTTTCAATTTTACCCCCGTGGGATATATATTCTACCCACACACATTTGGAACTCTCCTGGGGTACCCTCACACATATTATTCCCTCATTTAGTGGATATTTTCACAAAGAAGTGAAATTTTCAAAAATCCAGAAAATTGGCTGAAAACGACTAAGTATCAAGGACTCATTGGGCGAATCGCTCTGGAACTGAAATCGGAATGCTCACTGACATTTCCCCTATCTTAAAGTCTGATAAACGCCAGAAAAATGACTAACTCCAAAAAAAAAATTTTTTTCAACTTTTTTCAATTTTACCCCCGTGGGATATATATTCTACCCACACAAATTTGGAACTCTCCTTCGGTACCCTCACACATATTATTGACTCATTTAGTGGATATTTTCACAAAGAAGTGAAATTTTCAAAAATCCAGAAAATTGGCTGAAAACGACTAAGTATCAAGGACTCATTGGGTGAATCGCTCTGGAACTGAAATGGGAATGCTCACTGACATTTCCCCTATCTTAAAGTCTGATAAACGGCAGAAAAATGACTAACTCCAAAAAAAAAAATTTTTTTCAACTTTTTTCAATTTTACCCCCGTCAGATATATATTCTACCCACACACATTTGGAACTCTCCTGGGGTACCCTCATACATATTATTCCCTCATTTAGTGGATATTTTCACAAAAAAGTGAAATTTTCAAAAATCCAGAAAATTGGCTGAAAAAGACTAAATAACAAGGACTCATTGGGCGAAGCGCTCTGGAACTAAAATCGGAACGCTCACTGACATTTCCCCTATCTGAAAGTCTGATAAACGCCGGAAAAATGACGAAGTCCTAAAAAAAAATTTTTTTAGACTTTTTTCAATTTTACCCCCGTGGGATATATATTCTACCCACACACATTTGGAACTCTCCTGGGGTACAATCACACATATTATTCCCTCATTTAGTGGATATTTTCACAAAAAAGTGAAATTTTCAAAAATCCAGAAAATTGGCTGAAAACGACTAAATATCAAGGACTCATTGGGCGAGTCAATCTGGAACTGAAATCGGAACGCTCACTGACATTTCCCCTATCTGAAAGTCTGATAAACGCCGGAAAAATGACTAAGTCCAAAAAAAATTTTTTTTCAACTTTTTTCAATTTTACCCCCGTCAGATATATATTCTACCCACACACATTTGGAACTCTCCTGGGGTACCCTCATACATATTATTCCCTCATTTAGTGGATATTTTCACAAAAAAGTGAAATTTTCAAAAATCCAGAAAATTGGCTGAAAAAGACTAAATAACAAGGACTCATTGGGCGAAGCGCTCTGGAACTAAAATCGGAACGCTCACTGACATTTCCCCTATCTGAAAGTCTGATAAACGCCGGAAAAATGACTAACTCCAAAAAAAAAATTTTTTTCAACTTTTTTCAATTTTACCCCCGTGGGATATATATTCTACCCACACAAATTTGGAACTCTCCTTCGGTAACCTCACACATATTATTCCCTCATTTAGTGGATATTTTCACAAAAAAGTGAAATTTTCAAAAATCCAGAAAATTGGCTGAAAACGACTAAATATCAAAGACTCATTGGGCGAATCGCTCTGGAACTGAAATGGGAATGCTCACTGACATTTCCCCTATCTTAAAGTCTGATAAACGCCAGAAAAATGACTAACTCCAAAAAAAAAATTTTTTTCAACTTTTTTCAATTTTACCCCCGTGGGATATATATTCTACCCACACTAATTTGGAACTCTCCTTCGGTACCCTCACACATATTATTCCCTCATTTAGTGGATATTTTCACAAAAAAGTGAAATTTTCAAAAATCCAGAAAATTGGCTGAAAACGACTAAATATCAAAGACTCATTGGGCGAATCGCTCTGGAACTGAAATCGGAACGCTCACTGACATTTCCCCTATCTGAAAGTCTGATAAACGCCGGAAAAATGACTAAGTCCAAAAAAAAATTTTTTTCAACTTTTTTCAATTTTACCCCCGTGGGATATATATTCTACCCACACACATTTGGAACTCTCCTGGGGTACCCTCACACATATCATTCCCTCATTTAGTGGATATTTTCACAAAGAAGTGAAATTTTCAAAAATCCAGAAAATTGGCTGAAAACGACTAAGTATCAAGGACTCATTGGGCGAATCGCTCTGGAACTGAAATGGGAATGCTCACTGACATTTCCCCTATCTTAAAGTCTGATAAACGCCAGAAAAATGACTAAGTTCAAAAAAAATTTTTTTTCAACTTTTTTCAATTTTACCCCCGTCAGATATATATTCTACCCACACACATTTGGAACTCTCCTGGGGTACCCTCATACATATTATTCCCTCATTTAGTGGATATTTTCACAAAAAAGTGAAATTTTCAAAAATCCAGAAAATTGGCTGAAAAAGACTAAATAACAAGGACTCATTGGGCGAAGCGCTCTGGAACTAAAATCGGAACGCTCACTGACATTTCCCCTATCTGAAAGTCTGATAAACGCCGGAAAAATGACGAAGTACTAAAAAAAAATTTTTTTAGACTTTTTTCAATTTTACCCCCGTGGGATATATATTCTACCCACACACATTTGGAACTCTCCTGGGGTACAATCACACATATTATTCCCTCATTTAGTGGATATTTTCACAAAAAAGTGAAATTTTCAAAAATCCAGAAAATTGGCTGAAAAAGGCTAAATAACAAGGACTCATTGGGCGAAGCGCTCTGGAACTAAAATCATAACGCTCACTGACATTTCCCCTATCTGAAAGTCTGATAAACACCGGAAAAATGACTAAGTCCAAAAAAAAATTTTTTTCAACTTTTTTCAATTTTACCCCCGTGGGATATATATTCTACCCACACAAATTTGGAACTCTCATTCGGTACCCTCACACATATTATTCCCTCATTTAGTGGATATTTTCACAAAAAAGTGAAATTTTCAAAAATCCAGAAAATTGGCTGAAAACGACTAAATATCAAAGACTCATTGGGCGAGTCAATCTGGAACTGAAATCGGAATGCTCACTGACATTTCCCCTATCTGAAAGTCTGATAAACGCCGGAAAAATGACTAAGTCCAAAAAAAAAATTTTTTCAACTTTTTTCAATTTTACCCCCGTGGGATATATATTCTACCCACACACATTTGGAACTCTCCTGGGGTACCCACACACATATCATTCCCTCATTTAGTGGATATTTTCACAAAGAAGTGAAATTTTCAAAAATCCAGAAAATTGGCTGAAAACGACTAAGTATCAAGGACTCATTGGGCGAATCGCTCTGGAACTGAAATCGGAACGCTCACTGACATTTCCCCTATCTGAAAGTCTGATAAACGCCGGAAAAATGACTAAGTCCAAAAAAAAAATTTTTTCAACTTTTTTCAATTTTACCCCCGTGGGATATATATTCTTCCCACACACATTTAGAACTCTCCTGGGGTAACCTCACACATATTATTCCCTCATTTAGTGGATATTTTCACAAAAAAGTGAAATTTTCAAAAATCCAGAAAATTGGCTGAAAACAACTAAATAACAAGGACACATTGGGCGAATCGCTCTGGAACTGAAATCGGAACGCTCACTGACATTTCCCCTATCTGAAAGTCTGATAAACGCCGGAAAAATGACTAAGTCCAAAAAAAAATTTTTTTCAACTTTTTTCAATTTTACCCCCGTGGGATATATATTCTACCCACACACATTTGGAACTCTCCTGGGGTACCCTCACACATATTATTCCCTCATTTAGTGGATATTTTCACAAAGAAGTGAAATTTTCAAAAATCCAGAAAATTGGCTGAAAACGACTAAGTATCAAGGACTCATTGGGCGAATCGCTCTGGAACTGAAATCGGAACGCTCACTGACATTTCCCCTATCTGAAAGTCTGATAAACGCCGGAAAAATGACGAAGTCCCAAAAAAAAATTTTTTTAGACTTTTTTCAATTTTACCCCCGTGGGATATATATTCTACCCACACACATTTGGAACTCTCCTGGGGTACCCTCACACATATTATTCCCTCATTTAGTGGATATTTTCACAAAAAAGTGAAATTTTCAAAAATCCAGAAAATTGGCTGAAAATAACTAAATATCAAGGACTCATTGGGCGAATCGCTCTGGAACTGAAATCGGAATGCTCACTGACATTTCCCCTATCTGAAAGTCTGATAAACGCCGGAAAAATGACGAAGTCCTAAAAAAAAATTTTTTTAGACTTTTTTCAATTTTACCCCCGTGGGATATATATTCTACCCACACACATTTGGAACTCTCCTGGGGTACAATCATACATATTATTCCCTCATTTAGTGGATATTTTCACAAAAAAGTGAAATTTTCAAAAATCCAGAAAATTGGCTGAAAAAGACTAAATAACAAGGACTCATTGGGCGAAGCGCTCTGGAACTAAAATCGGAACGCTCACTGACATTTCCCCTATCTGAAAGTCTGATAAACGCCGGAAAAATGACGAAGTACTAAAAAAAAATTTTTTTAGACTTTTTTCAATTTTACCCCCGTGGGATATATATTCTACCCACAAACATTTGGAACTCTCCTGGGGTACAATCACACATATTATTCCCTCATTTAGTGGATATTTTCACAAAAAAGTGAAATTTTCAAAAATCCAGAAAATTGGCTGAAAAAGACTAAATAACAAGGACTCATTGGGCGAAGCGCTCTGGAACTGAAATCGGAACGCTCACTGACATTTCCCCTATCTGAAAGTCTGATAAACGCCGGAAAAATGACTAAGTCCAAAAAAAATTTTTTTTCAACTTTTTTCAATTTTACCCCCGTGGGATATATATTCTACCCACACACATTTGGAACTCTCCTGGGGTACCCTCACACATATTATTCCCTCATTTAGTGGATATTTTCACAAAGAAGTGAAATTTTCAAAAATCCAGAAAATTGGCTGAAAACGACTAAGTATCAAGGACTCATTGGGCGAATCGCTCTGGAACTGAAATCGGAACGCTCACTGACATTTCCCCTATCTGAAAGTCTGATAAACGCCGGAAAAATGACGAAGTCCCAAAAAAAAATTTTTTTAGACTTTTTTCAATTTTACCCCCGTGGGATATATATTCTACCCACACACATTTGGAACTCTCCTGGGGTACCCTCACACATATTATTCCCTCATTTAGTGGATATTTTCACAAAAAAGTGAAATTTTCAAAAATCCAGAAAATTGGCTGAAAATGACTAAATATCAAGGACTCATTGGGCGAATCGCTCTGGAACTGAAATCGGAACGCTCACTGACATTTCCCCTATCTGAAAGTCTGATAAACGCCGGAAAAATGACGAAGTCCTAAAAAAAAATTTTTTTAGACTTTTTTCAATTTTACCCCCGTGGGATATATATTCTACCCACACACATTTGGAACTCTCCTGGGGTACAATCACACATATTATTCCCTCATTTAGTGGATATTTTCACAAAAAAGTGAAATTTTCAAAAATCCAGAAAATTGGCTGAAAACGACTAAATATCAAAGACTCATTGGGCGAATCGCTCTGGAACTGAAATCGGAACGCTCACTGACATTTCCCCTATCTGAAAGTCTGATAAACGCCGGAAAAATGACTAAGTCCAAAAAAAAATTTTTTTCAACTTTTTTCAATTTTACCCCCGTGGGATATATATTCTACCCACACACATTTGGAACTCTCCTGGGGTACCCTCACACATATTATTCCCTCATTTAGTGGATATTTTCACAAAGAAGTGAAATTTTCAAAAATCCAGAAAATTGGCTGAAAACGACTAAGTATCAAGGACTCATTGGGCGAATCGCTATGGAACTGAAATCGGAACGCTCACTGACATTTCCCCTATCTGAAAGTCTGATAAACGCCAGAAAAATGACTAAGTCCCAAAAAAAAATTTTTCAACTTTTTTCAATTTTACCCCCGTGGGATATATATTCTACCCACACAAATTTGGAACTCTCCTTCGGTACCCTCACACATATTATTCCCTCATTTAGTGGATATTTTCACAAAAAAGTGAAATTTTCAAAAATCCAGAAAATTGGCTGAAAACGAATAAATATCAAAGACTCATTGGGCGAATCGCTCTGGAACTGAAATGGGAATGCTCACTGACATTTCCCCTATCTTAAAGTCTGATAAACGCCAGAAAAATGACTAAGTTAAAAAAAAAAAATTTTTCAACTTTTTTCAATTTTACCCCCGTCAGATATATATTCTACCCACACACATTTGGAACTCTCCTGGGGTACCCTCATACATATTATTCCCTCATTTAGTGGATATTTTCACAAAAAAGTGAAATTTTCAAAAATCCAGAAAATTGGCTGAAAACAACTAAATAACAAGGACTCATTGGGCGAATCGCTCTGGAACTGAAATCGGAACGCTCACTGACATTTCCCCTATCTGAAAGTCTGATAAACGCCGGAAAAATGACAAAGTCCCGAAAAAAAATTTTTTCAACTTTTTTCAATTTTACCCCCCGTGGGATATATATTCTACCCACACAAATTTGGAACTCTTCTTCGGTACCCTCACACATATTATTCCCTCATTTAGTGGATATTTTCACAAAAAAGTGAAATTTTCAAAAATCTAGAAAATTGGCTGAAAATGACTAAATATCAAGGACTCATTGGGCGAGTCGATCTGGAACTGAAATCGTAACGCTCACTGACATTTCCCCTATCTGAAAGTCTGATAAACGCCGGAAAAATGACTAAGTCCAAAAAAAAATTTTTTTCAACTTTTTTCAATTTTACCCCCGTGGGATATATATTCTACCCACACACATTTGGAACTCTCCTGGGGTACCCACACACATATTATTCCCTCATTTAGTGGATATTTTCACAAAAAAGTGAAATTTTCAAAAATCCAGAAAATTGGCTGAAAACAACTAAATAACAAGGACACATTGGGCGAATCGCTCTGGAACTAAAATCGGAACGCTCACTGACATTTCCCCTATCTGAAAGTCTGATAAACGCCGGAAAAATGACTAAGTCCAAAAAAAAATTTTTTTCAACTTTTTTCAATTTTACCCCCGTGGGATATATATTCTACCCACACACATTTGGAACTCTCCTGGGGTACCCACACACATATCATTCCCTCATTTAGTGGATATTTTCACAAAGAAGTGAAATTTTCAAAAATCCAGAAAATTGGCTGAAAACGACTAAGTATCAAGGACTCATTGGCCGAATCGCTCTGGAACTGAAATCGGAACGCTCACTGACATTTCCCCTATCTGAAAGTCTGATAAAAGACGGAAAAATGACTAAGTCCCAAAAAAAATTTTTTGCAACTTTTTTCAATTTTACCCCCGTGGGATATATATTCTACCCACACAAATTTGGAACTCTCCTTCGGTACCCTCACACATATTATTCCCTCATTTAGTGGATATTTTCACAAAAAAGTGAAATTTTCAAAAATCCAGAAAAATGGCTGAAAACGACTAAATATCAAAGAGTCATTGGGCGAATCGCTCTGGAACTGAAATGGGAATGCTCACTGACATTTCCCCTATCTTAAAGTCTGATAAACGCTAGAAAAATGACTAAGTCCAAAAAAAATTTTTTTTTAACCTTTTTCAATTTTACCCCCGTGGGATATCTATTCTACCCACACACATTTGGAACTCTCCTGGGGTACCCTCATACATATTATTCCCTCATTTAGTGGATATTTTCACAAAGAAGTGAAATTTTCAAAAATCCACAAAATTGGCTGAAAATGACTAAATATCAAGGACTCATTGGGCGAATCGCTCTGGAACTGAAATCGGAACGCTCACTGACATTTCCCCTATCTGAAAGTTTGATAAACGCCGGAAAAATGACGAAGTCCCAAAAAAAAATTTTTTTAGACTTTTTTCAATTTTACCCCCGTGGGATATATATTCTACCCACACACATTTGGAACTCTCCTGGGGTACAATCACACATATTATTCCCTCATTTAGTGGATATTTTCACAAAAAGGTGAAATTTTCAAAAATCCAGAAAATTGGCTGAAAACGACTAAATATCAAGGACTCATTGGGCGAATCGCTCTGGAACTGAAATCGGAACGCTCACTGACATTTGCCCTATCTGAAAGTCTGATAAACGCCGGAAAAATGAATAAGTCCCAAAAAAAATTTTTTGCAACTTTTTTCAATTTTACCCCCGTGGGATATATATTCTACCCACACAAATTTGGAACTCTCCTTCGGTACCCTCACACATATTATTCCCTCATTTAGTGGATATTTTCACAAAAAAGTGAAATTTTCAAAAATCCAGAAAATTGGCTGAAAACGACTAAATATCAAAGTCTCATTGGGTGAATCGCTCTGGAACTGAAATGGGAATGCTCACTGACATTTCCCCTATCTTAAAGTCTGATAAACGCCAGAAAAATGACTAAGTCCAAAAAAAATTTTTTTCAACTTTTTTCAATTTTACCCCCGTGGGATATATATTCTACCCACACACATTTGGAACTCTCCTGGGGTACCCTCATACATATTATTCCCTCATTTAGTGTTTATTTTCACAAAAAAGTGAAATTTTCAAAAATCCAGAAAATTGGCTGAAAACGACTAAATATCAAGGACTCATTGGGCGAGTCGATCTGGAACTGAAATCGGAACTCTCACTGACATTTCCCCTATCTGAAAGTCTGATAAACGCCGGAAAAATGACAAAGTCCAAAAAAAAATTTTTTTCAACTTTTTTCAATTTTACCCCCGTGGGATATATATTCTACCCACACACATTTGGAACTCTCCTGGGGTACCCTCATACATATTATTCCCTCATTTAGTGGATATTTTCACAAAGAAGTGAAATTTTCAAAAATCCAGAAAATTGGCTGAAAACGACTAAGCATCAAGGACTCATTGGGCGAATCGCTCTGGAACTGAAATCGGAACGCTCACTGACATTTCCCCTATCTGAAAGTCTGATAAACGCCGGAAAAATGACAAAGTCCCGAAAAAAAATTTTTTCAACTTTTTTCAATTTTACCCCCGTGGGATATATATTCTACCCACACAAATTTGGAACTCTTCTTCGGTACCCTCACACATATTATTCCCTCATTTAGTGGATATTTTCACAAAAAAGTGAAATTTTCAAAAATCCAGAAAATTGGCTGAAAACGAATAAATATCCAAGACTCATTGGGTGAATCGCTCTGGAACTGAAATGGGAATGCTCACTGACATTTCCCCTATCTTAAAGTCTGATAAACGCCAGAAAAATGACTAAGTCCAAAAAAAATTTTTTTAAAACTTTTTTCAATTTTACCCCCGTGGGATATATATTCTACCCACACACATTTGGAACTCTCCTGGGGTACCCTCATACATATTATTCCCTCATTTAGTGTTTATTTTCACAAAAAAGTGAAATTTTCAAAAATCCAGAAAATTGGCTGAAAACGACTAAATATCAAGGACTCATTGGGCGAGTCGATCTGGAACTGAAATCGGAACGCTCACTGACATTTCCCCTATCTGAAAGTCTGATAAACGCCGGAAAAATGACAAAGTCCAAAAAAAAATTTTTTTCAACTTTTTTCAATTTTACCCCCGTGGGATATATATTCTACCCACACACATTTGGAACTCTCCTGGGGTACCCTCATACATATTGTTCCCTCATTTAGTGGATATTTTCACAAAGAAGTGAAATTTTCAAAAATCCAGAAAATTGGCTGAAAACGACTAAGCATCAAGGACTCATTGGGCGAATCGCTCTGGAACTGAAATGGGAATGCTCACTGACATTTCCCCTATCTTAAAGTCTGATAAACGCTAGAAAAATGACTAAGTCCAAAAAAATTTTTTTTAAAACTTTTTTCAATTTTACCCCCGTGGGATATATATTCTACCCACACACATTTGGAACTCTCCTGGGGTACCCTCATACATATTATTCCCTCATTTAGTGGATATTTTCACAAAGAAGTGAAATTTTCAAAAATCCAGAAAATTGGCTGAAAATGACTAAATATCAAGGACTCATTGGGCGAATCGCTCTGGAACTGAAATCGGAACGCTCACTGACATTTCCCCTATCTGAAAGTCTGATAAACGCCGGAAAAATGACGAAGTCCCAAAAAAAAATTTTTTTAGACTTTTTTCAATTTTACCCCCGTGGGATATATATTCTACCCACACACATTTGGAACTCTCCTGGGGTACAATCACACATATTATTCCCTCATTTAGTGGATATTTTCACAAAAAAGTGAAATTTTCAAAAATCCAGAAAATTGGCTGAAAACGACTAAATATCAAAGACTCATTGGGCGAATCGCTCTGGAACTGAAATCGGAACGCTCACTGACATTTGCCCTATCTGAAAGTCTGATAAACGCCGGAAAAATGAATAAGTCCCAAAAAAAATTTTTTGCAACTTTTTTCAATTTTACCCCCTTGGGATATATATTCTACCCACACAAATTTGGAACTCTCCTTCAGTACCCTCACACATATTATTCCATCATTTAGTGGATATTTTCACAAAAAAGTGAAATTTTCAAAAATCCAGAAAATTGGCTGAAAACAACTAAATAACAAGGACTCATTGGGCGAATCGCTCTGGAACTGAAATCGGAACGCTCACTGACATTTGCCCTATCTGAAAGTCTGATAAACGCCGAAAAAATGAATAAGTCCCAAAAAAAATTTTTTGCAACTTTTTTCAATTTTACCCCCGTGGGATATATATTCTACCCACACAAATTTGGAACTCTCCTTCGGTACCCTCACACATATTATTCCCTCATTTAGTGGATATTTTCACAAAAAAGTGAAATTTTCAAAAATCCAGAAAATTGGCTGAAAACGACTAAATATCAAAGACTCATTGGGTGAATCTCTCTGGAACTGAAATGGGAATGCTCACTTACATTTCCCCTATCTTAAAGTCTGATAAACGCCAGAAAAATGACTAAGTCCAAAAAAAATTTTTTTAAAACTTTTTTCAATTTTACCCCCGTGGGATATATATTCTACCCACACACATTTGGAACTCTCCTGGGGTACCCTCATACATATTATTCCCTCATTTAGTGTTTATTTTCACAAAAAAGTGAAATTTTCAAAAATCCAGAAAATTGGCTGAAAACGACTAAATATCAAGGACTCATTGGGCGAGTCGATCTGGAACTGAAATCGGAACGCTCACTGACATTTCCCCTATCTGAAAGTCTGATAAACGCCGGAAAAATGACAAAGTCCAAAAAAAAATTTTTTTCAACTTTTTTCAATTTTACCCCCGTGGGATATATATTCTACCCACACACATTTGGAACTCTCCTGGGGTACCCTCATACATATTGTTCCCTCATTTAGTGGATATTTTCACAAAGAAGTGAAATTTTCAAAAATCCAGAAAATTGGCTGAAAACGACTAAGCATCAAGGACTCATTGGGCGAATCGCTCTGGAACTGAAATGGGAATGCTCACTGACATTTCCCCTATCTTAAAGTCTGATAAACGCTAGAAAAATGACTAAGTCCAAAAAAATTTTTTTTAAAACTTTTTTCAATTTTACCCCCGTGGGATATATATTCTACCCACACACATTTGGAACTCTCCTGGGGTACCCTCATACATATTATTCCCTCATTTAGTGGATATTTTCACAAAGAAGTGAAATTTTCAAAAATCCAGAAAATTGGCTGAAAATGACTAAATATCAAGGACTCATTGGGCGAATCGCTCTGGAACTGAAATCGGAACGCTCACTGACATTTCCCCTATCTGAAAGTCTGATAAACGCCGGAAAAATGACGAAGTCCCAAAAAAAAATTTTTTTAGACTTTTTTCAATTTTACCCCCGTGGGATATATATTCTACCCACACACATTTGGAACTCTCCTGGGGTACAATCACACATATTATTCCCTCATTTAGTGGATATTTTCACAAAAAAGTGAAATTTTCAAAAATCCAGAAAATTGGCTGAAAACGACTAAATATCAAAGACTCATTGGGCGAATCGCTCTGGAACTGAAATCGGAACGCTCACTGACATTTGCCCTATCTGAAAGTCTGATAAACGCCGGAAAAATGAATAAGTCCCAAAAAAAATTTTTTGCAACTTTTTTCAATTTTACCCCCTTGGGATATATATTCTACCCACACAAATTTGGAACTCTCCTTCAGTACCCTCACACATATTATTCCATCATTTAGTGGATATTTTCACAAAAAAGTGAAATTTTCAAAAATCCAGAAAATTGGCTGAAAACAACTAAATAACAAGGACTCATTGGGCGAATCGCTCTGGAACTGAAATCGGAACGCTCACTGACATTTGCCCTATCTGAAAGTCTGATAAACGCCGAAAAAATGAATAAGTCCCAAAAAAAATTTTTTGCAACTTTTTTCAATTTTACCCCCGTGGGATATATATTCTACCCACACAAATTTGGAACTCTCCTTCGGTACCCTCACACATATTATTCCCTCATTTAGTGGATATTTTCACAAAAAAGTGAAATTTTCAAAAATCCAGAAAATTGGCTGAAAACGACTAAATATCAAAGACTCATTGGGTGAATCTCTCTGGAACTGAAATGGGAATGCTCACTTACATTTCCCCTATCTTAAAGTCTGATAAACGCCAGAAAAATGACTAAGTCCAAAAAAAAATTTTTTTCAACTTTTTTCAATTTTACCCCCGTGGGATATATATTCTACCCACACACATTTGGAACTCTCCTGGGGTACCCTCATACATATTATTCCCTCATTTAGTGGATATTTTCACAAAGAAGTGAAATTTTCAAAAATCCAGAAAATTGGCTGAAAACGACTAAGTATCAAGGACTCATTGGGCGAATCGCTCTGGAACTGAAATCGGAACGCTCACTGACATTTCCCCTATCTGAAAGTCTGATAAACGCCGGAAAAATGACTAAGTCCCCAAAAAAAATTTTTTCAACTTTTTTCAATTTTACACCCGTGGGATATATATTCTACCCACACAAATTTGGAACTCTCCTTCGGTACCCTCACACATATTATTCCCTCATTTAGTGGATATTTTCACAAAAAAAGTGAAATTTTCAAAAATCCAGAAAATTGGCTGAAAACGACTAAATATCAAAGACTCATTGGGCGAATCGCTCTGGAACTGAAATGGGAATGCTCACTGACATTTCCCCTATCTTAAAGTCTGATAAACGCCAGAAAAATGACTAAGTTCAAAAAAAAATTTTTTTCAACTTTTTTCAATTTTACCCCCGTCAGATATATATTCTACCCACACACATTTGGAACTCTCCTGGGGTACCCTCATACATATTATTCCCTCATTTAGGGGATATTTTCACAAAAAAGTGAAATTTTCAAAAATCCAGAAAATTGGCTGAAAACGACTACATATCAAGGACTCATTGGGCGAATCGCTCTGGAACTAAAATCGGAACGCTCACTGAAATTTCCCCTATCTGAAAGTCTGATAAACGCCGGAAAAATGACTAAGTCCCAAAAAAAAATTTTTTCAATTTTACCCCCGTGGGATATATATTCTACCCACACAAATTTGGAACTCTCCTGGGGTACCCTCACACATATTATTCCCTCATTTAGTGGATATTTTCACAAAAAAGTGAAATTTTCAAAAATCCAGAAAATTGGCTGAAAACGACTAAATATCAAAGACTCATTGGGCGAATCGCTCTGGAACTGAAATGGGAATGCTCACTGACATTTCCCCTATCTTAAAGTCTGATAAACGCCGGAAAAATGACTAAGTCCAAAAAAAAATTTTTTTCAACTTTTTTCAATTTTACCCCCGTGGGATATATATTCTACCCACACACATTTGGAACTCTCCTGGGGTACCCTCACACATATTATTCCCTCATTTAGTGGATATTTTCACAAAGAAGTGAAATTTTCAAAAATCCAGAAAATTGGCTGAAAACGACTAAGTATCAAGGACTCATTGGGCGAATTGCTCTGGAACTGAAATCGGAACGCTCACTGACATTTCCCCTATCTGAAAGTCTGATAAACGCCGGAAAAATGACTAAGTCCCCAAAAAAATTTTTTTCAACTTTTTTCAATTTTACACCCGTGGGATATATATTCTACCCACACAAATTTGGAACTCTCCTTCGGTACCCTCACACATATTATTCCCTCATTTAGTGGATATTTTCACAAAAAAGTGAAATTTTCAAAAATCCAGAAAAATGGCTGAAAACGACTAAATATCAAAGAGTCATTGGGCGAATCGCTCTGGAACTGAAATGGGAATGCTCACTGACATTTCCCCTATCTTAAAGTCTGATAAACGCTAGAAAAATGACTAAGTCCAAAAAAAATTTTTTTTTAACCTTTTTCAATTTTACCCCCGTGGGATATCTATTCTACCCACACACATTTGGAACTCTCCTGGGGTACCCTCATACATATTATTCCCTCATTTAGTGGATATTTTCACAAAGAAGTGAAATTTTCAAAAATCCACAAAATTGGCTGAAAATGACTAAATATCAAGGACTCATTGGGCGAATCGCTCTGGAACTGAAATCGGAACGCTCACTGACATTTCCCCTATCTGAAAGTCTGATAAACGCCGGAAAAATGACGAAGTCCCAAAAAAAAATTTTTTTAGACTTTTTTCAATTTTACCCCCGTGGGATATATATTCTACCCACACACATTTGGAACTCTCCTGGGGTACAATCACACATATTATTCCCTCATTTAGTGGATATTTTCACAAAAAGGTGAAATTTTCAAAAATCCAGAAAATTGGCTGAAAACGACTAAATATCAAGGACTCATTGGGCGAATCGCTCTGGAACTGAAATCGGAACGCTCACTGACATTTGCCCTATCTGAAAGTCTGATAAACGCCGGAAAAATGAATAAGTCCCAAAAAAAATTTTTTGCAACTTTTTTCAATTTTACCCCCGTGGGATATATATTCTACCCACACAAATTTGGAACTCTCCTTCGGTACCCTCACACATATTATTCCCTCATTTAGTGGATATTTTCACAAAAAAGTGAAATTTTCAAAAATCCAGAAAATTGGCTGAAAACGACTAAATATCAAAGTCTCATTGGGTGAATCGCTCTGGAACTGAAATGGGAATGCTCACTGACATTTCCCCTATCTTAAAGTCTGATAAACGCCAGAAAAATGACTAAGTCCAAAAAAAATTTTTTTCAACTTTTTTCAATTTTACCCCCGTGGGATATATATTCTACCCACACACATTTGGAACTCTCCTGGGGTACCCTCATACATATTATTCCCTCATTTAGTGTTTATTTTCACAAAAAAGTGAAATTTTCAAAAATCCAGAAAATTGGCTGAAAACGACTAAATATCAAGGACTCATTGGGCGAGTCGATCTGGAACTGAAATCGGAACTCTCACTGACATTTCCCCTATCTGAAAGTCTGATAAACGCCGGAAAAATGACAAAGTCCAAAAAAAAATTTTTTTCAACTTTTTTCAATTTTACCCCCGTGGGATATATCTTCTACCCACACACATTTGGAACTCTCCTGGGGTACCCTCATACATATTATTCCCTCATTTAGTGGATATTTTCACAAAGAAGTGAAATTTTCAAAAATCCAGAAAATTGGCTGAAAACGACTAAGCATCAAGGACTCATTGGGCGAATCGTTCTGGAACTGAAATCGGAACGCTCACTGACATTTCCCCTATATGAAAGTCTGATAAACGCCGGAAAAATGACAAAGTCCCGAAAAAAAATTTTTTCAACTTTTTTCAATTTTACCCCCGTGGGATATATATTCTACCCACACAAATTTGGAACTCTTCTTCGGTACCCTCACACATATTATTCCCTCATTTAGTGGATATTTTCACAAAAAAGTGAAATTTTCAAAAATCCAGAAAATTGGCTGAAAACGACTAAATATCCAAGACTCATTGGGTGAATCGCTCTGGAACTGAAATGGGAATGCTCACTGACATTTCCCCTATCTTAAAGTCTGATAAACGCCAGAAAAATGACTAAGTCCAAAAAAAATTTTTTTAAAACTTTTTTCAATTTTACCCCCGTGGGATATATATTCTACCCACACACATTTGGAACTCTCCTGGGGTACCCTCATACATATTATTCCCTCATTTAGTGTTTATTTTCACAAAAAAGTGAAATTTTCAAAAATCCAGAAAATTGGCTGAAAACGACTAAATATCAAGGACTCATTGGGCGAGTCGATCTGGAACTGAAATCGGAACGCTCACTGACATTTCCCCTATCTGAAAGTCTGATAAACGCCGGAAAAATGACAAAGTCCAAAAAAAAATTTTTTTCAACTTTTTTCAATTTTACCCCCGTGGGATATATATTCTACCCACACACATTTGGAACTCTCCTGGGGTACCCTCATACATATTGTTCCCTCATTTAGTGGATATTTTCACAAAGAAGTGAAATTTTCAAAAATCCAGAAAATTGGCTGAAAACGACTAAGCATCAAGGACTCATTGGGCGAATCGCTCTGGAACTGAAATGGGAATGCTCACTGACATTTCCCCTATCTTAAAGTCTGATAAACGCTAGAAAAATGACTAAGTCCAAAAAAATTTTTTTTAAAACTTTTTTCAATTTTACCCCCGTGGGATATATATTCTACCCACACACATTTGGAACTCTCCTGGGGTACAATCACACATATTATTCCCTCATTTAGTGGATATTTTCACAAAAAAGTGAAATTTTCAAAAATCCAGAAAATTGGCTGAAAACGACTAAATATCAAAGACTCATTGGGCGAATCGCTCTGGAACTGAAATCGGAACGCTCACTGACATTTGCCCTATCTGAAAGTCTGATAAACGCCGGAAAAATGAATAAGTCCCAAAAAAAATTTTTTGCAACTTTTTTCAATTTTACCCCCTTGGGATATATATTCTACCCACACAAATTTGGAACTCTCCTTCAGTACCCTCACACATATTATTCCATCATTTAGTGGATATTTTCACAAAAAAGTGAAATTTTCAAAAATCCAGAAAATTGGCTGAAAACAACTAAATAACAAGGACTCATTGGGCGAATCGCTCTGGAACTGAAATCGGAACGCTCACTGACATTTGCCCTATCTGAAAGTCTGATAAACGCCGAAAAAATGAATAAGTCCCAAAAAAAATTTTTTGCAACTTTTTTCAATTTTACCCCCGTGGGATATATATTCTACCCACACACATTTGGAACTCTCCTGGGGTACCCTCATACATATTATTCCCTCATTTAGTGGATATTTTCACAAAGAAGTGAAATTTTCAAAAATCCAGAAAATTGGCTGAAAACGACTAAGTATCAAGGACTCATTGGGCGAATCGCTCTGGAACTGAAATCGGAACGCTCACTGACATTTCCCCTATCTGAAAGTCTGATAAACGCCGGAAAAATGACTAAGTCCCCAAAAAAAATTTTTTCAACTTTTTTCAATTTTACACCCGTGGGATATATATTCTACCCACACAAATTTGGAACTCTCCTTCGGTACCCTCACACATATTATTCCCTCATTTAGTGGATATTTTCACAAAAAAGTGAAATTTTCAAAAATCCAGAAAATTGGCTGAAAACGACTAAATATCAAAGACTCATTGGGCGAATCGCTCTGGAACTGAAATGGGAATGCTCACTGACATTTCCCCTATCTTAAAGTCTGATAAACGCCAGAAAAATGACTAAGTTCAAAAAAAAATTTTTTTCAACTTTTTTCAATTTTACCCCCGTCAGATATATATTCTACCCACACACATTTGGAACTCTCCTGGGGTACCCTCATACATATTATTCCCTCATTTAGGGGATATTTTCACAAAAAAGTGAAATTTTCAAAAATCCAGAAAATTGGCTGAAAACGACTACATATCAAGGACTCATTGGGCGAATCGCTCTGGAACTAAAATCGGAACGCTCACTGAAATTTCCCCTATCTGAAAGTCTGATAAACGCCGGAAAAATGACTAAGTCCCAAAAAAAAATTTTTTCAATTTTACCCCCGTGGGATATATATTCTACCCACACAAATTTGGAACTCTTCTTCGGTACCCTCACACATATTATTCCTTCATTTAGTGAATATTTTCACAAAAAAGTGAAATTTTCAAAAATCCAGAAAATTGGCTGAAAACGACTAAATATCAAAGACTCATTGGGTGAATCGCTCTGGAACTGAAATGGGAATGCTCACTGACATTTCCCCTATCTTAAAGTCTGATAAACGCCAGAAAAATGACTAAGTCCAAAAAAAAATTTTTTTCAACTTTTTTCAATTTTACCCCCGTGGGATATATATTCTACCCACACACATTTGGAACTCTCCTGGGGTACCCTCATACATATTATTCCCTCATTTAGTGGATATTTTCACAAAAAAGTGAAATTTTCAAAAATCCAAAAAATTGGCTGAAAACGACTAAATATCAAGGACTCATTGGGCGAGTCGATCTGGAACTGAAATCGGAACGCTCACTGACATTTGCCCTATCTGAAAGTCTGATAAACACCGGAAAAATGACTAAATCCAAAAAAAAAATTTTTTTTCAACTTTTTTCAATTTTACCCCCGTGGGATATAAATTCTACCCACACACATTTGGAACTCTCCTGGGGTACCCTCACACATATTATTCCCTCATTTAGTGAATATTTTCACAAAAAAGTGAAATTTTCAAAAATCCAGAAAATTGGATGAAAACGACTAATTATCAAGGACTCATTGGGCGAATCGCTCTGGAAATGAAATCAGAACGCTCACTGACATTTCCCTTATCTGAAAGTCTGATAAACGCCAGAAAAATGACTAAGTCCAAAAAAAATTTTTTTTCAACTTTTTTCAATTTTACCCCCGTGGGATATATATTCTACCCACACACATTTGGAACTCTCCTGGGTTACCCTCACACATATTATTCCCTCATTTAGTGGATATTTTCACAAAAAAGTGAAATTTTCAAAAATCCAGAAAATTGGCTGAAAACAACTAAATAACAAGGACTCATTGGGCGAATCGCTCTGGAACTGAAATGGGAATGCTCACTGACATTTCCCCTATCTTAAAGTCTGATAAACGCCAGAAAAATGACTAAGTCCAAAAAAAAATTTTTTTCAACTTTTTTAAATTTTACCCCCGTGGGATATATATTCTACCCACACACATTTGGAACTCTCCTGGGGTACCCTCATACATATTATTCCCTCATTTAGTGGATATTTTCACAAAAAAGTGAAATTTTCAAAAATCCAGAAAATTGGCTGAAAACGACTAAATATCAAGGACTCATTGGGCGAGTCGATCTGGAACTGAAATCTGAACACTCACTGACATTTGCCCTATCTGAAAGTCTGATAAACACCGGAAAAATGACTAAGTCCAAAAAAAAAAATTTTTTTCAACTTTTTTCAATTTTACCCCCGTGGGATATAAATTCTACCCACACACATTTGGAACTCTCCTGGGGTACCCTCACACATATTATTCCCTCATTTAGTGGATATTTTCACAAAAAAAGTGAAATTTTCAAAAATCCAGAAAATTGGCTGAAAACAACTAAATAACAAGGACTCATTGGGCGAATCGCTCTGGAACTGAAATCGGAACGCTCACTGACATTTCCCCTATCTGAAAGTCTGATAAACGCCGGAAAAATGACTACGTCAAAAAAAAATTTTTTTTCAACTTTTTTCAATTTTACCCCCGTTGGATATATATTCTACCCACACACATTTGGAACTCTCCTGGGGTACCCTCACACATATTATTCCCTCATTTAGTGGATATTTTCACAAAGAAGTGAAATTTTCAAAAATCCAGAAAATTGGCTGAAAACGAATAAATATCAAGGACTCATTGGGCGAATCACTCTGGAACTGAAATCGGAACGCTCACTGACATTTCCTCTATCTGAAAGTCTGATAAACGCCGGAAAAATGACTAAGTCCCTAAAAAAAATTTTTTCAACTTTTTTCAATTTTACCCCCGTGGGATATATATTCTACCCACACAAATTTGGAACTCTCCTGGGGTACCCTCACACATATTATTCCCTCATTTAGTGGATATTTTCACAAAAAAGTGAAATTTTCAAAAATCCAGAAAACTGGCTGAAAACGACTAAATATCAAAGACTCATTGGGCGAATCGCTCTGGAACTGAAATGGGAATGCTCACTGACATTTCCCCTATCTTAAAGTCTGATAAACGCCAGAAAAATGACTAAGTTCAAAAAAAAAATTTTTTCAACTTTTTTCAATTTTACCCCCGTCAGATATATATTCTACCCACACACATTTGGAACTCTCCTGGGGTACCCTCATACATATTATTCCCTCATTTAGGGGATATTTTCACAAAAAAGTGAAATTTTCAAAAATCCAGAAAATTGGCTGAAAACGACTAAATATCAAGGACTCATTGGGCGAATCGCTCTGGAACTGAAATCGGAATGCTCACTGACATTTGCCCTATCTGAAAGTCTGATAAACGCCGGAAAAATGACTAAGTCCCAAAAAAAAATTTTTTCAACTTTTTTCAATTTTACCCCCGTGGGATATATATTCTACCCACACAAATTTGGAACTCTCCTGGGGTACCCTCACACATATTATTCCCTCATTTAGTGGATATTTTCACAAAAAAGTGAAATTTTCAAAAATCCAGAAAATTGGCTGAAAACGACTAAGTATCAAGGACTCATTGGGCGAATCGCTCTGGAACTGAAATCGGAATGCTCACTGACATTTCCCCTATCTGAAAGTCTGATAAACGCCGGAAAAATTACAAAGTCCCAAAAAAATATTTTTTTAGACTTTTTTCAATTTTACCCCCGTGGGATATATATTCTGCCCACACACATTTGGAACTCTCCTAGGGTACAATCACACATATTATTCACTCATTTAGTGGATATTTTCACAAAAAAGTGAAATTTTCAAAAATCCAGAAAATTGGCTGAAAACGACTAAATATCAAGGAATCATTGGGCGAATCGCTCTGGAACTGAAATCGGAACGCTCACTGACATTTCCCCTATCTGAAAGTCTGATAAACGCCGGAAAAATGACGAAGTCCCAAAAAAATATTTTTTTAGACTTTTTTCAATTTTACCCCCGTGGGATATATATTCTGCCCACACACATTTGGAACACTCCTGGGGTACAATCACACATATTATTCCCTCATTTAGTGGATATTTTCACAAAAAAGTGAAATTTTCAAAAATCCAGAAAATTGGCTGAAAACGACTAAATATCAAGGACTCATTGGGCGAATCGCTCTGGAACTGAAATCGGAACGCTCACTGATATTTCCCCTATCTGAAAGTCTGATAAACGCCGGAAAAATGAATAGATCCCAAAAAAAAATTTTTTCAACTTTTTTCAATTTTAACCCCGTGGGATATATATTCTACCCACACAAATTTGGAACTCTCCTTCGGTACCCTCACACATATTATTCCCTCATTTAGTGGATATTTTCACAAAAAAGTGAAATTTTCAAAAATCCAGAAAATTGGCTGAAAACGACTAAATATCAAAGACTCATTGGGCGAATCGCTCTGGAACTGAAATCGGAACGCTCACTGACATTTGCCCTATCTGAAAGTCTGATAAACGCCGGAAAAATGAATAGATCCCAAAAAAAAATTTTTTCAACTTTTTTCAATTTTACCCCCGTGGGATATATATTCTACCCACACAAATTTGGAACTCTCCTTCGGTACCCTCACACATATTATTCCCTCATTTAGTGGATATTTTCACAAAAAAGTGAAATTTTCAAAAATCCAGAAAATTGGCTGAAAACGACTAAATATCAAGGACTCATTGGGCGAATCGCTCTGGAGCTGAAATCGGAACGCTCACTGAAATTTCTCGTATCTGAAAGTCTGATAAACGCCGGAAAAATGACTAAGACCAAAAAAAAATTTTTTCAGCTTTTTTCAATTTTACCGCCGTGGGATATATTTTCTACCCACACACATTTGGAACTCTCCTGGGGTACCCTCACACATATTATTCCCTCATTTAGTGGATATTTTCACAAAAAAGTGAAATTTTCAAAAATCCAGAAAACTGGCTGAAAACGACTAAATATCAAAGACTCATTGGGCGAATCGCTCTGGAACTGAAATGGGAATGCTCACTGACATTTCCCCTATCTTAAAGTCTGATAAACGCCAGAAAAATGACTAAGTTCAAAAAAAAAATTTTTTCAACTTTTTTCAATTTTACCCCCGTCAGATATATATTCTACCCACACACATTTGGAACTCTCCTGGGGTACCCTCATACATATTATTCCCTCATTTAGGGGATATTTTCACAAAAAAGTGAAATTTTCAAAAATCCAGAAAATTGGCTGAAAACGACTAAATATCAAGGACTCATTGGGCGAATCGCTCTGGAACTGAAATCGGAATGCTCACTGACATTTGCCCTATCTGAAAGTCTGATAAACGCCGGAAAAATGACTAAGTCCCAAAAAAAAATTTTTTCAACTTTTTTCAATTTTACCCCCGTGGGATATATATTCTACCCACACAAATTTGGAACTCTCCTGGGGTACCCTCACACATATTATTCCCTCATTTAGTGGATATTTTCACAAAAAAGTGAAATTTTCAAAAATCCAGAAAATTGGCTGAAAACGACTAAGTATCAAGGACTCATTGGGCGAATCGCTCTGGAACTGAAATCGGAATGCTCACTGACATTTCCCCTATCTGAAAGTCTGATAAACGCCGGAAAAATGACAAAGTCCCGAAAAAAAAATTTTTCAACTTTTTTCAATTTTACCCCCGTGGGATATATATTCCACCCACACACATTTGGAACTCTCCTGGGGTACCCTCATACATATTATTCTCTCATTTAGTGGATATTTTCACAAAAAAGTGAAATTTTCAAAAATCCAGAAAATTGTCTGAAAACGACTAAATATCAAGGACTCATTGGGCGAGTCGATCTGGAACTGAAATCGGAACGCTCACTGACATTTGCCCTATCTGAAAGTCTGATAAACACTGGAAAAATGACTAAGTCCAAAAAAAAAATTTTTTTTCAACTTTTTTCAATTTTACCCCCGTGGGATATAAATTCTACCCACACACATTTGGAACTCTCCTGGGGTACCCTCACACATATTATTCCCTCATTTAGTGAATATTTTCACAAAAAAGTGAAATTTTCAAAAATTGAGAAAATTGGCTGAAAACGAATAAATATCAAGGACTCATTGGGCGAATCACTCTGGAACTGAAATCGGAACGCTCACTGACATTTCCCCTATCTGAAAGTCTGATAAACGCCGGAAAAATGACGAAGTCCCAAAAAAATATTTTTTTAGACTTTTTTCAATTTTACCCCCGTGGGATATATATTCTGCCCACACACATTTGGAACTCTCCTGGGGTACAATCACACATATTATTCACTCATTTAGTGGATATTTTCACAAAAAAGTGAAATTTTCAAAAATCCAGAAAATTGGCTGAAAACGACTAAATATCAAGGAATCATTGGGCGAATCGCTCTGGAACTGAAATCGGAACGCTCACTGACATTTCCCCTATCTGAAAGTCTGATAAACGCCGGAAAAATGACGAAGTCCCAAAAAAATATTTTTTTAGACTTTTTTCAATTTTACCCCCGTGGGATATATATTCTGCCCACACACATTTGGAACACTCCTGGGGTACAATCACACATATTATTCCCTCATTTAGTGGATATTTTCACAAAAAAGTGAAATTTTCAAAAATCCAGAAAATTGGCTGAAAACGACTAAATATCAAGGACTCATTGGGCGAATCGCTCTGGAGCTGAAATCGGAACGCTCACTGACATTTGCCCTATCTGAAAGTCTGATAAACGCCGGAAAAATGAATAGATCCCCAAAAAAAATTTTTTCAACTTTTTTCAATTTTAACCCCGTGGGATATATATTCTACCCACACAAATTTGGAACTCTCCTTCGGTACCCTCACACATATTATTCCCTCATTTAGTGGATATTTTCACAAAAAAGTGAAATTTTCAAAAATCCAGAAAATTGGCTGAAAACGACTAAATATCAAAGACTCATTGGGCGAATCGCTCTGGAACTGAAATCGGAACGCTCACTGACATTTGCCCTATCTGAAAGTCTGATAAACGCCGGAAAAATGAATAGATCCCAAAAAAAAATTTTTTCAACTTTTTTCAATTTTACCCCCGTGGGATATATATTCTACCCACACAAATTTGGAACTCTCCTTCGGTACCCTCACACATATTATTCCCTCATTTAGTGGATATTTTCACAAAAAAGTGAAATTTTCAAAAATCCAGAAAATTGGCTGAAAACGACTAAATATCAAGGACTCATTGGGCGAATCGCTCTGGAGCTGAAATCGGAACGCTCACTGAAATTTCTCGTATCTGAAAGTCTGATAAACGCCGGAAAAATGACTAAGACCAAAAAAAAATTTTTTCAGCTTTTTTCAATTTTACCGCCGTGGGATATATTTTCTACCCACACACATTTGGAACTCTCCTGGGGTACCCTCACACATATTATTCCCTCATTTAGTGGATATTTTCACAAAAAAGTGAAATTTTCAAAAATCCAGAAAATTGGCTGAAAACGACTAAGTATCAAGGACTCATTGGGCGAATCGTTCTGGAACTGAAATCGGAACGCTCACTGACATTTCCCCTATCTGAAAGTCTGATAAACGCCGGAAAAATGACAAAGTCCCGAAAAAATTTTTTTTCAACTTTTTTCAATTTTACCCCCGTGGGATATATATTCTACCCACACATATTTGGAACTCTCCTGGGGTACCCTCATACATATTATTCCCTCATTTAGTGGATATTTTCACAAAAAAGTGACATTTTCAAAAATCCAGAAAATTGGCTGAAAACGACTAATTATCAAGGACTCATTGGGCGAATCGTTCTGGAACTGAAATCGGAACGCTCACTGACATTTCCCCTATCTGAAAGTCTGATAAACGCCGGAAAAATGACAAAGTCCCGAAAAAATTTTTTTTCAACTTTTTTCAATTTTACCCCCGTGGGATATATATTCTACCCACACATATTTGGAACTCTCCTGGGGTACCCTCATACATATTATTCCCTCATTTAGTGGATATTTTCACAAAAAAGTGACATTTTCAAAAATCCAGAAAATTGGCTGAAAACGACTAATTATCAAGGACTCATTGGGCGAATCGCTCTGGAACTGAAATCGGAACGCTCACTGACATTTCCCCTATCTGAAAGTCTGATAAACGCCGGAAAAATGACAAAGTCCCCCAAAAAAATTTTTTTCAACTTTTTTCAATTTTACCCCCGTGGGATATATATTCTACCCACACAAATTTGGAACTCTTCTTCGGTACCCTCACACATATTATTCCCTCATTTAGTGGATATTTTCACAAAAAAGTGAAATTTTCAAAAATCCAGAAAATTGGCTGAAAACGACGAATTATCAAGGACTAATTGGGCGAATCGCTCTGGAACTGAAATCGGAACGCTCACTGACATTTCCCATATCTGAAAGTCTGATAAACGCCAGAAAAATGACTAAGTCCCCAAAAAAATTTTTTTCAACTTTTTTCAATTTTACCCCCGTGGGATATATATTCTACCCACACACATTTGGAACTCTCCTGGGGTACCCTCACACATATTATTCCCTCATTTAGTGGATATTTTCACAAAAAAGTGAAATTTTCAAAAATCCAGAAAATTGGCTGAAAACGACTAAATATCAAGGACTCATTGGGTGAATCGCTCTGGAACTGAAATCGGAACGCTCACTGACATTTCCCCTATCTGAAAGTCTGATAAACGCCGGAAAAATGACAAAGTCCCCCAAAAAAAATTTTTTCAACTTTTTTCAATTTTACCCCCGTGGGATATATATTCTACCCACACAAATTTGGAACTCTTCTTCGGTACCCTCACACATATTATTCCCTCATTTAGTGGATATTTTCACAAAAAAGTGAAATTTTCAAAAATCCAGAAAATTGGCTGAAAACGACGAATTATCAAGGACTAATTGGGCGAATCGCTCTGGAACTGAAATCGGAATGCTCACTGACATTTCCCATATCTGAAAGTCTGATAAACGCCAGAAAAATGACTAAGTCCCCAAAAAAATTTTTTTCAACTTTTTTCAATTTTACCCCCGTGGGATATATATTCTACCCACACACATTTGGAACTCTCCTGGGGTACCCTCACACATATTATTCCCTCATTTAGTGGATATTTTCACAAAAAAGTGAAATTTTCAAAAATCCAGAAAATTGGCTGAAAACGACTAAATATCAAGGACTCATTGGGTGAATCGCTCTGAAACTGAAATCGGAACGCTCACTGACATTTCCCCTATCTGAAAGTCTGATAAACGCCGGAAAAATGACGAAGTCCCAAAAAAATATTTTTTTAGACTTTTTTCAATTTTACCCCCGTGGGATATATATTCTGCCCACACACATTTGGAACTCTCCTGGGGTACAATCACACATATTATTCCCTCATTTAGTGGATATTTTCACAAAAAAGTGAAATTTTCAAAAATCCAGAAAATTGGCTGAAAACGACTAAATATCAAGGACTCATTGGGCGAATCGCTCTGGAACTGAAATCGGAACGCTCACTGACATTTCCCCTATCTGAAAGTCTGATAAACGCCGGAAAAATGACGAAGTCCCAAAAAAATATTTTTTTAGACTTTTTTCAATTTTACCCCCGTGGGATATATATTCTGCCCACACACATTTGGAACTCTCCTGGGGTACAATCACACATATTATTCCCTCATTTAGTGGATATTTTCACAAAAAAGTGAAATTTTCAAAAATCCAGAAAATTGGCTGAAAACGACTAAATATCAAGGACTCATTGGGCGAATCGCTCTGGAACTGAAATCGGAACGCTCACTGACATTTGCCCTATCTGAAAGTCTGATAAACGCCGGAAAAATGAATAGATCCCAAAAAAAAATTTTTTCAACTTTTTTCAATTTTACCCCCGTGGGATATATATTCTACCCACACAAATTTGGAACTCTCCTTCGGTACCCTCACACATATTATTCCCTCATTTAGTGGATATTTTCACAAAAAAGTGAAATTTTCAAAAATCCAGAAAATTGGCTGAAAACGTCTAAATATCAAGGACTCATTGGGCGAATCGCTCTGGAGCTGAAATCTGAACGCTCACTGAAATTTCTCGTATCTGAAAGTCTGATAAACGCCGGAAAAATGACTAAGACCAAAAAAAAATTTTTTCAGCTTTTTTCAATTTTACCGCCGTGGGATATATTTTCTACCCACACACATTTGGAACTCTCCTGGGGTACCCTCACACATATTATTCCCTCATTTAGTGGATATTTTCACAAAAAAGTGAAATTTTCAAAAATCCAGAAAATTGGCTGAAAACGACTAATTATCAAGGACTCATTGGGCGAATCGCTCTGGAACTGAAATCGGAACGCTCACTGACATTTCCCCTATCTGAAAGTCTGATAAACGCCGGAAAAATGACAAAGTCCCCAAAAAAAATTTTTTTCAACTTTTTTCAATTTTACCCCCGTGGGATATATATTCTACCCACACAAATTTGGAACTCTTCTTCGGTACCCTCACACATATTATTCCCTCATTTAGTGGATATTTTCACAAAAAAGTGAAATTTTCAAAAATCAAGAAAATTGGCTGAAAACGACTAAATAACAAGGAGTTATTGGGCGAATCGCTCTGGAACTGAAATCGGAACGCTCACTGATATTTCCCCTATCTGAAAGTCTGATAAACACCGGAAAAATGACTAAGTCCAAAAAAAAAATTTTTTTTCAACTTTTTTCACTTTTACCCCCGTGGGATATAAATTCTACCCACACACATTTGGAACTCTCCTGGGGTACCCTCACACATATTATTCCCTCATTTAGTGAATATTTTCACAAAAAAGTGAAATTTTCAAAAATCCAGAAAATTGGCTGAAAACGAATAAATATCAAGGACTCATTGGGCGAATCACTCTGGAATTGAAATCGGAACGCTCACTGACATTTCCCCTATCTGAAATTCTGATAAACGCCGGAAAAATGACTAAGTCCCCCAAAAAAATTTTTTCAACTTTTTTCAATTTTACCCCCGTGGGATATATATTCTACCCACACACATTTGGAACTCTCCTGGGGTACCCTCATACATATTATTCCCTCATTTAGTGGATATTTTCACAAAAAAGTGAAATTTTCAAAAATCCAGAAAATTGGCTGAAAACGACTAATTATCAAGGACTCATTGGGCGAATCGCTCTGGAAATGAAATCGGAACGCTCACTGACATTTCCCCTATCTGAAAGTCTGATAAACGCCAGAAAAATGACTAAGTCCAAAAAAAATTTTTTTTCAACTTTTTTCAATTTTACCCCCGTGGGATATATATTCTACCCACACACATTTGGAACTCTCCTGGGTTACCCTCACACATATTATTCCCTCATTTAGTGGATATTTTCACAAAAAAGTGAAATTTTCAAAAATCCAGAAAATTGGCTGAAAACAACTAAATAACAAGGACTCATTGGGCGAATCGCTCTGGAACTGAAATCAGAACGCTCACTGACATTTCCCCTATCTGAAAGTCTGATAAACGCCGGAAAAATGACAAAGTCCCGAAAAAAAATTTTTTCAACTTTTTTCAATTTTTCCCCCCGTGGGATATATATTCTACCCACACAAGTTTGGAACTCTTCATCGGTACCCTCACACATATTATTCCCTCATTTAGTGGATATTTTCACAAAAAAGTGAAATTTTCAAAAATCCAGAAAATTGGCTGAAAACGACTAAATATCAAGGACTCATTGGGCGAATCTCTCTGGAGCTGAAATCGGAACGCTCACTGAAATTTCTCGTATCTGAAAGTCTGATAAACGCCGGAAAAATGACTAAGACCAAAAAAAAATTTTTTCAGCTTTTTTCAATTTTACCCCCGTGGGATATATTTTCTACCCACACACATTTGGAACTCTCCTGGGGTACCCTCACACATATTATTCCCTCATTTAGTGGATATTTTCACAAAAATTGAAATTTTCAAAAATCCAGAAAATTGGCTGAAAACGACTAAGTATCAAGGACTCATTGGGCGAATCGTTCTGGAACTGAAATCGGAACGCTCACTGACATTTCCCCTATCTGAAAGTCTGATAAACGCCGGAAAAATGACAAAGTCCCGAAAAAAAAATTTTTCAACTTTTTTCAATTTTACCCCCGTGGGATATATATTCTACCCACACATATTTGGAACTCTCCTGGGGTACCCTCATACATATTATTCCCTCATTTAGTGGATATTTTCACAAAAAAGTGAAATTTTCAAAAATCCAGAAAATTGGCTGAAAACGACTAATTATCAAGGACTCATTGGGCGAATCGCTCTGGAACTGAAATCGGAACGCTCACTGACATTTCCCCTATCTGAAAGTCTGATAAACGCCGGAAAAATGACAAAGTCCCCCAAAAAATTTTTTTTCAACTTTTTTCAATTTTACCCCCGTGGGATATATATTCTACCCACACAAATTTGGAACTCTTCTTCGGTACCCTCACACATATTATTCCCTCATTTAGTGGATATTTTCACAAAAAAGTGAAATTTTCAAAAATCCAGAAAATTGGCTGAAAACGACTAAATACCAAAGACTCATTGGGTGAATCGCTCTGGAACTGAAATGGGAATGCTCACTGACATTTCCCCTATCGTAAAGTCTGATAAACGCCAGAAAAATGACTAAGTCCAAAAAAAAATTTTTTTCAACTTTTTTCAATTTTACCCCCGTGGGATATATATTCTACCCACACACATTTGGAACTCTCCTGGGGTACCCTCATACATATTATTCCCTCATTTAGTGGATATTTTCACAAAAAAGTGAATTTTTCAAAAATCCAGAAAATTGGCTGAAAACGACTAAATATCAAGGACTCATTGGGCGAGTCGATCTGGAACTGAAATCGGAACACTCACTGACATTTGCCCTATCTGAAAGTCTGATAAACACCGGAAAAATGACTAAGTCCAAAAAAAAAAAATTTTTTCAACTTTTTTCAATTTTACCCCCGTGGGATATAAATTCTACCCTCACACATTTGGAACTCTCCTGGGGTACCCTCACACATATTATTCCCTCATTTAGTGGATATTTTCACAAAAAAGTGAAATTTTCAAAAATCCAGAAAATTGGCTGAAAACAACTAAATAACAAGGACTCATTGGGCGAATCGCTCTGGAACTGAAATCGGAACGCTCACTGACATTTCCCCTATCTGAAAGTCTGATAAACGCCGGAAAAATGACGAAGTCCCAAAAAAATATTTTTTTAGACTTTTTTCAATTTTACCCCCGTGGGATATATATTCTGCCCACACACATTTGGAACACTCCTGGGGTACAATCACACATATTATTCCCTCATTTAGTGGATATTTTCACAAAAAAGTGAAATTTTCAAAAATCCAGAAAATTGGCTGAAAACGACTAAATATCAAGGACTCATTGGGCGAATCGCTCTGGAGCTGAAATCGGAACGCTCACTGACATTTGCCCTATCTGAAAGTCTGATAAACGCCGGAAAAATGAATAGATCCCCAAAAAAAATTTTTTCAACTTTTTTCAATTTTAACCCCGTGGGATATATATTCTACCCACACAAATTTGGAACTCTCCTTCGGTACCCTCACACATATTATTCCCTCATTTAGTGGATATTTTCACAAAAAAGTGAAATTTTCAAAAATCCAGAAAATTGGCTGAAAACGACTAAATATCAAAGACTCATTGGGCGAATCGCTCTGGAACTGAAATCGGAACGCTCACTGACATTTGCCCTATCTGAAAGTCTGATAAACGCCGGAAAAATGAATAGATCCCAAAAAAAAATTTTTTCAACTTTTTTCAATTTTACCCCCGTGGGATATATATTCTACCCACACAAATTTGGAACTCTCCTTCGGTACCCTCACACATATTATTCCCTCATTTAGTGGATATTTTCACAAAAAAGTGAAATTTTCAAAAATCCAGAAAATTGGCTGAAAACGACTAAATATCAAGGACTCATTGGGCGAATCGCTCTGGAGCTGAAATCGGAACGCTCACTGAAATTTCTCGTATCTGAAAGTCTGATAAACGCCGGAAAAATGACTAAGACCAAAAAAAAATTTTTTCAGCTTTTTTCAATTTTACCGCCGTGGGATATATTTTCTACCCACACACATTTGGAACTCTCCTGGGGTACCCTCACACATATTATTCCCTCATTTAGTGGATATTTTCACAAAAAAGTGAAATTTTCAAAAATCCAGAAAATTGGCTGAAAACGACTAAGTATCAAGGACTCATTGGGCGAATCGTTCTGGAACTGAAATCGGAACGCTCACTGACATTTCCCCTATCTGAAAGTCTGATAAACGCCGGAAAAATGACAAAGTCCCGAAAAAATTTTTTTTCAACTTTTTTCAATTTTACCCCCGTGGGATATATATTCTACCCACACATATTTGGAACTCTCCTGGGGTACCCTCATACATATTATTCCCTCATTTAGTGGATATTTTCACAAAAAAGTGACATTTTCAAAAATCCAGAAAATTGGCTGAAAACGACTAATTATCAAGGACTCATTGGGCGAATCGTTCTGGAACTGAAATCGGAACGCTCACTGACATTTCCCCTATCTGAAAGTCTGATAAACGCCGGAAAAATGACAAAGTCCCGAAAAAATTTTTTTTCAACTTTTTTCAATTTTACCCCCGTGGGATATATATTCTACCCACACATATTTGGAACTCTCCTGGGGTACCCTCATACATATTATTCCCTCATTTAGTGGATATTTTCACAAAAAAGTGAAATTTTCAAAAATCCAGAAAATTGGCTGAAAACGAATAAATATCAAGGACTCATTGGGCGAATCACTCTGGAATTGAAATCGGAACGCTCACTGACATTTCCCCTATGTGAAAGTCTGATAAACGCCGGAAAAATGACTAAGTCCCCAAAAAAATTTTTTTCAACTTTTTTAAATTTTACCCCCGTGGGATATATATTCTACCCACACACATTTGGAACTCTCCTGGGGTACCCTCATACATATTATTCCCTCATTTAGTGGATATTTTCACAAAAAAGTGAAATTTTCGAAAATCCAGAAAATTGGCTGAAAACGACTAATTATCAAGGACTCATTGGGCGAATCGCTCTGGAAATGAAATCGGAACGCTCACTGACATTTCCCCTATCTGAAAGTCTGATAAACGCCAGAAAAATGACTAAGTCCAAAAAAAAATTTTTTTCAACTTTTTTCAATTTTACCCCCGTGGGATATATATTCTACCCACACACATTTGGAACTCTCCTGGGTTACCCTCACACATATTATTCCCTCATTTAGTGGATATTTTCACAAAAAAGTGAAATTTTCAAAAATCCAGAAAATTGGCTGAAAACAACTAAATAACAAGGACTCATTGGGCGAATCGCTCTGGAACTGAAATCAGAACGCTCACTGACATTTCCCCTATCTGAAAGTCTGATAAACGCCGGAAAAATGACAAAGTCCCGAAAAAAAAATTTTTCAACTTTTTTCAATTTTACCCCCGTGGGATATATATTCTACCCACACAAATTTGGAACTCTTCATCGGTACCCTCACACATATTATTCCCTCATTTAGTGGATATTTTCACAAAAAAGTGACATTTTCAAAAATCCAGAAAATTGGCTGAAAACGACTAAATATCAAGGACTCATTGGGCGAGTCGATCTGGAACTGAAATCGGAACGCTCACTGACATTTGCCCTATCTGAAAGTCTGATAATCACCGGAAAAATGACTAAGTCCAAAAAAATAAATTTTTTTCAACTTTTTTCAATTTTACCCCCGTGGGATATAAATTCTACCCACACACATTTGGAACTCTCCTGGGGTACCCTCACACATATTATTCCCTCATTTAGTGAATATTTTCACAAAAAAGTGAAATTTTCAAAAATCCAGAAAATTGGCTGAAAACGACTAAATATCAAAGTCTCATTGGGCGAATCGCTCTGGAACTGAAATCGGAACGCTCACTGACATTTCCCATATCTGAAAGTCTGATAAACGCCAGAAAAATGACTAAGTCCAAAAAAAAATTTTTTTAAACTTTTTTCAATTTTACCCCCGTCGGATATATATTCTACCCACACACATTTGGAACTCTCCTGGGGTACCCTCACACATATTATTCCCTCATTTAGTGGATATTTTCACAAAAAAGTGAAATTTTCAAAAATCCAGAAAATTGGCTGAAAACGACTAAGTATCAAGGACTCATTGGGCGAATCGTTCTGGAACTGAAATCGGAACACGCACTGACATTTCCCCTATCTGAAAGTCTGATAAACGCCGGAAAAATGACAAAGTCCCGAAAAAAAATTTTTTCAACTTTTTTCAATTTTACCCCCGTGGGATATATATTCTACCCACACACATTTGGAACTCTCCTGGGTTACCCTCACACATATTATTCCCTCATTTAGTGGATATTTTCACAAAAAAGTGAAATTTTCAAAAATCCAGAAAATTGGCTGAAAACAACTAAATAACAAGGACTCATTGGGCGAATCGCTCTGGAACTGAAATCAGAACGCTCACTGACATTTCCCCTATCTGAAATTCTGATAAACGCCGGAAAAATGACAAAGTCCCGAAAAAAAATTTTTTCAACTTTTTTCAATTTTTCCCCCGTGGGATATATATTCTACCCACACAAATTTGGAACTCTTCATCGGTACCCTCACACATATTATTCCCTCATTTAGTGGATATTTTCACAAAAAAGTGAAATTTTCAAAAATCCAGAAAATTGGCTGAAAACGACTAAATACCAAAGACTCATTGGGTGAATCGCTCTGGAACTGAAATGGGAATGCTCACTGACATTTCCCCTATCGTAAAGTCTGATAAACGCCAGAAAAATGACTAAGTCCAAAAAAAAATTTTTTTCAACTTTTTTCAATTTTACCCCCGTGGGATATATATTCTACCCACACACATTTGGAACTCTCCTGGGGTACCCTCATACATATTATTCCCTCATTTAGTGGATATTTTCACAAAAAAGTGAAATTTTCAAAAATCCAGAAAATTGGCTGAAAACGACTAAATATCAAGGACTCATTGGGCGAGTCGATCTGGAACTGAAATCGGAACACTCACTGACATTTGCCCTATCTGAAAGTCTGATAAACACCGGAAAAATGACTAAGTCCAAAAAAAAAAAATTTTTTCAACTTTTTTCAATTTTACCCCCGTGGGATATAAATTCTACCCTCACACATTTGGAACTCTCCTGGGGTACCCTCACACATATTATTCCCTCATTTAGTGGATATTTTCACAAAAAAGTGAAATTTTCAAAAATCCAGAAAATTGGCTGAAAACAACTAAATAACAAGGACTCATTGGGCGAATCGCTCTGGAACTGAAATCGGAACGCTCACTGACATTTCCCCTATCTGAAAGTCTGATAAACGCCGGAAAAATGACAAAGTCCCCAAAAAAAATTTTTTTCAACTTTTTTTTAATTTTACCCCCCGTGGGATATATATTCTACCCACACAAATTTGGAACTCTTCTTCGGTACCCTCACACATATTATTCCCTCATTTAGTGGATATTTTCACAAAAAAGTGAAATTTTCAAAAATCCAGAAAATTGGCTGAAAACGAATAAATATCAAGGACTCATTGGGCGAATCACTCTGGAATTGAAATCGGAACGCTCACTGACATTTCCCCTATGTGAAAGTCTGATAAACGCCGGAAAAATGACTAAGTCCCCAAAAAAATTTTTTTCAACTTTTTTAAATTTTACCCCCGTGGGATATATATTCTACCCACACACATTTGGAACTCTCCTGGGGTACCCTCATACATATTATTCCCTCATTTAGTGGATATTTTCACAAAAAAGTGAAATTTTCGAAAATCCAGAAAATTGGCTGAAAACGACTAATTATCAAGGACTCATTGGGCGAATCGCTCTGGAAATGAAATCGGAACGCTCACTGACATTTCCCCTATCTGAAAGTCTGATAAACGCCAGAAAAATGACTAAGTCCAAAAAAAAATTTTTTTCAACTTTTTTCAATTTTACCCCCGTGGGATATATATTCTACCCACACACATTTGGAACTCTCCTGGGTTACCCTCACACATATTATTCCCTCATTTAGTGGATATTTTCACAAAAAAGTGAAATTTTCAAAAATCCAGAAAATTGGCTGAAAACAACTAAATAACAAGGACTCATTGGGCGAATCGCTCTGGAACTGAAATCAGAACGCTCACTGACATTTCCCCTATCTGAAAGTCTGATAAACGCCGGAAAAATGACAAAGTCCCGAAAAAAAATTTTTTCAACTTTTTTCAATTTTACCCCCGTGGGATATATATTCTACCCACACAAATTTGGAACTCTTCATCGGTACCCTCACACATATTATTCCCTCATTTAGTGGATATTTTCACAAAAAAGTGAAATTTTCAAAAATCCAGAAAATTGGCTGAAAACGACTAATTATCAAGGACTCATTGGGCGAATCGCTCTGGAAATGAAATCGGAACGCTCACTGACATTTCCCCTATCTGAAAGTCTGATAAACGCCAGAAAAATGACTAAGTCCAAAAAAAAATGTTTTCAACTTTTTTCAATTTTACCCCAGTGGGATATATATTCTACCCACACACATTTGGAACTCTCCTGGGGTACCCTCACACATATTATTCCCTCATTTAGTGGATATTTTCACAAAAAAGTGAAATTTTCAAAAATCCAAAAAATTGGCTGAAAACGACTAAATATCAAGGACTCATTGGGCGAGTCTATCTGGAACTGAAATCGGAACGCTCACTGACATTTGCCCTATCTGAAAGTCTGATAAACGTCGGAAAAATGACTAAGTCCAAAAAAAAAATTTTTTCAACTTTTTTCAATTTTACCCCCGTGGGATATATATTCTTCCCACAAACATTTAGAACTCTCCTGGGGTACCCTCACACATATTATTCCCTCATTTAGTGGATATTTTCACAAAAAAGTGAAATTTTCAAAAATCCAGAAAATTGGCTGAAAACAACTAAATAACAAAGACTCATTGGGCGAATCGCTTTGGAACTGAAATCAGAACGCTCACTGACATTTCCCCTATCTGAAAGTCTGATAAACGCCGGAAAAATGACAAAGTCCCGAAAAAAAAATTTTTCAACTTTTTTCAATTTTACCCCCGTGGGATATATATTCTACCCACACAAATTTGGGACTCTTCTTCGGTACCCTCACACATATTATTCCCTCATTTAGTGGATATTTTCACAAAAAAGTGAAATTTTCAAAAATCCAGAAAATTGGCTGAAAACGACTAAATATCAAAGACTCATTGGGTGAATCGCTCTGGAACTGAAATGGGAATGCTCACTGACATTTCCCCTATCTTAAAGTCTGATAAACGCCAGAAAAATGACAGTCCAAAAAAAAATTTTTTTCAACTTTTTTCAATTTTACCCCCGTGGGATACATATTCTACCCACACACATTTGGAACTCTCCTGGGGTACCCTCATACATATTATTCCCTCATTTAGTGGATATTTTCACAAAAAAGTGAAATTTTCAAAAATCCAAAAAATTGGCTGAAAACGACTATATATCAAGGACTCATTGGGCGAGTCGATCTGGAACTGAAATCGGAACGCTCACTGACATTTGCCCTATCTGAAAGTCTGATAAACACCGGAAAAATGAGTAAGTCCAAAAAAAAAATTTTTTTTCAACTTTTTTCACTTTTACCCCCGTGGGATATAAATTCTACCCACACACATTTGGAACTCTCCTGGGGTACCCTCACACATATTATTCCCTCATTTAGTGAATATTTTCACAAAATGTGAAATTTTCAAAAATCCAGAAAATTGGCTGAAAACGAATAAATATCAAGGACTCATTGGGCGAATCACTCTGGAATTGAAATCGGAACGCTCACTGACATTTCCCCTATGTGAAAGTCTGATAAACGCCGAAAAATGACTAAGTCCCCAAAAAAATTTTTTTCAACTTTTTTAAATTTTACCCCCGTGGGATATATATTCTACCCACAAACATTTGGAACTCTCCTGGGGTACCCTCATACATATTATTCCCTCATTTAGTGGATATTTTCACAAAAAAGTGAAATTTTCGAAAATCCAGAAAATTGGCTGAAAACGACTAATTATCAAGGACTCATTGGGCGAATCGCTCTGGAAATGAAATCGGAACGCTCACTGACATTTCCCCTATCTGAAAGTCTGATAAACGCCAGAAAAATGACTAAGTCCAAAAAAAAATTTTTTTCAACTTTTTTCAATTTTACCCCCGTGGGATATATATTCTACCCACACACATTTGGAACTCTCCTGGGTTACCCTCACACATATTATTCCCTCATTTAGTGGATATTTTCACAAAAAAGTGAAATTTTCAAAAATCCAGAAAATTGGCTGAAAACAACTAAATAACAAAGACTCATTGGGCGAATCGCTCTGGAACTGAAATCAGAACGCTCACTGACATTTCCCCTATCTGAAAGTCTGATAAACGCCGGAAAAATGACAAAGTCCCGAAAAAAATTTTTTTCAACTTTTTTCAATTTTACCCCCGTGGGATATATATTCTACCCACACAAATTTGGAACTCTTCATCGGTACCCTCACACATATTATTCCCTCATTTAGTGGATATTTTCACAAAAAAGTGAAATTTTCAAAAATCCAGAAAATTGGCTGAAAACGACTAAATACCAAAGACTCATTGGGTGAATCGCTCTGGAACTGAAATGGGAATGCTCACTGACATTTCCCCTATCTTAAAGTCTGATAAACGCCAGAAAAATGACTAAGTCCAAAAAAAAAAAATTTTTTCAACTTTTTTCAATTTTACCCCCGTGGGATATAAATTCTACCCTCACACATTTGGAACTCTCCTGGGGTACCCTCACACATATTATTCCCTCATTTAGTGGATATTTTCACAAAAAAGTGAAATTTTCAAAAATCCAGAAAATTGGCTGAAAACAACTAAATAACAAGGACTCATTGGGCGAATCGCTCTGGAACTGAAATCGGAACGCTCACTGACATTTCCCCTATCTGAAAGTCTGATAAACGCCGTAAAAATGACAAAGTCCCCAAAAAAAATTTTTTTCAACTTTTTTTCAATTTTACCCCCGTGGGATATATATTCTACCCACACAAATTTGGAACTCTTCTTCGGTACCCTCACACATATTATTCCCTCATTTAGTGGATATTTTCACAAAAAAGTGAAATTTTCAAAAATCCAGAAAATTGGCTGAAAACGACGAATTATCAAGGACTAATTGGGCGAATCGCTCTGGAACTGAAATCGGAACGCTCACTGACATTTCCCATATCTGAAAGTCTGATAAACGCCAGAAAAATGACTAAGTCCAAAAAAAAATTTTTTTAAACTTTTTTCAATTTTACCCCCGTCGGATATATATTCTACCCACACACATTTGGAACTCTCCTGGGGTACCCTCACACATATTATTCCCTCATTTAGTGGATATTTTCACAAAATAGTGAAATTTTCAAAAATCAAGAAAATTGGCTGAAAACGACTAAATAACAAGGAGTTATTGGGCGAATCGCTCTGGAACTGAAATCGGAACGCTCACTGACATTTCCCCTATCTTAAAGTCTGATAAACGCCAGAAAAATGACTAAGTCCAAAAAAAAATTTTTTTCAACTTTTTTCAATTTTACCCCCGTGGGATACATATTCTACCCACACACATTTGGAACTCTCCTGGGGTACCCTCATACATATTATTCCCTCATTTAGTGGATATTTTCACAAAAAAGTGAAATTTTCAAAAATCCAAAAAATTGGCTGAAAACGACTAAATATCAAGGACTCATTGGGCGAGTCGATCTGGAACTGAAATCGGAACGCTCACTGACATTTGCCCTATCTGAAAGTCTGATAAACACCGGAAAAATGAGTAAGTCCAAAAAAATATTTTTTTTCAACTTTTTTCACTTTTACCCCCGTGGGATATAAATTCTACCCACACACATTTGGAACTCTCCTGGGGTACCCTCACACATATTATTCCCTCATTTAGTGAATATTTTCACAAAATGTGAAATTTTCAAAAATCCAGAAAATTGGCTGAAAACGAATAAATATCAAGGACTCATTGGGCGAATCACTCTGGAATTGAAATCGGAACGCTCACTGACATTTCCCCTATCTTAAAGTCTGATAAACGCCAGAAAAATGACTAAGTCCAAAAAAAAATTTTTTTCAACTTTTTTCAATTTTACCCCCGTGGGATATATATTCTACCCACACACATTTGGAACTCTCCTGGGGTACCCTCATACATATTATTCCCTCATTTAGTGGATATTTTCACAAAAAAGTGAAATTTTCAAAAATCCAGAAAATTGGCTGAAAACGACTAAATATCAAGGACTCATTGGGCGAGTCGATCTGGAACTGAAATCGGAACACTCAATGACATTTGCCCTATCTGAAAGTCTGATAAACACCGGAAAAATGACTAAGTCCAAAAAAAAAAAATTTTTTCAACTTTTTTAAATTTTACCCCCGTGGGATATAAATTCTACCCACACACATTTGGAACTCTCCTTGGGTACCCTCACACATATTATTCCCTCATTTAGTGAATATTTTCACAAAAAAGTGAAATTTTCAAAAATCCAGAAAATTGGCTGAAAACGAATAAATATCAAGGACTCATTGGGCGAATCACTCTGGAACTGAAATCGGAACGCTCACTGACATTTCCCCTATCTGAAAGTCTGATAAACGCCGGAAAAATGACTAAGTCCCTAAAAAAAATTTTTTCAACTTTTTTCAATTTTACCCCTGTGGGATATATATTCTACCCACACACAATTGGAACTCTCCTGGGGTACCCTCATACATATTATTCCCTCATTTAGTGGATATTTTCACAAAAAAGTGAAATTTTCAAAAATCCAGAAAATTGGCTGAAAACGACTAATTATCAAGGACTCATTGGGCGAATCGCTCTGGAAATGAAATCGGAACGCTCACTGACATTTCCCCTATCTGAAAGTCTGATAAATGCCAGAAAAATGACTAAGTCCAAAAAAAAATGTTTTCAACTTTTTTCAATTTTACCCCAGTGGGATATATATTCTACCCACACACATTTGGAACTCTCCTGGGGTACCCTCACACATATTATTCCCTCATTTAGTGGATATTTTCACAAAAAAGTGAAATTTTCAAAATCCAGAAAATTGGCTGAAAACGACTAAGTATCAAGGACTCATTGGGCGAATCGTTCTGGAACTGAAATCGGAACACGCACTGACATTTCCCCTATCTGAAAGTCTGATAAACGCCGGAAAAATGACAAAGTCCCGAAAAAAATTTTTTTCAACTTTTTTCAATTTTACCCCCGTGGGATATATATTCTACCCACACAAATTTGGAACTCTTCTTCGGTACCCTCACACATATTATTCCTTCATTTAGTGGATATTTTCACAAAAAAGTGAAATTTTCAAAAATCCAGAAAATTGGCTGAAAACGACTAAATATCAAAGACTCATTGGGTGAATCGCTCTGGAACTGAAATGGGAATGCTCACTGACATTTCCCCTATCTTAAAGTCTGATAAACGCCAGAAAAATGACTAAGTGCAAAAAAAAATTTTTTTCAACTTTTTTCAATTTTACCCCCGTGGGATATATATTCTACCCACACACATTTGGAACTCTCCTGGGGTACCCTCATACATATTATTCCCTCATTTAGTGGATATTTTCACAAAAAAGTGAAATTTTCAAAAATCCAGAAAATTGGCTGAAAACAACTAAATAACAAAGACTCATTGGGCGAATCGCTCTGGAACTGAAATCAGAACGCTCACTGACATTTCCCCTATCTGAAAGTCTGATAAACGCCGGAAAAATGACAAAGTCCCGAAAAAAAAATTTTTCAACTTTTTTCAATTTTACCCCCGTGGGATATATATTCTACCCACACAAATTTGGGACACTTCTTCGGTACCCTCACACATATTATTCCCTCATTTAGTGGATATTTTCACAAAAAAGTGAAATTTTCAAAAATCCAGAAAATTGGCTGAAAACGACTAAATATCAAAGACTCATTGGGTGAATCGCTCTGGAACTGAAATGGGAATGCTCACTGACATTTCCCCTATCTTAAAGTCTGATAAACGCCAGAAAAATGACTAAGTCCAAAAAAAAATTTTTTTCAACTTTTTTCAATTTTACCCCCGTGGGATACATATTCTACCCACACACATTTGGAACTCTCCTGGGGTACCCTCATACATATTATTCCCTCATTTAGTGGATATTTTCACAAAAAAGTGAAATTTTCAAAAATCCAAAAAATTGGCTGAAAACGACTAAATATCAAGGACTCATTGGGCGAGTCGATCTGGAACTGAAATCGGAACGCTCACTGACATTTGCCCTATCTGAAAGTCTGATAAACACCGGAAAAATGAGTAAGTCCAAAAAAAAAATTTTTTTTCAACTTTTTTCACTTTTACCCCCGTGGGATATAAATTCTACCCACACACATTTGGAACTCTCCTGGGGTACCCTCACACATATTATTCCCTCATTTAGTGAATATTTTCACAAAATGTGAAATTTTCAAAAATCCAGAAAATTGGCTGAAAACGAATAAATATCAAGGACTCATTGGGCGAATCACTCTGGAATTGAAATCGGAACGCTCACTGACATTTCCCCTATGTGAAAGTCTGATAAACGCCGGAAAAATGACTAAGTCCCCCAAAAAATTTTTTTCAACTTTTTTAAATTTTACCCCCGTGGGATATATATTCTACCCACACAAATTTGGAACTCTTCATCGGTACCCTCACACATATTATTCCCTCATTTAGTGGATATTTTCACAAAAAAGTGAAATTTTCAAAAATCCAGAAAATTGGCTGAAAACGACTAAATACCAAAGACTCATTGGGTGAATCGCTCTGGAACTGAAATGGGAATGCTCACTGACATTTCCCCTATCTTAAAGTCTGATAAACGCCAGAAAAATGACTAAGTCCAAAAAAAAATTTTTTTCAACTTTTTTCAATTTTACCCCCGTGGGATATATATTCTACCCACACACATTTGGAACTCTCCTGGGGTACCCTCATACATATTATTCCCTCATTTAGTGGATATTTTCACAAAAAAGTGAAATTTTCAAAAATCCAGAAAATTGGCTGAAAACGACTAAATATCAAGGACTCATTGGGCGAGTCGATCTGGAACTGAAATCGGAACACTCAATGACATTTGCCCTATCTGAAAGTCTGATAAACACCGGAAAAATGACTAAGTCCAAAAAAAAAAAATTTTTTCAACTTTTTTCAATTTTACCCCCGTGGGATATAAATTCTACCCTCACACATTTGGAACTCTCCTGGGGTACCCTCACACATATTATTCCCTCATTTAGTGGATATTTTCACAAAAAAGTGAAATTTTCAAAAATCCAGAAAATTGGCTGAAAACAACTAAATAACAAGGACTCATTGGGCGAATCGCTCTGGAACTGAAATCGGAACGCTCACTGACATTTCCCCTATCTGAAAGTCTGATAAACGCCGGAAAAATGACAAAGTCTCCAAAAAAAATTTTTTTCAACTTTTTTTCAATTTTACCCCCGTGGGATATATATTCTACCCACACAAATTTGGAACTCTTCTTCGGTACCCTCACACATATTATTCCCTCATTTAGTGGATATTTTCACAAAAAAGTGAAATTTTCAAAAATCCAGAAAATTGGCTGAAAACGACGAATTATCAAGGACTAATTGGGCGAATCGCTCTGGAACTGAAATCGGAACGCTCACTGACATTTCCCATATCTGAAAGTCTGATAAACGCCAGAAAAATGACTAAGTCCAAAAAAAAATTTTTTTAAACTTTTTTCAATTTTACCCCCGTCGGATATATATTCTACCCACACACATTTGGAACTCTCCTGGGTTACCCTCACACATATTATTCCCTCATTTAGTGGATATTTTCACAAAAAAGTGAAATTTTCAAAAATCAAGAAAATTGGCTGAAAACGACTAAATAACAAGGAGTTATTGGGCGAATCGCTCTGGAACTGAAATCGGAACGCTCACTGATATTTCCCCTATCTGAAAGACTGATACACGCCGGAAAAATGACTAAGTCCAAAAAAAAATGTTTTCAACTTTTTTCAATTTTACCCCAGTGGGATATATATTCTACCCACACACATTTGGAACTCTCCTGGGGTACCCTCACACATATTATTCCCTCATTTAGTGGATATTTTCACAAAAAAGTGACATTTTCAAAAATCCAGAAAATTGGCTGAAAACGACTAAATATCAAAGACTCATTGGGTGAATCGCTCTGGAACTGAAATGGGAATGCTCACTGACATTTCCCCTATCTTAAAGTCTGATAAACGCCAGAAAAATGACTAAGTCCAAAAAAAAATTTTTTTCAACTTTTTTCAATTTTACCCCCGTGGGATACATATTCTACCCACACACATTTGGAACTCTCCTGGGGTACCCTCATACATATTATTCCCTCATTTAGTGGATATTTTCACAAAAAAGTGAAATTTTCAAAAATCCAAAAAATTGGCTGAAAACGACTAAATATCAAGGACTCATTGGTCGAGTCGATCTGGAACTGAAATCGGAACGCTCACTGACATTTGCCCTATCTGAAAGTCTGATAAACACCGGAAAAATGAGTAAGTCCAAAAAAATAATTTTTTTTCAACTTTTTTCACTTTTACCCCCGTGGGATATAAATTCTACCCACACACATTTGGAACTCTCCTGGGGTACCCTCACACATATTATTCCCTCATTTAGTGAATATTTTCACAAAATGTGAAATTTTCAAAAATCCAGAAAATTGGCTGAAAACGAATAAATATCAAGGACTCATTGGGCGAATCACTCTGGAATTGAAATCGGAACGCTCACTGACATTTCCCCTATCTGAAAGTCTGATAAACGCCGGAAAAATGACAAAGTCCCGAAAAAAAATTTTTTCAACTTTTTTCAATTTTACCCCCGTGGGATATATATTCTACCCACACAAATTTGGAACTCTTCATCGGTACCCTCACACATATTATTCCCTCATTTAGTGGATATTTTCACAAAAAAGTGAAATTTTCAAAAATCCAGAAAATTGGCTGAAAACGACTAAATATCAAAGTCTCATTGGGCGAATCGCTCTGGAACTGAAATCGGAACGCTCACTGACATTTCCCATATCTGAAAGTCTGATAAACGCCAGAAAAATGACTAAGTCCAAAAAAAAATTTTTTTAAACTTTTTTCAATTTTACCCCCGTCGGATATATATTCTACCCACACACATTTGGAACTCTCCTGGGGTACCCTCACACATATTATTCCCTCATTTAGTGGATATTTTCACAAAAAAGTGAAATTTTCAAAAATCCAGAAAATTGGCTGAAAACGACTAAGTATCAAGGACTCATTGGGCGAATCGTTCTGGAACTGAAATCGGAACACGCACTGACATTTCCCCTATCTGAAAGTCTGATAAACGCCGGAAAAATGACAAAGTCCCGAAAAAATTTTTTTTCAACTTTTTTCAATTTTACCCCCGTGGGATATATATTCTACCCACACAAATTTGGAACTCTTCTTCGGTACCCTCACACATATTATTCCTTCATTTAGTGGATATTTTCACAAAAAAGTGAAATTTTCAAAAATCCAGAAAATTGGCTGAAAACGACTAAATATCAAAGACTCATTGGGTGAATCGCTCTGGAACTGAAATGGGAATGCTCACTGACATTTCCCCTATCTTAAAGTCTGATAAACGCCAGAAAAATGACTAAGTCCAAAAAAAAATTTTTTTCAACTTTTTTCAATTTTACCCCCGTGGGATATATATTCTTCCCACACACATTTAGAACTCTCCTGGGGTACCCTCACACATATTATTCCCTCATTTAGTGGATATTTTCACAAAAAAGTGAAATTTTCAAAAATCCAGAAAATTGGCTGAAAACAACTAAATAACAAAGACTCATTGGGCGAATCGCTCTGGAACTGAAATCAGAACGCTCACTGACATTTCCCCTATCTGAAAGTCTGATAAACGCCGGAAAAATGACAAAGTCCCGAAAAAAAAATTTTTCAACTTTTTTCAATTTTACCCCCGTGGGATATATATTCTACCCACACACATTTGGAACTCTCCTGGGGTACCCTCACACATATTATTCCCTCATTTAGTGGATATTTTCAAAAAAAAGTGAAATTTTCAAAAATCAAGAAAATTGGCTGAAAACGACTAAATAACAAGGACTCATTGGGCGAATCGCTCTGGAACTGAAATCGGAACGCTCACTGACATTTGCCCTATCTGAAAGTCTGATAAACACCGGAAAAATGACTAAGTCCAAAAAAATAAATTTTTTTCAACTTTTTTCAATTTTACCCCCGTGGGATATAAATTCTACCCATACACATTTGGAACTCTCCTGGGGTACCTTCACACATATTATTCCCTCATTTAGTGGATATTTTCACAAAAAAGTGAAATTTTCAAAAACCCAGAAAATTGGCTGAAAACGACTAAATATCAGTCTCATTGGGCGAATCGCTCTGGAACTGAAATCGGAACGCTCACTGACATTTCCCATATCTGAAAGTCTGATAAACGCCAGAAAAATGACTAAGTCCAAAAAAAAATTTTTTTAAACTTTTTTCAATTTTACCCCCGTCGGATAAATATTCTACCCACACACATTTGGAACTCTCCTGGGGTACCCTCACACATAATATTCCCTCATTTAGTGGATATTTTCAAAAAAAAGTGAAATTTTCAAAAATTAAGAAAATTGTCTGAAAACGACTAAATATCAAAGACTCATTGGGCAAATCGCTCTGGAACTGAAATCGGAATGCTCACTGATATTTCCCCTATCTGAAAGTCTGATAAACGCCAGAAAAATGACTAAGTCCAAAAAAAAAATGTTTTCAACTTTTTTCAATTTTACCCCGTGGGATATATATTCTACCCGCACACATTTGGAACTCTCCTGCGGTACCCTCATACATGTTATTCCCTCAATTAGTGGATATTTTCACAAAAAAGTGACATTTTCAAAAATCCAGAAAATTGGCTGAAAACGACTAAATATCAAGGACTCATTGGGCGAATCGCTCTGGAACTGAAATCGGAATGCTCACTGACATTTCCCCTATCTGAAAGCCTGATAAATGCCGGAAAAAAGACTAAGTCCCAAAAAAATTTTTTTTCAACTTTTTTCAATTTTACCCCGTGGGATATATATTCTACCCGCACACATTTGGAACTCTCCTGCGGTACCCTCATACATGTTATTCCCTCATTTAGTGGATATTTTCACAAAAAAGTGAAATTTTCAAAAATCCAGAAAATTGGCTGAAAACGACTAAATATCAAGGATTCATTGGGCGATTCGCTCTGGAACTGAAATCGGAACGCTCACTGACATTTCCCCTATCTGAAAGTCTGCTAAACGCCGGAAAAATGACTAATTCCTAAAAAAAAAATTTTCAACTTTTTTCAATTTTACCCCGTGGGATATATATTCTACCCACTCACATTTGGAACTCTCCTTCGGTACCCTCACACATATTATTCCCTCATTTAGTGGATATTTTCACAAAAAAGTGAAATTTTCAAAAATCCAGAAAATTGTCTGAAAACGACTAAATATCAAAGACTCATTGGGCGAATCGCTCTGGAACTGAAATCGGAACGCTCACTGACATTTCCCATATCTGAAAGTCTGATAAACGCCAGAAAAATGACTAAGTCCAAAAAAAAATTTTTTTAAACTTTTTTCAATTTTACCCCCGTGGGATATATATTCTACCCACACACATTTGGAACTCTCCTGGGGTACCCTCACACATATTATTCCCTCATTTAGTGGATATTTTCACAAAAAAGTGAAATTTTCAAAAATCCAGAAAATTGGCTGAAAACGACTAAGTATCAAGGACTCATTGGGCGAATCGTTCTGGAACTGAAATCAGAACACGCACTGACATTTCCCCTATCTGAAAGTCTGATAAACGCCGGAAAAATGACAAAGTCCCGAAAAATTTTTTTTTCAACTTTTTTCAATTTTACCCCCGTGGGATATATATTCTACCCACACAAATTTGGAACTCTTCTTCGGTACCCTCACACATATTATTCCTTCATTTAGTGGATATTTTCACAAAAAAGTGAAATTTTCAAAAATCCAGAAAATTGGCTGAAAACGACTAAATATCAAAGACTCATTGGGTGAATCGCTCTGGTACTGAAATGGGAATGCTCACTGACATTTCCCCTATCTTAAAGTCTGATAAACGCCAGAAAAATGACTAAGTCCAAAAAAAAATTTTTTTCAACTTTTTTCAATTTTACCCCCGTGGGATATATATTCTTCCCACACACATTTAGAACTCTCCTGGGGTACCCTCACACATATTATTCCCTCATTTAGTGGATATTTTCACAAAAAAGTGAAATTTTCAAAAATCCAGAAAATTGGCTGAAAACAACTAAATAACAAAGACTCATTGGGCGAATCGCTCTGGAACTGAAATCAGAACGCTCACTGACATTTCCCCTATCTGAAAGTCTGATAAACGCCGGAAAAATGACAAAGTCCCGAAAAAAAAATTTTTCAACTTTTTTCAATTTTACCCCCGTGGGATATATATTCTACCCACACACATTTGGAACTCTCCTGGGGTACCCTCACACATATTATTCCCTCATTTAGTGGATATTTTCAAAAAAAAGTGAAATTTTCAAAAATCAAGAAAATTGGCTGAAAACGACTAAATATCAAAGACTCATTGGGCAAATCGCTCTGGAACTGAAATCGGAATGCTCACTGATATTTCCCCTATCTGAAAGTCTGATAAACGCCAGAAAAATGACTAAGTCCAAAAAAAAAATGTTTTCAACTTTTTTCAATTTTACCCCGTGGGATATATATTCTACCCGCACACATTTGGAACTCTCCTGCGGTACCCTCATACATGTTATTCCCTCAATTAGTGGATATTTTCACAAAAAAGTGACATTTTCAAAAATCCAGAAAATTGGCTGAAAACGACTAAATATCAAGGACTCATTGGGCGAATCGCTCTGGAACTGAAATCGGAATGCTCACTGACATTTCCCCTATCTGAAAGCCTGATAAATGCCGGAAAAAAGACTAAGTCCCAAAAAAATTTTTTTTCAACTTTTTTCAATTTTACCCCGTGGGATATATATTCTACCCACTCACATTTGGAACTCTCCTTCGGTACCCTCACACATATTATTCCCTCATTTAGTGGATATTTTCACAAAAAAGTGAAATTTTCAAAAATCCAGAAAATTGTCTGAAAACGACTAAATATCAAAGACTCATTGGGCGAATCGCTCTGGAACTGAAATCGGAATGCTCACTGACATTTGCCCTATCTGAAAGTCTGATAAACGCCGGAAAAATGACTAAGTCCAAAAAAAAAAATTTTTTTCAACTTTTTTCAATTTTACCCCCGTGGGATATATATTCTACCCACACACATTTGGAACTCTCCTCGGGTACCCTCACACATATTATTCCCTCATTTAGTGGATATTTTCACAAAAAAGTGAAATTTTCAAAAATCCAGAAAATTGGCTGAAAACGACTAAATATCAAAGACTCATTGGGCAAATCGCTCTGGAACTGAAATCGGAATGCTCACTGATATTTCCCCTATCTGAAAGTCTGATAAACGCCAGAAAAATGACTAAGTCCAAAAAAAAAATGTTTTCAACTTTTTTCAATTTTACCCCGTGGGATATATATTCTACCAGCACACATTTGGAACTCTCCTGCGGTACCCTCATACATATTATTCCCTCAATTAGTGGATATTTTCACAAAAAAGTGAAATTTTCAAAAATCCAGAAAATTGGCTGAAAACGACTAAATATCAAAGACTCATTGGGCGAATCGCTCTGGAACTGAAATGAAAACGCTCATTGACATTTCCCCTATCTGAAAGTCTGATCAACGCCGGAAAAAAGACTAAGTCCAAAAAAAAATTTTTTTCAACTTTTTTCAATTTTACCCCCGTGGGATATATATTCTACCCACACACATTTGGAACTCTCCTGGGGTACCCTCACACATATTATTCCCTTATTTAGTGGATATTTTCACAAAAAAGTGAAATTTTCAAAAATCCAGAAAATTGGCTGAAAACGACTAAATATCAAGGACTCATTGGGCGAATCGCTCTGGAACTGACATCGGAACACTCACTGACATTTCCCCTACCTGAAAGCCTGATAAATGCCGGAAAAAAGACTAAGCCCAAAAAAAATTTTTTTTCAACTTTTTTCAATTTTACCCCCGTGGGATATATATTCTACCCACACACATTTGGAACTCTCCTGGGGTACCCTCACACATATTATTCCCTCATTTAGTGGATATTTTCACAAAGAAGTGAAATTTTCAAAAATCCAGAAAATTGGCTGAAAACAACTAAATAACAAGGACTCATTGGGCGAATCGCTCTGGAACTGAAATCGGAACGCTCACTGACATTTGCCCTATCTGAAAGTCTGATAAACACCGGAAAAATGACTAAGTCCAAAAAAATTATTTTTTTTCAACTTTTTTCAATTTTACCCCCGTGGGATATATATTCTACCCACACACATTTGGAACTCTCCTGGGTTACCCTCACACATATTATTCCCTCATTTTGTGGATATTTTCACAAAAAAGTGAAATTTTCAAAAATCCAGAAAATTGGCTGAAAACGACTAAATATCAAGGACTCATTGGGCGAATCGCTCTGGAGCTGAAATCGGAACGCTCACTGACATTTCTCGTATCTGAAAGTCTGATAAACGCCGGAAAAATGACTAAGTCCAAAAAAAATTTTTTTCAACTTTTTTCAATTTTACCCCCGTGGGATATATATTCTACCCACACACATTTGGAACTCTCCTGGGGTACCCTCACACATATTATTCCCTCATTTAGTGGATATTTTCAAAAAAAAGTGAAATTTTCAAAAATCAAGAAAATTGGCTGAAAACGACTAAATAACAAGGACTCATTGGGCGAATCGCTCTGGAAGTGAAATCGGAACGCTCACTGACATTTGCCCTATCTGAAAGTCTGATAAACATCGGAAAAATGACTAAGTCCAAAAAAATAAATTTTTTTCAACTTTTTTCAATTTTACCCCCGTGGGATATAAATTCTACCCATACACATTTGGAACTCTCCTGGGGTACCTTCACACATATTATTCCCTCATTTAGTGGATATTTTCACAAAAAAGTGAAATTTTCAAAAATCCAGAAAATTGGCTGAAAACGACTAAATATCAGTCTCATTGGGCGAATCGCTCTGGAACTGAAATCGGAACGCTCACTGACATTTCCCATATCTGAAAGTCTGATAAACGCCAGAAAAATGACTAAGTCCGAAAAAAAATTTTTTTAAACTTTTTTCAATTTTACCCCCGTCGGATATATATTCTACCCACACACATTTGGAACTCTCCTGGGGTACCCTCACACATAATATTCCCTCATTTAGTGGATATTTTCAAAAAAAAGTGAAATTTTCAAAAATTAAGAAAATTGGCTGAAAACGATTAAATAACAAGGACTCATTGGGCGAATCGCTCTGGAACTGAAATCGGAATGCTCTCTGATATTTCCCCTATCTGAAAGACTGATACACGCCGGAAAAATGACTAAGTCCAAAAAAAAATATTTTCAACTTTTTTCAATTTTACCCCCGTGGGATATATATTCTACCCACACACATTTGGAACTCTCCTGGGGTACCCTCACACATATTATTCCCTCATTTAGTGGATATTTTCACAAAAAAGTGACATTTTCAAAAATCCAGAAAATTGGCTGAAAACGACTAAATATCAAGGACTCATTGGGCGAATCGATCTCGATCTGAAATCTGAACGCTCACTGACATTTCCCCTATCTGAAAGCCTGATAAATGCCGGAAAAAAGAGTTAAGTCAAAAAAAAAAAATTTTTTTCAACTTTTTTCAATTTTACCCCCGTGGGATATAAATTCTACCCACACACATTTGGAACTCTCCTGGGGTACCCTCACACATATTATTCCCTCATTTAGTGGATATTTTCACAAAAAAGTGAAATTTTCAAAAATCCAGAAAATTGGCTGAAAACTACTAAATATCAAAGACTCATTGGGCAAATCGCTCTGGAACTGAAATCGGAATGCTCACTGATATTTCCCCTATCTGAAAGTCTGATAAACGCCAGAAAAATGACTAAGTCCAAAAAAAAAATGTTTTCAACTTTTTTCAATTTTACCCCGTGGGATATATATTCTACCCGCACACATTTGGAACTCTCCTGCGGTACCCTCATACATATTATTCCCTCAATTAGTGGATATTTTCACAAAAAAGTGAAATTTTCAAAAATCCAGAAAATTGGCTGAAAACGACTAAATATCAAAGACTCATTGGGCGAATCGCTCTGGAACTGAAATGAAAACGCTCATTGACATTTCCCCTATCTGAAAGTCTGATCAATGCCGGAAAAAAGACTAAGTCCAAAAAAAAATTTTTTTCAACTTTTTTCAATTTTACCCCCGTGGGATAAATATTCTACCCACACACATTTGGAACTCTCCTGGGGTACCCTCACACATATTATTCCCTTATTTAGTGGATATTTTCACAAAAAAGTGAAATTTTCAAAAATCCAGAAAATTGGCTGAAAACGACTAAATATCAAGGACTCATTGGGCGAATCGCTCTGGAACTGACATCGGAACACTCACTGACATTTCCCCTACCTGAAAGCCTGATAAATGCCGGAAAAAAGACTAAGCCCAAAAAAAATTTTTTTTCAACTTTTTTCAATTTTACCCCCGTGGGATATATATTCTACCCACACACATTTGGAACTCTCCTGGGGTACCCTCACACATATTATTCCCTCATTTAGTGGATATTTTCACAAAAAAGTGAAATTTTCAAAAATCCAAAAAATTGGCTGAAAACGACTAAATACCAAAGACTCATTGGGTGAATCGCTCTGGAACTGAAATCGGAACGCTCACTGACATTTGCCCTATCCGAAAGTCTGATAAAGGCTGGAAAAATGACTAAGTCCAAAAAAAAAATGTTTTCAACTTTTTTCAATTTTACCCCCGTGGGATATATATTCTACCCACACACATTTAGCACTCTCCTGGGGTACCCACACACATATTATTCCCTCATTTAGTGGATATTTTCACAAAAAAGTGAAATTTTCCTAAATCCAGAAAATTGTCTGAAAACAACTAAATAACAAGGACTCATTGGGCGAATCACTCTGGAACTAAAATCGGAACGCTCACTGACATTTCCCCTATCTGAAAGTCTGATAAACGCCGGAAAAATGACTAAGTCCAAAAAAAAAATTTTTTCAACTTTTTTCAATTTTACCCCCGTGGGATATATATTCTACCCACACACATTTGGAACTCTCCTGGGGTACCCTCACACATATTATTCTCTCATTAAGTGGATATTTTCACAAAAAAGTGAAATTTTCAAAAATCCTGAAAATTGGCTGAAAACGACTAAATATCAAAGACTCATTGGGCGAATCGCTCTGGAACTGAAATCAAAATGCTCATTGACATTTCCACTATCTGTAAGTCTGATCATCGCCGGAAAAAAGACTAAGCCCAAAAAAAATTTTTTTTCAACTTTTTTCAATTTTACCCCCGTGGGATATATATTCTACCCACACACATTTGGAACTCTCCTGGGGTACCCTCACACATATTATTCCCTCATTTAGTGGATATTTTCACAAAAAAGTGAAATTTTCAAAAATCCAGAAAATTGGCTGAAAACGACTAAATACCAAAGACTCATTGGGTGAATCGCTCTGGAACTGAAATCGGAACGCTCACTGACATTTGCCCTATCCGAAAGTCTGATAAAGGCTGGAAAAATGACTAAGTCCAAAAAAAAAATGTTTTCAACTTTTTTCAATTTTACCCCCGTGGGATATATATTCTACCCACACACATTTAGCACTCTCCTGGGGTACCCACACACATATTATTCCCTCATTTAGTGGATATTTTCACAAAAAAGTGAAATTTTCCTAAATCCAGAAAATTGTCTGAAAACAACTAAATAACAAGGACTCATTGGGCGAATCACTCTGGAACTAAAATCGGAACGCTCACTGACATTTCCCCTATCTGAAAGTCTGATAAACGCCGGAAAAATGACTAAGTCCAAAAAAAAAATTTTTTCAACTTTTTTCAATTTTACCCCCGTGGGATATATATTCTACCCACACACATTTGGAACTCTCCTGGGGTACCCTCACACATATTATTCTCTCATTAAGTGGATATTTTCACAAAAAAGTGAAATTTTCAAAAATCCTGAAAATTGGCTGAAAACGACTAAATATCAAAGACTCATTGGGCGAATCGCTCTGGAACTGAAATCAAAATGCTCATTGACATTTCCCCTATCTGTAAGTCTGATCATCGCCGGAAAAAAGACTAAGTCCAAAAAAAAATTTTTTTCAACTTTTTTCAATTTTACCCCCGTGGGATATATATTCTACCCACACACATTTGGAACTCTCCTCGGGTACCCTCACACATATTATTCCCTCATTTAGTGGATATTTTCACAAAAAAGTGAAATTTTCAAAAATCCAGAAAATTGGCTGAAAACAACTAAATAACAAGGTCTCATTGGGCGAATCACTCTGGAACTGAAATCTGAACGCTCACTGACATTTCCCCTATCTGAAAGTCTGATAAACGCCGGAAAAATGACGAAGTCCAAAAAAAAATTTTTTTCAACTTTTTTCAATTTTACCCCTGTGGGATATATATTCTACCCACACACATTTGGAACTCTCCTGGGGTACCCTCACACATATTATTCCCTCATTTAGTGGATATTTTCACAAAAAAGTGAAATTTTCAAAAATCCAGAAAATTGGCTGAAAACGACTAAATATCAAAGACTCATTGGGTGAATCGCTCTGGAACTGAAATCGGAACGCTCACTGACATTTCCCCTATCTGAAAGTCTGATAAACGCCGGAAAAATGACTAAGTCCAAAAAAAAATTTTTTTTAACTTTTTTCAATTTTACCCCCGTGGGATATATATTCTACCCACACACATTTGGAACTCTCCTGGGGTACCCTCACACATATTATTCCCTCATTTAGTGTATATTTTCACAAAGAAGTGAAATTTTCAAAAATCCGGAAAATTGGCTGAAAACGACGAATTATCAAGGACTCATTGGGCGAATCGCTCTGGAACTGAAATCGGAACGCTCACTGACATTTGCCCTATCTGAAAGTCTGATAAACGCTGGAAAAATGACTAACTCCAAAAAAAAATGTTTTCAACTTTTTTCAATTTTACCCCCGTGGGATATATATTCTACCCACACACATTTAGAACTCTCCTGGGGTACCCTCCCACATATTATTCCCTCATTTAGTGGATATTTTCACAAAAAAGTGAAATTTTCAAAAATCCAGAAAATTGTCTGAAAACAACTAGGACTCATTGGGCGAATCACTATGGAACTAAAATCGGAACGCTCACTGATATTTCCCCTATCTGAAAGTCTGATAAACGCTGGAAAAATGACTAACTCCAAAAAAAAATTTTTTTCAACTTTTTTCAATTTTACCCCCGTGGGATATATATTCTACCCACACACATTTGGGACTCTCCTGGGGTACCCTCACACATATTATTCTCTCATTTAGTGGATATTTTCACAAAAAAGTGAAATTTTCAAAAATCCAGAAAATTGGCTGAAAACGACTAAATATCAAAGACTCATTGGGCGAATCGCTCTGGAACTGAAATGGGAATGCTCACTGACATTTCCCCTATCTTAAAGTCTGATAAACGCCAGAAAAATGACTAAGTCCAAAAAAAATTTTTTTCAACTTTTTTCAATTTTACCCCCGTGGGATATATATTCTACTCACACACATTTGGAACTCTCCTGGGGTACCCTCATACTTATTATTCCCTCATTTATTGGATATTTTCACAAAAAAGTGAAATTTTAAAAAATTCTGAAAATTGGCTGAAAACGACTAAATATCAAAGACTCATTGGGCGAATCGCTCTGGAACTGAAATCAAAACGCTCATTGACATTTCCCCTATCTGAAAGTCTGATCAACGCCGGAAAAAAGACTAAGTCCAAAAAAAAATTTTTTTCAACTTTTTTAAATTTTACCCCCGTGGGATATATATTCTACCCACACACATTTGGAACTCTCCTGGGGTACCCTCACACATATTATTCCCTCATTTAGTGGATATTTTCACAAAAAAGTGAAATTTTCAAAAATCCAGAAAATTGGCTGAAAACGACTAAATATCAAGGTCTCATTGGGCGAATCGCTCTGGAACTGAAATCTGAATGCTCACTGACATTTCCCTTATCTGAAAGTCTGATAAACGCCGGAAAAAAGACTAAGTTCAAAAAAAAATTTTTTTCAACTTTTTTCAATTTTACCCCCGTGGGATATATATTCTACCCACACACATTTGGAACTCTCCTGGGGTACCCTCACACATATTATTCCCTCATTTAGTGGATATTTTCACAAAAAAGTGAAATTTTCAAAAATCCAGAAAATTGGCTGAAAACGACTAAATATGAAAGACTCATTGGGCGAATCGCTCTGTAACTGAAATCGGAACGCTCACTGACATTTGCCCTATCTGAAAGTCTGATAAACGCTGGAAAAATGACTAAGTCCAAAAAAAAAATGTTTTCAACTTTTTTCAATTTTATCCCCGTGGGATATATATTCTACCCACACACATTTAGAACTCTCCTGGGGTCCCCTCACACATATTATTCCCTTATTTAGTGGATATTTTCACAAAAAAGTGAAATTTTCAAAAATCCAGAAAATTGGCTGAAAACAACTAAATAACAAGGACTCATTGGTCGAATCGCTCTGGAACTGAAATCGGAACGCTCACTGACGTTTCCCCTATCTGAAAGTCTGATAAACGCCGAAAAAATGACTAAGTCCAAAAAAAAAATTTTTTTAACTTTTTTCAATTTTACCCCCGTGGGATATATATTCTACCCACACACATTTGGAACTCTCCTGGGGTACCCTCATACATATTATTCCCTCAATTAGTGGATATTTTCACAAAAAAGTGAAATTTTCAAAAATCCAGAAAATTGGCTGAAAACGACTAAATATCAAAGACTCATTGGGCGAATCGCTCTGGAACTGAAATCAAAACGCTCATTGACATTTCCCCTATCTGAAAGTCTGATTAACGCCGGAAAAAAGACTAAGTCCAAAAAAAAATTTTTTTCAACTTTTTTCAATTTTACCCCCGTGGGATATATATTCTACCCACACACATTTGGAACTCTCCTGGGGTACCCTCACACATATTATTCCCTTATTTAGTGGATATTTTCACAAAAAAGTGAAATTTTCAAAAATCCAGAAAATTGGCTGAAAACGACTAAATATCAAGGACTCATTGGGCGAATCGCTCTGGAACTGACATCGGAACACTCACTGACATTTCCCCTACCTGAAAGCCTGATAAATGCCGGAAAAAAGACTAAGCCCAAAAAAAATTTTTTTTCAACTTTTTTCAATTTTACCCCCGTGGGATATATATTCTACCCACACACATTTGGAACTCTCCTGGGGTACCCTCACACATATTATTCCCTCATTTAGTGTATATTTTCACAAAGAAGTGAAATTTTCAAAAATCCGGAAAATTGGCTGAAAACGACGAATTATCAAGGACTCATTGGGCGAATCGCTCTGGAACTGAAATCGGAACGCTCACTGACATTTGCCCTATCTGAAAGTCTGATAAACGCTGGAAAAATGACTAACTCCAAAAAAAAATGTTTTCAACTTTTTTCAATTTTACCCCCGTGGGATATATATTCTACCCACACACATTTAGAACTCTCCTGGGGTACCCTCCCACATATTATTCCCTCATTTAGTGGATATTTTCACAAAAAAGTGAAATTTTCAAAAATCCAGAAAATTGTCTGAAAACAACTAGGACTCATTGGGCGAATCACTATGGAACTAAAATCGGAACGCTCACTGATATTTCCCCTATCTGAAAGTCTGATAAACGCTGGAAAAATGACTAACTCCAAAAAAAAATTTTTTTCAACTTTTTTCAATTTTACCCCCGTGGGATATATATTCTACCCACACACATTTGGGACTCTCCTGGGGTACCCTCACACATATTATTCTCTCATTTAGTGGATATTTTCACAAAAAAGTGAAATTTTCAAAAATCCAGAAAATTGGCTGAAAACGACTAAATATCAAAGACTCATTGGGCGAATCGCTCTGGAACTGAAATGGGAATGCTCACTGACATTTCCCCTATCTTAAAGTCTGATAAACGCCAGAAAAATGACTAAGTCCAAAAAAAATTTTTTTCAACTTTTTTCAATTTTACCCCCGTGGGATATATATTCTACTCACACACATTTGGAACTCTCCTGGGGTACCCTCATACTTATTATTCCCTCATTTATTGGATATTTTCACAAAAAAGTGAAATTTTAAAAAATTCTGAAAATTGGCTGAAAACGACTAAATATCAAAGACTCATTGGGCGAATCGCTCTGGAACTGAAATCAAAACGCTCATTGACATTTCCCCTATCTGAAAGTCTGATCAACGCCGGAAAAAAGACTAAGTCCAAAAAAAAATTTTTTTCAACTTTTTTCAATTTTACCCCCGTGGGATATATATTCTACCCACACACATTTGGAACTCTCCTGGGGTACCCTCACACATATTATTCCCTCATTTAGTGGATATTTTCACAAAAAAGTGAAATTTTCAAAAATCCAGAAAATTGGCTGAAAACGACTAAATATCAAGGTCTCATTGGGCGAATCGCTCTGGAACTGAAATCTGAACGCTCACTGACATTTCCCTTATCTGAAAGTCTGATAAACGCCGGAAAAAAGACTAAGTTCAAAAAAAAATTTTTTTCAACTTTTTTCAATTTTACCCCCGTGGGATATATATTCTACCCACACACATTTGGAACTCTCCTGGGGTACCCTCACACATATTATTCCCTCATTTAGTGGATATTTTCACAAAAAAGTGAAATTTTCAAAAATCCAGAAAATTGGCTGAAAACAACTAAATAACAAGGACTCATTGGTCGAATCGCTCTGGAACTGAAATCGGAACGCTCACTGACGTTTCCCCTATCTGAAAGTCTGATAAACGCCGAAAAAATGACTAAGTCCAAAAAAAAATTTTTTTCAACTTTTTTCAATTTTACCCCCGTGGGATATATATTCTACCCACACACATTTGGAACTCTCCTCGGGTACCCTCACACATATTATTCCCTCATTTAGTGGATATTTTCACAAAAAAGTGAAATTTTCAAAAATCCAGAATATTGGCTGAAAACAACTAAATAACAAGGTCTCATTGGGCGAATCACTCTGGAACTGAAATCTGAACGCTCACTGACATTTCCCCTATCTGAAAGTCTGATAAACGCCGGAAAAATGCCGAAGTCCAAAAAAAATTTTTTTTCAACTTTTTTCAATTTTACCCCTGTGGGATATATATTCTACCCACACACATTTGGAACTCTCCTGGGGTACCCTCACACATATTATTCCCTCATTTAGTGGATATTTTCACAAAAAAATGAAATTTTCAAAAATCCAGAAAATTGGCTGAAAACGACTAAATATCAAAGACTCATTGGGTGAATCGCTCTGGAACTGAAATCGAAACGCTCACTGACATTTCCCCTATCTGAAAGTCTGATAAACGCCGGAAAAATGACTAAGTCCAAAAAAAAATTTTTTTTAACTTTTTTCAATTTTACCCCCGTGGGATATATATTCTACCCACACACATTTGGAACTCTCCTGGGGTACCCTCACACATATTATTCCCTCATTTAGTGTATATTTTCACAAAGAAGTGAAATTTTCAAAAATCCGGAAAATTGGCTGAAAACGACGAATTATCAAGGACTCATTGGGCGAATCGCTCTGGAACTGAAATCGGAACGCTCACTGACATTTGCCCTATCTGAAAGTCTGATAAACGCTGGAAAAATGACTAACTCCAAAAAAAAATGTTTTCAACTTTTTTCAATTTTACCCCCGTGGGATATATATTCTACCCACACACATTTAGAACTCTCCTGGGGTACCCTCCCACATATTATTCCCTCATTTAGTGGATATTTTCACAAAAAAGTGAAATTTTCAAAAATCCAGAAAATTGTCTGAAAACAACTAGGACTCATTGGGCGAATCACTATGGAACTAAAATCGTAACGCTCACTGATATTTCCCCTATCTGAAAGTCTGATAAACGCCGGAAAAATGACTAAGTCCAAAAAAAAATTTTTTTCAACTTTTTTCAATTTTACCCCCGTGGGATATATATTCTACCCACACACATTTGGGACTCTCCTGGGGTACCCTCACACATATTATTCTCTCATTTAGTGGATATTTTCACAAAAAAGTGAAATTTTCAAAAATCCAGAAAATTGGCTGAAAACGACTAAATATCAAAGACTCATTGGGCGAATCGCTCTGGAACTGAAATGGGAATGCTCACTGACATTTCCCCTATCTTAAAGTCTGATAAACGCCAGAAAAATGACTAAGTCCAAAAAAAATTTTTTTCAACTTTTTTCAATTTTACCCCCGTGGGATATATATTCTACTCACACACATTTGGAACTCTCCTGGGGTACCCTCATACTTATTATTCCCTCATTTATTGGATATTTTCACAAAAAAGTGAAATTTTAAAAAATTCTGAAAATTGGCTGAAAACGACTAAATATCAAAGACTCATTGGGCGAATCGCTCTGGAACTGAAATCAAAACGCTCATTGACATTTCCCCTATCTGAAAGTCTGATCAACGCCGGAAAAAAGACTAAGTCCAAAAAAAAATTTTTTTCAACTTTTTTCAATTTTACCCCCGTGGGATATATATTCTACCCACACACATTTGGAACTCTCCTGGGGTACCCTCACACATATTATTCCCTCATTTAGTGGATATTTTCACAAAAAAGTGAAATTTTCAAAAATCCAGAAAATTGGCTGAAAACGACTAAATATCAAGGTCTCATTGGGCGAATCGCTCTGGAACTGAAATCTGAACGCTCACTGACATTTCCCTTATCTGAAAGTCTGATAAACGCCGGAAAAAAGACTAAGTTCAAAAAAAAATTTTTTTCAACTTTTTTCAATTTTACCCCCGTGGGATATATATTCTACCCACACACATTTGGAACTCTCCTGGGGTACCCTCACACATATTATTCCCTCATTTAGTGGATATTTTCACAAAAAAGTGAAATTTTCAAAAATCCAGAAAATTGGCTGAAAACGACTAAATATGAAAGACTCATTGGGCGAATCGCTCTGGAACTGAAATCGGAACGCTCACTGACATTTGCCCTATCTGAAAGTCTGATAAACGCTGGAAAAATGACTAAGTCCAAAAAAAAAATGTTTTCAACTTTTTTCAATTTTATCCCCGTGGGATATATATTCTACCCACACACATTTAGAACTCTCCTGGGGTCCCCTCACACATATTATTCCCTCATTTAGTGGATATTTTCACAAAAAAGTGAAATTTTCAAAAATCCAGAAAATTGGCTGAAAACAACTAAATAACAAGGACTCATTGGTCGAATCGCTCTGGAACTGAAATCGGAACGCTCACTGACGTTTCCCCTATCTGAAAGTCTGATAAACGCCGAAAAAATGACTAAGTCCAAAAAAAAATTTTTTTTAACTTTTTTCAATTTTACCCCCGTGGGATATATATTCTACCCACACACATTTGGAACTCTCCTGGGGTACCCTCACACATATTATTCCCTCTTTTAGTGGATATTTTCACAAAAAAGTGAAATTTTCAAAAATCCAGAAAATTGCCTGAAAACGACTAAATATCAAAGACTCATTGGGCGAATTGCCTTGGAACTGAAATGGGAATGCTCACTGACATTTCCCCTATCTTAAAGTCTGATAAACGCCAGAAAAATGACTAAGTCCAAAAAAAAATTTTTTTCAACTTTTTTCAATTTTACCCCCGTGGGATATATATTCTACCCACACACATTTGGAACTCTCCTGGGGTACCCTCACACATATTATTCCCTCATTTAGTGGATATTTTCACAAAAAAGTGAAATTTTCAAAAATCCAGAAAATTGGCAGAAAATGACTAAATATCAAGGACTCATTGGGCGAATCGCTCTGGAACTGAAATCGGAACGCTCACTGACATTTCCCCTATCTGAAAGTCTGATAAACGCTGGAAAAATGACTAAGTCCCAAAAAAATTTTTTTTTAACTTTTTTCAATTTTACCCCCGTGGGATATATATTCTACCCACACACATTTGGAACTCTCCTGGGGTACCCTCACACATATTATTCCCTCATTTAGTGGATATTTTCACAAAAAAGTGAAATTTTCAAAAATCCAGAAAATTGGCTGAAAACAATTAAATAACAAGGTCTCATTGGGCGAATTGCTCTGGAACTGAAATCGGAACGCTCACTGACGTTTCCCCTATCTGAAAGTCTGATAAACGCCGAAAAAATGACTAAGTCCAAAAAAAAATTTTTTTTAACTTTTTTCAATTTTACCCCCGTGGGATATATATTCTACCCACACACATTTGGAACTCTCCTGGGGTACCCTCACACATATTATTCCCTCATTTAGTGGATATTTTCACAAAAAAGTGAAATTTTCAAAAATCCAGAAAATTGCCTGAAAACGACTAAATATCAAAGACTCATTGGGCGAATTGCTCTGGAACTGAAATGGGAATGCTCACTGACATTTCCCCTATCTTAAAGTCTGATAAACGCCAGAAAAATGACTAAGTCCAAAAAAAATTTTTTTTCAACTTTTTTCAATTTTACCCCCGTGGGATATATATTCTACCCACACACATTTGGAACTCTCCTGGGGTACCCTCACACATATTATTCCCTCATTTAGTGGATATTTTCACAAAAAAGTGAAATTTTCAAAAATCCAGAAAATTGGCTGAAAACAATTAAATAACAAGGTCTCATTGGGCGAATTGCTCTGGAACTGAAATCTGAACGCTCACTGACATTTCCCCTATCTGAAAGTCTGATAAACGCCGGAAAAATGCCAAAGTCCAAAAAAAAATTTTTTTCAACTTTTTTCAATTTTACCCCCGTGGGATATATATTCTACCCACACACATTTGGAACTCTCCTGGGGTACCCTCACACATATTATTCCCTCATTTAGTGGATATTTTCACAAAAAAGTGAAATTTTCAAAAATCTAGAAACTTGGCAGAAAACGACTAAATATCAAAGACTCATTGGGCGAATCGCTCTGGAACTGAAATCGGAACGCTCACTGACGTTTCCCCTATCTGAAAGTCTGATAAACGGCGAAAAAAAGACTAAGTCCAAAAAAAAATTTTTTTTAACTTTTTTCAATTTTACCCCCGTGGGATATATATTCTTCCCACACACATTTGGAACTCTCCTGGGGTACCCTCACACATATTATTCCCTCATTTTGTGGATATTTTCACAAAAAAGTGAAATTTTAAAAAATCCAGAAAATTGGCTGAAAACAACTAAATAACAAGGACTCATTGGGTGAATCGCTCTGGAACTGAAATCGGAACGCTCACTGACATTTGCCCTATCTGAAAGTCTGATAAACGCTGGAAAAATGACTAAGTCCAAAAAAAAAATGTTTTCAACTTTTTTCAATTTTACCCCCGTGGGATATATATTCTTCTCACACACATTTAGAACTCTCCTGGGGTACCCTCACACATATTATTCCCTCATTTAGTGGATTTTTTCACAAAAAAGTGAAATTTTCAAAAATTCAGAAAATTGGCTGAAAACGACTAATTATCAAGGACTCATTGGGCGAATCGCTCTGGAACTGAAATCGGAACGCTCACTGATATTTCCCCTATCTGAAAGTCTGATAAACGCCGGAAAAATGACTAAGTCCAAAAAAAATTTTTTTTCAACTTTTTTCAATTTTACCCCCGTGGGATATATATTCTACCCACACACATTTGGAACTCTCCTGGGGTACCCTCACACATATTATTCCCTCATTTAGTGGATATTTTCACAAAAAAGTGAAATTTTCAAAAATCCAGAAAATTGGCTGAAAATGACTAAATATCAAGGACTCATTGGGCGAATCGCTCTGGAACTGAAATCGGAACGCTCACTGATATTTCCCCTATCTGAAAGTCTGATAAACGCCGGAAAAATGACTAAGTCGAAAAAAAATTTTTTTTCAACTTTTTTCAATTTTACCCCCGTGGGATATATATTCTACCCACACACATTTGGAACTCTCCTGGGGTACCCTCACACATATTATTCCCTCATTTAGTGGACATTTTCACAAAAAAGTGAAATTTTCAAAAATCCAGAAAATTGGCTGAAAACGACTAAATATCAAGGACTCATTGGGCGAACCGCTCTGGAACTGAAATCGGAATGCTCACTGATATTTGCCCTATCTGAAAGTCTGATAAACGCCGGAAAAATGACTAAGTCCAAAAAAAAAATTTTTTCAACTTTTTTCAATTTTACCTCCGTGGGATATATATTTTACCCACACACATTTGGAACTCTCCTGGGGTACACTCACACATATTATTCCCTCATTTAGTGGATATTTTCACAAAAAAGTGAAATTTTCAAAAATCCAGAAAATTGGCTGAAAACAACTAAATAACAAGGACTCATTGGGCGAATCGCTCTGGAACTGAAATCGGAACGCTCACTGACATTTCCCCTATCTGAAAGTCTGATAAACGCCGGAAAAATGACTAAGTCCAAAAAAAAATTTTTTTCAACTTTTTTCAATTTTACCCCCGTGGGATATATATTCTACCCACACACATTTGGAACTCTCCTGGGGTACCCTCACACATATTATTCCCTCATTTAGTGGATATTTTCACAAAAAAGTGAAATTTTCAAAAATCCAGAAAATTGGCTGAAAATGACTAAATATCAAGGACTCATTGTTCGAATCGCTCTGGAACTGAAATCGGAATGCTCACTGACATTTGCCCTATCTGAAAGTCTGATAAACGCCGGAAAAATGACTAAGTCCAAAAAAAAAATTTTTTCAACTTTTTTCAATTTTACCGCCGTCAGATATATATTTTACCCACACACATTTGGAACTCTCCTGGGGTACCCTCATACATATTATTCCCTCATTTAGTGGATATTTTCACAAAAAAGTGAAATTTTCAAAAATCCAGAAAATTGGCTGAAAACGACTAAATATCAAGGACTCATTGGGCGAATCGCTCTGGAACTGAAATCGGAACGCTCACTGACATTTGCCCTATCTGAAAGTCTGATAAGCGCTGGAAAAATGACTAAGTCCAAAAAAAAATTTTTTTCAATTTTACCCCCGTGGGATATATATTCTTCCCACACACATTTGGAACTCTCCTGGGGTACCCTCACACATATTATTCCCTCATTTTGTGGATATTTTCACAAAAAAGTGAAATTTTAAAAAATCCAGAAAATTGGCTGAAAACAACTAAATAACAAGGACTCATTGGGTGAATCGCTCTGGAACTGAAATCGGAACGCTCACTGACATTTGCCCTATCTGAAAGTCTGATAAACGCTGGAAAAATGACTAAGTCCAAAAAAAAAATGTTTTCAACTTTTTTCAATTTTACCCCCGTGGGATATATATTCTTCTCACACACATTTAGAACTCTCCTGGGGTACCCTCACACATATTATTCCCTCATTTAGTGGATTTTTTCACAAAAAAGTGAAATTTTCAAAAATTCAGAAAATTGGCTGAAAACGACTAATTATCAAGGACTCATTGGGCGAATCGCTCTGGAACTGAAATCGGAACGCTCACTGATATTTCCCCTATCTGAAAGTCTGATAAACGCCGGAAAAATGACTAAGTCCAAAAAAAATTTTTTTTCAACTTTTTTCAATTTTACCCCCGTGGGATATATATTCTACCCACACACATTTGGAACTCTCCTGGGGTACCCTCACACATATTATTCCCTCATTTAGTGGATATTTTCACAAAAAAGTGAAATTTTCAAAAATCCAGAAAATTGGCTGAAAATGACTAAATATCAAGGACTCATTGGGCGAATCACTCTGGAACTGAAATCGGAACGCTCACTGACATTTCCCCTATCTAAAAGTCTGATAAACGCTGGAAAAATGACTAAGTCCAAAAAAAAATTTTTTTTAACTTTTTTCAATTTTACCCCCGTGGGATATATATTCTACCCACACACATTTGGAACTCTCCTGGGGTACCCTCACACATATTATTCCCTCATTTAGTGGATATTTTCACAAAAAAGTGAAATTTTCAAAAATCCAGAAAATTGGCTGAAAACAATTAAATAACAAGGTCTCATTGGGCGAATCGCTCTGGAACTGAAATCTGAACGCTCACTGACATTTCCCCTATCTGAAAGTCTGATAAACGCCGGAAAAATGCCAAAGTCCCAAAAAAAATTTTTTTCAACTTTTTTCAATTTTACCCCCGTGGGATATATATTCTACCCACACACATTTGGAACTCTCCTGGGGTACCCTCACACATATTATTCCCTCATTTAGTGGATATTTTCACAAAAAAGTGAAATTTTCAAAAATCTAGAAACTTGGCAGAAAACGACTAAATATCAAAGACTCATTGGGCGAATCGCTCTGGAACTGAAATCGGAACGCTCACTGACGTTTCCCCTATCTGAAAGTCTGATAAACGCCGAAAAAATGACGAAGTCCAAAAAAAAAATTTTTTTAACTTTTTTCAATTTTACCCCCGTGGGATATATATTCTACCCACACACATTTGGAACTCTCCTGGGGTACCCTCACACATATTATTCCCTCATTTAGTGGATATTTTCACAAAGAAGTGAAATTTTCAAAAATTCAGAAAATTGGCTGAAAACGACTAATTATCAAGGACTCATTGGGCTAATCGCTCTGGAACTGAAATCGGAACGCTCACTGATATTTCCCCTATCTGAAAGTCTGATAAACGCCGGAAAAATGACTAAATCCAAAAAAAAATTTTTTTCAACTTTTTTCAATTTTACCCCCGTGGGATATATATTCTACCCACACACATTTGGAACTCTCCTGGGGTACCCTCACACATATTATTCCCTCATTTAGTGGATATTTTCACAAAAAAGTGAAATTTTCAAAAATCCAGAAAATTGGCTGAAAACGACTAAATATCAAGGACTCATTGGGCGAACCGCTCTGGAACTCAAATCGGAATGCTCACTGATATTTGCCCTATCTGAAAGTCTGATAAACGCCGGAAAAATGACTAAGTCCAAAAAAAAATTTTTTTCAACTTTTTTCAATTTTACCCCCGTGGGATATATATTCTACCCACACACATTTGGAACTCTCCTGGGGTACCCTCACACATATTATTCCCTCATTTAGTGGATATTTTCACAAAAAAGTGAAATTTTCAAAAATCCAGAAAATTGGCTGAAAACGACTAAATATCAAGGACTCATTGGGCGAACCGCTCTGGAACTGAAATCGGAATGCTCACTGATATTTGCCCTATCTGAAAGTCTGATAAACGCCGGAAAAATGACTAAGTCCAAAAAAAAATTTTTTTCAACTTTTTTCAATTTTACCCCCGTGGGATATATATTCTACCCACACACATTTGGAACTCTCCTGGGGTACCCTCACACATATTATTCCCTCATTTAGTGGATATTTTCACAAAAAAGTGAAATTTTCAAAAATCCAGAAAATTGGCTGAAAACGACTAAATAACAAGGACTCATTGGGCGTATCGCTCTGGAACTGAAATCGGAACGCTCACTGACATTTCCCCTATCTGAAAGTCTGATAAACGCCGGAAAAATGACTAAGTCCAAAAACAAAATTTTTTCAACTTTTTTCAATTTTACCCCCGTGGAATATATATTCTACCCACACACATTTGGAACTCTCCTGGGGTACCCTCACACATATTATTCCATCATTTAGTGGATATTTTCACAAAAAAGTGAAATTTTCAAAAATCCAGAAAATTTGCTGAAAACGACTAATTATCAAGGACTCATTGGGCGAATCGCTCTGGAACTGAAATCGGAAAGCTCACTGACATTTCCCCTATCTGAAAGTCTGATAAACGCCGGAAAAATGACTAAGTCCAAAAAAAATTTTTTTTCAACTTTTTTCAATTTTACCCCCGTGGAATATATATTCTACCCACACACATTTGGAACTCTCCTGGGGTACCCTTATACATATTATTCCCTCATTTAGTGGATATTTTCACAAAAAAGTGAAATTTTCAAGAATCCAGAAAATTGGCTGAAAACGACTAAATATCATGGACTCATTGGGCGAATCGCTCTGGAACTGAAATCGGAACACTCACTGACATTTGCCCTATCTGAAAGTCTGATAAACGCTGGAAAAATGACTAAGTCCAAAAAAAAAATGTTTTCAACTTTTTTCAATTTTACCCCCGTGGGATATATATTCTTCTCACACACATTTAGAACTCTCCTGGGGTACCCTCACACATATTATTCCCTCATTTAGTGGATATTTTCACAAAAAAGTGAAATTTTCAAAAATCCAGAAAATTGGCTGAAAACAACTAAATAACAAGGACTCATTGGTCGAATCGCTCTGGAACTGAAATTGGAACGCTCACTGACGTTTCCCCTATCTGAAAGTCTGATAAACGCCGAAAAAATGACTAAGTCCAAAAAAAAATTTTTTTTAACTTTTTTCAATTTTACCCCCGTGGGATATATATTCTACCCACACACATTTGGAACTCTCCTGGGGTACCCTCACACATATTATTCCCTCATTTAGTGGATATTTTCACAAAGAAGTGAAATTTTCAAAAATTCAGAAAATTGGCTAAAAACGACTAATTATCAAGGACTCATTGGGCGAATCGCTCTGGAACTGAAATCGGAATGCTCACTGATTTTTGCCCTATCTGAAAGTCTGATAAACGCCGGAAAAATGACTAAGTCCAAAAAAAAATTTTTTTCAACTTTTTTCAATTTTACCGCCGTGGGATATATATTTTACCCACACACATTTGGAACTCTCCTGGGGTACACTCACACATATTATTCCCTCATTTAGTGGATATTTTCACAAAAAAGTGAAATTTTCAAAAATCCAGAAAATTGGCTGAAAACAACTAAATAACAAGGACTCATTGGGCGAATCGCTCTGGAACTGAAATCGGAACGCTCACTGACATTTCCCCTATCTGAAAGTCTGATAAACGCCGGAAAAATGACTAAGTCCAAAAAAAAATTTTTTTCAACTTTTTTCAATTTTACCCCCGTGGGATATATATTCTACCCACACACATTTGGAACTCTCCTTCGGTACCCTCACACATATTATTCCCTCATTTAGTGGATATTTTCACAAAAAAGTGAAATTTTCAAAAATCCAGAAAATTGGCTGAAAACGACCAAACATCAAAGACTCATTGGGCAAATCGCTCTGAAACTGAAATGGGAATGCTCACTGACATTTCCCCTATATTAAAGTCTGATAAACGCCAGAAAAATGACTAAGTCCAAAAAAAATTTTTTTTCAACTTTTTTCAATTTTACCCCCGTGGAATATATATTCTACCCACACACATTTGGAACTCTCCTGGGGTACCCTTATACATATTATTCCCTCATTTAGTGGATATTTTCACAAAAAAGTGAAATTTTCAAAAATCCAGAAAATTGGCTGAAAACGACTAAATAACAAGGACTCATTGGGCGTATCGCTCTGGAACTGAAATCGGAACGCTCACTGACATTTCCCCTATCTGAAAGTCTGATCAACGCCGGAAAAATGACTAAGTCCAAAAACAAAATTTTTTCAACTTTTTTCAATTTTACCCCCGTGGAATATATATTCTACCCACACACATTTGGAACTCTCCTGGGGTACCCTCACACATATTATTCCCTCATTTAGTGGATATTTTCACAAAAAAGTGAAATTTTCAAAAATCCAGAAAATTGGCTGAAAACGACTAAATATCAAAGACTCATCGGGCGAATCGCTCTGGAACTGAAATCGGAACGCTCACTGACATTTGCCCTATCTGAAAGTCTGATAAACGCCGGAAAAATGACTAAGTCCAAAAAAAAAATTTTTTCAACTTTTTTCAATTTTACCCCCGTGGAATATATATTCTACCCACACACATTTGGAACTCTCCTGGGGTACCCTCACACATATTATTCCCTCATTTAGTGGATATTTTCACAAAAAAGTGAAATTTTCAAAAATCCAGAAAATTGGCTGAAAACGACTAAATATCAAAGACTCATCGGGCGAATCGCTCTGGAACTGAAATCGGAACGCTCACTGACATTTGCCCTATCTGAAAGTCTGATAAACGCCGGAAAAATGACTAAGTCCAAAAAAAAAAATTTTTTCAACTTTTTTCAATTTTACCCCCGTGGAATATATATTCTACCCACACACATTTGGAACTCTCCTGGGGTACCCTCACACATATTATTCCCTCATTTAGTGGATATTTTCACAAAAAAGTGAAATTTTCAAAAATCCAGAAAATTGGCTGAAAACGACTAATTATCAAGGACTCATTGGGCGAATCGCTCTGGAACTGAAATCGGAAAGCTCACTGACATTTCCCCTATCTGAAAGTCTGATAAACGCCGGAAAAATGACTAAGTCCAAAAAAAATTTTTTTTAAACTTTTTTCAATTTTACCCCCGTGGGATATATATTCTTCCCACACACATTTAGAACTCTCCTGGGGTACCCTCACACATATTATTCCCTCATTTAGTGGATATTTTCACAAAAAAGTGAAATTTTCAAAAATCCAGAAAATTGGCTGAAAACAACTAAATAACAAGGACTCATTGGTCGAATCGCTCTGGAACTGAAATTGGAACGCTCACTGACGTTTCCCCTATCTGAAAGTCTGATAAACGCCGAAAAAATGACTAAGTCCAAAAAAAAATTTTTTTTAACTTTTTTCAATTTTACCCCCGTGGGATATATATTCTACCCACACACATTTGGAACTCTCCTGGGGTACCCTCACACATATTATTCTCTCATTTAGTGGATATTTTCACAAAGAAGTGAAATTTTCAAAAATTCAGAAAATTGGCTGAAAACGACTAATTATCAAGGACTCATTGGGCGAATCGCTCTGGAACTGAAATCGGAACGCTCACTGACATTTCCCCTATCTGAAAGTCTGATAAACGCCGGAAAAATGACTAAGTCCAAAAAAAAAATTTTTTCTACTTTTTTCAATTTTACCCCCGTGGGATATATATTCTACCCACACACATTTGGAACTCTCCTGGGGTACCCTCACACATATTATTCCCTCATTTAGTGGATATTTTCACAAAAAAGTGAAATTTTCAAAAATCCAGAAAATTGGCTGAAAACGACTAAATATCAAAGACTCATTGGGCGAATTGCTCTGGAACTGAAATGGGAATGCTCACTGACATTTCCCCTATCTGAAAGTCTGATAAACGCCGGAAAAATGACTAAGTCCAAAAAAAAAATTTTTTCAACTTTTTTCAATTTTACCCCCGTGGGATATATATTCTACTCACACACATTTGGAACTCTCCTTCGGTACCCTCACACATATTATTCCCTCATTTAGTGGATATTTTCACAAAAAAGTGAAATTTTCAAGAATCCAGAAAATTGGCTGAAAACGACTAAATATCAAGGACTCATTGGGCGAATCGCTCTGGAACTGAAATCGGAATGCTCACTGACATTTGCCCTATCTGAAAGTCTGATAAACGCCGGAAAAATGACTAAGTCCAAAAAAAAATTTTTTTCAACTTTTTTCAATTTTACCGCCGTGGGATATATATTTTACCCACACACATTTGGAACTCTCCTGGGGTACACTTACACATATTATTCCCTCATTTAGTGGATATTTTCACAAAAAAGTGAAATTTTCAAAAATCCAGAAAATTTTCTGAAAACGACTAAATATCAAAGACTCATTGGGCGAATTGCTCTGGAACTGAAATGGGAATGCTCACTGACATTTCCCCTATCTTAAAGTCTGATAAACGCCAGAAAAATGACTAAGTCCAAAAAAAAATTTTTTTAAACTTTTTTCAATTTTACCTCCGTGGGATATATATTATTCCCACACACATTTAGAACTCTCCTGGTGTACCCTCACACATATTATTCCCTCATTTAGTGGATATTTTCACAAAAAAGTAAAATTTTCAAAAATCCAGAAAATTGGCTGAAAACGACTAAATAACAAGGACTCATTGGGCGTATCGCTCTGGAACTGAAATCGGAACGCTCACTGACATTTCCCCTATCTGAAAGTCTGATAAACGCCGGAAAAATGACTAAGTCCAAAAAAAAAATTTTTTCAACTTTTTTCAATTTTACCCCCGTGGGATATATATTCTACCCACACAAATTTGGAACTCTCCTTCGGTACCCTCACACATATTATTCCCTCATTTAGTGGATATTTTCACAAAAAAGTGAAATTTTCAAGAATCCAGAAAATTGGCTGAAAACGACTAAATGTCAAGGACTCATTGGGCGAATCGCTCTGGAACTGAAATCGGAATGCTCACTGATATTTGCCCTATCTGAAAGTCTGATAAACGCCGGAAAAATGACTAAATCCAAAAAAAAATTTTTTTCAACTTTTTTCAATTTTACCGCCGTGGGATTTATATTTTACCCACACACATTTGGAACTCTCCTGGGGTACACTCACACATATTATTCCCTCATTTAGTGGATATTTTCACAAAAAAGTGAAATTTTCAAAAATCCAGAAAATTGGCTGAAAACGACTAAATATCAAGGACTCATTGGGCGAATCGCTCTGGAACTGAAATCGGAACGCTCACTGACATTTGCCCTATCTGAAAGTCTGATAAACGCCGGAAAAATGACTAAGTCCAAAAAAAAATTTTTTTCAACTTTTTTCAATTTTACCCCCGTGGGATATATATTCTTCCCACACACATTTAGAACTCTCCTGGGGTACCCTCACACATATTATTCCCTCATTTAGTGGATATTTTCACAAAAAAATTGAAATTTTCAAAAATCCAGAAAATTGGCTGAAAACAACTAAATATCAAGGACTCATTGGGCGAATCGCTCTGGAACTGAAATGGGAATGCTCACTGACATTTCCCCTATCTTAAAGTCTGATAAACCCCAGAAAAATGACTAAGTCCAAAAAAAAATTTTTTTCAACTTTTTTCAATTTTACCCCCGTGGGATATATATTTTACCCACACACATTTGGAACTCTCCTGAGGTACACTCACACATATTATTCCCTCATTTAGTGGATATTTTCACAAAAAAGTGAAATTTTCAAAAATCCAGAAAATTGGCTGAAAACAACTAAATAACTAGGATTCATTGGGCGAATCGCTCTGGAACTGAAATCGGAACGCTCACTGACATTTCCCCTATCTGAAAGTCTGATAAACGCCGGAAAAATGACTAAGTCCAAAAAAAAAATTTTTTCAACTTTTTTCAATTTTACCCCCGTGGAATATATATTCTTCCCACACACATTTAGAACTCTCCTGGGGTACCCTCACACATATTATTCCCTCATTTAGTGGATATTTTCACAAAAAAGTGAAATTTTCAAAAATCCAGAAAATTGGCTGAAAACGACTAAATATCAAAGACTCATTGGGCGAATCGCTCTGGAACTAAAATCGGAATGCTCACTGACATTTCCCCTATCTTAAAGTCTGATAAACCCCAGAAAAATGACTAAGTCCCAAAAAATATTTTTTTCAACTTTTTTCAATTTTACCCCCGTGGGATATATATTCTACCCATGCACATTTGGAACTCTCCTTCGGTACCCTCACACATATTATTCCTTCATTTAGTGGATATTTTCACAAAAAATTGAATTCTTCAAAAATCCAGAAAATTGGCTGAAAACAACTAAATATCAAGGACTCATTGGGCGAATCGCTCTGGAACTGAAATGAGAATGCTCACTGACATTTCCCCTATCTGAAAGTCTGATAAACGCCGGAAAAATGACTAAGTCCAAAAAAAAAATTTTTTCAACTTTTTTCAATTTTACCCCCGTGGGATATATATTCTACCCACACACATTTGGAACTCTCCTGGGATACACTCACACATATTATTCCCTCATTTAGTGGATATTTTCACAAAAAAGTGAAATTTTCAAAAATCCAGAAAATTGGCTGAAAACAACTAAATAACAAGGATTCATTGGGCGAATCGCTCTGGAACTGAAATCGGAACGCTCACTGACATTTCCCCTATCTGAAAGTCTGATAAACGCCGGAAAAATGACTAAGTCTAAAAACAAAATTTTTTCAACTTTTTTCAATTTTACCCCCGTGGAATATATATTCTACCCACACACATTTGGAACTCTCCTGGGGTACCCTCACACATATTATTCCCTCATTTAGTGGATATTTTCACAAAAAAGTGAAGTTTTCAAAAATCCAGAAAATTGGCTGAAAACGACTAAATATCAAGGACTCATCGGGCGAATCACTCTGGAACTGAAATCGGAACGCTCACTGACATTTGCCCTATCTGAAAGTCTGATAAACGCCGGAAAAATGACAGTCCAAAAAAAAATTTTTTTCAACTGTTTTCAGTTTTACCCCCGTGGGATATATATTCTACCCACACACATTTGGAACTCTCCTGGGGTACCCTCACACATATTATTCCCTCATTTAGTGGATATTTTCACAAAGAAGTGAAATTTTCAAAAAATTCAGAAAATTGGCTGAAAACGACTAATTATCAAGGACTCATTGGGCGAATCGCTCTGGAACTGAAATCGGAACGCTCACTGATATTTCCCCTATCTGAAAGTCTGATAAACGCCGGAAAAATGACTAAGTCCAAAAAAAATTTTTTTTCAACTTTTTTCAATTTTACCCCCGTGGGATATATATTCTACCCACACACATTTGGAACTCTCCTTGGGTACCCTCACACATATTATTCCCTCATTTTGTGGATATTTTCACAAAAAAAGTGAAAGTTTCAAAAATCCAGAAAATTGGCTGAAAACAACTAAATAACAAGGACTCATTGGGTGAATCGCTCTGGAACTGAAATCGGAACGCTCACTGACATTTGCCCTATCTGAAAGTCTGATAAACGCTGGAAAAATGACTAAGTCCAAAAAAAAAATGTTTTCAACTTTTTTCAATTTTACCCCCGTGGGATATATATTCTTCTCACACACATTTAGAACTCTCCTGGGGTACCCTCACACATATTATTCCCTCATTTAGTGGATATTTTCACAAAAAAGTGAAATTTTCAAAAATCCAGAAAATTGGCTGAAAACGACAAAATAACAAGGACTCATTGGGCGTATCGCTCTGGAACTGAAATCGGAACGCTCACTGACATTTCCCCTATCTGAAAGTCTGATAAACGCCGGAAAAATGACTAAGTCCAAAAAAAAATTTTTTTCAACTTTTTTCAATTTTACCCCCGTGGGATATATATTCTACCCACACACATTTGGAACTCTCCTTCGGTACCCTCACACATATTATTCCCTCATTTAGTGGATATTTTCACAAAAAAGTGAAATTTTCAAAAATCCAGAAAATTGGCTGAAAACGACCAAACATCAAAGACTCATTGGGCGAATCGCTCTGGAACTGAAATGGGAATGCTCACTGACATTTCCCCTATATTAAAGTCTGATAAACGCCAGAAAAATGACTAAGTCCAAAAAAAATTTTTTTTCAACTTTTTTCAATTTTACCCCCGTGGAATATATATTCTACCCACACACATTTGGAACTCTCCTGGGGTACCCTTATACATATTATTCCCTCATTTAGTGGATATTTTCACAAAAAAGTGAAATTTTCAAAAATCCAGAAAATTGGCTGAAAACGACTAAATAACAAGGACTCATTGGGCGTATCGCTCTGGAACTGAAATCGGAACGCTCACTGACATTTCCCCTATCTGAAAGTCTGATAAACGCCGGAAAAATGACTAAGTCCAAAAACAAAATTTTTTCAACTTTTTTCAATTTTACCCCCGTGGAATATATATTCTACCCACACACATTTGGAACTCTCCTGGGGTACCCTCACACATATTATTCCCTCATTTAGTGGATATTTTCACAAAAAAGTGAAATTTTCAAAAATCCAGAAAATTGGCTGAAAACGACTAAATATCAAAGACTCATCGGGCGAATCGCTCTGGAACTGAAATCGGAACGCTCACTGACATTTGCCCTATCTGAAAGTCTGAGAAACGCCGGAAAAATGACTAAGTCCAAAAAAAAAATTTTTTCAACTTTTTTCAATTTTACCCCCGTGGAATATATATTCTACCCACACACATTTGGAACTCTCCTGGGGTACCCTCACACATATTATTCCCTCATTTAGTGGATATTTTCACAAAAAAGTGAAATTTTCAAAAATCCAGAAAATTGGCTGAAAACGACTAAATCATAGAATCATAGAATCATAGAATGGTAGAGTTGGAAGGGACCTCCTGGGTCATCTAGTCCAACCCCCTGCTCAAAGCAGGATTCACTAGATCATCTCAGACAGATGTCTGTCCAGCCTCTGTTTGAAGACGTCCATTGAAGGGGAACTCACCACCTCTCGTGGCAGCCTGTTCCACTCATTAATCACCCTAACTGTCAAAAAGTTTTTTCTAATATCTAATCTGTGTCTCCTCCCATTTAGTTTCATCCCATTGCTTCTAGTCTTTCCTTGTGCAAATGAGAATAAAGATGATCCTTCTACAATGTGACAGCCCTTGACATATTTGTAGACAGCTATTAAGTCTCCTCTCAGTCTTCTTTTTTGCAAGCTAAACATTCCCAAATCCTGCAACCGTTCCTCATAGGACATGGTTTGCAGACCAGTCACCATTCTGGTCGCTCTTCTCTGAACTTGCTCCAGTTTGTCTATGTCTTTTTTAAAATGTGGTGCCCAAAACTGTACACAGTATTCCAGATGAGGTCTGACCAAAGAGGAGTAAAGACCGATAATGACTTCACGTGATCTAGACTGTATGCTTCTGTTTATACATCCCAGAATTGTATTTGCCTTTTTTGCTGCTGCATAACACTGTTGACTCATGTTCAGTCTATGATCTATTAGTATACCTAAGTCTTTTTCACATGTACTGTTGCTTAGCTCTCTTCCTCCCATTCTGTATATGTTTTTTTCATTTTTATTGCCCAGATGTAGTACTTTGCATTTTTCCCTGTTAAAAACCATTCTGTTGGTTGCTGCCCACTGCTCCAGTTTATTTAGGTCTTTTGAATCCTCTCTCTCTCTTCTCTAGTATTAGCTATCCCTCCTAGCTTTGTGTCATCAGCAAATTTAATCAGTTTACCCTCAATTCCTTCATCTAAATCATTGATAAAGATGTTGAACAATACAGGTCCCAGGACAGAGCCCTGTGGTACCCCACTTGAGACATTCATCCAGCTGGATGTGAAGCCATTTACAACCACCCTTTGAGTCCGATCACTAAGCCAGTTATGAATCCACCTAACAGTTGCCTGGTCCATTGCATACTTGGTCATTTTTTCAATAAGGATGGTGTGAGATACTTTGTCAAATGCTTTGCTGAAGTCAAGATATACTATATCTACAGCATTTCCCTGATCCACCCAGTCAGTGATTCTGTCATAGAAGGAAATTAAGTTAGTCTGACATGACTTGTTAGTTACAAACCCATGCTGACTCTGGTTAATCACTTCATTCTTATCCATGTACTTACATACATGTTGTTTAATAATTTGTTCAAAGATCTTTCCTGGTATAGAAGTCAGACTCACCGGCCTATAGTTCCCTGGGTCCACCTTCTTCCCCTTTTTGAAGATAGGAACAACATTTGCTCTTCTCCAGTCTTCTGGGACTTCTCCTGTTCTCCAAGAATTTTCAAAGATTATGGAGAGTGGTTCTAAAATTTCTTCTACGATCTCCTTCAGTACTCTGGGGTGTAATTCATCTGGACCTGTAGACTTGAACTCATTTATGTTAGCTAAATATTCCCTCACAATCTTTCTGTTTACAGATAACTTGGATTCCTCTATTCCTTTAAAAGGACAGTGAAGATCAGTTGATGTTACATTTTCTTTCTGAGAGAAAACAGATGCAAAATAGGAATTAAAAAGTTCGGCCTTCTCAACATCCTCTCTTACCATTTCTCCATTTTCATCCTGTAAAAATCCTATAGCATCTTTGACTTTTCTTTTACTTCTGACATACCCCCAAAATCCTTTTTTATTGCTTTTGACATCTCTTGCAAGCCTTAATTCATTGTCAACTTTAGCTAACCTGATACGTGCCCTGCAGGATCTGCAGACTGCATTATAATCTTCTTTAGATATGCCTCCCTCTTTCCATTTAATAAACATTTCTTTCTTTCTTTTTAGCATGTGTTTAAGTTCTGTGTTCATCCATCCTGGTTTCCTTAAATGCTTCCCATTCTTCCTACTTTTCGGGATTGTTAACGATTGTGCTTTGAGAATCTCACTTTTAAAAATTTCCCATCCTTCCTGGACATTTTTGTCCTTAAGGACATCCAGCCATTGGATCCCTCCTATTCTCTTTCTGAGTCTCTTAAAATCTGCCTTTCTAAAATCTAACCTTGAAGTTTGAGTCTTCACATGTCTTCCTCCTCTAGTTATCCAAAATTCTATAATAGCATGATCGCTGCTTCCTAGGGTCCCAGCCACCTTTACCTCCTCAACCATTTCCTCCCTGTTTATAAGGATTAGATCCAAAGTAGCAGATCCCCTTGTTTTCTCCCCTACCTTTTGGAAGATAAAGTTGTCAGCAAGAGAGGATAAGAATTTGCTTGACCTGTTAGTTTTACTTGAGAGAGATTCCCAACAAATATCTGGATAGTTGAAATCTCCCATGACCACTACGTCATATTTTTTGGAGAACTTGGTCATTTGATACATAAAGAGTTCATCCATATCTTCAGCTTGCCCAGGTGGCCTGTAGTAAATGCCTACAATGGTGTCCTTTCCGTTGTTCTCTCCTTGTATTCTTACCCAAACAGTTTCCACAGAACTCCCAGTCTCTGAAGCTTCAATCTCTGTGCAGATATACGCTTTTCTAACATACAATGCAACACCTCCTCCTCGTTTATCAAGTCTGTTTCTTGCAAATAAGTTGTATCCTTTTAGCCTTTTATTCCAATCATGTGTATCGTCCCACCAAGTTTCAGTGATTCCAATGACATCATATTCCTTTTCCTGCATTAGTAGTTCCAATTCTCCTTGTTTGTTGCCCATGCTTTGTGCATTTGTATAAAAACATTTTAGTTTGTGATTGGTTTCTCTTTCTCCCATATTTTTATTATTTAAATTGTTTTGTCTTTGTTCTTCTTTTCCACTTCCAGTAGCAGAGATCTCAATAGTATTTGTCAGCTGTATGGCTTTTTCTGGCCTTTTGCTTCCCTTCCCACATTGTTCTAGTTTAAAGCTCTTCTGATGAGTGTAGCAAGGCGACTTCCAAATACATGTTTTCCAGTCTTCGTAAGGTGCACCCCATCTCTAGCAAGTAGTCCATCGTATAGGTAATTCATTCCGTGATCCAGAAATCCAAATCCTTGTTGACGGCACCATCGACGTAGCCAGTTGTTCACCTGTAGAATCTTATTCCACCTCATTGTTCCATGGCCATCCACTGGGAGGATGGATGAGAAGACCACCTGCGCTCCCAATTCTTTCACTTTCTTGCCTAAGTCTTCAAAGTCACTGCAGATGGTTTCCAGGTCCTTTCTTGCGGTGTCATTTGTCCCCACATGTAGTAGCAGGAATGGGTAGTGATCTGTAGGTCTGAAGAGTCTTGATATCCTGTCAGACACATCTTTAATTTTTGCTCCTGGAAGACAGCACATTTCTCTTGAGGTTATGTCTGGTCTGCAGATAGCGGCCTCTGTTCCTCTTAACAGGGAATCCCCCATGACCACCACTCTCCGTTTTTTCTTCACAACATTCTTCTTTCTCCATCCAGGAGGATTCTGAGGGCTTACAAGGTTATTCATTGCTGGCAAAGTCTTATTTTGCTGTATTTCTTCATGGTTCTCCTGCGTGAGAGCCTGGTACTGGTTCCTGAGCAGTATGGGTGCTGACTGCCAATCGATCCTCCTGCTTCTGTGGGTCACATGCTTCCATTCCTCTGTTTCGTCAGGTGCAGTTCGAATTTCTTCTCTTTCTGAATCATGAAGAGATAACTCTGCTCTGTCTAAGAACTCTTCACCTTCCTTAATGATTTTCAAGGTAGTTAACCTCTCTTCTAGATTTCGCAACTTTTCCTCCAACAGGGACACAAGCTTGCATTTCTGGCATGTGAAGTTTGGCTTTTCCACTGGCAAGTCTGTGAACATGTAGCAGGATATGCAGCTCACCAAATGGCTCCTGCACTCTTCCATGTTCTTATTGTTATTGTTCTGAAAACAGTGAAAGAAGCTTAAAAAAAAAAGCTTCAAAATGCGCGCGCCAGTAGGCGCGCGGTTTACCGATGTCCTCTTTTCAGCTCCAACAGCCAAAATCCAGTGTTCTTTGAGCTCGCGGAGACTCTTCACTTACCCCAAAATGCAGTGGGAATATGCAAATTATCTCCTCAGGACTCCTCCCCTGGTTTACCGATGTCCTCTTTTCAGCTCCAACAGCCAAAATCCAGTGTTCTTTGAGCTCGCGGAGACTCTTCACTTACCCCAAAATGCAGTGGGAATATGAAAATTATCTCCTCAGGACTCCTCCCCTGGTTTACCGATGTCCTCTTTTCAGCTCCAACAGCCAAAATCCAGTGTTCTTTGAGCTCGCGGAGACTCTTCACTTACCCCAAAATGCAGTGGGAATATGCAAATTATCTCCTCAGGACTCCTCCCCTGGTTTACCGATGTCCTCTTTTCAGCTCCAACAGCCAAAATCCAGTGTTCTTTGAGCTCGCGGAGACTCTTCACTTACCCCAAAATGCAGTGGGAATATGCAAATTATCTCCTCAGGACTCCTCCCCTGGTTTACCGATGTCCTCTTTTCAGCTCCAACAGCCAAAATCCAGTGTTCTTTGAGCTCGCGGAGACTCTTCACTTACCCCAAAATGCAGTGGGAATATGCAAATTATCTCCTCAGGACTCCTCCCCTGGTTTACCGATGTCCTCTTTTCAGCTCCAACAGCCAAAATCCAGTGTTCTTTGAGCTCGCGGAGACTCTTCACTTACCCCAAAATGCAGTGGGAATATGCAAATTATCTCCTCAGGACTCCTCCCCTGGTTTACCGATGTCCTCTTTTCAGCTCCAACAGCCAAAATCCAGTGTTCTTTGAGCTCGCGGAGACTCTTCACTTACCCCAAAATGCAGTTGGAATATGCAAATTATCTCCTCAGGACTCCTCCCCTGGTTTACCGATGTCCTCTTTTCAGCTCCAACAGCCAAAATCCAGTGTTCTTTGAGCTCGCGGAGACTCTTCACTTACCCCAAAATGCAGTGGGAATATGCAAATTATCTCCTCAGGACTCCTCCCCTGGTTTACCGATGTCCTCTTTTCAGCTCCAACAGCCAAAATCCAGTGTTCTTTGAGCTCGCGGAGACTCTTCACTTACCCCAAAATGCAGTGGGAATATGCAAATTATCTCCTCAGGACTCCTCCCCTGGTTTACCGATGTCCTCTTTTCAGCTCCAACAGCCAAAATCCAGTGTTCTTTGAGCTCGCAGAGACTCTTCACTTACCCCAAAATGCAGTGGGAATATGCAAATTATCTCCTCAGGACTCCTCCCCTGGTTTACCGATGTCCTCTTTTCAGCTCCAACAGCCAAAATCCAGTGTTCTTTGAGCTCGCGGAGACTCTTCACTTACCCCAAAATGCAGTGGGAATATGCAAATTATCTCCTCAGGACTCCTCCCCTGGTTTACCGATGTCCTCTTTTCAGCTCCAACAGCCAAAATCCAGTGTTCTTTGAGCTCGCAGAGACTCTTCACTTACCCCAAAATGCAGTGGGAATATGCAAATTATCTCCTCAGGACTCCTCCCCTGGTTTACCGATGTCCTCTTTTCAGCTCCAACAGCCAAAATCCAGTGTTCTTTGAGCTCGCGGAGACTCTTCACTTACCCCAAAATGCAGTGGGAATATGCAAATTATCTCCTCAGGACTCCTCCCCTGGTTTACCGATGTCCTCTTTTCAGCTCCAACAGCCAAAATCCAGTGTTACTTGAGCTCGCGGAGACTCTTCACTTACCCCAAAATGCAGTGGGAATATGCAAATTATCTCCTCAGGACTCCTCCCCTGGTTTACCGATGTCCTCTTTTCAGCTCCAACAGCCAAAATCCAGTGTTCTTTGAGCTCGCGGAGACTCTTCACTTACCCCAAAATGCAGTGGGAATATGCAAATTATCTCCTCAGGACTCCTCCCCTGGTTTACCGATGTCCTCTTTTCAGCTCCATCAGCCAAAATCCAGTGTTCTTTGAGCTCGCGGAGACTCTTCACTTACCCCAAAATGCAGTGGGAATATGCAAATTATCTCCTCAGGACTCCTCCCCTGGTATATCAAAGACTCATCGGGCGAATCGCTCTGGAACTGAAATCGGAACGCTCACTGACATTTGCCCTATCTGAAAGTCTGATAAACGCCGGAAAAATGACTAAGTCCAAAAAAAAATTTTTTTCAACTTTTTTCAATTTTACCCCCGTGGAATATATATTCTACCCACACACATTTGGAACTCTCCTGGGGTACCCTCACACATATTATTCCCTCATTTAGTGGATATTTTCACAAAAAAGTGAAATTTTCAAAAATCCAGAAAATTGGCTGAAAACGACTAATTATCAAGGACTCATTGGGCGAATCGCTCTGGAACTGAAATCGGAAAGCTCACTGACATTTCCCCTATCTGAAAGTCTGATAAACGCCGGAAAAATGACTAAGTCCAAAAAAAATTTTTTTTAAACTTTTTTCAATTTTACCCCCGTGGGATATATATTCTTCCCACACACATTTAGAACTCTCCTGGGGTACCCTCACACATATTATTCCCTCATTTAGTGGATATTTTCACAAAAAAGTGAAATTTTCAAAAATCCAGAAAGTTGGCTGAAAACAACTAAATAACAAGGACTCATTGGTCGAATCGCTCTGGAACTGAAATTGGAACGCTCACTGACGTTTCCCCTATCTGAAAGTCTGATAAACGGCGAAAAAATGACTAAGTCCAAAAAAAAATTTTTTTTAACTTTTTTCAATTTTACCCCCGTGGGATATATATTCTACCCACACACATTTGGAACTCTCCTGGGGTACCCTCACACATATTATTCTCTCATTTAGTGGATATTTTCACAAAGAAGTGAAATTTTCAAAAATTCAGAAAATTGGCTGAAAACGACTAATTATCAAGGACTCATTGGGCGAATCGCTCTGGAACTGAAATCGGAACGCTCACTGATATTTCCCCTATCTGAAAGTCTGATAAACGCCGGAAAAATGACTAAGTCCAAAAAAAATTTTTTTTCAACTTTTTTCAATTTTACCCCCGTGGGATATATATTCTACCCACACACATTTGGAACTCTCCTGGGGTACCCTCACACATATTATTCCCTCATTTTGTGGATATTTTCACAAAAAAGTGAAAGTTTCAAAAATCCAGAAAATTGGCTGAAAACAACTAAATAACAAGGACTCATTGGGTGAATCGCTCTGGAACTGAAATCGGAACGCTCACTGACATTTGCCCTATCTGAAAGTCTGATAAACGTCGGAAAAATGACTAAGTCCAAAAAAAAAATTTTTTCAACTTTTTTCAATTTTACCCCCGTGGGATATATATTCTACCCACACACATTTGGAACTCTCCTGGGGTACCCTCACACATATTATTCCCTCATTTAGTGGATATTTTCACAAAAAAGTGAAATTTTCAAGAATCCAGAAAATTGGCTGAAAACGACTAAATATCAAGGACTCATTGGGCGAATCGCTCTGGAACTGCAATCGGAATGCTCACTGATATTTGCCCTATCTGAAAGTCTGATAAACGCCGGAAAAATGACTAAGTCCAAAAAAAAAATTTTTGCAACTTTTTTCAATTTTACCCCCGTGGGATATATATTCTACCCACACACATTTGGAACTCTCCTGGGGTACCCTCACACATATTATTTCCTCATTTAGTGGATATTTTCACAAAAAAGTGAAATTTTCAAGAATCCAGAAAATTGGCTGAAAACGACTAAATATAAAGGACTCATTGGGCGAATCGCTCTGGAACTGAAATCGGAATGCTCACTGATATTTCCCCTATCTGAAAGTCTGATAAACGGCGAAAAAATGACTAAGTCCAAAAAAAAATTTTTTTTAACTTTTTTCAATTTTACCCCCGTGGGATATATATTCTACCCACACACATTTGGAACTCTCCTGGGGTACCCTCACACATATTATTCTCTCATTTAGTGGATATTTTCACAAAGAAGTGAAATTTTCAAAAATTCAGAAAATTGGCTGAAAACGACTAATTATCAAGGACTCATTGGGCGAATCGCTCTGGAACTGAAATCGGAACGCTCACTGATATTTCCCCTATCTGAAAGTCTGATAAACGCCGGAAAAATGACTAAGTCCAAAAAAAATTTTTTTTCAACTTTTTTCAATTTTACCCCCGTGGGATATATATTCTACCCACACACATTTGGAACTCTCCTGGGGTACCCTCACACATATTATTCCCTCATTTTGTGGATATTTTCACAAAAAAGTGAAAGTTTCAAAAATCCAGAAAATTGGCTGAAAACAACTAAATAACAAGGACTCATTGGGTGAATCGCTCTGGAACTGAAATCGGAACGCTCACTGACATTTGCCCTATCTGAAAGTCTGATAAACGTCGGAAAAATGACTAAGTCCAAAAAAAAAATTTTTTCAACTTTTTTCAATTTTACCCCCGTGGGATATATATTCTACCCACACACATTTGGAACTCTCCTGGGGTACCCTCACACATATTATTCCCTCATTTAGTGGATATTTTCACAAAAAAGTGAAATTTTCAAGAATCCAGAAAATTGGCTGAAAACGACTAAATATCAAGGACTCATTGGGCGAATCGCTCTGGAACTGCAATCGGAATGCTCACTGATATTTGCCCTATCTGAAAGTCTGATAAACGCCGGAAAAATGACTAAGTCCAAAAAAAAAATTTTTGCAACTTTTTTCAATTTTACCCCCGTGGGATATATATTCTACCCACACACATTTGGAACTCTCCTGGGGTACCCTCACACATATTATTTCCTCATTTAGTGGATATTTTCACAAAAAAGTGAAATTTTCAAGAATCCAGAAAATTGGCTGAAAACGACTAAATATAAAGGACTCATTGGGCGAATCGCTCTGGAACTGAAATCGGAATGCTCACTGATATTTGCCCTATCTGAAAGTCTGATAAACGCCGGAAAAATGACTAAGTCCAAAAAAAAATTTTTTTCAACTTTTTTCAATTTTACCGCCGTGGGATATATATTTTACCCACACACATTTGGAACTCTCCTGGGGTACACTCACACATATTATTCCCTCATTTAGTGGATATTTTCACAAAAAAGTGAAATTTTAAAAAATCCAGAAAATTGGCTGAAAACAACTAAATAACAAGGATTCATTGGGCGAATCGCTCTGGAACTGAAATCGGAACGCTCACTGACATTTCCCCTAACTGAAAGTCTGATAAACGCCGGAAAAATGACTAAGTCCAAAAACAAAATTTTTTCAACTTTTTTCAATTTTACCCCCGTGGAATATATATTCTACCCACACACATTTGGAACTCTCCTGGGGTACCCTCACACATATTATTCCCTCATTTAGTGGATATTTTCACAAAAAAGTGAAGTTTTCAAAAATCCAGAAAATTGGCTGAAAACGACTAAATATCAAGGACTCATCGGGCGAATCACTCTGGAACTGAAATCGGAACGCTCACTGACATTTGCCCTATCTGAAAGTCTGATAAACGCCGGAAAAATGACTAAGTCCAAAAAAAAATTTTTTTCAACTGTTTTCAATTTTACCCCCGTGGGATATATATTCTTCCCACACACATTTAGAACTCTCCTGGGGTACCCTCACACATATTATTCCCTCATTTAGTGGATATTTTCACAAAAAAGTGAAATTTTCAAAAATCCAGAAAATTGGCTGAAAACGACTAAATATCAAAGACTCATTGGGCGAATCGCTCTGGAACTGAAATCGGAATGCTCACTGACATTTCCCCTATCTTAAAGTCTGATAAACCCCAGAAAAATGACTAAGTCCAAAAAAAATTTTTTTTCAACTTTTTTCAATTTTACCCCCGTGGGATATATATTCTACCCACGCACATTTGGAACTCTCCTTCGGTACCCTCACACATATTATTCCTTCATTTAGTGGATATTTTCACAAAAAAGTGAAATTTTCAAAAATCCAGAAAATTGGCTGAAAACAACTAAATAACAAGGACTCATTGGGCGAATCGGTCTGGAACTAAAATCGGAACGCTCACTGACATTTCCCTTATCTGAAAGTCTGATAAACGCCGGAAAAATGACTAAGTCCAAAAAAAAATTTTTTTCAACTTTTTTCAATTTTACCCCCGTGGGATATATATTCTTCCCACACACATTTAGAACTCTCCTGGGGTACCCTCACACATATTATTCCCTCATTTAGTGGATATTTTCACAAAAAAGTGAAATTTTCAAAAATCCAGAAAATTGGCTGAAAACGACTAAATATCAAGGACTCATTGGGCGAATCGCTCTGGAACTGAAATGGGAATGCTCACTGACATTTCCCCTATCTTAAAGTCTGATAAACCCCAGAAAAATGACTAAGTCCAAAAAAAAATTTTTTTCAACTTTTTTCAATTTTACCCCCGTGGGATATATATTTTACCCACACACATTTGGAACTCTCCTGGGGTACACTCACACATATTATTCCCTCATTTAGTGGATATTTTCACAAAAAAGTGAAATTTTCAAAAATCCAGAAAATTGGCTGAAAACAACTAAATAACAAGGACTCATTGGGCGAATCGGTCTGGAACTGAAATCGGAACGCTCACTGACATTTCCCCTATCTGAAAGTCTGATAAACGCCGGAAAAATGACTAAATCCAAAAAAAAATTTTTTTCAACTTTTTTCAATTTTACCCCCGTGGGATATATATTCTTCCCACACACATTTAGAACTCTCCTGGGGTACCCTCACACATATTATTCCCTCATTTAGTGGATATTTTCACAAAAAAATTGAATTTTTCAAAAATCCAGAAAATTGGCTGAAAACGACTAAATATCAAAGACTCATTGGGCGAATTGCTCTGGAACTGAAATGGGAATGCTCACTGACATTTCCCCTATCTTAAAGTCTGATAAACGCCAGAAAAATGACTAAGTCCAAAAAAAAATTTTTTTCAACTTTTTTCAATTTTACCCCCGTGGGATATATATTCTACCCACACACATTTGGAACTCTCCTGGGGTACCCTCACACATATTATTCCCTCATTTAGTGGATATTTTCACAAAAAAGTGAAATTTTCAAAAATCCAGAAAATTGGCTGAAAACGACTAAATATCAAGGACTCATTGGGCGAATCGCTCTGGAACTGAAATCGGAACGCTCACTGACATTTGCCCTATCTGAAAGTCTGATAAACGCCGGAAAAATGACTAAGTCCAAAAAAAAAAATTTTTTCAACTTTTTTCAATTTTACCCCCGTGGGATATATATTCTACCCACACACATTTGGAACTCTCCTGGGGTACCCTCACACATATTATTCCCTCATTTAGTGAATATTTTCACAAAAAAATTGAAATTTTCAAAAATCCAGAAAATTGGCTGAAAACAACTAAATATCAAGGACTCATTGGGCGAATCGCTCTGGAACTGAAATGGGAATGCTCACTGACATTTCCCCTATCTTAAAGTCTGATAAACCCCAGAAAAATGACTAAGTCCAAAAAAAAATTTTTTTCAACTGTTTTCAATTTTACCCCCGTGGGATATATATTCTTCCCACACACATTTAGAACTCTCCTGGGGTACCCTCACACATATTATTCCCTCATTTAGTGGATATTTTCACAAAAAAGTGAAATTTTCAAAAATCCAGAAAATTGGCTGAAAACGACTAAATATCAAAGACTCATTGGGCGAATCGCTCTGGAACTGAATTCAGAATGCTCACTGACATTTCCCCTATCTTAAAGTCTGATAAACCCCAGAAAAATGACTAAGTCCAAAAAAAATTTTTTTTCAACTTTTTTCAATTTTACCCCCGTGGGATATATATTCTACCCACGCACATTTGGAACTCTCCTTCGGTACCCTCACACATATTATTCCTTCATTTAGTGGATATTTTCACAAAAAAGTGAAATTTTCAAAAATCCAGAAAATTGGCTGAAAACAACTAAATAACAAGGACTCATTGGGCGAATCGGTCTGGAACTAAAATCGGAACGCTCACTGACATTTCCCTTATCTGAAAGTCTGATAAACGCCGGAAAAATGACTAAGTCCAAAAAAAAATTTTTTTCAACTTTTTTCAATTTTACCCCCGTGGGATATATATTCTTCCCACACACATTTAGAACTCTCCTGGGGTACCCTCACACATATTATTCCCTCATTTAGTGGATATTTTCACAAAAAAGTGAAATTTTCAAAAATCCAGAAAATTGGCTGAAAACGACTAAATATCAAGGACTCATTGGGCGAATCGCTCTGGAACTGAAATGGGAATGCTCACTGACATTTCCCCTATCTGAAAGTCTGATAAACCCCAGAAAAATGACTAAGTCCAAAAAAAAATTTTTTTCAACTTTTTTCAATTTTACCCCCGTGGGATATATATTCTTCCCACACACATTTAGAACTCTCCTGGGGTACCCTCACACATATTATTCCTTCATTTAGTGGATATTTTCACAAAAAAATTGAATTTTTCAAAAATCCAGAAAATTGGCTGAAAACAACTAAATATCAAGGACTCATTGGGCGAATCGCTCTGGAACTGAAATGGGAATGCTCACTGACATTTCCCCTATCTGAAAGTCTGATAAACGCCGGAAAAATGACTAAGTCCAAAAAAAAAATTTTTTCAACTTTTTTCAATTTTACCCCCGTGGGATATATATTCTACCCACACACATTTGGAACTCTCCTGGGGTACACTCACACATATTATTCCCTCATTTAGTGGATATTTTCACAAAAAAGTGAAATTTTCAAAAATCCAGAAAATTGGCTGAAAACAACTAAATAACAAGGACTCATTGGGCGAATCGCTCTGGAACTGAAATCGGAACGCTCACTGACATTTCCTCTATCTGAAAGTCTGATAAACGCCGGAAAAATGACTAAGTGCAAAAGAAAAATTTTTTCAACTTTTTTCAATTTTACCCCCGTGGGATATATATTCTACCCACACACATTTGGAACTCTCCTGGGGTTCCCTCACACATATTATTCCCTCATTTAGTGGATATTTTCACAAAAAAGTGAAATTTTCAAAAATCTAGAAAATTGGCTGAAAACGACTAAATATCAAAGACTCATTGGGCGAATTGCTCTGGAACTGAAATGGGAATGCTCACTGACATTTCCCCTATCTTAACGTCTGATATACGCCAGAAAAATGACTAAGTCCAAAAAAAAAATTTTTTCAACTTTTTTCAATTTTACCCCCGTGGGATATATATTCTACCCACACACATTTGGAACTCTCCTGGGGTACCCTCACACATATTATTCCCTCATTTAGTGGATATTTTCACAAAAAAGTGAAATTTTCAAAAATCCAGAAAATTGGCTGAAAACTACTAAATAACAAGGACTCATTGGGCGAATCGGTCTGGAACTGAAATGGGAATGCTCACTGACATTTCCCCTATCTTAAAGTCTGATAAACCCCAGAAAAATGACTAAGTCCAAAAAAAAATTTTTTCAACTTTTTTCAATTTTACCCCCGTGGAATATATATTCTACCCACACACATTTGGAACTCTCCTGGGGTACCCTCACACATATTATTCCCTCATTTAGTGGATATTTTCACAAAAAAGTGAAATTTTCAAAAATCCAGAAAATTGGCTGAAAACGACTAAATATCAAGGACTCATCGGGCGAATCACTCTGGAACTGAAATCGGAACGCTCACTGACATTTGCCCTATCTGAAAGTCTGATAAACGCCGGAAAAATGACTAAGTCCAAAAAAAAATTTTTTTCAACTTTTTTCAATTTTACCGCCGTGGGATATATATTTTACCCACACACATTTGGAACTCTCCTGGGGTACACTCACACATATTATTCCCTCATTTAGTGGATATTTTCACAAAAAAGTGAAATTTTCAAAAATCCAGAAAATTGGCTGAAAACAACTAAATAACAAGGATTCATTGGGCGAATCGCTCTGGAACTGAAATCGGAACGCTCACTGACATTTCCCCTAACTGAAAGTCTGATAAACGCCGGAAAAATGACTAAGTCCAAAAACAAAATTTTTTCAACTTTTTTCAATTTTACCCCCGTGGAATATATATTCTACCCACACACATTTGGAACTCTCCTGGGGTACCCTCACACATATTATTCCCTCATTTAGTGGATATTTTCACAAAAAAGTGAAGTTTTCAAAAATCCAGAAAATTGGCTGAAAACGACTAAATATCAAGGACTCATCGGGCGAATCACTCTGGAACTGAAATCGGAACGCTCACTGACATTTGACCTATCTGAAAGTCTGATAAACGCCGGAAAAATGACTAAGTCCAAAAAAAAATTTTTTTCAACTGTTTTCAATTTTACCCCCGTGGGATATATATTCTTCCCACACACATTTAGAACTCTCCTGGGGTACCCTCACACATATTATTCCCTCATTTAGTGGATATTTTCACAAAAAAGTGAAATTTTCAAAAATCCAGAAAATTGGCTGAAAACGACTAAATATCAAAGACTCATTGGGCGAATCGCTCTGGAACTGAATTCAGAATGCTCACTGACATTTCCCCTATCTTAAAGTCTGATAAACCCCAGAAAAATGACTAAGTCCAAAAAAAATTTTTTTTCAACTTTTTTCAATTTTACCCCCGTGGGATATATATTCTACCCACGCACATTTGGAACTCTCCTTCGGTACCCTCACACATATTATTCCTTCATTTAGTGGATATTTTCACAAAAAAGTGAAATTTTCAAAAATCCAGAAAATTGGCTGAAAACAACTAAATAACAAGGACTCATTGGGCGAATCGGTCTGGAACTAAAATCGGAACGCTCACTGACATTTCCCTTATCTGAAAGTCTGATAAACGCCGGAAAAATGACTAAGTCCAAAAAAAAATTTTTTTCAACTTTTTTCAATTTTACCCCCGTGGGATATATATTCTTCCCACACACATTTAGAACTCTCCTGGGGTACCCTCACACATATTATTCCCTCATTTAGTGGATATTTTCACAAAAAAGTGAAATTTTCAAAAATCCAGAAAATTGGCTGAAAACGACTAAATATCAAGGACTCATTGGGCGAATCGCTCTGGAACTGAAATCGGAATGCTCACTGATATTTGCCCTATCTGAAAGTCTGATAAACGCCGGAAAAATGACTAAGTCCAAAAAAAAATTTTTTTCAACTTTTTTCAATTTTACCGCCGTGGGATATATATTTTACCCACACACATTTGGAACTCTCCTGGGGTACACTCACACATATTATTCCCTCATTTAGTGGATATTTTCACAAAAAAGTGAAATTTTCAAAAATCCAGAAAATTGGCTGAAAACGACTAAATATCAAAGACTCATTGGGTGAATTGCTCTGGAACTGAAATGGGACTGCTCACTGACATTTCCCCTATCTTAAAGTCTGATAAACGCCAGAAAAATGACTAAGTCCAAAAAAAATTTTTTTCAACTTTTTTCAATTTTACCCCCGTGGGATATATATTCTACCCACACACATTTGGAACTCTCCTGGAGTACCCTCACACATATTATTCCCTCATTTAGTGGATATTTTCACAAAAAAGTGAAATTTTCAAAAATCCAGAAAATTGGCTGAAAACGACTAAATAGCAAAAACTCATTGGGCGAATTGCTCTGGAACTGAAATGGGAATGCTCACTGACATTTCCCCCATCTTAAAGTCTGATAAACGCTGGAAAAATGACTAAGTCCAAAAAAAAATTTTTTTCAACTTTTTTCAATTTTACCCCCGTGGGATATATATTCTACCCACACACATTTGGAACTCTCCTGGGGTACCCTCACACATATTATTCCCTCATTTAGTGGATATTTTCACAAAAAAGTGAAATTTTCAAAAATCCAGAAAATTGGCTGAAAACGACTAAATATCAAAGACTCATTGGGCGAATTGCTCTGGAACTGAAATGGGAATGCTCACTGACATTTCCCCTATCTGAAAGTCTGATAAACGCCGGAAAAATGACTAAGTCCAAAAAAAAAATTTTTTCAACTTTTTTCAATTTTACCCCCGTGGGATATATATTCTACCCACACACATTTGGAACTCTCCTTCGGTACCCTCACACATATTATTACCTCATTTAGTGGATATTTTCACAAAAAAGTGAAATTTTCAAAAATCCAGAAAATTGGCTGAAAACGACTAAATATCAAGGACTCATTGGGCGAATCGCTCTGGAACTGAAATCGGAATGCTCACTGATATTTGCCCTATCTGAAAGTCTGATAAACGCCGGAAAAATGACTAAGTCCAAAAAAAAATTTTTTTCAACTTTTTTCAATTTTACCGCCGTGGGATATATATTTTACCCACACACATTTGGAACTCTCCTGGGGTACACTCACACATATTATTCCCTCATTTAGTGGATATTTTCACAAAAAAGTGAAATTTTCAAAAATCCAGAAAATTGGCTGAAAACGACTAAATATCAAAGACTCATTGGGTGAATTGCTCTGGAACTGAAATGGGACTGCTCACTGACATTTCCCCTATCTTAAAGTCTGATAAACGCCAGAAAAATGACTAAGTCCAAAAAAAAATTTTTTCAACTTTTTTCAATTTTACCCCCGTGGGATATATATTCTACCCACACACATTTGGAACTCTCCTGGAGTACCCTCACACATATTATTCCCTCATTTAGTGGATATTTTCACAAAAAAGTGAAATTTTCAAAAATCCAGAAAATTGGCTGAAAACGACTAAATATCAAGGACTCATTGGGCGAATCGCTCTGGAACTGAAATCGGAACGCTCACTGACATTTCCCCTATCTGAAAGTCTGAAAAACGCCGGAAAAATGACTAAGTCCAAAAAAAAAAATTTTTTCAACTTTTTTCAATTTTACCCCCGTGGGATATATATTCTACCCACACACATTTGGAACTCTCCTGGGGTACCCTCACACATATTATTCCCTCATTTAGTGGATATTTTCACAAAAAAGTGAAATTTTCAAAAATCCAGAAAATTGGCTGAAAACGACTAAATATCAAAGACTCATTGGGCGAATTGCTCTGGAACTGAAATGGGAATGCTCACTGACATTTCCCCTATCTTAAAGTCTGATAAACGCCAGAAAAATGACTAAGTCCAAAAAAAAAATTTTTTCAACTTTTTTCAATTTTACCCCCGTGGGATATATATTCTACCCACACACATTTGGAACTCTCCTGGGGTACCCTCACACATATTATTCCCTCATTTAGTGGATATTTTCACAAAAAAGTGAAATTTTCAAAAATCCAGAAAATTGGCTGAAAACGACTAAATATCAAGGACTCATTGGGCGAATCGCTCTGGAACTGAAATCGGAACGCTCACTGACATTTGCCCTATCTGAAAGTCTGATAAACGCCGGAAAAATGACTAAGTCCAAAAAAAAAATTTTTTCAACTTTTTTCAATTTTACCGCCGTGGGATATAAATTTTACCCACACACATTTGGAACTCTCCTGGGGTACCCTCATACATATTATTCCCTCATTTAGTGGATATTTTCACAAAATAGTGAAATTTTCAAAAATCCAGAAAATTGGCTGAAAACAACTAAATAACAAGGATTCATTGGGCGAATCGCTCTGGAACTGAAATCGGAACGCTCACTGACATTTCCCCTATCTGAAAGTCTGATAAACGCCGGAAAAATGACTAAGTCCAAAAACAAAATTTTTTCAACTTTTTTCAATTTTACCCCCGTGGAATATATATTCTACCCACACACATTTGGAACTCTCCTGGGGTACCCTCACACATATTATTCCCTCATTTAGTGGATATTTTCACAAAAAAGTGAAATTTTCAAAAATCCAGAAAATTGGCTGAAAACGACTAAATATCAAGGACTCATCGGGCTAATCGCTCTGGAACTGAAATCGGAACGCTCACTGACATTTGCCCTATCTGAAAGTCTGATAAACGCCGGAAAAATGACTAAGTCCAAAAAAAAAATTTTTTTCAACTTTTTTCAATTTTACCCCCGTGGGATATATATTCTTCCCACACACATTTAGAACTCTCCTGGGGTACCCTCACACATATTATTCCCTCATTTAGTGGATATTTTCGCAAAAAAATTGAAATTTTCAAAAATCCAGAAAATTGGCTGAAAACAACTAAATATCAAGGACTCATTGGGCGAATCGCTCTGGAACTGAAATGGGAATGCTCACTGACATTTCCCCTATCTTAAAGTCTGATAAACCCCAGAAAAATGACTAAGTCCAAAAAAAAATTTTTTCAACTTTTTTCAATTTTACCCCCGTGGGATATATATTCTACCCACACACATTTGGAACTCTCCTGGGGTACCCTCACACATATTATTCCCTCATTTAGTGGATATTTTCACAAAAAAGTGAAATTTTTAAGAATCCAGAAAATTGGCTGAAAACGACTAAATATCAAGGACTCATTGGGCGAATCGCTCTGGAACTGAAATCGGAATGCTCACTAATATTTGCCCTATCTGAAAGTCTGATAAACGCCGGAAAAATGAGTAAGTCCAAAAAAAAATTTTTTTCAACTTTTTTCAATTTTACCGCCGTGGGATATATATTTTACCCACACACATTTGGAACTCTCCTGGGGTACACTCACACATATTATTCCCTCATTTAGTGGATATTTTCACAAAAAAGTGAAATTTTCAAAAATCCAGAAAATTGGCTGAAAACAACTAAATAACAAGGATTCATTGGGCGAATCGCTCTGGAACTGAAATCGGAACGCTCACTGACATTTGCCCTATCTGAAAGTCTGATAAACGCCGGAAAAATGACTAAGTCCAAAAAAAAATTTTTTTCAACTGTTTTCAATTTTACCCCCGTGGGATATATATTCTTCCCACACACATTTAGAACTCTCCTGGGGTACCCTCACACATATTATTCCCTCATTTAGTGGATATTTTCACAAAAAAGTGAAATTTTCAAAAATCCAGAAAATTGGCTGAAAACGACTAAATATCAAAGACTCATTGGGCGAATTGCTCTGGAACTGAAATGGGAATGCTCACTGACATTTCCCCTATCTTAAAGTCTGATAAACGCCAGAAAAATGACTAAGTCCAAAAAAAAATTTTTTTCAACTTTTTTCAATTTTACCCCCGTGGGATATATATTCTACCCACACACATTTGGAACTCTCCTGGGGTACCCTCACACATATTATTCCCTCATTTAGTGGATATTTTCACAAAAAAGTGAAATTTTCAAAAATCCAGAAAATTGGCTGAAAACGACTAAATATCAAGGACTCATTGGGCGAATCGCTCTGGAACTGAAATCGGAACGCTCACTGACATTTGCCCTATCTGAAAGTCTGATAAACGCCGGAAAAATGACTAAGTCCAAAAAAAAAATTTTTTCAACTTTTTTCAATTTTACCGCCGTGGGATATAAATTTTACCCACACACATTTGGAACTCTCCTGGGGTACCCTCATACATATTATTCCCTCATTTAGTGGATATTTTCACAAAATAGTGAAATTTTCAAAAATCCAGAAAATTGGCTGAAAACAACTAAATAACAAGGATTCATTGGGCGAATCGCTCTGGAACTGAAATCGGAACGCTCACTGACATTTCCCCTATCTGAAAGTCTGATAAACGCCGGAAAAATGACTAAGTCCAAAAACAAAATTTTTTCAACTTTTTTCAATTTTACCCCCGTGGAATATATATTCTACCCACACACATTTGGAACTCTCCTGGGGTACCCTCACACATATTATTCCCTCATTTAGTGGATATTTTCACAAAAAAGTGAAATTTTCAAAAATCCAGAAAATTGGCTGAAAACGACTAAATATCAAGGACTCATCGGGCGAATCGCTCTGGAACTGAAATCGGAACGCTCACTGACATTTGCCCTATCTGAAAGTCTGATAAACGCCGGAAAAATGACTAAGTCCAAAAAAAAAATTTTTTTCAACTTTTTTCAATTTTACCCCCGTGGGATATATATTCTTCCCACACACATTTAGAACTCTCCTGGGGTACCCTCACACATATTATTCCCTCATTTAGTGGATATTTTCGCAAAAAAATTGAAATTTTCAAAAATCCAGAAAATTGGCTGAAAACAACTAAATATCAAGGACTCATTGGGCGAATCGCTCTGGAACTGAAATGGGAATGCTCACTGACATTTCCCCTATCTTAAAGTCTGATAAACCCCAGAAAAATGACTAAGTCCAAAAAAAAATTTTTTCAACTTTTTTCAATTTTACCCCCGTGGGATATATATTCTACCCACACACATTTGGAACTCTCCTGGGGTACCCTCACACATATTATTCCCTCATTTAGTGGATATTTTCACAAAAAAGTGAAATTTTTAAGAATCCAGAAAATTGGCTGAAAACGACTAAATATCAAGGACTCATTGGGCGAATCGCTCTGGAACTGAAATCGGAATGCTCACTAATATTTGCCCTATCTGAAAGTCTGATAAACGCCGGAAAAATGAGTAAGTCCAAAAAAAAATTTTTTCAACTTTTTTCAATTTTACCGCCGTGGGATATATATTTTACCCACACACATTTGGAACTCTCCTGGGGTACACTCACACATATTATTCCCTCATTTAGTGGATATTTTCACAAAAAAGTGAAATTTTCAAAAATCCAGAAAATTGGCTGAAAACAACTAAATAACAAGGATTCATTGGGCGAATCGCTCTGGAACTGAAATCGGAACGCTCACTGACATTTCCCCTATCTGAAAGTCTGATAAACGCCGGAAAAATGACTAAGTCCAAAAACAAAATTTGTTCAACTTTTTTCAATTTTACCCCCATGGAATATATATTCTACCCACACACATTTGGAACTCTCCTGGGGTACCCTCACACATATTATTCCCTCATTTAGTGGATATTTTCACAAAAAAGTGAAGTTTTCAAAAATCCAGAAAATTGGCTGAAAACGACTAAATATCAAGGACTCATCGGGCGAATCACTCTGGAACTGAAATCGGAACGCTCACTGACATTTGCCCTATCTGAAAGTCTGATAAACGCCGGAAAAATGACTAAGTCCAAAAAAAAATTTTTTTCAACTGTTTTCAATTTTACCCCCGTGGGATATATATTCTTCCCACACACATTTAGAACTCTCCTGGGGTACCCTCACACATATTATTCCCTCATTTAGTGGATATTTTCACAAAAAAGTGAAATTTTCAAAAATCCAGAAAATTGGCTGAAAACGACTAAATATCAAGGACTCATGGGGCGAATCGCTCTGGAACTGAAATCGGAATGCTCACTGATATTTGCCCTATCTGAAAGTCTGATAAACGCCGGAAAAATGACTAAGTCCAAAAAAAAATTTTTTTCAACTTTTTTCAATTTTACCGCCGTGGGATATATATTTTACCCACACACATTTGGAACTCTCCTGGGGTACACTCACACATATTATTCCCTCATTTAGTGGATATTTTCACAAAAAAGTGAAATTTTCAAAAATCCAGAAAATTGGCTGAAAACGACTAAATATCAAGGACTCATTGGGCGAATCGCTCTGAAACTGAAATCGGAACGCTCACTGACATTTGCCCTATCTGAAAGTCTGATAAATGCCGGAAAAATGACTAAGTCCAAAAAAAAATTTTTTTCAACTTTTTTCAATTTTACCGCCGTGGGATATAAATTTTACCCACACACATTTGGAACTCTCCTGGGGTACCCTCATACATATTATTCCCTCATTTAGTGGATATTTTCACAAAATAGTGAAATTTTCAAAAATCCAGAAAATTGGCTGAAAACAACTAAATAACAAGGATTCATTGGGCGAATCGCTCTGGAACTGAAATCGGAACGCTCACTGACATTTCCCCTATCTGAAAGTCTGATAAACGCCGGACTAAGTCCAAAAACAAAATTTTTTCAACTTTTTTCAATTTTACCCCCGTGGAATATATATTCTACCCACACACATTTGGAACTCTCCTGGGGTACCCTCACACATATTATTCCCTCATTTAGTGGATATTTTCACAAAAAAGTGAAATTTTCAAAAATCCAGAAAATTGGCTGAAAACGACTAAATATCAAGGACTCATCGGGCGAATCGCTCTGGAACTGAAATCGGAACGCTCACTGACATTTGCCCTATCTGAAAGTCTGATAAACGCCGGAAAAATGAGTAAGTCCAAAAAAAAAATTTTTTTCAACTTTTTTCAATTTTACCCCCGTGGGATATATATTCTTCCCACACACATTTAGAACTCTCCTGGGGTACCCTCACACATATTATTCCCTCATTTAGTGGATATTTTCGCAAAAAAATTGAAATTTTCAAAAATCCAGAAAATTGGCTGAAAACAACTAAATATCAAGGACTCATTGGGCGAATCGCTCTGGAACTGAAATGGGAATGCTCACTGACATTTCCCCTATCTTAAAGTCTGATAAACCCCAGAAAAATGACTAAGTCCAAAAAAAAATTTTTTCAACTTTTTTCAATTTTACCCCCGTGGGATATATATTCTACCCACACACATTTGGAACTCTCCTGGGGTACCCTCACACATATTATTCCCTCATTTAGTGGATATTTTCACAAAAAAGTGAAATTTTTAAGAATCCAGAAAATTGGCTGAAAACGACTAAATATCAAGGACTCATTGGGCGAATCGCTCTGGAACTGAAATCGGAATGCTCACTAATATTTGCCCTATCTGAAAGTCTGATAAACGCTGGAAAAATGAGTAAGTCCAAAAAAAAATTTTTTTCAACTTTTTTCAATTTTACCGCCGTGGGATATATATTTTACCCACACACATTTGGAACTCTCCTGGGGTACACTCACACATATTATTCCCTCATTTAGTGGATATTTTCACAAAAAAGTGAAATTTTCAAAAATCCAGAAAATTGGCTGAAAACAACTAAATAACAAGGATTCATTGGGCGAATCGCTCTGGAACTGAAATCGGAACGCTCACTGACATTTCCCCTATCTGAAAGTCTGATAAACGCCGGAAAAATGACTAAGTCCAAAAACAAAATTTGTTCAACTTTTTTCAATTTTACCCCCGTGGAATATATATTCTACCCACACACATTTGGAACTCTCCTGGGGTACCCTCACACATATTATTCCCTCATTTAGTGGATATTTTCACAAAAAAGTGAAGTTTTCAAAAATCCAGAAAATTGGCTGAAAACGACTAAATATCAAGGACTCATCGGGCGAATCACTCTGGAACTGAAATCGGAACGCTCACTGACATTTGCCCTATCTGAAAGTCTGATAAACGCCGGAAAAATGACTAAGTCCAAAAAAAAATTTTTTTCAACTGTTTTCAATTTTACCCCCGTGGGATATATATTCTTCCCACACACATTTAGAACTCTCCTGGGGTACCCTCACACATATTATTCCCTCATTTAGTGGATATTTTCACAAAAAAGTGAAATTTTCAAAAATCCAGAAAATTGGCTGAAAACGACTAAATATCAAGGACTCATTGGGCGAATCGCTCTGGAACTGAAATCGGAATGCTCACTGATATTTGCCCTATCTGAAAGTCTGATAAACGCCGGAAAAATGACTAAGTCCAAAAAAAAATTTTTTTCAACTTTTTTCAATTTTACCGCCGTGGGATATATATTTTACCCACACACATTTGGAACTCTCCTGGGGTACACTCACACATATTATTCCCTCATTTAGTGGATATTTTCACAAAAAAGTGAAATTTTCAAAAATCCAGAAAATTGGCTGAAAACGACTAAATATCAAAGACTCATTGGGCGAATTGCACTGGAACTGAAATGGGAATGCTCACTGACATTTCCCCTATCTTAACGTCTGATAAACGCCAGAAAAATGACTAAGTCCAAAAAAAAATTTTTTTCAACTTTTTTCAATTTTACCCCCGTGGGATATATATTCTACCCACACACATTTGGAACTCTCCTGGGGTACACTCACACATATTATTCCCTCATTTAGTGGATATTTTCACAAAAAAGTGAAATTTTCAAAAATCCAGAAAATTGGCTGAAAACAACTAAATAACTAGGATTCATTGGGCGAATCGCTCTGGAACTGAAATCGGAACGCTCACTGACATTTCCCCTATCTGAAAGTCTGATAAACGCCGGAAAAATGACTAAGTCCAAAAAAAAAATTTTTTCAACTTTTTTCAATTTTTCCCCCGTGGAATATATATTCTACACACACACATTTGGAACTCTCCTGGGGTACACTCACACATATTATTCCCTCATTTAGTGGATATTTTCACAAAAAAGTGAAATTTTCAAAAATCCAGAAAATTGGCTGAAAACAACTAAATAACAAGGACTCATTGGGCGAATTGGTCTGGAACTGAAATGGGAATGCTCACTGACATTTCCCCTATCTTAAAGTCTGATAAACCCCAGAAAAATGACTAAGTCCAAAAAAAAAATTTTTCAACTTTTTTCAATTTTACCCCCGTGGAATATATATTCTACCCACACACATTTGGAACTCTCCTGGGGTACCCTCACACATATTATTCCCTCATTTAGTGGATATTTTCACAAAAAAGTGAAATTTTCAAAAATCCAGAAAATTGGCTGAAAACGACTAAATATCAAGGACTCATTGGGCGAATCGCTCTGGAACTGAAATGGGAATGCTCACTGACATTTCCCCTTTCTTAAAGTCTGATAAACCCCAGAAAAATGACTAAGTCAAAAAAAAAATTTTTTTCAACTTTTTTCAATTTTACCCCCGTGGGATATATATTTTACCCACACACATTTGGAACTCTCCTGGGGTACACTCACACATATTATTCCCTCATTTAGTGGATATTTTCACAAAAAAAGTGAAATTTTCAAAAATCCAGAAAATTGGCTGAAAACAACTAAATAACAAGGACTCATTGGGCAAATCGGTCTGGAACTAAAATCGGAATGCTCACTGACATTTCCCCTATCTGAAAGTCTGATAAACGCCGGAAAAATGACTAAATCCAAAAAAAAAAATTTTTCAACTTTTTTCAATTTTACCCCCGTGGGATATATATTCTACCCACACACATTTGGAACTCTCCTGGGGTACCCTCACACATATTATTCCCTCATTTAGTGGATATTTTCACAAAAAAGTGAAATTTTCAAAAATCCAGAAAATTGGCTGAAAACGACTAAATATCAAAGACTCATTGGGCGAATTGCTCTGGAACTGAAATGGGAATGCTCACTGACATTTCCCCTATCTTAAAGTCTGATAAACGCCAGAAAAATGACTAAGTCCAAAAAAAAATTTTTTTCAACTTTTTTCAATTTTACCCCCGTGGGATATATATTCTTCCCACACACATTTAGAACTCTCCTGGTGTACCCTCACACATATTATTCCCTCATTTAGTGGATATTTTCACAAAAAAGTAAAATTTTCAAAAATCCAGAAAATTGGCTGAAAACGACTAAATAACAAGGACTCATTGGGCGTATCGCTCTGGAACTGAAATCGGAACGCTCACTGACATTTCCCCTATCTGAAAGTCTGATAAACGCCGGAAAAATGACTAAGTCCAAAAAAAAAATTTTTTCAACTTTTTTCAATTTTACCCCCGTGGGATATATATTCTACCCACACACATTTGGAACTCTCCTTCGGTACCCTCACACATATTATTCCCTCACTTAGTGGATATTTTCACAAAAAAGTGAAATTTTCAAAAATCCAGAAAATTGGCTGAAAACGACTAAATATCAAGGACTCATTGGGCGAATCGCTCTGGAACTGAAATCGGAATGCTCACTGATATTTGCCCTATCTGAAAGTCTGATAAACGCCGGAAAAATGACTAAGTCCAAAAAAAAATTTTTTTCAACTTTTTTCAATTTTACCGCCGTGGGATATATATTTTACCCACACACATTTGGAACTCTCCTGGGGTACACTCACACATATTATTCCCTCATTTAGTGGATATTTTCACAAAAAAGTGAAATTTTCAAAAATCCAGAAAATTGGCTGAAAACGACTAAATATCAAAGACTCATTGGGCGAATTGCTCTGGAACTGAAATGGGAATGCTCACTGACATTTCCCCTATCTTAAAGTCTGATAAACGCCAGAAAAATGACTAAGGCCAAAAAAAAAATTTTTTCAACTTTTTTCAATTTTACCCCCGTGGGATATATATTCTACCCACACACATTTGGAACTCTCCTGGAGTACCCTCACACATATTATTCCCTCATTTAGTGGATATTTTCACAAAAAAGTGAAATTTTCAAAAATCCAGAAAATTGGCTGAAAACGACTAAATAGCAAAGACTCATTGGGCGAATTGCTCTGGAACTGAAATGGGAATGCTCACTGACATTTCCCCCATCTTAAAGTCTGATAAACGCTGGAAAAATGACTAAGTCCAAAAAAAAATTTTTTTCAACTTTTTTCAATTTTACCCCCGTGGGATATATATTCTACCCACACACATTTGGAACTCTCCTGGGGTACCCTCACACATATTATTCCCTCATTTAGTGGATATTTTCACAAAAAAGTGAAATTTTCAAAAATCCAGAAAATTGGCTGAAAACGACTAAATATCAAGGACTCATTGGGCGAATCGCTCTGGAACTGAAATCGGAACGCTCACTGACATTTGCCCTATCTGAAAGTCTGATAAACGCCGGAAAAATGACTAAGTCCAAAAAAAAATTTTTTTCAACTTTTTTCAATTTTACCCCCGTGGGATATATATTCTACCCACACACATTTGGAACTCTCCTTCGGTACCCTCACACATATTATTCCTTCATTTAGTGGATATTTTCACAAAAAAGTGAAATTTTCAAAAATCCAGAAAATTGGCTGAAAACAACTAAATAACAAGGACTCATTGGGCGAATCGGTCTGGAACTAAAATCGGAACGCTCACTGACATTTCCCCTATCTGAAAGTCTGATAAACGCCGGAAAAATGACTAAGTCCAAAAAAAAATTTTTTTCAACTTTTTTCAATTTTACCCCCGTGGGATATATATTCTTCCCACACACATTTAGAACTCTCCTGGGGTACCCTCACACATATTCTTCCCTCATTTAGTGGATATTTTCACAAAAAAGTGAAATTTTCAAAAATCCAGAAAATTGGCTGAAAACGACTAAATATCAAGGACTCATTGGGCGAATCGCTCTGGAACTGAAATGGGAATGCTCACTGACATTTCCCCTTTCTTAAAGTCTGATAAACCCCAGAAAAATGACTAAGTCCAAAAAAAAATTTTTTTCAACTTTTTTCAATTTTACCCCCGTGGGATATATATTTTACCCACACACATTTGGAACTCTCCTGGGGTACACTCACACATATTATTCCCTCATTTAGTGGATATTTTCACAAAAAAGTGAAATTTTCAAAAATCCAGAAAATTGGCTGAAAACGACTAAATATCAAGGACTCATTGGGCGAATCGCTCTGAAACTGAAATCGGAACGCTCACTGACATTTGCCCTATCTGAAAGTCTGATAAACGCCGGAAAAATGACTAAGTCCAAAAAAAAATTTTTTTCAACTTTTTTCAATTTTACCGCCGTGGGATATAAATTTTACCCACACACATTTGGAACTCTCCTGGGGTACCCTCATACATATTATTCCCTCATTTAGTGGATATTTTCACAAAATAGTGAAATTTTCAAAAATCCAGAAAATTGGCTGAAAACAACTAAATAACAAGGATTCATTGGGCGAATCGCTCTGGAACTGAAATCGGAAAGCTCACTGACATTTCCCCTATCTGAAAGTCTGATAAACGCCGGAAAAATGACTAAGTCCAAAAACAAAATTTTTTCAACTTTTTTCAATTTTACCCCCGTGGAATATATATTCTACCCACACACATTTGGAACTCTCCTGGGGTACCCTCACACATATTATTCCCTCATTTAGTGGATATTTTCACAAAAAAGTGAAATTTTCAAAAATCCAGAAAATTGGCTGAAAACGACTAAATATCAAGGACTCATTGGGCGAATCGCTCTGGAACTGAAATCGGAATGCTCACTGATATTTGCCCTATCTGAAAGTCTGATAAACGCCGGAAAAATGACTAAGTCCAAAAAAAAATTTTTTTCAACTTTTTTCAATTTTACCGCCGTGGGATATATATTTTACCCACACACATTTGGAACTCTCCTGGGGTACACTCACACATATTATTCCCTCATTTAGTGGATATTTTCACAAAAAAGTGAAATTTTCAAAAATCCAGAAAATTGGCTGAAAACGACTAAATATCAAAGACTCATTGGGCGAATTGCACTGGAACTGAAATGGGAATGCTCACTGACATTTCCCCTATCTTAACGTCTGATAAACGCCAGAAAAATGACTAAGTCCAAAAAAAAAATTTTTTCAACTTTTTTCAATTTTACCCCCGTGGGATATATATTCTACCCACACACATTTGGAACTCTCCTGGGGTACACTCACACATATTATTCCCTCATTTAGTGGATATTTTCACAAAAAAGTGAAATTTTCAAAAATCCAGAAAATTGGCTGAAAACAACTAAATAACTAGGATTCATTGGGCGAATCGCTCTGGAACTGAAATCGGAACGCTCACTGACATTTCCCCTATCTGAAAGTCTGATAAACGCCGGAAAAATGACTAAGTCCAAAAAAAAAATTTTTTCAACTTTTTTCAATTTTTCCCCCGTGGAATATATATTCTACACACACACATTTGGAACTCTCCTGGGGTACACTCACACATATTATTCCCTCATTTAGTGGATATTTTCACAAAAAAGTGAAATTTTCAAAAATCCAGAAAATTGGCTGAAAACAACTAAATAACAAGGACTCATTGGGCGAATTGGTCTGGAACTGAAATGGGAATGCTCACTGACATTTCCCCTATCTTAAAGTCTGATAAACCCCAGAAAAATGACTAAGTCCAAAAAAAAAATTTTTCAACTTTTTTCAATTTTACCCCCGTGGAATATATATTCTACCCACACACATTTGGAACTCTCCTGGGGTACCCTCACACATATTATTCCCTCATTTAGTGGATATTTTCACAAAAAAGTGAAATTTTCAAAAATCCAGAAAATTGGCTGAAAACGACTAAATATCAAGGACTCATTGGGCGAATCGCTCTGGAACTGAAATGGGAATGCTCACTGACATTTCCCCTTTCTTAAAGTCTGATAAACCCCAGAAAAATGACTAAGTCAAAAAAAAAATTTTTTTCAACTTTTTTCAATTTTACCCCCGTGGGATATATATTTTACCCACACACATTTGGAACTCTCCTGGGGTACACTCACACATATTATTCCCTCATTTAGTGGATATTTTCACAAAAAAAGTGAAATTTTCAAAAATCCAGAAAATTGGCTGAAAACAACTAAATAACAAGGACTCATTGGGCAAATCGGTCTGGAACTAAAATCGGAATGCTCACTGACATTTCCCCTATCTGAAAGTCTGATAAACGCCGGAAAAATGACTAAATCCAAAAAAAAAAATTTTTCAACTTTTTTCAATTTTACCCCCGTGGGATATATATTCTACCCACACACATTTGGAACTCTCCTGGGGTACCCTCACACATATTATTCCCTCATTTAGTGGATATTTTCACAAAAAAGTGAAATTTTCAAAAATCCAGAAAATTGGCTGAAAACGACTAAATATCAAAGACTCATTGGGCGAATTGCTCTGGAACTGAAATGGGAATGCTCACTGACATTTCCCCTATCTTAAAGTCTGATAAACGCCAGAAAAATGACTAAGTCCAAAAAAAAATTTTTTTCAACTTTTTTCAATTTTACCCCCGTGGGATATATATTCTTCCCACACACATTTAGAACTCTCCTGGTGTACCCTCACACATATTATTCCCTCATTTAGTGGATATTTTCACAAAAAAGTAAAATTTTCAAAAATCCAGAAAATTGGCTGAAAACGACTAAATAACAAGGACTCATTGGGCGTATCGCTCTGGAACTGAAATCGGAACGCTCACTGACATTTCCCCTATCTGAAAGTCTGATAAACGCCGGAAAAATGACTAAGTCCAAAAAAAAAATTTTTTCAACTTTTTTCAATTTTACCCCCGTGGGATATATATTCTACCCACACACATTTGGAACTCTCCTTCGGTACCCTCACACATATTATTCCCTCACTTAGTGGATATTTTCACAAAAAAGTGAAATTTTCAAAAATCCAGAAAATTGGCTGAAAACGACTAAATATCAAGGACTCATTGGGCGAATCGCTCTGGAACTGAAATCGGAATGCTCACTGATATTTGCCCTATCTGAAAGTCTGATAAACGCCGGAAAAATGACTAAGTCCAAAAAAAAATTTTTTTCAACTTTTTTCAATTTTACCGCCGTGGGATATATATTTTACCCACACACATTTGGAACTCTCCTGGGGTACACTCACACATATTATTCCCTCATTTAGTGGATATTTTCACAAAAAAGTGAAATTTTCAAAAATCCAGAAAATTGGCTGAAAACGACTAAATATCAAAGACTCATTGGGCGAATTGCTCTGGAACTGAAATGGGAATGCTCACTGACATTTCCCCTATCTTAAAGTCTGATAAACGCCAGAAAAATGACTAAGGCCAAAAAAAAAATTTTTTCAACTTTTTTCAATTTTACCCCCGTGGGATATATATTCTACCCACACACATTTGGAACTCTCCTGGAGTACCCTCACACATATTATTCCCTCATTTAGTGGATATTTTCACAAAAAAGTGAAATTTTCAAAAATCCAGAAAATTGGCTGAAAACGACTAAATAGCAAAGACTCATTGGGCGAATTGCTCTGGAACTGAAATGGGAATGCTCACTGACATTTCCCCCATCTTAAAGTCTGATAAACGCTGGAAAAATGACTAAGTCCAAAAAAAAATTTTTTTCAACTTTTTTCAATTTTACCCCCGTGGGATATATATTCTACCCACACACATTTGGAACTCTCCTGGGGTACCCTCACACATATTATTCCCTCATTTAGTGGATATTTTCACAAAAAAGTGAAATTTTCAAAAATCCAGAAAATTGGCTGAAAACGACTAAATATCAAGGACTCATTGGGCGAATCGCTCTGGAACTGAAATCGGAACGCTCACTGACATTTGCCCTATCTGAAAGTCTGATAAACGCCGGAAAAATGACTAAGTCCAAAAAAAAATTTTTTTCAACTTTTTTCAATTTTACCCCCGTGGGATATATATTCTACCCACACACATTTGGAACTCTCCTTCGGTACCCTCACACATATTATTCCTTCATTTAGTGGATATTTTCACAAAAAAGTGAAATTTTCAAAAATCCAGAAAATTGGCTGAAAACAACTAAATAACAAGGACTCATTGGGCGAATCGGTCTGGAACTAAAATCGGAACGCTCACTGACATTTCCCCTATCTGAAAGTCTGATAAACGCCGGAAAAATGACTAAGTCCAAAAAAAAATTTTTTTCAACTTTTTTCAATTTTACCCCCGTGGGATATATATTCTTCCCACACACATTTAGAACTCTCCTGGGGTACCCTCACACATATTCTTCCCTCATTTAGTGGATATTTTCACAAAAAAGTGAAATTTTCAAAAATCCAGAAAATTGGCTGAAAACGACTAAATATCAAGGACTCATTGGGCGAATCGCTCTGGAACTGAAATGGGAATGCTCACTGACATTTCCCCTTTCTTAAAGTCTGATAAACCCCAGAAAAATGACTAAGTCCAAAAAAAAATTTTTTTCAACTTTTTTCAATTTTACCCCCGTGGGATATATATTTTACCCACACACATTTGGAACTCTCCTGGGGTACACTCACACATATTATTCCCTCATTTAGTGGATATTTTCACAAAATAGTGAAATTTTCAAAAATCCAGAAAATTGGCTGAAAACAACTAAATAACAAGGATTCATTGGGCGAATCGCTCTGGAACTGAAATCGGAACGCTCACTGACATTTCCCCTATCTGAAAGTCTGATAAACGCCGGAAAAATGACTAAGTCCAAAAACAAAATTTTTTCAACTTTTTTCAATTTTACCCCCGTGGAATATATATTCTACCCACACACATTTGGAACTCTCCTGGGGTACCCTCACACATATTATTCCCTCATTTAGTGGATATTTTCACAAAAAAGTGAAATTTTCAAAAATCCAGAAAATTGGCTGAAAACGACTAAATATCAAGGACTCATCGGGCGAATCGCTCTGGAACTGAAATCGGAACGCTCACTGACATTTGCCCTATCTGAAAGTCTGATAAACGCCGGAAAAATGACTAAGTCCAAAAAAAAAATTTTTTTCAACTTTTTTCAATTTTACCCCCGTGGGATATATATTCTTCCCACACACATTTAGAACTCTCCTGGGGTACCCTCACACATATTATTCCCTCATTTAGTGGATATTTTCGCAAAAAAATTGAAATTTTCAAAAATCCAGAAAATTGGCTGAAAACAACTAAATATCAAGGACTCATTGGGCGAATCGCTCTGGAACTGAAATGGGAATGCTCACTGACATTTCCCCTATCTTAAAGTCTGATAAACCCCAGAAAAATGACTAAGTCCAAAAAAAAATTTTTTCAACTTTTTTCAATTTTACCCCCGTGGGATATAAATTCTACCCACACACATTTGGAACTCTCCTGGGGTACCCTCACACATATTATTCCCTCATTTAGTGGATATTTTCACAAAAAAGTGAAATTTTTAAGAATCCAGAAAATTGGCTGAAAACGACTAAATATCAAGGACTCATTGGGCGAATCGCTCTGGAACTGAAATCGGAATGCTCACTAATATTTGCCCTATCTGAAAGTCTGATAAACGCTGGAAAAATGAGTAAGTCCAAAAAAAAATTTTTTTCAACTTTTTTCAATTTTACCGCCGTGGGATATATATTTTACCCACACACATTTGGAACTCTCCTGGGGTACACTCACACATATTATTCCCTCATTTAGTGGATATTTTCACAAAAAAGTGAAATTTTCAAAAATCCAGAAAATTGGCTGAAAACAACTAAATAACAAGGATTCATTGGGCGAATCGCTCTGGAACTGAAATCGGAACGCTCACTGACATTTCCCCTATCTGAAAGTCTGATAAACGCCGGAAAAATGACTAAGTCCAAAAACAAAATTTGTTCAACTTTTTTCAATTTTACCCCCGTGGAATATATATTCTACCCACACACATTTGGAACTCTCCTGGGGTACCCTCACACATATTATTCCCTCATTTAGTGGATATTTTCACAAAAAAGTGAAGTTTTCAAAAATCCAGAAAATTGGCTGAAAACGACTAAATATCAAGGACTCATCGGGCGAATCACTCTGGAACTGAAATCGGAACGCTCACTGACATTTGCCCTATCTGAAAGTCTGATAAACGCCGGAAAAATGACTAAGTCCAAAAAAAAATTTTTTTCAACTGTTTTCAATTTTACCCCCGTGGGATATATATTCTTCCCACACACATTTAGAACTCTCCTGGGGTACCCTCACACATATTATTCCCTCATTTAGTGGATATTTTCACAAAAAAGTGAAATTTTCAAAAATCCAGAAAATTGGCTGAAAACGACTAAATATCAAGGACTCATTGGGCGAATCGCTCTGGAACTGAAATCGGAATGCTCACTGATATTTGCCCTATCTGAAAGTCTGATAAACGCCGGAAAAATGACTAAGTCCAAAAAAAAATTTTTTTCAACTTTTTTCAATCTTACCGCCGTGGGATATATATTTTACCCACACACATTTGGAACTCTCCTGGGGTACACTCACACATATTATTCCCTCATTTAGTGGATATTTTCACAAAAAAGTGAAATTTTCAAAAATCCAGAAAATTGGCTGAAAACGACTAAATATCAAAGACTCATTGGGCGAATTGCTCTGGAACTGAAATGGGAATGCTCACTGACATTTCCCCTATCTTAACGTCTGATAAACGCCAGAAAAATGACTAAGTCCAAAAAAAAAATTTTTTCAACTTTTTTCAATTTTACCCCCGTGGGATATATATTCTACCCACACACATTTGGAACTCTCCTGGGGTACACTCACACATATTATTCCCTCATTTAGTGGATATTTTCACAAAAAAGTGAAATTTTCAAAAATCCAGAAAATTGGCTGAAAACAACTAAATAACAAGGACTCATTGGGCGAATTGGTCTGGAACTGAAATGGGAATGCTCACTGACATTTCCCCTATCTTAAAGTCTGATAAACCCCAGAAAAATGACTAAGTCCAAAAAAAAAATTTTTCAACTTTTTTCAATTTTACCCCCGTGGAATATATATTCTACCCACACACATTTGGAACTCTCCTGGGGTACCCTCACACATATTATTCCCTCATTTAGTGGATATTTTCACAAAAAAGTGAAATTTTCAAAAATCCAGAAAATTGGCTGAAAACGACTAAATATCAAGGACTCATTGGGCGAATCGCTCTGGAACTGAAATGGGAATGCTCACTGACATTTCCCCTTTCTTAAAGTCTGATAAACCCCAGAAAAATGACTAAGTCAAAAAAAAAATTTTTTTCAACTTTTTTCAATTTTACCCCCGTGGGATATATATTTTACCCACACACATTTGGAACTCTCCTGGGGTACACTCACACATATTATTCCCTCATTTAGTGGATATTTTCACAAAAAAAGTGAAATTTTCAAAAATCCAGAAAATTGGCTGAAAACAACTAAATAACAAGGACTCATTGGGCAAATCGGTCTGGAACTAAAATCGGAATGCTCACTGACATTTCCCCTATCTGAAAGTCTGATAAACGCCGGAAAAATGACTAAATCCAAAAAAAAAAATTTTTCAACTTTTTTCAATTTTACCCCCGTGGGATATATATTCTACCCACACACATTTGGAACTCTCCTGGGGTACCCTCACACATATTATTCCCTCATTTAGTGGATATTTTCACAAAAAAGTGAAATTTTCAAAAATCCAGAAAATTGGCTGAAAACGACTAAATATCAAAGACTCATTGGGCGAATTGCTCTGGAACTGAAATGGGAATGCTCACTGACATTTCCCCTATCTTAAAGTCTGATAAACGCCAGAAAAATGACTAAGTCCAAAAAAAAATTTTTTTCAACTTTTTTCAATTTTACCCCCGTGGGATATATATTCTTCCCACACACATTTAGAACTCTCCTGGTGTACCCTCACACATATTATTCCCTCATTTAGTGGATATTTTCACAAAAAAGTAAAATTTTCAAAAATCCAGAAAATTGGCTGAAAACGACTAAATAACAAGGACTCATTGGGCGTATCGCTCTGGAACTGAAATCGGAACGCTCACTGACATTTCCCCTATCTGAAAGTCTGATAAACGCCGGAAAAATGACTAAGTCCAAAAAAAAAATTTTTTCAACTTTTTTCAATTTTACCCCCGTGGGATATATATTCTACCCACACACATTTGGAACTCTCCTTCGGTACCCTCACACATATTATTCCCTCACTTAGTGGATATTTTCACAAAAAAGTGAAATTTTCAAAAATCCAGAAAATTGGCTGAAAACGACTAAATATCAAGGACTCATTGGGCGAATCGCTCTGGAACTGAAATCGGAATGCTCACTGATATTTGCCCTATCTGAAAGTCTGATAAACGCCGGAAAAATGACTAAGTCCAAAAAAAAATTTTTTTCAACTTTTTTCAATTTTACCGCCGTGGGATATATATTTTACCCACACACATTTGGAACTCTCCTGGGGTACACTCACACATATTATTCCCTCATTTAGTGGATATTTTCACAAAAAAGTGAAATTTTCAAAAATCCAGAAAATTGGCTGAAAACGACTAAATATCAAAAACTCATTGGGCGAATTGCTCTGGAACTGAAATGGGAATGCTCACTGACATTTCCCCTATCTTAAAGTCTGATAAACGCCAGAAAAATGACTAAGGCCAAAAAAAAAATTTTTTCAACTTTTTTCAATTTTACCCCCGTGGGATATATATTCTACCCACACACATTTGGAACTCTCCTGGAGTACCCTCACACATATTATTCCCTCATTTAGTGGATATTTTCACAAAAAAGTGAAATTTTCAAAAATCCAGAAAATTGGCTGAAAACGACTAAATAGCAAAGACTCATTGGGCGAATTGCTCTGGAACTGAAATGGGAATGCTCACTGACATTTCCCCCATCTTAAAGTCTGATAAACGCTGGAAAAATGACTAAGTCCAAAAAAAAATTTTTTTCAACTTTTTTCAATTTTACCCCCGTGGGATATATATTCTACCCACACACATTTGGAACTCTCCTGGGGTACCCTCACACATATTATTCCCTCATTTAGTGGATATTTTCACAAAAAAGTGAAATTTTCAAAAATCCAGAAAATTGGCTGAAAACGACTAAATATCAAGGACTCATTGGGCGAATCGCTCTGGAACTGAAATCGGAACGCTCACTGACATTTGCCCTATCTGAAAGTCTGATAAACGCCGGAAAAATGACTAAGTCCAAAAAAAAATTTTTTTCAACTTTTTTCAATTTTACCCCCGTGGGATATATATTCTACCCACACACATTTGGAACTCTCCTTCGGTACCCTCACACATATTATTCCTTCATTTAGTGGATATTTTCACAAAAAAGTGAAATTTTCAAAAATCCAGAAAATTGGCTGAAAACAACTAAATAACAAGGACTCATTGGGCGAATCGGTCTGGAACTAAAATCGGAACGCTCACTGACATTTCCCCTATCTGAAAGTCTGATAAACGCCGGAAAAATGACTAAGTCCAAAAAAAAATTTTTTTCAACTTTTTTCAATTTTACCCCCGTGGGATATATATTCTTCCCACACACATTTAGAACTCTCCTGGGGTACCCTCACACATATTCTTCCCTCATTTAGTGGATATTTTCACAAAAAAGTGAAATTTTCAAAAATCCAGAAAATTGGCTGAAAACGACTAAATATCAAGGACTCATTGGGCGAATCGCTCTGGAACTGAAATGGGAATGCTCACTGACATTTCCCCTTTCTTAAAGTCTGATAAACCCCAGAAAAATGACTAAGTCCAAAAAAAAATTTTTTTCAACTTTTTTCAATTTTACCCCCGTGGGATATATATTTTACCCACACACATTTGGAACTCTCCTGGGGTACACTCACACATATTATTCCCTCATTTAGTGGATATTTTCACAAAAAAAGTGAAATTTTCAAAAATCCAGAAAATTGGCTGAAAACAACTAAATAACAAGGACTCATTGGGCAAATCGGTCTGGAACTAAAATCGGAATGCTCACTGACATTTCCCCTATCTGAAAGTCTGATAAACGCCGGAAAAATGACTAAATCCAAAAAAAAAAATTTTTCAACTTTTTTCAATTTTACCCCCGTGGGATATATATTCTACCCACACACATTTGGAACTCTCCTGGGGTACCCTCACACATATTATTCCCTCATTTAGTGGATATTTTCACAAAAAAGTGAAATTTTCAAAAATCCAGAAAATTGGCTGAAAACGACTAAATATCAAAGACTCATTGGGCGAATTGCTCTGGAACTGAAATGGGAATGCTCACTGACATTTCCCCTATCTTAAAGTCTGATAAACGCCAGAAAAATGACTAAGTCCAAAAAAAAATTTTTTTCAACTTTTTTCAATTTTACCCCCGTGGGATATATATTCTTCCCACACACATTTAGAACTCTCCTGGTGTACCCTCACACATATTATTCCCTCATTTAGTGGATATTTTCACAAAAAAGTAAAATTTTCAAAAATCCAGAAAATTGGCTGAAAACGACTAAATAACAAGGACTCATTGGGCGTATCGCTCTGGAACTGAAATCGGAACGCTCACTGACATTTCCCCTATCTGAAAGTCTGATAAACGCCGGAAAAATGACTAAGTCCAAAAAAAAAATTTTTTCAACTTTTTTCAATTTTACCCCCGTGGGATATATATTCTACCCACACACATTTGGAACTCTCCTTCGGTACCCTCACACATATTATTCCCTCACTTAGTGGATATTTTCACAAAAAAGTGAAATTTTCAAAAATCCAGAAAATTGGCTGAAAACGACTAAATATCAAGGACTCATTGGGCGAATCGCTCTGGAACTGAAATGGGAATGCTCACTGACATTTCCCCTATCTTAAAGTCTGATAAACGCCAGAAAAATGACTAAGGCCAAAAAAAAAATTTTTTCAACTTTTTTCAATTTTACCCCCGTGGGATATATATTCTACCCACACACATTTGGAACTCTCCTGGAGTACCCTCACACATATTATTCCCTCATTTAGTGGATATTTTCACAAAAAAGTGAAATTTTCAAAAATCCAGAAAATTGGCTGAAAACGACTAAATAGCAAAGACTCATTGGGCGAATTGCTCTGGAACTGAAATGGGAATGCTCACTGACATTTCCCCCATCTTAAAGTCTGATAAACGCTGGAAAAATGACTAAGTCCAAAAAAAAATTTTTTTCAACTTTTTTCAATTTTACCCCCGTGGGGTATATATTCTACCCACACACATTTGGAACTCTCCTGGGGTACCCTCACACATATTATTCCCTCATTTAGTGGATATTTTCACAAAAAAGTGAAATTTTCAAAAATCCAGAAAATTGGCTGAAAACGACTAAATATCAAGGACTCATTGGGCGAATCGCTCTGGAACTGAAATCGGAACGCTCACTGACATTTGCCCTATCTGAAAGTCTGATAAACGCCGGAAAAATGACTAAGTCCAAAAAAAAATTTTTTTCAACTTTTTTCAATTTTACCCCCGTGGGATATATATTCTACCCACGCACATTTGGAACTCTCCTTCGGTACCCTCACACATATTATTCCTTCATTTAGTGGATATTTTCACAAAAAAGTGAAATTTTCAAAAATCCAGAAAATTGACTGAAAACAACTAAATAACAAGGACTCATTGGGCGAATCGGTCTGGAACTAAAATCGGAACGCTCACTGACATTTCCCCTATCTGAAAGTCTGATAAACGCCGGAAAAATGACTAAGTCCAAAAAAAAATTTTTTTCAACTTTTTTCAATTTTACCCCGTGGGATATATATTCTTCCCACACACATTTAGAACTCTCCTGGGGTACCCTCACACATATTCTTCCCTCATTTAGTGGATATTTTCACAAAAAAGTGAAATTTTCAAAAATCCAGAAAATTGGCTGAAAACGACTAAATATCAAGGACTCATTGGGCGAATCGCTCTGGAACTGAAATGGGAATGCTCACTGACATTTCCCCTTTCTTAAAGTCTGATAAACCCCAGAAAAATGACTAAGTCCAAAAAAAAATTTTTTTCAACTTTTTTCAATTTTACCCCCGTGGGATATATATTTTACCCACACACATTTGGAACTCTCCTGGGGTACACTCACACATATTATTCCCTCATTTAGTGGATATTTTCACAAAAAAAGTGAAATTTTCAAAAATCCAGAAAATTGGCTGAAAACAACTAAATAACAAGGACTCATTGGGCAAATCGGTCTGGAACTAAAATCGGAATGCTCACTGACATTTCCCCTATCTGAAAGTCTGATAAACGCCGGAAAAATGACTAAATCCAAAAAAAAAAATTTTTCAACTTTTTTCAATTTTACCCCCGTGGGATATATATTCTACCCACACACATTTGGAACTCTCCTGGGGTACCCTCACACATATTATTCCCTCATTTAGTGGATATTTTCACAAAAAAGTGAAATTTTCAAAAATCCAGAAAATTGGCTGAAAACGACTAAATATCAAAGACTCATTGGGCGAATTGCTCTGGAACTGAAATGGGAATGCTCACTGACATTTCCCCTATCTTAAAGTCTGATAAACGCCAGAAAAATGACTAAGTCCAAAAAAAAATTTTTTTCAACTTTTTTCAATTTTACCCCCGTGGGATATATATTCTTCCCACACACATTTAGAACTCTCCTGGTGTACCCTCACACATATTATTCCCTCATTTAGTGGATATTTTCACGAAAAAGTAAAATTTTCAAAAATCCAGAAAATTGGCTGAAAACGACTAAATAACAAGGACTCATTGGGCGTATCGCTCTGGAACTGAAATCGGAACGCTCACTGACATTTCCCCTATCTGAAAGTCTGATAAACGCCGGAAAAATGACTAAGTCCAAAAAAAAAATTTTTTCAACTTTTTTCAATTTTACCCCCGTGGGATATATATTCTACCCACACACATTTGGAACTCTCCTTCGGTACCCTCACACATATTATTCCCTCATTTAGTGGATATTTTCACAAAAAAGTGAAATTTTCAAAAATCCAGAAAATTGGCTGAAAACGACTAAATATCAAGGACTCATTGGGCGAATCGCTCTGGAACTGAAATCGGAACGCTCACTGACATTTGCCCTATCTGAAAGTCTGATAAACGCCGGAAAAATGACTAAGTCCAAAAAAAAATTTTTTTCAACTTTTTTCAATTTTACCCCCGTGGGATATATATTCTTCCCACACACATTTAGAACTCTCCTGGTGTACCCTCACACATATTATTCCCTCATTTAGTGGATATTTTCACAAAAAAGTAAAATTTTCAAAAATCCAGAAAATTGGCTGAAAACGACTAAATAACAAGGACTCATTGGGCGTATCGCTCTGGAACTGAATCGGAACGCTCACTGACATTTCCCCTATCTGAAAGTCTGATAAACGCCGGAAAAATGACTAAGTCCAAAAAAAAAAATTTTTTCAACTTTTTTCAATTTTACCCCCGTGGGATATATATTCTACCCACACACATTTGGAACTCTCCTGGGGTACCCTCACACATATTATTCCCTCATTTAGTGGATATTTTCACAAAAAAGTGAAATTTTCAAAAATCCAGAAAATTGGCTGAAAACGACTAAATAGCAAAGACTCATTGGGCGAATTGCTCTGGAACTGAAATGGGAATGCTCACTGACATTTCCCCCATCTTAAAGTCTGATAAACGCTGGAAAAATGACTAAGTCCAAAAAAAAATTTTTTTCAACTTTTTTCAATTTTACCCCCGTGGGATATATATTCTACCCACACACATTTGGAACTCTCCTGGGGTACCCTCACACATATTATTCCCTCATTTAGTGGATATTTTCACAAAAAAGTGAAATTTTCAAAAATCCAGAAAATTGGCTGAAAACGACTAAATATCAAGGACTCATTGGGCGAATCGCTCTGGAACTGAAATCGGAACGCTCACTGACATTTGCCCTATCTGAAAGTCTGATAAACGCCGGAAAAATGACTAAGTCCAAAAAAAAATTTTTTTCAACTTTTTTCAATTTTACCCCCGTGGGATATATATTCTACCCACGCACATTTGGAACTCTCCTTCGGTACCCTCACACATATTATTCCTTCATTTAGTGGATATTTTCACAAAAAAGTGAAATTTTCAAAAATCCAGAAAATTGGCTGAAAACAACTAAATAACAAGGACTCATTGGGCGTATCGCTCTGGAACTGAAATCGGAACGCTCACTGACATTTCCCCTATCTGAAAGTCTGATAAACGCCGGAAAAATGACTAAGTCCAAAAAAAAAATTTTTTCAACTTTTTTCAATTTTACCCCCGTGGGATATATATTCTACCCACACACATTTGGAACTCTCCTTCGGTACCCTCACACATATTATTCCCTCACTTAGTGGATATTTTCACAAAAAAGTGAAATTTTCAAAAATCCAGAAAATTGGCTGAAAACGACTAAATATCAAGGACTCATTGGGCGAATCGCTCTGGAACTGAAATCGGAATGCTCACTGATATTTGCCCTATCTGAAAGTCTGATAAACGCCGGAAAAATGACTAAGTCCAAAAAAAAATTTTTTTCAACTTTTTTCAATTTTACCGCCGTGGGATATATATTTTACCCACACACATTTGGAACTCTCCTGGGGTACACTCACACATATTATTCCCTCATTTAGTGGATATTTTCACAAAAAAATGAAATTTTCAAAAATCCAGAAAATTGGCTGAAAACGACTAAATAGCAAAGACTCATTGGGCGAATTGCTCTGGAACTGAAATGGGAATGCTCACTGACATTTCCCCCATCTTAAAGTCTGATAAACGCTGGAAAAATGACTAAGTCCAAAAAAAAATTTTTTTCAACTTTTTTCAATTTTACCCCCGTGGGATATATATTCTACCCACACACATTTGGAACTCTCCTGGGGTACCCTCACACATATTATTCCCTCATTTAGTGGATATTTTCACAAAAAAGTGAAATTTTCAAAAATCCAGAAAATTGGCTGAAAACGACTAAATATCAAGGACTCATTGGGCGAATCGCTCTGGAACTGAAATCGGAACGCTCACTGACATTTGCCCTATCTGAAAGTCTGATAAACGCCGGAAAAATGACTAAGTCCAAAAAAAAATTTTTTTCAACTTTTTTCAATTTTACCCCCGTGGGATATATATTCTTCCCACACACATTTAGAACTCTCCTGGTGTACCCTCACACATATTATTCCCTCATTTAGTGGATATTTTCACAAAAAAGTAAAATTTTCAAAAATCCAGAAAATTGGCTGAAAACGACTAAATAACAAGGACTCATTGGGCGTATCGCTCTGGAACTGAATCGGAACGCTCACTGACATTTCCCCTATCTGAAAGTCTGATAAACGCCGGAAAAATGACTAAGTCCAAAAAAAAAATTTTTTTCAACTTTTTTCAATTTTACCCCCGTGGGATATATATTCTACCCACACACATTTGGAACTCTCCTGGGGTACCCTCACACATATTATTCCCTCATTTAGTGGATATTTTCACAAAAAAGTAAAATTTTCAAAAATCCAGAAAATTGGCTGAAAACGACTAAATATCAAAGACTCATTGGGCGAATTGCTCTGGAACTGAAATGGGAATGCTCACTGTCATTTCCCCTATCTTAAAGTCTGATAAACGCCAGAAAAATGACTAAGTCCAAAAAAAAAATTTTTCAACTTTTTTCAATTTTACCCCCGTGGGATATATATTCTTCCCACACACATTTAGAACTCTCCTGGGGTACCCTCACACATATTATTCCCTCATTTAGTGGATATTTTCACAAAAAAATTGAATTTTTCAAAAATCCAGAAAATTGGCTGAAAACAACTAAATATCAAGGACTCATTGGGCGAATCGCTCTGGAACTGAAATGGGAATGCTCACTGACATTTCCCCTATCTTAAAGTCTGATAAACCCCAGAAAAATGACTAAGTCCAAAAAAAAAATTTTTCAACTTTTTTCAATTTTACCCCCGTGGAATATATATTCTACCCACACACATTTGGAACTCTCCTGGGGTACCCTCACACATATTATTCCCTCATTTAGTGGATATTTTCACAAAAAAGTGAAATTTTCAAAAATCCAGAAAATTGGCTGAAAACGACTAAATATCAAGGACTCATCGGGCGAATCACTCTGGAACTGAAATCGGAACGCTCACTGACATTTGCCCTATCTGAAAGTCTGATAAACGCCGGAAAAATAACTAAGTCCAAAAAAAAATTTTTTTCAACTGTTTTCAATTTTACCCCCGTGGGATATATATTATTCCCACACACATTTAGAACTCTCCTGGGGTACCCTCACACATATTATTCCCTCATTTAGTGGATATTTTCACAAAAAAGTGAAATTTTCAAAAATCCAGAAAATTGGCTGAAAACGAGTAAATATCAAGGACTCATTGGGCGAATCGCTCTGGAACTGAAATCGGAACGCTCACTGACATTTGCCCTATCTGAAAGTCTGATAAACGCCGGAAAAATGACTAAGTCCAAAAAAAAATTTTTTTCAACTTTTTTCAATTTTACCCCCGTGGGATATATATTCTTCCCACACACATTTAGAACTCTCCTGGTGTACCCTCACACATATTATTCCCTCATTTAGTGGATATTTTCACAAAAAAGTAAAATTTTCAAAAATCCAGAAAATTGGCTGAAAACGACTAAATAACAAGGACTCATTGGGCGTATCGCTCTGGAACTGAATCGGAACGCTCACTGACATTTCCCCTATCTGAAAGTCTGATAAACGCCGGAAAAATGACTAAGTCCAAAAAAAAAAATTTTTTCAACTTTTTTCAATTTTACCCCCGTGGGATATATATTCTACCCACACACATTTGGAACTCTCCTGGGGTACCCTCACACATATTATTCCCTCATTTAGTGGATATTTTCACAAAAAAGTGAAATTTTCAAAAATCCAGAAAATTGGCTGAAAACGACTAAATATCAAAGACTCATTGGGAGAATTGCTCTGGAACTGAAATGGGAATGCTCACTGACATTTCCCCTATCTTAAAGTCTGATAAACGCCAGAAAAATGACTAAGTCCAAAAAAAAAATTTTTCAACTTTTTTCAATTTTACCGCCGTGGGATATAAATTTTACCCACAAACATTTGGAACTCTCCTGGGGTACCCTCATACATATTATTCCCTCATTTAGTGGATATTTTCACAAAATAGTGAAATTTTCAAAAATCCAGAAAATTGGCTGAAAACAACTAAATAACAAGGATTCATTGGGCGAATCGCTCTGGAACTGAAATCGGAACGCTCACTGACATTTCCCCTATCTGAAAGTCTGATAAACGCCGGAAAAATGACTAAGTCCAAAAACAAAATTTTTTCAACTTTTTTCAATTTTACCCCCGTGGAATATATATTCTACCCACACACATTTGGAACTCTCCTGGGGTACCCTCACACATATTATTCCCTCATTTAGTGGATATTTTCACAAAAAAGTGAAATTTTCAAAAATCCAGAAAATTGGCTGAAAACGACTAAATATCAAGGACTCATCGGGCGAATCGCTCTGGAACTGAAATCGGAACGCTCACTGACATTTGCCCTATCTGAAAGTCTGATAAACGCCGGAAAAATGACTAAGTCCAAAAAAAAATTTTTTTCAACTTTTTTCAATTTTACCCCCGTGGGGGTATTCTTCCCACACACATTTAGAACTCTCCTGGGGTACCCTCACACATATTATTCCCTCATTTAGTGGATATTTTCACAAAAAAATTGAATTTTTCAAAAATCCAGAAAATTGGCTGAAAACACCTAAATATCAAGGACTCATTGGGCGAATCGCTCTGGAACTGAAATGGGAATGCTCACTGACATTTCCCCTATCTGAAAGTCTGATAAACGCCGGAAAAATGACTAAATCCAAAAAAAAAATTTTTTCAACTTTTTTCAATTTTACCCCCGTGGGATATATATTCTACCCACACACATTTGGAACTCTCCTGGGGTACCCTCACACATATTATTCCCTCATTTAGTGGATATTTTCACAAAAAAGTGAAATTTTCAAAAATCCAGAAAATTGGCTGAAAACGACTAAATATCAAGGACTCATTGGGCGAATCGCTCTGGAACTGAAATCGGAATGCTCACTGATATTTGCCCTATCTGAAAGTCTGATAAACGCCGGAAAAATGACTAAGTCCAAAAAAAAATTTTTTTCAACTTTTTTCAATTTTAACGCCGTGGGATATATATTTTACCCACACACATTTGGAACTCTCCTGGGGTACACTCACACATATTATTCCCTCATTTAGTGGATATTTTCACAAAAAAGTGAAATTTTCAAAAATCCAGAAAATTGGCTGAAAACAACTAAATAACAAGGACTCATTGGGCGAATCGCTCTGGAACTGAAATCGGAACGCTCACTGACATTTCCTCTATCTGAAAGTCTGATAAACGCCGGAAAAATGACTAAGTGCAAAAAAAAAATTTTTTCAACTTTTTTCAATTTTACCCCCGTGGGATATATATTCTACCCACACACATTTGGAACTCTCCTGGGGTACCCTCACACATATTATTCCCTCATTTAGTGGATATTTTCACAAAAAAGTGAAATTTTCAAAAATCCAGAAAATTGGCTGAAAACGACTAAATATCAAAGACTCATTGGGCGAATTGCTCTGGAACTGAAATGGGAATGCTCACTGACATTTCCCCTATCTTAACGTCTGATAAACGCCAGAAAAATGACTAAGTCCAAAAAAAAAATTTTTTCAACTTTTTTCAATTTTACCCCCGTGGGATATATATTCTACCCACACACATTTGGAACTCTCCTGGGGTACACTCACACATATTATTCCCTCATTTAGTGGATATTTTCACAAAAAAGTGAAATTTTCAAAAATCCAGAAAATTGGCTGAAAACAACTAAATAACTAGGATTCATTGGGCGAATCGCTCTGGAACTGAAATCGGAACGCTCACTGACATTTCCCCTATCTGAAAGTCTGATAAACGCCGGAAAAATGACTAAGTCCAAAAAAAAAATTTTTTCAATTTTACCCCCGTGGAATATATATTCTACCCACACACATTTGGAACTCTCCTGGGGTACCCTCACACATATTATTCCCTCATTTAGCGGATATTTTCACAAAAAAGTGAAATTTTCAAAAATCCAGAAAATTGGCTGAAAACGACTAAATATCAAGGACTCATTGGGCGAATCGCTCTGGAACTGAAATCGGAACGCTCACTGACATTTGCCCTATCTGAAAGTCTGATAAACGCCGGAAAAATGACTAAGTCCAAAAAAAAATTTTTTTCAACTGTTTTCAATTTTACCCCCGTGGGATATATATTCTACCCACACACATTTGGAACTCTCCTGGGGTACCCTCACACATATTATTCCCTCATTTAGTGGATATTTTCACAAAAAAAGTGAAATTTTCAAAAATCCAGAAAATTGGCTGAAAACAACTAAATAACAAGGACTCATTGGGCGCATTGGTCTGGAACTGAAATGGGAATGCTCACTGACATTTCCCCTATCTTAAAGTCTGATAAACCCCAGAAAAATGACTAAGTCCAAAAAAAAATTTTTTCAACTTTTTTCAATTTTACCCCGTGGAATATATATTCTACCCACACACATTTGGAACTCTCCTGGGGTACCCTCACACATATTATTCCCTCATTTAGTGGATATTTTCACAAAAAAGTGAAATTTTCAAAAATCCAGAAAATTGGCTGAAAACGACTAAATATCAAGGACTCATCGGGCGAATCACTCTGGAACTGAAATCGGAACGCTCACTGACATTTGCCCTATCTGAAAGTCTGATAAACGCCGGAAAAATGACTAAGTCCAAAAAAAAATTTTTTTCAACTGTTTTCAATTTTACCCCCGTGGGATATATATTATTCCCACACACATTTAGAACTCTCCTGGCGTACCCTCACACATATTATTCCCTCATTTAGTGGATATTTTCACAAAAAAGTAAAATTTTCAAAAATCCAGAAAATTGGCTGAAAACGACTAAATAACAAGGACTCATTGGGCGTATCGCTCTGGAACTGAATCGGAACGCTCACTGACATTTCCCCTATCTGAAAGTCTGATAAACGCCGGAAAAATGACTAAGTCCAAAAAAAAAAATTTTTTCAACTTTTTTCAATTTTACCCCCGTGGGATATATATTCTACCCACACACATTTGGAACTCTCCTGGGGTACCCTCACACATATTATTCCCTCATTTAGTGGATATTTTCACAAAAAAGTGAAATTTTCAAAAATCCAGAAAATTGGCTGAAAACGACTAAATATCAAAGACTCATTGGGCGAATTGCTCTGGAACTGAAATGGGAATGCTCACTGACATTTCCCCTATCTTAAAGTCTGATAAACGCCAGAAAAATGACTAAGTCCAAAAAAAAAATTTTTTCAACTTTTTTCAATTTTACCCCCGTGGGATATATATTCTACCCACACACATTTGGAACTCTCCTGGGGTACCCTCACACATATTATTACCTCATTTAGTGGATATTTTCACAAAAAAGTGAAATTTTCAAAAATCCAGAAAATTGGCTGAAAACGACTAAATATCAAGGACTCATTGGGCGAATCGCTCTGGAACTGAAATCGGAACGCTCACTGACATTTCCCCTATCTGAAAGTCTGATAAACGCCGGAAAAATGACTAAGTCCAAAAACAAAATTTTTTCAACTTTTTTCAATTTTACCCCCGTGGAATATATATTCTACCCACACACATTTGGAACTCTCCTGGGGTACCCTCACACATATTATTCCCTCATTTAGTGGATATTTTCACAAAAAAGTGAAATTTTCAAAAATCCAGAAAATTGGCTGAAAACGACTAAATATCAAGGACTCATCGGGCGAATCGCTCTGGAACTGAAATCGGAACGCTCTCTGACATTTGCCCTATCTGAAAGTCTGATAAACGCCGGAAAAATGACTAAGTCCAAAAAAAAATTTTTTTCAACTTTTTTCAATTTTACCCCCGTGGGATATATATTCTTCCCACACACATTTAGAACTCTCCTGGGGTACCCTCACACATATTATTCCCTCATTTAGTGGATATTTTCACAAAAAAATTGAATTTTTCAAAAATCCAGAAAATTGGCTGAAAACAACTAAATATCAAGGACTCATTGGGCGAATCGCTCTGGAACTGAAATGGGAATGCTCACTGACATTTCCCCTATCTGAAAGTCTGATAAACGCCGGAAAAATGACTAAATCCAAAAAAAAATTTTTTCAACTTTTTTCAATTTTACCCCCGTGGGATATATATTCTACCCACACACATTTGGAACTCTCCTGGGGTACACTCACACATATTATTCCCTCATTTAGTGGATATTTTCACAAAAAAGTGAAATTTTCAAAAATCCAGAAAATTGGCTGAAAACAACTAAATAACTAGGATTCATTGGGCGAATCGCTCTGGAACTGAAATCGGAACGCTCACTGACATTTCCCCTATCTGAAAGTCTGATAAACGCCGGAAAAATGACTAAGTCCAAAAAAAAAATTTTTTCAACTTTTTTCAATTTTACCCCCGTGGAATATATATTCTACCCACACACATTTGGAACTCTCCTGGGGTACCCTCACACATATTATTCCCTCATTTAGTGGATATTTTCACAAAAAAGTGAAATTTTCAAAAATCCAGAAAATTGGCTGAAAACAACTAAATAACTAGGATTCATTGGGCGAATCGCTCTGGAACTGAAATCGGAACGCTCACTGACATTTCCCCTATCTGAAAGTCTGATAAACGCCGGAAAAATGACTAAGTCCAAAAAAAAAATTTTTTCAACTTTTTTCAATTTTACCCCCGTGGAATATATATTCTACCCACACACATTTGGAACTCTCCTGGGGTACCCTCACACATATTATTCCCTCATTTAGTGGATATTTTCACAAAAAAGTGAAATTTTCAAAAATCCAGAAAATTGGCTGAAAACGACTAAATATCAAAGACTCATTGGGCGAATCGCTCTGGAACTGAAATCGGAATGCTCACTGACATTTCCCCTATCTTAAAGTCTGATAAACCCCAGAAAAATGACTAAGTCCAAAAAAAAATTTTTTTCAACTTTTTTCAATTTTACCCCTGTGGGATATATATTTTACCCACACACATTTGGAACTCTCCTGGGGTACACTCACACATATTATTCCCTCATTTAGTGGATATTTTCACAAAAAAGTGAAATTTTCAAAAATCCAGAAAATTGGCTGAAAACGACTAAATATCAAGGACTCATCGGGCGAATCACTCTGGAACTGAAATCGGAACGCTCACTGACATTTGCCCTATCTGAAAGTCTGATAAACGCCGGAAAAATGACTAAGTCCAAAAAAAAATTTTTTTCAACTGTTTTCAATTTTACCCCCGTGGGATATATATTATTCCCACACACATTTAGAACTCTCCTGGGGTACCCTCACACATATTATTCCCTCATTTAGTGGATATTTTCACAAAAAAGTGAAATTTTCAAAAATCCAGAAAATTGGCTGAAAACGACTAAATATCAAAGACTCATTGGGCGAATCGCTCTGGAACTGAAATCGGAATGCTCACTGACATTTCCCCTATCTTAAAGTCTGATAAACCCCAGAAAAATGACTAAGTCCAAAAAAAAATTTTTTTCAACTTTTTTCAATTTTACCCCCGTGGGATATATATTCTACCCACGCACATTTGGAACTCTCCTTCGGTACCCTCACACATATTATTCCTTCATTTAGTGGATATTTTCACAAAAAAGTGAAATTTTCAAAAATCCAGAAAATTGGCTGAAAACAACTAAATAACAAGGACTCATTGGGCGAATCGGTCTGGAACTAAAATCGGAACGCTCACTGACATTTCCCCTATCTGAAAGTCTGATAAACGCCGGAAAAATGACTAAGTCCAAAAAAAAATTTTTTTCAACTTTTTTCAATTTTACCCCCGTGGGATATATATTCTTCCCACACACACTTAGAACTCTCCTGGGGTACCCTCACACATATTATTCCCTCATTTAGTGGATATTTTCACAAAAAAGTGAAATTTTCAAAAATCCAGAAAATTGGCTGAAAACGACTAAATATCAAAGACTCATTGGGCGAATTGCTCTGGAACTGAAATGGGAATGCTCACTGACATTTCCCCTATCTTAAAGTCTGATAAACGCCAGAAAAATGACTAAGTCCAAAAAAAAATTTTTTTCAACTTTTTTCAATTTTACCCCCGTGGGATATATATTCTTCCCACACACATTTAGAACTCTCCTGGTGTACCCTCACACATATTATTCCCTCATTTAGTGGATATTTTCACAAAAAAGTGAAATTTTCAAAAATCCAGAAAATTGGCTGAAAACAACTAAATAACAAGGACTCATTGGGCGAATCGCTCTGGAACTGAAATCGGAACGCTCACTGACATTTCCCCTATCTGAAAGTCTGATAAACGCCGGAAAAATGACTAAGTCCAAAAAAAAAAATTTTTCAACTTTTTTCAATTTTACCCCCGTGGGATATATATTCTTCCCACACACATTTAGAACTCTCCTGGTGTACCCTCACACATATTATTCCCTCATTTAGTGGATATTTTCACAAAAAAGTAAAATTTTCAAAAATCCAGAAAATTGGCTGAAAACGACTAAATAACAAGGACTCATTGGGCGTATCGCTCTGGAACTGAAATCGGAACGCTCACTGACATTTCCCCTATCTGAAAGTCTGATAAACGCCGGAAAAATGACTAAGTCCAAAAAAAAAATTTTTTCAACTTTTTTCAATTTTACCCCCGTGGGATATATATTCTACCCACACACATTTGGAACTCTCCTTCGGTACCCTCACACATATTATTCCCTCACTTAGTGGATATTTTCACAAAAAAGTGAAATTTTCAAAAATCCAGAAAATTGGCTGAAAACGACTAAATATCAAGGACTCATTGGGCGAATCGCTCTGGAACTGAAATCGGAATGCTCACTGATATTTGCCCTATCTGAAAGTCTGATAAACGCCGGAAAAATGACTAAGTCCAAAAAAAAATTTTTTTCAACTTTTTTCAATTTTACCGCCGTGGGATATATATTTTACCCACACACATTTGGAACTCTCCTGGGGTACACTCACACATATTATTCCCTCATTTAGTGGATATTTTCACAAAAAAGTGAAATTTTCAAAAATCCAGAAAATTGGCTGAAAACGACTAAATATCAAGGACTCATTGGGCAAATCGCTCTGGAACTGAAATCGGAACGCTCACTGACATTTGCCCTATCTGAAAGTCTGATAAACGCCGGAAAAATGACTAAGTCCAAAAAAAAATTTTTTTCAACTTTTTTCAATTTTACCCCCGTGGGATATATATTCTTCCCACACACATTTAGAACTCTCCTGGTGTACCCTCACACATATTATTCCCTCATTTAGTGGATATTTTCACAAAAAAGTAAAATTTTCAAAAATCCAGAAAATTGGCTGAAAACGACTAAATAACAAGGACTCATTGGGCGTATCGCTCTGGATCTGAATCGGAACGCTCACTGACATTTCCCCTATCTGAAAGTCTGATAAACGCCGGAAAAATGACTAAGTCCAAAAAAAAAAATTTTTTCAACTTTTTTCAATTTTACCCCCGTGGGATATATATTCTACCCACACACATTTGGAACTCTCCTGGGGTACCCTCACACATATTATTCCCTCATTTAGTGGATATTTTCACAAAAAAGTGAAATTTTCAAAAATCCAGAAAATTGGCTGAAAACGACTAAATATCAAAGACTCATTGGGCGAATTGCTCTGGAACTGAAATGGGAATGCTCACTGACATTTCCCCTATCTTAAAGTCTGATAAACGCCAGAAAAATGACTAAGTCCAAAAAAAAAATTTTTTCAACTTTTTTCAATTTTACCCCCGTGGGATATAAATTTTACCCACAAACATTTGGAACTCTCCTGGGGTACCCTCATACATATTATTCCCTCATTTAGTGGATATTTTCACAAAATAGTGAAATTTTCAAAAATCCAGAAAATTGGCTGAAAACGACTAAATATCAAGGACTCATCGGGCGAATCGCTCTGGAACTGAAATCGGAACGCTCACTGACATTTGCCCTATCTGAAAGTCTGATAAACGCCGGAAAAATGACTAAGTCCAAAAAAAAATTTTTTTCAACTTTTTTCAATTTTACCCCCGTGGGATATATATTCTTCCCACACACATTTAGAACTCTCCTGGGGTACCCTCACACATATTATTCCCTCATTTAGTGGATATTTTCACAAAAAAATTGAAATTTTCAAAAATCCAGAAAATTGGCTGAAAACAACTAAATATCAAGGACTCATTGGGCGAATCGCTCTGGAACTGAAATGGGAATGCTCACTGACATTTCCCCTATCTTAAAGTCTGATAAACCCCAGAAAAATGACTAAGTCCCAAAAAAATTTTTTTTCAACTTTTTTCAATTTTACCCCCGTGGGATATATATTCTACCCACGCACATTTGGAACTCTCCTTCGGTACCCTCACATATATTATTCCTTCATTTAGTGGACATTTTCACAAAAAAGTGAAATTTTCAAAAATCCAGAAAATTGGCTGAAAACAACTAAATAACAAGGACTCATTGGGCGAATCGGTCTGGAACTAAAATCGGAACGCTCACTGACATTTCCCCTATCTTAAAGTCTGATAAACCCCAGAAAAATGACTAAGTCCAAAAAAAAATTTTTTTCAAATTTTTTCAATTTTACCCCCGTGGGATATATATTCTTCCCACACACATTTAGAACTCTCCTGGGGTACCCTCACACATATTATTCCCTCATTTAGTGGATATTTTCACAAAAAAGTGAAATTTTCAAAAATCCAGAAAATTGGCTGAAAACGACTAAATATCAAGGACTCATTGGGCGAATCGCTCTGGAACTGAAATGGGAATGCTCACTGACATTTCCCCTATCTTAAAGTCTGATAAACCCCAGAAAAATGACTAAGTCCAAAAAAAAATTTTTTTCAACTTTTTTCAATTTTACCCCCGTGGGATATATATTTTACCCACACACATTTGGAACTCTCCTGGGGTACACTCACACATATTATTCCCTCATTTAGTGGATATTTTCACAAAAAAGTGAAATTTTCAAAAATCCAGAAAATTGGCTGAAAACAACTAAATAACAAGGACTCATTGGGTGAATCGGTCTGGAACTAAAATCGGAACGCTCACTGACATTTCCCCTATCTGAAAGTCTGATAAACGCCGGAAAAATGACTAAATCCCAAAAAAAATTTTTTTCAACTTTTTTCAATTTTACCCCCGTGGGATATATATTCTTCCCACACACATTTAGAACTCTCCTGGGGTACCCTCACACATATTATTCCCTCATTTAGTGGATATTTTCACAAAAAAATTGAATTTTTCAAAAATCCAGAAAATTGGCTGAAAACAACTAAATATCAAGGACTCATTGGGCGAATCGCTCTGGAACTGAAATGGGAATGCTCACTGACATTTCCCCTATCTGAAAGTCTGATAAACGCCGGAAAAATGACTAAGTCCAAAAAAAAAATTTTTTCAACTTTTTTCAATTTTACCCCCGTGGGATATATATTCTACCCACACACATTTGGAACTCTCCTGGGGTACCCTCACACATATTATTCCCTCATTTAGTGGATATTTTCACAAAAAAGTGAAATTTTCAAGAATCCAGAAAATTGGCTGAAAACGACTAAATATCAAGGACTCATTGGGAGAATCGCTCTGGAACTGCAATCGGAATGCTCACTGATATTTGCCCTATCTGAAAGTCTGATAAACGCCGGAAAAATGACTAAGTCCAAAAAAAAAATTTTTTCAACTTTTTTCAATTTTACCCCCGTGGGATATATATTCTTCCCACACACATTTAGAACTCTCCTGGTGTACCCTCACACAAATTATTCCCTCATTTAGTGGATATTTTCACAAAAAAGTAAAATTTTCAAAAATCCAGAAAATTGGCTGAAAACGACTAAATAACAAGGACTCATTGGGCGTATCGCTCTGGAACTGAATCGGAACGCTCACTGACATTTCCCCTATCTGAAAGTCTGATAAACGCCGGAAAAATGACTAAGTCCAAAAAAAAAAATTTTTTCAACTTTTTTCAATTTTACCCCCGTGGGATATATATTCTACCCACACACATTTGGAACTCTCCTGGGGTACCCTCACACATATTATTACCTCATTTAGTGGATATTTTCACAAAAAAGTGAAATTTTCAAAAATCCAGAAAATTGGCTGAAAACGACTAAATATCAAGGACTCATTGGGCGAATCGCTCTGGAACTGAAATCGGAACGCTCACTGACATTTGCCCTATCTGAAAGTCTGATAAACGCCGGAAAAATGACTAAGTCCAAAAAAAAAAATTTTTCAACTTTTTTCAATTTTACCGCCGTGGGATATAAATTTTACCCACAAACATTTGGAACTCTCCTGGGGTACCCTCATACATATTATTCCCTCATTTAGTGGATATTTTCACAAAATAGTGAAATTTTCAAAAATCCAGAAAATTGGCTGAAAACGACTAAATATCAAGGACTCATCGGGCGAATCGCTCTGGAACTGAAATCGGAACGCTCACTGACATTTGCCCTATCTGAAAGTCTGATAAACGCCGGAAAAATGACTAAGTCCAAAAAAAATTTTTTTTCAACTTTTTTCAATTTTACCCCCGTGGGATATATATTCTTCCCACACACATTTAGAACTCTCCTGGGGTACCCTCACACATATTATTCCCTCATTTAGTGGATATTTTCACAAAAAAATTGAAATTTTCAAAAATCCAGAAAATTGGCTGAAAACAACTAAATATCAAGGACTCATTGGGCGAATCGCTCTGGAACTGAAATGGGAATGCTCACTGACATTTCCCCTATCTTAAAGTCTGATAAACCCCAGAAAAATGACTAAGTCCCAAAAAAATTTTTTTTCAACTTTTTTCAATTTTACCCCCGTGGGATATATATTCTACCCACGCACATTTGGAACTCTCCTTCGGTACCCTCACATATATTATTCCTTCATTTAGTGGATATTTTCACAAAAAAGTGAAATTTTCAAAAATCCAGAAAATTGGCTGAAAACAACTAAATAACAAGGACTCATTGGGCGAATCGGTCTGGAACTAAAATCGGAACGCTCACTGACATTTCCCCTATCTTAAAGTCTGATAAACCCCAGAAAAATGACTAAGTCCAAAAAAAAATTTTTTTCAAATTTTTTCAATTTTACCCCCGTGGGATATATATTCTTCCCACACACATTTAGAACTCTCCTGGGGTACCCTCACACATATTATTCCCTCATTTAGTGGATATTTTCACAAAAAAGTGAAATTTTCAAAAATCCAGAAAATTGGCTGAAAACGACTAAATATCAAGGACTCATTGGGCGAATCGCTCTGGAACTGAAATGGGAATGCTCACTGACATTTCCCCTATCTTAAAGTCTGATAAACCCCAGAAAAATGACTAAGTCCAAAAAAAATTTTTTTTCAACTTTTTTCAATTTTACCCCCGTGGGATATATATTTTACCCACACACATTTGGAACTCTCCTGGGGTACACTCACACATATTATTCCCTCATTTAGTGGATATTTTCACAAAAAAGTGAAATTTTCAAAAATCCAGAAAATTGGCTGAAAACAACTAAATAACAAGGACTCATTGGGTGAATCGGTCTGGAACTAAAATCGGAACGCTCACTGACATTTCCCCTATCTGAAAGTCTGATAAACGCCGGAAAAATGACTAAATCCCAAAAAAATTTTTTTTCAACTTTTTTCAATTTTACCCCCGTGGGATATATATTCTTCCCACACACATTTAGAACTCTCCTGGGGTACCCTCACACATATTATTCCCTCATTTAGTGGATATTTTCACAAAAAAATTGAATTTTTCAAAAATCCAGAAAATTGGCTGAAAACAACTAAATATCAAGGACTCATTGGGCGAATCGCTCTGGAACTGAAATGGGAATGCTCACTGACATTTCCCCTATCTGAAAGTCTGATAAACGCCGGAAAAATGACTAAGTCCAAAAAAAAAATTTTTTCAACTTTTTTCAATTTTACCCCCGTGGGATATATATTCTACCCACACACATTTGGAACTCTCCTGGGGTACCCTCACACATATTATTCCCTCATTTAGTGGATATTTTCACAAAAAAGTGAAATTTTCAAGAATCCAGAAAATTGGCTGAAAACGACTAAATATCAAGGACTCATTGGGCGAATCGCTCTGGAACTGCAATCGGAATGCTCACTGATATTTGCCCTATCTGAAAGTCTGATAAACGCCGGAAAAATGACTAAGTCCAAAAAAAAAATTTTTTCAACTTTTTTCAATTTTACCCCCGTGGGATATATATTCTACCCACACACATTTGGAACTCTCCTGGGGTACCCTCACACATATTATTCCCTCATTTAGTGGAAATTTTCACAAAAAAGTGAAATTTTCAAGAATCCAGAAAATTGGCTGAAAACGACTAAATATCAAGGACTCATTGGGCGAATCGCTCTGGAACTGAAATCGGAATGCTCACTGATATTTGCCCTATCTGAAAGTCTGATAAACGCCGGAAAAATGAGTAAGTCCAAAAAAAATTTTTTTCAACTTTTTTCAATTTTACCGCCGTGGGATATATATTTTACCCACACACATTTGGAACTCTCCTGGGGTACACTCACACATATTATTCCCTCATTTAGTGGATATTTTCACAAAAAAGTGAAATTTTCAAAAATCCAGAAAATTGGCTGAAAACAACTAAATAACAAGGATTCATTGGGCGATTCGCTCTGGAACTGAAATCGGAATGCTCACTGACATTTCCCCTATCTGAAAGTCTGATAAACGCCGGAAAAATGACTAAGTCCAAAAACAAAATTTTTTCAACTTTTTTCAATTTTACCCCCGTGGAATATATATTCTACCCACACACATTTGGAACTCTCCTGGGGTACCCTCACACATATTATTCCCTCATTTAGTGGATATTTTCACAAAAAAGTGAAGTTTTCAAAAATCCAGAAAATTGGCTGAAAACGACTAAATATCAAGGACTCATCGGGCGAATCACTCTGGAACTGAAATCGGAACGCTCACTGACATTTGCCCTATCTGAAAGTCTGATAAACGCCGGAAAAATGACTAAGTCCAAAAAAAAATTTTTTTCAACTGTTTTCAATTTTACCCCCGTGGGATATATATTCTTCCCACACACATTTAGAACTCTCCTGGGGTACCCTCACACATATTATTCCCTCATTTAGTGGATATTTTCACAAAAAAGTGAAATTTTCAAAAATCCAGAAAATTGGCTGAAAACGACTAAATATCAAAGACTCATTGGGCGAATTGCTCTGGAACTGAAATGGGAATGCTCACTGACATTTCCCCTATCTTAACGTCTGATAAACGCCAGAAAAATGACTAAGTCCCAAAAAAAAATTTTTTCAACTTTTTTCAATTTTACCCCCGTGGGATATATATTCTACCCACACACATTTGGAACTCTCCTGGGGTACACTCACACATATTATTCCCTCATTTAGTGGATATTTTCACAAAAAAGTGAAATTTTCAAAAATCCAGAAAATTGGCTGAAAACAACTAAATAACAAGGACTCATTGGGCGAATCGGTCTGGAACTAAAATCGGAACGCTCACTGACATTTCCCCTATCTGAAAGTCTGATAAACGCCGGAAAAATGACTAAGTCCAAAAAAAAATTTTTTTCAACTTTTTTCAATTTTACCCCCGTGGGATATATATTCTTCCCACACACATTTAGAACTTTCCTGGGGTACCCTCACACATATTCTTCCCTCATTTAGTGGATATTTTCACAAAAAAGTGAAATTTTCCAAAATCCAGAAAATTGGCTGAAAACGACTAAATATCAAGGACTCATTGGGCGAATCGCTCTGGAACTGAAATGGGAATGCTCACTGACATTTCCCCTATCTTAAAGTCTGATAAACCCCAGAAAAATGACTAAGTCCAAAAAAAAATTTTTTTCAACTTTTTTCAATTTTACCGCCGTGGGATATATATTTTACCCACACACATTTGGAACTCTCCTGGGGTACACTCACACATATTATTCCCTCATTTAGTGGATATTTTCACAAAAAAGTGAAATTTTCAAAAATCCAGAAAATTGGCTGAAAACAACTAAATAACAAGGACTCATTGGGCGAATCGCTCTGGAACTGAAATCGGAACGCTCACTGACATTTCCTCTATCTGAAAGTCTGATAAACGCCGGAAAAATGACTAAGTGCAAAAAAAAAATTTTTTCAACTTTTTTCAATTTTACCCCCGTGGGATATATATTCTACCCACACACATTTGGAACTCTCCTGGGGTACCCTCACACATATTATTCCCTCATTTAGTGGATATTTTCACAAAAAAGTGAAATTTTCAAAAATCCTGAAAATTGGCTGAAAACGACTAAATATCAAAGACTCATTGGGCGAATTGCTCTGGAACTGAAATGGGAATGCTCACTGACATTTTCCCTATCTGAAAGTCTGATAAACGCCGGAAAAATGACTAAGTCCAAAAAAAAATTTTTTTCAACTGTTTTCAATTTTACCCCCGTGGAATATATATTCTACCCACACACATTTGGAACTCTCCTGGGGTACCCTCATACATATTATTCCCTCATTTAGTGGATATTTTCACAAAATAGTGAAATTTTCAAAAATCCAGAAAATTGGCTGAAAACAACTAAATAACAAGGATTCATTGGGCGAATCGCTCTGGAACTGAAATTGGAACGCTCACTGACATTTCCCCTATCTGAAAGTCTGATAAACGCCGGAAAAATGACTAAGGCTGTGTGCCCACGTAGCATTTTTCAAGCGTATATGCTGCGGAATTTCCGCAGCATAAACACTCCAAAAATGCTTGGCAATCCGCCCCCCATGGTCCTCAATGAGAAGCCGCACTGTCAATGCCCACGCTGCGGTTTTTTCCGCTGCGTTTATGCTCCGCGGAAAAATCCGCAGCATGTCAATTAATTTTGCGGAAGCGCGGCGTAATCGCCGCCATTGACTTGCATTGGGCCGCTTCAAATCCGCAAATATGTAAAAATAATTGCGGAAGTGAATCGCCTTTGCTGCGGTCTTGTACCTCAAAACCGCAGCAAATAGGAAGTGACGTCACAATTGGGCGTTCCATCCATCCATCCCATGAGCATCCCATAATCCAGGAAGACGAGAATCCCATAATATTCCCGTCTCTCAGGATCATGGCTGCTAACGTGGGATGGTACAAGCGGATGAATGTCAACGTGGGATTCATGATTAGTGTGGTAAGTGTCTGTATGTGTCTGTGTGGTGTGTATGTGGTGTGTATGTGTCTGTGTGGGGTCTGTATGTGTCTGTATGTGTCTGTGTGGGGTCTGTGTGGGGTCTGTGTGCGCGGGTGTCAGCAGGCAGACATAGGCCGATGTGACACTACTACTCCCATCGGCCTATGTCTGTCCCCTGTCCACTCCTGCCAGCAGGATCAGCTCGATGGGAGCAGTAGTTCCCATCAGACTGATCCTGCTGTAAAATGTGCCCCAAAATTAAATTTAATAGCCCCCATATGTGCCTCCATATATTATTGACCCTATCCCCCTCCCCCTATTTTTTTTTTTTTGGGGGGGGGTGCTATCATTATTAAAGTTTTTTTTTTATTTGCTCCAATAATATGTCATCTACTGCCCCCTTTTTTTTCATTGGTGGCCAGTGGTTACCTTAAATAAATTAGTTCATACATTACCTGTCCCCGCCGATCGCCACCTAAAATAGAGTAAAAAATAAAAAAATACACCTATACTCACCAAGACACCTAATTCCCCGAAGCCATCGATCTCCTGTAATAAAATATAAAATAATAAACCACAACCTTATCCTTACCCCTCCGTAGCAGTCCACGAGTGTCCCACGAAGATCTCCAGTTCAGAGCAGCCACATAGAATGTGACCGCTCTGAACCGCTGCCGCCGCTAGAATGAACGGGTTCGCCGGAGTTCAGGCAGCGCTGCTCCGGTGATCTGCTTTACGGCCCCGCTGTATCGTGAGAAATTCCCACGGTACAACAGGGCTGTAAAGGAGGTCACCGGAGCAGCGCTGACTGAATGCACTCCGGTGACCTCAGTCAGGGGCTCATGCTGCTGGGAGCGGACGTGTTCCCGGCAGTGTGAGCTTACAGCAGCCATGACAGCTGTCACATCTCCAGATGTGACAGCTGTGCATGGGAGATCAGCGCAGGAACGTGGACAGGTAACTATTTTTTTTTTTTTTAGTAAAATTAGAATTAAATAAAATTGTGTTTTATTTCAAATAAATTATTTTTTTCTGGGTGTTTGTCTTTTTTCTTTTTAACACTTTGTAGGTTAGTAATGGGGGTGTCTTATTGACGCCCATCATTACTAACCTGGGCTTCATGTCAGCTGGCGCTGACATGAACCCCAACCCTATTACCCCCTGCCACCGCACCAGGGCAGCGTGGAAGAGCGAGGCTAAGTGCCAGATTTGGCGCACAAATATGATGCGCCAAATCTGGGGCAGCTGAGGGCTGATATTATAGCCTAGGAGGGGGCCTATAACCATGGCCCCTTTCTAGGCTATTAATATCAGGTCGCAGCTGTCCGCCTAGCCTTTGCTGGCTACAATTTATAGGGGGACCCCATGTCATTTTTTTTGGTGGGGTCTTCTTATATAGTGGCCAGAAAAGGCAAAGCGGCTAGCCTTTGCTGGCTACAATTTATAGGGGGACCCCATGTCATTTTTTTTGGGGGGGTCTTCATAAATAGTAGCCAGAAAAGGCAAAGTGGCTAGCCTTTGCTGGCTACAATTTATAGGGGGACCCCATGTAATTTTTTTTGGGGGGGTCTTCTTATATAGTGGCCAGAAAAGGCAAAGCGGCTAGCCTTTGCTGGCTACAATTTATAGGGGGACCCCATGTCATTTTTTTTGGGGGGGTCTTCATAAATAATAGCCAGAAAAGGCAAAGCGGCTAGCCTTTGCTGGCTACAATTTATAGGGGGACCCCATGTAATTTTTTTTGGGGGGGTCTTCATAAATAGTAGCCAGAAAAGGCAAAGTGGCTAGCCTTTGCTGGCTACAATTTATAGGGGGACCCCATGTCACTTTTTTTTGGGGGGGGCTTCCTATATAGTAGCCAGTAAAGGCTAAGCTAACTGCTGCGGCCTGGTATTAATAGCAAAGGAAGGGTCCATGGTTATTGGCTACTTCACAGACTATAACATCAGCCAACAACCCTCTGCTTTCCCTTTGCTATTTATTAAAGCTATGCGTGAGCCCACTTATTTTTTTTGGTTAAAAGATTTTATTAAAGTGAAAGATTATTGTACAGTGTATGTAGGTTCATTCACTGAAAGCTCCTGCATACGCTGTAAGGTTGATTTCTCACGTCCACATAGCCACGTTAGTACAGATAAGTGTGACCGAGCATGCTTTGCAATGGGTCTGTGTGTGGGTCTCCGCTGTGTGTGGAAAATGGCATCAACACTCGTCCCGGAGATTGACGTGTGAAAGAACCGTACAATATAGGTGAGGGGTTAGTGTTGGTGTGTGTGCGTACATATCTCCATATGTTTATTTAATTTTTTTTTTGGGGTTAATCTTTTATTCCTCCATTTTGTTTTTAAAATAATATTCACACACGTTATTATTCACTGTAGATTGAAAAATATCCCGAAATATGGGACCGAGCTAGTCCTGACTACAAAGACAAGCAGAAGAAAAAAGACGCCTGGGCCTCTGTGTTGAGCCAAATGTATCCCCAGTGGGTGAATGCTGAACGTGATGCCCAAGAGGAAATTAGTAAGTTTTGATTTTTATACTTATTTTTATATCTATTTATAATTGCACTTTTTGGTGTGAAAGCAGTTCATAAATTGTTTTGGTTGTGTCATTGCAGTGTATGATATTAAAAATCGGTGGAGATCGGTCACCGACCGGCTGGTGAAGTATCACCAGTCGGTGCAAAGTGGCTCATCACCCAAAAAAAGAAAATTTCTTTTGCGGACGAGCTGGCCTTCATACTAACCAGTAGGAGTTTGCGGAGGTAAATTCCCAAAACATATTAATTGAAATGTTTCCAAAAATGTTGTATTTACATTGGGATTTACCTTTTATTATATACAGAACTGAAGGAAACATCATGGCCCCAACAGCAGAAGAGGACACAAACACAGAGCAAGCAGAGGAGGAATCCGAGGACTTTTTCCAGCTTTCCTCACCGGATCCATCTGCTTCGGCATCTTCAGCATCTGGTTGTCCCTCACATTCTTTGTCCAATCCAGCGGACATCGGGACGGGTTTGGTGACTGATTCTCCTGCTCCTGCTCCAAGTGACGCTGGAAGCTCTGCTGGTGATGTGTTGAGGCCCACTGGGAGGGGGTCTGGTTCTGCTCATCTCGTGGCATCGAGAAGGGCAGGCAAAAAAAAGGCCAAAAGCCACGGGGGTGGGACTATTGTGCTTGAAGCACTCACAAATCGAACCCTCAGCCTTGTGGAAAGGGCATCCCAGGAAGATGCCATCGATAAATTTTGCTCAGCCCAAGCTGCCCGCATCAGATCTCTGCCACGAGATAGGCAGAACATGTACATGACTGCAGCAGGCGCTATGGTCATGGCAATTGAAGAGGCAGCAGTTATGCCCTCGCCCCCAGCCGTAGTATGCGGAATATTTAATTGTTTCAAACCCAGTGTGCCTCCACCACGACCAGCAGCTGCAACCCAGCGTTTTGGGCAGGTTGCTGCAGTATACCGTCCAGAAGATATGCAACCAAGTTATGGTCGGCAAATGGCTCATGGTGCATCATCATTTATCAGAGGACCATCCCCCAACTCTACTTTTTCTCCAGAAATGTTTCCTGGGTACAGCTTTGAAGAAGACCTTCAAAACTTGTAGTTAAAAAATTTTACCCCTCCCTGTCAGCATTTTTGGACCCTAGCAAATACAGACAGCACCTGTAGGTCGATAGATACACAATGTTTTAGAGAATCAGACAATTAACAAAGACCTTTTCTTATGGTCACCTATACCAGGCATCAGGCGTAGGGGACTGTAAGAAAAGGTCTTTCTTTTGATATAATTAAACAACCTACAGGTGCTGCCCGTATTTTAGGGCCCAAAACTGATTAGAGGACAGGTGTGCTGTACACAGTGTGTAATTTTTTCCCAAGTTATGGGCAATGTTTGTCCGATTAAATTTTCTAGAAGTTTGTTGTTTTGTGTTTTTAAAAAGTTTTTTACAGTTATTCTATATTACGTATTAAAAAAATTATTTAAACTATCTGTTAATTTTTCTTTTCAAGTGTATATGTGGTTGGATTGGGTTGTAATGAAAAAGTGTTCCCCTGATCTGCGCTCACCATAGCGCAGGTCAGAGGAACTCTACATTTTTGAAATTTGTTCAAACTAATCTACGTATGTGGTCGGCTGTATACAGTGGTTTTTAAATTAGAAATATACTTTGATATTTTGGACCACAACTATTTTTTGGATGAGTACTACTCTCAACACTGTTATTTGCTAGTTCTGTTCTTAGCGCAAGCAAATAACAATGGTGAGGGTTGACTTTAGCAGACAGTACTTGGGAATAGCGCTCTAGGTAGTAATGCCAATTTACAGGCTCTGGTCTTTGTGGGTTGTTCACTTTTGCGTTGACGTATTGTCGAAAAAAAAAATGTAGAAGGTTGCAATTCAAGAAATATTTTGGACAAATTTAAGTTTAACCAAAATTTATTTTTTTTAAAAACATTTTTTTTTACATTTTTATTTAAAAAAAAAAGGAGGAAGTTCTTCTTTTATTGTTCATCAGATCTTCTCTGCTGGTCAGGCTGCTCAACAACAGCACAGGAGTATTGCCAGTGCACGGCACCTTCAGGACTCATGAAGTAGTCAGCGAAGGTTTCTCGCACCCTGGCACCAGAGTTGGATGGCCTTCCCTGACCGGAGTTGACAACTGGAATTAATTCAGATAGCTGTGACTCCTCATCTTGCTCGGTGCTGTACTCACGAGCATAGTTATGGAGTACACAGCATGCCTTAATTACAGTGTCAACGGTCTCCGTATCCAACTGGATGGCAGTGTGAAAGATCCTCCACTGACTACACATGATTCCGAAGGTGCATTCCACATATCTGCGTGCAGGACTCAGCCGATAATTGAAAATCCTCCGCCGGGCATTCAGTGCCCTTCGTGGGTATGGGCGCAGCAGGTTGGTCTGTAAGGGAAATGCCTCATCCGATACCATCACAAAAGGAACTGGATGTGTGGAAGCTCTCTCCTGTGGCCAAAAATCTGAAAAGGAAAAATAGATAATTAGAAAAGCCATAAAAAGAAATACAAGCCAACAGTAATTATCCATTATTAATTCATCTTTTAAAAAATTAAGGTCTTTATTACAAAAAACTATTCCAACAATGGGCTCTTTTTTTGGGGGGGGGGGGGGCTCCACATTTTCAATCTTTTTTGGTCATCTTTTGTTTTCTCTTGAGTTCACACATATCAATTTATAATGTGTTTTGACTTTGTGTCTGTGTTTGCCTACGATGTTTGCTCTAGAGTTTACACATCAGTGACCTTTTCAATCTGATCTCTGTGCATGGTGATCTCATGGTCAAGCCAAAAATATGTACACAAAGACAGACACAGTGGAGCCATCACCACAGGGTAACAAAACCAGGTACACCAGCCATCACCGCAGGGTGGCGAACAAAACCAGGTACATATAAATCAACATTCAACTTACCGCAAGGTGATGAGCAGCCTTTCCTCAGCAGAGATGGCCCTTCGCATTACAGTGTCTTGGAAGTCCAGGTCAGGAGACATAAGGCTTAGCAGCCGATCAAATGCAATAATGTTCAGACGGCAGAACTGTTTAAATTTTTCAGGAAAACTATAGTAAACAGAGAAAAAAAAAATATTAAAAGATAATTTTGGAACATAGTATACAAACAAAACCTTAAAAAAACAGCATAGACGGATGACATTATACTTTCTTCACATATATCTTACCTCCTTAAATCCTGGTAGAGAACATTAAAGTGGCCCTTGTCCGTCCGCTCCTGCAAGATAGGGTGCACCCAAATTTTTTTTGGTCGTCTTCTCCTCCTTAAACGCTCCTATAGAACAATAATAGGTTAGTACACACACTACATAAAAATAATGTACCCCAAAAAAACTTAGTTTATATTACCTGCTCAACGTTGTAGTGCAGGAGATTTAAGCAAGTCATTAGCAGAAGGTTTAGGCATGGTCTGCTGACCCACAGGGGCTGCAATTCCTGTGGCATACTGTCTTTTGCAAAAAACAAAATGGTGAAGAGGGGTTGAACTAGGAAATGACATCAGGATTTCCATCTTTTTTTTTTTTTTTCAATAACTTTATTTGTGCTCAAAAACGCATGAAATAAGCTTACAAAAACGCATGTAAAATCCGCAGACAAAAACGCGTCAAAAACGCGACCAAAAAACGCACGCGATTTTCTGGCAAGGGACATGCAGAAATGTTGCAGAAATTTTCTGCTTCATAAATGCAACGTGGGCACATAGCCTAAGTCCAAAAAAAAATTTTTTCAACTTTTTTCAATTTTACCCCCGTGGAATATATATTCTACCCACACACATTTGGAACTCTCCTGGGGTACCCTCACACATATTATTCCCTCATTTAGTGGATATTTTCACAAAAAAGTGAAATTTTCAAAAATCCAGAAAATTGGCTGAAAACGACTAAATATCAAGGACTCATCGGGCGAATCGCTCTGGAACTGAAATCGGAACGCTCACTGACATTTGCCCTATCTGAAAGTCTGATAAACGCCGGAAAAATGACTAAGTCCAAAAAAAATTTTTTTTCAACTTTTTTCAATTTTACCCCCGTGGGATATATATTCTTCCCACACACATTTAGAACTCTCCTGGGGTACCCTCACACATATTATTCCCTCATTTAGTGGATATTTTCACAAAAAAATTGAAATTTTCAAAAATCCAGAAAATTGGCTGAAAACAACTAAATATCAAGGACTCATTGGGCGAATCGCTCTAGAACTGAAATGGGAATGCTCACTGACATTTCCCCTATCTTAAAGTCTGATAAACCCCAGAAAAATGACTAAGTCCAAAAAAAAATTTTTTTCAACTTTTTTCAATTTTACCCCCGTGGGATATATATTTTACCCACACACATTTGGAACTCTCCTGGGGTACACTCACACATATTATTCCCTCATTTAGTGGATATTTTCACAAAAAAGTGAAATTTTCAAAAATCCAGAAAATTGGCTAAAAACAACTAAATAACAAGGACTCATTGGGCAAATCGCTCTGGAACTAAAATCGGAACGCTCACTGACATTTCCCCTATCTGAAAGTCTGATAAACGCCGGAAAAATGACTAAGTCAAAAAAAAAATTTTTCAACTTTTTTCAATTTTACCCCCGTGGGATATATATTCTACCCACACACATTTGGCACTCTCCTGGGGTACCCTCATACATATTATTCCCTCATTTAGTGGATATTTTCACAAAAAAGTGAAATTTTCAAAAATCCAGAAAATTGGCTGAAAACGACTAAATATCAAGGACTCATTGGGCGAATCGCTCTAGAACTGAGATCGGAACGCTCACTGACATTTCGCCTATCTTAAAGTCTGATAAACGCCAGAAAAATGACAGTCAAAAAAAAAAATTTTTTTAACTATTTTCAATTTTACCCCCGTGGGATACATATTCTACCCACACACATTTGGAACTCTCCTTCGGTACCCTCACACATATTATTCCCTCATTTAGTGGATATTTTCACAAAAAAGTGAAATTTTCAAAAATCCAGAAAATTGGCTGAAAACGACTAAATATCAAAGACTCATTGGGCGAATCGCTCTGGAACTGAAATGGGAATGCTCACTGACATTTCCCCTATCTTAAAGTCTGATAAACGCCAGAAAAATGACTAAGTCCAAAAAAAATTTTTTCAACTTTTTTCAATTTTACCCCCGTGGGATATATATTCTACCCACACACATTTGGAACTCTCCTGGGGTACCCTCACACATATTATTCCCTCATTTAGTGGATATTTTCACAAAAAAGTGAAATTTTCAAAAACCAGAAAATTGGCTGAAAACAACTAAATAACAAGGACTCATTGGGCGTATCGCTCTGGAACTGAAATCGGAACGCTCACTGACATTTCCCCTATCTGAAAGTCTGATAAACGCCGGAAAAATGACTAAGTCCAAAAAAAAAATTTTTTCAACTTTTTTCAATTTTACCCCCGTGGGATATATATTCTACCCACACACATTTGGAACTCTCCTGGGGTACCCTCACACATATTATTCCCTCATTTAGTGGATATTTTCACAAAAAAGTGAAATTTTCAAAATTCCAGAAAATTGGCTGAAAACGACTAAATATCAAAGACTCATTGGGCGAATTGCTCTGGAACTGAAATGGGAATGCTCACTGACATTTCCCCTATCTTAAAGTCTGATAAACGCCAGAAAAATGACTAAGTCCAAAAAAAAAATTTTTTCAACTTTTTTCAATTTTACCCCCGTGGGATATATATTCTACCCACACACATTTGGAACTCTCCTTCGGTACCCTCACACATATTATTCCCTCATTTAGTGGATATTTTCACAAAAAAGTGAAATTTTCAAGAATCCAGAAAATTGGCTGAAAACGACTAAATATCAAGGACTCATTGGGCGAATCGCTCTGGAACTGAAATCGGAATGCTCACTGATATTTGCCCTATCTGAAAGTCTGATAAACGCCGGAAAAATGACTAAGTCTAAAAAAAAAATTTTTTCAACTTTTTTCAATTTTACCCCCGTGGGATATATATTCTACCCACACACATTTGGAACTCTCCTGGGGTACCCTCACACATATTATTCCCTCATTTAGTGGATATTTTCACAAAAAAGTGAAATTTTCAAAATTCCAGAAAATTGGCTGAAAACGACTAAATATCAAAGACTCATTGGGCGAATTGCTCTGGAACTGAAATGGGAATGCTCACTGACATTTCCCCTATCTTAAAGTCTGATAAACGCCAGAAAAATGACTAAGTCCAAAAAAAAAATTTTTTCAACTTTTTTCAATTTTACCCCCGTGGGATATATATTCTACCCACACACATTTGGAACTCTCCTTCGGTACCCTCACACATATTATTCCCTCATTTAGTGGATATTTTCACAAAAAAGTGAAATTTTCAAGAATCCAGAAAATTGGCTGAAAACGACTAAATATCAAGGACTCATTGGGCGAATCGCTCTGGAACTGAAATCGGAATGCTCACTGACATTTCCCCTGTCTTAAAGTCTGATAAACGCCAGAAAAATGACAGTCAAAAAAAAAATTTTTTTTAACTATTTTTAATTTTACCCCCGTGGGATACATATTCTACCCACACACATTTGGAACTCTCCTTCGGTACCCTCACACATATTATTCCCTCATTTAGTGGATATTTTCACAAAAAAGTGAAATTTTCAAAAATCCAGAAAATTGGCTGAAAACGACTAAATATCAAAGACTTATTGGGCGAATTGCTCTGGAACGGAAATCGGAACGCTCACTGACATTTGCCCTATCTGAAAGTCTGATAAACGCCGGAAAAATGACTAAGTTCAAAAAAAAATTTTTTTCAACTTTTTTCAATTTTACCCCCGTGGGATATATATTCTTCCCACACACATTTAGAACTCTCCTGGTGTACCCTCACACATATTATTCCCTCATTTAGTGGATATTTTCACAAAAAAGTAAAATTTTCAAAAATCCAGAAAATTGGCTGAAAACGACTAAATAACAAGGACTCATTGGGCGTATCGCTCTGGAACTGAAATCGGAACGCTCACTGACATTTCCCCTATCTGAAAGTCTGATAAACGCCGGAAAAATGACTAAGTCCAAAAAAAAAATGTTTTCAACTTTTTTCAATTTTACCCCCGTGGGATATATATTTTACCCACACACATTTGGAACTCTCCTGGGGTACACTCACACATATTATTCCCTCATTTAGTGGATATTTTCACAAAAAAAGTGAAATTTTCAAAAATCCAGAAAATTGGCTGAAAACGACTAAATAACAAGGACTCATTGGGCGAATCGCTCTGGAACTGAAATCGGAACGCTCACTGACATTTCCCCTATCTGAAAGTCTGATAAACGCCGGAAAAATGACTAAGTCCAAAAAAAAATTTTTTTCAACTTTTTTCAATTTTCCCGCCGTGGGATATAAATTTTACCCACACACATTTGGAACTCTCCTGGGGTACACTCACACATATTATTCCCTCATTTAGTGGATATTTTCACAAAAAAGTGAAATTTTCAAAAATCCAGAAAATTGGCTGAAAACAACTAAATAACAAGGACTCATTGGGCGAAACGCTCTGGAACTGAAATCGGAACGCTCACTGACATTTCCCCTATCTGAAAGTCTGATAAACGCCGGAAAAATGACTAAGTCCAAAAAAAAATTTTTTTCAACTTTTTTCAATTTTACCGCCGTGGGATATAAATTTTACCCACACACATTTGGAACTCTCCTGGGGTACACTCACACATATTATTCCCTCATTTAGTGGATATTTTCACAAAAAAGTGAAATTTTCAAGAATCCAGAAAATTGGCTGAAAACGACTAAATATCAAGGACTCATTGGGCGAATCGCTCTGGAACTGAAATGGGAATGCTCACTGACATTTCCCCTATCTGAAAGTCTGATAAACGCCGGAAAAATGACTAAGTCCAAAAAAAAATTTTTTTCAACTTTTTTCAATTTTACCGCCGTGGGATATATATTTTACCCACACATATTTGGAACTCTCCTGGGGTACCCTCATACATATTATTCCCTCATTTAGTGGATATTTTCACAAAAAAGTGAAATTTTCAAAAATCCAGAAAATTGGCTGAAAACGACTAAATATCAAGGACTTATTGGGCGAATCGCTCTGGAACTGAAATCGGAACGCTCACTGACATTTCCCTATCTGAAAGTCTGATAAACGCCAGAAAAATGACTAAGTCCCAAAAAAAAATTTTTTCAACTTTTTTCAATTTTACTCCCGTGGGATATATATTCTACCCACACACATTTGGAACTCTCCTTCGGTACCCTCACACATATTATTCCCTCATTTAGTGGATATTTTCACAAAAAAGTGAAATTTTCAAGAATCCAGAAAATTGGCTGAAAACGACTAAATATCAAGGACTCATTGGGCGAATCGCTCTGGAACTGAAATGGGAATGCTCACTGACATTTCCCCTATCTGAAAGTCTGATAAACGCCGGAAAAATGACTAAGTCCAAAAAAAAATTTTTTTCAACTTTTTTCAATTTTACTGCCGTGGGATATATATTTTACCCACACATATTTGGAACTCTCCTGGGGTACCCTCATACATATTATTCCCTCATTTAGTGGATATTTTCACAAAATAGTGAAATTTTCAAAAATCCAGAAAATTGGCTGAAAACGACTAAATATCAAGGACTCATCGGGCGAATCGCTCTGGAACTGAAATCGGAACGCTCACTGACATTTGCCCTATCTGAAAGTCTGATAAACGCCGGAAAAATGACTAAGTCCAAAAAAAAATTTTTTTCAACTTTTTTCAATTTTACCCCCGTGGGATATATATTCTTCCCACACACATTTAGAACTCTCCTGGGGTACCCTCACACATATTATTCCGTCATTTAGTGGATATTTTCACAAAAAAGTGAAATTTTCAAAAATCCAGAAAATTGGCTGAAAACGACTAAATATCAAGGACTCATTGGGCGAATTGCTCTGGAACGGAAATCGGAACGCTCTCTGACATTTGCCCTATCTGAAAGTCTGATAAACGCCGGAAAAATGACTAAGTCCAAAAAAAAATTTTTTTCAACTTTTTTCAATTTTACCCCCGTGGGATATATATTCTTCCCACACACATTTAGAACTCTCCTGGTGTACCCTCACACATATTATTCCCTCATTTAGTGGATATTTTCACAAAAAAGTAAAATTTTCAAAAATCCAGAAAATTGGCTGAAAACGACTAAATATCAAGGACTCATTGGGCGTATCGCTCTGGAACTGAAATCGGAACGCTCACTGATATTTCCCCTATCTGAAAGTCTGATAAACGCCGGAAAAATGACTAAGTCCAAAAAAAAAATTTTTTCAACTTTTTTCAATTTTACCCCCGTGGGATATATATTCTACCCACACACATTTGGAACTCTCCTGGGGTACCCTCACACATATTATTCCCTCATTTAGTGGATATTTTCACAAAAAAGTGAAATTTTCAAAAATCCAGAAAATTGGCTGAAAACGACTAAATATCAAGGACTTATTGGGCGAATCGCTCTGGAACTGAAATCGGAACGCTCACTGAAATTTGCCCTATCTGAAAGTCTGATAAACGCCGGAAAAATGACTAAGTCCAAAAAAAAATTTTTTTCAACTGTTTTCAATTTTACCCCCGTGGGATATATATTCTTCCCACACACATTTAGAACTCTCCTGGGGTACCCTCACACATATTATTCCCTCATTTAGTGGATATTTTCACAAAAAAGTGAAATTTTCAAAAATCCAGAAAATTGGCTGAAAACGACTAAATATCAAAGACTCATTGGGCGAATCGCTCTGGAACTGAAATCGGAATGCTCACTGACATTTCCCCTATCTTAAAGTCTGATATACGCCAGAAAAATGACTAAGTCCAAAAAAAAATTTTTTTCAACTTTTTTCAATTTTACCCCCGTGGGATATATATTCTACCCACACACATTTGGAACTCTCCTGTGGTACCCTCACACATATTATTCCCTCATTTAGTGGATATTGTCACAAAAAAAGTGAAATTTTCAAAAATCCAGAAAATTGGCTGAAAACAACTAAATAACTAGGATTCATTCGGCGAATCGCTCTGGAACTGAAATCGGAACGCTCACTGACATTTGCCCTATCTGAAAGTCTGATAAACGCCGGAAAAATGACTAAGTCCAAAAAAAAATTTTTTTCAACTTTTTTCAATTTTACCCCCGTGGGATATATATTCTACCCACGCACATTTGGAACTCTCCTTCGGTACCCTCACACATTCCCTCATTTAGTGGATATTTTCACAAAAAAGTGAAATTTTCAAAAATCCAGAAAATTGGCTGACAACGACTAAATATCAAGGACTCATCGGGCGAATCGCTCTGGAACTGAAATCGGAACGCTCACTGACATTTGCCCTATCTGAAAGTCTGATAAACGCCGGAAAAATGACCAAGTCCAAAAAAAAAATTTTTTCAACTTTTTTCAATTTTACCCCCGTGGGATATATATTCTTCCCACACACATTTGGAACTCTCCTGGGGTACCCTCACACATATTATTCCGTCATTTAGTGGATATTTTCACAAAAAAGTGAAATTTTCAAAAATCCAGAAAATTGGCTGAAAACAACTAAATAACAAGGACTCATTGGGCGAATCGCTCTGGAACTAAAATCGGAACGCTCACTGACATTTCCCCTATCTGAAAGTCTGATAAACGCCGGAAAAATGACTAAGTCCAAAAAAAAAATTTTTTCAACTTTTTTTAATTTTGCCCCCGTGGGATATATATTCTACCCACACACATTTGGAACTCTCCTGGGGTACCCTCACACATATTATTCCCTCATTTAGTGGATATTTTCACAAAAAAGTGAAATTTTCAAAAATCCAGAAAATTGGCTGAAAACAACTAAATAACAAGGACTCATTGGGCGAATCGCTCTGGAACTAAAATCGGAACGCTCACTGACATTTCCCCTATCTGAAAGTCTGATAAACGCCGGAAAAATGACTAAGTCCAAAAAAAAAATTTTTTCAACTTTTTTCAATTTTACCCCCGTGGGATATATATTCTACCCACACACATTTGGAACTCTCCTGGGGTACCCTCATACATATTATTCCCTCACTTAGTGGATATTTTCACAAAATAGTGAAATTTTCAAAAATCCAGGAAATTGGCTGAAAACAACTAAGTAACAAGGATTCATTGGGCGAATCGCTCTGGAACTGAAATCGGAACGCTCACTGACATTTCCCCTATCTGAAAGTCTGATAAACGCCGGAAAAATGACTAAGTCCAAAAGCAAAATTTTTTCAACTTTTTTCAATTTTACCCCCGTGGAATATATATTCTACCCACACACATTTGGAACTCTCCTGGGGTACCCTCACACATATTATTCCCTCATTTAGTGGATATTTTCACAAAAAAGTGAAATTTTAAAAAATCCAGAAAATTCGCTGAAAACGACTAAATAACAAGGACTCATTGGCTGAATCACTCTGGAACTGAAATCGGAACGCTCACTGACATTTCCCCTATCTGAAAGTCTGATAAACGCCGGAAAAATGACTAAGTCCAAAAAAAAAATTTTTTCAACTTTTTTCAATTTTACCCCCGTGGGATATATATTCTACCCACACACATTTGGAACTCTCCTGGGGTACCCTCATACATATTATTCCCTCATTTAGTGGATATTTTCACAAAAAAGTGAAATTTTCAAAAATCCAGAAAATTGGCTGAAAACGACTAAATATCAAGGACTCATTGGGCGAATCGCTCTGGAACTGAAATGGGAATGCTCACTGACATTTCCCCTATCTTAAAGTCTGATAAACCCCAGAAAAATGACTAAGTCCAAAAAAAAATTTTTTTCAACTTTTTTCAATTTTACCCCCGTGGGATATATATTCTACCCACACACATTTGGAACTCTCCTGGGGTACCCTCACACATATTATTCCCTCATTTAGTGGATATTTTCACAAAATAGTGAAATTTTCAAAAATCCAGAAAATTGGCTGAAAACAACTAAGTAACAAGGATTCATTGGGCGAATTGCTCTGGAACTGAAATCGGAACGCTCACTGACATTTCCCCTATCTGAAAGTCTGATAAACGCCGGAAAAATGACTAAGTCCAAAAACAAAATTTTTTCAACTGTTTTCAATTTTACCCCCGTGGGATATATATTCTTCCCACACACATTTAGATCTCTCCTGGGGTACCCTCACACATATTATTCCCTCATTTAGTGGATATTTTCACAAAAAAGTGAAATTTTCAAAAATCCAGAAAATTGGCTGAAAACGACGAAATATCAAAGACTCATTGGGCGAATCGGTCTGGAACTAAAATCGGAACGCTCACTGACATTTCCCCTATCTGAAAGTCTGATAAACGCCGGAAAAATGACTAAGTCCAAAAAAAAATTTTTTTCAACTTTTTTCAATTTTACCCCCGTGGGATATATATTCTTAGCACACACATTTAGAACTCTCCTGGGGTACCCTCACACATATTATTCTCTCATTTAGTGGATATTTTCACAAAAAAGTGAAATTTTCAAAAATCCAGAAAATTGGCTGAAAACGACTAAATATCAAGGACTCATTGGGCGAATCGCTCTGGAACTGAAATGGGAATGCTCACTGACATTTCCCCTATCTTAAAGTCTGATAAACCCCAGAAAAATGACTAAGTCCAAAAAAAAATTTTTTTCAACTTTTTTCAATTTTACCCCCGTGGGATATATATTCTACCCACACACATTTGGAACTCTCCTGGGGTACCCTCACACATATTATTCCGTCATTTAGTGGATATTTTCACAAAAAAGTGAAATTTTCAAAAATCCAGAAAATTGGCTGAAAACAACTAAATAACAAAGATTCATTGGGTGAATCGCTCTGGAACTGAAATCGGAATGCTCACTGACATTTCCCCTATCTGAAAGTCTGATAAACGCCGGAAAAATGACTAAGTCCAAAAAAAAAATTTTTTCAACTTTTTTCAATTTTACCCCCGTGGAATATATATTCTACCCACACACATTTGGAACTCTCCTGGGGTACCCTCACACATATTATTCCCTCATTTAGTGGATATTTTCACAAAAAAGTGAAATTTTCAAAAATCCAGAAAATTGGCTGAAAACGACTAAATATCAAGGACTCATTGGGCGAATCGCTCTGGAACTGAAATCGGAACGCTCACTGACATTTGCCCTATCTGAAAGTCTGATAAACGCCGGAAAAATGACTAAGTCCAAAAAAAAATTTTTTTCAACTGTTTTCAATTTTACCCCCGTGGGATATATATTCTTCCCACACACATTTAGAACTCTCCTGGGGTACCCTCACACATATTATTCCCTCATTTAGTGGATATTTTCACAAAAAAGTGAAATTTTCAAAAATCCAGAAAATTGGCTGAAAACAACTAAACAACAAGGACTCATTGGGCGAATCGCTCTGGAACTAAAATCGGAACGCTCACTGACATTTCCCCTATCTGAAAGTCTGATAAACGCCGTAAAAATTACTAAGTCCAAAAAAAAATTTTTTTCAACTTTTTTTAATTTTGCCCCCGTGGGATATATATTCTACCCACACACATTTGGAACTCTCCTGGGGTACCCTCACACATATTATTCCCTCATTTAGTGGATATTTTCACAAAAAAGTGAAATTTTCAAAAATCCAGAAAATTGGCTGAAAACGACTAAATATCAAAGATTCATTGGGCGAATCGCTCTGGAACTGAAATGGGAATGCTCACTGACATTTCCCCTATCTGAAAGTCTGATAAACGCCGGAAAAATGACAGTCCAAAAAAAAATTTTTTTAAACTTTTTTCAATTTTACCCCCATGGGATATATATTCTACCCACACAAATTTGAAACTCTCCTTCGGTACCCTCACACATATTATTCCCTCATTTAGTGGATATTTTCACAAAAAAGTGAAATTTTCAAAAATCCAGAAAATTGGCTGAAAACGACTAAATATCAAAGACTCATTGGGCGAATCGCTCTGGAACTGAAATGGGAATGCTCACTGACATTTCCCCTGTCTTAAAGTCTGATAAACGCCAGAAAACTGACAGTCAAAAAAAAAATTTTTTTTAACTTTTTTTAATTTTACCCCCGTGGGATATATATTCTACCCACACACATTTGGAACTCTCCTGGGGTACCCTCACACATATTATTCCCTCATTTAGTGGATATTTTCACACAAAAGTGAAATTTTCAAAAATCCAGAAAATTGGCTGAAAACAACTAAATAACAAGGACTCATTGGGCGAATCGCTCTGGAACTAAAATCGGAACGCTCACTGACATTTCCCCTATCTGAAAGTCTGATAAACGCCGGAAAAATGACTAAGTCCAAAAAAAATTTTTTTCAACTTTTTTCAATTTTACCCCTGTGGGATATATATTCTACCCACACACATTTGGAACTCTCCTGGGGTACCCTCACACATATTATTCCCTCATTTAGTGGATATTTTCACAAAGAAGTGAAATTTTCAAAAATCCAGAAAATTGGCTGAAAACGACTACTTATCAAGGACTCATTGGGCGAATCGCTCTGGAACTGAAATCGGAATGCTCACTGACATTTGCCCTATCTGAAAGTCTGATAAACGCCGGAAAAATGACTAAGTCCAAAAAAAAATTTTTTTAAACTTTTTTCAATTTTACCCCCGTGGGATATATATTCTACCCACACAAATTTGAAACTCTCCTTCGGTACCCTCACACATATTATTCCCTCATTTAGTGGATATTTTCACAAAAAAGTGAAATTTTCAAAAATCCAGAAAATTGGCTGAAAACGACTAAATATCAAAGACTCATTGGGCGAATCGCTCTGGAACTGAAATGGGAATGCTCACTGACATTTCCCCTGTCTTAAAGTCTGATAAACGCCAGAAAAATGACAGTCAAAAAAAAAATTTTTTTTAACTATTTTCAATTTTACCCCCGTGGGATACATATTCTACCCACACACATTTGGAACTCTCCTTCGGTACCCTCACACATATTATTCCCTCATTTAGTGGATATTTTCACAAAAAAGTGAAATTTTCAAAAATCAAGAAAATTGGCTGAAAACGACTAAATATCAAGGACTCATTGGGCGAATCGCTCTGGAACTGAAATCGGAACGCTCACTGACATTTCCCCTATCTGAAAGTCTGATAAACGGCGGAAAAATGACTAAGTCCAAAAAAAAAATTTTTTCAACTTTTTCAATTTTACCCCCGTGGGATATATATTCTTCCCACACACATTTGGAACTCTCCTGGGGTACCCTCATACATATTATTCCCTCATTTAGTGGATATTTTCACAAAAAAAGTGAAATTTTCAAAAATCCAGAAAATTGGCTGAAAACGACAAAATAACAAGGACTCATTGGGTGAATCGCTCTGGAAATGAAATCGGAACGCTCACTGACATTTCCCCTATCTGAAAGTCTGATACAAGGCGGAAAAATGATTAAGTCCAAAAAAAAATTTTTTTCAACTTTTTTTAATTTTGCCCCCGTGGGATATATATTCTACCCACACACATTTGGAACTCTCCTGGGGTACCCTCACACATATTATTCCCTCATTTAGTGGATATTTTCACAAAAAAGTGAAATTTTCAAAAATCCAGAAAATTGGCTGAAAACAACTAAATAACAAGGATTCATTGGGCGAATCGCTCTGGAACTGAAATCGAAATGCTCACTGACATTTCCCCTATCTGAAAGTCTGATAAACGCCGGAAAAATGACTAAGTCCAAAAAAAAAATTTTTTCAACTTTTTTCAATTTTACCCCCGTGGAATATATATTCTACCCACACACATTTGGAACTCTCCTGGGGTACCCTCACACATATTATTCCCTCATTTAGTGGATATTTTCACAAAAAAGTGAAATTTTCAAAAATCCAGAAAATTGGCTGAAAACGCCTAAATATCAAGGACTCATTGGGCGAATCGCTCTGGAACTGAAATCGGAACGCTCACTGACATTTCCCCTATCTGAAAGTCTGATAAACGCCGGAAAAATGACTAAGTCCAAAAAAAAATTTTTTTAAACTTTTTTCAATTTTACCCCCATGGGATATATATTCTACCCACACAAATTTGAAACTCTCCTTCGGTACCCTCACACATATTATTCCCTCATTTAGTGGATATTTTCACAAAAAAGTGAAATTTTCAAAAATCCAGAAAATTGGCTGAAAACGACTAAATATCAAAGACTCATTGGGCGAATCGCTCTGGAACTGAAATGGGAATGCTCACTGACATTTCCCCTGTCTTAAAGTCTGATAAACGCCAGAAAAATGACAGTCAAAAAAAAAATTTTTTTTAACTTTTTTTAATTTTACCCCCGTGGGATATATATTCTACCCACACACATTTGGAACTCTCCTGGGGTACCCTCACACATATTATTCCCTCATTTAGTGGATATTTTCACACAAAAGTGAAATTTTCAAAAATCCAGAAAATTGGCTGAAAACAACTAAATAACAAGGACTCATTGGGCGAATCGCTCTGGAACTAAAATCGGAACGCTCACTGACATTTCCCCTATCTGAAAGTCTGATAAACGCCGGAAAAATGACTAAGTCCAAAAAAAAATTTTTTTAAACTTTTTTCAATTTTACCCCCATGGGATATATATTCTACCCACACAAATTTGAAACTCTCCTTCGGTACCCTCACACATATTATTCCCTCATTTAGTGGATATTTTCACAAAAAAGTGAAATTTTCAAAAATCCAGAAAATTGGCTGAAAACGACTAAATATCAAAGACTCATTGGGCGAATCGCTCTGGAACTGAAATGGGAATGCTCACTGACATTTCCCCTGTCTTAAAGTCTGATAAACGCCAGAAAAATGACAGTCAAAAAAAAAATTTTTTTTAACTTTTTTTAATTTTACCCCCGTGGGATATATATTCTACCCACACACATTTGGAACTCTCCTGGGGTACCCTCACACATATTATTCCCTCATTTAGTGGATATTTTCACACAAAAGTGAAATTTTCAAAAATCCAGAAAATTGGCTGAAAACAACTAAATAACAAGGACTCATTGGGCGAATCGCTCTGGAACTAAAATCGGAACGCTCACTGACATTTCCCCTATCTGAAAGTCTGATAAACGCCGGAAAAATGACTAAGTCCAAAAAAAAAATTTTTTCACATTTTTTCAATTTTACCCCCGTGGGATATATATTCTACCCACACACATTTGGAACTCTCCTGGGGTACCCTCACACATATTATTCCCTCATTTAGTGGATACTTTCACAAAAAAGTGAAATTTTCAAAAATCCAGAAAATTGGCTGAAAACGACTAAATATCAAGGACTCATTGGGCGAATCGCTCTGGAACTGAAATCGGAATGCTCACTGACATTTCCCCTATCTGAAAGTCTGATAAACATTGGACAAATGACTAAGTCCAAAAAATAAATTTTTTCAACTTTTTTCAATTTTACCCCATGGGATATATATTCTACCCACACACATTTGGAACTCTAGTGGGGAACCCTCACACATATTATTCCCTCATTTAGTGGATATTTTCACAAAAAAGTGAAATTTTCAAAAATCAAGAAAATTGTCTGAAAACGACTAAGTAACAAGGACTCATTGGTCGAATCGCTCTGGAACTGAAATCGAAATGCTCACTGACATTTCTCCTATCTGAAAGTCTGATAAACGCCAGAAAAATGACTAAATCCCAAAAAAAATTTTTTTAAACTTTTTTCAATTTTACCCCCGTGGGATATATATTCTACCCACACACATTTGGAACTCTCCTGGGGTACCCTCATACATATTATTCCCTCATTTAGTGGATATTTTCACAAAAAAGTGAAATTTTCAAAAATCCAGAAAATTGGCTGAAAACGACTAAATATCAAGGACTCATTGGGCGAATCGCTCTAGAACTGAAATCGGAACGCTCACTGACATTTGCCCTATCTGAAAGTCTGATAAACGCCGGAAAAATGACTAAGTCCAAAAAAAAATTTTTTTCAACTTTTTTCAATTTTACCCCCGTGGGATATATATTCTTCCCACACACATTTAGAACTCTCCTGGTGTACCCTCACACATATTATTCCCTCATTTAGTGGATATTTTCACAAAAAAGTGAAATTTTCAAAAATCCAGAAAATTGGCTGAAAACGACTAAATATCAAGGACTCATTGGGCGAATCGCTCTGGAACTGAAATCGGAATGCTCACTGACATTTACCCTATCTGAAAGTCTGATAAACGCCGGAAAAATGACTAAGTCCAAAAAAAAATTTTTTTCAACTTATTTCAATTTTACCCCCGTGGGATATATATTCTTCCCACACACATTTGGAACTCTCCTTCGGTACCCTCACACATATTATTCCCTCATTTAGTGGATATTTTCACAAAAAAGTGAAATTTTCAAAAATCCAGAAAATTGGCTGAAAACGACTAAATATCAAGGACTCATTGGGCGAATCGCTCTGGAACTGAAATCGGAATGCTCACTGACATTTCCCCTATCTGAAAGTCTGATAAACGGCGGAAAAATGACTAAATCCAAAAAAAAAAATTTTTCAACTTTTTTGAATTTTACCCCCATGGGATATATATTCTACCCACACACATTTGGAACTCTCCTGGGGTACCCTCATACATATTATTCCCTCATTTAGTGGATATTTTCACAAAAAAGTGAAATTTTCAAAAATCCAGAAAATTGGATGAAAACGACTAAATATCAAGGACTCATTGGGCGAATCGCTCTGGAACAGAAATCGGAACGCTCACTGACATTTCCCCTATCTGAAAGTCTAATAAACTTCGGAAAAATGACTAAGTCCAAAAAAAAAAATGTTTTCAATTTTACCCCCATGGGATATATATTCTACCCACACACATTTGGAACTCTCCTGGGGTACCATCATACATATTATTCCCTCATTTAGTGGATATTTTCACAAAAAAAGTGAAATTTTCAAAAATCCAGAAAATTGGCTGAAAACGACTAAATATCAAGGACTCATTGGGCGAATCACTCTGGAACTGAAATTGGAACGCTCACTGACATTTCCCCTATCTGAAAGTCTGATAAACGCCGGAAAAATGACTAAGTCAAAAAAAAATTTTTTTTCAACTTTTTTAAATTTTACCACTGTGGGATATATATTCTACCCACACACATTTAGAACTCTCCTGGGGTACCCTCACACATATTATTCCCTCATTTAGTGGATATTTTCACAAAAAAGTGAAATTTTCAAAAATCCAGAAAATTGGCTGAAAACGACTAAATATCAAGGACTCATTGGGCGAATCACTCTGGAACTGAAATCAGAACACTCACTGACATTTCCCCTATCTTAAAGTCTGATAAACGCCAGAAAAATGACTAAATCCCAAAAAAAATTTTTTTCAACTTTTTTCAATTTTACCCCCATGGGATATATATTCTACCCACACACATTTGGAACTCTCCTGGGGTACCCTCATACATATTATTCCCTCATTTAGTGGATATTTTCACAAAAAAGTGAAATTTTCAAAAATCCAGAAAATTGGCTGAAAACGATTAAATATCAAGGACTCATTGGGCAAATCACTCTGGAACTGAAATCAGAATGCTCACTAACATTTCCCCTATCTGAAAGTCTAATAAACGTCGGAAAAATGACTAAGTCCAAAAAAAAAAATGTTTTCAATTTTACCCCCGTGGGATATATATTCTACCCACACACATTTGGAACTCTCCTGGGGTACCATCATACATATTATTCCCTCATTTAGTGGATATTTTAACAAAAAAGTGAAATTTTCAAAAATCCAGAAAATTGGCTGAAAACGACTAAATATCAAAGACTCATTGGGCGAATCGCTCTGGAACTGAAATCGGAACGCTCACTGACATTTCCCCTATCTGAAAGTCTGATAAACGCCAGAAAAATGACTAAATTCCAAAAAAAAAATTTTTAAACTTTTTTCAATTTTACCCCCATGGGATATATATTCTACCCTCACACATTTGGAACTCTCCTGGGGTACCCTCATACATATTATTCCCTCATTTAGTGGATATTTTCACAAAAAAGTGAAATTTTCAAAAATCCAGAAAATTGGCTGAAAACGACTAAATATCAAAGACTCATTGGGCGAATCGCTCTGGAACTGAAATCGGAACGCTCACTGACATTTCCCCTATCTTAAAGTCTGATAAACGCCAGAAAAATGACTAAATCCGAAAAAAAAAAATTTTCAACTTTTTTGAATTTTACCCCCATGGGATATATATTCTACCCACACACATTTGGAACTCTCCTGGGGTACCCTCATACATATTATTCCCTCATTTAGTGGATATTTTCACAAAAAAGTGAAATTTTCAAAAATCCAGAAAATTGGCTGAAAACGACTAAATATCAAGGACTCATTGGGCGAATCGCTCTGGAACAGAAATCGGAACGCTCACTGACATTTCCCCTATCTGAAAGTCTAATAAACGTCGGAAAAATGACTAAGTCCAAAAAAAAAAATGTTTTCAATTTTACCCCCGTGGGATATATATTCTACCCACACACATTTGGAACTCTCCTGGGGTACCATCATACATATTATTCCCTCATTTAGTGGATATTTTCACAAAAAAAGTGAAATTTTCAAAAATCCAGAAAATTGGCTGAAAACGACTAAATATCAAGGACTCATTGGGCGAATCGCTCTGGAACTGAAATCGGAACGCTCACTGACATTTCCCCTATCTTAAAGTATGATAAACGCCAGAAAAATGACTAAATTCCCAAAAAAAATTTTTTGCAACTTTTTTCAATTTTACCCCCGCCAGATATATATTCTACCAACACACATTTGGAACTCTACTGGGGTACCCTCATACATATTATTCCCTCATTTAGTGGATATTTTCACAAAAAAGTGAAATTTTCAAAAATCCAGAAAATTGGCTGAAAACGACTAAATATCAAGGACTCATTGGGCGAATCGCTCTGGAACAGAAATCGGAACGCTCACTGACATTTCCCCTATCTGAAAGTCTAATAAACGTCGGAAAAATGACTAAGTCCAAAAAAAAAATGTTTTCAATTTTACCCCCGTGGGATATATTACCTACCCACACACATTTGGAACTCTCCTGGGGTACCATCATACATATTATTCCCTCATTTAGTGGATATTTTCACAAAAAAGTGAAATTTTCAAAAATCCAGAAAATTGGCTGAAAACGACTAAATATCAAAGACTCATTGGGCGAATCGCTCTGGAACTGAAATCGGAACGCTCACTGACATTTCCCCTATCTGAAAGTCTGATAAACGCCAGAAAAATGACTAAATTCCAAAAAAAAATTTTTTAAACTTTTTTCAATTTTACCCCCATGGGATATATATTCTACCCTCACACATTTGGAACTCTCCTGGGGTACCCTCATACATATTATTCCCTCATTTAGTGGATATTTTCAGAAAAAAGTGAAATTTTCAAAAATCCAGAAAATTGGCTGAAAACGACTAAATATCAAGGACTCATTGGGCGAATCGCTCTGGAACAGAAATCGGAACGCTCACTGACATTTCCCCTATCTGAAAGTCTAATAAACGTCGGAAAAATGACTAAGTCCAAAAAAAAAATGTTTTCAATTTTACCCCCGTGGGATATATATTCTACCCACACACATTTGGAACTCTCCTGGGGTACCATCATACATATTATTCCCTCATTTAGTGGATATTTTCACAAAAAAAGTGAAATTTTCAAAAATCCAGAAAATTGGCTGAAAACGACTAAATATCAAGGACTCATTGGGCGAATCACTCTGGAACTGAAATTGGAACGCTCACTGACATTTCCCCTATCTGAAAGTCTGATAAACGCCGGAAAAATGACTAAGTCCAAAAAAAATTTTTTTTCAACTTTTTTAAATTTTACCACTGTGGGATATATATTCTACCCACACACATTTAGAACTCTCCTGGGGTACCCTCACACATATTATTCCCTCATTTAGTGGATATTTTCACAAAAAAGTGAAATTTTCAAAAATCCAGAAAATTGGCTGAAAACGACTAAATATCAAGGACTCATTGGGCGAATCTCTCTGGAACTGAAATCAGAACACTCACTGACATTTCCCCTATCTTAAAGTCTGATAAACGCCAGAAAAATGACTAAATCCAAAAAAAAATTTTTTTCAACTTTTTTCAATTTTACCCCCATGGGATATATATTCTACCCACACACATTTGGAACTCTCCTGGGGTACCCTCATACATATTATTCCCTCATTTAGTGGATATTTTCACAAAAAAGTGAAATTTTCAAAAATCCAGAAAATTGGCTGAAAACGACTAAATATCAAGGACTCATTGGGCGAATCACTCTGGAACTGAAATCAGAATGCTCACTGACATTTCCCCTATCTGAAAGTCTGATAAACGCCGGAAAAATGACTAAGTCCAAAAAAAATTTTTTTCAACTTTTTTCAATTTTACCCCCGTGGGATATATATTCTACCCACACACATTTGGAACTCTCCTGGGGTACCATCATACATATTATTCCCTCATTTAGTGGATATTTTCACAAAAAAAGTGAAATTTTCAAAAATCCAGAAAATTGGCTGAAAACGACTAAATATCAAGGACTCATTGGGCGAATCACTCTGGAACTGAAATTGGAACGCTCACTGACATTTCCCCTATCTGAAAGTCTGATAAACGCAGGAAAAATGACTAAGTCCAAAAAAAAAATTTTTTTCAACTTTTTTCAATTTTACCCCCGTGGGATATACAGAGCCTACAAGTAGTATTCAACCCCCTGCAGATTTAGCTGGTTGACACATGCGGAATTAACTTGGCATTGTGACATTTGTACTGTAGATCAGTCTGGAAGTGGGAAATGCACTGCAGCAAATATTTTTTTTTTTTTTCTTAAAACGTTAAAAGTTAATTCAGAGTGTCATTTATTATTCAACTCCTCAAACCACAATAATTTTGTTTGGTCCCCCTAAAGTATTAAGAAGTAGTACAGGCACCAAGAATAATGAGCTTCACATGTGTGGATTAAAGATCTCTTTTGCCAGCCTTTTCTGACTATTTAAGACCCTCCCCAAACTTGTGAACAGCACTCAGACATGGTCAACATGGGAAAGACAAAGGAGCATTCCAAGGCCATCAGAGACAAGATCGTGGAGGGTCACAAGGCTGGCAAGGGGTACAAAACCCTTTAGAAAGGAGTTGGGCCTACCTGTCTCCACTGTTGGGAGCATCATCCGTAAGTGGAAGGCTTATGGAACTACTGTTAGCCTTCCACGGCCTGGACAGCCTTTGAAAGTGTCCTCCCGTGCCGAGGCCAGGCTTGTCCGAAGAGTCAAGGCTAACCCAAGGACAACAAGGAAGGAGCTCCGGGAAGATCTCATGGCAATGGGGACATTGGTTTCAGTCAATACCATAAGTAACGTACTCCACCGCAATGGTCTCCGTTCCAGACGAGCCCGTAAGGTATCTTTACTTTCAAAGCGTCATGTCAAGGCTCGTCTACAGTTTGCTCATGATCACTTGGAGGACTCTGAGACAGACTGGTTCAAGGTTCTATGGTCTGATGAGACCAAGATCCAGATCTTTGGTGCCAACCACACACGTGATGTTTGGAGACTGGATGGCACTGCATACGACCCCAAGAATACCATCCCTTCAGTCAAGCATGGTGGTGGCAGCATCATGCTGTGGGGCTATTTCTTAGCCAAGGGGCCTGGCCATCTGGTCCGCATCCATGGGAAGATGGAGAGCACGGCCTACCTGGATATTTTGGCCAAGAACCTCCGCTCCTCCATCAAGGATCTTAAGATGGGTCGTAATTTCATCTTCCAACAAGACAACGACCTAAAGCATACAGCCAAGAAAACCAAAGCCTGGTTCAAGAGGGAAAAAGTCAAGGTGTTGGAGTGGCCTAGTCAGTCTCCTGACCTTAACCCAATTGAAAACTTGTGGAAGGAGCTCAATAATAAAGTCCACATGAGACACCCAAAGAACCTAGATAACTTGGAGAAGATCTGCATGGGGGAGTGGGCCAAGATAACTCCACAGACCTGTGCCGGCCTGATCAGGTCTTATAAAAGACGATTATTAGCTGTAATTGCAAACAAGGGTTATTCCACAAAATATTAAACATAGGGGTTGTATAATAATTGACCCACACTTTTATGTTTAAAATTTAATAAAATTCAACTGTGCAACAAACTTTTTGGTTTGTAAGATTTATGCTTTTGTTCATAAATTGTACTCTCGTTTGCAGTTTGAAGGCTCTAACTTATTTGCATCTTATCAAACCAGCTAAATCTGCAGGGGGTTGAATACTACTTGTAGGCACTGTAAATTCTACCCACACACATTTGGAACTCTCCTGGGGTACCCTCACACATATTATTCCCTCATTTAGTGGATATTTTCACAAAAAAGTGAAATTTTCAAAAATCCAGAAAATTGGATGAAAACGACTAAATAACAAGGACTCATTGGGTGAATCGCTCTGGAACTGAAATCGGAACGCTCACTGACATTTCCCTTATCTGAAAGCCTGATAAACGCCGGAAAAATGACTAAGTCCAAAAAAAATATTTTTTCTACTTTTTTCAATTTTAGCCCCGTGGGATATATATTCTTCCCACAGGCATTTGGAACTCTCCTGGGGTACCCTCACACATATTATTCCCTCATTTAGTGGATATTTTCACAAAAAAGTGAAATTTTCAAAAATCCAGAAAATGGGCTGAAAACGACTAAATATCAAGGACTCATTGGGCGAATCGCTCTGGAACTGAAATCGGAACGCTCACTGACATTTCCCCTATCTGAGAGTCTGGTAAACGCCGGAAAAATGACTAAGTCCAGAAAAAAAATGTTTTCAACTTTTTTCAATTTTACCCCCGTGGGATATATATTCTTCCCACACACATTTGGAACTCTCCTGGGGTACCCTCACACATATTATTCCCTCATTTAGTGGATATTTTCACAAAAAAGTGAAATTTTCAAAAATCCAGAAAATTGGCTGAAAATGACTAAATAACAATGACTCATTGGGCGAATCGCTCTGGAACTGAAATCGCAACGCTCACTGACATTTCCCCTATCTGAAAGTCTGATAAATGCCAGAAAAATGACTAAGTCCAAATAAAATTTTTTTTCAACTTTTTTCAATTTTACCCCTGTGGGATTTATATTCTACCCACACACATTTGGAACTCTCCTGGGGTACCCTCACACATATTATTCCCTCATTTACTGGATATTTTCACAAAAAAGTGAAATTTTCAAAAATCCAGAAAAATGGCTGAAAACGACTAAATAACAATGACTCATTGGGCGAATCGCTCTGGAACTGAAATCGGAACGCTCACTGACTTTTCCCCTATCTGAAAGTCTGATAAACGCCAGAAAAATGACTAAGTCCAAAAAAAAAATTTTTTCAACTTTTTTCAATTTTACCCCCGTGGGATATATATTCTACCCACACACATTTGGAACTTTCCTGGGGTACCCTCACACATATTATTCCCTCATTTACTGGATATTTTCACAAAAAAGTGAAATTTTCAAAAATCCAGAAAATTGGCTGAAAACGACTAAATAACAAGGACTCATTGGGCGAATTGCTCTGGAACTGAAATCGGAAAGCTCACTGACATTTCCCCTATCTGAAAGTCTGATAAACGCCAGAAAAATGACTAAGTTCCCAAAAAAAATTTTTAAAACTTTTTTCAATTTTGCCCCCGTGGGATATATATTCTTCCCACACACATTTGGATCTCTCCTGGGGTACCCTCACACATATTTTTCCCTCATTTAATGGATATTTTCACAAAAAAGTGAAATTTTCAAAAATCCAGAAAATTGGCTGAAAATGACTAAATAACAAGGAGTCATTGGGCGAATTGCTCTGGAACTGAAATCGGAACGCTCACTGACACTTCCCCTATCTGAAAGTCTGATAAACGCCAGAAAAATCACTAAGTCCAAAAAAAATATTTTTTCAACTTTTTTCAAATTTACCACCGTGGGATATATATTCTTCCCACACACATTTGGAACTCTCCTGGGGTGCCCTCACACATATTATTCCCTCATTTAGTGGATATTTTCACAAAAAAGTGAAATTTTAAAAAATCCAGAAAATTGGCTGAAAACAACTAAATAACAAGGACTCATTGGGAGAAGCAGTCTGGAACTGAAATCAGAACGCTCACTGACATTTCCCCTATCTGAAAGTCTGATAAACGCCGGAAAAATGACTAAGTCCAAAAAAAATTTTTTTTAAACTTTTTTCAATTTTACCCCCGTGGGATATATATTCTACCCACACACATTTGGAACTCTCCTGGGGTACCCTCACACATATTATTCCCTCATTTAGTGGATATTTTCACAAAAAAGTGAAATTTTCAAAAATCCATTAAATTGGCTGAAAACGACTAAATAACAAGGACTCATTGGGAGAATCACTCTGGAACTGAAATTGGAACGCTCACTGACATTTCCCCTATCTGAAAGTCTGATAAACGCCGGAAAAATGACTAAGTCCAAAAAAAAATTTTTTTCAACTTTTTTCAATTTTACCTCCGTGGGATATATATTCTACCCACACACATTTGGAACTCTCCTGGGGTACCCTCACACATATTATTCCCTCATTTAGTGGATATTTTCACAAAAAAGTGAAATTTTAAAAAATCCAAAAAATTGGCTGAAAACGACTAAATATCAAGGACTCATTGGGCGAATCGCTCTGGAACTGAAATCGGAACGCTCACTGACATTTGCCCTATCTGAAAGTCTGATAAACGCAGGAAAAATGACTAAGTCCAAAAAAAAAATTTTTTTCAACTTTTTTCAATTTTACCCCCGTGGTATATACAGAGCCTACAAGTAGTATTCAACCCCCTGCAGATTTAGCTGGTTGACACATGCGGAATTAACTTGGCATTGTGACATTTGTACTGTAGATCAGTCTGGAAGTGGGAAATGCACTGCAGCAAATATTTATTTATTTTTTTTTAAAACGTTAAAAGTTAATTCAGAGTGTCATTTATTATTCAACTCCTCAAACCACAAGAATTCTGTTTGGTCCCCCTAAAGTATTAAGAAGTAGTACAGGCACCAAGAATAATGAGCTTCACATGTGTGGATTAAAGATCTCTTTTGCCAGCCTTTTCTGACTATTTAAGACCCTCCCCAAACTTGTGAACAGCACTCAGACATGGTCAACATGGGAAAGACAAAGGAGCATTCCAAGGCCATCAGAGACAAGATCGTGGAGGGTCACAAGGCTGGCAAGGGGTACAAAACCCTTTCCAAGGAGTTGGGCCTACCTGTCTCCACTGTTGGAAGCATCATCCGTAAGTGGAAGGCTTATGGAACTACTGTTAGCCTTCCACGGCCTGGACAGCCTTTGAAAGTGTCCTCCCGTGCCGAGGCCAGGCTTGTCCGAAGTGTCAAGGCTAACCCAAGGACAACAAGGAAGGAGCTCCGGGAAGATCTCATGGCAATGGGGACATTGGTTTCAGTCAATACCATAAGTAACGTACTCCACCGCAATGGTCTCCGTTCCAGACGAGCCCGTAAGGTACCTTTACTTTCAAAGCGTCATGTCAAGGTTCGTCTACAGTTTGCTCATGATCACTTGGAGGACTCTGAGACAGACTGGTTCAAGGTTCTATGGTCTGATGAGACCAAGATCGAGATCTTTGGTGCCAACCACACACGTGATGTTTGGAGACTGGATGGCACTGCATACGACCCCAAGAATACCATCCCTACAGTCAAGCATGGTGGTGGCAGCATCATGCTGTGGGGCTATTTCTTAGCCAAGGGGCCTGGCCATCTGGTCCGCATCCATGGGAAGATGGATAGCACGGCCTACCTGGATATTTTGGCCAAGAACCTTCGCTCCTCCATCAAGGATCTTAAGATGGGTCGTAATTTCATCTTCCAACAAGACAACGACCTAAAGCATACAGCCAAGAAAACCAAAGCCTGGTTCAAGAGGGAAAAAGTCAAGGTGTTGGAGTGGCCTAGTCAGTCTCCTGACCTTAACCCAATTGAAAACTTGTGGAAGGAGCTCAAGAATAAAGTCCACATGAGACACCCAAAGAACCTAGATAACTTGGAGAAGATCTGCATGGAGGAGTGGGCCAAGATAACTCCACAGACCTGTGCCGGCCTGATCAGGTCTTATAAAAGACGATTATTAGCTGTAATTGCAAACAAGGGTTATTCCACAAAATATTAAACATAGGGGTTGTATAATAATTGACCCACACTTTTATGTTTAAAATTTAATAAAATTCAACTGTGCAACAAACTTTTTGGTTTGTAAGATTTATGCTTCTGTTCATAAATCCTACTCTCGTTTGCAGTTTGAAGGCTCTAACTTATTTGCATCTTATCAAACCAGCTAAATCTGCAGGGGGTTGAATACTACTTGTAGGCACTGTATATTCTACCCACACACATTTGGAACTCTCCTGGGGTACCCTCACACATATTATTCCCTCATTTAGTGGATATTTTCACAAAAAAGTGAAATTTTCAAAAATCCAGAAAATTGGCTGAAAACGACTAAATAACAAGGACTCATTGGGTGAATCGCTCTGGAACTGAAATCGGAACTCTCACTGACATTTCCCTTATCTGAAAGTCTGATAAACGCCGGAAACATGACTAAGTCCAAAAAAAAAATTTTTTCTACTTTTTTCAATTTTACCCCCGTGGGATATATATTCTTCCCACAGGCATTTGGAACTCTCCTGGGGTACCCTCACACATATTATTCCCTCATTTAGTGGATATTTTCACAAAAAAGAGACATTTTCAAAAATCCAGAAAATGGGCTGAAAATGACTAAATATCAAGGACCCATTGGACGAATTGCTCTGGAACTGAAATCGGAACGCTCACTGACATTTCTCCTATCTGAGAGTCTGATAAACGCCGGAAAAATGACTAAGTCCAGAAAAAAATGTTTTCAACTTTTTTCAATTTTACCCCCGTGGGATATATATTCTTCCCACACACATTTGGAACTCTCCTGGGGTACCCTCACACATATTATTCCCTCATTTAGTGGATATTTTCACAAAAAAGTGAAATTTTCAAAAATCCAGAAAATTGGCTGAAAATGACTAAATAACAATGACTCATTGGGCGAATCGCACTGGAACTGAAATCGCAATGCTCACTGACATTTCCACTATCTGAAAGTCTGATAAATGACAGAAAAATGACTAAGTCCAAATAAAAATTTTTTTCAACTTTTTTCAATTTTACCCCTGTGGGATTTATATTCTACCCACACACATTTGGAACTCTCCTGGGGTACCCTCACACATATTATTCCCTCATTTACTGGATATTTTCACAAAAAAGTGAAATTTTCAAAAATCCAGAAAATTGGCTGAAAACGACTAAATAACAAGGACTCATTGGGCGAATCGCTCTGGAACTGAAATCGGAATGCTCACTGACATTTCCCCTATCTGAAAGTCTGATAAACGCCAGAAAAATGACTAAGTTCCCAAAAAAATTTTTTTCAACTTTTTTCAATTTTACCCCTGTGGGATATATATTCTACCCACACACATTTGGAACTCTCCTGGGGTACCCTCACACATATTATTCCCTCATTTAGTGGATATTTTCACAAAAAAGTGAAATTTTCAAAAATCCAGAAAATTGGCTGAAAATGACTAAATAACAAGGAGTCATTGGGCGAATTGCTCTGGAACTGAAATCGGAACGCTCACTGACACTTCCCCTATCTGAAAGTCTGATAAACGCCAGAAAAATCACTAAGTCCAAAAAAAATATTTTTTCAACTTTTTTTTCAAATTTACCCCCGTGGGATATATATTCTTCCCACACACATTTGGAACTCTCCTGGGGTACCCTCACACATATTATTCCCTCATTTAGTGGATATTTTCACAAAAAAGTGAAATTTTAAAAAATCCAGAAAATTGGCTGAAAACGACTAAATAACAAGGACTCATTGGGAGAAGCAGTCTGGAACTGAAATCGGAACGCTCACTGACATTTCCCCTATCTGAAAGTCTGATAAACGCCGGAAAAATGACTAAGTCCAAACAAAGTTTTTTTTAAACTTTTTTCAATTTTACCCCCGTGGGATATATATTCTACCCACACACATTTGGAACTCTCCTGGGGTACCCTCACACATATTATTCCCTCATTTAGTGGATATTGTCACAAAAAAGTGAAATTTTCAAAAATCCATAAAATTGGCTGAAAACGACTAAATAACAAGGACTCATTGGGAGAATCACTCTGGAACTGAAATCGGAACGCTCACTGACATTTCGCCTATCTGAAAGTCTGATAAACGCCGGAAAAATGACTAAGTCCCAAAAAAAATTTTTTTAAACTTTTTTCAATTTTACCCCCGTGGGCTATATATTCTACCCACACACATTTGGAACTCTCCTGGGGTACCCTCACACATATTATTCCCTCATTTAGTGGATATTTTCACAAAAAAGTGAAATTTTAAAAAATCCAAAAAATTGGCTGAAAACGACTAAATATCAAGGACTCATTGGGCGAGTCGCTCTGGAACTGAAATCGGAACGCTCACTGACATTTGCCCTATCTGAAAGTCTGATAAACGCAGGAAAAATGACTAAGTCCAAAAAAAAAATTTTTTTCAACTTTTTTCAATTTTACCCCCGTGGGATATACAGAGCCTACAAGTAGTATTCAACCCCCTGCAGATTTAGCTGGTTGACACATGCGGAATTAACTTGGCATTGTGACATTTGTACTGTAGATCAGTCTGGAAGTGGGAAATGCACTGCAGCAAATATTTATTTATTTTTTTTTAAAACGTTAAAAGTTAATTCAGAGTGTCATTTATTATTCAACTCCTCAAACCACAAGAATTCTGTTTGGTCCCCCTAAAGTATTAAGAAGTAGTACAGGCACCAAGAATAATGAGCTTCACATGTGTGGATTAAAGATCTCTTTTGCCAGCCTTTTCTGACTATTTAAGACCCTCCCCAAACTTGTGAACAGCACTCAGACATGGTCAACATGGGAAAGACAAAGGAGCATTCCAAGGCCATCAGAGACAAGATCGTGGAGGGTCACAAGGCTGGCAAGGGGTACAAAACCCTTTCCAAGGAGTTGGGCCTACCTGTCTCCACTGTTGGGAGCATCATCCGTAAGTGGAAGGCTTATGGAACTACTGTTAGCCTTCCACGGCCTGGACAGCCTTTGAAAGTGTCCTCCCGTGCCGAGGCCAGGCTTGTCCGAAGAGTCAAGGCTAACCCAAGGACAACAAGGAAGGAGCTCCGGGAAGATCTCATGGCAATGGGGACATTGGTTTCAGTCAATACCATAAGTAACGTACTCCACCGCAATGGTCTCCGTTCCAGATGAGCCCGTAAGGTACCTTTACTTTCAAAGCGTCATGTCAAGGTTCGTCTACAGTTTGGTCATGATCAATTGGAGGACTCTGAGACAGACTGGTTCAAGGTTCTATGGTCTGATGAGACCAAGATCGAGATCTTTGGTGCCAACCACACACGTGATGTTTGGAGACTGGATGGCACTGCATACGACTCCAAGAATACCATCCCTACAGTCAAGCATGGTGGTGGCAGCATCATGCTGTGGGGCTATTTCTTAGCCAAGGGGCCTGGCCATCTGGTCCGCATCCATGGGAAGATGGATAGCACGGCCTACCTGGATATTTTGGCCAAGAACCTCCGCTCCTCCATCAAGGATCTTAAGATGGGTCGTAATTTCATCTTCCAACAAGACAACGACCTAAAGCATACAGCCAAGAAAACCAAAGCCTGGTTCAAGAGGGAAAAAGTCAAGGCGTTGGAGTGGCCTAGTCAGTCTCCTGACCTTAACCCAATTGAAAACTTGTGGAAGGAGCTCAAGAATAAAGTCCACATGAGACACCCAAAGAACCTAGATAACTTGGAGAAGATCTGCATGGAGGAGTGGGCCAAGATAACTCCACAGACCTGTGCCGGCCTGATCAGGTCTTATAAAAGACGATTATTAGCTGTAATTGCAAACAAGGGTTATTCCACAAAATATTAAACATAGGGGTTGTATAATAATTGACCCACACTTTTATGTTTAAAATTTAATAAAATTCAACTGTGCAACAAACTTTTTGGTTTGTAAGATTTATGCTTCTGTTCATAAATCTTACTCTCGTTTGCAGTTTGAAGGCTCTAACTTATTTGCATCTTATCAAACCAGCTAAATCTGCAGGGGGTTGAATACTACTTGTAGGCACTGTATATTCTACCCACACACATTTGGAACTCTCCTGGGGTACCCTCACACATATTATTCCCTCATTTAGTGGATATTTTCACAAAAAAGTGAAATTTTCAAAAATCCAGAAAATTGGCTGAAAACGACTAAATAACAAGGACTCATTGGGTGAATCGCTCTGGAACTGAAATCGGAACGCTCACTGACATTTCCCTTATCTGAAAATCTGATAAACGCCGGAAAAATGACTAAGTCCGAAAAAAAAAATTTTTTCTACTTTTTTCAATTTTACCCCCGTGGGATATATATTCTTCCTACAGGCATTTGGAACTCTCCTGGGGTACCCTCACACATATTATTCCCTCATTTAGTGGATATTTTCACAAAAAAGTGACATTTTCAAAAATCCAGAAAATGGGCTGAAAATGACTAAATATTAAGGACTCATTGGGCGAATCGCTCTGGAACTGAAATCGGAACGCTCACTGACATTTCCCCTATCTGAGAGTCTGATAAACGCCGGAAAAATGACTAAGTCCAGAAAAAAATTTTTTCAACTTTTTTCAATTTTACCCCCGTGGGATATATATTCTTCCCACACACATTTGGAACTCTCCTGGGGTACCCTCACACATATTATTCCCTCATTTAGTGGATATTTTCACAAAAAAGTGAAATTTTCAAAAATCCATAAAATTGGCTGAAAACGACTAAATAACAAGGACTCATTGGGAGAATCACTCTGGTACTGAAATCGGAACGCTCACTGACATTTCCCCTATCTGAAAGTCTGATAAATGCCAGAAAAATGACTAAGTCCAAAAAAAAATTTTTTTCAACTTTTTTAAATTTTACCCCCGTGGGATATATATTCTTCCCACACACATTTGGAACTCTCCTGGGGTACCCTCACACATATTATTCCCTCATTTAGTGGATATTTTCACAAAAAAGTGAAATTTTCAAAAATCCAGAAAATTGACTGAAAACGACTAAATATCAAGGACTCATTGGGTGAATCGCTCTGGAACTGAAATTGGAATGCTCACTGACATTTCCCCTATCTGAAAGTCTGATAAATGCCAGAAAAATGACTAAGTCCAAAAAAAAATTTTTTTCAACTTTTTTCAATTTTACCCCCGTGGGATATATATTCTACCCACACACATTTGGAACTCTCCTAGGATACCCTCACGCATATTATTCCCTCATTTAGGGGATATTTTCACAAAAAAGTGAAATTTTCAAAAATCCAGAAAGTTGGCTGAAAATGACTAAATAACAAGGAGTCATTGGGCGAATTGCTCTGGAACTGAAATCGGAACGCTCACTGACATTTCCCCTATCTGAAAGTCTGATAAACGCCAGAAAAATCACTAAGTCCAAAAAAAAAATTGTTTCAACTTTTTTCAATTTTACCCCCGTGGGATATATATTCTTCCCACACACATTTGGAAGTCTCCTGGGGTACCCTCACACATATTATTCCCTCATTTAGTGGATATTTTCACAAAAAAGTGAAATTTTCAAAAATCCATTAAATTGGCTGAAAACGACTAAATAACAAGGACTCATTGGGAGAATCACTCTGGAACTGAAATCGGAACGCTCACTGACATTTCCCCTATCTGAAAGTCTGATAAACGCCAGAAAAATGACTAAGTCCAAAAAAAAATTTTTTTAAACTTTTTTCAATTTTACCCCAATGGGATATATATTCTACCCACACACATTTGGAACTCTCCTGGGGTACCCTCACACATATTATTCCCTCATTTAGTGGATTTTTTCACAAAAAAGTGACATTTTCAAAAATCCAGAAAATTGGCTGAAAATGACTAAATATCAAGGAATCATTGGGCGAATCGCTCTGGAACTGAAATCGCAATGCTCACTGACATTTCCCCTATCTGAAAGTCTGATAAACGCCAGAAAAATGACTAAGTTCCCAAAAAAATTTTTTTCAACTTTTTTCAATTTTGCCCCCGTGGGATATATATTCTTCCCACACACATTTGGAACTCTCCTGGGATACCCTCACGCATATTATTCCCTCATTTAGTGGATATTTTCACAAAAAAGTGAAATTTTCAAAAATCCAGAAAGTTGGCTGAAAATGACTAAATAACAAGGAGTCATTGGGCGAATTGCTCTGGAACTGAAATCGGAACGCTCACTGACATTTCCCCTATCTGAAAGTCTGATAAACGCCAGAAAAATCACTAAGTCCAAAAAAAAAATTGTTTCAACTTTTTTCAATTTTACCCCCGTGGGATATATATTCTTCCCACACACATTTGGAAGTCTCCTGGGGTACCCTCACACATATTATTCCCTCATTTAGTGGATATTTTCACAAAAAAGTGAAATTTTCAAAAATCCATTAAATTGGCTGAAAACGACTAAATAACAAGGACTCATTGGGAGAATCACTCTGGAACTGAAATCGGAACGCTCACTGACATTTCCCCTATCTGAAAGTCTGATAAACGCCAGAAAAATGACTAAGTCCAAAAAAAAATTTTTTTAAACTTTTTTCAATTTTACTCCAATGGGATATATATTCTACCCACACACATTTGGAACTCTCCTGGGGTACCCTCACACATATTATTCCCTCATTTAGTGGATTTTTTCACAAAAAAGTGACATTTTCAAAAATCCAGAAAATTGGCTGAAAATGACTAAATATCAAGGAATCATTGGGCGAATCGCTCTGGAACTGAAATCGCAATGCTCACTGACATTTCCCCTATCTGAAAGTCTGATAAATGCCAGAAAAATGACTAAGTTCCCAAAAAAATTTTTTTCAACTTTTTTCAATTTTGCCCCCGTGGGATATATATTCTTCCCACACACATTTGGATCTCTCCTGGGGTACCCTCACACATATTATTCCCTCATTTAATGGATATTTTCACAAAAAAGTGAAATTTTCAAAAATCCAGAAAATTGGCTGAAAACGACTAAATAGCAAGGACTCATTGGGCGAATCGCTCTGGAACTGAAATCGGAATGCTCACTGACATTTCCGCTATCTGAAAGTCTGATAAACGCCAGAAAAATGACTAAGTCCAAAAAAAAATTTTTTTCAACTTTTTTCAATTTTACCCCCGTGGGATATATATTCTACCCACACACATTTGGAACTCTCCTGGGGTACCCTCACACATATTATTCCCTCATTTAGTGGATATTTTCACAAAAAAGTGAAATTTTCAAAAATCCAGAAAATTGGCTGAAAATGACTAAATAACAAGGAGTCATTGGGCGAATTGCTCTGGAACTGAAATCGGAACGCTCACTGACACTTCCCCTATCTGAAAGTCTGATAAACGCCAGAAAAATCACTAAGTCCAAAAAATATATTTTTTCAACTTTTTTCAAATTTACCCCCGTGGGATATATATTCTTCCCACACACATTTGGAACTCTCCTGGGGTACCCTCACACATATTATTCCCTCATTTAGTGGATATTTTCACAAAAAAGTGAAATTTTAAAAAATCCAGAAAATTGGCTGAAAACGACTAAATAAAAAGGACTCATTGGGTGAATCGCTCTGGAACTGAAATCGGAACGCTCACTGACATTTCCCTTATCTGAAAATCTGATAAACGCCGGAAAAATGACTAAGTCCAAAAAAAAAATTTTTTCTACTTTTTTCAATTTTACCCCCGTGGGATATATATTCTTCCCACAGGCATTTGGAACTCTCCTGAGGTACCCTCACACATATTATTCCCTCATTTAGTGGATATTTTCACAAAAAAGTGAAATTTTCAAAAATCCATAAAATTGGCTGAAAACGACTAAATAACAAGAACTCATTGGGAGAATCACTCTGGAACTGAAATCGGAACGCTCACTGACATTTCCCCTATCTGAAAGTCTGATAAACGCTGGAAAAATGACTAAGTCCAAAAAAAAAAATTTTCAACTTTTTTCAATTTTACCCCCGTGGGATATATATTCTACCCACACACATTTGGAACTCTCCTGGGGTACCCTCACACATATTATTCCCTCATTTAGTGGATTTTTTCACAAAAAAGTGACATTTTCAAAAATCCAGAAAATTGGCTGAAAATGACTAAATATCAAGGAATCATTGGGCGAATCGCTCTGGAACTGAAATCGGAACGCTCACTGACATTTCCCCTATCTGAAAGTCTGATAAACGTCGGAAAATTCACTAAGTCGAAAAAAATTTTTTTTTTTACTTTTTTCAATTTTACCCCTGTGGGATTTATATTCTACCCACACACATTTGGAACTCTCCTGGGGTACCCTCACACATATTATTCCCTCATTTACTGGATATTTTCACAAAAAAGTGAAATTTTAAAAAATCCAGAAAATTCACTGAAAACGACTAAATAACAAGGACTCATTGGGAGAAGCAGTCTGGAACTGAAATCGGAACGCTCACTGACATTTGCCCTATCTGAAAGTCTGATAAATGCCAGAAAAATGAATAAGTCCAAAAAAAATTTTTTTAAAACTTTTTTCAATTTTACCCCCGTGGGATATATATTCTTCCCACACACATTTGGAACTCACCTGGGGTACCCTCACACATATTATTCCCTCATTTAGTGGATATTTTCACAAAAAAGTGAAATTTTCAAAAATCCAAAAAATTGTCTGAAAACGACTAAATATCAAGGACTCATTGGTTGAATCACTCTGGAACTGAAGTCGGAACGCTCACTGACATTTCCCCTATCTGAAAGTCTGATAAACGCCGGAAAAATGACTAAGTCCAAAAAAAATTTTTTTTCAACTTTTTTCAATTTTACCCCCGTGGGCTATATATTCTACCCACACACATTTGGAACTCTCCTGGGGTACCCTCACACATATTATTCCCTCATTTAGTGGATATTTTCACAAAAAAGTGAAATTTTAAAAAATCCAAAAAATTGGCTGAAAACGACTAAATATCAAGGACTCATTGGGCGAATCGCTCTGGAACTGAAATCGGAATGCTCACTGACATTTCCCCTATCTGAAAGTCTGATAAACGCCAGAAAAATGACTAAGTCCAAAAAAAAAATTTTTCAACTTTTTTCAATTTTACCCCCGTGGGATATATATTCTACCCACACACATTTGGTACTCTCCTAGGGTACCCTCACACATATTATTCCCTCATTTAGTGGATATTTTTACAAAAAAGTGAAATTTTCAAAAATCCAGAAAATTGGCTGAAAACGACTAAATAACAAGGAGTCATTGGGCGAATTGCTCTGGAACGGAAATCGGAACGCTCACTGACATTTCCCATATCTGAAAGTCTGATAAACGCCAGAAAAATGACTAAGTCCAAAAAAAAAATTTTTTAAACTTTTTTCAATTTTACCCCCGTGGGATATATATTCTTCCCACACACATTTGGAACTCTCCTGGGGTACCCTCACACATATTATTCCCTCATTTAGTGGATATTTTCACAAAAAAGTGAAATTTTCAAAAATCCAAAAAATTGGCTGAAAACGACTAAATATCAAGGACTCATTGGGTGAATCAGTCTGGAACTGAAATCGGAACGCTCACTGACATTTGCCCTATCTGAAAGTCGGATGAACGCCAGAAAAATGACTAAGTCTAAAAAAAAATTTTTTAAAACTTTTTTCAATTTTACCCCCGTGGGATATATATTCTACCCACACACATTTGGATCTCTCCTGGGGTACCCTCACACATATTATTCCCTCATTTAGTGGATATTTTGACAAAAAAGTGACATTTTCAAAAATCCAGAAAATTGGCTGAAAACGACTAAATAACAATGACTCATTGGGCGAATCGCTCTGGAACTGAAATCGGAATGCTCACTGACATTTCCCCTATCTGAAAGTCTGATAAACGCTGGAAAAACGACTAAGTCCAAAAAAAAATTTTTTTACACTTTTTTCAATTTTACCCCCGTGGGATATATATTCTACCCACACACATTTGGAACTCTCCTGGGGTACCCTCACACATATTATTCCCTCATTTAGTGGATATTTTCACAAAAAAGGGAAATTTTCAAAAATCCAGAAAATTGGCTGAAAACGACTAAATAACAATGACTCATTGGGCGAATCGCTCTGGAACTGAAATCGGAATGCTCACTGACATTTCCCCTATCTGAAAGTCTGATAAACGCTGGAAAAACGACTAAGTCCAAAAAAAAATTTTTTTCAACTTTTTTCAATTTTACCCCGTGGGATATATATTCTACCCACACACATTTGGAACTCTCCTGGGGTACCCTCACACATATTATTCCCTCATTTAGTGGATATTTTCACAAAAAAGTGAAATTTTCAAAAATCCAGAAAATTGGCTGAAAACGACTAAATAACAATGACTCATTGGGCGAATCGCTCTGGAACTGAAATCGGAACACTCACTGACATTTCCCCTATCTGAAAGTCTGATAAACGCTGGAAAAATGACTAAGTCCAAAAAAAAAAATTTTTAAACTTTTTTCAATTTTACCCCCGTGGGATATATATTCTTCCCACACACATTTGGAACTCTCCTGGGGTACCCTCACACATATTATTCCCTCATTTAGTGGATATTTTCACAAAAAAGTGAAATTTTCAAAAATCCAAAAAATTGGCTGAAAACGACTAAATATCAAGGACTCATTGGGTGAATCAGTCTGGAACTGAAATCGGAATGCTCACTGACATTTCCCCTATCTGAAAGTCTGATAAACGCCGGAAAAATGACTAAGTCCCAAAAAAATTTTTTTTCAACTTTTTTCAATTTTACATCCGTGGGCTATATATTCTACCCACACACATTTGGAACTCTCCTGGGGTACCCTCACACATATTATTCCCTCATTTAGTGGATATTTTCACAAAAAAGTGAAATTTTCAAAAATCCAAAAAATTGGCTGAAAACGATTAAATATCAAGGACTTATTGGGCGAATCGCTCTGGAACTGAAATCGGAACGCTCACTGACATTTGCCCTATCTGAAAGTCGGATGAACGCCAGAAAAATGACTAAGTCTAAAAAAAAATTTTTTTAAACTTTTTTCAATTTTACCCCCGTGGGATATATATTCTACCCACACACATTTGGAACTCTCCTGGGGTACCCTCACACATATTATTCCCTCATTTAGTGGATATTTTGACAAAAAAGTGACATTTTCAAAAATCCAGAAAATTGGCTGAAAACAACTAAATAACAAGGACGCATTGGGAGAATCACTCTGGAACTGAAATTGGAACGCTCACTGACATTTGCCCTATCTGAAAGTCTGATAAACGCCAGAAAAATGACTAAGTCCAAAAAAAATTTTTTTCAACTTTTTTCAATTTTACCCCGTGGGATATATATTCTACCCACACACATTTGGAACTCTCCTAGGGTACCCTCACACATATTATTCCCTCATTTAGTGGATATTTTCACAAAAAAGTGAAATTTTCAAAAATCCAGAAAATTGGCTGAAAACGACTAAATAACAATGACTCATTGGGCGAATCGCTCTGGAACTGAAATCGGAACACTCACTGACATTTCCCCTATCTGAAAGTCTGATAAACGCTGGAAAAATGACTAAGTCCAAAAAAAAAATTTTTTTAACTTTTTTCAATTTTACCCCCGTGGGATATATATTCTTCCCACACACATTTGGAACTCTCCTGGGGTACCCTCACACATATTATTCCCTCATTTAGTGGATATTTTCACAAAAAAGTGAAATTTTCAAAAATCCAAAAAATTGGCTGAAAACGACTAAATATCAAGGACTCATTGGGAGAATCACTCTGGAACTGAAATCGGAACGCTCACTGACATTTCCCCTATCTGAAAGTCTGATAAACGTCGGAAAATTCACTAAGTCCAAAAAAAAAATTTTTCAACTTTTTTCAATTTTACCCCCGTGGCATATATATTCTTCCCACACACATTTGGAACTCTCCTGGGGTACCCTCACACATATTATTCCCTCATTTAGTGGATATTTTGACAAAAAAGTGACATTTTCAAAAATCCAGAAAATTGGCTGAAAACAACTAAATAACAAGGACTCATTGGGAGAATCACTCTGGAACTGAAATCGGAACGCTCACTGACATTCTCCCTATCTGAAAGTCTGATAAACGCCGGAAAAATGACTAAGTCCAAAAAAAAATTTTTTTCAACTTTTTTCAATTTTACCCCCGTGGGATATATATTCTAACCACACACATTTGGAACTCTCCTGGGGTATCCTCACACATATTATTCCCTCGTTTAGTGGATATTTTCACAAAAAAGTGAAATTTTCAAAAATCCAGAAAATTGGCTGAAAACGACTAAATAACAAGGACTCTTTGGGCGAATCGCTCTGGAACTGAAATCGGAATGCTCAATGACATTTCCCCTAACTGAAAGTCTGATAAACGCTGGAAAAATGACTAAGTCCAAAAAAAAAATGTTTTCAGCTTTTTTCAAATTTTCCCCCGTGGGATATATATTCTACCCACACACATTTGGAACTCTCCTGGGGTACCCTCACACATATTATTCCCTCATTTACTGGATATTTTCACAAAATAGTGAAATTTTTGAAAATCCAGAAAATTGGCTGAAAACGACTAAATAACAAGGAGTCATTGGGCGAATCGCTCTGGAACTGAAATCGGAACGCTCACTGACATTTCCCCTATCTGAAAGTCTGATAAACGCCAGAAAAATCACTAAGTCCAAAAAAATTTTTATTTTTTTATTTTTTTCAATTTTACCCCGTGGGATATATATTCTACCCACACACATTTGGAACTCTCCTGGGGTACCCTCACACATATTATTCCCTCATTTTGTGGATATTTTCACAAAAAAGTGAAATTTTCAAAAATCCAGAAAATTGGCTGAAAACGACTAAATAACAAGGACTCATTGGGAGAATCACTCTGGAACTGAAATCGGAACGCTCACTGACATTTCCCCTATCTGAAAGTCTGATAAACGCCAGAAAAATGACTAAGTCCAAAAAAAAATTATTTTCAACTTTTTTCAATTTTACCCCCGTGGGATATATATTCTACCGACACACATTTGGAACTCTCCTGGGGTACCCTCACACATATTATTCCCTCATTTAGTGGATATTTTCACAAATAAGTGAAATTTTAAAAAATCCAAAAAATTGGCTGAAAACGACTAAATATCAAGGACTCATTGGGCGAATCGCTCTGGAACTGAAATCGGAACGCTCACTGACATTTCCCCTATCTGAAAGTCTGATAAACGCCGGAAAAATGACTAAGTCCAAAAAAAAAATTTTTTTCAACTTTTTTCAATTTTACCCCCGTGGGCTATATATTCTACCCACACACATTTGGAACTCTCCTGGGGTACCCTCACACATATTATTCCCTCATTTAGTGGATATTTTCACAAAAAAGTGAAATTTTCAAAAATCCAAAAAATTGGCTGAAAACGACTAAATATCAAGGACTCATTGGGCGAATCGCTCTGGAACTGAAATCGGAACGCTCACTGACATTTGCCCTATCTGAAAGTCGGATGAACGCCAGAAAAATGACTAAGTCTAAAAAAAAATTTTTTTAAACTTTTTTCAATTTTACCCCCGTGGGATATATATTCTACCCACACACATTTGGAACTCTCCTGGGTACCCTCACACATATTATTCCCTCATTTAGTGGATATTTTGACAAAAAAGTGACATTTTCAAAAATCCAGAAAATTGGCTGAAAACAACTAAATAACAAGGACGCATTGGGAGAATCACTCTGGAACTGAAATTGGAACGCTCACTGACATTTGCCCTAACTGAAATTCTGATAAACGCTGGAAAAACGACTAAGTCCAAAAAAAAATGTTTTCAGCTTTTTTCAAATTTTCCCCCGTGGGATATATATTCTACCCACACACATTTGGAACTCTCCTGGGGTACCCTCACACATATTATTCCCTCATTTACTGGATATTTTCACAAAAAAGTGAAATTTTTGAAAATCCAGAAAATTGGCTGAAAACGACTAAATAACAAGGAGTCATTGGGCGAATCGCTCTGGAACTGAAATCGGAACGCTCACTGACATTTCCCCTATCTGAAAGTCTGATAAACGCCAGAAAAATCACTAAGTCCAAAGAAATTTTTATTTTTTTATTTTTTTCAATTTTACCCCCGTGGGATATATATTCTACCCACAAACATTTGGAACTCTCCTGGTGTACCCTCACACATATTATTCCTTCATTTAGTGGATATTTTCACAAAAAAGTGACATTTTCAAAAATCCAGGAAATTGGCTGAAAACGACTAAATAACAAGGACTCATTGGGAGAATCACTCTGGAACTGAAATCGGAACGCTCACTGACATTTCCCCTATCTGAAAGTCTGATAAACGCCAGAAAAATCACTAAGTCCAAAAAAAAATTTTTTTTAAACTTTTTTCAATTTTACCCCCGTGTTTTATATATTCTACCCACACACATTTGGAACTCTCCTGGGGTACCCTCACACATATTATTCCCTCATTTAGTGGATATTTTCACAAAAAAGTGAAATTTTAAAAAATCCAGAAAATTCGCTGAAAACGACTAAATAACAAGGACTCATTGGGAGAAGCAGTCTGGAACTGAAATCGGAACGCTCACTGACATTTGCCCTATCTGAAAGTCTGATAAATGCCAGAAAAATGAATAAGTCCAAAAAAAAATTTTTTTCAACTTTTTTCAATTTTACCCCCGTGGGATATATATTCTACCGACACACATTTGGAACTCTCCTGGGGTACCCTCACACATATTATTCCCTCATTTAGTGGATATTTTCACAAAAAATTGAAATTTTAAAAAATCCAGAAAATTGGCTGAAAACGACTAAATATCAAGGACTCATTGGGCGAATCGCTCTGGAACTGAAATCGGAACGCTCACTGACATTTGCCCTATCTGAAAGTCTGATAAACGCCAGAAAAATCACTAAGTCCAAAAAAATTTTTATTTTTTTATTTTTTTCAATTTTACCCCCGTGGGATATATATTCTACCCACACACATTTGGAACTCTCCTGGTGTACCCTCACACATATTATTCCTTCATTTAGTGGATATTTTCACAAAAAAGTGACATTTTCAAAAATCCAGAAAATTGGCTGAAAACGACTAAATAACAAGGACTCATTGGGCGAATCGCTCTGGAACTGAAATTGGAACGCTCACTGACATTTGCCCTATCTGAAAGTCTGATAAACGCCAGAAAAATGACTAAGTCCAAAAAAAAATTTTTTAAACTTTTTTCAATTTTACCCCCGTGGGATATATATTCTACCCACACACATTTGGAACTCTCCTGGGGTACCCTCACACATATTATTCCCTCATTTAGTGGATATTTTCACAAAAAAGTGAAATTTTCAAAAATCCAGAAAATTGGCTGAAAACGACTAAATAACAAGGACTCATTGGGAGAATCACTCTGGAACTGAAATCGGAACGCTCACTGACATTTCCCCTATCTGAAAGTCTGATAAACGTCGGAAAATTCACTAAGTCCAAAAAAAAAATTTTTCAACTTTTTTCAATTTTACCCCCGTGGCATATATATTCTTCCCACACACATTTGGAACTCTCCTGGGGTACCCTCACACATATTATTCCCTCATTTAGTGGATATTTTGACAAAAAAGTGACATTTTCAAAAATCCAGAAAATTGGCTGAAAACAACTAAATAACAAGGACTCATTGGGAGAATCACTCTGGAACTGAAATCGGAACGCTCACTGACATTCTCCCTATCTGAAAGTCTGATAAACGCCGGAAAAATGACTAAGTCCAAAAAAAAATTTTTTTCCACTTTTTTCAATTTTACCCCCGTGGGATATATATTCTAACCACACACATTTGGAACTCTCCTGGGGTATCCTCACACATATTATTCCCTCATTTAGTGGATATTTTCACAAAAAAGTGAAATTTTCAAAAATCCAGAAAATTGGCTGAAAACGACTAAATAACAAGGACTCTTTGGGCGAATCGCTCTGGAACTGAAATCGGAATGCTCAATGACATTTCCCCTAACTGAAAGTCTGATAAACGCTGGAAAAATGACTAAGTCCAAAAAAAAAATGTTTTCAGCTTTTTTCAAATTTTCCCCCGTGGGATATATATTCTACCCACACACATTTGGAACTCTCCTGGGGTACCCTCACACATATTATTCCCTCATTTACTGGATATTTTCACAAAATAGTGAAATTTTTGAAAATCCAGAAAATTGGCTGAAAACGACTAAATAACAAGGAGTCATTGGGCGAATCGCTCTGGAACTGAAATCGGAACGCTCACTGACATTTCCCCTATCTGAAAGTCTGATAAACGTCGGAAAATTCACTAAGTCCAAAAAAAATTTTTTTAAACTTTTTTCAATTTTACCCCCGTGGGATATATATTCTACCCACACACATTTGGAACTCTCCTGGGGTACCCTCACACATATTGTTCCCTCATTTACTGGATATTTTCACAAAAAAGTGAAATTTTCGAAAATCCAGAAAATTGGCTGAAAACGACTAAATAACAAGGAGTCATTGGGCGAATCGCTCTGGAACTGAAATTGGAACGCTCACTGACATTTGCCCTATCTGAAAGTCTGATAAACGCCAGAAAAATGACTAAGTCCAAAAAAAATTTTTTTAAACTTTTTTCAATTTTACCCCCGTGGGATATATATTCTACCCACACACATTTGGAACTCTCCTGGGGTACCCTCACACATATTATTCCCTCATTTTGTGGATATTTTCACAAAAAAGTGAAATTTTCAAAAATCCAGAAAATTGGCTGAAAACGACTAAATAACAAGGACTCATTGGGAGAATCACTCTGGAACTGAAATCGGAACGCTCACTGACATTTCCCCTATCTGAAAGTCTGATAAACGCCAGAAAAATGACTAAGTCCAAAAAAAAATTATTTTCAACTTTTTTCAATTTTACCCCCGTGGGATATATATTCTACCGACACACATTTGGAACTCTCCTGGGGTACCCTCACACATATTATTCCCTCATTTAGTGGATATTTTCACAAATAAGTGAAATTTTAAAAAATCCAAAAAATTGGCTGAAAACGACTAAATATCAAGGACTCATTGGGCGAATCGCTCTGGAACTGAAATCGGAACGCTCACTGACATTTCCCCTATCTGAAAGTCTGATAAATGGCAGAAAAATGACTAAGTCCAAAAAAAAATTATTTTCAACTTTTTTCAATTTTACCCCCGTGGGATATATATTCTACCGACACACATTTGGAACTCTCCTGGGGTACCCTCACACATATTATTCCCTCATTTAGTGGATATTTTCACAAAAAATTGAAATTTTCAAAAATCCAAAAAATTGTCTGAAAACGACTAAATATCAAGGACTCATTGGTTGAATCACTCTGGAACTGAAATCGGAACGCTCACTGACATTTCCCCTATCTGAAAGTCTGATAAACGCCGGAAAAATGACTAAGTCCAAAAAAAAATTTTTTTTCAACTTTTTTCAATTTTACCCCCGTGGGCTATATATTCTACCCACACACATTTGGAACTCTCCTGGGGTACCCTCACACATATTATTCCCTCATTTAGTGGATATTTTCACAAAAAAGTGAAATTTTAAAAAATCCAAAAAATTGGCTGAAAACGACTAAATATCAAGGACTCATTGGGCGAATCGCTCTGGAACTGAAATCGGAACGCTCACTGACATTTGCCCTATCTGAAAGTCTGATAAACGCCAGAAAAATGACTAAGTCCAAAAAAATATTTTTTTTTACTTTTTTCAATTTTACCCCCGTGGGATATATATTCTACCCACACACATTTGGAACTCTCCTGGGGTACCCTCACACATAATATTCCCTCATTTAGTGGATATTTTCACAAAAAAGTGAAATTTTCAAAAATCCAAAAAATTGTCTGAAAACGACTAAATATCAAGGACTCATTGGGTGAATCACCCTGGAACTGAAATCGGAATGCTCACTGACATTTCCCCTATCTGAAAGTCTGATAAACGGCAGAAAAATGACAGTCCAAAAAAAATTTTTTATCAACTTTTTTCAATTTTACCCCCGTGGGATACATATTCTACCGACACACATTTGGAACTCTCCTGGGGTACCCTCAAAATATTATTCCCTCATTTAGTGGATATTTTCACAAAAAAGTGAAATTTTCAAAAATCCAGAAAATTGGCTGAAAACTACTAAATATCAAGGACTCTTTGGGCGAATTGCTCTGGAACTGAAATCGGAACACTCACTGACATTTCCCCTATCTGAAAGTCTGATAAACGCTGGAAAAATGACTAAGTCCAAAAAAAAAATGTTTTCAACTTTTTTCAATTTTTCCCCCGTGGGATATATATTCTACCCACACACATTTGGAACTCTCCTGGGGTACCCTCACACATATTATTCCCTCATTTACTGGATATTTTCACAAAAAAGTGAAATTTTCGAAAATCCAGAAAATTGGCTGAAAACGACTAAATAACAAGGAGTCATTGGGCGAATCGCTCTGGAACTGAAATCGGAACGCTCACTGACATTTCCCCTATCTGAAAGTCTGATAAACGCCAGAAAAATCACTAAGTCCAAAAAAAATTTTATTTTTTTATTTTTTTCAATTTTACCCCCGTGGGATATATATTCTACCCACACACATTTGGAACTCTCCTGGTGTACCCTCACACATATTATTCATTCATTTAGTGGATATTTTCACAAAAAAGTGAAATTTTCAAAAATCCAGAAAATTGGCTGAAAACGACTAAATATCAAGGACTCATTGGGCGAATCGCTATGGAACTGAAATCGGAATGCTCACTGACATTTCCCCTATCTGAAAGTCTGAAAAACGCCAGAAAAATGACTAAGTCCAAAAAAAATTTTTTTCAACTTTTTTCAATTTTACCCCCGTGGGATATATATTCTACCCACACACATTTGGAACTCTCCTGGGGTACCCTCACACATATTATTCCCTCATTTAGTGGATATTTTCACAAAAAAGTGAAATTTTCAAAAATCCAGAAAATTGGCTGAAAACGACTAAATAACAAGGACTCATTGGGCGAATCGCTCTGGAACTGAAATCGGAATGCTCACTGACATTTCCCCTATCTGAAAGTCTGATAAACGACAGAAAAATGACTAAGTCCAAAAAAAAATTTTTTTCAACTTTTTTCAATTTTACCCCCGTGGGATATATATTCTACCCACACACATTTGGAACTCTCCTGGGGTACCCTCACACATATTATTCCCTCATTTAGTGGATATTTTCACAAAAAAGTGAAATTTTCAAAAATCCAGAAAATTGGCTGAAAACGACTAAATAACAATGACTCATTGGGCGAATTGCTCTGGAACTGAAATCGGAACACTCACTGACATTTCCCCTATCTGAAAGTCTGATAAACGCTGGAAAAATGACTAAGTCCAAAAAAAAAAATTTTTTCAACTTTTTTCAATTTTACCCCCGTGGGATATATATTCTTCCCACACACATTGGGAACTCTCCTGGGGTACCCTCACACATATTATTCCCTCATTTAGTGGATATTTTCACAAAAAAGTGAAATTTTCAAAAATCCAAAAAATTGGCTGAAAACGACTAAATATCAAGGACTCATTGGGTGAATCAGTCTGGAACTGAAATCGGAATGCTCACTGACTTTTCCCCTACCTGAAAGTTTGATAAACGCCAGAAAAATGACTAAGTCCAAAAAAAATTTTTTTAAACTTTTTTCAATTTTACCCCCGTGGGATATATGTTCTTCCCACACACATTTGGAACTCTCCTGGGGTACCCTCACACATATTATTCCCTCATTTAATGGATATTTTCACAAAAAAGTGATTTTCAAAAATCCAGAAAATTGGCTGAAAACGACTAAATAACAAGGACTCATTGGGTGAATCGCTCTGGAACTGAAATCGGAACGCTCACTGACATTTGCCCTATCTGAAAGTCGGATAAACGCCAGAAAAATGACTAAGTCTAAAAAAAAATTTTTTAAAACTTTTTTCAATTTTACCCCCGTGGGATATATATTCTTCCCACACACATTTGGAACTCTCCTGGGGTACCCTCACACATATTATTCCCTCATTTAGTGGATATTTTCACAAAAAAGTGAAATTTTCAAAAATCCAGAAAATTGGCTGAAAACGACTAAATAACAAGGACTCATTGGGCGAATCGCTCTGGAACTGAAATCGGAATGCTCACTGACATTTCCCCTATCTGAAAGTCTGATAAACGCCAGAAAAATGACTAAGTCCAAAAAAAAATTTTTTTCAACTTTTTTCAATTTTACCCCCGTGGGATATATATTCTACCCACACACATTTGGAACTCTCCTGGGGTACCCTCACACATATTATTCCCTCATTTAATGGATATTTTCACAAAAAAGTGAAATTTTCAAAAATCCAGAAAATTGGCTGAAAACGACTAAATAACAAGGACTCATTGGGAGAATCACTCTGGAACTGAAATCGGAACGCTAACTGACATTTCCCCTATCTGAAAGTCTGATAAACGCCAGAAAAATGACAGTCCAAAAAAAATTTTTTTAAAACTTTTTTCAATTTTACCCCCGTTTGATATATATTCTACCCACACACATTTGGAACTCTCCTGGGGTACCCTCACACATATTATTCCCTCATTTAGTGGATATTTTCACAAAAAAAGTGAAATTTTCAAAAATCCAGAAAATTGGCTGAAAACTACTAAATATCAAGGAGTCATTGGGCGAATCGCTCTGGAACTGAAATCGGAACGCTCACTGACATTTCCCCTATCTGAAAGTCTGATAAACGCCAGAAAAATCACTAAGTTCAAACAAAAAATTTTTTTAAACTTTTTTCAATTTTACCCCCGTGGGATATATATTCTACCCACACACATTTGGAACTCTCCTGGGGTACCCTCACACATATTATTCCCTCATTTAGTGGACATTTTCACAAAAAAGTGAAATTTTCAAAAATCCAGAAAATTGGCTGAAAACGACTAAATAACAATGACTCATTGGGCGAATTGCTCTGGAACTGAAATCGGAACACTCACTGACATTTCCCCTATCTGAAAGTCTGATAAACGCTGGAAAAATGACTAAGTCCAAAAAAAAAAATTTTTTCAACTTTTTTCAATTTTACCCCCGTGGGATATATTTTCTTCCCACACACATTTGGAACTCTCCTGGGGTACCGTCACACATATTATTCCCTCATTTAGTGGATATTTTCACAAAAAAGTGAAATTTTCAAAAATCCAAAAAATTGGCTGAAAACGACTAAATATCAAGGACTCATTGGGTGAATCGCTCTGGAACTGAAATCGGAACGCTCACTGACATTTCCGCTATCTGAAAGTCTGATAAACGCCAGAAAAATCACTAAGTCCAAAAAAAATTTTATTTTTTTATTTTTTTCAATTTTACCCCCGTGGGATATATATTCTACCCACACACATTTGGAACTCTCCTGGTGTACCCTCACACATATTATTCCCTCATTTAGTGGATATTTTCACAAAAAAGTGACATTTTCAAAAATCCAGAAAATTGGCTGAAAACGACTAAATAACAAGGACTCATTGGGCAAATCGCTCTGGAACTGAAATTGGAACACTCACTGACATTTCCCCTATCTGAAAGTCTGATAAACGCCAGAAAAATGACTAAGTCCAAAAAAAAATTTTTTTCAACTTTTTTCAATTTTACCCCCGTGGGATATATATTCTACCCACACACATTTGGAACTCTCCTGGGGTAACCTCACACATATTATTCCCTCATTTAGTGGATATTTTCACAAAAAAGTGACATTTTCAAAAATCCAGAAAATTGGCTGAAAACAACTAAATAACAAGGACTCATTGGGAGAATCACTCTGGAACTGAAATCGGAATGCTCACTGACATTTCCCCTATCTGAAAGTCTGATAAACGCCAGAAAAATGACTAAGTCCAAAAAAAAATTTTTTTAAACTTTTTTCAATTTTACCCCCATTTGATATATATTCTACCCGCACACATTTGGAACTCTCCTGGGGTACCCTCACACATATTATTCCCTCATTTAGTGGATATTTTCACAAAAAAAGTGAAATTTTAAAAAATCCAGAAAATTGGCTGAAAACGACTAAATATCAAGGACTCATTGGGCGAATCGCTATGGAACTGAAATCGGAATGCTCACTGACATTTCCCCTATCAGAAAGTCTGATAAACGCCAGAAAAATGACTAAGTCCAAAAAAAAATTTTTTTCAACTTTTTTCAATTTTACCCCCGTGGGATATATATTCTACCCACACACATTTGGAACTCTCCTGGGGTACCCTCACACATATTATTCCCTCATTTAGTGGATATTTTCACAAAAAAGTGACATTTTCAAAAATCCAGAAAATTGGCTGAAAACAACTAAATAACAAGGACTCATTGGGAGAATCACTCTGGAACTGAAATCGGAATGCTCACTGACATTTCCCCTATCTGAAAGTCTGATAAACGCCAGAAAAATGACTAAGTCCAAAAAAAAATTTTTTTAAACTTTTTTCAATTTTACCCCCGTTTGATATATATTCTACCCGCACACATTTGGAACTCTCCTGGGGTACCCTCACACATATTATTCCCTCATTTAGTGGATATTTTCACAAAAAAAGTGAAATTTTAAAAAATCCAGAAAATTGGCTGAAAACGACTAAATATCAAGGACTCATTGGGCGAATCGCTATGGAACTGAAATCGGAATGCTCACTGACATTTCCCCTATCAGAAAGTCTGATAAACGCCAGAAAAATGACTAAGTCCAAAAAAAAATTTTTTTCAACTTTTTTCAATTTTACCCCCGTGGGATATATATTCTACCCACACACATTTGGAACTCTCCTGGGGTACCCTCACACATATTATTCCCTCATTTAGTGGATATTTTCACAAAAAAGTGACATTTTCAAAAATCCAGAAAATTGGCTGAAAACAACTAAATAACAAGGACTCATTGGGAGAATCACTCTGGAACTGAAATCGGAATGCTAACTGACATTTTCCCTATCTGAAAGTCTGATAAACGCCGGAAAAATGACTAAGTCCAAAAAAAAATTTTTTTTAACTTTTTTCAATTTTACCCCCGTGGGATATATATTCTACCCATGCACATTTGGAACTCTCCTGGGGTACCCTCACACATATTATTCCCTCATTTAGTGGATATTTTCACAAAAAAGTGAAATTTTCAAAAATCCAGAAAATTGGCTGAAAACGACTAAATAACAAGGACTCATTGGGAGAATCACTCTGGAACCGAAATCGGAATGCTCACTGACATTTCCCCCATCTGAAAGTCTGATAAACGCCGGAAAAATGACTAAGTCCAAAAAAAATTTTTTTTCAACTTTTTTCAATTTTACCCCCGTGGGATATATATTCTACCCACACACATTTGGAACTCTCCTGGGGTACCCTCACACATATTATTCCCTCATTTAGTGGATATTTTGACAAAAAAGTGAAATTTTCAAAAATCCAAAAAATTGGCTGAAAACGACTAAATATCAAGGACTCATTGGGTGAATCAGTCTGGAACTGAAATTGGAATGCTCACTGACATTTCCCCTACCTGAAAGTCTGATAAACGCCAGAAAAATGACTAAGTCCAAAAAAAATTTTTTTAAACTTTTTTCAATTTTACCCCCGTGGGATATATATTCTACCCACACACATTTGGAACTCTCCTGGGGTACCCTCACACATATTATTCCCTCATTTAGTGTATATTTTCACAAAAAAAGTGAAATTTTCAAAAATCCAGATAATTGGCTGAAAACTACTAAATATCAAGGACTCATTGGGCGAATCGCTCTGGAACTGAAATCGGAACGCTCACTGACATTTCCCCTATCTGAAAGTCTGATAAACGCTGGAAAAACGACTAAGTCCAAAAAATTTTTTTTCAACTTTTTTCAATTTTACCCCCGTGGGATATAAATTCTTCCCACACACATTTGGAAATCTCCTGGGGTACCCTCACACATATTATTCCCTCATTTAGTGGATATTTTCACAAAAAAGTGAAATTTTCAAAAATCCAGAAAATTGGCTGAAAACGACTAAATATCAAGGACTCATTGGGTGAATCACTCTGGTACTGAAATCGGAATGCTCATTGACATTTCCCCGATCAGAAAGTCTGATAAACGCCAGAAAAATGACTAAGTCCAAAAAAAAATTTTTTTCAACTTTTTCAATTTTACCCCCATGGGATATATATTCTACCCACACACATTTGGAACTCTCCTGGGGTACCCTCACACATATTATTCCCTCATTTAGTGTATATTTTCACAAAAAAAGTGAAATTTTCAAAAATCGAGATAATTGGCTGAAAACTACTAAATATCAAGGACTCATTTGGCGAATCGCTCTGGAACTGAAATCGGAACGCTCACTGACATTTCCCCTATCTGAAAGTCTGATAAACGCTGGAAAAACGACTAAGTCCAAAAAATTTTTTTTCAACTTTTTTCAATTTTACCCCCGTGGGATATATATTCTTCCCACACACATTTGGAACTCTCCTGGGGTACCCTCACACATATTATTCCCTCATTTAGTGGATATTTTCACAAAAAAGTGAAATTTTCAAAAATCCAGAAAATTGGCTGAAAACGACTAAATATCAAGGACTCATTGGGTGAATCAGTCTGGAACTGAAATCGGAATGCTCACTGACATTTACCATACCTGAAAGTCTGATAAACACCAGAAAAATGACTAAGTCCAAAAAAATTTTTTTTAAACTTTTTTCAATTTTACCCCCGTGGGATATATATTCTACCCACACACATTTGGAACTCTCCTGGGGTACCCTCACACATATTATTCCCTCATTTAGTGGATATTTTGACAAAAAAGTGAAATTTTCAAAAATCCAAAAAATTGGCTGAAACCGACTAAATATCAAGGACTCATTGGGTGAATCACTCTGGTACTGAAATCGGAATGCTCACTGACATTTCCCCTATCAGAAAGTCTGATAAACGCCAGAAAAATGACTAAGTCCAAAAAAAAATTTTTTTCAACTTTTTTCAATTTTACCCCCGTGTGATATATATTCTACCCACACACATTTGGAACTCTCCTGGGGTACCCTCACACATATTATTCCCTCATTTAGTGTATATTTTCACAAAAAAAGTGAAATTTTCAAAAATCGAGATAATTGGCTGAAAACTACTAAATATCAAGGACTCATTGGGCGAATCGCTCTGGAACTGAAATCGGAACGCTCACTGACATTTCCCCTATCTGAAAGTCTGATAAACGCCAGAAAAATCACTAAGTCCAAAAAAAAAATTTTTTCAACTTTTTTCAATTTTACCCCCGTGGGATATATATTCTACCCACACACATTTGGAACTCTCCTGGGGTACCCTCACACATATTATTCCCTCATTTAGTGGATATTTTCACAAAAAAGTGAAATTTTCAAAAATCCAAAAAATTGTCTGAAAACGACTAAATATCAAGGACTCATTGGTGAATCGCTCTGGAACTAAAATCGGAACGCTCACTGACATTTCCCCTATCTGAAAGTCTGATAAACGCTGGAAAAACGACTAAGTCCAAAAAAATTTTTTTCAACTTTTTTCAATTTTACCCCCGTGGGATATATATTCTTCCCACACACATTTGGAACTCTCCTGGGGTACCCTCACACATATTATTCCCTCATTTAGTGGATATTTTCACAAAAAAGTGAAATTTTCAAAAATCCAGAAAATTGGCTGAAAACGACTAAATATCAAGTACTCATTGGGTGAATCACTCTGGTACTGAAATCGGAATGCTCATTGACATTTCCCCGATCAGAAAGTCTGATAAACGCCAGAAAAATCACTAAGTCCAAAAAAAAAATTTTTTCAACTTTTTTCAATTTTACCCCCGTGGGATATATATTCTACCCACACACATTTGGAACTCTCCTGGGGTACCCTCACACATATTATTCCCTCATTTAGTGTATATTTTCACAAAAAAAGTGAAATTTTCAAAAATCCAGATAATTGGCTGAAAACTACTAAATATCAAGGACTCATTGGGCGAATCGCTCTGGAACTGAAATCGGAACGCTCACTGACATTTCCCCTATCAGAAAGTCTGATGAACGCCAGAAAAATGACTAAGTCCAAAAAAAAATTTTTTTCAACTTTTTTCAATTTTACCCCCGTGGGATATATATTCTACCCACACACATTTGGAACTCTCCTGGGGTACCCTCACACATATTATTCCCTCATTTAGTGTATATTTTCACAAAAAAAGTGAAATTTTCAAAAATCGAGATAATTGGCTGAAAACTACTAAATATCAAGGACTCATTGGGCGAATCGCTCTGGAACTGAAATCGGAACGCTCACTGACATTTCCCCTATCTGAAAGTCTGATAAACGCCAGAAAAATCACTAAATCCAAAAAAAAAATCTTTTCAACTTTTTTCAATTTTACCCCCATGGGATATATATTCTACCCACACACACTTGGAACTCTCCTGGGGTACCCTCACACATATTATTCCCTCATTTAGTGGATATTTTCACAAAAAAGTGAAATTTTCAAAAATCCAGAAAATTGGCTGAAAACGACTAAATATCAAGGACTCATTGGGTGAATCAGTCTGGAACTGAAATCGGAATGCTCACTGACATTTACCATACCTGAAAGTCTGATAAACACCAGAAAAATGACTAAGTCCAAAAAAATTTTTTTTAAACTTTTTTCAATTTTACCCCCGTGGGATATATATTCTACCCACACACATTTGGAACTCTCCTGGGGTACCCTCACACATATTATTCCCTCATTTAGTGGATATTTTGACAAAAAAGTGAAATTTTCAAAAATCCAAAAAATTGGCTGAAACCGACTAAATATCAAGGACTCATTGGGTGAATCACTCTGGTACTGAAATCGGAATGCTCACTGACATTTCCCCTATCAGAAAGTCTGATAAACGCCAGAAAAATGACTAAGTCCAAAAAAAAATTTTTTTCAACTTTTTTCAATTTTACCCCCGTGTGATATATATTCTACCCACACACATTTGGAACTCTCCTGGGGTACCCTCACACATATTATTCCCTCATTTAGTGTATATTTTCACAAAAAAAGTGAAATTTTCAAAAATCGAGATAATTGGCTGAAAACTACTAAATATCAAGGACTCATTGGGCGAATCGCTCTGGAACTGAAATCGGAACGCTCACTGACATTTCCCCTATCTGAAAGTCTGATAAACGCCAGAAAAATCACTAAGTCCAAAAAAAAAATTTTTTCAACTTTTTTCAATTTTACCCCCGTGGGATATATATTCTACCCACACACATTTGGAACTCTCCTGGGGTACCCTCACACATATTATTCCCTCATTTAGTGGATATTTTCACAAAAAAGTGAAATTTTCAAAAATCCAAAAAATTGTCTGAAAACGACTAAATATCAAGGACTCATTGGTGAATCGCTCTGGAACTAAAATCGGAACGCTCACTGACATTTCCCCTATCTGAAAGTCTGATAAACGCTGGAAAAACGACTAAGTCCAAAAAAATTTTTTTCAACTTTTTTCAATTTTACCCCCGTGGGATATATATTCTTCCCACACACATTTGGAACTCTCCTGGGGTACCCTCACACATATTATTCCCTCATTTAGTGGATATTTTCACAAAAAAGTGAAATTTTCAAAAATCCAGAAAATTGGCTGAAAACGACTAAATATCAAGTACTCATTGGGTGAATCACTCTGGTACTGAAATCGGAATGCTCATTGACATTTCCCCGATCAGAAAGTCTGATAAACGCCAGAAAAATCACTAAGTCCAAAAAAAAAATTTTTTCAACTTTTTTCAATTTTACCCCCGTGGGATATATATTCTACCCACACACATTTGGAACTCTCCTGGGGTACCCTCACACATATTATTCCCTCATTTAGTGTATATTTTCACAAAAAAAGTGAAATTTTCAAAAATCCAGATAATTGGCTGAAAACTACTAAATATCAAGGACTCATTGGGCGAATCGCTCTGGAACTGAAATCGGAACGCTCACTGACATTTCCCCTATCAGAAAGTCTGATGAACGCCAGAAAAATGACTAAGTCCAAAAAAAAATTTTTTTCAACTTTTTTCAATTTTACCCCCGTGGGATATATATTCTACCCACACACATTTGGAACTCTCCTGGGGTACCCTCACACATATTATTCCCTCATTTAGTGTATATTTTCACAAAAAAAGTGAAATTTTCAAAAATCGAGATAATTGGCTGAAAACTACTAAATATCAAGGACTCATTGGGCGAATCGCTCTGGAACTGAAATCGGAACGCTCACTGACATTTCCCCTATCTGAAAGTCTGATAAACGCCAGAAAAATCACTAAATCCAAAAAAAAAATCTTTTCAACTTTTTTCAATTTTACCCCCATGGGATATATATTCTACCCACACACACTTGGAACTCTCCTGGGGTACCCTCACACATATTATTCCCTCATTTAGTGGATATTTTCACAAAAAAGTGAAATTTTCAAAAATCCAAAAAATTGTCTGAAAACGACTAAATATCAAGGACTCATTGGGTGAATCGCTCTGGAACTGAAATCGGAACGCTCACTGACATTTCCCCTATCTGAAAGTCTGATAAACGCTGGAAAAACGACTAAGTCCAAAAAATTTTTTTTCAACTTTTTTCAATTTTACCCCCGTGGGATATATATTCTTCCCACACACATTTGGAACTCTCCTGGGGTACCCTCACACATATTATTCCCTCATTTAGTGGATATTTTCACAAAAAAGTGAAATTTTCAAAAATCCAGAAAATTGGCTGAAAACGACTAAATATCAAGGACTCATTGGGTGAATCAGTCTGGAACTGAAATCGGAATGCTCACTGACATTTCCCCTACCTGAAAGTCTGATAAACGCCAGAAAAATGACTAAGTCCAAAAAAATTTTTTTAAACTTTTTTCAATTTTACCCCCGTGGGATATATATTCTACCCACACACATTTGGAACTCTCCTGGGGTACCCTCACACATATTATTCCCTCATTTAGTGGATATTTTGACAAAAAAGTGAAATTTTCAAAAATCCAAAAAATTGGCTGAAAACGACTAAATATCAAGGACTCATTGGGTGAATCACTCTGGTACTGAAATCGGAATGCTCACTGACATTTCCCGTATCTGAAAGTCTGATAAACGCCAGAAAAATCACTAAGTCCAAAAAAAAAAATTTTTCAACTTTTTTCAATTTTACCCCCGTGGGATATATATTCTACCCACACACATTTGGAACTCTCCTGGGGTACCCTCACACATATTATTCCCTCATTTAGTGTATATTTTCACAAAAAAAGTGAAATTTTCAAAAATCCAGATAATTGGCTGAAAACTACTAAATATCAAGGACTCATTGGGCGAATCGCTCTGGAACTGAAATCGGAACGCTCACTGACATTTCCCCTATCTGAAAGTCTGATAAACGCTGGAAAAACGACTAAGTCCAAAAAATTTTTTTTCAACTTTTTTCAATTTTACCCCCGTGGGATATATATTCTTCCCACACACATTTGGAACTCTCCTGGGGTACCCTCACACATATTATTCCCTCATTTAGTGTATATTTTCACAAAAAAAGTGAAATTTTCAAAAATCCAAAAAATTGGCTGAAAACGACTAAATATCAGGGACTCATTGGGTGAATCACTCTGGTACTGAAATCGGAATGCTCACTGACATTTCCCCTATCAGAAAGTCTGATGAACGCCAGAAAAATGACTAAGTCCAAAAAAAAATTTTTTTCAACTTTTTTCAATTTTACCCCCGTGGGATATATATTCTACCCACACACATTTGGAACTCTCCTGGGGTACCCTCACACATATTATTCCCTCATTTAGTGGATATTTTCACAAAAAAGTGAAATTTTCAAAAATCCAGAAAATTGGCTGAAAACGACTAAATATCAAGGACTCATTGGGTGAATCAGTCTGGAACTGAAATCGGAATGCTCACTGACATTTCCCCTACCTGAAAGTCTGATAAACGCCAGAAAAATGGCTAAGTCCAAAAAAAATTTTTTTAAACTTTTTTCAATTTTACCCCCGTGGGATATATATTCTACACACACACATTTGGAACTCTCCTGGGGTACCCTCACACATATTATTCCCTCATTTAGTGGATATTTTGACAAAAAAGTGAAATTTTCAAAAATTCAAAAAATTGGCTGAAAACGACTAAATATCAAGGACTCATTGGGTGAATCACTCTGGTACTGAAATCGGAATGCTCATTGACATTTCCCCGATCAGAAAGTCTGATAAACGCCAGAAAAATGACTAAGTCCAAAAAAAAATTTTTTTCAACTTTTTTCAATTTTACCCCCATGGGATATATATTCTACCCACACACATTTGGAACTCTCCTGGGGAACCCTCACACATATTATTCCCTCATTTAGTGTATATTTTCACAAAAAAAGTGAAATTTTCAAAAATCCAGATAATTGGCTGAAAACTACTAAATATCAAGGACTCATTGGGCGAATCGCTCTGGAACTGAAATCGGAACGCTCACTGACATTTCCCCTATCTGAAAGTCTGATAAACGCCAGAAAAATGACTAAGTCCAAAAAAAAATTTTTCAACTTTTTTCAATTTTACCCCCGTGGGATATATATTCTACCCACACACATTTGGAACTCTCCTGGGGTACCCTCACACATATTATTCCCTCATTTAGTGTATATTTTCACAAAAAAAGTGAAATTTTCAAAAATCCAGATAATTGGCTGAAAACTACTAAATATCAAGGACTCATTGGGCGAATCGCTCTGGAACTGAAATCGGAACGCTCACTGACATTTCCCCTATCTGAAAGTCTGATAAACGCCAGAAAAATGACTAAGTCCAAAAAAAATTTTTTCAACTTTTTTCAATTTTACCCCCGTGGGATATATATTCTACCCACACACATTTGGAACTCTCCTGGGGTACCCTCACACATATTATTCCCTCATTTAGTGTATATTTTCACAAAAAAAGTGAAATTTTCAAAAATCCAGATAATTGGCTGAAAACGACTAAATATCAAGGACTCATTGGGTGAATCAGTCTGGAACTGAAATCGGAATGCTCACTGACATTTCCCATACCAGAAAGTCTGATAAACACCAGAAAAATGACTAAGTCCAAAAAAAATTTTTTTAAACTTTTTTCAATTTTACCCCGTGGGATATATATTCTACCCACACACACTTGGAACTCTCCTGGGGTACCCTCACACATATTATTCCCTCATTTAGTGGATATTTTCACAAAAAAGTGAAATTTTCAAAAATCCAAAAAATTGTCTGAAAACGACTAAATATCAAGGACTCATTGGGTGAATCGCTCTGGAACTGAAATCGGAACGCTCACTGACATTTCCCCTATCTGAAAGTCTGATAAACGCTGGAAAAACGACTAAGTCCAAAAAATTTTTTTTCAACTTTTTTCAATTTTACCCCCGTGGGATATATATTCTTCCCACACACATTTGGAACTCTCCTGGGGTACCCTCACACATATTATTCCCTCATGCAGTGGATATTTTCACAAAAAAGTGAAATTTTCAAAAATCCAGAAAATTGGCTGAAAACAACTAAATAACAAGGACTCATTGGGCGAATCACTCTGGAACTGAAATCGGAACGCTCACTGACATTTCCCCTATGTGAAAGTCTGATAAACGCCGGAAAAATGACTAAGTCCAAAAAAATTTTTTTAAACTTTTTTCAATTTTACCCCCGTGGGATATATATTCTACCCACACACATTTGGAACTCTCCTGGGGTACCCTCACACATATTATTCCCTCATTTAGTGGATATTTTGACAAAAAAGTGAAATTTTCAAAAATCCAAAAAATTGGCTGAAAACGACTAAATATCAAGGACTCATTGGGTGAATCACTCTGGTACTGAAATCGGAATGCTCACTGACATTTCCCGTATCTGAAAGTCTGATAAACGCCAGAAAAATCACTAAGTCCAAAAAAAAAAATTTTTCAACTTTTTTCAATTTTACCCCCGTGGGATATATATTCTACCCACACACATTTGGAACTCTCCTGGGGTACCCTCACACATATTATTCCCTCATTTAGTGTATATTTTCACAAAAAAAGTGAAATTTTCAAAAATCCAGATAATTGGCTGAAAACTACTAAATATCAAGGACTCATTGGGCGAATCGCTCTGGAACTGAAATCGGAACGCTCACTGACATTTCCCCTATCTGAAAGTCTGATAAACGCTGGAAAAACGACTAAGTCCAAAAAATTTTTTTTCAACTTTTTTCAATTTTACCCCCGTGGGATATATATTCTTCCCACACACATTTGGAACTCTCCTGGGGTACCCTCACACATATTATTCCCTCATTTAGTGTATATTTTCACAAAAAAAGTGAAATTTTCAAAAATCCAAAAAATTGGCTGAAAACGACTAAATATCAGGGACTCATTGGGTGAATCACTCTGGTACTGAAATCGGAATGCTCACTGACATTTCCCCTATCAGAAAGTCTGATGAACGCCAGAAAAATGACTAAGTCCAAAAAAAAATTTTTTTCAACTTTTTTCAATTTTACCCCCGTGGGATATATATTCTACCCACACACATTTGGAACTCTCCTGGGGTACCCTCACACATATTATTCCCTCATTTAGTGGATATTTTCACAAAAAAGTGAAATTTTCAAAAATCCAGAAAATTGGCTGAAAACGACTAAATATCAAGGACTCATTGGGTGAATCAGTCTGGAACTGAAATCGGAATGCTCACTGACATTTCCCCTACCTGAAAGTCTGATAAACGCCAGAAAAATGGCTAAGTCCAAAAAAAATTTTTTTAAACTTTTTTCAATTTTACCCCCGTGGGATATATATTCTACACACACACATTTGGAACTCTCCTGGGGTACCCTCACACATATTATTCCCTCATTTAGTGGATATTTTGACAAAAAAGTGAAATTTTCAAAAATTCAAAAAATTGGCTGAAAACGACTAAATATCAAGGACTCATTGGGTGAATCACTCTGGTACTGAAATCGGAATGCTCATTGACATTTCCCCGATCAGAAAGTCTGATAAACGCCAGAAAAATGACTAAGTCCAAAAAAAAATTTTTTTCAACTTTTTTCAATTTTACCCCCATGGGATATATATTCTACCCACACACATTTGGAACTCTCCTGGGGAACCCTCACACATATTATTCCCTCATTTAGTGTATATTTTCACAAAAAAAGTGAAATTTTCAAAAATCCAGATAATTGGCTGAAAACTACTAAATATCAAGGACTCATTGGGCGAATCGCTCTGGAACTGAAATCGGAACGCTCACTGACATTTCCCCTATCTGAAAGTCTGATAAACGCCAGAAAAATGACTAAGTCCAAAAAAAAATTTTTCAACTTTTTTCAATTTTACCCCCGTGGGATATATATTCTACCCACACACATTTGGAACTCTCCTGGGGTACCCTCACACATATTATTCCCTCATTTAGTGTATATTTTCACAAAAAAAGTGAAATTTTCAAAAATCCAGATAATTGGCTGAAAACTACTAAATATCAAGGACTCATTGGGCGAATCGCTCTGGAACTGAAATCGGAACGCTCACTGACATTTCCCCTATCTGAAAGTCTGATAAACGCCAGAAAAATGACTAAGTCCAAAAAAAATTTTTTCAACTTTTTTCAATTTTACCCCCGTGGGATATATATTCTACCCACACACATTTGGAACTCTCCTGGGGTACCCTCACACATATTATTCCCTCATTTAGTGTATATTTTCACAAAAAAAGTGAAATTTTCAAAAATCCAGATAATTGGCTGAAAACGACTAAATATCAAGGACTCATTGGGTGAATCAGTCTGGAACTGAAATCGGAATGCTCACTGACATTTCCCATACCAGAAAGTCTGATAAACACCAGAAAAATGACTAAGTCCAAAAAAAATTTTTTTAAACTTTTTTCAATTTTACCCCGTGGGATATATATTCTACCCACACACATTTGGAACTCTCCTGGGGTACCCTCACACATATTATTCCCTCATTTAGTGGATATTTTCACAAAAAAGTGAAATTTTCAAAAATCCAAAAAATTGGCTGAAAACGACTAAATATCAAGGACTCATTGGGTGAATCACTCTGGTACTGAAATCGGAATGCTCACTGACATTTCCCCTATCAGAAAGACTGATAAACGCCAGAAAAATGACTAAGTCCAAAAAAAAATTTTTTGCAACTTTTTTCAATTTTACCCCCGTGGGATATATATTCTATCCACACACACTTGGAACTCTCCTGGGGTACCCTCACACATATTATTCCCTCATTTAGTGTATATTTTCACAAAAAAAGTGAAATTTTCAAAAATCGAGATAATTGGCTGAAAACTACTAAATATCAAGGACTCATTGGGCGAATCGCTCTGGAACTGAAATCGGAACGCTCACTGACATTTCCCGTATCTGAAAGTCTGATAAACGCCAGAAAAATCACTAAGTCCAAAAAAAAAAATTTTTCAACTTTTTTCAATTTTACCCCCGTGGGATATATATTCTACCCACACACATTTGGAACTCTCCTGGGGTACCCTCACACATATTATTCCCTCATTTAGTGTATATTTTCACAAAAAAAGTGAAATTTTCAAAAATCCAGATAATTGGCTGAAAACTACTAAATATCAAGGACTCATTGGGCGAATCGCTCTGGAACTGAAATCGGAACGCTCACTGACATTTCCCCTATCTGAAAGTCTGATAAACGCTGGAAAAACGACTAAGTCCAAAAAATTTTTTTTCAACTTTTTTCAATTTTACCCCCGTGGGATATATATTCTTCCCACACACATTTGGAACTCTCCTGGGGAACCCTCACACATATTATTCCCTCATTTAGTGGATATTTTCACAAAAAAGTGAAATTTTCAAAAGTCCAAAAAATTGGCTGAAAACGACTAAATATCAAGGACTCATTGGGTGAATCACTCTGGTACTGAAATCGGAATGCTCACTGACATTTCCCCTATCTGAAAGTCTGATAAACGCCAGAAAAATGACTAAGTCCAAAAAAAAATTTTTTTCAACTTTTTTCAATTTTACCCCCGTGGGATATATATTCTACCCACACACATTTGGAACTCACCTGGGGTACCCTCACACATATTATTCCCTCATTTAGTGTATATTTTCACAAAAAAAGTGAAATTTTCAAAAATCCAGATAATTGGCTGAAAACTACTAAATATCAAGGACTCATTGGGCGAATCGCTCTGGAACTGAAATCGGAACGCTCACTGACATTTCCCCTATCTGAAAGTCTGATAAACGCTGGAAAAACGACTAAGTCCAAAAAATTTTTTTTCAACTTTTTTCAATTTTACCCCCGTGGGATATATATTCTTCCCACACACATTTGGAACTCTCCTGGGGTACCCTCACACATATTATTCCCTCATTTAGTGTATATTTTCACAAAAAAAGTGAAATTTTCAAAAATCCAAAAAATTGGCTGAAAACGACTAAATATCAGGGACTCATTGGGTGAATCACTCTGGTACTGAAATCGGAATGCTCACTGACATTTCCCCTACCTGAAAGTCTGATAAACGCCAGAAAAATGACTAAGTCCAAAAAAAATTTTTTTAAACTTTTTTCAATTTTACCCCCGTGGGATATATATTCTACACACACACATTTGGAACTCTCCTGGGGTACCCTCACACATATTATTCCCTCATTTAGTGGATATTTTGACAAAAAAGTGAAATTTTCAAAAATTCAAAAAATTGGCTGAAAACGACTAAATATCAAGGACTCATTGGGTGAATCACTCTGGTACTGAAATCGGAATGCTCATTGACATTTCCCCGATCAGAAAGTCTGATAAACGCCAGAAAAATGACTAAGTCCAAAAAAAAATTTTTTTCAACTTTTTTCAATTTTACCCCCATGGGATATATATTCTACCCACACACATTTGGAACTCTCCTGGGGTACCCTCACACATATTATTCCCTCATTTAGTGTATATTTTCACAAAAAAAGTGAAATTTTCAAAAATCCAGATAATTGGCTGAAAACTACTAAATATCAAGGACTCATTGGGCGAATCGCTCTGGAACTGAAATCGGAACGCTCACTGACATTTCCCCTATCTGAAAGTCTGATAAACGCCAGAAAAATGACTAAGTCCAAAAAAAAATTTTTCAACTTTTTTCAATTTTACCCCCGTGGGATATATATTCTACCCACACACATTTGGAACTCTCCTGGGGTACCCTCACACATATTATTCCCTCATTTAGTGTATATTTTCACAAAAAAAGTGAAATTTTCAAAAATCCAGATAATTGGCTGAAAACTACTAAATATCAAGGACTCATTGGGCGAATCGCTCTGGAACTGAAATCGGAACGCTCACTGACATTTCCCCTATCTGAAAGTCTGATAAACGCCAGAAAAATGACTAAGTCCAAAAAAAATTTTTTCAACTTTTTTCAATTTTACCCCCGTGGGATATATATTCTACCCACACACATTTGGAACTCTCCTGGGGTACCCTCACACATATTATTCCCTCATTTAGTGTATATTTTCACAAAAAAAGTGAAATTTTCAAAAATCCAGATAATTGGCTGAAAACTACTAAATATCAAGGACTCATTGGGCGAATCGCTCTGGAACTGAAATCGGAACGCTCACTGACATTTCCCCTATCTGAAAGTCTGATAAACGCCAGAAAAATGACTAAGTCCAAAAAAAATTTTTTTTAAACTTTTTTCAATTTTACCCCCGTGGGATATATATTCTACCCACACACATTTGGAACTCTCCTGGGGTACCCTCACACATATTATTCCCTCATTTAGTGGATATTTTCACAAAAAAGTGAAATTTTCAAAAATCCAAAAAATTGTCTGAAAACGACTAAATATCAAGGACTCATTGGGTGAATCGCTCTGGAACTGAAATCGGAACGCTCACTGACATTTCCCCTATCTGAAAGTCTGATAAACGCTGGAAAAACGACTAAGTCCAAAAAATTTTTTTTCAACTTTTTTCAATTTTACCCCCGTGGGATATATATTCTTCCCACACACATTTGGAACTCTCCTGGGGTACCCTCACACATATTATTCCCTCATTTAGTGTATATTTTCACAAAAAAGTGAAATTTTCAAAAATCCAGAAAATTGGCTGAAAACGACTAAATATCAAGGACTCATTGGGTGAATCAGTCTGGAACTGAAATCGGAATGCTCACTGACATTTCCCCTACCTGAAAGTCTGATAAACGCCAGAAAAATGACTAAGTCCAAAAAAAATTTTTTTAAACTTTTTTCAATTTTACCCCCGTGGGATATATATTCTACACACACACATTTGGAACTCTCCTGGGGTACCCTCACACATATTATTCCCTCATTTAGTGGATATTTTGACAAAAAAGTGAAATTTTCAAAAATTCAAAAAATTGGCTGAAAACGACTAAATATCAAGGACTCATTGGGTGAATCACTCTGGTACTGAAATCGGAATGCTCATTGACATTTCCCCGATCAGAAAGTCTGATAAACGCCAGAAAAATGACTAAGTCCAAAAAAAAATTTTTTTCAACTTTTTTCAATTTTACCCCCATGGGATATATATTCTACCCACACACATTTGGAACTCTCCTGGGGTACCCTCACACATATTATTCCCTCATTTAGTGTATATTTTCACAAAAAAAGTGAAATTTTCAAAAATCCAGATAATTGGCTGAAAACTACTAAATATCAAGGACTCATTGGGCGAATCGCTCTGGAACTGAAATCGGAACGCTCACTGACATTTCCCCTATCTGAAAGTCTGATAAACGCCAGAAAAATGACTAAGTCCAAAAAAAAATTTTTCAACTTTTTTCAATTTTACCCCCGTGGGATATATATTCTACCCACACACATTTGGAACTCTCCTGGGGTACCCTCACACATATTATTCCCTCATTTAGTGGATATTTTCACAAAAAAGTGAAATTTTCAAAAATCCAGAAAATTGGCTGAAAACGACTAAATATCAAGGACTCATTGGGTGAATCAGTCTGGAACTGAAATCGGAATGCTCACTGACATTTCCCATACCAGAAAGTCTGATAAACACCAGAAAAATGACTAAGTCCAAAAAAAATTTTTTTAAACTTTTTTCAATTTTACCCCGTGGGATATATATTCTACCCACACACATTTGGAACTCTCCTGGGGTACCCTCACACATATTATTCCCTCATTTAGTGGATATTTTCACAAAAAAGTGAAATTTTCAAAAATCCAAAAAATTGGCTGAAAACGACTAAATATCAAGGACTCATTGGGTGAATCACTCTGGTACTGAAATCGGAATGCTCACTGACATTTCCCCTATCAGAAAGACTGATAAACGCCAGAAAAATGACTAAGTCCAAAAAAAAATTTTTTGCAACTTTTTTCAATTTTACCCCCGTGGGATATATATTCTATCCACACACACTTGGAACTCTCCTGGGGTACCCTCACACATATTATTCCCTCATTTAGTGTATATTTTCACAAAAAAAGTGAAATTTTCAAAAATCGAGATAATTGGCTGAAAACTACTAAATATCAAGGACTCATTGGGCGAATCGCTCTAGAACTGAAATCGGAACGCTCACTGACATTTCCCCTATCTGAAAGTCTGATAAACGCTGGAAAAACGACTAAGTCCAAAAAATTTTTTTTCAACTTTTTTCAATTTTACCCCCGTGGGATATATATTCTTCCCACACACATTTGGAACTCTCCTGGGGTACCCTCACACATATTATTCCCTCATTTAGTGTATATTTTCACAAAAAAAGTGAAATTTTCAAAAATCCAAAAAATTGGCTGAAAACGACTAAATATCAGGGACTCATTGGGTGAATCACTCTGGTACTGAAATCGGAATGCTCACTGACATTTCCCCTATCAGAAAGTCTGATGAACGCCAGAAAAATGACTAAGTCCAAAAAAAAATTTTTTTCAACTTTTTTCAATTTTACCCCCGTGGGATATATATTCTACCCACACACATTTGGAACTCTCCTGGGGTACCCTCACACATATTATTCCCTCATTTAGTGGATATTTTCACAAAAAAGTGAAATTTTCAAAAATCCAGAAAATTGGCTGAAAACGACTAAATATCAAGGACTCATTGGGTGAATCAGTCTGGAACTGAAATCGGAATGCTCACTGACATTTCCCCTACCTGAAAGTCTGATAAACGCCAGAAAAATGACTAAGTCCAAAAAAAATTTTTTTAAACTTTTTTCAATTTTACCCCCGTGGGATATATATTCTACACACACACATTTGGAACTCTCCTGGGGTACCCTCACACATATTATTCCCTCATTTAGTGGATATTTTGACAAAAAAGTGAAATTTTCAAAAATTCAAAAAATTGGCTGAAAACGACTAAATATCAAGGACTCATTGGGTGAATCACTCTGGTACTGAAATCGGAATGCTCATTGACATTTCCCCGATCAGAAAGTCTGATAAACGCCAGAAAAATGACTAAGTCCAAAAAAAAATTTTTTTCAACTTTTTTCAATTTTACCCCCATGGGATATATATTCTACCCACACACATTTGGAACTCTCCTGGGGTACCCTCACACATATTATTCCCTCATTTAGTGTATATTTTCACAAAAAAAGTGAAATTTTCAAAAATCCAGATAATTGGCTGAAAACTACTAAATATCAAGGACTCATTGGGCGAATCGCTCTGGAACTGAAATCGGAACGCTCACTGACATTTCCCCTATCTGAAAGTCTGATAAACGCCAGAAAAATGACTAAGTCCAAAAAAAAATTTTTCAACTTTTTTCAATTTTACCCCCGTGGGATATATATTCTACCCACACACATTTGGAACTCTCCTGGGGTACCCTCACACATATTATTCCCTCATTTAGTGTATATTTTCACAAAAAAAGTGAAATTTTCAAAAATCCAAATAATTGGCTGAAAACTACTAAATATCAAGGACTCATTGGGCGAATCGCTCTGGAACTGAAATCGGAACGCTCACTGACATTTCCCCTATCTGAAAGTCTGATAAACGCCAGAAAAATGACTAAGTCCAAAAAAAATTTTTTCAACTTTTTTCAATTTTACCCCCGTGGGATATATATTCTACACACACACATTTGGAACTCTCCTGGGGTACCCTCACACATATTATTCCCTCATTTAGTGTATATTTTCACAAAAAAAGTGAAATTTTCAAAAATCCAGATAATTGGCTGAAAACTACTAAATATCAAGGACTCATTGAGCGAATCGCTCTGGAACTGAAATCGGAACGCTCACTGACATTTCCCCTATCTGAAAGTCTGATAAACGCCAGAAAAATGACTAAGTCCAAAAAAAATTTTTTTTAAACTTTTTTCAATTTTACCCCCGTGGGATATATATTCTACCCACACACATTTGGAACTCTCCTGGGGTACCCTCACACATATTATTCCCTCATTTAGTGGATATTTTCACAAAAAAGTGAAATTTTCAAAAATCCAAAAAATTGTCTGAAAACGACTAAATATCAAGGACTCATTGGGTGAATCGCTCTGGAACTGAAATCGGAACGCTCACTGACATTTCCCCTATCTGAAAGTCTGATAAACGCCAGAAAAACGACTAAGTCCAAAAAATTTTTTTTCAACTTTTTTCAATTTTACCCCCGTGGGATATATATTCTTCCCACACACATTTGGAACTCTCCTGGGGTACCCTCACACATATTATTCCCTCATTTAGTGGATATTTTCACAAAAAAGTGAAATTTTCAAAAATCCAGAAAATTGGCTGAAAACGACTAAATATCAAGGACTCATTGGGTGAATCAGTCTGGAACTGAAATCGGAATGCTCACTGACATTTCCCATACCAGAAAGTCTGATAAACACCAGAAAAATGACTAAGTCCAAAAAAAATTTTTTTAACCTTTTTTCAATTTTACCCCGTGGGATATATATTCTACCCACACACATTTGGAACTCTCCTGGGGTACCCTCACACATATTATTCCCTCATTTAGTGGATATTTTGACAAAAAAGTGAAATTTTCAAAAATCCAAAAAATTGGCTGAAACCGACTAAATATCAAGGACTCATTGGGCGAATCGCTCTGGAACTGAAATCGGAACGCTCACTGACATTTCCCCTATCTGAAAGTCTGATAAACGCCAGAAAAATGACTAAGTCCAAAAAAAAATTTTTCAACTTTTTTCAATTTTACCCCCGTGGGATATATATTCTACCCACACACATTTGGAACTCTCCTGGGGTACCCTCACACATATTATTCCCTCATTTAGTGTATATTTTCACAAAAAAAGTGAAATTTTCAAAAATCCAGATAATTGGCTGAAAACTACTAAATATCAAGGACTCATTGGGCGAATCGCTCTGGAACTGAAATCGGAACGCTCACTGACATTTCCCCTATCTGAAAGTCTGATAAACGCCAGAAAAATGACTAAGTCCAAAAAAAATTTTTTCAACTTTTTTCAATTTTACCCCCGTGGGATATATATTCTACCCACACACATTTGGAACTCTCCTGGGGTACCCTCACACATATTATTCCCTCATTTAGTGTATATTTTCACAAAAAAAGTGAAATTTTCAAAAATCCAGATAATTGGCTGAAAACGACTAAATATCAAGGACTCATTGGGTGAATCAGTCTGGAACTGAAATCGGAATGCTCACTGACATTTCCCATACCAGAAAGTCTGATAAACACCAGAAAAATGACTAAGTCCAAAAAAAATTTTTTTAAACTTTTTTCAATTTTACCCCGTGGGATATATATTCTACCCACACACATTTGGAACTCTCCTGGGGTACCCTCACACATATTATTCCCTCATTTAGTGGATATTTTCACAAAAAAGTGAAATTTTCAAAAATCCAAAAAATTGGCTGAAAACGACTAAATATCAAGGACTCATTGGGTGAATCACTCTGGTACTGAAATCGGAATGCTCACTGACATTTCCCCTATCAGAAAGACTGATAAACGCCAGAAAAATGACTAAGTCCAAAAAAAAATTTTTTGCAACTTTTTTCAATTTTACCCCCGTGGGATATATATTCTATCCACACACACTTGGAACTCTCCTGGGGTACCCTCTCACATATTATTCCCTCATTTAGTGTATATTTTCACAAAAAAAGTGAAATTTTCAAAAATCGAGATAATTGGCTGAAAACTACTAAATATCAAGGACTCATTGGGCGAATCGCTCTGGAACTGAAATCGGAACGCTCACTGACATTTCCCGTATCTGAAAGTCTGATAAACGCCAGAAAAATCACTAAGTCCAAAAAAAAAAATTTTTCAACTTTTTTCAATTTTACCCCCGTGGGATATATATTCTACCCACACACATTTGGAACTCTCCTGGGGTACCCTCACACATATTATTCCCTCATTTAGTGTATATTTTCACAAAAAAAGTGAAATTTTCAAAAATCCAGATAATTGGCTGAAAACTACTAAATATCAAGGACTCATTGGGCGAATCGCTCTGGAACTGAAATCGGAACGCTCACTGACATTTCCCCTATCTGAAAGTCTGATAAACGCTGGAAAAACGACTAAGTCCAAAAAATTTTTTTTCAACTTTTTTCAATTTTACCCCCGTGGGATATATATTCTTCCCACACACATTTGGAACTCTCCTGGGGAACCCTCACACATATTATTCCCTCATTTAGTGGATATTTTCACAAAAAAGTGAAATTTTCAAAAGTCCAAAAAATTGGCTGAAAACGACTAAATATCAAGGACTCATTGGGTGAATCACTCTGGTACTGAAATCGGAATGCTCACTGACATTTCCCCTATCTGAAAGTCTGATAAACGCCAGAAAAATGACTAAGTCCAAAAAAAAATTTTTTTCAACTTTTTTCAATTTTACCCCCGTGGGATATATATTCTACCCACACACATTTGGAACTCACCTGGGGTACCCTCACACATATTATTCCCTCATTTAGTGTATATTTTCACAAAAAAAGTGAAATTTTCAAAAATCCAGATAATTGGCTGAAAACTACTAAATATCAAGGACTCATTGGGCGAATCGCTCTGGAACTGAAATCGGAACGCTCACTGACATTTCCCCTATCTGAAAGTCTGATAAACGCTGGAAAAACGACTAAGTCCAAAAAATTTTTTTTCAACTTTTTTCAATTTTACCCCCGTGGGATATATATTCTTCCCACACACATTTGGAACTCTCCTGGGGTACCCTCACACATATTATTCCCTCATTTAGTGTATATTTTCACAAAAAAAGTGAAATTTTCAAAAATCCAAAAAATTGGCTGAAAACGACTAAATATCAGGGACTCATTGGGTGAATCACTCTGGTACTGAAATCGGAATGCTCACTGACATTTCCCCTACCTGAAAGTCTGATAAACGCCAGAAAAATGACTAAGTCCAAAAAAAATTTTTTTAAACTTTTTTCAATTTTACCCCCGTGGGATATATATTCTACACACACACATTTGGAACTCTCCTGGGGTACCCTCACACATATTATTCCCTCATTTAGTGGATATTTTGACAAAAAAGTGAAATTTTCAAAAATTCAAAAAATTGGCTGAAAACGACTAAATATCAAGGACTCATTGGGTGAATCACTCTGGTACTGAAATCGGAATGCTCATTGACATTTCCCCGATCAGAAAGTCTGATAAACGCCAGAAAAATGACTAAGTCCAAAAAAAAATTTTTTTCAACTTTTTTCAATTTTACCCCCATGGGATATATATTCTACCCACACACATTTGGAACTCTCCTGGGGTACCCTCACACATATTATTCCCTCATTTAGTGTATATTTTCACAAAAAAAGTGAAATTTTCAAAAATCCAGATAATTGGCTGAAAACTACTAAATATCAAGGACTCATTGGGCGAATCGCTCTGGAACTGAAATCGGAACGCTCACTGACATTTCCCCTATCTGAAAGTCTGATAAACGCCAGAAAAATGACTAAGTCCAAAAAAAAATTTTTCAACTTTTTTCAATTTTACCCCCGTGGGATATATATTCTACCCACACACATTTGGAACTCTCCTGGGGTACCCTCACACATATTATTCCCTCATTTAGTGTATATTTTCACAAAAAAAGTGAAATTTTCAAAAATCCAGATAATTGGCTGAAAACTACTAAATATCAAGGACTCATTGGGCGAATCGCTCTGGAACTGAAATCGGAACGCTCACTGACATTTCCCCTATCTGAAAGTCTGATAAACGCTGGAAAAACGACTAAGTCCAAAAAATTTTTTTTCAACTTTTTTCAATTTTACCCCCGTGGGATATATATTCTTCCCACACACATTTGGAACTCTCCTGGGGAACCCTCACACATATTATTCCCTCATTTAGTGGATATTTTCACAAAAAAGTGAAATTTTCAAAAGTCCAAAAAATTGGCTGAAAACGACTAAATATCAAGGACTCATTGGGTGAATCACTCTGGTACTGAAATCGGAATGCTCACTGACATTTCCCCTATCTGAAAGTCTGATAAACGCCAGAAAAATGACTAAGTCCAAAAAAAAATTTTTTTCAACTTTTTTCAATTTTACCCCCGTGGGATATATATTCTACCCACACACATTTGGAACTCACCTGGGGTACCCTCACACATATTATTCCCTCATTTAGTGTATATTTTCACAAAAAAAGTGAAATTTTCAAAAATCCAGATAATTGGCTGAAAACTACTAAATATCAAGGACTCATTGGGCGAATCGCTCTGGAACTGAAATCGGAACGCTCACTGACATTTCCCCTATCTGAAAGTCTGATAAACGCCAGAAAAATGACTAAGTCCAAAAAAAATTTTTTTTAAACTTTTTTCAATTTTACCCCCGTGGGATATATATTCTACCCACACACATTTGGAACTCTCCTGGGGTACCCTCACACATATTATTCCCTCATTTAGTGGATATTTTCACAAAAAAGTGAAATTTTCAAAAATCCAAAAAATTGTCTGAAAACGACTAAATATCAAGGACTCATTGGGTGAATCGCTCTGGAACTGAAATCGGAACGCTCACTGACATTTCCCCTATCTGAAAGTCTGATAAACGCTGGAAAAACGACTAAGTCCAAAAAATTTTTTTTCAACTTTTTTCAATTTTACCCCCGTGGGATATATATTCTTCCCACACACATTTGGAACTCTCCTGGGGTACCCTCACACATATTATTCCCTCATTTAGTGTATATTTTCACAAAAAAGTGAAATTTTCAAAAATCCAGAAAATTGGCTGAAAACGACTAAATATCAAGGACTCATTGGGTGAATCAGTCTGGAACTGAAATCGGAATGCTCACTGACATTTCCCCTACCTGAAAGTCTGATAAACGCCAGAAAAATGACTAAGTCCAAAAAAAATTTTTTTAAACTTTTTTCAATTTTACCCCCGTGGGATATATATTCTACACACACACATTTGGAACTCTCCTGGGGTACCCTCACACATATTATTCCCTCATTTAGTGGATATTTTGACAAAAAAGTGAAATTTTCAAAAATTCAAAAAATTGGCTGAAAACGACTAAATATCAAGGACTCATTGGGTGAATCACTCTGGTACTGAAATCGGAATGCTCATTGACATTTCCCCGATCAGAAAGTCTGATAAACGCCAGAAAAATGACTAAGTCCAAAAAAAAATTTTTTTCAACTTTTTTCAATTTTACCCCCATGGGATATATATTCTACCCACACACATTTGGAACTCTCCTGGGGTACCCTCACACATATTATTCCCTCATTTAGTGTATATTTTCACAAAAAAAGTGAAATTTTCAAAAATCCAGATAATTGGCTGAAAACTACTAAATATCAAGGACTCATTGGGCGAATCGCTCTGGAACTGAAATCGGAACGCTCACTGACATTTCCCCTATCTGAAAGTCTGATAAACGCCAGAAAAATGACTAAGTCCAAAAAAAAATTTTTCAACTTTTTTCAATTTTACCCCCGTGGGATATATATTCTACCCACACACATTTGGAACTCTCCTGGGGTACCCTCACACATATTATTCCCTCATTTAGTGTATATTTTCACAAAAAAAGTGAAATTTTCAAAAATCCAGATAATTGGCTGAAAACTACTAAATATCAAGGACTCATTGGGCGAATCGCTCTGGAACTGAAATCGGAACGCTCACTGACATTTCCCCTATCTGAAAGTCTGATAAACGCCAGAAAAATGACTAAGTCCAAAAAAAATTTTTTCAACTTTTTTCAATTTTACCCCCGTGGGATATATATTCTACCCACACACATTTGGAACTCTCCTGGGGTACCCTCACACATATTATTCCCTCATTTAGTGTATATTTTCACAAAAAAAGTGAAATTTTCAAAAATCCAGATAATTGGCTGAAAACTACTAAATATCAAGGACTCATTGGGCGAATCGCTCTGGAACTGAAATCGGAACGCTCACTGACATTTCCCCTATCTGAAAGTCTGATAAACGCCAGAAAAATGACTAAGTCCAAAAAAAATTTTTTTTAAACTTTTTTCAATTTTACCCCCGTGGGATATATATTCTACCCACACACATTTGGAACTCTCCTGGGGTACCCTCACACATATTATTCCCTCATTTAGTGGATATTTTCACAAAAAAGTGAAATTTTCAAAAATCCAAAAAATTGTCTGAAAACGACTAAATATCAAGGACTCATTGGGTGAATCGCTCTGGAACTGAAATCGGAACGCTCACTGACATTTCCCCTATCTGAAAGTCTGATAAACGCTGGAAAAACGACTAAGTCCAAAAAATTTTTTTTCAACTTTTTTCAATTTTACCCCCGTGGGATATATATTCTTCCCACACACATTTGGAACTCTCCTGGGGTACCCTCACACATATTATTCCCTCATTTAGTGGATATTTTCACAAAAAAGTGAAATTTTCAAAAATCCAGAAAATTGGCTGAAAACGACTAAATATCAAGGACTCATTGGGTGAATCAGTCTGGAACTGAAATCGGAATGCTCACTGACATTTCCCATACCAGAAAGTCTGATAAACACCAGAAAAATGACTAAGTCCAAAAAAAATTTTTTTAAACTTTTTTCAATTTTACCCCGTGGGATATATATTCTACCCACACACATTTGGAACTCTCCTGGGGTACCCTCACACATATTATTCCCTCATTTAGTGGATATTTTCACAAAAAAGTGAAATTTTCAAAAATCCAAAAAATTGGCTGAAAACGACTAAATATCAAGGACTCATTGGGTGAATCACTCTGGTACTGAAATCGGAATGCTCACTGACATTTCCCCTATCAGAAAGACTGATAAACGCCAGAAAAATGACTAAGTCCAAAAAAAAATTTTTTGCAACTTTTTTCAATTTTACCCCCGTGGGATATATATTCTATCCACACACACTTGGAACTCTCCTGGGGTACCCTCACACATATTATTCCCTCATTTAGTGTATATTTTCACAAAAAAAGTGAAATTTTCAAAAATCGAGATAATTGGCTGAAAACTACTAAATATCAAGGACTCATTGGGCGAATCGCTCTAGAACTGAAATCGGAACGCTCACTGACATTTCCCCTATCTGAAAGTCTGATAAACGCTGGAAAAACGACTAAGTCCAAAAAATTTTTTTTCAACTTTTTTCAATTTTACCCCCGTGGGATATATATTCTTCCCACACACATTTGGAACTCTCCTGGGGTACCCTCACACATATTATTCCCTCATTTAGTGTATATTTTCACAAAAAAAGTGAAATTTTCAAAAATCCAAAAAATTGGCTGAAAACGACTAAATATCAGGGACTCATTGGGTGAATCACTCTGGTACTGAAATCGGAATGCTCACTGACATTTCCCCTATCAGAAAGTCTGATGAACGCCAGAAAAATGACTAAGTCCAAAAAAAAATTTTTTTCAACTTTTTTCAATTTTACCCCCGTGGGATATATATTCTACCCACACACATTTGGAACTCTCCTGGGGTACCCTCACACATATTATTCCCTCATTTAGTGGATATTTTCACAAAAAAGTGAAATTTTCAAAAATCCAGAAAATTGGCTGAAAACGACTAAATATCAAGGACTCATTGGGTGAATCAGTCTGGAACTGAAATCGGAATGCTCACTGACATTTCCCCTACCTGAAAGTCTGATAAACGCCAGAAAAATGACTAAGTCCAAAAAAAATTTTTTTAAACTTTTTTCAATTTTACCCCCGTGGGATATATATTCTACACACACACATTTGGAACTCTCCTGGGGTACCCTCACACATATTATTCCCTCATTTAGTGGATATTTTGACAAAAAAGTGAAATTTTCAGAAATTCAAAAAATTGGCTGAAAACGACTAAATATCAAGGACTCATTGGGTGAATCACTCTGGTACTGAAATCGGAATGCTCATTGACATTTCCCCGATCAGAAAGTCTGATAAACGCCAGAAAAATGACTAAGTCCAAAAAAAAATTTTTCAACTTTTTTCAATTTTACCCCCGTGGGATATATATTCTACCCACACACATTTGGAACTCTCCTGGGGTACCCTCACACATATTATTCCCTCATTTAGTGTATATTTTCACAAAAAAAGTGAAATTTTCAAAAATCCAAATAATTGGCTGAAAACTACTAAATATCAAGGACTCATTGGGCGAATCGCTCTGGAACTGAAATCGGAACGCTCACTGACATTTCCCCTATCTGAAAGTCTGATAAACGCCAGAAAAATGACTAAGTCCAAAAAAAATTTTTTCAACTTTTTTCAATTTTACCCCCGTGGGATATATATTCTACACACACACATTTGGAACTCTCCTGGGGTACCCTCACACATATTATTCCCTCATTTAGTGTATATTTTCACAAAAAAAGTGAAATTTTCAAAAATCCAGATAATTGGCTGAAAACTACTAAATATCAAGGACTCATTGAGCGAATCGCTCTGGAACTGAAATCGGAACGCTCACTGACATTTCCCCTATCTGAAAGTCTGATAAACGCCAGAAAAATGACTAAGTCCAAAAAAAATTTTTTTTAAACTTTTTTCAATTTTACCCCCGTGGGATATATATTCTACCCACACACATTTGGAACTCTCCTGGGGTACCCTCACACATATTATTCCCTCATTTAGTGGATATTTTCACAAAAAAGTGAAATTTTCAAAAATCCAAAAAATTGTCTGAAAACGACTAAATATCAAGGACTCATTGGGTGAATCGCTCTGGAACTGAAATCGGAACGCTCACTGACATTTCCCCTATCTGAAAGTCTGATAAACGCCAGAAAAACGACTAAGTCCAAAAAATTTTTTTTCAACTTTTTTCAATTTTACCCCCGTGGGATATATATTCTTCCCACACACATTTGGAACTCTCCTGGGGTACCCTCACACATATTATTCCCTCATTTAGTGGATATTTTCACAAAAAAGTGAAATTTTCAAAAATCCAGAAAATTGGCTGAAAACGACTAAATATCAAGGACTCATTGGGTGAATCAGTCTGGAACTGAAATCGGAATGCTCACTGACATTTCCCATACCAGAAAGTCTGATAAACACCAGAAAAATGACTAAGTCCAAAAAAAATTTTTTTAACCTTTTTTCAATTTTACCCCGTGGGATATATATTCTACCCACACACATTTGGAACTCTCCTGGGGTACCCTCACACATATTATTCCCTCATTTAGTGGATATTTTCACAAAAAAGTGAAATTTTCAAAAATCCAAAAAATTGGCTGAAAACGACTAAATATCAAGGACTCATTGGGTGAATCACTCTGGTACTGAAATCGGAATGCTCACTGACATTTCCCCTATCAGAAAGTCTGATAAACGCCAGAAAAATGACTAAGTCCAAAAAAAAATTTTTTGCAACTTTTTTCAATTTTACCCCCGTGGGATATATATTCTATCCACACACACTTGGAACTCTCCTGGGGTACCCTCACACATATTATTCCCTCATTTAGTGTATATTTTCACAAAAAAAGTGAAATTTTCAAAAATCGAGATAATTGGCTGAAAACTACTAAATATCAAGGACTCATTGGGCGAATCGCTCTGGAACTGAAATCGGAACGCTCACTGACATTTCCCCTATCTGAAAGTCTGATAAACGCCAGAAAAATCACTAAGTCCAAAAAAAAAATTTTTTCAACTTTTTTCAATTTTACCCCCGTGGGATATATATTCTACCCACACACATTTGGAACTCTCCTGGGGTACCCTCACACATATTATTCCCTCATTTAGTGTATATTTTCACAAAAAAAGTGAAATTTTCAAAAATCCAGATAATTGGCTGAAAACTACTAAATATCAAGGACTCATTGGGCGAATCGCTCTGGAACTGAAATCGGAACGCTCACTGACATTTCCCCTATCTGAAAGTCTGATAAACGCCAGAAAAATGACTAAGTCCAAAAAAAAATTTTTTTCAACTTTTTTCAATTTTACCCCCGTGAGATATATATTCTACCCACACACATTTGGAACTCTCCTGGGGTACCCTCACACATATTATTCCCTCATTTAGTGGATATTTTCACAAAAAAGTGAAATTTTCAAAAATCCAGAAAATTGGCTGAAAACGACTAAATATCAAGGACTCATTGGGTGAATCAGTCTGGAACTGAAATCGGAATGCTCACTGACATTTCCCCTACCTGAAAGTCTGATAAACGCCAGAAAAATGACTAAGTCCAAAAAAAATTTTTTTAAACTTTTTTCAATTTTACCCCCGTGGGATATATATTCTACCCACACACATTTGGAACTCTCCTGGGGTACCCTCACACATATTATTCCCTCATTTAGTGGATATTTTGACAAAAAAGTGAAATTTTAAAAAATCCAAAAAATTGGCTGAAAACTACTAAATATCATGGACTCATTGGGCGAATCGCTCTGGAACTGAAATCGGAACGCTCACTGACATTTCCCCTATCTGAAAGTCTGATAAACGCCAGAAAAAAGACTAAGTCCAAAAAAAAATTTTTTTCAACTTTTTTCAATTTTACCCCCGTGGGATATATATTCTACCACACTTGGAACTCTCCTGGGGTACCCTCACACATATTATTCCCTCATTTAGTGTATATTTTCACAAAAAAAGTGAAATTTTCAAAAATCGAGATACTTGGCTGAAAACTACTAAATATCATGGACTCATTGGGCGAATCGCTCTGGAACTGAAATCGGAACGCTCACTGACATTTCCCATATCTGAAAGTCTGATAAACGCCAGAAAAATCACTAAGTCCAAAAAAAAAATTTTTTCAACTTTTTTCAATTTTACCCCCGTGGGATATATATTTTACCCACACACATTTGGAACTCTCCTGGGGTACCCTCACACATATTATTCCCTCATTTAGTGTATATTTTCACAAAAAAAGTGAAATTTTCAAAAATCCAGATAATTGGCTGAAAACGACTAAATATCAAGGACTCATTGGGTGAATCGCTCTGGAACTGAAATCGGAACGCTCACTGACATTTCCCCTATCTGAAAGTCTGATAAACGCTGGAAAAACGACTAAGTCCAAAAAATTTTTTTTCAACTTTTTTCAATTTTACCCCCGTGGGATATATATTCTTCCCACACACATTTGGAACTCTCCTGGGGTACCCTCACACATATTATTCCCTCATTTAGTGGATATTTTCACAAAAAAGTGAAATTTTCAAAAATCCAGAAAATTGGCTGAAAACGACTAAATATCAAGGACTCATTGGGTGAATCAGTCTGGAACTGAAATCGGAATGCTCACTGACATTTCCCATACCTGAAAGTCTGATAAACACCAGAAAAATGACTAAGTCCAAAAAAAATTTTTTTAAACTTTTTTCAATTTTACCCCCGTGTGATATATATTCTACCCACACACATTTGGAACTCTCCTGGGGTACCCTCACACATATTATTCCCTCATTTAGTGGATATTTTGACAAAAAAGTGAAATTTTCAAAAATCCAAAAAATTGGCTGAAACCGACTAAATATCAAGGACTCATTGGGCGAATCGCTCTGGAACTGAAATCGGAACGCTCACTGACATTTCCCCTATCTGAAAGTCTGATAAACGCCAGAAAAATCACTAAGTCCAAAAAAAAAATTTTTTCAACTTTTTTCAATTTTACCCCCGTGGGATATATATTCTACCCACACACATTTGGAACTCTCCTGGGGTACCCTCACACATATTATTCCCTCATTTAGTGTATATTTTCACAAAAAAAGTGAAATTTTCAAAAATCCAGATAATTGTCTGAAAACGACTAAATATCAATGACTCATTGGGTGAATCGCTCTGGAACTGAAATCGGAACGCTCACTGACATTTCCCCTATCTGAAAGTCTGATAAACGCTGGAAAAACGACTAAGTCCAAAAAATTTTTTTTCAACTTTTTTCAATTTTACCCCCGTGGGATATATATTCTTCCCACACACATTTGGAACTCTCCTGGGGTACCCTCACACATATTATTCCCTCATTTAGTGGATATTTTCACAAAAAAGTGAAATTTTCAAAAATCCAGAAAATTGGCTGAAAACGACTAAATATCAAGGACTCATTGGGTGAATCAGTCTGGAACTGAAATCGGAATGCTCACTGACATTTCCCCTACCTGAAAGTCTGATAAACGCCAGAAAAATGACTAAGTCCAAAAAAAATTTTTTTAAACTTTTTTCAATTTTACCCCCGTGGGATATATATTCTACCCACACACATTTGGAACTCTCCTGGGGAACCCTCACACATATTATTCCCTCATTTAGTGGATATTTTGACAAAAAAGTGAAATTTTCAAAAATCCAAAAAATTGGCTGAAAACGACTAAATATCAAGGACTCATTGGGTGAATCACTCTGGTACTGAAATCGGAATGCTCACTGACATTTCCCCTATCAGAAAGTCTGATAAACGCCAGAAAAATGACTAAGTCAAAAAAAAAATTTTTTTCAACTTTTTTCAATTTTACCCCCGTGGGATATATATTCTACCCACACACATTTGGAACTCTCCTGGGGTACCCTCACACATATTATTCCCTTATTTAGTGGATATTTTCACAAAAAAGTGAAATTTTCAAAAATCCAAAAAATTGGCTGAAAACGACTAAATATCAAGGACTCATTGGGTGAATCACTCTGGTACTGAAATCGGAATGCTCACTGACATTTCCCCTATCAGAAAGTCTGATAAACGCCAGAAAAATGACTAAGTCAAAAAAAAAATTTTTTTCAACTTTTTTCAATTTTACCCCCGTGGGATATATATTCTACCCACACACATTTGGAACTCTCCTGGGGTACCCTCACACATATTATTCCCTTATTTAGTGGATATTTTCACAAAAAAAGTGAAATTTTCAAAAATCGAGATAATTGGCTGAAAACTACTAAATATCAAGGACTCATTGGGCGAATCGCTCTGGAACTGAAATCGGAACGCTCACTGACATTTCCCCTATCTGAAAGTCTGATAAACGCCAGAAAAATGACTAAGTCCAGAAAAAAAATTTTTTCAACTTTTTTCAATTTTACCCCCGTGGGATATATATTCTACCCACACACATTTGGAACTCTCCTGGGGTACCCTCACACATATTATTCCCTCATTTAGTGGATATTTTCACAAAAAAGTGAAATTTTCAAAAATCCAGAAAATTGGCTGAAAACGACTAAATATCAAGGACTCATTGGGTGAATCAGTCTGGAACTGAAATCGGAATGCTCACTGACATTTCCCCTACCTGAAAGTCTGATAAACGCCAGAAAAATGACTAAGTCCAAAAAAAATTTTTTTAAACTTTTTTCAATTTTACCCCCGTGGGATATATATTCTACCCACACACATTTGGAACTCTCCTGGGGTACCCTCACACATATTATTCCCTCATTTAGTGGATATTTTGACAAAAAAGTGAAATTTTCAAAAATCCAAAACATTGGCTGAAAACGACTAAATATCAAGGACTCATTGGGTGAATCACTCTGGTACTGAAATCGGAATGCTCATTGACATTTCCCCGATCAGAAAGTCTGATAAACGCCAGAAAAATGACTAAGTCCAAAAAAAAATTTTTTTCAACTTTTTTCAATTTTACCCCCATGGGATATATATTCTACCCACACACATTTGGAACTCTCCTGGGGTACCCTCACACATATTATTCCCTCATTTAGTGTATATTTTCACAAAAAAAGTGAAATTTTCAAAAATCGAGATAATTGGCTGAAAACTACTAAATATCAAGGACTCATTGGGCGAATCGCTCTGGAACTGAAATCGGAACGCTCACTGACATTTCCCCTATCTGAAAGTCTGATAAACGCCAGAAAAATCACTAAGTCCAAAAAAAAAATTTTTTCAACTTTTTTCAATTTTACCCCCGTGGGATATATATTCTACCCACACACATTTGGAACTCTCCTGGGGTACCCTCACACATATTATTCCCTCATTTAGTGTATATTTTCACAAAAAAAGTGAAATTTTCAAAAATTCAGATAATTGGCTGAAAACTACTAAATATCAAGGACTCATTGGGCGAATCGCTCTGGAACTGAAATCGGAACGCTCACTGACATTTCCCCTATCTGAAAGTCTGATAAACGCCAGAAAAATGACTAAGTCCAAAAAAAAATTTTTTTCAACTTTTTTCAATTTTACCCCCGTGGGATATATATTCTACCCACACACATTTGGAACTCTCCTGGGGTACCCTCACACATATTATTCACTCATTTAGTGTATATTTTCACAAAAAAAGTGAAATTTTCAAAAATCGAGATAATTGGCTGAAAACTACTAAATATCATGGACTCATTGGGCGAATCGCTCTGGAACTGAAATCGGAACGCTCACTGACATTTCCCCTATCTGAAAGTCTGATAAACGCCAGAAAAATCACTAAGTCCAAAAAAAAAATTTTTTAAACTTTTTTCAATTTTACCCCCGTGGGATATATATTCTACCCACACACATTTGGAACTCTCCTGGGGTACCCTCACACATATTATTCCCTCATTTAGTGGATATTTTCACAAAAAAGTGAAATTTTCAAAAATCCAAAAAATTGTCTGAAAACGACTAAATATCAAGGACTCATTGGGTGAATCGCTCTGGAACTGAAATCGGAACGCTCACTGACATTTCCCCTATCTGAAAGTCTGATAAACGCTGGAAAAACGACTAAGTCCAAAAAATTTTTTTTCAACTTTTTTCAATTTTACCCCCGTGGGATATATATTCTTCCCACACACATTTGGAACTCTCCTGGGGTACCCTCACACATATTATTCCCTCATTTAGTGGATATTTTCACAAAAAAGTGAAATTTTCAAAAATCCAGAAAATTGGCTGAAAACGACTAAATATCAAGGACTCATTGGGTGAATCAGTCTGGAACTGAAATCGGAATGCTCACTGACATTTCCCATACCTGAAAGTCTGATAAACACCAGAAAATTGACTAAGTCCAAAAAAAATTTTTTTAAACTTTTTTCAATTTTACCCCCGTGGGATATATATTCTACCCACACACATTTGGAACTCTCCTGGGGTACCCTCACACATATTATTCCCTCATTTAGTGTATATTTTCACAAAAAAAGTGAAATTTTCAAAAATCGAGATAATTGGCTGAAAACTACTAAATATCAAGGACTCATTGGGCGAATCGCTCTGGAACTGAAATCGGAACGCTCACTGACATTTCCCCTATCTGAAAGTCTGATAAACGCCAGAAAAATCACTAAGTCCAAAAAAAAAATTTTTTCAACTTTTTTCAATTTTACCCCCGTGGGATATATATTCTACCCACACACATTTGGAACTCTCCTGGGGTACCCTCACACATATTATTCCCTCATTTAGTGTATATTTTCACAAAAAAAGTGAAATTTTCAAAAATCGAGATAATTGGCTGAAAACTACTAAATATCATGGACTCATTGGGCGAATCGCTCTGGAACTGAAATCGGAACGCTCACTGACATTTCCCCTATCTGAAAGTCTGATAAACGCCAGAAAAATCACTAAGTCCAAAAAAAAAATTTTTTCAACTTTTTTCAATTTTACCCCCGTGGGATATATATTCTACCCACACACATTTGGAACTCTCCTGGGGTACCCTCACACATATTATTCCCTCATTTAGTGTATATTTTCACAAAAAAAGTGAAATTTTCAAAAATCCAGATAATTGGCTGAAAACTACTAAATATCAAGGACTCATTGGGCGAATCGCTCTGGAACTGAAATCGGAACGCTCACTGACATTTCCCCTATCTGAAAGTCTGATAAACGCCAGAAAAATGACTAAGTCCAAAAAAAAAATTTTTTCAACTTTTTTCAATTTTACCCCCGTGGGATATATATTCTACCCACACACATTTGGAACTCTCCTGGGGTACCCTCACACATATTATTCCCTCATTTAGTGGATATTTTCACAAAAAAGTGAAATTTTCAAAAATCCAAAAAATTGTCTGAAAACGACTAAATATCAAGGACTCATTGGGTGAATCGCTCTGGAACTGAAATCGGAACGCTCACTGACATTTCCCCTATCTGAAAGTCTGATAAACGCTGGAAAAACGACTAAGTCCAAAAAATTTTTTTTCAACTTTTTTCAATTTTACCCCCGTGGGATATATATTCTTCCCACACACATTTGGAACTCTCCTGGGGTACCCTCACACATATTATTCCCTCATTTAGTGGATATTTTCACAAAAAAGTGAAATTTTCAAAAATCCAGAAAATTGGCTGAAAACGACTAAATATCAAGGACTCATTGGGTGAATCAGTCTGGAACTGAAATCGGAATGCTCACTGACATTTCCCCTATCAGAAAGTCTGATAAACGCCAGAAAAATGACTAAGTCAAAAAAAAAATTTTTTTCAACTTTTTTCAATTTTACCCCCGTGGGATATATATTCTACCCACACACATTTGGAACTCTCCTGGGGTACCCTCACACATATTATTCCCTTATTTAGTGGATATTTTCACAAAAAAGTGAAATTTTCAAAAATCCAAAAAATTGGCTGAAAACGACTAAATATCAAGGACTCATTGGGTGAATCACTCTGGTACTGAAATCGGAATGCTCACTGACATTTCCCCTATCAGAAAGTCTGATAAACGCCAGAAAAATGACTAAGTCAAAAAAAAAATTTTTTTCAACTTTTTTCAATTTTACCCCCGTGGGATATATATTCTACCCACACACATTTGGAACTCTCCTGGGGTACCCTCACACATATTATTCCCTTATTTAGTGGATATTTTCACAAAAAAAGTGAAATTTTCAAAAATCGAGATAATTGGCTGAAAACTACTAAATATGAAGGACTCATTGGGCGAATCGCTCTGGAACTGAAATCGGAACGCTCACTGACATTTCCCCTATCTGAAAGTCTGATAAACGCCAGAAAAATGACTAAGTCCAGAAAAAAAATTTTTTCAACTTTTTTCAATTTTACCCCCGTGGGATATATATTCTACCCACACACATTTGGAACTCTCCTGGGGTACCCTCACACATATTATTCCCTCATTTAGTGGATATTTTCACAAAAAAGTGAAATTTTCAAAAATCCAGAAAATTGGCTGAAAACGACTAAATATCAAGGACTCATTGGGTGAATCAGTCTGGAACTGAAATCGGAATGCTCACTGACATTTCCCCTACCTGAAAGTCTGATAAACGCCAGAAAAATGACTAAGTCCAAAAAAAATTTTTTTAAACTTTTTTCAATTTTACCCCCGTGGGATATATATTCTACCCACACACATTTGGAACTCTCCTGGGGTACCCTCACACATATTATTCCCTCATTTAGTGGATATTTTGACAAAAAAGTGAAATTTTCAAAAATCCAAAAAATTGGCTGAAAACGACTAAATATCAAGGGCTCATTGGGTGAATCACTCTGGTACTGAAATCGGAATGCTCATTGACATTTCCCCGATCAGAAAGTCTGATAAACGCCAGAAAAATGACTAAGTCCAAAAAAAAATTTTTTTCAACTTTTTTCAATTTTACCCCCATGGGATATATATTCTACCCACACACATTTGGAACTCTCCTGGGGTACCCTCACACATATTATTCCCTCATTTAGTGTATATTTTCACAAAAAAAGTGAAATTTTCAAAAATCGAGATAATTGGCTGAAAACTACAAAATATCAAGGACTCATTGGGCGAATCGCTCTGGAACTGAAATCGGAACGCTCACTGACATTTCCCCTATCTGAAAGTCTGATAAACGCCAGAAAAATCACTAAGTCCAAAAAAAAAATTTTTTCAACTTTTTTCAATTTTACCCCCGTGGGATATATATTCTACCCACACACATTTGGAACTCTCCTGGGGTACCCTCACACATATTATTCCCTCATTTAGTGTATATTTTCACAAAAAAAGTGAAATTTTCAAAAATCCAGATAATTGGCTGAAAACTACTAAATATCAAGGACTCATTGGGCGAATCGCTCTGGAACTGAAATCGGAACGATCACTGACATTTCCCCTATCTGAAAGTCTGATAAACGCCAGAAAAATGACTAAGTCCAAAAAAAAATTTTTTTCAACTTTTTTCAATTTTACCCCTGTGGGATATATATTCTACCCACACACATTTGGAACTCTCCTGGGGTACCCTCACACATATTATTCACTCATTTAGTGTATATTTTCACAAAAAAAGTGAAATTTTCAAAAATCGAGATAATTGGCTGAAAACTACTAAATATCATGGACTCATTGGGCGAATCGCTCTGGAACTGAAATCGGAACGCTCACTGACATTTCCCCTATCTGAAAGTCTGATAAACGCCAGAAAAATCACTAAGTCCAAAAAAAAAATTTTTTAAACTTTTTTCAATTTTACCCCCGTGGGATATATATTCTACCCACACACATTTGGAACTCTCCTGGGGTACCCTCACACATATTATTCCCTCATTTAGTGGATATTTTCACAAAAAAGTGAAATTTTCAAAAATCCAAAAAATTGTCTGAAAACGACTAAATATCAAGGACTCATTGGGTGAATCGCTCTGGAACTGAAATCGGAACGCTCACTGACATTTCCCCTATCTGAAAGTCTGATAAACGCTGGAAAAACGACTAAGTCCAAAAAATTTTTTTTCAACTTTTTTCAATTTTACCCCCGTGGGATATATATTCTTCCCACACACATTTGGAACTCTCCTGGGGTACCCTCACACATATTATTCCCTCATTTAGTGGATATTTTCACAAAAAAGTGAAATTTTCAAAAATCCAGAAAATTGGCTGAAAACGACTAAATATCAAGGACTCATTGGGTGAATCAGTCTGGAACTGAAATCGGAATGCTCACTGACATTTCCCATACCTGAAAGTCTGATAAACACCAGAAAAATGACTAAGTCCAAAAAAAATTTTTTTAAACTTTTTTCAATTTTACCCCCGTGGGATATATATTCTACCCACACACATTTGGAACTCTCCTGGGGTACCCTCACACATATTATTCCCTCATTTAGTGTATATTTTCACAAAAAAAGTGAAATTTTCAAAAATCGAGATAATTGGCTGAAAACTACTAAATATCAAGGACTCATTGGGCGAATCGCTCTGGAACTGAAATCGGAACGCTCACTGACATTTCCCCTATCTGAAAGTCTGATAAACGCCAGAAAAATCACTAAGTCCAAAAAAAAAATTTTTTCAACTTTTTTCAATTTTACCCCCGTGGGATATATATTCTACCCACACACATTTGGAACTCTCCTGGGGTACCCTCACACATATTATTCCCTCATTTAGTGTATATTTTCACAAAAAAAGTGAAATTTTCAAAAATCGAGATAATTGGCTGAAAACTACTAAATATCATGGACTCATTGGGCGAATCGCTCTGGAACTGAAATCGGAACGCTCACTGACATTTCCCCTATCTGAAAGTCTGATAAACGCCAGAAAAATGACTAAGTCCAAAAAAAAAATTTTTTCAACTTTTTTCAATTTTACCCCCGTGGGATATATATTCTACCCACACACATTTGGAACTCTCCTGGGGTACCCTCACACATATTATTCCCTCATTTAGTGGATATTTTCACAAAAAAGTGAAATTTTCAAAAATCCAAAAAATTGTCTGAAAACGACTAAATATCAAGGACTCATTGGGTGAATCACTCTGGAACTGAAATCGGAACGCTCACTGACATTTCCCCTATCTGAAAGTCTGATAAACGCTGGAAAAACGACTAAGTCCAAAAAATTTTTTTTCAACTTTTTTCAATTTTACCCCCGTGGGATATATATTCTTCCCACACACATTTGGAACTCTCCTGGGGTACCCTCACACATATTATTCCCTCATTTAGTGGATATTTTCACAAAAAAGTGAAATTTTCAAAAATCCAGAAAATTGGCTGAAAACGACTAAATATCAAGGACTCATTGGGTGAATCAGTCTGGAACTGAAATCGGAATGCTCACTGACATTTCCCATACCTGAAAGTCTGATAAACACCAGAAAAATGACTAAGTCCAAAAAAAATTTTTTTAAACTTTTTTCAATTTTACCCCCGTGGGATATATATTCTACCCACACACATTTGGAACTCTCCTGGGGTACCCTCACACATATTATTCCCTCATTTAGTGTATATTTTCACAAAAAAAGTGAAATTTTCAAAAATCGAGATAATTGGCTGAAAACTACTAAATATCAAGGACTCATTGGGCGAATCGCTCTGGAACTGAAATCGGAACGCTCACTGACATTTCCCCTATCTGAAAGTCTGATAAACGCCAGAAAAATCACTAAGTCCAAAAAAAAAATTTTTTCAACTTTTTTCAATTTTACCCCCGTGGGATATATATTCTACCCACACACATTTGGAACTCTCCTGGGGTACCCTCACACATATTATTCCCTCATTTAGTGTATATTTTCACAAAAAAAGTGAAATTTTCAAAAATCGAGATAATTGGCTGAAAACTACTAAATATCATGGACTCATTGGGCGAATCGCTCTGGAACTGAAATCGGAACGCTCACTGACATTTCCCCTATCTGAAAGTCTGATAAACGCCAGAAAAATCACTAAGTCCAAAAAAAAAATTTTTTCAACTTTTTTCAATTTTACCCCCGTGGGATATATATTCTACCCACACACATTTGGAACTCTCCTGGGGTACCCTCACACATATTATTCCCTCATTTAGTGTATATTTTCACAAAAAAAGTGAAATTTTCAAAAATCCAGATAATTGGCTGAAAACTACTAAATATCAAGGACTCATTGGGCGAATCGCTCTGGAACTGAAATCGGAACGCTCACTGACATTTCCCCTATCTGAAAGTCTGATAAACGCCAGAAAAATGACTAAGTCCAAAAAAAATTTTTTTTAAACTTTTTTCAATTTTACCCCCGTGGGATATATATTCTACCCACACACATTTGGAACTCTCCTGGGGTACCCTCACACATATTATTCCCTCATTTAGTGGATATTTTCACAAAAAAGTGAAATTTTCAAAAATCCAAAAAATTGTTTGAAAACGAATAAATATCAAGGACTCATTGGGTGAATCACTCTGGAACTGAAATCGGAACGCTCACTGACATTTCCCCTATCTGAAAGTCTGATAAACGCTGGAAAAACGACTAAGTCCAAAAAATTTTTTTTCAACTTTTTTCAATTTTACCCCCGTGGGATATATATTCTTCCCACACACATTTGGAACTCTCCTGGGGTACCCTCACACATATTATTCCCTCATTTAGTGGATATTTTCACAAAAAAGTGAAATTTTCAAAAATTCAGAAAATTGGCTGAAACCGACTAAATATCAAGGACTCATTGGGTGAATCACTCTGGTACTGAAATCGGAATGCTCACTGACATTTCCCCTATCTGAAAGTCTGATAAACGCCAGAAAAATGACTAAGTCCAAAAAAAGTTTTTTTTAAACTTTTTTCAATTTTACCCCCGTGGGATATATATTCTACCCACACACATTTGGAACTCTCCTGGGGTACCCTCACACATATTATTCCCTCATTTAGTGTATATTTTCACAAAAAAAGTGAAATTTTCAAAAATCGAGATAATTGGCTGAAAACTACTAAATATCAAGGACTCATTGGGCGAATCGCTCTGGAACTGAAATCGGAACGCTCACTGACATTTCCCCTATCTGAAAGTCTGATAAACGCCAGAAAAATCACTAAGTCCAAAAAAAAAATTTTTTCAACTTTTTTCAATTTTACCCCCGTGGGATATATATTCTACCCACACACATTTGGAACTCTCCTGGGGTACCCTCACACATATTATTCCCTCATTTAGTGTATATTTTCACAAAAAAAGTGAAATTTTCAAAAATCGAGATAATTGGCTGAAAACTACTAAATATCATGGACTCATTGGGCGAATCGCTCTGGAACTGAAATCGGAACGCTCACTGACATTTCCCCTATCTGAAAGTCTGATAAACGCCAGAAAAATCACTAAGTCCAAAAAAAAAATTTTTTCAACTTTTTTCAATTTTACCCCCGTGGGATATATATTCTACCCACACACATTTGGAACTCTCCTGGGGTACCCTCACACATATTATTCCCTCATTTAGTGTATATTTTCACAAAAAAAGTGAAATTTTCAAAAATCGAGATAATTGGCTGAAAACTACTAAATATCAAGGACTCATTGGGCGAATCGCTCTGGAACTGAAATCGGAACGCTCACTGACATTTCCCCTATCTGAAAGTCTGATAAACGCCAGAAAAATGACTAAGTCCAAAAAAAATTTTTTTTAAACTTTTTTCAATTTTACCCCCGTGGGATATATATTCTACCCACACACATTTGGAACTCTCCTGGGGTACCCTCACACATATTATTCCCTCATTTAGTGGATATTTTCACAAAAAAGTGAAATTTTCAAAAATCCAAAAAATTGTTTGAAAACGAATAAATATCAAGGACTCATTGGGTGAATCGCTCTGGAACTGAAATCGGAACGCTCACTGACATTTCCCCTATCTGAAAGTCTGATAAACGCTGGAAAAACGACTAAGTCCAAAAAATTTTTTTTCAACTTTTTTCAATTTTACCCCCGTGGGATATATATTCTTCCCACACACATTTGGAACTCTCCTGGGGTACCCTCACACATATTATTCCCTCATTTAGTGGATATTTTCACAAAAAAGTGAAATTTTCAAAAATTCTGAAAATTGGCTGAAACCGACTAAATATCAAGGACTCATTGGGTGAATCACTCTGGTACTGAAATCGGAATGCTCACTGACATTTCCCCTATCTGAAAGTCTGATAAACGCCAGAAAAATGACTAAGTCCAAAAAAAAATTTTTTTAAACTTTTTTCAATTTTACCCCCGTGGGATATATATTCTACCCACACACATTTGGAACTCTCCTGGGGTACCCTCACACATATTATTCCCTCATTTAGTGGATATTTTCACAAAAAAGTGAAATTTTCAAAAATCCAGAAAATTGGCTGAAACGACTAAATATCAAGGACTCATTGGGTGAATCACTCTGGTACTGAAATCGGAATGCTCACTGACATTTCCCCTATCTGAAAGTCTGATAAACGCCAGAAAAATGACTAAGTCCAAAAAAAAAATTTTTTCAACTTTTTTCAATTTTACCCCCGTGGGATATATATTCTACCCACACACATTTGGAACTCTCCTGGGGTACCCTCACACATATTATTCCCTCATTTAGTGTATATTTTCACAAAAAAAGTGAAATTTTCAAAAATCGAGATAATTGGCTGAAAACTACTAAATATCAAGGACTCATTGGGCGAATCGCTCTGGAACTGAAATCGGAACGCTCACTGACATTTCCCCTATCTGAAAGTCTGATAAACGCCAGAAAAATGACTAAGTCCAAAAAAAAAATTTTTTCAACTTTTTTCAATTTTACCCCCGTGGGATATATATTCTACCCACACACATTTGGAACTCTCCTGGGGTACCCTCACACATATTATTCCCTCATTTAGTGTATATTTTCACAAAAAAAGTGAAATTTTCAAAAATCGAGATAATTGGCTGAAAACTACTAAATATCAAGGACTCATTGGGCGAATCGCTCTGGAACTGAAATCGGAACGCTCACTGACATTTCCCCTATCTGAAAGTCTGATAAACGCCAGAAAAATGACTAAGTCCAAAAAAAAATTTTTTTAAACTTTTTTCAATTTTACCCCCGTGGGATATATATTCTACCCACACACATTTGGAACTCTCCTGGGGTACCCTCACACATATTATTCCCTCATTTAGTGGATATTTTCACAAAAAAGTGAAATTTTCAAAAATCCAAAAAATTGTCTGAAAACGACTAAATATCAAGGACTCATTGGGTGAATCGCTCTGGAACTGAAATCGGAACGCTCACTGACATTTCCCCTATCTGAAAGTCTGATAAACGCTGGAAAAACGACTAAGTCCAAAAAATTTTTTTTCAACTTTTTTCAATTTTACCCCCGTGGGATATATATTCTTCCCACACACATTTGGAACTCTCCTGGGGTACCCTCACACATATTATTCCCTCATTTAGTGGATATTTTCACAAAAAAGTGAAATTTTCAAAAATCCAGAAAATTGGCTGAAAACGACTAAATATCAAGGACTCATTGGGCGAATCGCTCTGGAACTGAAATCGGAACGCTCACTGACATTTCCCCTATCTGAAAGTCTGATAAACGCCAGAAAAATCACTAAGTCCAAAAAAAAAATTTTTTCAACTTTTTTCAATTTTACCCCCGTGGGATATATATTCTACCCACACACATTTGGAACTCTCCTGGGGTACCCTCACACATATTATTCCCTCATTTAGTGTATATTTTCACAAAAAAAGTGAAATTTTCAAAAATCGAGATAATTGGCTGAAAACTACTAAATATCATGGACTCATTGGGCGAATCGCTCTGGAACTGAAATCGGAACGCTCACTGACATTTCCCCTATCTGAAAGTCTGATAAACGCCAGAAAAATCACTAAGTCCAAAAAAAAAATTTTTTCAACTTTTTTCAATTTTACCCCCGTGGGATATATATTCTACCCACACACATTTGGAACTCTCCTGGGGTACCCTCACACATATTATTCCCTCATTTAGTGTATATTTTCACAAAAAAAGTGAAATTTTCAAAAATCCTTAATTGGCTGAAAACTACTAAATATCAAGGACTCATTGGGCGAATCGCTCTGGAACTGAAATCGGAACGCTCACTGACATTTCCCCTATCTGAAAGTCTGATAAACGCCAGAAAAATGACTAAGTCCAAAAAAAATTTTTTTTAAACTTTTTTCAATTTTACCCCCGTGGGATATATATTCTACCCACACACATTTGGAACTCTCCTGGGGTACCCTCACACATATTATTCCCTCATTTAGTGGATATTTTCACAAAAAAGTGAAATTTTCAAAAATCCAAAAAATTGTTTGAAAACGAATAAATATCAAGGACTCATTGGGTGAATCGCTCTGGAACTGAAATCGGAACGCTCACTGACATTTCCCCTATCTGAAAGTCTGATAAACGCTGGAAAAACGACTAAGTCCAAAAAATTTTTTTTCAACTTTTTTCAATTTTACCCCCGTGGGATATATATTCTTCCCACACACATTTGGAACTCTCCTGGGGTACCCTCACACATATTATTCCCTCATTTAGTGGATATTTTCACAAAAAAGTGAAATTTTCAAAAATTCAGAAAATTGGCTGAAACCGACTAAATATCAAGGACTCATTGGGTGAATCACTCTGGTACTGAAATCGGAATGCTCACTGACATTTCCCCTATCTGAAAGTCTGATAAACGCCAGAAAAATGACTAAGTCCAAAAAAAATTTTTTTTAAACTTTTTTCAATTTTACCCCCGTGGGATATATATTCTACCCACACACATTTGGAACTCTCCTGGGGTACCCTCACACATGTTATTCCCTCATTTAGTGTACATTTTCACAAAAAAAGTGAAATTTTCAAAAATCGAGATAATTGGCTGAAAACTACTAAATATCAAGGACTCATTGGGCGAATCGCTCTGGAACTGAAATCGGAACGCTCACTGACATTTCCCCTATCTGAAATTCTGATAAACGCCAGAAAAATGACTAAGTCCAAAAAAAAATTTTTTTAAACTTTTTTCAATTTTACCCCCGTGGGATATATATTCTACCCACACACATTTGGAACTCTCCTGGGGTACCCTCACACATATTATTCCCTCATTTAGTGGATATTTTCACAAAAAAGTGAAATTTTCAAAAATCCACAAAATTGGCTGAAACGACTAAATATCAAGGACTCATTGGGTGAATCACTCTGGTACTGAAATCGGAATGCTCACTGACATTTCCCCTATCAGAAAGTCTGATAAACGCCAGAAAAATGACTAAGTCCAAAAAAAAATTTTTTTCAACTTTTTTCAATTTTACCCCCGTGGGATATATATTCTTCCCACACACATTTGGAACTCTCCTGGGGTACCCTCACACATATTATTCCCTCATTTAGTGTATATTTTCACAAAAAAAGTGAAATTTTCAAAAATCGAGATAATTGGCTGAAAACTACTAAATATCAAGGACTCATTGGGCGAATCGCTCTGGAACTGAAATCGGAACGCTCACTGACATTTCCCCTATCTGAAAGTCTGATAAACGCCAGAAAAATGACTAAGTCCAAAAAAAAATTTTTTTAAACTTTTTTCAATTTTACCCCCGTGGGATATATATTCTACCCACACACATTTGGAACTCTCCTGGGGTACCCTCACACATATTATTCCCTCATTTAGTGGATATTTTCACAAAAAAGTGAAATTTTCAAAAATCCAAAAAATTGTCTGAAAACGACTAAATATCAAGGACTCATTGGGTGAATCACTCTGGAACTGAAATCGGAACGCTCACTGACATTTCCCCTATCTGAAAGTCTGATAAACGCTGGAAAAACGACTAAGTCCAAAAAATTTTTTTTCAACTTTTTTCAATTTTACCCCCGTGGGATATATATTCTTCCCACACACATTTGGAACTCTCCTGGGGTACCCTCACACATATTATTCCCTCATTTAGTGGATATTTTCACAAAAAAGTGAAATTTTCAAAAATTCAGAAAATTGGCTGAAACCGACTAAATATCAAGGACTCATTGGGTGAATCACTCTGGTACTGAAATCGGAATGCTCACTGACATTTCCCCTATCTGAAAGTCTGATAAACGCCAGAAAAATGACTAAGTCCAAAAAAAATTTTTTTTAAACTTTTTTCAATTTTACCCCCGTGGGATATATATTCTACCCACACACATTTGGAACTCTCCTGGGGTACCCTCACACATATTATTCCCTCATTTAGTGTATATTTTCACAAAAAAAGTGAAATTTTCAAAAATCGAGATAATTGGCTGAAAACTACTAAATATCAAGGACTCATTGGGCGAATCGCTCTGGAACTGAAATCGGAACGCTCACTGACATTTCCCCTATCTGAAAGTCTGATAAACGCCAGAAAAATCACTAAGTCCAAAAAAAAAATTTTTTCAACTTTTTTCAATTTTACCCCCGTGGGATATATATTCTACCCACACACATTTGGAACTCTCCTGGGGTACCCTCACACATATTATTCCCTCATTTAGTGTATATTTTCACAAAAAAAGTGAAATTTTCAAAAATCGAGATAATTGGCTGAAAACTACTAAATATCATGGACTCATTGGGCGAATCGCTCTGGAACTGAAATCGGAACGCTCACTGACATTTCCCCTATCTGAAAGTCTGATAAACGCCAGAAAAATCACTAAGTCCAAAAAAAAAATTTTTTCAACTTTTTTCAATTTTACCCCCGTGGGATATATATTCTACCCACACACATTTGGAACTCTCCTGGGGTACCCTCACACATATTATTCCCTCATTTAGTGGATATTTTCACAAAAAAGTGAAATTTTCAAAAATCCAAAAAATTGTCTGAAAACGACTAAATATCAAGGACTCATTGGGTGAATCACTCTGGAACTGAAATCGGAACGCTCACTGACATTTCCCCTATCTGAAAGTCTGATAAACGCTGGAAAAACGACTAAGTCCAAAAAATTTTTTTTCAACTTTTTTCAATTTTACCCCCGTGGGATATATATTCTTCCCACACACATTTGGAACTCTCCTGGGGTACCCTCACACATATTATTCCCTCATTTAGTGGATATTTTCACAAAAAAGTGAAATTTTCAAAAATTCAGAAAATTGGCTGAAACCGACTAAATATCAAGGACTCATTGGGTGAATCACTCTGGTACTGAAATCGGAATGCTCACTGACATTTCCCCTATCTGAAAGTCTGATAAACGCCAGAAAAATGACTAAGTCCAAAAAAAATTTTTTTTTAACTTTTTTCAATTTTACCCCCGTGGGATATATATTCTACCCACACACATTTGGAACTCTCCTGGGGTACCCTCACACATATTATTCCCTCATTTAGTGTATATTTTCACAAAAAAAGTGAAATTTTCAAAAATCGAGATAATTGGCTGAAAACTACTAAATATCAAGGACTCATTGGGCGAATCGCTCTGGAACTGAAATCGGAACGCTCACTGACATTTCCCCTATCTGAAAGTCTGATAAACGCCAGAAAAATCACTAAGTCCAAAAAAAAAATTTTTTCAACTTTTTTCAATTTTACCCCCGTGGGATATATATTCTACCCACACACATTTGGAACTCTCCTGGGGTACCCTCACACATATTATTCCCTCATTTAGTGTATATTTTCACAAAAAAAGTGAAATTTTCAAAAATCGAGATAATTGGCTGAAAACTACTAAATATCATGGACTCATTGGGCGAATCGCTCTGGAACTGAAATCGGAACGCTCACTGACATTTCCCCTATCTGAAAGTCTGATAAACGCCAGAAAAATCACTAAGTCCAAAAAAAAAATTTTTTCAACTTTTTTCAATTTTACCCCCGTGGGATATATATTCTACCCACACACATTTGGAACTCTCCTGGGGTACCCTCACACATATTATTCCCTCATTTAGTGTATATTTTCACAAAAAAAGTGAAATTTTCAAAAATCCAGATAATTGGCTGAAAACTACTAAATATCAAGGACTCATTGGGCGAATCGCTCTGGAACTGAAATCGGAACGCTCACTGACATTTCCCCTATCTGAAAGTCTGATAAACGCCAGAAAAATGACTAAGTCCAAAAAAAAAAATTTTTCAACTTTTTTCAATTTTACCCCCGTGGGATATATATTCTACCCACACACATTTGGAACTCTCCTGGGGTACCCTCACACATATTATTCCCTCATTTAGTGGATATTTTCACAAAAAAGTGAAATTTTCAAAAATCCAAAAAATTGTCTGAAAACGACTAAATATCAAGGACTCATTGGGTGAATCGCTCTGGAACTGAAATCGGAACGCTCACTGACATTTCCCCTATCTGAAAGTCTGATAAACGCTGGAAAAACGACTAAGTCCAAAAAATTTTTTTTCAACTTTTTTCAATTTTACCCCCGTGGGATATATATTCTTCCCACACACATTTGGAACTCTCCTGGGGTACCCTCACACATATTATTCCCTCATTTAGTGGATATTTTCACAAAAAAGTGAAATTTTCAAAAATCCAGAAAATTGGCTGAAAACGACTAAATATCAAGGACTCATTGGGCGAATCGCTCTGGAACTGAAATCGGAACGCTCACTGACATTTCCCCTATCTGAAAGTCTGATAAACGCCAGAAAAATCACTAAGTCCAAAAAAAAAATTTTTTCAACTTTTTTCAATTTTACCCCCGTGGGATATATATTCTACCCACACACATTTGGAACTCTCCTGGGGTACCCTCACACATATTATTCCCTCATTTAGTGTATATTTTCACAAAAAAAGTGAAATTTTCAAAAATCGAGATAATTGGCTGAAAACTACTAAATATCATGGACTCATTGGGCGAATCGCTCTGGAACTGAAATCGGAACGCTCACTGACATTTCCCCTATCTGAAAGTCTGATAAACGCCAGAAAAATCACTAAGTCCAAAAAAAAAATTTTTTCAACTTTTTTCAATTTTACCCCCGTGGGATATATATTCTACCCACACACATTTGGAACTCTCCTGGGGTACCCTCACACATATTATTCCCTCATTTAGTGTATATTTTCACAAAAAAAGTGAAATTTTCAAAAATCCTTAATTGGCTGAAAACTACTAAATATCAAGGACTCATTGGGCGAATCGCTCTGGAACTGAAATCGGAACGCTCACTGACATTTCCCCTATCTGAAAGTCTGATAAACGCCAGAAAAATGACTAAGTCCAAAAAAAATTTTTTTTAAACTTTTTTCAATTTTACCCCCGTGGGATATATATTCTACCCACACACATTTGGAACTCTCCTGGGGTACCCTCACACATATTATTCCCTCATTTAGTGGATATTTTCACAAAAAAGTGAAATTTTCAAAAATCCAAAAAATTGTTTGAAAACGAATAAATATCAAGGACTCATTGGGTGAATCGCTCTGGAACTGAAATCGGAACGCTCACTGACATTTCCCCTATCTGAAAGTCTGATAAACGCTGGAAAAACGACTAAGTCCAAAAAATTTTTTTTCAACTTTTTTCAATTTTACCCCCGTGGGATATATATTCTTCCCACACACATTTGGAACTCTCCTGGGGTACCCTCACACATATTATTCCCTCATTTAGTGGATATTTTCACAAAAAAGTGAAATTTTCAAAAATTCAGAAAATTGGCTGAAACCGACTAAATATCAAGGACTCATTGGGTGAATCACTCTGGTACTGAAATCGGAATGCTCACTGACATTTCCCCTATCTGAAAGTCTGATAAACGCCAGAAAAATGACTAAGTCCAAAAAAAATTTTTTTTAAACTTTTTTCAATTTTACCCCCGTGGGATATATATTCTACCCACACACATTTGGAACTCTCCTGGGGTACCCTCACACATATTATTCCCTCATTTAGTGTATATTTTCACAAAAAAAGTGAAATTTTCAAAAATCGAGATAATTGGCTGAAAACTACTAAATATCAAGGACTCATTGGGCGAATCGCTCTGGAACTGAAATCGGAACGCTCACTGACATTTCCCCTATCTGAAAGTCTGATAAACGCCAGAAAAATCACTAAGTCCAAAAAAAAAATTTTTTCAACTTTTTTCAATTTTACCCCCGTGGGATATATATTCTACCCACACACATTTGGAACTCTCCTGGGGTACCCTCACACATATTATTCCCTCATTTAGTGTATATTTTCACAAAAAAAGTGAAATTTTCAAAAATCGAGATAATTGGCTGAAAACTACTAAATATCATGGACTCATTGGGCGAATCGCTCTGGAACTGAAATCGGAACGCTCACTGACATTTCCCCTATCTGAAAGTCTGATAAACGCCAGAAAAATCACTAAGTCCAAAAAAAAAATTTTTTCAACTTTTTTCAATTTTACCCCCGTGGGATATATATTCTACCCACACACATTTGGAACTCTCCTGGGGTACCCTCACACATATTATTCCCTCATTTAGTGTATATTTTCACAAAAAAAGTGAAATTTTCAAAAATCCTTAATTGGCTGAAAACTACTAAATATCAAGGACTCATTGGGCGAATCGCTCTGGAACTGAAATCGGAACGCTCACTGACATTTCCCCTATCTGAAAGTCTGATAAACGCCAGAAAAATGACTAAGTCCAAAAAAAATTTTTTTTAAACTTTTTTCAATTTTACCCCCGTGGGATATATATTCTACCCACACACATTTGGAACTCTCCTGGGGTACCCTCACACATATTATTCCCTCATTTAGTGGATATTTTCACAAAAAAGTGAAATTTTCAAAAATCCAAAAAATTGTTTGAAAACGAATAAATATCAAGGACTCATTGGGTGAATCGCTCTGGAACTGAAATCGGAACGCTCACTGACATTTCCCCTATCTGAAAGTCTGATAAACGCTGGAAAAACGACTAAGTCCAAAAAATTTTTTTTCAACTTTTTTCAATTTTACCCCCGTGGGATATATATTCTTCCCACACACATTTGGAACTCTCCTGGGGTACCCTCACACATATTATTCCCTCATTTAGTGGATATTTTCACAAAAAAGTGAAATTTTCAAAAATTCAGAAAATTGGCTGAAACCGACTAAATATCAAGGACTCATTGGGTGAATCACTCTGGTACTGAAATCGGAATGCTCACTGACATTTCCCCTATCTGAAAGTCTGATAAACGCCAGAAAAATGACTAAGTCCAAAAAAAATTTTTTTTAAACTTTTTTCAATTTTACCCCCGTGGGATATATATTCTACCCACACACATTTGGAACTCTCCTGGGGTACCCTCACACATATTATTCCCTCATTTAGTGTATATTTTCACAAAAAAAGTGAAATTTTCAAAAATCGAGATAATTGGCTGAAAACTACTAAATATCAAGGACTCATTGGGCGAATCGCTCTGGAACTGAAATCGGAACGCTCACTGACATTTCCCCTATCTGAAAGTCTGATAAACGCCAGAAAAATCACTAAGTCCAAAAAAAAAATTTTTTCAACTTTTTTCAATTTTACCCCCGTGGGATATATATTCTACCCACACACATTTGGAACTCTCCTGGGGTACCCTCACACATATTATTCCCTCATTTAGTGTATATTTTCACAAAAAAAGTGAAATTTTCAAAAATCGAGATAATTGGCTGAAAACTACTAAATATCATGGACTCATTGGGCGAATCGCTCTGGAACTGAAATCGGAACGCTCACTGACATTTCCCCTATCTGAAAGTCTGATAAACGCCAGAAAAATCACTAAGTCCAAAAAAAAAATTTTTTCAACTTTTTTCAATTTTACCCCCGTGGGATATATATTCTACCCACACACATTTGGAACTCTCCTGGGGTACCCTCACACATATTATTCCCTCATTTAGTGTATATTTTCACAAAAAAAGTGAAATTTTCAAAAATCCAGATAATTGGCTGAAAACTACTAAATATCAAGGACTCATTGGGCGAATCGCTCTGGAACTGAAATCGGAACGCTCACTGACATTTCCCCTATCTGAAAGTCTGATAAACGCCAGAAAAATGACTAAGTCCAAAAAAAAAATTTTTTCAACTTTTTTCAATTTTACCCCCGTGGGATATATATTCTACCCACACACATTTGGAACTCTCCTGGGGTACCCTCACACATATTATTCCCTCATTTAGTGGATATTTTCACAAAAAAGTGAAATTTTCAAAAATCCAAAAAATTGTCTGAAAACGACTAAATATCAAGGACTCATTGGGTGAATCGCTCTGGAACTGAAATCGGAACGCTCACTGACATTTCCCCTATCTGAAAGTCTGATAAACGCTGGAAAAACGACTAAGTCCAAAAGATTTTTTTTCAACTTTTTTCAATTTTACCCCCGTGGGATATATATTCTTCCCACACACATTTGGAACTCTCCTGGGGTACCCTCACACATATTATTCCCTCATTTAGTGGATATTTTCACAAAAAAGTGAAATTTTCAAAAATCCAGAAAATTGGCTGAAAACGACTAAATATCAAGGACTCATTGGGCGAATCGCTCTGGAACTGAAATCGGAACGCTCACTGACATTTCCCCTATCTGAAAGTCTGATAAACGCCAGAAAAATCACTAAGTCCAAAAAAAAAATTTTTTCAACTTTTTTCAATTTTACCCCCGTGGGATATATATTCTACCCACACACATTTGGAACTCTCCTGGGGTACCCTCACACATATTATTCCCTCATTTAGTGTATATTTTCACAAAAAAAGTGAAATTTTCAAAAATCGAGATAATTGGCTGAAAACTACTAAATATCATGGACTCATTGGGCGAATCGCTCTGGAACTGAAATCGGAACGCTCACTGACATTTCCCCTATCTGAAAGTCTGATAAACGCCAGAAAAATCACTAAGTCCAAAAAAAAAATTTTTTCAACTTTTTTCAATTTTACCCCCGTGGGATATATATTCTACCCACACACATTTGGAACTCTCCTGGGGTACCCTCACACATATTATTCCCTCATTTAGTGTATATTTTCACAAAAAAAGTGAAATTTTCAAAAATCCTTAATTGGCTGAAAACTACTAAATATCAAGGACTCATTGGGCGAATCGCTCTGGAACTGAAATCGGAACGCTCACTGACATTTCCCCTATCTGAAAGTCTGATAAACGCCAGAAAAATGACTAAGTCCAAAAAAAATTTTTTTTAAACTTTTTTCAATTTTACCCCCGTGGGATATATATTCTACCCACACACATTTGGAACTCTCCTGGGGTACCCTCACACATATTATTCCCTCATTTAGTGGATATTTTCACAAAAAAGTGAAATTTTCAAAAATCCAAAAAATTGTTTGAAAACGAATAAATATCAAGGACTCATTGGGTGAATCGCTCTGGAACTGAAATCGGAACGCTCACTGACATTTCCCCTATCTGAAACTCTGATAAACGCTGGAAAAACGACTAAGTCCAAAAAATTTTTTTTCAACTTTTTTCAATTTTACCCCCGTGGGATATATATTCTTCCCACACACATTTGGAACTCTCCTGGGGTACCCTCACACATATTATTCCCTCATTTAGTGGATATTTTCACAAAAAAGTGAAATTTTCAAAAATTCAGAAAATTGGCTGAAACCGACTAAATATCAAGGACTCATTGGGTGAATCACTCTGGTACTGAAATCGGAATGCTCACTGACATTTCCCCTATCTGAAAGTCTGATAAACGCCAGAAAAATGACTAAGTCCAAAAAAAATTTTTTTTAAACTTTTTTCAATTTTACCCCCGTGGGATATATATTCTACCCACACACATTTGGAACTCTCCTGGGGTACCCTCACACATGTTATTCCCTCATTTAGTGTACATTTTCACAAAAAAAGTGAAATTTTCAAAAATCGAGATAATTGGCTGAAAACTACTAAATATCAAGGACTCATTGGGCGAATCGCTCTGGAACTGAAATCGGAACGCTCACTGACATTTCCCCTATCTGAAATTCTGATAAACGCCAGAAAAATGACTAAGTCCAAAAAAAAATTTTTTTAAACTTTTTTCAATTTTACCCCCGTGGGATATATATTCTACCCACACACATTTGGAACTCTCCTGGGGTACCCTCACACATATTATTCCCTCATTTAGTGGATATTTTCACAAAAAAGTGAAATTTTCAAAAATCCAGAAAATTGGCTGAAACCGACTAAATATCAAGGACTCATTGGGTGAATCACTCTGGTACTGAAATCGGAATGCTCACTGACATTTCCCCTATCAGAAAGTCTGATAAACGCCAGAAAAATGACTAAGTCCAAAAAAAAATTTTTTTCAACTTTTTTCAATTTTACCCCCGTGGGATATATATTCTACCCACACACATTTGGAACTCTCCTGGGGTACCCTCACACATATTATTCCCTCATTTAGTGTATATTTTCACAAAAAAAGTGAAATTTTCAAAAATCGAGATAATTGGCTGAAAACTACTAAATATCAAGGACTCATTGGGCGAATCGCTCTGGAACTGAAATCGGAACGCTCACTGACATTTCCCCTATCTGAAAGTCTGATAAACGCCAGAAAAATGACTAAGTCCAAAAAAAAATTTTTTTAAACTTTTTTCAATTTTACCCCCGTGGGATATATATTCTACCCACACACATTTGGAACTCTCCTGGGGTACCCTCACACATATTATTCCCTCATTTAGTGGATATTTTCACAAAAAAGTGAAATTTTCAAAAATCCAAAAAATTGTCTGAAAACGACTAAATATCAAGGACTCATTGGGTGAATCAGTCTGGAACTGAAATCGGAATGCTCACTGACATTTCCCCTATATGAAAGTCTGATAAACGCCAGAAAAATGACTAAGTCCAAAAAAAAATTTTTTTCAACTTTTTTCAATTTTACCCCCGTGGGATATATATTCTACCCACACACATTTGGAACTCTCCTGGGGTACCCTCACACATATTATTCCCTCATTTAGTGGATATTTTCACAAAAAAGTGAAATTTTCAAAAATCCAGAAAATTGGCTGAAAACGACTAAATATCAAGGACTCATTGGGTGAATCAGTCTGGAACTGAAATCGGAATGCTCACTGACATTTCCCCTACCTGAAAGTCTGATAAACGCCAAAAAAATGACTAAGTCCAAAAAAAATTTTTTTAAACTTTTTTCAATTTTACCCCCGTGGGATATATATTCTACCCACACAGATTTGGAACTCTCCTGGGGTACCCTCACACATATTATTCCCTCATTTAGTGGATATTTTGACAAAAAAGTGAAATTTTCAAAAATCCAAAATATTGGCTGAAAACGACTAAATATCAAGGACTCATTGGGTGAATCACTCTGGTACTGAAATCGGAATGCTCACTGACATTTCCCCTATCAGAAAGTCTGATAAACGCCAGAAAAATGACTAAGTCCAAAAAAAAATTTTTTTCAACTTTTTTCAATTTTACCCCCGTGGGATATATATTCTACCCACACACATTTGGAACTCTCCTGGGGTACCCTCACACATATTATTCCCTCATTTAGTGGATATTTTGACAAAAAAGTGAAATTTTCAAAAATCCAGAAAATTGGCTGAAAACGACTAAATAGCAATGGCTCATTGAGCGAATCGCTCTGGAACTGAAATCGGAACACTCACTGACATTTCCCCTATCTGAAAGTCTGATAAACGCCAGAAAAATGACTAAGTCCAAAAAAAAATTTTTTTCAACTTTTTTCAATTTTACCCCCGTGGGATATATATTCTACCCACACACATTTGGAACTCTCCTGGGGTACCCTCACACATATTATTCCCTCATTTAGTGTATATTTTCAAAAAAAAAGTGAAATTTTCAAAAATCGAGATAATTGGCTGAAAACTACTAAATATCAAGGACTCATTGGGCGAATCGCTCTGGAACTGAAATCGGAACGCTCACTGACATTTCCCCTATCTGAAAGTCTGATAAACGCCAGAAAAATCACTAAGTCCAAAAAAAAAATTTTTTCAACTTTTTTCAATTTTACCCCCGTGGGATATATATTCTACCCACACACATTTGGAACTCTCCTGGGGTACCCTCACACATATTATTCCCTCATTTAGTGTATATTTTCACAAAAAAAGTGAAATTTTCAAAAATCGAGATAATTGGCTGAAAACTACTAAATATCATGGACTCATTGGGCGAATCGCTCTGGAACTGAAATCGGAACGCTCACTGACATTTCCCCTATCTGAAAGTCTGATAAACGCCAGAAAAATCACTAAGTCCAAAAAAAAAATTTTTTCAACTTTTTTCAATTTTACCCCCGTGGGATATATATTCTACCCACACACATTTGGAACTCTCCTGGGGTACCCTCACACATATTATTCCCTCATTTAGTGTATATTTTCACAAAAAAAGTGAAATTTTCAAAAATCCAGATAATTGGCTGAAAACTACTAAATATCAAGGACTCATTGGGCGAATCGCTCTGGAACTGAAATCGGAACGCTCACTGACATTTCCCCTATCTGAAAGTCTGATAAACGCCAGAAAAATGACTAAGTCCAAAAAAAATTTTTTTTAAACTTTTTTCAATTTTACCCCCGTGGGATATATATTCTACCCACACACATTTGGAACTCTCCTGGGGTACCCTCACACATATTATTCCCTCATTTAGTGGATATTTTCACAAAAAAGTGAAATTTTCAAAAATCCAAAAAATTGTTTGAAAACGAATAAATATCAAGGACTCATTGGGTGAATCGCTCTGGAACTGAAATCGGAACGCTCACTGACATTTCCCCTATCTGAAAGTCTGATAAACGCTGGAAAAACGACTAAGTCCAAAAAATTTTTTTTCAACTTTTTTCAATTTTACCCCCGTGGGATATATATTCTTCCCACACACATTTGGAACTCTCCTGGGGTACCCTCACACATATTATTCCCTCATTTAGTGGATATTTTCACAAAAAAGTGAAATTTTCAAAAATTCAGAAAATTGGCTGAAACCGACTAAATATCAAGGACTCATTGGGTGAATCACTCTGGTACTGAAATCGGAATGCTCACTGACATTTCCCCTATCAGAAAGTCTGATAAACGCCAGAAAAATGACTAAGTCCAAAAAAAAATTTTTTTCAACTTTTTTCAATTTTACCCCCGTGGGATATATATTCTACCCACACACATTTGGAACTCTCCTGGGGTACCCTCACACATATTATTCCCTCATTTAGTGGATATTTTCACAAAAAAGTGAAATTTTCAAAAATCCAGAAAATTGGCTGAAACCGACTAAATATCAAGGACTCATTGGGTGAATCACTCTGGTACTGAAATCGGAATGCTCACTGACATTTCCCCTATCAGAAAGTCTGATAAACGCCAGAAAAATGACTAAGTCCAAAAAAAAATTTTTTTCAACTTTTTTCAATTTTACCCCCGTGGGATATATATTCTACCCACACACATTTGGAACTCTCCTGGGGTACCCTCACACATATTATTCCCTCATTTAGTGTATATTTTCACAAAAAAAGTGAAATTTTCAAAAATCGAGATAATTGGCTGAAAACTACTAAATATCAAGGACTCATTGGGCGAATCGCTCTGGAACTGAAATCGGAACGCTCACTGACATTTCCCCTATCTGAAAGTCTGATAAACGCCAGAAAAATGACTAAGTCCAAAAAAAAATTTTTTTAAACTTTTTTCAATTTTACCCCCGTGGGATATATATTCTACCCACACACATTTGGAACTCTCCTGGGGTACCCTCACACATATTATTCCCTCATTTAGTGGATATTTTCACAAAAAAGTGAAATTTTCAAAAATCCAAAAAATTGTCTGAAAACGACTAAATATCAAGGACTCATTGGGTGAATCAGTCTGGAACTGAAATCGGAATGCTCACTGACATTTCCCCTATATGAAAGTCTGATAAACGCCAGAAAAATGACTAAGTCCAAAAAAAAATTTTTTTCAACTTTTTTCAATTTTACCCCCGTGGGATATATATTCTACCCACACACATTTGGAACTCTCCTGGGGTACCCTCACACATATTATTCCCTCATTTAGTGGATATTTTCACAAAAAAGTGAAATTTTCAAAAATCCAGAAAATTGGCTGAAAACGACTAAATATCAAGGACTCATTGGGTGAATCAGTCTGGAACTGAAATCGGAATGCTCACTGACATTTCCCCTACCTGAAAGTCTGATAAACGCCAGAAAAATGACTAAGTCCAAAAAAAATTTTTTTAAACTTTTTTCAATTTTACCCCCGTGGGATATATATTCTACCCACACAGATTTGGAACTCTCCTGGGGTACCCTCACACATATTATTCCCTCATTTAGTGGATATTTTGACAAAAAAGTGAAATTTTCAAAAATCCAAAATATTGGCTGAAAACGACTAAATATCAAGGACTCATTGGGTGAATCACTCTGGTACTGAAATCGGAATGCTCACTGACATTTCCCCTATCAGAAAGTCTGATAAACGCCAGAAAAATGACTAAGTCCAAAAAAAAATTTTTTTCAACTTTTTTCAATTTTACCCCCGTGGGATATATATTCTACCCACACACATTTGGAACTCTCCTGGGGTACCCTCACACATATTATTCCCTCATTTAGTGGATATTTTGACAAAAAAGTGAAATTTTCAAAAATCCAGAAAATTGGCTGAAAACGACTAAATAGCAATGGCTCATTGAGCGAATCGCTCTGGAACTGAAATCGGAACACTCACTGACATTTCCCCTATCTGAAAGTCTGATAAACGCCAGAAAAATGACTAAGTCCAAAAAAAAATTTTTTTCAACTTTTTTCAATTTTACCCCCGTGGGATATATATTCTACCCACACACATTTGGAACTCTCCTGGGGTACCCTCACACATATTATTCCCTCATTTAGTGTATATTTTCAAAAAAAAAGTGAAATTTTCAAAAATCGAGATAATTGGCTGAAAACTACTAAATATCAAGGACTCATTGGGCGAATCGCTCTGGAACTGAAATCGGAACGCTCACTGACATTTCCCCTATCTGAAAGTCTGATAAACGCCAGAAAAATCACTAAGTCCAAAAAAAAAATTTTTTCAACTTTTTTCAATTTTACCCCCGTGGGATATATATTCTACCCACACACATTTGGAACTCTCCTGGGGTACCCTCACACATATTATTCCCTCATTTAGTGTATATTTTCACAAAAAAAGTGAAATTTTCAAAAATCGAGATAATTGGCTGAAAACTACTAAATATCATGGACTCATTGGGCGAATCGCTCTGGAACTGAAATCGGAACGCTCACTGACATTTCCCCTATCTGAAAGTCTGATAAACGCCAGAAAAATCACTAAGTCCAAAAAAAAAATTTTTTCAACTTTTTTCAATTTTACCCCCGTGGGATATATATTCTACCCACACACATTTGGAACTCTCCTGGGGTACCCTCACACATATTATTCCCTCATTTAGTGTATATTTTCACAAAAAAAGTGAAATTTTCAAAAATCCAGATAATTGGCTGAAAACTACTAAATATCAAGGACTCATTGGGCGAATCGCTCTGGAACTGAAATCGGAACGCTCACTGACATTTCCCCTATCTGAAAGTCTGATAAACGCCAGAAAAATGACTAAGTCCAAAAAAAATTTTTTTTAAACTTTTTTCAATTTTACCCCCGTGGGATATATATTCTACCCACACACATTTGGAGCTCTCCTGGGGTACCCTCACACATATTATTCCCTCATTTAGTGGATATTTTCACAAAAAAGTGAAATTTTCAAAAATCCAAAAAATTGTTTGAAAACGAATAAATATCAAGGACTCATTGGGTGAATCGCTCTGGAACTGAAATCGGAACGCTCACTGACATTTCCCCTATCTGAAAGTCTGATAAACGCTGGAAAAACGACTAAGTCCAAAAAATTTTTTTTCAACTTTTTTCAATTTTACCCCCGTGGGATATATATTCTTCCCACACACATTTGGAACTCTCCTGGGGTACCCTCACACATATTATTCCCTCATTTAGTGGATATTTTCACAAAAAAGTGAAATTTTCAAAAATTCAGAAAATTGGCTGAAACCGACTAAATATCAAGGACTCATTGGGTGAATCACTCTGGTACTGAAATCGGAATGCTCACTGACATTTCCCCTATCTGAAAGTCTGATAAACGCCAGAAAAATGACTAAGTCCAAAAAAAATTTTTTTTAAACTTTTTTCAATTTTACCCCCGTGGGATATATATTCTACCCACACACATTTGGAACTCTCCTGGGGTACCCTCACACATATTATTCCCTCATTTAGTGGATATTTTCACAAAAAAGTGAAATTTTCAAAAATCCAAAAAATTGTCTGAAAACGACTAAATATCAAGGACTCATTGGGTGAATCGCTCTGGAACTGAAATCGGAACGCTCACTGACATTTCCCCTATCTGAAAGTCTGATAAACGCTGGAAAAACGACTAAGTCCAAAAAATTTTTTTTCAACTTTTTTCAATTTTACCCCCGTGGGATATATATTCTTCCCACACACATTTGGAACTCTCCTGGGGTACCCTCACACATATTATTCCTTCATTTAGTGGATATTTTCACAAAAAAGTGAAATTTTCAAAAATCCAGAAAATTGGCTGAAAACGAATAAATATCAAGGACTCATTGGGTGAATCACTCTGGTACTGAAATCGGAATGCTCACTGACATTTCCCCTATCAGAAAGTCTGATAAACGCCAGAAAAATGACTAAGTCCAAAAAAAAATTTTTTTCAACTTTTTTCAATTTTACCCCCGTGGGATATATATTCTACCCACACACATTTGGAACTCTCCTGGGGTACCCTCACACATATTATTCCCTCATTTAGTGGATATTTTCACAAAAAAGTGAAATTTTCAAAAATCCAGAAAATTGGCTGAAACCGACTAAATATCAAGGACTCATTGGGTGAATCACTCTGGTACTGAAATCGGAATGCTCACTGACATTTCCCCTATCAGAAAGTCTGATAAACGCCAGAAAAATGACTAAGTCCAAAAAAAAATTTTTTTTAACTTTTTTCAATTTTACCCCCGTGGGATATATATTCTACCCACACACATTTGGAACTCTCCTGGGGTACCCTCACACATATTATTCCCTCATTTAGTGTATATTTTCAAAAAAAAAGTGAAATTTTCAAAAATCGAGATAATTGGCTGAAAACTACTAAATATCAAGGACTCATTGGGCGAATCGCTCTGGAACTGAAATCGGAACGCTCACTGACATTTCCCCTATCTGAAAGTCTGATAAACGCCAGAAAAATCACTAAGTCCAAAAAAAATTTTTTTTAAACTTTTTTCAATTTTACCCCCGTGGGATATATATTCTACCCACACACATTTGGAACTCTCCTGGGGTACCCTCACACATATTATTCCCTCATTTAGTGGATATTTTCACAAAAAAGTGAAATTTTCAAAAATCCAAAAAATTGTTTGAAAACGAATAAATATCAAGGACTCATTGGGTGAATCGCTCTGGAACTGAAATCGGAACGCTCACTGACATTTCCCCTATCTGAAAGTCTGATAAACGCTGGAAAAACGACTAAGTCCAAAAAATTTTTTTTCAACTTTTTTCAATTTTACCCCCGTGGGATATATATTCTTCCCACACACATTTGGAACTCTCCTGGGGTACCCTCACACATATTATTCCCTCATTTAGTGGATATTTTCACAAAAAAGTGAAATTTTCAAAAATTCAGAAAATTGGCTGAAACCGACTAAATATCAAGGACTCATTGGGTGAATCACTCTGGTACTGAAATCGGAATGCTCACTGACATTTCCCCTATCTGAAAGTCTGATAAACGCCAGAAAAATGACTAAGTCCAAAAAAAATTTTTTTTAAACTTTTTTCAATTTTACCCCCGTGGGATATATATTCTACCCACACACATTTGGAACTCTCCTGGGGTACCCTCACACATATTATTCCCTCATTTAGTGGATATTTTCACAAAAAAGTGAAATTTTCAAAAATCCAAAAAATTGTCTGAAAACGACTAAATATCAAGGACTCATTGGGTGAATCGCTCTGGAACTGAAATCGGAACGCTCACTGACATTTCCCCTATCTGAAAGTCTGATAAACGCTGGAAAAACGACTAAGTCCAAAAAATTTTTTTTCAACTTTTTTCAATTTTACCCCCGTGGGATATATATTCTTCCCACACACATTTGGAACTCTCCTGGGGTACCCTCACACATATTATTCCTTCATTTAGTGGATATTTTCACAAAAAAGTGAAATTTTCAAAAATCCAGAAAATTGGCTGAAAACGAATAAATATCAAGGACTCATTGGGTGAATCACTCTGGTACTGAAATCGGAATGCTCACTGACATTTCCCCTATCAGAAAGTCTGATAAACGCCAGAAAAATGACTAAGTCCAAAAAAAAATTTTTTTCAACTTTTTTCAATTTTACCCCCGTGGGATATATATTCTACCCACACACATTTGGAACTCTCCTGGGGTACCCTCACACATATTATTCCCTCATTTAGTGGATATTTTCACAAAAAAGTGAAATTTTCAAAAATCCAGAAAATTGGCTGAAACCGACTAAATATCAAGGACTCATTGGGTGAATCACTCTGGTACTGAAATCGGAATGCTCACTGACATTTCCCCTATCAGAAAGTCTGATAAACGCCAGAAAAATGACTAAGTCCAAAAAAAAATTTTTTTCAACTTTTTTCAATTTTACCCCCGTGGGATATATATTCTACCCACACACATTTGGAACTCTCCTGGGGTACCCTCACACATATTATTCCCTCATTTAGTGTATATTTTCAAAAAAAAAGTGAAATTTTCAAAAATCGAGATAATTGGCTGAAAACTACTAAATATCAAGGACTCATTGGGCGAATCGCTCTGGAACTGAAATCGGAACGCTCACTGACATTTCCCCTATCTGAAAGTCTGATAAACGCCAGAAAAATCACTAAGTCCAAAAAAAAAATTTTTTCAACTTTTTTCAATTTTACCCCCGTGGGATATATATTCTACCCACACACATTTGGAACTCTCCTGGGGTACCCTCACACATATTATTCCCTCATTTAGTGTATATTTTCACAAAAAAAGTGAAATTTTCAAAAATCGAGATAATTGGCTGAAAACTACTAAATATCATGGACTCATTGGGCGAATCGCTCTGGAACTGAAATCGGAACGCTCACTGACATTTCCCCTATCTGAAAGTCTGATAAACGCCAGAAAAATCACTAAGTCCAAAAAAAAAATTTTTTCAACTTTTTTCAATTTTACCCCCGTGGGATATATATTCTACCCACACACATTTGGAACTCTCCTGGGGTACCCTCACACATATTATTCCCTCATTTAGTGTATATTTTCACAAAAAAAGTGAAATTTTCAAAAATCCAAAAAATTGTTTGAAAACGAATAAATATCAAGGACTCATTGGGTGAATCGCTCTGGAACTGAAATCGGAACGCTCACTGACATTTCCCCTATCTGAAAGTCTGATAAACGCTGGAAAAACGACTAAGTCCAAAAAATTTTTTTTCAACTTTTTTCAATTTTACCCCCGTGGGATATATATTCTTCCCACACACATTTGGAACTCTCCTGGGGTACCCTCACACATATTATTCCCTCATTTAGTGGATATTTTCACAAAAAAGTGAAATTTTCAAAAATTCAGAAAATTGGCTGAAACCGACTAAATATCAAGGACTCATTGGGTGAATCACTCTGGTACTGAAATCGGAATGCTCACTGACATTTCCCCTATCTGAAAGTCTGATAAACGCCAGAAAAATGACTAAGTCCAAAAAAAATTTTTTTTAAACTTTTTTCAATTTTACCCCCGTGGGATATATATTCTACCCACACACATTTGGAACTCTCCTGGGGTACCCTCACACATATTATTCCCTCATTTAGTGGATATTTTCACAAAAAAGTGAAATTTTCAAAAATCCAAAAAATTGTCTGAAAACGACTAAATATCAAGGACTCATTGGGTGAATCGCTCTGGAACTGAAATCGGAACGCTCACTGACATTTCCCCTATCTGAAAGTCTGATAAACGCTGGAAAAACGACTAAGTCCAAAAAATTTTTTTTCAACTTTTTTCAATTTTACCCCCGTGGGATATATATTCTTCCCACACACATTTGGAACTCTCCTGGGGTACCCTCACACATATTATTCCTTCATTTAGTGGATATTTTCACAAAAAAGTGAAATTTTCAAAAATCCAGAAAATTGGCTGAAAACGAATAAATATCAAGGACTCATTGGGTGAATCACTCTGGTACTGAAATCGGAATGCTCACTGACATTTCCCCTATCAGAAAGTCTGATAAACGCCAGAAAAATGACTAAGTCCAAAAAAAAATTTTTTTAAACTTTTTTCAATTTTACCCCCGTGGGATATATATTCTACCCACACACATTTGGAACTCTCCTGGGGTACCCTCACACATGTTATTCCCTCATTTAGTGTATATTTTCACAAAAAAAGTGAAATTTTCAAAAATCGAGATAATTGGCTGAAAACTACTAAATATCAAGGACTCATTGGGCGAATCGCTCTGGAACTGAAATCGGAACGCTCACTGACATTTCCCCTATCTGAAAGTCTGATAAACGCCAGAAAAATGACTAAGTCCAAAAAAAAATTTTTTTAAACTTTTTTCAATTTTACCCCCGTGGGATATATATTCTACCCACACACATTTGGAACTCTCCTGGGGTACCCTCACACATATTATTCCCTCATTTAGTGGATATTTTCACAAAAAAGTGAAATTTTCAAAAATCCAGAAAATTGGCTGAAACCGACTAAATATCAAGGACTCATTGGGTGAATCACTCTGGTACTGAAATCGGAATGCTCACTGACATTTCCCCTATCAGAAAGTCTGATAAACGCCAGAAAAATGACTAAGTCCAAAAAAAAATTTTTTTAAACTTTTTTCAATTTTACCCCCGTGGGATATATATTCTACCCACACACATTTGGAACTCTCCTGGGGTACCCTCACACATATTATTCCCTCATTTAGTGGATATTTTCACAAAAAAGTGAAATTTTCAAAAATCCAAAAAATTGTCTGAAAACGACTAAATATCAAGGACTCATTGGGCGAATCGCTCTGGAACTGAAATCGGAACGCTCACTGACATTTCCCCTATCTGAAAGTCTGATAAACGCCAGAAAAATGACTAAGTCCAAAAAAAAATTTTTTTAAACTTTTTTCAATTTTACCCCCGTGGGATATATATTCTACCCACACACATTTGGAACTCTCCTGGGGTACCCTCACACATATTATTCCATCATTTAGTGGATATTTTCACAAAAAAGTGAAATTTTCAAAAATCCAGAAAATTGGCTGAAACCGACTAAATATCAAGGACTCATTGGGTGAATCGCTCTGGAACTGAAATCGGAACGCTCACTGACATTTCCCCTATCTGAAAGTCTGATAAACGCTGGAAAAACGACTAAGTCCAAAAAATTTTTTTTCAACTTTTTTCAATTTTACCCCCGTGGGATATATATTCTTCCCACACACATTTGGAACTCTCCTGGGGTACCCTCACACATATTATTCCTTCATTTAGTGGATATTTTCACAAAAAAGTGAAATTTTCAAAAATCCAGAAAATTGGCTGAAAACGAATAAATATCAAGGACTCATTGGGTGAATCACTCTGGTACTGAAATCGGAATGCTCACTGACATTTCCCCTATCAGAAAGTCTGATAAACGCCAGAAAAATGACTAAGTCCAAAAAAAAATTTTTTTCAACTTTTTTCAATTTTACCCCCGTGGGATATATATTCTACCCACACACATTTGGAACTCTCCTGGGGTACCCTCACACATATTATTCCCTCATTTAGTGGATATTTTCACAAAAAAGTGAAATTTTCAAAAATCCAGATAATTGGCTGAAAACTACTAAATATCAAGGACTCATTGGGCGAATCGCTCTGGAACTGAAATCGGAACGCTCACTGACACTTCCCCTATCTGAAAGTCTGATAAACGCCAGAAAAATGACTAAGTCCAAAAAAAAATTTTTTTAAACTTTTTTCAATTTTACCCCCGTGGGATATATATTCTACCCACACACATTTGGAACTCTCCTGGGGTACCCTCACACATATTATTCCCTCATTTAGTGGATATTTTCACAAAAAAGTGAAATTTTCAAAAATCCAGAAAATTGGCTGAAACCGACTAAATATCAAGGACTCATTGGGTGAATCACTCTGGTACTGAAATCGGAATGCTCACTGACATTTCCCCTATCAGAAAGTCTGATAAACGCCAGAAAAATGACTAAGTCCAAAAAAAAATTTTTTTCAACTTTTTTCAATTTTACCCCCGTGGGATATATATTCTACCCACACACATTTGGAACTCTCCTGGGGTACCCTCACACATATTATTCCCTCATTTAGTGTATATTTTCAAAAAAAAAGTGAAATTTTCAAAAATCGAGATAATTGGCTGAAAACTACTAAATATCAAGGACTCATTGGGCGAATCGCTCTGGAACTGAAATCGGAACGCTCACTGACATTTCCCCTATCTGAAAGTCTGATAAACGCCAGAAAAATCACTAAGTCCAAAAAAAAAAATTTTTTCAACTTTTTTCAATTTTACCCCCGTGGGATATATATTCTACCCACACACATTTGGAACTCTCCTGGGGTACCCTCACACATATTATTCCCTCATTTAGTGTATATTTTCACAAAAAAAGTGAAATTTTCAAAAATCGAGATAATTGGCTGAAAACTACTAAATATCATGGACTCATTGGGCGAATCGCTCTGGAACTGAAATCGGAACGCTCACTGACATTTCCCCTATCTGAAAGTCTGATAAACGCCAGAAAAATCACTAAGTCCAAAAAAAAAATTTTTTCAACTTTTTTCAATTTTACCCCCGTGGGATATATATTCTACCCACACACATTTGGAACTCTCCTGGGGTACCCTCACACATATTATTCCCTCATTTAGTGTATATTTTCACAAAAAAAGTGAAATTTTCAAAAATCCAGATAATTGGCTGAAAACTACTAAATATCAAGGACTCATTGGGCGAATCGCTCTGGAACTGAAATCGGAACGCTCACTGACATTTCCCCTATCTAAAAGTCTGATAAACGCCAGAAAAATGACTAAGTCCAAAAAAAATTTTTTTTAAACTTTTTTCAATTTTACCCCCGTGGGATATATATTCTACCCACACACATTTGGAACTCTCCTGGGGTACCCTCACACATATTATTCCCTCATTTAGTGGATATTTTCACAAAAAAGTGAAATTTTCAAAAATCCAAAAAATTGTTTGAAAACGAATAAATATCAAGGACTCATTGGGTGAATCGCTCTGGAACTGAAATCGGAACGCTCACTGACATTTCCCCTATCTGAAAGTCTGATAAACGCTGGAAAAACGACTAAGTCCAAAAAATTTTTTTTCAACTTTTTTCAATTTTACCCCCGTGGGATATATATTCTTCCCACACACATTTGGAACTCTCCTGGGGTACCCTCACACATATTATTCCCTCATTTAGTGGATATTTTCACAAAAAAGTGAAATTTTCAAAAATTCAGAAAATTGGCTGAAACCGACTAAATATCAAGGACTCATTGGGTGAATCACTCTGGTACTGAAATCGGAATGCTCACTGACATTTCCCCTATCTGAAAGTCTGATAAACGCCAGAAAAATGACTAAGTCCAAAAAAAATTTTTTTTAAACTTTTTTCAATTTTACCCCCGTGGGATATATATTCTACCCACACACATTTGGAACTCTCCTGGGGTACCCTCACACATATTATTCCCTCATTTAGTGGATATTTTCACAAAAAAGTGAAATTTTCAAAAATCCAAAAAATTGTCTGAAAACGACTAAATATCAAGGACTCATTGGGTGAATCGCTCTGGAACTGAAATCGGAACGCTCACTGACATTTCCCCTATCTGAAAGTCTGATAAACGCTGGAAAAACGACTAAGTCCAAAAAATTTTTTTTCAACTTTTTTCAATTTTACCCCCGTGGGATATATATTCTTCCCACACACATTTGGAACTCTCCTGGGGTACCCTCACACATATTATTCCTTCATTTAGTGGATATTTTCACAAAAAAGTGAAATTTTCAAAAATCCAGAAAATTGGCTGAAAACGAATAAATATCAAGGACTCATTGGGTGAATCACTCTGGTACTGAAATCGGAATGCTCACTGACATTTCCCCTATCAGAAAGTCTGATAAACGCCAGAAAAATGACTAAGTCCAAAAAAAAATTTTTTTCAACTTTTTTCAATTTTACCCCCGTGGGATATATATTCTACCCACACACATTTGGAACTCTCCTGGGGTACCCTCACACATGTTATTCCCTCATTTAGTGTATATTTTCACAAAAAAAGTGAAATTTTCAAAAATCGAGATAATTGGCTGAAAACTACTAAATATCAAGGACTCATTGGGCGAATCGCTCTGGAACTGAAATCGGAACGCTCACTGACATTTCCCCTATCTGAAAGTCTGATAAACGCCAGAAAAATGACTAAGTCCAAAAAAAAATTTTTTTAAACTTTTTTCAATTTTACCCCCGTGGGATATATATTCTACCCACACACATTTGGAACTCTCCTGGGGTACCCTCACACATATTATTCCCTCATTTAGTGGATATTTTCACAAAAAAGTGAAATTTTCAAAAATCCAAAAAATTGTCTGAAAACGACTAAATATCAAGGACTCATTGGGTGAATCAGTCTGGAACTGAAATCGGAATGCTCACTGACATTTCCCCTATATGAAAGTCTGATAAACGCCAGAAAAATGACTAAGTCCAAAAAAAAATTTTTTTCAACTTTTTTCAATTTTACCCCCGTGGGATATATATTCTACCCACACACATTTGGAACTCTCCTGGGGTACCCTCACACATATTATTCCCTCATTTAGTGGATATTTTCACAAAAAAGTGAAATTTTCAAAAATCCAGAAAATTGGCTGAAAACGACTAAATATCAAGGACTCATTGGGTGAATCAGTCTGGAACTGAAATCGGAATGCTCACTGACATTTCCCCTACCTGAAAGTCTGATAAACGCCAGAAAAATGACTAAGTCCAAAAAAGATTTTTTTAAACTTTTTTCAATTTTACCCCCGTGGGATATATATTCTACCCACACACATTTGGAACTCTCCTGGGGTACCCTCACACATATTATTCCCTCATTTAGTGGATATTTTGACAAAAAAGTGAAATTTTCAAAAATCCAAAAAATTGGCTGAAAACGACTAAATATCAAGGACTCATTGGGAGAATCACTCTGGAACTGAAATCGGAATGCTCACTGACATTTCCCCTATCTGAAAGTCTGATAAACGCCAGAAAAATCACTAAGTCCAAAAAAAACTTTTTTCAACTTTTTTCAATTTTACCCCCGTGGGATATATATTCTACCCACACACATTTGGAACTCTCCTGGGGTACCCTCACACATATTATTCCCTCATTTAGTGGATATTTTGACAAAAAAGTGAAATTTTCAAAAATCCAGAAAATTGGCTGAAAACGACTAAATAGCAATGACTCATTGAGCGAATCGCTCTGGAACTGAAATCGGAACACTCACTGACATTTCCCCTATCTGAAAGTCTGATAAACGCTGGAAAAACGACTAAGTCCAAAAAAAAATTTTTTTCAACTTTTTTCAATTTTACCCCCGTGGGATATATATTCTTCCCACACACATTTGGAACTCTCCTGGGGTACCCTCACACATATTATTCCCTCATTTAGTGGATATTTTCACAAAAAAGTGAAATTTTCAAAAATCCAGATAATTGGCTGAAAACTACTAAATATCAAGGACTCATTGGGCGAATCGCTCTGGAACTGAAATCGGAACGCTCACTGACATTTCCCCTATCTGAAAGTCTGATAAACGCCAGAAAAATGACTAAGTCCAAAAAAAAATTTTTTTAAACTTTTTTCAATTTTACCCCCGTGGGATATATATTCTACCCACACACATTTGGAACTCTCCTGGGGTACCCTCACACATATTATTCCCTCATTTAGTGGATATTTTCACAAAAAAGTGAAATTTTCAAAAATCCAAAAAATTGTCTGAAAACGACTAAATATCAAGGACTCATTGGGTGAATCAGTCTGGAACTGAAATCGGAATGCTCACTGACATTTCCCCTATATGAAAGTCTGATAAACGCCAGAAAAATGACTAAGTCCAAAAAAAAATTTTTTTCAACTTTTTTCAATTTTACCCCCGTGGGATATATATTCTACCCACACACATTTGGAACTCTCCTGGGGTACCCTCACACATATTATTCCCTCATTTAGTGGATATTTTCACAAAAAAGTGAAATTTTCAAAAATCCAGAAAATTGGCTGAAAACGACTAAATATCAAGGACTCATTGGGTGAATCAGTCTGGAACTGAAATCGGAATGCTCACTGACATTTCCCCTACCTGAAAGTCTGATAAACGCCAGAAAAATGACTAAGTCCAAAAAAAAATTTTTTTCAACTTTTTTCAATTTTACCCCCGTGGGATATATATTCTACCCACACACATTTGGAACTCTCCTGGGGTACCCTCACACATATTATTCCCTCATTTAGTGGATATTTTGACAAAAAAGTGAAATTTTCAAAAATCCAGAAAATTGGCTGAAAACGACTAAATAGCAATGGCTCATTGAGCGAATCGCTCTGGAACTGAAATCGGAACACTCACTGACATTTCCCCTATCTGAAAGTCTGATAAACGCCAGAAAAATGACTAAGTCCAAAAAAAAATTTTTTTCAACTTTTTTCAATTTTACCCCCGTGGGATATATATTCTACCCACACACATTTGGAACTCTCCTGGGGTACCCTCACACATATTATTCCCTCATTTAGTGGATATTTTCACAAAAAAGTGAAATTTTCAAAAATCCAAAAAATTGGCTGAAAACGACTAAATATCAAGGACTCATTGGGAGAATCACTCTGGAACTGAAATCGGAATGCTCACTGACATTTCCCCTATCTGAAAGTCTGATAAACGCCAGAAAAATCACTAAGTCCAAAAAAAACTTTTTTCAACTTTTTTCAATTTTACCCCCGTGGGATATATATTCTACCCACACACATTTGGAACTCTCCTGGGGTACCCTCACACATATTATTCCCTCATTTAGTGGATATTTTGACAAAAAAGTGAAATTTTCAAAAATCCAGAAAATTGGCTGAAAACGACTAAATAGCAATGACTCATTGAGCGAATCGCTCTGGAACTGAAATCGGAACACTCACTGACATTTCCCCTATCTGAAAGTCTGATAAACGCTGGAAAAACGACTAAGTCCAAAAAAAAATTTTTTTCAACTTTTTTCAATTTTACCCCCGTGGGATATATATTCTACCCACACACATTTGGAACTCTCCTGGGGTACCCTCACACATATTATTCCCTCATTTAGTGGATATTTTCACAAAAAAGTGAAATTTTCAAAAATCCAGAAAATTGGCTGAAAACGACTAAATATCAAGGACTCATTGGGTGAATCAGTCTGGAACTGAAATCGGAATGCTCACTGACATTTCCCCTACCTGAAAGTCTGATAAACGCCAGAAAAATGACTAAGTCCAAAAAAAATTTTTTTAAACTTTTTTCAATTTTACCCCCGTGGGATATACATTCTACCCACACACATTTGGAACTCTCCTGGGGTACCCTCACACATATTATTCCCTCATTTAGTGGATATTTTGACAAAAAAGTGAAATTTTCATAAATCCAGAAAATTGGCTGAAAACGACTAAATAGCAATGAATCATTGAGCGAATCGCTCTGGAACTGAAATCGGAACACTCACTGACATTTCCCCTATCTGAAAGTCTGATAAACGCTGGAAAAACGACTAAGTCCAAAAAAAAATTTTTTTCAACTTTTTTCAATTTTACCCCCGTGGGATATATATTCTTCCCACACACATTTGGAACTCTCCTGGGGTACCCTCACACATATTATTCCCTCATTTAGTGGATATTTTCACAAAAAAGTGAAATTTTCAAAAATCCAGAAAATTGGCTGAAAACGACTAAATAACAAGGACTCATTGGGCGAATCGCTCTGGAACTGAAATCGGAATGCTCACTGACATTTCCCCTATCTGAAAGTCTGATAAACGTCAGAAAAATGACTATGTCCAAAAAAAAATATTTTTCAACTTTTTTCAATTTTACCCCCGTGGGATATATATTCTACCCACACACATTTGGAACTCTCCTGGGGTACCCTCACACATATTATTCCCTCATTTAGTGTATATTTTCACAAAAAAAGTGAAATTTTCAAAAATCCAGATAATTGGCTGAAAACTACTAAATATCAAGGACTCATTGGGCGAATCGCTCTGGAACTGAAATCGGAACGCTCACTGACAATTCCCCTATGTGAAAGTCTGATAAACGCCAGAAAAATGACTAAGTCCAAAAAAAAATTTTTTTCAACTTTTTTCAATTTTACCCCCGTGGGATATATATTCTACCCACACACATTTGGAACTCTCCTGGGGTACCCTCACACATATTATTCCCTCATTTAGTGGATATTTTCACAAAAAAGTGAAATTTTCAAAAATCCAGAAAATTGGCTGAAAACGACTAAATATCAAGGACTCATTGGGTGAATCAGTCTGGAACTGAAATCGGAATGCTCACTGACATTTCCCTAACCTGAAAGTCTGATAAACGCCAGAAAAATGACTAAGTCCAAAAAAAATTTTTTTAAACTTTTTTCAATTTTACCCCCGTGGGATATATATTCTACCCACACACATTTGGAACTCTCCTGGGGTACCCTCACACATATTATTCCCTCATTTAGTGGATATTTTGACAAAAAAGTGAAATTTTCAAAAATCCAAAATATTGGCTGAAAACGACTAAATATCAAGGACTCATTGGGTGAATCACTCTGGTACTGAAATCGGAATGCTCACTGACATTTCCCCTATCAGAAAGTCTGATAAATGCCAGAAAAATGACTAAGTCCAAAAAAAAATTTTTTTCAACTTTTTTCAATTTTACCCCCGTGGGATATATATTCTACCCACACACATTTGGAACTCTCCTGGGGTACCCTCACACATATTATTCCCTCATTTAGTGGATATTTTGACAAAAAAGTGAAATTTTCAAAAATCCAGAAAATTGGCTGAAAACGACTAAATAGCAATGGCTCATTGAGCGAATCGCTCTGGAACTGAAATCGGAACACTCACTGACATTTCCCCAATCTGAAAGTCTGATAAACGCCAGAAAAATGACTAAGTCCAAAAAAAAATTTTTTTCAACTTTTTTCAATTTTACCCCCGTGGGATATACATTCTACCCACACACATTTGGAACTCTCCTGGGGTACCCTCACACATATTATTCCCTCATTTAGTGGATATTTTCACAAAAAAGTGAAATTTTCAAAAATCCAAAAAATTGGCTGAAAACGACTAAATATCAAGGACTCATTGGGAGAATCACTCTGGAACTGAAATCGGAATGCTCACTGACATTTCCCCTATCTGAAAGTCTGATAAACGCCAGAAAAATCACTAAGTCCAAAAAAAACTTTTTTCAACTTTTTTCAATTTTACCCCCGTGGGATATATATTCTACCCACACACATTTGGAACTCTCCTGGGGTACCCTCACACATATTATTCCCTCATTTAGTGGATATTTTGACAAAAAAGTGAAATTTTCAAAAATCCAGAAAATTGGCTGAAAACGACTAAATAGCAATGACTCATTGAGCGAATCGCTCTGGAACTGAAATCGGAACACTCACTGACATTTCCCCTATCTGAAAGTCTGATAAACGCTGGAAAAACGACTAAGTCCAAAAAAAAATTTTTTTTAACTTTTTTCAATTTTACCCCCGTGGGATATATATTCTACCCACACACATTTGGAACTCTCCTGGGGTACCCTCACACATATTATTCCCTCAGTTAGTGGATATTTTCACAAAAAAGTGAAATTTTCAAAAATCCAGAAAATTGGCTGAAAACGACTAAATATCAAGGACTCATTGGGTGAATCAGTCTGGAACTGAAATCGGAATGCTCACTGACATTTCCCCTACCTGAAAGTCTGATAAACGCCAGAAAAATGACTAAGTCCAAAAAAAATTTTTTTAAACTTTTTTCAATTTTACCCCCGTGGGATATATATTCTACCCACACACATTTGGAACTCTCCTGGGGTACCCTCACACATATTATTCCCTCATTTAGTGGATATTTTGACAAAAAAGTGAAATTTTCAAAAATCCAAAATATTGGCTGAAAACGACTAAATATCAAGGACTCATTGGGTGAATCACTCTGGTACTGAAATCGGAATGCTCACTGACATTTCCCCTATCAGAAAGTCTGATAAATGCCAGAAAAATGACTAAGTCCAAAAAAAAATTTTTTTCAACTTTTTTCAATTTTACCCCCGTGGGATATATATTCTACCCACACACATTTGGAACTCTCCTGGGGTACCCTCACACATATTATTCCCTCATTTAGTGGATATTTTGACAAAAAAGTGAAATTTTCAAAAATCCAGAAAATTGGCTGAAAACGACTAAATAGCAATGACTCATTGAGCGAATCGCTCTGGAACTGAAATCGGAACACTCACTGACATTTCCCCTATCTGAAAGTCTGATAAACGCTGGAAAAACGACTAAGTCCAAAAAAAAATTTTTTTCAACTTTTTTCAATTTTACCCCCGTGGGATATATATTCTTCCCACACACATTTGGAACTCTCCTGGGGTACCCTCACACATATTATTCCCTCATTTAGTGGATATTTTCACAAAAAAGTGAAATTTTCAAAAATCCAGAAAATTGGCTGAAAACGACTAAATAACAAGGACTCATTGGGCGAATCGCTCTGGAACTGAAATCGGAATGCTCACTGACATTTCCCCTATCTGAAAGTCTGATAAACGTCAGAAAAATGACTAAGTCCAAAAAAAAATATTTTTCAACTTTTTTCAATTTTACCCCCGTGGGATATATATTCTACCCACACACATTTGGAACTCTCCTGGGGTACCCTCACACATATTATTCCCTCATTTAGTGTATATTTTCACAAAAAAAGTGAAATTTTCAAAAATCCAGATAATTGGCTGAAAACTACTAAATATCAAGGACTCATTGGGCGAATCGCTCTGGAACTGAAATCGGAACGCTCACTGACAATTCCCCTATGTGAAAGTCTGATAAACGCCAGAAAAATGACTAAGTCCAAAAAAAAATTTTTTTCAACTTTTTTCAATTTTACCCCCGTGGGATATATATTCTACCCACACACATTTGGAACTCTCCTGGGGTACCCTCACACATATTATTCCCTCATTTAGTGGATATTTTCACAAAAAAGTGAAATTTTCAAAAATCCAGAAAATTGGCTGAAAACGACTAAATATCAAGGACTCATTGGGTGAATCAGTCTGGAACTGAAATCGGAATGCTCACTGACATTTCCCCTACCTGAAAGTCTGATAAACGCCAGAAAAATGACTAAGTCCAAAAAAAATTTTTTTAAACTTTTTTCAATTTTACCCCCGTGGGATATATATTCTACCCACACACATTTGGAACTCTCCTGGGGTACCCTCACACATATTATTCCCTCATTTAGTGGATATTTTGACAAAAAAGTGAAATTTTCAAAAATCCAGAAAATTGGCTGAAAACGACTAAATAGCAATGGCTCATTGAGCGAATCGCTCTGGAACTGAAATCGGAACACTCACTGACATTTCCCCTATCTGAAAGTCTGATAAACGCCAGAAAAATGACTAAGTCCAAAAAAAAATTTTTTTCAACTTTTTTCAATTTTACCCCCGTGGGATATATATTCTACCCACACACATTTGGAATTCTCCTGGGGTACACTCACACATATTATTCCCTCATTTAGTGGATATTTTCACAAAAAAGTGAAATTTTCAAAAATCCAAAAAATTGGCTGAAAACGACTAAATATCAAGGACTCATTGGGAGAATCACTCTGGAACTGAAATCGGAATGCTCACTGACATTTCCCCTATCTGAAAGTCTGATAAACGCCAGAAAAATCACTAAGTCCAAAAAAAACTTTTTTCAACTTTTTTCAATTTTACCCCCATGGGATATATATTCTACCCACACACATTTGGAACTCTCCTGGGGTACCCTCACACATATTATTCCCTCATTTAGTGGATATTTTGACAAAAAAGTGAAATTTTCAAAAATCCAGAAAATTGGCTGAAAACGACTAAATAGCAATGACTCATTGAGCGAATCGCTCTGGAACTGAAATCGGAACACTCACTGACATTTCCCCTATCTGAAAGTCTGATAAACGCTGGAAAAACGACTAAGTCCAAAAAAAAATTTTTTTCAACTTTTTTCAATTTTACCCCCGTGGGATATATATTCTTCCCACACACATTTGGAACTCTCCTGGGGTACCCTCACACATATTATTCCCTCATTTAGTGGATATTTTCACAAAAAAGTGAAATTTTCAAAAATCCAGAAAATTGGCTGAAAACGACTAAATAACAAGGACTCATTGGGCGAATCGCTCTGGAACTGAAATCGGAATGCTCACTGACATTTCCCCTATCTGAAAGTCTGATAAACGTCAGAAAAATGACTAAGTCCAAAAAAAAATATTTTTCAACTTTTTTCAATTTTACCCCCGTGGGATATATATTCTACCCACACACATTTGGAACTCTCCTGGGGTACCCTCACACATATTATTCCCTCATTTAGTGTATATTTTCACAAAAAAAGTGAAATTTTCAAAAATCCAGATAATTGGCTGAAAACTACTAAATATCAAGGACTCATTGGGCGAATCGCTCTGGAACTGAAATCGGAACGCTCACTGACAATTCCCCTATGTGAAAGTCTGATAAACGCCAGAAAAATGACTAAGTCCAAAAAAAATTTTTTTTCAACTTTTTTCAATTTTACCCCCGTGGGATATATATTCTACCCACACACATTTGGAACTCTCCTGGGGTACCCTCACACATATTATTCCCTCATTTAGTGGATATTTTCACAAAAAAGTGAAATTTTCAAAAATCCAAAAAATTGGCTGAAAACGACTAAATATCAAGGACTCATTGGGTGAATCAGTCTGGAACTGAAATCGGAATGCTCACTGACATTTCCCCTATCTGAAAGTCTGATAAACGCCAGAAAAATAACTAAGTCCAAAAAAAAATTTTTTTCAACTTTTTTCAATTTTACCCCCGTGGGATATATATTCTACCCACACACATTTGGAACTCTCCTGGGGTACCCTCACACATATTATTCCCTCATTTAGTGGATATTTTGACAAAAAAGTGAAATTTTCAAAAATCCAAAAAATTGGCTGAAAACGACTAAATATCAAGGACTCATTGGGTGAATCACTCTGGTACTGAAATCGGAAGGCTCACTGACATTTCCCCTATCAGAAAGTCTGATAAACGCCAGAAAAATGACTAAGTCCAAAAAAAAATTTTTTTCAACTTTTTTCAATTTTACCCCCGTGGGATATATATTCTACCCACACACATTTGGAACTCTCCTGGGGTACCCTCACACATATTATTCCCTCATTTAGTGGATATTTTCACAAAAAAGTGAAATTTTCAAAAATCCAAAAAATTGGCTGAAAACGACTAAATATCAAGGACTCATTGGGTGATTCACTCTGGTACTGAAATCGGAATGCTCACTGACATTTCCCCTCTCAGAAAGTCTGATAAACGCCAGAAAAATGACTAAGTCCAAAAAAAAATTTTTTTCAACTTTTTTCAATTTTACCCCCGTGGGATATATATTCTACCCACACACACTTGGAACTCTCCTGGGGTACCCTCACACATATTATTCCCTCATTTAGTGTATATTTTCACAAAAAAAGTGAAATTTTCAAAAATCGAGATAATTGGCTGAAAACTACTAAATATCAAGGACTCATTGGGCGAATCGCTCTGGAACTGAAATCGGAACACTCACTGACATTTCCCCTATCTGAAAGTCTGATAAACGCCAAAAAAATCACTAAGTCCAAAAAAAAAATTTTTTCAACTTTTTTCAATTTTACCCCCGTGGGATATATATTCTACCCACACACATTTGGAACTCTCCTGGGGTACCCTCACACATATTATTCCCTCATTTAGTGTATATTTTCACAAAAAAAGTGAAATTTTCAAAAATCCAGATAATTGGCTGAAAACTACTAAATATCAAGGACTCATTGGGCGAATCGCTCTGGAACTGAAATCGGAACGCTCACTGACATTTCCCCTATCTGAAAGTCTGATAAACGCCAGAAAAATGACTAAGTCCAAAAAAAAATTTTTTTCAACTTTTTTCAATTTTACCCCCGTGGGATATATATTCTACCCACACACATTTGGAACTCTCCTGGGGTACCCTCACACATATTATTCCCTCATTTAGTGGATATTTTCACAAAAAAGTGAAATTTTCAAAAATCCAAAAAATTGGCTGAAAACGACTAAATATCAAGGACTCATTGGGAGAATCACTCTGGAACTGAAATCGGAATGCTCACTGACATTTCCCCTATCTGAAAGTCTGATAAACGCCAGAAAAATAACTAAGTCCAAAAAAAAATTTTTTTCAACTTTTTTCAATTTTACCCCCGTGGGATATATATTCTACCCACACACATTTGGAACTCTCCTGGGGTACCCTCACACATATTATTCCCTCATTTAGTGGATATTTTGACAAAAAAGTGAAATTTTCAAAAATCCAAAAAATTGGCTGAAAACTACTAAATATCAAGGACTCATTGGGTGAATCACTCTGGTACTGAAATCGGAATGCTCACTGACATTTCCCCTATCAGAAAGTCTGATAAACGCCAGAAAAATGACTAAGTCCAAAAAAAAAATTTTTTCAACTTTTTTCAATTTTACCCCCGTGGGATATATATTCTACCCACACACATTTGGAACTCTCCTGGGGTACCCTCACACATATTATTCCCTCATTTAGTGTATATTTTCACAAAAAAAGTGAAATTTTCAAAAATCCAGATAATTGGCTGAAAACTACTAAATATCAAGGACTCATTGGGCGAATCGCTCTGGAACTGAAATCGGAACGCTCACTGACATTTCCCCTATCTGAAAGTCTGATAAACGCTGGAAAAACGACTAAGTCCAAAAAATTTTTTTTCAACTTTTTTCAATTTTACCCCCGTGGGATATATATTCTTCCCACACACATTTGGAACTCTCCTGGGGTACCCTCACACATATTATTCCCTCATTTAGTGGATATTTTCACAAAAAAGTGAAATTTTCAAAAATCCAGAAAATTGGCTGAAAACGACTAAATAACAAGGACTCATTGGGCGAATCGCTCTGGAACTGAAATCGGAATGCTCACTGACATTTCCACTATCTGAAAGTCTGATAAACGCCAGAAAAATGACTAAGTCCAAAAAAAAATTTTTTTCAACTTTTTTCAATTTTACCCCCGTGGGATATATATTCTACCCACACACATTTGGAACTCTCCTGGGGTACCCTCACACATATTATTCCCTCATTTAGTGGATATTTTCACAAAAAAGTCAAATTTTCAAAAATCCAAAAAACTGGCTGAAAACGACTAAATATCAAGGACTCATTGGGTGAATCAGTCTGGAACTGAAATCGGAATGCTCACTGACATTTCCCCTACCTGAAAGTCTGATAAACGCCAGAAAAATGACTAAGTCCAAAAAAATTTTTTTTTAACTTTTTTCAATTTTACCCCCGTGGGATATATATTCTACCCACACACATTTGGAACTCTCCCGGGGTACCCTCACACATATTATTCCCTCATTTAGTGGATATTTTGACAAAAAAGTGAAATTTTCAAAAATCCAGAAAATTGGCTGAAAATGACTAAATATCAAGGACTCATTGGGCGAATCGCTATGGAACTGAAATCGGAATGCTCACTGACATTTCCCCTATCTGAAAGTCTGATAAACGCCAGAAAAATGACTAAGTCCAAAAAAAATTTTTTTCAACTTTTTTCAATTTTACCCCCGTGGGATATATATTCTACCCACACACATTTGGAACTCTCCTGGGGTACCCTCACACATATTATTCCCTCATTTAGTGTATATTTTCACAAAAAAAGTGAAACTTTCAAAAATCCAGATAATTGGCTGAAAACTACTAAATATCAAGGACTCATTGGGCGAATCACTCTGGAACTGAAATCGGAACGCTCACTGACATTTCCCCTATCTGAAAGTCTGATAAACGCCAGAAAAATCACTAAGTCCAAAAAAACATTTTTTTCAACTTTTTTCAATTTTACCCCCGTGGGATATATATTCTACCCACACACATTTGGAACTCTCCTGGGGTACCCTCACACATATTATTCCCTCATTTAGTGGATATTTTGACAAAAAAGTGAAATTTTCAAAAATCCAAAAAATTGGCTGAAAACGACTAAATATCAAGGACTCATTGGGTGAATCACTCTGGTACTGAAATCGGAATGCTCACTGACATTTCCCCTATCAGAAAGTCTGATAAACGCCAGAAAAATGACTAAGTCCAAAAAAAAAATTTTTTCAACTTTTTTCAATTTTACCCCCGTGGGATATATATTCTACCCACACACATTTGGAACTCTCCTGGGGTACCCTCACACATATTATTCCCTCATTTAGTGTATATTTTCACAAAAAAAGTGAAATTTTCAAAAATCCAGATAATTGGCTGAAAATTACTAAATATCAAGGACTCATTGGGCGAATCACTCTGGAACTGAAATCGGAACGCTCACTGACATTTCCCCTATCTGAAAGTCTGATAAACGCCAGAAAAATCACTAAGTCCAAAAAAACATTTTTTTCAACTTTTTTCAATTTTACCCCCGTGGGATATATATTCTACCCACACACATTTGGAACTCTCCTGGGGTACCCTCACACATATTATTCCCTCATTTAGTGGATATTTTGACAAAAAAGTGAAATTTTCAAAAATCCAGAAAATTGGCTGAAAACGACTAAATAGCAATGACTCATTGGGAGAATCACTCTGGAACTGAAATCGGAACGCTCACTGACATTTCCCCTATCTGAAAGTCTGATAAACGCCGGAAAAATGACTAAGTCCAAAAACAATTTTTTTTCAACTTTTTTCAATTTTATCCCCGTGGGATATATATTCTACCCACACACATTTGGAACTCTCCTGGGGTACCCTCACACATATTATTCCCTCATTTAGTGGATATTTTCACAAAAAAGTGAAATTTTCAAAAATCCAGAAAATTGGCTGAAAACGACTAAATATCAAGGACTCATTGGGCGAATCGCTATGGAACTGAAATCGGAACGCTCACTGACATTTCCCCTATCTGAAAGTCTGATAAACGCCAGAAAAATCACTAAGTCCAAAAAAACATTTTTTTCAACTTTTTTCAATTTTACCCCCGTGGGATATATATTCTACCCACACACATTTGGAACTCTCCCGGGGTACCCTCACACATATTATTCCCTCATTTAGTGGATATTTTGACAAAAAAGTGAAATTTTCAAAAATCCAGAAAATTGGCTGAAAACGACTAAATAGCAATGACTCATTGGGAGAATCACTCTGGAACTGAAATCGGAACGCTCACTGACATTTCCCCTATCTGAAAGTCTGATAAACGCCGGAAAAATGACTAAGTCCAAAAACAATTTTTTTTCAACTTTTTTCAATTTTATCCCCGTGGGATATATATTCTACCCACACACATTTGGAACTCTCCTGGGGTACCCTCACACATATTATTCCCTCATTTAGTGGATATTTTCACAAAAAAGTGAAATTTTCAAAAATCCAGAAAATTGGCTGAAAACGACTAAATATCAAGGACTCATTGGGTGAATCAGTCTGGAACTGAAATCGGAATGCTCACTGACATTTCCCCTACCTGAAAGTCTGATAAACGGCAGAAAAATGACTAAGTCCAAAAAAAATTTTTTTAAACTTTTTTCAATTTTACCCCCGTGGGATATATATTCTACCCACACACATTTGGAACTCTCCTGGGGTACCCTCACACATATTATTCCCTCATTTAGTGGATATTTTGACAAAAAAGTGAAATTTTCAAAAATCCAGAAAATTGGCTGAAAACGACTAAATAGCAATGACTCATTGGGAGAATCACTCTGGAACTGAAATCGGAACGCTCACTGACATTTCCCCTATCTGAAAGTCTGATAAACGCCGGAAAAATGACTAAGTCCAAAAACAATTTTTTTTCAACTTTTTTCAATTTTATCCCCGTGGGATATATATTCTACCCACACACATTTGGAACTCTCCTGGGGTACCCTCACACATATTATTCCCTCATTTAGTGGATATTTTCACAAAAAAGTGAAATTTTCAAAAATCCAGAAAATTGGCTGAAAACGACTAAATATCAAGGACTCATTGGGTGAATCAGTCTGGAACTGAAATCGGAATGCTCACTGACATTTCCCCTACCTGAAAGTCTGATAAACGGCAGAAAAATGACTAAGTCCAAAAAAAATTTTTTTAAACTTTTTTCAATTTTACCCCCGTGGGATATATATTCTACCCACACACATTTGGAACTCTCCTGGGGTACCCTCACACATATTATTCCCTCATTTAGTGGATATTTTGACAAAAAAGTGAAATTTTCAAAAATCCAGAAAATTGGCTGAAAACGACTAAATAGCAATGACTCATTGGGAGAATCACTCTGGAACTGAAATCGGAACGCTCACTGACATTTCCCCTATCTGAAAGTCTGATAAACGCCGGAAAAATGACTAAGTCCAAAAACAATTTTTTTTCAACTTTTTTCAATTTTATCCCCGTGGGATATATATTCTACCCACACACATTTGGAACTCTCCTGGGGTACCCTCACACATATTATTCCCTCATTTAGTGGATATTTTCACAAAAAAGTGAAATTTTCAAAAATCCAGAAAATTGGCTGAAAACGACTAAATATCAAGGACTCATTGGGTGAATCAGTCTGGAACTGAAATCGGAATGCTCACTGACATTTCCCCTACCTGAAAGTCTGATAAACGGCAGAAAAATGACTAAGTCCAAAAAAAATTTTTTTAAACTTTTTTCAATTTTACCCCCGTGGGATATATATTCTACCCACACACATTTGGAACTCTCCTGGGGTACCCTCACACATATTATTCCCTCATTTAGTGGATATTTTGACAAAAAAGTGAAATTTTCAAAAATCCAAAATATTGGCTGAAAACGACTAAATATCAAGGACTCATTGGGTGAATCACTCTGGTACTGAAATCGGAATGCTCACTGACATTTCCCCTATCAGAAAGTCTGATAAACGCCAGAAAAATGACTAAGTCCAAAAAAAAATTTTTTTCAACTTTTTTCAATTTTACCCCCGTGGGATATATATTCTACCCACACACATTTGGAACTCTCCTGGGGTACCCTCACACATATTATTCCCTCATTTAGTGGATATTTTCACAAAAAAGTGAAATTTTCAAAAATCCAAAAAATTGGCTGAAAACGACTAAATATCAAGGACTCATTGGGAGAATCACTCTGGAACTGAAATCGGAATGCTCACTGACATTTCCCCTATCTGAAAGTCTGATAAACGCCAGAAAAATAACTAAGTCCAAAAAAAAATTTTTTTCAACTTTTTTCAATTTTACCCCCGTGGGATATATATTCTACCCACACACATTTGGAACTCTCCTGGGGTACCCTCACACATATTATTCCCTCATTTAGTGGATATTTTGACAAAAAAGTGAAATTTTCAAAAATCCAAAAAATTGGCTGAAAACTACTAAATATCAAGGACTCATTGGGTGAATCACTCTGGTACTGAAATCGGAATGCTCACTGACATTTCCCCTATCAGAAAGTCTGATAAACGCCAGAAAAATGACTAAGTCCAAAAAAAAAATTTTTTCAACTTTTTTCAATTTTACCCCCGTGGGATATATATTCTACCCACACACATTTGGAACTCTCCTGGGGTACCCTCACACATATTATTCCCTCATTTAGTGTATATTTTCACAAAAAAAGTGAAATTTTCAAAAATCCAGATAATTGGCTGAAAACTACTAAATATCAAGGACTCATTGGGCGAATCGCTCTGGAACTGAAATCGGAACGCTCACTGACATTTCCCCTATCTGAAAGTCTGATAAACGCTGGAAAAACGACTAAGTCCAAAAAATTTTTTTTCAACTTTTTTCAATTTTACCCCCGTGGGATATATATTCTTCCCACACACATTTGGAACTCTCCTGGGGTACCCTCACACATATTATTCCCTCATTTAGTGGATATTTTCACAAAAAAGTGAAATTTTCAAAAATCCAGAACATTGGCTGAAAACGACTAAATAACAAGGACTCATTGGGCGAATCGCTCTGGAACTGAAATCGGAATGCTCACTGACATTTCCACTATCTGAAAGTCTGATAAATGCCAGAAAAATGACTAAGTCCAAAAAAAAATTTTTTTCAACTTTTTTCAATTTTACCCCCGTGGGATATATATTCTACCCACACACATTTGGAACTCTCCTGGGGTACCCTCACACATATTATTCCCTCATTTAGTGGATATTTTCACAAAAAAGTCAAATTTTCAAAAATCCAAAAAACTGGCTGAAAATGACTAAATATCAAGGACTCATTGGGTGAATCAGTCTGGAACTGAAATCGGAATGCTCACTGACATTTCCCCTACCTGAAAGTCTGATAAACGCCAGAAAAATGACTAAGTCCAAAAAAAATTTTTTTTAACTTTTTTCAATTTTACCCCCGTGGGATATATATTCTACCCACACACATTTGGAACTCTCCTGGGGTACCCTCACACATATTATTCCCTCATTTAGTGTATATTTTCACAAAAAAAGTGAAATTTTCAAAAATCCAGATAATTGGCTGAAAACTACTAAATATCAAGGACTCATTGGGCGAATCGCTCTGGAACTGAAATCGGAACGCTCACTGACATTTCCCCTATCTGAAAGTCTGATAAACGCCAGAAAAATCACTAAGTCCAAAAAAACATTTTTTTCAACTTTTTTCAATTTTACCCCCGTGGGATATATATTCTACCCACACACATTTGGAACTCTCCTGGGGTACCCTCACACATATTATTCCCTCATTTAGTGGATATTTTGACAAAAAAGTGAAATTTTCAAAAATCCAGAAAATTGGCTGAAAACGACTAAATAGCAATGACTCATTGGGAGAATCACTCTGGAACTGAAATCGGAACGCTCACTGACATTTCCCCTATCTGAAAGTCTGATAAACGCCGGAAAAATGACTAAGTCCAAAAACAATTTTTTTTCAACTTTTTTCAATTTTATCCCCGTGGGATATATATTCTACCCACACACATTTGGAACTCTCCTGGGGTACCCTCACACATATTATTCCCTCATTTAGTGGATATTTTCACAAAAAAGTGAAATTTTCAAAAATCCAGAAAATTGGCTGAAAACGACTAAATATCAAGGACTCATTGGGCGAATCGCTATGGAACTGAAATCGGAACGCTCACTGACATTTCCCCTATCTGAAAGTCTGATAAACGCCAGAAAAATCACTAAGTCCAAAAAAACATTTTTTTCAACTTTTTTCAATTTTACCCCCGTGGGATATATATTCTACCCACACACATTTGGAACTCTCCTGGGGTACCCTCACACATATTATTCCCTCATTTAGTGGATATTTTGACAAAAAAGTGAAATTTTCAAAAATCCAGAAAATTGGCTGAAAACGACTAAATAGCAATGACTCATTGGGAGAATCACTCTGGAACTGAAATCGGAACGCTCACTGACATTTCCCCTATCTGAAAGTCTGATAAACGCCGGAAAAATGACTAAGTCCAAAAACAATTTTTTTTCAACTTTTTTCAATTTTATCCCCGTGGGATATATATTCTACCCACACACATTTGGAACTCTCCTGGGGTACCCTCACACATATTATTCCCTCATTTAGTGGATATTTTGACAAAAAAGTGAAATTTTCAAAAATCCAAAATATTGGCTGAAAACGACTAAATATCAAGGACTCATTGGGTGAATCACTCTGGTACTGAAATCGGAATGCTCACTGACATTTCCCCTATCAGAAAGTCTGATAAACGCCAGAAAAATGACTAAGTCCAAAAAAAAATTTTTTTCAACTTTTTTCAATTTTACCCCCGTGGGATATATATTCTACCCACACACATTTGGAACTCTCCTGGGGTACCCTCACACATATTATTCCCTCATTTAGTGGATATTTTCACAAAAAAGTGAAATTTTCAAAAATCCAAAAAATTGGCTGAAAACGACTAAATATCAAGGACTCATTGCGAGAATCACTCTGGAACTGAAATCGGAATGCTCACTGACATTTCCCCTATCTGAAAGTCTGATAAACGCCAGAAAAATAACTAAGTCCAAAAAAAAATTTTTTTCAACTTTTTTCAATTTTACCCCCGTGGGATATATATTCTACCCACACACATTTGGAACTCTCCTGGGGTACCCTCACACATATTATTCCCTCATTTAGTGGATATTTTGACAAAAAAGTGAAATTTTCAAAAATCCAAAAAATTGGCTGAAAACTACTAAATATCAAGGACTCATTGGGTGAATCACTCTGGTACTGAAATCGGAATGCTCACTGACATTTCCCCTATCAGAAAGTCTGATAAACGCCAGAAAAATGACTAAGTCCAAAAAAAAAATTTTTTCAACTTTTTTCAATTTTACCCCCGTGGGATATATATTCTACCCACACACATTTGGAACTCTCCTGGGGTACCCTCACACATATTATTCCCTCATTTAGTGTATATTTTCACAAAAAAAGTGAAATTTTCAAAAATCCAGATAATTGGCTGAAAACTACTAAATATCAAGGACTCATTGGGCGAATCGCTCTGGAACTGAAATCGGAACGCTCACTGACATTTCCCCTATCTGAAAGTCTGATAAACGCTGGAAAAACGACTAAGTCCAAAAAATTTTTTTTCAACTTTTTTCAATTTTACCCCCGTGGGATATATATTCTTCCCACACACATTTGGAACTCTCCTGGGGTACCCTCACACATATTATTCCCTCATTTAGTGGATATTTTCACAAAAAAGTGAAATTTTCAAAAATCCAGAACATTGGCTGAAAACGACTAAATAACAAGGACTCATTGGGCGAATCGCTCTGGAACTGAAATCGGAATGCTCACTGACATTTCCACTATCTGAAAGTCTGATAAACGCCAGAAAAATGACTAAGTCCAAAAAAAAATTTTTTTCAACTTTTTTCAATTTTACCCCCGTGGGATATATATTCTACCCACACACATTTGGAACTCTCCTGGGGTACCCTCACACATATTATTCCCTCATTTAGTGGATATTTTCACAAAAAAGTCAAATTTTCAAAAATCCAAAAAACTGGCTGAAAATGACTAAATATCAAGGACTCATTGGGTGAATCAGTCTGGAACTGAAATCGGAATGCTCACTGACATTTCCCCTACCTGAAAGTCTGATAAACGCCAGAAAAATGACTAAGTCCAAAAAAAATTTTTTTTAACTTTTTTCAATTTTACCCCCGTGGGATATATATTCTACCCACACACATTTGGAACTCTCCTGGGGTACCCTCACACATATTATTCCCTCATTTAGTGTATATTTTCACAAAAAAAGTGAAATTTTCAAAAATCCAGATAATTGGCTGAAAACTACTAAATATCAAGGACTCATTGGGCGAATCGCTCTGGAACTGAAATCGGAACGCTCACTGACATTTCCCCTATCTGAAAGTCTGATAAACGCCAGAAAAATCACTAAGTCCAAAAAAACATTTTTTTCAACTTTTTTCAATTTTACCCCCGTGGGATATATATTCTACCCACACACATTTGGAACTCTCCCGGGGTACCCTCACACATATTATTCCCTCATTTAGTGGATATTTTGACAAAAAAGTGAAATTTTCAAAAATCCAGAAAATTGGCTGAAAATGACTAAATATCAAGGACTCATTGGGCGAATCGCTATGGAACTGAAATCGGAATGCTCACTGACATTTCCCCTATCTGAAAGTCTGATAAACGCCGGAAAAATGACTAAGTCCAAAAACAATTTTTTTTCAACTTTTTTCAATTTTATCCCCGTGGGATATATATTCTACCCAAACACATTTGGAACTCTCCTGGGGTACCCTCACACATATTATTCCCTCATTTAGTGGATATTTTCACAAAAAAGTGAAATTTTCAAAAATCCAGAAAATTGGCTGAAAACGACTAAATATCAAGGACTCATTGGGCGAATCGCTATGGAACTGAAATCGGAACGCTCACTGACATTTCCCCTATCTGAAAGTCTGATAAACGCCAGAAAAATCACTAAGTCCAAAAAAACATTTTTTTCAACTTTTTTCAATTTTACCCCCGTGGGATATATATTCTACCCACACACATTTGGAACTCTCCCGGGGTACCCTCACACATATTATTCCCTCATTTAGTGGATATTTTGACAAAAAAGTGAAATTTTCAAAAATCCAGAAAATTGGCTGAAAACGACTAAATAGCAATGACTCATTGGGAGAATCACTCTGGAACTGAAATCGGAACGCTCACTGACATTTCCCCTATCTGAAAGTCTGATAAACGCCGGAAAAATGACTAAGTCCAAAAACAATTTTTTTTCAACTTTTTTCAATTTTATCCCCGTGGGATATATATTCTACCCACACACATTTGGAACTCTCCTGGGGTACCCTCACACATATTATTCCCTCATTTAGTGGATATTTTCACAAAAAAGTGAAATTTTCAAAAATCCAGAAAATTGGCTGAAAACGACTAAATATCAAGGACTCATTGGGCGAATCGCTATGGAACTGAAATCGGAATGCTCACTGACATTTCCCCTATCTGAAAGTCTGATAAACGCCAGAAAAATGACTAAGTCCAAAAAAAATTTTTTTAAACTTTTTTCAATTTTACCCCCGTGGGATATATATTCTACCCACACACATTTGGAACTCTCCTGGGGTACCCTCACACATATTATTCCCTCATTTAGTGGATATTTTGACAAAAAAGTGAAATTTTCAAAAATCCAAAAAATTGGCTGAAAATGACTAAATATCAAGGACTCATTGGGTGAATCACTCTGGTACTGAAATAGGAATGCTCACTGACATTTCCCCTATCAGAAAGTCTGATAAACGCCAGAAAAATGACTAAGTCCAAAAAAAAATTTTTTTCAACTTTTTTCAATTTTACCCCCGTGGGATATATATTCTACCCACACACATTTGGAACTCTCCTGGGGTACCCTCACTCATATTATTCCCTCATTTAGTGTATATTTTCACAAAAAAAGTGAAATTTTCAAAAATCCAGATAATTGGCTGAAAACTACTAAATATCAAGGACTCATTGGGCGAATCGCTCTGGAACTGAAATCGGAACGCTCACTGACATTTCCCCTATCTGAAAGTCTGATAAACGCCAGAAAAATGACTAAGTCCAAAAAAAAAATGTTTTCAACTTTTTTCATTTTTACCCCCGTGGGATATATATTCTACCCACACACATTTGGAACTCTCCTGGGGTACCCTCACACATATTATTCCCTCATTTAGTGGATATTTTGACAAAAAAGTGAAATTTTCAAAAATCCAGAAAATTGGCTGAAAACGACTAAATAGCAATGACTCATTGGGAGAATCACTCTGGAACTGAAATCGGAACGCTCACTGACATTTCCCCTATCTGAAAGTCTGATAAACGCCGGAAAAATGACTAAGTCCAAAAACAATTTTTTTTCAACTTTTTTCAATTTTATCCCCGTGGGATATATATTCTACCCACACACATTTGGAACTCTCCTGGGGTACCCTCACACATATTATTCCCTCATTTAGTGGATATTTTGACAAAAAAGTGAAATTTTCAAAAATCCAGAAAATTGGCTGAAAACGACTAAATATCAAGGACTCATTGGGCGAATCGCTATGGAACTGAAATCGGAATGCTCACTGACATTTCCCCTATCTGAAAGTCTGATAAACGCCAGAAAAATGACTAAGTCCAAAAAAAATTTTTTTAAACTTTTTTCAATTTTACCCCCGTGGGATATATATTCTACCCACACACATTTGGAACTCTCCTGGGGTACCCTCACACATATTATTCCCTCATTTAGTGGATATTTTGACAAAAAAGTGAAATTTTCAAAAATCCAAAAAATTGGCTGAAAATGACTAAATATCAAGGACTCATTGGGTGAATCACTCTGGTACTGAAATAGGAATGCTCACTGACATTTCCCCTATCAGAAAGTCTGATAAACGCCAGAAAAATGACTAAGTCCAAAAAAAAATTTTTTTCAACTTTTTTCAATTTTACCCCCGTGGGATATATATTCTACCCACACACATTTGGAACTCTCCTGGGGTACCCTCACTCATATTATTCCCTCATTTAGTGTATATTTTCACAAAAAAAGTGAAATTTTCAAAAATCCAGATAATTGGCTGAAAACTACTAAATATCAAGGACTCATTGGGCGAATCGCTCTGGAACTGAAATCGGAACGCTCACTGACATTTCCCCTATCTGAAAGTCTGATAAACGCCAGAAAAATGACTAAGTCCAAAAAAAAAAATTTTTTCAACTTTTTTCAATTTTACCCCCGTGGGATATATATTCTACCCACACACATTTGGAACTCTCCTGGGGTACCCTCACACATATTATTCCCTCATTTAGTGGATATTTTGACAAAAAAGTGAAATTTTCAAAAATCCAGAAAATTGGCTGAAAACAACTAAATAGCAGTGACTCATTGAGCGAATCGCTCTGGAACTGAAATCGGAACACTCACTGACATTTCCCCTATCTGAAAGTCTGATAAACGCTGGAAAAACGACTAAGTCCAAAAAAAATTTTTTTTCAACTTTTTTCAATTTTACCCCCGTGGGATATATATTCTTCCCACACACATTTGGAACTCTCCTGGGGTACTCTCACACATATTATTCCCTCATTTAGTGGATATTTTCACAAAAAAGTGAAATTTTCAAAAATCCCAAAAATTGGCTGAAAACGACTAAATATCAAGGACTCTTTGGGTGAATCACTCTGGTACTGAAATCGGAATGCTCACTGACATTTCCCCTATCAGAAAGTCTGATAAACGCCAGAAAAATGACTAAGTCCAAAAAAAAATTTTTTTCAACTTTTTTCAATTTTACCCCCGTGGGATATGTATTCTACCCACACACATTTGGAACTCTCCTGGGGTACCCTCACACATATTATTCCCTCATTTAGTGGATATTTTCACAAAAAAGTGAAATTTTCAAAAATCCAGAAAATTGGCTGAAAACGACTAAATATCAAGGACTCATTGGGTGAATCAGTCTGGAACTGAAATCGGAATGCTCACTGACATTTCCCCTACCTGAAAGTCTGATAAACGCCAGAAAAATGACTAAGTCCAAAAAAAATTTTTTTAAACTTTTTTCAATTTTACCCCCGTGGGATATATATTCTACCCACACACATTTGGAACTCTCCTGGGGTACCCTCACACATATTATTCCCTCATTTAGTGGATATTTTGACAAAAAAGTGAAATTTTCAAAAATCCAGAAAATTGGCTGAAAACGACTAAATAGCAATGACTCATTGGGAGAATCACTCTGGAACTGAAATCGGAACGCTCACTGACATTTCCCGTATCTGAAAGTCTGATAAACGCCGGAAAAATGACTAAGTCCAAAAACAATTTTTTTTCAACTTTTTTCAATTTTATCCCCGTGGGATATATATTCTACCCACACACATTTGGAACTCTCCTGGGGTACCCTCACACATATTATTCCCTCATTTAGTGGATATTTTCACAAAAAAGTGAAATTTTCAAAAATCCAGAAAATTGGCTGAAAACGACTAAATATCAAGGACTCATTGGGCGAATCGCTATGGAACTGAAATCGGAATGCTCACTGACATTTCCCCTATCTGAAAGTCTGATAAACGCCAGAAAAATGACTAAGTCCAAAAAAAATTTTTTTAAACTTTTTTCAATTTTACCCCCGTGGGATATATATTCTACCCACACACATTTGGAACTCTCCTGGGGTACCCTCACACATATTATTCCCTCATTTAGTGGATATTTTCACAAAAAAAGTGAAATTTTCAAAAATCCAGATAATTGGCTGAAAACTACTAAATATCAAGGACTCATTGGGTGAATCACTCTGGTACTGAAATCGGAATGCTCACTGACATTTCCCCTATCAGAAAGTCTGATAAACGCCAGAAAAATGACTAAGTCCAAAAAAAAATTTTTTTCAACTTTTTTCAATTTTACCCCCGTGGGATATGTATTCTACCCACACACATTTGGAACTCTCCTGGGGTACCCTCACACATATTATTCCCTCATTTAGTGGATATTTTCACAAAAAAGTGAAATTTTCAAAAATCCAGAAAATTGTCTGAAAACGACTAAATATCAAGGACTCATTGGGTGAATCAGTCTGGAACTGAAATCGGAATGCTCACTGACATTTCCCCTACCTGAAAGTCTGATAAACGCCAGAAAAATGACTAAGTCCAAAAAAAATTTTTTTAAACTTTTTTCAATTTTACCCCCGTGGGATATATATTCTACCCACACACATTTGGAACTCTCCTGGGGTACCCTCACACATATTATTCCCTCATTTAGTGGATATTTTGACAAAAAAGTGAAATTTTCAAAAATCCAGAAAATTGGCTGAAAACGACTAAATAGCAATGACTCATTGGGAGAATCACTCTGGAACTGAAATCGGAACGCTCACTGACATTTCCCCTATCTGAAAGTCTGATAAACGCCGGAAAAATGACTAAGTCCAAAAACAATTTTTTTTCAACTTTTTTCAATTTTATCCCCGTGGGATATATATTCTACCCACACACATTTGGAACTCTCCTGGGGTACCCTCACACATATTATTCCCTCATTTAGTGGATATTTTCACAAACAAGTGAAATTTTCAAAAATCCAGAAAATTGGCTGAAAACGACTAAATATCAAGGACTCATTGGGCGAATCGCTATGGAACTGAAATCGGAATGCTCACTGACATTTCCCCTATCTGAAAGTCTGATAAACGCCAGAAAAATGACTAAGTCCAAAAAAATTTTTTTTAAACTTTTTTCAATTTTACCCCCGTGGGATATATATTCTACCCACACACATTTGGAACTCTCCTGGGGTACCCTCACACATATTATTCCCTCATTTAGTGGATATTTTCACAAAAAAAGTGAAATTTTCAAAAATCCAGATAATTGGCTGAAAACTACTAAATATCAAGGACTCATTGGGTGAATCACTCTGGTACTGAAATCGGAATGCTCACTGACATTTCCCCTATCAGAAAGTCTGATAAACGCCAGAAAAATGACTAAGTCCAAAAAAAAATTTTTTTCAACTTTTTTCAATTTTACCCCCGTGGGATATGTATTCTACCCACACACATTTGGAACTCTCCTGGGGTACCCTCACACATATTATTCCCTCATTTAGTGGATATTTTCACAAAAAAGTGAAATTTTCAAAAATCCAGAAAATTGGCTGAAAACGACTAAATATCAAGGACTCATTGGGTGAATCAGTCTGGAACTGAAATCGGAATGCTCACTGACATTTCCCCTACCTGAAAGTCTGATAAACGCCAGAAAAATGACTAAGTCCAAAAAAAATTTTTTTCAACTTTTTTCAATTTTACCCCCGTGGGATATATATTCTACCCACACACATTTGGAACTCTCCTGGGGTACCCTCACACATATTATTCCCTCATTTAGTGGATATTTTGACAAAAAAGTGAAATTTTCAAAAATCCAGAAAATTGGCTGAAAACGACTAAATAGCAATGACTCATTGGGAGAATCACTCTGGAACTGAAATCGGAACGCTCACTGACATTTCCCCTATCTGAAAGTCTGATAAACGCCGGAAAAATGACTACGTCCAAAAACAATTTTTTTTCAACTTTTTTCAATTTTATCCCCGTGGGATATATATTCTACCCACACACATTTGGAACTCTCCTGGGGTACCCTCACACATATTATTCCCTCATTTAGTGGATATTTTGACAAAAAAGTGAAATTTTCAAAAATCCAAAAAATTGGCTGAAAACGACTAAATATCAAGGACTCATTGGGAGAATCACTCTGGAACTGAAATCGGAATGCTCACTGACATTTCCCCTATCTGAAAGTCTGATAAACGCCAGAAAAATCACTAAGTCCAAAAAAAACTTTTTTCAACTTTTTTCAATTTTACCCCCGTGGGATATATATTCTACCCACACACATTTGGAACTCTCCTGGGGTACCCTCACACATATTATTCCCTCATTTAGTGGATATTTTGACAAAAAAGTGAAATTTTCAAAAATCCAGAAAATTGGCTGAAAACGACTAAATAGCAATGACTCATTGAGCGAATCGCTCTGGAACTGAAATCGGAACACTCACTGACATTTCCCCTATCTGAAAGTCTGATAAACGCTGGAAAAACGACTAAGTCCAAAAAAAAATTTTTTTCAACTTTTTTCAATTTTACCCCCGTGGGATATATATTCTTCCCACACACATTTGGAACTCTCCTGGGGTACCCTCACACATATTATTCCCTCATTTAGTGGATATTTTCACAAAAAAGTGAAATTTTCAAAAATCCAGAAAATTGGCTGAAAATGACTAAATAACAAGGACTCATTGGGAGAATCACTCTGGAACTGAAATCGGAATGCTCACTGACATTTCCCCTATCTGAAAGTCTGATAAACGCCAGAAAAATCACTAAGTCCAAAAAAAACTTTTTTCAACTTTTTTCAATTTTACCCCCGTGGGATATATATTCTACCCACACACATTTGGAACTCTCCTGGGGTACCCTCACACATATTATTCCCTCATTTAGTGGATATTTTGACAAAAAAGTGAAATTTTCAAAAATCCAGAAAATTGGCTGAAAACGACTAAATAGCAATGACTCATTGAGCGAATCAGTCTGGAACTGAAATCGGAATGCTCACTGACATTTCCCCTACCTGAAAGTCTGATAAACGCCGGAAAAATGACTAAGTCCAAAAAAAATTTTTTTAAACTTTTTTCAATTTTACCCCCGTGGGATATATATTCTACCCACACACATTTGGAACTCTCCTGGGGTACCCTCACACATATTATTCCCTCATTTAGTGTATATTTTCACAAAAAAAGTGAAATTTTCAAAAATCCAGATAATTGGCTGAAAACTACTAAATATCAAGGACTCATTGGGTGAATCGCTCTGGAACTGAAATCGGAATGCTCACTGACATTTCCCCTATCTGAAAGTCTGATAAACGCCAGAAAAATAACTAAGTCCAAAAAAAAAATTTTTTCAACTTTTTTCAATTTTACCCCCGTGGGATATATATTCTACCCGCACACATTTGGAACTCTCCTGGGGTACCCTCACACATATTATTCCCTCATTTAGTGTATATTTTCACAAAAAAAGTGAAATTTTCAAAAATCCAGATAATTGGCTGAAAACTACTAAATATCAAGGACTCATTGGGCGAATCGCTCTGGAACTGAAATCGGAACGCTCACTGACATTTCCCCTATCTGAAAGTCTGATAAACGCCAGAAAAATGACTAAGTCCAAAAAAAAATTTTTTTAAACTTTTTTCAATTTTACCCCCGTGGGATATATATTCTACCCACACACATTTGGAACTCTCCTGGGGTACCCTCACACATATTATTCCCTCATTTAGTGGATATTTTCACAAAAAAGTGAAATTTTCAAAAATCCAAAAAATTGTCTGAAAACGACTAAATATCAAGGACTCATTGGGTGAATCGCTCTGGAACTGAAATCGGAACGCTCACTGACATTTCCCCTATCTGAAAGTCTGATAAACGCTGGAAAAACGACTAAGTCCAAAAAAATTTTTTTCAACTTTTTTCAATTTTACCCCCGTGGGATATATATTCTTCCCACACACATTTGGAACTCTCCTGGGGTACCCTCACACATATTATTCCCTCATTTAGTGGATATTTTCACAAAAAAGTGAAATTTTCAAAAATCCAGAAAATTGGCTGAAAACGACTAAATATCAAGGACTCATTGGGTGAATCAGTCTGGAACTGAAATCGGAATGCTCACTGACATTTCCCCTATCTGAAAGTCTGATAAACGCCAGAAAAATGACTAAGTCCAAAAAAAAATTTTTTTCAACTTTTTTCAATTTTACCCCCGTGGGATATATATTCTACCCACACACATTTGGAACTCTCCTGGGGTACCCTCACACATATTATTCCCTCATTTAGTGGATATTTTCACAAAAAAGTGAAATTTTCAAAAATCCAGAAAATTGGCTGAAAACGACTAAATAACAAGGACACATTGGGAGAATCACTCTGGAACTGAAATCGGAATGCTCACTGACATTTCCCCTATCTGAAAGTCTGATAAACGCCAGAAAAATGACTAAGTCCAAAAAAAATTTTTTTAAACTTTTTTCAATTTTACCCCCGTGGGATATATATTCTACCCACACACATTTGGAACTCTCCTGGGGTACCCTCACACATATTATTCCCTCATTTAGTGGATATTTTCACAAAAAAAGTGAAATTTTCAAAAATCCAGATAATTGGCTGAAAACTACTAAATATCAAGGACTCATTGGGTGAATCACTCTGGTACTGAAATCGGAATGCTCACTGACATTTCCCCTATCAGAAAGTCTGATAAACGCCAGAAAAATGACTAAGTCCAAAAAAAAATTTTTTTCAACTTTTTTCAATTTTACCCCCGTGGGATATGTATTCTACCCACACACATTTGGAACTCTCCTGGGGTACCCTCACACATATTATTCCCTCATTTAGTGGATATTTTCACAAAAAAGTGAAATTTTCAAAAATCCAGAAAATTGGCTGAAAACGACTAAATATCAAGGACTCATTGGGTGAATCAGTCTGGAACTGAAATCGGAATGCTCACTGACATTTCCCCTACCTGAAAGTCTGATAAACGCCAGAAAAATGACTAAGTCCAAAAAAAATTTTTTTAAACTTTTTTCAATTTTACCCCCGTGGGATATATATTCTACCCACACACATTTGGAACTCTCCTGGGGTACCCTCACACATATTATTCCCTCATTTAGTGGATATTTTGACAAAAAAGTGAAATTTTCAAAAATCCAGAAAATTGGCTGAAAACGACTAAATAGCAATGACTCATTGGGAGAATCACTCTGGAACTGAAATCGGAACGCTCACTGACATTTCCCCTATCTGAAAGTCTGATAAACGCCGGAAAAATGACTAAGTCCAAAAACAATTTTTTTTCAACTTTTTTCAATTTTATCCCCGTGGGATATATATTCTACCCACACACATTTGGAACTCTCCTGGGGTACCCTCACACATATTATTCCCTCATTTAGTGGATATTTTCACAAACAAGTGAAATTTTCAAAAATCCAGAAAATTGGCTGAAAACGACTAAATATCAAGGACTCATTGGGCGAATCGCTATGGAACTGAAATCGGAATGCTCACTGACATTTCCCCTATCTGAAAGTCTGATAAACGCCAGAAAAATGACTAAGTCCAAAAAAATTTTTTTTAAACTTTTTTCAATTTTACCCCCGTGGGATATATATTCTACCCACACACATTTGGAACTCTCCTGGGGTACCCTCACACATATTATTCCCTCATTTAGTGGATATTTTCACAAAAAAAGTGAAATTTTCAAAAATCCAGATAATTGGCTGAAAACTACTAAATATCAAGGACTCATTGGGTGAATCACTCTGGTACTGAAATCGGAATGCTCACTGACATTTCCCCTATCAGAAAGTCTGATAAACGCCAGAAAAATGACTAAGTCCAAAAAAAAATTTTTTTCAACTTTTTTCAATTTTACCCCCGTGGGATATGTATTCTACCCACACACATTTGGAACTCTCCTGGGGTACCCTCACACATATTATTCCCTCATTTAGTGGATATTTTCACAAAAAAGTGAAATTTTCAAAAATCCAGAAAATTGGCTGAAAACGACTAAATATCAAGGACTCATTGGGTGAATCAGTCTGGAACTGAAATCGGAATGCTCACTGACATTTCCCCTACCTGAAAGTCTGATAAACGCCAGAAAAATGACTAAGTCCAAAAAAAATTTTTTTCAACTTTTTTCAATTTTACCCCCGTGGGATATATATTCTACCCACACACATTTGGAACTCTCCTGGGGTACCCTCACACATATTATTCCCTCATTTAGTGGATATTTTGACAAAAAAGTGAAATTTTCAAAAATCCAGAAAATTGGCTGAAAACGACTAAATAGCAATGACTCATTGGGAGAATCACTCTGGAACTGAAATCGGAACGCTCACTGACATTTCCCCTATCTGAAAGTCTGATAAACGCCGGAAAAATGACTACGTCCAAAAACAATTTTTTTTCAACTTTTTTCAATTTTATCCCCGTGGGATATATATTCTACCCACACACATTTGGAACTCTCCTGGGGTACCCTCACACATATTATTCCCTCATTTAGTGGATATTTTGACAAAAAAGTGAAATTTTCAAAAATCCAAAAAATTGGCTGAAAACGACTAAATATCAAGGACTCATTGGGAGAATCACTCTGGAACTGAAATCGGAATGCTCACTGACATTTCCCCTATCTGAAAGTCTGATAAACGCCAGAAAAATCACTAAGTCCAAAAAAAACTTTTTTCAACTTTTTTCAATTTTACCCCCGTGGGATATATATTCTACCCACACACATTTGGAACTCTCCTGGGGTACCCTCACACATATTATTCCCTCATTTAGTGGATATTTTGACAAAAAAGTGAAATTTTCAAAAATCCAGAAAATTGGCTGAAAACGACTAAATAGCAATGACTCATTGAGCGAATCGCTCTGGAACTGAAATCGGAACACTCACTGACATTTCCCCTATCTGAAAGTCTGATAAACGCTGGAAAAACGACTAAGTCCAAAAAAAAATTTTTTTCAACTTTTTTCAATTTTACCCCCGTGGGATATATATTCTTCCCACACACATTTGGAACTCTCCTGGGGTACCCTCACACATATTATTCCCTCATTTAGTGGATATTTTCACAAAAAAGTGAAATTTTCAAAAATCCAGAAAATTGGCTGAAAATGACTAAATAACAAGGACTCATTGGGAGAATCACTCTGGAACTGAAATCGGAATGCTCACTGACATTTCCCCTATCTGAAAGTCTGATAAACGCCAGAAAAATCACTAAGTCCAAAAAAAAACTTTTTTCAACTTTTTTCAATTTTACCCCCGTGGGATATATATTCTACCCACACACATTTGGAACTCTCCTGGGGTACCCTCACACATATTATTCCCTCATTTAGTGGATATTTTGACAAAAAAGTGAAATTTTCAAAAATCCAGAAAATTGGCTGAAAACGACTAAATAGCAATGACTCATTGAGCGAATCAGTCTGGAACTGAAATCGGAATGCTCACTGACATTTCCCCTACCTGAAAGTCTGATAAACGCCGGAAAAATGACTAAGTCCAAAAAAAATTTTTTTAAACTTTTTTCAATTTTACCCCCGTGGGATATATATTCTACCCACACACATTTGGAACTCTCCTGGGGTACCCTCACACATATTATTCCCTCATTTAGTGTATATTTTCACAAAAAAAGTGAAATTTTCAAAAATCCAGATAATTGGCTGAAAACTACTAAATATCAAGGACTCATTGGGTGAATCGCTCTGGAACTGAAATCGGAATGCTCACTGACATTTCCCCTATCTGAAAGTCTGATAAACGCCAGAAAAATAACTAAGTCCAAAAAAAAAATTTTTTCAACTTTTTTCAATTTTACCCCCGTGGGATATATATTCTACCCGCACACATTTGGAACTCTCCTGGGGTACCCTCACACATATTATTCCCTCATTTAGTGTATATTTTCACAAAAAAAGTGAAATTTTCAAAAATCCAGATAATTGGCTGAAAACTACTAAATATCAAGGACTCATTGGGCGAATCGCTCTGGAACTGAAATCGGAACGCTCACTGACATTTCCCCTATCTGAAAGTCTGATAAACGCCAGAAAAATGACTAAGTCCAAAAAAAAATTTTTTTAAACTTTTTTCAATTTTACCCCCGTGGGATATATATTCTACCCACACACATTTGGAACTCTCCTGGGGTACCCTCACACATATTATTCCCTCATTTAGTGGATATTTTCACAAAAAAGTGAAATTTTCAAAAATCCAAAAAATTGTCTGAAAACGACTAAATATCAAGGACTCATTGGGTGAATCGCTCTGGAACTGAAATCGGAACGCTCACTGACATTTCCCCTATCTGAAAGTCTGATAAACGCTGGAAAAACGACTAAGTCCAAAAAAATTTTTTTCAACTTTTTTCAATTTTACCCCCGTGGGATATATATTCTTCCCACACACATTTGGAACTCTCCTGGGGTACCCTCACACATATTATTCCCTCATTTAGTGGATATTTTCACAAAAAAGTGAAATTTTCAAAAATCCAGAAAATTGGCTGAAAACGACTAAATATCAAGGACTCATTGGGTGAATCAGTCTGGAACTGAAATCGGAATGCTCACTGACATTTCCCCTATCTGAAAGTCTGATAAACGCCAGAAAAATGACTAAGTCCAAAAAAAAATTTTTTTCAACTTTTTTCAATTTTACCCCCGTGGGATATATATTCTACCCACACACATTTGGAACTCTCCTGGGGTACCCTCACACATATTATTCCCTCATTTAGTGGATATTTTCACAAAAAAGTGAAATTTTCAAAAATCCAGAAAATTGGCTGAAAACGACTAAATAACAAGGACACATTGGGAGAATCACTCTGGAACTGAAATCGGAATGCTCACTGACATTTCCCCTATCTGAAAGTCTGATAAACGCCAGAAAAATCACTAAGTCCAAAAAAAACTTTTTTCAACTTTTTTCAATTTTACCCCCGTGGGATATATATTCTACCCACACACATTTGGAACTCTCCTGGGGTACCCTCACACATATTATTCCCTCATTTAGTGGATATTTTGACAAAAAAGTGAAATTTTCAAAAATCCAGAAAATTGGCTGAAAACGACTAAATAGCAATGACTCATTGAGCGAATCAGTCTGGAACTGAAATCGGAATGCTCACTGACATTTCCCCTACCTGAAAGTCTGATAAACGCCGGAAAAATGACTAAGTCCAAAAAAAATTTTTTTAAACTTTTTTCAATTTTACCCCCGTGGGATATATATTCTACCCACACACATTTGGAACTCTCCTGGGGTACCCTCACACATATTATTCCCTCATTTAGTGTATATTTTCACAAAAAAAGTGAAATTTTCAAAAATCCAGATAATTGGCTGAAAACTACTAAATATCAAGGACTCATTGGGCGAATCGCTCTGGAACTGAAATCGGAACGATCACTGACATTTCCCCTATCTGAAAGTCTGATAAACGCCAGAAAAATGACTAAGTCCAAAAAAAAAATTTTTTAAACTTTTTTCAATTTTACCCCCGTGGGATATATATTCTACCCACACACATTTGGAACTCTCCTGGGGTACCCTCACACATATTATTCCCTCATTTAGTGGATATTTTGACAAAAAAGTGAAATTTTCAAAAATCCAAAAAATTGGCTGAAAACGACTAAATATCAAGGACTCATTGGGTGAATCACTCTGGTACTGAAATCGAAAGGCTCACTGACATTTCCCCTATCAGAAAGTCTGATAAACGCCAGAAAAATGACTAAGTCCAAAAAAAAATTTTTTTCAACTTTTTTCAATTTTACCCCCGTGGGATATATATTCTACCCACACACATTTGGAACTCTCCTGGGGTACCCTCACACATATTATTCCCTCATTTAGTGGATATTTTCACAAAAAAGTGAAATTTTCAAAAATCCAAAAAATTGGCTGAAAACGACTAAATATCAAGGACTCATTGGGTGATTCACTCTGGTACTGAAATCGGAATGCTCACTGACATTTCCCCTCTCAGAAAATCTGATAAACGCCAGAAAAATGACTAAGTCCAAAAAAAAATTTTTTTCAACTTTTTTCAATTTTTCCCCCGTGGGATATATATTCTACCCACACACACTTGGAACTCTCCTGGGGTACCCTCACACATATTATTCCCTCATTTAGTGTATATTTTCACAAAAAAAGTGAAATTTTCAAAAATCCAGATAATTGGCTGAAAACTACTAAATATCAAGGACTCATTGGGCGAATCGCTCTGGAACTGAAATCGGAACGCTCACTGACATTTCCCCTATCTGAAAGTCTGATAAACGCCAGAAAAATGACTAAGTCCAAAAAAAAATTTTTTTAAACTTTTTTCAATTTTACCCCCGTGGGATATATATTCTACCCACACACATTTGGTACTCTCCTGGGGTACCCTCACACATATTATTCCCTCATTTAGTGGATATTTTCACAAAAAAGTGCAATTTTCAAAAATCCAAAAAATTGTCTGAAAACGACTAAATATCAAGGACTCATTGGGTGAATCGCTCTGGAACTGAAATCGGAACGCTCACTGACATTTCCCCTATCTGAAAGTCTGATAAACGCTGGAAAAACGACTAAGTCCAAAAAAATTTTTTTCAACTTTTTTCAATTTTACCCCCGTGGGATATATATTCTTCCCACACACATTTGGAACTCTCCTGGGGTACCCTCACACATATTATTCCCTCATTTAGTGGATATTTTCACAAAAAAGTGAAATTTTCAAAAATCCAGAAGATTGGCTGAAAACGACTAAATATCAAGGACTCATTGGGTGAATCAGTCTGGAACTGAAATCGGAATGCTCACTGACATTTCCCCTATCTGAAAGTCTGATAAACGCCAGAAAAATGACTAAGTCCAAAAAAAAATTTTTTTCAACTTTTTTCAATTTTACCCCCGTGGGATATATATTCTACCCACACACATTTGGAACTCTCCTGGGGTACCCTCACACATATTATTCCCTCATTTAGTGGATATTTTCACAAAAAAGTGAAATTTTCAAAAATCCAGAAAATTGGCTGAAAACGACTAAATATCAAGGACTCATTGGGTGAATCACTCTGGTACTGAAATCGGAATGCTCACTGACATTTCCCCTATCAGAAAGTCTGATAAACGCCAGAAAAATGACTAAGTCCAAAAAAAAAATTTTTTCAACTTTTTTCAATTTTACCCCCGTGGGATATATATTCTACCCACACACATTTGGAACTCTCTTGGGGTACCCTCACACATATTATTCCCTCATTTAGTGTATATTTTCACAAAAAAAGTGAAATTTTCAAAAATCCAGATAATTGGCTGAAAACTACTAAATATCAAGGACTCATTGGGCGAATCGCTCTGGAACTGAAATCGGAACGCTCACTGACATTTCCCCTATCTGAAAGTCTGATAAACGCTGGAAAAACGACTAAGTCCAAAAAAATTTTTTTCAACTTTTTTCAATTTTACCCCCGTGGGATATATATTCTTCCCACACACATTTGGAACTCTCCTGGGGTACCCTCACACATATTATTCCCTCATTTAGTGGATATTTTCACAAAAAAGTGAAATTTTCAAAAATCCAGAAAATTGGCTGAAAACGACTAAATAACAAGGACTCATTGGGCGAATCGCTCTGGAACTGAAATCGGAATGCTCACTGACATTTCCACTATCTGAAAGTCTGATAAACGCCAGAAAAATGACTAAGTCCAAAAAAAAATTTTTTTCAACTTTTTTCAATTTTACCCCCGTGGGATATATATTCTACCCACACACATTTGGAACTCTCCTGGGGTACCCTCACACATATTATTCCCTCATTTAGTGGATATTTTGACAAAAAAGTGAAATTTTCAAAAATCCAAAAAACTGGCTGAAAATGACTAAATATCAACGACTCATTGGGTGAATCAGTCTGGAACTGAAATCGGAATGCTCACTGACATTTCCCCTATCTGAAAGTCTGATAAACGCTGGAAAAACGACTAAGTCCAAAAAAAAATTTTTTTCAACTTTTTTCAATTTTACCCCCGTGGGATATATATTCTACCCACACACATTTGGAACTCTCCTGGGGTACCCTCACACATATTATTCCCTCATTTAGTGGATATTTTGACAAAAAAGTGAAATTTTCAAAAATCCAGAAAATTGGCTGAAAACGACTAAATAGCAATGACTCATTGAGCGAATCGCTCTGGAACTGAAATCGGAACACTCACTGACATTTCCCCTATCTGAAAGTCTGATAAACGCTGGAAAAACGACTAAGTCCAAAAAAAAATTTTTTTCAACTTTTTTCAATTTTACCCCCGTGGGATATATATTCTTCCCACACACATTTGGAACTCTCCTGGGGTACCCTCACACATATTATTCCCTCATTTAGTGGATATTTTCACAAAAAAGTGAAATTTTCAAAAATCCAGAAAATTGGCTGAAAACGACTAAATAACAAGGACTCATTGGGCGAATCGCTCTGGAACTGAAATCGGAATGCTCACTGACATTTCCCCTATCTGAAAGTCTGATAAACGTCAGAAAAATGACTAAGTCCAAAAAAAAATATTTTTCAACTTTTTTCAATTTTACCCCCGTGGGATATATATTCTACCCACACACATTTGGAACTCTCCTGGGGTACCCTCACACATATTATTCCCACATTTAGTGTATATTTTCACAAAAAAAGTGAAATTTTCAAAAATCCAGATAATTGGCTGAAAACTACTAAATATCAAGGACTCATTGGGCGAATCGCTCTGGAACTGAAATCGGAACGCTCACTGACAATTCCCCTATGTGAAAGTCTGATAAACGCCAGAAAAATGACTAAGTCCAAAAAAAAATTTTTTTCAACTTTTTTCAATTTTACCCCCGTGGGATATATATTCTACCCACACACATTTGGAACTCTCCTGGGGTACCCTCACACATATTATTCCCTCATTTAGTGGATATTTTCACAAAAAAGTGAAATTTTCAAAAATCCAGAAAATTGGCTGAAAACGACTAAATAACAAGGACTCATTGGGAGAATCACTCTGGAACTGAAATCGGAATGCTCACTGACATTTCCCCTATCTGAAAGTCTGATAAACGCCAGAAAAATCACTAAGTCCAAAAAAAACTTTTTTCAACTTTTTTCAATTTTACCCCCGTGGGATATATATTCTACCCACACACATTTGGAACTCTCCTGGGGTACCCTCACACATATTATTCCCTCATTTAGTGGATATTTTGACAAAAAAGTGAAATTTTCAAAAATCCAGAAAATTGGCTGAAAACGACTAAATAGCAATGACTCATTGAGCGAATCGCTCTGGAACTGAAATCGGAACACTCACTGACATTTCCCCTATCTGAAAGTCTGATAAACGCTGGAAAAACGACTAAGTCCAAAAAAAAATTTTTTTCAACTTTTTTCAATTTTACCCCCGTGGGATATATATTCTTCCCACACACATTTGGAACTCTCCTGGGGTACCCTCACACATATTATTCCCTCATTTAGTGGATATTTTCACAAAAAAGTGAAATTTTCAAAAATCCAGAAAATTGGCTGAAAACGACTAAATAACAAGGACTCATTGGGCGAATCGCTCTGGAACTGAAATCGGAATGCTCACTGACATTTCCCCTATCTGAAAGTCTGATAAACGTCAGAAAAATGACTAAGTCCAAAAAAAAATATTTTTCAACTTTTTTCAATTTTACCCCCGTGGGATATATATTCTACCCACACACATTTGGAACTCTCCTGGGGTACCCTCACACATATTATTCCCACATTTAGTGTATATTTTCACAAAAAAAGTGAAATTTTCAAAAATCCAGATAATTGGCTGAAAACTACTAAATATCAAGGACTCATTGGGCGAATCGCTCTGGAACTGAAATCGGAACGCTCACTGACATTTCCACTATCTGAAAGTCTGATAAACGCCAGAAAAATGACTAAGTCCAAAAAAAAATTTTTTTCAACTTTTTTCAATTTTACCCCCGTGGGATATATATTCTACCCACACACATTTGGAACTCTCCTGGGGTACCCTCACACATATTATTCCCTCATTTAGTGGATATTTTGACAAAAAAGTGAAATTTTCAAAAATCCAAAAAACTGGCTGAAAATGACTAAATATCAACGACTCATTGGGTGAATCAGTCTGGAACTGAAATCGGAATGCTCACTGACATTTCCCCTATCTGAAAGTCTGATAAACGCTGGAAAAACGACTAAGTCCAAAAAAAAATTTTTTTCAACTTTTTTCAATTTTACCCCCGTGGGATATATATTCTACCCACACACATTTGGAACTCTCCTGGGGTACCCTCACACATATTATTCCCTCATTTAGTGGATATTTTGACAAAAAAGTGAAATTTTCAAAAATCCAGAAAATTGGCTGAAAACGACTAAATAGCAATGACTCATTGAGCGAATCGCTCTGGAACTGAAATCGGAACACTCACTGACATTTCCCCTATCTGAAAGTCTGATAAACGCTGGAAAAACGACTAAGTCCAAAAAAAATTTTTTTTCAACTTTTTTCAATTTTACCCCCGTGGGATATATATTCTTCCCACACACATTTGGAACTCTCCTGGGGTACCCTCACACATATTATTCCCTCATTTAGTGGATATTTTCACAAAAAAGTGAAATTTTCAAAAATCCAGAAAATTGGCTGAAAACGACTAAATAACAAGGACTCATTGGGCGAATCGCTCTGGAACTGAAATCGGAATGCTCACTGACATTTCCCCTATCTGAAAGTCTGATAAACGTCAGAAAAATGACTAAGTCCAAAAAAAAATATTTTTCAACTTTTTTCAATTTTACCCCCGTGGGATATATATTCTACCCACACACATTTGGAACTCTCCTGGGGTACCCTCACACATATTATTCCCACATTTAGTGTATATTTTCACAAAAAAAGTGAAATTTTCAAAAATCCAGATAATTGGCTGAAAACTACTAAATATCAAGGACTCATTGGGCGAATCGCTCTGGAACTGAAATCGGAACGCTCACTGACAATTCCCCTATGTGAAAGTCTGATAAACGCCAGAAAAATGACTAAGTCCAAAAAAAAATTTTTTTCAACTTTTTTCAATTTTACCCCCGTGGGATATATATTCTACCCACACACATTTGGAACTCTCCTGGGGTACCCTCACACATATTATTCCCTCATTTAGTGGATATTTTCACAAAAAAGTGAAATTTTCAAAAATCCAGAAAATTGGCTGAAAACGACTAAATAACAAGGACTCATTGGGAGAATCACTCTGGAACTGAAATCGGAATGCTCACTGACATTTCCCCTATCTGAAAGTCTGATAAACGCCAGAAAAATCACTAAGTCCAAAAAAAACTTTTTTCAACTTTTTTCAATTTTACCCCCGTGGGATATATATTCTACCCACACACATTTGGAACTCTCCTGGGGTACCCTCACACATATTATTCCCTCATTTAGTGGATATTTTGACAAAAAAGTGAAATTTTCAAAAATCCAGAAAATTGGCTGAAAACGACTAAATAGCAATGACTCATTGAGCGAATCGCTCTGGAACTGAAATCGGAACACTCACTGACATTTCCCCTATCTGAAAGTCTGATAAACGCTGGAAAAACGACTAAGTCCAAAAAAAAATTTTTTTCAACTTTTTTCAATTTTACCCCCGTGGGATATATATTCTTCCCACACACATTTGGAACTCTCCTGGGGTACCCTCACACATATTATTCCCTCATTTAGTGGATATTTTCACAAAAAAGTGAAATTTTCAAAAATCCAGAAAATTGGCTGAAAACGACTAAATAACAAGGACTCATTGGGCGAATCGCTCTGGAACTGAAATCGGAATGCTCACTGACATTTCCCCTATCTGAAAGTCTGATAAACGTCAGAAAAATGACTAAGTCCAAAAAAAAATATTTTTCAACTTTTTTCAATTTTACCCCCGTGGGATATATATTCTACCCACACACATTTGGAACTCTCCTGGGGTACCCTCACACATATTATTCCCACATTTAGTGTATATTTTCACAAAAAAAGTGAAATTTTCAAAAATCCAGATAATTGGCTGAAAACTACTAAATATCAAGGACTCATTGGGCGAATCGCTCTGGAACTGAAATCGGAACGCTCACTGACAATTCCCCTATGTGAAAGTCTGATAAACGCCAGAAAAATGACTAAGTCCAAAAAAAAATTTTTTTCAACTTTTTTCAATTTTACCCCCGTGGGATATATATTCTACCCACACACATTTGGAACTCTCCTGGGGTACCCTCACACATATTATTCCCTCATTTAGTGGATATTTTCACAAAAAAGTGAAATTTTCAAAAATCCAGAAAATTGGCTGAAAACGACTAAATAACAAGGACTCATTGGGAGAATCACTCTGGAACTGAAATCGGAATGCTCACTGACATTTCCCCTATCTGAAAGTCTGATAAACGCCAGAAAAATCACTAAGTCCAAAAAAAACTTTTTTCAACTTTTTTCAATTTTACCCCCGTGGGATATATATTCTACCCACACACATTTGGAACTCTCCTGGGGTACCCTCACACATATTATTCCCTCATTTAGTGGATATTTTGACAAAAAAGTGAAATTTTCAAAAATCCAGAAAATTGGCTGAAAACGACTAAATAGCAATGACTCATTGAGCGAATCAGTCTGGAACTGAAATCGGAATGCTCACTGACATTTCCCCTACCTGAAAGTCTGATAAACGCCGGAAAAATGACTAAGTCCAAAAAAAATTTTTTTAAACTTTTTTCAATTTTACCCCCGTGGGATATATATTCTACCCACACACATTTGGAACTCTCCTGGGGTACCCTCACACATATTATTCCCTCATTTAGTGTATATTTTCACAAAAAAAGTGAAATTTTCAAAAATCCAGATAATTGGCTGAAAACTACTAAATATCAAGGACTCATTGGGCGAATCGCTCTGGAACTGAAATCGGAACGATCACTGACATTTCCCCTATCTGAAAGTCTGATAAACGCCAGAAAAATGACTAAGTCCAAAAAAAAAATTTTTTAAACTTTTTTCAATTTTACCCCCGTGGGATATATATTCTACCCACACACATTTGGAACTCTCCTGGGGTACCCTCACACATATTATTCCCTCATTTAGTGGATATTTTGACAAAAAAGTGAAATTTTCAAAAATCCAAAAAATTGGCTGAAAACGACTAAATATCAAGGACTCATTGAGTGAATCACTCTGGTACTGAAATCGGAAGGCTCACTGACATTTCCCCTATCAGAAAGTCTGATAAACGCCAGAAAAATGACTAAGTCCAAAAAAAAATTTTTTTCAACTTTTTTCAATTTTACCCCCGTGGGATATATATTCTACCCACACACATTTGGAACTCTCCTGGGGTACCCTCACACATATTATTCCCTCATTTAGTGGATATTTTCACAAAAAAGTGAAATTTTCAAAAATCCAAAAAATTGGCTGAAAACTACTAAATATCAAGGACTCATTGGGTGATTCACTCTGGTACTGAAATCGGAATGCTCACTGACATTTCCCCTCTCAGAAAATCTGATAAACGCCAGAAAAATGACTAAGTCCAAAAAAAAATTTTTTTCAACTTTTTTCAATTTTACCCCCGTGGGATATATATTCTACCCACACACACTTGGAACTCTCCTGGGGTACCCTCACACATATTATTCCCTCATTTAGTGTATATTTTCACAAAAAAAGTGAAATTTTCAAAAATCGAGATAATTGGCTGAAAACTACTAAATATCAAGGACTCATTGGGCGAATCGCTCTGGAACTGAAATCGGAACGCTCACTGACATTTCCCCTATCTGAAAGTCTGATAAACGCCAAAAAAATCACTAAGTCCAAAAAAAAAATTTTTTCAACTTTTTTCAATTTTACCCCCGTGGGATATATATTCTACCCACACACATTTGGAACTCTCCTGGGGTACCCTCACACATATTATTCCCTCATTTAGTGTATATTTTCACAAAAAAAGTGAAATTTTCAAAAATCGAGATAATTGGCTGAAAACTACTAAATATCAAGGACTCATTGGGCGAATCGCTCTGGAACTGAAATCGGAACGCTCACTGACATTTCCCCTATCTGAAAGTCTGATAAACGCCAGAAAAATGACTAAGTCCAAAAAAAAATTTTTTTAAACTTTTTTCAATTTTAGACCCGTGGGATATATATTCTACCCACACACATTTGGAACTCTCCTGGGGTACCCTCACACATATTATTCCCTCATTTAGTGGATATTTTCACAAAAAAGTGAAATTTTCAAAAATCCAAAAAATTGCCTGAAAACGACTAAATATCAAGGACTCATTGGGTGAATCAGTCTGGAACTGAAATCGGAATGCTCACTGACATTTCCCCTATCTGAAAGTCTGATAAACGCCAGAAAAATAACTAAGTCCAAAAAAAAATTTTTTTTAACTTTTTTCAATTTTACCCCCGTGGGATATATATTCTACCCACACACATTTGGAACTCTCATGGGGTACCCTCACACATATTATTCCCTCATTTAGTGGATATTTTCACAAAAAAGTGAAATTTTCAAAAATCCAAAAAATTGGCTGAAAACGACTAAATATCAAGGACTCATTGGGTGAATCACTCTGGTACTGAAATCGGAATGCTCACTGACATTTCCCCTATCAGAAAGTCTGATAAACGCCAGAAAAATGACTAAGTCCAAAAAAAAATTTTTCAACTTTTTTCAATTTTACCCCCGTGGGATATATATTCTACCCACACACATTTGGAACTCTCCTGGGGTACCCTCACACATATTATTCCCTCATTTAGTGTATATTTTCACAAAAAAAGTGAAATTTTCAAAAATCCAGATAATTGGCTGAAAACTACTAAATATCAAGGACTCATTGGGCGAATCGCTTTGGAACTGAAATCGGAACGCTCACTGACATTTCCCCTATCTGAAAGTCTGATAAACGCCAGAAAAATCACTAAGTCCAAAAAAAAATTTTTTTCAACTTTTTTCAATTTTACCCCCGTGGGATATATATTCTACCCACACACATTTGGAACTCTCCTGGGGTACCCTCACACATATAATTCCCTCATTTAGTGGATATTTTCACAAAAAAGTGAAATTTTCAAAAATCCAGAAAATTGGCTGAAAATGACTAAATATCAAGGACTCATTGGGCGAATCGCTATGGAACTGAAATCGGAATGCTCACTGACATTTCCCCTATCTGAAAGTCTGATAAATGCCAGAAAAATGACTAAGTCCAAAAAAAATTTTTTTCAACTTTTTTCAATTTTACCCCCGTGGGATATATATTCTACCCACACACATTTGGAACTCTCCTGGGGTACCCTCACACATATTATTCCCTCATTTAGTGGATATTTTGACAAAAAAGTGAAATTTTCAAAAATCCAAAAAATTGGCTGAAAACGACTAAATATCAAGGACTCATTGCGTGAATCACTCTGGTACTGAAATCGGAATGCTCACTGACATTTCCCCTATCAGAAAGTCTGATAAACGCCAGAAAAATGACTAAGTCCAAAAAAAAAATTTTTTCAACTTTTTTCAATTTTACCCCCGTGGGATATATATTCTACCCACACACACTTGGAACTCTCCTGGGGTACCCTCACACATATTATTCCCTCATTTAGTGTATATTTTCACAAAAAAAGTGAAATTTTCAAAAATCGAGATAATTGGCTGAAAACTACTAAATATCAAGGACTCATTGGGCGAATCGCTCTGGAACTGAAATCGGAACGCTCACTGACATTTCCCCTATCTGAAAGTCTGATAAACGCCAAAAAAATCACTAAGTCCAAAAAAAAAATTTTTTCAACTTTTTTCAATTTTACCCCCGTGGGATATATATTCTACCCACACACATTTGGAACTCTCCTGGGGTACCCTCACACATATTATTCCCTCATTTAGTGTATATTTTCACAAAAAAAGTGAAATTTTCAAAAATCGAGATAATTGGCTGAAAACTACTAAATATCAAGGACTCATTGGGCGAATCGCTCTGGAACTGAAATCGGAACGCTCACTGACATTTCCCCTATCTGAAAGTCTGATAAACGCCAGAAAAATGACTAAGTCCAAAAAAAAATTTTTTTAAACTTTTTTCAATTTTAGACCCGTGGGATATATATTCTACCCACACACATTTGGAACTCTCCTGGGGTACCCTCACACATATTATTCCCTCATTTAGTGGATATTTTCACAAAAAAGTGAAATTTTCAAAAATCCAAAAAATTGCCTGAAAACGACTAAATATCAAGGACTCATTGGGTGAATCAGTCTGGAACTGAAATCGGAATGCTCACTGACATTTCCCCTATCTGAAAGTCTGATAAACGCCAGAAAAATAACTAAGTCCAAAAAAAAATTTTTTTTAACTTTTTTCAATTTTACCCCCGTGGGATATATATTCTACCCACACACATTTGGAACTCTCATGGGGTACCCTCACACATATTATTCCCTCATTTAGTGGATATTTTCACAAAAAAGTGAAATTTTCAAAAATCCAAAAAATTGGCTGAAAACGACTAAATATCAAGGACTCATTGGGTGAATCACTCTGGTACTGAAATCGGAATGCTCACTGACATTTCCCCTATCAGAAAGTCTGATAAACGCCAGAAAAATGACTAAGTCCAAAAAAAAATTTTTCAACTTTTTTCAATTTTACCCCCGTGGGATATATATTCTACCCACACACATTTGGAACTCTCCTGGGGTACCCTCACACATATTATTCCCTCATTTAGTGTATATTTTCACAAAAAAAGTGAAATTTTCAAAAATCCAGATAATTGGCTGAAAACTACTAAATATCAAGGACTCATTGGGCGAATCGCTTTGGAACTGAAATCGGAACGCTCACTGACATTTCCCCTATCTGAAAGTCTGATAAACGCCAGAAAAATCACTAAGTCCAAAAAAAAATTTTTTTCAACTTTTTTCAATTTTACCCCCGTGGGATATATATTCTACCCACACACATTTGGAACTCTCCTGGGGTACCCTCACACATATAATTCCCTCATTTAGTGGATATTTTCACAAAAAAGTGAAATTTTCAAAAATCCAGAAAATTGGCTGAAAATGACTAAATATCAAGGACTCATTGGGCGAATCGCTATGGAACTGAAATCGGAATGCTCACTGACATTTCCCCTATCTGAAAGTCTGATAAATGCCAGAAAAATGACTAAGTCCAAAAAAAATTTTTTTCAACTTTTTTCAATTTTACCCCCGTGGGATATATATTCTACCCACACACATTTGGAACTCTCCTGGGGTACCCTCACACATATTATTCCCTCATTTAGTGGATATTTTGACAAAAAAGTGAAATTTTCAAAAATCCAAAAAATTGGCTGAAAACGACTAAATATCAAGGACTCATTGCGTGAATCACTCTGGTACTGAAATCGGAATGCTCACTGACATTTCCCCTATCAGAAAGTCTGATAAACGCCAGAAAAATGACTAAGTCCAAAAAAAAAATTTTTTCAACTTTTTTCAATTTTACCCCCGTGGGATATATATTCTACCCACACACATTTGGAACTCTCCTGGGGTACCCTCACACATATTATTCCCTCATTTAGTGTATATTTTCACAAAAAAAGTGAAATTTTCAAAAATCCAGATAATTGGCTGAAAACTACTAAATATCAAGGACTCATTGGGCGAATCACTCTGGAACTGAAATCGGAACGCTCACTGACATTTCCCCTATCTGAAAGTCTGATAAACGCCAGAAAAATCACTAAGTCCAAAAAAACATTTTTTTCAACTTTTTTCAATTTTACCCCCGTGGGATATATATTCTACCCACACACATTTGGAACTCTCCTGGGGTACCCTCACACATATTATTCCCTCATTTAGTGGATATTTTGACAAAAAAGTGAAATTTTCAAAAATCCAAAAAATTGGCTGAAAACGACTAAATATCAAGGACTCATTGGGTGAATCACTCTGGTACTGAAATCGGAATGCTCACTGACATTTCCCCTATCAGAAAGTCTGATAAACGCCAGAAAAATGACTAAGTCCAAAAAAAAAAATTTTTTCAACTTTTTTCAATTTTACCCCCGTGGGATATATATTCTACCCACACACATTTGGAACTCTCCTGGGGTACCCTCACACATATTATTCCCTCATTTAGTGTATATTTTCACAAAAAAAGTGAAATTTTCAAAAATCCAGATAATTGGCTGAAAACTACTAAATATCAAGGACTCATTGGGCGAATCACTCTGGAACTGAAATCGGAACGCTCACTGACATTTCCCCTATCTGAAAGTCTGATAAACGCCAGAAAAATCACTAAGTCCAAAAAAACATTTTTTTCAACTTTTTTCAATTTTACCCCCGTGGGATATATATTCTACCCACACACATTTGGAACTCTCCCGGGGTACCCTCACACATATTATTCCCTCATTTAGTGGATATTTTGACAAAAAAGTGAAATTTTCAAAAATCCAGAAAATTGGCTGAAAATGACTAAATATCAAGGACTCATTGGGCGAATCGCTATGGAACTGAAATCGGAATGCTCACTGACATTTCCCCTATCTCAAAGTCTGATAAACGCCAGAAAAATGACTAAGTCCAAAAAAAAATTTTTTTCAACTTTTTTCAATTTTACCCCCGTGGGATATATATTCTACCCACACACATTTGGAACTCTCCCGGGGTACCCTCACACATATTATTCCCTCATTTAGTGGATATTTTGACAAAAAAGTGAAATTTTCAAAAATCCAGAAAATTGGCTGAAAATGACTAAATATCAAGGACTCATTGGGCGAATCGCTATGGAACTGAAATCGGAATGCTCACTGACATTTCCCCTATCTCAAAGTCTGATAAACGCCAGAAAAATGACTAAGTCCAAAAAAAAATTTTTTTCAACTTTTTTCAATTTTACCCCCGTGGGATATATATTCTACCCACACACATTTGGAACTCTCCTGGGGTACCCTCACACATATTATTCCCTCATTTAGTGGATATTTTGACAAAAAAGTGAAATTTTCAAAAATCCAAAAAATTGGCTGAAAACGACTAAATATCAAAGACTCATTGGGTGAATCACTCTGGTACTGAAATCGGAATGCTCACTGACATTTCCCCTATCAGAAAGTCTGATAAACGCCAGAAAAATCACTAAGTCCAAAAAAACATTTTTTTCAACTTTTTTCAATTTTACCCCCGTGGGATATATATTCTACCCACACACATTTGGAACTCTCCTGGGGTACCCTCACTCATATTATTCCCTCATTTAGTGTATATTTTCACAAAAAAAGTGAAATTTTCAAAAATCCAGATAATTGGCTGAAAACTACTAAATATCAAGGACTCATTGGGCGAATCGCTCTGGAACTGAAATCGGAACGCTCACTGACATTTCCCCTATCTGAAAGTCTGATAAACGCCAGAAAAATGACTAAGTCCAAAAAAAAAATTTTTTCAACTTTTTTCAATTTTACCCCCGTGGGATATATATTCTACCCACACACATTTGGAACTCTCCTGGGGTACCCTCACACATATTATTCCCTCATTTAGTGGATATTTTGACAAAAAAGTGAAATTTTCAAAAATCCAGAAAATTGGCTGAAAACGACTAAATAGCAATGACTCATTGGGAGAATCACTCTGGAACTGAAATCGGAACGCTCACTGACATTTCCCCTATCTGAAAGTCTGATAAACGCCGGAAAAATGACTAAGTCCAAAAACAATTTTTTTTCAACTTTTTTCAATTTTATCCCCGTGGGATATATATTCTACCCACACACATTTGGAACTCTCCTGGGGTACCCTCACACATATTATTCCCTCATTTAGTGGATATTTTCACAAAAAAGTGAAATTTTCAAAAATCCAGAAAATTGGCTGAAAATGACTAAATATCAAGGACTCATTGGGTGAATCACTCTGGTACTGAAATAGGAATGCTCACTGACATTTCCCCTATCAGAAAGTCTGATAAACGCCAGAAAAATGACTAAGTCCAAAAAAAAATTTTTTTCAACTTTTTTCAATTTTACCCCCGTGGGATATATATTCTACCCACACACATTTGGAACTCTCCTGGGGTACCCTCACTCATATTATTCCCTCATTTAGTGTATATTTTCACAAAAAAAGTGAAATTTTCAAAAATCCAGATAATTGGCTGAAAACTACTAAATATCAAGGACTCATTGGGCGAATCGCTCTGGAACTGAAATCGGAACGCTCACTGACATTTCCCCTATCTGAAAGTCTGATAAACGCCAGAAAAATGACTAAGTCCAAAAAAAAAATTTTTTCAACTTTTTTCAATTTTACCCCCGTGGGATATATATTCTACCCACACACATTTGGAACTCTCCTGGGGTACCCTCACACATATTATTCCCTCATTTAGTGGATATTTTGACAAAAAAGTGAAATTTTCAAAAATCCAGAAAATTGGCTGAAAACGACTAAATAGCAATGACTCATTGGGAGAATCACTCTGGAACTGAAATCGGAACGCTCACTGACATTTCCCCTATCTGAAAGTCTGATAAACGCCGGAAAAATGACTAAGTCCAAAAACAATTTTTTTTCAACTTTTTTCAATTTTATCCCCGTGGGATATATATTCTACCCACACACATTTGGAACTCTCCTGGGGTACCCTCACACATATTATTCCCTCATTTAGTGGATATTTTCACAAAAAAGTGAAATTTTCAAAAATCCAGAAAATTGGCTGAAAACGACTAAATATCAAGGACTCATTGGGCGAATCGCTATGGAACTGAAATCGGAATGCTCACTGACATTTCCCCTATCTGAAAGTCTGATAAACGCCAGAAAAATGACTAAGTCCAAAAAAAATTTTTTTAAACTTTTTTCAATTTTACCCCCGTGGGATATATATTCTACCCACACACATTTGGAACTCTCCTGGGGTACCCTCACACATATTATTCCCTCATTTAGTGGATATTTTGACAAAAAAGTGAAATTTTCAAAAATCCAAAAAATTGGCTGAAAATGACTAAATATCAAGGACTCATTGGGTGAATCACTCTGGTACAGAAATAGGAATGCTCACTGACATTTCCCCTATCAGAAAGTCTGATAAACGCCAGAAAAATGACTAAGTCCAAAAAAAAAAATTTTTTCAACTTTTTTCAATTTTACCCCCGTGGGATATATATTCTACCCACACACATTTGGAACTCTCCTGGGGTACCCTCACACATATTATTCCCTCATTTAGTGGATATTTTGACAAAAAAGTGAAATTTTCAAAAATCCAGAAAATTGGCTGAAAACAACTAAATAGCAGTGACTCATTGAGCGAATCGCTCTGGAACTGAAATCGGAACACTCACTGACATTTCTCCTATCTGAAAGTCTGATAAACGCTGGAAAAACGACTAAGTCCAAAAAAAATTTTTTTTCAACTTTTTTCAATTTTACCCCCGTGGGATATATATTCTTCCCACACACATTTGGAACTCTCCTGGGGTACTCTCACACATATTATTCCCTCATTTAGTGTATATTTTCACAAAAAAAGTGAAATTTTCAAAAATCCAGATAATTGGCTGAAAACTACTAAATATCAAGGACTCATTGGGTGAATCACTCTGGTACTGAAATCAGAATGCTCACTGACATTTCCCCTATCAGAAAGTCTGATAAACGCCAGAAAAATGACTAAGTCCAAAAAAAAATTTTTTTCAACTTTTTTCAATTTTACCCCCGTGGGATATATATTCTACCCACACACATTTGGAACTCTCCTGGGGTACCCTCACTCATATTATTCCCTCATTTAGTGTATATTTTCACAAAAAAAGTGAAATTTTCAAAAATCCAGATAATTGGCTGAAAACTACTAAATAACAAGGAGTCATTGGGCGAATCGCTCTGGAACGGAAATCGGAACGCTCACTGACATTTCCCCTATCTGAAAGTCTGATAAACGCCAGAAAAATCACTAAGTCCAAAAAAAAAATTTTTTCAACTTTTTTCAATTTTACCCCCGTGGGATATATATTCTACCCACACACATTTGGAACTCTCCTGGGGTACCCTCACACATATTATTCCCTCATTTAGTGGATATTTTGTCAAAAAAGTGAAATTTTCAAAAATCCAGAAAATTGGCTGAAAACGACTAAATATCAAGGACTCATTGGGCGAATCGCTATGGAACTGAAATCGGAATGCTCACTGACATTTCCCCTATCTGAAAGTCTGATAAACGCCAGAAAAATCACTAAGTCCAAAAAAAAATTTATTTTTTTATTTTTTATAATTTTACCCCCGTGGGATATATATTCTACCCACACACATTTGGAACTCTCCTGGTGTACCCTCACACATATTATTCCCTTATTTAGTGGATATTTTGACAAAAAAGTGACATTTTCAAAAATCCAGAAAATTGGCTGAAAACGACTAAATAACATGGACTCATTGGGCGAATCGCTCTGGAACTGAAATTGGAACGCTCACTGACATTTGCCCTATCTGAAAGTCTGATAAACGCCAGAAAAATGACTGAGTCCAAAAAAAAATTTTTTTCAACTTTTTTCAATTTTACCCCAATGTGATATATATTCTACCCACACACATTTGGAACTCTCCTGGGGTACCCTCACACATATTATTCCCTCATTTAGTGGATATTTTCACAAAAAAGTGAAATTTTCAAAAATCCAGAAAATTGGCTGAAAACGACTAAATAACAAGGAGTCATTGGGCGAATCACTCTGGAACTGAAATCGGAACGCTCACTGACATTTCCCCTATCTGAAAGTCTGATAAACGCTGGAAAAACAACTAAGTCCAAAAAATTTTTTTTCAACTTTTTTCAATTTTACCCCCGTGGGATATATATTCTTCCCACACACATTTGGAACTCTCCTGGGGTACCCTCACACATATTATTCCCTCATTTAGTGGATATTTTCACAAAAAAGTGAAATTTTCAAAAATCCAGAAAATTGGCTGAAAACGACTAAATAACAAGGACTCATTGGGCGAATCGCTCGGGAACTGAAATCGGAATGCTCACTGACATTTCCACTATCTGAAAGTCTGATAAACGCCAGAAAAATGACTAAGTCCAAAAAAAAAATTTTTTCAACTTTTTTCAATTTTACCCCCGTGGGATATATATTCTACCCACACACATTTGGAACTCTCCTGGGGAACCCTCACACATATTATTCCCTCATTTAGTGTATATTTTCACAAAAAAAGTGAAATTTTCAAAAATCCAGATAATTGGCTGAAAACTACTAAATATCAAGGACTCATTGCGCGAATCGCTCTGGAACTGAAATCGGAACGCTCACTGACATTTCCCCTATCTGAAAGTCTGATAAACGCCAGAAAAATCACTAAGTCAAAAAAAAAAATTTTTTCAACTTTTTTCAATTTTACCCCCGTGGGATATATATTCTTCCCACACACATTTGGAACTCTCCTGGGGTACCCTCACACATATTATTCCCTCATTTAGTGGATATTTTCACAAAAAAGTGAAATTTTCAAAAATCCAGAAAATTGTCTGAAAACGACTAAATAACAAGGACTCATTGGGCGAATCGCTCGGGAACTGAAATCGGAATGCTCACTGACATTTCCACTATCTGAAAGTCTGATAAACGCCAGAAAAATGACTAAGTCCAAAAAAAAATTTTTTTCAACTTTTTTCAATTTTACCCCCGTGGGATATATATTCTACCCACACACATTTGGAACTCTCCTGGGGAACCCTCACACATATTATTCCCTCATTTAGTGTATATTTTCACAAAAAAAGTGAAATTTTCAAAAATCCAGATAATTGGCTGAAAACTACTAAATATCAAGGACTCATTGGGCGAATCGCTCTGGAACTGAAATCGGAACGCTCACTGACATTTCCCCTATCTGAAAGTCTGATAAACGCCAGAAAAATCACTAAGTCAAAAAAAAAATTTTTTTCAACTTTTTTCAATTTTACCCCCGTGGGATATATATTCTACCCACACACATTTGGAACTCTCCTGGGGTACCCTCACACATACTATTCCCTCATTTAGTGGATATTTTGACAAAAAAGTGAAATTTTCAAAAATCCAAAAAATTGGCTGAAAACTACTAAATATCAAGGACTCATTGGGTGAATCACTCTGGTACTGAAATCGGAATGCTCACTGACATTTCCCCTATCAGAAAGTCTGATAAACGCCAGAAAAATGACTAAGTCCAAAAAAAAAATTTTTTCAACTTTTTTCAATTTTACCCCCGTGGGATATATATTCTACCCACACACATTTGGAACTCTCCTGGGGTACCCTCACACATATTATTCCCTCATTTAGTGGATATTTTGACAAAAAAGTGAAATTTTCAAAAGTCCAAAAAATTGGCTGAAAACTACTAAATATCAAGGACTCATTGGGTGAATCACTCTGGTACTGAAATCGGAATGCTCACTGACATTTCCCCTATCAGAAAGTCTGATAAACGCCAGAAAAACGACTAAGTCCAAAAAAAAATTTTTTTCAACTTTTTTCAATTTTACCCCCGTGGGATATATATTCTACCCACACACATTTGGAACTCTCCTGGGGTACCCTCACTCATATTATTCCCTCATTTAGTGTATATTTTCACAAAAAAAGTGAAATTTTCAAAAATCCAGATAATTGGCTGAAAACTACTAAATATCAAGGACTCATTGGGCGAATCGCTCTGGAACTGAAATCGGAACGCTCACTGACATTTCCCCTATCTGAAAGTCTGATAAACGCCAGAAAAATGACTAAGTCCAAAAAAAAATTTTTTCAACTTTTTTCAATTTTACCCCCGTGGGATATATATTCTACCCACACACATTTGGAACTCTCCTGGGGTACCCTCACACATATTATTCCCTCATTTAGTGGATATTTTGACAAAAAAGTGAAATTTTCAAAAATCCAGAAAATTGGCTGAAAACGACTAAATAGCAGTGACTCATTGAGCGAATCGCTCTGGAACTGAAATCGGAACACTCACTGACATTTCCCCTATCTGAAAGTCTGATAAACGCTGGAAAAACGACTAAGTCCAAAAAAAATTTTTTTTCAACTTTTTTCAATTTTACCCCCGTGGGATATATATTCTACCCACACACATTTGGAACTCTCCTGGGGTACCCTCACACATATTATTCCCTCATTTAGTGGATATTTTCAAAAAAAAGGGAAATTTTCAAAAATCCAGAAAATTGGCTGAAAACGACTAAATATCAAGGACTCATTGGGCGAATCGCTATGGAACTGAAATCGGAATGCTCACTGACATTTCCCCTATCTGAAAGTCTGATAAACGCCAGAAAAATCACTAAGTCCAAAAAAAAATTTATTTTTTTATTTTTTATAATTTTACCCCCGTGGGATATATATTCTACCCACACACATTTGGAACTCTCCTGGTGTACCCTCACACATATTATTCCCTTATTTAGTGGATATTTTGACAAAAAAGTGACATTTTCAAAAATCCAGAAAATTGGCTGAAAACGACTAAATAACATGGACTAATTGGGCGAATCGCTCTGGAACTGAAATTGGAACGCTCACTGACATTTGCCCTATCTGAAAGTCTGATAAACGCCAGAAAAATGACTGAGTCCAAAAAAAAATTTTTTTCAACTTTTTTCAATTTTACCCCAATGTGATATATATTCTACCCACACACATTTGGAACTCTCCTGGGGTACCCTCACACATATTATTCCCTCATTTAGTGGATATTTTCACAAAAAAGTGAAATTTTCAAAAATCAAGAAAATTGGCTGAAAACGACTAAATAACAAGGAGTCATTGGGCGAATCACTCTGGAACTGAAATCGGAACGCTCACTGACATTTCCCCTATCTGAAAGTCTGATAAACGCTGGAAAAACAACTAAGTCCAAAAAATTTTTTTTCAACTTTTTTCAATTTTACCCCCGTGGGATATATATTCTTCCCACACACATTTGGAACTCTCCTGGGGTACCCTCACACATATTATTCCCTCATTTAGTGGATATTTTCACAAAAAAGTGAAATTTTCAAAAATCCAGAAAATTGGCTGAAAACGACTAAATAACAAGAACTCATTGGGCGAATCGCTCTGGAACTGAAATCGGAACGCTCACTGACATTTCCCCTATCTGAAAGTCTGATAAACGCCAGAAAAATCACTAAGTCCAAAAAAAAATTTTTTTCAACTTTTTTCAATTTTACCCCCGTGGGATATATATTCTACCCACACACATTTGGAACTCTCCTGGGGTACCCTCACACATATTATTCCCTCATTTAGTGGATATTTTGACAAAAAAGTGAAATTTTCAAAAATCCAGAAAATTGGCTGAAAACGACTAAATAGCAGTGACTCATTGAGCGAATCGCTCTGGAACTGAAATCGGAACACTCACTGACATTTCCCCTATCTGAAAGTCTGATAAACGCTGGAAAAACGACTAAGTCCAAAAAAAATTTTTTTTCAACTTTTTTCAATTTTACCCCCGTGGGATATATATTCTACCCACACACATTTGGAACTCTCCTGGGGTACTCTCACACATATTATTCCCTCATTTAGTGGATATTTTCACAAAAAAGTGAAATTTTCAAAAATCCAAAAAATTGGCTGAAAACGACTAAATATCAAGGACTCATTGGGTGAATCACTCTGGTACTGAAATCGGAATGCTCACTGACATTTCCCCTATCAGAAAGTCTGATAAACGCCAGAAAAATGACTAAGTCCAAAAAATTTTTTTTCAACTTTTTTCAATTTTACCCCCGTGGGATATATATTCTTCCCACACACATTTGGAACTCTCCTGGGGTACCCTCACACATATTATTCCCTCATTTAGTGGATATTTTCACAAAAAAGTGAAATTTTCAAAAATCCAGAAAATTGGCTGAAAACGACTAAATAACAAGGAATCATTGGGCGAATCGCTCTGGAACTGAAATCGGAATGCTCACTGACATTTCCCCTATCAGAAAGTCTGATAAACGCCAGAAAAATCACTAAGTCCAAAAAAAAATTTATTTTACTTTTTTCAATTTTACCCCCGTGGGATATATATTCTACCCACACACATTTGGAACTCTCCTGGGGTACCCTCACACATATTATTCCCTCATTTAGTGGATATTTTGACAAAAAAGTGACATTTTCAAAAATCCAGAAAATTGGCTGAAAACGACTAAATAACAAGGAGTCATTGGGCGAATCGCTCTGGAACTGAAATTGGAACGCTCACTGACATTTGCCCTATCTGAAAGTCTGATAAACGCCAGAAAAATGACTAAGTCCAAAAAAAAATTTTTTTCAACTTTTTTCAATTTTACCCCCGTGGGATATATATTCTACCCACAGACATTTGGAACTCTCCTGGGGTACCCTCACTCATATTATTCCCTCATTTAGTGTATATTTTCACAAAAAAAGTGAAATTTTCAAAAATCCAGATAATTGGCTGAAAACTACTAAATATCAAGGACTCATTGGGCGAATTGCTCTGGAACTGAAATCGGAACGCTCACTGACATTTCCCCTATCTGAAAGTCTGATAAACGCCAGAAAAATGACTAAGTCCAAAAAAAAATTTTTTTCAACTTTTTTCAATTTTACCCCCGTGGGATATATATTCTACCCACACACATTTGGAACTCTCCTGGGGTACCCTCACACATATTATTCCCTCATTTAGTGGATATTTTGACAAAAAAGTGAAATTTTCAAAAATCCAGAAAATTGGCTGAAAACGACTAAATAACAAGGAGTCATTGGGCGAATCTCTCTGGAACGGAAATCGGAACACTCACTGACATTTCCCCTATCTGAAAGTCTGATAAACGCCAGAAAAATCACTAAGTCCAAAAAAAAATTTATTTTTTTATTTTTTATAATTTTACCCCCGTGGGATATATATTCTACCCACACACATTTGGAACTCTCCTGGTGTACCCTCACACATATTATTCCCTCATTTAGTGGATATTTTGACAAAAAAGTGACATTTTCAAAAATCCAGATAATTGGCTGAAAACTACTAAATATCAAGGACTCATTGGGCGAATCGCTCTGGAACTGAAATCGGAACGCTCACTGACATTTCCCCTATCTGAAAGTCTGATAAACGCCAGAAAAATCACTAAGTCCAAAAAAAAAATTTTTTCAACTTTTTTCAATTTTACCCCCGTGGGATATATATTCTACCCACACACATTTGGAACTCTCCTGGGGTACCCTCACACATATTATTCCCTCATTTAGTGGATATTTTGACAAAAAAGTGAAATTTTCAAAAATCCAAAAAATTGGCTGAAAACTACAAAATATCAAGGACTTATTGGGTGAATCACTCTGGTACTGAAATCGGAATGCTCACTGACATTTCCCCTATCAGAAAGTCTGATAAACGCCAGAAAAATGACTAAGTCCAAAAAAAAATTTTTTTCAACTTTTTTCAATTTTACCCCCGTGGGATATATATTCTACCCACACACATTTGGAACTCTCCTGGGGTACCCTCACACATATTATTCCCTCATTTAGTGTATATTTTCACATAAAAAGTGAAATTTTCAAAAATCCAGATAATTGGCTGAAAACTACTAAATATCAAGGACTCATTGGGCGAATCGCTCTGGAACTGAAATCGGAACGCTCACTGACATTTCCCCTATCTGAAAGTCTGATAAACGCTGGAAAAACGACTAAGTCCAAAAAATTTTTTTTCAACTTTTTTCAATTTTACCCCCGTGGGATATATATTCTTCCCACACACATTTGGAACTCTCCTGGGGTACCCTCACACATATTATTCCCTCATTTAGTGGATATTTTCACAAAAAAGTGAAATTTTCAAAAATCCAGAAAATTGGCTGAAAACGACTAAATAACAAGGACTCATTGGGCGAATCGCTCTGGAACTGAAATCGGAATGCTCACTGACATTTCCACTATCTGAAAGCCTGATAAACGCCAGAAAAATGACTAAGTCCAAAAAAAAATTTTTTTCAACTTTTTTCAATTTTACCCCCGTTGGATATATATTCTACCCACACACATTTGGAACTCTCCTGGGGTACCCTCACACATACTATTCCCTCATTTAGTGGATATTTTGACAAAAAAGTGAAATTTTCAAAAATCCAAAAAATTGGCTGAAAACTACTAAATATCAAGGACTCATTGGGTGAATCACTCTGGAACTGAAATCGGAATGCTCACTGACATTTCCCCTATCAGAAAGTCTGATAAACGCCAGAAAAATGACTAAGTCCAAAAAAAAATTTTTTTCAACTTTTTTCAATTTTACCCCCGTGGGATATATATTCTACCCACACACATTTGGAACTCTCCTGGGGTACCCTCACACATATTATTCCCTCATTTAGTGGATATTTTCACAAAAAAGTGAAATTTTCAAAAATCAAGAAATTTGGTTGAAAACAACTAAATAACAATGACTCATTGGGCGAATTGCTCTGGAACTGAAATCGGAACACTCACTGACATTTCCCCTATCTGAAAGTCTGATAAACGCTGGAAAAATGACTAAGTCCAAAAAAAAAATTTTTTCAACTTTTTTCAATTTTACCCACGTGGGATATATATTCTTCCCACACACATTTGGAACTCTCCTGGGGTACCCTCACACATATTATTCCCTCATTTAGTGGATATTTTCACAAAAAAGTGAAATTTTCAAAAATCCAGAAAATTGGCTGAAAACGACTAAATAACAAGGACTCATTGGGCGAATCGCTCTGGAACTGAAATCGGAATGCTCACTGACATTTCCCCTATCTGAAAGTCTGATAAACGTCGGAAAAATGACTAAGTCCAAAAAAAATTTTTTTTAAACTTTTTTCAATTTTACCACCGTCGGATATATATTCTACCACACACATTTGGAACTCTCCTGGGGTACCCTCACACATATTATTCCCTCATTTAGTGGATATTTTCACAAAAAAGTGAAATTTTCAAAAATCCAGAAAATTGGCTGAAAACGACTAAATAACAAGGAGTCATTGGGCGAATCGCTCTGGAACTGAAATCGGAACGCTCACTGACATTTCACCTATCTGAAAGTCTGATCAACGCCAGAAAAATCACTAAGTCCAAAAAAAATTTTTTTTTTACTTTTTTCAATTTTACCCCAATGGGATATATATTCTACCCACACACATTTGGAACTCTCCTGGGGTACCCTCACACATATTATTCCCTCATTTAGTGGATATTTTGACAAAAAAGTGAAATTTTCAAAAATCCAAAAAATTGGCAGAAAACGACTAAATATCAAGGACTCATTGGGCGAATCGCTCTGGAACTGAAATCGGAACGCTCACTGACATTTGCCCTATCTGAAAGTCTGATTAACGCCAGAAAAATGACTAAGTCCAAAAAAAAATATTTTTAAACTTTTTTCAATTTTACCCCCGTGGGATATATATTCTACCCACACACATTTGGAACTCTCCTGGGGTACCCTCACACATATTATTCCCTCATTTAGTGGATATTTTCACAAAAAAAGTGAAATTTTCAAAAATCCAGAAAATTGGCTGAAAACTACTAAATATCAAGGACTCATTGGGCGAATCGCTCTGGAACTGAAATTGGAACGCTCACTGACATTTCCCCTAACTGAAAGTCTGATAAACGCCAGAAAAATCACTAAGTCCAAAAAAAAAATGTTTTCATCTTTTTTCAATTTTTCCCCCGTGGGATATATATTCTACCCACACACATTTGGAACTCTCCTGGGGTACCCTCACACATATTATTCCCTCATTTAGTGGATATTTTCACAAAAAAGTGAAATTTTCAAAAATCCAGAAAATTGGCTGAAAACGACTAAATAACAAGGACTCATTGGGCGAATCACTCTGGAACTGAAATCGGAACGCTCACTGACATTTCCCCTATCTGAAAGTCTGATAAACGCCAGAAAAATCACTAAGTCCAAAAAAAATTTTTTTTTAACTTTTTTCAATTTTACCCGCGTGGGATATATATTCTACCCACACACATTTGGAACTCTCCTGGGGTACCCTCACACATATTATTCCCTCATTTAGTGGATATTTTCACAAAAAAGTGAAATTTTCAAAAATCCAGAAAATTGGCTGAAAACGACTAAATAACAATGACTCATTGGGCGAATCACTCTGGAACTGAAATCGGAACGCTCACTGACATTTCACCTATCTGAAAGTCTGATCAACGCCAGAAAAATCACTAAGTCCAAAAAAAATTTTTTTTTACTTTTTTCAATTTTACCCCCGTGGGATATATATTCTAACCACACACATTTGGAACTCTCCTGGGGTACCCTCACACATATTATTCCCTCATTTAGTGGATATTTTCACAAAAAAGTGAAATTTTCAAAAATCCAGAAAATTGGCTGAAAACGACTAAATAACAATGACTCATTGGGCGAATTGCTCTGGAACTGAAATCGGAACACTCACTGACATTTCCCCTATCTGAAAGTCTGATAAACGCTGGAAAAATGACTAAGTCCAAAAAAAAAATTTTTTCAACTTTTTTCAATTTTACCCCCGTGGGATATATATTCTTCCCACACACATTTGGAACTCTCCTGGGGTACCCTCACACATATTATTCCCTCATTTAGTGGATATTTTCACAAAAAAGTGAAATTTTCAAAAATCCAGAAAATTGGCTGAAAACGACTAAATAACAAGGACTCATTGGGCGAATCGCTCTGGAACTGAAATCGGAATGCTCACTGACATTTCCCCTATCTGAAAGTCTGATAAACATCGGAAAAATGACTAAGTCCAAAAAAAATTTTTTTTCAACTTTTTTCAATTTTACCACCGTCGGATATATATTCTACCCACACACATTTGGAACTCTCCTGGGGTACCCTCACACATATTATTCCCTCATTTAGTGAATATTTTCACATAAAAGTGACATTTTCAAAAATCCAAAAAATTGGCGGAAAACGACTAAATATCAAGGACTCATTGGGCGAATCGCTCTGGAACTGAAATCGGAACTCTCACTGACATTTGCCCTATCTGAAAGTTTGATAAACGCCAGAAAAATCACTAAGTCCAAAAAAAAATTTTTTCAACTTTTTTCAATTTTACCCCCGTGGGATATATATTCTACCCACACACATTTGGAACTCTCCTGGGGTACCCTCACACATATTATTCCCTCATTTAGTGGATATTTTCACAAAAAAGTGAAATTTTCAAAAATCCAGAAAATTGGCTGAAAACGACTAAATAACAAGGACTCATTGGGCGAATCACTCTGGAACTGAAATCGGAATGCTCACTGACATTTCCCCTATCTGAAAGTCTGATAAACGCCAGAAAAATCACTAAGTCCAAAAAAAATTTTTTTTTAACTTTTTTCAATTTTACCCGCGTGGGATATATATTCTACCCACACACATTTGGAACTCTCCTGGGGTACCCTCACACATATTATTCCCTCATTTAGTGGATATTTTCACAAAAAAGTGAAATTTTCAAAAATCCAGAAAATTGGCTGAAAACGACTAAATAACAATGACTCATTGGGCGAATTGCTCTGGAACTGAAATCGGAACACTCACTGACATTTCCCCTATCTGAAAGTCTGATAAACGCTGGAAAAATGACTAAGTCCAAAAAAAAAATTTTTTCAACTTTTTTCAATTTTACCCCCGTGGGATATATATTCTTCCCACACACATTTGGAACTCTCCTGGGGTACCCTCACACATATTATTCCCTCATTTAGTGGATATTTTCACAAAAAAGTGAAATTTTCAAAAATCCAGAAAATTGGCTGAAAACGACTAAATAACAAGGACTCATTGGGCGAATCGCTCGGGAACTGAAATCGGAATGCTCACTGACATTTCCACTATCTGAAAGTCTGATAAACGCCAGAAAAATGACTAAGTCCAAAAAAAAATTTTTTTCAACTTTTTTCAATTTTACCCCCGTGGGATATATATTCTACCCACACACATTTGGAACTCTCCTGGGGAACCCTCACACATATTATTCCCTCATTTAGTGTATATTTTCACAAAAAAAGTGAAATTTTCAAAAATCCAGATAATTGGCTGAAAACTACTAAATATCAAGGACTCATTGGGCGAATCGCTCTGGAACTGAAATCGGAACGCTCACTGACATTTCCCCTATCTGAAAGTCTGATAAACGCCAGAAAAATCACTAAGTCAAAAAAAAAAATTTTTTCAACTTTTTTCAATTTTACCCCCGTGGGATATATATTCTACCCACACACATTTGGAACTCTCCTGGGGTACCCTCACACATACTATTCCCTCATTTAGTGGATATTTTGACAAAAAAGTGAAATTTTCAAAAATCCAAAAAATTGGCTGAAAACTACTAAATATCAAGGACTCATTGAGTGAATCACTCTGGTACTGAAATCGGAATGCTCACTGACATTTCCCCTATCAGAAAGTCTGATAAACGCCAGAAAAATGACTAAGTCCAAAAAAAAATTTTTTTCAACTTTTTTCAATTTTACCCCCGTGGGATATATATTCTACCCACACACATTTGGAACTCTCCTGGGGTACCCTCACACATATTATTCCCTCATTTAGTGGATATTTTCACAAAAAAGTGAAATTTTCAAAAATCCAGAAATTTGGTTGAAAACAACTAAATAACAATGACTCATTGGGCGAATTGCTCTGGAACTGAAATCGGAACACTCACTGACATTTCCCCTATCTGAAAGTCTGATAAACGCTGGAAAAATGACTAAGTCCAAAAAAAAAATTTTTTCAACTTTTTTCAATTTTACCCACGTGGGATATATATTCTTCCCACACACATTTGGAACTCTCCTGGGGTACCCTCACACATATTATTCCCTCATTTAGTGGATATTTTCACAAAAAAGTGAAATTTTCAAAAATCCAGAAAATTGGCTGAAAACGACTAAATAACAAGGACTCATTGGGCGAATCGCTCTGGAACTGAAATCGGAATGCTCACTGACATTTCCCCTATCTGAAAGTCTGATAAACGTCGGAAAAATGACTAAGTCCAAAAAAAATTTTTTTTAAACTTTTTTCAATTTTACCACCGTCGGATATATATTCTACCACACACATTTGGAACTCTCCTGGGGTACCCTCACACATATTATTCCCTCATTTAGTGAATATTTTCACATAAAAGTGACATTTTCAAAAATCCAAAAAATTGGCGGAAAACGACTAAATATCAAGGACTTATTGGGTGAATCACTCTGGTACTGAAATCGGAATGCTCACTGACATTTCCCCTATCAGAAAGTCTGATAAACGCCAGAAAAATGACTAAGTCCAAAAAAAAATTTTTTTCAACTTTTTTCAATTTTACCCCCGTGGGATATATATTCTACCCACACACATTTGGAACTCTCCTGGGGTACCCTCACACATATTATTCCCTCATTTAGTGTATATTTTCACATAAAAAGTGAAATTTTCAAAAATCCAGATAATTGGCTGAAAACTACTAAATATCAAGGACTCATTGGGCGAATCGCTCTGGAACTGAAATCGGAACGCTCACTGACATTTCCCCTATCTGAAAGTCTGATAAACGCTGGAAAAACGACTAAGTCCAAAAAATTTTTTTTCAACTTTTTTCAATTTTACCCCCGTGGGATATATATTCTTCCCACACACATTTGGAACTCTCCTGGGGTACCCTCACACATATTATTCCCTCATTTAGTGGATATTTTCACAAAAAAGTGAAATTTTCAAAAATCCAGAAAATTGGCTGAAAACGACTAAATAACAAGGACTCATTGGGCGAATCGCTCTGGAACTGAAATCGGAATGTTCACTGACATTTCCACTATCTGAAAGCCTGATAAACGCCAGAAAAATGACTAAGTCCAAAAAAAAATTTTTTTCAACTTTTTTCAATTTTACCCCCGTTGGATATATATTCTACCCACACACATTTGGAACTCTCCTGGGGTACCCTCACTCATATTATTCCCTCATTTAGTGTATATTTTCACAAAAAAGTGAAATTTTCAAAAATACAGAAAATTGGCTGAAAACGACTAAATAACATGGACTCATTGGGCGAATCGCTCTGGAACTGAAATTGGAACGCTCACTGACATTTGCCCTATCTGAAAGTCTGATAAACGCCAGAAAAATGACTAAGTCCAAAAAAAAATTTTTTTCAATTTTTTTCAATTTTACCCCAATGTGATATATATTCTACCCACACACATTTGGAACTCTCCTGGGGTACCCTCACACATATTATTCCCTCATTTAGTGGATATTTTCACAAAAAAAGTGAAATTTTCAAAAATCCAGAAAATTGGCTGAAAACGACTAAATAACAAGGAGTCATTGGGCGAATCACTTTGGAACTGAAATCGGAACGCTCACTGACATTTCCCCTATCTGAAAGTCTGATAAACGCTGGAAAAACGACTAAGTCCAAAAAATTTTTTTTCAACTTTTTTCAATTTTACCCCCGTGGGATATATATTCTTCCCACACACATTTGGAACTCTCCTGGGGTACCCTCACACATATTATTCCCTCATTTAGTGGATATTTTCACAAAAAAGTGAAATTTTCAAAAATCCAGAAAATTGGCTGAAAACGACTAAATAACAAGGACTCATTGGGCGAATCGCTCGGGAACTGAAATCGGAATGCTCACTGACATTTCCACTATCTGAAAGACTGATAAACGCCAGAAAAATGACTAAGTCCAAAAAAAAATTTTTTTCAACTTTTTTCAATTTTACCCCCGTGGGATATATATTCTACCCACACACATTTGGAACTCTCCTGGGGAACCCTCACACATATTATTCCCTCATTTAGTGTATATTTTCACAAAAAAAGTGAAATTTTCAAAAATCCAGATAATTGGCTGAAAACTACTAAATATCAAGGACTCATTGGGCGAATCGCTCTGGAACTGAAATCGGAACGCTCACTGACATTTCCCCTATCTGAAAGTCTGATAAACGCCAGAAAAATCACTAAGTCAAAAAAAAAAATTTTTTCAATTTTACCCCCGTGGGATATATATTCTACCCACACACATTTGGAACTCTCCTGGGGTACCCTCACACATACTATTCCCTCATTTAGTGGATATTTTGACAAAAAAGTGAAATTTTCAAAAATCCAAAAAATTGGCTGAAAACTGCTAAATATCAAGGACTCATTGAGTGAATCACTCTGGTACTGAAATCGGAATGCTCACTGACATTTCCCCTATCAGAAAGTCTGATAAACGCCAGAAAAATGACTAAGTCCAAAAAAAAATTTTTTTCAACTTTTTTCAATTTTACCCCCGTGGGATATATATTCTACCCACACACATTTGGAACTCTCCTGGGGTACCCTCACACATATTATTCCCTCATTTAGTGGATATTTTCACAAAAAAGTGAAATTTTCAAAAATCCAGAAATTTGGTTGAAAACAACTAAATAACAATGACTCATTGGGCGAATTGCTCTGGAACTGAAATCGGAACACTCACTGACATTTCCCCTATCTGAAAGTCTGATAAACGCTGGAAAAATGACTAAGTCCAAAAAAAAAATTTTTTCAACTTTTTTCAATTTTACCCACGTGGGATATATATTCTTCCCACACACATTTGGAACTCTCCTGGGGTACCCTCACACATATTATTCCCTCATTTAGTGGATATTTTCACAAAAAAGTGAAATTTTCAAAAATCCAGAAAATTGGCTGAAAACGACTAAATAACAAGGACTCATTGGGCGAATCGCTCTGGAACTGAAATCGGAATGCTCACTGACATTTCCCCTATCTGAAAGTCTGATAAACGTCGGAAAAATGACTAAGTCCAAAAAAAATTTTTTTTAAACTTTTTTCAATTTTACCACCGTCGGATATATATTCTACCACACACATTTGGAACTCTCCTGGGGTACCCTCACACATATTATTCCCTCATTTAGTGGATATTTTCACAAAAAAGTGAAATTTTCAAAAATCCAGAAAATTGGCTGAAAACGACTAAATAACAAGGAGTCATTGGGCGAATCGCTCTGGAACTGAAATCGGAACGCTCACTGACATTTCACCTATCTGAAAGTCTGATCAACGCCAGAAAAATCACTAAGTCCAAAAAAAATTTTTTTTTTACTTTTTTCAATTTTACCCCAATGGGATATATATTCTACCCACACACATTTGGAACTCTCCTGGGGTACCCTCACACATATTATTCCCTCATTTAGTGGATATTTTGACAAAAAAGTGAAATTTTCAAAAATCCAAAAAATTGGCAGAAAACGACTAAATATCAAGGACTCATTGGGCGAATCGCTCTGGAACTGAAATCGGAATGCTCACTGACATTTGCCCTATCTGAAAGTCTGATTAACGCCAGAAAAATGACTAAGTCCAAAAAAAAATATTTTTAAACTTTTTTCAATTTTACCCCCGTGGGATATATATTCTACCCACACACATTTGGAACTCTCCTGGGGTACCCTCACACATATTATTCCCTCATTTAGTGGATATTTTCACAAAAAAGTGAAATTTTCAAAAATCCAGAAAATTGGCTGAAAACGACTAAATAACAAGGACTCATTGGGCGAATCACTCTGGAACTGAAATCGGAACGCTCACTGACATTTCCCCTATCTGAAAGTCTGATAAACGCCAGAAAAATCACTAAGTCCAAAAAAAATTTTTTTTTAACTTTTTTCAATTTTACCCGCGTGGGATATATATTCTACCCACACACATTTGGAACTCTCCTGGGGTACCCTCACACATATTATTCCCTCATTTAGTGAATATTTTCACATAAAAGTGACATTTTCAAAAATCCAAAAAATTGGCGGAAAACGACTAAATATCAAGGACTCATTGGGCGAATCGCTCTGGAACTGATATCGAACTCTCACTGACATTTGCCCTATCTGAAAGTCTGATAAACGCCAGAAAAATGACTAAGTCCAAAAAAAATTTTTTTTCAACTTTTTTCAATTTTATCCCCGTGGGATATATATTCTACCCACACACATTTGGAACTCTCCTGGGGTAACCTCACACATATTATTCCCTCATTTAGTGGATATTTTCACAAAAAAGTGAAATTTTCAAAAATCCAGAAAATTGGCTGAAAACGACTAAATATCAAGGACTCATTGGGCGAATCGCTCTGGAACTGAAATCGTAATGCTCACTGACATTTCCCCTATCTGAAAGTCTGATAAACATCGGAAAAATGACTAAGTCCAAAAAAAATTTTTTTTAAACTTTTTTCAATTTTACCACCGTCGGATATATATTCTACCACACACATTTGGAACTCTCCTGGGGTACCCTCACACATATTATTCCCTCATTTAGTGGATATTTTCACAAAAAAGTGAAATTTTCAAAAATCCAGAAAATTGGCTGAAAACGACTAAATAACAAGGAATCATTGGGCGAATCGCTCTGGAACTGAAATCGGAACGCTCACTGACATTTCACCTATCTGAAAGTCTGATCAACGCCAGAAAAATCACTAAGTCCAAAAAAAATTTTTTTTTACTTTTTTCAATTTTACCCCCGTGGGATATATATTCTAACCACACACATTTGGAACTCTCCTGGGGTACACTCACACATATTATTCCCTCATTTAGTGGATATTTTCACAAAAAAGTGAAATTTTCAAAAATCCAGAAAATTGGCTGAAAACGACTAAATAACAAGGACTCATTGGGCGAATCGCTCTGGAACTGAAATCGGAATGCTCACTGACATTTCCCCTATCTGAAAGTCTGATAAACATCGGAAAAATGACTAAGTCCAAAAAAAATTTTTTTTCAACTTTTTTCAATTTTACCACCGTCGGATATATATTCTACCCACACACATTTGGAACTCTCCTGGGGTACCCTCACACATATTATTCCCTCATTTAGTGGATATTTTCACAAAAAAGTGAAATTTTCAAAAATCCAGAAAATTGTCTGAAAACGACTAAATAACAAGGACTCATAGGGCGAATCGCTCTGGAACTGAAATCGGAACGCTCACTGACATTTCACCTATCTGAAAGTCTGATCAACGCCAGAAAAATCACTAAGTCCAAAAAAAATTTTTTTTTTACTTTTTTCAATTTTATCCCCGTGGGATATATATTCTACCCACACACATTTGGAACTCTCCTGGGGTACCCTCACACATATTATTCCCTCATTTAGTGAATATTTTCACATAAAAGTGACATTTTCAAAAATCCAAAAAATTGGCGGAAAACGACTAAATATCAAGGACTCATTGGGCGAATCGCTCTGGAACTGAAATCGGAACTCTCACTGACATTTGCCCTATCTGAAAGTTTGATAAACGCCAGAAAAATCACTAAGTCCAAGAAAAAATTTTTTTCAACTTTTTTCAATTTTACCCCCATGGGATATATATTCTACCCACACACATTTGGAACTCTCGTGGGGTACCCTCACACATATTATTCTCTCATTTAGTGGATATTTTGACAAAAAAGTGAAATTTTCAAAAATCCAGAAAATTGGCTGAAAACGACTAAATAACAAGGACTCATTGGGCGAATCACTCTGGAACTGAAATCGGAACGCTCACTGACATTTCCCCTATCTGAAAGTCTGATAAACGCCAGAAAAATCACTAAGTCCAAAAAAAATTTTTTTTTAACTTTTTTCAATTTTACCCGCGTGGGATATATATTCTACCCACACACATTTGGAACTCTCCTGGGGTACCCTCACACATATTATTCCCTCATTTAGTGAATATTTTCACATAAAAGTGACATTTTCAAAAATCCAAAAAATTGGCGGAAAACGACTAAATATCAAGGACTCATTGGGCGAATCGCTCTGGAACTGAAATTGGAACTCTCACTGACATTTGCCCTATCTGAAAGTTTGATAAACGCCAGAAAAATCACTAAGTCCAAAAAAAAATTTTTTTCAACTTTTTTCAATTTTACCCCCATGGGATATATATTCTACCCACACACATTTGGAACTCTCCTGGGGTACCCTCACACATATTATTCCCTCATTTAGTGGATATTTTCACAAAAAAGTGAAATTTTCAAAAATCCAGAAAATTGGCTGAAAACGACTAAATAACAAGGACTCATTGGGCGAATCGCTCTGGAACTGAAATCGGAATGCTCACTGACATTTCCCCTATCTGAAAGTCTGATAAACATCGGAAAAATGACTAAGTCCAAAAAAAATTTTTTTTAAACTTTTTTCAATTTTACCACCGTCGGATATATATTCTACCACACACATTTGGAACTCTCCTGGGGTACCCTCACACATATTATTCCCTCATTTAGTGGATATTTTCACAAAAAAGTGAAATTTTCAAAAATCCAGAAAATTGGCTGACAACGACTAAATAACAAGGAATCATTGGGCGAATCGCTCTGGAACTGAAATCGGAACGCTCACTGACATTTCACCTATCTGAAAGTCTGATAAACGCCAGAAAAATGACTAAGTCCAAAAAAAAATTTTTTTCAACTTTTTTCAATTTTACCCCAATGGGATATATATTCTACCCACACACATTTGGAACTCTCCTGGAGTACCCTCACACATATTATTCCCTCATTTAGTGGATATTTTCACAAAAAAGTGAAATTTTAAAAAATCCAGAAAATTGGCTGAAAACGACTAAATATCAAGGACTCATTGGGTGAATCAGTCTGGAACTGAAATCGGAATGCTCACTGACATTTCCCCTATCTGAAAGTCTGATAAACGCCAGAAAAATGACTAAGTCCAAAAAAAAATTTTTTCAACTTTTTTCAATTTTACCCCCGTGGGATATATATTCTACCCACACACATTTGGAACTCTCCTGGGGTACCCTCACACATATTATTCCCTCATTTAGTGGATATTTTGACAAAAAAGTGAAATTTTCAAAAATCCAAAAAATTGGCTGAAAACGACTAAATATCAAGGACTCATTGGGTGAATCACTCTGGTACTGAAATCGGAATGCTCACTGACATTTCCCCTATCAGAAAGTCTGATAAACGCCAGAAAAATGACTAAGTCCAAAAAAAATTTTTTTTAAACTTTTTTCAATTTTACCCCCGTGGGATATATATTCTACCCACACACATTTGGAACTCTCCTGGGGTACCCTCACACATATTATTCCCTCATTTAGTGGATATTTTCACAAAAAAGTGAAATTTTCAAAAATCCAGAAAATTGGCTGAAAACGACTAAATAACAAGGAGTCATTGGGCGAATCGCTCTGGAACTGAAATCGGAACGCTCACTGACATTTCACCTATCTGAAAGTCTGATCAACGCCAGAAAAATCACTAAGTCCAAAAAAAATTTTTTTTTTACTTTTTTCAATTTTACCCCAATGGGATATATATTCTACCCACACACATTTGGAACTCTCCTGGGGTACCCTCACACATATTATTCCCTCATTTAGTGGATATTTTGACAAAAAAGTGAAATTTTCAAAAATCCAAAAAATTGGCAGAAAACGACTAAATATCAAGGACTCATTGGGCGAATCGCTCTGGAACTGAAATCGGAATGCTCACTGACATTTGCCCTATCTGAAAGTCTGATTAACGCCAGAAAAATGACTAAGTCCAAAAAAAAATATTTTTAAACTTTTTTCAATTTTACCCCCGTGGGATATATATTCTACCCACACACATTTGGAACTCTCCTGGGGTACCCTCACACATATTATTCCCTCATTTAGTGGATATTTTCACAAAAAAGTGAAATTTTCAAAAATCCAGAAAATTGGCTGAAAACGACTAAATAACAAGGACTCATTGGGCGAATCACTCTGGAACTGAAATCGGAACGCTCACTGACATTTCCCCTATCTGAAAGTCTGATAAACGCCAGAAAAATCACTAAGTCCAAAAAAAATTTTTTTTTAACTTTTTTCAATTTTACCCGCGTGGGATATATATTCTACCCACACACATTTGGAACTCTCCTGGGGTACCCTCACACATATTATTCCCTCATTTAGTGAATATTTTCACATAAAAGTGACATTTTCAAAAATCCAAAAAATTGGCGGAAAACGACTAAATATCAAGGACTCATTGGGCGAATCGCTCTGGAACTGATATCGAACTCTCACTGACATTTGCCCTATCTGAAAGTCTGATAAACGCCAGAAAAATGACTAAGTCCAAAAAAAATTTTTTTTCAACTTTTTTCAATTTTATCCCCGTGGGATATATATTCTACCCACACACATTTGGAACTCTCCTGGGGTAACCTCACACATATTATTCCCTCATTTAGTGGATATTTTCACAAAAAAGTGAAATTTTCAAAAATCCAGAAAATTGGCTGAAAACGACTAAATATCAAGGACTCATTGGGCGAATCGCTCTGGAACTGAAATCGTAATGCTCACTGACATTTCCCCTATCTGAAAGTCTGATAAACATCGGAAAAATGACTAAGTCCAAAAAAAATTTTTTTTAAACTTTTTTCAATTTTACCACCGTCGGATATATATTCTACCACACACATTTGGAACTCTCCTGGGGTACCCTCACACATATTATTCCCTCATTTAGTGGATATTTTCACAAAAAAGTGAAATTTTCAAAAATCCAGAAAATTGGCTGAAAACGACTAAATAACAAGGAATCATTGGGCGAATCGCTCTGGAACTGAAATCGGAACGCTCACTGACATTTCACCTATCTGAAAGTCTGATCAACGCCAGAAAAATCACTAAGTCCAAAAAAAATTTTTTTTTACTTTTTTCAATTTTACCCCCGTGGGATATATATTCTAACCACACACATTTGGAACTCTCCTGGGGTACCCTCACACATATTATTCCCTCATTTAGTGGATATTTTCACAAAAAAGTGAAATTTTCAAAAATCCAGAAAATTGGCTGAAAACGACTAAATAACAAGGACTCATTGGGCGAATCGCTCTGGAACTGAAATCGGAATGCTCACTGACATTTCCCCTATCTGAAAGTCTGATAAACATCGGAAAAATGACTAAGTCCAAAAAAAATTTTTTTTCAACTTTTTTCAATTTTACCACCGTCGGATATATATTCTACCCACACACATTTGGAACTCTCCTGGGGTACCCTCACACATATTATTCCCTCATTTAGTGGATATTTTCACAAAAAAGTGAAATTTTCAAAAATCCAGAAAATTGTCTGAAAACGACTAAATAACAAGGACTCATAGGGCGAATCGCTCTGGAACTGAAATCGGAACGCTCACTGACATTTCACCTATCTGAAAGTCTGATCAACGCCAGAAAAATCACTAAGTCCAAAAAAAATTTTTTTTTTACTTTTTTCAATTTTATCCCCGTGGGATATATATTCTACCCACACACATTTGGAACTCTCCTGGGGTACCCTCACACATATTATTCCCTCATTTAGTGAATATTTTCACATAAAAGTGACATTTTCAAAAATCCAAAAAATTGGCGGAAAACGACTAAATATCAAGGACTCATTGGGCGAATCGCTCTGGAACTGAAATCGGAACTCTCACTGACATTTGCCCTATCTGAAAGTTTGATAAACGCCAGAAAAATCACTAAGTCCAAGAAAAAATTTTTTTCAACTTTTTTCAATTTTACCCCCATGGGATATATATTCTACCCACACACATTTGGAACTCTCGTGGGGTACCCTCACACATATTATTCTCTCATTTAGTGGATATTTTGACAAAAAAGTGAAATTTTCAAAAATCCAGAAAATTGGCTGAAAACGACTAAATAACAAGGACTCATTGGGCGAATCACTCTGGAACTGAAATCGGAACGCTCACTGACATTTCCCCTATCTGAAAGTCTGATAAACGCCAGAAAAATCACTAAGTCCAAAAAAAATTTTTTTTTAACTTTTTTCAATTTTACCCGCGTGGGATATATATTCTACCCACACACATTTGGAACTCTCCTGGGGTACCCTCACACATATTATTCCCTCATTTAGTGAATATTTTCACATAAAAGTGACATTTTCAAAAATCCAAAAAATTGGCGGAAAACGACTAAATATCAAGGACTCATTGGGCGAATCGCTCTGGAACTGAAATTGGAACTCTCACTGACATTTGCCCTATCTGAAAGTTTGATAAACGCCAGAAAAATCACTAAGTCCAAAAAAAAATTTTTTTCAACTTTTTTCAATTTTACCCCCATGGGATATATATTCTACCCACACACATTTGGAACTCTCCTGGGGTACCCTCACACATATTATTCCCTCATTTAGTGGATATTTTCACAAAAAAGTGAAATTTTCAAAAATCCAGAAAATTGGCTGAAAACGACTAAATAACAAGGACTCATTGGGCGAATCGCTCTGGAACTGAAATCGGAATGCTCACTGACATTTCCCCTATCTGAAAGTCTGATAAACATCGGAAAAATGACTAAGTCCAAAAAAAATTTTTTTTAAACTTTTTTCAATTTTACCACCGTCGGATATATATTCTACCACACACATTTGGAACTCTCCTGGGGTACCCTCACACATATTATTCCCTCATTTAGTGGATATTTTCACAAAAAAGTGAAATTTTCAAAAATCCAGAAAATTGGCTGAAAACGACTAAATAACAAGGAATCATTGGGCGAATCGCTCTGGAACTGAAATCGGAACGCTCACTGACATTTCACCTATCTGAAAGTCTGATAAACGCCAGAAAAATGACTAAGTCCAAAAAAAAATTTTTTTCAACTTTTTTCAATTTTACCCCAATGGGATATATATTCTACCCACACACATTTGGAACTCTCCTGGAGTACCCTCACACATATTATTCCCTCATTTAGTGGATATTTTCACAAAAAAGTGAAATTTTAAAAAATCCAGAAAATTGGCTGAAAACGACTAAATATCAAGGACTCATTGGGTGAATCAGTCTGGAACTGAAATCGGAATGCTCACTGACATTTCCCCTATCTGAAAGTCTGATAAACGCCAGAAAAATGACTAAGTCCAAAAAAAAATTTTTTCAACTTTTTTCAATTTTACCCCCGTGGGATATATATTCTACCCACACACATTTGGAACTCTCCTGGGGTACCCTCACACATATTATTCCCTCATTTAGTGGATATTTTGACAAAAAAGTGAAATTTTCAAAAATCCAAAAAATTGGCTGAAAACGACTAAATATCAAGGACTCATTGGGTGAATCACTCTGGTACTGAAATCGGAATGCTCACTGACATTTCCCCTATCAGAAAGTCTGATAAACGCCAGAAAAATGACTAAGTCCAAAAAAAATTTTTTTTAAACTTTTTTCAATTTTACCCCCGTGGGATATATATTCTACCCACACACATTTGGAACTCTCCTGGGGTACCCTCACACATATTATTCCCTCATTTAGTGGATATTTTCACAAAAAAGTGAAATTTTCAAAAATCCAGAAAATTGTCTGAAAACGACTAAATAACAAGGAGTCATTGGGCGAATCGCTCTGGAACTGAAATCGGAACGCTCACTGACATTTCCCCTATCTGAAAGTCTGATAAACGCCAGAAAAATCACTAAGTCCAAAAAAAAAATGTTGTCATCTTTTTTAAATTTTTCCCCCGTGGGATATATATTCTACCCACACACATTTGGAACTCTCCTGGGGTACCCTCACACATATTATTCCCTCATTTAGTGGATATTTTCACAAAAAAGTGAAATTTTCAAAAATCCAGAAAATTGGCTGAAAATGACTAAATAACAATGACTCATTGGGCGAATTGCTCTGGAACTGAAATCGGAACACTCACTGACATTTCCCCTATCTGAAAGTCTGATAAACGCTGGAAAAATGACTAAGTCCAAAAAAAAAATTTTTTCAACTTTTTTCAATTTTACCCCCGTGGGATATATATTCTTCCAACACACATTTGGAACTCTCCTGGGGTACCCTCACACATATTATTCCCTCATTTAGTGGATATTTTCACAAAAAAAGTGAAATTTTCAAAAATCCAGATAATTGGCTGAAAACTACTAAATATCAAGGACTCATTGGGCGAATCGCTCTGGAACTGAAATCGGAACGCTCACTGACATTTCCCCTATCTGAAAGTCTGATAAACGCCAGAAAAATGACTAAGTCCAAAAAAAAATTTTTTTAAACTTTTTTCAATTTTACCCCCGTGGGATATATATTCTACCCACACACATTTGGTACTCTCCTGGGGTACCCTCACACATATTATTCCCTCATTTAGTGGATATTTTCACAAAAAAGTGAAATTTTAAAAAATCCAGAAAATTGGCTGAAAACGACTAAATATCAAGGACTCATTGGGTGAATCAGTCTGGAACTGAAATCGGAATGCTCACTGACATTTCCCCTATCTGAAAGTCTGATAAACGCCAGAAAAATGACTAAGTCCAAAAAAAAATTTTTTCAACTTTTTTCAATTTTACCCCCGTGGGATATATATTCTACCCACACACATTTGGAACTCTCCTGGGGTACCCTCACACATATTATTCCCTCATTTAGTGGATATTTTGACAAAAAAGTGAAATTTTCAAAAATCCAAAAAATTGGCTGAAAACGACTAAATATCAAGGACTCATTGGGTGAATCACTCTGGTACTGAAATCGGAATGCTCACTGACATTTCCCCTATCAGAAAGTCTGATAAACGCCAGAAAAATGACTAAGTCCAAAAAAAATTTTTTTTAAACTTTTTTCAATTTTACCCCCGTGGGATATATATTCTACCCACACACATTTGGAACTCTCCTGGGGTACCCTCACACATATTATTCCCTCATTTAGTGGATATTTTCACAAAAAAGTGAAATTTTCAAAAATCCAGAAAATTGTCTGAAAACGACTAAATAACAAGGAGTCATTGGGCGAATCGCTCTGGAACTGAAATCGGAACGCTCACTGACATTTCCCCTATCTGAAAGTCTGATAAACGCCAGAAAAATCACTAAGTCCAAAAAAAAAATGTTGTCATCTTTTTTAAATTTTTCCCCCGTGGGATATATATTCTACCCACACACATTTGGAACTCTCCTGGGGTACCCTCACACATATTATTCCCTCATTTAGTGGATATTTTCACAAAAAAGTGAAATTTTCAAAAATCCAGAAAATTGGCTGAAAATGACTAAATAACAATGACTCATTGGGCGAATTGCTCTGGAACTGAAATCGGAACACTCACTGACATTTCCCCTATCTGAAAGTCTGATAAACGCTGGAAAAATGACTAAGTCCAAAAAAAAAATTTTTTCAACTTTTTTCAATTTTACCCCCGTGGGATATATATTCTTCCAACACACATTTGGAACTCTCCTGGGGTACCCTCACACATATTATTCCCTCATTTAGTGGATATTTTCACAAAAAAGTGAAATTTTCAAAAATCCAGAAAATTGGCTGAAAACGACTAAATAACAAGGACTCATTGGGCGAATCGCTCTGGAACTGAAATCGGAATGCTCACTGACATTTCCCCTATCTGAAAGTCTGATAAACATCGGAAAAATGACTAAGTCCAAAAAAAATTTTTTTTCAACTTTTTTCAATTTTACCACCGTCGGATATATATTCTACCCACACACATTTGGAACTCTCCTGGGGTACCCTCACACATATTATTCCCTCATTTAGTGGATATTTTCACAAAAAAGTGAAATTTTCAAAAATCCAGAAAATTGTCTGAAAACGACTAAATAACAAGGAGTCATTGGGCGAATCGCTCTGGAACTGAAATCGGAGCGCTCACTGACATTTCACCTATCTGAAAGTCTGATCAACGCCAGAAAAATCACTAAGTCCAAAAAAAAATTTTTTTTTACTTTTTTCAATTTTACCCCCGTGGGATATATATTCTACCCACACACATTTGGAACTCTCCTGGGGTACCCTCACACATATTATTCCCTCATTTAGTGAATATTTTCACATAAAAGTGACATTTTCAAAAATCCAAAAAATTGGCTGAAAACTACTAAATATCAAGGACTCATTGGGTTAATCGCTCTGGAACTGAAATCGGAACGCTCACTGACATTTCCCCTAACTGAAAGTCTGATAAACGCCAGAAAAATCACTAAATCCAAAAAAAAAATGTTTTCATCTTTTTTCAATTTTTCCCCCGTGGGATATATATTCTACCCACACACATTTGGAACTCTCCTGGGGTACCCTCACACATATTATTCCCTCATTTAGTGGATATTTTCACAAAAAAGTGAAATTTTCAAAAATCCAGAAAATTGGTTGAAAACGACTAAATAACAATGACTCATTGGGCGAATTGCTCTGGAACTGAAATCGGAACACTCACTGACATTTCCCCTATCTGAAAGTCTGATAAACGCTGGAAAAATGACTAAGTCCAAAAAAAAATTTTTTCAACTTTTTTCAATTTTACCCCCGTGGGATATATATTCTACCCACACACATTTGGAACTCTCCTGGGGTACCCTCACACATATTATTCCCTCATTTAGTGGATATTTTGACAAAAAAGTGAAATTTTCAAAAATCCAAAAAATTGGCTGAAAACGACTAAATATCAAGGACTCATTGGGTGAATCACTCTGGTACTGAAATCGGAATGCTCACTGACATTTCCCCTATCAGAAAGTCTGATAAACGCCAGAAAAATGACTAAGTCCAAAAAAAATTTTTTTTAAACTTTTTTCAATTTTACCCCCGTGGGATATATATTCTACCCACACACATTTGGAACTCTCCTGGGGTACCCTCACTCATATTATTCCCTCATTTAGTGGATATTTTCACAAAAAAGTGAAATTTTCAAAAATCCAGAAAATTGTCTGAAAACGACTAAATAACAAGGAGTCATTGGGCGAATCGCTCTGGAACTGAAATCGGAGCGCTCACTGACATTTCACCTATCTGAAAGTCTGATCAACGCCAGAAAAATCACTAAGTCCAAAAAAAAATTTTTTTTTACTTTTTTCAATTTTACCCCCGTGGGATATATATTCTACCCACACACATTTGGAACTCTCCTGGGGTACCCTCACACATATTATTCCCTCATTTAGTGAATATTTTCACATAAAAGTGACATTTTCAAAAATCCAAAAAATTGGCTGAAAACTACTAAATATCAAGGACTCATTGGGTGAATCGCTCTGGAACTGAAATCGGAACGCTCACTGACATTTCCCCTAACTGAAAGTCTGATAAACGCCAGAAAAATCACTAAGTCCAAAAAAAAAATGTTTTCATCTTTTTTCAATTTTTCCCCCGTGGGATATATATTCTACCCACACACATTTGGAACTCTCCTGGGGTACCCTCACACATATTATTCCCTCATTTAGTGGATATTTTCACAAAAAAGTGAAATTTTCAAAAATCCAGAAAATTGGCTGAAAACGACTAAATAACAAGGACTCATTGGGCGAATCACTCTGGAACTGAAATCGGAACGCTCACTGATATTTCCCCTATCTGAAAGTCTGATAAACGCCAGAAAAATCACTAAGTCCAAAAAAAATTTTTTTTTAACTTTTTTCAATTTTACCCCCGTCGGATATATATTCTACCCACACACATTTGGAACTCTCCTGGGGTACCCTCACACATATTATTCCCTCATTTAGTGAATATTTTCACATAAAAGTGACATTTTCAAAAATCCAAAAAATTGGCGGAAAACGACTAAATATCAAGGACTCATTGGGCGAATCGCTCTGGAACTGAAATTGGAACTCTCACTGACATTTGCCCTATCTGAAAGTTTGATAAACGCCAGAAAAATCACTAAGTCCAAAAAAAAATTTTTTTCAACTTTTTTCAATTTTACCCCCATGGGATATATATTCTACCCACACACATTTGGAACTCTCCTGGGGTACCCTCACACATATTATTCCCTCATTTAGTGGATATTTTCACAAAAAAGTGAAATTTTCAAAAATCCAGAAAATTGGCTGAAAACGACTAAATAACAAGGACTCATTGGGCGAATCGCTCTGGAACTGAAATCGGAATGCTCACTGACATTTCCCCTATCTGAAAGTCTGATAAACATCGGAAAAATGACTAAGTCCAAAAAAAATTTTTTTTAAACTTTTTTCAATTTTACCACCGTCGGATATATATTCTACCACACACATTTGGAACTCTCCTGGGGTACCCTCACACATATTATTCCCTCATTTAGTGGATATTTTCACAAAAAAGTGAAATTTTCAAAAATCCAGAAAATTGGCTGAAAACGACTAAATAACAAGGAATCATTGGGCGAATCGCTCTGGAACTGAAATCGGAACGCTCACTGACATTTCACCTATCTGAAAGTCTGATAAACGCCAGAAAAATGACTAAGTCCAAAAAAAAATTTTTTTCAACTTTTTTCAATTTTACCCCAATGGGATATATATTCTACCCACACACATTTGGAACTCTCCTGGAGTACCCTCACACATATTATTCCCTCATTTAGTGGATATTTTCACAAAAAAGTGAAATTTTAAAAAATCCAGAAAATTGGCTGAAAACGACTAAATATCAAGGACTCATTGGGTGAATCAGTCTGGAACTGAAATCGGAATGCTCACTGACATTTCCCCTATCTGAAAGTCTGATAAACGCCAGAAAAATGACTAAGTCCAAAAAAAAATTTTTTCAACTTTTTTCAATTTTACCCCCGTGGGATATATATTCTACCCACACACATTTGGAACTCTCCTGGGGTACCCTCACACATATTATTCCCTCATTTAGTGGATATTTTGACAAAAAAGTGAAATTTTCAAAAATCCAAAAAATTGGCTGAAAACGACTAAATATCAAGGACTCATTGGGTGAATCACTCTGGTACTGAAATCGGAATGCTCACTGACATTTCCCCTATCAGAAAGTCTGATAAACGCCAGAAAAATGACTAAGTCCAAAAAAAATTTTTTTTAAACTTTTTTCAATTTTACCCCCGTGGGATATATATTCTACCCACACACATTTGGAACTCTCCTGGGGTACCCTCACACATATTATTCCCTCATTTAGTGGATATTTTCACAAAAAAGTGAAATTTTCAAAAATCCAGAAAATTGTCTGAAAACGACTAAATAACAAGGAGTCATTGGGCGAATCGCTCTGGAACTGAAATCGGAACGCTCACTGACATTTCCCCTATCTGAAAGTCTGATAAACGCCAGAAAAATCACTAAGTCCAAAAAAAAAATGTTGTCATCTTTTTTAAATTTTTCCCCCGTGGGATATATATTCTACCCACACACATTTTGAACTCTCCTGGGGTACCCTCACACATATTATTCCCTCATTTAGTGGATATTTTCACAAAAAAGTGAAATTTTCAAAAATCCAGAAAATTGGCTGAAAATGACTAAATAACAATGACTCATTGGGCGAATTGCTCTGGAACTGAAATCGGAACACTCACTGACATTTCCCCTATCTGAAAGTCTGATAAACGCTGGAAAAATGACTAAGTCCAAAAAAAAAATTTTTTCAACTTTTTTCAATTTTACCCCCGTGGGATATATATTCTTCCAACACACATTTGGAACTCTCCTGGGGTACCCTCACACATATTATTCCCTCATTTAGTGGATATTTTCACAAAAAAGTGAAATTTTCAAAAATCCAGAAAATTGGCTGAAAACGACTAAATAACAAGGACTCATTGGGCGAATCGCTCTGGAACTGAAATCGGAATGCTCACTGACATTTCCCCTATCTGAAAGTCTGATAAACATCGGAAAAATGACTAAGTCCAAAAAAAATTTTTTTTCAACTTTTTTCAATTTTACCACCGTCGGATATATATTCTACCCACACACATTTGGAACTCTCCTGGGGTACCCTCACACATATTATTCCCTCATTTAGTGGATATTTTCACAAAAAAGTGAAATTTTCAAAAATCCAGAAAATTGTCTGAAAACGACTAAATAACAAGGAGTCATTGGGCGAATCGCTCTGGAACTGAAATCGGAGCGCTCACTGACATTTCACCTATCTGAAAGTCTGATCAACGCCAGAAAAATCACTAAGTCCAAAAAAAAATTTTTTTTTACTTTTTTCAATTTTACCCCCGTGGGATATATATTCTACCCACACACATTTGGAACTCTCCTGGGGTACCCTCACACATATTATTCCCTCATTTAGTGAATATTTTCACATAAAAGTGACATTTTCAAAAATCCAAAAAATTGGCTGAAAACTACTAAATATCAAGGACTCATTGGGTTAATCGCTCTGGAACTGAAATCGGAACGCTCACTGACATTTCCCCTAACTGAAAGTCTGATAAACGCCAGAAAAATCACTAAGTCCAAAAAAAAAATGTTTTCATCTTTTTTCAATTTTTCCCCCGTGGGATATATATTCTACCCACACACATTTGGAACTCTCCTGGGGTACCCTCACACATATTATTCCCTCATTTAGTGGATATTTTCACAAAAAAGTGAAATTTTCAAAAATCCAGAAAATTGGTTGAAAACGACTAAATAACAATGACTCATTGGGCGAATTGCTCTGGAACTGAAATCGGAACACTCACTGACATTTCCCCTATCTGAAAGTCTGATAAACGCTGGAAAAATGACTAAGTCCAAAAAAAAATTTTTTCAACTTTTTTCAATTTTACCCCCGTGGGATATATATTCTACCCACACACATTTGGAACTCTCCTGGGGTACCCTCACACATATTATTCCCTCATTTAGTGGATATTTTGACAAAAAAGTGAAATTTTCAAAAATCCAAAAAATTGGCTGAAAACGACTAAATATCAAGGACTCATTGGGTGAATCACTCTGGTACTGAAATCGGAATGCTCACTGACATTTCCCCTATCAGAAAGTCTGATAAACGCCAGAAAAATGACTAAGTCCAAAAAAAATTTTTTTTAAACTTTTTTCAATTTTACCCCCGTGGGATATATATTCTACCCACACACATTTGGAACTCTCCTGGGGTACCCTCACTCATATTATTCCCTCATTTAGTGGATATTTTCACAAAAAAGTGAAATTTTCAAAAATCCAGAAAATTGTCTGAAAACGACTAAATAACAAGGAGTCATTGGGCGAATCGCTCTGGAACTGAAATCGGAGCGCTCACTGACATTTCACCTATCTGAAAGTCTGATCAACGCCAGAAAAATCACTAAGTCCAAAAAAAAATTTTTTTTTACTTTTTTCAATTTTACCCCCGTGGGATATATATTCTACCCACACACATTTGGAACTCTCCTGGGGTACCCTCACACATATTATTCCCTCATTTAGTGAATATTTTCACATAAAAGTGACATTTTCAAAAATCCAAAAAATTGGCTGAAAACTACTAAATATCAAGGACTCATTGGGTGAATCGCTCTGGAACTGAAATCGGAACGCTCACTGACATTTCCCCTAACTGAAAGTCTGATAAACGCCAGAAAAATCACTAAGTCCAAAAAAAAAATGTTTTCATCTTTTTTCAATTTTTCCCCCGTGGGATATATATTCTACCCACACACATTTGGAACTCTCCTGGGGTACCCTCACACATATTATTCCCTCATTTAGTGGATATTTTCACAAAAAAGTGAAATTTTCAAAAATCCAGAAAATTGGTTGAAAACGACTAAATAACAATGACTCATTGGTTGAATTGCTCTGGAACTGAAATCGGAACACTCACTGACATTTCCCCTATCTGAAAGTCTGATAAACGCTGGAAAAATGACTAAGTCCAAAAAAAAATTTTTTCAACTTTTTTCAATTTTACCCCCGTGGGATATATATTCTACCCACACACATTTGGAACTCTCCTGGGGTACCCTCACACATATTATTCCCTCATTTAGTGGATATTTTCACAAAAAAGTGAAATTTTCAAAAATCCAGAAAATTGGCTGAAAACGACTAAATAACAAGGACTCATTGGGCGAATCACTCTGGAACTGAAATCGGAACGCTCACTGATATTTCCCCTATCTGAAAGTCTGATAAACGCCAGAAAAATCACTAAGTCCAAAAAAAATTTTTTTTTAACTTTTTTCAATTTTACCCCCGTCGGATATATATTCTACCCACACACATTTGGAACTCTCCTGGGGTACCCTCACACATATTATTCCCTCATTTAGTGGATATTTTCACAAAAAAGTGAAATTTTCAAAAATCCAGAAAATTGGCTGAAAACGACTAAATAACATGGAGTCATTGGGCGAATCGCTCTGGAACTGAAATCGGAACGCTCACTGACATTTCACCTATCTGAAAGTCTGATCAACGCCAGAAAAATCACTAAGTCCAAAAAAAATTTTTTTTTTACTTTTTTCAATTTTACCCCCGTGGGATATATATTCTACCCACACACATTTGGAACTCTCCTGGGGTACCCTCACACATATTATTCCCTCATTTAGTGAATATTTTCACATAAAAGTGACATTTTCAAAAATCCAAAAAATTGGCGGAAAACGACTAAATATCAAGGACTCATTGGGCGAATCGCTCTGGAACTGAAATCGGAACTCTCACTGACATTTGCCCTATCTGAAAGTCTGATAAACGCCAGAAAAATGACTAAGTCCAAAAAAAAATTTTTTTCAACTTTTTTCAATTTTACCCCAAAGGGATATATATTCTACCCACACACATTTGGAACTCTCCTGGAGTACCCTCACACATATTATTCCCTCATTTAGTGGATATTTTCACAAAAAAGTGAAATTTTAAAAAATCCAGAAAATTGGCTGAAAACGACTAAATATCAAGGACTCATTGGGTGAATCAGTCTGGAACTGAAATCGGAATGCTCACTGACATTTCCCCTATCTGAAAGTCTGATAAACGCCAGAAAAATGACTAAGTCCAAAAAAAAATTTTTCAACTTTTTTCAATTTTACCCCCGTGGGATATATATTCTACCCACACACATTTGGAACTCTCCTGGGGTACCCTCACACATATTATTCCCTCATTTAGTGGATATTTTCACAAAAAAGTGAAATTTTCAAAAATCCAGAAAATTGGCTGAAAACGACTAAATAACAAGGACTCATTGGGCGAATCACTCTGGAACTGAAATCGGAACGCTCACTGATATTTCCCCTATCTGAAAGTCTGATAAACGCCAGAAAAATCACTAAGTCCAAAAAAAATTTTTTTTTAACTTTTTTCAATTTTACCCCCGTCGGATATATATTCTACCCACACACATTTGGAACTCTCCTGGGGTACCCTCACACATATTATTCCCTCATTTAGTGGATATTTTCACAAAAAAGTGAAATTTTCAAAAATCCAGAAAATTGGCTGAAAACGACTAAATAACAATGACTCATTGGGCGAATTGCTCTGGAACTGAAATCGGAACACTCACTGACATTTCCCCTATCTGAAAGTCTGATAAACGCTGGAAAAATGACTAAGTCCAAAAAAAAAAATTTTTCAACTTTTTTCAATTTTACCCCCGTGGGATATATATTCTTCCCACACACATTTGGAACTCTCCTGGGGTACCCTCACACATATTATTCCCTCATTTAGTGGATATTTTCACAAAAAAGTGAAATTTTCAAAAATCCAGAAAATTGGCTGAAAACGACTAAATAACAAGGACTCATTGGGCGAATCGCTCTGGAACTGAAATCGGAATGCTCACTGACATTTCCCCTATCTGAAAGTCTGATAAACATCGGAAAAATGACTAAGTCCAAAAAAAATTTTTTTTAAACTTTTTTCAATTTTACCACCGTCGGATATATATTCTACCCACACACATTTGGAACTCTCCTGGGGTACCCTCACACATATTATTCCCTCATTTAGTGGATATTTTCACAAAAAAGTGAAATTTTCAAAAATCCAGAAAATTGGCTGAAAACGACTAAATAACATGGAGTCATTGGGCGAATCGCTCTGGAACTGAAATCGGAACGCTCACTGACATTTCACCTATCTGAAAGTCTGATCAACGCCAGAAAAATCACTAAGTCCAAAAAAAATTTTTTTTTTACTTTTTTCAATTTTACCCCCGTGGGATATATATTCTACCCACACACATTTGGAACTCTCCTGGGGTACCCTCACACATATTATTCCCTCATTTAGTGAATATTTTCACATAAAAGTGACATTTTCAAAAATCCAAAAAATTGGCGGAAAACGACTAAATATCAAGGACTCATTGGGCGAATCGCTCTGGAACTGAAATCGGAACTCTCACTGACATTTGCCCTATCTGAAAGTCTGATAAACGCCAGAAAAATGACTAAGTCCAAAAAAAAATTTTTTTCAACTTTTTTCAATTTTACCCCAATGGGATATATATTCTACCCACACACATTTGGAACTCTCCTGGAGTACCCTCACACATATTATTCCCTCATTTAGTGGATATTTTCACAAAAAAGTGAAATTTTCAAAAATCCAGAAAATTGGCTGAAAACGACTAAATAACAATGACTCATTGGGCGAATTGCTCTGGAACTGAAATCGGAACACTCACTGACATTTCCCCTATCTGAAAGTCTGATAAACGCTGGAAAAATGACTAAGTCCAAAAAAAAAAATTTTTCAACTTTTTTCAATTTTACCCCCGTGGGATATATATTCTTCCCACACACATTTGGAACTCTCCTGGGGTACCCTCACACATATTATTCCCTCATTTAGTGGATATTTTCACAAAAAAGTGAAATTTTCAAAAATCCAGAAAATTGGCTGAAAACGACTAAATAACAAGGACTCATTGGGCGAATCGCTCTGGAACTGAAATCGGAATGCTCACTGACATTTCCCCTATCTGAAAGTCTGATAAACATCGGAAAAATGACTAAGTCCAAAAAAAATTTTTTTTAAACTTTTTTCAATTTTACCACCGTCGGATATATATTCTACCCACACACATTTTGAACTCTCCTGGGGTACCCTCACACATATTATTCCCTCATTTAGTGGATATTTTCACAAAAAAGTGAAATTTTCAAAAATCCAGAAAATTGGCTGAAAACGACTAAATAACATGGAGTCATTGGGCGAATCGCTCTGGAACTGAAATCGGAACGCTCACTGACATTTCACCTATCTGAAAGTCTGATCAACGCCAGAAAAATCACTAAGTCCAAAAAAAATTTTTTTTTTACTTTTTTCAATTTTACCCCCGTGGGATATATATTCTACCCACACACATTTGGAACTCTCCTGGGGTACCCTCACACATATTATTCCCTCATTTAGTGAATATTTTCACATAAAAGTGACATTTTCAAAAATCCAAAAAATTGGCGGAAAACGACTAAATATCAAGGACTCATTGGGCGAATCGCTCTGGAACTGAAATCGGAACTCTCACTGACATTTGCCCTATCTGAAAGTCTGATAAACGCCAGAAAAATGACTAAGTCCAAAAAAAAATTTTTTTCAACTTTTTTCAATTTTACCCCAATGGGATATATATTCTACCCACACACATTTGGAACTCTCCTGGAGTACCCTCACACATATTATTCCCTCATTTAGTGGATATTTTCACAAAAAAGTGAAATTTTAAAAAATCCAGAAAATTGGCTGAAAACGACTAAATATCAAGGACTCATTGGGTGAATCAGTCTGGAACTGAAATCGGAATGCTCACTGACATTTCCCCTATCTGAAAGTCTGATAAACGCCAGAAAAATGACTAAGTCCAAAAAAAAATTTTTTCAACTTTTTTCAATTTTACTCCCGTGGGATATATATTCTACCCACACACATTTGGAACTCTCCTGGGGTACCCTCACACATATTATTCCCTCATTTAGTGGATATTTTGACAAAAAAGTGAAATTTTCAAAAATCCAGAAAATTGGCTGAAAACGACTAAATAACAAGGACTCATTAGGCGAATCGCTCTGGAACTGAAATCGGAATGCTCACTGACATTTCCCCTATCTGAAAGTCTGATAAACGTCGGAAAAATCACTAAGTCTAAAAAAAAATTTTTTTTTTACTTTTTTCAATTTTACCCCCGTTGGATATATATTCTACCTACACACATTTAGAACTCTCCTGGGGTACCCTCACACATATTATTCCCTCATTTAGTGGATATTTTCACAAAAAAGTGAAATTTTCAAAAATGCAGAAAATTGGCTGAAAATTACTAAATTACAAGGAGTCATTGGGCGAATCACTCTGGAACTGAAATTGGAACGCTCACTGACATTTCCCCTATCTGAAAGTCTGATAAACGCCAGAAAAATCACTAAGTCTAAAAAAAAATTTTTTTTAACTTTTTTCAATTTTACCCCCGTGGGATATATATTCTACCCACACACATTTGGAACTCTCCTAGGGTACCCTCACACATATTATTCCCTCATTTAGTGGATATTTTCACAAAAAAGTAAAATTTTCAAAAATCCCAAAAATTGGCTGAAAACGACTAAATATCAAGGACTCTTTGGGCGAATCGCTATGGAACTGAAATCGGAATGCTCACTGACATTTCCCCTATCTGAAAGTCTGATAAACGCCAGAAAAATGACTAAGTCCAAAAAAAAATTTTTTTCAACTTTTTTCAATTTTACCCCCGTGGGATATATATTCTACCCACACACATTTGGAACTCTCCTGGGGTACCCTCACACATATTATTCCCTCATTTAGTGGATATTTTCACAAAAAAGTGAAATTTTAAAAAATCCAGAAAATTGGCTGAAAACGACTAAATAACAAGGACTCATTAGGCGAATCGCTCTGGAACTGAAATCGCAATGCTCACTGACATTTCCCCTATCTGAAAGTCTGAGAAACGTCGGAAAAATCACTAAGTCCAAAAAAAATTTTTTTTTTACTTTTTTTAATTTTACCCCGTGGGATATATATTCTACCCACACACATTTGGAACTCTCCTAGGGTACCCTCACACATATTATTCCCTCATTTAGTGGATATTTTCACAAAAAAGTGAAATTTTCAAAAATCCAGAAAATTGGCTGAAAACGACTAAATAACAAGGAGTTATTGTGCGAATCACTCTGGAACTGAAATCGGAATGCTCACTGACATATCCCCTATCTGAAAGTCTGATAAACGCCAGAAAAATCACTAAGTCCAAAAAAAATTTTTTTTTTACTTTTTTCAATTTTACCCCCGTGGGATATATATTCTACCCACACACATTTGGAACTCTCCTGGGGTACCCTCACACATATTATTCCCTCATTTAGTGAATATTTTCACATAAAAGTGACATTTTCAAAAATCCAAAAAATTGGCGGAAAACGACTAAATATCAAGGACTCATTGGGCGAATCGCTCTGGAACTGAAATCGGAACTCTCACTGACATTTGCCCTATCTGAAAGTCTGATAAACGCCAGAAAAATGACTAAGTCCAAAAAAAAATTTTTTTCAACTTTTTTCAATTTTACCCCAATGGGATATATATTCTACCCACACACATTTGTAACTCTCCTGGAGTACCCTCACACATATTATTCCCTCATTTAGTGGATATTTTCACAAAAAAGTGAAATTTTAAAAAATCCAGAAAATTAGCTGAAAACGATTAAATATCAAGGACTCATTGGGTGAATCAGTCTGGAACTGAAATCGGAATGCTCACTGACATTTCCCCTATCTGAAAGTCTGATAAACGCTAGAAAAATGACTAAGTCCAAAAAAAAATTTTTTTCAACTTTTTTCAATTTTACCCCCGTGGGATATATATTCTTCCCACACACATTTGGAACTCTCCTGGGGTACCCTCACACATATTATTCCCTCATTTAGTGGATATTTTCACAAAAAAGTGAAATTTTCAAAAATCCAGAAAATTGGCTGAAAACGACTAAATAACAAGGACTCATTGGGCGAATCGCTCTGGAACTGAAATCGGAATGCTCACTGACATTTCCCCTATCTGAAAGTCTGATAAACATCGGAAAAATGACTAAGTCCAAAAAAAATTTTTTTTAAACTTTTTTCAATTTTACCACCGTCGGATATATATTCTACCCACACACATTTGGAACTCTCCTGGGGTACCCTCACACATATTATTCCCTCATTTAGTGGATATTTTCACAAAAAAGTGAAATTTTCAAAAATCCAGAAAATTGGCTGAAAACGACTAAATAACATGGAGTCATTGGGCGAATCGCTCTGGAACTGAAATCGGAACGCTCACTGACATTTCACCTATCTGAAAGTCTGATCAACGCCAGAAAAATCACTAAGTCCAAAAAAAATTTTTTTTTTACTTTTTTCAATTTTACCCCCGTGGGATATATATTCTACCCACACACATTTGGAACTCTCCTGGGGTACCCTCACACATATTATTCCCTCATTTAGTGAATATTTTCACATAAAAGTGACATTTTCAAAAATCCAAAAAATTGGCGGAAAACGACTAAATATCAAGGACTCATTGGGCGAATCGCTCTGGAACTGAAATCGGAACTCTCACTGACATTTGCCCTATCTGAAAGTCTGATAAACGCCAGAAAAATGACTAAGTCCAAAAAAAAATTTTTTTCAACTTTTTTCAATTTTACCCCAATGGGATATATATTCTACCCACACACATTTGGAACTCTCCTGGAGTACCCTCACACATATTATTCCCTCATTTAGTGGATATTTTCACAAAAAAGTGAAATTTTAAAAAATCCAGAAAATTGGCTGAAAATGACTAAATATCAAGGACTCATTGGGTGAATCAGTCTGGAACTGAAATCGGAATGCTCACTGACATTTCCCCTATCTGAAAGTCTGATAAACGCCAGAAAAATGACTAAGTCCAAAAAAAAATTTTTTCAACTTTTTTCAATTTTACCCCCGTGGGATATATATTCTACCCACACACATTTGGAACTCTCCTGGGGTACCCTCACACATATTATTCCCTCATTTAGTGGATATTTTGACAAAAAAGTGAAATTTTCAAAAATCCAGAAAATTGGCTGAAAACGACTAAATAACAAGGACTCATTAGGCGAATCGCTCTGGAACTGAAATCGGAATGCTCACTGACATTTCCCCTATCTGAAAGTCTGATAAACGTCGGAAAAATCACTAAGTCTAAAAAAAAATTTTTTTTTTACTTTTTTCAATTTTACCCCCGTGGGATATATATTCTACCCACACACATTTAGAACTCTCCTGGGGTACCCTCACACATATTATTCCCTCATTTAGTGGATATTTTCACAAAAAAGTGAAATTTTCAAAAATCCAGAAAATTGGCTGAAAACGACTAAATAACAAGGACTCATTAGGCGAATCGCTCTGGAACTGAAATCGCAATGCTCACTGACATTTCCCCTATCTGAAAGTCTGAGAAACGTCGGAAAAATCACTAAGTCCAAAAAAAATTTTTTTTTTACTTTTTTTAATTTTACCCCGTGGGATATATATTCTACCCACACACATTTGGAACTCTCCTAGGGTACCCTCACACATATTATTCCCTCATTTAGTGGATATTTTCACAAAAAAGTGAAATTTTCAAAAATCCAGAAAATTGGCTGAAAACGACTAAATAACAAGGAGTTATTGTGCGAATCACTCTGGAACTGAAATCGGAATGCTCACTGACATATCCCCTATCTGAAAGTCTGATAAACGCCAGAAGAATCACTAAGTCCAAAAAAAATTTTTTTTTTTACTTTTTTCAATTTTACCCCGTGGGATATATATTCTACCCACAGACATTTGGAACTCTCCTAGGGTACCCTCACACATATTATTCCCTCATTTAGTGGATATTTTCACAAAAAAGTGAAATTTTCAAAAATCCAGAAAATTGGCTGAAAACGACTAAATATCAAGGACTCATGGGCCAATCGCTCTGGAACTGAAATTGGAATGCTCAATGACATTTGCCCTATTTGAAAGTCTGATAAACGCCGGAAAAATTACTACGTCCAAAAAAAAATTTTTTTCAACTTTTTTCAATTTTATCCCCGTGGGATATATATTCTACCCACACACATTTGGAACTCTCCTGGGTATCCTCACACATATTATTCCCTCATTTAGTGGATATTTTCACAAAAAAGTGAAATTTTCAAAAATCCAGAAAATTGGCTGAAAACGACTAAATAACAAGGAGTCATTGGGCGAATCGCTCTGGAACTGAAATCGGAACGCTCACTGACATTTCCCCTATCTGAAAGTCTGATAAACGCCAGAAAAATCACTAAGTCCAAAAAAAATTTTTTTTTTACTTTTTTCAATTTTACCACCGTGGGATATATATTCTACCCACACACATTTGGAACTCTCCTGGGGTACCCTCACACATATTATTCCCTCATTTAGTGGATATTTTCACAAAAAAGTGAAATTTTCAAAAATCCAAAAAATTGGCTGAAAACGACTAAATATCAAGGACTCATTGGGCGAATCGCTCTGGAACTGAAATCGGAACGCTCACTGACATTTCCCCTATCTGAAAGTCTGATAAACGCCAGAAAAATGACTAAGTCCAAAAAAAAATTTTTTTCAACTTTTTTCAATTTTACCCCCGTGGGATATATATTCTACCCACACACATTTGGAACTCTCCTGGGGTACCCTCACACGTATAATTCCCTCATTTAGTGGATATTTTCACAAAAAAGTGAAATTTTAAAAAATCCAGAAAATTGGCTGAAAACGACTAAATAACAACGACTCATTGGGCGAATCGCTCTGGAACTGAAATCGGAATGCTCACTGACATTTCCCCTATCTGAAAGTCTGATAAACGTCGGAAAAATGACTAAATCCAAAAAAAAATTTTTTCAACTTTTTTCAATTTTACCCCCGTCGGATATATATTCTACCCACACACATTTGGAACTCTCCTGGGGTACCCTCACACATATTATTCCCTCATTTAGTGGATATTTTCACAAAAAAGTGACATTTTCAAAAATCCAGAAAATTGGCTGAAAATGACTAAATAACAAGGACTCATTGGGAGAATCACTCTGGAACTGAAATCGGAACGCTCACTGACATTTGCCCTATCTGAAAGTCTGATAAACGCCAGAAATATGACTAAGTCCAAAAAAAAATTTTTTCAACTTTTTTCAATTTTACCCCAATGGGATATATATTCTACCCACACACATTTGGAACTCTCCTGGGGTACCCTCACACATATTATTCCCTCATTTAGTGGATATTTTCACAAAAAAGTGAAATTTTAAAAAATCCAGAAAATTGGCTGAAAACGACTAAATATCAAGGACTCATTGGGCGAATCGCTCTGGTACTGAAATCGGAAGGCTCACTGACATTTGCCCTATCCGAAAGTCTGATAAACGCCAGAAAAATGACTAAGTCCAAAAAAAATTTTTTTTCAACTTTTTTCAATTTTACCCCCGTGGGATATATATTCTACCCACACACATTTGGAACTCTCCTGGGGTACCCTCACACATATTATTCCCTCATTTAGTGGATATTTTGACAAAAAAGTGAAATTTTCAAAAATCCAAAAAATTGGCTGAAAACGACTAAATATCAAGGACTCATTGGGTGAATCAGTCTGGAACTGAAATCGGAATGCTCACTGACATTTCCCCTATCTGAAAGTCTGATAAACGCCAGAAAAATGACTAAGTCCAAAAAAACTTTTTTTCAACTTTTTTCAATTTTTCCCCCGTGGGATATATATTCTACCCACACACATTTGGAACTCTCCTGGGGTACCCTCACACATATTATTCCCTCATTTAGTGGATATTTTGACAAAAAAGTGAAATTTTCAAAAATCCAAAAAATTGGCTGAAAACGACTAAATATCAAGGACTCATTGGGTGAATCAGTCTGGAACTGAAATCGGAATGCTCACTGACATTTCCCCTATCTGAAAGTCTGATAAACGCCAGAAAAATGACTAAGTCCAAAAAAACTTTTTTTCAACTTTTTTCAATTTTTCCCCCGTGGGATATATATTCTACCCACACACATTTGGAACTCTCCTGGGGTACCCTCACACATATTATTCCCTCATTTAGTGGATATTTTCACAAAAAAGTGAAATTTTCAAAAATCCAGAAAATTGGCTGAAAACGACTAAATATCAAGGACTCATTGGGCGAATCACTCTGGAACTGAAATCGGAATGATCACTGACATTTCCCCTATCTGAAAGTCTGATAAACGTCGGAAAAATCACTAAGTCTAAAAAAATTTTTTTTTTTACTTTTTTCAATTTTACCCCCGTGGGATATATATTCTACCCACACACATTTGGAACTCTCCTGGGGTACCCTCACACATATTATTCCCTCATTTAGTGGATATTTTCACAAAAAAGTGAAATTTTCAAAAATCCAGAAAATTGGCTGAAAACGACTAAATAACAAGGACTCATTGGGCGAATCGCTCTGGAACTGAAATCGGAACACTCACTGACATTTCCCCTATCTGAAAATCTGATAAACGCCGGAAAAATGACTAAGTCCAAAAAAGAATTTTTTTCAACTTTTTTCAATTTTACCGCAATGGGATATATATTCTACCCACACACATTTGGAACTCTCCTGGGGGTACCCTCACACATATTATTCCCTCATTTAGTGGATATTTTCACAAAAAAGTGACATTTTCAAAAATCCAGAAAATTGGCTGAAAACGACTAAATAACAAGGACTCATTGGGAGAATGACTCTGGAACTGAAATCGGAACGCTCACTGACATTTGCCCTATCTGAAAGTCTGATAAACGCCAGAAAAATGACTAAGTCCAAAAAAAATTTTTTTCAACTTTTTTCAATTTTACCCCAATGGGATATATATTCTACCCACACACATTTAGAACTCTCCTGGGGTACCCTCACACATATTATTCCCTCATTTAGTGGATATTTTCACAAAAAAGTGAAATTTTCAAAAATGCAGAAAATTGGCTGAAAATTACTAAATTACAAGGAGTCATTGGGCGAATCACTCTGGAACTGAAATTGGAACGCTCACTGACATTTCCCCTATCTGAAAGTCTGATAAACGCCAGAAAAATCACTAAGTCTAAAAAAAAATTTTTTTAACTTTTTTCAATTTTACCCCCGTGGGATATATATTCTACCCACACACATTTGGAACTCTCCTAGGGTACCCTCACACATATTATTCCCTCATTTAGTGGATATTTTCACAAAAAAGTGAAATTTTCAAAAATCCCAAAAATTGGCTGAAAACGACTAAATATCAAGGACTCTTTGGGCGAATCGCTATGGAACTGAAATCGGAATGCTCACTGACATTTCCCCTATCTGAAAGTCTGATAAACGCCAGAAAAATGACTAAGTCCAAAAAAAAATTTTTTTCAACTTTTTTCAAATTTACCCCCGTGGGATATATATTCTACCCACACACATTTGGAACTCTCCTGGGGTACCCTCACACATATTATTCCCTCATTTAGTGGATATTTTCACAAAAAAGTGAAATTTTCAAAAATCCAGAAAATTGGCTGAAAACGACTAAATAACAAGGACTCATTAGGCGAATCGCTCTGGAACTGAAATCGCAATGCTCACTGACATTTCCCCTATCTGAAAGTCTGAGAAACGTCGGAAAAATCACTAAGTCCAAAAAAAATATTTTTTTTACTTTTTTTAATTTTACCCCGTGGGATATATATTCTACCCACACACATTTGGAACTCTCCTAGGGTACCCTCACACATATTATTCCCTCATTTAGTGGATATTTTCACAAAAAAGTGAAATTTTCAAAAATCCAGAAAATTGGCTGAAAACGACTAAATAACAAGGAGTTATTGTGCGAATCACTCTGGAACTGAAATCGGAATGCTCACTGACATATCCCCTATCTGAAAGTCTGATAAACGCCAGAAGAATCACTAAGTCCAAAAAGAATTTTTTTTTTTACTTTTTTCAATTTTACCCCGTGGGATATATATTCTACCCACAGACATTTGGAACTCTCCTAGGGTACCCTCACACATATTATTCCCTCATTTAGTGGATATTTTCACAAAAAAGTGAAATTTTCAAAAATCCAGAAAATTGGCTGAAAACGACTAAATATCAAGGACTCATGGGCCAATCGCTCTGGAACTGAAATTGGAATGCTCAATGACATTTGCCCTATTTGAAAGTCTGATAAACGCCGGAAAAATGACTACGTCCAAAAAAAAATTTTTTTCAACTTTTTTCAATTTTATCCCCGTGGGATATATATTCTACCCACACACATTTGGAACTCTCCTGGGTATCCTCACACATATTATTCCCTCATTTAGTGGATATTTTCACAAAAAAGTGAAATTTTCAAAAATCCAGAAAATTGGCTGAAAACGACTAAATAACAAGGAGTCATTGGGCGAATCGCTCTGGAACTGAAATCGGAACGCTCACTGACATTTCCCCTATCTGAAAGTCTGATAAACGCCAGAAAAATCACTAAGTCCAAAAAAAATTTTTTTTTTACTTTTTTCAATTTTACCACCGTGGGATATATATTCTACCCACACACATTTGGAACTCTCCTGGGGTACCCTCACACATATTATTCCCTCATTTAGTGGATATTTTCACAAAAAAGTGAAATTTTCAAAAATCCAAAAAATTGGCTGAAAACGACTAAATATCAAGGACTCATTGGGCGAATCGCTCTGGAACTGAAATCGGAACGCTCACTGACATTTCCCCTATCTGAAAGTCTGATAAACGCCAGAAAAATGACTAAGTCCAAAAAAAAATTTTTTTCAACTTTTTTCAATTTTACCCCCGTGGGATATATATTCTACCCACACACATTTGGAACTCTCCTGGGGTACCCTCACACGTATAATTCCCTCATTTAGTGGATATTTTCACAAAAAAGTGAAATTTTAAAAAATCCAGAAAATTGGCTGAAAACGACTAAATAACAACGACTCATTGGGCGAATCGCTCTGGAACTGAAATCGGAATGCTCACTGACATTTCCCCTATCTGAAAGTCTGATAAACGTCGGAAAAATGACTAAATCCAAAAAAAAATTTTTTCAACTTTTTTCAATTTTACCCCCGTTGGATATATATTCTACCCACACACATTTGGAACTCTCCTGGGGTACCCTCACACATATTATTCCCTCATTTAGTGGATATTTTCACAAAAAAGTGACATTTTCAAAAATCCAGAAAATTGGCTGAAAATGACTAAATAACAAGGACTCATTGGGAGAATCACTCTGGAACTGAAATCGGAACGCTCACTGACATTTGCCCTATCTGAAAGTCTGATAAACGCCAGAAATATGACTAAGTCCAAAAAAAAATTTTTTCAACTTTTTTCAATTTTACCCCAATGGGATATATATTCTACCCACACACATTTGGAACTCTCCTGGGGTACCCTCACACATATTATTCCCTCATTTAGTGGATATTTTCACAAAAAAGTGAAATTTTAAAAAATCCAGAAAATTGGCTGAAAACGACTAAATATCAAGGACTCATTGGGCGAATCGCTCTGGTACTGAAATCGGAAGGCTCACTGACATTTGCCCTATCCGAAAGTCTGATAAACGCCAGAAAAATGACTAAGTCCAAAAAAAATTTTTTTTCAACTTTTTTCAATTTTACCCCCGTGGGATATATATTCTACCCACACACATTTGGAACTCTCCTGGGGTACCCTCACACATATTATTCCCTCATTTAGTGGATATTTTGACAAAAAAGTGAAATTTTCAAAAATCCAAAAAATTGGCTGAAAACGACTAAATATCAAGGACTCATTGGGTGAATCAGTCTGGAACTGAAATCGGAATGCTCACTGACATTTCCCCTATCTGAAAGTCTGATAAACGCCAGAAAAATGACTAAGTCCAAAAAAACTTTTTTTCAACTTTTTTCAATTTTTCCCCCGTGGGATATATATTCTACCCACACACATTTGGAACTCTCCTGGGGTACTCTCACACATATTATTCCCTCATTTAGTGGATATTTTCACAAAAAAGTGAAATTTTCAAAAATCCAGAAAATTGGCTGAAAACGACTAAATATCATGGACTCATTGGGCGAATCGCTCTGGAACTGAAATCGGAATGCTCACTGACATTTCCCCTATCCGAAAGTCTGATAAACGCCAGAAAACTGACTAAGTCCAAAAAAAAATTTTTTTCAACTTTTTTCAATTTTACCCCCGTGGGATATATATTCTACCCACACACATTTGGAACTCTCCTGGGGTACCCTCACACATATTATTCCCTCATTTAGTGGATATTTTGACAAAAAAGTGAAATTTTCAAAAATCCAAAAAATTGGCTGAAAACGACTAAATATCAAGGACTCATTGGGTGAATCAGTCTGGAACTGAAATCGGAATGCTCACTGACATTTCCCCTATCTGAAAGTCTGATAAACGCCAGAAAAATGACTAAGTCCAAAAAAACTTTTTTTCAACTTTTTTCAATTTTTCCCCCGTGGGATATATATTCTACCCACACACATTTGGAACTCTCCTGGGGTACCCTCACACATATTATTCCCTCATTTAGTGGATATTTTCACAAAAAAGTGAAATTTTCAAAAATCCAGAAAATTGGCTGAAAACGACTAAATATCATGGACTCATTGGGCGAATCGCTCTGGAACTGAAATCGGAATGCTCACTGACATTTCCCCTATCTGAAAGTCTGATAAACGCCAGAAAAATGACTAAGTCCAAAAAAAAAATTTTTTTCAACTTTTTTCAATTTTACCCCCGTGGGATATACATTCTTCCCACACACATTTGGAACTCTCCTGGGGTACCCTCACACATATTATTCCCTCATTTAGTGGATATTTTCACAAAAAAGTGACATTTTCAAAAATCCAGAAAATTGGCTGAAAACGACTAAATATCAAGGACTCATTGGGTGAATCACTCTGGAACTGAAATCGGAACGCTCACTGACATTTGCCCTATCTGAAAGTCTGATAAACGCCAGAAATATGACTAAGTCCAAAAAAAAATTTTTTCAACTTTTTTCAATTTTACCCCAATGGGATATATATTCTACCCACACACATTTGGAACTCTCCTGGGGTACCCTCACACATATTATTCCCTCATTTAGTGGATATTTTCACAAAAAAGTGAAATTTTCAAAAATCCAGAAAATTGGCTGAAAACGACTAAATATCAAGGACTCATTGGGCGAATCACTCTGGAACTGAAATCGGAATGATCACTGACATTTCCCCTATCTGAAAGTCTGATAAACGTCGGAAAAATCACTAAGTCTAAAAAAATTTTTTTTTTTACTTTTTTCAATTTTACCCCCGTGGGATATATATTCTACCCACACACATTTGAAACTCTCCTGGGGTACCCTCACACATATTATTCCCTCATTTAGTGGATATTTTCACAAAAAAGTGAAATTTTCAAAAATCCAGAAAATTGGCTGAAAACGACTAAATAACAAGGACTCATTGGGCGAATCGCTCTGGAACTGAAATCGGAACACTCACTGACATTTCCCCTATCTGAAAGTCTGATAAACGCCGGAAAAAATGACTAAGTCCAAAAAAGAATTTTTTTAAACTTTTTTCAATTTTACCGCAATGGGATATATATTCTACCCACACACATTTGGAACTCTCCTGGGGGTACCCTCACACATATTATTCCCTCATTTAGTGGATATTTTCACAAAAAAGTGACATTTTCAAAAATCCAGAAAATTGGCTGAAAACGACTAAATAACAAGGACTCATTGGGAGAATGACTCTGGAACTGAAATCGGAACGCTCACTGACATTTGCCCTATCTGAAAGTCTGATAAACGCCAGAAAAATGACTAAGTCCCAAAAAAATTTTTTTCAACTTTTTTCAATTTTACCCCAATGGGATATATATTCTACCCACACACATTTGGAACTCTCCTGGGGTACCCTCACACATATTATTCCCTCATTTAGTGGATATTTTCACAAAAAAGTGAAATTTTAAAAAATCCAGAAAATTGGCTGAAAACGACTAAATATCAAGGACTCATTGGGCGAATCGCTCTGGTACTGAAATCGGAAGGCTCACTGACATTTGCCCTATCCGAAAGTCTGATAAACGCCAGAAAAATGACTAAGTCCAAAAAAGAATTTTTTTCAACTTTTTTCAATTTTACCCCAATGGGATATATATTCTACCCAAACACATTTGGAACTCTCCTGGGGGTACCCTCACACATATTATTCCCTCATTTAGTGGATATTTTCACAAAAAAGTGAAATTTTCAAAAATCCAAAAAATTGGCTGAAAACGACTAAATATCAAGGACTCATTGGGTGAATCAGTCTGGAACTGAAATCGGAATGCTCACTGACATTTCCCCTATCTGAAAGTCTGATAAACGCCAGAAAAAGGACTAAGTCCAAAAAAAAATTTTTTTCAACTTTTTTCAATTTTACCCCCGTGGGATATATATTCTACCCACACACATTTGGAACTCTCCTGGGGGTACCCTCACACATATTATTCCCTCATTTAGTGGATATTTTCACAAAAAAGTGACATTTTCAAAAATCCAGAAAATTGGCTGAAAACGACTAAATAACAAGGACTCATTGGGAGAATCACTCTGGAACTGAAATCGGAACGCTCACTGACATTTGCCCCATCTGAAAGTCTGATAAACGCCAGAAATATGACTAAGTCCAAAAAAAAATTTTTTTCAACTTTTTTCAATTTTACCCCAATGGGATATATATTCTACCCACACACATTTGGAACTCTCCTGGGGGTACCCTCACACATATTATTCCCTCATTTAGTGGATATTTTCACAAAAAAGTGACATTTTCAAAAATCCAGAAAATTGGCTGAAAACGACTAAATAACAAGGACTCATTGGGAGAATCACTCTGGAACTGAAATCGGAACGCTCACTGACATTTGCCCTATCTGAAAGTCTGATAAACGCCAGAAATATGACAAAGTCCAAAAAAAAATTTTTCAACTTTTTTCAATTTTACCCCAATGGGATATATATTCTACCCACACACATTTGGAACTCTCCTGGGGTACCCTCACACATATTATTCCCTCATTTAGTGGATATTTTGACAAAAAAGTGAAATTTTCAAAAATCCAAAAAATTGGCTGAAAACGACTAAATATCAAGGACTCATTGGGTGAATCAGTCTGGAACTGAAATCGGAATGCTCACTGACATTTCCCCTATCTGAAAGTCTGATAAACGCCAGAAAAATGACTAAGTCCAAAAAAACTTTTTTTCAACTTTTTTCAATTTTTCCCCCGTGGGATATATATTCTACCCACACACATTTGGAACTCTCCTGGGGTACCCTCACACATATTATTCCCTCATTTAGTGGATATTTTCACAAAAAAGTGAAATTTTCAAAAATCCAGAAAATTGGCTGAAAACGACTAAATATCAAGGACTCATTGGGCGAATCACTCTGGAACTGAAATCGGAATGCTCACTGACATTTCCCCTATCTGAAAGTCTGATAAACGTCGGAAAAATCACTAAGTCTAAAAAAATTTTTTTTTTTACTTTTTTCAATTTTACCCCCGTGGGATATATATTCTACCCACACACATTTGGAACTCTCCTGGGGTACCCTCACACATATTATTCCCTCATTTAGTGGATATTTTCACAAAAAAGTGAAATTTTCAAAAATCCAGAAAATTTGCTGAAAACGACTAAATAACAAGGACTCATTGGGCGAATCGCTCTGGAACTGAAATCGGAACACTCACTGACATTTCCCCTATCTGAAAGTCTGATAAACGCCGGAAAAATGACTAAGTCCAAAAAAGAATTTTTTTCAACTTTTTTCAATTTTACCGCAATGGGATATATATTCTACCCACACACATTTGGAACTCTCCTGGGGGTACCCTCACACATATTATTCCCTCATTTAGTGGATATTTTCACAAAAAAGTGACATTTTCAAAAATCCAGAAAATTGGCTGAAAATGACTAAATAACAAGGACTCATTGGGAGAATGACTCTGGAACTGAAATCGGAACGCTCACTGACATTTGCCCTATCTGAAAGTCTGATAAACGCCAGAAAAATGACTAAGTCCAAAAAAAAATTTTTTCAACTTTTTTCAATTTTACCCCAATGGGATATATATTCTACCCACACACATTTGGAACTCTCCTGGGGTACCCTCACACATATTATTCCCTCATTTAGTGGATATTTTCACAAAAAAGTGAAATTTTCAAAAATCCAAAAAATTGTCTGAAAACGACTAAATATCAAGGACTCATTGGGTGAATCAGTCTGGAACTGAAATCGGAATGCTCACTGACATTTCCCCTATCTGAAAGTCTGATAAACGCCAGAAAAAGGACTAAGTCCAAAAAAAAATTTTTTTCAACTTTTTTCAATTTTACCCCCGTGGGATATATATTCTACCCACACACATTTGGAACTCTCCTGGGGTACCCTCACACATATTATTCCCTCATTTAGTGGATATTTTGACAAAAAAGTGAAATTTTCAAAAATCCAAAAAATTGGCTGAAAACGACTAAATATCAAGGATGCATTGGGTGAATCAGTCTGGAACTGAAATCGGAATGCTCACTGACATTTCCCCTATCTGAAAGTCTGATAAACGCCAGAAAAATGACTAAGTCCAAAAAAAAATTTTTTTCAACTTTTTTCAATTTTTCCCCCGTGGGATATATATTCTACCCACACACATTTGGAACTCTCCTGGGGTACCCTCACACATATTATTCCCTCATTTAGTGGATATTTTCACAAAAAAGTGAAATTTTAAAAAATCCAGAAAATTGACTGAAAACGACTTAATATCAAGGACTCATTGGGTGAATCGCTCTGGAACTGAAATCGGAACGCTCACTGACATTTGCCCTATCTGAAAGTCTGATAAACGCCAGAAAAATGACTAAGTCCAAAAAAGAATTTTTTTCAACTTTTTTCAATTTTACCCCAATGGGATATATATTCTACCCACACAAATTTGGAACTCTCCTGGGGGTACCCTCACACATATTATTCCCTCATTTAGTGGATATTTTCACAAAAAAGTGACATTTTCAAAAATCCAGAAAATTGGCTGAAAACGACTAAATAACAAGGACTCATTGGGTGAATCAGTCTGGAACTGAAATCGGAATGCTCACTGACATTTCCCCTATCTGAAAGTCTGATAAACGCCAGAAAAAGGACTAAGTCCAAAAAAAAATTTTTTTCAACTTTTTTCAATTTTACCCCCGTGGGATATATATTCTACCCACACACATTTGGAACTCTCCTGGGGTACCCTCACACATATTATTCCCTCATTTAGTGGATATTTTGACAAAAAAGTGAAATTTTCAAAAATCCAAAAAATTGGCTGAAAACGACTAAATATCAAGGACGCATTGGGTGAATCAGTCTGGAACTGAAATCGGAATGCTCACTGACATTTCCCCTATCTGAAAGTCTGATAAACGCCAGAAAAATGACTAAGTCCAAAAAAAAATTTTTTTCAACTTTTTTCAATTTTTCCCCCGTGGGATATATATTCTACCCACACACATTTGGAACTCTCCTGGGGTACCCTCACACATATTATTCACTCATTTAGTGGATATTTTCACAAAAAAGTGAAATTTTAAAAAATCCAGAAAATTGACTGAAAACGACTAAATATCAAGGACTCATTGGGTGAATCGCTCTGGAACTGAAATCGGAATGCTCACTGACATTTGCCCTATCTGAAAGTCTGATAAACGCCAGAAAAATGACTAAGTCCAAAAAAGAATTTTTTTCAACTTTTTTCAATTTTACCCCAATGGGATATATATTCTACCCACACACATTTGGAACTCTCCTGGGGGTACCCTCACACATATTATTCCCTCGTTTAGTGGATATTTTCACAAAAAAGTGACATTTTCAAAAATCCAGAAAATTGGCTGAAAACGACTAAATAACAAGGACTCATTGGGAGAATCACTCTGGAACTGAAATCGGAACGCTCACTGACATTTGCCCTATCTGAAAGTCTGATAAACGCCAGAAATATGACTAAGTCCAAAAAAAAATTTTTTTCAACTTTTTTCAATTTTACCCCAATGGGATATATATTCTACCCACACACATTTGGAACTCTCCTGGGGGTACCCTCACACATATTATTCCCTCATTTAGTGGATATTTTCACAAAAAAGTGACATTTTCAAAAATCCAGAAAATTGGCTGAAAACGACTAAATAACAAGGACTCATTGGGAGAATCACTCTGGAACTGAAATCGGAACGCTCACTGACATTTGCCCTATCTGAAAGTCTGATAAACGCCAGAAATATGACTAAGTCCAAAAAAAAATTTTTCAACTTTTTTCAATTTTACCCCAATGGGATATATATTCTACCCACACACATTTGGAACTCTCCTGGGGTACCCTCACACATATTATTCCCTCATTTAGTGGATATTTTCACAAAAAAGTGAAATTTTAAAAAATCCAGAAAATTGGCTGAAAACGACTAAATATCAAGGACTCATTGGGCGAATCGCTCTGGTACTGAAATCGGAAGGCTTACTGACATTTGCCCTATCCGAAAGTCTGATAAACGCCAGAAAAATGACTAAGTCCAAAAAAGAATTTTTTTCAACTTTTTTCAATTTTACCCCAATGGGATATATATTCTACCCAAACACATTTGGAACTCTCCTGGGGGTACCCTCACACATATTATTCCCTCATTTAGTGGATATTTTCACAAAAAAGTGAAATTTTCAAAAATCCAAAAAATTGGCTGAAAACGACTAAATATCAAGGACTCATTGGGTGAATCAGTCTGGAACTGAAATCGGAATGCTCACTGACATTTCCCCTATCTGAAAGTCTGATAAACGCCAGAAAAAGGACTAAGTCCAAAAAAACTTTTTTTCAACTTTTTTCAATTTTTCCCCCGTGGGATATATATTCTACCCACACACATTTGGAACTCTCCTGGGGTACCCTCACACATATTATTCCCTCATTTAGTGGATATTTTCACAAAAAAGTGAAATTTTAAAAAATCCAGAAAATTGGCTGAAAACGACTAAATATCAAGGACTCATTGGGCGAATCGCTCTGGTACTGAAATCGGAAGGCTCACTGACATTTGCCCTATCCGAAAGTCTGATAAACGCCAGAAAAATGACTAAGTCCAAAAAAAGAATTTTTTTCAACTTTTTTCAATTTTACCCCAATGGGATATATATTCTACCCAAACACATTTGGAACTCTCCTGGGGGTACCCTCACACATATTATTCCCTCATTTAGTGGATATTTTCACAAAAAAGTGAAATTTTCAAAAATCCAAAAAATTGGCTGAAAACGACTAAATATCAAGGACTCATTGGGTGAATCAGTCTGGAACTGAAATCGGAATGCTCACTGACATTTCCCCTATCTGAAAGTCTGATAAACGCCAGAAATATGACTAAGTCCAAAAAAAAATTTTTTTCAACTTTTTTCAATTTTACCCCAATGGGATATATATTCTACCCACACACATTTGGAACTCTCCTGGGGGTACCCTCACACATATTATTCCCTCATTTAGTGGATATTTTCACAAAAAAGTGACATTTTCAAAAATCCAGAAAATTGGCTGAAAACGACTAAATAACAAGGACTCATTGGGAGAATCACTCTGGAACTGAAATCGGAACGCTCACTGACATTTGCCCTATCTGAAAGTCTGATAAACGCCAGAAATATGACAAAGTCCAAAAAAAAATTTTTCAACTTTTTTCAATTTTACCCCAATGGGATATATATTCTACCCACACACATTTGGAACTCTCCTGGGGTACCCTCACACATATTATTCCCTCATTTAGTGGATATTTTGACAAAAAAGTGAAATTTTCAAAAATCCAAAAAATTGGCTGAAAACGACTAAATATCAAGGACTCATTGGGTGAATCAGTCTGGAACTGAAATCGGAATGCTCACTGACATTTCCCCTATCTGAAAGTCTGATAAACGCCAGAAAAATGACTAAGTCCAAAAAAACTTTTTTTCAACTTTTTTCAATTTTTCCCCCGTGGGATATATATTCTACCCACACACATTTGGAACTCTCCTGGGGTACCCTCACACATATTATTCCCTCATTTAGTGGATATTTTGACAAAAAAGTGAAATTTTCAAAAATCCAAAAAATTGGCTGAAAACGACTAAATATCAAGGATGCATTGGGTGAATCAGTCTGGAACTGAAATCGGAATGCTCACTGACATTTCCCCTATCTGAAAGTCTGATAAACGCCAGAAAAATGACTAAGTCCAAAAAAAAATTTTTTTCAACTTTTTTCAATTTTTCCCCCGTGGGATATATATTCTACCCACACACATTTGGAACTCTCCTGGGGTACCCTCACACATATTATTCCCTCATTTAGTGGATATTTTCACAAAAAAGTGAAATTTTAAAAAATCCAGAAAATTGACTGAAAACGACTTAATATCAAGGACTCATTGGGTGAATCGCTCTGGAACTGAAATCGGAACGCTCACTGACATTTGCCCTATCTGAAAGTCTGATAAACGCCAGAAAAATGACTAAGTCCAAAAAAGAATTTTTTTCAACTTTTTTCAATTTTACCCCAATGGGATATATATTCTACCCACACAAATTTGGAACTCTCCTGGGGGTACCCTCACACATATTATTCCCTCATTTAGTGGATATTTTCACAAAAAAGTGACATTTTCAAAAATCCAGAAAATTGGCTGAAAACGACTAAATAACAAGGACTCATTGGGTGAATCAGTCTGGAACTGAAATCGGAATGCTCACTGACATTTCCCCTATCTGAAAGTCTGATAAACGCCAGAAAAAGGACTAAGTCCAAAAAAAAATTTTTTTCAACTTTTTTCAATTTTACCCCCGTGGGATATATATTCTACCCACACACATTTGGAACTCTCCTGGGGTACCCTCACACATATTATTCCCTCATTTAGTGGATATTTTGACAAAAAAGTGAAATTTTCAAAAATCCAAAAAATTGGCTGAAAACGACTAAATATCAAGGACGCATTGGGTGAATCAGTCTGGAACTGAAATCGGAATGCTCACTGACATTTCCCCTATCTGAAAGTCTGATAAACGCCAGAAAAATGACTAAGTCCAAAAAAAAATTTTTTTCAACTTTTTTCAATTTTTCCCCCGTGGGATATATATTCTACCCACACACATTTGGAACTCTCCTGGGGTACCCTCACACATATTATTCCCTCATTTAGTGGATATTTTCATAAAAAAGTGAAATTTTAAAAAATCCAGAAAATTGACTGAAAACGACTAAATATCAAGGACTCATTGGGTGAATCGCTCTGGAACTGAAATCGGAATGCTCACTGACATTTGCCCTATCTGAAAGTCTGATAAACGCCAGAAAAATGACTAAGTCCAAAAAAGAATTTTTTTCAACTTTTTTCAATTTTACCCCAATGGGATATATATTCTACCCACACACATTTGGAACTCTCCTGGGGGTACCCTCACACATATTATTCCCTCGTTTAGTGGATATTTTCACAAAAAAGTGACATTTTCAAAAATCCAGAAAATTGGCTGAAAACGACTAAATAACAAGGACTCATTGGGAGAATCACTCTGGAACTGAAATCGGAACGCTCACTGACATTTGCCCTATCTGAAAGTCTGATAAACGCCAGAAATATGACTAAGTCCAAAAAAAAATTTTTTTCAACTTTTTTCAATTTTACCCCAATGGGATATATATTCTACCCACACACATTTGGAACTCTCCTGGGGGTACCCTCACACATATTATTCCCTCATTTAGTGGATATTTTCACAAAAAAGTGACATTTTCAAAAATCCAGAAAATTGGCTGAAAACGACTAAATAACAAGGACTCATTGGGAGAATCACTCTGGAACTGAAATCGGAACGCTCACTGACATTTGCCCTATCTGAAAGTCTGATAAACGCCAGAAATATGACTAAGTCCAAAAAAAAATTTTTCAACTTTTTTCAATTTTACCCCAATGGGATATATATTCTACCCACACACATTTGGAACTCTCCTGGGGTACCCTCACACATATTATTCCCTCATTTAGTGGATATTTTCACAAAAAAGTGAAATTTTAAAAAATCCAGAAAATTGGCTGAAAACGACTAAATATCAAGGACTCATTGGGCGAATCGCTCTGGTACTGAAATCGGAAGGCTTACTGACATTTGCCCTATCTGAAAGTCTGATAAACGCCAGAAAAATGACTAAGTCCAAAAAAGAATTTTTTCAACTTTTTTCAATTTTTCCCCCGTGGGATATATATTCTACCCACACACATTTGGAACTCTCCTGGGGTACCCTCACACATATTATTCCCTCATTTAGTGGATATTTTCACAAAAAAGTGAAATTTTAAAAAATCCAGAAAATTGGCTGAAAACGACTAAATATCAAGGACTCATTGGGCGAATCGCTCTGGTACTGAAATCGGAAGGCTCACTGACATTTGCCCTATCCGAAAGTCTGATAAACGCCAGAAAAATGACTAAGTCCAAAAAAAGAATTTTTTTCAACTTTTTTCAATTTTACCCCAATGGGATATATATTCTACCCAAACACATTTGGAACTCTCCTGGGGGTACCCTCACACATATTATTCCCTCATTTAGTGGATATTTTCACAAAAAAGTGAAATTTTCAAAAATCCAAAAAATTGGCTGAAAACGAATAAATATCAAGGACTCATTGGGTGAATCAGTCTGGAACTGAAATCGGAATGCTCACTGACATTTCCCCTATCTGAAAGTCTGATAAACGCCAGAAAAAGGACTAAGTCCAAAAAAACTTTTTTTCAACTTTTTTCAATTTTTCCCCCGTGGGATATATATTCTACCCACACACATTTGGAACTCTCCTGGGGTACCCTCACACATATTATTCCCTCATTTAGTGGATATTTTCACAAAAAAGTGAAATTTTCAAAAATCCAGAAAATTGGCTGAAAACGACTAAATATCAAGGACTCATTGGGCGAATCACTCTGGAACTGAAATCGGAATGCTCACTGACATTTCCCCTATCTGAAAGTCTGATAAACGTCGGAAAAATCACTAAGTCTAAAAAAATTTTTTTTTTTACTTTTTTCAATTTTACCCCCGTGGGATATATATTCTACCCACACACATTTGGAACTCTCCTGGGGTACCCTCACACATATTATTCCCTCATTTAGTGGATATTTTCACAAAAAAGTGAAATTTTCAAAAATCCAGAAAATTGGCTGAAAACGACTAAATAACAAGGACTCATTGGGCGAATCGCTCTGGAACTGAAATCGGAACACTCACTGACATTTCCCCTATCTGAAAGTCTGATAAACGCCGGAAAAATGACTAAGTCCAAAAAAGAATTTTTTTCAACTTTTTTCAATTTTACCCCAATGGGATATATATTCTACCCACACACATTTGGAACTCTCCTGGGGGTACCCTCACACATATTATTCCCTCATTTAGTGGATATTTTCACAAAAAAGTGAAATTTTCAAAAATCCAGAAAATTGGCTGAAAACGACTAAATATCAAGGACTCATTGGGAGAATCACTCTGGAACTGAAATCGGAACGCTCACTGACATTTGCCCTATCTGAAAGTCTGATAAACGCCAGAAAAATGACTAAGTCCAAAAAAAATTTTTTTTCAACTTTTTTCAATTTTACCCCCGTGGGATATATATTCTACCCACACACATTTGGAACTCTCCTGGGGTACCCTCACACATATTATTCCCTCATTTAGTGGATATTTTCACAAAAAAGTGACATTTTCAAAAATCCAAAAAATCGGCTGAAAACGACTAAATATCAATGACTCATTGGGCGAATCGCTCTGGAACTGAAATCGGAATGCTCACTGACATTTGCCCTATCTGAAAGTCTGATAAACGCCAGAAAAAGGACTAAGTCCAAAAAAAAATTTTTTTCAACTTTTTTCAATTTTACCCCCGTGGGATATATATTCTACCCACACACATTTGGAACTCTCCTGGGGTACCCTCACACACATTATTCCCTCATTTAGTGGATATTTTCACAAAAAAGTGAAATTTTCAAAAATCCAAAAAATTGGCTGAAAACGACTAAATATCAAGGACTGAATCAAGGGTGAATCAGTCTGGAACTGAAATCGGAATGCTCACTGACATTTCCCCCATCTGAAAGTCTGATAAATGCCAGAAAAAGGACTAAGTCCAAAAAAAAATTTTTTTCAACTTTTTTCAATTTTACCCCCGTGGGATATATATTCTACCCACACACATTTGGAACTCTCCTGGCGTACCCTCACACATATTACTCCCTCATTTAGTGGATATTTTGACAAAAAAGTGAAATTTCCAAAAATCCAAAAAATTGGCTGAAAACGACTAAATATCAAGGACTCATTGGGTGAATCAGTCTGGAACTGAAATCGGAATGCTCACTGACATTTCCCCTATCTGAAAGTCTGATAAACGCCAGAAAAATGACTAAGTTCAAAAAAAAATTTTTTTCAACTTTTTTCAATTTTACCCCAATGGGATATATATTCTTCCCACACACATTTGGAACTCTCCTGGGGTACCCTCACACATATTATTCCCTCATTTAGTGGATATTTTCACAAAAAAGTGAAATTTTCAAAAATCCAGAAAATTGGCTGAAAACGACTAAATATCAAGGACTCATTGGGCGAATCGCTCTGGAACTGAAATCGGAACTCTCACTGACATTTGCCCTATCTGAAAGTCTGATAAACGCCAGAAAAATGACTAAGTCCAAAAAAAAATTTTTTTAAACTTTTTTCAATTTTACCCCCGTGGGATATATATTCTACCCACACACATTTGGAACTCTCCTGGGGTACCCTCACACATATTATTCCCTCATTTAGTGGATATTTTCACAAAAAAGTGACATTTTCAAAAATCCAAAAAATTGGCTGAAAACGACTAAATATCAAGGACTCATTGGGCGAATCGCTCTGGAACTGAAATCGGAATGCTCACTGACATTTCCCCTATCTGAAAGTCTGATAAACACCAGAAAAATGACTAAGTCCAAAAAAAAATGTTTTCAACTTTTTTCAATTTTTCCCCCGTGGGATATATATTCTACCCACACACATTTGGAACTCTCCTGGGGTACCCTCACACATATTATTCCCTCATTTAGTTGATATTTTCACAAAAAAGTGAAATTTTCAAAAATCCAGAAAATTGGCTGAAAACGTCTAAATAACAAGGAGACATTGGGAGAATCGCTCTGGAACTGAAATCGGAACGCTCACTGACATTTCCCCTATCTGAAAGTCTGATAAACGCCAGAAAAATGACTAAGTCCAAAAAAAAATTTTTTTCAATTTTACCCCCGTGGGATATATATTCTACCCAAACACATTTGGAACTCTCCTGGGGTACCCTCACACATATTATTCCCTCATTTAGTGGATATTTTCACAAAAAAAGTGAAATTTTCAAAAATCCAGAAAATTGGCTGAAAACTACTAAATATCAAGGACTCATTGGGCGAATCGCTCTGGAACTGAAATCGGAACGCTCACTGACATTTCCCCTAACTGAAAGTCTGATAAACGCTGGAAAAATGACTAAGTCCAAAAAAAAAATGTTTTCAACTTTTTTCAATTTTTCCCCCGTGGGATATATACTCTACCCACACACATTTGGAACTCTCCTGGGGTACCCTCACACATATTATTCCCTCATTTAGTGGATATTTTCACAAAAAAGTGAAATTTTAAAAAATCCAGAAAATTGGCTGAAAACGACTAAATAACAAGGACTCATTAGGCGAATGGCTCTGGAACTGAAATCGGAATGCTTACTGACATTTCCCCTATCTGAAAGTCTGATAAACGTCGGAAAAATCACTAAGTCTAAAAAAAATTTTTTTTTAACTTTTTTCAATTTTACCCCCGTGGGATATATATTCTACCCACACACATTTGGAACTCTCCTGGGGTACCCTCACACATATTATTCCCTCATTTAGTGGATATTTTCACAAAAAAGTGAAATTTTCAAAAATCCAAAAAATTGGCTGAAAACGACTAAATATCAAGGACTCATTGGGTGAATCACTCTGGTACTGAAATCGGAAAGCTCACTGACATTTCCCCTATCTGAAAGTCTGATAAACGCCGGAAAAATGACTAAGTCCAAAAAATTTTTTTTAAACTTTTTTCAATTTTACCCCCGTGGGATATATATTCTACCCACACACATTTGGAACTCTCCTGGGGTACCCTCACACATATTATTCCCTCATTTAGTGGATATTTTCACAAAAAAGAGAAATTTTCAAAAATCCAGAAAATTAGCTGAAAACGACTAAATATCAAGGACTCATTGGGTGAATGACTCTGGAACTGAAATCGTAATGCTCACTGACATTTCACCTATCTGAAAGTCTGATAAACGCCAGAAAAATGACTAAGTCCAAAAAAATTTTTTTTTCAACTTTTTTCAATTTTACCCCCGTGGGATATATATTCTACCCACACACATTTGGAACTCTCCTGGGGTACCCTCACACATATTATTCCCTCATTTAGTGGATATTTTCACAAAAAAGTGAAATTTTCAAAAATCCAGAAAATTGGCTGAAAACGACTAAATAACAAGAAGTCATTGGCGAATCGCTCTGGAACTGAAATCGGAATGCTCACTGACATTTCCCCTATCTGAAAGTCTGATAAACGCCAGAAAAATCACTAAGTCCAAAAAATTTTTTTTTTTACTTTTTTCAATTTTACCCCCATGGGATATATATTCTACATACACACATTTGGAACTCTCCTGGGGTACCCTCACACATATTATTCCCTCATTTATTGGATATTTTCACAAAAAAGTGAAATTTTCAAAAATCCAGGAAATTGGCTGAAAACAACTAAATATCAAGGACTCATTCTGTGAATCAGTCTGGAACTGAAATCGGAATACTCAATGACATTTCCCCTATCTGAAAGTCTGATAAACGCCGAAAAATGACGAAGTCCAAAAAAAATTTTTTTTTAACTTTTTTCAATTTTATCCCTGTGGGATATATATTCTACCCACACACATTTGGAACTCTCCTGGGGTACCCTCACACATATAATTCCCTCATTTAGTGGATATTTTCACAAAAAAGTGAAATTTTAAAAAATCCAGAGAATTGGCTGAAAACGACTAAATATGAAGGACTCATTGGGCGAATCGCTGTGGAACTGAAATCGGAATGCTCACTGACATTTCCCCTATCGGAAAGTCTGATAAACGCCAGAAAAATGACTAAGTACAAAAAAAAAATTTTTTAAACTTTTTTCAATTTTACCCCGTGGGATATATATTCTACCCACACACATTTGGAACGCTCCTGGGGTACCCTCACACATATTATTCCCTCATTTAGTGGATATTTTCAGAAAAAGGTGAAATTTTCAAAAATCCAAAAAATTGGCTGAAAACGACTAAATATCAAGGACTCATTGGGTGAATCAGTCTGGAACTGAAAACGGAATGCTCACTGACATTTCCCCTATCAGAAAGTCTGATAAATGCCAGAAAAATGACTAAGTCCAAAAAAAAATTTTTTTCAATTTTACCCCTGTGGGATATATATTCTACCCACACACATTTGGAACTCTCCTGGGGTACCCTCACACATATTATTCCCTCATTTAGTGGATATTTTCACAAAAAAGTGAAATTTTCAAAAATCCAGAAAATTAGCTGAAAACGACTAAATATCAAGGACTCATTGGGTGAATCGCTCTGGAACTGAAATCGGAACGCTCACTGACATTTCCCCTAACTGAAAGTCTGATAAACGCTGGAAAAATGACTAAGTCCAAAAAAAAAATGTTTTCAACTTTTTTCAATTTTTCCCCCGTGGGATATATATTCTACCCACACACATTTGGAACTCTCCTGGGGTACCGTCCACACATATTATTCCCTCATTTAGTGGATATTTTCACAAAAAAGTGAAATTTTCAAAAATCAAGAAAATTGGCTGAAAACGACTAAATAACAAGGACTCATTGGGAGAATCACTCTGGAACTGAAATCAGAATGCACACTGACATTTCCCCTATCTGAAAGTCTGATAAACGCCGGAAAAATGACTAAGTCCAAAAAATTTTTTTTAAACTTTTTTCAATTTTACCCCCGTGGGATATATATTCTACCCACACACATTTGGAACTCTCCTGGGGTACCCTCACACATATTATTCCCTCATTTAGTGGATATTTTCACAAAAAAGAGAAATTTTCAAAAATCCAGAAAATTAGCTGAAAACGACTAAATAACAAGAAGTCATTGGGCGAATCGCTCTGGAACTGAAATCGGAATGCTCACTGACATTTCCCCTATCTGAAAGTCTGATAAACGCCAGAAAAATCACTAAGTCCAAAAAATTTTTTTTTTTACTTTTTTCAATTTTACCCCCATGGGATATATATTCTACATACACACATTTGGAACTCTCCTGGGGTACCCTCACACATATTATTCCCTCATTTAGTGGATATTTTCACAAAAAAGTGAAATTTTCAAAAATCCAGGAAATTGGCTGAAAACAACTAAATATCAAGGACTCATTCTGTGAATCAGTCTGGAACTGAAATCGGAATACTCAATGACATTTCCCCTATCTGAAAGTCTGATAAACGCCGAAAAATGACGAAGTCCAAAAAAAATTTTATTTTAACTTTTTTCAATTTTATCCCTGTGGGATATATATTCTACCCACACACATTTGGAACTCTCCTGGGGTACCCTCACACATATTATTCCCTCATTTAGTGGATATTTTCACAAAAAAGTGAAATTTTCAAAAATCCAGAAAATTAGCTGAAAACGACTAAATATCAAGGACTCATTGGGTGAATCACTCTGGAACTGAAATCGTAATGCTCACTGACATTTCACCTATCTGAAAGTCTGATAAACGCCAGAAAAATGACTAAGTCCAAAAAAATTTTTTTTTCAACTTTTTTCAATTTTACCCCCGTGGGATATATATTCTACCCACACACATTTGGAACTCTCCTGGGGTACCCTCACACATATTATTCCCTCATTTAGTGGATATTTTCACAAAAAAGTGAAATTTTCAAAAATCCAAAAAATTGGCTGAAAACGACTAAATATCAAGGACTCATTGGGTAAATCACTCTGGTACTGAAATCGGAATGCTCACTGACATTTCCCCTATCAGAAAGTCTGATAAACGCCAGAAAAATGACTAAGTCAAAAAAAAAATTTTTTTCAATTTTACCCCCGTGGGATATATATTCTACCCACACACATTTGGAACTCTCCTGGGGTACCCTCACACATATTATTCCCTCATTTAGAGGATATTTTCACAAAAAAGTGAAATTTTAAAAAATCCAGAAAATTGGCTGAAAACGACTAAATAACAAGGACTCATTAGGCGAATGGCTCTGGAACTGAAATCGGAATGCTTACTGACATTTCCCCTATCTGAAAGTCTGATAAACGTCGGAAAAATCACTAAGTCTAAAAAAAATTTTTTTTTAACTTTTTTCAATTTTACCCCCGTGGGATATATATTCTACCCACACACATTTGGAACTCTCCTGGGGTACCCTCACACATATTATTCCCTCATTTAGTGGATATTTTCACAAAAAAGTGAAATTTTCAAAAATCCAAAAAATTGGCTGAAAACGACTAAATATCAAGGACTCATTGGGTGAATCACTCTGGTACTGAAATCGGAAAGCTCACTGACATTTCCCCTATCAGAAAGTCTGATAAACGCCAGAAAAATGACTAAGTCCAAAAAAAAATTTTCTTCAATTTTACCCCCGTGGGATATATATTCTACCCACACACATTTGGAACTCTCCTGGGGTACCCTCACACATATTATTCCCTCATTTAGTGGATATTTTCACAAAAAAGAGAAATTTTCAAAAATCCAGAAAATTAGCTGAAAACGACTAAATATCAAGGACTCATTGGGTGAATGACTCTGGAACTGAAATCGTAATGCTCACTGACATTTCCCCTATCTGAAAGTCTGATAAACGCCAGAAAAATGACTAATTCCAAAAAATTTTTTTTTCAACTTTTTTCAATTTTACCCCCGTGGGATATATATTCTACCCACACACATTTGGAACTCTCCTGGGGTACCCTCACACATATTATTCCCTCATTTAGTGGATATTTTCACAAAAAAGTGAAATTTTCAAAAATCCAGAAAATTGGCTGAAAACGACTAAATAACAAGAAGTCATTGGGCGAATCGCTCTGGAACTGAAATCGGAATGCTCACTGACATTTCCCCTATCTGAAAGTCTGATAAACGCCAGAAAAATCACTAAGTCCAAAAAATTTTTTTTTCAACTTTTTTCAATTTTACCCCCGTGGGATATATATTCTACCCACACACATTTGGAACTCTCCTGGGGTACCCTCACACATATTATTCCCTCATTTAGTGGATATTTTCACAAAAAAGTGAAATTTTCAAAAATCCAGAAAATTGGCTGAAAACGACTAAATAACAATGACTCATTGGGCGAATCGCTCTGGAACTGAAATCGGAACACTCACTGACATTTCCCCTATCTGAAAGTCTGATAAACGCTGGAAAAATGACTAAGTCCAAAAAAAAAATTTTTTCAACTTTTTTCAATTTTACCCCGTGGGATATATATTTTTCCCACACACATTTGGAACTCTCCTGGGGTACCCTCACACATATTATTCCCTCATTTAGTGGATATTTTCACAAAAAAGTGAAATTTTCAAAAATCCTAAAAATTGGCTGAAAACGTCTAATTAACAAGGAGTCATTGGGCGAATCGCTCTGGAACTGAAATCGGAACGCTCACTGACATTTCCCCTATCTGAAAGTCTGATAAACGCCAGAAAAATGACTAAGTCCAAAAAAAAATTCTTTTCAACTTTTTTCAATTTTACCCCAATGGGATATATATTCTACACATACACATTTGGAACTCTCCTGGGGTACCCTCACAAATATTATTCCCTCATTTAGTGGATATTTTCATAAAAAAGTGAAATTTTAAAAAATCCAGAAAATTGGCTGAAAACGACTAAATATCAAGGACTCATTGGGCGAATCGCTCTGGAACTGAAATCGGAACGCTCACTGAAATTTCCCCTATCGGAAAGTCTGATAAACGCCAGAAAAATGACTAAGTCCAAAAAATAATTTTTTTCAACTTTTTTCAATTTTACCCCAATGGGATATATATTCTACCCACACACATTTGGAACTCTCCTGGGGTACCTACCACATATTATTCCCTCATTTAGTGGATATTTTCACAAAAAAGTGAAATTTTCAAAAATCCAAAAAATTGGCTGAAAATGACTAAATATCAAGGACTCATTCTGTGAATCAGTCTGGAACTGAAATCGGAATACTCACTGACAATTCCCCTATCTGAAAGTCTGATAAACGCCAGAAAAATGACTAAGTCCAAAAAAACATTTTTTTCAACTTTTTTCAATTTTACCCCTGTGGGATATATATTCTACCCACACACATTTGGAACTCTCCTGGGGTACCCTCACACATATTATTCCCTCATTTAGTGGATATTTTGCCAAAAAAGTGAAATTTTCAAAAATTTAAAAAATTGGCTGAAAACGACTAAATATCAAGGACTCATTGGGCGAATCGCTCTGGAACTGAAAACGGAACGCTCACTGACATTTGCCCTATCTGAAAGTCTGATAAACGCCAGAAAAATGACTAAGTCCAAAAAAAAATGTTTTTAAACTTTTTTCAATTTTACCCCCGTGGGATATATATTCTACCCACACACATTTGGAACTCTCCTGGGGTACCCTCACACATATTATTCCCTCATTTAGTGGATATTTTCACAAAAAAGTGAAATTTTCAAAAATCCAGAAAATTGGCTGAAAACGACTAAATAACAATGACTCATTGGGCGAATCGCTCTGGAACTGAAATCGGAACACTCACTGACATTTCCCCTATCTGAAAGTCTGATAAAAGCTGGAAAAATGACTAAGTCCAAAAAAAAAATTTTTTCAACTTTTTTCAATTTTACCCCGTGGGATATATATTTTTCCCACACACATTTGGAACTCTCCTGGGGTACCCTAACACATATTATTCCCTCATTTAGTGGATATTTTCACAAAAAAGTGAAATTTTCAAAAATCCAGAAAATTGGCTGAAAACGTCTAAATAACAAGGAGTCATTGGGCGAATCGCTCTGGAACTGAAATCGGAACGCTCACTGACATTTCCCCTATCTGAAAGTCTGATAAACGCCAGAAAAATCACTAAGTCCAAAAAAATTTTTTTTTTTACTTTTATCAATTTTACCCCCGTGGGATATATATTCTACCCACACACATTTGGAACTCTCCTGGGGTACCCTCACACATATTATTCCCTCATTTAGTGGATATTTTGCCAAAAAAGTGAAATTTTCAAAAATCCAAAAAATTGGCTGAAAACGACTAAATATCAAGGACTCATTGGGTGAATCACTCTGGTACAGAAATCGGAAAGCTCACTGACATTTCCCCTATCAGAAAGTCTGATAAACGCCAGAAAAATGACTAAGTCCAAAAAAAAATTTTCTTCAATTTTACCCCCGTGGGATATATATTCTACCCACACACATTTGGAACTCTCCTGGGGTACCCTCACACATATTATTCCCTCATTTAGTGGATATTTTCACAAAAAAAGTGAAATTTTCAAAAATCCAGAAAATTGGCTGAAAACTACTAAATATCAAGGACTCATTGGGCGAATCGCTCTGGAACTGAAATCGGAACGCTCACTGACATTTCCCCTATCTGAAAGTCTGATAAACGCCGGAAAAATGACTAAGTCCAAAAAAATTTTTTTTAAACTTTTTTCAATTTTACCCCCGTGGGATATATATTCTACCCACACACATTTGGAACTCTCCTGGGGTACCCTCACACATATTATTCCCTCATTTAGTGGATATTTTCACAAAAAAGTGAAATTTTCAAAAATCCAGAAAATTGGCTGAAAACGACTAAATAACAATGACTCATTGGGCGAATCGCTCTGGAACTGAAATCGGAACACTCACTGACATTTCCCCTATCTGAAAGTCTGATAAACGCTGGAAAAATGACTAAGTCCAAAAAAAAAATTTTTTCAACTTTTTTCAATTTTACCCCGTGGGATATATATTTTTCCCACACACATTTGGAACTCTCCTGGGGTACCCTCACACATATTATTCCCTCATTTAGTGGATATTTTCACAAAAAAGTGAAATTTTCAAAAATCCAGAAAATTGGCTGAAAACGTCTAATTAACAAGGAGTCATTGGGCGAATTGCTCTGGAACTGAAATCGGAACGCTCACTGACTTTTCCCCTATCTGAAAGTCTGATAAACGCCAGAAAAATCACAAAGTCCAAAAAAAATTTTTTTTTTACTTTTTTCAATTTTACCCCCGTGGGATATATATTCTACCCACACACATTTGGAACTCTCCTGGGGTACCCTCACACATATTATTCCCTCATTTAGTGGATATTTTCACAAAAAAGTGAAATTTTCAAAAATCCTAAAAATTGGCTGAAAACAACTAAATATCAAGGACTCATTGGGCGAATCGCTCTGGAACTGAAATCGGAACTCTCACTGACATTTGCCCTATCTGAAAGTCTGATAAACGCCAGAAAAATGACTAAGTCCAAAAAAAAATTCTTTTCAACTTTTTTCAATTTTACCCCAATGGGATATATATTCTACACATACACATTTGGAACTCTCCTGGGGTACCCTCACAAATATTATTCCCTCACTTAGTGGATATTTTCATAAAAAAGTGAAATTTTAAAAAATCCAGAAAATTGGCTGAAAACGACTAAATGTAAAGGACTCATTGGGCGAATCGCTCTGGAACTGAAATCGGAATGCTCACTGACATTTCCCGTATCTGAAAGTCTGATAAACGCCAGAAAGATGACTAAGTCCAAAAAATAATTTTTTTCAACTTTTTTCAATTTTACCCCAATGGGATATATATTCTACCCACACACATTTGGAACTCTCCTGGGGTACCCTCACACATATTATTCCCTCATTTAGTGGATATTTTCACAAAAAAGTGAAATTTTCAAAAATCCAAAAAATTGGCTGAAAATGACTAAATATCAAGGACTCATTCTGTGAATCAGTCTGGAACTGAAATCGGAATACTCACTGACAATTCCCCTATCTGAAAGTCTGATAAACGCCGGAAAAATGACTAAGTCCAAAAAATTTTTTTTAAACTTTTTTCAATTTTACCCCCGTGGGATATATATTCTACCCACACACATTTGGAACTCTCCTGGGGTACCCTCACACATATTATTCCCTCATTTAGTGGATATTTTCACAAAAAAGAGAAATTTTCAAAAATCCAGAAAATTAGCTGAAAACGACTAAATAACAAGAAGTCATTGGGCGAATCGCTCTGGAACTGAAATCGGAATGCTCACTGACATTTCCCCTATCTGAAAGTCTGATAAACGCCAGAAAAATCACTAAGTCCAAAAAATTTTTTTTTTTACTTTTTTCAATTTTACCCCCATGGGATATATATTCTACATACACACATTTGGAACTCTCCTGGGGTACCCTCACACATATTATTCCCTCATTTAGTGGATATTTTCACAAAAAAGTGAAATTTTCAAAAATCCAGGAAATTGGCTGAAAACAACTAAATATCAAGGACTCATTCTGTGAATCAGTCTGGAACTGAAATCGGAATACTCAATGACATTTCCCCTATCTGAAAGTCTGATAAACGCCGAAAAATGACGAAGTCCAAAAAAAATTTTATTTTAACTTTTTTCAATTTTATCCCTGTGGGATATATATTCTACCCACACACATTTGGAACTCTCCTGGGGTACCCTCACACATATTATTCCCTCATTTAGTGGATATTTTCACAAAAAAGTGAAATTTTCAAAAATCCAGAAAATTAGCTGAAAACGACTAAATATCAAGGACTCATTGGGTGAATCACTCTGGAACTGAAATCGTAATGCTCACTGACATTTCACCTATCTGAAAGTCTGATAAACGCCAGAAAAATGACTAAGTCCAAAAAAATTTTTTTTTCAACTTTTTTCAATTTTACCCCCGTGGGATATATATTCTACCCACACACATTTGGAACTCTCCTGGGGTACCCTCACACATATTATTCCCTCATTTAGTGGATATTTTCACAAAAAAGTGAAATTTTCAAAAATCCAAAAAATTGGCTGAAAACGACTAAATATCAAGGACTCATTGGGTAAATCACTCTGGTACTGAAATCGGAATGCTCACTGACATTTCCCCTATCAGAAAGTCTGATAAACGCCAGAAAAATGACTAAGTCAAAAAAAAAATTTTTTTCAATTTTACCCCCGTGGGATATATATTCTACCCACAAACATTTGGAACTCTCCTGGGGTACCCTCACACATATTATTCCCTCATTTAGAGGATATTTTCACAAAAAAGTGAAATTTTAAAAAATCCAGAAAATTGGCTGAAAACGACTAAATAACAAGGACTCATTAGGCGAATGGCTCTGGAACTGAAATCGGAATGCTTACTGACATTTCCCCTATCTGAAAGTCTGATAAACGTCGGAAAAATCACTAAGTCTAAAAAAAATTTTTTTTTAACTTTTTTCAATTTTACCCCCGTGGGATATATATTCTACCCACACACATTTGGAACTCTCCTGGGGTACCCTCACACATATTATTCCCTCATTTAGTGGATATTTTCACAAAAAAGTGAAATTTTCAAAAATCCAAAAAATTGGCTGAAAACGACTAAATATCAAGGACTCATTGGGTGAATCACTCTGGTACTGAAATCGGAAAGCTCACTGACATTTCCCCTATCAGAAAGTCTGATAAACGCCAGAAAAATGACTAAGTCCAAAAAAAAATTTTCTTCAATTTTACCCCCGTGGGATATATATTCTACCCACACACATTTGGAACTCTCCTGGGGTACCCTCACACATATTATTCCCTCATTTAGTGGATATTTTCACAAAAAAGAGAAATTTTCAAAAATCCAGAAAATTAGCTGAAAACGACTAAATATCAAGGACTCATTGGGTGAATGACTCTGGAACTGAAATCGTAATGCTCACTGACATTTCCCCTATCTGAAAGTCTGATAAACGCCAGAAAAATGACTAATTCCAAAAAATTTTTTTTTCAACTTTTTTCAATTTTACCCCCGTGGGATATATATTCTACCCACACACATTTGGAACTCTCCTGGGGTACCCTCACACATATTATTCCCTCATTTAGTGGATATTTTCACAAAAAAGTGAAATTTTCAAAAATCCAGAAAATTGGCTGAAAACGACTAAATAACAAGAAGTCATTGGGCGAATCGCTCTGGAACTGAAATCGGAATGCTCACTGACATTTCCCCTATCTGAAAGTCTGATAAACGCCAGAAAAATCACTAAGTCCAAAAAATTTTTTTTTCAACTTTTTTCAATTTTACCCCCGTGGGATATATATTCTACCCACACACATTTGGAACTCTCCTGGGGTACCCTCACACATATTATTCCCTCATTTAGTGGATATTTTCACAAAAAAGTGAAATTTTCAAAAATCCAGAAAATTGGCTGAAAACGACTAAATAACAATGACTCATTGGGCGAATCGCTCTGGAACTGAAATCGGAACACTCACTGACATTTCCCCTATCTGAAAGTCTGATAAACGCTGGAAAAATGACTAAGTCCAAAAAAAAAATTTTTTCAACTTTTTTCAATTTTACCCCGTGGGATATATATTTTTCCCACACACATTTGGAACTCTCCTGGGGTACCCTCACACATATTATTCCCTCATTTAGTGGATATTTTCACAAAAAAGTGAAATTTTCAAAAATCCTAAAAATTGGCTGAAAACGTCTAATTAACAAGGAGTCATTGGGCGAATCGCTCTGGAACTGAAATCGGAACGCTCACTGACATTTCCCCTATCTGAAAGTCTGATAAACGCCAGAAAAATGACTAAGTCCAAAAAAAAATTCTTTTCAACTTTTTTCAATTTTACCCCAATGGGATATATATTCTACACATACACATTTGGAACTCTCCTGGGGTACCCTCACAAATATTATTCCCTCATTTAGTGGATATTTTCATAAAAAAGTGAAATTTTAAAAAATCCAGAAAATTGGCTGAAAACGACTAAATATCAAGGACTCATTGGGCGAATCGCTCTGGAACTGAAATCGGAACGCTCACTGAAATTTCCCCTATCGGAAAGTCTGATAAACGCCAGAAAAATGACTAAGTCCAAAAAATAATTTTTTTCAACTTTTTTCAATTTTACCCCAATGGGATATATATTCTACCCACACACATTTGGAACTCTCCTGGGGTACCTACCACATATTATTCCCTCATTTAGTGGATATTTTCACAAAAAAGTGAAATTTTCAAAAATCCAAAAAATTGGCTGAAAATGACTAAATATCAAGGACTCATTCTGTGAATCAGTCTGGAACTGAAATCGGAATACTCACTGACAATTCCCCTATCTGAAAGTCTGATAAACGCCAGAAAAATGACTAAGTCCAAAAAAACATTTTTTTCAACTTTTTTCAATTTTACCCCTGTGGGATATATATTCTACCCACACACATTTGGAACTCTCCTGGGGTACCCTCACACATATTATTCCCTCATTTAGTGGATATTTTGCCAAAAAAGTGAAATTTTCAAAAATTTAAAAAATTGGCTGAAAACGACTAAATATCAAGGACTCATTGGGCGAATCGCTCTGGAACTGAAAACGGAACGCTCACTGACATTTGCCCTATCTGAAAGTCTGATAAACGCCAGAAAAATGACTAAGTCCAAAAAAAAATGTTTTTAAACTTTTTTCAATTTTACCCCCGTGGGATATATATTCTACCCACACACATTTGGAACTCTCCTGGGGTACCCTCACACATATTATTCCCTCATTTAGTGGATATTTTCACAAAAAAGTGAAATTTTCAAAAATCCAGAAAATTGGCTGAAAACGACTAAATAACAATGACTCATTGGGCGAATCGCTCTGGAACTGAAATCGGAACACTCACTGACATTTCCCCTATCTGAAAGTCTGATAAAAGCTGGAAAAATGACTAAGTCCAAAAAAAAAATTTTTTCAACTTTTTTCAATTTTACCCCGTGGGATATATATTTTTCCCACACACATTTGGAACTCTCCTGGGGTACCCTAACACATATTATTCCCTCATTTAGTGGATATTTTCACAAAAAAGTGAAATTTTCAAAAATCCAGAAAATTGGCTGAAAACGTCTAAATAACAAGGAGTCATTGGGCGAATCGCTCTGGAACTGAAATCGGAACGCTCACTGACATTTCCCCTATCTGAAAGTCTGATAAACGCCAGAAAAATCACTAAGTCCAAAAAAATTTTTTTTTTTACTTTTATCAATTTTACCCCCGTGGGATATATATTCTACCCACACACATTTGGAACTCTCCTGGGGTACCCTCACACATATTATTCCCTCATTTAGTGGATATTTTGCCAAAAAAGTGAAATTTTCAAAAATCCAAAAAATTGGCTGAAAACGACTAAATATCAAGGACTCATTGGGTGAATCACTCTGGTACAGAAATCGGAAAGCTCACTGACATTTCCCCTATCAGAAAGTCTGATAAACGCCAGAAAAATGACTAAGTCCAAAAAAAAATTTTCTTCAATTTTACCCCCGTGGGATATATATTCTACCCACACACATTTGGAACTCTCCTGGGGTACCCTCACACATATTATTCCCTCATTTAGTGGATATTTTCACAAAAAAAGTGAAATTTTCAAAAATCCAGAAAATTGGCTGAAAACTACTAAATATCAAGGACTCATTGGGCGAATCGCTCTGGAACTGAAATCGGAACGCTCACTGACATTTCCCCTATCTGAAAGTCTGATAAACGCCGGAAAAATGACTAAGTCCAAAAAAATTTTTTTTAAACTTTTTTCAATTTTACCCCCGTGGGATATATATTCTACCCACACACATTTGGAACTCTCCTGGGGTACCCTCACACATATTATTCCCTCATTTAGTGGATATTTTCACAAAAAAGTGAAATTTTCAAAAATCCAGAAAATTGGCTGAAAACGACTAAATAACAATGACTCATTGGGCGAATCGCTCTGGAACTGAAATCGGAACACTCACTGACATTTCCCCTATCTGAAAGTCTGATAAACGCTGGAAAAATGACTAAGTCCAAAAAAAAAATTTTTTCAACTTTTTTCAATTTTACCCCGTGGGATATATATTTTTCCCACACACATTTGGAACTCTCCTGGGGTACCCTCACACATATTATTCCCTCATTTAGTGGATATTTTCACAAAAAAGTGAAATTTTCAAAAATCCAGAAAATTGGCTGAAAACGTCTAATTAACAAGGAGTCATTGGGCGAATTGCTCTGGAACTGAAATCGGAACGCTCACTGACTTTTCCCCTATCTGAAAGTCTGATAAACGCCAGAAAAATCACAAAGTCCAAAAAAAATTTTTTTTTTACTTTTTTCAATTTTACCCCCGTGGGATATATATTCTACCCACACACATTTGGAACTCTCCTGGGGTACCCTCACACATATTATTCCCTCATTTAGTGGATATTTTCACAAAAAAGTGAAATTTTCAAAAATCCTAAAAATTGGCTGAAAACAACTAAATATCAAGGACTCATTGGGCGAATCGCTCTGGAACTGAAATCGGAACTCTCACTGACATTTGCCCTATCTGAAAGTCTGATAAACGCCAGAAAAATGACTAAGTCCAAAAAAAAATTCTTTTCAACTTTTTTCAATTTTACCCCAATGGGATATATATTCTACACATACACATTTGGAACTCTCCTGGGGTACCCTCACAAATATTATTCCCTCACTTAGTGGATATTTTCATAAAAAAGTGAAATTTTAAAAAATCCAGAAAATTGGCTGAAAACGACTAAATGTAAAGGACTCATTGGGCGAATCGCTCTGGAACTGAAATCGGAATGCTCACTGACATTTCCCGTATCTGAAAGTCTGATAAACGCCAGAAAGATGACTAAGTCCAAAAAATAATTTTTTTCAACTTTTTTCAATTTTACCCCAATGGGATATATATTCTACCCACACACATTTGGAACTCTCCTGGGGTACCCTCACACATATTATTCCCTCATTTAGTGGATATTTTCACAAAAAAGTGAAATTTTCAAAAATCCAAAAAATTGGCTGAAAATGACTAAATATCAAGGACTCATTCTGTGAATCAGTCTGGAACTGAAATCGGAATACTCACTGACAATTCCCCTATCTGAAAGTCTGATAAACGCCAGAAAAATGACTAAGTCCAAAAAAACATTTTTTTCAACTTTTTTCAATTTTACCCCTGTGGGATATATATTCTACCCACACACATTTGGAACTCTCCTGGGGTACCCTCACACATATTATTCCCTCATTTAGTGGATATTTTGCCAAAAAAGTGAAATTTTCAAAAATCCAAAAAATTGGCTGAAAACGACTAAATATCAAGGACTCATTGGGCGAATCGCTCTGGAACTGAAAACGGAACGCTCACTGACATTTGCCCTATCTGAAAGTCTGATAAACGCCAGAAAAATGACTAAGTCAAAAAAAAAATGTTTTTAAACTTTTTTCAATTTTACCCCCGTGGGATATATATTCTACCCACACACATTTGGAACTCTCCTGGGGTACCCTCACACATATTATTCCCTCATTTAGTGGATATTTTCACAAAAAAGTGAAATTTTCAAAAATCCAGAAAATTGGCTGAAAACGACTAAATAACAATGACTCATTGGGCGAATCGCTCTGGAACTGAAATCGGAACACTCACTGACATTTCCCCTATCTGAAAGTCTGATCAACGCTGGAAAAATGACTAAGTCCAAAAAAAAAATTTTTTCAACTTTTTTCAATTTTACCCCGTGGGATATATATTTTTCCCACACACATTTGGAACTCTCCTGGGGTACCCTCACACATATTATTCCCTCATTTAGTGGATATTTTCACAAAAAAGTGAAATTTTCAAAAATCCAGAAAATTGGCTGAAAACGTCTAAATAACAAGGAGTCATTGGGCGAATCGCTCTGGAACTGAAATCGGAACTCTCACTGACATTTCCCCTATCTGAAAGTCTGATAAACGCCAGAAAAATCACTAAGTCCAAAAAAAATTTTTTTTTTACTTTTATCAATTTTACACCCGTGGGATATATATTCTACCCACACACATTTGGAACTCTCCTGGGGTACCCTCACACATATTATTCCCTCATTTAGTAGATATTTTGCCAAAAAAGTGAAATTTTCAAAAATCCAAAAAATTGGCTGAAAACGACTAAATATCAAGGACTCATTGGGCGAATCGCTCTGGAACTGAAATCGGAACGCTCACTGACATTTGCCCTATCTGAAAGTCTGATAAACGCCAGAAAAATGACTAAGTCCAAAAAAAAATGTTTTTAAACTTTTTTCAATTTTACCCCCGTGGGATATATATTCTACCCACACACATTTGGAACTCTCCTGGGGTACCCTCACACATATTATTCCCTCATTTAGTGGATATTTTCACAAAAAAGTGAAATTTTCAAAAATCCAAAAAATTGGCTGAAAACGACTAAATATCAAGGACTCATTGGGTGAATCACTCTGGTACTGAAATCGGAAAGCTCACTGACATTTCCCCTATCAGAAAGTCTGATAAACGCCAGAAAAATGACTAAGTCCAAAAAAAAAATTTTTTCAATTTTACCCACGTGGGATATATATTCTACCCACACACATTTGGAACTCTCCTGGGGTACCCTCACACATATTATTCCCTCATTTAGTGGATATTTTCACAAAAAAAGTGAAATTTTCAAAAATCCAGAAAATTGGCTGAAAACTACTAAATATCAAGGACTCATTGGGCGAATCGCTCTGGAACTGAAATCGGAACGCTCACTGACATTTCCCCTAACTGAAAGTCTGATAAACGCTGGAAAAATGACTAAGTCCAAAAAAAAAATGTTTTCAACTTTTTTCAATTTTTCCCCCGTGGGATATATATTCTACCCACACACATTTGGAACTCTCCTGGGGTACCGTCACACATATTATTCCCTCATTTAGTGGATATTTTCACAAAAAAGTGAAATTTTCAAATATCCAGAAAATTGGCTGAAAACGACTAAATAACAAGGACTCATTGGGAGAATGACTCTGGAACTGAAATCGAATGCACACTGACATTTCCCCTATCTGAAAGTCTGATAAACGCCGGAAAAATGACTAAGTCCAAAAAAATTTTTTTTAAACTTTTTTCAATTTTACCCCCGTGGGATATATATTCTACCCACACACATTTGGAACTCTCCTGGGGTACCCTCACACATATTATTCCCTCATTTAGTGGATATTTTCACAAAAAAGTGAAATTTTCAAAAATCCAGAAAATTGGCTGAAAACGACTAAATAACAATGACTCATTGGGCGAATCGCTCTGGAACTGAAATCGGAACACTCACTGACATTTCCCCTATCTGAAAGTCTGATAAACGCTGGAAAAATGACTAAGTCCAAAAAAAAAATTTTTTCAACTTTTTTCAATTTTACCCCGTGGGATATATATTTTTCCCACACACATTTGGAACTCTCCTGGGGTACCCTCACACATATTATTCCCTCATTTAGTGGATATTTTCACAAAAAAGTGAAATTTTCAAAAATCCAGAAAATTGGCTGAAAACGTCTAATTAACAAGGAGTCATTGGGCGAATTGCTCTGGAACTGAAATCGGAACGCTCACTGACTTTTCCCCTATCTGAAAGTCTGATAAACGCCAGAAAAATCACAAAGTCCAAAAAAAATTTTTTTTTTACTTTTTTCAATTTTACCCCCGTGGGATATATATTCTACCCACACACATTTGGAACTCTCCTGGGGTACCCTCACACATATTATTCCCTCATTTAGTGGATATTTTCACAAAAAAGTGAAATTTTCAAAAATCCTAAAAATTGGCTGAAAACAACTAAATATCAAGGACTCATTGGGCGAATCGCTCTGGAACTGAAATCGGAACTCTCACTGACATTTGCCCTATCTGAAAGTCTGATAAACGCCAGAAAAATGACTAAGTCCAAAAAAAAATTCTTTTCAACTTTTTTCAATTTTACCCCAATGGGATATATATTCTACACATACACATTTGGAACTCTCCTGGGGTACCCTCACAAATATTATTCCCTCACTTAGTGGATATTTTCATAAAAAAGTGAAATTTTAAAAAATCCAGAAAATTGGCTGAAAACGACTAAATGTAAAGGACTCATTGGGCGAATCGCTCTGGAACTGAAATCGGAATGCTCACTGACATTTCCCGTATCTGAAAGTCTGATAAACGCCAGAAAGATGACTAAGTCCAAAAAATAATTTTTTTCAACTTTTTTCAATTTTACCCCAATGGGATATATATTCTACCCACACACATTTGGAACTCTCCTGGGGTACCCTCACACATATTATTCCCTCATTTAGTGGATATTTTCACAAAAAAGTGAAATTTTCAAAAATCCAAAAAATTGGCTGAAAATGACTAAATATCAAGGACTCATTCTGTGAATCAGTCTGGAACTGAAATCGGAATACTCACTGACAATTCCCCTATCTGAAAGTCTGATAAACGCCAGAAAAATGACTAAGTCCAAAAAAACATTTTTTTCAACTTTTTTCAATTTTACCCCTGTGGGATATATATTCTACCCACACACATTTGGAACTCTCCTGGGGTACCCTCACACATATTATTCCCTCATTTAGTGGATATTTTGCCAAAAAAGTGAAATTTTCAAAAATCCAAAAAATTGGCTGAAAACGACTAAATATCAAGGACTCATTGGGCGAATCGCTCTGGAACTGAAAACGGAACGCTCACTGACATTTGCCCTATCTGAAAGTCTGATAAACGCCAGAAAAATGACTAAGTCAAAAAAAAAATGTTTTTAAACTTTTTTCAATTTTACCCCCGTGGGATATATATTCTACCCACACACATTTGGAACTCTCCTGGGGTACCCTCACACATATTATTCCCTCATTTAGTGGATATTTTCACAAAAAAGTGAAATTTTCAAAAATCCAGAAAATTGGCTGAAAACGACTAAATAACAATGACTCATTGGGCGAATCGCTCTGGAACTGAAATCGGAACACTCACTGACATTTCCCCTATCTGAAAGTCTGATCAACGCTGGAAAAATGACTAAGTCCAAAAAAAAAATTTTTTCAACTTTTTTCAATTTTACCCCGTGGGATATATATTTTTCCCACACACATTTGGAACTCTCCTGGGGTACCCTCACACATATTATTCCCTCATTTAGTGGATATTTTCACAAAAAAGTGAAATTTTCAAAAATCCAGAAAATTGGCTGAAAACGTCTAAATAACAAGGAGTCATTGGGCGAATCGCTCTGGAACTGAAATCGGAACTCTCACTGACATTTCCCCTATCTGAAAGTCTGATAAACGCCAGAAAAATCACTAAGTCCAAAAAAAATTTTTTTTTTACTTTTATCAATTTTACACCCGTGGGATATATATTCTACCCACACACATTTGGAACTCTCCTGGGGTACCCTCACACATATTATTCCCTCATTTAGTAGATATTTTGCCAAAAAAGTGAAATTTTCAAAAATCCAAAAAATTGGCTGAAAACGACTAAATATCAAGGACTCATTGGGCGAATCGCTCTGGAACTGAAATCGGAACGCTCACTGACATTTGCCCTATCTGAAAGTCTGATAAACGCCAGAAAAATGACTAAGTCCAAAAAAAAATGTTTTTAAACTTTTTTCAATTTTACCCCCGTGGGATATATATTCTACCCACACACATTTGGAACTCTCCTGGGGTACCCTCACACATATTATTCCCTCATTTAGTGGATATTTTCACAAAAAAGTGAAATTTTCAAAAATCCAAAAAATTGGCTGAAAACGACTAAATATCAAGGACTCATTGGGTGAATCACTCTGGTACTGAAATCGGAAAGCTCACTGACATTTCCCCTATCAGAAAGTCTGATAAACGCCAGAAAAATGACTAAGTCCAAAAAAAAAATTTTTTCAATTTTACCCACGTGGGATATATATTCTACCCACACACATTTGGAACTCTCCTGGGGTACCCTCACACATATTATTCCCTCATTTAGTGGATATTTTCACAAAAAAAGTGAAATTTTCAAAAATCCAGAAAATTGGCTGAAAACTACTAAATATCAAGGACTCATTGGGCGAATCGCTCTGGAACTGAAATCGGAACGCTCACTGACATTTCCCCTAACTGAAAGTCTGATAAACGCTGGAAAAATGACTAAGTCCAAAAAAAAAATGTTTTCAACTTTTTTCAATTTTTCCCCCGTGGGATATATATTCTACCCACACACATTTGGAACTCTCCTGGGGTACCGTCACACATATTATTCCCTCATTTAGTGGATATTTTCACAAAAAAGTGAAATTTTCAAATATCCAGAAAATTGGCTGAAAACGACTAAATAACAAGGACTCATTGGGAGAATGACTCTGGAACTGAAATCGAATGCACACTGACATTTCCCCTATCTGAAAGTCTGATAAACGCCGGAAAAATGACTAAGTCCAAAAAAATTTTTTTTAAACTTTTTTCAATTTTACCCCCGTGGGATATATATTCTACCCACACACATTTGGAACTCTCCTGGGGTACCCTCACACATATTATTCCCTCATTTAGTGGATATTTTCACAAAAAAGTGAAATTTTCAAAAATCCAGAAAATTGGCTGAAAACGACTAAATAACAATGACTCATTGGGCGAATCGCTCTGGAACTGAAATCGGAACACTCACTGACATTTCCCCTATCTGAAAGTCTGATAAACGCTGGAAAAATGACTAAGTCCAAAAAAAAAATTTTTTCAACTTTTTTCAATTTTACCCCGTGGGATATATATTTTTCCCACACACATTTGGAACTCTCCTGGGGTACCCTCACACATATTATTCCCTCATTTAGTGGATATTTTCACAAAAAAGTGAAATTTTCAAAAATCCAGAAAATTGGCTGAAAACGTCTAATTAACAAGGAGTCATTGGGCGAATTGCTCTGGAACTGAAATCGGAACGCTCACTGACTTTTCCCCTATCTGAAAGTCTGATAAACGCCAGAAAAATCACAAAGTCCAAAAAAAATTTTTTTTTTACTTTTTTCAATTTTACCCCCGTGGGATATATATTCTACCCACACACATTTGGAACTCTCCTGGGGTACCCTCACACATATTATTCCCTCATTTAGTGGATATTTTCACAAAAAAGTGAAATTTTCAAAAATCCTAAAAATTGGCTGAAAACAACTAAATATCAAGGACTCATTGGGCGAATCGCTCTGGAACTGAAATCGGAACTCTCACTGACATTTGCCCTATCTGAAAGTCTGATAAACGCCAGAAAAATGACTAAGTCCAAAAAAAAATTCTTTTCAACTTTTTTCAATTTTACCCCAATGGGATATATATTCTACACATACACATTTGGAACTCTCCTGGGGTACCCTCACAAATATTATTCCCTCACTTAGTGGATATTTTCATAAAAAAGTGAAATTTTAAAAAATCCAGAAAATTGGCTGAAAACGACTAAATGTAAAGGACTCATTGGGCGAATCGCTCTGGAACTGAAATCGGAATGCTCACTGACATTTCCCGTATCTGAAAGTCTGATAAACGCCAGAAAGATGACTAAGTCCAAAAAATAATTTTTTTCAACTTTTTTCAATTTTACCCCAATGGGATATATATTCTACCCACACACATTTGGAACTCTCCTGGGGTACCCTCACACATATTATTCCCTCATTTAGTGGATATTTTCACAAAAAAGTGAAATTTTCAAAAATCCAAAAAATTGGCTGAAAATGACTAAATATCAAGGACTCATTCTGTGAATCAGTCTGGAACTGAAATCGGAATACTCACTGACAATTCCCCTATCTGAAAGTCTGATAAACGCCAGAAAAATGACTAAGTCCAAAAAAACATTTTTTTCAACTTTTTTCAATTTTACCCCTGTGGGATATATATTCTACCCACACACATTTGGAACTCTCCTGGGGTACCCTCACACATATTATTCCCTCATTTAGTGGATATTTTCACAAAAAAGTGAAATTTTCAAAAATCCAGAAAATTGGCTGAAAACGTCTAAATAACAAGGAGTCATTGGGCGAATCGCTCTGGAACTGAAATCGGAACTCTCACTGACATTTCCCCTATCTGAAAGTCTGATAAACGCCAGAAAAATCACTAAGTCCAAAAAAAATTTTTTTTTTACTTTTATCAATTTTACACCCGTGGGATATATATTCTACCCACACACATTTGGAACTCTCCTGGGGTACCCTCACACATATTATTCCCTCATTTAGTAGATATTTTGCCAAAAAAGTGAAATTTTCAAAAATCCAAAAAATTGGCTGAAAACGACTAAATATCAAGGACTCATTGGGCGAATCGCTCTGGAACTGAAATCGGAACGCTCACTGACATTTGCCCTATCTGAAAGTCTGATAAACGCCAGAAAAATGACTAAGTCCAAAAAAAAATGTTTTTAAACTTTTTTCAATTTTACCCCCGTGGGATATATATTCTACCCACACACATTTGGAACTCTCCTGGGGTACCCTCACACATATTATTCCCTCATTTAGTGGATATTTTCACAAAAAAGTGAAATTTTCAAAAATCCAAAAAATTGGCTGAAAACGACTAAATATCAAGGACTCATTGGGTGAATCACTCTGGTACTGAAATCGGAAAGCTCACTGACATTTCCCCTATCAGAAAGTCTGATAAACGCCAGAAAAATGACTAAGTCCAAAAAAAAAATTTTTTCAATTTTACCCCCGTGGGATATATATTCTACCCACACACATTTGGAACTCTCCTGGGGTACCCTCACACATATTATTCCCTCATTTAGTGGATATTTTCACAAAAAAAGTGAAATTTTCAAAAATCCAGAAAATTGGCTGAAAACTACTAAATATCAAGGACTCATTGGGCGAATCGCTCTGGAACTGAAATCGGAACGCTCACTGACATTTCCCCTAACTGAAAGTCTGATAAACGCTGGAAAAATGACTAAGTCCAAAAAAAAAATGTTTTCAACTTTTTTCAATTTTTCCCCCGTGGGATATATATTCTACCCACACACATTTGGAACTCTCCTGGGGTACCGTCACACATATTATTCCCTCATTTAGTGGATATTTTCACAAAAAAGTGAAATTTTCAAATATCCAGAAAATTGGCTGAAAACGACTAAATAACAAGGACTCATTGGGAGAATCACTCTGGAACTGAAATCGAATGCACACTGACATTTCCCCTATCTGAAAGTCTGATAAACGCCGAAAAAATGACTAAGTCCAAAAAAAATTTTTTTTAAACTTTTTTCAATTTTACCCCCGTGGGATATATATTCTACCCACACACATTTGGAACTCTCCTGGGGTACCCTCACACATATTATTCCCTCATTTAGTGGATATTTTCACAAAAAAGTGAAATTTTCAAAAATCCAAAAAATTGGCTGAAAACGACTAAATATCAAGGAGTCATTGGGTGAATCACTCTGGTACTGAAATCGGAAAGCTCACTGACATTTCCCCTATCAGAAAGTCTGATAAACGCCAGAAAAATGACTAAGTGCAAAAAAAATTTTTTTTCAATTTTACCCCCGTGGGATATATATTCTACCCACACACATTTGGAACTCTCCTGGGGTACCCTCACACATATTATTCCCTCATTTAGTGGATATTTTCACAAAAAAGTGAAATTTTCAAAAATCCAGAAAATTAGCTGAAAACGACTAAATATCAAGGACTCATTGGGTGAATCACTCTGGAACTGAAATTGTAATGCTCACTGACATTTCACCTATCTGAAAGTCTGATAAACGCCAGAAAAATGACTAAGTCCAAAAAAATTTTTTTTTCAACTTTTTTCAATTTTACCCCCGTGGGATATATATTCTACCCACACACATTTGGAACTCTCCTGGGGTACCCTCACACATATTATTCCCTCATTTAGTGGATATTTTCACAAAAAAAGTGAAAATTTCAAAAATCCAGAAAATTGGCTGAAAACTACTAAATATCAAGGACTCATTGGGCGAATCGCTCTGGAACTGAAATCGGAACGCTCACTGACATTTCCCCTAACTGAAAGTCTGATAAACGCTGGAAAAATGACTAAGTCCAAAAAAAAATTTTTTCAACTTTTTTCAATTTTTCCCCCGTGGGATATATATTCTACCCACACACATTTGGAACTCTCCTGGGGTACCCTCACACATATTATTCCCTCATTTAGTGGATATTTTCAAAAAAAAGTGAAATTTTCAAAAATCCAGAAAATTGGCTGAAAACGACTAAATAACAAGGACTCATTGGGAGAATCACTCTGGAACTGAAATCGGAACGCTCACTGCCTTTCCCCTATCTGAAAGTCTGATAAACGCCGGAAAAAAGACTAAGTATAAAAAAATTTTTTTTTCAACTTTTTTCAATTTTATCCCCGTGGGATATATATTCTACCCACACACATTTGGAACTCTCCTGGCGTACCCTCACACATATTATTCCCTCATTTAGTGGATATTTTCACAAAAAAGTGAAATTTTCAAAAATCCAGAAAATTGGCTGAAAACGACTAAATAACAAGAAGTCATTGGGCGAATCGCTCTGGAACTGAAATCGGAATGCTCACTGACATTTCCCCTATCGGAAAGTCTGATAAACGCCAGAAAAATGACTAAGTCCAAAAAAAAAATTTTTTCAACTTTTTTCAATTTTACCCCGTGGGATATATATTCTACCCACACACATTTGGAACTCTCCTGGGGTACCCTCACACATATTATTCCCTCATTTAGTGGATATTTTCAGAAAAAAGTGAAATTTTCAAAAATCCAAAAAATTGGCTGAAAACGACTAAATATCAAGGACTCATTGGGTGAATCAGTCTGGAACTGAAATCGGAATGCTCACTGACATTTCCCCTATCTGAAAGTCTGATAAACGCCAGAAAAATGACTAAGTCCAAAAAAAATTTTTTTCAACTTTTTTCAATTTTACCCCCGTGGGATATATATTCTACCCACACACATTTGGAACTCTCCTGGGGTACCCTCACATATATTATTCCCTCATTTAGTGGATATTTTCACAAAAAAGTGAAATTTTCAAAAATCCAGGAAATTGTCTGAAAACAACTAAATAACAAAGACTCATTGGGCGAATCGCTCTGGAACTGAAATCGGAACGCTCACTGACATTTCCCCCAACTGAAAGTCTGATAAACGCCAGAAAAATGACTAAGTCCAAAAAAAATTTTTTTTCAATTTTACCCCCGTGGGATATATATTCTACCCACACACATTTGGAACTCTCCTGGGGTACCCTCACACATATTATTCCCTCATTTAGTGGATATTTTCAGAAAAAAGTGAAATTTTCAAAAATCCAAAAAATTGGCTGAAAACGACTAAATATCAAGGACTCATTGGGTGAATCAGTCTGGAACTGAAATCGGAATGCTCACTGACATTTCCCCTATCTGAAAGTCTGATAAACGCCAGAAAAATGACTAAGTCCAAAAAAAATTTTTTTCAACTTTTTTCAATTTTACCCCCGTGGGATATATATTCTACCCACACACATTTGGAACTCTCCTGGGGTACCCTCACACATATTATTCCCTCATTTAGTGGATATTTTCACAAAAAAGTGAAATTTTCAAAAATCCAAAAAATTGGCTGAAAACGACTAAATATCAAGGAGTCATTGGGTGAATCACTCTGGTACTGAAATCGGAAAGCTCACTGACATTTCCCCTATCAGAAAGTCTGATAAACGCCAGAAAAATGACTAAGTCCAAAAAAAATTTTTTTTCAATTTTACCCCCGTGGGATATATATTCTACCCACACACATTTGGAACTCTCCTGGGGTACCCTCACACATATTATTCCCTCATTTAGTGGATATTTTCACAAAAAAGTGAAATTTTCAAAAATCCAGAAAATTAGCTGAAAACGACTAAATATCAAGGACTCATTGGGTGAATCACTCTGGAACTGAAATTGTAATGCTCACTGACATTTCACCTATCTGAAAGTCTGATAAACGCCAGAAAAATGACTAAGTCCAAAAAAATTTTTTTTTCAACTTTTTTCAATTTTACCCCCGTGGGATATATATTCTACCCACACACATTTGGAACTCTCCTGGGGTACCCTCACACATATTATTCCCTCATTTAGTGGATATTTTCACAAAAAAGTGAAATTTTCAAAAATCCAAAAAATTGGCTGAAAACGACTAAATATCAAGGACTCATTGGGTAAATCACTCTGGCACTGAAATCGGAATGCTCACTGACATTTCCCCTATCAGAAAGTCTGATAAACGCCAGAAAAATGACTAAGTCCAAAAAAAAATTTTTTTCAATTTTACCCCCGTGGGATATATATTCTACATACACACATTTGGAACTCTCCTGGGGTACCCTCACACATATTATTCCCTCATTTAGTGGATATTTTCACAAAAAAGTGAAATTTTCAAAAATCCAGGAAATTGGCTGAAAACAACTAAATAACAAGGACTCATTGGGCGAATCGCTCTGGAACTGAAATCGGAACGCTCACTGACATTTCCCCCAAATGAAAGTCTGATAAACGCCAGAAAAATGACTAAGTCCAAAAAAAATTTTTTTTCAATTTTACCCCCGTGGGATATATATTCTACCCACACACATTTGGAACTCTCCTGGGGTACCCTCACACATATTATTCCATCATTTAGTGGATATTTTCACAAAAAAAGTGAAAATTTCAAAAATCCAGAAAATTGGCTGAAAACTACTAAATATCAAGGACTCATTGGGCGAATCGCTCTGGAACTGAAATCGGAACGCTCACTGACATTTCCCCTAACTGAAAGTCTGATAAACGCTGGAAAAATGACTAAGTCCAAAAAAAAATTTTTTCAACTTTTTTCAATTTTTCCCCCGTGGGATATATATTCTACCCACACACATTTGGAACTCTCCTGGGGTACCCTCACACATATTATTCCCTCATTTAGTGGATATTTTCACAAAAAATTGAAATTTTCAAAAATCCTAAATATTGGCTGAAAACGACTAAATATCAAGGAATCATTGGGCGAATCGCTCTGGAACTGATATCGGAATGCTCACTGACATTTGCCCTATCTGAAAGTCTGATAAAAGCAGGATAAATGACTAAGTCCAAAAAAAAAATTTTTTCAACTTTTTTCAATTTTACCCCGTGGGATATATATTCTACCCACACACATTTGGAACTCTCCTGGGGTACCCTCAGACATATTATTTCCTCATTTAGTGGATATTTTCACAAGAAAGTGAAATTTTCAAAAATCCAGAAAATTGGTTGTAAACGACTAAATATCAAGGACTCATTGGGCGAATCGCACTGGAACTGAAATCGGAACGCTCACTCACATTTCCCCTAACTGAAAGTCTGATAAAAGCCGGAAAAATGACTAAGTCCAAAAAAATTTTTTTTTCAACTTTTTTCAATTTTACCCCCGTGGGATATATATTCTACCCACACACATTTGGAACTCTCCTGGGGTACCCTCACACATATTATTCCCTCATTTAGTGGATATTTTCACAAAAAAAGTGAAAATTTCAAAAATCCAGAAAATTGGCTGAAAACTACTAAATATCAAGGACTCATTGGGCGAATCGCTCTGGAACTGAAATCGGAACGCTCACTGCCATTTCCCCTAACTGAAAGTCTGATAAACGCTGGAAAAATGACTAAGTCCAAAAAAAATTTTTTTTTTACTTTTTTCAATTTTTCCCCCGTGGGATATATATTCTACCCACACACATTTGGAACTCTCCTGGGGTACCCTCACACATATTATTCCCTCATTTAGTGGATATTTTCACAAAAAAGTGAAATTTTCAAAAATCCTGAAAATTGTGTGAAAACGGCTAAATATCAAGGACTCATTGGGAAAATCGCTCTGGAACTGAAATCGGAACGCTCACTGACATTTCCCCTATCTGAAAGTCTAATAAACGCCGGAAAAATTACTAAGTCCAAAAAAAATTTTTTTTAAACTTTTTTCAATTTTACCCCCTCGGGATATATATTCTACCCACACACATTTGTAACTCTCCTGGGGTACCCTCACACATATTATTCCCTCATTTAGTGGATATTTTCACAAAAAAGTGAAATTTTCAAAAATCCAGAAAATTGGCTGAAAACGACTAAATATCAAGGACTCATTGGGCGAATCGCTCTGGAACTGAAATCGAAAAGCTCACTGACATTTCCCCTATCTGAATGTCTGATAAATGCCGGAAAAATGACTAAGTCCAAAAAAAAAATTTTTTCAAATTTACCCCCGTGGGATATATATTCTACCCACACACATTTGGAACTCTCCTTGGGTACCCTCACACATATTATTCCCTCATTTAGTGGATATTTTCACAAAAAAGTGAAATTTTGAAAAATCCAGAAAATTGGCTGAAAACAACTAAATATCAAGGACTCATTGGGCGAATCGCTCTGGAACTGAAATCGGAACGCTCACTGACATTTCCCCTATCTGAAAGTCTGATAAACACCGGAAAAATGACTAAGTCCAAAAAAAAAATTTTTCAACTTTTTTTAATTTTACCCCCGTGGGATATATATTCTACCCACACACATTTGGAACTCTCCTGGGGTACCCTCACACATATTATTCACTCATTTAGTGGATATTTTCACAAAAAAGTGAAATTTTCAAAAAATCCAAAATATTGTCTGAAAACGACTAAATATCAAGGACTCATTTAGTGAATCGCTCTGGAACTGGAATTGGAACACTCACTGACATTTGCCGTCTCTGAAAGTCTGATAAACGCCGGAAAAATGACTAAGTCCAAAAAAACAATTTTTTTAACTTTTTTCAATTTTACCCTGTGGGATATATATTCTACCCACACACATTTGGAACTCTCCTGGGGTATCCTCAGACATATTATTTCCTCATTTAGTGGATATTTTCACAAAAAAGTGAAATTTTCAAAAATCCAAAATATTGGCTGAAAACGACTAAATATCAAGGAATCATTGGGCGAATCGCTCTGCAACTGAAATCGGAACGCTCATTGACATTTGCCCTATCTGAAAGTCTGATAAAAGCAGGATAAATGACTAAGTCCCAAAAAAAAATTTTCAACTTTTTTCAATTTTACCCCGTGGGATACATATTTTACCCACACACATTTGGAACTCTCCTGAGGTACCCTCACACATATTATTCCCTCATTTAGTGGATATTTTCACAAAAAAGTGAAATTTTCAAAAATCCCAAATATTGGCTGAAAATGACTAAATATCAAGGACTCATTAGGCAAATCGCTATGGAATTGAAATCGGAACGCTCACTGACATTTGCCCTATCTGAAAGTCTGATAAACGCCGGAAAAATGACTAAGTCCAAAAAAAAAATTTTTCAACTTTTTTAAATTTTACCCCGTAGGATATATATTCTACCCACACACATTTGGAACTCTCCTGGGGTACCCTCAGACATATTATTTCCTCATTTAGTGGATATTTTCACAAAAAAGTGAAATTTTCAAAAATCCTGAAAATTGGCTGAAAACTGCTAAATATCAAGGACTCATTGGGCGAATCGCTCTGGAAATGAAATCGGAACGCTCACTGACATTTGCCCTATCTGAAAGTCTGATAAACGCCGGAAAAATGACTAAGTCCAAAAAAAAATGTTTTCAACTTTTTTCAATTTTACCCTGTGGGATATATATTCTACCCACACACATTTGGAACTCTCCTGGGGTACCCTTAGACATATTATTTCCTCATTTAGTGGATATTTTCACAAAAAAGTGAAATTTTCAAAAATCCAGAAAATTGGCTAAAACGTCGAAATATCAAGGACTCTTTCGGCGAATCGCTCTGGAACTGAAATCGGAATGCTCACTGACATTTCCCCTATCTGAAAGTCTGATAAACGCCAGAGAAATGACTAAGTCAAAAAAAAAATTTTTTTTAACTTTTTCAATTTTACCCCCGTGGAATACATATTCTACCCACACACATTTGGAACTCTCCTGTGGTACCCTCACACATATTATTCCCTAATTTAGTGGATATTTTCACAAAAAAGTGAAATTTTCAAAAATCCAAAATATTGGCTGAAAACGACTAAATATCAATGACTCATTGGGCGAATCACTCTGGAACTGAAATCGGAACGCTCACTGACATTTGCCCTATCTGAAAGTCTGATAAACGCCGGAAAAATGACTAAGTCCAAAAAAATTTTTTTTTCAAATTGACCCTCGTGGGATATATATTCTACCCACACACATTTGGAACTCTCCTTGGGTACCCTCACACATATTATTCCCTCATTTAGTGGATATTTTCACAAAAAAGTGAAATTTTGAAAAATCCAGAAAATTGGCTGAAAAAGACTAAATATCAAGGACTCTTTCGGCGAATCGCTCTGGAACTGAAATCGGAATGCTCACTGACATTTCCCCTATCTGAAAGACTGTTAAACGCCGGAAAAATGACTAAGTCCAAAAAAAAATTTTTTTTAACATTTTTCAATTTTACCTCCGTGGGATATATATTCTACCCACACACATTTGGAACTCTCCTGGGGTACCCTCAGACATATTATTTCCTCATTTAGTGGATATTTTCCCAAAAAAGTGAAATTTTCAAAAATCTAAAATATTGTCTGAAAATCACTAAATATCAAGGACTCATTGGGTGAATCGCTCTGGAACTGAAATTGGAACACTCACTGACATTTGGCCTATCTGAAAGTCTGATAAACGCCGGAAAAATGACTAAGTCCAAAAAAAAAATTTTTTTCAACTTTTTTCAAATTTACCCTCGTGGGATATATATTTTAGCCACACACATTTGGAACTCTCCTGGGGTACCGTCACACATATTATTTCCTCATTTAGTGGATATTTTCACAAAAAAGTGAAATTTTCAAAAATCCAGAAAAAAGGCTGAAAATGATTAAATATCAAGGACTCATTGGGCGAATCGCTTTGGAACTGAAATCTGAATGCTCACTGACATTTCCCCTATCTGAAAGACTGATAAACGCCGGAAAAATGACTAAGTCGAAAAAAAAAAATTTTTCAACTTTTTTCAATTTTACCCCCGTGGGATATATATTCTACCCACACACATTTGGAACTCTCCTGTGGTACCCTCACACTTATTATTCCCTAATTTAGTGGATATTTTCACAAAAAAGTGAAATTTTCAAAAATCCAAAATATTGTCTGAAAACGACTAAATATCAAGGACTCATTGGGTGAATCGCTCTGGAACTGAAATTGGAACACTCACTGACATTTGGCCTATCTGAAAGTCTGATAAACGCCCGAAAAATGACTAAGTCCAAAAAAAAAATTTTTTCAACTTTTTTCAATTTTACCCTGTGGGATATATATTCTACCCAAACACATTTGGAACTCTGCTGGAATACCCTCAGACATATTATTTCCTCATTTAGTGGATATTTTCACAAAAAAGTGAAATTTTCAAAAATCCAGAAAAAAGTCTGAAAATGACTAAATATCAAGGACTCATTGGGCGAATCGCTTTGGGACTGAAATCGGAATGCTCACTGACATTTCCCTTATCTGAAAGACTGATAAACGCCGGAAAAATGACTAAGTCGAAAAAAAAAATTTTTTCAACTTTTTTCAATTTTACCCCCGTGGGATATATATTCTACCCACACACATTTGGAACTCTCCTGTGGTACCCTCACACATATTATTCCCTCATTTAGTGGATATTTTCACAAAAAAGTGAAATTTTCAAAAATCCAGAAAAAAGGCTGAAAATGATTAAATATCAAGGACTCATTGGGCGAATCGCTTTGGAACTGAAATCGGAACGCTCACTGTCATTTCCCCTATCTGAAAGTCTGATAAACGCCGGAAAAATGACTAAGTTCAAAAAAACATTTTTTCAACTTTTTTCAATTTTACCCTGTGGGATATATATTCTACCCACACACATTTGGAACTCTCCTGTGGTACCCTCACACATATTATTCCCTAATTTAGTGGATATTTTCACAAAAAAGTGAAATTTTCAAAAATCCAAAATATTGTCTGAAAAGGACTAAATATCAAGGACTCATTGGGTGAATCGCTCTGGAACTGAAATTGGAACACTCACTGACATTTGGCCTATCTGAAAGGCTGATAAACGCCCGAAAAATGACTAAGTCCAAAAAAAAATTTTTTTAAACTTTTTTCAATTTTAACCCCGTCAGATATATATTCTACCCACATACATTTGGAACTCTCCTGGGGTACTCTAAAACATATTATTCCCTCATTTAGTGGATATTTTCCCACGAAAAGTGAAATTTTCAAAAATCCAGAAAATTGGCTGAAAACGCCTAAATATCAAGTACTCATTTGGCGAATTGCTCTGGAACTGAAATCGGAATGCTCACTGACATTTCCCCTATCTGAAAGTATGATAAATGCCAGAAAAATGACTAAGTCCAAAAAAAACATTTTTTCAACTTTTTTCAATTTTACCCTGTGGGATATATATTCTACACACACACAATTGGAACTCTCCTGGGGTACCCTCACACATATTATTTCCTCATTTAGTGGATATTTTCACAAAAAAGTGAAATTTTCAAAAATCCAGATAAAAGGCTGAAAATGACCAAATATCAAGGACTCATTGGGCGTATAGCTCTGGAACTGAAATCAGAACGCTCACTGACATTTGCCCTATCTGAAAGTCTGATAAACGCCCGAAAAATGAATAAGTCCAAAAAAAAATTTTTTTCAACTTTTTTCAATTTTACCTTCGTGGGATATATATTCTACCCACACACATTTGGAACTCTCCTGGGGTAACCTCAGACATATTATTTCCTCATTTAGTGGATATTTTCACAAAAAAGTGAAATTTTCAAAAATCTAAAGTATTGTCTGAAAATGACTAAATATCAAGGACTCATTGGGTGAATCGCTCTGGAACTGAAATTGGAACACTCACTGACATTTGGCCTATCTGAAAGTCTGATGAACGCCGGAAAAATGACTAAGTCCAAAAAAAAAATTTTTTCAACTTTTTTCAATTTTACCTCCGTGGGATATATATTCTACCCACACACATTTGGAACTCTCATGGGGTACCCTCAGACATATTATTTCCTCATTTAGTGGATATTTTCACAAAAAAAGTGAAATTTTCAAAAATCCAAAATATTGGCTGAAAACGACTAAATATCAAGGGCTCATTGGGCGAATTGCTCTGGAACTGAAATCAGAACGCTCACTGAAAGTCTGATAAGCGCCGGAAAAATGACTAAGTCCAAAAAAAAATTTTTTTCAACTTTTTTCAATTTTACCCCCGTGGGATATATATTCTACCCACACACATTTGGAACTCTCCTGGGGTATCCTCACACATATTATTCCCTCATTTAGTGGATATTTTTACAAAAAAGTGAAATTTTGAAAAATCCAGAAAATTGGCTGAAAACGACTAAATATCAAGGACTCATTGGGCGAATCTCTCAGGAACTGAAATCGGAACGCTCAATGACATTTCCCCTATCTGAAATTCTGATAAACGACGAAAAAATGACTAAGTCCAAAAAAAAAATTTTCTCAACTTTTTTCAATTTTACCCCCGTGGGATATATATTCTACATACACACATTTGGAACTCTCCTGGGGTACCCTCACACATATTATTCCCTCATTTAGTGGAAATTTTCACAAAAAAGTGAAATTTTCAAAAATCCAGAAAATTGGCTGAAAACAACTAAATATCAATGACTCATTGGGCGAATTGCTCTGGAACTGAAATCGGAATGCTCACTGACATTTCCCCTATCTGAAAGTCTGATAGACGCCGGAAAAATGAATAAGTCCAAAAAAAAAATTTTTTCAACTTTTTTCAAATTTACCCTCGTGGGATATATATTCTACCCACACACATTTGGAACTCTCCTGGGGTACCCTCAGACATATTATTTCCTCATTTAGTGGATATTTTCACAAAAAAGAGAAATTTTCAAAAATCCAGATAAAAGGCTGAAAATGACCAAATATCAAGGACTCATTGGGCGAATCGCTCTGGAACTGAAATCAGAACGCTCACTGACATTTGCCCTATCTGAAAGTCTGATAAACGCCGGAAAAATGACTAAGTCCAAAAAAAAAAATTTTTTCAACTTTTTTCAATTTTACCCCCGTGGGATATATATTCTACCCACACACATTTGGAACTCTCCTGGCGTACCCTCACACATATTATTCTCTCATTTAGTGGATATTTTCACAAAAAAGTAAAATTTTGAAAAATCCAAAATTGGCTGAAAACGACTAAATATCAAGGACTCATTGTGTGATATGCTCTGGAACTAAAATCGGAACGCTAACTGACATTTCCCTTATCTCAAAGTCTGATAAACGCTTGAAAAATGACTAAGTCCAAAAAAAATATTTTTTAAACTTTTTTCAATTTTACCCCTGCGGGATATATATTCTACCCACACACATTTGGAACTCTCCTGGGGTACCCTCACACATATTATTCCCTCATTTAGTGGATATTTTCACAAAAAAGTGAAATTTTCAAAAATCCAAAATATTGGCTGAAAACGACTAAATATCCAGGACACATTGGGCGAATCGCTCTGGAACTGAAATCGGAACGCTCATTGACATTTGCCCTATCTGAAAGTCTGATAAACGCCGGAAAAATGAGTAAGTGGAAAAAAAATATTTTTTAAACTTTTTTCAATTTTACCCTTGTGGGATATATATTCTACCCACACACGTTTGGAACTCTCCTGGGGTACCCTCACACATATTATTCCCTCATTTAGTGGATATTTTCACAAAAAAGTAAAATTTTCAAAAATCCAGAAAATTGCCTGAAAACGACTAATTATCAAGGACTCATTGGGTGAATCGCTTTGGAACTGAAATCGGAACGCTCACTGAACATTTGCCCTATCTGAAAGTCTGATAAACGCCGGAAAAATGACTAAGTCCAAAAAAAAATTTTTTTCAACTTTTTTCAATTTTACCCCCGTGGGATATATATTCTACCCACACACATTTGGAACTCTCCTGGGGTACCCTCACACATATTATTCCCTCATTTAGTGGATATTTTCAAAAAAAAGTGAAATTCTCAAAAATCCAAAATATTGGCTGAAAACGACTAAATATCAAGGACTCATTGGGTGAATCGCTCTGGAACTGAAATTGGAACACTCATTGACATTTGGCCTATCTGAAAGGCTGATAAACGCCCGAAAAATGACTAAGTCCAAAAAAAAATTTTTTTCAACTTTTTTCAATTTTAACCCCGTCAGATATATATTCTACCCACATACATTTGGAACTCTCCTGGGGTACCCTAAAACATATTATTCCCTCATTTAGTGGATATTTTCCCACAAAAAGTGAAATATTCAAAAATCCAGAAAAAAGGCTGAAAATGATTAAATATCAAGGACTCATTGGGCGACTCGCTTTGGAAGTGAAATCGTAACGCTCACTGACATTTCCCCATCTGAAAGTCTGATAAACGCCGGAAAAATGACTAAGTTCAAAAAAACATTTTTTCAACTTTTTTCAATTTTACCCTGTGGGATATATATTCTACACACACACAATTGGAACTCTCCTGGGGTACCCTCACACATATTATTTCCTCATTTAGTGGATATTTTCACAAAAAAGTGAAATTTTCAAAAATCCAGATAAAAGGCTGAAAATGACCAAATATCAAGGACTCATTGGGCGAATCGCTCTGGAACTGAAATCGGAACGCTTACTGACATTTCCCCTATCTGAAAGTCTGATAAACGCCGGAAAAATAACTAAGTTCAAAAAAACATTTTTTCAACTTTTTTCAATTTTACCCCTGTGGGATCTATATTCTACATACACACATTTGGAACTCTCGTGGGGTACCCTCAGACATATTATTTCCTCATTTAGTGGATATTTTCACAAAAAAAGTGAAATTTTCAAAAATCCAAAATATTGGCTGAAAACGACTAAATATCAAGGGCTCATTGGGCAAATTGCTCTGGAACTGAAATCAGAACGCTCACTGACATTTCCCCTATCTGAAAGTCTGATAAACGCCGGAAAAATGACTAAGTAAAAAAAAAATTTTTTTAAACTTTTTTCAGTTTTACCCCTGTCAGATATATATTACACCCACACACATTTGGAACTCTCCTAGTGTACCCTCACACATATTATTCCCTCATTTAGTGGATATTTTCACAAAAAAGTGAAATTTTCAAAAATCCAGAAAATTGGCTGAAAACGACTAAATATCAAGGACTCATTGGGCAAATCGATCTGGAACTGAAATCGGAACGCTCACTGACATTTCCCCTATATGAAAGTGTGATAAACACCGGAAAAATGACTAAGTCCAAAAAAAAATTTTTTCAACTTTTTTCAAATTTACCCTCGTGGGATATATATTCTAGCCACACACATTTGGAACTCTCCTGGGGTACCCTCACACATATTATTCCCTGATTTAGTGGATATTTTCCCAAAAAAGTGAAATTTTGAAAAATCCAGAAAATTGGCTGAAAATTACTAAATATCAAGGACTCATTGGGCGAATCGCTCTAGAACTGAAATCGGAACGCTCACTGACATTTCCCCTATCTGAAAGTCTGATAAACGCCGGAAAAATAACTAAGTTCAAATAAACATTTTTTCAACTTTTTTCAATTTTACCCCTGTGGGATCTATATTCTACATACACACATTTGGTACTCTCCTGGGGTACCCTCACACATATTATTCCCTCATTTAGTGGATATTTTTACAAAAAAGTGAAATTTTGAAAAATCCTGAAAATTGGCTGAAAACGACTAAATATCAAGGACTCATTGGGCGAATCTCTCAGGAACTGAAATCGGAACGCTCAATGACATTTCCCCTATCTGAAAGTCTGATAAACGCCGAAAAAATGACTAAGTCCAAAAAAAAAATTTTCTCAACTTTTTTCAATTTTACCCCCGTGGGATATATATTCTACATACACACATTTGGAACTCTCCTGGGGTACCCTCACACATATTATTCCCTCATTTAGTGGATATTTTCACAAAAAAGTGAAATTTTCAAAAATCCAGAAAATTGGCTGAAAACAACTAAATATCAAGGACTCTTTCGGCGAATCGCTCTGGAACTGAAATCGGAATGCTCACTGACATTTCCCCTATCTGAAAGTCTGATAAACGCCGGAAAAATGACTAAGTTCAAAAAAACATTTTTTCAACTTTTTTCAATTTTACCCTGTGGGATATATATTCTACCCACACACATTTGGAACTCTGCTGGGGTACCCTCAGACATATTATTTCCTCATTTAGTGGATATTTTCACAAAAAAGTGAAATTTTCAAAAATCCAAAATATTGGCTGAAAACGTCTAAATATCAAGGACTCATTGGGCGAATCGCTCTGGAACTGAAATCGGAACGCTCACTGACATTTCCCCTATCTGAAAGTCTGATAAACGCCGGAAAAATGACTAAGTCCAAAAAAAACATTTTTTCAACTTTTTTCAAATTTACCCTCGTGGGATATATATTCTACCCACACACATTTGGAACTCTCCTGGGGTACCCTCAGACATATTATTTCCTCATTTAGTGGATATTTTCACAAAAAAGAGAAATTTTCAAAAATCCAGATAAAAGGCTGAAAATTACCAAATATCAAGGACTCATTGGGCGAATCGCTCTGGAACTGAAATCGGAACGCTCATTGACATTTCCCCTATCTGAAAGTCTGTTAAACGCCGGAAAAATGAGTAAGTCCAAAAAAAATATTTTTTAAACTTTTTTCAATTTTACCCCTGTGGGATATATATTCTACCCACACATGTTTGGAACTCTCCTGGGGTGCCCTCACACATATTATTCCCTCATTTAGTGGATATTTTCACAAAAAAGTGACATTTTCAAAAATCCAAAATATTGGCTGAAAACGACTAAATATCCAGGACTCATTGGGCGAATCACTCTGGAACTGAAATCGGAACGCTCATTGACATTTGCCCTATCTGAAAGTCTGATAAACGCCGGAAAAATGACTAAGTCCAAAAAAAAATTTTTTTCAACTTTTTAAAATTTTACCCCCGTGGGATATATATTCAACCCACACACATTTGGAACTCTCCAGGGGTACCCTCACACATATTATTCCCTCATTTAGTGGATATTTTCACAAAAAAGTGAAATTTTGAAAAATCCAAAATATTGGCTGAAAACGACTAAGTATCAAGGACTCATTTTGCGATATGCTCTTGAACTGAAATCGGAACGCTCACTGACATTTCCCCTATCTGAAAGTCTGATAAACGCCGGAAAAATGACTAAGTCCCATAAAAAAATTTTTTCAACTTTATTCAATTTTACCCCCATGGGATATATATTCTACCCACACACATTTGGAACTCTCCTGGGGTACCCTCAGACATATTATTTCCTCATTTAGTGGATATTTTCACAAAAAAAGTGAAATTTTCAAAAATCCAAAATATTGGCTGAAAACGACTAAATATCAAGGGCTCATTGGGCAAATTGCTCTGGAACTGAAATCAGAACGCTCACTGACATTTCCCCTATCTGAAAGTCTGATAAACGCCGGAAAAATGACTAAGTAAAAAAAAAATTTTTTTAAACTTTTTTCAGTTTTACCCCTGTCAGATATATATTACACCCACACACATTTGGAACTCTCCTAGTGTACCCTCACACATATTATTCCCTCATTTAGTGGATATTTTCACAAAAAAGTGAAATTTTCAAAAATCCAGAAAATTGGCTGAAAACGACTAAATATCAAGGACTCATTGGGCAAATCGATCTGGAACTGAAATCGGAACGCTCACTGACATTTCCCTTATATGAAAGTCTGATAAACACCGGAAAAATGACTAAGTCCAAAAAAAAATTTTTTCAACTTTTTTCAAATTTACCCTCGTGGGATATATATTCTAGCCACACACATTTGGAACTCTCCTGGGGTACCCTCACACATATTATTCCCTGATTTAGTGGATATTTTCCCAAAAAAGTGAAATTTTGAAAAATCCAGAAAATTGGCTGAAAATGACAAAATATCAAGGACTCATTGGGCGAATCGCTCTAGAACTGAAATCGGAACGCTCACTGACATTTCCCCTATCTGAAAGTCTGATAAACGCCGGAAAAATAACTAAGTTCAAATAAACATTTTTTCAACTTTTTTCAATTTTACCCCTGTGGGATCTATATTCTACATACACACATTTGGTACTCTCCTGGGGTACCCTCACACATATCATTCCCTCATTTAGTGGATATTTTTACAAAAAAGTGAAATTTTGAAAAATCCTGAAAATTGGCTGAAAACGACTAAATATCAAGGACTCATTGGGCGAATCACTCTGGAACTGAAATCGGAACGCTCATTGACATTTGCCCTATCTGAAAGTCTGATAAACGCCGGAAAAATGACTAAGTCCAAAAAAAAATTTTTTTCAACTTTTTAAAATTTTACCCCCGTGGGATATATATTCTACCCACACACATTTGGAACTCTCCAGGGGTACCCTCACACATATTATTCCCTCATTTAGTGGATATTTTCACAAAAAAGTGAAATTTTGAAAAATCCAAAATATTGGCTGAAAACGACTAAGTATCAAGGACTCATTTTGCGATATGCTCTTGAACTGAAATCGGAACGCTCACTGACATTTCCCCTATCTGAAAGTCTGATAAACGCCGGAAAAATAACTAAGTTCAAATAAACATTTTTTCAACTTTTTTCAATTTTACCCCTGTGGGATCTATATTCTACATACACACATTTGGTACTCTCCTGGGGTACCCTCACACATATCATTCCCTCATTTAGTGGATATTTTTACAAAAAAGTGAAATTTTGAAAAATCCTGAAAATTGGCTGAAAACGACTAAATATCAAGGACTCATTGGGCGAATCACTCTGGAACTGAAATCGGAACGCTCATTGACATTTGCCCTATCTGAAAGTCTGATAAACGCCGGAAAAATGACTAAGTCCAAAAAAAAATTTTTTTCAACTTTTTAAAATTTTACCCCCGTGGGATATATATTCTACCCACACACATTTGGAACTCTCCAGGGGTACCCTCACACATATTATTCCCTCATTTAGTGGATATTTTCACAAAAAAGTGAAATTTTGAAAAATCCAAAATATTGGCTGAAAACGACTAAGTATCAAGGACTCATTTTGCGATATGCTCTTGAACTGAAATCGGAACGCTCACTGACATTTCCCCTATCTGAAAGTCTGATAAACGCCGGAAAAATGACTAAGTCCCATAAAAAAATTTTTTCAACTTTATTCAATTTTACCCCCATGGGATATATATTCTACCCACACACATTTGGAACTCTCCTGGGGTACCCTCACACATATTATTCCCTCATTTAGTGGATATTTTCACAAAAAAGTGAAATTTTCAAAAATCCAGAAAATTGGCTGAAAACTACTAAATATCAAGGACTCATTGGGCAAACCACTCTGGAACTGAAATCGGAACGCTCACTGACATTTCCCCTATCTGAAAGTCTGATGAATGCAGGAAAAATGACTAAGCCCAAAAAAAATTTTTTTCAACTTTTTTCAATTTTACCCCCGTGGGATATATATTCTACCCACACACATTTGGAACTCTCCTGGGGTACCCTCACACATATTATTCCCTCATTTAGTGGACATTTTCACAAAAAAGTGAAATTTTCAAAAATCCTGAAAATCAGCTGAAAACGACTAAATATCAAGGACTCATTGTGCGATCCGCTCTGGAACTAAAATCGGAATGCTCACTGACATTTCCCCTATCTGAAACTCTGATAAACGCCGGAAAAATGACTAAGTCCAAAAAAAAAATTTTTTCAACTTTTTTAAATTTTACCCTGTGGGATATATGTTCTACCCACACACATTTGGAACTCTCCTGGGGTACCCTCACACATATTATTCCCTCATTTAGTGGATATTTTCACAAAAAAGTGAAATTTTCAAAAATCCAGAAAATTGGCTGAAAACGACTAAATATCAAGGACTCATTGGGCGAATCGCTCTGGAACTGAAATCGGAATTCTCCCTGACATTTCCAATATCTGAAAGTCTGATAAACGCCGGAAAAATTAGTAAGTCTAAAAAAAAAATTTATTCAACTTTTTTCAATTTTACCCCCGTGGGATATATATTCTACCCACACACATTTGGAACTCTCCTGGGGTTTCCTCACACATATTATTCCCTCATTTAGTGGATATTTTCACAAAAAACTGAAATTTTCAAAAATCCAAAATATTGGCTGAAAATGATTAAATATCCAGGACTCATTGGGCGAATCGCTCTGGAACTGAAAGCGGAACGCTCACTGACATTTGCCCTATCTGAAAGTCTGATAAACGTCGGAAAAATTAATAAGTCCCCAAAAAATTTTTTTTCAACTTTTTTCAATTTTACCTAGTGGGATATATATTCTACCCACACACATTTGGAACTCTCCTGGGGTACCCTCACACATATTATTCCCTCATTTAGTGGATATTTTTACAAAAAAGTGAAATTTTCAAAAATCCTGAAAATTGGCTGAAAACGACTAAATATCAAGGACTCATTGCGCGAATCGCTCTGGAACTGAAATCGGAATTCTCACTGACATTTCCCCTATCTGAAAGTCTGATAAACGTCGGAAAAATGAATAAGTCCCAAAAAAAATTTTTTTCAACTTTTTTCAATTTTACCCCCGTGGGATATATATTCTACCCACACACATTTGGAACTCTCCTGGGGTTTCCTCACACATATTATTCCCTCATTTAGTGGATATTTTCACAAAAAAGAGAAATTTTCAAAAATCCAAAATATTGGCTGAAAACGACTAAATATCAAGGACTCATTGTGCGATATGCTCTGGAACTGAAATCGGAACGCTCACTGACATTTCCCCTATCTGAAAGTCTGATCAACGCTGGAAAAATTACTAAGTGCAAAAAAAAATTTTTTTCAACTTTTTTCAATTTTAACCCTGTGGGATATATATTCTACCCACACACATTTGGAACTCTCCTGGGGTACCCTCACACATATTATTCCCTCATTTAGTGGATATTTTCACAAAAAAGAGAAATTTTCAAAAATCCAAAATATTGGCTGAAAACGACTAAATATCAAGGACTCATTGTGCGATATGCTCTGGAACTGAAATCGGAACGCTCACTGACATTTCCCCTATCTGAAAGTCTGATAAACGCCGGAAAAATGACTAAGTCCCAAAAAAATTTTTTTTTCAACTTTTTTCAATTTTACCCCCATGGGATATATATTCTATCCACACACATTTGGAATTCTCCTGGGTTACCCTCACACATATTATTCCCTCATTTAGTGGATATTTTCACAAAAAAAGTGAAATTTTCAAAAATCAAAAATATTTCCTGAAAACGACTAAATATCCAGGACTCATTGGGCGAATCGCTCTGGAACTGAAATCGGAACGCTCACTGACATTTGCCCTATCTGAAAGTCTGATAAACGTCGGAAAAATTAATAAGTCCCAAAAAATTTTTTTTCAACCTTTTTCAATTTTACCTAGTGGGATATATATTCTACCCACACACATTTGGAACTCTCCTGGGGTACCCTCACACATATTATTCCCTCATTTAGTGGATATTTTCACAAAAAAGTGACATTTTCAAAAATCCAAAATATTGGCTGAAAACGACTAAATATCAAGGACTCATTGTGCGATCTGCTCTGGAACTGAAATCGGAACGCTCACTGACATTTCCCCTATCTGAAAGTCTGTTAAACGCCGGAAAAAATACTAAATCCAAACAAAATTTTTTTCAACTTTTTTCAATTTTACCCCCGTGGGATATATATTCTACCCACACACATTTGGAACTCTCCTGGGGTACCCTCACACATATTATTCCCTCATTTAGTGGATATTTTCACAAAAAAGTAAAATTTTCAAAAATCCACAAAATTGGTTGACAACGACTAAATATCAAGGACTCATTGGGCGATCCGCTCTGGAACTGAAATTTTTAACGCTCACTGACATTTCCCCTATCTGAAAGTCTGATAAACGCCGGAAAAATGACTGAAGTCCAAAAAAAAATTTTTTTCAACTTTTTTCAATTTTACCCTTGTGGGATATATATTCTACCCACACACATTTGTAACTCTCCTGGGGTACCCTCACACATATTATTACCTCATTTAGTGGATATTTTCACAAAAAAGTGAAATTTTCAAAAATCCAGAAAATTGGCTGAAAACGACTAAATTTCAAGGACTCATTGGGTGAATCGCTCTGGAACTGAAATTGGAACGCTCACTCACATTTGCCCTTTCTGAAAGTCAGATAAACACAGGAAAAATGACTAAGTGCAAAAAAAAAATTTTTTTCAACTTTTTTCAATTTTAACCCTGTGGGATATATATTCTACCCACACACATTTGGAACTCTCATGGGGTACCCTCACACATATTATTCCCTCATTTAGTGGATATTTTCACAAAAAAGTGAAATTTTCAAAAATCCAAAATATTGGCTGAAAATGACTAAATATCAAGGACTCATTGGGCGAATCGCTCTGGATCTGAAATCGGAACGCTCACTCCCTAGCTTGCTCCCTATCTGAAAGTCTGATAAACGCCGGAAAAATGACGAAGTCCAAAAAAAAATTTTTTTTCAACTTTTTTCAATTTTAATCCTGTGGGATATATATTCTACCCACACACATTTGGAACTCTCCTGGGGTACCCTCACACATATTATTCCCTCATTTAGTGGATATTTTTACAAAAAAGTGAAATTTTCAAAAATCCAGAAAATTGGCTGAAAACGACTAAATATCAAGGACTCATTGGTCAAATCGCTCTGGAACTGTAATCGGAACGCTCACTCCCTATCTGAAAGTCTGATAAATGCCGGAAAAATAACTAAGTCCAAAAAAAAAATTTTTTCAACTTTTTGCAATTTTACCCCCCGTGTGATATATATTCTTCCCACACACATTTGGAACTCTCCTGGGTTACCCTCACACATATTATTCCCTCATTTAGTGGATATTTTCACAAAAAAGGGAAATTTTCAAAAATCCAAAATATTGGCTGAAAACGACTAAATATCAAGGACTCATTGTGCTATCTGCTCTGGAATTGAAATCGGAATGCTCACTGACATTTCCCCTATCTGAAAGTCTGATAAACGCCGGAAAAATGACTAAGTCCAAAAAAAAATTTTTTTAAACTTTTTTCAATTTTACCCCGTGGGATATATGTTCTACCCACACACATTTGGATCTCTCCTGGGGTACCCTCACACATATTATTCCCTCATTTAGTGGATATTTTCACAAACAAGTGAAATTTTCAAAAATCCAGAAAATTGGCTGAAAACTACTAAATATCAAGGACTCATTGGGCAAACCACTCTGGAACTGAAATCGGAACGCTCACTGACATTTCCCCTATCTGAAAGTCTGATGAATGCAGGAAAAATGACTAAGCCCAAAAAAAATTTTTTTCAACTTTTTTCAATTTTACCCCCGTGGGATATATATTCTACCCACACACATTTGGAACTCTCCTGGGGTACCCTCACACATATTATTCCCTCATTTAGTGGACATTTTCACAAAAAAGTGAAATTTTCAAAAATCCTGAAAAGCAGCTGAAAACGACTAAATATCAAGGACTCATTGTGCGATCCGCTCTGGAACTAAAATCGGAATGCTCACTGACATTTCCCCTATCTGAAACTCTGATAAACGCCAGAAAAATGACTAAGTCTAAAAAAAAAATTTATTCAACTTTTTCAATTTTACCCCGTGGGATATATATTCTACCCACACACATTTGGAACTCTCCCGGGGTACCCTCACACATATTATTCCCTCATTTAGTGGATATTTTCACAAAAAAGTGAAATTTTCAAAAATTCAGAAAATTGCCTGACAACGAGGAAATATCAATGACTCACTGGGCGAATCGCTCTGGAACTGAAATCGGAACGCTCACTCCCTATCTGAAAGTCTGATAAATGCCGGAAAAATGACTAAGTCCAAAAAAAAATTTTTTTTTAACTTTTTTCAATTTTACCCCCGTGGGATATATATTCTACCCACACACATTTGGAACTCTCCTGGGGTACCCTCACACATATTATTCCCTCATTTAGTGGATATTTTCACAAAAAAAGTGAAATTTTCAAAAATGCAGAAAATTGGCTGAAAACGACTAAATATCAAGGACTCATTGTGCGATCCGCTCTGGAACTGAAATCGGAAAGCTCACTGACATTTCCCCTATCTGAAAGTCTGATAAATGCCGGAAAAATGACTGCTGAGTCACGGTTTTGGTGACTCACCAGCGACCTCACCAGCGATGTCGCTGTGTGTGACACTTTGCAACGAACAGGCCCCTGCTGTGAGGTCGCTGATCGTTGCAAAGTGTCCTGGACCATTTTTTGGTCGTTGGCCTCCCGCTGGCCAGCACACATCGCTGTGTGTGACCAGCGAGACCAACGATCTGGCTGGTAACTATGGTAAACATCGGGTTACTAGGGGCACGCGCGCACTTAGTAACCCGCTGTTTACCATGGATACCACTCTGCTACGGTGCGCGGAGGCTCCCGCGCACCGTAGCAGAGTGGTATCCGTGGTAAACAGCGGGTTACTAGGGGCACACGCGCACTTAGTAACCCGATGTTTACCATAGTTACCAGCCTGCTCCTGCTTGCAGCAGGCTGGTAACGGGAGCAGGACATCGTGGAACGATTCTTTCCACAATATCGCTGCTCCCCTCATCGCTGGTGAGCCTGCCTGTTTGACAGCTCACCAGCAATGTATTAGCGATGCAGCAACGATCCCTGACAGGTCGTATCGTTGTCGGGATCGCTGCTGCATCACTTAGTGTGACGGGGCCCTAAGTCTAAAAAAAAATTTTTTTCAACTTTTTTCAATTTTACCCCTGTGGGATATATATTCTACCCACACACATTTGGAACACTCCTGGGGTACCCTCACACATATTATTCCCTCATTTAGTGGATATTTTCACAAAAAAGTGAAATTTTCAAAAATCCAAAATATTGGCTGAAAACGACGAAATATCAAGGGCTCATTGGGTGAATCGCTCTGGAACTGAAATCGGAGCGCTCACAGACATTTCCCCTATCTGAAAGTATGATAAACGCCAGAAAAATAACTACGTCCAAAAAAAAATTTTTTTCAACTTTTTGCAATTTTACCCCCCGTGTGTTATATATTCTTCCCAGACACATTTGGAACTCTCCTGGGGTACCCTCACACATATTATTCCCTCATTTAGTGGATATTTTCACAAAAAAGGGAAATTTTCAAAAATCCAAAATATTGGCTGAAAATGACTAAATATCAAGGACTCATTGGGCGAATCGCTCTGGAACTGAAATCGGAATTCTCACTGACATTTCCCCTATCTGAAAGTCTGAGAAACGGCGGATAAATGACTAAGTCCAAAAAAAAAATTTTTTCAACTTTTTCAATTTTACCCCGTGGGATATATATTCTACCCACACACATTTGGAACTCTCCCGGGGTACCCTCACACATATTATTCCCTCATTTAGTGGATATTTTCACAAAAAAGTGAAATTTTCAAAAATTCAGAAAATTGCCTGACAACGACGAAATATCAATGACTCACTGGGCGAATCGCTCTGGAACTGAAATCGGAACGCTCACTCCCTATCTGAAAATCTGATAAATGCCGGAAAAATGACTAAGTCCAAAAAAAATTTTTTTTTAACTTTTTTCAATTTTACCCCCGTGGGATATATATTCTACGCACACACATTTGGAACTCTCCTGGGGTACCCTCACACATATTATTCCCTCATTTAGTGGATATTTTCACAAAAAAAGTGAAATTTTCAAAAATGCAGAAAATTGGCTGAAAACGACTAAATATCAAGGACTCATTGTGCGATCCGCTCTGGAACTGAAATCGGAAAGCTCACTGACATTTCCCCTATCTGAAAGTCTGATGAACGCCGGAAAAATGACTGCTGAGTCACGGTTTTGGTGACTCACCAGCGACCTCACCAGCGATGTCGCTGTGTGTGACACTTTGCAACGATCAGGCCCCTGCTGTGAGGTCGCTGATCGTTGCAAAGTGTCCTGGACCATTTTTTGGTCGTTGGCCTCCCGCTGGCCAGCACACATCGCTGTGTGTGACCAGCGGGACCAACGATCTGGCTGGTAACTATGGTAAACATCGGGTTACTAGGGGCACGCGCGCACTTAGTAACCCGCTGTTTACCATGGATACCACTCTGCTACGGGGTGCGGAGGCTCCCGCGCACCGTAGCAGAGTGGTATCCATGGTAAACAGCGGGTTACTAGGGGCACACGCACACTTAGTAACCCGATGTTTACCATAGTTACCAGCCTGCTCCTGCTTGCAGCAGGCTGGTAACGGGAGCAGGACATCGTGGAACGATTCTTTCCACAATATCGCTGCTCCCCTCATCGCTGGTGAGCCTGCCTGTTTGACAGCTCACCAGCGATGTATTAGCGATGAAGCAACGATCCCTGACAGGTCATATCGTTGTCGGGATCGCTGCTGCATCGCTTAGTGTGACGGGGCCCTAAGTCGAAAAAAAAAAATTTTTCAACTTTTTTCAATTTTACCCCTGTGGGATATATATTCTACCCACACACATTTGGAACACTCCTGGGGTACCCTCACACATATTATTCCCTCATTTAGTGGATATTTTCACAAAAAAGTGAAATTTTCAAAAATCCAAAATATTGGCTGAAAACCACTAAATATCAAGCACTCATTGGGTGAATCGCTCTGGAACTGAAATCGGAACGCTCACTGACATTTCCCCTATCTGAAAGTATGATAAACGCCGGAAAAATGACTAAGTCCAAAAAAAATTTTTTTTCAACTTTTTTCAATTTTACCCCCGTCGGATATATATTCTACCCACACACATTTGGAACTCTCCTGGGGCACCCTCACACATATTATTCCCTCATTTAGTGGATATTTTCACAAAAAAGTAAAATTTTTAAAAATCCAAAAAATTGGCTGAAAACGACTAAATTTCAAGGACTCATTGGGTGAATCGCTCTGGAACTGAAATTGGAACGCTCACTCACATTTGCCCTATCTGAAAGTCTGATAAACGCCGGAAAAATGACTAAGTGCAAAAAAAAAATTTTTTTAAACTTTTTTCAATTTTAACCCTGTGGGATATATATTCTACCCACACACATTTGGAACTCTCATGGGGTACCCTCACACATATAATTCCTTCATTTAGTGGATATTTTCAAAAAAGGTAAATTTTCAAAAATCCAAAATATTGGCTGAAAATGACTAAATATCAAGGACTCATTGGGCGAATCGCTCTGGAACTGAAATCGGAACGCTCACTGACATTTCCCCTATCTGAAAGTCTGATAAACGCCGAAAAAAATACTAAATCCAAACAAAATTTTTTTTCAACTTTTTTCAATTTTACCCCCGTGGGATATATATTCTACCCACACACATTTGGAACTCTCCTGGGGTACCCTCACACATATTATTCCCTCATTTAGTGGATATTTTCACAAAAAAGTGAAATTTTCAAAAATTCAGAAAATTGCATGACAACGACGAAATATCAAGGACTCATTGGGCGAATCGCTCTGGAACTGAAATCGGAATGCTCACTCCCTAGCTTACTCCCTGTAACGGGTCTGGGAGGCGGAACCTCTGAGCAACTATACAAGGGGGCGGTCCTTGTAAGGAAGCGAGTGGCACCCAGGGAAGACGAGCAGGAAATCACGGCAAGTGACAGGGACAGTCTCTGGGTAGAAGGGCAGGTAGTCACGGCAAGTGACAGGGACAGTCTCTGGACAGGCAGATGGTCACGGCTAGTGACGGCAGAGCCTCCAGGTAGGCTAGCAGGCAGGTAGCAGATGAGCACTCCCAGGTGAGCAGACAAGAGTCTCTGGACAGGCAGGTGGTCACGGCAAGTGACGGCGGGACCTCCAGGTAGGCTAGCAGGCAGGTAGCAGATGAGCGCTCCCAGGTGAGCAGACAAGAGTCTCTGGACAGGCAGGTGGTCACGGCAAGTGATGGCGGAGCCTCCAGGTAGGCTAGCAGGCAGGTAGCAGACGAGCGCTCCCAGGTGAGCGGGCAGGCTGGTCCATAGACAGACTGAGAGGTGTCGGAAGGCAGACCGTCGGACCGCAGGCTTGCAAGCAGGTAAACGGATATCTGGCAGGTATCAAGCAGGAATCTGGCAGGTGACTGGCAGGTAACAGGCAGGAATCTGGCAGGTGACTGGCAGGTAACAGGCAGGAATCTGGCAAGTGACTGGCAGGTAACTGGAAACGGAACCTGAGGGCTGAAGCAGAGTGAAGGCTTTGCAACAACATTGTTCGGGCACCTCCATTTTGGAGGAGGTGCCTTATATATGGTGAAGTCCACCGGTCATTGGCCGGGGACTCCTTAGGACGGCGCGCGCAGCCCCTTTAAGAGAGGGGGAGCGCGTGCGCGCGCGCCCTAAGCACCGTGGCCGGGAAGCAGCGCGCTGCCAACAGAGCGGGAGGAAGACGCCGGGCACAGAGCGGAGAGGTGAGGGGAACAGCGTCCCTGCCTAGCAGGAGGCAGGGACGCTGACGCTACAGTACCCCCCCCTTTAGGCCCCCTTTTTTAGGCCAGTCAGAAATTTATCAAGGATGAGAGGGGCATGGATGTTCTCCCGGGGCTCCCACGTTCTCTCCTCAGGACCAAACCCCTTCCAATCTACCAGAAAAAAGGTTTTTCCTCTTACCCTTTTGGTGGCCAGAATGTTCTCTACCTCAAACTCGTTCTCAGCGGAAACCGGAGCAGGAGACGTACCTGTAGACTTGGAAAAAGAGTTAAATACCACGGATTTGAGGAGAGATACATGGAAGGAGTTAGGGATCCGCAAGTTGGCCGGGAGTTTTAATTTATAGGCCACCGGGTTGATCTGTTTGATAACTTCCAGTGGGCCGATGAACCGAGGCCCTAACTTGTAGGAGGGAATCTTGAGCCGGACATATTTGGATGAGAGCCAGACTTTATCTCCAGGACGGAATTGTGGAGGATCCAGGCGTTTCTTGTCAGCGTGTTTTTTCATCCGTTCGGACGACTGAAGGAGTGCGGATCGTGTACTCTCCCAAATGGAGGAGAATTCGCGAACGAGAGATTCCGCAGCCGGATTGTCCACCGAGGTGGAGACGGGAAATGGGATCCAAGGATGCTGACCAAAGACTACAAAAAACGGGGATTTGGAGGAAGATACGCTCTCGTGTTTATTGTAAGAGAACTCGGCCCATGGTAGGAGATCCACCCAGTCCGAATGGTGGGCATTAACGAAGTGCCGGAGGTAACTGGTCAGGTTCTGATTGATCCGCTCCACTTGACCATTGGACTGTGGATGGTAAGAGGAGAAGTCCAGAGTGACGTCAAGCAACTTACATGTGGCTCTCCAGAAGCGTGAGGTGAACTGAACCCCACGATCTGACACAATGTGGAGGGGCAGGCCATGGAGACGGAAGATGTGGCGGATAAAGTCTTTAGCCAGTTCGGGTGCAGACGGGAGACCCGGCAGGGGAATGAAGTGCGCCATCTTGGAGAAACGATCAGCGACCACCCAAATGACCGTACAACCGGCAGAGACAGGAAGATCCGTTATAAAGTCCATAGCAATATGCTGCCACGGGACAGCAGGTACTGGAAGAGGAAGAAGGCGACCGGCTGGCAGGTGTCTCGGAACTTTGTTGCGGGCGCAGGACACACAGGCAGAAACAAAGTCTATTACATCCTTGTGCAGGGTAGGCCACCAGTAATGCCGGGTAATGAGCTGGAGGGTCTTTTTCTGACTGGCGTGGCCAGCTAGCTTAGACGAATGACCCCAGTGTAGGACCTTCTTCCGATCAGGTACAGTTACAAACGTCTTACCAGGAGGGAGACGATTTAGATTCACGGGAGCCACTTGCATTACTCTGGCGGGATCAATGATATAATTAGGTTCCTCCTCTTGATCAGACACCAGGAAGGATCGGGACAAGGCGTCAGCTTTGATGTTTTTGTCTGCCGGGCGAAAATGAAGAACAAATCAAAGCAGGCAAAAAAACAAGGACCACCGGGCTTGGCGCGAGTTAAGTCTCTGGGCGCTCTGAAGGTAAGCCAAGTTCTTGTGGTCCGTGTAAATTATTACCGGGTGAAGAGCCCCCTCGAGCAGGTAATGCCACTCCTCCAGTGCCAGCTTGATGGCTAACAATTTACGATCTCCAATAGAATAGTTATGCTCAGAAGAGGAGAAGAGATTGGAGAAAAAAACGCAGGTTACCATTCTCCCGGAAGATGACTTTTGGGTAAGTACCGCCCCGGCTCCGGAGGAGGAAGCGTCAACTTCTAGGAAGAATTGTTTGTTGCCGTCCGGACGATGCAGCACCGGGGCGGAGGAGAAGGCCTGTTTTAAGGAAAGAAAGGCCTCCTCAGCTTCGGGCGGCCATCTTCTGGGATTAGTACCCTTACGAGTGAGCGCAGAGATAGGGGCAGTCCGGGAAGAGAAGTGCGGTATGAAGAGGCGGTAATAGTTGGCGAAGCCCAGGAACCGCTGAATAGCCTTCAACCCCTCTGGTCGGGGCCACTTCTGGATGCCAGACAGTTTCTCAGGATCCATTTGTAGGCCGGTCTGAGAGATTATGTAGCCCAGAAATGGAAGAGAGGTCTGCTCAAAGATGCACTTCTCATATTTAGCGTAGAGGTGGTTCTGCCTGAGCCTGAGCAGGACCTGACGAACATCCCTCCGGTGAGTAGGAAGGTCCGGAGAGAAGACCAAGATGTCGTCCAGGTACACCACCACGCAGGAGTAGAGAAGGTCACGGAAGATGTCATTGACCAAATCTTGAAAGATGGCAGGAGCGTTACAGAGACCGAAGGGCATTACAAGGTACTCATAGTGGCCGTCCCAGGTGTTGAATGCCGTCTTCCACTCATCCCCCTGACGGATACGGACCAGGTTATACGCCCCACGGAGATCCAGTTTGGTGAAGATTCTAGCCCCCCTCAGGCGGTCAAATAATTCAGGAATGAGCGGGAGGGGGTATTTATTCTTCACTGTAATCTGGTTAAGGCCTCTATAATCTATACATGGACGGAGTGAGCCGTCCTTCTTTTTGACGAAGAAGAAGCCTGCTCCCGCCGGGGAGGTAGATTTCCGGATAAATCCCCGGGCCAGATTCTCCTCAATATATTCTGACATGGACTGGGTCTCCGCTGCGGACAAAGGGTAGATACGCCCACGGGGAGGAGTAGAGCCGGGTATCAGGTCGATTGGACAATCGTATGGTCTATGAGGGGGTAATGTCTCTGCTTCTTTTTTATTGAAGACATCCGCATAAGACCAATAGGGAACCGGTAGACGGGGTAGACTGACTGGGGTAGGAGAAGGACGAGCAGGATGAACGGGAACTAGACAAGTCCTATGGCAGTCCTGTCCCCAGCGAAGGACTTCTCCGGTCTGCCAGTCAAGCACGGGTGCATGTTTCTGGAGCCAAGGTAGGCCAAACAGGAGTGCGTGAGAGAGTCCAGGCAGAACATGAAAGGACATGCTCTCAGAATGCAGCATTCCCACCTGCAGAGTTATGGATTCGGTGATGAGTTGGATGGGATGTGGTAAGAGGCCCCCATCCACGGTGGCGACAGATAAGGGTACAGCCAGAGGTTTGGTGGGAATGCGGTATTTCTCTACCAGAGACTGAGAAATGAGATTTCCAGCAGCTCCTGAGTCAAGTTGAGCCAGTTCGAAATAGCGGTTCTCTCCGCAGGTGATAGAGACTGACAGCATCAGAGATGGATAGGGTTTACTTTTGTCTAGGACGACCTCTCTGAGCGATCCTAGACACAGGCGTTTTCCGACCTCTCTGGGCAGGAACAGATCCGGTGCTCCTTACTGCCACAGTAGAAGCAGCTCCCCTCGGCACGGCGTAAGTCTTGACGGGTTTTGACCATCTTGGTCTGGTCGACCTGCATAGGCTCAGGTGAGTGTGCCTGGTGAGTAACGGAGGGAGAGACGGGTTTCTGGAAGGTGGGGGCTAGACGTGGAAACCTCCTCTCACGGGTGACCTCTTTGGCGCGCTCCTGGAATCGGATGTCAATCCGGGTGGCAAGTGTTATTAAGTCGTCAAGAGTGGTAGGAATGTCCCGACCGGCGAGTTCATCTTTAATACGGCCGGACAGACCCTCCCAGAAGACAGACACCAGAGCGTCGTTATCCCAGGCCAGCTCTGAAGCAAGGGTACGGAACCGTATGGCATATTGGCCCACGGTGAGATCTCCTTGACGGAGGCGTAGCAGAGACGATGCGGATGAGGCCTTCCGTCCGGGTTCGTCGAAGATTTTCCGGAAAGCTGTGAGACTGGCTGGCAGGTCGGGCACCAGGGGATTTCCTCTCTCCCACAGAGGATTTAGCCAAGCCAGAGCCTCCCCCGTGAGGTGGGACATGATAAAGGCTACTTTGGACCGGTCGGAGATAAACTGGTGGGACAAGAGTTCAAAGTGCAGGGTGCACTGGTTTATGAAGCCCCGAGCTTGAGCGGAGTCACCTCCGAAACGAGGAGGTGCAGAAAACCGGGGTCCGGGACAGGATGCCATGGTATTGGTTTGCAGTGGCGCTGCCGGGTTGCGAGTCATGACACTAGCGGTGGTTGCAGGTGGAGCAGACAGAGTGTCCAGGCGAGAGTTGACACTTCGCAGGTGACTCAGGATGGACTCCTGTTGGGACCTCTACCGGGACAGTTCATGACATAGGTCCGAGAGCGAGGGAGCTTGGGTGTCACCGGATTCCATGGCCCGAGCAAACTGTAACGGGTCTGGGAGGCGGAACCTCTGAGCAACTATACAAGGGGGCGGTCCTTGTAAGGAAGCGGGTGGCTTCCAGGGAAGACGGGCAGGAAATCACGGCAAGTGACAGGGACAGTCTCTGGGTAGAAGGGCAGGTAGTCACGGCAAGTGACAGGGACAGTCTCTGGGTAGAAGGGCAGGTAGTCACGGCAAGTGACAGGGACAGTCTCTGGGTAGAAGGACGGGTACTTACGGCAAGTGACAGGGACAGTCTCTGGACAGGCAGGTGGTCACGGCTAGTGACGGCAGAGCCTCCAGGTAGGCTAGCAGGCAGGTAGCAGGTGAGCGCTCCTAGGTGAGCAGGCGAGAGTCTCTGGACAGGCAGGTGGTCACGGCTAGTGACGGCAGAGCCTCCAGGTAGGCTAGCAGGCAGGTAGCAGATGAGCGCTCCCATGTGAGCAGACAAGAGTCTCTGGACAGGCAAGTGGTCACGGCAAGTGACGGCGGGACCTCCAGGTAGGCTAGCAGGCAGGTAGCAGATGAGCACTCCCAGGTGAGCAGACAAGTCTCTGGAAAGGCAGGTGGTCACGGCAAGTGACGGCGGAGCCTCCAGGTAGGCTAGCAGGCAGGTAGCAGACGAGCGCTCCCAGGTGAGCGGGCAGGCTGGTCCATAGACAGACTGACAGGTGTCGGAAGGCAGACCGTCGGACCGCAGGCTTGCAAGCAGATAAACGGATATCTGGCAGATATCAAGCAGGAATCTGGCAGGTGACTGGCAGGTAACAGGCAGGAATCTGGCAGGTGACTGGCAGGTTACAGGCAGGTAACAGGCAGGAATCTGGCAGGTGACTGGCAGGTATATGGAAACGGAACCTGAGGGCTGAAGCAGAGTGAAGGCTTTGCAACAACATTGTTCGGGCACCTCCATTTTGGAGGAGGCTTCTTATATATGGTGAAGTCCTCCAGCCATTGGCCGGGGACTCCTTAGGACGGCGCGCGCGGCCCCTTTAAGAGAGGGGGAGCGCACGCCCTAAGCGCCGTGGCCGGGAAGCAGCGCGCGCTGCCAGCAGAGCGGGAGGAAGACGCCGGGCACAGAGCGCAGATGTGAGGGGAACAGCGTCCCTGCCAAGCAGGAGGCAGGGACGCCGACGCTACACTCCCTATCTGAAAGTCTGATAAACGCCGGAAAAATGACTAAGTCCAAAAAAAAATTTTTTTTAAACTTTTTGGAATTTTAATCCTGTTGGATATGTATTCTACCCACACACATTTGGAACTCTCCTGGGGTACCCTCACACATATTATTCCCTCATTTAGTGGATATTTTCACAAAAAAGTGAAATTTTCAAAAATCCAGAAAATTGGCTGAAAATGACTAAATATCAAGGACTCATTGTGCGATCTGCTCTGGAACTGAAATCGGAACGCTCACTGACATTTCCCCTATCTGAAAGTCTGATAAACGCCGGAAAAATTACTAAGTCCAAAAAAAAATTTTTTTAAACTTTTTTCAATTTTACCCCCGTGGGATATATATTCTACCCACACACATTTGGAACTCTCCTGGGGTACCCTCACACATTTTATTCCCTCATTTAGTGGATATTTTCACAAAAAAGTGAAATTTTCAAAAATCCAAAATATTGGCTGAAAACGACTAAATATCAAGGACTCATTGGGCGAATCGTTCTGGAACTGAAATCGGAAGGCTCACTGACATTTGCCCTATCTGAAAGTCTGATAAACGCCGTAAAAGTGACTAAGCCCCAAAAAAAATTTTTTTCAACTTTTTTCAATTTTACCCCGTGTGATATATATTCTACCCACAAACATTTGGAACTCTCCTGGGGTACCCTCGCACATATTATTCCCTCATTTAGTGGATATTTTCAGAAAAAAGTAAAATTTTCAAAAATCCAGAAAATTGGCTGAAAACGACTAAATATCAAGGACTCATTGGGTGAATCGCTCTGGAACTGAAATCGGAATGCTCACTGACATTTGCCCTATCTGAAAGTCTGATAAACGCCGGAAAAATGACTAAGTCCCCAAAAAAATTTTTTTCAACTTTTTTCAATTTTACCCCGTGTGATATATATTTAACCCACAAACATTTGGAACTCTCCTGGGGTACCCTCACACAAATTATTCCCTCATTTAGTGGATATTTTCAGAAAAAAGTAACATTTTCAAAAATCCAGAAAATTGGCTGAAAACGACTAAATATCAAGGACTCATTGGGTGAATCGCTCTGGAACTGAAATCGGAACGCTCACTGAAATTTGCCCTATCTGAAAGTCTGATAAATGCCGGAAAAATGACTAAGTCCCCAAAAAAAATTTTTTCAACTTTTTTCAATTTTACCCCGTGTGATATATATTCTACCTACAAACATTTGGAACTCTCCTGGGGTACCCTCACACAAATTATTCCTTCATTTAGTGGATATTTTCAGAAAAAAGTAACATTTTCAAAAATCCAGAAAATTGGCTGAAAACGACTAAATATCAAGGACTCATTGGGTGAATCACTCTGGAAGTGAAATCGGAATGCTCACTGACATTTCCCCTATCTGAAACTCTGATAAACGCCGGAAAAATGACTAATTCCAAAAAAAAAAATTTTTCAACTTATTTCAATTTTACCCCCGTGTGAAATATATTCTACCCACACACATTTGGAACTCTCCTGGGGTACCCTCACATATATTATTCCCTCATTTAGTGGATATTTTCACAAAAAAGTGAAATTTTCAAAAATCCAAAATATTGGCTGAAAACGACTAAATATCAAGGACTCATTGGGCGAATCGCTCTGGAACTGAAATCGGAACGCTCACTGACATTTCCCCTATCTGAAACTCTGATAAACGCCGGAAAAATGACTAATTCCAAAAAAAAAATTATTTTCAACTTTTTTCAATTTTACCCCTGTGGGATATATATTCTACAGACACACATTTGGAACTCTTCTGGGGTACCCTCACACATATTATTCTCTCATTTAGTGGATATTTTCACAAAAAATTAAAATTTTCAAAAATCCAGAAAATTGGCTGAAAACGACTAAATATCAAGGACTCATTGTGCGATCCACTCTGGAACTGAAATCGGAACGCTCACTGACATTTGCCCTATCTGAAAATCTGATAAACGCCGTAAAAGTGACTAAGCCCCAAAAAAAATTTTTTTCAACTTTTTTCAATTTTACCCCGTGTGATATATATTCTACCCACAAACATTTGGAACTCTCCTGGGGTACCCTCGCACATATTATTCCCTCATTTAGTGGATATTTTCAGAAAAAAGTAAAATTTTCAAAAATCCAGAAAATTGGCTGAAAACTACTAAATATCAAGGACTCATTGGGTGAATCGCTCTGGAACTGAAATCGGAATGCTCACTGACATTTCCCCTATCTGAAACTCTGATAAACGCCGGAAAAATGACTAATTCCAAAAAAAATTTTTTTTCAATTTTACCCCCGTGGGATATATATTCTTCCCACACACATTTGGAACTCTCCTGGGGTACCCTCACACATATTATTCCCTCATTTAGTGGATATTTTCACAAAAAAGTGAAATTTTCAAAAATCCAAAATATTGGCTGAAAACGACTAAATATCAAGGACTCATTGTGCGATCTGCTCTGGAACTGAAATCGGAACGCTCACTGACATTTCCCCTATCTGAATCTCTGATAAACGCCGGAAAAATGACTAATTCCAAAAAAAAATTTTTTTAAACTTTTTTCAATTTTACCCCCGTGGGATATATATTCTACCAACACACATTTGGAACTCTCCTGGGGTACCCTCACACATATTATTCCCTCATTTAGTGGATATTTTCACAAAAAAGTAACATTTTCAAAAATCCAGAAAATTGGCTGAAAACGACTAAATATCAAGGACTCATTGGGCGAATCGCTCTGGAACTGAAATTTGAATGCTCACTGACATTTCCCCTATCTGAAAGTCTGATAAATGCCGGAGAAATGACTAAGTCCAAAAAAAAAATTTTTTCAACTTTTTTCAATTTTACCCCCGTGTGATATATATTCTACCCACACACATTTGGAACTCTCGTGGGGTACCCTCACACATATTATTCCCTCATTTAGTGGATATTTTCACAAAAAAGTGAAATTTTCAAAAATCCAAAATATTGGCTGAAAACGACTAAATATCAAGGACTCATTGGGCGAATCGCTCTGGAACTGAAATCGGAACGCTCACTGACATTTGCCCTATCTGAAAGTCTGATAAACGCCGTAAAAATGACTAAGTCCCCAAAAAAATTTTTTTCAACTTTTTTCAATTTTACCCCGTGTGATATATATTCTACCCACAAACATTTGGAACTCTCCTGGGGTACCCTCACACATATTATTCCCTCATTTAGTGGATATTTTCAGAAAAAAGTACAATTTTCAAAAATCCAGAAAATTGGCTGAAAACGACTAAATATCAAGGACTCATTGGGTGAATCGCTCTGGAACTGAAATCGGAACGCTCACTGACATTTGCCCTATCTGAAAGTCTGATAAATGCCGGAAAAATGACTAAGTCCCCAAAAAAAATTTTTTCAACTTTTTTCAATTTTACCCCGTGTGATATATATTCTACCCACAAACATTTGGAACTCTCCTGGGGTACCCTCACAAATTATTCCCTCATTTAGTGGATATTTTCAGAAAAAAGTAACATTTTCAAAAATCCAGAAAATTGGCTGAAAACGACTAAATATCAAGGACTCATTGGGTGAATCACTCTGGAACTGAAATCGGAATGCTCACTGACATTTCCCCTATCTGAAACTCTGATAAACGCCGGAAAAATGACTAATTCCAAAAAAAAAATTTTTTCAACTTTTTTCAATTTTACCCCCGTGGGATATATATTCTACCCACACACATTTGGAACTCTCCTGGGGTACCTTCACACATATTATTCCCTCATTTAGTGGATATTTTCACAAAAAAGTGAAATTTTCAAAAATCCAGAAAATTGGCTGAAAACGACTAAATATCAAGGACTCATTGGGTGAATCGCTCTGGAACTGAAATCGGAACGCTCACTGACATTTCCCCTATCTGAAACTCTGATAAACGCCGGAAAAATGACTAATTCCAAAAAAAAATTATTTTCAACTTTTTTCAATTTTACCCCTGTGGGATATATATTCTACAAACACACATTTGGAACTCTTCTGGGGTACCCTCACACATATTATTCTCTCATTTAGTGGATATTTTCACAAAAAATTAAAATTTTCAAAAATCCAGAAAATTGGCTGAAAACGACTAAATATCAAGGACTCATTGTGCGATCCACTCTGGAACTGAAATCGGAACGCTCACTGACATTTCCCCTATCTGAAAGTCTGATAAATGCCGGAAAAATGACTAAGTGTAAAAAAAAAATTTTTTCAACTTTTTTCAATTTTACCCCCGTGATATATATATTCTACCCAAACACATTTGGAACTCTCCTGAGGTACCCTCACACATATTATTCCCTCATTTAGTGGATATTTTCACAAAAAATTAAAATTTTCAAAAATCCAGAAAATTGGCTGAAAACGACTAAATATCAAGGACTCATTGTGCGATCCACTCTGGAACTTAAATCGGAACGCTCACTGACATTTCCCCTATCTGAAAGTCTGATAAACGCCGGAAAAATGTCTAAGTCCAAAAAAAAAATTTTTTCAACTTTTTTCAATTTTACCCCGTGGGATATATATTCTACCCACACACATTTGGAACTCTCCTGGGGTACCTTCGCACTTATTATTCTCTCATTTAGTGAATATTTTCACAAAAAATTAAAATTTTCAAAAATCCAGAAAATTGGCTGAAAACGACTAAATATCAAGGACTCATTGTGCGATCCACTCTGGAACTGAAATCGGAACGCTCACTGACATTTCCCCTATCTGAAACTCTGATAAACGCCGGAAAAATGACTAATTCCGAAAAAAAATTATTTTCAACTTTTTTCAATTTTACATTGTGGGATATATATTCTACCCACACACATTTGGAACTCTCCTGGGGTACCCTCAGACATATTATTTCCTCATTTAGTGGATATTTTCACAAAAAAGTGAAATTTTCAAAAATCCAGAAAAAAGGCTGAAAATTACTAAATATCAAGGACTCATTGGGCGAATCGCTTTGGAACTGAAATCGGAATGCTCACTGACATTTCCCCTATCTGAAAGACTGATAAACGCCGGAAAAATGACTAAGTCCAAAAAAAAATGTTTTCAACTTTTTTCAATTTTACCCTGTGGGATATATATTCTACCCACACACATTTGGAACTCTCCTGGGGTACCCTCAGACATATTATTTCCTCATTTAGTGGATATTTTCACAAAAAAGTGAAATTTTCATAAATCCAGAAAAAAGGCTGAAAATTACTAAATATCAAGGACTCATTGGGCGAATCGCTTTGGAACTGAAATCGGAATGCTCACTGACATTTCCCCTATCTGAAAGACTGATAAACGCCGGAAAAATGACTACCGTATATTCCGGCGTATAAGACGACTTTTGAAGACTGAAAAATCTTCTGTCTAGTCTGGGGTCGTCTTATACGCCGGTACTGCTTTTGAACTTTCAGAAATTGACATGCTGGGATGCTCTGGGGGTGTTAATAAGCTGCCGTGGCCGTATCCCTGCCATGTCGGAGTTAATATAAGGTGGAGGGAGTTAAAATACGGCGGCGGTAGGTCCAGACAGTCAGCGCTTCTGTGCTGAAACTGACACATCGCTGCGTATTCCCAGCTCCGGACACAGCGCAGGGCTTCTGTGCCGACAGCTTTCACTTGTCACAGAAGCGCTGCGCTGTGTCCGGAGCTGGGAATACGCATCGCTTCTGTGACAATATATGAAAAGCCGGCAATTCAGCAGCGGCATAAGCCGGCACCCGACAATTTAGAATAGAAAGAATAGAGCATCACACATAGATTAGATAGATAGAAACATGTCAGTCACATATATATGAAGTACAGTGACAGTATTGCTTACTGTACTTGTCATTTAGTGTAAAGGATTTATTAAAACAAATATTAGTGTTTTCATGCACCGTCTCTTTAAAAAAGCCGGCCGGCATTTCAGCATCTGTACCCGACAATTTATAACAGACAGAATAGAGAATCACACATAGATTAGATAGATAGAAACATGTCAGTCACATATATATGAAGTACAGTGACAGTGTTGGTTACTGTACTTGTCATCTAGTGTTAAAATAACGGATTTATTTAAAAAAAAATTGGCGTGGGGTTCACCGTAATTTTAGTCTCTAGCGGAGGTTAAGCAGACGGCTGGGGCAGATGTTTGAAGCCTGGGAAGGGGGTAATACCCACGGAGCTTCCCAGGCTACTAATATCAGCCCCCAGCTGAATACATAGCCTTTACTAGCTATTAAAATGGGGGACCCGCCAAAAAAATGACGTGGGGTCCCCCCTAATTTAATAGCTAGCAAAGGCTAGGCAGACAGCTGGGGGCTGATATTAATAGCCCAGGAAGGGAGCCATGATTATTGGCCCCCTCCCAGGCTAGAAACACCAGCCGTCAGCCGCCCCAGAAATGGCGCATTCATAGGATGCGCCAATTCTGGCACTTAGCCTCGCTCTTCCCACTGCCCTGTAGCAGTGGCAGGGGGTAATAGGGCTGGGGTTGATGTCAGCTTATAATGCCAGCTGACATCAAGCCCAGGTTAGTAATGGAGAGGCGTCTATAAGACACCCCCATTACTAACCCCATAGTCAAAGTTAAAAAAAACACAAACACCCAGAATAAAGTCCTTTAATTGAAATAAACACACAATTCTTTATTGTTCTAAATTAAACCATACTTACAGTCACGCCCATTCCAGCTGAAGAAAACGATCTCCTGCAATAAAAGTAAAATAATAAAGCAACCTCATCCTTACCTTTCCATGGTTCCCAGGACAGCTTCAGCTCTGCTACATCGAGATGACAGGCTGGACCGCAGCAGAACGCTGCCATCCAGCCTGTCATCCCGCAGACACTGAGAAGCGCAGGCATGCTTGCGCTCCTCAGTGTCTCGCTGTGACGGCATCCAGATGAGCCGACAATGAACTCAGCTCACCTCCTGGACGTCCGTCACTGACAGCGTGGGAAACTTCTACTGCGCATGCGGGGAGCAGGAGAATTTTCCCACGCTGTCAGTGACGTGCATGAGGTGAGCCGAGTTCATTGGACATGATCTCGGCTCATCTGGATGCCGTCACAGTCAGACACTGAGGAGCGCAAGCATGCCTGCGCTTCTCAGTGTCTGCCGCATGGCAAGCTGAATGGCAGCGTTCTGCTGCGGTGCAGCCTGTCATGTGAATGTAGCAGAGCTGGACCGGTCCTGGGAACCATGGAGAGGTAAGGATGAGGTTGCTTTATTATTTTACTTTTATTGCAGGAGATCGTTGGCTTCAGCTGGAATGGGCATGATGGTAAGTATGGTTTAATTTAGAACATTAAAAAATTGTGTCTTTATTTCAATTAAAGGACTTTTTTTCTGGGTGTTTGTGTTTTTTTTAATTACTTTACTAGAAATTCATGGCGGTCATGTCTAATATTGGCATGACCCCATGAATTTCGGGCTTAGGGCCAGCTGATAATGCCAAGCTGGCCTTAACCCCTTTATTACCCAGTGAGCCACCGCACCAGGGCCCTGGATGAGTTGGGTACAGCGCCAGAAGATGGCGCTTCTATGAACGCGCCATTTTCCGGGGTGGCTGCGGACTGCAATTTGCAGCGGGGGGGGGGCCAGAAAGCTTGGGCCTCCCTGCGCTGCAGATTCCAGCCCCCAGCTGCCTAGTTGTACCTGGCTGGACACAAAAATAGGGCGAAGCCCCACGTCTTTTTTTTTTTAGTTATTTCATGAAATAATTAAAAAAAAAAGGGCTTCCCTATATTGTTGTGTCCGGCCAGGTACAAATAGGCAGCTGGTGGTTGGGGGCAGCCCGTTCCTGCCTGCTGTACCTGGCTGGACACAAAAATATGGCGAAGCCCACGTCAACATTTTTGGGAAAAATTAATTACAAAATTAATAATAATTTAGGGACTGCATCTTTATTAACCCCTCAATTGTCATTTAGTGTTAAAATAAAGGATTTTTTAAAAAGAAAATTGGCATGGGATCCACCATCATTATAGTCTCTAGCGGAGGTTAAGCAGACGGCTGGGGCAGATGTTTGAAGTCTGGGAAGGGGGTAATACCCACGGAGCTTCCCAGGCTACTAGTATCAGCACCCAGCTGAACACCTAGCCTTTACTAGCTATTAGAATGGGGGACCCCCCCAAAAAATGACGTGGGGTCCCCCCTATTTTAATATGTTTATGAGTGACAGTTTTCCTGCTATATACCTGCATGTCATAAGAATTTAAATTAAAAAAGGACCATGTTAAATTCAAATCTGTTTTTTTTTTAATTTTTACCGGTGTTTGGTATGCGTTGGAAAAGGGGTAGTCTTATACGGTGAATATATCCTAAACTCTATATTTTAACAGGAAAGTAGGGGGGTCGTCTTATACACCAGGTCGTCTTATACGCCGGAATATACGGTAAGTCCAAAAAAAAAATGTTTTAAACTTTTTTCAATTTTACCTCCGTGGGATATATATTCTACCCACACACATTTGGAACTCTCCTGGGGTACCCTCACACATATTATTCCCTCATTTAGTGGATATTTTCACAAAAAAGTGACATTTTCAAAAATCCAAAATATTGGCTGAAAACGACTAAATATCAAGGACTCATTGGGCGAATCGCTTTGGAACTGAAATCGGAATGCTCACTGACATTTCCCCTATCTGAAAGACTGATAAACGCCGGAAAAATGACTAAGTCCAAAAAAAAAATTTTTTAAACTTTTTTCAATTTTACCTCCGTGGGATATATATTCTACCCACACACATTTGGAACTCTCCTGGGGTACCCTCACACATATTATTCCCTCATTTAGTGGATATTTTCACAAAAAAGAGACATTTTCAAAAATCCAAAATATTGGCTGAAAACGACTAAATATCAAGGACTCATTGGGCGAATCGCTCTGGAAATGAAATCGGAACGCTCACTGACATTTGCCCTATCTGAAAGTCTGATAAACGCCGGAAAAATGACTAAGTCCAAAAAAAAATGTTTTCAACTTTTTTCAATTTTACATTGTGGGATATATATTCTACGCACACACATTTGGAACTCTCCTGGGGTACCCTCAGACATATTATTTCCTCATTTAGTGGATATATTTTCACAAAAAAGTGAAATTTTCAAAAATCCAGAAAAAAGGCTGAAAATGACTAAATATCAAGGAATCATTGGGCGAATCGCTTTGGAACTGAAATCGGAATGCTCACTGACATTTCCCCTATCTGAAAGACTGCTAAATGCCGGAAAAATGACTAAGTCCAAAAAAAAAATTTTTTAAACTTTTTTCAATTTTACCTCCGTGGGATATATATTCTACCCACACACATTTGGAACTCTCCTGGGGTACCCTCAGACATATTATTTCCTCATTTAGTGGATATTTTCACAAAAAAGTGAAATTTTCAAAAATCCAGAAAATTGGCTAAAACGTCGAAATATCAAGGACTCTTTCGGCGAATCGCTCTGGAACTGAAATCGGAATGCTCATTGACATTTCCCTTATCTGAAAGTCTGATAAATGCCGGAAAAATGACTAAGTAAAAAAAAAAAAAATTTTTTACTTTTTTCAATTTTACCCCCGTGTGTTATATATTCTACCCACACACATTTGGAACTCTCCTGTGGTACCATCACACATATTATTCCCTAATTTAGTGGATATTTTCACAAAAAAGTGAAATTTTCAAAAATCCAAAATATTGGCTGAAAACGACTAAATATCAATGACTCATTGGGCGAATCACTCTGGAACTGAAATCGGAACGCTCACTGACATTTGCCCTATCTGAAAGTCTGATAAACGCCGGAAAAATGACTAAGTTCAAAAAAACATTTTTTCAACTTTTTTCAATTTTACCCCCGTGGGATATATATTCTACACACACACAATTGGAACTCTCCTGGGGTACCCTCACACATATTATTCCCTCATTTAGTGGATATTTTCACAAAAAAGTGACATTTTCAAAAATCCAGAAAATTGGCTGAAAACGACTAAACATCAAGGACTCTTTCGTCGAATCGCTCTGGAACTGAAATCGGAATACTCACTGACATTTCCCCTTTCTGAAAGTCTGATAAACGCCGGAAAAATGACTAAGTGCAAAAAAAAAATTTTTTCATCTTTTTTCAATTTTACCTCCGTGGGATATATATTCTACCCACACACATTTGGAACTCTCCTGGGGTACCCTCAGACATATTATTTCCTCATTTAGTGGATATTTTCACAAAAAAGTGAAATTTTCAAAAATCCGGAAAATTGGCTGAAAACGACGAAATATCAAGGACTCTTTCGGCGAATCACTCTGGAACTGAAATCGGAATGCTCACTGACATTTCCCTTATCTGAAAGTCTGATAAACGCCGGAAAAATGACGAAGTCAAAAAAAAAAATTTTTTTTACTTTTTTCAATTTTACCCCCGTGGGTTATATATTCTACCCACACACATTTGGAACTCTCCTGTGGTACCCTCACACATATTATTCCCTAATTTAGTGGATATTTTCACAAAAAAGTGAAATTTTCAAAAATCCAACATATTGGCTGAAAACGACTAAATATCAATGACTCATTGGGCGAATCACTCTGGAACTGAAATCGGAATGCTCACTGACATTTGCCCTATCTGAAAGTCTGATAAACGCCGGAAAAATGACTAAGTCCAAAAAAAAAATTTTTTCAACTTTTTTCAATTTTACCCTGTGGGATATGTATTCTACCCACACACATTTGGAACTCTGCTGGGGTACCCTCAGACATATTATTTCCTCATTTAGTGGATATTTTCACAAAAAAGTGAAATTTTAAAAAATCCAGAAAAAAGGCTGAAAATGATTAAATATCAAGGACTCATTGGGCGAATCGCTTTGGAACTGAATTCTGAATGCTCCCTGACATTTCCCCTATCTGAAAGTCTGATAAACGCCGGAAAAATGACTAAGTTCAAAAAAAAAATTTTTTCCACTTTTTTCAATTTTACCCTGTGGGATATATATTCTACCCACACACATTTGGAACTCTCCTGTGGTACCCTCACACATATTATTTCCTCATTTAGTGGATATTTTCACAAAAAAGTGAAATTTTCAAAAATCCAGAAAAAAGTCTGAAAATGACTAAATATCAAGGACTCATTGGGCGAATCGCTTTGGAACTGAAATCGGAATGCTCACTGACATTTCCCCTATCTGAAAGTCTAATAAACGCCGGAAAAATGACTAAGTCGAAAAAAAAAAATTTTTCAACTTTTTTCAAATTTACCCTCGTGGGATATATATTCTACCCACACACATATCATTCCCTCATTTAGTGGATATTTTCACAAAAAAGAGAAATTTTGAAAAATCAAGAAAATTGGCTGAAAACGACTAAATATCAAGGACTCATTGGGCGAATCGCTCTGGAACTGAAATCGGAACGCTCACCGACATTTCCATTATCTGAAAGTCTGATAAACGCCGGAAAAATGACTAAGGTCAAAAAAACATTTTTTCAACTTTTTTCAATTTTACCCTGTGGGATATATATTCTACCCAAACACATTTGGAACTCTGCTGGGGTACCCTCAGACATATTATTTCCTCATTTAGTGGATATTTTCACAAAAAAGTGAAATTTTCAAAAATCCAGAAAAAAGTCTGAAAATGACTAAATATCAAGGACTCATTGGGCGAATCGCTTTGGAACTGAAATCGGAATGCTCACTGACATTTCCCTTATCTGAAAGACTGATAAACGCCGGAAAAATGACTAAGTTCAAAAAAACATTTTTTCAACTTTTTTCAATTTTACCCTGTGGGATATATATTCTACCCACACACATTTGGAACTCTCCTGTGGTACCCTCACACATATTATTCCCTAATTTAGTGGATATTTTCACAAAAAAGTGAAATTTTCAAAAATCCAACATATTGGCTGAAAACGACTAAATATCAATGACTCATTGGGCGAATCACTCTGGAACTGAAATCGGAATGCTCACTGACATTTGCCCTATCTGAAAGTCTGATAAACGCCGGAAAAATGACTAAGTCCAAAAAAAAATTTTTTTCAACTTTTTTCAATTTTACCCTGTGGGATATGTATTCTACCCACACACATTTGGAACTCTGCTGGGGTACCCTCAGACATATTATTTCCTCATTTAGTGGATATTTTCACAAAAAAGTGAAATTTTCAAAAATCCAGATAAAAGGCTGAAAATGATTAAATATCAAGGACTCATTGGGCGAATCACTTTGGAACTGAAATCTGAATGCTCACTGACATTTCCCCTATCTGAAAGACTGATAAACGCCGGAAAAATGACTAAGTCCAAAAAAAAAAATTTTCAACTTTTTTCAATTTTACCCCCGTGGGATATATATTCTACCCACACACATTTAGAACTCTCCTGGGGTACCCTCACACATATCATTCCCTCATTTAGTGGATATTTTCACAAAAAAGTGAAATTTTCAAAAATCCAAAATATTGTCTGAAAACGACTAAATATCAAGGACTCATTGGGTGAATCGCTCTGTAACTGAAATTGGAACACTCACTGACATTTGGCCTATCTGAAAGTCTGATAAACGCCGGAAAAATGACTAAGTTCAAAAAAAACATTTTTTCCACTTTTTTCAATTTTACCCCCGTGGGATATATATTCTACATACACACATTTGGAACTCTCCTGGGGTACCCTCACACATATTATTTCCTCATTTAGTGGATATTTTCACAAAAAAGTGAAATTTTAAAAAATCCAGAAAAAAGGCTGAAAATGATTAAATATCAAGGACTCATTGGGCGAATCGCTTTGGAACTGAAATCTGAATTCTCCCTGACATTTCCCCTATCTGAAAGTCTGATAAACGCCGGAAAAATGACTAAGTTCAAAAAAAAAATTTTTTCCACTTTTTTCAATTTTACCCTGTGGGATATATATTCTACCCACACACATTTGGAACTCTCCTGTGGTACCCTCACACATATTATTTCCTCATTTAGTGGATATTTTCACAAAAAACTGAAATTTTCAAAAATCCAGAAAAAAGTCTGAAAATGACTAAATATCAAGGACTCATTGGGCGAATCGCTTTGGAACTGAAATCGGAACGCTCACTGACATTTCCCCTATCTGAAAGTCTGATAAACGCCGGAAAAATGACTAAGTCGAAAAAAAAAATTTTTTCAACTTTTTTCAAATTTACCCTCGTGGGATATATATTCTACCCACACACATATCATTCCCTCATTTAGTGGATATTTTCACAAAAAAGAGAAATTTTGAAAAATCAAGAAAATTGGCTGAAAACGACTAAATATCAAGGACTCATTGGGCGAATCGCTCTGGAACTGAAATCGGAACGCTCACCGACATTTCCCTTATCTGAAAGTCTGATAAACGCCGGAAAAATGACTAAGGTCAAAAAAACATTTTTTCAACTTTTTTCAATTTTACCCTGTGGGATATATATTCTACCCAAACACATTTGGAACTCTGCTGGGGTACCCTCAGACATATTATTTCCTCATTTAGTGGATATTTTCACAAAAAAGTGAAATTTTCAAAAATCCAGAAAAAAGTCTGAAAATGACTAAATATCAAGGACTCATTGGGCGAATCGCTTTGGAACTGAAATCGGAATGCTCACTGACATTTCCCTTATCTGAAAGACTGATAAACGCCGGAAAAATGACTAAGTTCAAAAAAACATTTTTTCAACTTTTTTCAATTTTACCCTGTGGGATATATATTCTACCCACACACATTTGGAACTCTCCTGTGGTACCCTCACACATATTATTCCCTAATTTAGTGGATATTTTCACAAAAAAGTGAAATTTTCAAAAATCCAACATATTGGCTGAAAACGACTAAATATCAATGACTCATTGGGCGAATCACTCTGGAACTGAAATCGGAATGCTCACTGACATTTGCCCTATCTGAAAGTCTGATAAACGCCGGAAAAATGACTAAGTCCAAAAAAAAAATTTTTTCAACTTTTTTCAATTTTACCCTGTGGGATATGTATTCTACCCACACACATTTGGAACTCTGCTGGGGTACCCTCAGACATATTATTTCCTCATTTAGTGGATATTTTCACAAAAAAGTGAAATTTTAAAAAATCCAGAAAAAAGGCTGAAAATGATTAAATATCAAGGACTCATTGGGCGAATCGCTTTGGAACTGAATTCTGAATGCTCCCTGACATTTCCCCTATCTGAAAGTCTGATAAACGCCGGAAAAATGACTAAGTTCAAAAAAAAAATTTTTTCCACTTTTTTCAATTTTACCCTGTGGGATATATATTCTACCCACACACATTTGGAACTCTCCTGTGGTACCCTCACACATATTATTTCCTCATTTAGTGGATATTTTCACAAAAAAGTGAAATTTTCAAAAATCCAGAAAAAAGTCTGAAAATGACTAAATATCAAGGACTCATTGGGCGAATCGCTTTGGAACTGAAATCGGAATGCTCACTGACATTTCTCCTATCTGAAAGTCTAATAAACGCCGGAAAAATGACTAAGTCGAAAAAAAAAAATTTTTCAACTTTTTTCAAATTTACCCTCGTGGGATATATATTCTACCCACACACATATCATTCCCTCATTTAGTGGATATTTTCACAAAAAAGAGAAATTTTGAAAAATCAAGAAAATTGGCTGAAAACGACTAAATATCAAGGACTCATTGGGCGAATCGCTCTGGAACTGAAATCGGAACGCTCACCGACATTTCCATTATCTGAAAGTCTGATAAACGCCGGAAAAATGACTAAGGTCAAAAAAACATTTTTTCAACTTTTTTCAATTTTACCCTGTGGGATATATATTCTACCCAAACACATTTGGAACTCTGCTGGGGTACCCTCAGACATATTATTTCCTCATTTAGTGGATATTTTCACAAAAAAGTGAAATTTTCAAAAATCCAGAAAAAAGTCTGAAAATGACTAAATATCAAGGACTCATTGGGCGAATCGCTTTGGAACTGAAATCGGAATGCTCACTGACATTTCCCTTATCTGAAAGACTGATAAACGCCGGAAAAATGACTAAGTTCAAAAAAACATTTTTTCAACTTTTTTCAATTTTACCCTGTGGGATATATATTCTACCCACACACATTTGGAACTCTCCTGTGGTACCCTCACACATATTATTCCCTAATTTAGTGGATATTTTCACAAAAAAGTGAAATTTTCAAAAATCCAAAATATTGTCTGAAAACGACTAAATATCAAGGACTCATTGGGTGAATCGCTCTGGAACTGAAATTGGAACACTCACTGACATTTCCCCTATCTGAAAGTATGATAAATGCCAGAAAAATGACTAAGTCCAAAAAAAACATTTTTTCAACTTTTTTCAATTTTACCCTGAGGGATATATATTCTACACACACACAATTGGAACTCTCCTGGGGTACCCTCACACATATTATTTCCTCATTTAGTGGATATTTTCACAAAAAAGTGAAACTTTCAAAAATCCAGATAAAAGGCTGAAAATGATTAAATATCAAGGACTCATTGGGCGAATCACTTTGGAACTGAAATCTGAATGCTCACTGACATTTCCCCTATCTGAAAGACTGATAAACGCCGGAAAAATGACTAAGTCGAAAAAAAAAAAATTTTCAACTTTTTTCAATTTTACCCCCGTGGGATATATATTCTACCCACACACATTTAGAACTCTCCTGGGGTACCCTCACACATATCATTCCCTCATTTAGTGGATATTTTCACAAAAAAGTGAAATTTTCAAAAATCCAAAATATTGTCTGAAAACGACTAAATATCAAGGACTCATTGGGTGAATCGCTCTGTAACTGAAATTGGAACACTCACTGACATTTGGCCTATCTGAAAGTCTGATAAACGCCGGAAAAATGACTAAGTTCAAAAAAAACATTTTTTCCACTTTTTTCAATTTTACCCCCGTGGGATATATATTCTACATACACACATTTGGAACTCTCCTGGGGTACCCTCACACATATTATTTCCTCATTTAGTGGATATTTTCACAAAAAAGTGAAATTTTAAAAAATCCAGAAAAAAGGCTGAAAATGATTAAATATCAAGGACTCATTGGGCGAATCGCTTTGGAACTGAAATCTGAATGCTCCCTGACATTTCCCCTATCTGAAAGTCTGATAAACGCCGGAAAAATGACTAAGTTCAAAAAAAAAATTTTTTCCACTTTTTTCAATTTTACCCTGTGGGATATATATTCTACCCACACACATTTGGAACTCTCCTGTGGTACCCTCACACATATTATTTCCTCATTTAGTGGATATTTTCACAAAAAACTGAAATTTTCAAAAATCCAGAAAAAAGTCTGAAAATGACTAAATATCAAGGACTCATTGGGCGAATCGCTTTGGAACTGAAATCGGAACGCTCACTGACATTTCCCCTATCTGAAAGTCTGATAAACGCCGGAAAAATGACTAAGTCGAAAAAAAAAATTTTTTCAACTTTTTTCAAATTTACCCTCGTGGGATATATATTCTACCCACACACATATCATTCCCTCATTTAGTGGATATTTTCACAAAAAAGAGAAATTTTGAAAAATCAAGAAAATTGGCTGAAAACGACTAAATATCAAGGACTCATTGGGCGAATCGCTCTGGAACTGAAATCGGAACGCTCACCGACATTTCCCTTATCTGAAAGTCTGATAAACGCCGGAAAAATGACTAAGGTCAAAAAAACATTTTTTCAACTTTTTTCAATTTTACCCTGTGGGATATATATTCTACCCAAACACATTTGGAACTCTGCTGGGGTACCCTCAGACATATTATTTCCTCATTTAGTGGATATTTTCACAAAAAAGTGAAATTTTCAAAAATCCAGAAAAAAGTCTGAAAATGACTAAATATCAAGGACTCATTGGGCGAATCGCTTTGGAACTGAAATCGGAATGCTCACTGACATTTCCCTTATCTGAAAGACTGATAAACGCCGGAAAAATGACTAAGTTCAAAAAAACATTTTTTCAACTTTTTTCAATTTTACCCTGTGGGATATATATTCTACCCACACACATTTGGAACTCTCCTGTGGTACCCTCACACATATTATTCCCTAATTTAGTGGATATTTTCACAAAAAAGTGAAATTTTCAAAAATCCAAAATATTGTCTGAAAACGACTAAATATCAAGGACTCATTGGGTGAATCGCTCTGGAACTGAAATTGGAACACTCACTGACATTTCCCCTATCTGAAAGTATGATAAATGCCAGAAAAATGACTAAGTCCAAAAAAAACATTTTTTCAACTTTTTTCAATTTTACCCTGAGGGATATATATTCTACACACACACAATTGGAACTCTCCTGGGGTACCCTCACACATATTATTTCCTCATTTAGTGGATATTTTCACAAAAAAGTGAAACTTTCAAAAATCCAGATAAAAGGCTGAAAATGATTAAATATCAAGGACTCATTGGGCGAATCACTTTGGAACTGAAATCTGAATGCTCACTGACATTTCCCCTATCTGAAAGACTGATAAACGCCGGAAAAATGACTAAGTCGAAAAAAAAAAAATTTTCAACTTTTTTCAATTTTACCCCCGTGGGATATATATTCTACCCACACACATTTAGAACTCTCCTGGGGTACCCTCACACATATCATTCCCTCATTTAGTGGATATTTTCACAAAAAAGTGAAATTTTCAAAAATCCAAAATATTGTCTGAAAACGACTAAATATCAAGGACTCATTGGGTGAATCGCTCTGTAACTGAAATTGGAACACTCACTGACATTTGGCCTATCTGAAAGTCTGATAAACGCCGGAAAAATGACTAAGTTCAAAAAAAAAATTTTTTCCACTTTTTTCAATTTTACCCTGTGGGATATATATTCTACATACACACATTTGGAACTCTCCTGTGGTACCCTCACACATATTATTTCCTCATTTAGTGGATATTTTCACAAAAAACTGAAATTTTCAAAAATCCAGAAAAAAGTCTGAAAATGACTAAATATCAAGGACTCATTGGGCGAATCGCTTTGGAACTGAAATCGGAACGCTCACTGACATTTCCCCTATCTGAAAGTCTGATAAACGCCGGAAAAATGACTAAGTCGAAAAAAAAAATTTTTTCAACTTTTTTCAAATTTACCCTCGTGGGATATATATTCTACCCACACACATATCATTCCCTCATTTAGTGGATATTTTCACAAAAAAGAGAAATTTTGAAAAATCAAGAAAATTGGCTGAAAACGACTAAATATCAAGGACTCATTGGGCGAATCGCTCTGGAACTGAAATCGGAACGCTCACCGACATTTCCCTTATCTGAAAGTCTGATAAACGCCGGAAAAATGACTAAGGTCAAAAAAACATTTTTTCAACTTTTTTCAATTTTACCCTGTGGAATATATATTCTACCCAAACACATTTGGAACTCTGCTGGGGTACCCTCAGACATATTATTTCCTCATTTAGTGGATATTTTCACAAAAAAGTGAAATTTTCAAAAATCCAGAAAAAAGTCTGAAAATGACTAAATATCAAGGACTCATTGGGCGAATCGCTTTGGAACTGAAATCGGAATGCTCACTGACATTTCCCTTATCTGAAAGACTGATAAACGCCGGAAAAATGACTAAGTTCAAAAAAACATTTTTTCAACTTTTTTCAATTTTACCCTGTGGGATATATATTCTACCCACACACATTTGGAACTCTCCTGTGGTACCCTCACACATATTATTCCCTAATTTAGTGGATATTTTCACAAAAAAGTGAAATTTTCAAAAATCCAAAATATTGTCTGAAAACGACTAAATATCAAGGACTCATTGGGTGAATCGCTCTGGAACTGAAATTGGAACACTCACTGACATTTCCCCTATCTGAAAGTATGATAAATGCCAGAAAAATGACTAAGTCCAAAAAAAACATTTTTTCAACTTTTTTCAATTTTACCCTGAGGGATATATATTCTACACACACACAATTGGAACTCTCCTGGGGTACCCTCACACATATTATTTCCTCATTTAGTGGATATTTTCACAAAAAAGTGAAACTTTCAAAAATCCAGATAAAAGGCTGAAAATGATTAAATATCAAGGACTCATTGGGCGAATCACTTTGGAACTGAAATCTGAATGCTCACTGACATTTCCCCTATCTGAAAGACTGATAAACGCCGGAAAAATGACTAAGTCGAAAAAAAAAAATTTTTCAACTTTTTTCAATTTTACCCCCGTGGGATATATATTCTACCCACACACATTTAGAACTCTCCTGGGGTACCCTCACACATATCATTCCCTCATTTAGTGGATATTTTCACAAAAAAGTGAAATTTTCAAAAATCCAAAATATTGTCTGAAAACGACTAAATATCAAGGACTCATTGGGTGAATCGCTCTGTAACTGAAATTGGAACACTCACTGACATTTGGCCTATCTGAAAGTCTGATAAACGCCGGAAAAATGACTAAGTTCAAAAAAAACATTTTTTCCACTTTTTTCAATTTTACCCCCGTGGGATATATATTCTACATACACACATTTGGAACTCTCCTGGGGTACCCTCACACATATTATTCCCTCATTTAGTGGATATTTTCACAAAAAAGTGAAATTTTCAAAAATCCAGAAAATTGGCTGTAAACAACTAAATATCAAGGACTCATTGGGCAAATCGCTCTGGAACTGAAATCGGAACGCTCACTGATATTTCCCCTATCTGAAAGTCTGATAAACGCCAGAAAAATGACTAAGTCCAAAAAAAAATTTTTTCAACTTTTTTCAAATTTACCCTCGTGGGATATATATTCTACCCACACACATTTAGAACTCTCCTGGGGTACTCTCACACATATCATTCCCTCATTTAGTGGATATTTTCACAAAAAAGTGAAATTTTGAAAAATCCAGAAAATTGGCTGAAAACGACTAAATATTAAGGACTCATTGGGCGAATCGCTCTGGAACTGAAATCGGAACGCTCACTGACATTTCCCTTATCTGAAAGTCTGATAAACGCCGGAAAAATGACTAAGTTCAAAAAAACATTTTTTCAACTTTTTTCAATTTTACCCTGTGGGATATATATTCTACCCAAACACATTTGGAACTCTGCTGGGGTACCCTCAGACATATTATTTCCTCATTTAGTGGATATTTTCACAAAAAAGTGAAATTTTCAAAAATCCAGAAAAAAGTCTGAAAATGACTAAATATCAAGGACTCATTGGGCGAATCGCTTTGGAACTGAAATTGGAATGCTCACTGACATTTCCCCTATCTGAAAGTATGATAAATGCCAGAAAAATGACTAAGTCCAAAAAAAACATTTTTTCAACTTTTTTCAATTTTACCCTGAGGGATATATATTCTACACACACACAATTGGAACTCTCCTGGGGTACCCTCACACATATTATTTCCTCATTTAGTGGATATTTTCACAAAAAAGTGAAACTTTCAAAAATCCAGATAAAAGGCTGAAAATGATTAAATATCAAGGACTCATTGGGCGAATCACTTTGGAACTGAAATCTGAATGCTCACTGACATTTCCCCTATCTGAAAGACTGATAAACGCCGGAAAAATGACTAAGTCGAAAAAAAAAAATTTTTCAACTTTTTTCAATTTTACCCCCGTGGGATATATATTCTACCCACACACATTTAGAACTCTCCTGGGGTACCCTCACACATATCATTCCCTCATTTAGTGGATATTTTCACAAAAAAGTGAAATTTTCAAAAATCCAAAATATTGTCTGAAAACGACTAAATATCAAGGACTCATTGGGTGAATCGCTCTGTAACTGAAATTGGAACACTCACTGACATTTGGCCTATCTGAAAGTCTGATAAACGCCGGAAAAATGACTAAGTTCAAAAAAAACATTTTTTCCACTTTTTTCAATTTTACCCCCGTGGGATATATATTCTACATACACACATTTGGAACTCTCCTGGGGTACCCTCACACATATTATTTCCTCATTTAGTGGATATTTTCACAAAAAAGTGAAATTTTAAAAAATCCAGAAAAAAGGCTGAAAATGATTAAATATCAAGGACTCATTGGGCGAATCGCTTTGGAACTGAAATCTGAATGCTCCCTGACATTTCCCCTATCTGAAAGTCTGATAAACGCCGGAAAAATGACTAAGTTCAAAAAAAAATTTTTTTCCACTTTTTTCAATTTTACCCTGTGGGATATATATTCTACCCACACACATTTGGAACACTCCTGTGGTACCCTCACACATATTATTTCCTCGTTTAGTGGATATTTTCACAAAAAACTGAAATTTTCAAAAATCCAGAAAAAAGTCTGAAAATGACTAAATATCAAGGACTCATTGGGCGAATCGCTTTGGAACTGAAATCGGAACGCTCACTGACATTTCCCCTATCTGAAAGTCTGATAAACGCCGGAAAAATGACTAAGTCGAAAAAAAAAAATTTTTCAACTTTTTTCAAATTTACCCTCGTGGGATATATATTCTACCCACACACATATCATTCCCTCATTTAGTGGATATTTTCACAAAAAAGAGAAATTTTGAAAAATCAAGAAAATTGGCTGAAAACGACTAAATATCAAGGACTCATTGGGCGAATCGCTCTGGAACTGAAATCGGAACGCTCACCGACATTTCCCTTATCTGAAAGTGTGATAAACGCCGGAAAAATGACTAAGGTCAAAAAAACATTTTTTCAACTTTTTTCAATTTTACCCTGTGGGATATATATTCTACCCAAACACATTTGGAACTCTGCTGGGGTACCCTCAGACATATTATTTCCTCATTTAGTGGATATTTTCACAAAAAAGTGAAATTTTCAAAAATACAAAATATTGTCTGAAAACGACTAAATATCAAGGACTCATTGGGTGAATCGCTCTGGAACTGAAATTGGAACACTCACTGACATTTCCCCTATCTGAAAGTAAGATAAATGCCAGAAAAATGACTAAGTCCAAAAAAAACATTTTTTCAACTTTTTTCAATTTTACCCTGAGGGATATATATTCTACACACACACAATTGGAACTCTCCTGGGGTACCCTCACACATATTATTTCCTCATTTAGTGGATATTTTCACAAAAAAGTGAAACTTTCAAAAATCCAGATAAAAGGCTGAAAATGATTAAATATCAAGGACTCATTGGGCGAATCACTTTGGAACTGAAATCTGAATGCTCACTGACATTTCCCCTATCTGAAAGACTGATAAACGCCGGAAAAATGACTAAGTCGAAAAAAAAAATTTTTTCAACTTTTTTCAATTTTACCCCCGTGGGATATATATTCTACCCACACACATTTAGAACTCTCCTGGGGTACCCTCACACATATCATTCCCTCATTTAGTGGATATTTTCACAAAAAAGTGAAATTTTCAAAAATCCAAAATATTGTCTGAAAACGACTAAATATCAAGGACTCATTGGGTGAATCGCTCTGTAACTGAAATTGGAACACTCACTGACATTTGGCCTATCTGAAAGTCTGATAAACGCCAGAAAAATGACTAAGTTCAAAAAAAACATTTTTTCCACTTTTTTCAATTTTACCCCCGTGGGATATATATTCTACATACACACATTTGGAACTCTCCTGGGGTACCCTCACACATATTATTTCCTCATTTAGTGGATATTTTCACAAAAAAGTGAAATTTTAAAAAATCCAGAAAAAAGGCTGAAAATGATTAAATATCAAGGACTCATTGGGCGAATCGCTTTGGAACTGAAATCTGAATGCTCCCTGACATTTCCCCTATCTGAAAGTCTGATAAACGCCGGAAAAATGACTAAGTTCAAAAAAAAAATTTTTTCCACTTTTTTCAATTTTACCCTGTGGGATATATATTCTACCCACACACATTTGGAACTCTCCTGTGGTACCCTCACACATATTATTTCCTCATTTAGTGGATATTTTCACAAAAAACTGAAATTTTCAAAAATCCAGAAAAAAGTCTGAAAATGACTAAATATCAAGGACTCATTGGGCGAATCGCTTTGGAACTGAAATCGGAACGCTCACTGACATTTCCCCTATCTGAAGGTCTGATAAACGCCGGAAAAATGACTAAGTCGAAAAAAAAAAATTTTTCAACTTTTTTCAAATTTACCCTCGTGGGATATATATTCTACCCACACACATATCATTCCCTCATTTAGTGGATATTTTCACAAAAAAGAGAAATTTTGAAAAATCAAGAAAATTGGCTGAAAACGACTAAATATCAAGGACTCATTGGGCGAATCGCTCTGGAACTGAAATCGGAACGCTCACTGACATTTGGCCTATCTGAAAGTCTGATAAACGCCGGAAAAATGACTAAGTTCAAAAAAAACATTTTTTCCACTTTTTTCAATTTTACCCCCGTGGGATATATATTCTACATACACACATTTGGAACTCTCCTGGGGTACCCTCACACATATTATTCCCTCATTTAGTGGATATTTTCACAAAAAAGTGAAATTTTCAAAAATCCAGAAAATTGGCTGTAAACAACTAAATATCAAGGACTCATTGGGCAAATCGCTCTGGAACTGAAATCGGAACGCTCACTGACATTTGGCCTATCTGAAAGTCTGATAAACGCCAGAAAAATGACTAAGTCCAAAAAAAAATTTTTTCAACTTTTTTCAAATTTACCCTCGTGGGATATATATTCTACCCACACACATTTGGAACTCTCCTGTGGTACCCTCACACATATTATTCCCTCATTTAGTGGATATTTTCACAAAAAAGTGAAATTTTCAAAAATCCAGAAAAAAGGCTGAAAATGATTAAATATCAAGGACTCATTGGGCGAATCGCTTTGGAACTGAAATCGGAATGCTCACTGACATTTCCCCTATCTGAAAGTCTGATAAACGCCGGAAAAATGACTAAGTTCAAAAAAACATTTTTTCAACTTTTTTCAATTTTACCCTGCGGGATATATATTCTACCCACACACGTTTGGAACTCTCCTGGGGTACCCTCACACATATTATTCCCTCATTTAGTGGATATTTTCACAAAAAAGTGAAATTTTCAAAAATCCAGAAAAAAGTCTGAAAATGACTAAATATCAAGGACTCATTGGGCGAATCGCTTTGGAACTGAAATCGGAATGCTCACTGACATTTCCCTTATCTGAAAGACTGATAAACGCCGGAAAAATGACTAAGTTCAAAAAAACATTTTTTCAACTTTTTTCAATTTTACCCTGTGGGATATATATTCTACCCACACACATTTGGAACTCTCCTGTGGTACCCTCACACATATTATTCCCTAATTTAGTGGATATTTTCACAAAAAAGTGAAATTTTCAAAAATACAAAATATTGTCTGAAAACGACTAAATATCAAGGACTCATTGGGTGAATCGCTCTGGAACTGAAATTGGAACACTCACTGACATTTCCCCTATCTGAAAGTCTGATAAACGCCAGAAAAATAACTAAGTTCAAATAAACATTTTTTCAACTTTTTTCAATTTTACCCCTGTGGGATCTATATTCTACATACACACATTTGGTACTCTCCTGGGGTACCCTCACACATATTATTCCCTCATTTAGTGGATATTTTTACAAAAAAGTGAAATTTTGAAAAATCCAGAAAATTGGCTGAAAACGACTAAATATCAAGGACTCATTGGGCGAATCTCTCAGGAACTGAAATCGGAACGCTCAATGACATTTCCCCTATCTGAAAGTCTGATAAACGACGAAAAAATGACTAAGTCCAAAAAAAAAATTTTCTCAACTTTTTTCAATTTTACCCCCGTGGGATATATATTCTACATACACACATTTGGAACTCTCCTGGGGTACCCTCACACATATTATTCCCTCATTTAGTGGATATTTTCACAAAAAAGTGAAATTTTCAAAAATCCAGAAAATTTCCTGAAAACAACTAAATATCAATGACTCATTGGGCGAATTGCTCTGGAACTGAAATCGGAATGCTCACTGACATTTCCCCTATCTGAAAGTCTGATAGACGCCGGAAAAATGACTAAGTCCAAAAAAAAAATTTTTTCAACTTTTTTCAAATTTACCCTCGTGGGATATATATTCTACCCACACACATTTGGAACTCTCCTGGGGTACCCTCAGACATATTATTTCCTCATTTAGTGGATATTTTCACAAAAAAGAGAAATTTTCAAAAATCCAGATAAAAGGCTGAAAATGACCAAATATCAAGGACTCATTGGGCGAATCGCTCTGGAACTGAAATCAGAACGCTCACTGACATTTGCCCTATCTGAAAGTCTGATAAACGCCGGAAAAATGACTAAGTTCAAAAAAAAAATTTTTTCCACTTTTTTCAATTTTACCCTGTGGGATATATATTCTACCCACACACATTTGGAACTCTCCTGTGGTACCCTCACACATATTATTTCCTCATTTAGTGGATATTTTCACAAAAAACTGAAATTTTCAAAAATCCAGAAAAAAGTCTGAAAATGACTAAATATCAAGGACTCATTGGGCGAATCGCTTTGGAACTGAAATCGGAACGCTCACTGACATTTCCCCTATCTGAAAGTCTGATAAACGCCGGAAAAATGACTAAGTCGAAAAAAAAAAATTTTTCAACTTTTTTCAAATTTACCCTCGTGGGATATATATTCTACCCACACACATATCATTCCCTCATTTAGTGGATATTTTCACAAAAAAGAGAAATTTTGAAAAATCAAGAAAATTGGCTGAAAACGACTAAATATCAAGGACTCATTGGGCGAATCGCTCTGGAACTGAAATCGGAACGCTCACCGACATTTCCCTTATCTGAAAGTCTGATAAACGCCGGAAAAATGACTAAGGTCAAAAAAACATTTTTTCAACTTTTTTCAATTTTACCCTGTGGGATATATATTCTACCCAAACACATTTGGAACTCTGCTGGGGTACCCTCAGACATATTATTTCCTCATTTAGTGGATATTTTCACAAAAAAGTGAAATTTTCAAAAATCCAGAAAAAAGTCTGAAAATGACTAAATATCAAGGACTCATTGGGCGAATCGCTTTGGAACTGAAATCGGAATGCTCACTGACATTTCCCTTATCTGAAAGACTGATAAACGCCGGAAAAATGACTAAGTTCAAAAAAACATTTTTTCAACTTTTTTCAATTTTACCCTGTGGGATATATATTCTACCCACACACATTTGGAACTCTCCTGTGGTACCCTCACACATATTATTCCCTAATTTAGTGGATATTTTCACAAAAAAGTGAAATTTTCAAAAATACAAAATATTGTCTGAAAACGACTAAATATCAAGGACTCATTGGGTGAATCGCTCTGGAACTGAAATTGGAACACTCACTGACATTTCCCCTATCTGAAAGTATGATAAATGCCAGAAAAATGACCAAGTCCAAAAAAAACATTTTTTCAACTTTTTTCAATTTTACCCTGAGGGATATATATTCTACACACACACAATTGGAACTCTCCTGGGGTACCCTCAGACATATTATTTCCTCATTTAGTGGATATTTTCACAAAAAAAGTGAAATTTTCAAAAATCCAAAATATTGGCTGAAAACGACTAAATATCAAGGACTCATTGGGCAAATCGCTCTGGAACTGAAATCGGAACGCTCACTGACATTTCCCCTATCTGAAAGTCTGATAAACACCGGAAAAATGACTAAGTCAAAAAAAAAATTTTTTCAACTTTTTTCAAATTTACCCTCGTTGGATATATATTCTAGCCACACATATTTGGAACTCTACTGGGGTACCCTCACACATATTATTCCCTCATTTAGTGGATATTTTCCCAAAAAAGTGAAATTTTGAAAAATCCAGAAAATTGGCTGAAAATGACTAAATATCAAGGACTCATTGGGCGAATCGCTCTAGAACTGAAATCGGAACGCTCATTGACATTTCCCCTATCTGAAAGTCTGATAAACGCCAGAAAAATAACTAAGTTCAAATAAACATTTTTTCAACTTTTTTCAATTTTACCCCTGTGGGATCTATATTCTACATACACACATTTGGTACTCTCCTGGGGTACCCTCACACATATTATTCCCTCATTTAGTGGATATTTTTACAAAAAAGTGAAATTTTGAAAAATCCAGAAAATTGGCTGAAAACGACTAAATATTAAGGACTCATTGGGCGAATCTCTCAGGAACTGAAATCGGAACGCTCAATGACATTTCCCCTATCTGAAAGTCTGATAAACGACGAAAAAATGACTAAGTCCAAAAAAAAAATTTTCTCAACTTTTTTCAATTTTACCCCCGTGGGATATATATTCTACATACACACATTTGGAACTCTCCTGGGGTACCCTCACACATATTATTCCCTCATTTAGTGGATATTTTCACAAAAAAGTGAAATTTTCAAAAATCCAGAAAATTGGCTGAAAACAACTAAATATCAATGACTCATTGGGCGAATTGCTCTGGAACTGAAATCGGAATGCTCACTGACATTTCCCCTATCTGAAAGTCTGATAGACGCCGGAAAAATGACTAAGTCCAAAAAAAAAATTTTTTCAACTTTTTTCAAATTTACCCTCGTGGGATATATATTCTACCCACACACATTTGGAACTCTCCTGGGGTACCCTCAGACATATTATTTCCTCATTTAGTGGATATTTTCACAAAAAAGAGAAATTTTCAAAAATCCAGATAAAAGGCTGAAAATGACCAAATATCAAGGACTCATTGGGCGAATCGCTCTGGAACTGAAATCAGAACGCTCACTGACATTTGCCCTATCTGAAAGTCTGATAAACGCCGGAAAAATGACTAAGTCCAAAAAAAAAAATTTTTTCAACTTTTTTCAATTTTACCCCCGTGGGATATATATTCTACCCACACACATTTGGAACTCTCCTGGCGTACCCTCACACATATTATTCTCTCATTTAGTGGATATTTTCACAAAAAAGTAAAATTTTGAAAAATCCAAAATTGGCTGAAAACGACTAAATATCAAGGACTCATTGTGTGATATGCTCTGGAACTAAAATCGGAACGCTAACTGACATTTCCCTTATCTCAAAGTCTGATAAACGCTTGAAAAATGACTAAGTCCAAAAAAAATATTTTTTAAACTTTTTTCAATTTTACCCCTGTGGGATATATATTCTACCCACACACATTTGGAACTCTCCTGGGGTACCCTCACACATATTATTCCCTCATTTAGTGGATATTTTCACAAAAAAGTGAAATTTTCAAAAATCCAAAATATTGGCTGAAAACGACTAAATATCCAGGACACATTGGGCGAATCGCTCTGGAACTGAAATCGGAACGCTCATTGACATTTGCCCTATCTGAAAGTCTGATAAACGCCGGAAAAATGAGTAAGTGGAAAAAAAATATTTTTTAAACTTTTTTCAATTTTACCCTTGTGGGATATATATTCTACCCACACACGTTTGGAACTCTCCTGGGGTACCCTCACACATATTATTCCCTCATTTAGTGGATATTTTCACAAAAAAGTAAAATTTTCAAAAATCCAGAAAATTGCCTGAAAACGACTAATTATCAAGGACTCATTGGGTGAATCGCTTTGGAACTGAAATCGGAACGCTCACTGAACATTTGCCCTATCTGAAAGTCTGATAAACGCCGGAAAAATGACTAAGTCCAAAAAAAAATTTTTTTCAACTTTTTTCAATTTTACCCCCGTGGGATATATATTCTACCCACACACATTTGGAACTCTCCTGGGGTACCCTCACACATATTATTCCCTCATTTAGTGGATATTTTCAAAAAAAAGTGAAATTCTCAAAAATCCAAAATATTGGCTGAAAACGACTAAATATCAAGGACTCATTGGGTGAATCGCTCTGGAACTGAAATTGGAACACTCACTGACATTTGGCCTATCTGAAAGGCTGATAAACGCCCGAAAAATGACTAAGTCCAAAAAAAAATTTTTTTCAACTTTTTTCAATTTTAACCCCGTCAGATATATATTCTACCCACATACATTTGGAACTCTCCTGGGGTACCCTAAAACATATTATTCCCTCATTTAGTGGATATTTTCCCACAAAAAGTGAAATATTCAAAAATCCAGAAAAAAGGCTGAAAATGATTAAATATCAAGGACTCATTGGGCGACTCGCTTTGGAAGTGAAATCGTAACGCTCACTGACATTTCCCCATCTGAAAGTCTGATAAACGCCGGAAAAATGACTAAGTTCAAAAAAACATTTTTTCAACTTTTTTCAATTTTACCCTGTGGGATATATATTCTACACACACACAATTGGAACTCTCCTGGGGTACCCTCACACATATTATTTCCTCATTTAGTGGATATTTTCACAAAAAAGTGAAATTTTCAAAAATCCAGATAAAAGGCTGAAAATGACCAAATATCAAGGACTCATTGGGCGAATCGCTCTGGAACTGAAATCGGAACGCTTACTGACATTTCCCCTATCTGAAAGTCTGATAAACGCCGGAAAAATAACTAAGTTCAAAAAAACATTTTTTCAACTTTTTTCAATTTTACCCCTGTGGGATCTATATTCTACATACACACATTTGGAACTCTCCTGGGGTACCCTCAGACATATTATTTCCTCATTTAGTGGATATTTTCACAAAAAAAGTGAAATTTTCAAAAATCCAAAATATTGGCTGAAAACGACTAAATATCAAGGGCTCATTGGGCAAATTGCTCTGGAACTGAAATCAGAACGCTCACTGACATTTCCCCTATCTGAAAGTCTGATAAACGCCGGAAAAATGACTAAGTAAAAAAAAAATTTTTTTAAACTTTTTTCAGTTTTACCCCTGTCAGATATATATTACACCCACACACATTTGGAACTCTCCTAGTGTACCCTCACACATATTATTCCCTCATTTAGTGGATATTTTCACAAAAAAGTGAAATTTTCAAAAATCCAGAAAATTGGCTGAAAACGACTAAATATCAAGGACTCATTGGGCAAATCGATCTGGAACTGAAATCGGAACGCTCACTGACATTTCCCCTATATGAAAGTGTGATAAACACCGGAAAAATGACTAAGTCCAAAAAAAAATTTTTTCAACTTTTTTCAAATTTACCCTCGTGGGATATATATTCTAGCCACACACATTTGGAACTCTCCTGGGGTACCCTCACACATATTATTCCCTGATTTAGTGGATATTTTCCCAAAAAAGTGAAATTTTGAAAAATCCAGAAAATTGGCTGAAAATGACTAAATATCAAGGACTCATTGGGCGAATCGCTCTAGAACTGAAATCGGAACGCTCACTGACATTTCCCCTATCTGAAAGTCTGATAAACGCCGGAAAAATAACTAAGTTCAAATAAACATTTTTTCAACTTTTTTCAATTTTACCCCTGTGGGATCTATATTCTACATACACACATTTGGTACTCTCCTGGGGTACCCTCACACATATTATTCCCTCATTTAGTGGATATTTTTACAAAAAAGTGAAATTTTGAAAAATCCTGAAAATTGGCTGAAAACGACTAAATATCAAGGACTCATTGGGCGAATCTCTCAGGAACTGAAATCGGAACGCTCAATGACATTTCCCCTATCTGAAAGTCTGATAAACGCCGAAAAAATGACTAAGTCCAAAAAAAAAATTTTCTCAACTTTTTTCAATTTTACCCCCGTGGGATATATATTCTACATACACACATTTGGAACTCTCCTGGGGTACCCTCACACATATTATTCCCTCATTTAGTGGATATTTTCACAAAAAAGTGAAATTTTCAAAAATCCAGAAAATTGGCTGAAAACAACTAAATATCAAGGACTCTTTCGGCGAATCGCTCTGGAACTGAAATCGGAATGCTCACTGACATTTCCCCTATCTGAAAGTCTGATAAACGCCGGAAAAATGACTAAGTTCAAAAAAACATTTTTTCAACTTTTTTCAATTTTACCCTGTGGGATATATATTCTACCCACACACATTTGGAACTCTGCTGGGGTACCCTCAGACATATTATTTCCTCATTTAGTGGATATTTTCACAAAAAAGTGAAATTTTCAAAAATCCAAAATATTGGCTGAAAACGTCTAAATATCAAGGACTCATTGGGCGAATCGCTCTGGAACTGAAATCGGAACGCTCACTGACATTTCCCCTATCTGAAAGTCTGATAAACGCCGGAAAAATGACTAAGTCCAAAAAAAACATTTTTTCAACTTTTTTCAAATTTACCCTCGTGGGATATATATTCTACCCACACACATTTGGAACTCTCCTGGGGTACCCTCAGACATATTATTTCCTCATTTAGTGGATATTTTCACAAAAAAGAGAAATTTTCAAAAATCCAGATAAAAGGCTGAAAATTACCAAATATCAAGGACTCATTGGGCGAATCGCTCTGGAACTGAAATCGGAACGCTCATTGACATTTCCCCTATCTGAAAGTCTGTTAAACGCCGGAAAAATGAGTAAGTCCAAAAAAAATATTTTTTAAACTTTTTTCAATTTTACCCCTGTGGGATATATATTCTACCCACACATGTTTGGAACTCTCCTGGGGTGCCCTCACACATATTATTCCCTCATTTAGTGGATATTTTCACAAAAAAGTGACATTTTCAAAAATCCAAAATATTGGCTGAAAACGACTAAATATCCAGGACTCATTGGGCGAATCACTCTGGAACTGAAATCGGAACGCTCATTGACATTTGCCCTATCTGAAAGTCTGATAAACGCCGGAAAAATGACTAAGTCCAAAAAAAAATTTTTTTCAACTTTTTAAAATTTTACCCCCGTGGGATATATATTCTACCCACACACATTTGGAACTCTCCAGGGGTACCCTCACACATATTATTCCCTCATTTAGTGGATATTTTCACAAAAAAGTGAAATTTTGAAAAATCCAAAATATTGGCTGAAAACGACTAAGTATCAAGGACTCATTTTGCGATATGCTCTTGAACTGAAATCGGAACGCTCACTGACATTTCCCCTATCTGAAAGTCTGATAAACGCCGGAAAAATGACTAAGTCCCATAAAAAAATTTTTTCAACTTTATTCAATTTTACCCCCATGGGATATATATTCTACCCACACACATTTGGAACTCTCCTGGGGTACCCTCACACATATTATTCCCTCATTTAGTGGATATTTTCACAAAAAAGTGAAATTTTCAAAAATCCAAAATATTGGCTGAAAACGACTAAATATCAAGGACTCATTGTGCTATCTGCTCTGGAATTGAAATCAGAACGCTCACTGACATTTCCCCTATCTGAAAGTCTGTTAAACGCCTGAAAAATGAGTAAGTCCAAAAAAAATATTTTTTAAACTTTTTTCAATTTTACCCCTGTGGGATATATATTCTACCCACACACGTTTGGAACTCTCCTGGGGTACCCTCACACATATTATTCCCTCATTTAGTGGATATTTTCACAAAAAAGTAAAATTTTCAAAAATCCAGAAAATTGGCTGAAAACGACTAAATATCAAGGACTCACTGAGCGAATCGCTCTGGAACTGAAATCGGAATTCTCACTGACATTTCCCCTATCTGAAAGTCTGATAAACGCCGGAAAAATGACTTAGTCCCAAAAAATTTTTTTTTCAACTTTTTTCAATTTTACCCCCATGGGATATATATTCTACCCACACACATTTGGAACTCTTCTGGGGTACCCTCACACATATTATTCCCTCATTTAGTGGATATTTTCACAAAAAAGTGAAATTTTGAAAAATCCAAAATATTGGCTGAAAACGACTAAATATCAAGGACTCATTGTGCTATCTGCTCTGGAATTGAAATCGGAACGCTCACTGACATTTCCCCTATCTGAAAGTCTGTTAAACGCCGGAAAAATGACTAAGTCCAAAAAAAATATTTTTTAAACTTTTTTCAATGTTACCCCTGTGGGATATATATTCTACCCACACTCATTTGGAACTCTCCTGGGATACCCTCACACATATTATTCCCTCATTTAGTGGATATTTTCACAAAAAAGTAAAATTTTCAAAAAGCCAGAAAATTGGCTGAAAACGACTAAATATCAAGGACTCATTGGGTGAATCGCTTTGGAACTGAAATCGAAACGCTCACTGACATTTCCCCTATCTGAAAGTCTGATAAACGCCGGAAAAATGACTAAGATCAAAAAAAATTTTTTTTCAACTTTTTTCAATTTTACCCCCATGGGATATATATTCTACCCACACACATTTGGAACTCTCCTGGGGTACCCTCACATATATTATTCCCTCATTTAGTGGATATTTTCACAAAAAAGTGAAATTTTCAAAAATCTAAAATATTGGCTGAAAACGACTAAATATCCAGGACTCATTGGGCGAATCGCTCTGGAACTGAAATCGGAACGCTCACTGACATTTGCCCTATCTGAAAGTCTGATAAACGCCGGAAAAATGACAAAGTTCAAAAAAACATTTTTTCAACTTTTTTCAATTTTACCCTGTGGGATATATATTCTACCCACACACATTTGGAACTCTCCTGTGGTACCCTCACACATATTATTCCCTAATTTAGTGGATATTTTCACAAAAAAGTGAAATTTTCAAAAATACAAAATATTGTCTGAAAACGACTAAATATCAAGGACTCATTGGGTGAATCGCTCTGGAACTGAAATTGGAACACTCACTGACATTTCCCCTATCTGAAAGTATGATAAATGCCAGAAAAATGACTAAGTCCAAAAAAAACATTTTTTCAACTTTTTTCAATTTTACCCTGAGGGATATATATTCTACACACACACAATTGGAACTCTCCTGGGGTACCCTCACACATATTATTTCCTCATTTAGTGGATATTTTCACAAAAAAGTGAAACTTTCAAAAATCCAGATAAAAGGCTGAAAATGATTAAATATCAAGGACTCATTGGGCGAATCACTTTGGAACTGAAATCTGAATGCTCACTGACATTTCCCCTATCTGAAAGACTGATAAACGCCGGAAAAATGACTAAGTCGAAAAAAAAAAATTTTTCAACTTTTTTCAATTTTACCCCCGTGGGATATATATTCTACCCACACACATTTAGAACTCTCCTGGGGTACCCTCACACATATCATTCCCTCATTTAGTGGATATTTTCACAAAAAAGTGAAATTTTCAAAAATCCAAAATATTGTCTGAAAACGACTAAATATCAAGGACTCATTGGGTGAATCGCTCTGTAACTGAAATTGGAACACTCACTGACATTTGGCCTATCTGAAAGTCTGATAAACGCCGGAAAAATGACTAAGTTCAAAAAAAACATTTTTTCCACTTTTTTCAATTTTACCCCCGTGGGATATATATTCTACATACACACATTTGGAACTCTCCTGGGGTACCCTCACACATATTATTCCCTCATTTAGTGGATATTTTCACAAAAAAGTGAAATTTTCAAAAATCCAGAAAATTGGCTGTAAACAACTAAATATCAAGGACTCATTGGGCAAATCGCTCTGGAACTGAAATCGGAACGCTCACTGATATTTCCCCTATCTGAAAGTCTGATAAACGCCAGAAAAATGACTAAGTCCAAAAAAAAATTTTTTCAACTTTTTTCAAATTTACCCTCGTGGGATATATATTCTACCCACACACATTTGGAACTCTCCTGTGGTACCCTCACACATATTATTCCCTCATTTAGTGGATATTTTCACAAAAAAGTGAAATTTTCAAAAATCCAGAAAAAAGGCTGAAAATGATTAAATATCAAGGACTCATTGGGCGAATCGCTTTGGAACTGAAATCGGAATGCTCACTGACATTTCCCCTATCTGAAAGTCTGATAAACGCCGGAAAAATGACTAAGTTCAAAAAAACATTTTTTCAACTTTTTTCAATTTTACCCTGCGGGATATATATTCTACCCACACACGTTTGGAACTCTCCTGGGGTACCCTCACACATATTATTCCCTCATTTAGTGGATATTTTCACAAAAAAGTAAAATTTTCAAAAATCCAGAAAATTGCCTGAAAACGACTAATTATCAAGGACTCATTGGGTGAATCGCTTTGGAACTGAAATCGGAACGCTCACTGAACATTTGCCCTATCTGAAAGTCTGATAAACGCCGGAAAAATGACTAAGGTCAAAAAGACATTTTTTCAACTTTTTTCAATTTTACCCTGTGGGATATATATTCTACCCAAACACATTTGGAACTCTGCTGGGGTACCCTCAGACATATTATTTCCTCATTTAGTGGATATTTTCACAAAAAAGTGAAATTTTCAAAAATCCAGAAAAAAGTCTGAAAATGACTAAATATCAAGGACTCATTGGGCGAATCGCTTTGGAACTGAAATCGGAATGCTCACTGACATTTCCCTTATCTGAAAGACTGATAAACGCCGGAAAAATGACTAAGTTCAAAAAAACATTTTTTCAACTTTTTTCAATTTTACCCTGTGGGATATATATTCTACCCACACACATTTGGAACTCTCCTGTGGTACCCTCACACATATTATTCCCTAATTTAGTGGATATTTTCACAAAAAAGTGAAATTTTCAAAAATACAAAATATTGTCTGAAAACGACTAAATATCAAGGACTCATTGGGTGAATCGCTCTGGAACTGAAATTGGAACACTCACTGACATTTCCCCTATCTGAAAGTATGATAAATGCCAGAAAAATGACTAAGTCCAAAAAAAACATTTTTTCAACTTTTTTCAATTTTACCCTGAGGGATATATATTCTACACACACACAATTGGAACTCTCCTGGGGTACCCTCAGACATATTATTTCCTCATTTAGTGGATATTTTCCCAAAAAAGTGAAATTTTGAAAAATCCAGAAAATTGGCTGAAAATGACTAAATATCAAGGACTCATTGGGCGAATCGCTCTAGAACTGAAATCGGAACGCTCACTGACATTTCCCCTATCTGAAAGTCTGATAAACGCCAGAAAAATAACTAAGTTCAAATAAACATTTTTTCAACTTTTTTCAATTTTACCCCTGTGGGATCTATATTCTACATACACACATTTGGTACTCTCCAGGGGTACCCTCACACATATTATTCCCTCATTTAGTGGATATTTTTACAAAAAAGTGAAATTTTGAAAAATCCAGAAAATTGGCTGAAAACGACTAAATATCAAGGACTCATTGGGCGAATCTCTCAGGAACTGAAATCGGAACGCTCAATGACATTTCCCCTATCTGAAAGTCTGATAAACGACGAAAAAATGACTAAGTCCAAAAAAAAAATTTTCTCAACTTTTTTCAATTTTACCCCCGTGGGATATATATTCTACATACACACATTTGGAACTCTCCTGGGGTACCCTCACACATATTATTCCCTCATTTAGTGGATATTTTCACAAAAAAGTGAAATTTTCAAAAATCCAGAAAATTGGCTGAAAACAACTAAATATCAATGACTCATTGGGCGAATTGCTCTGGAACTGAAATCGGAATGCTCACTGACATTTCCCCTATCTGAAAGTCTGATAGACGCCGGAAAAATGACTAAGTCCAAAAAAAAAATTTTTTCAACTTTTTTCAAATTTACCCTCGTGGGATATATATTCTACCCACACACATTTGGAACTCTCCTGGGGTACCCTCAGACATATTATTTCCTCATTTAGTGGATATTTTCACAAAAAAGAGAAATTTTCAAAAATCCAGATAAAAGGCTGAAAATGACCAAATATCAAGGACTCATTGGGCGAATCGCTCTGGAACTGAAATCAGAACGCTCACTGACATTTGCCCTATCTGAAAGTCTGATAAACGCCGGAAAAATGACTAAGTCCAAAAAAAAAAATTTTTTCAACTTTTTTCAATTTTACCCCCGTGGGATATATATTCTACCCACACACATTTGGAACTCTCCTGGCGTACCCTCACACATATTATTCTCTCATTTAGTGGATATTTTCACAAAAAAGTAAAATTTTGAAAAATCCAAAATTGGCTGAAAACGACTAAATATCAAGGACTCATTGTGTGATATGCTCTGGAACTAAAATCGGAACGCTAACTGACATTTCCCTTATCTCAAAGTCTGATAAACGCTTGAAAAATGACTAAGTCCAAAAAAAATATTTTTTAAACTTTTTTCAATTTTACCCCTGTGGGATATATATTCTACCCACACACATTTGGAACTCTCCTGGGGTACCCTCACACATATTATTCCCTCATTTAGTGGATATTTTCACAAAAAAGTGAAATTTTCAAAAATCCAAAATATTGGCTGAAAACGACTAAATATCCAGGACACATTGGGCGAATCGCTCTGGAACTGAAATCGGAACGCTCATTGACATTTGCCCTATCTGAAAGTCTGATAAACGCCGGAAAAATGAGTAAGTGGAAAAAAAATATTTTTTAAACTTTTTTCAATTTTACCCTTGTGGGATATATATTCTACCCACACACGTTTGGAACTCTCCTGGGGTACCCTCACACATATTATTCCCTCATTTAGTGGATATTTTCACAAAAAAGTAAAATTTTCAAAAATCCAGAAAATTGCCTGAAAACGACTAATTATCAAGGACTCATTGGGTGAATCGCTTTGGAACTGAAATCGGAACGCTCACTGAACATTTGCCCTATCTGAAAGTCTGATAAACGCCGGAAAAATGACTAAGTCCAAAAAAAAATTTTTTTCAACTTTTTTCAATTTTACCCCCGTGGGATATATATTCTACCCACACACATTTGGAACTCTCCTGGGGTACCCTCACACATATTATTCCCTCATTTAGTGGATATTTTCAAAAAAAAGTGAAATTCTCAAAAATCCAAAATATTGGCTGAAAACGACTAAATATCAAGGACTCATTGGGTGAATCGCTCTGGAACTGAAATTGGAACACTCACTGACATTTGGCCTATCTGAAAGGCTGATAAACGCCCGAAAAATGACTAAGTCCAAAAAAAAATTTTTTTCAACTTTTTTCAATTTTAACCCCGTCAGATATATATTCTACCCACATACATTTGGAACTCTCCTGGGGTACCCTCACACATATTATTCCCTCATTTAGTGGATATTTTCCCACAAAAAGTGAAATATTCAAAAATCCAGAAAAAAGGCTGAAAATGATTAAATATCAAGGACTCATTGGGCGACTCGCTTTGGAAGTGAAATCGTAACGCTCACTGACATTTCCCCATCTGAAAGTCTGATAAACGCCGGAAAAATGACTAAGTTCAAAAAAACATTTTTTCAACTTTTTTCAATTTTACCCTGTGGGATATATATTCTACACACACACAATTGGAACTCTCCTGGGGTACCCTCACACATATTATTTCCTCATTTAGTGGATATTTTCACAAAAAAGTGAAATTTTCAAAAATCCAGATAAAAGGCTGAAAATGACCAAATATCAAGGACTCATTGGGCGAATCGCTCTGGAACTGAAATCGGAACGCTTACTGACATTTCCCCTATCTGAAAGTCTGATAAACGCCGGAAAAATAACTAAGTTCAAAAAAACATTTTTTCAACTTTTTTCAATTTTACCCCTGTGGGATCTATATTCTACATACACACATTTGGAACTCTCCTGGGGTACCCTCAGACATATTATTTCCTCATTTAGTGGATATTTTCACAAAAAAAGTGAAATTTTCAAAAATCCAAAATATTGGCTGAAAACGACTAAATATCAAGGGCTCATTGGGCAAATTGCTCTGGAACTGAAATCAGAACGCTCACTGACATTTCCCCTATCTGAAAGTCTGATAAACGCCGGAAAAATGACTAAGTAAAAAAAAAATTTTTTTAAACTTTTTTCAGTTTTACCCCTGTCAGATATATATTACACCCACACACATTTGGAACTCTCCTAGTGTACCCTCACACATATTATTCCCTCATTTAGTGGATATTTTCACAAAAAAGTGAAATTTTCAAAAATCCAGAAAATTGGCTGAAAACGACTAAATATCAAGGACTCATTGGGCAAATCGATCTGGAACTGAAATCGGAACGCTCACTGACATTTCCCCTATATGAAAGTGTGATAAACACCGGAAAAATGACTAAGTCCAAAAAAAAATTTTTTCAACTTTTTTCAAATTTACCCTCGTGGGATATATATTCTAGCCACACACATTTGGAACTCTCCTGGGGTACCCTCACACATATTATTCCCTGATTTAGTGGATATTTTCCCAAAAAAGTGAAATTTTGAAAAATCCAGAAAATTGGCTGAAAATGACTAAATATCAAGGACTCATTGGGCGAATCGCTCTAGAACTGAAATCGGAACGCTCACTGACATTTCCCCTATCTGAAAGTCTGATAAACGCCGGAAAAATAACTAAGTTCAAATAAACATTTTTTCAACTTTTTTCAATTTTACCCCTGTGGGATCTATATTCTACATACACACATTTGGTACTCTCCTGGGGTACCCTCACACATATTATTCCCTCATTTAGTGGATATTTTTACAAAAAAGTGAAATTTTGAAAAATCCTGAAAATTGGCTGAAAACGACTAAATATCAAGGACTCATTGGGCGAATCTCTCAGGAACTGAAATCGGAACGCTCAATGACATTTCCCCTATCTGAAAGTCTGATAAACGCCGAAAAAATGACTAAGTCCAAAAAAAAAATTTTCTCAACTTTTTTCAATTTTACCCCCGTGGGATATATATTCTACATACACACATTTGGAACTCTCCTGGGGTACCCTCACACATATTATTCCCTCATTTAGTGGATATTTTCACAAAAAAGTGAAATTTTCAAAAATCCAGAAAATTGGCTGAAAACAACTAAATATCAAGGACTCTTTCGGCGAATCGCTCTGGAACTGAAATCGGAATGCTCACTGACATTTCCCCTATCTGAAAGTCTGATAAACGCCGGAAAAATGACTAAGTTCAAAAAAACATTTTTTCAACTTTTTTCAATTTTACCCTGTGGGATATATATTCTACCCACACACATTTGGAACTCTGCTGGGGTACCCTCAGACATATTATTTCCTCATTTAGTGGATATTTTCACAAAAAAGTGAAATTTTCAAAAATCCAAAATATTGGCTGAAAACGTCTAAATATCAAGGACTCATTGGGCGAATCGCTCTGGAACTGAAATCGGAACGCTCACTGACATTTCCCCTATCTGAAAGTCTGATAAACGCCGGAAAAATGACTAAGTCCAAAAAAAACATTTTTTCAACTTTTTTCAAATTTACCCTCGTGGGATATATATTCTACCCACACACATTTGGAACTCTCCTGGGGTACCCTCACACATATTATTCCCTCATTTAGTGGATATTTTCACAAAAAAGAGAAATTTTCAAAAATCCAGATAAAAGGCTGAAAATTACCAAATATCAAGGACTCATTGGGCGAATCGCTCTGGAACTGAAATCGGAACGCTCATTGACATTTCCCCTATCTGAAAGTCTGTTAAACGCCGGAAAAATGAGTAAGTCCAAAAAAAATATTTTTTAAACTTTTTTCAATTTTACCCCTGTGGGATATATATTCTACCCACACATTTGGAACTCTCCTGGGGTGCCCTCACACATATTATTCCCTCATTTAGTGGATATTTTCACAAAAAAGTGACATTTTCAAAAATCCAAAATATTGGCTGAAAACGACTAAATATCCAGGACTCATTGGGCGAATCACTCTGGAACTGAAATCGGAACGCTCATTGACATTTGCCCTATCTGAAAGTCTGATAAACGCCGGAAAAATGACTAAGTCCAAAAAAAAATTTTTTTCAACTTTTTAAAATTTTACCCCCGTGGGATATATATTCTACCCACACACATTTGGAACTCTCCAGGGGTACCCTCACACATATTATTCCCTCATTTAGTGGATATTTTCACAAAAAAGTGAAATTTTGAAAAATCCAAAATATTGGCTGAAAACGACTAAGTATCAAGGACTCATTTTGCGATATGCTCTTGAACTGAAATCGGAACGCTCACTGACATTTCCCCTATCTGAAAGTCTGATAAACGCCGGAAAAATGACTAAGTCCCATAAAAAAATTTTTTCAACTTTATTCAATTTTACCCCCATGGGATATATATTCTACCCACACACATTTGGAACTCTCCTGGGGTACCCTCAGACATATTATTTCCTCATTTAGTGGATATTTTCACAAAAAAAGTGAAATTTTCAAAAATCCAAAATATTGGCTGAAAACGACTAAATATCAAGGGCTCATTGGGCAAATTGCTCTGGAACTGAAATCAGAACGCTCACTGACATTTCCCCTATCTGAAAGTCTGATAAACGCCGGAAAAATGACTAAGTAAAAAAAAAATTTTTTTCAACTTTTTTCAGTTTTACCCCTGTCAGATATATATTACACCCACACACATTTGGAACTCTCCTAGTGTACCCTCACACATATTATTCCCTCATTTAGTGGATATTTTCACAAAAAAGTGAAATTTTCAAAAATCCAGAAAATTGGCTGAAAACGACTAAATATCAAGGACTCATTGGGCAAATCGATCTGGAACTGAAATCGGAACGCTCACTGACATTTCCCCTATATGAAAGTCTGATAAACACCGGAAAAATGACTAAGTCCAAAAAAAAATTTTTTCAACTTTTTTCAAATTTACCCTCGTGGGATATATATTCTAGCCACACACATTTGGAACTCTCCTGGGGTACCCTCACACATATTATTCCCTGATTTAGTGGATATTTTCCCAAAAAAGTGAAATTTTGAAAAATCCAGAAAATTGGCTGAAAATGACGAAATATCAAGGACTCATTGGGCGAATCGCTCTAGAACTGAAATCGGAACGCTCACTGACATTTCCCCTATCTGAAAGTCTGATAAACGCCGGAAAAATAACTAAGTTCAAATAAACATTTTTTCAACTTTTTTCAATTTTACCCCTGTGGGATCTATATTCTACATACACACATTTGGTACTCTCCTGGGGTACCCTCACACATATTATTCCCTCATTTAGTGGATATTTTTACAAAAAAGTGAAATTTTGAAAAATCCTGAAAATTGGCTGAAAACGACTAAATATCAAGGACTCATTGGGCGAATCACTCTGGAACTGAAATCGGAACGCTCATTGACATTTGCCCTATCTGAAAGTCTGATAAACGCCGGAAAAATGACTAAGTCCAAAAAAAAATTTTTTTCAACTTTTTAAAATTTTACCCCCGTGGGATATATATTCTACCCACACACATTTGGAACTCTCCAGGGGTACCCTCACACATATTATTCCCTCATTTAGTGGATATTTTCACAAAAAAGTGAAATTTTGAAAAATCCAAAATATTGGCTGAAAACGACTAAGTATCAAGGACTCATTTTGCGATATGCTCTTGAACTGAAATCGGAACGCTCACTGACATTTCCCCTATCTGAAAGTCTGATAAACGCCGGAAAAATGACTAAGTCCCATAAAAAAATTTTTTCAACTTTATTCAATTTTACCCCCATGGGATATATATTCTACCCACACACATTTGGAACTCTCCTGGGGTACCCTCACACATATTATTCCCTCATTTAGTGGATATTTTCACAAAAAAGTGAAATTTTCAAAAATCCAAAATATTGGCTGAAAACGACTAAATATCAAGGACTCATTGTGCTATCTGCTCTGGAATTGAAATCAGAACGCTCACTGACATTTCCCCTATCTGAAAGTCTGTTAAACGCCTGAAAAATGAGTAAGTCCAAAAAAAATATTTTTTAAACTTTTTTCAATTTTACCCCTGTGGGATATATATTCTACCCACACACGTTTGGAACTCTCCTGGGGTACCCTCACACATATTATTCCCTCATTTAGTGGATATTTTCACAAAAAAGTAAAATTTTCAAAAATCCAGAAAATTGGCTGAAAACGACTAAATATCAAGGACTCACTGGGCGAATCGCTCTGGAACTGAAATCGGAATTCTCACTGACATTTCCCCTATCTGAAAGTCTGATAAACGCCGGAAAAATGACTTAGTCCCAAAAAATTTTTTTTTCAACTTTTTTCAATTTTACCTTCATGGGATATATATTCTACCCACACACATTTGGAACTCTTCTGGGGTACCCTCACACATATTATTCCCTCATTTAGTGGATATTTTCACAAAAAAGTGAAATTTTGAAAAATCCAAAATATTGGCTGAAAACGACTAAATATCAAGGACTCATTGTGCTATCTGCTCTGGAATTGAAATCGGAACGCTCACTGACATTTCCCCTATCTGAAAGTCTGTTAAACGCCGGAAAAATGACTAAGTCCAAAAAAAATATTTTTTAAACTTTTTTCAATGTTACCCCTGTGGGATATATATTCTACCCACACTCATTTGGAACTCTCCTGGGATACCCTCACACATATTATTCCCTCATTTAGTGGATATTTTCACAAAAAAGTAAAATTTTCAAAAAGCCAGAAAATTGGCTGAAAACGACTAAATATCAAGGACTCATTGGGTGAATCGCTTTGGAACTGAAATCGAAACGCTCACTGACATTTCCCCTATCTGAAAGTCTGATAAACGCCGGAAAAATGACTAAGATCAAAAAAAATTTTTTTTCAACTTTTTTCAATTTTACCCCCATGGGATATATATTCTACCCACACACATTTGGAACTCTCCTGGGGTACCCTCACATATATTATTCCCTCATTTAGTGGATATTTTCACAAAAAAGTGAAATTTTCAAAAATCTAAAATATTGGCTGAAAACGACTAAATATCCAGGACTCATTGGGCGAATCGCTCTGGAACTGAAATCGGAACGCTCACTGACATTTGCCCTATCTGAAAGTCTGATAAACGCCGGAAAAATGACTAAATCCAAAAAAAAATTTTTTTCAACTTTTTTCAATTTTACCCCCGTGGGATATATATTCTACCCACACACATTTGGAACTCTCCTGGGGTACCCTCACACATATTATTCCCTCATTTAGTGGATATTTTCACAAAAATTGAAATTTTCAAAAATCCTGAAAATCAGCTGAAAACGACTAAATATCAAGGACTCATTGTGCGATCTGCCCTGGAACTAAAATCGGAACGCTCACTGACATTTCCCCTATCTGAAACTCTGATAAACGCCGGAAAAATGACTAAGTCCAAAAAAAAAATTTTTTCAACTTTTTTAAATTTTACCCCGTGGGATATATGTTCTACCCACACACATTTGGAACTCTCCTGGGGTACCCTCACACATATTATTCCCTCATTTAGTTGATATTTTCACAAAAAAGTGAAATTTTCAAAAATCCAGAAAATTGGCTGAAAACTACTAAATATCAAGGACTCATTGGGCAAACCACTCTGGAACTGAAATCGGAATGCTCACTGACATTTCCCCTATCTGAAAGTCTGATGAATGCAGAAAAAATGACTAAGTCCAAAAAAAATTTTTTTCAACTTTTTTCAATTTTACCCCCGTGGGATATATATTCTACCCACACACATTTGGAACTCTCCTGGGGTACCCTCACACATATTATTCCCTCATTTAGTGGATATTTTCACAAAAAAGTGAAATTTTCAAAAATCCAGAAAATTGGCTGAAAACGACTAAATATCAAGGACTCATTGGGCGAATCGCTCTTTAACTGAAATCGGAATTCTCACTGACATTTCCAATATCTGAAAGTCTGATAAACGCCGGAAAAATTAGTAAGTCCAAAAAAAAAATTTATTCAACTTTTTTCAATTTTACCCCCGTGGGATATATATTCTACCCACACACATTTTGAACTCTCCTGGGGTACCCTCACACATATTATTCCCTCATTTAGTGGATATTTTCACAAAAAACTGAAATTTTCAAAAATCCAAAATATTGGCTGAAAATGATTAAATATCCAGGACTCATTGGGCGAATCGCTCTGGGACTGAAAGCGGAACGCTCACTGACATTTGCCCTATCTGAAAGTCTGATAAACGTCGGAAAAATTAATAAGTCCCCCAAAAATTTTTTTTCAACTTTTTTCAATTTTACCTAGTGGGATGTATATTCTACCCACACACATTTGGAACTCTCCTGGGGTACCCTCACACATATTATTCCCTCATTTAGTGGATATTTTCACAAAAAAGTTAAATTTTCAAAAATCCTGAAAATTGGCTGAAAACGACTAAATATCAAGGACTCATTGCGCGAATCGCTCTGGAACTGAAATCGGAATTCTCACTGACATTTCCCCTATCTGAAAGTCTGATAAACGTCGGAAAAATGAATAAGTCCCAAAAAAATTTTTTTTCAACTTTTTTCAATTTTACCCCCGTGGGATATATATTCTACCCACACAGATTTGGAACTCTCCTGGGGTTTCCTCACACATATTATTCCCTCATTTAGTGGATATTTTCACAAAAAAGTGACATTTTCAAAAATCCAAAATATTGGCTGAAAACGACTAAATATCCAGGACTCATTGGGCGAATCACTCTGGAACTGAAATCGGAACGCTCATTGACATTTGCCCTATCTGAAAGTCTGATAAATGCCGGAAAAATGACTAAGTCCAAAAAAAAATTTTTTTCAACTTTTTAAAATTTTACCCCCGTGGGATATATATTCTACCCACACACATTTGGAACTCTCCAGGGGTACCCTCACACATATTATTCCCTCATTTAGTGGATATTTTCACAAAAAAGTGAAATTTTGAAAAATCCAAAATATTGGCTGAAAACGACTAAGTATCAAGGACTCATTTTGCGATATGCTCTTGAACTGAAATCGGAACGCTCACTGACATTTCCCCTATCTGAAAGTCTGATAAACGCCGGAAAAATGACTAAGTCCCATAAAAAAATTTTTTCAACTTTATTCAATTTTACCCCCATGGGATATATATTCTACCCACACACATTTGGAACTCTCCTGGGGTACCCTCACACATATTATTCCCTCATTTAGTGGATATTTTCACAAAAAAGTGAAATTTTCAAAAATCCAAAATATTGGCTGAAAAAGACTAAATATCAAGGACTCATTGTGCTATCTGCTCTGCAATTGAAATCGGAACGCTCACTGACATTTCCCCTATCTGAAAGTCTGTTAAACGCCTGAAAAATGAGTAAGTCCAAAAAAAATATTTTTTAAACTTTTTTCAATTTTACCCCTGTGGGATATATATTCTACCCACACACGTTTGGAACTCTCCTGGGGTACCCTCACACATATTATTCCCTCATTTAGTGGATATTTTCACAAAAAAGTAAAATTTTCAAAAATCCAGAAAATTGGCTGAAAACGACTAAATATCAAGGACTCACTGGGCGAATCGCTCTGGAACTGAAATCGGAATTCTCACTGACATTTCCCCTATCTGAAAGTCTGATAAACGCCGGAAAAATGACTTAGTCCCAAAAAATTTTTTTTTCAACTTTTTTCAATTTTACCCCCATGGGATATATATTCTACCCACACACATTTGGAACTCTTCTGGGGTACCCTCACACATATTATTCCCTCATTTAGTGGATATTTTCACAAAAAAGTGAAATTTTGAAAAATCCAAAATATTGGCTGAAAACGACTAAATATCAAGGACTCATTGTGCTATCTGCTCTGGAATTGAAATCGGAACGCTCACTGACATTTCCCCTATCTGAAAGTCTGTTAAACGCCGGAAAAATGACTAAGTCAAAAAAAATATTTTTTAAACTTTTTTCAATGTTACCCCTGTGGGATATATATTCTACCCACACTCATTTGGAACTCTCCTGGGATACCCTCACACATATTATTCCCTCATTTAGTGGATATTTTCACAAAAAAGTAAAATTTTCAAAAAGCCAGAAAATTGGCTGAAAACGACTAAATATCAAGGACTCATTGGGTGAATCGCTTTGGAACTGAAATCGGAACGCTCACTGACATTTCCCCTATCTGAAAGTCTGATAAACGCCGGAAAAATGACTAAGATCAAAAAAAATTTTTTTTCAACTTTTTTCAATTTTACCCCCATGGGATATATATTCTACCCACACACATTTGGAACTCTCCTGGGGTACCCTCACATATATTATTCCCTCATTTAGTGGATATTTTCACAAAAAAGTGAAATTTTCAAAAATCTAAAATATTGGCTGAAAACGACTAAATATCCAGGACTCATTGGGCGAATCGCTCTGGAACTGAAATCGGAACGCTCACTGACATTTGCCCTATCTGAAAGTCTGATAAACGCCGGAAAAATGACTAAATCCAAAAAAAAATTTTTTTCAACTTTTTTCAATTTTACCCCCGTGGGATATATATTCTACCCACACACATTTGGAACTCTCCTGGGGTACCCTCACACATATTATTCCCTCATTTAGTGGATATTTTCACAAAAAAAGTGAAATTTTCAAAAATCCTGAAAATCAGCTGAAAACGACTAAATATCAAGGACTCATTGTGCGATCCGCTCTGGAACTGAAATCGGAACGCTCACTGACATTTCCCCTATCTGAAACTCTGATAAACGCCGGAAAAATGACTAAGTCCAAAAAAAAAAATGTTTCAACTTTTTTCAATTTTACCCCGTTGGATATATGTTCTACCCACACACATTTGGAACTCTCCTGGGGTACCCTCACACATATTATTCCCTCATTTAGTGGATATTTTCACAAAAAAGTGAAATTTTCAAAAATCCAGAAAATTGGCTGAAAACTACTAAATATCAAGGACTCATTGGGCAAACCACTCTGGAACTGAAATCGGAACGCTCACTGACATTTCCCCTATCTGAAAGTCTGATGAATGCAGAAAAAATGACTAAGCCCAAAAAAAATTTTTTTCAACTTTTTTCAATTTTACCCCCGTGGGATATATATTTTACCCACACACATTTGGAACTCTCCTGGGGTACCCTCACACATATTATTCCCTCATTTAGTGGACATTTTCACAAAAAAGTGAAATTTTCAAAAATCCTGAAAATCAGCTGAAAACGACTAAATATCAAGGACTCATTGTGCGATCTGCCCTGGAACTAAAATCGGAACGCTCACTGACATTTCCCCTATCTGAAACTCTGATAAACGCCGGAAAAATGACTAAGTCCAAAAAAAAAATTTTTTCAACTTTTTTAAATTTTACCCCGTGGGATATATGTTCTACCCACACACATTTGGAACTCTCCTGGGGTACCCTCACACATATTATTCCCTCATTTAGTTGATATTTTCACAAAAAAGTGAAATTTTCAAAAATCCAGAAAATTGGCTGAAAACTACTAAATATCAAGGACTCATTGGGCAAACCACTCTGGAACTGAAATCGGAATGCTCACTGACATTTCCCCTATCTGAAAGTCTGATGAATGCAGAAAAAATGACTAAGTCCAAAAAAAATTTTTTTCAACTTTTTTCAATTTTACCCCCGTGGGATATATATTCTACCCACACACATTTGGAACTCTCCTGGGGTACCCTCACACATATTATTCCCTCATTTAGTGGATATTTTCACAAAAAAGTGAAATTTTCAAAAATCCAGAAAATTGGCTGAAAACGACTAAATATCAAGGACTCATTGGGCGAATCGCTCTTTAACTGAAATCGGAATTCTCACTGACATTTCCAATATCTGAAAGTCTGATAAACGCCGGAAAAATTAGTAAGTCCAAAAAAAAAATTTATTCAACTTTTTTCAATTTTACCCCCGTGGGATATATATTCTACCCACACACATTTTGAACTCTCCTGGGGTACCCTCACACATATTATTCCCTCATTTAGTGGATATTTTCACAAAAAACTGAAATTTTCAAAAATCCAAAATATTGGCTGAAAATGATTAAATATCCAGGACTCATTGGGCGAATCGCTCTGGGACTGAAAGCGGAACGCTCACTGACATTTGCCCTATCTGAAAGTCTGATAAACGTCGGAAAAATTAATAAGTCCCCCAAAAATTTTTTTTCAACTTTTTTCAATTTTACCTAGTGGGATGTATATTCTACCCACACACATTTGGAACTCTCCTGGGGTACCCTCACACATATTATTCCCTCATTTAGTGGATATTTTCACAAAAAAGTTAAATTTTCAAAAATCCTGAAAATTGGCTGAAAACGACTAAATATCAAGGACTCATTGCGCGAATCGCTCTGGAACTGAAATCGGAATTCTCACTGACATTTCCCCTATCTGAAAGTCTGATAAACGTCGGAAAAATGAATAAGTCCCAAAAAAATTTTTTTTCAACTTTTTTCAATTTTACCCCCGTGGGATATATATTCTACCCACACAGATTTGGAACTCTCCTGGGGTTTCCTCACACATATTATTCCCTCATTTAGTGGATATTTTCACAAAAAAGTGACATTTTCAAAAATCCAAAATATTGGCTGAAAACGACTAAATATCCAGGACTCATTGGGCGAATCACTCTGGAACTGAAATCGGAACGCTCATTGACATTTGCCCTATCTGAAAGTCTGATAAATGCCGGAAAAATGACTAAGTCCAAAAAAAAATTTTTTTCAACTTTTTAAAATTTTACCCCCGTGGGATATATATTCTACCCACACACATTTGGAACTCTCCAGGGGTACCCTCACACATATTATTCCCTCATTTAGTGGATATTTTCACAAAAAAGTGAAATTTTGAAAAATCCAAAATATTGGCTGAAAACGACTAAGTATCAAGGACTCATTTTGCGATATGCTCTTGAACTGAAATCGGAACGCTCACTGACATTTCCCCTATCTGAAAGTCTGATAAACGCCGGAAAAATGACTAAGTCCCATAAAAATTTTTTTTCAACTTTATTCAATTTTACCCCCATGGGATATATATTCTACCCACACACATTTGGAACTCTCCTGGGGTACCCTCACACATATTATTCCCTCATTTAGTGGATATTTTCACAAAAAAGTGAAATTTTCAAAAATCCAAAATATTGGCTGAAAAAGACTAAATATCAAGGACTCATTGTGCTATCTGCTCTGCAATTGAAATCGGAACGCTCACTGACATTTCCCCTATCTGAAAGTCTGTTAAACGCCTGAAAAATGAGTAAGTCCAAAAAAAATATTTTTTAAACTTTTTTCAATTTTACCCCTGTGGGATATATATTCTACCCACACACGTTTGGAACTCTCCTGGGGTACCCTCACACATATTATTCCCTCATTTAGTGGATATTTTCACAAAAAAGTAAAATTTTCAAAAATCCAGAAAATTGGCTGAAAACGACTAAATATCAAGGACTCACTGGGCGAATCGCTCTGGAACTGAAATCGGAATTCTCACTGACATTTCCCCTATCTGAAAGTCTGATAAACGCCGGAAAAATGACTTAGTCCCAAAAAATTTTTTTTTCAACTTTTTTCAATTTTACCCCCATGGGATATATATTCTACCCACACACATTTGGAACTCTTCTGGGGTACCCTCACACATATTATTCCCTCATTTAGTGGATATTTTCACAAAAAAGTGAAATTTTGAAAAATCCAAAATATTGGCTGAAAACGACTAAATATCAAGGACTCATTGTGCTATCTGCTCTGGAATTGAAATCGGAACGCTCACTGACATTTCCCCTATCTGAAAGTCTGTTAAACGCCGGAAAAATGACTAAGTCAAAAAAAATATTTTTTAAACTTTTTTCAATGTTACCCCTGTGGGATATATATTCTACCCACACTCATTTGGAACTCTCCTGGGATACCCTCACACATATTATTCCCTCATTTAGTGGATATTTTCACAAAAAAGTGAAATTTTCAAAAATCTAAAATATTGGCTGAAAACGACTAAATATCCAGGACTCATTGGGCGAATCGCTCTGGAACTGAAATCGGAACGCTCACTGACATTTGCCCTATCTGAAAGTCTGATAAACGCCGGAAAAATGACTAAATCCAAAAAAAAATTTTTTTCAACTTTTTTCAATTTTACCCCCGTGGGATATATATTCTACCCACACACATTTGGAACTCTCCTGGGGTACCCTCACACATATTATTCCCTCATTTAGTGGATATTTTCACAAAAAAAGTGAAATTTTCAAAAATCCTGAAAATCAGCTGAAAACGACTAAATATCAAGGACTCATTGTGCGATCCGCTCTGGAACTGAAATCGGAACGCTCACTGACATTTCCCCTATCTGAAACTCTGATAAACGCCGGAAAAATGACTAAGTCCAAAAAAAAAAATGTTTCAACTTTTTTCAATTTTACCCCGTTGGATATATGTTCTACCCACACACATTTGGAACTCTCCTGGGGTACCCTCACACATATTATTCCCTCATTTAGTGGATATTTTCACAAAAAAGTGAAATTTTCAAAAATCCAGAAAATTGGCTGAAAACTACTAAATATCAAGGACTCATTGGGCAAACCACTCTGGAACTGAAATCGGAACGCTCACTGACATTTCCCCTCTCTGAAAGTCTGATGAATGCAGGAAAAATGACTAAGCCCAAAAAAAATTTTTTTCAACTTTTTTCAATTTTACCCCCGTGGGATATATATTCTACCCACACACATTTGGAACTCTCCTGGGGTACCCTCACACATATTATTCCCTCATTTAGTGGATATTTTCACAAAAAAGTGAAATTTTCAAAAATCCAAAATATTGGCTGAAAACGACTAAATATCCAGGACTCATTGGGCGAATCACGCTGGAACTGAAATCGGAACGCTCACTGACATTTCCCCTTTCTGCAAGTCTGATAAACGTTGGAAACATGACTAAGTCAAAAAAAAAAATGTTTTCAACTTTTTTCAATTTGACCCCCGTGGGATATATATTCTACCCACACACATTTGGAACTCTCCTGGGGTACCCTCACACATATTATTCCCTCATTTAGTGGATATTTTCACAAAAAAGTGAAATTTTGAAAAATATAAAATAATGGCTGAAAACGACTAAATATCAAGGACTCATTGTGCTATCTGCTCTGGAATTGAAATCGGAACGCTCACTGACATTTCCCCTATCTGAAAGTCTGATAAACGCCGGAAAAATGACTAAGTCCAAAAAAAATATTTTTTAAACTTTTTTCAATGTTACCCCTGTGGGATATATATTCAACCCACACTCATTTGGAACTCTCCTGGGGTACCCTCACAAATATTATTCCCTTATTTAGTGGATATTTTCACAAAAAAGTAAAATTTTCAAAAATCCAGAAAATTGGCTGAAAACGACTAAATATCAAGGACTCATTGGGTGAATCGCTTTGGAACTGAAATCGGAACGCTCACTGACATTTCCCCTCTCTGAAAGTCTGATAAACGCCGGAAAAATGACTAAGATCAAAAAAAAATTTTTTTCAAGTTTTTTCAATTTTACCCCCATGGGATATATATTCTACCCACACACATTTGGAAATCTCCTGGGGTACCCTCACACATATTATTCCCTCATTTAGTGGATATTTTCACAAAAATTTAAATTTTCAAAAATCCTGAAAATCAGCTGAAAACGACTAAATATCAAGGACTCATTGTGCGATCCGCTCTGGAACTGAAATCGGAACGCTCACTGACATTTCCCCTATCTGAAACTCTGATAAACGCCGGAAAAATGACTAAGTCCAGAAAAAAAAATGTTTCAACTTTTTTCAATTTTATCCCGTTGGATATATGATCTACCCACACACATTTGGAACTCTCCTGGGGTACCCTCACACATATTATTCCCTCATTTAGTGGATATTTTCACAAAAAAGTGAAATTTTCAAAAATCCAGAAAATTGGCTGAAAACTACTAAATATCAAGGACTCATTGGGCAAACCACTCTGGAACTGAAATCGGAACGCTCACTGACATTTCCCCTCTCTGAAAGTCTGATGAATGCAGGAAAAATGACTAAGCCCAAAAAAAATTTTTTTCAACTTTTTTCAACTTTACCCCCGTGGAATATATATTCTACCCACACACATTTGGAACTCTCCTGGGGTACCCTCACACATATTATTCCCTCATTTAGTGGATATTTTCACAAAAAAGTGAAATTTTCAAAAATCCAAAATATTGGCTGAAAACGACTAAATATCCAGGACTCATTGGGCGAATCGCGCTGGAACTGAAATCGGAACGCTCACTGACATTTCCCCTATCTGCAATTCTGATAAACGTTGGAAACATGACTAACTCAAAAAAAAAAAATTTTTCAACTTTTTTCAATTTGACCCCCATGGGATATATATTCTACCCACACACATTTGAAACTCTCCTGGGGTACCCTCACACATATTATTCCCTCATTTAGTGGATATTTTCACAAAAAAGTGAAATTTTCAAAAATCCAAAATATTGGCTGAAAACGACTACATATCAAGGACTCATTGTGCTATCTGCTTTGGAATTGAAAGCGGAATGCTCACTGACATTTCCGCTATCTGAAACTCTGATAAACGCCGGAAAAATGACTAAGTCCAAAAAAAAAATTTTTTCAACTTTTTTCAATTTTACCCCGTGGGATATATGTTCTACCCACACACATTTGGAACTCTCCTGGGGTACCCTCACACATATTATTCCCTCATTTAGTGGATATTTTCACAAAAAAGTGAAATTTTCAAAAATCCAGAAAATTGGCTGAAAACTACTAAATATCAAGGACTCATTGGGCAAACCACTCTGGAACTGAAATCGGAATGCTCACTGACATTTCCCCTATCTGAAAGTCTGATGAATGCAGAAAAAATGACTAAGCCCAAAAAAAATTTTTTTCAACTTTTTTCAATTTTACCCCCGTGGGATATATATTCTACCCACACACATTTGGAACTCTCCTGGGGTACCCTCACACATATTATTCCCTCATTTAGTGGATATTTTCACAAAAAAGTGAAATTTTCAAAAATCCAGAAAATTGGCTGAAAACGACTAAATATCAAGGACTCATTGGGCGAATCGCTCTTTAACTGAAATCGGAATTCTCACTGACATTTCCAATATCTGAAAGTCTGATAAACGCCGGAAAAATTAGTAAGTCCAAAAAAAAAATTTATTCAACTTTTTTCAATTTTACCCCCGTGGGATATATATTCTACCCACACACATTTTGAACTCTCCTGGGGTACCCTCACACATATTATTCCCTCATTTAGTGGATATTTTCACAAAAAACTGAAATTTTCAAAAATCCAAAATATTGGCTGAAAATGATTAAATATCCAGGACTCATTGGGCGAATCGCTCTGGGACTGAAAGCGGAACGCTCACTGACATTTGCCCTATCTGAAAGTCTGATAAACGTCGGAAAAATTAATAAGTCCCCCAAAAATTTTTTTTCAACTTTTTTCAATTTTACCTAGTGGGATGTATATTCTACCCACACACATTTGGAACTCTCCTGGGGTACCCTCACACATATTATTCCCTCATTTAGTGGATATTTTCACAAAAAAGTTAAATTTTCAAAAATCCTGAAAATTGGCTGAAAACGACTAAATATCAAGGACTCATTGCGCGAATCGCTCTGGAACTGAAAGCGGAATTCTCACTGACATTTCCCCTATCTGAAAGTCTGATAAACGTCGGAAAAATGAATAAGTCCCAAAAAAAATTTTTTTCAACTTTTTTCAATTTTACCCCCGTGGGATATATATTCTACCCACACACATTTGGAACTCTCCTGGGGTTTCCTCACACATATTATTCCCTCATTTAGTGGATATTTTCACAAAAAAGAGAAATTTTCAAAAATCCAAAATATTGGCTGAAAACGACTAAATATCAAGGACTCATTGTGCGATATGCTCTGGAACTGAAATCGGAACGCTCACTGACATTTCCCCTATCTGAAAGTCTGATCAACGCTGGAAAAATGACTAAGTGCAAAAAAAAAAATTTTTTTCAACTTTTTTCAATTTTAACCCTGTGGGATGTATATTCTACCCACACATATTTGGAACTCTCCTGGGGTACCCTCACACATATTATTCCCTCATTTAGTGGATATTTTCACAAAAAAGTGAAATTTTCAAAAATCAAAAATATTGGCTGAAAACGACTAAATATCCAGGACTCATTGGGCGAATCGCTCTGGAACTGAAATCGGAACGCTCACTGACATTTGCCCTTTCTGAAAGGCTGATAAACGTCGGAAAAATTAATAAGTCCCAAAAATTTTTTTTTCAACCTTTTTCAATTTTACCTAGTGGGATATATATTCTACCCACACACATTTGGAACTCTCCTGGGGTACCCTCACACATATTATTCCCTCATTTAGTGGATATTTTCACAAAAAAGTGACATTTTCAAAAATCCAAAATATTGGCTGAAAACGACTAAATATCAAGGACTCATTGTGCGATCTGCTCTGGAACTGAAATCGGAACGCTCACTGACATCTCCCCTATCTGAAAGTCTATTAAACGCCGGAAAAATGAGCAAGTCCAAAAAAAAAATTTTTAAAACTTTTTTCAATTTTACCCCCGTGGGATATATATTCTACCCACACACATTTGGAACTCTCCTGGGGTACCCTCACACATATTATTCCCTCATTTAGTGGATATTTTCACAAAAAAAGTAAAATTTTCAAAAATCCACAAAATTGGCTGACAACGACTAAATATCAAGGACTCATTGGGCGATCCGCTCTGTAACTGAAATTTTTAACGCTCACTGACATTTCCCCTATCTGAAAGTCTGACAAACGCCGGAAAAATGACTTAAGTCCAAAAAAAAATTTTTTTCAACTTTTTTCAATTTTACCCTTGTGGGACATATATTCTACCCACACACATTTGGAACTCTCCTGGGGTACCCTCACACATATTATTCCATCATTTAGTGGATATTTTCACAAAAAAGTGAAATTTTCAAAAATCCAAAATATTGGCTGAAAACGACGAAATATCAAGGACTCATTGGGTGAATCGCTCTGGAACTGAAATCGGAACGCTCACTGACATTTCCCGTATCTGAAAGTATGATAAACGGCGGAAAAATAACTAAGTCTAAAAAAAAATTTTTTTCATCTTTTTGCAATTTTACCTCCCCTGTGATATATATTCTTCCCACACACATTTGGAACTCTCCTGGGGTACCCTCACACATATTATTTCCTCATTTAGTGGATATTTTCACAAAAAAGGGAAATTTTCAAAAATCCAAAATATTGGCTGAAAACGACTAAATATCAAGGACTCATTGGGCGAATCGCTCTGGAACTGAAATCTGAACGCTCACTGACATTTCCCCTATCTGAAATTCTGATGAATGCCGGAAAAATGACTAAGCCCAAAAAAAAAATTTTTTCAACTTTTTTAAATTTTACCCCCGTGGGATATGTATTCTACCCACACACATTTGGAACTCTCCTGGGGTACACTCACACATATTATTCCCTCATTTAGTGGATATTTTCACAAAAAAGTAAAATTGTAAAAAATCCAGAAAATTGTTTGAAAACGACTAAATTTCAAGGACTCATTGGGTGAATCGCTCTAGAACTGAAATCGGAACGCTCACTGACATTTCCCCTATCTGAAACTCTGATAAACGTCGGAAAAATGAATAAGTCCCAAAAAAATTTTTTTAAACTTTTTTCAATTTTACCCCGGTGGGATATATATTCTACCCACACACATTTGGAACTCTCCTGGGGTACCCTCACACATATTATTACCTCATTTAGTGGATATTTTCACAAAAAAGTGAAATTTTCAAAAATCCAGAAAATTGGCTGAAATCGACTAAATATCAAGGACTCATTGGGCGAATCGCTCTGGATCTGAAATCGGAACGCTCACTCCCTAGCTTGCTCCCTATCTGAAAGTCTGATAAACGCCGGAAAAATGACTAAGTCCAAAAAAAAATTTTTTTTCAACTTTTTTCAATTTTAATCCTGTGGGATATATATTCTACCCACACACATTTGGAACTCTTCTGGGGTACCCTCACACATATTATTCCCTCATTTAGTGGATATTTTCACAAAAAAGTGAAATTTTCAAAAATCCAGAAAATTGGCTGAAAACGACTAAATATCGAGGACTCATTGGTCAAATCGCTCTGGAACTGTAATTGGAACGCTCACTTCCTATCTGAAAGTCTGATAAATGCCGGAAAAATAACTAAGTCCAAAAAAAAAATTTTTTCAACTTTTTTCAATTTTACCCCCGTGGGATATATATTCTACCCACACACATTTGGAACTCTCCTGGGGTTTCCTCACACATATTATTCCCTCATTTAGTGGATATTTTCACAAAAAAGAGAAATTTTCAAAAATCCAAAATATTGGCTGAAAACGACTAAATATCAAGGACTCATTGTGCGATATGCTCTGGAACTGAAATCGGAACGCTCACTGACATTTCCCCTATCTGAAAGTCTGATCAACGCTGGAAAAATGACTAAGTGCAAAAAAAAAAATTTTTTTCAACTTTTTTCAATTTTAACCCTGTGGGATGTATATTCTACCCACACATATTTGGAACTCTCCTGGGGTACCCTCACACATATTATTCCCTCATTTAGTGGATATTTTCACAAAAAAGTGAAATTTTCAAAAATCAAAAATATTGGCTGAAAACGACTAAATATCCAGGACTCATTGGGCGAATCGCTCTGGAACTGAAATCGGAACGCTCACTGACATTTGCCCTTTCTGAAAGGCTGATAAACGTCGGAAAAATTAATAAGTCCCAAAAATTTTTTTTTCAACCTTTTTCAATTTTACCTAGTGGGATATATATTCTACCCACACACATTTGGAACTCTCCTGGGGTACCCTCACACATATTATTCCCTCATTTAGTGGATATTTTCACAAAAAAGTGACATTTTCAAAAATCCAAAATATTGGCTGAAAACGACTAAATATCAAGGACTCATTGTGCGATCTGCTCTGGAACTGAAATCGGAACGCTCACTGACATCTCCCCTATCTGAAAGTCTATTAAACGCCGGAAAAATGAGCAAGTCCAAAAAAAAAATTTTTAAAACTTTTTTCAATTTTACCCCCGTGGGATATATATTCTACCCACACACATTTGGAACTCTCCTGGGGTACCCTCACACATATTATTCCCTCATTTAGTGGATATTTTCACAAAAAAAGTAAAATTTTCAAAAATCCACAAAATTGGCTGACAACGACTAAATATCAAGGACTCATTGGGCGATCCGCTCTGTAACTGAAATTTTTAACGCTCACTGACATTTCCCCTATCTGAAAGTCTGACAAACGCCGGAAAAATGACTTAAGTCCAAAAAAAAATTTTTTTCAACTTTTTTCAATTTTACCCTTGTGGGACATATATTCTACCCACACACATTTGGAACTCTCCTGGGGTACCCTCACACATATTATTCCATCATTTAGTGGATATTTTCACAAAAAAGTGAAATTTTCAAAAATCCAAAATATTGGCTGAAAACGACGAAATATCAAGGACTCATTGGGTGAATCGCTCTGGAACTGAAATCGGAACGCTCACTGACATTTCCCGTATCTGAAAGTATGATAAACGGCGGAAAAATAACTAAGTCTAAAAAAAAATTTTTTTCATCTTTTTGCAATTTTACCTCCCCTGTGATATATATTCTTCCCACACACATTTGGAACTCTCCTGGGGTACCCTCACACATATTATTTCCTCATTTAGTGGATATTTTCACAAAAAAGGGAAATTTTCAAAAATCCAAAATATTGGCTGAAAACGACTAAATATCAAGGACTCATTGGGCGAATCGCTCTGGAACTGAAATCTGAACGCTCACTGACATTTCCCCTATCTGAAATTCTGATGAATGCCGGAAAAATGACTAAGCCCAAAAAAAAAATTTTTTCAACTTTTTTAAATTTTACCCCCGTGGGATATGTATTCTACCCACACACATTTGGAACTCTCCTGGGGTACACTCACACATATTATTCCCTCATTTAGTGGATATTTTCACAAAAAAGTAAAATTGTAAAAAATCCAGAAAATTGTTTGAAAACGACTAAATTTCAAGGACTCATTGGGTGAATCGCTCTAGAACTGAAATCGGAACGCTCACTGACATTTCCCCTATCTGAAACTCTGATAAACGTCGGAAAAATGAATAAGTCCCAAAAAAATTTTTTTAAACTTTTTTCAATTTTACCCCGGTGGGATATATATTCTACCCACACACATTTGGAACTCTCCTGGGGTACCCTCACACATATTATTACCTCATTTAGTGGATATTTTCACAAAAAAGTGAAATTTTCAAAAATCCAGAAAATTGGCTGAAATCGACTAAATATCAAGGACTCATTGGGCGAATCGCTCTGGATCTGAAATCGGAACGCTCACTCCCTAGCTTGCTCCCTATCTGAAAGTCTGATAAACGCCGGAAAAATGACTAAGTCCAAAAAAAAATTTTTTTTCAACTTTTTTCAATTTTAATCCTGTGGGATATATATTCTACCCACACACATTTGGAACTCTTCTGGGGTACCCTCACACATATTATTCCCTCATTTAGTGGATATTTTCACAAAAAAGTGAAATTTTCAAAAATCCAGAAAATTGGCTGAAAACGACTAAATATCGAGGACTCATTGGTCAAATCGCTCTGGAACTGTAATTGGAACGCTCACTTCCTATCTGAAAGTCTGATAAATGCCGGAAAAATAACTAAGTCCAAAAAAAAAATTTTTTCAACTTTTTGCAATTTTACCCCCCGTGTGATATATATTCTTCCCACACACATTTGGAACTCTCCTGGGGTACCCTCACACATATTATTCCCTCATTTAGTGGATATTTTCACAAAAAAGGGAAATTTTCAAAAATCCAAAATATTGGCTGAAAATGACTAAATATCAAGGACTCATTGGGCGAATTGCTCTGGAACTGAAATCGGAACACTCACTGACATTTCCCCAATCTGAAAGTCTGATAAACGCCGAAAAAAATACAAAATCCAAACAAAATTTTTTTTCAACTTTTTTCAATTTTACCCCCGTGGGATATATATTCTACCCACACACATTTGGAACTCTCCTGGGGTACCCTCACACATATTATTCCCTCATTTAGTGGATATTTTCACAAAAAAGTAAAATTTTCAAAAATCCACAAAATTGGCTGAAAACGACTAAATATCAAGGACTCATTTGGCAATCCGCTCTGGAACTGAAATTGGAACGCTCACTGACATTTCCCCTATCTGAAAGGCTGATAAATGCCGGAAAAATGACTAAGTGCAAAAAAAAATTTTTTTTCAACTTTTTTCAATTTTAACCCTGTGGGATATATATTCTACCCACACACATTTGGAACTCTCATGGGGTACCCTCACACATATTATTCCCTCATTTAGTGGATATTTTCACAAAAAAGTGAAATTTTCAAAAATCCAAAATATTGGCTGAAAATGACTAAATATCAAGGACTCATTGGGCGAATCGCTCTGGAACTGAAATCGGAACGCTCAATGACATTTCCCCTATCTGAAAGTCTGAGAAACGCCAAAAAAAATACTAAATACAAACAAAATTTTTTTTCAACTTTGTTCAATTTTACCCCCGTGGGATATATATTCTACCCACACACATTTGGAACTCTCCTGGGGTACCCTCACACATATTATTCCCTCATTTAGTGGATATTTTCACAAAAAAGGGAAATTTTCAAAAATCCAAAATATTGGCTGAAAATGACTAAATATCAAGGACTCATTGGGCGAATTGCTCTGGAACTGAAATCGGAACACTCACTGACATTTCCCCAATCTGAAAGTCTGATAAACGCCGAAAAAAATACAAAATCCAAACAAAATTTTTTTTCAACTTTTTTCAATTTTACCCCCGTGGGATATATATTCTACCCACACACATTTGGAACTCTCCTGGGGTACCCTCACACATATTATTCCCTCATTTAGTGGATATTTTCACAAAAAAGTAAAATTTTCAAAAATCCACAAAATTGGCTGAAAACGACTAAATATCAAGGACTCATTTGGCAATCCGCTCTGGAACTGAAATTGGAACGCTCACTGACATTTCCCCTATCTGAAAGGCTGATAAATGCCGGAAAAATGACTAAGTGCAAAAAAAAATTTTTTTTCAACTTTTTTCAATTTTAACCCTGTGGGATATATATTCTACCCACACACATTTGGAACTCTCATGGGGTACCCTCACACATATTATTCCCTCATTTAGTGGATATTTTCACAAAAAAGTGAAATTTTCAAAAATCCAAAATATTGGCTGAAAATGACTAAATATCAAGGACTCATTGGGCGAATCGCTCTGGAACTGAAATCGGAACGCTCAATGACATTTCCCCTATCTGAAAGTCTGAGAAACGCCAAAAAAAATACTAAATACAAACAAAATTTTTTTTCAACTTTGTTCAATTTTACCCCCGTGGGATATATATTCTACCCACACACATTTGGAACTCTCCTGGGGTACCCTCACACATATTATTCCCTCATTTAGTGGATATTTTTACAAAAAAGTGAAATTTTCAAAAATCCAGAAAATTGGCTGAAAACGACTAAATATCAAGGACTCATTGGTCGAATCGCTCTGGAACTGTAATCGGAACGCTCACTCCCTATCTGAAAGTCTGATAAATGCCGGAAAAATGACTAAGTCCAAAAAAAAATTTTTTTCAACTTTTTCAATTTTGCCCCCGTGGGATATATATTCAACCCACACACATTTGGAACTCTCCTGGGGTACCCTCACACATATTATTCCCTCATTTAGTGGATATTTTCACAAAAAAGTGAAATTTTCAAAAATCCAAAATATTGGCTGAAAATGACGAAATATCAAGGGCTCATTGGGTGAATCGCTCTGGAACTGAAATCGGAACGCTCACAGACATTTCCCCTATCTGAAAGTATGATAAACGCCGGAAAAATAACTAAGTCCAAAAAAAATTTTTTTTCAACTTTTTGCAATTTTACCCCCGTGGGATATATATTCTATCCACACACATTTGGAACTCTCCTGGGGTACCCTCACACATATTATTCCCTCATTTAGTGGATATTTTCACAAAAAAGGGAAATTTTCAAAAATCCAAAATATTGGCTTAAAACGACGAAATATCAAGGGCTCATTGGGTGAATCGCTCTGGAACTGAAATCGGAACGCTCACAGACATTTCCCCTATCTGAAAGTATGATAAACGCCAGAAAAATAACTACGTCCAAAAAAAAATTTTTTTCAACTTTTTGCAATTTTACCCCCCGTGTGATATATATTCTTCCCACACACATTTGGAACTCTCCTGGGGTACCCTCACACATATTATTCCCTCATTTAGTGGATATTTTCACAAAAAAGGGAAATTTTCAAAAATCCAAAATATTGGCTGAAAATGACTAAATATCAAGGACTCATTGGGCGAATCGCTCTGGAACTGAAATCGGAATTCTCACTGACATTTCCCCTATCTGAAAGTCTGATAAACGGCGGATAAATGACTAAGTCCAAAAAAAAATTTTTTTCAACTTTTTCAATTTTACCCCGTGGGATATATATTCTACCCACACACATTTGGAACTCTCCCGGGGTACCCTCACACATATTATTCCCTCATTTAGTGGATATTTTCACAAAAAAGTGAAATTTTCAAAAATTCAGAAAATTGCCTGACAACGACGAAATATCAATGACTCTCTGGGCGAATCGCTCTGGAACTGAAATCGGAATGCTCACTCCCTATCTGAAAGTCTGATAAATGCCGGAAAAATGACTAAGTCCAAAAAAAATTTTTTTTTAACTTTTTTTCAATTTTACCCCCGTGGGATATATATTCTACCCACACACATTTGGAACTCTCCTGGGGTACCCTCACACATATTATTCCCTCATTTAGTGGATATTTTCACAAAAAAAGTGAAATTTTCAAATATTCAGAAAATTGGCTGAAAACGACTAAATATCAAGGACTCATTGTGCGATAAGCTCTGGAACTGAAATCGGAACGCTCACTGACATTTCCCCTATCTGAAAGTCTGATAAACGCCGTAAAAATGACTAAAGCCCCCGTCTCACATAGCGATATCGCTAGCGATATCGCTGCTGAGTCACGGTTTTGGTGACTCACCAGCGACCTCACCAGCGATGTCGCTGTGTGTGACACTTTGCAACGATCAGGCCCCTGCTGTGAGGTCGCTGATCGTTGCAAAGTGTCCTGGACCATTTTTTGGTCGTTGGCCTCCTGCTGGCCAGCACACATCGCTGTGTGTGACCAGCGGGACCAACGATCTGGCTGGTAACTATGGTAAACATCGGGTTACTAGGGGCACGCGCGCACTTAGTAACCCGCTGTTTACCATGGATACCACTCTGCTACGGTGCGCGGAGGCTCCCGCGCACCGTAGCAGAGAGGTATCCATGGTAAACAGCAGGTTGCTAGGGGCACACGCTCACTTAGTAACCCGATGTTTACAATAGTTACCAGCCTGCTCCTGCTTGCAGCAGGCTGGTAACGGGAGCAGGACATCGTGGAACGATTCTTTCCACAATATCGCTGCTCCCCTCATCGCTGGTGAGCCTGCCTGTTTGACAGCTCACCAGCGATGTATTAGCGATGCAGCAACGATCCCTGACAGGTCGTATCATTGTCGGGATCGCTGCTGCATCACTTAGTGTGACGGGGCCCTAAGTCGAAAAAAAAATTTTTTTCAACTTTTTTCAATTTTACCCCTGTGGGATATATATTCTACCCACACACATTTGGAACACTCCTGGGGTACAATCACACATATTATTCCCTCATTTAGTGGATATTTTCACAAAAAAGTGAAATTTTCAAAAATCCAAAATATTGGCTGAAAACGACGAAATATCAAGGGCTCATTGGGTGAATCGCTCTGGAACTGAAATCGGAACGCTCACAGACATTTCCCCTATCTGAAAGTATGATAAACGCCAGAAAAATAACTACGTCCAAAAAAAAATTTTTTTCAACTTTTTGCAATTTTACACCCCGTGTGATATATATTCTTCCCACACACATTTGGAACTCTCCTGGGGTACCCTCACACATATTATTCCCTCATTTAGTGGATATTTTCACAAAAAAGGGAAATTTTCAAAAATCCAAAATATTGGCTGAAAATGGCTAAATATCAAGGACTCATTGGGCGAATCGCTCTGGAACTGAAATCGGAATTCTCACTGACATTTCCCCTATCTGAAAGTCTGATAAACGGCGGATAAATGACTAAGTCCAAAAAAAAAATTTTTCCAACTTTTTCAATTTTACCCCGTGGGATATATATTCTACCCACACACATTTGGAACTCTCCCGGGGTACCCTCACACATATTATTCCCTCATTTAGTGGATATTTTCACAAAAAAGTGAAATTTTCAAAAATTCAGAAAATTGCCTGACAACGACGAAATATCAATGACTCACTGGGCGAATCGCTCTGGAACTGAAATCGGAACGCTCACTCCCTATCTGAAAGTCTGATAAATGCCGGAAAAATGACTAAGTCCAAAAAAAATTTTTTTTTAGCTTTTTTCAATTTTACCCCCGTGGGATATATATTCTACCCACACACATTTGGAACTCTCCTGGGGTATCCTCACACATATTATTCCCTCATTTAGTGGATATTTTCACAAAAAAAGTGAAATTTTCAAAAATGCAGAATATTGGCTGAAAACGACTAAATATCAAGGACTCATTGTGCGATCCGCTCTGGAACTGAAATCGGAACGCTCACTGACATTTCCCCTATCTGAAAGTCTGATAAACGCCGGAAAAATGACTGCTGAGTCACGGTTTTGGTGACTCACCAGCGACCTCACCAGCGATGTCGCTGTGTGTGACACTTTGCAACGATCAGGCCCCTGCTGTGAGGTCGCTGATCGTTGCAAAGTGTCCTGGACCATTTTTTGGTCGTTGGCCTCCCGCTGGCCAGCACACATCGCTGTGTGTGACCAGCGGGACCAACGATCTGGCTGGTAACTATGGTAAACATCGGGTTACTAGGGGCACGCGCGCACTTAGTAACCCGCTGTTTACCATGGATACCACTCTGCTACGGGGCGCGGAGGCTCCCGCGCACCGTAGCAGAGTGGTATCCATGGTAAACAGCGGGTTACTAGGGGCACACGCGCACTTAGTAACCCGATGTTTACCATAGTTACCAGCCTGCTCCTGCTTGCAGCAGGCTGGTAACGGGAGCAGGACATCGTGGAACGATTCTTTCCACAATATCGCTGCTCCCCTCATCGCTGGTGAGCCTGCCTGTTTGACAGCTCACCAGCGATGTATTAGCGATGCAGCAACGATCCCTGACAGGTCGTATCGTTGTCGGGATCGCTGCTGCATCGCTTAGTGTGACGGGGCCCTAAGTCGAAAAAAAAATTTTTTTCAACTTTTTTCAATTTTAACCCTGTGGGATATATATTCTACCCACACACATTTGGAACTCTCATGGGGTACCCTCACACATATAATTCCTTCATTTAGTGGATATTTTCAAAAAAGGGAAATTTTCAAAAATCCAAAATATTGGCTGAAAATGACTAAATATCAAGGACTCATTGGGCGAATCGCTCTGGAACTGAAATCGGAACGCTCACTGACATTTCCCCTATCTGAAAGTCTGATAAACGCCGAAAAAAATACTAAATCCAAACAAAATTTTTTTTCAACTTTTTTCAATTTTACCCCCGTGGGATATGTATTCTACCCACACACATTTGGAACTCTCCTGGGGTACCCTCACACATATTATTCCCTCATTTAGTGGATATTTTCACAAAAAAGTGAAATTTTCAAAAATTCAGAAAATTGCATGACAACGACGAAATATCAAGGACTCATTGGGCGAATCGCTCTGGAACTGAAATCGGAATGCTCACTCCCTAGCTTACTCCCTGTAACGGGTCTGGGAGGCGGAACCTCTGAGCAACTATACAAGGGGGCGGTCCTTGTAAGGAAGCGGGTGGCACCCAGGGAAGACGAGCAGGAAATCACGGCAAGTGACAGGGACAGTCTCTGGGTAGAAGGGCAGGTAGTCACGGCAAGTGACAGGGACAGTCTCTGGGTAGAAGGGCAGGTAGTCACGGCAAGTGACAGGGACAGTCTCTGGACAGGCAGATGGTCACGGCTAGTGACGGCAGAGCCTCCAGGTAGGCTAGCAGGCAGGTAGCAGATGAGCACTCCCAGGTGAGCAGACAAGAGTCTCTGGACAGGCAGGTGGTCACGGCAAGTGACGGCGGGACCTCCAGGTAGGCTAGCAGGCAGGTAGCAGATGAGCGCTCCCAGGTGAGCAGACAAGAGTCTCTGGACAGGCAGGTGGTCACGGCAAGTGATGGCGGAGCCTCCAGGTAGGCTAGCAGGCAGGTAGCAGACGAGCGCTCCCAGGTGAGCGGGCAGGCTGGTCCATAGACAGACTGAGAGGTGTCGGAAGGCAGACCGTCAGACCACAGGCTTGCAAGCAGGTAAACGGATATCTGGCAGGTATCAAGCAGGAATCTGGCATTTGACTGGCAGGTAACAGGCAGGAATCTGGCAGGTGACTGGCAGGTAACAGGCAGGAATCTGGCAAGTGACTGGCAGGTAACTGGAAACGGAACCTGAGGGCTGAAGCAGAGTGAAGGCTTTGCAACAACATTGTTCGGGCACCTCCATTTTGGAGGAGGTGCCTTATATATGGTGAAGTCCACCGGTCATTGGCCGGGGACTCCTTAGGACGGCGCGCGCAGCCCCTTTAAGAGAGGGGGAGCGCGTGCGCGCGCGCCCTAAGCACCGTGGCCGGGAAGCAGCGCGCGCTGCCAACAGAGCGGGAGGAAGACGCCGGGCACAGAGCGGAGAGGTGAGGGGAACAGCGTCCCTGCCTAGCAGGAGGCAGGGACGCTGACGCTACAGTACCCCCCCCTTTTGGCCCCCTTTTTTAGGCCAGACAGAAATTTATCAAGGATGAGAGGGGCATGGATGTTCTCCCGGGGCTCCCACGTTCTCTCCTCAGGACCAAACCCCTTCCAATCTACCAGAAAAAAGGTTTTTCCTCTTACCCTTTTGGTGGCCAGAATGTTCTCTACCTCAAACTCGTTCTCAGCGGAAACCGGAGCAGGAGACGTACCTGTAGACTTGGAAAAAGAGTTAAATACCACGGATTTGAGGAGAGATACATGGAAGGAGTTAGGGATCCACAAGTTGGCCGGGAGTTTTAATTTATAGGCCACCGGGTTGATCTGTTTGATAACTTCCAGTGGGCCGATGAACCGAGGCCCTAACTTGTAGGAGGGAATCTTGAGCCGGACATATTTGGATGAGAGCCAGACTTTATCTCCAGGACGGAATTGTGGAGGATCCAGGCGTTTCTTGTCAGCGTGTTTTTTCATCCGTTCGGACGACTGAAGGAGTGCGGATCGTGTACTCTCCCAAATGGAGGAGAATTCGCGAACGAGAGATTCCGCAGCCGGATTGTCCACCGAGGTGGAGACGGGAAATGGGATCCGAGGATGCTGACCGAAGACTACAAAAAAACGGGGGTTTGGAGGAAGATACGCTCTCGTGATTATTGTAAGAGAACTCGGCCCATGGTAGGAGATCCACCCAGTCCGAATGGTGGGCATTAACGAAGTGCCGGAGGTAACTGGTCAGGTTCTGATTGATCCGCTCCACTTGACCATTGGACTGTGGATGGTAAGCGGAGAAGTCCAGAGTGACGTCAAGCAACTTACATGTGGCTCTCCAGAAGCGTGAGGTGAACTGAACCCCACGATCTGGCACAATGTGGAGGGGCAGGCCATGGAGACGGAAGATGTGGCGGATAAAGTCTTTAGCCAGTTCGGGTGCAGACGGGAGACCCGGGAGGGGAATGAAGTGCGCCATCTTGGAGAAACGATCAGCGACCACCCAAATGACCGGCAGAGACAGGAAGATCCGTTATAAAGTCCATAGCAATATGCTGCCACGGGGCAGCAGGTACTGGAAGAGGAAGAAGGCGACCGGCTGGCAGGTGTCTCGGAACTTTGTTGCGGGCGCAGGACACACAGGCAGAAACAAAGTCTATTACATCCTTGTGCAGGGTAGGCCACCAGTAATGCCGGGTAATGAGCTGGAGGGTCTTTTTCTGACTGGCGTGGCCAGCTAGCTTAGACGAATGACCCCAGTGTAGGACCTTCTTCCGATCAGGTACAGTTACAAACGTCTTACCAGGAGGGAGACGATTTAGATTCACGGGAGCCACTTGCATTACTCTGGCGGGATCAATGATGTGCTTAGGTTCCTCCTCTTGATCAGACACCAGGAAGGATCGGGACAAGGCGTCAGCTTTGATGTTTTTGTCTGCTGGGCGAAAATGAAGAACAAAATCAAAGCAGGCAAAAAACAAGGACCACCGGGCTTGGCGCGCGTTAAGTCTCTGGGCGCTCTGAAGGTAAGCCAAGTTCTTGTGGTCCGTGTAAATTATTACCGGGTGAAGAGCCCCCTCGAGCAGGTAATGCCACTCCTCCAGTGCCAGCTTGATGGCTAACAATTTACGATCTCCAATAGAATAGTTACGCTCAGAAGAGGAGAAGAGATTGGAGAAAAAAACGCAGGTTACAATTCTCCCGGAAGATGACTTTTGGGTAAGTACCGCCCCGGCTCCGGAGGAGGAAGCGTCAACTTCTAGGAAGAATTGTTTGTTGCCGTCCGGACGATGCAGCACCGGGGCGGAGGAGAAGGCCTGTTTTAAGGAAAGAAAGGCCTCCTCAGCTTCGGGCGGCCATCTTCTGGGATTAGTACCCTTACGGGTGAGCGCAGAGATAGGGGCAGTCCGGGAAGAGAAGTGCGGTATGAAGAGGCGGTAATAGTTGGCGAAGCCCAGGAACCGCTGAATAGCCTTCAACCCCTCTGGTCGGGGCCACTTCTGGATGCCAGACAGTTTCTCAGGATCCATTTGTAGGCTGGTCTGAGAGATTATGTAGCCCAGAAATGGAAGAGAGGTCTGCTCAAAAATGCACTTCTCATATTTAGCGTAGAGGTGGTTCTGCCTGAGCCTGAGCAGGACCTGACGAACATCCCTCCGGTGAGTAGGAAGGTCCGGAGAGAAGACCAAGATGTCGTCCAGGTACACCACCACGCAGGAGTAGAGAAGGTCACGGAAGATGTCATTGACCAAATCTTGAAAGATGGCAGGAGCGTTACAGAGACCGAAGGGCATTACAAGGTACTCATAGTGGCCGTCCCAGGTGTTGAATGCCGTCTTCCACTCATCCCCCTGACGGATACGGACCAGGTTATACGCCCCACGGAGATCCAGTTTGGTGAAGATTCTAGCCCCCCTCAGGCGGTCAAATAATTCAGGAATGAGCGGGAGGGGGTATTTATTCTTCACTGTAATCTGGTTAAGGCCTCTATAATCTATACATGGACGGAGTGAGCCGTCCTTCTTTTTGACGAAGAAGAAGCCTGCTCCCGCCGGGGAGGTAGATTTCCGGATAAATCCCCGGGCCAGATTCTCCTCAATATATTCTGACATGGACTGGGTCTCCGCTGCGGACAAAGGGTAGATACGCCCACGGGGAGGAGTAGAGCCGGGTATCAGGTCGATTGGACAATCGTATGGTCTATGAGGGGGTAATGTCTCTGCTTCTTTTTTATTGAAGACATCCGCATAAGACCAATAGGGAACCGGTAGACCGGGTAGACTGACTGGGGTAGGAGAAGGACGAGCAGGATGAACGGGAACTAGACAAGTCCTATGGCAGTCCTGTCCCCAGCGAAGGACTTCTCCGGTCTGCCAGTCAAGCACGGGTGCATGTTTCTGGAGCCAAGGTAGGCCTAACAGGAGTGCGTGAGAGAGTCCAGGCAGAACATGAAAGGAGATGCTCTCAGAATGCAGCATTCCCACCTGCAGAGTTATGGATTCGGTGATGAGTTGGATGGGATGTGGTAAGAGGCCCCCATCCATGGTGGCGACAGATAAGGGTACAGCCAGAGGTTTGGTGGGAATGCGGTATTTCTCTACCAGAGACTGAGAAATGAGATTTCCAGCAGCTCCTGAGTCAAGTTGAGCCAGTTCGAAATAGCGGTTCTCTCCGCAGGTGATAGAGACTGACAGCATCAGAGATGGATAGGGTTTACTTTTGTCTAGGACGACCTCTCTGAGCGATCCTAGACACAGGCATTTTCCGACCTCTCTGGGCAGGAACAGATCCGGTGCTCCTTACTGCCACAGTAGAAGCAGCTCCCCTCGGCACGGCGTAAGTCTTGACGGGTTTTGACCATCTTGGTCTGGTCGACCTGCATAGGCTCAGGTGAGTGTGCCTGGTGAGTAACGGAGGGAGAGACGGGTTTCTGGAAGGTGGGGGCTAGACGTGGAAACCTCCTCTCACGGGTGACCTCTTTGGCGCGCTCCTGGAATCGGATGTCAATCCGGGTGGCAAGTGTTATTAAGTCGTCGAGAGTGGTAGGAATGTCCCGACCGGCGAGTTCATCTTTAATACGGCCGGACAGACCCTCCCAGAAGACAGACACCAGAGCGTCGTTATCCCAGGCCAGCTCTGAAGCAAGGGTACGGAACCGTATGGCATATTGGCCCACGGTGAGATCTCCTTGACGGAGGCGTAGCAGAGACGATGCGGATGAGGCCTTCCGTCCGGGTTCGTCGAAGATTTTCCGGAAAGCTGTGAGACTGGCTGGCAGGTCGGGCACCAGGGGATCTCCTCTCTCCCACAGAGGATTTAGCCAAGCCAGAGCCTCCCCCGTGAGGTGGGACATGATAAAGGCTACTTTGGACCGGTCGGAGATAAACTGGTGGGACAAGAGTTCAAAGTGCAGGGTGCACTTGTTTATGAAGCCCCGAGCTTGAGCGGAGTCACCTCCGAAACGAGGAGGTGCAGAAAACCGGGGTCCGGGACAGGATGCCATGGTATTGGTGGGCAGTGGCGCTGCCGGGTTGCGAGTCATGACACTAGCGGTGGTTGCAGGTGGAGCAGACAGAGTGTCCAGGCGAGAGTTGACACTCCGCAGGTGACTCAGGATGGACTCCTGTTGGGACCTCTACCGGGACAGTTCATGACATAGGTCCGAGAGCGAGGGAGCTTGGGTGTCACCGGATTCCATGGCCCGAGCAAACTGTAACGGGTCTGGGAGGCGGAACCTCTGAGCAACTATACAAGGGGGCGGTCCTTGTAAGGAAGCGGGTGGCTTCCAGGGAAGACGGGCAGGAAATCACGGCAAGTGACAGGGACAGTCTCTGGGTAGAAGGGCAGGTAGTCACGGCAAGTGACAGGGACAGTCTCTGGGTAGAAGGGCAGGTAGTCACGGCAAGTGACAGGAACAGTCTCTGGGTAGAAGGACGGGTACTTACGGCAAGTGACAGGGACAGTTTCTGGACAGGCAGGTGGTCACGGCTAGTGACGGCAGAGCCTCCAGGTAGGCTAGCAGGCAGGTAGCAGGTGAGCGCTCCTAGGTGAGCAGGCGAGAGTCTCTGGACAGGCAGGTGGTCACGGCTAGTGACGGCAGAGCCTCCAGGTAGGCTAGCAGGCAGGTAGCAGATGAGCGCTCCCATGTGAGCAGACAAGAGTCTCTGGACAGGCAAGTGGTCACGGCAAGTGACGGCGGGACCTCCAGGTAGGCTAGCAGGCAGGTAGCAGATGAGCACTCCCAGGTGAGCAGACAAGTCTCTGGAAAGGCAGGTGGTCACGGCAAGTGACGGCGGAGCCTCCAGGTAGGCTAGCAGGCAGGTAGCAGATGAGCGCTCCCTGGTGAGCGGGCAGGCTGGTCCATAGACAGACTGACAGGTGTCGGAAGGCAGACCGTCGGACCGCAGGCTTGCAAGCAGATAAACGGATATCTGGCAGGTATCAAGCAGGAATCTGGCAGGTGACTGGCAGGTAACAGGCAGGAATCTGGCAGGTGACTGGCAGGTAACAGGCAGGTAACAGGCAGGAATCTGGCAGGTGACTGGCAGGTAAATGGAAACGGAACCTGAGGGCTGAAGCAGAGTGAAGGCTTTGCAACAACATTGTTCGGGCACCTCCATTTTGGAGGAGGCTTCTTATATATGGTGAAGTCCTCCAGCCATTGGCCGGGGACTCCTTAGGACGGCGCGCGCGGCCCCTTTAAGAGAGGGGGAGCGCGCGCCCTAAGCGCCGTGGCCGGGAAGCAGCGTGCGCTGCCAGCAGAGCGGGAGGAAGACACCGGGCACAGAGCGGAGATGTGAGGGGAACAGCGTCCCTGCCAACCAGGAGGCAGGGACGCCGACGCTACACTCCCTATCTGAAAGTCTGATAAACGCCGGAAAAATGACTAAGTCCACAAAAAAAAAATTTTTAAACTTTTTGGAATTTTAATCCTGTTGGATATGTATTCTACCCACACACATTTGGAACTCTCCTGGGGTACCCTCACACATATTATTCCCTCATTTAGTGGATATTTTCACAAAAAAGTGAAATTTTCAAAAATCCAGAAAATTGGCTGAAAATGACTAAATATCAAGGACTCATTGTGCGATCTGCTCTGGAACTGAAATCGGAACGCTCACTGACATTTCCCCTATCTGAAAGTCTAATAAACGCCGGAAAAATTACTAAGTCCAAAAAAAAAATTTTTTTCAACTTTTTTCAATTTTACACCCGTGGGATATATATTCTACCCACACACATTTGGAACTCTCCTGGGGTACCCTCACACATTTTATTCCCTCATTTAGTGGTTATTTTCACAAAAAAGTGAAATTTTCAAAAATCCAAAATATTGGCTGAAAACGACTAAATATCAAGGACTCATTGGGCGAATCGTTCTGGAACTGAAATCGGAACGCTCACTGACATTTGCCCTATCTGAAAGTCTGATAAACGCCGTAAAAGTGACTAAGCCCCAAAAAAAATTATTTTCAACTTTTTTCAATTTTACCCCGTGTGATATATATTCTACCCACAAACATTTGGAACTCTCCTGGGGTACCCTCGCACATATTATTCCCTCATTTAGTGGATATTTTCAGAAAAAAGTAAAATTTTCAAAAATCCAGAAAATTGGCTGAAAACGACTAAATATAAAGGACTCATTGGGCGAATCGCTCTGGAACTGAAATTTGAATGCTCACTGACATTTCCCCTATCTGAAAGTCTGATAAATGCCGGAGAAATGACTAAGTCCAAAAAAAAAAATTTTTTCTACTTTTTTCAATTTTACCCCCGTGTGATATATATTTTACCCACACACATTTGGAACTCTCCTGGGGTACCCTCACACATATTATTCCCTCATTTAGTGGATATTTTCACAAAAAAGTGAAATTTTCAAAAATCAAAAATATTGGCTGAAAACGACTAAATATCAAGGACTCATTGGGCGAATCGCTCTGGAACTGAAAACGGAACGCTCACTGACATTTGCCCTATCTGAAAGTCTGATAAACGCCGTAAAAATGACTAAGTCCCCAAAAATATTTTTTTCAACTTTTTTCAATTTTACCCCGTGTGATATATATTTAACCCACAAACATTTGGAACTCTCCTGGGGTACCCTCACACAAATTATTCCCTCATTTAGTGGATATTTTCAGAAAAAAGTAACATTTTCAAAAATCCAGAAAATTGGCTGAAAACGACTAAATATCAAGGACTCATTGGGTGAATCACTCTGGAACTGAAATCGGAATGCTCACTGACATTTCCCCTATCTGAAACTCTGATAAACGCCGGAAAAATGACTAATTCCAAAAAAAAAATTTTTTTCAACTTTTTTCAATTTTACCCCCGTGGGATATATATTCTACAAACACACATTTGGAACTCTTCTGGGGTACCCTCACACATATTATTCTCTCATTTAGTGGATATTTTCACAAAAAATTAAAATTTTCAAAAATCCAGAAAATTGGCTGAAAACGACTAAATATCAAGGACTCATTGTGCAATCCACTCTGGAACTGAAATCGAAACGCTCACTGACATTTGCCCTATCTGAAAGTCTGATAAACGCCGTAAAAGTGACTAAGCCCCAAAAAAAATTTTTTTCAACTTTTTTCAATTTTACCCCGTGTGATATATATTCTACCCACAAACATTTGGAACTCTCCTGGGGTACCCTCACACATATTATTCCCTCATTTAGTGGATATTTTCAGAAAAAAGTAAAATTTTCAATAATCCAGAAAATTGGCTGAAAACGACTAAATATCAAGGACTCATTGGGTGAATCACTCTGGAACTGAAATCGGAACGCTCACTGACATTTGCCCTATCTGAAAGTCTGATAAAAGCCGGAAAAATGACTAAGTCCCCAAAAAAATTTTTTTCAACTTTTTTCAATTTTACCCCGTGTGATATATATTTAACCCACAAACATTTGGAACTCTCCTGGGGTACCCTCACACAAATTATTCCCTCATTTAGTGGATATTTTCAGAAAAAAGTAACATTTTCAAAAATCCAGAAAATTGGCTGAAAACGACTAAATATCAAGGACTCATTGGGCGAATCGCTCTGGAACTGAAATCGGAACGCTCACTGACATTTGCCCTATCTGAAAATCTGATAAACGCCGGAAAAATGACTAAGTCCCCAAAAAAAATTTTTTCAACTTTTTTCAATTTTACCCCGTGTGATATATATTTAACCCACAAACATTTGGAACTCTCCTGGGGTACCCTCACACAAATTATTCCCTCATTTAGTGGATATTTTCAGAAAAAAGTAACATTTTCAAAAATCCAGAAAATTGGCTGAAAACGACTAAATATCAAGGACTCATTGGGTGAATCGCTCTGGAACTGAAATCGGAACGCTCACTGACATTTCCCCTATCTGAAACTCTGATAAACGCCGGAAAAATGACTAATTCCAAAAAAATTTTTTTTTTAACTTTTTTCAATTTTACCCCCGTGGGATATATATTCTTCCCACACACATTTGGAACTCTCCTGGGGTACCCTCACACATATTATTCCCTCATTTAGTGGATATTTTCACAAAAAAGTGAAATTTTCAAAAATCCAAAATATTGGCTGAAAACGACTAAATATCAAGGACTCATTGGGCGAATCGCTCTGGAACTGAAATCGGAACGCTCACTGACATTTGCCCTATCTGAAAGTCTGATAAACGCCGTAAAAATGACTAAGTCCCCAAAAAAAATTTTTTCAACTTTTTTCAATTTAACCCCGTGTGATATATATTCTACCCACAAACATTTGGAACTCTCCTGGGGTACCCTCACACATATTATTCCCTCATTTAGTGGATATTTTCAGAAAAAAGTACAATTTTCAAAAATCCAGAAAATTGGCTGAAAACGACTAAATATCAAGGACTCATTGTGCGATCTGCTCTGGAACTGAAATCGGAACGCTCACTGACATTTCCCCTATCTGAATCTCTGATAAACGCCGGAAAAATGACTAATTCTAAAAAAAAATTTTTTTCAACTTTTTTCAATTTTACCCCCGTGGGATATATATTCTACCCACACACATTTGGAACTCTCCTGGGGTACCCTCACACATATTATTCCCTCATTTAGTGGATATTTTCACAAAAAAGTGAAATTTTCAAAAATCCAAAATATTGGCTGAAAACGACTAAATATCAAGGACTCATTGGGCGAATCGCTCTGGAACTGAAATCGGAACGCTCACTGACATTTGCCCTATCTGAAAGTCTGATAAACGCCGTAAAAATGACTAAGTCCCCAAAAAAAATTTTTTCAACTTTTTTCAATTTAACCCCGTGTGATATATATTCTACCCACAAACATTTGGAACTCTCCTGGGGTACCCTCACACATATTATTCCCTCATTTAGTGGATATTTTCAGAAAAAAGTACAATTTTCAAAAATCCAGAAAATTGGCTGAAAACGACTAAATATCAAGGACTCATTGGGTGAATCGCTCTGGAACTGAAATCGGAACTCTCACTGACATTTGCCCTATCTGAAAGTCTGATAAATGCCGGAAAAATGACTAAGTCCCCAAAAAAAATTTTTTCAACTTTTTTCAATTTTACCCCGTGTGATATATATTCTACCCACAAACATTTGGAACTCTCCTGGGGTACCCTCACACAAATTATTCCCTCATTTAGTGGATATTTTCAGAAAAAAGTAACATTTTCAAAAATCCAGAAAATTGGCTGAAAACGACTAAATATCAAGGACTCATTGGGTGAATCACTCTGGAACTGAAATCGGAATGCTCACTGACATTTCCCCTATCTGAAACTCTGATAAACGCCGGAAAAATGACTAATTCCAAAAAAGAAATTTTTTCAACTTTTTTCAATTTTACCCCCGTGGGATATATATTCTGCCCACACACATTTGGAACTCTCCTGGGGTACCCTCACACATATTATTCCCTCATTTAGTGGATATTTTCACAAAAAAGTGAAATTTTCAAAAATCCAGAAAATTGGCTGAAAACGACTAAATATCAAGGACTCATTGGGTGAATCGCTCTGGAACTGAAATCGGAACGCTCACTGACATTTCCCCTATCTGAAACTCTGATAAATGCCGGAAAAATGACTAATTCCAAAAAAAAATTATTTTCAACTTTTTTCAATTTTACCCCTGTGGGATATATATTCTACAAACACACATTTGGAACTCTTCTGGGGTACCCTCACACATATTATTCTCTCATTTAGTGGATATTTTCACAAAAAATTAAAATTTTCAAAAATCCAGAAAATTGGCTGAAAACGACTAAATATCAAGGACTCATTGTGCGATCCACTCTGGAACTGAAATCGGAACGCTCACTGACATTTCCCCTATCTGAAAGTCTGATAAATGCCGTAAAAATGACTAAGTGTAAAAAAAAAATTTTTTCAACTTTTTTCAATTTTACCCCCGTGGGATATATATTCTACCCACACACATTTGGAACTCTCCTGGGGTACCCTCACACATATTATTCCCTCATTTAGTGGATATTTTCACAAAAAAGTGAAATTTTCAAAAATCCAAAATATTGGCTGAAAACGACTAAATATCAAGGACTCATTGTGCGATCTGCTCTGGAACTGAAATCGGAACGCTCACTGACATTTCACCTATCTGAAACTCTGATAAATGCCGGAAAAATGACTAATTCCAAAAAAAAATTATTTTCAACTTTTTTCAATTTTACCCCTGTGGGATATATATTCTACAAACACACATTTGGAACTCTTCTGGGGTACCCTCACACATATTATTCTCTCATTTAGTGGATATTTTCACAAAAAATTAAAATTTTCAAAAATCCAGAAAATTGGCTGAAAACGACTAAATATCAAGGACTCATTGTGCGATCCACTCTGGAACTGAAATCGAAACGCTCACTGACATTTGCCCTATCTGAAAGTCTGATAAACGCCGTAAAAGTGACTAAGCCCCAAAAAAAAATTTTTTCAACTTTTTTCAATTTTACCCCGTGTGATATATATTCTACCCACAAACATTTGGAACTCTCCTGGGGTACCCTCGCACATATTATTCCCTCATTTAGTGGATATTTTCAGAAAAAAGTAAAATTTTCAATAATCCAGAAAATTGGCTGAAAACGACTAAATATCAAGGACTCATTGGGTGAATCGCTCTGGAACTGAAATCGGAACGCTCACTGACATTTGCCCTATCTGAAAGTCTGATAAACGCCGGAAAAATGACTAAGTCGCCAAAAAAATTTTTTTCAACTTTTTTCAATTTTACCCCGTGTGATATATATTTAACCCACAAACATTTGGAACTCTCCTGGGGTACCCTCACACAAATTATTCCCTCATTTAGTGGATATTTTCAGAAAAAAGCAACATTTTCAAAAATCCAGAAAATTGGCTGAAAACTACTAAATATCAAGGACTCATTGGGTGAATCGCTCTGGAACTGAAATCGGAACGCTCACTGACATTTCCCCTATCTGAAAGTCTGATAAACGCCGGAAAAATGACTAATTCCAAAAAAAATTTTTTTTCAACTTTTTTCAATTTTACCCCCGTGGGATATTCATTCTTCCCACACACATTTGGAACTCTCCTGGGGTACCCTCACACATATTATTCCCTCATTTAGTGGATATTTTCACAAAAAAGTGAAATTTTCAAAAATCCAAAATATTGGCTGAAAACGACTAAATATCAAGGACTCATTGTGCGATCTGCTCTGGAACTGAAATCGGAACGCTCACTGACATTTCCCCTATCTGAATCTCTGATAAACGCCGGAAAAATGACTAATTCTAAAAAAAAATTTTTTTCAACTTTTTTCAATTTTACCCCCGTGGGATATATATTCTACCCACACACATTTGGAACTCTCCTGGGGTACCCTCACACATATTATTCCCTCATTTAGTGGATATTTTCACAAAAAAGTGAAATTTTCAAAAATCCTAAATATTGGCTGAAAACGACTAAATATCAAGGACTCATTGGGCGAATCGCTCTGGAACTGAAATCGGAACGCTCACTGACATTTGCCCTATCTGAAAGTCTGATAAACGCCGTAAAAATGACTAAGTCCCCAAAAAAAATTTTTTCAACTTTTTTCAATTTAACCCCGTGTGATATATATTCTACCCACAAACATTTGGAACTCTCCTGGGGTACCCTCACACATATTATTCCCTCATTTAGTGGATATTTTCAGAAAAAAGTACAATTTTCAAAAATCCAGAAAATTGGCTGAAAACGACTAAATATCAAGGACTCATTGTGCGATCTGCTCTGGAACTGAAATCGGAACGCTCACTGACATTTCCCCTATCTGAATCTCTGATAAACGCCGGAAAAATGACTAATTCTAAAAAAAAATTTTTTTCAACTTTTTTCAATTTTACCCCCGTGGGATATATATTCTACCCACACACATTTGGAACTCTCCTGGGGTACCCTCACACATATTATTCCCTCATTTAGTGGATATTTTCACAAAAAAGTGAAATTTTCAAAAATCCAAAATATTGGCTGAAAACGACTAAATATCAAGGACTCATTGGGCGAATCGCTCTGGAACTGAAATCGGAACGCTCACTGACATTTGCCCTATCTGAAAGTCTGATAAACGCCGTAAAAATGACTAAGTCCCCAAAAAAAATTTTTTCAACTTTTTTCAATTTAACCCCGTGTGATATATATTCTACCCACAAACATTTGGAACTCTCCTGGGGTACCCTCACACATATTATTCCCTCATTTAGTGGATATTTTCAGAAAAAAGTACAATTTTCAAAAATCCAGAAAATTGGCTGAAAACGACTAAATATCAAGGACTCATTGGGTGAATCGCTCTGGAACTGAAATCGGAACTCTCACTGACATTTGCCCTATCTGAAAGTCTGATAAATGCCGGAAAAATGACTAAGTCCCCAAAAAAAATTTTTTCAACTTTTTTCAATTTTACCCCGTGTGATATATATTCTACCCACAAACATTTGGAACTCTCCTGGGGTACCCTCACACAAATTATTCCCTCATTTAGTGGATATTTTCAGAAAAAAGTAACATTTTCAAAAATCCAGAAAATTGGCTGAAAACGACTAAATATCAAGGACTCATTGGGTGAATCACTCTGGAACTGAAATCGGAATGCTCACTGACATTTCCCCTATCTGAAACTCTGATAAACGCCGGAAAAATGACTAATTCCAAAAAAGAAATTTTTTCAACTTTTTTCAATTTTACCCCCGTGGGATATATATTCTGCCCACACACATTTGGAACTCTCCTGGGGTACCCTCACACATATTATTCCCTCATTTAGTGGATATTTTCACAAAAAAGTGAAATTTTCAAAAATCCAGAAAATTGGCTGAAAACGACTAAATATCAAGGACTCATTGGGTGAATCGCTCTGGAACTGAAATCGGAACGCTCACTGACATTTCCCCTATCTGAAACTCTGATAAATGCCGGAAAAATGACTAATTCCAAAAAAAAATTATTTTCAACTTTTTTCAATTTTACCCCTGTGGGATATATATTCTACAAACACACATTTGGAACTCTTCTGGGGTACCCTCACACATATTATTCTCTCATTTAGTGGATATTTTCACAAAAAATTAAAATTTTCAAAAATCCAGAAAATTGGCTGAAAACGACTAAATATCAAGGACTCATTGTGCGATCCACTCTGGAACTGAAATCGGAACGCTCACTGACATTTCCCCTATCTGAAAGTCTGATAAATGCCGTAAAAATGACTAAGTGTAAAAAAAAAATTTTTTCAACTTTTTTCAATTTTACCCCCGTGGGATATATATTCTACCCACACACATTTGGAACTCTCCTGGGGTACCCTCACACATATTATTCCCTCATTTAGTGGATATTTTCACAAAAAAGTGAAATTTTCAAAAATCCAAAATATTGGCTGAAAACGACTAAATATCAAGGACTCATTGTGCGATCTGCTCTGGAACTGAAATCGGAACGCTCACTGACATTTCACCTATCTGAAACTCTGATAAATGCCGGAAAAATGACTAATTCCAAAAAAAAATTATTTTCAACTTTTTTCAATTTTACCCCTGTGGGATATATATTCTACAAACACACATTTGGAACTCTTCTGGGGTACCCTCACACATATTATTCTCTCATTTAGTGGATATTTTCACAAAAAATTAAAATTTTCAAAAATCCAGAAAATTGGCTGAAAACGACTAAATATCAAGGACTCATTGTGCGATCCACTCTGGAACTGAAATCGAAACGCTCACTGACATTTGCCCTATCTGAAAGTCTGATAAACGCCGTAAAAGTGACTAAGCCCCAAAAAAAAATTTTTTCAACTTTTTTCAATTTTACCCCGTGTGATATATATTCTACCCACAAACATTTGGAACTCTCCTGGGGTACCCTCGCACATATTATTCCCTCATTTAGTGGATATTTTCAGAAAAAAGTAAAATTTTCAATAATCCAGAAAATTGGCTGAAAACGACTAAATATCAAGGACTCATTGGGTGAATCGCTCTGGAACTGAAATCGGAACGCTCACTGACATTTGCCCTATCTGAAAGTCTGATAAACGCCGGAAAAATGACTAAGTCCCCAAAAAAATTTTTTTCAACTTTTTTCAATTTTACCCCGTGTGATATATATTTAACCCACAAACATTTGGAACTCTCCTGGGGTACCCTCACACAAATTATTCCCTCATTTAGTGGATATTTTCAGAAAAAAGCAACATTTTCAAAAATCCAGAAAATTGGCTGAAAACTACTAAATATCAAGGACTCATTGGGTGAATCGCTCTGGAACTGAAATCGGAACGCTCACTGACATTTCCCCTATCTGAAAGTCTGATAAACGCCGGAAAAATGACTAATTCCAAAAAAAATTTTTTTTCAACTTTTTTCAATTTTACCCCCGTGGGATATTCATTCTTCCCACACACATTTGGAACTCTCCTGGGGTACCCTCACACATATTATTCCCTCATTTAGTGGATATTTTCACAAAAAAGTGAAATTTTCAAAAATCCAAAATATTGGCTGAAAACGACTAAATATCAAGGACTCATTGTGCGATCTGCTCTGGAACTGAAATCGGAACGCTCACTGACATTTCCCCTATCTGAATCTCTGATAAACGCCGGAAAAATGACTAATTCTAAAAAAAAATTTTTTTCAACTTTTTTCAATTTTACCCCCGTGGGATATATATTCTACCCACACACATTTGGAACTCTCCTGGGGTACCCTCACACATATTATTCCCTCATTTAGTGGATAATTTCACAAAAAAGTGAAATTTTCAAAAATCCAAAATATTGGCTGAAAACGACTAAATATCAAGGACTCATTGGGCGAATCGCTCTGGAACTGAAATCGGAAGGCTCACTGACATTTGCCCTATCTGAAAGTCTGATAAACGCCATAAAAATGACTAAGTCCCCAAAAAAATTTTTTTCAACTTTTTTCAATTTTACCCCGTGTGATATATATTCTACCCACAAACATTTGGAACTCTCCTGGGGTACCCTCACACATATTATTCCCTCATTTAGTGGATATTTTCAGAAAAAAGTACAATTTTTCAAAAATCCAGAAAATTGGCTGAAAACGTCTAAATATCAAGGACTCATTGGGTGAATCGCTCTGGAACTGAAATCGGAACGCTCACTGACATTTGCCCTATCTGAAAGTCTGATAAACGCCGGAAAAATGACTAAGTCCAAAAAAAAAATTTTTTCAACTTTTTTCAATTTTACCCCCGTGGGATATATATTCTACCCACACACATTTGGAACTCTCCTGAGGTACCCTCACACATATTATTCCCTCATTTAGTGGATATTTTCACAAAAAAATAAAATTTTAAAAAATCCAGAAAATTGGCTGAAAACGACTAAATATCAAGGACTAATTGTGCGATCCGCTCTGGAACTGAAATCGGAACGCTCACTGACATTTCCCCTATCTTAAAGTCTGATAAACGCCGGAAAAATGACTAAGTCCAAAAAAAAAATTTTTTCAACTTTTTTCAATTTTACCCCGTGGGATATATATTCTACCCACACACATTTGGAACTCTCCTGGGGTACCTTCGCACTTATTATTCTCTCATTTAGTGAATATTTTCACAAAAAATTAAAATTTTCAAAAATCCAGAAAATTGGCTGAAAACGACTAAATATCAAGGACTCATTGTGCGATCCACTCTGGAACTGAAATCGGAACGCTCACTGACATTTCCCCTATCTGAAAGTCTGATAAACGCCGGAAAAATGAATAAGTCCAAAAAAAAAATTATTTTCAACTTTTTTCAATTTCACCCCCGTGAGATATATATTCTACAAACATACATTTGGAACTCTCCTGGGGTACCCTCACACATATTATTCCCTCATTTAGTGGATATTTTCACAAAAAAGTAAAATTTTCAAAAATCCAGAAACTTGGCTGAAAACGACTAAATATCAAGGACTCATTGGGTGAATCGCTGTGGAACTGAAATTTGAATGCTCATTGACATTTCCCCTAACTGAAAGTCTGATAAATGTCAGAGAAATGACTAAGTCCAAAAAAAAAATTTTTCAACTTTTTTCAATTTTACCCCCGTGGGATATATATTCTACCCACACACATTTGGAACTCTCCTGGGGTACCTTCGCACATATTATTCTCTCATTTAGTGGATATTTTCACAAAAAATTAAAATTTTCAAAAATCCAGAAAATTGGCAGAAAAAGACTAAATATCAAGGACTCATTGTGCGATCCACTCTGGAACTGAAATCGAAACGCTCACTGACATTTCCCCTATCTGAAAGTCTGATAAACGCCGGAAAAATGAATAAGTCCAAAAAAAAATTTTTTTCAACTTTTTTCAATTTTACCCTGTGGGATATATATTCTACCCACACACATTTGGAACTCTCCTGGGGTACCCTCACACATATTATTCCCTCATTTAGTGGATATTTTCACAAAAAAGTAAAATTTTCAAAAATCCAGAAAATTGGCTGAAGACGACTAAATATCAAGGACTCATTGGGTGAATCGCTCTGGAACTGAAATTGGAACGCTCACTGACATTTCCCCTATCTGAAAGTGTGATAAACGCCAGAAAAATGACTAAGTCCAAACAAAATTTTTTCAACTTTTTTCAATTTTACCCCCGTGGGATATATATTCTACCCACACACATTTGGAACTCTCCTGGGGTACCCTCACACATATTATTCCCTCATTTAGTGGATATTGTCACAAAACAGTGAAATTTTCAAAATTCCAAAATATTGGCTGAAAACGACTAAATATCAAGGACTCATAGTGCGATCCGCTCCGGAACTGAAATCGGAACGCTCACTGACATTTCCCCTATCTGAAAGTCTGATAAACGCCGGAAAAATTACTAAGTCCAAAAAAAAATTTTTTTCAACTTTTTTCAATTTTACCCCGTGGGATATATATTCTGCCCACACACATTTAGAACTCTCCTGGGGTACCCTCACACATATTATTCCCTCAATTAGTGGATATTTTCACAAAAAAGTAAAATTTTCAAAAATCCAAAATATGGCTGAAAACGACTAAATATCAAGGACTCATTGTGCGATCCGATCTGGAACTGAAATTAGAACTCTCACTGACATTTCCCCTCTCTGAAAGTCTGATAAACGCCGGAAAAATGAATAAGTCCAAAAAAAACATTTTTTCAACTTTTTTCAATTTTACCCTGTGGGATATATATTCTACCCACACACATTTGGAATTCTCCTGGGGTACCCTCACACATATTATTCCCTCATTTAGTGGATATTTTAACAAAAAAGTGAAATTTTCAAAAATCCAAAATATTGGCTTAAAACGACTAAATACCAAGGACTAATTGGGCGAATCGCTGTGGTACTGAAGTCGGAACGCTCACTGACATTTGCCCTATCTGAAAGTCTGATAAACGCCGGAAAAATGACTAAGTGCAAAAAAAAATTTTTTTCAACTTTGTTCAATTTTACCCCCGTGGAATATATATTCTACCCACACACATTTGGAACTCTCCTGGGGTATCCTCACACATATTATTCCCTCATTTAGTGGATATTTTCACAAAAAAGTGAAATTTTCAAAAATGCAGAAAATTGGCTGAAAATGACTAAATATCAAGGACTAACTGTACGATCTGCTCTGGAACTGAAATCGGAACACTCACTGACATTTCCCCTATCTGAAAGTCTGATAAATGCCAGAGAAATGAGTAAGTCCAAAAAAAAATTTTTTTCAACTTTTTTCAATTTTAACCCTGTGGGATATATATTCTACCCACACACATTTGGAACTCTCATGGGGTACCCTCACACATATTATTCCCTCATTTAGTGTATATTTTCACAAAAAAGTGAAATTTTCAAAAATCCAGAAAATTGGCTGAAAACAACTAAATATCAAGGACTCATTGTGCGATCCGCTCCGGAACTGAAATTGGAACGCTCACTGACATTTCCCCTATCTGAAAGTCTGATAAACGCCGGAAAAATGACAAAGCCTAAAAAAAAAATTTTTTAAACTTTTTTCAATTTTACCCCCCGTGTGATATATATTCTACCCACACACATTTGGAACTCTCCTGGGGTACCCTCACACATATTATTCCCTCACTTAGTGGATCTTTTCACAAAAAAGTGAAATTTTAAAAAATCCCGAAAATTGGCTGAAAACGACTAAATATCAAGGACTCAATGGGCGAATCGCTCTGGAACTGAAATCGGACACTGACATTTGCCCTATCTGAAAGTATGATGAACGCCGAAAAAAAGACTAAGTCCAAAAAAAAAATTTTTTCAACTTTTTTCAATTTTACCGCCGTGGGATATATATTCTATCCACACACATTTGGAACTCTCCTGGGGTACCCTCACACATATTATTCCCTCATTTAGTGGATATTTTCACAAAAAAGTGAAATTTTCAAAAATCCAGAAAATTGGCTGAAAATGACTAAATATCAAGGACTCAATGGGCGAATCGCTCTGGAACTGAAATCAGACACTGACATTTGCCCTATGTGAAAGTATGATGAACGCCGAAAAAAAGACTAAGTCAAAAAAAAAAAATTTTTCAAGTTTTTTCAATTTTACCCCCGTGGAATATCTATTCTACCCACACACATTTGGAACTCTCCTGGGGTACCCTCACACATATTATTCCCTCATTTAGTGGATCTTTTCACAAAAAAGTGAAATTTTCAAAAATCCAGAAAATTGCCTGAAAACGATGAAATATCAATGACTCATTGGGCGAATCGCTCTGGAGCTAAAATCAGAACGCTCACTGACATTTCCACTATCTGAAAGTCTGATAAACACCGGAAAAATGACTAAGTCAAAACAAAAAATTTTTTCAACTTTTTTTTAATTTTACCGCCATGGGATATATATTCTATCCACACACATTTGGAACTCTCCTGGGGTACCCTCACACATATTATAACCTCAGTGGATATTTTCACAAAAAGGTGAAATTTTGAAAAATCCAGAAAATTGGCTGAAAATGACTAAATATCAAGGACTCATTGGGCGAATCGCTCTGGAACTGAAATCGGAACACTCACTCCCTAGCTTACTCCCTATCTGAAAGTCTGATAAACGCCGAAAAAATGACTAAGTCCAAAAAAAAAAATTTTTCAACTTTTTTCAATTTTACCGCCATGGGATATATATTCTATCCACACACATTTGGAACTCTCCTGGGGTACCCTCACACATATTATTCCCTCATTTAGTGGATATTTTCACAAAAAAGTGAAATTTTCTAAAATCCAGAAAATTGGCTGAAAATGACTAAATATCAAGGACTCATTGGGCGAATCGCTCTGGAACTGAAATCGGAACGCTCACTGACATATCCCCTATCTGAAAGTCTGATAAACGCCGGAGAAATGACTAAGTCCAAAAAAAAATTTTTTTCAACTTTTTTCAATTTTACCCCCGTGGGATATATATTCTACCCACACACATTTGGAACTCTCCTGGGGTACCCTCACACATATTATTCCCTCATTTAGTGGATATTTTCACAAAAAAGTGAAATTTTCAAAAATTCAGAAAATTGCCTGACAGCGACGAAATATCAAGGACTCATTGGGCGAATCGCTCTGGAACTGAAATCAGAACACCCACTCCCTAGCTTACTCCCTATCTGAAAGTCTGATAAACGCTGGAAAAATGACTAAGTCCAAAAAAAAATTTTTTTCAACTTTTTTCAATTTTACCCCCGTGGGATATATATTCTACCCACACACATTTGGAACTCTCCTGGGGTACCCTCACACATATTATTCCCTCATTTAGTGGATATTTTCACAAAAAAGTGAAATTTTCAAAAATCCAGAAAATTGACTGAAAACGTCTAAATATCAAGGACTCATTGGGCGAATCGCTCTGGAACTGAAATCGGAATGCTCACTGACATTTGCCCTATCTGAAAGTCTGATAAACGCTGGGAAAATGACTAAGTCCAAAAAAAAAATTTTTCAACTTTTTTCAATTTTACCGCCATGGGATATATATTCTATCCACACACATTTGGAACTCTCCTGGGGTACCCTCACACATATTATTCCCTCATTTAGTGGATATTTTCACAAAAAAGTGAAATTTTCTAAAATCCAGAAAATTGGCTGAAAATGACTAAATATCAAGGACTCATTGGGCGAATCGCTCTGGAACTGAAATCGGAACGCTCACTGACATATCCAGTATCTGAAAGTCTGATAAACGCCGGAAAATGACTAAGTCCAAAAAAAATTTTTTTTCAACTTTTTTCAATTTTACCCCCGTGGGATATATATTCTACCCACACACATTTGGAACTCTCCTGGGGTACCCTCACACATATTATTCCCTCATTTAGTGGATATTTTCACAAAAAAGTGAAATTTTCAAAAATCCAAAATATTGGCTGAAAACGACTAAATATCAAGGACTCATTGGGCGAATCGCTCTGGAACTGAAATCGGAACGCTCAATGACATATCCCCTATCTGAAAGTCTGATAAACGCCGGAGAAATGACTAAGTCCAAAAAAAAATTTTTTTCAACTTTTTTCAATTTTACCCCCGTGGGATATATATTCTACCCACACACATTTGGAACTCTCCTGGGGTACCCTCACACATATTATTCCCTCATTTAGTGGATATTTTCACAAAAAAGTGAAATTTTCAAAAATCCAGAAAATTGACAGAAAACGTCTAAATATCAAGGACTCATTGGGCGAATCGCTCTGGAACTGAAATCGGAATGCTCACTGACATTTGCCCTATCTGAAAGTCTGATAAACGCCGGAAAAATGACTAAGTCCAAAAAAAAAATTTTTCACCTTTTTTCAATTTTACCCCCGTGGGATATTTATTCTACCCACACACATTTGGAACTCTCCTGGGGTACCCTCACACATATTATTCCCTCATTTAGTGGATATTTTCACAAAAAAGTGAAATTTTCAAAAATTCAGAAAATTGCCTGAAAATGACGAATTATCAAGGACTCATTGGGCGAATCGCTCTGAAACTGAAATCATAACGCTCACTGACATTTGCCCTATCTGAAAGTCTGATAAATGCCGGAAAAAATGACTAAGTCCAAAAAAAAAATTTTTCAATTTTACCCCCGTTTGATATATATTCTACCCACACACATTTGGAACTCTCCTGGGGTACCCTCACACATATTATTCCCTCATTTAGTGGATATTTTCACAAAAAAGTGAAATTTTCAAAAATCCAAAATATTGGCTGAAAACAACTAAATATCAAGGACTCATTGGGCGAATCGCTCTGGAACTGAAATCGGAATGCTCACTGACATATGCCCTATCTGAAAGTCTGAAAAAATGAGTAAGTCCAAAAAAAAAATTTTTCACCTTTTTTCAATTTTACCCCCGTGGGATATTTATTCTACCCACACACATTTGGAACTCTCCTGGGGTACCCTCACACATATTATTCCCTCATTTAGTGGATATTTTCACAAAAAAGTGAAATTTTCAAAAATTCAGAAAATTGCCTGAAAATGACGAATTATCAAGGACTCATTGGGCGAATCGCTCTGAAACTGAAATCATAACGCTCACTGACATTTGCCCTATCTGAAAGTCTGATAAATGCCGGAAAAAATGACTAAGTCCAAAAAAAAAATTTTTCAATTTTACCACCGTTTGATATATATTCTACCCACACACATTTGGAACTCTCCTGGGGTACCCTCACACATATTATTCCCTCATTTAGTGGATATTTTCACAAAAAAGTGAAATTTTCAAAAATCCAAAATATTGGCTGAAAACAACTAAATATCAAGGACTCATTGGGCGAATCGCTCTGGAACTGAAATCGGAATGCTCACTGACATATGCCCTATCTGAAAGTCTGAAAAAATGACTAAGTCCAAAAAAAAAATTTTTCACCTTTTTTCAATTTTACCCCCGTGGGATATTTATTCTACCCACACACATTTGGAACTCTCCTGGGGTACCCTCACACATATTATTCCCTCATTTAGTGGATATTTTCACAAAAAAGTGAAATTTTCAAAAATCCAGAAAATTGGCTGAAAACGACTAAATATCAAGGACTCATTGGGCGAATCGCTCTGGAACTGAAATCGGAATGCTCACTGACATTTGCCCTATCTGAAAGTCTGATAAACGCCGGAAAAATGACTAAGTCCAAAAAAAAAATTTTTCAATTTTACCCCCGTGGGATATATATTCTACCCACACACATTTGGAACTCTCCTGGGGTACCCTCACTCATATTATTCCCTCATTTAGTGGATATTTTCACAAAAAAGTGAAATTTTCAAAAATCCAGAAAATTGGCTGAAAACGACTAAATATCAAGGACTCATTGGGCGAATCGCTCTGGAACTGAAATCGGAATGCTCACTGACATTTGCCCTATCTGAAAGTCTGATAAACGCCGGAAAAATGACTAAGTCCAAAAAAAAAATGTTTTCAACTTTTTTCAATTTTACCCCCGTGGGATATTTATTCTACCCACACACATTTGGAACTCTCCTGGGGTACGCTCACACATATTATTCCCTCATTTAGTGGATATTTTCACAAAAAAATAAAATTTTCAAAAATTCAGAAAATTGCCTGAAAATGACGAAATATGAAGGACTCATCCGGCGAATAGCTCTGGAACTGAAATCGGAACACTCACTCCCTAACTTACTCCCTATCTGAAAGTCTGATAAACGCCGGAAAAATGACTACGTCAAAAAAAAAAATTTTTCCACTTTTTCCATTTTTACCCCCGTGGGATATATATTCTACCCGCACACATTTGGAACTCTCCTGGGGTACCCTCACACATATTATTCCCTCATTTAGTGGATATTTTCACAAAAAAGTGAAATTTTCAAAAATCCAATATATTGGCTGAAAACGACTAAATATCAAGGACTCATTGGGCGAAACGCTCTGGAACTGAGATCGGAACTCTCACTGACATTTCCCCTATCTGAAAGTCTGATAAACGCCGGAAAAATGACTAAGTCCAAAAAAAAATGTTTTAAACTTTTTTCAAATTTACCCCTGTTGGATATATATTCTACCCACACACATTTGGAACTCTCCTGGGGCACCCTCACACATATTATTCCCTCATTTAGTGGATATTTTCACAAAAAAGTGAAATTTTCAAACATCCAGAAAATTGGCTGAAAACGACTAAATATCAAGGACTCATTGGGCGTAACAGTCTGGAACTGAAATCGGAACGCTCACTGACATTTCCCCTATCTGAAAGTCTGATAAACGCCGGAAAAATGACTAAGTCCAAAAAAAAAATTTTTTAAACTTTTTTCAATTTTACCCCTGTGGGATATATATTCTACCCACACACATTTGGAACTCTCCTGGGGTACCCTCACACATATTATTCCCTCATTTAGTGGATATTTTCACAAAAAAGTGAAATTTTCAAAAATCCAAAATATTGGCTGAAAACAACTAAATATCAAGGACTCATTGGGCGAAACGCTCTGGAACTGAAATCAGAATGCTCACTGACATATGCCCTATCTGAAAGTCTGATAAATGCCAGAGAAATGACTAAGTCCAAAAAAAAAATTTTTCAATTTTACCCCCGTGGGATATATATTCTACCCACACACATTTGGAACTCTCCTGGGGTACCCTCACACATATTATTCCCTCATTTAGTGGATATTTTCACAAAAAAGTGAAATTTTCAAAAATCCAAAATATTGGCTGAAAACAACTGAATATCAAGGACTCATTGGGCGAAACGCTCTGGAACTGATATCAGAATGCTCACTGACATATGCCCTATCTGAAAGTCTGAAAAAATGACTAAGTCCAAAAAAAAAATTTTTCACCTTTTTTCAATTTTACCCCCGTGGGATATATATTCTCCCAACACACATTTGGAACTCTCCTGGGGTACCCTCACACATATTATTCCCTCATTTAGTGGATATTTTCACAAAAAAGTGAAATTTTCAAAAATCCAGAAAATTGACTGAAAACGTCTAAATATCAAGGACTCATTGGTCGAATCGCTCTGGAACTGAAATCGGAATGCTCACTGACATTTGCCCTATCTGAAAGTCTGATAAACGCCGGAAAAATGACTAAGTCCAAAAAAAAAATTTTTCACCTTTTTTCAATTTTACCCCCGTGGGATATTTATTCTACCCACACACATTTGGAACTCTCCTGGGGTACCCTCACACATATTATTCCCTCATTTAGTGGATATTTTCACAAAAAAGTGAAATTTTCAAAAATTCAGAAAATTGCCTGAAAATGACGAATTATCAAGGACTCATTGGGCGAATCGCTCTGAAACTGAAATCATAACGCTCACTGACATTTGCCCTATCTGAAAGTCTGATAAATGCCGGAAAAAATGACTAAGTCCAAAAAAAAAATTTTTCAATTTTACCCCCGTTTGATATATATTCTACCCACACACATTTGGAACTCTCCTGGGGTACCCTCACACATATTATTCCCTCATTTAGTGGATATTTTCACAAAAAAGTGAAATTTTCAAAAATCCAAAATATTGGCTGAAAACAACTAAATATCAAGGACTCATTGGGCGAATCGCTCTGGAACTGAAATCGGAATGCTCACTGACATATGCCCTATGTGAAAGTCTGAAAAAATGAGTAAGTCCAAAAAAAAAATTTTTCACCTTTTTTCAATTTTACCCCCGTGGGATATTTATTCTACCCACACACATTTGGAACTCTCCTGGGGTACCCTCACACATATTATTCCCTCATTTAGTGGATATTTTCACAAAAAAGTGAAATTTTCAAAAATCCAGAAAATTGGCTGAAAACGACTAAATATCAAGGACTCATTGGGCGAATCGCTCTGGAACTGAAATCGGAATGCTCACTGACATTTGCCCTATCTGAAAGTCTGATAAACGCCGGAAAAATGACTAAGTCCAAAAAAAAAATTTTTCAATTTTACCCCCGTGGGATATATATTCTACCCACACACATTTGGAACTCTCCTGGGGTACCCTCACTCATATTATTCCCTCATTTAGTGGATATTTTCACAAAAAAGTGAAATTTTCAAAAATCCAGAAAATTGGCTGAAAACGACTAAATATCAAGGACTCATTGGGCGAATCGCTCTGGAACTGAAATCGGAATGCTCACTGACATTTGCCCTATCTGAAAGTCTGATAAACGCCGGAAAAATGACTAAGTCCAAAAAAAAAATGTTTTCAACTTTTTTCAATTTTACCCCCGTGGGATATTTATTCTACCCACACACATTTGGAACTCTCCTGGGGTACGCTCACACATATTATTCCCTCATTTAGTGGATATTTTCACAAAAAAATAAAATTTTCAAAAATTCAGAAAATTGCCTGAAAATGACGAAATATGTAGGACTCATCCGGCGAATAGCTCTGGAACTGAAATCGGAACACTCACTCCCTAACTTACTCCCTATCTGAAAGTCTGATAAATGCCGGAAAAATGACTACGTCAAAAAAAAAAATTTTTCAACTTTTTTCAATTTTACTCCCGTGGGATATGTACATTTGGAATTCTCCTGGGGTACCCTCACACATATTATTCCCTCATTTAGTGGATATTTTCGCAAAAAAGTGAAATTGTCAAAAATCCAGAAAATTGGCTGAAAACGACTAAATATCAAGGACTCATTGGGCGAATCGCTCTGGAACTGAAATCGGAACGCTCACTGACATTTCCCCTATCTGAAAGTCAGATAAACGCCGGAAAAATGACCAAGTCCAAAAAAAAACATTTTTCAACTTTTTCCATTTTTACCCCCGTGGGATATATATTCTACCCGCACACATTTGGAACTCTCCTGGGGTACCCTCACACATATTATTCCCTCATTTAGTGGATATTTTCACAAAAAAGTGAAATTTTCAAAAATCCAATATATTGGCTGAAAACGACTAAATATCAAGGACTCATTGGGCGAAACGCTCTGGAACTGAGATCGGAACTCTCACTGACATTTCCCCTATCTGAAAGTCTGATAAACGCCGGAAAAATGACTAAGTCCAAAAAAAAATGTTTTAAACTTTTTTCAAATTTACCCCTGTTGGATATATATTCTACCCACACACATTTGGAACTCTCCTGGGGCACCCTCACACATATTATTCCCTCATTTAGTGGATATTTTCACAAAAAAGTGAAATTTTCAAACATCCAGAAAATTGGCTGAAAACGACTAAATATCAAGGACTGATTGGGCGAAACAGTCTGGAACTGAAATCGGAACGCTCACTGACATTTCCCCTATCTGAAAGTCTGATAAACGCCGGAAAAATGACTAAGTCCAAAAAAAAAATTTTTTTAACTTTTTTCAATTTTACCCCTGTGGGATATATATTCTACCCACACACATTTGGAACTCTCCTGGGGTACCCTCACACATATTATTCCCTCATTTAGTGGATATTTTCACAAAAAAGTGAAATTTTCAAAAATCCAAAATATTGGCTGAAAACAACTAAATATCAAGGACTCATTGGGCGAAACGCTCTGGAACTGAAATCAGAATGCTCACTGACCTATGCCCTATCTGAAAGTCTGATAAATGCCAGAGAAATGACTAAGTCCAAAAAAAAAATTTTTCAATTTTACCCCCGTGGGATATATATTCTACCCACACACATTTGGAACTCTCCTGGGGTACCCTCACACATATTATTCCCTCATTTAGTGGATATTTTCACAAAAAAGTGAAATTTTCAAAAATCCAAAATATTGGCTGAAAACAACTGAATATCAAGGACTCATTGGGCGAAACGCTCTGGAACTGATATCAGAATGCTCACTGACATATGCCCTATCTGAAAGTCTGAAAAAATGACTAAGTCCAAAAAAAAAATTTTTCACCTTTTTTCAATTTTTCCCCCGTGGGATATATATTCTCCCAACACACATTTGGAACTCTCCTGGGGTACCCTCACACATATTATTCCCTCATTTAGTGGATATTTTCACAAAAAAGTGAAATTTTCAAAAATCCAGAAAATTGACTGAAAACGTCTAAATATCAAGGACTCATTGGGCGAATCGCTCTGGAACTGAAATCGGAATGCTCACTGACATTTGCCGTATCTGAAAGTCTATTAAACGCCGGAAAAATGACTAAGTCCAAAAAAAAAATTTTTTAAACTTTTTTCAATTTTACCCCCGTGGGATATTTATTCTACCCACACACATTTGGAACTCTCCTGGGGTACCCTCACACATATTATTCCCTCATTTAGTGGATATTTTCACAAAAAAGTGAAATTTTCAAAAATCCAGAAAATTGGCTGAAAACGACTAAATATCAAGGACTCATTGGGCGAATCGCTCTGGAGCTGAAATCGGAACGCTCACTGACATTTGCCCTATCTGAAAGTCTGATAAACGCCGGAAAAATGACTAAGTCCAAAAAAAAAATGTTTTCAACTTTTTTCAATTTTACCCCCGTGGGATATTTATTCTACCCACACACATTTGGAACTCTCCTGGGGTACCCTCACACATATTATTCCCTCACTTAGTGGATATTTTCACAAAAAAGTGAAATTTTCAAAAATTCAGAAAATTGCCTGAAAACGACGAAATATCAAGGACTCATCAGATGAATCGCTCTGGAACTGAAATCGGAACGCTCACTGACATTTCCCCTATCTGAAAGTCTGATAAACACGGGAAAAATGACTAAGTCCAAAAAAAAAATGTTTTCAACTTTTTTCAATTTTTCCCCCGTGGGATATAGATTCTACACACACACATTTGGAACTCTCCTGGGGTAACCTCACACATATTATTCCCTCATTTAGTGGATATTTTCACAAAAAAGTGAAATTTTCAAAAATTCAGAAAATTGCCTGAAAACGACTAAATATCAAGGACTCATGCGGAGAATCGCTCTGGAACTGAAATCGGAACGCTCACTGACATTTCCCCTATCTGAAAGTCAGATAAACGCCGGAAAAATGACTAAGTCCAAAAAAAAAAAATTTTCAACTTTTTCAATTTTACCCCCGTGGGATATATATTCTACCCACACACATTTGGAACTCTCCTGGGGTACCCTCACTCATATTATTCCCTCATTTAGTGGATATTTTCACAAAAAAGTGAAATTTTCAAAAATCCAGAAAATTGGCTGAAAACGACTAAATATCAAGGACTCATTGGGCGAATCGCTCTGGAACTGAAATCGGAATGCTCACTGACATATGCCCTATCTGAAAGTCTGAAAAAATGACTAAGCCCAAAATAAAATGTTTTCAACTTTTTTCAATTTTAACCCCGTGGGATATATATTCTACCCACACACATTTGGAACTCTCCTGGGGTACCCTCACACATATTATTCCCTCATTTAGTGGATATTTTCACAAAAAAGTGAAATTTTCAAAAATCCAGAAAATTGGCTGAAAACGAATAAATATCAAGGACTCATTGAGCGAATCGCTCTGGAACTGAAATCGGAACGCTCACTGACATTTTCCCTATCTGAAAGTCTGATAAACGCCGGAAAAATGACTAAGTCCAAAAAAAAAATGTTTTCAACTTTTTTCAATTTTACCCCCATGGGATATTTATTCTACCCACACACATTTGGAACTCTCCTGGGGTACCCTCACACATATTATTCCCTCACTTAGTGGATATTTTCACAAAAAAGTGAAATTTTCAAAAATTCAGAAAATTGCCTGAAATCGACGAAATATCAAGGACTCATCAGGCGAATCGCTCTGGAACTGAAATCGGAACGCTCGCTGACATTTGCCCTATCTGAAAGTCTGATAAATGCCGGAAAAAATGACTAAGTCCAAAAAAAAAATTTTCCAATTTTACCCCCGTGGAATATATATTCTACCCACACACATTTGGAACTCTCCTGGGGTACCCTCACACATATTATTCCCTCATTTAGTGGATATTTTCACAAAAAAGTGAAATTTTCAAAAATCCAAAATATTGGCTGAAAACAACTAAATATCATGGACTCATTGGGCGAATCGCTCTGGAACTGAAATCGGAATGCTCACCGACATATGCCCTATCTGAAAGTCTGAAAAAATGACTAAGCCCAAAATAAAATGTTTTCAACTTTTTTCAATTTTAACCCCGTGGGATATATATTCTACCCACACACATTTGGAACTCTCCTGGGGTACCCTCACACATATTATTCCCTCATTTAGTGGATATTTTCACAAAAAAGTGAAATTTTCAAAAATCCAGAAAATTGGCTGCAAACGAATAAATATCAAGGACTCATTGAGCGAATCGCTCTGGAACTGAAATCGGAACGCTCACTGACATTTTCCCTATCTGAAAGTCTGATAAACACCGGAAAAATTACTAAGTCCAAAAAAAAAAAATTTTTCAACTTTTTTCAATTTTACCCCCGTGGGATATATATTCTACCCACACACATTTGGAACTCTCCTGGGGTACCCTCACACATATTATTCCCTCATTTAGTGGATATTTTCACAAAAAAGTGAAATTTTCAAAAATTCAGAAAATTGCCTGAAAATGACGAAATATCAAGGACTCATTGGGCGAATCGCTCTGGAACTGAAATCGGAATGCTCACTGACATTTGCCCTATCTGAAAGTCTGATAAACGCCGGAAAAATGACTAAGTCCAAAAAGAAAATTTTCCACCTTTTTTCAATTTTACCCCCGTGGGATATTTATTCTACCCACACACATTTGGAACTCTCCTGGGGTACACTCACACATATTATTCCCTCATTTAGTGGATATTTTCACAAAAAAGTGAAATTTTCCAAAATTCAGAAATTGGCTGAAAACGACTAAATATCAAGGACTCATTGGGCGAATCGCTCTGGAACTGAAATCGGAATGCTCACTGACATTTGCCATATCTGAAAGTCTGATAAACGCCGGAAAAATGACTAAGTGTTAGTACCTTGCTCTTAGGTTTTTTCCTTTGCTGGTCACATGACCTTGTTGGCCTATTTAATCCTGCTCCGCCCTTCTGGCTTTGCCGGACTTCATTGTATAACTACTTTCTAGCTAGCCTGTGCTCTGTATCTAACTCTGTTAGTTTGCTTGGTCTACGGACCTCTATGTTCTATATATTTTGTTTGTTCGTCTGTCTGCTACTATTTCTGTTAGGAGGTGTCCCATTTTCCTCCCAGTCCTTAGTACTTGTAGGGATTCCTTCCCCACATCTATAGGTCTCCGTACAGACTAGCTTAGGACTTTAGCAGGTCTGATCGCAGGATCAGGTTCCCTGTTACATCGTAGGGATTCAGCTGAGTTCTATCGTAGGGACAGATCTCCTCTCTTTCCTTAGCTCTGGTAGCAGAACATAACACTAAGTCCAAAATAATTTTTTTAAAATTTTACCCCCGTGGGATATATATTCTACCCACACACATTTGGAACTCTCCTGGGGTACCCTCACACATATTATTCCCTCATTTAGTGGATATTTTCACAAAAAAGTGAAATTTTCAAAAATTCAGAAAATTGCCTGAAAATGACGAAATATCAAGGACTCATTGGGCGAATCGCTCTAGAACTGAAATCGTAACGCTCACTGACATTTCCCCTATCTGAAAGTCTGATAAACGCCGGAAAAATGACTAAGTCCAAAAAAAAAATTTTTCACCTTTTTTCAATTTTACCCCCGTGGGATATATATTCTACCCACACACATTTGGAACTCTCCTGGGGTACCCTCACACATATTATTCCCTCATTTAGTGGATATTTTCACAAAAAAGTGAAATTTTCAATAATCCAGAAAATTGGCTGAAAAATACTAAATATCAAGGACTTATTGGGCGAATCGCTCTGGAACTGAAATCGGAATGCTCACTGACATTTGCCCTATCTGAAAGTCTGATAAACGCCGGAAAAATGACTAAGTCCAAAAAATTTTTTTTTAAATTTTACCCCCGTGGGATATTTATTCTACCCACACACATTTGGAACTCTCCTGGTGTACCCTCACACATATTATTCCCTCATTTAGTGGATATTTTCACAAAAAAGTGAAATTTTCAAAAATTCAGAAAATTGCCTGAAAACGACGAAATATTAAGGACTCATCCGGCGAATCGCTCTGGAACTGAAATCGGAATGCTCACTGACATTTCCCCTATCTGAAAGTCTGATAAACACCAGAAAAATGACTAAGTCCAAAAAAAAAATTATTTTATCTTTTTTCAATTTTACCCCCGTGTGATATATATTCTACCCACACACATTTGGAACTCCCCTGGGGTACCCTCACACATATTATTCCCTCATTTAGTGGATATTTTCACAAAAAAGTGAAATTTTCAAAAATTCAGAAAATTGCCTGAAAATGACGAAATATCAAGGACTCATTGGGCGAATCGCTCTGGAACTGAAATCGGAACGCTCACTGACATTTGCCCTATCTGAAAGTCTGATAAATGCCGGAAAAAATGACTAAGTCCAAAAAAAATTTTTTTTCAACTTTTTTCAATTTTACCCCCGCGGGATATATATTCTACCCACACACATTTGGAACTCTCCTGGGGTACCCTCACACATATTATTCCCTCATTTAGTGGATATTTTCACAAAAAAGTGAAATTTTCAATAATCCAGAAAATTGGCTGAAAAATACTAAATATCAAGGACTTATTGGGCGAATCGCTCTGGAACTGAAATCGGAATGCTCACTGACATTTGCCCTATCTGAAAGTCTGATAAACGCCGGAAAAATTACTAAGTCCAAAAAAATGTTTTTTAAATTTTACCCCCGTGGGATATTTATTCTACCCACACACATTTGGAACTCTCCTGGGGTACCCTCACACATATTATTCCCTCATTTAGTGGATATTTTCGCAAAAAAGTGAAATTTTCAAAAATTCAGAAAATTGCCTGAAAACGACGAAATATCAAGGACTCATCCGGCGAATCGCTCTGGAACTGAAATCGGAACGCTCACTGACATTTCCCCTATCTGAAAGTCTGATAAACACCAGAAAAATGACTAAGTCCAAAAAAAAAATTATTTAATCTTTTTTCAATTTTACCCCCGTGGGATATATATTCTACCCACACACATTTGGAACTCTCCTGGGGTACCCTCACACATATTATTCCCTCATTTAGTGGATATTTTCACAAAAAAGTGAAATTTTCAAAAATCCAGAAAATTGGCTGAAAACGACTAAATATCAAGGACTCATTGGGCAAATCGCTCTGGAACTGAAATCGGAATGCTCACTGACATTTGCCCTATCTGAAAGTCTGATAAACGCCGGAAAAATGACTAAGTCCAAAAAATTTTTTTTTAAATTTTACCCCCGTGGGATATATATTCTACCCACACACATTTGGAACTCTCCTGGGGTATCTTCACACATATTATTCCCTCATTTAGTGGATATTTTCACAAAAAAGTGAAATTTTCAAAAATTCGGAAAATTGCCTGAAAACGACAAAATATCAATGACTCATCCGTTGAATCGCTCTGGAACTGAAATCGCAATGCTCACTGACATTTGCCCTATCTGAAAGTCTGATAAACGCCGGAAAAATGACTAAGTCGAAAAAAAAAATTTTTCACCTTTTTTTATATTTTACCCCTGTGGGATATTTATTCTACCCACACACATTTGGAACTCTCCTGGGGTACCCTCACACATATTCTTCCCCCATTTAGTGGATATTTTCACAAAAAAGTGAAATTTTCAAAAATTCAGAAAATTGGCTGAAAACGACTAAATATCAAGGACTCATTGGGCGAAGCGCTCTGGAACTGAAATCGGAACGCTCACTGACATTTCCCCTATCTGAAAGTCAGATAAACGCCGGAAAAATGACTAAGTGCAAAAAATATTTTTTTAAATTTCGCGGGATCAGGTTCCCTGTTACATCGTAGGGATTCAGCTGAGTTCTATCGTAGGGACAGATCTCCTCTCTTTCCTTAGCTCTGGTAGCAGAACATAACAGTAAGTCGAGCCTGCAAATTCTCTAAGGAAAGATTTTTCTGTTCCATCATGGTGTCGGTTCAGGATTTGGCTCATCGCCTGCAGGGACTCTCTCTGGAGGTGGCCGAGCTCCGTCAGCACGTGAGTAACTGTCCTGGAGCACATTTCTTGGAGCCTAAGGTATGTTTGCCGGATTTATTTTTTGGTGAACACCGAGAATTTTTTTCATTTAAAAATGCTTGCTTATTGTATTTTCGTTTGAGACCCAAGTCCTCTGGGGATGAATCCCAGCGCATAGGGTTCATAATGTCACTTTTGCGCAAAGAGCCTCAGGAGTGGGCCTTTTCTTTGCAACCTAGTGATACATGCTTCAGATCAGTGGATAGTTTTTTTCTGCTTTGGGACTATTATATGATGATCCTGACCGTGTCGCATCAGCTGAGACTGAGTTGAGACGTTTGAAACAGGGATCAGGTAATGTGGAAAAATATTGTACTCATTTCCGTCGTTGGTCTACTCAAACAGGGTGGAATGATTCTGCTCTGAAAAGTCTATTTCTTGCTGGGCTCAATGAAAGGGTTAAAGACCTGCTAATTGCTTATCCTACACCTGAAGATTTGCAACAGGCTATGCAATTAGCTATACGGGTGGATAGGAGACTGCGTGCAAGGGTTAATGAGAGCAAATCCTCTGCTATGTCAGTTTCTGGTTATGAGAATGTGTGTACTAACAGTGGTGAACCGATGGAGATTGGATCGGTGGCACCTCGCTCTCAAGAAAAAGACCGTAGATTTTCTGAAGGCTTGTGTTTCTATTGCGGAAAATCTGGTCATTTGATTAAAGGCTGTGAGCTTCGTATGAAGAAAGAAAAAAAAATGGTCAGTCATGCCCGTATTGCCTGTTTAAATTCCAAGGGTGTATTTTTAGCTGCTTCCACGATTGCTCAGAAAAATTTATGGAATTTCGGGTGTTTGTTGATTGTGGGTCTACTCTGAATGTAATTGATGGGGGATTCTTGGAAAGACTCAATTTAAAACCCGAACCTTTATCATCTCCCATTGCTGTGGTTTCTGTGGATGGTTCCCCTTTGAAGAATATTACTCTCAAGGTCTGTGAATTTCCTCTCACTATTAATGGTGTTCACCATGAGAAATTGGATTTGGTAGTTTTGAATAACTTGCCTTCTCCAGTAATATTGGGATTGCCCTGGTTAAAATTTCACAATCCTGTACTGGATTGGTCTACCAGTGAAATTAAATCCTGGAGCCATAAATGTTATGACAAGTGTTGTAACGGGCGTATTGCAGCTTTGGATAGGGGAGAATTGCCTGTTCCTATTCAGGATTTTTGGAGAGTTTTTTCTGAGAAGGAATCGCAGGTTTTGCCTCCCCATAGAGACTATGATTGTTCTATTGAATTTGTCCCTGGAGCGACTCTTCCAAAAAGTTGTTTATTTAACCTTACTATTCCTGAGAGGAAGGCTTTGGAGGAATACATACAGACAAGTTTGGCCGCCGGTCATATTAGGCCGTCTAAGTCTCCTGTGGCGGTTGGATTTTTTTTTGTAAAAAAAAAGGACGGCGGTTTACGTCCTTGTCTGGATTTTCATGAGATTAACAAAATTACTGTACGCAATCCTTACCCACTGCCATTGATTCCTGATCTGTTTAACCAGTTAATGGGGGCCAAGTGGTTCTCTAAAATTGACCTTAAGGGGGCATACAATCTGTTGCGCATGAAGGAGGGTGACGAATGGAAGACTGCTTTTAACACTCCTGTGGGTCATTTTGAGAATCTGGTTATGCCTTTTGGTCTTACTAAGGCTCCTGCATTTTTCCAGAATCTTATTAATGACATCCTTAGACCTTTAATCGGCAAAAATGTGGTTGTGTATTTGGATGACATTCTGATTTATTCGCCTGATCTGGAGTCTCATTGGCGGAGCGTACGTGAGGTATTACAGTTATTAATGGACAATTCGCTTTTTGCTAAGCTGGAGAAATGTGAGTTCGCTGTACAGAGAATTAGTTTTTTGGGTTACATTATCTCCAGCGAAGGTTTTGAGATGGACCCGGTTAAAGTTCAAGCTGTACAGGAATGGCCTAGGCCTATTGGTTTGAAATCAATACAGAGGTTTTTAGGTTTCGCCAATTATTACAGAAAATTCATAAAAATTTTTTCTAGTATTGTCAAACCTCTGACCGATCTCACCAGGAAAGGTGCTGATGCGGTTCAGTGGTCTTCTGAGGCCATTGAAGCTTTTGTGTATCTCAAGGAGAGGTTCACCTCTGCTCCCATCCTTATGCAGCCTGATGTGACTAAGCCGTTTTTGGTTGAGGTTGATGCTTCCTCTGTGGGGGTTGGCGCAGTATTGTCTCAGGATAACGGGGATGGATTACATCCCTGTGCCTTTTTTTCAAAAAAATTTTCGGAGACTGAACTGAATTACGATATTGGTAATCGGGAATTATTGGCTATTAAACTCGCATTTGAACACTGGCGCCACTTCTTGGAAGGTGCGGAATTTCCCGTTCAGGTTCTTACGGATCATAAAAATCTGATATATCTTGATGCTGCCAAGTGCCTGAATGCCCGTCAGGCTAGGTGGGCACTGTTTTTCTCGCGGTTTTATTTCTCCGTTACTTACATCCCTGGTACTAAGAATGTTAAGGCGGATGCCTTGTCTCGCAGTTTTTCTCCCATAGTCGGTGCTGAGAAAGAGGAGAACATTTTACAAGAAGGTGTTGTGATAGCTGCTTTGGACTCCGTTTTGGAAGATGAGATTCTTAAACACAGGAGAATGCCCCTTCTAACACTCCTCATGGGAGGTTGTTTGTGCCTGGGACCTTTAGGAGAGATTTGTTTGTTGAGTGTCACGAATCTCGGTTGGCAGGTCATCCCGGAATCTCTGAGACCAAGAGACTGGTGGGTCGCAGTTTTTGGTGGCCTGGATGGCAGAAGGAAGTCATTAAGTGGGTGCGTCAATGTACTATATGTGCTAGATCTAAGTCCTCACATACTCCTGCTGCGGGGTTGCTTTGTCCTTTGGAGGTTCCCAGTGCTCCTTGGACACATTTGGCTATGGACTTTATAACTGACCTTCCACCCTCTAAGGGTTTTACTGTCATCTGGGTGGTCATGGACCGTTTTAGCAAGATGTGTCACTTGGTTCCCTTCGTCAAACTGCCCTGTGCTAAAACTCTCGCTAAGGCCTCTGTCAAGGAAATTGTCAGACTTCATGGCGTTCCTACTGACATTGTTTCTGATAGGGGTCCTCAGTTCGTGGCTCGTTTTTGGCGTGCCTTTTGTGACAGGTTGGGAGTTCATTTGTCGTTCTCGTCCGGATATCATCCTGAATCTAATGGCCAGACAGAAAGGAAAAACCAGGATGTTGAGCAGTTCTTGCGTTGTTTTGTGGCAGACAATCAAGAGGGGTGGTCTGAGTTTCTGCCACTTGCTGAATTTGCTCTGAACAATCATACATCTTCTTCTGCTGGTTGTTCGCCTTTTTTTTGTTGTTCTGGGAGACATCCGTCGTTTGGGTCGTTCTCCAAGTTGGGATCTGCCGTGCCTGAGGAGGAGAATTTTTCCGGTGATTTGGAGAGAGTTTGGACGGATGTGCGTGGTAATCTTCAGGAGGCCAACAGAAAATCTAAAGACTACTTTGATAGGAAACGACAGGAGGTTTTGTTCGCTGTTGGTGACATGGTTTGGTTGTCCTCTAGGAATCTGCGGTTGAGGATTCCTTCTAAGAAATTGGGTCCCAAGTTTGTAGGGCCCTTTAAGGTGCTTCAGGTTGTCAACCAATCTGCTGTTAGGTTGGAGGTTCCTACCTCCTGGAGAATTAATCCGGTATTTCATGTCTCTCTGTTAAAAAAAGCTGTTGTGTCGGATGGTGACGCCTCTGCCTCTGTTCCTCCGGTGGTGGAGGACGGGGAATATGAAATTTCTCGCATCCTTAACTCTAGACGGTATAGAGGTAGTTTGCAGTATCTTGTGGCCTGGAAAGGTTTCGGACCCGAGGATAACTCTTGGGTGAGGTCAGATGATGTTTCCGCGTCCAGACTTATCAGAGCGTTTCACAGGAGATTTCCTGATAAGCCTGGTCCTAGGGGATCCGGAGGATCCTCTTAGAAGGGGGGGTACTGTTAGAACCTTGCTCTTAGGTTTTTTCCTTTGCTGGTCACATGACCTTGTTGGCCTATTTAATCCTGCTCCGCCTTTCTGGCTTTGCTGGACTTCATTGTATAACTACTTTCTAGCTAGCCTGTGCTCTGTATCTAACTCTGTTAGTTTGCTTGGTCTACGGACCTCTATGTTCTATATATGTTGTTTGTTCGTCTGTCTGCTACTATTTCTGTTAGGAGGTGTCCCATTTTCCTCCCAGTCCTTAGTACTTGTAGGGATTCATTCCCCACATCTATAGGTCTCCGTACAGACTAGCTTAGGACTTTAGCAGGTCTGATCGCAGGATCAGGTTCCCTGTTACATCGTAGGGATTCAGCTGAGTTCTATCGCAGGGACAGATCTCCTCTCTTTCCTTAGCTCTGGTAGCAGAACATAACACTAAGTCCAAAATAAATTTTTTTAAATTTTACCCCCGTGGGATATATATTCTACCCAGACACATTTGGAACTCTCCTGGGGTACCCTCACACATATTATTCCCTCATTTAGTGGATATTTTCACAAAAAAGTGAAATTTTCAAAAATTCTGAAAATTGCCTGAAAATGACGAAATATCAAGGACTCATTGGGCGAATCGCTCTGGAACTGAAATCGGAACGCTCACTGACATTTGCCCTATCTGAAAGTCTGATAAATGCCGGAAAAAATGACTAAGTCCAAAAAAAAATTTTTTCACCTTTTTTCAATTTTACCCCCGCGGGATATATATTCTACCCACACACATTTGGAACTCTCCTGGGGTACCTTCACACATATTATTCCCTCATTTAGTGGATATTTTCACAAAAAAGTGAAATTTTCAAAAATTCAGAAAATTGCCTGAAAACGACTAAATATCAAGGACTCATTGGGCGAATCGCTCTTGAACTGAAATCGGAATGCTCACTGACTTTTGCCCTATCTGAAAGTCAGATAAACGCCGGAAAAATGACTAAGTCCAAAAAAAAAATTTTTTCAACTTTTTTCAATTTTACCACCGTGGGATATATATTCTACCCGCACACATTTGGAACTCTCCTGGGATACCCTCACATATATTATTCCCTCATTTAGTGGATATTTTCACAAAAAAGTGAAATTTTCAAAAATCCAGAAAATTGGCTGAAAACTAAAAAATATCAAGGACTCATTGGGAGAATCACTCTGGAACTGAAATCGGAATGCTCACTGACATTTGCCCTCTCTGAAAGTCTGATAAACGCCGGAAAAATGACTAAGTCCAAAAAATTTTTTTTTAAATTTTACCCCCGTGGGATATTTATTCTACCCACACACATTTGGAACTCTCCTGGGGTACCCTCACACATATTATTCCCTCATTTAGTGGATATTTTCACAAAAAAGTGAAATTTTCAAAAATTCAGAAAATTGCCTGAAAACGACGAAATATTAAGGACTCATCCGGCGAATCGCTCTGGAACTGAAATCGGAATGCTCACTGACATTTCCCCTATCTGAAAGTCTGATAAACACCAGAAAAATGACTAAGTCCAAAAAAAAAATTATTTTATCTTTTTTCAATTTTACCCCCGTGTGATATATATTCTACCCACACACATTTGGAACTCCCCTGGGGTACTCTCACACATATTATTCCCTCATTTAGTGGATATTTTCACAAAAAAGTGAAATTTTCAAAAATTCAGAAAATTGCCTGAAAATGACGAAATATCAAGGACACATTGGGCGAATCGCTCTGGAACTGAAATCGGAACGCTCACTGACATTTGCCCTATCTGAAAGTCTGATAAATGCCGGAAAAAATGACTAAGTCCAAAAAAAATTTTTTTTCAACTTTTTTCAATTTTACCCCCGCGGGATATATATTCTACCCACACACATTTGGAACTCTCCTGGGGTACCCTCACACATATTATTCCCTCATTTAGTGGATATTTTCACAAAAAAGTGAAATTTTCAATAATCCAGAAAATTGGCTGAAAAATACTAAATATCAAGGACTTATTGGGCGAATCGCTCTGGAACTGAAATCGGAATGCTCACTGACATTTGCCCTATCTGAAAGTCTGATAAACGCCGGAAAAATTACTAAGTCCAAAAAAATGTTTTTTAAATTTTACCCCCGTGGGATATTTATTCTACCCACACACATTTGGAACTCTCCTGGGGTACCCTCACACATATTATTCCCTCATTTAGTGGATATTTTCGCAAAAAAGTGAAATTTTCAAAAATTCAGAAAATTGCCTGAAAACGACGAAATATCAAGGACTCATCCGGCGAATCGCTCTGGAACTGAAATCGGAACGCTCACTGACATTTCCCCTATCTGAAAGTCTGATAAACACCAGAAAAATGACTAAGTCCAAAAAAAAAATTATTTAATCTTTTTTCAATTTTACCCCCGTGGGATATATATTCTACCCACACACATTTGGAACTCTCCTGGGGTACCCTCACACATATTATTCCCTCATTTAGTGGATATTTTCACAAAAAAGTGAAATTTTCAAAAATCCAGAAAATTGGCTGAAAACGACTAAATATCAAGGACTCATTGGGCAAATCGCTCTGGAACTGAAATCGGAATGCTCACTGACATTTGCCCTATCTGAAAGTCTGATAAACGCCGGAAAAATGACTAAGTCCAAAAAATTTTTTTTTAAATTTTACCCCCGTGGGATATATATTCTACCCACACACATTTGGAACTCTCCTGGGGTATCTTCACACATATTATTCCCTCATTTAGTGGATATTTTCACAAAAAAGTGAAATTTTCAAAAATTCGGAAAATTGCCTGAAAACGACAAAATATCAAGGACTCATCCGGCGAATCGCTCTGGAACTGAAATCGCAATGCTCACTGACATTTGCCCTATCTGAAAGTCTGATAAACGCCGGAAAAATGACTAAGTCCAAAAAAAAAATTTTTCACCTTTTTTTATATTTTACCCCTGTGGGATATTTATTCTACCCACACACATTTGGAACTCTCCTGGGGTACCCTCACACATATTCTTCCCCCATTTAGTGGATATTTTCACAAAAAAGTGAAATTTTCAAAAATTCAGAAAATTGGCTGAAAACGACTAAATATCAAGGACTCATTGGGCGAAGCGCTCTGGAACTGAAATCGGAACGCTCACTGACATTTCCCCTATCTGAAAGTCAGATAAACGCCGGAAAAATGACTAAGTGCAAAAAATATTTTTTTAAATTTCGCGGGATCAGGTTCCCTGTTACATCGTAGGGATTCAGCTGAGTTCTATCGTAGGGACAGATCTCCTCTCTTTCCTTAGCTCTGGTAGCAGAACATAACAGTAAGTCGAGCCTGCAAATTCTCTAAGGAAAGATTTTTCTGTTCCATCATGGTGTCGGTTCAGGATTTGGCTCATCGCCTGCAGGGACTCTCTCTGGAGGTGGCCGAGCTCCGTCAGCACGTGAGTAACTGTCCTGGAGCACATTTCTTGGAGCCTAAGGTATGTTTGCCGGATTTATTTATTGGTGAACACCGAGAATTTTTTTCATTTAAAAATGCTTGCTTATTGTATTTTCGTTTGAGACCCAAGTCCTCTGGGGATGAATCCCAGCGCATAGGGTTCATAATGTCACTTTTGCGCAAAGAGCCTCAGGAGTGGGCCTTTTCTTTGCAACCTAGTGATACATGCTTCAGATCAGTGGATAGTTTTTTTCTGCTTTGGGACTATTATATGATGATCCTGACCGTGTCGCATCAGCTGAGACTGAGTTGAGACGTTTGAAACAGGGATCAGGTAATGTGGAAAAATATTGTACTCATTTCCGTCGTTGGTCTACTCAAACAGGGTGGAATGATTCTGCTCTGAAAAGTCTATTTCTTGCTGGGCTCAATGAAAGGGTTAAAGACCTGCTAATTGCTTATCCTACACCTGAAGATTTGCAACAGGCTATGCAATTAGCTATACGGGTGGATAGGAGACTGCGTGCAAGGGTTAATGAGAGCAAATCCTCTGCTATGTCAGTTTCTGGTTATGAGAATGTGTGTACTAACAGTGGTGAACCGATGGAGATTGGATCGGTGGCACCTCGCTCTCAAGAAAAAGACCGTAGATTTTCTGAAGGCTTGTGTTTCTATTGCGGAAAATCTGGTCATTTGATTAAAGGCTGTGAGCTTCGTATGAAGAAAGAAAAAAAAATGGTCAGTCATGCCCGTATTGCCTGTTTAAATTCCAAGGGTGTATTTTTAGCTGCTTCCACGATTGCTCAGAAAAATTTATGGAATTTCGGGTGTTTGTTGATTGTGGGTCTACTCTGAATGTAATTGATGGGGGATTCTTGGAAAGACTCAATTTAAAACCCGAACCTTTATCATCTCCCATTGCTGTGGTTTCTGTGGATGGTTCCCCTTTGAAGAATATTACTCTCAAGGTCTGTGAATTTCCTCTCACTATTAATGGTGTTCACCATGAGAAATTGGATTTGGTAGTTTTGAATAACTTGCCTTCTCCAGTAATATTGGGATTGCCCTGGTTAAAATTTCACAATCCTGTACTGGATTGGTCTACCAGTGAAATTAAATCCTGGAGCCATAAATGTTATGACAAGTGTTGTAACGGGCGTATTGCAGCTTTGGATAGGGGAGAATTGCCTGTTCCTATTCAGGATTTTTGGAGAGTTTTTTCTGAGAAGGAATCGCAGGTTTTGCCTCCCCATAGAGACTATGATTGTTCTATTGAATTTGTCCCTGGAGCGACTCTTCCAAAAAGTTGTTTATTTAACCTTACTATTCCTGAGAGGAAGGCTTTGGAGGAATACATACAGACAAGTTTGGCCGCCGGTCATATTAGGCCGTCTAAGTCTCCTGTGGCGGTTGGATTTTTTTTTGTAAAAAAAAAAGGACGGCGGTTTACGTCCTTGTCTGGATTTTCATGAGATTAACAAAATTACTGTACGCAATCCTTACCCACTGCCATTGATTCCTGATCTGTTTAACCAGTTAATGGGGGCCAAGTGGTTCTCTAAAATTGACCTTAAGGGGGCATACAATCTGTTGCGCATGAAGGAGGGTGACGAATGGAAGACTGCTTTTAACACTCCTGTGGGTCATTTTGAGAATCTGGTTATGCCTTTTGGTCTTACTAAGGCTCCTGCATTTTTCCAGAATCTTATTAATGACATCCTTAGACCTTTAATCGGCAAAAATGTGGTTGTGTATTTGGATGACATTCTGATTTATTCGCCTGATCTGGAGTCTCATTGGCGGAGCGTACGTGAGGTATTACAGTTATTAATGGACAATTCGCTTTTTGCTAAGCTGGAGAAATGTGAGTTCGCTGTACAGAGAATTAGTTTTTTGGGTTACATTATCTCCAGCGAAGGTTTTGAGATGGACCCGGTTAAAGTTCAAGCTGTACAGGAATGGCCTAGGCCTATTGGTTTGAAATCAATACAGAGGTTTTTAGGTTTCGCCAATTATTACAGAAAATTCATAAAAATTTTTTCTAGTATTGTCAAACCTCTGACCGATCTCACCAGGAAAGGTGCTGATGCGGTTCAGTGGTCTTCTGAGGCCATTGAAGCTTTTGTGTATCTCAAGGAGAGGTTCACCTCTGCTCCCATCCTTATGCAGCCTGATGTGACTAAGCCGTTTTTGGTTGAGGTTGATGCTTCCTCTGTGGGGGTTGGCGCAGTATTGTCTCAGGATAACGGGGATGGATTACATCCCTGTGCCTTTTTTTCAAAAAAATTTTCGGAGACTGAACTGAATTACGATATTGGTAATCGGGAATTATTGGCTATTAAACTCGCATTTGAACACTGGCGCCACTTCTTGGAAGGTGCGGAATTTCCCGTTCAGGTTCTTACGGATCATAAAAATCTGATATATCTTGATGCTGCCAAGCGCCTGAATGCCCGTCAGGCTAGGTGGGCACTGTTTTTCTCGCGGTTTTATTTCTCCGTTACTTACATCCCTGGTACTAAGAATGTTAAGGCGGATGCCTTGTCTCGCAGTTTTTCTCCCATAGTCGGTGCTGAGAAAGAGGAGAACATTTTACAAGAAGGTGTTGTGATAGCTGCTTTGGACTCCGTTTTGGAAGATGAGATTCTTAAACACAGGAGAATGCCCCTTCTAACACTCCTCATGGGAGGTTGTTTGTGCCTGGGACCTTTAGGAGAGATTTGTTTGTTGAGTGTCACGAATCTCGGTTGGCAGGTCATCCCGGAATCTCTGAGACCAAGAGACTGGTGGGTCGCAGTTTTTGGTGGCCTGGATGGCAGAAGGAAGTCATTAAGTGGGTGCGTCAATGTACTATATGTGCTAGATCTAAGTCCTCACATACTCCTGCTGCGGGGTTGCTTTGTCCTTTGGAGGTTCCCAGTGCTCCTTGGACACATTTGGCTATGGACTTTATAACTGACCTTCCACCCTCTAAGGGTTTTACTGTCATCTGGGTGGTCATGGACCGTTTTAGCAAGATGTGTCACTTGGTTCCCTTCGTCAAACTGCCCTGTGCTAAAACTCTCGCTAAGGCCTCTGTCAAGGAAATTGTCAGACTTCATGGCGTTCCTACTGACATTGTTTCTGATAGGGGTCCTCAGTTCGTGGCTCGTTTTTGGCGTGCCTTTTGTGACAGGTTGGGAGTTCATTTGTCGTTCTCGTCCGGATATCATCCTGAATCTAATGGCCAGACAGAAAGGAAAAACCAGGATGTTGAGCAGTTCTTGCGTTGTTTTGTGGCAGACAATCAAGAGGGGTGGTCTGAGTTTCTGCCACTTGCTGAATTTGCTCTGAACAATCATACATCTTCTTCTGCTGGTTGTTCGCCTTTTTTTTGTTGTTCTGGGAGACATCCGTCGTTTGGGTCGTTCTCCAAGTTGGGATCTGCCGTGCCTGAGGAGGAGAATTTTTCCGGTGATTTGGAGAGAGTTTGGACGGATGTGCGTGGTAATCTTCAGGAGGCCAACAGAAAATCTAAAGACTACTTTGATAGGAAACGACAGGAGGTTTTGTTCGCTGTTGGTGACATGGTTTGGTTGTCCTCTAGGAATCTGCGGTTGAGGATTCCTTCTAAGAAATTGGGTCCCAAGTTTGTAGGGCCCTTTAAGGTGCTTCAGGTTGTCAACCAATCTGCTGTTAGGTTGGAGGTTCCTACCTCCTGGAGAATTAATCCGGTATTTCATGTCTCTCTGTTAAAAAAAGCTGTTGTGTCGGATGGTGACGCCTCTGCCTCTGTTCCTCCGGTGGTGGAGGACGGGGAATATGAAATTTCTCGCATCCTTAACTCTAGACGGTATAGAGGTAGTTTGCAGTATCTTGTGGCCTGGAAAGGTTTCGGACCCGAGGATAACTCTTGGGTGAGGTCAGATGATGTTTCCGCGTCCAGACTTATCAGAGCGTTTCACAGGAGATTTCCTGATAAGCCTGGTCCTAGGGGATCCGGAGGATCCTCTTAGAAGGGGGGGTACTGTTAGAACCTTGCTCTTAGGTTTTTTCCTTTGCTGGTCACATGACCTTGTTGGCCTATTTAATCCTGCTCCGCCTTTCTGGCTTTGCTGGACTTCATTGTATAACTACTTTCTAGCTAGCCTGTGCTCTGTATCTAACTCTGTTAGTTTGCTTGGTCTACGGACCTCTATGTTCTATATATGTTGTTTGTTCGTCTGTCTGCTACTATTTCTGTTAGGAGGTGTCCCATTTTCCTCCCAGTCCTTAGTACTTGTAGGGATTCATTCCCCACATCTATAGGTCTCCGTACAGACTAGCTTAGGACTTTAGCAGGTCTGATCGCAGGATCAGGTTCCCTGTTACATCGTAGGGATTCAGCTGAGTTCTATCGTAGGGACAGATCTCCTCTCTTTCCTTAGCTCTGGTAGCAGAACATAACACTAAGTCCAAAATAAATTTTTTTAAATTTTACCCCCGTGGGATATATATTCTACCCAGACACATTTGGAACTCTCCTGGGGTACCCTCACACATATTATTCCCTCATTTAGTGGATATTTTCACAAAAAAGTGAAATTTTCAAAAATTCTGAAAATTGCCTGAAAATGACGAAATATCAAGGACTCATTGGGCGAATCGCTCTGGAACTGAAATCGGAACGCTCACTGACATTTGCCCTATCTGAAAGTCTGATAAATGCCGGAAAAAATGACTAAGTCCAAAAAAAAATTTTTTCACCTTTTTTCAATTTTACCCCCGCGGGATATATATTCTACCCACACACATTTGGAACTCTCCTGGGGTACCTTCACACATATTATTCCCTCATTTAGTGGATATTTTCACAAAAAAGTGAAATTTTCAAAAATTTGGAAAATTGCCTGAAAACGACAAAATATCAAGGACTCATCCGGCGAATCACTCTGGAACTGAAATTGCAATGCTCACTTACATTTGCCCTATCTGAAAGTCTGATAAACGCCGGAAAAATGACTAAGTCCAAAAAAAAAATTTTTCACCTTTTTTCAATTTTACCCCCGTGGGATATATATTCTACCCACACACATTTGGAACTCTCCTGGGGTACCTTCACACATATTATTCCCTCATTTAGTGGATATTTTCACAAAAAAGTGAAATTTTCAAAAATTTGGAAAATTGCCTGAAAACGACAAAATATCAAGGACTCATCCGGCGAATCACTCTGGAACTGAAATTGCAATGCTCACTTACATTTGCCCTATCTGAAAGTCTGATAAACGCCGGAAAAATGACTAAGTCCAAAAAAAAAATTTTTCACCTTTTTTCAATTTTACCCCCGTGGGATATTTATTCTACCCACACACATTTGGAACTCTCCTGGGGTACCCTCACAAATATTATTCCCTCATTTAGTGGATATTTTCACAAAAAAGTGAAAGTTTCAAAAATCCAGAAAATTGGCTGAAAACGACTAAATATCAAGGACTCATTGGGCGAAGCGCTCTGGAACTGAAATCGGAACGCTCACTGATATTTGCCCTATCTGAAAGTCTGATAAACGCCGGAAAAATGACCAAGTCGAAATAAATTTTTTTAAAATTTTACCCCCGTGGGATATATCTTCTACCCACACATATTTGGAACTCTCCTGGGGTACCCTCACACATATTATTCCCTTGTTTAGTGGATATTTTCACAAAAAAGTGAAATTTTCAAAAATCCAGAAAATTGGCTTAAAACGACTAAATATCAAGGACTCATTGGGCGAAGCGCTCTGGAACTGAAATCGTAACGCTCACTGACATTTCCCCTATCTGAAAGTCAGATAAACGCCGGAAAAATGACTAAGTCCAAAAATTTTTTTTTCAATTTTGCCACCGTGGGATATATATTCTACCCGCACACATTTGGAACTCTCCTGGGGTACCCTCACATATATTATTCCCTCATTTAGTGGATATTTTCACAAAAAAGTGAAATTTTCAAAAATCCAGAAAATTGGCTGAAAACTACTAAATATCAAGGACTCATTGGGCGAAGCGCTCGGGAACTGAAATCGGAATGCTTACTGACATTTGCCCTATCTGAAAGTCTGATAAACGCCGGAAAAATGACTAAGTCCAAAAAAAAATTTTTTAAACTTTTTTCAATTTTACCCCCGTGGGATATTTATTCTACCCACACACATTTGGAACTCTCCTGGGGTACCCTCACACATATTCTTCCCTCATTTAGTGGATATTTTCACAAAAAAGTGAAATTTTCAAAAATTCAGAAAATTGCCTGAAAACGACTAAATATCAAGGACTCATTGGGCGAATCGCTCTTGAACTGAAATCGGAATGCTCACTGACTTTTGCCCTATCTGAAAGTCAGATAAACGCCGGAAAAATGACTAAGTCCAAAAAAAAAATTTTTTCAACTTTTTTCAATTTTACCACCGTGGGATATATATTCTACCCGCACACATTTGGAACTCTCCTGGGATACCCTCACATATATTATTCCCTCATTTAGTGGATATTTTCACAAAAAAGTGAAATTTTCAAAAATCCAGAAAATTGGCTGAAAACTAAAAAATATCAAGGACTCATTGGGAGAATCACTCTGGAACTGAAATCGGAATGCTCACTGACATTTGCCCTCTCTGAAAGTCTGATAAACGCCGGAAAAATGACTAAGTCCAAAAAATTTTTTTTTAAATTTTACCCCCGTGGGATATTTATTCTACCCACACACATTTGGAACTCTCCTGGGGTACCCTCACACATATTATTCCCTCATTTAGTGGATATTTTCACAAAAAAGTGAAATTTTCAAAAATTCAGAAAATTGCCTGAAAACGACGAAATATTAAGGACTCATCCGGCGAATCGCTCTGGAACTGAAATCGGAATGCTCACTGACATTTCCCCTATCTGAAAGTCTGATAAACACCAGAAAAATGACTAAGTCCAAAAAAAAAATTATTTTATCTTTTTTCAATTTTACCCCCGTGTGATATATATTCTACCCACACACATTTGGAACTCCCCTGGGGTACTCTCACACATATTATTCCCTCATTTAGTGGATATTTTCACAAAAAAGTGAAATTTTCAAAAATTCAGAAAATTGCCTGAAAATGACGAAATATCAAGGACACATTGGGCGAATCGCTCTGGAACTGAAATCGGAACGCTCACTGACATTTGCCCTATCTGAAAGTCTGATAAATGCCGGAAAAAATGACTAAGTCCAAAAAAAATTTTTTTTCAACTTTTTTCAATTTTACCCCCGCGGGATATATATTCTACCCACACACATTTGGAACTCTCCTGGGGTATCCTCACACATATTATTCCCTCATTTAGTGGATATTTTCACAAAAAAGTGAAATTTTCAATAATCCAGAAAATTGGCTGAAAAATACTAAATATCAAGGACTTATTGGGCGAATCGCTCTGGAACTGAAATCGGAATGCTCACTGACATTTGCCCTATCTGAAAGTCTGATAAACGCCGGAAAAATTACTAAGTCCAAAAAAATGTTTTTTAAATTTTACCCCTGTGGGATATTTATTCTACCCACACACATTTGGAACTCTCCTGGGGTACCCTCACACATATTATTCCCTCATTTAGTGGATATTTTCGCAAAAAAGTGAAATTTTCAAAAATTCAGAAAATTGCCTGAAAACGACGAAATATCAAGGACTCATCCGGCGAATCGCTCTGGAACTGAAATCGGAACGCTCACTGACATTTCCCCTATCTGAAAGTCTGATAAACACCAGAAAAATGACTAAGTCCAAAAAAAAAATTATTTAATCTTTTTTCAATTTTACCCCCGTGGGATATATATTCTACCCACACACATTTGGAACTGTCCTGGGGTACCCTCACACATATTATTCCCTCATTTAGTGGATATTTTCACAAAAAAGTGAAATTTTCAAAAATCCAGAAAATTGGCTGAAAACTAAAAAATATCAAGGACTCATTGGGAGAATCACTCTGGAACTGAAATCGGAATGCTCACTGACATTTGCCCTATCTGAAAGTCTGATAAACGCCGGAAAAATGACTAAGTCCAAAAAAAATTTTTTTCAATTTTACCCCCGTGGGATATATATTCTACCCACACACATTTGGAACTCTCCAGGGGTACCCTCACTCATATTATTCCCTCATTTAGTGGATATTTTCACAAAAAAGTGAAATTTTCAAAAATCCAGAAAATTGGCTGAAAACGACTAAATATCAAGGACTCATTGGGCGAATTGCTCTGGAACTGAAATCGGAACACTCACTGACATTTCCCCTATCTGAAAGTCTGATAAACACCGGAAAAATAACATTCCAAAAAAAAAAATTTTCAACTTTTTTAATCTTACCCCCGTGCGATATATATTCTACCCACACACATTTGGAACTCTCGTGGGGTACCCTCACACATATTATTCCCTCATTTAGTGGATATTTTCACAAAAAAGTGAAATTTTAAAAAATTCTAAATATTGGCTGAAAACGACTAAATATCAAGGACTCATTGGGAGAATCGCTCTGGAACTGAAATCGGAATGCTCACAGACATTTGTCCTATCTGAAAGCCTGATAAAATGACTAAGTCCCCCAAAAAAATTTTTTAAAACTTTTTTCAATTTTACCCCCGTGGGATATATATTCTACCCACACACATTTGGAACTCTCCTGGGGTACCCTCACTCATATTATTCCCTCATTTAGTGGATATTTTCACAAAAAAGAGAAAATTTCAAAAATCCAGAAAATTGGCTGAAAACGAATAAATATCAAGGACTCATTGGGCGAATCGCTCTGGATCTGAAATCGGAATGCTCACTGACATTTGCCCTATCTGAAAGTCTGATAAACGCCGGAAAAATAACTAAGTCCAAAAAAAAATTTTTTCAATTTTACCCCCGTGGGATATATATTCTACCCACACACAATTTGAACTCTCCTGGGGTACCCTCACACATATTATTCCCTCATTTAGTGGATATTTTCACAAAAAAGTGAAATTTTCAAAAATCCAGAAAATTGGCTGAAAACGACTAAATATCAAGGACTCATGGGGCGAATCGCTCTGGAACTGAAATTGGAACTCTCACTGACATTTCCCCTATCTGAAAGTCTGATAAACACCGGAAAAATGACTAAGTCCAAAAAAAAATTTTTTAAACTTTTTTCAATTTTTCCCCTGTGGGATATATATTCTACCCACACACATTTGGAACTCTCCTGGGGTACCCTCACTCATATTATTCCCTCATTTAGTGGATATTTTCACAAAAAAGAGAAAATTTCAAAAATCCAGAAAATTGGCTGAAAACGAATAAATATCAAGGACTCATTGGGTGAATCGCTCTGGAACTGAAATCGGAATGCTCACTGACATTTGCCCTATCTGAAAGTCTGATAAACGCCGGAAAAATGACTAAGTCCAAAAAAAAAAATTTTCAACTTTTTTCAATTTTACCCCCGTGGGATATATATTCTACCCACACACATTTGGAACTCTCCTGGGGTACCCTCACACATATTATTCCCTCATTTAGTGGATATTTTCACAAAAAATTAAAATTTTCAAAAATTCTGAAAATTGCCTGAAAATGACGAAATATCAAGGACTCATTGAGCGAATCGCTCTGGAACTGAAATCGGAACGCTCACTGACATTTCCCCTCTCTGAAAGTCTGATAAACGCCAGAAAAATGACTAAGTCCAAAAAAAAATGTTTTTCAATTTTTTTCGATTTTACCCCAGCGGGATATATATTCTACCCACACACATTTGGAACTCTCCAGGGGTACCCTCACTCATATTATTCCCTCATTTAGTGGATATTTTCACAAAAAAGTGAAATTTTCAAAAATCCAGAAAATTGGCTGAAAACGACTAAATATCAAGGACTCATTGGGCGAATTGCTCTGGAACTGAAATTGGAACACTCACTGACATTTCCCCTATCTGAAAGTCTGATAAACACCGGAAAAATGACATTCCAAAAAAAAAATTTTTCAACTTTTTTAATTTTACCCCCGTGCGATATATATTCTACCCACACACATTTCGAACTCTCGTGGGGTACCCTCACACATATTTTTTCCTCATTTAGTGGATATTTTCACAAAAAAGTGAAATTTTCAAAATTTCAAAATATTTGCTGAAAACGACTAAATATCAAGGACTCATTGGGAGAATCGCTCTGGAACTGAAATCGGAATGCTCACAGACATTTGCCCTATCTGAAAGCCTGATAAAATGACTAAGTCCCCCAAAAAAAATTTTTAAAACTTTTTTCAATTTTACCCCCGTGGGATATATATTCTACCCACACACATTTGGAACTCTCCTGGGGTACCCTCACTCATATTATTCCCTCATTTAGTGGATATTTTCACAAAAAAGAGAAAATTTCAAAAATCCAGAAAATTGGCTGAAAACGAATAAATATCAAGGACTCATTGGGCGAATCGCTCTGGAACTTAAATCGAAATGCTCACTGACATTTCCCCTATCTGAAAGTCTGATAAACGCCGGAAAAATGACTAAGTAAAAAAAATTTTTTTCAACTTTTTTCAATTTTACCACCGTGGGAATTATATTCTCCCCACACACATTTGAAACTCTGCTGGGGTTCCCTCACACATATTATTCTCTCATTTAGTGGATATTTTCACAAAAAAGTGAAATTTTCAAAAATTCAGAAAATTGCCTGAAAACGACGAAATATCAAGGACTCATCTGGCAAATCGCTCTGGAACTGAAATCGGAACGCTCACTGACAGTTCCCCTATCTGAAAGTCTGATAAACGCCGGAAAAATGACTAAGTCCAAAAAAAAAATGTTTTCAACTTTTTTCAATTTTACCCCCATAGGATATATATTCTACCCACCCACATTTGGAACTCTCCTGGCGTACCCTCACACATATTATTCCCTTATTTAGTGGATATTTTCACAAAAAAGTGAAATTTTAAAAAATCCAGAAAATTGGCTGAAAACGACTAAATAACAAGGACTCATTGGGCGAATCGCTCTGGAACTGATATCGGAATGCTCACTGACATTTTCCCTATCTGAAAGACTGATAAACGCCGGAAAAGTGACTAAATCCAAAAAAAAATTTTTTCAGCTCTTTCAATTTTACCCCCGTGGGATATATATCCTACCCACACACATTTGGAACTCTCCTGGGGTACCCTCACACATATGATTCCCTCATTTAGTGGATATTGTCACAAAAAAAGTGAAATTTTCAAAAATCCAGAAAATTGTCTGAAAACGACGAAATATCAAGGACTCATCCGGCAAATCGCTCTGGAACTGAATCGGAATGCTCACTGACATTTGACCTATCTGAAAGTCTGATAAACGCCGGAAAACTGACTAAGTCCAAAAAAGAATTTTTTTCAACTTTTTTCAATTTTACCCCCGTGGGATATATATTCTACCCACACACATTTGGAACTCTCCTGGGGTACCCTTACACATACTATTCCCTTATTTAGTGGATATTTTCACAAAAAAGTGAAATTTTCAAAAATCCAGAAAATTGGCTGAAAATGACTAAATATCAAGGACTCATTGGGCGAATCACTCTGGAACTGAAATTGGAATGCTCAATGACATTTGCCCTATCTGAAAGTCTGATAAACGCCGGAAAAATGACTAAGTCAAAAAAAAATGTTTTCAACTTTTTTCAATTTTACCCCCGTGAGATATATTTTCTACCCACACACATTTGGAACTCTCCTGGGGTACCCTCACACATATTATTCCCTCATTTAGTGGATATTTTCACAAAAAAGTGAAATTTTCAAAAATCCAAAATATTGGCTGAAAACGACTAAACATCAAGGACTCATTGGGCGAATCACTCTGGAACTGAAATCGGAATGCTCACTGACATTTGCCCTATCAGAAAGTCTGATAAAATGACTAAGTCCCCCAAAAATTTTTTTTAAACTTTTTCAATTTTACCCCTGTGGGATATATATTCTACCCACACACATTTGGAACTCTCCTGGGGTACCCTCACACATATTATTCCCTCATTTAGTGGATATTTAGACAAAAAAGTGAAATTTTCAAAAATCCAAAATATTGGCTGAAAATTACTAAATATCAAGGACTCATTGGGCGAATCGCTCTGGAACTGAAATCGGAACGCTCACTAACATTTCCCCTATCTAAAAGTCTGATAAAAGCCGGAAAAATGACTAAGTCCAAAAAAAAAAATGTTTTCAACTTTTTTCAATTTTACCCCCATGGGATATAAATTCTACCCACACACATTTGGAGCTCTCCTGGGGTACCCTCACACATATTATTCCTTCATTTAGTGGATATTTTCACAAAAAAGTGAAATTTTCAAAAATTCAGAAAATTGTCTGAAAACGACAAAATATCAAGGACTCATTGGGCGAATCGCTCTGGAACTGAAATCGGAACGCTCACTGACATTTCCCCTATCTGAAAGTCTGATAAACGCCGGAAAAATGACTAAGTAAAAAAAAATTTTTTTCAACTTTTTTTAATTTTACCACCGTGGGATACATATTCTACCCACACACATTTGGAACTCTAATGGGGTTACCTCACACATATTATTCCCTCATTTAGTGGATATTTTCACAAAAAAGTGAAATTTTCAAAAATTCAGAAAATTGCCTGAAAACGACGAAATATCAAGGATTCATCCAGCAAATCGCTCTGGAACTGAAATCGGAACGCTCACAGACATTTGCCCTATCTGAAAGTCTGATAAAATGACTAAGTCCCCAAAAAAATTTCTTTCAACTTTTTTCAATTTTACCCCTGTGGGATATATATTCTACCCACACACATTTGGAACTCTCCTGGGGTACCCTCACACATATTATTCCCTCATTTAGTGGATATTTAGACAAAAAAGTGAAATTTTCAAAAATCCAAAATATTGTCTGAAAACGACGAAATATCAAGGACTCATTGGGCGAATCGCTCTGGAACTGAAATCGGAACGCTCACTGACATTTGCCCTATCTGAAAGTCTGATAAACGCCGGAAAAATGACAGTCCAAAAAAAAATTTTTCAACTTTTTTCAATTTTACCGCCGTGGGATATATATTCTACCCACACACATTTGGAACTCTCCTGGGATACCCTCACACATATTATTCCCTCATTTAGTGGATATTTAGACAAAAAAGTGAAATTTTCAAAAATCCAAAATATTGTCTGAAAACGACTAAATATCAAGGACTCATTGGGCGAATCGCTCTGGAAGTGAAATCAGAACGCTCACTGACATTTGCCCTATCTGAAAGACTGATAAAAGCCGGAAAAATGACTAAGTCCAAAAAAAAATGTTTTCAACTTTTTTCAATTTTGCCCCGTGGGATATATATTCTACCCACACACATTTGGAACTCTCCTGGGGTACCCTCACACATATTATTCCCTCATTTAGTGGATATTTTCACAAAAAAAGTGACATTTTCAAAAATCCAGAAAATTGGCTGAAAACGACTAAATATCAAGGACTCATTGGGCGAATCGCTCTGGAACTAAAATCGGAATGCTCACTGACATTTGCCCTATCTGAAAGTCTGATAAACGCCGGAAAAATGACAGTCCAAAAAAAAATTTTTCAACTTTTTTCAATTTTACCCCCGTAGGATATATATTCTACCCACACACATTTGGAACTCTCCTGGGGTACCCTAACACATATTATTCCCTCATTTATTCGATATTTTCACAAAAAAAGTGAAATTTTCAAAAATCCAGAAAATTGGCTGAAAACGAATAAATATCAAGGACTCATTGGGCGAATCGCTCTGGATCTGAAATCGGAATGCTCACTGACATTTGCCCTATCTGAAAGTCTGATAAACGCCGGAAAAATAACTAAGTCCAAAAAAAAATTTTTTCAATTTTACCCCCGTGGGATATATATTCTACCCACACACAATTTGAACTCTCCTGGGGTACCCTCACACATATTATTCCCTCATTTAGTGGATATTTTCACAAAAAAGTGAAATTTTCAAAAATCCAGAAAATTGGCTGAAAACGACTAAATATCAAGGACTCATGGGGCGAATCGCTCTGGAACTGAAATTGGAACTCTCACTGACATTTCCCCTATCTGAAAGTCTGATAAACACCGGAAAAATGACTAAGTCCAAAAAAAAATTTTTTAAACTTTTTTCAATTTTTCCCCTGTGGGATATATATTCTACCCACACACATTTGGAACTCTCCTGGGGTACCCTCACTCATATTATTCCCTCATTTAGTGGATATTTTCACAAAAAAGAGAAAATTTCAAAAATCCAGAAAATTGGCTGAAAACGAATAAATATCAAGGACTCATTGGGTGAATCGCTCTGGAACTGAAATCGGAATGCTCACTGACATTTGCCCTATCTGAAAGTCTGATAAAAGCCGGAAAAATGACTAAGTCCAAAAAAAAAAATTTTCAACTTTTTTCAATTTTACCCCCGTGGGATATATATTCTACCCACACACATTTGGAACTCTCCTGGGGTACCCTCACACATATTATTCCCTCATTTAGTGGATATTTTCACAAAAAATTAAAATTTTCAAAAATTCTGAAAATTGCCTGAAAATGACGAAATATCAAGGACTCATTGAGCGAATCGCTCTGGAACTGAAATCGGAACGCTCACTGACATTTCCCCTCTCTGAAAGTCTGATAAACGCCAGAAAAATGACTAAGTCCAAAAAAAAATGTTTTTCAATTTTTTTCGATTTTACCCCAGCGGGATATATATTCTACCCACACACATTTGGAACTCTGCTGGGGTACCCTCACACATATTATTCCCTCATTTAGTGGATATTTTCACAAAAAAGTGAAATTTTCAAAAATCCAGAAAATTGGCTGAAAATGACTAAATATCAAGGACTCATTGGGCGAATCGCTCTGGAACTGAAATTGGAACTCTCCCTGACATTTGCCCTATCTGAAAGTTTGATAAACGCCGGAAAAATGACAGTCCAAAAAAATAAAATTTTTAAACTTTTTTCAATTTTACCCCTGTGGGATATATATTCTACCCACACACATTTGGAACTCTCCAGGGGTACCCTCACTCATATTATTCCCTCATTTAGTGGATATTTTCACAAAAAAGTGAAATTTTCAAAAATCCAGAAAATTGGCTGAAAACGACTAAATATCAAGGACTCATTGGGCGAATTGCTCTGGAACTGAAATTGGAACACTCACTGACATTTCCCCTATCTGAAAGTCTGATAAACACCGGAAAAATGACATTCCAAAAAAAAAATTTTTCAACTTTTTTAATTTTACCCCCGTGCGATATATATTCTACCCACACACATTTGGAACTCTCCTGGGGTACCCTCACACATATTATTCCCTCATTTAGTGGATATTTTCACAAAAAAGTGAAATTTTCAATAATCCAGAAAATTGGCTGAAAAATACTAAATATCAAGGACTTATTGGGCGAATCGCTCTGGAACTGAAATCGGAATGCTCACTGACATTTGCCCTATCTGAAAGTCTGATAAACGCCGGAAAAATTACTAAGTCCAAAAAAATGTTTTTTAAATTTTACCCCCGTGGGATATTTATTCTACCCACACACATTTGGAACTCTCCTGGGGTACCCTCACACATATTATTCCCTCATTTAGTGGATATTTTCACAAAAAAGTGAAATTTTCAAAAATCCAGAAAATTGGCTGAAAACGACTAAATATCAAGGACTCATTGGGCAAATCGCTCTGGAACTGAAATCGGAATGCTCACTGACATTTGCCCTATCTGAAAGTCTGATAAACGCCGGAAAAATGACTAAGTCCAAAAAATTTTTTTTTAAATTTTACCCCCGTGGGATATATATTCTACCCACACACATTTGGAACTCTCCTGGGGTATCTTCACACATATTATTCCCTCATTTAGTGGATATTTTCACAAAAAAGTGAAATTTTCAAAAATTCGGAAAATTGCCTGAAAACGACAAAATATCAAGGACTCATCCGGCGAATCGCTCTGGAACTGAAATCGCAATGCTCACTGACATTTGCCCTATCTGAAAGTCTGATAAACGCCGGAAAAATGACTAAGTCCAAAAAAAAAATTTTTCACCTTTTTTTATATTTTACCCCTGTGGGATATTTATTCTACCCACACACATTTGGAACTCTCCTGGGGTACCCTCACACATATTCTTCCCCCATTTAGTGGATATTTTCACAAAAAAGTGAAATTTTCAAAAATTCAGAAAATTGGCTGAAAACGACTAAATATCAAGGACTCATTGGGCGAAGCGCTCTGGAACTGAAATCGGAACGCTCACTGACATTTCCCCTATCTGAAAGTCAGATAAACGCCGGAAAAATGACTAAGTGCAAAAAATATTTTTTTAAATTTCGCGGGATCAGGTTCCCTGTTACATCGTAGGGATTCAGCTGAGTTCTATCGTAGGGACAGATCTCCTCTCTTTCCTTAGCTCTGGTAGCAGAACATAACAGTAAGTCGAGCCTGCAAATTCTCTAAGGAAAGATTTTTCTGTTCCATCATGGTGTCGGTTCAGGATTTGGCTCATCGCCTGCAGGGACTCTCTCTGGAGGTGGCCGAGCTCCGTCAGCACGTGAGTAACTGTCCTGGAGCACATTTCTTGGAGCCTAAGGTATGTTTGCCGGATTTATTTATTGGTGAACACCGAGAATTTTTTTCATTTAAAAATGCTTGCTTATTGTATTTTCGTTTGAGACCCAAGTCCTCTGGGGATGAATCCCAGCGCATAGGGTTCATAATGTCACTTTTGCGCAAAGAGCCTCAGGAGTGGGCCTTTTCTTTGCAACCTAGTGATACATGCTTCAGATCAGTGGATAGTTTTTTTCTGCTTTGGGACTATTATATGATGATCCTGACCGTGTCGCATCAGCTGAGACTGAGTTGAGACGTTTGAAACAGGGATCAGGTAATGTGGAAAAATATTGTACTCATTTCCGTCGTTGGTCTACTCAAACAGGGTGGAATGATTCTGCTCTGAAAAGTCTATTTCTTGCTGGGCTCAATGAAAGGGTTAAAGACCTGCTAATTGCTTATCCTACACCTGAAGATTTGCAACAGGCTATGCAATTAGCTATACGGGTGGATAGGAGACTGCGTGCAAGGGTTAATGAGAGCAAATCCTCTGCTATGTCAGTTTCTGGTTATGAGAATGTGTGTACTAACAGTGGTGAACCGATGGAGATTGGATCGGTGGCACCTCGCTCTCAAGAAAAAGACCGTAGATTTTCTGAAGGCTTGTGTTTCTATTGCGGAAAATCTGGTCATTTGATTAAAGGCTGTGAGCTTCGTATGAAGAAAGAAAAAAAAATGGTCAGTCATGCCCGTATTGCCTGTTTAAATTCCAAGGGTGTATTTTTAGCTGCTTCCACGATTGCTCAGAAAAATTTATGGAATTTCGGGTGTTTGTTGATTGTGGGTCTACTCTGAATGTAATTGATGGGGGATTCTTGGAAAGACTCAATTTAAAACCCGAACCTTTATCATCTCCCATTGCTGTGGTTTCTGTGGATGGTTCCCCTTTGAAGAATATTACTCTCAAGGTCTGTGAATTTCCTCTCACTATTAATGGTGTTCACCATGAGAAATTGGATTTGGTAGTTTTGAATAACTTGCCTTCTCCAGTAATATTGGGATTGCCCTGGTTAAAATTTCACAATCCTGTACTGGATTGGTCTACCAGTGAAATTAAATCCTGGAGCCATAAATGTTATGACAAGTGTTGTAACGGGCGTATTGCAGCTTTGGATAGGGGAGAATTGCCTGTTCCTATTCAGGATTTTTGGAGAGTTTTTTCTGAGAAGGAATCGCAGGTTTTGCCTCCCCATAGAGACTATGATTGTTCTATTGAATTTGTCCCTGGAGCGACTCTTCCAAAAAGTTGTTTATTTAACCTTACTATTCCTGAGAGGAAGGCTTTGGAGGAATACATACAGACAAGTTTGGCCGCCGGTCATATTAGGCCGTCTAAGTCTCCTGTGGCGGTTGGATTTTTTTTTGTAAAAAAAAAAGGACGGCGGTTTACGTCCTTGTCTGGATTTTCATGAGATTAACAAAATTACTGTACGCAATCCTTACCCACTGCCATTGATTCCTGATCTGTTTAACCAGTTAATGGGGGCCAAGTGGTTCTCTAAAATTGACCTTAAGGGGGCATACAATCTGTTGCGCATGAAGGAGGGTGACGAATGGAAGACTGCTTTTAACACTCCTGTGGGTCATTTTGAGAATCTGGTTATGCCTTTTGGTCTTACTAAGGCTCCTGCATTTTTCCAGAATCTTATTAATGACATCCTTAGACCTTTAATCGGCAAAAATGTGGTTGTGTATTTGGATGACATTCTGATTTATTCGCCTGATCTGGAGTCTCATTGGCGGAGCGTACGTGAGGTATTACAGTTATTAATGGACAATTCGCTTTTTGCTAAGCTGGAGAAATGTGAGTTCGCTGTACAGAGAATTAGTTTTTTGGGTTACATTATCTCCAGCGAAGGTTTTGAGATGGACCCGGTTAAAGTTCAAGCTGTACAGGAATGGCCTAGGCCTATTGGTTTGAAATCAATACAGAGGTTTTTAGGTTTCGCCAATTATTACAGAAAATTCATAAAAATTTTTTCTAGTATTGTCAAACCTCTGACCGATCTCACCAGGAAAGGTGCTGATGCGGTTCAGTGGTCTTCTGAGGCCATTGAAGCTTTTGTGTATCTCAAGGAGAGGTTCACCTCTGCTCCCATCCTTATGCAGCCTGATGTGACTAAGCCGTTTTTGGTTGAGGTTGATGCTTCCTCTGTGGGGGTTGGCGCAGTATTGTCTCAGGATAACGGGGATGGATTACATCCCTGTGCCTTTTTTTCAAAAAAATTTTCGGAGACTGAACTGAATTACGATATTGGTAATCGGGAATTATTGGCTATTAAACTCGCATTTGAACACTGGCGCCACTTCTTGGAAGGTGCGGAATTTCCCGTTCAGGTTCTTACGGATCATAAAAATCTGATATATCTTGATGCTGCCAAGCGCCTGAATGCCCGTCAGGCTAGGTGGGCACTGTTTTTCTCGCGGTTTTATTTCTCCGTTACTTACATCCCTGGTACTAAGAATGTTAAGGCGGATGCCTTGTCTCGCAGTTTTTCTCCCATAGTCGGTGCTGAGAAAGAGGAGAACATTTTACAAGAAGGTGTTGTGATAGCTGCTTTGGACTCCGTTTTGGAAGATGAGATTCTTAAACACAGGAGAATGCCCCTTCTAACACTCCTCATGGGAGGTTGTTTGTGCCTGGGACCTTTAGGAGAGATTTGTTTGTTGAGTGTCACGAATCTCGGTTGGCAGGTCATCCCGGAATCTCTGAGACCAAGAGACTGGTGGGTCGCAGTTTTTGGTGGCCTGGATGGCAGAAGGAAGTCATTAAGTGGGTGCGTCAATGTACTATATGTGCTAGATCTAAGTCCTCACATACTCCTGCTGCGGGGTTGCTTTGTCCTTTGGAGGTTCCCAGTGCTCCTTGGACACATTTGGCTATGGACTTTATAACTGACCTTCCACCCTCTAAGGGTTTTACTGTCATCTGGGTGGTCATGGACCGTTTTAGCAAGATGTGTCACTTGGTTCCCTTCGTCAAACTGCCCTGTGCTAAAACTCTCGCTAAGGCCTCTGTCAAGGAAATTGTCAGACTTCATGGCGTTCCTACTGACATTGTTTCTGATAGGGGTCCTCAGTTCGTGGCTCGTTTTTGGCGTGCCTTTTGTGACAGGTTGGGAGTTCATTTGTCGTTCTCGTCCGGATATCATCCTGAATCTAATGGCCAGACAGAAAGGAAAAACCAGGATGTTGAGCAGTTCTTGCGTTGTTTTGTGGCAGACAATCAAGAGGGGTGGTCTGAGTTTCTGCCACTTGCTGAATTTGCTCTGAACAATCATACATCTTCTTCTGCTGGTTGTTCGCCTTTTTTTTGTTGTTCTGGGAGACATCCGTCGTTTGGGTCGTTCTCCAAGTTGGGATCTGCCGTGCCTGAGGAGGAGAATTTTTCCGGTGATTTGGAGAGAGTTTGGACGGATGTGCGTGGTAATCTTCAGGAGGCCAACAGAAAATCTAAAGACTACTTTGATAGGAAACGACAGGAGGTTTTGTTCGCTGTTGGTGACATGGTTTGGTTGTCCTCTAGGAATCTGCGGTTGAGGATTCCTTCTAAGAAATTGGGTCCCAAGTTTGTAGGGCCCTTTAAGGTGCTTCAGGTTGTCAACCAATCTGCTGTTAGGTTGGAGGTTCCTACCTCCTGGAGAATTAATCCGGTATTTCATGTCTCTCTGTTAAAAAAAGCTGTTGTGTCGGATGGTGACGCCTCTGCCTCTGTTCCTCCGGTGGTGGAGGACGGGGAATATGAAATTTCTCGCATCCTTAACTCTAGACGGTATAGAGGTAGTTTGCAGTATCTTGTGGCCTGGAAAGGTTTCGGACCCGAGGATAACTCTTGGGTGAGGTCAGATGATGTTTCCGCGTCCAGACTTATCAGAGCGTTTCACAGGAGATTTCCTGATAAGCCTGGTCCTAGGGGATCCGGAGGATCCTCTTAGAAGGGGGGGTACTGTTAGAACCTTGCTCTTAGGTTTTTTCCTTTGCTGGTCACATGACCTTGTTGGCCTATTTAATCCTGCTCCGCCTTTCTGGCTTTGCTGGACTTCATTGTATAACTACTTTCTAGCTAGCCTGTGCTCTGTATCTAACTCTGTTAGTTTGCTTGGTCTACGGACCTCTATGTTCTATATATGTTGTTTGTTCGTCTGTCTGCTACTATTTCTGTTAGGAGGTGTCCCATTTTCCTCCCAGTCCTTAGTACTTGTAGGGATTCATTCCCCACATCTATAGGTCTCCGTACAGACTAGCTTAGGACTTTAGCAGGTCTGATCGCAGGATCAGGTTCCCTGTTACATCGTAGGGATTCAGCTGAGTTCTATCGTAGGGACAGATCTCCTCTCTTTCCTTAGCTCTGGTAGCAGAACATAACACTAAGTCCAAAATAAATTTTTTTAAATTTTACCCCCGTGGGATATATATTCTACCCAGACACATTTGGAACTCTCCTGGGGTACCCTCACACATATTATTCCCTCATTTAGTGGATATTTTCACAAAAAAGTGAAATTTTCAAAAATTCTGAAAATTGCCTGAAAATGACGAAATATCAAGGACTCATTGGGCGAATCGCTCTGGAACTGAAATCGGAACGCTCACTGACATTTGCCCTATCTGAAAGTCTGATAAATGCCGGAAAAAATGACTAAGTCCAAAAAAAAATTTTTTCACCTTTTTTCAATTTTACCCCCGCGGGATATATATTCTACCCACACACATTTGGAACTCTCCTGGGGTACCTTCACACATATTATTCCCTCATTTAGTGGATATTTTCACAAAAAAGTGAAATTTTCAAAAATTTGGAAAATTGCCTGAAAACGACAAAATATCAAGGACTCATCCGGCGAATCACTCTGGAACTGAAATTGCAATGCTCACTTACATTTGCCCTATCTGAAAGTCTGATAAACGCCGGAAAAATGACTAAGTCCAAAAAAAAAATTTTTCACCTTTTTTCAATTTTACCCCCGTGGGATATATATTCTACCCACACACATTTGGAACTCTCCTGGGGTACCTTCACACATATTATTCCCTCATTTAGTGGATATTTTGACAAAAAAGTGAAATTTTCAAAAATTTGGAAAATTGCCTGAAAACGACAAAATATCAAGGACTCATCCGGCGAATCACTCTGGAACTGAAATTGCAATGCTCACTTACATTTGCCCTATCTGAAAGTCTGATAAACGCCGGAAAAATGACTAAGTCCAAAAAAAAAATTTTTCACCTTTTTTCAATTTTACCCCCGTGGGATATTTATTCTACCCACACACATTTGGAACTCTCCTGGGGTACCCTCACAAATATTATTCCCTCATTTAGTGGATATTTTCACAAAAAAGTGAAAGTTTCAAAAATCCAGAAAATTGGCTGAAAACGACTAAATATCAAGGACTCATTGGGCGAAGCGCTCTGGAACTGAAATCGGAACGCTCACTGATATTTGCCCTATCTGAAAGTCTGATAAACGCCGGAAAAATGACCAAGTCGAAATAAATTTTTTTAAAATTTTACCCCCGTGGGATATATCTTCTACCCACACATATTTGGAACTCTCCTGGGGTACCCTCACACATATTATTCCCTTGTTTAGTGGATATTTTCACAAAAAAGTGAAATTTTCAAAAATCCAGAAAATTGGCTTAAAACGACTAAATATCAAGGACTCATTGGGCGAAGCGCTCTGGAACTGAAATCGTAACGCTCACTGACATTTCCCCTATCTGAAAGTCAGATAAACGCCGGAAAAATGACTAAGTCCAAAAATTTTTTTTTCAATTTTGCCACCGTGGGATATATATTCTACCCGCACACATTTGGAACTCTCCTGGGGTACCCTCACATATATTATTCCCTCATTTAGTGGATATTTTCACAAAAAAGTGAAATTTTCAAAAATCCAGAAAATTGGCTGAAAACTACTAAATATCAAGGACTCATTGGGCGAAGCGCTCGGGAACTGAAATCGGAATGCTTACTGACATTTGCCCTATCTGAAAGTCTGATAAACGCCGGAAAAATGACTAAGTCCAAAAAAAAATTTTTTAAACTTTTTTCAATTTTACCCCCGTGGGATATTTATTCTACCCACACACATTTGGAACTCTCCTGGGGTACCCTCACACATATTCTTCCCTCATTTAGTGGATATTTTCACAAAAAAGTGAAATTTTCAAAAATTCAGAAAATTGCCTGAAAACGACTAAATATCAAGGACTCATTGGGCGAATCGCTCTTGAACTGAAATCGGAATGCTCACTGACTTTTGCCCTATCTGAAAGTCAGATAAACGCCGGAAAAATGACTAAGTCCAAAAAAAAAATTTTTTCAACTTTTTTCAATTTTACCACCGTGGGATATATATTCTACCCGCACACATTTGGAACTCTCCTGGGATACCCTCACATATATTATTCCCTCATTTAGTGGATATTTTCACAAAAAAGTGAAATTTTCAAAAATCCAGAAAATTGGCTGAAAACTAAAAAATATCAAGGACTCATTGGGAGAATCACTCTGGAACTGAAATCGGAATGCTCACTGACATTTGCCCTCTCTGAAAGTCTGATAAACGCCGGAAAAATGACTAAGTCCAAAAAATTTTTTTTTAAATTTTACCCCCGTGGGATATTTATTCTACCCACACACATTTGGAACTCTCCTGGGGTACCCTCACACATATTATTCCCTCATTTAGTGGATATTTTCACAAAAAAGTGAAATTTTCAAAAATTCAGAAAATTGCCTGAAAACGACGAAATATTAAGGACTCATCCGGCGAATCGCTCTGGAACTGAAATCGGAATGCTCACTGACATTTCCCCTATCTGAAAGTCTGATAAACACCAGAAAAATGACTAAGTCCAAAAAAAAAATTATTTTATCTTTTTTCAATTTTACCCCCGTGTGATATATATTCTACCCACACACATTTGGAACTCCCCTGGGGTACTCTCACACATATTATTCCCTCATTTAGTGGATATTTTCACAAAAAAGTGAAATTTTCAAAAATTCAGAAAATTGCCTGAAAATGACGAAATATCAAGGACACATTGGGCGAATCGCTCTGGAACTGAAATCGGAACGCTCACTGACATTTGCCCTATCTGAAAGTCTGATAAATGCCGGAAAAAATGACTAAGTCCAAAAAAAATTTTTTTTCAACTTTTTTCAATTTTACCCCCGCGGGATATATATTCTACCCACACACATTTGGAACTCTCCTGGGGTATCCTCACACATATTATTCCCTCATTTAGTGGATATTTTCACAAAAAAGTGAAATTTTCAATAATCCAGAAAATTGGCTGAAAAATACTAAATATCAAGGACTTATTGGGCGAATCGCTCTGGAACTGAAATCGGAATGCTCACTGACATTTGCCCTATCTGAAAGTCTGATAAACGCCGGAAAAATTACTAAGTCCAAAAAAATGTTTTTTAAATTTTACCCCTGTGGGATATTTATTCTACCCACACACATTTGGAACTCTCCTGGGGTACCCTCACACATATTATTCCCTCATTTAGTGGATATTTTCGCAAAAAAGTGAAATTTTCAAAAATTCAGAAAATTGCCTGAAAACGACGAAATATCAAGGACTCATCCGGCGAATCGCTCTGGAACTGAAATCGGAACGCTCACTGACATTTCCCCTATCTGAAAGTCTGATAAACACCAGAAAAATGACTAAGTCCAAAAAAAAAATTATTTAATCTTTTTTCAATTTTACCCCCGTGGGATATATATTCTACCCACACACATTTGGAACTGTCCTGGGGTACCCTCACACATATTATTCCCTCATTTAGTGGATATTTTCACAAAAAAGTGAAATTTTCAAAAATCCAGAAAATTGGCTGAAAACTAAAAAATATCAAGGACTCATTGGGAGAATCACTCTGGAACTGAAATCGGAATGCTCACTGACATTTGCCCTATCTGAAAGTCTGATAAACGCCGGAAAAATGACTAAGTCCAAAAAAAATTTTTTTCAATTTTACCCCCGTGGGATATATATTCTACCCACACACATTTGGAACTCTCCAGGGGTACCCTCACTCATATTATTCCCTCATTTAGTGGATATTTTCACAAAAAAGTGAAATTTTCAAAAATCCAGAAAATTGGCTGAAAACGACTAAATATCAAGGACTCATTGGGCGAATTGCTCTGGAACTGAAATCGGAACACTCACTGACATTTCCCCTATCTGAAAGTCTGATAAACACCGGAAAAATGACTAAGTCCAAAAAAAAATTTTTTAAACTTTTTTCAATTTTTCCCCTGTGGGATATATATTCTACCCACACACATTTGGAACTCTCCTGGGGTACCCTCACTCATATTATTCCCTCATTTAGTGGATATTTTCACAAAAAAGAGAAAATTTCAAAAATCCAGAAAATTGGCTGAAAACGAATAAATATCAAGGACTCATTGGGCGAATCGCTCTGGATCTGAAATCGGAATGCTCACTGACATTTGCCCTATCTGAAAGTCTGATAAACGCCGGAAAAATAACTAAGTCCAAAAAAAAATTTTTTCAATTTTACCCCCGTGGGATATATATTCTACCCACACACAATTTGAACTCTCCTGGGGTACCCTCACACATATTATTCCCTCATTTAGTGGATATTTTCACAAAAAAGTGAAATTTTCAAAAATCCAGAAAATTGGCTGAAAACGACTAAATATCAAGGACTCATGGGGCGAATCGCTCTGGAACTGAAATTGGAACTCTCACTGACATTTCCCCTATCTGAAAGTCTGATAAACACCGGAAAAATGACTAAGTCCAAAAAAAAATTTTTTAAACTTTTTTCAATTTTTCCCCTGTGGGATATATATTCTACCCACACACATTTGGAACTCTCCTGGGGTACCCTCACTCATATTATTCCCTCATTTAGTGGATATTTTCACAAAAAAGAGAAAATTTCAAAAATCCAGAAAATTGGCTGAAAACGAATAAATATCAAGGACTCATTGGGTGAATCGCTCTGGAACTGAAATCGGAATGCTCACTGACATTTGCCCTATCTGAAAGTCTGATAAACGCCGGAAAAATGACTAAGTCCAAAAAAAAAAATTTTCAACTTTTTTCAATTTTACCCCCGTGGGATATATATTCTACCCACACACATTTGGAACTCTCCTGGGGTACCCTCACACATATTATTCCCTCATTTAGTGGATATTTTCACAAAAAATTAAAATTTTCAAAAATTCTGAAAATTGCCTGAAAATGACGAAATATCAAGGACTCATTGAGCGAATCGCTCTGGAACTGAAATCGGAACGCTCACTGACATTTCCCCTCTCTGAAAGTCTGATAAACGCCAGAAAAATGACTAAGTCCAAAAAAAAATGTTTTTCAATTTTTTTCGATTTTACCCCAGCGGGATATATATTCTACCCACACACATTTGGAACTCTCCAGGGGTACCCTCACTCATATTATTCCCTCATTTAGTGGATATTTTCACAAAAAAGTGAAATTTTCAAAAATCCAGAAAATTGGCTGAAAACGACTAAATATCAAGGACTCATTGGGCGAATTGCTCTGGAACTGAAATTGGAACACTCACTGACATTTCCCCTATCTGAAAGTCTGATAAACACCGGAAAAATGACATTCCAAAAAAAAAATTTTTCAACTTTTTTAATTTTACCCCCGTGCGATATATATTCTACCCACACACATTTCGAACTCTCGTGGGGTACCCTCACACATATTTTTTCCTCATTTAGTGGATATTTTCACAAAAAAGTGAAATTTTCAAAATTTCAAAATATTTGCTGAAAACGACTAAATATCAAGGACTCATTGGGAGAATCGCTCTGGAACTGAAATCGGAATGCTCACAGACATTTGCCCTATCTGAAAGCCTGATAAAATGACTAAGTCCCCCAAAAAAAATTTTTAAAACTTTTTTCAATTTTACCCCCGTGGGATATATATTCTACCCACACACATTTGGAACTCTCCTGGGGTACCCTCACTCATATTATTCCCTCATTTAGTGGATATTTTCACAAAAAAGAGAAAATTTCAAAAATCCAGAAAATTGGCTGAAAACGAATAAATATCAAGGACTCATTGGGCGAATCGCTCTGGAACTTAAATCGAAATGCTCACTGACATTTCCCCTATCTGAAAGTCTGATAAACGCCGGAAAAATGACTAAGTAAAAAAAATTTTTTTCAACTTTTTTCAATTTTACCACCGTGGGAATTATATTCTCCCCACACACATTTGAAACTCTGCTGGGGTTCCCTCACACATATTATTCTCTCATTTAGTGGATATTTTCACAAAAAAGTGAAATTTTCAAAAATTCAGAAAATTGCCTGAAAACGACGAAATATCAAGGACTCATCTGGCAAATCGCTCTGGAACTGAAATCGGAACGTTCACTGACAGTTCCCCTATCTGAAAGTCTGATAAACGCCGGAAAAATGACTAAGTCCAAAAAAAAAATGTTTTCAACTTTTTTCAATTTTACCCCCATAGGATATATATTCTACCCACCCACATTTGGAACTCTCCTGGCGTACCCTCACACATATTATTCCCTTATTTAGTGGATATTTTCACAAAAAAGTGAAATTTTAAAAAATCCAGAAAATTGGCTGAAAACGACTAAATAACAAGGACTCATTGGGCGAATCGCTCTGGAACTGATATCGGAATGCTCACTGACATTTTCCCTATCTGAAAGACTGATAAACGCCGGAAAAGTGACTAAATCCAAAAAAAAATTTTTTCAGCTCTTTCAATTTTACCCCCGTGGGATATATATCCTACCCACACACATTTGGAACTCTCCTGGGGTACCCTCACACATATGATTCCCTCATTTAGTGGATATTGTCACAAAAAAAGTGAAATTTTCAAAAATCCAGAAAATTGTCTGAAAACGACGAAATATCAAGGACTCATCCGGCAAATCGCTCTGGAACTGAATCGGAATGCTCACTGACATTTGACCTATCTGAAAGTCTGATAAACGCCGGAAAACTGACTAAGTCCAAAAAAGAATTTTTTTCAACTTTTTTCAATTTTACCCCCGTGGGATATATATTCTACCCACACACATTTGGAACTCTCCTGGGGTACCCTTACACATACTATTCCCTTATTTAGTGGATATTTTCACAAAAAAGTGAAATTTTCAAAAATCCAGAAAATTGGCTGAAAATGACTAAATATCAAGGACTCATTGGGCGAATCACTCTGGAACTGAAATTGGAATGCTCAATGACATTTGCCCTATCTGAAAGTCTGATAAACGCCGGAAAAATGACTAAGTCAAAAAAAAATGTTTTCAACTTTTTTCAATTTTACCCCCGTGAGATATATTTTCTACCCACACACATTTGGAACTCTCCTGGGGTACCCTCACACATATTATTCCCTCATTTAGTGGATATTTTCACAAAAAAGTGAAATTTTCAAAAATCCAAAATATTGGCTGAAAACGACTAAACATCAAGGACTCATTGGGCGAATCACTCTGGAACTGAAATCGGAATGCTCACTGACATTTGCCCTATCAGAAAGTCTGATAAAATGACTAAGTCCCCCAAAAATTTTTTTTAAACTTTTTCAATTTTACCCCTGTGGGATATATATTCTACCCACACACATTTGGAACTCTCCTGGGGTACCCTCACACATATTATTCCCTCATTTAGTGGATATTTAGACAAAAAAGTGAAATTTTCAAAAATCCAAAATATTGGCTGAAAATTACTAAATATCAAGGACTCATTGGGCGAATCGCTCTGGAACTGAAATCGGAACGCTCACTAACATTTCCCCTATCTAAAAGTCTGATAAAAGCCGGAAAAATGACTAAGTCCAAAAAAAAAAATGTTTTCAACTTTTTTCAATTTTACCCCCATGGGATATAAATTCTACCCACACACATTTGGAGCTCTCCTGGGGTACCCTCACACATATTATTCCTTCATTTAGTGGATATTTTCACAAAAAAGTGAAATTTTCAAAAATTCAGAAAATTGTCTGAAAACGACAAAATATCAAGGACTCATTGGGCGAATCGCTCTGGAACTGAAATCGGAACGCTCACTGACATTTCCCCTATCTGAAAGTCTGATAAACGCCGGAAAAATGACTAAGTAAAAAAAAATTTTTTTCAACTTTTTTTAATTTTACCACCGTGGGATACATATTCTACCCACACACATTTGGAACTCTAATGGGGTTACCTCACACATATTATTCCCTCATTTAGTGGATATTTTCACAAAAAAGTGAAATTTTCAAAAATTCAGAAAATTGCCTGAAAACGACGAAATATCAAGGATTCATCCAGCAAATCGCTCTGGAACTGAAATCGGAACGCTCACAGACATTTGCCCTATCTGAAAGTCTGATAAAATGACTAAGTCCCCAAAAAAATTTCTTTCAACTTTTTTCAATTTTACCCCTGTGGGATATATATTCTACCCACTCACATTTGGAACTCTCCTGGGGTACCCTCACACATATTATTCCCTCATTTAGTGGATATTTAGACAAAAAAGTGAAATTTTCAAAAATCCAAAATATTGTCTGAAAACGACGAAATATCAAGGACTCATTGGGCGAATCGCTCTGGAACTGAAATCGGAACGCTCACTGACATTTGCCCTATCTGAAAGTCTGATAAACGCCGGAAAAATGACAGTCCAAAAAAAAATTTTTCAACTTTTTTCAATTTTACCCCCGTGGGATATATATTCTACCCACACACATTTGGAACTCTCCTGGGATACCCTCACACATATTATTCCCTCATTTAGTGGATATTTAGACAAAAAAGTGAAATTTTCAAAAATCCAAAATATTGTCTGAAAACGACTAAATATCAAGGACTCATTGGGCGAATCGCTCTGGAAGTGAAATCAGAACGCTCACTGACATTTGCCCTATCTGAAAGACTGATAAAAGCCGGAAAAATGACTAAGTCCAAAAAAAAATGTTTTCAACTTTTTTCAATTTTGCCCCGTGGGATATATATTCTACCCACACACATTTGGAACTCTCCTGGGGTACCCTCACACATATTATTCCCTCATTTAGTGGATATTTTCACAAAAAAAGTGACATTTTCAAAAATCCAGAAAATTGGCTGAAAACGACTAAATATCAAGGACTCATTGGGCGAATCGCTCTGGAACTAAAATCGGAATGCTCACTGACATTTGCCCTATCTGAAAGTCTGATAAACGCCGGAAAAATGACAGTCCAAAAAAAAATTTTTCAACTTTTTTCAATTTTACCCCCGTAGGATATATATTCTACCCACACACATTTGGAACTCTCCTGGGGTACCCTAACACATATTATTCCCTCATTTATTCGATATTTTCACAAAAAAAGTGAAATTTTCAAAAATCCAGAAAATTGGCTGAAAACGAATAAATATCAAGGACTCATTGGGCGAATCGCTCTGGATCTGAAATCGGAATGCTCACTGACATTTGCCCTATCTGAAAGTCTGATAAACGCCGGAAAAATAACTAAGTCCAAAAAAAAATTTTTTCAATTTTACCCCCGTGGGATATATATTCTACCCACACACAATTTGAACTCTCCTGGGGTACCCTCACACATATTATTCCCTCATTTAGTGGATATTTTCACAAAAAAGTGAAATTTTCAAAAATCCAGAAAATTGGCTGAAAACGACTAAATATCAAGGACTCATGGGGCGAATCGCTCTGGAACTGAAATTGGAACTCTCACTGACATTTCCCCTATCTGAAAGTCTGATAAACACCGGAAAAATGACTAAGTCCAAAAAAAAATTTTTTAAACTTTTTTCAATTTTTCCCCTGTGGGATATATATTCTACCCACACACATTTGGAACTCTCCTGGGGTACCCTCACTCATATTATTCCCTCATTTAGTGGATATTTTCACAAAAAAGAGAAAATTTCAAAAATCCAGAAAATTGGCTGAAAACGAATAAATATCAAGGACTCATTGGGTGAATCGCTCTGGAACTGAAATCGGAATGCTCACTGACATTTGCCCTATCTGAAAGTCTGATAAACGCCGGAAAAATGACTAAGTCCAAAAAAAAAAATTTTCAACTTTTTTCAATTTTACCCCCGTGGGATATATATTCTACCCACACACATTTGGAACTCTCCTGGGGTACCCTCACACATATTATTCCCTCATTTAGTGGATATTTTCACAAAAAATTAAAATTTTCAAAAATTCTGAAAATTGCCTGAAAATGACGAAATATCAAGGACTCATTGAGCGAATCGCTCTGGAACTGAAATCGGAACGCTCACTGACATTTCCCCTCTCTGAAAGTCTGATAAACGCCAGAAAAATGACTAAGTCCAAAAAAAAATGTTTTTCAATTTTTTTCGATTTTACCCCAGCGGGATATATATTCTACCCACACACATTTGGAACTCTGCTGGGGTACCCTCACACATATTATTCCCTCATTTAGTGGATATTTTCACAAAAAAGTGAAATTTTCAAAAATCCAGAAAATTGGCTGAAAATGACTAAATATCAAGGACTCATTGGGCGAATCGCTCTGGAACTGAAATTGGAACTCTCCCTGACATTTGCCCTATCTGAAAGTTTGATAAACGCCGGAAAAATGACAGTCCAAAAAAATAAAATTTTTAAACTTTTTTCAATTTTACCCCTGTGGGATATATATTCTACCCACACACATTTGGAACTCTCCAGGGGTACCCTCACTCATATTATTCCCTCATTTAGTGGATATTTTCACAAAAAAGTGAAATTTTCAAAAATCCAGAAAATTGGCTGAAAACGACTAAATATCAAGGACTCATTGGGCGAATTGCTCTGGAACTGAAATTGGAACACTCACTGACATTTCCCCTATCTGAAAGTCTGATAAACACCGGAAAAATGACATTCCAAAAAAAAAATTTTTCAACTTTTTTAATTTTACCCCCGTGCGATATATATTCTACCCACACACATTTCGAACTCTCGTGGGGTACCCTCACACATATTTTTTCCTCATTTAGTGGATATTTTCACAAAAAAGTGAAATTTTCAAAATTTCAAAATATTTGCTGAAAACGACTAAATATCAAGGACTCATTGGGAGAATCGCTCTGGAACTGAAATCGGAATGCTCACAGACATTTGCCCTATCTGAAAGCCTGATAAAATGACTAAGTCCCCCAAAAAAAATTTTTAAAACTTTTTTCAATTTTACCCCCGTGGGATATATATTCTACCCACACACATTTGGAACTCTCCTGGGGTACCCTCACTCATATTATTCCCTCATTTAGTGGATATTTTCACAAAAAAGAGAAAATTTCAAAAATCCAGAAAATTGGCTGAAAACTAATAAATATCAAGGACTCATTGGGCGAATCGCTCTGGAACTTAAATCGAAATGCTCACTGACATTTCCCCTATCTGAAAGTCTGATAAACGCCGGAAAAATGACTAAGTAAAAAAAATTTTTTTCAACTTTTTTCAATTTTACCACCGTGGGAATTATATTCTCCCCACACACATTTGAAACTCTGCTGGGGTTCCCTCACACATATTATTCTCTCATTTAGTGGATATTTTCACAAAAAAGTGAAATTTTCAAAAATTCAGAAAATTGCCTGAAAACGACGAAATATCAAGGACTCATCTGGCAAATCGCTCTGGAACTGAAATCGGAACGCTCACTGACAGTTCCCCTATCTGAAAGTCTGATAAACGCCGGAAAAATGACTAAGTCCAAAAAAAAAATGTTTTCAACTTTTTTCAATTTTACCCCCATAGGATATATATTCTACCCACCCACATTTGGAACTCTCCTGGCGTACCCTCACACATATTATTCCCTTATTTAGTGGATATTTTCACAAAAAAGTGAAATTTTAAAAAATCCAGAAAATTGGCTGAAAACGACTAAATAACAAGGACTCATTGGGCGAATCGCTCTGGAACTGATATCGGAATGCTCATTGACATTTTCCCTATCTGAAAGACTGATAAACGCCGGAAAAGTGACTAAATCCAAAAAAAAATTTTTTCAGCTCTTTCAATTTTACCCCCGTGGGATATATATCCTACCCACACACATTTGGAACTCTCCTGGGGTACCCTCACACATATGATTCCCTCATTTAGTGGATATTGTCACAAAAAAAGTGAAATTTTCAAAAATCCAGAAAATTGTCTGAAAACGACGAAATATCAAGGACTCATCCGGCAAATCGCTCTGGAACTGAATCGGAATGCTCACTGACATTTGACCTATCTGAAAGTCTGATAAACGCCGGAAAACTGACTAAGTCCAAAAAAGAATTTTTTTCAACTTTTTTCAATTTTACCCCCGTGGGATATATATTCTACCCACACACATTTGGAACTCTCCTGGGGTACCCTTACACATACTATTCCCTTATTTAGTGGATATTTTCACAAAAAAGTGAAATTTTCAAAAATCCAGAAAATTGGCTGAAAATGACTAAATATCAAGGACTCATTGGGCGAATCACTCTGGAACTGAAATTGGAATGCTCAATGACATTTGCCCTATCTGAAAGTCTGATAAACGCCGGAAAAATGACTAAGTCAAAAAAAAATGTTTTCAACTTTTTTCAATTTTACCCCCGTGAGATATATTTTCTACCCACACACATTTGGAACTCTCCTGGGGTACCCTCACACATATTATTCCCTCATTTAGTGGATATTTTCACAAAAAAGTGAAATTTTCAAAAATCCAAAATATTGGCTGAAAACGACTAAACATCAAGGACTCATTGGGCGAATCACTCTGGAACTGAAATCGGAATGCTCACTGACATTTGCCCTATCAGAAAGTCTGATAAAATGACTAAGTCCCCCAAAAATTTTTTTTAAACTTTTTCAATTTTACCCCTGTGGGATATATATTCTACCCACACACATTTGGAACTCTCCTGGGGTACCCTCACACATATTATTCCCTCATTTAGTGGATATTTAGACAAAAAAGTGAAATTTTCAAAAATCCAAAATATTGGCTGAAAATTACTAAATATCAAGGACTCATTGGGCGAATCGCTCTGGAACTGAAATCGGAACGCTCACTAACATTTCCCCTATCTAAAAGTCTGATAAAAGCCGGAAAAATGACTAAGTCCAAAAAAAAAAATGTTTTCAACTTTTTTCAATTTTACCCCCATGGGATATAAATTCTACCCACACACATTTGGAGCTCTCCTGGGGTACCCTCACACATATTATTCCTTCATTTAGTGGATATTTTCACAAAAAAGTGAAATTTTCAAAAATTCAGAAAATTGTCTGAAAACGACAAAATATCAAGGACTCATTGGGCGAATCGCTCTGGAACTGAAATCGGAACGCTCACTGACATTTCCCCTATCTGAAAGTCTGATAAACGCCGGAAAAATGACTAAGTAAAAAAAAATTTTTTTCAACTTTTTTTAATTTTACCACCGTGGGATACATATTCTACCCACACACATTTGGAACTCTAATGGGGTTACCTCACACATATTATTCCCTCATTTAGTGGATATTTTCACAAAAAAGTGAAATTTTCAAAAATTCAGAAAATTGCCTGAAAACGACGAAATATCAAGGATTCATCCAGCAAATCGCTCTGGAACTGAAATCGGAACGCTCACAGACATTTGCCCTATCTGAAAGTCTGATAAAATGACTAAGTCCCCAAAAAAATTTCTTTCAACTTTTTTCAATTTTACCCCTGTGGGATATATATTCTACCCACACACATTTGGAACTCTCCTGGGGTACCCTCACACATATTATTCCCTCATTTAGTGGATATTTAGACAAAAAAGTGAAATTTTCAAAAATCCAAAATATTGTCTGAAAACGACGAAATATCAAGGACTCATTGGGCGAATCGCTCTGGAACTGAAATCGGAACGCTCACTGACATTTGCCCTATCTGAAAGTCTGATAAACGCCGGAAAAATGACAGTCCAAAAAAAAATTTTTCAACTTTTTTCAATTTTACCCCCGTGGGATATATATTCTACCCACACACATTTGGAACTCTCCTGGGATACCCTCACACATATTATTCCCTCATTTAGTGGATATTTAGACAAAAAAGTGAAATTTTCAAAAATCCAAAATATTGTCTGAAAACGACTAAATATCAAGGACTCATTGGGCGAATCGCTCTGGAAGTGAAATCAGAACGCTCACTGACATTTGCCCTATCTGAAAGACTGATAAAAGCCGGAAAAATGACTAAGTCCAAAAAAAAATGTTTTCAACTTTTTTCAATTTTGCCCCGTGGGATATATATTCTACCCACACACATTTGGAACTCTCCTGGGGTACCCTCACACATATTATTCCCTCATTTAGTGGATATTTTCACAAAAAAAGTGACATTTTCAAAAATCCAGAAAATTGGCTGAAAACGACTAAATATCAAGGACTCATTGGGCGAATCGCTCTGGAACTAAAATCGGAATGCTCACTGACATTTGCCCTATCTGAAAGTCTGATAAACGCCGGAAAAATGACAGTCCAAAAAAAAATTTTTCAACTTTTTTCAATTTTACCCCCGTAGGATATATATTCTACCCACACACATTTGGAACTCTCCTGGGGTACCCTAACACATATTATTCCCTCATTTATTCGATATTTTCACAAAAAAAGTGAAATTTTCAAAAATCCAGAAAATTGGCTGAAAACGACTAAATATCAAGGACTCATTGGGAGAATCGCTCTGGAACTGAAATCGGAATGCTCACTGACATTTCCCCTATCTGAAAGTCTGATAAACGCCGGAAAAATGACTAAGTAAAAAAAATTTTTTTCAACTTTTTTCAATTTTACCACCGTGGGATATATATTCTCCCCACACACATTTGAAACTCTCCTGGGGTTCCCTCACACATATTATTCCCTCATTTAGTGGATATTTTCACAAAAAAGTGAAATTTTCAAAAATTCAGAAAATTGCCTGAAAACGACGAAATATCAAGGACTCATCTGGCAAATCGCTCTGGAACTGAAATCGGAACGCTCACTGACAGTTCCCCTATCTGAAAGTCTGATAAACGCCGGAAAAATGACTAAGTCCAAAAAAAAAATGTTTTCAACTTTTTTCAATTTTACCTCCGTAGGATATATATTCTACCCACACACATTTGGAACTCTCCTGGGGTACCCTCACACATATTATTCCCTTATTTAGTGGATATTTTCACAAAAAAGTGAAATTTTAAAAAATCCAGAAAATTGGCTGAAAACGACTAAATAACAAGGACTCATTGGGCGAATCGCTCTGGAACTGAAATCGGAATGCTCACTGACATTTTCCCTATCTGAAAGACTGATAAACGCCGGAAAAGTGACTAAATCCAAAAAAAATTTTTTTCAGCTCTTTCAATTTTACCCCCGTGGGATATATATTCTACCCACACACATTTGGAACTCTCCTGGGGTTCCCTCACACATATTATTCCCTCATTTAGTGGATATTTTCACAAAAAAGTGAAATTTTCAAAAATTCAGAAAATTGCCTGAAAACGACGAAATATCAAGGACTCATCCGGCAAATCGCTCTGGAACTGAAATCGGAACGCTCACTGCCATTTCCCCTATCTAAAAGTCTGATAAAAGCCGGAAAAATGACTAAGTAAAAAAAAAATTTTTTCAACTTTTTTTCAATTTTACCCCCGTGGGATATATATTCTACCCACACACATTTGGATCTCTCCTGGAGTACCCTCACACATATTATTCCCTCATTTAGTGGATATTTAGAAAAAAGGTGAAATTTTCAAAAATCCAAAATATTGTCTGAAAACGACTAAATATCAAGGACTCATTGGGCGAATCGCTCTGGAACTGAAATCGGAACGCTCATTGACATTTGCCCTATCTGAAAATCTGATAAAATGACTAAGTCCCAAAAAAAAAATGTTTTCAACTTTTTTCAATTTTACCCCCGTGGGATATATATTCTACCCACACACATTTGGAACTCTCCTGGGGTACCCTCACACATATTAATCCCTCAATTAGTGGATATTTTCACAAAAAAAGTGAAATTTTCAAAAATCCAGAAAATTGGCTGAAAACGACTAAATATCAAGTACTCATTGGGCGAATCGCTCTGGAACTGACATCGGAATGCTCACTGACATTTGCCCTATCTGAAAGTCTGATAAATGCCGGAAAAATGACTAAGAAAAAAAAAATGTTTTCAACTTTTTTCAATTTTACCACCGTGGGATATGTATTCTACCCACACACATTTGGAACTCTCCTGGGGTACACTCACACATATTATTCCCTCATTTATTGACACAAAAAAGTGAAATTTTCAAAAATCCAAAAAATTGGCTGAAAACGACTTAATATCAAGGACTCATTGGGCGAATCGCTCTGGAACTGAAATCAGAACGCTCACTGACATTTCCCCTATCTAAAAGTCTGATAAAAGCCGGAAAAATGACTAAGTCCAAAAAAAAAAATGTTTTCAACTTTTTTCAATTTTACCCCCGTGGGATATATATTCTACCCACACACATTTGGAACTCTCCTTGGGTACCCTCACACATATGATTCCCTCATTTAGTGGATATTTTCACAAAAAAGTGAAACTTTCAAAAATCCAAAATATTGGCTAAAACGACTAAATATCAAGGACTCATTGGGCGAATCGCTCTGGAACTGAAATCGGAACGCTCACTGACATTTGACCTATCTGAAAGTCTGATAAATGCCGGAAAAATGACTAAGTCCAAAAAAAAAATTTTTTTCAATTTTACCCCCGTGGGAAATATATTCTACCCACACACATTTGGAACTCTCCTGGGGTACCCTCACACATATTATTCCCTCATTTACTGGATATTTTCACAAAAAATTGAAATTTTTGAAAATTGGCTGAAAATTACTAAATATCAAGGACTCATTGAGCTAATCGCTCTGGAACTGAAATTGGAACGCTCACTGACATTTGACCTATCTGAAAGTCTGATAAACGCCGGAAAAATGACTAAGTCCAAAAAAAAAATGTTTCAACTTTTTTCAATTTTACCACCGTGGGATATATATTCTACCCACACACATTTGGAACTCTCCTGGGGTACCCTCACACATATTATTCCCTCATTTAGTGGATATTGTCACAAAAAAGTGAAATTTTCAAAAATCCAGAAAATTGGCTGAAAACGACTAAATATCAAGGACTCATTGGGCGAATCGCTCTGGAACTGAAATCGGAACGCTCACTGACATTTGCCCTAACTGAAAGTTTGATAAACGCCGGAAAAATGACTAAGTCCAAAAAGAAATTTTTTTCAACTTTTTTAAATTTTACCCCCGTGGGATATATATTCTACCCACACACATTTGGAACTCTCCTGGGGTACCCTCACACATATTATTCCCTCATTTAGTGGATATTTTCACAAAAAAGTGAAACTTTCAAAAATCCAAAATATTGGCTGAAAATGACTAAATATCAAGGACTCATTGGGCGAATCGCTCTGGAACTGAAATCGTAACGCACACTGACATTTGACCTATCTGAAAGTCTGATAAACGCCGGAAAAATGACAGTCCAAAAAAAAAATTTTTTCAACTTTTTTCAATTTTACCACCGTGGGATATATATTCTACCCACACACATTTCGAACTCTCCTGGGGTAACCTCACACATATTATTCCCTCATTTAGTGGATAATGTCACAAAAAAGTGAAAATTTCAAAAATCCAGAAAATTGGCCGAAAACGACTAAATATCAAGGACTAATTGGGCGAATCGCTCTGGAACTGAAATCGGAACGCTCACAGAAATTTCCCCTACCTGAAAGTTTCATAAACGCCGGAAAAATGACTAAGTCCAAAAATAAATTTTTTTCAACTTTTTTAAATTTTACCCCCGTGGGATATATATTCTACCCACACACATTTGGAACTCTCCTGGGGTACCCTCACACATATTATTCCCTCATTTAGTGGATATTGTCACAAAAAAGTGAAATTTTCAAAAATCCAGAAAATTGGCTGAAAACGACTAAGTATCAAGGACTCATTGCGCGAATCGCTCTGGAACTGAAATCGGAACGCTCACTGAAATTTCCCCTATCTGAAAGTTTGATAAACGCCGGAAAAATGACTAAGTCCAAAAAAAAAATGTTTTCAACTTTTTTCAATTTTACCCCGTGGGATATATATTCTACCCACAGACATTTGGAACTCTTCTGGGGTACCCTCACACATATTATTCCCTCATTTAGTGAATACTTTCACAAAAAAGTGAAATTTTCAAAAATCCATAAAATTGTCTGAAAATGACTAAATATCAAGGACTCATTGGGCGATTCGCTCTGGAACTGAAATCGGAGCGCTCACAGACATTTGACATATCTGAAAGTCTGATAAACGCCGGAAAAATGACTAAGTCAAAAAAAAAAAATGTTTTCAACTTTTTTCAATTTTACGCGCGTGGGATATATATTCTACCCACACACATTTGGAACTCTCCTAGGGTACCATCACACATATTATTCCCTCATTTAGTGGATATTTTCACAAAAAAGTGAAACTTTCAAAAATCCAAAATATTGGCTGAAAACGACTAAATATCAAGGACTCATTGGGCGAATCGCTCTGGAACTGAAATCGTAACGCTCACTGACATTTGACCTATCTGAAAGTCTGATAAACGCCGGAAAAATGACAGTACAAAAAAAAAATGTTTTCAACTTTTTTCAATTTTACCCCCGTGGGATATATATTCTACCCACACACATTTGGAACTCTCCTGGGGTACCCTCACACATATGATTCCCTCATTTAGTGGATGTTGTCATTAAAAAGTGAAATTTACAAAAATCCAGAAAATTGGCTGAAAACGATTAAATATCAAGGACTCATTGGGCGAATTGCTCTGGAACTGAAATCGGAACGCTCACAGACATTTCTCCTATCTGAAAGTTTGATAAACGCCGGAAAAATGACTAAGTCCAAAAATAAATTTTTTTCAACTTTTTTAAATTTTACCCCCGTGAGATATAGATTCTACCCGCACACATTTGGAACTCTCCTGGGGTACCCTCACACATATTATTCCCTCATTTAGTGGATATTGTCACAAAAAAGTGAAATTTTCAAAAATCCAGAAAATTGGCTGAAAATGACTAAATATCAAGGACTCATTGGGCGAATCGCTCTGGAACTGAAATCGGAGCGCTCACTGACATTTGACATATCTGAAAGTCTGATAAACGCCGGAAAAATGACTAAGTCCAAAAAAAATAATTTTTCAACTTTTTTCAATTTTACCACCGTGGGATATATATTCTACCCACACACATTTGGAACTTTCCTGGGGTACCCTCACACATAGTATTCCCTCATTTAGTGGATATTTTCACAAAAAAGTGAAATTTTCAAAAATCCAGAAAATTGGCTGAAAACGACTAAATATCAAGGACTCATTGGGCGAATCGCTCTGGAACTGAAATCGGAGCGCTCACTGACATTTGACATATCTGAAAGTCTGATAAACGCCGGAAAAATGACTAAGTCAAAAAAAAAAAATGTTTTCAACTTTTTTCAATTTTACCCCCGTGGGATATATATTCTACATACACACATTTGGAACTCTCCTGGGGTACCCTCACACATATTATTCCCTCATTTAGTGGATATTTTCACAAAAAAGTGAAATTTTCAAAATTCCAGAAAATTGGCTGAAAACGACTAAATATCAAGGACTCATTGGGCGAATCACTCTGGAACTGAAATCGGAACGCTCACTGACATTGCCCCTAACTGAAAGTCTGATAAACGCCGGAAAAATGACTGAGTCCAAAAAAAAAGTGTTTTCAACTTTTTTCTATTTTACGCGCGTCGGATATATATTCTACCCACACACATTTGGAACTCTCCTGGGGTACCCTCACACATATTATTCCCTCATTTAGTGGATATTTTCACAAAAAAGTGAAATTTTCAAAAATCCAGAAAATTGGCTGAAAACGACTAAATATCAAGGACTCATTGGGCGAATCGCTCTGGAACTGAAATCGGAACGCTCACTGACATTTGACCTATCTGAAAGTCTGATAAACGCCGGAAAAATGACTGAGTCCAAAAAAAAAATGTTTTCAACCTTTTTCAATTTTACCCCCGTGGGATATATATTCAACCCACACACATTTGGAATTCTCCTGGGGTACCCTCACACATATTATTCCCTCTTTTAGTGGATATTTTCACAAAAAAATTGAAATTTTCAAAAATCCAGAAAATTGGCTGAAAACGACTAAATATCAAGGACTCATTGGGCTAATCGCTCTGGAACTGAAATCGGAACGCTCACTGACATTTGAAATATCTGAAAGTCTGATAAACGCCGGAAAAATGACTAAGTCCAAAAAGAAATTTTTTTCAACTTTTTTAAATTTTACCCCCGTGGGATATATATTCTACCCACACACATTTGGAACTCTCCTGGGGTACCCTCACACATATTATTCCCTCATTTTGTGGATATTTTCACAAAAAAGTGAAACTTTCAAAAATCGAAAATATTGGCTGAAAACGACTAAATATCAAGGACTCATTGGGCGAATCGCTCTGGAACTGAAATCGTAACGCTCACTGACATTTGACCTATCTGAAAGTCTGATAAACGCCGGAAAAATGACAGTCCAAAAAAAAAATTTTTTCAACTCTTTTAAATTTTACCCCCGTGGGATATATATTCTACCCACACACATTTGGAACTCTCCTGGGGTACCCTCACACATATTATTCCCTCATTTAGTGGATATTTTCACAAAAAAGTGAAATTTTCAAAAATCCAGAAAATTGGCTGAAAACGACTAAATATCAAGGACTCATTGGGCGAATCGCTCTGGAACTGAAATCGGAACGCTCACTGACATTTCCCCTATCTGAAAGTCTGATAAACGCCGGAAAAATGACTAAGTCCAAAAAAAAAATTTTTTTCAACTTTTTTTAATTTTACCCCCGTGGGATGTACATTCTACCCACACACATTTGGAACTATCCTGGGGTACCCTCACACATATTATTCCCTCATTTAGTGGATATTTTCACAAAAAAGTGACATTTTTGAAAAATCCAGAAATTGTCGGAAAATGACTAAATATCAAGGACTCATTGAGCGAATCGCTCTGGAACTGAAATCGGAACGCTCACTGACATTTCCCCTATCTGAAAGTCTGATAAACGCCTGAAAAATGACTAAGCCCAAAAAAAATTTTTTTACAACTTTTTTTAATTTTACCCCCGTGGGATACATATTCTCCCCACACACATTTGGAAGTCTCCTGGGGTACCCTCACACATATTATTCCCTCATTTAGTGGATATTTTCACAAAAAAGTGAAATTTTCAAAAATTCAGAAAATTGGCTGAAAACGACTAAATATCAAGGACTCATTGGGCGAATAGCTCTGGAACTGAAATCGGAACGATCACTGACATTTGCCCTATCTGAAAGTCTGATAAAATGACTAAGTCTAAATATAATTTTTTTTCAACTTTTTTCAATTTAACACCTGTGGGATATGTATTCTACCCACACACATTTGGAACTCTCCTGGGGTACCCTCACACATATTATTCCCTCATTTAGTGGATAATTTCACATAAAAGTGAAATTTTCAAAAATCCAAAATATTGGCTGAAAACGACGAAATACCATGGACTCATTGGGCGAATCGCTCTGGAACTGAAATCGGAACGCTCACTGACATTTGCCCTATCTGAAAGTCTGATAAACGCCGGAAAAATGACTAAGTCCAAAAAAAAAATTTTTTCAACTTTTTTCAATTTTACCCCCGTGGGATATATATTCTACCCACACACATTTGGAACTCTCCTGGGGTACCCTCACACATAGTATTCCCTCATTTAGTGGATATTTTCACAAAAAAGTGAAATTTTCAAAAATCCAATATATTGGCTGAAAACGACTAAATATCAAGGACTCATTAGTCGAATCGCTCTGGAACTGAAATCGGAACGCTCACTGACATTTCCCCGATCTGAAAGTCTGATAAACGCCGAAAAAAATACTAAATCCAAACAAAATTTTTTTTTTACTTTTTTCAATTTTACCCCCGTGGGATATATATTCTACCCACACACATTTGGAACTCTCCTGGGGTACCCTCACACATATTATTCCCTCATTTAGTGGATATTTTCACAAAAAAGTGAAATTTTCAAAAATCCAAATCATTGGCTGAAAACGACTAAATATCAAGGACTCACTGGGCGAATCGCTCTGGAACTGAAATTGGAATGCTCATTGACATTTGCCCTATCTGAAAGTCTGATAAACGCCGGAAAAATGAATAAGTCCCAAAAAAATTTTTTTTAACTTTTTTCAATTTTACCCCCGTGGGATATATATTTTACCCACACACATTTTTAACTCTTCTGGGGTACCCTCACACATATTATTCCCTCATTTAGTGGATATTTTCACAAAAAAGTGACATTTTCAAAAATTCAGAAAATTGCCTGACAACGACGAAATATCAAGGACTCATTGGGCGAATCGCTGTGGATCTGAAATCGGAACGCTCACTCCCTAGCTTACTCCCTATCTGAAAGTCTAATAAATGCCGGAAAAATGACTAAGTCCAAAAAAAAATTCTTTTCAACTTTTTGCAATTTTACCCCCCGTGTGATATATATTCTTCCCACACACATTTGGAACTCTCCTGGGGTACCCTCACACATATTATTCCCTCATTTAGTGGATATTTTCACAAAAAAGGGAAATTTTCAAAAATCCAAAATATTGGCTGAAAACGACTAAATATCAAGGACTCATTGGGCGAATCGCTCTGGAACTGAAATCTGAACGCTCACTGACATTTCCCCTATCTGAAAGTCTGATGAATGCTGGAAAAATGACTAAGCCCAAAAAAAAAATTTTTTAAACTTTTTTCAATTTTACCCCCGTGGGATATGTATTCTACCCACACACATTTGGAAATCTCCTGGGGTACCTTCACACATATTATTCCCTCATTTAGTGGATATTTTCACAAAAAAGTAAAATTGTAAAAAATCCAGAAAATTGGTTGAAAACGACTAAATTTCAAGGACTCATTTGGTGAATCGCTCTAGAACTGAAATCGGAACGCTCACTGACATTTCCCCGATCTGAAAGTCTGATAAACGCCGAAAAAAATACTAAATCCAAACAAAATTTTTTTTCAAGTTTTTTCAATTTTACCCCCGTGGGATATATATGCTACCCACACACATTTGGAACTCTCCTGGGGTACCCTCACACATATTATTCCCTCATTTAGTGGATACTTTCACAAAAAAGTGAAATTTTCAAAAATCCAGAAAATTGGCTGAAAATGACTAAATATCAAGGACTCATTGGGTGAATCGCTCTGGAACTGAAATTGGAACGCTCACTCACATTTGCCCTATCTGAAAGTCTGATAAACGCCGGAAAAATGACTAAGTCCAAAAAAAATTTTTTTTCAACTTTTTTCAATTTTACCCCCATGGGATATATATTCTTCCCACACACATTTGGAACACTCCTGGGGTACCCTCACACATATTATTCCCTCATTTAGTGGATATTTTCACAAAAAAGTGAAATTTTTAAAAATCCAAAATATTGGCTGAAAACGACTAAATATCAAGGACTCATTGGGTGAATCACTCTGGAGCTGAAATCGGAACACTCACTGACATTTCCCCTATCTGAAAGAATGATAAACGCCGGAAAAATGACTAGGTCCAAAAAAAAATTTTTTCAACTTTTTTCAATTTTACCCGCCGTGTGATATATATTCTACCCACACACATTTGGAACTCTCCTGGGGTACCCTCACAGATATTATTCCCTCATTTAGTGGATATTTTCACAAAAAAGCAAAACTTTCAAAAATCCAAAAAATTGGCTGAAAATGACTAAATTTCATGGACTCATTGGGGGAATCGCTCTGGAACTGAAATTGGAACGCTCACTCACATTTGCCATATCTGAAAGTCTGATAAACACCGGAAAAATGACTAAGTGCAAAAAAAAAATTTTTTGCAACTTTTTTCAATATTAACCCTGTGGGATATATATTCTACCCACACACATTTGGAACTCTTATGGGGTACCCTCACACATATTATTCCCTCATTTAGTGGATATTTTCACAAAAAAGTGATATTTTCTAAAATCCAAAATATTGGCTGAAAATGACTAAATATCAAGGACTCATTGGGCGAATTGCTCTGGAACTGAAATCGGAACGCTCACTCCCTAGCTTACTCCCTATCTGAAAGTATGATAAACACTGGAAAAATGACTAAGTGCAAAAGAAAATTTTTTTTCAACTTTTTTCAATTTTAACCCTGCGGGATATATATTCTACCCACACACATTAGGAACTCTCATGGGGTATCCTCACACATATTATTCCCTCATTTAGTGGATATTTTCAAAAAAAAAGTGAAATTTTCAAAAATCCAGAAAATTGGCTGAAAACGACTAAATATCAAGGACTCATTTTGCGAATCACTCTTGAACTGAAATCGGAATGATCACTCACATTTGCCCTATCTGAAAGTCTGATAAACGCCGGAAAAATGACTAAGTGCAAAAAAAAAATTTTTTTCAACTTTTTTCAATATTAACCCTGTGGGATATATATTCTACCCACACACATTTGGAACTCTTATGGGATACCACACACATATTATTCCCTCATTTAGTGGATATTTTCACAAAAAAGTGAAATTTTCTAAAATCCAAAATATTGGCTGAAAATGATTAAATATCAAGGACTCATTGGGTGAATCGCTCTGGAACTGAAATTGGAACGCTCACTTACATTTGCCCTATCTGAAAGTCTGAAAAACACAGAAAAAAATACTAAATCCAAACAAAATTTTTTTTTAACTTTTTTCAATTTTACCCGCGTGGGATATATATTCTACCCAAACACATTTGGAACTCTCCTGGGGTACCCTCACAGATATTATTCCCTCATTTAGAGGATATTTTCACAAAAAAAGTGAAATTTTCAAAAATTCAGAAAATTGCCTGACAACGACGAAATATCAAGGACTCATTGGGCGAATCGCTCTGGAACTGAAATCGGAACGCTGACTCCGTAGCTTACTCCCTATCTGAAAGTATGATAAACGCCGGAAAAATGACTAAGTCCAAAAAAAAATTTTTTTCAACTTTTTTCAATTTTACCCCCCGTGTGATATATATTCTACCCACACACATTTGGAACTCTCCTGGGGTACCCTCACACATATTATTCCCTCATTTAGTGAATATTTTCACAAAAAAAGTAAAATTTTCAAAAATCCAAAAAATTGGCTGAAAATGACTAAATTTCAAGGACTCATTGGGTGAATCGCTCTGGAACTGAAATTGGAACCCTCACTCACATTTGCCCTATTTGAAAGTCTGATAAACACCGGAAAAATGACTAAGTGCAAAAAAAAAATTTTTTTCAACTTTTTTCAATATTAACCCTGTGGTATATATATTCTACCCACACACATTTGGAACTCTCATGGGGTACCCTCACACATATTATTCCCTCATTTAGTGGATATTTTCACAAAAAAGTGAAATTTTCAAAAATCCAAAATATTGGCTGAAAATGACTAAATATCAAGGACTCATTGGGCGAATCGCTCTGGAACTGAAATCGGAATGCTCACTGACATTTCCCCTATCTGAAAGTCTGAAAAACGCAGAAAAAAATACTAAATCCAAGCAAAATTTTTTTTCAACTTTTTTCAATTTTACCCCAATGGGATATATATTCTACCCACACACATTTGGAACTCTCCTGGGGTACCCTCACACATATTATTCCCTCATTTAGTGGATATTTTCATAAAAGAGTAAAATTTTCAAAAATCCAAAAAATTGGCTGAAAACGACTAAATTTCAAGGACTCATTGGTGAATCGCTCTGAAACTGAAATTGGAACGCTCACTCACATTTGCCCTATCTGAAAGTCTGATAAACACCGGAAAAATGACTAAGTGCAAAAAAAAAATTTTTTTCAACTTTTTTCAATTTTACCCCCGTGGGATATATATTCTACCCACACACATTTGGAACTCTCCTGGGGTACCCTCACACATATTATTCCCTCATTTAGTGGATATTTTCACAAAAAAGTAAAATTTTCGAAAATCCAGAAAATTGGCTGAAAACGACTAAATATCAAGGACTCATTGGGCGAATCGCTCTGGAACTGAAATCGGAACGCTCACTGACATTTCCCCTATCTGAAACTCTGATAAACGCCGGAAAAATTTTTTTTAAACTTTTTTCAATTTTAGCCCCGTGGGATATATCTTCTACCCACACACATTTGGAACTCTCCTGGGGTACCCTCACACATATTATTCCCTCATTTAGTGGATATTTTCACAAAAAAGTGAAATTTTCAAAAATCAAAAATATTGGCTGAAAACGACTAAATATCAAGGACTCATTGTGCGATCTGCTCTGGAACTGAAATCGGAACGGTCACTGACATTTCCCCCATCTGAAACTCTGATAAACGCCGGAAAAATGACTACTTCCAAAAAAAAATTTTTTTCATCTTTTTTCAATTTTACCCCCGTGGGATATATATTCTACCCACACACATTTGGAACTCTCCTGGGGTACCCTCACACATATTATTCCCTCATTTAGTGGATATTTTCACAAAAAAGTAAAATTTTCAAAAATCCAGAAAATTAAGATAAGATAAGATATACTTTATTTTATCCCGGAGGAAATTGCGGTATCACAGCAGCAGAACACAGATCTCGAACATGACACATATAATAACAAAACATTTGGAATGCTTTAGACATTGCTTTTCAGACATTTGTTAAACACCCCCATAGCTGTTGGAACAAACGATCTCCTGTATTTTTCCTTTTTACACCTTAGTTGTATTAGGCGATTGCTGAATGTGCTCTTCTGTTTCGCAAACAGTTCATAAAGCGGGTGTGTGTTGTTGCCCATTATAGCTCTGCACTTCTTCTTAATCCTATCCTCTACCACCTCTTCAAAAGTCCCAAGCTGTAGGCCCACCGTCGCGCTAGCCTTCTTTATAAGTTTGTTGAGCTTGTTGGCGTCAGCAACACGCACACTGTTACCCCAGCAAATTATTGCCGCAAAGGTGGCACTAGCCACAATGGATTGGTAGAACACCTCAAGCATTTTGCCACACACATTAAAAGACCTTAACTTCCTTAGGAAGTACAATCTACTCATCCCCTTCTTGTAGACCTTCTCCATGTGGCACTTCCAGTCTAGCTTGCTATCCAGGTAAACCTCCAAATATTTGAAACTGTCCACCATCTCCACATCCTGACCGTCAATGGTAACAGGTAGGCATACCTTCTTGCACCTTCCATAGCTCATCACCAACTCCCTGGTTTTCTTAACATTTAGTTCTAGATGGTTAGCCTGGCACCATACTACAAAGTCCGCAACCACCCTTCTATATTCCTCTTCGTCCTGGTCCTTCCCAATACCGCCAACTATCACAGAGTCATCCGAGTACTTCTGGAGGTGACAACGGTCTGATTTATACTGAAAGTCAGCTGTGTACAATGTAAAGAGGAATGGCGACAGCACTGTTCCCTGCGGGTCTCCGACACTGCTCAGTACACTATCTGATGTAGCCGTCCCCCACCTAACAAACTGTGGCCTATCCGACAGGTAGTCAATTATCCAATTCACAAGTCCCTCATCCACCGCCATTTTAATCAACTTTCCTCGCAGTAAGAGTGGCTGTAATGTGTTGAACGCACTAGAGAAATCAAAGAACAAAGCACGCACTGTGGTTCCATCATTGTCCAAAAAGGAATGTACTGTTTGTAGCAGAGACGCTACAAATTGGCTGAAAACGACTAAATATCAAGGACTCATTGGGCGAATCGCTCTGGAACTGAAATCGGAACGCTCACTGACATTTCCACTAACTGAAACTCTGATAAACGCCGGAAAAATGACTAATTCCAAAAAAAAATTTTTTTCAACTTTTTTCAATTTTACCCCCATGGGATATATATTCTACCCACACACATTTGGAACTCTCCTGGGGTACCCTCACACATATTATTCCCTCATTTAGTGGATATATTCACAAAAAAGTGAAATTTTCAAAAATCCAAAATATTGGCTGAAAACGACTAAATATCAAGGACTCATTGGGCGAATCACTCTGGAACTGAAATCGGAACGCTCACTGACATTTGCCCTATCTGAAAGTCTGATAAACGGCGTAAAAATGACTAAGTCCCAAAAAAATTTCTTTTCAACTTTTTTCAATTTTACCCCGTGTGATATATATTCTACCCACAAACATTTGGAACTCTCCTGGGGTACCCTCACACATATTATTCCCTCATTTAGTGGATATTTTCAGAAAAAAGTAAAATTTTCAAAAATCCAGAAAATTGGCTCAAAACAACTAAATATCAAGGACTCATTGAGTAAATCGCTCTGGAACTGAAATCGCAACGCTCACTGACATTTGCCCTATCTGAAAGTCTGATAAATGCCGGAAAAATGACTAAGTCCCCCAAAAAATTTTTTTCAACTTTTTTCAATTTTACCCCGTGTGATATATATTCTACCCACAAACATTTGGAACTCTCCTGGGGTACCCTCACACAAATTATTCCCTCATTTAGTGGATATTTTCACAAAAAAGTGAAATTTTCAAAAATCCAGAAAATTGGCTGAAAACGACTAAATATCAAGGACTCATTGGGTGAATCGCTCTGGAACTGAAATCGGAACGCTCACTGACATTTCCCCTATCTGAAACTCTGATAAACGCCGGAAAAATGACTAATTCCAAAAAAAAATTATTTTCAACTTTTTTCAATTTTACCCCCGTGGGATATATATTCTACAGACACACATTTGGAACTCTCCTGGGGTACCCTCACACATATTATTCCCTCATTTAGTGGATATTTTCACAAAAAAGTAAAATTTTCAAAAATCCAGAAAATTGGCTGAAAACGACTAAATATCAAGGACTCATTGGGTGAATCGCTCTGGAACTGAAATTTGAATGCTCACTGACTTTTCCCCTATCTGAAACTCTGATAAACGCCGGAAAAATGACTAATTCTGAAAAAAAATTATTTTCAACTTTTTTAAATTTTACCCCCATGGGATATATATTCTACAAACACACATTTGGAACTCTCCTGGGGTACCCTCACACATATTATTCCCTCATTTAGTGGATATTTTCACAAAAATTAAAATTTTCAAAAATCCAGAAAATTGGCTGAAAACGACAAAATATCAAGGACTCATTGTGCGATCCACTCTGGAATTGAAATCGGAACGCTCACTGACATTTCCCCTATCTGAAAGTCTGATAAACGCCGGAAAAATGACTAAGTCCAAAAAAAAAATTTTTTCAACTTTTTACAATTTTACCCCGTAGGATATATATTCTACCCACACACATTTGGAACTCTCCTGGGGTACCCTCACACATATTATTCCCTCATTTAGTGGATATTTTCACAAAAAATTAAAATTTTCAAAAATCCAGAAAATTGGCTGAAAACGACTAAATATCAAGGACTCATTGTGCGATCCACTCTGGAACTGAAATCGGAACGCTCACTTACTTTTCCCCTATCTGAAACTCTGATAAACGCTGGAAAAATGACTAATTCTGAAAAAAAATTATTTTCAACTTTTTTAAATTTTACCCCCATGGGATATATATTCTACAAACACACATTTGGAACTCTCCTGGGGTACCCTCACACATATTATTCCCTCATTTAGTGGATATTTTCACAAAAATTAAAATTTTCAAAAATCCAGAAAATTGGCTGAAAACGACAAAATATCAAGGACTCATTGTGCGATCCACTCTGGAATTGAAATCGGAACGCTCACTGACATTCCCCCTATCTGAAAGTCTGATAAACGCCGGAAAAATGACTAAGTCCAAAAAAAAAATTTTTTCAACTTTTTACAATTTTACCCCGTGGGATATATATTCTACCCACACACATTTGGAACTCTCCTGGGGTACCCTCACACATATTATTCCCTCATTTAGTGGATATTTTCACAAAAAAGTAAAATTTTCAAAAATCCAGAAAATTGTCTGAAAACGACTAAATATCAAGGTCTCATTGGGTGAATCGCTCTGGAACTGAAATTTGAATGCTCATTAACATTTCCCCTATCTGAAAGTCTGATAAACGACGGAAAAATGACTAAGTCCAAAAAAAAATTTTTTTCAACTTTTTTCATTTTTACCCCCGTGGGATATATATTCTACCCACACACATTTGGAACTCTCCTGGGGTACCCTCACACATATTATTCCCTCATTTAGTGGATATTTTCACAAAACAGTGAAATTTTCAAAAATCCAAAATATTGGCTGAAAATGACTAAATATCAAGGACTCATTGTGCGATCTGCTCTGAAACTGAAATTGGAACGCTCACTGACATTTCCCCTATCTGAAAGTCTGATAAATGCCAGAAAAATGAATAAGTCCAAAAAAAACATTTTTTCAACTTTTTTCAATTTTACCCTGTGGGATATATATTCTACCCACACACATTTGGAACTCTCCTGGGGTACCCTCACACATATTATTCCCTCATTTAGTGGATATTTTCACAAAAAAGTGAAATTTCCAAAAATCCAGAAAATTGGCTGAAAACGACTAAATATCAAGGACTCATTGGGCGAATCGCTCTGGAACTGAAATCGGAATGCTCACTCCCTAGATTACTCCCTATCTGAAAGTGTGATAAACGCCGGAAAAATGACTAAGTCCAAAAAAAAATTTTTTTCAACTTTTTTCAATTTTACCCCCGTGGGATATATAATCTACCCACACACATTTGGACCTCTCCTGGGGTACCCTCACACATATTATTCCATCATTTAGTGGATATTTTCACAAAAAAGTGAAATTTTCAAAAATCCAAAATATTGGCTGAAAACGACTTAATATCAAGGACTCATTGGGCGAATCGCTCTGGAACTGAAATCGGAATGCTCACTGACATTTCCCCTATCTGAAAGTCTGATAAATGCCGGAGAAATCACTAAGTCGAAAAAAAAAAATTTTTCAACTTTTTTCAATTTTACCCCCGTGGGATATATATTCTACCCACACACATTGGAACTCTCCTGGGGTACCCTCACACATATTATTCCCTCATTTAGAGGATATTTTCACAAAAAAGTAAAATTTTCAAAAATCCAGAAAATTGTCTGAAAACGACTAAATATCAAGGTCTCATTGGGTGAATCGCTCTGGAACTGAAATTTGAATGCTCATTAACATTTCCCCTATCTGAAAGTCTGATAAATGCCGGAGAAATGACTAAGTCCAAAAAAAAAATTTTTCAACTTTTTTCAATTTTACCCCCGTGGGATATATATTCTACCCACACACATTTGGAACTCTCCTGGGGTACCTTCGCACATATTATTCTCTCATTTAGTGGATATTTTCACAAAAAATTAAAATTTTCCAAAATCCAGAAAATTGGCTGAAAACGACTAAATATCAAGGACTCATTGTACGATCCACTCTGGAACTGAAATCGGAACGCTCACTGACATTTCCCCTATCTGAAAGTCTGATAAACGCCGGAAAAATGAATAAGTCCAAAAAAAAATTTTTTTCAACTTTTTCAATTTTACCCTGTGGGATATATATTCTACCTACACACATTTGGAACTCTCCTGGGGTACCCTCACACATATTATTCCCTCATTTAGTGGATATTTTCACAAAAAAGTAAAATTTTCAAAAATCCAGAAAATTGGCTGAAGACGACTAAATATCAAGGACTCATTGGGTGAATCGCTCTGGAACTGAAATTGGAACGCTCACTGACATTTCCCCTATCTGAAAGTCTGATAAACGACGGAAAAATGACTAAGTCCAAAAAAAAATTTTTTTCAACTTTTTTCATTTTTACCCCCGTGGGATATATATTCTACCCACACACATTTGGAACTCTCCTGGGGTACCCTCACACATATTATTCCCTCATTTAGTGGATATTTTCACAAAACAGTGAAATTTTCAAAAATCCAAAATATTGGCTGAAAACGACTAAATATCAAGGACTCATTGTGCGATCTGCTCTGAAACTGAAATTGGAACGCTCACTGACATTTCCCCTATCTGAAAGTCTGATAAATGCCAGAAAAATGAATAAGTCCAAAAAAAACATTTTTTCAACTTTTTTCAATTTTACCCTGTGGGATATATATTCTACCCACACACATTTGGAACTCTCCTGGGGTACCCTCACACATATTATTCCCTCATTTAGTGGATATTTTCACAAAAAAGTGAAATTTCCAAAAATCCAGAAAATTGGCTGAAAACGACTAAATATCATGGACTCATTGGGCGAATCGCTCTGGAACTGAAATCGGAATGCTCACTCCCTAGATTACTCCCTATCTGAAAGTGTGATAAACGCCGGAAAAATGACTAAGTCCAAAAAAAAATTTTTTTCAACTTTTTTCAATTTTACCCCCGTGGGATATATAATCTACCCACACACATTTGGACCTCTCCTGGGGTACCCTCACACATATTATTCCATCATTTAGTGGATATTTTCACAAAAAAGTGAAATTTTCAAAAATCCAAAATATTGGCTGAAAACGACTTAATATCAAGGACTCATTGGGCGAATCGCTCTGGAACTGAAATCGGAATGCTCACTGACATTTCCCCTATCTGAAAGTCTGATAAATGCCGGAGAAATCACTAAGTCGAAAAAAAAAAATTTTTCAACTTTTTTCAATTTTACCCCCGTGGGATATATATTCTACCCACACACATTGGAACTCTCCTGGGGTACCCTCACACATATTATTCCCTCATTTAGAGGATATTTTCACAAAAAAGTAAAATTTTCAAAAATCCAGAAAATTGGCTGAAAACGACTAAATATCAAGGACTAATTGTGCGATCCGCTCTGGAACTGAAATCCGAACGCTCACTGACATTTTTCCTATCTGAAAGTCTGATAAACGCCGGAAAAATGACTAAGTCCAAAAAAAAAAAAATTTTTTTCAACTTTTTTCAATTTTACCCCCGTGGGATATATATTCTACCCACAGACATTTGGAACTCTCCTGAGGTACCCTCACACATATTATTCCCTCATTTAGTGGATATTTTCACAAAAAATTAAATTTTCAAAAATCCAGAAAATTGGCTGAAAACGACTAAATATCAAGGACTAATTGTGCGATCTGCTCTGGAACTGAAATCGGAATGCTCACTGACATTTCCCCTATCTGAAAGTCTGATAAACGGCGGAAAAATGACATAGTCCAAAAAAAATTTTTTTTCAACTTTTTTCAATTTTACCCCGTGGGATATATATTCTACCCACACACATTTGGAACTCTCCTGGGGTACCCTCACACATATTATTCCCTCATTTAGTGGATATTTTCACAAAAAAGTAAAATTTTCAAAAATCCAGAAAATTGGCTGAAAACGACTAAATATCAAGGACTCATTGGGTGAATCGCTCAGGAACTGAAATCGGAATGCTCACTGACATTTCCCCTATCTGAAAATCTGTTAAACGCCGGAAAAATGACTAAATCCAAAAAAAATATTTTTTCAACTTTGTTCAAATTTACCCGCGTGGGATATATATTCTACCCACACACATTTGGAACTCTCCTGGGGTATCCTCACACATATTATTCCCTCATTTAGTGGATATTTTCACAAAAAAGTGAAATTTTCAAAAATGCAGAAAATTGGCTGAAAATGACTAAATATCAAGGACTCATTGTGCGATCCACTCTGGAACTGAAATCGAAATGCTCACTGACATTTCCCCTATCTGAAAGTCTGATAAACGCCGGAAAAATGACTAAGTGCAAAAAAAAAAATTTTTCAACTTTTTTTCAATTTTACCCCGTGGGATATATATTCTACCCACACACATTTGGAACTCTCCTGGGGTACCCTCACACATATTATTCCCTCATTTAGTGGATATTTTCACAAAAAATTAAAATTTTCAAAAATCCAGAAAATTGGCTGAAAACGACTAAGTATCAAGGACTAATTGTGCGATCCGCTCTGGAACTGAAATCGGAACGCTCACTGACTTTTCTCCTATCTGAAAGTCTGATAAACGCCTGAAAAATGACTAAGTCCAAAAAAAAAAATTTTTTTCACCTTTTTTCAATTGTAACCCTGTGGGTTATATATTCTACCCACACACATTTGGAACTCTCATGGGGTACCCTCACACATATTATTCCCTCATTTAGTGGATATTTTCACAAAAAAAGTGAAATTTTCAAAAATCCAAAATATTGGCTGAAAATGACTAAATATCAAGGACTCATTGGGTGAATCGCTCTGGAACTGAAATCGGAACGCTCACTGACATTTCCCCTATCTGAAACTCTGATAAATGCCAGAGAAATGACTAAGTCCAAAAAAAAAATTTTTTTCAACTTTTTTCAATTCTAACCCTGTGGGATATATATTCTACCCACACACATTTGGAACTCTCCTGGGGTACCCTCACACATATTATTCCCTCATTTAGTGGATATTTTCACAAAAAAGTGAAATTTTCAAAAATCCAGAAAATTGGCTGGAAACGACTAAATATCAAGGACTCATTGTGCGATAACTCTGGAACTGAAATCGGAACGCTCACTGACTTTTCTCCTATCTGAAAGTCTGATAAACGCCTGAAAAATGACTAAGTCCAAAAAAAAAATTTTTTTCACCTTTTTTCAATTGTGACCCTGTGGGATATTTATTCTACCCACACACATTTGGAACTCTCATGGGGTACCCTCACACATATTATTCCCTCATTTAGTGGATATTTTCACAAAAAAGTGAAATTTTCAAAAATCCAAAATATTGGCTGAAAACGACAAAATATCAAGGACTCATTGTGCGATCCACTCTGGAACTGAAATCGGAACGCTCACTGGCATTTTCCCTATCTGAAAGTCTGATAAACGCCGGAAAAATGACTTAGTCCAAAAAAAAAATTTTTTCAACTTTTTTCAATTTTACCCCCGTGGGATATATATTCTACCCACACACATTTTTAACTCTCCTGGGGTACCCTCACACATATTATTCCCTCATTTAGTGGATATTTTCACAAAAAAGTGACACTTTCAAAAATTCAGAAAATTGCCTGACAACGACGAAATATCAAGTACTCATTGGGCGAATCGCTCTGGAACTGAAATCAGAACACTCACTCCCTAGCTTACTCCCTATCTGAAAGTCTGATAAACGGTGGAAAAATAACTAAGTCAAAAAAAAAAATGTTTTCAACTTTTTTCAATTTTACCCCAGTGGGATATATATTCTACCCACACACATTTCTAAATGTCTTGGGGTACCCTCACACATATTATTCCCTCATTTAGTGGATATTTTCACAAAAAAGTGAAATTTTCAAAAATCCAGAAAATTGGCTGAAAACGACGAAATATCAAGGACTCATTGGGCGAATCGCTCTGGAACTGAAATCGTAACACTCACTCCCTAGCTTACTCCCTATCTGAAAATCTGATGAACGCAGGAAAAATGACTAAGTCCAAAAAAAAATTTTTTTTCAACTTTTTTCAATTTTAACCCTTTGGGATATATATTCTACCCACACACATTTGGAACTCTCCTGGGGTACCCTCACACATATTAATCCCTCATTTAGTGGATATTTTCACAAAAAAAGTGAAATTTTCAAAAATCCAAAATATTGGCTGAAAACGACTAAATATCAAGGACTCATTGGGCGAATCGCTCTGGAACTGAAATCGGAACGCTCACTGACATTTCCCCTATCTGAAAGTCTGATAAACGTCGGAGAAATGACTAAGTCCAAAAAAAAATTCTTTTCAACTTTTTTCAATTTTACCCCTGTGGGATATATATTCTACCCACACACATTTGGAACTCTCCTGGGGTACCCTCACACATATTATTCCCTCATTTAGTGGATATTTTCACAAAAAAGTGAAATTTTCAAAAATCCAGAAAATTGGCTGAAAACGACTAAATATCAAGGACTCATTGGACGAATCGCTCTGGAACTGAAATCGGAACGCTCACTGACATTTCCCCTATCTGAAAGTCTGATAAACACCAGAGAAATGACAAAGTCCAAAAAAAAAATTTTTAAAACTTTTTTCAATTTTACCCCCGTGGGATATATATTCTACCCACACACATTTTTAACTCTCCTGGGGTACCCTCACACATATTATTCCCTCATTTAGTGGATATTTTCACAAAAAAGTGACACTTTCAAAAATTCAGAAAATTGCCTGACAACGACGAAATATCAAGTACTCATTGGGCGAATCGCTCTGGAACTGAAATCGGAACACTCACTCCCTAGTTTACTCCCTATCTGAAAGTCTGATAAACGGTGGAAAAATGACTAAGTCAAAAAAAAAAATGTTTTCAACTTTTTTCAATTTTACCCCAGTGGGATATATATTCTACCCACACACATTTCTAAATGTCTTGGGGTACCCTCACACATATTATTCCCTCATTTAGTGGATATTTTCACAAAAAAGTGAAATTTTCAAAAATCCAGAAAATTGGCTGAAAACGACGAAATATCAAGGACTCATTGGGCGAATCGCTCTGGAACTGAAATCGTAACACTCACTCCCTAGCTTACTCCCTATCTGAAAATCTGATGAACGCAGGAAAAATGACTAAGTCCAAAAAAAAATTTTTTTTCAACTTTTTTCAATTTTAACCCTTTGGGATATATATTCTACCCACACACATTTGGAACTCTCCTGGGGTACCCTCACACATATTATTCCCTCATTTAGTGGATATTTTCACAAAAAAAGTGAAATTTTCAAAAATCCAAAATATTGGCTGAAAACGACTAAATATCGAGGACTCATTGGGCGAATCGCTCTGGAACTGAAATCGGAACACTCACTCCCTAGCTTAGTCCCTATCTGAAAGTCTGATAAACGCTGGAAAAATGACTAAGTCAAAAAAAAAAATGTTTTCAACTTTTTTCAATTTTACCCCAGTGGGATATATATTCTACCCACACACATTTCTAAATGTCTTGGGGTACCCTCACACATATTATTACCTCATTTAGTGGATATTTTCACAAAAAAGTGAAATTTTCAAAAATCCAGAAAATCGGCTGAAAACGACGAAATATCAAGGACTCATTGGGCGAATCGCTCTGGAACTGAAATCCGAACACTCACTCCCTAGCTTACTCCCTATCTGAAAATCTGATGAACGCAGGAAAAATGACTAAGTCCAAAAAAAAAATTTTTTTCAACTTTTTTCAATTTTAACCCTGTGGGATATATATTCTAACCACACACATTTGGAACTCTCCTGGGGTACCCTCACACATATTATTCCCTCATTTAGTGGATATTTTCACAAAAAAAGTGAAATTTTCAAAAATCCAAAATATTGGCTGAAAACGACTAAATATCAAGGACTCATTGGGCGAATCGCTCTGGAACTGAAATCGGAACGCTCACTGACATATCCCCATCTGAAAGACTGATAAACGCCAGAGAAATGACTAAGTCCAAAAAAAATTTTTAAAACTTTTTTCAATTTTACCCCCGTGGGATATATATTCTACCCACACACATTTGGAACTCTCCTGGGGTACCCTCACACATATTATTCCCTCATTTAGTGGATATTTTCACAAAAAAGTGAAATTTTCAAAAATTCGGAAAATTGCCTGACAACGACGAAATATCAAGTACTCATTGGGCGAATCGCTTTGGAACTGAAATCGGAACGCTCACTGACATTTCCCCTATCTGAAAGTCTGATAAACACCGGAAAAATGACTAAGTCCAAACAAAAAATTTTTTCAACTTTTTTTCAATTTTACCCCCGTGGGATATATATTCTACCCACACACATTTGGAACTCTCCTGGGGTACCCTCTCACATATTATTCCCTCACTTAGTGGATATTTTCACAAAAAAGTGAAAATTTGAAAAATCCAGAAAATTGGCTGAAAACGACTAAATATGAAGGACTCATTGGGCGAATCGCTCTGGAACTGAAATCGGAATGCTCACTTCCTATCTGAAAGTCTGATAAACGGCGAAAAAATGACTAAGTCCAGAAAAAAAAAATTTTCAAGTTTTTTCAATTTTACCCCCGTGGAATATATATTCTACCCACACACATTTGGAACTCTCCTGGGGTACCCTCACACATATTATTCCCTCATTTAGTGGATATTTTCACAAAAAAGTGAAATTTTCAAAAATCCAGAAAATTGGCTGAAAATGACTAAATATCAAGGACTCATCTGGTGAATCGCTCTGGAACTGAAATCGAAACGCTCACTGACATTTCCCTTATCTGAAAGTCTGATAAACGCCGGAAAAATGACTAAGTCCAAAAAAAATTTTTTTTCAACTTTTTTCAATTTTACCCCCGTGGGATATATATTCTACCCACACACATTTGGAACTCTCCTGGGGTACCCTCACACATATTATTTCCTCATTTAGTGGATATTTTCACAAAAAAGTGAAATTTTCAAAAATCCAGAAAATTGGCTGAAAACAACTAAATATCAAGGACTCATTGGGCGAATCGCTCTGGAACTGAAATCGGAACGCTCACTGACATTTCCCCTATCTGAAAGTCTGATAAACGCCAGAGAAATGACTAAGTCCAAAAAAAAAATTTTTTAAGCTTTTTTCAATTTTACCCCCGTGGGATATATTTTCTACCCACACACATTTGGAACTCTCCTGGGGTACCCTCACACATATTATTCCCTCATTTAGTGGATATTTTCACAAAAAAGTGAAATTTTCAAAAATTCAGAAAATTGCCTGACAGCGACGAAATATCAAGGAGTCATTGGGCGAATCGCTCTGGAACTGAAATCGGAACACTCACTCCCTAGCTTACTCCCTATCTGAAAGTCTGATAAACGCCGGAAAAATGGCTACGTCCAAAAAAAAATTTTTTTCAACTTTTTTCAATTTTACCCCCGTGGGACATATATTCTACCCACACACATTTGGAACTCTCCTGGGGTACCCTCACACATATTATTCCCTCATTTAGTGGATATTTTCACAAAAAAGTGAAATTTTCAAAAATCCAGAAAATTAGTTAAAATGACTAAATATCAAGGACTCATCTGGCGAATCGCTCTGGAACTGAAATCGAAACGCTCACTGACATTTCCCCTATCTGAAAGTCTGATAAACGCCGGAAAAATGACTAAGTCCAAAAAAAATTTTTTTTCAACTTTTTTCAATTTTACCCCCGTGGGATATATATTCTACCCACACACATTTGGAACTCTACTGGGGTACCCTCACACATATTATTCCCTCATTTAGTGGATATTTTCACAAAAAAGTGAAATTTTCAAAAATCCAGAAAATTAGCTGAAAACGACTAAATATCAAGGACTCATTGGGCGAATCGCTCTGGAATAGAGATGAGCGGTGTTCGACTAGAACTGTTCGCCAATCTCAAATTCGAGCTGTTTTGGGCGGTGTTCGAGTTGTTCGACGAACCCGAACGATTTGCAAAAAATTCGGCTGTTCGAGGTTATGTTCGATAACTGTTCGTGCACCAAAAGCGTGTCCTGCATGTCTGGCGCTATTTAGAGCACCAATCATGCAGGGATTGTCTGCCACTCACTGTAATGCCACAGCCATGGTGGTTGTGGCATTACAGTGATTGCCCAAATCGATGGGAACAGTGCCAACAGTGAAACATGAAAAGCCGGCAATTCAGCAGCGGCATACACCGGTACCCGACAATTTAGAACCGAAAGAATAGAGCTTCACACATAGATTAGATAGATAGAAACATGCATGTCAGTCACATATATAAGAAGTACAGTGACAGTGTTGCTTACTGTACTTGTCATTTAGCGTAAAGGATTTATCAAAAAAAATAATAGTGTTTTCATGCACCGTCTCTTTAAAAAAGCCGGCCGGCAATTCAGCAGGGTACCCGACAATTTATAACAGACAGAATAGAGCTTCACACATAGATTAGATAGATAGAAACATGTCAGTCACATATATATGAAGTACAGTGACAGTGTTGATTACTGTACTTGTCATTTAGTGTAAAGGATTTATTAAAAAAAATAATAGTGTTTTCATGCACCGTCTCTTTAAGAAAGCCGGCCGGCAATTCAGCATCTGTACCCGACAATTTATAACAGAAAGAATAGAGCTTCACACATAGATTAGATAGATAGAAACATGTCAGTCACATATATATGAAGTACAGTGATAGTGTTGGTTACTGTACTTGTCATTTAGTATTAAAATAAAGGATTTATTATTAAAAAAATTGGCGTGGGGTTCCCCTTAATTTTAGGCTCTAGCGGAGGTTAAGCAGACGGCTGGGGCAGATGTTTGAAGCCTGGGAAGGGGGTAATACCCACGGAGCTTCCCAGGCTACTAATATCAGCCCCCAGCTGAATACATAGCCTTTACTAGCTATTAAAATGGGGGACCCCCCCAAAAAAATTACGTGGGGTCCCCCCTAATTTAATAGCTAGCAAAGGCTAGGCAGACAGCTGGGGGCTGATATTAATAGCCCAGGAAGGGAGCCATGAATATTGGCCCCCTCCCAGGCTAGAAACACCAGCCGTCAGCCGCCCCAGAAATGGCGCATTCATAGGATGCGCCAATTCTGGCACTTAGCCTCGCTCTTCCACGCTGCCCTGGTGCGGTGGCAGGGGGTAATAAGGTTGGGGTTGATGTCAGCTTATAAAGCCAGCTGACATCAAGCCCAGGTTAGTAATGGAGAGGCGTCTATAAGACACCCCCATTACTAACCCCATAGTCAAAGTTAAAAAAAACACAAACACCCAGAATAAAGTCCTTTAATTGAAATAAAGACACAATCCTGCGCTTCTCAGTGTCTGCGGGATGACAGGCTGGATGGCAGCGTTCTGTCATTGTGTGAGAATTCTCCTGCACTCAGCGCTTCAGCGTGAGAATTTTCCCACGCTGTCAGTGACGTGCATGAGGTGAGCCGAGTTCATTGGACATGACCTCGGCTCATCTGGATGCCGTCACAGCCAGACACTGAGGAGTGCAAGCATGCCTGCGCTTCTCAGTGTCCGCGGGATGACAGGCTTGATGGCAGCTTTCTGCTGCGGTCCAGCCTGTCATCTCGATGTAGCAGAGCTGAAGCTGTCCTGGGAACCATGGAAAGGTAAGGATGAGGTTGGTTTATTATTTTTCTTTTATTACAGGAGATCGTTGGCTTCAGCTGGAATGGGCGTGACGGTAAGTATGGTGTAATTTAGAACAATAAAGAATTGTGTGTTTATTTCAATTAAAAGACTTTATTCTGGGTGTTTGTGTTTTTTTTAACTTTGACTATGGGGTTAGTAATGGGGGTGTCTTATAGACGCCTCTCCATTACTAACCTGGGCTTGATGTCAGCTGGCATTATAAGCTGACATCAACCCCAGCCCTATTACCCCCTGCCACCGCACCAGGGCAGCGTGGAAGAGCGAGGCTAAGTGCCAGAATTGGCGCATCCTATGGATGCGCCATTTCTGGGGCGGCTGACGGCTGGTGTTTCTAGCCTGGGAGGGGGCCAATATTCATGGCACCCTTCCTGAGCTATTAATATCAGCCCCCAGCTGTCTGCCTAGCCTTTGCTAGCTATTAAAATAGGGGGGACCCCACGTCATTTTTTGGGGGGGGTCCCCCATTTTAATAGCTAGTAAAGGCTAAGTATTCAGCTGGGGGCTGATATTAGTAGCCTGGGAAGCTCCGTGGGTATTACCCCCTTCCCAGGCTTCAAACATCTGCCCCAGCCGTCTGCTTAACCTCCGCTAGAGCCTAAAATTATGGGGGATCCCACGCCAATTTTTATTTTAATAAATCCTTTATTTTAACACTAAATGACAAGTACAGTAACCAACACTGTCACTGTACTTATTATAAATGTGACTGACATGTTTCTATCTATCTAATCTATGTGTGATGCTCTATCTTTCTGTTCTAAATTGTCGGGTACCGCTGCTGAATTGCCGGCCGGCTTTTTTAAAGAGACAGTGCATGAAAACACTATTATTTTTTTAAATAAATCCTTTACACTAAATGACAAGTACAGTAAGCAACACTGTCACTGTACTTCATATATATGTGACTGACATGTTTCTATCTATCTAATCTATGTGTGAAGCTCTATTCTTTCTATTCTAAATTGTCGGGTACAGATGCTGAATTGCCGGCCGGCTTTTTTAAAGAGACAGTGCATGAAAACACTATTATTTTTTTAAATAAATCCTTTACACTAAATGACAAGTACAGTAATCAACACTATCACTGTACTTCTTATATATGTGACTGACATGTTTCTATCTATCTAATCTATGTGTGAAGCTCTATTCTTTCTGTTCTAAATTGTCGGGTACAGATGCTGAATTGCCGGCCGGCTTTTTTAAAGAGACGGTGCATGAAAACACTAATATATTTTTTAATAAATCCTTTACACTAAATGACAAGTGCAGTAACCAACACTGTCACTGTGCTTCTTATATGTGTGACTGACATGTTTCTATCTATCTAATCTATGTGTGATGCTCTATTCCTTCTTGTCTAAATTGTCGGGTACCGGTGTATGCCGCTGCTGAATTTGCCGGCCGGCTTTTTTAAAGAGAGTGTCTTCTGAGCAGTTTGTCAGCTTTTGGACACCTTTGCAGGTGTTTTCTATGTGTTTCTATGTGTTTTTGTTTGCCTTCCATTGGTTTTAACGGTGTTCGACGGTGTTCTAAGGTGTTCGACGAACAGTTCGACGAACAGTTCCTCGAACGTCCCGGTGTTCGACGAACCGAATCCGAACCCTATGGGGGTGGCTCAACACTACTCTGGAACTGAAATCGGAACGCTCACTGACATTTGCTCTATCTGAAAGTCTGATAAACACCAGAGAAATGAATAAGTCCAAAAAAAAATTTTCTCAACTTTTTTCAATTTTACCCCCGTGGGATATATATTCTACCCACACACATTTGGAACTCTCCTGGGGTACCCTCACACATATTATTCCCTCATTTAGTGGATATTTTCACAAAAAAGTGAAATTTTCAAAAATTCAGAAAATTGCCTGACAGCGACGAAATATCAAGGACTCATTGGGCGAATCGCTCTGGAACTGAAATCAGAATGCTCACTGACATTTCCCCTATCTGAAAGTCTGATAAACATCGGAGAAATGACTAAGTCCAAAAAAAAATTCTTTTCAACTTTTTTCAATTTTACCCCAGTGGGATATATATTCTACCCACACACATTTGGAACTGTCCTGGGGTTCCCTCACACATATTATTCCCTCATTTAGTGGATATTTTCACAAAAAAGTGAAATTTTCAAAAATCCAGAAAATTGGCTGAAAACAACTAAATATCAAGGACTCATTGGGCGAATCGCTCTGGAACTGAAATCGGAACGTTCACTGACATTTGCCCTATCTGAAAGTATGATAAACGCCGGAAAAATGACTAAGTTCAAAAAAAAAAATTTTTCAACTTTTTTCAATTTTATCCCCGTAGGATATATATTCTACCCACACACATTTGGAACTCTCCTGGGGTACCCTCACACATATTATTCCCTCATTTAGTGGATATTTTCACAAAAAAAGTGAAATTTTCAAAAATTCAAAAATTGCCTGAAAACGACGAAATATCAGGGACTCATCCAGCGAATCGCTCTGGAACTGAATTTGGAACGCTCACTGACATTCCCCTATCTGAAATTCTGATAAACGCTGGAGAAATGAGTAAGTCCAAACAAGAAATTTTTTTAACTTTTTCCATTTTACCACCGTGGGATATATATTCTACCCACACACATTTGGAACTCTCCTGGGGTCCCCTCATACATATTACTCCCTCATTTAGTGGATGTTTTCACAAAATAGTGAAATTTTCAAAATTCCAAAATATTGGCTGAAAACGACTAAATATCAAGGACTCATTGGGCGAATCGCTCTGGAACTGAAATCGGAACGCTCACTGACATTTGCTCTATCTGAAAGTCTGATAAACACCAGAGAAATGAATAAGTCCAAAAAAAAATTTTCTCAACTTTTTTCAATTTTACCCCCGTGGGATATATATTCTACCCACACACATTTGGAACTCTCCTGGGGTACCCTCACACATATTATTCCCTCATTTAGTGGATATTTTCACAAAAAAGTGAAATTTTCAAAAATCCAGAAAATTGGCTGAAAATGACTAAATATCAAGGACTCATCTGGCGAATCGCTCTGGAACTGAAATCGAAACGCTCACTGACATTTCCCCTATCTGAAAGTCTGAAAAACGCCGGAAAAATGACTAAGTGTAAAAAAAAAATTTTTTCAACTTTTTTCTATTTTACCCCCGTGGGATATATATTCTACCCACACACATTTGGAACTCTCCTGGGGTACCCTCACACATATTATTCCCTCATTTAGTGGATATTTTCACAAAAAAGTGAAATTTTCAAAAATTCAGAAAATTGCTTGACAACAAAAAAATATCAAGGAGTCATTGGGCGAATCGCTCTGGAACTGAAATCGGAATGCTCACTGACATTTGCCCTATCTGAAAGTCTGATAAACGCCGGAAAAATGACTAAGTCCCAAAACAATTTTTTTCAACTTTTTTCAATTTTACTCCCGTGGGATATATATTCTACCCACACACATTTGGAACTCTCCTGGGGTCCCCTGACACATAATACTCCCTCATTTAGGGGATGTTTTCACAAAATAGTGACATTTTCAAAAATCCAAAATATTGGCTGAAAACGACGAAATATCAAGGACTCATTGGGCGAATCGCTCTGGAACTGAAATCGGAACACTCACTCCCTAACTTACTCCCTATCTGAAAGTATGATAAACGCCGGAAAAATGACTACGTCAAAAAAAAAAAATTTTTCAACTTTTTTCTATTTTACTCCCGTGGGATATATATTCTACCCACACACATTTGGAACTCTCCTGGGGTACCCTCACACATATTATTCCCTCAATTAGTGGATATTTTCACAAAAAAGTGAAATTTTCAAAAATTCAGAAAATTGCCTTAAAATGACGAAATATCAAGGACTCATTGCGCGAATCGCTCTGGAACTGAAATCGGAACGCTCACTGACATTTCCCCTATCTGAAAGTCTGATAAACGCCAGAAAAATGACTAAGTCCAAAAAAAAATTTTTTTAAACTTTTTTCAATTTTACCCCAGTGGGATATATATTCTACCCACACACATTTGGAACTGTCCTGGGGTTCCCTCACACATATTATTCCCTCATTTAGTGGATATTTTCACAAAAAAGTGAAATTTTCAAAAATCCAGAAAATTGGCTGAAAACAACTAAATATCAAGGACTCATTGGCGAATCGCTCTGGAACTGAAATCGGAATGTTCACTGACATTTGCCCTATCTGAAAGTATGATAAACGCCGGAAAAATGACTAAGTTCAAAAAAAAAAAATTTTCAACTTTTTTCAATTTTATCCCCGTGGGATATATATTCTACCCACACACATTTGGAACTCTCCTGGGGTACCCTCACACATATTATTCCCTCATTTAGTGGATATTTTCACAAAAAAAGTGAAATTTTCAAAAATTCAAAAATTGCCTGAAAACGACGAAATATCAGGGACTCATCCGGCGAATCGCTCTGGAACTGAATTTGGAACGCTCACTGACATTTCCCCTATCTGAAATTCTGATAAACGCTGGAGAAATGAGTAAGTCCAAAAAAGAAATGTTTTTAACTTTTTCCATTTTACCACCGTGGGATATATATTCTACCCACACACATTTGGAACTCTCCTGGGGTCCCCTCATACATATTACTCCCTCATTTAGTGGATGTTTTCACAAAATAGTGAAATTTTCAAAAATCCAAAATATTGGCTGAAAACGACTAAATATCAAGGACTCATTGGAATAATCGCTCTGGAACTGAAATCGGAACGCTCACTGACATTTGCCCTATCTGAAAGTCTCATAAACGCCAGAGAAATGACTAAGTCCAAAAAAAAATTTTTTCAACTTTTTTCAATTTTACCCTCGTGGGATATATATTCTACCCACACACATTTGGAACTCTCCTGGGGTACCCTCACACATATTATTCCCTCATTTAGTGGATATTTTCACAAAAAAGTGAAATTTTCAAAAATCCAGAAAATTGGCTGAAAACAACTAAATATCAAGGACTCAGTGGGCGAATCGCTCTGGAACTGAAATCGGAATGCTCACTGACATTTCCCCTATCTGAAAGTCTGATAAACATCGGAGAAATGACTAAGTCCAAAAAAAAATTCTTTTCAACTTTTTTCAATTTTACCCCAGTGGGATATATATTCTACCCACACACATTTGGAACTGTCCTGGGGTTCCCTCACACATATTATTCCCTCATTTAGTGGATATTTTCACAAAAAAGTGAAATTTTCAAAAATCCAGAAAATTGGCTGAAAACAACTAAATATCAAGGACTCATTGGGCGAATCGCTCTGGAACTGAAATCGGAACGTTCACTGACATTTGCCCTATCTGAAAGTATGATAAACGCCGGAAAAATGACTAAGTTCAAAAAAAAAAAATTTTCAACTTTTTTCAATTTTATCCCCGTAGGATATATATTCTACCCACACACATTTGGAACTCTCCTGGGGTACCCTCACACATATTATTCCCTCATTTAGTGGATATTTTCACAAAAAAAGTGAAATTTTCAAAAATTCAAAAATTGCCTGAAAACGACGAAATATCAGGGACTCATCCAGCGAATCGCTCTGGAACTGAATTTGGAACGCTCACTGACATTCCCCTATCTGAAATTCTGATAAACGCTGGAGAAATGAGTAAGTCCAAACAAGAAATTTTTTTAACTTTTTCCATTTTACCACCGTGGGATATATATTCTACCCACACACATTTGGAACTCTCCTGGGGTCCCCTCATACATATTACTCCCTCATTTAGTGGATGTTTTCACAAAATAGTGAAATTTTCAAAAATCCAAAATATTGGCTGAAAACGACTAAATATCAAGGACTCATTGGGCGAATCGCTCTGGAACTGAAATCGGAACGCTCACTGACATTTGCTCTATCTGAAAGTCTGATAAACACCAGAGAAATGAATAAGTCCAAAAAAAAATTTTCTCAACTTTTTTCAATTTTACCCCCGTGGGATATATATTCTACCCACACACATTTGGAACTCTCCTGGGGTACCCTCACACATATTATTCCCTCATTTAGTGGATATTTTCACAAAAAAGTGAAATTTTCAAAAATCCAGAAAATTGGCTGAAAATGACTAAATATCAAGGACTCATCTGGCGAATCGCTCTGGAACTGAAATCGAAACGCTCACTGACATTTCCCCTATCTGAAAGTCTGAAAAACGCCGGAAAAATGACTAAGTGTAAAAAAAAAATTTTTTCAACTTTTTTCTATTTTACCCCCGTGGGATATATATTCTACCCACACACATTTGGAACTCTCCTGGGGTACCCTCACACATATTATTCCCTCATTTAGTGGATATTTTTACAAAAAAGTGAAATTTTCAAAAATTCAGAAAATTGCTTGACAACAAAAAAATATCAAGGAGTCATTGGGCGAATCGCTCTGGAACTGAAATCGGAATGCTCACTGACATTTGCCCTATCTGAAAGTCTGATAAACGCCGGAAAAATGACTAAGTCCCAAAACAATTTTTTTCAACTTTTTTCAATTTTACTCCCGTGGGATATATATTCTACCCACACACATTTGGAACTCTCCTGGGGTCCCCTGACACATAATACTCCCTCATTTAGGGGATGTTTTCACAAAATAGTGACATTTTCAAAAATCCAAAATATTGGCTGAAAACGACGAAATATCAAGGACTCATTGGGCGAATCGCTCTGGAACTGAAATCGGAATGCTCACTGACATTTCCCCTATCTGAAAGTCTGATAAACATCGGAGAAATGACTAAGTCCAAAAAAAAATTCTTTTCAACTTTTTTCTATTTTACCCCAGTGGGATATATATTCTACCCACACACATTTGGAACTGTCCTGGGGTTCCCTCACACATATTATTCCCTCATTTAGTGGATATTTTCACAAAAAAGTGAAATTTTCAAAAATCCAGAAAATTGGCTGAAAACAACTAAATATCAAGGACTCATTGGGCGAATCGCTCTGGAACTGAAATCGGAACGTTCACTGACATTTGCCCTATCTGAAAGTATGATAAACGCCGGAAAAATGACTAAGTTCAAAAAAAAAAAATTTTCAACTTTTTTCAATTTTATCCCCGTAGGATATATATTCTACCCACACACATTTGGAACTCTCCTGGGGTACCCTCACACATATTATTCCCTCATTTAGTGGATATTTTCACAAAAAAAGTGAAATTTTCAAAAATTCAAAAATTGCCTGAAAACGACGAAATATCAGGGACTCATCCAGCGAATCGCTCTGGAACTGAATTTGGAACGCTCACTGACATTCCCCTATCTGAAATTCTGATAAACGCTGGAGAAATGAGTAAGTCCAAACAAGAAATTTTTTTAACTTTTTCCATTTTACCACCGTGGGATATATATTCTACCCACACACATTTGGAACTCTCCTGGGGTACCCTCATACATATTACTCCCTCATTTAGTGGATGTTTTCACAAAATAGTGAAATTTTCAAAAATCCAAAATATTGGCTGAAAACGACTAAATATCAAGGACTCATTGGGCGAATCGCTCTGGAACTGAAATCGGAACGCTCACTGACATTTGCTCTATCTGAAAGTCTGATAAACACCAGAGAAATGAATAAGTCCAAAAAAAAATTTTCTCAACTTTTTTCAATTTTACCCCCGTGGGATATATATTCTACCCACACACATTTGGAACTCTCCTGGGGTACCCTCACACATATTATTCCCTCATTTAGTGGATATTTTCACAAAAAAGTGAAATTTTCAAAAATCCAGAAAATTGGCTGAAAATGACTAAATATCAAGGACTCATCTGGCGAATCGCTCTGGAACTGAAATCGAAACGCTCACTGACATTTCCCCTATCTGAAAGTCTGAAAAACGCCGGAAAAATGACTAAGTGTAAAAAAAAAATTTTTTCAACTTTTTTCTATTTTACCCCCGTGGGATATATATTCTACCCACACACATTTGGAACTCTCCTGGGGTACCCTCACACATATTATTCCCTCATTTAGTGGATATTTTCACAAAAAAGTGAAATTTTCAAAAATTCAGAAAATTGCTTGACAACAAAAAAATATCAAGGAGTCATTGGGCGAATCGCTCTGGAACTGAAATCGGAATGCTCACTGACATTTGCCCTATCTGAAAGTCTGATAAACGCCGGAAAAATGACTAAGTCCCAAAACAATTTTTTTCAACTTTTTTCAATTTTACTCCCGTGGGATATATATTCTACCCACACACATTTGGAACTCTCCTGGGGTCCCCTGACACATAATACTCCCTCATTTAGGGGATGTTTTCACAAAATAGTGACATTTTCAAAAATCCAAAATATTGGCTGAAAACGACGAAATATCAAGGACTCATTGGGCGAATCGCTCTGGAACTGAAATCGGAACACTCACTCCCTAACTTACTCCCTATCTGAAAGTATGATAAACGCCGGAAAAATGACTACGTCAAAAAAAAAAAATTTTTCAACTTTTTTCTATTTTACTCCCGTGGGATATATATTCTACCCACACACATTTGGAACTCTCCTGGGGTACCCTCACACATATTATTCCCTCAATTAGTGGATATTTTCACAAAAAAGTGAAATTTTCAAAAATTCAGAAAATTGCCTTAAAATGACGAAATATCAAGGACTCATTGCGCGAATCGCTCTGGAACTGAAATCGGAACGCTCACTGACATTTCCCCTATCTGAAAGTCTCATAAACGCCAGAGAAATGACTAAGTCCAAAAAAAAATTTTTTCAACTTTTTTCAATTTTACCCTCGTGGGATATATATTCTACCCACACACATTTGGAACTCTCCTGGGGTACCCTCACACATATTATTCCCTCATTTAGTGGATATTTTCACAAAAAAGTGAAATTTTCAAAAATCCAGAAAATTGGCTGAAAACAACTAAATATCAAGGACTCAGTGGGCGAATCGCTCTGGAACTGAAATCGGAACGCTCACTGACATTTCCCCTATCTGAAAGTCTGATAAACGCCGGAAAAATGACTAAGTCCAAAAAAAAAAATTGTAAACTTTTTTCAATTTTATCCCCGTGGGATATATATTCTACCCACACACATTTGGAACTCTCCTGGGGTACCCTCACACATATTATTCCCTCATTTAGTGGATATTTTCCCAAAAAGTGAAATTTTCAAAAATCCAGAAAATTGCCTGAAAATTACAAAATATCAAGGACTCATCCGGAGAATCGTTCTGAAACTGAAATTGGAACGCTTGCTGACATTTCCCCTATCTGAAAGTCTGATAAACACCGGAAAAATTACTAAGTTAAAAAAAAAAAAAATTTTCAACTTTTTTCAATTTTACCCCCGTGGGATATATATTCTACCCACACACATTTGGAACTCTCCTGGGGTACCCTCACACATATTATTCCCTCATTTAGTGGATATTTTCACAAAAAAAGTGAAATTTTCAAAAATCCAAAATATTGGCTGAAAACGAGTAAATATCAAGGACTCATTGGGCGAATCGCTCTGGTACTGAAATCGGAACGCTCATTGGCATTTGCCCTATCTGAAAGTCTGATAAAATGACTAAGTCCAAAAAAAAAATTTTTTAACTTTTTTCAATTTTACCCCAGTGGGATATATATTCTACCCACACACATTTGGAACTCTCCTGGGGTACCCTCACACATATTATTCCCTCATTTAGTGGATATTTTCACAAAAAAGTGTAAATTTTCAAAAATTCAGAAAATTGCCTGAAAACGACTAAATATCAACTACTCATACGGCGAATCGCTCTGGAACTGAAATGGGAACGCTCACTGACATTTCCCCTATCTGAAAGTCTGATAAACACCGGAAAAATGACTAAGTCTAAAAAAAATTTTTTTTGGACTTTTTTCAATTTTACCCCCGTGGGATATATATTTAACCCACACATATTTAGAACTCTCCTGGGGTACCCTCACGCATATTATTCCCTCATTTAGTGGATATTTTCACAAAAAAAGTGAAATTTTCAAAAATCCAGAAAATTGGCTGAAAACGACTAAATATCAAGGACTCATTGGGTGAAGCGCTCTGGAACTGAAATCGGAATGCTCACTGACATTTCCCCTATCTGAAAGTCTGATAACACCGGAAAAATGACTAAGTCCAAAAAAAAATTTTTTTCAATTTTACCCCCGTGGGATATATATTCTACCCACACACATTTGAAACTCTCCTAGGGTACCCTCACACATATTATTCCCTCATTTAGTGGATATTTTCACAAAAAAGTGAAATTTTCAAAAATTCAGAAAATTGCCTGAAAATGACGAAATATCAAGGACTCATCCGGCGAATCGCTCTGGAACTGAAATCGGAATGCTCAATGACATTTGCCCTATCTGAAAGTCTGATAAACGTCGGAAAAATGACTAAGTCCAAAAATTTTTTTTTTAAATTTTACCCCCGTGGGATATATATTCTACCCACACACATTTGGAACTCTCCTGGGGTACCCTCACACATATTATTCCCTCATTTAGTGGATATTTTCACAAAAAAGTGAAATTTTCAAAAATCCAAAATATTGGCTGAAAACAACTAAATATCAAGGACTCATTGGGCGAATCGCTCTGGAACTGAAATCGGAATGCTCACTGACATATGCCCTATCTGAAAGTCTGAAAAAATGACTAAGTCCAAAAAAAATAATTTTCACCTTTTTTCAATTTTACCCCCGTGGGATATATATTCTACCCACACACATTTGGAACTCTCCTGGGGTACCCTCACACATATTATTCCCTCATTTAGTGGATATTTTCACAAAAAAGTGAAATTTTCAAAAATTCAGAAAATTGGCTGAAAACGACTAAATATCAAGGACTCATTGGGCAAATCGCTCTGGAACTGAAATCGGAACGCTAACTGACATTTTCCCTATCTGAAAGTCTGATAAAGGCCGGAAAAATGACTAAGTCCAAAAAAAAATTTTTTCAATTTTACCCCCGTGGGATATATATTCTACCCACACACATTTGGAACGCTCCTGGGGTACCCTCACACATATTATCACCTCATTTAGTGGATATTTTCACAAAAAAGTGAAATTTTCAAAAATCCAAAATATTGGCTGAAAACAACTAAATATCAAGGACTCATTGGGCAATTCGCTCTGGAACTGAAATCGGAATGCTCACTGACATTTGCCCTATCTGAAAGTCTAATAAACGCCGGAAAAATGACTAAGTCCAAAAAAAAAAATTGTAAACTTTTTTCAATTTTACCCCCGTGGGATATATATTCTACCCACACACATTTGGAACTCTCCTGGGGTACCCTCACACATATTATTCCCTCATTTAGTGGATATTTTCCCAAAAAAGTGAAATTTTCAAAAATCCAGAGAATTGACTGAAAACGACGAAATATCAAGGACTCATCCGGAGAATCGTTCTGGAACTGAAATCGGAACGCTCGCTGACATTTCCCCTATCTGAAAGTCTGATAAACACCGGAAAAATTACTAAGTTAAAAAAAAAAATTTTTCAACTTTTTTCAATTTTACCCCGTGGGATATATATTCTACCCACACACATTTGGAACTCTCTTGGGGTATCCTCACACATATTATTCCCTCATTTAGTGGATATTTTCACAAAAAAGTGAAATTTTCAAAAATCGAAAATATTGGCTGAAAACGACTAAATATCAAGGACTCATTGGGCGAATCGCTCTGGAACTGAAATCGGAATGCTCACTGACATATGCCCTATCTGAAAGTCTGAAAAAATGACTAAGTCCAAAAAAAATATTTTTCACCTTTTTTCAATTTTACCCCCGTGGGATATATATTCTACCCACAAACATTTGGAACTCTTCTGGGGTACCCTCACACATATTATTCCCTCATTTAGTGGATATTTTCACAAAAAAGTGAAATTTTCAAAAATTCAGAAAATTGGCTGAAAACGACTAAATATCAAGGACTCATTGGGCGAAGCGCTCTGGAACTGAAATCGGAAGGCTCACTGACATTTCCCCTATCTGAAAGTCAGATAAACGCTGGAAAAATGACTAAGTCCAAAAAAAAAATTTTTTCAACTTTTCAATTTTACTCTCGTGGGATATATATTCTACCCACACACATTTGGAACTCTCCTGTAGTACCCTCACACATATTATCCCCTCATTTAGTGGATATTTTCACAAAAAAGTGAAATTTTCAAAAATCCAGAAAATTTCCTGACAACGACGGAATATCAAGGACTCATCCGGAGAATCATTCTGGAACTGAAATCGGAACGCTCGCTGACATTTCCCCTATCTGAAAGTTTGATAAACACCGGAAAAATTACTAAGTTAAAAAAAAAAACATTTTTCAACTTTTTTCAATTTTACTCTCGAGGGATATATATTCTACCCACACACATTTGGAACTCTCCTGGAGTACCCTCACACATATTATTCCCTCATTTAGTGGATATTTTCACAAAAAAGTGAAATTTTCAAAAATCCAGAAAATTGACTGAAAACGACTAAATATCAAGGACTCATTGGGCGAATCGCTCTGGAACTGAAATCGGAATGCTCACTAACATTTGCCCTATCTGAAAGTCTGATAAACGCCAGAAAAATAACTAAGTCCAAAAAAAAAATTTTTCACCTTTTTTCAATTTTACCCCCGTGGGATATTTATTCTACCCACACACATTTGGAACTCTCCTGGGGTATCCTCACACATATTATTCCCTCATTTAGTGGATATTTTCACAAAAAAGTGACATTTTCAAAAATTCAGAAAATTGCCTGAAAATGACGAAATATCAAGGACTCATCCGGCGAATCGCTCTGGAACTGAAATCGGAATGCTCACTGACATTTGCCCTATCTGAAAGTCTGATAAACGCCGGAAAAATGACTAAGTCCAAAAATTTTTTTTTAAAATTTTACCCCCGTGGGATATATATTCTACCCACACACATTTGGAACTCTCCTGGGGTACCCTCACACATATTATTCCCTCATTTAGTGGATATTTTCACAAAAAAGTGAAATTTTCAAAAATCCAAAATATTGGCTGAAAACAACTAAATATCAAGGACTCATTGGGCGAATCGCTCTGGAACTGAAATCGGAATGCTCACTGACATATGCCCTATCTGAAAGTCTGAAAAAATGACTAAGTCCAAAAAAAATATTTTTCACCTTTTTTCAATTTTACCCCCGTGGGATATATATTCTACCCACAAACATTTGGAACTCTTCTGGGGTACCCTCACACATATTATTCCCTCATTTAGTGGATATTTTCACAAAAAAGTGAAATTTTCAAAAATTCAGAAAATTGGCTGAAAACGACTAAATATCAAGGATTCATTGGGCGAATCGCTCTGGAACGGAAATCAGAACGCTCACTGACATTTGCCCTATCTGAAAGTCTGATAAAGGCCGGAAAAATGACTAAGTCCAAAAAAAATTTTTTTCAATTTTACCCCCGTGGGATATATATTCTACCCACAAACATTTGGAACTCTTCTGGGGTACCCTCACACATATTATTCCCTCATTTAGTGGATATTTTCACAAAAAAGTGAAATTTTCAAAAATCCAGAAAATTGGCTGAAAACGACTAAATATCAAGGACTCATCGGGCGAATCGCTCTGGAACTAAAATCGGAACGCTCACTGACATTTCCCCTATGTGAAAGTCTGATAAACATCGGAAAAATGACTAAGTCCAAAAAAATTTTTTTTTTTAACTTTTTTCTATTTTACCCCCGTGGGATATATATTCTACCCACACACATTTGGAACTCTCCTGGGGTACCCTCACACATATTATTCCCTCATTTAGTGGATATTTTCACAAAAAAGTGAAATTTTCAAAAATCCAGAAAATTGGCTGAAAATGACTAAATATCAAGGACTCATTGGGCGAAGCGCTCTGGAACTGAAATCGGAAGGCTCACTGACATTTCCCCTATCTGAAAGTCAGATAAACGCTGGAAAAATGACTAAGTCCAAAAAAAAAATTTTTTCAACTTTTCAATTTTACTCTCGTGGGATATATATTCTACCCACACACATTTGGAACTCTCCTGTAGTACCCTCACACATATTATCCCCTCATTTAGTGGATATTTTCACAAAAAAGTGAAATTTTCAAAAATCCAGAAAATTGGCTGAAAACGACTAAATATCAAGGACTCATCGGGCGAATCGCTCTGGAACTGAAATCGGAATGCTCACTGACATTTGCCCTATCTGAAAGTCTGATAAACGCCGGAAAAATGACTAAGTCCAAAAAAAAAATGTTTCACCTTTTTTCAATTTTACCCCCGTGGGATATTTATTCTACCCACACACATTTGGAACTCTCCTTGGGTACCCTCACACATATTATTCCCTCATTTAGTGGATATTTTCCCAAAAAAGTGAAATTTTCAAAAATCCAGAAAATTTTCTGACAACGACGGAATATCAAGGACTCATCCGGAGAATCATTCTGGAACTGAAATCGGAACGCTCGCTGACATTTCCCCTATCTGAAAGTCTGATAAACACCGGAAAAATTACTAAGTTAAAAAAAAAAACATTTTTCAACTTTTTTCAATTTTACTCTCGAGGGATATATATTCTATCCACACACATTTGGAACTCTCCTGGAGTACCCTCACACATATTATTCCCTCATTTAGTGGATATTTTCACAAAAAAGTGAAATTTTCAAAAATCCAGAAAATTGACTGAAAACGACTAAATATCAAGGACTCATTGGGCGAATCGCTCTGGAACTGAAATCGGAATGCTCACTGACATTTGCCCTATCTGAAAGTCTGATAAACGCCGGAAAAATAACTAAGTCCAAAAAAAAATTTTTTCACCTTTTTTCAATTTTACCCCCGTGGGATATTTATTCTACCCACACACATTTGGAACTCTCCTGGGGTATCCTCACATATATTATTCCCTCATTTAGTGGATATTTTCACAAAAAAGTGACATTTTCAAAAATTCAGAAAATTGCCTGAAAATGACGAAATATCAAGGACTCATCCGGCGAACCGCTCTGGAACTTAAATCGGAATGCTCACTGACATTTGCCCTATCTGAGAGTCTGATAAACGCCGGAAAAATGACTAAGTCCAAAAAATTTTTTTTTAAATTTTACCCCCGTGGGATATATATTCTACCCACACACATTTGGAACTCTCCTGGGGTACCCTCACACATATTATTCCCTCATTTAGTGGATATTTTCACAAAAAAGTGAAATTTTCAAAAATCCAGAAAATTGGCTGAAAATGACTAAATATCAAGGACTCATTGGGCGAATCGCTCTGGAACTGAAATCGGAATGCTCACTGACATATGCCCTATCTGAAAGTCTGAAAAAATGACTAAGTCCAAAAAAAATATTTTTCACCTTTTTTCAATTTTACCCCCGTGGGATATATATTCTACCCACAAACATTTGGAACTCTTCTGGGGTACCCTCACACATATTATTCCCTCTTTTAGTGGATATTTTCACAAAAAAGTGAAATTTTCAAAAATTCAGAAAATTGGCTGAAAACGACTAAATATCAAGGACTCATTGGGCGAATCGCTCTGGAACTGAAATCGGAACGCTCACTGACATTTGCCCTATCTGAAAGTCTGATAAAGGCCGGAAAAATGACTAAGTCCAAAAAAAATTTTTTTCAATTTTACCCCCGTGGGATATATATTCTACCCACACACATTTGGAACTCTCCTGGGGTACCCTCACACATATTATTCCCTCATTTAGTGGATATTTTCACAAAAAAGTGAAATTTTCAAAAATCCAAAATATTGGCTGAAAACAACTAAATATCAAGGACTCATTGGGCGAATCGCTCTGGAACTGAAATCGGAATGCTCAATGACATATGCCCTATCTGAAAGTCTGAAAAAATGACTAAGTCCAAAAAAAATATTTTTCACCTTTTTTCAATTTTACCCCCGTGGGATATATATTCTACCCACACACATTTGGAACTCTTCTGGGTTACCCTCACACATATTATTCCCTCATTTAGTGGATATTTTCACAAAAAAGTGAAATTTTCAAAAAATTCAGAAAATTGGTGAAAACGACTAAATATCAAGGACTCATTGGGCGAATCGCTCTGGAACTGAAATCGGAACGCTCACTGACATTTCCCCTATGTGAAAGTCTGATAAACGCTGGAAAAATGACTAAGTCCAAAAAAAAAATTTTTTCAACTTTTCAATTTTACTCTCGTGGGATATATATTCTACCCACACACATTTGGAACTCTCCTGTAGTACCCTCACACATATTATCCCCTCATTTAGTGGATATTTTCACAAAAAAGTGAAATTTTCAAAAATCCAGAAAATTGGCTGAAAACGACTAAATATCAAGAACTCATTGGGCGAATCGCTCTGGAACTGAAATCGGAATGCTCACTGACATTTGCCCTAACTGAAAGTCTGATAAGCACCGGAAAAATGACTAAGTCCAAAAAATTTTTTTTTTTAACTTTTTTCAATTTTACCCCCGTGGGATATATATTCTACCCACACACATTTGGAACTCTCCTGGGGTACCCTCACACATATTATTCCCTCATTTAGTGGATATTTTCCCAAAAAAGTGACATTTTCAAAAATTCAGAAAATTGCCTGAAAATGACGAAATATCAAGGACTCATCCGTCGAACCGCTCTGGAACTTAAATCGGAATGCTCACTGACATTTGCCCTATCTGAGAGTCTGATAAACGCCGGAAAAATGACTAAGTACAAAAAATTTTTTTTAAAATTTTACCCCCGTGGGATATTTATTCTACCCACACACATTTGGAACTCTCCTGGGGTACCCTCACACATATTATTCCCTCATTCAGTGGATATTTTCCCAAAAAAGTGAAATTTTCAAAAATCCAGAAAATTGCCTGAAAACGACGAAATGTCAAGGACTCATCCGGAGAATCATTCTGGAACTGAAATCGGAACGCTCTCTCACATTTCCCCTATCTGAAAGTCTGATAAACACCGGAAAAATTACTAAGTTCAAAAAAAACACATTTTTCAACTTTTTCAATTTTACCCCCGTGGGATATATATTCTACCCACACACATTTGGAACTCTCCTGGGGTACCCTCACACATATTTTTCCTTCATTTAGTGGATATTTTCACAAAAAAAGTGAAATTTTCAAAAATCCAGAAAATTGGCTGAAAACGACTAAATATCAAGGAATCATTGGGCGAATCGCTCTGGAACTGAAATCGTAACGCTCACTGACATTTGCCCTATCTGAAAGTCTGATAAACACTGGAAAAATGACAAAGTCCAAAAAAAATTTTTTGTTCAATGTTACCCCCGTGGGATATATATTCTACCCACACACATTTGGAACTCTCCTGGGGTACCCTCTCACATATTATTCCCTCATTTAGTGGATATTTTCACAAAAAAGTGAAATTTTCAAAAATCCAAAATATTGGCTGAAAACAACTAAATATCAAGGACTCATTGGGCGAATCGCTCTGGAACTGAAATCGGAATGCTCACTGACATATGCCCTATCTGAAAGTCTGAAAAAATGACTAAGCCCAAAAAAAAATGTTTTCAACTTTTTTCAATTTTAACCCCGTGGGATATATATTCTACCCACACACATTTGGAACTCTCCTGGGGTACCCTCACACATATTATTCCCTCATTTAGTGGATATTTTCACAAAAAAAGTGAAATTTTCAAAAATTCAGAAAATTGCCTGAAAATGACGAAATATCAAGGACTCATTGGGCGAATCGCTCTGGAACTGAAATCGGAACGCTCACTGACATTTGCCCTATCTGAAAGTCAGATAAACGCCGGAAAAATGACTAAGTCCAAAAAAAAAATTTTTCAACTTTTTCAATTTTACCCCCGTGGGATATATATTCTACCCACACACATTTGGAACTCTCCTGGGGTACCCTCACACATATTATTCCTTCATTTAGTGGATATTTTCACAAAAAAGTGAAATTTTCAAAAATCCAGAAAATTGGCTGAAAACGACTAAATATCAAGGACTCATTGGGCGAATCGCTCTGGAACTGAAATCGGAACGCTCACTGACATTTGCCCTATCTGAAAGTCTGATAAACGCCGGAAAAATGACTAAGTCCAAAAAAAAATTTTTTCACCTTTTTTCAATTTTACCCCCTTGGGATATTTATTCTACCCACACACATTTGGAACTCTCCTGGGGTACCCTCACACATATTATTCCCTCATTTAGTGGATATTTTCACAAAAAAGTGAAATTTTCAAAAATTCAGAAAATTGCCTGAAAATGACGAAATATCAAGGACTCATCCGGAGAATCGCTCTGGAGCTGAAATTGGAACGCACACTGACATTTCCCCTATCTGAAAGTCTGATCAACAAGGGAAAAATGACTAAGTCCAAAAAAAAAATTTTTTCAACTTTTTTCAATTTTTCCCCCGTGGGATATATATTCTACACACACACATTTGGAACTCTCCTGGGGTACCCTCACACATATTATTCCCTCATTTAGTGGATATTTTCACAAAAAAGTGAAATTTTCAAAAATTCAGAAAATTGCCTGAAAATGACGAAAAATCAAGGACTCATTGGGCGAATCGCTCTGGAACTGAAATCGGAACGCTCACTGACATTTGCCCTATCTGAAAGTCTGATAAATGCCGGAAAAAATGACTAAGTCCAAAAAAAAAATTTTTCAATTTTACCCCCGTGGGATATATATTCTACCCACACACATTTGGAACTCTCCTGGGGTACCCTCACACATATTATTCCCTCATTTAGTGGATATTTTCACAAAAAAGTGAAATTTTCAAAAATCCAAAATATTGGCTGAAAACAACTAAATATCAAGGACTCATTGGGCGAATCGCTCTGGAACTGAAATCGGAATGCTCACTGACATATGCCCTATCTGAAAGTCTGAAAAAATGACTAAGCCCAAAAAAAAATGTTTTCAACTTTTTTCAATTTTAACCCCGTGGGATATATATTCTACCCACACACATTTGGAACTCTCCTGAGGTACCCTCACACATATTATTCCCTCATTTAGTGGATATTTTCACAAAAAAGTGAAATTTTCAAAAATTCAGAAAATTGCCTGAAAATGACGAAATATCAAGGACTCATTGGGCGAATCGCTCTGGAACTGAAATCGGAACGCTCACTGACATTTGCCCTATCTGAAAGTCTGATAAATGCCGGAAAAAATGACTAAGTCCAAAAAAAAAATTTTTCAATTTTACCCCCTTTGGATATATATTCTACCCACACACATTTGGAACTCTCCTGGGGTACCCTCACACATATTATTCCTTCATTTAGTGGATATTTTCACAAAAAAGTGAAATTTTCAAAAATCCAAAATATTGGCTGAAAACAACTAAATATCAAGGACTCATTGGGCGAATCGCTCTGGAACTGAAATCGGAATGCTCACTGACATATGCCCTATCTGAAAGTCTGAAAAAATGACTAAGCCCAAAAAAAAATGTTTTCAACTTTTTTCAATTTTAACCCCGTGGGATATATATTCTACCCACACACATTTGGAACTCTCCTGAGGTACCCTCACACATATTATTCCCTCATTTAATGGATATTTTCACAAAAAAGTGAAATTTTCAAAAATTCAGAAAATTGCCTGCAAATGAGTAAATATCAAGGACTCATTGGGCGAATCGCTCTGGAACTGAAATCGGAACGCTCACTGACATTTGCCCTATCTGAAAGTCTGATAAATGCCGGAAAAAATGACTAAGTCCAAAAAAAAATTTTTTTAAACTTTTTTCAATTTTACCCCCGTGGGATATATATTCTACCCACTCACATTTTGAACTCTCCTGGGGTACCCTCACACATATTATTCCCTCATTTAGTGGATATTTTCACAAAAAAGTGAAATTTTCAAAAATCCAGAAAATTGGCTGAAAACGACTAAATATCAAGGACTCATTGGGCGAATCGCTCTGGAACTGAAATCGGAATGCTCACTGACATATGCCCTATCTGAAAGTCTGAAAAAATGACTAAGTCCAAAAAAAAGTTTTTCACTTTTTTTCAATTTTACCCCCGTGGGATATATATTCTACCCACACACATTTGGAACTCTCCTGGGGTACCCTCACACATATTTTTCCTTCATTTAGTGGATATTTTCACAAAAAAAGTGAAATTTTCAAAAATCCAGAAAATTGGCTGAAAACGACTAAATATCAAGGAATCATTGGGCGAATCGCTTTGGAACTGAAATCGTAACGCTCACTGACATTTGCCCTATCTGAAAGTCTGATAAACACTGGAAAAATGACTAAGTCCAAAAAAAATTTTTTGTTCAATGTTACCCCCGTGGGATATATATTCTACCCACACACATTTGGAACTCTCCTGGGGTACCCTCACACATATTATTCCCTCATTTAGTGGATATTTTCACAAAAAAGTGAAATTTTCAAAAATCCAAAATATTGGCTGAAAACAACTAAATATCAAGGACTCATTGGGCGAATCGCTCTGGAACTGAAATCGGAATGCTCACTGACATATGCCCTATCTGAAAGTCTGAAAAAATGACTAAGCCCAAAAAAAAATGTTTTCAACTTTTTTCAATTTTAACCCCGTGGGATATATATTCTACCCACACACATTTGGAACTCTCCTGGGGTACCCTCACACATATTATTCCCTCATTTAGTGGATATTTTCACAAAAAAAGTGAAATTTTCAAAAATTCAGAAAATTGCCTGAAAATGACGAAATATCAAGGACTCATTGGGCGAATCGCTCTGGAACTGAAATCGGAACGCTCACTGACATTTGCCCTATCTGAAAGTCTGATAAATGCCGGAAAAAATGACTAAGTCCAAAAAAAAATTTTTTTCAACTTTTTTCAATTTTACCCCCGTGGGATATATATTCTACCCACACACATTTGGAACTCTCCTGGGGTACCCTCACACATATTATTCCTTCATTTAGTGGATATTTTCACAAAAAAGTGAAATTTTCAAAAATCCAGAAAATTGGCTGAAAACGACTAAATATCAAGGACTCATTGGGCGAATCGCTCTGGAACTGAAATTGGAACTCTCACTGACATTTCCCCTATCTGAAAGTCAGATAAACGCCGGAAAAATGACTAAGTCCAAAAAAAAAATTTTTCAATTTTACCCCCGTGGAATATATATTTTACCCACACACATTTGGAACTCTCCTGGGGTACCATCACACATATTATTCCCTCATTTAGTGGATATTTTCATAAAAAAGTGAAATTTTCAAAAATCCCGAAAATTGGCTGAAAACGACTAAATATCAAGTGTTAGAACCTTGCTGTTAGGTTTTTTTTCCTTTGCTGGTCACATGACCTTGTTGGCCTATTTAATCCTGCTCCGCCCTTCTGGCTTTGCTGGACTTCATTGTATATCTACTTTCTAGCTAGCCTGTGCTCTGTATCTAACTCTGTTAGTTTGCTTGGTCTACGGACCTCTAGGTTCTATCTATTTTGTTTGTTCGTCTGTCTGCTGCTATTTCTGTTAGGAGGTGTCCCATATTCCTCCCAGTCCTTAGTACTTGTAGGGATTCCCTCCCCAAATCTATAGGTCTCCGTACAGACTAGATTAGGACTTTAGCAGGTCTGATCGCAGGATCAGGTTCCCTGTTACATCGTAGGGATTCAGCTGAGTCTTATAGTAGGGACAGATCTCCTCTCTTTCCTTAGCTTTGGTAGCAGAACATAACAGTAAGTCCAGCCTGTAAATTCTCTAAGGAAAGATTTTTTTTTTGTTCCATCATGGTGTCGGTTCAGGATTTGGCTAAACACCTGCAGGGACTCTCTCTGGAAGTGGCCGAGCTCCGTCAGCACGTGAGTAACTGTCCTGGAGCATATTTCTTGGAGCCTAAGGTATGTTTGCCGGATTTATTTTTTGGTGAACATCGAGAATTTTTTTCATTTAAAAATGCTTGCTTATTGTATTTTCGTTTGAGACCCAAGTCCTCTGGGGATGAATCCCAGCGCGTAGGGTTCATAATGTCACTTTTGCGCAAAGAGCCTCAGGAGTGGGCCTTTTCTTTGCAACCTAGTGATACATGCTTCAGATCAGTGGATAGTTTTTTTTCTGCTTTAGGACTATTATATGATGATCCTGACCGTGTGGCATCAGCTGAGACTGAGTTGAGACGTTTAAAACAAGGATCAGGTAATATGGAAAAATATTGTACACATTTTCGTCGTTGGTCCACTCAAACAGGGTGGAACGATTCTGCTCTGAAAAGTCTATTTCTTGCTGGGCTCAGTGAAAAGGTTAAAGACCTGCTAATTGCTTATCCTACACCTGAGGATTTGCAACAGGCTATGCAATTAGCTATACGGGTGGACAGAAGACTGCGTGCTAGGGTTAATGAGAGCAAATCCTCTGCTATGTCAGTTTCTGGTTATGATAATGTGTGTACTAACAGTGGTGAACCGATGGAGATTGGATCGGTGGCACCCCGCTCTCAAGAAAAACACCGTCGTTTTTCAGAAGGCTTGTGTTTTTATTGTGGAAAATCTGGTCATTTGATTAAAGGCTGTGAGCTTCGTATGAAGAAAGAAAAAAAAATGGTCAGTCACGCCCGTATTGCCTGTTTAAATTCCAAGGGTATATTTTTAGCTGCTTCCACGATTGCTCAGGAAAAATTAATGGAATTTCGGGTGTTTGTTGATTGCGGGTCTACACTGAATGTTATTGATGGGGGATTCGTGGAAAAACTCAATTTAAAACCTGAACCTTTATCATCCCCCATTGCTGTGGTTTCTGTGGATGGCTCCCCTTTGAAGAATATTACTCTCAAGGTCAGTGAATTTCCTCTCACTATTAATGGTGTTCACCATGAGAAATTGGATTTGGTAGTGTTGAATAACTTGCCTTCTCCAGTAATATTGGGTTTGCCCTGGTTAAAATTTCACAATCCTGTACTGGATTGGTCTACCAGTGAAATTAAATCCTGGAGCCATAAATGTTATGACAAGTGTTGTAACGGGCGTATTGCAGCTTTGGATAGGGGAGAATTGCCTGTTCCTATTCAGGATTTTTGGAGAGTTTTTTCTGAGAAAGAATCGCAGGTTTTGCCTCCCCATAGAGACTATGATTGTTCTATTGAATTTGTCCCTGGAGCGACTCTTCCTAAAAGTCGTTTATTTAACCTTACTATTCCTGAGAGGAAGGCTTTGGAGGAATACATACAGACAAGTTTGGCCGCCGGTCACATTAGGCCCTCTAAGTCTCCTGTGGCGGTTGGATTTTTTTTTGTAAAAAAAAAGGACGGCGGTTTACGTCCTTGTCTGGATTTTCGTGAGATTAACAAAATTACGGTACGCAATCCTTACCCACTGCCATTGATTCCTGATCTGTTTAACCAGTTATTGGGGGCCAAGTGGTTCTCTAAAATTGACCTTAAGGGGGCATACAATCTGTTGCGCATGAAGGAGGGTGATGAATGGAAGACTGCTTTTAACACTCCTGTGGGTCATTTTGAGAATCTGGTTATGCCTTTTGGTCTTACTAATGCTCCTGCATTTTTTCAGAATCTGATTAATGACATCCTTAGACCTTTGATCGGTAAAAATGTGGTTGTGTATTTGGATGACATTTTGATTTATTCGCCAGATCTGGAGTCTCATTGGCGGAGCGTGCGTGAGGTATTACAGTTATTAATGGACAATTCGCTTTTTGCTAAGCTGGAGAAATGTGAGTTCGCTGTACAGAGAATTAGTTTTTTGGGCTACATTATCTCCAGCAAAGGTTTTGAGATGGATCCGGTTAAGGTTCAGGCTGTGCAGGAATGGCCTAGGCCTATTGGTTTGAAATCAATACAGAGGTTTTTGGGTTTCGCCAATTACTATAGAAAATTCATAAAAAATTTTTCTAGTATTGTCAAACCTCTGACTGATCTCACCAGGAAAGGTGCTGATGCGGTTCAGTGGTCTTCTGAGGCCATTGAAGCTTTTGTGTATCTCAAGGAGAGGTTCACCTCTGCTCCCATCCTTATGCAGCCTGATGTTACTAGGCCGTTTTTGGTTGAGGTTGATGCTTCCTCTGTGGGGGTTGGCGCAGTATTGTCTCAGGATAACGGGGATGGATTACATCCCTGTGCATTTTTTTCAAAAAAATTTTCGGAGACTGAATTGAATTACGATATTGGTAATCGGGAATTATTGGCTATTAAACTTGCATTTGAACACTGGCGCCACTTCTTGGAAGGTGCGGAATTTCCCGTTCAGGTTCTTACGGATCATAAAAATCTGATATATCTTGACGCTGCCAAGCGCCTGAATGCCCGTCAGGCTAGGTGGGCACTGTTTTTCTCGCGGTTTAATTTCTCCGTTACTTACATCCCTGGTACTAAGAATGTTAAGGCGGATGCCTTGTCTCGCAGTTTTTCTCCCATAGTCGGTGCTGAGAAAGAGGAAAACATTTTACAAGAAGGTGTTGTGATAGCTGCTTTAGACTCCGTTTTGGAAGATGAGATTCTTAAAGCTCAGGAGAATGCCCCATCTAACACTCCTCATGGGAGGTTGTTTGTGCCTGGGACCTTTAGGAGAGATTTGTTTGTTGAGTGTCACGAATCTCGGTTGGCAGGTCATCCCGGAATCTCTGAGACCAAGAGACTGGTGGGTCGCAGTTTTTGGTGGCCTGGATGGCAGAAGGAAGTCATTAAGTGGGTGCGCCAATGTACTATATGTGCTAGATCTAAGTCCTCACATACTCCTGCTGCGGGGTTGCTTTGTCCTTTGGAGGTCCCCAGTGCTCCTTGGACACATTTGGCTATGGACTTTATAACTGACCTTCCCCCCTCTGAGGGTTTTACTGTCATCTGGGTGGTCGTGGACCGTTTTAGCAAGATGTGTCACTTGGTTCCCTTCGTCAAACTGCCCTGCGCTAAAACTCTCGCTAAGGCCTTTGTCAAGGAAATTGTCAGACTTCATGGCGTTCCTACTGACATTGTTTCTGATAGGGGTCCTCAGTTCGTGGCTCGTTTTTGGCGTGCCTTTTGTGACAGGTTGGGAATTCATTTGTCGTTTTCGTCCGGATATCATCCTGAATCTAATGGCCAGACAGAAAGGAAAAACCAGGATGTTGAGCAGTTCTTGCGTTGTTTTGTGGCAGACAATCAAGAGGGGTGGTCTGAGTTTCTGCCACTTGCCGAATTTGCTCTGAACAATCATACATCTTCTTCTGCTGGTTGTTCGCCTTTTTTTTGTTGTTCTGGGAGACATCCGTCGTTTGGGTCGTTCTCCAAGTTGGGATCTGCCGTGCCTGAGGAGGAGAATTTTTCCGGTGATTTGGAAAGAGTTTGGACGGATGTGCGTGGTAATCTTCAGGAGGCCAACAGAAAATCTAAAGACTACTTTGATAGGAAACGACAGGAGGTTTTGTTCGCTGTTGGTGACATGGTTTGGTTGTCCTCTAGGAATCTGCGGTTGAGGATTCCTTCTAAGAAATTGGGTCCCAAGTTTGTAGGGCCCTTTAAGGTGCTTCAGGTTGTCAACCAATCTGCTGTTAGGTTGGAGGTTCCTACCTCCTGGAGAATTAATCCGGTCTTTCATGTCTCTCTGTTAAAAAAAGCTGTTGTGTCGGATGGTGACGCCTCTGCCTCTGTTCCTCCGGTGGTGGAGGACGGGGAATATGAAATTTCTCGCATCCTTGACTCTAGACGATATAGAGGTAGTTTGCAGTATCTTGTGGCCTGGAAAGGTTTCGGACCCGAGGATAACTCTTGGGTGAGGTCAGATGATGTTTCCGCGTCCAGACTTATCAGAGCGTTTCACAGGAGATTTCCTGATAAGCCTGGTCCTAGGGGATCCGGAGGATCCTCTTAGAAGGGGGGGTACTGTTAGAACCTTGCTGTTAGGTTTTTTTTCCTTTGCTGGTCACATGACCTTGTTGGCCTATTTAATCCTGCTCCGCCCTTCTGGCTTTGCTGGACTTCATTGTATATCTACTTTCTAGCTAGCCTGTGCTCTGTATCTAACTCTGTTAGTTTGCTTGGTCTACGGACCTCTAGGTTCTATCTATTTTGTTTGTTCGTCTGTCTGCTGCTATTTCTGTTAGGAGGTGTCCCATATTCCTCCCAGTCCTTAGTACTTGTAGGGATTCCCTCCCCAAATCTATAGGTCTCCGTACAGACTAGATTAGGACTTTAGCAGGTCTGATCGCAGGATCAGGTTCCCTGTTACATCGTAGGGATTCAGCTGAGTCTTATAGTAGGGACAGATCTCCTCTCTTTCCTTAGCTTTGGTAGCAGAACATAACATCAAGGACTCATTGGGCGAATCGCTCTGGAACTGAAATCGGAATTCTCACTGACATTTGCCCTATCTGAAAGTCTGATAAACGCCGGAAAAATGACTAAGTCCAAAAAAAAAATTTTCCACCTTTTTTCACTTTTACCCCCTTGGGATATTTATTCTACCCACACACATTTGGAACTCTCCTGGGGTACCCTCACACATATTATTCCCTCATTTAGTGGATATTTTCACAAAAAAGTGAAATTTTCAAAAATTCAGAAAATTGCCTGAAAATGACGAAATATCAAGGACTCATCCGGAGAATCACTCTGGAGCTGAAATTGGAACGCTCACTGACATTTCCCCTATCTGAAAGTCTGATAAACAAGGGAAAAATGACTAAGTCCGAAAAAAAAATTTTTTCAACTTTTTTCAATTTTTCCCCCGTGGGATATATATTCTACACACACACATTTGGAACTCTCCTGGGGTACCCTCACACATATTATTCCCTCATTTAGTGGATATTTTCACAAAAAAGTGAAATTTTCAAAAATTCAGAAAATTGCCTGAAAATGACGAAATATCAAGGACTCATTGGGCGAATCGCTCTGGAACTGAAATCGAAACGCTCACTGACATTTGCCCTATCTGAAAGTCTGATAAATGCCGGAAAAAATGACTAAGTCCAAAAAAAAAATTTTTCAATTTTACCCCCGTGGAATATATATTCTACCCACACACATTTGGAACTCTCCTGGGGTACCCTCACACATATTATTCCCTCATTTAGTGGATATTTTCACAAAAAAGTGAAATTTTCAAAAATCCAAAATATTGGCTGAAAACAACTAAATATCAAGGACTCATTGGGCGAATCGCTCTGGAACTGAAATCGGAATGCTCACTGACATATGCCCTATCTGAAAGTCTGAAAAAATGACTAAGCCCAAAAAAAAATGTTTTCAACTTTTTTCAATTTTAACCCCGTGGGATATATATTCTACCCACACACATTTGGAACTCTCCTGAGGTACCCTCACACATATTATTCCCTCATTTAGTGGATATTTTCACAAAAAAGTGAAATTTTCAAAAATTCAGAAAATTGCCTGAAAATGACGAAATATCAAGGACTCATTGGGCGAATCGCTCTGGAACTGAAATCGGAACGCTCACTGACATTTGCCCTATCTGAAAGTCTGATAAATGCCGGAAAAAATGACTAAGTCCAAAAAAAAAATTTTTCAGTTTTACCCCTTGGGATATATATTCTACCCACACACATTTGGAACTCTCCTGGGGTACCCTCACACATATTATTCCTTCATTTAGTGGATATTTTCACAAAAAAGTGAAATTTTCAAAAATCCAAAATATTGGCTGAAAACAACTAAATATCAAGGACTCATTGGGCGAATCGCTCTGGAACTGAAATCGGAATGCTCACTGACATATGCCCTATCTGAAAGTCTGAAAAAATGACTAAGCCCAAAAAAAAATGTTTTCAACTTTTTTCAATTTTAACCCCGTGGGATATATATTCTACCCACACACATTTGGAACTCTCCTGAGGTACCCTCACACATATTATTCCCTCATTTACTGGATATTTTCACAAAAAAGTGAAAGTTTCAAAAATTCTAAATATTGGCTGAAAACAACTAAATATCAAGGTCTCATTGGGCGAATCACTCTGGAACTGAAATCGGAATGCTCACTGACATATGCCCTACCTGAAAGTCTGAAAAAATGACTAAGCCCAAAAAAAAATGTTTTCAACTTATTTCAATTTTAACCCCGTGGGATATATATTCTACCCACACAGATTTGGAACTCTCCTGGGGTACCCTCACACATATTATTCCCTCATTTAATGGATATTTTCACAAAAAAGTGAAATTTTCAGAAATTCAGAAAATTGCCTGAAAATGACGAAATATCAAGGACTCATTGGGCGAATTGCTCTGGAACTGAAATCGGAACGCTCACTGACATTTGCCCTATCTGAAAGTCTGATAAATGCCGAAAAAATGACTAAGTCCAAAAAAAAAATTTTTCAATTTTACCCCCGTGGGATAAATATTCTACCCACACACATTTGGAACTCTCCTGGGGTACCCTCACACATATTATTCCCTCATTTAGTGGATATTTTCACAAAAAAGTGAAATTTTCAAAAATTCAGAAAATTGCCTGAAAATGACGAAATATCAAGGACTCATTGGGCGAATCGCTCTGGAACTGAAATCGAAACGCTCACTGACATTTGCCCTATCTGAAAGTCTGATAAATGCCGGAAAAAATGACTAAGTCCAAAAAAAAAATTTTTCAATTTTACCCCCGTGGAATATATATTCTACCCACACACATTTGGAACTCTCCTGGGGTACCCTCACACATATTATTCCCTCATTTAGTGGATATTTTCACAAAAAAGTGAAATTTTCAAAAATCCAAAATATTGGCTGAAAACAACTAAATATCAAGGACTCATTGGGCGAATCGCTCTGGAACTGAAATCGGAATGCTCACTGACATATGCCCTATCTGAAAGTCTGAAAAAATGACTAAGCCCAAAAAAAAATGTTTTCAACTTTTTTCAATTTTAACCCCGTGGGATATATATTCTACCCACACACATTTGGAACTCTCCTGAGGTACCCTCACACATATTATTCCCTCATTTAGTGGATATTTTCACAAAAAAGTGAAATTTTCAAAAATTCAGAAAATTGCCTGAAAATGACGAAATATCAAGGACTCATTGGGCGAATCGCTCTGGAACTGAAATCGGAACGCTCACTGACATTTGCCCTATCTGAAAGTCTGATAAATGCCGGAAAAAATGACTAAGTCCAAAAAAAAAATTTTTCAGTTTTACCCCTTGGGATATATATTCTACCCACACACATTTGGAACTCTCCTGGGGTACCCTCACACATATTATTCCTTCATTTAGTGGATATTTTCACAAAAAAGTGAAATTTTCAAAAATCCAAAATATTGGCTGAAAACAACTAAATATCAAGGACTCATTGGGCGAATCGCTCTGGAACTGAAATCGGAATGCTCACTGACATATGCCCTATCTGAAAGTCTGAAAAAATGACTAAGCCCAAAAAAAAATGTTTTCAACTTTTTTCAATTTTAACCCCGTGGGATATATATTCTACCCACACACATTTGGAACTCTCCTGAGGTACCCTCACACATATTATTCCCTCATTTACTGGATATTTTCACAAAAAAGTGAAAGTTTCAAAAATTCTAAATATTGGCTGAAAACAACTAAATATCAAGGTCTCATTGGGCGAATCACTCTGGAACTGAAATCGGAATGCTCACTGACATATGCCCTACCTGAAAGTCTGAAAAAATGACTAAGCCCAAAAAAAAATGTTTTCAACTTATTTCAATTTTAACCCCGTGGGATATATATTCTACCCACACAGATTTGGAACTCTCCTGGGGTACCCTCACACATATTATTCCCTCATTTAATGGATATTTTCACAAAAAAGTGAAATTTTCAGAAATTCAGAAAATTGCCTGAAAATGACGAAATATCAAGGACTCATTGGGCGAATTGCTCTGGAACTGAAATCGGAACGCTCACTGACATTTGCCCTATCTGAAAGTCTGATAAATGCCGAAAAAATGACTAAGTCCAAAAAAAAAATTTTTCAATTTTACCCCCGTGGGATAAATATTCTACCCACACACATTTGGAACTCTCCTGGGGTACCCTCACACATATTATTCCCTCATTTAGTGGATATTTTCACAAAAAAGTGAAATTTTCAAAAATCCAAAATATTGGCTGAAAACAACTAAATATCAAGGACTCATTGGGCGAATCGCTCTGGAACTGAAATCGGAACGCTCACTGACATATGCCATATCTGAAAGTCTGAAAAAATGACTAAGCCCAAACAAAAAAGTTTTCAACTTTTTTCAATTTTAACCCCGTGGGATATATATTCTACCCACACACATTTGGAACTCTCCTGGGGTACCCTCACACATATTATTCCCTCATTTAGTGGATATTTTCACAAAAAAGTGAAATTTTCAAAAATTCAGAAAATTGGCTGAAAACGACTAAATATCAAGGACTTATTGGGCGAATCGCTCTGGAACTGAAATCGGAATGCTCACTGACATTTGCCCTATCTGAAAGTCTGATAAATGCCGGAAAAATGACTAAGTCCAAAAAAAAAATTTTCCACCTTTTTTCAATTTTACCCCCGTGGGATATTTATTCTACCCACACACATTTGGAACTCTTCTGGGGTACCCTCACACATATTATTCCCTCATTTAGTGGATATTTTCACAAAAAAGTGAAATTTTCAAAAATTCAGAAATTGGCTGAAAACGACTAAATATCAAGGACTCATTGGGCGAATCGCTCTGGAACTGAAATCGGAACGCTCACTGACATTTGCCCTATCTGATAGTCTGATAAATGCCAGAAAAAATGACTAAGTCCAAAAAAAAAATTTTTCAATTTTACCCCCGTGGGATATATATTCTACCCACACACATTTGGAACTCTCCTGGGGTACCCTCAAACATATTATTCCCTCATTTAGTGGATATTTTCACAGAAAAGTGAAATTTTCAAAAATCCAAAATATTGGCTGAAAACAACTAAATATCAAGGACTCATTGGGCGAATCGCTCTGGAACTGAAATCGGAATGCTCACTGACATATGCCCTATCTGAAAGTCTGAAAAAATGACTAAGCCCAAAAAAAAATGTTTTCAACTTTTTTCAATTTTAACCCCGTGGGATATATATTCTACCCACACACATTTGGAACTCTCCTGGGGTACCCTCACACATATTATTCCCTCATTTAGTGGATATTTTCACAAAAAAGTGAAATTTTCAAAAATCCAGAAAATTGGCTGAAAACGACTAAATATCAAGGACTTATTGGGCGAATCGCTCTGGAACTGAAATCGGAATGCTCACTGACATTTGCCCTATCTGAAAGTCTGATAAACGCCGGAAAAATGACTAAGTCCAAAAAAAAAATTTTTCACCTTTTTTCAATTTTACCCCCGTGGGATATTTATTCTACCCACACACATTTGGAACTCTCCTGGGGTACCCTCACACATATTATTCCCTCATTTAGTGGATATTTTCACAAAAAAGTGAAATTTTCAAAAATCCAGAAAATTGCCTGAAAACGACGAAATATCAAGGACTCATCTGGCGAATCGCTCTGGAACTGAAATCGGAATGCTCACTGACATTTGCCCTATCTGAAAGTCTGATAAATGCCGGAAAAATGACTAAGTCCAAAAAAAAAATTTTCCACCTTTTTTCAATTTTACCCCCGTGGGATATTTATTCTACCCACACACATTTGGAACTCTTCTGGGGTACCCTCACACATATTATTCCCTCATTTAGTGGATATTTTCACAAAAAAGTGAAATTTTCAAAAATTCAGAAATTGGCTGAAAACGACTAAATATCAAGGACTCATTGGGCGAATCGCTCTGGAACTGAAATCGAAACGCTCACTGACATTTGCCCTATCTGAAAGTCTGATAAATGCCGGAAAAAATGACTAAGTCCAAAAAAAAAATTTTTCAATTTTACCCCCGTGGGATATATATTCTACCCACACACATTTGGAACTCTCCTGTGGTACCCTCACACATATTATTCCCTCATTTAGTGGATATTTTCACAAAAAAGTGAAATTTTCAAAAATCCAAAATATTGGCTGAAAACAACTAAATATCAAGGACTCATTGGGCGAATCGCTCTGGAACTGAAATCGGAATGCTCACTGACATATGCCCTATCTGAAAGTCTGAAAAAATGACTAAGCCCAAAAAAAAATGTTTTCAACTTTTTTCAATTTTAACCCCGTGGGATATATATTCTACCTACACACATTTGGAACTCTCCTGAGGTACCCTCACACATATTATTCCCTCATTTAATGGATGTTTTCACAAAAAAGTGAAATTTTCAAAAATTCAGAAAATTGCCTGCAAATGACGAAATATCAAGGACTCATTGGGCGAATCGCTCTGGAACTGAAATCGGAACGCTCACTGACATTTGCCCTATCTGAAAGTCTGATAAATGCCGGCAAAAATGACTAAGTCCAAAAAAAAATTTTTTTCAACTTTTTTCAATTTTACCCCCGTGGGATATATATTCTACCCACACACATTTGGAACCCTCCTGGGGTACCCTCACACATATTATTCCCTCATTTAGTGGATATTTTCACAAAAAAGTGAAATTTTCAAAAATTCTAAATATTGGCTGAAAACAACTAAATATCAAGGTCTCATTGGGCGAATCACTCTGGAACTGAAATCGGAATGCTCACTGACATATGCCCTACCTGAAAGTCTGAAAAAATGACTAAGCCCAAAAAAAAATGTTTTCAACTTATTTCAATTTTAACCCCGTGGGATATATATTCTACCCACACAGATTTGGAACTCTCCTGGGGTACCCTCACACATATTATTCCCTCATTTAATGGATATTTTCACAAAAAAGTGAAATTTTCAGAAATTCAGAAAATTGCCTGAAAATGACGAAATATCAAGAACTCATTGGGCGAATTGCTCTGGAACTGAAATCGGAACGCTCACTGACATTTGCCCTATCTGAAAGTCTGATAAATGCCGAAAAAATGACTAAGTCCAAAAAAAAAATTTTTCAATTTTACCCCCGTGGGATAAATATTCTACCCACACACATTTGGAACTCTCCTGGGGTACCCTCACACATATTATTCCCTCATTTAGTGGATATTTTCACAAAAAAGTGAAATTTTCAAAAATCCAGAAAATTGGCTGAAAACGACTAAATATCAAGGACTTATTGGGCGAATCGCTCTGGAACTGAAATCGGAATGCTCACTGACATATGCCCTATCTGAAAGTCTGAAAAAATGACTAAGCCCAAACAAAAAAGTTTTCAACTTTTTTCAATTTTAACCCCGTGGGATATATATTCTACCCACACACATTTGGAACTCTCCTGGGGTACCCTCACACATATTATTCCCTCATTTAGTGGATATTTTCACAAAAAAGTGAAATTTTCAAAAATTCAGAAAATTGCCTGAAAACGACGAAATATCAAGGACTCATCTGGCGAATCGCTCTGGAACCGAAATCGGAACGCTCACTGACATTTCCCCTATCTGAAAGTCTGATAAACACCGGAAAAATGACTAAGTCAAAAAAAAAAATTTTTTCAACTTTTTTCAATTTTACCCCCGTGGGATATATATTCTACCCACACACATTTGGAACTCTCCTGGGGTACCCTCACACATATTATTCCCTCATTTAGTGGATATTTTCACAAAAAAGTGAAATTTTCAAAAATCCAGAAAATTGGCTGAAAACGACTAAATATCAAGGACTTATTGGGCGAATCGCTCTGGAACTGAAATCGGAATGCTCACTGACATTTGCCCTATCTGAAAGTCTGATAAATGCCGGAAAAATGACTAAGTCCAAAAAAAAAATTTTCCACCTTTTTTCAATTTTACCCCCGTGGGATATTTATTCTACCCACACACATTTGGAACTCTTCTGGGGTACCCTCACACATATTATTCCCTCATTTAGTGGATATTTTCACAAAAAAGTGAAATTTTCAAAAATTCAGAAATTGGCTGAAAACGACTAAATATCAAGGACTCATTGGGCGAATCGCTCTGGAACTGAAATCGGAACGCTCACTGACATTTGCCCTATCTGAAAGTCTGATAAATGCCGGAAAAAATGACTAAGTCCAAAAAAAAAATTTTTCAATTTTACCCCCGTGGGATATATATTCTACCCACACACATTTGGAACTCTCCTGTGGTACCCTCACACATATTATTCCCTCATTTAGTGGATATTTTCACAAAAAAGTGAATTTTTCAAAAATCCAAAATATTGGCTGAAAACAACTAAATATCAAGGACTCATTGGGCGAATCGCTCTGGAACTGAAATCGGAATGCTCACTGACATATGCCCTATCTGAAAGTCTGAAAAAATGACTAAGCCCAAAAAAAAATGTTTTCAACTTTTTTCAATTTTAACCCCGTGGGATATATATTCTACCTACACACATTTGGAACTCTCCTGAGGTACCCTCACACATATTATTCCCTCATTTAATGGATGTTTTCACAAAAAAGTGAAATTTTCAAAAATTCAGAAAATTGCCTGCAAATGACGAAATATCAAGGACTCATTGGGCGAATCGCTCTGGAACTGAAATCGGAACGCTCACTGACATTTGCCCTATCTGAAAGTCTGATAAATGCCGGAAAAAATGACTAAGTCCAAAAAAAAATTTTTTTCAACTTTTTTCAATTTTACCCCCGTGGGATATATATTCTACCCACACACATTTGGAACTCTCCTGGGGTACCCTCACACATATTATTCCCTCATTTAGTGGATATTTTCACAGAAAAGTGAAATTTTCAAAAATCCAAAATATTGGCTGAAAACAACTAAATATCAAGGACTCATTGGGCGAATCGCTCTGGAACTGAAATCGGAATGCTCACTGACATATGCCCTATCTGAAAGTCTGAAAAAATGACTAAGCCCAAAAAAAAATGTTTTCAACTTTTTTCAATTTTAACCCCGTGGGATATATATTCTACCCACACACATTTGGAACTCTCCTGGGGTACCCTCACACATATTATTCCCTCATTTAGTGGATATTTTCACAAAAAAGTGAAATTTTCAAAAATCCAGAAAATTGGCTGAAAACGACTAAATATCAAGGACTTATTGGGCGAATCGCTCTGGAACTGAAATCGGAATGCTCACTGACATTTGCCCTATCTGAAAGTCTGATAAACGCCGGAAAAATGACTAAGTCCAAAAAAAAAATTTTTCACCTTTTTCAATTTTACCCCCGTGGGATATTTATTCTACCCACACACATTTGGAACTCTCCTGGGGTACCCTCACACATATTATTCCCTCATTTAGTGGATATTTTCACAAAAAAGTGAAATTTTCAAAAATCCAGAAAATTGGCTGAAAACGATTAAATATCAAGTACTCATTGGGCGAATCGCTCTGGAACTGAAATCGGAATGCTCACTGACATTTGCCCTATCTGAAAGTCTGATAAACGCCGGAAAAATGACTAAGTCCAAAAAAAAATTTTTCACCTTTTTTCAATTTTACCCCCGTGGGATATTTATTCTACCCACACACATTTGGAACTCTCCTGGGGTACCCTCAAACATATTATTCCCTCATTTAGTGGATATTTTCACAAAAAAGTGAAATTTTAAAAAATTCAAAATATTGGCTGAAAACAACTAAATATCAAGGACTCATTGGGCGAATCACTCTGGAACTGAAATCGGAATGCTCACTGACATATGCCCTATCTGAAAGTCTGAAAAAATGACTAAGCCCAAAAAAAAATGTTTTCAACTTTTTTCAATTTTAACCCCGTGGGATATATATTCTACCCACACACATTTGGAGCTCTCCTGGGGTACCCTCACACATATTATTCCCTCATTTAATGGATATTTTCACAAAAAAGTGAAATTTTCAGAAATTCAGAAAATTGCCTGAAAATGACGAAATATCAAGGACTCATTGGGCGAATTGCTCTGGAACTGAAATCGGAACGCTCACTGACATTTGCCCTATCTGAAAGTCTGATAAATGCCGGAAAAAATGACTAAGTCCAAAAAAAAAAATTTTTCAATTTTACCCCCTTGGGATATATATTCTACCCACACACATTTGGAAATCTCCTGGGGTACCCTCACACATATTATTCCCTCATTTAGTGGATATTTTCACAAAAAAGTGAAATTTTCAAAAATTCAGAAAATTGCCTGAAAATGACGAAATATCAAGGACTCATTGGGCGAATCGCTCTGGAACTGAAATCCGAACGCTCAGTGACATTTCCCCTATCTGAAAGTCTGATAAACGCCGGAAAAATGACTAAGTCCAAAAAAAAATTTTTTTAAACTTTTTTCAATTTTACCCCCGTGGGATATATATTCTACCCACACACATTTGGAACTCTCCTGGGGTACCCTCACACATATTATTCCCTCATTTAGTGGATATTTTCACAAAAAAGTGAAATTTTCAAAAATTCAGAAAATTGCCTGAAAACGACTAAATATCAAGGAATCATCCGGTGAATCGCTCTGGAACTGAAATCGGAACGCTCACTGACATTTCCCCTATCTGAAAGTCAGATAAACGCCGGAAAAATGACTAAGTCCAAAAAAAAATTTTTTGCAACTTTTTCAATTTTACCCCCGTGGGATATATATTCTACCCACACACATTTGGAACTCTCCTGGGGTACCCTCACACATATTATTCCCTCATTTAGTGGATATTTTCACAGAAAAGTGAAATTTTCAAAAATCCAAAATATTGGCTGAAAACAACTAAATATCAAGGACTCATTGGGCGAATCGCTCTGGAACTGAAATCGGAATGCTCACTGACATATGCCCTATCTGAAAGTCTGAAAAAATGACTAAGCCCAAAAAAAAATGTTTTCAACTTTTTTCAATTTTAACCCCGTGGGATATATATTCTACCCACACACATTTGGAACTCTCCTGGGGTACCCTCACACATATTATTCCCTCATTTAGTGGATATTTTCACAAAAAAGTGAAATTTTCAAAAATCCAGAAAATTGGCTGAAAACGACTAAATATCAAGGACTTATTGGGCGAATCGCTCTGGAACTGAAATCGGAATGCTCACTGACATTTGCCCTATCTGAAAGTCTGATAAACGCCGGAAAAATGACTAAGTGTTAGAACCTTGCTCTTAGTTTTTTTCGTTTGCTGGTCACATGACCTTGTTGGCCTATTTAAGACTGCTCCGCCCTTCTGGCTTTGCTGGACTTCATTGTATAACTACTTTCTAGCTAGCCTGTGCTCTGTATCTAACTCTGTTAGTTTGCTTGGTCTACGGACCTCTATGTTCTATATATTTTGTTTGTTCGTCTGTCTGCTACTATTTCTGTTAGGAGGTGTCCCATTTTCCTCCCAGTCCTTAGTACTTGTAGGGATTCCTTCCCCACATCTATAGGTCTCCGTACAGACTAGCTTAGGACTTTAGCAGGTCTGATCGCAGGATCAGGTTCCCTGTTACATCGTAGGGATTCAGCTGAGTTCTATCGTAGGGACAGATCTCCTCTCTTTCCTTAGCTCTGGTAGCAGAACATAACAGTAAGTCCAGCCTGCAAATTCTCTAAGGAAAGATTTTTCTGTTCCATCATGGTGTCGGTTCAGGATTTGGCTCATCGCCTGCAGGGACTCTCTCTGGAGGTGGCCGAGCTCCGTCAGCACGTGAGTAACTGTCCTGGAGCACATTTCTTGGAGCCTAAGGTATGTTTGCCGGATTTATTTTTTGGTGAACACCGAGAATTTTTTTCATTTAAAAATGCTTGCTTATTGTATTTTCGTTTGAGACCCAAGTCCTCTGGGGATGAATCCCAGTGCATAGGGTTCATAATGTCACCTTTGCGCAAAGAGCCTCAGGAGTGGGCCTTTTCTTTGCAACCTAGTGATACATGCTTCAGATCAGTGGATAGTTTTTTTCTGCTTTGGGACTATTATATGATGATCCTGACCGTGTCGCATCAGCTGAGACTGAGTTGAGACGTTTGAAACAGGGATCAGGTAATGTGGAAAAATATTGTACTCATTTCCGTCGTTGGTCTACTCAAACAGGGTGGAATGATTCTGCTCTGAAAAGTCTTTTTCTTGCTGGGCTCAATGAAAGGGTTAAAGACCTGCTAATTGCTTATCCTACACCTGAAGATTTGCAACAGGCTATGCAATTAGCTATACGGGTGGATAGGAGACTGCGTGCAAGGGTTAATGAGAGCAAATCCTCTGCTATGTCAGTTTCTGGTTATGAGAATGTGTGTACTAACAGTGGTGAACCGATGGAGATTGGATCGGTGGCACCTCGCTCTCAAGAAAAAGACCGTAGATTTTCTGAAGGCTTGTGTTTCTATTGCGGAAAATCTGGTCATTTGATTAAAGGCTGTGAGCTTCGTATGAAGAAAGAAAAAAAAATGGTCAGTCATGCCCGTATTGCCTGTTTAAATTCCAAGGGTGTATTTTTAGCTGCTTCCACGATTGCTCAGAAAAATTAATGGAATTTCGGGTGTTTGTTGATTGTGGGTCTACTCTGAATGTAATTGATGGGGGATTCTTGGAAAGACTCAATTTAAAACCCGAACCTTTATCATCTCCCATTGCTGTGGTTTCTGTGGATGGTTCCCCTTTGAAGAATATTACTCTCAAGGTCTGTGAATTTCCTCTCACTATTAATGGTGTTCACCATGAGAAATTGGATTTGGTAGTTTTGAATAACTTGCCTTCTCCAGTAATATTGGGATTGCCCTGGTTAAAATTTCACAATCCTGTACTGGATTGGTCTACCAGTGAAATTAAATCCTGGAGCCATAAATGTTATGACAAGTGTTGTAACGGGCGTATTGCAGCTTTGGATAGGGGAGAATTGCCTGTTCCTATTCAGGATTTTTGGAGAGTTTTTTCTGAGAAGGAATCGCAGGTTTTGCCTCCCCATAGAGACTATGATTGTTCTATTGAATTTGTCCCTGGAGCGACTCTTCCTAAAAGTCGTTTATTTAACCTTACTATTCCTGAGAGCAAGGCTTTGGAGGAATACATACAGACAAGTTTGGCCGCCGGTCACATTAGGCCCTCTAAGTCTCCTGTGGCGGTTGGATTTTTTTTTGTAAAAAAAAAGGACGGCGGTTTACGTCCTTGTCTGGATTTTCGTGAGATTAACAAAATCACTGTACGCAATCCTTACCCACTGCCATTGATTCCTGATCTGTTTAACCAGTTAATGGGGGCCAAGTGGTTCTCTAAAATTGACCTTAAGGGGGCATACAATCTGTTGCGCATGAAGGAGGGTGACGAATGGAAGACTGCTTTTAACACTCCTGTGGGTCATTTTGAGAATCTGGTTATGCCTTTTGGTCTTACTAATGCTCCTGCATTTTTCCAGAATCTTATTAATGACATCCTTAGACCTTTAATCGGCAAAAATGTGGTTGTGTATTTGGATGACATTCTGATTTATTCGCCTGATCTGGAGTCTCATTGGCGGAGCGTACGTGAGGTATTACAGTTATTAATGGACAATTCGCTTTTTGCTAAGCTGGAGAAATGTGAGTTCGCTGTACAGAGAATTAGTTTTTTGGGTTACATTATCTCCAGCGAAGGTTTTGAGATGGACCCGGTTAAAGTTCAAGCTGTACAGGAATGGCCTAGGCCTATTGGTTTGAAATCGATACAGAGGTTTTTAGGTTTCGCCAATTATTACAGAAAATTCATAAAAAATTTTTCTAGTATTGTCAAACCTCTGACCGATCTCACCAGGAAAGGTGCTGATGCGGTTCAGTGGTCTTCTGAGGCCATTGAAGCTTTTGTGTATCTCAAGGAGAGGTTCACCTCTGCTCCCATCCTTATGCAGCCTGATGTGACTAAGCCGTTTTTGGTTGAGGTTGATGCTTCCTCTGTGGGGGTTGGCGCAGTATTGTCTCAGGATAACGGGGATGGATTACATCCCTGTGCCTTTTTTTCAAAAAAATTTTCGGAGACTGAACTGAATTACGATATTGGTAATCGGGAATTATTGGCTATTAAACTCGCATTTGAACACTGGCGCCACTTCTTGGAAGGTGCGGAATTTCCCGTTCATGTTCTTACGGATCATAAAAATCTGATATATCTTGATGCTGCCAAGCGCCTGAATGCCCGTCAGGCTAGGTGGGCACTGTTTTTCTCGCGGTTTAATTTCTCCGTTACTTACATCCCTGGTACTAAGAATGTTAAGGCGGATGCCTTGTCTCGCAGTTTTTCTCCCATAGTCGGTGCTGAGAAAGAGGAGAACATTTTACAAGAAGGTGTTGTGTTAGCTGCTTTGGACTCCGTTTTGGAAGATGAGATTCTTAAAGCACAGGAGAATGCCCCATCTAACACTCCTCATGGGAGGTTGTTTGTGCCTGGGACCTTTAGAAGAGATTTGTTTGTTGAGTGTCACGAATCTCGGTTGGCAGGTCATCCCGGAATCTCTGAGACCAAGAGACTGGTGGGTCGCAGTTTTTGGTGGCCTGGATGGCAGAAGGAAGTCATTAAGTGGGTGCATCAATGTACTATATGTGCTAGATCTAAGTCCTCACATACTCCTGCTGCGGGGTTGCTTTGTCCTTTGGAGGTTCCCAGTGCTCCTTGGACACATTTGGCTATGGACTTTATAACTGACCTTCCCCCCTCTGAGGGTTTTACTGTCATCTGGGTGGTCGTGGACCGTTTTAGCAAGATGTGTCACTTGGTTCCCTTCGTCAAACTGCCCTGCGCTAAAACTCTCGCTAAGGCCTTTGTCAAGGAAATTGTCAGACTTCATGGCGTTCCTACTGACATTGTTTCTGATAGGGGTCCTCAGTTCGTGGCTCGTTTTTGGCGTGCCTTTTGTGACAGGTTGGGAGTTCATTTGTCGTTCTCGTCCAGATATCATCCTGAATCTAATGGCCAGACAGAAAGGAAAAACCAGGATGTTGAGCAGTTCTTGCGTTGTTTTGTGGCAGACAATCAAGAGGGGTTGTCTGAGTTTCTGCCACTTGCTGAATTTGCTCTGAACAATCATACATCTTCTTCTGCTGGTTGTTCGCCTTTTTTTTGTTGTTCTGGGAGACATCCGTCGTTTGGGTCGTTCTCCAAGTTGGGATCTGCCGTGCCTGAGGAGGAGAATTTTTCCGGTGATTTGGAGAGAGTTTGGACGGATGTGCGTGGTAATCTTCAGGAGGCCAACAGAAAATCTAAAGACTACTTTGATAGGAAACGACAGGAGGTTTTGTTCGCTGTTGGTGACGTGGTTTGGTTGTCCTCTAGGAATCTGCGGTTGAGGATTCCTTCTAAGAAATTGGGTCCCAAGTTTGTAGGGCCCTTTAAGGTGCTTCAGGTTGTCAACCAATCTGCTGTTAGGTTGGAGGTTCCTACCTCCTGGAGAATTAATCCAGTATTTCATGTCTCTCTGTTAAAAAAAGCTGTTGTGTCGAATGGTGACGCCTCTGCCTCTGTTCCTCCGGTGGTGGAGGACGGGGAATATGAAATTTCTCGCATCCTTAACTCTAGATGGTATAGAGGTAGTTTGCAGTATCTTGTGGCCTGGAAAGGTTTCGGACCCGAGGATAACTCTTGGGTGAGGTCAGATGATGTTTCCGCGTCCAGACTTATCAGAGCGTTTCACAGGAGATTTCCTGATAAGCCTGGTCCTAGGGGATCCGGAGGATCCTCTTAGAAGGGGGGGTACTGTTAGAACCTTGCTCTTAGGTTTTTTCCTTTGCTGGTCACATGACCTTGTTGGCCAATTTAATCCTGCTCCGCCCTTCTGGCTTTGCTGGACTTCATTGTATAACTACTTTCTAGCTAGCCTGTGCTCTGTATCTAACTCTGTTAGTTTGCTTGGTCTACGGACCTCTATGTTCTATATATTTTGTTTGTTCGTCTGTCTGCTACTATTTCTGTTAGGAGGTGTCCCATTTTCCTCCCAGTCTTTAGTACTTGTAGGGATTCCTTCCCCACATCTATAGGTCTCCGTACAGACTAGCTTAGGACTTTAGCAGGTCTGATCGCAGGATCAGGTTCCCTGTGACATCGTAGGGATTCAGCTGAGTTCTATCGTAGGGACAGATCTCCTCTCTTTCCTTAGCTCTGGTAGAAGAACATAACACTAAGTCCAAAAAAATTTTTTTTAAATTTTACCCCCGTGGGATATATATTCTACCCACACACATTTGGAACTCTCCTGGGGTACCCTCACACATATTATTCCCTCATTTAGTGGATATTTTCACAAAAAAGTGAAATTTTCAAAAATTCAGAAAATTGCCTGAAAACGACGAAATATCAAGTACTCATTGGGAGAATCGCTCTGGAACTGAAATCGGAATGCTCACTGACATTTGCCCTATCTGAAAGTCTGATAAACGCCGGAAAAATTACTAAGCCCAAAAAAAAAAAATTTTTCACCTTTTTTCAATTTTACCCCCGTGGGCTATATATTATACCCACACACATTTGGAACTCTCCTGGAGTACCCTCACACATATTATTCCTTCATTTAGTGGATATTTTCAAAAAAAAGTGAAATTTTGAAAAATTCAGAAAATTGCCTGAAAATGACGGAATATCAAGGACTCATTGTGCGAATCGCTCTGGAACTGAAATCGGAACGCTCACTGACATTTCCCCTATCTGAAAGTCTGATAAACGCCGGAAAAATGACTAAGTCCAAAAAAAAATGTTTTTCAACTTTTTTCGATTTTACCCCTGTGGGATATATATTCTACCCACACACATTTGGAACTCTCCTGGGGTACCCTCACACATATTATTCCCTCATTTAGTGGATATTTTCACAAAAAAGTGAAATTTTCAAAAATTCTGAAAATTGCCTGAAAACGACTAAATACCAAGGACTCATTGGGCGAATCGCTCTGGAACTGAAATCGGAACGCTCACTGACATTTCCCCTATCTGAAAGTCGGATAAACGCCGGAAAAATGACTAAGTCCAAAAAAAATATATTTTTCAACTTTTTTCAAATTTACCAACGTGGGATATATATTCTACCCACACACATTTGGAACTCTCCTGGGGTACCCTCACATATATTATTCCCTCATTTAGTGGATATTTTCACAAAAAAGTAAAATATTCAAAAATCCAGAAAATTGGCTGAAAACGACTAAATATCAAGGACTCATCCAGCGAATCGCTATGGAACTGAAATCGGAATGCTCACTGACATTTGCCCTCTCTGAAAGTCTGATAAACGCCGGAAAAATGACTAAGTCCAAAAAAAAATTTTTTGCAATTTTACCCCCGTGGGATATATATTCTACCCACACACATTTGGAACTCTCCTGGGGTACCCTCACAAATATTATTCCCTCATTTAGTGGATATTTTCGCAAAAAAAGTGAAATTTTCAAAAATCCAGAAAATTGGCTGAAAACGACTAAATATCAAGGACTCATTGGGCGAATCGCTCTGGAACTGAAATCGGAATGCTCACTGACATTTGCCCTATCTGAAAGTCTGATAAACGCCGGAAAAATGACTAAGTCCAAAAAAAAAAATTTTCACCTTTTTTCAATTTTACCCCCGTGGAATATTTATTCTACCCACACACATTTGGAACTCTCCAGCGGTACCCTCACACATATTCTTCCCTCATTTAGTGGATATTTTCACAAAAAAGTGAAATTTTCAAAAATCCAGAAAATTGGCTGAAAACTACTAAATATCAAGGACTCATTGGGCGAATCGCTCTGGAACTGAAATCGGAATGCTCACTGACATTTGCCCTATCTGAAAGTCTGATAAACACCGGAAAAATGACTAAGTAAAAAAAAAATTTTTTCAACTTTTTTCAATTTTACTGGCGTGGGATATATTTTTTACCCACACATATTTGGAACTCTCCTGGGGTACCCTCACACATATTATTCCCTCGTTTAGTGGATATTTTCACAAAAAAGTGAAATTTTCAAAAATCCAGAAAATTGGCTGAAAATGACTAAATATCAAGGACTCATTGGGCGAATCGCTCTGGAACTGAAATCGGAACGCTCACTGACATTTGCCCTATCTGAAAGTCTGATAAAATGACTAAGTCTTAAAAAAAAAATTTTCAACTTTTTTCAATATTACCCTCGTGGGATATATATTCTACCCACACACATTTGGAACTCTCCTGGGGTACTCTCACACATATTATTCCCTCATTTAGTGGATATTTTCACAAAAAAGTGAAATTTTCAAAAATCGAAAATATTGGCTGAAAACGACTAAATATCAAGGACTCATTGGGCGAATCGCTCTGGAACTGAAATCGGAACGCTCACTGACATTTGCCCTATCTGAAAGTCTAATAAACGCCGGAAAAATGACTAAGTCCAAAAAAATAAAATTTTTAAACTTTTTTCAATTTTACCCCTGTGGGATATATATTCTACCCACACACATTTGGAACTCTCCTGGTGTACCCTCACACATATTATTCCCTCATTTAGTGGATATTTTCACAAAAAAGTGAAATTTTCAAAAATCCAGAAAATTGGCTGAAAACGACTAAATATCAAGGACTCATTGGGCGAATCGCTCTGGAACTGAAATTGGAACTCTCCCTGACATTTGCCCTATCTGAAAGTTTGATAAACGCCGGAAAAATGACAGTCCAAAAAAATAAAATTTTTAAACTTTTTTCTATTTTACCCCTGTGGGATATATATTCTACCCACACACATTTGGAACTCTCCTGGGGTACCCTCACACATATTATTCCCTCATTTAGTGGATATTTTCACAAAAAAGTGAAATTTTCAAAAATCCAGAAAATTGGCTGAAAACGACTAAATATCAAGGACTCATTGGGCGAATCACTCTGGAACTGAAATTGAAACGCTCACTGACATTTCCCCTATCTGAAAGTCTGATAAACGCCGGAAAAATGACTAAGTCCAAAAAAAAAAATGTTTCAACTTTTTTCAATTTTACCCCGTGGGATATATATTCCACCCACACACATTTGGAACTCTCCTGGGGTACCCTCACACATATTATTCCCTCATTTAGTGGATATTTTCACAAAAAAGTGAAATTTTCAAAAATCCAGAAAATTGGCTGAAAACGACTAAATATCAAGGACCCATTGGGCGAATCGCTCTGGAACTGAAATCGGAATGCTCACTGACAGTTGCCCTATCTGAAAGTCTGATAAACGCCGGAAAAATGACTAAGTCCAAAAAAAAAATTTATCAACTTTATTCAATTTAATCCCCGTGGGATATATATTCTACCCACACACATTTGGAACTCTCCTGGGGTACCCTCACACATATTATTCCCTCATTTAGTGGATATTTTCACAAAAAAGTGAAATTTTCAAAAATCCAGAAAATTGGCTGAAAACGACTAAATATCAAGGACTCATTGGGCGATTCGCTCTGGAACTGAAATAGGAACACTCACTGACATTTCCCCTATCTGAAAGTCTGATAAACACCGGAAAAATGACAGTCCAAAAAAAAAAAATTTTCAACTTTTTTAATTTTACCCCCGTGGGATATATATTCTACCCACACACATTTGGAACTCTCCTGGGGTACCCTCACACATATTATTCCCTCATTTAGTGGATATTTTCACAAAAAAGTGAAATTTTCAAAAATCGAAAATATTGGCTGAAAACTACTAAATATCAAGGACTCATTGGGCGAATCGCTCTGGAACTGAAATCGGAATGCTCACTGACATTTGCCCTATCTGAAAGTCTGATAAACGCCGGAAAAACGACTAAGTCAAAAAAAATTTTTTTCAACTTTTTTCAATTTTACCCCCGTGGGATATATATTCAACCCACACATTTGGAACTCTCCTGGCATACCCTCACACATATTATTCCCTCATTTAGTGGATATTTTCACAAAAAAGTGAAATTTTCAAAAATTCAGAAAATTGCCTGAAAACGACGAAATATCAAGTACTCATTGGGAGAATCGCTCTGGAACTGAAATCGGAATGCTCACTGACATTTGCCCTATCTGAAAGTCTGATAAACGCCGGAAAAATTACTAAGCCCAAAAAAAAAAAATTTTTCACCTTTTTTCAATTTTACCCCCGTGGGCTATATATTATACCCACACACATTTGGAACTCTCCTGGAGTACCCTCACACATATTATTCCTTCATTTAGTGGATATTTTCAAAAAAAAGTGAAATTTTGAAAAATTCAGAAAATTGCCTGAAAATGACGGAATATCAAGGACTCATTGTGCGAATCGCTCTGGAACTGAAATCGGAACGCTCACTGACATTTCCCCTATCTGAAAGTCTGATAAACGCCGGAAAAATGACTAAGTCCAAAAAAAAATGTTTTTCAACTTTTTTCGATTTTACCCCTGTGGGATATATATTCTACCCACACACATTTGGAACTCTCCTGGGGTACCCTCACACATATTATTCCCTCATTTAGTGGATATTTTCATAAAAAAGTGAAATTTTCAAAAATTCTGAAAATTGCCTGAAAACGACTAAATACCAAGGACTCATTGGGCGAATCGCTCTGGAACTGAAATCGGAACGCTCACTGACATTTCCCCTATCTGAAAGTCGGATAAACGCCGGAAAAATGACTAAGTCCAAAAAAAATATATTTTTCAACTTTTTTCAAATTTACCAACGTGGGATATATATTCTACCCACACACATTTGGAACTCTCCTGGGGTACCCTCACATATATTATTCCCTCATTTAGTGGATATTTTCACAAAAAAGTAAAATATTCAAAAATCCAGAAAATTGGCTGAAAACGACTAAATATCAAGGACTCATCCAGCGAATCGCTATGGAACTGAAATCGGAATGCTCACTGACATTTGCCCTCTCTGAAAGTCTGATAAACGCCGGAAAAATGACTTAAGTCCAAAAAAAAATTTTTTTCAATTTTACCCCCGTGGGATATATATTCTACCCACACACATTTGGAACTCTCCTGGGGTACCCTCACAAATATTATTCCCTCATTTAGTGGATATTTTCGCAAAAAAGTGAAATTTTCAAAAATCCAGAAAATTGGCTGAAAACGACTAAATATCAAGGACTCATTGGGCGAATCGCTCTGGAACTGAAATCGGAATGCTCACTGACATTTGCCCTATCTGAAAGTCTGATAAACGCCGGAAAAATGACTAAGTCCAAAAAAAAAAATTTTCACCTTTTTTCAATTTTACCCCCGTGGAATATTTATTCTACCCACACACATTTGGAACTCTCCAGCGGTACCCTCACACATATTCTTCCCTCATTTAGTGGATATTTTCACAAAAAAGTGAAATTTTCAAAAATCCAGAAAATTGGCTGAAAACTACTAAATATCAAGGACTCATTGGGCGAATCGCTCTGGAACTGAAATCGGAATGCTCACTGACTTTTGCCCTATCTGAAAGTCTGATAAACACCGGAAAAATGACTAAGTAAAAAAAAAATTTTTTCAACTTTTTTCAATTTTACTGGCGTGGGATATATTTTTTACCCACACATATTTGGAACTCTCCTGGGGTACCCTCACACATATTATTCCCTCGTTTAGTGGATATTTTCACAAAAAAGTGAAATTTTCAAAAATCCAGAAAATTGGCTGAAAATGACTAAATATCAAGGACTCATTGGGCGAATCGCTCTGGAACTGAAATCGGAACGCTCACTGACATTTGCCCTATCTGAAAGTCTGATAAAATGACTAAGTCTTAAAAAAAAAATTTTCAACTTTTTTCAATATTACCCTCGTGGGATATATATTCTACCCACACACATTTGGAACTCTCCTGGGGTACTCTCACACATATTATTCCCTCATTTAGTGGATATTTTCACAAAAAAGTGAAATTTTCAAAAATCGAAAATATTGGCTGAAAACGACTAAATATCAAGGACTCATTGGGCGAATCGCTCTGGAACTGAAATCGGAACGCTCACTGACATTTGCCCTATCTGAAAGTCTAATAAACGCCGGAAAAATGACAGTCCAAAAAAATAAAATTTTTAAACTTTTTTCAATTTTACCCCTGTGGGATATATATTCTACCCACACACATTTGGAACTCTCCTGGTGTACCCTCACACATATTATTCCCTCATTTAGTGGATATTTTCACAAAAAAGTGAAATTTTCAAAAATCCAGAAAATTGGCTGAAAACGACTAAATATCAAGGACTCATTGGGCGAATCGCTCTGGAACTGAAATTGGAACTCTCCCTGACATTTGCCCTATCTGAAAGTTTGATAAACGCCGGAAAAATGACAGTCCAAAAAAATAAAATTTTTAAACTTTTTTCTATTTTACCCCTGTGGGATATATATTCTACCCACACACATTTGGAACTCTCCTGGGGTACCCTCACACATATTATTCCCTCATTTAGTGGATATTTTCACAAAAAAGTGAAATTTTCAAAAATCCAGAAAATTGGCTGAAAACGACTAAATATCAAGGACTCATTGGGCGAATCACTCTGGAACTGAAATTGAAACGCTCACTGACATTTCCCCTATCTGAAAGTCTGATAAACGCCGGAAAAATGACTAAGTCCAAAAAAAAAAATGTTTCAACTTTTTTCAATTTTACCCCCGTGGGATATATATTCCACCCACACACATTTGGAACTCTCCTGGGGTACCCTCACACATATTATTCCCTCATTTAGTGGATATTTTCACAAAAAAGTGAAATTTTCAAAAATCCAGAAAATTGGCTGAAAACGACTAAATATCAAGGACCCATTGGGCGAATCGCTCTGGAACTGAAATCGGAATGCTCACTTACATTTGCCCTATCTGAAAGTTTGATAAATCCCGGAAAAATGACAGTCCAAAAAAAAAAATGTTTAAACTTTTTTCAATTTTACCGCCGTGGGATATATATTCTACCCACACACATTTGGAACTCTCCTGGGGTACCCTCACACATATTATTCCCTTATTTAGTGGATATTTTCACAAAAAAGTGAAATTTTCAAAAATCCAGAAAATTGGCTGAAAACGACTAAATATCAAGGACTAATTGGGCGAATCGCTCTGGAACTGAAATCGGAACACTCACTGACATTTGCCCTATCTGAAAGTCTGATAAAATGACTAAGTCTTAAAAAAAAAATTTTCAACTTTTTTCAATATTACCCTCGTGGGATATATATTCTACCCACACACATTTGGAACTCTCCTGGGGTACCCTCACACATATTATTCCCTTATTTAGTGGATATTTTCACAAAAAAGTGAAATTTTCAAAAATCCAGAAAATTGGCTGAAAACGACTAAATATCAAGGACTCATTGGGCGAATCGCTCTGGAACTGAAATCGGAACGCTCACTGACATTTGCCCTATCTGAAAGTCTAATAAACGCCGGAAAAATGACAGTCCAAAAAAATAAAATTTTTAAACTTTTTTCAATTTTACCCCTGTGGGATATATATTCTACCCACACACATTTGGAACTCTCCTGGTGTACCCTCACACATATTATTCCCTCATTTAGTGGATATTTTCACAAAAAAGTGAAATTTTCAAAAATCCAGAAAATTGGCTGAAAACGACTAAATATCAAGGACTCATTGGGCGAATCGCTCTGGAACTGAAATTGGAACTCTCCCTGACATTTGCCCTATCTGAAAGTCTGATAAACGCCAGAAAAATGACTAAGTCCAAAAAAAAAAATGTTTCAACTTTTTTCAATTTTACCCCGTGGGATATATATTCCACCCACACACATTTGGAACTCTCCTGGGGTACCCTCACACATATTATTCCCTCATTTAGTGGATATTTTCACAAAAAAGTGAAATTTTCAAAAATCCAGAAAATTGGCTGAAAACGACTAAATATCAAGGACCCATTGGGCGAATCGCTCTGGAACTGAAATCGGAATGCTCACTGACAGTTGCCCTATCTGAAAGTCTGATAAACGCCGGAAAAATGACTAAGTCCAAAAAAAAAATTTATCAACTTTATTCAATTTAATCCCCGTGGGATATATATTCTACCCACACACATTTGGAACTCTCCTGGGGTACCCTCACACATATTATTCCCTCATTTAGTGGATATTTTCACAAAAAAGTGAAATTTTCAAAAATCCAGAAAATTGGCTGAAAACGACTAAATATCAAGGACTCATTGGGCGATTCGCTCTGGAACTGAAATAGGAACACTCACTGACATTTCCCCTATCTGAAAGTCTGATAAACACCGGAAAAATGACAGTCCAAAAAAAAAAAATTTTCAACTTTTTTAATTTTACCCCCGTGGGATATATATTCTACCCACACATTTGGAACTCTCCTGGCATACCCTCACACATATTATTCCCTCATTTAGTGGATATTTTCACAAAAAAGTGAAATTTTCAAAAATCCAGAAAATTGGCTGAAAACGACTAAATATCAAGGACTCATTGGGCGAATCGCTCTGGAACTGAACCTGGAACACTCACTTACATTTCCCCTATCTGAAAGTCTGATAAAATGATTAAGTCCCAAAAAAAATTTTTTTCAACTTTTTTCAATTTTACCCCCGTGGGATATATATTCTACCCACACACATTTGGAACTCTCCTGGGGTACCCTCACACATATTATTCCCTCATTTAGTGGATATTTTCACAAAAAAGTGAAATTTTCAAAAATCCAGAAAATTGGCTGAAAACGACTAAATATCAAGGACTCATTGGGCGAATCACTCTGTAACTGAAATTGGAACGCTCACTGACATTTGCCCTATCTGAAAGTCTGATAAACGCCGGAAAAATGACAGTCCAAAAAAAAATAATTTTTCAACTTTTTTCAATTTTACCCCCATGGGATATATATTCTACCCACACTCATTTGGAACTCTCCTGGGGTACCCTCACACATATTATTCCCTCATTTAGTGGATATTTAGACAAAAAACTGAAATTTTCAAAAATCCAAAATATTGGCTGAAAACGGCTAAATATCAAGGACTCATTGGGCGAAACGCTCTGGAAATGAAATCGGAACACTCACTGACATTTGCCCTATCTGAAAGTCTGATAAACGCCGGAAAAATGACAGTACAAAAAATAATAATTTTTCAACTTTTTTCAATTTTACCCCCGTGGGATATATATTCTTCCCACACATATTTGGAACTCTCCTGGGGTACCCTCACACATATTATTCCCTCATTTAGTGGATATTTTCACAAAAAGGTGAAATTTTCAAAAATCCAGAAAATTGGCTGAAAACGACTAAATATCAAGGACTCATTCGGCAAATCACTCTGGAACTGAAATTGGAATGCTCACTGACATTTGCCCTATCTGAAAGTTTGATAAATCCCGGAAAAATGACAGTCCAAAAAAAAAAATGTTTAAACTTTTTTCAATTTTACCGCCGTGGGATATATATTCTACCCACACACATTTGGAACTCTCCTGGGGTACCCTCACACATATTATTCCCTTATTTAGTGGATATTTTCACAAAAAAGTGAAATTTTCAAAAATCCAGAAAATTGGCTGAAAACGACTAAATATCAAGGACTCATTGGGCGAATCGCTCTGGAACTGAAATCGGAACGCTCACTGACATTTGCCCTATCTGAAAGTCTGATAAAATGACTAAGTCTTAAAAAAAAAATTTTCAACTTTTTTCAATATTACCCTCGTGGGATATATATTCTGCCCACACACATTTGGAACTCTCCTGGGGTACTCTCACACATATTATTCCCTCATTTAGTGGATATTTTCACAAAAAAGTGAAATTTTCAAAAATCCAGAAAATTGGCTGAAAACGACTAAATATCAAGGACTCATTGGGCGAATCGCTCTGGAACTGAAATCGGAACGCTCACTGACATTTGCCCTATCTGAAAGTCTAATAAACGCCGGAAAAATAACAGTACAAAAAAATAAAATTTTTAAACTTTTTTCAATTTTACCCCTGTGGGATATATATTCTACCCACACACATTTGGAACTCTCCTGGGGTACCCTCACACATATTATTCCCTCATTTAGTGGATATTTTCACAAAAAAGTGAAATTTTCAAAAATCCAGAAAATTGGCTGAAAACGACTAAATATCAAGGACTCATTGGGCGAATCACTCTGGAACTGAAATTGGAACGCTCACTGACATTTGCCCTATCTGAAAGTCTGATAAACGCGGGAAAAATGACAGTCCAAAAAAAAATAATTTTTCAACTTTTTTCAATTTTACCCCCATGGGATATATATTCTACCCACACTCATTTGGAACTCTCCTGGGGTACCCTCACACATATTATTCCCTCATTTAGTGGATATTTAGACAAAAAACTGAAATTTTCAAAAATCCAAAATATTGGCTGAAAACGGCTAAATATCAAGGACTCATTGGGCGAAAAGCTCTGGAAATGAAATCGGAACGCTCACTGACATTTGCGCTATCTGAAAGTCTGATAAACGCCGGAAAAATGACAGTACAAAAAATAATAATTTTTCAACTTTTTTCAATTTTACCCCCATGGGATATATATTCTACCCACACTCATTTGGAACTCTCCTGGGGTACCCTCACACATATTATTCCCTCATTTAGTGGATATTTTCACAAAAAAATGACATTTTCAAATATTCAGAAAATTGCCTGAAAACGACGAAATATCAAGGACTCATCCGGCGAATCGCTCTGGAACTGAAATCGGAATGCTCGCTGACATTTCCCCTATCTGAAAGTCTGATAAACACCGGAAAAATGACTAAGTCCAAAAAAAAAAGTTTTTCAACTTTTTTCAATTTTACCCCCGTGGGATATATTTTCTTCCCACACATATTTGGAACTCTCCTGGGGTACCCTCACACATATTATTCCCTCATTTAGTGGATATTTTCACAAAAAAGTGAAATTTTCAAAAATCCAGAAAATTGGCTGAAAACGACTAAATATCAAGGACTCATTCGGCGAATCACTCTGGAACTGAAATTGGAACGCTCACTGACATTTGCCCTATCTGAAAGTTTGATAAATCCCGGAAAAATGACAGTCCAAAAAAAAAAATGTTTAAACTTTTTTCAATTTTACCCCCGTGGGATATATATTCTACCCACACACATTTGGAACTCTCCTGGGGTACCCTCACACATATTATTCCCTCATTTAGTGGATATTGTCACAAAAAAGTGAAATTTTCAAAAATCCAGAAAATTGGCTGAAAACAACTAAATATCAAGGACTCATTGGGCGAATCGCTCTGGAACTGAAATCGAAACGCTCACTGACATTTCCCCTATCTGAAAGTCTGATAAACGCCGGAAAAATGACTAAGTCAAAGAAAAAAAATTTTTCAACTTTTTTCAATTTTACTGGCGTGGGATATATTTTTTACCCACACATATTTGGAACTCTCCTGGGGTACCCTCACACATATTATTCCCTCATATAGTGGATATTTTCACAAAAAAGTGAAATTTTTCAAAAATTCAAAAGATTGGCTGAAAACGACTAAATATCAAGGACTCATTGGGACAATCGCTCTGGAACTGAAATCGGAATGCTCACTGACATTTCCCCTATCTGAAAGTCTGATAAACACAGGAAAAATGACTAAGTCCAAAAAAAAAAATTTTTCAACTTTTTTCAATTTTACTGGCGTGGGATACATATTCTACCCACACACATTTGGAACTCTCCTGGGGTACCCTCACACATATTATTCCCTCATTTAGTGGATATTTTCACAAAAAAGTGAAATTTTTAAAAATCCAGAAAATTGGCTGAAAACGACTAAATATCAAGGACACATTGGGCGAATCGCTCTGGAACTGAAATTGGAATGCTCACTGACATTTGCCCTATCTGAAAGTCTGATAAACGCCAGAAAAATGACTAAGTCCAAAAAAAATTTTTCAACTTTTTTCAATTTTACCCCCGTGAGATATATTTTCTACCCACACATATTTGCAACTCTCCTGGGGTACCCTCACACATATTATTCCCTCATATAGTGGATATTTTCACAAAAAAGTGAAATTTTCAAAAATTCAAAATATTGGCTGAAAACGACTAAATATCAAGGACTCATTGGGCGAATCGCTCTGGAACTGAAATCAGAATGCTCACTGACATTTGCCCTATCTGAAAGTCTGATAAAATGACTAAGTCCCCAAAAAATTTTTTTTAAACTTTTTTCAATTTTACCCCCGTGGGATATATATTCTACCCACACACATTTGGAACTCTCCTGGGGTACCCTCACACATATTATTCCCTCATTTAGTGGATATTGTCACAAAAAAGTGAAATTTTCAAAAGTCCAGAAAATTGGCTGAAAACGACTAAATATCAAGGACTCATTGGGCGAATCGCTCTGGAACTGAAATCGGAACGCTCGCTGACATTTCCCCTATCTGAAAGTCTGATAAACACCGGAAAAATGACTAAGTCCAAAAAAAAAAATGTTTCAACTTTTTTCAATTTTACCCCCGTGGGATATATATTCTACCCACACACATTTGGAACTCTCCTGGGGTACCCTCACACATATTATTCCCTCATTTAGTGGATATTTTCACAAAAAAGTGAAATTTTCAAAAATCCAGGAAATTGGCTGAAAACGACTAAATATCAAGGACTCATTCGGCGAATCACTCTGGAACTGAAATCGGAACGCTCACTTACATTTGCCCTATCTGAAATTTTGAAAAATTCCGGAAAAAATGACAGTCCAAAAAAAAAAAATGTTTAAACTTTTTTCAATTTTACCCCCGTGGGATATATATTCTACCCACACACATTTCGCACCCTCCTGGGGTACCCTCACACATATTATTCCCTCATTTAGTGGATACTTTCACAAAAAAGTGAAATTTTCAAAAATCCAGAAAATTGGCTGAAAACGACTAAATATCAAGGACTCCTTCGGCGAATCACTCTGGAACTGAAATTGGAACGCTCACTTACATTTGCCCTATCTGAAAGTTTGATAAATCCCGGAAAAATGACAGTCCAAAAAAAAAAATGTTTAAACTTTTTTCAATTTTACCGCCGTGGGATATATATTCTACCCACACACATTTGGAACTCTCCTGGGGTACCCTCACACATATTATTCCCTCATTTAGTGAATATTTAGACAAAAAAGTGAAATTTTCAAAAATCCAAAATATTGTCTGAAAACGACTAAATATCAAGGACTCATTGGGCGAATCACTCTGGACCTAAAATCGGAATGCTCACTGGCATTTGCCCTATCTGAAAGTCTGATAAACGCCGGAAAAATGACTAAGTAAAAAAATTTTTTTTCAACTTTTTTCAATTTTACCACCGTGGGATATATATTCTCCCCACACACATTTGGAACTCTCCTGGGGTTCCCTCACACATATTATTCCCTCATTTAGTGGATATTTTCACAAAACAGTGAAATTTTGAAAAATTCAGAAAATTGCCTGAAAACGACGAAATATCAAGGACTCATTGGGCGAATCGCTCTGGAACTGAAATCGGAACGCTCACTGACATTTCCCCTATCTGAAAGTCTGATAAACGCCAGAAAAATGACTAAGTCCAAAAAGAAATTTTTTTCAACTGTTTTCAATTTTACCCCCGTGGGATATATATTCTACCCACACACATTTGGAACTCTCCTGGGGTCCCCTCACACATATTATTCCCTCAATTAGTGGATATTTTCACAAAAAAAGTGAAATTTTCGAAAATTGGCTGAAAACGACTAAATATCAAGTACTCATTGGGCGAATCGCTCTGGAACTGACATCGGAACGCTCACTGACATTTGCCCTATCTGAAAGTCTGATAAACGCCGGAAAAATGACTAAGTAAAAAAAAAATTTTTTCAACTTTTTTCATTTTTTCCACCGTGGGATATATATTCTACCCACACACATTTAGAACTCTCCTGGGTTTCCCTCACACATACTATTCCCTCATTTAGTGGATATTTTCACAAAAAAGTGAAATTTTCAAAAATTCAGAAAATTGCCTGAAAACGACGAAATATCAAGGACTCATCCGGCAAATCGCTCTGGAACTGAAATCGGAATGCTCACTGACATTTCCCCTATCTGAAAGTCTGATAAACGCCAGAAAAATGACTAAGTCCAAAAAAAGAATTTTTTTCAACTTTTTTCAATTTTACCCCCGTGGGATATATATTCTACCCACACACATTTGGAACTCTCCTGGGGTACCCTCACATGTATTATTCCCTCATTTAGTGGATATTTTCACAAAAAAAGTGAAATTTTCAAAAATCTAGAAAATTGGCTGAAAACGACTAAATATCAAGGACTCATTGGGCGAATCGCTCTGGATCTGAAATCGGAACGCTCACTGACATTTCCTGTATCTAAAAGTCTGTTAAAAGACGGAAAAATGACTAAGTCCAAAGAAAAAATGTTTTCAACTTTTTTCAATTTTACCCCCGTGGGATATATATTCTACCCACACACATTTGGAACTCTCCTGGGGTACCCTCACACATATGATTCCCTCATTTAGTGGATATTGTCACTAAAAAGTGAAATTTTCAAAAATCCAGAAAATTGGCTGAAAATGACTAAACATCAAGGACTCATAGGGCGAATCGCTCTGGAACTGAAAACGGAACGCTGACTGACATTTGACCTATCTGAAAGTCTGATAAACGCCGGAAAAATGACTAAGTCCAAAAAAAAATTTTTTTCAACTTTTTCAATTTTACCCCCGTGGGATATATATTCTACCCACACACATTTGGAACTCTCCTGGGGTAACCTCACACATATTATTCCCTCATTTGATGGATATTTTCACAAAAAAGTGAAATTTTCAAAAATTCAGAAAATTGCCTGAAAACGACGAAATATCAAGGACTCATCTGGCAAATCGGTCTGGAACTGAAATCGGAACGCTCACTGACATTTCCCCTATCTGAAAGTCTGATAAACGCCGGAAAAATGACTAAGTCCAAAAAAAAATTGTTTTCAACTTTTTTCAATTTTATCCCCGTGGGATATATATTCTACCCAAACACATTTGGAATTCTCCTGGGGTACCCTCACACATATTATTCCCTCATTTAGTGGATATTTTCACAAAAAAGTGAAATTTTCAAAAGTCCAGAAAATTGGCTGAAAACGACTAAATATCAAGGACTCATTGGGCGAATCGCTCTGGAACTGAAATCGGAACGCTCACTGACATTTGATCTATCTGAAAATCTGATAAACGCCGGAAAAATGACTAAGACCAAAAAAAAATTTTTTTTCAATTTTACTCCCGTGGGATATATATTATACCCACACACATTTGGAACTCTCCTGGGGTACCCTCACACATATTATTCCCTCATTTAGTGGATATTGTCACAAAAAAGTGAAATTTTCAAAAATCCAGAAAATTGGCTGAAAACGTCTGAATATCAAGGACTCATTGTGCGAATCACTCTGGAACTGAAATTGGAGCGCTCACTGACACTTCCCCTATCTGAAAGTTTGATAAACGCCGGAAAAATGACTAAGACCAAAAAAAAATATTTTTCAACTTTTTTCAATTTTACCCCCGTGGGATATATATTCTACCCACACACATTTGGAACTCTCCTGGGGTACCCTCACACATATTATTCCCTCATTTAGTGGATATTGTCACAAAAAAGTGAAATTTTCAAAAATCCAGAAAATTGGCTGAAAACGACTAAATATCAAGGACTCATTGGGCGAATCGCTCTGGAACTGAAATCGGAACGCTCACTGACATTTCCCCTATCTGAAAGTTTGATAAACGCCGGAAAAATGACAAAGTCCAAAAAAAAAATGTTTTCAACTTTTTTCAATTTTACCCCTGTGGGATATATATTCTACCCACACACATTTGGAACTCTTCTGGGATACCCTCACACATATTATTCCCTCATTTAGTGAATACTTTCACAAAAAAGTGAAATTTTCAAAAATCCAGAAAATTGTCTGAAAATGACTAAATATCAAGGACTCATTGGGCGAATCGCTCTGGAACTGTAATCGGAACGCTAAATGACATTTCCCCTATCTGAAAGTCTGATAAACGCCGGAAAAATGACTAAGTCCAAAAAAGAAATTTTTTTCAACTATTTTCAATTTTACCTCCGTGGGATATATATTCTACCCACAAACATTTGGAACTCTCCTGGGGTACCCTCACACATATTATTCCCTCATTTAGTGGATATTGTCACAAAAATGTGAAATTTTCAAAAATCCAAAATATTGGCTGAAAACGACTAAACATCAAGGACTCATTGGGCGAATCGCTCTGGAACTGAAATCGGAACGCTCACTGACATTTGACATATCTGAAAGTCTGATAAACGCCGGAAAAATAACAGTAAAAAAAAAAAAATATTTTCAACTTTTTTCAATTTTACCCCCGTAGGATATATATTCTACATACACACATTTGGTACTCTCCTGGGGTACCCTCACACATATTATTCCCTCATTTAGTGGATATTGTCACAAAAAAGTGAAATTTTCAAAAATCCAGAAAATTGGCTGAAAACGACTAAATATCAAGGACTCATTGGGCGAATCGCTCTGGAACTGAAAACGGAACGCTCACTGACATTTGCCCTATCTGAAAGTTTGATAAACGCCGGAAAAATGACTAAGTCCAAAAAGAATTTTTTTTCAACTTTTTTCAATTTTACCCCCGTGGGATATATATTCTACCCACACACATTTGGAACTCTCCTGGGGTCCCCTCACACATATTATTCCCTCAATTAGTGGATATTTTCACAAAAAAAGTGAAATTTTCAAAAATCCAGAAAATTGGCTGAAAACGACTAAATATCAAGTACTCATTGGGCGAATCGCTCTGGAACTGACATCGGAACGCTCACTGACATTTGCCCTATCTGAAAGTCTGATAAACGCCGGAAAAATGACTAAGTAAAAAAAAAATTTTTTCAACTTTTTTCATTTTTACCACCGTGGGATATATATTCTACCCACACACATTTAGAACTCTCCTGGGTTTCCCTCACACATACTATTCCCTCATTTAGTGGATATTTTCACAAAAAAGTGACATTTTCAAAAATTCAGAAAATTGCCTGAAAACGACGAAATATCAAGGACTCATCCGGCAAATCGCTCTGGAACTGAAATCGGAATGCTCACTGAAATTTCCCCTATCTGAAAGTCTGATAAACGCCAGAAAAATGACTAAGTCCAAAAAAAGAATTTTTTTCAACTTTTTTCAATTTTACCCCCGTGGGATATATATTCTACCCACACACATTTGGAACTCTCCTGGGGTACCCTCACATGTATTATTCCCTCATTTCGTGGATATTTTCACAAAAAAAGTGAAATTTTCAAAAATCTAGAAAATTGGCTGAAAACGACTAAATATCAAGGACTCATTGGGCGAATCGCTCTGGATCTGAAATCGGAACGCTCACTGACATTTCCTGTATCTAAAAGTCTGTTAAAAGACGGAAAAATGACTAAGTCCAAAGAAAAAATGTTTTCAACTTTTTTCAATTTTACCCCCGTGGGATATATATTCTACCCACACACATTTGGAACTCTCCTGGGGTACCCTCACACATATGATTCCCTCATTTAGTGGATATTGTCACTAAAAAGTGAAATTTTCAAAAATCCAGAAAATTGGCTGAAAATGACTAAACATCAAGGACTCATTGGGCGAATCGCTCTGGAACTGAAAACGGAACGCTGACTGACATTTGACCTATCTGAAAGTCTGATAAACGCAGGAAAAATGACTAAGTCCAAAAAAAAATTTTTTTCAACTTTTTCAATTTTACCCCCGTGGGATATATATTCTACCCACACACATTTGGAACTCTCCTGGGGTAACCTCACACATATTATTCCCTCATTTGATGGATATTTTCACAAAAAAGTGAAATTTTCAAAAATTCAGAAAATTGCCTGAAAACGACGAAATATCAAGGACTCATCTGGCAAATCGGTCTGGAACTGAAATCGGAACGCTCACTGACATTTCCCCTATCTGAAAGTCTGATAAACGCCGGAAAAATGACTAAGTCCAAAAAAAAATTGTTTTCAACTTTTTTCAATTTTATCCCCGTGGGATATATATTCTACCCAAACACATTTGGAATTCTCCTGGGGTACCCTCACACATATTATTCCCTCATTTAGTGGATATTTTCACAAAAAAGTGAAATTTTCAAAAATCCAGAAAATTGGCTGAAAACGACTAAATATCAAGGACTCATTGGGCGAATCGCTCTGGAACTGAAATCGGAACGCTCACTGACATTTGATCTATCTGAAAATCTGATAAACGCCGGAAAAATGACTAAGACCAAAAAAAAATTTTTTTTCAATTTTACTCCCGTGGGATATATATTATACCCACACACATTTGGAACTCTCCTGGGGTACCCTCACACATATTATTCCCTCATTTAGTGGATATTGTCACAAAAAAGTGAAATTTTCAAAAATCCAGAAAATTGGCTGAAAATGACTAAATATCAAGGACTCATTGTGCGAATCACTCTGGAACTGAAATTGGAGCGCTCACTGACACTTCCCCTATCTGAAAGTTTGATAAACGCCGGAAAAATGACTAAGACCAAAAAAAAATTTTTTTCAACTTTTTTCAATTTTACCCCCGTGGGATATATATTCTACCCACACACATTTGGAACTCTCCTGGGGTACCCTCACACATATTATTCCCTCATTTAGTGGATATTGTCACAAAAAAGTGAAATTTTCAAAAATCCTGAAAATTGGCTGAAAACGACTAAATATCAAGGACTCATTGGGCGAATCGCTCTGGAACTGAAATCAGAACGCTCACTGACATTTCCCCTATCTGAAAGTTTGATAAACGCCGGAAAAATGACAAAGTCCAAAAAAAAAATGTTTTCAACTTTTTTCAATTTTACCCCCGTAGGATATATATTCTACATACACACATTTGGTATTCTCCTGGGGTACCCTCACACATATTATTCCCTCATTTAGTGGATATTGTCACAAAAAAGTGAAATTTTCAAAAATCCAGAAAATTGGCTGAAAACGACTAAATATCAAGGACTCATTGGGCGAATCACTCTGGAACTGTAATCGGAACGCTCAATGACATTTCCCCTATTTGAAAGTCTGATAAACGCCGGAAAAATGACTAAGTCCAAAAAAGAAATTTTTTTCAACTATTTTCAATTTTACCCCCGTGGGATATATATTCTACCCACACACATTTGGAACTCTCCTGGGGTACCCTCACACATATTATTCCCTCATTTAGTGGATATTTTCACAAAAATGTGAAATTTTCAAAAATTCAAAATATTGGCTGAAAACGACTAAACATCAAGGACTCATTGGGCGAATCGCTCTGGAACTGAAATCGGAGCGCTCACTGACATTTGACCTATCTGAAAATCTGATAAACGACGGAAAAATGACTAAGTAAAAAAAAAAAAATGTTTTCAACTTTTTTCAATTTTACACGCGTGGGATATATATTCTACCCACACACATTTGGAACTCTCCTGGGGTACCCTCACACATATTGTTCCCTCATTTAGTGGATATTTTCACAAAAAATTGAAATTTTCGAAAATTGGCTGAAAACGACTAAATATCAAGGACTCATTGAGCTAATCGCTCTGGAACTGAAATTGGAATGCTCACTGACATTTGACCTATCTGAAAGTCTGATAAAATGACTAAGCCCAAAAAAAAAAATTTTTTTACTTTTTTCAATTTTACACCCGTGGGATATATCATCTACCCACACACATTTGGAACTCTCCTCACACATATTATTCCCTTATTTAGTGGACATTTTCACAAAAAAGTGAAATTTTCAAAAATCAAAATATTGTCTGAAAACTACTAAATATGAAGGACTCATTGGGCGTATCGCTCTGGAAGTGAAATCGGAATGCTCACTGACATTTGCCCTATCTGAAAGTCTGATAAACGCCGGAAAAAGGAATACGTCCAAAAAAAATTTTTTTTCAACTTTTTTCAATTTTACCCCCGTGGGATATATATTCTACTCACACACATTTGGAACTCTCCTGGGGTAACCTCACACATATTATTCCCTCATTTAGTGGATATTTTCACAAAAAAGTGAAATTTTCAAAAATCCAGAAATTGTCGGAAAATTACTAAATATCAAGGACTTATTAGGCGAATCGCTCTGGAACTGAAATCATAATGCTCACTGACATTTGCCCTATCTGAAAGTCTGATAAAATTAGTAAGCCCAATAAAATGAGTAAGTCCAAAAAAAAATTTTTTTCAACTTTTTTCAATTTTACCCCCGTGGGATATACATTCTACCCACACACATTTGGAACTCTCCTGGGGTACCCTCACATGTATTATTCCCTCATTTAGTGGATATTTTCACAAAAAAGTGAAATTTTCAAAAATCCAGAAAATTGGCTGAAAACGACTAAATATCAAGGAATCATTGGGCGAATCGCTCTGGAACTGAAATCGGAACGCTCACTGACATTTGCCCTATCTGAAAGTCTGATAAAATGACTAAGCCCAAAAAAAAATGTTTTTAACTTTTTTCACTTTTAACCCCGTGGGATATATATTCTACCCACTCACATTTGGAACTCTCCTGGGGTACCCTCACACATATTATTCCCTCATTTATTCGATATTTTCACAAAAAAAGTGAAATTTTCAAAAATCCAGAAAATTTGCTGAAAATGACTAAATATCAGGGACTCATTGGGCGAATCGCTCTGGAACTGAAATCGGAACGCTCACTGACATATGCCCTATCTGAAAGTCGGAAAAAATGACTAAGCCCAAAAAAAAAATTTTTTCAACTTTTTTCAATTTTAACCCCGTGGGATATATATTCTACCCACACACATTTGCAACTCTCCTGGGGTACCCTCACACATATTATTCCCTCATTTATTGGATATTTTCACAAAAAAAGTGAAATTTTCAAAAATCCAGAAAATTGGCTGAAAATGACTAAATATCAGGGACTCATTGGGCGAATCGCTCTGGAACTGAAATCGGAACGCTCACTGACATTTCCCCTATCTGAAAGTCTGATAAACGCCGGAAAAAGGAATATGTCCAAAAAAAAATTTTTTTCAACTTTTTTCAATTTTACCCCCGTGGGATATATATTCTACCCACACACATTTGGGACTCTCCTGGGGTACCCTCACACATATTATTCCCTCATTTAGTGGATCTTTTCAGAAAAAAGTGAAATTTTCAAAAATCCAGAAATTGTCGGAAAATGACTAAATATCAAGGACTTATTGGGCGAATCACTCTGGAACTGAAATCGTAATGCTCACTGACATTTCCCCTATCTGAAAGTCTGATAAAAGCCGGAAAAATGACTAAGTCCAAAAAAAATTTTTTTTCAACTTTTTTCAATTTTACCCCCGTGGGATATATATTCTACCCACACACATTTGTAACTCTCCTGGGGTACCCTCACACATATTATTCCCTCATTTAGTGGATATTTTCACAAAAAAGTGAAATTTTCAAAAATCCAGAAAATTGGCTGAAAATGACTAAAAATCAAGCAATCATTGGGCGAATCGCTCTGGAACTGAAATCGGAACGCTCACTGACATTTGCCCTATCTGAAAGTCTGATAAAATGACTAAACCCAAAAAAAAAATGTTTTTGACTTTTTTCAATTTTAACCCCGTGGGATATATATTCTACCCACACACATTTGGAACTCTCCTGGGGTACCCTCACACATATTATTCCCTCATTTAGTGGATATTTTCACAAAAAAGTGAAATTTTCAAAAATCCAGAAAATTTGCTGAACACGACTAAATATCAAGGACTCATTGGGCGAATCGCTCTGGAACTGAAATCGGAACGCTCACTGACATTTCCCCTATCTGAAAGTCTGATAAATGCAGAAAAAATGACTAAGTCTTAAAAAAAAATTTTTTAAACTTTTTTCAGTTTTAACCCCATGGGATATATATTCTACCCACACACATTTGGAACTCTCCTGGGGTACCCTCACACATATTATTCCCTCATTTAGCGGATATTTTCACAAAAAAGTGAAATTTTCAAAAATCCAGAAAATTGGCTGAAAACGACTAAATATCAAGGAATCATTGGGTGAATCGCTCTGGAACTGAAAACGGAATGCTCACTGACATTTCCCCTATCTGAAAGTCTGATAAACGCCGGAAAAAGGAATAAGTCCAAAAAAAAATTTTTTTCAACTTTTTTCAATTTTACCCACGTGGGATATACATTCTACCCACACACATTTGGAACTATCCTGGGGTACCCTCACACATATTATTCCCTCATTTAGTGGATATTTTCACAAAAAAAGTGAAATTTTCAAAAATCCAAAATATTGGCTGAAAACGACTAAATATCAAGGACTCATTGGACGAATCGATCTGGAACTGAAATCGGAACGCTCACTGACATATGCCCTATGTGAAAGTCTGAAAAAATGACTGAGCCCAAAAAAAAAATTTTTTCAACTTTTTTCAATTTTAACCCCGTGGGATATATATTCTACCCACACACATTTGCAACTCTCCTGGGGTACCCTCACACATATTATTCCCTCATTTATTCGATATTTTCACAAAAAAAGTGAAATTTTCAAAAATCCAGAAAATTTGCTGAAAATGACTAAATATCAGGGACTCATTGGGCGAATCGCTCTGGAACTGAAATCGGAACGCTCACTGACATATGCCCTATCTGAAAGTCTGAAAAAATGACTAAGCCCAAAAAAAAAATTTTTTCAACTTTTTTCAATTTTAACCCCGTGGGATATATATTCTACCCACACACATTTGCAACTCTCCTGGGGTACCCTCACACATATTATTCCCTCATTTATTGGATATTTTCACAAAAAAAGTGAAATTTTCAAAAATCCAGAAAATTGGCTGAAAATGACTAAATATCAGGGACTTATTGGGCGAATCGCTCTGGAACTGAAATCTTAATGCTCACTGACATTTCCCCTATCTGAAAGTCTGATAAAAGCCGGAAAAATGACTAAGTCCAAAAAAAAATTTTTTTCAACTTTTTTCAATTTTACCCCCGTGGGATATATATTCTACCCACACACATTTGGAACTCTCCTGGGGTACCCATACACATATTATTCCCTCATTTAGTGGATATTTTCACAAAAAAGTGAAATTTTCAAAAATCCAGAAAATTGGCTGAAAACGACTAAAAATCAAGGAATCATTGGGCGAATCGCTCTGGAACTGAAATCGGAACGCTCACTGACATTTGCCCTATCTGAAAGTCTGATAAAATGACTAAGCCCAAAAAAAAATATTTTTTAACTTTTTTCACTTTTAACCCCGTGGGATATATATTCTACCCACACACATTTGGAACTCTCCTGGGGTACCCTCACACATATTATTCCCTCATTTAGTGGATATTTTCACAAAAAAGTGAAATTTTCAAAAATCCAGAAAATTTGCTGAACACGACTAAATATCAAGGACTCATTGGGCGAATCGCTCTGGAACTGAAATCGGAACGCTCACTGACATTTCCCCTATCTGAAAGTCTGATAAATGCAGAAAAAATGACTAAGTCTTAAAAAAAAATTTTTTAAACTTTTTTCAATTTTAACCCCATGGGATATATATTCTACCCACACACATTTGGAACTCTCCTGGGGTACCCTCACACATATTATTCCCTCATTTAGCAGATATTTTCACAAAAAAGTGAAATTTTCAAAAATCCAGAAAATTGGCTGAAAACGACTAAATATCAAGGAATCATTGGGTGAATCGCTCTGGAACTGAAAACGGAATGCTCACTGACATTTCCCCTATCTGAAAGTCTGATAAACGCCGGAAAAAGGAATAAGTCCAAAAAAAAATTTTTTTCAACTTTTTTCAATTTTACCCACGTGGGATATACATTCTACCCACACACATTTGGAACTATCCTGGGGTACCCTCACACATATTATTCCCTCATTTATTCGATATTTTCACAAAAAAAGTGAAATTTTCAAAAATCCAGAAAATTTGCTGAAAATGACTAAATATCAGGGACTCATTGGGCGAATCGCTCTGGAACTGAAATCGGAACGCTCACTGACATATGCCCTATCTGAAAGTCTGAAAAAATGACTAAGCCCAAAAAAAAAATTTTTTCAACTTTTTTCAATTTTAACCCCGTGGGATATATATTCTACCCACACACATTTGCAACTCTCCTGGGGTACCCTCACACATATTATTCCCTCATTTATTGGATATTTTCACAAAAAAAGTGAAATTTTCAAAAATCCAGAAAATTGGCTGAAAATGACTAAATATCAGGGACTCATTGGGCGAATCGCTCTGGAACTGAAATCGGAACGCTCACTGACATTTCCCCTATCTGAAAGTCTGATAAACGCCGGAAAAAGGAATATGTCCAAAAAAAAATTTTTTTCAACTTTTTTCAATTTTACCCCCGTGGGATATATATTCTACCCACACACATTTGGGACTCTCCTGGGGTACCCTCACACATATTATTCCCTCATTTAGTGGATCTTTTCAGAAAAAAGTGAAATTTTCAAAAATCCAGAAATTGTCGGAAAATGACTAAATATCAAGGACTTATTGGGCGAATCGCTCTGGAACTGAAATCGTAATGCTCACTGACATTTCCCCTATCTGAAAGTCTGATAAAAGCCGGAAAAATGACTAAGTCCAAAAAAAAATTTTTTTCAACTTTTTTCAATTTTACCCCCGTGGGATATATATTCTACCCACACACATTTGTAACTCTCCTGGGGTACCCTTACACATATTATTCCCTCATTTAGTGGATATTTTCACAAAAAAGTGAAATTTTCAAAAATCCAGAAAATTGGCTGAAAACGACTAAAAATCAAGGAATCATTGGGCGAATCGCTCTGGAACTGAAATCGGAATGCTCACTGACATTTGCCCTATCTGAAAGTCTGATAAAATGACTAAGCCCAAAAAAAAAATGTTTTTGACTTTTTTCAATTTTAACCCCGTGGGATATATATTCTACCCACACACATTTGGAACTCTCCTGGGGTACCCTCACACATATTATTCCCTCATTTAGTGGATATTTTCACAAAAAAGTGAAATTTTCAAAAATCCAGAAAATTTGCTGAACACGACTAAATATCAAGGACTCATTGGGCGAATCGCTCTGGAACTGAAATCGGAACGCTCACTGACATTTCCCCTATCTGAAAGTCTGATAAATGCAGAAAAAATGACTAAGTCTTAAAAAAAAATTTTTTAAACTTTTTTCAGTTTTAACCCCATGGGATATATATTCTACCCACACACATTTGGAACTCTCCTGGGGTACCCTCACACATATTATTCCCTCATTTAGCAGATATTTTCACAAAAAAGTGAAATTTTCAAAAATCCAGAAAATTGGCTGAAAACGACTAAATATCAAGGAATCATTGGGTGAATCGCTCTGGAACTGAAAACGGAATGCTCACTGACATTTCCCCTATCTGAAAGTCTGATAAACGCCGGAAAAAGGAATAAGTCCAAAAAAAAATTTTTTTCAACTTTTTTCAATTTTACCCACGTGGGATATACATTCTACCCACACACATTTGGAACTATCCTGGGGTACCCTCACACATATTATTCCCTCATTTAGTGGATATTTTCACAAAAAAAGTGAAATTTTCAAAAATCCAAAATATTGGCTGAAAACGACTAAATATCAAGGACTCATTGGACGAATCGATCTGGAACTGAAATCGGAACGCTCACTGACATATGCCCTATGTGAAAGTCTGAAAAAATGACTGAGCCCAAAAAAAAAATTTTTTCAACTTTTTTCAATTTTAACCCCGTGGGATATATATTCTACCCACACACATTTGCAACTCTCCTGGGGTACCCTCACACATATTATTCCCTCATTTATTCGATATTTTCACAAAAAAAGTGAAATTTTCAAAAATCCAGAAAATTTGCTGAAAATGACTAAATATCAGGGACTCATTGGGCGAATCGCTCTGGAACTGAAATCGGAACGCTCACTGACATATGCCCTATCTGAAAGTCTGAAAAAATGACTAAGCCCAAAAAAAAAATTTTTTCAACTTTTTTCAATTTTAACCCCGTGGGATATATATTCTACCCACACACATTTGCAACTCTCCTGGGGTACCCTCACACATATTATTCCCTCATTTATTGGATATTTTCACAAAAAAAGTGAAATTTTCAAAAATCCAGAAAATTGGCTGAAAATGACTAAATATCAGGGACTTATTGGGCGAATCGCTCTGGAACTGAAATCTTAATGCTCACTGACATTTCCCCTATCTGAAAGTCTGATAAAAGCCGGAAAAATGACTAAGTCCCAAAAAAAATTTTTTTCAACTTTTTTCAATTTTACCCCCGTGGGATATATATTCTACCCACACACATTTGGAACTCTCCTGGGGTACCCTCACACATATTATTCCCTCATTTAGTGGATATTTTCACAAAAAAGTGAAATTTTCAAAAATCCAGAAAATTGGCTGAAAACGACTAAAAATCAAGGAATCATTGGGCGAATCGCTCTGGAACTGAAATCGGAACGCTCACTGACATTTGCCCTATCTGAAAGTCTGATAAAATGACTAAGCCCAAAAAAAAATATTTTTTAACTTTTTTCACTTTTAACCCCGTGGGATATATATTCTACCCACACACATTTGGAACTCTCCTGGGGTACCCTCACACATATTATTCCCTCATTTAGTGGATATTTTCACAAAAAAGTGAAATTTTCAAAAATCCAGAAAATTTGCTGAACACGACTAAATATCAAGGACTCATTGGGCGAATCGCTCTGGAACTGAAATTGGAACGCTCACTGACATTTCCCCTATCTGAAAGTCTGATAAATGCAGAAAAAATGACTAAGTCTTAAAAAAAAATTTTTTAAACTTTTTTCAATTTTAACCCCATGGGATATATATTCTACCCACACACATTTGGAACTCTCCTGGGGTACCCTCACACATATTATTCCCTCATTTAGCGGATATTTTCACAAAAAAGTGAAATTTTCAAAAATCCAGAAAATTGGCTGAAAACGACTAAATATCAAGGAATCATTGGGTGAATCGCTCTGGAACTGAAAACGGAATGCTCACTGACATTTCCCCTATCTGAAAGTCTGATAAACGCCGGAAAAAGGAATAAGTCCAAAAAAAAATTTTTTTCAACTTTTTTCAATTTTACCCACGTGGGATATACATTCTACCCACACACATTTGGAACTATCCTGGGGTACCCTCACACATATTATTCCCTCATTTATTCGATATTTTCACAAAAAAAGTGAAATTTTCAAAAATCCAGAAAATTTGCTGAAAATGACTAAATATCAGGGACTCATTGGGCGAATCGCTCTGGAACTGAAATCGGAACGCTCACTGACATATGCCCTATCTGAAAGTCTGAAAAAATGACTAAGCCCAAAAAAAAAATTTTTTCAACTTTTTTCAATTTTAACCCCGTGGGATATATATTCTACCCACACACATTTGCAACTCTCCTGGGGTACCCTCACACATATTATTCCCTCATTTATTGGATATTTTCACAAAAAAAGTGAAATTTTCAAAAATCCAGAAAATTGGCTGAAAATGACTAAATATCAGGGACTCATTGGGCGAATCGCTCTGGAACTGAAATCGGAACGCTCACTGACATTTCCCCTATCTGAAAGTCTGATAAACGCCGGAAAAAGGAATATGTCCAAAAAAAAATTTTTTTCAACTTTTTTCAATTTTACCCCTGTGGGATATATATTCTACCCACACACATTTGGGACTCTCCTGGGGTACCCTCACACATATTATTCCCTCATTTAGTGGATCTTTTCAGAAAAAAGTGAAATTTTCAAAAATCCAGAAATTGTCGGAAAATGACTAAATATCAAGGACTTATTGGGCGAATCGCTCTGGAACTGAAATCGTAATGCTCACTGACATTTCCCCTATCTGAAAGTCTGATAAAAGCCGGAAAAATGACTAAGTCCAAAAAAAAATTTTTTTCAACTTTTTTCAATTTTACCCCCGTGGGATATATATTCTACCCACACACATTTGTAACTCTCCTGGGGTACCCTTACACATATTATTCCCTCATTTAGTGGATATTTTCACAAAAAAGTGAAATTTTCAAAAATCCAGAAAATTGGCTGAAAACGACTAAAAATCAAGGAATCATTGGGCGAATCGCTCTGGAACTGAAATCGGAACGCTCACTGACATTTGCCCTATCTGAAAGTCTGATAAAATGACTAAGCCCAAAAAAAAAATGTTTTTGACTTTTTTCAATTTTAACCCCGTGGGATATATATTCTACCCACACACATTTGGAACTCTCCTGGGGTACCCTCACACATATTATTCCCTCATTTAGTGGATATTTTCACAAAAAAGTGAAATTTTCAAAAATCCAGAAAATTTGCTGAACACGACTAAATATCAAGGACTCATTGGGCGAATCGCTCTGGAACTGAAATCGGAACGCTCACTGACATTTCCCCTATCTGAAAGTCTGATAAATGCAGAAAAAATGACTAAGTCTTAAAAAAAAATTTTTTTAACTTTTTTCAATTTTAACCCCATGGGATATATATTCTACCCACACACATTTGGAACTCTCCTGGGGTACCCTCACATATATTATTCCCTCATTTAGTGGATATTTTCACAAAAAAGTGAAATTTTCAAAAATCCAGAAAATTGGCTGAAAACGACTAAATATCAAGGAATCATTGGGTGAATCGCTCTGGAACTGAAAACGGAATGCTCACTGACATTTCCCCTATCTGAAAGTCTGATAAACGCCGGAAAAAGGAATAAGTCCAAAAAAAAATTTTTTTCAACTTTTTTCAATTTTACCCACGTGGGATATACATTCTACCCACACACATTTGGAACTATCCTGGGGTACCCTCACACATATTATTCCCTCATTTATAGTGGATATTTTCACAAAAAAAGTGAAATTTTCAAAAATCCAAAATATTGGCTGAAAACGACTAAATATCAAGGACTCATTGGACGAATCGATCTGGAACTGAAATCGGAACGCTCACTGACATATGCCCTATGTGAAAGTCTGAAAAAATGGCTGAGCCCAAAAAAAAAATTTTTTCAACTTTTTTCAATTTTAACCCCGTGGGATATATATTCTACCCACACACATTTGCAACTCTCCTGGGGTACCCTCACACATATTATTCCCTCATTTATTCGATGTTTTCACAAAAAAAGTGAAATTTTCAAAAATCCAGAAAATTTGCTGAAAATGACTAAATATCAGGGACTCATTGGGCGAATCGCTCTGGAACTGAAATCGGAACGCTCACTGACATATGCCCTATCTGAAAGTCTGAAAAAATGACTAAGCCCAAAAAAAATTGTTTCAACTTTTTACAATTTTAACCCCGTGGGATATATATTCTACCCACACACATTTGGAACTCTCCTGGGGTACCCTCACACATATTATTCCCTCATTTAGTGGATATTTTCACAAAAAAGTGAAATTTTCAAAAATCCAGAAAATTGGCTGAAAACGACTAAATATCAAGGACTCATTGTGCGAATCGCTCTGGAACTGAAATCGGAACGCTCACTGACATATGCCCTATCTGAAAGTCTGAAAAAATGACTAAGCCCAAAAAAAAATTTTTTCAACTTTTTTCAATTTTAACCCCGTGGGATATATATTCTACCAACACACATTTGCAACTCTCCTGGGGTACCCTCACACATATTATTCCCTCATTTATTGGATATTTCACAAAAAAAGTGAAATTTTCAAAAATCCAGAAAATTGGCTGAAAATGACTAAATATCAGGGACTCATTGGGCGAATCGCTCTGGAACTGAAATCGGAATGATCACTGACATCTCCCCCATCTGAAAGTCTGATAAACGCCGGAAAAAGGAATAATTTTTTTTCAATTTTTTTCAATTTTACCCACGTGGGATATACATTCTACCCACACACATTTGGAACTATCCTGGGTACCCTCACACATATTATTCCCTCATTTAGTGGATATTTTCACAAAAAAGTGAAATTTTCAAAAATCCAAAATATTGGCTGAAAACGACTAAATATCAAGGACTCATTGGGCTAATCGCTCTGGAACTGAAATCGGAACGCTCACTGACATATGCCCTATCTGAAAGTCTGAAAAAATGACTAAGCCCAAAAAAAAATTTTTTCAACTTTTTTCAATTTTAACCCCGTGGGATATATATTCTACCCACACACATTTGGAACTCTCCTGGGGTACCCTCACACATATTATTCCCTCATTTAGTGGATATTTTCACAAAAAAGTGAAATTTTCAAAAATCCAGAAAATTGGCTGAAAACGACTAAATATCAAGGACTCATTGGGCGAATTGCTCTGGAACTGAAATCGGAATGATCACTGACATCTCCCCCATCTGAAAGTCTGATAAACGGCGGAAAAATGACTAAGTCCAAAAAAAAAATTTTTTCAACTTTTTTCAATTTTACCTCCGTAGGATGTATATTCTACCCACACACATTTGGAACTATCCTGGGGTACCCTCACACATATTATTCCCTCATTTAGTGGATATTTTCACAAAAAAGTGACATTTTTGAAAAATCCAGAAATTGTCGGAAAATGACTAAATATCAAGGACTCATTGAGCGAATCGCTCTGGAACTGAAATCGGAATGCTCACTGACATTTCCCCTATCTGAAAGTCTGATAAACGCCTGAAAAATGACTAAGCCCAAAAAAAATTTTTTTTCAACTTTTTTAAATTTTACCCCCGTGGGATATACATTCTACCCACACACATTTGGAACTATCCTGGGGTACCCGCACACATATTATTCCCTCATTTAGTGGATATTTTCACAAAAAAGTGACATTTTTGAAAAATCCAGAAATTGTCGGAAAATGACTAAATATCAAGGACTCATTGAGCGAATCACTCTGGAACTGAAATCGGAATGCTCACTGACATTTCCCCTATCTGAAAGTCTGATAAACGCCTGAAAAATGACCAAGCCCAAAAAAAATTTTTTTTCAACTTTTTTCAATTTTACCCCCGTGGGATATATATTCTACCCAAACACATTTGGAACTATCCTGGGGTACCCTCACACATATTATTCCCTCATTTAGTGGATATTTTCACAAAAAAGTGAAATTTTCAAAAATCCAAAATATTGGCTGAAAACGACTAAATATCAAGGACTCATTGGGCGAATCGCTCTGGAACTGAAATCGGAACGCTCACTGACATATGCCCTATCTGAAAGTCTGAAAAAATGACTAAGCCCAAAAAAAAATGTTTTCAACTTTTTTAAATTTGAACCCCGTGGGATATATGTTCTACCCACACACATTTGGAACTCTCCTGGGGTACCCTCACACATATTATTCCCTCATTTATTGGATATTTTCACAAAAAAAGTGAAATTTTCAAAAATCCAGAAAATTGGCTGAAAATGACTAAATATCAGGGACTCATTGGGCGAATCGCTCTGGAACTGAAATCGGAATGATCACTGACATCTCCCCCATCTGAAAGTCTGATAAACGCCGGAAAAAGGAATAATTTTTTTTCAATTTTTTTCAATTTTACCCACGTGGGATATACATTCTACCCACACACATTTGGAACTATCCTGGGTACCCTCACACATATTATTCCCTCATTTAGTGGATATTTTCACAAAAAAGTGAAATTTTCAAAAATCCAAAATATTGGCTGAAAACGACTAAATATCAAGGACTCATTGGGCTAATCGCTCTGGAACTGAAATCGGAACGCTCACTGACATATGCCCTATCTGAAAGTCTGAAAAAATGACTAAGCCCAAAAAAAAATTTTTTCAACTTTTTTCAATTTTAACCCCGTGGGATATATATTCTACCCACACACATTTGGAACTCTCCTGGGGTACCCTCACACATATTATTCCCTCATTTAGTGGATATTTTCACAAAAAAGTGAAATTTTCAAAAATCCAGAAAATTGGCTGAAAACGACTAAATATCAAGGACTCATTGGGCGAATTGCTCTGGAACTGAAATCGGAATGATCACTGACATCTCCCCCATCTGAAAGTCTGATAAACGCCGGAAAAATGACTAAGTCCAAAAAAAAAATTTTTTTCAACTTTTTTCAATTTTACCCCCGTGGGATATACATTCTACCCACACACATTTGGAACTATCCTGGGGTACCCGCACACATATTATTCCCTCATTTAGTGGATATTTTCACAAAAAAGTGACATTTTTGAAAAATCCAGAAATTGTCGGAAAATGACTAAATATCAAGGACTCATTGAGCGAATCGCTCTGGAACTGAAATCGGAATGCTCACTGACATTTCCCCTATCTGAAAGTCTGATAAACGCCTGAAAAATGACCAAGCCCAAAAAAAATTTTTTTTCAACTTTTTTCAATTTTACCCCCGTGGGATATATATTCTACCCAAACACATTTGGAACTATCCTGGGGTACCCTCACACATATTATTCCCTCATTTAGTGGATATTTTCACAAAAAAGTGAAATTTTCAAAAATCCAAAATATTGGCTGAAAACGACTAAATATCAAGGACTCATTGGGCGAATCGCTCTGGAACTGAAATCGGAACGCTCACTGACATATGCCCTATCTGAAAGTCTGAAAAAATGACTAAGCCCAAAAAAAAATGTTTTCAACTTTTTTAAATTTGAACCCCGTGGGATATATGTTCTACCCACACACATTTGGAACTCTCCTGGGGTACCCTCACACATATTATTCCCTCATTTAGTGGATATTTTCACAAAAAAGTGAAATTTTCAAAAATCCAGAAAATTGGCTGAAAACGACTAAATATCAAGGACTCATTAGGCGAATCGCTCTGGAACTGAAATCGGAACGCTCACTGACATTTCCCTATCTGAAAGTCTGATAAACGCCGGAAAAAGGAATAAGTCCAAAAAAAAATTTTTTTAAACTTTTTTCAATTTTACCCCCGTGGGATATATATTCTACCCACACACATTTGGAACTCTCCTGGGGTACCGTCACACATATTATTCCCTCATTTAGTGGATATTTTCACAAAAAAGTGAAATTTTAAAAAATCAAAAATATTGGCTGAAAACGACTAAATATCAAGAACTCATTGGGCGAATCGCTCTGAAACTGAAATCGGAATGCTCACTGACATATGCCCTATCTGAAAGTCTGAAAAAATGACTAAGCCCAAAAAAAAAATTTTTTCAACTTTTTTCAATTTTAACCCCGTGGGATATATATTCTACCCACACACATTTGGAACTCTCCTGGGGTACCCTCACACATATTATTCCCTCATTTAGTGGATATTTTCACAAAAAAGTGAAATTTTCAAAAATCAAAAGTATTGGCTGAAAACGACTAAATATTAGAGATGAGCGTTGTTCTACTCGAACTGTTCGCCAATCTCAAATTCGAGCTGTTTTGGGCGGTGTTCGAGCCGTTCGGCGAACACGAACAATTTGAGAAAAATTCGGCTGTTCGAGGTTATGTTCGATAACTGTTCGTGCACCAAAATCATAACTGGATTTTTTCTCAGTAATGATGAAAATTAATGTTAATTCGCAGTTTGAGTGTACAGCGGGGTGGGGGGAGGGGCAGGGGATGGATCTCTGCAGGAACAATGAAGATCTCCTTTTTTTTTTCTCTTTCCCGCATTTGCAGTGGGGAGGTGCAATCTGTCAGCCTATCAGCAGCGCACACACGGAGCGAAGTGCTTTTTTTCACACAAGCAAGGGCATGTGTCATTGGCAGTGTATGTCACATGTCCTTGCCCTATAAGACCAAGCCATTTTCCCCGTCGCCACCATTTTCTCACTGCTGCAGCTGCATGTTAGACGGCACCGCTGTTGCTGTGTGCGCTATACCTTGTTAATTTCAATCCAATTTTCGCACAAATCTACAGATAGCTTGGGAGTAGGGAATAGTTGTGATTGCAGTCCTTTTAAGTACTAGGTTACAGCATTTCCTATGACTTTTATCAGGCAGGTCTGTGCTCTTAAATAGATAGATTGTGGGAGTAAAGACTAATTGTAATTGGAGTCCTTTTCAGGACTAGGTTACATCAGTTCCTATCAGTTTTTGCCAGGCAGGTCTGTGCCAGTGCTGTGCAAGATTTTTTCACAGCATTTGGCTGAATCTAGCAAAGCTAATCCTTTTTGGCCTATTGCAGAGTGTGTTAGTCAGTGGAGTAGCCTATCTGTGTTGCAAGATATACCACCTGTGTATAGAATACCAATTTTTTTACTGCACCTAGTGAAGTAAAATCTTTTGGGCATAGCATCATTCTATTAGTCCATCTATACTGACCTCCATCAGGTTGCAAATTGAATATAATTTTTTTCTGCATCTAGCTCTGAAAAAATATTGGGCTTCTAGCTGTGTGTGGGACTTGTTGTATTAGTCCATCTATACTGACCTCCATCAGGTTGCAAACTGCATATATTTTTTTCTTCATCTACCTCTGAAAAAATATTGGGCTTCTAGCTGTGTGTGGGACTTGTTCTATTAATCCATCTATACAGACCTCCATCAGGTTGCAAACTGAATATATTTTTTTCTGCATCTACCTCTGAAAAAATATTGGGCTTCTAGCTGTGTGTGGGACTTGTTCTATTAATCCATCTATACAGACCTCCATCAGGTTGCAAACTGAATATATTTTTTTCTGCATCTACCTCTGAAAAAATATTGGGCTTCTAGCTGTGTGTGGGACTTGTTGTATTAGTCCATCTATACTGACCTCCATCAGGTTGCAAACTGAATATATTTTTTTCTGCATCTACCTCTGAAAAAATATTGGGCTTCTAGCTGTGTGTGGGACTTGTTCTATTAATCCATCTATACAGACCTCCATCAGGTTGCAAACTGAATATATTTTTTTCTGCATCTACCTCTGAAAAAATATTGGGCTTCTAGCTGTGTGTGGGACTTGTTCTATTAATCCATCTATACAGACCTCCATCAGGTTGCAAACTGAATATATTTTTTTCTGCATCTACCTCTGAAAAAATATTGGGCTTCTAGCTGTGTGTGGGACTTGTTGTATTAGTCCATCTATACTGACCTCCATCAGGTTGCAAACTGAATATATTTTTTTCTGCATCTACCTCTGAAAAAATATTGGGCTTCTAGCTGTGTGTGGGACTTGTTGTATTAATCCATCTATACAGACCTCCATCAGGTTGCAAACTGAATATATTTTTTTCTGCATCTACCTCTGAAAAAATATTGGGCTTCTAGCTGTGTGTGGGACTTGTTCTATTAATCCATCTATACAGACCTCCATCAGGTTGCAAACTGAATATATTTTTTTCTGCATCTACCTCTGAAAAAATATTGGGCTTCTAGCTGTGTGTGAGACTTGTTGTATTAATCCATCTATACAGACCTCCATCAGGTTGCAAACTGAATATATTTTTTTCTGCATCTACCTCTGAAAAAATATTGGGCTTCTAGCTGTGTGTGGGACTTGTTCTATTAATCCATCTATACAGACCTCCATCAGGTTGCAAACTGAATATTTTTTTTTTCTGCATCTACCTCTGAAAAAATATTGGGCTTCTAGCTGTGTGTGGGACTTGTTCTATTAATCCATCTATACAGACCTCCATCAGGTTGCAAACTGAATATATTTTTTTCTGCATCTACCTCTGAAAAAATATTGGGCTTCTAGCTGTGTGTGGGACTTGTTGTATTAGTCCATCTATACTGACCTCCATCAGGTTGCAAACTGAATATATTTTTTTCTGCATCTACCTCTGAAAAAATATTGGGCTTCTAGCTGTGTGTGGGACTTGTTCTATTAATCCATCTATACAGACCTCCATCAGGTTGCAAACTGAATATATTTTTTTCTGCATCTACCTCTGAAAAAATATTGGGCTTCTAGCTGTGTGTGGGACTTGTTCTATTAATCCATCTATACAGACCTCCATCAGGTTGCAAACTGAATATATTTTTTTCTGCATCTACCTCTGAAAAAATATTGGGCTTCTAGCTGTGTGTGGGACTTGTTGTATTAGTCCATCTATACTGACCTCCATCAGGTTGCAATCTGAATATATTTTTTTCTGCATCTACCTCTGAAAAAATATTTGGCCTTCTAGCAGTGTGTGGGACTTTCTCTATTAGTCGATCTATACTGACCTCCATCAGGTTGCAAATTAAAAATAATTTTTATCTGCATCTAGCTCTGAAAAAATATTTGGCCTTCTAGCAGTGTGTGGGACTTTCTCTATTAGTCCATCTATACTGACCTCCATCAGGTTGCAAATTAAAAATAATTTTTATCTGCATCTAGCTCTGAAAAAATATTTGGCCTTCTAGCAGTGTGTGGGACTTTCTCTATTAGTCCATCTATACTGACCTCCATCAGGTTGCAAATTAAAAATAATTTTTATCTGCATCTAGCTCTGAAAAAATATTTGGCCTTCTAACAGTGTGTGGGACTTTCTCTATTAGTCCATCTATACTGACCTCCATCAGGTTGCAAATTAAAAATAATTTTTATCTGCATCTAGCTCTGAAAAAATATTTGGCCTTCAAGCAGTGTGTGGGACTTTCTCTATTAGTCCATCTATACTGACCTCCATCAGGTTGCAAATTGAATATAATTTTTTTCTGCATCTAACCCAGCCAATAGTTTTGGCCTAATACCACAGTTTGGCCACTCAGCTCTGCTCGGTTCCCATCCATTGTTTTTTTGTGCAAACAACTCCAGAGTTGTTAATTAGTTAACCACCAAAATGAGTGGAAAAAGGCCTGCTGCTGGTGGAAAGGGGAATAGGCGTGTTGGGAAGGGGAAAAAAGGTTGTGTCCGTGGGGTAGGTGTTAAAGCAACAGTAACATCTGCAGAAGAAAGACCATCTTCCAGCCAAACTAAAATATCTACTTCTTTTAGCGGACAATGTGATAAGATCCCTTTCTTACGGCCACGCCAATCGCTACAAATTCCAGATGAGGCACAAAAACAGCAGGTGCTTCAACGGATATCAAGTGCTCCTTTAAGTGGGCTCTCCTCCACATCAACTTCAACATCACAAATACTCCAGTCCTCAAAGGTGTCACCCCAATCGCACTTGCTTCCTCGCAGCTCCCAAATCTCCAGCTGCCCGTCTGAGTATGAGGTAGAACAGATGGTTGAGTCTGCAGAGCTGTTTACTCATACTATAGCCTGGGAATCAGAGGTCGACTCCAGCGCTTCTGTGAATCCAGACGAGGAAATGATCTGCACTGATGCCCAGAATCTTTATGAGTCGGATCCAGGACCAGACGCAGAAGGTTTTGACCATAATGTAGACCCTCATTCCCAAACTGTAACTCCTGTTGGTGGAGACAATGTTAGAACCTTGCTCTTAGGATTTTTCCTTTGCTGGTCACATGACCTTGTTGGCCTATTTAATCCTGCTCCGCCCTTCTGGCTTTGCTGGACTTCATTGTATAACTACTTTCAGCTAGCCTGTGCTCTGTATCTTACTCTGTTAGTTTGCTTGGTCTACGGACCTCTGTGTTCTATGTGTTTTGTTTGTTCGTCTGTCTGCTACTATTTCTGTTAGGAGGTGTCCCATTTTCCTCCCAGTCCTTAGTGCTTGTAGGGATTCCTTCCCCACATCTATAGGTCTCTGTACAGACTAGCTTAGGACTTTAGCAGGTCTGATCGCAGGATCAGGTTCCGTGATACATCGTAGGGATCAAGCTGAGTTCTATCGTAGGGACAGATCTCCTCTCTTTCCTTAGCTCTGGTAGCAGAACATAACAGTAAGTCCAGCCCGCAAATTCTCTAAGGAAAGATTTTTTCTGTTCCATCATGGTGTCGGTTCAGGATTTGGCTCATCGCCTGCAGGGACTCTCTCTGGAGGTGGCCGAGCTCCGTCAGCACGTGAGTAACTGTCCTGGAGCACATTTCTTGGAGCCTAAGGTATGTTTGCCGGATTTATTTTTTGGTGAACACCGAGAAATTTTTTCATTTAAAAATGCTTGCTTATTGTATTTTCGTTTGAGACCCAAGTCCTCTGGGGATGAATCCCAGCGCATAGGGTTCATAATGTCACTTTTGCGCAAAGAGCCTCAGGAGTGGGCCTTTTCTTTGCAACCCAGTGATACATGCTTCAGATCAGTGGATAGTTTTTTTTCTGCTTTGGGACTATTATATGATTATCCTGACCGTGTCACATCAGCTGAATCTGAGTTGAGACGTTTGAAACAGGGATCAGGTAATGTGGAAAAATATTGTACTCATTTCCGTCGTTGGTCTACTCAAACAGGGTGGAACGATTCTGCTCTGAAAAGTCTATTTCTTGCTGGGCTCAATGAAAGGGTTAAAGACCTGCTAATTGCTTATCCTACACCTGAAGATTTGCAACAGGCTATGCAATTAGCTATACGGGTGGATAGGAGACTGCGTGCAAGGGTTAATGAGAGCAAATCCTCTGCTATGTCAGTTTCTGGTTATGAGAATGTGTGTACTAACAGTGGTGAACCGATGGAGATTGGATCGGTGGCACCTCGCTCTCAATAAAAAAGACCGCAGATTTTTTGAAGGCTTGTGTTTCTATTGCGGAAAATCTGGTCATTTGATTAAAGGCTGTGAGCTTCGTATGAAGAAAGAAAAAAAAATGGTCAGTCATGCCCGTATTGCCTGTTTAAATTCCAAGGGTGTATTTTTAGCTGCTTCCACGATTGCTCAGGAAAAATTAATGGAATTTCGGGTGTTTGTTGATTGTGGGTCTACTCTGAATGTAATTGATGGGGGATTCTTGGAAAGACTCAATTTAAAACCCGAACCTTTATCATCCCCCATTGCTGTGGTTTCTGTGGATGGTTCCCCTTTGAAGAATATTACTCTCAAGGTCTGTGAATTTCCTCTCACTATTAATGGTGTTCACCATGAGAAATTGGATTTGGTAGTTTTGAATAACTTGCCTTCTCAAGTAATATTGGGATTGCCCTGGTTAAAATTTCACAATCCTGTACTGGATTGGTCTACCAGTGAAATTAAATCCTGGAGCCATAAATGTTATGACAAGTGTTGTAACGGGTGTATTGCAGCTTTGCATAGGGGAGAATTGCCTGTTCCTATTCAGGATTTTTGGAGAGTTTTTTCTGAGAAGGAATCGCAGGTTTTGCCTCCCCATAGAGACTATGATTGTTCTATTGAATTTGTCCCTGGAGCGACTCTTCCTAAAAGTCGTTTATTTAACCTTTCTATTCTTGAGAGGAAGGCTTTGGAGGAATACATACAGACAAGTTTGGCCGCCGGTCACATTAGGCCCTCTAAGTCTCCTGTGGCGGTTGGATTTTTTTTTGTAAAAAAAAATGACGGCGGTTTACGTCCTTGTCTGGATTTTCGTGAGATTAACAAAATTACTGTACGCAATCCTTACCCACTGCCATTGATTCCTGATCTGTTTAACCAGTTAATGGGGGCCAAGTGGTTCTCTAAAATTGACCTTAAGGGGGCATACAATCTGTTGCGCATGAAGGAGGGTGACGAATGGAAGACTGCTTTTAACACTCCTGTGGGACATTTTGAGAATCTGGTTATGCCTTTTGGTCTTACTAATGCTCCTGCATTTTTTCAGAATCTTATTAATGACATCCTTAGACCTTTGATCGGCAAAAATGTGGTTGTGTATTTGGATGACATTTTCATTTATTCGCCGGATCTGGAGTCTCATTGGCGGAGCGTACGTGAGGTATTACAGTTATTAATGGACAATTCGCTTTTTGCTAAGCTGGAGAAATGTGAGTTCGCTGTACAGAGAATTAGTTTTTTGGGTTACATTATCTCCAGCAAAGGTTTTGAGATGGACCCGGTTAAGGTTCAGGCTGTGCAGGAATGGCCTAGGCCTATTGGTTTGAAATCGATACAGAGGTTTTTGGGTTTCGCCAATTATTACAGAAAATTCATAAAAAAATTTTCTAGTATTGTCAAACCTCTGACCGATCTCACCAGGAAAGGTGCTGATGCGGTTCAGTGGTCTTCTGAGGCCATTGAAGCTTTTGTGTATCTCAAGGAGAGGTTTACCTCTGCTCCCATCCTTATGCAGCCTGATGTGACTAAGCCGTTTTTGGTTGAGGTTGATGCTTCCTCTGTGGGGGTTGGCGCAGTATTGTCTCAGGATAACGGGGATGGATTACATCCCTGTGCCTTTTTTTCAAAAAATTTTTCGGAGACTGAACTGAATTACGATATTGGTAATCGGGAATTATTGGCTATTAAACTCGCATTTGAAGACTGGCGCCACTTCTTGGGAGGTCCAGAATTTCCCGTTCAGGTTCTTACGGATCATAAAAATCTGATATATCTTGATGCTGCCAAGCGCCTGAATGCCCGTCAGGCTAGGTGGGCACTGTTTTTCTCGCATCCTTAACTCTAGACGGTATAGAGGTAGTTTGCAGTATCTTGTGGCCTGGAAAGGTTTCGGTCCCGAGGATAACTCTTGGGTGAGGTCGGATGATGTTTCCGCGTCCAGACTTATCAGAGCGTTTCACAGGAGATTTCCTGATAAGCCTGGTCCTAGGGGATCCGGAAGATCCTCTTAGAAGGGGGGGTACTGTTAGAACCTTGCTCTTAGGTTTTTTCCTTTGCTGGTCACATGACCTTGTTGGCCTATTTAATCCTGCTCCGCCCTTCTGGCTTTGCTGGACTTCATTGTATAACTACTTTCTAGCTAGCCTGTGCTCTGTATCTAACTCTGTTAGTTTGCTTGGTCTACGGACCTCTGTGTTCTATGGGTTTTGTTTGTTCGTCTGTCTGCTACTATTTCTGTTAGGAGGTGTCCCATTTTCCTCCCTGTCCTTAGTGCTTGTAGGGATTCCTTCCCCACATCTATAGGTCTCCGTACAGACTAGCTTAGGACTTTAGCAGGTCTGATCGCAGGATCAGGTTCCCTGTTACATCGTAGGGATCAAGCTGAGTTCTATCGTAGGGACAGATCTCCTCTCTTTCCTTAGCTCTGGTAGCAGAACATAACAGACAATGAGGAAGACGATGATAAGACTCAAATACCTGATTGGAGCGACAACTTTAGTTTTTTGTCAGGGCAGGAACAGGTTGGCTCTGAGGACGACGGGTGTGATAACGCACAGGGTGATGATGATGAGGTTGGAGATCCCACTTACTGTCAACCCACAGTCAGCCAAGAGATGAGGTCAGCAGAGGAGGTGGAGGAAGATGCTAGTGACGACGAGGTCAGGTTGTGCCTTCCTGGACAGAGACGTAGTACTGGAAGCACGTCAACAACTGCATCCTCAAACACAACTCTGCCTCTCACCACAAGTCGTGGTGGCTCTTCAGGTCGCATGGGTGCTAAGCCTTGCATAGCCTGGGCATTTTTTCAGATCGATAAAGATGACCCAACTCGTGTTATCTGTAACATTTGTCAGCAAAAGCTAAGTAGAGGCCAAAAAATACATAGTTTGAGTACTTCATGCATGAACCGGCACATGGACATGAAGCATAAGTTGCAGTGGGAAGCTCAGTGTGCTACAATGCGGCCTAGCCGGCCGGGCCAACCACCGTCTGCCATATCTTGTGCATCCGCGGCCTCTTCATCCTCTGTGACTGGGGGGACAGCAGTCACACCTGTTTTGGGGCGCAGACCTGCCACCTCTTTACCCGCAACAGCCAGCGTGATTGGCAGGTCATCATTTTCTTTGGAGGTGGTAACACCAGCTGGTGTTGAGCACTGTCCGACATCGATAGCACCACCTTTGGATCAAGGCAACCTAACATGTCCGCCTGCATCTTCCTCACAGACCGGCAGTTTGCCGAGGACACCCTTATCAACTCCGTCTAAGCACAATAGCCAGCCCTCGGTCCCTCAGATGTGGACAAGTAAAAGACCATTTCCTCCTAGCCATGAGAAAGCTAAGAGGTTGAATTTCACCATCTGCAAGCTCTTGGCTACAGAAATGCTGCCTTTCCGCCTGGTGGACACAGAGGATTTTCGAGACCTTATGTCCGTCGCAGTGCCCCAGTACCAGATGCCCAGTCGGCACTACTTCTCAAAGAAAGGTGTGCCTGCGCTCCACCAGCATGTCGCACACAACATCACCGCTTCTTTGAGAAACTCTGTGTGTGACAGGGTGCATTTCACCACAGACACTTGGACGAGTAGGCATGGACAGGGGCGTTACATGTCGCTGACTGGGCACTGGGTAACTATGGTGACAGCAGGACAAGGGGCTGCTGTCCAAGTCTTGCCGTCCCCACGAGTTGTGCGTCAATCCTCTTTATGTCAAAGTTCCTCCACTGCTTCTGCCTCCTCAACCTCCTCTCGGTCTTCCACCTGCACCCAAAGCCTGTCTGGTCATGCCACAAGCTTTCTAACTGCGCAGAAGGGATCCTGCACACCTCCTTACTATGCTGGCAGTAGGGCTCAACGTCATCAGGCGGTTTTTACATTGAAATGTCTGGGAAATGTGAGTCACACAGCTGAGGAGTTGTGGTCAGCTCTGGAGAACCAATTTCATGAATGGTTGTCTCCACTGGACCTGAAACCAGGGAAGGCCGTGTGCGACAATGCTGCAAACCTGGGTTCGGCCCTTCGCCGGGGCAATGTCACACACGTGCCTTGTATGGCTCACGTGTTGAACCTGGTTGTCCAGCAATTTTTAGCCCACTATCCCAGACTAGATGGCCTTCTGCAGAGGGCACGGTCGCTGTGTGCTCACTTTCGCCGTTCGCAGCCCGCAGCTCAGCGACTTACATCTCTACAGAAGTCGTTGGGCCTGCCACTTCACCGGCTAAAATGCGATGTGCCTACCCGGTGGAATTCAACTCTGCACATGTTGCAGCGACTGTGGCAGCACCGACAAGCCCTGGTGCAATACGTTCTGACGTATAGCCTGGGCCAACGAGATCCAGAGGTGGGGCAAATCACGCTGGAGGAGTGGTCTCAGATCAGGGACCTATGCACCCTTCTGCACAGTTTTGAAATGGCGACGAAGATGTTTAGTGCTGACGATGCCATTATCAGCATGACTATTCCGGTGATTTACATGCTGGAGCACATGTTAAACAGAATTCGGAGTCAGGTGGTGGCACAAGAGGAGGTGGAGGAAGTAGAGGAGGAGGAGTTGTATGCGGAAGGGCTAACATCTGCAAGGTCCAGACGGTCGGCAGCACCAAGGCGGCAGGCATGTGAGGGTGGGGGAGATGGTTTTACCAGGGCGCATGGTAGCAGCCAAACTAGTGAGGAAGGTGCAGGAGCCCAGGAAGAAGTGGAGGACGAACTGATGGAAGACTCATCAGATGAGGGAGACCTTGATCACATTTCTGTTGTGCGAGGTTGGGGGGAGAGGACAGAGGAAGGAAGCATGATTGTTACCTCGCCACCAACACAACAGGGACTTGGTGCTCCTGGATGCGCAACACACATGAGTGCCTTCTTGCTGCACTACCTGCAACATGACCCTCGAATTGTGAGAATTAGAAATAATCCTGACTACTGGGTTGCCACACTGTTAGATCCCCGGTACAAAAGTAAATTTGCAGAAATTATTCCTGCCATAGAAAGGGATGCACGCATGCAGGAGTATCAGCAGAGACTGTTGCAGAATCTTACATGTGCTTTTCCACAAAATACCAGTGGTGCACGTAGTGAATCTCACAGTTCCAACTTGCCAACCGTGGGACCGTCAAGTGTTCAGCACTCAAACCGTAACAGAACCACAGTATCTGCTGGTAACATCAATTTTGCGGAATCATTTCACCACTTTTTTAGCCCATCCTTTGCAAGGCCACAGGAGACAAGAAGTCTGACACATAGTCAACGCCTAGAGACGATGGTACAGGAGTATCTCCAAGTAAACATTGAAGCCACGACTGTGTCACTGGACCCTTGCTCTTTTTGGGCTTCCAATCTGGATAAATGGCCGGAGCTAGCCACTTACGCCTTGGAGATCTTGTCATGCCCCGCAGCCAGCGTTCTGTCTGAACGTGTGTTCAGCGCTGCTGGTGGTGTGCTGACAGATAAGCGCACGCGGCTCTCCACTGATAATGTAGACAGACTCACGTTCATAAAGATGAACAAATCATGGATCTGAAATGACTTTTCTACCCCTGTGTCATCCTGGGGAGAGTAAAAGCTTGATGATTGGTTAAAATCACCCTACCAACCGTTTTAAGCTTTCAAATTACTAATCATGTTTATCTGTATCTTGGCTGGAAAATAATTTGGGCTTTGTAGCAGTGTGCAGCACTGATTCTATTAGACCATCTATAATAAGCTCCACCAGATTTAAAATTACTAATCATGTTTATCTGTATCTTGACTGGAAAATAATTTGGGCTTTGTAGCAGTGTGCAGCACTGATCCTATTAGGCCATCTATACTAAAGCTTCACCAGATTTAAAATTAATAATAATTTTTAGCTGCATCTAGCCCGGAAAATAATTTTGGGGCTCCGAGATGCGCAAGACACATAAGTGCCTTCTTGCTGCACTACCTGCAGCATGACCCTCATATTGTCAGAATTCGAAGTAATCATGACTACTGGGTTGCCACACTCTTAGATCCCCCAAACTTTTCGATCAACCTTTTCATTTTAATAAAGACCAAAAAAATGGTCATTTTTGAAATTATAAGCATTAGCAGGTTGTTAGAAACTGAAATCAAACAGTTTTCAACTCAAAACTTTATTCTAGGTGATGTTACATTTTCACATAGGACCCCTTGTTCGAAAGGAGCTTCTGAACTCTCTCGTCCATTGAATTTGTCAGGTTTTGGATGGTTTCTGCTTCAATTGTTTTGCATGAGGACAGAATACCCTCCCAGAGCTGTTGCTTAGATGTGAACTGCCTCCCGCCATCATAGACACTCCTTTTAATGATGCTCCAAAGGTTCTGAATGGGGTAGAGGTCAGGGGAGCATGGGGGGTCACACCATAAGTTTGTCCCCTTTTATGCCCATATCAGCCAGAGATGCAGATGTTTTATGTGCAGCATGAGATGGTGCATTATCATGCAGAAAAATGATCTTGCTGTGAAATACACGGTTCTTCTTCTTGAACCATGGCAGGAAGTGCTGTTTGAGAAAATCCACATACATTATGGAGTTCATCTTTAGCGCCTTCAGGGATCCTAAAGGGGCCGACAATCTCTCTCCCCATGATTCCAGCCCAATACATTACTCCACCTCCTCCTTGTTGGCGCTGTAGCCGTGTTTGCGTGGGGTGTCCATCAACCAGCCATCCTCCACTCCATCCATCTGGACCATCGAGCGCTGCACGGCACTCATCCGTGAACAAAACAGTTTTGAAATCAGTCTTCATGTAATGTTTGGCCCACTGGAGCCGTTTCTGCTTGTGTGAAGTGGATAGAGGAGGTCGACAGGATGGCATATGCACAGCTGCAAACCTCTGAAGGACCCTGCATCTTGTTGTTCGGGGGACGTTGGAGGCACAAGCAGCTTCAAAAACTTGTCTGCTGCTATGACAAGGCTTTTTTGCCGCTGCTCTTTCAACCTGACGTAATTGCCTGTAGGAAAGAGTCCTCAATTTGCCCTTATCAGCACGCACACGTGTGTACTGTGAATCAGCTACATACTTCTTGATTGCCAAGACACTTCATCCTGATCATCGCACAATGTTGATTGTAGTCATGCCTTGACCTAAACACTCCACAATTTGTTGCTTCTCAGCAGCCGACACATCCTTTTTCTTTCCCATTTTGGCAGAAAATGTAGGCTGCTTAATAATGTGAGAGAGCCTTCTTAAGTAGTCTTGCCTTTCATTGGACACACCTGCCAAACTAATTAGCACAGGTGTCTGCAATTGCTTACAGTGATATAAAGAGCCCTGACACACATCACCATCAATGAGTTTAACTGACAAACAAACAAATTCTTCCCTTATCACTCCTAAACACTTTTTGCATAATAATTTGGAACACAGTGTAAATGTGCTTTTCCACAAAACACCAGTGGTTCACGTAGTGAATCTTACAGTTCTAACTTGCCAACCGTGGTCTGTATGGAGTTGTTCAATAAAGGGCCCAAAATTAAGATAACATAGATGGGAGAGGTCTCTATGAATAGGAATTCTTAAGTATTTGATACCCTGTGAGGGCCAGGCAAAGGGAAATTTGGACTGGATGGAATCCTATATGGATTTGGCGAGGGAGACATCGAGGGCCTCAGACTTCGCTGCATTGATTTTTAAATTTGACCATGTAACAAAGTGATCTATTTCAGCCATAACAGCATGGATGGATATATGTGATTGAGTGATATATACTAGGACATCATCAGCAAATAGAGAGCACTTGTACTCGGTGCCTCCCACCTCAATCCACCTAATATTGGGGTTATGGCGAATTGATGAGAGCAGGTGCTCCGTCACTAGGATGTATAAGAGAGGTGACAGAGGACATCCCTGCCTTGTCCCATTGGTGATTGTGAAAGGTGATGAAAATGTTCTGATGCACCCCCTGGGCCTTGGGACATCCGGAGCCGGACCCTTTTTGGTGGATGCTGGTGGTTGTAGTCTTCGTGGCGGCGACCCGGTTCCGTGGCTCAGGGTGGTCAAACCAGTGGCGGAACTATTTATGTGGTTTTGATGTTTAAATGTCCGACTACGCCACCTGTGGATTGCGATCAGAGTGAACCGCCGCTACAGGGCAGACCGCTGAGGCTGGTGTTGTGGGTGCAGCAGAGCGTAGCATAACTCCCCACGGGAGGAGTATAGCCTCAGGGCAGTGTATGCGGAGGATGGGGGTGATGGTGCAGGGCAGCAGCAGTAACGACACGGAGTCAGTGATGCAGTTCAGGGCCTTTACTCACAGTTCTTATTATCCAGACCACGTCTGCAGGTAACGGCTGCCCACGTCGTACTGTGCTCACCAGGTGAGGGGCTCAGACAACTCCCAGATAACTTTGGAGCGCTTCACAGGACCCCCTTTGTGTGTCCTTTGTCTGGCCTTTCTTACCAACACTTCTGTCCGGCTGCCTCGGGCCTCCTCTTGGTAAACTTGGCGCCAGTTTCCCTGACCCTATGTGGTGCCTTCCTAGTGGGTGTAGCGAGGGGCTGCGCCACATAAAATGTCAGAGCCTCCGGTTTCTAGCTGAGGGTCGTTTCCTGCCTCCACTAGTTCGGGGACCGGTCTCCCCCTTTGGCCTGACCCCTCCACGCAGGTGGATTCGGGCGTGCGGTGGCGACTCGCCCGTCCGCACCCCTGGGATCCCTTCATTCCTCGTTCCTGGAGCCTTCTCCGCTCCATTTCCTTCCTTCTCCCTCTTCCAGGCCTGGGCCTCTGTTACTAGGCCCGCCTCCGGAGCAGAGCTCATGCAGAGCCCCTGCTCCCTGCCACTTCTGCTCAGACTTCTCTGCACTGAACTAAGATGGTGCCCACCTTTTATACTCCCTTCTCAATGCACCCAGGAACTGCTTCCTCCCTGCTCCTGCACTACAGGGTTCCCCTTCCTCAGTGTTCCCTCCCCCCACTCCAGCCAGGGACAGGGACTGTCGTGCCCATCTTAGGGGCATATTGGTCGCCCTGCCCCACGGCAATGTGGTGTAATGCATGCAGGTGTCGGGTCCTGATCCACACTCCATCCTTACCTGAGAGTGAGCTATCACACCTCTGGGTGAGGTGCAATACCTCTGTAGCAACCGAGCCCTCAGGGTGCTACAGTTCCATTTATCTTCAGCCTAGGTGACGTATTGTGATACAGGGCCGTGATTTTGGCTATAAAAGGGTCCCCTAGACCCCTACCCCAAGCTTTTTAAGAGAATCATATATGGCGTGTCAGGAGACTCTATGGAATGCTTTCTCAGCATCCAACGAGAGTATCTAATTACAAATTTTTAACTGCATCTAGCCCAGGAAATACTTTGTGCCTAGTAGCAGTGTCTGCTAGTCAGCGGATTATCCCGGCTGTTAAGCAAGCTACACCACCTGTAGTTTGGACACTTAATTTTTTCAAAGGAAATGCTTCGGGACCACGGGATACTCAGTGAAGAGCATCAGGAGGCACCCCAAGGCATAGGGGCTGGGACTGGCAGTAGGATGCCTTGCGGTGGACAGCCGAGCTCGATCCTTATAAAAGCTTTTTAACTGCAGCAGCTTTAGTGGACGCTACTGGAGCTGGAATTACGCGGCTGCTGGCATGAGACTTGCCCTCCAATAGATCCTTGTAAATGGATTTAAAGTGTATTCATTCAAATTAGAGAGACAATTTAAATAAAAAAGCTTAGAGCTGCCTCCACCACAGGGGGGCTCGCTCGACCCACCAGCGGACAGGCACCAGTATTGGGAGAGGGGGGCTGGCAATCAGGGTTCACCGCGGCTCTGGCACAAACCCGGTGACACGGAGGTGGCACGGGCAGGAGCGGACTGGCCGTGTCGGCTTCTCACTTTTTGGATTTTAGAAGGGCATGACATGCCTATATCTGTGTCTCCCCCTCCTTTTACTCCTCCACCTCTTTTATTTTCGCATGACTATATGTACTTGTCACTTTTCCATGTGTTAGTTATGTCTTCTGAGCAGTTTGTCAGCTTTTGGACACCTTTGAAGGTGTTTTCTATGTGTTTCTATGTGTTTTTGTTTGCCTGCCATTGGTTTTAACGGTGTTCGAAGGTGTTCGACGAACAGTTCGACGAACAGTTTGGCGAACACACGGGTGTTCGACGAACCGAACCGAACTCGAACACTACGGGGGTGGCTCAACACTACTAAATATCAAGGACTCATTGGGCGAATCGCTCTGGAACTGAAATCGGAATGCTCACTGACATATGCCCTATCTGAAAGTCTGAAAAAATGACAAAGCCCAAAAAAAAAAATTTTTCAACTTTTTTCAATTTTACCCCCGTGGGATATATATTCTACCCACACACATTTGGAACTCTCCTGGGGTACCCTCACACATATTATTCCCTCATTTAGTGGATATTTTCACAAAAAAGTGAAATTTTCAAAAATCCAGAAATTGTCGGAAAATGACTAAATATCAAGGACTCATTGGGCGAATCGCTCTGGAACTGAAATCGGAACGCTCACTGACATTTCCCCTATCTGAAAGTCTGATAAACGCCGGAAAAAGGAATAAGTCCCAAAAAAAATTTTTTTCAACTTTTTTCAATTTTACCCCCGTGGGATATATATTCTACCCACACACATTTGGAACTCTCCTGGGGTACCCTCACACATATTATTCCCTCATTTAGTGGATATTTTCACAAAAAAGTGAAATTTTTGAAAAATTCTGAAATTGTCGGAAAATGACTAAATATCAAGGACTCATTGGGCGAATCGCTCTGGAACTGAAATCGGAACGCTCACTGACATTTCCCCTATCTGAAAGTGTGATAAAATGACTAAGCCCAAAAAAATAATTTTTTCAACTTTTTTCAATTTTAACCCCGTGGGATATATATTCTACCCACACACATTTGGAACTCTCCTGGGGTACCCTTACACATATTATTCCCTCATTTAGTGGATATTTTCACAAAAAAGTGAAATTTTCAAACATCCAAAATATTTGCTGAAAACTACTAAATATCAAAGACTCATTGGGCGAATCGCTCTGGTACTGAAATCGGAATGCTCACTGACATTTCCCCTATCTGAAAGTCTGATAAACGCCGGAAAAATGACTAAGTCCAAAAAAAAATTTTTTTCAACTTTTTTCAATTTTACCCCCGTGGGATATATATTCGACTCACATACATTTGGAACTCTCCTGGGGTACCCTCACACATATTATTCCCTCATTTAGTGGATATTTTCACAAAAAAGTGAAATTTTCAAAAATCTAGAAAATTGGCTGAAAACGACTAAATATCAAGGACTCATTGGGCGAACCACTCTGGAACTGAAATCGGAACGCTCACTGACATTTCCACTATCTGAAAGTCTGATAATTCCGGAAAAATGACTAAGTCCAAAAAAATTTTTTTCAACTTTTTTCAATTTTAACCCTGTGGGATATATCTTCTACCACACACATTTGGAACTCTCCCGGGGTACCCTCACACATATTATTCCCTCATTTAGTGGATATTTTCACAAAAAAGAGAAATTTTCAAAAATCCAAAATATTGGCTGAAAACTACTAAATATCAAGGACTCATTGGGCGAATCGCCTTGGAATTGAAATCGGTATGCTCAATGACATTTGCTCTATCTGAAAGTCTGATAAACGCCCGAAAAATGACTAAGTCGAAAAAAATAATTTTTTCCTTTTTTCAATTTTACCCCCCGTGTGATATATATTCTACCCACACACATTTGTAACTCTCCTGGGGTACCCTCACACATATTATTCCCTCATTTAGTGGATATTTTCACAAAAAAGTGAAATTTTCAAAAATCCAGAAAATTGCCTGAAAACGACGAAATATCAAGGACTCATAGGGCGAATCACTCTGGAACTGAAATCGGAACGCTCACTGACATTTCCCGGATCTGAAAGTCTGATAAATGCTGGAAAAATGACAGTCCAAAAAAAAAATTTTTCAACTTTTTTCAATTTTACCCCCGTGGGATTTATATTCTACCCACACACATTTGGAACTCTCCTGGGGTACCCTCACACATATTATTCCCTTATTTATTGGATATTTTCACAAAAAAGTGAAATTTTAAAAAATCAAAAATATTGGCTGAAAACGACTAAATATCAAAAACTCATTGGGCGAATCGCTCTGGAACTGAAATCGGAATGCTCACTGACATATGCCCTATCTGAAAGTCTGAAAAATTGACTAAGCCCAAAAAAAAAATTTTTTCAACTTTTTTCAATTTTAACCCCGTGGGATATATATTCTACCCACACACATTTGGAACTCTCCTGGGGTACCCTCACACATATTATTCCCTCATTTAGTGGATATTTTCACAAAAAAGTGAAATTTTCAAAAATCCAGAAAATTGGCTGAAAACGACTAAATATCAAGGACTCATTGGGCGAATCGCTCTGGAACTGAAATCGGAACGCTCACTGACATTTCCCCTATCTGAAAGTCTGATAAACGCCGGAAAAATGACTAAGTCCAAAAAAAAAAATGTTTTCAACTTTTTTCAATTTTACCCCCGTGGGATATATATTCTACCCACACACATTTGGAACTATCCTGGGGTACCCTCACACATATTATTCCCTCATTTAGTGGATATTTTCACAAAAAAGTGACATTTTTGAAAAATCCAGAAATTGTCGGAAAATGACTTAATATCAAGGACTCATTGAGCGAATCGCTCTGGAACTGAAATCGGAATGCTCACTGACATTTCTCCTATCTGAAAGTCTGATAAACGCCGGAAAAATGACTAAGCCCAAAAAAAATTTTTTTTCAACTTTTTTCAATTTTACCCCCGTGGGATATATATTCTACCCACACACATTTGGAACTCTCCTGGGGAACCCTCACACATATTATTCCCTCATTTAGTGGATATTTTAACAAAAAAGTGAAATTTTCAAAAATCCAAAATATTGGCTGAAAACGAGTAAATATCAAGGACTCATTGGGCGAATCGCTCAGGAACTGAAATCGGAATGCTCACTGACATATGCCCTATCTGAAAGTCTGAAAAAATGACTAAGCCCAAAAAAAAAATTTTTTCAACTTTTTTCAATTTTACACCCGTGGGATATATATTCTACCCACACACATTTGGAACTCTCCTGGGGTACCCTCACACATATTATTCCCTCATTTAGTGGATATTTTCCCAAAAAAGTGAAATTTTCAAAAATCAAAAGTATTGGCTGAAAACGACTAAATATTAGAGATGAGCGTTGTTCTACTCGAACTGTTCGCCAATCTCAAATTCGAGCTGTTTTGGGCGGTGTTCGAGCCGTTCGGCGAACACGAACAATTTGAGAAAAATTCGGCTGTTCGAGGTTATGTTCGATAACTGTTCGTGCACCAAAATCATAACTGGATTTTTTCTCAGTAATGATGAAAATTAATGTTAATACGCAGTTTGAGTGTACAGCGGGGTGGGGGGAGGGGCAGGGGATGGATCTCTGCAGGAACAATGAAGATCTCCTTTTTTTTTTCTCTTTCCCGCATTTGCAGTGGGGAGGTGCAATCTGACAGCCTATCAGCAGCGCACACACGGAGCGAAGTGCTTTTTTTCACACAAGCAAGGGCATGTGTCATTGGCAGTGTATGTCACATGTCCTTGCCCTATAAGACCAAGCCATTTTCCCCATCGCCACCATTTTCTCACTGCTGCAGCTGCATGTTAGACGGCACCGCTGTTGCTGTGTGCGCTATACCTTGTTAATTTCAAGCCAATTTTCGCACAAATCTACAGATAGCTTGGGAGTAGGGAATAGTTGTGATTGCAGTCCTTTTAAGTACTAGGTTACAGCATTTCCTACGACTTTTATCAGGCAGGTCTGTGCTCTTAAATAGATAGATTGTGGGAGTAAAGACTAATTGTAATTGGAGTCCTTTTCAGGACTAGGTTACATCAGTTCCTATCAGTTTTTGCCAGGCAGGTCTGTGCCAGTGCTGTGCAAGTTTTTTTCACAGCATTTGGCTGAATCTAGCAAAGCTAATCCTTTTTGGCCTATTGCAGAGTGTGTTAGTCAGTGGAGTAGCCTATCTGTGTTGCAAGATATACCACCTGTGTATAAAATACCAATTTTTTTACTGCACCTAGTGAAGTAAAATCTTTTGGGCATAGCAGCATTCTATTAGTCCATCTATACTGACCTCCATCAGGTTGCAAATTGAATATAATTTTTTTCTGCATCTAGCTCTGAAAAAATATTGGGCTTCTAGCTGTGTGTGGGACTTGTTGTATTAGTCCATCTATACTGACCTCCATCAGGTTGCAAACTGCATATATTTTTTTCTTCATCTACCTCTGAAAAAATATTGGGCTTCTAGCTGTGTGTGGGACTTGTTGTATTAATCCATCTATACAGACCTCCATCAGGTTGCAAACTGAATATATTTTTTTCTGCATCTACCTCTGAAAAAATATTGGGCTTCTAGCTGTGTGTGGGACTTGTTCTATTAATCCATCTATACAGACCTCCATCAGGTTGCAAACTGAATATATTTTTTTCTGCATCTAGCTCTGAAAAAATATTGGGCTTCTAGCTGTGTGTGGGACTTGTTGTATTAGTCCATCTATACTGACCTCCATCAGGTTGCAAACTGAATATATTTTTTTCTGCATCTACCTCTGAAAAAATATTGGGCTTCTAGCTGTGTGTGGGACTTGTTCTATTAATCCATCTATACAGACCTCCATCAGGTTGCAAACTGAATATATTTTTTTCTGCATCTACCTCTGAAAAAATATTGGGCTTCTAGCTGTGTGTGGGACTTGTTCTATTAATCCATCTATACAGACCTCCATCAGGTTGCAAACTGAATATATTTTTTTCTGCATCTACCTCTGAAAAAATATTGGGCTTCTAGCTGTGTGTGGGACTTGTTGTATTAGTCCATCTATACTGACCTCCATCAGGTTGCAAACTGAATATATTTTTTTCTGCATCTACCTCTGAAAAAATATTGGGCTTCTAGCTGTGTGTGGGACTTGTTGTATTAATCCATCTATACAGACCTCCATCAGGTTGCAAACTGAATATATTTTTTTCTGTATCTACCTCTGAAAAAATATTGGGCTTCTAGCTGTGTGTGGGACTTGTTCTATTAATCCATCTATACAGACCTCCATCAGGTTGCAAACTGAATATATTTTTTTCTGCATCTACCTCTGAAAAAATATTGGGCTTCTAGCTGTGTGTGAGACTTGTTGTATTAATCCATCTATACAGACCTCCATCAGGTTGCAAACTGAATATATTTTTTTCTGCATCTACCTCTGAAAAAATATTGGGCTTCTAGCTGTGTGTGGGACTTGTTCTATTAATCCATCTATACAGACCTCCATCAGGTTGCAAACTGAATATTTTTTTTTCTGCATCTACCTCTGAAAAAATATTGGGCTTCTAGCTGTGTGTGGGACTTGTTGTATTAATCCATCTATACAGACCTCCATCAGGTTGCAAACTGAATATATTTTTTTCTGCATCTACCTCTGAAAAAATATTGGGCTTCTAGCTGTGTGTGGGACTTGTTGTATTAGTCCATCTATACTGACCTCCATCAGGTTGCAAACTGAATATATTTTTTTCTGCATCTACCTCTGAAAAAATATTGGGCTTCTAGCTGTGTGTGGGACTTGTTGTATTAATCCATCTATACAGACCTCCATCAGGTTGCAAACTGAATATATTTTTTTCTGCATCTACCTCTGAAAAAATATTGGGCTTCTAGCTGTGTGTGGGACTTGTTCTATTAATCCATCTATACAGACCTCCATCAGGTTGCAAACTGAATATATTTTTTTCTGCATCTACCTCTGAAAAAATATTGGGCTTCTAGCTGTGTGTGGGACTTGTTGTATTAGTCCATCTATACTGACCTCCATCAGGTTGCAAACTGAATATATTTTTTTCTGCATCTACCTCTGAAAAAATATTGGGCTTCTAGCTGTGTGTGGGACTTGTTCTATTAATCCATCTATACAGACCTCCATCAGGTTGCAAACTGAATATATTTTTTTCTGCATCTACCTCTGAAAAAATATTGGGCTTCTAGCTGTGTGTGGGACTTGTTCTATTAATCCATCTATACAGACCTCCATCAGGTTGCAAACTGAATATATTTTTTTCTGCATCTACCTCTGAAAAAATATTGGGCTTCTAGCTGTGTGTGGGACTTGTTGTATTAGTCCATCTATACTGACCTCCATCAGGTTGCAAACTGAATATATTTTTTTCTGCATCTACCTCTGAAAAAATATTTGGCCTTCTAGCACTGTGTGGGACTTTCTCTATTAGTCGATCTATACTGACCTCCATCAGGTTGCAAATTAAAAATAATTTTTATCTGCATCTAGCTCTGAAAAAATATTTGGCCTTCTAGCAGTGTGTGGGACTTTCTCTATTAGTCCATCTATACTGACCTCCATCAGGTTGCAAATTAAAAATAATTTTTATCTGCATCTAGCTCTGAAAAAATATTTGGCCTTCTAGCAGTGTGTGGGACTTTCTCTATTAGTCCATCTATACTGACCTCCATCAGGTTGCAAATTAAAAATAATTTTTATCTGCATCTAGCTCTGAAAAAATATTTGGCCTTCTAGCAGTGTGTGGGACTTTCTCTATTAGTCCATCTATACTGACCTCCATCAGGTTGCAAATTAAAAATAATTTTTATCTGCATCTAGCTCTGAAAAAATATTTGGCCTTCTAGCAGTGTGTGGGACTTTCTCTATTAGTCCATCTATACTGACCTCCATCAGGTTGCAAATTGAATATAATTTTTTTCTGCATCTAACCCAGCCAATAGTTTTGGCCTAATACCACAGTTTGGCCACTCAGCTCTGCTCGGCTCCCATCCATTGTTTTTTTGTGCAAACAACTCCAGAGTTGTTAATTAGTTAACCACCAAAATGAGTGGAAAAAGGCCTGCTGCTGGTGGAAAGGGGAATAGGCGTGTTGGGAAGGGGAAAAAAGGTTGTGTCCGTGGGGTAGGTGTTAAAGCAACAGTAACATCTGCAGAAGAAAGACCATCTTCCAGCCAAACTAAAATATCTACTTCTTTTAGCGGACAATGTGATAAGATCCCTTTCTTACGGCCACGCCAATCGCTACAAATTCCAGATGAGGCACAAAAACAGCAGGTGCTTCAACGGATATCAAGTGCTCCTTTAAGTGGGCTCTCCTCCACATCAACTTCAACATCACAAATACTCCAGTCCTCAAAGGTGTCACCCCAATCGCACTTGCTTCCTCGCAGCTCCCAAATCTCCAGCTGCCCGTCTGAGTATGAGGTAGTACAGATGGTTGAGTCTGCAGAGCTGTTTACTCATACTATAGCCTGGGAATCAGAGGTCGACTCCAGCGCTTCTGTGAATCCAGACGAGGAAATGATCTGCACTGATGCCCAGAATCTTTATGAGTCGGATCCAGGACCAGACGCAGAAGGTTTTGACCATAATGTAGACCCTCATTCCCAAACTGTAACTCCTGTTGGTGGAGACAATGTTAGAACCTTGCTCTTAGGTTTTTTCCTTTGCTGGTCACATGACCTTGTTGGCCTATTTAATCCTGCTCCGCCCTTCTGGCTTTGCTGGACTTCATTGTATAACTACTTTCTAGCAAGCCTGTGCTCTGTATCTAACTCTGTTAGTTTGCTTGGTCTACGGACCTCTGTGTTCTATGTGTTTTGTTTGTTCGTCTGTCTGCTACTATTTCTGTTAGGAGGTGTCCCATTTTCCTCCCAGTCCTTAGTGCTTGTAGGGATTCCTTCCCCACATCTATAGGTCTCTGTACAGACTAGCTTAGGACTTTAGCAGGTCTGATCGCAGGTTCTGGATCCATGATACATCGTAGGGATCAAGCTGAGTTCTATCGTAGGGACAGATCTCCTCTCTTTCCTTAGCTCTGGTAGCAGAACATAACAGTAAGTCCAGCCCGCAAATTCTCTAAGGAAAGATTTTTTCTGTTCCATCATGGTGTCGGTTCAGGATTTGGCTCATCGCCTGCATGGACTCTCTCTGGAGGTGGCCGAGCTCCGTCAGCACGTGAGTAACTGTCCTGGAGCACATTTCTTGGAGCCTAAGGTATGTTTGCCGGATTTATTTTTTGGTGAACACCGAGAAATTTTTTCATTTAAAAATGCTTGCTTATTGTATTTTCGTTTGAGACCCAAGTCCTCTGGGGATGAATCCCAGCGCATAGGGTTCATAATGTCACTTTTGCGCAAAGAGCCTCAGGAGTGGGCCTTTTCTTTGCAACCCAGTGATACATGCTTCAGATCAGTGGATAGTTTTTTTTCTGCTTTGGGACTATTATATGATTATCCTGACCGTGTCGCATCAGCTGAATCTGAGTTGAGACGTTTGAAACAGGGATCAGGTAATGTGGAAAAATATTGTACTCATTTCCGTCGTTGGTCTACTCAAACAGGGTGGAACGATTCTGCTCTGAAAAGTCTATTTCTTGCTGGGCTCAATGAAAGGGTTAAAGACCTGCTAATTGCTTATCCTACACCTGAAGATTTGCAACAGGCTATGCAATTAGCTATACGGGTGGATAGGAGACTGCGTGCAAGGGTTAATGAGAGCAAATCCTCTGCTATGTCAGTTTCTGGTTATGAGAATGTGTGTACTAACAGTGGTGAACCGATGGAGATTGGATCGGTGGCACCTCGCTCTCAATAAAAAGACCGCAGATTTTTTGAAGGCTTGTGTTTCTATTGCGGAAAATCTGGTCATTTGATTAAAGGCTGTGAGCTTCGTATGAAGAAAGAAAAAAAAATGGTCAGTCATGCCCGTATTGCCTGTTTAAATTCCAAGGGTGTATTTTTAGCTGCTTCCACGATTGCTCAGGAAAAATTAATGGAATTTCGGGTGTTTGTTGATTGTGGGTCTACTCTGAATGTAATTGATGGGGGATTCTTGGAAAGACTCAATTTAAAACCCGAACCTTTATCATCCCCCATTGCTGTGGTTTTTGTGGATGGTTCCCCTTTGAAGAATATTACTCTCAAGGTCTGTGAATTTCCTCTCACTATTAATGGTGTTCACCATGAGAAATTGGATTTGGTAGTTTTGAATAACTTGCCTTCTCCAGTAATATTGGGATTGCCCTGGTTAAAATTTCACAATCCTGTACTGGATTGGTCTACCAGTGAAATTAAATCCTGGAGCCATAAATGTTATGACAAGTGTTGTAACGGGTGTATTGCAGCTTTGGATAGGGGAGAAATGCCTGCTCCTATTCAGGATTTTTGGAGAGTTTTTTCTGAGAAGGAATCGCAGGTTTTGCCTCCCCATAGAGACTATGATTGTTCTATTGAATTTGTCCCTGGAGCGACTCTTCCTAAAAGTCGTTTATTTAACCTTTCTATTCCTGAGAGGAAGGCTTTGGAGGAATACATACAGACAAGTTTGGCCGCCGGTCACATTAGGCCCTCTAAGTCTCCTGTGGCGGTTGGATTTTTTTTTGTAAAAAAAAAGGACGGCGGTTTACGTCCTTGTCTGGATTTTCGTGAGATTAACAAAATTACTGTACGCAATCCTTACCCACTGCCATTGATTCCTGATCTGTTTAACCAGTTAATGGGGGCCAAGTGGTTCTCTAAAATTGACCTTAAGGGGGCATACAATCTGTTGCGCATGAAGGAGGGTGACGAATGGAAGACTGCTTTTAACACTCCTGTGGGACATTTTGAGAATCTGGTTATGCCTTTTGGTCTTACTAATGCTCCTGCATTTTTTCAGAATCTTATTAATGACATCCTTAGACCTTTGATCGGCAAAAATGTGGTTGTGTATTTGGATGACATTTTGATTTATTCGCCGGATCTGGAGTCTCATTGGCGGAGCGTACGTGAGGTATTACAGTTATTAATGGACAATTCGCTTTTTGCTAAGCTGGAGAAATGTGAGTTCGCTGTACAGAGAATTAGTTTTTTGGGCTACATTATCTCCAGCAAAGGTTTTGAGATGGACCCGGTTAAGGTTCAGGCTGTGCAGGAATGGCCTAGGCCTATTGGTTTGAAATCGATACAGAGGTTTTTGGGTTTCGCCAATTATTACAGAAAATTCATAAAAAATTTTTCTAGTATTGTCAAACCTCTGACCGATCTCACCAGGAAAGGTGCTGATGCGGTTCAGTGGTCTTCTGAGGCCATTGAAGCTTTTGTGTATCTCAAGGAGAGGTTTACCTCTGCTCCCATCCTTATGCAGCCTGATGTGACTAAGCCGTTTTTGGTTGAGGTTGATGCTTCCTCTGTGGGGGTTGGCGCAGTATTGTCTCAGGATAACGGGGATGGATTACATCCCTGTGCCTTTTTTTCAAAAAATTTTTCGGAGACTGAACTGAATTACGATATTGGTAATCGGGAATTATTGGCTATTAAACTCGCATTTGAAGACTGGCGCCACTTCTTGGAAGGTCCGGAATTTCCCGTTCAGGTTCTTACGGATCATAAAAATCTGATATATCTTGATGCTGCCAAGCGCCTGAATGCCCGTCAGGCTAGGTGGGCACTGTTTTTCTCGCATCCTTAACTCTAGACGGTATAGAGGTAGTTTGCAGTATCTTGTGGCCTGGAAAGGTTTCGGTCCCGAGGATAACTCTTGGGTGAGGTCGGATGATGTTTCCGCGTCCAGACTTATCAGAGCGTTTCACAGGAGATTTCCTGATAAGCCTGGTCCTAGGGGATCCGGAAGATCCTCTTAGAAGGGGGGGTACTGTTAGAACCTTGCTCTTAGGTTTTTTCCTTTGCTGGTCACATGACCTTGTTGGCCTATTTAATCCTGCTCCGCCCTTCTGGCTTTGCTGGACTTCATTGTATAACTACTTTCTAGCTAGCCTGTGCTCTGTATCTAACTCTGTTAGTTTGCTTGGTCTACGGACCTCTGTGTTCTATGGGTTTTGTTTGTTCGTCTGTCTGCTACTATTTCTGTTAGGAGGTGTCCCATTTTCCTCCCTGTCCTTAGTGCTTGTAGGGATTCCTTCCCCACATCTATAGGTCTCCGTACAGACTAGCTTAGGACTTTAGCAGGTCTGATCGCAGGATCAGGTTCCCTGTTACATCGTAGGGATCAAGCTGAGTTCTATCGTAGGGACAGATCTCCTCTCTTTCCTTAGCTCTGGTAGCAGAACATAACAGACAATGAGGAAGACGATGATAAGACTCAAATACCTGATTGGAGCGACAACTTTAGTTTTTTGTCAGGGCAGGAACAGGTTGGCTCTGAGGACGACGGGTGTGATAACGCACAGGGTGATGATGATGAGGTTGGAGATCCCACTTACTGTCAACCCACAGTCAGCCAAGAGATGAGGTCAGCAGAGGAGGTGGAGGAAGATGCTAGTGACGACGAGGTCAGGTTGTGCCTTCCTGGACAGAGACGTAGTACTGGAAGCACGTCAACAACTGCATCCTCAAACACAACTCTGCCTCTCACCACAAGTCGTGGTGGCTCTTCAGGTCGCATGGGTGCTAAGCCTTGCATAGCCTGGGCATTTTTTCAGATCGATAAAGATGACCCAACTCGTGTTATCTGTAACATTTGTCAGCAAAAGCTAAGTAGAGGCCAAAAAATACATAGTTTGAGTACTTCATGCATGAACCGGCACATGGACATGAAGCATAAGTTGCAGTGGGAAGCTCAGTGTGCTACAATGCGGCCTAGCCGGCCGGGCCAACCACCGTCTGCCATATCTTGTGCATCCGCGGCCTCTTCATCCTCTGTGACTGGGGGGACAGCAGTCACACCTGTTTTGGGGCGCAGACCTGCCACCTCTTTACCCGCAACAGCCAGCGTGATTGGCAGGTCATCATTTTCTTTGGAGGTGGTAACACCAGCTGGTGTTGAGCACTGTCCGACATCGATAGCACCACCTTTGGATCAAGGCAACCTAACATGTCCGCCTGCATCTTCCTCACAGACCGGCAGTTTGCCGGGGACACCCTTATCAACTCCGTCTAAGCACAATAGCCAGCCCTCGGTCCCTCAGATGTGGACAAGTAAAAGACCATTTCCTCCTAGCCATGAGAAAGCTAAGAGGTTGAATTTCACCATCTGCAAGCTCTTGGCTACAGAAATGCTGCCTTTCCGCCTGGTGGACACAGAGGATTTTCGAGACCTTATGTCCGTCGCAGTGCCCCAGTACCAGATGCCCAGTCGGCACTACTTCTCAAAGAAAGGTGTGCCTGCGCTCCACCAGCATGTCGCACACAACATCACCGCTTCTTTGAGAAACTCTGTGTGTGACAGGGTGCATTTCACCACAGACACTTGGACGAGTAGGCATGGACAGGGGCGTTACATGTCGCTGACTGGGCACTGGGTAACTATGGTGACAGCAGGACAATGGGCTGCTGTCCAAGTCTTGCCGTCCCCACGAGTTGTGCGTCAATCCTCTTTATGTCAAAGTTCCTCCACTGCTTCTGCCTCCTCAACCTCCTCTCGGTCTTCCACCTGCACCCAAAGCCTGTCTGGTCATGCCACAAGCTTTCTAACTGCGCAGAAGGGATCCTGCACACCTCCTTACTATGCTGGCAGTAGGGCTCAACGTCATCAGGCGGTTTTTACATTGAAATGTCTGGGAAATGTGAGTCACACAGCTGAGGAGTTGTGGTCAGCTCTGGAGAACCAATTTCATGAATGGTTGTCTCCACTGGACCTGAAACCAGGGAAGGCCGTGTGCGACAATTCTGCAAACCTGGGTTCGGCCCTTCGCCGGGGCAATGTCACACACGTGCCTTGTATGGCTCACGTGTTGAACCTGGTTGTCCAGCAATTTTTAGCCCACTATCCCAGACTAGATGGCCTTCTGCAGAGGGCACGGTCGCTGTGTGCTCACTTTCGCCGTTCGCAGCCCGCAGCTCAGCGACTTACATCTCTACAGAAGTCGTTGGGCCTGCTACTTCACCGGCTAAAATGCGATGTGCCTACCCGGTGGAATTCAACTCTGCACATGTTGCAGCGACTGTGGCAGCACCGACAAGCCCTGGTGCAATACGTTCTGACGTATAGCCTGGGCCAACGAGATCCAGAGGTGGGGCAAATCACGCTGGAGCAGTGGTCTCAGATCAGGGACCTATGCACCCTTCTGCACAGTTTTGAAATGGCGACGAAGATGTTTAGTGCTGACGATGCCATTATCAGTATGACTATTCCGGTGATTTACATGCTGGAGCACATGTTAAACAGAATTCGGAGTCAGGTGGTGGCACAAGAGGAGGTGGAGGAAGTAGAGGAGGAGGAGTTGTATGCGGAAGGGCTAACATCTGCAAGGTCCAGACGGTCGGCAGCACCAAGGCGGCAGGCATGTGAGGGTGGGGGAGATGGTTTTACCAGGGCGCATGGTAGCAGCCAAACTAGTGAGGAAGGTGCAGGAGCCCAGGAAGAAGTGGAGGACGAACTGATGGAAGACTCATCAGATGAGGGAGACCTTGATCACATTTCTGTTGTGCGAGGTTGGGGGGAGAGGACAGAGGAAGGAAGCATGATTGTTACCTCGCCACCAACACAACAGGGACTTGGTGCTCCTGGATGCGCAACACACATGAGTGCCTTCTTGCTGCACTACCTGCAACATGACCCTCGAATTGTGAGAATTAGAAATAATCCTGACTACTGGGTTGCCACACTGTTAGATCCCCGGTACAAAAGTAAATTTGCAGAAATTATTCCTGCCATAGAAAGGGATGCACGCATGCAGGAGTATCAGCAGAGACTGTTGCAGAATCTTACATGTGCTTTTCCACAAAATACCAGTGGTGCACGTAGTGAATCTCACAGTTCCAACTTGCCAACCGTGGGACCGTCAAGTGTTCAGCACTCAAACCGTAACAGAACCACAGTATCTGCTGGTAACATCAATTTTGCGGAATCATTTCACCACTTTTTTAGCCCATCCTTTGCAAGGCCACAGGAGACAAGAAGTCTGACACATAGTCAACGCCTAGAGACGATGGTACAGGAGTATCTCCAAGTAAACATTGAAGCCACGACTGTGTCACTGGACCCTTGCTCTTTTTGGGCTTCCAATCTGGATAAATGGCCGGAGCTAGCCACTTACGCCTTGGAGATCTTGTCATGCCCCGCAGCCAGCGTTCTGTCTGAACGTGTGTTCAGCGCTGCTGGTGGTGTGCTGACAGATAAGCGCACGCGGCTCTCCACTGATAATGTAGACAGACTCACGTTCATAAAGATGAACAAATCATGGATCCGAAACGACTTTTCTACCCCTGTGTCATCCTGGGGAGAGTAAAAGCTTGATGATTGGTTAAAATCACCCTACCAACCGTTTTAAGCTTTCAAATTACTAATCATGTTTATCTGTATCTTGACTGGAAAATAATTTGGGCTTTGTAGCAGTGTGCAGCACTGATCCTATTAGGCCATCTATAATAAGCTTCACCAGATTTAAAATTAAAAATAATTTTTAGCTGCATCTAGCCCGGAAAATAATTTTGGGGCTCCGAGATGCGCAAGACACATAAGTGCCTTCTTGCTGCACTACCTGCAGCATGACCCTCATATTGTCAGAATTCGAAGTAATCATGACTACTGGGTTGCCACACTCTTAGATCCCCCAAACTTTTCGATCAACCTTTTCATTTTAATAAAGACCAAAAAAATGGTCATTTTTGAAATTATAAGCATTAGCAGGTTGTTAGAAACTGAAATCAAACAGTTTTCAACTCAAAACTTTATTCTAGGTGATGTTACATTTTCACATAGGACCCCTTGTTCGAAAGGAGCTTCTGAACTCTCTCGTCCATTGAATTTGTCAGGTTTTGGATGGTTTCTGCTTCAATTGTTTTGCATGAGGACAGAATACCCTCCCAGAGCTGTTGCTTAGATGTGAACTGCCTCCCGCCATCATAGACACTCCTTTTAATGATGCACCAAAGGTTCTGAATGGGGTAGAGGTCAGGGGAGCATGGGGGGTCACACCATAAGTTTGTCCCCTTTTATGCCCATATCAGCCAGAGATGCAGATGTTTTATGTGCAGCATGAGATGGTGCATTATCATGCAGAAAAATGATCTTGCTGTGAAATACACGGTTCTTCTTCTTGAACCATGGCAGGAAGTGCTGTTTGAGAAAATCCACATACATTATGGAGTTCATCTTTAGCGCCTTCAGGGATCCTAAAGGGGCCGACAATCTCTCTCCCCATGATTCCAGCCCAAAACATTACTCCACCTCCTCCTTGTTGGCGCTGTAGCCGTGTTTGCGTGGGGTGTCCATCAACCAGCCATCCTCCACTCCATCCATCTGGACCATCGAGCGCTGCACGGCACTCATCCGTGAACAAAACAGTTTTGAAATCAGTCTTCATGTAATGTTTGGCCCACTGGAGCCGTTTCTGCTTGTGTGAAGTGGATAGAGGAGGTCGACAGGATGGCATATGCACAGCTGCAAACCTCTGAAGGACCCTGCATCTTGTTGTTCGGGGGACGTTGGAGGCACAAGCAGCTTCAAAAACTTGTCTGCTGCTATGACAAGGCTTTTTTGCCGCTGCTCTTTCAACCTGACGTAATTGCCTGTAGGAAAGAGTCCTCAATTTGCCCTTATCAGCACGCACACGTGTGTACTGTGAATCAGCTACATACTTCTTGATTGCCAAGACACTTCATCCTGATCATCGCACAATGTTGATTGTAGTCATGCCTTGACCTAAACACTCCACAATTTGTTGCTTCTCAGCAGCCGACACATCCTTTTTCTTTCCCATTTTGGCAGAAAATGTAGGCTGCTTAATAATGTGAGAGAGCCTTCTTAAGTAGTCTTGCCTTTCATTGGACACACCTGCCAAACTAATTAGCACAGGTGTCTGCAATTGCTTACAGTGATATAAAGAGCCCTGACACACATCACCATCAATGAGTTTAACTGACAAACAAATTCTTCCCTTATCACTCCTAAACACTTTTTGCATAATAATTTGGAACACAGTGTAAATGTGCTTTTCCACAAAACACCAGTGGTTCACGTAGTGAATCTTACAGTTCTAACTTGCCAACCGTGGTCTGTATGGAGTTGTTCAATAAAGGGCCCAAAATTAAGATAACATAGATGGGAGAGGTCTCTATGAATAGGAATTCCTAAGTATTTGATACCCTGTGAGGGCCAGGCAAAGGGAAATTTGGACTGGATGGAATCCTATATGGATTTGGTGAGGGAGACATCGAGGGCCTCAGACTTCGCTGCATTGATTTTAAAATTTGACCATGTAACAAAGTGATCTATTTCAGCCATAACAGCATGGATGGATATATGTGATTGAGTGATATATACTAGGACATCATCAGCAAATAGAGAGCACTTGTACTCGGTGCCTCCCACCTCAATCCACCTAATATTGGGGTTATGGCGAATTGATGAGAGCAGGTGCTCCGTCACTAGGATGTATAAGGGAGGGGACAGAGGACATCCCTGCCTTGTCCCATTGGTGATTGTGAAAGGTGATGAAAATGTTCTGATGCACCCCCTGGGCCTTGGGACATCCGGAGCCGGACCCTTTTTGGTGGATGCCGGTGGTTGTAGTCTTCGTGGCGGCGACCCGGTTCCGTGTCTCAGGGTGGTCAAACCAGTGGCGGAACTATTTATGTGGTTTTGATGTTTAAATGTCCGACTACGCCACCTGTGGATTGCGGTCAGAGTGAACCGCCGCTACAGGGCAGACCGCTGAGGCTGGTGTTGTGGGTGCAGCAGAGCGTAGCATAACTCCCCACGGGAGGAGTATAGCCTCAGGGCAGTGTATGCGGAGGATGGGGGTGATGGTGCAGGGCAGCAGCAGTAACGACACAGAGTCAGTGATGCAGTTCAGGGCCTTTACTCACAGTTCTTATTATCCAGACCACGTCTGCAGGTAACGGCTGCCCACGTCGTACTGTGCTCACCAGGTGAGGGGCTCAGACAACTCCCAGATAACTTTGGAGCGCTTCACAGGACCCCCTTTGTGTGTCCTTTGTCTGGCCTTTCTTACCAACACTTCTGTCCGGCTGCCTCGGGCCTCCTCTTGGTAAACTTGGCGCCAGTTTCCCTGACCCTATGTGGTGCCTTCCTAGCGGGTGTAGCGAGGGGCTGCGCCACATAAAATGTCAGAGCCTCCGGTTTCTAGCTGAGGGTCGTTTCCTGCCTCCACTAGTTCGGGGACAGGTCTCCCCCTTTGGCCTGACCCCTCCACGCAGGTGGATTCGAGCGTGCGGTGGCGACTCGCCCGTCCGCACCCCTGGGATCCTTTCATTTCTCGTTCCTGGAGCCTTCTCCGCTCCATTTCCTTCCTTCTCCCTCTTCCAGGCCTGGGCCTCTGTTACTAGGCCCGCCTCCGGAGCAGAGCTCATGCAGAGCCCCTGCTCCCTGCCACTTCTGCTCAGACTTCTCTGCACTGAACTAAGATGGTGCCCACCTTTTATACTCCCTTCTCAATGCACCCAGGAACTGCTTCCTCCCTGCTCCTGCACTACAGGGTTCCCCTTCCTCAGTGTTCCCTCCCCCCACTCCAGCCAGGGACAGGGACTGTCGTGCCCATCTCAGGGGCATATTGGTCGCCCTGCCCCACGGCAATGTGGTGTAATGCATGCAGGTGTCGGGTCCTGATCCACACTCCATCCTTACCTGAGAGTGAGATATCACACCTCTGGGTGAGGTGCAATACCTCTGTAGCAACCGAGCCCTCAGGGTGCTACAGTTCCATTTATCTTCAGCCTAGGTGACGTATTGTGATACAGGGCCGTGATTTTGGCTATAAAAGGGTCCCCTAGACCCCTACCCCAAGCTTTTTAAGAGAATCATATATGGCGTGCCAGGAGACTCTATGGAATGCTTTCTCAGCATCCAACGAGAGTATCTAATTACAAATTTTTAACTGCATCTAGCCCAGGAAATACTTTGTGCCTAGTAGCAGTGTCTGCTAGTCAGCGGATTATCCCGGCTGTTAAGCAAGCTACACCACCTGTAGTTTGGACACTTAATTTTTTCAAAGGAAATGCTTCGGGACCACGGGATACTCAGTGAAGAGCATCAGGAGGCACCCCAAGGCATAGGGGCTGGGACTGGCAGTAGGATGCCTTGCGGTGGACAGCCGAGCTCGATCCTTATAAAAGCTTTTTAACTGCAGCAGCTTTAGTGGACGCTACTGGAGCTGGAATTACGCGGCTGCTGGCATGAGACTTGCCCTCCAATAGATCCTTGTAAATGGATTTAAAGTGTATTCATTCAAATTAGAGAGACAATTTAAATTAAAAAGCTTAGAGCTGCCTCCATCACAGGGGGGCTCGCTCGACCCACCAGCGGACAGGCACCAGTATTGGGAGAGGGGGGCTGGCAATCAGGGTTCACCGCGGCTCTGGCACAAACCCGGCGACACGGAGGTGGCACGGGCAGGAGCGGACTGGCCGTGTCGGCTTCTCACTTTTTGGATTTTAGAAGGGCATGACATGCCTATATCTGTGTCTCCCCCTCCTTTTACTCCTCCACCTCTTTTATTTTCGCATGACTATATGTACTTGTCACTTTTCCATGTGTTAGTTATGTCTTCTGAGCAGTTTGTCAGCTTTTGGACACCTTTGAAGGTGTTTTCTATGTGTTTCTATGTGTTTTTGTTTGCCTGCCATTGGTTTTAACGGTGTTCGAAGGTGTTCGACGAACAGTTCGACAAACAGTTCGGCGAACACACGGGTGTTCGACGAACCGAACCGAACTCGAACACTACGGGGGTGGCTCGACACTACTAAATATCAAGGACTCATTGGGCGAATCGCTCTGGAACTGAAATCGGAATGCTCACTGACATATGCCCTATCTGAAAGTCTGAAAAAATGACTAAGCCCAAAAAAAAAAATTTTTCAACTTTTTTCAATTTTACCCCCGTGGGATATATATTCTACCCACACACATTTGGAACTCTCCTGGGGTACCCTCACACATATTATTCCCTCATTTAGTGGATATTTTCACAAAAAAGTGAAATTTTCAAAAATCCAGAAATTGTCGGAAAATGACTAAATATCAAGGACTCATTGGGCGAATCGCTCTGGAACTGAAATCGGAACGCTCACTGACATTTCCCCTATCTGAAAGTCTGATAAACGCCGGAAAAAGGAATAAGTCCAAAAAAAAATTTTTTTCAACTTTTTTCAATTTTACCCCCGTGGGATATATATTCTACCCACACACATTTGGAACTCTCCTGGGGTACCCTCACACATATTATTCCCTCATTTAGTGGATATTTTCACAAAAAAGTGAAATTTTCAAAAATCCAGAAAATTGGCTGAAAACGACTAAATATCAAGGACTCATTGGGCTAATCGCTCTGCAACTGAAATCGGAACGCTCACTGACATTTCCCCTATCTGAAAGTCTGATAAACGCCGGAAAAATGACTAAGTCCAAAAAAAAAAAATTTTTCAACTTTTTTCAATTTTATCCCCGTGGGATATATATTCTACCCACACACATTTGGAACTCTCCTGGGGTACCCTCACACATATTATTCCCTCATTTAGTGGATATTTTCACAAAAAAGTGAAATTTTTGAAAAATTCTGAAATTGTCGGAAAATGACTAAATATCAAGGACTCATTGGGCGAATCGCTCTGGAACTGAAATCGGAACGCTCACTGACATTTCCCCTATCTGAAAGTGTGATAAAATGACTAAGCCCAAAAAAATAATTTTTTCAACTTTTTTCAATTTTAACCCCGTGGGATATATATTCTACCCACACACATTTGGAACTCTCCTGGGGTACCCTCACACATATTATTCCCTCATTTAGTGGATATTTTCACAAAAAAGTGAAATTTTCAAACATCCAAAATATTTGCTGAAAACTACTAAATATCAAGGACTCATTGGGCGAATCGCTCTGGTACTGAAATCGGAATGCTCACTGACATTTCCCCTATCTGAAAGTCTGATAAACACCGGAAAAATGACTAAGTCCAAAAAAAAATTTTTTTTAACTTTTTTCAATTTTACCCCCGTGGGATATATATTCTACCCACACACATTTGGAACTCTCCTGGGGTACCCTCACACATATTATTCCCTCATTTAGTGGATATTTTCACAAAAAAGTGAAATTTTCAAAAATCCAGAAAATTGGCTGAAAACGACTAAATATCAAGGACTCATAGTTACATAGTTACATAGTTTATAAGGCCGAAAAAAGACAAGCGTCCATCCAGTTCAGCCTATTTCTTGTGCACTGCAGCTATTCCGCAGCGTTGATCCAGGGGAAGGCAACAAAAACCCATGCGTATAGGCCAATTTAGACTCATTGGGCGAACCACTCTGGAACTGAAATCGGAACACTCACTGACATTTCCCCTATCTGAAAGTCTGATAAACGCTTGAAAAAATGACTAAGTTCAAAAAAAAATTTTTTTCAACTTTTTTCAGTTTTACCCCCGTGGGATATATATTCTACCCACACACATTTGAAACTCTCCTGGGGTACCCTCACACATATTATTCCGTCATTTAGTGGATATTTTCACAAAAAAGTGAAATTTTCAAAAATCAAAAATATTGTATGAAAACGACTAAATATCAAGGACTCATTGGGCGAATTGCTCTAGAACTGAAATCGGAACGCTCACTGATATTTCCCCTATCTGAAAGTCTGATAAACGCCGGAAAAATGACTAAGTACAAAGAAAAAACTTCTTCAACTTTTTTCAAGTTTACCCCGTGGGATATATATTCTACCCACATACATTTGGAACTCTCCTGGGGTACCCTCACACACATTATTCCCTAATTTAGTGGATATTTTCAAAAAAAGTGAAATTTTCAAAAATCCAGAAAATTGCCTGAAAACGATGAAATATCAAGGACTCATTGGGCGAATCACTCTGGAACTGAAATCGGAAGGCTCACTGACATTTCCCGGATCTGAAAGTCTGATAAACTTCGGAAAAATGACTGTCAAAAATAAAATGTTTTCAACTTTTTTCAATTTAACCCCCGTGGGATCTATATTCTACCCACACACATTTGGAACTCTCCTGGGTTACTCTCACACATATTATTCCCCCATTTAGTGAATATTTTCACAAAAAAGTGAAAATTTCAAAAATCCAGAAAATTGCCTGAAAACGACAAAATATCAAGGACTAATCTGGCAAATCGCTCTGGAGCTGAAATCGGAACTCTCACTGATATTTCCCCTATCTGAAAGTCTGATAAACTTCAGAAAAATGACTGTCAAAAATAAAAATTTTTCAACTTTTTTCAATTTTACCCCCCGTGGGATATATAGTCTACCCACACACATTTGGAACTCTCCTGGGGTACCCTCACACATATTATTCCCTCATTTAGTGGATATTTTCACAAAAAAAGTGAAATTTTCAAAAATCCAGAAAATTGGCTGAAAACAAATAAATATCAAGGACTCATTGGGCGAACCACTCTGGAACTGAAATCGGAACGCTCACTGACATTTCCACTATCTGAAAGTCTGATAATTCCGGAAAAATGACTAAGTCCAAAAAAAAATTTTTTCAACTTTTTTCAATTTTAACCCCGTGGGATATATATTCTACCCACACACATTTGGAACTCTCCTGGGGTACCCTCACACATATTATTCCCTCATTTAGTGGATATTTTCACAAAAAAGTGAAATTTTCAAAAATTCAGAAAATTGGCTGAAAACGACTAAATATCAAGGACTCATTGGGCGAACCACTCTGGAACTGAAATCGGAATGCTCACTGACATTTCCACTATCTGAAAGTCTGATAATTCCGGAAAAATGACAGTCCAAAAAAAAAAATTTTTCAACTTTTTTCAATTTTACCCCTGTGGGATATATATTCTACCCACACACATTTGGAACTCTCCTGGGGTACCCTCACGCATATTATTCCCTCATTTAGTGGATATTTTCACAAAAAAGTGAAATTTTCAAAATTCCAGAAATTGGCTGAAAACGACTAAATATCAAGGACTCATTGTGTGAATCGCTCTGGAACTGAAATCGGAATGCTCACTGACATTTCCTCTATCTGAAAGTCTGATAAACGCCGGAAAAATGACTAAGTCCAAAAAAAATTTTTTTTCAACTTTTTTCAATTTTAACCCTGTGGGATATATCTTCTACCACACACATTTGGAACTCTCCTGGGGTACCCTCACACATATTATTCCCTCATTTAGTGGATATTTTCACAAAAAAGAGAAATTTTCAAAAATCCAAAATATTGGCTGAAAACTACTAAATATCCAGGACTCATTGGGTGAATCGCTCTGGAACTCAAATCGGAACGCTCATTGACATTTGCCCTATCTGATAAACACCGGAAAAATGACTAAGTTCAAAAAAAAAATTTTTTCAACTTTTTTCAATTTTACCCCCCGTGTGATATATATTCTACCACACACATTTGGAACTCTCCTGGGGTACCCTCACACATATTATTCCCTCATTTAGTGGATATTTTCACAAAAAAGTGAAATTTTCAAAAATCCAAAATATTGGCTGAAAACGACTAAATATCAAGGACTCATTGGGCGAATCGCCTTGGAATTGAAATCGGTATGCTCAATGACATTTGCTCTATCTGAAAGTCTGATAAACGCCCGAAAAATGACTAAGTCCAAAAAAAAAATTTTTTCCTCTTTTTTCAATTTTACCCCCCGTGTGATATATATTCTACCCACACACATTTGGAACTCTCCTGGGGTACCCTCACACATATTATTCCCTCATTTAGTGGATATTTTCACAAAAAAGTGAAATTTTCAAAAATCCAGAAAATTGGCTGAAAACCACTAAATATCATTTACTCATTGGGCGAATCGCTTTGGAACTGAAATCGGAACGCTCACTGACATTTGCCCTATCTGAAAGTCTGATAAATGCTGGAAAAATGACAGTCCAAAATAAATTTTTTCAACTTTTTTCAATTTTACCCCCGTGGGATTTATATTCTACCCACACACATTTGGAACTCTCCTGGGGTACCCTCACACATATTATTCCCTTATTTATTGGATATTTTCTCAAAAAGTGAAATTTTTAAAAATCCAGAAAATTGCCTGAAAAAGACGAAATATCAAGGACTCATTGGGCGAATCACTCTGGAACTGAAATCAGAAGGCTCACTGACATTTCCCGGATCTGAAAATCTGATAAACTTCGGAAAAATACTGTCGAAAAAAAAAAAATTTTCAACTTTTTTCAATTTAACCCCCGTGGGATCTATATTCTACCCACACACATTTGGAACTCTCCTGGGGTACTCTCACACATATTATTCCCTCATTTAGTGAATATTTTCACAAAAAAGTGAAAATTTCAAAAATCCAGAAAATTGCCTGAAAACGACGAAATATCAAGGACTCATTGGGCGAATCACTCTGGAACTGAAATCGCAACGCTCACTGACATTTCCCGGATCTGAAAGTCTGATAACCTTCGGAAAAATGACTGTCGAAAAATTTTTTTTTTAAACTTTTTTCAATTTAACCCCCGTGGGATCTATATTCTACCCACACACATTTGGAACTCTCCTGGGGTACTCTCACACATATTATTCCCCCATTTAGTGAATATTTTCACAAAAAAGTGAAAATTTCAAAAATCCAGAAAATTGCCTGAAAACGACGAAATAACAAGGACTAATCTGGCGAATCGCTCTGGAACTGAAATCGGAACTCTCACTGATATTTCCCCTATCGGAAAGTCTGATAAACGCTGGAAAAATGACTAAATACAAAAAAAAAATTTCTTCAACTTTTTTCAATTTTACCCCCGTGGGATATATTATCTACCCACACACATTTGGAACTCTCCTGGGGTACCCTCACACATATTATTCCCTCATTTAATGGATATTTTCTCAAAAAAAGTGAAATTTTCAAACATCCAAAATATTTGCTGAAAACTACTAAATATCAAGGACTCATCGGGCGAATCGCTCTGGAACTGAAATTGGAATGCTCACTGACATTTCCCCTATCTGAAAGTCTGATAAACGCCAGAAAAATGACTAAGTCCAAAAAAAAATTTTTTTCAACTTATTTCAATTTTACCCCCGTGGGATATATATTCCACTCACATACATTTGGAACTCTCCTGGGGTACCCTCAACACATATTATTCCCTCATTTAGTGAATATTTTCACAAAAAAGTGAAAATTTCAAAAATCCAGAAAATTGCCTGAAAACGACAAAATATCAAGGACTCATTGGGCGAATCACTCTGGAACTGAAATCGGAACGTTCACTGACATTTGCCCTATCTAAAAGTCTGATAAACGCCGGAAAAATGACTAAGTACAAAGAAAAAAATTTTTCAACTTTTTTCAATTTTACCCCCCGTGTGATATATATTCTACCCACACACATTTGGAACTCTCCTGGGGTACCCTCACACATATTATTCCCTCATTTAGTGGATATTTTCACAAAAAAGTGAAATTTTCAAAAATCCAGAAAATTGCATGAAAACGACGAAATATCAAGGACTCATCCGGCGAATCGCTCTGGAACTGAAATCGGAAGGCTCGCTGACATTTGCCCTATCTAAAAGTCTGATAAACTCCGGAAAAATGACTAAGTCCAATAAAAAATTTTTTTCAACTTTTTTCAATTTTACCCCCGTGATATATATATTCTACCCACACACATTTGGAACTCTCCTGGGATACCCTCACACATATTATTCCCTCATTTAGTGGATATTTTCACAAAAAAGTGACATTTCCAAACATCGAAAATATTGCCTGAAAACGACTAAATATCAAGGACTCATTGAGCGAATTGCTCTGGAACTGAAATCGGAATGCTCACTGACATTTGCCCTATCTGAAAGTCTGATAAACGCCGGAAAAATGACTAAGTCCAAAAAAAAAATGTTTTCAACTTTTTTAAATTTTACCCCTGTGGGATATATATTCTACCCACACACATTTGGAACTCTCCTGGGGTACCCTCACACATATTATTCCCTCATTTAGTGGATATTTTCACAAAAAAGTGAAATTTTCAAAAATCCAAAATATTGGCTGAAAACGACTAAATATCAAGGACTCATTGGGCGAATCGCTCTGGAACTGAAATCGGAATGCTCACTGATATTTGCCCCATCTGAAAGTCTGATAAACGCCGGAAAAATGACTAAGTCCGAGAAAATTTTTTTTTAAACTTTTTTCAATTTTACCCCGGTGGGATATATATTCTACCCACACTCATTTGGAACTCTCCTGGGGTACCCTCACACATATTATTCCCTCATTTAGTGGTTATTTTCACAAAAAAGTGAAATTTTCAAAAATCTAAAATATTGCCTGAAAATGACTAAATATCAAGGAGTCATTGGGCGAATCGCTCTGGAACTGAAATCGGAACGCTCACTGACATTTCCCGTATCTGAAAGTCTGATAAACTTCGGAAAAATGACTAAGTCCAAAAAAAATTTTTTTCAACTTTTTTAAATTTTACCCCCGTGGGTTATATATTCTACCTATGCACATTTGGAACTCTCCTGGGGTACCTTCACACATATTATTCCCTCATTTAGTGGATATTTTCACAAAAAAGTGAAATTTTCAAAAATCCAGAAAATTGGCTGAAAACGACTAAATATCAAGGACTCATTGGGCGAATCGCTCTGGAACTGAAATCGGAATGCTCACTGACATTTGCCCTATCTGAAAGTCTGATAAACGACGGAAAAATGACTAAGTCCAAAAAAAAATTTTTTTCAACTTTTTTCAATTTTACCCCGTGGGATATATATTCTACCCACACATATTTGGAACTCTCCTGGGGTACCCTCACACATATTATTCCCTCATTTAGTGGATATTTTCACAAAAAGTGTAATTTTCAAAAATCCAGAAAATTGCCTGAAACCTATGAAATATCAAGGACTCATTGGGCGAATCGCTCTGGAACTGAAATCGGAATGCTCACTGACATTTGCCCTATCTGAAAGTCTGATAAACGCCGGAAAAATGACTAAGTCCAAAAAAAAAATGTTTTCAACTTTTTTCAATTTTACCCCCCGTGTGATATATATTCTACCCACACACATTTGGAACTCTCCTGGGGTACCCTCACACATATTATTCCCTCATTTAGTGGATATTCTCACAAAAAAGTGAAATTTTCAAAAATCCAAAATATTTGCTGAAAAGGACTAAATATCAAGGACTCATTGGACGAATCGCTCTGGAACTGAAATCGGAACGCTCACTGACATTTCCCCTATCTGAAAGTCTGATAAACTTCGGAAAAATGACTAAGTCCCAAAAAAATTTTTTTTCAACTTTTTTCAATTTTAACCCCTTAATAACATCTGACGTACTAATACGCGTCTGTGCCCTGCGACTTAAGAGCCAGACCCGTATTAGTAAGGCATCGCGATCGCGCGCGCACACAGGCTGTGCGGGCGCGATCGCCGCCGAGTGTCAGCTGATTGTCACAGCTGACACCCGGTACTATGTGCAGGGAGCGGTCCTGCACCGCTCCCAGCACATTAACCCCCGCGATGCTGCGATCGAAGTCGATCGCGGCATTGCGGGGGTAAGGGGAGGTGATCGGCGATACTCACCTCCTCTTCCGGCTTCCAGCGCAGTCTGCAAAGGCTTCCCGGGTGTTGCCATGACGACTCGATGTCGTCATGACAACATCCGGGTCACCAGAGAGCAGGAAGATTGCTTGGACATGCGCAGTGCATCTCCAAGCAATCTTCACACTGTGCGTTTCTGACAGCCTTCATGGCATAGGTATGGTGCTCCATTCCTGTGCCATGCAGGCGATCAGAAAAAAAAAAGTCCCAGAGTGGGACAAAGTAATAAAGTGTATAAACTGTGTGAAAGTGGGGAAAAAAAAAAATATGTGCAAAAATATTATAAATAAATAAAAAAAATAATACACCAAAAATAAAAATATAATGTACCCATCAATAAATATTATTATAAAAAAAAAAAACAATAAAAGTACACATATTTGGTATCGCCGCGTCTGGAAAAACCTGACCTATAAAACTGTCCCACTAGTTAACCCCTTCAGTGAACCCGGTAAAAAAAAAAAAAAACGAAGCAAAAAACAATGCTTTATCACCATACCGCCTAACAAAAAGTGGAATAACACGCGATCAAAAAGACGCATATAAATAAAAATTATACCTCTGAAAACATCATCTTGTCCCGCAAAAAACAAGCTGCCATACAGCTCTATCATCCGAAAAATAAAAAAGTTATAGCTCTCAGAATAAAGCGATACTAAAAAATATTTTTTTCTATAAAATAGCTTTTTTTGTGTATAAGCGCCAAAACATAGAAAAATGATACAAATGTGGTACCGCTGTAAACGTACTGACCCGAAGAATAAAGCTGCCTTATCAATTTTACCACACGCGGAACAGAATAAAAAAAAAAACAATTCCTGAATTGTTGGTTTTTGTTTATTCTGCCTCCCAAAATTGTCGGCTCAAATTGTTAGCGGATATCATGTTGCATTTGGAGAGTCCCTGTGTGCCCAAACATTGGAGCTCCCCCACAAGTGACCCCATTTTGGAAACTAGACCCCCCAAGGCACCTATCTAGATGCATAGTGAGCACTTGGAACCCCAGGTGCTTCACAAATTGATTCATAAAAATGAAAAAGTGTTTTTTTTCTTCACTTTTTCATTATTACGAATCAATTTGTGAAGCACCTGGGGGTTCCAAGTGCTCACTATGCATCTAGAAAGGTGCCTTGGGGGGTCTAGTTTCCAAAATGGGGTCACTTGTGGGGGAGCTCTAATGTTTGGGCACACAGGGGCTCTCCAAACGCAACATGGCGTCCGCTAACAATTTGAGCCGATTTTCCATTTCATTTGTTAGCGGACACCATGTCGCGTTTGGAGAGCCCCTGTGGGCCCAAACATTGGAACTCCCCCACAAGTGACCCCATTTTGGAAGCTAGACCCCCCAAGGCACCTATCTAGATCCATAGTGAGCACTTGGAACCCCTAGGTGCTTCACAAATTGATTCGTAAAAATGAAAAAGTGTTTTTTTTTTCACTTTTTCATTTTTACAAATCAATTTGTGAAGCACCTGGGGGTTGCAACTGCTCACTATGCATCTAGATAGGTGCCTTGGGGGTCTAGTTTCCAAAATGGGGTCACTTGTGGGGGAGCTCCAATGTTTGGGCACACAGGGGCTCTCTAAACGCAACATGGTGTCCGCTAATTATTCAAGCAAATTTTACAATCAAAAAGTCACATGGCGCTCCTTCCCTTCCGAGCCCTACAGTGCGCCCAAACAGTGTTTTTTACCCAAATATTGGGTATCTGCGTGCCCAGGGGAAATTGCACAACAAATTTTGCAGTCCATTTTTTCTTGTTACCCCTGTGAAAATAAAAAAAATTGGGTCTAAAGTAACATTTTTGTGAAAAAAGTTAAATGTTCATTTTTTTCTTCCACATTCAAAAAATTCCTATGAAGCACCTGAAGGGTTAATAAACTTCTTGAATGTGGTTTTGAGCACCTTGAGGGGTGCAGTTTTTAGAATGGTGTCAATTTTGGGTATTTTCTGTCACAAAGACCTCTCAAAGTGACTTCAAATGTGATGTGGTCCCTAAAAAAATGGTTTTGTAAATTTTGTTGGAAAAATGAGAAATCGCTGGTCAACTTTTAACCCTTATATCTCCCTAACAAAAAAAAAATTTGGTTCCAAAATTGTGCTGATGTAAAGTAGACAAGTGAGAAATGTTATTTATTAACTCTTTTGTGTGACATATCGCTCTGATTTCAGGGCTTAAAAATTCAAATTTTGAAAATTGCAAAATTTTCAAAATTTTCGCCAAATTTCCATTTTTTTCACAAATATACGCAAGTGATATCGAAGAAATTTTTTCACAATCATGAAGTACAATATGTCACGAAAAAAGAATCAGGGGGATCCGTCAAAGCGTTCCAGAGTAATTACCTCATAAAGTGACAGTGGTCAGAATTGTAAAAATTGGCCCGGTCATTAACGTGCAAACCACCCGCGGGGCTTAAGGGGTTAACCCCGTGGGATAAATATTCTACCCACACACATTTATAACTCTCCTGGGGTACCCTCACACATATTTTTCCCTCATTTAGTGGATATTTTCACAAAAAAGTGAAATTTTCAAAAATCCAGAAAATTGGCTGAAAACGACTAAATATCAAGGAGTCATTCAGCGAATCGCTCTGGAACTGAAATCGGAACGCTCACTGACAATTCCCCTATCTGAAAGTCTGATAAACGCCGGAAAAATGACTAAGCCCAAAAAAAAATTTTTTTCAACTTTTTTCAATTTTGCCCCCGTGGGATATATATTCTACCCACATACATTTGGAACTCTACTGGGGTACCCTCACACATATTATTCCCTCATTTAGTGGATATTTTCACAAAAAAGTGAAAATTTCAAAAATCCAGAAAATTGGCTGAAAACGATGAAATATTAAGGACTCATTGGGCGAATCGCTCTGGAACTGAAATCGGAATGCTCACTGACATTTGCCCTATCTGAAAGTCTGATAAACGTCGGAAAAATGACTAAGTCAAAAAAAAATTTTTTTTCAGCTTTTTTCAATTTTACCCCGTGGGATAAATATTCTACCCACACATATTTGGAACTCTCCTGGGGTACCCTCACACATATTATTCCCTCATTTAGTGGATATTTTCACAAAAAAGTGACATTTTCAAAAATCCAGAAAATTGGCTGAAAACGACTGAATATCAAGGACTCATTGGGTGAAACGCTCTGGAACTGAAATCGGAATACTCAATGACATTTGCCCTATCTGAAAGTCTGATAAACGCCGGAAAAATGAATAAGTAAAAAAAAAATTTTTTTTCAACTTTTTTCAATTTTACCCCTGTGGGTTATGTATTCTACCCACACACATTTGGAACCCTCCTGGGGTACCCTCACACATATTATTCCCTCATTTAGTGGATATTTTCACAAAAAAGTGAAAATTTCATAAATCCAGAAAATTGGCTGAAAACGACGAAATATCAAGGACTCATTGGACGAATCGCTCTGGAACTGAAATCGGAATGCTCACTGACATTTCCCCTATCTGAAAGTCTGATAAACGCCGGAAAAATGACTAAGTCCAAAATAAAATTTTTTTCAACTTTTTTCAATTTTACCCCCGTGGGATATATATTCTACCCACACACATTTGGAACTCTCCTGGGGTACCCTCACACATATTATTCCCTCATTTAGTGGATATTTTCACAAAAAAGTGAAAGTTTCAAAAATCCAGAAAATTGGCTGAAAACGACGAAATATCAAGGACTCATTGGGCGAATCGCTCTGGAACTGAAATCGGAACGCTCACTGACATTTGCCCTATCTGAAAGTCTGATAAACGTCGGAAAAATGACTAAGTAGAAAAAAAAAATTTTTTCAACTTTTTACAATTTTACCCACGTGGGATAAATATTCTACCCACACACATTTTGAACTCTCCTGGGGTACCCTCACACATATTACTCCCTCACTGAGTGGATATTTTCACAAAAAAGTGAAATTTTCAAAAATCCAAAATATTGGCTGAAAACGACTGAATATCAAGGACTCATTGGGTGAAACGCTCTGGAACTGAAATCGGAATACTCAATGACATTTGACCTATCTGAAAGTTTGATAAACGCCGGAAAAATGAATAAGTAAAAAAAAAAAATTTTTTCAACTTTTTTATATTTTACCCCTGTGGGTTATATATTCTACCTATACACATTTGGAACTCTACTGGGGTACCCTCACACATATTATTCCCTCATTTAGTGGATATTTTCACAAAATAATGAAATTTTCAAAAATCCAGAAAATTGGCTGAAAACGACTAAATATCAAGGAGTCATTGGGCGTATCGCTCTGGATCTGAAATCGGAACGCTCACTGACATTTCCCCTATCTGAAAGTCTGATAAACGCTTGAAAAATGACTAAGTCCAAAAAAAAATTTTTTTCAACTTTTTTCAATTTTACCCCCGTGGGTTATATATTCTACCCACACACATTTGGAACTCTACTGGGGTACCCTCACACATATTATTCCCTCATTTAGTGGATATTTTCGCAAAAAAGTGAAATTTTCAAAAATCCAAAATATTTACTGAAAACGACTAAATATCAAGGACTCATTGGGTGAATCGCTCTGGAACTGAAACTGGAACGCTCACTGACATTTCCCGTATCTGAAAGTCTGATAAACGCCGGAAAAATGATAAGTCCAAAAAAAAATTTTTTTCAAATTTTTTCAATTTTACCCCCGTGGGATAAATATTCTACCCACACACATTTGGAACTCTCCTGGGGTACCCTCACATATATTATTCCCTCATTTAGTGGATATTTTCACAAAAAGTGTAATTTTCAAAAATCCAGAAAATTGCCTGAAAACTATGAAATATCAAGGACTCATTGGGCGAATCACTCTGGAACTGAAATCGGAACGCTCACTGACATTTCACCTATATGAAAGTCTGATAAACTTCGGAAAAATGACTAAGTAAAAAAAAAATTTTTTTTTAACTTTTTTCAATTTTACCCCCGTGGGATAAATATTCTACCCACACACATTTGGAACTCTCCTGGGGTACCCTCACACATATTTTTCCCTCATTTAGTGGATATTTTCACAAAAAAGTGAAATTTTCAAAAATCCAGAAAATTGGCTGAAAACGACTAAATATCAAGGAGTCATTGGGCGAATCGCTCTGGAACTGAAATCGGAACGCTCACTGACATTTCCCCTATCTGAAAGTCTGATAAACGCTTGAAAAATGACTAAGTCCAAAAAAAAAATTTTTTAAACTTTTTTCAATTTTACCCCCGTGGGTTATATATTCTACCCACACACATTTGGAACTCTCCTGGGGTACCCTCACACATATTTTTCCCTCATTTAGTGGATATTTTCACAAAAAAGTGAAATTTTCAAAAATCCAGAAAATTGGCTGAAAACGACTAAATATCATGGAGTCATTGGGCGAATCGCTCTGGAACTGAAATCGGAACACTCACTGACATTTCCCCTATCTGAAAGTCTGATAAACGCCGGAAAAATGACTTTCAACTTTTTTCAATTTTACCCCCGTGGGATATATATTCTACCCATAAACATTTGGAACTCTCCTGGGGTACCCTCACACATATTATTCCCTCATTTAGTGGATATTTTCACAAAAAAGTGAAAATTTCAAAAATCCAGAAAATTGGCTGAAAACGACGAAATATCAAGGACTCATTGGGCGAATCGCTCTGGAACTGAAATCGGAATGCTCACTGACATTTGCCCTATCTGAACGTCTGATAAACGCCGGAAAAATGATAAGTCCAAAAAAAATTTTTTTCAAATTTTTTCAATTTTACCCCCGTGGGATAAATATTCTACCCACACACATTTGGAACTCTCCTGGGGTACCCTCACACATATTATTCCCTCATTTAGTGGATATTTTCACCAAAAGTGTAATTTTCAAAAATCCAGAATATTGCCTGAAAACTATGAAATATCAAGGACTCATTGGGCGAATCGCTCTGGAACTGAAATCAGAACGCTCACTGACATTTCCCCTATCTGAAAGTCTGATAAACGCCGGAAAAATGACTAAGTCCAAAAAAAAAATTTTTTCAACTCTTTTCAATTTTACCCCCGTGGGTTATATATTCTACCCACACACATTTGGAACTCTCCTGGGGTACCCTCACACATATTATTCCCTCATTTAGTGGATATTTGCACAAAAAAGTGAAATTTTCAAAAATCCAAAATATTGGCTGAAAACGACTGAATATCAAGGACTCATTGGGTGAAACGCTCTGGAACTGAAATCGGAATACTCAATGACATTTACCCTATCTGAAAGTCTGATAAACGCCGGAAAAATGAATAAGTAAAAAAAAAAATTTTTTTCAACTTTTTTCTATTTTACCCCTGTGGGTTATGTATTCTACCCACACACATTTGGAACTCTCCTGGGGTACCCTCACACATATTATTCCCTCATTTAGTGGATATTTTCACCAAAAAGTGAAAATTTCATAAATCCAGAAAATTGGCTGAAAACGACGAAATATCAAGGACTCATTGGACAAATCGCTCTGGAACTGAAATCGGAACGCTCACTGACATTTCACCTATCTGAAAGTCTGATAAACTTCGGAAAAATGACTAAGTAAAAAAAAAAATTTTTTTTAACTTTTTTCAATTTTACCCCCGTGGGATAAATATTCTACCCACACACATTTGGAACTCTCCTGGGGTACCCTCACACATATTATTCCCTCATTTAGTGGATATTTTCACAAAAAAGTGAAAGTTTCAAAAATCCAGAAAATTGGCTGAAAACGACGAAATATCAAGGACTCATTGGGCGAATCGCTCTGGAACTGAAATCGGAACGCTCACTGACATTTGCCCTATCTGAAAGTCTGATAAACGTCGGAAAAATGACTAAATACAAAAAAAGAAATTTTTCAACTTTTTACAATTTTACCCCCGTGGGATAAATATTCTACCCACACACGTTTCGAACTCTCCTGGGGTACCCTCACACATATTATTCCCTCATTTAGTGGATATTTTCACCAAAAGTGTAATTTTCAAAAATCCAGAATATTGCCTGAAAACTATGAAATATCAAGGACTCATTGGGCGAATCGCTCTGGAACTGAAATCAGAACGCTCACTGACATTTCCCCTATCTGAAAGTCTGATAAACGCCGGAAAAATGACTAAGTCCAAAAAAAAAATTTTTTCAACTTTTTTCAATTTTACCCCCGTGGGTTATATATTCTACCCACACACATTTGGAACTCTCCTCGGGTACCCTCACACATATTATTCCCTCATTTAGTGGATATTTGCACAAAAAAGTGAAATTTTCAAAAATCCAAAATATTGGCTGAAAACGACTGAATATCAAGGACTCATTGGGTGAAACGCTCTGGAACTGAAATCGGAATACTCAATGACATTTGCCCTATCTGAAAGTCTGATAAACGCCGGAAAAATGAATAAGTAAAAAAAAAATTTTTTTTCAACTTTTTTCTATTTTACCCCTGTGGGTTATGTATTCTACCCACACACATTTGGAACTCTCCTGGGGTACCCTCACACATATTATTCCCTCATTTAGAGGATATTTTCACAAAAAAGTGAAATTTTCAAAAATCTAGAAAATTGGCTGAAAACGACTAAATATCAAGGAGTCATTGGGCGAATCACTCTGGAACTGAAATCGGAACGCTCACTGACATTTCCCCTATCTGAAAGTCTGATAAACGCTTGAAAAATGACTAAGTCCAAAAAAAAAATTTTTTCAACTTTTTTCAATTTTACCCCCGTGGGATATATATTCTACCCACACACATTTGGAACTCTCCTGGGGTACCCTCACACATATTATTCCCTCATTTAGTGGATATTTTCACCAAAAAGTGAAAATTTCATAAATCCAGAAAATTGGCTGAAAACGACGAAATATCAAGGACTCATTGGACAAATCGCTCTGGAACTGAAATCGGAACGCTCACTGACATTTCACCTATCTGAAAGTCTGATAAACTTCGGAAAAATGACTAAGTAAAAAAAAAATTTTTTTTTAACTTTTTTCAATTTTACCCCCGTGGGATAAATATTCTACCCACACACATTTGGAACTCTCCTGGGGTACCCTCACACATATTATTCCCTCATTTAGTGGATATTTTCACAAAAAAGTGAAAGTTTCAAAAATCCAGAAAATTGGCTGAAAACGACGAAATATCAAGGACTCATTGGGCGAATCGCTCTGGAACTGAAATCGGAACGCTCACTGACATTTGCCCTATCTGAAAGTCTGATAAACGTCGGAAAAATGACTAAGTACAAAAAAAGAAATTTTTCAACTTTTTACAATTTTACCCCCGTGGGATAAATATTCTACCCACACACGTTTCGAACTCTCCTGGGGTACCCTCACACATATTATTCCCTCACTGAGTGGATATTTTCACAAAAAAGTGAAATTTTCAAAAATCCAAAATATTGGCTGAAAACGACTGAATATCAAGGACTCATTGGGTGAAACGCTCTGGAACTGAAATCGGAATACTCAATGACATTTGCCCTATCTGAAAGTTTGATGAACGCCGGAAAAATTAATAAGTAAAAAAAAAAATTTTTTTCAACTTTTTTCTATTTTAACCCTGTGGGTTATATATTCTACCTATACACATTTGGAACTCTCCTGGGGTACCCTCACACATATTATTCCCTCATTTAGTGGATATTTTCACAAAATAATGAAATTTTCAAAAATCCAAAATATTGGCTGAAAACGACTTTATATCATGGACTCATTGGGCGAATCGCTCTGGAACTGAAATCGGAATGCTCACTGACATTTGCCCTATCTGAAAGTCTGATAAACGGCGGAAAAATGACTAAGTCCAAAAAAAAAATGTTTTCAACTTTTTTCAATTTTACCCCCGTGGGATATATATTCTACCCATAAACATTTGGAACTCTCCTGTGGTACTCTCACACATATTATTCCCTCATTTAGTGGATATTTGCACAAAAAAGTGAAATTTTCAAAAATCCAAAATATTGGCTGAAAACGACTGAATATCAAGGACTCATTGGGTGAAACGCTCTGGAACTGAAATCGGAATATTCAATGACATTTGCCCTATCTGAAAGTCTGATAAACGCCGGAAAAATGAATAAGTAAAAAAAAAATTTTTTTTCAACTTTTTTCTATTTTACCCCTGTGGGTTATGTATTCTACCCACACACATTTGGAACTCTCCTGGGGTACCCTCACACATATTATTCCCTCATTTAGAGGATATTTTCACAAAAAAGTGAAATTTTCAAAAATCCAGAAAATTGGCTGAAAACGACTAAATATCAAGGAGTCATTGGGCGAATCGCTCTGGAACTGAAATCGGAACGCTCACTGACATTTCCCCCATCTGAAAGTCTGATAAACGCTTGAAAAATGACTAAGTCCAAAAAAAAAATTTTTTCAACTTTTTTCAATTTTACCCCCGTGGGTTATATATTCTACCCACACACATTTAGAACTCTCCCGGGGTACCCTCACACATATTATTCCCTCATTTAGTGGATATTTTCGCAAAAAAGTGAAATTTTCAAAAATCCAAAATATTTACTGAAAACGACTAAATATTAAGGACTCATTGGGTGAATCGCTCTGGAACTGAAATTGGAACGCTCACTGACATTTGCCCTATCTGAAAGTCTGATAAACGCTTGAAGAATGACTAAGTCCAAAAAAAAATTTTTTTCAATTTTTTCAATTTTACCCCGTGGGATATATATTCTACCCACACATATTTGGAACTCTCCTGGGGTACCCTCACACATATTATTCCCTCATTTAGTGGATATTTTCACAAAAAGTGTAATTTTCAAAAATCCAGAAAATTGCCTGAAAACTATGAAATATCAAGGACTCATTGGGCGAATCGCTCTGGAACTGAAATCGGAATGCTCACTGACATTTGCCCTATCTGAAAGTCTGATAAACGGCTGAAAAATGACTAAGTCCCCCAAAAATTTTTTTTTTACTTTTTTCAATTTTCCACCGGTGGGATATATATTCTACCCACACACATTTGGAACTCTCCTGGGGTACCCTCACACATATTTTTCCCTCATTTAGTGGATATTTTCACAAAAAAAGTGAAATTTTCAAAAATCCAGAAAATTAGCTGAAAACGACTAAATATCAAGGAGTCATTGGGCGAATCGCTCTGGAACTGAAATCGGAATGCTCACTGACATTTGCCCTATCTGAAAGTCTGATAAACGGCGGAAAAATGACTAAGTCCAAAAAAAAAATGTTTTCAACTTTTTTCAATTTTACCCCCGTGGGATATATATTCTACCCACACACATTTGGAACTCTCCTGGGGTACCCTCACACATATTTTTCCCTCATTTAGTGGATATTTTCACAAAAAAGTGAAATTTTCAAAAATCCAGAAAATTAGCTGAAAACGACTAAATATCAAGGAGTCATTGGGCGAATCGCTCTGGAACTGAAATCGGAATGCTCACTGACATTTGCCCTATCTGAAAGTCTGATAAACGCCGAAAAAATGACTAAGTCAAAAAAAAAAAAAATTTAAACTTTTTTCAATTTTACCCCAGTGGGTTATATATTCTACCCACACACATTTGGAACTCTACTGGGGTACCCTCACACATATTATTCCCTCATTTAGTGGATATTTTCACAAAAAGTGTAATTTTCAAAAATCCAGAAAATTGCCTGAAAACTATGAAATATCAAGGACTTATTGGGCGAATCGCTCTGGAACTGAAATCGGAACGCTCACTGACATTTCCCCTATCTGAAAGTCTGATAAACGCCTGAAAAATGACTAAGTCCCCAAAAAATTTTTTTTAAACTTTTTTCAATTTTACCCCCGTGGGTTATATATTCTACCCACACACATTTGGAACTCTCCTGGGGTACCATCACACATATTATTCCCTCATTTAGTGGATATTTTCACAAGAAAGTGAAATTTTCAAAAATCCAAAGTATTTGCTGAAAACGACTACATATCAAGGACTCATTGGGCGAATCGCTCTGGAACTGAAATCGGAATGCTCACTGACATTTGCCCTATCTGAAAGTCTGATAAACGCCGAAAAAATGACTAAGTCAAAAAAAAAAAAAATTTAAACTTTTTTCAATTTTACCCCAGTGGGTTATATATTCTACCCACACACATTTGGAACTCTCCTGGGGTACCCTCACACATATTATTTCCTCATTTAGTGGATATTTTCACAAAAATGTGAAATTTTCAAAAATCCAAAGTATTTGCTGAAAACGACTAAATATCAAGGACTCATTGGGCGAATCGCTCTGGAACTGAAATCGGAATGCTCACTGACATTTGCCCTATCTGAAAGTCTGATAAACGGCTGAAAAATGACTAAGTCCCCAAAAAATTTTTTTTTAACTTTTTTCAATTTTCCACCGGTGGGATATATATTCTACCCACACACATTTGGAACTCTCCTGGGGTACCCTCACACATATTATTCCCTCATTTAGTGGATATTTTCACAAAAAAGTGAAATTTTCAAAAATCCAAAATATTTGCTGAAAACGACTAAAGATGAAGGACTCATTGGGCGAATCGCTCTGGAACTGAAATCGGAACACTCACTGACATTTGCCCTATCTGAAAGTCTGATAAACGGCGGAAAAATGACTAAGTCCAAAAAAAAAATGTTTTCAACTTTTTTCAATTTTACCCCCGTGGGATATATATTCTACCCACACACATTTGGAACTCTCCTGGGGTACCCTCACACATATTTTTCCCTCATTTAGTGGATATTTTCACAAAAAAGTGAAATTTTCAAAAATCCAGAAAATTAGCTGAAAACGACTAAATATCAAGGAGTCATTGGGCGAATCGCTCTGGAACTGAAATCGGAATGCTCACTGACATTTGCCCTATCTGAAAGTCTGATAAACGCCGAAAAAATGACTAAGTCAAAAAAAAAAAAAATTTAAACTTTTTTCAATTTTACCCCAGTGGGTTATATACTCTACCCACACACATTTGGAACTCTACTGGGGTACCCTCACACATATTATTCCCTCATTTAGTGGATATTTTCACAAAAAGTGTAATTTTCAAAAATCCAGAAAATTGCCTGAAAACTATGAAATATCAAGGACTTATTGGGCGAATCGCTCTGGAACTGAAATCGGAACGCTCACTGACATTTCCCCTATCTGAAAGTCTGATAAACGCCTGAAAAATGACTAAGTCCCCAAAAAATTTTTTTTAAACTTTTTTCAATTTTACCCCCGTGGGTTATATATTCTACCCACACACATTTGGAACTCTCCTGGGGTACCATCACACATATTATTCCCTCATTTAGTGGATATTTTCACAAGAAAGTGAAATTTTCAAAAATCCAAAGTATTTGCTGAAAACGACTACATATCAAGGACTCATTGGGCGAATCGCTCTGGAACTGAAATCGGAATTCTCACTGACATTTCCCCTATCAGAAAATCTGATAAACGGCGGAAAAATGACTAAGTCCAAAAAAAAAATGTTTTCAACTTTTTTCAATTTTACCCCCGTGGGATATACATTCTACCCACACACATTTGGAACTCTCCTGGGGTACCCTCACACATATTATTCCCTCATTTAGTGGATATTTTCACAAAAAAGTGAAATTTTCAAAAATCCAAAATATTGGCTGAAAACGACTAAATATCAAGGACTCTTTGAGCGAATCGCTCTGGAACTGAAATCGGAACGCTCACTGACATTTGCCCTATCTGAAAGTCTGATAAACGCCGAAAAAATGACTAAGTCCCCAAAAAATTTTTTTTTTACTTTTTTCAATTTTCCACCGGTGGGATATATATTCTACCCACACACATTTGGAACTCTCCTGGGGTACCCTCACACATATTATTCCCTCATTTAGTGGATATGTTCACAAAAAAGTGAAATTTTCAAAAATCCAAAATATTTGCTGAAAACGACTAAAGATGAAGGACTCATTGGGCGAATCGCTCTGGAACTGAAATCGGAACACTCACTGACATTTGCCCTATCTGAAAGTCTGATAAACGTTGGAAACATGACTAAGTCCAAAAAAAATTTTTTTTCAACTTTTTTCAATTTTACCCCCGTGGAATAAATATTCTACCCACACACATTTTGAACTCTCCTGGTGTACCCTCACACATATTATTCCCTCATTTAGTGGATATTTTCACAAAAAAGTGAAATTTTCAAAAATCCAAAGTATTTGCTGAAAACAACTAAATATCAAGGACTCATTGGGCGAATCACACTGGAACTGAAATCGGAATGCTCACTGACATTTGCCCTATCAGAAAGTCTGATAAACGCCGAAAAAATGACTAAGTCAAAAAAAAAAATTTTTCAACTTTTTTCAATTTTACCCCAGTGGGTTATATATTCTACCTATACACATTTGGAACTCTCCTGGAGAACCCTCACACATATTATTCCCTCATTTAGTGGATATTTTCACAAAAAAGTGAAATTTTCAAAAATCCAAAGTATTTGCTGAAAACCACTACATATCAAGGACTCATTGGGCGAATCGCTCTGGAACTGAAATCGGAATTCTCACTGACATTTCCCCTATCAGAAAATCTGATAAACGGCGGAAAAATGACTAAGTCCAAAAAAATAATGTTTTCAACTTTTTTCAATTTTACCCCCGTGGGATATACATTCTACCCACACACATTTGGAACTCCCCTGGGGTACCCTCACACATATTATTCCCTCATTTAGAGGATATTTTCACAAAAAAGTGAAATTTTCAAAAATCCAGAAAATTGGCTGAAAACGACTAAATATCAAGGAGTCATTGGGCAAATCGCTCTGGAACTGAAATGGGAACGCTCACTGACTTTTCCCCTATCTGAAAGTCTGATAAACTTCGGAAAAATGACTAAGTCCAAAAAAAAAATTTTTTCAACTTTTTTCAATTTTGCCCCCGTGGGATATATATTCTACCCACATACATTTGGAATTCTACTGGGGTACCCTCACACATATTATTCCCTCATTTAGTGGATATTTTCACAAAAAAGTGAAATTTTCAAAAATCCAAAATATTTGCTGAAAACGACTTAATATCAAGGACTCATTGGGCGAATCGCTCTGGAACTGAAATCGGAACGCTCACTGACATTTCCCCTATCTGAAAGTCTCATAAACGCCGGAAAAATGACTAAGTCCAAAAAAAAAAATGTTTTCAACTTTTTTCAATTTTATCCCCGTGGGATATATATTCTACCCACACACATTTGGAACTCTCCTGGGGTACCCTCACACATATTATTCCCTCATTTAGTGGATATTTTCACGAAAAAGTGAAATTTTCAAAAATCCAAAATATTTGCTGAAAACGACTAAATATCAAGGACTCATTGGGCAAATCGCTCTGGAACTGAAATCGGAATGCTCACTGACATTTTCCCTATCTGAAAGTCTGATAAACGCCGGAAAAATGACTAAGTCCAAAAAAAAAATGTTTTCAACTTTTTTCAATTTTATCCCCGTGGAATATATATTCTACCCATACACATTTGGAACTCTCCTGGGGTACCCACACACATATTATTCCCTCATTTAGTGGATATTTTCACAAAAAAGTGAAATTTTCAAAAATCCAAAATATTGGCTGAAAATGACTAAATATCAAGGAGTCATTGGGCGAATCGCTCTGGAACTGAAATCGGAACGCTCACTGACATTTCCTCTATCTAAAAGTCTGATAAACGCCTGAAAAATAAGTCCAAAAAAAATTTTTTTTCAACTTTTTTCAATTTTACCCCCGCGGGATATATATTCTACCCACACACATTTGGAACTCTCCTGGGGCACCCTCACACATATTATTCCCTCATTTAGTGGATATTTTCACAAAAAAGTGAAATTTTCAAAAATCCAGAAAATTGGCTGAAAACGACTAAATATCAAGGAGTCATTGGGCGAATCACTCTGGAACTGAAATCGGAACGCTCACTAACATTTCCCCTATCTAAAAGTCTGATAAACGGTGGAAAAATGACTAAGTCCAAAAAAAAGTTTTTTAAACTTTTTTCAATTTTACCCCCGTGGGATATATATTCTACCCACATACATTTGGAACTCTCCTGGGGTACCCTCACACATATTATTCCCTCATTTAGAGGATATTTTCACAAAAAAGTGAAATTTTCAAAAATCCAGAAAATTGGCTGAAAACGACTAAATATCAAGGAGTCATTGGGCGAATCGCTCTGGAACTGAAATCGGAATGCTCACTGATATTTCCCCTATCTGAAAGTCTGCTAAACGCCGGAAAAATGACTAAGTTCAAAATAAAAATGTTTTCAACTTTTTTCAATTTTACCCCCATGGGATATATATTCTACCCAGACACATTGGGAACTCTCCTGGGGTACCCTCACACATATTATTCCCTCATTTAGTGGATATTTTCACAAAAAAGTGAAATTTTTAAAAATCCATAATATTTGCTGAAAACGACTAAATATCAAGGACTCATTGGGCGAATCGCTCTGGAACTGAAATCGGAATGCTCACTGACATTTCCCCTATCTGAAAGTCTGATAAACGCCGGAAAAATGACTAAGTCCAAAAAAAAAATTTTTTAAACTTTTTTCAATTTTACCCCGGTGGGATATATATTCTACCCACACACATTTGGAACTCTCCTGGGGTACCCTCACACATATTATTCCCTCATTTAGTGGATATTTTCACAAAAAAGTGAAATTTTCAAAAATCCAGAAAATTGGCTGAAAACGACTAAATATCAAGGAGTCATTGGGCGAATCGCTTTGGAACTGAAATCGGAATGCTCACTGACATTTCCCCTATCTGAAAGTCTGATAAACGCCGGAAAAATGACTAAGTCCAAAAAAAAAATTTTTTAAACTTTTTTCAATTTTACCCCGGTGGGATATATATTCTACCCACACACATTTGGAACTCTCCTGGGGTACCCTCACACATATTATTCCCTCATTTAGTGGATATTTTCACAAAAAAGTGAAATTTTCAAAAATCCAAAATATTTGCTGAAAACGACTAAATATCAAGGACTCATTGGGCGAATCGCTCTGGAACTGAAATCGGAATGCTCACTGACATTTCCCCTATCTGAAAGTCTGATAAACGCCGGAAAAATGACTAAGTTCAAGAAAAAAATTTTTTCAACTTTTTTCAATTTTACCCCCGTGGGATATATATTCTACCCACACACATTTGGAAATCTCCTGGGGTACCCTCACACATATTATTCCCTCATTTAGTGGATATTTTCACAAAAAAATGAAATTTTCAAAAATCCAAAATATTTGCTGAAAACGATTAAATATCAAGGACTCATTGGGCGAATCGCTCTGGAACTGAAATCGGAATGCTCACTGACATTTCCCCTATCTGAAAGTCTGATAAACGCCTGAAAAATGACTAAGTTCAAGAAAAAAATTTTTTCAACTTTTTTCAATTTTACCCCCGTGGGATATATATTCTACCCACACACATTTGGAAATCTCCTGGGGTACCCTCACACATATTATTCCCTCATTTAGTGGATATTTTCACAAAAAAATGAAATTTTCAAAAATCCAAAATATTTGCTGAAAACGATTAAATATCAAGGACTCATTGGGCGAATCGCTCTGGAACTGAAATCGGAATGCTCACTGACATTTCCCCTATCTGAAAGTCTGATAAACGCTGGAAAAATGACTAAGTCCAAAAAATAAATTTTTTCAACTTTTTTTCAATTTTACCCCCGTGGGTTATATATTCTACCCACACACATTTGGAACTCTCCTGGGGTACCCTCACACATATTATTCCCTCATTTAGTGGATATTTTCACAAAAAAGTGACATTTTCAAAAATCGAAAATATTGGCTGAAAATGACTAAATATCAAGGAGTCATTGGGCGAATCACTCTGGAACTGAAATCGGAATGCTCACTAACATTTCCCCTATCTGAAAGTCTGATAAACGCTGGAAAAATGACTAAGTCCAAAAAAAAATTTTTTTCAACTTTTTTCAATTTTACCCCCGTGGGATATATATTCTACCCACATACATTTGGAACTCTCCTGGGGTACCCTCACACATATTATTCCCTCATTTAGAGGATATTTTCACAAAAAAGTGAAATTTACAAAAATCCAGAAAATTGGCTGAAAACGACTAAATATCAAGGAGTCATTGGGCGAATCGCTCTGGAACTGAAATCGGAATGCTCACTGACATTTCCCCTATCTGAAAGTCTGATAAACGCCGGAAAAATGACTAAGTCCAAAAAAAAATTTTTTTTTACTTTTTTCAATTTTACCCCGGTGGGATATATATTCTACCCACACACATTTGGAACTCTCCTGGGGTACCCTCACACATATTATTCCCTCATTTAGAGGATATTTTCACAAAAAAGTGAAATTTTCAAAAATCCAGAAAATTGGCTGAAAACGACTAAATATCAAGGAGTCATTGGGCGAATCGCTCTGGAACTGAAATCGGAACGCTCACTGACATTTCCCCTATCTGAAAGTCTGCTAAACGCCGGAAAAATGACTAAGTCCAAAATAAAAATTTTTTCAACTTTTTTCAATTTTACCCCATGGGATATATATTCTACCCAGACACATTTGGAACTCTCCTGGGGTACCCTCACACATATTATTCCCTCATTTAGTGGATATTTTCACAAAAAAGTGAAATTTTCAAAAATCGAAAATATTGGCTGAAAACGACTAAATATCAAGGACTCATTGGGCGAATCGCTCTGGAACTGAAATCGGAATGCTCACTGACATTTCCACTATCTGAAAGTCTGATAAACGCCTGAAAAATGACTAAGTTCAAGAAAAAAATGTTTTCAACTTTTTTCAATTTTACCCCCGTGGGATATATATTCTACCCACACACATTTGGAACTCTCCTGGGGTATCGTCACACATAGTATTCCCTCATTTAGAGGATATTTTCACAAAAAAGTGAAATTTTCAAAAATCCATAATATTTGCTGAAAACGACTAAATATCAAGGACTCATTGGGCGAATCGCTCTGGAACTGAAATCGGAATGCTCACTGACATTTCCCCTATCTGAAAGTCTGATAAACGCCGGAAAAATGACTAAGTCCAAAAAAAAAATTTTTTAAACTTTTTTCAATTTTACCCCGGTGGGATATATATTCTACCCACACACATTTGGAACTCTCCTGGGGTACCCTCACACATATTATTCCCTCATTTAGTGGATATTTTCACAAAAAAGTGAAATTTTCAAAAATCCAGAAAATTGGCTGAAAACGACTAAATATCAAGGAGTCATTGGGCGAATCGCTTTGGAACTGAAATCGGAATGCTCACTGACATTTCCCCTATCTGAAAGTCTGATAAACGCCGGAAAAATGACTAAGTCCAAAAAAAAAATTTTTTAAACTTTTTTCAATTTTACCCCGGTGGGATATATATTCTACCCACACACATTTGGAACTCTCCTGGGGTACCCTCACACATATTATTCCCTCATTTAGTGGATATTTTCACAAAAAAGTGAAATTTTCAAAAATCCAAAATATTTGCTGAAAACGACTAAATATCAAGGAGTCATTGGGCGAATCGCTTTGGAACTGAAATCGGAATGCTCACTGACATTTCCCCTATCTGAAAGTCTGATAAACGCCGGAAAAATGACTAAGTCCAAAAAAAAAATTTTTTAAACTTTTTTCAATTTTACCCCGGTGGGATATATATTCTACCCACACACATTTGGAACTCTCCTGGGGTACCCTCACACATATTATTCCCTCATTTAGTGGATATTTTCACAAAAAAATGAAATTTTCAAAAATCCAAAATATTTGCTGAAAACGACTAAATATCAAGGACTCATTGGGCGAATCGCTCTGGAATTGAAATCGGAATGCTCACTGACATTTCCCCTATCTGAAAGTCTGATAAACGCTGGAAAAATGACTAAGTCCAAAAAATAAATTTTTTCAACTTTTTTTCAATTTTACCCCCGTGGGTTATATATTCTACCCACACACATTTGGAACTCTCCTGGGGTACCCGCACACATATTATTCCCTCATTTAGTGGATATTTTCACAAAAAAGTGAAATTTTCAAAAATCCAGAAAATTGGCTGAAAACGACTAAATATCAAGGAGTCATTGGGCGAATCGCTCTGGAACTGAAATCGGAATGCTCACTGACATTTCCCCTATCTGAAAGTCTGATAAACGCCGGAAAAATGACTAAGTCCAAAAAAAAATTTTTTTTAACTTTTTTCAATTTTACCCCGGTGGGATATATATTCTACCCACACACATTTGGAACTCTCCTGGGGTACCCTCACACATATTATTCCCTCATTTAGAGGATATTTTCACAAAAAAGTGAAATTTTCAAAAATCCAGAAAATTGGCTGAAAACGACTAAATATCAAGGAGTCATTGGGCGAATCGCTCTGGAACTGAAATCGGAACGCTCACTGACATTTCCCCTATCTGAAAGTCTGCTAAACGCCGGAAAAATGACTAAGTCCAAAATAAAAATTTTTTCAACTTTTTTCAATTTTACCCCATGGGATATATATTCTACCCAGACACATTTGGAACTCTCCTGGGGTACCCTCACACATATTATTCCCTCATTTAGTGGATATTTTCACAAAAAAGTGAAATTTTCAAAAATCCAAAATATTTGCTGAAAACGACTAAATATCAAGGACTCATTGGGCGAATCGCTCTGGAACTGAAATCGGAATGCTCACTGACATTTCCCCTATCTGAAAGTCTGATAAACGCTGGAAAAATGAGTAAGTCCAAAAAAAATTTTTTTCAACTTTTTTCAATTTTACCCCCGTGGGATATATATTCTACCCACACACATTTGGAACTCTCCTGGTGTACCCTCACACATATTATTCCCTCATTTAGTGGATATTTTCACAAAAAAAGTGAAATTTTCAAAAATCCATAATATTTGCTGAAAACGACTAAATATCAAGGACTCATTGGGCGAATCGCTCTGGAACTGAAATCGGAATGCTCACTGACATTTCCCCTATCTGAAAGTCTGATAAACGCCGGAAAAATGACTAAGTCGAAAAAAAAAATTTTTTAAACTTTTTTCAATTTTACCCCGGTGGGATATATATTCTACCCACACACATTTGGAACTCTCCTGGGGTACCCTCACACATATTATTCCCTCATTTAGTGGATATTTTCACAAAAAAGTGAAATTTTCAAAAATCCAGAAAATTGGCTGAAAACGACTAAATATCAAGGAGTCATTGGGCGAATCGCTTTGGAACTGAAATCGGAATGCTCACTGACATTTCCCCTATCTGAAAGTCTGATAAACGCCGGAAAAATGACTAAGTCCAAAAAAAAAAATTTTTAAACTTTTTTCAATTTTACCCCGGTGGGATATTTATTCTACCCACACACATTTGGAACTCTCCTGGGGTACCCTCACACATATTATTCCCTCATTTAGTGGATATTTTCACAAAAAAGTGAAATTTTCAAAAATCCAAAATATTTGCTGAAAACGACTAAATATCAAGGACTCATTGGGCGAATCGCTCTGGAACTGAAATCGGAATGCTCACTGACATTTCCCCTATCTGAAAGTCTGATAAACGCCGGAAAAATGACTAAGTCCAAAATAAAAAATTTTTCAACTTTTTTCAATTTTACCCCCATGGGATATATATTCTACCCAGACACATTTGGAACTCTCCTGGGGTACCCTCACACATATTATTCCCTCATTTAGTGGATATTTTCACAAAAAAGTGAAATTTTCAAAAATCGAAAATATTGGCTGAAAACGACTAAATATCAAGGACTCATTGGGCGAATCGCTCTGGAACTGAAATCGGAATGCTCACTGACATTTCCCCTATCTGAAAGTCTGATAAACGCCTGAAAAATGACTAAGTTCAAGAAAAAATTTTTTTCAACTTTTTTCAATTTTACCCCCGTGGGATATATATTCTACCCACACACATTTGGAAATCTCCTGGGGTACCCTCACACATATTATTCCCTCATTTAGTGGATATTTTCACAAAAAAATGAAATTTTCAAAAATCCAAAATATTTGCTGAAAACGACTAAATATCAAGGACTCATTGGGCGAATCGCTCTGGAACTGAAATCGGAATGCTCACTGACATTTGCCCTATCTGAAAGTCTGATAAACGCTGGAAAAATGACTAAGTCCAAAAAATAAATTTTTTCAACTTTTTTCAATTTTACCCCCGTTCGTTATATATTCTACCCACACACATTTGGAACTCTCCTGGGGTACCCTCACACATATTATTCCCTCATTTAGTGGATATTTTCACAAAAAAGTGAAATTTTCAAAAATCCAAAATATTTGCTGAAAACGACTAAATATCAAGGACTCATTGGGCGAATCGCTCTGGAACTGAAATCGGAATGCTCATTGACATTTCCCCTATCTGAAAGTCTGATAAACGCCAGAAAAATGACTAAGTCCAAAAAAAAAATTTTTTTTACTTTTTTCAATTTTACCTCGGTGGGATATATATTCTACCCACACACATTTGGAACTCTCCTGGGGTACCCTCACACATATTATTCCCTCATTTAGTGGATATTTTCACAAAAAAGTGACATTTTCAAAAATCGAAAATATTGGCTGAAAATGACTAAATATCAAGGAGTCATTGGGCGAATCACTCTGGAACTGAAATCGGAATGCTCACTAACATTTCCCCTATCTAAAAGTCTGATAAACGGTGGAAAAATGACTAAGTCCAAAAAAAAAATTTTTTCAACTTTTTTCAATTTTACCCCCGTGGGATATATATTCTACCCACATACATTTGGAACTCTCCTGGGGTACCCTCACACATATTATTCCCTCATTTAGAGGATATTTTCACAAAAAAGTGAAATTTTCAAAAATCCAGAAAATTGGCTGAAAACGACTAAATATCAAGGAGTCATTGGGCGAATCGCTCTGGAACTGAAATCGGAATGCTCACTGACATTTCCCCTATCTGAAAGTCTGATAAACGCCGGAAAAATGACTAAGTCCAAAAAAAAATTTTTTTTTACTTTTTTCAATTTTACCCCGGTGGGATATATATTCTACCCACACACATTTGGAACTCTCCAGGGGTACCCTCACACATATTATTCCCTCATTTAGAGGATATTTTCACAAAAAAGTGAAATTTTCAAAAATCCAGAAAATTGGCTGAAAACGACTAAATATCAAGGAGTCATTGGGCGAATCGCTCTGGAACTGAAATCGGAACGCTCACTGACATTTCCCCTATCTGAAAGTCTGCTAAACGCCGGAAAAATGACTAAGTTCAAAATAAAAATGTTTTCAACTTTTTTCAATTTTACCCCCATGGGATATATATTCTACCCAGACACATTGGGAACTCTCCTGGGGTACCCTCACACATATTATTCCCTCATTTAGTGGATATTTTCACAAAAAAGTGAAATTTTTAAAAATCCATAATATTTGCTGAAAACGACTAAATATCAAGGACTCATTGGGCGAATCGCTCTGGAACTGAAATCGGAATGCTCACTGACATTTCCCCTATCTGAAAGTCTGATAAACGCCGGAAAAATGACTAAGTTCAAGAAAAAATTTTTTTCAACTTTTTTCAATTTTACCCCCGTGGGATATATATTCTACCCACACACATTTGGAAATCTCCTGGGGTACCCTCACACATATTATTCCCTCATTTAGTGGATATTTTCACAAAAAAATGAAATTTTCAAAAATCCAAAATATTTGCTGAAAACGATTAAATATCAAGGACTCATTGGGCGAATCGCTCTGGAACTGAAATCGGAATGCTCACTGACATTTCCCCTATCTGAAAGTCTGATAAACGCCTGAAAAATGACTAAGTTCAAGAAAAAATTTTTTTCAACTTTTTTCAATTTTACCCCCGTGGGATATATATTCTACCCACACACATTTGGAAATCTCCTGGGGTACCCTCACACATATTATTCCCTCATTTAGTGGATATTTTCACAAAAAAATGAAATTTTCAAAAATCCAAAATATTTGCTGAAAACGATTAAATATCAAGGACTCATTGGGCGAATCGCTCTGGAACTGAAATCGGAATGCTCACTGACATTTCCCCTATCTGAAAGTCTGATAAACGCTGGAAAAATGACTAAGTCCAAAAAATAAATTTTTTCAACTTTTTTTCAATTTTACCCCCGTGGGTTATATATTCTACCCACACACATTTGGAACTCTCCTGGGGTACCCTCACACATATTATTCCCTCATTTAGTGGATATTTTCACAAAAAAGTGACATTTTCAAAAATCGAAAATATTGGCTGAAAATGACTAAATATCAAGGAGTCATTGGGCGAATCACTCTGGAACTGAAATCGGAATGCTCACTAACATTTCCCCTATCTGAAAGTCTGATAAACGCTGGAAAAATGACTAAGTCCAAAAAAAAATTTTTTTCAACTTTTTTCAATTTTACCCCCGTGGGATATATATTCTACCCACATACATTTGGAACTCTCCTGGGGTACCCTCACACATATTATTCCCTCATTTAGAGGATATTTTCACAAAAAAGTGAAATTTACAAAAATCCAGAAAATTGGCTGAAAACGACTAAATATCAAGGAGTCATTGGGCGAATCGCTCTGGAACTGAAATCGGAATGCTCACTGACATTTCCCCTATCTGAAAGTCTGATAAACGCCGGAAAAATGACTAAGTCCAAAAAAAAATTTTTTTTTACTTTTTTCAATTTTACCCCGGTGGGATATATATTCTACCCACACACATTTGGAACTCTCCTGGGGTACCCTCACACATATTATTCCCTCATTTAGAGGATATTTTCACAAAAAAGTGAAATTTTCAAAAATCCAGAAAATTGGCTGAAAACGACTAAATATCAAGGAGTCATTGGGCGAATCGCTCTGGAACTGAAATCGGAACGCTCACTGACATTTCCCCTATCTGAAAGTCTGCTAAACGCCGGAAAAATGACTAAGTCCAAAATAAAAATTTTTTCAACTTTTTTCAATTTTACCCCATGGGATATATATTCTACCCAGACACATTTGGAACTCTCCTGGGGTACCCTCACACATATTATTCCCTCATTTAGTGGATATTTTCACAAAAAAGTGAAATTTTCAAAAATCGAAAATATTGGCTGAAAACGACTAAATATCAAGGACTCATTGGGCGAATCGCTCTGGAACTGAAATCGGAATGCTCACTGACATTTCCACTATCTGAAAGTCTGATAAACGCCTGAAAAATGACTAAGTTCAAGAAAAAAATGTTTTCAACTTTTTTCAATTTTACCCCCGTGGGATATATATTCTACCCACACACATTTGGAACTCTCCTGGGGTATCGTCACACATAGTATTCCCTCATTTAGAGGATATTTTCACAAAAAAGTGAAATTTTCAAAAATCCATAATATTTGCTGAAAACGACTAAATATCAAGGACTCATTGGGCGAATCGCTCTGGAACTGAAATCGGAATGCTCACTGACATTTCCCCTATCTGAAAGTCTGATAAACGCCGGAAAAATGACTAAGTCCAAAAAAAAAATTTTTTAAACTTTTTTCAATTTTACCCCGGTGGGATATATATTCTACCCACACACATTTGGAACTCTCCTGGGGTACCCTCACACATATTATTCCCTCATTTAGTGGATATTTTCACAAAAAAGTGAAATTTTCAAAAATCCAGAAAATTGGCTGAAAACGACTAAATATCAAGGAGTCATTGGGCGAATCGCTTTGGAACTGAAATCGGAATGCTCACTGACATTTCCCCTATCTGAAAGTCTGATAAACGCCGGAAAAATGACTAAGTCCAAAAAAAAAATTTTTTAAACTTTTTTCAATTTTACCCCGGTGGGATATATATTCTACCCACACACATTTGGAACTCTCCTGGGGTACCCTCACACATATTATTCCCTCATTTAGTGGATATTTTCACAAAAAAGTGAAATTTTCAAAAATCCAAAATATTTGCTGAAAACGACTAAATATCAAGGAGTCATTGGGCGAATCGCTTTGGAACTGAAATCGGAATGCTCACTGACATTTCCCCTATCTGAAAGTCTGATAAACGCCGGAAAAATGACTAAGTCCAAAAAAAAAATTTTTTAAACTTTTTTCAATTTTACCCCGGTGGGATATATATTCTACCCACACACATTTGGAACTCTCCTGGGGTACCCTCACACATATTATTCCCTCATTTAGTGGATATTTTCACAAAAAAATGAAATTTTCAAAAATCCAAAATATTTGCTGAAAACGACTAAATATCAAGGACTCATTGGGCGAATCGCTCTGGAATTGAAATCGGAATGCTCACTGACATTTCCCCTATCTGAAAGTCTGATAAACGCTGGAAAAATGACTAAGTCCAAAAAATAAATTTTTTCAACTTTTTTTCAATTTTACCCCCGTGGGTTATATATTCTACCCACACACATTTGGAACTCTCCTGGGGTACCCTCACACATATTATTCCCTCATTTAGTGGATATTTTCACAAAAAAGTGAAATTTTCAAAAATCCAGAAAATTGGCTGAAAACGACTAAATATCAAGGAGTCATTGGGCGAATCGCTCTGGAACTGAAATCGGAATGCTCACTGACATTTCCCCTATCTGAAAGTCTGATAAACGCCGGAAAAATGACTAAGTCCAAAAAAAAATTTTTTTTAACTTTTTTCAATTTTACCCCCGTGGGATATATATTCTACCCACACACATTTGGAACTCTCCTGGTGTACCCTCACACATATTATTCCCTCATTTAGTGGATATTTGCACAAAAAAGTGAAATTTTCAAAAATCCAAAATATTTGCTGAAAACGACTAAATATCAAGGAGTCATTGGGCGAATCGCTCTGGAACTGAAATCGGAACGCTCACTGACATTTCCCCTATCTGAAAGTCTGCTAAACGCCGGAAAAATGACTAAGTTCAAAATAAAAATGTTTTCAACTTTTTTCAATTTTACCCCCATGGGATATATATTTTACCCAGACACATTGGGAACTCTCCTGGGGTACCCTCACACATATTATTCCCTCATTTAGTGGATATTTTCACGAAAAAAGTGACATTTTCAAAAATCGAAAATATTGGCTGAAAATGACTAAATATCAAGGAGTCATTGGGCGAATCACTCTGGAACTGAAATCGGAATGCTCACTAACATTTCCCCTATCTAAAAGTCTGATAAACGGTGGAAAAATGACTAAGTCCAAAAAAAAAATTTTTTCAACTTTTTTCAATTTTACCCCCGTGGGATATATATTCTACCCACATACATTTGGAACTCTCCTGGGGTACCCTCACACATATTATTCCCTCATTTAGAGGATATTTTCACAAAAAAGTGAAATTTTCAAAAATCCAGAAAATTGGCTGAAAACGACTAAATATCAAGGAGTCATTGGGCGAATCGCTCTGGAACTGAAATCGGAATGCTCACAGACATTTCCCCTATCTGAAAGTCTGATAAACGCCGGAAAAATGACTAAGTCCAAAAAATAATTTTTTTTTACTTTTTTCAATTTTACCCCGGTGGGATATATATTCTACCCACACACATTTGGAACTCTCCAGGGGTACCCTCACACATATTATTCCCTCATTTAGAGGATATTTTCACAAAAAAGTGAAATTTTCAAAAATCCAGAAAATTGGCTGAAAACGACTAAATATCAAGGAGTCATTGGGCGAATCGCTCTGGAACTGAAATCGGAACGCTCACTGACATTTCCCCTGTCTGAAAGTCTGCTAAACGCCGGAAAAATGACTAAGTCCAAAATAAAAATTTTTTCAACTTTTTTCAATTTTACCCCATGGGATATATATTCTACCCAGACACATTTGGAACTCTCCTGGGGTACCCTCACACATATTATTCCCTCATTTAGTGGATATTTTCACAAAAAAGTGAAATTTTCAAGAATCGAAAATATTGGCTGAAAACGACTAAATATCAAGGACTCATTGGGCGAATCGCTCTGGAACTGAAATCGGAATGCTCACTGACATTTCCCCTATCTGAAAGTCTGATAAACGCCTGAAAAATGACTAAGTTCAAGAAAAAAATTTTTTCAACTTTTTTCAATTTTACCCCCGTGTGATATATATTCTACGCACACACATTTGGAACTCTCCTGGGGTACACTCACACATATTATTCCCTCATTTAGTGGATATTTTCACAAAAAAGTGAAATTTTCAAAAATCCAGAAAATTGGCTGAAAACGACTAAATATCAAGGAGTCATTGGGCGAATCGCTTTGGAACTGAAATCGGAATGCTCACTGACATTTCCCCTATCTGAAAGTCTGATAAACGCCGGAAAAATGACTAAGTCCAAAAAAAAAATTTTTTAAACTTTTTTCAATTTTTCCCCGGTGGGATATATATTCTACCCACACACATTTGGAACTCTCCTGGGGTACCCTCACACATATTATTCCCTCATTTAGTGGATATTTTCACAAAAAAGTGAAATTTTCAAAAATCCAAAATATTTGCTGAAAACGACTAAATATCAAGGACTCATTGGGCGAATCGCTCTGGAACTGAAATCGGAATGCTCACTGACATTTCCCCTATCTGAAAGTCTGATAAACGCCGGAAAAATGACTAAGTCCAAAATAAAAAATTTTTCAACTTTTTTCAATTTTACCCCCATGGGATATATATTCTACCCAGACACATTTGGAACTCTCCTGGGGTACCCTCACACATATTATTCCCTCATTTAGTGGATATTTTCACAAAAAAGTGAAATTTTCAAAAATCGAAAATATTGGCTGAAAACGACTAAATATCAAGGACTCATTGGGCGAATCGCTCTGGAACTGAAATCGGAATGCTCACTGACATTTCCCCTATCTGAAAGTCTGATAAACGCCTGAAAAATGACTAAGTTCAAGAAAAAATTTTTTTCAACTTTTTTCAATTTTACCCCCGTGGGATATATATTCTACCCAGACACATTTGGAAATCTCCTGGGGTACCCTCACACATATTATTCCCTCATTTAGTGGATATTTTCACAAAAAAATTAAATTTTCAAAAATCCAAAATATTTGCTGAAAACGACTAAATATCAAGGACTCATTGGGCGAATCGCTCTGGAACTGAAATCGGAATGCTCACTGACATTTCCCCTATCTGAAAGTCTGATAAACGCTGGAAAAATGACTAAGTCCAAAAAATAAATTTTTTCAACTTTTTTCAATTTTACCCCCGTGGGTTATATATTCTACCCACACACATTTGGAACTCTCCTGGGGTACCCTCACACATATTATTCCCTCATTTAGAGGATATTTTCACAAAAAAGTGAAATTTTCAAAAATCCAGAAAATTGGCTGAAAACGACTAAATATCAAGGAGTCATTGGGCGAATCGCTCTGGAACTGAAATCGGAATGCTCACTGACATTTCCCCTATCTGAAAGTCTGATAAACGCCGGAAAAATGACTAAGTCCAAAAAAAAATTTTTTTTAACTTTTTTCAATTTTACCCCGGTGGGATATATATTCTACCCACACACATTTGGAACTCTCCAGGGGTACCCTCACACATATTATTCCCTCATTTAGAGGATATTTTCACAAAAAAGTGAAATTTTCAAAAATCCAGAAAATTGGCTGAAAACGACTAAATATCAAGGAGTCATTGGGCGAATCGCTCTGGAACTGAAATTGGAACGATCACTGACATTTCCCCTATCTGAAAGTCTGCTAAACGCCGGAAAAATGACTAAGTCCAAAATAAAAATTTTTTCAACTTTTTTCAATTTTACCCCATGGGATATATACTCTACCCAGACACATTTGGAACTCTCCTGGGGTACCCTCACACATATTATTCCCTCATTTAGTGGATATTTTCACAAAAAAGTGAAATTTTCAAAAATCCAAAATATTTGCTGAAAACGACTAAATATCAAGGACTCATTGGGCGAATCGCTCTGAAACTGAAATCGGAATGCTCACTTACATTTTCCCTATCTGAAAGTCTGATAAACGCTGGAAAAATGAGTAAGTCCAAAAAAAATTTTTTTCAACTTTTTTCAATTTTACCCCCGTGGGATATATATTCTACCCACACACATTTGGAACTCTCCTGGTGTACCCTCACACATATTATTCCCTCATTTAGTGGATATTTGCACAAAAAAGTGAAATTTTCAAAAATCCAAAATATTTGCTGAAAACGACTAAATATCAAGGAGTCATTGGGCGAATCGCTCTGGAACTGAAATCGGAACGCTCACTGACATTTCCCCTATCTGAAAGTCTGCTAAACGCCGGAAAAATGACTAAGTTCAAAATAAAAATGTTTTCAACTTTTTTCAATTTTACCCCCATGGGATATATATTCTACCCAGACACATTGGGAACTCTCCTGGGGTACCCTCACACATATTATTCCCTCATTTAGTGGATATTTTCACAAAAAAGTGAAATTTTCAAAAATCCATAATATTTGCTGAAAACGACTAAATATCAAGGACTCATTGGGCGAATCGCTCTGGAACTGAAATCGGAATGCTCACTGACATTTCCCCTGTCTGAAAGTCTGATAAACGCCGGATAAATGACTAAGTCCAAAAAAAAAATTTTTTAAACTTTTTTCAATTTTGCCCCGGTGGGATATATATTCTACCCACACACATTTGGAACTCTCCTGGGGTACCCTCACACATATTATTCCCTCATTTAGTGGATATTTTCACAAAAAAGTGAAATTTTCAAAAATCCAGAAAATTGGCTGAAAACGACTAAATATCAAGGAGTCATTGGGCGAATCGCTTTGGAACTGAAATCGGAATGCTCACTGACATTTCTCCTATCTGAAAGTCTGATAAACGCCGGAAAAATGACTAAGTCCAAAAAAAAAATTTTTTAAACTTTTTTCAATTTTACCCCGGTGGGATATATATTCTACCCACACACATTTGGAACTCTCCTGGGGTACCCTCACACATATTATTCCCTCATTTAGTGGATATTTTCACAAAAAAGTGAAAATTTCAAAAATCCAAAATATTTGCTGAAAACGACTAAATATCAAGGACTCATTGGGCGAATCGCTCTGGAACTGAAATTGGAATGCTCACTGACATTTCCCCTATCTGAAAGTCTGATAAACGCCGGAAAAATGACTAAGTCCAAAATAAAAAATTTTTCAACTTTTTTCAATTTTACCCCCATGGGATATATATTCTACCCAGACACATTTGGAACTCTCCTGGGGTACCCTCACACATATTATTCCCTCATTTAGTGGATATTTTCACAAAAAAATGAAATTTTCAAAAATCCAAAATATTTGCTGAAAACGACTAAATATCAAGGACTCATTGGGCGAATCGCTCTGGAACTGAAATCGGAATGCTCACTGACATTTCCCCTATCTGAAAGTCTGATAAACGCTGGAAAAATGACTAAGTCCAAAAAATAAATTTTTTCAACTTTTTTCAATTTTACCCCCGTGGGTTATATATTCTACCCACACACATTTGGAAATCTCCTGGGGTACCCTCACACATATTATTCCCTCATTTAGTGGATATTTTCAAAAAAAAATGAAATTTTCAAAAATCCAAAATATTTGCTGAAAACGACTAAATATCAAGGACTCATTGGGCGAATCGCTCTGGAACTGAAATCGGAATGCTCACTGACATTTCCCCTATCTGAAAGTCTGATAAACGCTGGAAAAATGACTAAGTCCAAAAAATAAATTTTTTCAACTTTTTTCAATTTTACCCCCGTGGGTTATATATTCTACCCACACACATTTGGAACTCTCCTGGGGTACCCTCACACATATTATTCCCTCATTTAGTGGATATTTTCACAAAAAAGTGAAATTTTCAAAAATCCAAAATATTTGCTGAAAACGACTAAATATCAAGGACTCATTGGGCGAATCGCTCTGGAACTGAAATCGGAATGCTCATTGACATTTCCCCTATCTGAAAGTCTGATAAACGCCAGAAAAATGACTAAGTCCAAAAAAAAAATTTTTTTTACTTTTTTCAATTTTACCCCGGTGGGATATATATTCTACCCACACACATTTGGAACTCTCCTGGGGTACCCTCACACATATTATTCCCTCATTTAGTGGATATTTTCACAAAAAAGTGACATTTTCAAAAATCGAAAATATTGGCTGAAAATGACTAAATATCAAGGAGTCATTGGGCGAATCACTCTGGAACTGAAATCGGAATGCTCACTAACATTTCCCCTATCTAAAAGTCTGATAAACGGTGGAAAAATGACTAAGTCCAAAAAAAAATTTTTTTCAACTTTTTTCAATTTTACCCCCGTGGGATATATATTCTACCCACATACATTTGGAACTCTCCTGGGGTACCCTCACACATATTATTCCCTCATTTAGAGGATATTTTCACAAAAAAGTGAAATTTTCAAAAATCCAGAAAATTGGCTGAAAACGACTAAATATCAAGGAGTCATTGGGCGAATCGCTCTGGAACTGAAATCGGAATGCTCACTGACATTTCCCCTATCTGAAAGTCTGATAAACGCCGGAAAAATGACTAAGTCCAAAAAAAAATTTTTTTTAACTTTTTTCAATTTTACCCCGGTGGGATATATATTCTACCCACACACATTTGGAACTCTCCTGGGGTACCCTCACACATATTATTCCCTCATTTAGTGGATATTTTCACAAAAAAGTGAAATTTTCAAAAATCGAAAATATTGGCTGAAAACGACTAAATATCAAGGACTCATTGGGCGAATCGCTCTGGAACTGAAATCGGAATGCTCACTGACATTTCCCCTATCTGAAAGTCTGATAAACGCCTGAAAAATGACTAAGTTCAAGAAAAAAATTTTTTCAACTTTTTTCAATTTTACCCCCGTGGGATATATATTCTACCCACACACATTTGGAACTCTCCTGGGGTACACTCACACATATTATTCCCTCATTTAGTGGATATTTTCACAAAAAAATGAAATTTTCAAAAATCCAAAATATTTGCTGAAAACGACTAAATATCAAGGACTCATTGGGCGAATCGCTCTGGAACTGAAATCGGAATGCTCACTGACATTTCCCCTATCTGAAAGTCTGATAAACGCTGGAAAAATGAGTAAGTCCAAAAAAAATTTTTTTCAACTTTTTTCAATTTTACCCCCGTGGGATATATATTCTACCCACACACATTTGGAACTCTCCTGGTGTACCCTCACACATATTATTCCCTCATTTAGTGGATATTTGCACAAAAAAGTGAAATTTTCAAAAATCCAAAATATTTGCTGAAAACGACTAAATATCAAGGAGTCATTGGGCGAATCGCTCTGGAACTGAAATCGGAACGCTCACTGACATTTCCCCTATCTGAAAGTCTGCTAAACGCCGGAAAAATGACTAAGTTCAAAATAAAAATGTTTTCAACTTTTTTCAATTTTACCCCCATGGGATATATATTCTACCCAGACACATTGGGAACTCTCCTGGGGTACCCTCACACATATTATTCCCTCATTTAGTGGATATTTTCACAAAAAAAGTGAAATTTTCAAAAATCCATAATATTTGCTGAAAACGACTAAATATCAAGGACTCATTTGGCGAATCGCTCTGGAACTGAAATCGGAATGCTCACTGACATTTCCCCTATCTGAAAGTCTGATAAACGCCGGAAAAATGACTAAGTCCAAAAAAAAAATTTTTTAAACTTTTTTCAATTTTACCCCGGTGGGATATATATTCTACCCACACACATTTGGAACTCTCCTGGGGTACCCTCACACATATTATTCCCTCATTTAGTGGATATTTTCACAAAAAAGTGAAATTTTCAAAAATCCAGAAAATTGGCTGAAAACGACTAAATATCAAGGAGTCATTGGGCGAATCGCTTTGGAACTGAAATCGGAATGCTCACTGACATTTCCCCTATCTGAAAGTCTGATAAACGCCGGAAAAATGACTAAGTCCAAAAAAAAAATTTTTTTTTAACTTTTTTCAATTTTACCCCGGTGGGATATATATTCTACCCACACACATTTGGAACTCTCCTGGGGTACCCTCACACATATTATTCCCTCATTTAGAGGATATTTTCACAAAAAAGTGAAATTTTCAAAAATCCAGAAAATTGGCGGAAAACGACTAAATATCAAGGAGTCATTGGGCGAATCGCTCTGGAACTGAAATCGGAACGCTCACTGACATTTCCCCTATCTGAAAGTCTGCTAAACGCCGGAAAAATGACTAAGTCCAAAAAAAAAATGTTTTCAACTTTTTTCAATTTTACCCCCGTGGGTTATATATTCTACCCACACACATTTGGAACTCTCCTGGGGTACCCTCACACATATTATTCCCTCATTTAGTGGATATTTTCACAAAAAAGTGAAGTTTTCAAAAATCCAAAATATTTGCTGAAAACGACTAAATATCAAGGACTCATTGGGCGAATCGCTCTTGAACTGAAATCGGAACGCTCACTGACATTTCCCCTATCTGAAAGTCTGATAAACGCTGGAAAAATGACTAAGTCCAAAAAATAAATTTTTTCAACTTTTTTCAATTTTACCCCCGTGGGTTATATATTCTACCCACACACATTTGGAACTCTCCTGGGGTACCCTCACACATATTATTCCCTCATTTAGTGGATATTTTCACAAAAAAGTGAAATTTTCAAAAATCCAAAATATTTGCTGAAAACGACTAAATATCAAGGACTCATTGGGCGAATCGCTCTGGAACTGAAATCGGAATGCTCATTGACATTTCCCCTATCTGAAAGTCTGATAAACGCCAGAAAAATGACTAACTCCAAAAAAAAAATTTTTTTTACTTTTTTCAATTTTACCCCGGTGGGATATATATTCTACCCACACACATTTGGAACTCTCCTGGGGTACCCTCACACATATTATTCCCTCATTTAGTGGATATTTTCACAAAAAAGTGACATTTTCAAAAATCGAAAATATTGGCTGAAAATGACTAAATATCAAGGAGTCATTGGGCGAATCACTCTGGAACTGAAATCGGAATGCTCACTAACATTTCCCCTATCTAAAAGTCTGATAAACGGTGGAAAAATGACTAAGTCCAAAAAAAAATTTTTTTCAACTTTTTTCAATTTTACCCCCGTGGGATATATATTCTACCCACATACATTTGGAACTCTCCTGGGGTACCCTCACACATATTATTCCCTCATTTAGAGGATATTTTCACAAAAAAGTGAAATTTTCAAAAATCCAGAAAATTGGCTGAAAACGACTAAATATCAAGGAGTCATTGGGCGAATCGCTCTGGAACTGAAATCGGAATGCTCACTGACATTTCCCCTATCTGAAAGTCTGATAAACGCCGGAAAAATGACTAAGTCCAAAAAAAAATTTTTTTTAACTTTTTTCAATTTTACCCCGGTGGGATATATATTCTACCCACACACATTTGGAACTCTCCTGGGGTACCCTCACACATATTATTCCCTCATTTAGTGGATATTTTCACAAAAAAGTGAAATTTTCAAAAATCGAAAATATTGGCTGAAAACGACTAAATATCAAGGACTCATTGGGCGAATCGCTCTGGAACTGAAATCGGAATGCTCACTGACATTTCCCCTATCTGAAAGTCTGATAAACGCCTGAAAAATGACTAAGTTCAAGAAAAAAATTTTTTCAACTTTTTTCAATTTTACCCCCGTGGGATATATATTCTACCCACACACATTTGGAACTCTCCTGGGGTACACTCACACATATTATTCCCTCATTTAGTGGATATTTTCACAAAAAAATGAAATTTTCAAAAATCCAAAATATTTGCTGAAAACGACTAAATATCAAGGACTCATTGGGCGAATCGCTCTGGAACTGAAATCGGAATGCTCACTGACATTTCCCCTATCTGAAAGTCTGATAAACGCTGGAAAAATGAGTAAGTCCAAAAAAAATTTTTTTCAACTTTTTTCAATTTTACCCCCGTGGGATATATATTCTACCCACACACATTTGGAACTCTCCTGGTGTACCCTCACACATATTATTCCCTCATTTAGTGGATATTTGCACAAAAAAGTGAAATTTTCAAAAATCCAAAATATTTGCTGAAAACGACTAAATATCAAGGAGTCATTGGGCGAATCGCTCTGGAACTGAAATCGGAACGCTCACTGACATTTCCCCTATCTGAAAGTCTGCTAAACGCCGGAAAAATGACTAAGTTCAAAATAAAAATGTTTTCAACTTTTTTCAATTTTACCCCCATGGGATATATATTCTACCCAGACACATTGGGAACTCTCCTGGGGTACCCTCACACATATTATTCCCTCATTTAGTGGATATTTTCACAAAAAAAGTGAAATTTTCAAAAATCCATAATATTTGCTGAAAACGACTAAATATCAAGGACTCATTTGGCGAATCGCTCTGGAACTGAAATCGGAATGCTCACTGACATTTCCCCTATCTGAAAGTCTGATAAACGCCGGAAAAATGACTAAGTCCAAAAAAAAAATTTTTTAAACTTTTTTCAATTTTACCCCGGTGGGATATATATTCTACCCACACACATTTGGAACTCTCCTGGGGTACCCTCACACATATTATTCCCTCATTTAGTGGATATTTTCACAAAAAAGTGAAATTTTCAAAAATCCAGAAAATTGGCTGAAAACGACTAATTATCAAGGAGTCATTGGGCGAATCGCTTTGGAACTGAAATCGGAATGCTCACTGACATTTCCCCTATCTGAAAGTCTGATAAACGCCGGAAAAATGACTAAGTCCAAAAAAAAAATTTTTTTTTAACTTTTTTCAATTTTACCCCGGTGGGATATATATTCTACCCACACACATTTGGAACTCTCCTGGGGTACCCTCACACATATTATTCCCTCATTTAGAGGATATTTTCACAAAAAAGTGAAATTTTCAAAAATCCAGAAAATTGGCGGAAAACGACTAAATATCACGGAGTCATTGGGCGAATCGCTCTGGAACTGAAATCGGAACGCTCACTGACATTTCCCCTATCTGAAAGTCTGCTAAACGCCGGAAAAATGACTAAGTCCAAAAAAAAAATGTTTTCAACTTTTTTCAATTTTACCCCCGTGGGTTATATATTCTACCCACACACATTTGGAACTCTCCTGGGGTACCCTCACACATATTATTCCCTCATTTAGTGGATATTTTCACAAAAAAGTGAAATTTTCAAAAATCCAAAATATTTGCTGAAAACGACTAAATATCAAGGACTCATTGGGCGAATCGCTCTTGAACTGAAATCGGAACGCTCACTGACATTTCCCCTATCTGAAAGTCTGATAAACGCCTGAAAAATGACTAAGTCCAAAAAAAAAATGTTTTTAACTTTTTTCAATTTTACACCGGTGGGATTTATATTCTACCCACACACATTTGGAAATCTCCTGGGGTACCCTCACACATATTATTCCCTCATTTAGTGGATATTTTCACAAAAAAGTGACATTTTCAAAAATCGAAAATATTGGCTGAAAATGACTAAATATCAAGGAGTCATTGGGCGAATCACTCTGGAACTGAAATCGGAATGCTCACTAACATTTCCCCTATCTAAAAGTCTGATAAACGGTGGAAAAATGACTAAGTCCAAAAAAAAATTTTTTTCAACTTTTTTCAATTTTACCCCCGTGGGATATATATTCTACCCACATACATTTGGAACTCTCCTGGGGTACCCTCACACATATTATTCCCTCATTTAGAGGATATTTTCACAAAAAAGTGAAATTTTCAAAAATCAAGAAAATTGGCTGAAAACGACTAAATATCAAGGAGTCATTGGGCGAATCGCTCTGGAACTGAAATCGGAATGCTCACTGACATTTCCCCTATCTGAAAGTCTGATAAACGCCGGAAAAATGACTAAGTCCAAAAAAAAATTTTTTTTAACTTTTTTCAATTTTACCCCGGTGGGATATATATTCTACCCACACACATTTGGAACTCTCCTGGGGTACCCTCACACATATTATTCCCTCATTTAGTGGATATTTTCACAAAAAAGTGAAATTTTCAAAAATCGAAAATATTGGCTGAAAACGACTAAATATCAAGGACTCATTGGGCGAATCGCTCTGGAACTGAAATCAGAATGCTCACTGACATTTCCCCTATCTGAAAGTCTGATAAACGCCTGAAAAATGACTAAGTTCAAGAAAAAAATTTTTTCAACTTTTTTCAATTTTACCCCCGTGGGATATATATTCTACCCACACACATTTGGAACTCTCCTGGGGTACACTCACACATATTATTCCCTCATTTAGTGGATATTTTCACAAAAAAATGAAATTTTCAAAAATCCAAAATATTTGCTGAAAACGACTAAATATCAAGGAGTCATTGGGCGAATCGCTCTGGAACTGAAATCGGAACGCTCACTGACATTTCCCCTATCTGAAAGTCTGCTAAACGCCGGAAAAATGACTAAGTTCAAAATAAAAATGTTTTCAACTTTTTTCAATTTTACCCCCATGGGATATATATTCTACCCAGACACATTGGGAACTCTCCTGGGGTACACTCACACATATTATTCCCTCATTTAGTGGATATTTTCACAAAAAAGTGAAATTTTCAAAAATCCAGAAAATTGGCTGAAAACGACTAAATATCAAGGAGTCATTGGGCGAATCGCTCTGGAACTGAAATCGGAACGCTCACTGACATTTCCCCTATCTGAAAGTCTGCTAAACGCCGGAAAAATGACTAAGTCCAAAATAAAAATTTTTTCAACTTTTTTCAATTTTACCCCATGGGATATATATTCTACCCAGACACATTTGGAACTCTCCTGGGGTACCCTCACACATATTATTCCCTCATTTAGTGGATATTTTCACAAAAAAGTGAAATTTTCAAAAATCGAAAATATTGGCTGAAAACGACTAAATATCAAGGACTCATTGGGCGAATCGCTCTGGAACTGAAATCGGAATGCTCACTGACATTTCCCCTATCTGAAAGTCTGATAAACGCCTGAAAAATGACTAAGTTCAAGAAAAAAATTTTTTCAACTTTTTTCAATTTTACCCCCGTGGGATATATATTCTACCCACACACATTTGGAACTCTCCTGGGGTACACTCACACATATTATTCCCTCATTTAGTGGATATTTTCACAAAAAAATGAAATTTTCAAAAATCCAAAATATTTGCTGAAAACGACTAAATATCAAGCACTCATTGGGCGAATCGCTCTGGAACTGAAATCGGAATGCTCACTGACATTTCCCCTATCTGAAAGTCTGATAAACGCTGGAAAAATGAGTAAGTCCAAAAAAAATTTTTTTCAACTTTTTTCAATTTTACCCCCGTGGGATATATATTCTACCCACACACATTTGGAACTCTCCTGGTGTACCCTCACACATATTATTCCCTCATTTAGTGGATATTTGCACAAAAAAGTGAAATTTTCAAAAATCCAAAATATTTGCTGAAAACGACTAAATATCAAGGAGTCATTGGGCGAATCGCTCTGGAACTGAAATCGGAACGCTCACTGACATTTCCCCTATCTGAAAGTCTGCTAAACGCCGGAAAAATGACTAAGTTCAAAATAAAAATGTTTTCAACTTTTTTCAATTTTACCCCCATGGGATATATATTCTACCCAGACACATTGGGAACTCTCCTGGGGTACCCTCACACATATTATTCCCTCATTTAGTGGATATTTTCACAAAAAAGTGAAATTTTCAAAAATCCATAATATTTGCTGAAAACGACTAAATATCAAGGACTCATTGGGCGAATCGCTCTGGAACTGAAATCGGAATGCTCACTGACATTTCCCCTATCTGAAAGTCTGATAAACGCCGGATAAATGACTAAGTCCAAAAAAAAAATTTTTTAAACTTTTTTCAATTTTGCCCCGGTGGGATATATATTCTACCCACACACATTTGGAACTCTCCTGGGGTACCCTCACACATATTATTCCCTCATTTAGTGGATATTTTCACAAAAAAGTGAAATTTTCAAAAATCCAAAATATTTGCTGAAAACGACTAAATATCAAGGACTCATTGGGTGAATCGTTCTTGAACTGAAATCGGAACGCTCACTGACATTTCCCCTATCTGAAAGTTTGATAAACGCCGGAAAAATGACTAAGTCCAAAAAAAAAAATGTTTTCAACTTTTTTCAATTTTACCCCCGTGGGATATATATTCTACCCACACACATTTGGAACTCTCCTGGGGTACCGTCACACACAATATTCCCTCATTTAGTGGATATTGTCACAAAAAAGTGAAATTTTCAAAAATCCAGAAAATTGGCTGAAAACGACTAAATATCAAGGACTCATTATACGAATCGCTCTGGAACTGAAATCGGAACGCTCACTGACATTTCCCCATCTGAAAGTCTGATAAACGCCGGAAAAATGACTAAATTCCAAAAAAAAATTTTTTCAACTTTTTTCAATTTTACCCCCGTGGGATATATTCTACCCACACACATTTGGAACTCTCCTGGGGTACCCTCACACATATTATTCCCTCATTTAGTGGATATTTTCACAAAAATGTGAAATTTTCAAAAATCCAGAAAATTGACTGAAAACGACTAAATATCAAGGAGTCATTGGGCGAATCGCTCTGGAACTGAAATCGGAATGCTCACTGAAATTTCCCCTATCTGAAATGTTGATAAACGCCGGAAAAATGACTAAATCCAAAAAAAAAAATTTTTCAACTTTTTTCAATTTTACCCCCTTGGAATATATATTCTACCCCCACACATTTGGAACTCTCCTGGGGTACCCTCACACATATTATTCCCTCATTTAGTTGATATTTTCACAAAAAAGGGAAATTTTCAAAAATCCAAAATATTGGCTGAAAACGACTAAATATCAAGGAGTCATTGGGCGAATCGCTCTGGAACTGAAATCGGAATGCTCACTGACATTTCCCCTATCTGAAAGTCTGATAAACGCCGGAAAAATGACTAAATTCCAAAAAAAAAATTTTTCAACTTTTTTCAATTTTACCCCCGTGGGATATATATTCTACCCACACACATTTGGAACTCTCCTGGTGTACCCTCACACATATTATTCCCTCATTTAGTGGATATTTGCACAAAAAAGTGAAATTTTCAAAAATCGAAAATATTGGCTGAAAATGACTAAATATCAAGGAGTCATTGGGCGAATCACTCTGGAACTGAAATCGGAATGCTCACTAACATTTCCCCTATCTAAAAGTCTGATAAACGGTGGAAAAATGACTAAGTCCAAAAAAAAATTTTTTTCAACTTTTTTCAATTTTACCCCCGTGGGATATATATTCTACCCACATACATTTGGAACTCTCCTGGGGTACCCTCACACATATTATTCCCTCATTTAGAGGATATTTTCACAAAAAAGTGAAATTTTCAAAAATCCAGAAAATTGGCTGAAAACGACTAAATATCAAGGAGTCATTGGGCGAATCGCTCTGGAACTGAAATCGGAATGCTCACTGACATTTCCCCTATCTGAAAGTCTGATAAACGCCGGAAAAATGACTAAGTCCAAAAAAAAAGTTTTTTAAACTTTTTTCAATTTTACCCCCGTGGGATATATATTCTACCCACACACATTTGGAACTCTCCTGGGGTACCCTGACACATATTATTCCCTCATTTAGTGGATATTTTCACAAAAAAGTGAGATTTTCAAAAATCCAAAATATTTGCTGAAATCGACTAAATATCAAGGACTCATTGGACGAATCGCTCTGGAACTGAAATCGGAATGTTCACTGACATTTCCCCTATCTGAAAGTCTGATAAACGCCGGAAAAATGACTAAGTCCAAAAAAAAAATTTTTTAAACTTTTTTCAATTTTACCCCCGTGGGATATATATTCTACCCACACACATTTGGAACTCTCCTGGGGTACCCTCACACATATTATTCCCTCATTTAGTGGATATTTTCACAAAAAAGTGAAATTTTCAAAAATCGAAAATATTGGCTGAAAACGACTAAATATCAAGGACTCATTGGGCGAATCGCTCTGGAACTGAAATCGGAGTGCTCACTGACATTTGCCCTGTCTGAAAGTCTGAGAAACGCCGGAAAAATGACTAAATCCCCAAAAAAAATTTTTTTCAAGTTTTTTCAATTTTACCCCCGTGGGATATATATTCTACCCACACACATTTGGAACTCTCCTAGGGTACCCTCACACATATTATTCCCTCATTTAGTGGATATTTTCACAAAAAAGTGAAATTTTCAAAAATCGAAAATATTGGCTGAAAACGACTAAATATCAAGGACTCATTGGGCGAATCGCTCTGGAACTGAAATCGGAATGCTCACTGACATTTCCCCTATCTGAAAGTCTGATAAACGCTGGAAAAATGACTAAGTCCAAAAAATAAATTTTTTCAACTTTTTTCAATTTTACCCCCGTGGGTTATATATTCTACCCACACACATTTGGAACTCTCCTGGGGTACCCTCACACATATTATTCCCTCATTTAGTGGATATTTTCACAAAAAAGTGAAATTTTCAAAAATCCAAAATATTTGCTGAAAACGACTAAATATCAAGGACTCATTGGGCTAATCGCTCTGGAACTGAAATCGGAATGCTCATTGACATTTCCCCTATCTGAAAGTCTGATAATCGCCAGAAAAATGACTAAGTCCAAAAAAAAAATTTTTTTTACTTTTTTCAATTTTACCCCGGTGGGATATATATTCTACCCACACACATTTGGAACTCTCCTGGGGTACCCTCACACATATTATTCCCTCATTTAGTGGATATTTTCACAAAAAAGTGAAATTTTCAAAAATCCAGAAAATTGGCTGAAAACGACTAAATATCAAGGAGTCATTGGGCGAATTGCTCTGAAATTGAAATCGGAACGCTCACTGACATTTCCCCTATCTGAAAGTCTGATAAACGCCAGAAAAATGACTAAGTCAAAAAAAAAAATTTTTCAACTTTTTTCAATTTTACCCCCGTGGGTTATATATTCTACCCACACGCATTTGGAACTCTCCTGGGGTACCCTCACACATATTATTCCCTCATTTAGTGGATATTTTCACAAAAAAGAGAAATGTTCAAAAATCCAGAAAATTTGCTGAAAACGACTAAATATCACGGAGTTATTGGGCGAATCGCTCTGGAACTGAAATCGGAACGCGCACTGACATTTCCCCTATCTGAAAGTCTGATAAACGCTGGAAAAATGACTAAATCCAAAAAAAAAAATGTTTTCAACTTTTTTCAATTTTACCCCCGTGTGATATATATTCTACCCCCACACATTTGGAACTCTTCTGGGGTACCCTCACACATATTAATACCTCATTTAGTGAATATTTTCACAAAAAAGTGAAATTTTCAACAATCGAGAAAATTGGCTGAAAACGACTAAATATCAAGGACTCATTGGGCGAATCGTTCTTGAACTGAAATCGGAACGCTCACTGACATTTCCCCTATCTGAAAGTTTGATAAACGCCGGAAAAATGACTAAGTCCAAAAAAAAAAATGTTTTCAACTTTTTTCAATTTTACCCCCGTGGGATATATATTCTACCCACACACATTTGGAACTCTCCTGGGGTACCCTCACACATATTATTCCCTCATTTAGTGGATATTTTCACAAAAAAGTGAAATTTTCAAAAATCCAAAATATTGGCTGAAAACGTCTAAATATCGAGGACTCATCGGGCGAATCGCTCTGGTACTGAAATCGGAATGCTCACTGACATTTGCCCTATCTGAAAGTCTGATAAACGCTGGAAAAATGAGTAAATCCCCAAAAAAAAATTTTTCAACTTTTTTCAATTTTACCCCCGAGGGATATATATTCTACCCACACACATTTGGAACTCTCCTGGGGTACCCTCACACATATTATTCCCTCATTTAGTGGATATTTTCACAAAACAGTGAAATTTTCAAAAATCCAAAATATTGGCTGAAAACGACTAAATATCAAGGAGTCATTGGGCGAATCGCTCTGGAACTGAAATCGGAACGCTCACTGACATTTCCCCTATCTGAAAGTCTGATAAACGGCGGAAAAATGACTAAGTCCCAAAAAAAAATGTTTTCAACTTTTTTCAATTTTACCCCCGTGGGATATATATTCTACCCACACACATTTGGAACTCTCCTGGGGTACCCTCACACATATTATTCCCTCATTTAGAAGATATTTTCAAAAAAAAGTGAAATTTTCAAAAATCCAGAATATTGGCTAAAAACGACTAAACATCAAGGAGTCATTGGGCGAATTGCTCTGGAACTGAAATCAGAATGCTCACTGACATTTCCCCTATCTGAAAGTTTGATAAACGCCGGAAAAATGACTAAGTCCAAAAAAAAAAATGTTTTCAACTTTTTTCAATTTTACCCCCGTGGGATATATATTCTACCCACACACATTTGGAACTCTCCTGGGGTACCGTCACACACAATATTCCCTCATTTAGTGGATATTGTCACAAAAAAGTGAAATTTTCAAAAATCCAGAAAATTGGCTGAAAACGACTAAATATCAAGGACTCATTGGACGAATCGCTCTGGAACTGAAATCGGAACGCTCACTGACATTTCCCCATCTGAAAGTCTGATAAACGCCGGAAAAATGACTAAATTCCAAAAAAAAATTTTTTCAACTTTTTTCAATTTTACCCCCGTGGGATATATTCTACCCACACACATTTGGAACTCTCCTGGGGTACCCTCACACATATTATTCCCTCATTTAGTGGATATTTTCACAAAAAAGTGAAATTTTCAAAAATCCAAAATATTGTCTGAAAACGACTAAATATCAAGGACTCATTGGGCGAATCGCTCTTGAACTGAAATCGGTACGCTCACTGACATTTCCCCTATCTGAAAGTTTGATAAACGCCGGAAAAATGACTAAGTCCAAAAAAAAAAATGTTTTCAACTTTTTTCAATTTTACCCCCGTGGGATATATATTCTACCCACACACATTTGGAACTCTCCTGGGGTACCCTCACACATATTATTCCCTCATTTAGTGGATATTTTCACAAAAAAGTGAAATTTTCTAAAATCCAGAAAATTGGCTGAAAACGACTAAATATCAAGGACTCATTGGGTGAATCGTTCTTGAACTGAAATCGGAACGCTCACTGACATTTCCCCTATCTGAAAGTTTGATAAACGCCGGAAAAATGACTAAGTCCAAAAAAAAAAATGTTTTCAACTTTTTTCAATTTTACCCCCGTGGGATATATATTCTACCCACACACATTTGGAACTCTCCTGGGGTACCGTCACACACAATATTCCCTCATTTAGTGGATATTGTCACAAAAAAGTGAAATTTTCAAAAATCCAGAAAATTGGCTGAAAACGACTAAATATCAAGGACTCATTGGACGAATCGCTCTGGAACTGAAATCGGAACGCTCACTGACATTTCCCCATCTGAAAGTCTGATAAACGCCGGAAAAATGACTAAATTCCAAAAAAAAATTTTTTCAACTTTTTTCAATTTTACCCCCGTGGGATATATTCTACCCACACACATTTGGAACTCTCCTGGGGTACCCTCACACATATTATTCCCTCATTTAGTGGATATTTTCACAAAAATGTGAAATTTTCAAAAATCCAGAAAATTGACTGAAAACGACTAAATATCAAGGAGTCATTGGGCGAATCGCTCTGGAACTGAAATCGGAATGCTTACTGACATTTCCCCTATCTGAAATGTTGATAAACGCCGGAAAAATGACTAAATCCAAAAAAAAAAATTTTTCAACTTTTTTCAATTTTACCCCCTTGGAATATATATTCTACCCCCACACATTTGGAACTCTCCTGGGGTACCCTCACACATATTATTCCCTCATTTAGTTGATATTTTCACAAAAAAGGGAAATTTTCAAAAATCCAAAATATTGGCTGAAAACGACTAAATATCAAGGAGTCATTGGGCGAATCGCTCTGGAACTGAAATCGGAATGCTCACTGACATTTCCCCTATCTGAAAGTCTGATAAACGCCGGAAAAATGACTAAATTCCAAAAAAAAAAATTTTCAACTTTTTTCAATTTTACCCCCGTGGGATATATATTCTACCCACACACATTTGGAACTCTCCTGGGGTACCCTCACACATATTATTCCCTCATTTAGTGGATATTTTCACAAAAAAGTGAAATTTTCTAAAATCCAGAAAATTGGCTGAAAACGACTAAATATCAAGGACTCATTGGGTGAATCGTTCTTGAACTGAAATCGGAACGCTCACTGACATTTCCCCTATCTGAAAGTTTGATAAACGCCGGAAAAATGACTAAGTCCAAAAAAAAAAATGTTTTCAACTTTTTTCAATTTTACCCCCTTGGAATATATATTCTACCCCCACACATTTGGAACTCTCCTGGGGTACCCTCACACATATTATTCCCTCATTTAGTTGATATTTTCACAAAAAAGGGAAATTTTCAAAAATCCAAAATATTGGCTGAAAACGACTAAATATCAAGGAGTCATTGGGCGAATCGCTCTGGAACTGAAATCGGAATGCTCACTGACATTTCCCCTATCTGAAAGTCTGATAAACGCCGGAAAAATGACTAAATTCCAAAAAAAAAATTTTTCAACTTTTTTCAATTTTACCCCCGTGGGATATATATTCTACCCACACACATTTGGAACTCTCCTGGGGTACCCTCACACATATTATTCCCTCATTTAGTGGATATTTTCACAAAAAAGTGAAATTTTCAAAAATCCAAAATATTGGCTGAAAACGTCTAAATATCAAGGACTCATCGGGCGAATCGCTCTGGTACTGAAATCGGAATGCTCACTGACATTTGCCCTATCTGAAAGTCTGATAAACGCTGGAAAAATGAGTAAATCCCCAAAAAAAAATTTTTCAACTTTTTTCAATTTTACCCCCGAGGGATATATATTCTACCCACACACATTTGGAACTCTCCTGGGGTACCCTCACACATATTATTCCCTCATTTAGTGGATATTTTCACAAAACAGTGAAATTTTCAAAAATCCAAAATATTGGCTGAAAACGACTAAATATCAAGGAGTCATTGGGCGAATCGCTCTGGAACTGAAATCGGAACGCTCACTGACATTTCCCCTATCTGAAAGTCTGATAAACGGCGGAAAAATGACTAAGTCCCAAAAAAAAATGTTTTCAACTTTTTTCAATTTTACCCCCGTGGGATATATATTCTACCCACACACATTTGGAACTCTCCTGGGGTACCCTCACACATATTATTCCCTCAATTAGAAGATATTTTCAAAAAAAAGTGAAATTTTCAAAAATCCAGAATATTGGCTAAAAACGACTAAACATCAAGGAGTCATTGGGCGAATCGCTCTGGAACTGAAATCAGAATGCTCACTGACATTTCCCCTATCTGAAAGTTTGATAAACGCCGGAAAAATGACTAAGTCCAAAAAAAAAAATGTTTTCAACTTTTTTCAATTTTACCCCCGTGGGATATATATTCTACCCACACACATTTGGAACTCTCCTGGGGTACCGTCACACACAATATTCCCTCATTTAGTGGATATTGTCACAAAAAAGTGAAATTTTCAAAAATCCAGAAAATTGGCTGAAAACGACTAAATATCAAGGACTCATTGGACGAATCGCTCTGGAACTGAAATCGGAACGCTCACTGACATTTCCCCATCTGAAAGTCTGATAAACGCCGGAAAAATGACTAAATTCCAAAAAAAAATTTTTTCAACTTTTTTCAATTTTACCCCCGTGGGATATATTCTACCCACACACATTTGGAACTCTCCTGGGGTACCATCACACATATTATTCCCTCATTTAGTGGATATTTTCACAAAAATGTGAAATTTTCAAAAATCCAGAAAATTGACTGAAAACGACTAAATATCAAGGAGTCATTGGGCGAATCGCTCTGGAACTGAAATCGGAATGCTCACTGACATTTCCCCTATCTGAAATGTTGATAAACGCCGGAAAAATGACTAAATCCAAAAAAAAAAATTTTTCAACTTTTTTCAATTTTACCCCCTTGGAATATATATTCTACCCCCACACATTTGGAACTCTCCTGGGGTACCCTCACACATATTATTCCCTCATTTAGTTGATATTTTCACAAAAAAGGGAAATTTTCAAAAATCCAAAATGTTGGCTGAAAACGACTAAATATCAAGGAGTCATTGGGCGAATCGCTCTGGAACTGAAATCGGAATGCTCACTGACATTTCCCCTATCTGAAAGTCTGATAAACGCCGGAAAAATGACTAAATTCCAAAAAAAAAATTTTTCAACTTTTTTCAATTTTACCCCCGTGGGATATATATTCTACCCACACACATTTGGAACTCTCCTGGGGTACCCTCACACATATTATTCCCTCATTTAGTGGATATTTTCACAAAAAAGTGAAATTTTCAAAAATCCAAAATATTGGCTGAAAACGTCTAAATATCAAGGACTCATCGGGCGAATCGCTCTGGTACTGAAATCGGAATGCTCACTGACATTTGCCCTATCTGAAAGTCTGATAAACGCTGGAAAAATGAGTAAATCCCCCAAAAAAAATTTTTCAACTTTTTTCAATTTTACCCCCGAGGGATATATATTCTACCCACACACATTTGGAACTCTCCTGGGGTACCCTCACACATATTATTCCCTCATTTAGTGGATATTTTCACAAAAGAGTGAAATTTTCAAAAATCCAAAATATTGGCTGAAAACGACTAAATATCAAGGAGTCATTGGGCGAATCGCTCTGGAACTGAAATCGGAACGCTCACTGACATTTCCCCTATCTGAAAGTCTGATAAACGGCGGAAAAATGACTAAGTCCCAAAAAAAAATGTTTTCAACTTTTTTCAATTTTACCCCCGTGGGATATATATTCTACCCACACACATTTGGAACTCTCCTGGGGTACCCTCACACATATTATTCCCTCATTTAGAAGATATTTTCAAAAAAAAGTGAAATTTTCAAAAATCCAGAATATTGGCTAAAAACTACTAAACATCAAGGAGTCATTGGGCAAATCGCTCTGGAACTGAAATCAGAATGCTCACTGACATTTCCCCTATCTGAAAGTTTGATAAACGCCGGAAAAATGACTAAGTCCAAAAAAAAAAATGTTTTCAACTTTTTTCAATTTTACCCCCGTGGGATATATATTCTACCCACACACATTTGGAACTCTCCTGGGGTACCGTCACACATATTATTCCCTCATTTAGTGGATATTTTCACAAAAAAGTGAAATTTTCAAAAATCTAGAAAATTGGCTGAAAACGACTAAATATCAAGGACTCATTGGGCGAATCGCTCTGGAACTGAAATCGGAACGCTCACTGACATTTCCCCTATCTGAAAGTTTGATAAACGCCGGAAAAATGACTAAGTCCAAAAAAAAAATTTTTTCATCTTTTTTCAATTTTACCCCCGTGGGATATATATTCTACCCACACACATTTGGAACTCTCCTGGGGTACCCTCACACATATTATTCCCTCATTTAGTGGATATTTTCACAAAAAAGTGAAATTTTCAGAAATTCAGAAAATTGTTTGAAAACGACTAAATATCAAGGAGTCATTGGGCGAATCGCTCTGGAACTGAAATCGGAATGCTCACTGACATTTCCCCTATCTGAAAGTCTGATAAACGCCGGAAAAATGACTAAATTCCAAAAAAAAATTTATTCAACTTTTTTCAATTTTACCCCCGTGGGATATATATTCTACCCACACACATTTGGAACTCTCCTGGGGTACCCTCACACATATTATTCCCTCATTTAGTGGATATTTTCACAAAAAAGTGAAATTTTCAAAAATCCTAAATATTAGCTGAAAACGTCTAAATATCAAGGACTCATCGGGCGAATCGCTCTGGTACTGAAATCGGAATGCTCACTGACATTTGCCCTATCTGAAAGTCTGATAAACGCTGGAAAAATGACTAAATCCCCCCAAAAAAATTTTTCAACTTTTTTCAATTTTACCCCCGAGGGATATATATTCTACCCACACACATTTGGAACTCTCCTGGGGTACCCTAACACATATTATTCCCTCATTTAGTGGATATTTTCACAAAACAGTGACATTTTCAAAAATCCAAAATATTGGCTGAAAACGACTAAACATCAAGGAGTCATTGGGCGAATCGCTCTGGAACTGAAATCAGAATGCTCACTGACATTTCCCCTATCTGAAAGTTTGATAAACGCCGGAAAAATGACTAAGTCCAAAAAAAAAAATGTTTTCAACTTTTTTCAATTTTACCCCCGTGGGATATATATTCTACCCACACACATTTGGAACTCTCCTGGGGTACCCTCACACATATTATTCCCTCATTTAGTGGATATTTTCACAAAAAAGTGAAATTTTCAAAAATCCAGAAAATTGGCTGAAAACGACTAAATATCAAGGAGTCATTGAGCGAATCGCTCTGGAACTGAAATCGGAACGCTCACTGACATTTCCCCTATCTGAAAGTCTGATAAACGCCGGAAAAATGACTAAGTCCAAAAAAAAAAAAATGTTTTCAACTTTTTTCAATTTTACCCCCGTGGGATATATATTCTACCCACACACATTTGGAACTCTCCTGGGGTACCCTCACCCATATTATTCCCTCATTTAGAAGATATTTTCAAAAAAAAGTGAAATTTTCAAAAATCCAGAAAATTGGCTGAAAACGACTAAACATCAAGGAGTCATTGGGCGAATCGCTCTGGAACTGAAATCAGAATGCTCACTGACATTTCCCCTATCTGAAAGTTTGATAAACGCCGGAAAAATGACTAAGTCCAAAAAAAAAAATGTTTTCAACTTTTTTCAATTTTACCCCCGTGGGATATATATTCTACCCACACACATTTGGAACTCTCCTGGGGTACCGTCACACATATTATTCCCTCATTTAGTGGATATTTTCACAAAAAAGTGAAATTTTCAAAAATCCAGAAAATTGGCTGAAAACGACTAAATATCAAGGACTCAATGGGCAAATCGCTCTTGAACTGAAATCGGAACGCTCACTGACATTTCCCCTATCTGAAAGTTTGACAAACGCCGGAAAAATGACTAAGTCCAAAAAAAAAATTTTTTCATCTTTTTTCAATTTTACCCCCGTGGGATATATATTCTACCCACACACATTTGGAACTCTCCTGGGGTACCCTCACACATATTATTCCCTCATTTAGTGGATATTTTCACAAAAAAGTGAAATTTTCAGAAATTCAGAAAATTGTTTGAAAACGACTAAATATCAAGGAGTCATTGGGCGAATCGCTCTGGAACTGAAATCGGAATGCTCACTGACATTTCCCCTATCTGAAAGTCTGATAAACGCCGGAAAAATGACTAAATTCCAAAAAAAAATTTATTCAACTTTTTTCAATTTTACCCCCGTGGGATATATATTCTACCCACACACATTTGGAACTCTCCTGGGGTACCCTCACACATATTATTCCCTCATTTAGTGGATATTTTCACAAAAAAGTGAAATTTTCAAAAATCCAGAAAATTGGCTGAAAACGACTAAATATCAAGGAGTCATTGAGCGAATCGCTCTGGAACTGAAATCGGAACGCTCACTGACATTTCCCCTATCTGAAAGTCTGATAAACGCCGGAAAAATGACTAAATTCCAAAAAAAAAATTTTTCAACTTTTTTCAATTTTACCCCCGTGGGATATATATTCTACCCACACACATTTGGAACTCTCCTGGGGTACCCTCACACATATTATTCCCTCATTTAGTTGATATTTTCACAAAAAAGGGAAATTTTCAAAAATCCAGAAAATTGGCTGAAAACTACTAAATATCAAGGACTCAATGGGCAAATCGCTCTTGAACTGAAATCGGAACCCTCACTGACATTTCCCCTATCTGAAAGTTTGATAAACGCCGGAAAAATGACTAAGTCCAAAAAAAAAAAATGTTTTCAACTTTTTTCAATTTCACCCCCGTGGGATATATATTCTACCCACACACATTTGGAACTCTCCTGGGGTACCGTCACACATATTATTCCCTCATTTAGTGGATATTTTCACAAAAAAGTGAAATTTTCAAAATTCCAGAAAATTAGCTGAAAACGACTAAATATCAAAGACTCATTGGGCGAATCGCTCTGGAACTGAAATCGGAATGCTCACTGACATTTGCCCTAAAAGAAAGTCTGATAAACGCCGGAAAAATCACTAAGTCCAAAAAAAAATTTTTTTCAACTTTTTTCAATTTTACCCACGTGGGATATATATTCTACCCGCACACATTTGGAAGTCTCCTGGGGAACCCTCACACATATTATTCCCTCATTTAGTGGATATTTTCACAAAAAAGTGAAATTTTCAAAAATCCAGAAAATTGGCTGAAAACGACTAAATATCAAGGACTCATTGGGCGAATCGCTCCGGAACTGAAATCGTAACGCTCACTGACATTTGCCCTATCTGAAAGTCTGATAAACGCCGGAAAAATGACTAAGTCCAAAAAAAAAATTTTTTCAACTTTTTTCAATTTTACCCCGTGAAATATATATTCTACCCACACACATTTGGAACTCTCCTGGGGTACCGTCACACATATTATTCCCTCATTTAGTGGATATTTTCACAAAAAAGTGAAATTTTCAAAAATCCAGAAAATTGGCTGAAAACGACTAAATATCAAGGACTCAATGGGCAAATCGCTCTTGAACTGAAATCGCAACGCTCACTGACATTTCCCCTATCTGAAAGTTTGATAAACGCCGGAAAAATGACTAAGTCCAAAAAAAAAATTTTTTCAACTTTTTTCAATTTTACCCCGTGAAATATATATTCTACCCACACACATTTGGAACTCTCCTGGGGTACCGTCACACATATTATTCCCTCATTTAGTGGATATTTTCACAAAAAAGTGAAATTTTCAAAAATCCAGAAAATTGGCTGAAAACGACTAAATATCAAGGACTCAATGGGCAAATCGCTCTTGAACTGAAATCGGAACGCTCACTGACATTTCCCCTATCTGAAAGTTTGATAAACGCCGGAAAAATGACTAAGTCCAAAAAAAAAAATTTTTTCATCTTTTTTCAATTTTACCCCCGTGGGATATATATTCTACCCACACACATTTGGAACTCTCCTGGGGTACCCTCACACATATTATTCCCTCATTTAGTGGATATTTTCACAAAAAAGTGAAATTTTCAGAAATTCAGAAAATTGTTTGAAAACGACTAAATATCAAGGAGTCATTGGGCGAATCGCTCTGGAACTGAAATCGGAATGCTCACTGACATTTCCCCTATCTGAAAGTCTGATAAACGCCGGAAAAATGACTAAATTCCAAAAAAAAATTTATTCAACTTTTTTCAATTTTACCCCCGTGGGATATATATTCTACCCACACACATTTGGAACTCTCCTGGGGTACCGTCAAACATAGTATTCCTTCATTTAGTTGATATTTTCACAAAAAAGTGAAATTTTCAAAAATCCAGAAAATTGGCTGAAAACGACTAAAAATCAAGGACTCATTGCGCGAACCGCTCTGGAACTGAAATCGGAACACTCACTGACATTTGCCCTATCTGAAAGTCTGATAAATGCCGGAAAAATGACTAAGTCCAAAAAAAAAATTTTTTTCAACTTTTTTCAATTTTACCCCCGTGGGATATATATTCTACCCACACACATTTGGAACTCTCCTGGGGTACCGTCACACATATTATTCCCTCATTTAGTGGATATTTTCACAAAAAAGTGAAATTTTCAAAAATCCAGAAAATTGGCTGAAAACGACTAAATATCAAAGACTCATTGGGCGAATCGCTCTGGAACTGAAATCGGAATGCTCAGTGACATTTGCCCTATCTGAAAGTCTGATAAACGCCGGAAAAATGACTAAGTCCAAAAAAAAAATTTTTTCAACTTTTTTCAATTTTACCCCGTGGGATATATATTCTACCCACACACATTTGGAACTCTCCTGGGGTACCGTCACACATATTATTCCTTCATTTAGTGGATATTTTCACAAAAAAAGTGAAATTTTCAAAAATCCAGAAAATTGGCTGAAAACGACTAAATATCAAGGACTCAATGGGCAAATCGCTCTTGAACTGAAATCGGAACGCTCACTGACATTTCTCCAATGTGAAAGTTTGATAAACGCCGGAAAAATGACTAAGTCCAAAAAACAAATTTTTTCTACTTTTTTCAATTTTACCCCCGTGGGATATGTATTCTACCCACACACATTTGGAACTCTCCTGGGGTACCCTCACACATATTATTCCCTCATTTAGTGGATATTTTCACAAAAAAGTGAAATTTTCAAAAATCCAGAAAATTGGCTGAAAACGACTAAATATCAAGGACTCATTGGGCGAATCGCTCTGGAACTGAAATCGGAATGCTCAGTGACATTTGCCCTATCTGAAAGTCTGATAAACGCCGGAAAAATGACTAAGTCCAAAAAAAAAAATGTTTTCAACTTTTTTCAATTTTACCCCCGTGGGATATATATTCTACCCACACACATTTGGAACTCTCCTGGGGTACCGTCACACATATTATTCCCTCATTTAGTGGATATTTTCACAAAAAAGTGAAATTTTCAAAAATCCAGAAAATTAGCTGAAAATGACTACATATCAAAGACTCATTGGGCGAATCGCTCTGGAACTGAAATCGGAATGCTCACTGACATTTGCCCTATATGAAAGTCTGATAAACGCCGGAAAAATCACTAAGTCCAAAAAAAAATTTTTTTCAACTTTTTTCAATTTTACCCACGTGGGATATATATTCTACACGCACACATTTGGAAGTCTCCTGGGGAACCCTCACACATATTATTCCCTCATTTAGTGGATATTTTCACAAAAAAGTGAAATTTTCAAAAATCCAGAAAATTGGCTGAAAACGACTAAATATCAAGGACTCATTGGGCGAATCGCTCCGGAACTGAAATCGTAACGCTCACTGACATTTGCCCTATCTGAAAGTCTGATAAACGCCGGAAAAATGACTAAGTCCAAAAAAAAAATTTTTTCAACTTTTTTCAATTTTACCCCGTGAAATATATATTCTACCCACACACATTTGGAACTCTCCTGGGGTACCGTCAAACATAGTATTCCTTCATTTAGTGGATATTTTCACAAAAAAGTGAAATTTTCAAAAATCCAGAAAATTGGCTGAAAACGACTAAATATCAAGGACTCATTTGGCGAATCGCTCTGGAACTGAAATCGGAATGCTCAGTGATATTTGCCCTACCTGAAAGTCTGATAAACTCCGGAAAAATGACTAAGTCCAAAAAAAATTTTTTTTAAACTTTTTTCAATTTTACCCCCGTGGGATATATATTCTACCCACACACATTTGGAACTCTCCTGGGGTACCCTCACACATATTTTTCCCTCATTTAGTGGATATTTTCACAAAAAAGTGAAATTTTCAGAAATTCAGAAAATTGGATGAAAACGACTAAAAATCAAGGACTCATTGGGCGAATCGCTCTGGAACTGAAATCGGAACACTCACTGACATTTCCCTATCTCAAAGTCTGATAAATGCCGGAAAAATGACTAAGTCCAAAAAAAAAATTTTTTCAACTTTTTTCAATTTTACCCCGTGGGATATATATTCTACCCACACACATTTGGAACTCTCCTGGGGTACCGTCACACATATTATTGCTTCATTTAGTGGATATTTTCACAAAAAAGTGAAATTTTCAAAAATCCAGAAAATTGGCTGAAAACGACTAAATATCAAGGACTCAATGGGCAAATCGCTCTTGAACTGAAATCGGAACGCTCACTGACATTTCCCCTATCTGAAAGTTTGAAAAACGCCGGAAAAATGACTAAGTCCAAAAAAAAAAATGTTTTCAACTTTTTTCAATTTTACCCCCGTGGGATATATATTCTACCCACACACATTTGGAACTCTCCTGGGGTACCGTCACATATATTATTCCCTCATTTAGTGGATATTTTCACAAAAAAGTGAAATTTTCAAAAATCCAGAAAATTAGCTGAAAACGACTAAATATCAAAGACTCATTGGGCGAATCGCTCTGGAACTGAAATCGGAAAGCTCACTGACATTTGCCCTATATGAAAGTCTGATAAACGCCGGAAAAATCACTAAGTATAAAAAAAAATTTTTTTCAACTTTTTTCAATTTTACCCACGTGGGATATATATTCTACCCGCACACATTTGGAAGTCTCCTGGGGAACCCTCACACATATTATTCCCTCATTTAGTGGATATTTTCACAAAAAAGTGAAATTTTCAAAAATCCAGAAAATTGGCTGAAAACGACTAAATATCAAGGACTCATTGGGCGAATCGCTCCGGAACTGAAATCGTAACGCTCACTGACATTTGCCCTATCTGAAAGTCTGATAAACGTCGGAAAAATCACTAAGTCCAAAAAAAAAATTTTTTCAACTTTTTTCAATTTTACCCCGTGAAATATATATTCTACCCACACACATTTGGAACTCTCCTGGGGTACCGTCAAACATAGTATTCCTTCATTTAGTGGATATTTTCACAAAAAAGTGAAATTTTCAAAAATCCAGAAAATTGGCTGAAAACGACTAAATATCAAGGACTCATTTGGCGAATCGCTCTGGAACTGAAATCGGAATGCTCACTGATATTTGCCCTACCTGAAAGTCTGATAAACGCCGGAAAAATGACTAAGTCCAAAAAAAAAATTTTTTCAACTTTTTTCAATTTTACCCCCGTGGGATATATATCCTACCCACACACATTTGGAACTCTCCTGGGGTACCCTCACACATATTATTCCCTCATTTAGTGGATATTTTCACAAAAAAGTGAAATTTTCAAAAATTCAGAAAATTGGCTGAAAACGACTAAAAATCAAGGACTCATTGGGCGAATCGCTCTGGAACTGAAATCGGAACGCTCACTGACATTTGCCCTATCTGAAAGTCTGATAAATGCCGGAAAAAAGACTAAGTCCAAAAAAAAAATTTTTTCAACTTTTTTCAATTTTACCCCCGTGGGATATATATTCTACCCACACACATTTGGAACTCTCCTGGGGTACCCTCACACATATTATTCCCTCATTTAGTGGATATTTTCACAAAAAAGTGAAATTTTCAAAAATCCAGAAAATTAGCTGAAAACGACTAAATATCAAGGACTCAATGGGCAAATCGCTCTTGAACTGAAATCGGAACGCTCACTGACATTTCTCCAATGTGAAAGTTTGATAAACGCCGGAAAAATGACTAAGTCCAAAAAACAAATTTTTTCTACTTTTTTCAATTTTACCCCCGTGGGATATGTATTCTACCCACACACATTTGGAACTCTCCTGGGGTACCCTCACACATATTATTCCCTCATTTAGTGGATATTTTCACAAAAAAGTGAAATTTTCAAAAATCCAGAAAATTGGCTGAAAACGACTAAATATCAAGGACTCATTGGGCGAATCGCTCTTGAACTCAAATTGGAACGCTCACTGACATTTCCCCTATCTGAAAGTTTGATAAACGCCGGAAAAATGACTAAGTCCAAAAAAAAAAATGTTTTCAACTTTTTTCAATTTTACCCCCGTGGGATATATATTCTACCCACACACATTTGGAACTCTCCTGGGGTACCGTCACACATATTATTCCTTCATTTAGTGGATATTTTCACAAAAAAGTGAAATTTTCAAAAATCCAGAAAATTGGCTGAAAACGACTAAATATCAAAGACTCATTGGGCGAATCGCTCTGGAACTGAAATCGGAACGCTCACTGACATTTGCCCCATCTGAAAGTCTGATAAACGCCGGAAAAATGACTAAGTCCAAAAAAAAAATTTTTTCAACTTTTTTCAATTTTACCCCCGTGGGATATATATTCTACCCACACACATTTGGAACTCTCCTGGGGTACCCTCACACATATTATTCCCTCATTTAGTGGATATTTTCACAAAAAAGTGAAATTTTCAAAAATCCAGAAAATTGGCTGAAAACGTGTAAATATCAAGGACTCATTGGGCGAATCGCTCTGGAACTGAAATCGGAACGCTCACTGACATTTGCCCTATCTGAAAGTCTGATAAACGCCGGAAAAATGACTAAGTCCAAAAAAAATTTTTTTAAAACTTTTTTCAATTTTACCCCCGTGGGATATATATTCTACCCACACACATTTGGAACTCTCATGGGGTACCGTCACACATATTATTCCCTCATTTAGTGGATATTTTCACAAAAAAGTGAAATTTTCAAAAATCCAGAAAATTGGCTGAAAACGACTAAATATCAAAGACTCATTGGGCGAATCGCTCTGGAACTGAAATCGGAATGCTCAGTGACATTTGCCCTATCTGAAAGTCTGATAAACGCCGGAAAAATGACTAAGTCCAAAAAAAAAAATGTTTTCAACTTTTTTCAATTTTACCCCCGTGGGATATATATTCTACCCACACACATTTGGAACTCTCTTGGGGTACCGTCACACATATTATTCCCTCATTTAGTGGATATTTTCACAAAAAAGTGAAATTTTCAAAAATCCAGAAAATTAGCTGAAAATGACTAAATATCAAAGACTCATTTGGCGAATCGCTCTGGAACTGAAATCGGAATGCTCACTGACATTTGCCCTATATGAAAGTCTGATAAACGCCGGAAAAATCACTAAGTCCAAAAAAAAATTTTTTTCAACTTTTTTCAATTTTACCCACGTGGGATATATATTCTACACGCACACATTTGGAAGTCTCCTGGGGAACCCTCACACATATTATTCCCTCATTTAGTGGATATTTTCACAAAAAAGTGAAATTTTCAAAAATCCAGAAAATTGGCTGAAAACGACTAAATATCAAGGACTCATTGGGCGAATCGCTCCGGAACTGAAATCGTAACGCTCACTGACATTTGCCCTATCTGAAAGTCTGATAAACGCCGGAAAAATGACTAAGTCCAAAAAAAAAATTTTTTCAACTTTTTTCAATTTTACCCCGTGAAATATATATTCTACCCACACACATTTGGAACTCTCCTGGGGTACCGTCAAACATAGTATTCCTTCATTTAGTGGATATTTTCACAAAAAAGTGAAATTTTCAAAAATCCAGAAAATTGGCTGAAAACGACTAAATATCAAGGACTCATTTGGCGAATCGCTCTGGAACTGAAATCGGAATGCTCAGTGATATTTGCCCTACCTGAAAGTCTGATAAACTCCGGAAAAATGACTAAGTCCAAAAAAAATTTTTTTTAAACTTTTTTCAATTTTACCCCCGTGGGATATATATTCTACCCACACACATTTGGAACTCTCCTGGGGTACCCTCACACATATTTTTCCCTCATTTAGTGGATATTTTCACAAAAAAGTGAAATTTTCAGAAATTCAGAAAATTGGATGAAAACGACTAAAAATCAAGGACTCATTGGGCGAATCGCTCTGGAACTGAAATCGGAACACTCACTGACATTTCCCTATCTCAAAGTCTGATAAATGCCGGAAAAATGACTAAGTCCAAAAAAAAAATTTTTTCAACTTTTTTCAATTTTACCCCGTGGGATATATATTCTACCCACACACATTTGGAACTCTCCTGGGGTACCGTCACACATATTATTGCTTCATTTAGTGGATATTTTCACAAAAAAGTGAAATTTTCAAAAATCCAGAAAATTGGCTGAAAACGACTAAATATCAAGGACTCAATGGGCAAATCGCTCTTGAACTGAAATCGGAACGCTCACTGACATTTCCCCTATCTGAAAGTTTGAAAAACGCCGGAAAAATGACTAAGTCCAAAAAAAAAAATGTTTTCAACTTTTTTCAATTTTACCCCCGTGGGATATATATTCTACCCACACACATTTGGAACTCTCCTGGGGTACCGTCACATATATTATTCCCTCATTTAGTGGATATTTTCACAAAAAAGTGAAATTTTCAAAAATCCAGAAAATTAGCTGAAAACGACTAAATATCAAAGACTCATTGGGCGAATCGCTCTGGAACTGAAATCGGAAAGCTCACTGACATTTGCCCTATATGAAAGTCTGATAAACGCCGGAAAAATCACTAAGTATAAAAAAAAATTTTTTTCAACTTTTTTCAATTTTACCCACGTGGGATATATATTCTACCCGCACACATTTGGAAGTCTCCTGGGGAACCCTCACACATATTATTCCCTCATTTAGTGGATATTTTCACAAAAAAGTGAAATTTTCAAAAATCCAGAAAATTGGCTGAAAACGACTAAATATCAAGGACTCATTGGGCGAATCGCTCCGGAACTGAAATCGTAACGCTCACTGACATTTGCCCTATCTGAAAGTCTGATAAACGCCGGAAAAATCACTAAGTCCAAAAAAAAAATTTTTTCAACTTTTTTCAATTTTACCCCGTGAAATATATATTCTACCCACACACATTTGGAACTCTCCTGGGGTACCGTCAAACATAGTATTCCTTCATTTAGTGGATATTTTCACAAAAAAGTGAAATTTTCAAAAATCCAGAAAATTGGCTGAAAACGACTAAATATCAAGGACTCATTTGGCGAATCGCTCTGGAACTGAAATCGGAATGCTCACTGATATTTGCCCTACCTGAAAGTCTGATAAACGCCGGAAAAATGACTAAGTCCAAAAAAAAAATTTTTTCAACTTTTTTCAATTTTACCCCCGTGGGATATATATCCTACCCACACACATTTGTAACTCTCCTGGGGTACCCTCACACATATTATTCCCTCATTTAGTGGATATTTTCACAAAAAAGTGAAATTTTCAAAAATTCAGAAAATTGGCTGAAAACGACTAAAAATCAAGGACTCATTGGGCGAATCGCTCTGGAACTGAAATCGGAACGCTCACTGACATTTGCCCTATCTGAAAGTCTGATAAATGCCGGAAAAATGACTAAGTCCAAAAAAAAAATTTTTTCAACTTTTTTCAATTTTACCCCCGTGGGATATATATTCTACCCACACACATTTGGAACTCTCCTGGGGTACCCTCACACATATTATTCCCTCATTTAGTGGATATTTTCACAAAAAAGTGAAATTTTCAAAAATCCAGAAAATTGGCTGAAAACGACTAAATATCAAGGACTCATTGGGCGAGTCACTCTTGTACTGAAATTGGAACGCTCACTGACATTTCCCCTATCTGAAAGTTTGATAAACGCCGGAAAAATGACTAAGTCCAAAAAAATTTTTTTTAAAACTTTTTTAAATTTTACCCCCGTGGGATATATATTCTACCCACACACATTTGGAACTCTCCTGGGGTACCGTCACACATATTATTCCCTCATTTAGTGGGTATTTTCACAAAAAAGTGAAATTTTCAAAAATCCAGAAAATTGGCTGAAAACGACTAAATATCAAAGACGCATTTGGCGAATCGCTCTGGAACTGAAATCAGAATGCTCACTGACATTTCCCCTATCTGAAAGTTTGATAAACGCCGGAAAAATGACTAAGTCCAAAAAAAATTTTTTTTAAACTTTTTTAAATTTTACCCCCGTGGGATATATATTCTACTCACACACATTTGGAACTCTCCTGGGGTACCGTCACACATATTATTCCCTCATTTAGTGGATATTTTCACAAAAAAGTGAAATTTTCAAAAATCCATACAATTGGCTGAAAACGACTAAATATCAAAGACTCATTGGGCGAATCGCTCTGGAACTGAAATCGGAATGCTCAGTGACATTTGCCCTATCTGAAAGTCTGATAAACGCCGGAAAAATGACTAAGTCCAAAAAAATTTTTTTAAAACTTTTTTCAATTTTACCCCCGTGGGATATATATTCTACCCACACACATTTGGAACTCTCCTGGGGTACCCTCACACATATTATTCCCTCATTTAGTGGATATTTTCACAAAAAATTGAAATTTTCAAAAATCCAGAAAATTGGCTGAAAATGACTAAATATCAAAGACTCATTTGTCGAATCGCTCTGGAACTGAAATCGGAATGCTCACTGATATTTGCCCTATCTGAAAGTCTGATAAACGCCGGAAAAATGACTAAGTCCAAAAAAAAAATTTTTTAAACTTTTTTCATTTTTATCCCCGTGGGATATATATTCTACCCACACACATTTGGAACTCTCCTGCGGTACCCTCACACATATTATTCCCTCATTTAGTGGATATTTTCACAAAAAAGTGAAATTTTCAAAAATCCAGAAAATTGGCTGAAAACGACTAAAAATCAAGGACTCATTGGGCGAATCGCTCTGTAACTGAAAACGGAATGCTCACTGACATTTGCCCTATCTGAAAGTCGGATAAATGCCGGAAAAATGACTAAGTCCAAAAAAAAATTTTTTTCAACTATTTTCAATTTTACCCCCATGGGATATATATTCTACCCACACACATTTGGAACTCTCCTTTGGTACCGTCACACATATTATTCCTTCATTTAGTGGATATTTTCACAAAACAGTGAAATTTTCAAAAATCCAGAAAATTGGCTGAAAACGACTAAATATCTAGGACTCAATGGGCGAACCGCTCTTGAACTGAAATCGGAACGCTCACTGACATTTCCCTTATCTGAAAGTTTGATAAACGCCGGAAAAATGACTAAGTCCAAAAAAAAATTTTTTTCAACTTTTTTCAATTTTATCCCCGTGGGATATATATTCTACCCACACACATTTGGAAGTCTCCTGGGGTACCCTCACACATATTATTCTCTCATTTAGTGGATATTTTCACAAAAAAGTGAAATTTTCAAAAATCCAGAAAAATGGCTGAAAACGAGTAAATATCAAGGACTCATTGGGCGAATCGCTCGGGAACTGAAATCGGAACGCTCACTGACATTTGCCCTATATGAAAGTCTGATAAACGCCGTAAAAATCACTAATTCCAAAAAAAAAATTTTTTCAACTTTTTTCAATTTTACCCCGTGGGATATATATTCTACCCACACACATTTGGAACTCTCCTGGGGTACCGTCACACATATTATTCCTTCATTTAGTGGATATTTTCACAAAAAAGTGAAATTTTCAAAAATCCAGAAAATTGGCTGAAAACGACTAAATATCATGGACTCAATGGGCGAATCGCTCTGGAACTGAAATCGGAACGCTCACTGACATTTGCCCTATCTGAAAGTCTGATAAACGCCGGAAAAATGACTAAGTCCAAAAAAAAAATTTTTTCAACTTTTTTCAATTTTACCCCGTGGGATATATATTCTACCCACACACATTTGGAACTCTCCTGGGGTACCGTCACACATATTATTCCTTCATTTAGTGGATATTTTCACAAAAAAGTGAAATTTTCAAAAATCCAGAAAATTGGCTGAAAACGACTAAATATCATGGACTCAATGGGCAAATCGCTCTAGAACTGAAATCGGAACGCTCACTGACATTTGCCCTATCTGAAAGTCTGATAAATGCCGGAAAAATGACTAAGTCCAAAAAAAAAATTTTTTCAACTTTTTTCAATTTTACCCCCGTGGGATATATATTCTACCCACACACATTTGGAACTCTCCTGGGGTACCCTCACACATATTATTCCCTCATTTAGTGGATATTTTCACAAAAAAGTGAAATTTTCAAAAATCCAGAAAATTGGCTGAAAACGACTAAATATCAAGGACTCATTGGGCGAATCACTCTTGTACTGAAATTGGAACGCTCACTGACATTTCCCCTATCTGAAAGTTTGATAAACGCCGGAAAAATGACTAAGTCCAAAAAAAATTTTTTTTAAACTTTTTTAAATTTTACCCCCGTGGGATATATATTCTACCCACACACATTTGGAACTCTCCTGGGGTACCGTCACACATATTATTCCCTCATTTAGTGGATATTTTCACAAAAAAGTGAAATTTTCAAAAATCCATAAAATTGGCTGAAAACGACTAAATATCAAAGACTCATTGGGCGAATAGCTCTGGAACTGAAATCGGAATGCTCAGTGACATTTGCCCTATCTGAAAGTCTGATAAACGCCGGAAAAATGACTAAGTCCAAAAAAATTTTTTTAAAACTTTTTTCAATTTTACCCCCGTGGGATATATATTCTACCCACACACATTTGGAACTCTCCTGGGGTACCCTCACACATATTATTCCCTCATTTAGTGGATATTTTCACAAAAAAGTGAAATTTTCAAAAATCCAGAAAATTGGCTGAAAATGACTAAATATCAAAGACTCATTTGTCGAATCGCTCTGGAACTGAAATCGGAACGCTCACTGACATTTGCCCTATATGAAAGTCTGATAAACGCCGTAAAAATCACTAATTCCAAAAAAAATTTTTTTTAAACTTTTTTCAATTTTACCCACGTGGGATATATATTCTACCCACACACATTTGGAACTCTCCTGGGGAACCCTCACACATATTATTCCCTCATTTAGTGGATATTTTCACAAAAAAGTGAAATTTTCCAAAATCCAGAAAATTGGCTGAAAACGACTAAATATCAAGGACTCATTGGGCGAATCGCTCTCGAACTGAAATCGGAACGCTCACTGACATTTGCCCTATCTGAAAGTCTGATAAACGCCGGAAAAATGACTAAGTCCAAAAAAAAAATTTTTTCAACTTTTTTCAATTTTACCCCGTGGGATATATATTCTACCCACACACATTTGGAACTCTCCTGGGGTACCGTCACACATATTATTCCTTCATTTAGTGGATATTTTCACAAAAAAGTGAAATTTTCAAAAATCCAGAAAATTGGCTGAAAACGACTAAATATCATGGACTCAATGGGCAAATCGCTCTAGAACTGAAATCGGAACGCTCACTGACATTTGCCCTATCTGAAAGTCTGATAAATGCCGGAAAAATGACTAAATCCAAAAAAAAAATGTTTTCAACTTTTTTCAATTTTACCCCCGTGGGATATATATTCTACCCACACACATTTGGAACTCTCCTGGGGTACCCTCACACATATTATTCCCTCATTTAGTGGATATTTTCACAAAAAAGTGAAATTTTCAAAAATCCAGAAAATTGGCTGAAAACGACTAAATATCAAGGACTCATTGGGCGAATCACTCTTGTACTGAAATTGGAACGCTCACTGACATTTCCCCTATCTGAAAGTTTGATAAACGCCGGAAAAATGACTAAGTCCAAAAAAATTTTTTTTAAAACTTTTTTAAATTTTACCCCCGTGGGATATATATTCTACCCACACACATTTGGAACTCTCCTGGGGTACCGTCACACATATTATTCCCTCATTTAGTGGGTATTTTCACAAAAAAGTGAAATTTTCAAAAATCCAGAAAATTGGCTGAAAACGACTAAATATCAAAGACGCATTTGGCGAATCGCTCTGGAACTGAAATCAGAATGCTCGCTGACATTTCCCCTATCTGAAAGTTTGATAAACGCCGGAAAAATGACTAAGTCCAAAAAAAATTTTTTTTAAACTTTTTTAAATTTTACCCCCGTGGGATATATATTCTACCCACACACATTTGGAACTCTCCTGGGGTACCGTCACACATATTATTCCCTCATTTAGTGGATATTTTCACAAAAAAGTGAAATTTTCAAAAATCCATAAAATTGGCTGAAAACGACTAAATATCAAAGACTCATTGGGCGAATCGCTCTGGAACTGAAATCGGAATGCTCAGTGACATTTGCCCTATCTGAAAGTCTGATAAACGCCGGAAAAATGACTAAGTCCAAAAAAATTTTTTTAAAACTTTTTTCAATTTTACCCCCGTGGGATATATATTCTACCCACACACATTTGGAACTCTCCTGGGGTACCCTCACACATATTATTCCCTCATTTAGTGGATATTTTCACAAAAAAGTGAAATTTTCAAAAATCCAGAAAATTGGCTGAAAACGACTAAATATCATGGACTTAATGGGCAAATCGCTCTAGAACTGAAATCGGAACGCTCACTGACATTTCCCCTATCTGAAAGTTTGATAAACGCCGGAAAAATGACTAAGTCCAAAAAAATTTTTTTTAAACTTTTTTCAATTTTACCCCCGTGGGATATATATTCTACCCACACACATTTGGAACTCTCCTGGGGTACCGTCACACATATTATTCCCTCATTTAGTGGATATTTTCACAAAAAAGTGAAATTTTCAAAAATCCAGAAAATTGGCTGAAAACGACTAAATATCAAGGACTCATTGGGCGAATCGCTCTGGAACTGAAATCGGAACGCTCACTGACATTTGCCCTATCTGAAAGTCTGATAAACGCCGGAAAAATGACTAAGTCCAAAAAAAAAATTTTTTCAACTTTTTTCAATTTTACCCCGTGGGATATATATTCTACCCACACACATTTGGAACTCTCCTTGGGGTACCGTCACACATATTATTCCTTCATTTAGTGGATATTTTCACAAAAAAGTGAAATTTTCAAAAATCCAGAAAATTGGCTGAAAATGACTAAATATCAAGGACTCATTGGGCGAATCGCTCTGGAACTGAAAACGGAATGCTCACTGACATTTGCCCTATCTGAAAGTCTGATAAATGCCGGAAAAATGACTAAGTCCAAAAAAAAATTTTTTTCAACTTTTTAAAATTTTACCCCCGTGGGATATATATTCTACCCACACACATTTGGAACTCTCCTGGGGTACCCTCACACATATTATTCCCTCATTTAGTGGATATTTTCACAAAAAAGTGAAATTTTCAGAAATTCAGAAAATTGGCTGAAAACGACTAAAAATCAAGGACTCATTGGGCGAATCGCTCTGGAACTGAAATCGGAATGCTCACTGATATTTGCCCTATCTGAAAGTCTGATAAACGCCGGAAAAATGACTAAGTCCAAAAAAAAAATTTTTTCAACTTTTTTCAATTTTATCCCCGTGGGATATATATTCTACCCACACACATTTGGAACTCTCCTGGGGTACCCTCACACATATTATTCCCTCATTTAGTGGATATTTTCACAAAAAAGTGAAATTTTCAAAAATCCAGAAAATTGGCTGAAAACGACTAAATATCAAGGACTCATTGGGCAAAGCGCTCTGGAACTGAAATCGGAATGCTGACTGACATTTGGCCTATCTGAAAGTCTGATAAACGCCGGAAAAATGACTAAGTCCAAAAAAAATTTTTTTTAAACTTTTTTAAATTTTACCCCCGTGGGATATATATTCTACCCACACACATTTGGAACTCTCCTGAGGTACCCTCACACATATTTTTCCCTCATTTAGTGGATATTTTCACAAAAAAGTGAAATTTTCAGAAATTCAGAAAATTGGCTGAAAACGACTAAAAATCAAGGACTCATTGGGCGAATCGCTCTGGAACTGAAATCGGAACGCTCACTGACATTTGCCCTATCTGAAAGTCTGATAAACGCCGGAAAAATGACTAAGTCCAAAAAAAAATTTTTTTCAACTTTTTTCAATTTTACCCCCATGGGATAAATATTCTACCCACACACATTTGGAACTCTCCTGGGGTACCCTCACACATATTATTCTCTCATTTAGTGGATATTTTCACAAAAAAGTGAAATTTTCAAAAATCCAGAAAATTGGCTGAAAACGACTAAATATCTAGGACTCAATGGGCCAACCGCTCTTGAACTGAAATCGGAACGCTCACTGACATTTCCCTTATCTGAAAGTTTGATAAACGCCGGAAAAATGACTAATTCCAAAAAAAAATTTTTTTAAACTTTTTTCAATTTTATCCCCGTGGGATATATATTCTACCGACACACATTTGGAACTCTCCTGGGGAACCCTCACACATATTATTCCCTCATTTAGTGGATATTTTCACAAAAAAGTGAAATTTTCAAAAATCCAGAAAATTGGCTGAAAACGACTAAATATCAAGGACTCATTGGGCGAATCGCTCTGGAACTGAAATCGGAATGCTCACTGACATTTGCCCTATCTGAAAGTCTGATAAACGCCGGAAAAATGACTAAGTCCAAAAAAAAATTTTTTTCAACTTTTTTAAATTTTACCCCCGTGGGATATATATTCTACCCACACACATTTGGAACTCTCCTGGGGTACCCTCACACATATTATTCCCTCATTTAGTGAATATTTTCACAAAAAAGTGAAATTTTCAGAAATTCAGAAAATTGGCTGAAAACGACTAAAAATCAAGGACTCATTGGGCGAATCGCTCTGGAACTGAAAGCGGAACGCTCACTGACATTTGCCCTATCTGAAAGTCTGATAAATGTCTGAAAAATGACTAAGTCCAAAAAAAAAATTTTTTCAACTTTTTTCAATTTTACCCCCGTGGGATTTATATATTCTACCCACACACATTTGGAACTCTCCTGGGGTACCCTCACACATATTATTCCGTCATTTAGTGGATATTTTCACAAAAAAGTGAAATTTTCAGAAATTCAGAAAATTGGCTGAAAACGACTAAATATCAAGGACTCATTGGGCAAAGCGCTCTGGAACTGAAATCGGAATGCTCACTGACATTTGCCCTATCTGAAAGTCTGATAAACGCCGGAAAAATGACTAAGTCCAAAAAAAATTTTTTTTAAACTTTTTTAAATTTTACCCCCGTGGGATATATATTCTACCCACACACATTTGGAACTCTCCTGGGGTACCCTCACACATATTATTCCCTCATTTAGTGGATATTTTCACAAAAAAGTGAAATTTTCAAAAATCCAGAAAATTGGCTGAAAACAACTAAATATCAAAGACTCATTGGGCGAATCGCTCTGGAACTGAGATCGGAATGCTCACTGACATTTGCCCTATCTGAAAGTCTGATAAACGGCGGAAAAATGACTAAGTCCAAAAAAAATTTTTTTTAAACTTTTTTCAATTTTACCCCCGTGGGATATATATTCTACCCACACACATTTGGAACTCTCCTGAGGTACCCTCACACATATTATTCCCTCATTTAGTGGATATTTTCACATAAAAGTGAAATTTTCAGAAATTCAGAAAATTGGCTGAAAACGACTAAAAATCAAGGACTCATTGGGCGAATCGCTCTGGAACTGAAATCGGAACGCTCACTGACATTTGCCCTATCTGAAAGTCTGATAAATGCCTGAAAAATGACTAAGTCCAAAAAAAAATTTTTTTCAACTTTTTTCAATTTTACCCCCATGGGATAAATATTCTACCCACACACATTTGGAACTCTCCTGGGGTACCCTCACACATATTATTCTCTCATTTAGTGGATATTTTCACAAAAAAGTGAAATTTTCAAAAATCCAGAAAATTGGCTGAAAACGACTAAATATCAAGGACTCATTGGGCAAAGCGCTCTGGAACTGAAATCGGAATGCTGACTGACATTTGGCCTATCTGAAAGTCTGATAAACGCCGGAAAAATGACTAAGTCCAAAAAAAAATTTTTTTAAACTTTTTTAAATTTTACCCCCGTGGGATATATATTCTACCCACACACATTTGGAACTCTCCTGAGGTACCCTCACACATATTTTTCCCTCATTTAGTGGATATTTTCACAAAAAAGTGAAATTTTCAGAAATTCAGAAAATTGGCTGAAAACGACTAAAAATCAAGGACTCATTGGGCGAATCGCTCTGGAACTGAAATCGGAACGCTCACTGACATTTGCCCTATCTGAAAGTCTGATAAACGCCGGAAAAATGACTAAGTCCAAAAAAAAATTTTTTTCAACTTTTTTCAATTTTACCCCCATGGGATAAATATTCTACCCACACACATTTGGAACTCTCCTGGGGTACCCTCACACATATTATTCTCTCATTTAGTGGATATTTTCACAAAAAAGTGAAATTTTCAAAAATCCAGAAAATTGGCTGAAAACGACTAAATATCTAGGACTCAATGGGCCAACCGCTCTTGAACTGAAATCGGAACGCTCACTGACATTTCCCTTATCTGAAAGTTTGATAAACGCCGGAAAAATGACTAATTCCAAAAAAAAATTTTTTTAAACTTTTTTCAATTTTATCCCCGTGGGATATATATTCTACCGACACACATTTGGAACTCTCCTGGGGAACCCTCACACATATTATTCCCTCATTTAGTGGATATTTTCACAAAAAAGTGAAATTTTCAAAAATCCAGAAAATTGGCTGAAAACGACTAAATATCAAGGACTCATTGGGCGAATCGCTCTGGAACTGAAATCGGAATGCTCACTGACATTTGCCCTATCTGAAAGTCTGATAAACGCCGGAAAAATGACTAAGTCCAAAAAAAAATTTTTTTCAACTTTTTTAAATTTTACCCCCGTGGGATATATATTCTACCCACACACATTTGGAACTCTCCTGGGGTACCCTCACACATATTATTCCCTCATTTAGTGAATATTTTCACAAAAAAGTGAAATTTTCAGAAATTCAGAAAATTGGCTGAAAACGACTAAAAATCAAGGACTCATTGGGCGAATCGCTCTGGAACTGAAAGCGGAACGCTCACTGACATTTGCCCTATCTGAAAGTCTGATAAATGTCTGAAAAATGACTAAGTCCAAAAAAAAAATTTTTTTCAACTTTTTTCAATTTTACCCCCGTGGGATTTATATATTCTACCCACACACATTTGGAACTCTCCTGGGGTACCCTCACACATATTATTCCGTCATTTAGTGGATATTTTCACAAAAAAGTGAAATTTTCAGAAATTCAGAAAATTGGCTGAAAACGACTAAATATCAAGGACTCATTGGGCAAAGCGCTCTGGAACTGAAATCGGAATGCTCACTGACATTTGCCCTATCTGAAAGTCTGATAAACGCCGGAAAAATGACTAAGTCCAAAAAAAATTTTTTTTAAACTTTTTTAAATTTTACACCCGTGGGATATATATTCTACCCACACACATTTGGAACTCTCCTGGGGTACCCTCACACATATTGTTCCCTCATTTAGTGGATATTTTCACAAAAAAGTGAAATTTTCAAAAATCCAGAAAATTGGCTGAAAACAACTAAATATCAAAGACTCATTGGGCGAATCGCTCTGGAACTGAGATCGGAATGCTCACTGACATTTGCCCTATCTGAAAGTCTGATAAACGCCGGAAAAAAGACTAAGTCCAAAAAAAATTTTTTTTAAACTTTTTTCAATTTTACCCCCGTGGGATATATATTCTACCCACACACATTTGGAACTCTCCTGAGGTACCCTCACACATATTATTCCCTCATTTAGTGGATATTTTCACATAAAAGTGAAATTTTCAGAAATTCAGAAAATTGGCTGAAAACGACTAAAAATCAAGGACTCATTGGGCGAATCGCTCTGGAACTGAAATCGGAACGCTCACTGACATTTGCCCTATCTGAAAGTCTGATAAACGCCTGAAAAATGACTAAGTCCAAAAAAAAATTTTTTTCAACTTTTTTCAATTTTACCCCCATGGGATAAATATTCTACCCACACACATTTGGAACTCTCCTGGGGTACCCTCACACATATTATTCTCTCATTTAATGGATATTTTCACAAAAAAGTGAAATTTTCAAAAATCCAGAAAATTGGCTGAAAACGACTAAATATCTAGGACTCAATGGGCGAACCGCTCTTGAACTGAAATCGGAACGCTCACTGACATTTCCCTTATCTGAAAGTTTGATAAACGCCGGAAAAATGACTAATTCCAAAAAAAAAATTTTTTAAATTTTTTTCAATTTTATCCCCGTGGGATATATTTTCTACCCACACACATTTGGAACTCTCCTGGGGTACCCTCACACATATTATTCCCTCATTTAGTGGATATTTTCACAAAAAAGTGAAATTTTCAGAAATTCAGAAAATTGGCTGAAAACGACTAAAAATCAAGGACTCATTGGGCGAATCGCTCTGGAACTGAAATCGGAACGCTCACTGACATTTGCCCTATCTGAAAGTCTGATAAACGCCGGAAAAATGACTAAGTCCAAAAAAAAAATTTTTTCAATTTTACCCCCGTGGGATATATATTCTACCCACACACATTTGGAACTCTCCTGGGGTACCGTCACACATATTATTCCCTCATTTAGTGGATATTTTCACAAAAAAGTGAAATTTTCAAAAATCCAGAAAATTGGCTGAAAACGACTAAATATCAAAGACTCATTGGGCGAATCGCTCTGGAACTGAAATCGGAACGCTCACTGACATTTGCCCTATCTGAAAGTCTGATAAACGCCGGAAAAATGACTAAGTCCAAAAAAAATTTTTTTAAAACTTTTTTCAATTTTACCCCCGTGGGATATATATTCTACCCACACACATTTGGAACTCTCCTGGGGAACCCTCACACATATTATTCCCTCATTTAGTGGATATTTTCACAAAAAAGTGAAATTTTCAAAAATCCAGAAAATTGGCTGAAAACGACTAAATATCAAGGACTCATTGGGCGAATCGCTCTGGAACTGAAATCGGAACGCTCACTGACATTTGCCCTATCTGAAAGTCTGATAAACGCCGGAAAAATGACTAAGTCCAAAAAAAAAATTTTTTCAACTTTTTTCAATTTTACCCCGTGGGATATATATTCTACCCACACACATTTGGAACTCTCCTGGGGTACCGTCACACATATTATTCCTTCATTTAGTGGATATTTTCACAAAAAAGTGAAATTTTCAAAAATCCAGAAAATTGGCTGAAAACGACTAAATATCATGGACTCAATGGGCAAATCGCTCTAGAACTGAAATCGGAACGCTCACTGACATTTCCCCTATCTGAAAGTTTGATAAACGCCGGAAAAATGACTAAGTCCAAAAAAATTTTTTTTAAAACTTTTTTAAATTTTACCCCCGTGGGATATATATTCTACCCACACACATTTGAAACTCTCCTGGGGTACCGTCACACATATTATTCCCTCATTTAGTGGATATTTTCACAAAAAAGTGAAATTTTCAAAAATCCATAAAATTGGCTGAAAACGACTAAATATCAAAGACTCATTGGACGAATCGCTCCGGAACTGAAATCGGAATGCTCAGTGACATTTGCCCTATCTGAAAGTCTGATAAACGCCGGAAAAATGACTAAGTCCAAAAAAATTTTTTTAAAACTTTTTTCAATTTTACCCCCGTGGGATATATATTCTACCCACACACATTTGGAACTCTCCTGGGGTACCCTCACACATATTATTCCCTCATTTAGTGGATATTTTCACAAAAAAGTGAAATTTTCAAAAATCCAGAAAATTGGCTGAAAACGACTAAATATCAAAGACTCATTTGGCGAATCGCTCTGGAACTGAAATCGGAATGCTCACTGATATTTGACCTATCTGAAAGTCTGATAAACGCCGGAAAAATGACTAAGTCCAAAAAAAAAATTTTTTCAACTTTTTTCAATTTTATCCCCGTGGGATATATATTCTACCCACACACATTTGGAACTCTCCTGGGGTACCGTCACACATATTATTCCTTCATTTAGTGGATATTTTCACAAAAAAGTGAAATTTTCAAAAATCCAGAAAATTGGCTGAAAACGACTAAATATCAAAGACTCATTGGGCGAATCGCTCTGGAACTGAAATCGGAATGCTCACTGACATTTGCCCTATCTGAAAGTCTGATAAACGCCGGAAAAATGACTAAGTCCAAAAAAAATTTTTTTCAACTTTTTTAAATTTTACCCCCGTGGGATATATATTCTACCCACACACATTTGGAACTCTCCTGGGGTACCCTCACACATATTATTCCCTCATTTAGTGAATATTTTCACAAAAAAGTGAAATTTTCAGAAATTCAGAAAATTGGCTGAAAACGACTAAAAATCAAGGACTCATTGGGCGAATCGCTCTGGAACTGAAAGCGGAACGCTCACTGACATTTGCCCTATCTGAAAGTCTGATAAATGTCTGAAAAATGACTAAGTCCAAAAAAAAAATTTTTTCAACTTTTTTCAATTTTACCCCCATGGGATAAATATTCTACCCACACACATTTGGAACTCTCCTGGGGTACTCTCACACATATTATTCTCTCATTTAGTGGATATTTTCACAAAAAAGTGAAATTTTCAAAAATCCAGAAAATTGGCTGAAAACGACTAAATATCAAGGATTCATTGGGCAAAGCGCTCTGGAACTGAAATCGGAATGCTGACTGACATTTGGCCTATCTGAAAGTCTGATAAACGCCGGAAAAATGACTAAGTCCAAAAAAAATTTTTTTTAAACTTTTTTAAATTTTACCCCCGTGGGATATATATTCTACGCACACACATTTGGAACTCTCCTGAGGTACCCTCACACATATTATTCCCTCATTTAGTGGATATTTTCACAAAAAAGTGAAATTTTCAGAAATTCAGAAAATTGGCTGAAAACGACTAAATATCTAGGACTCAATGGGCCAACCGCTCTTGAACTGAAATCGGAACGCTCACTGACATTTCCCTTATCTGAAAGTTTGATAAACGCCGGAAAAATGACTAATTCCAAAAAAAAATTTTTTTAAACTTTTTTCAATTTTATCCCCGTGGGATATATATTCTACCCACACACATTTGGAACTCTCCTGGGGAACCCTCACACATATTATTCCCTCATTTAGTGGATATTTTCACAAAAAAGTGAAATTTTCAAAAATCCAGAAAATTGGCTGAAAACGACTAAATATCAAGGACTCATTGGGCGAATCGCTCTGGAACTGAAATCGGAATGCTCACTGACATTTGCCCTATCTGAAAGTCTGATAAACGCCGGAAAAATGACTAAGTCCAAAAAAAAATTTTTTTCAACTTTTTTAAATTTTACCCCCGTGGGATATATATTCTACCCACACACATTTGGAACTCTCCTGGGGTACCCTCACACATATTATTCCCTCATTTAGTGAATATTTTCACAAAAAAGTGAAATTTTCAGAAATTCAGAAAATTGGCTGAAAACGACTAAAAATCAAGGACTCATTGGGCGAATCGCTCTGGAACTGAAAGCGGAACGCTCACTGACATTTGCCCTATCTGAAAGTCTGATAAATGTCTGAAAAATGACTAAGTCCAAAAAAAAAATTTTTTCAACTTTTTTCAATTTTACCCCCGTGGGATTTATATATTCTACCCACACACATTTGGAACTCTCCTGGGGTACCCTCACACATATTATTCCGTCATTTAGTGGATATTTTCACAAAAAAGTGAAATTTTCAGAAATTCAGAAAATTGGCTGAAAACGACTAAATATCAAGGACTCATTGGGCAAAGCGCTCTGGAACTGAAATCGGAATGCTCACTGACATTTGCCCTATCTGAAAGTCTGATAAACGCCGGAAAAATGACTAAGTCCAAAAAAAATTTTTTTTAAACTTTTTTAAATTTTACCCCCGTGGGATATATATTCTACCCACACACATTTGGAACTCTCCTGGGGTACCCTCACACATATTATTCCCTCATTTAGTGGATATTTTCACAAAAAAGTGAAATTTTCAAAAATCCAGAAAATTGGCTGAAAACAACTAAATATCAAAGACTCATTGGGCGAATCGCTCTGGAACTGAGATCGGAATGCTCACTGACATTTGCCCTATCTGAAAGTCTGATAAACGCCGGAAAAATGACTAAGTCCAAAAAAAATTTTTTTTAAACTTTTTTCAATTTTACCCCCGTGGGATATATATTCTACCCACACACATTTGGAACTCTCCTGGGGAACCCTCACACATATTATTCCCTCATTTAGTGGATATTTTCACAAAAAAGTGAAATTTTCAAAAATCCAGAAAATTGGCTGAAAACGACTAAATATCAAGGACTCATTGGGCGAATCGCTCTGGAACTGAAATCGGAACGCTCACTGACATTTGCCCTATCTGAAAGTCTGATAAACGCCGGAAAAATGACTAAGTCCAAAAAAAAAATTTTTTCAACTTTTTTCAATTTTACCCCGTGGGATATATATTCTACCCACACACATTTGGAACTCTCCTGGGGTACCGTCACACATATTATTCCTTCATTTAGTGGATATTTTCACAAAAAAGTGAAATTTTCAAAAATCCAGAAAATTGGCTAAAAACGACTAAATATCAAAGACTCATTTGGCGAATCACTCTGGAACTGAAATCGGAATGCTCACTGATATTTGCCCTATCTGAAAGTCTGATAAACGCCGGAAAAATGACTAAGTCCAAAAAAATTTTTTTTAAACTTTTTTCAATTTTACCCCCGTGGGATATATATTCTACCCACACACATTTGGAACTCTCCTGGGGTACCCTCACACATATTATTCCCTCATTTAGTGGATATTTTCACAAAAAAGTGAAATTTTCAGAAATTCAGAAAATTGGCTGAAAACGACTAGAAATCAAGGACTCATTGGGCGAATCGCTCTGGAACTGAAATCGGAACGCTCAGTGACATTTGCCCTATCTGAAAGTCTGATAAACGCCGGAAAAATGACTAAGTCCAAAAAAAAAAATTTTTTTTAAACTTTTTTCAATTTTATCCCCGTGGGATATATATTCTACCCACACACATTTGGAACTCTCCTGCGGTACCCTCACACATATTATTCCCTCATTTAGTGGATATTTTCACAAAAAAGTGAAATTTTCAAAAATCCAGAAAATTGGCTGAAAACGACTAAATATCAAAGACTTATTGGGCGAATCGCTCTGGAACTGAAATCGGAATGCTCACTGACATTTGCCCTATCTGAAAATCTGATAAACGCCGGAAAAATCACTAAGTCCAAAAAAAAAATTTTTTCAACTTTTTTCAATTTTACCCCGTGGGATATATATTCTACCCAAACACATTTGGAACTCTCCTGGGGTACCGTCACACATATTATTCCCTCAGTTAGTGGATATTTTCACAAAAAAGTGAAATTTTCAAAAATCCAGAAAATTGGCTGAAAACGACTAAATATCATGGACTCAATGGGCAAATCGCTCTTGAACTGAAATCGGAACGCTCACTGACATTTCCCCTATCTGAAAGTTTGATAAACGCCGGAAAAATGACTAAGTCCAAAAAAAAAAAATTTTCAACTTTTTTCAATTTTACCCCCGTGGGATATATATTCTACCCACACACATTTGGAACTCTCCTGGGGTACCGTCACACATATTATTCCCTCATTTAGTGGATATTTTCACAAAAAAGTGAAATTTTCAAAAATCCAGAAAATTTGCTGAAAACGACTAAATATCAAAGACTCATTGGGCGAATCGCTCTGGAACTGAAATCGGAATGCTCAGTGACATTTGCCCTATCTGAAAGTCTGATAAACGCCGGAAAAATGACTAAGTCCAAAAAAATTTTTTTTAAACTTTTTTCAATTTTACCCCCGTGGGATATATATTCTACCCACACACATTTGGAACTCTCCTGGGGTACCGTCACACATATTATTCCCTCATTTAGTGGATATTTTCACAAAAAAGTGAAATTTTCAAAAATCCAGAAAATTGGCTGAAAACGACTAAATATCAAAGACTCATTGGGCGAATCGCTCTGGAACTGAAATCGGAATGCTCAGTGACATTTGCCCTATCTGAAAGTCTGATAAACGCCGGAAAAATGACTAAGTCCAAAAAAAAAATTTTTTTTAAACTTTTTTCAATTTTATCCCCGTGGGATATATATTCTACCCACACACATTTGGAACTCTCCTGCGGTACCCTCACACATATTATTCCCTCATTTAGTGGATATTTTCACAAAAAAGTGAAATTTTCAAAAATCCAGAAAATTGGCTGAAAACGACTAAATATCAAAGACTCATTTGGCGAATCGCTCTGGAACTGAAATCGGAATGCTCACTGATATTTGCCCTATCTGAAAGTCTGATAAACGCCGGAAAAATGACTAAGTCCAAAAAAATTTTTTTTAAACTTTTTTCAATTTTACCCCCGTGGGATATATATTCTACCCACACACATTTGGAACTCTCCTGGGGTACCGTCACACATATTATTCCCTCATTTAGTGGATATTTTCACAAAAAAGTGAAATTTTCAAAAATCCAGAAAATTGGCTGAAAACGACTAAATATCATGGACTCAATGGGCAAATCGCTCTTGAACTGAAATCGGAACGCTCACTGACATTTCCCCTATCTGAAAGTTTGATAAACGCCGGAAAAATGACTAAGTCCAAAAAAAAAAAATTTTCAACTTTTTTCAATTTTACCCCCGTGGGATATATATTCTACCCACACACATTTGGAACTCTCCTGGGGTACCATCACACATATTATTCCCTCATTTAGTGGATATTTTCACAAAAAAGTGAAATTTTCAAAAATCCAGAAAATTGGCTGAAAACGACTAAATATCAAAGACTCATTTGGCAAATCGCTCTGGAACTGAAATCGGAATGCTCACTGATATTTGCCCTATCTGAAAGTCTGATAAACGCCGGAAAAATGACTAAGTCTAAAAAAATTTTTTTTAAACTTTTTTCAATTTTACCCCCGTGGGATATATATTCTACCCACACACATTTGGAACTCTCCTGGGGTACCGTCACACATATTATTCCCTCATTTAGTGGATATTTTCACAAAAAAGTGAAATTTTCAAAAATCCAGAAAATTGGCTGAAAACGACTAAATATCAAAGACTTATTGGGCGAATCGCTCTGGAACTGAAATCGGAATGCTCACTGACATTTGCCCTATCTGAAAATCTGATAAACGCCGGAAAAATCACTAAGTCCAAAAAAAAAATTTTTTCAACTTTTTTCAATTTTACCCCGTGGGATATATATTCTACCCAAACACATTTGGAACTCTCCTGGGGTACCGTCACACATATTATTCCCTCATTTAGTGGATATTTTCACAAAAAAGTGAAATTTTCAAAAATCCAGAAAATTGGCTGAAAACGACTAAATATCATGGACTCAATGGGCAAATCGCTCTTGAACTGAAATCGGAACGCTCATTGACATTTCCCCTATCTGAAAGTTTGATAAACGCCGGAAAAATGACTAAGTCCAAAAAAAAAAATTTTTCAACTTTTTTCAATTTTACCCCCGTGGGATATATATTCTACCCACACACATTTGGAACTCTCCTGGGGTACCATCACACATATTATTCCCTCATTTAGTGGATATTTTCACAAAAAAGTGAAATTTTCAAAAATCCAGAAAATTGGCTGAAAACGACTAAATATCAAAGACTCATTTGACGAATCGCTCTGGAACTGAAATCGGAATGCTCACTGATATTTGCCCTATCTGAAAGTCTGATAAACGCCGGAAAAATGACTAAGTCCAAAAAAATTTTTTTTAAACTTTTTTCAATTTTACCCCCGTGGGATATATATTCTACCCACACACATTTGGAACTCTCCTGCGGTACCCTCACACATATTATTCCCTCATTTAGTGGATATTTTCACAAAAAAGTGAAATTTTCAAAAATCCAGAAAATTGGCTGAAAACGACTAAATATCATGGACTCAATGGGCAAATCGCTCTTGAACTGAAATCGGAACGCTCACTGACATTTCCCCTATCTGAAAGTTTGATAAACGCCGGAAAAATGACTAAGTCCAAAAAAAAAATTTTTTCAACTTTTTTCAATTTTACCCCCGTGGGATATATATTCTACCCACACACATTTGGAACTCTCCTGGGGTACCATCACACACATATTATTCCCTCATTTAGTGGATATTTTCACAAAAAAGTGAAATTTTCAAAAATCCAGAAAATTGGCTGAAAACGACTAAATATCAAAGACTCATTGGGCGAATCGCTCTGGAACTGAAATCGGAATGCTCAGTGACATTTGCCCTATCTGAAAGTCTGATAAACGCCGGAAAAATGACTAAGTCCAAAAAAAAAAAATTTTCAACTTTTTTCAATTTTACCCCCGTGGGATATATATTCTACCCACACACATTTGGAACTCTCCTGGGGTACCATCACACATATTATTCCCTCATTTAGTGGATATTTTCACAAAAAAGTGAAATTTTCAAAAATCCAGAAAATTGGCTGAAAACGACTAAATATCATGGACTCAATGGGCAAATCGCTCTTGAACTGAAATCGGAACGCTCACTGACATTTCCCCTATCTGAAAGTTTGATAAACGCCGGAAAAATGACTAAGTCCAAAAAAAAAATTTTTTCAACTTTTTTCAATTTTACCCCCGTGGGATATATATTCTACCCACACACATTTGGAACTCTCCTGGGGTACCATCACACACATATTATTCCCTCATTTAGTGGATATTTTCACAAAAAAGTGAAATTTTCAAAAATCCAGAAAATTGGCTGAAAACGACTAAATATCAAAGACTCATTGGGCGAATCGCTCTGGAACTGAAATCGGAATGCTCAGTGACATTTGCCCTATCTGAAAGTCTGATAAACGCCGGAAAAATGACTAAGTCCAAAAAAAAAAAATTTTCAACTTTTTTCAATTTTACCCCCGTGGGATATATATTCTACCCACACACATTTGGAACTCTCCTGGGGTACCATCACACATATTATTCCCTCATTTAGTGGATATTTTCACAAAAAAGTGAAATTTTCAAAAATCCAGAAAATTGGCTGAAAACGACTAAATATCAAAGACTCATTTGGCAAATCGCTCTGGAACTGAAATCGGAATGCTCACTGATATTTGCCCTATCTGAAAGTCTGATAAACGCCGGAAAAATGACTAAGTCTAAAAAAATTTTTTTTAAACTTTTTTCAATTTTACCCCCGTGGGATATATATTCTACCCACACACATTTGGAACTCTCCTGGGGTACCGTCACACATATTATTCCCTCATTTAGTGGATATTTTCACAAAAAAGTGAAATTTTCAAAAATCCAGAAAATTGGCTGAAAACCACTAAATATCAAAGACTTATTGGGCGAATCGCTCTGGAACTGAAATCGGAATGCTCACTGACATTTGCCCTATCTGAAAATCTGATAAACGCCGGAAAAATCACTAAGTCCAAAAAAAAAATTTTTTCAACTTTTTTCAATTTTACCCCGTGGGATATATATTCTACCCAAACACATTTGGAACTCTCCTGGGGTACCGTCACACATATTATTCCCTCATTTAGTGGATATTTTCACAAAAAAGTGAAATTTTCAAAAATCCAGAAAATTGGCTGAAAACGACTAAATATCATGGACTCAATGGGCAAATCGCTCTTGAACTGAAATCGGAACGCTCATTGACATTTCCCCTATCTGAAAGTTTGATAAACGCCGGAAAAATGACTAAGTCCAAAAAAAAAAATTTTTCAACTTTTTTCAATTTTACCCCCGTGGGATATATATTCTACCCACACACATTTGGAACTCTCCTGGGGTACCATCACACATATTATTCCCTCATTTAGTGGATATTTTCACAAAAAAGTGAAATTTTCAAAAATCCAGAAAATTGGCTGAAAACGACTAAATATCAAAGACTCATTTGACGAATCGCTCTGGAACTGAAATCGGAATGCTCACTGATATTTGCCCTATCTGAAAGTCTGATAAACGCCGGAAAAATGACTAAGTCCAAAAAAATTTTTTTTAAACTTTTTTCAATTTTACCCCCGTGGGATATATATTCTACCCACACACATTTGGAACTCTCCTGCGGTACCCTCACACATATTATTCCCTCATTTAGTGGATATTTTCACAAAAAAGTGAAATTTTCAAAAATCCAGAAAATTGGCTGAAAACGACTAAATATCATGGACTCAATGGGCAAATCGCTCTTGAACTGAAATCGGAACGCTCACTGACATTTCCCCTATCTGAAAGTTTGATAAACGCCGGAAAAATGACTAAGTCCAAAAAAAAAATTTTTTCAACTTTTTTCAATTTTACCCCCGTGGGATGTATATTCTACCCACACACATTTGGAACTCTCCTGGGGTACCATCACACACATATTATTCCCTCATTTAGTGGATATTTTCACAAAAAAGTGAAATTTTCAAAAATCCAGAAAATTGGCTGAAAACGACTAAATATCAAAGACTCATTGGGCGAATCGCTCTGGAACTGAAATCGGAATGCTCAGTGACATTTGCCCTATCTGAAAGTCTGATAAACGCCGGAAAAATGACTAAGTCCAAAAAAAAAATTTTTTTTAAACTTTTTTCAATTTTATCCCCGTGGGATATATATTCTACCCACACACATTTGGAACTCTCCTGCGGTACCCTCACACATATTATTCCCTCATTTAGTGGATATTTTCACAAAAAAGTGAAATTTTCAAAAATCCAGAAAATTGGCTGAAAACGACTAAATATCAAAGACTTATTGGGCGAATCGCTCTGGAACTGAAATCGGAATGCTCACTGACATTTGCCCTATCTGAAAATCTGATAAACGCCGGAAAAATCACTAAGTCCAAAAAAAAAATTTTTTCAACTTTTTTCAATTTTACCCCGTGGGATATATATTCTACCCAAACACATTTGGAACTCTCCTGGGGTACCGTCACACATATTATTCCCTCAGTTAGTGGATATTTTCACAAAAAAGTGAAATTTTCAAAAATCCAGAAAATTGGCTGAAAACGACTAAATATCATGGACTCAATGGGCAAATCGCTCTTGAACTGAAATAGGAACGCTCACTGACATTTCCCCTATCTGAAAGTTTGATAAACGCCGGAAAAATGACTAAGTCCAAAAAAAAAAAATTTTCAACTTTTTTCAATTTTACCCCCGTGGGATATATATTCTACCCACACACATTTGGAACTCTCCTGGGGTACCGTCACACATATTATTCCCTCATTTAGTGGATATTTTCACAAAAAAGTGAAATTTTCAAAAATCCAGAAAATTGGCTGAAAACGACTAAATATCAAAGACTCATTGGGCGAATCGCTCTGGAACTGAAATCGGAATGCTCAGTGACATTTGCCCTATCTGAAAGTCTGATAAATGTCGGAAAAATGAGTAAGTCCAAAAAAAAATTTTTTTCAATTTTACCCCCGTGGGATATATATTCTACCCACACACATTTGGAACTCTCCTGGGGTACCGTCACACATATTATTCTTTCATTTAGTGGATATTTTCACAAAACAGTGAAATTTTCAAAAATCCAGAAAATTGGCTGAAAACGACTAAATATCTAGGACTCAATGGGCGAACCGCTCTTGAACTGAAATCGGAACGCTCACTGACATTTCCCTTATCTGAAAATTTGATAAACGCCGGAAAAATGACTAAGTCCAAAAAAAAATTTTTTTCAACTTTTTTCAATTTTATCCCCGTGGGATATATATTCTACCCACACACATTTGGAACTCTCCTGGGGTACCCTCACACATATTATTCTCTCATTTAGTGGATATTTTCACAAAAAAGTGAAATTTTCAAAAATCCAGAAAAATGGCTGAAAACGAGTAAATATCAAGGACTCATTGGGCGAATCGCTCGGGAACTGAAATCGGAACGCTCACTGACATTTGCCCTATATGAAAGTCTGATAAACGCCGTAAAAATCACTAATTCCAAAAAAAAATTTTTTTCAACTTTTTTCAATTTTACCCCGTGGGAAATATATTCTACCCACACACATTTGGAACTCTCCTGGGGTACCGTCACACATATTATTCCTTCATTTAGTGGATATTTTCACAAAAAAGTGAAATTTTCAAAAATCCAGAAAATTGGCTGAAAACGACTAAATATCATGGACTCAATGGGCAAATCGCTCTTGAACTGAAATCGGAACGCTCACTGACATTTCCCCTATCTGAAAGTTTGATAAACGCCGGAAAAATGACTAAGTCCAAAAAAAAAATTTTTTCAACTTTTTTCAATTTTACCCCCGTGGGATATATATTCTACCCACACACATTTGCAACTCTCCTGGGGTACCATCACACATATTATTCCCTCATTTAGTGGATATTTTCACAAAAAAGTGAAATTTTCAAAAATCCAGAAAATTGGCTGAAAACGACTAAATATCAAAGACTCATTGGGCGAATCGCTCTGGAACTGATATCGGAATGCTCAGTGACATTTGCCCTATCTGAAAGTCTGATAAACGCCGGAAAAATGACTAAGTCCAAAAAAATTTTTTTTAAACTTTTTTCAATTTTACCCCCGTGGGATATATATTCTACCCACACACATTTGGAACTCTCCTGGGGTACCCTCACACATATTATTCCCTCATTTTAGTGGATATTTTCACAAAAAAGTGAAATTTTCAAAAATCCAGAAAATTGGCTGAAAACGACTAAATATCAAAGACTCATTTGGCGAATCGCTCTGGAACTGAAATCGGAATGCTCACTGATATTTGCCCTATCTGAAAGTCTGATAAACGCCGGAAAATTGACTAAGTCCAAAAAAAAAATTTTTTCAACTTTTTTCAATTTTGTCCCCGTGGGATATATATTCTACCCACACACATTTGGAACTCTCCTGCGGTACCCTCACACATATTATTCCCTCATTTAGTGGATATTTTCACAAAAAAGTGAAATTTTCAGAAATTCAGAAAATTGGCTGAAAACGACTAAAAATCAAGGACTCATTGGGCGAATCGCTCTGGAACTGAAATCGGAACGCTCACTGACATTTGCCCTATCTGAAAGTCTGATAAATGCCGGAAAAATGAGTAAGTCCAAAAAAAAATTTTTTTCAATTTTACCCCCGTGGGATATATATTCTACCCACACAGATTTGGAACTCTCCTGGGGTACCGTCACACATATTATTCTTTCATTTAGTGGATATTTTCACAAAACAGTGAAATTTTCAAAAATCCAGAAAATTGGCTGAAAACGACTAAATATCAAAGACTCATTGGGCGAATCGCTCTGGAACTGAAATCGGAACGCTCACTGACATTTCCCCTATCTGAAAGTTTGATAAACGCCGGAAAAATGACTAAGTCCAAAAAAATTTTTTTTAAAACTTTTTTAAATTTTACCCCCGTGGGATATATATTCTACCCACACACATTTGGAACTCTCCTGGGGTACCGTCACACATATTATTCCCTCATTTAGTGGATATTTTCACAAAAAAGTGAAATTTTCAAAAATCCATAAAATTGGCTGAAAACGACTAAATATCAAAGACTCATTGGACGAATCGCTCTGGAACTGAAATCGGAATGCTCAGTGACATTTGCCCTATCTGAAAGTCTGATAAACGCCGGAAAAATGACTAAGTCCAAAAAAATTTTTTTAAAACTTTTTTCAATTTTACCCCCGTGGGATATATATTCTACCCACACACATTTGGAACTCTCCTGGGGTACCCTCACACATATTATTCCCTCATTTAGTGGATATTTTCACAAAAAAGTGAAATTTTCAAAAATCCAGAAAATTGGCTGAAAACGACTAAATATCAAAGACTCATTTGGCGAATCGCTCTGGAACTGAAATCGGAATGCTCACTGATATTTGACCTATCTGAAAGTCTGATAAACGCCGGAAAAATGACTAAGTCCAAAAAAAAAATTTTTTCAACTTTTTTCAATTTTATCCCCGTGGGATATATATTCTACCCACACACATTTGGAACTCTCCTGCGGTACCCTCACACATATTATTCCCTCATTTAGTGGATATTTTCACAAAAAAGTGAAATTTTCAAAAAACCAGAAAATTGGCTGAAAACGACTAAATATCAAAGACTTATTGGGCGAATCGCTCTGGAACTGAAATCGGAATGCTCACTGACATTTGCCCTATCTGAAAGTCTGATAAACGCCGGAAAAATCACTAAGTCCAAAAAAAATTTTTTTCAACTTTTTTCAATTTTACCCCGTGGGATATATATTCTACCCACACACATTTGGAACTCTCCTGGGGTACCGTCACACATATTATTCCTTCATTTAGTGGATATTTTCACAAAAAAGTGAAATTTTCAAAAATCCAGAAAATTGGCTGAAAACGACTAAATATCAAAGACTCATTGGGCGAATCGCTCTGGAACTGAAATCGGAATGCTCACTGACATTTGCCCTATCTGAAAGTCTGATAAACGCCGGAAAAATGACTAAGTCCAAAAAAAATTTTTTTCAACTTTTTTAAATTTTACCCCCGTGGGATATATATTCTACCCACACACATTTGGAACTCTCCTGGGGTACCCTCACACATATTATTCCCTCATTTAGTGAATATTTTCACAAAAAAGTGAAATTTTCAGAAATTCAGAAAATTGGCTGAAAACGACTAAAAATCAAGGACTCATTGGGCGAATCGCTCTGGAACTGAAAGCGGAACGCTCACTGACATTTGCCCTATCTGAAAGTCTGATAAATGTCTGAAAAATGACTAAGTCCAAAAAAAAAATTTTTTCAACTTTTTTCAATTTTACCCCCATGGGATAAATATTCTACCCACACACATTTGGAACTCTCCTGGGGTACTCTCACACATATTATTCTCTCATTTAGTGGATATTTTCACAAAAAAGTGAAATTTTCAAAAATCCAGAAAATTGGCTGAAAACGACTAAATATCAAGGATTCATTGGGCAAAGCGCTCTGGAACTGAAATCGGAATGCTGACTGACATTTGGCCTATCTGAAAGTCTGATAAACGCCGGAAAAATGACTAAGTCCAAAAAAAATTTTTTTTAAACTTTTTTAAATTTTACCCCCGTGGGATATATATTCTACGCACACACATTTGGAACTCTCCTGAGGTACCCTCACACATATTATTCCCTCATTTAGTGGATATTTTCACAAAAAAGTGAAATTTTCAGAAATTCAGAAAATTGGCTGAAAACGACTAAATATCTAGGACTCAATGGGCCAACCGCTCTTGAACTGAAATCGGAACGCTCACTGACATTTCCCTTATCTGAAAGTTTGATAAACGCCGGAAAAATGACTAATTCCAAAAAAAAATTTTTTTAAACTTTTTTCAATTTTATCCCCGTGGGATATATATTCTACCCACACACATTTGGAACTCTCCTGGGGAACCCTCACACATATTATTCCCTCATTTAGTGGATATTTTCACAAAAAAGTGAAATTTTCAAAAATCCAGAAAATTGGCTGAAAACGACTAAATATCAAGGACTCATTGGGCGAATCGCTCTGGAACTGAAATCGGAATGCTCACTGACATTTGCCCTATCTGAAAGTCTGATAAACGCCGGAAAAATGACTAAGTCCAAAAAAAAATTTTTTTCAACTTTTTTAAATTTTACCCCCGTGGGATATATATTCTACCCACACACATTTGGAACTCTCCTGGGGTACCCTCACACATATTATTCCCTCATTTAGTGAATATTTTCACAAAAAAGTGAAATTTTCAGAAATTCAGAAAATTGGCTGAAAACGACTAAAAATCAAGGACTCATTGGGCGAATCGCTCTGGAACTGAAAGCGGAACGCTCACTGACATTTGCCCTATCTGAAAGTCTGATAAATGTCTGAAAAATGACTAAGTCCAAAAAAAAAATTTTTTCAACTTTTTTCAATTTTACCCCCGTGGGATTTATATATTCTACCCACACACATTTGGAACTCTCCTGGGGTACCCTCACACATATTATTCCGTCATTTAGTGGATATTTTCACAAAAAAGTGAAATTTTCAGAAATTCAGAAAATTGGCTGAAAACGACTAAATATCAAGGACTCATTGGGCAAAGCGCTCTGGAACTGAAATCGGAATGCTCACTGACATTTGCCCTATCTGAAAGTCTGATAAACGCCGGAAAAATGACTAAGTCCAAAAAAAATTTTTTTTAAACTTTTTTAAATTTTACCCCCGTGGGATATATATTCTACCCACACACATTTGGAACTCTCCTGGGGTACCCTCACACATATTATTCCCTCATTTAGTGGATATTTTCACAAAAAAGTGAAATTTTCAAAAATCCAGAAAATTGGCTGAAAACAACTAAATATCAAAGACTCATTGGGCGAATCGCTCTGGAACTGAGATCGGAATGCTCACTGACATTTGCCCTATCTGAAAGTCTGATAAACGCCGGAAAAATGACTAAGTCCAAAAAAAATTTTTTTTAAACTTTTTTCAATTTTACCCCCGTGGGATATATATTCTACCCACACACATTTGGAACTCTCCTGAGGTACCCTCACACATATTATTCCCTCATTTAGTGGATATTTTCACATAAAAGTGAAATTTTCAGAAATTCAGAAAATTGGCTGAAAACGACTAAAAATCAAGGACTCATTGGGCGAATCGCTCTGGAACTGAAATCGGAACGCTCACTGACATTTGCCCTATCTGAAAGTCTGATAAATGCCTGAAAAATGACTAAGTCCAAAAAAAAATTTTTTTCAACTTTTTTCAATTTTACCCCCATGGGATAAATATTCTACCCACACACATTTGGAACTCTCCTGGGGTACCCTCACACATATTATTCTCTCATTTAGTGGATATTTTCACAAAAAAGTGAAATTTTCAAAAATCCAGAAAATTGGCTGAAAACGACTAAATATCAAAGACTCATTGGGCGAATCGCTCTGGAACTGAAATCGGAATGCTCACTGACATTTGCCCTATCTGAAAGTCTGATAAACGCCGGAAAAATGACTAAGTCCAAAAAAAATTTTTTTTAAAATTTTTTCAATTTTACCCCCGTGGGATATATATTCTACCCACACACATTTGGAACTCTCCTGAGGTACCCTCACACATATTATTCCCTCATTTAGTGGATATTTTCACAAAAAAGTGAAATTTTCAGAAATTCAGAAAATTGGCTGAAAACGACTAAAAATCAAGGACTCATTGGGCGAATCGCTCTGGAACTGAAATCGGAACGCTCACTGACATTTGCCCTATCTGAAAGTCTGATAAACGCCTGAAAAATGACTAAGTCCAAAAAAAAATTTTTTTCAATTTTACCCCCATGGGATAAATATTCTACCCACACACATTTGGAACTCTCCTGGGGTACCCTCACACATATTATTCTCTCATTTAATGGATATTTTCACAAAAAAGTGAAATTTTCAAAAATCCAGAAAATTGGCTGAAAACGACTAAATATCTAGGACTCAATGGGCGAACCGCTCTTGAACTGAAATCGGAACGCTCACTGACATTTCCCTTATCTGAAAGTTTGATAAACGCCGGAAAAATGACTAATTCCAAAAAAAAAATTTTTTAAATTTTTTTCAATTTTATCCCCGTGGGATATATATTCTACCCACACACATTTGGAACTCTCCTGGGGAACCCTCACACATATTATTCCCTCATTTAGTGGATATTTTCACAAAAAAGTGAAATTTTCAAAAATCCAGAAAATTGGCTGAAAACGACTAAATATCAAGGACTCATTGGGCGAATCGCTCTGGAACTGAAATCGGAACGCTCACTGACATTTGCCCTATCTGAAAGTCTGATAAACGCCGGAAAAATGACTAAGTCCAAAAAAAAAATTTTTTCAACTTTTTTCAATTTTACCCCGTGGGATATATATTCTACCCACACACATTTGGAACTCTCCTGGGGTACCGTCACACATATTATTCCTTCATTTAGTGGATATTTTCACAAAAAAGTGAAATTTTCAAAAATCCAGAAAATTGGCTGAAAACGACTAAATATCAAAGACTCATTTGGCGAATCACTCTGGAACTGAAATCGGAATGCTCACTGATATTTGCCCTATCTGAAAGTCTGATAAACGCCGGAAAAATGACTAAGTCCAAAAAAATTTTTTTTAAACTTTTTTCAATTTTACCCCCGTGGGATATATATTCTACCCACACACATTTGGAACTCTCCTGGGGTACCCTCACACATATTATTCCCTCATTTAGTGGATATTTTCACAAAAAAGTGAAATTTTCAGAAATTCAGAAAATTGGCTGAAAACGACTAGAAATCAAGGACTCATTGGGCGAATCGCTCTGGAACTGAAATCGGAACGCTCAGTGACATTTGCCCTATCTGAAAGTCTGATAAACGCCGGAAAAATGACTAAGTCCAAAAAAAAAATTTTTTTTAAACTTTTTTCAATTTTATCCCCGTGGGATATATATTCTACCCACACACATTTGGAACTCTCCTGCGGTACCCTCACACATATTATTCCCTCATTTAGTGGATATTTTCACAAAAAAGTGAAATTTTCAAAAATCCAGAAAATTGGCTGAAAACGACTAAATATCAAAGACTTATTGGGCGAATCGCTCTGGAACTGAAATCGGAATGCTCACTGACATTTGCCCTATCTGAAAATCTGATAAACGCCGGAAAAATCACTAAGTCCAAAAAAAAAATTTTTTCAACTTTTTTCAATTTTACCCCGTGGGATATATATTCTACCCAAACACATTTGGAACTCTCCTGGGGTACCGTCACACATATTATTCCCTCAGTTAGTGGATATTTTCACAAAAAAGTGAAATTTTCAAAAATCCAGAAAATTGGCTGAAAACGACTAAATATCATGGACTCAATGGGCAAATCGCTCTTGAACTGAAATCGGAACGCTCACTGACATTTCCCCTATCTGAAAGTTTGATAAACGCCGGAAAAATGACTAAGTCCAAAAAAAAAAAATTTTCAACTTTTTTCAATTTTACCCCCGTGGGATATATATTCTACCCACACACATTTGGAACTCTCCTGGGGTACCGTCACACATATTATTCCCTCATTTAGTGGATATTTTCACAAAAAAGTGAAATTTTCAAAAATCCAGAAAATTTGCTGAAAACGACTAAATATCAAAGACTCATTGGGCGAATCGCTCTGGAACTGAAATCGGAATGCTCAGTGACATTTGCCCTATCTGAAAGTCTGATAAACGCCGGAAAAATGACTAAGTCCAAGAAAAAATTTTTTTTTAAACTTTTTTCAATTTTATCCCCGTGGGATATATATTCTACCCACACACATTTGGAACTCTCCTGCGGTACCCTCACACATATTATTCCCTCATTTAGTGGATATTTTCACAAAAAAGTGAAATTTTCAAAAATCCAGAAAATTGGCTGAAAACGACTAAATATCAAAGACTTATTGGGCGAATTGCTCTGGAACTGAAATCGGAATGCTCACTGACATTTGCCCTATCTGAAAATCTGATAAACGCCGGAAAAATCACTAAGTCCAAAAAAAAAATTTTTTCAACTTTTTTCAATTTTACCCCGTGGGATATATATTCTACCCAAACACATTTGGAACTCTCCTGGGGTACCGTCACACATATTATTCCCTCATTTAGTGGATATTTTCACAAAAAAGTGAAATTTTCAAAAATCCAGAAAATTGGCTGAAAACGACTAAATATCATGGACTCTATGGGCAAATCGCTCTTGAACTGAAATCGGAACGCTCACTGACATTTCCCCTATCTGAAAGTTTGATAAACGCCGGAAAAATGACTAAGTCCAAAAAAAAAAATTTTTCAACTTTTTTCAATTTTACCCCCGTGGGATATATATTCTACCCACACACATTTGGAACTCTCCTGGGGTACCATCACACATATTATTCCCTCATTTAGTGGATATTTTCACAAAAAAGTGAAATTTTCAAAAATCCAGAAAATTGGCTGAAAACGACTAAATATCAAAGACTCATTTGGCGAATCGCTCTGGAACTGAAATCGGAATGCTCACTGATATTTGCCCTATCTGAAAGTCTGATAAACGCCGGAAAAATGACTAAGTCCAAAAAAATTTTTTTTAAACTTTTTTCAATTTTACCCCCGTGGGATATATATTCTACCCACACACATTTGGAACTCTCCTGGGGTACCGTCACACATATTATTCCCTCATTTAGTGGATATTTTCACAAAAAAGTGAAATTTTCAAAAATCCAGAAAATTGGCTGAAAACGACTAAATATCAAAGACTCATTGGGCGAATCGCTCTGGAACTGAAATCGGAATGCTCAGTGACATTTGCCCTATCTGAAAGTCTGATAAACGCCGGAAAAATGACTAAGTCCAAAAAAAAAATTTTTTTTAAACTTTTTTCAATTTTATCCCCGTGGGATATATATTCTACCCACACACATTTGGAACTCTCCTGCGGTACCCTCACACATATTATTCCCTCATTTAGTGGATATTTTCACAAAAAAGTGAAATTTTCAAAAATCCAGAAAATTGGCTGAAAACGACTAAATATCAAAGACTCATTTGGCGAATCGCTCTGGAACTGAAATCGGAATGCTCACTGATATTTGCCCTATCTGAAAGTCTGATAAACGCCGGAAAAATGACTAAGTCCAAAAAAATTTTTTTTAAACTTTTTTCAATTTTACCCCCGTGGGATATATATTCTACCCACACACATTTGGAACTCTCCTGGGGTACCGTCACACATATTATTCCCTCATTTAGTGGATATTTTCACAAAAAAGTGAAATTTTCAAAAATCCAGAAAATTGGCTGAAAACGACTAAATATCATGGACTCAATGGGCAAATCGCTCTTGAACTGAAATCGGAACGCTCACTGACATTTCCCCTATCTGAAAGTTTGATAAACGCCGGAAAAATGACTAAGTCCAAAAAAAAAAATTTTTCAACTTTTTTCAATTTTACCCCCGTGGGATATATATTCTACCCACACACATTTGGAACTCTCCTGGGGTACCATCACACATATTATTCCCTCATTTAGTGGATATTTTCACAAAAAAGTGAAATTTTCAAAAATCCAGAAAATTGGCTGAAAACGACTAAATATCAAAGACTCATTTGGCAAATCGCTCTGGAACTGAAATCGGAATGCTCACTGATATTTGCCCTATCTGAAAGTCTGATAAACGCCGGAAAAATGACTAAGTCTAAAAAAATTTTTTTTAAACTTTTTTCAATTTTACCCCCGTGGGATATATATTCTACCCACACACATTTGGAACTCTCCTGGGGTACCGTCACACATATTATTCCCTCATTTAGTGGATATTTTCACAAAAAAGTGAAATTTTCAAAAATCCAGAAAATTGGCTGAAAACGACTAAATATCAAAGACTTATTGGGCGAATCGCTCTGGAACTGAAATCGGAATGCTCACTGACATTTGCCCTATCTGAAAATCTGATAAACGCCGGAAAAATCACTAAGTCCAAAAAAAAAATTTTTTCAACTTTTTTCAATTTTACCCCGTGGGATATATATTCTACCCACACACATTTGGAACTCTCCTGGGGTACCATCACACATATTATTCCCTCATTTAGTGGATATTTTCACAAAAAAGTGAAATTTTCAAAAATCCAGAAAATTGGCTGAAAACGACTAAATATCAAAGACTCATTTGACGAATCGCTCTGGAACTGAAATCGGAATGCTCACTGATATTTGCCCTATCTGAAAGTCTGATAAACGCCGGAAAAATGACTAAGTCCAAAAAAATTTTTTTTAAACTTTTTTCAATTTTACCCCCGTGGGATATATATTCTACCCACACACATTTGGAACTCTCCTGCGGTACCCTCACACATATTATTCCCTCATTTAGTGGATATTTTCACAAAAAAGTGAAATTTTCAAAAATCCAGAAAATTGGCTGAAAACGACTAAATATCATGGACTCAATGGGCAAATCGCTCTTGAACTGAAATCGGAACGCTCACTGACATTTCCCCTATCTGAAAGTTTGATAAACGCCGGAAAAATGACTAAGTCCAAAAAAAAAATTTTTTCAACTTTTTTCAATTTTACCCCCGTGGGATATATATTCTACCCACACACATTTGGAACTCTCCTGGGGTACCATCACACACATATTATTCCCTCATTTAGTGGATATTTTCACAAAAAAGTGAAATTTTCAAAAATCCAGAAAATTGGCTGAAAACGACTAAATATCAAAGACTCATTGGGCGAATCGCTCTGGAACTGAAATCGGAATGCTCAGTGACATTTGCCCTATCTGAAAGTCTGATAAACGCCGGAAAAATGACTAAGTCCAAAAAAAAAATTTTTTTTAAACTTTTTTCAATTTTATCCCCGTGGGATATATATTCTACCCACACACATTTGGAACTCTCCTGCGGTACCCTCACACATATTATTCCCTCATTTAGTGGATATTTTCACAAAAAAGTGAAATTTTCAAAAATCCAGAAAATTGGCTGAAAACGACTAAATATCAAAGACTTATTGGGCGAATCGCTCTGGAACTGAAATCGGAATGCTCACTGACATTTGCCCTATCTGAAAATCTGATAAACGCCGGAAAAATCACTAAGTCCAAAAAAAAAATTTTTTCAACTTTTTTCAATTTTACCCCGTGGGATATATATTCTACCCAAACACATTTGGAACTCTCCTGGGGTACCGTCACACATATTATTCCCTCAGTTAGTGGATATTTTCACAAAAAAGTGAAATTTTCAAAAATCCAGAAAATTGGCTGAAAACGACTAAATATCATGGACTCAATGGGCAAATCGCTCTTGAACTGAAATAGGAACGCTCACTGACATTTCCCCTATCTGAAAGTTTGATAAACGCCGGAAAAATGACTAAGTCCAAAAAAAAAAAATTTTCAACTTTTTTCAATTTTACCCCCGTGGGATATACATTCTACCCACACAGATTTGGAACTCTCCTGGGGTACCGTCACACATATTATTCTTTCATTTAGTGGATATTTTCACAAAACAGTGAAATTTTCAAAAATCCAGAAAATTGGCTGAAAACGACTAAATATCAAAGACTCATTTGGTGAATCGCTCTGGAACTGAAATCGGAATGCTCACTGATATTTGCCCTATCTGAAAGTCTGATAAACGCCGGAAAAATGACTAAGTCCAAAAAAAATTTTTTTAAACTTTTTTCAATTTTACCCCCGTGGGATATATATTCTACCCACACACATTTGGAACTCTCCTGGGGTACCGTCACACATATTATTCCCTCATTTAGTGGATATTTTCACAAAAAAGTGAAATTTTCAAAAATCCAGAAAATTGGCTGAAAACGACTAAATATCAAAGACTCATTGGGCGAATCGCTCTGGAACTGAAATCGGAACGCTCACTGACATTTGCCCTATCTGAAAGTCTGATAAATGTCGGAAAAATGAGTAAGTCCAAAAAAAAATTTTTTTCAATTTTACCCCCGTGGGATATATATTCTACCCACACACATTTGGAACTCTCCTGGGGTACCGTCACACATATTATTCTTTCATTTAGTGGATATTTTCACAAAACAGTGAAATTTTCAAAAATCCAGAAAATTGGCTGAAAACGACTAAATATCTAGGACTCAATGGGCGAACCGCTCTTGAACTGAAATCGGAACGCTCACTGACATTTCCCTTATCTGAAAATTTGATAAACGCCGGAAAAATGACTAAGTCCAAAAAAAAATTTTTTTCAACTTTTTTCAATTTTATCCCCGTGGGATATATATTCTACCCACACACATTTGGAACTCTCCTGGGGTACCCTCACACATATTATTCTCTCATTTAGTGGATATTTTCACAAAAAAGTGAAATTTTCAAAAATCCAGAAAAATGGCTGAAAACGAGTAAATATCAAGGACTCATTGGGCGAATCGCTCGGGAACTGAAATCGGAACGCTCACTGACATTTGCCCTATATGAAAGTCTGATAAACGCCGTAAAAATCACTAATTCCAAAAAAAAATTTTTTTCAACTTTTTTCAATTTTACCCCGTGGGATATATATTCTACCCACACACATTTGGAACTCTCCTGGGGTACCGTCACACATATTATTCCTTCATTTAGTGGATATTTTCACAAAAAAGTGAAATTTTCAAAAATCCAGAAAATTGGCTGAAAACGACTAAATATCATGGACTCAATGGGCAAATCGCTCTTGAACTGAAATCGGAACGCTCACTGACATTTCCCCTATCTGAAAGTTTGATAAACGCCGGAAAAATGACTAAGTCCAAAAAAAAAATTTTTTCAACTTTTTTCAATTTTACCCCCGTGGGATATATATTCTACCCACACACATTTGCAACTCTCCTGGGGTACCATCACACATATTATTCCATCATTTAGTGGATATTTTCACAAAAAAGTGAAATTTTCAAAAATCCAGAAAATTGGCTGAAAACGACTAAATATCAAAGACTCATTGGGCGAATCGCTCTGGAACTGAAATCGGAATGCTCAGTGACATTTGCCCTATCTGAAAGTCTGATAAACGCCGGAAAAATGACTAAGTCCAAAAAAATTTTTTTTAAACTTTTTTCAATTTTACCCCCGTGGGATATATATTCTACCCACACACATTTGGAACTCTCCTGGGGTACCCTCACACATATTATTCCCTCATTTTAGTGGATATTTTCACAAAAAAGTGAAATTTTCAAAAATCCAGAAAATTGGCTGAAAACGACTAAATATCAAAGACTCATTTGGCGAATCGCTCTGGAACTGAAATCGGAATGCTCACTGATATTTGCCCTATCTGAAAGTCTGATAAACGCCGGAAAATTGACTAAGTCCAAAAAAAAAATTTTTTCAACTTTTTTCAATTTTATCCCCGTGGGATATATATTCTACCCACACACATTTGGAACTCTCCTGCGGTACCCTCACACATATTATTCCCTCATTTAGTGGATATTTTCACAAAAAAGTGAAATTTTCAGAAATTCAGAAAATTGGCTGAAAACGACTAAAAATCAAGGACTCATTGGGCGAATCGCTCTGGAACTGAAATCGGAACGCTCACTGACATTTGCCCTATCTGAAAGTCTGATAAATGCCGGAAAAATGAGTAAGTCCAAAAAAAAATTTTTTTCAATTTTACCCCCGTGGGATATATATTCTACCCACACAGATTTGGAACTCTCCTGGGGTACCGTCACACATATTATTCTTTCATTTAGTGGATATTTTCACAAAACAGTGAAATTTTCAAAAATCCAGAAAATTGGCTGAAAACGACTAAATATCTAGGACTCAATGGGCGAACCGCTCTTGAACTGAAATCGGAACGCACACTGACATTTCCCTTATCTGAAAATTTGATAAACGCCGGAAAAATGACTAAGTCCCAAAAAAAATTTTTTTCAACTTTTTTCAATTTTATCCCCGTGGGATATATATTCTACCCACACACATTTGGAACTCTCCTGGGGTACCCTCACACATATTATTCTCTCATTTAGTGGATGTTTTCACAAAAAAGTGAAATTTTCAAAAATCCAGAAAAATGGCTGAAAACGAGTAAATATCAAGGACTCATTGGGCGAATCGCTCGGGAACTGAAATCGGAACGCTCACTGACATTTGCCCTATATGAAAGTCTGATAAACGCCGTAAAAATCACTAATTCCAAAAAAATTTTTTTTTAAACTTTTTTCAATTTTACCCACGTGGGATATATATTCTACCCACACACATTTGTAACTCTCCTGGGGAACCCTCACACATATTATTCCCTCATTTAGTGGATATTTTCACAAAAAAGTGAAATTTTCAAAAATCCAGAAAATTGGCTGAAAATGACTAAATATCAAGGACTCATTGGGCGAATCGCTCTGGAACTGAAATCGGAACGCTCACTGACATTTGCCCTATCTGAAAGTCTGATAAACGCCGGAAAAATGACTAAGTCCAAAAAAAAAATTTTTTCAACTTTTTTCAATTTTACCCCGTGGGATATATATTCTACCCACACACATTTGGAACTCTCCTGGGGTACCGTCACACATATTATTCCTTCATTTAGTGGATATTTTCACAAAAAAGTGAAATTTTCAAAAATCCAGAAAATTGGCTGAAAACGACTAAATATCATGGACTCAATGGGCAAATCGCTCTTGAACTGAAATCGGAACGCTCACTGACATTTCCCCTATCTGAAAGTTTGATAAACGCCGGAAAAATGACTAAGTCCAAAAAAAAATTTTTTTCAACTTTTTTCAATTTTACCCCCGTGGGATATATATTCTACCCACACACATTTGGAACTCTCCTGGGGTACCATCACACATATTATTCCCTCATTTAGTGGATATTTTCACAAAAAAGTGAAATTTTCAAAAATCCAGAAAATTGGCTGAAAACGACTAAATATCAAAGACTCATTTGGCGAATCGCTCTGGAACTGAAATCGGAATGCTCACTGATATTTGCCCTATCTGAAAGTCTGATAAACGCCGGAAAAATGACTAAGTCCAAAAAAATTTTTTTTAAACTTTTTTCAATTTTACCCCCGTGGGATATATATTCTACCCACACACATTTGGAACTCTCCTGGGGTACCATCACACATATTATTCCCTCATTTAGTGGATATTTTCACAAAAAAGTGAAATTTTCAAAAATCCAGAAAATTGGCTGAAAACGACTAAATATCAAAGACTTATTGGGCGAATCGCTCTGGAACTGAAATCGGAATGCTCACTGACATTTGCCCTATCTGAAAGTCTGATAAACGCCGGAAAAATCACTAAGTCCAAAAAAAAATTTTTTTCAACTTTTTTCAATTTTACCCCGTGGGATATATATTCTACCCACACACATTTGGAACTCTCCTGCGGTACCCTCACACATATTATTCCCTCATTTAGTGGATATTTTCACAAAAAAGTGAAATTTTCAGAAATTCAGAAAATTGGCTGAAAACGACTAAAAATCAAGGACTCATTGGGCGAATCGCTCTGGAACTGAAATCGGAACGCTCACTGACATTTGCCCTATCTGAAAGTCTGATAAATGCCGGAAAAATGAGTAAGTCCAAAAAAAAATTTTTTTCAATTTTACCCCCGTGGGATATATATTCTACCCACACACATTTGGAACTCTCCTGGGGTACCGTCACACATATTATTCTTTCATTTAGTGGATATTTTCACAAAACAGTGAAATTTTCAAAAATCCAGAAAATTGGCTGAAAACGACTAAATATCTAGGACTCAATGGGCGAACCGCTCTTGAACTGAAATCGGAACGCTCACTGACATTTCCCTTATCTGAAAATTTGATAAACGCCGGAAAAATGACTAAGTCCAAAAAAAAATTTTTTTCAACTTTTTTCAATTTTATCCCCGTGGGATATATATTCTACCCACACACATTTGGATCTCTCCTGGGGTACCCTCACACATATTATTCCCTCATTTAGTGGATATTTTCACAAAAAAGTGAAATTTTCAAAAATCCAGAAAATTGGCTGAAAACGACTAAATATCAAGGACTCATTGGGCGAATCGCTCTGGAACTGAAATCGGAACGCTCACTGACATTTCCCGTATGTGAAAGTCTGATAAACGCCGGAAATATGACTAAGTCCAAAAAAAAAAAATGTTCAACTTTTTTCAATTTTACCCCCGTGGGATATATATTCTACCCACACACATTTGGAACTCTCCTGGGGTACCCTCACACATATTATTCCCTCATTTAGTGGATATTTTCACAAAAAATTGAAATTTTCAAAAATCCAGAAAATTGCCTGAAAACGACTAAATATCAAGGACTCATTGGACGAATCGCTCTGGAACTGAAATCGGAATGCTCACTGACATTTCCCCTATCTGAAAGTCTGATAAACGCCGGAAAAATGACTAAGTCCAAAAAAAAAATATTTAAACTTTTTTCAATTTTACCCCCGTGGGATATATATTCTACCCACACACATTTGGAACTCTCCTGGGGTACCCTCACACATATTATTCCCTCATTTAGTGGATATTTTCACAAAAAAAGTGAAATTTTCAAATATCTAGAAAATTGCCTGAAAACGACTAAATATCAAGGACTCATTGGGCGAATCGCTCTGGAACTGAAATCGGAATGCTCACTGACATTTCCCCTATCTGAAAGTCTGATAAACGCCGGAAAAATGACTAAGTCCAAAAAAAAAATATTTTAACTTTTTTCAATTTTACCCCCGTGGGATATATATTCTACCCACACACATTTGGAACTCTCCTGGGGTACCCTCACACATATTATTCCCTCATTTAGTGGATATTTTCACATATAAGTGAAATTTTCAAAAATCCAGAAAATTGCCTGAAAACGACTAAATATCAAGGACTCATTGGGCGAATCGCTCTGGAACTGAAATCGGAACGCTCACTGACATTTCCCGTATGTGAAAGTCTGATAAACGCCGGAAATATGACTAAGTCCAAAAAAAAAAAATGTTCAACTTTTTTCAATTTTACCCCCGTGGGATATATATTCTACCCACACACATTTGGAACTATCCTGGGGTACCCTCACACATATTATTCCCTCATTTAGTGGATATTTTCACAAAAAAGTGAAATTTTCAAAAATCCAGAAAATTGGCTGAAAACGACTAAATATCAAGGACTCATTGGGCGAATCGCTCTGGAACTGAAATCGGAATGCTCACTTACATTTCCCCTATCTGAAAGTCTGATAAATGCCAGAAAAATGACTAAATCCAAAAAAAAAAATATTTAAACTTTTTTCAATTTTACCCCCGTGGGATATATATTCTACCCACACACATTTGGAACTCTCCTGGGGTACCCTCACACATATTATTCCCTCATTTAGTGGATATTTTCACAAAAAAGTGAAATTTTCAAAAATCCATAAAATTGCCTGAAAACGACTAAATATCAAGGACTCATTGGGCGAATCGCTCTGGAACTGAAATCGGAATGCTCACTGACATTTCCCCTATCTGAAAGTCTGATAAACGCCGGAAAAATGACTAAGTACAAAAAAAAAAAATTTTTCAACTATTTTCAATTTTAACCCTGTGGGATATATATTCTACCCACACACATTTGGATCTCTCCTGGGGTAACCTCACACATATTATTCCCTCATTTAGTGGATATTTTCACAAAAAATTGAAATTTTCAAAAATCCAGAAAATTGCCTGAAAACGACTAAATATCAAGGACTCATTGGACGAATCGCTCTGGAACTGAAATCGGAATGCTCACTGACATTTCCCCTATCTGAAAGTCTGATAAACGCCGGAAAAATGACTAAGTCCAAAAAAAAAATATTTAAACTTTTTTCAATTTTACCCCCGTGGGATATATATTCTACCCACACACATTTGGAACTCTCCTGGGGTACCCTCACACATATTATTCCCTCATTTAGTGGATATTTTCACAAAAAAGTGAAATTTTCAAAAATCCAGAAAATTGCCTGAAAACGACTAAATATCAAGGACTCATTGGGCGAATCGCTCTGGAACTGAAATCGGAATGCTCACTGACATTTCCCCTATCTGAAAGTCTGATAAACGCCGGAAAAATGACTAAGTCCAAAAAAAAAATATTTAAACTTTTTTCAATTTTACCCCCGTGGGATATATATTCTACCCACACACATTTGGAACTCTCCTGGGGTACCCTCACACATATTATTCCCTCATTTAGTGGATATTTTCACATATAAGTGAAATTTTCAAAAATCCAGAAAATTGCCTGAAAAAAACTAAATATCAAGGACTCATTGGGCGAATCGCTCTGGATCTGAAATCAGAATGCTCAATGACATTTCCCCTATCTGAAAGTCTGATAAATGCCAGAAAAATGACTAAATCCAAAAAAAAAAAATATTTAAACTTTTTTCAATTTTACCCCCGTGGGATATATATTCTACCCACACACATTTGGTACTCTCCTGGGGTACCCTCACACATATTATTCCCTTATTTAGTGGATATTTTCACAAAAAAGTGAAATTTTCAAAAATTCAGAAAATTGCCTGAAAACGACTACATATCAAGGACTCATTGGGCGAATCGCTCTGGAACTGAAATCGGAATGCTCACTGACATTTCCCCTAGCTGAAAGTCTGATAAACGCCGGAAAAATGACTAAGTACAAAAAAAAATTTTTTTTCAACTATTTTCAATTTTAACCCTGTGGGATATTAACCCTGTGGGATATATATTCTACCCACACACATTTGGATCTCTCCTGGGGTACCCTCACACATATTATTCCCTCATTTAGTGGATATTTTCACAAAAAAGTGAAATTTTCAAAAATCCAGAAAATTGGCTGAAAACGACTAAATATCAAGGACTCATTGGGCGAATCGCTCTGGAACTGAAATCGGAATGCTCACTGACATTTCCCGTATGTGAAAGTCTGATAAACGCCGGAAATATGACTAAGTCCAAAAAAAAAAAATTTTCAACTTTTTTCAATTTTACCCCCGTGGGATATATATTCTACCCACACACATTTGGAACTCTCCTGGGGTACCCTCACACATATTATTCCCTCATTTAGTGGATATTTTCACAAAAAAAATGAAATTTTCAAAAATCCAGAAAATTGCCTGAAAACGACTAAATATCAAGGACTCATTGGGCGAATCGCTCTGGAACTGAAATCGGAATGCTCACTGACATTTCCCCTATCTGAAAATCTGATAAACGCCGGAAAAATGACTAAGTCCAAAAAAAAAATATTTAAACTTTTTTCAATTTTACCCCCGTGGGATATATATTCTACCCACACACATTTGGAACTCTCCTGGGGTACCCTCACACATATTATTCCCTCATTTAGTGGATATTTTCACAAAAAAGTGAAATTTTCAAAAATCTACAAAATTGCCTGAAAACGACTAAATATCAAGGACTCATTGGGCGAATCGCTCTGGAACTGAAATCGGAATGCTCACTGACATTTCCCCTATCTGAAAGTCTGATAAACGCCGGAAAAATGACTAAGTACAAAAAAAAATTTTTTTTCAACTATTTTCAATTTTAACCCTGTGGGATATTAACCCTGTGAGATATATATTCTACCCACACACATTTGGATCTCTCCTGGGGTACCCTCACACATATTATTCCCTCATTTAGTGGATATTTTCACAAAAAAGTGAAATTTTCAAAAATCCAGAAAATTGGCTGAAAACGACTAAATATCAAGGACTCATTGGGCGAATCGCTCTGGAACTGAAATCGGAACGCTCACTGACATTTCCCGTATGTGAAAGTCTGATAAACGCCGGAAATATGACTAAGTCCAAAAAAAAAAATTTTTCAACTTTTTTCAATTTTACCCCCGTGGGATATATATTCTACCCACACACATTTGGAACTCTCCTGGGGTACCCTCACACATATTATTCCCTCATTTAGTGGATATTTTCACAAAAAAGTGAAATTTTCAAAAATCCAGAAAATTGCCTGAAAACGACTAAATATCAAGGACTCATTGGGCGAATCGCTCTGGAACTGAAATCGGAATGCTCACTGACATTTCCCCTATCTGAAAGTCTGATAAACGCCGGAAAAATGACTAAGTACAAAAAAAAATTTTTTTTCAACTATTTTCAATTTTAACCCTGTGGGATATTAACCCTGTGGGATATATATTAAACCCACACACATTTGGATCTCTCCTGGGGTAACCTCACACATATTATTCCCTCATTTAGTGGATATTTTCACAAAAAAGTGAAATTTTCAAAAATCCAAAAAATTGCCTGAAAACGACTAAATATCAAGGACTTATTGGGCGAATCGCTCTGGAACTGAAATCGGAATGCTCACTGACATTTCCCCTATCTGAAAGTCTGATAAATGCCAGAAAAATGACTAAATCCAAAAAAAAAAATATTTCAACTTTTTTCAATTTTACCCCCGTGGGATGTATATTCTACCCACACACATTTGGTACTCTCCTGGGGTAACCTCACACATATTATTCCCTCATTTAGTGGATATTTTCACAAAAAAGTGAAATTTTCAAAAATCCAGAAAATTGGCTGAAAACGACTAAATATCAAGGACTCATTGGGCGAATCGCTCTGGAACTGAAATCGGAACGCTCACTGACATTTCCCGTATGTGAAAGTCTGATAAATGCCGGAAATATGACTAAGTCCAAAAAAAAAATTTTTCAACTTTTTTCAATTTTACCCCCGTGGGATATATATTCTACCCACACACATTTGGAACTCTCCTGGGGTACCCTCACACATATTATTCCTCATTTAGTGGATATTTTCACAAAAAATTGAAATTTTCAAAAATCCAGAAAATTGGCTGAAAACGACTAAATATCAAGGACTCATTGGGCGAATCGCTCTGGAACTGAAATCGGAATGCTCACTTACATTTCTCCTATCTGAAAGTCTGATAAATGCCAGAAAAATGACTAAATCCAAAAAAAAAAAATTTAAACTTTTTTCAATTTTACCCCCGTGGGATATATATTCTACCCACACACATTTGGAACTCTCCTGAGGTACCCTCACACATATTATTCCCTCATTTAGTGGATATTTTCACAAAAAAGTGAAATTTTCAAAAATCTACAAAATTGCCTGAAAACGACTAAATATCAAGGACTCATTGGGCGAATCGCTCTGGAACTGAAATCGGAATGCTCACTGACATTTCCCCTAGCTGAAAGTCTGATAAACGCCGGAAAAATGACTAAGTACAAAAAAAAATTTTTTTTCAACTATTTTCAATTTTAACCCTGTGGGATATTAACCCTGTGGGATATATATTCTACCCACACACATTTGGATCTCTCCTGGGGTACCCTCACACATATTATTCCCTCATTTAGTGGATATTTTCACAAAAAACTGAAATTTTCAAAAATCCAGAAAATTGGCTGAAAACGACTAAATATCAAGGACTCATTGGGCGAATCGCTCTGGAACCGAAATCGGAACGCTCACTGACATTTCCCGTATGTGAAAGTCTGATAAACGCCGAAAAAATGACTAACTACAAAAAAAAATTTTTTTCCAACTATTTTCAATTTTAACCCTGTGGGATATATATTCTACCCACACACATTTGGATCTCTCCTGGGGTAACCTCACACATATTATTACCTCATTTAGTGGATATTTTCACAAAAAAGTGAAATTTTCAAAAAGCCAGAAAATTGCCTGAAAACGACTAAATATCAAGGACTCATTGGGCGAATCGCTCTGGAACTGAAATCGGAATGATCACTGACATTTCCCCTATCTGAAAGTCTGATAAACGCCGGAAAAATGACTAAGTACAAAAAAAAATATTTAAACTTTTTTCAATTTTACCCCCGTGGGATATATATTCTACCGACACACATTTGGAACTCTCCTGGGGTACCCTCACACATATTATTCCCTCATTTAGTGGATATTTTCACAAAAAAGTGAAATTTTCAAAAATCCAGAAAATTGCCTGAAAACGACTAAATATCAAGGACTCATTGGGCGAATCGCTCTGGAACTGAAATCGGAATGCTCACTGACATTTCCCCTATCTGAAAGTCTGATAAACGCCGGAAAAATGACTAAGTACAAAAAAAAATTTTTTTCAACTATTTTCAATTTTAACCCTGTGGGATATTAACCCTGTGGGATATATATTCTACCCACACACATTTGGAACTCTCCTGGGGTACCCTCACACATATTATTCCCTCATTTAGTGGATATTTTCACAAAAAAGTGAAATTTTCAAAAATCCAGAAAATTGGCTGAAAACGACTAAATATCAAGGACTCATTGGGCGAATCGCTCTGGAACTGAAATCGGAATGCTCACTGACATTTCCCCTATCTGAAAGTCTGATAAATGCCAGAAAAATGACTAAATCCAAAAAAAAAAATATTTAAACTTTTTTCAATTTTACCCCCGTGGGATATATATTCTACCCACACACATTTGGAACTCTCCTGGGGTACCCTCACAGATATTATTCCCTCATTTAGTGGATATTTTCACAAAAAAAGTGAAACTTTCAAAAATCCAGAAAATTGGCTGAAAACGACTAAATATCAAGGACTCATTGGGCGAATCGCTCTGGAACTGAAATCGGAATGCTCACTGACATTTCCCCTATCTGAAAGTCTGATAAACGCCGGAAAAATGACTAAGTCCAAAAAAAAAATATTTAAACTTTTTTCAATTTTACCCCCGTGGGATATATATTCTACACACACACATTTGGAACTCTCCTGGGGTACCCTCACACATATTATTCCCTCATTTAGTGGATATTTTCACAAAAAAGTGAAATTTTCAAAAATCCAGAAAATTGGCTAAAAACGACTAAATATCAAGGACTCATTGGGCGAATCGCTCTGGAACTGAAATCGGAATGCTCACTTACATTTCCCTATCTGAAAGTCTGATAAATGCCAGAAAAATGAGTAAATCCAAAAAAAAAAATATTTAAACTTTTTTCAATTTTACCCCCGTGGGATATATATTCTACCCACACACATTTGGAACTCTCCTGGGGTACCCTCACACATATTATTCCCTCATTTAGTGGATATTTTCACAAAAAAGTGAAATTTTCAAAAATCCAGAAAATTGCCTGAAAACGACTAAATATCAAGGACTCATTGGGCGAATCGCTCTGGAACTGAAATCGGAATGCTCACTGACATTTCCCCTATCTGAAAGTCTGATAAACGCCGGAAAAATGACTAAGTACAAAAAAAATTTTTTTTTCAACTATTTTCAATTTTAACCCTGTGGGATATTAACCCTGTGGGATATATATTCTACCGACACACATTTGGATCTCTCCTGGGGTAACCTCACACATATTACTCCCTCATTTAGTGGATATTTTCACAAAAAAGTGAAATTTTCAAAAATCCAGAAAATTGGCTGAAAACGACTAAATATCAAGGACTCATTGGGCGAATCGCTCTGGAACCGAAATCGGAACGCTCACTGACATTTCCCGTATGTGAAAGTCTGATAAACGCCGAAAAAATGACTAACTACAAAAAAAAATTTTTTTCCAACTATTTTCAATTTTAACCCTGTGGGATATATATTCTACCCACACACATTTGGATCTCTCCTGGGGTAACCTCACACATATTATTACCTCATTTAGTGGATATTTTCACAAAAAAGTGAAATTTTCAAAAAGCCAGAAAATTGCCTGAAAACGACTAAATATCAAGGACTCATTGGGCGAATCGCTCTGGAACTGAAATCGGAATGATCACTGACATTTCCCCTATCTGAAAGTCTGATAAACGCCGGAAAAATGACTAAGTACAAAAAAAAATATTTAAACTTTTTTCAATTTTACCCCCGTGGGATATATATTCTACCGACACACATTTGGAACTCTCCTGGGGTACCCTCACACATATTATTCCCTCATTTAGTGGATATTTTCACAAAAAAGTGAAATTTTCAAAAATCCAGAAAATTGCCTGAAAACGACTAAATATCAAGGACTCATTGGGCGAATCGCTCTGGAACTGAAATCGGAATGCTCACTGACATTTCCCCTATCTGAAAGTCTGATAAACGCCGGAAAAATGACTAAGTCCAAAAAAAAAATTTTTCAACTTTTTTCAATTTTACCCACGTGGGATATATATTCTACCCACACACATTTGGAACTCTCCTGGGGTACCCTCACACATATTATTCCCTCATTTAGTGGATATTTTCACAAAAAAGTAAATTTTCAAAAATCCAGAAAATTGGCTGAAAACGACTAAATATCAAGAACTCATTGGTCGAATCGCTCTGGAACTGAAAATGGAATGCTCACTGACATTTCCCCTATCTGAAAGTCTGATAAACGCCGGAAAAATGACTAAGTCCAAAAAAATTTTTTTTAAACTATTTCCATTTTACCCCCGTGCTATATATATTCTACCTACACACATTTGGAACTCTCCTGGGGTACCTTCACACATATCATTCCCTCATTTAGTGGATATTTTCACAAAAAAGTGAAATTTTCAAAAATCCAGAAAATTAGCTGAAAACGACGAAATATCAAGGACTCATTGGGCGAATCGCTCTGGAACTGAAATCGGAATGCTCACTTACATTTCCCCTATCTGAAAGTATGATAAACGCCGGAGAAATGACTAAGTTAAAAAAAAAAAATTTTTCAACTTTTTTCAATTTTACCCCCGTGGGATATATATTTTACCCACACACATTTGGGACTCTCCTGGGGTACCCTCACACATATTATTCCCTCATTTAGTGGATATTTTCACAAAAAAGTGAAATTTTCAAAAATCCAGAAAATTGGCTGAAAATGACTAAATATCAAGGACTCTTTGGGCGAATCGCTCTGGAACTGAAATCGGAACGATCACTGACATTTCCCCTATCTGAAAGTCTGATAAACGCCGGAAAAATGACTAAGTCCAAAAAAAAATTTTTTTCAACTTTTTCCATTTTACCCCCGTGCTATATATATTCTACCCACACACATTTGGAACTCTCTTGGGGTACCCTCACACATATCATTCCCTAATTTAGTGGATATTTTCACAATAAAGTAAAATTTTCAAAAATCCAGAAAATTGGCTGAAAACGACTAAATATCATGGACTCATTGGGCGAATCGCTCTGGAACTGAAATCGGAACGCTCACTGACATTTCCCCTATCTGAAAGTCTGATAAACGCCGGAAAAATGACTAAGTCCAAAAAAAAAATTTTTTTAAACTTTTTTCAATTTTACCCCCGTGGGATATATATTCTACCCACACACATTTGAAACTCTCCTGGCGTACCCTCACACATATTATTCCCTCATTTAGTGGATATTTTCACAAAAAAGTGAAATTTTCAAAAATCCAGAAAATTGACTGAAAACGACGAAATATCAAGGACTCATTGGGCGAATCGCTCTGGAACTGAAATTGGAATGCTCACTGACATTTCCCCTATCTGAAAGTCTGATAAACGCCGGAAAAATGACTAAGTCCAAAAAAATTTTTTTTAAACTATTTCCATTTTACCCCCGTGCTATATATATTCTACCCACACACATTTGGAACTCTCCTGGGGTACCCTCACACATATCATTCCCTCATTTAGTGGATATTTTCACAAAAAAGTGAAATTTTCAAAAATCCAGAAAATTGGCTGAAAACGACTAAATATCATGGACTCATTGAGCGAATCGCTCTGGAACTGAAATCGGAATGCTCACAGACATTTCCCCTATCTGAAAGTCTGATAAACTCCCGAAAAATGACTAAGTCCAAAAAAAAATTTTTTTCAACTTTTTTCAATTTTACCCCCGTGGGATATATATTCCACCCACACACATTTGGAACTCTCCTGGGGTACCCTCACACATATTATTTTCTCATTTAGTGGATATTTTCACAAAAAAGTAAAATTTTCAAAAATCCAGAAAATTGGCTGAAAATGACTAAATATCAAGGACTCATTGGGCGTATCGCTCTGGACCTGAAATCGGAACGCTCACTGACATTTCCGCTAACTGAAAGTCTGATAAACGCCGGAAAAATGACAGTCCAAAAAAATTTTTGTTTTCTATTTTACCCCCGTGGGATATATATACTACCCACACACATTTGGAACTCTCCTGGGGACCCTCACACATATTATTCCCTAATTAAGTGGATATTTTCACAAAAAAGTGAAATTTTCAAAAATCCAGAAAATTGCCTGAAAACGACTAAATATCAAGGACTCATTGGGCGAATCGCTCTGGAACTGAAATCGGAACGCTCACTGACATTTCCCCAATCTGAAAGTCTGATAAACGCCGGAAAAATGACTAAGTCCAAAAAAAATTTTTTTTCAACTTTTTTCAATTTTACCCCATGGGATATATATTCTACCCACACACATTTGGAACTCTCCTGGGGTACCCTCACACATATTATTCCCTCATTTAGTGGATATTTTCACAAAAAAGTGAAATTTTCAAAAATCCAGAAAATTGGCTGAAAATGACTAAATATCAAGGGCTCATTGGGCGAATCGCTCTGGAACTGAAATCTGAACGCTCACTGACATTTCCCCTATCTGAAAGTCTGATAAACGCCGGAAAAATGACTAAGTCAAAAAAAAATTTTTTTTCAATTATACCCTCGTGGGATATATATTCTACCCACACAAATTTGGAACTCTCCTGGGGTACCCTCACACATATTATTCCCTAATTAAGTGGATATTTTCACAAAAAAGTGAAATTTTCAAAAATCCAGAAAATTGGCTGAAAACGACTAAATAACAAGGACACATTGGGCGAATCGCTCTGGAACTGAAATCGGAACGCTCACTGACAATTCCCCTATCTGAAAGTCTGATAAACGCCAGAAAAATGACTAAGTCCAAAAAAATTTTTTTTTCAACTTTTTTCAATTTTACCCCCCGTCTGATATATATTCTACCCACACACATTTGGAACTCTCCTGGGGCACCCTCACACATATTATTCAATCATTTAGTGGATATTTTCACAAAAAAGTAAATTTTGCAAAAATCCAGAAAATTGGCTGAAAACGACTAAATATCAAGGACTCATTGGGCGAATCACTCTGGAACTGAAATCGGAATGCTCACTGACATTTCCCCTATCTCAAAGTCTGATAAACGCCAGAAAAATGACTAAGTCTAAAAAAAAAAATGTTTCAACTTTTTTCAATTTTACCCCCCGTCTGATATATATTCTACCCACACACATTTGGAACTCTTCTGGGGTACCCTCACACATATTATTCAATCATTTAGTGGATATTTTCACAAAAAAGTGAAATTTTCAAAAATCCAGAAAATTGGTTGAAAATGACTAAATATCAAGGGCTCATTGGGCGAATCGCTCTGGAACTGAAATCGGAACGCTCACTGACATTTCCCCTATCTGAAAGTCTGATAAACGCCGGAAAAATGACGAAGTCCAAAAAATTTTTTTTTCAATTTTACCCCCGTGGGATATATATACTACCCACACACATTTGGAACTCTCCTGGGGTACCCTCACACATAATATTCCCTCATTTAGTGGATATTTTCACAAAAAAGTGAAATTTTCAAAAATCTAAAATATTGGCTGAAAACGATTAAATATCAAGGACTCATGGGGCGAATAGCTCTGGAACTGATATCGGAACGCTCACTGACACTTCCCCTATCTGAAAGTCTGATAAACGCCGGAAAAATGACTAAGTCGAAAAAAAATAATTTTTCAACTTTTTTCAATTTTACCCCTGTGGGATATATATTCTACCCACACACATTGGGAACTCTCCTGGGGCACCCTCACACATATTATTCAATCATTTAGTGGATATTTTCACAAAAAATAAAATTTTGCAAAAATCCAGAAAATTGGCTGAAAACGACTAAATATCAAGGACTCATTGGGAGTATCGCTCGGGACCTGAAATCGGAACGCTCACTGACATTTCCCCTATCTGAAAGTCTGATAAACGCCGGAAAAATGACTAAGTCGAAAAAAAATAATTTTTCAACGTTTTTCAATTTTACCCCCGTGGGATATATATTCTACCCACACACATTTGGAACTCTCCTGGGGTACCCTTACACATATTATTCCCTATTAAAGTGGATATTTTCACAAAAAAGTGAAATTTTCAAAAAGCCAGAAAATTGCCTGAAAACGACTAAATATCAAGGACTCATTGGGCGAATCGCTCTGGAACTGAAATCGGAATGATCACTGACATTTCCCCTATCTGAAAGTCTGATAAACGCCGGAAAAATGACTAAGTACAAAAAAAAAATATTTAAACTTTTTTCAATTTTACCCCCGTGGGATATATATTCTACCGACACACATTTGGAACTCTCCTGGGGTACCCTCACACATATTATTCCCTCATTTAGTGGATATTTTCACAAAAAAGTGAAATTTTCAAAAATCCAGAAAATTGCCTGAAAACGACTAAATATCAAGGACTCATTGGGCGAATCGCTCTGGAACTGAAATCGGAATGCTCACTGACATTTCCCCTATCTGAAAGTCTGATAAACGCCGGAAAAATGACTAAGTACAAAAAAAAATTTTTTTCAACTATTTTCAATTTTAACCCTGTGGGATATTAACCCTGTGGGATATATATTCTACCCACACACATTTGGAACTCTCCTGGGGTACCCTCACACATATTATTCCCTCATTTAGTGGATATTTTCACAAAAAAGTGAAATTTTCAAAAATCCAGAAAATTGGCTGAAAACGACTAAATATCAAGGACTCATTGGGCGAATCGCTCTGGAACTGAAATCGGAATGCTCACTGACATTTCCCCTATCTGAAAGTCTGATAAATGCCAGAAAAATGACTAAATCCAAAAAAAAAAATATTTAAACTTTTTTCAATTTTACCCCCGTGGGATATATATTCTACCCACACACATTTGGAACTCTCCTGGGGTACCCTCACAGATATTATTCCCTCATTTAGTGGATATTTTCACAAAAAAAGTGAAACTTTCAAAAATCCAGAAAATTGGCTGAAAACGACTAAATATCAAGGACTCATTGGGCGAATCGCTCTGGAACTGAAATCGGAATGCTCACTGACATTTCCCCTATCTGAAAGTCTGATAAACGCCGGAAAAATGACTAAGTACAAAAAAAATTTTTTTTTCAACTATTTTCAATTTTAACCCTGTGGGATATTAACCCTGTGGGATATATATTCTACCGACACACATTTGGATCTCTCCTGGGGTAACCTCACACATATTACTCCCTCATTTAGTGGATATTTTCACAAAAAAGTGAAATTTTCAAAAATCCAGAAAATTGGCTGAAAACGACTAAATATCAAGAACTCATTGGTCGAATCGCTCTGGAACTGAAATCGGAACGCTCACTGACATTTCCCCTATCTGAAAGTCTGATAAACGCCGGAAAAATGACTAAGTCCAAAAAAAAAATTTTTCAACTTTTTTCAATTTTACCCACGTGGGATATATATTCTACCCACACACATTTGGAACTCTCCTGGGGTACCCTCACACATATTATTCCCTCATTTAGTGGATATTTTCACAAAAAAGTAAATTTTCAAAAATCCAGAAAATTGGCTGAAAACGACTAAATATCAAGAACTCATTGGTCGAATCGCTCTGGAACTGAAATTGGAATGCTCACTGACATTTCCCCTATCTGAAAGTCTGATAAACGCCGGAAAAATGACTAAGTCCAAAAAAATTTTTTTTAAACTATTTCCATTTTACCCCCGTGCTATATATATTCTACCTACACACATTTGGAACTCTCCTGGGGTACCTTCACACATATCATTCCCTCATTTAGTGGATATTTTCACAAAAAAGTGAAATTTTCAAAAATCCAGAAAATTAGCTGAAAACGACGAAATATCAAGGACTCATTGGGCGAATCGCTCTGGAACTGAAATCGGAATGCTCACTTACATTTCCCCTATCTGAAAGTATGATAAACGCCGTAGAAATGACTAAGTTAAAAAAAAAAAATTTTTCAACTTTTTTCAATTTTACCCCCGTGGGATATATATTTTACCCACACACATTTGGGACTCTCCTGGGGTACCCTCACACATATTATTCCCTCATTTAGTGGATATTTTCACAAAAAAGTGAAATTTTCAAAAATCCAGAAAATTGGCTGAAAATGACTAAATATCAAGGACTCTTTGGGCGAATCGCTCTGGAACTGAAATCGGAACGATCACTGACATTTCCCCTATCTGAAAGTCTGATAAACGCCGGAAAAATGACTAAGTCCAAAAAAAAATTTTTTTCAACTTTTTCCATTTTACCCCCGTGCTATATATATTCTACCCACACACATTTGGAACTCTCTTGGGGTACCCTCACACATATCATTCCCTAATTTAGTGGATATTTTCACAATAAAGTAAAATTTTCAAAAATCCAGAAAATTGGCTGAAAACGACTAAATATCATGGACTCATTGGGCGAATCGCTCTGGAACTGAAATCGGAACGCTCACTGACATTTCCCCTATCTGAAAGTCTGATAAACGCCGGAAAAATGACTAAGTCCAAAAAAAAAATTTTTTTAAACTTTTTTCAATTTTACCCCCGTGGGATATATATTCTACCCACACACATTTGGAACTCTCCTGGCGTACCCTCACACATATTATTCCCTCATTTAGTGGATATTTTCACAAAAAAGTGAAATTTTCAAAAATCCAGAAAATTGACTGAAAACGACAAAATATCAAGGACTCATTGGGCTAATCGCTCTGGAACTGAAATTGGAATGCTCACTGACATTTCCCCTATCTGAAAGTCTGATAAACGCCGGAAAAATGACTAAGTCCAAAAAAATTTTTTTTAAACTATTTCCATTTTACCCCCGTGCTATATATATTCTACCCACACACATTTGGAACTCTCCTGGGGTACCCTCACACATATCATTCCCTCATTTAGTGGATATTTTCACAAAAAAGTGAAATTTTCAAAAATCCAGAAAATTGGCTGAAAACGACTAAATATCATGGACTCATTGAGCGAATCGCTCTGGAACTGAAATCGGAATGCTCACAGACATTTCCCCTATCTGAAAGTCTGATAAACTCCCGAAAAATGACTAAGTCCAAAAAAAAATTTTTTTCAACTTTTTTCAATTTTACCCCCGTGGGATATATATTTCACCCACACACATTTGGAACTCTCCTGGGGTACCCTCACACATATTATTTTCTCATTTAGTGGATATTTTCACAAAAAAGTAAAATTTTCAAAAATCCAGAAAATTGGCTGAAAATGACTAAATATCAAGGACTCATTGGGAGAATCGCTCTGGAACTGAAATTGGAACGCTCACTGACATTTCCCCTATCTGAAAGACTGATAAACGCCGGAAAAATGACTAAGTCCAAAAAAAATTTTTTTTCAACTTTTTTGAATTTTAATCCTGTTTGATATATATTCTACCCAAACACAATTGGAACTCTCCTGGCTTACCCTCACACATATTATTCAATCATTTAGTGGATATTTTCACAAAAAAGTAAAATTTGCAAAAATCCAGAAAATTGGCTGAAAACGACTAAATATCAAGGACTCATTGGGCGTATCGCTCTGGACCTGAAATCGGAACGCTCACTGACATTTCCGCTAACTGAAAGTCTGATAAACGCCGGAAAAATGACAGTCCAAAAAAATTTTTGTTTTCTATTTTACCCCCGTGGGATATATATACTACCCACACACATTTGGAACTCTCCTGGGGACCCTCACACATATTATTCCCTAATTAAGTGGATATTTTCACAAAAAAGTGAAATTTTCAAAAATCCAGAAAATTGCCTGAAAACGACTAAATATCAAGGACTCATTGGGCGAATCGCTCTGGAACTGAAATCGGAACGCTCACTGACATTTCCCCAATCTGAAAGTCTGATAAACGCCGGAAAAATGACTAAGTCCGAAAAAAAATTTTTTTCAACTTTTTTCAATTTTACCCCATGGGATATATATTCTACCCACACACATTTGGAACTCTCCTGGGGTACCCTCACACATATTATTCCCTCATTTAGTGGATATTTTCACAAAAAAGTGAAATTTTCAAAAATCCAGAAAATTGGCTGAAAATGACTAAATATCAAGGGCTCATTGGGCGAATCGCTCTGGAACTGAAATCTGAACGCTCACTGACATTTCCCCTATCTGAAAGTCTGATAAACGCCGGAAAAATGACTAAGTCAAAAAAAAATTTTTTTTCAATTATACCCTCGTGGGATATATATTCTACCCACACAAATTTGGAACTCTCCTGGGGTACCCTCACACATATTATTCCCTAATTAAGTGGATATTTTCACAAAAAAGTGAAATTTTCAAAAATCCAGAAAATTGGCTGAAAACGACTAAATAACAAGGACACATTGGGCGAATCGCTCTGGAACTGAAATCGGAACGCTCACTGACAATTCCCCTATCTGAAAGTCTGATAAACGCCAGAAAAATGACTAAGTCCAAAAAAATTTTTTTTTCAACTTTTTTCAATTTTACCCCCCGTCTGATATATATTCTACCCACACACATTTGGAACTCTCCTGGGGCACCCTCACACATATTATTCAATCATTTAGTGGATATTTTCACAAAAAAGTAAATTTTGCAAAAATCCAGAAAATTGGCTGAAAACGACTAAATATCAAGGACTCATTGGGCGAATCACTCTGGAACTGAAATCGGAATGCTCACTGACATTTCCCCTATCTCAAAGTCTGATAAACGCCAGAAAAATGACTAAGTCTAAAAAAAAAAATGTTTCAACTTTTTTCAATTTTACCCCTGTGGGATATATATTCTACCCACACACAGTGGGAACTCTCCTGGGGCACCCTCACACATATTATTCAATCATTTAGTGGATATTTTCACAAAAAATAAAATTTTGCAAAAATCCAGAAAATTGGCTGAAAACGACTAAATATCAAGGACTCATTGGGAGTATCGCTCGGGACCTGAAATCGGAACGCTCACTGACATTTCCCCTATCTGAAAGTCTGATAAACGCCGGAAAAATGACTAAGTCGAAAAAAAATAATTTTTCAACGTTTTTCAATTTTACCCCCGTGGGATATATATTCTACCCACACACATTTGGAACTCTCCTGGGGTACCCTTACACATATTATTCCCTATTAAAGTGGATATTTTCACAAAAAAGTGAAATTTTCAAAAATCCAGAAAATTGGCTGAAAACGACTAAATATCAAGGACTCATTGGGCGAATCGCACTGTAACTGAAATCGGAACGCTCACTGACATTTCCCCTATCTGAAAGTCTGATAAACGCCGGAAAAATGACTAAGTCCAAAAAATTTTTTTTTCAATTTTACCCCCGTGGGATATATATACTACCCACACACATTTGGAACTCTCCTGGGGTACCCTCACACATAATATTCCCTCATTTAGTGGATATTTTCACAAAAAAGTGAAATTTTCAAAAATCTAAAATATTGGCTGAAAACGATTAAATATCAAGGACTCATGGGGCGAATAGCTCTGGAACTGAAATCGGAATGCTCACTGACATTTCCCCTATCTGAAAGTCTGATAAACGCCGGAAAAATGACTAAGTCGAAAAAAAATAATTTTTCAACTTTTTTCAATTTTATCCCTGTGGGATATATATTCTACCCACACACATTTGGAACTCTCCTGGGGCACCATCACACATATTATTCAATCATTTAGTGGATATTTTCACAAAAAATAAAATTTTGCAAAAATCCAGAAAATTGGCTGAAAACGACTAAATATCAAGGACTCATTGGGAGTATCGCTCTGGACCTGAAATCTAAACGCTCACTGACATTTCCCCTATCTGAAAGTCTGATAAACGCCGGAAAAATGACTAAGTCCAAAAAATTTTTTTTTCAATTTTACCCCCGTGGGATATATATACTACCCACACACATTTGGAACTCTCCTGGGGTACCCTCACACATATTATTCCCTCATTTAGTGGATATTTTCACAAAAAAGTGAAATTTTCAAAAATCTAAAATATTGGCTGAAAACGTCTAAATATCAAGGACTCATGGGGCGAATAGCTCTGGAACTGAAATCGGAATGCTCACTGATATTTCCCCTATCTGAAAGTCTGATAAACGCCGGAAAAATGACTAAGTCGAAAAAAAATAATTTTTCAACTTTTTTCAATTTTACCCCCGTGGGATATATATTCTACCCACACACATTTGGAACTCTCCTGGGGTACCCTTACACATATTATTCCCTATTTAAGTGGATATTTTCACAAAAAAGTGAAATTTTCAAAAATCAAGAAAATTGGCTGAAAATGACTAAATATCAAGGGCTCATTGGGCGAATCGCTCTGGAACTGAAATCGGAACGCTCACTGACATTTCCCCTATCTGAAAGTCTGATAAACGTTGGAAAAATTACAGTCCAAAAAAAAATTTTTCAACTTTTTACAATTTTACCCCCCGTCTGATATATATTCTACCCACACACATTTAGAACTCTCCTGGGGTACCCTCACACATATTATTCCCTCATTTAGTGGATATTTTCACAAAAAAGTAAAATTTTCCAAAAATCCAGAAAATTGCCTGAAAATGACTAAATATCAAGGACTCATTGGGCGAATCGCTCTGGAATTGAAATCCGAACGCTCACTGATATTTCCCCTATCTGAAAGTCTGATAAACGCCGGCAAAATGACTATGTCCAAAAAAATTTTTTTTTCAATTTTACCCCCGTGGGATATATATTCTACCCACACATTTGGAACTCTCCTGGGGTACCCTCACACATATTATTCCCTCATTTAGTGGATATTTTCACAAAAAAGTGAAATTTTCAAAAATCCAAAAAATTGCCTGACAACGACGAAATATCAAGGACTCATGGGGCGAATCGCTCTGGAACTGAAATCGGAACGCTCACTCCCTAGCTCACTCACTATCTGAAAGTCTGATAAATGCCGGAAAAATGACTAAGTCCAAAAAATTTTTTTTTAAACTTTTTTCAATTTTACACCGTGAGATATATATTCTACCCAAACACATTTGGAACTCTCCTGGGGTACCCTCACACATATTATTCCCTCATTTAGTGGATATTTTCACAAAAAAGAGAAATTTTCAAAAATCCAGAAAATTGGCTGAAAACGACTAAATATCAAGGACTCATTGGGAGAATCGCTCTGGAACTGAAATCGGAACGCTCACTGACATTTCCCCTATCTGAAAGTCTGATAAACGTTGGAAAAATGACAGTCCAAAAAAAAATTTTTCAACTTTTTACAATTTTACCCCCCGTCTGATATATATTCTACCCACACACATTTAGAACTCTCCTGGGGTACCCTCACACATATTATTCCCTCATTTAGTGGATATTTTCACAAAAAAGTAAAATTTTCCAAAAATCCAGAAAATTGCCTGAAAACGACTAAATATCAAGGACTCATTGGGCGAATCGCTCTGGAATTGAAATCGGAACGCTTACTGACATTTCCCCAATCTGAAAGTCTGATAAACGCCGGAAAAATGACTAAGTCCCAAAAAATTTTTTTTTCAATTTTACCCCCGTGGGATATATATTCTACCCACACACATTTGGAACTCTCCTGGGGTACCCTCACACATATAATTCCCTAATTAAGTGGATATTTTCACAAAAAAGTGAAACTTTCAAAAATCCAAATTATTGGCTGAAAACGACTAAATATCAAGGACTCATGGGGCGAATTGCTCTGGAACTGAAATTGGAACGCTCACTGTCATTTCCCCAATCTGAAAGTCTGATAAGCGCCGCAAAAATGACTAAGTCCAAAAAAAAAATGTTTCAACATTTTACAATTTTACCCCCCGTCTGATATATATTCTACCCACACACATTTGGAACTCTCCTGGGGTACCCTCACACATATTATTCCCTCATTTAGTGGATATTTTCACAAAAAAGTAAAATTTTCCAAAAATCCAGAAAATTGCCTGAAAACGACTAAATATCAAGGACTCATTGGGCGAATCGCTCTGGAACTGAAATCGGAACGCTCACTCCCTAGCTCACTCACTATCTGAAAGTTTGATAAATGCCGGAAAAATGACTAAGCCCAAAAAAAATTTTTTTAAACTTTTTTCAATTTTACACTGTGAGATATATATTCTACCCACACACATTTTCAACTCTCCTGGGGTACCCTCACACATATTATTCCCTCATTTAGTGGATATTTTCACAAAAAAGAGAAATTTTCAAAAATCCAGAAAATTGGCTGAAAACGACAAAATATCAAGGACTCATTGGGCGAATCGCTCTGGAACTGAAATCGGAACGCTTACTGACATTTCCCCAATTTGAAAGTCTGATAAACGCCGGAAAAATGACTAAGTCCAAAAAAAATTTTTTTTCAATTTTACCCCCGTGGGATATATATTCTACCCACACACATTTGCAACTCTCCTGGGGTACCCTCACACATATAATTCCCTAATTAAGTGGATATTTTCACAAAAAAGTGAAATTTTTAAAAATCCAAATTATTGGCTGAAAACGACTAAATATCAAGGACTCATGGGGCAAATCGCTCTGGAACTGAAATCGGAATGCTCACTGACATTTCCCCTATCTGAAAGTCTGATAAACGCCGGAAAAATGACTAAGTCCAAAAAAAAAATATTTTCAACTTTTTACAATTTTGCCCCCGTGGGATATATATTCTACCCACACACATTTGGAACTCTCCTGGGGTACCCTCACACATATTATTCCCTCATTTAGTGGATATTTTCACAAAAAAGTAAAATTTTCCAAAAATCCAGAAAATTGGCTGAAAACGACTAAATATCAAGGACTCATTGGGCGAATTGCTCTGGAACTGAAATCGGAACGCTCACTGTCATTTCCCCAATCTGAAAGCCTGATAAGCGCCGCAAAAATGACTAAGTCCAAAAAAAAAATGTTTTCAACTTTTTTAAATTTTACCCCCTGTCTGATATATATTCTACCCACACACATTTGGAACTCTCCTGGGGTACCCTCACACATATTATTCCCTCATTTAGTGGATATTTTCACAAAAAAGTAAAATTTGCAAAAATCCAGAAAATTGGCTGAAAATGACTAAATATCAAGGACTCATTGGGCGAATCGCACTGTAACTGAAATCGGAACGCTCACTGACATTTCCCCTATCTGAAAGTCTGATAAACGCCGTAAAAATGACTAAGTCCAAAAAATTTTTTTTTTCAATTTTACCGCCGTGGGATATATATTCTACCCACACACATTTGGAACTCTCCTGGGGTACCCTTACACATATTATTCCCTATTTAAGTGGATATTTTCACAAAAAAGTGAAATTTTCAAAAATCCAGAAAATTGGCTGAAAACGACTAAATATCAAGGACTCATTGGGCGAATCGCACTGTAACTGAAATCGGAACGCTCACTGACATTTCCCCAATCTGAAAGTCTGATAAACGCCGGAAAAATGACTAAGTCCAAAAAAATAATTTTTTCAACTTTTTTAAATTTTACCCCCGTGGGATATATATTCTACCCACACACATTTGGAACTCTCCTGGGGTACCCTCACACATATTATTCCCTCATTTAGTGGATATTTTCACAAAAAAGTAAAATTTTCCAAAAATCCAGAAAATTGCCTGAAAACGACTAAATATCAAGGACTCATTGGGCGAATCGCTCTGGAACTGAAATCGGAACGCTCACTGACATTTCCCCTATCTGAAAGTCTGATAAACGCCGTCAAAATGACTATGTCCAAAAAAATTTTTTTTCAATTTTACCCCCGTGGGATATATATTCTACCCACACACATTTGGAACTCTCCTGGGGTACCCTCACACATATTATTCCCTCATTTAGTGGATATTTTCACAAAAAAGTGAAATTTTCAAAAATCCAAAAAATTGCCTGACAACGACGAAATATCAAGGACTCATTGGGCGAATCGCTCTGGAACTGAAATCGGAATGCTCATTCCCTAGCTCACTCACTATCTGAAAGTCTGATAAATGCCGGAAAAATGACTAAGTCCAAAAAAAATTTTTTTTCAACTTTTTTCAATTATACACCGTGAGATATATATTCTACCCACACACATTTGGAACTCTCCTCGGGTACCCTCACACATATAATTCCCTAATTAAGTGGATATTTGCACAAAAAAGTGAAATTTTCAAAAATCCAAATTATTGGCTGAAAACGACTAAATATCAAGGACTCATGGGGCGAATCGGTCTGGAACTGAAATCGGAATGCTCACTGACATTTCCCCTATCTGAAAGTCTGATAAACGCCGGAAAAATGACTAAGTCCAAAAAAAAAAATATTTTCAACTTTTTACAATTTTGCCCCCGTGGGATATATATTCTACCCACACACATTTGGAACTCTCCTGGGGTACCCTCACACATATTATTCCCTCATTTAGTGGATATTTTCACAAAAAAGTAAAATTTTCCAAAAATCCAGAAAATTGGCTGTAAACGATTAAATATCAAGGACTCATTGGGCGAATTGCTCTGGAACTGAAATCGGAACGCTCACTGTCATTTCCCCAATCTGAAAGTCTGATAAACGCCGGAAAAATGACTAAGTCCAAAAAAATTTTTTTTTCAATTTTACCCCCGTGGGATAAATATTCTACCCACACACATTTGGAACTCTCCTGGGGTACCCTCACACATATAATTCCCTAATTAAGTGGATATTTTCACAAAAAAGTAAATTTTTAAAAAATCCAAATTTTTGGCTGAAAACGACTAAATATCAAGGACTCATGGGGCGAATCGCTCTGGAATTGAAATCGGAATGCTCACTGACTAGTGTTGAGCATTCCGATACTGAAATATCGGGTATCGGACGATATTCGCGGTATCGGAATTCCGATACTTAATTCCGATACTTTTACAATATCGAATACCGGAATCGGAAGTTCCCATAATGCCTGCGCTCTGCAGGGTCTCTGAAGGATGACAAGCTGGATGGCAGCGCTCAGCTGAGATCCAGCCTGTCATCAGAATGCCATCCCGGCGTGGGAGAATTCTCCTGATTGTTTAAAAGCCGGCGGGCGGTAAAAAGCCGCCGGCTTTTAAACAATCACACAGCCCCATACTGCTTCCCCGCAGCCTCCCACCCCGATCCTCCGCTCCTCTCGTCACCTCCCATCCCGATCGTAAGTTAGGACCGGGCGGGGAGCACAGCACCAAGGAGAGGGGAGCAAAGGACCCGGGCGGGGAAGCCGTCAGTGAAAAGACTTCACCGCCGGCTTTCCCGTTCTGTGCTGCGCTTTCCCGCCGGTTATTTCAAATGAACAGCTGAGGTATCAGGTGATGCCGATCAGCTGTTCATTTGAAGTAGCCGCGGTACCCTCAGAGGGTTCATGTGAGTTCATGCTTCACTGCATGAACTCACATGAACTTTACCACGGTCGCACAGGTCAGCCTCACCTCCCAGACCCGTCATGATTGGTGTGTGGTGGTGTCTGTGCGATGTGTGCGGGTGTGCGCGATGTCTGTGCGATGTGTGCGGGTGTGTGCGGTGTCTGTGCGATGTCTGCGGGTGTGTGTGTGCGGTGTCTGTGCGATGTCTGCGGGTGTGTGTGCGCGGTTTCTGTGCGATGTCTGGGGGTGTGTGCGGGAGTGCGCTGTGTCTGTGCGATGTGTGCGGGTGTGCGCGGTGTCTATGCGATGTCTGCGGGTGTGTGTGCGCGGTGTCTGTGCGATGTGTGCGGGTGTGTGTGCGTGCAGGCAGACATAGGCCGATGTGACACTACTACTCCCATCGGCCTATGTCTGTCCCCCGTCCACTCGTGCCAGCAGGATCAGCTCGATGGGAGCAGTAGTTCCCATCAGCCTGATCCTGCTATATAAATTGCCCTACTGTGTCCCCAATAAATTTTAAATACATGTCATTGGTGGCCAGTGGTTACCTCCAATGGATTAGTTTATACATTACCTGTCCCCGCCGATCGCCACCTAAAATAAAGTAAAAAATAAAAAACTACACCTATACTGACCTAGACACCTAATTCCCCGAAGCCATCGATCTCCTGTAATCAAATATAAAATAATAAACCACAACCTTATCCTTACCCCTCCGTAGTAGTCCACGAGTGTCCCACGAAGATCTCCAGTTCAGAGCAGCCACATAGAATGTGACCGCTCTGAACCGCTGCCGCCGCTAGAATGGCGGGGCCGTAAGGCAGCCCCGTCACTGCATAAGCGGGTTCACCGGAGTTCAGGCAGCGCTGCTCCGGTCAACTCCTTTACGGTCCTGCTGTATCGTGAGAAATTCCCACGGTACAGCAGTGCCGTAAAGGAGGTCTCCGGAGCAGCGCTGACTGAATGCACTCCGGTGACCTGTCAGTGGCTCCCGCTGCCGGGAGTGGACGTGTTCCCGGCAGCGTGAGCTTACAGCAGCCATGCACAGCTGTCACCATCTCCAGATGTGACAGCTGTGCATGGGAGATCAGCGCAGCAACGTGGACAGGTAACTATTTTTTTTTTAGTAAAATAAGAATTAAATAAAATGGAGTGTTTTATTTCAAATAAATTATTTTTTCTGGGTGTAGTGTGTTTTTTATTTTTAACACTTTGTAGGTTAGTAATGGGGGTGTCTTATAGACGCCCATCATTACTAACCTGGGCTTCATGGCAGCTGGCGCTGACATGAACCCCAACCCTATTACCCCCTGCCACCGCACCAGGGCAGCGTGGAAGAGCGAGGCTAAGTGCCAGAATTGGCGCATCCTATGGATGCGCCATTTCTGGGTCGGCTGACGGCTGGTGTTTCTAGCCTGGGAGGGGGCCAATATTCATGGCACCCTTCCTGGGCTATTAATATCAGCCCCCAGCTGTCTGCCTAGCCTTTGCTAGCTATTAAATTAGGGGGGACCCCACGTCATTTTTTTTGGGGGGCACCCATTTTAATAGCTAGTAAAGGCTAGGTATTCAGCTGGGGGCTGATATTAGTAGTCTGGGAAGATCCGTGGGTATTACCCCCTTCCCAGGCTTCAAACATCTTCCCCAGCCGTCTGCTTAACCTCCGCTAGAGACTAAAATTATGGGGGATCCCACTCCAATTATTTTTTTAAATAAATCCTTTATTTTAACACTAAATGACATTTGAGGAGTTAATAAAGATGCAGTCCCTAAATTATTATTTATTTTTTAATTAATTTTTCCCAAAAATTTTGACGTGGGCTTTGCCATATTTTTGTATGCCAGCCAGGTACAGCATCCAGCTTCTATGAACGCGCCATTTTCCGGGGCGGCTGCGGACTGCAATTTGCAGCGGGGGGGGGGCCCAGAAAGCTTGGGCCTCCCTGCGCTGCGGATTCCAGCCGCCAGCTGCCTAGTTGTACCTGGCTGGAAACAAAAATAGGGAGAAGCCCCACATATTTTTTTTTTTAATTATTTCATGAAATTCATGAAATAATAAAGAAAAAAAGGGCTTCCCTATATTGTTGTGTCCGGCCAGGTACAAATAGGCAGCTGGTGGTTGGGGGCAGCTCGTTCCTGCCTGCTGTACCTGGCTGGACACAAATATAGTGCGAAGCTCCACGTCAATTTTTTTTTAATTATTTCAGGAAATTCATGAAATAATTAAAAAAAAATTGATGTGGGGCTTCGTCCTATATTTGTGTCCAGCCAGGTACAGCAGGCAGAAATGGGCTGCCCCCAACCACCAGCTGCCTATTTGTACCTGGCCGGACACAACAATATAGGGAAGCCCTTTTTTTAAAAAATTATTTCATGAAATAATGAAAAAAAAATTGACGTGGAGCTTCGCACTATATTTGGGTCCAGCCAGGTACAGCAGGCAGGAACGTGCTGCCCACAACCACCAGCTGCCTATTTGTACCTGGCCGGACACAACAATATAGGGAAGCCGTTTTTTTCTTAATTATTTCATGAATTTCATGAAATAATTTAAAAAAAAAATACGTGGGGCTTCGCCCTATTTTTGTGTCCAGCCAGGTACAACTAGGCAGCTGGGGGCTGGAATCCGCAGCGCAGGGAGGCCCAAGCTTTCTGGGCCCCACCCACTGCAAATTGCAATCCGCAGCCGCCCCGGAAAATGGCGCCTTCATAGAAGCGCCATCTTCTGGCGCTGTACCCAACTCATCCAGGGCCCTGGTGCGGTGGCTCACTGGGTAATAAAAGGGTTAAGGCCAGCTTGGCATTATCAGCTGGCCCTAAGCCCGAAATTCATGGGGTCACGCCAATATTAGACATGACCACCATGAATTTCTAGTAAAGTATTTAAAAAAAACGCAACACCCAGAAAAAAGTCCTTTAATTGAAATAAAGACACAATTCTTTATTGTTCTAAATTAAACTATACTTACCATCACGCCCATTCCAGCTGAAGCCAACGATCTCCTGCAATAAAAGAAAAATAATAAACCAACCTCATCCTTACCTTCCCATGGATCCCATGACAGCTTCAGCTCTGCTACATCGAGATGACAGGCTGGACCGCAGCAGAACGCTGCCATCCAGCCTGTCATCGCGCAGACACTGAGAAGCGCAGGCATGCTTGCGCTCCTCAGTGTCTGGCTGTGACGGCATAAAGATGAGCCGAGTTCATGTCCAATGAACTCAGCTCACCTCATGCACGTCACTGACAGCGTGGGAAAATTCTCCTGCACTCAGCGCTTCAGCGTGAGAATTCTCCCACGCTGTCAGTGACGTGCATGAAGTGAGCTGAGTTCATTGGACATGAGCTCACCTCATGCACGTCACTGACAGCGTGGGGAAATTCTCACGCTGAAGCGCTGAGTGCAGGAGAATTTTCCCACGCTGTCAGTGACGTGCATGAGGTGAGGTCATGTCCAATGAACTCGGCTCACCTCATGCACATCACTGACAGCGTGGGAAAATTCTCCTGCACTCAGCACTTCAGCGTGAGAATTCTCCCACGCTGTCAGTGACGTGCATGAGGTGAGCCGAGTTCATTGGACATGAACTCGTCTCATCTTTATGCCGTCACAGCCAGACACTGCAGAGCGCAATCATGCCTGCGCTTCTCAGTGTCTGTGGGATGACAGGCTGGATGGCAGCGTTCTGCTGCGGTCCAGCCTGTCATCTCAATGTAGCAGAGCTGGAGCCGTCGTGGGAACCATGGAAAGGTAAGGATGAGGTTGCTTTATTATTTTTCTTTTATTGCAGGAGATCGTTGGCTTCAGCTGGAATGGGAGTGACGGTAAGTATGGTTTAATTTAGAACAATAAAGAATTGTGTGTTTATTTCAATTAAAGGACTTTATTCTGGGTGTTTGTGTTTTTTTTTTTACTTTCACTATGGGGTTAGTAATGGGGGTGTCTTATAGACGCCTCTCCATTACTAACCTGGGCTTGATGTCAGCTGGCATTATAAGTAGTTTTGAGCGATAACTTCCGATATCAGCAAATATCGTATCGGATTGGATCGGGCCGATACCCAAAAAGTATGAGATATCGCCGATTCCGATACCGGAAACCAATGCAAGTCAATGGGACACAAATATCGGAATGAAAATAAACCCTTTCTTTCCTTGTAGGTTAATTCTACATGAAGTAAAACAACTAAGAATAATGTAGAATGACATGAAAAGCCGGCAATTCATCGGCGGCATACACCGGTACCCGACAATTTACAACAGAAAGAATAGAGCATCACACACAGATTAGGTAGATAGAACCATGTCAGTCACATATATATGAAGTACAGTGACAGTGTTGCTTACAGAACTTGTCATTTAGTGTAAAGGATTTATTTAAAAAAATATTAGTGTTTTCATGCACTGTCTCTTTAAAAAAGCCGGCCGGCAATTCAGCAGCGGTACCCGACAATTTATAACAGACAGAATAGAGCTTCACACATAGATTAGATAGATAGAGACATGTCAGTCACATATATATGAAGTACAGTGACAGTGTTGCTTACTGTACTTGTCATTTAGTGTAAAGGATTTATTTAAAAAAATATTAGTGTTTTCATGCACTGTCTCTTTAAAAAAGTCGGCCGGCAATTCAGCAGCGGTACCCGACAATTTAGAATAGAAAGAATAGAGAATCACACATAGATTAGATAGATAGAAACATGTCAGTCACATATATATGAAGTACAGTGACAGTGTTGATTACTGTACTTGTCATTTAGTGTTAAAATAAAGGATTTATTTTAAAAAAAATTGGCGTGGGGTTCCCCTTAATTTTAGGCTCTAGCGGAGGTTAAGCAGATGGCTGGGGCAGATGTTTGAAGCCTGGGAAGGGGGTAATACCCACGGAGCTTCCCAGGCTATTAATATCAGCCCCCAGCTGAATACCTAGCCTTTACTAGCTATTAAAATGGGGGAACCCCCCAAAAAAAATAACGTGGGGTCCCCCCTAATTTAATAGCTAGCAAAGGCTAGGCAGACAGCTGGGGGCTGATTTTAATAGCCCAGGAAGGGTGCCATGAATATTGGCCCCCTCCCAGGCTAGAAACATCAGCCGTCAGCCGCCCCAGAAATGGCGCATCCATAGGATGCGCCAATTCTGGCACTTAGCCTCACTCTTCCCACTGCCCTGTAGCGGTGGCAGTGGGGTAATAGGGCTGGGGTTGATGTCAGCTTATAATGCCAGCTGACATCAAGCCCAGGTTAGTAATGGAGAGGCGTCTATAAGACACCCCCATTACTAACCCCATAGTCAAAGTTAAAGAAAAACACAAACACCCAGAATAAAGTCCTTTAATTGAAATAAACACACAATTCTTTATTGTTCTAAATTAAACCATACTTACCATCACGCCCATTCCAGCTGAAGCCAACGATCTCATACAATAAAAGAAAAATAATAAAGCAACATCATCCTTACCTTTCCATGGTTCCCACGACAGCTTCAGCTCTGCTACATCGAGATGACAGGCTGGACCGCAGCAGAACGCTGCCATCCAGCCTGTCATCCCGCAGACACTGAGAAGCGCAGGCTTGCTTGCGCTCCTCAGTGTCTGGCTGTGACGGCATAAAGATGAGCCGAGGTCAGGTCCAATGAACTCAGCTCACCTCATGCACGTCACTGACAGCGTGAGAAAATTCTCCTGCACTCAGCGCTTCAGCGTGAGAATTTTCCCACGCTGTCAGTGACGTGCATGAGGTGAGCTGAATTCATTGGACATGACCTCGGCTCATCTTTATGCCGTCACAGCCAGACACTGAGGAGTGCAAGCATGCCTGCGCTTCTCAGTGTCTGCGGGATGACAGGCTGAATGGCAGCGTTCTGCTGCGGTCCAGCCTGTCATCTCGATGTAGCAGAGCTGAAGCTGTCGCGGGAGCCATGGAAAGGTAAGGATGAGGTTGCTTTATTATTTTACTTTTATTGCAGGAGATCGTTGGCTTCAGCTGGAATGGGCGTGACGGTAAGTATGGTTTAATTTAGAACAATAAAGAATTGTGTGTTTATTTCAATTAAAGGACTTTATTCGGGGTGTTGTGTTTTTTTAAATACTTTACTAGAAATTCATGGTGGTCATGTCTAATATTGGCGTGACCCCATGAATTTCGGGCTTAGGGCCAGCTGATAATGCCAAGCTGGCCTTAACCCCTTTATTACCCAGTGAGCCACAGCACCAGGGCCCTGGATGAGTTGGGTACAGCGCCAGAAGATGGCGCTTCTATGAACGCGCCATTTTCTGGGGCAGCTGCGGACTGCAATTTGCAGCGGGGGTGGCCCAGAAAGCTTGGGTCTCCCTGCGCTGCGGATTCCAGCCCCCAGCTGCCTAGTTGTACCTGGCTGGGCACAAACATAGGGTGAAGACCCACGCATTTTTTTTTTTAATTATTTCATGAAATTCATGGAATAATTAAGAAAAAAAGGGCTTCCCTATATTGTTGTGTCCAACCAGGTACAAATAGGCAGCTGGTGGTTGGGGGCAGCCCGTTCCTGCCTGCTGTACCTGGCTGGACACAAATATAGTGCGAAGCCCCACGTCAATTTTTTTTAAATTATTTCAGGAAATTCATGAAATAATTAAAAAAAATTGATGTGGGGCTTCGCAATATATTTGTGTCCAGTCAGGTACAGCAGGCAGGAACGGGCTGCCCCCAACCACCAGCTGCCTATTTGTACCTAGCCGGACACAACAATATAGGGAAGCCCTTTTTTTCTTAATTATTCCATGAATTTCATGAATTTAAAAAAAAAATACGTGGGGCTTCGCCCTATTTTTGTGTCCAGCCAGGTACAACTAGGCAGCTGGGGGCTGGAATCTGCAGCGCAGGGAGACCCAAGCTTTCTGGGCCCCACCCGCTGCAAATTGCAGTCCGCAGCCGCCCCGGAAAATGGCGCGTTCATAGAAGCGCCATCTTCTGGCGCTGTACCCAACTCATCCAGGGCCCTGGTGCGGTGGCTCACTGGGTAATAAAGGGGTTAAGGCCAGCTTGGCATTATCAGCTGGCCCTAAGCCCGAAATTCATGGGGTCACGCCAATATTAGACATGACCACCATAAATTTCTAGTAAAGTATTTAAAAAAAACACAAACACCCAGAAAAAAGTCCTTTAATTGAAATAAACACACAATTCTTTATTGTTCTAAATAAAACCATACTTACCATCACGCCCATTCCAGCTGAAGCCAACGATCTCCTGCAATAAAAATAAAATAATAAACCAACATCATCCTTACCTTTCCATGGCTCCCACGACAGCTTCAGCTCTGCTACATTGAGATGACAGGCTGGACCGCAGCAGAACGCTGCCATCCAGCCTGTCATCCCGCAGACAATGAGAAGCGCAGGCCTGCTTGCGCTCCTCAGTGTCTGGCTGTGACGGCATCCAGATGAGCCGAGGTCATGTCCAATGAACTCGGCGCACCTCATGCACGTCACTGACAGCGTGGGAAAATTCTCACGCTGAAGCGCTGAGTGCAGGAGAATTTTCCCACGCTGTCAGTGACGTGCATGAGGTGAGCGGAGTTCATTGGACATGACCTCACCTCATGTATGACACTGACAGCGTGGGAGAATTCTCACGCTGAAGCGCTGAGTGCAGGAGAATTTTCCCACGCTGTCAGTGACGTGCATGAGGTGAGCCGAGTTCATTGCACATGACCTCGGCTCATCTGGATGCCGTCACAGCCTGACACTGAGGAGCGCAAGCATGCCTGCGCTTCTCAGTGTCTGCGGGATGACAGACTGGTTGGCAGCGTTGTGCTGCGGTCCAGCCTGTCATCTCGATGTAGCAGAGCTGGAGCCATCGTGGGATCCATGGAAAGGTAAGGATGAGGTTGCTTTATTATTTTTCTTTTATTGAAGGAGATCGTTGGCTTCAGCTGGAATGGGCGTGACGGTAAGTATGGTTTAATTTAGAACAATAAAGAATTGTGTCTTTATTTCAATTAAAGGACTTTTTTCTGGGTGTTTGTGTTTTTTTTAAATACTTTACTAGAAATTCATGGCGGTCATGTCTAATATTGGCGTGACCCCATGAATTTCGGGCTTAGGGCCAGCTGATAATGCCAAGCTGGCCTTAACCCCTTTATTACCCAGTGAGCCACCGCACCAGGGCCCTGGATGAGTTGGGTACAGCGCCAGAAGATGGCGCTTCTATGAACGCGCCATTTTCCGGGGCGGCTGCGGACTGCAATTTGCAGCAGGTGGGGCCCAGAAAGCTTGGGCCTCCCTGCGCTGCAGATTCCAGCCCCCAGCTGCCTAGTTGTACCTGGCTGGACACAAAAATAGGGTGAAGCCCCACGTATTTTTTTTTTTAATTATTTCATGAAATTCATGGAATAATTAAGAAAAAAAGGGCTTCCCTATATTGTTGTGTCCGGCTAGGTACAAATAGGCAGCTGGTGGTTGGGGGCAGCCCGTTCCTGCTTGCTGTACCTGACTGGACACAAATATAGGGCGAAGCCCCACATACATTTTTTTTAATTATTTCATGAATTTCCTGGAATAATTAAAAAAAAATTGACATGGGGCTTTGCACTATATTTGTGTCCAGCCAGGTACAGCAGGCAGGAACGGGCTGCCCCCAACCACCAGCTGCCTATTTGTACCTGGTTGGACACAACAATATAGGGAAGCCCTTTTTTTCTTAATTATTCCATGAATTTCATGAAATAATTAAAAAAAAAAAAAACGTGGAGCTTCTCCCTATTTTTTTGCCCAGCCAGGTACAACTAGGCAGCTGGGGGATGGAATCTGCAGCGCAGGGAGGCCCGAGCTTTCTGCCCCCCCCGCTGAAATTTGCAGTCCGCAGCCGCCCCAGAAAATGGCGCATTCATAGAAGCTGGATGCTGTACCTGGCTGGCATACAAAAATATGGCGAAGCCCACGTCAAAAGTTTTGGGAAAAATTAATTAAAAAATAAATAATAATTTAGGGACTGCATCTTTATTAACTCCTCAAATGTCATTTAGTGTTAAAATAAAGGATTTATTTAAAAAAAAAATGGCGTGGGATCCCCCATAATTTTAGTCTCTAGCGGAGGTTAAGCAGACGGCTGGGGCAGATGTTTGAAGCCTGGGAAGGGGGTAAAACCCACAGAGCTTCCCAGGCTACTAATATCAGCCCCCAGCTGAATACCTAGCCTTTACTAGCTATTAAAATGGGGGACCCCCCCAAAAAAAATGACGTGGGGTCCCCCCTATTTTAATAGCTAGCAAAGGCTAGGCAGACAGCTGGGGGCTGATATTAATAGCCCAGGAAGGGTGCCATGAATAATGGCCCCCTCCCAGGCTAGAAACACCAGCCGTCAGCCGCCCCAGAAATGGCGCATCCATAGGATGCGCCAATTCTGGCACTTAGCCTCGGTCTTCCACGCTGCCCTGGTGCGGTGGCAGGGGATAATAGTGGTGGGGTTCATGTCAGCGCCAGCTGCCATGAAGCCAAGGTTAGTAATGATGGGCGTCTATAAGACACCCCCATTACTAACCTACAAAGTGTTAAAAAGAAAAAACACACTACACCCAGAAAAAAATAATTTATTTGAAATAAAACAGACCATTTTATTTAATTCTTAGCTTACTAAAAATAATAGTTACCTGTCCACGTTCCTGCGCTGATCTCCCATGCACAGCTGTCACATCTGGAGATGGTGACAGCTGTGCATGGCTGCTGTAAGCTCACGCTGCCGGGAACACGTCCGCTCCCGGCAGCGGGAGCCCCTGACTGAGGTCACCGGAGTGCATTCAGTCAGCGCAGCTCCGGAGACCTCCTTTACGGCACTGCTGTACCGTGGGAATTTCTCACGATACAGCAGGGCCGTAAAGGAGCTAACCGGATCAGCGCTGCCTGAACTCCGGTGAACCCTTACGGCCCCGTCATTCTAGCGGCGGCAGCGGTTCAGAGCGGTCACATTCTATGTGGCTGCTCTGAACTGGAGATCTTCGTGGGACACTCGTGGACTACTACGGAGGGGTAAGGATAAGGTTGTGGTTTATTATTTTATATATTATTACAGGAGATCGATGGCTTCGGGGAATTAGGTGTCTAGGTGAGTATAGGTGTAGTTTTTTATTTTTTACTTTATTTTAAGTGGCGATCGGCGGGGACAGGTAATGTATGAACTAATTTATTGTAGGTAACCACTGGCCACCAATGAAGTGTATTTAAAATTTATTGGGGCACAGTAGGGCAATTTAAATAGCAGGATCAGGCTGAACTACTGCTCCCATCGAGCTGATCCTGCTGGCACGAGTGGACGGGGGACAGACATAGGCCGATGGGAGTAGTAGTGTCACATCGACCTATGTCTGCCTGCACGCACAGACACCGCGCACACCCGCACAAACATCGCACAGACACCCCGCACACATACACAGACATCGCACACACACCCCGCACACACACGCACAGACACCCGCACACACACGCACAGACACCCGCACACACACTAATCATGACCGGTCTGATGGTCTGGGAGGTGAGGCTGACCTGTGCGGCCGTGAGAAAGTTCATGTGAGTTCATGCAGTCAAGCATGAACTCACATGAACCCTCTGAGGGCACCGCGGCTACTTCAAATGAACAGCTGATCGGCATCAGCTGATACCTCAGCTGTTCATTTGAAATAACCGGCGGGAAAGCGCAGCACAGAACGGGAAAGCCGGCGGTGAAGTCTTTTCACTGCCGGCTTCCCCGCCCGGGTCCTTCGCTCCTTGGTGCTGCGCTCCCCGCCCAGTCCTAACTTACGATCGGGATGGGAGGTGGCGAGGGGAGCGGAGGATCGGGGTGGGAGGCTGCGGGGAAGCAGTATGGGGCTGTGTGATTGTTTAAAAGCCGGCGGCTTTTTACCGCGCGCCGGCTTTTAAACAATCAGGAGAATTCTTCCCCGCTGGGATGGCATTCTGATGACAAGCTGGATGGCAGCTGAGCGCTGCCATCCAGCTTGTCATCCTTCACAGACACTGCAGAGCGCAGGCATTATAGGAACTTCCGATTCCGGTATTCGATATTGTAAAAGTATCGGAATTAAGTATCGGAATTCCGATACCGCGAATATCGGCCGATACCCGATATTTCAGTATCGGAATGCTCAACACTAATTATAAGCTGACATCAACCCCAGCCCTATTACCCCACTGCCACCGCTACAGGGCAGTGGGAAGAGCGAGGCTAAGTGCCAGAATTGGCGCATCCTATGGATGTGCCATTTCTTGGGCGGCTGACGGCTGGTGTTTCTAGCCTGGGAGGGGGCCAATAATCATGGCTCCCTTCCTGGGCTATTAATATCAGCCCCCAGCTGTCTGCCTAGCCTTTGCTAGCTATTAAAATAGGGGGGACCCCACGTCATTTTTTTGGGGGGGTTCCCCATTTTAATAGCTAGTAAGGGCTAGGTATTCAGCTGGGGGCTGATATTAGTAGCCTGGGAAGCTCTGTGGGTATTACCCCCTTCCCAGGCTTCAAACATCTGCCCCAGCTGTCTGCTTAACTTCCGCTAGAGACTAAAATTAAGGGGAACCCCACGCCAATTTTTTTTTTTTAAATAAATCCTTTATTTTAACACTAAATGACAAGTACAGTAATCAACACTGTCACTGTACTTCTTATATATGTGACTGACATGTTTCTATCTATCTAATCTATGTGTGATCCTCTATTCTTTCTATTCTAAATTGTCGGGTACCGCTGCTGAATTGCCGGCCGGCTTTCTTAAAGAGACGGTGCATGAAAACACTATTATTTTTTTAAATAAATCCTTTACACTAAATGACAAGTACAGTAATCAACACTATCACTGTACTTCATATATATGTGACTGACATGTTTCTATCTATCTAATCTATGTGTGATTCTCTATTCCTTCTATTCTAAATTGTCGGGTGCAGACGCTGAATTGCCGGCCGGCTTTTTTAAAGAGACAGTGCATGAAAACACTATTATTTTTTTAAATAAATCCTTTACACTAAATGAAAAGTACAGTAAGCAACACTGTCCCTGTACTTCATATATATGTGACTGACATGTTTCTATCTATCTAATCTATGTGTGATTCTCTATTCTTTCTGTTGTAAATTGTCGGGTACCGGTGTATGCCGCTGATGAATTGCCGGCTTTTCGCATAATACATTCTACATTATTCTTAGTTGTTTTACTTCATGTAGAATTAACCTACAAGGAAAGAAAGGGTTTATTTTCATTCCGACATTAGTGTCCCATTGACTTGCATTGGTTTCCGGTATCGGAATCGGCGATATCCGATACTTTTTGAGTATCGGTCCGATCCAATCCGATACGATATTTCCTGATATCGGAAGGTATCGCTCAACACTATCACTGACATTTCCCCTATCTGAAAGTCTGATAAACGCCGAAAAAATGACTAAGTCCAAAAAAAAAATATTTTCAACTTTTTACAATTTTACCCCCGTGGGATATATATTCTACCCACACACATTTGGAACTCTCCTGGGGTACCCTCACACATATTATTCCCTCATTTAGTGGATATTTTCACAAAAAAGTAAAATTTTCCAAATATCCAGAAAATTGGCTGAAAACGACTAAATATCAAGGACTCATTGGGCGAATTGCTCTGGAACTGAAATCGGAACTCTCACTGACATTTCCCCAATCTGAAAGTCTGATAAGCGCCGCAAAAATGACTAAGTCCAAAAAAAAAATGTTTTCAACTTTTTTAAATTTTACCCCCTGTCTGATATATATTCTACCCACACACATTTGGAACTCTCCTGGGGTACCCTCACACATATTATTCCCTCATTTAGTGGATATTTTCACAAAAAAGTAAAATTTGAAAAAATCCAGAAAATTGGCTGAAAACGACTAAATATCAAGGACTCATTGGGCGAATCGCTCTGGAACTGAAATCGGAATGCTCACTGACATTTCCCCTATCTGAAAGTCTGATAAACGCTGGAAAAATGACAAAGTCCCAAAAAAATTTTTTTTCACTTTTTTTCAATTTTACCCCGTGGGATATATATTCTACCCACACACATTTGGAACTCTCCTGGGGTACCCTCACACATATTATTCCCTAATTAAGTGGATATTTTCACAAAAAAGTGAAATTTTCAAAAATCCAGAAAATTGGCTGAAAACGACTAAATATCAAGGGCTCATTGGGCGAATCGCACTGTAACTGAAATCGGAATGCTCACTGACATTTCCCCAATCTGAAAGTCTGATAAACGACGGAAAAATGACTAAGTCCAAAAAAATAATTTTTTCAACTTTTTTAAATTTTACCCCCGTGGGATATATATTCTACCCACACACATTTGGAACTCTCCTGGGGTACCCTCACACATATTATTCCCTCATTTAGTGGATATTTTCACAAAAAAGTGAAATTTTCAAAAATCCAGAAAATTGGCTGAAAATGACTAAATGTCAAGGACTCATTGGGCGAATCGCTCTGGAACTGAAATTGTTATGCTCACTGAAATTTGCCCTATCTGAAAGTCTGATAAACGCCGGAAAAATGACTAAATCCAAAAAAAAAATGTTTTCAACTTTTTTCAATTTTATCCCCGTGGGATATATATTCTACCCACACACATTTGGAACTCTCCTGGGGTACCCTCACACATATTATTCCCTCATTTAGTGGATATTTTCACAAAAAAGTGAAATTTTCAAAAATCCAAAAAATTGGCTGAAAACGACTAAATATCAAGAACTCATTGGGCGAATCGCTCTGGAACTGAAATCGGAACGCTCACTACCTAGCTCACTCCCTATCTGAAAGTCTGATAAATGCCGGAAAAAATGCCTAAGTCCAAAAAAAATTTTTTTTCAACTTTTTTCAATTTTACACCGTGAGATATATATTCTACCCACACACATTTGGAACTCTCCTGGCGTACCCTCACACATATTATTCCCTCATTTAGTGGATATTTTCACAAAAAAGTGAAATTTTCAAAAATCCAGAAAATTGGCTGAAAACTACTAAATATCAAGGACTCATTGGGCGAATCACTCTGTAACTGAAATTGGAATGCTGACTGACATTTGCCCTATCTGAAAGTCTGATAAACGCCGGAAAAATGACTAAATCCAAAAAAAAAATGTTTTCAACTTTTTTCAATTTTACCCCCGTGGGATATATATTCTACCCACACACATTTGGAACTCTCCTGGGGTACCCTCACACATATTATTCCCTCATTTAGTGGATATTTTCACAAAAAAGTAAAATTTGCAAAAATCCAGAAAATTGGCTGAAAACGACTAAATATCAAGGACTCATTGGGCGAATCGCTCTGGAACTGAAATCGGAATGCTCACTGACATTTCCCCTATCTGAAAGTCTGATAAATGCTGGAAACATGACTAAGTCCAAAAAAAATTTTTTTTCAACTTTTTTCAATTTTACACCGTGAGATATATATTCTACCCACACACATTTGGAACTCTCCTGGGGTACCATCACACATATTATTCCCTCATTTAGTGGATATTTTCACAAAAAAGTGAAATTTTCAAAAATCCAGAAAATTGGCTGAAAACTACTAAATATCAAGGACTCATTGGGCGAATCACTCTGTAACTGAAATTGGAATGCTGACTGACATTTGCCCTATCTGAAAGTCTGATAAACGCCGGAAAAATGACTAAATCCAAAAAAAAAATGTTTTCAACTTTTTTCAATTTTACCCCCGTGGGATATATATTCTACCCACACACAGTTGGAACTCTCCTGGGGTACCCTCACACATATTATTCCCTCATTTAGTGGATATTTTCACAAAAAAGTAAAATTTGCAAAAATCCAGAAAATTGGCTGAAAACGACTAAATATCAAGGACTCATTGGGCGAATCGCTCTGGAACTGAAATCGGAATGCTCACTGACATTTCCCCTATCTGAAAGTCTGATAAATGCTGGAAACATGACTAAGTCCAAAAAAAATTTTTTTTCAACTTTTTTCAATTTTACACCGTGAGATATATATTCTACCCACACACATTTGGAACTCTCCTGGGGTACCATCACACATATTATTCCCTCATTTAGTGGATATTTTCACAAAAAAGTGAAATTTTCAAAAATCCAGAAAATTGGCTGAAAATGACTAAATGTCAAGGACTCATTGGGCGAATCGCTCTGGAACTGAAATTGGAATGCTCACTGAAAGTTGCCCTATCTGAAAGTCTGATAAACGCCGGAAAAATGACTAAATCCAAAAAAAAAATGTTTTCAACTTTTTTCAATTTTATCCCGGTGGGATATATATTCTACCCACACACATTTGGAACTCTCCTGGGGTACCCTCACACATTTTATTCCCTCATTTAGTGGATATTTTCACAAAAAAGTGAAATTTTCAAAAATCCAGAAAATTGGCTGAAAACGACTAAATATCAAGAACTCATTGGACGAATCGCTCTGGAACTGAAATCGGAATGCTCACTACCTAGCTCACTCCCTATCTGAAAGTCTGATAAATGCCGGAAAAAATGCCTAAGTCCAAAAAAAATTTTTTTTCAACTTTTTTCAATTTTACACCGTGAGATATATATTCTACCCACACACATTTGGAACTCTCCTGGGGTACCCTCACACATATTATTCCCTCATTTAGTGGATATTTTCACAAAAAAGTGAAATTTTCAAAAATCCAGAAAATTGGCTGAAAACGACAAAATATCAAGGACTCATTGGGCGAATCAGTCTGGAACTGAAATTTGAATGCTGACTGACATTTGCCCTATCTGAAAGTCTGATAAACGCCGGAAAAATGACTAAATCCAAAAAAAAAATGTTTTCAACTTTTTTCAGTTTTACCCCCGTGGGATATATATTCTACCCAAACACATTTGGAACTCTCCTGGGGTACCCTCACACATACTATTCCCTCATTTAGTGGATATTTTCACAAAAAAGTGAAATTTTCAAAAATCCAAATTATTGGCTGAAAACGACTATATATCAAGGACTCATGGGGCGAATCGCTCTGGAACTGAAATCGGAATACTCACTGACATTTTCCCTATCTGAAAGTCTGATAAACGCCGGAAAAATGACTAATTTCAAAAAAAAAAATTTTCAACTTTTTACAATTTTACCCCCGTGGGATATATATTCTACCCACACACATTTGGAACTCTCCTGGGGTACCCTCACACATATTATTCCCTCATTTAGTGGATATTTTCACAAAAAAGTACAATTTTCAAAAATCCAGAAAATTGGCTGAAAACGACTAAATATGAAGGACTCATTAGGCGAATCGCTCTGGAACTGAAATCGGAATGCTCACTGACATTTCCCCTATCTGAAAGTCTGATAAACACCGGAAAACTGACTAAGTCCAAAAAAAAATGTTTTCAACTTTTTTCAATTTTAATCCTGTTTGATATATATTCTACCCACACAAATTTGGAACTCTCCTGGGGTACCCTCACACATATTATTCCCTCATTTAGTGGATATTTTCACAAAAAAGTGAAATTTTCAAAAATCCTGAAAATTGGCCGAAAATGACTAAATATCAAGGACACATTGGGCGAATCGCTCTGGAACTGAAATTGGAACGCTCACTGACATTTCCCCTATCTGAAAGTCTGATAAACGCTCGAAAAATTACTAAGTCCAAAAAAAAAATTTTTTCAACTTTTTTCTATTTTACCCCCCGTGTGATATATATTCTACCCCCACACATTTGGAACTCTCCTGGGGTACCCTCACACAATTTATTCTCTCATTTAGTGGATATTTTCATAAAAAAGCAAAATTTTCAAAAATTCAGAAAATTGGCTGAAAACAACTAAATATCAAGGACTCATTGGGCAAATCGCTCTGGAACTGAAATCGGAATGCTCACTGACATTTCCCCTATCTGAAAGTCTGATAAATGCTGGAAACATGACTAAGTCCAAAAAAAATTTTTTTTCAACTTTTTTCAATTTTACACCGTGAGATATATATTCTACCCACACACATTTGGAACTCTCCTGGGGTACCATCACACATATTATTCCCTCATTTAGTGGATATTTTCACAAAAAAGTGAAATTTTCAAAAATCCAGAAAATTGGCTGAAAATTTCAAGGACTCATTGGGCGAATCGCTCTGGAACTGAAATTGGAATGCTCACTGAAAGTTGCCCTATCTGAAAGTCTGATAAACGCCGGAAAAATGACTAAATCCAAAAAAAAAATGTTTTCAACTTTTTTCAATTTTATCCCGGTGGGATATATATTCTACCCACACACATTTGGAACTCTCCTGTGGTACCCTCACACATATTATTCCCTCATTTAGTGGATATTTTCACAAAAAAGTGAAATTTTCAAAAATCCAGAAAATTGGCTGAAAACGACTAAATATCAAGAACTCATTGGACGAATCGCTCTGGAACTGAAATCGGAATGCTCACTACCTAGCTCACTCCCTATCTGAAAGTCTGATAAATGCCGGAAAAAATGCCTAAGTCCAAAAAAAATTTTTTTTCAACTTTTTTCAATTTTACACCGTGAGATATATATTCTACCCACACACATTTGGAACTCTCCTGGGGTACCCTCACACATATTATTCCCTCATTTAGTGGATATTTTCACAAAAAAGTGAAATTTTCAAAAATCCAGAAAATTGGCTGAAAACGACAAAATATCAAGGACTCATTGGGCGAATCAGTCTGGAACTGAAATTGGAATGCTGACTGACATTTGCCCTATCTGAAAGTCTGATAAACGCCGGAAAAATGACTAAATCCAAAAAAAAAATGTTTTCAACTTTTTTCAATTTTACCCCCGTGGGATATATATTCTACCCAAACACATTTGGAACTCTTCTGGGGTACCCTCACACATATTATTCCCTCATTTAGTGGATATTTTCACAATAAAGTGAAATTTTCAAAAATCCAATTTATTGGCTGAAAACGACTAAATATCAAGGACTCATGGGGCGAATCGCTCTGGAACTGAAATCGGAATACTCACTGACATTTTCCCTATCTGAAAGTCTGATAAACGCCGGAAAAATGACTAATTTCAAAAAAAAAAATTTTCAACTTTTTACAATTTTACCCCCGTGGGATATATATTCTACCCACACACATTTGGAACTCTCCTGGGGTACCCTCACACATATTATTCCCTCATTTAGTGGATATTTTCACAAAGAAGTACAATTTTCAAAAATCCAGAAAATTGGCTGAAAACGACTAAATATGAAGGACTCATTAGGCGAATCGCTCTGGAACTGAAATCGGAATGCTCACTGACATTTCCCCTATCTGAAAGTCTGATAAACACCGGAAAACTGACTAAGTCCAAAAAAAAATGTTTTCAACTTTTTTCAATTTTAATCCTGTTTGATATATATTCTACCCACACAAATTTGGAACTCTCCTGGGGTACCCTCACACATATTATTCCCTCATTTAGTGGATATTTTCACAAAAAAGTGAAATTTTCAAAAATCCTGAAAATTGGCCGAAAATGACTAAATATCAAGGACACATTGGGCGAATCGCTCTGGAACTGAAATTGGAATGCTCACTGACATTTCCCCTATCTGAAAGTCTGATAAACGCCCGAAAAATGACTAAGTCCAAAAAAAAAATTTTTTCAACTTTTTTCAATTTTACCCCCCGTGTGATATATATTCTACCCACACACATTTGGAACTCTCCTGGGGTACCCTCACACAATTTATTCCCTCATTTAGTGGATATTTTCATAAAAAAGCAAAATTTTCAAAAATTCAGAAAATTGGCTGAAAACAACTAAATATCAAGGACTCATTGGGCAAATCGCTCTGGAACTGAAATCGGAATGCTCACTGACATTTCCCCTATCTGAAAGTCTGATAAATGCCGGAAAAATGCCTAAGTCCAAAAAAAATTTTTTTTCAACTTTTTTCAATTTTACACCGTGAGATATATATTCTACCCACACACATTTGGAACTCTCCTGGGGTACCATCACACATATTATTCCCTCATTTAGTGGATATTTTCACAAAAAAGTGAAATTTTCAAAAATCCTGAAAATTGGCTGAAAATGACTAAATGTCAAGGACTCATTGGGCGAATCGCTCTGGAACTGAAATTGGAATGCTCACTGAAATTTGCCCTATCTGAAAGTCTGATAAACGCCGGAAAAATGACTAAATCCAAAAAAAAAATGTTTTCAACTTTTTTCAATTTTATCCCCGTGGGATATATATTCTACCCACACACATTTGGAACTCTCCTGGGGTACCCTCACACATATTATTCCCTCATTTAGTGGATATTTTCACAAAAAAGTGAAATTTTCAAAAATCCAGAAAATTGGCTGAAAACGACTAAATATCAAGAACTCATTGGGCGAATCGCTCTGGAACTGAAATCGGAATGCTCACTACCTAGCTCACTCCCTATCTGAAAGTCTGATAAATGCCGGAAAAAATGCCTAAGTCCAAAAAAAATTTTTTTTCAACTTTTTTCAATTTTACACCGTGAGATATATATTCTACCCACACACATTTGGAACTCTCCTGGGGTACCCTCACACATATTATTCCCTCATTTAGTGGATATTTTCACAAAAAAGTGAAATTTTCAAAAATCCAGAAAATTGGCTGAAAACGACAAAATATCAAGGACTCATTGGGCGAATCAGTCTGGAACTGAAATTTGAATGCTGACTGACATTTGCCCTATCTGAAAGTCTGATAAACGCCGGAAAAATGACTAAATCCAAAAAAAAAATGTTTTCAACTTTTTTCAGTTTTACCCCCGTGGGATATATATTCTACCCAAACACATTTGGAACTCTCCTGGGGTACCCTCACACATACTATTCCCTCATTTAGTGGATATTTTCACAAAAAAGTGAAATTTTCAAAAATCCAAATTATTGGCTGAAAACGACTATATATCAAGGACTCATGGGGCGAATCGCTCTGGAACTGAAATCGGAATACTCACTGACATTTTCCCTATCTGAAAGTCTGATAAACGCCGGAAAAATGACTAATTTCAAAAAAAAAAATTTTCAACTTTTTACAATTTTACCCCCGTGGGATATATATTCTACCCACACACATTTGGAACTCTCCTGGGGTACCCTCACACATATTATTCCCTCATTTAGTGGATATTTTCACAAAAAAGTACAATTTTCAAAAATCCAGAAAATTGGCTGAAAACGACTAAATATGAAGGACTCATTAGGCGAATCGCTCTGGAACTGAAATCGGAATGCTCACTGACATTTCCCCTATCTGAAAGTCTGATAAATGCCGGAAAACTGACTAAGTCCAAAAAAAAATGTTTTCAACTTTTTTCAATTTTAATCCTGTTTGATATATATTCTACCCACACAAATTTGGAACTCTCCTGGGGTACCCTCACACATATTATTCCCTCATTTAGTGGATATTTTCACAAAAAAGTGAAATTTTCAAAAATCCTGAAAATTGGCCGAAAATGACTAAATATCAAGGACACATTGGGCGAATCGCTCTGGAACTGAAATTGGAACGCTCACTGACATTTCCCCTATCTGAAAGTCTGATAAACGCTCGAAAAATTACTAAGTCCAAAAAAAAAATTTTTTCAACTTTTTTCTATTTTACCCCCCGTGTGATATATATTCTACCCCCACACATTTGGAACTCTCCTGGGGTACCCTCACACAATTTATTCTCTCATTTAGTGGATATTTTCATAAAAAAGCAAAATTTTCAAAAATTCAGAAAATTGGCTGAAAACAACTAAATATCAAGGACTCATTGGGCAAATCGCTCTGGAACTGAAATCGGAATGCTCACTGACATTTCCCCTATCTGAAAGTCTGATAAATGCTGGAAACATGACTAAGTCCAAAAAAAATTTTTTTTCAACTTTTTTCAATTTTACACCGTGAGATATATATTCTACCCACACACATTTGGAACTCTCCTGGGGTACCATCACACATATTATTCCCTCATTTAGTGGATATTTTCACAAAAAAGTGAAATTTTCAAAAATCCAGAAAATTGGCTGAAAATTTCAAGGACTCATTGGGCGAATCGCTCTGGAACTGAAATTGGAATGCTCACTGAAAGTTGCCCTATCTGAAAGTCTGATAAACGCCGGAAAAATGACTAAATCCAAAAAAAAAATGTTTTCAACTTTTTTCAATTTTATCCCGGTGGGATATATATTCTACCCACACACATTTGGAACTCTCCTGTGGTACCCTCACACATATTATTCCCTCATTTAGTGGATATTTTCACAAAAAAGTGAAATTTTCAAAAATCCAGAAAATTGGCTGAAAACGACTAAATATCAAGAACTCATTGGACGAATCGCTCTGGAACTGAAATCGGAATGCTCACTACCTAGCTCACTCCCTATCTGAAAGTCTGATAAATGCCGGAAAAAATGCCTAAGTCCAAAAAAAATTTTTTTTCAACTTTTTTCAATTTTACACCGTGAGATATATATTCTACCCACACACATTTGGAACTCTCCTGGGGTACCCTCACACATATTATTCCCTCATTTAGTGGATATTTTCACAAAAAAGTGAAATTTTCAAAAATCCAGAAAATTGGCTGAAAACGACAAAATATCAAGGACTCATTGGGCGAATCAGTCTGGAACTGAAATTGGAATGCTGACTGACATTTGCCCTATCTGAAAGTCTGATAAACGCCGGAAAAATGACTAAATCCAAAAAAAAAATGTTTTCAACTTTTTTCAATTTTACCCCCGTGGGATATATATTCTACCCAAACACATTTGGAACTCTTCTGGGGTACCCTCACACATATTATTCCCTCATTTAGTGGATATTTTCACAATAAAGTGAAATTTTCAAAAATCCAATTTATTGGCTGAAAACGACTAAATATCAAGGACTCATGGGGCGAATCGCTCTGGAACTGAAATCGGAATACTCACTGACATTTTCCCTATCTGAAAGTCTGATAAACGCCGGAAAAATGACTAATTTCAAAAAAAAAAATTTTCAACTTTTTACAATTTTACCCCCGTGGGATATATATTCTACCCACACACATTTGGAACTCTCCTGGGGTACCCTCACACATATTATTCCCTCATTTAGTGGATATTTTCACAAAGAAGTACAATTTTCAAAAATCCAGAAAATTGGCTGAAAACGACTAAATATGAAGGACTCATTAGGCGAATCGCTCTGGAACTGAAATCGGAATGCTCACTGACATTTCCCCTATCTGAAAGTCTGATAAACACCGGAAAACTGACTAAGTCCAAAAAAAAATGTTTTCAACTTTTTTCAATTTTAATCCTGTTTGATATATATTCTACCCACACAAATTTGGAACTCTCCTGGGGTACCCTCACACATATTATTCCCTCATTTAGTGGATATTTTCACAAAAAAGTGAAATTTTCAAAAATCCTGAAAATTGGCCGAAAATGACTAAATATCAAGGACACATTGGGCGAATCGCTCTGGAACTGAAATTGGAATGCTCACTGACATTTCCCCTATCTGAAAGTCTGATAAACGCCCGAAAAATGACTAAGTCCAAAAAAAAAATTTTTTCAACTTTTTTCAATTTTACCCCCCGTGTGATATATATTCTACCCACACACATTTGGAACTCTCCTGGGGTACCCTCACACAATTTATTCCCTCATTTAGTGGATATTTTCATAAAAAAGCAAAATTTTCAAAAATTCAGAAAATTGGCTGAAAACAACTAAATATCAAGGACTCATTGGGCAAATCGCTCTGGAACTGAAATCGGAATGCTCACTGACATTTCCCCTATCTGAAAGTCTGATAAATGCCGGAAAAATGCCTAAGTCCAAAAAAAATTTTTTTTCAACTTTTTTCAATTTTACACCGTGAGATATATATTCTACCCACACACATTTGGAACTCTCCTGGGGTACCATCACACATATTATTCCCTCATTTAGTGGATATTTTCACAAAAAAGTGAAATTTTCAAAAATCCTGAAAATTGGCTGAAAATGACTAAATGTCAAGGACTCATTGGGCGAATCGCTCTGGAACTGAAATTGGAATGCTCACTGAAATTTGCCCTATCTGAAAGTCTGATAAACGCCGGAAAAATGACTAAATCCAAAAAAAAAATGTTTTCAACTTTTTTCAATTTTATCCCCGTGGGATATATATTCTACCCACACACATTTGGAACTCTCCTGGGGTACCCTCACACATATTATTCCCTCATTTAGTGGATATTTTCACAAAAAAGTGAAATTTTCAAAAATCCAGAAAATTGGCTGAAAACGACTAAATATCAAGAACTCATTGGGCGAATCGCTCTGGAACTGAAATCGGAACGCTCACTACCTAGCTCACTCCCTATCTGAAAGTCTGATAAATGCCGGAAAAAATGCCTAAGTCCAAAAAAAATTTTTTTTCAACTTTTTTCAATTTTACACCGTGAGATATATATTCTACCCACACACAATTGGAACTCTCCTGGGGTACCCTCACACATATTATTCCCTCATTTAGTGGATATTTTCACAAAAAGTGAAATTTTCAAAAATCCAGAAAATTGGCTGAAAACGAGTAAATATCAAGGACTCATTGGGCGAATCACTCTGGAACTGAAATTGGAATGCTGACTGACATTTGCCCTATCTGAAAGTCTGATAAACGCCGGAAAAATGACTAAATCCAAAAAAAAAATGTTTTCAACTTTTTTCAATTTTACCCCCGTGGGATATATATCCTACCCACACACATTTGGAACTCTCCTGGGGTACCCTCACACATATTATTCCCTCATTTAGTGGATATTTTCACAAAAAAGTGAAATTTTCAAAAATTCAGAAAATTGTCTGAAAACGACTAAATATCAAGGACTCATTGGGCGAATCGCTCTGGAACTGAAATCGAAACGCTCACTGACATTTCCCCTATCTGAAAGTCTGATAAACTTCGGAAAAATGACTAAGTCTAAAAAAAAAATTTTTCAACTGTTTTCAATTTTACCCCCGTGGGATATATATTCTACCCACACACATTTGGAACTCTCCTGGGGTACCCTCACACATATTATTCCCTCATTTAGTGGATATTTTCACAAAAAAGTGAAATTTTCAAAAATCCAGAAAATTGGCTGAAAACGACTAAATATCAAGGACTCATTGGGCGAATCGCTCTGGAACTGAAATCGGAATGCTCACTGACATTTTCCCTATCTGAAAGTCTGATAAACGCCGGAAAAATGACTAAATCCCCCAAAAAAATGTTTTCAACTTTTTTCAATTTTACCCCCGTGGGATATATATTCTACCCACACACATTTGGAAATCTCCTGGGGCACCCTCACACATATTTTTCCCTCATTAAGTGGATATTTTCACAAAAAAGTGAAATTTTCAAAAATCCAGAAAATTGGCTGAAAACGACGAAATATCAAGGACTCATTGGGCGAATCGCTCTGGAACTGAAATCGGAACGCTCACTGACAATTCCCCTATCTGAAAGTCTGATAAACGCCGGAAAAATGACTAAATCCAAAAAAAAAATGTTTTCAACTTTTTTCAATTTTACCCCCGTGGGATATATATTCTACCCACACACATTTGGAACTCTCCTGGGGTACCCTCACACATGTTTTTCTCTCATTTAGTGGATATGTTCGCAAAAAAGTGAAATTTTCAAAAATCAAGAAAATTGGCTGAAAACGACTAAATATCAAGGACTCATTGGGCGAATCGCTCTTGAACTGAAATCGGAACGCTCACTGACATTTGCCCGATCTGAAAGTCTGATAAACGCCGGAAAAATGACTAAGTTAAAAAAAAAAATGTTTTCAACTTTTTCAATTTTACCCCCGTGGGATATATATTCTACCCACACACATTTGGAACTCTCCTGGGGTACCCTCACACATATTATTCCCTCATTTAGTGGATATTTTCAGAAAAAAGTGAAATTTTCAAAAATCCCAAAAATTGGCTGAAAAAGACTAAATAACAAGGACTCAATGGGCGAAGCGCTCTGGAACTGAAATCGGAACGCTCACTGACATTTCCCCTATCTGAAAGTCTGATAAACGCCGGAAAAATGGCTAAGTCCAAAAAAAAAATGTTTTCAACTTTTTTCAATTTTACCCCCGTGGGATATACATTCTACCCACACACATTTGGAACTCCCCTGGGGTACCCTCACACATATTATTCCCTCATTTAGTGGATATTTTCACAAAAAAGTGAAATTTTCAAAAATCCAAAATATTGGCTGAAAACGACTTAATATCAAGGACTCATTGGGCGAATCGCTCTGGAACTGAAATCGAAACACTCACTGACATTTCCCCTATCTGAAAGTCTGATAAACGCCGGAAAAATGACTAAGTCCAAAAAAAAATGTTTTCAACTTTTTTCAATTTTACCCCCGTGGGATATATATTCTACCCACACACATTTGGAACTCTCCTGGGGTACTCTCACACATATTATTCCCTCATTTAGCGGATATGTTCACAAAAAAGTGAAATTTTCAAAAATCCAGAAAATTGGCTGAAAACGACTAAATATCAAGGACTCATTGGGCGAATCGCTCTGGAACTGAAATCGGAATGCTCACTGACATTTCCCCTATGTGAAAGTCTGACAAACGCCGGAAAAATGACTAAGTCAAAAAAAAAATATTTTTTCAACTTTTTTCAATTTTAATCCTGTGGGATATATATCCTACCCACACATATTTGGAAGTCTCCTGGGGTATCCTCACACATATTATTCCCTCATTTAGTGGATATTTTCACAAAAAAAGTGAAATTTTCAAAAATCCAGAAAATTGGCTGAAAATGTCTAAATATCAAGGACTCATTGGGTGAATCGCTCTGGAACTCAAATCAGAACGCTCACTGACATTTCCCCTATCTAAAAGTCTGATGAACGCCCGAAAAATGACGAAGTCCAAAAAAAAATTTTTTTCAACTTTTTTCAATTTTACCCCCCGTGTGATATATATTCTACCCACACACATTTGGAACTCTCCTGGGGTACCCTCACACATATTATTCCCTCATTTAGTGGATATTTTCATAAAAAAGTGAAATTTTCAAAAATCAAGAAAATTGGCTGAAAACAACTAAATATCAAGGACTCATTGGGCGAATCGCTCTGGAACTGAAATCGGAACGCTCACTGACAATTCCCCTATCTGAAAGTCTGATAAACGCCTGAAAAATGACTAAGTCAAAAAAATATATTTTTTCAACATTTTTCAATTTTAATCCTGTGGGATATATATCCCACCCACACATATTTGGAAGTCTCCTGGGGTATCCTCACACATATTATTCCCTCATTTAGTGGATATTTTCACAAAAAAAGAGAAATTTTCAAAAATCCAGAAAATTGGCTGAAAATGTCTAAGTATCAAGGACTCATTGGGTGAATCGCTCTGGAACTGAAATCAGAACGCTCACTGAAATTTCCCCTATCTGAAAGTCTGATAAACACCGGAAAAATGACTAAGTCTAAAAAAAAAATTTTTCAACTGTTTTCAATTTTACCCCCGTGGGATATATATTCTACCCACACACATTTGGAACTCTCCTGGGGTACCCTCACACATATTATTCCCTCATTTAGTGGATATTTTCACAAAAAAGTGAAATTTTCAAAAATCCAGAAAATTGGCTGAAAACGACTAAATATCAAGGACTCATTGGGCGAATCGCTCTGGAACTGAAATCGGAATGCTCACTGACATTTGCCCTATCTGAAAGTCTGATAAACGCCGGAAAAATGACTAAATCCCCCAAAAAAATGTTTTCAACTTTTTTCAATTTTACCCCCGTGGGATATATATTCTACCCACACATTTGGAACTCTCCTGGGGCACCCTCACACATATTTTTCCCTCATTAAGTGGATATTTTCACAAAAAAGTGAAATTTTCAAAAATCCAGAAAATTGGCTGAAAACGACGAAATATCAAGGACTCATTGGGCGAATCGCTCTGGAACTGAAATCGGAACGCTCACTGACAATTCCCCTATCTGAAAGTCTGATAAACGCCGGAAAAATGACTAAATCCAAAAAAAAAATGTTTTCAACTTTTTTCAATTTTACCCCCGTGGGATATATATTCTACCCACACACATTTGGAACTCTCCTGGGGTACCCTCACACATGTTTTTCTCTCATTTAGTGGATATGTTCACAAAAAAGTGAAATTTTCAAAAATCAAGAAAATTGGCTGAAAACGACTAAATATCAAGGACTCATTGGGCGAATCGCTCTTGAACTGAAATCGGAACGCTCACTGACATTTGCCCGATCTGAAAGTCTGATAAACGCCGGAAAAATGACTAAGTTAAAAAAAAAAATGTTTTCAACTTTTTCAATTTTACCCCCGTGGGATATATATTCTACCCACACACATTTGGAACTCTCCTGGGGCACCCTCACACATATTTTTCCCTCATTAAGTGGATATTTTCACAAAAAAGTGAAATTTTCAAAAATCCAGAAAATTGGCTGAAAACGACGAAATATCAAGGACTCATTGGGCGAATCGCTCTGGAACTGAAATCGGAACGCTCACTGACAATTCCCCTATCTGAAAGTCTGACAAACGCCGGAAAAATGACTAAGTCAAAAAAAAATATTTTTTCAACTTTTTTCAATTTTAATCCTGTGGGATATATATCCTACCCACACATATTTGGAAGTCTCCTGGGGTATCCTCACACATATTATTCCCTCATTTAGTGGATATTTTCACAAAAAAAGTGAAATTTTCAAAAATCCAGAAAATTGGCTGAAAATGTCTAAATATCAAGGACTCATTGGGTGAATCGCTCTGGAACTCAAATCAGAATGCTCACTGACATTTCCCCTATCTAAAAGTCTGATGAACGCACGAAAAATGACGAAGTCCAAAAAAAAATTTTTTTCAACTTTTTTCAATTTTACCCCCCGTGTGATATATATTCTACCCACACACATTTGGAACTCTCCTGGGGTACCCTCACACATATTATTCCCTCATTTAGTGGATATTTTCATAAAAAAGTGAAATTTTCAAAAATCAAGAAAATTGGCTGAAAACAACTAAATATCAAGGACTCATTGGGCGATTCGCTCTGGAACTGAAATCGGAACGCTCACTGACAATTCCCCTATCTGAAAGTCTGATAAACGCCTGAAAAATGACTAAGTCAAAAAAATATATTTTTTCAACATTTTTCAATTTTAATCCTGTGGGATATATATCCCACCCACACATATTTGGAAGTCTCCTGGGGTATCCTCACACATATTATTCCCTCATTTAGTGGATATTTTCACAAAAAAAGAGAAATTTTCAAAAATCCAGAAAATTGGCTGAAAATGTCTAAGTATCAAGGACTCATTGGGTGAATCGCTCTGGAACTGAAATCAGAACGCTCACTGAAATTTCCCCTATCTGAAAGTCTGATAAACACCGGAAAAATGACTAAGTCCAAAAAAAAATTTTTTTCAACTTTTTTCAATTTTAATCCTGTGGGATATATATTCTACCCACACATATTTGGAAGTCTCCTGGGGTACCCTCACATATATTATTCCCTCATTAAGTGGATATTTTCATAAAAAAGTGAAATTTTCAAAAATCAAGAAAATTGGCTGAAAACAACTAAATATCAAGGACTCATTGGGCGAATCGCTCTGGAACTGAAATCAGAACGCTAAATGACATTTCCCCTATCTGAAAGTCTAAAAAATGGCAAAAAAATGACTAAGTCCAAAAAAAATTTTTTTCAACTTTTTTAAATTTTACCCCCCGTGGGATATATATTCTACCCACACACATTTGGAACTCTCCTGGGGTACCCTCACATATATTATTCCCTCATTAAGTGGATATTTTCACAAAAAAGTGAAATTTTCAAAAATCCAGAAAATTGGCTGAAAACGACGAAATATCAAGGACTCATTGGGCGAATCGCTCTGGAACTGAAATCAGAACGCTCACTCCCTCGTTCACTCCCTATCTGAAAGTCTGATAAACGCCGGAAAAATGACTAAGTCCAAAAAAAAATGTTTTCAACTTTTTTCAATTTTACCCCCGTGGGATATATATTCTACCCACACACATTTGGAACTCTCCTGGGGTATCCTCACACATGTTTTTCTCTCATTTAGTGGATATGTTCTCAAAAAAGTGAAATTTTCAAAAATCCAGAAAATTGGCTGAAAACGACTAAATATCAAGGACTCATTGGGCGAATCGCTCTGGAACTGAAATCGGAATGCTCACTGACATTTCCCCTATGTGAAAGTCTGACAAACGCCGGAAAAATGACTAAGTCAAAAAAAAATATTTTTTCAACTTTTTTCAATTTTAATCCTGTGGGATATATATCCTACCCACACATATTTGGAAGTCTCCTGGGGTATCCTCACACATATTATTCCCTCATTTAGTGGATATTTTCACAAAAAAAGTGAAATTTTCAAAAATCCAGAAAATTGGCTGAAAATGTCTAAATATCAAGGACTCATTGGGTGAATCGCTCTGGAACTCAAATCAGAACGCTCACTGACATTTCCCCTATCTAAAAGTCTGATGAACGCACGAAAAATGACGAAGTCCAAAAAAAAATTTTTTTCAACTTTTTTCAATTTTACCCCCCGTGTGATATATATTCTACCCACACACATTTGGAACTCTCCTGGGGTACCCTCACACATATTATTCCCTCATTTAGTGGATATTTTCATAAAAAAGTGAAATTTTCAAAAATCAAGAAAATTGGCTGAAAACAACTAAATATCAAGGACTCATTGGGCGAATCGCTCTGGAACTGAAATCGGAACGCTCACTGACAATTCCCCTATCTGAAAGTCTGATAAACGCCTGAAAAATGACTAAGTCAAAAAAATATATTTTTTCAACATTTTTCAATTTTAATCCTGTGGGATATATATCCCACCCACACATATTTGGACGTCTCCTGGGGTATCCTCACACATATTATTCCCTCATTTAGTGGATATTTTCACAAAAAAAGAGAAATTTTCAAAAATCCAGAAAATTGGCTGAAAATGTCTAAGTATCAAGGACTCATTGGGTGAATCGCTCTGGAACTGAAATCAGAACGCTCACTGAAATTTCCCCTATCTGAAAGTCTGATAAACACCGGAAAAATGACTAAGTCCAAAAAAAAATTTTTTTCAACTTTTTTCAATTTTAATCCTGTGGGATATATATTCTACCCACACATATTTGGAAGTCTCCTGGGGTACCCTCACATATATTATTCCCTCATTAAGTGGATATTTTCATAAAAAAGTGAAATTTTCAAAAATCAAGAAAATTGGCTGAAAACAACTAAATATCAAGGACTCATTGGGCGAATCGCTCTGGAACTGAAATCGGAACGCTAAATGACATTTCCCCTATCTGAAAGTCTAAAAAATGGCAAAAAAATGACTAAGTCCAAAAAAAATTTTTTTCAACTTTTTTAAATTTTACCCCCCGTGGGATATATATTCTACCCACACATATTTGGAAGTCTCCTGGGGTATCCTCACACATATTATTCCCTCATTTAGTGGATATTTTCACAAAAAAGTAAAATTTTCAAAAGTCCAGGAAATTGGCTGAAAACAACTAAATATCAAGGACTCATTGGACGAATCGCTCTGGAACTGAAATCGGAACGCTCACTGACAATTCCCCTATCTGAAAGTCTGATAAACGCCGGAAAAATGACTGTCCAAAAAAAAAATGTTTTCAACTTTTTTCAATTTTACCAACGTGGGATATATATTCTACCCACACACATTTGGAACTCTCCTGGGGTACCCTCACACATATTATTCCCTCATTTAGTGGATATTTTCATAAAAAAGTGAAATTTTCAAAAATCCAAAATATTGGCTGAAAACGACTAAATATCAAGGACTCATTGGGCGAATCGCTCTGGAACTGAAATTGGAACTCTCACTGACATTTGCCCTATCTGAAAGTCTGATAAACGCCGGAAAAATGACTAACTCCAGAAAAAAAAATTTTTCAACTTTTTTCAATTTTAATCCTGTGGGATTAATATCCTACCCACACATATTTGGAACTCTCCTGGGGTACCCTCACACATATTATTCCCTCATTTAGTGGATATTTTCACAATAAAGTGAAATTTTCAAAAATCCAGAAAATTGGCTGAAAACGACTAAATAACAAGGACTCATTGGGCGAATCGCTCTGGAACTGAAATCGGAACGCTCACTGACATTTCCCCTATCTTAAAGTCTGATAAACGCCAGAAAAATGACTAAGTCCAAAAAAAATTTTTTTTCAACTTTTTTCAATTTTACCTCCGTCGGATATATATTCTACCCACACACATTTGGAACTCTTCTGGGATACCCTCACACTTATTATTCCCTCATTTAGTGGATATTTTCACAAAAAAGTGAAATTTTCAAAAATCCAGAAAATTGGCTGAAAACGACTAAATATCAAGGACTCATTGGGCGAATCGCTCTGGAACTGAAATCGGAACGCTCACTGACAATTCCCCTATCTGAAAGTCTGATAAACGCCTGAAAAATGACTAAGTCAAAAAAATATATTTTTTCAACATTTTTCAATTTTAATCCTGTGGGATATATATCCCACCCACACATATTTGGACGTCTCCTGGGGTATCCTCACACATATTATTCCCTCATTTAGTGGATATTTTCACAAAAAAAGAGAAATTTTCAAAAATCCAGAAAATTGGCTGAAAATGTCTAAGTATCAAGGACTCATTGGGTGAATCGCTCTGGAACTGAAATCAGAACGCTCACTGAAATTTCCCCTATCTGAAAGTCTGATAAACACCGGAAAAATGACTAAGTCCAAAAAAAAATTTTTTTCAACTTTTTTCAATTTTAATCCTGTGGGATATATATTCTACCCACACATATTTGGAAGTCTCCTGGGGTACCCTCACATATATTATTCCCTCATTAAGTGGATATTTTCATAAAAAAGTGAAATTTTCAAAAATCAAGAAAATTGGCTGAAAACAACTAAATATCAAGGACTCATTGGGCGAATCGCTCTGGAACTGAAATCGGAACGCTAAATGACATTTCCCCTATCTGAAAGTCTAAAAAATGGCAAAAAAATGACTAAGTCCAAAAAAAATTTTTTTCAACTTTTTTAAATTTTACCCCCCGTGGGATATATATTCTACCCACACACATTTGGAACTCTCCTGGGGTACCCTCACATATATTATTCCCTCATTAAGTGGATATTTTCACAAAAAAGTGAAATTTTCAAAAATCCAGAAAATTGGCTGAAAACGACGAAATATCAAGGACTCATTGGGCGAATCGCTCTGGAACTGAAATCAGAACGCTCACTCCCTCGTTCACTCCCTATCTGAAAGTCTGATAAACGCCGGAAAAATGACTAAGTCAAAAAAAAATATTTTTTCAACTTTTTTCAATTTTAATCCTGTGGGATATATATCCTACCCACACATATTTGGAAGTCTCCTGGGGTATCCTCACACATATTATTCCCTCATTTAGTGGATATTTTCACAAAAAAGTAAAATTTTCAAAAATCCAGAAAATTGGCTGAAAATGTCTAAATATCAAGGACTCATTGGGTGAATCGCTCTGGAACTGAAATCAGAATGCTCACTGACATTTCCCCTATTTGAAAGTCTGATAAACACCGGAAAAATGACTAAGTCCAAAAAATTTTTTTTATCAATTTTAATCCTGTGGGATATATATTCTACCCACACATATTTGGAAGTCTCCTCGGGTATCCTCACACATATTATTCCCTCATTTAGTGGATATTTTCACAAAAAAGTAAAATTTTTAAAAATCCAGAAAATTGGCTGAAAATGACTAAATATCAAGGACTCATTGGGCGAATCGCTCTGGAACTGAAATCGGAATGCTCACTGACATTTCCCTTATCTGAAAGTCTGATAAACGCCCGAAAAATGACTAAGTCCAAAAAAAATTATTTTTCAACTTTTTTCAATTTTACCCCCCGTGTGATATATATTCTACCCACACACATTTGGAACTCTCCTGGGGTACCCTCACACATATTATTCCCTCATTTAGTGGATATTTTCACAAAAAAGTGAAATTTTCAAAAATCCAAAAATTGGCTGAATACGACAAAATATCAAGGACTCATTGGGCGAATCGCTCTGGAACTGAAATTGTAACTCTCACTGACATTTGCCCTATCTGAAAGTCTGATAAACGCCGGAAAAATGACTAAGTCAAAAAAAAAAATGTTTTCAACTTTTTTCAATTTTACCCCCGTGGGATATATATTCTACCCACACACATTTGGAACTCTCCTGGGGTACCCTCACACATGTTTTTCTCTCATTTAGTGGATATGTTCACAAAAAAGTGAAATTTTCAAAAATCCAAAATATTGGCTGAAAACGACTAAATATCAAGGACTCATTGGGCGAATCGCTCTGGAACTGAAATCAGAACGCTCACTCCCTAGCTCACTCCCTATCTGAAAGTCTGATAAACGCCGGAAAAATGACAGTCAAAAAAATATATTTTTTCAACTTTTTTCAATTTTAATCCTGTGGGATATATATCCTACCCACACATATTTGGAAGTCTCCTGGGGTATCCTCACACATATTATTCCCTCATTTAGTGGATATTTTCACAAAAAAAGTGAAATTTTCAAAAATCCAGAAAATTGGCTGAAAATGTCTAAATATCAAGGACTCATTGGGTGAATCGCTCTGGAACTAAAATCAGAACGCTCACTGACATTTCCCCTATCTGAAAGTCTGATAAACACCGGAAAAATGACTAAGTCCAAAAAAAAATTTTTTTAAACTTTTTTCAATTTTAATCCTATAGGATATATATTCTACCCACACATATTTGGAAGTCTCCTGGGGTATCCTCACACATATTATTCCCTCATTTAGTGGATATTTTCACAAAAAAGTAAAATTTTCAAAAGTCCAGGAAATTGGCTGAAAACAACTAAATATCAAGGACTCATTGGACGAATCGCTCTGGAACTGAAATCGGAACGCTCACTGACAATTCCCCTATCTGAAAGTCTGATAAACGCCGGAAAAATGACTGTCCAAAAAAAAAATGTTTTCAACTTTTTTCAATTTTACCAACGTGGGATATATATTCTACCCACACACATTTGGAACTCTCCTGGGGTACCCTCACACATATTATTCCCTCATTTAGTGGATATTTTCATAAAAAAGTGAAATTTTCAAAAATCCAAAATATTGGCTGAAAACGACTAAATATCAAGGACTCATTGGGCGAATCGCTCTGGAACTGAAATTGGAACTCTCACTGACATTTGCCCTATCTGAAAGTCTGATAAACGCCGGAAAAATGACTAACTCCAGAAAAAAAAATTTTTCAACTTTTTTCAATTTTAATCCTGTGGGATTTATATCCTACCCACACATATTTGGAACTCTCGTGGGGTACCCTCACACATATTATTCCCTCATTTAGTGGATATTTTCACAATAAAGTGAAATTTTCAAAAATCCAGAAAATTGGCTGAAAACGACTAAATAACAAGGACTCATTGGGCGAATCGCTCTGGAACTGAAATCGGAACGCTCACTGACATTTCCCCTATCTTAAAGTCTGATAAACGCCAGAAAAATGACTAAGTCCAAAAAAAATTTTTTTTCAACTTTTTTCAATTTTACCTCCGTCGGATATATATTCTACCCACACACATTTGGAACTCTTCTGGGATACCCTCACACTTATTATTCCCTCATTTAGTGGATATTTTCACAAAAAAGTGAAATTTTCAAAAATCCAGAAAATTGGCTGAAAACGACTAAATATCAAGGACTCATTGGGCGAATCGCTCTGGAACTGAAATCGGAACACTCACTGACATTTCCCCTATCTGAAAGTCTGATAAACGCCGGAAAAATGACTAAGTCAAAAAAAAATTTTTTTCAACTTTTTTCAATTTTACTCCCGTCGGATATATATTCTACCCACACACATTTGGAACTCTTCTGGGGTACCCTCACACTTATTATTCCCTCATTTAGTGGATATTTTCACAAAAAAGTGAAATTTTCAAAAATCCAGAAAACTGGCTAAAAACGACTAAATATCAAGGACTCATTGGGCGAATCGCTCTGGAACTGAAATCGGAACGCTCACTGACATTTCCCCTATCTGAAAGTCTGATAAACGCCAGAATAATGACTAAGTCCAAAAAAAATTTTTTTTCAATTTTACCCCCGTGGGATATATATTCTACCCACACACATTTGGAACTCTTCTGGGATACCCTCATACTTATTATTCCCTCATTTAGTGGATATTTTCACAAAAAAGTGAAATTTTCAAAAATCCAGAAAATTGGCTGAAAACGACTAAATATCAAGGACTCATTGGGCGAATCGCTCTGGAGCTGAAATCGGAACGCTCACTGACATTTTTCGTATCTGAAAGTCTGATAAACGCCGGAAAAATGACTAAGTCCCAAAAAAAATTTTTTCAGCTTTTTTCAATTTTACCCCCGTGGGATATACATTCTACCCAAACACATTTGGAACTCTCCTGGGGTACCCTCACACATATTATTCCCTCATTTAGTGGATATTTTCACAAAAAAGTGAAATTTTCAAAAATCCAGAAAATTGGCTGAAAACGACTAAATATCAAGGACTCATTGGGCGTATCGCTCTGGAACTGAAATCGGAACGCTCACTGACATTTCCCCTATCTGAAAGTCTGATCAACGCCAGAAAAATGACTAAGTCCAAAAAAATTTTTTTTTCAACTTTTTTCAATTTTACCCCCGTCGGATATATATTCTTCCCACACACATTTGGTACTCTCCTGCGGTACCCTCACACATATTATTCCCTCATTTAGTGGATATTTTCACAAAAAAGTGAAATTTTCAAAAATCCAGAAAATTGGCTGAAAACGACTAAATATCAAGGACTCATTGGGCGAATCGCTCTGGAACTGAAATCGGAACGCAAACTGACATTTCCCCTATCTGAAAGTCTGATCAACGCCAGAAAAATGACTAAGTCCAAAAAAAATTTTTTTTCAACTTTTTTCAATTTTACCTCCGTCGGATATATATTCTACCCACACACATTTGGAACTCTTCTGGGATACCCTCACACTTATTATTCCCTCATTTAGTGGATATTTTCACAAAAAAGTGAAATTTTCAAAAATCCAGAAAATTGGCTAAAAACAACTAAATATCAAAGACTCATTGGGCGAATTGCTCTGGAACTGAAATTGGAACACTCACTGACATTTGCCCTATCTGAAAGTCTGATAAACGCCGGAAACATGACTAAGTCCAAAAAAATTTTTTTTCAACTTTTTTCAATTTTACTCCCGTCGGATATATATTCTACCCACACACATTTGAAACTCTCCTGGTGTACCCTCACACATATTATTCCCTCATTTAGTGGATATTTTCACAAAAAAGTGAAATTTTCAAAAATCCAGAAAATTGGCTGAAAACGACTAAATGTCAAGGACTCATTGGGCGTATTGCTCTGGAACTGAAATCGGAACACTCACTGACATTTCCCCTATCTGAAAGTCTGATCAACGCCAGAAAAATGACTAAGTCCAAAAAAAATTTTTTTTCAACTTTTTTCAATTTTACCCCCGTTGGATATATATTCTACCCACACACATTTGGAACTCTTCTGGGGTACCCTCACCCTTATTATTCCCTCATTTAGTGGATATTTTCACAAAAAAGTGAAATTTTCAAAAATCCAGAAAATTGGCTGAAAACGACTAAATATCAAGGACTCATTGTGCGAATCGCTCTGGAGCTGAAATCGGAATGCTCACTGACATTTCTCATATCTGAGAGTCTGATAAACGCCGGAAAAATGACTAAGTCAAAAAAAAATTTTTTTCAACTTTTTTCAATTTTACTCCGGTCGGATATAAATTCTACCCACACACATTTAGAACTCTCCTGGGGTACCCTCACACATATTATTCCCTCATTTAGTGGATATTTCCACAAAAAAGTGACATTTTCAAAAATCCAGAAAATTGGCTGAAAACGACTAAATATCAAGGACTCATTGGGCGAAACGCTCTGGAGCTGAAATCGGAATGCTCACTGACATTTCTCGTATCTGAAAGTCTGATAAACGCCGGAAAAATGACTAAGTCCAAAAAAAAATTTTTTTCAACTTTTTTCAATTTTACCCCCATGGGATAAATATTCTTCCCACACACATTTGGTACTCTCCTGCAGTACCCTCACACATATTATTCCCTCATTTAGTGGATATTTTCACAAAAAAGTGAAATTTTCAAAAATCCAGAAAATTGGCTGAAAACGACTAAATATCAAGGACTCATTGGGCGTATCGCTCTGGAACTGAAATCGGAACGCTCACTGACATTTCCCGTATCTGAAAGTCTGATCAACGCCAGAAACATGACTAAGTCCAAAAAAAATTTTTTTTCAACTTTTTTCAATTTTACCTCCGTCGGATATGTATTCTACCCACACACATTTGGAACTCTTCTGGGGTACCCTCACACTTATTATTCCCTCATTTAGTGGATATTTTCACAAAAAAGTGAAATTTTCAAAAATCCAGAAAATTGGCTGAAAACGACTAAATATCAAGGACTCATTGGGCGAATCGCTCTGGAGCTGAAATCGGAACGCTCACTGAAATTTCTCCTATCTGAAAGTCTGATCAACGCCAGAAAAATGACTAAGTCCAAAAAAAATTTTTTTTCAACTTTTTTCAATTTTACCTCCTTCGGATATGTATTCTACCCACACACATTTGGAACTCTTCTGGGGTACCCTCACACTTATTATTCCCTCATTTAGTGGATATTTTCACAAAAAAGTGAAATTTTCAAAAATCCAGAAAACTGGCTAAAAACGACTAAATATCAAGGACTCATTGGGCGAATCGCTCTGGAACTGAAATCGGAACGCTCACTGACACTTCCCCTATCTGAAAGTCTGATAAACGCCAGAAAAATGACTAAGTCCAAAAAAAATTTTTTCAACTTTTTTCAATTTTACCTCCGTCGGATATATATTCTACCCACACACATTTGGAACTCTTCTGGGGAACCCTCACACTTATTATTCCCTCATTTAGTGGATATTTTCACAAAAAAGTGAAATTTTCAAAAATCAAGAAAATTGGCTGAAAAGGACTAAATATCAAAGACTCATTGGGCGAATCGCTCTGGAACTGAAATCGGAACGCTCACTGACATTTCTCGTATCTGAAAGTTTGATAAACGCCGGAAAAATGACTAAGTCCAAAAAAAAATTTTTTTCAACTTTTTTCAATTTTACCTCCGTCGGATATATATTCTACCCACACACATTTGGAACTCTTCTGGGATACCCTCACACTTATTATTCCCTCATTTAGTGGATATTTTCACAAAAAAGTGAAATTTTCAAAAATCCAGAAAATTGGCTGAAAACGACTAAATATCAAGGACTCATTGGGCGAATCGCTCTGGAGCTGAAATCGGAACGCTCACTGACATTTTTCGTATCTGAAAGTCTGATAAACGCCGGAAAAATGACTAAGTCCCAAAAAAAATTTTTTCAGCTTTTTTCAATTTTACCCCCGTGGGATATATATTCTACCCAAACACATTTGGAACTCTCCTGGGGTACCCTCACACATATTATTCCCTCATTTAGTGGATATTTTCACAAAAAAGTGAAATTTTCAAAAATCCAGAAAATTGGCTGAAAACGACTAAATATCAAGGACTCATTGGGCGTATCGCTCTGGAACTGAAATCGGAACGCTCACTGACATTTCCCCTATCTGAAAGTCTGATCAACGCCAGAAAAATGACTAAGTCCAAAAAAAAATTTTTTTCAACTTTTTTCAATTTTACCTCCGTCGGATATATATTCTACCCACACACATTTGGAACTCTTCTGGGATACCCTCACACTTATTATTCCCTCATTTAGTGGATATTTTCACAAAAAAGTGAAATTTTCAAAAATCCAGAAAATTGGCTAAAAACAACTAAATATCAAAGACTCATTGGGCGAATTGCTCTGGAACTGAAATTGGAACACTCACTGACATTTGCCCTATCTGAAAGTCTGATAAACGCCGGAAACATGACTAAGTCCAAAAAAATTTTTTTTCAACTTTTTTCAATTTTACTCCCGTCGGATATATATTCTACCCACAAACATTTGAAACTCTCCTGGGGTACCCTCACACATATTATTCCCTCATTTAGTGGATATTTTCACAAAAAAGTGAAATTTTCAAAAATCCAGAAAATTGGCTGAAAACGACTAAATGTCAAGGACTCATTGGGCGTATTGCTCTGGAACTGAAATCGGAACACTCACTGACATTTCTCGTATCTGAAAGTCTGATAAACGCCGGAAAAATGACTAAGTCCAAAAAAAATTTCTTTTCAACTTTTTTCAATTTTACCTCCGTCGGATATATATTCTACCCACACACTTTTGGAACTCTTCTGGGATACCCTCACACTTATTATTCCCTCATTTAGTGGATATTTTCACAAAAAAGTGAAATTTTCAAAAATCCAGAAAATTGGCTAAAAACAACTAAATATCAAAGACTCATTGGGCGAATTGCTCTGGAACTGAAATTGGAACACTCACTGACATTTGCCCTATCTGAAAGTCTGATAAACGCCGGAAAAATGACTAAGTCAAAAAAAAAATTTTTTCAACTTTTTTCAATTTTACCACCGTCGGATATATATTCTACCCACACACATTTGAAACTCTCCTGGGGTACCCTCACACATATTATTCCCTCATTTAGTGGATATTTTCACAAAAAAGTGAAATTTTCAAAAATCCAGTAAATTGGCTGAAAACGACTAAATATCAAGGACTCATTGGGCGAATCGCTCTGGAGCTGAAATCAGAACGCTCACTGACATTTCCCCTATCTGAAAGTCTGATAAACGCCGGAAAAATGACTAAGTCAAAAAAAAAAATTTTTTCAACTTTTTTTCAATTTTACCCCCGTCGGATATATATTCTTCCCACACACATTTGGTACTCTCCTGCGGTACCCTCACACATATTATTCCCTCATTTAGTGGATATTTTCACAAAAAAGTGAAATTTTCAAAAATCCAGAAAATTGGCTGAAAACGACTAAATGTCAAGGACTCATTGGGCGCATTGCTCTGGAACTAAAATCGGAATGCTCACTGACATTTCCCCTATCTGAAAGTCTGATCAACGCCAGAAAAAGAACTAAGTCCAAAAAAAATTTTTTTAAAACTTTTTTCAATTTTACCCCCGTGGGATATATATTCTTCCAACACACATTTGGTACTCTCCTGCGGTACCCTCACACATATTATTCCCTCATTTAGTGGATATTTTCACAAAAAAGTGAAATTTTCAAAAATCCAGAAAATTGGCTGAAAACAACTAAATATCAAGGACTCATTGGGCGAATCGCTCTGGAACTGAAATCGGAACGCTCACTGACATTTCCCCTATCTGAACGTCTGATCAACGCCGGAAAAATGACTAAGTCCAAAAAAAAATTTTTTTCAACTTTTTTCAATTTTACCCCCGTGGGATATATATTCTACCCACACACATTTGGAACTCTCCTGGGTTACCCTCACACATATTATTCCCTCATTTAGTGGATATTTTCACAAAAAAGTGAAATTTTCAAAAATCCAGAAAATTGGCTGAAAATGACTAAATATCAAGGACTCATTGGGCGAATCGCTCTGGAGCTGAAATCGGAACGCTCACTGACATTTCTCGTATCTGAAAGTCTGATAAACACCGGAAAAATGACTAAGTCCAAAAAAAAAAATTTTTCAGCTTTTTTCAATTTTACCCCCGTGGGATATATATTCTACCCAAACACATTTGGAACTCTCCTGGGGTACCCTCACACATATTATTCCCTCATTTAGTGGATATTTTCACAAAAAAGTGAAATTTTCAAAAATCCAGAAAATTGGCTGAAAACGACTAAATATCAAGGACTCATTGGGCGTATCGCTCTGGAACTGAAATCGGAATGCTCACTGACATTTCCCCTATCTGAAAGTCTGATAAACGCCGGAAAAATGACTAAGTCAAAAAAAAATTTTTTTCAACTTTTTTCAATTTTACCCCCGTGGGATATATATTCTTCCCACACACATTTAGAACTCTCCTGGGGTACCCTCACACATATTATTCCCTCATTTAGTGAATATTTTCATAAAAAAGTGAAATTTTCAAAAATCCAGAAAATTGGCTGAAAACAACTAAATATCAAGGACTCATTGGGCGAGTCGCTCTGGAACTGAAATCGGAACGCTCACTGACATTTCCCCTATCTGAAAGTCTGATAAACGCCAGAAAAATGACTAAGTCCAAAAAACATTTTTTTTCAACTTTTTTCAATTTTACCCCCGTCGGATATATATTCTTCCCACACACATTTGGTACTCTCCTGCGGTACCCTCACACATATTATTCCCTCATTTAGTGAATATTTTCACAAAAAAGTGAAATTTTCAAAAATCCAGAAAATTGGCTGAAAACAACTAAATATCAAGGACTCATTGGGCGAATCGCTCTGGAACTGAAATCGGAACGCTCACTGACATTTCCCCTATCTGAAAGTCTGATAAACGCCAGAAAAATGACTAAGTCCAAAAAAAAATTTTTTCAGCTTTTTTCAATTTTACCCCCGTGGGATATATATTCTACCCAAACACATTTGGTACTCTCCTGGGGTACCCTCACACATATTATTCCCTCATTTAGTGGATATTTTCACAAAAAAGTGAAATTTTCAAAAATCCAGAAAATTGGCTGAAAACGACTACATATCAAGGACTCATTGGGCGTATCGCTCTGGAACTGAAATCGGAATGCTCACTGACATTACCCCTATCTGAAAGTCTGATAAACGACGGAAAAATGACTAAGTCCAAAAAAAATTTTTTTCAACTTTTTTCAATTTTATTCCCGTCGGATATATATTCTACCCACACACATTTGAAACTCTCCTGGGGTACCCTCACACCTATTATTCCCTCATTTAGTGGATATTTTCACAAAAAAGTGAAATTTTCAAAAATCCAGTAAATTGGCTGAAAACGACTAAATATCAAGGACTCATTGGGCGAATCGCTCTGGAGCTGAAATCGGAACGCTCACTGACATTTCCCCTATCTGAAAGTCTGATAAACGCCGGAAAAATGACTAAGTCAAAAAAAATTTTTTTTTCAACTTTTTTTCAATTTTACCCCCGTCGGATATATATTCTTCCCACACACATTTGGTACTCTCCTGCGGTACCCTCACACATATTATTCCCTCATTTAGTGAATACTTTCACAAAATAGTGAAATTTTCAAAAATCCAGAAAATTGGCTGAAAACAACTAAATATCAAGGACTCATTGGGCGAATCACTCTGGAACTGAAATCGGAATGCTCACTGACATTTCCCCTATCTGAAAGTCTGATCAACGCCAGAAAAATGACTAAGTCCAAAAAATTTTTTTTTCAACTTTTTTCAATTTTACCCCCGTCGGATATATATTCTTCCCACACACATTTGGTACTCTCCTGCGGTACCCTCACACATATTATTCCCTCATTTAGTGGATATTTTCACAAAAAAGTGAAATTTTCAAAAATCCAGAAAATTGGCTGAAAACGACTAAATGTCAAGGACTCATTGGGCGTATTGCTCTGAAACTGAAATCGGAATGCTCACTGACATTTCCCCTATCTGAAAGTCTGATCAACGCCAGAAAAATGACTAAGTCCAAAAAAAATTTTTTTTCAACTTTTTTCAATTTTACCCCCGTTGGATATATATTCTACCCACGCACATTTGAAACTCTCCTGGGGTACCCTCACACATATTATTCCCTCATTTAGTGGATATTTTCACAAAAAAGTGAAATTTTCAGAAATCCAGTAAATTGGCTGAAAACGACTAAATATCAAGGACTCATTGGGCGAATCGCTCTGGAGCTGAAATCGGAACGCTCACTGACATTTCTCGTATCTGAAAGTCTGATAAACACCGGAAAAATGACTAAGTCCAAAAAAAAATTTTTTCAGCTTTTTTCAATTTTACCCCCGTGGGATATATATTCTACCCAAACACATTTGGTACTCTCCTGGGGTACCCTCACACATATTATTCCCTCATTTAGTGGATATTTTCACAAAAAAGTGAAATTTTCAAAAATCCAGAAAATTGGCTGAAAACGACTAAATGTCAAGGACTCATTGGGCGTATTGCTCTGGAACTGAAATCAGAACGCTCACTGACATTTCCCCTCTCTGAAAGTCTGATTAACGCCAGAAAAATGACTAAGTCCAAAAAAATTTTTTTTTCAACTTTTTTCAATTTTACCCCCGTTGGATATATATTCTACCCACACACATTTGGAACTCTTCTGGGGTACCCTCACCCTTATTATTCCCTCATTTAGTGGATATTTTCACAAAAAAGTGAAATTTTCAAAAATCCAGAAAATTGGCTGAAAACGACTAAATATCAAGGACTCATTGGGCGAATCACTCTGGAGCTGAAATCGGAATGCTCACTGACATTTCTCGTATTTGAAAGTCTGATAAACGCCGGAAAAATGACTAAGTCCAAAAAAAAATTTTTTTCAACTTTTTTCAATTTTACCCCCGTGGGATATATATTCTACCCACACACATTTGGAACTCTCCTGGGTTACCCTCACACATATTATTCCCTCATTTAGTGGATATTTTCACAAAAAAGTGAAATTTTCAAAAATCCAGAAAATTGGCTGAAAATGACTAAATATCAAGGACTCATTGGGCGAATCGCTCTGGAGCTGAAATCGGAACGCTCACTGACATTTCTCGTATCTGAAAGTCTGATAAACACCGGAAAAATGACTAAGTCCAAAAAAAAATTTTTTCAGCTTTTTTCAATTTTACCCCGTGGGATATATATTCTACCCAAACACATTTGGAACTCTCCTGGGGTACCCTCACACATATTATTCCCTCATTTAGTGGATATTTTCACAAAAAAGTGAAATTTTCAAAAATCCAGAAAATTGGCTGAAAACAACTAAATATCAAGGACTCATTGGGCGAATCGCTCTGGAACTGAAATCGGAACGCTCACTGACATTTCCCCTATCTGAAAGTCTGATAAACGCCAGAAAAATGACTAAGTCCAAAAAAAAATTTTTTCAGCTTTTTTCAATTTTACCCCCGTGGGATATATATTCTACCCAAACACATTTGGTACTCTCCTGGGGTACCCTCACACATATTATTCCCTCATTTAGTGGATATTTTCACAAAAAAGTGAAATTTTCAAAAATCTAGAAAATTGTCTGAAAACAACTAAATATCAAGGACTCATTGGGCGAATCGCTCTGGAACTGAAATCGGAATGCTCACTGACATTTCCCCTATCTGAAAGTCTGATCAACGCCAGAAAAATGACTAAGTCCAAAAAAATTTTTTTTTCAACTTTTTTCAATTTTACCCCCGTCGGATATATATTCTTCCCACACACATTTGGTACTCTCCTGCGGTACCCTCACACATATTATTCCCTCATTTAGTGGATATTTTCACAAAAAAGTGAAATTTTCAAAAATCCAGAAAATTGGCTGAAAATGACTAAGTATCAAGGACTCATTGGGCGAATCGCTCTGGAGCTGAAATCGGAACGCTCACTGACATTTCTCGTATCTGAAAGTCTGATAAACACCGGAAAAATGACTAAGTCCAAAAAAAAAATTTTTCAGCTTTTTTCAATTTTACCCCCGTGGGATATATATTCTACCCAAACACATTTGGAACTCTCCTGGGGTACCCTCACACATATTATTCCCTCATTTAGTGGATATTTTCACAAAAAAGTGAAATTTTCAAAAATCCAGAAAATTGGCTGAAAACGACTAAATATCAAGGACTCATTGGGCGTATCGCTCTGGAACTGAAATCGGAATGCTCACTGACATTTCCCCTATCTGAAAGTCTGATAAACGCCGGAAAAATGACTAAGTCAAAAAAAAATTTTTTTCAACTTTTTTCTATTTTACCCCCGTGGGATATATATTCTTCCCACACACATTTAGAACTCTCCTGGGGTACTTTCACACATATTATTCCCTCATTTAGTGAATATTTTCACAAAAAAGTGAAATTTTCAAAAATCCAGAAAATTGGCTGAAAACAACTAAATATCAAGGACTCATTGGGCGAGTCGCTCTGGAACTGAAATCGGAACGCTCACTGACATTTCCCCTATCTGAAAGTCTGATAAACGCCAGAAAAATGACTAAGTCCAAAAAACATTTTTTTTCAACTTTTTTCAATTTTACCCCCGTCGGATATATATTCTTCCCACACACATTTGGTACTCTCCTGCGGTACCCTCACACATATTATTCCCTCATTTAGTGGATATTTTCACAAAAAAGTGAAATTTTCAAAAATCCAGAAAATTGGCTGAAAATGACTAAATATCAAGGACTCATTGGGCGAATCGCTTTGGAGCTGAAATCGGAACGCTCACTGACATTTCTCGTATCTGAAAGTCTGATAAACACCGGAAAAATGACTAAGTCCAAAAAAAAATTTTTTCAGCTTTTTTCAATTTTACCCCCGTGGGATATATATTCTACCCAAACACATTTGGAACTCTCCTGGGGTACCCTCACACATATTATTCCCTCATTTAGTGGATATTTTCACAAAAAAGTGAAATTTTCAAAAATAAAGAAAATTGGCTGAAAACGACTAAATATCAAGGACTCATTGGGCGTATCGCTCTGGAACTGAAATCGGAACGCTCACTGACATTTCCCCTATCTGAAAGTCTGATCAACGCCAGAAAAATGACTAAGTCCAAAAAAATTTTTTTTTCAACTTTTTTCAATTTTACCCCCGTCAGATATATATTCTTCCCACACACATTTGGTACTCTCCTGCGGTACCCTCACACATATTATTCCCTCATTTAGTGGATATTTTCACAAAAAAGTGAAATTTTCAAAAATCTAGAAAATTGGCTGAAAACAACTAAATATCAATGACTCATTGGGCGAATCACTCTGGAACTGAAATCGGAACGCTCACTGACATTTCCCCTATCTGAAAGTCTGATCAACGCCCGAAAAATGACTAAGTCCAAAAAAAATTTTTTTTCAACTTTTTTCAATTTTACCCCCGTCAGATATATATTCTTCCCACACACATTTGGTACTCTCCTGCGGTACCCTCACACATATTATTCCCTCATTTAGTGGATATTTTCACAAAAAAGTGAAATTTTCAAAAATCCAGAAAATTGGCTGAAAACGACTAAATATCAAGGACTCATTGGGCGAATCGCTCTGGAACTGAAATCGGAATGCTCACTGACATTTCCCCTATCTGAAAGTCTGATCAACGCCAGAAAAATGACTAAGTCCAAAAAAATTTTTTTTTCAACTTTTTTCAATTTTACCCCCGTCGGATATATATTCTTCCCACACACATTTGGTACTCTCCTGCGGTACCCTCACACATATTATTCCCTCATTTAGTGGATATTTTCACAAAAAAGTGAAATTTTCAAAAATCTAGAAAATTGGCTGAAAACAACTAAATATCAAGGACTCATTGGGCGAATCACTCTGGAACTGAAATCGGAACGCTCACTGACATTTCCCCTATCTGAAAGTCTGATAAACACCGGAAAAATGACTAAGTCCAAAAAAAAATTTTTTCAGCTTTTTTCAATTTTACCCCCGTGGGATATATATTCTACCCAAACACATTTGGAACTCTCCTGGGGTACCCTCACACATATTATTCCCTCATTTAGTGGATATTTTCACAAAAAAGTGAAATTTTCAAAAATCCAGAAAATTGGCTGAAAACGACTAAATATCAAGGACTCATTGGGCGTATCGCTCTGGAACTGAAATCGGAATGCTCACTGACATTTCCCCTATCTGAAAGTCTGATAAACGCCGGAAAAATGACTAAGTCAAAAAAAATTTTTTTTCAACTTTTTTCAGTTTTACCCCCGTGGGATATATATTCTTCCCACACACATTTAGAACTCTCCTGGGGTACCCTCACACATATTATTCCCTCATTTAGTGAATATTTTCACAAAAAAGTGAAATTTTCAAAAATCCAGAAAATTGGCTGAAAACGACTAAATATCAAGGACTCATTGGGCGTATCGCTCTGGAACTGAAATCGGAACGCTCACTGACATTTCCCCTATCTGAAAGTCTGATCAACGCCAGAAAAATGACTAAGTCCAAAAAAAATTTTTTTTCAACTTTTTTCAATTTTACCCCCGTCGGATATATATTCTTCCCACACACATTTGGTACTCTCCTGTGGTACCCTCACACATATTATTCCCTCATTTAGTGGATATTTTCACAAAAAAGTGAAATTTTCAAAAATCCAGAAAATTGGCTGAATACGACTAAATATCAAGGACTCATTGGGCGAATCGCTCTGGAGCTGAAATCGGAACGCTCACTGACATTTCTCGTATCTGAAAGTCTGATAAACACCGGAAAAATGACTAAGTCCAAAAAAAAATTTTTTCAGCTTTTTTCAATTTTACCCCCGTGGGATATATATTCTACCCTAACACATTTGGAACTCTCCTGGGGTACCCTCACACATATTATTCCCTCATTTAGTGGATATTTTCACAAAAAAGTGAAATTTTCAAAAATCCAGAAAATTGGCTGAAAATGACTAAATATCAAGGACTCATTGGGCGTATCGCTCTGGAACTGAAATCGGAATGCTCACTGACATTTCCCCTATCTGAAAGTCTGATCAACGCCAGAAAAATGACTAAGTCCAAAAAAATTTTTTTTTCAACTTTTTTCAATTTTACCCCCGTCGGATATATATTCTTCCCACACACATTTGGTACTCTCCTGCGGTACCCTCACACATATTATTCCCTCATTTAGTGGATATTTTCACAAAAAAGTGAAATTTTCAAAAATCTAGAAAATTGGCTGAAAACAACTAAATATCAAGGACTCATTGGGTGAATCACTCTGGAACTGAAATCGGAACGCTCACTGACATTTCCCCTATCTGAAAGTCTGATAAACGCCAGAAAAATGACTAAGTCCAAAAAAAAATTTTTTTCAACTTTTTTCAATTTTACCCCCGTGGGATATATATTCTACCCACACACATTTGGAACTCTCCTGGGTTACCCTCACACATATTATTCCCTCATTTAGTGGATATTTTCACAAAAAAGTGAAATTTTCAAAAATCCAGAAAATTGGCTGAAAATGACTAAATATCAAGGACTCATTGGGCGAATCGCTCTGGAGCTGAAATCGGAACGCTCACTGACATTTCTCGTATCTGAAAGTCTGATAAACACCGGAAAAATGACTAAGTCCAAAAAAAAATTTTTTCAGCTTTTTTCAATTTTACCCCCGTGGGATATATATTCTACCCAAACACATTTGGAACTCTCCTGGGGTACCCTCACACATATTATTCCCTCATTTAGTGAATATTTTCACAAAAAAGTGAAATTTTCAAAAATCCAGAAAATTGGCTGAAAACGACTAAATATCAAGGACTCATTGGGCGTATCGCTCTGGAACTGAAATCGGAACGCTCACTGACATTTCCCCTATCTGAAAGTCTGATCAACGCCAGAAAATTGACTAAGTCCAAAAAAAATTTTTTTTCAACTTTTTTCAATTTTACCCCCGTCGGATATATATTCTTCCCACACACATTTGGTACTCTCCTGTGGTACCCTCACACATATTATTCCCTCATTTAGTGGATATTTTCACAAAAAAGTGAAATTTTCAAAAATCCAGAAAATTGGCTGAATACGACTAAATATCAAGGACTCATTGGGCGAATCGCTCTGGAACTGAAATCGGAACGCTCACTGACATTTCCCCTATCTGAAAGTCTGATAAACGCCGGAAAAATGACTAAGTCCAAAAAAAAATTTTTTTCAACTTTTTTCAATTTTACCCCCGTGGGATATATATTCTACCCACACACATTTGGAACTCTCCTGGGTTACCCTCACACATATTATTCCCTCATTTAGTGGATATTTTCACAAAAAAGTGAAATTTTCAAAAATCCAGAAAATTGGCTGAAAATGACTAAATATCAAGGACTCATTGGGCGAATCACTCTGGAACTGAAATCGGAACGCTCACTGACATTTCCCCTATCTGAAAGTCTGATAAACACCGGAAAAATGACTAAGTCCAAAAAAAAATTTTTTCAGCTTTTTTCAATTTTACCCCCGTGGGATATATATTCTACCCAAACACATTTGGAACTCTCCTGGGGTACCCTCACACATATTATTCCCTCATTTAGTGGATATTTTCACAAAAAAGTGAAATTTTCAAAAATCCAGAAAATTGGCTGAAAACGACTAAATATCAAGGACTCATTGGGCGTATCGCTCTGGAACTGAAATCGGAATGCTCACTGACATTTCCCCTATCTGAAAGTCTGATAAACGCCGGAAAAATGACTAAGTCAAAAAAAAATTTTTTTCAACTTTTTTCAGTTTTACCCCCGTGGGATATATATTCTTCCCACACACATTTAGAACTCTCCTGGGGTACCCTCACACATATTATTCCCTCATTTAGTGAATATTTTCACAAAAAAGTGAAATTTTCAAAAATCCAGAAAATTGGCTGAAAACGACTAAATATCAAGGACTCATTGGGCGTATCGCTCTGGAACTGAAATCGGAACGCTCACTGACATTTCCCCTATCTGAAAGTCTGATCAACGCCAGAAAAATGACTAAGTCCAAAAAAAATTTTTTTTCAACTTTTTTCAATTTTACCCCCGTCGGATATATATTCTTCCCACACACATTTGGTACTCTCCTGTGGTACCCTCACACATATTATTCCCTCATTTAGTGGATATTTTCACAAAAAAGTGAAATTTTCAAAAATCCAGAAAATTGGCTGAATACGACTAAATATCAAGGACTCATTGGGCGAATCGCTCTGGAGCTGAAATCGGAACGCTCACTGACATTTCTCGTATCTGAAAGTCTGATAAACACCGGAAAAATGACTAAGTCCAAAAAAAAAATTTTTCAGCTTTTTTCAATTTTACCCCCGTGGGATATATATTCTACCCAAACACATTTGGAACTCTCCTGGGGTACCCTCACACATATTATTCCCTCATTTAGTGGATATTTTCACAAAAAAGTGAAATTTTCAAAAATCCAGAAAATTGGCTGAAAATGACTAAATATCAAGGACTCATTGGGCGTATCGCTCTGGAACTGAAATCGGAATGCTCACTGACATTTCCCCTATCTGAAAGTCTGATAAACGCCGGAAAAATGACTAAGTCAAAAAAATTTTTTTTCAACTTTTTTCAATTTTACCCCCGTGGGATATATATTCTTCCCACACACATTTAGAACTCTCCTGGGGTACCCTCACACATATTATTCCCTCATTTAGTGAATATTTTCACAAAAAAGTGAAATTTTCAAAAATCCAGAAAATTGGCTGAAAACGACTAAATATCAAGGACTCATTGGGCGAATCGCTCTGGAACTGAAATCGGAATGCTCACTGACATTTCCCCTATCTGAAAGTCTGATCAACGCCAGAAAAATGACTAAGTCCAAAAAAATTTTTTTTTCAACTTTTTTCAATTTTACCCCCGTCGGATATATATTCTTCCCACACACATTTGGTACTCTCCTGCGGTACCCTCACACATATTATTCCCTCATTTAGTGGATATTTTCACAAAAAAGTGAAATTTTCAAAAATCTAGAAAATTGGCTGAAAACAACTAAATATCAAGGACTCATTGGGTGAATCACTCTGGAACTGAAATCGGAACGCTCACTGACATTTCCCCTATCTGAAAGTCTGATAAACGCCAGAAAAATGACTAAGTCCAAAAAAAAATTTTTTTCAACTTTTTTCAATTTTACCCCCGTGGGATATATATTCTACCCACACACATTTGGAACTCTCCTGGGTTACCCTCACACATATTATTCCCTCATTTAGTGGATATTTTCACAAAAAAGTGAAATTTTCAAAAATCCAGAAAATTGGCTGAAAATGACTAAATATCAAGGACTCATTGGGCGAATCGCTCTGGAGCTGAAATCGGAACGCTCACTGACATTTCTCGTATCTGAAAGTCTGATAAACACCGGAAAAATGACTAAGTCCAAAAAAAAATTTTTTCAGCTTTTTTCAATTTTACCCCCGTGGGATATATATTCTACCCAAACACATTTGGAACTCTCCTGGGGTACCCTCACACATATTATTCCCTCATTTAGTGGATATTTTCACAAAAAAGTGAAATTTTCAAAAATCCAGAAAATTGGCTGAAAATGACTAAATATCAAGGACTCATTGGGCGTATCGCTCTGGAACTGAAATCGGAATGCTCACTGACATTTCCCCTATCTGAAAGTCTGATAAACGCCGGAAAAATGACTAAGTCAAAAAAAATTTTTTTTCAACTTTTTTCAATTTTACCCCCGTGGGATATATATTCTTCCCACACACATTTAGAACTCTCCTGGGGTACCCTCACACATATTATTCCCTCATTTAGTGAATATTTTCACAAAAAAGTGAAATTTTCAAAAATCCAGAAAATTGGCTGAAAACGACTAAATATCAAGGACTCATTGGGCGTATCGCTCTGGAACTGAAATCGGAACGCTCACTGACATTTCCCCTATCTGAAAGTCTGATCAACGCCAGAAAATTGACTAAGTCCAAAAAAAATTTTTTTTCAACTTTTTTCAATTTTACCCCCGTCGGATATATATTCTTCCCACACACATTTGGTACTCTCCTGTGGTACCCTCACACATATTATTCCCTCATTTAGTGGATATTTTCACAAAAAAGTGAAATTTTCAAAAATCCAGAAAATTGGCTGAATACGACTAAATATCAAGGACTCATTGGGCGAATCGCTCTGGAACTGAAATCGGAATGCTCACTGACATTTCCCCTATCTGAAAGTCTGATAAACGCCGGAAAAATGACTAAGTCCAAAAAAAAATTTTTTTCAACTTTTTTCAATTTTACCCCCGTGGGATATATATTCTACCCACACACATTTGGAACTCTCCTGGGTTACCCTCACACATATTATTCCCTCATTTAGTGGATATTTTCACAAAAAAGTGAAATTTTCAAAAATCCAGAAAATTGGCTGAAAATGACTAAATATCAAGGACTCATTGGGCGAATCGCTCTGGAGCTGAAATCGGAACGCTCACTGACATTTCTCGTATCTGAAAGTCTGATAAACACCGGAAAAATGACTAAGTCCAAAAAAAAATTTTTTCAGCTTTTTTCAATTTTACCCCCGTGGGATATATATTCTACCCAAACACATTTGGAACTCTCCTGGGGTACCCTCACACATATTATTCCCTCATTTAGTGGATATTTTCACAAAAAAGTGAAATTTTCAAAAATCCAGAAAATTGGCTGAAAATGACTAAATATCAAGGACTCATTGGGCGTATCGCTCTGGAACTGAAATCGGAATGCTCACTGACATTTCCCCTATCTGAAAGTCTGATAAACGCCGGAAAAATGACTAAGTCAAAAAAAAATTTTTTTCAACTTTTTTCAATTTTACCCCCGTGGGATATATATTCTTCCCACACACATTTAGAACTCTCCTGGGGTACCCTCACACATATTATTCCCTCATTTAGTGAATATTTTCACAAAAAAGTGAAATTTTCAAAAATCCAGAAAATTGGCTGAAAACGACTAAATATCAAGGACTCATTGGGCGTATCGCTCTGGAACTGAAATCGGAACGCTCACTGACATTTCCCCTATCTGAAAGTCTGATCAACGCCAGAAAATTGACTAAGTCCAAAAAAAAATTTTTTTCAACTTTTTTCAATTTTACCCCCGTGGGATATATATTCTACCCACACACATTTGGAACTCTCCTGGGTTACCCTCACACATATTATTCCCTCATTTAGTGGATATTTTCACAAAAAAGTGAAATTTTCAAAAATCCAGAAAATTGGCTGAAAATGACTAAATATCAAGGACTCATTGGGCGAATCGCTCTGGAGCTGAAATCGGAACGCTCACTGACATTTCTCGTATCTGAAAGTCTGATAAACACCGGAAAAATGACTAAGTCCAAAAAAAAATTTTTTCAGCTTTTTTCAATTTTACCCCCGTGGGATATATATTCTACCCAAACACATTTGGAACTCTCCTGGGGTACCCTCACACATATTATTCCCTCATTTAGTGGATATTTTCACAAAAAAGTGAAATTTTCAAAAATCCAGAAAATTGGCTGAAAATGACTAAATATCAAGGACTCATTGGGCGTATCGCTCTGGAACTGAAATCGGAATGCTCACTGACATTTCCCCTATCTGAAAGTCTGATAAACGCCGGAAAAATGACTAAGTCAAAAAAAAATTTTTTTCAACTTTTTTCAATTTTACCCCCGTGGGATATATATTCTTCCCACACACATTTAGAACTCTCCTGGGGTACCCTCACACATATTATTCCCTCATTTAGTGAATATTTTCACAAAAAAGTGAAATTTTCAAAAATCCAGAAAATTGGCTGAAAACGACTAAATATCAAGGACTCATTGGGCGTATCGCTCTGGAACTGAAATCGGAACGCTCACTGACATTTCCCCTATCTGAAAGTCTGATCAACGCCAGAAAATTGACTAAGTCCAAAAAAAATTTTTTTTCAACTTTTTTCAATTTTACCCCCGTCGGATATATATTCTTCCCACACACATTTGGTACTCTCCTGTGGTACCCTCACACATATTATTCCCTCATTTAGTGGATATTTTCACAAAAAAGTGAAATTTTCAAAAATCCAGAAAATTGGCTGAATACGACTAAATATCAAGGACTCATTGGGCGAATCGCTCTGGAACTGAAATCGGAACGCTCACTGACATTTCCCCTATCTGAAAGTCTGATAAACGCCGGAAAAATGACTAAGTCCAAAAAAAAATTTTTTTCAACTTTTTTCAATTTTACCCCCGTGGGATATATATTCTACCCACACACATTTGGAACTCTCCTGGGTTACCCTCACACATATTATTCCCTCATTTAGTGGATATTTTCACAAAAAAGTGAAATTTTCAAAAATCCAGAAAATTGGCTGAAAATGACTAAATATCAAGGACTCATTGGGCGAATCGCTCTGGAGCTGAAATCGGAACGCTCACTGACATTTCTCGTATCTGAAAGTCTGATAAACACCGGAAAAATGACTAAGTCCAAAAAAAAATTTTTTCAGCTTTTTTCAATTTTACCCCCGTGGGATATATATTCTACCCAAACACATTTGGAACTCTCCTGGGGTACCCTCACACATATTATTCCCTCATTTAGTGAATATTTTCACAAAAAAGTGAAATTTTCAAAAATCCAGAAAATTGGCTGAAAACGACTAAATATCAAGGACTCATTGGGCGTATCGCTCTGGAACTGAAATCGGAACGCTCACTGACATTTCCCCTATCTGAAAGTCTGATCAACGCCAGAAAAATGACTAAGTCCAAAAAAATTTTTTTTTCAACTTTTTTCAATTTTACCCCCGTGGGATATATATTCTTCCCACACACATATGATACTCTCCTGCGGTACCCTCACACATATTATTCCCTCATTTAGTGGATATTTTCACAAAAAAGTGAAATTTTCAAAAATCCAGAAAATTGGCTGAAAACGACTAAATATCAAGGACTCATTGTGCGAATCGCTCTGGAGCTGAAATCGGAATGCTCACTGACATTTCTCGTATCTGAGAGTCTGATAAACACCGGAAAAATGACTAAGTCCAAAAAAAAATTTTTTCAGCTTCTTTCAATTTTACCCCCGTGGGATATATATTCTACCCAAACACATTTGGAACTCTCCTGGGGTACCCTCACACATATTATTCCCTCATTTAGTGGATATTTTCATAAGAAAGTGAAATTTTCAAAAATCCAGAAAATTGGCTGAAAACGACTAAATATCAAGGACTCATTGGGCGTATCGCTCTGGAACTGAAATCGGAACGCTCACTGACATTTCCCCTATCTGAAAGTCTGATAAACGCCAGAAAAATGACTAAGTCCAAAAAAAATTTTTTTTCAACTTTTTTCAATTTTACCCCCGTCGGATATATATTCTTCCCACACACATTTGGTACTCTCCTGTGGTACCCTCACACATATTATTCCCTCATTTAGTGGATATTTTCACAAAAAAGTGAAATTTTCAAAAATCCAGAAAATTGGCTGAAAACAACTAAATATCAAGGACTCATTGGGCGAATCGCTCTGGAGCTGAAATCGCAACGCTCACTGACATTTCTCGCATCTGAAAGTCTGATAAACGCCGGAAAAATGACTAAGTCCAAAAAAAAATTGTTTTTAACATTTTTCAATTTTACCCCCGTGGGATATATAATCTTCCCACACACATTTGGTACTCTCCTGCGGTACCCTCACACATATTATTCCCTCATTTAGTGGATATTTTCACAAAAAAGTGAAATTTCCAAAAATCCAGAAAATTGGCTGAAAACAACTAAATATCAAGGACTCATTGGGCGAATCGCTCTGGAGCTGAAATCGCAACGCTCACTGACATTTGCCCTATCTGAAAGTCTGATAAACACCGGAAAAATGACTAAGTCCAAAAAAAAATTTTTTCAGCTTTTTTAAATTTTACCCCCGTGGGATATATATTCTACCCACACATATTTGGAACTCTCCTGGGGTACCCTCACACATATTATTCCCTCATTTAGTGGATATTTTCACAAAAAAGTGAAATTTTCAAAAATAAAGAAAATTGGCTGAAAACGACTAAATATCAAGGACTCATTGGGCGTATCGCTCTGGAACTGAAATCGGAATGCTCACTGACATTTCCCCTATCTGAAAGTCTGATAAACGCCGGAAAAATGACTAAGTCAAAAAAAAATTTTTTTCAACTTTTTTCAATTTTACCCCCGTGGGATATATATTCTTCCCACACACATTTAGAACTCTCCTGGGGTACCCTCACACATATTATTCCCTCATTTAGTGAATATTTTCACAAAAAAGTGAAATTTTCAAAAATCCAGAAAATTGGCTGAAAACGACTAAATATCAAGGACTCATTGGGCGTATCGCTCTGGAACTGAAATTGGAACGCTCACTGACATTTCCCCTATCTGAAAGTCTGATAAACGCCAGAAAAATGACTAAGTCCAAAAAAAATTTTTTTTCAACTTTTTTCAATTTTACCCCCGTCGGATATATATTCTTCCCACACACATTTGGTACTCTCCTGTGGTACCCTCACACATATTATTCCCTCATTTAGTGGATATTTTCACAAAAAAGTGAAATTTTCAAAAATCCAGAAAATTGGCTGAAAACAACTAAATATCAAGGACTCATTGGGCGAATCGCTCTGGAGCTGAAATCGCAACGCTCACTGACATTTCTCGCATCTGAAAGTCTGATAAACGCCGGAAAAATGACTAAGTCCAAAAAAAAATTGTTTTTAACATTTTTCAATTTTACCCCCGTGGGATATATAATCTTCCCACACACATTTGGTACTCTCCTGCGGTACCCTCACACATATTATTCCCTCATTTAGTGGATATTTTCACAAAAAAGTGAAATTTCCAAAAATCCAGAAAATTGGCTGAAAACAACTAAATATCAAGGACTCATTGGGCGAATCGCTCTGGAGCTGAAATCGCAACGCTCACTGACATTTGCCCTATCTGAAAGTCTGATAAACACCGGAAAAATGACTAAGTCCAAAAAAAAATTTTTTCAGCTTTTTTCAATTTTACCCCCGTGGGATATATATTCTACCCAAACACATTTGGAACTCTCCTGGGGTACCCTCACACATATTATTCCCTCATTTAGTGGATATTTTCACAAAAAAGTGAAATTTTCAAAAATCCAGAAAATTGGCTGAAAACGACTAAATATCAAGGACTCATTGGGCGTATCGCTCTGGAACTGAAATCGGAATGCTCACTGACATTTCCCTTATCTGAAAGTCTGATAAACGCCGGAAAAATGACTAAGTCAAAAAAAAATTTTTTTCAACTTTTTTCAATTTTACCCCCGTGGGATATATATTCTTCCCACACACATTTAGAACTCTCCTGGGGTACCCTCACACATATTATTCCCTCATTTAGTGAATATTTTCACAAAAAAGTGAAATTTTCAAAAATCCAGAAAATTGGCTGAAAACGACTAAATATCAAGGACTCATTGGGCGTATCGCTCTGGAACTGAAATTGGAACGCTCACTGACATTTCCCCTATCTGAAAGTCTGATAAACGCCAGAAAAATGACTAAGTCCAAAAAAAATTTTTTTTCAACTTTTTTCAATTTTACCCCCGTCGGATATATATTCTTCCCACACACATTTGGTACTCTCCTGTGGTACCCTCACACATATTATTCCCTCATTTAGTGGATATTTTCACAAAAAAGTGAAATTTTCAAAAATCCAGAAAATTGGCTGAAAACAACTAAATATCAAGGACTCATTGGGCGAATCGCTCTGGAGCTGAAATCGCAACGCTCACTGACATTTCTCGCATCTGAAAGTCTGATAAACGCCGGAAAAATGACTAAGTCCAAAAAAAAATTGTTTTTAACATTTTTCAATTTTACCCCCGTGGGATATATAATCTTCCCACACACATTTGGTACTCTCCTGCGGTACCCTCACACATATTATTCCCTCATTTAGTGGATATTTTCACAAAAAAGTGAAATTTCCAAAAATCCAGAAAATTGGCTGAAAACAACTAAATATCAAGGACTCATTGGGCGAATCGCTCTGGAGCTGAAATCGCAACGCTCACTGACATTTGCCCTATCTGAAAGTCTGATAAACACCGGAAAAATGACTAAGTCCAAAAAAAAATTTTTTCAGCTTTTTTCAATTTTACCCCCGTGGGATATATATTCTACCCAAACACATTTGGAACTCTCCTGGGGTACCCTCACACATATTATTCCCTCATTTAGTGGATATTTTCACAAAAAAGTGAAATTTTCAAAAATCCAGAAAATTGGCTGAAAACGACTAAATATCAAGGACTCATTGGGCGTATCGCTCTGGAACTGAAATCGGAATGCTCACTGACATTTCCCTTATCTGAAAGTCTGATAAACGCCGGAAAAATGACTAAGTCAAAAAAAAATTTTTTTCAACTTTTTTCAGTTTTACCCCCGTGGGATATATATTCTTCCCACACACATTTAGAACTCTCCTGGGGTACCCTCACACATATTATTCCCTCATTTAGTGAATATTTTCACAAAAAAGTGAAATTTTCAAAAATCCAGAAAATTGGCTGAAAACGACTAAATATCAAGGACTCATTGGGCGTATCGCTCTGGAACTGAAATCGGAACGCTCACTGACATTTCCCCTATCTGAAAGTCTGATCAACGCCAGAAAAATGACTAAGTCCAAAAAAAATTTTTTTTCAACTTTTTTCAATTTTACCCCCGTCGGATATATATTCTTCCCACACACATTTGGTACTCTCCTGTGGTACCCTCACACATATTATTCCCTCATTTAGTGGATATTTTCACAAAAAAGTGAAATTTTCAAAAATCCAGAAAATTGGCTGAATACGACTAAATATCAAGGACTCATTGGGCGAATCGCTCTGGAGCTGAAATCGGAACGCTCACTGACATTTCTCGTATCTGAAAGTCTGATAAACACCGGAAAAATGACTAAGTCCAAAAAAAAATTTTTTCAGCTTTTTTCAATTTTACCCCCATGGGATATATATTCTACCCACACACATTTGGAACTCTCCTGGGTTACCCTCACACATATTATTCCCTCATTTAGTGGATATTTTCATAAGAAAGTGAAATTTTCAAAAATCCAGAAAATTGGCTGAAAACGACTAAATATCAAGGACTCATTGTGCGAATCGCTCTGGAGCTGAAATCGGAATGCTCACTGACATTTCTCGTATCTGAGAGTCTGATAAACGCCGGAAAAATGACTAAGTCCAAAAAAAAATTTTTTCAGCTTTTTTCAATTTTACCCCCGTGGGATATATATTCTACCCAAACACATTTGGAACTCTCCTGGGGTACCCTCACACATATTATTCCCTCATTTAGTGGATATTTTCATAAGAAAGTGAAATTTTCAAAAATCCAGAAAATTGGCTGAAAACGACTAAATATCAAGGACTCATTGGGCGTATCGCTCTGGAACTGAAATCGGAACGCTCACTGACATTTCCCCTATCTGAAAGTCTGATCAACGCCAGAAAAATGACTAAGTCCAAAAAAAATTTTTTTTCAACTTTTTTCAATTTTACCCCCATGGGATAGATATTCTTCCCACACACATTTAGAACTCTCCTGGGGTACCCTCACACATATTATTCCCTCATTTAGTGAATATTTTCACAAAAAAGTGAAATTTTCAAAAATCCAGAAAATTGGCTGAAAATGACTAAATATCAAGGACTCATTGGGCGAATCGCTCTGGAGCTGAAATCGGAACGCTCACTGACATTTCTCGTATCTGAAAGTCTGATAAACACCGCAAAAATGACTAAGTCCAAAAAAAAATTTTTCAGCTTTTTTCAATTTTACCCCCGTGGGATATATATTCTACCCAAACACATTTGGAACTCTCCTGGGGTACCCTCACACATATTATTCCCTCATTTAGTGGATATTTTCACAAAAAAGTGAAATTTTCAAAAATCCAGAAAATTGGCTGAATACGACTAAATATCAAGGACTCATTGGGCGAATCGCTCTGGAACTGAAATCGGAACGCTCACTGACATTTCCCCTATCTGAAAGTCTGATAAACGCCGGAAAAATGACTAAGTCCAAAAAAAAATTTTTTTCAACTTTTTTCAATTTTACCCCCGTGGGATATATATTCTACCCACACACATTTGGAACTCTCCTGGGTTACCCTCACACATATTATTCCCTCATTTAGTGAATATTTTCACAAAAAAGTGAAATTTTCAAAAATCCAGAAAATTGGCTGAAAATGACTAAATATCAAGGACTCATTGGGCGAATCGCTCTGGAGCTGAAATCGGAACGCTCACTGACATTTCTCGTATCTGAAAGTCTGATAAACACCGCAAAAATGACTAAGTCCAAAAAAAAATTTTTTCAGCTTTTTTCAATTTTACCCCCGTGGGATATATATTCTACCCAAACACATTTGGAACTCTCCTGGGGTACCCTCACACATATTATTCCCTCATTTAGTGGATATTTTCACAAAAAAGTGAAATTTTCAAAAATCCAGAAAATTGGCTGAATACGACTAAATATCAAGGACTCATTGGGCGAATCGCTCTGGAACTGAAATCGGAACGCTCACTGACATTTCCCCTATCTGAAAGTCTGATAAACGCCGGAAAAATGACTAAGTCCAAAAAAAAATTTTTTTCAACTTTTTTCAATTTTACCCCCGTGGGATATATATTCTACCCACACACATTTGGAACTCTCCTGGGTTACCCTCACACATATTATTCCCTCATTTAGTGGATATTTTCATAAGAAAGTGAAATTTTCAAAAATCCAGAAAATTGGCTGAAAACGACTAAATATCAAGGACTCATTGGGCGTATCGCTCTGGAACTGAAATCGGAACGCTCACTGACATTTCGCCTATCTGAAAGTCTGATCAACGCCAGAAAAATGACTAAGTCCAAAAAAATTTTTTTTTCAACTTTTTTCAATTTTACCCCCGTGGGATATATATTCTTCCCACACACATATGATACTCTCCTGCGGTACCCTCACACATATTATTCCCTCATTTAGTGGATATTTTCACAAAAAAGTGAAATTTTCAAAAATCCAGAAAATTGGCTGAAAACGACTAAATATCAAGGACTCATTGTGCGAATCGCTCTGGAGCTGAAATCGGAATGCTCACTGACATTTCTCGTATCTGAGAGTCTGATAAACACCGGAAAAATGACTAAGTCCAAAAAAAAATTTTTTCAGCTTTTTTCAATTTTACCCCCGTGGGATATATATACTACCCAAACACATTTGGAACTCTCCTGGGGTACCCTCACACATATTATTCCCTCATTTAGTGGATATTTTCATAAGAAAGTGAAATTTTCAAAAATCCAGAAAATTGGCTGAAAACGACTAAATATCAAGGACTCATTGGGCGTATCGCTCTGGAACTGAAATCGGAACGCTCACTGACATTTCCCCTATCTGAAAGTCTGATCAACGCCAGAAAAATGACTAAGTCCAAAAAAATTTTTTTTTCAACTTTTTTCAATTTTACCCCCGTGGGATATATATTCTTCCCACACACATATGATACTCTCCTGCGGTACCCTCACACATATTATTCCCTCATTTAGTGGATATTTTCACAAAAAAGTGAAATTTTCAAAAATCCAGAAAATTGGCTGAAAACGACTAAATATCAAGGACTCATTGTGCGAATCGCTCTGGAGCTGAAATCGGAATGCTCACTGACATTTCTCGTATCTGAGAGTCTGATAAACACCGGAAAAATGACTAAGTCCAAAAAAAAATTTTTTCAGCTTTTTTCAATTTTACCCCCGTGGGATATATATACTACCCAAACACATTTGGAACTCTCCTGGGGTACCCTCACACATATTATTCCCTCATTTAGTGGATATTTTCATAAGAAAGTGAAATTTTCAAAAATCCAGAAAATTGGCTGAAAACGACTAAATATCAAGGACTCATTGGGCGTATCGCTCTGGAACTGAAATCGGAACGCTCACTGACATTTCCCCTATCTGAAAGTCTGATCAACGCCAGAAAAATGACTAAGTCCAAAAAAAATTTTTTTTCAACTTTTTTCAATTTTACCCCCATGGGATATATATTCTTCCCACACACATTTAGAACTCTCCTGGGGTACCCTCACACATATTATTCCCTCATTTAGTGAATATTTTCACAAAAAAGTGAAATTTTCAAAAATCCAGAAAATTGGCTGAAAACGACTAAATATCAAGGACTCATTGGGCGTATCGCTCTGGAACTGAAATTGGAACGCTCACTGACATTTCCCCTATCTGAAAGTCTGATAAACGCCAGAAAAATGACTAAGTCAAAAAAAAATTTTTTTTCAACTTTTTTCAATTTTACCCCCGTCGGATATATATTCTTCCCACACACATTTGGTACTCTCCTGTGGTACCCTCACACATATTATTCCCTCATTTAGTGGATATTTTCACAAAAAAGTGAAATTTTCAAAAATCCAGAAAATTGGCTGAAAACAACTAAATATCAAGGACTCATTGGGCGAATCGCTCTGGAGCTGAAATCACAACGCTCACTGACATTTCTCGCATCTGAAAGTCTGATAAACGCCGGAAAAATGACTAAGTCCAAAAAAAAATTGTTTTTAACATTTTTCAATTTTACCCCCGTGGGATATATAATCTTCCCACACACATTTGGTACTCTCCTGCGGTACCCTCACACATATTATTCCCTCATTTAGTGGATATTTTCACAAAAAAGTGAAATTTCCAAAAATCCAGAAAATTGGCTGAAAACAACTAAATATCAAGGACTCATTGGGCGAATCGCTCTGGAGCTGAAATCGCAACGCTCACTGACATTTGCCCTATCTGAAAGTCTGATAAACGCCAGAAAAATGACTAAGTCCAAAAAAAAATTTTTTTCAACTTTTTTCAATTTTACCCCCGTGGGATATATATTCTACCCACACACATTTGGAACTCTCCTGGGTTACCCTCACACATATTATTCCCTCATTTAGTGGATATTTTCACAAAAAAGTGAAATTTTCAAAAATCCAGAAAATTGGCTGAAAATGACTAAATATCAAGTACTCATTGGGCGAATCGCTCTGGAGCTGAAATCGGAATGCTCACTGACATTTCTCGTATCTGAAAGTCTGATAAACGCCGGAAAAATGACTAAGTCCAAAAAAAAATTTTTTTCAACTTTTTTCAATTTTACCCCCGTGGGATATATATTCTTCCCACACACATTTGATACTCTCCTGCGGTACCCTCACACATATTATTCCCTCATTTACTGGATATTTTCACAAAAAAGTGAAATTTTCAAAAATCCAGAAAATTGGCTGAAAACGACTAAATATCAAAGACTCATTGGGCGAATCGCTCTGGAACTGAAATTGGAACGCTCACTGACATTTGCCCTATCTGAAAGTCTGATAAACGCCGGAAAAATGACTAAGTCCAAAAAAAAAATTTTTCAGCTTTTTTCAATTTTACCCCCGTGGGTATATATTCTACCCACACACATTTGGAACTCTCCTGGGGTACCCTCACACATATTATTCCCTCATTTAGTGGATATTTTCACAAAAAAGTGAAATTTTCAAAAATCCAGAAAATTGGCTGAAAACGACTAAATATCAAAGACTCATTGGGCGAATCGCTCTGGAGCTGAAATCGGAAAACTCACTGACATTTCTCGTATCTGAAAGTCTGATAAACACCGGAAAAATGACTAATTTTTTTAGCTTTTTTAAATTTTACCACCGTGGGATATATATTCTACCCACACAAATTTGGAAGTCTCCTTTGGAACCCTCACACATATTATTCCCTCATTTAGTGGATATTTTCACAAAAAAGTGAAATTTTCAAAAATCCAGAAAATTGGCTGAAAACAACTAAATAACAAGGACTCATTGGGCGAATCGCTCTGGAACTGAAATCGGAATGCTCACTGACATTTCCCGTATCTGAAAGTCTGATAAACGCCGGAAAAATGACTAAGTCCAAAAAAAAATTTTTTTAGACTTTTTTCAATTTTACCCCCGTGGGATATATATTCTACCCACACACATTTGGAACTCTCCTGGGGTACCCTCACACATATTATTCCCTCATTTAGTGGATATTTTCACAAAAAAGTGAAATTTTCAAAAATCCAGAAAATTGGCTGAAAGCGACTAAATATTAAGGACTCATTGGGCGAATCGATCTGGAACTGAAATCGGAACGCTCACTGACATTTGCCCTATCTGAAAGTCTGATAAACGCCGGAAAAATGAATAAGTCACAAAAAAAATGTTTTCAACTTTTTTCAATTTTACCCCCGTGGGATATATATTCTACCCACACAAATTTGGAACTCTCCTTCGGTACCCTCACACATATTATTCCCTCATTTAGTGGATATTTTCACAAAAAAGTGAAATTTTCAAAAATCCAGAAAATTGGCTGAAAACGACTAAATATCAAGGACTCATTGGGCGAATCGATCTGGAACTGAATTCGGAACGCTCACTGACATTTGCCCTATCTGAAAGTCTGATAAACACCGGAAAAATGACTGAGTCCAAAAAAAAAATTTTTTCAACTTTTTTCAATTTTACCCCCGTGGGATATATATTCTACCCACACACATTTGGAACTCTCCTGGGGTACCCTCACACATATTATTCCCTCATTTAGTGGATATTTTCACAAAAAAGTGAAATTTTCAAAAATCCAGAAAATTGGCTGAAAGCGACTAAATATTAAGGACTCATTGGGCGAATCGATCTGGAACTGAAATCGGAACGCTCACTGACATTTGCCCTATCTGAAAGTCTGATAAACGCCGGAAAAATGACTAAGTCCAAAAAAAAATTTTTTTCAACTTTTTTCAATTTTACCCCTGTGGGATATATATTCTTCCCACACACATTTAGAACTCTCCTGGGGTAACCTCACACATATTATTAACTCATTTAGTGGATATTTTCACAAAAAAGCGAAATTTTCAAAAATCCAGAAAATTGGGTGAAAACGACTAAATATCAAGGACTCATTGGGCGAATCGCTCTGGAACTGAAATCGGAACGCTCACTGACATTTGCCCTATCTGAAAGTCTGATAAACGCCGGAAAAATGAATAAGTCACAAAAAAAATGTTTTCAACTTTTTTCAATTTTACCCCCGTGGGATATATATTCTACCCACACAAATTTGGAACTCTCCTTCGGTACCCTCACACATATTATTCCCTCATTTAGTGGATATTTTCACAAAAAAGTGAAATTTTCAAAAATCCAGAAAATTGGCTGAAAACGACTAAATATCAAGGACTCATTGGGCGAATCGCTCTGGAACTGAAATCGGAACGCTCACTGACATTTGCCCTATCTGAAAGTCTGATAAACGCCGGAAAAATGAATAAGTCACAAAAAAAAAATTTTTCAACTTTTTTCAATTTTACCCCCGTGGGATATATATTCTACCCACACAAATTTGGAACTCTCCTTCGGTACCCTCACACATATTATTCCCTCATTTAGTGGATATTTTCACAAAAAAGTGAAATTTTCAAAAATCCAGAAAATTGGCTGAAAACGACTAAATATCAAGGACTCATTGGGCGAATCGATCTGGAACTGAATTCGGAACGCTCACTGACATTTGCCCTATCTGAAAGTCTGATAAACGCCGGAAAAATGACTAAGTCCAAAAAAAAAATTTTTTCAACTTTTTTCAATTTTACCCCCGTGGGATATATTTTCTTCCCACACACATTTAGAACTCTCCTGGGGTAACCTCACACATATTATTCCCTCATTTAGTGGGTATTTTCACAAAAAAGTGAAATTTTCAAAAATCCAGAAAATTGGCTGAAAACGACTAAATATCAAGGACTCATTGGGCGAATCGCTCTGGAACTGAAATCGGAACGCTCACTGACATTTGCCCTATCTGAAAGTCTGATAAACGCCGGAAAAATGAATAAGTCACAAAAAAAAAATTTTTCAACTTTTTTCAATTTTACCCCCGTGGGATATATATTCTACCCACACAAATTTGGAACTCTCCTTCGGTACCCTCACACATATTATTCCCTCATTTAGTGGATATTTTCTCAAAAAAGTGAAATTTTCAAAAATCCAGAAAATTGGCTGAAAACGACTAAATATCAAGGATTCATTGGGCGAATTGCTCTGGAACTGAAATCAGAATGCTCACTGACATTTCCCCTATCTGAAAGTCTGATAAACGCCGGAAAAATGAATAAGTCCCAAAAAAAAATTTTTTCAACTTTTTTCAATTTTACCCCCGTGGGATATATATTCTACCCACACACATTTGGAACTCTCCTGGGGTAACCTCACACATATTATTCCCTCATTTAGTGGATATTTTCACAAAAAAGTGAAATTTTCAAAAATCCAGAAAATTGGCTGAAAACAACTAAATAACAAGGACTCATTGGGCGAATCGCTCTGGAACTGAAATCGGAACGCTCACTGACAATTCCCGTATCTGAAAGTCTGATAAATGCCGGAAAAATGACTAAGTCCAAAAAAAAATTTTTTTAGACTTTTTTCAATTTTACCCCCGTGGGATATATATTCTACCCACACACATTTGGAACTCTCCTGGGGTACCCTCACACATATTATTCCCTCATTTAGTGGATATTTTCACAAAAAAGTGAAATTTTCAAAAATCCAGAAAATTGGCTGAAAGCGACTAAATATCAAGGACTAATTGGGCGAATCGATCTGGAACTGAAATCGGAACGCTCACTGACATTTGCCCTATCTGAAAGTCTGATAAACGCCGGAAAAATGACTAAGTCCAAAAAAAATTTTTTTCAACTTTTTTCAATTTTACCCCCGTGGGATATATATTCTTCCCACACACATTTAGAACTCTCCTGGGTTACCCTCACACATATTATTCCCTCATTTAGTGGATATTTTCTCAAAAAAGTGAAATTTTCAAAAATCCAGAAAATTGGCTGAAAACGACTAAATATCAAAGACTCATTGGGCGAATCGCTCTGGAGCTAAAATCGGAACGCTCACTGACATTTCTCGTATCTGAAAGTCTGATAAACGCCGGAAAAATGACTAAGTCCAAAAAAAAAATTTTTCAGCTTTTTTCAATTTTACCCCCGTGGGATATATATTCTACCCACACACATTTGGAACTCTCCTGGGGTACCCTCACACATATTATTCCCTCATTTAGTGGATATTTTCACAAAAAAGTGAAATTTTCAAAAATCCAGAAAATTGGCTGAAAACGACTAAATATCAAAGACTCATTGGGCGAATTGCTCTGGAACTGAAATCAGAATGCTCACTGACATTTCCCCTATCTGAAAGTCTGATAAACGCCGGAAAAATGAATAAGTCCCAAAAAAAAAATTTTTTCAACTTTTTTCAATTTTACCCCCGTGGGATATATATTCTACCCACACAAATTTGGAACTCTCCTTTGGAACCCTCACACATATTATTCCCTCATTTAGTGGATATTTTCACAAAAAAGTGAAATTTTCAAAAATCCAGAAAATTGGCTGAAAACGACTAAATATCATGGATTCATTGGGCGAATCGATCTGGAACTGAAATCGGAACGCTCACTGACATTTGCCCTATCTGAAAGTCTGATAAACGCCGGAAAAATGACTAAGTCCAAAAAAAAAATGTTTTCAACTTTTTTCAATTTTACCCCCGTGGGATATATATTCTACCCACACACATTTGGAACTCTCCTGGGGTAACCTCACACATATTATTCCCTCATTTAGTGGATATTTTCACAAAAAAGTGAAATTTTCAAAAATCCAGAAAATTGGCTGAAAACAACTAAATAACAAGGACTCATTGGGCGAATCGCACTGGAACTGAAATCGGAATGCTCACTGACATTTCCCGTATCTGAAAGTCTGATAAACGCCGGAAAAATGACTAAGTCCAAAAAAAAATTTTTTTAGACTTTTTTCAATTATACCCCCGTGGGATATATATTCTACCCACACACATTTGGAACTCTCCTGGGGTACCCTCACACATATTATTCCCTCATTTAGTGGATATTTTCACAAAAAAGTGAAATTTTCAAAAATCCAGAAAATTGGCTGAAAACGACTAAATATCAAGGACTCATTGTGCGAATCGCTCTGGAGCTGAAATCGGAATGCTCACTGACATTTCTCGTATCTGAGAGTCTGATAAACACCGGAAAAATGACTAAGTCCAAAAAAAAATTTTTTCAGCTTTTTTCAATTTTACCCCCGTGGGATATATATTCTACCCAAACACATTTGGAACTCTCCTGGGGTACCCTCACACATATTATTCCCTCATTTAGTGGATATTTTCATAAGAAAGTGAAATTTTCAAAAATCCAGAAAATTGGCTGAAAACGACTAAATATCAAGGACTCATTGGGCGTATCGCTCTGGAACTGAAATCGGAACGCTCACTGACATTTCCCCTATCTGAAAGTCTGATCAACGCCAGAAAAATGACTAAGTCCAAAAAAAATTTTTTTTCAACTTTTTTCAATTTTACCCCCATGGGATATATATTCTTCCCACACACATTTAGAACTCTCCTGGGGTACCCTCACACATATTATTCCCTCATTTAGTGAATATTTTCACAAAAAAGTGAAATTTTCAAAAATCCAGAAAATTGGCTGAAAACGACTAAATATCAAGGACTCATTGGGCGTATCACTCTGGAACTGAAATTGGAACGCTCACTGACATTTCCCCTATCTGAAAGTCTGATAAACGCCAGAAAAATGACTAAGTCCAAAAAAAATTTTTTTTCAACTTTTTTCAATTTTACCCCCGTCGGATATATATTCTTCCCACACACATTTGGTACTCTCCTGTGGTACCCTCACACATATTATTCCCTCATTTAGTGGATATTTTCACAAAAAAGTGAAATTTTCAAAAATCCAGAAAATTGGCTGAAAACAACTAAATATCAAGGACTCATTGGGCGAATCGCTCTGGAGCTGAAATCGCAACGCTCACTGACATTTCTCGCATCTGAAAGTCTGATAAACGCCGGAAAAATGACTAAGTCCAAAAAAAAATTGTTTTTAACATTTTTCAATTTTACCCCCGTGGGATATATAATCTTCCCACACACATTTGGTACTCTCCTGCGGTACCCTCACACATATTATTCCCTCATTTAGTGGATATTTTCACAAAAAAGTGAAATTTCCAAAAATCCAGAAAATTGGCTGAAAACAACTAAATATCAAGGACTCATTGGGCGAATCGCTCTGGAGCTGAAATCGCAACGCTCACTGACATTTGCCCTATCTGAAAGTCTGATAAACACCGGAAAAATGACTAAGTCCAAAAAAAAATTTTTTCAGCTTTTTTAAATTTTACCCCCGTGGGATATATATTCTACCCACACACATTTGGAACTCTCCTGGGGTACCCTCACACATATTATTCCCTCATTTAGTGGATATTTTCACAAAAAAGTGAAATTTTCAAAAATCCAGAAAATTGGCTGAAAACGACTAAATATCAAGGACTCATTGGGCGTATCGCTCTGGAACTGAAATCGGAACGCTCACTGACATTTCCCCTCTCTGAAAGTCTGATCAACGCCAGAAAAATGACTAAGTCCAAAAAAAAATTTTTTTCAACTTTTTTCAATTTTACCCCCGTGGGATATATATTCTTCCCATACACATTTAGAACTCTCCTGGGGTACCCTCAAACATATTATTCCCTCATTTAGTGAATATTTTCACAAAAAAGTGAAATTTTCAAAAATCCAGAAAATTGGCTGAAAACAACTAAATATCAAGGACTCATTGGGCGAATCACTCTGGAACTGAAATCGGAACGCTCACTGACATTTCCCCTATCTGAAAGTCTGATAAACGCCAGAAAAATGACTAAGTCCAAAAAAAAATTTTTTTCAACTTTTTTCAATTTTACCCCCGTGGGATATATATTCTACCCACACACATTTGGAACTCTCCTGGGTTACCCTCACACATATTATTCCCTCATTTAGTGGATATTTTCACAAAAAAGTGAAATTTTCAAAAATCCAGAAAATTGGCTGAAAACGACTAAATATCAAGGACTCATTGGGCGAAACGCTCTGGAGCTGAAATCGGAACGCTCACTGACATTTCTCGTATCTGAAAGTCTGATAAACGCCGGAAAAATGACTAAGTCCAAAAAAAAATTTTTTTCAACTTTTTTCAATTTTACCCCCGTGGGATATATATTCTTCCCACACACATTTGATACTCTCCTGCGGTACCCTCACACATATTATTCCCTCATTTACTGGATATTTTCACAAAAAAGTGAAATTTTCAAAAATCCAGAAAATTGGCTGAAAATGACTAAATATCAAGGACTCATTGTGCGAATCGCTCTGGAGCTGAAATCGCAACGCTCACTGACATTTCTCGTATCTGAAAGTCTGATAAACGCTGGAAAAATGACTAAGTCCAAAAAAACATTTTTTTTAACATTTTTCAATTTTACCCCCGTGGGATATATATTCTACCCACACACATTTGGAACTCTCCTGGGTTACCCTCACACATATTATTCCCTCATTTAGTGGATATTTTCTCAAAAAAGTGAAATTTTCAAAAATCCAGAAAATTGGCTGAAAACGACTAAATATCAAAGACTCATTGGGCGAATTGCTCTGGAACTGAAATCAGAATGCTCACTGACATTTCCCCTATCTGAAAGTCTGATAAACGCCGGAAAAATGAATAAGTCCCAAAAAAAAAATTTTTTCAACTTTTTTCAATTTTACCCCCGTGGGATATATATTCTACCCACACAAATTTGGAACTCTCCTTTGGAACCCTCACACATATTATTCCCTCATTTAGTGGATATTTTCACAAAAAAGTGAAATTTTCAAAAATCCAGAAAATTGGCTGAAAACGACTAAATATCATGGATTCATTGGGCGACTCGATCTGGAACTGAAATCGGAACGCTCACTGACATTTGCCCTATCTGAAAGTCTGATAAACGCCGGAAAAATGACTAAGTCCAAAAAAAAAATGTTTTCAACTTTTTTCAATTTTACCCCCGTGGGATACATATTCTACCCACACACATTTGGAACTCTCCTGGGGTAACCTCACACATATTATTCCCTCATTTAGTGGATATTTTCACAAAAAAGTGAAATTTTCAAAAATCCAGAAAATTGGCTGAAAACAACTAAATAACAAGGACTCATTGGGCGAATCGCTCTGGAACTGAAATCGGAACGCTCACTGACATTTCCCGTATCTGAAAGTCTGATAAACGCCGGAAAAATGACTAAGTCCAAAAAAAAATTTTTTTAGACTTTTTTCAATTATACCCCCGTGGGATATATATTCTACCCACACACATTTGGAACTCTCCTGGGGTACCCTCACACATATTATTCCCTCATTTAGTGGATATTTTCACAAAAAAGTGAAATTTTCAAAAATCCAGAAAATTGGCTGAAAGCGACTAAATATTAAGGACTCATTGGGCGAATCGATCTGGAACTTAAATCGGAACGCTCACTGACATTTGCCCTATCTGAAAGTCTGATAAACGCCGGAAAAATGACTAAGTCCAAAAAAAAATTTTTTTCAACTTTTTTCAATTTTACCCCCGTGGGATATATATTCTTCCCACACACATTTAGAACTCTCCTGGGGTAACCTCACACATATTATTCCCTCATTTAGTGGATATTTTCACAAAAAAGTGAAATTTTCAAAAATCCAGAAAATTCGCTGAAAACGACTAAATATCAAGGACTCATTGGGCGAATCGCTCTGGAACTGAAATCGGAACGCTTACTGACATTTGCCCTATCTGAAAGTCTGATAAACGCCGGAAAAATGACTAAGTCCAAAAAAAAAATTTTTCAGCTTTTTTCAATTTTACCCCCGTGGGATATATATTCTACCCACACACATTTGGAACTCTCCTGGGGTACCCTCACACATATTATTCCCTCATTTAGTGGATATTTTCACAAAAAAGTGAAATTTTCAAAAATCCAGAAAATTGGCTGAAAACGACTAAATATCAAAGACTCATTGGGCGAATTGCTCTGGAACTGAAATCAGAATGCTCACTGACATTTCCCCTATCTGAAAGTCTGATAAACGCCGGAAAAATGAATAAGTCCCAAAAAAAAAATTTTTTCAACTTTTTTCAATTTTACCCCCGTGGGATATATATTCTACCCACACACATTTGGAACTCTCCTGGGGTACGCTCACACATATTATTCCCTCATTTAGTGGATATTTTCACAAAAAAGTGAAATTTTCAAAAATCCAGAAAATTGGCTGAAAACAACTAAATAACAAGGACTCATTGGGCGAATCGCTCTGGAACTGAAATCGGAACGCTCACTGACATTTCCCGTATCTGAAAGTCTGATAAACGCCGGAAAAATGACTAAGTCCAAAAAAAAATTTTTTTAGACTTTTTTCAATTATACCCCCGTGGGATATATATTCTACCCACACACATTTGGAACTCTCCTGGGGTACGCTCACACATATTATTCCCTCATTTAGTGGATATTTTCACAAAAAAGTGAAATTTTCAAAAATCCAAAATATTGGCTGAAAACGACTAAATATCAAGGACTTATTGGGCGAATCGCTCTGGAACTGAAATCGGAACGCTCACTGACATTTGCCCTATCTGAAAGTCTGATAAACGCCGGAAAAATGACTATGTCCAAAAAAAAAATTTTTTCAACTTTTTTCAATTTTACCCATGTTTGATATATATTCTACCCACACACATTTGTAACTCTCCTGGGGTACCCTCACACATATTATTCCCTCATTTAGTGGATATTTTCACAAAAAAGTGAAATTTTAAAAAATCCAGAAAATTGGCTGAAAACAACTAAATATCAAGGACTCATTGGGCGAATCACTCTGGAACTGAAATCGGAACGCTCACTGACATTTCCCCTATCTGAAAGTCTGATAAACGCAGGAAAAATGACTAAGTCTGATAAAAAAAAATTTCATCTTTTTTCAATTTTACCCCCGTGAGATATATATTCTACCCACACACATTTGAAACTCTGCTCGGGTACCCTCACATATATTATTCCCTCATTTAGTGAATATTTTTACAAAAAAGTGAAATTTTCAAAAATCCCGAAAATCGGCTGAAAACGACTAATATCAAGGACTCATTGGGCGAATCGCTCTGGAACTGAAATCGGAACGCTCACTGACATTTCCCCTATCTGAAAGTCTGATAAACGCCGGAAAAATGACTAAGTCTGATAAAAAAAAATTTCAACTTTTTTCAATTTTACCCCCGTGAGATATATATTCTACCCACACACATTTGAAACTCTGCTCGGGTACCCTCACATATATTATTCCCTCATTTAGTGAATATTTTTACAAAAAAGTGAAATTTTCAAAAATCCCGAAAATTGACTGAAAACGACTAAATATCAAGGACTCATTGGGCGAATCGCTCTGGAACTGAAATCGGAACGCTCACTGACATTTGCCCTATCTGAAAGTCTGATAAACGCCGGAAAAATGACTATGTCCAAAAAAAAAATTTTTTCAACTTTTTTCAATTTTACCCATGTGGGATATATATTCTACCCACACACATTTGTAACTCTCCTGGGGTACCCTCACACATATTATTCCCTCATTTAGCGGATATTTTCACAAAAAAGTGAAATTTTCAAAAATCCAAAATATTGGCTGAAAACGACTAAATATCAAGGAGTCATTGGGCGAATCGCTCTGGAGCTGAAATCGAAACGCTCACTGACATTTCCCCTATCTGAAAGTCTGATAAACGCCGGAAAAATGACTAAGTCTGATAAAAAAAAATTTCAACTTTTTTCAATTTTACCCCCGTGAGATATATATTCTACCCACACACATTTGAAACTCTGCTCGGGTACCCTCACATATATTATTCCCTCATTTAGTGAATATTTTTACAAAAAAGTGAAATTTTCAAAAATCCCGAAAATTGGCTGAAAACGACTAAATATCAAGGACTCATTGGGCCAATCGCTCTGGAACTGAAATCGGAACGCTCACTGACATTTGCCCTATCTGAAAGTCTGATAAACGCCGGAAAAATGACTAAGTCCAAAAAAAAAATTTTTTCAACTTTTTTCAATTTTACCCATGTGGGATATATATTCTACCCACACACATTTGTAACTCTCCTGGGGTACCCTCACACATATTATTCCCTCATTTAGCGGATATTTTCACAAAAAAGTGAAATTTTCAAAAATCCAAAATATTGGCTGAAAACGACTAAATATCAAGGAGTCATTGGGCGAATCGCTCTGGAGCTGAAATCGAAACGGTCACTGACATTTCCCCTATCTGAAAGTCTGATAAACGCCGGAAAAATGACTAAGTCTGATAAAAAAAAATTTCAATTTTTTTCAATTTTACCCCAGTGAGATATATATTCTACCCACACACATTTGAAACTCTGCTCGGGTACCCTCACATATATTATTCCCCTCATTTAGTGAATATTTTTACAAAAAAGTGAAATTTTCAAAAATCCCGAAAATTAGCTGAAAACGACTAAATATCAAGGACTCATTGGGCGAATCGCTCTGGAACTGAAATCGTAACGCTCACTGACAATTGCCCTATCTGAAAGTCTGATAAACGCCGGAAAAATGACTATGTCCAAAAAAAAAATTTTTTCAACTTTTTTCAATTTTACCCATGTGGGATATATATTCTACCCACACACATTTGTAACTCTCCTGGGGTACCCTCACACATATTATTCCCTCATTTAGCGGATATTTTCACAAAAAAGTGAAATTTTCAAAAATCCAAAATATTGGCTGAAAACGACTAAATATCAAGGAGTCATTGGGCGAATCGCTCTGGAGCTGAAATCGAAACGCTCACTGACATTTCCCCTATCTGAAAGTCTGATAAACGCCGGAAAAATGACTAAGTCTGATAAAAAAAAATTTCAACTTTTTTCAATTTTACCCCCGTGAGATATATATTCTACCCACACACATTTGAAACTCTGCTCGGGTACCCTCACATATATTATTCCCTCATTTAGTGAATATTTTTACAAAAAAGTGAAATTTTCAAAAATCCCGAAAATTGGCTGAAAACGACTAAATATCAAGGACTCATTGGGCCAATCGCTCTGGAACTGAAATCGGAACGCTCACTGACATTTGCCCTATCTGAAAGTCTGATAAACGCCGGAAAAATGACTAAGTCGAAAAAAAAAATTTTTTCAACTTTTTTCAATTTTACCCATGTGGGATATATATTCTACCCACACACATTTGTAACTCTCCTGGGGTACCCTCACACATATTATTCCCTCATTTAGCGGATATTTTCACAAAAAAGTGAAATTTTCAAAAATCCAAAATATTGGCTGAAAACGAATAAATATCAAGGAGTCATTGGGCGAATCGCTCTGGAGCTGAAATCGAAACGCTCACTGACATTTCCCCTATCTGAAAGTCTGATAAACGCCGGAAAAATGACTAAGTCTGATAAAAAAAAATTTCAACTTTTTTCAATTTTACCCCCGTGAGATATATATTCTACCCACACACATTTGAAACTCTGCTCGGGTACCCTCACATATATTATTCCCTCATTTAGTGAATATTTTTACAAAAAAGTGAAATTTTCAAAAATCCCGAAAATTGACTGAAAACGACTAAATATCAAGGACTCATTGGGCAAATCGCTCTGGAACTGAAATCGGAACGCTCACTGACATTTGCCCTATCTGAAAGTCTGATAAACGCCGGAAAAATGACTATGTCCAAAAAAAAAATTTTTTCAACTTTTTTCAATTTTACCCATGTGGGATATATATTCTACCCACACACATTTGTAACTCTCCTGGGGTACTCTCACACATATTATTCCCTCATTTAGCGGATATTTTCACAAAAAAGTGAAATTTTCAAAAATCCAAAATATTGGCTGAAAACGACTAAATATCAAGGAGTCATTGGGCGAATCGCTCTGGAGCTGAAATCGAAACGCTCACTGACATTTCCCCTATCTGAAAGTCTGATAAACGCCGGCAAAATGACTAAGTCTGATAAAAAAAAATTTCAACTTTTTTCAATTTTACCCCAGTGAGATATATATTCTACCCACACACATTTGAAACTCTGCTCGGGTACCCTCACATATATTATTCCCTCATTTAGTGAATATTTTTACAAAAAAGTGAAATTTTCAAAAATCCCGAAAATTGGCTGAAAACGACTAAATATCAAGGACTCATTGGGCGAATCGCTCTGGAACTGAAATCGGAACGCTCACTGACATTTGCCCTATCTGAAAGTCTGATAAACGCCGGAAAAATGACTAAGTCCAAAAAAAAAATTTTTTCAACTTTTTTCAATTTTACCCCCGTGCGATATATATTCTACCCACACACATTTGGAACTCTCCTGGGGTACACTCACACATATTATTCCCTCATTTAGTGAATATTTTTACAAAAAAGTGAAATTTTCAAAAATCCCGAAAATTAGCTGAAAACGACTAAATATCAAGGACTCATTGGGCGAATCGCTCTGGAACTGAAATCGTAACGCTCACTGACAATTGCCCTATCTGAAAGTCTGATAAACGCCGGAAAAATGACTATGTCCAAAAAAAAAATTTTTTCAACTTTTTTCAATTTTACCCATGTGGGATATATATTCTACCCACACACATTTGTAACTCTCCTGGGGTACCCTCACACATATTATTCCCTCATTTAGTGGATATTTTCACAAAAAAGTGAAATTTTCAAAAATCCAAAATATTGGCTGAAAACGACTAAATATCAAGGACTTATTGGGCGAATCGCTCTGGAACTGAAATCGGAACGCTCACTGACATTTGCCCTATCTGAAAGTCTGATAAACGCCGGAAAAATGACTATGTCCAAAAAAAAATTTTTTTCAACTTTTTTCAATCTTACCCCCGTGGGATATATGTTCTACCCACACTCATTTGGAACTCTCCTGGGGTACCCTCACATATATTATTCCCTCATTTAGTGGATATTTTCACAAAAAAGTGACATTTTCAAAAATCCCGAATATTCGCTGAAAACGACTAAATATCAAGGTCTCATTGGGTGATTCGCGCTGGAACTGAAATCGGAACGCTTACTGACATTTGCCCTATCTGAAAGTCTGATAAATGCCGGAAAAATGACTAAGTCCAAAAAAAAAATTTTTTCAACTTTTTTCAATTTTACCCATGTGGGATATATATTCTACCCAAACACATTTGGAACTCTCCTGGGGTACCCTCACACATATTATTCCTTCATTTAGTGAATATTTTTACAAAAAAGTGAAATTTTCAAAAATCCCGAAAATTGGCTGAAAACGACTAAATATCAAGGACTCATTGGGCGAATCACTCTGGAACTGAAATCGGAATGCTCACTGACATTTCCCCTATCTGAAAGTCTGATAAACGCCGGAAAAATGACTAAGTCTGATAAAAAAAAATTTCAACTTTTTTCAATTTTACCCCCGTGAGATATATATTCTACCCACACACATTTGAAACTCTGCTCGGGTACCCTCACATATATTATTCCCTCATTTAGTGAATATTTTTACAAAAAAGTGAAATTTTCAAAAATCCCGAAAATTGGCTGAAAACGACTAAATATCAAGGACTCATTGGGCGAATCGCTCTGGAACTGAAATCGGAACGCTCAATGAAATTTGCCCTATCTGAAAGTCTGATAAACGCCGGAAAAATGACTAAGTCCAAAAAAAAAATTTTTTCAACTTTTTTCAATCTTACCCCCGTGGGATATATGTTCTACCCACACTCATTTGGTACTCTCCTGGGGAAAACTCACACATATTATTCCCTCATTTAGTGGATATTTTCACAAAAAAGTGAAATTTTCAAAAATCCCAAAAATTGACTGTAAACGACTAAATATCAAGGACTCATTGGGCGAATCGCTCTGGAACTGAAATCGGAACGCTCACTGACATTTGCCCTATCTGAAAGTCTGATAAACGCCGGAAAAATGAGTATGTCCAAAAAAAAAATTTTTTCAACTTTTTTCAATTTTACCCATGTGGGATATATATTCTACCCACACACATTTGTAACTCTCCTGGGGTACCCTCACACATATTATTCCCTCATTTAGTGGATATTTTCACAAAAAAGTGAAATTTTCAAAAATCCAAAATATTGGCTGAAAACGACTAAACATCAAGGACTTATTGGGCGAATCGCTCTGGAACTGAAATCGGAACGCTCACTGACATTTGCCCTATCTGAAAGTCTGATAAACGCCGGAAAAATGACTATGTCCAAAAAAAATATTTTTTCAACTTTTTTCAATTTTACCCATGTGGGATATATATTCTACCCACACACATTTGTAACTCTCCTGGGGTACCCTCACACATATTATTCCCTCATTTAGTGGATATTTTCACAAAAAAGTGAAATTTTCAAAAATCCCAAAAATTGGCTGAAAACGACTAAATATCAAGGACTCATTGGGCGAATCGCTCTGGAACTGAAATCGGAACGCTCACTGACATTTGCCCTATCTGAAAGTCTGATAAACGCCGGAAAAATGACTATGTCCAAAAAAAAAATTTTTTCAACTTTTTTCAATTTTACCCATGTGGGATATATATTCTACCCACACACATTTGTAACTCTCCTGGGGTACCCTCACACATATTATTCCCTCATTTAGTGGATATTTTCACAAAAAAGTGAAATTTTCAAAAATCCAAAATATTGGCTGAAAACGACTAAATATCAAGGACTCATTGGGCGAATCGCTCTGGAACTGAAATCGGAACGCTCACTGACATTTCACCTATCTGAAAGTCTGATAAACGCCGGAAAAATGACTAAGTCTGATAAAAAAAAATTTCAACTTTTTTCAATTTTACCCCCGTGAGATATATATTCTACCCACACACATTTGAAACTCTGCTCGGGTACCCTCACATATATTATTCCCTCATTTAGTGAATATTTTTACAAAAAAGTGAAATTTTCAAAAATCCCGAAAATTGGCTGAAAACGACTAAATATCAAGGACTCATTGGGCGAATCGCTCTGGAACTGAAATCGGAACGCTCACTGACATTTCCCCTATCTGAAAATCTGATAAACGCTGGAAAAATGACTAAGTACAAAAAAAAATTTTTTTCAACTTTTTTCAATTTTACCCCCGTGCGATATATATTCTACCCACACACATTTGGAACTCTCCTGGGGTACACTCACACATATTATTTCCTCATTTAGTGAATATTTTTACAAAAAAGTGAAATTTTCAAAAATCCCGAAAATTGGCTGAAAACGACTAAATATCAAGGACTCATTGGGCGAATCGCTCTGGAACTGAAATCGGAACGCTCACTGCCATTTGCCCTATCTGAAAGTCTGATAAATGCCGGAAAAATGACTATGTCCAAAAAATAAATTTTTTCAACTTTTTTCAATTTTACCCATGTGGGATATATATTCTACCCACACACATTTGTAACTCTCCTGGGGTACCCCCACACATATTATTCCCTCATTTAGTGGATATTTTCACAAAAAAGTGAAATTTTCAAAAATCCGAAATATTGGCTGAAAACAATTAAATATCAAGTACTCATTGGGCGAATCGCTCTGGAACTGAAATCGGAACGCTCACTGACATTTCCCCTATCTGAAAGTCTGATAAACGCCGGAAAAATGACTAAGTCTGATAAAAAAAAATTTAAACTTTTTTCAATTTTACCCCCGTGAGATATATATTCTACCCACACACATTTGAAACTCTGCTCGGGTACCCTCACATATATTATTCCCTCATTTAGTGGATATTTTCACAAAAAAGTGAAATTTTCAAAAATCCCGAAAATTGGCTGAAAACGACTAAATATCAAGGACTCATTGTGCGAATCGCTCTGGAACTGAAATCGGAACGCTCACTGACATTTGCCCTATCTGAAAGTCTGATAAACGCCGGAAAAATTACTATGTCCAAAAAAAATTTTTTTTCAACTTTTTTCAATTTTACCCATGTGGGATATATATTCTACCCACACACATTTGTAACTCTCCTGGGGTACACTCACACATATTATTCCCTCATTTAGTGAATATTTTTACAAAAAAGTGAAATTTTCAAAAATCCCGAAAATTAGCTGAAAACGACTAAATATCAAGGACTCATTGGGCGAATCGCTCTGGAACTGAAATCGGAACGCTCAATGAAATTTGCTCTATCTGAAAGTCTGATAAACGCCGGAAAAATGACTAAGTCCAAAAAAAAATTTTTTTCAACTTTTTTCAATCTTACCCCTGTGGGATATATGTTCTACCCACACTCATTTGGTACTCTCCTGGGGTACCCTCACACATATTATTCCCTCATTTAGTGGATATTTTCACAAAAAAGTGAAATTTTCAAAAATCCAAAATATTGGCTGAAAACGACTAAATATCAAGGACTCATTGGGCGAATCGCTCTGGAACTGAAATCGGAACGCTCACTGACATTTCCCCTATCTGAAAGTCTGATAAACGCCGGAAAAATGACTAACTCTGATAAAAAAAAATTTAAACTTTTTTCAATTTTACCCCCGTGAGATATATATTCTACCCACACACATTTGAAACTCTGCTCGGGTACCCTCACATATATTATTCCCTCATTTAGTGGATATTTTCAAAAAAAAGTGAAATTTTCAAAAATCCCGAAAATTGGCTGAAAACGACTAAATATCAAGGACTCATTGTGCGAATCGCTCTGGAACTGAAATCGGAACGCTCACTGACATTTCCCCTATCTGAAAGTCTGATAAACGCCGGAAAAATGACTAAGTCTGATAAAAAAAAAATTCAACTTTTTTCAATTTTACCCCCGTGAGATATATATTCTACCCACACACATTTGAAACTCTGCTCGGGTACCCTCACATATATTATTCCCTCATTTAGTGGATATTTTCACAAAAAAGTGAAATTTTCAAAAATCCCGAAAATTGGCTGAAAATGACTAAATATCAAGGACTCATTGTGCGAATCGCTCTGGAACTGAAATCGGAACGCTCACTGACATTTGCCCTATCTGAAAGTCTGATAAACGCCGGAAAAATGACTATGTCCAAAAAAAAAATTTTTTCAACTTTTTTCAATTTTACCCATGTGGGATATATATTCTACCCACACACATTTGAAACTCTCCTGGGGTACCCTCACACATATTATTCCCTCATTTAGTGGATATTTTCACAAAAAAGTGAAATTTTCAAAAATCCAAAATATTGGCTGAAAACGACTTAATATCAAAGACTCATTGGGCGAATCGCTCTGGAACTGAAATCGGAACGCTCACTGACATTTCCCCTATCTGAAAGTCTGATAAACGCCGGAAAAATGACTAAGTCTGATAAAAAAAAAATTCAACTTTTTTCAATTTTACCCCCGTGAGATATATATTCTACCCACACACATTTGAAACTCTGCTCTGGTACCCTCACATATATTATTCCCTCATTTAGTGAATATTTTTACAAAAAAGTGAAATTTTCAAAAATCACGAAAATTAGCTGAAAACGACTAAATATCAAGGACTCATTGGGCGAATCGCTCTGGAACTGAAATCGGAACGCTCAATGAAATTTGCCCTATCTGAAAGTCTGATAAACGCCGGAAAAATGACTAAGTCCAAAAAAAAAATTTTTTCAACTTTTTTCAATCTTACCCCCGTGGGATATATGTTCTACCCACACTCATTTGGTACTCTCCTGGGGAACCCTCACACATATTATTCCCTCATTTAGTGGATATTTTCACAAAAAAGTGAAATTTTCAAAAATCCCGAAAATTGACTGAAAACGACTAAATATCAAGGACTCATTGGGCGAATCGCTCTGGAACTGAAATCGGAACGCTCACTGACATTTGCCCTATCTGAAAGTCTGATAAACGCCGGAAAAATGACTATGTCCAAAAAAAAAATTTTTTCAACTTTTTTCAATTTTACCCATGTGGGATATATATTCTACCCACACACATTTGTAACTCTCCTGGGGTACCCTCACACATATTATTCCCTCATTTAGCGGATATTTTCACAAAAAAGTGAAATTTTCAAAAATCCAAAATATTGGCTGAAAACGACTAAATATCAAGGACTCATTGGGCGAATCGCTCTGGAACTGAAATCGGAACGCTCACTGACATTTCCCCTATCTGAAAGTCTGATAAACGCCGGAAAAATGACTATGTCCAAAAAAAAAATTTTTTCAACTTTTTTCAATCTTACCCCCGTGGGATATATGTTCTACCCACACACATTTGTAACTCTCCTGGGATACCCTCACACATATTATTCCCTCATTTAGTGGATATTTTCACAAAAAAGTGAAATTTTCAAAAATCCCGAAAATTCGCTGAAAACGACTAAATATCAAGGTCTCATTGGGTGATTCGCGCTGGAACTGAAATCGGAACGCTTACTGACATTTGCCCTATCTGAAAGTCTGATAAACGCCGGAAAAATGACTAAGTCTGAAAAAAAAAATTTTCAACTTTTTTCAATTTTACCCATGTGGGATATATATTCTACCCAAACACATTTGGATCTCTCCTGGGGTACCCTCACACATATTATTCCCTCATTTAGTGGATATTTTCACAAAAAAGTGAAATTTTCAAAAATCCAAAATATTGGCTGAAAACGACTAAATATCAAGGACTCATTGGGCGAATCGCTCTGGAACTGAAATCGGAACGCTCACTGACATTTCCCCTATCTGAAAGTCTGATAAACGCCGGAAAAATGACTAAGTCTGATAAAAACAAATTTCAACTTTTTTCAATTTTACCCCCGTGAGATATATATTCTACCCACACACATTTGAAACTCTGCTCGGGTACCCTCACATATATTATTCCCTCATTTAGTGAATATTTTTACAAAAAAGTGAAATTTTCAAAAATCCCGAAAATTGGCTGAAAACGACTAAATATCAAGGACTCATTGGGCGAATCGCTCTGGAACTGAAATCGGAACGCTCACTGACATTTCCCCTATCTGAAAGTCTGATAAACGGCGGAAAAATGACTAAGTCAAAAAAAAAATGTTTTCAACTTTTTCAATTTTACCCCCGTGCGATATATATTCTACCCACACACATTTGGAACTCTCCTGGGGTACACTCACACATATTATTCCCTCATTTAGTGAATATTTTTACAAAAAAGTGAAATTTTCAAAAATCCCGAAAATTGGCTGAAAACGACTAAATATCAAGGACTCATTGGGCGAATCGCTCTGGAACTGAAATCGGAACGCTCACTGACATTTCCCCTATCTGAAAGTCTGATAAACGCCGGAAAAATGACTAAGTCTGATAAAAAAAAATTTCAACTTTTTTCAATCTTACCCCCGTGGGATATATGTTCTACCCACACTCATTTGGAACTCTCCTAGGGTACCCTCACACATATTATTCCCTCATTTAGTGGATATTTTCACAAAAAAGTGAAATTTTCAAAAATCCCGAAAATTGACTGAAAACGACTAAATATCAAGGACTCATTGGGCGAATCGCTCTGGAACTGAAATCGGAACGCTCACTGACATTTGCCCTATCTGAAAGTCTGATAAACGCCGGAAAAATGACTATGTCCAAAAAAAAAATTTTTTCAACTTTTTTCAATTTTACCCATGTGGGATATATATTCTACCCACACACATTTGTAACTCTCCTGGGGTACCCTCACACATATTATTCCCTCATTTAGCGGATATTTTCACAAAAAAGTGAAATTTTCAAAAATCCAAAATATTGGCTGAAAACGACTAAATATCAAGGACTCATTGGGCGAATCGCTCTGGAACTGAAATCGGAACGCTCACTGACATTTCCCCTATCTGAAAGTCTGATAAACGCCGGAAAAATGACTATGTCCAAAAAAAAAATTTTTTCAACTTTTTTCAATCTTACCCCCGTGGGATATATGTTCTACCCACACACATTTGTAACTCTCCTGGGATACCCTCACACATATTATTCCCTCATTTAGTGGATATTTTCACAAAAAAGTGAAATTTTCAAAAATCCCGAAAATTCGCTGAAAACGACTAAATATCAAGGTCTCATTGGGTGATTCGCGCTGGAACTGAAATCGGAACGCTTACTGACATTTGCCCTATCTGAAAGTCTGATAAACGCCGGAAAAATGACTAAGTCTGAAAAAAAAAATTTTCAACTTTTTTCAATTTTACCCATGTGGGATATATATTCTACCCAAACACATTTGGATCTCTCCTGGGGTACCCTCACACATATTATTCCCTCATTTAGTGGATATTTTCACAAAAAAGTGAAATTTTCAAAAATCCAAAATATTGGCTGAAAACGACTAAATATCAAGGACTCATTGGGCGAATCGCTCTGGAACTGAAATCGGAACGCTCACTGACATTTCCCCTATCTGAAAGTCTGATAAACGCCGGAAAAATGACTAAGTCTGATAAAAACAAATTTCAACTTTTTTCAATTTTACCCCCGTGAGATATATATTCTACCCACACACATTTGAAACTCTGCTCGGGTACCCTCACATATATTATTCCCTCATTTAGTGAATATTTTTACAAAAAAGTGAAATTTTCAAAAATCCCGAAAATTGGCTGAAAACGACTAAATATCAAGGACTCATTGGGCGAATCGCTCTGGAACTGAAATCGGAACGCTCACTGACATTTCCCCTATCTGAAAGTCTGATAAACGGCGGAAAAATGACTAAGTCAAAAAAAAAATGTTTTCAACTTTTTCAATTTTACCCCCGTGCGATATATATTCTACCCACACACATTTGGAACTCTCCTGGGGTACACTCACACATATTATTCCCTCATTTAGTGAATATTTTTACAAAAAAGTGAAATTTTCAAAAATCCCGAAAATTGGCTGAAAACGACTAAATATCAAGGACTCATTGGGCGAATCGCTCTGGAACTGAAATCGGAACGCTCACTGACATTTCCCCTATCTGAAAGTCTGATAAACGCCGGAAAAATGACTAAGTCTGATAAAAAAAAATTTCAACTTTTTTCAATCTTACCCCCGTGGGATATATGTTCTACCCACACTCATTTGGAACTCTCCTAGGGTACCCTCACACATATTATTCCCTCATTTAGTGGATATTTTCACAAAAAAGTGAAATTTTCAAAAATCCCGAAAATTGGCTGAAAACGACTAAATATCAAGGACTCATTGGGCGAATCGCTCTGGAACTGAAATCGGAACGCTCACTGACATTTGCCCTATCTGAAAGTCTGATAAACGCCGGAAAAATGACTATGTCCAAAAAAAAAATTTTTTCAACTTTTTTCAATTTTACCCATGTGGGATATATATTCTACCCACACACATTTGTAACTCTCCTGGGGTACCCTCACCCATATTATTCCCTCATTTAGTGGATATTTTCACAAAAAAGTGAAATTTTCAAAAATCCAGAAAATTGTCTGAAAACAACTAAATATCAAGGACTCATTGGGCGAATCGCTCTGGAACTGAAATCGGAACACTTACTGACATTTGCCCTATCTGAAAGTCTGATAAACGCCGGAAAAATGACTATGTCCAAAAAAAAATTTTTTTCAACTTTTTTCAATTTTACCCATGTGGGATATATATTCTACCCACACACATTTGGAACTCTCCTGGGGTACCCTCACACATATTATTCCCTCATTTAGTGAATATTTTTACAAAAAAGTGAAATTTTCAAAAATCCCGAAAATTGGCTGAAAACGACTAAATATCAAGGACTCATTGGGCGAATCGCTCTGGAACTGAAATCGGAACGCTTACTGACATTTGCCCTATCTGAAAGTCTGATAAACGCCCGAAAAATGACTAAGTCCAAAAAAAAACAATTTTTAACTTTTTTCAATTTTACCCACGTGGGATATATATTCTACCCAAACACATTTGGATCTCTCCTGGGGTACCCTCAAACATATTATTCCCTCATTTAGTGGATATTTTCACAAAAAAGTGAAATTTTCAAAAATCCAGAAAATTGGCTGAAAACGCCTAAATGTCAAGGACTCATTGGGAGAATCGCTCTGGAACTGAAATCGGAACACTTACTGACATTTGCCCTATCTGAAAGTCTGATAAACGCCGGAAAAATGACTAAGTCCAAAAAAGAAATGTTTTCAACTTTTTTCAATTTTACCCCGTGGGATATATATTCTACCCACACACATTTGGATCTCTCATGGGGTACCCTCACACATATTATTTCATCATTTAGTGAATATTTTTACAAAAAAGTGAAATTTTCAAAAATCAATAAAATTGGCTGAAAACGACTAAATATCAAGGACTCATTGGGCGAATCGCTCTGGAACTGAAATCGTAACGCTCACTGACATTTGCCCTATCTGAAAGTCTGATAAACGCCGGAAAAATGACTAAGTCCAAAAAAAAAATTTTTTCAATTTTACCCACGTGGGATATATATTCTACCCACACACATTTGTAACTCTCCTGCGGTATCCTCACACATATTATTCCCTCATTTAGTGGATATTTTCACAAAAAAGTGAAATTTTCAAAAATCCAAAATATTGGCTGAAAATCAACTAAATATCAAGGACTCATTGGGCGATTCGCTCTGGAAGTGAATTCGGAATGCTCACTGACATTTCCCCCAATCTGAAAGTCTGATAAACGCCGGAAAAATGACAAAGTCCAAAAAAAAAATTTTTCAACTTTTTCCAATTTTACCCCCGTGGGATATATATTCTACCCACACTCATTTGGAACTCTCCTGGGGTACCCTCACAGATGTTATTCCCTCATTTAGTGAATATTTTTACAAAAAAGTGAAATTTTCAAAAATCCCGAGAATTGGCTGAAAACGACTAAATATCAAGGACTCATTAGGCGAGTCGCTCTGGAACTGAAATCGGAACGCTTACTGAGATTTGCCCTATCTGAAAGTCTGATAAACGCCGGAAAAATGACTAAGTCCAAAAAAAAAATTTTTTTCAACTTTTTTAAATTTTACTCCCGTGGGATATATATTCTACCCACACACATTTGGATCTCTCCTGGGGTACACTCACACATATTATTCCCTCATTTAGTGAATATTTTTACAAAAAAGTGAAATTTTCAAAAATCCCGAAAATTGGCTGAAAACGACTAAATATCAAGGACTCATTGGGCGAATCGCTCTGGAACTGAAATCGGAACGCTCACTGACATTTCCCCTATCTGAAAGTCTGATAAACGCCGGAAAAATGACTAAGTCTGATAAAAAAAAATTTCAACTTTTTTCAATCTTACCCCCGTGGGATATATGTTCTACCCACACTCATTTGGAACTCTCCTAGGGTACCCTCACACATATTATTCCCTCATTTAGTGGATATTTTCACAAAAAAGTGAAATTTTCAAAAATCCCGAAAATTGGCTGAAAACGACTAAATATCAAGGACTCATTGGGCGAATCGCTCTGGAACTGAAATCGGAACGCTCACTGACATTTGCCCTATCTGAAAGTCTGATAAACGCCGGAAAAATGACTATGTCCAAAAAAAAAATTTTTTCAACTTTTTTCAATTTTACCCATGTGGGATATATATTCTACCCACACACATTTGTAACTCTCCTGGGGTACCCTCACCCATATTATTCCCTCATTTAGTGGATATTTTCACAAAAAAGTGAAATTTTCAAAAATCCAGAAAATTGTCTGAAAACAACTAAATATCAAGGACTCATTGGGCGAATCGCTCTGGAACTGAAATCGGAACACTTACTGACATTTGCCCTATCTGAAAGTCTGATAAACGCCGGAAAAATGACTATGTCAAAAAAAAAATTTTTTTCAACTTTTTTCAATTTTACCCATGTGGGATATATATTCTACCCACACACATTTGGAACTCTCCTGGGGTACCCTCACACATATTATTCCCTCATTTAGTGAATATTTTTACAAAAAAGTGAAATTTTCAAAAATCCCGAAAATTGGCTGAAAACGACTAAATATCAAGGACTCATTGGGCGAATCGCTCTGGAACTGAAATCGGAACGCTTACTGACATTTGCCCTATCTGAAAGTCTGATAAACGCCCGAAAAATGACTAAGTCCAAAAAAAAAAAATTTTTAACTTTTTTCAATTTTACCCACGTGGGATATATATTCTACCCAAACACATTTGGATCTCTCCTGGGGTACCCTCAAACATATTATTCCCTCATTTAGTGGATATTTTCACAAAAAAGTGAAATTTTCAAAAATCCAGAAAATTGGCTGAAAACGCCTAAATGTCAAGGACTCATTGGGAGAATCGCTCTGGAACTGAAATCGGAACACTTACTGACATTTGCCCTATCTGAAAGTCTGATAAACGCCGGAAAAATGACTAAGTCCAAAAAAGAAATGTTTTCAACTTTTTTCAATTTTACCCCGTGGGATATATATTCTACCCACACACATTTGGATCTCTCATGGGGTACCCTCACACATATTATTTCATCATTTAGTGAATATTTTTACAAAAAAGTGAAATTTTCAAAAATCAATAAAATTGGCTGAAAACGACTAAATATCAAGGACTCATTGGGCGAATCGCTCTGGAACTGAAATCGTAACGCTCACTGACATTTGCCCTATCTGAAAGTCTGATAAACGCCGGAAAAATGACTAAGTCCAAAAAAAAAATTTTTTCAATTTTACCCACGTGGGATATATATTCTACCCACACACATTTGTAACTCTCCTGCGGTATCCTCACACTTATTATTCCCTCATTTAGTGGATATTTTCACAAAAAAGTGAAATTTTCAAAAATCCAAAATATTGGCTGAAAATCAACTAAATATCAAGGACTCATTGGGCGATTCGCTCTGGAAGTGAATTCGGAATGCTCACTGACATTTCCCCCAATCTGAAAGTCTGATAAACGCCGGAAAAATGACAAAGTCCAAAAAAAAAATTTTTCAACTTTTTCCAATTTTACCCCCGTGGGATATATATTCTACCCACACTCATTTGGAACTCTCCTGGGGTACCCTCACAGATGTTATTCCCTCATTTAGTGAATATTTTTACAAAAAAGTGAAATTTTCAAAAATCCCGAGAATTGGCTGAAAACGACTAAATATCAAGGACTCATTAGGCGAGTCGCTCTGGAACTGAAATCGGAACGCTTACTGACATTTGCCCTATCTGAAAGTCTGATAAACGCCGGAAAAATGACTAAGTCCAAAAAAAAATTTTTTTTCAACTTTTTTAAATTTTACCCCCGTGGGATATATATTCTACCCACACACATTTGGATCTCTCCTGGGGTACCCTCACACATATTATTCCATCATTTTGTGAATATTTTTACAAAAAAGTGAAATTTTCAAAAATCCAGAAAATTGGCTGAAAACGACTAAATAATAAGGACTCATTGGGCGAATCGCTCTGGAACTGAAATGGAAACGCTTACTGACATTTGCCCTATCTGAAAGTCTGATAAACGCCAGAAAAATGACTAAGTCCAAAAAAAAATTTTTTCAACTTTTTTCAATTTTACCCCCGTGGGATATATATTCTACCCACACTCATTTGGAACTCTCCTGGGGTACCCTCACACATATTATTCCCTCATTTAGTGGCTATTTTCACAAAAAAGTGAAATTTTCAAAAATTCCGAAAATTGGCTGAAAACGACTAAATATCAAGGACTCATTGGGCGAATCACTCTGGAACTGAAATCGGAACGCTCACTGACATTTACCCTATCTGAAAGTCTGATAAACGCCGGAAAAATGACTAAGTCCAAAAAAAAATTTTTTTCAATTTTACCCACGTGGGATATATATTCTACCCACACACATTTGTAACTCTGCTCGGGTACCCTCACATATATTATTCCCTCATTTAGTGAATATTTTTACAAAAAAGTGACATTTTCAAAAATCCCGAAAATTGGCTGAAAACGCCTAAATGTCAAGGACTCATTGGGAGAATCGCTCTGGAACTGAAATCGGAACACTTACTGACATTTGCCCTATCTGAAAGTCTGATAAACGCCGGAAAAATGACTAAGTCCAAAAAAGAAATGTTTTCAACTTTTTTCAATTTTACCCCGTGGGATATATATTCTACCCACACACATTTGGATCTCTCATGGGGTACCCTCACACATATTATTTCATCATTTAGTGAATATTTTTACAAAAAAGTGAAATTTTCAAAAATCCCGAAAATTGGCTGAAAACGACTAAATATCAAGGACTCATTGGGCGAATCGCTCTGCAACTGAAATCGGAACGCTCAATGACATTTGCCCTATCTGAAAATCTGATAATTGCCGGAAAAATGACTAAGTCCAAAAAAGAAATGTTTTCAACTTTTTTCAATTTTACCCCCGTGGGATATATATTCTACCCACACTCATTTGGAACTCTCCTGGGGTACCCTCACACATATTATTCCCTCATTTAGTGGATATTTTCACAAAAAAGTGAAATTTTCAAAAATCAATAAAATTGACTGAAAACGACTAAATATCAAGGACTCATTGGGCGAATCGCTCTGGAACTGAAATCGTAACGCTCACTGACATTTGCCCTATCTGAAAGTCTGATAAACGCCGGAAAAATGACTAAGTCCAAAAAAAAAATTTTTTCAATTTTACCCACGTGGGATATATATTCTACCCACACACATTTGTAACTCTCCTGCGGTATCCTCACACATATTATTCCCTCATTTAGTGGATATTTTCACAAAAAAGTGAAATTTTCAAAAATCCAAAATATTGGCTGAAAATCAACTTAATATCAAGGACTCATTGGGCGATTCGCTCTGGAAGTGAATTCGGAACGCTCACTGACATTTCCCCCAATCTGAAAGTCTGATAAACTCCGGAAAAATGACAAAGTCCAAAAAAAAAATTTTTCAACTTTTTCCAATTTTACCCCCGTGGGATATATATTCTACCCACACTCATTTGGAACTCTCCTGGGGTACCCTCACAGATGTTATTCCCTCATTTAGTGAATATTTTTACAAAAAAGTGAAATTTTCAAAAATCCCGAGAATTGGCTGAAAACGACTAAATATCAAGGACTCATTAGGCGAGTCGCTCTGGAACTGAAATCGGAACGCTTACTGACATTTGCCCTATCTGAAAGTCTGATAAACGCCGGAAAAATGACTAAGTCCAAAAAAAAAATTTTTTTCAACTTTTTTAAATTTTACCCCCGTGGGATATATATTCTACCCACACACATTTGGATCTCTCCTGGGGTACCCTCACACATATTATTCCATCATTTTGTGAATATTTTTACAAAAAAGTGAAATTTTCAAAAATCCAGAAAATTGGCTGAAAACGACTAAATAATAAGGACTCATTGGGCGAATCGCTCTGGAACTGAAATCGAAACGCTTACTGACATTTGCCCTATCTGAAAGTCTGATAAACGCCAGAAAAATGACTAAGTCCAAAAAAAAATTTTTTCAACTTTTTTCAATTTTACCCCCGTGGGATATATATTCTACCCACACTCATTTGGAACTCTCCTGGGGTACCCTCACACATATTATTCCCTCATTTAGTGGCTATTTTCACAAAAAAGTGAAATTTTCAAAAATTCCGAAAATTGGCTGAAAACGACTAAATATCAAGGACTCATTGGGCGAATCACTCTGGAACTGAAATCGGAACGCTCACTGACATTTACCCTATCTGAAAGTCTGATAAACGCCGGAAAAATGACTAAGTCCAAAAAAAAATTTTTTTCAATTTTACCCACGTGGGATATATATTCTACCCACACACATTTGTAACTCTGCTCGGGTACCCTCACATATATTATTCATTCATTTAGTGAATATTTTTACAAAAAAGTGACATTTTCAAAAATCCCGAAAATTGGCTGAAAACGACTAAATGTCAAGGACTCATTGGGCGAATCGCTCTGGAACTGAAATCGGAACGCTCACTGACATTTACCCTATCTGAAAGACTGATAAACGCCGGAAAAATGACTAAGTACAAAAAAAAATTTTTTCAACTTTTTTCAATTTTACCCCCGTGGGATATATATTCTACCCACACTCATTTGGAACTCTCCTGGGGTACCCTCACAGATGTTATTCCCTCATTTAGTGAATATTTTTACAAAAAAGTGAAATTTTCAAAAATCCCGAGAATTGGCTGAAAACGACTAAATATCAAGGACTCATTGGGGGAGTGGCTCTGGAACTGAAATCGGAACGCTCACTGACATTCACCCTATCTGAAAGTCTGATAAACGCCGGAAAAATGACTAAGTCTGAAAAAAAAAAATTTCAACTTTTTTCAATTTTACCCCCGTGAGATATATATTCTACCCACACACATTTGAAACTCTGCTCGGCTACCCTCACATATATTATTCCCTCATTTAGTGAATATTTTTACAAAAAAGTGACATTTTCAAAAATCCCGAAAATTGGCTGAAAACGACTAAATGTCAAGGACTCATTGGGCGAATCGCTCTGGAACTGAAATCGGAACGCTCACTGACATTTCCCCTATCTGAAAGTCTGATAAACGTGTGAAAAATTACTAAGTCCAAAAAAAAAATTTTTTCAACTTTTTTCAATTTTCCCCCCGTGCAATATATATTCTACCCACACACATTTGGAACTCTCCTGGGCTACCCTCACACATATTATTCCCTCATTTAGTGGATATTTTCACAAAAAAGTAAAATTTTCAAAAATCCCGAAAATTGGCTGAAAACGAATAAATATCAAGGACTCATTGGGCGAATCGCTCTGGAACTGAAATCGGAACGCTTACTGACATTTGCCCTATCTGAAAGTCTGATAAACGCCGGAAAAATGACTAAGTCCAAAAAAAAATTTTTTTCAACTTTTTTCAATTTTACCCCGTGGGATCTATATTCTACCCACACTCATTTGGAACTCTCCTGGGGTACCCTCAGACATATTATTCCCTCATTTAGTGCATATTTTCACAAAAAAGTGAAATTTTAAAAAATCCAGAAAATTGGCTGAAAACGAATAAATATCAAGGACTCATTGGGCGAATCGCTCTGGAACTGAAATCGAAACGTCACTGACATTTCCCCTATCTGAAAGTCTGATAAACGCCGGAAAAATTACTAAGTCCAAAAAAAAAATGTTTCAACTTTTTTCAATTTTACCCCCGTGGGATATATATTCTACCCACACTCATTTGGAACTCTCCTGGGGTACCCTCACACATATTATTCCCTCATTTAGTGGATATTTTCACAAAAAAGTGAAATTTTCAAAATCCCGAAAATTGGCTGAAAACGACTAAATATCAAGGACTCATTGGGTGAATCGCTCTGGAACTGAAATCGGAACGCTCACTGACATTTACCCTATCTGAAAGTCTGATAAACGCCGGAAAAATGACTAAGTCCAAAAAAAAAATGTTTTCAACTTTTTTCAATTTTACCCCTGTGGGAGATATATTCTACCCACACTCATTTGGAACTCTCCTGGTGTAGCCTCACACATATTATTCCCTCATTTAGTGGATATTTTCACAAAAAAGTGAAATTTTCAAAAATCCCGAAAATTGGCTGAAAACGACTAAATATCAAGGACTCATTGGGCGAATCGCTCTGGAACTGAAATCGGAACGCTCACTGACATTTACCCTATCTGAAAGTCTGATAAACGCCAGAAAAATGACAAAGTCCAAAAAAAAAATTTTTTCAACTTTTTTCAATTTTACCCACGTGGGATATATATTCTACCCACACACATTTCTAACTCTCCTGGGGTACCCTCACACACATTATTCCCTCATTTAGTGGATATTTTCACATAAAAGTGAAATTTTCAAAAATCCAAAATATTGGCTGAAAACGACTAAATATCAAGGACTCATTGGGTGAATCGCTCTGGAACTGAAAACGGAACGCTCACTGACATTTACCCTATCTGAAAGTCTGATAAACGCCGGAAAAATGACTACGTCCAAAAAAAAAATTTTTTCAACTTTTTTCAATTTTACCCACGTGGGATATATATTCTACCCACACACATTTCTAACTCTCCTGGGGTACCCTCACACATATTATTCCCTCATTTAGTGGATATTTTCACATAAAAGTGAAATTTTCAAAAATCCAAAATATTGGCTGAAAACGACTAAATATCAAGGACTCATTGGGCGAATCGCTCTGGAACTGAAATCGGAACGCTCAATGACATTTGCCCTATCTGAAAGTCTGATAAACGCCGGAAAAATGACTAAGTCCAAAAAAAAAATTTTTTCAACTTTTTTCAATTTTACCCCCGTGGGATATATATTCTACCCACACTCATTTGGAACTCTCCTGGGGTACCCTCACACATATTATTCCCTCATTTAGTGGATATTTTCACAAAAAAGTGAAATTTTCAAAAATCCCGAAAATTGGCTGAAAACGACTAAATATCAAGGACTCATTGGGCGAATCGCTCTGGAACTGAAATCGGAACGCTCACTGACATTTCCCCTATCTGAAAGTCTGACAAACGCCGGAAAAATTACTAAGTCCAAAAAAAAAAATTTTTCAACTTTTTTCAATTTTACCCCCGTGCGATATATATTCTACCCACACACATTTGGAACTCTCCTGGGGTACCCTCACACATATTATTCCTTCATTTAGTGGATATTTTCACAAAAAAGTGAAATTTTCAAAAATCCAGAAAATTGGCTGAAAACGACTAAATATCAAGGACTCATTGGGCGAATCGCTCTGGAACTGAAATCGGAACGCTCACTGACATTTACCCTATCTGAAAGTCTGATAAACGCCAGAAAAATGACAAAGTCCAAAAAAAAAATTTTTTCAACTTTTTTCAATTTTACCCACGTGGGATATATATTCTACCCACACACATTTCTAACTCTCCTGGGGTACCCTCACACATATTATTCCCTCATTTAGTGGATATTTTCACATAAAAGTGAAATTTTCAAAAATCCAAAATATTGGCTGAAAACGACTAAATATCAAGGACTCATTGGGTGAATCGCTCTGGAACTGAAAACGGAACGCTCACTGACATTTACCCTATCTGAAAGTCTGATAAACGCCGGAAAAATGACTACGTCCAAAAAAAAAATTTTTTCAACTTTTTTCAATTTTACCCACGTGGGATATATATTCTACCCACACACATTTCTAACTCTCCTGGGGTACCCTCACACATATTATTCCCTCATTTAGTGGATATTTTCACATAAAAGTGAAATTTTCAAAAATCCAAAATATTGGCTGAAAACTACTAAATATCAAGGACTCATTGGGCGAATCGCTCTGGAACTGAAATCGGAACGCTCAATGACATTTGCCCTATCTGAAAGTCTGATAAACGCCGGAAAAATGACTAAGTCCAAAAAAAAAATTTTTTCAACTTTTTTCAATTTTACCCCCGTGGGATATATATTCTACCCACACTCATTTGGAACTCTCCTGGGGTACCCTCACACATATTATTCCCTCATTTAGTGGATATTTTCACAAAAAAGTGAAATTTTCAAAAATCCAGAAAATTGGCTGAAAACGACTAAATATCAAGGACTCATTGGGAGAATCGCTCTGGAACTGAAATCGGAACGCTCACTGACATTTCCCCTATCTGAAAGTCTGATAAACGCCGGAAAAATGACTAAGTCCAAAAAAAAAAATGTTTCAACTTTTTTCAATTTTACCCACGTGGGATATATATTCTACCCACACACATTTCTAACTCTCCTGGGGTACCCTCACACATATTACTCCCTCATTTAGTGGATATTTTCACAAAAAAGTGAAATTTTCAAAAATCCCGAAAATTGGCTGAAAACGACTAAATATCAAGGACTCATTGGGCGAATCGCTCTGGAACTGAAATCGGAACGCTCACTGACATTTCCCCTATCTGAAAGTCTGATAAACGCAGGAAAAATGACTAAGTCCAAAAAAAAAATGTTTCAACTTTTTTCAATTTTACCCCCGTCGGATATATATTCTACCCACACTCATTTGGAACTCTCCTGGGGTACCCTCACACATATTATTCCCTCATTTAGTGGATATTTTCACAAAAAAGTGAAATTTTCAAAAAATCCCGGAAAATTGGCTGAAAAAGACTAAATATCAAGGGCTTTTTGGGCGAATCGCTCTGGAACTGAAATCGGAACACTCACTGACATTTCCCCTATCTGAAAGTCTGATAAACGCCGGAAAAATGACTTAGTCCAAAAAAAAAAATTTTTCAACTTTTTTCAATTTTACCCCCGTGGGATATATATTCTACCCACACACATTTGGAACTCTCCTGGGATACCCTCACACATATTATTCCCTCATTTAGTGGATATTTTCACAAAAAAGTGAAATTTTCAAAAATCCAGAAAATTTCCTGAAAACAACTAAATATCAAGGATTCATTGGGCGAATCGCTCTGGAACTGAAATCGGAACGCTCAATGACATTTGCCCTATCTGAAAGTCTGATAAACGCCGGAAAAATGACTAAGTCCAAAAAAAAAATTTTTTCAACTTTTTTCAATTTTACCCACGTGGGATATATATTCTACCCACACACATTTCTAACTCTCCTGGGGTACCCTCACACATATTATTCCCTCAATTAGTGGATATTTTCACAAAAAAGTGAAATTTTCAAAAATCCCGAAAATTGGCTGAAAACGACTAAATATCAAGGACTCATTGGGTGAATCGCTCTGGAACTGAAATCGGAACGCTCACTGACATTTACCCTATCTGAAAGTCTTATAAACGCCGGAAAAATGACTAAGTCCAAAAAAAAAATGTTTTCAACTTTTTTCAATTTTACCCCCGTGGGAGATATATTCTACCCACACTCATTTGGAACTCTCCTGGGGTACCCTCACACATATTTTTCCCTCATTTAGTGGATATTTTCACAAAAAAGTGAAATTTTCAAAAATCCCGAAAATTGGCTGAAAACGACTAAATATCAAGGACTCATTGGGCGAATCGCTCTGGAACTGAAATCGGAACGCTCACTGACATTTACCCTATCTGAAAGTCTGATAAACGCCAGAAAAATGACAAAGTCAAAAAAAAAAATGTTTTCAACTTTTTTCAATTTTACCCACGTGGGATATATATTCTACCCACACACATTTCTAACTCTCCTGGGGTACCTTCACACATATTATTCCCTCATTTAGTGGATATTTTCACAAAAAAGTGAAATTTTCAAAAATCACGAAAATTGGCTGAAAACGAATAAATATCAAGGACTCATTGGGCGAATCGCTCTGGAACTGAAATCGGAATGCTCACTGACATTTCCCCTATCTGAAAATCTGATAAACGCAGGAAAAATGACTAAGTCGAAAAAAAATTTTTTTTCAACTTTTTTCAATTATACCCCCGTGGGAAATTTATTCTACCCACACACATTTGGAACTCTCCTGGGGTACCCTCACACATATTATTCCCTCATTTAGTGGATATTTTTACAAAAAAAGTGAAATTTTCAAAAATCCAGAAAATTGGCTGAAACAGACTAAATATCAAGGGATCTTTGGGCGAATCGCTCTGGAACTGAAATCGGAACACTCACTGACATTTCCCCTATCTGAAAGTCGGATAAACGCCGGAAAAATGACTTAGTCCAAAAAAAAAAATTTTTCAACTTTTTTCAATTTTACCCCCGTGGGATACATATTCTACCCACACACATTTGGAACTCTCCTGGGATACCCTCACACATATTATTCCCTCATTTAGTGGATATTTTCACAAAAAAGTGAAAATTTCAAAAATCCAGAAAATTTGCTGAAAACAACTAAATATCAAGGATTCATGGGGCGAATCGCTCTGGAACTGAAATCGGAACGCTCACTGACATTTCCCCTATCTGAAAGTCTGATAAACGCCGGAAAAATGACTACGTCCAAAAAAAAAATGTTTTCAACTTTTTTCAATTTTACCCACGTGGGATATATATTCTACCCACACACATTTCTAACTCTCCTGGGGTACCCTCACACATATTATTCCCTCATTTAGTGGATATTTTCACATAAAAGTGAAATTTTCAAAAATCCAAAATATTGGCTGAAAACGACTAAATATCAAGGACTCATTGGGCGAATCGCTCTGGAACTGAAATCGGAACGCTCAATGACATTTGCCCTATCTGAAAGTCTGATAAACGCCGGAAAAATGACTAAGTCCAAAAAAAAAATTTTTTCAACTTTTTTCAATTTTACCCCCGTGGGATATATATTCTACCCACACTCATTTGGAACTCTCCTGGGGTACCCTCACACATATTATTCCCTCATTTAGTGGATATTTTCACAAAAAAGTGAAATTTTCAAAAATCCCGAAAATTGGCTGAAAACGACTAAATATCAAGGACTCATTGGGCGAATCGCTCTGGAACTGAAATCGGAACGCTCACTGACATTTCCCCTATCTGAAAGTCTGACAAACGCCGGAAAAATTACTAAGTCCAAAAAAAAAAATTTTTCAACTTTTTTCAATTTTACCCCCGTGCGATATATATTCTACCCACACACATTTGGAACTCTCCTGGGGTACCCTCACACATATTATTCCTTCATTTAGTGGATATTTTCACAAAAAAGTGAAATTTTCAAAAATCCAGAAAATTGGCTGAAAACGACTAAATATCAAGGACTCATTGGGAGAATCGCTCTGGAACTGAAATCGGAACGCTCACTGACATTTCCCCTATCTGAAAGTCTGATAAACGCCGGAAAAATGACTAAGTCCAAAAAAAAAAATGTTTCAACTTTTTTCAATTTTACCCACGTGGGATATATATTCTACCCACACTCATTTGGAACTCTCCTGGGGTACCCTCACACATATTATTCCCTCATTTAGTGGATATTTTCACATAAAAGTGAAATTTTCAAAAAATCCCGGAAAATTGGCTGAAAACGACTAAATATCAAAGACTCATTGGGTGAATCGCTCTGGAACTGAAATCGGAACGCTCACTGACATTTACCCTATCTGAAAGTCTGATAAACGCCGGAAAAATGACTAAGTCCAAAAAAAAAAATTTTTCAACTTTTTTCAATTTTACCCCCGTGCGATATATATTCTACCCACACACATTTGGAACTCTCCTGGGGTACCCTCACACATATTATTCCCTCATTTAGTGGATATTTTCACAAAAAAGTGAAATTTTCAAAAATCCAGAAAATTGGCTGAAAACGACTAAATATCAAGGACTCATTGGGCGAATCGCTCTGGAACTGAAATCGGAATGCTCACTGACATTTCCCCTATCTGAAAGTCTGATAAACGCCGGAAAAATGACTATGTCCAAAAAAAAAATGTTTCAACTTTTTTCAATTTTACCCCCGTCGGATATATATTCTACCCACACTCATTTGGAACTCTCCTGGGGTACCCTCACACATATTGCTCCCTCATTTAGTGGATATTTTCACAAAAAAGCGAAATTTTCAAAAATCCCGAAAATTGGCTGAAAACGACTAAATATCAAGGACTCAATGGGCGAATCGCTCTGGAACTGAAATCGGAACGCTCACTGACATTTACCCTATCTGAAAGTCTGATAAACGCCAGAAAAATGACAAAGTCCAAAAAAAAAATTTTTTCAACTTTTTTCAATTTTACCCACGTGGGATATATATTGTACCCACACACATTTCTAACTCTCCTGGGGTACTCTCACACATATTATTCCCTCATTTAGTGGATATTTTCACAAAAAAGTGAAATTTTCAAAAATCCCGAAAATTGTCTGAAAACGACTAAATATCAAGGACTCATTGGGCGAATCGCTCTGGAACTGAAATCGGAACGCTCACTGACATTTCCCCTATCTGAAAGTCTGATAAACGCCGGAAAGATTACTAAGTCCAAAAAAAAAATTTTTTCAACTTTTTTCAATTTTACCCCCGTGCGATATATATTCTACCCACACACATTTGGAACTCTCCTGGGGTACCCTCACACATATTATAACCTCATTTAGTGGATATTTTCACAAAAAAGTGAAATTTTCAAAAATCCAGAAAATTGGCTGAAAACAACTAAATATCAAGGATTCATAGGGCGAATCGCTCTGGAACTGAAATGAGAACGCTCACTGACATTTCCCCTATCTGAAAGTCTGATAAACGCAGGAAAAATGACTAAGTCCAAAAAAAAAATGTTTCAACTTTTTTCAATTTTACCCCCGTCGGATATATATTCTACCCACACTCATTTGGAACTCGCCTGGGGTACCCTCACACATATTATTCCCTCATTTAGTGGATATTTTCACAAAAAAGTGAAATTTTCAAAAATCCTGAAAATTGGCTGAAGATGACTAAATATCAAGGACTCATTGGGCAAATCGCTCTGGAACTGAAATCGGAACGCTCACTGACATTTACACTATATGAAAGTCTGATAAACGCAGGAAAAATGACTAAGTCCAAAAAAAAAATGTTTCAACTTTTTTCAATTTTACCCCTGTGGGAGATATATTCTACCCACACTCATTTGAACTCTCCTGGGGTACCCTCACACATATTATTCCCTCATTTAGTGGATATTTTCACAAAAAAGTGAAATTTTCAAAAATCCAGAAAATTGGCTGAAAACGACTAAATATCAAGGACTCATTGGGTGAATCGCTCTGGAACTGAAATCGGAACGCTCACTGACATTTACCCTATCTGAAAGTCTGATAAACGCCGGAAAAATGACTAAGTCCAAAAAAAAAAATTTTTCAACTTTTTTCAATTTTACCCCCGTGCGATATATATTCTACCCACACACATTTGGAACTCTCCTTGGGTACCCTCACACATATTATTCCCTCATTTAGTGGATATTTTCACAAAAAAGTGAAATTTTCAAAAATCCAGAAAATTGGCTGAAAACGACTAAATATCAAGGACTCATTGGGCGAATCACTCTGGAACTGAAATCAGAATGCTCACTGACATTTCCCCTATCTGAAAGTCTGATAAATGCTGGAAAAATGACTAAGTCCAAAAAAAAAAATTTTTCAACTTTTTTCAATTTTACCCCCGTGCGATATATATTCTACCCACACACATTTGGAACTCTCCTGGGGTACCCTCACACATATTAATCCCTCATTTAGTGGATATTTTCACAAAAAAGTGAAATTTTCAAAAATCCAAAATATTGGCTGAAAACGACTAAATATCAAGGACTCATTGGGCGAATCACTCTGGAACTGAAATCGGAATGCTCTCTGACATTTCCCCTATCTGAAAGTCTGATAAACGCAGGAAAAATGACTAAGCCCAAAAAAAAAATTTTTTCAACTTTTTTCAATTTTACCCCCGTGCGATATATATTCTACCCACACACATTTGGAACTCTCCTGGGGTACCCTCACACATATTATTCCCTCATTTAGTGGATATTTTCACAAAAAAGTGAAATTTTCAAAAATCCCGAAAATTGGTTGAAAACGACTAAATATCAAGGACTGATTGGGCGAATCGCTCTTCAACTGAAATCGGAACGCTCACTGACTTTTACCTTATCTGAAAGTCTGATAAACGCCGGAAAAATGACTAAGTCCAAAAAAAAATTTTTTTAAACTTTTTTCAATTTTACCCCCGTGGGATATATATTCTACCCACACGCATTTCTAACTCTCCTGGGGTACCCTCACACATATTATTCCCTCATTTAGTGGATATTTTCACAAAAAAGTGAAATTTTCAAAAACCCCGAAAATTGGCTGAAAACGACTAAATATCAAGACTCATTGGGCGAATCGCTCTGGAACTGAAATCGGAACGCTCACTGACATTTCCCCTATCTGAAAGTCTGATAAACGCAGGAAAAATGACTAAGTCCAAAAAAAAAATGTTTCAACTTTTTTCAATTTTACCCCCGTCGGATTCTACCCACACTCATTTGGAACTCGCCTGGGGTACCCTCACACATATTATTCCCTCATTTAGTGGATATTTTCACAAAAAAGTGAAATTTTCAAAAATCCTGAAAATTGGCTGAAGACGACTAAATATCAAGGACTCATTGGGCAAATCGCTCTGGAACTGAAATCGGAACGCTCACTGACATTTACCCTATATGAAAGTCTGATAAACGCCGGAAAAATGACTAAGTCCAAAAAAAAAAATTTTCAACTTTTTTCAATTTTACCCCCGTGGGAGATATATTCTACCCACACTCATTTGAACTCTCCTGGGGTACCCTCACACATATTATTCCCTCATTTAGTGAATATTTTCACAAAAAAGTGAAATTTTCAAAAAAAATTTTCAAAAATCCAGAAAATTGGCTGAAAACAACTAAATATCAAGGACTCATTGGGCGAATCGCTCTGGAACTGAAATCGGAACGCTCACTGACATTTCCCCTATCTGAAAGTCTGATAAACGCCGGAAAAATGACTAAGTCCAAAAAAAAAATTTTTTCAACTTTTTTCAATTTTACCCCCGTGGGATATATATTCTACCCACACGCATTTCTAACTCTCCTGGGGTACCCTCACACATATTATTCCCTCATTTAGTGGATATTTTCACAAAAAAGTGAAATTTTCAAAAATCCCGAAAATTGGCGAAAACGACTAAATATCAAGGACTCATTGGGCGAATCGCTCTGGAACTGAAATCGGAATGCTCACTGACATTTCCCCTATCTGAAAGTCTGATAAACGCAGTAAAAATGACTAAGTCCAAAAAAAAATTTTTTTCAACTTTTTTCAATTATACCCCCGTGGGAAATGTATTCTACCCACACACATTTGGAACTCTCCTGGGGTACCCTCACACATATTATTCCCTCCTTTAGTGGATATTTTCACAAAAAAAGTGAAATTTTCAAAAATCCAGAAAATTGGCTGAAAAAGACTAAATATCAAGGGCTCATTGGGCGAATCGCTCTGGAACTGAAATCGGAACACTCACTGACATTTCCCCTATCTGAAAGTCTGATAAACGCCGGAAAAATGACTTAGTCCAAAAAAAAAAATTTTTCAACTTTTTTCAATTTTAACCCCGTGGGATATATATTCTACCCACACACATTTGGAACTCTCCTGGGATACCCTCACACATATTATTCCCTCATTTAGTGGATATTTTCACAAAAAAGTGAAATTTTCAAAAATCCTGAAAATTGGCTGAAAACGACTAAATATCAAGGACTCATTGGGCAAATCGCTCTGGAACTGAAATCGGAACGCTCACTGACATTTCCCCTATCTGAAAGTCTGATAAACGCCGGAAAAATTACTAAGTCCAAAAAAAAAATTTTTTCAACTTTTTTCAATTTTACCCCCGTGCGATATATATTCTACCCACACACATTTGGAACTCTCCTGGGGTACCCTCACACATATTATTCCCTCATTTAGTGGATATTTTCACAAAAAAGTGAAATTTTCAAAAATCCCGAAAATTGGCTGAAAACAACTAAATATCAAGGATTCATGGGGCGAATCGCTCTGGAACTGAAATGAGAACGCTCACTGACATTTCCCCTATCTGAAAGTCTGATAAACACAGGAAAAATGACTAAGTCCAAAAAAAAAATGTTTCAACTTTTTTCAATTTTACCCCCGTCGGATTCTACCCACACTCATTTGGAACTCGCCTGGGGTACCCTCACACATATTATTCCCTCATTTAGTGGATATTTTCACAAAAAAGTGAAATTTTCAAAAATCCTGAAAATTGGCTGAAGACGACTAAATATCAAGGACTCATTGGGCAAATCGCTCTGGAACTGAAATCGGAACGCTCACTGACATTTACCCTATATGAAAGTCTGATAAACGCCGGAAAAATGACTAAGTCCAAAAAAAAAAATTTTCAACTTTTTTCAATTTTACCCCCGTGGGAGATATATTCTACCCACACTCATTTGAACTCTCCTGGGGTACCCTCACACATATTATTCCCTCATTTAGTGGATATTTTCACAAAAAAGTGAAATTTTCAAAAAAATTTTTCAAAAATCCAGAAAATTGGCTGAAAACAACTAAATATCAAGGACTCATTGGGCGAATCGCTCTGGAACTGAAATCGGAACGCTCACTGACATTTCCCCTATCTGAAAGTCTGATAAACGCCGGAAAAATGACTAAGTCCAAAAAAAAAATTTTTTCAACTTTTTTCAATTTTACCCCCGTGCGATATATATTCTACCCACACACATTTGGAACTCTCCTGGGGTACCCTCACACATATTATTCCCTCATTTAGTGCATATTTTCACAAAAAAGTGACATTTTAAAAATTCCAGAAAATTGGCTGAAAACGACGAAATATCAAGGACTCATTGGGCGAATCGCTCTGGAACTGAAATCGGAATGCTCACTGACATTTCCCCTATCTGAAAGTCTGATAAACGCAGTAAAAATGACTAAGTCCAAAAAAAAATTTTTTTCAACTTTTTTCAATTATACCCCCGTGGGAAATGTATTCTACCCACACACATTTGGAACTCTCCTGGGGTACCCTCACACATATTATTCCCTCCTTTAGTGGATATTTTCACAAAAAAAGTGAAATTTTCAAAAATCCAGAAAATTGGCTGAAAAAGACTAAATATCAAGGACTCATTGGGCAAATCGCTCTGGAACTGAAATCGGAACGCTCACTGACATTTCCCCTATCTGAAAGTCTGATAAACGCCGGAAAAATTACTAAGTCCAAAAAAAAAATTTTTTCAACTTTTTTCAATTTTACCCCCGTGCGATATATATTCTACCCACACACATTTGGAACTCTCCTGGGGTACCCTCACACATATTATTCCCTCATTTAGTGGATATTTTCACAAAAAAGTGAAATTTTCAAAAATCCCGAAAATTGGCTGAAAACAACTAAATATCAAGGATTCATGGGGCGAATCGCTCTGGAACTGAAATGAGAACGCTCACTGACATTTCCCCTATCTGAAAGTCTGATAAACGCAGGAAAAATGACTAAGTCCAAAAAAAAAATGTTTCAACTTTTTTCAATTTTACCCCCGTCGGATATATATTCTACCCACACTCATTTGGAACTCGCCTGGGGTACCCTCACACATATTATTCCCTCATTTAGTGGATATTTTCACAAAAAAGTGAAATTTTCAAAAATCCTGAAAATTGGCTGAAGACGACTAAATATCAAGGACTCATTGGGCAAATCGCTCTGGAACTGAAATCGGAACGCTCACTGACATTTACCCTATATGAAAGTCTGATAAACGCCGGAAAAATGACTAAGTCCAAAAAAAAAAATTTTCAACTTTTTTCAATTTTACCCCCGTGGGAGATATATTCTACCCACACTCATTTGGAACTCTCCTGGGGTACCCTCACACATATTATTCCCTCATTTAGTGCATATTTTCACAAAAAAGTGAAATTTTAAAAAAATCCAGAAAATTGGCTGAAAACGAATAAATATCAAGGACTCATTGGGCGAATCGCTCTGGAACTGAAATCGGAATGCTCACTGACATTGCCCCTATCTGAAAGTCTGATAAACGCAGTAAAAATGACTAAGTCCAAAAAAAAAATTTTTTCAACTTTTTTCAATTATACCCCCGTGGGAAATGTATTCTACCCACACACATTTTGACCTCTCCTGGGGTACCCTCACACATATTATTCCCTCCTTTAGTGGATATTTTCACAAAAAAAGTGAAATTTTCAAAAATCCAGAAAATTGGCTGAAAAAGACTAAATATCAAGGGCTCATTGGGCGAATCGCTCTGGAACTGAAATCGGAACACTCACTGACATTTCCCCTATCTGAAAGTCTGATAAACGCCGGAAAAATGACTTAGTCCAAAAAAAAAAATTTTTCAACTTTTTCAATTTTAACCGCGTGGGATATATATTCTACCCACACACATTTGGAACTCTCCTGGGATACCCTCACACATATTATTCCCTCATTTAGTGGATATTTTCACAAAAAAGTGAAATTTTCAAAAATCCTGAAAATTGGCTGAAAACGACTAAATATCAAGGACTCATTGGGCGAATCGCTCTGGAACTGAAATCGGAACGGTCACTGATATTTACCCAATCTGAAAGTCTGATAAACGCCGGAAAAATGACTAAGTCCAAAAAAAAAAATTTTCAACTTTTTTCAATTTTACCCCCGTGGGAGATATATTCTACCCACACTCATTTGAACTCTCCTGGGGTACCCTCACACATATTATTCCCTCATTTAGTGGATATTTTCACAAAAAAGTGAAATTTTCAAAAATCCAGAAAATTGGCTGAAAACAATTAAATATCAAGGACTCATTGGGCGAATCGCTCTGGAACTGAAATCGGAACGCTCACTGACATTTCCCCTATCTGAAAGTCTGATAAACGCCGGAAAAATGACTAAGTCCAAAAAAAAAAATTTTTCAACTTTTTTCAATTTTACCCCCGTGCGATATATATTCTACCCACACACATTTGGAACTCTCCTGGGGTACCCTCACACATATTATTCCCTCATTTAGTGGATATTTTCACAAAAAAGTGAAATTTTCAAAAATCCAAAATATTGGCTGAAAACGACTAAATATCAAGGACTCATTGGGCGAATCGCTCTGGAACTGAAATCGGAATGCTCTCTGACATTTCCCCTATCTGAAAGTCTGATAAACGCAGGAAAAATGACTAAGTCCAAAAAAAAAATTTTTTCAACTTTTTTCAATTTTACCCCCGTGCGATATATATTCTACCCACACACATTTGGAACTCTCCTGGGGTACCCTCACACATATTATTCCCTCATTTAGTGGATATTTTCACAAAAAAGTGAAATTTTCAAAAATCCCGAAAATTGGTTGAAAACGACTAAATATCAAGGACTGATTGGGCGAATCGCTCTTCAACTGAAATCGGAACGCTCACTGACTTTTACCTTATCTGAAAGTCTGATAAACGCCGGAAAAATGACTAAGTCCAAAAAAAAATTTTTTTAAACTTTTTTCAATTTTACCCCCGTGGGATATATATTCTACCCACACGCATTTCTAACTCTCCTGGGGTACCCTCACACATATTATTCCCTCATTTAGTGGATATTTTCACAAAAAAGTGAAATTTTCAAAAATCCCGAAAATTGGCGAAAACGACTAAATATCAAGGACTCATTGGGCGAATCGCTCTGGAACTGAAATCGGAACGCTCACTGACATTTCCCCTATCTGAAAGTCTGATAAACGCAGGAAAAATGACTAAGTCCAAAAAAAAAATGTTTCAACTTTTTTCAATTTTACCCCCGTCGGATTCTACCCACACTCATTTGGAACTCGCCTGGGGTACCCTCACACATATTATTCCCTCATTTAGTGGATATTTTCACAAAAAAGTGAAATTTTCAAAAATCCTGAAAATTGGCTGAAGACGACTAAATATCAAGGACTCATTGGGCAAATCGCTCTGGAACTGAAATCGGAACGCTCACTGACATTTACCCTATATGAAAGTCTGATAAACGCCGGAAAAATGACTAAGTCCAAAAAAAAAAATTTTCAACTTTTTTCAATTTTACCCCCGTGGGAGATATATTCTACCCACACTCATTTGAACTCTCCTGGGGTACCCTCACACATATTATTCCCTCATTTAGTGGATATTTTCACAAAAAAGTGAAATTTTAAAAAAAATTTTTCAAAAATCCAGAAAATTGGCTGAAAACAACTAAATATCAAGGACTCATTGGGCGAATCGCTCTGGAACTGAAATCGGAACGCTCACTGACATTTCCCCTATCTGAAAGTCTGATAAACGCCGGAAAAATGACTAAGTCCAAAAAAAAATTTTTTTCAACTTTTTTCAATTTTACCCCCGTGCGATATATATTCTACCCACACACATTTGGAACTCTCCTGGGGTACCCTCACACATATTATTCCCTCATTTAGTGCATATTTTCACAAAAAAGTGAAATTTTAAAAATTCCAGAAAATTGGCTGAAAACGACGAAATATCAAGGACTCATTGGGCGAATCGCTCTGGAACTGAAATCGGAATGCTCACTGACATTTCCCCTATCTGAAAGTCTGATAAACGCAGTAAAAATGACTAAGTACAAAAAAAAATGTTTTCAACTTTTTTCAATTATACCCCCGTGGGAAATGTATTCTACCCACACACATTTGGACCTCTCCTGGGGTACCCTCACACATATTATTCCCTCCTTTAGTGGATATTTTCACAAAAAAAGTGAAATTTTCAAAATCCAGAAAATTGGCTGAAAAAGACTAAATATCAAGGGCTCATTGGGCGAATCGCTCTGGAACTGAAATCGGAACACTCACTGACATTTCCCCTATCTGAAAGTCTGATAAACGCCGGAAAAATGACTTAGTCCAAAAAAAAAAATTTTTCAACTTTTTCAATTTTAACCCCGTGGGATATATATTCTACCCACACACATTTGGAACTCTCCTGGGATACCCTCACACATATTATTCCCTCATTTAGTGGATATTTTCACAAAAAAGTGAAATTTTCAAAAATCCTGAAAATTGGCTGAAAACGACTAAATATCAAGGACTCATTGGGCAAATCGCTCTGGAACTGAAATCGGAACGCTCACTGACATTTCCCCTATCTGAAAGTCTGATAAACGCCGGAAAAATTACTAAGTCCAAAAAAAAAATTTTTTCAACTTTTTTCAATTTTACCCCCGTGCGATATATATTCTACCCACACACATTTGGAACTCTCCTGGGGTACCCTCACACATATTATTCCCTCATTTAGTGGATATTTTCACAAAAAAGTGAAATTTTCAAAAATCCCGAAAATTGGCTGAAAACAACTAAATATCAAGGATTCATGGGGTGAATCGCTCTGGAACTGAAATGAGAACGCTCACTGACATTTCCCCTATCTGAAAGTCTGATAAACGCAGGAAAAATGACTAAGTCCAAAAAAAAAATGTTTCAACTTTTTTCAATTTTACCCCCGTCGGATATATATTCTACCCACACTCATTTGGAACTCGCCTGGGGTACCCTCACACATATTATTCCCTCATTTAGTGGATATTTTCACAAAAAAGTGAAATTTTCAAAAATCCTGAAAATTGGCTGAAGACGACTAAATATCAAGGACTCATTGGGCAAATCGCTCTGGAACTGAAATCGGAACGCTCACTGACATTTACCCTATATGAAAGTCTGATAAACGCCGGAAAAATGACTAAGTCCAAAAAAAAAAATTTTCAACTTTTTTCAATTTTACCCCCGTGGGAGATATATTCTACCCACACTCATTTGGAACTCTCCTGGGGTACCCTCACACATATTATTCCCTCATTTAGTGCATATTTTCACAAAAAAGTGAAATTTTAAAAAAATCCAGAAAATTGGCTGAAAACGAATAAATATCAAGGACTCATTGGGCGAATCGCTCTGGAACTGAAATCGGAATGCTCACTGACATTTCCCCTATCTGAAAGTCTGATAAACGCAGTAAAAATGACTAAGTCCAAAAAAAAAATTTTTTCAACTTTTTTCAATTATACCCCCGTGGGAAATGTATTCTACCCACACACATTTTGACCTCTCCTGGGGTACCCTCACACATATTATTCCCTCCTTTAGTGGATATTTTCACAAAAAAAGTGAAATTTTCAAAAATCCAGAAAATTGGCTGAAAAAGACTAAATATCAAGGGCTCATTGGGCGAATCGCTCTGGAACTGAAATCGGAACACTCACTGACATTTCCCCTATCTGAAAGTCTGATAAACGCCGGAAAAATGACTTAGTCCAAAAAAAAAAATTTTTCAACTTTTTCAATTTTAACCCCGTGGGATATATATTCTACCCACACACATTTGGAACTCTCCTGGGATACCCTCACACATATTATTCCCTCATTTAGTGGATATTTTCACAAAAAAGTGAAATTTTCAAAAATCCTGAAAATTGGCTGAAAACGACTAAATATCAAGGACTCATTGGGCGAATCGCTCTGGAACTGAAATCGGAACGGTCACTGATATTTACCCAATCTGAAAGTCTGATAAACGCCGGAAAAATGACTAAGTCCAAAAAAAAAAATTTTCAACTTTTTTCAATTTTACCCCCGTGGGAGATATATTCTACCCACACTCATTTGAACTCTCCTGGGGTACCCTCACACATATTATTCCCTCATTTAGTGGATATTTTCACAAAAAAGTGAAATTTTCAAAAATCCAGAAAATTGGCTGAAAACAATTAAATATCAAGGACTCATTGGGCGAATCGCTCTGGAACTGAAATCGGAACGCTCACTGACATTTCCCCTATCTGAAAGTCTGATAAACGCCGGAAAAATGACTAAGTCCAAAAAAAAAAATTTTTCAACTTTTTTCAATTTTACCCCCGTCGGATATATATTCTACCCACACTCATTTGGAACTCGCCTGGGGTACCCTCACACATATTATTCCCTCATTTAGTGGATATTTTCACAAAAAAGTGAAATTTTCAAAAATCCTGAAAATTGGCTGAAGACGACTAAATATCAAGGACTCATTGGGCAAATCGCTCTGGAACTGAAATCGGAACGCTCACTGACATTTACCCTATATGAAAGTCTGATAAACGCCGGAAAAATGACTAAGTCCAAAAAAAAAAATTTTCAACTTTTTTCAATTTTACCCCCGTGGGAGATATATTCTACCCACACTCATTTGGAACTCTCCTGGGGTACCCTCACACATATTATTCCCTCATTTAGTGCATATTTTCACAAAAAAGTGAAATTTTAAAAAAATCCAGAAAATTGGCTGAAAACGAATAAATATCAAGGACTCATTGGGCGAATCGCTCTGGAACTGAAATCGGAATGCTCACTGACATTTCCCCTATCTGAAAGTCTGATAAACGCAGTAAAAATGACTAAGTCCAAAAAAAAAATTTTTTCAACTTTTTTCAATTATACCCCCGTGGGAAATGTATTCTACCCACACACATTTTGACCTCTCCTGGGGTACCCTCACACATATTATTCCCTCCTTTAGTGGATATTTTCACAAAAAAAGTGAAATTTTCAAAAATCCAGAAAATTGGCTGAAAAAGACTAAATATCAAGGGCTCATTGGGCGAATCGCTCTGGAACTGAAATCGGAACACTCACTGACATTTCCCCTATCTGAAAGTCTGATAAACGCCGGAAAAATGACTTAGTCCAAAAAAAAAAATTTTTCAACTTTTTCAATTTTAACCCCGTGGGATATATATTCTACCCACACACATTTGGAACTCTCCTGGGATACCCTCACACATATTATTCCCTCATTTAGTGGATATTTTCACAAAAAAGTGAAATTTTCAAAAATCCTGAAAATTGGCTGAAAACGACTAAATATCAAGGACTCATTGGGCGAATCGCTCTGGAACTGAAATCGGAACGGTCACTGATATTTACCCAATCTGAAAGTCTGATAAACGCCGGAAAAATGACTAAGTCCAAAAAAAAAAATTTTCAACTTTTTTCAATTTTACCCCCGTGGGAGATATATTCTACCCACACTCATTTGAACTCTCCTGGGGTACCCTCACACATATTATTCCCTCATTTAGTGGATATTTTCACAAAAAAGTGAAATTTTCAAAAATCCAGAAAATTGGCTGAAAACAATTAAATATCAAGGACTCATTGGGCAAATCGCTCTGGAACTGAAATCGGAACGCTCACTGACATTTACCCTATATGAAAGTCTGATAAACGCCGGAAAAATGACTAAGTCCAAAAAAAAAAATTTTCAACTTTTTTCAATTTTACCCCCGTGGGAGATATATTCTACCCACACTCATTTGGAACTCTCCTGGGGTACCCTCACACATATTATTCCCTCATTTAGTGCATATTTTCACAAAAAAGTGAAATTTTAAAAAAATCCAGAAAATTGGCTGAAAACGAATAAATATCAAGGACTCATTGGGCGAATCGCTCTGGAACTGAAATCGGAATGCTCACTGACATTTCCCCTATCTGAAAGTCTGATAAACGCAGTAAAAATGACTTAGTCCAAAAAAAAAATTTTTTCAACTTTTTTCAATTATACCCCCGTGGGAAATGTATTCTACCCACACACATTTTGACCTCTCCTGGGGTACCCTCACACATATTATTCCCTCCTTTAGTGGATATTTTCACAAAAAAAGTGAAATTTTCAAAAATCCAGAAAATTGGCTGAAAAAGACTAAATATCAAGGGCTCATTGGGCGAATCGCTCTGGAACTGAAATCGGAACACTCACTGACATTTCCCCTATCTGAAAGTCTGATAAACGCCGGAAAAATGACTTAGTCCAAAAAAAAAAATTTTTCAACTTTTTCAATTTTAACCCCGTGGGATATATATTCTACCCACACACATTTGGAACTCTCCTGGGATACCCTCACACATATTATTCCCTCATTTAGTGGATATTTTCACAAAAAAGTGAAATTTTCAAAAATCCTGAAAATTGGCTGAAAACGACTAAATATCAAGGACTCATTGGGCGAATCGCTCTGGAACTGAAATCGGAACGGTCACTGATATTTACCCAATCTGAAAGTCTGATAAACGCCGGAAAAATGACTAAGTCCAAAAAAAAAAATTTTCAACTTTTTTCAATTTTACCCCCGTGGGAGATATATTCTACCCACACTCATTTGAACTCTCCTGGGGTACCCTCACACATATTATTCCCTCATTTAGTGGATATTTTCACAAAAAAGTGAAATTTTCAAAAATCCAGAAAATTGGCTGAAAACAATTAAATATCAAGGACTCATTGGGCGAATCGCTCTGGAACTGAAATCGGAACGCTCACTGACATTTCCCCTATCTGAAAGTCTGATAAACGCCGGAAAAATGACTAAGTCCAAAAAAAAAAATTTTTCAACTTTTTTCAATTTTACCCCCGTGCGATATATATTCTACCCACACACATTTGGAACTCTCCTGGGGTACCCTCACACATATTATTCCCTCATTTAGTGGATATTTTCACAAAAAAGTGAAATTTTCAAAAATCCAGAAAATTGGCTGAAAACGACTAAATATCAAGGACTCATTGGGCGAATCGCTCTGGAACTGAAATCAGAATGCTCACTGACATTTCCCCTATCTGAAAGTCTGATAAACGCTGGAAAAATGACTAAGTCCAAAAAAAAAAATTTTTCAACTTTTTTCACTTTTACCCCCGTGCGATATATATTCTACCCACACACATTTGGAACTCTCCTGGGGTACCCTCACACATATTATTCCCTCATTTAGTGGATATTTTCACAAAAAAGTGAAATTTTCAAAAATCCAGAAAATTGGCTGAAAAAGACTAAATATCAAGGACTCATTGGGCGAATCGCTCTGGAACTGAAATCGGAACGCTCACTGACATTTCCCCTATCTGAAAGTCTGATAAACGCCGGAAAAATGACTAAGTCCAAAAAAAAATTTTTTTCAACTTTTTTCAATTTTACCCACGTGAGATATATATTGTACCCACACACATTTCTAACTCTCCTGGGGTACTCTCACACATATTATTCCCTCATTTAGTGGATGTTTTCACAAAAAAGTGAAATTTTCAAAAATCCAAAATATTGGCTGAAAACGACTAAATATCAAGGACTCATTGGGCGAATCGCTCTGGAACTGAAATCGGAATGCTCTCTGACATTTCCCCTATCTGAAAGTCTGATAAACGCAGGAAAAATGACTAAGTCCAAAAAAAAAATTTTTTCAACTTTTTTCAATTTTACCCCCGTGCGATATATATTCTACCCACACACATTTGGAACTCTCCTGGGGTACCCTCACACATATTATTCCCTCATTTAGTGGATATTTTCACAAAAAAGTGAAATTTTCAAAAATCCCGAAAATTGGTTGAAAACGACTAAATATCAAGGACTGATTGGGCGAATCGCTCTTCAACTGAAATCGGAACGCTCACTGACTTTTACCTTATCTGAAAGTCTGATAAACGCCGGAAAAATGACTAAGTCCAAAAAAAAATTTTTTTAAACTTTTTTCAATTTTACCCCCGTGGGATATATATTCTACCCACACGCATTTCTAACTCTCCTGGGGTACCCTCACACATATTATTCCCTCATTTAGTGGATATTTTCACAAAAAAGTGAAATTTTCAAAAATCCCGAAAATTGGCGAAAACGACTAAATATCAAGGACTCATTGGGCGAATCGCTCTGGAACTGAAATCGGAACGCTCACTGACATTTCCCCTATCTGAAAGTCTGATAAACGCAGGAAAAATGACTAAGTCCAAAAAAAAAATGTTTCAACTTCTTTCAATTTTACCCCCGTCGGATTCTACCCACACTCATTTGGAACTCGCCTGGGGTACCCTCACACATATTATTCCCTCATTTAGTGGATATTTTCACAAAAAAGTGAAATTTTCAAAAATCCTGAAAATTGGCTGAAGACGACTAAATATCAAGGACTCATTGGGCAAATCGCTCTGGAACTGAAATCGGAACGCTCACTGACATTTACCCTATATGAAAGTCTGATAAACGCCGGAAAAATGACTAAGTCCAAAAAAAAAAATTTTCAACTTTTTTCAATTTTACCCCCGTGGGAGATATATTCTACCCACACTCATTTGAACTCTCCTGGGGTACCCTCACACATATTATTCCCTCATTTAGTGGATATTTTCACAAAAAAGTGAAATTTTCAAAAATCCAGAAAATTGGCTGAAAACAATTAAATATCAAGGACTCATTGGGCGAATCGCTCTGGAACTGAAATCGGAACGCTCACTGACATTTCCCCTATCTGAAAGTCTGATAAACGCCGGAAAAATGACTAAGTCCAAAAAAAAAAATTTTTCAACTTTTTTCAATTTTACCCCCGTGCGATATATATTCTACCCACACACATTTGGAACTCTCCTGGGGTACCCTCACACATATTATTCCCTCATTTAGTGGATATTTTCACAAAAAAGTGAAATTTTCAAAAATCCAGAAAATTGGCTGAAAACGACTAAATATCAAGGACTCATTGGGCGAATCGCTCTGGAACTGAAATCAGAATGCTCACTGACATTTCCCCTATCTGAAAGTCTGATAAACGCTGGAAAAATGACTAAGTCCAAAAAAAAAAATTTTTCAACTTTTTTCACTTTTACCCCCGTGCGATATATATTCTACCCACACACATTTGGAACTCTCCTGGGGTACCCTCACACATATTATTCCCTCATTTAGTGGATATTTTCACAAAAAAGTGAAATTTTCAAAAATCCAGAAAATTGGCTGAAAAAGACTAAATATCAAGGACTCATTGGGCGAATCGCTCTGGAACTGAAATCGGAACGCTCACTGACATTTCCCCTATCTGAAAGTCTGATAAACGCCGGAAAAATGACTAAGTCCAAAAAAAAATTTTTTTCAACTTTTTTCAATTTTACCCACGTGAGATATATATTGTACCCACACACATTTCTAACTCTCCTGGGGTACTCTCACACATATTATTCCCTCATTTAGTGGATGTTTTCACAAAAAAGTGAAATTTTCAAAAATCCAAAATATTGGCTGAAAACGACTAAATATCAAGGACTCATTGGGCGAATCGCTCTGGAACTGAAATCGGAATGCTCTCTGACATTTCCCCTATCTGAAAGTCTGATAAACGCAGGAAAAATGACTAAGTCCAAAAAAAAAATTTTTTCAACTTTTTTCAATTTTACCCCCGTGCGATATATATTCTACCCACACACATTTGGAACTCTCCTGGGGTACCCTCACACATATTATTCCCTCATTTAGTGGATATTTTCACAAAAAAGTGAAATTTTCAAAAATCCCGAAAATTGGTTGAAAACGACTAAATATCAAGGACTGATTGGGCGAATCGCTCTTCAACTGAAATCGGAACGCTCACTGACTTTTACCTTATCTGAAAGTCTGATAAACGCCGGAAAAATGACTAAGTCCAAAAAAAAATTTTTTTAAACTTTTTTCAATTTTACCCCCGTGGGATATATATTCTACCCACACGCATTTCTAACTCTCCTGGGGTACCCTCACACATATTATTCCCTCATTTAGTGGATATTTTCACAAAAAAGTGAAATTTTCAAAAATCCCGAAAATTGGCGAAAACGACTAAATATCAAGGACTCATTGGGCGAATCGCTCTGGAACTGAAATCGGAACGCTCACTGACATTTCCCCTATCTGAAAGTCTGATAAACGCAGGAAAAATGACTAAGTCCAAAAAAAAAATGTTTCAACTTCTTTCAATTTTACCCCCGTCGGATTCTACCCACACTCATTTGGAACTCGCCTGGGGTACCCTCACACATATTATTCCCTCATTTAGTGGATATTTTCACAAAAAAGTGAAATTTTCAAAAATCCTGAAAATTGGCTGAAGACGACTAAATATCAAGGACTCATTGGGCAAATCGCTCTGGAACTGAAATCGGAACGCTCACTGACATTTACCCTATATGAAAGTCTGATAAACGCCGGAAAAATGACTAAGTCCAAAAAAAAAAATTTTCAACTTTTTTCAATTTTACCCCCGTGGGAGATATATTCTACCCACACTCATTTGAACTCTCCTGGGGTACCCTCACACATATTATTCCCTCATTTAGTGGATATTTTCACAAAAAAGTGAAATTTTCAAAAAAAATTTTCAAAAATCCAGAAAATTGGCTGAAAACAACTAAATATCAAGGACTCATTGGGCGAATCGCTCTGGAACTGAAATCGGAACGCTCACTGACATTTCCCCTATCTGAAAGTCTGATAAACGCCGGAAAAATGACTAAGTCCAAAAAAAAATTTTTTTCAACTTTTTTCAATTTTACCCCCGTGCGATATATATTCTACCCACACACATTTGGAACTCTCCTGGGGTACCCTCACACATATTATTCCCTCATTTAGTGCATATTTTCACAAAAAAGTGAAATTTTAAAAATTCCAGAAAATTGGCTGAAAACGACGAAATATCAAGGACTCATTGGGCGAATCGCTCTGGAACTGAAATCGGAATGCTCACTGACATTTCCCCTATCTGAAAGTCTGATAAACGCAGTAAAAATGACTAAGTACAAAAAAAAAATGTTTTCAACTTTTTTCAATTATACCCCCGTGGGAAATGTATTCTACCCACACACATTTGGACCTCTCCTGGGGTACCCTCACACATATTATTCCCTCCTTTAGTGGATATTTTCACAAAAAAAGTGAAATTTTCAAAAATCCAGAAAATTGGCTGAAAAAGACTAAATATCAAGGGCTCATTGGGCGAATCGCTCTGGAACTGAAATCGGAACACTCACTGACATTTCCCCTATCTGAAAGTCTGATAAACGCCGGAAAAATGACTTAGTCCAAAAAAAAAAATTTTTCAACTTTTTCAATTTTAACCCCGTGGGATATATATTCTACCCACACACATTTGGAACTCTCCTGGGATACCCTCACACATATTATTCCCTCATTTAGTGGATATTTTCACAAAAAAGTGAAATTTTCAAAAATCCTGAAAATTGGCTGAAAACGACTAAATATCAAGGACTCATTGGGCGAATCGCTCTGGAACTGAAATCGGAACGGTCACTGATATTTACCCAATCTGAAAGTCTGATAAACGCCGGAAAAATGACTAAGTCCAAAAAAAAAAATTTTCAACTTTTTTCAATTTTACCCCCGTGGGAGATATATTCTACCCACACTCATTTGAACTCTCCTGGGGTACCCTCACACATATTATTCCCTCATTTAGTGGATATTTTCACAAAAAAGTGAAATTTTCAAAAATCCAGAAAATTGGCTGAAAACAATTAAATATCAAGGACTCATTGGGCGAATCGCTCTGGAACTGAAATCGGAACGCTCACTGACATTTCCCCTATCTGAAAGTCTGATAAACGCCGGAAAAATGACTAAGTCCAAAAAAAAAAATTTTTCAACTTTTTTCAATTTTACCCCCGTGCGATATATATTCTACCCACACACATTTGGAACTCTCCTGGGGTACCCTCACACATATTATTCCCTCATTTAGTGGATATTTTCACAAAAAAGTGAAATTTTCAAAAATCCAGAAAATTGGCTGAAAACGACTAAATATCAAGGACTCATTGGGCGAATCGCTCTGGAACTGAAATCAGAATGCTCACTGACATTTCCCCTATCTGAAAGTCTGATAAACGCTGGAAAAATGACTAAGTCCAAAAAAAAAAATTTTTCAACTTTTTTCACTTTTACCCCCGTGCGATATATATTCTACCCACACACATTTGGAACTCTCCTGGGGTACCCTCACACATATTATTCCCTCATTTAGTGGATATTTTCACAAAAAAGTGAAATTTTCAAAAATCCAGAAAATTGGCTGAAAAAGACTAAATATCAAGGACTCATTGGGCGAATCGCTCTGGAACTGAAATCGGAACGCTCACTGACATTTCCCCTATCTGAAAGTCTGATAAACGCCGGAAAAATGACTAAGTCCAAAAAAAAATTTTTTTCAACTTTTTTCAATTTTACCCACGTGAGATATATATTGTACCCACACACATTTCTAACTCTCCTGGGGTACTCTCACACATATTATTCCCTCATTTAGTGGATGTTTTCACAAAAAAGTGAAATTTTCAAAAATCCAAAATATTGGCTAAAAACGACTAAATATCAAGGACTCATTGGGCGAATCGCTCTGAAACTGAAATCGGAATGCTCTCTGACATTTCCCCTATCTGAAAGTCTGATAAACGCAGGAAAAATGACTAAGTCCAAAAAAAAAATTTTTTCAACTTTTTTCAATTTTACCCCCGTCGGATTCTACCCACACGCATTTCTAACTCTCCTGGGGTACCCTCACACATATTATTCCCTCATTTAGTGGATATTTTCACAAAAAAGTGAAATTTTCAAAAATCCCGAAAATTGGCGAAAACGACTAAATATCAAGGACTCATTGGGCGAATCGCTCTGGAACTGAAATCGGAACGCTCACTGACATTTCCCCTATCTGAAAGTCTGATAAACGCAGGAAAAATGACTAAGTCCAAAAAAAAAATGTTTCAACTTTTTTCAATTTTACCCCCGTCGGATTCTACCCACACTCATTTGGAACTCGCCTGGGGTACCCTCACACATATTATTCCCTCATTTAGTGGATATTTTCACAAAAAAGTGAAATTTTCAAAAATCCTGAAAATTGGCTGAAGACGACTAAATATCAAGGACTCATTGGGCAAATCGCTCTGGAACTGAAATCGGAACGCTCACTGACATTTACCCTATATGAAAGTCTGATAAACGCCGGAAAAATGACTAAGTCCAAAAAAAAAAATTTTCAACTTTTTTCAATTTTACCCCCGTGGGAGATATATTCTACCCACACTCATTTGAACTCTCCTGGGGTACCCTCACACATATTATTCCCTCATTTAGTGGATATTTTCACAAAAAAGTGAAATTTTCAAAAAAAAATTTCAAAAATCCAGAAAATTGGCTGAAAACAACTAAATATCAAGGACTCATTGGGCGAATCGCTCTGGAACTGAAATCGGAACGCTCACTGACATTTCCCCTATCTGAAAGTCTGATAAACGCCGGAAAAATGACTAAGTCCAAAAAAAAATTTTTTTCAACTTTTTTCAATTTTACCCCCGTGCGATATATATTCTACCCACACACATTTGGAACTCTCCTGGGGTACCCTCACACATATTATTCCCTCATTTAGTGCATATTTTCACAAAAAAGTGAAATTTTAAAAATTCCAGAAAATTGGCTGAAAACGACGAAATATCAAGGACTCATTGGGCGAATCGCTCTGGAACTGAAATCGGAATGCTCACTGACATTTCCCCTATCTGAAAGTCTGATAAACGCAGTAAAAATGACTAAGTACAAAAAAAAAATGTTTTCAACTTTTTTCAATTATACCCCCGTGGGAAATGTATTCTACCCACACACATTTGGACCTCTCCTGGGGTACCCTCACACATATTATTCCCTCCTTTAGTGGATATTTTCACAAAAAAAGTGAAATTTTCAAAAATCCAGAAAATTGGCTGAAAAAGACTAAATATCAAGGGCTCATTGGGCGAATCGCTCTGGAACTGATATCGGAACACTCACTGACATTTCCCCTATCTGAAAGTCTGATAAACGCCGGAAAAATGACTAAGTCCAAAAAAAAAAATGTTTCAACTTTTTTCAATTTTACCCCCGTGCGATATATATTCTACCCACACACATTTGGAACTCTCCTGGGGTACCCTCACACATATTATTCCCTCATTTAGTGGATATTTTCACAAAAAAGTGAAATTTTCAAAAATCCAGAAAATTGGCTGAAAACAATTAAATATCAAGGACTCATTGGGCGAATCGCTCTGGAACTGAAATCGGAACGCTCACTGACATTTCCCCTATCTGAAAGTCTGATAAACGCCGGAAAAATGACTAAGTCCAAAAAAAAAAATTTTTCAACTTTTTTCAATTTTACCCCCGTGCGATATATATTCTACCCACACACATTTGGAACTCTCCTGGGGTACCCTCACACATATTATTCCCTCATTTAGTGTATATTTTCACAAAAAAGTGAAATTTTCAAAAAAATTTTTCAAAAATCCAGAAAATTGGCTGAAAACAACTAAATATCAAGGACTCATTGGGCGAATCGCTCTGGAACTGAAATCGGAATGCTCACTGACATTTCCCCTATCTGAAAGTCTGATAAACGCAGTAAAAATGACTAAGTCCAAAAAAAAAAAATTTTCAACTTTTTTCAATTTTACCCCCGTGCGATATATATTCTACCCACACACATTTGGAACTCTCCTGGGGTACCCTCACACATATTATTCCCTCATTTAGTGTATATTTTCACAAAAAAGTGAAATTTTCAAAAATCCAGAAAATTGGCTGAAAACAACTAAATATCAAGGATTCATGGGGCGAATCGCTCTGGAACTGAAATGAGAACGCTCACTGACATTTCCCCTATCTGAAAGTCTGATAAACGCAGGAAAAATGACTAAGTCCAAAAAAAAAATGTTTCAACTTTTTTCAATTTTACCCCCGTCGGATATATATTCTACCCACACACATTTGGAACTCTCCTGGGGTACCCTCACACATATTATTCCCTCCTTTAGTGGATATTTTCACAAAAAAAGTGAAATTTTCAAAAATCCAGAAAATTGGCTGAAAAAGACTAAATATCAAGGGCTCATTGGGCGAATCGCTCTGGAACTGAAATCGGAACACTCACTGACATTTCCCCTATCTGAAAGTCTGATAAACGCCGGAAAAATGACTTAGTCCAAAAAAAAAAGTTTTCAACTTTTTTCAATTTTAACCCCGTGGGATATATATTCTACCCACACACATTTGGAACTCTCCTGGGATACCCTCACACATATTATTCCCTCATTTAGTGGATATTTTCACAAAAAAGTGAAATTTTCAAAAATCCAGAAAATTGGCTGAAAACGACTAAATATCAAGGACTCATTGGGCGAATCGCTCTGGAACTGAAATCGGAACGCTCACTGACATTTCCCCTATCTGAAAGTCTGATAAACGCCGGAAAAATGATTAAGTCCAAAAAAAAAATTTTTCAACTTTTTTCAATTTTACCCCCGTGCGATATATATTCTACCATCACACATTTGGAACTCTCCTGGGGTACCCTCACACATATTATTCCCTCATTTAGTGGATATTTTCACAAAAAAGTGAAATTTTCAAAAATCCAGAAAATTGGCTGAAAAAGACTAAATATCAAGGACTCATTGGGCGAATCGCTCTGGAACTGAAATCGGAACGCTCACTGACATTTCCCCTATCTGAAAGTCTGATAAACGCCGGAAAAATGACTAAGTCCAAAAAAAAAAATTTTTCAACTTTTTTCAATTTTACCCCCGTGGGAGATATATTCTACCCACACTCATTTGGAACTCTCCTGGGGTACCCTCACACATATTGTTCCCTCATTTAGTGGATATTTTCACAAAAAAGCGAAATTTTCAAAAATCCCGAAAATTGGCTGAAAACGACTAAATATCAAGGATTCATGGGGCGAATCGCTCTGGAACTGAAATGAGAACGCTCACTGACATTTCCCCTATCTGAAAGTCTGATAAACGCAGGAAAAATGACTAAGTCCAAAAAAAAAATTTTTTCAACTTTTTTCAATTTTACCCACGTGGGATATATATTGTACCCACACACATTTCTAACTCTCCTGGGGTACTCTCACACATATTATTCCCTCATTTAGTGGATATTTTCACAAAAAAGTGAAATTTTCAAAAATCCCGAAAATTGGTTGAAAACGACTAAATATCAAGGACTGATTGGGCGAATCGCTCTTCAACTGAAATCGGAACGCTCACTGACTTTTACCTTATCTGAAAGTCTGATAAACGCCGGAAAAATGACTAAGTCCAAAAAAAAATTTTTTTAAACTTTTTTCAATTTTACCCCCGTGGGATATATATTCTACCCACACGCATTTCTAACTCTCCTGGGGTACCCTCACACATATTATTCCCTCATTTAGTGGATATTTTCACAAAAAAGTGAAATTTTCAAAAATCCCGAAAATTGGCTGAAAACGACTAAATATCAAGGACTCATTGGGCGAATCGCTCTGGAACTGAAATCGGAACGCTCACTGACATTTCCCCTATCTGAAAGTCTGATAAACGCAGGAAAAATGACTAAGTCCAAAAAAAAAATGTTTCAACTTTTTTCAATTTTACCCCCGTCGGATTCTACCCACACTCATTTGGAACTCGCCTGGGGTACCCTCACACATATTATTCCCTCATTTAGTGGATATTTTCACAAAAAAGTGAAATTTTCAAAAATCCTGAAAATTGGCTGAAGACGACTAAATATCAAGGACTCATTGGGCAAATCGCTCTGGAACTGAAATCGGAACGCTCACTGACATTTACCCTATATGAAAGTCTGATAAACGCCGGAAAAATGACTAAGTCCAAAAAAAAAAATTTTCAACTTTTTTCAATTTTACCCCCGTGGGAGATATATTCTACCCACACTCATTTGAACTCTCCTGGGGTACCCTCACACATATTATTCCCTCATTTAGTGGATATTTTCACAAAAAAGTGAAATTTTCAAAAATCCTGAAAATTGGCTGAAAACGACTAAATATCAAGGACTCATTGGGCAAATCGCTCTGGAACTGAAATCGGAAAGCTCACTGACATTTACCCTATCTGAAAGTCTGATAAACGCCGGAAAAATGATTAAGTCCAAAAAAAAAAATTTTTCAACTTTTTTCAATTTTACCCCCGTGCGATATATATTCTACCCACACACATTTGGAACTCTCCTGGGGTACCCTCACACATATTATTCCCTCATTTAGTGGATATTTTCACAAAAAAGTGAAATTTTCAAAAATCCAGAAAATTGGCTGAAAACAACTAAATGTCAAGGATTCATGGGGCGAATCGCTCTGGAACTGAAATGAGAACGCTCACTGACATTTCCCCTATCTGAAAGTCTGATAAACGCAGGAAAAATGACTAAGTCCAAAAAAAAAATTTTTTCAACTTTTTTCAATTTTACCCACGTGGGATATATATTGTACCCACACACATTTCTAACTCTCCTGGGGTACTCTCACACATATTATTCCCTCATTTAGTGGATATTTTCACAAAAAAGTGAAATTTTCAAAAATCCCGAAAATTGGTTGAAAACGACTAAATATCAAGGACTGATTGGGCGAATCGCTCTTCAACTGAAATCGGAACGCTCACTGACTTTTACCTTATCTGAAAGTCTGATAAACGCCGGAAAAATGACTAAGTCCCAAAAAAAATTTTTTTAAACTTTTTTCAATTTTACCCCCGTGGGATATATATTCTACCCACACACATTTCTAACTCTCCTGGGGTACCCTCACACATATTATTCCCTCATTTAGTGGATATTTTCACAAAAAAGTGAAATTTTCAAAAATCCCGAAAATTGGCTGAAAACGACTAAATATCAAGGACTCATTGGGCGAATCGCTCTGGAAATGAAATCGGAACGCTCACTGATATTTCCCCTATCTGAAAGTCTGATAAACGCAGGAAAAATGACTAAGTCCAAAAAAAAAATGTTTCAACTTTTTTCAATTTTACCCCCGTCGGATTCTACCCACACTCATTTGGAACTCGCCTGGGGTACCCTCACACATATTATTCCCTCATTTAGTGGATATTTTCACAAAAATGTGAAATTTTCAAAAATCCTGAAAATTGGCTGAAGACGACTAAATATCAAGGACTCATTGGGCAAATCGCTCTGGAACTGAAATCGGAACGCTCACTGACATTTACCCTATATGAAAGTCTGATAAACGCCGGAAAAATGACTAAGTCCAAAAAAAAAAATTTTCAACTTTTTTCAATTTTACCCCCGTGGGAGATATATTCTACCCACACTCATTTGAACTCTCCTGGGGTACCCTCACACATATTATTCCCTCATTTAGTGGATATTTTCACAAAAAAGTGAAATTTTCAAAAAAATTTTTCAAAAATCCAGAAAATTGGCTGAAAACAACTAAATATCAAGGACTCATTGGGCGAATCGCTCTGGAACTGAAATCGGAACGCTCACTGACATTTCCCCTATCTGAAAGTCTGATAAACGCCGGAAAAATGACTAAGTCCAAAAAAAAAATTTTTTCAACTTTTTTCAATTATACCCCCGTGGGAAATGTATTCTACCCACACACATTTGGAACTCTCCTGGGGTACCCTCACACATATTATTCCCTCCTTTAGTGGATATTTTCACAAAAAAAGTGAAATTTTCAAAAATCCAGAAAATTGGCTGAAAAAGACTAAATATCAAGGGCTCATTGGGCGAATCGCTCTGGAACTGAAATCGGAACACTCACTGACATTTCCCCTATCTGAAAGTCTGATAAACGCCGGAAAAATGACTTAGTCCAAAAAAAAAAATTTTTCAACTTTTTTCAATTTTACCCCCGTGCGATATATATTCTACCCACACACATTTGGAACTCTCCTGGGGTACCCTCACACATATTATTCCCTCATTTAGTGGATATTTTCACAAAAAAGTGAAATTTTCAAAAATCCAGAAAATTGGCTGAAAACAACTAAATATCAAGGATTCATGGGGCGAATCGCTCTGGAACTGAAATGAGAACGCTCACTGACATTTCCCCTATCTGAAAGTCTGATAAACGCAGGAAAAATGACTAAGTCCAAAAAAAAAATGTTTCAACTTTTTTCAATTTTACCCCCGTCGGATATATATTCTACCCACACTCATTTGGAACTCGCCTGGGGTACCCTCACACATATTATTCCCTCATTTAGTGGATATTTTCACAAAAAAGTGAAATTTTCAAAAATCCTGAAAATTTGACTGAAAACGACTAAATATCAAGGACTCATTGGGCGAATCGCTCTGGAACTGAAATCGGAACGCTCACTGATATTTACCCTATCTGAAAGTCTGATAAACGCCGGAAAAATGACTAAGTTCAAAAAAAAAAATTTTCAACTTTTTTCAATTTTACCCCCGTGGGAGATATATTCTACCCACACTCATTTGAACTCTCCTGGGGTACCCTCACACATATTATTCCCTCATTTAGTGGATATTTTCACAAAAAAGTGAAATTTTCAAAAATCCAGAAAATTGGCTGAAAACAATTAAATATCAAGGACTCATTGGGCGAATCGCTCTGGAACTGAAATCGGAACGCTCACTGACATTTCCCCTATCTGAAAGTCTGATAAACGCCGGAAAAATGATTAAGTCCAAAAAAAAAAATTTTTCAACTTTTTTCAATTTTACCCCCGTGCGATATATATTCTACCCACACACATTTGGAACTCTCCTGGGGTACCCTCACACATATTATTCCCTCATTTAGTGGATATTTTCACAAAAAAGTGAAATTTTCAAAAATCCAGAAAATTGGCTGAAAAAGACTAAATATCAAGGACTCATTGGGCGAATCGCTCTGGAACTGAAATCGGAACGCTCACTGACATTTCCCCTATCTGAAAGTCTGATAAACGCCGGAAAAATGACTAAGTCCAAAAAAAAAAATTTTTCAACTTTTTTCAATTTTACCCCCGTGCGATATATATTCTACCCACACACATTTGGAACTCTCCTGGGGTACCCTCACACATATTATTCCCTCCTTTAGTGGATATTTTCACAAAAAAAGTGAAATTTTCAAAAATCCAGAAAATTGGCTGAAAAAGACTAAATATCAAGGACTCATTGGGCGAATCGCTCTGGAACTGAAATCGGAACGCTCACTGATATTTACCCTATCTGAAAGTCTGATAAACGCCGGAAAAATGACTAAGTTCAAAAAAAAAAATTTTCAACTTTTTTCAATTTTACCCCCGTGGGAGATATATTCTACCCACACTCATTTGAACTCTCCTGGGGTACCCTCACACATATTATTCCCTCATTTAGTGGATATTTTCACAAAAAAGTGAAATTTTCAAAAATCCAGAAAATTGGCTGAAAACAATTAAATATCAAGGACTCATTGGGCGAATCGCTCTGGAACTGAAATCGGAACGCTCACTGACATTTCCCCTATCTGAAAGTCTGATAAACGCCGGAAAAATGATTAAGTCCAAAAAAAAAATTTTTCAACTTTTTTCAATTTTACCCCCGTGCGATATATATTCTACCCACACACATTTGGAACTCTCCTGGGGTACCCTCACACATATTATTCCCTCATTTAGTGGATATTTTCACAAAAAAGTGAAATTTTCAAAAATCCAGAAAATTGGCTGAAAAAGACTAAATATCAAGGACTCATTGGGCGAATCGCTCTGGAACTGAAATCGGAACGCTCACTGACATTTCCCCTATCTAAAAGTCTGATAAACACCGGAAAAATGACTAAGTCCAAAAAAAAAAATTTTTCAACTTTTTTCAATTTTACCCCCGTGGGAGATATATTCTACCCACACTCATTTGGAACTCTCCTGGGGTACCCTCACACATATTGTTCCCTCATTTAGTGGATATTTTCACAAAAAAGCGAAATTTTCAAAAATCCCGAAAATTGGCTGAAAACGACTAAATATCAAGGACTCAATGGGCGAATCGCTCTGGAACTGAAATCGGAACGCTCACTGATATTTACCCTGTCTGAAAGTCTGATAAACGCCGGAAAAATGACTAAGTTCAAAAAAAAAAATTTTCAACTTTTTTCAATTTTACCCCCGTGGGAGATATATTCTACCCACACTCATTTGAACTCTCCTGGGGTACCCTCACACATATTATTCCCTCATTTAGTGGATATTTTCACAAAAAAGTGAAATTTTCAAAAATCCAGAAAATTGGCTGAAAACAATTAAATATCAAGGACTCATTGGGCGAATCGCTCTGGAACTGAAATCGGAATGCTCACTGACATTTCCCCTATCTGAAAGTCTGATAAACGCCGGAAAAATGATTAAGTCCAAAAAAAAAATTTTTCAACTTTTTTTAATTTTACCCACGTGGGATATATATTGTACCCACACACATTTCTAACTCTCCTGGGGTACTCTCACACATATTATTCCCTCATTTAGTGGATATTTTCACAAAAAAGTGAAATTTTCAAAAATCCAAAATATTGGCTGAAAACGACTAAATATCAAGGACTCATTGGGCGAATCGCTCTGGAACTGAAATCGGAACGCTCACTGACATTTCCCCTATCTGAAAGTCTGATAAACGCCGGAAAAATGACTAAGTCCAAAAAAAAAAATATTTCAACTTTTTTCAATTTTACCCCCGTGCGATATATATTCTACCCACACACATTTGGAACTCTCCTGGGGTACCCTCACACATATTATTCCCTCATTTAGTGGATATTTTCACAAAAAAGTGAAATTTTCAAAAATCCAGAAAATTGGCTGAAAACGACTAAATATCAAGGACTCATTGGGCGAATCGCTCTGGAACTGAAATCGGAATGCTCACTGACATTTCCCCTATCTGAAAGTCTGATAAACGCCGGAAAAATGACTAAGTCCAAAAAAAATATTTTTCAACTTTTTTCAATTTTACCCCCGTGCGATATATATATTCTACCCACACTCATTTGGAACTCGCCTGGGGTACCCTCACACATATTATTCCCTCATTTAGTGGATATTTTCACAAAAAAGTGAAATTTTCAAAAATCCAGAAAATTGGCTGAAAACGACTAAATATCAAGGACTCATTGGGCGAATCGCTCTGGAACTGAAATCGGAATGCTCACTGACATTTCCCCTATCTGAAAGTCTGATAAACGCCGGAAAAATGACTAAGTCCAAAAAAAATATTTTTCAACTTTTTTCAATTTTACCCCCGTGCGATATATATTCTACCCACACACATTTGGAACTCTCCTGGGGTACCCTCACACATATTATTCCCTCATTTAGTGGATATTTTCACAAAAAAGTGAAATTTTCAAAAATCCAGAAAATTGGCTGAAAAAGACTAAATATCAAGGACTCATTGGGCGAATCGCTCTGGAACTGAAATCGGAACGCTCACTGACATTTCCCCTATCTGAAAGTCTGATAAACGCCGGAAAAATGACTAAGTCCAAAAAAAAAAATTTTTCAACTTTTTTCAATTTTACCCCCGTGCGATATATATTCTACCCACACACATTTGGAACTCTCCTGGGGTACCCTCACACATATTATTCCCTCATTTAGTGGATATTTTCACAAAAAAGTGAAATTTTCAAAAATCCAGAAAATTGGCTGAAAACAACTAAATATCAAGGATTCATGGGGCAAATCGCTCTGGAACTGAAATGAGAACGCTCACTGACATTTCCCCTATCTGAAAGTCTGATAAACGCAGGAAAAATGACTAAGTCCAAAAAAAAAATGTTTCAACTTTTTTCAATTTTACCCCCGTGGGAGATATATTCTACCCACACTCATTTGAACTCTCCTGGGGTACCCTCACACATATTATTCCCTCATTTAGTGGATATTTTCACAAAAAAGTGAAATTTTCAAAAATCCAGAAAATTGGCTGAAAACAACTAAATATCAAGGACTCAATGGGCGAATCGCTCTGGAACTGAAATCGGAACGCTCACTGACATTTCCCCTATCTGAAAGTCTGATAAACGCCGGAAAAATGACTAAGTCCAAAAAAAAAATTTTTTCAACTTTTTTCAATTTTACCCCCGTGCGATATATATTCTACCCACACACATTTGGAACTCTCCTGGGGTACCCTCACACATATTATTCCCTCATTTAGTGCATATTTTCACAAAAAAGTGAAATTTTAAAAAATCCAGAAAATTGGCTGAAAACGAATAAATATCAAGGACTCATTGGGCGAATCGCTCTGGAACTGAAATCGGAACGCTCACTGACATTTCCCCTATCTGAAAGTCTGGTAAACGTACGAAAAATGACTAAGTCCAAAAAAAAAAGTTTTCAAATTTTTTCAATTTTACCCCCGTGGGCTATATATTCTACCCACACTCATTTGGAACTCTCCTGGGGTACCCTCACACATATTATTCCCTCATTTAGTGGATATTTTCACAAAAAAGTGAAATTTTCAAAAATCCCGAAAATTGGCTGAAAACGACTAAATATCAAGGACTCATTGGGCGAATCGCTCTGGAACTGAAATCGGAACGCTCACTGACATTTCCCCTATCTGAAAGTCTGGTAAACGTACGAAAAATGACTAAGCCCAAAAAAAAAATTTTTCAACTTTTTTCAATTTTATCCCCGAGCAACATATATTCTACCGACACACATTTGGAACTCTCCTGGGGTACCCTCACACATGTTATTACCTCATTTAGTGGATATTTTCACAAAAAAGTGAAATTTTCAAAAATCCAGAAAAATGGCTGAAAAAGACTAAATATCAAGGACTCTTTGGGCGAATCGCTCTGGAACTAAAATTGGAACGCTCACTGACATTTACCCTATGTGAAAGTCTGATAAACGCAGGAAAAATGACTAAGTCCAAAAAAAAATTTTTTTCAACTTTTTTCAATTTTACCCCCGTGGGATATATATTCTACCCACACACATTTGGAACTCTCCTGGGGTACCCTCACACATGTTATTACCTCATTTAGTGGATATTTTCACAAAAAAGTGAAATTTTCAAAAATCCAGAAAATTGGCTGAAAAAGACTAAATATCAAGGACTCTTTTGGTGAATTGCTCTGGAACTGAAATCGGAACGCTCACTGACATTTACCCTATGTGAAAGTCTGATAAACGCCGGAAAAATGACTAAGTCCAAAAAAAAATTTTTTCCAACTCTTTTCAATTTTACCCCCGTGGGATAAATATTCTGCCCACACTCATTTGGAACTCTCCTGGGGTACCCTCACACATATTATTCCCTCATTTAGTGGATATTTTCACAAAAAAGTGAAATTTTCAAAAATCCCGAAAATTGGCTGAAAACGACTAAATATCAAGGACTCATTGGGCGAATCGCTCTGGAACTGAAATTGGAACGCTCACTGACATTTACCCTATCTGAAAGTCTAATAAACACCAGAAAAATGACTAAGTCCAAAAAAAAATTTTTTTAAACTTTTTTCAATTTTACCCCCGTGGGATACATATTCTACCCACAAACATTTGGAACTCTCCTGGGGTACCCTCACACATATTATTCCCTCATTTAGTGGATATTTTCACAATAAAGTGAAATTTTCAAAAATCCAGGAAATTGGCTGAAAACAACTAAATATCAAGAATTCATGGGGCGAATCGCTCTGGAACTGAAATCGGAACGATCACTGACATTTCCCCTATCTGAAAGTCTGGTAAACGTAGGAAAAATGACTAAGCCCAAAAAAAAAATTTTTCAACTTTTTTCAATTTTACCCCCGTGGGATATATATTCTACCCACACACATTTGGAACTCTCTTGGGGTACCCTCACACATATTATTCCCTCATTTAGTGGATATTTTCACAAAAAAGTGAAATTTTCAAAAATCCAGAAAATTGGCTGAAAAAGACTAAATATCAAGATCTCATTGGGCGAATCGCTCTGGAACTGAAATCGGAATGCTCACTGACATTTCCCCTATCTGAAAGTCTGATAAACGCAGGAAAAATGACTAAGTCCAAAATAAAATGTTTTCAACTTTTTTCAATTTTACCCCCGGGGGATATATATTCTACCCACACACATTTCTAACTCTCCTGGGGTACCCTCACACATATTATTCCCTCATTTAGTGGATATTTTCACAAAAAAGTGAAATTTTCAAAAATCCCGAAAATTGGCTGAAAACGACTAAATATCAAGGACTCATTGGGCGAATCGCTCTGGAACTGAAATTGGAACGCTCACTGACATTTACCCTATTTGAAAGTCTAATAAACACCAGAAAAATGACTAAGTCCAAAAAAAAATTTTTTTTAACTTTTTTCAATTTTACCCCCGTGGGATACATATTCTACCCACACACATTTGGAACTCTCCTGGGGTACCCTCACACATATTATTCCCTCATTTAGTGGATATTTTCACAATAAAGTGAAATTTTCAAAAATCCAGGAAATTGGCTGAAAACAACTAAATATCAAGAATTCATGGGGCGAATCGCTCTGGAACTGAAATCGGAACGCTCACTGACATTTCCCCTATCTGAAAGTCTGGTAAACGTAGGAAAAATGACTAAGCCCAAAAAAAAAATTTTTCAACTTTTTTCAATTTTACCCCCGTGGGATATATATTCTACCCACACACATTTGGAACTCTCCTGGGGTACCCTCACACATATTATTCCCTCATTTAGTGGATATTTTCATAAAAAAGTGAAATTTTCAAAAATCCAGAAAATTGGCTGAAAAAGACTAAATATCAAGGACTCATTGGGCGAATCGCTCTGGAAATGAAATCGGAACGGTCACTGACATTTCCCCTATCTGAAAGTCTGATAAACGCCGGAAAAATGACTAAGTCCAAAAAAAAAAATTTTTCAACTTTTTTCAATTTTACCCCCGTGCGATATATATTCTACCCACACACATTTGGAACTCTCCTGGGGTACCCTCACACATATTATTCCCTCATTTAGTGGATATTTTCACAAAAAAGTGAAATTTTCAAAAATCCAGAAAATTGGCTGAAAAAGACTAAATATCAAGGACTCATTGGGCGAATCGCTCTGCAACTGAAATCGGAACGCTCAATGACATTTGCCCTATCTGAATGTCTGATAAACGCCGGAAAAATGACTAAGCCCAAAAAAAAAATTTTTCAACTTTTTTCAATTTGACCCCCGTGGGATATATATTCTACCCACACACATTTGGAACTCTCCTGGGGTACCCTCACACATATTATTCCCTCATTTAGTGGATATTTTCACAAAAAAGTGAAATTTTCAAAAATCCAGAAAATTGGCTGAAAAAGACTAAATATCAAGGACTCATTGGGCGAATCGCTCTGGAAATGAAATCGGAACGGTCACTGACATTTCCCCTATCTGAAAGTCTGATAAACGTCGGAAAAATGACTAAGTCCAAAAAAAAATTTTTTCAACTTTTTTCAATTTTACCCCAGTGGGATATATATTCTACCCACACACATTAGGAACTCTCCTGGGCTACATTCACACATATTGTTCCCTCATTTAGTGGATATTTTCACAAAAAAGTGAAATTTTCAAAAATCCATAAAATTGGCTGAAAAAGACTAAATATCAAGATCTCATTGGGCGAATCGCTCTGGAACTGAAATCGGAATGCTCACTGACATTTCCCCTATCTGAAAGTCTGATAAACGCAGGAAAAATGACTAAGTCCAAAATAAAATGTTTTCAACTTTTTTCAATTTTACCCCCGTGGGATATATATTCTACCCACACACATTTCTAACTCTACTGGGGTACCCTCACACATATTATTCCCTCATTTAGTGGATATTTTCACAAAAAAGTGAAATTTTCAAAAATCCATAAAATTGGCTGAAAACGACTAAATATCAAGTACTCATTGGGCGAATCGCTCTGGAACTGAAATCGGAACGCTCACTGACATTTCCCCTATCTGAAAGTCTGATAAACGCCGGAAAAATGACTAAGTCCAAAAAAAAAATTTTTCAACTTTTTTCAATTTTACCCCCGTGGGATATATATTCTACCCACACACATTTGGAACTCTCCTGGGGTACCCTCACACATATTATTCCCTCATTTAGTGGATATTTTCACAAAAAAGTGAAATTTTCAAAAATCCAGAAAATTGGCTGAAAACGACTAAATATCAAGGACTCATTGGGCGAATCGCTCTGGAACTGAAATCGGAACGCTCACTGACATTTGCCCTACCTGAAAGTCTGATAAACGCCGGAAAAATGACTAAGTCCAAAAAAAAAAAATTTTTTTCAACTTTTTTCAATTTTATCCCCGAGCAACATATATTCTACCCACACACATTTGGAACTCTCCTGGGGTACCCTCACACATGTTATTACCTCATTTAGTGGATATTTTCACAAAAAAGTGAAATTTTCAAAAATCCAGAAAAATGGCTGAAAAAGACTAAATATCAAGGACTCTTTGGGCGAATCGCTCTGGAACTAAAATTGGAACGCTCACTGACATTTACCCTATGTGAAAGTCTGATAAACGCAGGAAAAATGACTAAGTCCAAAAAAAAATTTTTTTAAACTTTTTTCAATTTTACCCCCGTGGGATATATATTCTACCCACACACATTTGGAACTCTCCTGGGGTACCCTCACACATGTTATTACCTCATTTAGTGGATATTTTCACAAAAAAGTGAAATTTTCAAAAATCCAGAAAATTGGCTGAAAAAGACTAAATATCAAGGACTCTTTGGGCGAATTGCTCTGGAACTGAAATCGGAACGCTCACTGACATTTACCCTATGTGAAAGTCTGATAAACGCCGGAAAAATGACTAAGTCCAAAAAAAAATATTTTCCAACTCTTTTCAATTTTACCCCCGTGGGATAAATATTCTGCCCACACTCATTTGGAACTCTCCTGGGGTACCCTCACACATATTATTCCCTCATTTAGTGGATATTTTCACAAAAAAGTGAAATTTTCAAAAATCCCGAAAATTGGCTGAAAACGACTAAATATCAAGGACTCATTGGGCGAATCGCTCTGGAACTGAAATTGGAACGCTCACTGACATTTACCCTATCTGAAAGTCTAATAAACACCAGAAAAATGACTAAGTCCAAAAAAAAATTTTTTTTAACTTTTTTCAATTTTACCCCCGTGGGATACATATTCTACCCACACACATTTGGAACTCTCCTGGGGTACCCTCACACATATTATTCCCTCATTTAGTGGATATTTTCACAATAAAGTGAAATTTTCAAAAATCCAGGAAATTGGCTGAAAACAACTAAATATCAAGAATTCATGGGGCGAATCGCTCTGGAACTGAAATCGGAACGCTCACTGACATTTCCCCTATCTGAAAGTCTGGTAAACGTAGGAAAAATGACTAAGCCCAAAAAAAAAATTTTTCAACTTTTTTCAATTTTACCCCCGTGGGATATATATTCTACCCACACACATTTGGAACTCTCCTGGGGTACCCTCACACATATTATTCCCTCATTTAGTGGATATTTTCATAAAAAAGTGAAATTTTCAAAAATCCAGAAAATTGGCTGAAAAAGACTAAATATCAAGGACTCATTGGGCGAATCGCTCTGGAAATGAAATCGGAACGGTCACTGACATTTCCCCTATCTGAAAGTCTGATAAACGTTGGAAAAATGACTAAGTCCAAAAAAAAAATTTTTTCAACTTTTTTCAATTTTACCCCCGTGGGATATATATTCTACCCACACACATTAGGAACTCTCCTGGGCTACATTCACACATATTGTTCCCTCATTTAGTGGATATTTTCACAAAAAAGTGAAATTTTCAAAAATCCATAAAATTGGCTGAAAAAGACTAAATATCAAGATCTCATTGGGCGAATCGCTCTGGAACTGAAATCGGAATGCTCACTGACATTTCCCCTATCTGAAAGTCTGATAAATGCAGGAAAAATGAATAAGTCCAAAATAAAATGTTTTCAACTTTTTTCAATTTTACCCCCATGGGATATATATTCTACCCACACACATTTCTAACTCTCCTGGGGTACCCTCACACATATTATTCCCTCATTTAGTGGATATTTTCACAAAAAAGTGAAATTTTCAAAAATCCAAAATATTGGCTGAAAACGACTAAATATCAAGGACTCATTGGGCGAATCGCTCTGGAACTGAAATCCGAACGCTTAATGACATTTGCCCTATCTGAAAGTCTGATAAACGCCGGAAAAATGACTAAGTACGAAAAAAAAAAATTTTCAACTTTTTTCAATTTTACCCCCATGGGATATATATTCTACCCACACACATTAGGAACTCTCCTGGGCTACATTCACACATATTGTTCCCTCATTTAGTGGATATTTTCACAAAAAAGTGAAATTTTCAAAAATCCATAAAATTGGCTGAAAACGACTAAATATCAAGTACTCATTGGGCGAATCGCTCTGGAACTGAAATCGGAACGCTCACTGACATTTCCCCTATCTGAAAGTCTGATAAACGCCGGAAAAATGACTAAGTCCAAAAAAAAAATTTTTCAACTTTTTTCAATTTTACCCCCGTGGGATATATATTCTACCCACACACATTTGGAACTCTCCTGGGGTACCCTCACACATATTATTCCCTCATTTAGTGGATATTTTCACAAAAAAGTGAAATTTTCAAAAATCCAGAAAATTGGCTGAAAACGACTAAATATCAAGGACTCATTGGGCAAAGCGCTCGTGAACTGAAATCGGAATGCTCACTGACATTTCCCCTATCTGAAAGTCTGATAAACGCAGGAAAAATGACTAAGTCCAAAAAAAAAATTTTTCAACTTTTTTCAATTTTACCCCCGTGGGACATATATTCTACCCACACACATTTGGAACTCTCCTGTGGTACCCTCACACATGTTATTACCTCATTTAGTGGATATTTTCACAAAAAAGTGAAATTTTCAAAAATCCAGAAAATTGGCTGAAAAAGACTAAATATCAAGGACTCTTTGGGCGAATCGCTCTGGAACTGAAATCGGAACGCTCACTGACATTTACCCTATGTGAAAGTCTGATAAACGCCGGAAAAATGACTAAGTCCAAAAAAAAATTTTTTCCAACTCTTTTCAATTTTACCCCCGTGGGATAAATATTCTGCCCACACTCATTTGGAACTCTCCTGGGGTACCCTCACACATATTATTCCCTCATTTAGTGGATATTTTCACAAAAAAGTGAAATTTTCAAAAATCCCGAAAATTGGCTGAAAACGACTAAATATCAAGGACTCATTGGGCGAATCGCTCTGGAACTGAAATTGGAACGCTCACTGACATTTACCCTATCTGAAAGTCTAATAAACACCAGAAAAATGACTAAGTCCAAAAAAAAATTTTTTTAAACTTTTTTCAATTTTACCCCCGTGGGATACATATTCTACCCACAAACATTTGGAACTCTCCTGGGGTACCCTCACACATATTATTCCCTCATTTAGTGGATATTTTCACAATAAAGTGAAATTTTCAAAAATCCAGGAAATTGGCTGAAAACAACTAAATATCAAGAATTCATGGGGCGAATCGCTCTGGAACTGAAATCGGAATGATCACTGACATTTCCCCTATCTGAAAGTCTGGTAAACGTAGGAAAAATGACTAAGCCCAAAAAAAAAATTTTTCAACTTTTTTCAATTTTACCCCCGTGGGATATATATTCTACCCACACACATTTCTAACTCTCCTGGGGTACCCTCACACATATTATTCCCTCATTTAGTGGATATTTTCACAAAAAAGTGAAATTTTCAAAAATCCAGAAAATTGGCTGAAAAAGACTAAATATCAAGGACTCATTGGGCGAATCGCTCTGGAACTGAAATTGGAACGCTCACTGACATTTACCGTATCTGAAAGTCTAATAAACACCAGAAAAATGACTAAGTCCAAAAAAAAATTTTTTTAAACTTTTTTCAATTTTACCCCCGTGGGATACATATTCTACCCACACACATTTGGAACTCTCCTGGGGTACCCTCACACATATTATTCCCTCATTTAGTGGATATTTTCACAATAAAGTGAAATTTTCAAAAATCCAGGAAATTGGCTGAAAAAGACTAAATATCAAGATCTCATTGGGCGAATCGCTCTGGAACTGAAATCGGAATGCTCACTAACATTTCCCCTATCTGAAAGTCTGATAAACGCAGGAAAAATGACTAAGTCCAAAATAAAATGTTTTCAACTTTTTTCAATTTTACCCCCGTGGGATATATATTCTACCCACACACATTTCTAACTCTCCTGGGGTACCCTCACACATATTATTCCCTCATTTAGTGGATATTTTCACAAAAAAGTGAAATTTTCAAAAATCCAAAATATTGGCTGAAAACGACTAAATATCAAGGACTCATTGGGCGAATCGCTCTGGAACTGAAATCCGAACGCTTAATGACATGTGCCCTATCTGAAAGTCTGATAAACGCCGGAAAAATGACTAAGTACGAAAAAAAAAATTTTTCAACTTTTTTCAATTTTACCCCCGTGGGATATATATTCTACCCACACACATTTGGAACTCTCCTGGGGTACCCTCACACATATTATTCCCTCATTTAGTGGATATTTTCACAAAAAAGTGAAATTTTCAAAAATCCAGAAAATTGGCTGAAAACGACTAAATATCAAGGACTCATTGGGCGAATCGCTCTGGAACTGAAATCGGAACGCTCACTGACATTTGCCCTACCTGAAAGTCTGATAAACGCCGGAAAAATTACTAAGTCCAAAAAAAAAAATTTTTTTCAACTTTTTTCAATTTTATCCCCGAGCAATATATATTCTACCCACACACATTTGGAACTCTCCTGGGGTACCCTCACACATGTTATTACCTCATTTAGTGGATATTTTCACAAAAAAGTGAAATTTTCAAAAATCTAGAAAAATGGCTGAAAAAGACTAAATATCAAGGACTCTTTGGGCGAATCGCTCTGGAACTGAAATCGGAACGCTCACTGACATTTACCCTATGTGAAAGTCTGATAAACGCAGGAAAAATGACTAAGTCCAAAAAAAAAATTTTTCAACTTTTTTCAATTTTACCCCCGTGGGACATATATTCTACCCACACACATTTGGACCTCTCCTGGGGTACCCTCACACATGTTATTACCTCATTTAGTGGATATTTTCACAAAAAAGTGAAATTTTCAAAAATCCAGAAAATTGGCTGAAAACGACTAAATATCAAGGACTCATTGGGCGAATCGCTCTGGAACTGAAATCGGAACGCTCACTGACATTTGCCCTATCTGAAAGTCTGATAAACGCCGGAAAAATGACTAAGTCCAAAAAAAAATTTTTTTCAACTTTTTTCAATTTTACCCCCGTGGGATATATATTCTACCCACACACATTTGGAACTCTCCTGGGGTACCCTCACACATGTTATTACCTCATTTAGTGGATATTTTCACAAAAAAGTGAAATTTTCAAAAATCCAGAAAATTGGCTGAAAACGACTAAATGTCAAGGACTCATTGGGCAAAGCGCTCTGGAACTGAAATCGGAATGCTCACTGACATTTCCCCTATCTGAAAGTCTGATAAACGCAGGAAAAATGACTAAGTCCAAAAAAAAAAATTTTCAACTTTTTTCAATTTTACCCCCGTGGGACATATATTCTACCCACACACATTTGGAACTCTCCTGGGGTACCCTCACACATGTTATTACCTCATTTAGTGGATATTTTCACAAAAAAGTGAAATTTTCGAAAATTGGCTGAAAAAGACTAAATATCAAGGACTCTTTGGGCGAATCGCTCTGGAACTGAAATCGGAACGCTCACTGACATTTACCCTATGTGAAAGTCTGATAAACGCCGGAAAAATGACTAAGTCCAAAAAAAAATTTTTTTCAACTTTTTTCAATTTTACCCCCGTGGGATATATATTCTGCCCACACACATTTGGAACTCTCCTGGGGTACCCTCACACATATTATTCCCTCATTTAGTGGATATTTTCACAAAAAAGTGAAATTTTCAAAAATCCAGAAAATTGGCTGAAAACGACTAAATATCAAGGACTCATTGGGCGAATCGCTCTGGAACTGAAATCGGAACGCTCACTGACATTTGCCCTATCTGAAAGTCTGATAAACGCCGGAAAAATGACAGTCCAAAAAAAAAATTATTTTTCAACTTTTTTCAATTTTACCCCCGTGGGAAATATATTCTACCCACACACATTTGGAACTCTCCTGGGGTACCCTCACACATATTATTTCCTCATTTAGTGGATACTTTCACAAAAAAGTGAAATTTTCAAAAATCCAGAAAATTGGCTGAAAAAGACTAAATATCAAGAATAGTGTTGAGCCACCCCCGTAGTGTTCGAGTTCGGTTCGGTTCGTCGAACACCCGTGTGTTCGCCGAACTGTTCGTCGAACTGTTCGTCGAACACCATTAAAACCAATGGCAGGCAAACAAAAACACATAGAAACACATAGAAAACACCTTCAAAGGTGTCCAAAAGCTGACAAACTGCTCAGAAGACATAACTAACACATGGAAAAGTGACAAGTACATATAGTCATGCGAAAATAAAAGAGGTGGAGGAGTAAAATGAGGGGGAGACACAGATATAGGCATGTCATGCCCTTCTAAAATCCAAAAAGTGAGAAGCCGACACGGCCAGTCCGCTCCTGCCCGTGCCACCTCCGTGTCGCCGGGTTTGTGCCAGAGCCGCGGTGAACCCTGACGGCCAGCCTCCCTCTCCCAATACTGGTGCCTGTCCGCTGGTGGGTCGAGCGAGCCCCCCTGTGGTGGAGGCAGCTCTAAGCTTTTTAATTTAAATTCTCTCTAATTTGAATGAATACACTTTAAATCCATTTACAAGGATCTATTGGAGGGCAAGTCTCATGCCAGCAGCCGCGGTAATTCCAGCTCCAGTAGCGTCCACTAAAGCTGCTGCAGTTAAAAAGCTTTTATAAGGATCGAGCTCGGCTGTCCACCGCAAGGCATCCTACTGCCAGTCCCAGCCCCTATGCCTTGGGGTGCCTCCTGATGCTCTTCACTAAGTATCCCATGGTCCCGAAGCATTTCCTTTGAAAAAATTAAGTGTCTAAACTACAGGTGGTGTAGCTTGCTTAACAGCCGGGATAATCCGCTGACTAGCAGACACTGCTACTAGGCACAAAGTATTTCCTGGGCTAGATGCAGTTAAAAATTTGTAATTAGATACTCTTGTTGAATGCTGAGAAAGCATTCCATAGAGTCTCCTGGCACGCCATATATGATTCTCTTAAAAAGCTTGGGGTAGGGGTCTAGGGGACCCTTTTATAGCCAAAATCACGGCCCTGTATCGCAATACGTCACCTAGGCTGAAGATAAATGGAACTGTAGCACCCTGAGGGCTCGGTTGCTACAGACGTATTGCACCTCACCCAGAGGTGTGATATCTCACTCTCAGGTAAGGATGGAGTGTGGATCAGGACCCGACACCTGCATGCATTACACCACATTGCCGTGGGGCAGGGCGACCAATATGCCCCTGAGATGGGCACGACAGTCCCTGTCCCTGGCTGGAGTGGGGGGAGGGAACACTGAGGAAGGGGAACCCTGTAGTGCAGGAGCAGGGAGGAAGCAGTTCCTGGGTGCATTGAGAAGGGAGTATAAAAGGTGGGCACCATCTTAGTTCAGTGCAGAGAAGTCTGAGCAGAAGTGGCAGGGAGCAGGGGCTCTGCATGAGCTCTGCTCCGGAGGCGGGTCTAGTAACAGAGGCCCAGGCCTGGAAAAGGGAGAAGGAAGGAAGAGGAGCGGAGAAGGCTCCAGGAACGAGGAATGAAGGGATCCCAGGGGTGCGGACGGGCGAGTCGCCAAAGGGGGAGACCGGTCCCCGAACTAGTGGAGGCAGGAAACGACCCTCAGCTAGAAACCGGAGGCTCTGACATTTTATGTGGCGCAGCCCCTCGCTACACCCGCTAGGAAGGCACCACATAGGGTCAGGGAAACTGGCGCCAAGTTTACCAAGAGGAGGCCCGAGGCAGCCGGACAGAAGTGTTGGTAAGAAAGGCCAGACAAAGGACACACAAAGGGGGTCCTGTGAAGTGCTCCAAAGTTATCTGGGAGTTGTCTGAGCCCCTCACCTGGTGAGCACAGTACGACGTGGGCAGCCGTTACCTGCAGACGTGGTCTGGATAATAAGAACTGTGAGTAAAGGCCCTGGACTGCATTACTGACTCCATGTTGTTACTGCTGCTGCCCTGCACCATCACCCCCATCCTCCGCATACACTGCCCTGAGGCTATACTCCTCCCGTGGGGAGTTATGCTACGCTCTGCTGCACCCACAACACCAGCCTCAGCGGTCTGCCCTGTAGCGGCGGTTCACTCTGACCGCAATCCACGGGTGGCGTAGTCGGACATTTAAACATCAAAACCACATAAATAGTTCCGCCACTGGTTTGACCGCCCTGAGCCACGGAACCGGGTCGCCGCCACGAAGACTACAACCACCAGCATCCACCAAAAAGGGTCCGGCTCCGGGTGTCCCAAGGCCCAGGGGGTGCGTCAGAACATTTTCATCACCTTTCACAATCACCAATGGGACAAGGCAGGGATGTCCTCTGTCCCCTCTCTTATACATCCTAGTGACGGAGCACCTGCTCTCATCAATTCGCCATAACCCCAATATTAGGTGGATTGAGGTGGGAGGCACCGAGTACAAGTGCTCTCTATTTGCTGATGATGTCCTAGTATATATCACTCAATCACATATATCCATCCCTGCTGTTATGGCTGAAATAGATCACTTTGTTACATGGTCAAATTTTAAAATCAATGCAGCGAAGTCTGAGGCCCTCGATGTCTCCCTCCCCAAATCCATATAGGATTCCATCCAGTCCAACTTTCCCTTTGCCTGGCCCTCACAGGGTATCAAATACTTAGGAATTCCTATTCATAGAGACCTCTCCCATCTATGTTATCTTAATTTTGGGCCCTTTATTGAACAATTCCATACAGACCACGGTTGGCAAGTTAGAACTGTAAGATTCACTACGTGAACCACTGGTGTTCTGTGGAAAAGCACATGTACACTGCGTTCCAAATTATCATGCAAAAAGTGTTTAGGAGTGATAAGGGAAGAATTTGTTTGTTTGTCAGTTAAACTCATTGATGGTGATGTGTGTCAGGGCTCTTTATATCACTGTAAGCAATTGCAGACACCTGTGCTAATTAGTTTGGCAGGTGTGTCCAATGAAAGGCAAGACTACTTAAGAAGGCTCTCTCACATTATTAAGCAGCCTACATTTTCTGCCAAAATGGGAAAGAAAAAGGATGTGTCGGCTGCTGAGAAGCAACAAATTGTGGAGTGTTTAGGTCAAGGCATGACTACAATCAACATTGTGCGATGATCAGGATGAAGTGTCTTGGCAATCAAGAAGTATGTAGCTGATTCACAGTACACACGTGTGCGTGCTGATAAGGGAAAATTGAGGACTCTTTCCTACAGGCAATTACGTCAGGTTGAAAGAGCAGTGGCAAAAAAGCCTTGTCATAGCAGCAGACAAGTTTTTGAAGCTGCTTGTGCCTCCAACGTCCCCCGAACAACAAGATGCAGGGTCCTTCAGAGGTTTGCAGCTGTGCATACGCCATCCTGTCGACCTCCTCTATCCACTTCACACAAGCAGAAACGGCTCCAGTGGGCCAAACATTACATGAAGACTGATTTCAAAACTGTTTTGTTCACGGATGAGTGCCGTGCAGCGCTCGATGGTCCAGATGGATGGAGTGGAGGATGGCTGGTTGATGGACACCCCACGCAAACACGGCTACAGCGCCAACAAGGAGGTGGAGTAATGTTTTGGGCTGGAATCATGGGGAGAGAGATTGTCGGCCCCTTTAGGATCCCTGAAGGCGCTAAAGATGAACTCCATAATGTATGTGGATTTTCTCAAACAGCACTTCCTGCCATGGTTCAAGAAGAAGAACCGTGTATTTCACAGCAAGATCATTTTTCTGCATGATAATGCACCATCTCATGCTGCACATAAAACATCTGCATCTCTGGCTGATATGGGCATAAAAGGGGACAAACTTATGGTGTGACCCCCATGCTCCCCTGACCTCTACCCCATTCAGAACCTTTGGAGCATCATTAAAAGGAGTGTCTATGATGGCGGGAGGCAGTTCACATCTAAGCAACAGCTCTGGGAGGGTATTCTGTCCTCATGCAAAACAATTGAAGCAGAAACCATCCAAAACCTGACAAATTCAATGGACGAGAGAGTTCAGAAGCTCCTTTCGTACAAGGGGTCCTATGTGAAAATGTAACATCACCTAGAATAAAGTTTTGAGTTGAAAACTGTTTGATTTCAGTTTCTAACAACCTGCTAATGCTTATAATTTCAAAAATGACCATTTTTTTGGTCTTTATTAAAATGAAAAGGTTGATCGAAAAGTTTGGGGGATCTAAGAGTGTGGCAACCCAGTAGTCATGATTACTTCGAATTCTGACAATATGAGGGTCATGCTGCAGGTAGTGCAGCAAGAAGGCACTTATGTGTCTTGCGCATCTCGGAGCCCCAAAATTATTTTCCGGGCTAGATGCAGCTAAAAATTATTTTTAATTTTAAATCTGGTGGAGCTTATTATAGATGGCCTAATAGGATCAGTGCTGCACACTGCTACAAAGCCCAAATTATTTTCCAGTCAAGATACAGATAAACATGATTAGTAATTTGAAAGCTTAAAACGGTTGGTAGGGTGATTTTAACCAATCATCAAGCTTTTACTCTCCCCAGGATGACACAGGGGTAGAAAAGTCGTTTCGGATCCATGATTTGTTCATCTTTATGAACGTGAGTCTGTCTACATTATCAGTGGAGAGCCGCGTGCACTTATCTGTCAGCACACCACCAGCAGCGCTGAACACACGTTCAGACAGAACGCTGGCTGCGGGGCATGACAAGATCTCCAAGGCGTAAGTGGCTAGCTCCGGCCATTTATCCAGATTGGAAGCCCAAAAAGAGCAAGGGTCCAGTGACACAGTCGTGGCTTCAATGTTTACTTGGAGATACTCCTGTACCATCGTCTCTAGGCGTTGACTATGTGTCAGACTTCTTGTCTCCTGTGGCCTTGCAAAGGATGGGCTAAAAAAGTGGTGAAATGATTCCGCAAAATTGATGTTACCAGCAGATACTGTGGTTCTGTTACGGTTTGAGTGCTGAACACTTGACGGTCCCACGGTTGGCAAGTTGGAACTGTGAGATTCACTACGTGCACCACTGGTATTTTGTGGAAAAGCACATGTAAGATTCTGCAACAGTCTCTGCTGATACTCCTGCATGCGTGCATCCCTTTCTATGGCAGGAATAATTTCTGCAAATTTACTTTTGTACCGGGGATCTAACAGTGTGGCAACCCAGTAGTCAGGATTATTTCTAATTCTCACAATTCGAGGGTCATGTTGCAGGTAGTGCAGCAAGAAGGCACTCATGTGTGTTGCGCATCCAGGAGCACCAAGTCCCTGTTGTGTTGGTGGCGAGGTAACAATCATGCTTCCTTCCTCTGTCCTCTCCCCCCAACCTCGCACAACAGAAATGTGATCAAGGTCTCCCTCATCTGATGAGTCTTCCATCAGTTCGTCCTCCACTTCTTCCTGGGCTCCTGCACCTTCCTCACTAGTTTGGCTGCTACCATGCGCCCTGGTAAAACCATCTCCCCCACCCTCACATGCCTGCCGCCTTGGTGCTGCCGACCTTCTGGACCTTGCAGATGTTAGCCCTTCCGCATACAACTCCTCCTCCTCTACTTCCTCCACCTCCTCTTGTGCCACCACCTGACTCCGAATTCTGTTTAACATGTGCTCCAGCATGTAAATCACCGGAATAGTAATGCTGATAATGGCATCGTCAGCACTAAACATCTTCGTCGCCATTTCAAAACTGTGCAGAAGGGTGCATAGGTCCCTGATCTGAGACCACTCCTCCAGCGTGATTTGCCCCACCTCTGAATCTCGTTGGCCCAGGCTATACGTCAGAACGTATTGCACCAGGGCTTGTCGGTGCTGCCACAGTCGCTGCAACATGTGCAGAGTTGAATTCCACTGGGTAGGCACATCTCATTTTTGCCGGTGAAGTGGCAGGCCCAACGACTTCTGTAGAGATGTAAGTCGCTGAGCTGCGGGATGCGAACGGCGGAAGTGAGCACACAGCGACCGTGCCCTCTGCAGAAGGCCATCTAGTTTGGGATAGTGGGCTAAAAATTGCTGGACAACCAGGTTCAACACGTGAGCCATACAAGGCACGTGTGTGACATTGCCCCGGCGAAGGGCCGCACCCAGGTTTGCAGCATTGTCGCACATGGCCTTCCCTGGTTTCAGGTCCAGTGGAGACAACCATTCATGAAATTGGTTCTCCAGAGCTGACCACAACTCCTCAGCTGTGTGACTCACATTTCCCAGACATTTCAATGTAAAAACCGCCTGATGACGTTGAGCCCTACTGCCAGCATAGTAAGGAGGTGTGCAGGATCCCTTCTGCGCAGTTAGAAAGCTTGTGGCATGACCAGACAGGCTTTGGGTGCAGGTGGAAGACCGAGAGGAGGTTGAGGAGGCAGAAGCAGTGGAGGAACTTTGACATAAAGAGGATTGAAGCACAACTCGTGGGGACGGCAAGACTTGGACAGCAGCCCCTTGTCCTGCTGTCACCATAGTTACCCAGTGTCCAGTCAGCGACATGTAACGCCCCTGTCCATGCCTACTCGTCCAAGTGTCTGTGGTGAAATGCACCCTGTCACACACAGAGTTTCTCAAAGAAGCGGTGATGTTGTGTGCGACATGCTGGTGGAGCGCAGGCACACCTTTCTTTGAGAAGTAGTGCCGACTGGGCATCTGGTACTGGGGCACTGCGACGGACATAAGGTCTCGAAAATCCTCTGTGTCCACCAGGTGGAAAGGCAGCATTTCTGTAGCCAAGAGCTTGCAGATGGTGAAATTCAACCTCTTAGCTTTCACATGGCTAGGAGGAAATGGTCTTTTACTTGTCCACATCTGAGGGACCGAGGGCTGGCTATTGTGCTTAGACGGGGTTGATAAGGGTGTCCCCGGCAAACTGCCGGTCTGTGAGGAAGATCCAGGCGGACATGTTAGGTTGCCTTGATCCAAAGGTGGTGCTATCGATGTCGGAAAGCGCTCAACACCAGCTGGTGTTACCACCTCCAAAGAAAATGATGACCTGCCAATCACGCTGGCTGTTGCGGGTAAAGAGGTGGCAGGTCTGCGCCCCAAAACAGGTGTGACTGCTGTCCCCCCAGTCACAGAGGATGAAGAGGCCGCGGATGCACAAGATATGGCAGACGGTGGTTGGCCCGGCCGGCTAGGCCGCATTGTAGCACACTGAGCTTCCCACTGCAACCTATGCTTCATGTCCATGTGCCAGTTCATGCATGAAGTACTCAAACTATGTATTTTTTGGCCTCTACTTAGCTTTTGCTGACAAATGTTACAGATAACACGAGTTGGGTCATCTTTATCGATCTGAAAAAATGCCCAGGCTATGCAAGGCTTAGCACCCATGCGACCTGAAGAGCCACCACGACTTGTGGTGAGAGGCAGAGTTGTGTTTGAGGATGCAGTTGTTGACGTGCTTCCAGTACTACGTCTCTGTCCAGGAAGGCGCAACCTGACCTCGTCGTCACTAGCATCTTCCTCCACCTCCTCTGCTGACCTCATCTCTTGGCTGACTGTGGGTTGACAGTAAGTGGGATCTCCAACCTCATCATCATCACCCTGTGTGTTATCACACCCGTCGTCCTCAGAGCCAACCTGTTCCTGCCCTGACAAAAAACTAAAGTTGTCGCTCCAATCAGGTATTTGAGTCTTATCATCGTCTTCCTCATTGTCTCCACCAACAGGAGTTACAGTTTGGGAATGAGGGTCTACATTATGGTCAGAACCTTCTGCGTCTGGTCCTGGATCCGACTCATAAAGATTCTGGGCATCAGTGCAGATCATTTCCTCGTCTGGATTCACAGAAGCGCTGGAGTCGACCTCTGATTCCCAGGCTATAGTATGAGTAAACAGCTCTGCAGACTCAACCATCTGTTCTACCTCATACTCAGACGGGCAGCTGGAGATTTGGGAGCTGTGAGGAAGCAAGTGCGATTTGGGTGACACCTTTGAGGACTGGAGTATTTGTGATGTTGAAGTTGATGTGGAGGAGAGCCCACTTAAAGGAGCACTTGATATCCGTTGAAGCACCTGCTGTTTTTGTGCCTCATCTGGAATTTGTAGCGATTGGCGTGGCCGTAAGAAAGGGATCTTATCACATTGTCCGCTAAAAGAAGTAGACATTTTAGTTTGGCTGGAAGATGGTCTTTCTTCTGCAGATGTTGCTTTAACACCTACCCCACGGACACAACCTTTTTTCACCTTCCCAACACGCCTATTCCCCTTTCCACCAGCAGCAGGCCTTTTTCCACTCATTTTGGTGGTTAACTAATTCACAACTCTGGAGTTGTTTGCACAAAAAAACAATGGATGGTAACCGAGCAGAGCTGAGTGGCCAAACTGTGGTATTAGGCCAAAACTATTGGCTGGGTTAGATGCAGAAAAAAATTATATTCAATTTGCAACCTGATGGAGGTCAGTATAGATGCACTAATACAACAAGTCCCACACACAGCTAGAAGCCCAATATTTTTTCAGAGGTAGATGCAGAAAAAAATATATTCAGTTTGCAACCTGATGGAGGTCAGTATAGATGGACTAATACAACAAGTCCCACACACAGCTAGAAGCCCAAATATTTTTTCAGAGGTACTGTAGATGCAGATAAAAATTATTTTTAATTTGCAACCTGATGGAGGTCAGTATAGATGGACTAATAGAGAAAGTCCGACACACTGCTAGAAGGCCAAATATTTTTTCAGAGCTAGATGCAGAAAAAAATTAGATTCAGTTTGCAACCTGATGGAGGTCAGTATAGATGGACTAATAGAGAAAGTCCCACACACTGCTAGAAGGCCAAATATTTTTTCAGAGCTAGATGCATACAAAAAATTATTTTGAATTTGCAACCTGATGGAGGTCAGTATAGGTGGACTAATAGAACAAGTCCCACACACTGCTAGAAGGCCAAATATTTTTTCAGAGCTAGATGCAGAAAAAAATTATATTCAGTTTGCAACCTGATGGAGGTCAGTATAGATGGACTAATACAACAAGTCCCACACACAGCTAGAAGCCCAATATTTTTTCAGAGGTAGATGCAGAAAAAAATATATTCAGTTTGCAACCTGATGGAGGTCAGTATAGATGGACTAATACAACAAGTCCCACACACAGCTAGAAGCCCAAATATTTTTTCAGAGGTACTGTAGATGCAGATAAAAATTATTTTTAATTTGCAACCTGATGGAGGTCAGTATAGATGGACTAATAGAGAAAGTCCGACACACTGCTAGAAGGCCAAATATTTTTTCAGAGCTAGATGCAGAAAAAAATTAGATTCAGTTTGCAACCTGATGGAGGTCAGTATAGATGGACTAACAGAGAAAGTCCCACACACTGCTAGAAGGCCAAATATTTTTTCAGAGCTAGATGCAGAAAAAATTAGATTCAGTTTGCAACCTGATGGAGTTCAGTATAGATGGACTAACAGAGAAAGTCCCACACACTGCTAGAAGGCCAAATATTTTTTCAGAGCTAGATGCATACAAAAAATTATTTTGAATTTGCAACCTGATGGAGGTCAGTATAGGTGGACTAATAGAACAAGTCCCACACACTGCTAGAAGGCCAAATATTTTTTCAGAGCTAGATGCAGAAAAAAATTATATTCAGTTTGCAACCTGATGGATGTCTGTATAGATGGATTAATAGAACAAGACCCACACACAGCTAGAAGCCCAATATTTTTTCAGAGGTAGATGCAGAAAAAAATATATTCAGTTTGCAACCTGATGGAGGTCAGTATAGATGGACTAATACAACAAGTCTCACAAACAGCTAGAAGCCCAAATATTTTTTCAGAGGTACTGTAGATGCAGATAAAAATTATTTTTAATTTGCAACCTGATGGAGGTCAGTATAGATGGACTAATAGAGAAAGTCCGACACACTACTAGAAGGCCAAATATTTTTTCAGAGCTAGATGCAGAAAAAAATTATATTCAGTTTGCAACCTGATGGAGGTCAGTATAGATGGATTAATAGAACAAGACCCACACACAGCTAGAAGCCCAATATTTTTCCAGAGGTAGATGCAGAAAAAAATATATTCAGTTTGCAACCTGATGGAGGTCAGTATAGATGGACTAACAGAGAAAGTCCCACACACTACTAGAAGGCCAAATATTTTTTCAGAGCTAGATGCAGAAAAAAATTATATTCAGTTTGCAACCTGATGGAGGTCTGTATAGATGGATTAATAGAACAAGACCCACACACAGCTAGAAGCCCAATATTTTTTCAGAGGTAGATGCAGAAAAAAATATATTCAGTTTGCAACCTGATGGAGGTCAGTATAGATGGACTAATACAACAAGTCCCACACACAGCTTGAAGCCCAAATATTTTTTCAGAGGTACTGTAGATGCAGATAAAAATTATTTTTAATTTGCAACCTGATGGAGGTCAGTATAGATGGACTAATAGAGAAAGTCCGACACACTGCTAGAAGGCCAAATATTTTTTCAGAGCTAGATGCAGAAAAAAATTAGATTCAGTTTGCAACCTGATGGAGGTCAGTATAGATGGACTAATAGAGAAAGTCCCACACACTGCTAGAAGGCCAAATATTTTTTCAGAGCTAGATGCATACAAAAAATTATTTTGAATTTGCAACCTGATGGAGGTCAGTATAGGTGGACTAATAGAACAAGTCCCACACACTGCTAGAAGGCCAAATATTTTTTCAGAGCTAGATGCAGAAAAAAATTATATTCAGTTTGCAACCTGATGGAGGTCTGTATAGATGGATTAATAGAACAAGACCCACACACAGCTAGAAGCCCAATATTTTTTCAGAGGTAGATGCAGAAAAAAATATATTCAGTTTGCAACCTGATGGAGGTCAGTATAGATAGACTAATACAACAAGTCCCACACACAGCTAGAAGCCCAATATTTTTTCAGAGGTAGATGCAGAAAAAATATATTCAGTTTGCAACCTGATGGAGGTCAGTATAGATGGACTAATACAACAAGTCCCACACACAGCTAGAAGCCCAATATTTTTTCAGAGGTAGATGCAGAAAAAAATATATTCAGTTTGCAACCTGATGGAGGTCATATAGATGGACTAATACAACAAGTCCCACACACAGCTAGAAGCCCAAATATTTTTTCAGAGGTACTGCAGATGCAGATAAAAATTATTTTTAATTTGCAACCTGATGGAGGTCAGTATAGATGGACTAATAGAGAAAGTCCGACACACTGCTAGAAGGCCAAATATTTTTTCAGAGCTAGATGCAGAAAAAAATTAGATTCAGTTTGCAACCTGATGGAGGTCAGTATAGATGGACTAACAGAGAAAGTCCCACACACTGCTAGAAGGCCAAATATTTTTTCAGAGCTAGATGCAGAAAAAAATTAGATTCAGTTTGCAACCTGATGGAGTTCAGTATAGATGGACTAACAGAGAAAGTCCCACACACTGCTAGAAGGCCAAATATTTTTTCAGAGCTAGATGCATACAAAAAATTATTTTGAATTTGCAACCTGATGGAGGTCAGTATAGGTGGACTAATAGAACAAGTCCCACACACTGCTAGAAGGCCAAATATTTTTTCAGAGCTAGATGCAGAAAAAAATTATATTCAGTTTGCAACCTGATGGATGTCTGTATAGATGGATTAATAGAACAAGACCCACACACAGCTAGAAGCCCAATATTTTTTCAGAGGTAGATGCAGAAAAAAATATATTCAGTTTGCAACCTGATGGAGGTCATTATAGATGGACTAATACAACAAGTCCCACACACAGCTAGAAGCAAAATATTTTTTCAGAGGTAGATGCAGAAAAAAATATATTCAGTTTGCAACCTGATGGAGGTCAGTATAAATGGACTAATACAACAAGTCCCACACACAGCTAGAAGCCCAAATATTTTTTCAGAGGTACTGTAGATGCAGATAAAAATTATTTTTAATTTGCAACCTGATGGAGGTCAGTATAGATGGACTAATAGAGAAAGTCCGACACACTACTAGAAGGCCAAATATTTTTTCAGAGCTAGATGCAGAAAAAAATTATATTCAGTTTGCAACCTGATGGAGGTCAGTATAGATGGATTAATAGAACAAGACCCACACACAGCTAGAAGCCCAATATTTTTTCAGAGGTAGATGCAGAAAAAATTATATTCAGTTTGCAACCTGATGGAGGTCAGTATAGATGGACTAATAGAATGATGCTATGCCCAAAAGATTTTACTTCACTAGGTGCAGTAAAAAAATTGGTATTCTATACACAGGTGGTATATCTTGCAACACAGATAGACTACTCCACTGACTAACACACTCTGCAATAGGCCAAAAAGGATTAGCTTTGCTAGATTCAGCCAAATGCTGTGAAAAAAACTTGCACAGCACTGGCACAGACCTGCCTGGCAAAAACTGATAGGAACTGATGTAACCTAGTCCTGAAAAGGACTCCAATTACAATTAGTCTTTACTCCCACAACCTATCTATTTAAGAGCACAGACCTGCCTGATAAAAGTCGTAGGAAATGCTGTAACCTAGTCCTTAAAAGGACTGCAATCACAACTATTCCCTACTCCCAAGCTATCTGTATATTTGTGCGAAAATTGGCTTGAAATTAACAAGGTATAGCGCACACAGCAACAGCGGTGCCATCTAACACGCAGCTGCAGCAGTGAGAAAATGGTGGCGACGAGGAAAATGGCGGCGACGAGGAAAATGGCTTGGTCTTATAGGGCAAGGACATGTGACATACACTGCCAATGACACATGCCCTTGCTTGTGTGAAAAAAAGCACTTCGCTCCGTGTGTGCGCTGCTGATAGGCTGACAGATTGCACCTCCCCACTGTAAATGCGGGAAAGAGAAAAAAAAATGGAGATCTTCATTGTTCCTGCAGAGATCCATCCCCTGCCCCTCCCCCCACCCCGCTGTACACTCAAACTGCGTATTAACATTAATTTTCATCATTACTGAGAAAAAATCCAGTTATGATTTTGGTGCACGAACAGTTATCGAACATAACCTCGAACAGCCGAATTTTTCTCAAATTGTTCATGTTCGCCAAACGGCTCGAACACCGCCCAAAACAGCTCGAATTTGAGATTGGCGAACAGTTCGAGTAGAACAACGCTCATCTCTAATCAAGAACTCATTGGGCGAATCGCTCTGGAACTGAAATCAGAACGCTCACTGACATTTTCCCAATCTGAAAGTCTGAGAAACGCCGGAAAAATGACTAAGTCCAAAAAAACATTTTTTCAACTTTTTTCAATTTTACCCCCGTGGGAAATATATTCTACCCACACACATTTGGAACTCTCCTGGGGTACCCTCACACATATTATTCCCTCATTTAGTGGATATTTTCACAAAAAAGTGAAATTTTCAAAAATCCAGAAAATTGGCTGAAAACGACTAAATATCAAGGACTCATTGGGCAAATCGCTCTGGAACTGAAATCGGAACGCTCACTGACATTTGCCCTATCTGAAAGTCTGATAAATGCCGGAAAAATGACTAAGTCCAAAAAAAAAAATTTTTTTCAACTTTTTCAATTTTACCCCCGTGGGATATATATTCTACCCACACACATTTGGAACTCTCCTGGGGTACCCTCACACATATTATTCCCTCATTTAGTGGATATTTTCACAAAAAAGTGAAATTTTCAAAAATACAGAAAATTGGCTGAAAACAACTGAATATCAAGGATTCATGGGGTGAATCGCTGTGGAACTGAAATCGGAACGCTCACTGACATTTCCCCTATCTGAAAGTCTGATAAATGCCGGAAAAATTACTAAGTCCAAAAAAAAAAATTTTTTTCAACTTTTTTCAATTTTATCCCCGAGCAATATATATTCTACCCACACACATTTGGAACTCTCCTGGGGTACCCTCACACATATTATTCCCTCATTTAGTGGATATCTTCACAAAAAAGTGAAATTTTCAAAAATCCTGAAAATTGGCTGAAAACGACTAAATATCAAGGACTCATTGGGCGAATCGCTCTGGAACTGAAATCGGAACGCTCACTGACATTTCCCCTATCTGAAAGTCTGATAAACGCCGGAAAAATTACTTAGTCCAAAAAAAAAAAATTTTTTTCAACTTTTTTCAATTTTACCCCCGTGGGATATATATTCTACCCACACACATTTGGAACTCTCCTGGGGTACCCTCACACATATTATTCCCTCATTTAGTGGATATTTTCGCAAAAAAGTGAAATTTTCAAAAATACAGAAAATTGGCTGAAAACAACTGAATATCAAGGATTCATGGGGTGAATCACTCTGGAACTGAAATCGGAACGCTCACTGACATTTTCCCTATCTGAAAGTCTGATAAACGCCGGAAAAATGACTAAGTCCAAAAAAAAAATTTTTTTTCAACTTTTTTCAATTTTATCCCCGAGCAATATATATTCTACCCACACACATTTGGAACTCTCCTGGGGTACCCTCACACATGTTATTACCTCATTTAGTGGATATTTTCACAAAAAAGTGAAATTTTCAAAAATCCAGAAAATTGGCTGAAAACGACTAAATATCAAGGACTCATTGGGCAAATCGCTCTGGAACTGAAATCGGAATGGTCACTGACATTTCCCCTATCTGAAAGTCTGATAAACGCAGGAAAAATGACTAAGTCCAAAAAAAAAATTTTTCAACTTTTTTCAATTTTACCACCGTGGGATATATATTCTACCCACACACGTTTGGAACTCTCCTGGGGTACCCTCACACATATTATTCCCTCATTTAGTGGATATTTTCACAAAAAAGTGAAATTTTCAAAAATCCAGAAAATTGGCTGAAAAAGACTAAATATCAAGAACTCATTGGGCGAATCGCTCTGGAACTGAAATCGGAACGCTCACTGACATTTCCCCTATCTGAAAGTCTGATAAACGCCGGAAAAATGACTAAGTCCAAAAAAAAAATTTTTTAACTTTTTTCAATTTTACCCCCGTGGGATATATATACTACCCACACACATTTGGAACTCTCCTGGGGTACCCTCACACATATTATTCCCTCATTTAGTGGATATTTTCACAAAAAAGTGAAATTTTCAAAAATCCAGAAAATTGGCTGAAAAAGACTAAATATCAAGAACTCATTGGGCGAATCGCTCTGGAACTGAAATCGGAACGCTCACTGACATTTCCCCTATCTGAAAGTCTGATAAACGCCGGAAAAATGACTAAGTCCAAAAAAAAAATTTTTTAACTTTTTTCAATTTTACCCCCGTGGGATATATATACTACCCACACACATTTGGAACTCTCCTGGGGTACCCTCACACATATTATTCCCTCATTTAGTGGATATTTTCACAAAAAAGTGAAATTTTCAAAAATCCAGAAAATTGGCTGAAAACGACTAAATATCAAGAACTCATTGGGCGAATCGCACTGGAAATGAAATCGGAATGCTCACTGATATTTCCCCAATCTGAAAGTCTGATAAACGCCGGAAAAATGACTAAGTCCAAAAAAAAAATTTTTTTTCAACTTTTTTCAATTTTACCCCCGTGGGATATATATTCTGCTCACACACATTTGGAACTCTCCTGGGGTACCCTCACACATATTATTCCATCATTTAGTGGATATTTTCACAAAAAAGTGAAATTTTCAAAAATCCAGAAAATTGGCTGAAAAAGACTAAATATCAAGGACTCATTGGGCGAAACGCTCTGGAACTGAAATCGGAACGCTCACTGACATTTCCCCTATCTGAAAGTCTGATAAACGCCGGAAAAATGACTAAGTCCAAAAAAAAATTTTTTTAACTTTTTTCAATTTTACCCCCGTGGGATATATGTTCTGCCCACACACATTTGGAAGTCTCCTGGGGTACCCTCATACATATTATTCCCTCATTTAGTGGATATTTTCACAAAAAAGTGAAATTTTCAAAAATCCAGAAAATTGGATGAAAAAAACTAAATATCAAGGACTCATTGGGCGAAACGCTCTGGAACTGAAATCGGAACGCTCACTGACATTTCCCCTATCTGAAAGTCCGATAAACGGCGCAAAAATGACAGTCCAAAAAAAAATTTTTTCAACTTTTTTCAATTTTACCCCCGTGGGATATATATTCTGCACACACACATTTGGAACTCTCCTGGGGTACCCTCACACATATTATTCCCTCATTTAGTGGATATTTTCACAAAAAAGTGAAATTTTCAAAAATCCAGAAAATTGGCTGAAAACGACTAAATATCAAGAACTCATTGGGCGAATCGCTCTGGAACTGAAATCGGAACGCTCACTGACATTTCCCCAATCTGAAAGTCTGATAAACGCCGGAAAAATGACTAAGTCCAAAAAAAAATTTTTTCAACTTTTTTCAATTTTACCCCCGTGGGATATATATTCTACCCACACACATTTGGAACTCTCCTGGGGTACCCTCACATATATTATTCCCTCATTTAGTGGATATTTTCACAAAAAAGTGAAATTTTCAAAAATCCAGAAAATTGGATGAAAAAGACTAAATATCAAGGATTCATTGGGCGAAACGCTCTGGAACTGAAATCGGAACGCTCACTGACATTTCCCCTATCTGAAAGTCTGATAAACGGCGCAAAAATGACTAAGTCCAAAAAAAAATTTTTTCAACTTTTTTCAATTTTACCCCCGTGGGATATATATTCTACCCACACACATTTGGAACTCTCCTGGGGTACCCTCACACATATTATTCCCTCATTTAATGGATATTTTCACAAAAAAGTGAAATTATCAAAAATCCATAAAATTGGCTGAAAAAGACTAAATATCAAGGACTCATTGGGCGAAACGCTCTGGAACTGAAATCGGAACGCTCACTGACATTTCCCCAATCTGAAAGTCTGATAAACGCCGGAAAAATGACTAAGTCCCAAAAAAAAATTTTTCAACTTTTTTCAATTTTACCCCCGTGGGATATATATTCTACCCACACACATTTGGAACTCTCCTGGGGTACCCTCACACATATTATTCCCTCATTTAATGGATATTTTCACAAAAAAGTGAAATTATCAAAAATCCATAAAATTGGCTGAAAAAGACTAAATATCAAGGACTCATTGGGCGAAACGCTCTGGAACTGAAATCGGAACGCTCACTGACATTTCCCCTATCTGAAAGTCTGATAAACGCCGGAAAAATGACTAAGTCCAAAAAACATTTTTTCAACTTTTTTCAATTTTACCCCCGTGGGATATATATTCTGCCCACACACATTTGGAACTCTCCTGGGGAACCCTCACACATATTATTCCCTCATTAAGTGGATATTTTCACAAAAAAGTGAAATTTTCAAAAATCCAGAAAATTGGCTGAAAAAGACTAAATATCAAGGACTCATTGGGCGAAACGCTCTGGAACTGAAATTGGAACGCTCACTGACATTTCCCCTATCTGAAAGTCTGATAAACTGCGCAAAAATGACTAAGTCCAAAAAAAAATTTTTTAAACTTTTTTCAATTTTACCCCCGTGGAATATATATTCTACCCACACACAATTGGAACTCTCCTGGGGTACCCTCACACATATTATTCCCTCATTTAGTGGATATTTTCACAAAAAAGTGAAATTTTCAAAAATCCAGAAAATTGGCTGAAAACGACTAAATATGAAGAACTCATTGGGCGAATCGCTCTGGAACTGAAATCGGAACGCTCACGGACATTTCCCCAATCTGAAAGTCTGATAAACGCCGGAAAAATGACTAAGTCCAAAAAACATTTTTTCAACTTTTTTCAATTTTACCCCCGTGGGATATATATTCTGCCCACACACATTTGGAACTGTCCTGGGGTACCCTCACACATATTATTCCCTCATTTAGTGGATATTTTCACAAAAAAGTGAAATTTTCAAAAATCCAGAAAATTGGCTGAAAAAGACTAAATATCAAGAACTCATTGGGCGAATCGCTCTGGAACTGAAATCGGAACGCTCACTGACATTTCCCCAATCTGAAAGTCTGATAAACGCCGGAAAAATGACTAAGTCCAAAAAAAAAATTTTTCAACTTTTTTCAATTTTACCCCCGTGGGATATATGTTCTGCCCACACACATTTGGAAGTCTCCTGGGGTACCCTCATACATATTATTCCCTCATTTAGTGGATATTTTCACAAAAAAGTGAAATTTTCAAAAATCCAGAAAATTGGATGAAAAAGACTAAATATCAAGGACTCATTGGGCGAAACGCTCTGGAACTGAAATCGGAACGCTCACTGACATTTCCTCTATCTGAAAGTCTGATAAACGGCGCAAAAATGACTAAGTCCAAAAAAAAATTTTTTAAACTTTTTTCAATTTTACCCCCGTGGGATATATATTCTACCCACACACATTTGGAACTCTCCTGGGGTACCCTCACACATATTATTCCCTCATTTAGTGGATATTTTCACAAAAAAGTGAAATTTTCAAAAATCCAGAAAATTGGCTGAAAACGACTAAATATGAAGAACTCATTGGGCGAATCGCTCTGGAACTGAAATCGGAACGCTCACGGACATTTCCCCAATCTGAAAGTCTGATAAACGCCGGAAAAATGACTAAGTCCAAAAAAAAAATTTTTTAACTTTTTTCAATTTTACCCCCGTGGGATATATATACTACCCACACACATTTGGAACTCTCCTGGGGTACCCTCACACATATTATTCCCTCATTTAGTGGATATTTTCACAAAAAAGTGAAATTTTCAAAAATCCAGAAAATTGGCTGAAAACGACTAAATATCAAGAACTCATTGGGCGAATCGCACTGGAAATGAAATCGGAATGCTCACTGATATTTCCCCAATCTGAAAGTCTGATAAACGCCGGAAAAATGACTAAGTCCAAAAAAAAAATTTTTTTTCAACTTTTTTCAATTTTACCCCCGTGGGATATATATTCTGCTCACACACATTTGGAACTCTCCTGGGGTACCCTCACACATATTATTCCCTCATTTAGTGGATATTTTCACAAAAAAGTGAAATTTTCAAAAATCCAGAAAATTGGCTGAAAACGACTAAATATCAAGAACTCATTGGGCGAATCGCTCTGGAACTGAAATCGGAACGCTCACTGACATTTCCCCAATCTGAAAGTCTGATAAACGCCGGAAAAATGACTAAGTCCAAAAAAAAATTTTTTCAACTTTTTTCAATTTTACCCCCGTGGGATATATATTCTACCCACACACATTTGGAACTCTCCTGGGGTACCCTCACATATATTATTCCCTCATTTAGTGGATATTTTCACAAAAAAGTGAAATTTTCAAAAATCCAGAAAATTGGATGAAAAAGACTAAATATCAAGGATTCATTGGGCGAAACGCTCTGGAACTGAAATCGGAACGCTCACTGACATTTCCCCTATCTGAAAGTCTGATAAACGGCGCAAAAATGACTAAGTCCAAAAAAAAATTTTTTCAACTTTTTTCAATTTTACCCCCGTGGGATATATATTCTACCCACACACATTTGGAACTCTCCTGGGGTACCCTCACACATATTATTCCCTCATTTAATGGATATTTTCACAAAAAAGTGAAATTATCAAAAATCCATAAAATTGGCTGAAAAAGACTAAATATCAAGGACTCATTGGGCGAAACGCTCTGGAACTGAAATCGGAACGCTCACTGACATTTCCCCAATCTGAAAGTCTGATAAACGCCGGAAAAATGACTAAGTCCCAAAAAAAAATTTTTCAACTTTTTTCAATTTTACCCCCGTGGGATATATATTCTACCCACACACATTTGGAACTCTCCTGGGGTACCCTCACACATATTATTCCCTCATTTAATGGATATTTTCACAAAAAAGTGAAATTATCAAAAATCCATAAAATTGGCTGAAAAAGACTAAATATCAAGGACTCATTGGGCGAAACGCTCTGGAACTGAAATCGGAACGCTCACTGACATTTCCCCTATCTGAAAGTCTGATAAACGCCGGAAAAATGACTAAGTCCAAAAAACATTTTTTCAACTTTTTTCAATTTTACCCCCGTGGGATATATATTCTGCCCACACACATTTGGAACTCTCCTGGGGAACCCTCACACATATTATTCCCTCATTAAGTGGATATTTTCACAAAAAAGTGAAATTTTCAAAAATCCAGAAAATTGGCTGAAAAAGACTAAATATCAAGGACTCATTGGGCGAAACGCTCTGGAACTGAAATTGGAACGCTCACTGACATTTCCCCTATCTGAAAGTCTGATAAACTGCGCAAAAATGACTAAGTCCAAAAAAAAATTTTTTAAACTTTTTTCAATTTTACCCCCGTGGAATATATATTCTACCCACACACAATTGGAACTCTCCTGGGGTACCCTCACACATATTATTCCCTCATTTAGTGGATATTTTCACAAAAAAGTGAAATTTTCAAAAATCCAGAAAATTGGCTGAAAACGACTAAATATGAAGAACTCATTGGGCGAATCGCTCTGGAACTGAAATCGGAACGCTCACGGACATTTCCCCAATCTGAAAGTCTGATAAACGCCGGAAAAATGACTAAGTCCAAAAAACATTTTTTCAACTTTTTTCAATTTTACCCCCGTGGGATATATATTCTGCCCACACACATTTGGAACTGTCCTGGGGTACCCTCACACATATTATTCCCTCATTTAGTGGATATTTTCACAAAAAAGTGAAATTTTCAAAAATCCAGAAAATTGGCTGAAAAAGACTAAATATCAAGAACTCATTGGGCGAATCGCTCTGGAACTGAAATCGGAACGCTCACTGACATTTCCCCAATCTGAAAGTCTGATAAACGCCGGAAAAATGACTAAGTCCAAAAAAAAAATTTTTCAACTTTTTTCAATTTTACCCCCGTGGGATATATGTTCTGCCCACACACATTTGGAAGTCTCCTGGGGTACCCTCATACATATTATTCCCTCATTTAGTGGATATTTTCACAAAAAAGTGAAATTTTCAAAAATCCAGAAAATTGGATGAAAAAGACTAAATATCAAGGACTCATTGGGCGAAACGCTCTGGAACTGAAATCGGAACGCTCACTGACATTTCCTCTATCTGAAAGTCTGATAAACGGCGCAAAAATGACTAAGTCCAAAAAAAAATTTTTTAAACTTTTTTCAATTTTACCCCCGTGGGATATATATTCTACCCACACACATTTGGAACTCTCCTGGGGTACCCTCACACATATTATTCCCTCATTTAGTGGATATTTTCACAAAAAAGTGAAATTTTCAAAAATCCAGAAAATTGGCTGAAAACGACTAAATATGAAGAACTCATTGGGCGAATCGCTCTGGAACTGAAATCGGAACGCTCACGGACATTTCCCCAATCTGAAAGTCTGATAAACGCCGGAAAAATGACTAAGTCCAAAAAAAAAATTTTTTAACTTTTTTCAATTTTACCCCCGTGGGATATATATACTACCCACACACATTTGGAACTCTCCTGGGGTACCCTCACACATATTATTCCCTCATTTAGTGGATATTTTCACAAAAAAGTGAAATTTTCAAAAATCCAGAAAATTGGCTGAAAACGACTAAATATCAAGAACTCATTGGGCGAATCGCACTGGAAATGAAATCGGAATGCTCACTGATATTTCCCCAATCTGAAAGTCTGATAAACGCCGGAAAAATGACTAAGTCCAAAAAAAAAATTTTTTTTCAACTTTTTTCAATTTTACCCCCGTGGGATATATATTCTGCTCACACACATTTGGAACTCTCCTGGGGTACCCTCACACATATTATTCCATCATTTAGTGGATATTTTCACAAAAAAGTGAAATTTTCAAAAATCCAGAAAATTGGCTGAAAAAGACTAAATATCAAGGACTCATTGGGCGAAACGCTCTGGAACTGAAATCGGAACGCTCACTGACATTTCCCCTATCTGAAAGTCTGATAAACGCCGGAAAAATGACTAAGTCCAAAAAAAAAATTTTTCAACTTTTTTCAATTTTACCCCCGTGGGATATATGTTCTGCCCACACACATTTGGAAGTCTCCTGGGGTACCCTCATACATATTATTCCCTCATTTAGTGGATATTTTCACAAAAAAGTGAAATTTTCAAAAATCCAGAAAATTGGCTGAAAAAGACTAAATATCAAGAACTCATTGGGCGAATCGCTCTGGAACTGAAATCGGAACGCTCACTGACATTTCCCCTATCTGAAAGTCTGATAAACGCCGGAAAAATGACTAAGTCCAAAAAAAAAATTTTTTAACTTTTTTCAATTTTACCCCCGTGGGATATATATACTACCCACACACATTTGGAACTCTCCTGGGGTACCCTCACACATATTATTCCCTCATTTAGTGGATATTTTCACAAAAAAGTGAAATTTTCAAAAATCCAGAAAATTGGCTGAAAACGACTAAATATCAAGAACTCATTGGGCGAATCGCTCTGGAACTGAAATCGGAACGCTCACTGACATTTCCCCAATCTGAAAGTCTGATAAACGCCGGAAAAATGACTAAGTCCAAAAAAAAATTTTTTCAACTTTTTTCAATTTTACCCCCGTGGGATATATATTCTACCCACACACATTTGGAACTCTCCTGGGGTACCCTCACATATATTATTCCCTCATTTAGTGGATATTTTCACAAAAAAGTGAAATTTTCAAAAATCCAGAAAATTGGCTGAAAAAGACTAAATATCAAGGATTCATTGGGCGAAACGCTCTGGAACTGAAATCGGAACGCTCACTGACATTTCCCCTATCTGAAAGTCTGATAAACGCCGGAAAAATGACTAAGTCCAAAAAACATTTTTTCAACTTTTTTCAATTTTACCCCCGTGGGATATATATTCTGCCCACACACATTTGGAACTCTCCTGGGGAACCCTCACACATATTATTCCCTCATTAAGTGGATATTTTCACAAAAAAGTGAAATTTTCAAAAATCCAGAAAATTGGCTGAAAAAGACTAAATATCAAGGACTCATTGGGCGAAACGCTCTGGAACTGAAATTGGAACGCTCACTGACATTTCCCCTATCTGAAAGTCTGATAAACTGCGCAAAAATGACTAAGTCCAAAAAAAAATTTTTTAAACTTTTTTCAATTTTACCCCCGTGGAATATATATTCTACCCACACACAATTGGAACTCTCCTGGGGTACCCTCACACATATTATTCCCTCATTTAGTGGATATTTTCACAAAAAAGTGAAATTTTCAAAAATCCAGAAAATTGGCTGAAAACGACTAAATATGAAGAACTCATTGGGCGAATCGCTCTGGAACTGAAATCGGAACGCTCACGGACATTTCCCCAATCTGAAAGTCTGATAAACGCCGGAAAAATGACTAAGTCCAAAAAACATTTTTTCAACTTTTTTCAATTTTACCCCCGTGGGATATATATTCTGCCCACACACATTTGGAACTGTCCTGGGGTACCCTCACACATATTATTCCCTCATTTAGTGGATATTTTCACAAAAAAGTGAAATTTTCAAAAATCCAGAAAATTGGCTGAAAAAGACTAAATATCAAGAACTCATTGGGCGAATCGCTCTGGAACTGAAATCGGAACGCTCACTGACATTTCCCCAATCTGAAAGTCTGATAAACGCCGGAAAAATGACTAAGTCCAAAAAAAAAATTTTTCAACTTTTTTCAATTTTACCCCCGTGGGATATATGTTCTGCCCACACACATTTGGAAGTCTCCTGGGGTACCCTCATACATATTATTCCCTCATTTAGTGGATATTTTCACAAAAAAGTGAAATTTTCAAAAATCCAGAAAATTGGATGAAAAAGACTAAATATCAAGGACTCATTGGGCGAAACGCTCTGGAACTGAAATCGGAACGCTCACTGACATTTCCTCTATCTGAAAGTCTGATAAACGGCGCAAAAATGACTAAGTCCAAAAAAAAATTTTTTAAACTTTTTTCAATTTTACCCCCGTGGGATATATATTCTACCCACACACATTTGGAACTCTCCTGGGGTACCCTCACACATATTATTCCCTCATTTAGTGGATATTTTCACAAAAAAGTGAAATTTTCAAAAATCCAGAAAATTGGCTGAAAACGACTAAATATGAAGAACTCATTGGGCGAATCGCTCTGGAACTGAAATCGGAACGCTCACGGACATTTCCCCAATCTGAAAGTCTGATAAACGCCGGAAAAATGACTAAGTCCAAAAAAAAAATTTTTTAACTTTTTTCAATTTTACCCCCGTGGGATATATATACTACCCACACACATTTGGAACTCTCCTGGGGTACCCTCACACATATTATTCCCTCATTTAGTGGATATTTTCACAAAAAAGTGAAATTTTCAAAAATCCAGAAAATTGGCTGAAAACGACTAAATATCAAGAACTCATTGGGCGAATCGCACTGGAAATGAAATCGGAATGCTCACTGATATTTCCCCAATCTGAAAGTCTGATAAACGCCGGAAAAATGACTAAGTCCAAAAAAAAAATTTTTTTTCAACTTTTTTCAATTTTACCCCCGTGGGATATATATTCTGCTCACACACATTTGGAACTCTCCTGGGGTACCCTCACACATATTATTCCATCATTTAGTGGATATTTTCACAAAAAAGTGAAATTTTCAAAAATCCAGAAAATTGGCTGAAAAAGACTAAATATCAAGGACTCATTGGGCGAAACGCTCTGGAACTGAAATCGGAACGCTCACTGACATTTCCCCTATCTGAAAGTCTGATAAACGCCGGAAAAATGACTAAGTCCAAAAAAAAAATTTTTCAACTTTTTTCAATTTTACCCCCGTGGGATATATGTTCTGCCCACACACATTTGGAAGTCTCCTGGGGTACCCTCATACATATTATTCCCTCATTTAGTGGATATTTTCACAAAAAAGTGAAATTTTCAAAAATCCAGAAAATTGGCTGAAAACGACTAAATATCAAGAACTCATTGGGCGAATCGCTCTGGAACTGAAATCGGAACGCTCACTGACATTTCCCCAATCTGAAAGTCTGATAAACGCCGGAAAAATGACTAAGTCCAAAAAAAAATTTTTTCAACTTTTTTCAATTTTACCCCCGTGGGATATATATTCTACCCACACACATTTGGAACTCTCCTGGGGTACCCTCACATATATTATTCCCTCATTTAGTGGATATTTTCACAAAAAAGTGAAATTTTCAAAAATCCAGAAAATTGGATGAAAAAGACTAAATATCAAGGATTCATTGGGCGAAACGCTCTGGAACTGAAATCGGAACGCTCACTGACATTTCCCCTATCTGAAAGTCTGATAAACGGCGCAAAAATGACTAAGTCCAAAAAAAAATTTTTTCAACTTTTTTCAATTTTACCCCCGTGGGATATATATTCTACCCACACACATTTGGAACTCTCCTGGGGTACCCTCACACATATTATTCCCTCATTTAATGGATATTTTCACAAAAAAGTGAAATTATCAAAAATCCATAAAATTGGCTGAAAAAGACTAAATATCAAGGACTCATTGGGCGAAACGCTCTGGAACTGAAATCGGAACGCTCACTGACATTTCCCCAATCTGAAAGTCTGATAAACGCCGGAAAAATGACTAAGTCCCAAAAAAAAATTTTTCAACTTTTTTCAATTTTACCCCCGTGGGATATATATTCTACCCACACACATTTGGAACTCTCCTGGGGTACCCTCACACATATTATTCCCTCATTTAATGGATATTTTCACAAAAAAGTGAAATTATCAAAAATCCATAAAATTGGCTGAAAAAGACTAAATATCAAGGACTCATTGGGCGAAACGCTCTGGAACTGACATCGGAACGCTCACTGACATTTCCCCTATCTGAAAGTCTGATAAACGCCGGAAAAATGACTAAGTCCAAAAAACATTTTTTCAACTTTTTTCAATTTTACCCCCGTGGGATATATATTCTGCCCACACACATTTGGAACTCTCCTGGGGAACCCTCACACATATTATTCCCTCATTAAGTGGATATTTTCACAAAAAAGTGAAATTTTCAAAAATCCAGAAAATTGGCTGAAAAAGACTAAATATCAAGGACTCATTGGGCGAAACGCTCTGGAACTGAAATTGGAACGCTCACTGACATTTCCCCTATCTGAAAGTCTGATAAACTGCGCAAAAATGACTAAGTCCAAAAAAAAATTTTTTAAACTTTTTTCAATTTTACCCCCGTGGAATATATATTCTACCCACACACAATTGGAACTCTCCTGGGGTACCCTCACACATATTATTCCCTCATTTAGTGGATATTTTCACAAAAAAGTGAAATTTTCAAAAATCCAGAAAATTGGCTGAAAACGACTAAATATGAAGAACTCATTGGGCGAATCGCTCTGGAACTGAAATCGGAACGCTCACGGACATTTCCCCAATCTGAAAGTCTGATAAACGCCGGAAAAATGACTAAGTCCAAAAAACATTTTTTCAACTTTTTTCAATTTTACCCCCGTGGGATATATATTCTGCCCACACACATTTGGAACTGTCCTGGGGTACCCTCACACATATTATTCCCTCATTTAGTGGATATTTTCACAAAAAAGTGAAATTTTCAAAAATCCAGAAAATTGGCTGAAAAAGACTAAATATCAAGAACTCATTGGGCGAATCGCTCTGGAACTGAAATCGGAACGCTCACTGACATTTCCCCAATCTGAAAGTCTGATAAACGCCGGAAAAATGACTAAGTCCAAAAAAAAAATTTTTCAACTTTTTTCAATTTTACCCCCGTGGGATATATGTTCTGCCCACACACATTTGGAAGTCTCCTGGGGTACCCTCATACATATTATTCCCTCATTTAGTGGATATTTTCACAAAAAAGTGAAATTTTCAAAAATCCAGAAAATTGGATGAAAAAGACTAAATATCAAGGACTCATTGGGCGAAACGCTCTGGAACTGAAATCGGAACGCTCACTGACATTTCCTCTATCTGAAAGTCTGATAAACGGCGCAAAAATGACTAAGTCCAAAAAAAAATTTTTTAAACTTTTTTCAATTTTACCCCCGTGGGATATATATTCTACCCACACACATTTGGAACTCTCCTGGGGTACCCTCACACATATTATTCCCTCATTTAGTGGATATTTTCACAAAAAAGTGAAATTTTCAAAAATCCAGAAAATTGGCTGAAAACGACTAAATATGAAGAACTCATTGGGCGAATCGCTCTGGAACTGAAATCGGAACGCTCACGGACATTTCCCCAATCTGAAAGTCTGATAAACGCCGGAAAAATGACTAAGTCCAAAAAACATTTTTTCAACTTTTTTCAATTTTACCCCCGTGGGATATATATTCTGCCCACACACATTTGGAACTGTCCTGGGGTACCCTCACACATATTATTCCCTCATTTAGTGGATATTTTCACAAAAAAGTGAAATTTTCAAAAATCCAGAAAATTGGCTGAAAAAGACTAAATATCAAGAACTCATTGGGCGAATCGCTCTGGAACTGAAATCGGAACGCTCACTGACATTTCCCCTATCTGAAAGTCTGATAAACGCCGGAAAAATGACTAAGTCCAAAAAAAAAATTTTTCAACTTTTTTCAATTTTACCCCCGTGGGATATATGTTCTGCCCACACACATTTGGAAGTCTCCTGGGGTACCCTCATACATATTATTCCCTCATTTAGTGGATATTTTCACAAAAAAGTGAAATTTTCAAAAATCCAGAAAATTGGATGAAAAAGACTAAATATCAAGGACTCATTGGGCGAAACGCTCTGGAACTGAAATCGGAACGCTCACTGACATTTCCTCTATCTGAAAGTCTGATAAACGGCGCAAAAATGACTAAGTCCAAAAAAAAATTTTTTAAACTTTTTTCAATTTTACCCCCGTGGGATATATATTCTACCCACACACATTTGGAACTCTCCTGGGGTACCCTCACACATATTATTCCCTCATTTAGTGGATATTTTCACAAAAAAGTGAAATTTTCAAAAATCCAGAAAATTGGCTGAAAACGACTAAATATGAAGAACTCATTGGGCGAATCGCTCTGGAACTGAAATCGGAACGCTCACGGACATTTCCCCAATCTGAAAGTCTGATAAACGCCGGAAAAATGACTAAGTCCAAAAAACATTTTTTCAACTTTTTTCAATTTTACCCCCGTGGGATATATATTCTGCCCACACACATTTGGAACTGTCCTGGGGTACCCTCACACATATTATTCCCTCATTTAGTGGATATTTTCACAAAAAAGTGAAATTTTCAAAAATCCAGAAAATTGGCTGAAAAAGACTAAATATCAAGAACTCATTGGGCGAATCGCTCTGGAACTGAAATCGGAACGCTCACTGACATTTCCCCTATCTGAAAGTCTGATAAACGCCGGAAAAATGACTAAGTCCAAAAAAAAATTTTTGAACTTTTTTCAATTTTACCCCCGTGGGATATATGTTCTGCCCACACACATTTGGAACTCTCCTGGGGTACCCTCACACATATTATTCCCTCATTTAGTGGATATTTTCACAAAAAAGTGAAATTTTCAAAAATCCAGAAAATTGGATGAAAAAGACTAAATATCAAGGACTCATTGGGCGAAACGCTCTGGAACTGAAATCGGAATGCTCACTGACATTTCCCCTATCTGAAAGTCTGATAAACGCCGGAAAAATGACTAAGTCCAAAAAAAAAATTTTTCAACTTTTTTCAATTTTACCCCCGTGGGATATATGTTCTGCCCACACACATTTGGAAGTCTCCTGGGGTACCCTCACACATATTATTCCCTCATTTAGTGGATATTTTCACAAAAAAGTGAAATTTTAAAAAATCCAGAAAATTGGATGAAAAAGACTAAATATCAAGGACTCATTGGGCGAAACGCTCTGGAACTGAAATCGGAACGCTCACTGACATTTCCCCTATCTGAAAGTCTGATAAACGCCGGAAAAATGACTAAGTCCAAAAAACATTTTTTCAACTTTTTTCAATTTTACCCCCGTGGGATATATATTCTGACCACACACATTTGGAACTCTCCTGGGGAACCCTCACACATATTATTCCCTCATTTAGTGGATATTTTCACAAAAAAGTGAAATTTTCAAAAATCCAGAAAATTGGCTGAAAAAGACTAAATATCAAGAACTCATTGGGCGAATCGCTCTGGAACTGAAATCGGAACGCTCACTGACATTTCCCCAATCTGAAAGTCTGATAAACGCCGGAAAAATGACTAAGTCCAAAAAAAAAATTTTTCAACTTTTTTCAATTTTACCCCCGTGGGATATATGTTCTGCCCACACACATTTGGAAGTCTCCTGGGGTACCCTCATACATATTATTCCCTCATTTAGTGGATATTTTCACAAAAAAGTGAAATTTTCAAAAATCCAGAAAATTGGATGAAAAAGACTAAATATCAAGGACTCATTGGGCGAAACGCTCTGGAACTGAAATCGGAACGCTCACTGACATTTCCTCTATCTGAAAGTCTGATAAACGGCGCAAAAATGACTAAGTCCAAAAAAAAATTTTTTAAACTTTTTTCAATTTTACCCCCGTGGGATATATATTCTACCCACACACATTTGGAACTCTCCTGGGGTACCCTCACACATATTATTCCCTCATTTAGTGGATATTTTCACAAAAAAGTGAAATTTTCAAAAATCCAGAAAATTGGCTGAAAACGACTAAATATGAAGAACTCATTGGGCGAATCGCTCTGGAACTGAAATCGGAACGCTCACGGACATTTCCCCAATCTGAAAGTCTGATAAACGCCGGAAAAATGACTAAGTCCAAAAAACATTTTTTCAACTTTTTTCAATTTTACCCCCGTGGGATATATATTCTGCCCACACACATTTGGAACTGTCCTGGGGTACCCTCACACATATTATTCCCTCATTTAGTGGATATTTTCACAAAAAAGTGAAATTTTCAAAAATCCAGAAAATTGGCTGAAAAAGACTAAATATCAAGAACTCATTGGGCGAATCGCTCTGGAACTGAAATCGGAACGCTCACTGACATTTCCCCTATCTGAAAGTCTGATAAACGCCGGAAAAATGACTAAGTCCAAAAAAAAAATTTTTGAACTTTTTTCAATTTTACCCCCGTGGGATATATGTTCTGCCCACACACATTTGGAACTCTCCTGGGGTACCCTCACACATATTATTCCCTCATTTAGTGGATATTTTCACAAAAAAGTGAAATTTTCAAAAATCCAGAAAATTGGATGAAAAAGACTAAATATCAAGGACTCATTGGGCGAAACGCTCTGGAACTGAAATCGGAACGCTCACTGACATTTCCCCTATCTGAAAGTCTGATAAACGCCGGAAAAATGACTAAGTCCAAAAAACATTTTTTCAACTTTTTTCAATTTTACCCCCGTGGGATATATATTCTGCCCACACACATTTGGAACTCTCCTGGGGAACCCTCACACATATTATTCCCTCATTTAGTGGATATTTTCACAAAAAAGTGAAATTTTCAAAAATCCAGAAAATTGGCTGAAAACGACTAAATATGAAGAACTCATTGGGCGAATCGCTCTGGAACTGAAATCGGAACGCTCACGGACATTTCCCCAATCTGAAAGTCTGATAAACGCCGGAAAAATGACTAAGTCCAAAAAAAAAATTTTTCAACTTTTTTCAATTTTACCCCTGTGGGATATATGTTCTGCCCACACACATTTGGAAGTCTCCTGGGGTACCCTCATACATATTATTCCCTCATTTAGTGGATATTTTCACAAAAAAGTGAAATTTTCAAAAATCCAGAAAATTGGATGAAAAAGACTAAATATCAAGGACTCATTGGGCGAAACGCTCTGGAACTGAAATCGGAACGCTCACTGACATTTCCTCTATCTGAAAGTCTGATAAACGGCGCAAAAATGACTAAGTCCAAAAAAAAATTTTTTAAACTTTTTTCAATTTTACCCCCGTGGGATATATATTCTACCCACACACATTTGGAACTCTCCTGGGGTACCCTCACACATATTATTCCCTCATTTAGTGGATATTTTCACAAAAAAGTGAAATTTTCAAAAATCCAGAAAATTGGCTGAAAACGACTAAATATGAAGAACTCATTGGGCGAATCACTCTGGAACTGAAATCGGAACGCTCACGGACATTTCCCCAATCTGAAAGTCTGATAAACGCCGGAAAAATGACTAAGTCCAAAAAACATTTTTTCAACTTTTTTCAATTTTACCCCCGTGGGATATATATTCTGCCCACACACATTTGGAACTGTCCTGGGGTACCCTCACACATATTATTCCCTCATTTAGTGGATATTTTCACAAAAAAGTGAAATTTTCAAAAATCCAGAAAATTGGCTGAAAAAGACTAAATATCAAGAACTCATTGGGCGAATCGCTCTGGAACTGAAATCGGAACGCTCACTGACATTTCCCCTATCTGAAAGTCTGATAAACGCCGGAAAAATGACTAAGTCCAAAAAAAAAATTTTTGAACTTTTTTCAATTTTACCCCCGTGGGATATATGTTCTGCCACACACATTTGGAACTCTCCTGGGGTACCCTCACACATATTATTCCCTCATTTAGTGGATATTTTCACAAAAAAGTGAAATTTTCAAAAATCCAGAAAATTGGATGAAAAAGACTAAATATCAAGGACTCATTGGGCGAAACGCTCTGGAACTGAAATCGGAACGCTCACTGACATTTCCCCTATCTGAAAGTCTGATAAACGCCGGAAAAATGACTAAGTCCAAAAAAAAAATTTTTCAACTTTTTTCAATTTTACCCCCGTGGGATATATGTTCTGCCCACACACATTTGGAAGTCTCCTGGGGTACCCTCACACATATTATTCCCTCATTTAGTGGATATTTTCACAAAAAAGTGAAATTTTCAAAAATCCAGAAAATTGGATGAAAAAGACTAAATATCAAGGACTCATTGGGCGAAACGCTCTGGAACTGAAATCGGAACGCTCACTGACATTTCCCCTATCTGAAAGTCTGATAAACGCCGGAAAAATGACTAAGTCCAAAAAACATTTTTTCAACTTTTTTCAATTTTACCCCCGTGGGATATATATTCTGCCCACACACATTTGGAACTCTCCTGGGGAACCCTCACACATATTATTCCCTCATTTAGTGGATATTTTCACAAAAAAGTGAAATTTTCAAAAATCCAGAAAATTGGATGAAAAAGACTAAATATCAAGGACTCATTGGGCGAAACGCTCTGGAACTGAAATCGGAACGCTCACTGACATTTCCTCTATCTGAAAGTCTGATAAACGGCGCAAAAATGACTAAGTCCAAAAAAAAATTTTTTAAACTTTTTTCAATTTTACCCCCGTGGGATATATATTCTACCCACACACATTTGGAACTCTCCTGGGGTACCCTCACACATATTATTCCCTCATTTAGTGGATATTTTCACAAAAAAGTGAAATTTTCAAAAATCCAGAAAATTGGCTGAAAACGACTAAATATGAAGAACTCATTGGGCGAATCGCTCTGGAACTGAAATCGGAACGCTCACGGACATTTCCCCAATCTGAAAGTCTGATAAACGCCGGAAAAATGACTAAGTCCAAAAAACATTTTTTCAACTTTTTTCAATTTTACCCCCGTGGGATATATATTCTGCCCACACACATTTGGAACTGTCCTGGGGTACCCTCACACATATTATTCCCTCATTTAGTGGATATTTTCACAAAAAAGTGAAATTTTCAAAAATCCAGAAAATTGGCTGAAAAAGACTAAATATCAAGAACTCATTGGGCGAATCGCTCTGGAACTGAAATCGGAACGCTCACTGACATTTCCCCTATCTGAAAGTCTGATAAACGCCGGAAAAATGACTAAGTCCAAAAAAAAAATTTTTGAACTTTTTTCAATTTTACCCCCGTGGGATATATGTTCTGCCCACACACATTTGGAACTCTCCTGGGGTACCCTCACACATATTATTCCCTCATTTAGTGGATATTTTCACAAAAAAGTGAAATTTTCAAAAATCCAGAAAATTGGATGAAAAAGACTAAATATCAAGGACTCATTGGGCGAAACGCTCTGGAACTGAAATCGGAACGCTCACTGACATTTCCCATATCTGAAAGTCTGATAAACGCCGGAAAAATGACTAAGTCCAAAAAAAAAATTTTTCAACTTTTTTCAATTTTACCCCCGTGGGATATATGTTCTGCCCACACACATTTGGAAGTCTCCTGGGGTACCCTCACACATATTATTCCCTCATTTAGTGGATATTTTCACAAAAAAGTGAAATTTTCAAAAATCCAGAAAATTGGATGAAAAAGACTAAATATGAAGGACTCATTGGGCGAAACGCTCTGGAACTGAAATCGGAACGCTCACTGACATTTCCCCTATCTGAAAGTCTGATAAACGGCGCAAAAATGACTAAGTCCAAAAAAAAATTTTTTCAACTTTTTTCAATTTTACCCCCGTGGGATATATATTCTACCCACACACATTTGGAACTCTCCTGGGGTACCCTCACACATATTATTCCCTCATTTAGTGGATATTTTCACAAAAAAGTGAAATTTTCAAAAATCCAGAAAATTGGCTGAAAACGACTAAATATCAAGAACTCATTGGGCGAATCGCTCTGGAACTGAAATCGGAACGCTCACTGACATTTCCCCAATCTGAAAGTCTGATAAACGCCGGAAAAATGACTAAGTCCAAAAAAAAAATTTTTCAACTTTTTTCAATTTTACCCCCGTGGGATATATATTCTACCCACACACATTTGGAACTCTCCTGGGGTACCCTCACACATATTATTCCCTCATTTAATGGATATTTTCACAAAAAAGTGAAATTATCAAAAATCCATAAAATTGGCTGAAAAAGACTAAATATCAAGGACTCATTGGGCGAAACGCTCTGGAACTGAAATCGGAACGCTCACTGACATTTCCCCAATCTGAAAGTCTGATAAACGCCGGAAAAATGACTAAGTCCAAAAAACATTTTTTCAACTTTTTTCAATTTTACCCCCGTGGGATATATATTCTGCCCACACACATTTGGAACTGTCCTGGGGTACCCTCACACATATTATTCCCTCATTTAGTGGATATTTTCACAAAAAAGTGAAATTTTCAAAAATCCAGAAAATTGGCTGAAAAAGACTAAATATCAAGAACTCATTGGGCGAATCGCTCTGGAACTGAAATCGGAACGCTCACTGACATTTCCCCTATCTGAAAGTCTGATAAACGCCGGAAAAATGACTAAGTCCAAAAAAAAAATTTTTGAACTTTTTTCAATTTTACCCCCGTGGGATATATGTTCTGCCCACACACATTTGGAACTCTCCTGGGGTACCCTCACACATATTATTCCCTCATTTAGTGGATATTTTCACAAAAAAGTGAAATTTTCAAAAATCCAGAAAATTGGATGAAAAAGACTAAATATCAAGGACTCATTGGGCGAAACGCTCTGGAACTGAAATCGGAACGCTCACTGACATTTCCCATATCTGAAAGTCTGATAAACGCCGGAAAAATGACTAAGTCCAAAAAAAAAATTTTTCAACTTTTTTCAATTTTACCCCCGTGGGATATATGTTCTGCCCACACACATTTGGAAGTCTCCTGGGGTACCCTCACACATATTATTCCCTCATTTAGTGGATATTTTCACAAAAAAGTGAAATTTTCAAAAATCCAGAAAATTGGATGAAAAAGACTAAATATGAAGGACTCATTGGGTGAAACGCTCTGGAACTGAAATCGGAACGCTCACTGACATTTCCCCTATCTGAAAGTCTGATAAACGGCGCAAAAATGACTAAGTCCAAAAAAAAATTTTTTCAACTTTTTTCAATTTTACCCCCGTGGGATATATATTCTACCCACACACATTTGGAACTCTCCTGGGGTACCCTCACACATATTATTCCCTCATTTAGTGGATATTTTCACAAAAAAGTGAAATTTTCAAAAATCCAGAAAATTGGCTGAAAACGACTAAATATCAAGAACTCATTGGGCGAATCGCTCTGGAACTGAAATCGGAACGCTCACTGACATTTCCCCAATCTGAAAGTCTGATAAACGCCGGAAAAATGACTAAGTCCAAAAAAAAAATTTTTCAACTTTTTTCAATTTTACCCCCGTGGGATATATATTCTACCCACACACATTTGGAACTCTCCTGGGGTACCCTCACACATATTATTCCCTCATTTAATGGATATTTTCACAAAAAAGTGAAATTATCAAAAATCCATAAAATTGGCTGAAAAAGACTAAATATCAAGGACTCATTGGGCGAAACGCTCTGGAACTGAAATCGGAACGCTCACTGACATTTCCCCTATCTGAAAGTCTGATAAACGCCGGAAAAATGACTAAGTCCAAAAAACATTTTTTCAACTTTTTTCAATTTTACCCCGGTGGGATATATATTCTGCCCACACACATTTGGAACTCTCCTGGGGAACCCTCACACATATTATTCCCTCATTAAGTGGATATTTTCACAAAAAAGTGAAATTTTCAAAAATCCAGAAAATTGGCTGAAAAAGACTAAATATCAAAGACTCATTGGGCGAAACGCTCTGGAACTGAAATTGGAACGCTCACTGACATTTCCCCTATCTGGAAGTCTGATAAACGCCGGAAAAATGACTAAGTCCAAAAAAAAAATTTTTGAACTTTTTTCAATTTTACCCCCGTGGGATATATATACTACCCACACACATTTGGAACTCTCCTGGGGTACAGTCATACATATTATTCCCTCATTTAGTGGATATTTTCACAAAAAAGTGAAATTTTCAAAAATCCAGAAAATTGGATGAAAAAGACTAAATATCAAGGACTCATTGGGCGAAACGCTCTGGAACTGAAATCGGAACGCTCACTGACATTTCCTCTATCTGAAAGTCTGATAAACGGCGCAAAAATGACTAAGTCCAAAAAAAAATTTTTTAAACTTTTTTCAATTTTACCCCCGTGGGATATATATTCTACCCACACACATTTGGAACTCTCCTGGGGTACCCTCACACATATTATTCCCTCATTTAGTGGATATTTTCACAAAAAAGTGAAATTTTCAAAAATCCAGAAAATTGGCTGAAAACGACTAAATATGAAGAACTCATTGGGCGAATCGATCTGGAACTGAAATCGGAACGCTCACTGACATTTCCCCTATCTGAAAGTCTGATAAACGCCGGAAAAATGACTAAGTCCAAAAAAAAAATTTTTGAACTTTTTTCAATTTTACCCCCGTGGGATATATGTTCTGCCCACACACATTTGGAACTCTCCTGGGGTACCCTCACACATATTATTCCCTCATTTAGTGGATATTTTCACAAAAAAGTGAAATTTTCAAAAATCCAGAAAATTGGATGAAAAAGACTAAATATCAAGGACTCATTGGGTGAAACGCTCTGGAACTGAAATCGGAACGCTCACTGACATTTCCCCTATCTGAAAGTCTGATAAACGCCGGAAAAATGACTAAGTCCAAAAAAAAAATTTTTCAACTTTTTTCAATTTTACCCCCGTGGGATATATGTTCTGCCCACACACATTTGGAAGTCTCCTGGGGTACCCTCACACATATTATTCCCTCATTTAGTGGATATTTTCACAAAAAAGTGAAATTTTCAAAAATCCAGAAAATTGGATGAAAAAGACTAAATATCAAGGACTCATTGGGCGAAACGCTCTGGAACTGAAATCGGAACGCTCACTGACATTTCCCCTATCTGAAAGTCTGATAAACGCCGGAAAAATGACTAAGTCCAAAAAACATTTTTTCAACTTTTTTCAATTTTACCCCCGTGGGATATATATTCTGCCCACACACATTTGGAACTCTCCTGGGGAACCCTCACACATATTATTCCCTCATTTAGTGGATATTTTCACAAAAAAGTGAAATTTTCAAAAATCCAGAAAATTGGATGAAAAAGACTAAATATCAAGGACTCATTGGGCGAAACGCTCTGGAACTGAAATCGGAACGCTCACTGACATTTCCTCTATCTGAAAGTCTGATAAACGGCGCAAAAATGACTAAGTCCAAAAAAAAATTTTTTAAACTTTTTTCAATTTTACCCCCGTGGGATATATATTCTACCCACACACATTTGGAACTCTCCTGGGGTACCCTCACACATATTATTCCCTCATTTAGTGGATATTTTCACAAAAAAGTGAAATTTTCAAAAATCCAGAAAATTGGCTGAAAACGACTAAATATGAAGAACTCATTGGGCGAATCGCTCTGGAACTGAAATCGGAACGCTCACGGACATTTCCCCAATCTGAAAGTCTGATAAACGCCGGAAAAATGACTAAGTCCAAAAAACATTTTTTCAACTTTTTTCAATTTTACCCCCGTGGGATATATATTCTGCCCACACACATTTGGAACTGTCCTGGGGTACCCTCACACATATTATTCCCTCATTTAGTGGATATTTTCACAAAAAAGTGAAATTTTCAAAAATCCAGAAAATTGGCTGAAAAAGACTAAATATCAAGAACTCATTGGGCGAATCGCTCTGGAACTGAAATCGGAACGCTCACTGACATTTCCCCTATCTGAAAGTCTGATAAACGCCGGAAAAATGACTAAGTCCAAAAAAAAAATTTTTGAACTTTTTTCAATTTTACCCCCGTGGGATATATGTTCTGCCCACACACATTTGGAACTCTCCTGGGGTACCCTCACACATATTATTCCCTCATTTAGTGGATATTTTCACAAAAAAGTGAAATTTTCAAAAATCCAGAAAATTGGATGAAAAAGACTAAATATCAAGGACTCATTGGGCGAATCGCTCTGGAACTGAAATCGGAATGCTCAATGACATTTCCCCAATCTGAAAGTCTGATAAACGTCGGAAAAATGACTAAGTCCAAAAAAAAAATTTTTCAACTTTTTTCAATTTTACCCCCGTGGGATATATATTCTACCCACACACATTTGGAACTCTCCTGGGGTACCCTCACACATATTATTCCCTCATTTAGTGGATATTTTCACAAAAAAGTGAAATTTTCAAAAATCCAGAAAATTGGATGAAAAAGACTAAATATCAAGGACTCATTGGGCGAAACGCTCTGGAACTGAAATCGGAACGCTCACTGACATTTCCCCTATCTGAAAGTCTGATAAACGGCGCAAAAATGACTAAGTCCAAAAAAAAATTTTTTCAACTTTTTTCAATTTTACCCCCGTGGGATATATATTCTACCCACACACATTTGGAACTCTCCTGGGGTACCCTCACACATATTATTCCCTCATTTAGTGGATATTTTCACAAAAAAGTGAAATTTTCAAAAATCCAGAAAATTGGCTGAAAACGACTAAATATCAAGAACTCATTGGGCGAATCGCTCTGGAACTGAAATCGGAACGCTCACTGACATTTCCCCAATCTGAAAGTCTGATAAACGCCGGAAAAATGACTAAGTCCAAAAAAAAAATTTTTCAACTTTTTTCAATTTTACCCCCGTGGGATATATATTCTACCCACACACATTTGGAACTCTCCTGGGGTACCCTCACACATATTATTCCCTCATTTAATGGATATTTTCACAAAAAAGTGAAATTATCAAAAATCCATAAAATTGGCTGAAAAAGACTAAATATCAAGGACTCATTGGGCGAAACGCTCTGGAACTGAAATCGGAACGCTCACTGACATTTCCCCTATCTGAAAGTCTGATAAACGCCGGAAAAATGACTAAGTCCAAAAAACATTTTTTCAACTTTTTTCAATTTTACCCCCGTGGGATATATATTCTGCCCACACACATTTGGAACTCTCCTGGGGAACCCTCACACATATTATTCCCTCATTAAGTGGATATTTTCACAAAAAAGTGAAATTTTCAAAAATCCAGAAAATTGGCTGAAAAAGACTAAATATCAAAGACTCATTGGGCGAAACGCTCTGGAACTGAAATTGGAACGCTCACTGACATTTCCCCTATCTGGAAGTCTGATAAACGCCGGAAAAATGACTAAGTCCAAAAAAAAAATTTTTGAACTTTTTTCAATTTTACCCCCGTGGGATATATATACTACCCACACACATTTGGAACTCTCCTGGGGTACCCTCACACATATTATTCCCTCATTTAGTGGATATTTTCACAAAAAAGTGAAATTTTCAAAAATCCAGAAAATTGGATGAAAAAGACTAAATTTCAAGGACTCATTGGGCGAAACGCTCTGGAACTGAAATCGGAACGCTCACTGACATTTCCTCTATCTGAAAGTCTGATAAACGGCGCAAAAATGACTAAGTCCAAAAAAAAATTTTTTTAACTTTTTTCAATTTTACCCCCGTGGAATATATATTCTACCCACACACATTTGGAACTCTCCTGGGGTACCCTCACACATATTATTCCCTCATTTAGTGGATATTTTCACAAAAAAGTGAAATTTTCAAAAATCCAGAAAATTGGCTGAAAACGACTAAATATGAAGAACTCATTGGGCGAATCGCTCTGGAACTGAAATCGGAACGCTCACGGACATTTCCCCAATCTGAAAGTCTGATAAACGCCGGAAAAATGACTAAGTCCAAAAAACATTTTTTCAACTTTTTTCAATTTTACCCCCGTGGGATATATATTCTGCCCACACACATTTGGAACTGTCCTGGGGTACCCTCACACATATTATTCCCTCATTTAGTGGATATTTTCACAAAAAAGTGAAATTTTCAAAAATCCAGAAAATTGGCTGAAAAAGACTAAATATCAAGAACTCATTGGGCGAATCGCTCTGGAACTGAAATCGGAACTCTCACTGACATTTCCCCTATCTGAAAGTCTGATAAACGCCGGAAAAATGACTAAGTCCAAAAAAAAAATTTTTGAACTTTTTTCAATTTTACCCCCGTGGGATATATGTTCTGCCCACACACATTTGGAACTCTCCTGGGGTACCCTCACACATATTATTCCCTCATTTAGTGGATATTTTCACAAAAAAGTGAAATTTTCAAAAATCCAGAAAATTGGATGAAAAAGATTAAATATCAAGGACTCATTGGGCGAAACGCTCTGGAACTGAAATCGGAACGCTCACTGACATTTCCCCTATCTGAAAGTCTGATAAACGCCGGAAAAATGACTAAGTCCAAAAAACATTTTTTCAACTTTTTTCAATTTTACCCCCGTGGGATATATATTCTGCCCACACACATTTGGAACTCTCCTGGGGAACCCTCACACATATTATTCCCTCATTTAGTGGATATTTTCACAAAAAAGTGAAATTTTCAAAAATCCAGAAAATTGGCTGAAAACGACTAAATATGAAGAACTCATTGGGCGAATCGCTCTGGAACTGAAATCGGAACGCTCACGGACATTTCCCCAATCTGAAAGTCTGATAAACGCCGGAAAAATGACTAAGTCCAAAAAACATTTTTTCAACTTTTTTCAATTTTACCCCCGTGGGATATATATTCTGCCCACACACATTTGGAACTGTCCTGGGGTACCCTCACACATATTATTCCCTCATTTAGTGGATATTTTCACAAAAAAGTGAAATTTTCAAAAATCCAGAAAATTGGCTGAAAAAGACTAAATATCAAGAACTCATTGGGCGAATCGCTCTGGAACTGAAATCGGAACGCTCACTGACATTTCCCCAATCTGAAAGTCTGATAAACGCCGGAAAAATGACTAAGTCCAAAAAAAAAATTTTTGAACTTTTTTCAATTTTACCCCCGTGGGATATATGTTCTGCCCACACACATTTGGAACTCTCCTGGGGTACCCTCACACATATTATTCCCTCATTTAGTGGATATTTTCACAAAAAAGTGAAATTTTCAAAAATCCAGAAAATTGGATGAAAAAGACTAAATATCAAGGACTCATTGGGCGAAACGCTCTGGAACTGAAATCGGAACGCTCACTGACATTTCCCCTATCTGAAAGTCTGATAAACGCCGGAAAAATGACTAAGTCCAAAAAAAAAAATTTTCAACTTTTTTCAATTTTACCCCCGTGGGATATATGTTCTGCCCACACACATTTGGAAGTCTCCTGGGGTACCCTCACACATATTATTCCCTCATTTAGTGGATATTTTCACAAAAAAGTGAAATTTTCAAAAATCCAGAAAATTGGATGAAAAAGACTAAATATCAAGGACTCATTGGGCGAAACGCTCTGGAACTGAAATCGGAACGCTCACTGACATTTCCCCTATCTGAAAGTCTGATAAACGCCGGAAAAATGACTAAGTCCAAAAAACATTTTTTCAACTTTTTTCAATTTTACCCCCGTGGGATATATATTCTGCCCACACACATTTGGAACTCTCCTGGGGAACCCTCACACATATTATTCCCTCATTTAGTGGATATTTTCACAAAAAAGTGAAATTTTCAAAAATCCAGAAAATTGGATGAAAAAGACTAAATATCAAGGACTCATTGGGCGAAACGCTCTGGAACTGAAATCGGAACGCTCACTGACATTTCCTCTATCTGAAAGTCTGATAAACGGCGCAAAAATGACTAAGTCCAAAAAAAAATTTTTTAAACTTTTTTCAATTTTACCCCCGTGGGATATATATTCTACCCACACACATTTGGAACTCTCCTGGGGTACCCTCACACATATTATTCCCTCATTTAGTGGATATTTTCACAAAAAAGTGAAATTTTCAAAAATCCAGAAAATTGGCTGAAAACGACTAAATATGAAGAACTCATTGGGCGAATCGCTCTGGAACTGAAATCGGAACGCTCACGGACATTTCCCCAATCTGAAAGTCTGATAAACGCCGGAAAAATGACTAAGTCCAAAAAACATTTTTTCAACTTTTTTCAATTTTACCCCCGTGGGATATATATTCTGCCCACACACATTTGGAACTGTCCTGGGGTACCCTCACACATATTATTCCCTCATTTAGTGGATATTTTCACAAAAAAGTGAAATTTTCAAAAATCCAGAAAATTGGCTGAAAAAGACTAAATATCAAGAACTCATTGGGCGAATCGCTCTGGAACTGAAATCGGAACGCTCACTGACATTTCCCCTATCTGAAAGTCTGATAAACGCCGGAAAAATGACTAAGTCCAAAAAAAAAATTTTTGAACTTTTTTCAATTTTACCCCCGTGGGATATATGTTCTGCCCACACATATTTGGAACTCTCCTGGGGTACCCTCACACATATTATTCCCTCATTTAGTGGATATTTTCACAAAAAAGTGAAATTTTCAAAAATCCAGAAAATTGGATGAAAAAGACTAAATATCAAGGACTCATTGGGCGAAACGCTCTGGAACTGAAATCGGAACGCTCACTGACATTTCCCCTATCTGAAAGTCTGATAAACGCCGGAAAAATGACTAAGTCCAAAAAAAACATTTTTCAACTTTTTTCAATTTTACCCCCGTGGGATATATGTTCTGCCCACACACATTTGGAAGTCTCCTGGGGTACCCTCACACATATTATTCCCTCATTTAGTGGATATTTTCACAAAAAAGTGAAATTTTCAAAAATCCAGAAAATTGGATGAAAAAGACTAAATATGAAGGACTCATTGGGCGAAACGCTCTGGAACTGAAATCGGAACGCTCACTGACATTTCCCCTATCTGAAAGTCTGATAAACGGCGCAAAAATGACTAAGTCCAAAAAAAATTTTTTTCAACTTTTTTCAATTTTACCCCCGTGGGATATATATTCTACCCACACACATTTGGAACTCTCCTGGGGTACCCTCACACATATTATTCCCTCATTTAGTGGATATTTTCACAAAAAAAGTGAAATTTTCAAAAATCCAGAAAATTGGCTGAAAACGACTAAATATCAAGAACTCATTGGGCGAATCGCTCTGGAACTGAAAACGGAACGCTCAATGACATTTCCCCAATCTGAAAGTCTGATAAACGTCGGAAAAATGACTAAGTCCAAAAAAAAAATTTTTCAACTTTTTTCAATTTTACCCCCGTGGGATATATATTCTGCCCACACACATTTGGAACTCTCCTGGGGAACCCTCACACATATTATTCCCTCATTAAGTGGATATTTTCACAAAAAAGTGAAATTTTCAAAAATCCAGAAAATTGGCTGAAAAAGACTAAATATCAAAGACTCATTGGGTGAAACGCTCTGGAACTGAAATTGGAACGCTCACTGACATTTCCCCTATCTGGAAGTCTGATAAACGCCGGAAAAATGACTAAGTCCAAAAAAATAATTTTTGAACTTTTTTCAATTTTACCCCCGTGGGATATATATACTACCCACACACATTTGGAACTCTCCTGGGGTACCCTCACACATATTATTCCCTCATTTAGTGGATATTTTCACAAAAAAGTGAAATTTTCAAAAATCCAGAAAATTGGCTGAAAAAGACTAAATATCAAGAACTCATTGGGCGAATCGCTCTGGAACTGAAATCGGAACGCTCACTGACATTTCCCCAATCTGAAAGTCTGATAAACGCCGGAAAAATGACTAAGTCCAAAAAAAAAATTTTTCAACTTTTTTCAATTTTACCCCCGTGGGATATATATTCTACCCACACACATTTGGAACTCTCCTGGGGTACCCTCACACATATTATTCCCTCATTTAATGGATATTTTCACAAAAAAGTGAAATTATCAAAAATCCATAAAATTGGCTGAAAAAGACTAAATATCAAGGACTCATTGGGCGAAACGCTCTGGAACTGAAATCGGAACGCTCACTGACATTTCCCCTATCTGAAAGTCTGATAAACGCCGGAAAAATGACTAAGTCCAAAAAACATTTTTTCAACTTTTTTCAATTTTACCCCCGTGGGATATATATTCTGCCCACACACATTTGGAACTGTCCTGGGGTACCCTCACACATATTATTCCCTCATTTAGTGGATATTTTCACAAAAAAGTGAAATTTTCAAAAATCCAGAAAATTGGCTGAAAAAGACTAAATATCAAGAACTCATTGGGCGAATCGCTCTGGAACTGAAATCGGAACGCTCACTGACATTTCCCCTATCTGAAAGTCTGATAAACGGCGCAAAAATGACTAAGTCCAAAAAAAATTTTTTTCAACTTTTTTCAATTTTACCCCCGTGGGATATATATTCTACCCACACACATTTGGAACTCTCCTGGGGTACCCTCACACATATTATTCCCTCATTTAGTGGATATTTTCACAAAAAAAGTGAAATTTTCAAAAATCCAGAAAATTGGCTGAAAACGACTAAATATCAAGAACTCATTGGGCGAATCGCTCTGGAACTGAAATCGGAACGCTCAATGACATTTCCCCAATCTGAAAGTCTGATAAAGGTCGGAAAAATGACTAAGTCCAAAAAAAAAATTTTTCAACTTTTTTCAATTTTACCCCCGTGGGATATATATTCTACCCACACACATTTGGAACTCTCCTGGGGTACCCTCACACATATTATTCCCTCATTTAGTGGATATTTTCACAAAAAAGTGAAATTTTCAAAAATCCAGAAAATTGGATGAAAAAGACTAAATATCAAGGACTCATTGGGCGAAACGCTCTGGAACTGAAATCGGAACGCTCACTGACATTTCCCCTATCTGAAAGTCTGATAAACGGCGCAAAAATGACTAAGTCCAAAAAAAAATTTTTTAAACTTTTTTCAATTTTACCCCCGTGGGATATATATTCTACCCACACACATTTGGAACTCTCCTGGGGTACCCTCACACATATTATTCCATCATTTAGTGGATATTTTCACAAAAAAGTGAAATTTTCAAAAATCCAGAAAATTGGCTGAAAACGACTAAATATCAAGAACTCATTGGGCGAATCGCTCTGGAACTGAAATCGGAACGCTCACTGACATTTCCCCAATCTGAAAGTCTGATAAACGCCGGAAAAATGACTAAGTCCAAAAAAAAAATTTTTCAACTTTTTTCAATTTTACCCCCGTGGGATATATATTCTACCCACACACATTTGGAACTCTCCTGGGGTACCCTCACACATATTATTCCCTCATTTAGTGGATATTTTCACAAAAAAGTGAAATTTTCAAAAATCCAGAAAATTGGATGAAAAAGACTAAATATCAAGGACTCATTGGGCGAAACGCTCTGGAACTGAAATCGGAACGCTCACTGACATTTCCCCTATCTGAAAGTCTGATAAACGGCGCAAAAATGACTAAGTCCAAAAAAAAATTTTTTCAACTTTTTTCAATTTTACCCCCGTGGGATATATATTCTACCCACACACATTTGGAACTCTCCTGGGGTACCCTCACACATATTATTCCCTCATTTAGTGGATATTTTCACAAAAAAGTGAAATTTTCAAAAATCCAGAAAATTGGCTGAAAACGACTAAATATCAAGAACTCATTGGGCGAATCGCTCTGGAACTGAAATCGGAACGCTCACTGACATTTCCCCAATCTGAAAGTCTGATAAACGCCGGAAAAATGACTAAGTCCAAAAAAAAAATTTTTCAACTTTTTTCAATTTTACCCCCGTGGGATATATATTCTACCCACACACATTTGGAACTCTCCTGGGGTACCCTCACACATATTATTCCCTCATTTAATGGATATTTTCACAAAAAAGTGAAATTATCAAAAATCCATAAAATTGGCTGAAAAAGACTAAATATCAAGGACTCATTGGGCGAAACGCTCTGGAACTGAAATCGGAACGCTCACTGACATTTCCCCTATCTGAAAGTCTGATAAACGCCGGAAAAATGACTAAGTCCAAAAAACATTTTTTCAACTTTTTTCAATTTTACCCCCGTGGGATATATATTCTGCCCACACACATTTGGAACTCTCCTGGGGAACCGTCACACATATTATTCCCTCATTAAGTGGATATTTTCACAAAAAAGTGAAATTTTCAAAAATCCAGAAAATTGGCTGAAAAAGACTAAATATCAAAGACTCATTGGGCGAAACGCTCTGGAACTGAAATTGGAACGCTCACTGACATTTCCCCTATCTGGAAGTCTGATAAACGCCGGAAAAATGACTAAGTCCAAAAAAATAATTTTTGAACTTTTTTCAATTTTACCCCCGTGGGATATATATACTACCCACACACATTTGGAACTCTCCTGGGGTACCCTCACACATATTATTCCCTCATTTAGTGGATATTTTCACAAAAAAGTGAAATTTTCAAAAATCCAGAAAATTTACTGAAAAAGACTAAATATCAAGAACTCATTGGGCGAATCGCTCTGGAACTGAAATCGGAACACTCACTGACATTTCCCCAATCTGAAAGTCTGATAAACGCCGGAAAAATGACTAAGTCCAAAAAAAAAATTTTTCAACTTTTTTCAATTTTACCCCCGTGGGATATATATTCTACCCACACACATTTGGAACTCTCCTGGGGTACCCTCACACATATTATTCCCTCATTTAATGGATATTTTCACAAAAAAGTGAAATTATCAAAAATCCATAAAATTGGCTGAAAAAGACTAAATATCAAGGACTCATTGGGCGAAACGCTCTGGAACTGAAATCGGAACGCTCACTGACATTTCCCCTATCTGAAAGTCTGATAAACGCCGGAAAAATGACTAAGTCCAAAAAACATTTTTTCAACTTTTTTCAATTTTACCCCCGTGGGATATATATTCTGCCCACACACATTTGGAACTCTCCTGGGGAACCGTCACACATATTATTCCCTCATTAAGTGGATATTTTCACAAAAAAGTGAAATTTTCAAAAATCCAGAAAATTGGCTGAAAAAGACTAAATATCAAAGACTCATTGGGCGAAACGCTCTGGAACTGAAATTGGAACGCTCACTGACATTTCCCCTATCTGGAAGTCTGATAAACGCCGGAAAAATGACTAAGTCCAAAAAAATAATTTTTGAACTTTTTTCAATTTTACCCCCGTGGGATATATATACTACCCACACACATTTGGAACTCTCCTGGGGTACCCTCACACATATTATTCCCTCATTTAGTGGATATTTTCACAAAAAAGTGAAATTTTCAAAAATCCAGAAAATTGGCTGAAAAAGACTAAATATCAAGAACTCATTGGGCGAATCGCTCTGGAACTGAAATCGGAACGCTCACTGACATTTCCCCAATCTGAAAGTCTGATAAACGCCGGAAAAATGACTAAGTCCCAAAAAAAAATTTTTCAACTTTTTTCAATTTTACCCCCGTGGGATATATATTCTACCCACACACATTTCGAACTCTCCTGGGGTACCCTCACACATATTATTCCCTCATTTAATGGATATTTTCACAAAAAAGTGAAATTATCAAAAATCCATAAAATTGGCTGAAAAAGACTAAATATCAAGGACTCATTGGGCGAAACGCTCTGGAACTGAAATCGGAACGCTCACTGACATTTCCCCTATCTGAAAGTCTGATAAACGCCGGAAAAATGACTAAGTCCAAAAAACATTTTTTCAACTTTTTTCAATTTTACCCCCGTGGGATATATATTCTGCCCACACACATTTGGAACTCTCCTGGGGAACCCTCACACATATTATTCCCTCATTTAGTGGATATTTTCACAAAAAAGTGAAATTTTCAAAAATCCAGAAAATTGGATGAAAAAGACTAAATATCAAGGACTCATTGGGCGAAACGCTCTGGAACTGAAATCGGAACGCTCACGGACATTTCCCCAATCTGAAAGTCTGATAAACGCCGGAAAAATGACTAAGTCCAAAAAACATTTTTTCAACTTTTTTCAATTTTACCCCCGTGGGATATATATTCTGCCCACACACATTTGGAACTGTCCTGGGGTACCCTCACACATATTATTCCCTCATTTAGTGGATATTTTCACAAAAAAGTGAAATTTTCAAAAATCCAGAAAATTGGATGAAAAAGACTAAATATCAAGGACTCATTGGGCGAAACGCTGTGGAACTGAAATCGGAACGCTCACTGACATTTCCCCTATCTGAAAGTCTGATAAACGCCGGAAAAATGACTAAGTCCAAAAAAAAAATTTTTCAACTTTTTTCAATTTTACCCCCGTGGGATATATGTTCTGCCCACACACATTTGGAAGTCTCCTGGGGTACCCTCACACATATTATTCCCTCATTTAGTGGATATTTTCACAAAAAAGTGAAATTTTCAAAAATCCAGAAAATTGGATGAAAAAGACTAAATATCAAGGACTCATTGGGCGAAACGCTCTGGAACTGAAATCGGAACGCTCACTGACATTTCCCCTATCGAGAAAGTCTGATAAACGGCGCAAAAATGACTAAGTCCAAAAAAAAATTTTTTCAACTTTTTTCAATTTTACCCCCGTGGGATATATATTCTACCCACACACATTTGGAACTCTCCTGGGGTACCCTCACACATATTATTCCCTCATTTAATGGATATTTTCACAAAAAAGTGAAATTATCAAAAATCCATAAAATTGGCTGAAAAAGACTAAATATCAAGGACTCATTGGGCGAAACGCTCTGGAACTGAAATCGGAACGCTCACTGACATTTCCCCTATCTGAAAGTCTGATAAACGCCGGAAAAATGACTAAGTCCAAAAAACATTTTTTCAACTTTTTTCAATTTTACCCCCGTGGGATATATATTCTGCCCACACACATTTGGAACTCTCCTGGGGAACCCTCACACATATTATTCCCTCATTTAGTGGATATTTTCACAAAAAAGTGAAATTTTCAAAAATCCAGAAAATTGGATGAAAAAGACTAAATATCAAGGACTCATTGGGCGAAACGCTCTGGAACTGAAATCGGAACGCTCACGGACATTTCCCCAATCTGAAAGTCTGATAAACGCCGGAAAAATGACTAAGTCCAAAAAACATTTTTTCAACTTTTTTCAATTTTACCCCCGTGGGATATATATTCTGCCCACACACATTTGGAACTGTCCTGGGGAACCCTCACACATATTATTCCCTCATTTAGTGGATATTTTCACAAAAAAGTGAAATTTTCAAAAATCCAGAAAATTGGATGAAAAAGACTAAATATCAAGGACTCATTGGGCGAAACGCTCTGGAACTGAAATCGGAACGCTCACTGACATTTCCCCTATCGAGAAAGTCTGATAAACGGCGCAAAAATGACTAAGTCCAAAAAACATTTTTTCAACTTTTTTCAATTTTACCCCCGTGGGATATATATTCTGCCCACACACATTTGGAACTCTCCTGGGGAACCCTCACACATATTATTCCCTCATTAAGTGGATATTTTCACAAAAAAGTGAAATTTTCAAAAATCCTGAAAATTGGCTGAAAAAGACTAAATATCAAAGACTCATTGGGCGAAACGCTCTGGAACTGAAATTGGAACGCTCACTGACATTTCCCCTATCTGGAAGTCTGATAAACGCCGGAAAAATGACTAAGTCCAAAAAAATAATTTTTGAACTTTTTTCAATTTTACCCCCGTGGGATATATATACTACCCACACACATTTGGAACTCTCCTGGGGTACCCTCACACATATTATTCCCTCATTTAGTGGATATTTTCACAAAAAAGTGAAATTTTCAAAAATCCAGAAAATTGGCTGAAAACGACTAAATATGAAGAACTCATTGGGCGAATCGCTCTGGAACTGAAATCGGAACGCTCACGGACATTTCCCCAATCTGAAAGTCTGATAAACGCCGGAAAAATGACTAAGTCCAAAAAACATTTTTTCAACTTTTTTCAATTTTACCCCCGTGGGATATATATTCTGCCCACACACATTTGGAACTGTCCTGGGGTACCCTCACACATATTATTCCCTCATTTAGTGGATATTTTCACAAAAAAGTGAAATTTTCAAAAATCCAGAAAATTGGCTGAAAAAGACTAAATATCAAGAACTCATTGGGCGAATCGCTCTGGAACTGAAATCGGAACGCTCACTGACATTTCCCCTATCTGAAAGTCTGATAAACGCCGGAAAAATGACTAAGTCCAAAAAACATTTTTTCAACTTTTTTCAATTTTACCCCCGTGGGATATATATTCTGCCCACACACATTTGGAACTGTCCTGGGGTACCCTCACACATATTATTCCCTCATTTAGTGGATATTTTCACAAAAAAGTGAAATTTTCAAAAATCCAGAAAATTGGCTGAAAAAGACTAAATATCAAGAACTCATTGGGCGAATCGCTCTGGAACTGAAATCGGAACGCTCACTGACATTTCCCCTATCTGAAAGTCTGATAAACGGCGCAAAAATGACTAAGTCCAAAAAAAATTTTTTTCAACTTTTTTCAATTTTACCCCCGTGGGATATATATTCTACCCACACACATTTGGAACTCTCCTGGGGTACCCTCACACATATTATTCCCTCATTTAGTGGATATTTTCACAAAAAAAGTGAAATTTTCAAAAATCCAGAAAATTGGCTGAAAACGACTAAATATCAAGAACTCATTGGGCGAATCGCTCTGGAACTGAAATCGGAACGCTCAATGACATTTCCCCAATCTGAAAGTCTGATAAAGGTCGGAAAAATGACTAAGTCCAAAAAAAAAATTTTTCAACTTTTTTCAATTTTACCCCCGTGGGATATATATTCTACCCACACACATTTGGAACTCTCCTGGGGTACCCTCACACATATTATTCCCTCATTTAGTGGATATTTTCACAAAAAAGTGAAATTTTCAAAAATCCAGAAAATTGGATGAAAAAGACTAAATATCAAGGACTCATTGGGCGAAACGCTCTGGAACTGAAATCGGAACGCTCACTGACATTTCCCCTATCTGAAAGTCTGATAAACGGCGCAAAAATGACTAAGTCCAAAAAAAAATTTTTTCAACTTTTTTCAATTTTACCCCCGTGGGATATATATTCTACCCACACACATTTGGAACTCTCCTGGGGTACCCTCACACATATTATTCCCTCATTTAGTGGATATTTTCACAAAAAAGTGAAATTTTCAAAAATCCAGAAAATTGGCTGAAAACGACTAAATATCAAGAACTCATTGGGCGAATCGCTCTGGAACTGAAATCGGAACGCTCACTGACATTTCCCCAATCTGAAAGTCTGATAAACGCCGGAAAAATGACTAAGTCCAAAAAAAAAATTTTTCAACTTTTTTCAATTTTACCCCCGTGGGATATATATTCTACCCACACACATTTGGAACTCTCCTGGGGTACCCTCACACATATTATTCCCTCATTTAGTGGATATTTTCACAAAAAAGTGAAATTTTCAAAAATCCAGAAAATTGGATGAAAAAGACTAAATATCAAGGACTCATTGGGCGAAACGCTCTGGAACTGAAATCGGAACGCTCACTGACATTTCCCCTATCTGAAAGTCTGATAAACGGCGCAAAAATGACTAAGTCCAAAAAAAATTTTTTTCAACTTTTTTCAATTTTACCCCCGTGGGATATATATTCTACCCACACACATTTGGAACTCTCCTGGGGTACCCTCACACATATTATTCCCTCATTTAGTGGATATTTTCACAAAAAAGTGAAATTTTCAAAAATCCAGAAAATTGGCTGAAAACGACTAAATATCAAGAACTCATTGGGCGAATCGCTCTGGAACTGAAATCGGAACGCTCACTGACATTTCCCCAATCTGAAAGTCTGATAAACGCCGGAAAAATGACTAAGTCCAAAAAAAAAATTTTTCAACTTTTTTCAATTTTACCCCCGTGGGATATATATTCTACCCACACACATTTGGAACTCTCCTGGGGTACCCTCACACATATTATTCCCTCATTTAATGGATATTTTCACAAAAAAGTGAAATTATCAAAAATCCATAAAATTGGCTGAAAAAGACTAAATATCAAGGACTCATTGGGCGAAACGCTCTGGAACTGAAATCGGAACGCTCACTGACATTTCCCCTATCTGAAAGTCTGATAAACGCCGGAAAAATGACTAAGTCCAAAAAACATTTTTTCAACTTTTTTCAATTTTACCCCCGTGGGATATATATTCTGCCCACACACATTTGGAACTCTCCTGGGGAACCGTCACACATATTATTCCCTCATTAAGTGGATATTTTCACAAAAAAGTGAAATTTTCAAAAATCCAGAAAATTGGCTGAAAAAGACTAAATATCAAAGACTCATTGGGCGAAACGCTCTGGAACTGAAATTGGAACGCTCACTGACATTTCCCCTATCTGGAAGTCTGATAAACGCCGGAAAAATGACTAAGTCCAAAAAAATAATTTTTGAACTTTTTTCAATTTTACCCCCGTGGGATATATATACTACCCACACACATTTGGAACTCTCCTGGGGTACCCTCACACATATTATTCCCTCATTTAGTGGATATTTTCACAAAAAAGTGAAATTTTCAAAAATCCAGAAAATTGGCTGAAAAAGACTAAATATCAAGAACTCATTGGGCGAATCGCTCTGGAACTGAAATCGGAACGCTCACTGACATTTCCCCAATCTGAAAGTCTGATAAACGCCGGAAAAATGACTAAGTCCAAAAAAAAAATTTTTCAACTTTTTTCAATTTTACCCCCGTGGGATATATATTCTACCCACACACATTTGGAACTCTCCTGGGGTACCCTCACACATATTATTCCCTCATTTAATGGATATTTTCACAAAAAAGTGAAATTATCAAAAATCCATAAAATTGGCTGAAAAAGACTAAATATCAAGGACTCATTGGGCGAAACGCTCTGGAACTGAAATCGGAACGCTCACTGACATTTCCCCTATCTGAAAGTCTGATAAACGCCGGAAAAATGACTAAGTCCAAAAAACATTTTTTCAACTTTTTTCAATTTTACCCCCGTGGGATATATATTCTGCCCACACACATTTGGAACTCTCCTGGGGAACCGTCACACATATTATTCCCTCATTAAGTGGATATTTTCACAAAAAAGTGAAATTTTCAAAAATCCAGAAAATTGGCTAAAAAAGACTAAATATCAAAGACTCATTGGGCGAAACGCTCTGGAACTGAAATTGGAACGCTCACTGACATTTCCCCTATCTGGAAGTCTGATAAACGCCGGAAAAATGACTAAGTCCAAAAAAATAATTTTTGAACTTTTTTCAATTTTACCCCCGTGGGATATATATACTACCCACACACATTTGGAACTCTCCTGGGGTACCCTCACACATATTATTCCCTCATTTAGTGGATATTTTCACAAAAAAGTGAAATTTTCAAAAATCCAGAAAATTGGCTGAAAAAGACTAAATATCAAGAACTCATTGGGCGAATCGCTCTGGAACTGAAATCGGAACGCTCACTGACATTTCCCCAATCTGAAAGTCTGATAAACGCCGGAAAAATGACTAAGTCCCAAAAAAAAATTTTTCAACTTTTTTCAATTTTACCCCCGTGGGATATATATTCTACCCACACACATTTGGAACTCTCCTGGGGTACCCTCACACATATTATTCCCTCATTTAATGGATATTTTCACAAAAAAGTGAAATTATCAAAAATCCATAAAATTGGCTGAAAAAGACTAAATATCAAGGACTCATTGGGCGAAACGCTCTGGAACTGAAATCGGAACGCTCACTGACATTTCCCCTATCTGAAAGTCTGATAAACGCCGGAAAAATGACTAAGTCCAAAAAACATTTTTTCAACTTTTTTCAATTTTACCCCCGTGGGATATATATTCTGCCCACACACATTTGGAACTCTCCTGGGGAACCCTCACACATATTATTCCCTCATTTAGTGGATATTTTCACAAAAAAGTGAAATTTTCAAAAATCCAGAAAATTGGATGAAAAAGACTAAATATCAAGGACTCATTGGGCGAAACGCTCTGGAACTGAAATCGGAACGCTCACGGACATTTCCCCAATCTGAAAGTCTGATAAACGCCGGAAAAATGACTAAGTCCAAAAAACATTTTTTCAACTTTTTTCAATTTTACCCCCGTGGGATATATATTCTGCCCACACACATTTGGAACTGTCCTGGGGTACCCTCACACATATTATTCCCTCATTTAGTGGATATTTTCACAAAAAAGTGAAATTTTCAAAAATCCAGAAAATTGGATGAAAAAGACTAAATATCAAGGACTCATTGGGCGAAACGCTGTGGAACTGAAATCGGAACGCTCACTGACATTTCCCCTATCTGAAAGTCTGATAAACGCCGGAAAAATGACTAAGTCCAAAAAAAAAATTTTTCAACTTTTTTCAATTTTACCCCCGTGGGATATATGTTCTGCCCACACACATTTGGAAGTCTCCTGGGGTACCCTCACACATATTATTCCCTCATTTAGTGGATATTTTCACAAAAAAGTGAAATTTTCAAAAATCCAGAAAATTGGATGAAAAAGACTAAATATCAAGGACTCATTGGGCGAAACGCTCTGGAACTGAAATCGGAACGCTCACTGACATTTCCCCTATCGAGAAAGTCTGATAAACGGCGCAAAAATGACTAAGTCCAAAAAAAAATTTTTTCAACTTTTTTCAATTTTACCCCCGTGGGATATATATTCTACCCACACACATTTGGAACTCTCCTGGGGTACCCTCACACATATTATTCCCTCATTTAATGGATATTTTCACAAAAAAGTGAAATTATCAAAAATCCATAAAATTGGCTGAAAAAGACTAAATATCAAGGACTCATTGGGCGAAACGCTCTGGAACTGAAATCGGAACGCTCACTGACATTTCCCCTATCTGAAAGTCTGATAAACGCCGGAAAAATGACTAAGTCCAAAAAACATTTTTTCAACTTTTTTCAATTTTACCCCCGTGGGATATATATTCTGCCCACACACATTTGGAACTCTCCTGGGGAACCCTCACACATATTATTCCCTCATTTAGTGGATATTTTCACAAAAAAGTGAAATTTTCAAAAATCCAGAAAATTGGATGAAAAAGACTAAATATCAAGGACTCATTGGGCGAAACGCTCTGGAACTGAAATCGGAACGCTCACGGACATTTCCCCAATCTGAAAGTCTGATAAACGCCGGAAAAATGACTAAGTCCAAAAAACATTTTTTCAACTTTTTTCAATTTTACCCCCGTGGGATATATATTCTGCCCACACACATTTGGAACTGTCCTGGGGAACCCTCACACATATTATTCCCTCATTTAGTGGATATTTTCACAAAAAAGTGAAATTTTCAAAAATCCAGAAAATTGGATGAAAAAGACTAAATATCAAGGACTCATTGGGCGAAACGCTCTGGAACTGAAATCGGAACGCTCACTGACATTTCCCCTATCGAGAAAGTCTGATAAACGGCGCAAAAATGACTAAGTCCAAAAAACATTTTTTCAACTTTTTTCAATTTTACCCCCGTGGGATATATATTCTGCCCACACACATTTGGAACTCTCCTGGGGAACCCTCACACATATTATTCCCTCATTAAGTGGATATTTTCACAAAAAAGTGAAATTTTCAAAAATCCTGAAAATTGGCTGAAAAAGACTAAATATCAAAGACTCATTGGGCGAAACGCTCTGGAACTGAAATTGGAACGCTCACTGACATTTCCCCTATCTGGAAGTCTGATAAACGCCGGAAAAATGACTAAGTCCAAAAAAATAATTTTTGAACTTTTTTCAATTTTACCCCCGTGGGATATATATACTACCCACACACATTTGGAACTCTCCTGGGGTACCCTCACACATATTATTCCCTCATTTAGTGGATATTTTCACAAAAAAGTGAAATTTTCAAAAATCCAGAAAATTAGCTGAAAACGACTAAATATGAAGAACTCATTGGGCGAATCGCTCTGGAACTGAAATCGGAACGCTCACGGACATTTCCCCAATCTGAAAGTCTGATAAACGCCGGAAAAATGACTAAGTCCAAAAAACATTTTTTCAACTTTTTTCAATTTTACCCCCGTGGGATATATATTCTGCCCACACACATTTGGAACTGTCCTGGGGTACCCTCACACATATTATTCCCTCATTTAGTGGATATTTTCACAAAAAAGTGAAATTTTCAAAAATCCAGAAAATTGGCTGAAAAAGACTAAATATCAAGAACTCATTGGGCGAATCGCTCTGGAACTGAAATCGGAACGCTCACTGACATTTCCCCTATCTGAAAGTCTGATAAACGCCGGAAAAATGACTAAGTCCAAAAAAAAAATTTTTCAACTTTTTTCAATTTTACCCCCGTGGGATATATGTTCTGCCCACACACATTTGGAACTCTCCTGGGGTACCCTCACACATATTATTCCCTCATTTAGTGGATATTTTCACAAAAAAGTGAAATTTTCAAAAATCCAGAAAATTGGATGAAAAAGACTAAATATCAAGGACTCATTGGGCGAAACGCTCTGGAACTGAAATCGGAACGCTCACTGACATTTCCCCTATCTGAAAGTCTGATAAACGGCGCAAAAATGACTAAGTCCAAAAAAAAATTTTTTCAACTTTTTTCAATTTTACCCCCGTGGGATATATATTCTACCCACACACATTTGGAACTCTCCTGGGGTACCCTCACACATATTATTCCCTCATTTAGTGGATATTTTCACAAAAAAGTGAAATTTTCAAAAATCCAGAAAATTGGCTGAAAACGACTAAATATCAAGAGCTCATTGGGCGAATCACTCTGGAACTGAAATCGGAACGCTCACTGACATTTCCCCAATCTGAAAGTCTGATAAACGCCGGAAAAATGACTAAGTCCAAAAAAAAAATTTTTCAACTTTTTTCAATTTTACCCCCGTGGGATATATATTCTACCCACACACATTTGGAACTCTCCTGGGGTACCCTCACACATATTATTCCCTCATTTAGTGGATATTTTCACAAAAAAGTGAAATTTTCAAAAATCCAGAAAATTGGATGAAAAAGACTAAATATCAAGGACTCATTGGGCGAAACGCTCTGGAACTGAAATCGGAACGCTCACTGACATTTCCCCTATCTGAAAGTCTGATAAACGCCGGAAAAATGACTAAGTCCAAAAAACATTTTTTCAACTTTTTTCAATTTTACCCCCGTGGGATATATATTCTGCCCACACACATTTGGAACTCTCCTGGGGAACCCTCACACATATTATTCCCTCATTAAGTGGATATTTTCACAAAAAAGTGAAATTTTCAAAAATCCAGAAAATTGGCTGAAAAAGACTAAATATCAAAGACTCATTGGGCGAAACGCTCTGGAACTGAAATCGGAACGCTCACTGACATTTCCCCTATCTGAAAGTCTGATAAACGCCGGAAAAATGACTAAGTCCAAAAAACATTTTTTCAACTTTTTTCAATTTTACCCCCGTGGGATATATATTCTGCCCACACACATTTGGAACTCTCCTGGGGAACCCTCACACATATTATTCCCTCATTAAGTGGATATTTTCACAAAAAAGTGAAATTTTCAAAAATCCAGAAAATTGGCTGAAAAAGACTAAATATCAAAGACTCATTGGGCGAAACGCTCTGGAACTGAAATCGGAACGCTCACTGACATTTCCCCTATCTGAAAGTCTGATAAACGCCGGAAAAATGACTAAGTCCAAAAAACATTTTTTCAACTTTTTTCAATTTTACCCCCGTGGGATATATATTCTGCCCACACACATTTGGAACTCTCCTGGGGAACCCTCACACATATTATTCCCTCATTAAGTGGATATTTTCACAAAAAAGTGAAATTTTCAAAAATCCAGAAAATTGGCTGAAAAAGACTAAATATCAAAGACTCATTGGGCGAAACGCTCTGGAACTGAAATTGGAACGCTCACTGACATTTCCCCTATCTGGAAGTCTGATAAACGCCGGAAAAATGACTAAGTCCAAAAAAATAATTTTTGAACTTTTTTCAATTTTACCCCCGTGGGATATATATACTACCCACACACATTTGGAACTCTCCTGGGGTACCCTCACACATATTATTCCCTCATTTAGTGGATATTTTCACAAAAAAGTGAAATTTTCAAAAATCCAGAAAATTGGATGAAAAAGACTAAATATCAAGGACTCATTGGGCGAAACGCTCTGGAACTGAAATCGGGACGCTCACTGACATTTCCCCTATCTGAAAGTCTGATAAACGGCGCAAAAATGACAGTCCAAAAAAAATTTTTTTCAACTTTTTTCAATTTTACCCCCGTGGGATATATATTCTGCACACACACATTTGGAACTCTCCTGGGGTACCCTCACACATATTATTCCCTCATTTAGTGGATATTTTCACAAAAAAGTGAAATTTTCAAAAATCCAGAAAATTGGATGAAAAAGACTAAATATCAAGGACTCATTGGGCGAAACGCTCTGGAACTGAAATCGGAACGCTCACTGACATTTCCCCTATCTGAAAGTCTGATAAACGGCGCAAAAATGACAGTCCAAAAAAAAATTTTTTCAACTTTTTTCAATTTTACCCCCGTGGGATATATATTCTGCACACACACATTTGGAACTCTCCTGGGGTACCCTCACACATATTATTCCCTCATTTAGTGGATATTTTCACAAAAAAGTGAAATTTTCAAAAATCCAGAAAATTGGATGAAAAAGACTAAATATCAAGGACTCATTGGGCGAAACGCTCTGGAACTGAAATCGGAACGCTCATTGACATTTCCCCTATCTGAAAGTCTGATAAACGGCGCAAAAATGACTAAGTCCAAAAAAAAATTTTTTCATCTTTTTTCAATTTTACCCCCGTGGGATATATATTCTACCCACACACATTTGGAACTCTCCTGGGGTACCCTCACACATATTATTCCCTCATTTAGTGGATATTTTCACAAAAAAGTGAAATTTTCAAAAATCCAGAAAATTGGATGAAAAAGACTAAATATCAAGGACTCATTGGGCGAAACGCTCTGGAACTGAAATCGGAACGCTCACTGACATTTCCCCTATCTGAAAGTCTGATAAACGGCGCAAAAATGACTAAGTCCAAAAAACATTTTTTCAACTTTTTTCAATTTTACCCCCGTGGGATATATATTCTGCCCACACACATTTGGAACTCTCCTGGGGAACCCTCACACATATTATTCCCTCATTAAGTGGATATTTTCACAAAAAAGTGAAATTTTCAAAAATCCAGAAAATTGGCTGAAAAAGACTAAATATCAAGGACTCATTGGGCGAAACGCTCTGGAACTGAAATTGGAACGCTCACTGACATTTCCCCTATCTGGAAGTCTGATAAACGCCGGAAAAATGACTAAGTCCAAAAAAAAAATTTTTTCAACTTTTTTCAATTTTACCCCCGTGGGAAATATATTCTACCCACACACATTTGGAACTCTTCTGGGGTACCCTCACACATATTATTCCCTCATTTAGTGGATATTTTCACAAAAAAGTGAAATTTTCAAAAATCCAGAAAATTGGTTAAAAACAACTAAATATCAAGGACTCATTGGGCGAATCGCTCTAGAACTGAAATCGGAACGCTCACTGACATTTCCCCTATCTGAAAGTCTGATAAACGCAGGAAAAATGATTAAGTCCAAAAAAAAAATTTTTTAACTTTTTTCAATTATATCCCCGTGGGAAATATATTCTACCCACACACATTTGGAACTCTTCTGGGGTACCCTCACACTTATTATTCCCTCATTTAGTGGATATTTTCACAAAAAAGTGAAATGTTAAAAAATCCAGAAAATTGGCTGAAAAAGACTAAATATCAAGGACTCATTGGACGAATCGCTCTGGAACTGAAATCGGAACGCTCACTGACATTTCCCCTATCTGAAAGTCTGATAAACGCAGGTAAAATGATTAAGTCCAAAAAAAAAAAATTTCAACTTTTTTCAATTATACCCCGTGGGAAATATATTCTACCCACACACATTTGCAACTCTCCTGGGGTACCCTCACACATGTTATTCCCTCATTTAGTGGATATTTTCACAAAAAAAGTGAAATGTTAAAAAATCCAGAAAATTGGCTGGAAAAGACTAAATATCAAGGACTCATTGGGCGAATCGCTCTGGAACTGAAATCGGAACGCTCACTGACATTTCCCCTATCTGAAAGTCTTATACACTCCGGAAAAATGACGAAGTCCAAAAAAAACAATTTTTTCAACTTTTTTCAGTTTTACCCCCGTGGGATACATATTCTACCCACACACATTTGGAACTCTCCTGGGGTACCCTCACACATATTATTCCCTCATTTAGTGGATATTTTCACAAAAAAGTGAAATTTTCAAAAATCCAGAAAATTGGCTGAAAACGACTAAATATCAAGAACTCATTGGGCGAATCGCTCTGAAACTGAAATCGGAATGCTCACTGACATTTCCCCAATCTGAAAGTCTGACGAACGCCGGAAAGTTGACTAAGTCCAAAAAAACATTTTTTCAAATTTTTTTCGGTTTTACCCCCGTGGGATACATATTCTACCCACACACATTTGGAACTCTCCTGGGGTACCCTCACACATATTATTCCCTCATTTAGTGGATATTTTCACAAAAAAGTGAAATTTTCAAAAATCCAGAAAATTGGCTGAAAACGACTAAATATCAAGAACTCATTGGGCGAATCGCTCTGGAAGTGAAATCAGAACGCTCACTGACATTTCCCCTATCTGAAAGTCTGATAAACGCCGGAAAAATGACTAAGACCAAAAAAAAAATTTTTTCAACTTTTTTCAATTTTACCCCCGTGGGATATATATTCTACCAACACACATTTGGAACTCTCCTGGGGTACCTTCACACATATTATTCCCTCATTTAGTGGATATTTTCACAAAAAAGTGAAATTTTCAAAAATCCAGAAAACTGGCTGAAAACGACTTAATATCAAGGACTCATTGGGCGAATCGCCCTGGAACTGAAATCGGAACGCTCACTGACATTTGCCCTATCTAAAAGTCTGATAAACGTCGGAAAAATGACTAAGTCCAAAAAAAATTTTTTTTCAACTTTTTTCAATTTTACCCTCGTGGGATATATATTCTACCCACACACATTAGGAACTCTCCTGGGGTACCCTCACACATATTATTCCCTCATTTAGTGGATATTCTCACAAAAAAGTGAAATTTTCAAAAATCCAGAAAATTGGCTGAAAAAGACAAAATATCAAGGACTCATTGGGCGAATCGCTCTGGAACTGAAATCGGAATGCTCACTGACATTTCCCCTATCTGAAAGTCTGATAAACGGCGCAAAAATGACTAAGTCCAAAAAAAAATTTTTTCATCTTTTTTCAATTTTACCCCCGTGGGATATATATTCTACCCACACACATTTGGAACTCTCCTGGGGTACCCTCACACATATTATTCCCTCATTTAGTGGATATTTTCACAAAAAAGTGAAATTTTCAAAAATCCAGAAAATTGGATGAAAAAGACTAAATATCAAGGACTCATTGGGCGAAACGCTCTGGAACTGAAATCGGAACGCTCACTGACATTTCCCCTATCTGAAAGTCTGATAAACGGCGCAAAAATGACTAAGTCCAAAAAACATTTTTTCAACTTTTTTCAATTTTACCCCCGTGGGATATATATTCTGCCCACACACATTTGGAACTCTCCTGGGGAACCCTCACACATATTATTCCCTCATTAAGTGGATATTTTCACAAAAAAGTGAAATTTTCAAAAATCCAGAAAATTGGCTGAAAAAGACTAAATATCAAGGACTCATTGGGCGAAACGCTCTGGAACTGAAATTGGAACGCTCACTGACATTTCCCCTATCTGGAAGTCTGATAAACGCCGGAAAAATGACTAAGTCCAAAAAAAAAATTTTTTCAACTTTTTTCAATTTTACCCCCGTGGGAAATATATTCTACCCACACACATTTGGAACTCTTCTGGGGTACCCTCACACATATTATTCCCTCATTTAGTGGATATTTTCACAAAAAAGTGAAATTTTCAAAAATCCAGAAAATTGGTTAAAAACAACTAAATATCAAGGACTCATTGGGCGAATCGCTCTAGAACTGAAATCGGAACGCTCACTGACATTTCCCCTATCTGAAAGTCTGATAAACGCAGGAAAAATGATTAAGTCCAAAAAAAAAATTTTTTAACTTTTTTCAATTATATCCCCGTGGGAAATATATTCTACCCACACACATTTGGAACTCTTCTGGGGTACCCTCACACTTATTATTCCCTCATTTAGTGGATATTTTCACAAAAAAGTGAAATGTTAAAAAATCCAGAAAATTGGCTGAAAAAGACTAAATATCAAGGACTCATTGGACGAATCGCTCTGGAACTGAAATCGGAACGCTCACTGACATTTCCCCTATCTGAAAGTCTGATAAACGCAGGTAAAATGATTAAGTCCAAAAAAAAAAAATTTCAACTTTTTTCAATTATACCCCGTGGGAAATATATTCTACCCACACACATTTGCAACTCTCCTGGGGTACCCTCACACATGTTATTCCCTCATTTAGTGGATATTTTCACAAAAAAAGTGAAATGTTAAAAAATCCAGAAAATTGGCTGGAAAAGACTAAATATCAAGGACTCATTGGGCGAATCGCTCTGGAACTGAAATCGGAACGCTCACTGACATTTCCCCTATCTGAAAGTCTTATACACTCCGGAAAAATGACGAAGTCCAAAAAAAACAATTTTTTCAACTTTTTTCAGTTTTACCCCCGTGGGATACATATTCTACCCACACACATTTGGAACTCTCCTGGGGTACCCTCACACATATTATTCCCTCATTTAGTGGATATTTTCACAAAAAAGTGAAATTTTCAAAAATCCAGAAAATTGGCTGAAAACGACTAAATATCAAGAACTCATTGGGCGAATCGCTCTGAAACTGAAATCGGAATGCTCACTGACATTTCCCCAATCTGAAAGTCTGACGAACGCCGGAAAGTTGACTAAGTCCAAAAAAACATTTTTTCAAATTTTTTTCGGTTTTACCCCCGTGGGATACATATTCTACCCACACACATTTGGAACTCTCCTGGGGTACCCTCACACATATTATTCCCTCATTTAGTGGATATTTTCACAAAAAAGTGAAATTTTCAAAAATCCAGAAAATTGGCTGAAAACGACTAAATATCAAGAACTCATTGGGCGAATCGCTCTGGAAGTGAAATCAGAACGCTCACTGACATTTCCCCTATCTGAAAGTCTGATAAACGCCGGAAAAATGACTAAGACCAAAAAAAAAATTTTTTCAACTTTTTTCAATTTTACCCCCGTGGGATATATATTCTACCAACACACATTTGGAACTCTCCTGGGGTACCTTCACACATATTATTCCCTCATTTAGTGGATATTTTCACAAAAAAGTGAAATTTTCAAAAATCCAGAAAACTGGCTGAAAACGACTTAATATCAAGGACTCATTGGGCGAATCGCCCTGGAACTGAAATCGGAACGCTCACTGACATTTGCCCTATCTAAAAGTCTGATAAACGTCGGAAAAATGACTAAGTCCAAAAAAAATTTTTTTTCAACTTTTTTCAATTTTACCCTCGTGGGATATATATTCTACCCACACACATTAGGAACTCTCCTGGGGTACCCTCACACATATTATTCCCTCATTTAGTGGATATTCTCACAAAAAAGTGAAATTTTCAAAAATCCAGAAAATTGGCTGAAAAAGACAAAATATCAAGGACTCATTGGGCGAATCGCTCTGGAACTGAAATCGGAATGCTCACTGACATTTCCCCTATCTGAAAGTCTGATAAACGCCGGAAAAATGACTAAGTCCAAAAAAAAAAATTTTTCAACTTTTTTCAATTTTACCCCCGTGGGAAATATATTCTACCCACACACATTTGGAACTCTTCTGGGGTACCCTCACACATATTATTCCCTCATTTAGTGGATATTTTCACAAAAAAGTGAAATTTTCAAAAATCCAGAAAATTGGTTGAAAACAACTAAATATCAAGGACTCATTGGGCGAATCGCTCTGGAACTGAAATCGGAACGCTCACTGACATTTCCCCTATCTGAAAGTCTGATAAACGCAGGAAAAATGATTAAGTCCAAAAAAAAAATGTTTTTACTTTTTTCAGTTATATCCCGGTGGGAAATATATTCTACCCACACACATTTGGAACTCTTCTGGGGTACCCTCACACTTATTATTCCCTCATTTAGTGGATATTTTCACAAAAAAGTGAAATGTTAAAAAATCCAGAAAATTGGCTGGAAAAGACTAAATATCAAGGACTCATTGGGCGAATCGCTCTGGAACTGAAATCGGAACGCTCACTGACATTTCCCCTATCTGAAAGTCTTATACACTCCGGAAAAATGACGAAGTCCAAAAAAAACAATTTTTTCAACTTTTTTCAGTTTTACCCCCGTGGGATACATATTCTACCCACACACATTTGGAACTCTCCTGGGGTACCCTCACACATATTATTCCCTCATTTAGTGGATATTTTCACAAAAAAGTGAAATTTTCAAAAATCCAGAAAATTGGCTGAAAACGACTAAATATCAAGAACTCATTGGGCGAATCGCTCTGAAACTGAAATCGGAATGCTCACTGACATTTCCCCAATCTGAAAGTCTGACGAACGCCGGAAAGATGACTAAGTCCAAAAAAACATTTTTTCAAATTTTTTTCGGTTTTACCCCCGTGGGATACATATTCTACCCACACACATTTGGAACTCTCCTGGGGTACCCTCACACATATTATTCCCTCATTTAGTGGATATTTTCACAAAAAAGTGAAATTTTCAAAAATCCAGAAAATTGGCTGAAAACGACTAAATATCAAGAACTCATTGGGCGAATCGCTCTGGAAGTGAAATCAGAACGCTCACTGACATTTCCCCTATCTGAAAGTCTGATAAACGCCGGAAAAATGACTAAGACCAAAAAAAAAATTTTTTCAACTTTTTTCAATTTTACCCCCGTGGGATATATATTCTACCAACACACATTTGGAACTCTCCTGGGGTACCTTCACACATATTATTCCCTCATTTAGTGGATATTTTCACAAAAAAGTGAAATTTTCAAAAATCCAGAAAACTGGCTGAAAACGACTTAATATCAAGGACTCATTGGGCGAATCGCCCTGGAACTGAAATCGGAACGCTCACTGACATATGCCCTATCTAAAAGTCTGATAAACGTCGGAAAAATGACTAAGTCCAAAAAAAATTTTTTTTCAACTTTTTTCAATTTTACCCTCGTGGGATATATATTCTACCCACACACATTAGGAACTCTCCTGGGGTACCCTCACACATATTATTCCCTCATTTAGTGGATATTCTCACAAAAAAGTGAAATTTTCAAAAATCCAGAAAATTGGCTGAAAAAGACAAAATATCAAGGACTCATTGGGCGAATCGCTCTGGAACTGAAATCGGAATGCTCACTGACATTTCCCCTATCTGAAAGTCTGATAAACGCCGGAAAAATGACTAAGTCCAAAAAAAAAAATTTTTCAACTTTTTTCAATTTTACCCCCGTGGGAAATATATTCTACCCACACACATTTGGAACTCTTCTGGGGTACCCTCACACATATTATTCCCTCATTTAGTGGATATTTTCACAAAAAAGTGAAATTTTCAAAAATCCAGAAAATTGGTTGAAAACAACTAAATATCAAGGACTCATTGGGCGAATCGCTCTGGAACTGAAATCGGAACGCTCACTGACATTTCCCCTATCTGAAAGTCTGATAAACGCAGGAAAAATGATTAAGTCCAAAAAAAAAATGTTTTTACTTTTTTCAGTTATATCCCGGTGGGAAATATATTCTACCCACACACATTTGGAACTCTTCTGGGGTACCCTCACACTTATTATTCCCTCATTTAGTGGATATTTTCACAAAAAAGTGAAATGTTAAAAAATCCAGAAAATTGGCTGAAAAAGACTAAATATCAAGGACTCATTGGACGAATCGCTCTGGAACTGAAATCGGAACGCTCACTGACATTTCCCCTATCTGAAAGTCTGATAAACGCAGGTAAAATGATTAAGTCCAAAAAAAAAAAATTTCAACTTTTTTCAATTATACCCCGTGGGAAATATATTCTACCCACACACATTTGGAACTCTCCTGGGGTACCCTCACACATGTTATTCCCTCATTTAGTGGATATTTTCACAAAAAAAGTGAAATGTTAAAAAATCCAGAAAATTGGCTGGAAAAGACTAAATATCAAGGACTCATTGGGCGAATCGCTCTGGAACTGAAATCGGAACGCTCACTGACATTTCCCCTATCTGAAAGTCTTATACACTCCGGAAAAATGACGAAGTCCAAAAAAAACAATTTTTTCAACTTTTTTCAGTTTTACCCCCGTGGGATACATATTCTACCCACACACATTTGGAACTCTCCTGGGGTACCCTCACACATATTATTCCCTCATTTAGTGGATATTTTCACAAAAAAGTGAAATTTTCAAAAATCCAGAAAATTGGCTGAAAACGACTAAATATCAAGAACTCATTGGGCGAATCGCTCTGAAACTGAAATCGGAATGCTCACTAACATTTCCCCAATCTGAAAGTCTGACGAACGCCGGAAAGATGACTAAGTCCAAAAAAACATTTTTTCAAATTTTTTTCGCTTTTACCCCCGTGGGATACATATTCTACCCACACACATTTGGAACTCTCCTGGGGTACCCTCACACATATTATTCCCTCATTTAGTGGATATTTTCACAAAAAAGTGAAATTTTCAAAAATCCAGAAAATTGGCTGAAAACGACTAAATATCAAGAACTCATTGGGCGAATCGCTCTGGAAGTGAAATCAGAACGCTCACTGACATTTCCCCTATCTGGAAGTCTGATAAACGCCGGAAAAATGACTAAGGCCAAAAAAAAAATTTTTTCAACTTTTTTCAATTTTACCCCCGTGGGATATATATTCTACCAACACACATTTGGAACTCTCCTGGGGTACCTTCACACATATTATTCCCTCATTTAGTGGATATTTTCACAAAAAAGTGAAATTTTCAAAAATCCAGAAAACTGGCTGAAAACGACTTAATATCAAGGACTCATTGGGCGAATCGCCCTGGAACTGAAATCGGAACGCTCACTGACATTTGCCCTATCTAAAAGTCTGATAAACGTCGGAAAAATGACTAAGTCCAAAAAAAATTTTTTTTCAACTTTTTTCAATTTTACCCTCGTGGGATATATATTCTACCCACACACATTAGGAACTCTCCTGGGGTACCCTCACACATATTATTCCCTCATTTAGTGGATATTCTCACAAAAAAGTGAAATTTTCAAAAATCCAGAAAATTGGCTGAAAAAGACAAAATATCAAGGACTCATTGGGCGAATCGCTCTGGAACTGAAATCGGAATGCTCACTGACATTTCCCCTATCTGAAAGTCTGATAAACGCCGGAAAAATGACTAACTCCAAAAAAAAAATTTTTTCAACTTTTTTCAATTTTACCCCCGTGGGATATATATTCTGCCCACACACATTTGGAACTCTCCTAGGGTACCCTCACACATATTATTACTTCATTTAGTGGATATTTTCACAAAAAAGTGAAATTTTCAAAAATCCAGAAAATTGGCTGAAAAAGACTAAATATCAAGGACTCATTTGGCGAATCGCTCTGGAACTGAAATCGGAACACTCACTGACATTTCCCATATCTGAAAGTCTGATAAACGCCGGAAAAATGACTAAGTAAAAAAAATATATTTTCAACTTTTTTCAATTTTACCCCCGTGGGATATATATTCTACCCACACACATTTGGAACTCTCCTGGGGTACCCTCACACATATTATTCCCTCATTTAGTGGATATTTTCACAAAAAAGTGAAATTTTCAAAAATCCAGAAAATTGGCTGAAAAAGACTAAATATCAAGGACTCATTGGGCGAATCGCTCTGGAACTGAAATCGGAACGCTCACTGACATTTCCCCTATCTGAAAGTCTGATAAACGCAGGTAAAATGATTAAGTCCAAAAAAAAAAAATTTCAACTTTTTTCAATTATACCCCGTGGGAAATATATTCTACCCACACACATTTGGAACTCTCCTGGGGTACCCTCACACATGTTATTCCCTCATTTAGTGGATATTTTCACAAAAAAAGTGAAATGTTAAAAAATCCAGAAAATTGGCTGGAAAAGACTAAATATCAAGGACTCATTGGGCGAATCGCTCTGGAACTGAAATCGGAACGCTCACTGACATTTCCTCTATCTGAAAATCTTATACACTCCGGAAAAATGACGAAGTCCAAAAAAAACAATTTTTTCAACTTTTTTCAGTTTTACCCCCGTGGGATACATATTCTACCCACACACATTTGGAACTCTCCTGGGGTACCCTCACACATATTATTCCCTCATTTAGTGGATATTTTCACAAAAAAGTGAAATTTTCAAAAATCCAGAAAATTGGCTGAAAACGACTAAATATCAAGAACTCATTGGGCGAATCGCTCTGAAACTGAAATCGGAATGCTCACTGACATTTCCCCAATCTGAAATCTGACGAACGCCGGAAAGATGACTAAGTCCAAAAAAACATTTTTTCAAATTTTTTTCGGTTTTACCCCCGTGGGATACATATTCTACCCACACACATTTGGAACTCTCCTGGGTTACCCTCACACATATTATTCCCTCATTTAGTGGATATTTTCACAAAAAAGTGAAATGTTAAAAAATCCAGAAAATTGGCTGAAAAAGACTAAATATCAAGGACTCATTGGGCGAATCGCTCTGGAACTGAAATCGGAACGCTCACTGACATTTCCCCTATCTGAAAGTCTGATAAACGCAGGTAAAATGATTAAGTCCAAAAAAAAAAAATTTCAACTTTTTTCAATTATACCCCGTGGGAAATATATTCTACCCACACACATTTGGAACTCTTCTTGGGTACCCTCACACTTATTATTCCCTCATTTAGTGGATATTTTCACAAAAAAGTGAAATGTTAAAAAATCCAGAAAATTGGCTGAAAAAGACTAAATATCAAGGACTCATTGGGCGAATCGCTCTGGAACTGAAATCGGAACGCTCACTGACATTTCCCCTATCTGAAAGTCTGATAAACGCAGGTAAAATGATAAAGTCCAAAAAAAAAAAATTTCAACTTTTTTCAATTATACCCCGTGGGAAATATATTCTACCCACACACATTTGGAACTCTCCTGGGGTACCCTCACACATGTTATTCCCTCATTTAGTGGATATTTTCACAAAAAAAGTGAAATGTTAAAAAATCCAGAAAATTGGCTGGAAAAGACTAAATATCAAGGACTCATTGGGCGAATCGCTCTGGAACTGAAATCGGAACGCTCACTGACATTTCCTCTATCTGAAAATCTTATACACTCCGGAAAAATGACGAAGTCCAAAAAAAACAATTTTTTCAACTTTTTTCAGTTTTACCCCCGTGGGATACATATTCTACCCACACACATTTGGAACTCTCCTGGGGTACCCTCACACATATTATTCCCTCATTTAGTGGATATTTTCACAAAAAAGTGAAATTTTCAAAAATCCAGAAAATTGGCTGAAAACGACTAAATATCATGAACTCATTGGGCGAATCGCTCTGAAACTGAAATCGGAATGCTCACTGACATTTCCCCAATCTGAAATCTGACGAACGCCGGAAAGATGACTAAGTCCAAAAAAAATTTTTTTTCAACTTTTTTCAATTTTACCCTCGTGGGATATATATTCTACCCACACACATTAGGAACTCTCCTGGGGTACCCTCACACATATTATTCCCTCATTTAGTGGATATTCTCACAAAAAAGTGAAATTTTAAAAAATCCAGAAAATTGGCTGAAAAAGACAAAATATCAAGGACTCATTGGGCGAATCGCTCTGGAACTGAAATCGGAATGCTCACTGACATTTCCCCTATCTGAAAGTCTGATAAACGCCGGAAAAATGACTAACTCCAAAAAAAAAATTTTTTTAACTTTTTTCAATTTTACCCCTGTGGGATATATATTCTGCCCACACACATTTGGAACTCTCCTAGGGTACCCTCACACATATTATTACTTCATTTAGTGGTTATTTTCACAAAAAAGTGAAATTTTCAAAAATCCAGAAAATTGGCTGAAAAAGACTAAATATCAAGGACTCATTTGGCGAATCGCTCTGGAACTGAAATCGGAACACTCACTGACATTTCCCATATCTGAAAGTCTGATAAACGCCGGAAAAATGACTAAGTAAAAAAAAAATATTTTCAACTTTTTTCAATTTTACCCCCGTGGGATATATATTCTACCCACACACATTTGGAACTCTCCTGGGGTACCCTCACACATATTATTCCCTCATTTAGTGGATATTTTCACAAAAAAGTGAAATTTTCAAAAATCCATAAAATTGGCTGAAAAAGACTAAATATCAAGGACTCATTGGGCGAATCACTCTGGAACTGAAATCACAACGCTCACTGACATTTCCCCTATCTGAAAGTCTGATAAACGCCGGAAAAATGACTAAGTAAAAAAAAAATATTTTCAACTTTTTTCAATTTTACCCCCGTGGGATATATATTCTACCCACACACATTTGGAACTCTCCTGGGGTACCCTCACACATATTATTCCCTCATTTAGTGGATATTTTCACAAAAAAGTGAAATTTTCAAAAATCCAGAAAATTGGCTGAAAACGACTAAATATCAAGAACTCATTGGGCGAATCGCTCTGAAACTGAAATCGGAATGCTCACTAACATTTCCCCAATCTGAAAGTCTGACGAACGCCGGAAAGATGACTAAGTCCAAAAAAACATTTTTTCAAATTTTTTTCGCTTTTACCCCCGTGGGATACATATTCTACCCACACACATTTGGAACTCTCCTGGGGTACCCTCACACATATTATTCCCTCATTTAGTGGATATTTTCACAAAAAAGTGAAATTTTCAAAAATCCAGAAAATTGGCTGAAAACGACTAAATATCAAGAACTCATTGGGCGAATCGCTCTGGAAGTGAAATCAGAACGCTCACTGACATTTCCCCTATCTGGAAGTCTGATAAACGCCGGAAAAATGACTAAGGCCAAAAAAAAAATTTTTTCAACTTTTTTCAATTTTACCCCCGTGGGATATATATTCTACCAACACACATTTGGAACTCTCCTGGGGTACCTTCACACATATTATTCCCTCATTTAGTGGATATTTTCACAAAAAAGTGAAATTTTCAAAAATCCAGAAAACTGGCTGAAAACGACTTAATATCAAGGACTCATTGGGCGAATCGCCCTGGAACTGAAATCGGAACGCTCACTGACATTTGCCCTATCTAAAAGTCTGATAAACGTCGGAAAAGTGACTAAGTCCAAAAAAAATTTTTTTTCAACTTTTTTCAATTTTACCCTCGTGGGATATATATTCTACCCACACACATTAGGAACTCTCCTGGGGTACCCTCACACATATTATTCCCTCATTTAGTGGATATTCTCACAAAAAAGTGAAATTTTCAAAAATCCAGAAAATTGGCTGAAAAAGACAAAATATCAAGGACTCATTGGGCGAATCGCTCTGGAACTGAAATCGGAATGCTCACTGACATTTCCCCTATCTGAAAGTCTGATAAACGCCGGAAAAATGACTAACTCCAAAAAAAAAATTTTTTCAACTTTTTTCAATTTTACCCCCGTGGGATATATATTCTGCCCACACACATTTGGAACTCTCCTAGGGTACCCTCACACATATTATTACTTCATTTAGTGGATATTTTCACAAAAAAGTGAAATTTTCAAAAATCCAGAAAATTGGCTGAAAAAGACTAAATATCAAGGACTCATTTGGCGAATCGCTCTGGAACTGAAATCGGAACACTCACTGACATTTCCCATATCTGAAAGTCTGATAAACGCCGGAAAAATGACTAAGTAAAAAAAATATATTTTCAACTTTTTTCAATTTTACCCCCGTGGGATATATATTCTACCCACACACATTTGGAACTCTCCTGGGGTACCCTCACACATATTATTCCCTCATTTAGTGGATATTTTCACAAAAAAGTGAAATTTTCAAAAATCCAGAAAATTGGCTGAAAAAGACTAAATATCAAGGACTCATTGGGCGAATCGCTCTGGAACTGAAATCGGAACGCTCACTGACATTTCCCCTATCTGAAAGTCTGATAAACGCAGGTAAAATGATTAAGTCCAAAAAAAAAAAATTTCAACTTTTTTCAATTATACCCCGTGGGAAATATATTCTACCCACACACATTTGGAACTCTCCTGGGGTACCCTCACACATGTTATTCCCTCATTTAGTGGATATTTTCACAAAAAAAGTGAAATGTTAAAAAATCCAGAAAATTGGCTGGAAAAGACTAAATATCAAGGACTCATTGGGCGAATCGCTCTGGAACTGAAATCGGAACGCTCACTGACATTTCCTCTATCTGAAAATCTTATACACTCCGGAAAAATGACGAAGTCCAAAAAAAACAATTTTTTCAACTTTTTTCAGTTTTACCCCCGTGGGATACATATTCTACCCACACACATTTGGAACTCTCCTGGGGTACCCTCACACATATTATTCCCTCATTTAGTGGATATTTTCACAAAAAAGTGAAATTTTCAAAAATCCAGAAAATTGGCTGAAAACGACTAAATATCAAGAACTCATTGGGCGAATCGCTCTGAAACTGAAATCGGAATGCTCACTGACATTTCCCCAATCTGAAATCTGACGAACGCCGGAAAGATGACTAAGTCCAAAAAAACATTTTTTCAAATTTTTTTCGGTTTTACCCCCGTGGGATACATATTCTACCCACACACATTTGGAACTCTCCTGGGTTACCCTCACACATATTATTCCCTCATTTAGTGGATATTTTCACAAAAAAGTGAAATGTTAAAAAATCCAGAAAATTGGCTGAAAAAGACTAAATATCAAGGACTCATTGGGCGAATCGCTCTGGAACTGAAATCGGAACGCTCACTGACATTTCCCCTATCTGAAAGTCTGATAAACGCAGGTAAAATGATTAAGTCCAAAAAAAAAAAATTTCAACTTTTTTCAATTATACCCCGTGGGAAATATATTCTACCCACACACATTTGGAACTCTTCTTGGGTACCCTCACACTTATTATTCCCTCATTTAGTGGATATTTTCACAAAAAAGTGAAATGTTAAAAAATCCAGAAAATTGGCTGAAAAAGACTAAATATCAAGGACTCATTGGGCGAATCGCTCTGGAACTGAAATCGGAACGCTCACTGACATTTCCCCTATCTGAAAGTCTGATAAACGCAGGTAAAATGATTAAGTCCAAAAAAAAAAAATTTCAACTTTTTTCAATTATACCCCGTGGGAAATATATTCTACCCACACACATTTGGAACTCTCCTGGGGTACCCTCACACATGTTATTCCCTCATTTAGTGGATATTTTCACAAAAAAAGTGAAATGTTAAAAAATCCAGAAAATTGGCTGGAAAAGACTAAATATCAAGGACTCATTGGGCGAATCGCTCTGGAACTGAAATCGGAACGCTCACTGACATTTCCTCTATCTGAAAATCTTATACACTCCGGAAAAATGACGAAGTCCAAAAAAAACAATTTTTTCAACTTTTTTCAGTTTTACCCCCGTGGGATACATATTCTACCCACACACATTTGGAACTCTCCTGGGGTACCCTCACACATATTATTCCCTCATTTAGTGGATATTTTCACAAAAAAGTGAAATTTTCAAAAATCCAGAAAATTGGCTGAAAACGACTAAATATCATGAACTCATTGGGCGAATCGCTCTGAAACTGAAATCGGAATGCTCACTGACATTTCCCCAATCTGAAATCTGACGAACGCCGGAAAGATGACTAAGTCCAAAAAAAATTTTTTTTCAACTTTTTTCAATTTTACCCTCGTGGGATATATATTCTACCCACACACATTAGGAACTCTCCTGGGGTACCCTCACACATATTATTCCCTCATTTAGTGGATATTCTCACAAAAAAGTGAAATTTTAAAAAATCCAGAAAATTGGCTGAAAAAGACAAAATATCAAGGACTCATTGGGCGAATCGCTCTGGAACTGAAATCGGAATGCTCACTGACATTTCCCCTATCTGAAAGTCTGATAAACGCCGGAAAAATGACTAACTCCAAAAAAAAAATTTTTTTAACTTTTTTCAATTTTACCCCTGTGGGATATATATTCTGCCCACACACATTTGGAACTCTCCTAGGGTACCCTCACACATATTATTACTTCATTTAGTGGTTATTTTCACAAAAAAGTGAAATTTTCAAAAATCCAGAAAATTGGCTGAAAAAGACTAAATATCAAGGACTCATTTGGCGAATCGCTCTGGAACTGAAATCGGAACACTCACTGACATTTCCCATATCTGAAAGTCTGATAAACGCCGGAAAAATGACTAAGTAAAAAAAAAATATTTTCAACTTTTTTCAATTTTACCCCCGTGGGATATATATTCTACCCACACACATTTGGAACTCTCCTGGGGTACCCTCACACATATTATTCCCTCATTTAGTGGATATTTTCACAAAAAAGTGAAATTTTCAAAAATCCATAAAATTGGCTGAAAAAGACTAAATATCAAGGACTCATTGGGCGAATCACTCTGGAACTGAAATCACAACGCTCACTGACATTTCCCCTATCTGAAAGTCTGATAAACGCCGGAAAAATGACTAAGTAAAAAAAAAATATTTTCAACTTTTTTCAATTTTACCCCCGTGGGATATATATTCTACCCACACACATTTGGAACTCTCCTGGGGTACCCTCACACATATTATTCCCTCATTTAGTGGATATTTTCACAAAAAAGTGAAATTTTCAAAAATCCAGAAAATTGGCTGAAAACGACTAAATATCAAGAACTCATTGGGCGAATCGCTCTGGAAATGAAATCGGAACACTCAATGACATTTCCCCTATCTGAAAGTCTGATAAACGCCGGAAAAATGACTAAGTAAAAAAAAAATTTTTTTCAACTTTTTTCAATTTTACCCCCGTGGGATATATATTATACCCACATACATTTGGAACTCTCCTGGGGTACCCTCACACATATTATTACTTCATTTAGTGGATATTTTCACAAAAAAGTGAAATTTTCAAAAATCCAGAAAATTGGCTGAAAACGACTAAATATCAAGGACTCATTGGGCGAATCGCTCTGGAACTGAAATCGGAATGCTCACTGACAATTGCCCTATCTGAAAGTCTGATAAACGCCGGAAAAATGACTTAAGTCCAAAAAAAAATTTTTTTTTAACTTTTTTCAATTTTACCCCCGTGGAATATATATTCTACCCACATACATTTGGAACTCTCCTGGGGTACCCTCACACATATTATTACTTCATTTAGAGGATATTTTCACAAAAAAGTGAAATTTTCAAAAATCCAGAAAATTGGCTGAAAACGACTAAATATCAAGGACGCATTGGGCGAAACGGTCTGGAGGTGAAATCGGAATGCTCACTGATATTTCTCCTATCTGAAAGTCTGATAAACGCTGAAAAAAGGACTGAGTCAAAAAAGAATTTTTTTCAACTTTTTTCAATTTTACCCCCGTGGGATATATATTCTACCCACACACATTTGGAACTCTCCTGGGGTACCCTCACACATATTATTCCCTCATTTAGTGGATATTTTCACAATAAAGTGAAATTTTCAAAAATCCAGAAAATTGGCTGAAAACGACTAAATATCAAGGACTCATTGGGCGAATCACTCTGGAACTGAAATCGGAACACTCACTGACATTTCCCCTATCTGAAAGTCTGATAAACGCCGGAAAAATGACTAAGACCAAAAAAAAAATTTTTCAACTTTTTTCAATTTTACCCCGTGGGATATACTGTATATTCTACCGACACTCATTTGGAACTCTCCTGGGGTACCCTCACACATATTATTCCCTCATTTAGTGGATATTTTCACAAAAAAGTGAAATTTTCAAAAATCCAGAAAATTGGCTGAAAACGACTAAATATCAAGGACTCATTGGGCGAATCGCTCTGGAACTGAAATCGGAACACTCACTGACATTTGCCCTATCTGAAAGTCTGATAAACACCGGAAAAATGACTAAGTCCAAAAAAAATTTTTTTTCAACTTTTTTCAATTTTACCCCCGTGGGATATATATTCTACCCACACACATTTGGAACTCTCCTGGGGTACCCTCACACATATTATTCCCTCATTTAGTGGATATTTTCACAAAAAAGTGAAATTTTCAAAAATCCAGAAAATTGGCTAAAAAAGACTAAATATCAAGGACTCATTGGGCGAATCGCCCTGGAACTGAAATCGGATTGCTCACTGACATTTCCCCTATCTGAAAGTCTGATAAACGCAGGAAAAATGACTAACTCCAAAAAAAAAATTTTTTCAACTTTTTTCAATTTTACCCCCGTGGGATATATATTCTGCCCACACACATTTGGAACTCTCCTAGGGTACCCTCACACATATTATTACTTCATTTAGTGGATATTTTCACAAAAAAGTGAAATTTTCAAAAATCCAGAAAATTGGCTGAAAAAGAGTAAATATCAAGGACTCATTGGGCGAATCGCTCTGGAACTGAAATCAGAACACTCAATGACATTTCCCATATCTGAAAGTCTGATAAACGCCGGAAAAATGACTAAGTAAAAAAAAAATATTTTCAAATTTTTTAAATTTTACCCCCGTGGGATATATATTCTACCCACACACATTTGGAACTCTCCTGGGGTACCCTCACACATATTATTCCCTCATTTAGTGGATATTTTCACAAAAAAGTGAAATTTTCAAAAATCCATAAAATTGGCTGAAAAAGACTAAATATCAAGGACTCATTTGGCGAATCGCTCTGGAACTGAAATCGGAACGCTCACTGACATTTCCCCTATCTGAAAGCCTGATAAACGCCGGAAAAATGACTAAGTCCAAAAAAAAATTTTTTTCAACTTTTTCAATTTTACACCCGTGCGATATATATTCTACCCACACACATTTGGAACTCTCCTGGGGTACCCTCACACATATTATTCCCTCATGTAGTGCATATTTTCACAAAAAAGTGAAATTTTCAAAAATCCAGAAAATTGGCAGAAAAAGACTAAATATCAAGAACTCATTGGGCGAATCGCTCTGGAACTGAAATCGGAATGCTCACTGACATTTCCCGAATCTGAAAGTCTGACAAACGCCGGAAAAATGACTAAGTCCAAAAAAACATTTTTTCAACTTTTTTCAGTTTTACCCCCGTGGGATACATATTCTACCCACACACATTTGGGACTCTCCTGGGGTACCCTCACACATATTATTCCCTCATTTAGTGGATATTTTCACAAAAAAGTGAAATTTTCAAAAATTCAGAAAATTGGCTGAAAACGACTAAATATCAAGAACTCATTGGGCGAGTCGCTCTGGAACTGAAATCGGAACGCTCACTGACATTTCCCCAATCTGAAAGTCTAACAAACGCCGGAAAAATGACTAAGTCCAAAAAAAACATTTTTTCAACTTTTTTCAGTTTTACCCCCGTGGGATACATATTCTACCCACACACATTTGGAACTCTCCTGGGGTACCGTCACACATATTATTCCCTCATGTAGTGCATATTTTCACAAAAAAGTGAAATTTTCAAAAATCCAGAAAATTGGCAGAAAAAGACTAAATATCAAGGACTCATTGGGCGAATCGCTCTGGAACTGAAATCGGAACGCTCACTGACATTTGCCCTATCTGAAAGTCTGATAAACGCAGGTAAAATGATTAAGTCCAAAAAAAAAATTTTTCAACTTTTTTCAATTATACCCCGTGGGAAATATATTCTACCCACACACATTTGGAACTCTCCTGGGGTACCCTCACACATATTATTCCCTCATTTAGTGGATATTTTCACAAAAAAAGTGAAATGTTAAAAAATCCAGAAAATTGGCTGGAAAAGACTAAATATCAAGGAGTCATTGGGCGAATCTCTCTGGAACTGAAATCGGAACGCTCACTGACATTTCCCCTATCTGAAAGTCTGATAAACGCCGGAAAAATGACTAAGTCCAAAAAAAAAATTTTTTCAACTTTTTTCAATTTTACCCACGTGGGATATATATACTACCCAAACACATTTGGAACTCTCCTGGGGTACCCTCACACATATTATTCCCTCATTTAGTGGATATTTTCACAAAAAAGTGAAATTTTCAAAAATCCAGAAAATTGGCAGAAAAAGACTAAATATCAAGGACTCATTGGGCGAATCGCTCTGGAAATGAAATCGGAACGCTCACTGACATTTCCCCTATCTCAAAGTCTGATAAACGCAGGTAAAATGATTAAGTCCAAAAAAAAAAATTTTCAACTTTTTTCAATTATACCCCGTGGGAAATACATTCTACCCACACACATTTGGAACTCTCCTTGGGTACCCTCACACATGTTATTCCCTCATTTAGTGGATATTTTCACAAAAAAAGTGAAATGTTAAAAAATCCAGAAAATTGGCTGGAAAAGACTAAATATCAAGGACTCATTGGGCGAATCGCTCTGGAACTGAAATCGGAACGCTCACTGACATTTCCCCTATCTGAAAGTCTTATACACTCCGGAAATATGACGAAGTCCAAAAAAAACAATTTTTTCAACTTTTTTCAGTTTTACCCCCGTGGGATACATATTCTACCCACACACATTTGGAACTCTCCTGGGCTACCCTCACACATATTATTCCCTCATTTAGTGGATATTTTCACAAAAAAGTGAAATTTTCAAAAATCCAGAAAATTGGCTGAAAACGACTAAATATCAAGAACTCATTGGGAGAATCGCTCTGGAACTGAAATCGAAATGCTCACTGACATTTCCCCTTTCTGAAAGTCTGATAAACGCTGGAAAAATGACTAAGGCTAAAAAAAATTTTTTTTCAACTTTTTTGAATTTTACCCCCGCGGGATATATATTATACCCACACACATTAGGAACTCTCCTGATGTACCCTCACACATATTGTTCCCTCATTTAGTGGAAATTTTCACAAAAAAGTGAAATTTTCAAAAATCCAGAAAATTGGCTGAAAAAAACTAAATATCAATGACTCATTGGGCGAATCGCTCTGGAACTGAAATCGGAATGCTCAATGACATTTGCCCTATCTGAAAGTCTTATAAACGCCGGAAAAATGACAAAGTCCAAAAAAAAGTTTTTTTCAACTTTTTTCAGTTTTACCCCGTGGGATATATATTCTACCCACACACATTTGGAACTCTCCTGTGGTACCCTCACACATATTATTACCTCATTTAGTGTCTATTTTCACAAAAAAAGTGAAATTTTGAAAAATCCAGAAAATTGGCTGAAAACGACTAAATATCAAGGACTCATTGGGCGAATCGCTCTGGAACTAAAATCGGAATGCTCACTGACATTTGCCCTATCTGAAAGTCTGATAAACGCCAGAAAAATGACTAAGTCCAAAAAAAAGTTTTTTTCAACTTTTTTCAGTTTTACCCCGTGGGATATATATTCTACCCACACACATTTGGAACTCTCCGGGGGAACTCTCACACATATTATTCCCTCATTTAGTGGATATTTTCACAAAAAAGTGACATTTTCAAAAATCCAGAAAATTGGCTGAAAACGACTAAATATCAAGGACTCATTGGGCGAATCGCTCTGGAACTGAAATCGCAATGCTCACTGACATTTGCCCTATCTGAAAGTCTGATAAACGGCGGAAAAATGACAGTCGAAAAAAAAAATTTTTTCAATTTTTTTCAATTTTACCCCCGTGGGATATATATTCTACCCACACACATTTGGAACTCTCCTGGGGAACTCTCACACATATTATTCCCTCATTTAGTGGATATTTTCACAAAAAAGTGACATTTTCAAAAATCCAGAAAATTGGCTGAAAACGACTAAATATCAAGGACTCATTGGGCGAATCGCTCTGGAACTGAAATCGGAATGATCACTTACATTTGCCCTATCTGAAAGTCTGATAAACGCCGGAAAAATTACTAAGTCCAAAAAAAAATTTTTTTCAACTTTTTTCAATTTTACCCCCGTGGGATATATATTCTACCCACACACATTTGGAACTCGCCTGGGGTACCCTCACACATATTATTCCCTCATTTAGTGGATATTTTCACAAAAAAGTGAAATTTTCAAAAATCCAGAAAATTGGCTGAAAACGACTAAATATCAAGGACTCATTGGGCGAATCGCTCTGGAACTGAAATAGGAACGCTCACTGACATTTGCCCTATCTGAAAGTCTGATAAACGCCGGAAAAATGACTAAGTCCAAAAAAAAATTTTTTTAAACTTTTTTCAATCTTACACCCGTGGGATATATATTCAGCCCACACACATTTGGAACTCTCCAGGGGAACCCTCACACATATTATTCCCTCATTTAGTGGATATTTTCACAAAAAAGTGAAATTTTCAAAAATCCAGAAAATTGGCTGAAAACGACTAAATATCAAAGACTCATTGGGCGAATAGCTCTGGAACTGAAATCGGAACGCTCACTGACATTTCCCCTATCTGAAAGTCTGATAAACGCCGGAAAAATGACTAAGTCCAAAAAAATTTTTTTTTCAACTTTTTTCAATTTTACCCCCGTGGGATATATATTCTACCCACACACATTTGGAACTCTCCTGGGGTACCCTCACACATATTATTCTCTCATTTAGTGGATATTTTCACAAAAAAGTGAAATTTTCAAAAATCCAGAAAATTGGCTGAAAACGACTAAATTTCAAGGACTCATTGGGCGAATCGCTCTGGAACTGAAATCAGAACGATCACTGACATTTGCCCTATCTGAAAGTCTGATAAACGCCGGAAAAATGACTAAGTCGAAAAAAATTTTTTTTTTTACTTTTTTTAATTTTACCCCCGTGGGATATATATTCTACCCACACACATTTGGAACTCTCCTGGGGAACTCTCACACATATTATTCCCTCATTTAGAGGATATTTTCACAAAAAAGTGACATTTTCAAAAATCCAGAAAATTGGCTGAAAACGACTAAATATCACGGACTCATTGGGCGAATCGCTCTGGAACTTAAATCGGAACGCTCACTGACATTTGCCCTATCTGAAAGTCTGATAAACGCCGGAAAAATGACTAAGTCGAAAAAATTTTTTTTTTTTACTTTTTTCAATTTTACCCCCGTGGGATATATATTCTACCCACACACATTTGGAACTCTCCTGGGGAACTCTCACACATATTATTCCCTCATTTAGAGGATATTTTCACAAAAAAGTGAAATTTTCAAAAATCCAGAAAATTGGCTGAAAACCACTAAATATCAAAGACTCATTGGGCGAATCGATCTTGAGCTGAAATCGGAATGCTCACTGACATTTGCCCTATCTGAAAGTCTGATAAACGCCGGAAAAATCACTAAGTCCAAAAAAAAATTTTTTTAAACTTTTTTCAATTTTACCCCGTGGGATATATATTCTAACCACACACATTTGGAACTCTCCTGGGGTACCCTCACACATATTATTCCCTCATTTAGTGGATATTTTCACAAAAAAGTGAAATTTTCAAAAATCCAGAAAATTGGCTGAAAACGACTAAATATCAAGGACTCATTGGTCGAATCGCTCTGGAACTGAAATCGGAACGCTCACTGACATTTGCCCTATCTGAAAGTCTGATAAACGCCGGAAAAATGACTAAGTCCAAAAAAAAATTTTTTTCAACTTTTTTCAATTTTACCCCCGTGGGATATATATTCTACCCACACACATTTGGAACTCTCCTGGGGTACCGTCACACATATTATTCCCTCATTTAGTGGATATTTTCACAAAAAAGTGAAATTTTCAAAAATCCAGAAAATTGGCTGAAAACGACTAAATATCAAGGACTCATTGGGCGAATCGCTCTGGAACTGAAATCGGAACGCTCACTGACATTTCCCCTATCTGAAAGTTGATAAACGCCGGAAAAATGACTAAGTCCAAAAAAAAATTTTTTTCAACTTTTTTCAATTTTACCCCAGTGGGATATATATTCTACCCACACAAATTTGGAACTCTCCTGGGGAACTCTCACACATATTATTCCCTCATTTAGTGGATATTTTCACAAAAAAGTGACATTTTCAAAAATCCAGAAAATTGGCTGAAAACTACTAAATATCAAGGACTCATTGGGCGAATCGCTCTGGAACTGAGAATCGGAACGCTCACTGACATTTGCCCTATCTGAAAGTCTGATAAACGCCGGAAAAATGACTAAGTCCAAAAAAAAATTTTTTTAAACTTTTTTCAATCTTACCCCCGTGGGATATATATTCTGCCCACACACCTTTGGAACTCTCCAGGGGAGCCCTCACACATATTATTCCCTCATTTAGTGGATATTTTCACAAAAAAGTGAAATTTTGAAAAATCCAGAAAATTGGCTGAAAACCACTAAATATCAAAGACTCATTGGGAGAATCGCTCTTGAACTGAAATCGGAATGCTCACTGACATTTGCCCTATCTGAAAGTCTGATAAACGCCGGAAAAATCACTAAGTCCAAAAAAAAATTGGTTTCAACTTTTTTCAATTTTACCCCGTGGGATATATATTCTACCCACACACATTTGGAACTCTCCTGGGGTACCCTCACACATATTATTCTCTCATTTAGTGGATATTTTCACAAAAAAGTGAAATTTTCAAAAATCCAGAAAATTGGCTGAAAACGACTAAATTTCAAGGACTCATTGGGCGAATCGCTCTGGAACTGAAATCGGAACGCTCACTGACATTTGCCCTATCTGAAAGTCTGATAAACGCCGGAAAAATGACTAAGTCGAAAAAAATTTTTTTTTTTACTTTTTTCAATTTTACCCCCGTGGGATATATATTCTACCCACACACATTTGGAACTCTCCTGGGGAACTCTCACACATATTATTCCCTCATTTAGTGGATATTTTCACAAAAAAGTGAAATTTTCAAAAATCCAGAAAATTCGCTGAAAACGACTAAATATCAAGGACTCATTGGGCGAATCGCTCTGGAACTGAAATAGGAACGCTCACTGACATTGCTCTATCTGAAAGTCTGATAAAAGCGCGGAAAAATGACTAAGTCCAAAAAAAAAAATTTTACAACTTTTTTCAATTTTACCCCCGTGGGATATATATTCTACCCACACACATTTGGAACTCTCCTGGGGTACCCTCACACATATTATTCCCTCATTTAGTGGATATTTTCACAAAAAAGTGAAATTTTCAAAAATCCAGAAAATTGGCTGAAAACGACTAAATATCAAGGACCCATTGGGCGAATCGCTCTGGAACTGAAATCGGAACGCTCACTGACATTTCCCCTCTCTGAAAGTCTGATAAACGCCGGAAAAATGACTAAGTCCAAAAAAAAATTTTTTTCAACTTTTTTCAATTTTACCCCCGTGTGATATATATTCTACCCATACACATTTGGAACTCTCCTGGGGTACCCTCACACATATTATTCCCTCATTTAGTGGATATTTTCACAAAAAAGTGAAATTTTCAAAAATCCAGAGAATTGGCTGAAAACGACTAAATATCAAGGACTCATTGGGCGAATCGCTCTGGAACTGAAATCGGAATGCTCACTGACATTTGCCCTATCTGAAAGTCTGATAAACGCCGGAAAAAAGACTAAGTCGAAAAAAAAAAATTTTTCAACTTTTCTCAATTTTACCCCGTGGGATATATATTCTACCCACACACATTTGGAACTCTCCTGGGGAACTCTCACACTTATTATTCCCTCATTTAGTGGATATTTTCACAAAAAAGTGACATTTTCAAAAATCCAGAAAATTGGCTGAAAACGACTAAACATCAAGGACTCATTGGGCAAATCGCTCTGGAACTGAAATCGGAACGCTCACTGACATTTCCAATATCTGAAAGTCTGATAAACGCCGGAAAAATGACTAAGTCCAAAAAAAAAATTTTTTTAAACTTTTTTCAATTTTACGCCCGTGGCATATATATTCTACCCACACACATTTGGAACTCTCCTGGGGTTCCCTCACAAATATTATTCCCTCATTTAGTGGATATTTTCACAAAAAAGTGAAATTTTTAAAAATCCAGAAAATTGGCTGAAAACGACTAAATATAAAGGACTCATTGGGCGAATCGCTCTGGAACTGAAATCGGAACGCTCACTGACATTTCCCCTATCTGAAAGTCTGATAAACGCCAGAAAAATGACTAAGTCCAAAAAAATTTTTTTTTCAACTTTTTTCAATTTTACCCCCATGGGATATATATTCTACCCACACACATTTGGAACTCTCCTGGGGTACCCTCACACATATTATTCCCTCATTTAGTGGATATTTTCACAAAAAAGTGAAATTTTCAAAAATCCAGAAAATTGGCTGAAAACGACTAAATATCAAGGACTCATTGGGCGAATCACTCTGGAACTGAAATCGGAACGCTCACTGACATTTCCCCTATCTGAAAGTTGATAAACGCCGGAAAAATGACTAAGTCCAAAAAAAAATTTTTTTCAACTTTTTTCAATTTTACCCCCGTGGGATATATATTCTACCCACACACATTTGGAACTCTCCTGGGGTACCCTCACACATATTATTCCCTCATTTAGTGGATATTTTCACAAAAAAGTGAAATTTTCAAAAATCCAGAAAATTGGCTGAAAACGACTTAATATCAAAGACTCATTGGGCAAATAGCTCTGGAACTGAAATCGGAATGCTCACTGACATTTGCCCTATCTGAAAGTCTGATAAACGCCGGAAAAATCATTAAGTCCAAAAAAAAATTGTTTTCAACTTTTTTCAATTTTACCCCGTGGGATATATATTCGACCCACACACATTTGGAACTCTCCTGGGGTACCCTCACACATATTATTCTCTCATTTAGTGGATATTTTCACAAAAAAGTGAAATTTTCAAAAATCCAGAAAATTGGCTGAAAATGACTAAATATCAAGAACGCATTGGGCGAATCGCTCTGGAACTGAAATCAGAACGATCACTGACATTTGCCCTATCTGAAAGTCTGATAAACGCCGGAAAAATGACTGAGTCCAAAAAAAAAATTTTTTTAAACTTTTTTCAATTTTACGCCCGTGGCATATATATTCTACCCACACACATTTGGAACTCTCCTGGGGTACCCTCACACATATTATTCCCTCATTTAGTGGATATTTTCACAAAAAAGTGACATTTTCAATAATCCAGAAAATTGGCTGAAAACGACTAAATATCAAGGACTCATTGGGCGAATCGCTCTGGAACTGAAATCGGAACGCTCACTGACATTTCCCCTATCTGAAAGTCTGATAAACGCCGGAAAAATGACTAAGTCCAAAAAAAATGTTTTTCAACTTTTTTCAATTTTACCCCCGTGGGATATATATTCTACACACACACATTTGGAACTCTCCTGGGGTACCCTCACACATATTATTCTCTCATTTAGTGGATATTTTCACAAAAAAGTGAAATTTTCAAAAATCCAGAAAATTGGCTGAAAACGACTAAATATCAAGGACTCATTGGTCGAATGGCTCTGGAACTGAAATTGGAACGCTCACTGACATTTGCCCTATCTGAAAGTCTGATAAACGCCGGAAAAATGACTAAGTCCAAAAAAAAATTTTTTTAAACTTTTTTCAATCTTACACCCGTGGGATATATATTCTGCCCACACACATTTGGAACTCTCCAGGGGAACCCTCACACATATTATTCCCTCATTTAGTGGATATTTTCACAAAAAAGTGAAATTTTCAAAAATCCAGAAAATTGGCTGAAAACGACTAAATATCAAGGACTCATTGGGCGAATCGCTCTGGAACTGAAATCGGAACGCTCACTGACATTTCCCCTATCTGAAAGTCTGATAAACGCCAGAAAAATGACTAAGTCCAAAAAAATTTTTTTTTCAACTTTTTTCAATTTTACCCCCATGGGATATATATTCTACCCACACACATTTGGAACTCCCCTGGGGTACCCTCACACATATTATTCCCTCATTTAGTGGATATTTTCACAAAAAAGTGAAATTTTCAAAAATCCAGAAAATTGGCTGAAAACGACTAAATATCAAGGACTCATTGGGCGAATCGCTCTGGAACTGAAATAGGAATGCTCACTGACATTGCTCTATCTGAAAGTCTGATAAAAGCGCGGAAAAATGACTAAGTCCAAAAAAAAAAATTTTTCAACTTTTTTCAATTTTACCCCCGTGGGATATAAATTCTACCCACACACATTTGGAACTCTCCTGGGGTACCCTCACACATATTATTCCCTCATTTAGTGGATATTTTCACAAAAAAGTGAAATTTTCAAAAATCCAGAAAATTGGCTGAAAACGACTAAATATCAAGGACTCATTGGGCGAATCGCTCTGGAACTGAAATCGGAACGCTCACTGACATTTCCCCTATCTGAAAGTCTGATAAACGCCGGAAAAATGACTAAGTCCAAAAAAAAAATTTTTTTAAACTTTTTTCAATTTTACGCCCGTGGCATATATATTCTACCCACACACATTTGGAACTCTCCTGGGGTACCCTCACAAATATTATTCCCTCATTTAGTGGATATTTTCACAAAAAAGTGAAATTTTTAAAAATCCAGAAAATTGGCTGAAAACGACTAAATATAAAGGACTCATTGGGCGAATCGCTCTGGAACTGAAATTGGAACGCTCACTGACATTTGCCCTATCTGAAAGTCTGATAAATGCCGGAAAAATGACTAAGTCCAAAAAAAATTTTTTTTAAACTTTTTTCAATCTGACCCCCGTGGGATATATATTCTGTCCACACACATTTGGAACTCTTCAGGGGAACCCTCACACATATTATTCCCTCATTTAGTGGATATTTTCACAAAAAAGTGAAATTTTCAAAAATCCAGAAAATTGGCTGAAAACGACTAAATATCAAGGACTCATTGGGCGAATCGCTCTGGAACTGAAATCGGAACGCTCACTGACATTTCCCCTATCTGAAAGTCTGATAAACGCCGGATAAATGACTAAGTCCAAAAAAAAATTTTTTCAAATTTTTTCAATTTTACCCCTTGGGATATATATTCTACCCACACACATTTGGAACTCTCCTGGGGTACCCTCACACATATTATTCTCTCATTTAGTGGATATTTTCACAAAAAAGTGACATTTTCAAAAATCCAGAAAATTGGCTGAAAACGACTAAATATCAAGGACTCATTGGGCGAATCGCTCTGGAACTGAAATCGGAACGCTCACTGACATTTGCCCTATCTGAAAGTCTGATAAACGCCGGAAAAATGACTAAGTCCAAAAAAAAAAATTTTTCAATTTTTTTCAATTTTACCCTGTGGGATATATATTCTGCCCACACACATTTGGAACTCTCCTGGGGTGCCCTCACACATATTATTCTCTCATTTAGTGGATATTTTCAAAAAAAGTAAAATTTTCAAAAATCCAGAAAATTGGCTGAAAACGACTAAATATCAAGGACGTATTGGGCGAATCGCTCTGGAACTGAAATTGGAACGCTCACTGACATTTGCCCTTTCTGAAAGTCTGATAAACGCCGGAAAAATGACTAAGTCCAAAAAAAAATTTTTTTAAACTTTTTTCAATCTTACCCCCGTGGGATATATATTCTGCCCACACACATTTGGAACTCTCCAGGGGAACCCTCACACATATTATTCCCTCATTTAGTGGATATTTTCACAAAAAAGTGAAATTTTCAAAAATCCAGAAAATTGGCTGAAAACCACTAAATATCAAAGACTCATTGGGCGAATCGCTCTTGAACTGAAATCGGAATGCTCACTGACATTTGCCCTATCTGAAAGTCTGATAAACGCCGGAAAAATCACTAAGTCCAAAAAAAAATTGTTTTCAATTTTTTTCAATTTTACCCCGTGGGATATATATTCTGCCCACACACATTTGGAACTCTCCTGGGGTGCCCTCACACATATTATTCTCTCATTTAGTGGATATTTTCAAAAAAAGTGAAATTTTCAAAAATCCAGAAAATTGGCTGAAAACGACTAAATATCAAGGACTCATTGGGCGAATCGCTCTGGAACTGAAATTGGAACGCTCACTGACATTTGCCCTTTCTGAAAGTCTGATAAACGCCAGAAAAATGACTAAGTCCAAAAAAAAATTTTTTTAAACTTTTTTCAATCTTACACCCGTGGGATATATATTCTGCCCACACACATTTGGAACTCTCCAGGGGAACCCTCACACATATTATTCCCTCATTTAGTGGATATTTTCACAAAAAAGTGAAATTTTCAAGAATCCAGAAAATTGGCTGAAAACGACTAAATATCAAGGACTCATTGGGCGAATCGCTCTGGAACTGAAATTGGAATGCTCACTGACATTTGCCCTATCTCAAAGTCTGATAAACGCCGGAAAAATGACTAAGTCCAAAAAAAAATTTTTTTAAACTTTTTTCAATCTTGCACCCGTGGGATATATATTCTGCCCACACACATTTGGAACTCTCCAGGGGAACCCTCACACATATTATTCCCTCATTTAGTGGATATTTTCACAAAAAAGTGAAATTTTCAAGAATCCAGAAAATTGGCTGAAAACGACTAAATATCAAGGACTCATTGGGCGAATCGCTCTGGAACTGAAATTGGAATGCTCACTGACATTTGCCCTATCTCAAAGTCTGATAAACGCCGGAAAAATGACTAAGTCCAAAAAAAAATTTTTTTAAACTTTTTTCAATCTTGCACCCGTGGGATATATATTCTGCCCACACACATTTGGAACTCTCCAGGGGAACCCTCACACATATTATTCCCTCATTTAGTGGATATTTTCACAAAAAAGTGAAATTTTCAAAAATCCAGAAAATTGGCTGAAAACGACTTAATATCAAAGACTCATTGGGCGAATAGCTCTGGAACTGAAATCGGAATGCTCACTGACATTTGCCCTATCAGAAAGTCTGATAAACGCCGGAAAAATCACTAAGTCCAAAAAAAAATTGTTTTCAACTTTTTTCAATTTTACCCCGTGGGATATATATTCTACCCACACACATTTGGAACTCTCATGGGGTACCCTCACACATATTATTCTCTCATTTAGTGGATATTTTCACAAAAAAGTGAAATTTTCAAAAATCCAGAAAATTGGCTGAAAATGACTAAATATCAAGAACTCATTGGGCGAATCGCTCTGGAACTGAAATCAGAACGATCACTGACATTTGCCCTATCTGAAAGTCTGATAAACGCCGGAAAAATGACTAAGTCCAAAAAAAAATTTTTTTAAACTTTTTTCAATTTTACGACCGTGGCATATATATTCTACCCACACACATTTGGAACTCTCCTGGGGTACCCTCACACATATTATTCTCTCATTTAGTGGATATTTTCACAAAAAAGTGAAATTTTCAAAAATCCAGAAAATTGGCTGAAAACCACTAAATATCAAGGACTCATTGGGCGAATCGCTCTGGAACTGAAATCGGAATGCTCACTGACATTTGCCCTATCTGAAAGTCTGATAAACGCCGGAAAAATCACTAAGTCCAAAAAAAAATTGTTTTCAATTTTTTTCAATTTTACCCCGTGGGATATATATTCTGCCCACACACATTTGGAACTCTCCTGGGGTGCCCTCACACATATTATTCTCTCATTTAGTGGATATTTTCAAAAAAAGTGAAATTTTCAAAAATCCAGAAAATTTTCTGAAAACGACTAAATATCAAGGACTCATTGGGCGAATCGCTCTGGAACTGAAATTGGAACGCTCACTGACATTTGCCCTTTCTGAAAGTCTGATAAACGCCGGAAAAATGACTAAGTCCAAAAAAAAATTTTTTTAAACTTTTTTCAATCTTACACCCGTGGGATATATATTCTGCCCACACACATTTGGAACTCTTCAGGGGAACCCTCACACATATTATTCCCTCATTTAGTGGATATTTTCACAAAAAAGTGAAATTTTCAAAAATCCAGAAAATTGGCTGAAAACGACTAAATATCAAGGACTCATTGGGCGAATCGCTCTGGAACTGAAATCGGAACGCTCACTGACATTTCCCCTATCTGAAAGTTGATAAACACCGGAAAAATGACTAAGTCCAAAAAAAAATTTTTTTCAACTTTTTTCAATTTTACCCCCGTGGAATATATATTCTACCCACACACATTTGGAACTCTCCTGGGGTACCCTCACACATATTATTCCCTCATTTAGTGGATATTTTCACAAAAAAGTGAAATTTTCAAAAATCCAGAAAATTGGCTGAAAACGACTTAATATCAAAGACTCATTGGGCAAATAGCTCTGGAACTGAAATCGGAATGCTCACTGACATTTGCCCTATCTGAAAGTCTGATAAACGCCGGAAAAATGACTAAGTCCAAAAAAAAATTTTTTTAAACTTTTTTCAATCTTACACCCGTGGGATATATATTCTGCCCACACACATTTGGAACTCTCCAGGGGAACCCTCACACATATTATTCCCTCATTTAGTGGATATTTTCACAAAAAAGTGAAATTTTCAAAAATCCAGAAAATTGGCTGAAAACGACTAAATATCAAGGACTCATTGGGCGAATCGCTCTGGAACTGAAATTGGAACGCTCACTGACATTTGCCCTATCTGAAAGTCTGATAAACGCCGGAAAAATCACTAAGTCCCAAAAAAAATTGTTTTCAACTTTTTTCAATTTTACCCCGTGGGATATATATTCTACCCACACACATTTGGAACTCTCCTGGGGTACCCTCACACATATTATTCTCTCATTTAGTGGATATTTTCACAAAAAAGTGAAATTTTCAAAAATCCAGAAAATTGGCTGAAAATGACTAAATATCAAGAACTCATTGGGCGAATCGCTCTGGAACTGAAATCAGAACGATCACTGACATTTGCCCTATCTGAAAGTCTGATAAACGCCGGAAAAATGACTAAGTCCAAAAAAAAAATTTTTTTAAACTTTTTTCAATTTTACGCCCGTGGCATATATATTCTACCCACACATATTTGGAACTCTCCTGGGGTACCCTCACACATATTATTCCCTCATTTAGTGGATATTTTTACAAAAAAGTGAAATTTTCAAAAATCCAGAAAATTGGCTGAAAACCACTAAATATCAAAGACTCATTGGGCGAATCGCTCTTGAACTGAAATCGGAATGCTCACTGACATTTGCCCTATCTGAAAGTCTGATAAACGCCGGAAAAATCACTAAGTCCAAAAAAAAATTGTTTTCAATTTTTTTCAATTTTACCCCGTGGGATATATATTCTGCCCACACACCTTTGGAACTCTCCTGGGGTGCCCTCACACATATTATTCTCTCATTTAGTGGATATTTTCAAAAAAAGTGAAATTTTCAAAAATCCAGAAAATTGGCTGAAAACGACTAAATATCAAGGACTCATTGGGCGAATCGCTCTGGAACTGAAATTGGAACGCTCACTGACATTTGCCCTTTCTGAAAGTCTGATAAACGCCGGAAAAATGACTAAGTCCAAAAAAAAATTTTTTTAAACTTTTTTCAATCTTGCACCCGTGGGATATATATTCTGCCCACACACATTTGGAACTCTACAGGGGAACCCTCACACATATTATTCCCTCATTTAGTGGATATTTTCACAAAAAAGTGAAATTTTCAAAAATCCAGAAAATTGGCTGAAAACGACTAAATATCAAGGACTCATTGGGCGAATCGCTCTGGAACTGAAATCGGAACGCTCACTGACATTTCCCCTATCTGAAAGTCTGATAAACGCCGGAAAAATGACTAAGTCCAAAAAAAAAATTTTTTTAAACTTTTTTCAATTTTACGCCCGTGGCATATACATTCTACCCACACACATTTGGAACTCTCCTGGGGTACCCTCACACATATTATTCCCTCATTTAGTGGATATTTTCACAAAAAAGTGAAATTTTCAAAAATCCAGAAAATTGGCTGAAAACTACTTAATATCAAAGACTCATTGGGCAAATAGCTCTGGAACTGAAATCGGAATGCTCACTGACATTTGCCCTATCTGAAAGTCTGATAAACGCCGGAAAAATCATTAAGTCCAAAAAAAAATTGTTTTCAACTTTTTTCAATTTTACCCCGTGGGATATATATTCTACCCACACACATTTGGAACTCTCCTGGGGTACCCTCACACATATTATTCTCTCTTTTAGTGGATATTTTCACAAAAAAGTGAAATTTTCAAAAATCCAGAAAATTGGCTGAAAATGACTAAATATCAAGAACGCATTGGGCGAATCGCTCTGGAACTGAAATCAGAACGATCACTGACATTTGCCCTATCTGAAAGTCTGATAAACGCCGGAAAAATGACTAAGTCCAAAAAAAAAATTTTTTTAAACTTTTTTCAATTTTACGCCCGTGGCATATATATTCTACCCACACACATTTGGAACTCTCCTGGGGTACCCTCACACATATTATTCCCTCATTTAGTGGATATTTTCACAAAAAAGTGACATTTTCAATAATCCAGAAAATTGGCTGAAAACGACTAAATATCAAGGACTCATTGGTCGAATGGCTCTGGAACTGAAATTGGAACGCTCACTGACATTTGCCCTATCTGAAAGTCTGATAAACGCCGGAAAAATGACTAAGTCCAAAAAAAAATTTTTTTAAACTTTTTTCAATCTTACACCCGTGGGATATATATTCTGCCCACACACATTTGGAACTCTCCAGGGGAACCCTCACACAGATTATTCCCTCATTTAGTGGATATTTTCACAAAAAAGTGAAATTTTCAAAAATCCAGAAAATTGGCTGAAAATGACTAAATATCAAGAACTCATTGGGCGAATCGCTCTGGAACTGAAATCAGAACGATCACTGACATTTGCCCTATCTGAAAGTCTGATAAACGCCGGAAAAATGACTAAGTCCAAAAAAAAAATTTTTTTAAACTTTTTTCAATTTTACGCCCGTGGCATATATATTCTACCCACACATATTTGGAACTCTCCTGGGGTACCCTCACACATATTATTCCCTCATTTAGTGGATATTTTCACAAAAAAGTGACATTTTCAATAATCCAGAAAATTGGCTGAAAATGACTTAATATCAAGGACTCATTGGGCGAATCGCTCTGGAACTGAAATTGGAACGCTCACTGACATTTCCCCTATCTGAAAGTCTGATAAACGCCGGATAAATGACTAAGTCCAAAAAAAAATTTTTTTCAAATTTTTTCAATTTTACCCCTTGGGATATATATTCTACCCACACACATTTGGAACTCTCCTGGGGTGCCCTCACACATATTATTCTCTCATTTAGTGGATATTTTCAAAAAAAGTGAAATTTTCAAAAATCCAGAAAATTGGCTGAAAACGACTAAATATCAAGGACTCATTGGGCGAATCGCTCTGGAACGGAAATTGGAACGCTCACTGACATTTGCCCTTTCTGAAAGTCTGATAAACGCCGGAAAAATGACTAAGTCCAAAAAAAAATTTTTTTAAACTTTTTTCAATCTTGCACCCGTGGGATATATATTCTGCCCACACACATTTGGAACTCTACAGGGGAACCCTCACACATATTATTCCCTCATTTAGTGGATATTTTCACAAAAAAGTGAAATTTTCAAAAATCCAGAAAATTGGCTGAAAACGACTAAATATCAAGGACTCATTGGGCGAATCGCTCTGGAACTGAAATCGGAACGCTCACTGACATTTCCCCTATCTGAAAGTCTGATAAACGCCGGAAAAATGACTAAGTCCAAAAAAAAAATGTTTTTAAACTTTTTTCAATTTTACGCCCGTGGCATATATATTCTACCCACACACATTTGGAACTCTCCTGGGGTACCCTCACAAATATTATTCCCTCATTTAGTGGATATTTTCACAAAAAAGTGAAATTTTTAAAAATCCAGAAAATTGGCTGAAAACGACTAAATATAAAGGACTCATTGGGCGAATCGCTCTGGAACTGAAATTGGAATGCTCACTGACATTTGCCCTATCTGAAAGTCTGATAAACGCTGGAAAAATTACTAAGTCCAAAAAAAATTTTTTTTAAACTTTTTTCAATCTTACCCCCGTGGGATATATATTCTGTCCACACACATTTGGAACTCTTCAGGGGAACCCTCACACATATTATTCCCTCATTTAGTGGATATTTTCACAAAAAAGTGAAATTTTCAAAAATCCAGAAAATTGGCTGAAAACGACTAAATATCAAGGACTCATTGGGCGAATCGCTCTGGAACTGAAATCGGAACGCTCACTGACATTTCCCCTATCTGAAAGTTGATAAACGCCGGAAAAATGACTAAGTCCAAAAAAAAATTTTTTTCAACTTTTTTCAATTTTACCCCCGTGGGATATATATTCTACCCACACACATTTGGAACTCTCCTGGGGTACCCTCACACATATTATTCCCTCATTTAGTGGATATTTTCACAAAAAAGTGAAATTTTCAAAAATCCAGAAAATTGGCTGAAAACGACTTAATATCAAAGACTCATTGGGCAAATAGCTCTGGAACTGAAATCGGAATGCTCACTGACATTTGCCCTATCTGAAAGTCTGATAAACGCCGGAAAAATCATTAAGTGTAAAAAAAAATTGTTTTCAACTTTTTTCAATTTTACCCCGTGGGATATATATTCTACCCACACACATTTGGAACTCTCCTGGGGTACCCTCACACATATTATTCTCTCATTTAGTGGATATTTTCACAAAAAAGTGAAATTTTCAAAAATCCAGAAAATTGGCTGAAAATGACTAAATATCAAGAACGCATTGGGCGAATCGCTCTGGAACTGAAATCAGAACGATCACTGACATTTGCCCTATCTGAAAGTCTGATAAACGCCGGAAAAATGACTAAGTCCAAAAAAAAATTTTTTTTAAACTTTTTTCAATTTTACGCCCGTGGCATATATATTCTACCCACACACATTTGGAACTCTCCTGGGGTACCCTCACACATATTATTCCCTCATTTAGTGGATATTTTCACAAAAAAGTGACATTTTCAATAATCCAGAAAATTGGCTGAAAACGACTAAATATCAAGGACTCATTGGGCGAATCGCTCTGGAACTGAAATCGGAACGCTCACTGACATTTCCCCTATCTGAAAGTCTGATAAACGCCGGAAAAATGACTAAGTCCAAAAAAAATGTTTTTCAACTTTTTTCAATTTTACCCCCGTGGGATATATATTCTACCCACACACATTTGGAACTCTCCTGGGGTACCCTCACACATATTATTCTCTCATTTAGTGGATATTTTCACAAAAAAGTGAAATTTTCAAAAATCCAGAAAATTGGCTGAAAATGACTAAATATCAAGAACTCATTGGGCGAATCGCTCTGGAACTGAAATCAGAACGATCACTGACATTTGCCCTATCTGAAAGTCTGATAAACGCCGGAAAAATGACTAAGTCCAAAAAAAAAATTTTTTTAAACTTTTTTCAATTTTACGCCCGTGGCATAAATATTCTACCCACACATATTTGTAACTCTCCTGGGGTACCCTCACACATATTATTCCCTCATTTAGTGGATATTTTCACAAAAAAGTGACATTTTCAATAATCCAGAAAATTGGCTGAAAATGACTTAATATCAAGGACTCATTGGGCGAATCGCTCTGGAACTGAAATTGGAACGCTCACTGACATTTCCCCTATCTGAAAGTCTGATAAACGCCGGAAAAATGACTAAGTCCAAAAAAAAATTTTTTTAAACTTTTTTCAATCTTACACCCGTGGGATATATATTCTGCCCACACACATTTGGAACTCTCCAGGGGAACCCTCACACAGATTATTCCCTCATTTAGTGGATATTTTCACAAAAAAGTGAAATTTTCAAAAATCCAGAAAATTGGCTGAAAATGACTAAATATCAAGAACTCATTGGGCGAATCGCTCTGGAACTGAAATCAGAACGATCACTGACATTTGCCCTATCTGAAAGTCTGATAAACGCCGGAAAAATGACTAAGTCCAAAAAAAAAATTTTTTTAAACTTTTTTCAATTTTACGCCCGTGGCATATATATTCTACCCACACATATTTGGAACTCTCCTGGGGTACCCTCACACATATTATTCCCTCATTTAGTGGATATTTTCACAAAAAAGTGACATTTTCAATAATCCAGAAAATTGGCTGAAAATGACTTAATATCAAGGACTCATTGGGCGAATCGCTCTGGAACTGAAATTGGAACGCTCACTGACATTTCCCCTATCTGAAAGTCTGATAAACGCCGGATAAATGACTAAGTCCAAAAAAAAATTTTTTTCAAATTTTTTCAATTTTACCCCTTGGGATATATATTCTACCCACACACATTTGGAACTCTCCTGGGGTGCCCTCACACATATTATTCTCTCATTTAGTGGATATTTTCAAAAAAAGTGAAATTTTCAAAAATCCAGAAAATTGGCTGAAAACGACTAAATATCAAGGACTCATTGGGCGAATCGCTCTGGAACGGAAATTGGAACGCTCACTGACATTTGCCCTTTCTGAAAGTCTGATAAACGCCGGAAAAATGACTAAGTCCAAAAAAAAATTTTTTTAAACTTTTTTCAATCTTGCACCCGTGGGATATATATTCTGCCCACACACATTTGGAACTCTACAGGGGAACCCTCACACATATTATTCCCTCATTTAGTGGATATTTTCACAAAAAAGTGAAATTTTCAAAAATCCAGAAAATTGGCTGAAAACGACTAAATATCAAGGACTCATTGGGCGAATCGCTCTGGAACTGAAATCGGAACGCTCACTGACATTTCCCCTATCTGAAAGTCTGATAAACGCCGGAAAAATGACTAAGTCCAAAAAAAAAATGTTTTTAAACTTTTTTCAATTTTACGCCCGTGGCATATATATTCTACCCACACACATTTGGAACTCTCCTGGGGTACCCTCACAAATATTATTCCCTCATTTAGTGGATATTTTCACAAAAAAGTGAAATTTTTAAAAATCCAGAAAATTGGCTGAAAACGACTAAATATAAAGGACTCATTGGGCGAATCGCTCTGGAACTGAAATTGGAATGCTCACTGACATTTGCCCTATCTGAAAGTCTGATAAACGCTGGAAAAATTACTAAGTCCAAAAAAAATTTTTTTTAAACTTTTTTCAATCTTACCCCCGTGGGATATATATTCTGTCCACACACATTTGGAACTCTTCAGGGGAACCCTCACACATATTATTCCCTCATTTAGTGGATATTTTCACAAAAAAGTGAAATTTTCAAAAATCCAGAAAATTGGCTGAAAACGACTAAATATCAAGGACTCATTGGGCGAATCGCTCTGGAACTGAAATCGGAACGCTCACTGACATTTCCCCTATCTGAAAGTTGATAAACGCCGGAAAAATGACTAAGTCCAAAAAAAAATTTTTTTCAACTTTTTTCAATTTTACCCCCGTGGGATATATATTCTACCCACACACATTTGGAACTCTCCTGGGGTACCCTCACACATATTATTCCCTCATTTAGTGGATATTTTCACAAAAAAGTGAAATTTTCAAAAATCCAGAAAATTGGCTGAAAACGACTTAATATCAAAGACTCATTGGGCAAATAGCTCTGGAACTGAAATCGGAATGCTCACTGACATTTGCCCTATCTGAAAGTCTGATAAACGCCGGAAAAATCATTAAGTGTAAAAAAAAATTGTTTTCAACTTTTTTCAATTTTACCCCGTGGGATATATATTCTACCCACACACATTTGGAACTCTCCTGGGGTACCCTCACACATATTATTCTCTCATTTAGTGGATATTTTCACAAAAAAGTGAAATTTTCAAAAATCCAGAAAATTGGCTGAAAATGACTAAATATCAAGAACGCATTGGGCGAATCGCTCTGGAACTGAAATCAGAACGATCACTGACATTTGCCCTATCTGAAAGTCTGATAAACGCCGGAAAAATGACTAAGTCCAAAAAAAAATTTTTTTTAAACTTTTTTCAATTTTACGCCCGTGGCATATATATTCTACCCACACACATTTGGAACTCTCCTGGGGTACCCTCACACATATTATTCCCTCATTTAGTGGATATTTTCACAAAAAAGTGAAATTTTCAAAAATCCAGAAAATTGGCTGAAAACTACTTAATATCAAAGACTCATTGGGCAAATAGCTCTGGAACTGAAATCGGAATGCTCACTGACATTTGCCCTATCTGAAAGTCTGATAAACGCCGGAAAAATCATTAAGTCCAAAAAAAAATTGTTTTCAACTTTTTTCAATTTTACCCCGTGGGATATATATTCTACCCACACACATTTGGAACTCTCCTGGGGTACCCTCACACATATTATTCTCTCTTTTAGTGGATATTTTCACAAAAAAGTGAAATTTTCAAAAATCCAGAAAATTGGCTGAAAATGACTAAATATCAAGAACGCATTGGGCGAATCGCTCTGGAACTGAAATCAGAACGATCACTGACATTTGCCCTATCTGAAAGTCTGATAAACGCCGGAAAAATGACTAAGTCCAAAAAAAAAATTTTTTTAAACTTTTTTCAATTTTACGCCCGTGGCATATATATTCTACCCACACACATTTGGAACTCTCCTGGGGTACCCTCACACATATTATTCCCTCATTTAGTGGATATTTTCACAAAAAAGTGACATTTTCAATAATCCAGAAAATTGGCTGAAAACGACTAAATATCAAGGACTCATTGGGCGAATCGCTCTGGAACTGAAATCGGAACGCTCACTGACATTTCCCCTATCTGAAAGTCTGATAAACGCCGGAAAAATGACTAAGTCCAAAAAAAATGTTTTTCAACTTTTTTCAATTTTACCCCCGTGGGTATATATTCTACCCACACACATTTGGAACTCTCCTGGGGTACCCTCACACATATTATTCTCTCATTTAGTGGATATTTTCACAAAAAAGTGAAATTTTCAAAAATCCAGAAAATTGGCTGAAAACGACTAAATATCAAGGACTCATTGGTCGAATGGCTCTGGAACTGAAATTGGAACGCTCACTGACATTTGCCCTATCTGAAAGTCTGATAAACGCCGGAAAAATGACTAAGTCCAAAAAAAAATTTTTTTAAACTTTTTTCAATCTTACACCCGTGGGATATATATTCTGCCCACACACATTTGGAACTCTCCAGGGGAACCCTCACACAGATTATTCCCTCATTTAGTGGATATTTTCACAAAAAAGTGAAATTTTCAAAAATCCAGAAAATTGGCTGAAAATGACTAAATATCAAGAACTCATTGGGCGAATCGCTCTGGAACTGAAATCAGAACGATCACTGACATTTGCCCTATCTGAAAGTCTGATAAACGCCGGAAAAATGACTAAGTCCAAAAAAAAAATTTTTTTAAACTTTTTTCAATTTTACGCCCGTGGCATATATATTCTACCCACACATATTTGGAACTCTCCTGGGGTACCCTCACACATATTATTCCCTCATTTAGTGGATATTTTCACAAAAAAGTGACATTTTCAATAATCCAGAAAATTGGCTGAAAATGACTTAATATCAAGGACTCATTGGGCGAATCGCTCTGGAACTGAAATTGGAACGCTCACTGACATTTCCCCTATCTGAAAGTCTGATAAACGCCGGATAAATGACTAAGTCCAAAAAAAAATTTTTTTCAAATTTTTTCAATTTTACCCCTTGGGATATATATTCTACCCACACACATTTGGAACTCTCCTGGGGTGCCCTCACACATATTATTCTCTCATTTAGTGGATATTTTCAAAAAAAGTGAAATTTTCAAAAATCCAGAAAATTGGCTGAAAACGACTAAATATCAAGGACTCATTGGGCGAATCGCTCTGGAACGGAAATTGGAACGCTCACTGACATTTGCCCTTTCTGAAAGTCTGATAAACGCCGGAAAAATGACTAAGTCCAAAAAAAAATTTTTTTAAACTTTTTTCAATCTTGCACCCGTGGGATATATATTCTGCCCACACACATTTGGAACTCTACAGGGGAACCCTCACACATATTATTCCCTCATTTAGTGGATATTTTCACAAAAAAGTGAAATTTTCAAAAATCCAGAAAATTGGCTGAAAACGACTAAATATCAAGGACTCATTGGGCGAATCGCTCTGGAACTGAAATCGGAACGCTCACTGACATTTCCCCTATCTGAAAGTCTGATAAACGCCGGAAAAATGACTAAGTCCAAAAAAAAAATGTTTTTAAACTTTTTTCAATTTTACGCCCGTGGCATATATATTCTACCCACACACATTTGGAACTCTCCTGGGGTACCCTCACAAATATTATTCCCTCATTTAGTGGATATTTTCACAAAAAAGTGAAATTTTTAAAAATCCAGAAAATTGGCTGAAAACGACTAAATATAAAGGACTCATTGGGCGAATCGCTCTGGAACTGAAATTGGAATGCTCACTGACATTTGCCCTATCTGAAAGTCTGATAAACGCTGGAAAAATTACTAAGTCCAAAAAAAATTTTTTTTAAACTTTTTTCAATCTTACCCCCGTGGGATATATATTCTGTCCACACACATTTGGAACTCTTCAGGGGAACCCTCACACATATTATTCCCTCATTTAGTGGATATTTTCACAAAAAAGTGAAATTTTCAAAAATCCAGAAAATTGGCTGAAAACGACTAAATATCAAGGACTCATTGGGCGAATCGCTCTGGAACTGAAATCGGAACGCTCACTGACATTTCCCCTATCTGAAAGTTGATAAACGCCGGAAAAATGACTAAGTCCAAAAAAAAATTTTTTTCAACTTTTTTCAATTTTACCCCCGTGGGATATATATTCTACCCACACACATTTGGAACTCTCCTGGGGTACCCTCACACATATTATTCCCTCATTTAGTGGATATTTTCACAAAAAAGTGAAATTTTCAAAAATCCAGAAAATTGGCTGAAAACGACTTAATATCAAAGACTCATTGGGCAAATAGCTCTGGAACTGAAATCGGAATGCTCACTGACATTTGCCCTATCTGAAAGTCTGATAAACGCCGGAAAAATCATTAAGTGTAAAAAAAAATTGTTTTCAACTTTTTTCAATTTTACCCCGTGGGATATATATTCTACCCACACACATTTGGAACTCTCCTGGGGTACCCTCACACATATTATTCTCTCATTTAGTGGATATTTTCACAAAAAAGTGAAATTTTCAAAAATCCAGAAAATTGGCTGAAAATGACTAAATATCAAGAACGCATTGGGCGAATCGCTCTGGAACTGAAATCAGAACGATCACTGACATTTGCCCTATCTGAAAGTCTGATAAACGCCGGAAAAATGACTAAGTCCAAAAAAAAATTTTTTTTAAACTTTTTTCAATTTTACGCCCGTGGCATATATATTCTACCCACACACATTTGGAACTCTCCTGGGGTACCCTCACACATATTATTCCCTCATTTAGTGGATATTTTCACAAAAAAGTGACATTTTCAATAATCCAGAAAATTGGCTGAAAATGACTTAATATCAAGGACTCATTGGGCGAATCGCTCTGGAACTGAAATTGGAACGCTCACTGACATTTCCCCTATCTGAAAGTCTGATAAACGCCGGAAAAATGACTAAGTCCAAAAAAAAATTTTTTTAAACTTTTTTCAATCTTACACCCGTGGGATATATATTCTGCCCACACACATTTGGAACTCTCCAGGGGAACCCTCACACAGATTATTCCCTCATTTAGTGGATATTTTCACAAAAAAGTGAAATTTTCAAAAATCCAGAAAATTGGCTGAAAATGACTAAATATCAAGAACTCATTGGGCGAATCGCTCTGGAACTGAAATCAGAACGATCACTGACATTTGCCCTATCTGAAAGTCTGATAAACGCCGGAAAAATGACTAAGTCCAAAAAAAAAATTTTTTTAAACTTTTTTCAATTTTACGCCCGTGGCATATATATTCTACCCACACATATTTGGAACTCTCCTGGGGTACCCTCACACATATTATTCCCTCATTTAGTGGATATTTTCACAAAAAAGTGACATTTTCAATAATCCAGAAAATTGGCTGAAAATGACTTAATATCAAGGACTCATTGGGCGAATCGCTCTGGAACTGAAATTGGAACGCTCACTGACATTTCCCCTATCTGAAAGTCTGATAAACGCCGGATAAATGACTAAGTCCAAAAAAAAATTTTTTTCAAATTTTTTCAATTTTACCCCTTGGGATATATATTCTACCCACACACATTTGGAACTCTCCTGGGGTGCCCTCACACATATTATTCTCTCATTTAGTGGATATTTTCAAAAAAAGTGAAATTTTCAAAAATCCAGAAAATTGGCTGAAAACGACTAAATATCAAGGACTCATTGGGCGAATCGCTCTGGAACGGAAATTGGAACGCTCACTGACATTTGCCCTTTCTGAAAGTCTGATAAACGCCGGAAAAATGACTAAGTCCAAAAAAAAATTTTTTTAAACTTTTTTCAATCTTGCACCCGTGGGATATATATTCTGCCCACACACATTTGGAACTCTACAGGGGAACCCTCACACATATTATTCCCTCATTTAGTGGATATTTTCACAAAAAAGTGAAATTTTCAAAAATCCAGAAAATTGGCTGAAAACGACTAAATATCAAGGACTCATTGGGCGAATCGCTCTGGAACTGAAATCGGAACGCTCACTGACATTTCCCCTATCTGAAAGTTGATAAACGCCGGAAAAATGACTAAGTCCAAAAAAAAATTTTTTTCAACTTTTTTCAATTTTACCCCCGTGGGATATATATTCTACCCACACACATTTGGAACTCTCCTGGGGTACCCTCACACATATTATTCCCTCATTTAGTGGATATTTTCACAAAAAAGTGAAATTTTCAAAAATCCAGAAAATTGGCTGAAAACGACTTAATATCAAAGACTCATTGGGCAAATAGCTCTGGAACTGAAATCGGAATGCTCACTGACATTTGCCCTATCTGAAAGTCTGATAAACGCCGGAAAAATCATTAAGTGTAAAAAAAAATTGTTTTCAACTTTTTTCAATTTTACCCCGTGGGATATATATTCTACCCACACACATTTGGAACTCTCCTGGGGTACCCTCACACATATTATTCTCTCATTTAGTGGATATTTTCACAAAAAAGTGAAATTTTCAAAAATCCAGAAAATTGGCTGAAAATGACTAAATATCAAGAACGCATTGGGCGAATCGCTCTGGAACTGAAATCAGAACGATCACTGACATTTGCCCTATCTGAAAGTCTGATAAACGCCGGAAAAATGACTAAGTCCAAAAAAAAATTTTTTTTAAACTTTTTTCAATTTTACGCCCGTGGCATATATATTCTACCCACACACATTTGGAACTCTCCTGGGGTACCCTCACACATATTATTCCCTCATTTAGTGGATATTTTCACAAAAAAGTGACATTTTCAATAATCCAGAAAATTGGCTGAAAACGACTAAATATCAAGGACTCATTGGGCGAATCGCTCTGGAACTGAAATCGGAACGCTCACTGACATTTCCCCTATCTGAAAGTCTGATAAACGCCGGAAAAATGACTAAGTCCAAAAAAAATGTTTTTCAACTTTTTTCAATTTTACCCCCGTGGGATATATATTCTACCCACACACATTTGGAACTCTCCTGGGGTACCCTCACACATATTATTCTCTCATTTAGTGGATATTTTCACAAAAAAGTGAAATTTTCAAAAATCCAGAAAATTGGCTGAAAATGACTAAATATCAAGAACTCATTGGGCGAATCGCTCTGGAACTGAAATCAGAACGATCACTGACATTTGCCCTATCTGAAAGTCTGATAAACGCCGGAAAAATGACTAAGTCCAAAAAAAAAATTTTTTTAAACTTTTTTCAATTTTACGCCCGTGGCATAAATATTCTACCCACACATATTTGGAACTCTCCTGGGGTACCCTCACACATATTATTCCCTCATTTAGTGGATATTTTCACAAAAAAGTGACATTTTCAATAATCCAGAAAATTGGCTGAAAATGACTTAATATCAAGGACTCATTGGGCGAATCGCTCTGGAACTGAAATTGGAACGCTCACTGACATTTCCCCTATCTGAAAGTCTGATAAACGCCGGATAAATGACTAAGTCCAAAAAAAAATTTTTTTCAAATTTTTTCAATTTTACCCCTTGGGATATATATTCTACCCACACACATTTGGAACTCTCCTGGGGTACCCTCACACATATTATTCTCTCATTTAGTGGATATTTTCACAAAAAAGTGACATTTTCAAAAATCCAGAAAATTGGCTGAAAACGACTAAATATCAAGGACTCATTGGGCGAATCGATCTGGAACTGAAATCGGAACGCTCACTGACATTTGCCCTATCTGAAAGTCTGATAAACGCCGGAAAAATGACTAAGTCCAAAAAAAAAATTTTTTAAATTTTTTTCAATTTTACCCTGTGGGATATATATTCTGCCCACACACATTTGGAACTCTCCTGGGTTGCCCTCACACATATTATTCTCTCATTTAGTGGATATTTTCAAAAAAAGTAAAATTTTCAAAAATCCAGAAAATTGGCTGAAAACGACTAAATATCAAGGACGTATTGGGCGAATCGCTCTGGAACTGAAATTGGAACGCTCACTGACATTTGCCCTTTCTGAAAGTCTGATAAACGCCGGAAAAATGACTAAGTCTAAAAAAAAATTTTTTTAAACTTTTTTCAATCTTACCCCTGTGGGATATATATTCTGATATTCTGCCCACACACATTTGGAACTCTCCAGGGGAACCCTCACACATATTATTCCCTCATTTAGTGGATATTTTCACAAAAAAGTGAAATTTTCAAAAATCCAGAAAATTGGCTGAAAACAACTAAATATCAAAGACTCATTGGGCGAATCGCTCTGGAACTGAAATTGGAATGCTCACTGACATTTGCCCTATCTCAAAGTCTGATAAACGCCGGAAAAATGACTAAGTCCAAAAAAAAATTTTTTTAAACTTTTTTCAATCTTGCACCCGTGGGATATATATTCTGCCCACACACATTTGGAACTCTCCAGGGGAACCCTCACACACATTATTCCCTCATTTAGTGGATATTTTCACAAAAAAGTGAAATTTTCAAAAATCCAGAAAATTGGCTGAAAACGACTTAATATCAAAGACTCATTGGGCGAATAGCTCTGGAACTGAAATCGGAATGCTCACTGACATTTGCCCTATCTGAAAGTCTGATAAACGCCGGAGAAATCACTAAGTCCAAAAAAAAATTGTTTTCAACTTTTTTCAATTTTACCCCGTGGGATATATATTCTACCCAAACACATTTGGAACTCTCATGGGGTACCCTCACACATATTATTCTCTCATTTAGTGGATATTTTCACAAAAAAGTGAAATTTTCAAAAATCCAGAAAATTGGCTGAAAATGACTAAATATCAAGAACTCATTGGGCGAATCGCTCTGGAACTGAAATCAGAACGATCACTGACATTTGCCCTATCTGAAAGTCTGATAAACGCCGGAAAAATGACTAAGTCCAAAAAAAAATTTTTTTAAACTTTTTTCAATTTTACGCCCGTGGCATATATATTCTACCCACACATATTTGGAACTCTCCTGGGGTACTCTCACACATATTATTCTCTCATTTAGTGGATATTTTCAAAAAAAGTAAAATTTTCAAAAATCCAGAAAATTGGCTGAAAACGACTAAATATCAAGGACTCATTGGGCGAATCACTCTGGAACTGAAATTGGAACGCTCACTGACATTTGCCCTTTCTGAAAGTCTGATAAACGCCGGAAAAATGACTAAGTCCAAAAAAATATTTTTTTAAACTTTTTTCAATCTTACCCTTGTGGGATATATATTCTGCCCACACACATTTGGAACTCTCCAGGGGAACCCTCACACATATTATTCCCTCATTTAGTGGATATTTTCACAAAAAAGTGAAATTTTCAAAAATCCAGAAAATTGGCTGAAAACCACTAAATATCAAAGACTCATTGGGCGAATCGCTCTTGAACTGAAATCGGAATGCTCACTGACATTTGCCCTATCTGAAAGTCTGATAAACGCCGGAAAAATCACTAAGTCCAAAAAAAAATTGTTTTCAATTTTTTTCAATTATACCCCGTGGGATATATATTCTGCCCACACACATTTGGAACTCTCCTGGGGTGCCCTCACACATATTATTCTCTCATTTAGTGGATATTTTCAAAAAAAGTGAAATTTTCAAAAATCCAGAAAATTGGCTGAAAACGACTAAATATCAAGGACTCATTGGGCGAATAGCTCTGGAACTGAAATTGGAACGCTCACTGACATTTGCCCTATCTGAAAGTCTGATAAACGCCGGAAAAATGACTAAGTCCAAAAAAAAATTTTTTTAAACTTTTTTCAATCTTACCCCCGTGGGATATATATTCTGTCCACACACATTTGGAACTCTCCAGGGGAACCCTCACACATATTATTCCCTCATTTAGTGGATATTTTCACAAAAGAGTGAAATTTTCAAAAATCCAGAAAATTGGCTGAAAACGACTAAATATCAAGGACTCATTGGGCGAATCGCTCTGGAACTGAAATCGGAACACTCACTGACATTTCCCCTATCTGAAAGTTGATAAACGCCGGAAAAATGACTAAGTCAAAATAAAAAATTTTTTCAACTTTTTTCAATTTTACCCCCGTGGGATATATATTCTACCCACACACATTTGGAACTCTCCTGGGGTACCCTCACACATATTATTCTCTCATTTAGTGGATATTTTCACAAAAAAGTGAAATTTTCAAAAATCCAGAAAATTGGCTGAAAACGACTAAATATCAAGGACTCATTGGGCAAATCGCTCTGGAACTGAAATTGGAACGCTCACTGACATTTGCCCTATCTGAAAGTCTGATAAACGCCGGAAAAATGACTAAGTCCAAAATAAAATTTTTTTAAACTTTTTTCAATCTTACACCCGTGGGATATATATTCTGCCCACACACATTTTGAACTCTCCAGGGGAACCCTCACACATATTATTCCCTCATTTAGTGGATATTTTCACAAAAAAGTGAAATTTTCAAAAATCCAGAAAATTGGCTGAAAACGACTAAATATCAAGGACTCATTGGGCGAATCGCTCTGGAACTGAAATTGGAATGCTCACTGACATTTGCCCTATCTGAAAGTCTGATAAACGCCAGAAAAATCACTAAGTCCCAAAAAAAATTGTTTTCAACTTTTTTCAATTTTACCCCGTGGGATATATATTGTACCCACACACATTTGGAACTCTCCTGGGGTACCCTCACACATATTATTCTCTCATTTAGTGGATATTTTCACAAAAAAGTGACATTTTCAAAAATCCAGAAAATTGGCTGAAAACGACTAAATATCAAGGACTCATTGGGCGAATCGCTCTGGAACTGAAATCGGAACGCTCACTGACATTTGCCCTATCTGAAAGTCTGATAAACGCCGGAAAAATGATTAAGTCCAAAAAAAAATTTTTTTCAATTTTTTTCAATTTTACCCTGTGGAATATATATTCTGCCCACACACATTTGGAACTCTCCTGGGGTGCCCTCACACATATTATTCTCTCATTTAGTGGATATTTTCAAAAAAAGTAAAATTTTCAAAAATCCAGAAAATTGGCTGAAAACGACTAAATATCAAGGACTCATTGGGCGAATCGCTCTGGAACTGAAATTGGAACGCTCACTGACATTTGCCCTTTCTGAAAGTCTGATAAACGCCGGAAAAATGACTAAGTCCAAAAAAAAATTTTTTTAAACTTTTTTCAATCTTACCCCCGTGGGATATATATTCTGCCCACACACATTTGGAACTCTCCAGGGGAACCCTCACACATATTATTCCCTCATTTAGTGGATATTTTCACAAAAAAGTGAAATTTTCAAAAATCCAGAAAATTGGCTGAAAACGACTAAATATCAAGGACTCATTGGGCAAATCGCTCTGGAACTGAAATTGGAACGCTCACTGACATTTGCCCTATCTGAAAGTCTGATAAACGCCGGAAAAATGACTAAGTCCAAAAAAAATGTTTTTCAACTTTTTCAATTTTACCCCCGTGGGATATATATTCTACCCACACACATTTGGAACTCTCCTGGGGTACCCTCACACATATTATTCCCTCATTTAGTGGATATTTTCACAAAAAAGTGACATTTTCAATAATCCAGAAAATTGGCTGAAAATGACTAAATATCAAGGACTCATTGGGCGAATCGCTCTGGAACTGAAATCGGAACGCTCACTGACATTTCCCCTATCTGAAAGTCTGATAAACGCCGGAAAAATGACTAAGTCCAAAAAAAAATTTTTTTCAAATTTTTTCAATTTTACCCCCGTGGGATATATATTCTACCCACACACATTTGGAACTCTCCTGGGGTACCCTCACACATATTATTCCCTCATTTAGTGGATATTTTCACAAAAAAGTGAAATTTTCAAAAATCCAGAAAATTGGCTGAAAACGACTAAATATCAAGGACTCATTGGGCGAATCGCTCTGGAACTGAAATCGTAACGCTCACTGACATTTGCCCTATCTGAAAGTCTGATAAACGCCGGAAAAATGACTAAGTCCAAAAAAAAAATGTTTTCAATTTTTTTCAATTTTACCCCGTGGGATATATATTCTACCCAGACACATTTGGAACTCTCCTGGGGTACCCTCACACATATTATTCTCTCATTTAGTGGATATTTTCTCAAAAAAGTGAAATTTTCAAAAATCCAGAAAATTGGCTGAAAACGAATAAATATCAAGGACTCATTGGGCTAATCGCTCTGGAACTGAAATCGGAACACTCACTGACATTTCCCCTATCTGAAAGTTGATAAACGCCGGAAAAATGACTAAGTCAAAATAATTTTTTTTTTCAACTTTTTTCAATTTTACCCCTTGTGGGATATATATTCTACCCATACACATTTGGAACTCTCCTGGAGTACCCTCACACATATTATTCTCTCATTTAGTGGATATTTTCACAAAAAAGTGAAATTTTCAAAAATCCAGAAAATTGGCTGAAAACGACTAAATATCAAGGACTCATTGGGCGAATCGCTCTGGAACTGAAATCAGAACGATCACTGACATTTGCCCTATCTGAAAGTCTGATAAACGCCGGAAAAATGACTAAGTCCAAAAAAAAATTTTTTTAAACTTTTTTCAATCTTACACCCGTGGGATATATATTCTGCCCACACACATTTGGAACTCTCCAGGGGAACCCTCACACATATTATTCCCTCATTTAGTGGATATTTTCACAAAAAAGTGACATTTTCAATAATCCAGAAAATTGGCTGAAAATGACTAAATATCAAGGACTCATTGGGCGAATGGCTCTGGAACTGAAATCGGAACGCTCACTGACATTTCCCCTATCTGAAAGTCTGATAAACGCCGGAAAAATGACTAAGTCCAAAAAAAATGTTTTTCAACTTTTTCAATTTTACCCCCGTGGGATATATATTCTACCCACACACATTTGGAACTCTCCTGGGGTACCCTCACACATATTATTCTCTCATTTAGTGGATATTTTCACAAAAAAGTGACATTTTCAAAAATCCAGAAAATTGGCTGAAAATGACTAAATATCAAGGACTCATTGGTCGAATCGCTCTGGAACTGAAATCGGAATGCTCACTGACATTTGCCCTATCTGAAAGTCTGATAAACGCCGGAAAAATGACTAAGTCCAAAAAAAAATTTTTTTAAACTTTTTTCAATCTTACCCCCGTGGGATATATATTCTGTCCACACACATTTGGAACTCTCCAGGGGAACCCTCACACATATTATTCCCTCATTTAGTGGATATTTTCACAAAAGAGTGAAATTTTCAAAAATCCAGAAAATTGGCTGAAAACGACTAAATATCAAGGACTCATTGGGCGAATCGCTCTGGAACTGAAATCGGAACACTCACTGACATTTCCCCTATCTGAAAGTTGATAAACGCCGGAAAAATGACTAAGTCAAAATAAAAAATTTTTTCAACTTTTTTCAATTTTACCCCCGTGGGATATATATTCTACCCACACACATTTGGAACTCTCCTGGGGTACCCTCACACATATTATTCTCTCATTTAGTGGATATTTTCACAAAAAAGTGAAATTTTCAAAAATCCAGAAAATTGGCTGAAAACGACTAAATATCAAGGACTCATTGGGCAAATCGCTCTGGAACTGAAATTGGAACGCTCACTGACATTTGCCCTATCTGAAAGTCTGATAAACGCCGGAAAAATGACTAAGTCCAAAATAAAATTTTTTTAAACTTTTTTCAATCTTACACCCGTGGGATATATATTCTGCCCACACACATTTTGAACTCTCCAGGGGAACCCTCACACATATTATTCCCTCATTTAGTGGATATTTTCACAAAAAAGTGAAATTTTCAAAAATCCAGAAAATTGGCTGAAAACGACTAAATATCAAGGACTCATTGGGCGAATCGCTCTGGAACTGAAATTGGAATGCTCACTGACATTTGCCCTATCTGAAAGTCTGATAAACGCCAGAAAAATCACTAAGTCCCAAAAAAAATTGTTTTCAACTTTTTTCAATTTTACCCCGTGGGATATATATTGTACCCACACACATTTGGAACTCTCCTGGGGTACCCTCACACATATTATTCTCTCATTTAGTGGATATTTTCACAAAAAAGTGACATTTTCAAAAATCCAGAAAATTGGCTGAAAACGACTAAATATCAAGGACTCATTGGGCGAATCGCTCTGGAACTGAAATCGGAACGCTCACTGACATTTGCCCTATCTGAAAGTCTGATAAACGCCGGAAAAATGATTAAGTCCAAAAAAAAATTTTTTTCAATTTTTTTCAATTTTACCCTGTGGAATATATATTCTGCCCACACACATTTGGAACTCTCCTGGGGTGCCCTCACACATATTATTCTCTCATTTAGTGGATATTTTCAAAAAAAGTAAAATTTTCAAAAATCCAGAAAATTGGCTGAAAACGACTAAATATCAAGGACTCATTGGTCGAATCGCTCTGGAACTGAAATCGGAATGCTCACTGACATTTGCCCTATCTGAAAGTCTGATAAACGCCGGAAAAATGACTAAGTCCAAAAAAAAATTTTTTTAAACTTTTTTCAATCTTACCCCCGTGGGATATATATTCTGTCCACACACATTTGGAACTCTCCAGGGGAACCCTCACACATATTATTCCCTCATTTAGTGGATATTTTCACAAAAGAGTGAAATTTTCAAAAATCCAGAAAATTGGCTGAAAACGACTAAATATCAAGGACTCATTGGGCGAATCGCTCTGGAACTGAAATCGGAACACTCACTGACATTTCCCCTATCTGAAAGTTGATAAACGCCGGAAAAATGACTAAGTCAAAATAAAAAATTTTTTCAACTTTTTTCAATTTTACCCCCGTGGGATATATATTCTACCCACACACATTTGGAACTCTCCTGGGGTACCCTCACACATATTATTCTCTCATTTAGTGGATATTTTCACAAAAAAGTGAAATTTTCAAAAATCCAGAAAATTGGCTGAAAACGACTAAATATCAAGGACTCATTGGGCAAATCGCTCTGGAACTGAAATTGGAACGCTCACTGACATTTGCCCTATCTGAAAGTCTGATAAACGCCGGAAAAATGACTAAGTCCAAAATAAAATTTTTTTAAACTTTTTTCAATCTTACACCCGTGGGATATATATTCTGCCCACACACATTTTGAACTCTCCAGGGGAACCCTCACACATATTATTCCCTCATTTAGTGGATATTTTCACAAAAAAGTGAAATTTTCAAAAATCCAGAAAATTGGCTGAAAACGACTAAATATCAAGGACTCATTGGGCGAATCGCTCTGGAACTGAAATTGGAATGCTCACTGACATTTGCCCTATCTGAAAGTCTGATAAACGCCAGAAAAATCACTAAGTCCCAAAAAAAATTGTTTTCAACTTTTTTCAATTTTACCCCGTGGGATATATATTGTACCCACACACATTTGGAACTCTCCTGGGGTACCCTCACACATATTATTCTCTCATTTAGTGGATATTTTCACAAAAAAGTGACATTTTCAAAAATCCAGAAAATTGGCTGAAAACGACTAAATATCAAGGACTCATTGGGCGAATCGCTCTGGAACTGAAATCGGAACGCTCACTGACATTTGCCCTATCTGAAAGTCTGATAAACGCCGGAAAAATGATTAAGTCCAAAAAAAAATTTTTTTCAATTTTTTTCAATTTTACCCTGTGGAATATATATTCTGCCCACACACATTTGGAACTCTCCTGGGGTGCCCTCACACATATTATTCTCTCATTTAGTGGATATTTTCAAAAAAAGTAAAATTTTCAAAAATCCAGAAAATTGGCTGAAAACGACTAAATATCAAGGACTCATTGGGCGAATCGCTCTGGAACTGAAATTGGAACGCTCACTGACATTTGCCCTTTCTGAAAGTCTGATAAACGCCGGAAAAATGACTAAGTCCAAAAAAAAATTTTTTTAAACTTTTTTCAATCTTACCCCCGTGGGATATATATTCTGCCCACACACATTTGGAACTCTCCAGGGGAACCCTCACACATATTATTCCCTCATTTAGTGGATATTTTCACAAAAAAGTGAAATTTTCAAAAATCCAGAAAATTGGCTGAAAACGACTAAATATCAAGGACTCATTGGGCAAATCGCTCTGGAACTGAAATTGGAACGCTCACTGACATTTGCCCTATCTGAAAGTCTGATAAACGCCGGAAAAATGACTAAGTCCAAAAAAAAATTTTTTTAAACTTTTTTCAATCTTACACCCGTGGGATATATATTCTGCCCACACACATTTGGATCTCTCCAGGGGAACCCTCACACATATTATTCCCTCATTTAGTGGATATTTTCACAAAAAAGTGAAATTTTCAAAAATCCAGAAAATTGGCTGAAAACGACTAAATATCAAGGACTCATTGGGCGAATCGCTCTGGAACTGAAATTGGAACGCTCACTGACATTTCCCCTATCTGAAAGTCTGATAAACGCCGGAAAAATGACTAAGTCCAAAAAAAATGTTTTTCAACTTTTTCAATTTTACCCCCGTGGGATATATATTCTACCCACACACATTTGGAACTCTCCTGGGGTACCCTCACACATATTATTCCCTCATTTAGTGGATATTTTCACAAAAAAGTGACATTTTCAATAATCCAGAAAATTGGCTGAAAATGACTAAATATCAAGGACTCATTGGGCGAATCGCTCTGGAACTGAAATCGGAACGCTCACTGACATTTCCCCTATCTGAAAGTCTGATAAACGCCGGAAAAATGACTAAGTCCAAAAAAAAATTTTTTTCAAATTTTTTCAATTTTACCCCCGTGGGATATATATTCTACCCACACACATTTGGAACTCTCCTGGGGTACCCTCACACATATTATTCCCTCATTTAGTGGATATTTTCACAAAAAAGTGAAATTTTCAAAAATCCAGAAAATTGGCTGAAAACGACTAAATATCAAGGACTCATTGGGCGAATCGCTCTGGAACTGAAATCGTAACGCTCACTGACATTTGCCCTATCTGAAAGTCTGATAAACGCCGGAAAAATGACTAAGTCCAAAAAAAAAATTTTTTCAATTTTTTTCAATTTTACCCCGTGGGATATATATTCTACCCAGACACATTTGGAACTCTCCTGGGGTACCCTCACACATATTATTCTCTCATTTAGTGGATATTTTCTCAAAAAAGTGAAATTTTCAAAAATCCAGAAAATTGGCTGAAAACGAATAAATATCAAGGACTCATTGGGCTAATCGCTCTGGAACTGAAATCGGAACACTCACTGACATTTCCCCTATCTGAAAGTTGATAAACGCCGGAAAAATGACTAAGTCAAAATAATTTTTTTTTTCAACTTTTTTCAATTTTACCCCTTGTGGGATATATATTCTACCCATACACATTTGGAACTCTCCTGGAGTACCCTCACACATATTATTCTCTCATTTAGTGGATATTTTCACAAAAAAGTGAAATTTTCAAAAATCCAGAAAATTGGCTGAAAACGACTAAATATCAAGGACTCATTGGGCGAATCGCTCTGGAACTGAAATCAGAACGATCACTGACATTTGCCCTATCTGAAAGTCTGATAAACGCCGGAAAAATGACTAAGTCCAAAAAAAAATTTTTTTAAACTTTTTTCAATCTTACACCCGTGGGATATATATTCTGCCCACACACATTTGGAACTCTCCAGGGGAACCCTCACACATATTATTCCCTCATTTAGTGGATATTTTCACAAAAAAGTGACATTTTCAATAATCCAGAAAATTGGCTGAAAATGACTAAATATCAAGGACTCATTGGGCGAATGGCTCTGGAACTGAAATCGGAACGCTCACTGACATTTCCCCTATCTGAAAGTCTGATAAACGCCGGAAAAATGACTAAGTCCAAAAAAAATGTTTTTCAACTTTTTCAATTTTACCCCCGTGGGATATATATTCTACCCACACACATTTGGAACTCTCCTGGGGTACCCTCACACATATTATTCCCTCATTTAGTGGATATTTTCACAAAAAAGTGACATTTTCAATAATCCAGAAAATTGGCTGAAAATGACTTAATATCAAGGACTCATTGGGCGAATCGCTCTGGAACTGAAATCGGAACGCTCACTGACATTTCCCCTATCTGAAAGTGTGATAAACGCCGGATAAATGACTAAGTCCAAAAAAAAATTTTTTTCAAATTTTTTCAATTTTACCCCTTGGGATATATATTCTACCCACACACATTTGGAACTCTCCTGGGGTACCCTCACACATATTATTCTCTCATTTAGTGGATATTTTCACAAAAAAGTGACATTTTCAAAAATCCAGAAAATTGGCTGAAAATGACTAAATATCAAGGACTCATTGGTCGAATCGCTCTGGAACTGAAATCGGAATGCTCACTGACATTTGCCCTATCTGAAAGTCTGATAAACGCCGGAAAAATGACTAAGTCCAAAAAAAAAATTTTTTCAATTTTTTTCAATTTTACCCTGTGGGATATATATTCTGCCCACACACATTTGGAACTCTCCTGGGGTGCCCTCACACATATTATTCTCTCATTTAGTGGATATTTTCAAAAAAAGTAAAATTTTCAAAAATCCAGAAAATTGGCTGAAAACGACTAAATATCAAGGACTCATTGGGCGAATCGCTCTGGAACTGAAATTGGAACGCTCACTGACATTTGCCCTTTCTGAAAGTCTGATAAACGCCGGAAAAATGACTAAGTCCAAAAAAAAAATTTTTTTAAACTTTTTTCAATCTTACCCCCGTGGGATATATATTCTGCCCACACACATTTGGAACTCTCCAGGGGAACCCTCACACATATTATTCCCTCATTTAGTGGATATTTTCACAAAAAAGTGACATTTTCAATAATCCAGAAAATTGGCTGAAAATGACTAAATATCAAGGACTCATTGGGCGAATCGCTCTGGAACTGAAATCGGAACGCTCACTGACATTTCCCCTATCTGAAAGTCTGATAAACGCCGGAAAAATGACTAAGTCCAAAAAAAAATGTTTTTCAACTTTTTTCAATTTTACCCCCGTGGGATATATATTCTACCCACACACATTTGGAACTCTCCTGGGGTACCCTCACACATATTATTCTCTCATTTAGTGGATATTTTCACAAAAAAGTGAAATTTTCAAAAATCCAGAAAATTGGCTGAAAACGACTAAATATCAAGGACTCATTGGGCAAATCGCTCTGGAACTGAAATTGGAACGCTCACTGACATTTGCCCTATCTGAAAGTCTGATAAACGCCAGAAAAATGACTAAGTCCAAAAAAAAATTTTTTTAAACTTTTTTCAATCTTACACCCGTGGGATATATATTCTGCCCACACACATTTGGAACTCTCCAGGGGAACCCTCACACATATTATTCTCTCATTTAGTGGATATTTTCACAAAAAAGTGAAATTTTCAAAAATCCAGAAAATTGGCTGAAAACGACTAAATATCAAGGACTCATTGGGCGAATCGCTCTGGAACTGAAATCGTAACGCTCACTGACATTTGCCCTATCTGAAAGTCTGATAAACGCCGGAAAAATGACTAAGTCCAAAAAAAAAATTTTTTCAATTTTTTTCAATTTTACCCCGTGGGATATATATTCTACCCAGACACATTTGGAACTCTCCTGGGGTACCCTCACACATATTATTCTCTCATTTAGTGGATATTTTCTCAAAAAAGTGAAATTTTCAAAAATCCAGAAAATTGGCTGAAAACGAATAAATATCAAGGACTCATTGGGCTAATCGCTCTGGAACTGAAATCGGAACACTCACTGACATTTCCCCTATCTGAAAGTTGATAAACGCCGGAAAAATGACTAAGTCAAAATAATTTTTTTTTTCAACTTTTTTCAATTTTACCCCTTGTGGGATATATATTCTACCCATACACATTTGGAACTCTCCTGGAGTACCCTCACACATATTATTCTCTCATTTAGTGGATATTTTCACAAAAAAGTGAAATTTTCAAAAATCCAGAAAATTGGCTGAAAACGACTAAATATCAAGGACTCATTGGGCGAATCGCTCTGGAACTGAAATCAGAACGATCACTGACATTTGCCCTATCTGAAAGTCTGATAAACGCCGGAAAAATGACTAAGTCCAAAAAAAAATTTTTTTAAACTTTTTTCAATCTTACACCCGTGGGATATATATTCTGCCCACACACATTTGGAACTCTCCAGGGGAACCCTCACACATATTATTCCCTCATTTAGTGGATATTTTCACAAAAAAGTGACATTTTCAATAATCCAGAAAATTGGCTGAAAATGACTAAATATCAAGGACTCATTGGGCGAATGGCTCTGGAACTGAAATCGGAACGCTCACTGACATTTCCCCTATCTGAAAGTCTGATAAACGCCGGAAAAATGACTAAGTCCAAAAAAAATGTTTTTCAACTTTTTCAATTTTACCCCCGTGGGATATATATTCTACCCACACACATTTGGAACTCTCCTGGGGTACCCTCACACATATTATTCCCTCATTTAGTGGATATTTTCACAAAAAAGTGACATTTTCAATAATCCAGAAAATTGGCTGAAAATGACTTAATATCAAGGACTCATTGGGCGAATCGCTCTGGAACTGAAATCGGAACGCTCACTGACATTTCCCCTATCTGAAAGTGTGATAAACGCCGGATAAATGACTAAGTCCAAAAAAAAATTTTTTTCAAATTTTTTCAATTTTACCCCTTGGGATATATATTCTACCCACACACATTTGGAACTCTCCTGGGGTACCCTCACACATATTATTCTCTCATTTAGTGGATATTTTCACAAAAAAGTGACATTTTCAAAAATCCAGAAAATTGGCTGAAAATGACTAAATATCAAGGACTCATTGGTCGAATCGCTCTGGAACTGAAATCGGAATGCTCACTGACATTTGCCCTATCTGAAAGTCTGATAAACGCCGGAAAAATGACTAAGTCCAAAAAAAAAATTTTTTCAATTTTTTTCAATTTTACCCTGTGGGATATATATTCTGCCCACACACATTTGGAACTCTCCTGGGGTGCCCTCACACATATTATTCTCTCATTTAGTGGATATTTTCAAAAAAAGTAAAATTTTCAAAAATCCAGAAAATTGGCTGAAAACGACTAAATATCAAGGACTCATTGGGCGAATCGCTCTGGAACTGAAATTGGAACGCTCACTGACATTTGCCCTTTCTGAAAGTCTGATAAACGCCGGAAAAATGACTAAGTCCAAAAAAAAAATTTTTTTAAACTTTTTTCAATCTTACCCCCGTGGGATATATATTCTGCCCACACACATTTGGAACTCTCCAGGGGAACCCTCACACATATTATTCCCTCATTTAGTGGATATTTTCACAAAAAAGTGACATTTTCAATAATCCAGAAAATTGGCTGAAAATGACTAAATATCAAGGACTCATTGGGCGAATCGCTCTGGAACTGAAATCGGAACGCTCACTGACATTTCCCCTATCTGAAAGTCTGATAAACGCCGGAAAAATGACTAAGTCCAAAAAAAAATGTTTTTCAACTTTTTTCAATTTTACCCCCGTGGGATATATATTCTACCCACACACATTTGGAACTCTCCTGGGGTACCCTCACACATATTATTCTCTCATTTAGTGGATATTTTCACAAAAAAGTGAAATTTTCAAAAATCCAGAAAATTGGCTGAAAACGACTAAATATCAAGGACTCATTGGGCAAATCGCTCTGGAACTGAAATTGGAACGCTCACTGACATTTGCCCTATCTGAAAGTCTGATAAACGCCAGAAAAATGACTAAGTCCAAAAAAAAATTTTTTTAAACTTTTTTCAATCTTACACCCGTGGGATATATATTCTGCCCACACACATTTGGAACTCTCCAGGGGAACCCTCACACATATTATTCTCTCATTTAGTGGATATTTTCACAAAAAAGTGAAATTTTCAAAAATCCAGAAAATTGGCTGAAAACGACTAAATATCAAGGACTCATTGGGCGAATCGCTCTGGAACTGAAATTGGAACGCTCACTGACATTTCCCCTATCTGAAAGTCTGATAAACGCCGGAAAAATGACTAAGTCCAAAAAAAATGTTTTTCAACTTTTTCAATTTTACCCCCGTGGGATATATATTCTACCCACACACATTTGGAACTCTCCTGGGGTACCCTCACACATATTATTCCCTCATTTAGTGGATATTTTCACAAAAAAGTGACATTTTCAATAATCCAGAAAATTGGCTGAAAATGACTAAATATCAAGGACTCATTGGGCGAATCGCTCTGGAACTGAAATCGGAACGCTCACTGACATTTCCCCTATCTGAAAGTCTGATAAACGCCGGAAAAATGACTAAGTCCAAAAAAAAATTTTTTTCAAATTTTTTAATTTTACCCCCGTGGGATATATATTCTACCCACACACATTTGGAACTCTCCTGGGGTACCCTCACACATATTATTCCCTCATTTAGTGGATATTTTCACAAAAAAGTGAAATTTTCAAAAATCCAGAAAATTGGCTGAAAACGACTAAATATCAAGGACTCATTGGGCGAATCGCTCTGGAACTGAAATCGTAACGCTCACTGACATTTGCCCTATCTGAAAGTCTGATAAACGCCGGAAAAATGACTAAGTCCAAAAAAAAAATTTTTTCAATTTTTTTCAATTTTACCCCGTGGGATATATATTCTACCCAGACACATTTGGAACTCTCCTGGGGTACCCTCACACATATTATTCTCTCATTTAGTGGATATTTTCACAAAAAAGTGAAATTTTCAAAAATCCAGAAAATTGGCTGAAAACCAATAAATATCAAGGACTCATTGGGCTAATCGCTCTGGAACTGAAATCGGAACACTCACTGACATTTCCCCTATCTGAAAGTTGATAAACGCCGGAAAAATGACTAAGTCAAAATAATTTTTTTTTTCAACTTTTTTCAATTTTACCCCTTGTGGGATATATATTCTACCCATACACATTTGGAACTCTCCTGGAGTACCCTCACACATATTATTCTCTCATTTAGTGGATATTTTCACAAAAAAGTGAAATTTTCAAAAATCCAGAAAATTGGCTGAAAACGACTAAATATCAAGGACTCATTGGGCGAATCGCTCTGGAACTGAAATCAGAACGATCACTGACATTTGCCCTATCTGAAAGTCTGATAAACGCCGGAAAAATGACTAAGTCCAAAAAAAAATTTTTTTAAACTTTTTTCAATCTTACACCCGTGGGATATATATTCTGCCCACACACATTTGGAACTCTCCAGGGGAACCCTCACACATATTATTCCCTCATTTAGTGGATATTTTCACAAAAAAGTGACATTTTCAATAATCCAGAAAATTGGCTGAAAATGACTAAATATCAAGGACTCATTGGGCGAATGGCTCTGGAACTGAAATCGGAACGCTCACTGACATTTCCCCTATCTGAAAGTCTGATAAACGCCGGAAAAATGACTAAGTCCAAAAAAAATGTTTTTCAACTTTTTCAATTTTACCCCCGTGGGATATATATTCTACCCACACACATTTGGAACTCTCCTGGGGTACCCTCACACATATTATTCCCTCATTTAGTGGATATTTTCACAAAAAAGTGACATTTTCAATAATCCAGAAAATTGGCTGAAAATGACTTAATATCAAGGACTCATTGGGCGAATCGCTCTGGAACTGAAATCGGAACGCTCACTGACATTTCCCCTATCTGAAAGTGTGATAAACGCCGGATAAATGACTAAGTCCAAAAAAAAATTTTTTTCAAATTTTTTCAATTTTACCCCTTGGGATATATATTCTACCCACACACATTTGGAACTCTCCTGGGGTACCCTCACACATATTATTCTCTCATTTAGTGGATATTTTCACAAAAAAGTGACATTTTCAAAAATCCAGAAAATTGGCTGAAAATGACTAAATATCAAGGACTCATTGGTCGAATCGCTCTGGAACTGAAATCGGAATGCTCACTGACATTTGCCCTATCTGAAAGTCTGATAAACGCCGGAAAAATGACTAAGTCCAAAAAAAAAATTTTTTCAATTTTTTTCAATTTTACCCTGTGGGATATATATTCTGCCCACACACATTTGGAACTCTCCTGGGGTGCCCTCACACATATTATTCTCTCATTTAGTGGATATTTTCAAAAAAAGTAAAATTTTCAAAAATCCAGAAAATTGGCTGAAAACGACTAAATATCAAGGACTCATTGGGCGAATCGCTCTGGAACTGAAATTGGAACGCTCACTGACATTTGCCCTTTCTGAAAGTCTGATAAACGCCGGAAAAATGACTAAGTCCAAAAAAAAAATTTTTTTAAACTTTTTTCAATCTTACCCCCGTGGGATATATATTCTGCCCACACACATTTGGAACTCTCCAGGGGAACCCTCACACATATTATTCTCTCATTTAGTGGATATTTTCACAAAAAAGTGAAATTTTCAAAAATCCAGAAAATTGGCTGAAAACGACTAAATATCAAGGACTCATTGGGCAAATCGCTCTGGAACTGAAATTGGAACGCTCACTGACATTTGCCCTATCTGAAAGTCTGATAAACGCCAGAAAAATGACTAAGTCCAAAAAAAAATTTTTTTAAACTTTTTTCAATCTTACACCCGTGGGATATATATTCTGCCCACACACATTTGGAACTCTCCAGGGGAACCCTCACACATATTATTCCCTCATTTAGTGGATATTTTCACAAAAAAGTGAAATTTTCAAAAATCCAGAAAATTGGCTGAAAACAACTAAATATCAAGGACTCATTGGGCGAATCGCTCTGGAACTGAAATTGGAACGCTCACTGACATTTCCCCTATCTGAAAGTCTGATAAACGCCGGAAAAATGACTAAGTCCAAAAAAAATGTTTTTCAACTTTTTCAATTTTACCCCCGTGGGATATATATTCTACCCACACACATTTGGAACTCTCCTGGGGTACCCTCACACATATTATTCCCTCATTTAGTGGATATTTTCACAAAAAAGTGACATTTTCAATAATCCAGAAAATTGGCTGAAAATGACTAAATATCAAGGACTCATTGGGCGAATCGCTCTGGAACTGAAATCGGAACGCTCACTGACATTTGCCCTATCTGAAAGTCTGATAAACGCCGGAAAAATGACTAAGTCCAAAAAAAAAATTTTTTCAATTTTTTTCAATTTTACCCCGTGGGATATATATTCTACCCAGACACATTTGGAACTCTCCTGGGGTACCCTCACACATATTATTCTCTCATTTAGTGGATATTTTCACAAAAAAGTGAAATTTTCAAAAATCCAGAAAATTGGCTGAAAACCAATAAATATCAAGGACTCATTGGGCTAATCGCTCTGGAACTGAAATCGGAACACTCACTGACATTTCCCCTATCTGAAAGTTGATAAACGCCGGAAAAATGACTAAGTCAAAATAATTTTTTTTTTCAACTTTTTTCAATTTTACCCCTTGTGGGATATATATTCTACCCATACACATTTGGAACTCTCCTGGAGTACCCTCACACATATTATTCTCTCATTTAGTGGATATTTTCACAAAAAAGTGAAATTTTCAAAAATCCAGAAAATTGGCTGAAAACGACTAAATATCAAGGACTCATTGGGCGAATCGCTCTGGAACTGAAATCAGAACGATCACTGACATTTGCCCTATCTGAAAGTCTGATAAACGCCGGAAAAATGACTAAGTCCAAAAAAAAATTTTTTTAAACTTTTTTCAATCTTACACCCGTGGGATATATATTCTGCCCACACACATTTGGAACTCTCCAGGGGAACCCTCACACATATTATTCCCTCATTTAGTGGATATTTTCACAAAAAAGTGACATTTTCAATAATCCAGAAAATTGGCTGAAAATGACTAAATATCAAGGACTCATTGGGCGAATCGCTCTGGAACTGAAATCGGAACGCTCACTGACATTTCCCCTATCTGAAAGTCTGATAAACGCCGGAAAAATGACTAAGTCCAAAAAATATGTTTTTCAACTTTTTCAATTTTACCCCCGTGGGATATATATTCTACCCACACACATTTGGAACTCTCCTGGGGTACCCTCACACATATTATTCCCTCATTTAGTGGATATTTTCACAAAAAAGTGACATTTTCAATAATCCAGAAAATTGGCTGAAAATGACTTAATATCAAGGACTCATTGGGCGAATCGCTCTGGAACTGAAATCGGAACGCTCACTGACATTTCCCCTATCTGAAAGTCTGACAAACGCCGGAAAAATGACTAAGTCCAAAAAAAAATTTTTTTAAACTTTTTTCAATCTTACCCCCGTGGGATATATATTCTGCCCACACACATTTGGAACTCTCCAGGGGAACCCTCACACATATTATTCCCTCATTTAGTGGATATTTTCACAAAAAAGTGACATTTTCAATAATCCAGAAAATGGCTGAAAATGACTAAATATCAAGGACTCATTGGGCGAATCGCTCTGGAACTGAAATCGGAACGCTCACTGACATTTCCCCTATCTGAAAGTCTGATAAACGCCGGAAAAATGACTAAGTCCAAAAAAAATGTTTTTCAACTTTTTCAATTTTACCCCCGTGGGATATATATTCTACCCACACACATTTGGAACTCTCCTGGGGTACCCTCACACATATTATTCCCTCATTTAGTGGATATTTTCACAAAAAAGTGACATTTTCAATAATCCAGAAAATTGGCTGAAAATGACTTAATATCAAGGACTCATTGGGCGAATAGCTCTGGAACTGAAATCGGAACGCTCACTGACATTTCCCCTATCTGAAAGTCTGATAAACGCCGGATAAATGACTAAGTCCAAAAAAAAAATTTTTTCAATTTTTTTCAATTTTACCCTGTGGGATATATATTCTGCCCACACACATTTGGAACTCTCCTGGGGTGCCCTCACACATATTATTCTCTCATTTAGTGGATATTTTCAAAAAAAGTAAAATTTTCAAAAATCCAGAAAATTGGCTGAAAACGACTAAATATCAAGGACTCATTGGGCGAATCGCTCTGGAACTGAAATTGGAACGCTCACTGACATTTGCCATTTCTGAAAGCCTGATAAACGCCGGAAAAATGACTAAGTCCAAAAAAAAATTTTTTTAAACTTTTTTCAATCTTACCCCCGTGGGATATATATTCTGCCCACACACATTTGGAACTCTCCAGGGGAACCCTCACACATATTATTCCCTCATTTAGTGGATATTTTCACAAAAAAGCGAAATTTTCAAAAATCCAGAGAATTGGCTGAAAACCACTAAATATCAAAGACTCATTGGGCGAATCGCTCTTGAAATGAAATCGGAATGCTCACTGACATTTGCCCTATCTGAAAGTCTGATAAACGCCGGAAAAATCACGAAGTCCAAAAAAAAATTGTTTTCAATTTTTTTCAATTTTACCCCGTGGGATATATATTCTGCCCACACACATTTGGAACTCTCCTGGGGTGCCCTCACACATATTATTCTCTCATTTAGTGGATATTTTCAAAAAAAGTGAAATTTTCAAAAATCCAGAAAATTGGCTGAAAACGACTAAATATCAAGGACTCATTGGGCGAATCGCTCTGGAACTGAAATTGGAACGCTCACTGACATTTGCCCTTTCTGAAAGTCTGATAAACGCCGGAAAAATGACTAAGTCCAAAAAAAAATTTTTTTAAACTTTTTTCAATCTTACCCCCGTGGGATATATATTCTGCCCACACACATTTGGAACTCTCCAGGGGAACCCTCACACATATTATTCCCTCATTTAGTGGATATTTTCACAAAAAAGTGAAATTTTCAAGAATCCAGAAAATTGGCTGAAAACGACTAAATATCAAGGACTCATTGGGCGAATCGCTCTGGAACTGAAATTGGAATGCTCACTGACATTTGCCCTATCTCAAAGTCTGATAAACGCCGGAAAAATGACTAAGTCCAAAAAAAAATTTTTTTAAACTTTTTTCAATCTTGCACCCGTGGGATATATATTCTGCCCACACACATTTGGAACTCTCCAGGGGAACCCTCACACATATTATTCCCTCATTTAGTGGATATTTTCACAAAAAAGTGAAATTTTCAAAAATCCAGAAAATTGGCTGAAAACGACTTAATATCAAAGACTCATTGGGCGAATAGCTCTGGAACTGAAATCGGAATGCTCACTGACATTTGCCTTATCTGAAAGTCTGATAAACGCCGGAAAAATCACTAAGTCCAAAAAAAAATTGTTTTCAACTTTTTTCAATTTTACCCCGTGGGATATATATTCTACCCACACACATTTGGAACTCTCCTGGGGTACCCTCACACATATTATTCTCTCATTTAGTGGATATTTTCACAAAAAAGTGACATTTTCAAAAATCCAGAAAATTGGCTGAAAACGACTAAATATCAAGGACTCATTGGGCGAATCGCTCTGGAACTGAAATTGGAACGCTCACTGACATTTGCCCTTTCTGAAAGTCTGATAAACGTCGGAAAAATGACTAAGTCCAAAAAAAATTTTTTTTAAACTTTTTTCAATCTTACCCCCGTGGGATATATATTCTGCCCACACACATTTGGAACTCTCCAGGGGAACCCTCACACATATTATTCCCTCATTTAGTGGATATTTTCACAAAAAAGTGAAATTTTCAAAAATCCAGAAAATTGGCTGAAAACCACTAAATATCAAAGACTCATTGGGCGAATCGCTCTTGAACTGAAATCGGAATGCTCACTGACATTTGCCCTATCTGAAAGTCTGATAAACGCCGGAAAAATCACTAAGTCCAAAAAAAAATTGTTTTCAACTTTTTTCAATTTTACCCCGTGGGATATATATTCTACCCACACACATTTGGAACTCTCCTGGGGTACCCTCACACATATTATTCTCTCATTTAGTGGATATTTTCACAAAAAAGTGAAATTTTCAAAAATCCAGAAAATTGGCTGAAAATGACTAAATATCAAGAACTCATTGGGCGAATCGCTCTGGAACTGAAATCAGAACGCTCACTGACATTTCCCCTATCTGAAAGTCTGATAAACGCCGGATAAATGACTAAGTCCAAAAAAAAATTTTTTTCAAATTTTTTCAATTTTACCCCCGTGGGATATATATTCTACCCACACACATTTGGAACTCTCCTGGGGTACCCTCACACATATTATTCTTTCATTTAGTGGATATTTTCACAAAAAAGTGAAATTTTCAAAAGTCCAGAAAATTGGCTGAAAACTACTAAATATCAAGGACTCATTGGGCGAATCGCTCTGGAACTGATATCGGAACGCTCACTGACATTTCCCCTATCTGAAAGTTGATGAACGCCGGAAAAATGACTAAGTCCAAAAAAAAATTTTTTTAAACTTTTTTCAATCTTACACCCGTGGGATATATATTCTGCCCACACACATTTGGAACTCTCCAGGGGAACCCTCACACATATTATTCCCTCATTTAGTGGATATTTTCACAAAAAAGTGAATTTTCAAAAATCCAGAAAATTGGCTGAAAACGACTAAATATCAAGGACTCATTGGGTGAATCGCTCTGGAACTGAAATTGGAACGCTCACTGACATTTGCCCTATCTCAAAGTCTGATAAACGCCGGAAAAATGACTAAGTCCAAAAAAAATTTTTTTTAAACTTTTTTCAATCTTACACCCGTGGGATATACATTCTGCCCACACACATTTGAAACTCTCCAGGGGAACCCTCACACATATTATTCCCTCATTTAGTGGATATTTTCACAAAAAAGTGAAATTTTCAAAAATCCAGAAAATTGGCTGAAAACGACTTAATATCAAAGACTCATTGGGCGAATAGCTCTGGAACTGAAATCGGAATGCTCACTGACATTTGCCCTATCTGAAAGTCTGATAAACGCCGGAAAAATCACTAAGTCCAAAAAAAAATTGTTTTCAACTTTTTTCAATTTTACCCCGTGGGATATATATTCTACCCACACACATTTGGAACTCTCCTGGGGTACCCTCACACATATTATTCTCTCATTTAGTGGATATTTTCACAAAAAAGTGAAATTTTCAAAAATCCAGAAAATTGGCTGAAAATGACTAAATATCAAGAACTCATTGGGCGAATCGCTCTGGAACTGAAATCAGAACGATCACTGACATTTGCCCTATCTGAAAGTCTGATAAACGCCGGAAAAATGACTAAGTCCAAAAAAAAATTTTTTTAAACTTTTTTCAATTTTACGCCCGTGGCATAAATATTCTACCCACACATATTTGGAACTCTCCTGGGGTACTCTCACACATATTATTCCCTCATTTAGTGGATATTTTCACAAAAAAGTGACATTTTCAATAATCCAGAAAATTGGCTGAAAATGACTAAATATCAAGGACTCATTGGGCGAATCGCTCTGGAACTGAAATCGGAACACTCACTGACATTTCCCCTATCTGAAAGTCTGATAAACGCCGGAAAAATGACTAAGTCCAAAAAAAAATTTTTTTCAAATTTTTTCAATTTTACCCCCGTGGGATATATATTCTACCCACACACATTTGGAACTCTCCTGGGGTGCCCTCACACATATTATTCTCTCATTTAGTGGATATTTTCAAAAAAAGTAAAATTTTCAAAAATCCAGAAAATTGGCTGAAAACGACTAAATATCAAGGACTCATTGGGCGAATCGCTCTGGAACTGAAATTGGAACGCTCACTGACATTTGCCATTTCTGAAAGCCTGATAAACGCCGGAAAAATGACTAAGTCCAAAAAAAAAATTTTTTAAACTTTTTTCAATCTTACCCCCGTGGGATATATATTCTGCCCACACACATTTGGAACTCTCCAGGGGAACCCTCACACATATTATTCCCTCATTTAGTGGATATTTTCACAAAAAAGCGAAATTTTCAAAAATCCAGAGAATTGGCTGAAAACCACTAAATATCAAAGACTCATTGGGCGAATCGCTCTTGAACTGAAATCGGAATGCTCACTGACATTTGCCCTATCTGAAAGTCTGATAAACGCCGGAAAAATCACTAAGTCCAAAAAAAAATTGTTTTCAATTTTTTTCAATTTTACCCCGTGGGATATATATTCTGCCCACACACATTTGGAACTCTCCTGGGGTGCCCTCACACATATTATTCTCTCATTTAGTGGATATTTTCAAAAAAAGTGAAATTTTCAAAAATCCAGAAAATTGGCTGAAAACGACTAAATATCAAGGACTCATTGGGCGAATCGCTCTGGAACTGAAATTGGAACGCTCACTGACATTTGCCCTTTCTGAAAGTCTGATAAACGCCGGAAAAATGACTAAGTCCAAAAAAAAATTTTTTTAAACTTTTTTCAATCTTACCCCCGTGGGATATATATTCTGCCCACACACATTTGTAACTCTCCAGGGGAACCCTCACACATATTATTCCCTCATTTAGTGGATATTTTCACAAAAAAGTGAAATTTTCAAGAATCCAGAAAATTGGCTGAAAACGACTAAATATCAAGGACTCATTGGGCGAATCGCTCTGGAACTGAAATTGGAATGCTCACTGACATTTGCCCTATCTCAAAGTCTGATAAACGCCGGAAAAATGACTAAGTCCAAAAAAAAATTTTTTTAAACTTTTTTCAATCTTGCACCCGTGGGATATATATTCTGCCCACACACATTTGGAACTCTCCAGGGGAACCCTCACACATATTATTCCCTCATTTAGTGGATATTTTCACAAAAAAGTGAAATTTTCAAAAATCCAGAAAATTGGCTGAAAACGACTTAATATCAAAGACTCATTGGGCGAATAGCTCTGGAACTGAAATCGGAATGCTCACTGACATTTGCCTTATCTGAAAGTCTGATAAACGCCGGAAAAATCACTAAGTCCAAAAAAAAATTGTTTTCAACTTTTTTCAATTTTACCCCGTGGGATATATATTCTACCCACACACATTTGGAACTCTCCTGGGGTACCCTCACACATATTATTCTCTCATTTAGTGGATATTTTCACAAAAAAGTGACATTTTCAAAAATCCAGAAAATTGGCTGAAAACGACTAAATATCAAGGACTCATTGGGCGAATCGCTCTGGAACTGAAATTGGAACGCTCACTGACATTTGCCCTTTCTGAAAGTCTGATAAACGTCGGAAAAATGACTAAGTCCAAAAAAAATTTTTTTTAAACTTTTTTCAATCTTACCCCCGTGGGATATATATTCTGCCCACACACATTTGGAACTCTCCAGGGGAACCCTCACACATATTATTCCCTCATTTAGTGGATATTTTCACAAAAAAGTGAAATTTTCAAAAATCCAGAAAATTGGCTGAAAACCACTAAATATCAAAGACTCATTGGGCGAATCGCTCTTGAACTGAAATCGGAATGCTCACTGACATTTGCCCTATCTGAAAGTCTGATAAACGCCGGAAAAATCACTAAGTCCAAAAAAAAATTGTTTTCAACTTTTTTCAATTTTACCCCGTGGGATATATATTCTACCCACACACATTTGGAACTCTCCTGGGGTACCCTCACACATATTATTCTCTCATTTAGTGGATATTTTCACAAAAAAGTGAAATTTTCAAAAATCCAGAAAATTGGCTGAAAATGACTAAATATCAAGAACTCATTGGGCGAATCGCTCTGGAACTGAAATCAGAACGCTCACTGACATTTCCCCTATCTGAAAGTCTGATAAACGCCGGATAAATGACTAAGTCCAAAAAAAAATTTTTTTCAAATTTTTTCAATTTTACCCCCGTGGGATATATATTCTACCCACACACATTTGGAACTCTCCTGGGGTACCCTCACACATATTATTCTTTCATTTAGTGGATATTTTCACAAAAAAGTGAAATTTTCAAAAGTCCAGAAAATTGGCTGAAAACTACTAAATATCAAGGACTCATTGGGCGAATCGCTCTGGAACTGATATCGGAACGCTCACTGACATTTCCCCTATCTGAAAGTTGATGAACGCCGGAAAAATGACTAAGTCCAAAAAAAAATTTTTTTAAACTTTTTTCAATCTTACACCCGTGGGATATATATTCTGCCCACACACATTTGGAACTCTCCAGGGGAACCCTCACACATATTATTCCCTCATTTAGTGGATATTTTCACAAAAAAGTGAATTTTCAAAAATCCAGAAAATTGGCTGAAAACGACTAAATATCAAGGACTCATTGGGTGAATCGCTCTGGAACTGAAATTGGAACGCTCACTGACATTTGCCCTATCTCAAAGTCTGATAAACGCCGGAAAAATGACTAAGTCCAAAAAAAATTTTTTTAAACTTTTTTCAATCTTACACCCGTGGGATATACATTCTGCCCACACACATTTGAAACTCTCCAGGGGAACCCTCACACATATTATTCCCTCATTTAGTGGATATTTTCACAAAAAAGTGAAATTTTCAAAAATCCAGAAAATTGGCTGAAAACGACTTAATATCAAAGACTCATTGGGCGAATAGCTCTGGAACTGAAATCGGAATGCTCACTGACATTTGCCCTATCTGAAAGTCTGATAAACGCCGGAAAAATCACTAAGTCCAAAAAAAAATTGTTTTCAACTTTTTTCAATTTTACCCCGTGGGATATATATTCTACCCACACACATTTGGAACTCTCCTGGGGTACCCTCACACATATTATTCTCTCATTTAGTGGATATTTTCACAAAAAAGTGAAATTTTCAAAAATCCAGAAAATTGGCTGAAAATGACTAAATATCAAGAACTCATTGGGCGAATCGCTCTGGAACTGAAATCAGAACGATCACTGACATTTGCCCTATCTGAAAGTCTGATAAACGCCGGAAAAATGACTAAGTCCAAAAAAAAATTTTTTTAAACTTTTTTCAATTTTACGCCCGTGGCATAAATATTCTACCCACACATATTTGGAACTCTCCTGGGGTACTCTCACACATATTATTCCCTCATTTAGTGGATATTTTCACAAAAAAGTGACATTTTCAATAATCCAGAAAATTGGCTGAAAATGACTAAATATCAAGGACTCATTGGGCGAATCGCTCTGGAACTGAAATCGGAACACTCACTGACATTTCCCCTATCTGAAAGTCTGATAAACGCCGGAAAAATGACTAAGTCCAAAAAAAAATTTTTTTCAAATTTTTTCAATTTTACCCCCGTGGGATATATATTCTACCCACACACATTTGGAACTCTCCTGGGGTGCCCTCACACATATTATTCTCTCATTTAGTGGATATTTTCAAAAAAAGTAAAATTTTCAAAAATCCAGAAAATTGGCTGAAAACGACTAAATATCAAGGACTCATTGGGCGAATCGCTCTGGAACTGAAATTGGAACGCTCACTGACATTTGCCATTTCTGAAAGCCTGATAAACGCCGGAAAAATGACTAAGTCCAAAAAAAAAATTTTTTAAACTTTTTTCAATCTTACCCCCGTGGGATATATATTCTGCCCACACACATTTGGAACTCTCCAGGGGAACCCTCACACATATTATTCCCTCATTTAGTGGATATTTTCACAAAAAAGCGAAATTTTCAAAAATCCAGAGAATTGGCTGAAAACCACTAAATATCAAAGACTCATTGGGCGAATCGCTCTTGAACTGAAATCGGAATGCTCACTGACATTTGCCCTATCTGAAAGTCTGATAAACGCCGGAAAAATCACTAAGTCCAAAAAAAAATTGTTTTCAATTTTTTTCAATTTTACCCCGTGGGATATATATTCTGCCCACACACATTTGGAACTCTCCTGGGGTGCCCTCACACATATTATTCTCTCATTTAGTGGATATTTTCAAAAAAAGTGAAATTTTCAAAAATCCAGAAAATTGGCTGAAAACGACTAAATATCAAGGACTCATTGGGCGAATCGCTCTGGAACTGAAATTGGAACGCTCACTGACATTTGCCCTTTCTGAAAGTCTGATAAACGCCGGAAAAATGACTAAGTCCAAAAAAAAATTTTTTTAAACTTTTTTCAATCTTACCCCCGTGGGATATATATTCTGCCCACACACATTTGTAACTCTCCAGGGGAACCCTCACACATATTATTCCCTCATTTAGTGGATATTTTCACAAAAAAGTGAAATTTTCAAGAATCCAGAAAATTGGCTGAAAACGACTAAATATCAAGGACTCATTGGGCGAATCGCTCTGGAACTGAAATTGGAATGCTCACTGACATTTGCCCTATCTCAAAGTCTGATAAACGCCGGAAAAATGACTAAGTCCAAAAAAAAATTTTTTTAAACTTTTTTCAATCTTGCACCCGTGGGATATATATTCTGCCCACACACATTTGGAACTCTCCAGGGGAACCCTCACACATATTATTCCCTCATTTAGTGGATATTTTCACAAAAAAGTGAAATTTTCAAAAATCCAGAAAATTGGCTGAAAACGACTTAATATCAAAGACTCATTGGGCGAATAGCTCTGGAACTGAAATCGGAATGCTCACTGACATTTGCCTTATCTGAAAGTCTGATAAACGCCGGAAAAATCACTAAGTCCAAAAAAAAATTGTTTTCAACTTTTTTCAATTTTACCCCGTGGGATATATATTCTACCCACACACATTTGGAACTCTCCTGGGGTACCCTCACACATATTATTCTCTCATTTAGTGGATATTTTCACAAAAAAGTGACATTTTCAAAAATCCAGAAAATTGGCTGAAAACGACTAAATATCAAGGACTCATTGGGCGAATCGCTCTGGAACTGAAATTGGAACGCTCACTGACATTTGCCCTTTCTGAAAGTCTGATAAACGTCGGAAAAATGACTAAGTCCAAAAAAAATTTTTTTTAAACTTTTTTCAATCTTACCCCCGTGGGATATATATTCTGCCCACACACATTTGGAACTCTCCAGGGGAACCCTCACACATATTATTCCCTCATTTAGTGGATATTTTCACAAAAAAGTGAAATTTTCAAAAATCCAGAAAATTGGCTGAAAACCACTAAATATCAAAGACTCATTGGGCGAATCGCTCTTGAACTGAAATCGGAATGCTCACTGACATTTGCCCTATCTGAAAGTCTGATAAACGCCGGAAAAATCACTAAGTCCAAAAAAAAATTGTTTTTAACTTTTTTCAATTTTACCTCCGTGGGATATATATTCTACCCACACACATTTGGAACTCTCCTGGGGTACCCTCACACATATTATTCTCTCATTTAGTGGATATTTTCACAAAAAAGTGAAATTTTCAAGAATCCAGAAAATTGGCTGAAAACGACTAAATATCAAGGACTTATTGGGCGAATCGCTCTGGAACTGAAATCGGAATGCTCACTGACATTTGCCCTATCTGAAAGTCTGATAAACGCCGGAAAAATCACTAAGTCCAAAAAAAAATTGTTTTCAACTTTTTTCATTTTTACCCCGTGGGAGATATATTCTACCCACACACATTTGGAACTCTCCTGGGGTACCCTCACACATATTATTCTCTCATTTAGTGGATATTTTCACAAAAAAGTGAAATTTTCAAAAATCCAGAAAATTGGCTGAAAATGACTAAATATCAAGGACTCATTGGGCGAATCGCTCTGGAACTGAAATCAGAACGATCACTGACATTTCCCCTATCTGAAAGTCTGATAAACGCCGGAAAAATGACTAAGTCCAAAAAAAATTTTTTTTCAAATTTTTTCAATTTTACCCCCGTGGGATATATATTCTACCCACACACATTTGGAACTCTCCTGGGGTACCCTCACACATATTATTCTTTCATTTAGTGGATATTTTCACAAAAAAGTGAAATTTTCAAAAGTCCAGAAAATTGGATGAAAACTACTAAATATCAAGAACTCATTGGGCGAATCGCTCTGGAACTGAAATCAGAATGATCACTGACATTTGCCCTATCTGAAAGTCTGATAAACGCCGGAAAAATGACTAAGTCCAAAAAAAAATTTTTTTAAACTTTTTTCAATTTTACGCCCGTGGCATAAATATTCTACCCACACATATTTGGAACTCTCCTGGGGTACTCTCACACATATTATTCCCTCATTTAGTGGATATTTTCACAAAAAAGTGACATTTTCAATAATCCAGAAAATTGGCTGAAAATGACTAAATATCAAGGACTCATTGGGCGAATCGCTCTGGAACTGAAATCGGAACACTCACTGACATTTCCCCTATCTGAAAGTCTGATAAACGCCGGAAAAATGACTAAGTCCAAAAAAAAATTTTTTCAAATTTTTTCAATTTTACCCCCGTGGGATATATATTCTACCCACACACATTTGGAACTCTCCTGGGGTACCCTCACACATATTATTCCCTCATTTAGTGGATATTTTCACAAAAAAGTGAAATTTTCAAAAATCCAGAAAATTGGCTGAAAACGACTAAATATCAAGGACTCATGGGGCGAATCGCTCTGGAACTGAAATCGGAACGCTCACTGACATTTGCCCTATCTGAAAGTCTGATAAATGCCGGAAAAATCACTAAGTCCAAAAAAAAATTGTTTTCACCTTTTTTCAATTTTACCCCGTGGGATATATATTCTACCCACACACATTTGGAACTCTCCTGGGGTACCCTCACACATATTATTCTCTCATTTAGTGGATATTTTCAAAAAAAGTAAAATTTTCAAAAATCCAGAAAATTGGCTGAAAACGACTAAATATCAAGGACTCATTGGGCGAATCGCTCTGGAACTGAAATTGGAACGCTCACTGACATTTGCCATTTCTGAAAGCCTGATAAACGCCGGAAAAATGACTAAGTCCAAAAAAAAAATTTTTTAAACTTTTTTCAATCTTACCCCCGTGGGATATATATTCTGCCCACACACATTTGGAACTCTCCAGGGGAACCCTCACACATATTATTCCCTCATTTAGTGGATATTTTCACAAAAAAGCGAAATTTTCAAAAATCCAGAGAATTGGCTGAAAACCACTAAATATCAAAGACTCATTGGGCGAATCGCTCTTGAACTGAAATCGGAATGCTCACTGACATTTGCCCTATCTGAAAGTCTGATAAACGCCGGAAAAATCACTAAGTCCAAAAAAAAATTGTTTTCAATTTTTTTCAATTTTACCCCGTGGGATATATATTCTGCCCACACACATTTGGAACTCTCCTGGGGTGCCCTCACACATATTATTCTCTCATTTAGTGGATATTTTCAAAAAAAGTGAAATTTTCAAAAATCCAGAAAATTGGCTGAAAACGACTAAATATCAAGGACTCATTGGGCGAATCGCTCTGGAACTGAAATTGGAACGCTCACTGACATTTGCCCTTTCTGAAAGTCTGATAAACGCCGGAAAAATGACTAAGTCCAAAAAAAAATTTTTTTAAACTTTTTTCAATCTTACCCCCGTGGGATATATATTCTGCCCACACACATTTGTAACTCTCCAGGGGAACCCTCACACATATTATTCCCTCATTTAGTGGATATTTTCACAAAAAAGTGAAATTTTCAAGAATCCAGAAAATTGGCTGAAAACGACTAAATATCAAGGACTCATTGGGCGAATCGCTCTGGAACTGAAATTGGAATGCTCACTGACATTTGCCCTATCTCAAAGTCTGATAAACGCCGGAAAAATGACTAAGTCCAAAAAAAAATTTTTTTAAACTTTTTTCAATCTTGCACCCGTGGGATATATATTCTGCCCACACACATTTGGAACTCTCCAGGGGAACCCTCACACATATTATTCCCTCATTTAGTGTATATTTTCACAAAAAAGTGAAATTTTCAAAAATCCAGAAAATTGGCTGAAAACGACTTAATATCAAAGACTCATTGGGCGAATAGCTCTGGAACTGAAATCGGAATGCTCACTGACATTTGCCTTATCTGAAAGTCTGATAAACGCCGGAAAAATCACTAAGTCCAAAAAAAAATTGTTTTCAACTTTTTTCAATTTTACCCCGTGGGATATATATTCTACCCACACACATTTGGAACTCTCCTGGGGTACCCTCACACATATTATTCTCTCATTTAGTGGATATTTTCACAAAAAAGTGACATTTTCAAAAATCCAGAAAATTGGCTGAAAACGACTAAATATCAAGGACTCATTGGGCGAATCGCTCTGGAACTGAAATTGGAACGCTCACTGACATTTGCCCTTTCTGAAAGTCTGATAAACGTCGGAAAAATGACTAAGTCCAAAAAAATTTTTTTTTAAACTTTTTTCAATCTTACCCCCGTGGGATATATATTCTGCCCACACACATTTGGAACTCTCCAGGGGAACCCTCACACATATTATTCCCTCATTTAGTGGATATTTTCACAAAAAAGTGAAATTTTCAAAAATCCAGAAAATTGGCTGAAAACCACTAAATATCAAAGACTCATTGGGCGAATCGCTCTTGAACTGAAATCGGAATGCTCACTGACATTTGCCCTATCTGAAAGTCTGATAAACGCCGGAAAAATCACTAAGTCCAAAAAAAAATTGTTTTTAACTTTTTTCAATTTTACCTCCGTGGGATATATATTCTACCCACACACATTTGGAACTCTCCTGGGGTACCCTCACACATATTATTCTCTCATTTAGTGGATATTTTCACAAAAAAGTGAAATTTTCAAGAATCCAGAAAATTGGCTGAAAACGACTAAATATCAAGGACTTATTGGGCGAATCGCTCTGGAACTGAAATCGGAATGCTCACTGACATTTGCCCTATCTGAAAGTCTGATAAACGCCGGAAAAATCACTAAGTCCAAAAAAAAATTGTTTTCAACTTTTTTCATTTTTACCCCGTGGGAGATATATTCTACCCACACACATTTGGAACTCTCCTGGGGTACCCTCACACATATTATTCTCTCATTTAGTGGATATTTTCACAAAAAAGTGAAATTTTCAAAAATCCAGAAAATTGGCTGAAAATGACTAAATATCAAGGACTCATTGGGCGAATCGCTCTGGAACTGAAATCAGAACGATCACTGACATTTCCCCTATCTGAAAGTCTGATAAACGCCGGAAAAATGACTAAGTCCAAAAAAAATTTTTTTTCAAATTTTTTCAATTTTACCCCCGTGGGATATATATTCTACCCACACACATTTGGAACTCTCCTGGGGTACCCTCACACATATTATTCTTTCATTTAGTGGATATTTTCACAAAAAAGTGAAATTTTCAAAAGTCCAGAAAATTGGATGAAAACTACTAAATATCAAGAACTCATTGGGCGAATCGCTCTGGAACTGAAATCAGAATGATCACTGACATTTGCCCTATCTGAAAGTCTGATAAACGCCGGAAAAATGACTAAGTCCAAAAAAAAATTTTTTTAAACTTTTTTCAATTTTACGCCCGTGGCATAAATATTCTACCCACACATATTTGGAACTCTCCTGGGGTACTCTCACACATATTATTCCCTCATTTAGTGGATATTTTCACAAAAAAGTGACATTTTCAATAATCCAGAAAATTGGCTGAAAATGACTAAATATCAAGGACTCATTGGGCGAATCGCTCTGGAACTGAAATCGGAACACTCACTGACATTTCCCCTATCTGAAAGTCTGATAAACGCCGGAAAAATGACTAAGTCCAAAAAAAAATTTTTTCAAATTTTTTCAATTTTACCCCCGTGGGATATATATTCTAACCACACACATTTGGAACTCTCCTGGGGTACCCTCACACATATTATTCCCTCATTTAGTGGATATTTTCACAAAAAAGTGAAATTTTCAAAAATCCAGAAAATTGGCTGAAAACGACTAAATATCAAGGACTCATTGGGCGAATCGCTCTGGAACTGAAATCGGAACGCTCACTGACATTTGCCCTATCTGAAAGTCTGATAAATGCCGGAAAAATCACTAAGTCCAAAAAAAAATTGTTTTCACCTTTTTTCAATTTTACCCCGTGGGATATATATTCTACCCACACACATTTGGAACTCTCCTGGGGTACCCTCACACATATTATTCTCTCATTTAGTGGATATTTTCACAAAAAAGTGAAATTTTCAAAAATCCAGAAAATTGGCTGAAAACTACTAAATATCAAAGACTCATTGGGCGAATAGCTCTGGAACTGAAATCGGAATGCTCACTGACATTTGCCCTATCTGAAAGTCTGATAAACGCCGGAAAAATCACTAAGTCCAAAAAAAAATTGTTTTCAACTTTTTTCAATTTTACCCCGTGGGATATATATTCCACCCACACACATTTGGAACTCTCCTGGGGTACCCTCACACATATTATTCTCTCATTTAGTGGATATTTTCACAAAAAAGTGACATTTTCAATAATCCAGAAAATTGGCTGAAAACGACTAAATATCAAGGACTCATTGGGCGAATCGCTCTGGAACTGCAATCGGAACGCTCACTGACATTTCCCCTATCTGAAAGTCTGATAAACGCCGGAAAAATGACTAAGTCCAAAAAAAAATGTTTTTCAACTTTTTTCAATTTTACCCCCGTGGGATATATATTCTACCCACACACATTTGGAACTCTCCTGGGGTACCCTCACACATATTATTCCCTCATTTAGTGGATATTTTCACAAAAAAGTGACATTTTCAATAATCCAGAAAATTGGCTGAAAACGACTAAATATCAAGCACTCATTGGGCGAATCGCTCTGGAACTGAAATCGGAACGCTCACTGACATTTCCCCTATCTGAAAGTCTGATAAACGCCGGAAAAATGACTAAGTCCAAAAAAAAAATTTTTTTAAACTTTTTTCAGTTTTACGCCCGTGGCATATATATTCTACCCACACATATTTGGAACTCTCCTGGGGTACCCTCACACATATTATTCCCTCATTTAGTGGATATTTTCACAAAAAAGTGAAATTTTCAAAAATCCAGAAAATTGGCTGAAAACTACTTAATATCAAAGACTCATTGGGCGAATAGCTCTGGAACTGAAATGGAAATGCTCACTGACATTTGCCCTTTCTGAAAGTCTGATAAACGCCGGAAAAATCACTAAGTCCAAAAAAAAATTGTTTTCAACTTTTTTCAATTTTACCCCCGTGGGATATATATTCTACCCACACACATTTGGAACTCTCCTGGGGTACTCTCACACATATTATTCCCTCATTTAGTCGATATTTTCACAAAAAAGTGACATTTTCAATAATCCAGAAAATTGGCTGAAAATGACTAAATATCAAGGACTCATTGGGCGAATCGCTCTGGAACTGAAATCGGAACGCTCACTGACATTTGCCCTATCTGAAAGTCTGATAAACGCCGGAAAAATGACTAAGTCCAAAAAAAAATTTTTTTAAACTTTTTTCAATCTTACCCCCGTGGGATATATATTCTGCCCACACACATTTGAAACTCTCCAGGGGAACCCTCACACATATTATTCCCTCATTTAGTGGATATTTTCACAAAAAAGTGAAATTTTCAAAAATCCAGAAAATTGGCTGAAAACGACTAAATATCAAGGACTCATTGGGCGAATCGCTCTGGAACTGAAATCGGAACACTCACTGACATTTCCCCTATCTGAAAGTTGATAAACGCCGGAAAAATGACTGAGTCAAAATAAAAAATTTTTTCAACTTTTTTCAATTTTACCCCCGTGGGATATATATTCTACCCACACACATTTGGAACTCTCCTGGAGTACCCTCACACATATTATTCTCTCATTTAGTGGATATTTTCACAAAAAAGTGAAATTTTCAAAAATCCAGAAAATTGGCTGAAAACGACTAAATATCAACGACTCATTGGGCGAATCGCTCTGGAACTGAAATCAGAACGATCACTGACATTTGCCCTATCTGAAAGTCTGATAAACGCCGGAAAAATGACTAAGTCCAAAAAAAAATTTTTTTTAAACTTTTTTCAATTTTACGCCCGTGGCATATATATTCTACCCACACACATTTGGAACTCTCCTGGGGTACCCTCACACATATTATTCCCTCGTTTAGTGGATATTTTCACAAAAAAGTGACATTTTCAATAATCCAGAAAATTGGCTGAAAACGACTAAATATCAAGGACTCATTGGGCGAATCGCTCTGGAACTGAAATCGGAACGCTCACTGACATTTGCCCTATCTGAAAGTCTGATAAACGCCGGAAAAATGACTAAGTCCAAAAAAAAATTTTTTTAAACTTTTTTCAATCTTACACCCGTGGGATATATATTCTGCTCACACACATTTGGAACTCTCCTGGGGTACCCTCACACATATTATTCTCTCATTTAGTGGATATTTTCACAAAAAAGTGACATTTTCAAAAATCCAGAAAATTGGCTGAAAACGACTAAATATCAAGGACTCATTGGGCGAATCGCTCTGGAACTGAAAGCGGAACGCTCACTGACATTTGCCCTATCTGAAAGTCTGATAAACGCCGGAAAAATGACTAAGTCCAAAAAAAAAATTTTTTCAATTTTTTTCAATTTTACCCCGGGGGATATATATTCTGCCCACACACATTTGGAACTCTCCTGGGGTGCCCTCACACATATTATTCTCTCATTTAGTGGATATTTTCAAAAAAAGTGAAATTTTCAAAAATCCAGAAAATTGGCTGAAAACGACTAAATATCAAGGACTCATTGGGCGAATCGCTCTGGAACTGAAATTGGAACGCTCACTGACATTTGCCCTTTCTGAAAGTCTGATAAACGCCGGAAAAATGACTAAGTCCAAAAAAAAAAATTTTTAAAACTTTTTTCAATTTTACACCCGTGGGATATATATTCTACCCACACACATTTGGAACTCTCCAGGGGAACCCTCACACATATTATTCCCTCATTTAGTGGATATTTTCACAAAAAAGTGAAATTTTCAAGAATCCAGAAAATTGGCTGAAAACGACTAAATATCAAGGACTCATTGGGCGAATCGCTCTGGAACTGAAATTGGAACGCTCACTGACATTTGCCCTTTCTGAAAGTCTGATAAACGCCGGAAAAATGACTAAGTCCAAAAAAAAATTTTTTTAAACTTTTTTCAATCTTACCCCCGTGGGATATATATTCTGCCCACACACATTTGGAACTCTCCAGGGGAACCCTCACACATATTATTCCCTCATTTAGTGGATATTTTCACAAAAAAGTGAAATTTTCAAAAATCCAGAAAATTGGCTGAAAACGACTAAATATCAAGGACTCATTGGGCGAATCGCTCTGGAACTGAAATCGGAACACTCACTGACATTTCCCCTATCTGAAAGTCTGATAAACGCCGGAAAAATGACTAAGTCCAAAAAAAAATGTTTTTCAACTTTTTTCAATTTTACCCCCGTGGGATATATATTCTACCCACACACATTTGGAACTCTCCTGGGGTACCCTCACACATATTATTCCCTCATTTAGTGGATATTTTCACAAAAAAGTGACATTTTCAATAATCCAGAAAATTGGCTGAAAATGACTAAATATCAAGGACTCATTGGGCGAATCGCTCTGGAACTGAAATCGGAACGCTCACTGACATTTCCCCTATCTGAAAGTCTGATAAACGCCGGAAAAATGACTAAGTCCAAAAAAAAATTTTTTTCAAATTTTTTCAATTTTACCCCCGTGGGATATATATTCTACCCACACACATTTGGAACTCTCCTGGGGTACCCTCACACATATTATTCCCTCATTTAGTGGATATTTTCACAAAAAAGTGAAATTTTCAAAAATCCAGAAAATTGGCTGAAAACGACTAAATATCAAGGACTCATTGGGCGAATCGCGCTGGAACTGAAATCGGAACGCTCACTGACATTTGCCCTATCTGAAAGTCTGATAAACGCCGGAAAAATGACTAAGTCCAAAAAAAAAATTTTTTCAATTTTTTTCAATTTTACCCCGTGGGATATATATTCTACCCAGACACATTTGGAACTCTCCTGGGGTACCCTCACACATATTATTCTCTCATTTAGTGGATATTTTCTCAAAAAAGTGAAATTTTCAAAAATCCAGAAAATTGGCTGAAAACGAATAAATATCAAGGACTCATTGGGCTAATCGCTCTGGAACTGAAATCGGAACGCTCACTGACATTTCCCCTATCTGAAAGTGTGATAAACGCCGGATAAATGACTAAGTCCAAAAAAAAATTTTTTTCAAATTTTTTCAATTTTACCCCTTGGGATATATATTCTACCCACACACATTTGGAACTCTCCTGGGGTACCCTCACACATATTATTCTCTCATTTAGTGGATATTTTCACAAAAAAGTGACATTTTCAAAAATCCAGAAAATTGGCTGAAAATGACTAAATATCAAGGACTCATTGGGCGAATCGCTCTGGAACTGAAATCGGAATGCTCACTGACATTTGCCCTATCTGAAAGTCTGATAAACGCCGGAAAAATGACTAAGTCCAAAAAAAAAATTTTTTCAATTTTTTTCAATTTTACCCTGTGGGATATATATTCTGCCCACACACATTTGGAACTCTCCTGGGGTGCCCTCACACATATTATTCTCTCATTTAGTGGATATTTTCAAAAAAAGTAAAATTTTCAAAAATCCAGAAAATTGGCTGAAAACGACTAAATATCAAGGACTCATTGGGCGAATCGCTCTGGAACTGAAATTGGAACGCTCACTGACATTTGCCCTTTCTGAAAGTCTGATAAACGCCGGAAAAATGACTAAGTCCAAAAAAAAATTTTTTTAAACTTTTTTCAATCTTACCCCCGTGGGATATATATTCTGCCCACACACATTTGGAACTCTCCAGGGGAACCCTCACACATATTATTCCCTCATTTAGTGGATATTTTCACAAAAAAGTGACATTTTCAATAATCCAGAAAATTGGCTGAAAATGACTAAATATCAAGGACTCATTGGGCGAATCGCTCTGGAACTGAAATCGGAACGCTCACTGACATTTCCCCTATCTGAAAGTCTGATAAACGCCGGAAAAATGACTAAGTCCAAAAAAAAATGTTTTTCAACTTTTTTCAATTTTACCCCCGTGGGATATATATTCTACCCACACACATTTGGAACTCTCCTGGGGTACCCTCACACATATTATTCTCTCATTTAGTGGATATTTTCACAAAAAAGTGAAATTTTCAAAAATCCAGAAAATTGGCTGAAAACGACTAAATATCAAGGACTCATTGGGCAAATCGCTCTGGAACTGAAATTGGAACGCTCACTGACATTTGCCCTATCTGAAAGTCTGATAAACGCCGGAAAAATGACTAAGTCCAAAAAAAAATTTTTTTAAACTTTTTTCAATCTTACACCCGTGGGATATATATTCTGCCCACACACATTTTGAACTCTCCAGGGGAACCCTCACACATATTATTCCCTCATTTAGTGGATATTTTCACAAAAAAGTGAAATTTTCAAAAATCCAGAAAATTGGCTGAAAACAACTAAATATCAAGGACTCATTGGGCGAATCGCTCTGGAACTGAAATTGGAACGCTCACTGACATTTCCCCTATCTGAAAGTCTGATAAACGCCGGAAAAATGACTAAGTCCAAAAAAAATGTTTTTCAACTTTTTCAATTTTACCCCCGTGGGATATATATTCTACCCACACACATTTGGAACTCTCCTGGGGTACCCTCACACATATTATTCCCTCATTTAGTGGATATTTTCACAAAAAAGTGACATTTTCAATAATCCAGAAAATTGGCTGAAAATGACTAAATATCAAGGACTCATTGGGCGAATCGCTCTGGAACTGAAATCGGAACGCTCACTGACATTTGCCCTATCTGAAAGTCTGATAAACGCCGGAAAAATGACTAAGTCCAAAAAAAAAATTTTTTCAATTTTTTTCAATTTTACCCCGTGGGATATATATTCTACCCAGACACATTTGGAACTCTCCTGGGGTACCCTCACACATATTATTCTCTCATTTAGTGGATATTTTCACAAAAAAGTGAAATTTTCAAAAATCCAGAAAATTGGCTGAAAACCAATAAATATCAAGGACTCATTGGGCTAATCGCTCTGGAACTGAAATCGGAACACTCACTGACATTTCCCCTATCTGAAAGTTGATAAACGCCGGAAAAATGACTAAGTCAAAATAATTTTTTTTTTCAACTTTTTTCAATTTTACCCCTTGTGGGATATATATTCTACCCATACACATTTGGAACTCTCCTGGAGTACCCTCACACATATTATTCTCTCATTTAGTGGATATTTTCACAAAAAAGTGAAATTTTCAAAAATCCAGAAAATTGGCTGAAAACGACTAAATATCAAGGACTCATTGGGCGAATCGCTCTGGAACTGAAATCAGAACGATCACTGACATTTGCCCTATCTGAAAGTCTGATAAACGCCGGAAAAATGACTAAGTCCAAAAAAAAATTTTTTTAAACTTTTTTCAATCTTACACCCGTGGGATATATATTCTGCCCACACACATTTGGAACTCTCCAGGGGAACCCTCACACATATTATTCCCTCATTTAGTGGATATTTTCACAAAAAAGTGACCTTTTCAATAATCCAGAAAATTGGCTGAAAATGACTAAATATCAAGGACTCATTGGGCGAATCGCTCTGGAACTGAAATCGGAACGCTCACTGACATTTCCCCTATCTGAAAGTCTGATAAACGCCGGAAAAATGACTAAGTCCAAAAAAAATGTTTTTCAACTTTTTCAATTTTACCCCCGTGGGATATATATTCTACCCACACACATTTGGAACTCTCCTGGGGTACCCTCACACATATTATTCCCTCATTTAGTGGATATTTTCACAAAAAAGTGACATTTTCAATAATCCAGAAAATTGGCTGAAAATGACTTAATATCAAGGACTCATTGGGCGAATCGCTCTGGAACTGAAATCGGAACGCTCACTGACATTTCCCCTATCTGAAAGTCTGATAAACGCCGGATAAATGACTAAGTCCAAAAAAAAATTTTTTTCAATTTTTTTCAATTTTACCCCTTGGGATATATATTCTACCCACACACATTTGGAACTCTCCTGGGGTACCCTCACACATATTATTCTCTCATTTAGTGGATATTTTCACAAAAAAGTGACATTTTCAAAAATCCAGAAAATTGGCTGAAAACGACTAAATATCAAGGACTCATTGGGCGAATCGCTCTGGAACTGAAATCGGAACGCTCACTGACATTTGCCCTATCTGAAAGTCTGATAAACGCCGGAAAAATGACTAAATCCAAAAAAAAAATTTTTTCAATTTTTTTCAATTTTACGCCCTGTGGGATATATATTCTGCCCACACACATTTGGAACTCTCCTGGGGTGCCCTCACACATATTATTCTCTCATTTAGTGGATATTTTCAAAAAAAGTAAAATTTTCAAAAATCCAGAAAATTGGCTGAAAACGACTAAATATCAAGGACTCATTGGGCGAATCGCTCTGGAACTGAAATTGGAACGCTCACTGACATTTGCCCTTTCTGAAAGTCTGATAAACGCCGGAAAAATGACTAAGTCCAAAAAAAAATTTTTTTAAACTTTTTTCAATCTTACCCCCGTGGGATATATATTCTGCCCACACACATTTGGAACTCTCCAGGGGAACCCTCACACATATTATTCCCTCATTTAGTGGATATTTTCACAAAAAAGTGACATTTTCAATAATCCAGAAAATGGCTGAAAATGACTAAATATCAAGGACTCATTGGGCGAATCGCTCTGGAACTGAAATCGGAACGCTCACTGACATTTCCCCTATCTGAAAGTCTGATAAACGCCGGAAAAATGACTAAGTCCAAAAAAAATGTTTTTCAACTTTTTCAATTTTACCCCCGTGGGATATATATTCTACCCACACACATTTGGAACTCTCCTGGGGTACCCTCACACATATTATTCCCTCATTTAGTGGATATTTTCACAAAAAAGTGACATTTTCAATAATCCAGAAAATTGGCTGAAAATGACTTAATATCAAGGACTCATTGGGCGAATCGCTCTGGAACTGAAATCGGAACGCTCACTGACATTTCCCCTATCTGAAAGTCTGATAAACGCCGGATAAATGACTAAGTCCAAAAAAAAAATTTTTTCAATTTTTTTCAATTTTACCCTGTGGGATATATATTCTGCCCACACACATTTGGAACTCTCCTGGGGTGCCCTCACACATATTATTCTCTCATTTAGTGGATATTTTTAAAAAAAGTAAAATTTTCAAAAATCCAGAAAATTGGCTGAAAACGACTAAATATCAAGGACTCATTGGGCGAATCGCTCTGGAACTGAAATTGGAACGCTCACTGACATTTGCCATTTCTGAAAGCCTGATAAACGCCGGAAAAATGACTAAGTCCAAAAAAAAATTTTTTTAAACTTTTTTCAATCTTACCCCCGTGGGATATATATTCTGCCCACACACATTTGGAACTCTCCAGGGGAACCCTCACACATATTATTCCCTCATTTAGTGGATATTTTCACAAAAAAGCGAAATTTTCAAAAATCCAGAGAATTGGCTGAAAACCACTAAATATCAAAGACTCATTGGGCGAATCGCTCTTGAAATGAAATCGGAATGCTCACTGACATTTGCCCTATCTGAAAGTCTGATAAACGCCGGAAAAATCACGAAGTCCAAAAAAAAATTGTTTTCAATTTTTTTCAATTTTACCCCGTGGGATATATATTCTACCCAGACACATTTGGAACTCTCCTCTGGTACCCTCACACATATTATTCTCTCATTTAGTGGATATTTTCACAAAAAAGTGAAATTTTCAAAAATCCAGAAAATTGGCTGAAAACGAATAAATATCAAGGACTCATTGGGCTAATCGCTCTGGAACTGAAATCGGAACACTCACTGACATTTCCCCTATCTGAAAGTTGATAAACGCCGGAAAAATGACTAAGTCAAAATAATTTTTTTTTTCAACTTTTTTCAATTTTACCCCTTGTGGGATATATATTCTACCCATACACATTTGGAACTCTCCTGGAGTACCCTCACACATATTATTCTCTCATTTAGTGGATATTTTCACAAAAAAGTGAAATTTTCAAAAATCCAGAAAATTGGCTGAAAACGACTAAATATCAAGGACTCATTGGGCGAATCGCTCTGGAACTGAAATCAGAACGATCACTGACATTTGCCCTATCTGAAAGTCTGATAAACGCCGGAAAAATGACTAAGTCCAAAAAAAAATTTTTTTAAACTTTTTTCAATCTTACACCCGTGGGATATATATTCTGCCCACACACATTTGGAACTCTCCAGGGGAACCCTCACACATATTATTCCCTCATTTAGTGGATATTTTCACAAAAAAGTGACATTTTCAATAATCCAGAAAATTGGCTGAAAATGACTAAATATCAAGGACTCATTGGGCGAATCGCTCTGGAACTGAAATCGGAACGCTCACTGACATTTCCCCTATCTGAAAGTCTGATAAACGCCGGATAAATGACTAAGTCCAAAAAAAAAATTGTTTCAAATTTTTTCAATTTTACCCCTTGGGATATATATTCTACCCACACACATTTGGAACTCTCCTGGGGTACCCTCACACATATTATTCTCTCATTTAGTGGATATTTTCACAAAAAAGTGACATTTTCAAAAATCCAGAAAATTGGCTGAAAACGACTAAATATCAAGGACTCATTGGGCGAATCGCTCTGGAACTGAAATCGGAACGCTCACTGACATTTGCCCTATCTGAAAGTCTGATAAACGCCGGAAAAATGACTAAGTCCAAAAAAAAAAATTTTTCAATTTTTTTCAATTTTACCCTGTGGGATATATATTCTGCCCACACACATTTGGAACTCTCCTGGGGTGCCCTCACACATATTATTCTCTCATTTAGTGGATATTTTCAAAAAAAGTAAAATTTTCAAAAATCCAGAAAATTGGCTGAAAACGACTAAATATCAAGGACTCATTGGGCGAATCGCTCTGGAACTGAAATTGGAACGCTCACTGACATTTGCCCTTTCTGAAAGTCTGATAAACGCCGGAAAAATGACTAAGTCCAAAAAAAAATTTTTTTAAACTTTTTTCAATCTTACCCCCGTGGGATATATATTCTGCCCACACACATTTGGAACTCTCCAGGGGAACCCTCACACATATTATTCCCTCATTTAGTGGATATTTTCACAAAAAAGTGACATTTTCAATAATCCAGAAAATGGCTGAAAATGACTAAATATCAAGGACTCATTGGGCGAATCGCTCTGGAACTGAAATCGGAACGCTCACTGACATTTCCCCTATCTGAAAGTCTGATAAACGCCGGAAAAATGACTAAGTCCAAAAAAAATGTTTTTCAACTTTTTCAATTTTACCCCCGTGGGATATATATTCTACCCACACACATTTGGAACTCTCCTGGGGTACCCTCACACATATTATTCCCTCATTTAGTGGATATTTTCACAAAAAAGTGACATTTTCAATAATCCAGAAAATTGGCTGAAAATGACTTAATATCAAGGACTCATTGGGCGAATCGCTCTGGAACTGAAATCGGAACGCTCACTGACATTTCCCCTATCTGAAAGTCTGATAAACGCCGGATAAATGACTAAGTCCAAAAAAAAAATTTTTTCAATTTTTTTCAATTTTACCCTGTGGGATATATATTCTGCCCACACACATTTGGAACTCTCCTGGGGTGCCCTCACACATATTATTCTCTCATTTAGTGGATATTTTCAAAAAAAGTAAAATTTTCAAAAATCCAGAAAATTGGCTGAAAACGACTAAATATCAAGGACTCATTGGGCGAATCGCTCTGGAACTGAAATTGGAACGCTCACTGACATTTGCCATTTCTGAAAGCCTGATAAACGCCGGAAAAATGACTAAGTCCAAAAAAAAATTTTTTTAAACTTTTTTCAATCTTACCCCCGTGGGATATATATTCTGCCCACACACATATGGAACTCTCCAGGGGAACCCTCACACATATTATTCCCTCATTTAGTGGATATTTTCACAAAAAAGCGAAATTTTCAAAAATCCAGAGAATTGGCTGAAAACCACTAAATATCAAAGACTCATTGGGCGAATCGCTCTTGAAATGAAATCGGAATGCTCACTGACATTTGCCCTATCTGAAAGTCTGATAAACGCCGGAATAATCACGAAGTCCAAAAAAAAATTGTTTTCAATTTTTTTCAATTTTACCCCGTGGGATATATATTCTACCCAGACACATTTGGAACTCTCCTGGGGTACCCTCACACATATTATTCTCTCATTTAGTGGATATTTTCACAAAAAAGTGAAATTTTCAAAAATCCAGAAAATTGGCTGAAAACGACTAAATATCAAGGACTCATTGGGCAAATCGCTCTGGAACTGAAATTGGAACGCTCACTGACATTTGCCCTATCTGAAAGTCTGATAAACGCCGGAAAATTGACTAAGTCCAAAAAAAAATTTTTTTAAACTTTTTTCAATCTTACACCCGTGGGATATATATTCTGCCCACACACATTTGGAACTCTCCAGGGGAACCCTCACACATATTATTCCCTCATTTAGTGGATATTTTCACAAAAAAGTGAAATTTTCAAAAATCCAGAAAATTGGCTGAAAACAACTAAATATCAAGGACTCATTGGGCGAATCGCTCTGGAACTGAAATTGGAACGCTCACTGACATTTCCCCTATCTGAAAGTCTGATAAACGCCGGAAAAATGACTAAGTCCAAAAAAAATGTTTTTCAACTTTTTCAATTTTACCCCCGTGGGATATATATTCTACCCACACACATTTGGAACTCTCCTGGGGTACCCTCACACATATTATTCCCTCATTTAGTGGATATTTTCACAAAAAAGTGACATTTTCAATAATCCAGAAAATTGGCTGAAAATGACTAAATATCAAGGACTCATTGGGCGAATCGCTCTGGAACTGAAATCGGAACGCTCACTGACATTTGCCCTATCTGAAAGTCTGATAAACGCCGGAAAAATGACTAAGTCCAAAAAAAAAATTTTTTCAATTTTTTTCAATTTTACCCCGTGGGATATATATTCTACCCAGACACATTTGGAACTCTCCTGGGGTACCCTCACACATATTATTCTCTCATTTAGTGGATATTTTCACAAAAAAGTGAAATTTTCAAAAATCCAGAAAATTGGCTGAAAACCAATAAATATCAAGGACTCATTGGGCTAATCGCTCTGGAACTGAAATCGGAACACTCACTGACATTTCCCCTATCTGAAAGTTGATAAACGCCGGAAAAATGACTAAGTCAAAATAATTTTTTTTTTCAACTTTTTTCAATTTTACCCCTTGTGGGATATATATTCTACCCATACACATTTGGAACTCTCCTGGAGTACCCTCACACATATTATTCTCTCATGTAGTGGATATTTTCACAAAAAAGTGAAATTTTCAAAAATCCAGAAAATTGGCTGAAAACGACTAAATATCAAGGACTCATTGGGCGAATCGCTCTGGAACTGAAATCAGAACGATCACTGACATTTGCCCTATCTGAAAGTCTGATAAACGCCGGAAAAATGACTAAGTCCAAAAAAAAATTTTTTTAAACTTTTTTCAATCTTACACCCGTGGGATATATATTCTGCCCACACACATTTGGAACTCTCCTGGGGTACCCTCACACATATTATTCTCTCATTTAGTGGATATTTTCACAAAAAAGTGACATTTTCAAAAATCCAGAAAATTGGCTGAAAACGACTAAATATCAAGGACTCATTGGGCGAATCGCTCTGGAACTGAAATCGGAACGCTCACTGACATTTGCCCTATCTGAAAGTCTGATAAACGCCGGAAAAATGACTAAGTCCAAAAAAAAAATTTTTTCAATTTTTTTAAATTTTACCCTGTGGGATATATATTCTGCCCACACACATTTGGAACTCTCCTGGGGTGCCCTCACACATATTATTCTCTCATTTAGTGGATATTTTCAAAAAAAGTAAAATTTTCAAAAATCCAGAAAATTGGCTGAAAACGACTAAATATCAAGGACTCATTGGGCGAATCGCTCTGGAACTGAAATTGGAACGCTCACTGACATTTGTCCTTTCTGAAAGTCTGATAAACGCCGGAAAAATGACTAAGTCCAAAAAAAAATTTTTTTAAACTTTTTTCAATCTTACCCCCGTGGGATATATATTCTGCCCACACACATTTGGAACTCTCCAGGGGAACCCTCACACATATTATTCCCTCATTTAGTGGATATTTTCACAAAAAAGTGACATTTTCAATAATCCAGAAAATGGCTGAAAATGACTAAATATCAAGGACTCATTGGGCGAATCGCTCTGGAACTGAAATCGGAACGCTCACTGACATTTCCCCTATCTGAAAGTCTGATAAACGCCGGAAAAATGACTAAGTCCAAAAAAAATGTTTTTCAACTTTTTCAATTTTACCCCCGTGGGATATATATTCTACCCACACACATTTGGAACTCTCCTGGGGTACCCTCACACATAATATTCCCTCATTTAGTGGATATTTTCACAAAAAAGTGACATTTTCAATAATCCAGAAAATTGGCTGAAAATGACTTAATATCAAGGACTCATTGGGCGAATCGCTCTGGAACTGAAATCAGAACGCTCACTGACATTTCCCCTATCTGAAAGTCTGATAAACGCCGGATAAATGACTAAGTCCAAAAAAAAAATTTTTTCAATTTTTTTCAATTTTACCCTGTGGGATATATATTCTGCCCACACACATTTGGAACTCTCCTGGGGTGCCCTCACACATATTATTCTCTCATTTAGTGGATATTTTCAAAAAATGTAAAATTTTCAAAAATCCAGAAAATTGGCTGAAAACGACTAAATATCAAGGACTCATTGGGCGAATCGCTCTGGAACTGAAATTGGAACGCTCACTGACATTTGCCATTTCTGAAAGCCTGATAAACGCCGGAAAAATGACTAAGTCCAAAAAAAAATTTTTTTAAACTTTTTTCAATCTTACCCCCGTGGGATATATATTCTTCCCACACACATTTGGAACTCTCCAGGGGAACCCTCACACATATTATTCCCTCATTTAGTGGATATTTTCACAAAAAAGTGACATTTTCAATAATCCAGAAAATTGGCTGAAAATGACTAAATATCAAGGACTCATTGGGCGAATCGCTCTGGAACTGAAATCGGAACGCTCACTGACATTTCCCCTATCTGAAAGTCTGATAAACGCCGGAAAAATGACTAAGTCCAAAAAAAAATGTTTTTCAACTTTTTTCAATTTTACCCCCGTGGGATATATATTCTGCCCACACACATATGGAACTCTCCAGGGGAACCCTCACACATATTATTCCCTCATTTAGTGGATATTTTCACAAAAAAGCGAAATTTTCAAAAATCCAGAGAATTGGCTGAAAACCACTAAATATCAAAGACTCATTGGGCGAATCGCTCTTGAAATGAAATCGGAATGCTCACTGACATTTGCCCTATCTGAAAGTCTGATAAACGCCGGAATAATCACGAAGTCCAAAAAAAAATTGTTTTCAATTTTTTTCAATTTTACCCCGTGGGATATATATTCTACCCAGACACATTTGGAACTCTCCTGGGGTACCCTCACACATATTATTCTCTCATTTAGTGGATATTTTCACAAAAAAGTGAAATTTTCAAAAATCCAGAAAATTGGCTGAAAACGACTAAATATCAAGGACTCATTGGGCAAATCGCTCTGGAACTGAAATTGGAACGCTCACTGACATTTGCCCTATCTGAAAGTCTGATAAACGCCGGAAAATTGACTAAGTCCAAAAAAAAATTTTTTTAAACTTTTTTCAATCTTACACCCGTGGGATATATATTCTGCCCACACACATTTGGAACTCTCCAGGGGAACCCTCACACATATTATTCCCTCATTTAGTGGATATTTTCACAAAAAAGTGAAATTTTCAAAAATCCAGAAAATTGGCTGAAAACAACGAAATATCAAGGACTCATTGGGCGAATCGCTCTGGAACTGAAATTGGAACGCTCACTGACATTTCCCCTATCTGAAAGTCTGATAAACGCCGGAAAAATGACTAAGTCCAAAAAAAATGTTTTTCAACTTTTTCAATTTTACCCCCGTGGGATATATATTCTACCCAGACACATTTGGAACTCTCCTGGGGTACCCTCACACATATTATTCTCTCATTTAGTGGATATTTTCACAAAAAAGTGAAATTTTCAAAAATCCAGAAAATTGGCTGAAAACCAATAAATATCAAGGACTCATTGGGCTAATCGCTCTGGAACTGAAATCGGAACACTCACTGACATTTCCCCTATCTGAAAGTTGATAAACGCCGGAAAAATGACTAAGTCAAAATAATTTTTTTTTTCAACTTTTTTCAATTTTACCCCTTGTGGGATATATATTCTACCCATACACATTTGGAACTCTCCTGGAGTACCCTCACACATATTATTCTCTCATGTAGTGGATATTTTCACAAAAAAGTGAAATTTTCAAAAATCCAGAAAATTGGCTGAAAACGACTAAATATCAAGGACTCATTGGGCGAATCGCTCTGGAACTGAAATCAGAACGATCACTGACATTTGCCCTATCTGAAAGTCTGATAAACGCCGGAAAAATGACTAAGTCCAAAAAAAAATTTTTTTAAACTTTTTTCAATCTTACACCCGTGGGATATATATTCTGCCCACACACATTTGGAACTCTCCTGGGGTACCCTCACACATATTATTCTCTCATTTAGTGGATATTTTCACAAAAAAGTGACATTTTCAAAAATCCAGAAAATTGGCTGAAAACGACTAAATATCAAGGACTCATTGGGCGAATCGCTCTGGAACTGAAATCGGAACGCTCACTGACATTTGCCCTATCTGAAAGTCTGATAAACGCCGGAAAAATGACTAAGTCCAAAAAAAAAATTTTTTCAATTTTTTTCAATTTTACCCTGTGGGATATATATTCTGCCCACACACATTTGGAACTCTCCTGGGGTGCCCTCACACATATTATTCTCTCATTTAGTGGATATTTTCAAAAAAAGTAAAATTTTCAAAAATCCAGAAAATTGGCTGAAAACGACTAAATATCAAGGACTCATTGGGCGAATCGCTCTGGAACTGAAATTGGAACGCTCACTGACATTTGTCCTTTCTGAAAGTCTGATAAACGCCGGAAAAATGACTAAGTCCAAAAAAAAATTTTTTTAAACTTTTTTCAATCTTACCCCCGTGGGATATATATTCTGCCCACACACATTTGGAACTCTCCAGGGGAACCCTCACACATATTATTCCCTCATTTAGTGGATATTTTCACAAAAAAGTGACATTTTCAATAATCCAGAAAATGGCTGAAAATGACTAAATATCAAGGACTCATTGGGCGAATCGCTCTGGAACTGAAATCGGAACGCTCACTGACATTTCCCCTATCTGAAAGTCTGATAAACGCCGGAAAAATGACTAAGTCCAAAAAAAATGTTTTTCAACTTTTTCAATTTTACCCCCGTGGGATATATATTCTACCCACACACATTTGGAACTCTCCTGGGGTACCCTCACACATATTATTCCCTCATTTAGTGGATATTTTCACAAAAAAGTGACATTTTCAATAATCCAGAAAATTGGCTGAAAATGACTTAATATCAAGGACTCATTGGGCGAATCGCTCTGGAACTGAAATCAGAACGCTCACTGACATTTCCCCTATCTGAAAGTCTGATAAACGCCGGATAAATGACTAAGTCCAAAAAAAAAATTTTTTCAATTTTTTTCAATTTTACCCTGTGGGATATATATTCTGCCCACACACATTTGGAACTCTCCTGGGGTGCCCTCACACATATTATTCTCTCATTTAGTGGATATTTTCAAAAAATGTAAAATTTTCAAAAATCCAGAAAATTGGCTGAAAACGACTAAATATCAAGGACTCATTGGGCGAATCGCTCTGGAACTGAAATTGGAACGCTCACTGACATTTGCCATTTCTGAAAGCCTGATAAACGCCGGAAAAATGACTAAGTCCAAAAAAAAATTTTTTTAAACTTTTTTCAATCTTACCCCCGTGGGATATATATTCTGCCCACACACATTTGGAACTCTCCAGGGGAACCCTCACACATATTATTCCCTCATTTAGTGGATATTTTCACAAAAAAGCGAAATTTTCAAAAATCCAGAGAATTGGCTGAAAACCACTAAATATCAAAGACTCATTGGGCGAATCGCTCTTGAAATGAAATCGGAATGCTCACTGACATTTGCCCTATCTGAAAGTCTGATAAACGCCGGAAAAATCACGAAGTCCAAAAAAAAATTGTTTTCAATTTTTTTCAATTTTACCCCGTGGGATATATATTCTGCCCACACACATTTGGAACTCTCCTGGGGTGCCCTCACACATATTATTCTCTCATTTAGTGGATATTTTCAAAAAAAGTGAAATTTTCAAAAATCCAGAAAATTGGCTGAAAACGACTAAATATCAAGGACTCATTGGGCGAATCGCTCTGGAACTGAAATTGGAACGCTCACTGACATTTGCCCTTTCTGAAAGTCTGATAAACGCCGGAAAAATGACTAAGTCCAAAAAAAAATTTTTTTAAACTTTTTTCAATCTTACCCCCGTGGGATATATATTCTGCCCACACACATTTGGAACTCTCCAGGGGAACCCTCACACATATTATTCCCTCATTTAGTGGATATTTTCACAAAAAAGTGAAATTTTCAAGAATCCAGAAAATTGGCTGAAAACGACTAAATATCAAGGACTCATTGGGCGAATCGCTCTGGAACTGAAATTGGAATGCTCACTGACATTTGCCCTATCTCAAAGTCTGATAAACGCCGGAAAAATGACTAAGTCCAAAAAAAAATTTTTTTAAACTTTTTTCAATCTTGCACCCGTGGGATATATATTCTGCCCACACACATTTGGAACTCTCCAGGGGAACCCTCACACATATTATTCCCTCATTTAGTGGATATTTTCACAAAAAAGTGAAATTTTCAAAAATCCAGAAAATTGGCTGAAAACGACTTAATATCAAAGACTCATTGGGCGAATAGCTCTGGAACTGAAATCGGAATGCTCACTGACATTTGCCTTATCTGAAAGTCTGATAAACGCCGGAAAAATCACTAAGTCCAAAAAAAAATTGTTTTCAACTTTTTTCAATTTTACCCCGTGGGATATATATTCTACCCACACACATTTGGAACTCTCCTGGGGTACCCTCACACATATTATTCTCTCATTTAGTGGATATTTTCACAAAAAAGTGACATTTTCAAAAATCCAGAAAATTGGCTGAAAACGACTAAATATCAAGGACTCATTGGGCGAATCGCTCTGGAACTGAAATTGGAACGCTCACTGACATTTGCCCTTTCTGAAAGTCTGATAAACGTCGGAAAAATGACTAAGTCCAAAAAAAATTTTTTTTAAACTTTTTTCAATCTTACCCCCGTGGGATATATATTCTGCCCACACACATTTGGAACTCTCCAGGGGAACCCTCACACATATTATTCCCTCATTTAGTGGATATTTTCACAAAAAAGTGAAATTTTCAAAAATCCAGAAAATTGGCTGAAAACCACTAAATATCAAAGACTCATTGGGCGAATCGCTCTTGAACTGAAATCGGAATGCTCACTGACATTTGCCCTATCTGAAAGTCTGATAAACGCCGGAAAAATCACTAAGTCCAAAAAAAAATTGTTTTCAACTTTTTTCAATTTTACCCCGTGGGATATATATTCTACCCACACACATTTGGAACTCTCCTGGGGTACCCTCACACATATTATTCTCTCATTTAGTGGATATTTTCACAAAAAAGTGAAATTTTCAAAAATCCAGAAAATTGGCTGAAAACGACTAAATATCAAGGACTCATTGGGCGAATCGCTCTGGAACTGAAATCAGAACTATCAGTGACATTTGCCCTATCTGAAAGTCTGATAAACGCCGGAAAAATGACTAAGTCCAAAAAAAAATTTTTTTAAACTTTTTTCAATCTTACACCCGTGGGATATATATTCTGCCCACACACATTTGGAACTCTCCAGGGGAACCCTCACACATATTATTCCCTCATTTAGTGGATATTTTCACAAAAAAGTGAAATTTTCAAGAATCCAGAAAATTGGCTGAAAACGACTAAATATCAAGGACTTATTGGGCGAATCGCTCTGGAACTGAAATTGGAACGCTCACTGACATTTGCCCTATCTCAAAGTCTGATAAACGCCGGAAAAATGACTAAGTCCAAAAAAAAATTTTTTTAAACTTTTTTCAACCTTGCACCCGTGGGATATATATTCTGCCCACACACATTTGGAACTCTCCAGGGGAACCCTCACACATATTATTCCCTCATTTAGTGGATATTTTCACAAAAAAGTGAAATTTTCAAAAATCCAGAAAATTGGCTGAAAACGACTTAATATCAAAGACTCATTGGGCGAATAGCTCTGGAACTGAAATCGGAATGCTCACTGACATTTGCCCTATCTGAAAGTCTGATAAACGCCGGAAAAATCACTAAGTCCAAAAAAAAATTGTTTTCAACTTTTTTCAATTTTACCCCGTGGGAGATATATTCTACCCACACACATTTGGAACTCTCCTGGGGTACCCTCACACATATTATTCTCTCATTTAGTGGATATTTTCACAAAAAAGTGAAATTTTCAAAAATCCAGAAAATTGGCTGAAAATGACTAAATATCAAGAACTCATTGGGCGAATCGCTCTGGAACTGAAATCAGAACGCTCACTGACATTTCCCCTATCTGAAAGTCTGATAAACGCCGGATAAATGACTAAGTCCAAAAAAAAATTTTTTTCAAATTTTTTCAATTTTACCCCCGTGGGATATATATTCTACCCACACACATTTGGAACTCTCCTGGGGTACCCTCACACATATTATTCTTTCATTTAGTGGATATTTTCACAAAAAAGTGAAATTTTCAAAAGTCCAGAAAATTGGCTGAAAACTACTAAATATCAAGGACTCATTGGGCGAATCGCTCTGGAACTGATATCGGAACGCTCACTGACATTTCCCCTATCTGAAAGTTGATGAACGCCGGAAAAATGACTAAGTCCAAAAAAAAATTTTTTTAAACTTTTTTCAATCTTACACCCGTGGGATATATATTCTGCCCACACACATTTGGAACTCTCCAGGGGAACCCTCACACATATTATTCCCTCATTTAGTGGATATTTTCACAAAAAAGTGAATTTTCAAAAATCCAGAAAATTGGCTGAAAACGACTAAATATCAAGGACTCATTGGGTGAATCGCTCTGGAACTGAAATTGGAACGCTCACTGACATTTGCCCTATCTCAAAGTCTGATAAACGCCGGAAAAATGACTAAGTCCAAAAAAAATTTTTTTTAAACTTTTTTCAATCTTACACCCGTGGGATATACATTCTGCCCACACACATTTGAAACTCTCCAGGGGAACCCTCACACATATTATTCCCTCATTTAGTGGATATTTTCACAAAAAAGTGAAATTTTCAAAAATCCAGAAAATTGGCTGAAAACGACTTAATATCAAAGACTCATTGGGCGAATAGCTCTGGAACTGAAATCGGAATGCTCACTGACATTTGCCCTATCTGAAAGTCTGATAAACGCCGGAAAAATCACTAAGTCCAAAAAAAAATTGTTTTCAATTTTTTTCAATTTTACCCCGTGGGATATATATTCTGCCCACACACATTTGGAACTCTCCTGGGGTGCCCTCACACATATTATTCTCTCATTTAGTGGATATTTTCAAAAAAAGTGAAATTTTCAAAAATCCAGAAAATTGGCTGAAAACGACTAAATATCAAGGACTCATTGGGCGAATCGCTCTGGAACTGAAATTGGAACGCTCACTGACATTTGCCCTTTCTGAAAGTCTGATAAACGCCGGAAAAATGACTAAGTCCAAAAAAAAATTTTTTTAAACTTTTTTCAATCTTACCCCCGTGGGATATATATTCTGCCCACACACATTTGGAACTCTCCAGGGGAACCCTCACACATATTATTCCCTCATTTAGTGGATATTTTCACAAAAAAGTGAAATTTTCAAGAATCCAGAAAATTGGCTGAAAACGACTAAATATCAAGGACTCATTGGGCGAATCGCTCTGGAACTGAAATTGGAATGCTCACTGACATTTGCCCTATCTCAAAGTCTGATAAACGCCGGAAAAATGACTAAGTCCAAAAAAAAATTTTTTTAAACTTTTTTCAATCTTGCACCCGTGGGATATATATTCTGCCCACACACATTTGGAACTCTCCAGGGGAACCCTCACACATATTATTCCCTCATTTAGTGGATATTTTCACAAAAAAGTGAAATTTTCAAAAATCCAGAAAATTGGCTGAAAACGACTTAATATCAAAGACTCATTGGGCGAATAGCTCTGGAACTGAAATCGGAATGCTCACTGACATTTGCCTTATCTGAAAGTCTGATAAACGCCGGAAAAATCACTAAGTCCAAAAAAAAATTGTTTTCAACTTTTTTCAATTTTACCCCGTGGGATATATATTCTACCCACACACATTTGGAACTCTCCTGGGGTACCCTCACACATATTATTCTCTCATTTAGTGGATATTTTCACAAAAAAGTGACATTTTCAAAAATCCAGAAAATTGGCTGAAAACGACTAAATATCAAGGACTCATTGGGCGAATCGCTCTGGAACTGAAATTGGAACGCTCACTGACATTTGCCCTTTCTGAAAGTCTGATAAACGTCGGAAAAATGACTAAGTCCAAAAAAAATTTTTTTTAAACTTTTTTCAATCTTACCCCCGTGGGATATATATTCTGCCCACACACATTTGGAACTCTCCAGGGGAACCCTCACACATATTATTCCCTCATTTAGTGGATATTTTCACAAAAAAGTGAAATTTTCAAAAATCCAGAAAATTGGCTGAAAACCACTAAATATCAAAGACTCATTGGGCGAATCGCTCTTGAACTGAAATCGGAATGCTCACTGACATTTGCCCTATCTGAAAGTCTGATAAACGCCGGAAAAATCACTAAGTCCAAAAAAAAATTGTTTTCAACTTTTTTCAATTTTACCCCGTGGGATATATATTCTACCCACACACATTTGGAACTCTCCTGGGGTACCCTCACACATATTATTCTCTCATTTAGTGGATATTTTCACAAAAAAGTGAAATTTTCAAAAATCCAGAAAATTGGCTGAAAACGACTAAATATCAAGGACTCATTGGGCGAATCGCTCTGGAACTGAAATCAGAACTATCAGTGACATTTGCCCTATCTGAAAGTCTGATAAACGCCGGAAAAATGACTAAGTCCAAAAAAAAATTTTTTTAAACTTTTTTCAATCTTACACCCGTGGGATATATATTCTGCCCACACACATTTGGAACTCTCCAGGGGAACCCTCACACATATTATTCCCTCATTTAGTGGATATTTTCACAAAAAAGTGAAATTTTCAAGAATCCAGAAAATTGGCTGAAAACGACTAAATATCAAGGACTTATTGGGCGAATCGCTCTGGAACTGAAATTGGAACGCTCACTGACATTTGCCCTATCTCAAAGTCTGATAAACGCCGGAAAAATGACTAAGTCCAAAAAAAAATTTTTTTAAACTTTTTTCAACCTTGCACCCGTGGGATATATATTCTGCCCACACACATTTGGAACTCTCCAGGGGAACCCTCACACATATTATTCCCTCATTTAGTGGATATTTTCACAAAAAAGTGAAATTTTCAAAAATCCAGAAAATTGGCTGAAAACGACTTAATATCAAAGACTCATTGGGCGAATAGCTCTGGAACTGAAATCGGAATGCTCACTGACATTTGCCCTATCTGAAAGTCTGATAAACGCCGGAAAAATCACTAAGTCCAAAAAAAAATTGTTTTCAACTTTTTTCAATTTTACCCCGTGGGAGATATATTCTACCCACACACATTTGGAACTCTCCTGGGGTACCCTCACACATATTATTCTCTCATTTAGTGGATATTTTCACAAAAAAGTGAAATTTTCAAAAATCCAGAAAATTGGCTGAAAATGACTAAATATCAAGAACTCATTGGGCGAATCGCTCTGGAACTGAAATCAGAACGCTCACTGACATTTCCCCTATCTGAAAGTCTGATAAACGCCGGATAAATGACTAAGTCCAAAAAAAAATTTTTTTCAAATTTTTTCAATTTTACCCCCGTGGGATATATATTCTACCCACACACATTTGGAACTCTCCTGGGGTACCCTCACACATATTATTCTTTCATTTAGTGGATATTTTCACAAAAAAGTGAAATTTTCAAAAGTCCAGAAAATTGGCTGAAAACTACTAAATATCAAGGACTCATTGGGCGAATCGCTCTGGAACTGATATCGGAACGCTCACTGACATTTCCCCTATCTGAAAGTTGATGAACGCCGGAAAAATGACTAAGTCCAAAAAAAAATTTTTTTAAACTTTTTTCAATCTTACACCCGTGGGATATATATTCTGCCCACACACATTTGGAACTCTCCAGGGGAACCCTCACACATATTATTCCCTCATTTAGTGGATATTTTCACAAAAAAGTGAATTTTCAAAAATCCAGAAAATTGGCTGAAAACGACTAAATATCAAGGACTCATTGGGTGAATCGCTCTGGAACTGAAATTGGAACGCTCACTGACATTTGCCCTATCTCAAAGTCTGATAAACGCCGGAAAAATGACTAAGTCCAAAAAAAATTTTTTTTAAACTTTTTTCAATCTTACACCCGTGGGATATACATTCTGCCCACACACATTTGAAACTCTCCAGGGGAACCCTCACACATATTATTCCCTCATTTAGTGGATATTTTCACAAAAAAGTGAAATTTTCAAAAATCCAGAAAATTGGCTGAAAACGACTTAATATCAAAGACTCATTGGGCGAATAGCTCTGGAACTGAAATCGGAATGCTCACTGACATTTGCCCTATCTGAAAGTCTGATAAACGCCGGAAAAATCACTAAGTCCAAAAAAAAATTGTTTTCAACTTTTTTCAATTTTACCCCGTGGGATATATATTCTACCCACACACATTTGGAACTCTCCTGGGGTACCCTCACACATATTATTCTCTCATTTAGTGGATATTTTCACAAAAAAGTGAAATTTTCAAAAATCCAGAAAATTGGCTGAAAATGACTAAATATCAAGAACTCATTGGGCGAATCGCTCTGGAACTGAAATCAGAACGATCACTGACATTTGCCCTATCTGAAAGTCTGATAAACGCCGGAAAAATGACTAAGTCCAAAAAAAAATATTTTTAAACTTTTTTCAATTTTACGCCCGTGGCATAAATATTCTACCCACACATATTTGGAACTCTCCTGGGGTACTCTCACACATATTATTCCCTCATTTAGTGGATATTTTCACAAAAAAGTGACATTTTCAATAATCCAGAAAATTGGCTGAAAATGACTAAATATCAAGGACTCATTGGGCGAATCGCTCTGGAACTGAAATCGGAACGCTCACTGACATTTCCCCTATCTGAAAGTCTGATAAACGCCGGAAAAATGACTAAGTCCAAAAAAAAATTTTTTTCAAATTTTTCCAATTTTACCCCCGTGGGATATATATTCTACCCACACACATTTGGAACTCTCCTGGGGTGCCCTCACACATATTATTCTCTCATTTAGTGGATATTTTCAAAAAAAGTAAAATTTTCAAAAATCCAGAAAATTGGCTGAAAACGACTAAATATCAAGGACTCATTGGGCGAATCGCTCTGGAACTGAAATTGGAACGCTCACTGACATTTGCCATTTCTGAAAGCCTGATAAACGCCGGAAAAATGACTAAGTCCAAAAAAAAAATTTTTTAAACTTTTTTCAATCTTACCCCCGTGGGATATATATTCTGCCCACACACATTTGGAACTCTCCAGATGAACCCTCACACATATTATTCCCTCATTTAGTGGATATTTTCACAAAAAAGCGAAATTTTCAAAAATCCAGAGAATTGGCTGAAAACCACTAAATATCAAAGACTCATTGGGCGAATCGCTCTTGAACTGAAATCGGAATGCTCACTGACATTTGCCCTATCTGAAAGTCTGATAAATGCCGGAAAAATCACTAAGTCCAAAAAAAAATTGTTTTCAATTTTTTTCAATTTTACCCCGTGGGATATATATTCTGCCCACACACATTTGGAACTCTCCTGGGGTGCCCTCACACATATTATTCTCTCATTTAGTGGATATTTTCAAAAAAAGTGAAATTTTCAAAAATCCAGAAAATTGGCTTAAAACGACTAAATATCAAGGACTCATTGGGCGAATCGCTCTGGAACTGAAATTGGAATGCTCACTGACATTTGCCCTATCTCAAAGTCTGATAAACGCCGGAAAAATGACTAAGTCCAAAAAAAAATTTTTTTAAACTTTTTTCAATCTTGCACCCGTGGGATATATATTCTGCCCACACACATTTGGAACTCTCCAGGGGAACCCTCACACATATTATTCCCTCATTTAGTGGATATTTTCACAAAAAAGTGAAATTTTCAAAAATCCAGAAAATTGGCTGAAAACGACTTAATATCAAAGACTCATTGGGCGAATAGCTCTGGAACTGAAATCGGAATGCTCACTGACATTTGCCTTATCTGAAAGTCTGATAAACGCCGGAAAAATCACTAAGTCCAAAAAAAAATTGTTTTCAACTTTTTTCAATTTTACCCCGTGGGATATATATTCTACCCACACACATTTGGAACTCTCCTGGGGTACCCTCACACATATTATTCTCTCATTTAGTGGATATTTTCACAAAAAAGTGACATTTTCAAAAATCCAGAAAATTGGCTGAAAACGACTAAATATCAAGGACTCATTGGGCGAATCGCTCTGGAACTGAAATTGGAACGCTCACTGACATTTGCCCTTTCTGAAAGTCTGATAAACGTCGGAAAAATGACTAAGTCCAAAAAAAATTTTTTTTAAACTTTTTTCAATCTTACACCCGTGGGATATATATTCTGCCCACACACATTTGGAACTCTCCAGGGGAACCCTCACACATATTATTCCCTCATTTAGTGGATATTTTCACAAAAAAGTGAAATTTTCAAGAATCCAGAAAATTGGCTGAAAACGACTAAATATCAAGGACTTATTGGGCGAATCGCTCTGGAACTGAAATTGGAATGCTCACTGACATTTGCCCTATCTCAAAGTCTGATAAACGCCGGAAAAATGACTAAGTCCAAAAAAAAATTTTTTTAAACTTTTTTCAATCTTGCACCCGTGGGATATATATTCTGCCCACACACATTTGGAACTCTCCAGGGGAACCCTCACACATATTATTCCCTCATTTAGTGGATATTTTCACAAAAAAGTGAAATTTTCAAAAATCCAGAAAATTGGCTGAAAACGACTTAATATCAAAGACTCATTGGGCGAATAGCTCTGGAACTGAAATCGGAATGCTCACTGACATTTGCCCTATCTGAAAGTCTGATAAACGCCGGAAAAATCACTAAGTCCAAAAAAAAATTGTTTTCAACTTTTTTCAATTTTACCCCGTGGGAGATATATTCTACCCACACACATTTGGAACTCTCCTGGGGTACCCTCACACATATTATTCTCTCATTTAGTGGATATTTTCACAAAAAAGTGAAATTTTCAAAAATCCAGAAAATTGGCTGAAAATGACTAAATATCAAGAACTCATTGGGCGAATCGCTCTGGAACTGAAATCAGAACGATCACTGACATTTCCCCTATCTGAAAGTCTGATAAACGCCGGAAAAATGACTAAGTCCAAAAAAAAATTTTTTTCAAATTTTTTCAATTTTACCCCCGTGGGATATATATTCTACCCACACACATTTGGAACTCTCCTGGGGTACCCTCACACATATTATTCTTTCATTTAGTGGATATTTTCACAAAAAAGTGAAATTTTCAAAAGTCCAGAAAATTGGCTGAAAACTACTAAATATCAAGGACTCATTGGGCGAATCGCTCTGGAACTGATATCGGAATGCTCACTGACATTTCCCCTATCTGAAAGTTGATGAACGCCGGAAAAATGACTAAGTCCAAAAAAAAATTGTTTTAAACTTTTTTCAATCTTACACCCGTGGGATATATATTCTGCCCACACACATTTGGAACTCTCCAGGGGAACCCTCACACATATTATTCCCTCATTTAGTGGATATTTTCACAAAAAAGTGAATTTTCAAAAATCCAGAAAATTGGCTGAAAACGACTAAATATCAAGGACTCATTGGGTGAATCGCTCTGGAACTGAAATTGGAACGCTCACTGACATTTGCCCTATCTCAAAGTCTGATAAACGCCGGAAAAATGACTAAGTCCAAAAAAAATTTTTTTTAAACTTTTTTCAATCTTACACCCGTGGGATATACATTCTGCCCACACACATTTGAAACTCTCCAGGGGAACCCTCACACATATTATTCCCTCATTTAGCGGATATTTTCACAAAAAAGTGAAATTTTCAAAAATCCAGAAAATTGGCTGAAAACGACTTAATATCAAAGACTCATTGGGCGAATAGCTCTGGAACTGAAATCGGAATGCTCACTGACATTTGCCCTATCTGAAAGTCTGATAAACGCCGGAAAAATCACTAAGTCCAAAAAAAAATTGTTTTCAACTTTTTTCAATTTTACCCCGTGGGATATATATTCTACCCACACACATTTGGAACTCTCCTGGGGTACCCTCACACATATTATTCTCTCATTTAGTGGATATTTTCACAAAAAAGTGAAATTTTCAAAAATCCAGAAAATTGGCTGAAAATGACTAAATATCAAGAACTCATTGGGCGAATCGCTCTGGAACTGAAATCAGAACGATCACTGACATTTGCCCTATCTGAAAGTCTGATAAACGCCGGAAAAATGACTAAGTCCAAAAAAAAATTTTTTTAAACTTTTTTCAATTTTACGCCCGTGGCATAAATATTCTACCCACACATATTTGGAACTCTCCTGGGGTACTCTCACACATATTATTCCCTCATTTAGTGGATATTTTCACAAAAAAGTGACATTTTCAATAATCCAGAAAATTGGCTGAAAATGACTAAATATCAAGGACTCATTGGGCGAATCGCTCTGGAACTGAAATCGGAACACTCACTGACATTTCCCCTATCTGAAAGTCTGATAAACGCCGGAAAAATGACTAAGTCCAAAAAAAAATTTTTTTCAAATTTTTTCAATTTTACCCCCGTGGGATATATATTCTACCCACACACATTTGGAACTCTCCTGGGGTACCCTCACACATATTATTCCCTCATTTAGTGGATATTTTCACAAAAAAGTGAAATTTTCAAAAATCCAGAAAATTGGCTGAAAACGACTAAATATCAAGGACTCATTGGGCGAATCGCTCTGGAACTGAAATCGGAACGCTCACTGACATTTGCCCTATCTGAAAGTCTGATAAACGCCAGAAAAATGACTAAGTCCAAAAAAAAAATTTTTTCAATTTTTTTCAATTTTACCCCGTGGGATATATATTCTACCCACACACATTTGGAACTCTCCTGGGGTACCCTCACACATATTATTCTCTCATTTAGTGGATATTTTCACAAAAAAGTGAAATTTTCAAAAATCCAGAAAATTGGCTGAAAACGACTAAATATCAAGGACTCATTGGGCTAATCGCTCTGGAACTGAAATTGGAACGCTCACTGACATTTGCCCTATCTGAAAGTCTGATAAACGCCGGAAAAATCACTAAGTCCAAAAAAAAATTGTTTTCACCTTTTTTCAATTTTACCCCGTGGGATATATATTCTACCCACACACATTTGGAACTCTCCTGGGGTACCCTCACACATATTATTCTCTCATTTAGTGGATATTTTCACAAAAAAGTGAAATTTTCAAAAATCCAGAAAATTGGCTGAAAACTACTAAATATCAAAGACTCATTGGGCGAATAGCTCTGGAACTGAAATCGGAATGCTCACTGACATTTGCCCTATCTGAAAGTCTGATAAACGCCGGAAAAATCACTAAGTCCAAAAAAAAATTGTTTTCAACTTTTTTCAATTTTACCCCGTGGGATATATATTCCACCCACACACATTTGGAACTCTCCTGGGGTACCCTCACACATATTATTCTCTCATTTAGTGGATATTTTCACAAAAAAGTGACATTTTCAATAATCCAGAAAATTGGCTGAAAACGACTAAATATCAAGGACTCATTGGGCGAATCGCTCTGGAACTGCAATCGGAACGCTCACTGACATTTCCCCTATCTGAAAGTCTGATAAACGCCGGAAAAATGACTAAGTCCAAAAAAAAATGTTTTTCAACTTTTTTCAATTTTACCCCCGTGGGATATATATTCTACCAACACACATTTGGAACTCTCCTGGGGTACCCTCACACATATTATTCCCTCATTTAGTGGATATTTTCACAAAAAAGTGACATTTTCAATAATCCAGAAAATTGGCTGAAAACGACTAAATATCAAGCACTCATTGGGCGAATCGCTCTGGAACTGAAATCGGAACGCTCACTGACATTTCCCCTATCTGAAAGTCTGATAAACGCCGGAAAAATGACTAAGTCCAAAAAAAAAATTTTTTTAAACTTTTTTCAGTTTTACGCCCGTGGCATATATATTCTACCCACACATATTTGGAACTCTCCTGGGGTACCCTCACACATATTATTCCCTCATTTAGTGGATATTTTCACAAAAAAGTGAAATTTTCAAAAATCCAGAAAATTGGCTGAAAACTACTTAATATCAAAGACTCATTGGGCGAATAGCTCTGGAACTGAAATGGGAATGCTCACTGACATTTGCCCTTTCTGAAAGTCTGATAAACGCCGGAAAAATCACTAAGTCCAAAAAAAAATTGTTTTCAACTTTTTTCAATTTTACCCCGTGGGATATATATTCTACCCACACACATTTGGAACTCTCCTGGGGTACTCTCACACATATTATTCCCTCATTTAGTCGATATTTTCACAAAAAAGTGACATTTTCAATAATCCAGAAAATTGGCTGAAAATGACTAAATATCAAGGACTCATTGGGCGAATCGCTCTGGAACTGAAATCGGAACACTCACTGACATTTCCCCTATCTGAAAGTCTGATAAACGCCGGAAAAATGACTAAGTCCAAAAAAAAATTGTTTTCAACTTTTTTCAATTTTACCCCGTGGGATATATATTCTACCCACACACATTTGGAACTCTCCTGGGGTACCCTCACACATATTATTCTCTCATTTAGTGGATATTTTCACAAAAAAGTGAAATTTTCAAAAATCCAGAAAATTGGCTGAAAACGACTAAATATCAAGGACTCATTGGGCGAATCGCTCTGGAACTGAAATCAGAACTATCAGTGACATTTGCCCTATCTGAAAGTCTGATAAACGCCGGAAAAATGACTAAGTCCAAAAAAAAATTTTTTTAAACTTTTTTCAATCTTACACCCGTGGGATATATATTCTGCCCACACACATTTGGAACTCTCCAGGGGAACCCTCACACATATTATTCCCTCATTTAGTGGATATTTTCACAAAAAAGTGAATTTTCAAAAATCCAGAAAATTGGCTGAAAACGACTAAATATCAAGGACTCATTGGGTGAATCGCTCTGGAACTGAAATTGGAATGCTCACTGACATTTGCCCTATCTCAAAGTCTGATAAACGCCGGAAAAATGACTAAGTCCAAAAAAAATTTTTTTTAAACTTTTTTCAATCTTACACCCGTGGGATATACATTCTGCCCACACACATTTGAAACTCTCCAGGGGAACCCTCACACATATTATTCCCTCATTTAGTGGATATTTTCACAAAAAAGTGAAATTTTCAAAAATCCAGAAAATTGGCTGAAAACGACTTAATATCAAAGACTCATTGGGCGAATAGCTCTGGAACTGAAATCGGAATGCTCACTGACATTTGCCCTATCTGAAAGTCTGATAAACGCCGGAAAAATCACTAAGTCCAAAAAAAAATTGTTTTCAACTTTTTTCAATTTTACCCCGTGGGATATATATTCTACCCACACACATTTGGAACTCTCCTGGGGTACCCTCACACATATTATTCTCTCATTTAGTGGATATTTTCACAAAAAAGTGAAATTTTCAAAAATCCAGAAAATTGGCTGAAAATGACTAAATATCAAGAACTCATTGGGCGAATCGCTCTGGAACTGAAATCAGAACGATCACTGACATTTGCCCTATCTGAAAGTCTGATAAACGCCGGAAAAATGACTAAGTCCAAAAAAAAATTTTTTTAAACTTTTTTCAATTTTACGCCCGTGGCATAAATATTCTACCCACACATATTTGGAACTCTCCTGGGGTACTCTCACACATATTATTCCCTCATTTAGTGGATATTTTCACAAAAAAGTGACATTTTCAATAATCCAGAAAATTGGCTGAAAATGACTAAATATCAAGGACTCATTGGGCGAATCGCTCTGGAACTGAAATCGGAACACTCACTGACATTTCCCCTATCTGAAAGTCTGATAAACGCCGGAAAAATGACTAAGTCCAAAAAAAAATTTTTTTCAAATTTTTTCAATTTTACCCCCGTGGGATATATATTCTACCCACACACATTTGGAACTCTCCTGGGGTACCCTCACACATATTATTCCCTCATTTAGTGGATATTTTCACAAAAAAGTGAAATTTTCAAAAATCCAGAAAATTGGCTGAAAACGACTAAATATCAAGGACTCATTGGGCGAATCGCTCTGGAACTGAAATCGGAACGCTCACTGACATTTGCCCTTTCTGAAAGTCTGATAAACGCCGGAAAAATCACTAAGTCCAAAAAAAAATTGTTTTCAACTTTTTTCAATTTTACCCCCGTGGGATATATATTCTACCCACACACATTTGGAACTCTCCTGGGGTACTCTCACACATATTATTCCCTCATTTAGTTGATATTTTCACAAAAAAGTGACATTTTCAATAATCCAGAAAATTGGCTGAAAATGACTAAATATCAAGGACTCATTGGGCGAATCGCTCTGGAACTGAAATCGGAACGCTCACTGACATTTGCCCTATCTGAAAGTCTGATAAACGCCGGAAAAATGACTAAGTCCAAAAAAAAATTTTTTTAAACTTTTTTCAATCTTACCCCCGTGGGATATATATTCTGTCCACACACATTTGAAACTCTCCAGGGGAACCCTCACACATATTATTCCCTCATTTAGTGGATATTTTCACAAAAAAGTGAAATTTTCAAAAATCCAGAAAATTGGCTGAAAACGACTAAATATCAAGGACTCATTGGGCGAATCGCTCTGGAACTGAAATCGGAACACTCACTGACATTTCCCCTATCTGAAAGTTGATAAACGCCGGAAAAATGACTGAGTCAAAATAAAAAATTTTTTCAACTTTTTTCAATTTTACCCCCGTGGGATATATATTCTACCCACACACATTTGGAACTCTCCTGGAGTACCCTCACACATATTATTCTCTCATTTAGTGGATATTTTCACAAAAAAGTGAAATTTTCAAAAATCCAGAAAATTGGCTGAAAACGACTAAATATCAACGACTCATTGGGCGAATCGCTCTGGAACTGAAATCAGAACGATCACTGACATTTGCCCTATCTGAAAGTCTGATAAACGCCGCAAAAATGACTAAGTCCAAAAAAAAAATTTTTTTAAACTTTTTTCAATTTTACACCCGTGGGATATATATTCTACCCACACACATTTGGAACTCTCCTGGGGTACCCTCACACATATTATTCCCTCATTTAGTGGATATTTTCACAAAAAAGTGACATTTTCAATAATCCAGAAAATTGGCTGAAAACGACTTAATATCAAAGACTCATTGGGCGAATAGCTCTGGAACTGAAATCGGAATGCTCACTGACATTTGCCCTATCTGAAAGTCTGATAAACGCCGGAAAAATCACTAAGTCCAAAAAAAAATTGTTTTCAACTTTTTTCAATTTTACCCCGTGGGATATATATTCTACCCACACACATTTGGAACTCTCCTGGGGTACCCTCACACATATTATTCTCTCATTTAGTGGATATTTTCACAAAAAAGTGAAATTTTCAAAAATCCAGAAAATTGGCTGAAAATGACTAAATATCAAGAACTCATTGGGCGAATCGCTCTGGAACTGAAATCAGAACGATCACTGACATTTGCCCTATCTGAAAGTCTGATAAACGCCGGAAAAATGACTAAGTCCAAAAAAAAATTTTTTTTAAACTTTTTTCAATTTTACGCCCGTGGCATATATATTCTACCCACACACATTTGGAACTCTCCTGGGGTACCCTCACACATATTATTCCCTCATTTAGTGGATATTTTCACAAAAAAGTGACATTTTCAATAATCCAGAAAATTGGCTGAAAACGACTAAATATCAAGGACTCATTGGGCGAATCGCTCTGGAACTGAAATCGGAACGCTCACTGACATTTGCCCTATCTGAAAGTCTGATAAACGCCGGAAAAATGACTAAGTCCAAAAAAAAATTTTTTTAAACTTTTTTCAATCTTACACCCGTGGGATATATATTCTGCCCACACACATTTGGAACTCTCCTGGGGTACCCTCACACATATTATTCTCTCATTTAGTGGATATTTTCACAAAAAAGTGACATTTTCAAAAATCCAGAAAATTGGCTGAAAACGACTAAATATCAAGGACTCATTGGGCGAATCGCTCTGGAACTGAAAGCGGAACGCTCACTGACATTTGCCCTATCTGAAAGTCTGATAAACGCCGGAAAAATGACTAAGTCCAAAAAAAAAAATTTTTTCAATTTTTTTCAATTTTACCCCGGGGGATATATATTCTGCCCACACACATTTGGAACTCTCCTGGGGTGCCCTCACACATATTATTCTCTCATTTAGTGGATATTTTCAAAAAAAGTGAAATTTTCAAAAATCCAGAAAATTGGCTGAAAACGACTAAATATCAAGGACTCATTGGGCGAATCGCTCTGGAACTGAAATTGGAACGCTCACTGACATTTGCCCTTTCTGAAAGTCTGATAAACGCCGGAAAAATGACTAAGTCCAAAAAAAAAATTTTTTAAAACTTTTTTCAATTTTACACCCGTGGGATATATATTCTACCCACACACATTTGGAACTCTCCAGGGGAACCCTCACACATATTATTCCCTCATTTAGTGGATATTTTCACAAAAAAGTGAAATTTTCAAGAATCCAGAAAATTGGCTGAAAACGACTAAATATCAAGGACTCATTGGGCGAATCGCTCTGGAACTGAAATTGGAATGCTCACTGACATTTGCCCTATCTCAAAGTCTGATAAACGCCGGAAAAATGACTAAGTCCAAAAAAAAATTTTTTTAAACTTTTTTCAATCTTGCACCTGTGGGATATATATTCTGCCCACACACATTTGGAACTCTCCAGGGGAACCCTCACACATATTATTCCCTCATTTAGTGGATATTTTCACAAAAAAGTGAAATTTTCAAAAATCCAGAAAATTGGCTGAAAACGACTTAATATCAAAGACTCATTGGGCGAATAGCTCTGGAACTGAAATCGGAATGCTCACTGACATTTGCCTTATCTGAAAGTCTGATAAACGCCGGAAAAATCACTAAGTCCAAAAAAAAATTGTTTTCAACTTTTTTCAATTTTACCCCGTGGGATATATATTCTACCCACACACATTTGGAACTCTCCTGGGGTACCCTCACACATATTATTCTCTCATTTAGTGGATATTTTCACAAAAAAGTGAAATTTTCAAAAATCCAGAAAATTGGCTGAAAACGACTAAATATCAAGGACTCATTGGGCGAATCGCTCTGGAACTGAAATCGGAACACTCACTGACATTTCCCCTATCTGAAAGTTGATAAACGCCGGAAAAATGACTGAGTCAAAATAAAAAATTTTTTCAACTTTTTTCAATTTTACCCCCGTGGGATATATATTCTACCCACACACATTTGGAACTCTCCTGGAGTACCCTCACACATATTATTCTCTCATTTAGTGGATATTTTCACAAAAAAGTGAAATTTTCAAAAATCCAGAAAATTGGCTGAAAACGACTAAATATCAACGACTCATTGGGCGAATCGCTCTGGAACTGAAATCAGAACGATCACTGACATTTGCCCTATCTGAAAGTCTGATAAACGCCGCAAAAATGACTAAGTCCAAAAAAAAAATTTTTTTAAACTTTTTTCAATTTTACACCCGTGGGATATATATTCTACCCACACACATTTGGAACTCTCCTGGGGTACCCTCACACATATTATTCCCTCATTTAGTGGATATTTTCACAAAAAAGTGACATTTTCAATAATCCAGAAAATTGGCTGAAAACGACTTAATATCAAAGACTCATTGGGCGAATAGCTCTGGAACTGAAATCGGAATGCTCACTGACATTTGCCCTATCTGAAAGTCTGATAAACGCCGGAAAAATCACTAAGTCCAAAAAAAAATTGTTTTCAACTTTTTTCAATTTTACCCCGTGGGATATATATTCTACCCACACACATTTGGAACTCTCCTGGGGTACCCTCACACATATTATTCTCTCATTTAGTGGATATTTTCACAAAAAAGTGAAATTTTCAAAAATCCAGAAAATTGGCTGAAAATGACTAAATATCAAGAACTCATTGGGCGAATCGCTCTGGAACTGAAATCAGAACGATCACTGACATTTGCCCTATCTGAAAGTCTGATAAACGCCGGAAAAATGACTAAGTCCAAAAAAAAATTTTTTTTAAACTTTTTTCAATTTTACGCCCGTGGCATATATATTCTACCCACACACATTTGGAACTCTCCTGGGGTACCCTCACACATATTATTCCCTCATTTAGTGGATATTTTCACAAAAAAGTGACATTTTCAATAATCCAGAAAATTGGCTGAAAACGACTAAATATCAAGGACTCATTGGGCGAATCGCTCTGGAACTGAAATCGGAACGCTCACTGACATTTGCCCTATCTGAAAGTCTGATAAACGCCGGAAAAATGACTAAGTCCAAAAAAAAATTTTTTTAAACTTTTTTCAATCTTACACCCGTGGGATATATATTCTGCCCACACACATTTGGAACTCTCCTGGGGTACCCTCACACATATTATTCTCTCATTTAGTGGATATTTTCACAAAAAAGTGACATTTTCAAAAATCCAGAAAATTGGCTGAAAACGACTAAATATCAAGGACTCATTGGGCGAATCGCTCTGGAACTGAAAGCGGAACGCTCACTGACATTTGCCCTATCTGAAAGTCTGATAAACGCCGGAAAAATGACTAAGTCCAAAAAAAAAAATTTTTTCAATTTTTTTCAATTTTACCCCGGGGGATATATATTCTGCCCACACACATTTGGAACTCTCCTGGGGTGCCCTCACACATATTATTCTCTCATTTAGTGGATATTTTCAAAAAAAGTGAAATTTTCAAAAATCCAGAAAATTGGCTGAAAACGACTAAATATCAAGGACTCATTGGGCGAATCGCTCTGGAACTGAAATTGGAACGCTCACTGACATTTGCCCTTTCTGAAAGTCTGATAAACGCCGGAAAAATGACTAAGTCCAAAAAAAAAATTTTTTAAAACTTTTTTCAATTTTACACCCGTGGGATATATATTCTACCCACACACATTTGGAACTCTCCAGGGGAACCCTCACACATATTATTCCCTCATTTAGTGGATATTTTCACAAAAAAGTGAAATTTTCAAGAATCCAGAAAATTGGCTGAAAACGACTAAATATCAAGGACTCATTGGGCGAATCGCTCTGGAACTGAAATTGGAATGCTCACTGACATTTGCCCTATCTCAAAGTCTGATAAACGCCGGAAAAATGACTAAGTCCAAAAAAAAATTTTTTTAAACTTTTTTCAATCTTGCACCTGTGGGATATATATTCTGCCCACACACATTTGGAACTCTCCAGGGGAACCCTCACACATATTATTCCCTCATTTAGTGGATATTTTCACAAAAAAGTGAAATTTTCAAAAATCCAGAAAATTGGCTGAAAACGACTTAATATCAAAGACTCATTGGGCGAATAGCTCTGGAACTGAAATCGGAATGCTCACTGACATTTGCCTTATCTGAAAGTCTGATAAACGCCGGAAAAATCACTAAGTCCAAAAAAAAATTGTTTTCAACTTTTTTCAATTTTACCCCGTGGGATATATATTCTACCCACACACATTTGGAACTCTCCTGGGGTACCCTCACACATATTATTCTCTCATTTAGTGGATATTTTCACAAAAAAGTGACATTTTCAAAAATCCAGAAAATTGGCTGAAAACGACTAAATATCAAGGACTCATTGGGCGAATCGCTCTGGAACTGAAATTGGAACGCTCACTGACATTTGCCCTTTCTGAAAGTCTGATAAACGTCGGAAAAATGACTAAGTCCAAAAAAAATTTTTTTTAAACTTTTTTCAATCTTACCCCCGTGGGATATATATTCTGCCCACACACATTTGGAACTCTCCAGGGGAACCCTCACACATATTATTCCCTCATTTAGTGGATATTTTCAAAAAAAAGTGAAATTTTCAAAAATCCAGAAAATTGGCTGAAAACCACTAAATATCAAAGACTCATTGGGCGAATCGCTCTTGAACTGAAATCGGAATGCTCACTGACATTTGCCCTATCTGAAAGTCTGATAAACGCCGGAAAAATCACTAAGTCCAAAAAAAAATTGTTTTCAACTTTTTTCAATTTTACCCCGTGGGATATATATTCTACCCACACACATTTGGAACTCTCCTGGGGTACCCTCACACATATTATTCTCTCATTTAGTGGATATTTTCACAAAAAAGTGAAATTTTCAAAAATCCAGAAAATTGGCTGAAAACGACTAAATATCAAGGACTCATTGGGCGAATCGCTCTGGAACTGAAATCAGAACTATCAGTGACATTTGCCCTATCTGAAAGTCTGATAAACGCCGGAAAAATGACTAAGTCCAAAAAAAAATTTTTTTAAACTTTTTTCAATCTTACACCCGTGGGATATATATTCTGCCCACACACATTTGGAACTCTCCAGGGGAACCCTCACACATATTATTCCCTCATTTAGTGGATATTTTCACAAAAAAGTGAAATTTTCAAGAATCCAGAAAATTGGCTGAAAACGACTAAATATCAAGGACTTATTGGGCGAATCGCTCTGGAACTGAAATTGGAACGCTCACTGACATTTGCCCTATCTCAAAGTCTGATAAACGCCGGAAAAATGACTAAGTCCAAAAAAAAATTTTTTTAAACTTTTTTCAATCTTGCACCCGTGGGATATATATTCTGCCCACACACATTTGGAACTCTCCAGGGGAACCCTCACACATATTATTCCCTCATTTAGTGGATATTTTCACAAAAAAGTGAAATTTTCAAAAATCCAGAAAATTGGCTGAAAACGACTTAATATCAAAGACTCATTGGGCGAATAGCTCTGGAACTGAAATGGGAATGCTCACTGACATTTGCCCTATCTGAAAGTCTGATAAACGCCGGAAAAATCACTAAGTCCAAAAAAAAATTGTTTTCAACTTTTTTCAATTTTACCCCGTGGGAGATATATTCTACCCACACACATTTGGAACTCTCCTGGGGTACCCTCACACATATTATTCTCTCATTTAGTGGATATTTTCACAAAAAAGTGAAATTTTCAAAAATCCAGAAAATTGGCTGAAAATGACTAAATATCAAGAACTCATTGGGCGAATCGCTCTGGAACTGAAATCAGAACGCTCACTGACATTTCCCCTATCTGAAAGTCTGATAAACGCCGGATAAATGACTAAGTCCAAAAAAAAATTTTTTTCAAATTTTTTCAATTTTACCCCCGTGGGATATATATTCTACCCACACACATTTGGAACTCTCCTGGGGTACCCTCACACATATTATTCTTTCATTTAGTGGATATTTTCACAAAAAAGTGAAATTTTCAAAAGTCCAGAAAATTGGCTGAAAACTACTAAATATCAAGGACTCATTGGGCGAATCGCTCTGGAACTGATATCGGAACGCTCACTGACATTTCCCCTATCTGAAAGTTGATGAACGCCGGAAAAATGACTAAGTCCAAAAAAAAATTTTTTTAAACTTTTTTCAATCTTACACCCGTGGGATATATATTCTGCCCACACACATTTGGAACTCTCCAGGGGAACCCTCACACATATTATTCCCTCATTTAGTGGATATTTTCACAAAAAAGTGAATTTTCAAAAATCCAGAAAATTGGCTGAAAACGACTAAATATCAAGGACTCATTGGGTGAATCGCTCTGGAACTGAAATTGGAACGCTCACTGACATTTGCCCTATCTCAAAGTCTGATAAACGCCGGAAAAATCACTAAGTCCAAAAAAAAATTGTTTTCAACTTTTTTCAATTTTACCCCGTGGGATATATATTCTACCCACACACATTTGGAACTCTCCTGGGGTGCCCTCACACATATTATTCTCTCATTTAGTGGATATTTTCAAAAAAAGTAAAATTTTCAAAAATCCAGAAAATTGGCTGAAAACGACTAAATATCAAGGACTCATTGGGCGAATCGCTCTGGAACTGAAATTGGAACGCTCACTGACATTTGCCATTTCTGAAAGCCTGATAAATGCCGGAAAAATGACTAAGTCCAAAAAAAAATTTTTTTAAACTTTTTTCAATCTTACCCCCGTGGGATATATATTCTGCCCACACACATTTGGAACTCTCCAGGGGAACCCTCACACATATTATTCCCTCATTTAGTGGATATTTTCACAAAAAAGCGAAATTTTCAAAAATCCAGAGAATTGGCTGAAAACCACTAAATATCAAAGACTCATTGGGCGAATCGCTCTTGAACTGAAATCGGAATGCTCACTGACATTTGCCCTATCTGAAAGTCTGATAAACGCCGGAAAAATCACTAAGTCCAAAAAAAAATTGTTTTCAATTTTTTTCAATTTTACCCCGTGGGATATATATTCTGCCCACACACATTTGGAACTCTCCTGGGGTGCCCTCACACATATTATTCTCTCATTTAGTGGATATTTTCACAAAAAAGTGAAATTTTCAAAAATCCAGAAAATTGGCTGAAAACCACTAAATATCAAAGACTCATTGGGCGAATCGCTCTGGAACTGAAATCGGAATGCTCACTGACATTTGCCCTATCTGAAAGTCTGATAAACGCCGGAAAAATCACTAAGTCCAAAAAAAAATTGTTTTCAACTTTTTTCAATTTTACCCCGTGGGATATATATTCTACCCACACACATTTGGAACTCTCCTGGGGTACCCTCACACATATTATTCCCTCATTTAGTGGATATTTTCACAAAAAAGTGAAATTTTCAAGAATCCAGAAAATTGGCTGAAAACGACTAAATATCAAGGACTTATTGGGCGAATCGCTCTGGAACTGAAATTGGAACGCTCACTGACATTTGCCCTATCTAAAAGTCTGATAAACGCCGGAAAAATGACTAAGTCCAAAAAAAAATTTTTTTAAACTTTTTTCAATCTTGCACCCGTGGGATATATATTCTGCCCACACACATTTGGAACTCTCCAGGGGAACCCTCACACATATTATTCCCTCATTTAGTGGATATTTTCACAAAAAAGTGAAATTTTCAAAAATCCAGAAAATTGGCTGAAAACGACTTAATATCAAAGACTCATTGGGCGAATAGCTCTGGAACTGAAATCGGAATGCTCACTGACATTTGCCCTATCTGAAAGTCTGATAAACGCCGGAAAAATCACTAAGTCCAAAAAAAAATTGTTTTCAACTTTTTTCAATTTTACCCCGTGGGAGATATATTCTACCCACACACATTTGGAACTCTCCTGGGGTGCCCTCACACATATTATTCTCTCATTTAGTGGATATTTTCAAAAAAAGTGAAATTTTCAAAAATCCAGAAAATTGGCTGAAAACGACTAAATATCAAGGACTCATTGGGCGAATCGCTCTGGAACTGAAATTGGAACGCTCACTGACATTTGCCCTTTCTGAAAGTCTGATAAACGCCGGAAAAATGACTAAGTCCAAAAAAAAATTTTTTTAAACTTTTTTCAATCTTACCCCCGTGGGATATATATTCTGCCCACACACATTTGGAACTCTCCAGGGGAACCCTCACACATATTATTCCCTCATTTAGTGGATATTTTCACAAAAAAGTGAAATTTTCAAGAATCCAGAAAATTGGCTGAAAACGACTAAATATCAAGGACTCATTGGGCGAATCGCTCTGGAACTGAAATTGGAATGCTCACTGACATTTGCCCTATCTCAAAGTCTGATAAACGCCGGAAAAATGACTAAGTCCAAAAAAAAATTTTTTTAAACTTTTTTCAATCTTGCACCCGTGGGATATATATTCTGCCCACACACATTTGGAACTCTCCAGGGGAACCCTCACACATATTATTCCCTCATTTAGTGGATATTTTCACAAAAAAGTGAAATTTTCAAAAATCCAGAAAATTGGCTGAAAACGACTTAATATCAAAGACTCATTGGGCGAATAGCTCTGGAACTGAAATCGGAATGCTCACTGACATTTGCCTTATCTGAAAGTCTGATAAACGCCGGAAAAATCACTAAGTCCAAAAAAAAATTGTTTTCAACTTTTTTCAATTTTACCCCGTGGGATATATATTCTACCCACACACATTTGGAACTCTCCAGGGGAACCCTCACACATATTATTCCCTCATTTAGTGGATATTTTCACAAAAAAGTGAAATTTTCAAAAATCCAGAAAATTGGCTGAAAACCACTAAATATCAAAGACTCATTGGGCGAATCGCTCTTGAACTGAAATCGGAATGCTCACTGACATTTGCCCTATCTGAAAGTCTGATAAACGCCGGAAAAATCACTAAGTCCAAAAAAAAATTGTTTTCAACTTTTTTCAATTTTACCCCGTGGGATATATATTCTACCCACACACATTTGGAACTCTCCTGGGGTACCCTCACACATATTATTCCCTCATTTAGTGGATATTTTCACAAAAAAGTGAAATTTTCAAGAATCCAGAAAATTGGCTGAAAACGACTAAATATCAAGGACTTATTGGGCGAATCGCTCTGGATCTGAAATTGGAACGCTCACTGACATTTGCCCTATCTCAAAGTCTGATAAACGCCGGAAAAATGACTAAGTCCAAAAAAAAATTTTTTTAAACTTTTTTCAATCTTGCACCCGTGGGATATATATTCTGCCCACACACATTTGGAACTCTCCAGGGGAACCCTCACACATATTATTCCCTCATTTAGTGGATATTTTCACAAAAAAGTGAAATTTTCAAAAATCCAGAAAATTGGCTGAAAACGACTTAATATCAAAGACTCATTGGGCGAATAGCTCTGGAACTGAAATCGGAATGCTCACTGACATTTGCCCTATCTGAAAGTCTGATAAACGCCGGAAAAATCACTAAGTCCAAAAAAAAATTGTTTTCAACTTTTTTCAATTTTACCCCGTGGGAGATATATTCTACCCACACACATTTGGAACTCTCCTGGGGTACCCTCACACATATTATTCTCTCATTTAGTGGATATTTTCACAAAAAAGTGAAATTTTCAAAAATCCAGAAAATTGGCTGAAAATGACTAAATATCAAGAACTCATTGGGCGAATCGCTCTGGAACTGAAATCAGAACGATCACTGACATTTCCCCTATCTGAAAGTCTGATAAACGCCGGAAAAATGACTAAGTCCAAAAAAAAATTTTTTTCAAATTTTTTCAATTTTACCCCCGTGGGATATATATTCTACCCACACACATTTGGAACTCTCCTGGGGTACCCTCACACATATTATTCTTTCATTTAGTGGATATTTTCACAAAAAAGTGAAATTTTCAAAAGTCCAGAAAATTGGCTGAAAACTACTAAATATCAAGGACTCATTGGGCGAATCGCTCTGGAACTGATATCGGAACGCTCACTGACATTTCCCCTATCTGAAAGTTGATGAACGCCGGAAAAATGACTAAGTCCAAAAAAAAATTTTTTTAAACTTTTTTCAATCTTGCACCCGTGGGATATATATTCTGCCCACACACATTTGGAACTCTCCAGGGGAACCCTCACACATATTATTCCCTCATTTAGTGGATATTTTCACAAAAAAGTGAAATTTTCAAAAATCCAGAAAATTGACTGAAAACGACTTAATATCAAAGACTCATTGGGCGAATAGCTCTGGAACTGAAATCGGAATGCTCACTGACATTTGCCCTATCTGAAAGTCTGATAAACGCCGGAAAAATCACTAAGTCCAAAAAAAAATTGTTTTCAACTTTTTTCAATTTTACCCCGTGGGAGATATATTCTACCCACACACATTTGGAACTCTCCTGGGGTACCCTCACACATATTATTCTCTCATTTAGTGGATATTTTCACAAAAAAGTGAAATTTTCAAAAATCCAGAAAATTGGCTGAAAATGACTAAATATCAAGAACTCATTGGGCGAATCGCTCTGGAACTGAAATCAGAACGATCACTGACATTTCCCCTATCTGAAAGTCTGATAAACGCCGGAAAAATGACTAAGTCCAAAAAAAAATTTTTTTCAAATTTTTTCAATTTTACCCCCGTGGGATATATATTCTACCCACACACATTTGGAACTCTCCTGGGGTACCCTCACACATATTATTCTTTCATTTAGTGGATATTTTCACAAAAAAGTGAAATTTTCAAAAGTCCAGAAAATTGGCTGAAAACTACTAAATATCAAGGACTCATTGGGCGAATCGCTCTGGAACTGATATCGGAACGCTCACTGACATTTCCCCTATCTGAAAGTTGATGAACGCCGGAAAAATCACTAAGTCCAAAAAAAAATTGTTTTCAACTTTTTTCAATTTTACCCCGTGGGATATATATTCTACCCACACACATTTGGAACTCTCCTGGGGTACCCTCACACATATTATTCTCTCATTTAGTGGATATTTTCACAAAAAAGTGAAATTTTCAAAAATCCAGAAAATTGGCTGAAAATGACTAAATATCAAGAACTCATTGGGCGAATCGCTCTGGAACTGAAATCAGAACGATCACTGACATTTGCCCTATCTGAAAGTCTGATAAACGCCGGAAAAATGACTAAGTCCAAAAAAAAATTTTTTTAAACTTTTTTCAATTTTACGCCCGTGGCATAAATATTCTACCCACACATATTTGGAACTCTCCTGGGGTACTCTCACACATATTATTCCCTCATTTAGTGGATATTTTCACAAAAAAGTGACATTTTCAATAATCCAGAAAATTGGCTGAAAATGACTAAATATCAAGGACTCATTGGGCGAATCACTCTGGAACTGAAATCGGAACACTCACTGACATTTCCCCTATCTGAAAGTCTGATAAACGCCGGAAAAATGACTAAGTCCAAAAAAAAATTTTTTTCAAATTTTTTCAATTTTACCCCCGTGGGATATATATTCTACCCACACACATTTGGAACTCTCCTGGGGTACCCTCACACATATTATTCCCTCATTTAGTGGATATTTTCACAAAAAAGTGAAATTTTCAAAAATCCAGAAAATTGGCTGAAAACGACTAAATATCAAGGACTCATTGGGCGAATCGCTCTGGAACTGAAATCGGAACGCTCACTGACATTTGCCCTATCTGAAAGTCTGATAAACGCCAGAAAAATGACTAAGTCCAAAAAAAAAATTTTTTCAATTTTTTTCAATTTTACCCCGTGGGATATATATTCTACCCACACACATTTGGAACTCTCCTGGGGTACCCTCACACATATTATTCTCTCATTTAGTGGATATTTTCACAAAAAAGTGAAATTTTCTAAAATCCAGAAAATTGGCTGAAAACGACTAAATATCAAGGACTCATTGGGCTAATCGCTCTGGAACTGAAATTGGAACGCTCACTGACAATTGCCCTATCTGAAAGTCTGATAAACGCCGGAAAAATCACTAAGTCCAAAAAAAAATTGTTTTCACCTTTTTTCAATTTTACCCCGTGGGATATATATTCTACCCACACACATTTGGAACTCTCCTGGGGTACCCTCACACATATTATTCCCTCATTTAGTGGATATTTTCACAAAAAAGTGAAATTTTCAAAAATCCAGAAAATTGGCTGAAAACTACTAAATATCAAGGACTCATTGGGCGAATCGCTCTGGAACTGAAATCGGAACGCTCACTGACATTTGCCCTATCTGAAAGTCTGATAAACGCCGGAAAAATGACTAAGTCCAAAAAAAAAATTTTTTCAATTTTTTTCAATTTTACCCCGTGGGATATATATTCTACCCACACACATTTGGAACTCTCCTGGGGTACCCTCACACATATTATTCTCTCATTTAGTGGATATTTTCACAAAAAAGTGAAATTTTCAAAAATCCAGAAAATTGGCTGAAAACGACTAAATATCAAAGACTCATTGGGCGAATAGCTCTGGAACTGAAATTGGAACGCTCACTGACATTTGCCCTATCTGAAAGTCTGATAAACGCCGGAAAAATCACTAAGTCCAAAAAAAAATTGTTTTCAACTTTTTTCAATTTTACCCCGTGGGATATATATTCTACCCACACACATTTGGAACTCTCCTGGGGTACTCTCACACATATTATTCCCTCATTTAGTCGATATTTTCACAAAAAAGTGACATTTTCAATAATCCAGAAAATTGGCTGAAAATGACTAAATATCAAGGACTCATTGGGCGAATCGCTCTGGAACTGAAATCGGAACACTCACTGACATTTCCCCTATCTGAAAGTCTGATAAACGCCGGAAAAATGACTAAGTCCAAAAAAAAATTTTTTTCAAATTTTTTCAATTTTACCCCCGTGGGATATATATTCTACCCACACACATTTGGAACTCTCCTGGGGTACCCTCACACATATTATTCCCTCATTTAGTGGATATTTTCACAAAAAAGTGAAATTTTCAAAAATCCAGAAAATTGGCTGAAAACGACTAAATATCAAGGACTCATTGGGCGAATCGCTCTGGAACTGAAATCGGAACGCTCACTGACATTTGCCCTATCTGAAAGTGTGATAAACGCCGGAAAAATGACTAAGTCCAAAAAAAAATTTTTTTAAACTTTTTTCAATCTTACCCCCGTGGGATGTATATTCTGTCCACACACATTTGAAACTCTCCAGGGGAACCCTCACACATATTATTCCCTCATTTAGTGGATATTTTCACAAAAAAGTGAAATTTTCAAAAATCCAGAAAATTGGCTGAAAACGACTAAATATCAAGGACTCATTGGGCGAATCGCTCTGGAACTGAAATCGGAACACTCACTGACATTTCCCCTATCTGAAAGTTGATAAACGCCGGAAAAATGACTGAGTCAAAATAAAAAATTTTTTCAACTTTTTTCAATTTTACCCCCGTGGGATATATATTCTACCCACACACATTTGGAACTCTCCTGGAGTACCCTCACACATATTATTCTCTCATTTAGTGGATATTTTCACAAAAAAGTGAAATTTTCAAAAATCCAGAAAATTGGCTGAAAACGACTAAATATCAACGACTCATTGGGTGAATCGCTCTGGAACTGAAATCAGAACGATCACTGACATTTGCCCTATCTGAAAGTCTGATAAACGCCGGAAAAATGACTAAGTCCAAAAAAAAATTTTTTTAAACTTTTTTCAATCTTACACCCGTGGGATATATATTCTGCCCACACACATTTGGAACTCTCCTGGGGTACCCTCACACATATTATTCTCTCATTTAGTGGATATTTTCACAAAAAAGTGACATTTTCAAAAATCCAGAAAATTGGCTGAAAACGACTAAATATCAAGGACTCATTGGGCGAATCGCTCTGGAACTGAAATCGGAACGCTCACTGACATTTGCCCTATCTGAAAGTCTGATAAACGCCGGAAAAATGACTAAGTCCAAAAAAAAATTTTTTTCAATTTTTTTCAATTTTACCCCGGGGGATATATATTCTGCCCACACACATTTGGAACTCTCCTGGGGTGCCCTCACACATATTATTCTCTCATTTAGTGGATATTTTCAAAAAAAGTGAAATTTTCAAAAATCCAGAAAATTGGCTGAAAACGACTAAATATCAAGGACTCATTGGGCGAATCGCTCTGGAACTGAAATTGGAACGCTCACTGACATTTGCCCTTTCTGAAAGTCTGATAAACGCCGGAAAAATGACTAAGTCCAAAAAAAAAATTTTTTTAAACTTTTTTCAATTTTACACCCGTGGGATATATATTCTACCCACACACATTTGGAACTCTCCAGGGGAACCCTCACTCACACATATTATTCCCTCATTTAGTGGATATTTTCACAAAAAAGTGAAATTTTCAAAAATCCAGAAAATTGGCTGAAAACCACTAAATATCAAAGACTCATTGGGCGAATCGCTCTTGAACTGAAATCGGAATGCTCACTGACATTTGCCTTATCTGAAAGTCTGATAAACGCCGGAAAAATCACTAAGTCCAAAAAAAAATTGTTTTCAACTTTTTTCAATTTTACCCCGTAGGATATATATTCTACCGACACACATTTGGAACTCTCCAGGGGAACCGTCACACATATTATTCCCTCATTTAGTGGATATTTTCACAAAAAAGTGAAATTTTCAAAAATCCAGAAAATTGGCTGAAAACGACTAAATATCAAGGACTCATTGGGCGAATCGCTCTGGAACTGAAATTGGAATGCTCACTGACATTTGCCCTATCTGAAAGTCTGATAAACGCCGGAAAAATGACTAAGTCCAAAAAAAAATTTTTTTAAACTTTTTTCAATCTTACACCCGTGGGATATATATTCTACCCACACACATTTGGAACTCTCCTGGGGTACCCTCACACATATTATTCCCTCATTTAGTGGATATTTTCACAAAAAAGTGAAATTTTCAAAAATCCAGAAAATTGGCTGAAAACGACTAAATATCATGAACTCATTGGGCAAATCGCTCTGGATCTGAAATCGGAATGCTCACTGACATTTCCCCTATCTGAAAGTCTGATAAACGCTGGAAAAATGACTAAGTCCAAAAAAAAATTTTTTTCAACTTTTTTAAATTTTACCCCGTGGGATATATATTCCACCCACACACATTTGGAACTCTCCTGGGGTACCCTCACACATATTATTCTCTCATTTAGTGGTTATTTTCACAAAAAAGTGAAATTTTCAAAAATCCAGAAAATTGGCTGAAAACGACTAAATATCAAGGACTCATTGGGCGAATCGCTCTGGAACTGAAATTGGAACGCTCACTGACATTTGCCCTTTCTGAAAGTCTGATAAACGCCGGAAAAATGACTAAGTCCAAAAAAAAAATTTTTTAAAACTTTTTTCAATTTTACACCCGTGGGATATATATTCTACCCACACACATTTGGAACTCTCCTGGGGTACCCTCACACATATTATTCCCTCATTTAGTGGATATTTTCACAAAAAAGTGACATTTTCAATAATCCAGAAAATTGGCTGAAAACGACTTAATATCAAAGACTCATTGGGCGAATAGCTCTGGAACTGAAATCGGAATGCTCACTGACATTTGCCCTATCTGAAAGTCTGATAAACGCCGGAAAAATCACTAAGTCCAAAAAAAAATTGTTTTCAACTTTTTTCAATTTTACCCCGTGGGATATATATTCCACCCACACACATTTGGAACTCTCCTGGGGTACCCTCACACATATTATTCTCTCATTTAGTGGATATTTTCACAAAAAAGTGAAATTTTCAAAAATCCAGAAAATTGGCTGAAAATGACTAAATATCAAGAACTCATTGGGCGAATCGCTCTGGAACTGAAATCAGAACGATCACTGACATTTGCCCTATCTGAAAGTCTGATAAACGCCGGAAAAATCACTAAGTCCAAAAAAAATTTTTTTAAAACTTTTTTCAATCTTACCCCCGTGGGATATATATTCTGCCCACACACATTTGGAACTCTCCAGGGGAACCCTCACACATATTATTCCCTCATTTAGTGGATATTTTCACAAAAAAGTGAAATTTTCAAAAATCCAGAAAAGTGGCTGAAAACCACTAAATATCAAAGACTCATTGGGCAAATCGCTCTGGATCTGAAATCGGAATGCTCACTGACATTTCCCCTATCTGAAAGTCTGATAAACGCTGGAAAAATGACTAAGTCCAAAAAAAAATTTTTTTCAACTTTTTTAAATTTTACCCCGTGGGATATATATTCTACCCACACACATTTGGAACTCTCCTGGGGTACCCTCACACATATTATTCTCTCATTTAGTGAATATTTTCACAAAAAAGTGAAATTTTCAAAAATCCAAAATATTGGCTGAAAACGACTAAATATCAAGGACTCATTGGGCAATCGCTCTGGAACTGAAATCGGAATGCTCACTGACATTTCCCCTATCTGAAAGTCTGATAAACGCTGGAAAAATGACTAAGTCCAAAAAAAAATTTTTTCAACTTTTTTCAATTTTACCCCTTTGAGATATACATTCTACCCACACACATTTGGAACTCTCCTGGGGTACCGTCACACATATTATTCCCTCATTTAGTGGATATTTTCACAAAAAAAGTGAAATTTTCAAACATCCAGAAAATTGGCTGAAAATGACTAAATATCAAGGACTCATTGGGCGAATCGCTCTGGAACTGAAATCGGAATGCTCACTGACATTTCCCCTCTCTGAAAGTTTGAGAAACTCCGGAAAAATGACTAAGTCCAAGAAAAAAAATTTTTCAACTTTTTTCAATTTTACCCCCGTGGGATATATATTCTACCCACACACATTTGGAACTCTCCTGGGGAACCCTCACACATATTATTCCCTAATTTAGTGGATATTTTCACAAAAAAGTGAAATTTTTGAAAAATCCAGAAAATTGGCTGAAAACGACTAAATATCAAGGACTCATAGGGCGAATCGCTCTGGAACTGAAATCGGAACGCTCACTCCCAGGCTCACTCCCTATCTGAAAGTCTGATAAACGCCGGAAAAAATGACTAAATCCCCCCCCAAAAAATTTTTCAACTTTTTTAAATTTTAACCCTGTGGGATATATATACTACCCACACACATTTGGAACTCTCCTGGAGTACCCTCACACATACTATTCCCTCATTTAGTGGATATTTTCACAAAAAAGTGAAATTTTCAAAAATCCAGAAAATTGATATTTAGTCGTTTTCAGCCAAAGACTCATTGGGCGAATCGCTCTGGAACTGAAATCGGAACGCTCACTGACATTTGCCAAATCTGAAAGTCTGATAAACGACGGAAAAATGACTAAGTCCAAAAAAAAAATTTTTCAACTTTTTTCAATTTTACCCACGTGGGATATATATTCTACCCACAAACATTTGGAACTCTCCTGGGGTACCCTCACACATATTATTCCCTCATTTAGTGGATATTTTCACAAAAAAGTGAAATTTTCAAAAATCCAAAATATTGGCTGAAAACGACTAAATATCAAGGAATCATTTGGCGAATCGCTCTGGAACTGAAATCGGAACGCTCACTGACATTTCCCCTATCTGAAAGTCTGATAAACGCCGGAAAAATGACTAAGTCTGAAAAAAAAATTTTTCAACTTTTTTCAATTTTACCCACGTGAGATATATATTCTAACCACACACATTTGGAACTCTCCTGGGGTACCCTCACACATATTATTCCCTCATTTAGTGGATATTTTCACAAAAAAGTGAAATTTTCAAAAATCCAAAATATTGGCTGAAAACGACTAAATATCAAGGAATCATTTGGCGAATCGCTCTGGAACTGAAATCGGAACGCTCACTGACATTTCCCCTATCTGAAAGTCTGATAAACGCCGGAAAAATGACTAAGTCTGAAAAAAAATTTTTTCAATTTTTTTCAATTTTACCCCCGTGAGATATATATTCTAACCACACACATTTGGAACTCTCCTGGGGTACCCTCACACATATTATTCCCTCATTTAGTGGATATTTTCACAAAAAAGTGAAATTTTCAAAAATCCAAAATATTGGCTGAAAACGACTAAATATCAAGGAATCATTTGGCGAATCGCTCTGGAACTGAAATCGGAACGCTCACTGACATTTCCCCTATCTGAAAGTCTGATAAACGCCGGAAAAATGACTAAGTCTGAAAAAAAATTTTTTCAATTTTTTTCAATTTTACCCCCGTGAGATATATATTCTAACCACACACATTTGGAACTCTCCTGGGGTACCCTCACACATATTATTCCCTCATTTAGTGGATATTTTCACAAAAAAGTGAAATTTTCAAAAATCCAGAAAATTGGCTGAAAAAGACTAAATATCAAGGACTCATTGGGCGAATCGCTCTGGAACTGAAATCGGAACGCTCACTGACATTTCCCCTATCTGAAAGTCTGATAAACGCCGGAAAAATGACTAAGACCAAAAAAAAAATTTTTTTAATTTTTTTCAATTTTACCCACGTGGGATATATATTCTACCCACACACATTTGGAACTCTCCTGGGGTACCCTCACACATATTATTCCCTCATTTAGTGGATATTTTCACAAAAAAGTGAAATTTTCAAAAACCAAGAAAAGTGGCTGAAAACAACTAAATATCAAGGACTCATTGGGAGAATCGCTCTGGAACTGAAATCGGAACGCTCACTGACATTTGCCCTATCTGACAGTCTGATAAACGCCAGAAAAAATGACTAAGTCCAAAAAAACAATTTTTTCAACTTTTTTCAATTTTACCCTTGTGGTATATATATTCTACCCACACTCATTTGGAACTCTCCTGGGGTACCCTCACACATATTATTCACTCATTTAGTGGATATTTTCACAAAAAAGTGAAATTTTCAAAAATCCAGAAAATTGGCTGAAAGCGACTAAATATCAAGGACTCATTGGGCGAATCGCTCTGGAACTGAAATCGGAACGCTCACTGACATTTCTCCTATCTGAAAGTCTGATAAACGCCAGAAAAATTACTAAATCCCCCAAAAAAATTTTTTCAACTTTTTTCAGTTTTACCCCGTGTTATATATATTCTACCCACACACATTTGTAACTCTCCTGGGGTACCCTCACACATATTATTCCCTCATTTAGTGGATATTTTCACAAAAAAGTGAAATTTTCAAAAATCCACAAAATTGGCTAAAAACGAATAAATATCAAGGACTCATTGGGTGAATCGCTCTGGAACTGAAATCGGAACGCTCACTGACAATTCCCCAATCTGAAAGTCTGTCAAATGCCGGAAAAATAACAAAGTCCAAAAAAAAATTTTTTTTTAACTTTTTTCAATTTTACCCCCGTGGGATATATATTCTACCCACACACATTTGTAGCTCTCCTGGGGTACCCTCACACATATTCTTACCTCATTTAGTGGATATTTTCATAAAACAGTGAAATTTTCAAAAATCCACAAAATTGGCTAAAAACGACTAAATATCAAGGACTCATTGGGTGAATCGCTCTGGAACTGAAATCGGAACGCTCACTGACAATTCCCCAATCTGAAAGTCTGACAAATGCCGGAAAAATGACAAAGTCCAAAAAAAAATTTTTTTCAACTTTTTTCAATTTTACCCACGTGGGATATATATTCTACCCACACACATTTGGAGCTCTCCTGAGGTACCCTCACACATATTATTCCCTCATTTAGTGGATATTTTCACAAAAAAGTGAAATTTTCAAAAATCCAGAAGATTGGCTGAAAACGACTAAATATCAAGGACTCATTGGGAGAATCGCTCTGGAACTGAAATCGGAACGCTCACTGACATTTGCCCTATCTGACAGTCTGATAAACGCCAGAAAAAATGACTAAGTCCAAAAAAACAATTTTTTCATCTTTTTTCAATTTTACCCTTGTGGTATATATATTCTATCCACACTCATTTGGAACTCTCTTGGGGTACCCTCACACATATTATTCACTCATTTAGTGGATATTTTCACAAAAAAAGTGAAATTTTCAAAAATCCAGAAAATTGGCTGAAAGCGACTAAATATCAAGGACTCATTGGGCGAATCGCTCTGGAACTGAAATCGGAACGCTCACTGACATTTCTCCTATCTGAAAGTCTGATAAACGCCGGAAAAATGACTAAATCCCAAAAAAATTTTTTTCAACTTTTTTCAGTTTTACCCCGTGTTATATATATTCTACCCACACACATTTGGAACTCTCCTGGGGTACCCTCACACATATTATTCCCTCATTTAGTGGATATTTTCACAAAAAAGTGAAATTTTCAAAAATCCAGAAAATTGGCTGAAAACGACTAAATATCAAGGACTCATTGGGCGAATCGCTCTGGAACTGAAATCGGAACGCTCACTGACATTTCCCCTATCTGAAAGTCTGATAAATGCCGGAAAAATGACTAAGTCAAAAAAATTTTTTTTTCAATTTTACCCCCGTGGGATATATATTCTACCCACACACATTTGGAACTCTCCTGGGGTACCCTCACACATATTATTACCTCATTTAGTGGATATTTTCATAAAACAGTGAAATTTTCAAAAATCCACAAAATTGGCTAAAAACGACTAAATATCAAGGGCTCATTGGGCGAATCGCTCTGGAACTGAAATCGGAATGCTCAATGACATTTGCCCTATCTGAAAGTCTGATAAACGTCGGAAAAATGAATGTCCAAAAGAAAAAATTTTTCAACTTTTTTCAATTTTACCCCTGTGGGATATATATTCTACCCACAGACATTTGGAACTCTCCTGGGGTACCCTCACACATATTATTCCCTCATTTAGTGGATATTTTCACAAAAAAGTTAAATTTTCAAAAATCCAGAAAATTGGCTGAAAAAGACTAAATATCAAGGACTCATTGGGCGAATCGCTCTGGAACTGAAATCGGAACGCTCAATGACATTTGCCCTATCTGAATGTCCGATAAACGCCGGAAAAATGACTAAATCACAAAAAAAAATTTTTTCAATTTTTTCAGTTTTACCCCGTGGGATATATATTCTACCCACACACATTTGGAACTCTCCTGTGGTACCCTCACACATATTATTCCCTCATTTAGTGGATATTTTCACAAAAAAGTGAAATTTTCAAAAATCCAGAAAATTGGCTGAAAAAGACTAAATATCAAGGACTCATTGGGCGAATCGCTCTGGAACTGAAATCGGAACGCTCAATGACATTTGCCCTATCTGAAAGTCTGATAAACGCCGGAAAAATGACTAAGTCCAAAAAAAAAATAGTTTTAAACTTTTTTCAATTTTACCCCCGTGGGATATATATTCTACCCACACTCATTTGGAACTCTCCTGGGGTACCCTCACACATATTATTCACTCATTTAGTGGATATTTTCACAAATAAGTGAAATTTTCAAAAATCCAAAATATTGGCTGAAAACGACTAAATATCAAGGACTCATTGGGCGAATCGCTCTGGAACTGAAATCGGAACGCTCAATGACATTTGCCCTATCTGAAAGTCTGATAAACGCCGGAAAAATGACTAAATCCCAAAAAAAATTTTTTTCAACTTTTTTCAGTTTTACCCCGTGGGATATATATTCTACCCACACACATTTGGAACTCTCCTGGGGTACCCTCACACATATTATTCCCTCATTTAGTGGATATTTTCACAAAAAAGTGAAATTTTCAAAATCCAGAAAATTGGCTGAAAAAGACTAAATATCAAGGACTCATTGGGTGAATCACTCTGGAACTGAAATCGGAATGCTCACTGACATTTCCCCTATCTGAAAGTCTGATATACGCCAGAAAAAATGACTAAGTCCAAAAAAACAATTTTTTCAACTTTTTTCAATTTTACCCTTGTGGTATATATATTCTACCCACACTCATTTGGAACTCTCCTGGGGTACCCTCACACATATTATTCCCTCATTTAGTGGATATTTTCACAAAAAAGTGAAATTTTCAAAATTCCAAAATATTGGCTGAAAACGACTAAATATCAAGGACTCATTGGGCGAATCGCTCTGGAACTGAAATCGGAACGCTCACTGACATTTCCCCTATCTGAAAGTCTGATAAACGCCGGAAAAATGACTAAGTCAAAAAAATTTTTTTTTCAATTTTACCCCCGTGGGATATATATTCTACCCACACACATTTGGAACTCTCCTGGGGTACCCTCACACATATTCTTACCTCATTTAGTGGATATTTTCATAAAACAGTGAAATTTTCAAAAATCCACAAAATTGGCTAAAAACGAATAAATATCAAGGACTCATTGGGTGAATCGCTCTGGAACTGAAATCGGAACGCTCACTGACAATTCCCCAATCTGAAAGTCTGACAAATGCCGGAAAAATAACAAAGTCCAAAAAAAAAATTTTTTTAACTTTTTTCAATTTTACCCCCGTGGGATATATATTCTACCCACACACATTTGTAGCTCTCCTGAGGTACCCTCACACATATTATTCCCTCATTTAGTGGATATTTTCACAAAAAAGTGAAATTTTCAAAAATCCAGAAAATTGGCTGAAAACTACTAAATATCAAGGACTCATTGGGAGAATCGCGCTGGAACTGAAATCGGAACGCTCAATGACATTTGCCCTATCTGAAAGTCTGATAAACGCCAGAAAAAATGACTAAGTCCAAAAAAACAATTTTTTCAACTTATTTCAATTTTACCCTCATGGTATACATATTCTACCCACACACATTTGGAACTCTCCTGGGGTACCCTCACACATATTATTCCCTCATTTAGTGGATATTTTCACAAGAAAGTGAAATTTTCAAAAATCCAGAAAATTGGCTGAAAACGACTAAATATCAAGGGCTCATTGGGCGAATCGCTCTGGAACTGAAATCGGAACGCTCAATGACATTTGCCCTATCTGAAAGTCTGATAAACGTCGGAAAAATGACTGTTCAAAAAAAAAATTTTTTCAACTTTTTTCAATTTTACCCCTGTGGGATATATATTCTACCAACAGACATTTGGAACTCTCCTGGGGTACCCTCACACATATTATTCCCTCATTTAGTGGATATTTTCACAAAAAAGTGAAATTTTCAAAAATCCAAAATATTGGCTGAAAACGACTAAATATCAAGAACTCATTGGGCGAATCGCTCTGGAACTGAAATCGGAACGCTCAATGACATTTGCCCTATCTGAAAGTCTGATAAACGCTGGAAAAATGACTAAGTCCAAAAAAAATTTTTTCAACTTTTTTCAATTTTACCCCCGTGGGATATATATTCTACCCACACACAATAGGAACTCTCCTGGGGTACCCTCACACATATTGTTACCTCATTTAGTGGATATTTTCACAAAAAAATGAAATTTTCAAAAATTCAGAAAATTGGCTGAAAGCGACTAAATATCAAGGACTCATTGGGTGAATCGCTCTGGAACTGAAATCGGAACGCTCACTGACATTTCCCCTATCTTAAAGTCTGATAAACGCCGGAAAAATGACTAAGTCAAAAAAAAATTTTTTTCAACTTTTTTCAATTTTACCCCTGTGGGATATATATTCTACCCACACACATTTGGAACTCTCCTGGGGTACCCTCACACATATTATTCCCTCATTTAGTGGATATTTTCACAAAAAAGTGAAATTTTTTAAAAATCCAAAATATTGGCTGAAAACAACTAAATATCAAGGACTCATTGGGCAAATCGCTCTGGAACTGAAATCGGAACGCTCAATGACATTTGCCCTATCTGAAAGTCTGATAAACGCTGGAAAAATGACTTTGTCAAAAAAAATTTTTTTTCAATTTTACCCCCGTGGGATATATATTCTACCCACACACATTTGGAACTCTCCTGGGGTACCCTCACACATATTCTTACCTCATTTAGTGGATATTTTCATAAAACAGTGAAATTTTCAAAAATCCACAAAATTGGCTAAAAACGAATAAATATCAAGGACTCATTGGGTGAATCGCTCTGGAACTGAAATCGGAACGCTCACTGACAATTCCCCAATCTGAAAGTCTGACAAATGCCGGAAAAATAACAAAGTCCAAAAAAAAATTTTTTTTAACTTTTTTCAATTTTACCCCCGTGGGATATATATTCTACCCACACACATTTGTAGCTCTCCTGAGGTACCCTCACACATATTATTCCCTCATTTAGTGGATATTTTCACAAAAAAGTGAAATTTTCAAAAATCCAGAAAATTGGCTGAAAACGACTAAATATCAAGGACTCATTGGGAGAATCGCGCTGGAACTGAAATCGGAACGCTCACTGACATTTGCCCTATCTGAAAGTCTGATAAACGCCAGAAAAAATGACTAAGTCCAAAAAAAACAATTTTTTCAACTTATTTCAATTTTACCCTCGTGGTATACATATTCTACCCACACACATTTGGAACTCTCCTGGGGTACCCTAACACATATTATTCCCTCATTTAGTGGATATTTTCACAAGAAAGTGAAATTTTCAAAAATCCAGAAAATTGGCTGAAAACGACTAAATATCAAGGGCTCATTGGGCGAATCGCTCTGGAACTGAAATCGGAACGCTCAATGACATTTGCCCTATCTGAAAGTCTGATAAACGTCGGAAAAATGACTGTCCAAAAAAAAAATTTTTTCAACTTTTTGCAATTTTACCCCTGTGGGATATATATTCTACCAACAGACATTTGGAACTCTCCTGGGGTACCCTCACACATATTATTCCCTCATTTAGTGGATATTTTCACAAAAAAGTGAAATTTTCAAAAATCCAAAATATTGGCTGAAAACGACTAAATATCAAGGACTCATTGGGTGAATCGCTCTGGAACTGAAATCGGAACGCTCACTGACATTTCCCCTATCTGAAAGTCTGATAAACGCCGGAAAAATGACTAAGTCAAAAAAAAATTTTTTTCAACTTTTTTCAATTTTACCCCTGTGGGATATATATTCTACCCACACACATTTGGAACTCTCCTGGGGTACCCTCACACATATTATTCCCTCATTTAGTGGATATTTTCACAAAAAAGTGAAATTTTTTAAAAATCCAAAATATTGGCTGAAAACGACTAAATATCAAGGACTCATTGGGCAAATCGCTCTGGAACTGAAATCGGAACGCTCACTGACATTTGCCCTATCTGAAAGTCTGATAAACGCCGGAAAAATGACTAAGTCCAAAAAAAAATTTTTCAACTTTTTTCAATTTTACCCTCGTGGGATATATATTCTACCCACACACATTTGGAACTCTCCTGCGGTACCCTCACACATATTATTCCCTCATTTAGTGGATATTTTCACAAAGAAGTGAAATTTTCAAAAATCCAGAAAATTGGCTGAAAAAGACTAAATATCAAGGACTTATTGGGTGAATCGCTCTGGAACTGAAATCGGAACACTCACTGACATTTCTCCTATCTGAAAGTCTGATAAACGCCGGAAAAATGACTAAGTCCAAAAAAAAATAGTTTTAAACTTTTTTCAATTTTACCCCCGTGGGATATATATTCTACCCACACTCATTTGGAACTCTCCTGGGGTACCCTCACACATATTATTCCCTAATTAAGTGGATATTTTCATAAAAAAGTGAAAATTTCAAAAATCCACAAAATTGGCTGAAAATGACTAAATATCAAGGACTCATTGGGCGAATCACTCTGGAACTGAAATCGGAACGCTCACCGACATTTCCCCTATCTGAAAGTCTGATAAATGCCGGAAAAATGACTAAGTCAAAAAAATTTTTTTTAACTTTTTTCAATTTTACCCCCGTGGGATATATATTCTACCCACACACATTTGGAACTCTCCTGGGGTACCCTCACACATATTATTCCCTCATTTAGTGGATATTTTCACAAAAAAGTGAAATTTTCAAAAATCCAAAATATTGGCTGAAAACGTCTAAATATCAAGGACTCATTGGGCGAATCGCTCTGGAACTGAAATCGGAACGCTCAATGACATTTGCCCTATCTGAAAGTCTGATAAACGCCGGAAAAATGACTAAATCCAAAAAAAATTTTTTTTCAACTTTTTTCAGTTTTACCCCGTGGGATATATATTCCACCCACACACATTTGGAACTCTCCTGGGGTACCCTCACACATATTATTCCCTCATTTAGTGGATATTTTCACAAAAAAGTGAAATTTTCAAAAATCCAGAAAATTGGCTGAAAAAGACTAAATATCAAGGACTCATTGGGTGAATCGCTCTGGAACTGAAATCGGAACGCTCACTGACATTTCCCCTATCTGAAAGTCTGATAAACGCCGGAAAAATGACTAAGTCAAAAAAAATTTTTTTTCAACTTTTTTCAGTTTTACCCCGTGGGATATATATTCTACCCACACACATTTGGAACTCTCCTGGGGTACCCTCACACATATTATTCCCTCATTTAGTGGATATTTTCACAAAAAAGTGAAATTTTCAAAAATCCAAAATATTGGCTGAAAACGACTAAATATCATGGACTCATTGGGCGAATCGCTCTGGAACTGAAATCGGAATGCTCAATGACATTTGCCCTATCTGAAAGTCTGATAAACGCCGGAAAAATGACTAAGTAAAAAAAAAATAGTTTTAAACTTTTTTCAATTTTACCCCCGTGGGATATATATTCTACCCACACACATTTGGAACTCTCCTGGGGTACCCTCACACATATTATTCCCTCATTTAGTGGATATTTTCACAAATAAGTGAAATTTTCAAAAATCCAAAATATTGGCTGAAAACGACTAAATATCAAGGACTCATTGGGCGAATCGCTCTGGAACTGAAATCGGAACGCTCAATGACATTTGCCCTATCTGAAAGTCTGATAAAAGCCGGAAAAATGACTAAGTCAAAAATTTTTTTTTTAACTTTTTTCAATTTTACCCCCGTGGGATATATATTCTACCCACACACATTTGGAACTCTCCTGGGGTACCCTCACACATATTATTCCCTCATTTAGTGGATATTTTCACAAAAAAGTGAAATTTTCAAAAATCCAGAAAATTGGCTGAAAACGACTAAATATCAAGGACTCATTGGGCGAATCGCTCTGGAACTGAAATCGGAAGGCTCACTGACATTTCCCCTATCTGAAAGTCTGATAAACGCTGGAAAAATGACTAAGTCAAAAAAAAAATTTTTCAACTTTTTTCAATTTTACCCTCGTGGGATATATATTCTACCCACACACATTTGGAACTCTCCTGGGGTACCCTCACACATATTATTCCCTCATTTAGTGGATATTTTCACAAAAAAGTGAAATTTTCAAAAATCCAGAAAATTGGCTGAAAACGACTAAATATCAAGGACTCATTGGGCGAATCGCTCTGGAAATGAAATCGGAACGCTCAATGACATTTGCCCTATCTGAAAGTCTGATATACGCCGGAAAAATGACTAAGTCCAAAAAAAAATTTTTCAACTTTTTTAAATTTTACCCTCGTGGGATATATATTCTACCCACACACATTTGGAACTCTCCTGCGGTACCCTCACACATATTATTCACTCATTTAGTGGATATTTTCACAAAGAAGTGAAATTTTCAAAAATCCAGAAAATTGGCTGAAAAAGACTAAATATCAAGGACTTATTGGGTGAATCGCTCTGGAACTGAAATCGGAACACTCACTGACATTTCTCCTATCTGAAAGTCTGATAAACGCCGGAAAAATGACTAAGTCCAAAAAAAAATAGTTTTAAACTTTTTTCAATTTTACCCCCGTGGGATATATATTCTACCCACACTCATTTGGAACTCTCCTGGGGTACCCTCACACATATTATTCCCTAATTAAGTGGATATTTTCATAAAAAAGTGAAAATTTCAAAAATCCACAAAATTGGCTGAAAATGACTAAATATCAAGGACTCATTGGGCGAATCACTCTGGAACTGAAATCGGAACGCTCACCGACATTTCCCCTATCTGAAAGTCTGATAAATGCCGGAAAAATGACTAAGTCAAAAAAAAATAGTTTTAAACTTTTTTCAATTTTACCCCCGTGGGATATATATTCTACCCACACACATTTGGAACTCTCCTGGGGTACCCTCACACATATTATTCCCTCATTTAGTGGATATTTTCACAAATAAGTGAAATTTTCAAAAATCCAAAATATTGGCTGAAAACGACTAAATATCAAGGACTCATTGGGCGAATCGCTCTGGAACTGAAATCGGAACGCTCAATGACATTTGCCCTATCTGAAAGTCTGATAAAAGCCGGAAAAATGACTAAGTCAAAAATTTTTTTTTTAACTTTTTTCAATTTTACCCCCGTGGGATATATATTCTACCCACACACATTTGGAACTCTCCTGGGGTACCCTCACACATATTATTCCCTCATTTAGTGGATATTTTCACAAAAAAGTGAAATTTTCAAAAATCCAGAAAATTGGCTGAAAACGACTAAATATCAAGGACTCATTGGGCGAATCGCTCTGGAACTGAAATCGGAAGGCTCACTGACATTTCCCCTATCTGAAAGTTTGATAAACGCTGGAAAAATGACTAAGTCAAAAAAAAAATTTTTCAACTTTTTTCAATTTTACCCTCGTGGGATATATATTCTAACCCACACACATTTGGAACTCTCCTGGGGTACCCTCACACATATTATTCCCTCATTTAGTGGATATTTTCACAAAAAAGTGAAATTTTCAAAAATCCAGAAAATTGGCTGAAAACGACTAAATATCAAGGACTCATTGGGCGAATCGCTCTGGAAATGAAATCGGAACGCTCAATGACATTTGCCCTATCTGAAAGTCTGATATACGCCGGAAAAATGACAGTCCAAAAAAAAATTTTTTTCAACTTTTTTCAGTTTTACCCCGTGGGATATATATTCTACCCACACACATTTGTAACTCTCCTGGGGTACCCTCACACATATTATTCCCTCATTTAGTGGATATTTTCACAAAAAAGTGAAAATTTCAAAAATCCACAAAATTGGCTGAAAATGACTAAATATCAAGGACTCATTGGGCGAATCACTCTGTAACTGAAACCAGAACGCTCACTGACATTTCCCCTATCTGAAAGTCTGATAAACGCCGGAAAAATGACTAAGTCAAAAAATTTTTTTTTAACTTTTTTCAATTTTACCCCCGTGGGATATATATTCTACCCACACACAATAGGAACTCTCCTGGGGTACCCTCACACATATTGTTCCCTCATTTAGTGGATATTTTCACAAAAAAGTGAAATTTTCAAAAATCCAGAAAATTGGCTGAAAGCGCCTAAATATCAAGGACTCATTTGGCGAATTGCTCTGGAACTGAAATCGGAACACTCACTGACATTTGCCCTATCTGAAAGTCTGATAAACGCCAGAAAAATGACTAAGTCCAAAAAAGTTTTTTTCAATTTTACCCCCGTGGGATATATATTCTACCCACACACATTTGGAACTCTCCTGGGGTACCCTCACACATATTATTCATTCATTTAGTGGATATTTTCACAAAAAAGTGAAATTTTCAAAAATCCAGAAAATTGGCTGAAAACGACTAAATATCAAGGGCTCATTGAGCGAATCGCTCTGGAACTGAAATCGGAACGCTCAATGACATTTGCCCCATCTGAAAGTCTGATAAACGCCGGAAAAATGACTAAGTCCAAAAAAAGGTTTTTTTCAACTTTTTTCAATTTTACCCCGTGGGATATATATTCTACCCACACACATTTGGAACTCTCCTGGGGTACCCTCACACATATTATTCCCTAATTAAGTGGATATTTTCATAAAAAAGTGAAAATTTCAAAAATCCACAAAATTGGCTGAAAATGACTAAATATCAAGGACTCATTGGGCGAATCATTCTGGAACTGAAATCGGAACGCTCACTGACATTTCCCCTATCTGAAAGTCTGATAAACGCCGGAAAAATGACTAAGTCCAAAAAAAAATTTTTTTCAACTTTTTTCAGTTTTACCCTGTGGGATATATATTCTACCCACACACATTTGGAACTCTCCTGGGGTACCCTCACACATATTATTCCCTCATTTAGTGGATATTTTCACAAAAAGTGAAATTTTCAAAAATCCAGAAAATTAGCTGAAAAAGACTAAATATCAAGGACTTATTGGGCGAATCGCTCTGGAACTGAAATCGGAACACTCAGTGACATTTCTCCTATCTGAAAGTCTGATAAACGCCAGAAAAATGATTAAATCCCCCAAAAAATTTTTTTTAACTTTTTTCAATTTTACCCCCGTGGGATATATATTCTACCCACACACATTTGGAACTCTCCTGGGGTACCCTCACACATATTATTCACTCATTTAGTGGATATTTTCACAAATAAGTGAAATTTTCAAAAATCCAAAATATTGGCTGAAAACGACTAAATATCAAGGACTCATTGGGCGAATCGCTCTGGAACTGAAATCGGAACGCTCACTGACATTTCTCCTATCTGAAAGTCTGATAAACGCCGGAAAAATGACTAAATCCCCAAAAAAAAATTTTTCAACTTTTTTCAGTTTTACCCCGTGGGATATATATTCTACCCACAAACATTTGGAACTCTCCTGGGGTACCCTCACACATATTATTCCCTCATTTAGTGGATATTTTCACAAAAAAGTGAAATTTTCAGAAATCCAGAAAATTGGCTGAAAAAGACTAAATATCAAGGACTCATTGGGCGAATCGCTCTGGAACTGAAATTGGAACGCTCACTGACATTTCTCCAATCTGAAAGTTTGACATACGCCGGAAAAATGACTAAGTCCAAAAAAAAAAATTTTTTTTACTTTTTTCAATTTTACCCCCTTGGGATATGTATTCTACTCACACACATTTGGAACTCTCCTGGGGTACCCTCACACATATTATTCCCTCATTTATTGGATATTTTCACAAAAAAGTGAAATTTTCAAAAATCCAGAAAATTGGCTGAAAACGACTAAATATCAAGGAGTCATTGGGCGAATAGCTCTGGAACTGAAATCGGAATGCTCACTGACATTTCCCCTATCTGAAAGCCTGATAAACGACGGAAAAATGACTAAGTCAAAAAAAAAAATGTTTTCAACTTTTTTCAATTTTACCCCCGTGGGGTATGTATTCTATCCACACACATTTGGAACTCTCCTGGGGTACCCTCACACATATTATTCCCTCATTTAGTGGATATTTTCTCAAAAAAGTGAAATTTTCAAAAATCCAGAAAATTTGGCTGAAAACAACTAAATATCAAGGACTCATTGGGCGAATCGCTCTGGAACTGAAATTGGAATGCTCACTCCCTAGCTCACTCCCTATCTGAAAGTATGATAAACGCCGGAAAAAAGACAAAGTCCAAAAAAAAAATTTTTTCAACTTTTTTAAATTTTACCCCCGTGGGATATATATTCTACCCACACACATTTGGAACTCTCCTGGGGTACCCTCACACATATTATTCCCTCATTTATTGGATATTTTCACAAAAAAGTGAAATTTTCAAAAATCCAGAAAATTGGCTGAAAACGACTAAATATCAAGGAGTCATTGGGCGAATCGCTCTGGAACTGAAATCGGAATGCTCACTGACATTTCCCCTATCTGAAAGTCTGATAAACGCCGGAAAAATGACTAAGACCAAAAAAAAAATGTTTTCAACTTTTTTCAATTTTACCCCCGTGGAATATATATTCTACCCACACACATTTGGAACTCTCCTGGGGTACCCTCACACATATTATTCCCTCATTTAGTAGATATTTTCACAAAAAAGTGAAATTTTCAAAAATCCAGAAAATTGGCTGAAAAAGACTAAATATCAAGGACTCATTGGGCGAATCGCTCTGGAACTGAAATCGGAACGCTCAATCCCTAGCTCACTCCCTATCTGAAAGTCTGATAAACGCCGGAAAAATGAGTAAGTCTAAAAAAAAATTTTTTTTAACTTTTTTCAATTTTACTCCCGTGGGATATATATTCTACCCACACACATTTGGAACTCTCCTGGGGTACCCTCACACATATTATTACCTCATTTCGTGGATATTTTCTCAAAAAAGTGAAATTTCCAAAAATCCAGAAAACTGGCTGAAAACAACTAAATATCAAGGATTCATTGGGCGAATCGCTCTGGAACTGAAATTGGGATGCTCACTCCCTATCTGAAAGTATGATAAACGCCGGAAAAAAGACTAAGTACAAAAAAAAAAATTTTTCAACTTTTTTAAATTTTACCCCCGTGGGATATATATTCTACCCACACACATTTGGAACTTTCCTGGGGTACCCTCACACATATTATTCCCTCATTTAGTGGATATTTTCACAAAAAAGTGAAATTTTCAAAAATCCAGAAAATTGGCTGACAACGACTAAATATCAAGGACTCATTAGGCGTATCGCTCTGGAACTGAAATCGGAATGCTCACTGACATTTACCGTATCTGATAGTCTGATAAACGCAGGAAAAATGACTAAGTCCAAAAAAATAATTTTTTTTACTTTTTTCAATTTTACCCCCGTGGGATATGTATTCTACCCACACACATCTGGAACTCTCCTGGGGTACCCTCACACATATTATTCCCTCATTTAGTGGATGTTTTCTCAAAAAAGTTAAATTTTCAAAAATCCAGAAAATTGTCTGAAAACAACTAAATATCAAGGACTCAATGGGCAAATCGCTCTGGAACTGAAATTGGAATGCTCACTCCCTAGCTCACTCCCTATCTGAAAGTATGATAAACGTCGGAAAAATGACTAAGTCCACAAAAAAATTTTTTTCAACTTTTTTAAATTTTACCCCCGTGGGATGTATATTCTACCCACACACATTTGGAACTCTCCTGGGGTACCCTCACACATATTATTCCCTCATTTAGTGGATATTTTCACAAAAAAGTGAAATTTTCAAAAATCCAGAAAATTGGCTGAAAAAGACTAAATATCAATGACTCATTGGGCGAATCGCTCTGGAACTGAAATCGGAATTCTCACTGACAATTCTCCTATCTGAAAGTCTGATAAATGTCGGAAAAGTGACTAAGTCCAAAAAAAATTTTTTTTAAACTTTTTTCAATTTTACTCCCGTGGGATATATATTCTACCCACACACATTTGGAACTCTCCTGGGGTACCCTCACACATATTTTTCCCTCATTTAGTGGATATTTTCACAAAAAAGTGAAATTTTCAAAAATCCAGAAAATTGGCTGAAAAAGACTAAATATCAAGGACTCATTGCGAGAATCGCTCTGGAACTGAAATCGGAACGCTCACTGACATTTCCCCTATCTGAAAGTTTGATAAACGGTGGAAAAATGACTAAGTCCAAAAAAAAAATGTTTAAACTTTTTTCAATTTTACCCCTGTGGGATATATATTCTACCCACACACATGTGGAACTCTCCTGGGGTACCCTCACACATATTATTCCCTCATTTAGTGGATATTTTCACAAAAAAGAGAAATTTTCAAAAATCCAGAAAATTGGCTGAAAACGACTAAATATCAAGGACTCATTGGGCGAATCGCTCTGGAACTGAAATCGGAACGCTCATTGATATTTCCCCAATTTGAAAGTCTGCCAAACGCCGGAAAAATGACTAAGTCCAAAAAAAAAAATGTTTCAACTTTTTTAAACTTTACCCCCGTGGGATATGTATTCTACCAACACACATCTGGAACTCTCCTGGGGTACCCTCACACATATTATTCCCTCATTTAGTGGATATTTTCACAAAAAAGTGAAATTTTCAAAAATCCAGAAAATTGGCTGAAAAAGACTAAATATCAAGGACTCATTGGGCGAATCGCTCTGAAACTGAAATCGGAACGCTCACTGACATTTCCCCTATCCGAAAGTCTGAGAAACGCCGGAAAAATGAGTAAGTCCAAAAAAAAATTTTTTTCAACTTTTTTCAATTTTACCCCATGGGATATATATTCTATCAATACACATTTGGAACTCTCCTGGGGTACCCTCACACATATTATTCCCTCATTTAATGGATATTTTCACAAAAAAGTGAAGCTTTCAAAAATCCATAAAATTGGCTGAAAACGACTAAATATCAAGGACTCATTGGGCGAATCGCTCTGGAACTGAAATCGGAAAGCTCACTGACATTTCCCCTATCTGAAAGTCTGATAAACGCCGGAAAAATGACTAAGTCCAAAAAAAAAAAATGTTTCAAATTTTTTCAATTTTACTCCCGTGGGATATATATTCTACCCACACACATTTGGAACTCTCCTGGGGTACCCTCACACATATTATTCCCTCATTTAGTGGATATTTTCACAAAAAAGTGAAATTTTCAAAAATAAAGAAAATTGTCTGAAAACGACTAAATATCAAGGACTCATTGGGCGAATCGCTCTGGAACTGAAATCGGAATGCTCACTGACAATTCCCGTATCTGAAAGTCTGATAAATGCCGGAAAAGTGACTAAGTCCAAAAAAAATTTTTTTTCAACTTTTTTCAATTTTACCCCCGTGGGATATATATTCTACCCACACACATTTGGAACTCTCCTGGGGTACCCTCACACATATTATTCCCTCATTTAGTGGATATTTTCTCATAAAAGTGAAATTTTCAAAAATCCAGAAAATTGGCTGAAAACAACTAAATATCAAGTACTCAATGGGCGAATCGCTCTGGAACTGAAATCGGAACGCTCACTGACATTTCCCCTATCTGAAAGTTTGATAAACGGTGGAAAAATGACTAAGTCCCCAAAAATTTTTTTCCAATTTTACCCCCGTGGGATATATATTCTACCCACACACATTTGGAACTCTCCTGGGGTACCCTCACACATATTATTCCCTACATTAGTGGATATTTTCACAAAAAAGTGAAATTTTCAAAAATCCAGAAAATTGGCTGAAAAAGACTAAATATCAAGGACTCATTGGGTGAATCGCTCTGCAACTGAAATCGGAACGCTCACTGACATTTGCCCTATCTGAAAGTCTGATAAACGCCGGAAAAATGACTAAGTCCAAAAAAAAATTTTTTTCAACTTTTTTCAATTATACCCCCGTGGGATATATATTCTACCCACACACATGTGGAACTCTCCTGGGGTACCCTCACACATATTATTCCCTCATTTAGTGGATATTTTCACAAAAAAGAGAAATTTTCAAAAATACAAAATATTTTCTGAAAACGACTAAATATCAAGGACTCATTGGTCGAATCGCTCTGGAACTGAAATCAGAACCCTCTCTGACATTTGCCCTATCTGAAAGTCTGATAAACGCCGGAAAAATGACTAAGTCCAAAAAAAAATTTTTTTTAACTTTTTTCAATTTTACCCCCGTGGGATATATATTCTACCCACACATTTGGAATTCTCCTGTGGTACCCTCACACATATTATTCCCTCATTTAGTGGATATTTTCACAAAAAAGTGAAATTTTCAAAAATCCAAAATATTGGCTGAAAACGACTAAATATCAAGGACTCATTGGGCGAATCGCTCTGGAACTGAAATCGGAACGCTCACTGACATTTGCCGTATCTGAACGTCTGATAAACGCCAGAAAAATGACTAAGTCCAAAAAATTTTTTTTTCAATTTTACCCCCGTGGGATATATATTCTACCCACACACATTTGGAACTCTCCTGGGGTACCATCACACATATTATTCCCTCATTTAGTGTATATTTTCACAAAAAAGTGAAATTTACAAAAATCCAGAAAATTGGCTGAAAACGACTAAATATCAAGATTGGGCTAATCGCTCTGGAACTGAAATCGTAATACTCACTGACATTTCCCCTATCTGAAAGTCTGATAAACGCCGGAAAAATGACTAAGTCCAAAAAAAAAAATTTTTCAACTTTTTTCAATTTTACCCCCGTGGGATATATATTCTACCCAGACACATTTGGAACTCTCCTGGGGTACCCTCACACATATTATTCCCTCATTTAGTGGATATTTTCACAAAAAAGAGAAATTTTCAAAAATCCAAAATATTGGCTGAAAACGACTAAGTATCAAGGACTCATTGGGCGAATCGCTCTGGAACTGATATCGGAACGCTCACTGACATTTGCCCTATCTGAAAGTCTGATAAACGCCAGAAAAATGACTAAGTCCCAAAAAAATTTTTTTCAATTTTACCCCCGTGGGATATATATTCTACCCACACACATTTGGAACTCTCCTGGGGTACCCTCACACATATTATTCCCTCATTTAGTGTATATTTTCACAAAAAAGTGAAATTTTCAAAAATCCAGAAAGTTGTCTGAAAATGATCAAATATCAAAGACTCATTGGGCGAATCGCTCTGGACCTGAAATCGGAACGCTCACTGACATTTCCCCTATCTGAAAGTCTGATAAACGGCAGAAAAATGACTAAGTCCAAAAAAAATTTTTTTCAATCTTACCCCCGTGGGATATATATTCTACCCACACACATTTGGAACTCTCCTGGGGTACCCTCACACATATTATTCCCTCATTTAGTGGATATTTTCACAAAAAAGTGAAATTTTCAAAAATCCAAAATATTGGCTGAAAACGACTAAATATCAAGGACTCATTGGGCGAATCGCTCTGGAACGGAAATCGGAACGCTCACTGACATTTGCCCTATCTGAACATCTGATAAACGCCAGAAAAATGACTAAGTCCAAAAAATTTTTTTTTCAATTTTACCCCCGTGGGATATATATTCTACACACACACATTTGGAATTCTCCTGGGGTACCCTCACACATATTATTCCCTCATTTAGTGGATATTTTCACAAAAAAGTGAAATTTTCAAAAATCCAAAATATTGGCTGAAAACGACTAAATATCAAGGACTCATTGGGCGAATCGCTCTGGAACTGAAATCGGAACGCTCACTGACATTTGCCCTATCTGAAAGTCTGATGAATGCCGGAAAGATGACTAAGTCCCAAAAAATTTTTTTTCAACTTTTTTCAATTTTACCCCCGTGGGATATATATTCTACCCACACACATTTGGAATTCTCCTGGGGTACCCTCACACATATTATTCCCTCATTTAGTGGATATTTTCACAAAAAAGTGAAATTTTCAAAAATCCAGAAAATTGGCTGAAAACGACTAAATATCAAAGACTCATTGCACGAATCGCTCTGGAACTGAAATCGGAACGCTCACTGACATTTGCCCTATCTGAAAGTCTGATAAACGCCGGAAAAATGACTAAGTCCAAGGAAAAATTTTTTTCAACTTTTTTCAATTTTACCCCCGTGGGATATATATTCTACACACACACATTTGGAATTCTCCTTGGGTACCCTCACACATATTATTCCCTCATTTAGTGGATATTTTCACAAAAAAGTGAAATTTTCAAAAATCCAAAATATTGGCTGAAAACGACTAAATATCAAGGACTCATTGGGCGAATCGCTCTGGAACTGATATTGGAACGCTCACTGACATTTCCCCTATCTGAAAGTCTGATAAACTCTTGAAAAATGACTAAGTCCAAAAAAAAAAAATTTTTCAACTTTTTTCAATTTTACCCCCGTGGGATATATATTCTACCCACACACAGTTGGAACTCTCCTGGGGTACCCTCACACATATTATTCCCTCATTTAGTGGATATTTTCACAAAAAAGTGAAATTTTCAAAAATCCAAAATATTGGCTGAAAACGACTAAATATCAAGGACTCATTGGGCGAATCGCTCTGGAACTGAAATCGGAACGCTCACTGACATTTGCCCTCTCTGAAAGTCTGATAAACGCCAGAAAAATGACTAAGTCCAAAAAATTTTTTTTTCAATTTTACCCCCGTGGGATATATATTCTACACACACACATTTGGAATTCTCCTGGTGTACCCTCACACATATTATTCCCTCATTTAGTGGATATTTTCACAAAAAAGTGAAATTTTCAAAAATCCAAAATATTGGCTGAAAACGACTAAATATCAAGGACTCATTGGGCGAATCGCTCTGGAACTGAAATCGGAACGCTCACTGACATTTGCCCTCTCTGAAAGTCTGATAAACGCCAGAAAAATGACTAAGTCCAAAAAATTTTTTTTTCAATTTTACCCCCGTGGGATATATATTCTACACACACACATTTGGAATTCTCCTGGTGTACCCTCACACATATTATTCCCTCATTTAGTGGATATTTTCACAAAAAAGTGAAATTTTCAAAAATCCAAAATATTGGCTGAAAACGACTAAATATCAAGGACTCATTGGGCGAATCGCTCTGGAACTGAAATCGGAACGCTCACTGACATTTGCCCTCTATGAAAGTCTGATAAACGCCAGAAAAATGACTAATTCCAAAAATTTTTTTTTTCAATTTTACCCCCGTGAGATACATATTCTACCCACACACATTTGGAACTCTCCTGGGGTACCCTCACACATATTATTCCCTCATTTAGTGGATATTTTCACAAAATAGTGAAATTTTCAAAAATCCAGAAAATTGTCTGAAAACGACTAAATATCAAGGACTCAATGGGCGAATCGCTCTGGAACTGAAATCGTCATGCTCACTGACATTTCCCCTCTCTGAAAGTCTGATAAACGCCAGAAAAAGGACTAAGTCCAAAAAATTTTTTTTTAAATTTTACCCCCGTGGGATATATATTCTACCCACACACATTTGGAACTCTCCTGGGGTACCCTCACACATATTATTCCCTCATTTAGTGGATATTTTCACAAAAAAGAGAAATTTTCAAAAATCCAAATATTGGCTGAAAATGCCTAAATATCAAGGACTCATTGGGCGAATCGCTCTGGAACTGAAATCGGAACGCTCACTGACACTTGGTCTATCTGAAAGTCTGATAAACGCCAGAAAAATGACTAAGTCCAAAAAATTTTTTTTTCAATTTTACCCCCGTGAGATATATATTCTACACACACACATTTGGAATTCTCCTGGGGTACCCTCACACATATTATTCCCTCATTTAGTTGATATTTTCACAAAAAAGTGAAATTTTCAAAAATCCAAAATATTGGCTGAAAACGCCTAAATATCAAGGACTCCTTGGGCGAATCGCTCTGGAACTGAAATCGGAACGCTCACTGACATTTGCCCTATCTGAAAGTCTGATAAACGCCGGAAAAATGACTATGTCCAAAAAAAAAATTTTTTTCAACTTTTTTCAATTTTACCTCCGTGGGATATATATTCTACACACACACATTTGGAATTCTCCTGGGGTACCCTCACACATATTATTCCCTCATTTAGTGCATATTTTCACAAAAAAGTGAAATTTTCAAAAATCCAAAATATTGGCTGAAAACGACTAAATATCAAGGACTCATTGGGCGAATCGCTCTGGAACTGAAATCGTAACGCTCACTGACATTTGCCCTCTCTGAAAGTCTGATAAACGCCAGAAAAATGAATAAGTCCAAAAAAAAAAAATGTTTCAACTTTTTTCAATTTTACCCCCGTGGGATATATATTCTACACACACACATTTGGAACTCTCCTGGGGTACCCTCACACATATTATTCCCTCATTTAGTGGATATTTTCACAAAAAAGTGAAATTTTCAAAAATCCAAAATATTGGCTGAAAACGACTAAATATCAAGGACTCATTGGGCGAATCGCTCTGGAACTGAAATCGGAACGCTCACTGACATTTGCCCTCTCTGAAAGTCTGATAAACGCCAGAAAAATGACTAAGTCCAAAAAAAATTTTTTTCAATTTTACCCCCGTGGGATATATATTCTACCCACACACATTTGGACCTCTCCTGGGGTACCCTCACACATATTATTCCCTCATTTAGTGTATATTTTCACAAAAAAGTGAAATTTTCAAAAATCCAAAATATTGGCTGAAAACGACTAAATATCAAGGACTCATTGGGCGAATCGCTCTGGAACTGAAATCGGAACGCTCACTGACATTTGCCCTCTCTGAAAGTCTGATAAACGCCAGAAAAATGACTAAGTCCAAAAAAATTTTTTTTCAATTTTACCCCCGTGGGATATATATTCTACCCACACACATTTGGACCTCTCCTGGGGTACCCTCACACATATTATTCCCTCATTTAGTGTATATATTCACAAAAGAGTGAAATTTACAAAAATCCAGAAAATTGGCTGAAAACGACTAAATATCAAGGACTCATTGGGCGAATCGCTCTGGAACTGAAATCGGAACGCTCACTGACATTTGCCCTATCTGAAAGTCTGATAAACGCCAGAAAAAGGACTAAGTCCAAAAAATTTTTTTTTCAATTTTACCCCCTTGAGATATATATTCTACCCACACACATTTGGAACTCTCCTGGGGTACCCTCACACATATTATTCCCTCATTTAGTGGATATTTTCACAAAAAAGTGAAATTTTCAAAAATCCAGAATATTGTCTGAAAACGACTAAATATCAAGGACTCATTGGGCGAATTGCTCTGGAACTGAAATCGTAATGCTCACTGACATTTCCTCTATCTGAAAGTCTGATAAACGCTGGAAAAATGACTAAGTCCAAAAAAAAAAAATTTTTCAACTTTTTTCAATTTTACCCCCTTGAGATATATATTCTACCCACACACATTTGGAACTCTCCTGGGGTACCCTCACACATATTATTCCCTCATTTAGTGGATATTTTCACAAAAAAGTGAAATTTTCAAAAATCCAGACTATTGGCTGAAAACGACTAAATAACAAGGACTCAATGGGCGAATCGCTCTGGAACTGAAATTGGAACGCTCACTGACATTTCCACTATCTGAAAGTCTGATAAACGCTGGAAAAATGACTAAGTCCCAAGAAAATTTTTTTCAACTTTTTTCAATTTTACCCCCGTGGGATATATATTCTACCCACACACATTTGGAACTCTCCTGGGGTACCCTCACACATATTATTCCCTCATTTAGTGGATATTTTCACAAAAAAGTGAAATTTTCAAAAATCCAAAATATTGTCTGAAAACGACTACATATCAAGGACTCATTGGGCGAATCGCTCTGGAACTGAAATCGTAATGCTCACTGACAATTGCCCTATCTGAAATTCTGATAAACGCTGGAAAAATGACTAAGTCCAAAAAAAAAAAAATTTTCAACTTTTTTCAATTTTACCCCCGTGGGATATATATTCTACCCACACACATTTGGAATTCTCCTGGGGTACCCTCACACATATTATTCACTCATTTAGTGGATATTTTCACAAAAAAGTGAAATTTTCAAAAATCCAAAATATTGGCTGAAAACGACTAAATATCAAGGACTCATTGGGCGAATCGCTCTGGAACTGAAATCGGAACGCTCACTGACATTTGCCCTCTCTGAAAGTCTGATAAACGCCAGAAAAATGACTAAGTCCAAAAAATTTTTTTTTCAATTTTACCCCCGTGGGATATATATTCTACACACACACATTTGGAATTCTCCTGGTGTACCCTCATTTAGTGGATATTTTCAAAAAAAGTGAAATTTTCAAAAATCCAAAATATTGGCTGAAAACGACTAAATATAAAGGACTCATTGGGCGAATCGCTCTGGAACTGAAATCGGAACGCTCACTGACATTTGCCCTATCTGAAAGTCTGATAAACCCCGGAAAAATGACTAAGTCCAAAAAAAATTTTTTTCAATTTTACCCCCGTGGGATATATATTCTACACAAACACATTTGGAATTCTCCTGGGGTACCCTCACACATATTATTCTCTCATTTAGTGGATATTTTCACAAAAAAGTGAAATTTTCAAAAATCCAGAAAATTGGCTGAAAACGACTAAATATCAAGGATTCATTGGGCGAATCGCTCTGGAACTGAAATCGGAACGCTCACTGACATTTGCCCTATCTGAAAGTCTGATAAACGCCAGAAAAATGACTAAGTCCAAAAAAAATTTTTTTCAATTTTACCCCCGTGGGATATATATTCTACACAAACACATTTGGAATTCTCCTGGGGTACCCTCACACATATTATTCTCTCATTTAGTGGATATTTTCACAAAAAAGTGAAATTTACAAAAATCCAGAAAATTGGCTGAAAACGACTAAATATCAAGGACTCATTGGGCGAATCGCTCTGGAACTGAAATCGGAACGCTCACTGACATTTGCCCTATCTGAAAGTCTGATAAACGGCAGAAAAATGACTAATTCCAAAAATTTTTTTTTTCAATTTTACCCCCGTGAGATATATATTCTACCCACACACATTTGGAACTCTCCTGGGGTACCCTCACACATATTATTCCCTCATTTAGTGGATATTTTCACAAAATAGTGAAATTTTCAAAAATCCAAAATATTGGCTGAAAACGACTAAATATCAAGGACTCATTGGGCGAATCGCACTGGAACTGAAATCGGAACGCTCACTGACATTTGCCGTATCTGAACGTCTGATAAACGCCAGGAAAATGACTAAGTCCAAAAAATTTTTTTTTCAATTTTACCCCCGTGGGATATATATTCTACCCACACACATTTGGAACACTCCTGCGGTACCCTCACACATATTATTCTCTCATTTAGTGAATATTTTCACAAAAAAGTGAAATTTTCAAAAATCCAGCAAATTGGCTGAAAACGACTAAATATCAAGGACTCATTGGGCGAATCGCTCTGGAACTGAAATCGGAACGCTCACTGACATTTGCCCTCTCTGAAAGTCTGATAAACGCCAGAAAAATGACTAAGTCCAAAAAAAAATTTTTTTCAATTTTACCCCCGTGGGATATATATTCTACCCACACACATTTGGAACTCTCCTGGGGTACCCTCACACATATTATTCCCTCATTTAGTGGATATTTTCACAAAAAAGAGAAATTTTCAAAAATCCAGAAAATTGTCTGAAAACGACTAATTATCAAGGACTCATTGGGCGAATCGCTCTGGAACTGAAATCGGAACGCTCACTGACATTTGCCCTATCTGAAAGTCTGATAAACGCCGGAAAAATGACTAAGTCCAAAAAAAATTTTTTAAAAATTTTACCCCCGTGGGATATATATTCTACACACACACATTTGGAATTCTCCTGGGGTACCCTCACACATATTATTCCCTCATTTAGTGGATATTTTCACAAAAAAGTGAAATTTTCAAAAATCCAAAATATTGGCTGAAAACGACTAAATATCAAGGACTCATTGGGCGAATCGCTCTGGAACTGAAATCGGAACGCTCACTGACATTTGCCCTATCTGAAAGTCTGATAAACGCCGGAAAAATGACAAAGTCCAAAAAATTTTTTTTCAACTTTTTTCAATTTTACCCCCGTGGGATATATATTCTACCCACACACATTTGGAATACTACTGGGGTACCATCACACATATTATTCCCTCATTTAGTGGATATTTTCACAAAAAAGTGAAATTTTCAAAAATCCAGAAAATTGGCGGAAAACGACTAAATATCAAAGACTCATTGCACGAATCGCTCTGGAACTGAAATCGGAACGCTCACTGACATTTGCCCTATCTGAAAGTCTGATAAACGCCAGAAAAATGACTAAGTCCAAAAAATTTTTTTTTCAATTTTACCCCCGTGAGATATATATTCTGCCCACACACATTTGGAACTCTCCTGGGGTACCCTCACACATATTATTCCCTCATTTAGTGGATATTTTAAAAAAAAAGTGAAATTTTCAAAAATCCAAAATATTGGCTGAAAACGCCTAAATATCAAGGACTCATTGGGCGAATCGCTCTGGAACTGAAATCGGAACGCTCACTGACATTTGCCGTATCTGAACGTCTGATAAACGCCAGGAAAATGACTAAGTCCAAAAAATTTTTTTTTCAATTTTACCCCCGTGGGATATATATTCTACCCACACACATTTGGAACACTCCTGCGGTACCCTCACACATATTATTCTCTCATTTAGTGGATATTTTCACAAAAAAGTGAAATTTTCAAAAATCCAGCAAATTGGCTGAAAACGACTAAATATCAAGGACTCATTGGGCGAATCGCTCTGGAACTGAAATCGGAACGCTCACTGACATTTGCCCTCTCTGAAAGTCTGATAAACGCCAGAAAAATGACTAAGTCCAAAAAAAAATTTTTTTCAATTTTACCCCCGTGGGATATATATTCTACCCACACACATTTGGAACTCTCCTGGGGTACCCTCACACATATTATTCCCTCATTTAGTGGATATTTTCACAAAAAAGAGAAATTTTCAAAAATCCAGAAAATTGTCTGAAAACGACTAATTATCAAGGACTCATTGGGCGAATCGCTCTGGAACTGAAATCGGAACGCTCACTGACATTTGCCCTATCTGAAAGTCTGATAAACGCCGGAAAAATGACTAAGTCCAAAAAAAATTTTTTAAAAATTTTACCCCCGTGGGATATATATTCTACACACACACATTTGGAATTCTCCTGGGGTACCCTCACACATATTATTCCCTCATTTAGTGGATATTTTCACAAAAAAGTGAAATTTTCAAAAATCCAAAATATTGGCTGAAAACGACTAAATATCAAGGACTCATTGGGCGAATCGCTCTGGAACTGAAATCGGAACGCTCACTGACATTTGCCCTATCTGAAAGTCTGATAAACGCCGGAAAAATGACAAAGTCCAAAAAATTTTTTTTCAACTTTTTTCAATTTTACCCCCGTGGGATATATATTCTACCCACACACATTTGGAATACTACTGGGGTACCATCACACATATTATTCCCTCATTTAGTGGATATTTTCACAAAAAAGTGAAATTTTCAAAAATCCAGAAAATTGGCGGAAAACGACTAAATATCAAAGACTCATTGCACGAATCGCTCTGGAACTGAAATCGGAACGCTCACTGACATTTGCCCTATCTGAAAGTCTGATAAACGCCAGAAAAATGACTAAGTCCAAAAAATTTTTTTTTCAATTTTACCCCCGTGAGATATATATTCTGCCCACACACATTTGGAACTCTCCTGGGGTACCCTCACACATATTATTCCCTCATTTAGTGGATATTTTAAAAAAAAAGTGAAATTTTCAAAAATCCAAAATATTGGCTGAAAACGCCTAAATATCAAGGACTCATTGGGCGAATCGCTCTGGAACTGAAATCGGAACGCTCACTGACATTTGCCCTATCTGAAAGTCTGATAAACGCCAGAAAAATGACTAAGTCCAAAGAAAAATTTTTTTCAACTTTTTTCGATTTTACCCCCGTGGGATATATATTCTACACACACACATTTGGAATTCTCCTTGGGTACCCTCACACATATTATTCCCTCATTTAGTGGATATTTTCACAAAAAAGTGAAATTTTCAAAAATCCAAAATATTGGCTGAAAACGACTAAATATCAAGGACTCATTGGGCGAATCGCTCTGGAACTGAAATTGGAACGCTCACTGACATTTCCCCTATCTGAAAGTCTGATAAACGCTTGAAAAATGACTAAGTCCAAAAAAAAAAAATTTTTCAACTTTTTTCAATTTTACCCCCGTCGGATATATATTCTACCCACACACATTTGGAACTCTCCTGGGGTACCCTCACACATATTATTCCCTCATTTAGTGGATATTTTCACAAAAAAGTGAAATTTTCAAAAATCCAAAATATTGGCTGAAAACGACTAAATATCAAGGACTCATTGGGCGAATCGCTCTGGAACTGAAATCGGAACGCTCACTGACATTTGCCCTCTCTGAAAGTCTGATAAACGCCAGAAAAATGACTAAGTCCAAAAAATTTTTTTTTCAATTTTACCCCCTTGAGATATATATTCTACCCACACACATTTGGAACTCTCCTGGGGTACCCTCACACATATTATTCCCTAATTTAGTGGATATTTTCACAAAAAAGTGAAATTTTCAAAAATCCAGAATATTGTCTGAAAACGACTAAATATCAAGGACTCATTGGGCGAATTGCTCTGGAACTGAAATCGTAATGCTCACTGACATTTCCTCTATCTGAAAGTCTGATAAACGCTGGAAAAATGACTAAGTCCAAAAAAAAAAAATTTTTCAACTTTTTTCAATTTTACCCCCTTGAGATATATATTCTACCCACACACATTTGGAACTCTCCTGGGGTACCCTCACACATATTATTCCCTCATTTAGTGGATATTTTCACAAAAAAGTGAAATTTTCAAAAATCCAGAATATTGGCTGAAAACGACTAAATAACAAGGACTCAATGGGCGAATCGCTCTGGAACTGAAATTGGAACGCTCACTGACATTTCCACTATCTGAAAGTCTGATAAACGCTGGAAAAATGACTAAGTCCCAAGAAAAATTTTTTCAACTTTTTTCAATTTTACCCCCGTGGGATATATATTCTACCCACACACATTTGGAACTCTCCTGGGGTACCCTCACACATATTATTCCCTCATTTAGTGGATATTTTCACAAAAAAGTGAAATTTTCAAAAATCCAAAATATTGTCTGAAAACGACTACATATCAAGGACTCATTGGGCGAATCGCTCTGGAACTGAAATCGTAATGCTCACTGACAATTGCCCTATCTGAAAGTCTGATAAACGCTGGAAAAATGACTAAGTCCAAAAAAAAAAAAAATTTTCAACTTTTTTCAATTTTACCCCCGTGGGATATATATTCTACCCACACACATTTGGAATTCTCCTGGGGTACCCTCACACATATTATTCACTCATTTAGTGGATATTTTCACAAAAAAGTGAAATTTTCAAAAATCCAAAATATTGGCTGAAAACGACTAAATATCAAGGACTCATTGGGCGAATCGCTCTGGAACTGAAATCGGAGCGCTCACTGACATTTGCCCTCTCTGAAAGTCTGATAAACGCCAGAAAAATGACTAAGTCCAAAAAATTTTTTTTTCAATTTTACCCCCGTGGGATATATATTCTACACACACACATTTGGAATTCTCCTGGTGTACCCTCATTTAGTGGATATTTTCACAAAAAAGTGAAATTTTCAAAAATCCAAAATATTGGCTGAAAACGACTAAATATAAAGGACTCATTGGGCGAATCGCTCTGGAACTGAAATCGGAACGCTCACTGACATTTGCCCTATCTGAAAGTCTGATAAACCCCGGAAAAATGACTAAGTCCAAAAAAAAATTTTTTTCAACTTTTTTCAATTTTACCCCCGTGGGATATATATTCTACCCACACACATTTGGAATTCTCCTGGGGTACCCTCACACATATTATTCTCTCATTTAGTGGATATTTTCACAAAAAAGTGAAATTTTCAAAAATCCAGAAAATTGGCTGAAAACGACTAAATATCAAGGATTCATTGGGCGAATCGCTCTGGAACTGAAATCGGAACGCTCACTGACATTTGCCGTATCTGAACGTCTGATAAACGCCAGGAAAATGACTAAGTCCAAAAAATTTTTTTTTCAATTTTACCCCCGTGGGATATATATTCTACCCACACACATTTGGAACACTCCTGCGGTACCCTCACACATATTATTCTCTCATTTAGTGGATATTTTCACAAAAAAGTGAAATTTTCAAAAATCCAGCAAATTGGCTGAAAACGACTAAATATCAAGGACTCATTGGGCGAATCGCTCTGGAACTGAAATCGGAACGCTCAATGACATTTGCCCTATCTGAAAGTCTGATAAACGCCGGAAAAATGACTAAGTCCAAAAAAAATTTTTTAAAAATTTTACCCCCGTGGGATATATATTCTACACACACACATTTGGAATTCTCCTGGGGTACCCTCACACATATTATTCCCTCATTTAGTGGATATTTTCACAAAAAAGTGAAATTTTCAAAAATCCAAAATATTGGCTGAAAACGACTAAATATCAAGGACTCATTGGGCGAATCGCTCTGGAACTGAAATCGGAACGCTCACTGACATTTGCCCTATCTGAAAGTCTTATAAACGCCGGAAAAATGACAAAGTCCAAAAAATTTTTTTTCAACTTTTTTCAATTTTACCCCCGTGGGATATATATTCTACCCACACACATTTGGAATACTACTGGGGTACCATCACACATATTATTCCCTCATTTAGTGGATATTTTCACAAAAAAGTGAAATTTTCAAAAATCCAGAAAATTGGCGGAAAACGACTAAATATCAAAGACTCATTGCACGAATCGCTCTGGAACTGAAATCGGAACGCTCACTGACATTTGCCCTATCTGAAAGTCTGATAAACGCCAGAAAAATGACTAAGTCCAAAAAATTTTTTTTTCAATTTTACCCCCGTGAGATATATATTCTGCCCACACACATTTGGAACTCTCCTGGGGTACCCTCACACATATTATTCCCTCATTTAGTGGATATTTTAAAAAAAAAGTGAAATTTTCAAAAATCCAAAATATTGGCTGAAAACGCCTAAATATCAAGGACTCATTGGGCGAATCGCTCTGGAACTGAAATCGGAACGCTCACTGACATTTGCCCTATCTGAAAGTCTGATAAACGCCAGAAAAATGACTAAGTCCAAAGAAAAATTTTTTTCAACTTTTTTCGATTTTACCCCCGTGGGATATATATTCTACACACACACATTTGGAATTCTCCTTGGGTACCCTCACACATATTATTCCCTCATTTAGTGGATATTTTCACAAAAAAGTGAAATTTTCAAAAATCCAAAATATTGGCTGAAAACGACTAAATATCAAGGACTCATTGGGCGAATCGCTCTGGAACTGAAATTGGAACGCTCACTGACATTTCCCCTATCTGAAAGTCTGATAAACGCTTGAAAAATGACTAAGTCCAAAAAAAAAAAATTTTTCAACTTTTTTCAATTTTACCCCCGTCGGATATATATTCTACCCACACACATTTGGAACTCTCCTGGGGTACCCTCACACATATTATTCCCTCATTTAGTGGATATTTTCACAAAAAAGTGAAATTTTCAAAAATCCAAAATATTGGCTGAAAACGACTAAATATAAAGGACTCATTGGGCGAATCGCTCTGGAACTGAAATCGGAACGCTCACTGACATTTGCCCTATCTGAAAGTCTGATAAACCCCGGAAAAATGACTAAGTCCAAAAAAAAATTTTTTTCAACTTTTTTCAATTTTACCCCCGTGGGATATATATTCTACCCACACACATTTGGAATTCTCCTGGGGTACCCTCACACATATTATTCTCTCATTTAGTGGATATTTTCACAAAAAAGTGAAATTTTCAAAAATCCAGAAAATTGGCTGAAAACGACTAAATATCAAGGATTCATTGGGCGAATCGCTCTGGAACTGAAATCGGAACGCTCACTGACATTTGCCCTATCTGAAAGTCTGATAAACGCCAGAAAAATGACTAAGTCCAAAAAAAAATTTTTTCAATTTTACCCCCGTGGGATATATATTCTACACAAACACATTTGGAATTCTCCTGGGGTACCCTCACACATATTATTCTCTCATTTAGTGGATATTTTCACAAAAAAGTGAAATTTACAAAAATCCAGAAAATTGGCTGAAAACGACTAAATATCAAGGACTCATTGGGCGAATCGCTCTGGAACTGAAATCGGAACGCTCACTGACATTTGCCCTATCTGAAAGTCTGATAAACGCCAGAAAAATGACTAATTCCAAAAATTTTTTTTTTCAATTTTACCCCCGTGAGATATATATTCTACCCACACACATTTGGAACTCTCCTGGGGTACCCTCACACATATTATTCCCTCATTTAGTGGATATTTTCACAAAATAGTGAAATTTTCAAAAATCCAAAATATTGGCTGAAAACGACTAAATATCAAGGACTCATTGGGCGAATCGCTCTGGAACTGAAATCGGAACGCTCACTGACATTTGCCGTATCTGAACGTCTGATAAACGCCAGGAAAATGACTAAGTCCAAAAAATTTTTTTTTCAATTTTACCCCCGTGGGATATATATTCTACCCACACACATTTGGAACACTCCTGCGGTACCCTCACACATATTATTCTCTCATTTAGTGGATATTTTCACAAAAAAGTGAAATTTTCAAAAATCCAGCAAATTGGCTGAAAATGACTAAATATCAAGGACTCATTGGGCGAATCGCTCTGGAACTGAAATCGGAACGCTCACTGACATTTGCCCTCTCTGAAAGTCTGATAAACGCCAGAAAAATGACTAAGTCCAAAAAAAAATTTTTTTCAATTTTACCCCCGTGGGATATATATTCTACCCACACACATTTGGAACTCTCCTGGGGTACCCTCACACATATTATTCCCTCATTTAGTGGATATTTTCACAAAAAAGAGAAATTTTCAAAAATCCAGAAAATTGTCTGAAAACGACTAATTATCAAGGACTCATTGGGCGAATAGCTCTGGAACTGAAATCGGAACGCTCACTGACATTTGCCCTATCTGAAAGTCTGATAAACGCCGGAAAAATGACTAAGTCCAAAAAAAATTTTTAAAAAATTTTACCCCCGTGGGATATATATTCTACACACACACATTTGGAATTCTCCTGGGGTACCCTCACACATATTATTCCCTCATTTAGTGGATATTTTCACAAAAAAGTGAAATTTTCAAAAATCCAAAATATTGGCTGAAAACGACTAAATATCAAGGACTCATTGGGCGAATCGCTCTGGAACTGAAATCGGAACGCTCACTGACATTTGCCCTATCTGAAAGTCTGATAAACGCCGGAAAAATGACAAAGTCCAAAAAAAAATTTTTTCAACTTTTTTCAATTTTACCCCCGTGGGATATATATTCTACCCACACACATTTGGAATACTACTGGGGTACCATCACACATATTATTCCCTCATTTAGTGGATATTTTCACAAAAAAGTGAAATTTTCAAAAATCCAGAAAATTGGCGGAAAACGACTAAATATCAAAGACTCATTGCACGAATCGCTCTGGAACTGAAATCGGAACGCTCACTGACATTTGCCCTATCTGAAAGTCTGATAAACGCCAGAAAAATGACTAAGTCCAAAAAATTTTTTTTTCAATTTTACCCCCGTGAGATATATATTCTGCCCACACACATTTGGAACTCTCCTGGGGTACCCTCACACATATTATTCCCTCATTTAGTGGATATTTTCACAAAAAAGTGAAATTTTCAAAAATCCAAAATATTGGCTGAAAACGACTAAATATCAAGGACTCATTGGGCGAATCGCTCTGGAACTGAAATCGGAACGCTCACTGACATTTGCCCTATCTGAAAGTCTGATAAACGCCGGAAAAATGACAAAGTCCAAAAAAAATTTTTTTCAACTTTTTTCAATTTTACCCCCGTGGGATATATATTCTACCCACACACATTTGGAATACTACTGGGGTACCATCACACATATTATTCCCTCATTTAGTGGATATTTTCACAAAAAAGTGAAATTTTCAAAAATCCAGAAAATTGGCGGAAAACGACTAAATATCAAAGACTCATTGCACGAATCGCTCTGGAACTGAAATCGGAACGCTCACTGACATTTGCCCTATCTGAAAGTCTGATAAACGCCAGAAAAATGACTAAGTCCAAAAAATTTTTTTTTCAATTTTACCCCCGTGAGATATATATTCTGCCCACACACATTTGGAACTCTCCTGGGGTACCCTCACACATATTATTCCCTCATTTAGTGGATATTTTCACAAAAAAGTGAAATTTTCAAAAATCCAGAAAATTGTCTGAAAACGACTAAATATCAAGGACTCATTGGGCGATTCGCTCTGGAACTGAAATCGGAGCGCTCACTGACATTTGCCCTATCTGAAAGTCTGATAAACGCCGGAAAAATGACAGTCCAAAAAAAAAATTTTTTCAACTTTTTTCAATTTTACAACCTTGGGATATATATTCTACACACACACATTTGGAATTGTCCTGGGGTACCCTCACACATATTATTCCCTCATTTAGTGGATATTTTAAAAAAAAAGTGAAATTTTCAAAAATCCAAAATATTGGCTGAAAACGCCTAAATATCAAGGACTCATTGGGCGAATCGCTCTGGAACTGAAATCGGAACGCTCACTGACATTTGCCCTATCTGAAAGTCTGATAAACGCCAGAAAAATGACTAAGTCCAAAGAAAAATTTTTTTCAACTTTTTTCGATTTTACCCCCGTGGGATATATATTCTACACACACACATTTGGAATTCTCCTTGGGTACCCTCACACATATTATTCCCTCATTTAGTGGATATTTTCACAAAAAAGTGAAATTTTCAAAAATCCAAAATATTGGCTGAAAACGACTAAATATCAAGGACTCATTGGGCGAATCGCTCTGGAACTGAAATTGGAACGCTCACTGACATTTCCCCTATCTGAAAGTCTGATAAACGCTTGAAAAATGACTAAGTCCAAAAAAAAAAAATTTTTCAACTTTTTTCAATTTTACCCCCGTGGGATATATATTCTACCCACACACATTTGGAACTCTCCTGGGGTACCCTCACACATATTATTCCCTCATTTAGTGGATATTTTCACAAAAAAGTGAAATTTTCAAAAATCCAAAATATTGGCTGAAAACGCCTAAATATCAAGGACTCATTGGGCGAATCGCTCTGGAACTGAAATCGGAATGCTCACTGACATTTGCCCTATCTGAAAGTCTGATAAACGCCAGAAAAATGACTAAGTCCAAAAAATTTTTTTTTCAATTTTACCCCCGTGAGATATATATTCTGCCCACACACATTTGGAACTCTCCTGGGGTACCCTCACACATATTATTCCCTCATTTAGTGGATATTTTCACAAAAAAGTGAAATTTTCAAAAATCCAGAAAATTGTCTGAAAACGACTAAATATCAACGACTCATTGGGCGATTCGCTCTGGAACTGAAATCGGAGCGCTCATTGACATTTGCCCTATCTGAAAGTCTGATAAACGCCGGAAAAATGACAGTCCAAAAAAAAAATTTTTTCAACTTTTTTCAATTTTACAACCTTGGGATATATATTCTACACACACACATTTGGAATTGTCCTGGGGTACCCTCACACATATTATTCCCTCATTTAGTGGATATTTTAAAAAAAAAGTGAAATTTTCAAAAATCCAAAATATTGGCTGAAAACGCCTAAATATCAAGGACTCATTGGGCGAATCGCTCTGGAACTGAAATCGGAACGCTCACTGACATTTGCCCTATCTGAAAGTCTGATAAACGCCAGAAAAATGACTAAGTCCAAAGAAAAATTTTTTTCAACTTTTTTCGATTTTACCCCCGTGGGATATATATTCTACACACACACATTTGGAATTCTCCTTGGGTACCCTCACACATATTATTCCCTCATTTAGTGGATATTTTCACAAAAAAGTGAAATTTTCAAAAATCCAAAATATTGGCTGAAAACGACTAAATATCAAGGACTCATTGGGCGAATCGCTCTGGAACTGAAATTGGAACGCTCACTGACATTTCCCCTATCTGAAAGTCTGATAAACGCTTGAAAAATGACTAAGTCCAAAAAAAAAAAATTTTTCAACTTTTTTCAATTTTACCCCCGTGGGATATATATTCTACCCACACACATTTGGAACTCTCCTGGGGTACCCTCACACATATTATTCCCTCATTTAGTGGATATTTTCACAAAAAAGTGAAATTTTCAAAAATCCAAAATATTGGCTGAAAACGCCTAAATATCAAGGACTCATTGGGCGAATCGCTCTGGAACTGAAATCGGAATGCTCACTGACATTTGCCCTATCTGAAAGTCTGATAAACGCCGGAAAAATGACTAAGTCCAAAGAAAAATTTTTTTCAACTTTTTTCAATTTTACCCCCGTGGGATATATATTCTACACACACACATTTGGAATTCTCCTTGGGTACCCTCACACATATTATTCCCTCATTTAGTGGATATTTTCACAAAAAAGTGAAATTTTCAAAATTCCAAAATATTGGCTGAAAACGACTAAATATCAAGGACTCATTGGGCGAATCGCTCTGGAACTGAAATCGGAACGCTCACTGACATTTCCCCTATCTGAAAGTCTGATAAACGCTTGAAAAATGACTAAGTCCAAAAAAAAATTTTTTTCAACTTTTTTCAATTTTACCCCCGTGGGATATATATTCTACACACACACATTTGGAATTCTCCTTGGGTACCCTCACACATATTATTCCCTCATTTAGTGGATATTTTCACAAAAAAGTGAAATTTTCAAAATTCCAAAATATTGGCTGAAAACGACTAAATATCAAGGACTCATTGGGCGAATCGCTCTGGAACTGAAATCGGAACGCTCACTGACATTTCCCCTATCTGAAAGTCTGATAAACGCCAGAAAAAGGACTAAGTCCAAAAAATTTTTTTTTCAATTTTACCCCCGTGGGATATATATTCTACCCACACACATTTGGAACTCTCCTGGGGTACCCTCACACATATTATTCCCTCATTTAGTGGATATTTTCACAAAAAAGAGAAATTTTCAAAAATCCAAATATTGGCTGAAAATGCCTAAATATCAAGGACTCATTGGGCGAATCGCTCTGGAACTGAAATCGGAACGCTCACTGACATTTGGCCTATCTGAAAGTCTGATAAACGCCAGAAAAATGACTAAGTCCAAAAAATTTTTTTTTCAATTTTACCCCCGTGAGATATATATTCTACACACACACATTTGGAATTCTCCTGGGGTACCCTCACACATATTATTCCCTCATTTAGTTGATATTTTCACAAAAAAGTGAAATTTTCAAAAATCCAAAATATTGGCTGAAAACGCCTAAATATCAAGGACTCCTTGGGCGAATCGCTCTGGAACTGAAATCGGAACGCTCACTGACATTTGCCCTATCTGAAAGTCTGATAAACGCCGGAAAAAAGACTAAGTCCAAAAAAAAAATTTTTTTCAACTTTTTTCAATTTTACCCCCGTGGGATATATATTCTACACACACACATTTGGAATTCTCCTGGGGTACCCTCACACATATTATTCCCTCATTTAGTGGATATTTTCACAAAAAAGTGAAATTTTCAAAAATCCAAAATATTGGCTGAAAACGACTAAATATCAAGGACTCATTGGGCGAATCGCTCTGGAACTGAAATCGTAACGCTCACTGACATTTGCCCTCTCTGAAAGTCTGATAAACGCCAGAAAAATGAATAAGTCCAAAAAAAAAAAATGTTTCAACTTTTTTCAATTTTACCCCCGTGGGATATATATTCTACACACACACATTTGGAACTCTCCTGGGGTACCCTCACACATATTATTCCCTCATTTAGTGGATATTTTCACAAAAAAGTGAAATTTTCAAAAATCCAAAATATTGGCTGAAAACGACTAAATATCAAGGACTCATTGGGCGAATCGCTCTGGAACTGAAATCGTAACGCTCACTGACATTTGCCCTCTCTGAAAGTCTGATAAACGCCAGAAAAATGACTAAGTCCAAAAAAAATTTTTTTCAATTTTACCCCCGTGGGATATATATTCTACCCACACACATTTGGACCTCTCCTGGGGTACCCTCACACATATTATTCCCTCATTTAGTGTATATTTTCACAAAAAAGTGAAATTTTCAAAAATCCAAAATATTGGCTGAAAACGACTAAATATCAAGGACTCATTGGGCGAATCGCTCTGGAACTGAAATCGGAACGCTCACTGACATTTGGCCTATCTGAAAGTCTGATAAACGCCAGAAAAATGACTAAGTCCAAAAAATTTTTTTTTCAATTTTACCCCCGTGAGATATATATTCTACCCTCACACATTTGGAACTCTCCTGGGGTACCCTCACACATATTATTCCCTCATTTAGTGGATATTTTCACAAAAAAGTGAAATTTTCAAAAATCCAGAATATTGGCTGAAAACGACTAAATAACAAGGACTCAATGGGCGAATCGCTCTGGAACTGAAATTGGAACGCTCACTGACATTTCCACTATCTGAAAGTGTGATAAACGCTGGAAAAATGACTAAGTCCCAAGAAAATTTTTTTCAACTTTTTTCAATTTTACCCCCGTGGGATATATATTCTACCCACACACATTTGGAACTCTCCTGGGGTACCCTCACACATATTATTCCCTCATTTAGTGGATATTTTCACAAAAAAGTGAAATTTTCAAAAATCCAGAAAATTGTCTGAAAACGACTAATTATCAAGGACTCATTGGGCGAATCGCTCTGGAACTGAAATCGGAACGCTCACTGACATTTGCCCTATCTGAAAGTCTGATAAACGCCGGAAAAATGACTAAGTCCAAAAAAATTTTTTTTAAAATTTTACCCCCGTGGGATATATATTCTACACACACACATTTGGAATTCTCCTGGGGTACCCTCACACATATTATTCCCTCATTAAGTGGATATTTTCACAAAAAAGTGAAATTTTCAAAAATCCAAAATATTGGCTGAAAACGCCTAAATATCAAGGACTCCTTGGGCGAATCGCTCTGGAACTGAAATCGGAACGCTCACTGACATTTGCCCTATCTGAAAGTCTGATAAACGCCGGAAAAATGACTAAGTCCAAAAAAAAAATTTTTTTCAACTTTTTTCAATTTTACCCCCGTGGGATATATATTCTACACACACACATTTGGAATTCTCCTGGGGTACCCTCACACATATTATTCCCTCATTTAGTGGATATTTTCACAAAAAAGTGAAATTTTCAAAAATCCAAAATATTGGCTGAAAACGACTAAATATCAAGGACTCATTGGGCGAATCGCTCTGGAACTGAAATCGTAACGCTCACTGACATTTGCCCTCTCTGAAAGTCTGATAAACGCCAGAAAAATGAATAAGTCCAAAAAAAAAAAATGTTTCAACTTTTTTCAATTTTACCCCCGTGGGATATATATTCTACACACACACATTTGGAACTCTCCTGGGGTACCCTCACACATATTATTCCCTCATTTAGTGGATATTTTCACAAAAAAGTGAAATTTTCAAAAATCCAGAATATTGGCTGAAAACGACTAAATAACAAGGACTCAATGGGCGAATCGCTCTGGAACTGAAATTGGAACGCTCACTGACATTTCCACTATCTGAAAGTGTGATAAACGCTGGAAAAATGACTAAGTCCCAAGAAAATTTTTTTCAACTTTTTTCAATTTTACCCCCGTGGGATATATATTCTACCCACACACATTTGGAACTCTCCTGGGGTACCCTCACACATATTATTCCCTCATTTAGTGGATATTTTCACAAAAAAGTGAAATTTTCAAAAATCCAAAATATTGTCTGAAAACGACTACATATCAAGGACTCATTGGGCGAATCGCTCTGGAACTGAAATCGTAATGCTCACTGACATTTGCCCTCTCTGAAAGTCTGATAAACGCCAGAAAAATGACTAAGTCCAAAAAATTTTTTTTTCAATTTTACCCCCGTGGGATATATATTCTACACACACACATTTGGAATTCTCCTGGTGTACCCTCATTTAGTGGATATTTTCACAAAAAAGTGAAATTTTCAAAAATCCAAAATATTGGCTGAAAACGACTAAATATAAAGGACTCATTGGGCGAATCGCTCTGGAACTGAAATCGGAACGCTCACTGACATTTGCCCTATCTGAAAGTCTGATAAACGCCGGAAAAATGACTAAGTCCAAAAAAAAATTTTTTTCAACTTTTTTCAATTTTACCCCCGTGGGATATATATTCTACCCACACACATTTGGAACACTCCTGCGGTACCCTCACACATATTATTCTCTCATTTAGTGGATATTTTCACAAAAAAGTGAAATTTTCAAAAATCCAGAAAATTGGCTGAAAACGACTAAATATCAAGGACTCATTGGGCGAATCGCTCTGGAACTGAAATCGGAACGCTCACTGACATTTGCCCTATCTGAAAGTCTGATAAACGCTGGAAAAATGACTAAGTCCAAAAAAAAAAAATTTTTCAACTTTTTTCAATTTTACCCCCTTGAGATATATATTCTACCCACACACCTTTGGAACTCTCCTGGGGTACCCTCACACATATTATTCCCTCATTTAGTGGATATTTTCACAAAAAAGAGAAATTTTCAAAAATCCAAATATTGGCTGAAAACGCCTAAATATCAAGGACTCATTGGGCGAATCGCTCTGGAACTGAAATCGGAACGCTCACTGACATTTGCCCTATCTGAACATCTGATAAACGCCAGAAAAATGACTAAGTCCCAAAAATTTTTTTTTCAACTTTTTTCAATTTTACCCCCGTGGGATATATATTCTACCCACACACATTTGGAATTCTCCTGGGGTACCCTCACACATATTATTCCCTCATTTAGTGGATATTTTCACAAAAAAGTGAAATTTTCAAAAATCCAGAAAATTTGCTGAAAACGACTAAATATCAAAGACTCATTGCACGAATCGCTCTGGAACTGAAATCGGAACGCTCACTGACATTTGCCCTATCTGAAAGTCTGATAAACGCCAGAAAAATGACTAAGTCCAAAAAATTTTTTTTTCAATTTTACCCCCGTGAGATATATATTCTACCCACAAACATTTGGAACTCTCCTGGGGTTCCCTCACACATATTATTCCCTCATTTAGTGGATATTTTCACAAAAAAGAGAAATTTTCAAAAATCCAAAATATTGGCTGAAAACGCCTAAATATCAAGGACTCATTGGGCGAAGCGCTCTGGAACTGAAATCGGAACGCTCACTGACATTTGCCCTATCTGAAAGTCTGATAAACGCTAGAAAAATGACTAAGTCCAAAAAAAAATTTTTTTCAACTTTTTTCAATTTTACAACCGTGGGATATATATTCTACACACACACATTTGGAATTCTCCTGGGGTACCCTCACACATATTATTCCCTCATTTAGTGGATATTTTCAAAAAAAAGTGAAATTTTCAAAAATCCAAAATATTGGCTGAAAACGCCTAAATATCAAGGACTCATTGGGCGAATCGCTCTGGAACTGAAATCGGAACGCTCATTGACATTTGCCCTCTCTGAAAGTCTGATAAACGCCAGAAAAATGACTAAGTCCAAAAAAAATTTTTTTCAATTTTAACACCGTGGGATATATATTCTACACACACACATTTGGAATTCTCCTGGGGTACCCTCACACATATTATTCCCTCATTTAGTGGATATTTTCAGAAAAAAGTGAAATTTTCAAAAATCCAAAGTATTGGCTGAAAACGACTAAATATCAAGGACTCATTGGGCGAATTGCTCTGGAACTGAAATCGGAACGCTCACTGACATTTGCCCTATCTGAAAGTCTGATAAACGCCGGAAAAATGACTAAGTCCAAAAAAAAAATTTTTTCAACTTTTTTCAATTTTACAACCGTGGGATATATATTCTACACACACACATTTGGAATTCTCCTGGGGTACCCTCACACATATTATTCCCTCATTTAGTGGATATTTTCAAAAAAAAGTGAAATTTTCAAAAATCCAAAATATTGGCTGAAAACGCCTAAATATCAAGGACTCATTGGGCGAATCGCTCTGGAACTGAAATCGGAACGCTCACTGACATTTGCCCTATCTGAAAGTCTGATAAACGCCGGAAAAATGACTAAGTCCAAAGAAAAATTTTTTTCAACTTTTTTCAATTTTACAACCGTGGGATATATATTCTACACACACACATTTGGAATTCTCCTTGGGTACCCTCACACATATTATTCCCTCATTTAGTGGATATTTTCACAAAAAAGTGAAATTTTCAAAAATCCAAAATATTGGCTGAAAACGACTAAATATCAAGGACTTATTGGGCGAATCGCTCTGGAACTGAAATTGGAACGCTCACTGACATTTCCCCTATCTGAAAGTCTGATAAACGCTTGAAAAATGACTAAGTCCAAAAAAAAAAATTTTTCAACTTTTATCAATTTTACCCCCGTGTGATATATATTCTACCCACACACATTTGGAACTCTCCTGGGGTACCCTCACATATATTATTCCCTCATTTAGTGGATATTTTCACAAAAAAGTGAAATTTTCAAAAATCCAAAATATTGGCTGAAAACGACTAAATATCAAGGACTCATTGGGCGAATCGCTCTGGAACTGAAATTGGAACGCTCACTGACATTTCCCCTATCTGAAAGTCTGATAAACGCTTGAAAAATGACTAAGTCCAAAAAAAAAAATTTTTCAACTTTTATCAATTTTACCCCCGTGTGATATATATTCTACCCACACACATTTGGAACTCTCCTGGGGTACCCTCACATATATTATTCCCTCATTTAGTGGATATTTTCACAAAAAAGTGAAATTTTCAAAAATCCAAAATATTGGCTGAAAACGACTAAATATCAAGGACTCATTGGGCGAATCGCTCTGCAACTGAAATCGGAACGCTCACTGACATTTGCCCTCTCTGAAAGTCTGATAAACGCCAGAAAAATGACTAATTCCAAAAAAAATTTTTTTCAATTTTACCCCCGTGAGATATATATTCTACCCACACACATTTGGAACTCTCCTGGGGTACCCTCACACATATTATTCCCTCATTTAGTGGATATTTTCACAAAAAAAGAGAAATTTTCAAAAATCCAAATATTGGCTGAAAATGCCTAAATATCAAGGACTCATTGGGCGAATCGCTGTGGAACTGAAATCGGAACGCTCACTGACATTTGGCCTATCTGAAAGTCTGATAAACGCCAGAAAAATGACTAAGTCCAAAAAATTTTTTTTTCAATTTTACCCCCGTGAGATATATATTCTACACACACACATTTGGAATTCTCCTGGGGTACCCTCACACATATTATTCCCTCATTTAGTGGATATTTTCACAAAAAAGTGAAATTTTCAAAAATCCAAAATATTGGCTGAAAACGACTAAATATCAAGGACTCATTGGGTGAATCGCTCTGGAACTGAAATCGTAACGCTCACTGACATTTGCCCTCTCTGAAAGTCTGATAAACGCCAGAAAAATGAATAAGTCCAAAAAAAAAAAATGTTTCAACTTTTTTCAATTTTACCCCCGTGGGATATATATTCTACACACACACATTTGGAACTCTCCTGGGGTACCCTCACACATATTATTCCCTCATTTAGTGGATATTTTCACAAAAAAGTGAAATTTTCAAAAATCCAAAATATTGGCTGAAAACGACTAAATATCAAGGACTCATTGGGCGAATCGCTCTGGAACTGAAATCGGAACGCTCACTGACATTTGCCCTCTCTGAAAGTCTGATAAACGCCAGAAAAATGACTAAGTCCAAAAAAAATTTTTTTCAATTTTACCCCCGTGGGATATATATTCTACCCACACACATTTGGACCTCTCCTGGGGTACCCTCACACATATTATTCCCTCATTTAGTGTATATTTTCACAAAAAAGTGAAATTTTCAAAAATCCAAAATATTGGCTGAAAACGACTAAATATCAAGGACTCATTGGGCGAATCGCTCTGGAACTGAAATCGGAACGCTCACTGACATTTGCCCTATCTGAAAGTCTGATAAACGCCAGAAAAAGGACTAAGTCCAAAAAATTTTTTTTTCAATTTTACCCCCGTGAGATATATATTCTACCCACACACATTTGGAACTCTCCTGGGGTACCCTCACACATACTATTCCCTCATTTAGTGGATATTTTCACAAAAAAGTGAAATTTTCAAAAATCCAGAATATTGGCTGAAAACGACTAAATAACAAGGACTCATTGGGCGAATCGCTCTGGAACTGAAATTGGAACGCTCACTGACATTTCCCCTATCTGAAAGTCTGATAAACGCTGGAAAAATGACTAAGTCCCAAAAAAATTTTTTTCAACTTTTTTCAATTTTACCCCCGTGGGATATATATTCTACCCACACACATTTGGAATTCTCCTGGGGTACCCTCACACATATTATTCCCTCATTTAGTGGATATTTTCACAAAAAAGTGAAATTTTCAAAAATCCAGAATATTGTCTGAAAACGAATAAATATCAAGGACTCATTGGGCGAATTGCTCTGGAACTGAAATCGTAATGCTCACTGACATTTCCCCTATCTGAAAGTCTGATAAACGCTTGAAAAATGACTAAGTCCAAAAAAAAAATTTTTCAACTTTTTTCAATTTTACCCCCGTGGGATATATATTCTACCTACACAGATTTGGAACTCTCCTGGGGTACCCTCACATATATTATTCCCTCATTTAGTGGATATTTTCACAAAAAAGTGAAATTTTCAAAAATCCAAAATATTGGCTGAAAACGACTAAATATCAAGGACTCATTGGGCGAATCGCTCTGGAACTGAAATCGGAACGCTCACTGACATTTGCCCTCTCTGAAAGTCTGATAAACGCCAGAAAAATGACTAATTCCAAAAAAATTTTTTTTCAATTTTACCCCCGTGAAATATATATTCTACCCACACACATTTGGAACTCTCCTGGGGTACCCTCACACATATTATTCCCTCATTTAGTGGATATTTTCACAAAATAGTGAAATTTTCAAAAATCCAGAAAATTGTCTGAAAACGACTAAATATCAAGGACTCAATGGGCGAATCGCTCTGGAACTGAAATCGTCATGCTCACTGACATTTCCCCTCTCTGAAAGTCTGATAAACGCCAGAAAAAGGACTAAGTCCAAAAAATTTTTTTTTCAATTTTACCCCCGTGGGATATATATTCTACCCACACACATTTGGAACTCTCCTGGGGTACCCTCACACATATTATTCCCTCATTTAGTGGATATTTTCACAAAAAAGAGAAATTTTCAAAAATCCAAATATTGGCTGAAAATGCCTAAATATCAAGGACTCCTTGGGCGAATCGCTCTGGAACTGAAATCGGAACGCTCACTGACATTTGCCCTATCTGAAAGTCTGATAAACGCCGGAAAAATGACTAAGTCCAAAAAAAAAATTTTTTTCAACTTTTTTCAATTTTACCCCCGTGGGATATATATTCTACACACACACATTTGGAATTCTCCTGGGGTACCCTCACACATATTATTCCCTCATTTAGTGGATATTTTCACAAAAAAGTGAAATTTTCAAAAATCCAAAATATTGGCTGAAAACGACTAAATATCAAGGACTCATTGGGCGAATCGCTCTGGAACTGAAATCGTAACGCTCACTGACATTTGCCCTCTCTGAAAGTCTGATAAACGCCAGAAAAATGAATAAGTCCAAAAAAAAAAAATGTTTCAACTTTTTTCAATTTTACCCCCGTGGGATATATATTCTACACACACACATTTGGAACTCTCCTGGGGTACCCTCACACATATTATTCCCTCATTTAGTGGATATTTTCACAAAAAAGTGAAATTTTCAAAAATCCAAAATATTGGCTGAAAACGACTAAATATCAAGGACTCATTGGGCGAATCGCTCTGGAACTGAAATCGGAACGCTCACTGACATTTGCCCTCTCTGAAAGTCTGATAAACGCCAGAAAAATGACTAAGTCCAAAAAAAATTTTTTTCAATTTTACCCCCGTGGGATATATATTCTACCCACACATTTGGACCTCTCCTGGGGTACCCTCACACATATTATTCCCTCATTTAGTGTATATTTTCACAAAAAAGTGAAATTTTCAAAAATCCAAAATATTGGCTGAAAACGACTAAATATCAAGGACTCATTGGGCGAATCGCTCTGGAACTGAAATCGGAACGCTCACTGACATTTGCCCTATCTGAAAGTCTGATAAACGCCAGAAAAAGGACTAAGTCCAAAAAATTTTTTTTTCAATTTTACCCCCTTGAGATATATATTCTACCCACACACATTTGGAACTCTCCTGGGGTACCCTCACACATATTATTCCCTCATTTAGTGGATATTTTCACAAAAAAGTGAAATTTTCAAAAATCCAGAATATTGTCTGAAAACGACTAAATATCAAGGACTCATTGGGCGAATTGCTCTGGAACTGAAATCGGAACGCTCACTGACATTTGGCCTATCTGAAAGTCTGATAAACGCCAAAAAAATGACTAAGTCCAAAAAATTTTTTTTTCAATTTTACCCCCGTGAGATATATATTCTACCCACACACATTTGGAACTCTCCTGGGGTACCCTCACACATACTATTCCCTCATTTAGTGGATATTTTCACAAAAAAGTGAAATTTTCAAAAATCCAGAATATTGGCTGAAAACGACTAAAAAACAAGGACTCATTGGGCGAATCGCTCTGGAACTGAAATTGGAACGCTCACTGACATTTCCCCTATCTGAAAGTCTGATAAACGCTGGAAAAATGACTAAGTCCCAAAAAAATTTTTTTCAACTTTTTTCAATTTTACCCCCGTGGGATATATATTCTACCCACACACATTTGGAATTCTCCTGGGGTACCCTCACACATATTACTCCCTCATTTAGTGGATATTTTCACAAAAAAGTGAAATTTTCAAAAATCCAGAATATTGTCTGAAAACGACTAAATATCAAGGACTCATTGGGCGAATTGCTCTGGAACTGAAATCGTAATGCTCACTGACATTTCCCCTATCTGAAAGTCTGATAAACGCTGGAAAAATGACTAAGTCCAAAAAAAAAAAATTTTTCAACTTTTTTCAATTTTACCCCCGTGGGATATATATTCTACCCACACACCTTTGGAACTCTCCTGGGGTACCCTCACACATACTATTCCCTCATTTAGTGGATATTTTCACAAAAAAGAGAAATTTTCAAAAATCCAAATATTGGCTGAAAACGCCTAAATATCAAGGACTCATTGGGCGAATCGCTCTGGAACTGAAATCGGAACGCTCACTGACATTTGGCCTATCTGAAAGTCTGATAAACGCCAGAAAAATGACTAAGTCCAAAAAATTTTTTTTTCAATTTTACCCCCGTGAGATATATATTCTACCCACACACATTTGGAACTCTCCTGGGGTACCCTCACACATATTATTCCCTCATTTAGTGGATATTTTCACTAAAAAGTGAAATTTTCAAAAATCCAGAATATTGGCTGAAAACGACTAAATAACAAGGACTCAATGGGCGAATCGCTCTGGAACTGAAATTGGAACGCTCACTGACATTTCCACTATCTGAAAGTCTGATAAACGCTGGAAAAATGACTAAGTCCCAAGAAAATTTTTTTCAACTTTTTTCAATTTTACCCCTGTGGGATATATATTCTACCCACACACATTTGGAATTCTCCTGGGTTACCCTCACACATATTATTCCCTCATTTAGTGGATATTTTCACAAAAAAGTGAAATTTTCAAAAATCCAAAATATTGGCTGAAAACGACTAAATATAAAGGACTCATTGGGCGAATCGCTCTGGAACTGAAATCGGAACGCTCACTGACATTTGCCCTCTCTGAAAGTCTGATAAACCCCCGAAAAATGACTAAGTCCAAAAAAATTTTTTTTCAATTTTACCCCCGTGGGATATATATTCTACACACAAACATTTGGAATTCTCCTGGTGTACCCTCATTTAGTGGATATTTTCACAAAAAAGTGAAATTTTCAAAAATCCAAAATATTGGCTGAAAACGACTAAATATAAAGGACTCATTGGGCGAATCGCTCTGGAACTGAAATCGGAACGCTCACTGACATTTGCCCTATCTGAAAGTCTGATAAACCCCCGAAAAATGACTAAGTGAAAAAAAAAATTTTTTTCAACTTTTTCAATTTTACCCCCTTGGGATATATATTCTACCCACACACATTTGGAACTCTCCTGGGGTACCCTCACACATATTATTCTCTCATTTAGTGGATATTTTCACAAAAAAGTGAAATTTACAAAAATCCAGAAAATTTCCTGAAAACGACTAAATATCAAGGACTCATTGGGCGAATCGCTCTGGAACTGAAATCGGAACGCTCACTGACATCTGCCCTATCTGAAAGTCTGATAAACGCCAGAAAAATGACTAAGTCCAAACATTTTTTTTTTCAATTTTACCCCCGTGAGATATATATTCTACCCACACACATTTGGAACTCTCCTGCGGTACCCTCACACATATTATTCCCTCATTTAGTGGATATTTTGGCAAAAAAGTGAAATTTTCAAAAATCCAAAATATTGTCTGAAAACGACTACATATCAAGGACTCATTGGGCGAATCGCTCTGGAACTGAAATCGGAACGCTCACTGACATCTGCCCTCTCTGAAAGTCTGATAAACGCCAGAAAAATGACTAAGTCCAAAAAAATTTTTTTTCAATTTTACCCCCGTGGGATATATATTCTACACACACACATTTGGAATTCTCCTGGTGTACCCTCATTTAGTGGATATTTTCACAAAAAAGTGAAATTTTCAAAAATCCAAAATATTGGCTGAAAACGCATAAATATCAAGGACTCATTGGGCGAATCGCTCTGGAACTGAAATCGGAACGCTCACTGACATTTGCCCTATCTGAAAGTCTGATAAACGCCAGAAAAAGGACTAAGTCCAAAAAATTTTTTTTTCAATTTTACCCCCTTGAGATATATATTCTACCCACACACATTTGGAACTCTCCTGGGGTACCCTCACACATACTATTCCCTCATTTAGTGGATATTTTCACAAAAAAGTGAAATTTTCAAAAATCCAAAATATTGGCTGAAAAAGACTAAATATAAAGGACTCATTGGGCGAATCGCTCTGGAACTGAAATCGGAACGCTCACTGACATTTTCCCTCTCTGAAAGTCTGATAAACCCCCGAAAAATGACTAAGTCCAAAAAAATTTTTTTTCAATTTTACCCCCGTGGGATATATATTCTACACACACACATTTGGAATTCTCCTGGTGTACCCTCATTTAGTGGATATTTTCACAAAAAAGTGAAATTTTCAAAAATCCAAAATATTGGCTGAAAACGACTAAATATAAAGGACTCATTGGGCGAATCGCTCTGGAACTGAAATCGGAACGCTCACTGACATTTGCCCTATCTGAAAGTCTGATAAACCCCCGAAAAATGACTAAGTCCAAAAAAAAATTTTTTTCAACTTTTTCAATTTTACCCCCTTGGGATATATATTCTACCCACACACATTTGGAACTCTCCTGGGGTACCCTCACACATATTATTCTCTCATTTAGTGGATATTTTCACAAAAAAGTGAAATTTACAAAAATCCAGAAAATTGGCTGAAAATGACTAAATATCAAGGACTCATTGGGCGAATCGCTCTGGAACTGAAATCGGAACGCTCACTGACATCTGCCCTATCTGAAAGTCTGATAAACGCCAGAAAAATGACTAAGTCCAAAAATTTTTTTTTTCAATTTTACCCCCGTGAGATATATATTCTACCCACACACATTTGGAACTCTCCTGCGGTACCCTCACACATATTATTCCCTCATTTAGTGGATATTTTGACAAAAAAGTGAAATTTTCAAAAATCCAAAATATTGTCTGAAAACGACTAAATAACAAGGACTCATTGGGCGAATCGCTCTGGAACTGAAATTGTAACGCTCACTGACATTTCCCCTATCTGAAAGTCTGATAAACGCTGGAAAAATGACTAAGTCCCAAAAAAATTTTTTTCAACTTTTTTCAATTTTACCCCCGTGGGATATATATTCTACCCACACACATTTGGAATTCTCCTGGGGTACCCTCACACATATTATTCCCTCATTTAGTGGATATTTTCACAAAAAAGTGAAATTTTCGAAAATCCAGAATATTGTCTGAAAACGACTAAATATCAAGGACTCATTGGGCGAATTGCTCTGGAACTGAAATCGTAATGCTCACTGACATTTCCCCTATCTGAAAGTCTGATAAACGCTGGAAAAATGACTAAGTCAAAAAAAAAAAAATTTTTCAACTTTTTTCAATTTTACCCCCGTGGGATATATATTCTACCCACACACCTTTGGAACTCTCCTGGGGTACCCTCACACATATTATTCCCTCATTTAGTGGATATTTTCACAAAAAAGAGAAATTTTCAAAAATCCAAATATTGGCTGAAAACGCCTAAATATCAAGGACTCATTGGGCGAATCGCTCTGGAACTGAAATCGGAACGCTCACTGACATTTGGCCTATCTGAAAGTCTGATAAACGCCAGAAAAATGACTAAGTCCAAAAAATTTTTTTTTCAATTTTACCCCCGTGAGATATATATTCTACCCACACACATTTGGAACTCTCCTGGGGTACCCTCACACATATTATTCCCTCATTTAGTGGATATTTTCACAAAAAAGTGAAATTTTCAAAAATCCAGAATATTGGCTGAAAACGACTAAATAACAAGGACTCAATGGGCGAATCGCTCTGGAACTGAAATTGGAACGCTCACTGACATTTCCACTATCTGAAAGTCTGATGAACGCTGGAAAAATGACTAAGTCCCAAGAAAATTTTTTTCAACTTTTTTCAATTTTACCCCCGTGGGATATATATTCTACCCACACACATTTGGAATTCTCCTGGGTTACCCTCACACATATTATTCCCTCATTTAGTGGATATTTTCACAAAAAAGTGAAATTTTCAAAAATCCAAAATATTGGCTGAAAACGACTAAATATCAAGGACTCATTGGGCGAATCGTTCTGGAACTGAAATCGGAACGCTCACTGACATTTGCCCTCTCTGAAAGTCTGATAAACGCCAGAAAAATGACTAAGTCCAAAAAAATTTTTTTTCAATTTTACCCCCGTGGGATATATATTCTACCCACACACATTTGGACCTCTCCTGGGGTACCCTCACACATATTATTCCCTCATTTAGTGTATATTTTCAAAAAAAAGTGAAATTTACAAAAATCCAGAAAATTGGCTGAAAACGACTAAATATCAAGGACTCATTGGGCGAATCGCTCTGGAACTGAAATCGGAACGCTCACTGACATTTGCCCTATCTGAAAGTCTGATAAACGCCAGAAAAAGGACTAAGTCCAAAAAATTTTTTTTTCAATTTTACCCCCTTGAGATATATATTCTACCCACACACATTTGGAACTCTCCTGGGGTACCCTCACACATATTATTCCCTCATTTAGTGGATATTTTCACAAAAAAGTGAAATTTTCAAAAATCCAGAATATTGTCTGAAAACGACTAAATATCAAGGACTCATTGGGCGAATTGCTCTGGAACTGAAATCGTAATGCTCACTGACATTTCCCCTATCTGAAAGTCTGATAAACGCTGGAAAAATGACTAAGTCCAAAAAAAAAAAATTTTTCAACTTTTTTCAATTTTACCCCCGTGGGATATATATTCTACCCACACACATTTTGAACTCTCCTGGGGTACCCTCACACATATTATTCCCTCATTTAGTGGATATTTTCACAAAAAAGAGAAATATTCAAAAATCCAATATTGGCTGAAAACGCCTAAATATCAAGGACTCATTGGGCGAATCGCTCTGGAACTGAAATCGGAACGCTCACTGACATTTGGCCTATCTGAAAGTCTGATAAACGCCAGAAAAATGACTAAGTCCAAAAAATTTTTTTTTCAATTTTACCCCCGTGAGATATATATTCTACCCACACACATTTGGAACTCTCCTGGGGTACCCTCACACATATTATTCCCTCATTTAGTGGATATTTTCACAAAAAAGTGAAATTTTCAAAAATCCAAAATATTGGCTGAAAACGACTAAATATCAAGGACTCATTGGGCGAATCGCTCTGGAACTGAAATCGGAACGCTCACTGACATTTGCCCTCTCTGAAAGTCTGATAAACGCCAGAAAAATGACTAAGTCCAAAAAATTTTTTTTCAATTTTACCCCCGTGGGATATATATTCTACACACACACATTTGGAATTCTCCTGGTGTGCCCTCATTTAGTGGATATTTTCACAAAAAAGTGAAATTTTCAAAAATCCAAAATATTGGCTGAAAACGACTAAATATAAAGGACTCATTGGGCGAATCGCTCTGGAACTGAAATCGGAACGCTCACTGACATTTGCCCTATCTGAAAGTCTGATAAACCCCGGAAAAATGACTAAGTCCAAAAAAAAATTTTTTTCAACTTTTTTCAATTTTACCCCCGTGGGATATATATTCTACCCACACACATTTGGAACTCTCCTGGGGTACCCTCACACATATTATTCTCTCATTTAGTGGATATTTTCACAAAAAAGTGAAATTTACAAAAATCCAGAAAATTGGCTGAAAACGACTAAATATCAAGGACTCATTGGGCGAATCGCTCTGGAACTGAAATCGGAACGCTCACTGACATTTGCCCTATCTGAAAGTCTGATAAACGCCAGAAAAATGACTAAGTCCAAAAATTTTTTTTTCAATTTTACCCCCGTGAGATATATATTCTACCCACACACATTTGGAACTCTCCTGGGGTACCCTCACACATATTATTCCCTCATTTAGTGGATATTTTCACAAAAAAGTGAAATTTTCAAAAATCCAGAAACTTGTCTGAAAACGACTAAATATCAAGGACTCATTGGGCGAATCGCTCTGGAACTGAAATCGTAATGCTCACTGACATTTCCCCTATCTGAAAGTCTGATAAACGCTGGAAAAATGACTAAGTCCAAAAAAAAAATTTTTCAACTTTTTTCAATTTTACCCCCGTGGGATATATATTCTACCCACACACATTTGGAACTCTCCTGGGGTACCCTCACACATATTATTCCCTCATTTAGTGGATATTTTCACAAAAAAGAGAAATTTTCAAAAATCCAAAATATTGGCTGAAAACGCCTAAATATCAAGGACTCATTGGGCGAATTGCTCTGGAACTGAAATCGGAACACTCACTGACATTTGCCCTATCTGAAAGTCTGATAAACGCCGGAAAAATGACTAAGTCCAAAAAAAAATTTTTTTCAACTTTTTTCAATTCACAACCGTGGGATATATATTCTACACACACATTTGGAATTCTCCTGGGGTACCCTCACACATATTATTCCCTCATTTAGTGGATATTTTCACAAAAAAGTGAAATTTTCAAAAATCCAAAATATTGGCTGAAAACGACTAAATATCAAGGACTCATTGGGCGAATCGCTCTGGAACTGAAATCGGAATGCTCACTGACATTTGCCCTATCTGAAAGTCTGTTAAACGCCGGAAAAATGACTAAGTCCAAAAAAAATTTTTTTCAATTTTACCCCCGTGGGATATATATTCTACACACACACATTTTGAATTCTCCTGGTGTACCCTCACACATATTATTCCCTCATTTAGTGGATATTTTCACAAAAAAGTGAAATTTTCTAATATCCAAAATATTGTCTGAAAACGACTAAATATCAAGGACTCATTGGGCGAATCGCTCTGGAACTGAAATCGTAATGCTCACTGACATTTCCCCTATCTGAAAGTCTGATAAACGCTGGAAAAATGACTAAGTCCAAAAAAAAAAAATTTTTCAACTTTTTTCAATTTTACCCCCGTGGGATATATATTCTACCCACACACATTTGGAATTCTCCTGGGGTACCCTCACACATATTATTCCCTCATTTAGTGGATATTTTCACAAAAAAGTGAAATTTTCAAAAATCCAGAAACTTGTCTGAAAACGACTAAATATCAAGGACTCATTGGGCGAATCGCTCTGGAACTGAAATCGTAATGCTCACTGACATTTCCCCTATCTGAAAGTCTGATAAACGCTGGAAAAATGACTAAGTCCAAAAAAAAAAATTTTTCAACTTTTTTCAATTTTACCCCCGTGGGATATATATTCTACCCACACACATTTGGAACTCTCCTGGGGTACCCTCACACATATTATTCCCTCATTTAGTGGATATTTTCACAAAAAAGAGAAATTTTCAAAAATCCAAAATATTGGCTGAAAACGCCTAAATATCAAGGACTCATTGGGCGAATTGCTCTGGAACTGAAATCGGAACACTCACTGACATTTGCCCTATCTGAAAGTCTGATAAACGCCGGAAAAATGACTAAGTCCAAAAAAAAATTTTTTTCAACTTTTTTCAATTCACAACCGTGGGATATATATTCTACACACACATTTGGAATTCTCCTGGGGTACCCTCACACATATTATTCCCTCATTTAGTGGATATTTTCACAAAAAAGTGAAATTTTCAAAAATCCAAAATATTGGCTGAAAACGACTAAATATAAAGGACTCATTGGGCGAATCGCTCTGGAACTGAAATCGGAACGCTCACTGACATTTGCCCTATCTGAAAGTCTGATAAACCCCGGAAAAATGACTAAGTCCAAAAAAAAAATTTTTTTCAACTTTTTTCAATTTTACCCCCGTGGGATATATATTCTACACAAACACATTTGGAATTCTCCTGGGGTACCCTCACACATATTATTCCCTCATTTAGTGGATATTTTCACAAAAAAGAGAAATTTTCAAAAATCCAAAATATTGGCTGAAAACGACTAAATATCAAGGACTCATTGGGCGAATCGCTCTGGAACTGAAATCGGAATGCTCACTGACATTTGCCCTATCTGAAAGTCTGTTAAACGCCGGAAAAATGACTAAGTCCAAAAAAAATTTTTTTCAATTTTACCCCCGTGGGATATATATTCTACACACACACATTTTGAATTCTCCTGGTGTACCCTCACACATATTATTCCCTCATTTAGTGGATATTTTCACAAAAAAGTGAAATTTTCTAAAATCCAAAATATTGTCTGAAAACGACTAAATATCAAGGACTCATTGGGCGAATCGCTCTGGAACTGAAATCGTAATGCTCACTGACATTTCCCCTATCTGAAAGTCTGATAAACGCTGGAAAAATGACTAAGTCCAAAAAAAAAAAATTTTTCAACTTTTTTCAATTTTACCCCCGTGGGATATATATTCTACCCACACACATTTGGAATTCTCCTGGGGTACCCTCACACATATTATTCCCTCATTTAGTGGATATTTTCACAAAAAAGTGAAATTTTCAAAAATCCAGAAACTTGTCTGAAAACGACTAAATATCAAGGACTCATTGGGCGAATCGCTCTGGAACTGAAATCGTAATGCTCACTGACATTTCCCCTATCTGAAAGTCTGATAAACGCTGGAAAAATGACTAAGTCCAAAAAAAAAAATTTTTCAACTTTTTTCAATTTTACCCCCGTGGGATATATATTCTACCCACACACATTTGGAACTCTCCTGGGGTACCCTCACACATATTATTCCCTCATTTAGTGGATATTTTCACAAAAAAGAGAAATTTTCAAAAATCCAAAATATTGGCTGAAAACGCCTAAATATCAAGGACTCATTGGGCGAATTGCTCTGGAACTGAAATCGGAACACTCACTGACATTTGCCCTATCTGAAAGTCTGATAAACGCCGGAAAAATGACTAAGTCCAAAAAAAAATTTTTTTCAACTTTTTTCAATTCACAACCGTGGGATATATATTCTACACACACATTTGGAATTCTCCTGGGGTACCCTCACACATATTATTCCCTCATTTAGTGGATATTTTCACAAAAAAGTGAAATTTTCAAAAATCCAAAATATTGGCTGAAAACGACTAAATATAAAGGACTCATTGGGCGAATCGCTCTGGAACTGAAATCGGAACGCTCACTGACATTTGCCCTATCTGAAAGTCTGATAAACCCCGGAAAAATGACTAAGTCCAAAAAAAAAATTTTTTTCAACTTTTTTCAATTTTACCCCCGTGGGATATATATTCTACACAAACACATTTGGAATTCTCCTGGGGTACCCTCACACATATTATTCCCTCATTTAGTGGATATTTTCACAAAAAAGAGAAATTTTCAAAAATCCAAAATATTGGCTGAAAACGACTAAATATCAAGGACTCATTGGGCGAATCGCTCTGGAACTGAAATCGGAATGCTCACTGACATTTGCCCTATCTGAAAGTCTGTTAAACGCCGGAAAAATGACTAAGTCCAAAAAAAATTTTTTTCAATTTTACCCCCGTGGGATATATATTCTACACACACACATTTTGAATTCTCCTGGTGTACCCTCACACATATTATTCCCTCATTTAGTGGATATTTTCACAAAAAAGTGAAATTTTCTAAAATCCAAAATATTGTCTGAAAACGACTAAATATCAAGGACTCATTGGGCGAATCGCTCTGGAACTGAAATCGTAATGCTCACTGACATTTCCCCTATCTGAAAGTCTGATAAACGCTGGAAAAATGACTAAGTCCAAAAAAAAAAAATTTTTCAACTTTTTTCAATTTTACCCCCGTGGGATATATATTCTACCCACACACATTTGGAATTCTCCTGGGGTACCCTCACACATATTATTCCCTCATTTAGTGGATATTTTCACAAAAAAGTGAAATTTTCAAAAATCCAGAAACTTGTCTGAAAACGACTAAATATCAAGGACTCATTGGGCGAATCGCTCTGGAACTGAAATCGTAATGCTCACTGACATTTCCCCTATCTGAAAGTCTGATAAACGCTGGAAAAATGACTAAGTCCAAAAAAAAAAATTTTTCAACTTTTTTCAATTTTACCCCCGTGGGATATATATTCTACCCACACACATTTGGAACTCTCCTGGGGTACCCTCACACATATTATTCCCTCATTTAGTGGATATTTTCACAAAAAAGAGAAATTTTCAAAAATCCAAAATATTGGCTGAAAACGCCTAAATATCAAGGACTCATTGGGCGAATTGCTCTGGAACTGAAATCGGAACACTCACTGACATTTGCCCTATCTGAAAGTCTGATAAACGCCGGAAAAATGACTAAGTCCAAAAAAAAATTTTTTTCAACTTTTTTCAATTCACAACCGTGGGATATATATTCTACACACACATTTGGAATTCTCCTGGGGTACCCTCACACATATTATTCCCTCATTTAGTGGATATTTTCACAAAAAAGTGAAATTTTCAAAAATCCAAAATATTGGCTGAAAACGACTAAATATAAAGGACTCATTGGGCGAATCGCTCTGGAACTGAAATCGGAACGCTCACTGACATTTGCCCTATCTGAAAGTCTGATAAACCCCGGAAAAATGACTAAGTCCAAAAAAAAATTTTTTTCAACTTTTTTCAATTTTACCCCCGTGGGATATATATTCTACCCACACACATTTGGAACTCTCCTGGGGTACCCTCACACATATTATTCTCTCATTTAGTGGATATTTTCACAAAAAAGTGAAATTTACAAAAATCCAGAAAATTGGCTGAAAACGACTAAATATCAAGGACTCATTGGGCGAATCGCTCTGGAACTGAAATCGCAACGCTCACTGACATTTGCCCTATCTGAAAGTCTGATAAACGCCAGAAAAATGACTAAGTCCAAAAATTTTTTTTTCAATTTTACCCCCGTGAGATATATATTCTACCCACACACATTTGGAACTCTCCTGGGGTACCCTCACACATATTATTCCCTCATTTAGTGGATATTTTCACAAAAAAGAGAAATTTTCAAAAATCCAAAATATTGGCTGAAAACGCCTAAATATCAAGGACTCATTGGGCGAATTGCTCTGGAACTGAAATCGGAACACTCACTGACATTTGCCCTATCTGAAAGTCTGATAAACGCCGGAAAAATGACTAAGTCCAAAAAAAAATTTTTTTCAACTTTTTTCAATTCACAACCGTGGGATATATATTCTACACACACATTTGGAATTCTCCTGGGGTACCCTCACACATATTATTCCCTCATTTAGTGGATATTTTCACAAAAAAGTGAAATTTTCAAAAATCCAAAATATTGGCTGAAAACGACTAAATATAAAGGACTCATTGGGCGAATCGCTCTGGAACTGAAATCGGAACGCTCACTGACATTTGCCCTCTCTGAAAGTCTGATAAACCCCCGAAAAATGACTAAGTCCAAAAAAATTTTTTTTCAATTTTACCCCCGTGGGATATATATTCTACACACAAACATTTGGAATTCTCCTGGTGTACCCTCATTTAGTGGATATTTTCACAAAAAAGTGAAATTTTCAAAAATCCAAAATATTGGCTGAAAACGACTAAATATAAAGGACTCATTGGGCGAATCGCTCTGGAACTGAAATCGGAACGCTCACTGACATTTGCCCTATCTGAAAGTCTGATAAACCCCCGAAAAATGACTAAGTGAAAAAAAAAATTTTTTTCAACTTTTTCAATTTTACCCCCTTGGGATATATATTCTACCCACACACATTTGGAACTCTCCTGGGGTACCCTCACACATATTATTCTCTCATTTAGTGGATATTTTCACAAAAAAGTGAAATTTACAAAAATCCAGAAAATTTCCTGAAAACGACTAAATATCAAGGACTCATTGGGCGAATCGCTCTGGAACTGAAATCGGAACGCTCACTGACATCTGCCCTATCTGAAAGTCTGATAAACGCCAGAAAAATGACTAAGTCCAAACATTTTTTTTTTCAATTTTACCCCCGTGAGATATATATTCTACCCACACACATTTGGAACTCTCCTGCGGTACCCTCACACATATTATTCCCTCATTTAGTGGATATTTTGACAAAAAAGTGAAATTTTCAAAAATCCAAAATATTGTCTGAAAACGACTACATATCAAGGACTCATTGGGCGAATCGCTCTGGAACTGAAATCGGAACGCTCACTGACATCTGCCCTCTCTGAAAGTCTGATAAACGCCAGAAAAATGACTAAGTCCAAAAAAATTTTTTTTCAATTTTACCCCCGTGGGATATATATTCTACACACACACATTTGGAATTCTCCTGGTGTACCCTCATTTAGTGGATATTTTCACAAAAAAGTGAAATTTTCAAAAATCCAAAATATTGGCTGAAAACGCATAAATATCAAGGACTCATTGGGCGAATCGCTCTGGAACTGAAATCGGAACGCTCACTGACATTTGCCCTATCTGAAAGTCTGATAAACGCCAGAAAAAGGACTAAGTCCAAAAAATTTTTTTTTCAATTTTACCCCCTTGAGATATATATTCTACCCACACACATTTGGAACTCTCCTGGGGTACCCTCACACATACTATTCCCTCATTTAGTGGATATTTTCACAAAAAAGTGAAATTTTCAAAAATCCAAAATATTGGCTGAAAAAGACTAAATATAAAGGACTCATTGGGCGAATCGCTCTGGAACTGAAATCGGAACGCTCACTGACATTTTCCCTCTCTGAAAGTCTGATAAACCCCCGAAAAATGACTAAGTCCAAAAAAATTTTTTTTCAATTTTACCCCCGTGGGATATATATTCTACACACACACATTTGGAATTCTCCTGGTGTACCCTCATTTAGTGGATATTTTCACAAAAAAGTGAAATTTTCAAAAATCCAAAATATTGGCTGAAAACGACTAAATATAAAGGACTCATTGGGCGAATCGCTCTGGAACTGAAATCGGAACGCTCACTGACATTTGCCCTATCTGAAAGTCTGATAAACCCCCGAAAAATGACTAAGTCCAAAAAAAAATTTTTTTCAACTTTTTCAATTTTACCCCCTTGGGATATATATTCTACCCACACACATTTGGAACTCTCCTGGGGTACCCTCACACATATTATTCTCTCATTTAGTGGATATTTTCACAAAAAAGTGAAATTTACAAAAATCCAGAAAATTGGCTGAAAATGACTAAATATCAAGGACTCATTGGGCGAATCGCTCTGGAACTGAAATCGGAACGCTCACTGACATCTGCCCTATCTGAAAGTCTGATAAACGCCAGAAAAATGACTAAGTCCAAAAATTTTTTTTTTCAATTTTACCCCCGTGAGATATATATTCTACCCACACACATTTGGAACTCTCCTGCGGTACCCTCACACATATTATTCCCTCATTTAGTGGATATTTTGACAAAAAAGTGAAATTTTCAAAAATCCAAAATATTGTCTGAAAACGACTAAATAACAAGGACTCATTGGGCGAATCGCTCTGGAACTGAAATTGTAACGCTCACTGACATTTCCCCTATCTGAAAGTCTGATAAACGCTGGAAAAATGACTAAGTCCCAAAAAAATTTTTTTCAACTTTTTTCAATTTTACCCCCGTGGGATATATATTCTACCCACACACATTTGGAATTCTCCTGGGGTACCCTCACACATATTATTCCCTCATTTAGTGGATATTTTCACAAAAAAGTGAAATTTTCGAAAATCCAGAATATTGTCTGAAAACGACTAAATATCAAGGACTCATTGGGCGAATTGCTCTGGAACTGAAATCGTAATGCTCACTGACATTTCCCCTATCTGAAAGTCTGATAAACGCTGGAAAAATGACTAAGTCCAAAAAAAAAAAATTTTTCAACTTTTTTCAATTTTACCCCCGTGGGATATATATTCTACCCACACACCTTTGGAACTCTCCTGGGGTACCCTCACACATATTATTCCCTCATTTAGTGGATATTTTCACAAAAAAGAGAAATTTTCAAAAATCCAAATATTGGCTGAAAACGCCTAAATATCAAGGACTCATTGGGCGAATCGCTCTGGAACTGAAATCGGAACGCTCACTGACATTTGGCCTATCTGAAAGTCTGATAAACGCCAGAAAAATGACTAAGTCCAAAAAATTTTTTTTTCAATTTTACCCCCGTGAGATATATATTCTACCCACACACATTTGGAACTCTCCTGGGGTACCCTCACACATATTATTCCCTCATTTAGTGGATATTTTCACAAAAAAGTGAAATTTTCAAAAATCCAGAATATTGGCTGAAAACGACTAAATAACAAGGACTCAATGGGCGAATCGCTCTGGAACTGAAATTGGAACGCTCACTGACATTTCCACTATCTGAAAGTCTGATGAACGCTGGAAAAATGACTAAGTCCCAAGAAAATTTTTTTCAACTTTTTTCAATTTTACCCCCGTGGGATATATATTCTACCCACACACATTTGGAATTCTCCTGGGTTACCCTCACACATATTATTCCCTCATTTAGTGGATATTTTCACAAAAAAGTGAAATTTTCAAAAATCCAAAATATTGGCTGAAAACGACTAAATATCAAGGACTCATTGGGCGAATCGTTCTGGAACTGAAATCGGAACGCTCACTGACATTTGCCCTCTCTGAAAGTCTGATAAACGCCAGAAAAATGACTAAGTCCAAAAAAATTTTTTTTCAATTTTACCCCCGTGGGATATATATTCTACCCACACACATTTGGACCTCTCCTGGGGTACCCTCACACATATTATTCCCTCATTTAGTGTATATTTTCAAAAAAAAGTGAAATTTACAAAAATCCAGAAAATTGGCTGAAAACGACTAAATATCAAGGACTCATTGGGCGAATCGCTCTGGAACTGAAATCGGAACGCTCACTGACATTTGCCCTATCTGAAAGTCTGATAAACGCCAGAAAAAGGACTAAGTCCAAAAAATTTTTTTTTCAATTTTACCCCCTTGAGATATATATTCTACCCACACACATTTGGAACTCTCCTGGGGTACCCTCACACATATTATTCCCTCATTTAGTGGATATTTTCACAAAAAAGTGAAATTTTCAAAAATCCAGAATATTGTCTGAAAACGACTAAATATCAAGGACTCATTGGGCGAATTGCTCTGGAACTGAAATCGTAATGCTCACTGACATTTCCCCTATCTGAAAGTCTGATAAACGCTGGAAAAATGACTAAGTCCAAAAAAAAAAAATTTTTCAACTTTTTTCAATTTTACCCCCGTGGGATATATATTCTACCCACACACATTTTGAACTCTCCTGGGGTACCCTCACACATATTATTCCCTCATTTAGTGGATATTTTCACAAAAAAGAGAAATATTCAAAAATCCAATATTGGCTGAAAACGCCTAAATATCAAGGACTCATTGGGCGAATCGCTCTGGAACTGAAATCGGAACGCTCACTGACATTTGGCCTATCTGAAAGTCTGATAAACGCCAGAAAAATGACTAAGTCCAAAAAATTTTTTTTTCAATTTTACCCCCGTGAGATATATATTCTACCCACACACATTTGGAACTCTCCTGGGGTACCCTCACACATATTATTCCCTCATTTAGTGGATATTTTCACAAAAAAGTGAAATTTTCAAAAATCCAAAATATTGGCTGAAAACGACTAAATATCAAGGACTCATTGGGCGAATCGCTCTGGAACTGAAATCGGAACGCTCACTGACATTTGCCCTCTCTGAAAGTCTGATAAACGCCAGAAAAATGACTAAGTCCAAAAAATTTTTTTTTCAATTTTACCCCCGTGGGATATATATTCTACACACACACATTTGGAATTCTCCTGGTGTGCCCTCATTTAGTGGATATTTTCACAAAAAAGTGAAATTTTCAAAAATCCAAAATATTGGCTGAAAACGACTAAATATAAAGGACTCATTGGGCGAATCGCTCTGGAACTGAAATCGGAACGCTCACTGACATTTGCCCTATCTGAAAGTCTGATAAACCCCGGAAAAATGACTAAGTCCAAAAAAAAATTTTTTTCAACTTTTTTCAATTTTACCCCCGTGGGATATATATTCTACCCACACACATTTGGAACTCTCCTGGGGTACCCTCACACATATTATTCTCTCATTTAGTGGATATTTTCACAAAAAAGTGAAATTTACAAAAATCCAGAAAATTGGCTGAAAACGACTAAATATCAAGGACTCATTGGGCGAATCGCTCTGGAACTGAAATCGGAACGCTCACTGACATTTGCCCTATCTGAAAGTCTGATAAACGCCAGAAAAATGACTAAGTCCAAAAATTTTTTTTTCAATTTTACCCCCGTGAGATATATATTCTACCCACACACATTTGGAACTCTCCTGGGGTACCCTCACACATATTATTCCCTCATTTAGTGGATATTTTCACAAAAAAGTGAAATTTTCAAAAATCCAGAAACTTGTCTGAAAACGACTAAATATCAAGGACTCATTGGGCGAATCGCTCTGGAACTGAAATCGTAATGCTCACTGACATTTCCCCTATCTGAAAGTCTGATAAACGCTGGAAAAATGACTAAGTCCAAAAAAAAAATTTTTCAACTTTTTTCAATTTTACCCCCGTGGGATATATATTCTACCCACACACATTTGGAACTCTCCTGGGGTACCCTCACACATATTATTCCCTCATTTAGTGGATATTTTCACAAAAAAGAGAAATTTTCAAAAATCCAAAATATTGGCTGAAAACGCCTAAATATCAAGGACTCATTGGGCGAATTGCTCTGGAACTGAAATCGGAACACTCACTGACATTTGCCCTATCTGAAAGTCTGATAAACGCCGGAAAAATGACTAAGTCCAAAAAAAAATTTTTTTCAACTTTTTTCAATTCACAACCGTGGGATATATATTCTACACACACATTTGGAATTCTCCTGGGGTACCCTCACACATATTATTCCCTCATTTAGTGGATATTTTCACAAAAAAGTGAAATTTTCAAAAATCCAAAATATTGGCTGAAAACGCCTAAATATCAAGGACTCATTGGGCGAATCGCTCTGGAACTGAAATCGGAATGCTCACTGACATTTGCCCTATCTGAAAGTCTGATAAACGCAGGAAAAATGACTAAGTCCAAAAAAAAAATTTTTTTCAACTTTTTTCAATTTTACCCCCGTGGGATATATATTCTACACAAACACATTTGGAATTCTCCTGGGGTACCCTCACACATATTATTCCCTCATTTAGTGGATATTTTCACAAAAAAGAGAAATTTTCAAAAATCCAAAATATTGGCTGAAAACGACTAAATATCAAGGACTCATTGGGCGAATCGCTCTGGAACTGAAATCGGAATGCTCACTGACATTTGCCCTATCTGAAAGTCTGTTAAACGCCGGAAAAATGACTAAGTCCAAAAAAAATTTTTTTCAATTTTACCCCCGTGGGATATATATTCTACACACACACATTTTGAATTCTCCTGGTGTACCCTCACACATATTATTCCCTCATTTAGTGGATATTTTCACAAAAAAGTGAAATTTTCTAAAATCCAAAATATTGTCTGAAAACGACTAAATATCAAGGACTCATTGGGCGAATCGCTCTGGAACTGAAATCGTAATGCTCACTGACATTTCCCCTATCTGAAAGTCTGATAAACGCTGGAAAAATGACTAAGTCCAAAAAAAAAAAATTTTTCAACTTTTTTCAATTTTACCCCCGTGGGATATATATTCTACCCACACACATTTGGAATTCTCCTGGGGTACCCTCACACATATTATTCCCTCATTTAGTGGATATTTTCACAAAAAAGTGAAATTTTCAAAAATCCAGAAACTTGTCTGAAAACGACTAAATATCAAGGACTCATTGGGCGAATCGCTCTGGAACTGAAATCGTAATGCTCACTGACATTTCCCCTATCTGAAAGTCTGATAAACGCTGGAAAAATGACTAAGTCCAAAAAAAAAAATTTTTCAACTTTTTTCAATTTTACCCCCGTGGGATATATATTCTACCCACACACATTTGGAACTCTCCTGGGGTACCCTCACACATATTATTCCCTCATTTAGTGGATATTTTCACAAAAAAGAGAAATTTTCAAAAATCCAAAATATTGGCTGAAAACGCCTAAATATCAAGGACTCATTGGGCGAATTGCTCTGGAACTGAAATCGGAACACTCACTGACATTTGCCCTATCTGAAAGTCTGATAAACGCCGGAAAAATGACTAAGTCCAAAAAAAAATTTTTTTCAACTTTTTTCAATTCACAACCGTGGGATATATATTCTACACACACATTTGGAATTCTCCTGGGGTACCCTCACACATATTATTCCCTCATTTAGTGGATATTTTCACAAAAAAGTGAAATTTTCAAAAATCCAAAATATTGGCTGAAAACGACTAAATATAAAGGACTCATTGGGCGAATCGCTCTGGAACTGAAATCGGAACGCTCACTGACATTTGCCCTATCTGAAAGTCTGATAAACCCCGGAAAAATGACTAAGTCCAAAAAAAAAATTTTTTTCAACTTTTTTCAATTTTACCCCCGTGGGATATATATTCTACACAAACACATTTGGAATTCTCCTGGGGTACCCTCACACATATTATTCCCTCATTTAGTGGATATTTTCACAAAAAAGAGAAATTTTCAAAAATCCAAAATATTGGCTGAAAACGACTAAATATCAAGGACTCATTGGGCGAATCGCTCTGGAACTGAAATCGGAATGCTCACTGACATTTGCCCTATCTGAAAGTCTGTTAAACGCCGGAAAAATGACTAAGTCCAAAAAAAATTTTTTTCAATTTTACCCCCGTGGGATATATATTCTACACACACACATTTTGAATTCTCCTGGTGTACCCTCACACATATTATTCCCTCATTTAGTGGATATTTTCACAAAAAAGTGAAATTTTCTAAAATCCAAAATATTGTCTGAAAACGACTAAATATCAAGGACTCATTGGGCGAATCGCTCTGGAACTGAAATCGTAATGCTCACTGACATTTCCCCTATCTGAAAGTCTGATAAACGCTGGAAAAATGACTAAGTCCAAAAAAAAAAAATTTTTCAACTTTTTTCAATTTTACCCCCGTGGGATATATATTCTACCCACACACATTTGGAATTCTCCTGGGGTACCCTCACACATATTATTCCCTCATTTAGTGGATATTTTCACAAAAAAGTGAAATTTTCAAAAATCCAGAAACTTGTCTGAAAACGACTAAATATCAAGGACTCATTGGGCGAATCGCTCTGGAACTGAAATCGTAATGCTCACTGACATTTCCCCTATCTGAAAGTCTGATAAACGCTGGAAAAATGACTAAGTCCAAAAAAAAAAATTTTTCAACTTTTTTCAATTTTACCCCCGTGGGATATATATTCTACCCACACACATTTGGAACTCTCCTGGGGTACCCTCACACATATTATTCCCTCATTTAGTGGATATTTTCACAAAAAAGAGAAATTTTCAAAAATCCAAAATATTGGCTGAAAACGCCTAAATATCAAGGACTCATTGGGCGAATTGCTCTGGAACTGAAATCGGAACACTCACTGACATTTGCCCTATCTGAAAGTCTGATAAACGCCGGAAAAATGACTAAGTCCAAAAAAAAATTTTTTTCAACTTTTTTCAATTCACAACCGTGGGATATATATTCTACACACACATTTGGAATTCTCCTGGGGTACCCTCACACATATTATTCCCTCATTTAGTGGATATTTTCACAAAAAAGTGAAATTTTCAAAAATCCAAAATATTGGCTGAAAACGACTAAATATAAAGGACTCATTGGGCGAATCGCTCTGGAACTGAAATCGGAACGCTCACTGACATTTGCCCTATCTGAAAGTCTGATAAACCCCGGAAAAATGACTAAGTCCAAAAAAAAATTTTTTTCAACTTTTTTCAATTTTACCCCCGTGGGATATATATTCTACCCACACACATTTGGAACTCTCCTGGGGTACCCTCACACATATTATTCTCTCATTTAGTGGATATTTTCACAAAAAAGTGAAATTTACAAAAATCCAGAAAATTGGCTGAAAACGACTAAATATCAAGGACTCATTGGGCGAATCGCTCTGGAACTGAAATCGCAACGCTCACTGACATTTGCCCTATCTGAAAGTCTGATAAACGCCAGAAAAATGACTAAGTCCAAAAATTTTTTTTTCAATTTTACCCCCGTGAGATATATATTCTACCCACACACATTTGGAACTCTCCTGGGGTACCCTCACACATATTATTCCCTCATTTAGTGGATATTTTCACAAAAAAGAGAAATTTTCAAAAATCCAAAATATTGGCTGAAAACGCCTAAATATCAAGGACTCATTGGGCGAATTGCTCTGGAACTGAAATCGGAACACTCACTGACATTTGCCCTATCTGAAAGTCTGATAAACGCCGGAAAAATGACTAAGTCCAAAAAAAAATTTTTTTCAACTTTTTTCAATTCACAACCGTGGGATATATATTCTACACACACATTTGGAATTCTCCTGGGGTACCCTCACACATATTATTCCCTCATTTAGTGGATATTTTCACAAAAAAGTGAAATTTTCAAAAATCCAGAAACTTGTCTGAAAACGACTAAATATCAAGGACTCATTGGGCGAATCGCTCTGGAACTGAAATCGTAATGCTCACTGACATTTCCCCTATCTGAAAGTCTGATAAACGCTGGAAAAATGACTAAGTCCAAAAAAAAAAATTTTTCAACTTTTTTCAATTTTACCCCCGTGGGATATATATTCTACCCACACACATTTGGAACTCTCCTGGGGTACCCTCACACATATTATTCCCTCATTTAGTGGATATTTTCACAAAAAAGAGAAATTTTCAAAAATCCAAAATATTGGCTGAAAACGCCTAAATATCAAGGACTCATTGGGCGAATTGCTCTGGAACTGAAATCGGAACACTCACTGACATTTGCCCTATCTGAAAGTCTGATAAACGCCGGAAAAATGACTAAGTCCAAAAAAAAATTTTTTTCAACTTTTTTCAATTCACAACCGTGGGATATATATTCTACACACACATTTGGAATTCTCCTGGGGTACCCTCACACATATTATTCCCTCATTTAGTGGATATTTTCACAAAAAAGTGAAATTTTCAAAAATCCAAAATATTGGCTGAAAACGACTAAATATAAAGGACTCATTGGGCGAATCGCTCTGGAACTGAAATCGGAACGCTCACTGACATTTGCCCTATCTGAAAGTCTGATAAACCCCGGAAAAATGACTAAGTCCAAAAAAAAATTTTTTTCAACTTTTTTCAATTTTACCCCCGTGGGATATATATTCTACCCACACACATTTGGAACTCTCCTGGGGTACCCTCACACATATTATTCTCTCATTTAGTGGATATTTTCACAAAAAAGTGAAATTTACAAAAATCCAGAAAATTGGCTGAAAACGACTAAATATCAAGGACTCATTGGGCGAATCGCTCTGGAACTGAAATCGCAACGCTCACTGACATTTGCCCTATCTGAAAGTCTGATAAACGCCAGAAAAATGACTAAGTCCAAAAATTTTTTTTTCAATTTTACCCCCGTGAGATATATATTCTACCCACACACATTTGGAACTCTCCTGGGGTACCCTCACACATATTATTCCCTCATTTAGTGGATATTTTCACAAAAAAGAGAAATTTTCAAAAATCCAAAATATTGGCTGAAAACGCCTAAATATCAAGGACTCATTGGGCGAATTGCTCTGGAACTGAAATCGGAACACTCACTGACATTTGCCCTATCTGAAAGTCTGATAAACGCCGGAAAAATGACTAAGTCCAAAAAAAAATTTTTTTCAACTTTTTTCAATTCACAACCGTGGGATATATATTCTACACACACATTTGGAATTCTCCTGGGGTACCCTCACACATATTATTCCCTCATTTAGTGGATATTTTCACAAAAAAGTGAAATTTTCAAAAATCCAGAAACTTGTCTGAAAACGACTAAATATCAAGGACTCATTGGGCGAATCGCTCTGGAACTGAAATCGTAATGCTCACTGACATTTCCCCTATCTGAAAGTCTGATAAACGCTGGAAAAATGACTAAGTCCAAAAAAAAAAAATTTTTCAACTTTTTTCAATTTTACCCCCGTGGGATATATATTCTACCCACACACATTTGGAACTCTCCTGGGGTACCCTCACACATATTATTCCCTCATTTAGTGGATATTTTCACAAAAAAGTGAAATTTACAAAAATCCAGAAAATTGGCTGAAAACGACTAAATATCAAGGACTCATTGGGCGAATCGCTCTGGAACTGAAATCGGAACGCTCACTGACATTTGCCCTATCTGAAAGTCTGATAAACGCCAGAAAAATGACTAAGTCCAAAAATTTTTTTTTCAATTTTACCCCCGTGAGATATATATTCTACCCACACACATTTGGAACTCTCCTGGGGTACCCTCACACATATTATTCCCTCATTTAGTGGATATTTTCACAAAAAAGTGAAATTTTCAAAAATCCAGAAACTTGTCTGAAAACGACTAAATATCAAGGACTCATTGGGCGAATCGCTCTGGAACTGAAATCGTAATGCTCACTGACATTTCCCCTATCTGAAAGTCTGATAAACGCTGGAAAAATGACTAAGTCCAAAAAAAAAATTTTTCAACTTTTTTCAATTTTACCCCCGTGGGATATATATTCTACCCACACACATTTGGAACTCTCCTGGGGTACCCTCACACATATTATTCCCTCATTTAGTGGATATTTTCACAAAAAAGAGAAATTTTCAAAAATCCAAAATATTGGCTGAAAACGCCTAAATATCAAGGACTCATTGGGCGAATTGCTCTGGAACTGAAATCGGAACACTCACTGACATTTGCCCTATCTGAAAGTCTGATAAACGCCGGAAAAATGACTAAGTCCAAAAAAAAATTTTTTTCAACTTTTTTCAATTCACAACCGTGGGATATATATTCTACACACACATTTGGAATTCTCCTGGGGTACCCTCACACATATTATTCCCTCATTTAGTGGATATTTTCACAAAAAAGTGAAATTTTCAAAAATCCAAAATATTGGCTGAAAACGCCTAAATATCAAGGACTCATTGGGCGAATCGCTCTGGAACTGAAATCGGAATGCTCACTGACATTTGCCCTATCTGAAAGTCTGATAGACGCAGGAAAAATGACTAAGTCCAAAAAAAAAATTTTTTTCAACTTTTTTCAATTTTACCCCCGTGGGATATATATTCTACACAAACACATTTGGAATTCTCCTGGGGTACCCTCACACATATTATTCCCTCATTTAGTGGATATTTTCACAAAAAAGAGAAATTTTCAAAAATCCAAAATATTGGCTGAAAACGACTAAATATCAAGGACTCATTGGGCGAATCGCTCTGGAACTGAAATCGGAATGCTCACTGACATTTGCCCTATCTGAAAGTCTGATAAACGCCGGAAAAATGACTAAGTCCAAAAAAAATTTTTTTCAATTTTACCCCCGTGGGATATATATTCTACACACACACATTTTGAATTCTCCTGGTGTACCCTCACACATATTATTCCCTCATTTAGTGGATATTTTCACAAAAAAGTGAAATTTTCTAAAATCCAAAATATTGGCTGAAAACGCCTAAATATCAAGGACTCATTGGGCGAATCGCTCTGGAACTGAAATCGGAATGCTCACTGACATTTGCCCTATCTGAAAGTCTGATAAACGCAGGAAAAATGACTAAGTCCAAAAAAAAAATTTTTTTCAACTTTTTTCAATTTTACCCCCGTGGGATATATATTCTACACAAACACATTTGGAATTCTCCTGGGGTACCCTCACACATATTATTCCCTCATTTAGTGGATATTTTCACAAAAAAGAGAAATTTTCAAAAATCCAAAATATTGGCTGAAAACGACTAAATATCAAGGACTCATTGGGTGGATCGCTCTGGAACTGAAATCGGAACGCTCACAGACATTTGCCCTATCTGAAAGTCTGATAAACGCCGGAAAAATGACTAAGTCCAAAAATTTTTTTTCAATTTTACCCCCGTGAGATATATATTCTACCCACACACATTTGGAACTCTCCTGGGGTACCCTCACACATATTATTCCCTTATTTAGTGGATATTTTCACAAAAAAGTGAAATTTTCAAAAATCCAGAAACTTGTCTGAAAACGACTAAATATCAAGGACTCATTGGGCGAATCGCTCTGGAACTGAAATCGTAATGCTCACTGACATTTCCCCTATCTGAAAGTCTGATAAACGCCGGAAAAATGACTAAGTCCAAAAAAAATTTTTTTCAATTTTACCCCCGTGGGATATATATTCTACACACACACATTTTGAATTCTCCTGGTGTACCCTCACACATATTATTCCCTCATTTAGTGGATATTTTCACAAAAAAGTGAAATTTTCTAAAATCCAAAATATTGTCTGAAAACGACTAAATATCAAGGACTCATTGGGCGAATCGCTCTGGAACTGAAATCGTAATGCTCACTGACATTTCCCCTATCTGAAAGTCTGATAAACGCTGGAAAAATGACTAAGTCCAAAAAAAAAAAATTTTTCAACTTTTTTCAATTTTACCCCCGTGGGATATATATTCTACCCACACACATTTGGAATTCTCCTGGGGTACCCTCACACATATTATTCCCTCATTTAGTGGATATTTTCACAAAAAAGTGAAATTTTCAAAAATCCAGAAACTTGTCTGAAAACGACTAAATATCAAGGACTCATTGGGCGAATCGCTCTGGAACTGAAATCGTAATGCTCACTGACATTTCCCCTATCTGAAAGTCTGATAAACGCTGGAAAAATGACTAAGTCCAAAAAAAAAAATTTTTCAACTTTTTTCAATTTTACCCCCGTGGGATATATATTCTACCCACACACATTTGGAACTCTCCTGGGGTACCCTCACACATATTATTCCCTCATTTAGTGGATATTTTCACAAAAAAGAGAAATTTTCAAAAATCCAAAATATTGGCTGAAAACGCCTAAATATCAAGGACTCATTGGGCGAATTGCTCTGGAACTGAAATCGGAACACTCACTGACATTTGCCCTATCTGAAAGTCTGATAAACGCCGGAAAAATGACTAAGTCCAAAAAAAAAATTTTTTTCAACTTTTTTCAATTTTACCCCCGTGGGATATATATTCTACACACACACATTTGGAATTCTCCTGGGGTACCCTCACACATATTATTCCCTCATTTAGTGGATATTTTCACAAAAAAGTGAAATTTTCAAAAATCCAAAATATTGGCTGAAAACGACTAAATATCAAGGACTCATTGGGTGAATCGCTCTGGAACTGAAATCGGAACGCTCACTGACATTTGCCCTATCTGAAAGTCTGATAAACGCCGGAAAAATGACTAAGTCCAAAAAAAATTTTTTTCAATTTTACCCCCGTGGGATATATATTCTACACACACACATTTTGAATTCTCCTGGTGTACCCTCACACATATTATTCCCTCATTTAGTGGATATTTTCACAAAAAAGTGAAATTTTCTAAAATCCAAAATATTGTCTGAAAACGACTAAATATCAAGGACTCATTGGGCGAATCGCTCTGGAACTGAAATCGTAATGCTCACTGACATTTCCCCTATCTGAAAGTCTGATAAACGCTGGAAAAATGACTAAGTCCAAAAAAAAAAAATTTTTCAACTTTTTTCAATTTTACCCCCGTGGGATATATATTCTACCCACACACATTTGGAATTCTCCTGGAGTACCCTCACACATATTATTCACTCATTTAGTGGATATTTTCACAAAAAAGTGAAATTTACAAAAATCCAGAAAATTGGCTGAAAACGACTAAATATCAAGGACTCATTGCGCGAATCGCTCTGGAACTGAAATCGGAACGCTCACTGACATTTGGCCTATCTGAAAGTCTGATAAACGCCAGAAAAATGACTAAGTCCAAAAAATTTTTTTTTCAATTTTACCCCCGTGAGATATATATTCTACCCACACACATTTGGAACTCTCCTGGGGTACCCTCACACATATTATTCCCTCATTTAGTGGATATTTTCACAAAAAAGTGAAATTTTCAAAAATCCAGAAACTTGTCTGAAAACGACTAAATATCAAGGACTCATTGGGCGAATCGCTCTGGAACTGAAATCGTAATGCTCACTGACATTTCCCCTATCTGAAAGTCTGATAAACGCTGGAAAAATGACTAAGTCCAAAAAAAAAAATTTTTCAACTTTTTTCAATTTTACCCCCGTGGGATATATATTCTACCCACACACATTTGGAACTCTCCTGGGGTACCCTCACACATATTATTCCCTCATTTAGTGGATATTTTCACAAAAAAGAGAAATTTTCAAAAATCCAAAATATTGGCTGAAAACGCCTAAATATCAAGGACTCATTGGGCGAATTGCTCTGGAACTGAAATCGGAACACTCACTGACATTTGCCCTATCTGAAAGTCTGATAAACGCCGGAAAAATGACTAAGTGCAAAAAAAAATTTTTTTCAACTTTTTTCAATTCACAACCGTGGGATATATATTCTACACACACATTTGGAATTCTCCTGGGGTACCCTCACACATATTATTCCCTCATTTAGTGGATATTTTCACAAAAAAGTGAAATTTTCAAAAATCCAAAATATTGGCTGAAAACGACTAAATATCAAGGACTCATTGGGCGAATCGCTCTGGAACTGAAATCGGAACGCTCACTGACATTTGCCCTATCTGAAAGTCTGATAAACGCCGGAAAAATGACTAAGTCCAAAAAAAATTTTTTTCAATTTTTCCCTCGTGGGATATATATTCTACACACACACATTTTGAATTCTCCTGGTGTACCCTCACACATATTATTCCCTCATTTAGTGGATATTTTCACAAAAAAGAGAAATTTTCAGAAATCCAAAATATTGGCTGAAAACGACTAAATATCAAGCACTCATTGGGCGAATCGCTCTGGAAGTGAAATCGGAACGCTCACTGACATTTGCCCTATCTGAAAGTCTGATAAACGCCAGAAAAATGACTAAGTCCAAAAATTTTTTTTTTCAATTTTACCCCCGTGGGATATATATTCTACCCACACACATTTGGACCTCTCCTGGGGTACCCTCACACATATTATTCCCTCATTTAGTGTATATTTTCACAAAAAAGTGAAATTTACAAAAATCCAGAAAATTGGCTGAAAACGACTAAATATCAAGGACTCATTGGGCGAATCGCTCTGGAACTGAAATCGGAACGCTCACTGACATTTGCACTATCTGAAAGTCTGATAAACGATGGAAAAATGACTAAGTCCAAAAAAAAAAGTTTTTCAACTTTTTTCAATTTTACCCCCGTGGGATATATATTCTACCCACACACATTTGGAACTCTCCTGGGGTACCCTCACACATATTATCCCTCATTTAGTGGATATTTTCACAAAAAAGTGAAATTTTCAAAAATCCAGAAAATTGTCTGAAAACGACTAAATATCAAGGAATCATTGGGCGAATCGCTCTGGAACTGAAATCATAATGCTCACTGACATTTCCCCTATCTGAAAGTCTGATAAACGATGGAAAAATGACTAAGTCCAAAAAAAAAAATTTTTCAACTTTTTTCAATTTTACCCCCGTGGGATATATATTCTACACACACACATTTGAAATTCTCCTCGGGTACCCTCACACATATTATTCCCTCATTTAGTGGATATTTTCACAAAAAAGTGAAATTTTCAAAAATCCAAAATATTGGCTGAAAACGCCAAGGACTCATTGGGCGAATCGCTCTGGAACTGAAATCGGAACGCTCACTGACATTTGCCCTATCTGAAAGTCTGATAAATGCCGGAAAAATGACTAAGTCCAAAAAAAAAATTTTTCAACTTTTTTCAATTTTACCCCCGTGGGATATATATTCTACACACACACATTTGGAACTCTCCTGGGGTACCCTCACACATATTATTCCCTCATTTAGTGGATATTTTCACAAAAAAGTGAAATTTTCAAAAATCCAAAATATTGGCTGAAAACGACTAAATATCAAGGACTCATTGGGCGAATCGCTCTGGAACTGATAATCGGAATGCTCACTGACATTTGCCCTATCTGAAAGTCTGATAAACGCCAGAAAAATGACTAGGTCCAAAAAATTTTTTTTTCAATTTTACCCCCATGGGATATATATTCTACCCACACACATTTGGAACTCTCCTGGGGTACCCTCACACATATTATCCCCTCATTTAGTGGATATTTTCACAAAAAAGTGAAATTTTCAAAAATCCAGAAAATTGTCTGAAAACGACTAAATATCAAGGACTCATTGGACGAATCGCTCTGGAACTGAAATCATAATGCTCACTGACATTTTTCCTATCTGAAAGTCTGATAAACGATGGAAAAATGACTAAGTCCCAAAAAAATTTTTTTCAATTTTACCCCGTGGGATATATATTCTACCCACACACATTTGGACCTCTCCTGGGGTACCCTCACACATATTATTCCCTCATTTATTGTATATTTTCACAAAAAAGTGAAATTTACAAAAATCCAGAAAATTGGCTGAAAACGACTAAATATCAAGGACTCATTGGGCGAATCGCTCTGGAACTGAAATCGGAACGCTCACTGACATTTGCCCTATCTGAAAGTCTGATAAACGACAGAAAAAGTACTAAGTCCAAAAAATTTTTTTTTAAATTTTACCCCCGTGAGATATATATTCTACCCACACACATTTGGAACTCTCCTGGGGTACCCTCACACATATTATTCCCTCATTTAGTGGATATTTTCACAAAAAAGAGAAATTTTCAAAAATCCAAAATATTGGCTGAAAACGACTAAATATCAAGGACTCATTGGTCTAATCGCTCTGGAACTGAAATCGGAACGCTCACTCACATTTGCCCTATCTGAAAGTCTGATAAACGCCGGAAAATGACTAAGTCCAAAAAAAATTTTTTACAACTTTTTTCAATTTTACCCCCGTGGGATATATATTCTACCCACACACATTTGGAACTCTCCTGGGGTACCCTCACACATATTATCCCCTCATTTAGTGGATATTTTCACAAAAAAGTGAAATTTTCAAAAATCCAGAAAATTGAAAACGACTAAATATCAAGGACTCATTGGGCGAATCGCTCTGGAACTGAAATCATAATGCTCACTGACATTTCCCCTATCTGAAAGTCTGATAAGCGATGGAAAAATGACTAAGTCCAAAAAAAAAATGTTTCAACTTTTTTCAATTTTACCCCCGTGGGATATATATTCTACACACACACATTTGGAATTCTCCTGGGGTTCCCTCACACATATTATTCCCTCATTTAGTGGATATTTCCACAAAAAAGTGAAATTTTCAAAAATCCAAAATATTGGCTGAAAACGACTAAATATCAAGGACTCATTGGGCGAATCGCTCTGGAACTGAAATCGGAACGCTCACTGACATTTGCCCTATCTGAAAGTCTGATAAACGCCGGAAAATGACTAAGTCCAAAAAAAATTTTTTTCAACTTTTTTCAATTTTACCCCCTTGGGATATATATTCTACCCACACACATTTGGAACTCTCCTGGGGTACCCTCACACATATTATTCCCTCATTTAGTGGATATTTTCACAAAAAAGAGAAATTTTCAAAAATCCAAAATATTGGCTGAAAACGACTAAATATCAAGGACTCATTGGGCGGATCGCTCTGGAACTGAAATCGGAACGCTCACAGACATTTGCCCTATCTGAAAGTCTGATAAACGCCGGAAAAATGACTAAGTCCAAAAATTTTTTTTTCAATTTTACCCCCGTGAGATATATATTCTACCCACACACATTTGGAACTCTCCTGGGGTACCCTCACACATATTATTCCCTCATTTAGTGGATATTTTCACAAAAAAGTGAAATTTTCAAAAATCCAGAAACTTGTCTGAAAACGACTAAATATCAAGGACTCATTGGGCGAATCGCTCTGGAACTGAAATCGTAATGCTCACTGACATTTCCCCTATCTGAAAGTCTGATAAACGCTGGAAAAATGACTAAGTCCAAAAAAAAAAATTTTTCAACTTTTTTCAATTTTACCCCCGTGGGATATATATTCTACCCACACACATTTGGAACTCTCCTGGGGTACCCTCACACATATTATTCCCTCATTTAGTGGATATTTTCACAAAAAAGAGAAATTTTCAAAAATCCAAAATATTGGCTGAAAACGACTAAATATCAAGGACTCATTGGGCGGATCGCTCTGGAACTGAAATCGGAACGCTCACAGACATTTGCCCTATCTGAAAGTCTGATAAACGCCGGAAAAATGACTAAGTCCAAAAATTTTTTTTTCAATTTTACCCCCGTGAGATATATATTCTACCCACACACATTTGGAACTCTCCTGGGGTACCCTCACACATATTATTCCCTCATTTAGTGGATATTTTCACAAAAAAGTGAAATTTTCAAAAATCCAGAAACTTGTCTGAAAACGACTAAATATCAAGGACTCATTGGGCGAATCGCTCTGGAACTGAAATCGTAATGCTCACTGACATTTCCCCTATCTGAAAGTCTGATAAACGCTGGAAAAATGACTAAGTCCAAAAAAAAAAATTTTTCAACTTTTTTCAATTTTACCCCCGTGGGATATATATTCTACCCACACACATTTGGAACTCTCCTGAGGTACCCTCACACATATTATTCCCTCATTTAGTGGATATTTTCACAAAAAAGAGAAATTTTCAATAATCCAAAATATTGGCTGAAAACGCCTAAATATCAAGGACTCATTGGGCGAATTGCTCTGGAACTGAAATCGGAACACTCACTGACATTTGCCCTATCTGAAAGTCTGATAAACGCCGGAAAAATGACTAAGTCCAAAAAAAAATTTTTTTCAACTTTTTTCAATTCACAACCGTGGGATATGTATTCTACACACACATTTGGAATTCTCCTGGGGTACCCTCACACATATTATTCCCTCATTTAGTGGATATTTTCACAAAAAAGTGAAATTTTCAAAAATCCAAAATATTGTCTGAAAACGACTAAATATCAAGGACTCATTGGGCGAATCGCTCTGGAACTGAAATCGTAATGCCCCTATCTGAAAGTCTGATAAACGCTGGAAAAATGACTAAGTCCAAAAAAAAAAATTTTTCAACTTTTTTCAATTTTACCCCCGTGGGATATATATTCTACCCACACACATTTGGAACTCTCCTGGGGTACCCTCACACATATTATTCCCTCATTTAGTGGATATTTTCACAAAAAAGAGAAATTTTCAAAAATCCAAAATATTGGCTGAAAACGACTAAATATCAAGGACTCATTGGGCGGATCGCTCTGGAACTGAAATCGGAACGCTCACAGACATTTGCCCTATCTGAAAGTCTGATAAACGCCGGAAAAATGACTAAGTCCAAAACATAAATTTTTTCAACTTTTTTCAATTTGACCCCCGTGGGATATATATTCTACACACACACATTTGGAATTCTCCTGGGGTACCCTCACACATATTATTCCCTCATTTAGTGGATATTTTCACAAAAAAGTGAAATTTTCAAAAATCCAAAATATTGGCTGAAAATGACTAAATATCAAGGACTCATTGGGCGAATCGCTCTGGAACTGAAATCAGAACTCTCACTGACATTTGCCCTCTCTGAAAGTCTGATAAACGCCAGAAAAATGACTAAGACCAAAAAAAATTTTTTTCAATTTTATCCCCGTGTGATATATATTCTACCCACACACATTTGGAACTCTCCTGGGGTACCCTCACACATATTATCCCTCATTTAGTGGATATTTTCACAAAAAAGTGAAATTTTCAAAAATCCAGAAAATTGTCTGAAAACGACTAAATATCAAGGAATCATTGGGCGAATCGCTCTGGAACTGAAATCATAATGCTCACTGACATTTCCCCTATCTGAAAGTCTGATAAACGATGGAAAAATGACTAAGTCCAAAAAAAAAAATTTTTCAACTTTTTTCAATTTTACCCCCGTGGGATATATATTCTACACACACACATTTGAAATTCTCCTCGGGTACCCTCACACATATTTTTCCCTCATTTAGTGGATATTTTCACAAAAAAGTGAAATTTTCAAAAATCCAAAATATTGGCTGAAAACGCCAAGGACTCATTTGGCGAATCGCTCTGGAACTGAAATCGGAACGCTCACTGACATTTGCCCTATCTGAAAGTCTGATAAATGCCGGAAAAATGACTAAGTCCAAAAAAAAAATTTTTCAACTTTTTTCAATTTTACCCCCGTGGGATATATATTCTACACACACACATTTGGAACTCTCCTGGGGTACCCTCACACATATTATTCCCTCATTTAGTGGATATTTTCACAAAAAAGTGAAATTTTCAAAAATCCAAAATATTGGCTGAAAACGACTAAATATCAAGGACTCATTGGGCGAATCGCTCTGGAACTGATAATCGGAATGCTCACTGACATTTGCACTATCTGAAAGTCTGATAAACGCCAGAAAAATGACTAGGTCCAAAAAATTTTTTTTTCAATTTTACCCCCATGGGATATATATTCTACCCACACACATTTGGAACTCTCCTGGGGTACCCTCACACATATTATCCCCTCATTTAGTGGATATTTTCACAAAAAAGTGAAATTTTCAAAAATCCAGAAAATTGTCTGAAAACGACTAAATATCAAGGACTCATTGGACGAATAGCTCTGGAACTGAAATCATAATGCTCACTGACATTTTTCCTATCTGAAAGTCTGATAAACGATGGAAAAATGACTAAGTCCCAAAAAAATTTTTTTCAATTTTACCCCCGTGGGATATATATTCTACCCACACACATTTGGACCTCTCCTGGGGTACCCTCACACATATTATTCCCTCATTTATTGTATATTTTCACAAAAAAGTGAAATTTACAAAAATCCAGAAAATTGGCTGAAAACGACTAAATATCAAGGACTCATTGGGCGAATCGCTCTGGAACTGAAATCGTAACGCTCACTGACATTTGCCCTATCTGAAAGTCTGATAAACGACAGAAAAAGTACTAAGTCCAAAAAATTTTTTTTTAAATTTTACCCCCGTGAGATATATATTCTACCCACACACATTTGGAACTCTCCTGGGGTACCCTCACACATATTATTCCCTCATTTAGTGGATATTTTCACAAAAAAGTGAAATTTTCAAAAATCCAGAAACTTGTCTGAAAACGACTAAATATCAAGGACTCATTGGGCGAATCGCTCTGGAACTGAAATCGTAATGCTCACTGACATTTCCCCTATCTGAAAGTCTGATAAACGCTGGAAAAATGACTAAGTCCAAAAAAAAAAATTTTTCAACTTTTTTCAATTTTACCCCCGTGGGATATATATTCTACCCACACACATTTGGAACTCTCCTGGGGTACCCTCACACATATTATTCCCTCATTTAGTGGATATTTTCACAAAAAAGAGAAATTTTCAATAATCCAAAATATTGGCTGAAAACGACTAAATATCAAGGACTCATTGGTCTAATCGCTCTGGAACTGAAATCGGAACGCTCACTCACATTTGCCCTATCTGAAAGTCTGATAAACGCCGGAAAATGACTAAGTCCAAAAAAAATTTTTTACAACTTTTTTCAATTTTACCCCCTTGGGATATATATTCTACCCACACACATTTGGAACTCTCCTGGGGTACCCTCACACATATTATCCCCTCATTTAGTGGATATTTTCACAAAAAAGTGAAATTTTCAAAAATCCAGAAAATTGAAAACGACTAAATATCAAGGACTCATTGGGCGAATCGCTCTGGAACTGAAATCATAATGCTCACTGACATTTCCCCTATCTGAAAGTCTGATAAACGATGGAAAAATGACTAAGTCCAAAAAAAAAATGTTTCAACTTTTTTCAATTTTACCCCCGTGGGATATATATTCTACACACACACATTTGGAATTCTCCTGGGGTTCCCTCACACATATTATTCCCTCATTTAGTGGATATTTCCACAAAAAAGTGAAATTTTCAAAAATCCAAAATATTGGCTGAAAACGACTAAATATCAAGGACTCATTGGGCGAATCGCTCTGGAACTGAAATCGGAACGCTCACTGACATTTGCCCTATCTGAAAGTCTGATAAACGCCGGAAAATGACTAAGTCCAAAAAAAATTTTTTTCAACTTTTTTCAATTTTACCCCCTTGGGATATATATTCTACCCACACACATTTGGAACTCTCCTGGGGTACCCTCACACATATTATTCCCTCATTTAGTGGATATTTTCACAAAAAAGAGAAATTTTCAAAAATCCAAAATATTGGCTGAAAACGACTAAATATCAAGGACTCATTGGGCGGATCGCTCTGGAACTGAAATCGGAACGCTCACAGACATTTGCCCTATCTGAAAGTCTGATAAACGCCGGAAAAATGACTAAGTCCAAAAATTTTTTTTTCAATTTTACCCCCGTGAGATATATATTCTACCCACACACATTTGGAACTCTCCTGGGGTACCCTCACACATATTATTCCCTCATTTAGTGGATATTTTCACAAAAAAGTGAAATTTTCAAAAATCCAGAAACTTGTCTGAAAACGACTAAATATCAAGGACTCATTGGGCGAATCGCTCTGGAACTGAAATCGTAATGCTCACTGACATTTCCCCTATCTGAAAGTCTGATAAACGCTGGAAAAATGACTAAGTCCAAAAAAAAAAATTTTTCAACTTTTTTCAATTTTACCCCCGTGGGATATATATTCTACCCACACACATTTGGAACTCTCCTGGGGTACCCTCACACATATTATTCCCTCATTTAGTGGATATTTTCACAAAAAAGAGAAATTTTCAAAAATCCAAAATATTGGCTGAAAACGACTAAATATCAAGGACTCATTGGGTGGATCGCTCTGGAACTGAAATCGGAACGCTCACAGACATTTGCCCTATCTGAAAGTCTGATAAACGCCGGAAAAATGACTAAGTCCAAAAATTTTTTTTCAATTTTACCCCCGTGAGATATATATTCTACCCACACACATTTGGAACTCTCCTGGGGTACCCTCACACATATTATTCCCTCATTTAGTGGATATTTTCACAAAAAAGTGAAATTTTCAAAAATCCAGAAACTTGTCTGAAAACGACTAAATATCAAGGACTCATTGGGCGAATCGCTCTGGAACTGAAATCGTAATGCTCACTGACATTTCCCCTATCTGAAAGTCTGATAAACGCTGGAAAAATGACTAAGTCCAAAAAAAAAAATTTTTCAACTTTTTTCAATTTTACCCCCGTGGGATATATATTCTACCCACACACATTTGGAACTCTCCTGGGGTTCCCTCACACATATTATTCCCTCATTTAGTGGATATTTTCACAAAAAAGAGAAATTTTCAATAATCCAAAATATTGGCTGAAAACGCCTAAATATCAAGGACTCATTGGGCGAATTGCTCTGGAACTGAAATCGGAACACTCACTGACATTTGCCCTATCTGAAAGTCTGATAAACGCCGGAAAAATGACTAAGTCCAAAAAAAAATTTTTTTCAACTTTTTTCAATTCACAACCGTGGGATATGTATTCTACACACACATTTGGAATTCTCCTGGGGTACCCTCACACATATTATTCCCTCATTTAGTGGATATTTTCACAAAAAAGTGAAATTTTCAAAAATCCAAAATATTGGCTGAAAACGCCTAAATATCAAGGACTCATTGGGCGAATCGCTCTGGAACTGAAATCGGAACGCTCACTGACATTTGCCCTATCTGAAAGTCTGATAAACGCCAGAAAAATGACTAAGTCCAAAAATTTTTTTTTTCAATTTTACCCCCGTGAAATATATATTCTACCCACACACATTTGGAACTATCCTGGGGTACCCTCACACATATTATTCCCTCATTTAGTGGATATTTTCACAAAAAAGTGAAATTTTCAAAAATCCAAAATATTGTCTGAAAACGACTAAATATCAAGGACTCATTGGGCGAATCGCTCTGGAACTGAAATCGTAATGCCCCTATCTGAAAGTCTGATAAACGCTGGAAAAATGACTAAGTCCAAAAAAAAAAAATTTTTCAACTTTTTTCAATTTTACCCCCGTGGGATATATATTCTACCCACACACATTTGGAATTCTCCTGGGGTACCCTCACACATATTATTCCCTCATTTAGTGGATATTTTCACAAAAAAGTGAAATTTTCAAAAATCCAGAAAATTGTCTGAAAACGACTAAATATCAAGGACTCATTGGGCGAATCGCTCTGGAACTGAAATCATAATGCTCACTGAGATTTTTCCTATCTGAAAGTCTGCTAAACGCCGGAAAAATGACTAAGTCCAAAAAAAATTTTTTTCAATTTTACCTCCGTGGGATATATATTCTACCCACACACATTTGGAACTCTCCTGGGGTACCCTCACACATATTATTCACTCATTTAGTGGATATTTTCACAAAAAAGAGAAATTTTCAAAAATCCAAAATATTGGCTGAAAACGACTAAATATCAAGGACTCATTGGGCGGATCGCTCTGGAACTGAAATCGGAACGCTCACAGACATTTGCCCTATCTGAAAGTCTGATAAACGCCGGAAAAATGACTAAGTCCAAAAATTTTTTTTTCAATTTTACCCCCGTGAGATATATATTCTACCCACACACATTTGGAACTCTCCTGGGGTACCCTCACACATATTATTCCCTCATTTAGTGGATATTTTCACAAAAAAGTGAAATTTTCAAAAATCCAGAAACTTGTCTGAAAACGACTAAATATCAAGGACTCATTGGGTGAATTGCTCTGGAACTGAAATCGGAACGCTCACTGACATTTGGCCTATCTGAAAGTCTGATAAACGCCAGAAAAATGACTAAGTCCAAAAAAATTTTTTTTCAATTTTACACCCGTGGGATATATATTCTACCCACACACATTTGGACCTCTCCTGGGGTACCCTCACACATATTATTCCCTCATTTAGTGGATATTTTCACAAAAAAGTGAAATTTTCAAAAATCCAAAATATTGGCTGAAAACGACTAAATATCAACGACTCATTGGGCGAATCGCTCTGGAACTGAAATCGGAACGCTCACTGACATTTGCCCTATCTGAAAGTCTGATAAACGCCGGAAAATGACGAAGTTCAAAAAAATTTTTTTTTAAACTTTTTTCACTTTTACCCCCTTGGGATATATATTCTACCCACACACATTTGGAACTCTCCTGGGGTACCCTCACACATATTATCCCCTCATTTAGTGGATATTTTCACAAAAAAGTGAAATTTTCAAAAATCCAGAAAATTGTCTGAAAACGACTAAATATCAAGGACTCATTGGGCGAATCGCTCTGGAACTGAAATCATAATGCTCACTGACATTTCCCCTATCTGAAAGTCTGATAAACGATGGAAAAATGACTAAGTCCAAAAAAAAAAATTTTTCAACTTTTTTCAATTTTACCCCCGTGGGATATATATTCTACACACACACATTTGGAATTCTCCAGGGGTACCCTCACACATATTATTCCCTCATTTAGTGGATATTTTCACAAAAAAGTGAAATTTTCAAAAATCCAAAATATTGGCTGAAAACGACTAAATATCAAGGACTCATTGGGCGAATCGCTCTGTAACTGAAATCGGAACGCTCACTGACATTTGCCCTATCTGAACGTCTGATAAACGCCAGAAAAATGACTAAGTCCAAAAAATTTTTTTTTCAATTTTACCCCCGTGGGATATATATTCTACCCACACACATTTGGACTCTCCTGGGGTACCCTCACACATATTATTCTCTCATTTAGTGGATATTTTCACAAAAAAGTGAAATTTTCAAAAATCCAGAAAATTGGCAGAAAACTACTAAATATCAAGGACTCATTGGGCGAATCGCTCTGGGACTGAAATCAGAACGCTAACTGACATTTGCCCTCTCTGAAAGTCTGATAAACGCCAGAAAAATGACTAAGTCCAAAAAAAATTTTTTTCAATTTTATCCCCGTGGGATATATATTTTACCCACACACATTTGGAACTCTCCTGGGGTACCCTCACACATATTATTCCCTCATTTAGTGGATATTTTCACAAAAAAGAGAAATTTTCAAAAATCCAAAATATTGGCTGAAAACGACTAAATATCATGGACTCATTGGGCGGATCGCTCTGGAACTGAAATCGGAACGCTCACAGACATTTGCCCTATCTGAAAGTCTGATAAACGCCGGAAAAATGACTAAGTCCAAAAATTTTTTTTTCAATTTTACCCCCGTGAGATATATATTCTACCCACACACATTTGGAACTCTCCTGGGGTACCCTCACACATATTATTCCCTCATTTAGTGTATATTTTCACAAAAAAGTGAAATTTACAAAAATCCAGAAAATTGGCTGAAAACGACTAAATATCAAGGACTCATTGGGCGAATCGCTCTGGACTGAAATCGGAATGCTCACTGACATTTGCCCTATCTGAAAGTCTGATAAACGCCGGAAAAATGACTAAGTCCAAAAAAAATTTTTTTCAACTTTTTTCAATTTTACCCCCGTGGGATATATATTCTACCCACACACATTTGGAATTCTCCTGGGGTACCCTCACACATATCATTCCCTCATTTAGTGGATATTTTCACAAAAAAGTGAAATTTTCAAAAATCCAAAATATTGGCTGAAAACGACTAAATATCAACGACTCATTGGGCGAATCGCTCTGGAACTGAAATCGGAATGCTCACTGACATTTGCCCTATCTGAAAGTCTGATAAACGCCGGAAAATGACGAAGTTCAAAAAATTTTTTTTTAAACTTTTTTCACTTTTACCCCCTTGGGATAAATATTCTACCCACACACATTTGGAACTCTCCTGGGGTACCCTCACACATATTATCCCCTCATTTAGTGGATATTTTCACAAAAAAGTGAAATTTTCAAAAATCCAGAAAATTGTCTGAAAACTACTAAATATCAAGGACTCATTGGGCGAATCGCTCTGGAACTGAAATCATAATGCTCACTGACATTTCCCCTATCTGAAAGTCTGATAAACGATGGAAAAATGACTAAGTCCAAAAAAAAAAATTTTTCAACTTTTTTCAATTTTACCCCCGTGGGATATATATTCTACACACACACATTTGGAATTCTCCAGGGGTACCCTCACACATATTATTCCCTCATTTAGTGGATATTTTCACAAAAAAAGTGAAATTTTCAAAAATCCAAAATATTGGCTGAAAACGACTAAATATCAAGGACTCATTGGGCGAATCGCTCTGGAACTGAAATCGGAACGCTCACTGACATTTGCCCTATCTGAACGTCTGATAAACGCCAGAAAAATGACTAAGTCCAAAAAATTTTTTTTTCAATTTTACCCCCGTGGGATATATATTCTACCCACACACATTTGGAACTCTCCTGGGGTACCCTCACACATATTATTCCCTCATTTAGTGGATATTTTCACAAAAAAGAGAAATTTTCAAAAATCCAAAATATTGGCTGAAAACGCCTAAATATCAAGGACTCATTGGGCAAATCGCTCTGGAACTGAAATCGGAACGCTCACTGACATTTGCCCTATCTGAAAGTCTGATAAACGCCGGAAAAATGACTAAGTCCAAAAAATAAATTTTTTCAACTTTTTTCAATTTGACCCCCGTGGGATATATATTCTACACACACACATTTGGAATTCTCCTAGGGTACCCTCACACATATTATTCCCTCATTTAGTGGATATTTTCACAAAAAAGTGAAATTTTCAAAAATCCAAAATATTGGCTGAAAACGACTAAATATCAAGGACTCATTGGGCGAATCGCTCTGGAACTGAAATCGGAACGCTCACTGACATTTGCCCTATCTGAAAGTCTGATAAACGCCGGAAAAATGACTAAGTCCAAAAAATAAATTTTTTCAACTTTTTTCAATTTTACCCCCGTGGGATATATATTCTACACACACACATTTGGAATTCTCCTGGGGTACCCTCACACATATTATTCTCTCATTTAGTGGATATTTTCACAAAAAAGTTAAATTTTCAAAAATCCAGAAAATTGGCTGAAAACGACTAAATATCAAGGACTCATTGGGAGAATCGCTCTGGAACTGAAATCAGAACTCTCACTGACATTTGCCCTCTCTGAAAGTCTGATAAACGCCAGAAAAATGACTAAGACCAAAAAAAATTTTTTTCAATTTTATCCCCGTGTGATATATATTCTACCCACACACATTTGGAACTCTCCTGGGGTACCCTCACACATATTATCCCTCATTTAGTGGATATTTTCACAAAAAAGTGAAATTTTCAAAAATCCAGAAAATTGTCTGAAAACGACTAAATATCAAGGAATCATTGGGCGAATCGCTCTGGAACTGAAATCATAATGCTCACTGACATTTCCCCTATCTGAAAGTCTGATAAACGATGGAAAAATGACTAAGTCCAAAAAAAAAAATTTTTCAACTTTTTTCAATTTTACCCCCGTGGGATATATATTCTGCCCACACACATTTGGACTCTCCTGGGGTACCCTCACACATATTATTCTCTCATTTAGTGGATATTTTCACAAAAAAGTGAAATTTTCAAAAATCCAGAAAATTGGCTGAAAACTACTAAATATCAAGGACTCATTGGGCGAATCGCTCTGGAACTGAAATCAGAACGCTAACTGACATTTGCCCTCTCTGAAAGTCTGATAAACGCCAGAAAAATGACTAAGTCCAAAAAAAATTTTTTTCAATTTTATCCCCGTGGGATATATATTTTACCCACACACATTTGGAACTCTCCTGGGGTACCCTCACACATATTATTCCCTCATTTAGTGGATATTTTCACAAAAAAGAGAAATTTTCAAAAATCCAAAATATTGGCTGAAAACGCCTAAATATCAAGGACTCATTGGGCAAATCGCTCTGGAACTGAAATCGGAACGCTCACTGACATTTGCCCTATCTGAAAGTCTGATAAACGCCGGAAAAATGACTAAGTCCAAAAAATAAATTTTTTCAACTTTTTTCAATTTGACCCCCGTGGGATATATATTCTACACACACACATTTGGAATTCTCCTAGGGTACCCTCACACATATTATTCCCTCATTTAGTGGATATTTTCACAAAAAAGTGAAATTTTCAAAAATCCAAAATATTGGCTGAAAACGACTAAATATCAAGGACTCATTGGGCGAATCGCTCTGGAACTGAAATCGGAACGCTCACTGACATTTGCCCTATCTGAAAGTCTGATAAACGCCGGAAAAATGACTAAGTCCAAAAAATAAATTTTTTCAACTTTTTTCAATTTTACCCCCGTGGGATATATATTCTACACACACACATTTGGAATTCTCCTGGGGTACCCTCACACATATTATTCTCTCATTTAGTGGATATTTTCACAAAAAAGTTAAATTTTCAAAAATCCAGAAAATTGGCTGAAAACGACTAAATATCAAGGACTCATTGGGAGAATCGCTCTGGAACTGAAATCAGAACTCTCACTGACATTTGCCCTCTCTGAAAGTCTGATAAACGCCAGAAAAATGACTAAGACCAAAAAAAATTTTTTTCAATTTTATCCCCGTGTGATATATATTCTACCCACACACATTTGGAACTCTCCTGGGGTACCCTCACACATATTATCCCTCATTTAGTGGATATTTTCACAAAAAAGTGAAATTTTCAAAAATCCAGAAAATTGTCTGAAAACGACTAAATATCAAGGAATCATTGGGCGAATCGCTCTGGAACTGAAATCATAATGCTCACTGACATTTCCCCTATCTGAAAGTCTGATAAACGATGGAAAAATGACTAAGTCCAAAAAAAAAAATTTTTCAACTTTTTTCAATTTTACCCCCGTGGGATATATATTCTGCCCACACACATTTGGACTCTCCTGGGGTACCCTCACACATATTATTCTCTCATTTAGTGGATATTTTCACAAAAAAGTGAAATTTTCAAAAATCCAGAAAATTGGCTGAAAACTACTAAATATCAAGGACTTATTGGGCGAATCGCTCTGGAACTGAAATCAGAACGCTAACTGACATTTGCCCTCTCTGAAAGTCTGATAAACGCCAGAAAAATGACTAAGTCCAAAAAAAATTTTTTTCAATTTTATCCCCGTGGGATATATATTTTACCCACACACATTTGGAACTCTCCTGGGGTACCCTCACACATATTATTCCCTCATTTAGTGGATATTTTCACAAAAAAGAGAAATTTTCAAAAATCCAAAATATTGGCTGAAAACGCCTAAATATCAAGGACTCATTGGGCAAATCGCTCTGGAACTGAAATCGGAACGCTCACTGACATTTGCCCTATCTGAAAGTCTGATAAACGCCGGAAAAATGACTAAGTCCAAAAAATAAATTTTTTCAACTTTTTTCAATTTGACCCCCGTGGGATATATATTCTACACACACACATTTGGAATTCTCCTAGGGTACCCTCACACATATTATTCCCTCATTTAGTGGATATTTTCACAAAAAAGTGAAATTTTCAAAAATCCAAAATATTGGCTGAAAACGACTAAATATCAAGGACTCATTGGGCGAATCGCTCTGGAACTGAAATCGGAACGCTCACTGACATTTGCCCTATCTGAAAGTCTGATAAACGCCGGAAAAATGACTAAGTCCAAAAAATAAATTTTTTCAACTTTTTTCAATTTTACACCCGTGGGATATATATTCTACACACACACATTTGGAATTCTCCTGGGGTACCCTCACACATATTATTCTCTCATTTAGTGGATATTTTCACAAAAAAGTTAAATTTTCAAAAATCCAGAAAATTGGCTGAAAACGACTAAATATCAAGGACTCATTGGGAGAATCGCTCTGGAACTGAAATCAGAACTCTCACTGACATTTGCCCTCTCTGAAAGTCTGATAAACGTCAGAAAAATGACTAAGACCAAAAAAAATTTTTTTCAATTTTATCCCCGTGTGATATATATTCTACCCACACACATTTGGAACTCTCCTGGGGTACCCTCACACATATTATCCCTCATTTAGTGGATATTTTCACAAAAAAGTGAAATTTTCAAAAATCCAGAAAATTGAAAACGTCTAAATATCAAGGACTCATTGGGCGAATCGCTCTGGAACTGAAATCATAATGCTCACTGACATTTCCCCTATCTGAAAGTCTGATAAACGATGGAAAAATGACTAAGTCCAAAAAAAAAAATTTTTCAACTTTTTTCAATTTTACCCCCGTGGGATATATATTCTACCCACACACATTTGGAACTCTCCTGGGGTACCCTCACACATATTATTCCCTCATTTAGTGGATATTTTCACAAAAAAGTGAAATTTTCAAAAATCCAAAATATTGGCTGAAAACGCCTAAATATCAAGGACTCATTGGGCGAATCACTCTGGAACTGAAATCGGAACGCTCACTGACATTTGCCCTCTCTGAAAGTCTGATAAACGCCAGAAAAATGTCTAAGTTCAAAAAAAATTTTTTTTCAATTTTACCCACGTGGGATATATATTCTATCCACACACATTTGGAACTCTCCTTTGGTACCCTCACACATATTATTCCCTCATTTAGTGGATATTTTCACAAAAAAGAGAAATTTTCAAAAATCCAAAATATTGGCTGAAAACACCTAAATATCAAGGACTCATTGGGCAAATCGCTCTGGAACTGAAATCGGAACGCTCACTGACATTTGCCCTATCTGAAAGTCTGATAAACGCCGGAAAAATGACTAAGTCCAAAAAATAAATTTTTTCAACTTTTTTCAATTTTACCCCCGTGGGATATATATTCTACACACACACATTTGGAATTCTCCTGGGGTACCCTCACACATATTATTCCCTCATTTAGTGGATATTTTCACAAAAAAGTGAAATTTTCAAAAATCCAAAATATTGGCTGAAAACGACTAAATATCAAGGACTCATTGGGCGAATCGCTCTGGAACTGAAATCGGAACACTCACTGACATTTCCCTCTCTGAAAGTCTGATAAACGCCAGAAAAATGACTAAGTCCCCAAAAATTTTTTTTCAATTTTACCCCCGTGGGATATATATTCTACACACACACATTTGGAATTCTCCTGGGGTACCCTCACACATATTATTCCCTCATTTATTGTATATTTTCACAAAAAAGTGAAATTTACAAAAATCCAGAAAATTGGCTGAAAACGACTAAATATCAAGGACTCATTGGGCGAATCGCTCTGGAACTGAAATCGGAACGCTCACTGACATTTGCCCTATCTGAAAGTCTGATAAACGACAGAAAAAGTACTAAGTCCAAAAAATTTTTTTTTAAATTTTACCCCCGTGAGATATATATTCTACCCACACACATTTTGAACTCTCCTGGGGTACCCTCACACATATTATTCCCTCATTTAGTGGATATTTTCACAAAAAAGAGAAATTTTCAAAAATCCAAATATTGGCTGAAAACGCCTAAATATCAAGGACTCATTGGGCGAATCGCTCTGGAACTGAAATCGGAACGCTCACTGACATTTGCCCTATCTGAAAGTCTGATAAACGCCGGAAAAATGACTAAGTCCAAAAAAAAAAATTTTTCAACTTTTTTCAATTTTACCCCCGTGGGATATATATTCTACACACACACATTTGGAACTCTCGTGGGGTACCCTCACACATATTATTCACTCATTTAGTGGATATTTTCACAAAAAAGTGAAATTTTCAAAAATCCAAAATATTGGCTGAAAACGACTAAATATCAAGGACTCATTGGGCGAATCGCTCTGGAACTGAAATCGGAACGCTCACTGACATTTGCCCTCTCTGAAAGTCTGATAAACGCCAGAAAAATGACTAAGTCCAAAAAAAATTTTTTTCAATTTTACCCCCGTGGGATATATATTCTACCCACACACATTTGGAACTCTTCTGGGGTACCCTCACACATATTATCCCCTCATTTAGTGGAAATTTTCACAAAAAAGTGAAATTTTCAAAACTCCAGAAAATTGTCTGAAAACGACTAAATATCAAGGACTCATTGGGCGAATCGCTCTGGAACTGAAATCATAATGCTCACTGACATTTTTCCTATCTGAAAGTCTGATAAACGATGGAAAAATGACTAAGTCCAAAAAAAAAAATTTTTCAACTTTTTTCAATTTTACCCCGTGGGATATATATTCTACACACACACATTTGGAATTCTCCTGGGGTACCCTCACACATATTATTCCCTCATTTAGTGGATATTTTCACAAAAAAGTGAAATTTTCAAAAATCCAAAATATTGGCTGAAAACGACTAAATATCAAGGACTCATTGGTCGAATCGCTCTGGAACTGAAATCGGAACGCTCACTCACATTTGCCCTATCTGAAAGTCTGATAAACGCCGGAAAATGACTAAGTCCAAAAAAAATTTTTTTCAACTTTTTTCAATTTTACCCCCTTGGGATATATATTCTACCCACACACATTTGGAACTCTCCTGGGGTACCCTCACACATATTATCCCCTCATTTAGTGGATATTTTCACAAAAAAGTGAAATTTTCAAAAATCCAGAAAATTGAAAACGTCTAAATATCAAGGACTCATTGGGCGAATCGCTCTGGAACTGAAATCATAATGCTCACTGACATTTCCCCTATCTGAAAGTCTGATAAACGATGGAAAAATGACTAAGTCCAAAAAAAAAATGTTTCAACTTTTTTCAATTTTACCCCCGTGGGATATATATTCTACACACACATTTGGAATTCTCCTGGGGTTCCCTCACACATATTATTCCCTCATTTAGTGGATATTTTCACAAAAAGTGAAATTTTCAAAAATCCAAAATATTGGCTGAAAACGACTAAATATCAAGGACTCATTGGGCGGATCGCTCTGGAACTGAAATCGGAACGCTCACAGACATTTGCCCTATCTGAACGTCTGATAAACGCCAGAAAAATGACTAAGTCCAAAAAATTTTTTTTTCAATTTTACCCCCGTGGGATATATATTCTACCCACACACATTTGGAACTCTCCTGGGGTACCCTCACACATATTATTCTCTCATTTAGTGGATATTTTCACAAAAAAGTGAAATTTTCAAAAATCCAGAAAATTGTCTGAAAACGACTAAATATCAAGGACTCTGGGCGAATCGCTCTGGAACTGAAATCATAATGCTCACTGAGATTTTTCCTATCTGAAAGTCTGCTAAACGCCGGAAAAATGACTAAGTCCAAAAATTTTTTTTTCAATTTTACCCCCGTGAGATATATATTCTACCCACACACATTTGGAACTCTCCTGGGGTACCCTCACACATATTATTCCCTCATTTGGTGGATATTTTCACAAAAAAGTGAAATTTTCAAAAATCCAGAAACCTGTCTGAAAACGACTAAATATCAAGGACTCATTGGGTGAATTGCTCTGGAACTGAAATCGGAACGCTCACTGACATTTGGCCTATCTGAAAGTCTGATAAACGCCAGAAAAATGACTAAGTCCAAAAAATTTTTTTTTCAATTTTACACCCGTGGGATATATATTCTACCCACACACATTTGGAATTCTCCTGGGGTACCCTCACACATATTATTCCCTCATTTAGTGGATATTTTCACAAAAAAGTGAAATTTTCAAAAATCCAAAATATTGGCTGAAAACGACTAAATATCAAGGACTCATTGGTCGAATCGCTCTGGAACTGAAATCGGAACGCTCACTCACATTTGCCCTATCTGAAAGTCTGATAAACGCCGGAAAATGACTAAGTCCAAAAAAAATTTTTTTCAACTTTTTTCAATTTTACCCCCTTGGGATATATATTCTACCCACACACATTTGGAACTCTCCTGGGGTACCCTCACACATATTATCCCCTCATTTAGTGGATATTTTCACAAAAAAGTGAAATTTTCAAAAATCCAGAAAATTGTCTGAAAACGACTAAATATCAAGGACTCATTGGGCGAATCGCTCTGGAACTGAAATCGGAACGCTCACTGACATTTGCCCTATCTGAACGTCTGATAAACGCCAGAAAAATGACTAAGTCCAAAAAATTTTTTTTTCAATTTTACCCCCGTGGGATATATATTCTACCCACACACATTTGGACTCTCCTGGGGTACCCTCACACATATTATTCTCTCATTTAGTGGATATTTTCACAAAAAAGTGAAATTTTCAAAAATCCAGAAAATTGGCTGAAAACTACTAAATATCAAGGACTCATTGGGCGAATCGCTCTGGAACTGAAATCAGAACGCTAACTGACATTTGCCCTCTCTGAAAGTCTGATAAACGCCAGAAAAATGACTAAGTCCAAAAAAAATTTTTTTCAATTTTATCCCCGTGGGATATATATTTTACCCACACACATTTGGAACTCTCCTGGGGTACCCTCACACATATTATTCCCTCATTTAGTGGATATTTTCACAAAAAAGAGAAATTTTGAAAAATCCAAAATATTGGCTGAAAACGCCTAAATATCAAGGACTCATTGGGCAAATCGCTCTGGAACTGAAATCGGAACGCTCACTGACATTTGCCCTATCTGAAAGTCTGATAAACGCCGGAAAAATGACTAAGTCCAAAAAATAAATTTTTTCAACTTTTTTCAATTTGACCCCCGTGGGATATATATTCTACACACACACATTTGGAATTCTCCTGGGGTACCCTCACACATATTATTCCCTCATTTAGTGGATATTTTCACAAAAAAGTGAAATTTTCAAAAATCCAAAATATTGGCTGAAAACGACTAAATATCAAGGACTCATTGGGCGAATCGCTCTGGAACTGAAATCGGAACGCTCACTGACATTTGCCCTATCTGAAAGTCTGATAAACGCCGGAAAAATGACTAAGTCCAAAAAATAAATTTTTTCAACTTTTTTCAATTTTACCCCCGTGGGATATATATTCTACACACACACATTTGGAATTCTCCTGGGGTACCCTCACACATATTATTCTCTCATTTAGTGGATATTTTCACAAAAAAGTTAAATTTTCAAAAATCCAGAAAATTGGCTGAAAACGACTAAATATCAAGGACTCATTGGGCGAATCGCTCTGGAACTGAAATCAGAACTCTCACTGACATTTGCCCTCTCTGAAAGTCTGATAAACGCCAGAAAAATGACTAAGACCAAAAAAAATTTTTTTCAATTTTATCCCCGTGTGATATATATTCTACCCACACACATTTGGAACTCTCCTGGGGTACCCTCACACATATTATCCCTCATTTAGTGGATATTTTCACAAAAAAGTGAAATTTTCAAAAATCCAGAAAATTGTCTGAAAACGACTAAATATCAAGGAATCATTGGGCGAATCGCTCTGGAACTGAAATCATAATGCTCACTGACATTTCCCCTATCTGAAAGTCTGATAAACGCCGGAAAAATGACTAAGTCCAAAAAATAAATTTTTTCAACTTTTTTCAATTTTACCCCCGTGGGATATATATTCTACACACACACATTTGGAATTCTCCTGGGGTACCCTCACACATATTATTCTCTCATTTAGTGGATATTTTCACAAAAAAGTGAAATTTTCAAAAATCCAAAATATTGGCTGAAAACGCCTAAATATCAAGGACTCATTGGGCGAATCGCTCTGGAACTGAAATCGGAACGCTCACTGACATTTGCCCTCTCTGAAAGTCTGATAAACGCCAGAAAAATGTCTAAGTTCAAAAAAATTTTTTTTCAATTTTACCCACGTGGGATATATATTCTATCCACACACATTTGGAACTCTCCTGGGGTACCCTCACACATATTATTCCCTCATTTAGTGGATATTTTCACAAAAAAGAGAAATTTTCAAAAATCCAAAATATTGGCTGAAAACACCTAAATATCAAGGACTCATTGGGCGAATCGCTCTGGAACTGAAATCGGAACACTCACTGACATTTCCCTCTCTGAAAGTCTGATAAACGCCAGAAAAATGACTAAGTCCCAAAAAATTTTTTTTCAATTTTACCCCCGTGGGATATATATTCTACACACACACATTTGGAATTCTCCTGGGGTACCCTCACACATATTATTCCCTCATTTATTGTATATTTTCACAAAAAAGTGAAATTTACAAAAATCCAGAAAATTGGCTGAAAACGACTAAATATCAAGGACTCATTGGGCGAATCGCTCTGGAACTGAAATCGGAACGCTCACTGACATTTGCCCTATCTGAAAGTCTGATAAACGACAGAAAAAGTACTAAGTCCAAAAATTTTTTTTTTAAATTTTACCCCCGTGAGATATATATTCTACCCACACACATTTTGAACTCTCCTGGGGTACCCTCACACATATTATTCCCTCATTTAGTGGATATTTTCACAAAAAAGAGAAATTTTCAAAAATCCAAATATTGGCTGAAAACGCCTAAATATCAAGGACTCATTGGGCGAATCGCTCTGGAACTGAAATCGGAACGCTCACTGACATTTGCCCTATCTGAAAGTCTGATAAACGCCGGAAAAATGACTAAGTCCAAAAAAAAAAATTTTTCAACTTTTTTCAATTTTACCCCCGTGGGATATATATTCTACACACACACATTTGGAACTCTCCTGGGGTACCCTCACACATATTATTCACTCATTTAGTGGATATTTTCACAAAAAAGTGAAATTTTCAAAAATCCAAAATATTGGCTGAAAACGACTAAATATCAAGGACTCATTGGGCGAATCGCTCTGGAACTGAAATCGGAACGCTCACTGACATTTGCCCTCTCTGAAAGTCTGATAAACGCCAGAAAAATGACTAAGTCCAAAAAAAATTTTTTTCAACTTTTTTCAATTTTACCCCCTTGGGATATATATTCTACCCACACACATTTGGAACTCTCCTGGGGTACCCTCACACATATTATCCCCTCATTTAGTGGATATTTTCACAAAAAAGTGAAATTTTCAAAAATCCAGAAAATTGAAAACGTCTAAATATCAAGGACTCATTGGGCGAATCGCTCTGGAACTGAAATCATAATGCTCACTGACATTTCCCCTATCTGAAAGTCTGATAAACGATGGAAAAATGACTAAGTCCAAAAAAAAAATGTTTCAACTTTTTTCAATTTTACCCCCGTGGGATATATATTCTACACACACATTTGGAATTCTCCTGGGGTTCCCTCACACATATTATTCCCTCATTTAGTGGATATTTTCACAAAAAGTGAAATTTTCAAAAATCCAAAATATTGGCTGAAAACGACTAAATATCAAGGACTCATTGGGCGGATCGCTCTGGAACTGAAATCGGAACGCTCACAGACATTTGCCCTATCTGAACGTCTGATAAACGCCAGAAAAATGACTAAGTCCAAAAAATTTTTTTTTCAATTTTACCCCCGTGGGATATATTTTCTACCCACACACATTTGGAACTCTCCTGGGGTACCCTCACACATATTATTCCCTCATTTAGTGGATATTTTCACAAAAAAGAGAAATTTTCAAAAATCCAAAATATTGGCTGAAAACGACTAAATATCATGGACTCATTGGGCGGATCGCTCTGGAACTGAAATCGGAACGCTCACAGACATTTGCCCTATCTGAAAGTCTGATAAACGCCGGAAAAATGACTAAGTCCAAAAAAAAATTTTCTTAAACTTTTTTCAATTTTACCCCCGTGGGATATATATTCTACCCACACACATTTGGAACTCTCCTGGGGCAACCTCACACATATTATTCTCTCATTTAGTGGATATTTTCACAAAAAAGTGAAATTTTCAAAAATCCAGAAAATTGGCTGAAAGCAACTTAATATCAAGGACTCATTGGGCGAATCGCTCTGGAACTGAAATCGGAACGCTCACTGACATTTCCCCTATCTGAAAGTCTGATAAACGCAGGAAAAATGACTAAGTCCAAAAAAAAAAATGTTTCAACTTTTTTCAATTTTACCCCTGTGGGATATATATTCTACCCACACACATTTGGAACTCTCCTGGGGTGCCCTCACACATATTATTCTCTCATTTAGTGGATATTTTCACAAAAAAGTGAAATTTTCAAAAATCCAGAAAATTGGCAGAAAATGACTAAATATCAAGGACTCATTGGGCGAATTGCTCTGGAATTGAAATCGGTACACTCACTGACATTTCCCCTATTTGAAAGTCTGATAAACGCCAGAAAAATGACTAAGTCCAAAAAAAAAAGTTTTTGTACTTTTTTCAATTTTACCCCCATGGGATATATATTCTACCCACACACATTTGGAACTCTCCTGGGGTACCCTAACACATATTATTCCCTCATTTAGTGGATATTTTCACAAAAAAGTGAAATTTTCAAAAATCCAGAAAATTGGCTGAAAATGACTAAATATCAAGGATTCATTGGGCGAATCGCTCTGGAACTGAAATCGTATTGCTCACTGACATTTCCCCTAGCTGAAAGTCTGATAAATCCTGGAAAAATGACTTAAGTCCAAAAAAAAAAATTGTTCAACTTTTTTTAATTTTACCCCCGTGGGATATATAGTCTACCCACACACATTTGGAACTCTCCTGGGGTACCCTCACACATATTATTCCCTCATTTAGTGGATATTTTCACAAAAAAGTGAAATTTTCAAAAATCCAAAATATTGGCTGAAAACGACTAAATATCAAGGACTCATTGGGCGAATCGCTCTGGAACTGAAATCGGAATGCTCACTGACATTTGCCATATCTGAAAGTCTGATAAACGTCGGAAAAATGACTAAGTCCAAAAAAATAATTTTTTTCAACTTTTTTCAATTTTACCCCCGTGGGATATATATTCTACCCACACACATTTGGAACTCTCCTGGGGTACCCTAACACATATTATTCTCTCATTTAGTGGATATTTTCACAAAAAAGTGAAATTTTCAAAAATCCAGAAAATTGGCTGAAAACGACTAAATATCAAGGACTCATTGGGCGAATCACTCTGGAATTGAAATCGGTACGCTCACTGACATTTGCCCTTTTTGAAAGTCTGATAAACGCCGGAAAAATGACTAAGTCCAAAAAAATAATTTTTTTTCAACTTTTTTCAATTTTACCCCCGTGGGACATATATTCTACCCACACACATTTGGAACTCTCCTGGGGTACCCTAACACATATTATTCCCTCATTTAGTGGATATTTTCACAAAAAAGTGAAATTTTCAAAAATCCAGAAAATTGGCTGAAAATGACTAAATATCAAGGACTCATTGGGCGAATCGCTCTGGAACTGAAATCGTTTTGCTCACTGACATTTCCCCTATCTGAAAGTCTGATAAATCCTGGAAAAATGACTTAAGTAAAAAAAAAATAATTTTTCAACTTTTTTCAATTTTACCCCCGTGGGATATATAGTCTACCCACACACATTTGGAACTCTCCTGGGGTACCCTCACACATATTATTCCCTCATTTAGTGGATATTTTCACAAAAAAGTGAAATTTTCAAAAATCCAGAAAATTGGCTGAAAGCAACTTAATATCAAAGACTCATTGGGCGAATCGCTCTGGAACTGCAATCGGAACGCTCACTGACATTTTCCCTATCTGAAAGTCTGATAAAGGCAGGAAAAATGACTAAGTCCAAAAAAAAAAATGTTTCAACTTTTTTCAATTTTACCCCCGAGGGATATATATTCTACCCACACAGATTTGGAACTCTCCTGGGGTACCCTCACACATATTATTCTCTCATTTAGTGGATATTTTCACAAAAAAGTGAAATTTTCAAAAATCCAGAAAATTGTCTGAAAACGACTAGATATCAAGGACTCATTGGGCGAATCGCTCTAGAACTGAAATCGATATGCTCACTGACATCTGCCCTATCTGAAAGTCTGATAAACGCTGGAAAAATGACTAAGTAAAAAAAAAAATTTTTTCAACTTTTTTCAATTTTACCCCCGTGGAATATATATTCTACCCACACACATTTGGAACTCTCCTGGGGAACCCTCACACATATTATTCCCTCATTTTGTTGATATTTTCACAAAAAAGTGAAATTTTCAAAAATCCAGAAAATTGGCTGAAAACGACTAAATATCAAAGACGCATTGGGCGAATCGCTCTGGAACTGAAATCGTATTGCTCACTGACATTTCCCCTATCTGAAAGTCTGATAAACGCTGGAAAAATGACTAAGTCCAAAAAAAAAAAATTTTTCAACTTTTTTCAATTTTACCCCCGTGGGATATATATTCTACCCACACACATTTGGAATTCTCCTAGGGTACCCTCACACATATTATTCCCTCATTTAGTGGATATTTTCACAAAAAAGTGAAATTTTCAAAAATCCAGAAAATTGGCTGAAAACGACTAAATATCAAGGACTCATTGGGCGAATCGCTCTGGAACTGAAATCGGAATGCTCACTGACATTTGCCATATCTGAAACTCTGATAAACGCCGGAAAAATGACTAAGTCCAAAAAAATAATTTTTTCAACTTTTTTCAATTTTACCCCCATGGGATATGTATTCTACCCACACACATTTGGAACTCTCCTGGGGTACGTCATACATATTATTCCCTCAGTTAGTGGATATTTTCACAAAAAAGTGAAATTTTCAAAAATCCAGAAAATTGGCTGAAAACGACTAAATATCAAAGACTCATTGGGCGAATCGCTCTGGAACTGAAATCGGAACGCTCACTGACATTTGCCCTATCTGAAAGTCTGATAAATGCCGGAAAAATGACTAAGTCCAAAAAAAAAAATTTTTCAACTTTTTTCAATTTTACCCCCGTGGGATATATAGTCTACCCACACACATTTGGAACTCTCCTGCGGTACCCTCACACATATTATTCCCTCATTTAGTGGATATTTTCACAAAAAAGTGAAATTTTCAAAAATCCAGAAAATTGGCTGAAAATGACTAAATATCAAGAACTCATTGCGCGAATCGCTCTGGAACTGAAATCGGAACGCTCACTGCCATTTGCCATATCTGAAAGTCTGATAAACGCCGGAAAAATGACTAAGTCCAAAAAAATAATTTTTTCAACTTTTTTCAATTTTACCCCCGTGGGATATATATTCTACCCACACATATTTGGAACTCTCCTGGGGTACCCTCACACATATTATTCCCTCATTTAGTGGATATTTTCACAAAAAAGTGAAATTTTCAAAAATCCAGAAAATTGGCTGAAAACGACTAAATATCAAGGACTCATTGTGCGAATCGCTCTGGAACTGAAATCAGAACGCTCACTGACATTTCCCCTATCTGAAAGTCTGATAAATCCTGGAAAAATGACTTAAGTCCAAAAAAAAAAATTTTTCAACTTTTTTCAATTTTACCCCCGTGGGATATATAGTCTGCCCACACACATTTGGAACTCTCCTGGGGTACTCTCACACATATTATTCCCTCATTTAGTGGATATTTTCACAAAAAAGTGAAATTTTCAAAATCCAGAAAATTGGCTGAAAACGACTAAATATCAAGGACTCATTGGGCGAATCGCTCTGGAACTGAAATCGGAACGCTCACTGACATTTGCCATATCTGAAAGTCTGATAAACGCCGGAAAAATGGCTAAGTAAAAAAAAAAATTTTTTCAACTTTTTTCAATTTTACCCCCGTGGAATATATATTCTACCCACACACATTTGGAACTCTCCTGGGGAACCCTCACACATATTATTCCCTCATTTTGTTCATATTTTCACAAAAAAGTGAAATTTTCAAAAATCCAGAAAATTGGCTGAATACTACTAAATATCAAAGACGCATTGGGCGAATCGCTCTGGAACTGAAATCGGAATGCTCACTGACATTTGCCCTATCTGAAAGTCTGATAAACGCCGGAAAAATCACTAAGTCCAAAAAAAAAGTTTTTTAAACTTTTTTCAATTTTACCCCGTGTTATATATATTCTACCCACACACATTTGGAACTCTCCTGGGGTACCCTCACACATATTATTCTCTCATTTAGTGGATATTTTCACAAAAAAGTGAAATTTTCAAAAATCCAGAAAATTGGCTGAAAACGACTAAATATCAAGGACTCATTGGGCGAATCGCTCTGGAACTGAAATCGGAATGCTCACTGACATTTGCCATATCTGAAAGTCTGATAAACGCCGGAAAAATGACTAAGACCAAAAAAATAATTTTTTCAACTTTTTTCAATTTTACCCCCATGGGATATGTATTCTACCCACACACATTTGGAACTCTCCTGGGGTACCCTCACTCATATTATTCCTTCATTTAGTGGATATTTTCACAAAAAAGTGAAATTTTCAAAAATCCAAAATATTGGCTGAAAACAACTAAATATCAAGGATTCATTGGGGTAATCGCTTAGGAACTGAAATCGGAACGCTCACTGACATTTCCCCTATCTGAAAGTCTGATAAACGCCGGAAAAATGACTAAGTCCAAAAAAAAATTTTTCAACTTTTTTCAAATTTACCATCGTGGGATATATATTCTACCCACACACATTTGTAACTCTCCTGGCGTAACCTCACACATATTATTCCCTCATTTAGTGGATATTTTCGCAAAAAAGTGAAATTTTCAAAAATCCAGAAAATTGGCTGAAAACTACTAAATATCAAGGACTCATTGGGCAAATCGCTCTGGAACTGAAATCGGAACGCTCACTGACTTTTCCCCTATCTGAAAGTCTGATAAACGCCGGAAAAATGACTAAGTCCAAAAAAAAAAATTTTTCAACTTTTTTCAAATTTACCCCCCTGGGATATATATTCTACCCACACACATTTGGAACTCTCCTGGGGTACCCTCACACATATTATTCCCTCATTTAGTGGATATTTTCACAAAAAAGTGAAATTTTCAAAAATCCAGAAAATTGGCTGAAAACGACTAAATATCAAGGATTCATTGGGGTAATCGCTTTGGAACTGAAATCGGAACGCTCACTGACATTTGCCCTATCTGAAAGTCTGATAAACGACGGAAAAAATGACTAAGTCCAAAAAAAAATTTTTTTCAACTTTTTTCAATTTTACCCCCGTGGGATATATATTCTACCCACACACATTTGGAACTCTCCTGGGGTACCCTCACACATATTATTCCCTCATTTAGTGGATATTTTCACAAAAAAAGTGAAATTTTCAAAAATCCAGAAAATTGGCTGAAAACGACTAAATATCAAGGACTCATTGGACGAATCGCTCTGGAACTGAAATCGGAACGCTCACTGACATTTCCCCTATCTGAAAGTCTGATAAACGCCGGAAAAATGACTAAGAACAAAAAAAAAAATTGTTCAACTTTTTTCAAATTTACCCCTGTGGGATATATATTCTACCCACACACATTTGGAACTCTCCTGGGGTACCCTCACACATATTATTCCCTCATTTAGTGGATATTTTCACAAAAAAGTAAAATTTTCAAAAATCCAAAATATTGGCTGAAAACAACTAAATATCAAGGATTCATTGGTCGAATCGCTCTGGAACTGAAATTGAAGCACTCACTGATATTTGCCATATCTGAAAGTCTGATAAACGCCGGAAAAATGACTAAGTCCAAAAAAAAATTTTTATCAACTTTTTTCAATTTTACCCACGTGGGATATATATTCTACCCACACACATTTGGAACTCTCCTGGGGTACCCTCACACATATTATTCCCTCATTTAGTGGATATTTTCACAAAAAAAGTGAAATTTTAAAAAATCCAGAAAATTGGCTGAAAACGACTAAATATCAAGGACTCATTGGACGAATCGCTCTGGAACTGAAATCGGAACGCTCACTGACATTTCCCCTATCTGAAAGTCTGATAAACGCTGGAAAAATGACTAAGTCCAAAAAAAAAAAATTTTTCAACTTTTTTCAATTTTACCCCCGTGGGATATATATTCTACCCACACACATTTGGAATTCTCCTAGGGTACCCTCACACATATTATTCCCTCATTTAGTGGATATTTTCACAAAAAAGTGAAATTTTCAAAAATCCAGAAAATTGGCTGAAAACGACTAAATATCAAGGACTCATTGGGCGAATCGCTCTGGAACTGAAATCGGAATGCTCACTGACATTTGCCATATCTGAAACTCTGATAAACGCCGGAAAAATGACTAAGTCCAAAAAAATAATTTTTTCAACTTTTTTCAATTTTACCCCCATGGGATATGTATTCTACCCACACACATTTGGAACTCTCCTGGGGTACGTCATACATATTATTCCCTCAGTTAGTGGATATTTTCACAAAAAAGTGAAATTTTCAAAAATCCAGAAAATTGGCTGAAAACGACTAAATATCAAAGACTCATTGGGCGAATCGCTCTGGAACTGAAATCGGAACGCTCACTGACATTTGCCCTATCTGAAAGTCTGATAAATGCCGGAAAAATGACTAAGTCCAAAAAAAAAAATTTTTCAACTTTTTTCAATTTTACCCCTGTGGGATATATAGTCTACCCACACACATTTGGAACTCTCCTGCGGTACCCTCACACATATTATTCCCTCATTTAGTGGATATTTTCACAAAAAAGTGAAATTTTCAAAAATCCAGAAAATTGGCTGAAAATGACTAAATATCAAGAACTCATTGCGCGAATCGCTCTGGAACTGAAATCGGTACGCTCACTGCCATTTGCCATATCTGAAAGTCTGATAAACGCCGGAAAAATGACTAAGTCCAAAAAAATAATTTTTTCAACTTTTTTCAATTTTACCCCCGTGGGATATATATTCTACCCACACATATTTGGAACTCTCCTGGGGTACCCTCACACATATTATTCCCTCATTTAGTGGATATTTTCACAAAAAAGTGAAATTTTCAAAAATCCAGAAAATTGGCTGAAAACGACTAAATATCAAGGACTCATTGTGCGAATCGCTCTGGAACTGAAATCGGAACGCTCACTGACATTTGCCATATCTGAAAGTCTGATAAACGCCGGAAAAATGGCTAAGTAAAAAAAAAAATTTTTTCAACTTTTTTCAATTTTACCCCCGTGGAATATATATTCTACCCACACACATTTGGAACTCTCCTGGGGAACCCTCACACATATTATTCCCTCATTTTGTTCATATTTTCACAAAAAAGTGAAATTTTCAAAAATCCAGAAAATTGGCTGAAAACTACTAAATATCAAAGACGCATTGGGCGAATCGCTCTGGAACTGAAATCGGAATGCTCACTGACATTTGCCCTATCTGAAAGTCTGATAAACGCCGGAAAAATCACTAAGTCCAAAAAAAAAGTTTTTTAAACTTTTTTCAATTTTACCCCGTGTTATATATATTCTACCCACACACATTTGGTACTCTCCTGGGGTACCCTCACACATATTATTCTCTCATTTAGTGGATATTTTCACAAAAAAGTGAAATTTTCAAAAATCCAGAAAATTGGCTGAAAACGACTAAATATCAAGGACTCATTGGGCGAATCGCTCTGGAACTGAAATCGGAATGCTCACTGACATTTGCCATATCTGAAAGTCTGATAAACGCCGGAAAAATGACTAAGTCCAAAAAAATAATTTTTTCAACTTTTTTCAATTTTACCCCCATGGGATATGTATTCTACCCACACACATTTGGAACTCTCCTGGGGTACCCTCACTCATATTATTCCTTCATTTAGTGGATATTTTCACAAAAAAGTGAAATTTTCAAAAAATCCAGAAAATTGGCTGAAAACGACTTAATATAAAGGAAACACTGGGCGAATCGCTCTGGAACTGAAATCGGAATGCTCACTGACATTTCCCCTATCTGAAAGTTTGAGAAACGCCGGAAAAATGACTAAGTCCAAAAAAAAAATTTTTCAACTTTTTTCAAATTTACCCCCGTGGGATATATATTCTACCCACACACATTTGGAACTCTCCTGGGGTACCCTCACACATATTATTCCCTCATTTAGTGGATATTTTCACAAAAAAGTGACATTTTCAAAAATCCAAAATATTTGCTGAAAACAACTAAAAATCATGGACTCATTGGGCGAATCGCTCTGGAACTGAAATCGGAATGCTCACTGACATTTCCCCTATCTGAAAGTCTGATAAACGCCGGAAAAATGACTAACTCCAAAAAAAAAATTTTTTCAACTTTTTTCAAATTCTCCCCCGTGGGATATATATTCTACCAACACACATTTGGAACTCTCCTGGTGTACCCTCACACATATTATTCCATCATTTAGTGGATATTTTCACAAAAAAGTGAAATTTTCAAAAATCCAGAAAATTGGCTGAAAATGACTAAATATCAAGAACTCATTGGGCGAATCGCTCTGGAACTGAAATCGGAATGCTCACTGACATTTCCCCTATCTGAAAGTTTGATAAACGCCGGAAAAATGACTAAGTCCCAAAAAAAAAATTTTTCAACTTTTTTCAAATTTACCCCCCTGGGATATATATTCTACCCACACACATTTGGAACTCTCCTGGGGTACCCTCACACATATTATTCCCTCATTTAGTGGATATTTTCACAAAAAAGTGAAATTTTCAAAAATCAAAAATATTGGCTGAAAACGACTAAATATCAAGGACTCATTGGGATAATCGCTTTGGAACTGAAATCGGAACGCTCACTGACATTTGCCCTATCTGAAAGTCTGATAAACGCCGGAAAAATGACTAAGTCCAAAAAAAATAATTTTTCAACTTTTTTCAATTTCACCCACGTGGGATATATATTCTACCCACACACATTTGGAACTCTCCTGGCGTACCCTCACACATATTATTCCCTCATTCAGTGGATATTTTCACAAAAAAGTGAAATTTTCAAAAATCCAGAAAATTGGCTGAAAACGACTAAATATCAAGGACTCATTGGGCGAATCGCTCTGGGATTGAAATCGGAATGCTCACTGACATTTCCCCTATCTGAAAGTTTGAGAAACGCCGGAAAAATGACTAAGTCCAAAAAAAAAATTGTTTCAACTTTTTTCAATTTTACCCCCGTGAGATATATATTCTACCCACACACGTTTGGAACTCTCCTGGGGTACCCTCACACATATTATTCCCTCATTTAGTGGATATTTTCACAAAAAAGTGAAATTTTCAAAAATCCAAAATATTGGCTGAAAACAACTAAATATCAAGGATTCATTGGGCGAATAGCTCTGGAACTGAAATTGAAGCATTCACTGACATTTGCCAAATCTGAAAGTCTGATAAACGCCGGAAAAATGACTAAGTCCAAAAAAAAATTTTATCAACTTTTTTCAATTTTACCCACGTGGGATATATATTCTACCCACACACATTTGGAACTCTCCTGGGGTACCCTCACACATATTATTCCCTCATTTAGTGGATATTTTCACAAAAAAGTGAAATTTTCAAAAATCCAGAAACTTGGCTGAAAACGACTAAATAACAAGGACTCATTGGGTGAATCGCTCTGGAACTAAAATCGGAACGCTCACTGACATTTCCCCTATCTGAAAGTCTGATAAACGCCGGAAAAATGACTAACTCCAAAAAAAAATTTTTTTCAACTTTTTTCAAATTCACCCCCGTGGGATATACATTCTACCAACACACATTTGGAACTCTCCTGGGGTACCCTCACACATATTATTCCCTCATTTAGTGGATATTTTCACAAAAAAGTGACATTTTCAAAAATCCAGAAAATTGGCTGAAAACGACTAAATATCAAGGACTCATTGGGCGTATCGCTCTGGAACTTAAATCGGAATGCTCACTGACATTTCCCCTATCTGAAAGTCTGATAAACGCCAGAAAAATGACTAAGTCAAAAAAAAAATGTTTTCCAACTTTTTTCAATTTTACCCCCGTGTGATATATATTCTATCCACACACATTTGGAACTCTCCTGGGGTACCCTCACACACATTATTCCCTCATTTAGTGGATATTTTCACATAAAAGTAAAATTTTCAAAAATCCAAAATATTGGCTGAAAACAACTAAATATCAAGGATTCATTGGGCGAATCGCTCTGGAACTGAAATTGAAGCGCTCACTGACATTTGCCATATCTGAAAGTCTGATAAACGCCGGAAAAATGACTAAGTCCAAAAAAAAAATTTTATCAACTTTTTCAATTTTACCCCCGTGGGATATATATTCTACCCACACACATTTGGAACTCTCCTGGGGTACCCTCACACATATTATTCCCTTATTTAGTGGATATTTTCACAAAAAAGTGACATTTTCAAAAATCCAGAAAATTGGCTGAAAACGACTAAATATCAAGGACCCATTGGGCGAATCGCTCTGGAATTGAAATCGGAACGCTCACTGACATTTCCCCTATCTGAAAGTTTGATAAACGCCGGAAAAATGAATAAGTCCAAAAAAAATATTTTTTCATCTTTTTTCAAATTCACCCCCATGGGATATATATTCTACCAACACACATTTGGAACTCTCCTGGTGTACCCTCACACATATTATTCCATCATTTAGTGGATATTTTCACAAAAAAGTGACATTTTCAAAAATCCAGAAAATTGGCTGAAAATGACTAAATATCAAGGACTCATTGGGCGAATCGCTCTGGAACTGAAATCGGAATGCTCACTGACATTTCCCACATTTCCCCTATCTGAAAGTCTGATAAACGCCGGAAAAATGACTAAGTCCAAAAAAAAATTTTTTTCAACTTTTTTCAAATTCACCCCCGTGGGATATACATTCTACCAACACACATTTGGAACTCTCCTGGGGTACCCTCACACATATTATTCCCTCATTTAGTGGATATTTTCACAAAAAAGTTAAATTTTCAAAAATCCAGAAAATTGGTTGAAAACGACTAACTATCAAGGACTCATTGGGCGAATCGCTCTGGAACTGAAATCGGAACGCTCACTGGCATTTGCCCTATCTGAAAGTCTGATAAACGCCGGAAAAATGACTAAGTCCAAAAAAAAAATTTTTTTCAACTTTTTTAAATTTTACCCCCGTGGGATATATATTCTACCCACACACATTTGGAACTCTCCTGGGGTACCCTCACACATATTATTACCTTATTTAGTGGATATTTTCACAAAAAAGTGAAATTTTCAAAAATCCAGAAAATTGGCTGAAAACGACTAAATATCAAGGACTCATTGGGCGAATCGCTCTGGAACTGAAATGGGAATGCTCACTGACATTTCCCCTATCTGAAAGTCTGATAAACGCCGGAAAAATGACTAACTCCAAAAAAAAAATTTTTTCAACTTTTTTCAAATTCTCCCCCGTGGGATATATATTCTACCAACACACATTTGGAACTCTCCTGGGGTACCCTCACACATATTAGTCCCTCATTTAGTGGATATTTTCACAAAAAAGTTAAATTTTCAAAAATCCAGAAAATTGGTTGAAAACGACTATTTATCAAGGACTCATTGGGCGAATCGCTCTGGAACTGAAATCGGAACGCTCACTTGCATTTCCCCTATCTGAAAGTCTGATAAACGCCAGAAAAATGACTAAGTCAAAAAAAAAATTGTTTCCAACTTTTTTCAATTTTACCCCCTTGTGATATATATTCTATCCACACACATTTGGAACTCTCCTGGGGTTCCCTCACACATATTATTCCCTCATTTAGTGGATATTTTCACAAAAAAGTGACATTTTCAAAAATCCAGAAAATTGGCTGAAAACGACTAAATATCAAGGACTCATTGGGCGAATCGCTCTGGAACTGAAATCGGAACGCTCACTGACTTTTTCCCTATCTGAAAGTCTGATAAACGCCGGAAAAATGACTAAGTCTGAAAAACAAATTTTTCAACTTTTTTCAATTTTATCCCCGTGAGATATATATTCTATCCACACACATTTGGAACTCTCCTGGGGTACCCTCACACATATTAGTCCCTCATTTAGTGATATTTTCACAAAAAAGTGAAATTTTCAAAAATCCAGAAAATTGGCTGAAAACGACTAAATATCAAGGACTCATTGGGCGAATCGCTCTGGAACTGAAATCGGAACGCTCACTGGCATTTGCCCTATCTGAAAGTCTGATAAACGGCGGAAAAAAGACTAAGTCCAAAAAAAAAATTTTTTTCAACTTTTTTCAATTTTACCCCGTGGGATATATATTCTACCCACACACATTTGGAACTCTCCTGGGGTACCCTCACACATATTATTCCCTTATTTAGTGGATATTTTCACAAAAAAGTGACATTTTCAAAAATCCAGAAAATTGGCTGAAAACGACTAAATATCAAGGACCCATTGGGCGAATCGCTCTGGAATTGAAATCGGAACGCTCACTGACATTTCCCCTATCTGAAAGTTTGATAAACGCCGGAAAAATGAATAAGTCCAAAAAAAATATTTTTTCATCTTTTTTCAAATTCACCCCCGTGGGATATATATTCTACCAACACACATTTGGAACTCTCCTGGTGTACCCTCACACATATTATTCCATCATTTAGTGGATATTTTCACAAAAAAGTGACATTTTCAAAAATCCAGAAAATTGGCTGAAAATGACTAAATATCAAGGACTCATTGGGCGAATCGCTCTGGAACTGAAATCGGAATGCTCACTGACATTTCCCACATTTCCCCTATCTGAAAGTCTGATAAACGCCGGAAAAATGACTAAGTCCAAAAAAAAATTTTTTTCAACTTTTTTCAAATTCACCCCCGTGGGATATACATTCTACCAACACACATTTGGAACTCTCCTGGGGTACCCTCACACATATTATTCCCTCATTTAGTGGATATTTTCACAAAAAAGTTAAATTTTCAAAAATCCAGAAAATTGGTTGAAAACGACTAACTATCAAGGACTCATTGGGCGAATCGCTCTGGAACTGAAATCGGAACGCTCACTGGCATTTGCCCTATCTGAAAGTCTGATAAACGCCGGAAAAATGACTAAGTCCAAAAAAAAAAATTTTTTCAACTTTTTTAAATTTTACCCCCGTGGGATATATATTCTACCCACACACATTTGGAACTCTCCTGGGGTACCCTCACACATATTATTCCCTTATTTAGTGGATATTTTCACAAAAAAGTGAAATTTTCAAAAATCCAGAAAATTGGCTGAAAACGACTAAATATCAAGGACTCATTCGGCGTATCGCCCTGGAACTGAAATCGGAACGCTCACTGACATTTCCCCTATCTGAAAGTCTGATAAACGCCGGAAAAATGACTAAGTCTGAAAAACAAATTTTTCAACTTTTTTCAATTTTATCCCCGTGAGATATATATTCTATCCACACACATTTGGAACTCTCCTGGGGTACCCTCACACATATTAGTCCCTCATTTAGTGATATTTTCACAAAAAAGTGAAATTTTCAAAAATCCAGAAAATTGGCTGAAAACGACTAAATATCAAGGACTCATTGGGCGAATCGCTCTGGAACTGAAATCGGAACGCTCACTGGCATTTGCCCTATCTGAAAGTCTGATAAACGGCGGAAAAAAGACTAAGTCCAAAAAAAAAATTTTTTTCAACTTTTTTCAATTTTACCCCCGTGGGATATATATTCTACCCACACACATTTGGAACTCTCCTGGGGTACCCTCACACATATTATTCCCTTATTTAGTGGATATTTTCACAAAAAAGTGACATTTTCAAAAATCCAGAAAATTGGCTGAAAACGACTAAATATCAAGGACTCATTGGGCGAATCGCTCTGGAATTGAAATCGGAACGCTCACTGACATTTCCCCTATCTGAAAGTTTGATAAACGCCGGAAAAATGAATAAGTCCAAAAAAAATATTTTTTCATCTTTTTTCAAATTCACCCCCGTGGGATATATATTCTACCAACACACATTTGGAACTCTCCTGGTGTACCCTCACACATATTATTCCATCATTTAGTGGATATTTTCACAAAAAAGTGACATTTTCAAAAATCCAGAAAATTGGCTGAAAATGACTAAATATCAAGGACTCATTGGGCGAATCGCTCTGGAACTGAAATCGGAATGCTCACTGACATTTCCCACATTTCCCCTATCTGAAAGTCTGATAAACGCCGGAAAAATGACTAAGTCCAAAAAAAAATTTTTTTCAACTTTTTTCAAATTCACCCCCGTGGGATATACATTCTACGAACACACATTTGGAACTCTCCTGGGGTACCCTCACACATATTATTCCCTCATTTAGTGGATATTTTCACAAAAAAGTTAAATTTTCAAAAATCCAGAAAATTGGTTGAAAACGACTAACTATCAAGGACTCATTGGGCGAATCGCTCTGGAACTGAAATCGGAACGCTCACTGGCATTTGCCCTATCTGAAAGTCTGATAAACGCCGGAAAAATGACTAAGTCCAAAAAAAAAAATTTTTTCAACTTTTTTAAATTTTACCCCCGTGGGATATATATTCTACCCACACACATTTGGAACTCTCCTGGGGTACCCTCACACATATTATTCCCTTATTTAGTGGATATTTTCACAAAAAAGTGAAATTTTCAAAAATCCAGAAAATTGGCTGAAAACGACTAAATATCAAGGACTCATTCGGCGTATCGCTCTGGAACTGAAATCGGAACGCTCACTGACATTTCCCCTATCTGAAAATCTGATAAACGCCGGAAAAATGACTAAGTCAAAAAAAAAATTTTTTTCAACTTTTTTCAATGTTACCCCCGTGTGATATATATTCTATCCACACACATTTGGAACTCTCCTGGGGTACCTCACACATATTATTCCCTCATTTAGTGATATTTTCACAAAAAAGTGAAATTTTCAAAAATCCAGAAAATTGGCTGAAAACGACTAAACATCAAGGACTCATTGGGCGAATCGCTCTGGAATTGAAATCGGAATGCTCACTGACATTTCCCCTATCTGAAAGTTTGATAAACGCCGGAAAAATGAATAAGTCCAAAAAAAATATTTTTTCATCTTTTTTCAAATTCACCCCCGTGGGATATATATTCTACCAACTCACATTTGGAACTATCCTGGTGTACACTCACACATATTATTCCATCATTTAGTGGATATTTTCGCAAAAAAGTGAAATTTTCAAAAATCCAGAAAATTGGCTGAAAATGACTAAATATCAAGGACTCATTGGGCGAATCGCTCTGGAACTGAAATCGGAATGCTCACTGACATTTCCCCTATCTGAAAGTCTGATAAACGCCGGAAAAATGACTAAGTCCAAAAAAAAAATTTTTTCAACTTTTTTCAAATTCACCCCCGTGGGATATATATTCTACCAACACACATTTGGAACTCTCCTGGTGTACCCTCACACATATTATTCCATCATTTAGTGGATATTTTCACAAAAAAGTGAAATTTTCAAAAATCCAGAAAATTGGCTGAAAATGACTAAATATCAAGGACTCATTGGGCGAATCGCTCTGGAACTGAAATCGGAATGCTCACTGACATTTCCCCCATCTGAAAGTCTGATAAACGCCGGAAAAATGACTAAGTCCAAAAAAATAATTTTTTCAACTTTTTTCAAATTCACCCCCGTGGGATATACATTCTACCAACACACATTTGGAACTCTCCTGGGGTACCCTCACACATAATATTCCCTCATTTAGTGGATATTTTCACAAACAAGTTAAATTTTCAAAAATCCAGAAAATTGGTTGAAAACGACTATCAAGGACTTATTGGGCGAATCGCTCTGGAACTGAAATCGGAACGCTCACTGGCATTTGCCCTATCTGAAAGCCTGATAAATGCCAGAAAAATGACTAAGTCCAAAAAAAATTTTTTTTCAACTTTTTTCAATTTTACCCCGTGATATATTCTACCCACACACATTTGGAACTCTCCTGGGGTACCCTCACACATATTATTCACTAATTTAGTGGATATTTTCACAAAAAAGTGAAATTGTCAAAAATCCAGAAAATTGGCTGAAAAAGGCTTTCCCCTATCTGAAAGCCTGATAAATGCCAGAAAAATGACTAAGTCCAAAAAAAAAATTGTTTAAACTTTTTTCAAATTTACCCCCGTGGGATATATATTCTACCCACACACATTTGGAACTCTCCTGGGGTACCCTCACACATATTATTCCCTCATTTAGTGGATATTTTCACAAAATTGAAATTTTCAAAAATCCAGAAAATTGGCTGAAAAAGACTAAATATCAAGGACTCATTGGGCGAATCGCTCTGGAACTGAAATCGGAACGCTCACTGACATTTCCCCTATCTGAAAGTCTGATAAACGCCGGAAAAATGACAGTCTAAAAAACAAATTTTTCAACTTTTTTCAATTTTACCCCCTGAGATATATATTCTACCCACACACATTTGGAACTCTCCTGGGGTACCCTCACACATATTATTCCCTCATTTAGTGGATATTTTCACAAAAAAGTGAAATTTTCAAAAATCCAGAAAATTGGTTGAAAACGACTAAATATCAAGGACTCATTGGGTAAATAGCTCTGGAACTGAAATCGGAACGCTCACTGACATTTCCCCTATCTGAAAGTCTGATAAACGGCGGAAAAATGACTAAGTCCAAAAAAATTTTTTTTTTAATTTTTTTCAATTTTACCCCCGTGGGATATATATTCTACCCAAACACATTTGCCACTCTCCTGGGGTACCCTCACACATATTATTCCCTCATTTAGTGGATATTTTCACAAAAAAGTGAAATTTTCAAAAATCCAGAAAATTGGCTGAAAAAGACTAAATATCAAGGACTCATTGGGCGAATAGCTCTGGAACTGAAATCGGAACGCTCACTGACATTTCCCCTATCTGAAAGTCTGATAAACGCCGGAAAAATGACTAAGTCCAAAAAAAAAATTTTTTTTTACTTTTTTCAATTTTACCCCCTTGCGAAATATATTCTACCCACACACATTTGGAACTCTCCTGGGGTACCCTCACACATATTATTCCCTCATTTAGTGGATATTTTCACAAAAAAGTGAAATTTTCAAAAATCCAGAAAATTGGCTGAAAATGACTAAATATCAAGGACTCATTGGGCGAATCGCTCTGGAACTGAAATCGGAATGCTCACTGACATTTCCCCTATCTGAAAGTCTGATAAACGCCGGAAAAATGACTAAGTCCAAAAAAAAAATTTTTTCAACTTTTTTCAAATTCACCCCCGTGGGATATATATTCTACCCACACACATTTGGAACTCTCCTGGGGTACCCTCACACATATTATTCCCTCATTTAGTGGATATTTTCACAAAAAAGTGAAATTTTCAAAAATCCAGAAAATTGGCTGAAAACGACTAATTATCAAGGACTCATTGGGCGAATCGCTCTGGAACTGAAATCGGAGAGCTCACTGACATTTGCCCTTTGTGAAAGTCTGATAAACGGCGGAAAAATGACTAAGAACAAAAAAAAAAATTTTTCAACTTTTTTCAAATTTACCCTCGTGGGATATATATTCTACCCACACACATTTGGAACTCTCCTGGGGTACCCTCACACATATTATTCCCTCATTTAGTGGATATTTTCACAAAAAAGTGAAATTTTCAAAAATCCAGAAAATTGGCTGAAAACGACTAAATATCAGGGACTCATTGGGCGAATCGCTCTAGAACTGAAATCGGAATGCTCACTGACATTTCCCCTATCTGAAAGTCTGATACACGTCGAAAAAATGACTTAATCCAAAAAAAAAATGTTTTTCAACTTTTTTCAATTTTACCCCTGTGGGATATATATTCTACCCACACACATTACGAACTCTCCTGGGGTACCCTCACACATTTTATTCCCTCATTTAGTGGATATTTTCACAAAAAAGTAAAATTTTCAAAAATCCAGAAAATTGGCTGAAAACGACTAAATATCAAGGACTCATTGGTCGAATCGCTCTGGAATTGAAATCGGAATGCTCACTGACATTTCCCCTATCTGAAAGTTTGAGAAACGCTGGAAAAATGACTAAGTCCAAAAAAAAAAATTTTTCAACTTTTTTCAATTTTACCCCGGTGAGATATATATTCTACCCACACACACTTGGAACTCTCCTGGGGTACCCTCACACATATTATTCCATCATTTAGTGGATATTTTCACAAAAAAGTGAAATTTTCAAAAATCCAAAATATTGGCTGAAAACAACTAAATATCAAGAATTCATTGGGCGAATCGCTCTGGAACTGAAATCGAAATGCTCACTGATATTTGCCATATCTCAAAGTCTGATAAACGCCGGAAAAATGACAGTCCAAAAATAAAAATTTTTCAACTTTTTTCAAATTTACCCCCGTGGGATATCTATTCTACCCACAAACATTTGGAACTCTCCTGGCGTACCCTCACACATATTATTCCCTCATTCAGTGGATATTTTCACAAAAAAGTGAAATTTTCAAAAATCCAAAATATTGGCTAAAAACAAACAAATATCAAGAACTCATTGGGATAATCGCTTTGGAACTGAAATCGGAACGCTCACTGACATTTGCCCTATCTGAAAGTCTGATAAACGACGGAAAAAATGACTAAGTCAAAAAAAAAATTTTTTTCAACTTTTTTCAATTTTACCCCCGTGGGATATATATTCTACCCACACACATTTGGAACTCTCCTGGGGTACCCTCACACATATTATTCCCTCATTTAGTGGATATTTTCAAAAAAAGTGAAATTTTCAAAAATCCAAAATATTGGCTGAAAACAATTAAATATCAAGGATTCATTGGGCGAATCGCTTTGGAACTGAAATCAGAACGCTCACTGACATTTGCCCTATCTGAAAGTCTGATAAACGCCGGAAAAATGACTAAGTCCAAAAAAAAAATTTTTCAACTTTTTTCAAATTTACCCCCGTGGGATATATATTCTACCCACACACATTTGGAACACTCTTGGAGTACCCTCACACATATTATTCCCTCATTCAGTGGATATTTTCACAAAAAAGTGAAATTTTCAAAAATCCAGAAAATTGGCTGAAAACGACTAAATATCAAGGACTCATTCGGCGTATCGCTCTGGAACTGAAATCGGAACGCTCACTGACATTTCCCCTATCTGAAAATCTGATAAACGCCGGAAAAATGACTAAGTAAAAAAAAAAATTTTTTTCAACTTTTTTCAATGTTACCCCCGTGTGATATATATTCTATCCACACACATTTGGAACTCTCCTGGGGTTCCCTCACACATATTATTCCCTCATTTAGTGGATATTTTCACAAAAAAGTGAAATTTTCAAAAATCCAGAAAATTGGCTGAAAACCACTAAATATCAAGGACTCATTGGGCGAATTGCTCTGGAACTGAAATCGGAACGCTCACTGACTTTTTCCCTATCTGAAAGTCTGATAAATGCCGGAAAAATGACTAAGTCTGAAAAACAAATTTTTCAACTTTTTTCAATTTTACCCCCGTGAGATATATATTCTATCCACACACATTTGGAACTCTCCTGGGGTACCTCACACATATTATTCCCTCATTTAGTGATATTTTCACAAAAAAGTGAAATTTTCAAAAATCCAGAAAATTGGCTGAAAACGACTAAACATCAAGGACTCATTGGGCGAATCGCTCTGGAATTGAAATCGGAATGCTCACTGACATTTCCCCTATCTGAAAGTTTGATAAACGCCGGAAAAATGAATAAGTCCAAAAAAAATATTTTTTCATCTTTTTTCAAATTCACCCCCGTGGGATATATATTCTACCAACTCACATTTGGAACTATCCTGGTGTACACTCACACATATTATTCCATCATTTAGTGGATATTTTCGCAAAAAAGTGAAATTTTCAAAAATCCAGAAAATTGGCTGAAAATGACTAAATATCAAGGACTCATTGGGCGAATCGCTCTGGAACTGAAATCGGAATGCTCACTGACATTTCCCCTATCTGAAAGTCTGATAAACGCCGGAAAAATGACTAAGTCCAAAAAAAAAATTTTTTCAACTTTTTTCAAATTCACCCCCGTGGGATATATATTCTACCAACACACATTTGGAACTCTCCTGGTGTACCCTCACACATATTATTCCATCATTTAGTGGATATTTTCACAAAAAAGTGAAATTTTCAAAAATCCAGAAAATTGGCTGAAAATGACTAAATATCAAGGACTCATTGGGCGAATCGCTCTGGAACTGAAATCGGAATGCTCACTGACATTTCCCCCATCTGAAAGTCTGATAAACGCCGGAAAAATGACTAAGTCCAAAAAAATAATTTTTTCAACTTTTTTCAAATTCACCCCCGTGGGATATACATTCTACCAACACACATTTGGAACTCTCCTGGGGTACCCTCACACATAATATTCCCTCATTTAGTGGATATTTTCACAAACAAGTTAAATTTTCAAAAATCCAGAAAATTGGTTGAAAACGACTATCAAGGACTTATTGGGCGAATCGCTCTGGAACTGAAATCGGAACGCTCACTGGCATTTGCCCTATCTGAAAGCCTGATAAATGCCAGAAAAATGACTAAGTCCAAAAAAAATTTTTTTTCAACTTTTTTCAATTTTACCCCGTGATATATTCTACCCACACACATTTGGAACTCTCCTGGGGTACCCTCACACATATTATTCACTAATTTAGTGGATATTTTCACAAAAAAGTGAAATTGTCAAAAATCCAGAAAATTGGCTGAAAAAGGCTTTCCCCTATCTGAAAGCCTGATAAATGCCAGAAAAATGACTAAGTCCAAAAAAAAAATTGTTTAAACTTTTTTCAAATTTACCCCCGTGGGATATATATTCTACCCACACACATTTGGAACTCTCCTGGGGTACCCTCACACATATTATTCCCTCATTTAGTGGATATTTTCACAAAATTGAAATTTTCAAAAATCCAGAAAATTGGCTGAAAAAGACTAAATATCAAGGACTCATTGGGCGAATCGCTCTGGAACTGAAATCGGAACGCTCACTGACATTTCCCCTATCTGAAAGTCTGATAAACGCCGGAAAAATGACTAAGTCTAAAAAACAAATTTTTCAACTTTTTTCAATTTTACCCCCTGAGATATATATTCTACCCACACACATTTGGAACTCTCCTGGGGTACCCTCACACATATTATTCCCTCATTTAGTGGATATTTTCACAAAAAAGTGAAATTTTCAAAAATCAAGAAAATTGGTTGAAAACGACTAAATATCAAGGACTCATTGGGTAAATAGCTCTGGAACTGAAATCGGAACGCTCACTGACATTTCCCCTATCTGAAAGTCTGATAAACGGCGGAAAAATGACTAAGTCCAAAAAAATTTTTTTTTTAATTTTTTTCAATTTTACCCCCGTGGGATATATATTCTACCCAAACACATTTGCCACTCTCCTGGGGTACCCTCACACATATTATTCCCTCATTTAGTGGATATTTTCACAAAAAAGTGAAATTTTCAAAAATCCAGAAAATTGGCTGAAAAAGACTAAATATCAAGGACTCATTGGGCGAATAGCTCTGGAACTGAAATCGGAACGCTCACTGACATTTCCCCTATCTGAAAGTCTGATAAACGCCGGAAAAATGACTAAGTCCAAAAAAAAAATTTTTTTTTACTTTTTTCAATTTTACCCCCTTGCGAAATATATTCTACCCACACACATTTGGAACTCTCCTGGGGTACCCTCACACATATTATTCCCTCATTTAGTGGATATTTTCACAAAAAAGTGAAATTTTCAAAAATCCAGAAAATTGGCTGAAAATGACTAAATATCAAGGACTCATTGGGCGAATCGCTCTGGAACTGAAATCGGAATGCTCACTGACATTTCCCCTATCTGAAAGTCTGATAAACGCCGGAAAAATGACTAAGTCCAAAAAAAAAATTTTTTCAACTTTTTTCAAATTCACCCCCGTGGGATATATATTCTACCCACACACATTTGGAACTCTCCTGGGGTACCCTCACACATATTATTCCCTCATTTAGTGGATATTTTCACAAAAAAGTGAAATTTTCAAAAATCCAGAAAATTGGCTGAAAACGACTAATTATCAAGGACTCATTGGGCGAATCGCTCTGGAACTGAAATCGGAGAGCTCACTGACATTTGCCCTTTGTGAAAGTCTGATAAACGGCGGAAAAATGACTAAGAACAAAAAAAAAAATTTTTCAACTTTTTTCAAATTTACCCTCGTGGGATATATATTCTACCCACACACATTTGGAACTCTCCTGGGGTACCCTCACACATATTATTCCCTCATTTAGTGGATATTTTCACAAAAAAGTGAAATTTTCAAAAATCCAGAAAATTGGCTGAAAACGACTAAATATCAGGGACTCATTGGGCGAATCGCTCTAGAACTGAAATCGGAATGCTCACTGACATTTCCCCTATCTGAAAGTCTGATACACGTCGAAAAAATGACTTAATCCAAAAAAAAAATGTTTTTCAACTTTTTTCAATTTTACCCCTGTGGGATATATATTCTACCCACACACATTACGAACTCTCCTGGGGTACCCTCACACATTTTATTCCCTCATTTAGTGGATATTTTCACAAAAAAGTAAAATTTTCAAAAATCCAGAAAATTGGCTGAAAACGACTAAATATCAAGGACTCATTGGTCGAATCGCTCTGGAATTGAAATCGGAATGCTCACTGACATTTCCCCTATCTGAAAGTTTGAGAAACGCTGGAAAAATGACTAAGTCCAAAAAAAAAAATTTTTCAACTTTTTTCAATTTTACCCCGGTGAGATATATATTCTACCCACACACACTTGGAACTCTCCTGGGGTACCCTCACACATATTATTCCATCATTTAGTGGATATTTTCACAAAAAAGTGAAATTTTCAAAAATCCAAAATATTGGCTGAAAACAACTAAATATCAAGAATTCATTGGGCGAATCGCTCTGGAACTGAAATCGAAATGCTCACTGATATTTGCCATATCTCAAAGTCTGATAAACGCCGGAAAAATGACAGTCCAAAAATAAAAATTTTTCAACTTTTTTCAAATTTACCCCCGTGGGATATCTATTCTACCCACAAACATTTGGAACTCTCCTGGCGTACCCTCACACATATTATTCCCTCATTCAGTGGATATTTTCACAAAAAAGTGAAATTTTCAAAAATCCAAAATATTGGCTAAAAACAAACAAATATCAAGAACTCATTGGGATAATCGCTTTGGAACTGAAATCGGAACGCTCACTGACATTTGCCCTATCTGAAAGTCTGATAAACGACGGAAAAAATGACTAAGTCAAAAAAAAAATTTTTTTCAACTTTTTTCAATTTTACCCCCGTGGGATATATATTCTACCCACACACATTTGGAACTCTCCTGGGGTACCCTCACACATATTATTCCCTCATTTAGTGGATATTTTCAAAAAAAGTGAAATTTTCAAAAATCCAAAATATTGGCTGAAAACAATTAAATATCAAGGATTCATTGGGCGAATCGCTTTGGAACTGAAATCAGAACGCTCACTGACATTTGCCCTATCTGAAAGTCTGATAAACGCCGGAAAAATGACTAAGTCCAAAAAAAAAATTTTTCAACTTTTTTCAAATTTACCCCCGTGGGATATATATTCTACCCACACACATTTGGAACACTCTTGGAGTACCCTCACACATATTATTCCCTCATTCAGTGGATATTTTCACAAAAAAGTGAAATTTTCAAAAATCCAGAAAATTGACTAAGTCCAAAAAAAAATTTTTTTCAACTTTTTTCAATTTTACCCCCGTGGGATATATATTCTACCCACACACATTTGGAACTCTCCTGGGGTACCCTCACACATATTATTCCCTCATTTAGAGGATATTTTCACAAAAAAGTGAAATTTTCAAAAATCCAGATAATTGGCTGAAAACGACTAAATATCAAGGTCTCATTGGGCGAATAGCTCTGGAACTGAAATTGAAGCGCTCACTGACATTTGCCATATCTGAAAGTCTGATAAACGCCGGAAAAATGACTAAGTCCAAAAAAAAAAATTTATCAACTTTTTTCAATTTTACCCACATGGGATATATATTCTACCCACACACATTTGGAACTCTCCTGGGGTACCCTCACACATATTATTTCCTCATTTAGTGGATATTTTCACAAAAAAGTGAAATTTTCAAAAATCCAAAATATTTGCTGAAAACTACTTAATATCAATGACTCATTGGGCGAATCGCTCTGGAACTGAAATCGGAACGCTCACTGACATTTGCCATATCTGAAAGTCTGATAAACGCCGGAAAAATGACTAAGTCCAAAAAAAAAATTATTTCAACTTTTTTCAATTTTACTCCCGTGGGATGTATATTCTACCCTCACACATTTGGAGCTCTCCTGGGGTACCCTCACACATATTATTACCTCATTTACTGGATATTTTCACAAAAAAGTGAAATTTTCCAAAATCCAGAAAATTGGCTGAAAATGACTAAATATGAAAGACACACTGGGCGAATCGCTCTGGAACTGAAATCGGAATGCTCACTGACATTTCCCCTATCTGAAAGTCTGATAAACGCCGGAAAAATGACTAAGTCCAAAAAAAAATTTTATTCAACTTTTTTCAATTTTACTCCCGTGCGATATATATTCTACCCACACACATTTGGAACTCTCCTGGGGTACCCTCACACATATTATTCCCTCATTTAGTGGATATTTTCACAAAAAAGTGAAATTTTCAAAAATCCAAAATATTGGCTGAAAACGACTAAATATCAAGGACTCATTGGGCGAATCGCTCTGGAGCTGAAATCAGAATGCTCAATGACATTTGCCCTATCTGAAAGTCTGATAAACGCCGGAAAAATTACTAAGTCCAAAAAAAAATTTTTTTCAACTTTTTTCAATTTTACCCCCGTGGGATATATATTCTACCCACACACATTTGGAACTCTCCTGGGGTACCCTCACACATATTATTCCCTCATTTAGTGGATATTTTCACAAAAAAGTGAAATTTTCAAAAATCCAGAAAATGGGCTGAAAACGACTACATATCGAGGACTCATTGGGCGAATCGCTCTGGAACTGAAATCGGAATGCTCACTGACATTTCCCCATCTGAAAGTCTGATAAACGCCGGAAAAATTACTAAGTGCAAAAAAAAATTTTTTTCAACTTTTTTCAATTTTACCCAAGTGCGATATATATTCTACCCAAACACATTTGGAACTCTCCTGGGGTACCCTCACACATATTATTCCCTCATTTAGTGGATATTTTCACAAAAAAGTGAAATTTTCAAAAATCCAGAAAATTGGCTGAAAACGACTAAATATCAAGGACTCATTGGGCGAATCGCTCTGGAACTGAAATCGGAATGCTCACTGACATTTCCCCATCTTAAAGTCTGATAAACACCGGAAAAATTACTAAGTGCAAAAAAATAATATTTTCAACTTTTTTCAATTTTACCCCGTGGGATATATATTCTACCCACACACATTTGGAACTCTCCTGGGGTACCCTCACACATATTATTCCCTCATTTAGTGGATATTTTCACAAAAAAGTGAAATTTTCAAAAATTCATAAAAATGGCTGAAAACGACTAAATATCAAGGACTCATTGGGCGAATCGCTCTGGAACTGAAATCGGAATGCTCACTGACATTTCCCCATCTGAAAGTCTGATAAACGCCGGAAAAATTACTAAGTGCAAAAAAAAAATTTTTCAACTTTTTTCAATTTTACCCCCGTGGGATATATATTCTACCCACACACATTTGGAACTCTCCTGGGGTACCCTCACACATATTATTCCCTCATTTAGTGGATATTTTCACAAAAAAGTGAAATTTTCAAAAATTCATAAAAATGTCTGAAAACGACTAAATATCAAGGACTCATTGGGTGAATCGCTCTGGAACTGAAATCGGAATGCTCATTCACATTGGCCATATCTGAAAGTCTGATAAACGCTGGAAAAATGACTAAGTCCAAAAAAAAAATTTTTTTTCAACTTTTTTCAATTTTACCCCCGTGGGATATATATTCTACCCACACACATTTGGAACTCTCCTGGGGTACACTCACACATATTATTCCCTCATTTAGTGGATATTTTCACAAAAAAGTGAAATTTTCAAAAATCCAGAAAATGGGCTGAAAACGACTACATATCGAGGACTCATTGGGCGAATCGCTCTGGAACTGAAATCGGAATGCTCACTGACATTTCCCCATCTGAAAGTCTGATAAACGCCGGAAAAATTACTAAGTGCAAAAAAAAATTTTTTTCAACTTTTTTCAATTTTACCCAAGTGCGATATATATTCTACCCAAACACATTTGGAACTCTCCTGGGGTACCCTCACACATATTAATCCCTCATTTAGTGGATATTTTCACAAAAAAGTGAAATTTTCAAAAATCCAAAATATTGGCTGAAAACGACTAAATATCAAGGACTCATTGGGCGAATCGCTCTGGAACTGAAATCGGAACGCTCACTGACATTTACCCTATCTGAAAGTCTGATAAACGCCGGAAAAATGACTAAGTCCAAAAAAAAATTTTTTTCATCTTTTTTAAATTTTACCCAAGTGCGATATATATTCTACCAACACACATTTGGAACTCTCCTGGGGTACCCTCACACATATTATTCCCTCATTTAGTGGATATTTTCACAAAAAAGTGAAACTTTCAAAAATCCAGAAAATGGGCTGAAAACGACTACATATCAAGGACTCATTGTGCGAATCGCTCTGGAACTGAAATCGGAATGCTCACTGACATTTGCCCATCTGAAAGTCTGATAAACGCCGGAAAAATTACTAAGTGCAAAAAAAAATTTTTTTCAACTTTTTTCAATTTTACCCAAGTGCGATATATATTCTACCCAAACACATTTGGAACTCTCCTGGGGTACCCTCACACATATTATTCCCTCATTTAGTGGATATTTTCACAAAAAAGTGAAATTTTCAAAAATCCAGAAAATGGGCTGAAAACGACTACATATCGAGTACTCATTGGGCGAATCGCTCTGGAACTGAAATTGGAATGCTCACTGACATTTCCCCATCTGAAAGTCTGATAAACACAGGAAAAATTACTAAGTGCAAAAAAATAATATTTTCAACTTTTTTCAATTTTACCCCCGTGGGATATATATTCTACCCACACACATTTGGAACTCTCCTGGGGTACCCTCACACATATTATTCCCTCATTTAGAGGATATTTTCACAAAAAAGTGAAATTTTCAAAAATCCAGATAATTGGCTGAAAACGACTAAATATCAAGGTCTCATTGGGCGAATAGCTCTGGAACTGAAATTGAAGCGCTCACTGACATTTGCCATATCTGAAAGTCTGATAAACGCCGGAAAAATGACTAAGTCCAAAAAAAAAATTTTATCAACTTTTTTCAATTTTACCCACATGGGATATATATTCTACCCACACACATTTGGAACTCTCCTGGGGTACCCTCACACATATTATTTCCTCATTTAGTGGATATTTTCACAAAAAAGTGAAATTTTCAAAAATCCAAAATATTTGCTGGAAACTACTTAATATCAATGACTCATTAGGCAAATCGCTCTGGAACTGAAATCGGAACGCTCACTGACATTTGCCATATCTGAAAGTCTGATAAACGCCGGAAAAATGACTAAGTCCAAAAAAAAAATTTTTTCAACTTTTTTCAATTTTACCCCCGTGGAATATATATTCTACCCACACACATTTGGAACACTCTTGGCGTACCCTCACACATATTATTCCCTCATTTAGTGGATATTTTCACAAAAAAGTTAAATTTTCAAAAATCCAGAAAATTGGTTGAAAACGACTAACTATCAAGGACTCATTGGGCGAATCGCTCTGGAACTGAAATCGGAACGCTCACTGGCATTTGCCCTATCTGAAAGTCTGATAAACGCCGGAAAAATGACTAAGTCTGAAAAACAAATTTTTCAACTTTTTTTCAATTTTACCCCCGTGAGATATATATTCTATCCACACACATTTGGAACTATCCTGGGGTACCCTCACACATATTATTCCCTCATTTAGTGATATTTTCACAAAAAAGAGAAATTTTCAAAAATCCAGAAAATTGGCTGAAAACGACTAAATATCAAGGACTCATTGGGCGAATCGCTCTGGAATTGAAATCGGAATGCTCACTGACATTTCCCCTATCTGAAAGTTTGATAAACGCCGGAAAAATGAATAAGTCCAAAAAAAATATTTTTTCATCTTTTTTCAAATTCACCCCCGTGGGATATATATTCTACCAACTCACATTTGGAACTATCCTGGTGTACCCTCACACATATTATTCCATCATTTAGTGGATATTTTCACAAAAAAGTGAAATTTTCAAAAATCCAGAAAATTGGCTGAAAACGACTAAATATCAAGGACTCATTCGGCGTATCGCTCTGGAACTGAAATCAGAATGCTCACTGACATTTGCCCTATCTGAAAATCTGATAAACGCCGGAAAAATGACTAAGTCAAAAAAAAAATTTTTTTCAACTTTTTTCAATGTTACCCCCGTGTGATATATATTCTATCCACACACATTTGGAACTCTCCTGGGGTTCCCTCACACATATTATTCCCTCATTTAGTGGATATTTTCACAAAAAAGTGAAATTTTCAAAAATCCAGAAAATTGGCTGAAAACCACTAAATATCAAGGACTCATTGGGCGAATTGCTCTGGAACTGAAATCGGAACGCTCACTGACTTTTTCCCTATCTGAAAGTCTGATAAACGCCGGAAAAATGACTAAGTCTGAAAAACAAATTTTTCAACTTTTTTCAATTTTACCCCCGTGAGATATATATTCTATCCACACACATTTGGAACTCTCCTGGGGTACCTCACACATATTATTCCCTCATTTAGTGATATTTTCACAAAAAAGTGAAATTTTCAAAAATCCAGAAAATTGGCTGAAAACGACTAAATATCAAGGACTCATTGGGCGAATCGCTCTGGAATTGAAATCGGAATGCTCACTGACATTTCCCCTATCTGAAAGTTTGATAAACGCCGGAAAAATGAATAAGTCCAAAAAAAATATTTTTTCATCTTTTTTCAAATTCACCCCCGTGGGATATATATTCTACCAACTCACATTTGGAACTATCCTGGTGTACACTCACACATATTATTCCATCATTTAGTGGATATTTTCGCAAAAAAGTTAAATTTTCAAAAATCCAGAAAATTGGTTGAAAACGACTATCAAGGACTTATTGGGCGAATTGCTCTGGAACTGAAATCGGAACGCTCACTGGCATTTGCCCTATCTGAAAGCCTGATAAATGCCAGAAAAATGACTAAGTCCAAAAAAAAATTTTTTTAAACTTTTTTCAATTTTACCCCCGTGGGATACATATTCTACCCACACACATTTGGAACTCTCCTGGGGTACCCTCACACATATTATTCCCTTATTTAGTGGATATTTTCACAAAAAAGTGACATTTTCAAAAATCCAGAAAATTGGCTGAAAACGACTTAATATCAAGTAATCATTGGGCGAATCGCTCTGGGACTGAAATCGAAATGCTCACTGACATTTGCGATATCTGAAAGTCTGATAAACGCTGGAAAAATGACTAAGTCCAAAAAAAATTTTTTTTCAACTTTTTTCAATTTTACCCCGTGATATATTCTACCCACACACATTTGGAACTCTCCTGGGGTACCCTCACACATATTATTCACTAATTTAGTGGATATTTTCACAAAAAAGTGAAATTGTCAAAAATCCAGAAAATTGGCTGAAAAAGGCTTTCCCCTATCTGAAAGCCTGATAAATGCCAGAAAAATGACTAAGTCCAAAAAAAAAATTGTTTAAACTTTTTTCAAATTTACCCCCGTGGGATATATATTCTACCCACACACATTTGGAACTCTCCTGGGGTACCCTCACACATATTATTCCCTCATTTAGTGGATATTTTCACAAAATTGAAATTTTCAAAAATCCAGAAAATTGGCTGAAAAAGACTAAATATCAAGGACTCATTGGGCGAATCGCTCTGGAACTGAAATCGGAACGCTCACTGACATTTCCCCTATCTGAAAGTCTGATAAACGCCGGAAAAATGACTAAGTCTAAAAAACAAATTTTTCAACTTTTTTCAATTTTACCCCCTGAGATATATATTCTACCCACACACATTTGGAACTCTCCTGGGGTACCCTCACACATATTATTCCCTCATTTAGTGGATATTTTCACAAAAAAGTGAAATTTTCAAAAATCCAGAAAATTGGTTGAAAACGACTAAATATCAAGGACTCATTGGGCGAATAGCTCTGGAACTGAAATCGGAACGCTCACTGACATTTCCCCTATCTGAAAGTCTGATAAACGGCGGAAAAATGACTAAGTCCAAAAAAAATTTTTTTTTATTTTTTTTCAATTTTACCCCCGTGGGATATATATTCTACCCAAACACATTTGCCACTCTCCTGGGGTACCCTCACACATATTATTCCCTCATTTAGTGGATATTTTCACAAAAAAGTGAAATTTTCAAAAATCCAGAAAATTGGCTGAAAACGACTAAATATCAGGGACTCATTGGGCGAATCGCTCTAGAACTGAAATCGGAATGCTCACTGACATTTGCCCTATCTGAAAGTCTGATAAACGTCGGAAAAATGACTTAATCCAAAAAAAAAATGTTTTTCAACTTTTTTCAATTTTACCCCTGTGGGATATATATTCTACCCACACACATTAGGAACTCTCCTGGGGTACCCTCACACATTTTATTCCCTCATTTAGTGGATATTTTCACAAAAAAGTAAAATTTTCAAAAATCCAGAAAATTGGCTGAAAACGACTAAATATCAAGGACTCATTGGTCGAATCGCTCTGGAACTGAAATCGGAATGCTCACTGACATTTCCCCTATCTGAAAGTTTGAGAAACGCTGGAAAAATGACTAAGTCCAAAAAAAAAAATTTTTCAACTTTTTTCAATTTTACCCCGGTGAGAAATATATTCTACCCACACACATTTGGAACTCTCCTGGGGTACCCTCACACATATTATTCCCTCATTTAGTGGATATTTTCACAAAAAAGTGAAATTTTCAAAAATTCATAAAAATGTCTGAAAACGACTAAATATCAAGGACTTATTGGGTGAATCGCTCTGGAACTGAAATCGGAATGCTCATTGACATTGGCCATATCTGAAAGTCTGATAAACGCTGGAAAAATGACTAAGTCCAAAAAAAAAATTTTTTTTCAACTTTTTTCAATTTTACCCCCGTGGGATATATATTCTACCCACACACATTTGGAACTCTCCTGGGGTACCCTCACACATATTATTCCCTCATTTAGTGGATATTTTCACAAAAAAGTGAAATTTTCAAAAATCCAGAAAATGGGCTGAAAACGACTACATATCGAGGACTCATTGGGCGAATCGCTCTGGAACTGAAATCGGAATGCTCACTGACATTTCCCCATCTGAAAGTCTGATAAACGCCGGAAAAATTACTAAGTGCAAAAAAAAATTTTTTTCAACTTTTTTCAATTTTACCCAAGTGCGATATATATTCTACCCAAACACATTTGGAACTCTCCTGGGGTACCCTCACACATATTATTCCCTCATTTAGTGGATATTTTCACAAAAAAGTGAAATTTTCAAAAATCCAAAATATTGGCTGAAAACGACTAAATATCAAGGACTCATTGGGCGAATCGCTCTGGAACTGAAATCGGAACGCTCACTGACATTTACCCTATCTGAAAGTCTGATAAACGCCGGAAAAATGACTAAGTCCAAAAAAAAATTTTTTTCATCTTTTTTAAATTTTACCCAAGTGCGATATATATTCTACCAACACACATTTGGAACTCTCCTGGGGTACCCTCACACATATTATTCCCTCATTTAGTGGATATTTTCACAAAAAAGTGAAACTTTCAAAAATCCAGAAAATGGGCTGAAAAGGACTACATATCAACGACTCATTGGGCGAATCGCTCTGGAACTGAAATCGGAATGCTCACTGACATTTGCCCATCTGAAAGTCTGATAAACGCCGGAAAAATTACTAAGTGCAAAAAAAAATTTTTTTCAACTTTTTTCAATTTTACCCAAGTGCGATATATATTCTACCCAAACACATTTGGAACTCTCCTGGGGTACCCTCACACATATTATTCCCTCAGTTAGTGGATATTTTCACAAAAAAGTGAAATATTCAAGAATCCAGAAAATGGGCTGAAAACGACTACATATCAAGGACTCATTGGGCGAATCGCTCTAGAACTGAAATCGGAATGCTCACTGACATTTCCCCATCTGAAAGTCTGATAAACACAGGAAAAATTACTAAGTGCAAAAAAATAATATTTTCAACTTTTTTCAATTTTACCCCCGTGGGATATATATTCTACCCACATACATTTGGAACTCTCCTGGGGTACCCTCACACATATTATTCCCTCATTTAGAGGATATTTTCACAAAAAAGTGAAATTTTCAAAAATCCAGATAATTGGCTGAAAACGACTAAATATCAAGGTCTCATTGGGCGAATAGCTCTGGAACTGAAATTGAAGCGCTCACTGACATTTGCCATATCTGAAAGTCTGATAAACGCCGGAAAAATGACTAAGTCCAAAAAAAAAATTTTATCAACTTTTTTCAATTTTACCCACATGGGATATATATTCTACCCACACACATTTGGAACTCTCCTGGGGTACCCTCACACATATTATTTCCTCATTTAGTGGATATTTTCACAAAAAAGTGAAATTTTCAAAAATCCAAAATATTTGCTGAAAACTACTTAATATCAATGACTCATTGGGCGAATCGCTCTGGAACTGAAATCGGAACGCTCACTGACATTTGCCATATCTGAAAGTCTGATAAACGCCGGAAAAATGACTAAGTCCAAAAAAAAAATTATTTCAACTTTTTTCAATTTTACTCCCGTGGGATGTATATTCTACCCTCACACATTTGGAGCTCTCCTGGGGTACCCTCACACATATTATTCCCTCATTTAGTGGATATTTTCACAAAAAAGTGAAATTTTCAAAAATCCAGAAAATTGGCTGAAAACGACTAAAAATCAAGGACTCATTGGGCGAATCGCTCTGGAACTGAAATCAGAACGCTCAATGACATTTGCCCTATCTGAAAGTCTGATAAATGCCGGAAAAATGACTAAGTCTGAAAAAAAAAATTTTCAACTTTTTTCAATTTTACCCCCGTGAGATATATATTCTACCCACACACATTTGGAACTCTCCTGGGGTACCCTCACACATATTATTCCCTCATATAGTGGATATTTTCACAAAAAAGTGAAATTTTCAAAAATTCATAAAAATGGCTGAAAACGACTAAATATCAAGGACTCATTGGGTGAATCGCTCTGGAACTGAAATCAGAACGCTCATTGACATTGGCCATATCTGAAAGTCTGATAAACGCTGGAAAAATGACTAAGTCCAAAAAAAAATTTTTTTTCAACTTTTTTCAATTTTACCCCCGTGGGATATATATTCTACCCACACACATTTGGAACTCTCCTGGGGTACCCTCACACATATTATTCCCTCAGTTAGTGGATATTTTCACAAAAAAGTGAAATATTCAAAAATCCAGAAAATGGGCTGAAAACGACTACATATCAAGGACTCATTGGGCGAATCGCTCTGGAACTGAAATCGGAATGGTCACTGACATTTCCCCATCTGAAAGTCTGATAAACACAGGAAAAATTACTAAGTGCAAAAAAATAATATTTTCAACTTTTTTCAATTTTACCCCCGTGGGATATATATTCTACCCACACTCATTTGGAACTCTCCTGGGGTACCCTCACACATATTATTCCCTCATTTAGTGGATATTTTCACAAAAAAGTGAAATTTTCAAAAATCCTGAAAAATGGCTGAAAACGACTAAATATCAAGGACTCATTTGGCGATTCACTCTGGAACTGAAATCGGAATGCTCACTGACATTTCCCCTATCTGAAAGACTGATAAACGCTGGAAAAATGACTAAGTCCAAAAAAAAAATTTTTTAAACTTTTTTCAATTTTACCCCCGTGAGATATATATTCTACCCATACACATTTGGAATTCTCCTGAGGTACCCTCACACATATTATTCCCTCATTTAGTGGATATTTTCACAAAAAGTGAAATTTTCAAAAATCCAGAAAATTGGCTGAAAACGACTAAACATCAAGGACTCATAGGGCGAATCGCTCTGGAACTGAAATCGGAATGCTCACTGACATTTCCCCTATCTGAAAGTCTGATAAACACCGGAAAAATGACTAAGTCCAAAAAAAAAATTTTTTCAACTTTTTTCAATTTTACCCACGTGGCAGATATATTCTACCCACACACATTTGGAACTCTCCTGGGGTACCCTCACACATATTATTCCCTCATTTAGTGGATATTTTCATAAAAAAGTGAAATTTTCAAAAATCCAGAAAATTGGCTGAAAACGACGATATATCAAGGACTCATTGGGAGAATCGCTCTGGAACTGAAATCGGAACGCTCACTGACATTTGCCCTATCTGAAAGTCTGATAAACTCCGGAAAAATGACTAAGTCTGAAAAAAAAAATTTTCAACTTTTTTCAATTTTACCCCCGTGAGATATATATTCTACCCATACACATTTGGAATTCTCCTGAGGTACACTCACACATATTATTCCCTCATTTAGTGGATATTTTCACAAAAAAGTGAAATTTTCAAAACTCCAAAATATTGGCTGAAAATGACTAAATATCTAGGAATCATTGGGCGCATCGCTCTGGAACTGAAATCGGAACACTCACTGACATTTCCCCTATCTGAAAGTCTGATAAACGCCGAAAAAATGACTAAGTCTGAAAAAAAATTTTTTCATGTTTTTTCAATTTTACCCCCGTGAGATATATATTCTACCCACACACATTTCGAACTCTCCTGGGGTACCCTCACACATATTATTCCCTCATTTAGTGGATATCTTCACAAAAAAGTGAAATTTTCAAAAATCCCGAAAATTGGCTGAAAACGACTAAATATCAAGGAATCATTGGGAGAATCGCTCTGGAACTGAAATCGGAATGCTCACTGACATTTCCCATATCTGAAAGTCTGATAAACGCCGGAAAAATGACTAAGTCTGAAAAAAAAATGTTTCAACTTTTTTCAATTTTACCCCCGTGAGATATATATTCTACCCACACACATTTGGAACTCTCCTGGGGTACCCTCACACATATTATTCCCTCATTTAGTGGATATTTTCACAAAAAAGTGAAATTTTCAAAAATCCAGAAAATTGGCTGAAGACGACTATATATCAAGTACTCATTGGGAGAATCGCCCTGGAACTGAAATCGGAACGCTCACTGACATTTGCCCTATCTGAAAGTCTGATAAACGCCGGAAAAATGACTAAGTCTGAAAAAAAAAATTTTCAACTTTTTTCAATTTTACCCCCGTGAGATATATATTCTACCCATACACATTTGGAATTCTCCTGAGGTACCCTCACACATATTATTCCCTCATTTAGTGGATATTTTCACAAAAAAGTGAAATTTTCAAAAATCCAAAATATTGGCTGAAAACGACTAAATATCAAGGACTCATTCGGCGAATCGCTCTGGAACTGAAATCGGAACACTCACTGACATTTGCCATATCTGAAAGTCTGATAAACGCCGGAAAAATGATTAAGTCAGAAAAAAAAAATTCAACTTTTTTCAATTTTACCCCCGTGAGATATATATTCTACCCACACACATTTGGAACTCTCCTGGGGAACCCTCACACATATTATTCCCTCATTTAGTGGATATTTTCACAAAAAAGTGAAATTTTCAAAAATCCAGAAAATTGGCTGAAAAAGACTAAATATCAAGGACTCATTGGGAGAATCGCTCTGGAACTGAAATCGGAACGCTCACTGACATTTGCCCTATCTGAAAGTCTGATAAACGCCGGAAAAATGACTAAGTTCCAAAAAAAATTTTTTTCAACTTTTTTCAATTTTACCCCCGTGGGATATATATTCTACCCACACTCATTTGGAACTCTCCTGGGGTACCCTCACACATATTATTCCCTCATTTAGTGGATATTTTCACAAAAAAGAGAAATTTTCAAAACTCAAAAATATTGGCTGAAAACGACTAAATATCAAGGAATCATTGGGGGAATCGCTCTGGAACTGAAATTGGAACGCTCAATGACATTTGCCCTATCTGAAAGTCTGATAAACGCCGAAAAAATGACTAAGTCCAAAAAAAAAATTTTTCAACTTGTTTCAATTTTACCCCCGTGGGATATATATTCTATCCACAGACATTGGAAACTCTGCTCGGGTACCCTCACACATATTATTCCCTCATTTAGGGAATATTTTCACAAAAAAGTGAAATTTTCAAAAATCCAGAAAATTGGCTGAAAACTACTAAATATCAAGGACTCATTGGGCGAATCGCTCTGGAAGAGAAATTGGAATGCTTACTGACATTTCCCCTATCTGAAAGTCTGATAAACGCCGGAAAAATGATAATGTCCAAAAAAAAAATTTTTCAACTTTTTTCATTTTTACCCACGTGGGATATATATTCTACCCACACTCATTTGGAACTCTCCTGGGGTACCCTCACACATATTATTCCCTCATTTAGTGGATATTTTCACAAAAAAGTGACATTTTCAAAAATCCAGAATATGGGCTGAAAACGACTAAATATCAAGGACTCATTGGGCGAATCACTCTGGAACTGAAATCGGAACGCTTACTGAAATTTGCCCTATCTGAAAGTCTGATAAACGCCGGAAAAATGACTAAGTCTGAAAAAAAAAAATTTCAATTTTTTTCAATTTTACCCCCGTGAGATATATATTCTACCCACACACATTTGGAACTCTCCTGGGGTACCCTCACACATATTATTCCCTCATTTAGTGGATATTTTCACAAAAAAGTGACATTTTCAAAAATCCAAAATATTGGCTGAAAATCACTAAATGTCAAGGACTCATTGGGCGAATCGCTCTGGAACTGAAATCGGAACGCTCACTGACATTTACGCTATCTGAAAGTCTGATAAACGCCGGAAAAATGACTAAGTACAAAAAAAAAAAATTTTTCAACTTTTTTCAATTTTACCCCCGTGGGATATATATTCTACCCACACACATTTGGAACTCTCCTAGGGTACCCTCACACATACTATTCCCTCATTTAGTGGATATTTTCACAAAAAAGTTAAATTTTAAAAAATCCAGAAAATTGGCTGAAAACGACTAAATATCAAGGACTCATTGGGCGAATCGCTCTGGAACTGAAATCGGAATGCTCACTGACACATTTGCCCTATCTGAAAGTCTGTTAAACGCCGGAAAAATGACTAAGTCCAAAAAAAAATATTTTTTCAACTTTTTTCAATTTTACCCACGTGGGATATATATTCTACCCACACACATTTGTAACTCTCCTGGGGTACCCTCACACATATTATTCCCTCATTTAGTGGATATTTTCACAAAAAAGTGAAATTTTCAAAAATCCAAAATATTGGCTGAAAATGAACTAAATGTCAAGGACTCATTGGGCGAATCACTCTGGATCTGAAATCGGAACGCTCACTGACATTTACCCTATCTGAAAGTCTGATAAACGCCGGAAAAATGACTATGTCTGAAAAAAAAAATTTTCAACTTTTTTCAATTTTACCCCCGTGAGATATATATTCTACCCACACACATTTGAAACTCTGCTCGGGTACCCTCACATATATTATTCCCTCATTTAGTGAATATTTTTACAAAAAAGTGACATATTCAAAAATCCAGAAAATTGGCTGAAAACGACTAAATATCAAGGACTCATTGGGCGAATCGCTCTGGAACTGAAATCGGAACGCTCACTGACATTTACCCTATCTGAAAGTCTGATAAATGCCGGAAAAATGACTAAGTCCAAAAAAAAATTTTTTTAAACTTTTTTCAATTTTCCCCCCGTGGGATATATATTCTACCCACACACATTTGCAGCTCTCCTGGGGTACCCTCACACATTTTATTACCTCATTTAGTGGATATTTTTACAAAAAAGTGAAATTTTCAAAAATCCAGACAATGGGCTGAAAACGACTACATATCAAGGACTCATTGGGCGAATCGCTCTGGAACTGAAATCCGAACGCTCACTGACATTTACCCTATCTGAAAGTCTGATAAACGCCGCAAAAATGACTAAGTCTGAAAAAAAAAAAAGAGATATATATTCTACCCACACACATTTGGAATTCTCCTGGGGTACCCTCACACATATTATTCCCTCATTTAGTGGATATTTTCACAAAAAAGTGAAATTTTCAAAAATCCAGAAAATTGGCTGAAAACGACTAAATATCAAGGACTCATTGGGCGATTCGCTCTGGAACTGAAATCGGAACGCTTACTGACATTTGCCCTATCTGAAAGTCTGATAAACGCCTGAAAAATGACTAAGTCCAAAAAAAAAAATTTTTTCATCTTTTTTCAATTTTACCCCCGTGAGATATATATTCTACCCACACACATTTGGAATTCTCCTGGGGTACCCTTACACATATTATTCCCTCATTTAGTGAATATTTTTACAAAAAAGTGAAATTTTCAAAAATACCAAAAATTGGCTGAAAACGAATAAATATCAAGGACTCATTGGGCGAATCGCTCTGGAACTGAAATCGGAACGCTCACTGACATTTACCCTATCTGAAAGTCTGCTAAACGCCGGAAAAATGACTAAGTAAAAAAAAAAATTTTTTCAACTTTTTTCAATTTTACCCCCGTGGGATATATATTCTACCCACACACATTTGTAACTCTCCTTGGGTACCCTCACACATATTATTCCCTCATTTAGTGGATATTTTCACAAAAAAGTGAAATTTTCAAAAATCCAGAAAATTGGCTGAAAACGACTAAATATCAAGGACTCATTGGGCGAATCGCTCTGGAACTGAAATCGGAACGCTTACTGACATTTGCCCTATGTGAAAGTCTGATAAACGCCCGAAAAATGACTAAGTCCAAAAAAAAATTTTTTTCAACTTTTTTCAATTTTACCCGCGTGAGATATATATTCTACCCACACACATTTGGAACTCTCCTGGGGTACCCTCACACATATTATTCCCTCATTTAGTGAATATTTTTACAAAAAAGTGAAATTTTCAAAAATCCCGAAAATTGGCTGAAAACAACTAAATATCAAGGACTCGTTGGGCGAATCGCTCTGGAACTGAAATCTGAACGCTTACTGACATTTGCCCTATCTGAAAGTCTGATAAACGCCCGAAAAATGACTAAGTCCAAAAAAAAAAATTTTTCAACTTTTTTCAATTTTACCCACGTGCGATATATATTCTACCCACACACATTTGGAACTCTCCTGGGGTACCCTCACACATATTATTCCCTCATTTAGTGGATATTTTCACAAAAAAGTGAAATTTTCAAAAATCCCGAAAATTGGCTGAAAACAACTAAATATCAAGGACTCATTGGGCGAATCGCTCTGGAACTCAAATCGGAACGCTTACTGACATTTGCCCTATCTGAAAGTCTGATAAACGCCCGAAAAATGACTAAGTCCAAAAAAACAATTTTTTCAACTTTTTTCAATTTTACTCCCGTGGGATATATATTCTACCCACACACATTTGTAACTCTCCTGGGGTACCCTCACACATATTATTACCTCCTTTAGTGGATATTTTCACAAAAAAGTGAAATTTTCAAAAATCCAGAAAATTGGCTGAAAACGACTAAATATCAAGGACTCATTGGGCGAATAGCTCTGGAACTGAAATCGGAACGCTCACTGACATTTCCCCGATCTGAAAGTCTGATAAACGCCGGAAAAATGACTATGTCTGAAAAAAAAAATTTTCAACTTTTTTCAATTTTACCCCCGTGAGATATATATTCTACCCACAAACATTTGAAACTCTGCTCGGGTACCCTCACATATATTATTCCCTCATTTAGTGAATATTTTTACAAAAAAAGTGACATTTTCAAAAATCCCGAAAATTGGCTGAAAATGACTAAATATCAAGGACTCATTGGGCGAATCGCTCTGGAACTGAAATCGGAACGCTCACTGACATTTACCCTATCTGAAAGTCTGATAAACGCCGGAAAAATGACTAAGTCTGAAAAAAAAAAAAGAGATATATATTCTACCCACACACATTTGGAATTCTCCTGGGGTACCCTCACACATATTATTTATTCCCTCATTTAGTGAATATTTTTACAAAAAAGTGAAATTTTCAAAAATCCCAAAAATTGGCTGAAAACGAATAAATATCAAGGACTCATTGGGCGAATCGTTCTGGAACTGAAATCGGAACGCTCACTGACATTTACCCTATCTGAAAGTCTGATAAACGCCGGAAAAATGACTAAGTCCCAAAAAAAATTTTTTTCAACTTTTTTAAATTTTACCCCCGTGGGATATATATTCTACCCACACACATTTGGAACTCTCCTGGGGTACCCTCACACATATTATTCCCTCATTTAGTGGATATTTTCACAAAAAAGTGAAATTTTCAAAAATCCAGAAAATTGGCTTAAAACGACTAAATATCAAGGACGCTTTGGGCGATTCGCTCTGGAACTGAAATCGGAACGCTTACTGATATTTGCCCTATCTGAAAGTCTGATAAACGCCCGAAAAATGACTAAGTCCAAAAAAAAAATTTTTTAAACTTTTTTCAATTTTACCCGCGTGAGATATATATTCTACCCACACACATTTGGAACTCTCCTGGGGTACCCTCACACATATTATTCCCTCAGTTAGTGAATATTTTTACAAAAAAGTGAAATTTTCAAAAATCCCAAAAATTGGCTGAAAACGACTAAATATCAAGGACTCATTGGGCGAATCGCTCTGGAACTGAAATCGGAACGCTTACTGACATTTGCCCTATCTGAAAGTCTGATAAACGCCCGAAAAATGACTAAGTCCAAAAAAAAAATTTTTTCAACTTTTTTCAATTTTACCCGCGTGAGATATATATTCTACCCACACACATTTGGAACTCTCCTGGGGTACCCTCACACATATTATTCCCTCATTTAGTGGATATTTTCACAAAAAAGTGAAATTTTCAAAAATCCAGAAAATTGGCTTAAAACGACTAAATATCAAGGACGCATTGGGCGATTCGCTCTGGAACTGAAATCGGAACGCTTACTGACATTTGCCCTATCTGAAAGTCTGATAAACGCTCGAAAAATGACTAAGTCCAAAAAAAAATTTTTTTCAACTTTTTTCAATTTTACCCCCGTGAGATATATATTCTTCCCACACACATTTGGAACTCTCCTGGGGTACCCTCACACATATTATTCCCTCATTTAGTGAATATTTTTACAAAAAAGTGAAATTTTCAAAAATCCCAAAAATTGGCTGAAAACAACTAAATATCAAGGACTCATTGGGCGAATCGCTCTGGAACTGAAATCGGAACGCTTACTGACATTTGCCCTATCTGAAAGTCTGATAAACGCCCGAAAAATGACTAAGTCCAAAACAAAAAATTTTTCAACTTTTTTCAATTTTACCCCCGTGCGATATATATTCTACCCACACACATTTGGAACTCTCCTGGGGTACCCTCACACATATTATTCCCTCATTTAGTGAATATTTTTACAAAAAAGTGAAATTTTCAAAAATCCAAAAAATTGGCTGAAAACGACTAAATATCAAGGACTCATTGGGCGAATCGCTCTGGAAATGAAATCGGAACGCTCACTGACATTTACCCTATCTGAAAGTCTGCTAAACGCCGGAAAAATGACTAAGTGAAAAAAAAAAAAGAGATATATATTCTACCCACACACATTTGGAATTCTCCTGGGGTACCCTTACACATATTATTCCCTCATTTAGTGAATATTTTTACAAAAAAGTGAAATTTTCAAAAATACCAAAAATTGGCTGAAAACGAATAAATATCAAGGACTCATTGGGCGAATCGCTCTGGAACTGAAATCGGAACGCTCACTGACATTTACCCTATCTGAAAGTCTGCTAAACGCCGGAAAAATGACTAAGTAAAAAAAAAAATTTTTTCAACTTTTTTCAATTTTACCCCCGTGGGATATATATTCTACCCACACACATTTGTAACTCTCCTTGGGTACCCTCACACATATTATTCCCTCATTTAGTGGATATTTTCACAAAAAAGTGAAATTTTCAAAAATCCAGAAAATTGGCTGAAAACGACTAAATATCAAGGACTCATTGGGCGAATCGCTCTGGAACTGAAATCGGAACGCTTACTGACATTTGCCCTATCTGAAAGTCTGATAAACGCCCGAAAAATGACTAAGTCCAAAAAAAAAAATTTTTCAACTTTTTTCAATTTTACCCACGTGCGATATATATTCTACCCACACACATTTGGAACTCTCCTGGGGTACCCTCACACATATTATTCCCTCATTTAGTGGATATTTTCACAAAAAAGTGAAATTTTCAAAAATCCAGAAAATTGGCTTAAAACGACTAAATATCAAGGACGCTTTGGGCGATTCGCTCTGGAACTGAAATCGGAACGCTTACTGATATTTGCCCTATCTGAAAGTCTGATAAACGCCCGAAAAATGACTAAGTCCAAAAAAAAAATTTTTTAAACTTTTTTCAATTTTACCCGCGTGAGATATATATTCTACCCACACACATTTGGAACTCTCCTGGGGTACCCTCACACATATTATTCCCTCAGTTAGTGAATATTTTTACAAAAAAGTGAAATTTTCAAAAATCCCAAAAATTGGCTGAAAACGACTAAATATCAAGGACTCATTGGGCGAATCGCTCTGGAACTGAAATCGGAACGCTTACTGACATTTGCCCTATCTGAAAGTCTGATAAACGCCCGAAAAATGACTAAGTCCAAAAAAAAAAATTTTTCAACTTTTTTCAATTTTACCCACGTGCGATATATATTCTACCCACACACATTTGGAACTCTCCTGGGGTACCCTCACACATATTATTCCCTCATTTAGTGGATATTTTCACAAAAAAGTGAAATTTTCAAAAATCCAGAAAATTGGCTTAAAACGACTAAATATCAAGGACGCTTTGGGCGATTCGCTCTGGAACTGAAATCGGAACGCTTACTGATATTTGCCCTATCTGAAAGTCTGATAAACGCCCGAAAAATGACTAAGTCCAAAAAAAAAATTTTTTAAACTTTTTTCAATTTTACCCGCGTGAGATATATATTCTACCCACACACATTTGGAACTCTCCTGGGGTACCCTCACACATATTATTCCCTCAGTTAGTGAATATTTTTACAAAAAAGTGAAATTTTCAAAAATCCCAAAAATTGGCTGAAAACGACTAAATATCAAGGACTCATTGGGCGAATCGCTCTGGAACTGAAATCGGAACGCTTACTGACATTTGCCCTATCTGAAAGTCTGATAAACGCCCGAAAAATGACTAAGTCCAAAAAAAAAATTTTTTCAACTTTTTTCAATTTTACCCGCGTGAGATATATATTCTACCCACACACATTTGGAACTCTCCTGGGGTACCCTCACACATATTATTCCCTCATTTAGTGGATATTTTCACAAAAAAGTGAAATTTTCAAAAATCCAGAAAATTGGCTTAAAACGACTAAATATCAAGGACGCATTGGGCGATTCGCTCTGGAACTGAAATCGGAACGCTTACTGACATTTGCCCTATCTGAAAGTCTGATAAACGCTCGAAAAATGACTAAGTCCAAAAAAAAATTTTTTTCAACTTTTTTCAATTTTACCCCCGTGAGATATATATTCTTCCCACACACATTTGGAACTCTCCTGGGGTACCCTCACACATATTATTCCCTCATTTAGTGAATATTTTTACAAAAAAGTGAAATTTTCAAAAATCCCAAAAATTGGCTGAAAACAACTAAATATCAAGGACTCATTGGGCGAATCGCTCTGGAACTGAAATCGGAACGCTTACTGACATTTGCCCTATCTGAAAGTCTGATAAACGCCCGAAAAATGACTAAGTCCAAAACAAAAAATTTTTCAACTTTTTTCAATTTTACCCCCGTGCGATATATATTCTACCCACACACATTTGGAACTCTCCTGGGGTACCCTCACACATATTATTCCCTCATTTAGTGAATATTTTTACAAAAAAGTGAAATTTTCAAAAATCCAAAAAATTGGCTGAAAACGACTAAATATCAAGGACTCATTGGGCGAATCGCTCTGGAAATGAAATCGGAACGCTCACTGACATTTACCCTATCTGAAAGTCTGCTAAACGCCGGAAAAATGACTAAGTGAAAAAAAAAAAAGAGATATATATTCTACCCACACACATTTGGAATTCTCCTGGGGTACCCTTACACATATTATTCCCTCATTTAGTGAATATTTTTACAAAAAAGTGAAATTTTCAAAAATACCAAAAATTGGCTGAAAACGAATAAATATCAAGGACTCATTGGGCGAATCGCTCTGGAACTGAAATCGGAACGCTCACTGACATTTACCCTATCTGAAAGTCTGCTAAACGCCGGAAAAATGACTAAGTAAAAAAAAAAATTTTTTCAACTTTTTTCAATTTTACCCCCGTGGGATATATATTCTACCCACACACATTTGTAACTCTCCTTGGGTACCCTCACACATATTATTCCCTCATTTAGTGGATATTTTCACAAAAAAGTGAAATTTTCAAAAATCCAGAAAATTGGCTGAAAACGACTAAATATCAAGGACTCATTGGGCGAATCGCTCTGGAACTGAAATCTGAACGCTTACTGACATTTGCCCTATCTGAAAGTCTGATAAACGCCCGAAAAATGACTAAGTCCAAAAAAAAAAATTTTTCAACTTTTTTCAATTTTACCCACGTGCGATATATATTCTACCCACACACATTTGGAACTCTCCTGGGGTACCCTCACACATATTATTCCCTCATTTAGTGAATATTTTTACAAAAAAGTGAAATTTTCAAAAATCCAAAAAATTGGCTGAAAACAACTAATTATCAAGGACTCATTGGGCGAATCGCTCTGGAACTGAAATCGGAACGCTCAGTGACATTTCCCGTATCTGAAAGTCTGATAAACGCCGGAAAAATGACTAAGTGAAAAAAAAAAAAGAGATATATATTCTACCCACACACATTTGGAATTCTCCTGGGGTACGCTCACACATATTATTCCCTCATTTAGTGAATATTTTTACAAAAAAAGTGAAATTTTCAAAAATCCAAAAAATTGGCTGAAAACAACTAAATATCAAGGACTCATTGGGCAAATCGCTCTGGAACTGAAATCGGAACGCTCAGTGACATTTCCCCTATCTGAAAGTCTGATAAACGCCGGAAAAATGACTAAGTCCAAAAAAAAAATTTTTTCAATTTTACCCCCGTGAGATATATATTCTACCCACACACATTTGGAACTCTCCTGGGGTACCCTCACACATATTATTCCCTCATTTAGTGAATATTTTTACAAAAAAGTGAAATTTTCAAAAATCCCGAAAATTGGCTGAAAACAACTAAATATCAAGGACTCATTGGGCGAATCGCTCTGGAACTGAAATCGGAACGCTCAGCGACATTTCCCGTATCTGAAAGTCTGATAAACGCCGGAAAAATGACTAAGTCTGAAAAAAAAAAAAGAGATATATATTCTACCCACACACATTTGGAATTCTCCTGGGGTACCCTCACACATATTATTCCCTCATTTAGTGAATATTTTTACAAAAAAGTGAAATTTTCAAAAATCCCAAAAATTGGCTGAAATCGAATAAATATCAAGGACTCATTGGGCGAATCGCTCTGGAACTGAAATCGGAACACTCACTTACATTTACCCTATCTGAAAGTCTGCTAAACGCCGGAAAAATGACTAAGTCCCAAAAAAAATTTTTTTCAACTTTTTTCAATTAAACCCCCGTGGGATATATATTCTACCCACACACATTTGGAACTCTCCTGGGGTACCCTCACACATATTATTCCCTCATTTAGTGGATATTTTCACAAAAAAGTGAAATTTTCAAAAATCCAGAAAATTGGCTTAAAACGACTAAATATCAAGGACGCATTGGGCGATTCGCTCTGGAACTGAAATCGGAACGCTTACTGACATTTGCCCTATCTGAAAGTCTGATAAACGCCCGAAAAATGACTAAGTCCAAAAAAAAAATTTTTTCAACTTTTTTCAATTTTACCCCCGTGAGATATATATTCTACCCACACACATTTGTAACTCTCCTTGGGTACCCTCACACATATTATTCCCTCATTTAGTGGATATTTTCACAAAAAAGTGAAATTTTCAAAAATCCAGAAAATTGGCTGAAAACGAATAAATATCAAGGACTCATTGGGCGAATCGCTCTGGAACTGAAATCGGAACGCTCACTGACATTTACCCTATCTGAAAGTCTGCTAAACGCCGGAAAAATGACTAAGTCCCCAAAAAAATTTTTTTCAACTTTTTTCAATTTTACCCCCGTGGGATATATATTCTACCCACACACATTTGGAACTCTCCTGGGGTACCCTCACACATATTATTCCCTCATTTAGTGGATATTTTCACAAAAAAGTGAAATTTTCAAAAATCCAGAAAATTGGCTTAAAACGACTAAATATCAAGGACGCATTGGGCGATTCGCTCTGGAACTGAAATCGGAACGCTCACTGACATTTACCCTATCTGAAAGTCTGATAAACGCCAGAAAAATGACTAAGTGAAAAAAAAAAAAGAGATATATATTCTACCCACACACATTTGGAATTCTCCTGGGGTACCCTCACACATATTATTCCGTCATTTAGTGAATATTTTTACAAAAAAGTGAAATTTTCAAAAATACCAAAAATTGGCTGAAAACGACTAAATATCAAGGACTCATTGGGCGAATCGCTCTGGAACTGAAATCGGAACGCTCACTGACATTTACCCTATCTGAAAGTCTGCTAAACGCCGGAAAAATGACTAAGTCCCCAAAAAAATTTTTTTCAACTTTTTTCAATTTTACCCCCGTGGGATATATATTCTACCCACACACATTTGGAACTCTCCTGGGGTACCCTCACACATATTATTCCCTCATTTAGTGGATATTTTCACAAAAAAGTGAAATTTTCAAAAATCCAGAAAATTGGCTTAAAACGACTAAATATCAAGGACGCATTGGGCGATTCGCTCTGGAACTGAAATCGGAACGCTCACTGACATTTACCCTATCTGAAAGTCTGATAAACGCCGGAAAAATGACTAAGTGAAAAAAAAAAAAGAGATATATATTCTACCCACACACATTTGGAATTCTCCTGGGGTACCCTCACACATATTATTCCGTCATTTAGTGAATATTTTTACAAAAAAGTGAAATTTTCAAAAATACCAAAAATTGGCTGAAAACGACTAAATATCAAGGACTCATTGGGCGAATCGCTCTGGAACTGAAATCGGAACGCTCACTGACATTTACCCTATCTGAAAGTCTGCTAAACGCCGGAAAAATGACTAAGTCCCCAAAAAAATTTGTTTCAACTTTTTTCAATTTTACCCCCGTGGGATATATATTCTACCCACACACATTTGGAACTCTCCTGGGGTACCCTCACACATATTATTCCCTCATTTAGTGGATATTTTCACAAAAAAGTGAAATTTTCAAAAATCCAGAAAATTGGCTGAAAACGACTAAATATCAAGGACTCATTGGGCGAATCGCTCTGGAACTGAAATCGGAACGCTTACTCACATTTGCCCTATCTGAAAGTCTGATAAACGCCGGAAAAATGACAGTCCAAAAAAAAATATTTTTTTCAACTTTTTTCAATTTTATCCCCGAGCAATATATATTCTACCCACACACACATTTGGAACTCTCCTGGGGTACCCTCACACATGTTATTACCTCATTTAGTGGATACTTTCACAAAATAGTGAAATTTTCAAAAATCCAGAAAATTGGCTGAAAACGACTAAATATCAAGAACTCATTGGGCGAATCGCTCTGGAACTGAAATCGGAACGCTCACTGACATTTCCCCAATCTGAAAGTCTGACAAATCCCGGAAAAATGACTAAGTCCAAAAAAAAAATTTTTTCAACTTTTTTCAATTTTACCCCCGTGGGATATATAATCTGCCCACACACATTTGGAACTCTCCTGGGGTACCCTCACACATATTATTCCCTCATTTAGTGGATATTTTCACAAAAAAGTGAAATTTTCAAAAATCTAGAATATTGGCTGAAAATGATTAAATATCAAGGAGTCATTGGGCGAATCGCTCTGGAACTGAAATCGGAACGCTCACTGACATGTGCCCTATCTGAAAGTCTGATAAACGCCGGAAAAATGACAGTCCAAAAAAAAATATTTTTTTCAACTTTTTTCAATTTTATCCCCGAGCAATATATATTCTACCCACACACACATTTGGAACTCTCCTGGGGTACCCTCACACATGTTATTACCTCATTTAGTGGATACTTTCACAAAATAGTGAAATTTTCAAAAATCCAGAAAATTGGCTGAAAACGACTAAATATCAAGAACTCATTGGGCGAATCGCTCTGGAACTGAAATCGGAACGCTCACTGACATTTCCCCAATCTGAAAGTCTGACAAATCCCGGAAAAATGACTAAGTCCAAAAAAAACATTTTTTCAACTTTTTTCAATTTTACCCCCGTTGGAAATATATTCTACCCACACACATTTGGAACTCTCCTGGGGTACCCTCACACATATTATTCCCTCATTTAGTGGATATTTTCACAGAAAAGTGAAATTTTCAAAAATCCAGAAAATTGGCTGAAAACGACTAAATATCAAGAACTCATTGGGCGAATCGCTCTGGAAATGAATTCGGAACGCTCACTGACATTTCCCCTATCTGAAAGTCTGATAAACGTCGGAAAAATGACTAACTAAAAAAAAAAAAATTTTTTAACTTTTTTCAATTATACCCCCGTGGGAAATATATTCTACCCACACATATTTGGAACTCTCCTGGGGTACCCTCACACATATTATTCCCTCATTTAGTGGATATTTTCACAGAAAAGTGAAATTTTCAAAAATCCAGAAAATTGGCTGAAAATGACTAAATATCAAGGACTCATTGGGCGAATCGCTCTGGAACTGAAATCGGAATTCTCACTGACATTTCCCCGATCTGAAAGTCTGACAAACGCCGGAAAAATGACTAAGTCCAAAAAAAACATTTTTTCAACTTTTTTCAATTTTACCCCCGTGGGATTCATATTCCACCCACACACATTTGGAACTCTCCTGGGGTACACTCACACATATTATTCCCTCATTTAGTGGATATTTTCACAAAAAAGTGAAATTTTCAAAAATCCAGAAAATTGGCTGAAAATGACTAAATATCAAGGACTCATTGGGCGAATCGCTCTGGAAATGAAATCGGAACGCTCACTGACATTTCCCCTATCTGAAAGTCTGATAAACGCAGGAAAAATGATTAAGTCCAAAAAAAAAATTTTTCAACTTTTTTCAATTATACCCCCGTGGGAAATATATTCTACCCACACACATTTGGAACTCTCCTGGGGTACCCTCACACATATTATTCCCTCATTTAGTGGATATTTTCACAAAAAAGTGAAATGTTAAAAAATCCAGAAACTTGGCTGAAAAAGACTAAATATCAAGGACTCATTGGGCGAATCGCTCTGGAACTGAAATCGGAATGCTCACTGACATTTCCCCTATCTGAAAGTCTGATAAACGCCGGAAAAATGACTAAGTCCAAAAAAAAAAATTTTTCAACTTTTTTCAATTTTACCCCCGTGGGATATATATTCTACCCACACACATTTGGAACTCTCCTGGGGTACCCTCACACATATTATTCCCTCATTTAGTGGATATTTTCACAAAAAAGTGAAATGTTAAAAAATCCAGAAACTTGGCTGAAAAAGACTAAATATCAAGGACTCATTGGGCGAATCGCTCTGGAAATGAAATCGGAATACTCACTGACATTTCCCCTATCTGAAAGTCTGATAAACGCCGGAAAAATTACTAAGTCCGAAAAAAAAAAATTTTCAACTTTTTTCAATTTTACACCCGTGTGATATATATTCTACCCACACACATTTGGAACTCTCCTGGGATACCCTCACACATATTATTCCCTCATTTAGTGGATATTTTCACAAAAAAGTGAAATTTTCAAAAATCCAGAAAATTGTCTGAAAAAGACTAAATATCAAGAACTCATTGGGCGAATCGCTCTGGAACTGAAATCGGAACGCTCACTGACATTTCCCCAATCTGAAAGTCTGACAAACGCCGGAAAAATGACTAAGACCAAAAAAAACATTTTTTCAACTTTTTTCAATTTTACCCCCGTGGGATACATATTCTACCCACACACATTTGGAAGTCTCCTGGGGTACCCTCACACATATTATTCCCTCATTTAGTGGATATTTTCACAAAAAAGTGAAATTTTCAAAAATCCAGAAAATTGGCTGAAAATGACTAAAATATCAAGGACTCATTGGGCGAATCGCTATGGAACTGAAATCGGAATGCTCACTGACATTTCCCCTATCTGAAAGTCTGATAAACTCAGGAAAAATGACTAAGTCCAAAAAAAAAAATTTTTCAACTTTTTTCAATTATACCCCCGTGGGAAATATGTTCTACCCACACACATTTGGAACTCTCCTGGGGTACCCTCACACATATTATTCCCTCATTTAGTGGATATTTTCACAAAAAAGTGAAATTTTCAAAAATCCAGAAAATTGGCTGAAAAAGACTAAATATCAAGGACTCATTGGGCGAAACGCTCTGGAACTGAAATCGGAACGCTCACTGACATTTCCCCTACCTGAAAGTCTTATACACTCTGGAAAAATGACTAAGTCCAAAGAAAAATTTTTTAAACTTTTTTAAATTTTACCCCCGTGGGATATATATTCTACCCACACACATTTGGAACTCTCCTGGGGTACCCTCACATATATTATTCCCTCATTTAGTGGATATTTTCACAAAAAAGTGAAATTTTCAAAAATCCAGAAAATTGGCTGAAAACGACTAAATATCAAGAACTCATTGGGCCAATCGCTCTGGAACTGAAATCGGAACGCTCACTAACATTTCCCCAATCTGAGAGTCTGACAAAGGCCGGAAAAATGACTAAGTCCAAAAAAAAAAATTTTCAACTTTTTTCAATTATACCCCCGTGGGAAATATATTCTACCCACACACATTTGGAACTCTCCTAGGGTACCCTCACGCATATTATTCCCTGATTTAGTGGATATTTTCACAAAAAAGTGAAATTTTCAAAAATCCAGAAATTGGCTGAAAACGACTAAATATCAAGAACTCATTGGGCGAATCGCTCTGGAACTGAAATCGGAACGCTCACTAACATTTCCCCAATCTGAGAGTCTGAGAAAGGCCGGAAAAATGACGAAGTCCAAAAAAAAAAATTTTTTAACTTTTTTCAATTTTACCCCCGTGGGATATATATTCTACCCACACACATTTGGAACTCTCCTGGGGTACCCTCACACATATTATTCCCTCATTTAGTGGATATTTTCACAAAAAAGTGAAATTTTCAAAAATCCAGAAAATTGGCTGAAAAAGACTAAATATCAAGGACTGATTGGGCGAATCGCTCTGGAACTGAAATCGGAATGCTCACTGACATTTCCCCTATCTGAAAGTCTGATAAACTCAGGAAAAATGACTAAGTCTAACAAAAAAAAATTTTTCAACTTTTTTCAATTATACCCCCGTGGGAAATATATTCTACCCACACACATTTGGAACTATCCTGGGGTACCCTCACACATATTATTCCCTCATTTAGTGGATATTTTCACAAAAAAGTGAAATTTTCAAAAATTCAGAAAATTGGCTGAAAAAGACTAAATATCAAGGACTCATTGGGCGCAACGCTCTGGAACTGAAATCGGAAGGCTCGCTGACATTTCCCCTATCTAAAAGTCTGATAAACGTCGGAAAAATGACTAAGTCCAAAAAAAATTTTTTTTAACTTTTTTCAATTTTACCCCCGTGGGATATATATTCTACCCACACACATTTGGAACTCTCCTGGGATACCCTCACACATATTATTACCTCATTTAGTGGATATTTTCACAAAAAAAGTGAAATTTTCAAAAATCCAGAAAATTGTCTGAAAACGACTAAATATCAAGGACTCATTGGGCGAATCGCTTTGGAACTGAATTCGGAATGCTCACTGACATTTGCCCTATCTGAAAGTCTTATAAACGTCGGAAAAATGACTAAGTCCAAAAAAAAGTTTTTTTCAACTTTTTTCAGTTTTACCTCGAGGGATATATATTCTACCCACACACATTTGGAACTCTCCTGGGGTACCCTCACACATATTATTCCCTCATTTAGTGGATATTTTCACAAAAAAGTGAAATTTTCAAAAATCCAGAAAATTGGCTGAAAACGACTAAATATCAAGAACTCATTGGGCGAATCGCTCTGGAACTGAAATCGGAATGCTCACTGACATTTCCCCTATCTGAAAGTCTGATAAACGCCGGAAAAATGGCTAAGTCCAAAAAAAAAATTTTTTCAACTTTTTTCAATTTTACCCCCGTGGGATATACTGTATATTCTACCCACACTCATTTGGAACTGTCCTGGGGTACACTCACACATATTTCTCCCTCATTTAGTGGATATTTTCACAAAAAAGTGAAATTTTCAAAAATCCAGAGAATTGGCTGAAAAAGACTAAATATCAAGGACTCATTGGGCGAATCGCTCTGGAACTGAAATCGGAATGCTCACTGACATTTCCCCCATCTGAAAGTCTGATAAACGCAGGAAAAATGACTAAGTCCAAAAAAAAGTTTTTTTCAACTTTTTTAAATTTTACCCCCGTGGGATATATATTCTACCCACACACAGTTGGAACTCTCCTGGGGTACCCTTACACATATTATTACCTCATTTAGTGGATATTTTCATAAAAAAGTGAAATTTTCAAAAATCCAGAAAATTGGCTGAAAAAGACAAAATATCAAGGACTCATTGGGCGAAACGGTCTGGAGCTGAAATCGGAATGCTCACTGACATTTCTCCTATCTGAAAGTCTGATAAACGCTGGAAAAAGGACTAAGTCAAAAAAGAATTTTTTTCAACTTTTTTCAATTTTACCCCCGTGGGATATATATTCTACCATCACACATTTGGAACTCTCCTGGGGTACCTTCACACATATTATTCCCTCATTTAGTGGATATTTTCACAAAAAAGTGAAATTTTCAAAAATCCAGAAAATTGGCTGAAAACGACTAAATATCAAGGATTCATTGGGCGAATCGCTCTGGAAATGAAATCGGAACACTCAATGACATTTCCCCTATCTGAAAGTCTGATAAACGTCGGAAAAATGACTAAGTAAAAAAAAAAATTTTTTCAACTTTTTTCAATTTTACCCCCGTGGGATATATATTCTACCCACACACATTTGGAACTCTCCTGGGGTACCCTCACACATATTATTCCCTCATTTAGTGGATATTTTCACAAAAAAGTGAAATTTTCAAAAATCCAGAAAATTGGCTGAAAAAGACTAAATATCAAGGACTCATTGGGCGAATCGCTCTGGAACTGAAATCGGAACGCTCACTGACATTTCCCCTATCTAAAAGTCTGATAAACGCAGGAAAAATGACTAAGTCCAAAAAAAAAATGTTTTCAACTTTTTTCAATTTTACCCCCGTGGGATATATATTCTACCCACACACATTTGGAACACTCCTGGGGTACCCTCACACATATTATTCCCTCATTTAGTGGATATTTTCACAAAAAAGTGAAATTTTCAAAAATCCAGAAAATTGGCTGAAAACGACTAAATATCAAGGACTCATTGGGCGAATCGCTCTGGAACTGAAATCGGAATGCTCACTGACATTTCCCCTATCTTAAAGTCTGATAAACGCAGGAAAAATGACTAAGTCCAAAAAAAAAATGTTTTCAACTTTTTTCAATTTTACCCCGTGGGATATATATTCTACCCACACACATTTGGAACTCTCCTGGGGTACCCTCTCACATATTATTCCCTCATTTGGTGGATATTTTCACAAAAAAGTGAAATTTTCAAAAATCCAGAGAATTGGCTGAAAAAGACTAAATATCAAGGACTCATTGGGCGAATCGCTCTGGAACTGAAATCGGAATGCTCACTGACATTTGCCCTATCTGAAAGTCTTATAAACGTCGGAAAAATGACTAAGTCCAAAAAAAAGTTTTTTTCAACTTTTTTCAGTTTTACCTCGAGGGATATATATTCTACCCACACACATTTGGAACTCTCCTGGGGTACCCTCACACATATTATTCCCTCATTTAGTGGATATTTTCACAAAAAAGTGAAATTTTCAAAAATCCAGAAAATTGGCTGAAAAAGACTAAATATCAAGGACTCATTGGGCGAATCGCTCTGGAACTGAAATCGGAACGCTCACTGACATTTCCCCTATCTAAAAGCTGATAAACGCAGGAAAAATGACTAAGTCCAAAAAAAAAATGTTTTCAACTTTTTTTCAATTTTACCCCGTGGGATATATATTCTACCAAAACACGTTTGGAACTCTCCTGGGGTACCCTCACACATATTATTCCCTCATTTAGTGGATATTTTCACAATAAAGTGAAAGTTTCAAAAATCCAGAAAATTGGCTGAAAAAGACTAAATATCAAGGACTCATTGGGCGAATCGCTCTGGAACTGAAATCGGAAAGCTCACTGAAATTTCCCCTATCTGAAAGTCTGATAAACGCCGGAAAAATGGCTAAGTCCAAAAAAAAATTTTTTTCAACTTTTTTCAATTTTACCCCGTGGGATATATATTCTACCCACACACGTTTGGAACTCTCCTGGGGTACCCTCACACATATTATTCCCTCATTTGGTGGATATTTTCACAAAAAAGTGAAATTTTCAAAAATCCAGAGAATTGGCTGAAAAAGACTAAATATCAAGGACTCATTGGGCGAATCGCTCTGGAACTGAAATCGGAATGCTCACTGACATTTGCCCTATCTGAAAGTCTTATAAACGTCGGAAAAATGACTAAGTCCAAAAAAAAGTTTTTTTCAACTTTTTTCAGTTTTACCTCGAGGGATATATATTCTACCCACACACATTTGGAACTCTCCTGGGGTACCCTCACACATATTATTCCCTCATTTAGTGGATATTTTCACAAAAAAGTGAAATTTTCAAAAATCCAGAAAATTGGCTGAAAAAGACTAAATATCAAGGACTCATTGGGCGAATCGCTCTGGAACTGAAATCGGAACGCTCACTGACATTTCCCCTATCTAAAAGCTGATAAACGCAGGAAAAATGACTAAGTCCAAAAAAAAAATGTTTTCAACTTTTTTTCAATTTTACCCCGTGGGATATATATTCTACCAAAACACGTTTGGAACTCTCCTGGGGTACCCTCACACATATTATTCCCTCATTTAGTGGATATTTTCACAATAAAGTGAAAGTTTCAAAAATCCAGAAAATTGGCTGAAAAAGACTAAATATCAAGGACTCATTGGGCGAATCGCTCTGGAACTGAAATCGGAAAGCTCACTGAAATTTCCCCTATCTGAAAGTCTGATAAACGCCGGAAAAATGGCTAAGTCCAAAAAAAAATTTTTTTCAACTTTTTTCAATTTTACCCCGTGGGATATATATTCTACCCACACACGTTTGGAACTCTCCTGGGGTACCCTCACACATATTATTCCCTCATTTGGTGGATATTTTCACAAAAAAGTGAAATTTTCAAAAATCCAGAGAATTGGCTGAAAAAGACTAAATATCAAGGACTCATTGGGCGAATCGCTCTGGAACTGAAATCGGAATGCTCACTGACATTTGCCCTATCTGAAAGTCTTATAAACGTCGGAAAAATGACTAAGTCCAAAAAAAAGTTTTTTTCAACTTTTTTCAGTTTTACCTCGAGGGATATATATTCTACCCACACACATTTGGAACTCTCCTGGGGTACCCTCACACATATTATTCCCTCATTTAGTGGATATTTTCACAAAAAAGTGAAATTTTCAAAAATCCAGAAAATTGGCTGAAAAAGACTAAATATCAAGGACTCATTGGGCGAATCGCTCTGGAACTGAAATCGGAACGCTCACTGACATTTCCCCTATCTAAAAGCTGATAAACGCAGGAAAAATGACTAAGTCCAAAAAAAAAATGTTTTCAACTTTTTTTCAATTTTACCCCGTGGGATATATATTCTACCAAAACACGTTTGGAACTCTCCTGGGGTACCCTCACACATATTATTCCCTCATTTAGTGGATATTTTCACAATAAAGTGAAAGTTTCAAAAATCCAGAAAATTGGCTGAAAAAGACTAAATATCAAGGACTCATTGGGCGAATCGCTCTGGAACTGAAATCGGAATGCTCACTGAAATTTCCCCTATCTGAAAGTCTGATAAACGCCGGAAAAATGGCTAAGTCCAAAAAAAAAATTTTTTCAACTTTTTTCAATTTTACCCCCGTGGGATATACTGTATATTCTACCCACACTCATTTGGAACTGTCCTGGGGTACCCTCACACATATTATTCCCTCATTTAGTGGATATTTTCACAAAAAAGTGAAATTTTCAAAAATCCAGAGAATTGGCTGAAAAAGACTAAATATCAAGGACTCATTGGGCGAATCGCTCTGGAACTGAAATCGGAATGCTCACTGACATTTCCCCCATCTGAAAGTCTGATAAACGCAGGAAAAATGACTAAGTCCAAAAAAAAGTTTTTTTCAACTTTTTTAAATTTTACCCCCGTGGGATATATATTCTACCCACACACAGTTGGAACTCTCCTGGGGTACCCTTACACATATTATTACCTCATTTAGTGGATATTTTCATAAAAAAAGTGAAATTTTCAAAAATCCAGAAAATTGGCTGAAAAAGACAAAATATCAAGGACTCATTGGGCGAAACGGTCTGGAGCTGAAATCGGAATGCTCACTGACATTTCTCCTATCTGAAAGTCTGATAAACGCTGGAAAAAGGACTAAGTCAAAAAATAATTTTTTTCAACTTTTTTCAATTTTACCCCCGTGGGATATATATTCTACCATCACACATTTGGAACTCTCCTGGGGTACCTTCACACATATTATTCCCTCATTTAGTGGATATTTTCACAAAAAAGTGAAATTTTCAAAAATCCAGAAAATTGGCTGAAAACGACTAAATATCAAGGATTCATTGGGCGAATCGCTCTGGAAATGAAATCGGAACACTCAATGACATTTCCCATATCTGAAAGTCTGATAAACGTCGGAAAAATGACTAAGTAAAAAAAAAAATTTTTTCAACTTTTTTCAATTTTACCCCCGTGGGATATATATTCTACCCACACACATTTGGAACTCTCCTGGGGTACCCTCACACATATTATTCCCTCATTTAGTGGATATTTTCACAAAAAAGTGAAATTTTCAAAAATCCAGAAAATTGGCTGAAAAAGACTAAATATCAAGGACTCATTGAGCGAATCGCTCTGGAACTGAAATCGGAACGCTCACTGACATTTCCCCTATCTAAAAGTCTGATAAACGCAGGAAAAATGACTAAGTCCAAAAAAAAAATGTTTTCAACTTTTTTCAATTTTACCCCCGTGGGATATATATTCTACCCACACACATTTGGAACACTCCTGGGGTACCCTCACACATATTATTCCCTCATTTAGTGGATATTTTCACAAAAAAGTGAAATTTTCAAAAATCCAGAAAATTGGCTGAAAACGACTAAATATCAAGGACTCATTGGGCGAATCGCTCTGGAACTGAAATCGGAGCGCTCACTGACATTTCCCCTATCTGAAAGTCTGATAAACGCAGGAAAAATGACTAAGTCCAAAAAAAAAATGTTTTCAACTTTTTTCAATTTTACCCCGTGGGATATATATTCTACCCACACACGTTTGGAACTCTCCTGGTTTACCCTCACACATATTATTCCCTCATTTGGTGGATATTTTCACAAAAAAGTGAAATTTTCAAAAATCCAGAGAATTGGCTGAAAAAGACTAAATATCAAGGACTCATTGGGCGAATCGCTCTGGAACTGAAATCGGAATGCTCACTGACATTTCCCCTATCTGAAAGTCTGATAAACGCAGGAAAAATGACTAAGCCCAAAAAAAATTTTTTTTAAACTTTTTTCAACTTTACCCCCGTGGGATATATATTCTACCCACACACATTTGGAACTCTCCTGGGGTACCCTCACACATATTATTCCCTCATTTAGTGGATATTTTCACAAAAAAGTGAAATTTTCAAAAATCCAGAAAATTGGCTGAAAAAGACTAAATATCAAGGACTCATTGGGCGAATCGCTCTGGAACTGAAATCGGAACGCTCACTGACATTTCCCCTATCTAAAAGCTGATAAACGCAGGAAAAATGACTAAGTCCAAAAAAAAAATGTTTTCAACTTTTTTTCAATTTTACCCCGTGGGATATATATTCTACCCAAACACGTTTGGAACTCTCCTGGGGTACCCTCACACATATTATTCCCTCATTTAGTGGATATTTTCACAATAAAGTGAAAGTTTCAAAAATCCAGAAAATTGGCTGAAAAAGACTAAATATCAAGGATTCATTGGGCGAATCGCTCTGGAAATGAAATCGGAACACTCAATGACATTTCCCATATCTGAAAGTCTGATAAACGTCGGAAAAATGACTAAGTAAAAAAAAAAATTTTTTCAACTTTTTTCAATTTTACCCCCGTGGGATATATATTCTACCCACACACATTTGGAACTCTCCTGGGGTACCCTCACACATATTATTCCCTCATTTAGTGGATATTTTCACAAAAAAGTGAAATTTTCAAAAATCCAGAAAATTGGCTGAAAACGACAAAATATCAAGGACTCATTGGGCGAATCGCTCTGGAACTGAAATCGGAGCGCTCACTGACATTTCCCCTATCTGAAAGTCTGATAAACGCAGGAAAAATGACTAAGTCCAAAAAAAAAATGTTTTCAACTTTTTTCAATTTTACCCCGTGGGATATATATTCTACCCACACACGTTTGGAACTCTCCTGGTTTACCCTCACACATATTATTCCCTCATTTGGTGGATATTTTCACAAAAAAGTGAAATTTTCAAAAATCCAGAGAATTGGCTGAAAAAGACTAAATATCAAGGACTCATTGGGCGAATCGCTCTGGAACTGAAATCGGAATGCTCACTGACATTTCCCCTATCTGAAAGTCTGATAAACGCAGGAGAAATGACTAAGCCCAAAAAAAATTTTTTTTAAACTTTTTTCAACTTTACCCCCGTGGGATATATATTCTACCCACACACATTTGGAACTCTCCTGGGGTACCCTCACACATATTATTCCCTCATTTAGTGGATATTTTCACAAAAAAGTGAAATTTTCAAAAATCCAGAAAATTGGCTGAAAAAGACTAAATATCAAGGACTCATTGGGCGAATCGCTCTGGAACTGAAATCGGAACGCTCACTGACATTTCCCCTATCTGAAAGTCTGATAAACGCCGGAAAAATAACTAAGTCAAGAAAAAAATGTTTTCAACTTTTTTCAATTTTACCCCCATGGGATATATATTCTACCCACACACATTTGGAACTCTCCTGGGGTACCCTCACACATATTATTCCCTCATTTAGTGGATATTTTCACAAAAAAGTGAAATTTTCAAAAATCCAGAAAATTGGCTGAAAAAGACTAAATATCAAGGACTCATTGGGCGAATCGCTCTGGAACTGAAATCGGAATGCTCACTGACATTTCCCCTATCTAAAAGTCTGATAAACGCAGGAAAAATGACTAAGTCCAAAAAAAAAATGTTTTCAACTTTTTTCAATTTTACCCCGTGGGATATATATTCTACCCACACACGTTTGGAACTCTCCTGGGGTACCCTCACACATATTATTCCCTCATTTGGTGGATATTTTCACAAAAAAGTGAAATTTTCAAAAATCCAGAGAATTGGCTGAAAAAGACTAAATATCAAGGACTCATTGGGCGAATCGCTCTGGAACTGAAATCGGAATGCTCACTGACATTTGCCCTATCTGAAAGTCTTATAAACGTCGGAAAAATGACTAAGTCCAAAAAAAAGTTTTTTTCAACTTTTTTCAGTTTTACCTCGAGGGATATATATTCTACCCACACACATTTGGAACTCTCCTGGGGTACCCTCACACATATTATTCCCTCATTTAGTGGATATTTTCACAAAAAAGTGAAATTTTCAAAAATCCAGAAAATTGGCTGAAAAAGACTAAATATCAAGGACTCATTGGGCGAATCGCTCTGGAACTGAAATCGGAACGCTCACTGACATTTCCCCTATCTGAAAGTCTGATAAACGCCGGAAAAATAACTAAGTCAAGAAAAAAATGTTTTCAACTTTTTTCAATTTTACCCCCATGGGATATATACTCTACCCACACACATTTGGAACTCTCCTGGGGTACCCTCACACATATTGTTCCCTCATTTAGTGGATATTTTCACAAAAAAGTGAAATTTTCAAAAATCCAGAAAATTGGCTGAAAACGACTAAATATCAAGGACTCATTGGGCGAATCGCTCTGGAACTGAAATCGGAGCGCTCACTGACATTTCCCCTATCTGAAAGTCTGATAAACGCAGGAAAAATGACTAAGTCCAAAAAAAAAATGTTTTCAACTTTTTTCAATTTTACCGCGTGGGATATATATTCTACCCACACACGTTTGGAACTCTCCTGGTTTACCCTCACACATATTATTCCCTCATTTGGTGGATATTTTCACAAAAAAGTGAAATTTTCAAAAATCCAGAGAATTGGCTGAAAAATACTAAATATCAAGGACTCATTGGGCGAATCGCTCTGGAACTGAAATCGGAATGCTCACTGACATTTCCCCTATCTGAAAGTCTGATAAACGCAGGAAAAATGACTAAGCCCAAAAAAAATTTTTTTTAAACTTTTTTCAATTTTACCCCCGTGGGATATATATTCTACCCACACACATTTGGAACTCTCCTGGGGTACCCTCACACATATTATTCCCTCATTTAGTGGATATTTTCACAAAAAAGTGAAATTTTCAAAAATCCAGAAAATTGGCTGAAAAAGACTAAATATCAAGGACTCATTGGGCGAATCGCTCTGGAACTGAAATCGGAACGCTCACTGACATTTCCCCTATCTGAAAGTCTGATAAACGCCGGAAAAATAACTAAGTCAAGAAAAAAATGTTTTCAACTTTTTTCAATTTTACCCCCATGGGATATATATTCTACCCACACACATTTGGAACTCTCCTGGGGTACCCTCACACATATTGTTCCCTCATTTAGTGGATATTTTCACAAAAAAGTGAAATTTTCAAAAATCCAGAAAATTGGCTGAAAACGACTAAACATCAAGGACTCATTGGGCGAATAGCTCTGGAACTGAAATCGGAACGCTCACTGACATTTGCCCTATCTGAAAGTCTGATAAACGCCGGAAAAATGACTAAGTCCAAAAAAAATTTTTTTTTTTTACTTTTTTCAGTTTTACCCCGTGGGATATATATTCTACCCACACACATTTGGAACTCTCCTGGGGTACCCTCACACATATTATTCCCTAATTTAGTGGATATTTTCACAAAAAAGTGAAATTTTCAAAAATCCAGAGAATAGGCTGAAAAAGACTAAATATCAAGGACTCATTGGGCGAATCGCTCTGGAACTGAAATCGGAATGCTCACTGACATTTCCCCTATCTGAAAGTCTGATAAACGCAGGAAAAATGACTAAGTCCAAAAAAAAGTTTTTTTCAACTTTTTTCAATTTTACCCCCGTGGGATATATATTCTACCCACAAACAGTTGGAACTCTCCTGGGGTACCCTCACACATATTATTACCTCATTTAGTGGATATTTTCATAAAAAAAGTGAAATTTTCAAAAATCCAGAAAATTGGCTGAAAAACACAAAATATCAAGGACTCATTGGGTGAAACGGTCTGGAGCTGAAATCGGAATGCTCACTGACATTTCTCCTATCTGAAAGTCTGATAAACGCTGGAAAAAGGACTAAGTCAAAAAAGAATTTTTTTCAACTTTTTTCAATTTTACCCCCGTGGGATATATATTCTACCATCACACATTTGGAACTCTCCTGGGGTACCTTCACACATATTATTCCCTCATTTAGTGGATATTTTCACAAAAAAGTGAAATTTTCAAAAATCCAGAAAATTGGCTGAAAACGACTAAATATCAAGGATTCATTGGGCGAATCGCTCTGGAAATGAAATCGGAACACTCAATGACATTTCCCATATCTGAAAGTCTGATAAACGTCGGAAAAATGACTAAGTAAAAAAAAAAATTTTTTCAACTTTTTTCAATTTTACCCCCGTGGGATATATATTCTACCCACACACATTTGGAACTCTCCTGGGGTACCCTCACACATATTATTCCCTCATTTAGTGGATATTTTCACAAAAAAGTGAAATTTTCAAAAATCCAGAAAATTGGCTGAAAAAGACTAAATATCAAGGACTCATTGAGCGAATCGCTCTGGAACTGAAATCGGAACGCTCACTGACATTTCCCCTATCTAAAAGTCTGATAAACGCAGGAAAAATGACTAAGTCCAAAAAAAAAATGTTTTCAACTTTTTTCAATTTTACCCCCGTGGGATATATATTCTACCCACACACATTTGGAACACTCCTGGGGTACCCTCACACATATTATTCCCTCATTTAGTGGATATTTTCACAAAAAAGTGAAATTTTCAAAAATCCAGAAAATTGGCTGAAAACGACTAAATATCAAGGACTCATTGGGCGAATCGCTCTGGAACTGAAATCGGAGCGCTCACTGACATTTCCCCTATCTGAAAGTCTGATAAACGCAGGAAAAATGACTAAGTCCAAAAAAAAAATGTTTTCAACTTTTTTCAATTTTACCCCGTGGGATATATATTCTACCCACACACGTTTGGAACTCTCCTGGTTTACCCTCACACATATTATTCCCTCATTTGGTGGATATTTTCACAAAAAAGTGAAATTTTCAAAAATCCAGAGAATTGGCTGAAAAAGACTAAATATCAAGGACTCATTGGGCGAATCGCTCTGGAACTGAAATCGGAATGCTCACTGACATTTCCCCTATCTGAAAGTCTGATAAACGCAGGAAAAATGACTAAGCCCAAAAAAAATTTTTTTTAAACTTTTTTCAATTTTACCCCCGTGGGATATATATTCTACCCACACACATTTGGAACTCTCCTGGGGTACCCTCACACATATTATTCCCTCATTTAGTGGATATTTTCACAAAAAAGTGAAATTTTCAAAAATCCAGAAAATTGGCTGAAAAAGACTAAATATCAAGGACTCATTGGGCGAATCGCTCTGGAACTGAAATCGGAACGCTCACTGACATTTCCCCTATCTGAAAGTCTGATAAACGCCGGAAAAATAACTAAGTCAAGAAAAAAATGTTTTCAACTTTTTTCAATTTTACCCCCATGGGATATATATTCTACCCACACACATTTGGAACTCTCCTGGGGTACCCTCACACATATTGTTCCCTCATTTAGTGGATATTTTCACAAAAAAGTGAAATTTTCAAAAATCCAGAAAATTGGCTGAAAACGACTAAACATCAAGGACTCATTGGGCGAATAGCTCTGGAACTGAAATCGGAACGCTCACTGACATTTGCCCTATCTGAAAGTCTGATAAACGCCGGAAAAATGACTAAGTCCAAAAAAAATTTTTTTTTTTTACTTTTTTCAGTTTTACCCCGTGGGATATATATTCTACCCACACACATTTGGAACTCTCCTGGGGTACCCTCACACATATTATTCCCTAATTTAGTGGATATTTTCACAAAAAAGTGAAATTTTCAAAAATCCAGAGAATAGGCTGAAAAAGACTAAATATCAAGGACTCATTGGGCGAATCGCTCTGGAACTGAAATCGGAATGCTCACTGACATTTCCCCTATCTGAAAGTCTGATAAACGCAGGAAAAATGACTAAGTCCAAAAAAAAGTTTTTTTCAACTTTTTTCAATTTTACCCCCGTGGGATATATATTCTACCCACAAACAGTTGGAACTCTCCTGGGGTACCCTCACACATATTATTACCTCATTTAGTGGATATTTTCATAAAAAAAGTGAAATTTTCAAAAATCCAGAAAATTGGCTGAAAAACACAAAATATCAAGGACTCATTGGGCGAAACGGTCTGGAGCTGAAATCGGAATGCTCACTGACATTTCTCCTATCTGAAAGTCTGATAAACGTAGGAAAAAGGACTAAGTCAAAAAAGAATTTTTTTCAACTTTTTTCAATTTTACCCCCGTGGGATATATATTCTACCATCACACATTTGGAACTCTCCTGGGGTACCTTCACACATATTATTCCCTCATTTAGTGGATATTTTCACAAAAAAGTGAAATTTTCAAAAATCCAGAAAATTGGCTGAAAACGACTAAATATCAAGGATTCATTGGGCGAATCGCTCTGGAAATGAAATCGGAACACTCAATGACATTTCCCATATCTGAAAGTCTGATAAACGTCGGAAAAATGACTAAGTAAAAAAAAAAATTTTTTCAATTTTACCCCCGTGGGATATATATTCTACCCACACACATTTGGAACTCTCCTGGGGTACCCTCACACATATTATTACCTCATTTATTGGATATTTTCACAAAAAAGTGAAATTTTCAAAAATCTAGAAAATTGGCTAAAAACGACTAAATATCAGGACTCATTGGGCGAATCGTTCTGGAACTAAAATCGGAACGCTCACTGACATTTGCCCTATCTGAAAGTCTGATAAACGCCAGAAAAATGACTAAGTTCAAAAAAAAATTTTTTCAACTTTTTTCAATTTTACCCCCGTGGGATATATATTCTACCCACACACATTTGGAACTCTCCTGGGGTACCCTCACACATATTACTCCCTCATTTAGTGGATATTTTCACAAAAAAGTGAAATTTTCAAAAATCCAGAAAATTGGCTGAAAAAGACTAAATATCAAGGACTCATTGGGCGAATCGCTCTGGAACTGAAATCGGAACGCTCACTGACATTTCCCCTATCTAAAAGTCTGATAAACGCAGGAAAAATGACTAAGTCCAAAAAAAAAATGTTTTCAACTTTTTTCAATTTTACCCCCGTGGGATATATATTCTACCCACACACATTTGGAACACTCCTGGGGTACCCTCACACATATTATTCCCTCATTTAGTGGATATTTTCACAAAAAAGTGATATTTTCAAAAATCAAGAAAATTGGCTGAAAACGACTAAATATCAAGGACTCATTGGGCGAATCACTCTGGAACTGAAATCGGAACGCTCACTGACATTTGCCCTATCTGAAAGTCTGATAAACGCCGGAAAAATGACTAAGTCCAAAAAAAAATTTTTTCAACTTTTTTCAATTTTACCCCCGTGGGATATATATTCTACCCACACAAATTTAGAACTCTCCTGGGGTACCCTACACATATTATTCCCTCATTTAGTGGATATTTTCACAAAAAAGTGAAATTTTCAAAAATCCAGAAAATTGGCTGAAAAAGACTAAATATCAAGGACTCATTGGGCGAATCGCTCTGGAACTGAAATCGGAACACTCACTGACATTTCCCCTATCTGAAAGTCTGATAAACGCCGGAAAAATAACTAAGTCAAGAAAAAAATGTTTTCAACTTTTTTCAATTTTACCCCCATGGGATATATATTCTACCCACACACATTTGGAACTCTCCTGGGGTACCCTCACACATATTGTTCCCTCATTTAGTGGATAATTTCACAAAAAAAGTGAAATTTTCAAAAATCCAGAAAATTGGCTGAAAATGACTAAACATCAAGGACTCATTGGGCGAATAGCTCTGGAACTGAAATGGGAGCGCTCACTGACATTTGCCCTATCTGAAAGTCTGATAAACGCCGGAAAAATGACTAAGTCCAAAAAAAAATTTTTTCAACTTTTTTCAGTTTTACCCCGTGGGATATATATTCTACCCACACACATTTGGAACTCTCCTGGGGTACCCTCACACATATTATTCGCTAATTTAGTGGATATTTTCACAAAAAAGTGAAATTTTCAAAAATCCAGAGAATAGGCTGAAAAAGACTAAATATCAAGGACTCATTGGGCGAATCGCTCTGGAACTGAAATCGGAATGCTCACTGACATATCCCCTATCTGAAAGTCTGATAAACGCAGGAAAAATGACTAAGTCCAAAAAAAAGTTTTTTTCAACTTTTTTCAATTTTACCCCCGTGGGATATATATTCTACCCACAAACAGTTGGAACTCTCCTGGGGTACCCTCACACATATTATTACCTCATTTAGTGGATATTTTCATAAAAAATGTGAAATTTTCAAAAATCCAGAAAATTGGCTGAAAAACACAAAATATCAAGGACTCATTGGGCGAAACGGTCTGGAGCTGAAATCGGAATGCTCACTGACATTTCTCCTATCTGAAAGTCTGATAAACGCTGGAAAAAGGACTAAGTCAAAAAAGAATTTTTTTCAACTTTTTTCAATTTTACCCCCGTGGGATATATATTCTACCATCACACATTTGGAACTCTCCTGGGGTACCTTCACACATATTATTCCCTCATTTAGTGGATATTTTCACAAAAAAGTGAAATTTTCAAAAATCCAGAAAATTGGCTGAAAACGACTAAATATCAAGGATTCATTGGGCGAATCGCTCTGGAAATGAAATCGGAACACTCAATGACATTTCCCATATCTGAAAGTCTGATAAACGTCGGAAAAATGACTAAGTAAAAAAAAAAAATTTTTCAATTTTACCCCCGTGGGATATATATTCTACCCACACACATTTGGAACTCTCCTGGGGTACCCTCACACATATTATTACCTCATTTATTGGATATTTTCACAAAAAAGTGAAATTTTCAAAAATCTAGAAAATTGGCTAAAAACGACTAAATATCAGGACTCATTGGGCGAATCGCTCTGGAACTGAAATCGGAACGCTCACTGACATTTGCCCTACCTGAAAGTCTGATAAACGCCAGAAAAATGACTAAGTTCAAAAAAAAATTTTTTCAACTTTTTTCAATTTTACCCCCGTGGGATATATATTCTACCCACACACATTTGGAACTCTCCTGGGGTACCCTCACACATATTACTCCCTCATTTAGTGGATATTTTCACAAAAAAGTGAAATTTTCAAAAATCCAGAAAATTGGCTGAAAAAGACTAAATATCAAGGACTCATTGGGCGAATCGCTCTGGAACTGAAATCGGAACGCTCACTGACATTTCCCCTATCTAAAAGTCTGATAAACGCAGGAAAAATGACTAAGTCCAAAAAAAAAATGTTTTCAACTTTTTTCAATTTTACCCCCGTGGGATATATATTCTACCCACACACATTTGGAACACTCCTGGGGTACCCTCACACATATTATTCCCTCATTTAGTGGATATTTTCACAAAAAAGTGATATTTTCAAAAATCAAGAAAATTGGCTGAAAACGACTAAATATCAAGGACTCATTGGGCGAATCACTCTGGAACTGAAATCGGAACGCTCACTGACATTTGCCCTATCTGAAAGTCTGATAAACGCCGGAAAAATGACTAAGTCCAAAAAAAAATTTTTTCAACTTTTTTCAATTTTACCCCCGTGGGATATATATTCTACCCACACACATTTAGAACTCTCCTGGGGTACCCTACACATATTATTCCCTCATTTAGTGGATATTTTCACAAAAAAGTGAAATTTTCAAAAATCCAGAAAATTGGCTGAAAAAGACTAAATATCAAGGACTCATTGGGCGAATCGCTCTGGAACTGAAATCGGAACGCTCACTGACATTTCCCCTATCTGAAAGTCTGATAAACGCCGGAAAAATAACTAAGTCCAAAAAAAAATGTTTTCAACTTTTTTCAATTTTACCCCCATGGGATATATATTCTACCCACACACATTTGGAACTCTCCTGGGGTACCCTCACACATATTGTTCCCTCATTTAGTGGATATTTTCACAAAAAAAGTGAAATTTTCAAAAATCCAGAAAATTGGCTGAAAATGACTAAACATCAAGGACTCATTGGGCGAATAGCTCTGGAACTGAAATCGGAACGCTCACTGACATTTGCCCTATCTGAAAGTCTGATAAACGCCGGAAAAATGACTAAGTCCAAAAAAAAATTTTTTCAACTTTTTTCAGTTTTACCCCGTGGGATATATATTCTACCCACACACATTTGGAACTCTCCTGGGGTACCCTCACACATATTATTCCCTAATTTAGTGGATATTTTCACAAAAAAGTGAAATTTTCAAAAATCCAGAAAATTGGCTGAAAAAGACAAAATATCAAGGACTCATTGGGCGAAACGGTCTGGAGCTGAAATCGGAATGCTCACTGACATTTCTCCTATCTGAAAGTCTGATAAACGATGGAAAAAGGACTAAGTCAAAAAAGAATTTTTTTCAACTTTTTTCAATTTTACCCCCGTGGGATATATATTCTACCATCACACATTTGGAACTCTCCTGGGGTACCTTCACACATATTATTCCCTCATTTAGTGGATATTTTCACAAAAAAGTGAAATTTTCAAAAATCCAGAAAATTGGCTGAAAACGACTTAATATCAAGGACTCATTGGGCGAATCGCTCTGGAACTGAAATCGGAACGCTCACTGACATTTGCCCTATCTGAAAGTCGGATAAACGCCGGAAAAATGAGTAAGTCCAAAAAAAAAATTTTTCAACTTTTTTCAATTTTACCCCGTGGGATATACTGTATATTCTACCCACAGTCATTTGGTACTCTCCTGGGGTACCCTCACACATATTATTCCCTCATTTAGTGGATATTTTCACAATAAAGTGAAATTTTCAAAAATCCAGAAAATTGGCTGTAAAAGACTAAATATCAAGGATTCATTGGGCGAATCGCTCTGGAACTGAAATCGGAACGCTCACTGACATTTCCCCTATCTGAAAGTCTGATAAACGCCGGAAAAATGACTAAGTCCAAAAAAAAGTTTTTTTCAACTTTTTTCAATTTTACCCCCGTGGGATATATATTCTACCCACACACAGTTGGAACTCTCCTGGGGTACCCTCGCACATATTATTACCTCATTTAGTGGATATTTTCATAAAAAAAGTGAAATTTTCAAAAATCCAGAAAATTGGCTGAAAAACACAAAATATCAAGGACTCATTGGGCGAAACGGTCTGGAGCTGAAATCGGAATGCTCACTGACATTTCTCCTATCTGAAAGTCTGATAAACGCTGGAAAAAGGACTAAGTCAAAAAAGAATTTTTTTCAACTTTTTTCAATTTTACCCCCGTGGGATATATATTCTACCATCACACATTTGGAACTCTCCTGGGGTACCTTCACACATATTATTCCCTCATTTAGTGGATATTTTCACAAAAAAGTGAAATTTTCAAAAATCCAGAAAATTGGCTGAAAACGACTAAACACCAAGGATTCATTGGGCGAATCGCTCTGGAAATGAAATCGGAACACTCAATGACATTTCCCATATCTGAAAGTCTGATAAACGTCGGAAAAATGACTAAGTAAAAAAAAAAATTTTTTCAACTTTTTTCAATTTTACCCCCGTGGGATATATATTCTACCCACACACATTTGGAACTCTCCTGGGGTACCCTCACACATATTATTACCTCATTTATTGGATATTTTCACAAAAAAGTGAAATTTTCAAAAATCTAAAAAAATTGGCTAAAAACGACTAAATATCAGGACTCATTGGGCGAATCGCTCTGGAACTGAAATCGGAACGCTCACTGACATTTGCCCTATCTGAAAGTCTGATAAACGCCAGAAAAATGACTAAGTTCAAAAAAAAATTTTTTCAACTTTTTTCAATTTTACCCCCGTGGGATATATATTCTACCCACACACATTTGGAACTCTCCTGGGGTACCCTCACACATATTACTCCCTCATTTAGTGGATATTTTCACAAAAAAGTGATATTTTCAAAAATCAAGAAAATTGGCTGAAAACGACTAAATATCAAGGACTCATTGGGCGAATCACTCTGGAACTGAAATCGGAACGCTCACTGACATTTGCCCTATCTGAAAGTCTGATAAACGCCGGAAAAATGACTAAGTCCAAAAAAAAATTTTTTCAACTTTTTTCAATTTTACCCCCGTGGGATATATATTCTACCCACACACATTTAGAACTCTCCTGGGGTACCCTACACATATTATTCCCTCATTTAGTGGATATTTTCACAAAAAAGTGAAATTTTCAAAAATCCAGAAAATTGGCTGAAAAAGACTAAATATCAAGGACTCATTGGGCGAATCGCTCTGGAACTGAAATCGGAACGCTCACTGACATTTCCCCTATCTGAAAGTCTGATAAACGCCGGAAAAATAACTAAGTCAAGAAAAAAATGTTTTCAACTTTTTTCAATTTTACCCCCATGGGATATATATTCTACCCACACACATTTGGAACTCTCCTGGGGTACCCTCACACATATTGTTCCCTCATTTAGTGGATATTTTCACAAAAAAGTGAAATTTTCAAAAATCCAGAAAATTGGCTGAAAATGACTAAACATCAAGGACTCATTGGGCGAATAGCTCTGGAACTGAAATCGGAACGCTCACTGACATTTGCCCTATCTGAAAGTCTGATAAACGCCGGAAAAATGACTAAGTCCAAAAAAAAATTTTTTCAACTTTTTTCAGTTTTACCCCGTGGGATATATATTCTACCCACACACATTTGGAACTCTCCTGGGGTACCCTCACACATATTATTCCCTAATTTAGTGGATATTTTCACAAAAAAGTGAAATTTTCAAAAATCCAGAGAATAGGCTGAAAAAGACTAAATATCAAGGACTCATTTGGCGAATCGCTCTGGAACTGAAATCAGAATGCTCACTGACATTTCCCCTATCTGAAAGTCTGATAAACGCAGGAAAAATGACTAAGTCCAAAAAAAAAATGTTTTCGACTTTTTTCAATTATACCCCGTGGGATATATATTCTACCCACACACATTTGGAACTCTCCTGGGGTACCCTCACACATATTATTCCCTAATTTAGTGGATATTTTCACAAAAAAGTGAAATTTTCAAAAATCCAGAAAATTGGCTGAAAAAGACAAAGTATCAAGGACTCATTGGGCGAAACGGTCTGGAGCTGAAATCGGAATGCTCACTGACATTTCTCCTATCTGAAAGTCTGATAAACGCTGGAAAAAGGACTAAGTCAAAAAAGAATTTTTTTCAACTTTTTTCAATTTTACCCCCGTGGGATATATATTCTACCATCACACATTTGGAACTCTCCTGGGGTACCTTCACACATATTATTCCCTCATTTAGTGGATATTTTCACAAAAAAGTGAAATTTTCAAAAATCCAGAAAATTGGCTGAAAACGACTTAATATCAAGGACTCATTGGGCGAATCGCTCTGGAGCTGAAATCGGAACGCTCACTGACATTTGCCCTATCTGAAAGTCTGATAAACGCCGGAAAAATGAGTAAGTCCAAAAAAAAAATTTTTCAACTTTTTTCAATTTTACCCCTTGGGATATACTGTATATTCTACCCACAGTCATTTGGTACTCTCCTGGGGTACCCTCACACATATTATTCCCTCATTTAGTGGATATTTTCACAATAAAGTGAAATTTTCAAAAATCCAGAAAATTGGCTGTAAAAGACTAAATATCAAGGATTCATTGGGCGAATCGCTCTGGAACTGAAATCGGAACGCTCACTGACATTTCCCCTATCTGAAAGTCTGATAAACGCCGGAAAAATGACTAAGTCCAAAAAAAAGTTTTTTTCAACTTTTTTCAATTTTACCCCCGTGGGATATATATTCTACCCACACACAGTTGGAACTCTCCTGGGGTACCCTCACACATATTATTACCTCATTTAGTGGATATTTTCATAAAAAAAGTGAAATTTTCAAAAATCCAGAAAATTGGCTGAAAAACACAAAATATCAAGGACTCATTGGGCGAAACGGTCTGGAGCTGAAATCGGAATGCTCACTGACATTTCTCCTATCTGAAAGTCTGATAAACGCTGGAAAAAGGACTAAGTCAAAAAAGAATTTTTTTCAACTTTTTTCAATTTTACCCCCGTGGGATATATATTCTACCATCACACATTTGGAACTCTCCTGGGGTACCTTCACACATATTATTCCCTCATTTAGTGGATATTTTCACAAAAAAGTGAAATTTTCAAAAATCCAGAAAATTGGCTGAAAACGACTAAATATCAAGGATTCATTGGGCGAATCGCTCTGGAAATGAAATCGGAACACTCAATGACATTTCCCATATCTGAAAGTCTGATAAACGTCGGAAAAATGACTAAGTAAAAAAAAAAATTTTTTCAACTTTTTTCAATTTTACCCCCGTGGGATATATATTCTACCCACACACATTTGGAACTCTCCTGGGGTACCCTCACACATATTATTACCTCATTTATTGGATATTTTCACAAAAAAGTGAAATTTTCAAAAATCTAGAAAATTGGCTAAAAACGACTAAATATCAGGACTCATTGGGCGAATCGCTCTGGAACTGAAATCGGAACGCTCACTGACATTTGCCCTATCTGAAAGTCTGATAAACGCCAGAAAAATGACTAAGTTCAAAAAAAATTTTTTTCAACTTTTTTCAATTTTACCCCCGTTGGATATATATTCTACCCACACACATTTGGAACTCTCCTGGGGTACCCTCACACATATTACTCCCTCATTTAGTGGATATTTTCACAAAAAAGTGAAATTTTCAAAAATCCAGAAAATTGGCTGAAAAAGACTAAATATCAAGGACTCATTGGGCGAATCGCTCTGGAACTGAAATCGGAACGCTCACTGACATTTCCCCTATCTAAAAGTCTGATAAACGCAGGAAAAATGACTAAGTCCAAAAAAAAAATGTTTTCAACTTTTTTCAATTTTACCCCCGTGGGATATATATTCTACCCACACACATTTGGAACACTCCTGGGGTACCCTCACACATATTATTCCCTCATTTAGTGGATATTTTCACAAAAAAGTGATATTTTCAAAAATCAAGAAAATTGGCTGAAAACGACTAAATATCAAGGACTCATTGGGCGAATCACTCTGGAACTGAAATCGGAACGCTCACTGACATTTCCCCTATCTGAAAGTCTGATAAACGCCGGAAAAATAACTAAGTCAAGAAAAAAATGTTTTCAACTTTTTTCAATTTTACCCCCATGGGATATATATTCTACCCACACACATTTGGAACTCTCCTGGGGTACCCTCACACATATTGTTCCCTCATTTAGTGGATATTTTCACAAAAAAGTGAAATTTTCAAAAATCCCGAAAATTGGCTGAAAATGACTAAACATCAAGGACTCATTGGGCGAATAGCTCTGGAACTGAAATCGGAACGCTCACTGACATTTGCCCTATCTGAAAGTCTGATAAACGCCGGAAAAATGACTAAGTCCAAAAAAAATTTTTTTCAACTTTTTTCAGTTTTACCCCGTGGGATATATATTCTACCCACACACATTTGGAACTCTCCTGGGGTACCCTCACACATATTATTCCCTAATTTAGTGGATATTTTCTCAAAAAAGTGAAATTTTCAAAAATCCAGAGAATAGGCTGAAAAAGACTAAATATCAAGGACTCATTGGGCGAATCGCTCTGGAACTGAAATCAGAATGCTCACTGACATTTCCCCTATCTGAAAGTCTGATAAACGCAGGAAAAATGACTAAGTCCAAAAAAAAAATGTTTTCGACTTTTTTCAATTATACCCCGTGGGATATATATTCTACCCACACACATTTGGAACTCTCCTGGGGTACCCTCACACATATTATTCCCTAATTTAGTGGATATTTTCACAAAAAAGTGAAATTTTCAAAAATCCAGAAAATTGGCTGAAAAAGACAAAATATCAAGGACTCATTGGGCGAAACGGTCTGGAGCTGAAATCGGAATGCTCACTGACATTTCTCCTATCTGAAAGTCTGATAAACGATGGAAAAAGGACTAAGTCAAAAAAGAATTTTTTTCAACTTTTTTCAATTTTACCCCCGTGGGATATATATTCTACCATCACACATTTGGAACTCTCCTGGGGTACCTTCACACATATTATTCCCTCATTTAGTGGATATTTTCACAAAAAAGTGAAATTTTCAAAAATCCAGAAAATTGGCTGAAAACGACTTAATATCAAGGACTCATTGGGCGAATCGCTCTGGAACTGAAATCGGAACGCTCACTGACATTTGCCCTATCTGAAAGTCTGATAAACGCCGGAAAAATGAGTAAGTCCAAAAAAAAAATTTTTCAACTTTTTTCAATTTTACCCCGTGGGATATACTGTATATTCTACCCACAGTCATTTGGTACTCTCCTGGGGTACCCTCACACATATTATTCCCTCATTTAGTGGATATTTTCACAAAAAAGTGAAATTTTCAAAAATCCAGAAAATTGTATGAAAACGACTAAATATCAAGGACTCATTGGGCGAATCGCTCTGGAACTGAAATCGGAATGCTCACTGACATTTCCCCTATCTGAAAGTCTGATAAACGCTGGAAAAATGACTAAGTCCAAAAAAAATTTTTTTTAAACTTTTTTCAATTTTACCCCCGTGGGATATATATTCTACCCACACACATTTGGAACTCTCCTGGGGTACCCTCACACATATTATTCCCTCATTTAGTGGATATTTTCACAAAAAAGTGATGTTTTCAAAAATCAAGAAAATTGGCTGAAAAAGACTAAATATCAAGGACTCATTGGGCGAATCGCTCTGGAACTGAAATCGGAACGCTCACTGACATTTCCCCTATCTAAAAGTCTGATAAACGCCGGAAAAATAACTAAGTCAAGAAACAAATGTTTTCAACTTTTTTCAATTTTACCCCCATGGGATATATATTCTACCCACACACATTTGGAACTCTCCTGGGGTACCCTCACACATATTATTACCTCATTTAGTGGATATTTTCATAAAAAAGTGAAATTTTCAAAAATCCACAAAATTGGCTGAAAACTACTAAATATCAAGGACTCATTGGGCGAATCACTCTGGAACTGAAATCGGAACGCTCACTGACATTTCCCCTATCTGAAAGTCTGATAAACACCGAAAAAATGACTAAGTCTAAAAAAAAAAATGTTTCAACTATTTTCAATTTTACCCCCGTGGGATATATATTCTACCCACACACATTTGGAACTCTCCTGGGGTACCCTCACACATATTATTCCCTCATTCAGTGGATATTTTCACAAAAAAGTGAAATTTTCAAAAATCCAGAAAATTGTCTGAAAACGACTAAATATCAAGGACTCATTGGGCGAATCGCTCTGGAACTGAAATCGAAACGCTCACTGACATTTGCCCTATCTGAAAGTCTGATAAACGCCGGAAAAATGAGTAAGTCCAAAAAAAAAATTTTTCAACTTTTTTCAATTTTACCCCGTGGGATATACTGTATATTCTACCCACAGTCAGTTGGAACTCTCCTGGGATACCCTCACACATATTATTACCTCATTTAGTGGATAATTTCATAAAAAAGTGAAATTTTCAAAAATTCTCAAAATTGTCTGAAAACGACTAAATATCAATGACTCATTGGGCGAATCGCTCTGGAACTGAAATCGGAATGCTCACTGACATTTCCCCTATCTGAAAGTCTGATAAACGCAGGAAAAATGACTAAGTCCAAAAAAAAATTTTTTTCAACTTTTTTCAATTTTACCCCCGTGGGATATATATTCTACCCACACACATTTGGAACTCTCCTGGGGTACCCTCACACATATTATTTCCTCATTTAGTGGATATTTTCAAAAAAAGTGATATTTTCAAAAATCAAGAAAATTGGCTGAAAACGACTAAATATCAAGGACTCATTGGGCGAATCACTCTGGAACTGAAATCGGAACGCTCACTGACATTTGCCCTATCTGAAAGTCTGATAAACGCCGGAAAAATGACTAAGTCCAAAAAAAAATGTTTTCAACTTTTTTCAATTTTACCCCCGTGGGATATATATTCTACCCACACACATTTAGAACTCTCCTGGGGTACCCTACACATATTATTCCCTCATTTAGTGGATATTTTCACAAAAAAGTGAAATTTTCAAAAATCCAGAAAATTGGCTGAAAAAGACTAAATATCAAGGACTCATTGGGCGAATCGCTCTGGAACTGAAATCGGAACGCTCACTGACATTTCCCCTATCTGAAAGTCTGATAAACACCGGAAAAATAACTAAGTCAAGAAAAAAATGTTTTCAACTTTTTTCAATTTTACCCCCATGGGATATATATTCTACCCACACATATTTGGAACTCTCCTGGGGTACCCTCACACATATTGTTCCCTCATTTAGTGGATATTTTCACAAAAAAAGTGAAATTTTCAAAAATCCAGAAAATTGGCTGAAAACGACTAAACATCAATGACTCATTGGGCGAATCGCTCTGGAACTGAAATCGGAACGCTCACTGACATTTGCCCTATCTGAAAGTCTGATAAACGCCGGAAAAATGACTAAGTCCAAAAAAATTTTTTTTTTTTTCAACTTTTTTCAGTTTTACCCCGTGGGATATATATTCAACCCACACACATTTGGAGCTCTCCTGGGGTACCCTCACACATATTATTACCTCATTTAGTGGATATTTTCATAAAAAAGTGAAATTTTCAAAAATCCACAAAATTGGCTGAAAACTACTAAATATCAAGGACTCATTGGGCGAATCACTCTGGAACTGAAATCGGAACGCTCACTGACATTTCCCCTATCTGAAAGTCTGATAAACACCGGAAAAATGACTAAGTCCAAAAAAAAAAATGTTTCAACTATTTTCAATTTTACCCCCATGGGATATATATTCTACCCACACACATTTGGAACTCTCCTGGCGTACCCTCACACATATTATTCCCTCATTCAGTGGATATTTTCACAAAAAAGTGAAATTTTCAAAAATCCAGAAAATTGTATGAAAACGACTAAATATCAAGGACTCATTGGGCGAATCGCTCTGGAACTGAAATCGGAATGCTCACTGACATTTCCCCTATCTGAAAGTCTGATAAACGCAGGAAAAATGACTAAGTCCAAAAAAAATTTTTTTCAACTTTTTTCAGTTTTACACCGTGGGATATACTGTATATTCTACCCACACACATTTGGAACTCTCCTGGGGTACCCTCACAGATATTATTCCCTCATTTAGTGTATATTTTCACAATAAAGTGAAATTTTCAAAAATCCAGAAAATTGGCTGAAAAAGACTAAATATCAAGGACTCATTGGGCGAATCACTCTGGAACTGAAATCGGAACGCTCACTGACATTTGCCCTATCTGAAAGTCTGATAAACGCCGGAAAAATGACTAAGTCCAAAAAAAAATGTTTTCAACTTTTTTCAATTTTACCCCCGTGGGATATATATTCTACCCACACACATTTAGAACTCTCCTGGGGTACCCTACACATATTATTCCCTCATTTAGTGGATATTTTCACAAAAAAGTGAAATTTTCAAAAATCCAGAAAATTGGCTGAAAAAGACTAAATATCAAGGACTCATTGGGCGAATCGCTCTGGAACTGAAATCGGAACGCTCACTGACATTTCCCCTATCTGAAAGTCTGATAAACGCCGGAAAAATAACTAAGTCAAGAAAAAAATGTTTTCAACTTTTTTCAATTTTACCCCCATGGGATATATATTCTACCCACACACATTTGGAACTCTCCTGGGGTACCCTCACACATATTGTTCCCTCATTTAGTGGATATTTTCACAAAAAAGTGAAATTTTCAAAAATCCAGAAAATTGGCTGAAAACGACTAAACATCAATGACTCATTGGGCGAATCGCTCTGGAACTGAAATCGGAACGCTCACTGACATTTGCCCTATCTGAAAGTCTGATAAACGCCGGAAAAATGACTAAGTCCAAAAAAATTATTTTTTTTTTCAACTTTTTTCAGTTTTACCCCGTGGGATATATATTCTACCCACACACATTTGGAGCTCTCCTGGGGTACCCTCACACATATTATTACCTCATTTAGTGGATATTTTCATAAAAAAGTGAAATTTTCAAAAATCCACAAAATTGGCTGAAAACTACTAAATATCAAGGACTCATTGGGCGAATCACTCTGGAACTGAAATCGGAACGCTCACTGACATTTCCCCTATCTGAAAGTCTGATAAACACCGGAAAAATGACTAAGTCCAAAAAAAAAAATGTTTCAACTATTTTCAATTTTACCCCCATGGAATATATATTCTACGCACACACATTTGGAACTCTCCTGGCGTACCCTCACACATATTATTCCCTCATTCAGTGGATATTTTCACAAAAAAGTGAAATTTTCAAAAATCCAGAAAATTGGCTGAAAACGACTAAATATCAAGGACTCATTGGGCGAATCGCTCTGGAACTGAAATCGGAATGCTCACTGACATTTGCCCTATCTGAAAGTCTGATAAACGCCGGAAAAATGACTAAGTCCAAAAAAAATTTTTTTTTCAACTTTTTTCAGTTTTACCCCTTGGGATATATATTCTACCCACACACATTTGGAGCTCTCCTGGGGTACCCTCACACATATTATTCCCTCATTTAGTGGATATTTTCACAAAAAAGTGAAATTTTCAAAAATCAAGAAAATTGGCTGAAAACGACTAAATATCAAGGACTCATTGGGCGAATCGCTCTGGAACTGAAATCGTAACGCTCACTGACATTTCCCCTATCTGAAAGTCTGATAAACGCCGGAAAAATGACTCAGTCCAAAAATATTTTTTTCAACTTTTTTCAATTTTTCCCCCGTGGGATATATATTCTACCCACACACATTAGGAACTCTCCCGGGGTACCCTCACACATATTGTTCCCTCATTTAGTGGATATTTTCACAAAAAAAGTGAAATTTTCAAAAATCCTGAAAATTGGCTGAAAACGACTAAATATCAAGGACTCATTGGGCGAATCGCTCTGGAACTGAAATCGGAATGCTCACTCTCTAGCTCACTCCCTATCTGAAAGTCAGATAAACGCCGGAAAAATGATTAAGTCGAAGAAAATTTTTTTTTTAACTTATTTCAATTTTACCCCCGTGGGATATATATTCTATCCACACACATTTGGAACTCTCCTGGGGTACCCTCACAAATATTATTCCCTCATTTAGTGGATATTTTCACAAAAAAGTAAAATTTTCAAAAATCCAGAAATTTTTTCTGAAAACGACTAAAGATCAAGGACTCATTGGGCGAATCGCTTTGGAACTGAAATCGGAACACTCACTGACATTTGCCCCATCTGAAAGTCTGATAAACGCCGGAAAAATGACAAAGTCCAAAAAAAAAAAATTTTCAACTTTTTTCAATTTTACCCCCGTGGGATATATATTCTACCCACACACATTTGGAACTCTCCTGGGGTACCCTCACACATATTATTCCCTCATTTAGTGGATATTTTCACAAAAAAGTGAAATTTTTAAAAATTCTGAAAATATCCTGAAAACGACGAAATATCAAGGACTCATCTGGCGAAACGCTCTGGAACTGAAATCGGAACGCTCACTGACATTTCCCTTATCTGATAGTCTGATAAACGCCGGAAAAATGACTAAGTCCAAAATGAATTTTTTTTTTCAATTTTTGCCCCCATGGGATATATATTCTACCCACACACATTTGGAACTCTCCTGGGGTACCCTCACACATATTATTCCCTCATTTAGTGGATATTTTCACAAAAAAAGTGAAATTTTCAAAAATCCACACGATTGGCTGAAAACTACTAAATATCAAGGACTCATTGGGCGAATCACTCTGGAACTGAAATCGGAATGCTCACTGACATTTCCCCTATCTGAAAGTCTGATAAACGCCGGAAAAATGACTAAGTCCAAGAATAAAACTTTTTCAACTTTTTTCAATTTTACCACCGTGCGATATATATTCTACCCACACACATTTGGAACTCTCCTGGGGTACTCATATTATTCCCTCATTTAGTGGATATTTTCACAAAAAAGTGAAATTTTCAAAAATCCAGAAAATTGGCTGAAAATGACTAAATATCAAGGACTCAATGGGCGAATCAGTCTGGAATTGAAATCGGAACACTCACTGACATTTCCCCTATCTGAAAGTCTGATAAACGTCGGAAAAATGACTAAGTCCAAAAAAAAATTTTTTTCAACTTTTTTCAATTTACCCCCGTGGGATATATATTCTACCCACACACATTTGGAACTCTCCTGGAGTACCCTCACACATATTATTCCCTCATTTAGTGGATATTTTCACAAAAAAGTGAAATTTTCAAAAATCCAGAAAATTGGCTGAAAACAACTAAATATCAAGGACTCATTGGGCAAATCGCTCTGGAACTGAAATCGGAACGCTCACTGACATTTGCCCTATCTGAAAGTCTGATAAACGCAGGAAAAATGACTAAGTACAAGAATAAAACTTTTTCAACTTTTTTCAAATTTACCCCCGTGCGATATATATATTCTACCCACACACATTTGGAACTCTCCTGGGCTACCCTCACACATATTATTCCCTCATTTAGTGGATATTTTCACAAAAAAAGTGAAATTTTCAAAAATCCACAAAATTGGCTGAAAACGACTAAATATCAAGGACTCATTGGGCGAATCGCTATGGAACTAAAATCGGAACACTCACTGACATTTGCCCTATCTGAAAGTCTGATAAACGCCGGAAAAATGACTAAGTCCAAAAAAAAAAATTTTTTCAACTTTTTTCAATTTACCCCCGTGGGATATATATTCTACCCACACACATTTGGAACTCTCCTGGGGTACCCTCACACATATTATTCCCTCATTTAGTGGATATTTTCACAAAAAAAGTGAAATTTTTAAAAATTCTGAAAATTGCCTGAAAATGACGAAATATCAAGGACTCATCTGCCGAAACGCTCTGGAACTGAAATCGGAACGCTCACTTACATTTCCCTTATCTGATAGTCTGATAAACGCCGGAAAAATGACTAAGTCCAAAATGAATTTTTTTTTTAATTTTTGCCCCCATGGCATATATATTCTACCCACACACATTTGGAACTCTCCTGGGGTACACATATTATTCCCTCATTTAGTGGATATTTTCATAAAAAAGTGAAATTTTCAGAAATCCAGAAAATTGGCTGAAAACGACTAAATATCAATCACTCATTGGGCAAATCGCTCTAGAACTGAAATCAGAACGCTCACTGACATTTCCCCTATCTGAAAGTCTTATTAACGCCGGAAAAATGACTAAGTCCAAAAAAAAAAATTTTTCAACTTTTTTCAATTTTATGCTCGTGGGATATATATTCTACCCACACACATTTGGAACTCTCCTGGCATACCCTCACACATATTATTCCCTCATTTAGTGGATATTTTCACAAAAAGGTGAAATTTTTAAACATCCAGAAAATTGGCTAAAAATTACTAAATATCAAGGTCTCATTGGGCGAATCGCTCTGGAACTGAAATGGGAACGCTCACTGACATTTCCCCTATCTGAAAGTCTGATAAACGCTGGAAAAATGACTAAGTTCAAAAAAATTTTATTTTCACCTTTTTTCAATTTTACCCCCGTGGGATATATATACTACCCACACACATTTGAAACACTCCTGGGGTACCCTCACACATATTATTCCCTCATTTAGTGGATATTTTCACAAAAAAGTGAAATTTTCAAAAATCCAGAAAGTTGACTGAAAACAAATAAATATCAAGGACTCATTGGGCGAATCGCTCGGGAACTGAAATCGGAATGCTCACTGACATTTGCCCTATCTGAAAGTATGATAAACGTCGGAAAAATGACTAAGTCAAAAAAAATTTTTTCAACTTTTTTCAATTTTACCCCCGTGGGATATATACTCTACCCACACACATTTGGAACTCTCCTGGGGTTCCCTCACACATATTATTCCCTCATTTAGTGGATATTTTCACAAAAAAGTGAAATTTTCAAAAATCCCAAAAATTGGCTGAAAAAAACTAAATATCAAGGTCTCATTGGGCGAATCGCTCTGGAACTGAAATCGGAATGCTCACTGACATTTCCTTTATCTGAAAGTCTGATAAACGCCGGAAAAATGACTAAGACCAAAAAAAAATTTTTCAACTTTTTTAAATTTTACCCCCGTGGGATATATATTCTACTCACACACATTTGGAACTCTCCTGGCGTACCCTCACACATATTATTCCCTCATTTAGTGGATATTTTCACAAAAAAGTGAAATTTTCAAAAATCCAGAAAATTGGCTGAAAACGACTAAATATCAAGGTCTCATTGGGCGAATCGCTCTGGAGCTGAAATCGGAACGCTCACTGACATTTGCCCCATCTGAAAGTCTGATAAACGCTGGAAAAATGACTAAGTCCAAAAAATTTTTATTTTCACCTTTTTTAAATTTTACCCCCGTGGGATATATATACTACCCACACACATTTGGAACACTCCTGGGGTACCCTCACACATATTATTCCCTCATTTAGTGGATATTTTCACAAAAAAGTGAAATTTTCAAAAATCCAGAAATTGACTGAAAACGACTAAATATCAAGCACTCAATGGTTTAATCGCTCTGGATCTGAAATCGAAATGCTCACTGACATTTCCCCTATCTGAAAGTCTTATAAACGCCGGAAAAATGACTAAATCGAAAAAAAAATAATTTTCAACTCTTTTCAATTTTACCCCCGTAGGATATATATTCTACCCACACACATTTGGAACTCTCCTGGGGTACCCTCACACATATTATTCCCTCTTTTAGTGGATATTTTCACCAAAAAGTGAAATTTTTAAAAATCCAGAAAATTGGCTGAAAACGACTAAATATCAAGGACTCATTGGGCGAATCGCTCTGGAACTGAAATCGGAACGCTCACTGACATTTCCCCTATCTGAAAGTCTGATAAACGCCGGAAAAATGACAGTCCAAAAAAAAAAAAATTTCAACTTTTTTCAATTTTACCACCGTGGGATATATATTCTACCCACACACATTTGGAACTCTCCTGGGGTACCCTCACACAAATTATTCCCTCATTTAGTGGATATTTTCACAAAAAAGTGAAATTTTCAAAAATCCAGAAAATTGGCTGAAAACAACTTAATATCAAGGACTCATTGGGCGAATCGCTCTGGAACTGAAATCGGAACGCTCACTGACATTTCCCCTATCTGAAAGTCTGATAAACGCCGGAAAAATGACAGTCCAAAAAAAAAAAATTTTCAACTTTTTTCAATTTTACCTCCGTGGGATATATATTCTACCCACACACATTTTGAACTCTCCTGGTGTACCCTCACACATATTATTCCCCGATTTAGTGGATATTTTCACAAAAAAGTTAAATTTTCAAAAATCCAGAAAATTGGCTGAAAACGACTAAATATCAAGGACTCATTGGGCGAATCGCTCTGGAACTGAAATCGGAACGCTCACTGACATTTCCCCTATCTGAAAGTCTGATAAACGCCGGAAAAATGACTAAGTCCAAAAAAAAATTTTTTAAACTTTTTTCAATTTTACCCCCGTGGGATATATATTCTACCCACACACATTTGGAACTCTCCTGGGGTACCCTCACACAAATTATTCCCTCATTTAGTGGATATTTTCACAAAAAAAGTGATATTTTCAAAAATCCAGAAATTTGCCTAAAAACAACTTAATAGCAAGGACTCATTGGCGAATCGCTCTGGAACTGAAATCGGAACGCTCACTGACATTTCCCCTATCTGAATGTCTGATGAACGCCGGAAAAATGACTAAGTCCAAAAAAATATTTTTTTCACCTTTTATCAATTTTACCCCCGTGGGATATATATTCTACTCACACACATTTGGAAATCTCCTGGGGTACCCTCACACATATTATTCCCTCATTTAGTGGATATTTTCACCAAAAAGTGAAATTTTTAAAAATCCAGGAAAATTTGCTAAAAACGACTAAATATCAAGGACTCATTGGGCGAATCGCTCTGGAACTGAAATCGGAACGCTCACTGACATTTCCCCTATCTGAAAGTCTGATAAACGCCGGAAAAATGACTAAGTCCAAAAAAAAAAAATTTTCAACTTTTTTCAATTTTACCACCGTGGGATATATATTCTACCCACATACATTTGGAACTCTCCTGGGGTACCCTCACACATATTCCCTCATTTAGTGGATATTTTCACAAAAAAAGTGATATTTTCAAAAATCCAGAAAATTGCCTGAAAACAACTTAATATCAAGGACTCATTGGGTGAATCGCTCTGGAACTGAAATCGGAACATTCACTGACATTTGACCTATCTGAAAGTCTGATAAACACCGGAAAAATGACTAAGTCCAAAAAAAAAAATTTTTAAACTTTTTTCAATTTTACCCCCGTGGGATATATATTCTACCCACACACATTTTGAACTCTCCTGGCATACCCTCACACAAATTATTCCCTCATTTAGTGGATATTTTCACAAAAAAGTGAAATTTTCAAAAATCCAGAAAATTGGCTGAAAACAACTTAATATCAAGGACTCATTGGGCGAATCGCTCTGGAACTGAAATCGGAACGCTCACTGACATTTCCCCTATCTGAAAGTCTGATAAACGCCGGAAAAATGACAGTCCAAAAAAAAAAAATTTTCAACTTTTTTCAATTTTACCTCCGTGGGATATATATTCTACCCACACACATTTTGAACTCTCCTGGTGTACCCTCACACATATTATTCCCCGATTTAGTGGATATTTTCACAAAAAAGTTAAATTTTCAAAAATCCAGAAAATTGGCTGAAAACGACTAAATATTAAGGACTCATTGGGCGAATCGCTCTGGAACTGAAATCGGAATGCTCACTGACATTTCCCCTATCTGAAAGTCTGATAAACGCCGGAAAAATGACTAAGTCCAAAAAAAAATTTTTTAAACTTTTTTCAATTTTACCCCCGTGGGATATATATTCTACCCACACACATTTGGAACTCTCCTGGGGTACCCTCACACAAATTATTCCCTCATTTAGTGGATATTTTCACAAAAAAAGTGATATTTTCAAAAATCCAGAAATTTGCCTAAAAACAACTTAATAGCAAGGACTCATTGGGCGAATCGCTCTGGAACTGAAATCGGAACGCTCACTGACATTTCCCCTATCTGAATGTCTGATGAACGCCGGAAAAATGACTAAGTCCAAAAAAATATTTTTTTCACCTTTTATCAATTTTACCCCCGTGGGATATATATTCTACTCACACACATTTGGAAATCTCCTGGGGTACCCTCACACATATTATTCCCTCATTTAGTGGATATTTTCACCAAAAAGTGAAATTTTTAAAAATCCAGGAAAATTTGCTAAAAACGACTAAATATCAAGGACTCATTGGGCGAATCGCTCTGGAACTGAGATCGGAACGCTCACTGACATTTCCCCTATCTGAAAGTCTGATAAACGCCGGAAAAATGACTAAGTCCAAAAAAAAAAAATTTTCAACTTTTTTCAATTTTACCACCGTGGGATATATATTCTACCCACATACATTTGGAACTCTCCTGGGGTACCCTCACACAAATTATTCCCTCATTTAGTGGATATTTTCACAAAAAAGTGAAATTTTCAAAAATCCAGAAAATTGGCTGAAAACAACTTAATATCAAGGACTCATTGGGAGAATCGCTCTGGAACTGAAATCGGAACGCTCACTGACATTTCCCATATCTGAAAGTCCGATAAACGCCGTAAAAATGACTAAGTCCAAAAAGAAAAATTTTTCAACTTTTTTCAATTTTACCCCCGTGGGATATATATTCTACCCACACACATTTGGAACTCTCCTGGGGTACCCTCACACATATTCCCTCATTTAGTGGATATTTTCACAAAAAAAGTGATATTTTCAAAAATCCAGAAAATTGCCTGAAAACAACTTAATAGCAAGGACTCATTGGGTGAATCGCTCTGGAACTGAAATCGGAACGTTCACTGACATTTGACCTATCTGAAAGTCTGATAAACACCGGAAAAATGACTAAGTCCAAAAAAAAAAATTTTTAAACTTTTTTCAATTTTACCCCCGTGGGATATATATTCTACCCACACACATTTTGAACTCTCCTGGCATACCCTCACACATATTATTCCCCCATTTAGTGGATATTTTCACAAAAAAGTAAAATTTTCAAAAATCCAGAAAATTGGCTGAAAACGACTAAATATTAAGGACTCATTGGGCGAATCGCTCTGGAACTGAAATTGGAACGCTCACTAACATTTCCCCTATCTGAAAGTCTGATAAACGCCGGAAAAATGACTAAGTCCAAAAAAATATTTTTTCCAACTTTTTTCAATTTTACCCCCGTGGGATATATATTCTACAAACACACATTTGGAACACTCCTGGGGTACCCTCACACATATTCCCTCATTTAGTGGATATTTTCACAAAAAAAGTGATATTTTCAAAAATCCAGAAAATTGCCTGAAAACAGCTTAATAGCATGGACTCATTGGGCGAATTGCTCTGGAACTGAAATCGGAACGCTCACTGTCATTTCCCCTATCTGAATGTCTGATAAACGCCGGAAAAATGACTAAGTCCAAAAAAATATTTTTTTCACCTTTTTTCAATTTTACCCCCATGAGATATGTATTCTACTCAAACACATTTGGAACTCTCCTGGGGTACCCTCACACATATTATTCCCTCATTTAGTGGATATTTTCTCCAAAAAGTGAAATTTTTAAAAATCCAGAAAATTGGCTGAAAACGACTAAATATCAAGGACTCATTGGGCGAATCGCTCTGGAACTGAAATCGGAACGCTCACTGACATTTCCCCTATCTGAAAGTCTGATAAACTCCGGAAAAATGACTAAGTCCAAAAAAAAAAATATTTCAACTTTTTTCAATTTTACCCCCCGTGGGATATATATTCTACCCACACACATTTGGAACTCTCCTGGGGTACCCTCACACATATTATTCCCTCATTTAGTGGATATTTTCACAAAAAAGTGAAATTTTCAAAAATCCAGAAATTGGCTGAAAACGACTAAATATCAAGGACTGATTGGGCAAATCGCTCTGGAACTGAAATCGGAACGCTCACTGACATTTCTCCTCTCTGAAAGTCTGATAAACGCCGGAAAAATGACTAAGTCTAAAAAAAATTTTTTTCAACTTTTTTCAATTTTACCCCCGTGGGATATATATTCTACCCACACACATTTGGAACTCTCCTGGGGTACCCTCACACATATTATTCCCTCATTTAGTGGATATTTTCACAAAAAAGTGAAATTTTCCAAAATCCAAAATATTGGCTGAAAACGACTAAATATCAAGGACTCATTGGGCGAAACGCTCTGGAATTGAAATCGGAACGATCACTGACATTTCCCCTATCTGAAAGTCTGATAAACGCCGGAAAAATGACTAAGTCCAAAAAAAAAATTTTTTCAACTTTTTTCAATTTTACCCCCGTGGGATATATATTCTACCCACACACATTTGGAACTCTCCTGGGGTACCCTCACACATATTATTCCCTCATTTAGTGGATATTTTCACAAAAAAGGGAAATTTTCAAAAATCCAGAAAATTGGCTGAAAACTACTAAATATCAAGGACTCATTGGGCGAATCGCTCTGGAACTGAAATCGGAACGCTCACTGACATTTCCCCTATCTGAAAGTCTGATAAACGCTGAAAAAATTACTACCGTATATTCCGGCGTATAAGACGACCTGGTGTATAAGACGACCCCCCTACTTTCCTGTTAAAATATAGAGTTTAGGATATATTCACTGTATAAGACTACCCCTTTTCCAACGCATACCAAACACCGGTAAAATTTAAAAAAAAACAGATTTGAATTTAACATGGTCCTTTTTTAATTTAAATTCTTATGACACGCAGGTATATAGCAGGAAAACTGTCACTCATAAACATATTAAAATAGGGGGGACCCCACGTCATTTTTTGGGGGGGTCCCCCATTCTAATAGCTAGTAAAGGCTAGGTATTCAGCTGGGGGCTGATATTAGTAGCCTGGGAAGCTCCGTTGGTATTACCCTCTTCCCAGACTTCAAACATCTGCCCCAGCCGTCTGCTTAACCTCCGCTAGAGACTATAATGATGGTGGATCCCACGCCAATTTTCTTTTTAAAAAATCCTTTTTTTAACACTAAATGACAATTGAGGGGTTAATAAAGATGCAGTCCCTAAATTATTAATTTTGTAATTAATTTTTCCCAAAAATGTTGACGTGGGGCTTCGCCATATTTTTGTGTCCAGCCAGGTACAGCAGGCAGGAACGGGCTGCCCCCAACCACCAGCTGCCTATTTGTACCTGGCCGGACACAACAATATAGGGAAGCCCTTTTTTTTTTAATTATTTCATGAAATAATTAAAAAAAAAAATACGTGGGGCTTCGCCCTATTTTTGTGTCCAGCCAGGTACAACTAGGCAGCTGGGGGCTGGAATCTGCAGCGCAGGGAGGCCCAAGCTTTCTGGGCCCCCCCCGCTGCAAATTGCAGTCCGCAGCCACCCCGGAAAATGGCGCGTTCATAGAAGCGCCATCTTCTGGCGCTGTACCCAACTCATCCAGGGCCCTGGTGCGGTGGCTCACTGGGTAATAAAGGGGTTAGGGCCAGCTTGGCATTATCAGCTGGCCCTAAGCCCGAAATTCATGGGGTCACGCCAATATTAGACATGACCGCCATGAATTTCTAGTAAAGTAATTAAAAAAAACACAACACCCAGAATAAAGTCCTTTAATTGAAATAAAGACACAATTCTTTAATGTTCTAAATTAAACCATACTTACAGTCACGCCCATTCCAGCAGAAGCAAACGATCTCCTGCAATAAAAGTAAAATAATAAAGCAACCTCATCCTTACCTTTCCATGGTTCCAAGGACCGGTTCAGCTCTGCTACATTCAAATGACAGGCTGCACCGCAGCAGAACGCTGCCATCCAGCCTGTCATCCCGCAGACACTGAGAAGCTCAGGCATGCTTGCACTCCTCAGTGTCTGACTGTGACGGCATCCAGATGAGCCGAGATCATGTCCAATGAACTCGGCTCACCTCATGCACGTCACTGACAGCGTGGGAAAATTCTCCTGCTCCCCGCATGCGCAGTAGAAGTTTCCCACGCTGTCAGTGACGGACATCCAGGAGGTGAGCTGAGTTCATTGTCGGCTCATCTGGATGCCGTCACAGTCAGACACTGAGGAGCGCAAGCATGCCTGCGCTTCTCAGTGTCTGCGGGATGACAGGCTGGATGGCAGCTTTCTGCTGCGGTCCAGCCTGTCATCTCGATGTAGCAGAGCTGGACCCGTCCTGGGAACCATGGAGAGGTAAGGATGAGGTTGCTTTATTATTTTTCTTTTATTGCAGGAGATCGTTGGCTTCAGCTGGAATGGGCGTGATGGTAAGTATGGTTTAATTTAGAACAATAAAGATTTGTGTCTTTATTTCAATTAAAGGACTTTATTCTGGGTGTTTGTGTTTTTTTTAACTTTGACTATGGGGTTAGTAATGGGGGTGTCTTATAGACGCCTCTCCATTACTAACCTGGGCTTGATGTCAGCTGGCATTATAAGCTGACATCAACCCCAGCCCTATTACCCCACTGCCACCGCTACAGGGCAGTGGGAAGAGCGAGGCTAAGTGCCAGAATTGGCGCATCCTATGGATGCGCCATTTCTGGGGCGGCTGACGGCTGGTGTTTCTAGCCTGGGAGGGGGCCAATATTCATGACACCCTTCCTGGGCTATTAATATCATCCTCCAGCTGTCTGGATAGCCTTTGCTAGCTATTAAAATAGGGGGGACCCCACGTCATTTTTTTGGGATCCCCCATTTTAATAGCTAGTAAAGGCTAAGTATTCAGCTGGGGGCTGATATTAGTAGCCTGGGAAGCTTCGTGGGTATTACCCCCTTCCCAGGCTTCAAACATCTGCCCCAGCCGTCTGCTTAACCTCCGCTAGAGACTAAAATTAAGGGGAACCCCACGCCAATTTTTTTTTTAATAAATCCGTTATTTTAACATTAGATGACAAGTACAGTAACCAACACTATCACTGTAATTCATATATTTGTGACTGACATGTTTATATCTATCTAATCTATGTGTGATGCTCTATTCTGTCTGTTATAAATTGTCGGGTACCGCTGCTGAATTGCCGGTGGCTTTTTTAAAGAGACGGTGCATAAAAACACTATTATTTGTTTTAATAAATCCTTTACACTAAATGACAAGTACAGTAAGCAACACTGTCACTGTACTTCATATATATGTGACTGACATGTTTCTATCTATCTAATCTATGTGTGAAGCTCTATTCTTTCTATTCTAAATTGTCGGGTGCCGGCTTATGCCGCTGCTGAATTGCCGGCTTTTCATATATTGTCACAGAAGCGATGCGAACTTCCCTGCTCCGGACACAGCGCAGCGCTTCTGTGACAAGTGAAAGCTGTCGGCACAGAAGCCCTGCGCTGTGTCCGGAGCTGGGAATACGCAGCGATGTGTCAGTTTCAGCTCAGAAGCGCTGACTGTCTGGACCTACCGCCGCGGTATTTTAACTCCCTCCACCTTATATTAACTCCGACATGGCAGGGATACGGCCACAGCAGCTTATTAACACCCCCAGAGTATCCCCGCATGTCAATTTCTGAAAGTTCAAAAGCATTACCGGCGTATAAGACGACCCCAGACTAGACAGACGATTTTTCAGTCTTCAAAAGTCGTCTTATATGCCGGAATATACGGTAAGTCCAAAAAAAAAATTTTTTCAACTTTTTTCAATTTTACCCCCGTGGGATATATATTCTACCCACACACATTTGGAACTCTCCTGGGGTACCCTCACACATATTATTCCCTCATTTAGTGGATATTTTCACAAAAAAGGGAAATTTTCAAATATCCAGAAAATTGGCTGAAAACGACTAAATATCAAGAACTCATTGGGCGAATCGCTCTGTAACTGAAATCGGAATGCTCACTGAAATTTCCCCTATCTGAAAGTCTGATAAACTCCGGAAAAATGACTAAGTCCAAAAAAAAAAATGTTTCAACTTTTTTCAATTTTACCCCCGTGGGATATATATTCTACCCACACACATTTAGAACTCTCCTGGGGTACCCTCACACATATTATTCCCTCATTTAGTGGATATTTTGACAAAAAAGGGAAATTTTCAAAAATCCAGAAAATTGGCTGAAAACGACTAAATATCAAGGACTCATTGGGCGAATCGCTCTGGAACTGAAATCGGAACGCTCACTGACATTTCCCCTATCTGAAAGTCTGATAAATGTCAAAAAAATGACTAAGTCCAAAAAAAAATTTTTTTACATTTTTTTCAATTTTACCCCCGTGGGATAGATATTCTACCCACACACATTTGGAACTCTCCTGGGGTACCCTCACACATATTATTCCCTCATTTAGTGGATATTTTGACAAAAAAGTGAAATTTTCAAAAATCCAGAAAATTGGCTGAAAACAACTAAATATCAAGGACTCATTGGGCGAATCGCTCTGGAACTGAAATCGGAACGCTCACTGACATTTCCCCTATCTGAAAGTCTGATAAACGCCGGAAAAATGACTAAGTCCAAAAAAAATTTTTTCTCAACTTTTTTCAATTTTACCCCCATGGGATATATATTCTACCCACACACATTTGGAACTCTCCTGGGGTACCCTCACACATATTATTCCCTCATTTAGTGGATATTTTCACAAAAAAGTGAAATTTTCAAAAATCCAGAAAATTGGCTGAAAACGTCTAAATATCAGGGACTCATTGGGCAAATCGCTCTGGAACTGAAATCGGAACGCTCACTGACATTTCCCCTATCTGAAAGTCTGATAAACGCCGGAAAAATGACTAAGTCCAAAAAAAAAAATTTTTTTTCACTTTTTTCAATTTTACCCCCGTGGGATATATATTCTAACCACACACATTTGGAACTCTCCTGGGGTACCCTCACACATATTATTCCCTCATTTAGTGGATAATTTCACAAAAAAGTGAAATTTTCAAAAATCCAGCAACTTGGCTGAAAATGACTAAATATCAAGGACTCATTGGGCGAATCGCTCTGGAACTGAAATCGGAACGCTCACTGATATTTCCCCTATCTGAAAGTCTGATAAACGCTGATAAAATGACATACTCCAAAAAAAAATTTTTTTCAACTTTTTTGAATTTTACCCCCGTGGGATATATATTTTACCCACACACATTTGGAACTCTCCTGGGGTACCCCCACACATATTATTCCCTCATTTAGTGGATATTTTCACAAAAAAGTGAAATTTTCAAAAACCCAGAAACTTGGCTGAAAACGACTAAAAATCAATGACTCATTGGGCAAATCGCTCTGGAACTGAAATCAGAACGCTCACTGACATTTCCCCTATCTGAAAGTCTGATAAATGTTGGAAAAATGCCAAAGTCCCCAAAAAATTTTTTTTCAACTTTTTTCAATTTTACCCCCGTGTGATATATATTCTACCCACACACATTTAGAACTCTCCTGGGGTACCCTCACACATATTATTCCCTCATTTAGTGGATATTTTCACAAAAAAGTGAAATTTTCAAAAATCCCGAAAATTGGCTGAAAACGACTAAATATCAAGGACTCATTGGGCGAATCGCTCTGGAACTGAAATCGGAACGATCACTGACATTTGCCCTATCTGAAAGTCTGATAGACGCCGGAAAATTGATTAAGTACAAAAAAAAAATTTTTTTTACTTTTTTCACTTTTACCACTGTGGGATATATATTCTACCCACACACATTTGGAACTCTCCTGGGTCCCCTCACACATATTATTCCCTCATTTATTGGATATTTTCACAAAAAAGTAAAATTTTCAAAAATCCAGAAAATATGCTGAAAACGACTAAATATCAAGGACTCATTGGGTGAATCGATCTGGAACTGAAATCGGAGCACTCACTGACATTTGCCCTATCTGAAAGTCTGATAAACGTTGGAAAAATGACTAAGTCCAAAAAAAAAAATTTTTAAACTGTTTTCAATTTTACCCCCGTGGGATATATATTCTACCCACACACATTTGGAACTCTCCTGGGGTCCCCTCACACATATTATTCCCTCATTCAGTGGATATTTTCACAAAAAAGTGAAATTTTCAAAAATCCAGAAAATTGGCTGAAAAAGACTAAACATCAAGGACTCATTGGTTGAATCTATCTGGAACTGAAATCGGAACGCTCACTGACATTTCCTCTATCTGAAAGTCTGAAAAATGTCGGAAAAATGAATAAGTCCAAAAAAATATTTTTTCAACTTTTTTCAATTTTACCCCCGTGGGATATATATTCTACCCACACACATTTTGTACTCTCCTGGGGTACCCTCACACATATTATTCCCTCATTTAGTGGATATTTTCACAAAAAAGTGAAATTTTCAAAAATCCAGAAACTTGGCTGAAAACGACTAAATATCAAGGACTCATTGGGCGAATCGCTCTGGAACTGAAATCGGAGCGATCACTGACATTTGACCTATGTGAAAGTCTGATAGATGCCGGAAAATTGACTAAGTACAAAAAAAAAATTTTTTTAAACTTTTTTCAATTTTACCCGCGTGGGATATATATTCTACCCACACACATTTGGATCTCTCGTGGGGTACCCTCACACATATTATTCCCTCATTTAGTGGATATTTTCACAAAAAAGTGAAATTTTCAAAAATCAAGAAAATTTGCAGAAAACAACTAAATATCAAGGAATCATTGGGCGAATCGATCTGGAACTGAAATCGGAACCCTCACTGACATTTCCTCTATCTGAAAGTCTGATAAACGTTGGAAAAATTACTAAGTAAAAAAAAAATTTTTTTTAAACTTTTTTCAATTTTACCCCCGTGGGATATATATTCTACCCAAACACATTTGGAACTCTCCTGGGGTACCCTCACACATATTATTCCCTCATTTAGTGGATATTTTCACAAAAAAGTGAAATTTTCAAAAATCCAGAAACTTGGCTGAAAACGACTAAATATCAAGGACTCATTGGGCGAATCGCTCTGGAACTGAAATCGGAACGCTCACTGACATTTTCCCTATCTGAAAGTCTGATAAACGTTGGAAAAATGACTAAGTCCAAAAAAAAATTTTTTTTAAACTATTTTCAATTTTACCCCCGTGGGATATATATTCTACCCACACACATTTGGAACTCTCCTGGGGTACCCTCACACATATTATTCCCTCATTTAGTGGATATTTTCACAAAAAAGTGAAATTTTCAAAAATCCAGAAAATTGGCTGAAAATGACTAAATATCAAGGACTCATTGGGCGAATCGATCTGGAACTGAAATCGGAACGCTCACTGACATTTCCTCTATCTGAAAGTCTGATAAACGTCGGAAACATGAATAAGTCCAAAAAAAAATGTTTTCAACTTTTTTCAATTTTACCCCCGTGGGATATATATTCTACCCACACACATTTGGAACTCTCCTGGGGTACCCTCACACATATTATTCCCTCATTTAGTGGATATTTTCACAAAAAAGTGAAATTTTCAAAAATCCAGAAACTTGGTTGAAAACGACTAAACATCAAGGACTCATTGGGCGAATCGCTCTGAAACTGAAATCGGAACGATCACTGACATTTGCCCTATCTGAAAGTCTGATAGACGCCGGAAAATTGACTAAGTACAAAAAAAAAATTTTTTAAACTTTTTTCAATTTTACCCCCGTGGGATATATATTCTACCCACACACATTTGGAACTCTCCTGGGGTACCCTCACACATATTATTCCCTCATTTAGTGGATATTTTCACAAAAAAGTGAAATTTTCAAAAATCCAGAAACTTGGCTGAAAACGACAAAATATCAAGGATTCATTGGGCGAATTGCTCTGGAACTGAAATCGGAATGCTCACTGGCATTTCCCCTATCTGAAAGTCTGATAAACGTTGGAAAAATGACTAAGTCCAAAAAAAAAAATTTTAAACTTTTTTCAATTTTACCCCCGTGGGATATATATTCTACCCACACACATTTGGAACTCTCCTGGGGTCCTCTCACAGATATTATTCCCTCACTTAGTGGATATTTTCACAAAAAAGTGAAATTTTCAAAAATCAAGAAAATTGGCTGAAAACGACTAAATATCAAGGACTCATTGGTCGAATTGCTCTGGAACTGAAATCGGAACGCTCACTGACATTTCCCCTATCTGGAAGTCTGATAACCGTTGGAAAAATTAGTAAGTCCAAAAAAAAATTTTTTTAAACCTTTTTCAATTTTACCCCCGTGGGATATATATTCTACCCACACACATTTGGATCTCTCCTGGGGTACCCTCACACATATTATTCCCTCATTTAGTGGATATTTTCACAAAAAAGTGAAATTTTCAAAAATCAAGAAAATTGGCTGAAAACGACTAAATATCAAGGACTCATTGGGCGAATCGATCTGGAACTGAAATCGGAACGCTCACTGACATTTCCTCTATCTGAAAGTCTGATAAACGTCGGAAAAATGAATAAGTCCAAAAAAAAATGTTTTCAACTTTTTTCAATTTTACCCCCGTGGGATATATATTCTACCCACACACATTTGGATCTCTCCTGGGGTACCCTCACACATATTATTCACTCATTTAGTGGATATTTTCACAAAAAAGTGAAATTTTCAAAAATCAAGAAAATTGGCTGAAAACGACTAATTATCAAGGACTCATTGGGCGAATCGATCTGGAACTGAAATCGGAATGCTCACTGACATTTCCTCTATCTGAAAGTCTGATAAACGTCGGAAAAATGAATCAGTCCAAAAAAAAATGTTTTCAACTTTTTTCAATTTTACCCCCGTGGGATATATATTCTACCCACACACATTTGGATCTCTCCTGGGGTACCCTCACACATATTATTCACTCATTTAGTGGATATTTTCACAAAAAAGTGAAATTTTCAAAAATCAAGAAAATTGGCTGAAAACGACTAATTATCAAGGACTCATTGGGCGAATCGATCTGGAACTGAAATCGGAATGCTCACTGACATTTCCTATATCTGAAAGTCTGATAAACATTGGAAAAATGAATAAGTGCAAAAAAAAAATGTTTTAAACTTTTTTCAATTTTACCCCCGTGTGATATATATTCTACCCACACACATTTGGAACTCTCCTGGGGTACCCTCACACATATTATTCCCTCATTTAGTGGATATTTTCACAAAAAAGTGAAATTTTGAAAAATCAAGAAAATTGGCTGAAAATGACTAAATATCAAGGACTCATTGGGCGAATCGCTCTGGAACTGAAATCAGAACGCTCACTGATATTTCCCCTATCTGAAAGTATGATAAACGGCGGAAAAATGAATAAGGGCAAAAAAAAATTTTTTAAAACTTTTTTCAATTTTACCCCCGTGGGATATATATTCCACCCACACACATTTGGAACTCTCCTGGGGTACCCTCACACATATTATTCCCTCATTTAGTGGATATTTTCACAAAAAAGTGAAATTTTCAAAAATCCAGAAAATTGGCTGAAAAAGACTAAACATCAAGGACTCATTGGGTGAATCGATCTGGAACTGAAATCGGAAAGCTCACTGACATTTCCTCTATCTGAAAGTCTGATAAACGTTGGAAAAATGACAAAGTCCCAAAAAAAATTTTTTTAAACTTTTTTTAATTTTACCCCCGTGGGATATATATGCTACCCACACACATTTGGAACTCTCCTGGGGTCCTCTCACACATATTATTCCCTCATTTAGTGGATATTTTCACAAAAAAGTAAAATTTTCAAAAATCCAGAAAATTGGCTGAAAAAGACTAAACATCAAGGACTCATTGGGTGAATCGATCTGGAACTGAAATCGGAAAGCTCACTGACATTTCCTCTATCTGAAAGTCTGATAAACGTTGGAAAAATGACAAAGTCCCAAAAAAAATTTTTTTAAACTTTTTTTAATTTTACCCCCGTGGGATATATATTCTACCCACACACATTTGGAACTCTCCTGGGGTCCTCTCACACATATTATTCCCTCATTTAGTGGATATTTTCACAAAAAAGTAAAATTTTCAAAAATCCAGAAAATTGGCTGAAAAAGACTAAACATCAAGGACTCATTGGGTGAATCGATCTGGAACTGAAATCGGAACGCTCACTGACATTTCCTCTATCTGAAAGTCTGATAAACGTCGGAAAAATGAATAAGTCCAAAAAAAAATGTTTTCAACTTTTTTCAATTTTACCCCCGTGGGATATATATTCTACCGACACGCATTTGGAACTCTCCTGGGGTACCCTCACACATATTATTCCCTCATTTAGTGGATATTTTCACAAAAAAGTGAAATTTTCAAAAATCCAGAAACTTGGCTGAAAACGACTAAACATCAAGGACTCATTGGGCGAATCGCTCTGGAACTGAAATCGGAACGATCACTGACATTTGCCCTATCTGAAAGTCTGATAGACGCCGGAAAATTGACTAAGTACAAAAAAATTTTTTTTAAACTTTTTTCAATTTTACCCCCGTGGGATATATATTCTACCCACACACATTTGGATCTCTCCTGGGGTACCCTCACACTTATTATTCCCTCATTTATTGGATATTTCACAAAAAAGTGAAATTTTCAAAAATCCAGAACATTGGCTGAAATTGACTAAATATCAAGGACTCATTGGGCGAATCGCTCTGGAACTGAAATCGGAACGCTCACTGACATTTGCCCTATCTGAAAGTCTGATAAACGCCAGAAAAATGACTAAGTCCAAAAAAAATTTTTGATCAACTTTTTTCAATTTTACCCCCGTGTGATATATATTCTACCCACACACATTTGGATCTCTCCTGGGGTACCCTCACACATATTATTCCCTCATTTAGTGGATATCTTCACAAAAAAGTGAAATTTTCAAAAATCCAGAAAATTGGCTGAAAATGACTAAATATCAAGGACTCATTGGGTGAATCGCTCTGGAACTGAAATCGGAACGCTCACTGACATTTCCCCTATCTGAAAGTCTGATAAACGGCGGAAAAATGAATAAGTCCAAAAAAAAAATTTTTTCAACTGTTTTCAATTTTACCCCCGTGGGATATATATTCTACCCACACACATTTGGAACACTCCTGGGGCCCCCTCACACATATTATTCCCTCATTTAGTGGATATTTTCACAAAAAAGTGAAATTTTCAAAAATCAAGAAAATTGGCTGAAAACGAATAAATATCAAGGACTCATTGGGCGAATCGATCTGGAACTGAAATCGGAACGCTCACTGACATTTCCTATATCTGAAAGTCTGATAAACGTTGGAAAAATTACTAAGTCCAAAAAAAAATTTTTTAAAACTTTTTTCAATTTTACCCCCGTGGGATATATATTCTACCCACACACATTTGGAACTCTCCTGGGGTACCCTCACACATATTATTCCCTCATTTAGTGGATATTTTCACAAAAAAGTGAAATTTTCAAAAATCCACAAACTTGGCTGAAAACGACTAAATATCAAGGACTCATTGGGCGAATCGCTCTGGAACTGAAATCGGAACGCTCACTGACATTTCCCCTATCTGAAAGTCTGATAAACATTGGAAAAATGAATAAGTGCAAAAAAAAATGTTTTAAACTTTTTTCAATTTTACCCCCGTGTGATATATATTCTACCCACACACATTTGGAACTCTCCTGGGGTACCCTCACACATATTATTCCCTCATTTAGTGGATATTTTCACAAAAAAGTGAAATTTTGAAAAATCAAGAAAATTGGCTGAAAATGACTAAATATCAAGGACTCATTGGGCGAATCGCTCTGGAACTGAAATCAGAACGCTCACTGACATTTCCCCTATCTGAAAGTATGATAAACGGCGGAAAAAAGAATAAGGGCAAAAAAAAATTTTTTTAAACTTTTTTCAATTTTACCCCCGTGGGATATATATTCTACCCACACACATTTGGAACTCTCCTGGGGTACCCTTACACATATTATTCCCTCATTTAGTGAATATTTTCACAAAAAAGTGAAATTTTCAAAAATCCAGAAACTTGGCTGAAAATGACTAAACATCAAGGACTCATTGGGCGAATCGCTCTGGAACTGAAATCGGAACGATCACTGACATTTGCCCTATCTGAAAGTCTGATAGACGCTGGAAAATTGACTAAGTACAAAAAAAAATTTTTAAAACTTTTTTCAATTTTACCCCCGTGGGATATATATTCTACCCACACACATTTAGAACTCTCTTGGGGTCCCCTCACACATATTATTCCCTCATTTAGTGGATATTTTCACAAAAAAGTGAAATTTTCAAAAATCCAGAATATTGGCTGAAAACGACTAAATATCAAGGACTTATTGGGTGAATCGATCTGGAACTGAAATCGGAGCGCTCACTGACATTTCCTCTATCTGAAAGTCTGATAAACGTCAGAAAAATGAATAAGTCCAAAAAAAATTTTTTTCAACTTTTTTCAATTTTACCCGCGTGGGATATATATTCTACCCACACACATTTGGAACTCTCCTGGGGTACCCTCACACATATTATTCCCTCATTTAGTGGATATTTTCACAAAAAAGTGACATTTTCAAAAATCCAGAAAATTGGCTGAAAAAGACTAAACATCAAGGACTCATTGGGTGAATCGATCTGGAACTGAAATCGGAACGCTCACTGACATTTCCTCTATCTGAAAGTCTGATAAACGTTGGAAAAATGACTAAGTCCAAAAAAAATTTTTTTTAAACTTTTTTCAATTTTACCACCGTGGGATATACATTCTACCCACACACATTTGGATCTCTCCTGGGGTACCCTCACACATATTATTCCCTCATTTAGTGGATATTTTCACAAAAAAGTGACATTTTCAAAAATCCAGAAACTTGGCTGAAAACCACTAAATATCAAGGACTCATTGGGCGAATCGCTCTGGAACTGAAATCGGAACGCTCACTGACATTTCCCCTATCTGAAAGTCTGATAAACATTGGAAAAATGAATAAGTGCAAAAAAAAAATGTTTTTAACTTTTTTCAATTTTACCCCTGTGGGATATATATTCTACCCACACACATTTGAATCTGTCCTGGGGTACCCTCACACATATTATTCCCTCATTTAGTGGATATTTTCACAAAAAAGTGAAATTTCCAAAAATCCAGAAACCTGGCTGAAAACGACTAAATATCAAGGACTCATTGGGTGAATCGCTCTGGAACTGAAATCGGAACGCTCACTGACATTTCCCCTATCTGAAAGTCTGATAAACGGCGGAAAAATGAATAAGTTCAAAAAAAAAATTTTTTCAACTGTTTTCAATTTTACCCCCGTGGGATATATATTCTACCCACACACATTTGGAACACTCCTGGGGCCCCCTCACACAAATTATTCCCTCATTTAGTGGATATTTTCACAAAAAAGTGAAATTTTCAAAAATCCAGAACATTGGCTGAAATTGACTAAATATCAAGGACTCATTGGGCAAATCGCTCCGGAACTGAAATCGGAACGCTCACTGACATTTGCCCTATCTGAAAGTCTGATAAACGCCCGAAAAATGACTAAGTCCAAAAAAAATTTTTTTAAAACTTTTTTCAATTTTACCCCCGTGGGATATATATTCTACCCACACACATTTGGATCTCTCCTGGGGTACCCTCACACATATTATTCACTCATTTAGTGGATATTTTCACAAAAAAGTGAAATTTTCAAAAATCAAGAAAATTGGCTGAAAACGACTAATTATCAAGGACTCATTGGGCGAATCGATCTGGAACTGAAATCGGAATGCTCACTGACATTTCCTCTATCTGAAAGTCTGATAAACGTCAGAAAAATGAATCAGTCCAAAAAAAAATTTTTTCAACTTTTTTCAATTTTACCCCCGTGGGATATATATTCTACCCACACACATTTGGAACTCTCCTGGGGTACCCTCACACATATTATTCCCTCATTTAGTGGATATTTTCACAAAAAAGTGAAATTTTCAAAAATCCAGAAAATTGGCTGAAAAAGACTAAACATCAAGGACTCATTGGGTGAATCGATCTGGAACTGAAATCGTAAAGCTCACTGACATTTCCTCTATCTGAAAGTCTGATAAACGTTGGAAAAATGACAAAGTCCCAAAAAAAATTTTTTTAAACTTTTTTGAATTTTACCACCGTGGGATATATATTCTACCCACACACATTTGGAACTCTCCTGGGGTCCTCTCACACATATTATTCCCTCATTTAGTGGATATTTTCACAAAAAAGTAAAATTTTCAAAAATCCAGAAAATTGGCTGAAAAAGACTAAACATCAAGGACTCATTGGGCGAATCGCTCTGGAACTGAAATCGGAACGATCACTGACATTTGCCCTATCTGAAAGTCTGATAGACGCCGGAAAATTGACTAAGTACAAAAAAATTTTTTTTAAACTTTTTTCAATTTTACCCCCGTGGGATATATATTCTACCCACACACATTTGGAACTCTCCTGGGGTCCCCTCACACATATTATTCCCTCATTTAGTGGATATCTTCACAAAAAAGTGAAATTTTCAAAAATCCAGAATATTGGCTGAAAACGACTAAATATCAAGGACTTATTGGGTGAATCGCTCTGGAACTGAAATCGGAACGCTCACTGACATTTCCTCTATCTGAAAGTCTGATAAAAGTTGGAAAAATGACTAAGTGCAAAAAAAAATTTTTTAAACTTTTTTAAATTTTACCCCCGTGGGATATATATTCTACCCACACACATTTGGATCTCTCCTGGGGTACCCTCACACATATTATTCCCTCATTTAGTGGATATCTTCACAAAAAAGTGAAATTTTCAAAAATCCAGAAAATTGGCTGAAAATGACTAAATATCAAGGACTCATTGGGTGAATCGCTCTGGAACTGAAATCGGAACGCTCACTGACATTTCCCCTATCTGAAAGTCTGATAAACGGCGGAAAAATGAATAAGTCCAAAAAAAAAATTTTTTCAACTGTTTTCAATTTTACCCCCGTGGGATATATATTCTACCCACACACATTTGGAACTCTCCTGGGGTACCCTCACACATATTATTCCCTCATTTAGTGGATATTTTCACAAAAAAGTGAAATTTTCAAAAATCCACAAACTTGGCTGAAAACGACTAAATATCAAGGACTCATTGGGCGAATCGCTCTGGAACTGAAATCGGAACGCTCACTGACATTTCCCCTATCTGAAAGTCTGATGAACATTGGAAAAATGAATAAGTGCAAAAAAAAAATGTTTTAAACTTTTTTCAATTTTACCCCCGTGTGATATATATTCTACCCACACACATTTGAATCTGTCCTGGGGTACCCTCACACATATTATTCCCTCATTTAGTGGATATTTTCACAAACAAGTGAAATTTTCAAAAATCAAGAAAATTGGCTGAAAACGACTAAATATCAAGGACTCATTGGGCGAATCGATCTGGAACTGAAATCGGAACGCTCACTGACATTTCCTCTATCTGAAAGTCTGATAAACGTCAGAAAAATGAATAAGTCCAAAAAAAATTTTTTTCAACTTTTTCAATTTTACCCGCGTGGGATATATATTCTACCCACACACATTTGGAACTCTCCTGGGGTACCCTCACACATATTATTCCCTCATTTAGTGGATATTTTCACAAAAAAGTGACATTTTCAAAAATCCAGAAACTTGGCTGAAAACGACTAAATATCAAGGACTCATTGGGCGAATCGCTCTGGAACTGAAATCGGAACGCTCACTGACATTTCCCCTATCTGAAAGTCTGATAAACATTGGAAAAATGAATAAGTGCAAAAAAAAAATTTTTTAAACATTTTTCAATTTTACCCCCGTGGGATATATATTCTACCCACACACATTTGGATCTGTCCTGGGGTACCCTCACACATATTATTCCCTCATTTAGTGGATATTTTCACAAAAAAGTGAAATTTTCAAAAATCAAGAAAATTGGCTGAAAGCGACTAAATATCAAGGACTCATTGGGCGAATCGATCTGGAACTGAAATCGGAACGCTCACTGACATTTCCTCTATCTTAAAGTCTGATAAACGTCAGAAAAATGAATAAGTCCAAAAAAAATTTTTTTCAACTTTTTCAATTTTACCCGCGTGGGATATATATTCTACCCACACACATTTGGAACTCTCCTGGGGTACCCTCACACATATTATTCCCTCATTTAGTGGATATTTTCACAAAAAAGTGAAATTTTCAAAAATCCAGAAACTTGGCTGAAAACGACTAAACATCAAGGACTCATTGGGCGAATCGCTCTGGAACTGAAATCGGAACGATCACTGACATTTGCCCTATCTGAAAGTCTGATAGACGCCGGAAAATTGACTAAGTACAAAAAAATTTTTTTTAAACTTTTTTCAATTTTACCCCCGTGGGATATATATTCTACCCACACACATTTGGAACTCTCCTGGGGTCCCCTCACACATATTATTCCCTCATTTAGTGGATATCTTCACAAAAAAGTGAAATTTTCAAAAATCCAGAATATTGGCTGAAAACGACTAAATATCAAGGACTTATTGGGTGAATCGCTCTGGAACTGAAATCGGAACGCTCACTGACATTTCCTCTATCTGAAAGTCTGATAAAAGTTGGAAAAATGACTAAGTGCAAAAAAAAATTTTTTAAACTTTTTTAAATTTTACCCCCGTGGGATATATATTCTACCCACACACATTTGGATCTCTCCTGGGGTACCCTCACACATATTATTCCCTCATTTAGTGGATATCTTCACAAAAAAGTGAAATTTTCAAAAATCCAGAAAATTGGCTGAAAATGACTAAATATCAAGGACTCATTGGGTGAATCGCTCTGGAACTGAAATCGGAACGCTCACTGACATTTCCCCTATCTGAAAGTCTGATAAACGGCGGAAAAATGAATAAGTCCAAAAAAAAAATTTTTTCAACTGTTTTCAATTTTACCCCCGTGGGATATATATTCTACCCACACACATTTGGAACTCTCCTGGGGTACCCTCACACATATTATTCCCTCATTTAGTGGATATTTTCACAAAAAAGTGAAATTTTCAAAAATCCACAAACTTGGCTGAAAACGACTAAATATCAAGGACTCATTGGGCGAATCGCTCTGGAACTGAAATCGGAACGCTCACTGACATTTCCCCTATCTGAAAGTCTGATAAACATTGGAAAAATGAATAAGTGCAAAAAAAAAATGTTTTAAACTTTTTTCAATTTTACCCCCGTGTGATATATATTCTACCCACACACATTTGAATCTGTCCTGGGGTACCCTCACACATATTATTCCCTCATTTAGTGGATATTTTCACAAAAAAGTGAAATTTTCAAAAATCAAGAAAATTGGCTGAAAACAACTAAATATCAAGGACTCATTGGGCGAATCGATCTGGAACTGAAATCGGAACGCTCACTGACATTTCCTCTATCTGAAAGTCTGATAAACGTCAGAAAAATGAATAAGTCCAAAAAAAATTTTTTTCAACTTTTTCAATTTTACCCGCGTGGGATATATATTCTACCCACACACATTTGGAACTCTCCTGGGGTACCCTCACACATATTATTCCCTCATTTAGTGGATATTTTCACAAAAAAGTGACATTTTCAAAAATCCAGAAACTTGGCTGAAAACGACTAAATATCAAGGACTCATTGGGCGAATCGCTCTGGAACTGAAATCGGAACGCTCACTGACATTTCCCCTATCTGAAAGTCTGATAAACATTGGAAAAATGAATAAGTGCAAAAAAAAAATTTTTTAAACATTTTTCAATTTTACCCCCGTGGGATATATATTCTACCCACACACATTTGGATCTGTCCTGGGGTACCCTCACACATATTATTCCCTCATTTAGTGGATATTTTCACAAAAAAGTGAAATTTTCAAAAATCAAGAAAATTGGCTGAAAGCGACTAAATATCAAGGACTCATTGGGCGAATCGATCTGGAACTGAAATCGGAACGCTCACTGACATTTCCTCTATCTTAAAGTCTGATAAACGTCAGAAAAATGAATAAGTCCAAAAAAAATTTTTTTCAACTTTTTCAATTTTACCCGCGTGGGATATATATTCTACCCACACACATTTGGAACTCTCCTGGGGTACCCTCACACATATTATTCCCTCATTTAGTGGATATTTTCACAAAAAAGTGAAATTTTCAAAAATCCAGAAACCTGGCTGAAAACTACTAAATATCAAGGACTCATTGGGTGAATCGCTCTGGAACTGAAATCGGAACGCTCACTGACATTTCCCCTATCTGAAAGTCTGATAAACGGCGGAAAAATGAATAAGTCCAAAAAAAAATTTTTTAAACTTTTTTCAATTTTACCCCCGTGGGATATATATTCTACCCACACACATTTGGAACACTCCTGGGGCCCCCTCACACAAATTATTCCCTCATTTAGTGGATATTTTCACAAAAAAGTGAAATTTTCAAAAATCCAGAACATTGGCTGAAATTGACTAAATATCAAGGACTCATTGGGCGAATCGCTCCGGAACTGAAATCGGAACGCTCACTGACATTTCCTCTATCTGAAAGTCTGATAAACGTCGGAAAAATGAATAAGTCCAAAAAAAATTTTTTTAAACTTTTTTCAATTTTACCCGCATGGGATATATATTCTACCCACACACATTTGGAACTCTCCTGGGGTACCCTCACACATATTATTCCCTCATTTAGTGGATATTTTCACAAAAAAGTGAAATTTTCAAAAATCCAGAAACTTTTCTGAAAACGACTAAACATCAAGGACTCATTGGGCGAATCGCTCTGGAACTGAAATCAGAACGATCACTGACATTTGCCCTATCTGAAAGTCTGATAGACGCCGGAAAATTGACTAAGTACTAAAAAAAATTTTTTTAAACTTTTTTCAATTTTACCCCCGTGGGATATATATTCTACCCACACACATTTGGATCTCTCCTGGGTACCCTCACACATATTATTCCCTCATTTAGTGGATATTTTCACAAAATAGTGAAATTTTCAAAAATCCAGAAAATTGGCTGAAAACGACTAAATATCAAGGACTCATTAGGCGAATCGATCTGGAACTGAAATCGGAACGCTCACTGACATTTCCTCTATCTGAAAGTCTGATAAACGTTGGAAAAATGAAAAAGTCCAAAAAAAAATGTTTTCAACTTTTTTCAATTTTACCCCCGTGGGATATATATTCTACCCACACACATTTGGAACTCTCCTGGGGTACCCTCACACATATTATTCCCTCATTTAGTGGATATTTTCACAAAAAAGTGAAATTTTCAAAAATCCAGAAAATTGGCTGAAAAAGACTAAACATCAAGGACTCATTGGGTGAATCGATCTGGAACTGAAATCGTAACGCTCACTGACATTTCCTCTATCTGAAAGTCTGATAAACGTTGGAAAAATGACTAAGTCCAAAAAAAAATTTTTTAAACTTTATTCAATTTTACCCCCGTGGGATATATATTCTACCCACACACATTTGGAACTCTCCTGGGGTACCCTCACACATATTATTCCCTCATATAGTGGATATTTTCACAAAAAAGTGAAATTTTCAAAAATCCAGAACATTGGCTGAAATTGACTAAATATCAAGGACTCATTGGGCGAATCGCTCTGGAACTGAAATCGGAACGTTCACTTACATTTGCCCTACCTGAAAGTCTGATAAACGGCGGAAAAATGACTAAGTCCAAAAAAAAATTTTTTTCAACTTTTTTCAATTTTACCCCCGTGTGATATATATTCTACCCACACACATTTGGATCTCTCCTGGGGTACCCTCACACATATTATTCCCTCATTTAGTGGATATTTTCACAAAAAAGTGAAATTTTCAAAAATCAAGAAAATTGGCTGAAAAAGACTAAACATCAAGGACTCATTGGGTGAATCGATCTGGAACTGAAATCGGAACGCTCACTGACATTTCCTCTATCTGAAAGTCTGATAAACGTCGGAAAAATGAATAAGTCCAAAAAAAAATGTTTTCAACTTTTTTCAATTTTACCCCCGTGGGATATATATTCTACCCACACACATTTGGAATTCTCCTGGGGTACCCTCACACATATTATTCCCTCATTTAGTGGATATTTTCACAAAAAAGTGAAATTTTCAAAAATCCAGAAAATTGGCTGAAAAAGACTAAACATCATCATTGGGTGAATCGATTTGGAACTGAAATCGGAACGCTCACTGACATTTCCTCTATCTGAAAGTCTGATAAACGTCGGAAAAATGAATAAGTCCAAAAAAAAATGTTTTCAACTTTTTTCAATTTTACCCCCGTGGGATATATATTCTACCCACACACATTTGGAACTCTCCTGGGGTACCCTCACACATTGGGTGACATGACTCATTGGGTCAGTGAGCGTTCCGATTTCAGTTCCAGATCGATTCACCCAATGAGTCCTTGATGTTTAGTCTTTTTCAGCCAATTTTTTTTTGGACTTATAAACGTTGGAAAAATGACTAAGTCCAAAAAAAAAAATTTTTAAACTTTTTTCAATTTTACCCCCGTGGGATATATATTCTACCCACACACATTTGGAACTCTCCTGGGGTCCCCTCACACATATTATTTCCTCATTTAGTGGATATTTTCACAAAAAAGTGAAATTTTCACAAATCAAGAAAATTGGCTGAAAACGTCTAAATATCAAGGACTCATTGGGCGAATCGCTCTGGAACTGAAATCGGAACGATCACTGACATTTGCCCTATCTGAAAGTCTGATAGACGCCAGAAAATTGACTGAGTACAAAAAAAAATTTTTTTAAACTTTTTTCAATTTTACCCCCGTGGGATATATATTCTACCCACACACATTTAGAACTCTCCTGGGGTCCCCTCACACATATTAATCCCTCATTTAGTGGATATTTTCACAAAAAAGTGAAATTTTCAAAAATCCAGAACATTGGCTGAAATTGACTAAATATCAAGGACTCATTGGGCGAATCGATCTGGAACTGAAATCTGAATGCTCACTGACATTTCCTCTATCTGAAAGTCTGATAAACGTTGGAAAAATGACTAAGTCCAAAAAAAATTTTTTTTAAACTTTTTTCAATTTTACCCCCGTGGGATGTACATTCTACCCACACACATTTGGAACTCTCCTGGGGTACCGTCACACATATTATTCTCTCATTTAGTGGATATTTTCACAAAAAAGTAAAATTTTCAAAAATCCAGAAACTTGGCTGAAAACGACTAAATATCAAGGACTTATTGGGCGAATCGCTCTGGAACTGAAATCGGAACGATCACTGACATTTGCCTTATCTGAAAGTCTGATAGATGCCGGAAAATTGACTAAGAACAAAAAAATTTTTTTTAAACTTTTTTCAATTTTACCCCCGTGGGATGTACATTCTACCCACACACATTTGGAACTCTCCTGGGGTACCCTCACACATATTATTCTCTCATTTAGTGGATATTTTCACAAAAAAGTGAAATTTTCAAAAATCCAGAAACTTGGCTGAAAACGACTAAATATCAAGGACTCATTGGGCGAATCGCTCTGGAACTGAAATCGGAACAATAACTGACATTTGCACTATCTGAAAGTCTAATAGACGCAGGAAAATTGACTAAGTACAAAAAAAATTTTTTTTCAACTTTTTTCAATTTTACCCCCGTGTGATATATATTCTACCCACACACATTTGGAACTCTCCTGGGGTACCCTCACACATATTATTCCCTCATTTAGTGGATATTATCACAAAAAAGTGAAATTTTCAAAAATCCAGAAAATTGGCTGAAAAAGACTAAATATCAAGGACTCATTGGACGAATCGCTCTGGAACTGAAATCGGAACGCTCACTGACATTTGCCCTGTCTGAAAGTCTGATAGACGCCGGAAAATTGACTAAGTACAAAAAAAAATTTTTTTAAACTTTTTTCAATTTTACCCCTGTGTGATATATATTCTACCCACACACATTTGGAACTCTCCTGGGGTCCCCTGACACATATTATTCCCTCATTTAGTGGATATTTTCACAAAAAAGTGAAATTTTCAAAAATCCAGAAAATTGGCTGAAAACGACTAAATATCAAGGACTCATTGGGTGAATAGATCTGGAACTGAAATCGGAACGCTCGCTGACATTAACTCTATCTGAAAGTCTGATAAACGTCGGAAAAATGAATAAGTCCAAAAAAAATTTTTTTAAACTTTTTTCAATTTTACCCCTGTGTGATATATATTCTACCCACACACATTTGGAACTCTCCTGGGGTCCCCTGACACATATTATTCCCTCATTTAGTGGATATTTTCACAAAAAAGTGAAATTTTCAAAAATCCAGAAAATTGGCTGAAAGCGACTAAATATCAAGGACTCATTGGGCGAATCGCTCTGGAACTGAAATCGGAACGATCACTGACATTTGCCCTATCTGAAAGTCTGATAGACGCCGGAAAATTGACTAAGTCCAAAAAAAATTTTTTTTCAACTTTTTTCAATTTTACCCCCGTGTGATATATATTCTACCCACACACATTTGGATCTCTCCTGGGGTACCCTCACACATATTATTCCCTCATTTAGTGGATATTTTCACAAAAAAGTGACATTTTCAAAAATCAAGAAAATTGGCTGAAAACGACTAAATATCAAGGATTCGTTGGGCGAATCGATCTGGAAGTGAAATCGGGATGCTCACTGACATTTCTTCCATCTGAAAGTCTGATAAACGTCGGAAAAATGAATAAGTCCAAAAAAAATTTTTTTCACTTTTTTCAATTTTACCCCCGTGGGATATATATTCTACCCACACACATTTGGAACTCTCCTGGGGTACCCTCACACATATTATTCCCTCATTTAGTGGATATTATCACAAAAAAGTGAAATTTTCAAAAATCCAGAAAATTTGCTGAAAAAGACTAAATATCAAGGACTCATTGGGTGAATCGATCTGGAACTGATATCGGAACGCTCACTGACATTTCCTCTATCTGAAAGTCTGATAAACGTTGGAAAAATGACTAAGTCCAAAAAAAAATTTTTTCAACTTTTTTCAATTTTACCCCCGTGGGATATATATTCTACCCACACACATTTGGAACTCTCCTGGGGTACCCTCACACATATTATTCCCTCATTTAGTGGATATTATCACAAAAAAGTGAAATTTTCAAAAATCCAGAAAATTGGCTGAAAAAGACTAAATATCAAGGACTCATTGGGCGAATCGCTCTGGAACTGAAATCGGAACGCTCACTGACATTTGCCCTGTCTGAAAGTCTGATAGACGCCGGAAAATTGACTAAGTACAAAAAAAAATTTTTTTAAACTTTTTTCAATTTTACCCCTGTGTGATATATATTCTACCCACACACATTTGGAACTCTCCTGGGGTCCCCTGACACATATTATTCCCTCATTTAGTGGATATTTTCACAAAAAAGTGAAATTTTCAAAAATCCAGAAAATTGGCTGAAAACGACTAAATATCAAGGACTCATTGGGTGAATAGATCTGGAACTGAAATCGGAACGCTCGCTGACATTAACTCTATCTGAAAGTCTGATAAACGTCGGAAAAATGAATAAGTCCAAAAAAAATTTTTTTAAACTTTTTTCAATTTTACCCCTGTGTGATATATATTCTACCCACACACATTTGGAACTCTCCTGGGGTCCCCTGACACATATTATTCCCTCATTTAGTGGATATTTTCACAAAAAAGTGAAATTTTCAAAAATCCAGAAAATTTGCTGAAAAAGACTAAATATCAAGGACTCACTGGGTGAATCGATCTGGAACTGATATCGGAACGCTCACTGACATTTCCTCTATCTGAAAGTCTGATAAACGTTGGAAAAATGACTAAGTCCAAAAAAAATTTTTTTTCAACCTTTTTCTATTTTACCCCCGTGTGATATATATTCTACCCACACACATTTGAATCTCTCCTGGGGTACCCTCACACATATTATTCCCTCATTTAGTGGATATTTTCACAAAAAAGTGAAATTTTCAAAAATCCAGAACATTGGCTGAAATTGACTAAATATCAAGGACTCATTGGGCGAATCGCTTTGGAACTGAAATCGGAACGCTCACTGACATTTCCTCTATCTGAAAGTCTGATAAACGCCGGAAAAATGACTAAGTCCAAAAAAAGAAATTTTTCAATTTTTTTCAATTTTACTACCGTGGGATATATATTCTACCCACACACATTTGGAACTCTCCTCGGATACCCTCACACATATTATTCCCTCATTTAGTGGATATTTTCACAAAAAAGTGAAATTTTCAAAAATCCAGAAACTTGGCTGAAAACGACTAAATATCAAGGACTCATTGAGCGAATCGCTCTGGAACTGAAATCGGAACGCTTACTGACATTTCCCCTATCTGAAAGTCTGATAAACAGCAGAAAAATGAATAAGTCCAAAAAAAAAATTTTTTCAACTTTTTTCAATTTTACCCCCGTGGGATATATATTCTACCCACACACATTTGGAACTCTCGTGGGGTCCCCTCACACATATTATTCCCTCATTTAGTGGATATTTTCACAAAAAAGTGAAATTTTCAAAAATCCAGAAAATTGGCTGAAAACGACTAAATATCAAGGACTCATTGGGTGAATCGATCTGGAACTGAAATCGGAACGCTCACTGACATTTCCTCTATCTGAAAGTCTGATAAACGTTGGAAAAATGACTAAGTCCAAAAAAAATTTTTTTTCAACCTTTTTCTATTTTACCCCCGTGTGATATATATTCTACCCACACACATTTGAATCTCTCCTGGGGTACCCTCACACATATTATTCCCTCATTTAGTGGATATTTTCACAAAAAAGTGAAATTTTCAAAAATCAAGAAAATTGGCTGAAATTGACTAAATGTCAAGGACTCATTGGGCGAATCGCTTTGGAACTGAAATCGGAACGCTCACTGACATTTCCTCTATCTGAAAGTCTGATAGACGCCGGAAAATTGACTAAGTACAAAAAAAAATTTTTTTTACTTTTTTCAATTTTACCCCCGTGGGATATATATTCTACCCACACACATTTGGAACTCTCCTGGGGTCCCCTCACACATATTATTCCCTCATTTAGTGGATATTTTCACAAAAAAGTGAAATTTTCAAAAATCCAGAACATTGGCTGAAATTGACTAAATGTCAAGGACTCATTGGGCGAATCGCTTTGGAACTGAAATCGGAACGCTCACTGACATTTCCTCTATCTGAAAGTCTGATAAACGTCGGAAAAATGAATAAGTCCAAAAAAAATTTTTTTTCAACCTTTTTCTATTTTACCCCCGTGTGATATATATTCTACCCACACACATTTGAATCTCTCCTGGGGTACCCTCACACATATTATTCCCTCATTTAGTGGATATTTTCACAAAAAAGTGAAATTTTCAAAAATCAAGAAAATTGGCTGAAAACGACTAAATATCAAGGACTCGATGGGCGAATCGATCTGGAAGTGAAATCGGGATGCTCACTGACATTTCCTCCATCTGAAAGTCTGATAAACGTCGGAAAAATGAATAAGTCCAAAAAAAAATGTTTTCAACTATTTTCAATTTTACCCCCGTGGGATATATATTCTACCCACACACATTTGGAGCTCTCCTGGGGTACCCTCACACATATTATTCCGTCATTTAGTGGATATTTTCACAAAAAAGTGAAATTTTCAAAAATCAAGAAACTTGGCTGAAAACGACTAAATATCAAGGACTCATTGGGCGAATCGCTCTGGAACTGAAATCGGAACGATCACTGACATTTGCCCTATGTGAAAGTCTGATAGACGCCGGAAAATTGACTAAGTACAAAAAAAATTTTTTTTAACTTTTTTCAATTTTACCCCCGTGGGATATATATTCTACCCACACACATTTGGAACTCTCCTGGGGTACCCTCACACATATTATTCCGTCATTTAGTGGATATTTTCACAAAAAAGTGAAATTTTCAAAAATCAAGAAACTTGGCTGAAAACGACTAAATATCAAGGACTCATTGGGCGAATCGCTCTGGAACTGAAATCGGAACGATCACTGACATTTGCCCTATGTGAAAGTCTGATAGACGCCGGAAAATTGACTAAGTACAAAAAAATTTTTTTTTAACTTTTTTCAATTTTACCCCCGTGGGATATATATTCTACCCACACACATTTGGAACTCTCCTGGGGTCCCCTCACACATATTATTCCCTCATTTAGTGGATATTTTCACAAAAAAGTGAAATTTTCAAAAATCCAGAAACTTGGCTGAAAACGACTAAATATCAAGGACTCATTGGGCGAATCGCTCTGGAACTGAAATCGGAACGCTCACTGACATTTCCCCTATCTGAAAGTCTGATAAACGGCGGAAAAATGAATAAGTCCAAAAAAAAAATGTTTTCAACTTTTTTCAATTTTACCCCCGTGGGATATATATTCTACCCACACACATTTGGAACTCTCCTGGGGTACCCTCACACATATTATTCCCTCATTTAGTGGATATTATCACAAAAAAGTGAAATTTTCAAAAATCCAGAAAATTGGCTGAAAAAGACTAAACATCAAGGACTCATTGGGTAAATCGATCTGGAACTGAAATCGGAACGATCACTGACATTTGCCCTATCTGAAAGTCTGGTAGACGCCGGAAAATTGACTAAGTACAAAAAAAAATTTTTTTAAACTTCTTTCAATTTTACCCCCGTGGGATATATATTCTACCCACACACATTTGGAACTCTCCTGGGGTCCCCTCACACATATTATTCCCTCACTTAGTGGATATTTTCACAAAAAAGTGAAATTTTCAAAAATCCAGAAAATTGGCTGAAAACGACTAAATATCAAGGACTCATTGGGTGAATTGATCTGGAACTGAAATCGGAACGCTCACTGACATTTCCTCTATCTGAAAGTCTGATAAACGTTGGAATAATGACTAAGTCCAAAAAAAATTTTTTTTCAACCTTTTTCTATTTTACCCCCGTGTGATATATATTCTACCCACACACATTTGAATCTCTCCTGGGGTACCCTCACACATATTATTCCCTAATTTAGTGGATATTTTCACAAAAAAGTGAAATTTTCAAAAATCCAGAAAATTGGCTGAAAAAGACTAAACATCAAGGACTCATTGGGTGAATCGATCTGGAACTGAAATCGGAACGATCACTGACATTTGCCCTATCTGAAAGTCTGGTAGACGCCGGAAAATTGACTAAGTACAAAAGAAAAAATTTTTTAAAACTTTTTTCAATTTTACCCCCGTGGGATATATATTCTACCCACACACATTTGGAACTCTCCTGGGGTACCCTCACACATATTATTCCCTCATTTAGTGGATATTTTCACAAAAAAGTGAAATTTTCATAAATCAAGAAACTTGGCTGAAAACGACTAAATATCAAGGACTCATTGGGCGAATCGCTCTGGAACTGAAATTGGAACGCTCACTGACATTTCCTCTATCTGAAAGTCTGATAAACGTCGGAAAAATGAATAAGTCGAAAAAAAAAAATTTTTCAACTTTTTTCAATTTTACCCCCATGGGATATATATTCTACCCACACACATCTGGAACTCTCCTGGGGTACCCTCACACATATTATTCCCTCATTTAGTGGATATTATCACAAAAAAGTGAAATTTTCAAAAATCCAGAAAATTGGCTGAAAAAGACAAAATATCAAGGACTCATTGGGTGAATCGATCTGGAACTGAAATCGGAACGCTCACTGACATTTCCTCTATCTGAAAGTCTGATAAACGTTGGAAAAATGACAGTCCAAAAAAAATTTTTTTTCAACCTTTTTCTATTTTACCCCCGTGTGATATATATTCTACCCACACACATTTGAATCTCTCCTGGGGTACCCTCACACATATTATTCCCTCATTTAGTGGATATTTTCACAAAAAAGTGAAATTTTCAAAAATCCAGAAACTTGGCTGAAAACGACTAAATATCAAGGACTCATTGGGCGAATCGCTGTGGAACTGAAATCAGAACGCTCACTGACATTTCCCCTATCTGAAAGTCTGATAAACGGCGGAAAAATGAATAAGTCCAAAAAAAAAATTTTTTCAACTTTTTTCAATTTTACCCCCGTGGGATATATATTCTACCCACACACATTTGGAACTCTCCTGGGGTACCCTCACACATATTATTCCCTCATTTAGTGGATATTATCACAAAAAAGTGAAATTTTCAAAAATCCAGAAAATTGGCTGAAAACGACTAAATATCAAGGACTCATTGGGTGAATCGATCTGGAACTGAAATCGGAACGATCACTGACATTTGCCCTATCTGAAAGTCTGGTAGACGCCGGAAAATTGACTAAGTACAAAAGAAAAAATTTTTTAAAACTTTTTTCAATTTTACCCCCGTGGGATATATATTCTACCCACACACATTTGGAACTCTCCTGGGGTACCCTCACACATATTATTCCCTCATTTAGTGGATATTATCACAAAAAAGTGAAATTTTCAAAAATCCAGAAAATTGGCTGAAAAAGACTAAATATCAAGGACTCATTGGATGAATCGATCTGGAACTGAAATCGGAACGCTCACTGACATTTCCTCTATCTGAAAGTCTGATAAACGGCGGAAAAATGAATAAGTCCAAAAAAAAAAATTTTTCAACTTTTTTCAATTTTACCCCCGTGGGATATATATTCTACCCACACACATTTGGAACTCTCCTGGGGTACCCTCACACATATTATTCCCTCATTTAGTGGATATTTTCACAAAAAAGTGAAATTTTCAAAAATCAAGAAACTTGGCTGAAAACGACTAAATATCAAGGACTCATTGGGCGAATCGCTCTGGAACTGAAATCGGAACGATCACTGACATTTGCCCTATCTGAAAGTCTGATAAACGGCGGAAAAATGAATAAGTCCAAAAAAAAATTTTTTTCAACTTTTTTCAATTTTACCCCCGTGGGATATATATTCTACTCTCACACATTTGGAACTCTCCAGGGGTATCCTCACACATATTATTCCCTCATTTAGTGGATATTATCACAAAAAAGTGAAATTTTCAAAAATCCAGAAAATTGGCTGAAAAAGACTAAACATCAAGGACTCAATGGGTAAATCGATCTGGAACTGAAATCGGAACGATCACTGACATTTGCCCTATCTGAAAGTCTGGTAGACGCCGGAAAATTGACTAAGTACAAAAAAAAATTTTTTTAAACTTCTTTCAATTTTACCCCCGTGGGATATATATTCTACCCACACACATTTGGAACTCTCCTGGGGTCCCCTCACACATATTATTCCCTCATTTAGTGGATATTTTCACAAAAAAAGTGAAATTTTCAAAAATCCAGAAAATTGGCGGAAAACGAATAAATATCAAGGACTCATTGGGTGAATCGATCTGGAACTGAAATCGGAACGCTCACTGACATTTCCTCTATCTGAAAGTCTGATAAACGTCGGAAAAATGAATAAGTCCAAAAAAAAATTGTTTCAATTTTTTTCAATTTTACCCCCGTGGGATATATATTCTACCCACACACATTTGGAACTCTCCTGGGGTACCCTCACACATATTATTCCCTCATTTAGTGGATATTTTCACAAAAAAGTGAAATTTTCAAAAATTAAGAAACTTGGCTGAAAACGACTAAATATCAAGGACTCATTGGGCGAATCGCTCTGGAACTGAAATCGGAACGATCACTGACATTTGCCCTATCTGAAAGTCTGATAGACGCCGGAAAATTGACTAAGTCCAAAAAAAATTTTTTTTCAACTTTTTTCAATTTTACCCCCGTGTGATATATATTCTACCCACACACATTTGGATCTCTCCTGGGGTACCCTCACACATATTATTCCCTCATTTAGTGGATATTTTCACAAAAAAGTGAAATTTTCAAAAATTAAGAAACTTGGCTGAAAACGACTAAATATCAAGGACTCATTGGGCGAATCGCTCTGGAACTGAAATCGGAACGATCACTGATATTTGCCCTATCTGAAAGTCTGATAGACGCCGGAAAATTGACTAAGTACAAAAAAAAATTTTTAAAACTTTTTTCAATTTTACCCCCGTGGGATATATATTCTACCCACACACATTTGGAACTCTCCTGGGGTCCCCTCACACATATTATTCCCTCATTTAGTGGATATTTTCACAAAAAAGTGAAATTTGAAAAATCCAGAACATTGGCTGAAATTGACTAAATATCAAGGACTCATTGGGCGAATCGCTTTGGAACTGAAATTGGAACGCTCACTGACATTTCCTCTATCTGAAAGTCTGATAAACGGCGGAAAAATGAATAAGTCCAAAAAAAAAAATTTTTCAACTTTTTTCAATTTTACCCCCGTGGGATATATATTCTACCCACACACATTTGGAACTCTCCTGGGGTACCCTCACACATATTATTCCCTCATTTAGTGGATATTTTCACAAAAAAGTGAAATTTTCAAAAATCAAGAAACTTGGCTGAAAACGACTAAATATCAAGGACTCATTGGGCGAATCGCTCTGGAACTGAAATCGGAACGATCACTGACATTTGCCCTATCTGAAAGTCTGATAAACGTCGGAAAAATGAATACGTCATAAAAAAAATTTTTTTCAACTTTTTTCAATTTTACCCCCGTGGGATATATATTCTACCCACACACATCTGGAACTCTCCTGGGGTACCCTCACACATATTATTCCCTCATTTAGTGGATATTATCACAAAAAAGTGAAATTTTCAAAAATCCAGAAAATTGGCTGAAAAAGACTAAATATCAAGGACTCATTGGGTGAATCGATCTGGAACTGAAATCGGAACGCTCACTGACATTTCCTCTATCTGAAAGTCTGATAAACGTTGGAAAGATGACTAAGTCCAAAAAAAATTTTTTTTCAACCTTTTTCTATTTTACCCCCGTGTGATATATATTCTACGCACACATTTTAATCTCTCCTGGGGTACCCTCACACATATTATTCCCTCAATTAGTGGATATTTTCACAAAAAAGTGAAATTTTCAAAAATTAAGAAAATTGGCTGAAAACGACTAAATATCAAGGACTCGTTGGGCGAATCGATCTGGAAGTGAAATCTGGATGCTCACTGACATTTCCTCCATCTGAAAGTCTGATCAATGTCGTAAAAATGAATAAGTCCAAAAAAAAATTTTTTAAATTTTTTCAATTTTACCCCCGTGGGATATATATTCTACCCACACACATTTGGAACTCTCCTGGGGTACCCTCACACATATTATTCGCTCATTTAGTGGATATTTTCACAAAAAAGTGAAATTTTCAAAAATCCAGAAAATTGGCTGAAAAAGACTAAACATCAAGGACACATTGGGTGAATCGATCTGGAACTGAAATCGTAACGATCACTGACATTTGCCCTATCTGAAAGTCTGGTAGACGCCGGAAAATTGACTAAGTACAAAAAAAAATTGTTTTAAACTTTTTTCAATTTTACCCCCGTGGGATATATATTCTACCCACACACATTTCGAACTCTCCTGGGGTACCCTCACACATATTATTCCGTCATTTAGTGGATATTTTCACAAAAAAGTGAAATTTTCAAAAATCAAGAAACTTGGCTGAAAACGACTAAATATCAAGGACTCATTGGGCGAATCGCTCTGGAACTGAAATTGGAACGATCACTGACATTTGCCCTATCTGAAAGTCTGATAGACGCCGGAAAATTGACGAAGTACAAAAAAAAATTTTTTAAACTTTTTTCAATTTTACCCCCGTGGGATGTATATTCTACCCACACACATTTGGAACTGTCCTGGAGTCCCCTCACACATATTATTCCCTCATTTAGTGGATATTTTCACAAAAAAGTTAAATTTTCAAAAATCCAGAACATTGGCTGAAATTGACTAAATATCAAGGACTCATTGGGCGAATCGCTTTGGAACTGAAATTGGAACGCTCACTGACATTTCCTCTATCTGAAAGTCTGATAAACGGCGGAAAAATGAATGAGTCCAAAAAAAAAAATTTTTCAACTTTTTTCAATTTTACCCCCGTGGGATATATATTCTACCCACACACATTTGGAACTCTCCTGGGGTACCCTCACACATATTATTCCCTCATTTAGTGGATATTTTCACAAAAAAAGTGAAATTTTCAAAAATCAAGAAACTTGGCTGAAAACGACTAAATATCAAGGACTCATTGGGCGAATCGCTCTGGAACTGAAATCGGAACGATCACTGACATGTGCCCTATCTGAAAGTCTGATAAACGTCGGAAAAATGAATAAGTCATAAAAAAATTTTTTTTCAACTTTTTTCAATTTTACCCCCGTGGGATATATATTCTACCCACACACATCTGGAACTCTCCTGGGGTACCCTCACACATATTATTCCCTCATTTAGTGGATATTATCACAAAAAAGTGAAATTTTCAAAAATCCAGAAAATTGGCTGAAAAAGACTAAATATCAAGGACTCATTGGGTGAATCGATCTGGAACTGAAATCGGAACGCTCACTGACATTTCCTCTATCGGAAAGTCTGATAAACGTTGGAAAAATGACTAAGTCCAAAAAAAATTTTTTTTCAACCTTTTTCTATTTTACCCCCGTGTGATATATATTCTACGCACACATTTTAATCTCTCCTGGGGTACCCTCACACATATTATTCCCTCAATTAGTGGATATTTTCACAAAAAAGTGAAATTTTCAAAAATTAAGAAAATTGGCTGAAAACGACTAAATATCAAGGACTCGTTGGGCGAATCGATCTGGAAGTGAAATCGGGATGCTCACTGACATTTCCTCCATCTGAAAGTCTGATCAATGTCGGAAAAATGAATAAGTCCAAAAAAAAATTTTTAAAATTTTTTCAATTTTACCCCCGTGGGATATATATTCTACCCACACACATTTGGAACTCTCCTGGGGTACCCTCACACATATTATTCGCTCATTTAGTGGATATTTTCACAAAAAAGTGAAATTTTCAAAAATCCAGAAAATTGGCTGAAAAAGACTAAACATCAAGGACACATTGGGTGAATCGATCTGGAACTGAAATCGTAACGATCACTGACATTTGCCCTATCTGAAAGTCTGGTAGACGCCGGAAAATTGACTAAGTACAAAAAAAAATTGTTTTAAACTTTTTTCAATTTTACCCCCGTGGGATATATATTCTACCCACACACATTTGGAACTCTCCTGGGGTACCCTCACACATATTATTCCGTCATTTAGTGGATATTTTCACAAAAAAGTGAAATTTTCAAAAATCAAGAAACTTGGCTGAAAACGACTAAATATCAAGGACTCATTGGGCGAACCGCTCTAGAACTGAAATTGGAACGATCACTGACATTTGCCCTATCTGAAAGTCTGATAGACGCCGGAAAATTTACTAAGTACAAAAAAAAATTTTTTAAACTTTTTTCAATTTTACCCCCGTGGGATATATATTCTATCCACACACATCTGGAACTCTCCTGGGGTACCCTCACACATATTATTCCCTCATTTAGTGGATATTATCACAAAAAAGTGAAATTTTCAAAAATCCAGAAAATTGGCTGAAAAAGACTAAATATCAAGGACTCATTGGGTGAATCGATCTGGAACTGAAATCGGAACGCTCACTGACATTTCCTCTATCTGAAAGTCTGATAAACGTTGGAAAAATGACTAAGTCCAAAAAAAATTTTTTTTTAACCTTTTTCTATTTTACCCCCGTGTGATATATATTCTACCCACACACATTTGAATCTCTCCTGGGGTACCCTCACACATATTATTCCCTCAATTAGTGGATATTTTCACAAAAAAGTGAAATTTTCAAAAATCAAGAAAATTGGCTGAAAACGACTAAATATCAAGGACTCGTTGGGCGAATCGATCTGGAAGTGAAATCGGGATGCTCACTGACATTTCCTCCATCTGAAAGTCTGATAAATGTCGGAAAAATGAATAAGTCCAAAAAAAAATTTTTTAAATTTTTTCAATTTTACCCCCGTGGGATATATATTCTACCCACACACATTTGGAACTCTCCTGGGGTACCCTCACACATATTATTCCCTCATTTAGTGGATATTTTCACAAAAAAGTGAAATTTTCAAAAATCCAGAAACTTGGCTGAAAACGACTAAATATCAAGGACTCATTGAGCGAATCGCTCTGGAACTGAAATCGGAACGATCACTGACATTTGCCCTATCTGAAAGTCTGATAGACGCCGGAAAATTGACTAGGTACAAAAAAAATTTTTTTGAAACTTTTTGCAATTTTACCCCCGTGGGATATATATTCTACCCACACACATTTGGAACTCTCCTGGGGTACCCTCACACATATTATTCCCTCATTTAGTGGATATTTTCACAAAAAAGTGAAATTTTCAAAAATCAAGAAAATTGGCTGAAAACGACTAAATATCAAGGACTCATTGGGCGAGTCGATCTGGAACTGAAATCGGAACGCTCACTGACATTTCCTCTATCTGAAAGTCTGATAAACGTCGGAAAAATGAATAAGTCCAAAAAAAAATTTTTTAAATTTTTTCAATTTTACCCCCGTGGGATATATATTCTACCCACACACATTTGGAACTCTCCTGGGGTACCCTCACACATATTATTCCCTCATTTAGTGGATATTTTCACAAAAAAGTGAAATTTTCAAAAATCCAGAAAATTGGCTGAAAAAGACTAAACATCAAGGACACATTGGGTGAATCGATCTGGAACTGAAATCGGAACGATCACTGACATTTGCCCTATCTGAAAGTCTGGTAGACGCCGGAAAATTGACTAAGTACAAAAAAAAATTGTTTTAAACTTTTTTCAATTTTACCCCCGTGGGATGTATATTCTACCCACACACATTTGGAACTCTCCTGGGTACCCTCACACATATTATTCCGTCATTTAGTGGATATTTTCACAAAAAAGTGAAATTTTCAAAAATCAAGAAACTTGGCTGAAAACGACTAAATATCAAGGACTCATTGGGCGAATCGCTCTGGAACTGAAATTGGAACGATCACTGACATTTGCCCTATCTGAAAGTCTGATAGACGCCGGAAAATTTACTAAGTACAAAAAAAAATTTTTTAAACTTTTTTCAATTTTACCCCCGTGGGATATATATTCTACCCACACACATTTGGAACTGTCCTGGAGTCCCCTCACACATATTATTCCCTCATTTAGTGGATATTTTCACAAAAAAGTGAAATTTTCAAAAATCCAGAAACTTGGCTGAAAACGACTAAATATCAAGGACTCATTGAGCGAATCGCTCTGGAACTGAAATCGGAACGATCACTGACATTTGCCCTATCTGAAAGTCTGATAGACGCCGGAAAATTGACTAGGTACAAAAAAAATTTTTTTGAAACTTTTTGCAATTTTACCCCCGTGGGATATATATTCTACCCACACACATTTGGAACTCTCCTGGGGTACCCTCACACATATTATTCCCTCATTTAGTGGATATTTTCACAAAAAAGTGAAATTTTCAAAAATCAAGAAAATTGGCTGAAAACGACTAAATATCAAGGACTCATTGGGCGAGTCAATCTGGAACTGAAATCGGAACGCTCACTGACATTTCCTCTATCTGAAAGTCTGATAAACGTCGGAAAAATGAATAAGTCCAAAAAAAAATTTTTTAAATTTTTTCAATTTTACCCCCGTGGGATATATATTCTACCCACACACATTTGGAACTCTCCTGGGGTACCCTCACACATATTATTCCCTCATTTAGTGGATATTTTCACAAAAAAGTGAAATTTTCAAAAATCCAGAAAATTGGCTGAAAAAGACTAAACATCAAGGACACATTGGGTGAATCGATCTGGAACTGAAATCGGAACGATCACTGACATTTGCCCTATCTGAAAGTCTGGTAGACGCCGGAAAATTGACTAAGTACAAAAAAAAATTGTTTTAAACTTTTTTCAATTTTACCCCCGTGTGATGTATATTCTACCCACACACATTTGGAACTCTCCTGGGTACCCTCACACATATTATTCCGTCATTTAGTGGATATTTTCACAAAAAAGTGAAATTTTCAAAAATCAAGAAACTTGGCTGAAAACGACTAAATATCAAGGACTCATTGGGCGAATCGCTCTGGAACTGAAATTGGAACGATCACTGACATTTGCCCTATCTGAAAGTCTGATAGACGCCGGAAAATTTACTAAGTACAAAAAAAAATTTTTTAAACTTTTTTCAATTTTACCCCCGTGGGATATATATTCTACCCACACACATTTGGAACTGTCCTGGAGTCCCCTCACACATATTATTCCCTCATTTAGTGGATATTTTCACAAAAAAGTGAAATTTTCAAAAATCCAGAAACTTGGCTGAAAACGACTAAATATCAAGGACTCATTGAGCGAATCGCTCTGGAACTGAAATCGGAACGATCACTGACATTTGCCCTATCTGAAAGTCTGATAGACGCCGGAAAATTGACTAGGTACAAAAAAAATTTTTTTGAAACTTTTTGCAATTTTACCCCCGTGGGATATATATTCTACCCACACACATTTGGAACTCTCCTGGGGTACCCTCACACATATTATTCCCTCATTTAGTGGATATTTTCACAAAAAAGTGAAATTTTCAAAAATCAAGAAAATTGGCTGAAAACGACTAAATATCAAGGACTCATTGGGCGAGTCGATCTGGAACTGAAATCGGAACGCTCACTGACATTTCCTCTATCTGAAAGTCTGATAAACGTCGGAAAAATGAATAAGTCCAAAAAAAAATGTTTTCAACTTTTTTAAATTTTACCCCCGTGGGATATATATTCTACCCACACACATTTGGAACTCTCCTGGGGTACCCTCACACATATTATTCCCTCATTTAGTGGATATTTTCATAAAAAAGTGAAATTTTCAAAAATCCAGAAACTTGGCTGAAAATGACTAAATATCAAGGACTCATTGGGCGAATCGCTCTGGAACTGAAATTGGAACGATCACTGACATTTGCCCTATCTGAAAGTCTGATAGACGCCGGAAAATTGACTAAGTACAAAAAAAATTTTTTTTCAACTTTTTTCAATTTTACCCCCGTGTGATATATATTCTACCCACACACATTTGGATCTCTCCTGGGGTACCCTCACACATATTATTCCCTCATTTAGTGGATATTTTCACAAAAAAGTGAAATTTTCAAAAATCAAGAAAATTGGCTGAAAACGACTAAATATCAAGGACTAATTGGGCGAATCGATCTGGAACTGAAATGGGAATGCTCACTGACATTTCCTCTATCTGAAAGTCTGATAAATGTCGGAAAAATGAATAAGTCCAAAAAAAAATTTTTTCAACTTTTTTCACTTTTACCCCCGTGGGATATATATTCTACCCACACACATTTGGAACTTTCCTGGGGTACCCTCACACATATTATTCCCTCATTTAGTGGATATTATCACAAAAAAGTGAAATTTTCAAAAATCCAGAAACTTGGCTGAAAACGACTAAATATCAAGGACTCATTGGGCGAATCGCTTTGGAACTGAAATCGGAACGCTCACTGACATTTCCCCTATCTGAAAGTCTGATAAACGGCGGAAAAATGAATAAGTCCAAAAAAAAAACTTTTTCAACTTTTTTCAATTTTACCCCCGTGGGATATATATTCTACCCTCACACATTTGGAACTCTCCTGGGGTATCCTCACACATATTATTCCCTCATTTAGTGGATATTATCACAAAAAAGTGAAATTTTCAAAAATCCAGAAAATTGGCTGAAAAAGACTAAACATCAAGGACTCAATGGGTAAATCGATCTGGAACTGAAATCGGAACGATCACTGACATTTGCCCTATCTGAAAGTCTGGTAGACGCCGGAAAATTGACTAAGTACAAAAAAAAATTTTTTTAAACTTCTTTCAATTTTACCCCCGTGGGATATATATTCTACCCACACACATTTGGAACTCTCCTGGGGTCCCCTCACACATATTATTCCCTCATTTAGTGGATATTTTCACAAAAAAGTGAAATTTTCAAAAATCCAGAAAATTGGCGGAAAACGAATAAATATCAAGGACTCATTGGGTGAATCGATCTGGAACTGAAATCGGAACGCTCACTGACATTTCCTCTATCTGAAAGTCTGATAAACGTCGGAAAAATGAATAAGTCCAAAAAAAAATTGTTTCAATTTTTTTCAATTTTACCCCCGTGGGATATATATTCTACCCACACACATTTGGAACTCTCCTGGGGTACCCTCACACATATTATTCCCTCATTTAGTGGATATTATCACAAAAAAGTGAAATTTTCAAAAATCCAGAAAATTGGCTGAAAAAGACTAAATATCAAGGACTCATTGGGTGAATCGATCTGGAACTGAAATCGGAACGCTCACTGACATTTCCTCTATCTGAAAGTCTGATAAACGTCGGAAAAATGAATAAATCCAAAAAAAAATTTTTTAAACTTTTTTCAATTTTACCCCCGTGGGATATATATTCTACCCACACACATTTGGAACTCTCCTGGGGTACCCTCACACATATTATTCCCTCATTTAGTGGATATTTTCACAAAAAAGTAAAATTTTCAAAAATCCAGAAACTTGGCTAAAAACGACTAAATATCAAGGACTCATTGGGCGAATCGCTCTGGAACTGAAATCGGAACGCTCACTGACATTTCCCCTATCTGAAAGTCTGATAAACGGCGGAAAAATGAATAAGTCCAAAAAAAAAATTTTTTCCACTTTTTTCAATTTTACCCCCGTGGGATATATATTCTACCCACACACATTTGGAACTCTCCTGGGGTACCCTCACACATATTATTCCCTCATTTAGTGGATATTTTCACAAAAAAGTGAAATTTTCAAAAATCAAGAAACTTGGCTGAAAACGACTAAATATCAAGGACTCATTGCGCGAATCGCTCTGGAACTGAAATCGGAACGATCACTGACATTTGCCCTATCTGAAAGTCTGATAAACGTCGGAAAAATGAATAAGTCCAAAAAAAATTTTTTTCAACTTTTTTCAATTTTACCCCCGTGGGATATATATTCTACCCACACACATTTGGATCTCTCCTGCGGTACCCTCACACATATTATTCCCTCATTTAGTGGATATTTTCACAAAAAAGTGAAATTTTCAAAAATCAAGAAAATTGGCTGAAAACGACTAAATATCAAGGACTCATTGGGCGAATCGATCTGGAACTGAAATGGGAATGCTCACTGACATTTCCTCTATCTGAAAGTCTGATAAACGTCGGAAAAATGAATAAGTCCAAATAAAAAATTTTTCAACTTTTTTCAATTTTACCCCCGTGGGATATATATTCTACCCACACACATTTGGAACTCTCCTGGGGTACCCTCACACAAGTTATTCCCTCATTTAGTGGATATTTTCACAAAAAAGTGAAATTTTCAAAAATCCAGAAACTTGGCTGAAAACGACTAAATATCAAGGACTCATTGGGCGAATCGCTTTGGAACTGAAATCGGAACGATCACTGACATTTGCCCTATCTGAAAGTCTGGTAGACGCCGGAAAATTGACTAAGTACAAAAAAAAAATTTTTTTTAACTTTTTTCAATTTTACCCCCGTGGGATATATATTCTACCCACACACATTTGGAACTCTCCTGGGGTCCCCTCACACATATTATTCCCTCATTTAGTGGATATTTTCACAAAAAAGTGAAATTTTCAAAAATCCAGAACATTGGCTGAAATTGACTAAATATCAAGGACTCATTGGGCTAATCGCTTTGGAACTGAAATCGGAACGCTCACTGACATTTCCTCTATCTGAAAGTCTGATAAACGTCGGAAAAATGAATAAGTCCAAAAAAAAATTTTTTTAACTTTTTTCAATTTTACCCCCGTGGGATATATATTCTACCCACACACATTTGGAACTCTCCTGGGGTACCCTCACACATATTATTCCCTCATTTAGTGGATATTTTCACAAAAAAGTAAAATTTTCAAAAATCCAGAAACTTGGCTAAAAACGACTAAATATCAAGGACTCATTGGGCGAATCGCTCTGGAACTGAAATCGGAACGCTCACTGACATTTCCCCTATCTGAAAGTCTGATAAACGGCGGAAAAATGAATAAGTCCAAAAAAAAAATTTTTTCCACTTTTTTCAATTTTACCCCCGTGGGATATATATTCTACCCACACACATTTGGAACTCTCCTGGGGTACCCTCACACATATTATTCCCTCATTTAGTGGATATTTTCACAAAAAAGTGAAATTTTCAAAAATCAAGAAACTTGGCTGAAAACGACTAAATATCAAGGACTCATTGGGCGAACCGCTCTGGAACTGAAATCGGAACGCTCACTGACATTTGCCCTATCTGAAAGTCTGATAAACGCCGGAAAAATGACTAAGTCCAAAAAAATTTTTTTTAAACTTTATTCAATTTTACCCCCGTGGGATATATATTCTACCCACACACATTTGGAACTCTCCTGGGGTACCCTCACACATATTATTCCCTCATTTAGTGGATATGTTCACAAAAAAAGTGAAATTTTCAAAAATCAAGAAAATTGGCTGAAAATGACTAAATATGAAGGACTCATTGGGAGAATCGCTCTGGAACTGAAATCGGAATGCTCACTGACATTTCCTCTATCTGAAAGTCCGATAAACGTCGGAAAAATAAATAAGTCCCAAAAAAATTTTTTTTCAACTTTTTTCAATTTTACCCCCGTGGGATATATATTCTACCCACACACATTTGGATCTCTCCTGGCGTACCCTCACACATATTATTCCCTCATTTAGTGGATATTTTCACAAAAAAGTGAAATTTTCAAAAATCTAGAAAATTGGCTGAAAATGACTAAATATCAAGGACTCATTGGGCGAATCGCTCTGCAACTGAAATCGGAACGATCACTGACATTTCCCCTATCTGAAAGTCTGATAAACGGCGGAAAAATGAATAAGTCCAAAAAAAAAAATTTTTAAACTTTTTTCAATTTTACCCCCGTGGGACATATATTCTACCCACACACATTTGGATCTCTCCTGGGGTACCCTCACACATATTATTCCCTCATTTAGTGGATATTTTCACAAAAAAGTGAAATTTTCAAAAATCCAGAAACTTGGCTGAAAACGACTAAATATCAATGACTCATTGGGCGAATCGCTCTGGAACTGAAATCGGGACGCTCACTGACATTTCCCGTATCTGAAAGTCTGATAAACGTTGGAAAAATGACTAAGTCCAAAAAAAAAAATTTTTAAACTTTTTTCAATTTTACCCCCGTGGGATATATATTTTACCCACACACATTTGGAACTCTCCTGGGGTACCCTCACACATATTATTCCCTCATTTCGTGGATAGTTTCACAAAAAAGTGAAATTTTCAAAAATCCAGAAAATTGGCTGAAAAAGACTAAACATCAAGTTCTCATTGGGTGAATCAATCTGGAACTGAAATCGGAACGATCATTGACATTTGCCCTATCTGAAAGTCTGATAGACGCCGGAAAATTGACTAAGTCCAATAAAAAATTTTTTCAGTATTACCCCCGTGTGATATATATTCTACCCACACACATTTGGATCTCTCCTGGGGTACCCTCACACATATAATTCCCTCATTTAGTGGATATTTTCACAAAAAAGTGAAATTTTCAAAAATCCAGAAAATTGGCTGAAAACGACTAAATGTCAAGGACTCATTGGGCGAATCGCTCTGGAACTGAAATCGGAACGCTCACTGACATTTCCCGTATCTGAAAGTCTGATAAACGTTGGAAAAATGACTAAGTCCAAAAAAAAAAATTTTTAAACTTTTTTCAATTTTACCCCCGTGGGACATATATTCTACCCACACACATTTGGATCTCTCCTGGGGTACCCTCACACATATTATTCCCTCATTTAGTGGATATTTTCACAAAAAAGTGAAATTTTCAAAAATCCAGAAACTTGGCTGAAAACGACTAAATATCAATGACTCATTGGGCGAATCGCTCTGGAACTGAAATCGGGACGCTCACTGACATTTCCCGTATCTGAAAGTCTGATAAACGTTGGAAAAATGACTAAGTCCAAAAAAAAAAATTTTTAAACTTTTTTCAATTTTACCCCCGTGGGATATATATTTTACCCACACACATTTGGAACTCTCCTGGGGTACCCTCACACATATTATTCCCTCATTTCGTGGATAGTTTCACAAAAAAGTGAAATTTTCAAAAATCCAGAAAATTGGCTGAAAAAGACTAAACATCAAGTTCTCATTGGGTGAATCAATCTGGAACTGAAATCGGAACGATCACTGACATTTGCCCTATCTGAAAGTCTGATAGACGCCGGAAAATTGACTAAGTCCAATAAAAATTTTTTTCAGTATTACCCCCGTGTGATATATATTCTACCCACACACATTTGGATCTCTCCTGGGGTACCCTCACACATATAATTCCCTCATTTAGTGGATATTTTCACAAAAAAGTGAAATTTTCAAAAATCAAGAAAATTGGCTAAAAACGACTAAATATCAAGGACTCATTGGGCGAATCGCTCTGGAACTGAAATCGGAACGCTCACTGACATTTCCCCTATCTGAAAGTCTGATAAACGGCGGAAAAATGAATAAGTCCAAAAAAAAAATTTTTTCAACTTTTTTCAATTTTACCCCCGTGGGATATATATTCTACCCACACACATTTGGAACTCTCCTGGGGTACCCTCACACATATTATTCCCTCATTTAGTAGATATTTTCACAAAAAAGTGAAATTTTCAAAAATCCTGAAAATTGGCTGAAAATGACTAAATATCAAGGACTCATTGGGTGAATTGATCTGGAACTGAAATCGGAACGCTCACTGACATTTCCTCTATCTGAAAGTCTGATAAATGCCGGAAAAATGACTAAGTCCAAAAAAAAAAATTTTTCAATTTTTTTCAATTTTACCCCCGTGGGATATATATTCTACCCACATACATTTGGAACTCTCCTGGGGTACCCTCACACATATTATTCCCTCATTTAGTGGATATTTTCACAAAAAAGTGAAATTTTCAAAAATCCAGAAAATTGGCTGAAAAATACTAAATATCAAGGACTGATTGGGCGAATCGCTCTGGAACTGAAATCGGAACGCTCACTGACATTTGCCCTATCTGAAAGTCTGATAAACGTCGGAAAAATGACTAAGTCCAAAAAAATTTTTTTTAAACTTTATTCAATTTTATCCCCGTGGGATATATATTCTACCCACACACATTTGGAACTCTCCTGGGGTACCCTCACACATATTATTCCCTCATTTAGTGGATATGTTCACAAAAAAAGTGAAATTTTCAAAAATCAAGAAAATTGGCTGAAAACTACTAAATATGAAGGACTCATTGGGAGAATCACTCTGGAACTGAAATCGGAACGCTCACTGACATTTCCTCTATCTGAAAGTCCGATAAACGTCGGAAAAATAAATAAGTCCAAAAAAAATTTTTTTTCAACTTTTTTCAATTTTACCCCCGTGGGATATATATTCTACCCACACACATTTGGATCTCTCCTGGGGTACCCTCACACATATTACTCCCTCATTTAGTGGATATTTTCACAAAAAAGTGAAATTTTCAAAAATACAGAAACTTGGCTGAAAAAGACTAAACATCAAGGACTCATTGGGTGAATCAATCTGGAACTGAAATCGGAACGATCACTGACATTTGCCCTATCTGAAAGTCTGGTAGACGCCGAAAAATTGACTAAGTACAAAAAAAAATTTTTTTTAACTTTTTTCAATTTTACCCCCGTGGGATATATATTCTACCCACACAATTTGGAACTCTCCTGGGGTCCCCTCACACATATTATTCCCTCATTTAGTGGATATTTTCACAAAAAAGTGAAATTTTCAAAAATCCAGAAACTTGGCTGAAAACGACTAAATATCAAGGACTCATTGGGCGAATCGCTCTGGAACTGAAATCGGAACGCTCACTGACATTTCCCCTATCTGAAAGTCTGATAAACGGCGGAAAAATGAATAAGTCCAAAAAAAAATTTTTTTCAACTTTTTTCAATTTTACCCCCGTGGGATATATATTCTACCCACACACATTTGGAACTCTCCTGGGGTACCCTCACACATATTATTCCCTCATTTAGTGGATATTTTCACAAAAAAGTGAAATTTTCAAAAATCCAGAAACTTGTCTGAAAACGACTAAATATCAAGGACTCATTGGGCGAATCGCTCTGGAACTGAAATCGGAACGATCACTGACATTTCCCCTATCTGAAAGTCTGATAAACGGCGGAAAAATGAATAAGTCCAAAAAAAAAATTTTTTTCAACTTTTTTCAATTTTACCCCCGTGGGATATATATTCTACCCACACACATTTGGAACTCTCCTGGGGTACCCTCACACATATTATTCCCTCATTTAGTGGATATTTTCACAAAAAAGTGAAATTTTCAAAAATCCAGAAACTTGGCTGAAAACGACTAAATATCAAGGACTCATTGGGTGAATTGATCTGGAATTGAAATCGGAACGCTCACTGACATTTCCTCTGTCTGAAAGTCTGATAAATGCCGGAAAAATGACTAAGTCCAAAAAAAATTTTTTTTTAAACTTTTTTCAATTTTACCCCTGTGTGATATATATTCTACCCACACACATTTGGATCTCTCCTGGGGTACCCTCACACATATTATTCCCTCATTTAGTGGATATTTTCATAAAAAAGTGAAATTTTCAAAATTCCAGAAACTTGGCTGAAAACGACTAAATATCAAGGACTCATTGGGCGAATCGCTCTGGAACTGAAATCGGGACGCTCACTGACATTTCCCCTATCTGAAAGTTTGATAAACGTTGGAAAAATGACTAAGTCCAAAAAAAAAAATTTTTAAACTTTTTTCAATTTTACCCCCGTGGGATATATATTCTACCCACATACATTTGGAACTCTCCTGGGGTACCCTCACACATATTATTCCCTCATTTAGTGGATATTTTCACAAAAAAAGTGAAATTTTCAAAAATCCAGAAAATTTTCTGAAAAAGACTAAATATCAAGGACTGAATGTGCGAATCGCTCTGGAACTGAAATCGGAACGCTCACTGTCATTTCCCCTATCTGAAAGTCTGATAAACGTCGGAAAAATGAATAAGTCCAAAAAAAAATTTTTTTCAACTTTTTCAATTTTACCCCCGTGGGATATATATTCTACCCACACACATTTGGAACTCTCCTGGGGTACTCTCACACATATAATTCCCTCATTTAGTGGATATTTTCACAAAAAAGTGAAATTTTCAAAAATCCAGAAAATTGGCTGAAATTGACTAAATATCAAGGACTCATTGGGCGAATCGCTCTGGAACTGAAATCGGAACGCTCACTGACATTTGCCCTATCTGAAAGTCTAATAAACGTCGGAAAAATAGATAAGTCTAAAAAAAATTTTTTTTCAACTTTTTTCAATTTTACCCCCGTGGGATATATATTCTACCCACACACATTTTGATCTCTCCTGGGGTACCCTCACACATATTATTCCCTCATTTAGTGGATATTTTAACAAAAAAGTGAAATTTTCAAAAATCCAGAAACTTGGCTGAAAACGACTAAATATCAAGGACTCATTGGGCGAATCGCTCTGGAACTGAAATCGGGACGCTCACTGACATTTCCCGTATCTGAAAGTCTGATAAACGTTGGAAAAATGACTAAGTCCAAAAAAAAAAATTTTTAAACTTTTTTCAATTTTACCCCCGTGGGATAAATATTTTACCCATACACATTTGGAACTCTCCTGGGGTACCCTCACACATATTATTCCCTCATTTAGTGGATATTTTCACAAAAAAGTGAAATTTTCAAAAATCCAGAAAATTGGCTGAAAAAGACTAAACATCAAGGACTCATTGGGTGAATCAATCTGGAACTGAAATCGGAACGATCACTGACATTTGCCCTATCTGAAAGTCTGGTAGACGCCGAAAAATTGACTAAGTACAAAAAAAAATTTTTTAAAACTTTTTTCAATTTTACCCCCGTGGGATATATATTCTACCCACACAATTTGGAACTCTCCTGGGGTCCCCTCACACATATTATTCCCTCATTTAGTGGATATTTTCACAAAAAAGTGAAATTTTCAAAAATCCAGAAACTTGGCTGAAAACGACTAAATATCCAGGACTCATTGGGCGAATCGCTCTGGAACTGAAATCGGAATGCTCACTGACATTTCCCCTATCTGAAAGTCTGATAAACGGCGGAAAAATGAATAAGTCCAAAAAAAAAATTTTTTCAACTTTTTTCAATTTTACCCCCGTGGGATATATATTCTACCCACACACATTTGGAACTCTCCTGGGGTACCCTCACACATATTATTCCCTCATTTAGTGGATATTTTCACAAAAAAGTGAAATTTTCAAAAATCCAGAAACTTGGCTGAAAACGACTAAATATCAAGGACTCATTGGGCGAATCGCTCTGGAACTGAAATCGGAACGATCACTGACATTTCCCCTATCTGAAAGTCTGATAAACGGCGGAAAAATGAATAAGTCCAAAAAAAAAAATTTTTAAACTTTTTTCAATTTTACCCCCGTGGGATATATATTCTACCCACACACATTTGGAACTCTCCTGGGGTACCCTCACACATATTATTCCCTCATTTAGTGGATATTTTCACAAAAAAGTGAAATTTTCAAAAATCCAGAAAATTGGCTGAAAATGACTAAATATCAAGGACTCATTGGGTGAATTGATCTGGAACTGAAATCGGAACGCTCACTGACATTTCCTCTATCTGTGTTAGAACCTTGCTGTTAGGTTTTTTTTCCTTTGCTGGTCACATGACCTTGTTGGCCTATTTAGTCCTGCTCCGCCCTTCTGGCTTTGCTGGACTTCATTGTATATCTACTTTCTAGCTAGCCTGTGCTCTGTATCTAACTCTGTTAGTTTGCTTGGTCTACGGACCTCTATGTTCTATCTATTTTGTTTGTTCGTCTGTCTGCTACTATTTCTGTGAGGAGGTGTCCCATATTCCTCCCAGTCCTTAGTACTTGTAGGGATTCCCTCCCCACATCTATAGGTCTTCGTACAGACTAGATTAGGACTTCAGCAGGTCTGATCGCAGGATCAGGTTCCCTGTTACATCGTAGGGATTCAGCTGAGTCTCATAGTAGGACAGATCTCCTCTCTTTCCTTAGCTTTGGTAGCAGAACATAACAGTAAGTCCAGCCAGCAAATTCTCTAAGGAAAGATTTTTCTGTTCCATCATGGTGTCGGTTCAGGATTTGGCTCATCGCCTGCAGGGACTCTCTCTGGAGGTGGCCGAGCTCCGTCAGCACGTGAGTAACTGTCCTGGAGCACATTTCTTGGAGCCTAAGGTATGTTTGCCGGATTTGTTTTTTGGTGAACACCGAGAATTTTTTTCATTTAAAAATGCTTGCTTATTGTATTTTCGTTTGAGACCTAAGTCCTCTGGGGATGAATCCCAGCGCGTAGGGTTCATAATGTCACTTTTGCGCAAAGAGCCTCAGGAGTGGGCCTTTTCTTTGCAACCTAGTGATTCATGCTTCAGATCAGTGGATAGTTTTTTTTCTGCTTTGGGACTATTATATGATGATCCTGACCGTGTCGCATCAGCTGAGACTGAGTTGAGACGTCTAAAACAAGGATCGGGTAATGTGGAAAAATATTGTACACATTTTCGTCGTTGGTCCACTCAAACAGGGTGGAACGATTCTGCTCTGAAAAGTCTATTTCTTGCTGGGCTCAGTGAAAGGGTTAAAGACCTGCTAATTGCTTATCCTACACCTGAAGATTTGCAACAGGCTATGCAATTAGCTATACGGGTGGATAGAAGACTGCGTGCTAGGGTTAATGAGAGCAAATCCTCTGCTATGTCAGTTTCTGGTTATGATAATGTGTGTACTAACAGTGGTGAACCGATGGAGATTGGATCGGTGGCACCTCGCTCTCAAGAAAAAGACCGTCGTTTTTCGCAAGGCTTGTGTTTCTACTGCGGAAAATCTGGTCATTTGATTAAAGGCTGTGAGCTTCGTATGAAGAAAGAAAAAAAAATGGTCAGTCACGCCCGTATTTCCTGTTTAAATTCCAAGGGTATATTTTTAGCTGCTTCCACGATTGCTCAGGAAAAATTAATGGAATTTCGGGTGTTTGTTGATTGCGGGTCTACACTGAATGTAATTGATGGGGGATTCGTGGAAAAACTCAATTTAAAACCTGAACCTTTGTCATCCCCCATTGCTGTGGTTTCTGTGGATGGCTCCCCTTTGAAGAATATTACTCTCAAGGTCAGTGAATTTCCTCTCACTATTAATGGTGTTCACCATGAGAAATTGGATTTGGTAGTGTTGAATAACTTGCCTTCTCCAGTAATATTGGGTTTGCCCTGGTTAAAATTTCACAATCCTGTACTGGATTGGTCTACCAGTGAAATTAAATCCTGGAGCCATAAATGTTATGACAAGTGTTGTAACGGGCGTATTGCAGCTTTGGATAGGGGAGAATTGCCTGTTCCTATTCAGGATTTTTGGAGAGTTTTTTCTGAGAAGGAATCGCAGGTTTTGCCTCCCCATAGAGACTATGATTGTTCTATTGAATTTGTCCCTGGAGCGACTCTTCCTAAGAGTCGTTTATTTAACCTTACTATTCCTGAGAGGAAGGCTTTGGAGGAATACATACAGACAAGCTTGGCCGCCGGTCACATTAGGCCCTCTAAGTCTCCTGTGGCGGTTGGATTTTTTTTTGTAAAAAAAAAGGACGGCGGTTTACGTCCTTGTCTGGATTTTCGTGAGATTAACAAAATTACGGTACGCAATCCTTACCCACTGCCATTGATTCCTGATCTGTTTAACCAGTTATTGGGGGCCAAGTGGTTCTCTAAAATTGACCTTAAGGGGGCATACAATCTGTTGCACATGAAGGAGGGTGATGAATGGAAGACTGCTTTTAACACTCCTGTGGGTCATTTTGAGAATCTGGTTATGCCTTTTGGTCTCACTAATGCTCCTGCATTTTTTCAGAATCTGATTAATGACATCCTTAGACCTTTGATCGGTAAAAATGTGGTTGTGTATTTGGATGACATTTTGATTTATTCGCCAGATCTGGAGTCTCATTGGCGGAGCGTGCGTGAGGTATTACAGTTATTAATGGACAATTCGCTTTTTGCTAAGCTGGAGAAATGTGAGTTCGCTGTACAGAGAATTAGTTTTATGGGCTACATTATCTCCAGCAAAGGTTTTGAGATGGATCCGGTTAAGGTTCAGGCTGTGCAGGAATGGCCTAGGCCTATTGGTTTGAAATCGATACAGAGGTTTTTGGGTTTCGCCAATTACTATAGAAAGTTCATAAAAAATTTTTCTAGTATTGTCAAACCTCTGACTGATCTCACCAGGAAAGGTGCTGATGCGGTTCAGTGGTCTTCTGAGGCCATTGAAGCTTTTGTGTATCTCAAGGAGAGGTTCACCTCTGCTCCCATCCTTATGCAGCCTGATGTTACTAGGCCGTTTTTGGTTGAGGTTGATGCTTCCTCTGTGGGGGTTGGCGCAGTATTGTCTCAGGATAACGGGGATGGATTACATCCCTGTGCCTTTTTTTTCAAAAAAATTTTCGGAGACTGAATTGAATTACGATATTGGTAATCGGGAATTATTGGCTATTAAACTCGCATTTGAACACTGGCGCCACTTCTTGGAAGGTGCGGAATTTCCCGTTCAGGTTCTTACGGATCATAAAAATCTGATATATCTTGATGCTGCCAAGCGCCTGAATGCCCGTCAGGCTAGGTGGGCACTGTTTTTCTCGTGGTTTAATTTCTCCGTTACTTACATCCCTGGTACTAAGAATGTTAAGGCGGATGCCTTGTCTCGCAGTTTTTCTCCCATAGTCGGTGCTGAGAAAGAGGAAAACATTTTACAAGAAGGTGTTGTGATAGCTGCTTTAGACTCCGTTTTGGAAGATGAGATTCTTAAAGCTCAGGAGAATGCCCCATCTAACACTCCTCATGGGAGGTTGTTTGTGCCTGAGACCTTTAGGAGAGATTTGTTTGTTGAGTGTCACGAATCTCGGTTGGCAGGTCATCCCGGAATCTCTGAGACCAAGAGACTGGTGGGTCGCAGTTTTTGGTGGCCTGGATGGCAGAAGGAAGTCATTAAGTGGGTGCGCCAATGTACTATATGTGCTAGATCTAAGTCCTCACATACTCCTGCTGCGGGGTTGCTTTGTCCTTTGGAGGTCCCCAGTGCTCCTTGGACACATTTGGCTATGGACTTTATAACTGACCTTCCCCACTCTGAGGGTTTTACTGTCATCTGGGTGGTCGTGGACCGCTTTAGCAAGATGTGTCACTTGGTTCCCTTCGTCAAACTGCCCTGCACTAAAACTCTCGCTAAGGCCTTTGTCAAGGAAATTGTCAGACTTCATGGCGTTCCTACTGACATTGTTTCTGATAGGGGTCCTCAGTTCGTGGCTCGTTTTTGGCGTGCCTTTTGTGACAGGTTGGGAATTCATTTGTCGTTTTCGTCCGGATATCATCCTGAATCTAATGGCCAGACAGAAAGGAAAAACCAGGATGTTGAGCAGTTCTTGCGTTGTTTTGTGGCAGACAATCAAGAGGGGTGGTCTGAGTTTCTGCCACTTGCCGAATTTGCTCTGAACAATCATACATCTTCTTCTGCTGGTTGTTCGCCTTTTTTTTGTTGTTCTGGGAGACATCCGTCGTTTGGGTCGTTCTCCAAGTTGGGATCTGCCGTGCCTGAGGAGGAGAATTTTTCCGGTGATTTGGAAAGAGTTTGGACGGATGTGCGTGGTAATCTTCAGGAGGCCAACAGAAAATCTAAAGACTACTTTGATAGGAAACGACAGGAGGTTTTGTTCGCTGTTGGTGACATGGTTTGGTTGTCCTCTAGGAATCTGCGGTTGAGGATTCCTTCTAAGAAATTGGGTCCCAAGTTTGTAGGGCCCTTTAAGGTGCTTCAGGCTGTCAACCAATCTGCTGTTAGGTTGGAGGTTCCTACCTCCTGGAGAATTAATCCGGTCTTTCATGTCTCTCTGTTAAAAAAAGCTGTTGTGTCGGATGGTGACGCCTCTGCCTCTGTTCCTCCGGTGGTGGAGGACGGGGAATATGAAATTTCTCGCATCCTTGACTCTAGACGGTATAGAGGTAGTTTGCAGTATCTTGTGGCCTGGAAAGGTTTTGGACCCGAGGATAACTCTTGGGTGAGGTCAGATGATGTTTCCGCGTCCAGACTAATCAGAGCGTTTCACAGGAGATTTCCTGATAAGCCTGGTCCTAGGGGATCCGGAGGATCCTCTTAGAAGGGGGGGTACTGTTAGAACCTTGCTGTTAGGTTTTTTTTCCTTTGCTGGTCACATGACCTTGTTGGGCTATTTAGTCCTGCTCCGCCCTTCTGGCTTTGCTGGACTTCATTGTATATCTACTTTCTAGCTAGCCTGTGCTCTGTATCTAACTCTGTTAGTTTGCTTGGTCTACGGACCTCTATGTTCTATCTATTTTGTTTGTTCGTCTGTCTGCTACTATTTCTGTGAGGAGGTGTCCCATATTCCTCCCAGTCCTTAGTACTTGTAGGGATTCCCTCCCCACATCTATAGGTCTTCGTACAGACTAGATTAGGACTTCAGCAGGTCTGATCGCAGGATCAGGTTCCCTGTTACATCGTAGGGATTCAGCTGAGTCTCATAGTAGGGACAGATCTCCTCTCTTTCCTTAGCTTTGGTAGCAGAACATAACAATCTGAAAGTCTGATAAATGCCGGAAAAATGACTAAGTCCAAAAAAATTTTTTTTTAAACTTTTTTCAATTTTACCCCTGTGTGATATATATTCTACCCACACACATTTGGATCTCTCCTGGGGTACCTTCACGCATATTATTCCCTCATTTAGTGGATATTTTCACAAAAAAGTGAAATTTTCAAAAATCCAGAAACTTGGCTGAAAACGACTAAATATCAAGGACTCATTGGGCGAATCGCTCTGGAACTGAAATCGGAACGCTCACTGTCATTTCCCCTATCTGAAAGTCTGATAAACGTCGGAAAAATGAATAAGTCCAAAAAAAAATTTTTTCATCTTTTTCAATTTTACCTCCGTGGGATATATATTCTACCCACACACATTTGGAACTCTCCTGGGGTACTCTCACACATATTATTCCCTCATTTAGTGGATATTTTCACAAAAAAGTGAAATTTTCAAAAATCCAGAAAATTGGCTGAAATTGACTAAATATCAAGGACTCATTGGGCGAATCGCTCTGGAACTGAAATCGGAACGCTCACTGACATTTGCCCTATCTGAAAGTCTGATAAACGTCGGAAAAATAAATAAGTCCAAAAAAATTTTTTTTTCAACTTTTTTCAATTTTACCCCCGTGGGATATATATTCTACCCACACACATTTGGATCTCTCCTGGGGTACCCTCACACATATTATTCCCTCATTTAGTGGATATTTTCACAAAAAAGTGAAATTTTCAAAAATCCAGAAACTTGGCTGAAAACGACTAAATATCATGGACTCATTGGGCGAATCGCTCTGGAACTGAAATCGGGACGCTCACTGACATTTCCCGTATCTGAAAGTCTGATAAACGTTGGAAAAATGACTAAGTCCAAAAAAAAAAATTTTTAAACTTTTTTCAATTTTACCCCCGTGGGATATATATTTTACCCACACACATTTGGAACTCTCCTGGGGTACCCTCACACATATTATTCCCTCATTTAGTGGATATTTTCACAAAAAAGTGAAATTTTCAAAAATCCAGAAAATTGGCTGAAAATGACTAAATATCAAGGACTCATTGGGTGAATTGATCTGGAACTGAAATCGGAACGCTCACTGACATTTCCTCTATCTGAAAATCTGATAAACGTTGGAAAAATGACTAAGTCCAAAAAAAATTTATTTAAAACTTTTTTCAATTTTACCCCCGTGGGATATATATTCTACCCACACACATTTGGAACTCTTCTGGGGTACCCTCACACATATTATTCCCTCATTTAGTGGATATTTTCACAAAAAAGTGAAATTTTCAAAAATCCAGAACATTGGCTGAAATTGACTAAATATCAAGGACTCATTCGGCGAATCGCTCTGGAACTGATATTGGAACGCTCACTGACATTTGCCCTATCTGAAAGTCTGATAAACGCCGGAAAAATGAATAAGTCCAAAAAAAATTTTTTTTCAACTTTTTCAATTTTACCCCCGTGTGATATATATTCTACCCACACACATTTGGATCTCTCCTGGGGTACCCTCACACATATTATTCCCTCATTTAGTGGATATTTTCACAAAAAAGTGAAATTTTCAAAAATCAAGTAAATTGGCTGAAAACGACTAAATATCAAGGACTCATTGGGCGAATCGATCTGGAACTGAAATCGGAACGCTCACTGACATTTCCTCTATCTGAAAGTCAGATAAACGCCGGAAAAATGACTAAGTCCAAAAAAAAAAATTTTTCAATTTTTTTCAATTTTACCCACGTGGGATATATATTCTACCCACATACATTTGGAACTCTCCTGGGGTACCCTCACACATATTATTCCCTCATTTAGTGGATATTTTCACAAAAAAAGTGAAATTTTCAAAAATCCAGAAAATTGACTGAAAAAGCCTAAATATCAAGGACTGATTGTGCGAATCGCTCTGGAACTGAAATCGGAACGCTCACTGTCATTTCCCCTATCTGAAAGTCTGATAAACGTCGGAAAAATGAATAAGTCCAAAAAAAATTTATTTAAAACTTTTTTCAATTTTACCCCCGTGGGATATATATTCTACCTACACACATTTGGAACTCTCCTGGGGTACCCTCACACATATTATTCCCTCATTTAGTGGATATTTTCACAAAAAAGTGAAATTTTCAAAAATCCAGAACATTGGCTGAAATTGACTAAATATCAAGGACTCATTGGGCGAATCGCTCTGGAACTGAAATCGAAACGCTCACTGACATTTGACTATCTGAAAGTCTGATAAACGCCAGAAAAATGACTAAGTCCCAAAAAATTTTTTTTAAAACTTTATTCAATTTTACCCAAGTGGGATAAATATTCTACCCACACACATTTGGAACTCTCCTGGGGAACCCTCACACATATTATTCCCTCATTTAGTGGATATTTTCACAAAAAAGTGAAATTTTCAAAAATCCAGAAAATTGGCTGAAAATGACTAAATATCAAGGACTCATTGGGCGAATCGTTCTGGAACTGAAATCGGAACGCTCACTGACATTTCCCCTATCTGAAAGTCTTATAAACGTTGGAAAAATGAATAAGTCCAAAAAAAAATTTTTTTTCAACTTTTTTCAATTTTACCCCCGTGGGATATATATTCTACCCACACACATTTGGAACTCTCCTGGGGTACCCTCACACATATTATTCCCTCATTTAGTGGATATTTTCACAAAAAAGTGAAATTTTCAAAAATCCAGAAAATTGGCTGAAAATGACTAAATATCAAGGACTCATTGGGCGAATCGCTCTGGAACTGAAATTGGAATGCTCACTGACATTTCCCCTATCTGAAAGTCTGATAAACGTCGGAAAAATGAATAAGTCCAAAAAAATTTTTTTTCAACTTTTTTCAATTTTACCCCCGTGGGATATATATTCTACCCACACACATTTGGAACTCTCCTGGGGTACCCTCACACATATTATTCCCTCATTTAGTGGATATTTTCACAAAAAAGTCAAATTTTCAAAAATCCAGAAAATCGGCTGAAAATAACTAAATATCAAGGACTCATTGGGCGAATCGCTCTGGAACTGAAATCGGAACGCTCACTGACATTTACTCTCTCTGAAAGTCTGATAAACGTCGGAAAAATGAAGAAGTCCAAAATAAATTCTTTTCAACTTTTTTACATTTTACCCCTGTGGGATATATATTCTACCCACACACATTTGGAACTCTCCTGGGGTACCATCACACATATTATTCCCTCATTTAGTGGATATTTTCACAAAAAAGTGAAATTTTCAAAAATCCAGAAAATTGGCTGAAATTGACTAAATATCAAGGACTCATTGGGCGAATCGCTCTGGAACTGAAATCGGAACGCTCACTGACATTTCCCCTATCTGAAAGTCTGATAAACGCCGGAAAAATGAATACGTCCAAAAAAAAAAAATGTTTCAATTTTTTTCAATTTTACCCCTGTGGGATATATATTCTACAGACACACATTTGGAACTCTCCTGGGGTACCCTCACACATATTATTCCCTCATTTAGTGGATATTTTCACAAAAAAGTGAAATTTTCAAAATTCCAGAAAATTGGCTGAAAATGACTAAATATCAAGGACTCATGGGGCGAATCGTTCTGGAACTGAAATCGGAACGCTCACTGACATTTCCCCTATCTGAAAGTCTGATAAACGTCGGAAAAATGAATAAGTCCAAAAAAAAAAATTTTTCAACTTTTTTCAATTTTACCCCCGTGGGATATATATTCTACCCACACACATTTGGAACTCTCCTGGGGTACCCTCACACATATTTCTCCCTCATTTAGTGGATCTTTTCACAAAAAAGTGAAATTTTCAAAAATCCAGAAAATTGGCTGAAAATGACTAAATATCAAGGACTCATTGGACCAATTGCTCTGGAACAGAAATCGGAACGCTCATTGACATTTCCCCTATCTGAAAGTCTGATAAACGTCGGATAAATGAAGAAGTCCAAAATAAATTCTTTTCAACTTTTTTCAATTTTACCCCCGTGGGATATATATTCTACTCACACACATTTGGAACTCTCCTGGGGTACCATCACACATATTATTCCCTCATTTAGTGGATATTTTCACAAAAAAGTGAAATTTTCAAAAATCCAGAAAATTGGCTGAAAAGGGCTAAATATCAAGGACTCATTGGGCGAATCGCTCTGGAACTGAAATCGGAACGCTCACTGACATTTCCCCTATCTGAAAGTCTGATAAACGCCGGAAAAATGACTAAGTCCAAAAAAAAAATTTTTTCAATTTTTTTCAATTTTACCCCCGTGGGATATAAATTCTACCCACACACATTTGGAACTATCCTGGGGTACCCTCACACATATTATTCCCTCATTTAGTGGATATTTTCACAAAAAAGTGAAATTTTCAAAAATCCAGAAAATTGGCTGAAAATGACTAAATATCAAGGACTCATTGGGCGAATCACTCTGGAACTGAAATCGGAATGCTCACTGACATTTCCCCTATCTGAAAGTCTGATAAACGTTGGAAAAATGACTATGTCCAAAAAAAAATTTTTTTAAACTTTTTTCAATTTTACCCCCGTGGGATATATATTCTACCCACACACATTTCGAACTCTCCTGGGGTACCCTCACATATATTATTCCCTCATTTAGTGGATATTTTTACAAAAAAGTGAAATTTTCAAAAATCCAGAAAATTTTTCTGAAATTGACTAAATATCAAGGACTCATTGGGCGAATCGCTCTGGAACTGAAATCGGAACGCTCACTGACATTTCCCCTATCTGAAAGTCTGATAAACGCCGGAAAAATGACTAAGTCCAAAAAAAAAAAAAGTTTCAATTTTTTTCAATTTTACCCCCGTGGGATATATATTCTACCCACACACATTTGGAACTCTCCTGGGGTACCCTCACACATATTATTCCCTCATTTAGTGGATATTTTCACAAAAAAGTGAAATTTTCAAAAATCCAGAAAATTGGCTGAAAATGACTAAATATCAAGGACTCATTGGGCGAATCATTCTGGAACTGAAATCGGAACGCTCACTGACATTTCCCCTATCTGAAAGTCTTATAAACGTTGGAAAAATGAATAAGTCCAAAAAAAAATTTTTTTAAACTTTTTTCAATTTTACCCCCGTGGGATATATATTTTACCCACACACATTTGGAACTCTCCTGGGGTACCCTCACACATATTATTCCCTCATTTAGTGGATATTTTCACAAAAAAGTGAAATTTTCAAAAATCCAGAAAATTGGCTGAAAATGACTAAATATCAAGGACTCAATGCGCGAACCGCTCTGGAACTGAAATCGGAACGCTCACTGACATTTCCCCTATCTGAAAGTCTGATAAACGTTGGAAAAATGACTAAGTCCAAAAAAAATTTTTTTTAAACTTTTTTCAATTTTACCCCCGTGGGATATATATTCTACCCACACACATTTCGAACTCTCCTGGGGTACCCTCACATATATTATTCCCTCATTTAGTGGATATTTTTACAAAAAAGTGAAATTTTCAAAAATCCAGAAAATTTTTCTGAAATTGACTAAATATCAAGGACTCATTGGGCGAATCGCTCTGGAACTGAAATTGGAACGCTCACTGACATTTCCCCTATCTGAAAGCCTGATAAACGCCAGAAAAATGACTAAGTCCAAAAAAAAAAATTTTTCAATTTTTTCAATTTTACCCCGTGGTATATATATTCTACCCACACACATTTGGAACTCTTCTGGGGTATCCTCAAACATATTATTCCCTCATTTAGTGGATATTTTCACAAATAAGTGAAATTTTCAAAAATCCAGAAAATTGGCTGAAAATGACTAAATATCAAGGACTCGGGCGAATCGCTCTGGAACTGAAATTGGAACGCTCACTGACATTTCCCCTATCTGAAAGTCTGATAAACGTTGGAAAAATGACTAAGTCCCAAAAAAATTTTTTTTAACTTTTTTCAATTTTACCCCCGTGGGATATATATTCTACCCACACACATTTGGAACTCTCCTGGGGTACCCTCACACATATTATTCCCTCATTTAGTGGATATTTTCACAAAAAAGTGAAATTTTCAAAAATCCAGAAAATTGGCTGAAAATGACTAAATATCAAGGACTCATTGGGCGAATCGCTCTGGAACTGAAATCGGAATGCTCACTGACATTTCCCCTATCTGAAAGTCTGATAAACGCCGGAAAAATGACTAAGTCGAAAAAAAAAATTTTTTCAATTTTTTTCAATTTTACCCCCGTGGTATATATATTCTACCCACACACATTTGGAACTCTCCTGGGGTACCCTCACACATATTATTCCCTCATTTAGTGGATATTTTCACAAAAAGTGAAATTTTCAAAAATCCAGAAAATTGGCAAAAAATGACTAAATATCAAGGACTCATTGGGCGAATCGCTCTGGAACTGAAATCGGAACGATCACTGACATTTCCCCTATCTGAAAGTCTGATAAACGCCGGAAAAATGACTAAGTCAAAAAAAAAAAATTTTTCAATTTTTTCAATTTTACCCCCGTGGTATATATATTCTACCCACACACATTTGGAACTCTTCTGGGGTACCCTCAAACATATTATTCCCTCATTTAGTGGATATTTTCACAAATAAGTGAAATTTTCAAAAATCCAGAAAATTGGCTGAAAATGACTAAATATCAAGGACTCAATGCGAGAACCGCTCTGGAACTGAAATCGGAACGCTCACTTACATTTCCCCTATCTGAAAGTCTGATAAACGGCGGAAAAATGAATAAGTCCAAAAAAAAAAATGTTTCAATTTTTTTCAATTTTACCCCCGTGGGATATATATTCTACCCACACACATTTGGAACTCTTCTGGGGTACCCTCAAACATATGATTCCCTCATTTAGTGGATATTTTCACAAATAAGTGAAATTTTCAAAAATCCAGAAAATTGGCTGAAAATGACTAATTATCAAGGACTCATTGGGCGAATCGCTCTGGAACTGAAATCGGAATGCTCACTGACATTTCCCCTATCTGAAAGTCTGATAAACGTCGGAAAAATTAATAAGTCCAAAAAAAAATTTTTTTAAACTTTTTTCAATTTTACCCCCGTGGGATATATATTCTACCCACACACATTTGGAACTCTCCTGGGGTACCCTCACACATATTACTCCCTCATTTAGTGGATATTTTCACAAAAAAGTGAAATTTTCAAAAATCCAGAAAATTGGCTGAAAACGACTAAATATCAAGGTCTCAATGGGCGAACCGCTCTGGAACTGAAATCGGAACGCTCACTGACATTTCCCCTATCTGAAAATGTGATAAAACGCGGAAAAATGAATAAGTCCAAAAGAAAATTTTTTTTAACTTTTTTCAATTTTACCCCCGTGGGATATATATTCTACCCACACACTTTTGGAACTCTCCTGGTGTACCCTCACACATATTATTCCCTCATTTAGTGGATATTTTCACAAAAAAGTGAAATTTTCAAAAATCCAGAAAATTGGCTGAAAATGACTAAATATCAAGGACTCATTAGGCGAATCGTTCTAGAACTGAAATCTGAACGCTCACTGACATTTCCCCTATCAGAAAGTCTGATAAACGCGGGAAAAATGACTAAGTCCAAAAAAAAAAAATGTTTCAATTTTTTTCAATTTTACCCCTGTGGGATATATATTCTACCCACACACATTTGGAACTCTCCTGGGGTACCCTCACACATATTATTCCCTCATTTAGTGGATATTTTCACAAAAAGTGAAATTTTCAAAAATCCAGAAAATTGGCTGAAAATGACTAAATATCAAGGACTCATTGGGCGAATCGCTCTGGAACTGAAATCGGAATGCTCACTGACATTTCCCCTATCTGAAAATCTGATAAACGGCGGAAAAATGAATAAGTCCAAAAGAAAAAATTTTTAAACTTTTTTCAATTTTACCCCCGTGGGATATATATTCTACCCACACACTTTTGGAACTGTCCTGGTGTACCCTCACACATATTATTCCCTCATTTAGTGGATATTTTCACAAAAAAGTGAAATTTTCAAAAATCCAGAAAATTGGCTGAAAATGACTAAATATCAAGGACTCATTGGGCGAATCGCTCTGGAACTGAAATCTGAACGCTCACTGACATTTCCCCTATCAGAAAGTCTGATAAACGTGGGAAAAATGACTAAGTCCAAAAAAAAAAAAGTTTCAATTTTTTTCAATTTTACCCCTGTGGGATATATATTCTACCCACACACATTTGGAACTCTCCTGGGGTACCCTCACACATATTATTCCCTCATTTAGTGGATATTTTCACAAAAAAGTGAAATTTTCAAAAATCCAGAAACTTGGCTGAAAAAGACTAAATATCAAGGACTCAATGGGCGAACCGCTCTGGAACTGAAATCGGAACGCTCACTGACATTTCCCCTATCTGAAAATCTGATAAACGGCGGAAAAATGAATAAGTCCAAAAGAAAAAAATTTTAAACTTTTTTCAATTTTACCCCCGTGGGATATATATTCTACCCACACACTTTTGGAACTCTCCTGGTGTACCCTCACACATATTATTCCCTCATTTAGTGGATATTTTCACAAAAAAGTGAAATTTTCAAAAATCCAGAAAATTGGCTGAAAATGGCTAAATATCAAGGACTCATTGGGCGAATCGCTCTGGAACTGAAATCTGAACGCTCACTGACATTTCCCCTATCTGAAAGTCTGATAAACGCCGGATAAATGACTAAGTCCAAAAAAAACAATTTTTCAATTTTTTTCAATTTTACCCCCATGGTATATATATTCTACCCACACACATTTGGAACTCTTCTGGGGTACCCTCACACATATTATTCCCTCATTTAGTGGATATTTTCACAAAAAGTAAAATTTTCAAAAATCCAGAAAATTGGCTGAAAAAGACTAAATATCAAGGACTCAATGGGCGAACCGCTCTGGAACTGAAATCGGAACGCTCACTGACATTTCCCCTATCTGAAAATCTGATAAACGGCGGAAAAATAAGTCCAAAAGAAAAAAATTTTAAACTTTTTTCAATTTTACCCCCGTGGGATATATATTCTACCCACACACTTTTGGAACTCTCCTGGTGTACCCTCACACATATTATTCCCTCATTTAGTGGATATTTTCACAAAAAAGTGAAATTTTCAAAAATCCAGAAAATTGGCTGAAAATGACTAAATATCAAGGACTCATTGGGCGAATCGCTCTGGAACTGAAATCTGAACGCTCACTGACATTTCCCCTATCAGAAAGTCTGATAAACGTGGGAAAAATGACTAAGTCCAAAAAAAAAAAAGTTTCAATTTTTTTCAATTTTACCCCTGTGGGATATATATTCTACCCACACACATTTGGAAGTCTCCTGGGGTACCCTCACACATATTATTCCCTCATTTAGTGGATATTTTCACAAAAAAGTGAAATTTTCAAAAATCCAGAAACTTGGCTGAAAAAGACTAAATATCAAGGACTCAATGGGCGAACCGCTCTGGAACTGAAATCGGAACGCTCACTGACATTTCCCCTATCTGAAAATCTGATAAACGGCGGAAAAATAAGTCCAAATGAAAAAAATTTTAAACTTTTTTCAATTTTACCCCCGTGGGATATATATTCTACCCACACACTTTTGGAACTCTCCTGGTGTACCCTCACACATATTATTCCCTCATTTAGTGGATATTTTCACAAAAAAGTGAAATTTTCAAAAATCCAGAAAATTGGCTGAAAATGACTAAATATCAAGGACTCATTGGGCGAATCGCTCTGGAACTGAAATCTGAACGCTCACTGACATTTCCCCTATCAGAAAGTCTGACAAACGTGGGAAAAATGACTAAGTCCAAAAAAAAAAAAGTTTCAATTTTTTTCAATTTTACCCCTGTGGGATATATATTCTACCCACACACATTTGGAACTCTCCTGGGGTACCCTCACACATATTATTCCCTCATTTAGTGGATATTTTCAAAAAAAGTGAAATTTTCAAAAATCCAGAAAATTGGCTGAAAATGACTAAATATCAAGGACTCGTTGGGCGAATCGCTCTGGAACTGAAATCGGAATGCTCACTGACATTTCCCCTATCTGAAAGTCTGATAAACGTTGGAAAAATGACTAAGTCCAAAAAAAATTTTTTAAACTTTTTTCAATTTTACCCCCGTGGGATATATATTCTACCCACACACATTTGGAACTCTTCTGGGGTACCCTCAAACATATGATTCCCTCATTTAGTGGATATTTTCACAAAAAAGTGAAATTTTCAAAAATCCAGAAACTTGGCTGAAAACGACTAAATATCAAGGACTCAATGGGCGAACCGCTCTGGAACTGAAATCGGAACGCTCACTGACATTTCCCCTATCTGAAAATCTGATAAACGGCGGAAAAATGAATAAGTCCAAAAGAAAAAATTTTTAAACTTTTTTCAATTTTACCCCCGTGGGATATATATTCTACCCACACACTTTTGGAACTCTCCTGGTGTACCCTCACACATATTATTCCCTCATTTAGTGGATATTTTCACAAAAAAGTGAAATGTTCAAAAATCCAGAAAATTGTCTGAAAATGACTAAATATCAAGGACTCATTGGACGAATCGTTCTGGAACTGAAATCTGAACGCTCACTGACATTTCCCCTATCAGAAAGTCTGATAAACGTGGGAAAAATGACTAAGTCTAAAAAAAAAAAAGTTTCAATTTTTTTCAATTTTACCCCTGTGGGATATATATTCTACCCACACACATTTGGAACTCTCCTGGGGTCCCCTCACACATATTATTCCCTCATTTAGTGGATATTTTCACAAAAAGTGAAATTTTCAAAAATCCAGAAAATTGGCTGAAAATGACTAAATATCAAGGACTCATTGGGCGAATCGCTCTGGAACTGAAATCGGAATGCTCACTGACATTTCCCCTATCTGAAAATCTGATAAACGGCGGAAAAATGAATAAGTCCAAAAGAAAAAATTTTTAAACTTTTTTCAATTTTACCCCCGTGGGATATATATTCTACCCACACACTTTTGGAACTGTCCTGGTGTACCCTCACACATATTATTCCCTCATTTAGTGGATATTTTCACAAAAAAGTGAAATTTTCAAAAATCCAGAAAATTGGCTGAAAATGACTAAATATCAAGGACTCATTGGGCGAATCGCTCTGGAACTGAAATCTGAACGCTCACTGACATTTCCCCTATCAGAAAGTCTGATAAACGTGGGAAAAATGACTAAGTCCAAAAAAAAAAAAGTTTCAATTTTTTTCAATTTTACCCCTGTGGGATATATATTCTACCCACACACATTTGGAACTCTCCTGGGGTACCCTCACACATATTATTCCCTCATTTAGTGGATATTTTCACAAAAAAGTGAAATTTTCAAAAATCCAGAAACTTGGCTGAAAAAGACTAAATATCAAGGACTCAATGGGCGAACCGCTCTGGAACTGAAATCGGAACGCTCACTGACATTTCCCCTATCTGAAAATCTGATAAACGGCGGAAAAATGAATAAGTCCAAAAGAAAAAAATTTTAAACTTTTTTCAATTTTACCCCCGTGGGATATATATTCTACCCACACACTTTTGGAACTCTCCTGGTGTACCCTCACACATATTATTCCCTCATTTAGTGGATATTTTCACAAAAAAGTGAAATTTTCAAAAATCCAGAAAATTGGCTGAAAATGACTAAATATCAAGGACTCATTGGGCGAATCGCTCTGGAACTGAAATCTGAACGCTCACTGACATTTCCCCTATCAGAAAATCTGATAAACGTGGGAAAAATGACTAAGTCCAAAAAAAAAAAAGTTTCAATTTTTTTCAATTTTACCCCTGTGGGATATATATTCTACCCACACACATTTGGAATTCTCCTGGGGTACCCTCACACATATTATTCCCTCATTTAGTGGATATTTTCACAAAAAGTGAAATTTTCAAAAATCCAGAAAATTGGCTGAAAATGACTAAATATCAAGGACTCGTTGGGCGAATCGCTCTGGAACTGAAATCGGAATGCTCACTGACATTTCCCCTATCTGAAAGTCTGATAAACGTCGGAAAAATGAATAAGTCCAAAAAAAAATTTTTTTCAACTTTTTTCAATTTTACCCCCGTGGGATATATATTCTACCGACACACATTTGGAACTCTCCTGGGGTACCCTCACACATATTATTCCCTCATTTAGTGGATATTTTCACAAAAAGTGAAATTTTCAAAAATCCAGAAAATTGGCTGAAAATGACTAAATATCAAGGACTCATTGGGCGAATCGCTCTGGAACTGAAATCGGAATGCTCACTGACATTTCCCCTATCTGAAAATCTGATAAACGGCGGAAAAATGAATAAGTCCAAAAGAAAAAATTTTTAAACTTTTTTCAATTTTACCCCCGTGGGATATATATTCTACCCACACACTTTTGGAACTGTCCTGGTGTACCCTCACACATATTATTCCCTCATTTAGTGGATATTTTCACAAAAAAGTGAAATTTTCAAAAATCCAGAAAATTGGCTGAAAATGACTAAATATCAAGGACTCATTGGGCGAATCGCTCTGGAACTGAAATCTGAACGCTCACTGACATTTCCCCTATCAGAAAGTCTGATAAACGTGGGAAAAATGACTAAGTCCAAAAAAAAAAAAGTTTCAATTTTTTTCAATTTTACCCCTGTGGGATATATATTCTACCCACACACATTTGGAACTCTCCTGGGGTACCCTCACACATATTATTCCCTCATTTAGTGGATATTTTCACAAAAAAGTGAAATTTTCAAAAATCCAGAAACTTGGCTGAAAAAGACTAAATATCAAGGACTCAATGGGCGAACCGCTCTGGAACTGAAATCGGAACGCTCACTGACATTTCCCCTATCTGAAAATCTGATAAACGGCGGAAAAATGAATAAGTCCAAAAGAAAAAAATTTTAAACTTTTTTCAATTTTACCCCCGTGGGATATATATTCTACCCACACACTTTTGGAACTCTCCTGGTGTACCCTCACACATATTATTCCCTCATTTAGTGGATATTTTCACAAAAAAGTGAAATTTTCAAAAATCCAGAAAATTGGCTGAAAATGACTAAATATCAAGGACTCATTGGGCGAATCGCTCTGGAACTGAAATCTGAACGCTCACTGACATTTCCCCTATCAGAAAGTCTGATAAACGTGGGAAAAATGACTAAGTCCAAAAAAAAAAAAGTTTCAATTTTTTTCAATTTTACCCCTGTGGGATATATATTCTACCCACACACATTTGGAACTCTCCTGGGGTACCCTCACACATATTATTCCCTCATTTAGTGGATATTTTCACAAAAAAGTGAAATTTTCAAAAATCCAGAAACTTGGCTGAAAAAGACTAAATATCAAGGACTCAATGGGCGAACCGCTCTGGAACTGAAATCGGAACGCTCACTGACATTTCCCCTATCTGAAAATCTGATAAACGGCGGAAAAATGAATAAGTCCAAAAGAAAAAAATTTTAAACTTTTTTCAATTTTACCCCCGTGGGATATATATTCTACCCACACACTTTTGGAACTCTCCTGGTGTACCCTCACACATATTATTCCCTCATTTAGTGGATATTTTCACAAAAAAGTGAAATTTTCAAAAATCCAGAAAATTGGCTGAAAATGGCTAAATATCAAGGACTCATTGGGCGAATCGCTCTGGAACTGAAATCTGAACGCTCACTGACATTTCCCCTATCTGAAAGTCTGATAAACGCCGGATAAATGACTAAGTCCAAAAAAAACAATTTTTCAATTTTTTTCAATTTTACCCCCATGGTATATATATTCTACCCACACACATTTGGAACTCTTCTGGGGTACCCTCACACATATTATTCCCTCATTTAGTGGATATTTTCACAAAAAGTAAAATTTTCAAAAATCCAGAAAATTAGCTGAAAAAGACTAAATATCAAGGACTCAATGGGCGAACCGCTCTGGAACTGAAATCGGAACGCTCACTGACATTTCCCCTATCTGAAAATCTGATAAACGGCGGAAAAATAAGTCCAAAAGAAAAAAATTTTAAACTTTTTTCAATTTTACCCCCGTGGGATATATATTCTACCCACACACTTTTGGAACTCTCCTGGTGTACCCTCACACATATTATTCCCTCATTTAGTGGATATTTTCACAAAAAAGTGAAATTTTCAAAAATCCAGAAAATTGGCTGAAAATGACTAAATATCAAGGACTCATTGGGCGAATCGCTCTGGAACTGAAATCTGAACGCTCACTGACATTTCCCCTATCTGAAAATCTGATAAACGGCGGAAAAATAAGTCCAAATGAAAAAAATTTTAAACTTTTTTCAATTTTACCCCCGTGTGATATATATTCTACCCACACACTTTTGGAACTCTCCTGGTGTACCCTCACACATATTATTCCCTCATTTAGTGGATATTTTCACAAAAAAGTGAAATTTTCAAAAATCCAGAAAATTGGCTGAAAATGACTAAATATCAAGGACTCATTGGGCGAATCGCTCTGGAACTGAAATCTGAACGCTCACTGACATTTCCCCTATCAGAAAGTCTGACAAACGTGGGAAAAATGACTAAGTCCAAAAAAAAAAAAGTTTCAATTTTTTTCAATTTTACCCCTGTGGGATATATATTCTACCCACACACATTTGGAACTCTCCTGGGGTACCCTCACACATATTATTCCCTCATTTAGTGGATATTTTCAAAAAAAGTGAAATTTTCAAAAATCCAGAAAATTGGCTGAAAATGACTAAATATCAAGGACTCGTTGGGCGAATCGCTCTGGAACTGAAATCGGAATGCTCACTGACATTTCCCCTATCTGAAAGTCTGATAAACGTTGGAAAAATGACTAAGTCCAAAAAAAATTTTTTAAACTTTTTTCAATTTTACCCCCGTGGGATATATATTCTACCCACACACATTTGGAACTCTTCTGGGGTACCCTCACACATATTATTCCCTCATTTAGTGGATATTTTCACAAAAAAGTGAAATGTTCAAAAATCCAGAAAATTGTCTGAAAATGACTAAATATCAAGGACTCATTGGACGAATCGTTCTGGAACTGAAATCTGAACGCTCACTGACATTTCCCCTATCAGAAAGTCTGATAAACGTGGGAAAAATGACTAAGTCTAAAAAAAAAAAAAGTTTCAATTTTTTTCAATTTTACCCCTGTGGGATATATATTCTACCCACACACATTTGGAACTCTCCTGGGGTCCCCTCACACATATTATTCCCTCATTTAGTGGATATTTTCACAAAAAGTGAAATTTTCAAAAATCCAGAAAATTGGCTGAAAATGACTAAATATCAAGGACTCATTGGGCGAATCGCTCTGGAACTGAAATCGGAATGCTCACTGACATTTCCCCTATCTGAAAATCTGATAAACGGCGGAAAAATGAATAAGTCCAAAAGAAAAAATTTTTAAACTTTTTTCAATTTTACCCCCGTGGGATATATATTCTACCCACACACTTTTGGAACTCTCCTGGTGTACCCTCACACATATTATTCCCTCATTTAGTGGATATTTTCACAAAAAAGTGAAATTTTCAAAAATCCAGAAAATTGGCTGAAAATGACTAAATATCAAGGACTCATTGGGCGAATCGCTCTGGAACTGAAATCTGAACGCTCACTGACATTTCCCCTATCAGAAAATCTGATAAACGTGGGAAAAATGACTAAGTCCAAAAAAAAAAAAGTTTCAATTTTTTTCAATTTTACCCCTGTGGGATATATATTCTACCCACACACATTTGGAATTCTCCTGGGGTACCCTCACACATATTATTCCCTCATTTAGTGGATATTTTCACAAAAAGTGAAATTTTCAAAAATCCAGAAAATTGGCTGAAAATGACTAAATATCAAGGACTCGTTGGGCGAATCGCTCTGGAACTGAAATCGGAATGCTCACTGACATTTCCCCTATCTGAAAGTCTGATAAACGTCGGAAAAATGAATAAGTCCAAAAAAAATTTTTTTTCAACTTTTTTCAATTTTACCCCCGTGGGATATATATTCTACCGACACACATTTGGAACTCTCCTGGGGTACCCTCACACATATTATTCCCTCATTTAGTGGATATTTTCACAAAAAGTGAAATTTTCAAAAATCCAGAAAATTGGCTGAAAATGACTAAATATCAAGGACTCATTGGGCGAATCGCTCTGGAACTGAAATCGGAATGCTCACTGACATTTCCCCTATCTGAAAATCTGATAAACGGCGGAAAAATGAATAAGTCCAAAAGAAAAAATTTTTAAACTTTTTTCAATTTTACCCCCGTGGGATATATATTCTACCCACACACTTTTGGAACTGTCCTGGTGTACCCTCACACATATTATTCCCTCATTTAGTGGATATTTTCACAAAAAAGTGAAATTTTCAAAAATCCAGAAAATTGGCTGAAAATGACTAAATATCAAGGACTCATTGGGCGAATCGCTCTGGAACTGAAATCTGAACGCTCACTGACATTTCCCCTATCAGAAAGTCTGATAAACGTGGGAAAAATGACTAAGTCCAAAAAAAAAAAAGTTTCAATTTTTTTCAATTTTACCCCTGTGGGATATATATTCTACCCACACACATTTGGAACTCTCCTGGGGTACCCTCACACATATTATTCCCTCATTTAGTGGATATTTTCACAAAAAAGTGAAATTTTCAAAAATCCAGAAACTTGGCTGAAAAAGACTAAATATCAAGGACTCAATGGGCGAACCGCTCTGGAACTGAAATCGGAACGCTCACTGACATTTCCCCTATCTGAAAATCTGATAAACGGCGGAAAAATGAATAAGTCCAAAAGAAAAAAATTTTAAACTTTTTTCAATTTTACCCCCGTGGGATATATATTCTACCCACACACTTTTGGAACTCTCCTGGTGTACCCTCACACATATTATTCCCTCATTTAGTGGATATTTTCACAAAAAAGTGAAATTTTCAAAAATCCAGAAAATTGGCTGAAAATGACTAAATATCAAGGACTCATTGGGCGAATCGCTCTGGAACTGAAATCTGAACGCTCACTGACATTTCCCCTATCAGAAAGTCTGATAAACGTGGGAAAAATGACTAAGTCCAAAAAAAAAAAAGTTTCAATTTTTTTCAATTTTACCCCTGTGGGATATATATTCTACCCACACACATTTGGAATTCTCCTGGGGTACCCTCACACATATTATTCCCTCATTTAGTGGATATTTTCACAAAAAGTGAAATTTTCAAAAATCCAGAAAATTGGCTGAAAATGACTAAATATCAAGGACTCGTTGGGCGAATCGCTCTGGAACTGAAATCGGAATGCTCACTGACATTTCCCCTATCTGAAAGTCTGATAAACGTCGGAAAAATGAATAAGTCCAAAAAAAAATTTTTTTCAACTTTTTTCAATTTTACCCCCGTGGGATATATATTCTACCGACACACATTTGGAACTCTCCTGGGGTACCCTCACACATATTATTCCCTCATTTAGTGGATATTTTCACAAAAAAGTGAAATTTTCAAAAATCCAGAAACTTGGCTGAAAAATACTAAATATCAAGGACTCAATGGGCGAACCGCTCTGGAACTGAAATCGGAACGCTCACTGACATTTCCCCTATCTGAAAATCTGATAAACGGCGGAAAAATGAATAAGTCCAAAAGAAAAAATTTTTAAACTTTTTTCAATTTTACCCCCGTGGGATATATATTCTACCCACACACTTTTGGAACTCTCCTGGTGTACCCTCACACATATTATTCCCTCATTTAGTGGATATTTTCACAAAAAAGTGAAATTTTCAAAAATCCAGAAAATTGGCTGAAAATGACTAAATATCAAGGACTCATTGGGCGAATCGTTCTGGAACTGAAATCTGAACGCTCACTGACATTTCCCCTTTCAGAAAGTCTGATAAACGCGGGAAAAATGACTAAGTCCAAAATAAAAAATTTTCAACTTTTTTCAATTTTACCCCAGTGGGATATATATTATACCCAAACACATTTGGAACTCTCCTGGGGTACCCTCACACATATTATTCCCTCATTTAGTGGATATTTTCACAAAAATGAAATTTTCAAAAATCCAGAAAATTGGCTGAAAATGACTAAATATCAAGGACTCATTGGGCGAATCGCTCTGGAACTGAAATCGGAACGATCACTGACATTTCCCCAATCTGAAAGTCTGATAAACGTCGGAAAAATGAATAAGTCCAAAAAAAAATTTTTTTCAACTTTTTTCAATTTTACCCCCGTGGGATATATATTCTACCCACACACATTTGGAACTCTCCTGGTGTACCCTCACACATATTATTCCCTCATTTAGTGGATATTTTCACAAAAAAGTGAAATTTTCAAAAATCCAGAAAATTGGCTGAAAATGACTAAATATCAAGGACTCATTTTGCGAATCGCTCTGGAACTGAAATCGGAATGCTCACTGACATTTCCCCTATCTGAAAGTCTGATAAACGGCGGAAAAATGAATAAGTCCAAAAAAAAAATTTTTAAAATTTTTTTCAATTTTACCCCCGTGGGATATATATTCTACCCACACACATTTGGAACTCTCCTGGTGTACCCTCACACATATTATTCCCTCATTTAGTGGATATTTTCACAAATAAGTGAAATTTTCAAAAATCCAGAAAATTGGCTGAAAATGACTAAATATCAAGGACTCGTTGGGTGAATCGCTCTAGAACTGAAATCGGAACGCTCACTGACATTTCCCCTATCTGAAAGTCTGATAAACGTTGCAAAAATGACATAGTCCAAAAAAAAATTTTTTAAACTTTTTTCAATTTTACCCTCGTGGGATATATATTCTACCCACACACATTTGGTACTCTCCTGGGGTACCCTCACACATATTATTCCCTCATTTAGTGGATATTTTCACAAAAAAGTGAAATTTTCAAAAATCCAGAAACTTGGCTGAAAACGACTAAATATCAAGGACTCGTTGGGCGAATCGCTCTGGAACTGAAATCGGAACGCTCACTGACATTTCCCCTATCTGAAAGTCTGATAAACGTCGGAAAAATGAATAAGTCCAAAAAAATATTTTTTTCAACTTTTTTCAATTTTACACCCGTGGGATATATATTCTACCCAAACACATTTGGAACTCTCCTGGGGTACCCTCACACATATTATTCCCTCATTTAGTGGATATTTTCACAAAAAAGTGAAATTTTAAAAAATCCAGAAACTTGGCTGAAAACGACTAAATATCAAGGACTCAATGGGCGAACTGCTCTGGAACTGAAATCGGAACGCTCACTGACATTTCCCCTATCTGAAAGTCTGATAAACGGCGGAAAAATGAATAAGTCCAAAAAAAAATTTTTTTCAACTTTTTTCAATTTTACACCCGTGGGATATATATTCTACCCACACACTTTTGGAACTCTCCTGGGGTACCCTCACACATATTATTCCCTCATTTAGTGGATATTTTCACAAAAAGTGAAATTTTCAAAAATCCAGAAAATTGGCTGAAAATGACTAAATATCAAGGACTCATTGGGCGAATCGCTCTGGAACTGAAATCGGAATGCTCACTGACATTTCCCCTATCTGAAAGTCTGATAAACGTTGCAAAAATGACTTAGTCCAAAAAAAAAATTTTTAAACTTTTTTCAATTTTACCCCCGTGGGATATATATTCTACCCACACACATTTGGTACTCTCCTGGGGTACCCTCACACATATTATTCCCTCATTTAGTGGATATTTTCACAAAAAAGTGAAATTTTCAAAAATCCAGAAACTTGGCTGAAAACGACTAAATATCAAGGACTCGTTGGGCGAATCGCTCTGGAACTGAAATCGGAACGCTCACTGACATTTCCCCTATCTGAAAGTCTGATAAACGTCGGAAAAATGAATAAGTCCAAAAAAATATTTTTTTCAACTTTTTTCAATTTTACACCCGTGGGATATATATTCTACCCAAACACATTTGGAACTCTCCTGGGGTACCCTCACACATATTATTCCCTCATTTAGTGGATATTTTCACAAAAAAGTGAAATTTTAAAAAATCCAGAAACTTGGCTGAAAACGACTAAATATCAAGGACTCATTGGGCAAATCGCTCTGGAACTGAAATCGGAACGTTCACTGACATTTCCCCTATCTGAAAGTCTGATAAACGGCGGAAAAATGAATAAGTCCAGAAAAAAAATTTTTTCAACTTTTTTCAATTTTACCCCCGTGGGATATATATTCTACTCACACACATTTGGAACTCTCCTGGGGTACCCTCACACATATTATTCAATCATTTAGTGGATATTTTCACAAAAAAGTGAAATTTTCAAAAATCCAGAAAATTGGCTGAAAATGACTAAATATCAAGGACTCGTTGGGCGAATCGCTCTGGAACTGAAATCGGAACGCTCACCGACATTTCCCCTATCTGAAAGTCTGATAAACACCGGAAAAATGACTAAGTCCAAAAAACAAAATTTTTCAATTGTTTTCAATTTTACCCCGGTGGGATATATATTCTACCCACACACATTTGGAACTCTCCTGGGGTACCCACACACATATTATTCCCTCATTTAGTGGATATTTTCACAAAAAAGTGAAATTTTCAAAAATCCAGAAACTTGGCTGAAAACGACTAAATATCAAGGACTCATTGGGCGAATCGCTTTGGAACTGAAATCGGAACGGTCACTGACATTTCCCCTATCTGATAGTCTGACAAACGGCGGAAAAATGAATAAGTCGAAAAAAAAAATTTTTAAAACTTTTTTCAATTTTACCCCCGTGGGATATATATTCTACCTACACACATTTGGAAATCTCCTGGGGTTCCCTCACACATATTATTCCCTCATTTAGTGGATATTTTCACAAAAAAGTGAAATTTTCAAAAATCCAGAAAATTGGCTGAAAATGACTAAATATCAAGGACTCGTTGGGCGAATCGCTCTGGAACTGAAATCGGAACGCTCACTGACATTTCCCTATCTGAAAGTCTGATAAACGCCGGAAAAATGACTAAGTCCAAAAAACAAAATTTTTCAATTGTTTTCAATTTTACCCCGGTGGGATATATATTCTACCCACACACATTTGGAAATCTCCTGGGGTTCCCTCACACATATTATTCCCTCATTTAGTGGATATTTTCACAAAAAAGTGAAATTTTCAAAAATCCAGAAAATTGGCTGAAAATGACTAAATATCAAGGACTCGTTGGGCGAATCGCTCTGGAACTGAAATCGGAACGCTCACTGACATTTCCCTATCTGAAAGTCTGATAAACGCCGGAAAAATGACTAAGTCCAAAAAACAAAATTTTTCAATTGTTTTCAATTTTACCCCGGTGGGATATATATTCTACCCACACACATTTGGAACTCTCCTGGGGTACCCACACACATATTATTCCCTCATTTAGTGGATATTTTCCCAAAAAAGTGAAATTTTCAAAAATCCAGAAACTTGGCTGAAAACGACTAAATATCAAGGACTCATTGGGCAAATCGCTCTGGAACTGAAATCGGAACGTTCACTGACATTTCCCCTATCTGAAAGTCTGATAAACGGCGGAAAAATGAATAAGTCCAGAAAAAAATTTTTTTCAACTTTTTTCAATTTTACCCCCGTGGGATATATATTCTACTCACACACATTTGGAACTCTCCTGGGGTACCCTCACACATATTATTCAATCATTTAGTGGATATTTTCACAAAAAAGTGAAATTTTCAAAAATCCAGAAACTTGGCTGAAAACGACTAAATATCAAGGACTCATTGGGCGAATCGCTTTGGAACTGAAATCGGAACGCTCACTGACATTTCCCCTATCTGATAGTCTGACAAACGGCGGAAAAATGAATAAGTCTAAAAAAAAAATTTTTAAAACTTTTTTCAATTTTACCCCCGTGGGATATATATTCTACCCACACACATTTGGAAATCTCCTGGGGTTCCCTCACACATATTATTCCCTCATTTATTGGATATTTTCACAAAAAAGTGAAATTTTCAAAAATCTAGAAAATTGGCTGAAAATGACTAAATATCAAGGACTCGTTGGGCGAATCGCTCTGGAACTGAAATCGGAACGCTCACTGACATTTCCCCTATCTGAAAGTCTGATAAACGTCAGAAAAATTAATAAGTCCAAAAAAAAATTTTTTTCAACTTTTTTCAATTTTACCCCCGTGGGATATATATTCTACCCACACACATTTGGAACTCTCCTGGGGTACCCTCACACATATTATTCCCTCATTTAGTGGATATTTTCACAAAAAAGTGAAATTTTCAAAAATCCAAAAAATTGGCTGAAAATGACTAAATATCAAGGACTCATTGGGCGAATCGTTCTGGAACTGAAATCGGAACGCTCACTGACATTTCCCCTATCAGAATGTCTGATAAACGCCGGAAAAATGACTAAGTAAAAAAAAAAAATGTTTAAATTTTTTTCAATTTTACCCCCGTGGGATATATATTCTACCCACACACATTTGGTACTCTCCTGGGGTACCCTCACACATATTATTCCCTCATTTAGTGGATATTTTCACAAAAAAGTGAAATATTCCAAAATCCAGAAAATTGGCTGAAAACGACTAAATATCAAGGACTCATTGGGTGAATCGCTCTGGAACTGAAATCGGAACGATCACTGACATTTGCCTTTCTGAAAGTCTGATAAACGTCGGAAAAATGAATAAGTCCAAAAAAATATTTTTTTCAACTTTTTTCAATTTTACACCCGTGGGATATATATTCTACCCACACACTTTTGGAACTCTCCTGGGGTACCCTCACACATATTATTCCCTCATTTAGTGGATATTTTCACAAAAAGTGAAATTTTCAAAAATCCAGAAAATTGGCTGAAAATGACTAAATATCAAGGACTCGTTGGGCAAATCGCTCTGGAACTGAAATCGGAACGCTCACTGACATTTCCCCTATCTGAAAGTCTGATAAACGTTGGAAAAATGACTAAGTCCAAAAAAAAAATTTTTCAACTTTTTTCAATTTTACCCCCGTGGGATATATATTCTACCCACACACATTTGGAACTCTCCTGGGGTACCCTCACACATATTATTCCCTCATTTAGTGGATATTTTCACAAAAAAGTGAAATTTTCAAAAATCCAGAAACTTGGCTGAAAACAACTAAATATCAAGGACTCAATGGGCGAACCGCTCTGGAACTGAAATCTGAACGCTCACTGACATTTCACCTATCAGAAAGTCTGATAAACGGCGGAAAAATGAATAAGTCCAGAAAAAAAATTTTTTCAACTTTTTTCAATTTTACCCCCGTGGGATATATATTCTACTCACACACATTTGGAACTCTCCTGGGGTACCCTCACACATATTATTCAATCATTTAGTGGATATTTTCACAAAAAAGTGAAATTTTCAAAAATCCAGAAAATTGGCTGAAAATGACTAAATATCAAGGACTCGTTGGGCGAATCGCTCTGGAACTGAAATCGGAACGCTCACCGACATTTCCCCTATCTGAAAGTCTGATAAACACCGGAAAAATGACTAAGTCCAAAACACAAAATTTTTCAATTGTTTTCAATTTTACCCCGGTGGGATATATATTCTACCCACACACATTTGGAACTCTCCTGGGGTACCCACACACATATTATTCCCTCATTTAGTGGATATTTTCACAAAAAAGTGAAATTTTCAAAAATCCAGAAACTTGGCTGAAAACGACTAAATATCAAGGACTCATTGGGCGAATCGCTTTGGAACTGAAATCGGAACGGTCACTGACATTTCCCCTATCTGATAGTCTGACAAACGGCGGAAAAATGAATAAGTCGAAAAAAAAAATTTTTAAAACTTTTTTCAATTTTACCCCCGTGGGATATATATTCTACCTACACACATTTGGAAATCTCCTGGGGTTCCCTCACACATATTATTCCCTCATTTAGTGGATATTTTCACAAAAAAGTGAAATTTTCAAAAATCCAGAAAATTGGCTGAAAATGACTAAATATCAAGGACTCGTTGGGCGAATCGCTCTGGAACTGAAATCGGAACGCTCACTGACATTTCCCTATCTGAAAGTCTGATAAACGCCGGAAAAATGACTAAGTCCAAAAAACAAAATTTTTCAATTGTTTTCAATTTTACCCCGGTGGGATATATATTCTACCCACACACATTTGGAAATCTCCTGGGGTTCCCTCACACATATTATTCCCTCATTTAGTGGATATTTTCACAAAAAAGTGAAATTTTCAAAAATCCAGAAAATTGGCTGAAAATGACTAAATATCAAGGACTCGTTGGGCGAATCGCTCTGGAACTGAAATCGGAACGCTCACTGACATTTCCCTATCTGAAAGTCTGATAAACGCCGGAAAAATGACTAAGTCCAAAAAACAAAATTTTTCAATTGTTTTCAATTTTACCCCGGTGGGATATATATTCTACCCACACACATTTGGAACTCTCCTGGGGTACCCACACACATATTATTCCCTCATTTAGTGGATATTTTCACAAAAAAGTGAAATTTTCAAAAATCCAGAAACTTGGCTGAAAACGACTAAATATCAAGGACTCATTGGGCAAATCGCTCTGGAACTGAAATCGGAACGTTCACTGACATTTCCCCTATCTGAAAGTCTGATAAACGGCGGAAAAATGAATAAGTCCAGAAAAAAATTTTTTTCAACTTTTTTCAATTTTACCCCCGTGGGATATATATTCTACTCACACACATTTGGAACTCTCCTGGGGTACCCTCACACATATTATTCAATCATTTAGTGGATATTTTCACAAAAAAGTGAAATTTTCAAAAATCCAGAAACTTGGCTGAAAACGACTAAATATCAAGGACTCATTGGGCGAATCGCTTTGGAACTGAAATCGGAACGCTCACTGACATTTCCCCTATCTGATAGTCTGACAAACGGCGGAAAAATGAATAAGTCTAAAAAAAAAATTTTTAAAACTTTTTTCAATTTTACCCCCGTGGGATATATATTCTACCCACACACATTTGGAAATCTCCTGGGATTCCCTCACACATATTATTCCCTCATTTATTGGATATTTTCACAAAAAAGTGAAATTTTCAAAAATCTAGAAAATTGGCTGAAAATGACTAAATATCAAGGACTCGTTGGGCGAATCGCTCTGGAACTGAAATCGGAACGCTCACTGACATTTCCCCTATCTGAAAGTCTGATAAACGTCAGAAAAATTAATAAGTCCAAAAAAAAATTTTTTTCAACTTTTTTCAATTTTACCCCCGTGGGATATATATTCTACCCACACACATTTGGAACTCTCCTGGGGTACCCTCACACATATTATTCCCTCATTTAGTGGATATTTTCACAAAAAAGTGAAATTTTCAAAAATCCAAAAAATTGGCTGAAAATGACTAAATATCAAGGACTCATTGGGCGAATCGTTCTGGAACTGAAATCGGAACGCTCACTGACATTTCCCCTATCAGAATGTCTGATAAACGCCGGAAAAATGACTAAGTAAAAAAAAAAAATGTTTAAATTTTTTTCAATTTTACCCCCGTGGGATATATATTCTACCCACACACATTTGGTACTCTCCTGGGGTACCCTCACACATATTATTCCCTCATTTAGTGGATATTTTCACAAAAAAGTGAAATATTCCAAAATCCAGAAAATTGGCTGAAAACGACTAAATATCAAGGACTCATTGGGTGAATCGCTCTGGAACTGAAATCGGAACGATCACTGACATTTGCCTTTCTGAAAGTCTGATAAACGTCGGAAAAATGAATAAGTCCAAAAAAATATTTTTTTCAACTTTTTTCAATTTTACACCCGTGGGATATATATTCTACCCACACACTTTTGGAACTCTCCTGGGGTACCCTCACACATATTATTCCCTCATTTAGTGGATATTTTCACAAAAAGTGAAATTTTCAAAAATCCAGAAAATTGGCTGAAAATGACTAAATATCAAGGACTCGTTGGGCAAATCGCTCTGGAACTGAAATCGGAACGCTCACTGACATTTCCCCTATCTGAAAGTCTGATAAACGTTGGAAAAATGACTAAGTCCAAAAAAAAAATTTTTCAACTTTTTTCAATTTTACCCCCGTGGGATATATATTCTACCCACACACATTTGGAACTCTCCTGGGGTACCCTCACACATATTATTCCCTCATTTAGTGGATATTTTCACAAAAAAGTGAAATTTTCAAAAATCCAGAAAATTGTGTGAAAACGACTAAATATCAAGGACTCATTGGGCAAATCGCTCTGGAACTGAAATCGGAACGTTCACTGACATTTCCCCTATCTGAAAGTCTGATAAACGGCGGAAAAATGAATAAGTCCAGAAAAAAAAATTTTTCAACTTTTTTCAATTTTACCCCCGTGGGATATATATTCTACCCACACACATTTGGAACTCTCCTGGGGTACCCACACACATATTATTCCCTCATTTAGTGGATATTTTCACAAAAAAGTGAAATTTTCAAAAATCCAGAAACTTGGCTGAAAACGACTAAATATCAAGGACTCATTGGGCGAATCGCTTTGGAACTGAAATCGGAACGCTCACTGACATTTCCCCTATCTTGAAAGTCTGACAAACGGCGGAAAAATGAATAAGTCGAAAAAAAAAATTTTTAAAACTTTTTTCAATTTTACCCCCGTGGGATATATATTCTACCCACACACATTTGGAAATCTCCTGGGGTTCCCTCACACATATTATTCCCTCATTTAGTGGATATTTTCACAAATAAGTGAAATTTTCAAAAATCCAGAAAATTGGCTGAAAATGACTAAATATCAAGGACTCGTTGGGCGAATCGCTCTGGAACTGAAATCGGAACGCTCACTGACATTTCCCTATCTGAAAGTCTGATAAACGCCGGAAAAATAACTAAGTCCAAAAAACAAAATTTTTCAATTTTTTTCAATTTTACCCCCGTGGGATATATATTCTACCCACACACATTTGGAACTCTCCTGGGGTACCCTCACACATATTATTCCCTCAATTAGTGGATATTTTCACAAAAAAGTGAAATTTTCAAAAATCCAGAGAATTGGCTGAAAACGACTAAATATCAAGGACTCATTCGGCGAATCGCTCTGGAACTGAAACCGGAATGCTCACTGACATTTCCCCTATCTGAAAGTCTGATGAACGCCGGAAAAATGAATAAGTCCAAAGAAAAAATTTTTTCAACTTTTTTCAATTTTACCCCCGTGGGATATATATTCTACCCACACACATTTGGAAATCTCCTGGGGTACCCTCACACATATTATTCCCTCATTTAGTGGATATTTTCACAAAAAAGTGAAATCTTCAAAAATCCAGAAAATTGGCTGAAAATGACTAAATATCAAGGACTCGTTGGGCGAATCGCTCTGGAACTGAAATCGGAAAGCTCACTGACATTTCCCCTATCTGAAAGTCTGATAAACGCCGGAAAAATGACTAAGTAAAAAAAAAAAAACTTTTCAATTTTTTTCAATTTTACCCCCGTGGGATATATATTCTACCCACACACATTTGGAACTCTCCTGGGGTACCCTCACACATATTATTCCCTCATTTAGTGGTTATTTTCACAAAAAAGGGAAATTTTCAAAAGTCCAGAAAATTGGCTGAAAATGACTAAATATCAAGGACTCGTTGGACGAACCGCTCTGGAACTGAAATTGGAACGCTCACTGACATTTTCCCTATCTGAAAGTCTGATAAACGCCGGAAAAATAACTAAGTCCAAAAAACAAAATTTTTCAATTTTTTTCAATTTTACCCCCGTGGGATATATATTCTACCCACACACATTTGGAACTCTCCTGGGGTACCCTCACACATATTATTCCCTCATTTAGTGGATATTTTCACAAAAAAGTGAAATTTTCAAAAATCCAGAAAATTAGCTGAAAATGACTAAATATCAAGGACTCGTTGGGCGAAGCGCTCTGGAACTGAAATCGGAACGCTCACTGACATTTCCCCTATCTGAAAGTCTGACAAACGGCGGAAAAATGAATAAGTCGAAAAAAAAAATTTTTCAAACTTTTTTCAATTTTACCCCGGTGGGATATATATTCTACCCACACACATTTGGAAATCTCCTGGGGTACCCTCACACATATTATTCCCTCATTTAGTGGATATTTTCACAAAAAAGTGAAATTTTCAAAAATCCAGAAAATTGGGTGAAAAGGACTCATTCGGCGAATCACTCTGGAACGGAAATCGGAACACTCACTGACATTTCCCCTATCTGAAAGTCTGATAAACGGCGGAAAAATGAATACGTCGAAAAAAAAATTTTTTCAAACTTTTTTCAATTTTACCCCGGTGGGATGTATATTCTACCCACACACATTTGGAAATCTCCTGGGGTACCCTCACACATATTATTCCCTCATTTAGTGGATATTTTCACAAAAAAGTGAAATTTTCAAAAATCCAGAAAATTGGGTGAAAATGACTAAATATCAAGGACTCATTCGGCGAATCGCTCTGGAACTGAAATCGGAACACTCACTGACATTTCCCCTATCTGAAAGTCTGATAAACGGCGGAAAAATGAATAAGTCCAAAAAAAAAATTTTTTAAACTTTTTTCAATTTTACCCCCGTGGGATATTTATTCTACCCACACACATTTGGAACTCTCCTGGGGTACCCTCACACATATTATTCCCTCAATTAGTGGATATTTTCACAAAAAAGTGAAATTTTCAAAAATCCAGAGAATTGGCTGAAAACGACTAAATATCAAGGACTCATTCGGCGAATCGCTCTGGAACTGAAACCGGAATGCTCACTGACATTTCCCCTATCTGAAAGTCTGATGAACGCCGGAAAAATGAATAAGTCCAAAGAAAAATTTTTTTCAACTTTTTTCAATTTTACCCCCGTGGGATATATATTCTATCCACACACATTTGGAAATCTCCTGGGGTACCCTCACACATATTATTCCCTCATTTAGTGGATATTTTCACAAAAAAGTGAAATCTTCAAAAATCCAGAAAATTGGCTGAAAATTACTAAATATCAAGGACTCGTTGGGCGAATCGCTCTGGAACTGAAATCGGAAAGCTCACTGACATTTCCCCTATCTGAAAGTCTGATAAACGCCGGAAAAATGACTAAGTCAAAAAAAAAAAACTTTTCAATTTTTTTCAATTTTACCCGCGTGGGATATATATTCTACCCACACACATTTGGAACTCTCCTGGGGTGCCCTCACACATATTATTCCCTCATTTAGTGGTTATTTTCACAAAAAAGGGAAATTTTCAAAAATCCAGAAAATTGGCTGAAAACGACTAAATATCAAGGACTCAATGGGCGAATCGCTCTGGAACTGAAACCGGAATGCTCACTGACATTTCCCCTATCTGAAAGTCTGATGAACGCCGGAAAAATGAATAAGTCCAAAGAAAAAATGTTTTCAACTTTTTTCAATTTTACCCCCGTGGGATATATATTCTACCCACACACATTTGGAAATCTCCTGGGGTACCCTCACACATATTATTCCCTCATTTAGTGGATATTTTCACAAAAAAGTGAAATTTTCAAAAATCCAGAGAATTGGCTGAAAACGACTAAATATCAAGGACTCATTCGGCGAATCGCTCTGGAACTGAAACCGGAATGCTCACTGACATTTCCCCTATCTGAAAGTCTGATAAACGCCGGAAAAATGAATAAGTCCAAAGAAAAAATTTTTTCAACTTTTTTCAATTTTACCCCCGTGGGATATATATTCTACCCACACACATTTGGAAATCTCCTGGGGTACCCTCACACATATTATTCCCTCATTTAGTGGATATTTTCACAAAAAAGTGAAATCTTCAAAAATCCAGAAAATTGGCTGAAAATGACTAAATATCAAGGACTCGTTGGGCGAATCGCTCTGGAACTGAAATCGGAAAGCTCACTGACATTTCCCCTATCTGAAAGTCTGATAAACGCCGGAAAAATGACTAAGTAAAAAAAAAAAACTTTTCAATTTTTTTCAATTTTACCCCCGTGGGATATATATTCTACCCACACACATTTGGAACTCTCCTGGGGTGCCATCACACATATTATTCCCTCATTTAGTGGTTATTTTCACAAAAAAGGGAAATTTTCAAAAATCCAGAAAATTGGCTGAAAACGACTAAATATCAAGGACTCGTTGGGCGAATCGCTCTGGAACTGAAATCGGAACGCTCACTGACATTTCCCCTATCTGAAAGTCTGATAAACGCCGTAAAAATGACTAAGTCCAAAAAAAAAAAATTTTTCAATTTTTTTCAATTTTACCCCCGTGGGATATATATTCTACCCACACACATTTGGAACTCTCCTGGGGTACCCTCACACATATTATTCCCTCATTTAGTGGTTATTTTCACAAAAAAGGGAAATTTTCAAAAATCCAGAAAAGTGGCTGAAAATGACTAAATATCAAGGACTCGTTGGACGAACCGCTCTGGAACTGAAATTGGAACGCTCACTGACATTTTCCCTATCTGAAAGTCTGATAAACGCCGGAAAAATAACTAAGTCCAAAAAACAAAATTTTTCAATTTTTTTCAATTTTACCCCCGTGGGATATATATTCTACCCACACACATTTGGAACTCTCCTGGGGTACCCTCACACATATTATTCCCTCATTTAGTGGATATTTTCACAAAAAAGTGAAATTTTCAAAAATCCAGAAAATTAGCTGAAAATGACTAAATATCAAGGACTCGTTGGGCGAAGCGCTCTGGAACTGAAATCGGAACGCTCACTGACATTTCCCCTATCTGAAAGTCTGACAAACGGCGGAAAAATGAATAAGTCGAAAAAAAAAATTTTTCAAACTTTTTTCAATTTTACCCCGGTGGGATATATATTCTACCCACACACATTTGGAAATCTCCTGGGGTACCCTCACACATATTATTCCCTCATTTAGTGGATATTTTCACAAAAAAGTGAAATTTTCAAAAATCCAGAAAATTGGGTGAAAATGACTAAATATCAAGGACTCATTCGGCGAATCGCTCTGGAACGGAAATCGGAACACTCACTGACATTTCCCCTATCTGAAAGTCTGATAAACGGCGGAAAAATGAATAAGTCGAAAAAAAAAAATTTTTAAACTTTTTTCAATTTTACCCCCGTGGGATATTTATTCTACCCACACACATTTGGAACTCTCCTGGGGTACCCTCACACATATTATTCCCTCAATTAGTGGATATTTTCACAAAAAAGTGAAATTTTCAAAAATCCAGAGAATTGGCTGAAAACGACTAAATATCAAGGACTCATTCGGCGAATCGCTCTGGAACTGAAACCGGAATGCTCACTGACATTTCCCCTATCTGAAAGTCTGATGAACGCCGGAAAAATGAATAAGTCCAAAGAAAAAATTTTTTCAACTTTTTTCAATTTTACCCCCGTGGGATATATATTCTACCCACACACATTTGGAAATCTTCTGGGGTACCCTCACACATATTATTCCCTCATTTAGTGGATATTTTCACAAAAAAGTGAAATCTTCAAAAATCCAGAAAATTGGCTGAAAATGACTAAATATCAAGGACTCGTTGGGCGAATCGCTCTGGAACTGAAATCGGAAAGCTCACTGACATTTCCGCTATCTGAAAGTCTGATAAACGCCGGAAAAATGACTAAGTCAAAAAAAAAAAACTTTTCAATTTTTTTCAATTTTACCCCCGTGGGATATATATTCTACCCACACACATTTGGAACTCTCCTGGGGTGCCCTCACACATATTATTCCCTCATTTAGTGGTTATTTTCACAAAAAAGGGAAATTTTCAAAAATCCAGAAAATTGGCTGAAAACGACTAAATATCAAGGACTCGTTGGGCGAATCGCTCTGGAACTGAAATCGGAACGCTCACTGACATTTCCCCTATCTGAAAGTCTGATAAACGCCGGAAAAATGACTAAGTCCAAAAAAAAAAATTTTTCAATTTTTTTCAATTTTACCCCCGTGGGATATATATTCTACCCACACACATTTGGAACTCTCCTGGGGTACCCTCACAAATATTATTCCCTCATTTAGTGGTTATTTTCACAAAAAAGGGAAATTTTCAAAAATCCAGAAAATTGGCTGAAAACGACTAAATATCAAGGACTCATTGGGCAAATCGCTCTGGAACTGAAATCGGAACGCTCACTGACATTGCCCCTATCTGAAAGTCTGAGAAACGGCGGAAAAATGAATAAGTCCCAAAAAAAAAATTTTTCAACTTTTTTCAATTTTACCCCCGTGGGATATATATTCTACCCAGACACATTTGGAACTCTCCTGGGGTACCCTCACACATATTATTCCCTCATTTAGTGGATATTTTCACAAAAAAGTGAAATTTTCAAAAATCCAGAAAATTGGGTGAAAATGACTAAATATCAAGGACTCATTCGGCGAATCGCTCTGGAACTGAAATCGGAACACTCACTGACATTTCCCCTATCTGAAAGTCTGATAAACGGCGGAAAAATGAATAAGTCGAAAAAAAAAAATTTTTAAACTTTTTTCAATTTTACCCCCGTGGGATATTTATTCTACCCACACACATTTGGAACTCTCCTGGGGTACCCTCACACATATTATTCCCTCAATTAGTGGATATTTTCACAAAAAAGTGAAATTTTCAAAAATCCAGAGAATTGGCTGAAAACGACTAAATATCAAGGACTCATTCGGCGAATCGCTCTGGAACTGAAATCGGAAAGCTCACTGACATTTCCCCTATCTGAAAGTCTGATAAACGCCGGAAAAATGACTAAGTCAAAAAAAAAAAACTTTTCAATTTTTTTCAATTTTACCCCCGTGGGATATATATTCTACCCACACACATTTGGAACTCTCCTGGGGTGCCCTCACACATATTATTCCCTCATTTAGTGGTTATTTTCACAAAAAAGGGAAATTTTCAAAAATCCAGAAAATTGGCTGAAAACGACTAAATATCAAGGACTCGTTGGGCGAAGCGCTCTGGAACTGAAATCGGAACGCTCACTGACATTTCCCCTATCTGAAAGTCTGACAAACGGCGGAAAAATGAATACGTCGAAAAAAAAAATTTTTCAAACTTTTTTCAATTTTACCCCGGTGGGATATATATTCTACCCACACACATTTGGAAATCTCCTGGGGTACCCTCACACATATTATTCCCTCATTTAGTGGATATTTTCACAAAAAAGTGAAATTTTCAAAAATCCAGAAAATTGGGTGAAAATGACTAAATATCAAGGACTCATTCGGCGAATCGCTCTGGAACTGAAATCGGAACACTCACTGACATTTCCCCTATCTGAAAGTCTGATAAACGGCGGAAAAATGAATAAGTCCAAAAAAAAAATTTTTTAAACTTTTTTCAATTTTACCCCCGTGGGATATTTATTCTACCCACACACATTTGGAACTCTCCTGGGGTACCCTCACACATATTATTCCCTCAATTAGTGGATATTTTCACAAAAAAGTGAAATTTTCAAAAATCCAGAGAATTGGCTGAAAACGACTAAATATCAAGGACTCATTCGGCGAATCGCTCTGGAACTGAAACCGGAATGCTCACTGACATTTCCCCTATCTGAAAGTCTGATGAACGCCGGAAAAATGAATAAGTCCAAAGAAAATTTTTTTTCAACTTTTTTCAATTTTACCCCCGTGGGATATATATTCTATCCACACACATTTGGAAATCTCCTGGGGTACCCTCACACATATTATTCCCTCATTTAGTGGATATTTTCACAAAAAAGTGAAATCTTCAAAAATCCAGAAAATTGGCTGAAAATTACTAAATATCAAGGACTCGTTGGGCGAATCGCTCTGGAACTGAAATCGGAAAGCTCACTGACATTTCCCCTATCTGAAAGTCTGATAAACGCCGGAAAAATGACTAAGTCAAAAAAAAAAAACTTTTCAATTTTTTTCAATTTTACCCGCGTGGGATATATATTCTACCCACACACATTTGGAACTCTCCTGGGGTGCCCTCACACATATTATTCCCTCATTTAGTGGTTATTTTCACAAAAAAGGGAAATTTTCAAAAATCCAGAAAATTGGCTGAAAACGACTAAATATCAAGGACTCAATGGGCGAATCGCTCTGGAACTGAAATCGGAACACTCACTGACATTTCCCCTATCTGAAAGTCTGATAAACGGCGGAAAAATGAATAAGTCCAAAAAAAAAAATTTTTCAACTTTTTTCAAATTTACCCCCGTGGGATATATATTCTACCCACACACATTTGGAACTCTCCTGGGGTACCCTCACACATATTATTCCCTCATTTAGTGGATATTTTCACAAAAAAGTGAAATTTTCAAAAATCCAGAAAATTGGCTGAAAATGACTAAATATCAAGGACTCGTTGGGCGAATCGCTCTGGAACTAAAATCGGAACGCTCACTGACATTTCCCCTATCTGAAAGTCTGATAAACGCCGGAAAAATGACTAAGTCCAAAAAAAAAAATTTTTCAATTTTTTTCAATTTTACCCCCGTGGGATATATATTCTACCCACACACATTTGGAAATCTCCTGGGGTACCCTCACACATATTATTCCCTCATTTAGTGGATATTTTCACAAAAAAGTGAAATTTTCAAAAATCTAGAAAATTTGCTGAAAACGACTAAATATCAAGGACTCATTCGGCGAATCGCTGTGGAACTGAAATCGGAATGCTCACTGACATTTCCCCTATCTGAAAGTCTAATAAACGATAAAAAATGACTAAGTCCAAAAAAAAATTTTTTTAAACTTTTTTCAATTTTACCCCCGTGGGATATATATTCTACCCACACACATTTTGAAATCTCCTGTGGTACCCTCACACATATTATTCCCTCATTTAGTGGATATTTTCACAAAAAAGTGAAATTTTCAAAAATCCAGAAAATTGGCTGAAAACGAATAAATATCAAGGACTCAATCCGCGAATCGCTCTGGAACTGAAATTGGAATGCTCACTGACATTTCCCCTATCTGAAAGTCTGCTAAACACCGGAAAAATGACTAAGTCCAAAAAAAAATGTTTTTAAACTTTTTTCAATTTTACCCCCGTGGAATATATATTCTACCCACACACATTTGGATCTCTCCTGGGGTACCCTCACACATATTATTTCCTCATTTAGTGGATATTTTCACAAAAAAGTGAAATTTTCAAAAATCCAAAATATTGGCTGAAAACAACTAAATATCAAGGACTCATTGGGCAAATCGCTCTGGAACTGAAATCGGAATGCTCACTGACATTTCCCCTATCTGAAAGTCTGATAAACGTTGGAAAAGTGACTGAGTCAAAAAAAATTTTTTTTTCAACTTTTTACAATTTTACCCCCGTGGGATATTATATTCTACCCACACACATTTGGACCTCTCCTGGGGTACCCTCACACATATTATTCCCTCATTTAGTGGATATTTTCACAAAAAAGTGAAATTTTCAAAAATCCAGAAAATTGGCTGAAAAAGACTAAATATCAAGGACTCATTGGGCAAATCGCTCTGGAACTGAAATCGGAACGCTCACTGACATTTGACCTATCTGAAAGTCTGATAAATGTCGGAAAAATGACTGTCCAAAAAAAAAATTTTTTTCAACTTTTTTTCAATTTTACCCCCGTGGGATATATATTCTACCCACACACATTTTGAACTCTCCTGGGGTACCCTCACACATATTGTTCCCTCATTTAGTGGATATATTCACAAAAAAGTGAAATTTTCAAAAATCCAAAATATTGACTGAAAACAACTAAATATCAAGGACTCATTGGGCAAATCGCTCTGGAACTGAAATCGGAACGCTCACTGACATTTGACCTATCTGAAAGTCTGATAAATGTCGGAAAAATGACTGTCCAAAAAAAAAATTTTTTTCAACTTTTTTCAATTTTACCCCCGTGGGATATATATTCTACCCACACACATTTGGAACTCTCCTGGGGTACCCTCACACATATTATTCCCTCATTTAGTGGATATTTTCACCAAAAAGTGACATTTTCAAAAATCCAGAAAATTGGCTGAAAACGAATATCAAGGACTCATTGGGCGAATCGCTCTGGAACTGAAATCGGAACGCTCACTGACATTTCGCTTATCTGAAAGTCTGATAAACGCCGGAAAAATGACTAAGTCCAAAAAAAGAAATTTTTAAATTTTTTTCAATTTTACTCCCGTGGGATATATATTCTACCCACACACATTTGGAACTCTTCTGGGGTACCCTCACACATATAATTCCCTCAATTAGTGGATATTTTCACAAAAAAGTGAAATTTTCAAAAATCCAGAAAATTGGCTGAAAACGACTAAATATCAAGGACTCATTGGGTGAATGGCTCTGGAACTGAAATTGGAATGCTCACTGACATTTCCCCTATCTGAAAGTTTGATAAACGTTGGAAAAATGACTGAGTCAAAAAAAAAATTTTTTTCAACTTTTTTCAATTTTACCCCCGTGGGATATATGTTCTACTCACACACATTTGGAACTCTCCTGGGGTGTCCTCACACATATTATTCCCTCATTTAGTGGATATTTTCACAAAAAAGTGAAATTTTCAAAAATCCAGAAAATTGGTTGAAAACTACTAATTATCAAGGACTCATTGGGCTAATCGCTCTGGAACTGAAATCGGAACGCTCACTGTTATTTCCCCTTTCTGAAAGTCTGATAAACGTCGTAAAAATGAATAAGTCCAAAAATATATTTTTTTTAACGTTTTTCAATTTTACCCCCGTAGGATATATATTCTACCCACACACATTTGGAACTCTCCTGGGGTACCCTCACACATATTATTCCCTCATTTAGTGGATATTTTCACAAAAAAGTGAAATTTTCAAAAATTCAGAAAATTGGCTGAAAATGACTAAATATCAAGGATTCAATGGGCGAATCGTTTTGGAACTGAAATCGGAATGCTCACTGATATTTCCCCTATCTGAAAGTCTGATAAACGTCGTAAAAATGAATAAGTCCAACAAAAAATTTTTTTCAACTTTTTTCAATTTTACCCCCGTGGGATGTACATTCTACCCACACACATTTGAAACTCTCCTGGGGTACTCTCACATATATTATTCACTCATTTAGTGGATATTTTCACAAAAAAGTGAAATTTTAAAAAATCCAGAAAATTGGCTGAAAACGACTAAATATCAAGGTCTCATTGGTCGAATCGCTCTGGAACTGAAATCGGAACGCTCACTGACATTTGACCTATCTGAAAGTCTGATAAATAACGGAAAAATGACTGAGTCAAAAAAAAATTTTTTTTCAACTTTTTACAATTTTACCCCCGTGGGATATTATATTCTAACCCACACACATTTGGACCTCTCCTGGGGTACCCTCACACATATTATTCCCTCATTTAGTGGATATTTTCACAAAAAAGTGAAATTTTCAAAAATCCAGAAAATTGGCTGAAAAAGACTAAATATCAAGGACTCATTGGGCGAATCGCTCTAGAACTGAAATCGGAACGCTCACTGACATTTGACCTATCTGAAAGTCTGATAAATGTCAGAAAAATGACTGTCCAAAAAAAAATTTTTTTTCAACTTTTTTCAATTTTACCCCCGTGGGATATATATTCTACCCACACACATTTGGAACTCTCCTGGGGTACTCTCACACATATTATTCCCTCATTTACTGGATATTTTCACAAAAAAGTGAAATTTTCAAAAATCCAGAAAATTGGCTGAAAACGACTAAATATCAAAGTCTCATTGGGCGAATCGCTCTGGAACTGAAATCGGAACGCTCACTGACATTTGACCTATCTGAAAGTCTGATAAATGTCGGAAAAATGACTGTCCAAAAAAAAAATTTTTTTCAACTTTTTTTCAATTTTACCCCCGTGGGATATATATTCTACCCACACACATTTTGAACTCTCCTGGGGTACCCTCACACATATTGTTCCCTCATTTAGTGGATATATTCACAAAAAAGTGAAATTTTCAAAAATCCAAAATATTGACTGAAAACAACTAAATATCAAGGACTCATTGGGCAAATCGCTCTGGAACTGAAATCGGAACGCTCACTGACATTTGACCTATCTGAAAGTCTGATAAATGTCGGAAAAATGACTGTCCAAAAAAAAAATTTTTTCAACTTTTTTCAATTTTACCCCCGTGGGATATATATTCTACCCACACACATTTGGAACTCTCCTGGGGTACCCTCACACATATTATTCCCTCATTTAGTGGATATTTTCACCAAAAAGTGACATTTTCAAAAATCTAGAAAATTGGCTGAAAACTTATAAATATCAAGGATTCAATGGGCGAATCATTTTGGAACTGAAATCGGAATGCTCACTGATATTTCCCCTATCTGAAAGTCTGAAAAACGCCGGAAAAATGACTAAGTCCAAAAAAAGAAATTTTTCCATTTTTTTTGAATTTTACTCCCGTGGGATATATATTCTACCCACACACATTTGGAACTCTCCTGGGGTACCCTCACACATATTATTCCCTCATTTAGTGGATATTTTCGCAAAAAAGTGAAATTTTCAAAAATCCAGAAAATTAGCTGAAAATGACTAAATATCAAGGACTCGTTGGGCGAAGCGCTCTGGAACTGAAATCGGAACGCTCACTGACATTTCCCCTATCTGAAAGTCTGACAAACGGCGGAAAAATGAATACGTCGAAAAAAAAAAATTTTCAAACTTTTTTCAATTTTACCCCGGTGGGATATATATTCTACCCACACACATTTGGAAATCTCCTGGGGTACCCTCACACATATTATTCCCTCATTTAGTGGATATTTTCACAAAAAAGTGAAATTTTCAAAAATCCAGAAAATTGGGTGAAAATGACTAAATATCAAGGACTCATTCGGCGAATCGCTCTGGAACTGAAATCGGAACACTCACTGACATTTCCCCTATCTGAAAGTCTGATAAACGGCGGAAAAATGAATAAGTCCAAAAAAAAAATTTTTTAAACTTTTTTCAATTTTACCCCCGTGGGATATATATTCTACCCACACACATTTGGAACTATCCTGGGGTACCCTCACACATATTATTCCCTCAATTAGTGGATATTTTCACAAAAAAGTTAAATTTTCAAAAATCCAGAAAATTGGCTGAAAACGACTAAATATCAAGGACTCATTCGGCGAATCGCTCTGGAACTGAAACCGGAATGCTCACTGACATTTCCCCTATCTGAAAGTCTGATGAACGCCGGAAAAATGAATAAGTCCAAAGAAAAAATTTTTTCAACTTTTTTCAATTTTACCCCCGTGGGATATATATTCTATCCACACACATTTGGAAATCTCCTGGGGTACCCTCACACATATTATTCCCTCATTTAGTGGATATTTTCACAAAAAAGTGAAATCTTCAAAAATCCAGAAAATTGGCTGAAAATTACTGAATATCAAGGACACGTTGGGCGAATCGCTCTGGAACTGAAATCGGAAAGCTCACTGACATTTCCCCTATCTGAAAGTCTGATAAACGCCGGAAAAATGACTAAGTCAAAAAAAAAAAAACTTTTCAATTTTTTTCAATTTTACCCGCGTGGGATATATATCCTACCCACACACATTTGGAACTCTCCTGGGGTGCCCTCACACATATTATTCCCTCATTTAGTGGTTATTTTCACAAAAAAGGGAAATTTTCAAAAATCCAGAAAATTGGCTGAAAACGACTAAATATCAAGGACTCAATGGGCGAATCGCTCTGGAACTGAAATCGGAACACTCACTGACATTTCCCCTATCTGAAAGTCTGATAAACGGCGGAAAAATGAATAAGTCCAAAAAAAAAAATTTTTCAACTTTTTTCAATTTTACCCCCGTGGGATATATATTCTACCCACACACATTTGGAAATCTCCTGGGGTACCCTCACACATATTATTCCCTCATTTAGTGGATATTTTCACAAAAAAGTGAAATCTTCAAAAATCCAGAAAATTGGCTGAAAATGACTAAATATCAAGGACTCGTTGGGCGAATCGCTCTGGAACTAAAATCGGAACGCTCACTGACATTTCCCCTATCTGAAAGTCTGATAAACGCCGGAAAAATGACTAAGTCCAAAAAAAAAAATTTTTCAATTTTTTTCAATTTTACCCCCGTGGGATATATATTCTACCCACACACATTTGGAAATCTCCTGGGGTACCCTCACACATATTATTCCCTCATTTAGTGGATATTTTCACAAAAAAGTGAAATTTTCAAAAATCTAGAAAATTTGCTGAAAACGACTAAATATCAAGGACTCATTCGGCGAATCGCTGTGGAACTGAAATCGGAATGCTCACTGACATTTCCCCTATCTGAAAGTCTAATAAACGATAAAAAATGACTAAGTCCAAAAAAAAATTTTTTTAAACTTTTTTCAATTTTACCCCCGTGGGATATATATTCTACCCACACACATTTGGATCTCTCCTGGGGTACCCTCACACATATTATTTCCTCATTTAGTGGATATTTTCACAAAAAAGTGAAATTTTCAAAAATCCAAAATATTGGCTGAAAACAACTAAATATCAAGGACTCATTGGGCAAATCGCTCTGGAACTGAAATCGGAATGCTCACTGACATTTCCCCTATCTGAAAGTCTGATAAACGTTGGAAAAATGACTGAGTCAAAAAAAATTTTTTTTTCAACTTTTTACAATTTTACCCCCGTGGGATATTATGTTCTACCCACACACATTTGGACCTCTCCTGGGGTACCCTCACACATATTATTCCCTCATTTAGTGGATATTTTCACAAAAAAGTGAAATTTTCAAAAATCCAGAAAATTGGCTGAAAAAGACTAAATATCAAGGACTCATTGGGCGAATCGCTCTAGAACTGAAATCGGAACGCTCACTGACATTTGACCTATCTGAAAGTCTGATAAATGTCAGAAAAATGACTGTCCAAAAAAAAATTTTTTTTCAACTTTTTTCAATTTTACCCCCGTGGGATATATATTCTACCCACACACATTTGGAACTCTCCTGGGGTACTCTCACACATATTATTCCCTCATTTACTGGATATTTTCACAAAAAAGTGAAATTTTCAAAAATCCAGAAAATTGGCTGAAAACGACTAAATATCAAAGTCTCATTGGGCGAATCACTCTGGAACTGAAATCGGAATGCTCACTGACATTTGACCTATCTGAAAGTCTGATAAATGTCGGAAAAATGACTGTCCAAAAAAAAAATTTTTTTCAACTTTTTTTCAATTTTACCCCCGTGGGATATATATTCTACCCACACACATTTTGAACTCTCCTGGGGTACCCTCACACATATTGTTCCCTCATTTAGTGGATATATTCACAAAAAAGTGAAATTTTCAAAAATCCAAAATATTGACTGAAAACAACTAAATATCAAGGACTCATTGGGCAAATCGCTCTGGAACTGAAATCGGAACGCTCACTGACATTTGACCTATCTGAAAGTCTGATAAATGTCGGAAAAATGACTGTCCAAAAAAAAAATTTTTTTCAACTTTTTTCAATTTTACCCCCGTGGGATATATATTCTACCCACACACATTTGGAACTCTCCTGGGGTACCCTCACACATATTATTCCCTCATTTAGTGGATATTTTCACCAAAAAGTGACATTTTCAAAAATCTAGAAAATTGGCTGAAAACGAATAAATATCAAGGATTCAATGGGCGAATCATTTTGGAACTGAAATCGGAATGCTCACTGATATTTCCCCTATCTGAAAGTCTGAAAAACGCCGGAAAAATGACTAAGTCCAAAAAAAGAAATTTTTCAATTTTTTTCAATTTTACTCCCGTGGGATATATATTCTACCCACACACATTTGGAACTCTCCGGGGGTACCCTCACACATATTATTCCCTCATTTAGTGGATATTTTCACAAAAAAGTGAAATTTTCAAAAATCCAGAAAATTAGCTGAAAATGACTAAATATCAAGGACTCGTTGGGCGAAGCGCTCTGGAACTGAAATCGGAACGCTCACTGACATTTCCCCTATCTGAAAGTCTGACAAACGGCGGAAAAATGAATACGTCGAAAAAAAAAATTTTTCAAACTTTTTTCAATTTTACCCCGGTGGGATGTATATTCTACCCACACACATTTGGAAATCTCCTGGGGTACCCTCACACATATTATTCCCTCATTTAGTGGATATTTTCACAAAAAAGTGAAATTTTCAAAAATCCAGAAAATTGGGTGAAAATGACTAAATATCAAGGACTCATTCGGCGAATCGCTCTGGAACTGAAATCGGAACACTCACTGACATTTCCCCTATCTGAAAGTCTGATAAACGGCGGAAAAATGAATAAGTCCAAAAAAAAAATTTTTTAAACTTTTTTCAATTTTACCCCCGTGGGATATATATTCTACCCACACACATTTGGAACTATCCTGGGGTACCCTCACACATATTATTCCCTCAATTAGTGGATATTTTCACAAAAAAGTTAAATTTTCAAAAATCCAGAAAATTGGCTGAAAACGACTAAATATCAAGGACTCATTGGGCGAATCGCTCTGGAACTGAAATTGGAACGCTCACTGACATTTCCCCTCTCTGAAAGTCTGATAAACGGCGGAAAAATGAATAAGTCCAAAAAAAAAATTTTTTAAACTTTTTTCAATTTTACCCCCGTGGGATATTTATTCTACCCACACACATTTGGAACTCTCCTGGGGTACCCTCACACATATTATTCCCTCATTTAGTGGATATTTTCACAAAAAAGTGAAATCTTCAAAAATCCAGAAAATTGGCTGAAAATGACTAAATATCAAGGACTCGTTGGGCGAATCGCTCTGGAACTGAAATCGGAACGCTCACTGACATTTCCCCTATCTGAAAGTCTGATAAACGCCGGAAAAATGACTAAGTCCAAAAAAAAAAATTTTTCAATTTTTTTCAATTTTACCCCCGTGGGATATATATTCTACCCACACACATTTGGAAATCTCCTGGGGTACCCTCACACATATTATTCCCTCATTTAGTGGATATTTTCACAAAAAAGTGAAATTTTCAAAAATCCAGAAAATTGGCTGAAAACGACTAAATATCAAGGACTCATTCGGCGAATCGCTCTGGAACTGAAATCGGAATGCTCACTGACATTTCCCCTATCTGAAAGTCTGATAAACGCCGGAAAAATGAATAAGTCCAAATAAAAATTTTTTTCAACTTTTTTCAATTTTACCCCCGTGGGATATATATTCTACCCACACACATTTGGAAATCTCCTGGGGTACCCTCACACATATTATTCCCTCATTTTGTGGATATTTTCACAAAAAAGTGAAATTTTCAAAAATCCAGAAAATTGGCTGAAAATGACTAAATATCAAGGACTCGTTGGGCGAATCGCTCTGGAACTAAAATCGGAACGCTCACTGACATTTCCCCTATCTGAAAGTCTGATAAACGCCGGAAAAATGACTAAGTCCAAAAAAAAAAATTTTTCTATTTTTTTCAATTTTACCCCCGTGGGATATATATTCTACCCACACACATTTGGAAATCTCCTGGGGTACCCTCACACATATTATTCCCTCATTTAGTGGATATTTTCACAAAAAAGTGAAATTTTCAAAAATCTAGAAAATTTGCTGAAAACGACTAAATATCAAGGACTCATTCGGCGAATCGCTGTGGAACTGAAATCGGAATGCTCACTGACATTTCCCCTATCTGAAAGTCTAATAAACGATAAAAAATGACTAAGTCCAAAAAAAAATTTTTTTAAACTTTTTTCAATTTTACCCCCGTGGGATATATATTCTACCCACACACATTTTGAAATCTCCTGTGGTACCCTCACACATATTATTCCCTCATTTAGTGGATATTTTCACAAAAAAGTGAAATTTTCAAAAATCCAGAAAATTGGCTGAAAACGAATAAATATCAAGGACTCAATCGGCGAATCGCTCTGGAACTGAAATTGGAATGCTCACTGACATTTCCCCTATCTGAAAGTCTGATAAACGCCGGAAAAATGACTAAGTCCAAAAAAAATTTTTTAAAACTTTTTTCAATTTTACCCACGTGGGATATATATTCTACCCACACACATTTGGATCTCTCCTGGGGTACCCTCACACATATTATTCCCTCATTTAGTGGATATTTTCACAAAAAAGTGAAATTTTCAAAAAGCCAGAAAATTGGCTGAAAATGACTAAATATCAAGGACTCATTGGGCGAATCGCTCTGGAACTGAAATCGGAACGATCACTGACATTTGCCTATCTGAAAGTCTGCTAAACACCGGAAAAATGACTAAGTCCAAAAAAAAATGTTTTTAAACTTTTTTCAATTTTACCCCCGTGGAATATATATTCTACCCACACACATTTGGATCTCTCCTGGGTTACCCTCACACATATTATTTCCTCATTTAGTGGATATTTTCACAAAAAAGTGAAATTTTCAAAAATCAAGATAATTGGCTGAAAACGACTAAATATAAAGGAGTCATTGGGCGAATCGCTCTGGAACTGAAATCGGAACGCTCACTGACATTTGCCCTATCTGAAAGTCTGAGAAACTTTGGAAAAATGACTAAGTCCCAAAAAAATTTTTTTAAAACTTTTTTCAATTTTACCCTCGTGAGATATATATTCTACCCACACACATTTGGAAGTCTCCCGGGGTACCCTCACACATATTATTCCCTCATTTAATGGATATTTTCACAAAAAAGTGAAATTTTCAAAAATCCAGAAAATTGGCTGAAAACGACTAAATATCACAGACTCATTGGGCGAATCACTCCGGAACTGAAATAGGAACGCTCACTGACATTTGCCTATCTGAAAGTCTGATAAACGCCGGAAAAATGACTAAGTCCAAAAAAAAAATTTTTTCAACTTTTTTCAATTTTACCCCCGTGGGATATATATTCTACCCACACACATTTGGAAGTCTCCTGGGGTACCCTCACACATATTATTCCCTCATTTAGTGGATATTTTCACAAAAAAGTGAAATTTTCAAAAATCAAGAAAATTGGCTGAAAACGACTAAATATCAAGGACTCATTGGGCGAATCACTCTGGAACTGAAATCGGAACGCTCACTGACATTTCCCCTATCTGAAAATCTGATAAACGTCGGAAAAATGAAGAAGTCCAAAAAAAAATTTTTTTCAACTTTTTTCAATTTTACCCCCGTGGGATATATATTCTACCCACACACATTTGGAACTCTCCTGGGGTACCCTCACACATATTATCCCTCATTTAGTGGATATGTTCACAAAAAAGTGTAATTTTCAAAAATCCAAAATATTGGCTGAAAACGACTAAATATCAAGGAATCATTGGGCAAATCGCTCTAGAACTGAAATTGGAATGCTCACTGACATTTCCCCTATCTGAAAGTCTGACAAACGTTGGAAAAAGGACTGAGTCAAAAAAAAATTTTTTTTAAACTTTTTTCAATTTTACCCCGTGGGATATATATTCTACCCACACACATTTGGAACTCTCCTGGGGTACCCTCACACATATTATTCCCTCATTTAGTGGATATTTTCACAAAAAAGTGACATTTTCAAAAATCCAGAAAATTGGCTGAAAACGAATATCAAGGACTCATTGGGCGAATCGCTCTGGAACTGAAATCGGAACGCTCACTGACATTTCGCTTATCTGAAAGTCTGATAAACGCCGGAAAAATGACTAAGTCCAAAAAAAGAAATTTTTAAATTTTTTTCAATTTTACTCCCGTGGGATATATATTCTACCCACACACATTTGGAACTCTTCTGGGGTACCCTCACACATATAATTCCCTCAATTAGTGGATATTTTCACAAAAAAGTGAAATTTTCAAAAATCCAGAAATTTGGCTGAAAACGACTAAATATCAAGGACTCATTGGGTGAATGGCTCTGGAACTGAAATCGGAATGCTCACTGACATTTCCCCTATCTGAAAGTCTGATAAACGTTGGAAAAATGACCGAGTCAAAAAAAAATTTTTTTTCAACTTTTTTCAATTTTACCCCCGTGGGATATATGTTCTACTCACACACATTTGGAACTCTCCTGGGGTGCCCTCACACATATTATTCCCTCATTTAGTGGATATTTTCACAAAAAAGTGAAATTTTCAAAAATCCAGAAAATTGGCTGAAAACTACTAATTATCAAGGACTCATTGGGCTAATCGCTCTGGAACTGAAATCGGAACGCTCACTGTTATTTCCCCTTTCTGAAAGTCTGATAAACGTCGTAAAAATGAATAAGTCCAAAAATATATTTTTTTTATCTTTTTTCAATTTTACCCCAGTAGGATATATATTCTACCCACACACATTTGGAACTCTCCTGGGGTACCCTCACACATATTATTCCCTCATTTAGTGGATATTTTCACAAAAAAGTGAAATTTTCAAAAATCCAGAAAATTGGCTGAAAATGACTAAATATCAAGGATTCAATGGGCGAATCGTTTTGGAACTGAAATCGGAATGCTCACTGATATTTCCCCTATCTGAAAGTCTGATAAACGTCGTAAAAATGAATAAGTCCAACAAAAAATTTTTTTCAACTTTTTTCAATTTTACCCCCGTGGGATGTACATTCTACCCACACACATTTGAAACTCTCCTGGGGTACTCTCACATATATTATTCACTCATTTAGTGGATATTTTCACAAAAAAGTGAAATTTTCAAAAATCCAGAAAATTGGCTGAAAACGACTAAATATCAAGGTCTCATTGGTCGAATCGCTCTGGAACTGAAATCGGAACGCTCACTGACATTTGACCTATGTGAAAGTCTGATAAATGACGGAAAAATGACTATGTCCAAAAAAAATTTTTTTTCAACTTTTTTCAATGTTACCCCCGTGGGATATATATTCTACCCACACACATTTTGAACTCTCCTGGGGTACCGTCACACATATTATTCCCTCATTTAGTGGATATTTTCACAAAAAAGTGAAATTTTCAAAAATCTAAAATATTGGCTGAAAACAACAAAATATCAAGGACTCATTGGGCAAATCGCTCTGGAACTGAAATCGGAATGCTCACTGACATTTCCCCTATCTGAAAGTCTGATAAACGTTGGAAAAATGACTGAGTCAAAAAAAATTTTTTTTTCAACTTTTTACAATTTTACCCCCGTGGGATATTATATTCTACCCACACACATTTGGACCTCTCCTGGGGTACCCTCACACATATTATTCCCTCATTTAGTGGATATTTTCACAAAAAAGTGAAATTTTCAAAAATCCAGAAAATTGGCTGAAAACGAATAAATATCAAGGTCTCATTGGGCGAATCGCTCTGGAACTGAAATCGGAACGCTCACTGACATTTGACCTATCTGAAAGTCTGATAAATGTCGGAAAAATGACTGTCCAAAAAAAAAATTTTTTTCAACTTTTTTTCAATTTTACCCCCGTGGGATATATATTCTACCCACACACATTTTGAACTCTCCTGGGGTACCCTCACACATATTGTTCCCTCATTTAGTGGATATATTCACAAAAAAGTGAAATTTTCAAAAATCCAAAATATTGACTGAAAACAACTAAATATCAAGGACTCATTGGGCAAATCGCTCTGGAACTGAAATCGGAACGCTCACTGACATTTGACCTATCTGAAAGTCTGATAAATGTCGGAAAAATGACTGTCCAAAAAAAAATTTTTTTCAACTTTTTTCAATTTTACCCCCGTGGGATATATATTCTACCCACACACATTTGGAACTCTCCTGGGGTACCCTCACACATATTATTCCCTCATTTAGTGGATATTTTCACCAAAAAGTGACATTTTCAAAAATCTAGAAAATTGGCTGAAAACGAATATCAAGGACTCATTGGGCGAATCGCTCTGGAACTGAAATCGGAACGCTCACTGACATTTCCCCTTTCTGAAAGTCTGATAAACGTCGTAAAAATGAAAAAGTCCAAAAAAAAATTTTTTTTTACTTTTTTCAATTTTACCCCTGTAGGATATATATTCTACCCACACACATTTGGAACTCTCCTGGGGTACCCTCACACATATTATTCCCTCATTTAGTGGATATTTTCACAAAAAAAGTGAAATTTTCAAAAATTCAGAAAATTGGCTGAAAATGACTAAATATCAAGGATTCAATGGGCTAATCATTTTGGAACTGAAATCGGAATGCTCACTGATATTTCCCCTATCTGAAAGTCTGATAAACGTCGTAAAAATGAATAAGTCCAACAAAAAATTTTTTTCAACTTTTTTCAATTTTACCCCCGTGGGATATATATTCTACCCACACACATTTGGAACTCTCCTGGGGTACCCTCACACATATTATTCCCTCATTTACTGGATATTTTCACAAAAAAGTGACATTTTTAAAAATCCAAAATATTGGCTGAAAACGACTAAATATCAAGGACTCATTGGGCAAATCGCTCTGGAACTGAAATCGGAATACTTACTGACATTTCCCCTATCTGAAAGTCTGCCAAACGTTGGAAAAATGACAGTCAAAAAAAAATTTTTTTTAAACCTTTTTCAATTTTACCACCGTGGGATATATATTCTACCCACAAGCATTTGGAACTCTCCTGGGGTACCCTCACACATATTATTCCCTCATTTAGTGGATATTTTCACAAAAAAGTGAAATTTCCAAAAATCCAGAAAATTGGCTGAAAATGACTAAATATCAAGGACTCATTGGGCGAATCGTTTTGGAACTGAAATCGGAATGCTCACTGACATTTCCCCAATCTGAAAGTCTGATAAACGTCGTAAACATGAATAAGTCAAACAAAAAATTTTTTTCAACTTTTTTCAATTTTACCCCCGTGGGATATATATTCTACCCACACACATTTGGAACTCTCCTGGGGTACTCTCACATATATTATTCCCTCATTTAGTGGATATTTTCACAAAAAAGTGAAATTTTCAAAAATCCAGAAAATTGGCTGAAAACGACTAAATATCAAGGTCTCTTTGGGCGAATCACTCTGGAACTGAAATCGGAATGCTCACTGACATTTCCCCTTTCTGAAAGTCTGATAAATGACGGAAAAATGACTATGTCCAAAAAAAAATTTTTTTTAACTTTTTTCAATTTTACCCCCGTAGGATATATATTCTACCCACACACATTTGCAACTCTCCTGGGGTACCCTCACACATATTATTACCTCATTTAGTGGATATTTTCACAAAAAAGTGAAATTTTCAAAAATCCAGAAAATTGGCTGAAAATGACTAAATATCAAGGATTCAATGGGCGAATCGTTTTGGAACTGAAATCGGAATGCTCACTGATATTTCCCCTATCTGAAAGTCTGATAAACGTCGTAAAAATGAATAAGTCCAACAAAAAATTTTTTTCAACTTTTTTCAATTTTACCTCCGTGGGATATATATTCTACCCACACACATTTGGAACTCTCCTGGGGTACCCTCACACATATTATTCCCTCATTTAGTGGATATTTTCACAAAAAAGTGAAATTTTCAAAAACCCAAAATATTGTCTGAAAACGACTAAATATCAAGGACTCATTGGGCAAATCGCTCTGGAACTGAAATCGGAATGCTCACTGACATTTCCCCTATCTGAAAGTCTGCCAAACATTGGAAAAATGACTGAGTCAAAAAAAAATTTTTTTCAACTTTTTTCAATTTTACCCCCGTGGGATATATGTTCTACCCACACACATTTGGAACTCTTCTGGGGTACCCTCACATATATTATTCCCTCATTTAGTGGATATTTTCACAAAAAAGTGAAATTTTCAAAAATCCAGAAAATTGGCTGAAAACGACTAAATATCAAGGACTCATTGGGCGAATCGCTCTGGAACTGAAATCGGAACGCTCACTGACATTTCCCCTATCTGAAAGTCTGATAAACACCGGAAAAATGACTAAGTCCAAAAAAAATTTTTTTTCAACTTTTTTCAATTTTACCCCCGTGGGATATATATTCTACCCACACACATTTGGAACTCTCCTGGGGTACCCTCACACATATTATTCCCTCATTTAGTGGATATTTTCACAAAAAAGTGAAATTTTCTAAAATCCAGAAAATTGGCTGAAAACGACTAAATATCAAGGACTCATTGGGCGAATCGCTCTGGAACTGAAATCTGAACGCTCACTGACATTTGACCTATCTGAAAGTCTGATAAACGACGGAAAAATGACTATGTCCAAAAAAAAAAAATTTTTAAACTTTTTTCAATTTTACCCCCGTGGGATATATATTCTACCCACACACATTTGGAACTCTCCTGGGGTACCCTCACACATATTATTCCCTCATTTAGTGGATATTTTCACAACAAAGTGAAATTTTCAAAAATCAAGAATATTGGCTGAAAACGACTAAATATCAAGGTCTCATTGGGCGAATTGCTCTGGAACTGAAATCGGAACGCTCACTGACATTTCCCCTATCTGAAAGTCTGATAAACGCCGGAAAAATGACTAAGTCCAAAAAAAAAAATTTTTCAATTTTTTTCAGTTTTACCCCCGTGGGATATATATTCTACCCACACACATTTGGAACTCTCCTGGGGTACCCTCACACATATTATTCCCTCATTTAGTGGATATTTTCACAAAAAAGTGAAATTTTCTAAAATCCAGAAAATTGGCTGAAAACGACTAAATATCAAGGACTCATTGGGTGAATGGCTCTGGAACTGAAATCGGAATGCTCACTGACATTTCCCCTATCTGAAAGTCTGACAAACGTTGGAAAAATGACTGAGTCAAAAAAAAAATTTTTTCAACTTTTTTCAATTTTACCCCCGTGGGATATATATTCTACCCACACACATTTGGAACTCTCCTGGGGTACCCTCACACATATTATTCCCTCATTTAGTGGATATTTTCACAAAAAAGTGAAATTTTCAAAAATCCAGAAAATTGGCTGAAAAAGACTAAATATCAAGGACTCATTGAGCGAATCGCTCTGGAACTGAAATCGGAAAGCTCACTGACATTTCCCCTATCTGAAAGTCTGATAAACATTGGAAAAATGACTAAGTCCAAAAAAAAAATTTTTTCATCTTTTTTCAATTTTACCCCGTGGGATATTCTACCCATACACGTTTGGAACTCTCCTGGCGTACCCTCACACATATTATTCCCTCATTTAGTGGATATTTTCACAAAAAAGTGAAATTTTCAAAAACCCAAAATATTGGCTGAAAACGACTAAATATCAAGGACTCATTGGGCAAATCGCTCTGGAACTGAAATCGGAATGCTCACTGACATTTCCCCTATCTGAAAGTCTGATAAATGTTGGAAAAATGACTAAGTCCAAAAAAAAATTTTTTTCAACTTTTTTCAATTTTACCCCCGTGGGATATATATTCTACCCACACACATTTGGAACTCTCCTGGGGTACCCTCACACATATTATTCTCTCATTTAGTGGATATTTTCACAAAAATGTGAAATTTTCAAAAATCCAGAAAATTGACTGAAAACGACTAAATATGAAGGTCTAATTGAGCGAATCGCTCTGGAACTGAAATCGGAACGCTCACAGACATTTGACCTATCTGAAAGTCTGATAAACACCGGAAAAATGACTAAGTCCAAAAAAAATTTTTTTCAATTTTACCCCCGTGGGATATTCTACGCATACACGTTTGGAACTCTCCTGGCGTACCCTCACACATATTATTCCCTCATTTAGTGGATATTTTCACAAAAAAGTGAAATTTTCAAAAACCCAAAATATTGGCTGAAAACGACTAAATATCAAGGACTCATTGGGTGAATCGCTCTGGAACTGAAATCGGAACGCTCACTGACATTTCCCCTATCTGAAAGTCTGATAAACACCGGAAAAATGACTAAGTCCAAAAAAAAATTTTTTTCAATTTTTTTCAATTTTACCCCCGTGGGACACACATTTGGAACTCTCCTGGGGTACCCTCACACATATTATTCTCTCATTTAGTGGATATTTTCTCAAAAAAGTGAAATTTTCAAAAATCCAGAAAATTGACTGAAAACGACTAAATATGAAGGTCTAATTGAGCAAATCGCTCTGGAACTGAAATCGGAACGCTCACAGACATTTGAGCTATCTGAAAGTCTGATAAACACCGGAAAAATGACTAAGTCCAAAAAAAAATTTTTCAAATTTACCCCCGTGGGATATATATTCTACCCACACACATTTGGAACTCTCCTGGAGTACCCTCACACATATTATTCCCTCATTTAGTGGATATTTTCACAAAAAAGTGAAATTTTCACAAATCAAGAAAATTGGCTGAAAACGACTAAATATCAAGGTCTCATTGGACGAATCGCTCTGGAACTGAAATCGGAACGCTCACTGACATTTGACCTATCTGAAAGTCTGATAAACGAAGGAAAAATGAATAAGTCCAAAAAAAAATTTTTTTTTACTTTTTTCAATTTTACCCCCGTGGGATATATATTCTACCCACACACATTTGGAACTCTCCTGGGGTACCCTCACACATATTATTCCCTCATTTAGTGGATATTTTCACAAAAAAGTGAAATTTTCAAAAATCCAGAAAATTGTCTGAAAACGACTAAATATCAAAGTCTCATTGGGCGAATCGCTCTGGAACTGAAATAGGAACGCTCACTGACATTTGACCTATCTGAAAGTCTGCTAAACAACGGAAAAATGACTATGTCCAAAAAAAAAAATTTTTCAACTTTTTTCAATTTTACCCCCGTGGGATATATATTCTACCCACACACATTTGGAACTCTCCTGGGGTACCCTCACACATATTATTCCCTCATTTAGTGGATATTTTCACAGAAAAGTGAAATTTTCAAAAATCCAGAAAATTGGCTGAAAACGACTAAATATCAAGGACTCATTGGGCGAATTGGTCTGGAACTGAAATCGGAACGCTCACTGACATTTCCCCTATCTGAAAGTCTGATAAACACCGGAAAAATGACTAAGTCCAAAAAAAAAATTTTTTCACCTTTTTTCAATTTTACCCCCGTGGGATATATATTCTACCCACACACATTTGGAACTCTTCTGGGGTACCCTCACAGATATTATTCCCTCATTTAGTGGATATTTTCACAAAAAAGTAAAATTTTCAAAAATCCAGAAACTTGGCTGAAAACTACTAAATATCAAGGTCTCACTGGGCGAATCGCTCTGGAACTGAAATCGGAACTCTCACTGACATTTGACCCATCTGAAAGTCTGATAAACGACGGAAAAATGACTAAGTCAAAAAAAAAAATTTTTCAACTTTTTTCAATTTTACCCCCGTGGGATATATATTCTACCCACACACATTTGGAACTCTCCTGGGGTACCCTCACACATATTATTCCCTCATTTAGTGGATATTTTCAAAAAAAGGGAAATTTTCAAAAATCCAAAAAATTGGCTGAAAACGACTAAATATCAAGGTCTCATTGGACGAATCGCTCTGGAACTGAAATCGGAACGCTCACTGACATTTGACCTATCTGAAAGTCTGATAAACGAAGGAAAAATGAATAAGTCCAAAAAAAAATTTTTTTTTACTTTTTTCAATTTTACCCCCGTGGGATATATATTCTACCCACACACATTTGGAACTCTCCTGGGGTACCCTCACACATATTATTCCCTCATTTAGTGGATATTTTCACAAAAAAGTGAAATTTTCAAAAATCCAGAAAATTGTCTGAAAACGACTAAATATCAAGGTCTCATTGGGCGAATCGCTCTGGAACTGAAATAGGAACGCTCACTGACATTTGACCTATCTGAAAGTCTGCTAAACAACGGAAAAATGACTATGTCCAAAAAAAAAAATTTTTCAACTTTTTTCAATTTTACCCCCGTGGGATATATATTCTACCCACACACATTTGGAACTCTCCTGGGGTACCCTCACACATATTATTCCCTCATTTAGTGGATATTTTCACAGAAAAGTGAAATTTTCAAAAATCCAGAAAATTGGCTGAAAACGACTAAATATCAAGGACTCATTGGGCGAATTGGTCTGGAACTGAAATCGGAACGCTCACTGACATTTCCCCTATCTGAAAGTCTGATAAACACCGGAAAAATGACTAAGTCCAAAAAAAAATTTTTTTCACCTTTTTTCAATTTTACCTCCGTGGGATATATATTCTACCCACACACATTTGGAACTCTTCTGGGGTACCCTCACAGATATTATTCCCTTATTTAGTGGATATTTTCACAAAAAAATGACATTTTCAAAAATCCAGAAAATTGGCTGAAAACGACTAAATATCAAGGTCTCATTGGGCGAATCGCTCTGGAACTGAAATCGGAACGCTCACTGACATTTGACCTCTCTGAAAGTCTGATAAACGACGGAAAAATGACTATATCCAAAAAAAAAAAATTTTTCAACTTTTTTCAATTTTATCCCCGTGGGATATATATTCTACCCACACACATTTGGAACTCTCCTGGGGTACCCTCACACATATTATTCCCTCATTTAGTGGATATTTTCACAAAAAAGTGAAATTTTCAAAAATCAGGAAAATTGGCTGAAAACTACTAAATATCAAGGTCTCATTGGGCGAATCGCTCTGGAACTGAAATCGGAACGCTCACTGACATTTGACCCATCTGAAAGTCTGATAAACGACGGAAAAATGACTAAGTCAAAAAAAAAAAATTTTTAAACTTTTTTAAATTTTACCCCCGTGGGATATATATTCTACCCACACACATTTGGAACTCTCCTGGGGTACCCTCACACATATTATTCCCTCATTTAGTGGATATTTTCACAAAAAAACAAAATTTTCAAAAATCCAGAAAATTGGCTGAAAACGACTAAATATCAAGGACTCATTGGGCAAATCGCTCTGGAAGCGAAATCGGAATGCTCACTGACATTTCCCCTATCTGAAAGTCTGATAAACGACGGAAAAATGAATAAGTCCAAAAAAAAATTTTTTTTTACTTTTTTCAATTTTACCCCCGTGGGATATATATTCTACCCACACACATTTGGAACTCTCCTGGGGTACCCTCACACATATTATTCCCTCATTCAGTGGATATTTTCACAAAAAAGTGAAATTTTCAAAAATCCAGAAAATTGGCTGAAAACGACTAAATATCAAGGTCTCATTGGGCGAATCGCTCTGGAACTGAAATCGGAACGCTCACTGACATTTGACCCATCTGAAAGTCTGATAAACGACGGAAAAATGACTAAGTCAAAAAAAAAAATTTTTTCAACTTTTTTAAATTTTACCCCCGTGGGATATATATTCTACCCACACACATTTGGAACTCTCCTGGGGTACCCTCACACATATTATTCCCTCATTTAGTGGATATTTTCACAAAAAAGTGAAATTTTCAAAAATCAAGAAAATTGGCTGAAAAGGACTAAATATCAAAGACTCATTGAGCGAATCGCTCTGGAACTGAAATCGGAACGCTCACTGACATTTCCCCTATCTGAAAGTCTGATAAACGCCGGAAAAATGACTAAGTCCAAAAAAAAAAATTTTCAATTTTTTTCAGTTTTACCCCCGTGGGAATTATATTCTACCCACTCACATTTGGAACTCTCCTGGGGTACCCTCACACATATTATTCCCTCATTTAGTGGATATTTTCACAAAAAAGTAAAATTTTCAAAAATCCAGAAAATTGGCTGAAAACGACTAAATATCAAGGTCTCATTGGGCGAATCGCTCTGGAACTGAAATCGGAACGCTCACTGACATTTGACCCATCTGAAAGTCTGATAAACGACGGAAAAATGACTAAGTCAAAAAAAAAAATTTTTTAAACTTTTTTAAATTTTACCCCCGTGGGATATATATTCTACCCACACACATTTGGAACTCTCCTGGGGTACCCTCACACATATTATTCCCTCATTTAGTGGATATTTTCACAAAAAAGCGAAATTTTCAAAAATCCAGAAAATTGGCTGAAAACGACTAAATATCAAGGACTCATTGGGCAAATCGCTCTGGAAGCGAAATCGGAATGCTCACTGACATTTCCCCTATCTGAAAGTCTGATAAACGACGGAAAAATGAATAAGTCCAAAAAAAAATTTTTTTTTACTTTTTTCAATTTTACCCCCGTGGGATATATATTCTACCCACACACATTTGGAACTCTCCTGGGGTACCCTCACACATATTATTCCCTCATTCAGTGGATATTTTCACAAAAAAGTGAAATTTTCAAAAATCCAGAAAATTGTCTGAAAACGACTAAATATCAAGGACTCATTGGGCGAATCGCTCTGGAACTGAAATCGGAACGCTCTCTGACATTTCCCCTATCTGAAAGTCTGATAAACACCGGAAAAATGACTAAGTCGAAAAAAAAATTTTTTCACCTTATTTCAATTTTACCCTCGTGGGATATATATTCTACCCACACACATTTGGAACTCTTCTGGGGTACCCTCACAGATATTATTCCCTTATTTAGTGGATATTTTCACAAAAAAGTGACATTTTCAAAAATCCAGAAAATTGGCTGAAAACGACTAAATATCAAGGACTCATTGGGCGAATCGCTCTGGAACTGAAATCGGAACGCTCACTGACATTTCCCCTATCTGAAAGTCTGATAAACACCAGAAAAATGACTAAGTCCAAAAAAAAAAATTTTTCAATTTTTTTCAGTTTTACCCCCGTGGGAATTATATTCTACCCACACACATTTGGAACTCTTCTGGGGTACCCTCACACATTTTATTCCCTCATTTAGTGGATATTTTCACAAAAAAGTGAAATTTTCAAAAATCCAGAAAATTGGCTGAAAATGACTAAATATCAAGGACTCATTGGGCGAATCGCTCTGGAACTGAAATCGGAATGCTCACTGACATTTCCCCTATCTGAAAGTCTGATAAACGCCGGAAAAATGACTAAGTCCAAAAAAAAAATTTTTTCAACTTTTTTCAAATTCACCCCCGTGGGATATATATTCTACCCACACACATTTGGAACTCTCCTGGGGTACCCTCACACATATTATTCCCTCATTTAGTGGATATTTTCACAAAAAAGTGACATTTTCAAAAATCCAGAAAATTGGCTGAAAACGACTAATTATCAAGGACTCATTGGGCGAATCGCTCTGGAACTGAAATCGGAGAGCTCACTGACATTTGCCCTTTGTGAAAGTCTGATAAACGGCGGAAAAATGACTAAGAACAAAAAAAAAAATTTTTCAACTTTTTTCAAATTTACCCTCGTGGGATATATATTCTACCCACACACATTTGGAACTCTCCTGGGGTACCCTCACACATATTATTCCCTCATTTAGTGGATATTTTCACAAAAAAGTGAAATTTTCAAAAATCCAGAAAATTGGCTGAAAACGACTAAATATCAGGGACTCATTGGGCGAATCGCTCTAGAACTGAAATCGGAATGCTCACTGACATTTCCCCTATCTGAAAGTCTGATACACGTCGAAAAAATGACTTAATCCAAAAAAAAAATGTTTTTCAACTTTTTTCAATTTTACCCCTGTGGGATATATATTCTACCCACACACATTAGGAACTCTCCTGGGGTACCCTCACACATTTTATTCCCTCATTTAGTGGATATTTTCACAAAAAAGTAAAATTTTCAAAAATCCAGAAAATTGGCTGAAAACGACTAAATATCAAGGACTCATTGGTCGAATCGCTCTGGAATTGAAATCGGAATGCTCACTGACATTTCCCCTATCTGAAAGTTTGAGAAACGCTGGAAAAATGACTAAGTCCAAAAAAAAAAATTTTTCAACTTTTTTCAATTTTACCCCGGTGAGATATATATATTCTACCCACACACACTTGGAACTCTCCTGGGGTACCCTCACACATATTATTCCCTCATTTAGTGGATATTTTCACAAAAAAGTGAAATTTTCAAAAATCCAAAATATTGGCTGAAAACAACTAAATATCAAGAATTCATTGGGCGAATCGCTCTGGAACTGAAATCGAAATGCTCACTGATATTTGCCATATCTCAAAGTCTGATAAACGCCGGAAAAATGACAGTCCAAAAATAAAAATTTTTCAACTTTTTTCAAATTTACCCTCGTGGGATATATATTCTACCCACACACATTTGGAACTCTCCTGGGGTACCCTCACACATATTATTCCCTCATTTAGTGGATATTTTCACAAAAAAGTGAAATTTTCAAAAATCCAGAAAATTGGCTGAAAACGACTAAATATCAACGACTCATTGGGCGAATCGCTCTGGAACTGAAATCGGAATGCTCACTGACATTTCCCCTATCTGAAAGTCTGATAAACGCCGGAAAAATGACTAAGTCCAAAAAAAAAAATTTTTCAACTTTTTTCAAATTTACCCCCGTGGGATATCTATTCTACCCACAAACATTTGGAACTCTCCTGGCGTACCCTCACACATATTATTCCCTCATTCAGTGGATATTTTCACAAAAAAGTGAAATTTTCAAAAATCCAAAATATTGGCTAAAAACAAACAAATATCAAGAACTCATTGGGATAATCGCTTTGGAACTGAAATCGGAACGCTCACTGACATTTGCCCTATCTGAAAGTCTGATAAACGACGGAAAAAATGACTAAGTCCAAAAAAAAATTTTTTTCAACTTTTTTCAATTTTACCCCCGTGGGATATATATTCTACCCACACACATTTGGAACTCTCCTGGGGTACCCTCACACATATTATTCCCTCATTTAGAGGATATTTTCACAAAAAAGTGAAATTTTCAAAAATCCAGATAATTGGCTGAAAACGACTAAATATCAAGGTCTCATTGGGCGAATAGCTCTGGAACTGAAATTGAAGCGCTCACTGACATTTGCCATATCTGAAAGTCTGATAAACGCCGGAAAAATGACTAAGTCCAAAAAAAAAAATTTATCAACTTTTTTCAATTTTACCCACATGGGATATATATTCTACCCACACACATTTGGAACTCTCCTGGGGTACCCTCACACATATTATTTCCTCATTTAGTGGATATTTTCACAAAAAAGTGAAATTTTCAAAAATCCAAAATATTTGCTGAAAACTACTTAATATCAATGACTCATTGGGCGAATCGCTCTGGAACTGAAATCGGAACGCTCACTGACATTTGCCATATCTGAAAGTCTGATAAACGCCGGAAAAATGACTAAGTCCAAAAAAAAAATTATTTCAACTTTTTTCAATTTTACTCCCGTGGGATGTATATTCTACCCTCACACATTTGGAGCTCTCCTGGGGTACCCTCACACATATTATTACCTCATTTACTGGATATTTTCACAAAAAAGTGAAATTTTCCAAAATCCAGAAAATTGGCTGAAAACGACTAAATATGAAAGACACACTGGGCGAATCGCTCTGGAACTGAAATCGGAATGCTCACTGACATTTCCCCTATCTGAAAGTCTGATAAACGCCGGAAAAATGACTAAGTCCAAAAAAAAATTTTATTCAACTTTTTTCAATTTTACTCCCGTGCGATATATATTCTACCCACACACATTTGGAACTCTCCTGGGGTACCCTCACACATATTATTCCCTCATTTAGTGGATATTTTCACAAAAAAGTGAAATTTTCAAAAATCCAAAATATTGGCTGAAAACGACTAAATATCAAGGACTCATTGGGCGAATCGCTCTGGAGCTGAAATCAGAATGCTCAATGACATTTGCCCTATCTGAAAGTCTGATAAACGCCGGAAAAATTACTAAGTCCAAAAAAAAATTTTTTTCAACTTTTTTCAATTTTACCCCCGTGGGATATATATTCTACCCACACACATTTGGAACTCTCCTGGGGTACCCTCACACATATTATTCCCTCATTTAGTGGATATTTTCACAAAAAAGTGAAATTTTCAAAAATCCAGAAAATGGGCTGAAAACGACTAAATATCAAGGACTCATTGGGCGAATCGCTCTGGAACTGAAATCGGAATGCTCACTGACATTTCCCCATCTTAAAGTCTGATAAACACCGGAAAAATTACTAAGTGCAAAAAAATAATATTTTCAACTTTTTTCAATTTTACCCCGTGGGATATATATTCTACCCACACACATTTGGAACTCTCCTGGGGTACCCTCACACATATTATTCTCTCATTTAGTGGATATTTTCACAAAAATGTGAAATTTTCAAAAATCCAGAAAATTGACTGAAAACGACTAAATATGAAGGTCTAATTGAGCGAATCGCTCTGGAACTGAAATCGGAACGCTCACAGACATTTGACCTATCTGAAAGTCTGATAAACACCGGAAAAATGACTAAGTCCAAAAAAAATTTTTTTCAATTTTACCCCCGTGGGATATTCTACGCATACACGTTTGGAACTCTCCTGGCGTACCCTCACACATATTATTCCCTCATTTAGTGGATATTTTCACAAAAAAGTGAAATTTTCAAAAACCCAAAATATTGGCTGAAAACGACTAAATATCAAGGACTCATTGGGTGAATCGCTCTGGAACTGAAATCGGAACGCTCACTGACATTTCCCCTATCTGAAAGTCTGATAAACACCGGAAAAATGACTAAGTCCAAAAAAAAATCTTTTTCAATTTTTTTCAATTTTACCCCCGTGGGACACACATTTGGAACTCTCCTGGGGTACCCTCACACATATTATTCTCTCATTTAGTGGATATTTTCTCAAAAAAGTGAAATTTTCAAAAATCCAGAAAATTGACTGAAAACGACTAAATATGAAGGTCTAATTGAGCAAATCGCTCTGGAACTGAAATCGGAACGCTCACAGACATTTGAGCTATCTGAAAGTCTGATAAACACCGGAAAAATGACTAAGTCCAAAAAAAAATTTTTCAAATTTACCCCCGTGGGATATATATTCTACCCACACACATTTGGAACTCTCCTGGAGTACCCTCACACATATTATTCCCTCATTTAGTGGATATTTTCACAAAAAAGTGAAATTTTCACAAATCAAGAAAATTGGCTGAAAACGACTAAATATCAAGGTCTCATTGGACGAATCGCTCTGGAACTGAAATCGGAACGCTCACTGACATTTGACCTATCTGAAAGTCTGATAAACGAAGGAAAAATGAATAAGTCCAAAAAAAAATTTTTTTTTACTTTTTTCAATTTTACCCCCGTGGGATATATATTCTACCCACACACATTTGGAACTCTCCTGGGGTACCCTCACACATATTATTCCCTCATTTAGTGGATATTTTCACAAAAAAGTGAAATTTTCAAAAATCCAGAAAATTGTCTGAAAACGACTAAATATCAAGGTCTCATTGGGCGAATCGCTCTGGAACTGAAATAGGAACGCTCACTGACATTTGACCTATCTGAAAGTCTGCTAAACAACGGAAAAATGACTATGTCCAAAAAAAAAAATTTTTCAACTTTTTTCAATTTTACCCCCGTGGGATATATATTCTACCCACACACATTTGGAACTCTCCTGGGGTACCCTCACACATATTATTCCCTCATTTAGTGGATATTTTCACAGAAAAGTGAAATTTTCAAAAATCCAGAAAATTGGCTGAAAACGACTAAATATCAAGGACTCATTGGGCGAATTGGTCTGGAACTGAAATCGGAACGCTCACTGACATTTCCCCTATCTGAAAGTCTGATAAACACCGGAAAAATGACTAAGTCCAAAAAAAAATTTTTTTCACCTTTTTTCAATTTTACCCCCGTGGGATATATATTCTACCCACACACATTTGGAACTCTTCTGGGGTACCCTCACAGATATTATTCCCTCATTTAGTGGATATTTTCACAAAAAAGTAAAATTTTCAAAAATCCAGAAAATTGGCTGAAAACTACTAAATATCAAGGTCTCACTGGGCGAATCGCTCTGGAACTGAAATCGGAACTCTCACTGACATTTGACCCATCTGAAGTCTGATAAACGACGGAAAAATGAATAAGTCCAAAAAAAAATTTTTTTTTTACTTTTTTCAATTTTACCCCCGTGGGATATATATTCTACCCACACACATTTGGAACTCTCCTGGGGTACCCTCACACATATTATTCCCTCATTTAGTGGATATTTTCACAAAAAAGTGAAATTTTCAAAAATCCAGAAAATTGTCTGAAAACGACTAAATATCAAGGTCTCATTGGGCGAATCGCTCTGGAACTGAAATAGGAACGCTCACTGACATTTGACCTATCTGAAACTCTGCTAAACAACGGAAAAATGACTATGTCCAAAAAAAAAAATTTTTCAACTTTTTTCAATTTTACCCCCGTGGGATATATATTCTACCCACACACATTTGGAACTCTCCTGGGGTACCCTCACACATATTATTCCCTCATTTAGTGGATATTTTCACAGAAAAGTGAAATTTTCAAAAATCCAGAAAATTGGCTGAAAACGACTAAATATCAAGGACTCATTGGGCGAATTGGTCTGGAACTGAAATCGGAACGCTCACTGACATTTCCCCTATCTGAAAGTCTGATAAACACCGGAAAAATGACTAAGTCCAAAAAAAAATTTTTTTCACCTTTTTTCAATTTTACCTCCGTGGGATATATATTCTACCCACACACATTTGGAACTCTTCTGGGGTACCCTCACAGATATTATTCCCTTATTTAGTGGATATTTTCACAAAAAAATGACATTTTCAAAAATCCAGAAAATTGGCTGAAAACGACTAAATATCAAGGTCTCATTGGGCGAATCGCTCTGGAACTGAAATCGGAACGCTCACTGACATTTGACCTCTCTGAAAGTCTGATAAACGACGGAAAAATGACTATATCCAAAAAAAAAAAATTTTTCAACTTTTTTCAATTTTATCCCCGTGGGATATATATTCTACCCACACACATTTGGAACTCTCCTGGGGTACCCTCACACATATTATTCCCTCATTTAGTGGATATTTTCACAAAAAAGTGAAATTTTCAAAAATCAGGAAAATTGGCTGAAAACTACTAAATATCAAGGTCTCATTGGGCGAATCGCTCTGGAACTGAAATCGGAACGCTCACTGACATTTGACCCATCTGAAAGTCTGATAAACGACGGAAAAATGACTAAGTCAAAAAAAAAAATTTTTAAACTTTTTTAAATTTTACCCCCGTGGGATATATATTCTACCCACACACATTTGGAACTCTCCTGGGGTACCCTCACACATATTATTCCCTCATTTAGTGGATATTTTCACAAAAAAGCGAAATTTTCAAAAATCCAGAAAATTGGCTGAAAACGACTAAATATCAAGGACTCATTGGGCAAATCGCTCTGGAAGCGAAATCGGAATGCTCACTGACATTTCCCCTATCTGAAAGTCTGATAAACGACGGAAAAATGAATAAGTCCAAAAAAAAATTTTTTTTTACTTTTTTCAATTTTACCCCCGTGGGATATATATTCTACCCACACACATTTGGAACTCTCCTGGGGTACCCTCACACATATTATTCCCTCATTCAGTGGATATTTTCACAAAAAAGTGAAATTTTCAAAAATCCAGAAAATTGGCTGAAAACGACTAAATATCAAGGTCTCATTGGGCGAATCGCTCTGGAACTGAAATCGGAACGCTCACTGACATTTGACCCATCTGAAAGTCTGATAAACGACGGAAAAATGACTAAGTCAAAAAAAAAAATTTTTTCAACTTTTTTAAATTTTACCCCCGTGGGATATATATTCTACCCACACACATTTGGAACTCTCCTGGGGTACCCTCACACATATTATTCCCTCATTTAGTGGATATTTTCACAAAAAAGTAAAATTTTCAAAAATCCAGAAAATTGGCTGAAAACGACTAAATATCAAGGACTCATTGGTCGAATCGCTCTGGAATTGAAATCGGAATGCTCACTGACATTTCCCCTATCTGAAAGTTTGAGAAACGCTGGAAAAATGACTAAGTCCAAAAAAAAAAATTTTTCAACTTTTTTCAATTTTACCCCGGTGAGATATATATTCTACCCACACACACTTGGAACTCTCCTGGGGTACCCTCACACATATTATTCCCTCATTTAGTGGATATTTTCACAAAAAAGTGAAATTTTCAAAAATCCAAAATATTGGCTGAAAACAACTAAATATCAAGAATTCATTGGGCGAATCGCTCTGGAACTGAAATCGAAATGCTCACTGATATTTGCCATATCTCAAAGTCTGATAAACGCCGGAAAAATGACAGTCCAAAAATAAAAATTTTTCAACTTTTTTCAAATTTACCCTCGTGGGATATATATTCTACCCACACACATTTGGAACTCTCCTGGGGTACCCTCACACATATTATTCCCTCATTTAGTGGATATTTTCACAAAAAAGTGAAATTTTCAAAAATCCAGAAAATTGGCTGAAAACGACTAAATATCAACGACTCATTGGGCGAATCGCTCTGGAACTGAAATCGGAATGCTCACTGACATTTCCCCTATCTGAAAGTCTGATAAACGCCGGAAAAATGACTAAGTCCAAAAAAAAAAATTTTTCAACTTTTTTCAAATTTACCCCCGTGGGATATCTATTCTACCCACAAACATTTGGAACTCTCCTGGCGTACCCTCACACATATTATTCCCTCATTCAGTGGATATTTTCACAAAAAAGTGAAATTTTCAAAAATCCAAAATATTGGCTAAAAACAAACAAATATCAAGAACTCATTGGGATAATCGCTTTGGAACTGAAATCGGAACGCTCACTGACATTTGCCCTATCTGAAAGTCTGATAAACGACGGAAAAAATGACTAAGTCCAAAAAAAAATTTTTTTCAACTTTTTTCAATTTTACCCCCGTGGGATATATATTCTACCCACACACATTTGGAACTCTCCTGGGGTACCCTCACACATATTATTCCCTCATTTAGTGGATATTTTCAAAAAAAGTGAAATTTTCAAAAATCCAAAATATTGGCTGAAAACAACTAAATATCAAGGATTCATTGGGCGAATCGCTTTGGAACTGAAATCAGAACGCTCACTGACATTTGCCCTATCTGAAAGTCTGATAAACGCCGGAAAAATGACTAAGTCCAAAAAAAAAATTTTTCAACTTTTTTCAAATTTACCCCCGTGGGATATATATTCTACCCACACACATTTGGAACACTCTTGGAGTACCCTCACACATATTATTCCCTCATTCAGTGGATATTTTCACAAAAAAGTGAAATTTTCAAAAATCCAGAAAATTGGCTGAAAACGACTAAATATCAAGGTCTCATTGGGCGAATCGCTCTGGAACTGAAATCGGAACGCTCACTGACATTTGACCCATCTGAAAGTCTGATAAACGACGGAAAAATGACTAAGTCAAAAAAAAAAATTTTTTTAACTTTTTTAAATTTTACCCCCGTGGGATATATATTCTACCCACACACATTTGGAACTCTCCTGGGGTACCCTCACACATATTATTCCCTCATTTAGTGGATATTTTCACAAAAAAGCGAAATTTTCAAAAATCCAGAAAATTGGCTGAAAACGACTAAATATCAAGGACTCATTGGGCAAATCGCTCTGGAAGCGAAATCGGAATGCTCACTGACATTTCCCCTATCTGAAAGTCTGATAAACGACGGAAAAATGAATAAGTCCAAAAAAAAATTTTTTTTTACTTTTTTCAATTTTACCCCCGTGGGATATATATTCTACCCACACACATTTGGAACTCTCCTGGGGTACCCTCACACATATTATTCCCTCATTCAGTGGATATTTTCACAAAAAAGTGAAATTTTCAAAAATCCAGAAAATTGTCTGAAAACGACTAAATATCAAGGACTCATTGGGCGAATCGCTCTGGAACTGAAATCGGAACGCTCTCTGACATTTCCCCTATCTGAAAGTCTGATAAACACCGGAAAAATGACTAAGTCGAAAAAAAAATTTTTTCACCTTATTTCAATTTTACCCTCGTGGGATATATATTCTACCCACACACATTTGGAACTCTTCTGGGGTACCCTCACAGATATTATTCCCTTATTTAGTGGATATTTTCACAAAAAAGTGACATTTTCAAAAATCCAGAAAATTGGCTGAAAACGACTAAATATCAAGGACTCATTGGGCGAATCGCTCTGGAACTGAAATCGGAACGCTCACTGACATTTCCCCTATCTGAAAGTCTGATAAACACCAGAAAAATGACTAAGTCCAAAAAAAAATTTTTTTCACCTTTTTTCAATTTTACCCCCGTGGGACACACATTTGGAACTGTTCTGGGGTACCCTCACAGATATTATTCCCTTATTTAGTGGATATTTTCACAAAAAAGTGACATTTTCAAAAATCCAGAAAATTGGCTGAAAACGACTAAATATCAAGGACTCATTGGGCGAATCGCTCTGGAACTGAAATCGGAACGCTCTCTGACATTTCCCCTATCTGAAAGTCTGATAAACGCCGGAAAAATGACTAAGTCCAAAAAAAAAAATTTTTCAATTTTTTTCAGTTTTACCCCCGTGGGAATTATATTCTACCCACACACATTTGGAACTCTTCTGGGGTACCCTCACACATTTTATTCCCTCATTTAGTGGATATTTTCACAAAAAAGTGAAATTTTCAAAAATCCAGAAAATTGGCTGAAAATGACTAAATATCAAGGACTCATTGGGCGAATCGCTCTGGAACTGAAATCGGAATGCTCACTGACATTTCCCCTATCTGAAAGTCTGATAAACGCCGGAAAAATGACTAAGTCCAAAAAAAAAATTTTTTCAACTTTTTTCAAATTCACCCCCGTGGGATATATATTCTACCCACACACATTTGGAACTCTCCTGGGGTACCCTCACACATATTATTCCCTCATTTAGTGGATATTTTCACAAAAAAGTGAAATTTTCAAAAATCCAGAAAATTGGCTGAAAACGACTAATTATCAAGGACTCATTGGGCGAATCGCTCTGGAACTGAAATCGGAGAGCTCACTGACATTTGCCCTTTGTGAAAGTCTGATAAACGGCGGAAAAATGACTAAGAACAAAAAAAAAAATTTTTCAACTTTTTTCAAATTTACCCTCGTGGGATATATATTCTACCCACACACATTTGGAACTCTCCTGGGGTACCCTCACACATATTATTCCCTCATTTAGTGGATATTTTCACAAAAAAGTGAAATTTTCAAAAATCCAGAAAATTGGCTGAAAACGACTAAATATCAGGGACTCATTGGGCGAATCGCTCTAGAACTGAAATCGGAATGCTCACTGACATTTCCCCTATCTGAAAGTCTGATACACGTCGAAAAAATGACTTAATCCAAAAAAAAAATGTTTTTCAACTTTTTTCAATTTTACCCCTGTGGGATATATATTCTACCCACACACATTAGGAACTCTCCTGGGGTACCCTCACACATTTTATTCCCTCATTTAGTGGATATTTTCACAAAAAAGTAAAATTTTCAAAAATCCAGAAAATTGGCTGAAAACGACTAAATATCAAGGACTCATTGGTCGAATCGCTCTGGAATTGAAATCGGAATGCTCACTGACATTTCCCCTATCTGAAAGTTTGAGAAACGCTGGAAAAATGACTAAGTCCAAAAAAAAAAATTTTTCAACTTTTTTCAATTTTACCCCGGTGAGATATATATTCTACCCACACACACTTGGAACTCTCCTGGGGTACCCTCACACATATTATTCCCTCATTTAGTGGATATTTTCACAAAAAAGTGAAATTTTCAAAAATCCAAAATATTGGCTGAAAACAACTAAATATCAAGAATTCATTGGGCGAATCGCTCTGGAACTGAAATCGAAATGCTCACTGATATTTGCCATATCTCAAAGTCTGATAAACGCCGGAAAAATGACAGTCCAAAAATAAAAATTTTTCAACTTTTTTCAAATTTACCCTCGTGGGATATATATTCTACCCACACACATTTGGAACTCTCCTGGGGTACCCTCACACATATTATTCCCTCATTTAGTGGATATTTTCACAAAAAAGTGAAATTTTCAAAAATCCAGAAAATTGGCTGAAAACGACTAAATATCAACGACTCATTGGGCGAATCGCTCTGGAACTGAAATCGGAATGCTCACTGACATTTGCCCTATCTGAAAGTCTGATAAACGACGGAAAAAATGACTAAGTCCAAAAAAAAATTTTTTTCAACTTTTTTCAATTTTACCCCCGTGGGATATATATTCTACCCACACACATTTGGAACTCTCCTGGGGTACCCTCACACATATTATTCCCTCATTTAGTGGATATTTTCAAAAAAAGTGAAATTTTCAAAAATCCAAAATATTGGCTGAAAACAACTAAATATCAAGGATTCATTGGGCGAATCGCTTTGGAACTGAAATCAGAACGCTCACTGACATTTGCCCTATCTGAAAGTCTGATAAACGCCGGAAAAATGACTAAGTCCAAAAAAAAAATTTTTCAACTTTTTTCAAATTTACCCCCGTGGGATATATATTCTACCCACACACATTTGGAACACTCTTGGAGTACCCTCACACATATTATTCCCTCATTCAGTGGATATTTTCACAAAAAAGTGAAATTTTCAAAAATCCAGAAAATTGACTAAGTCCAAAAAAAAATTTTTTTCAACTTTTTTCAATTTTACCCCCGTGGGATATATATTCTACCCACACACATTTGGAACTCTCCTGGGGTACCCTCACACATATTATTCCCTCATTTAGAGGATATTTTCACAAAAAAGTGAAATTTTCAAAAATCCAGATAATTGGCTGAAAACGACTAAATATCAAGGTCTCATTGGGCGAATAGCTCTGGAACTGAAATTGAAGCGCTCACTGACATTTGCCATATCTGAAAGTCTGATAAACGCCGGAAAAATGATTAAGTCCAAAAAAAAAAATTTATCAACTTTTTTCAATTTTACCCACATGGGATATATATTCTACCCACACACATTTGGAACTCTCCTGGGGTACCCTCACACATATTATTTCCTCATTTAGTGGATATTTTCACAAAAAAGTGAAATTTTCAAAAATCCAAAATATTTGCTGAAAACTACTTAATATCAATGACTCATTGGGCGAATCGCTCTGGAACTGAAATCGGAACGCTCACTGACATTTGCCATATCTGAAAGTCTGATAAACGCCGGAAAAATGACTAAGTCCAAAAAAAAAATTATTTCAACTTTTTTCAATTTTACTCCCGTGGGATGTATATTCTACCCTCACACATTTGGAGCTCTCCTGGGGTACCCTCACACATATTATTACCTCATTTACTGGATATTTTCACAAAAAAGTGAAATTTTCCAAAATCCAGAAAATTGGCTGAAAACGACTAAATATGAAAGACACACTGGGCGAATCGCTCTGGAACTGAAATCGGAATGCTCACTGACATTTCCCCTATCTGAAAGTCTGATAAACGCCGGAAAAATGACTAAGTCCAAAAAAAAATTTTATTCAACTTTTTTCAATTTTACTCCCGTGCGATATATATTCTACCCACACACATTTGGAACTCTCCTGGGGTACCCTCACACATATTATTCCCTCATTTAGTGGATATTTTCACAAAAAAGTGAAATTTTCAAAAATCCAAAATATTGGCTGAAAACGACTAAATATCAAGGACTCATTGGGCGAATCGCTCTGGAGCTGAAATCAGAATGCTCAATGACATTTGCCCTATCTGAAAGTCTGATAAACGCCGGAAAAATTACTAAGTCCAAAAAAAAATTTTTTTCAACTTTTTTCAATTTTACCCCCGTGGGATATATATTCTACCCACACACATTTGGAACTCTCCTGGGGTACCCTCACACATATTATTCCCTCATTTAGTGGATATTTTCACAAAAAAGTGAAATTTTCAAAAATCCAGAAAATGGGCTGAAAACGACTAAATATCAAGGACTCATTGGGCGAATCGCTCTGGAACTGAAATCGGAATGCTCACTGACATTTCCCCATCTTAAAGTCTGATAAACACCGGAAAAATTACTAAGTGCAAAAAAATAATATTTTCAACTTTTTTCAATTTTACCCCGTGGGATATATATTCTACCCACACACATTTGGAACTCTCCTGGGGTACCCTCACACATATTATTCCCTCATTTAGTGGATATTTTCACAAAAAAGTGAAATTTTCAAAAATTCATAAAAATGGCTGAAAACGACTAAATATCAAGGACTCATTGGGCGAATCGCTCTGGAACTGAAATCGGAATGCTCACTGACATTTCCCCATCTGAAAGTCTGATAAACGCCGGAAAAATTACTAAGTGCAAAAAAAAAATTTTTCAACTTTTTTCAATTTTACCCCCGTGGGATATATATTCTACCCACACACATTTGGAACTCTCCTGGGGTACCCTCACACATATTATTCCCTCATTTAGTGGATATTTTCACAAAAAAGTGAAATTTTCAAAAATTCATAAAAATGTCTGAAAACGACTAAATATCAAGGACTCATTGGGTGAATCGCTCTGGAACTGAAATCGGAATGCTCATTCACATTGGCCATATCTGAAAGTCTGATAAACGCTGGAAAAATGACTAAGTCCAAAAAAAAAATTTTTTTTCAACTTTTTTCAATTTTACCCCCGTGGGATATATATTCTACCCACACACATTTGGAACTCTCCTGGGGTACACTCACACATATTATTCCCTCATTTAGTGGATATTTTCACAAAAAAGTGAAATTTTCAAAAATCCAGAAAATGGGCTGAAAACGACTACATATCGAGGACTCATTGGGCGAATCGCTCTGGAACTGAAATCGGAATGCTCACTGACATTTACCCTATCTGAAAGTCTGATAAACGCCGGAAAAATGACTAAGTCCAAAAAAAAATTTTTTTCATCTTTTTTAAATTTTACCCAAGTGCGATATATATTCTACCAACACACATTTGGAACTCTCCTGGGGTACCCTCACACATATTATTCCCTCATTTAGTGGATATTTTCACAAAAAAGTGAAACTTTCAAAAATCCAGAAAATGGGCTGAAAACGACTACATATCAAGGACTCATTGTGCGAATCGCTCTGGAACTGAAATCGGAATGCTCACTGACATTTGCCCATCTGAAAGTCTGATAAACGCCGGAAAAATTACTAAGTGCAAAAAAAAATTTTTTTCAACTTTTTTCAATTTTACCCAAGTGCGATATATATTCTACCCAAACACATTTGGAACTCTCCTGGGGTACCCTCACACATATTATTCCCTCATTTAGTGGATATTTTCACAAAAAAGTGAAATTTTCAAAAATCCAGAAAATGGGCTGAAAACGACTACATATCGAGGACTCATTGGGCGAATCGCTCTGGAACTGAAATCGGAATGCTCACTGACATTTCCCCATCTGAAAGTCTGATAAACACAGGAAAAATTACTAAGTGCAAAAAAATAATATTTTCAACTTTTTTCAATTTTACCCCCGTGGGATATATATTCTACCCACACACATTTGGAACTCTCCTGGGGTACCCTCACACATATTATTCCCTCATTTAGAGGATATTTTCACAAAAAAGTGAAATTTTCAAAAATCCAGATAATTGGCTGAAAACGACTAAATATCAAGGTCTCATTGGGCGAATAGCTCTGGAACTGAAATTGAAGCGCTCACTGACATTTGCCATATCTGAAAGTCTGATAAACGCCGGAAAAATGACTAACTCCAAAAAAAAAATTTTATCAACTTTTTTCAATTTTACCCACATGGGATATATATTCTACCCACACACATTTGGAACTCTCCTGGGGTACCCTCACACATATTATTTCCTCATTTAGTGGATATTTTCACAAAAAAGTGAAATTTTCAAAAATCCAAAATATTTGCTGGAAACTACTTAATATCAATGACTCATTGGGCGAATCGCTCTGGAACTGAAATCGGAACGCTCACTGACATTTGCCATATCTGAAAGTCTGATAAACGCCGGAAAAATGACTAAGTCTGAAAAACAAATTTTTCAACTTTTTTTCAATTTTACCCCCGTGAGATATATATTCTATCCACACACATTTGGAACTATCCTGGGGTACCCTCACACATATTATTCCCTCATTTAGTGATATTTTCACAAAAAAGAGAAATTTTCAAAAATCCAGAAAATTGGCTGAAAACGACTAAATATCAAGGACTCATTGGGCGAATCGCTCTGGAATTGAAATCGGAATGCTCACTGACATTTCCCCTATCTGAAAGTTTGATAAACGCCGGAAAAATGAATAAGTCCAAAAAAAATATTTTTTCATCTTTTTTCAAATTCACCCCCGTGGGATATATATTCTACCAACTCACATTTGGAACTATCCTGGTGTACCCTCACACATATTATTCCATCATTTAGTGGATATTTTCACAAAAAAGTGAAATTTTCAAAAATCCAGAAAATTGGCTGAAAACGACTAAATATCAAGGACTCATTCGGCGTATCGCTCTGGAACTGAAATCGGAATGCTCACTGACATTTCCCCTATCTGAAAATCTGATAAACGCCGGAAAAATGACTAAGTCAAAAAAAAATTTTTTTTCAACTTTTTTCAATGTTACCCCCGTGTGATATATATTCTATCCACACACATTTGGAACTCTCCTGGGGTACCCTCACACATATTATTCCCTCATTTAGTGGATATTTTCACAAAAAAGTTAAATTTTCAAAAATCCAGAAAATTGGTTGAAAACGACTATCAAGGACTTATTGGGCGAATCGCTCTGGAACTGAAATCGGAACGCTCACTGGCATTTGCCCTATCTGAAAGCCTGATAAATGCCAGAAAAATGACTAAGTCCAAAAAAAAATTTTTTTAAACTTTTTTCAATTTTACCCCCGTGGGATACATATTCTACCCACACACATTTGGAACTCTCCTGGGGTACCCTCACACATATTATTCCCTTATTTAGTGGATATTTTCACAAAAAAGTGACATTTTCAAAAATCCAGAAAATTGGCTGAAAACGACTTAATATCAAGTAATCATTGGGCGAATCGCTCTGGGACTGAAATCGAAATGCTCACTGACATTTGCGATATCTGAAAGTCTGATAAACGCTGGAAAAATGACTAAGTCCAAAAAAAATTTTTTTTCAACTTTTTTCAATTTTACCCCGTGATATATTCTACCCACACACATTTGGAACTCTCCTGGGGTACCCTCACACATATTATTCACTAATTTAGTGGATATTTTCACAAAAAAGTGAAATTGTCAAAAATCCAGAAAATTGGCTGAAAAAGGCTTTCCCCTATCTGAAAGCCTGATAAATGCCAGAAAAATGACTAAGTCCAAAAAAAAAATTGTTTAAACTTTTTTCAAATTTACCCCCGTGGGATATATATTCTACCCACACACATTTGGAACTCTCCTGGGGTACCCTCACACATATTATTCCCTCATTTAGTGGATATTTTCACAAAATTGAAATTTTCAAAAATCCAGAAAATTGGCTGAAAAAGACTAAATATCAAGGACTCATTGGGCGAATCGCTCTGGAACTGAAATCGGAACGCTCACTGACATTTCCCCTATCTGAAAGTCTGATAAACGCCGGAAAAATGACTAAGTCTAAAAAACAAATTTTTCAACTTTTTTCAATTTTACCCCCTGAGATATATATTCTACCCACACACATTTGGAACTCTCCTGGGGTACCCTCACACATATTATTCCCTCATTTAGTGGATATTTTCACAAAAAAGTGAAATTTTCAAAAATCCAGAAAATTGGTTGAAAACGACTAAATATCAAGGACTCATTGGGCGAATAGCTCTGGAACTGAAATCGGAACGCTCACTGACATTTCCCCTATCTGAAAGTCTGATAAACGGCGGAAAAATGACTAAGTCCAAAAAAAATTTTTTTTTATTTTTTTTCAATTTTACCCCCGTGGGATATATATTCTACCCAAACACATTTGCCACTCTACTGGGGTACCCTCACACATATTATTCCCTCATTTAGTGGATATTTTCACAAAAAAGTGAAATTTTCAAAAATCCAGAAAATTGGCTGAAAACGACTAAATATCAGGGACTCATTGGGCGAATCGCTCTAGAACTGAAATCGGAATGCTCACTGACATTTGCCCTATCTGAAAGTCTGATAAACGTCGGAAAAATGACTTAATCCAAAAAAAAAATGTTTTTCAACTTTTTTCAATTTTACCCCTGTGGGATATATATTCTACCCACACACATTAGGAACTCTCCTGGGGTACCCTCACACATTTTATTCCCTCATTTAGTGGATATTTTCACAAAAAAGTAAAATTTTCAAAAATCCAGAAAATTGGCAGAAAACGACTAAATATCAAGGACTCATTGGTCGAATCGCTCTGGAATTGAAATCGGAATGCTCACTGACATTTCCCCTATCTGAAAGTTTGAGAAACGCTGGAAAAATGACTAAGTCCAAAAAAAAAAATTTTTCAACTTTTTTCAATTTTACCCCGGTGAGAAATATATTCTACCCACACACATTTGGAACTCTCCTGGGGTACCCTCACACATATTATTCCCTCATTTAGTGGATATTTTCACAAAAAAGTGAAATTTTCAAAAATTCATAAAAATGTCTGAAAACGACTAAATATCAAGGACTCATTCGGCGTATCGCTCTGGAACTGAAATCGGAACGCTCACTGACATTTCCCCTATCTGAAAATCTGATAAACGCCGGAAAAATGACTAAGTCAAAAAAAAAATTTTTTTCAACTTTTTTCAATGTTACCCCCGTGTGATATATATTCTATCCACACACATTTGGAACTCTCCTGGGGTACCCTCACTCATATTATTCCCTCATTTAGAGGATATTTTCACAAAAAAGTGAAATTTTCAAAAATCCAGAAAATTGGCTGAAAACGACTAATTATCAAGGACTCATTGGGCGAATCGCTCTGGAACTGAAATCGGAGAGCTCACTGACATTTGCCCTTTGTGAAAGTCTGATAAACGGCGGAAAAATGACTAAGAACAAAAAAAAAAATTTTTCAACTTTTTTCAAATTTACCCTCGTGGGATATATATTCTACCCACACACATTTGGAACTCTCCTGGGGTACCCTCACACATATTATTCCCTCATTTAGTGGATATTTTCACAAAAAAGTGAAATTTTCAAAAATCCAGAAAATTGGCTGAAAACGACTAAATATCAGGGACTCATTGGGCGAATCGCTCTAGAACTGAAATCGGAATGCTCACTGACATTTCCCCTATCTGAAAGTCTGATACACGTCGAAAAAATGACTTAATCCAAAAAAAAAATGTTTTTCAACTTTTTTCAATTTTACCCCTGTGGGATATATATTCTACCCACACACATTAGGAACTCTCCTGGGGTACCCTCACACATTTTATTCCCTCATTTAGTGGATATTTTCACAAAAAAGTAAAATTTTCAAAAATCCAGAAAATTGGCTGAAAACGACTAAATATCAAGGACTCATTGGTCGAATCGCTCTGGAATTGAAATCGGAATGCTCACTGACATTTCCCCTATCTGAAAGTTTGAGAAACGCTGGAAAAATGACTAAGTCCAAAAAAAAAAATTTTTCAACTTTTTTCAATTTTACCCCGGTGAGATATATATTCTACCCACACACACTTGGAACTCTCCTGGGGTACCCTCACACATATTATTCCCTCATTTAGTGGATATTTTCACAAAAAAGTGAAATTTTCAAAAATCCAAAATATTGGCTGAAAACAACTAAATATCAAGAATTCATTGGGCGAATCGCTCTGGAACTGAAATCGAAATGCTCACTGATATTTGCCATATCTCAAAGTCTGATAAACGCCGGAAAAATGACAGTCCAAAAATAAAAATTTTTCAACTTTTTTCAAATTTACCCTCGTGGGATATATATTCTACCCACACACATTTGGAACTCTCCTGGGGTACCCTCACACATATTATTCCCTCATTTAGTGGATATTTTCACAAAAAAGTGAAATTTTCAAAAATCCAGAAAATTGGCTGAAAACGACTAAATATCAACGACTCATTGGGCGAATCGCTCTGGAACTGAAATCGGAATGCTCACTGACATTTGCCCTATCTGAAAGTCTGATAAACGACGGAAAAAATGACTAAGTCCAAAAAAAAATTTTTTTCAACTTTTTTCAATTTTACCCCCGTGGGATATATATTCTACCCACACACATTTGGAACTCTCCTGGGGTACCCTCACACATATTATTCCCTCATTTAGTGGATATTTTCAAAAAAAGTGAAATTTTCAAAAATCCAAAATATTGGCTGAAAACAACTAAATATCAAGGATTCATTGGGCGAATCGCTTTGGAACTGAAATCAGAACGCTCACTGACATTTGCCCTATCTGAAAGTCTGATAAACGCCGGAAAAATGACTAAGTCCAAAAAAAAAATTTTTCAACTTTTTTCAAATTTACCCCCGTGGGATATATATTCTACCCACACACATTTGGAACACTCTTGGAGTACCCTCACACATATTATTCCCTCATTCAGTGGATATTTTCACAAAAAAGTGAAATTTTCAAAAATCCAGAAAATTGACTAAGTCCAAAAAAAAATTTTTTTCAACTTTTTTCAATTTTACCCCCGTGGGATATATATTCTACCCACACACATTTGGAACTCTCCTGGGGTACCCTCACACATATTATTCCCTCATTTAGAGGATATTTTCACAAAAAAGTGAAATTTTCAAAAATCCAGATAATTGGCTGAAAACGACTAAATATCAAGGTCTCATTGGGCGAATAGCTCTGGAACTGAAATTGAAGCGCTCACTGACATTTGCCATATCTGAAAGTCTGATAAACGCCGGAAAAATGATTAAGTCCAAAAAAAAAAATTTATCAACTTTTTTCAATTTTACCCACATGGGATATATATTCTACCCACACACATTTGGAACTCTCCTGGGGTACCCTCACACATATTATTTCCTCATTTAGTGGATATTTTCACAAAAAAGTGAAATTTTCAAAAATCCAAAATATTTGCTGAAAACTACTTAATATCAATGACTCATTGGGCGAATCGCTCTGGAACTGAAATCGGAACGCTCACTGACATTTGCCATATCTGAAAGTCTGATAAACGCCGGAAAAATGACTAAGTCCAAAAAAAAAATTATTTCAACTTTTTTCAATTTTACTCCCGTGGGATGTATATTCTACCCTCACACATTTGGAGCTCTCCTGGGGTACCCTCACACATATTATTACCTCATTTACTGGATATTTTCACAAAAAAGTGAAATTTTCCAAAATCCAGAAAATTGGCTGAAAACGACTAAATATGAAAGACACACTGGGCGAATCGCTCTGGAACTGAAATCGGAATGCTCACTGACATTTCCCCTATCTGAAAGTCTGATAAACGCCGGAAAAATGACTAAGTCCAAAAAAAAATTTTATTCAACTTTTTTCAATTTTACTCCCGTGCGATATATATTCTACCCACACACATTTGGAACTCTCCTGGGGTACCCTCACACATATTATTCCCTCATTTAGTGGATATTTTCACAAAAAAGTGAAATTTTCAAAAATCCAAAATATTGGCTGAAAACGACTAAATATCAAGGACTCATTGGGCGAATCGCTCTGGAGCTGAAATCAGAATGCTCAATGACATTTGCCCTATCTGAAAGTCTGATAAACGCCGGAAAAATTACTAAGTCCAAAAAAAAATTTTTTTCAACTTTTTTCAATTTTACCCCCGTGGGATATATATTCTACCCACACACATTTGGAACTCTCCTGGGGTACCCTCACACATATTATTCCCTCATTTAGTGGATATTTTCACAAAAAAGTGAAATTTTCAAAAATCCAGAAAATGGGCTGAAAACGACTAAATATCAAGGACTCATTGGGCGAATCGCTCTGGAACTGAAATCGGAATGCTCACTGACATTTCCCCATCTTAAAGTCTGATAAACACCGGAAAAATTACTAAGTGCAAAAAAATAATATTTTCAACTTTTTTCAATTTTACCCCGTGGGATATATATTCTACCCACACACATTTGGAACTCTCCTGGGGTACCCTCACACATATTATTCCCTCATTTAGTGGATATTTTCACAAAAAAGTGAAATTTTCAAAAATTCATAAAAATGGCTGAAAACGACTAAATATCAAGGACTCATTGGGCGAATCGCTCTGGAACTGAAATCGGAATGCTCACTGACATTTCCCCATCTGAAAGTCTGATAAACGCCGGAAAAATTACTAAGTGCAAAAAAAAAATTTTTCAACTTTTTTCAATTTTACCCCCGTGGGATATATATTCTACCCACACACATTTGGAACTCTCCTGGGGTACCCTCACACATATTATTCCCTCATTTAGTGGATATTTTCACAAAAAAGTGAAATTTTCAAAAATTCATAAAAATGTCTGAAAACGACTAAATATCAAGGACTCATTGGGTGAATCGCTCTGGAACTGAAATCGGAATGCTCATTCACATTGGCCATATCTGAAAGTCTGATAAACGCTGGAAAAATGACTAAGTCCAAAAAAAAAATTTTTTTTCAACTTTTTTCAATTTTACCCCCGTGGGATATATATTCTACCCACACACATTTGGAACTCTCCTGGGGTACACTCACACATATTATTCCCTCATTTAGTGGATATTTTCACAAAAAAGTGAAATTTTCAAAAATCCAGAAAATGGGCTGAAAACGACTACATATCGAGGACTCATTGGGCGAATCGCTCTGGAACTGAAATCGGAATGCTCACTGACATTTACCCTATCTGAAAGTCTGATAAACGCCGGAAAAATGACTAAGTCCAAAAAAAAATTTTTTTCATCTTTTTTAAATTTTACCCAAGTGCGATATATATTCTACCAACACACATTTGGAACTCTCCTGGGGTACCCTCACACATATTATTCCCTCATTTAGTGGATATTTTCACAAAAAAGTGAAACTTTCAAAAATCCAGAAAATGGGCTGAAAACGACTACATATCAAGGACTCATTGTGCGAATCGCTCTGGAACTGAAATCGGAATGCTCACTGACATTTGCCCATCTGAAAGTCTGATAAACGCCGGAAAAATTACTAAGTGCAAAAAAAAATTTTTTTCAACTTTTTTCAATTTTACCCAAGTGCGATATATATTCTACCCAAACACATTTGGAACTCTCCTGGGGTACCCTCACACATATTATTCCCTCATTTAGTGGATATTTTCACAAAAAAGTGAAATTTTCAAAAATCCAGAAAATGGGCTGAAAACGACTACATATCGAGGACTCATTGGGCGAATCGCTCTGGAACTGAAATCGGAATGCTCACTGACATTTCCCCATCTGAAAGTCTGATAAACACAGGAAAAATTACTAAGTGCAAAAAAATAATATTTTCAACTTTTTTCAATTTTACCCCCGTGGGATATATATTCTACCCACACACATTTGGAACTCTCCTGGGGTACCCTCACACATATTATTCCCTCATTTAGAGGATATTTTCACAAAAAAGTGAAATTTTCAAAAATCCAGATAATTGGCTGAAAACGACTAAATATCAAGGTCTCATTGGGCGAATAGCTCTGGAACTGAAATTGAAGCGCTCACTGACATTTGCCATATCTGAAAGTCTGATAAACGCCGGAAAAATGACTAACTCCAAAAAAAAAATTTTATCAACTTTTTTCAATTTTACCCACATGGGATATATATTCTACCCACACACATTTGGAACTCTCCTGGGGTACCCTCACACATATTATTTCCTCATTTAGTGGATATTTTCACAAAAAAGTGAAATTTTCAAAAATCCAAAATATTTGCTGGAAACTACTTAATATCAATGACTCATTGGGCGAATCGCTCTGGAACTGAAATCGGAACGCTCACTGACATTTGCCATATCTGAAAGTCTGATAAACGCCGGAAAAATGACTAAGTCTGAAAAACAAATTTTTCAACTTTTTTTCAATTTTACCCCCGTGAGATATATATTCTATCCACACACATTTGGAACTATCCTGGGGTACCCTCACACATATTATTCCCTCATTTAGTGATATTTTCACAAAAAAGAGAAATTTTCAAAAATCCAGAAAATTGGCTGAAAACGACTAAATATCAAGGACTCATTGGGCGAATCGCTCTGGAATTGAAATCGGAATGCTCACTGACATTTCCCCTATCTGAAAGTTTGATAAACGCCGGAAAAATGAATAAGTCCAAAAAAAATATTTTTTCATCTTTTTTCAAATTCACCCCCGTGGGATATATATTCTACCAACTCACATTTGGAACTATCCTGGTGTACCCTCACACATATTATTCCATCATTTAGTGGATATTTTCACAAAAAAGTGAAATTTTCAAAAATCCAGAAAATTGGCTGAAAACGACTAAATATCAAGGACTCATTCGGCGTATCGCTCTGGAACTGAAATCGGAATGCTCACTGACATTTCCCCTATCTGAAAATCTGATAAACGCCGGAAAAATGACTAAGTCCAAAAAAATAATTTTTTCAACTTTTTTCAAATTCACCCCCGTGGGATATACATTCTACCAACACACATTTTGAACTCTCCTGGGGTACCCTCACACATATTATTCCCTCATTTAGTGGATATTTTCACAAAAAAGTTAAATTTTCAAAAATCCAGAAAATTGGTTGAAAACGACTATCAAGGACTCATTGGGCGAATCGCTCTGGAACTGAAATCGGAACGCTCACTGGCATTTGCCCTATCTGAAAGCCTGATAAATGCCAGAAAAATGACTAAGTCCAAAAAAAAATTTTTTTAAACTTTTTTCAATTTTACCCCCGTGGGATACATATTCTACCCACACACATTTGGAACTCTCCTGGGGTACCCTCACACATATTATTCCCTTATTTAGTGGATATTTTCACAAAAAAGTGACATTTTCAAAAATCCAGAAAATTGGCTGAAAACGACTTAATATCAAGTAATCATTGGGCGAATCGCTCTGGGACTGAAATCGAAATGCTCACTGACATTTGCGATATCTGAAAGTCTGATAAACGCTGGAAAAATGACTAAGTCCAAAAAAAATTTATTTTCAACTTTTTTCAATTTTACCCCGTGATATATTCTACCCACACACATTTGGAACTCTCCTGGGGTACCCTCACACATATTATTCACTAATTTAGTGGATATTTTCACAAAAAAGTGAAATTGTCAAAAATCCAGAAAATTGGCTGAAAAAGGCTTTCCCCTATCTGAAAGCCTGATAAATGCCAGAAAAATGACTAAGTCCAAAAAAAAAATTGTTTAAACTTTTTTCAAATTTACCCCCGTGGGATATATATTCTACCCACACACATTTGGAACTCTCCTGGGGTACCCTCACACATATTATTCCCTCATTTAGTGGATATTTTCACAAAATTGAAATTTTCAAAAATCCAGAAAATTGGCTGAAAAAGACTAAATATCAAGGACTCATTGGGCGAATCGCTCTGGAACTGAAATCGGAACGCTCACTGACATTTCCCCTATCTGAAAGTCTGATAAACGCCGGAAAAATGACTAAGTCTAAAAAACAAATTTTTCAACTTTTTTCAATTTTACCCCCTGAGATATATATTCTACCCACACACATTTGGAACTCTCCTGGGGTACCCTCACACATATTATTCCCTCATTTAGTGGATATTTTCACAAAAAAGTGAAATTTTCAAAAATCCAGAAAATTGGTTGAAAACGACTAAATATCAAGGACTCATTGGGCGAATAGCTCTGGAACTGAAATCGGAACGCTCACTGACATTTCCCCTATCTGAAAGTCTGATAAACGGCGGAAAAATGACTAAGTCCAAAAAAAATTTTTTTTTATTTTTTTTCAATTTTACCCCCGTGGGATATATATTCTACCCAAACACATTTGCCACTCTACTGGGGTACCCTCACACATATTATTCCCTCATTTAGTGGATATTTTCACAAAAAAGTGAAATTTTCAAAAATCCAGAAAATTGGCTGAAAACGACTAAATATCAGGGACTCATTGGGCGAATCGCTCTAGAACTGAAATCGGAATGCTCACTGACATTTGCCCTATCTGAAAGTCTGATAAACGTCGGAAAAATGACTTAATCCAAAAAAAAAATGTTTTTCAACTTTTTTCAATTTTACCCCTGTGGGATATATATTCTACCCACACACATTAGGAACTCTCCTGGGGTACCCTCACACATTTTATTCCCTCATTTAGTGGATATTTTCACAAAAAAGTAAAATTTTCAAAAATCCAGAAAATTGGCAGAAAACGACTAAATATCAAGGACTCATTGGTCGAATCGCTCTGGAATTGAAATCGGAATGCTCACTGACATTTCCCCTATCTGAAAGTTTGAGAAACGCTGGAAAAATGACTAAGTCCAAAAAAAAAAATTTTTCAACTTTTTTCAATTTTACCCCGGTGAGAAATATATTCTACCCACACACATTTGGAACTCTCCTGGGGTACCCTCACACATATTATTCCCTCATTTAGTGGATATTTTCACAAAAAAGTGAAATTTTCAAAAATTCATAAAAATGTCTGAAAACGACTAAATATCAAGGACTCATTCGGCGTATCGCTCTGGAACTGAAATCGGAACGCTCACTGACATTTCCCCTATCTGAAAATCTGATAAACGCCGGAAAAATGACTAAGTCAAAAAAAAAATTTTTTTCAACTTTTTTCAATGTTACCCCCGTGTGATATATATTCTATCCACACACATTTGGAACTCTCCTGGGGTACCCTCACTCATATTATTCCCTCATTTAGAGGATATTTTCACAAAAAAGTGAAATTTTCAAAAATCCAGATAATTGGCTGAAAACGACTAAATATCAAGGTCTCATTGGGCGAATAGCTCTGGAACTGAAATTGAAGCGCTCACTGACATTTGCCATATCTGAAAGTCTGATAAACGCCGGAAAAATGACTAAGTCCAAAAAAAAAATTTTATCAACTTTTTTCAATTTTACCCACATGGGATATATATTCTACCCACACACATTTGGAACTCTCCTGGGGTACCCTCACACATATTATTTCCTTATTTAGTGGATATTTTCACAAAAAAGTGAAATTTTCAAAAATCCAAAATATTTGCTGGAAACTACTTAATATCAATGACTCATTGGGCGAATCGCTCTGGAACTGAAATCGGAACGCTCACTGACATTTGCCATATCTGAAAGTCTGATAAACGCCGGAAAAATGACTAAGTCTGAAAAACAAATTTTTCAACTTTTTTTCAATTTTACCCCCGTGAGATATATATTCTATCCACACACATTTGGAACTATCCTGGGGTACCCTCACACATATTATTCCCTCATTTAGTGATATTTTCACAAAAAAGAGAAATTTTCAAAAATCCAGAAAATTGGCTGAAAACGACTAAATATCAAGGACTCATTGGGCGAATCGCTCTGGAATTGAAATCGGAATGCTCACTGACATTTCCCCTATCTGAAAGTTTGATAAACGCCGGAAAAATGAATAAGTCCAAAAAAAATATTTTTTCATCTTTTTTCAAATTCACCCCCGTGGGATATATATTCTACCAACTCACATTTGGAACTATCCTGGTGTACCCTCACACATATTATTCCATCATTTAGTGGATATTTTCACAAAAAAGTGAAATTTTCAAAAATCCAGAAAATTGGCTGAAAACCACTAAATATCAAGGACTCATTGGGCGAATTGCTCTGGAACTGAAATCGGAACGCTCACTGACTTTTTCCCTATCTGAAAGTCTGATAAACGCCGGAAAAATGACTAAGTCTGAAAAACAAATTTTTCAACTTTTTTCAATTTTACCCCCGTGAGATATATATTCTATCCACACACATTTGGAACTCTCCTGGGGTACCTCACACATATTATTCCCTCATTTAGTGATATTTTCACAAAAAAGTGAAATTTTCAAAAATCCAGAAAATTGGCTGAAAACGACTAAATATCAAGGACTCATTGGGCGAATCGCTCTGGAATTGAAATCGGAATGCTCACTGACATTTCCCCTATCTGAAAGTTTGATAAACGCCGGAAAAATGAATAAGTCCAAAAAAAATATTTTTTCATCTTTTTTCAAATTCACCCCCGTGGGATATATATTCTACCAACTCACATTTGGAACTATCCTGGTGTACACTCACACATATTATTCCATCATTTAGTGGATATTTTCGCAAAAAAGTGAAATTTTCAAAAATCCAGAAAATTGGCTGAAAATGACTAAATATCAAGGACTCATTGGGCGAATCGCTCTGGAACTGAAATCGGAATGCTCACTGACATTTCCCCCATCTGAAAGTCTGATAAACGCCGGAAAAATGACTAAGTCCAAAAAAATAATTTTTTCAACTTTTTTCAAATTCACCCCCGTGGGATATACATTCTACCAACACACATTTTGAACTCTCCTGGGGTACCCTCACACATATTATTCCCTCATTTAGTGGATATTTTCACAAAAAAGTTAAATTTTCAAAAATCCAGAAAATTGGTTGAAAACGACTATCAAGGACTCATTGGGCGAATCGCTCTGGAACTGAAATCGGAACGCTCACTGGCATTTGCCCTATCTGAAAGCCTGATAAATGCCAGAAAAATGACTAAGTCCAAAAAAAAATTTTTTTAAACTTTTTTCAATTTTACCCCCGTGGGATACATATTCTACCCACACACATTTGGAACTCTCCTGGGGTACCCTCACACATATTATTCCCTTATTTAGTGGATATTTTCACAAAAAAGTGACATTTTCAAAAATCCAGAAAATTGGCTGAAAACGACTTAATATCAAGTAATCATTGGGCGAATCGCTCTGGGACTGAAATCGAAATGCTCACTGACATTTGCGATATCTGAAAGTCTGATAAACGCTGGAAAAATGACTAAGTCCAAAAAAAATTTATTTTCAACTTTTTTCAATTTTACCCCGTGATATATTCTACCCACACACATTTGGAACTCTCCTGGGGTACCCTCACACATATTATTCACTAATTTAGTGGATATTTTCACAAAAAAGTGAAATTGTCAAAAATCCAGAAAATTGGCTGAAAAAGGCTTTCCCCTATCTGAAAGCCTGATAAATGCCAGAAAAATGACTAAGTCCAAAAAAAAAATTGTTTAAACTTTTTTCAAATTTACCCCCGTGGGATATATATTCTACCCACACACATTTGGAACTCTCCTGGGGTACCCTCACACATATTATTCCCTCATTTAGTGGATATTTTCACAAAATTGAAATTTTCAAAAATCCAGAAAATTGGCTGAAAAAGACTAAATATCAAGGACTCATTGGGCGAATCGCTCTGGAACTGAAATCGGAACGCTCACTGACATTTCCCCTATCTGAAAGTCTGATAAACGCCGGAAAAATGACTAAGTCTAAAAAACAAATTTTTCAACTTTTTTCAATTTTACCCCCTGAGATATATATTCTACCCACACACATTTGGAACTCTCCTGGGGTACCCTCACACATATTATTCCCTCATTTAGTGGATATTTTCACAAAAAAGTGAAATTTTCAAAAATCCAGAAAATTGGTTGAAAACGACTAAATATCAAGGACTCATTGGGCGAATAGCTCTGGAACTGAAATCGGAACGCTCACTGACATTTCCCCTATCTGAAAGTCTGATAAACGGCGGAAAAATGACTAAGTCCAAAAAAAATTTTTTTTTATTTTTTTTCAATTTTACCCCCGTGGGATATATATTCTACCCAAACACATTTGCCACTCTCCTGGGGTACCCTCACACATATTATTCCCTCATTTAGTGGATATTTTCACAAAAAAGTGAAATTTTCAAAAATCCAGAAAATTGGCTGAAAACGACTAAATATCAGGGACTCATTGGGCGAATCGCTCTAGAACTGAAATCGGAATGCTCACTGACATTTGCCCTATCTGAAAGTCTGATAAACGTCGGAAAAATGACTTAATCCAAAAAAAAAATGTTTTTCAACTTTTTTCAATTTTACCCCTGTGGGATATATATTCTACCCACACACATTAGGAACTCTCCTGGGGTACCCTCACACATTTTATTCCCTCATTTAGTGGATATTTTCACAAAAAAGTAAAATTTTCAAAAATCCAGAAAATTGGCTGAAAACGACTAAATATCAAGGACTCATTGGTCGAATCGCTCTGGAATTGAAATCGGAATGCTCACTGACATTTCCCCTATCTGAAAGTTTGAGAAACGCTGGAAAAATGACTAAGTCCAAAAAAAAAAATTTTTCAACTTTTTTCAATTTTACCCCGGTGAGAAATATATTCTACCCACACACATTTGGAACTCTCCTGGGGTACCCTCACACATATTATTCCCTCATTTAGTGGATATTTTCACAAAAAAGTGAAATTTTCAAAAATTCATAAAAATGTCTGAAAACGACTAAATATCAAGGACTTATTGGGTGAATCGCTCTGGAACTGAAATCGGAATGCTCATTGACATTGGCCATATCTGAAAGTCTGATAAACGCTGGAAAAATGACTAAGTCCAAAAAAAAAATTTTTTTTCAACTTTTTTCAATTTTACCCCCGTGGGATATATATTCTACCCACACACATTTGGAACTCTCCTGGGGTACCCTCACACATATTATTCCCTCATTTAGTGGATATTTTCACAAAAAAGTGAAATTTTCAAAAATCCAGAAAATGGGCTGAAAACGACTACATATCGAGGACTCATTGGGCGAATCGCTCTGGAACTGAAATCGGAATGCTCACTGACATTTCCCCATCTGAAAGTCTGATAAACGCCGGAAAAATTACTAAGTGCAAAAAAAAATTTTTTTCAACTTTTTTCAATTTTACCCAAGTGCGATATATATTCTACCCAAACACATTTGGAACTCTCCTGGGGTACCCTCACACATATTATTCCCTCATTTAGTGGATATTTTCACAAAAAAGTGAAATTTTCAAAAATCCAAAATATTGGCTGAAAACGACTAAATATCAAGGACTCATTGGGCGAATCGCTCTGGAACTGAAATCGGAACGCTCACTGACATTTACCCTATCTGAAAGTCTGATAAATGCCGGAAAAATGACTAAGTCCAAAAAAAAATTTTTTTCATCTTTTTTAAATTTTACCCAAGTGCGATATATATTCTACCAACACACATTTGGAACTCTCCTGGGGTACCCTCACACATATTATTCCCTCATTTAGTGGATATTTTCACAAAAAAGTGAAACTTTCAAAAATCCAGAAAATGGGCTGAAAACGACTACATATCAACGACTCATTGGGCGAATCGCTCTGGAACTGAAATCGGAATGCTCACTGACATTTGCCCATCTGAAAGTCTGATAAACGCCGGAAAAATTACTAAGTGCAAAAAAAAATTTTTTTCAACTTTTTTCAATTTTACCCAAGTGCGATATATATTCTACCCAAACACATTTGGAACTCTCCTGGGGTACCCTCACACATATTATTCCCTCAGTTAGTGGATATTTTCACAAAAAAGTGAAATATTCAAGAATCCAGAAAATGGGCTGAAAACGACTACATATCAAGGACTCATTGGGCGAATCGCTCTAGAACTGAAATCGGAATGCTCACTGACATTTCCCCATCTGAAAGTCTGATAAACACAGGAAAAATTACTAAGTGCAAAAAAATAATATTTTCAACTTTTTTCAATTTTACCCCCGTGGGATATATATTCTACCCACACACATTTGGAACTCTCCTGGGGTACCCTCACACATATTATTCCCTCATTTAGAGGATATTTTCACAAAAAAGTGAAATTTTCAAAAATCCAGATAATTGGCTGAAAACGACTAAATATCAAGGTCTCATTGGGCGAATAGCTCTGGAACTGAAATTGAAGCGCTCACTGACATTTGCCATATCTGAAAGTCTGATAAACGCCGGAAAAATGACTAAGTCCAAAAAAAAAATTTTATCAACTTTTTTCAATTTTACCCACATGGGATATATATTCTACCCACACACATTTGGAACTCTCCTGGGGTACCCTCACACATATTATTTCCTCATTTAGTGGATATTTTCACAAAAAAGTGAAATTTTCAAAAATCCAAAATATTTGCTGAAAACTACTTAATATCAATGACTCATTGGGCGAATCGCTCTGGAACTGAAATCGGAACGCTCACTGACATTTGCCATATCTGAAAGTCTGATAAACGCCGGAAAAATGACTAAGTCCAAAAAAAAAATTATTTCAACTTTTTTCAATTTTACTCCCGTGGGATGTATATTCTACCCTCACACATTTGGAGCTCTCCTGGGGTACCCTCACACATATTATTCCCTCATTTAGTGGATATTTTCACAAAAAAGTGAAATTTTCAAAAATCCAGAAAATTGGCTGAAAACGACTAAAAATCAAGGACTCATTGGGCGAATCGCTCTGGAACTGAAATCAGAACGCTCAATGACATTTGCCCTATCTGAAAGTCTGATAAACGCCGGAAAAATTACTAAGTCCAAAAAAAAAATTTTTTCAACTTTTTTCAATTTTACCCCCGTGGAATATATATTCTACCCACACACATTTGGAACACTCTTGGCGTACCCTCACACATATTATTCCCTCATTCAGTGGATATTTTCACAAAAAAGTGAAATTTTCAAAAATCTAGAAAATTGGCTGAAAATGACTAAATATCAAGGACTCATTGTGCAAATCGCTCTAGAACTGAAATCGGAATGCTCACTGACATTTCCCCTATCTGAAAGTCTGAAAAAACTCCGGAAAAATGACTAAGTCCAAAAAAAAAATTTTTTCAACTTTTTTCAAATTTACCCCCCTGGGATATATATTCTACCCACACACATTTGGAACTCTCCTGGGGTACCCTCACACATATTATTCCCTCATTTAGTGGATATTTTCACAAAAAAGTGAAATTTTCAAAGATCAAAAATATTGGCTGAAAACAACTAAATATCAAGAACTCATTGGGATAATCGCTTTGGAACTGAAATCGGAACGCTCACTGACATTTGCCCTATCTGAAAGTCTGATAAACACCGGAAAAATGACAAAGTTCAAAAAAAAATTTTTTTCAACTTTTTTCAATTTTACCCCCGTGGGATATATATTCTACCCACACACATTTGGAACTCTGCTGGGGTACCCTAACACATATTATTCCCTCATTTAGTGGATATTTTCACAAAAAAGTGAAATTTTCAAAAATCCAGAAAATTGGCTGAAAACGACTAAATATCAAGGACTCATTGGGCGAATCGCTCTGGAACTGAAATCGGAATGCTCATTGACATTGGCCATATCTGAAAGTCTGATAAACGCTGGAAAAATGACTAAGTCCAAAAAAAAAATTTTTTTCAACTTTTTTCAATTTTACCCCCGTGGGATATATATTCTACCCACACACATTTGGAAGTCTCCTGGGGTACCCTCACACATATTATTCCCTCATTTAGTGGATATTTTCACAAAAAAGTGAAATTTTCAAAATTCCCGAAAATTGGCTGAAAACGACTAAATATCAAGGACTCATTGGGCGAATCACTCTGGAACTGAAATTGGAACACTCACTTACATTTGCCATATCTGAAAGTCTAATAAAAGCTGGAAAAATGACTAAGTCCAAAAAAAAAATTGTTTTAACTTTTTTCAATTTTACCCACGTGGGAAATATATTCTACCCACACACATTTGGAACTCTCCTGGGGTACCCTCACACATATTATTCCCTCATTTAGTGGATATTTTCACAAAAAAGTGAAATTATCAAAAATCCAAAATATTGGCTGAAAACGACTAAATATCAAGGACTCATTTGGCGATTCGCTCTGGAACTGAAATCGGAATGCTCACTGACATTTCCCCTATCTGAAAGACTGATAAACGCTGGAAAAATGACTAAGTCCAAAAAAAAAATTTTTTAAACTTTTTTCAATTTTACCCCCGTGAGATATATATTCTACCCATACACATTTGGAATTCTCCTGAGGTACCCTCACACATATTATTCCCTCATTTAGTGGATATTTTCACAAAAAGTGAAATTTTCAAAAATCCAGAAAATTGGCTGAAAACGACTAAACATCAAGGACTCATAGGGCGAATCGCTCTGGAACTGAAATCGGAATGCTCACTGACATTTCCCCTATCTGAAAGTCTGATAAACACCGGAAAAATGACTAAGTCCAAAAAAAAAATTTTTTCAACTTTTTTCAATTTTACCCACGTGGCATATATATTCTACCCACACACATTTGGAACTCTCCTGGGGTACCCTCACACATATTATTCCCTCAGTTAGTGGATATTTTCACAAAAAAGTGAAATATTCAAGAATCCAGAAAATGGGCTGAAAACGACTACATATCAAGGACTCATTGGGCGAATCGCTCTAGAACTGAAATCGGAATGCTCACTGACATTTCCCCATCTGAAAGTCTGATAAACACAGGAAAAATGACTAAGTCTGAAAAAAAAAATTTTCAACTTTTTTCAATTTTACCCCCGTGAGATATATATTCTACCCATACACATTTGGAATTCTCCTGAGGTACCCTCACACATATTATTCCCTCATTTAGTGGATATTTTCACAAAAAAGTGAAATTTTCAAAACTCCAAAATATTGGCTGAAAATGACTAAATATCTAGGAATCATTGGGCGCATCGCTCTGGAACTGAAATCGGAACACTCACTGACATTTCCCCTATCTGAAAGTCTGATAAACGCCGAATAAATGACTAAGTCTGAAAAAAAATTTTTTCATGTTTTTTCAATTTTACCCCCGTGAGATATATATTCTACCCACACACATTTGGAACTCTCCTGGGGTACCCTCACACATATTATTCCCTCATTTAGTGGATATCTTCACAAAAAAGTGAAATTTTCAAAAATCCCGAAAATTGGCTGAAAACGACTAAATATCAAGGAATCATTGGGAGAATCGCTCTGGAACTGAAATCGGAATGCTCACTGACATTTCCCATATCTGAAAGTCTGATAAACGCCGGAAAAATGACTAAGTCTGAAAAAAAAATGTTTCAACTTTTTTCAATTTTACCCCCGTGAGATATATATTCTACCCAAACACATTTGGAACTCTCCTGGGGTACCCTCACACATATTATTCCCTCATTTAGTGGATATTTTCACAAAAAAGTGAAATTTTCAAAAATCCAGAAAATTGGCTGAAGACGACTATATATCAAGTACTCATTGGGAGAATCGCTCTGGAACTGAAATCGGAACGCTCACTGACATTTGCCCTATCTGAAAGTCTGATAAACGCCGGAAAAATGACTAAGTCTGAAAAAAAAAATTTTCAACTTTTTTCAATTTTACCCCCGTGAGATATATATTCTACCCATACACATTTGGAATTCTCCTGAGGTACCCTCACACATATTATTCCCTCATTTAGTGGATATTTTCACAAAAAAGTGAAATTTTCAAAAATCCAAAATATTGGCTGAAAACGACTAAATATCAAGGACTCATTCGGCGAATCGCTCTGGAACTGAAATCGGAACACTCACTGACATTTGCCATATCTGAAAGTCTGATAAACGCCGGAAAAATGATTAAGTCAGAAAAAAAAAATTCAACTTTTTTCAATTTTACCCCCGTGAGATATATATTCTACCCACACACATTTGGAACTCTCCTGGGGAACCCTCACACATATTATTCCCTCATTTAGTGGATATTTTCACAAAAAAGTTAAATTTTCAAAAATCCAGAAAATTGGCTGAAAAAGACTAAATATCAAGGACTCATTGGGAGAATCGGTCTGGAACTGAAATCGGAACGCTCACTGACATTTGCCCTATCTGAAAGTCTGATAAACGCCGGAAAAATGACTAAGTTCCAAAAAAAATTTTTTTCAACTTTTTTCAATTTTACCCCCGTGGGATATATATTCTACCCACACTCATTTGGAACTCTCCTGGGGTACCCTCACACATATTATTCCCTCATTTAGTGGATATTTTCACAAAAAAGAGAAATTTTCAAAACTCAAAAATATTGGCTGAAAACGACTAAATATCAAGGAATCATTGGGGGAATCGCTCTGGAACTGAAATTGGAACGCTCAATGACATTTGCCCTATCTGAAAGTCTGATAAACGCCGAAAAAATGACTAAGTCCAAAAAAAAAATTTTTCAACTTGTTTCAATTTTACCCCCGTGGGATATATATTCTATCCACACACATTGGAAACTCTGCTCGGGTACCCTCACACATATTATTCCCTCATTTAGGGAATATTTTCACAAAAAAGTGAAATTTTCAAAAATCCAGAAAATTGGCTGAAAACTACTAAATATCAAGGACTCATTGGGCGAATCGCTCTGGAAGAGAAATTGGAATGCTTACTGACATTTCCCCTATCTGAAAGTCTGATAAACGCCGGAAAAATGATAATGTCCAAAAAAAAAATTTTTCAACTTTTTTCATTTTTACCCACGTGGGATATATATTCTACCCACACTCATTTGGAACTCTCCTGGGGTACCCTCACACATATTATTCCCTCATTTAGTGGATATTTTCACAAAAAAGTGACATTTTCAAAAATCCAGAATATGGGCTGAAAACGACTAAATATCAAGGACTCATTGGGCGAATCACTCTGGAACTGAAATCGGAACGCTTACTGAAATTTGCCCTATCTGAAAGTCTGATAAACGCCGGAAAAATGACTAAGTCTGAAAAAAAAAAATTTCAATTTTTTTCAATTTTACCCCCGTGAGATATATATTCTACCCACACACATTTGGAACTCTCCTGGGGTACCCTCACACATATTATTCCCTCATTTAGTGGATATTTTCACAAAAAAGTGACATTTTCAAAAATCCAAAATATTGGCTGAAAATCACTAAATGTCAAGGACTCATTGGGCGAATCGCTCTGGAACTGAAATCGGAACGCTCACTGACATTTACGCTATCTGAAAGTCTGATAAACGCCGGAAAAATGACTAAGTACAAAAAAAAAAAATTTTTCAACTTTTTTCAATTTTACCCCCGTGGGATATATATTCTACCCACACACATTTGGAACTCTCCTAGGGTACCCTCACACATACTATTCCCTCATTTAGTGGATATTTTCACAAAAAAGTTAAATTTTAAAAAATCCAGAAAATTGGCTGAAAACGACTAAATATCAAGGACTCATTGGGCGAATCGCTCTGGAACTGAAATCGGAATGCTCACTGACACATTTGCCCTATCTGAAAGTCTGTTAAACGCCGGAAAAATGACTAAGTCCAAAAAAAAATATTTTTTCAACTTTTTTCAATTTTACCCACGTGGGATATATATTCTACCCACACACATTTGTAACTCTCCTGGGGTACCCTCACACATATTATTCCCTCATTTAGTGGATATTTTCACAAAAAAGTGAAATTTTCAAAAATCCAAAATATTGGCTGAAAATGAACTAAATGTCAAGGACTCATTGGGCGAATCACTCTGGATCTGAAATCGGAACGCTCACTGACATTTACCCTATCTGAAAGTCTGATAAACGCCGGAAAAATGACTATGTCTGAAAAAAAAAATTTTCAACTTTTTTCAATTTTACCCCCGTGAGATATATATTCTACCCACACACATTTGAAACTCTGCTCGGGTACCCTCACATATATTATTCCCTCATTTAGTGAATATTTTTACAAAAAAGTGACATATTCAAAAATCCCGAAAATTGGCCGAAAGCGACTAAATGTCAAGGACTCATTGGGCGAATCGCTCTGGAACTGAAATCAGAACGCTCACTGACATTTACCCTATCTGAAAGTCTGATAAACGCCGGAAAAATAACAGTCCAAAAAAAAAAATTTTTTCAAGTTTTTTCAATTTTACCCACGTGGGATATATATTCTACCCACACACATTTGTAACTCTCCTGGGGTACCCTCACACATATTATTCCCTCATTTAGTGGATATTTTCACAAAAAAGTGAAATTTTCAAAAATACAGAAAATTGGCTGAAAACGACTAAATATCAAGGACTCATTGGGCGCATCGCTCTGGAACTGAAATCGGAACACTCACTGACATTTCCCCTATCTGAAAGTCTGATAAACGCCGAAAAAATGACTAAGTCTGAAAAAAAATTTTTTCATGTTTTTTCAATTTTACCCCCGTGAGATATATATTCTACCCACACACATTTGGAACTCTCCTGGGGTACCCTCACACATATTATTCCCTCATTTAGTGGATATCTTCACAAAAAAGTGAAATTTTCAAAAATCCCGAAAATTGGCTGAAAACGACTAAATATCAAGGAATCATTGGGAGAATCGCTCTGGAACTGAAATCGGAATGCTCACTGACATTTCCCATATCTGAAAGTCTGATAAACGCCGGAAAAATGACTAAGTCTGAAAAAAAAATGTTTCAACTTTTTTCAATTTTACCCCCGTGAGATATATATTCTACCCAAACACATTTGGAACTCTCCTGGGGTACCCTCACACATATTATTCCCTCATTTAGTGGATATTTTCACAAAAAAGTGAAATTTTCAAAAATCCAGAAAATTGGCTGAAGACGACTATATATCAAGTACTCATTGGGAGAATCGCTCTGGAACTGAAATCGGAACGCTCACTGACATTTGACCTATCTGAAAGTCTGATAAACGCCGGAAAAATGACTAAGTCTGAAAAAAAAAATTTTCAACTTTTTTCAATTTTACCCCCGTGAGATATATATTCTACCCATACACATTTGGAATTCTCCTGAGGTACCCTCACACATATTATTCCCTCATTTAGTGGATATTTTCACAAAAAAGTGAAATTTTCAAAAATCCAAAATATTGGCTGAAAACGACTAAATATCAAGGACTCATTCGGCGAATCGCTCTGGAACTGAAATCGGAACACTCACTGACATTTGCCATATCTGAAAGTCTGATAAACGCCGGAAAAATGATTAAGTCAGAAAAAAAAAATTCAACTTTTTTCAATTTTACCCCCGTGAGATATATATTCTACCCACACACATTTGGAACTCTCCTGGGGAACCCTCACACATATTATTCCCTCATTTAGTGGATATTTTCACAAAAAAGTGAAATTTTCAAAAATCCAGAAAATTGGCTGAAAAAGACTAAATATCAAGGACTCATTGGGAGAATCGCTCTGGAACTGAAATCGGAACGCTCACTGACATTTGCCCTATCTGAAAGTCTGATAAACGCCGGAAAAATGACTAAGTTCCAAAAAAAATTTTTTTCAACTTTTTTCAATTTTACCCCCGTGGGATATATATTCTACCCACACTCATTTGGAACTCTCCTGGGGTACCCTCACACATATTATTCCCTCATTTAGTGGATATTTTCACAAAAAAGAGAAATTTTCAAAACTCAAAAATATTGGCTGAAAACGACTAAATATCAAGGAATCATTGGGGGAATCGCTCTGGAACTGAAATTGGAACGCTCAATGACATTTGCCCTATCTGAAAGTCTGATAAACGCCGAAAAAATGACTAAGTCCAAAAAAAAAATTTTTCAACTTGTTTCAATTTTACCCCCGTGGGATATATATTCTATCCACACACATTGGAAACTCTGCTCGGGTACCCTCACACATATTATTCCCTCATTTAGGGAATATTTTCACAAAAAAGTGAAATTTTCAAAAATCCAGAAAATTGGCTGAAAACTACTAAATATCAAGGACTCATTGGGCGAATCGCTCTGGAAGAGAAATTGGAATGCTTACTGACATTTCCCCTATCTGAAAGTCTGATAAACGCCGGAAAAATGATAATGTCCAAAAAAAAAATTTTTCAACTTTTTTCATTTTTACCCACGTGGGATATATATTCTACCCACACTCATTTGGAACTCTCCTGGGGTACCCTCACACATATTATTCCCTCATTTAGTGGATATTTTCACAAAAAAGTGACATTTTCAAAAATCCAGAATATGGGCTGAAAACGACTAAATATCAAGGACTCATTGGGCGAATCACTCTGGAACTGAAATCGGAACGCTTACTGAAATTTGCCCTATCTGAAAGTCTGATAAACGCCGGAAAAATGACTAAGTCTGAAAAAAAAAAATTTCAATTTTTTTCAATTTTACCCCCGTGAGATATATATTCTACCCACACACATTTGGAACTCTCCTGGGGTACCCTCACACATATTATTCCCTCATTTAGTGGATATTTTCACAAAAAAGTGACATTTTCAAAAATCCAAAATATTGGCTGAAAATCACTAAATGTCAAGGACTCATTGGGCGAATCGCTCTGGAACTGAAATCGGAACGCTCACTGACATTTACGCTATCTGAAAGTCTGATAAACGCCGGAAAAATGACTAAGTACAAAAAAAAAAAATTTTTCAACTTTTTTCAATTTTACCCCCGTGGGATATATATTCTACCCACACACATTTGGAACTCTCCTAGGGTACCCTCACACATACTATTCCCTCATTTAGTGGATATTTTCACAAAAAAGTTAAATTTTAAAAAATCCAGAAAATTGGCTGAAAACGACTAAATATCAAGGACTCATTGGGCGAATCGCTCTGGAACTGAAATCGGAATGCTCACTGACACATTTGCCCTATCTGAAAGTCTGTTAAACGCCGGAAAAATGACTAAGTCCAAAAAAAAATATTTTTTCAACTTTTTTCAATTTTACCCACGTGGGATATATATTCTACCCACACACATTTGTAACTCTCCTGGGGTACCCTCACACATATTATTCCCTCATTTAGTGGATATTTTCACAAAAAAGTGAAATTTTCAAAAATCCAAAATATTGGCTGAAAATGAACTAAATGTCAAGGACTCATTGGGCGAATCACTCTGGATCTGAAATCGGAACGCTCACTGACATTTACCCTATCTGAAAGTCTGATAAACGCCGGAAAAATGACTATGTCTGAAAAAAAAAATTTTCAACTTTTTTCAATTTTACCCCCGTGAGATATATATTCTACCCACACACATTTGAAACTCTGCTCGGGTACCCTCACATATATTATTCCCTCATTTAGTGGATATTTTCACAAAAAAGTGAAATTTTCAAAAATCCAGAAAATTGGCTGAAAACGACTAAATATCAAGGACTCATTGGGCGAATCGCTCTGGAACTGAAATCGGAACGCTCACTGACATTTACCCTATCTGAAAGTCTGATAAATGCCGGAAAAATGACTAAGTCCAAAAAAAAATTTTTTTAAACTTTTTTCAATTTTCCCCCCGTGGGATATATATTCTACCCACACACATTTGCAGCTCTCCTGGGGTACCCTCACACATTTTATTACCTCATTTAGTGGATATTTTTACAAAAAAGTGAAATTTTCAAAAATCCAGACAATGGGCTGAAAACGACTACATATCAAGGACTCATTGGGCGAATCGCTCTGGAACTGAAATCCGAACGCTCACTGACATTTACCCTATCTGAAAGTCTGATAAACGCCGCAAAAATGACTAAGTCTGAAAAAAAAAAAAGAGATATATATTCTACCCACACACATTTGGAATTCTCCTGGGGTACCCTCACACATATTATTCCCTCATTTAGTGGATATTTTCACAAAAAAGTGAAATTTTCAAAAATCCAGAAAATTGGCTGAAAACGACTAAATATCAAGGACTCATTGGGCGATTCGCTCTGGAACTGAAATCGGAACGCTTACTGACATTTGCCCTATCTGAAAGTCTGATAAACGCCTGAAAAATGACTAAGTCCAAAAAAAAAATTTTTTCAACTTTTTTCAATTTTACCCCCGTGAGATATATATTCTACCCACACACATTTGGAACTCTCCTGGGGTACCCTCACACATATTATTCCCTCATTTAGTGAATATTTTTACAAAAAAGTGAAATTTTCAAAAATCCCAAAAATTGGCTGAAAACGACTAAATGTCAAGGACTCATTGGGCGAACCGCTCTGGAACTGAAATCGGAACGCTCACTGACATTTACCCTATCTGAAAGTCTGCTAAACGCCGGAAAAATGACTAAGTAAAAAAAAAAATTTTTTCAACTTTTTTCAATTTTACCCACGTGGGATATATATTCTACCCACACACATTTGGAACTCTCCTTGGGTACCCTCACACATATTATTCCCTCATTTAGTGGATATTTTCACAAAAAAGTGAAATTTTCAAAAATCCAGAAAATTGGCTGAAAACGACTAAATATCAAGGACTCATTGGGCGAATCGTTCTGGAACTGAAATCAGAACACTCACTGACATTTGCCCTATCTGAAAGTCTGATAAACGCCGGAAAAATGACTAAGTCTGAAAAAAAAAATTTTCAACTTTTTTCAATTTTACCCCCGTGAGATATATATTCTACCCACAAACATTTGAAACTCTGCTCGAGTACCCTCACGTATATTATTCCCTCATTTAGTGAATATTTTTACAAAAAAAGTGACATTTTCAAAAATCCCGAAAATTGGCTGAAAACGACTAAATGTCAAGGACTCATTGGGCGAATAGCTCTGGAACTGAAATCGGAACGCTCACTGACATTTCCCCTATCTGAAAGTCTGATAAACGCCGGAAAAATGACTATGTCTGAAAAAAAAAATTTTCAACTTTTTTCAATTTTACCCACGTGAGATATATATTCTACTTACACACATTTGAAACTCTCCTGGGGTACCCTCACACATATTATTCCCTCATTTAGTGAATATTTTTACAAAAAAGTGACATTTTCAAAAATCCCAAAAATTGGCTGAAAATGACTAAATGTCAAGGACTCATTGGGCGAATCGCTCTGGATCTGAAATCGGAACGCTCACTGACATTTACCCTATCTGAAAGTCTGATAAACGCCGGAAAAATGACTAAGTACAAAAAAAAAAATTTTTCAACTTTTTTCAATTTTACCCCCGTGGGATATATATTCTACCCACACACATTTGGAACTCTCCTAGGGTACCCTCACACATATTATTCCCTCATTTAGTGGATATTTTCACAAAAAAGTTAAATTTTAAAAAATCCAGAAAATTGGCTGAAAACGACTAAATATCAAAGACTCATTGGGCGAATCGCTCTGGAACTGAAATCGGAATGCTCACTGACACATTTGCCCTATCTGAAAGTCTGTTAAACGCCGGAAAAGTGACTAAGTCCAAAAAAAATTATTTTTTCAACTTTTTTCAATTTTACCCACGTGGGATATATATTCTACCCACACACATTTGTAACTCTCCTGGGGTACCCTCACACATATTATTCCCTCATTTAGTGAATATTTTTACAAAAAAGTGAAATTTTCAAAAATCCCAAAAATTGGCTGAAAACGACTAAATGTCAAGGACTCATTGGGCGAATCGCTCTGGAACTGAAATCGGAACGCTCACTGACATTTACCCTATCTGAAAGTCTGCTAAACGCCGGAAAAATGACTAAGTAAAAAAAAAAATTTTTTCAACTTTTTTCAATTTTACCCCCGTGGGATATATATTCTACCCACACACATTTGGAACTCTCCTTGGGTACCCTCACACATATTATTCCCTCATTTAGTGAATATTTTTACAAAAAAGTGAAATTTTCAAAAATCCCGAAAATTGGCTGAAAACAACTAAATATCAAGGACTCATTGGGCGAATCGCTCTGGAACTCAAATCGGAACGCTTACTGACATTTGCCCTATCTGAAAGTCTGATAAACGCCCGAAAAATGACTAAGTCCAAAAAAACAATTTTTTCAACTTTTTTCAATTTTACCCCCGTGGGATATATATTCTACCCACACACATTTGTAACTCTCCTGGGGTACTCTCACACATATTATTACCTCCTTTAGTGGATATTTTCACAAAAAAGTGAAATTTTCAAAAATCCAGAAAATTGGCTGAAAACGACTAAATATCAAGGACTCATTGGGCGAATAGCTCTGGAACTGAAATCGGAACGCTCACTGACATTTCCCCGATCTGAAAGTCTGATAAACGCCGGAAAAATGACTATGTCTGAAAAAAAAAATTTTCAACTTTTTTCAATTTTACCCCCGTGAGATATATATTCTACCCACAAACATTTGAAACTCTGCTCGGGTACCCTCACATATATTATTCCCTCATTTAGTGAATATTTTTACAAAAAAAGTGACATTTTCAAAAATCCCGAAAATTGGCTGAAAATGACTAAATATCAAGGACTCATTGGGCGAATCGCTCTGGAACTGAAATCGGAACGCTCACTGACATTTACCCTATCTGAAAGTCTGATAAACGCCGGAAAAATGACTAAGTCTGAAAAAAAAAAAAGAGATATATATTCTACCCACACACATTTGGAATTCTCCTGGTGTACCCTCACACATATTATTTATTCCCTCATTTAGTGAATATTTTTACAAAAAAGTGAAATTTTCAAAAATCCCAAAAATTGGCTGAAAACGAATAAATATCAAGGACTCATTGGGCGAATCGTTCTGGAACTGAAATCGGAACGCTCACTGACATTTACCCTATCTGAAAGTCTGATAAACGCCGGAAAAATGACTAAGTCCCAAAAAAATTTTTTTTCAACTTTTTTAAATTTTACCCCCGTGGGATATATATTCTACCCACACACATTTGGAACTCTCCTGGGGTACCCTCACACATATTATTCCCTCATTTAGTGGATATTTTCACAAAAAAGTGAAATTTTCAAAAATCCAGAAAATTGGCTTAAAACGACTAAATATCAAGGACGCTTTGGGCGATTCGCTCTGGAACTGAAATCGGAACGCTTACTGATATTTGCCCTATCTGAAAGTCTGATAAACGCCCGAAAAATGACTAAGTCCAAAAAAAAAATTTTTTAAACTTTTTTCAATTTTACCCGCGTGAGATATATATTCTACCCACACACATTTGGAACTCTCCTGGGGTACCCTCACACATATTATTCCCTCAGTTAGTGAATATTTTTACAAAAAAGTGAAATTTTCAAAAATCCCAAAAATTGGCTGAAAACGACTAAATATCAAGGACTCATTGGGCGAATCGCTCTGGAACTGAAATCGGAACGCTTACTGACATTTGCCCTATCTGAAAGTCTGATAAACGCCCGAAAAATGACTAAGTCCAAAAAAAAAATTTTTTCAACTTTTTTCAATTTTACCCGCGTGAGATATATATTCTACCCACACACATTTGGAACTCTCCTGGGGTACCCTCACACATATTATTCCCTCATTTAGTGGATATTTTCACAAAAAAGTGAAATTTTCAAAAATCCAGAAAATTGGCTTAAAACGACTAAATATCAAGGACGCATTGGGCGATTCGCTCTGGAACTGAAATCGGAACGCTTACTGACATTTGCCCTATCTGAAAGTCTGATAAACGCTCGAAAAATGACTAAGTCCAAAAAAAAATTTTTTTCAACTTTTTTCAATTTTACCCCCGTGAGATATATATTCTTCCCACACACATTTGGAACTCTCCTGGGGTACCCTCACACATATTATTCCCTCATTTAGTGAATATTTTTACAAAAAAGTGACATTTTCAAAAATCCCAAAAATTGGCTGAAAACAACTAAATATCAAGGACTCATTGGGCGAATCGCTCTGGATCTGAAATCGGAACGCTTACTGATATTTGCCCTATCTGAAAGTCTGATAAACGCCCGAAAAATGACTAAGTCCAAAACAAAAAATTTTTCAACTTTTTTCAATTTTACCCCCGTGCGATATATATTCTACCCACACACATTTGGAACTCTCCTGGGGTACCCTCACACATATTATTCCCTCATTTAGTGAATATTTTTACAAAAAAGTGAAATTTTCAAAAATCCAAAAAATTGGCTGAAAACGACTAAATATCAAGGACTCATTGGGCGAATCGCTCTGGAAATGAAATCGGAACGCTCACTGACATTTACCCTATCTGAAAGTCTGCTAAACGCCGGAAAAATGACTAAGTGAAAAAAAAAAAAGAGATATATATTCTACCCACACACATTTGGAATTCTCCTGGGGTACCCTTACACATATTATTCCCTCATTTAGTGAATATTTTTACAAAAAAGTGAAATTTTCAAAAATACCAAAAATTGGCTGAAAACGAATAAATATCAAGGACTCATTGGGCGAATCGCTCTGGAACTGAAATCGGAACGCTCACTGACATTTACCCTATCTGAAAGTCTGCTAAACGACGGAAAAATGACTAAGTAAAAAAAAAAATTTTTTCAACTTTTTTCAATTTTACCCCCGTGGGATATATATTCTACCCACACACATTTGTAACTCTCCTTGGGTACCCTCACACATATTATTCCCTCATTTAGTGGATATTTTCACAAAAAAGTGAAATTTTCAAAAATCCAGAAAATTGGCTGAAAACGACTAAATATCAAGGACTCATTGGGCGAATCGCTCTGAAACTGAAATCGGAACGCTTACTGACATTTGCCCTATGTGAAAGTCTGATAAACGCCCGAAAAATGACTAAGTCCAAAAAAAAATTTTTTTCAACTTTTTTCAATTTTACCCGCGTGAGATATATATTCTACCCACACACATTTGGAACTCTCCTGGGGTACCCTCACACATATTATTCCCTCATTTAGTGAATATTTTTACAAAAAAGTGAAATTTTCAAAAATCCCGAAAATTGGCTGAAAACAACTAAATATCAAGGACTCGTTGGGCGAATCGCTCTGGAACTGAAATCTGAACGCTTACTGACATTTGCCCTATCTGAAAGTCTGATAAACGCCCGAAAAATGACTAAGTCCAAAAAAAAAAATTTTTCAACTTTTTTCAATTTTACCCACGTGCGATATATATTCTACCCACACACATTTGGAACTCTCCTGGGGTACCCTCACACATATTATTCCCTCATTTAGTGAATATTTTTACAAAAAAGTGAAATTTTCAAAAATCCAAAAAATTGGCTGAAAACAACTAATTATCAAGGACTCATTGGGCGAATCGCTCTGGAACTGAAATCGGAACGCTCAGTGACATTTCCCGTATCTGAAAGTCTGATAAACGCCGGAAAAATGACTAAGTGAAAAAAAAAAAAGAGATATATATTCTACCCACACACATTTGGAATTCTCCTGGGGTACCCTCACACATATTATTCCCTCATTTAGTGAATATTTTTACAAAAAAAGTGAAATTTTCAAAAATCCAAAAAATTGGCTGAAAACAACTAAATATCAAGGACTCATTGGGCAAATCGCTCTGGAACTGAAATCGGAACGCTCAGTGACATTTCCCCTATCTGAAAGTCTGATAAACGCCGGAAAAATGACTAAGTCCAAAAAAAAAATTTTTTCAATTTTACCCCCGTGAGATATATATTCTACCCACACACATTTGGAACTCTCCTGGGGTACCCTCACACATATTATTCCCTCATTTAGTGAATATTTTTACAAAAAAGTGAAATTTTCAAAAATCCCGAAAATTGGCTGAAAACAACTAAATATCAAGGACTCATTGGGCGAATCGCTCTGGAACTGAAATCGGAACGCTCAGCGACATTTCCCGTATCTGAAAGTCTGATAAACGCCGGAAAAATGACTAAGTCTGAAAAAAAAAAAAGAGATATATATTCTACCCACACACATTTGGAATTCTCCTGGGGTACCCTCACACATATTATTCCCTCATTTAGTGAATATTTTTACAAAAAAGTGAAATTTTCAAAAATCCCAAAAATTGGCTGAAATCGAATAAATATCAAGGACTCATTGGGCGAATCGCTCTGGAACTGAAATCGGAACACTCACTTACATTTACCCTATCTGAAAGTCTGCTAAACGCCGGAAAAATGACTAAGTCCGAAAAAAAATTTTTTTCAACTTTTTTCAATTTTACCCCCGTGGGATATATATTCTACCCACACACATTTGGAACTCTCCTGGGGTACCCTCACACATATTATTCCCTCATTTAGTGGATATTTTCACAAAAAAGTGAAATTTTCAAAAATCCAGAAAATTGGCTTAAAACGACTAAATATCAAGGACGCATTGGGCGATTCACTCTGGAACTGAAATCGGAACGCTTACTGACATTTGCCCTATCTGAAAGTCTGATAAATGCCCGAAAAATGACTAAGTCCAAAAAAAAAATTTTTTCAACTTTTTTCAATTTTACCCCCGTGAGATATATATTCTACCCACACACATTTGTAACTCTCCTTGGGTACCCTCACACATATTATTCCCTCATTTAGTGGATATTTTCACAAAAAAGTGAAATTTTCAAAAATCCAGAAAATTGGCTGAAAACGAATAAATATCAAGGACTCATTGGGCGAATCGCTCTGGAACTGAAATCGGAACGCTCACTGACATTTACCCTATCTGAAAGTCTGCTAAACGCCGGAAAAATGACTAAGTCCCCAAAAAAATTTTTTTCAACTTTTTTCAATTTTACCCCCGTGGGATATATATTCTACCCACACACATTTGGAACTCTCCTGGGGTACCCTCACACATATTATTCCCTCATTTAGTGGATATTTTCACAAAAAAGTGAAATTTTCAAAAATCCAGAAAATTGGCTTAAAACGACTAAATATCAAGGACGCATTGGGCGATTCGCTCTGGAACTGAAATCGGAACGCTCACTGACATTTACCCTATCTGAAAGTCTGATAAACGCCGGAAAAATGACTAAGTGAAAAAAAAAAAAGAGATATATATTCTACCCACACACATTTGGAATTCTCCTGGGGTACCCTCACACATATTATTCCGTCATTTAGTGAATATTTTTACAAAAAAGTGAAATTTTCAAAAATACCAAAAATTGGCTGAAAACGACTAAATATCAAGGACTCATTGGGCAAATCGCTCTGGAACTGAAATCGGAACGCTCACTGACATTTACCCTATCTGAAAGTCTGCTAAACGCCGGAAAAATGACTAAGTCCCCAAAAAAAATTTTTTCAACTTTTTTCAATTTTACCCCCGTGGGATATATATTCTACCCACACACATTTGGAACTCTCCTGGGGTACCCTCACACATATTATTCCCTCATTTAGTGGATATTTTCACAAAAAAGTGAAATTTTCAAAAATCCAGAAAATTGGCTTAAAACGACTAAATATCAAGGACGCATTGGGCGATTCGCTCTGGAACTGAAATCGGAACGCTCACTGACATTTACCCTATCTGAAAGTCTGATAAACGCCGGAAAAATGACTAAGTGAAAAAAAAAAAAGAGATATATATTCTACCCACACACATTTGGAATTCTCCTGGGGTACCCTCACACATATTATTCCGTCATTTAGTGAATATTTTTACAAAAAAGTGAAATTTTCAAAAATACCAAAAATTGGCTGAAAACGACTAAATATCAAGGACTCATTGGGCGAATCGCTCTGGAACTGAAATCGGAACGCTTACTGACATTTGCCCTATCTGAAAGTCTGATAAACGCCCGAAAAATGACTAAGTCCAAAAAAAAAATTTTTTCAACTTTTTTCAATTTTACCCGCGTGAGATATATATTCTACCCACACACATTTGGAACTCTCCTGGGGTTCCCTCACACATATTATTCCCTCATTTAGTGAATATTTTTACAAAAAAGTGAAATTTTCAAAAATCCCAAAAATTGGCTGAAAACGACTAAATATCAAGGACTCATTGGGCGAATCGCTCTGGAACTGAAATCGGAACGCTCACTGACATTTACCCTATCTGAAAGTCTGCTAAACGCCGGAAAAATGACTAAGTAAAAAAAAATTTTTTTTCAACTTTTTTCAATTTTACCCCCGTGGGATATATATTCTACCCACACACATTTGTAACTCTCCTTGGGTACCCTCACACATATTATTCCCTCATTTAGTGGATATTTTCGCAAAAAAGTTAAATTTTCAAAAATCCAGAAAATTGGCTGAAAACGACTAAATATCAAGGACTCATTGGGCGAATCGCTCTGGAACTGAAATCGGAACGCTTACTGACATTTGCCCTATGTGAAAGTCTGATAAACGCCCGAAAAATGACTAAGTCCAAAAAAAAATTTTTTTCAACTTTTTTCAATTTTACCCCCGTGGGATATATATTCTACCCACACACATTTGTAACTCTCCTTGGGTACCCTCACACATATTATTCCCTCATTTAGTAGATATTTTCACAAAAAAGTGAAATTTTCAAAAATCCAGAAAATTGGCTGAAAACGACTAAATATCAAGGACTCATTGGGCGAATCGCTCTGGAACTGAAATCGGAACGCTTACTGACATTTGCCCTATCTGAAAGTCTGATAAACGCCCGAAAAATGACTAAGTCCAAAAAAAAAATTTTTTCAATTTTACCCCCGTGAGATATATATTCTACCCACACACATTTGGAACTCTCCTGGGGTACCCTCACACATATTATTCCCTCATTTAGTGAATATTTCTACAAAAAAGTGAAATTTTCAAAAATCCCGAAAATTGGCTGAAAACAACTAAATATCAAGGACTCATTGGGCGAATCCCTCTGGAACTGAAATCGGAACGCTCAGCGACATTTCCCGTATCTGAAAGTCTGATAAACGCCGGAAAAATGACTAAATCCAAAAAAAAATTTTTTTCAATTTTACCCCCGTGGGATATATATTCTGCCGACACACATTTGGAACTCTCCAGGGCTACCCTCACACATATTATTCCCTCATTTAGTGGATATTTTCACAAAAAAGTGAAATTTTAAAAAATCTAGAAAATTTGCTGAAAACGACTAAATATCAAGGACTCATTGGGCGAATCGCTCTGGAACTGAAATCGGAATGCTCAATGACATTTGCCCTATCTGAAAGTCTGATAAACGCCGGAAAAATGACTAAGTCCAAAAAGAAAATTGTTTCAACTTGTTTCAATTTTACCCACGTGGGATATATATTGTACCCACACACATTTCTAACTCTCCTGGGGTACCCTCACACATATTATTCCCTCATTTAGTGGATATTTTCACAAAAAAGTGAAATTTTCTAAAATCCAGAAAATTGGCTGAAAACGACTAAATATCAAGGACTCATTGGGCGAATCGCTCTGGAACTGAAATCGGAACGCTCACTGACATTTCCCCTATCTGAAAGTCTGATAAACGCCGGAAAAATTACAAAGTCCAAAAAAAAATTTTTTTCAACTTTTTTCAATTTTACCCCCGTGCGATATATATTCTACCCACACACATTTGGAACTCTCCTGGGGTACCCTCACACATATTATTCCCTCATTTAGTGGATATTTTCACAAAAAAAGTGAAATTTTGAAAAATCCAAAATATTGGCTGAAAACGACTAAATATCAAGGACACATTGGGCGAATCGCTCTGGAACTGAAATCGGAACGCTCACTGACATTTCCCCTATCTCAAAGTCTGATAAACGCCGGAAAAATGACTAAGTCTGAAAAAAAAAATTTTCAACTTTTTTCAATTTTACCCCCGTGCGATATATATTCTACCCACACACATTTGGAACTCTCCTGGGGTACCCTCACACATATTATTCCCTCATTTAGTGGATATTTTCACAAAAAAGTGAAATTTTCAAAAATCCAGAAAATTGGCTGAAAAAGAATAAATATCAAGGGCTCATTGGGCGAATCGCTCTGGAACTGAATTCGGAATGCTCACTGACATTTCCCCTATCTGAAAGTCTGATAAACGCTGGAAAAATGACTTAGTCCAAAAAAAAATACTTTTCAACTTTTTTCAATTTTACCCACTTGGGATATATATTCTACCCACACACATTTGGAACTCTCCTGGGGTACCCTCACACATATTATTCCCTCATTTAGTGGATATTTTCACAAAAAGTGAAATTTTCAAAAATCCAGAAAATTGGCTGAAAACGCCTAAATATCAAGGACTCATTGGGCGAATCGCTCTGGAACTGAAATCGGAATGCTCAATGACATTTGACCTATCTGAAAGTCTGATAAACGCCGAAAAAATGACTATGTCCAAAAAGAAAATTGTTTCAACTTTTTTCAATTTTACCCCCGTGGGATATATATTGTCCCCACACACATTTCTAACTCTCCTGGGGTACCCTCACACATATTATTCCCTCATTTAGTGGATATTTTCACAAAAAAGTGAAATTTTCAAAAATCCCAAAAATTGGCTGAAAACGACTAAATATCAAGGACTCATTGGGCGAATCGCTCTGTAACTGAAATCGGAACGCTCACTGACATTTACCCTATCTGAAAGTCTGATAAACGCCGGAAAAATGACTAAGTCCAAAAAAAATTTTTTTCAACTTTTTTCAATTTTACCCACTTGGGATATATATTCTACCCACACTCATTTGGAACTCTCCTGGGGTACCCTCACACATATTATTCCCTCATTTAGTGGATATTTTCACAAAAAAGTGAAATTTTCAAAAATCCAGAAAATTGGCTGAAAACGACTAAATGTCAAGGACTCATTGGGCGAATCGCTCTGGAACTGAAATCGGAACGCTCACTGACATTTACCCTATCTGAAAGTCTGATAAACGCCGGAAAAATGACTAAGTGTGAAAAAAAAATTTTTCAACTTTTTTCAAGTTTACCCCCTTGAGATATATATTCTACCCACACACATTTGATCTCTGCTCGGGTACCCTCACATATATTATTCCCTCATTTAGTGAATATTTTTACAAAAAAGTGACATTTTCAAAAATCCCGAAAATTGGCTGAAAACGACTAAATGTCAAGGACTCATTGGGCGAATCGCTCTGGAACTGAAATCGGAACGCTCACTGACATTTACCCTATCTGAAAGTCTGATAAACGCCGGAAAAATGACTAAGTCCAAAAAAAAATTGTTTTCAACTTTTTTCAATTTTACCCCCGTGGGATATATATTCTACCCACACACATTTGGAACTCTCCTGGGGTACCCTCACACATACTATTCCCTCATTTAGTGGTTATTTTCACAAAAAAGTGAAATTTTCAAAAATCCAGAAAATTGGCTGAAAACGACTAAATATCAAGGACTCATTGGGCGAATCGCTCTGGAACTGAAATAGGAATGCTCAATGACATTTGCCCTATCTGAAAGTCTGATAAACGCCGGAAAAATGACTAAGTCCAAAAAAAATTTTTTTTCAACTATTTTCAATTTTACCCCCGTGGGATATAAATTCTACCCACACTCATTTGAAACTCTCCTGGGGTACCCTCACACATATTATTCCCTCATTTAGTGGATATTTTCACAAAAAAGTGAAATTTTCAAAAATCCAGAAAATTGGCTGAAAACGACTAAATATCAAGGACTCATTGGGTGAATCGCTCTGGAACTGAAATCGGAACGCTCACTGACATTTACCCTATCTGAAAGTCTGATAAACGCCAGAAAAATGACTAAGTCCAAAAAAAAAATGTTTTCAACTTTTTTCAATTTTACCCCCGTGGGAGATATATTCTACCCACACTCATTTGGAACTCTCCTGGGGTACCCTCACACATATTATTCCCTCATTTAGTGGATATTTTCACAAAAAAGTGAAATTTTCAAAAATCCAAAATATTGGCTGAAAACGACTAAATATCAAGGACTCATTGGGCGAATCGCTCTGGAACTGAAATCGGAACGCTCAATGACATTAGCCCTATCTGAAAGTCTGATAAACGCCGGAAAAATGACTAAGTCCAAAAAAAAAATGTTTTTAACTTTTTTCAATTTTACCCCCGTGGGATATATATTCTACCCACACTCATTTGGAACTCTCCTGGGGTACCCTCACACATATTATTCCCTCATTTAGTGGATATTTTCACAAAAAAGTGAAATTTTCAAAAATCCAAAATATTGTCTGAAAACGACTAAATTTCAAGGACTCATTGGGCGAATCGCTCTGGAACTGAAATCGGAACGCTCACTGACATTTACCCTATCTGAAAGTCTGATAAACGCCAGAAAAATGACAAAGTCCCCAAAAAAAATTTTTTCAACTTTTTTCAATTTTACCCACGTGGGATATATATTCTACCCACACACATTTCTAACTCTCCTGGGGTACCCTCGCACATATTATTCCCTCATTTAGTGGATATTTTCACAAAAAAGTGAAATTTTCAAAAATCCAAAATATTGGCTTAAAACGACTAAATATCAAGGACTCATTGGGCGAATCGCTCTGGAACTGAAATCGGAACGCTCACTGACATTTCTCCTATCTGAAAGTCTGATAAACGCAGGAAAAATGACTAAGTCTAAGAAAAAAATGTTTTTAACTTTTTTCAATTTTACCCCCGTGGGAGATATATTCTACGCACACTCATTTGGAACTCTCCTGGGGTACCCTCACACATATTATTCCCTCATTTAGTGGATATTTTCACAAAAAAAGTGAAATTTTCAAAAATCCAGAAAATTGGCTGAAAACGACTAAATATCAAGGACTCATTGGGCGAATCGCTCTGGAACTGTAATCGGAACGCTCACTGACATTTCCCCTATCTGAAAGTCTGATAAACACCGGAAAAATGACTAAGTCCAAAAAAAAAATTTTTCAACTTTTTTCAATTTTACCCCCGTGGGATATATATTCTACCCACACACATTAGGAACTCTCCTGGGCTACATTCACACATATTGTTCCCTCATTTAGTGGATATTTTCACAAAAAAGTGAAATTTTCAAAAATCCAGAATATTGGCTGAAAACGATTAAATATCAAGGAGTCATTGGGCGAATCGCTCTGGAACTGAAATCGGAACGCTCACTGACATTTGCCCTATCTGAAAGTCTGATAAACGCCGGAAAAATGACAGTCCAAAAAAAAATTTTTTTTTCAACTTTTTTCAATTTTATCCCCGAGCAATATATATTCTACCCACACACACATTTGGAACTCTCCTGGGGTACCCTCACACATGTTATTACCTCATTTAGTGGATATTTTCACAAAAACGTGAAATTTTCAAAAATCCAGAAAATTGGCTGAAAAAGACTAAATATCAAGGACTCATTGGGCGAAATGCTCTGGAACTGAAATCGGAACACTCACTGACATTTCCCCTATCTGAAAGTCTGATAAACGCCGGAAAAATGACTAAGTCCAAAAAAAATTTTTTTCAACTTTTTTCAATTTTACCCCCGTGGGATATATATTCTACCCACACACATTTGGAACTCTCCTGGGGTACCCTCACACATATTATTCCCTCATTTAGTGGATATTTTCACAAAAAAGTGACATTTTCAAAAATCCAGAAAATTGGCTGAAAACGAATAAATATCAAGAACTCATTGGGCGAATCGCTCTGGAACTGAAATCGGAACGCTCACTGACATTTGCCCTATCTGAAAGTCTGATAAACGCTGGAAAAATGACAGTCCAAAAAAAAAATTTTTTTTTAACTTTTTTTAATTTTATCCCCGAGCAATATATATTCTACCGACACACATTTGGAACTCTCCTGGGGTACCCTCACACATATTATTCCCTCATTTAGTGGATATCTTCACAAAAAAGTGAAATTTTCAAAAATTCCGAAAATTGGCTGAAAACGACTAAATATCAAGGACTCATTGGGTGAATCGCTCTGGAACTGAAATCGGAATGCTCACTGACATTTCCCCTTTCTGAAAGTCTGATAAACGCAGGAAAAATGACTAGATCCAAAAAAAAATGTTTTTTAACTTTTTTCAATTTTACCCCCGTGGGATATGTATTCTACCCACACTCATTAGGAACTATCCTGGGCTACATTCACACATATTGTTCCCTCATTTAGTGGATATTTTCACAAAAAGTGAAATTTTCAAAAATCCATAAAATTGGCTGAAAACGACTAAATATCAAGTACTCATGGGGCGAATCGCTCTGGAACAGAAATCGGAACGCTCACTGACATTTCCCCTTTCTGAAAGTCTGATAAACGCCTTAAAAATGACTAAGTCCAAAAAAAAAAAATTTTTTTCAACTTTTTTCAATTTTACCCCCGTGGGATATATATTCTGCCCACACACATTTGGAACTCTCCTGGGGTACCCTCACACATATTATTCCCTCATTTAGTGGATATTTTCACAAAAAAGTGAAATTTTCAAAAATCCAGAATATTGGCTGAAAACGATTAAATATCAAGGAGTCAGTGTGCGAATCGCTCTGGAACTGAAATCGGAACGCTCACTGACATTTGCCCTATCTGAAAGTCTGATAAACGCCGCAAAAATGACAGTCCAAAAAAAAATTTTTTTTTCAACTTTTTTCAATTTTATCCCCGAGCAATATATATTCTACCCACACACACATTTGGAACTCTCCTGGGGTACCCTCACACATGTTATTACCTCATTTAGTGGATATTTTCACATAAACGTGAAATTTTCAAAAATCCAGAAAATTGGCTGAAAAAGACTAAATATCAAGGACTCATTGGGCGAAACGCTCTGGAACTGAAATCGGAACGCTCACTGACATTTCCCCTATCTGAAAGTCTGATAAACACCGGAAAAATGACTAAGTCCAAAAAAAACATTTTTTCAACTTTTTTCAATTTTACCCCCGTTGGAAATATATTCTACCCACACACATTTGGAACTCTCCTGGGGTACCCTCACACATATTATTCCCTCATTTAGTGGATATTTTCACAAAATAGTGAAATTTTCAAAAATCCAGAAAATTGGCTGAAAACGACTAAATATCAAGGACTCATTGGGCAAACCGCTCTGGAACTGAAATCGGAATGCTCACTGATATTTGCCCTATCTGAAAGTCTGATAAACGCCGGAAAAATGACTAAGTCCAAAAAAAAAAATTTTTCAACTTTTTTAAATTTTACCCCCGTGCGATATATATTCTACCCACACACATTTGGAACTCTCCTGGGGTACCCTCACACATATTATTCCCTCATTTAGTGGATATTTTCATAAAAAAGTGAAATTTTCAAAAATTCAGAAAATTGGCTGAAAACGACTAAATATCAAGGACTCATTGGGCAAATCGCTCTGGAACTGAAATCGGAATGCTCACTGACATTTACCCTATCTGAAAGTCTGATAAACGCCGGAAAAATGACTAAGTCCAAAAAAAAAATTTTTTCAACTTTTTTCAATTTTACCCCCGTGGGATATATATTCTACCCACACACATTTGGAACTCTCCTGGGGTACCCTCACACATATTATTCCCTCATTTAGTGGATATTTTCACAAAAAAGTGAAATTTTCAAAAATCCAAAATATTGTCTGAAAACGACTAAATATCAAGGACTCATTGGGCGAATCGCTCTGGAACTGAAATCGGAATGCTCAATGACATTTCCCCTATCTGAAAGTCTGATAAACGCCTTAAAAATGACTAAGTCCAAAAAAAAAATTTTTTTCAACTTTTTTCAATTTTACCCCCGTGGGATATATATTCTACCCACACTCATTTGGAACTCTCCTGGGGTAACCTCACACATATTATTCCCTCATTTAGTGGATATTTTCACAAAAAAGTGAAATTTTCAAAAATCCAGAAAATTGGCTGAAAACGACTAAATATCAAGAACTCTTTTGGCGAATCGCTCTGGAACTGAAATCGAAACGGTCACTGACATTTCCCCAATCTGAAAGTCTGACAAACGCTGGAAAAACAACTAAGTCCAAAAAAAAAATTTTTTCAACTTTTTTCAATTTTACCCCCGTGGGATATATAATCTGCCCACACACATTTGGAACTCTCCTGGGGTACCCTCACACATATTATTCCCTCATTTAGTGGATATTTTCACAAAAAAGTGAAATTTTCAAAAATCTAGAATATTGGCTGAAAATGATTAAATATCAAGGAGTCATTGGGCGAATCGCTCTGGAACTGAAATCGGAACGCTCACTGACATGTGCCCTATCTGAAAGTCTGATAAACGCCGGAAAAATGACAGTCCAAAAAAAAATATTTTTTTCAACTTTTTTCAATTTTATCCCCGAGCAATATATATTCTACCCACACACACATTTGGAACTCTCCTGGGGTACCCTCACACATGTTATTACCTCATTTAGTGGATACTTTCACAAAAAAGTGAAATTTTCAAAAATCCAGAAAAATGGCTGAAAACGACTAAATATCAAGAACTCATTGGGCGAATCGCTCTGGAACTGAAATCGGAACGCTCACTGACATTTCCCCAATCTGAAAGTCTGACAAATCCCGGAAAAATGACTAAGTCCAAAAAAAACATTTTTTCAACTTTTTTCAATTTTACCCCCGTTGGAAATATATTCTACCCACACACATTTGGAACTCTCCTGGGGTACCCTCACACATATTATTCCCTCATTTAGTGGATATTTTCACAGAAAAGTGAAATTTTCAAAAATCCAGAAAATTGGCTGAAAACGACTAAATATCAAGAACTCATTGGGCGAATCGCTCTGGAAATGAATTCGGAACGCTCACTGACATTTCCCCTATCTGAAAGTCTGATAAACGTCAGAAAAATGACTAACTAAAAAAAAAAAAATTTTTTAACTTTTTTCAATTATACCCCCGTGGGAAATATATTCTACCCACACATATTTGGAACTCTCCTGGGGTACCCTCACACATATTATTCCCTCATTTAGTGGATATTTTCACAGAAAAGTGAAATTTTCAAAAATCCAGAAAATTGGCTGAAAATGACTAAATATCAAGGACTCATTGGGCGAATCGCTCTGGAACTGCAATCGGAATTCTCACTGACATTTCCCCGATCTGAAAGTCTGACAAACGCCGGAAAAATGACTAAGTCCAAAAAAAACATTTTTTCAACTTTTTTCAATTTTACCCCCGTGGGATTCATATTCCACCCACACACATTTGGAACTCTCCTGGGGTACACTCACACATATTATTCCCTCATTTAGTGGATATTTTCACAAAAAAGTGAAATTTTCAAAAATCCAGAAAATTGGCTGAAAATGACTAAATATCAAGGACTCATTGGGCGAATCGCTCTGGAAATGAAATCGGAACGCTCACTGACATTTCCCCTATCTGAAAGTCTGATAAACGCAGGAAAAATGATTAAGTCCAAAAAAAAAATTTTTCAACTTTTTTCAATTATACCCCCGTGGGAAATATATTCTACCCACACACATTTGGAACTCTCCTGGGGTACCCTCACACATATTATTCCCTCATTTAGTGGATATTTTCACAAAAAAGTGAAATGTTAAAAAATCCAGAAACTTGGCTGAAAAAGACTAAATATCAAGGACTCATTGGGCGAATCGCTCTGGAACTGAAATCGGAATGCTCACTGACATTTCCCCTATCTGAAAGTCTGATAAACGCCGGAAAAATGACTAAGTCCAAAAAAAAAAATTTTTCAACTTTTTTCAATTTTACCCCCGTGGGATATATATTCTACCCACACACATTTGGAACTCTCCTGGGGTACCCTCACACATATTATTCCCTCATTTAGTGGATATTTTCACAAAAAAGTGAAATTTTCAAAAATCCAGAAAATTGGCTGAAAACGACTAAATATCAAGGACTCATTGGGCAAATCGCTCTGGAACTGAAATCGGAATGCTCACTGACATTTCCCCTATCTGAAAGTCTGATAAACGCCGGAAAAATGACTAAGTAAAAAAAAAACAATTTTCAACTTTTTTAAATTTTACCCCCGTGGGATATATATTCTACCCACACACATTTGGAACTCTCCTGGGGTACCCTCACACATATTATTCCCTCATTTAGTGGATATTTTCACAAAAAAGTGAAATGTTAAAAAATCCAGAAACTTGGCTGAAAAAGAATAAATATCAAGGACTCATTGGGCGAATCGCTCTGGAAATGAAATCGGAATGCTCACTGACATTTCCCCTATCTGAAAGTCTGATAAACTCAGGAAAAATGACTAAGTAAAAAAAAAAAAATTTTTCAACTTTTTTCAATTATACCCCCGTGGGAAATATATTCTACCCACACACATTTGGAACTCTGCTGGGGTACCCTCACACATATTATTCCCTCATTTAGTGGATATTTTCACAAAAAAGTGAAATTTTCAAAAATCCAGAAAATTGGCTGAAAACGACTAAATATCAAGGACTCATTGGGCGAATCGCTCTGGAACTGAAATCGGAATACTCACTGACATTTCCCCTATCTGAAAGTCTTATACACTCCGGAAAAATGACTAAGTCCAAAAAGAAATTTTTTAAACTTTTTTTAATTTTACCCCCGTGCGATATATATTCTACCCACACACATTTGGAACTCTCCTGGGGTACCCTCACACATATTATTCCCTCATTTAGTGGATATTTTCACAAAAATTGAAATTTCCAAAAATCCAGAAAATTGGCTGAAAACGACTAAATATCAAGGACTCATTGGGCGAATCGCTCTGGAACTGAAATCGGAATACTCACTGACATTTCCCCTATCTGAAAGTCTGATAAACGCCGGAAAAATTACTAAGTCCGAAAAAAAAAAATTTTCAACTTTTTTCAATTTTACACCCGTGTGATATATATTCTACCCACACACATTTGGAACTCTCCTGGGATACCCTCACACATATTATTCCCTCATTTAGTGGATATTTTCACAAAAAAGTGAAATTTTCAAAAATCCAGAAAATTGTCTGAAAAAGACTAAATATCAAGAACTCATTGGGCGAATCGCTCTGGAACTGAAATCGGAACGCTCACTGACATTTCCCCAATCTGAAAGTCTGACAAACGCCGGAAAAATGACTAAGACCAAAAAAAACATTTTTTCAACTTTTTTCAATTTTACCCCCGTGGGATACATATTCTACCCACACACATTTGGAAGTCTCCTGGGGTACCCTCACACATATTATTCCCTCATTTAGTGGATATTTTCACAAAAAAGTGAAATTTTCAAAAATCCAGAAAATTGGCTGAAAATGACTAAAATATCAAGGACTCATTGTGCGAATCGCTATGGAACTGAAATCGGAATACTCACTGACATTTCCCCTATCTGAAAGTCTGATAAACTCAGGAAAAATGACTAAGTCCAAAAAAAAAAATTTTTCAACTTTTTTCAATTATACCCCCGTGGGAAATATGTTCTACCCACACACATTTGGAACTCTCCTGGGGTACCCTCACACATATTATTCCCTCATTTAGTGGATATTTTCACAAAAAAGTGAAATTTTCAAAAATCCAGAAAATTGGCTGAAAAAGACTAAATATCAAGGACTCATTGGGCGAAACGCTCTGGAACTGAAATCGGAACGCTCACTGACATTTCCCCTACCTGAAAGTCTTATACACTCTGGAAAAATGACTAAGTCCAAAGAAAAATTTTTTAAACTTTTTTAAATTTTACCCCCGTGGGATATATATTCTACCCACACACATTTGGAACTCTCCTGGGGTACCCTCACATATATTATTCCCTCATTTAGTGGATATTTTCACAAAAAAGTGAAATTTTCAAAAATCCAGAAAATTGGCTGAAAACGACTAAATATCAAGAACTCATTGGGCCAATCGCTCTGGAACTGAAATCGGAACGCTCACTGACATTTCCCCAATCTGAAAGTCTGACAAACGCCGGAAAAATGACTAAGTCCAAAAAAAAATTTTTTCAACTTTTTTCAGTTTTACCCCCGTGGGATACATATTCTACCCACACACATTTGGAACTCTCCTGGGGTACCCTCACACATATTATTCCCTCATTTAGTGGATATTTTCACAAAAAAAGTGAAATTTTCAAAAATCCAGAAAATTGTCTGAAAACGACTAAATATCAAGGACTCATTGGGCGAATCGCTTTGGAACTGAAATCGGAACGCTCACTGACATTTCCCCTATCTAAAAGCTGATAAACGCAGGAAAAATGACTAAGTCCAAAAAAAAAATATTTTCAACTTTTTTTCAATTTTACCCCGTGGGATATATATTCTACCAAAACACGTTTGGAACTCTCCTGGGGTACCCTCACACATATTATTCCCTCATTTAGTGGATATTTTCACAATAAAGTGAAAGTTTCAAAAATCCAGAAAATTGGCTGAAAAAGACTAAATATCAAGGACTCATTGGGCGAATCGCTCTGGAACTGAAATCGGAATGCTCACTGAAATTTCCCCTATCTGAAAGTCTGATAAACGCCGGAAAAATGGCTAAGTCCAAAAAAAAATTTTTTTCAACTGTTTTCAATTTTACCCCGTGGGATATATATTCTACCCACACACGTTTGGAACTCTCCTGGGGTACCCTCACACATATTATTCCCTCATTTGGTGGATATTTTCACAAAAAAGTGAAATTTTCAAAAATCCAGAGAATTGGCTGAAAAAGACTAAATATCAAGGACTCATTGGGCGAATCGCTCTGGAACTGAAATCGGAATGCTCACTGACATTTGCCCTATCTGAAAGTCTTATAAACGTCGGAAAAATGACTAAGTCCAAAAAAAAGTTTTTTTCAACTTTTTTCAGTTTTACCTCGAGGGATATATATTCTACCCACACACATTTGGAACTCTCCTGGGGTACCCTCACACATATTATTCCCTCATTTAGTGGATATTTTCACAAAAAAGTGAAATTTTCAAAAATCCAGAAAATTGGCTGAAAAAGACTAAATATCAAGGACTCATTGGGCGAATCGCTCTGGAACTGAAATCGGAACGCTCACTGACATTTCCCCTATCTAAAAGCTGATAAACGCAGGAAAAATGACTAAGTCCAAAAAAAAAATGTTTTCAACTTTTTTTCAATTTTACCCCGTGGGATATATATTCTACCAAAACACGTTTGGAACTCTCCTGGGGTACCCTCACACATATTATTCCCTCATTTAGTGGATATTTTCACAATAAAGTGAAAGTTTCAAAAATCCAGAAAATTGGCTGAAAAAGACTAAATATCAAGGACTCATTGGGCGAATCGCTCTGGAAATGAAATCGGAACACTCAATGACATTTCCCATATCTGAAAGTCTGATAAACGTCGGAAAAATGACTAAGTAAAAAAAAAAATGTTTTCAACTTTTTTCAATTTTACCCCCGTGGGATATATATTCTACCCACACACATTTGGAACACTCCTGGGGTACCCTCACACATATTATTCCCTCATTTAGTGGATATTTTCACAAAAAAGTGAAATTTTCAAAAATCCAGAAAATTGGCTGAAAACGACTAAATATCAAGGACTCATTGGGCGAATCGCTCTGGAACTGAAATCGGAGCGCTCACTGACATTTCCCCTATCTGAAAGTCTGATAAACGCAGGAAAAATGACTAAGTCCAAAAAAAAAATGTTTTCAACTTTTTTCAATTTTACCCCGTGGGATATATATTCTACCCACACACGTTTGGAACTCTCCTGGTTTACCCTCACACATATTATTCCCTCATTTGGTGGACATTTTCACAAAAAAGTGAAATTTTCAAAAATCCAGAGAATTGGCTGAAAAAGACTAAATATCAAGGACTCATTGGGCGAATCGCTCTGGAACTGAAATCGGAATGCTCACTGACATTTCCCCTATCTGAAAGTCTGATAAACGCAGGAAAAATGACTAAGCCCAAAAAAAATTTTTTTTAAACTTTTTTCAATTTTACCCCCGTGGGATATATATTCTACCCACACACATTTGGAACTCTCCTGGGGTACCCTCACACATATTATTCCCTCATTTAGTGGATATTTTCACAAAAAAGTGAAATTTTCAAAAATCCAGAAAATTGGCTGAAAAAGACTAAATATCAAGGACTCATTGGGCGAATCGCTCTGGAACTGAAATCGGAATGCTCACTGACATTTGCCCTATCTGAAAGTCTTATAAACGTCGGAAAAATGACTAAGTCCAAAAAAAAGTTTTTTTCAACTTTTTTCAGTTTTACCTCGAGGGATATATATTCTACCCACACACATTTGGAACTCTCCTGGGGTACCCTCACACATATTATTCCCTCATTTAGTGGATATTTTCACAAAAAAGTGAAATTTTCAAAAATCCAGAAAATTGGCTGAAAAAGACTAAATATCAAGGACTCATTGGGCGAATCGCTCTGGAACTGAAATCGGAACGCTCACTGACATTTCCCCTATCTAAAAGCTGATAAACGCAGGAAAAATGACTAAGTCCAAAAAAAAAATGTTTTCAACTTTTTTTCAATTTTACCCCGTGGGATATATATTCTACCCAAACACGTTTGGAACTCTCCTGGGGTACCCTCACACATATTATTCCCTCATTTAGTGGATATTTTCACAATAAAGTGAAAGTTTCAAAAATCCAGAAAATTGGCTGAAAAAGACTAAATATCAAGGATTCATTGGGCGAATCGCTCTGGAAATGAAATCGGAACACTCAATGACATTTCCCATATCTGAAAGTCTGATAAACGTCGGAAAAATGACTAAGTAAAAAAAAAAATTTTTTCAACTTTTTTCAATTTTACCCCCGTGGGATATATATTCTACCAAAACACGTTTGGAACTCTCCTGGGGTACCCTCACACATATTATTCCCTCATTTAGTGGATATTTTCACAATAAAGTGAAAGTTTCAAAAATCCAGAAAATTGGCTGAAAAAGACTAAATATCAAGGACTCATTGGGCGAATCGCTCTGGAACTGAAATCGGAATGCTCACTGAAATTTCCCCTATCTGAAAGTCTGATAAACGCCGGAAAAATGGCTAAGTCCAAAAAAAAAATTTTTTCAACTTTTTTCAATTTTACCCCCGTGGGATATACTGTATATTCTACCCACACTCATTTGGAACTGTCCTGGGGTACCCTCACACATATTATTCCCTCATTTAGTGGATATTTTCACAAAAAAGTGAAATTTTCAAAAATCCAGAGAATTGGCTGAAAAAGACTAAATATCAAGGACTCATTGGGCGAATCGCTCTGGAACTGAAATCGGAATGCTCACTGACATTTCCCCCATCTGAAAGTCTGATAAACGCAGGAAAAATGACTAAGTCCAAAAAAAAGTTTTTTTCAACTTTTTTAAATTTTACCCCCGTGGGATATATATTCTACCCACACACAGTTGGAACTCTCCTGGGGTACCCTTACACATATTATTACCTCATTTAGTGGATATTTTCATAAAAAAAGTGAAATTTTCAAAAATCCAGAAAATTGGCTGAAAAAGACAAAATATCAAGGACTCATTGGGCGAAACGGTCTGGAGCTGAAATCGGAATGCTCACTGACATTTCTCCTATCTGAAAGTCTGATAAACGCTGGAAAAAGGACTAAGTCAAAAAATAATTTTTTTCAACTTTTTTCAATTTTACCCCCGTGGGATATATATTCTACCATCACACATTTGGAACTCTCCTGGGGTACCTTCACACATATTATTCCCTCATTTAGTGGATATTTTCACAAAAAAGTGAAATTTTCAAAAATCCAGAAAATTGGCTGAAAACGACTAAATATCAAGGATTCATTGGGCGAATCGCTCTGGAAATGAAATCGGAACACTCAATGACATTTCCCATATCTGAAAGTCTGATAAACGTCGGAAAAATGACTAAGTAAAAAAAAAAATTTTTTCAACTTTTTTCAATTTTACCCCCGTGGGATATATATTCTACCCACACACATTTGGAACTCTCCTGGGGTACCCTCACACATATTATTCCCTCATTTAGTGGATATTTTCACAAAAAAGTGAAATTTTCAAAAATCCAGAAAATTGGCTGAAAAAGACTAAATATCAAGGACTCATTGAGCGAATCGCTCTGGAACTGAAATCGGAACGCTCACTGACATTTCCCCTATCTAAAAGTCTGATAAACGCAGGAAAAATGACTAAGTCCAAAAAAAAAATGTTTTCAACTTTTTTCAATTTTACCCCCGTGGGATATATATTCTACCCACACACATTTGGAACACTCCTGGGGTACCCTCACACATATTATTCCCTCATTTAGTGGATATTTTCACAAAAAAGTGAAATTTTCAAAAATCCAGAAAATTGGCTGAAAACGACTAAATATCAAGGACTCATTGGGCGAATCGCTCTGGAACTGAAATCGGAGCGCTCACTGACATTTCCCCTATCTGAAAGTCTGATAAACGCAGGAAAAATGACTAAGTCCAAAAAAAAAATGTTTTCAACTTTTTTCAATTTTACCCCGTGGGATATATATTCTACCCACACACGTTTGGAACTCTCCTGGTTTACCCTCACACATATTATTCCCTCATTTGGTGGATATTTTCACAAAAAAGTGAAATTTTCAAAAATCCAGAGAATTGGCTGAAAAAGACTAAATATCAAGGACTCATTGGGCGAATCGCTCTGGAACTGAAATCGGAATGCTCACTGACATTTCCCCTATCTGAAAGTCTGATAAACGCAGGAAAAATGACTAAGCCCAAAAAAAATTTTTTTTAAACTTTTTTCAATTTTACCCCCGTGGGATATATATTCTACCCACACACATTTGGAACTCTCCTGGGGTACCCTCACACATATTATTCCCTCATTTAGTGGATATTTTCACAAAAAAGTGAAATTTTCAAAAATCCAGAAAATTGGCTGAAAAAGACTAAATATCAAGGACTCATTGGGCGAATCGCTCTGGAACTGAAATCGGAATGCTCACTGACATTTGCCCTATCTGAAAGTCTTATAAACGTCGGAAAAATGACTAAGTCCAAAAAAAAGTTTTTTTCAACTTTTTTCAGTTTTACCTCGAGGGATATATATTCTACCCACACACATTTGGAACTCTCCTGGGGTACCCTCACACATATTATTCCCTCATTTAGTGGATATTTTCACAAAAAAGTGAAATTTTCAAAAATCCAGAAAATTGGCTGAAAAAGACTAAATATCAAGGACTCATTGGGCGAATCGCTCTGGAACTGAAATCGGAACGCTCACTGACATTTCCCCTATCTAAAAGCTGATAAACGCAGGAAAAATGACTAAGTCCAAAAAAAAAATGTTTTCAACTTTTTTTCAATTTTACCCCGTGGGATATATATTCTACCCAAACACGTTTGGAACTCTCCTGGGGTACCCTCACACATATTATTCCCTCATTTAGTGGATATTTTCACAATAAAGTGAAAGTTTCAAAAATCCAGAAAATTGGCTGAAAAAGACTAAATATCAAGGATTCATTGGGCGAATCGCTCTGGAAATGAAATCGGAACACTCAATGACATTTCCCATATCTGAAAGTCTGATAAACGTCGGACAAATGACTAAGTAAAAAAAAAAATTTTTTCAACTTTTTTCAATTTTACCCCCGTGGGATATATATTCTACCCACACACATTTGGAACTCTCCTGGGGTACCCTCACACATATTATTCCCTCATTTAGTGGATATTTTCACAAAAAAGTGAAATTTTCAAAAATCCAGAAAATTGGCTGAAAAAGACTAAATATCAAGGACTCATTGAGCGAATCGCTCTGGAACTGAAATCGGAACGCTCACTGACATTTCCCCTATCTAAAAGTCTGATAAACGCAGGAAAAATGACTAAGTCCAAAAAAAAAATGTTTTCAACTTTTTTCAATTTTACCCCCGTGGGATATATATTCTACCCACACACATTTGGAACACTCCTGGGGTACCCTCACACATATTATTCCCTCATTTAGTGGATATTTTCACAAAAAAGTGAAATTTTCAAAAATCCAGAAAATTGGCTGAAAACGACTAAATATCAAGGACTCATTGGGCGAATCGCTCTGGAACTGAAATCGGAGCGCTCACTGACATTTCCCCTATCTGAAAGTCTGATAAACGCAGGAAAAATGACTAAGTCCAAAAAAAAAATGTTTTCAACTTTTTTCAATTTTACCCCGTGGGATATATATTCTACCCACACACGTTTGGAACTCTCCTGGTTTACCCTCACACATATTATTCCCTCATTTGGTGGATATTTTCACAAAAAAGTGAAATTTTCAAAAATCCAGAGAATTGGCTGAAAAAGACTAAATATCAAGGACTCATTGGGCGAATCGCTCTGGAACTGAAATCGGAATGCTCACTGACATTTCCCCTATCTGAAAGTCTGATAAACGCAGGAAAAATGACTAAGCCCAAAAAAAATTTTTTTTAAACTTTTTTCAACTTTACCCCCGTGGGATATATATTCTACCCACACACATTTGGAACTCTCCTGGGGTACCCTCACACATATTATTCCCTCATTTAGTGGATATTTTCACAAAAAAGTGAAATTTTCAAAAATCCAGAAAATTGGCTGAAAAAGACTAAATATCAAGGACTCATTGGGCGAATCGCTCTGGAACTGAAATCGGAACGCTCACTGACATTTCCCCTATCTGAAAGTCTGATAAACGCCGGAAAAATAACTAAGTCAAGAAAAAAATGTTTTCAACTTTTTTCAATTTTACCCCCATGGGATATATATTCTACCCACACACATTTGGAACTCTCCTGGGGTACCCTCACACATATTATTCCCTCATTTAGTGGATATTTTCACAAAAAAGTGAAATTTTCAAAAATCCAGAAAATTGGCTGAAAAAGACTAAATATCAAGGACTCATTGGGCGAATCGCTCTGGAACTGAAATCGGAACGCTCACTGACATTTCCCCTATCTAAAAGTCTGATAAACGCAGGAAAAATGACTAAGTCCAAAAAAAAAATGTTTTCAACTTTTTTCAATTTTACCCCCGTGGGATATATATTCTACCCACACACATTTGGAACACTCCTGGGGTACCCTCACACATATTATTCCCTCATTTAGTGGATATTTTCACAAAAAAGTGAAATTTTCAAAAATCCAGAAAATTGGCTGAAAACGACTAAATATCAAGGACTCATTGGGCGAATCGCTCTGGAACTGAAATCGGAATGCTCACTGACATTTCCCCTATCTTAAAGTCTGATAAACGCAGGAAAAATGACTAAGTCCAAAAAAAAAATGTTTTCAACTTTTTTCAATTTTACCCCGTGGGATATATATTCTACCCACACACGTTTGGAACTCTCCTGGGGTACCCTCACACATATTATTCCCTCATTTAGTGGATATTTTCACAAAAAAGTGAAATTTTCAAAAATCCAGAAAATTGGCTGAAAAAGACTAAATATCAAGGACTCATTGGGCGAATCGCTCTGGAACTGAAATCGGAACGCTCACTGACATTTCCCCTATCTAAAAGCTGATAAACGCAGGAAAAATGACTAAGTCCAAAAAAAAAATGTTTTCAACTTTTTTTCAATTTTACCCCGTGGGATTTATATTCTACCCAAACACGTTTGGAACTCTCCTGGGGTACCCTCACACATATTATTCCCTCATTTAGTGGATATTTTCACAATAAAGTGAAAGTTTCAAAAATCCAGAAAATTGGCTGAAAAAGACTAAATATCAAGGACTCATTGGGCGAATCGCTCTGGAACTGAAATCGGAATGCTCACTGAAATTTCCCCTATCTGAAAGTCTGATAAACGCCGGAAAAATGGCTAAGTCCAAAAAAAAAATTTTTTCAACTTTTTTCAATTTTACCCCCGTGGGATATACTGTATATTCTACCCACACTCATTTGGAACTGTCCTGGGGTACCCTCACACATATTATTCCCTCATTTAGTGGATATTTTCACAAAAAAGTGAAATTTTCAAAAATCCAGAGAATTGGCTGAAAAAGACTAAATATCAAGGACTCATTGGGCGAATCGCTCTGGAACTGAAATCAGAATGCTCACTGACATTTCCCCCATCTGAAAGTCTGATAAACGCAGGAAAAATGACTAAGTCCAAAAAAAAGTTTTTTTCAACTTTTTTAAATTTTACCCCCGTGGGATATATATTCTACCCACACACAGTTGGAACTCTCCTGGGGTACCCTTACACATATTATTACCTCATTTAGTGGATATTTTCATAAAAAAAGTGAAATTTTCAAAAATCCAGAAAATTGGCTGAAAAAGACAAAATATCAAGGACTCATTGGGCGAAACGGTCTGGAGCTGAAATCGGAATGCTCACTGACATTTCTCCTATCTGAAAGTCTGATAAACGCTGGAAAAAGGACTAAGTCAAAAAAGAATTTTTTTCAACTTTTTTCAATTTTACCCCCGTGGGATATATATTCTACCATCACACATTTGGAACTCTCCTGGGGTACCTTCACACATATTATTCCCTCATTTAGTGGATATTTTCACAAAAAAGTGAAATTTTCAAAAATCCAGAAAATTGGCTGAAAACGACTAAATATCAAGGATTCATTGGGCGAATCGCTCTGGAAATGAAATCGGAACACTCAATGACATTTCCCATATCTGAAAGTCTGATAAACGTCGGAAAAATGACTAAGTAAAAAAAAAAATTTTTTCAACTTTTTTCAATTTTACCCCCGTGGGATATATATTCTACCCACACACATTTGGAACTCTCCTGGGGTACCCTCACACATATTATTCCCTCATTTAGTGGATATTTTCACAAAAAAGTGAAATTTTCAAAAATCCAGAAAATTGGCTGAAAAAGACTAAATATCAAGGACTCATTGAGCGAATCGCTCTGGAACTGAAATCGGAACGCTCACTGACATTTCCCCTATCTAAAAGTCTGATAAACGCAGGAAAAATGACTAAGTCCAAAAAAAAAATGTTTTCAACTTTTTTCAATTTTACCCCCGTGGGATATATATTCTACCCACACACATTTGGAACACTCCTGGGGTACCCTCACACATATTATTCCCTCATTTAGTGGATATTTTCACAAAAAAGTGAAATTTTCAAAAATCCAGAAAATTGGCTGAAAACGACTAAATATCAAGGACTCATTGGGCGAATCGCTCTGGAACTGAAATCGGAGCGCTCACTGACATTTCCCCTATCTGAAAGTCTGATAAACGCAGGAAAAATGACTAAGTCCAAAAAAAAAATGTTTTCAACTTTTTTCAATTTTACCCCGTGGGATATATATTCTACCCACACACGTTTGGAACTCTCCTGGTTTACCCTCACACATATTATTCCCTCATTTGGTGGATATTTTCACAAAAAAGTGAAATTTTCAAAAATCCAGAGAATTGGCTGAAAAAGACTAAATATCAAGGACTCATTGGGCGAATCGCTCTGGAACTGAAATCGGAATGCTCACTGACATTTCTCCTATCTGAAAGTCTGATAAACGCAGGAAAAATGACTAAGCCCAAAAAAAATTTTTTTTAAACTTTTTTCAATTTTACCCCCGTGGGATATATATTCTACCCACACACATTTGGAACTCTCCTGGGGTACCCTCACACATATTATTCCCTCATTTAGTGGATATTTTCACAAAAAAGTGAAATTTTCAAAAATCCAGAAAATTGGCTGAAAAAGACTAAATATCAAGGACTCATTGGGCGAATCGCTCTGGAACTGAAATCGGAACGCTCACTGACATTTCCCCTATCTGAAAGTCTGATAAACGCCGGAAAAATAACTAAGTCAAGAAAAAAATGTTTTCAACTTTTTTCAATTTTACCCCCATGGGATATATATTCTACCCCCACACATTTGGAACTCTCCTGGGGTACCCTCACACATATTGTTCCCTCATTTAGTGGATATTTTCACAAAAAAGTGAAATTTTCAAAAATCCAGAAAATTGGCTGAAAACGACTAAACATCAAGGACTCATTGGGCGAATAGCTCTGGAACTGAAATCGGAACGCTCACTGACATTTGCCCTATCTGAAAGTCTGATTAACGCCGGAAAAATGACTAAGTCCAAAAAAAATTTTTTTTTTTTACTTTTTTCAGTTTTACCCCGTGGGATATATATTCTACCCACACACATTTGGAACTCTCCTGGGGTACCCTCACACATATTATTCCCTAATTTAGTGGATATTTTCACAAAAAAGTGAAATTTTCAAAAATCCAGAGAATAGGCTGAAAAAGACTAAATATCAAGGACTCATTGGGCGAATCGCTCTGGAACTGAAATCGGAATGCTCACTGACATTTCCCCTATCTGAAAGTCTGATAAACGCAGGAAAAATGACTAAGTCCAAAAAAAAGTTTTTTTCAACTTTTTTCAATTTTACCCCCGTGGGATATATATTCTACCCACAAACAGTTGGAGCTCTCCTGGGGTACCCTCACACATATTATTACCTCATTTAGTGGATATTTTCATAAAAAAAGTGAAATTTTCAAAAATCCAGAAAATTGGCTGAAAAACACAAAATATCAAGGACTCATTGGGCGAAACGGTCTGGAGCTGAAATCGGAATGCTCACTGACATTTCTCCTATCTGAAAGTCTGATAAACGCTGGAAAAAGGACTAAGTCAAAAAAGAATTTTTTTCAACTTTTTTCAATTTTACCCCCGTGGGATATATATTCTACCATCACACATTTGGAACTCTCCTGGGGTACCTTCACACATATTATTCCCTCATTTAGTGGATATTTTCACAAAAAAGTGAAATTTTCAAAAATCCAGAAAATTGGCTGAAAACGACTAAATATCAAGGATTCATTGGGCGAATCGCTCTGGAAATGCAATCGGAACACTCAATGACATTTCCCATATCTGAAAGTCTGATAAACGTCGGAAAAATGACTAAGTAAAAAAAAAATTTTTTTCAATTTTACCCCCGTGGGATATATATTCTACCCACACACATTTGGAACTCTCCTGGGGTACCCTCACACATATTATTACCTCATTTATTGGATATTTTCACAAAAAAGTGAAATTTTCAAAATCTAGAAAATTGGCTAAAAACGACTAAATATCAGGACTCATTGGGCGAATCGTTCTGGAACTAAAATCGGAACGCTCACTGACATTTGCCCTATCTGAAAGTCTGATAAACGCCAGAAAAATGACTAAGTTCAAAAAAAAATTTTTTCAACTTTTTTCAATTTTACCCCCGTGGGATATATATTCTACCCACACACATTTGGAACTCTCCTGGGGTACCCTCACACATATTACTCCCTCATTTAGTGGATATTTTCACAAAAAAGTGATATTTTCAAAAATCAAGAAAATTGGCTGAAAACGACTAAATATCAAGGACTCATTGGGCGAATCACTCTGGAACTGAAATCGGAACGCTCACTGACATTTGCCCTATCTGAAAGTCTGATAAACGCCGGAAAAATGACTAAGTCCAAAAAAAAATTTTTTCAACTTTTTTAATTTTACCCCCGTGGGATATATATTCTACCCACACACATTTAGAACTCTCCTGGGGTACCCTACACATATTATTCCCTCATTTAGTGGATATTTTCACAAAAAAGTGAAATTTTCAAAAATCCAGAAAATTGGCTGAAAAAGACTAAATATCAAGGACTCATTGGGCGAATCGCTCTGGAACTGAAATCGGAACACTCACTGACATTTCCCCTATCTGAAAGTCTGATAAACGCCGGAAAAATAACTAAGTCAAGAAAAAAATGTTTTCAACTTTTTTCAATTTTACCCCCATGGGATATATATTCTACCCACACACATTTGGAACTCTCCTGGGGTACCCTCACACATATTGTTCCCTCATTTAGTGGATAATTTCACAAAAAAAGTGAAATTTTCAAAAATCCAGAAAATTGGCTGAAAATGACTAAACATCAAGGACTCATTGGGCGAATAGCTCTGGAACTGAAATGGGAACGCTCACTGACATTTGCCCTATCTGAAAGTCTGATAAACGCCGGAAAAATGACTAAGTCCAAAAAAAAATTTTTTCAATTTTACCCCCGTGGGATATATATTCTACCCACACACATTTGGAACTCTCCTGCGGTACCCTCACACATATTATTACCTCATTTAGTGGATATTTTCACAAAAAAGTGAAATTTTCAAAAATCCAGAAAATTGGCTGAAAACGACTAAATATCAAGGATTCATTGGGCGAATCGCTCTGGAAATGAAATCGGAACACTCAATGACATTTCCCATATCTGAAAGTCTGATAAACGTCGGAAAAATGACTAAGTAAAAAAAAAAATTTTTTCAATTTTACCCCCGTGGGATATATATTCTACCCACACACATTTGGAACTCTCCTGGGGTACCCTCACACATATTATTACCTCATTTATTGGATATTTTCACAAAAAAGTGAAATTTTCAAAAATCTAGAAAATTGGCTAAAAACGACTAAATATCAGGACTCATTGGGCGAATCGCTCTGGAACTGAAATCGGAACGCTCACTGACATTTGCCCTATCTGAAAGTCTGATAAACGCCAGAAAAATGACTAAGTCCAAAAAAAAATTTTTTTCAACTTTTTTCAATTTTACCCCCGTGGGATATATATTCTACCCACACACATTTGGAACACTCCTGGGGTACCCTCACACATATTATTCCCTCATTTAGTGGATATTTTCACAAAAAAGTGATATTTTCAAAAATCAAGAAAATTGGCTGAAAACGACTAAATATCAAGGACTCATTGGGCGAATCACTCTGGAACTGAAATCGGAACGCTCACTGACATTTGCCCTATCTGAAAGTCTGATAAACGCCGGAAAAATGACTAAGTCCAAAAAAAAATTTTTTCAACTTTTTTCAATTTTACCCCCGTGGGATATATATTCTACCCACACACATTTAGAACTCTCCTGGGGTACCCTACACATATTATTCCCTCATTTAGTGGATATTTTCACAAAAAAGTGAAATTTTCAAAAATCCAGAAAATTGGCTGAAAAAGACTAAATATCAAGGACTCATTGGGCGAATCGCTCTGGAACTGAAATCGGAACGCTCACTGACATTTCCCCTATCTGAAAGTCTGATAAACGCCGGAAAAATAACTAAGTCAAGAAAAAAATGTTTTCAACTTTTTTCAATTTTACCCCCATGGGATATATATTCTACCCACACACATTTGGAACTCTCCTGGGGTACCCTCACACATATTGTTCCCTCATTTAGTGGATATTTTCACAAAAAAAGTGAAATTTTCAAAAATCCAGAAAATTGGCTGAAAATGACTAAACATCAAGGACTCATTGGGCGAATAGCTCTGGAACTGAAATCGGAACGCTCACTGACATTTGCCCTATCTGAAAGTCTGATAAACGCCGGAAAAATGACTAAGTCCAAAAAAAAATTTTTTCAACTTTTTTCAGTTTTACCCCGTGGGATATATATTCTACCCACACACATTTGGAACTCTCCTGGGGTACCCTCACACATATTATTCCCTAATTTAGTGGATATTTTCACAAGAAAGTGAAATTTTCAAAAATCCAGAAAATTGGCTGAAAAAGACAAAATATCAAGGACTCATTGGGCGAAACGGTCTGGAGCTGAAATCGGAATGCTCACTGACATTTCTCCTATCTGAAAGTCTGATAAACGATGGAAAAAGGACTAAGTCAAAAAAGAATTTTTTTCAACTTTTTTCAATTTTACCCCCGTGGGATATATATTCTACCATCACACATTTGGAACTCTCCTGGGGTACCTTCACACATATTATTCCCTCATTTAGTGGATATTTTCACAAAAAAGTGAAATTTTCAAAAATCCAGAAAATTGGCTGAAAACGACTTAATATCAAGGACTCATTGGGCGAATCGCTCTGGAACTGAAATCGGAGCGCTCACTGACATTTGCCCTATCTGAAAGTCGGATAAACGCCGGAAAAATGAGTAAGTCCAAAAAAAAAATTTTTCAACTTTTTTCAATTTTACCCCGTGGGATATACTGTATATTCTACCCACAGTCATTTGGTACTCTCCTGGGGTACCCTCACACATATTATTCCCTCATTTAGTGGATATTTTCACAATAAAGTGAAATTTTCAAAAATCCAGAAAATTGGCTGTAAAAGACTAAATATCAAGGATTCATTGGGCGAATCGCTCTGGAACTGAAATCGGAACGCTCACTGACATTTCCCCTATCTGAAAGTCTGATAAACGCCGGAAAAATGACTAAGTCCAAAAAAAAGTTTTTTTCAACTTTTTTCAATTTTACCTCCGTGGGATATATATTCTACCCACACACAGTTGGAACTCTCCTGGGGTACCCTCGCACATATTATTACCTCATTTAGTGGATATTTTCATAAAAAAAGTGAAATTTTCAAAAATCCAGAAAATTGGCTGAAAAACACAAAATATCAAGGACTCATTGGGCGAAACGGTCTGGAGCTGAAATCGGAATGCTCACTGACATTTCCCATATCTGAAAGTCTGATAAACGTCGGAAAAATGACTAAGTAAAAAAAAAAATTTTTTCAACTTTTTTCAATTTTACCCCCGTGGGATATATATTCTACCCACACACATTTGGAACTCTCCTGGGGTACCCTCACACATATTACTCCCTCATTTAGTGGATATTTTCACAAAAAAGTGATATTTTCAAAAATCAAGAAAATTGGCTGAAAACGACTAAATATCAAGGACTCATTGGGCGAATCACTCTGGAACTGAAATCGGAACGCTCACTGACATTTGCCCTATCTGAAAGTCTGATAAACGCCGGAAAAATGACTAAGTCCAAAAAAAAATTTTTTCAACTTTTTTCAATTTTACCCCCGTGGGATATATATTCTACCCACACACATTTGGAACACTCCTGGGGTACCCTCACACATATTATTCCCTCATTTAGTGGATATTTTCACAAAAAAGTGATATTTTCAAAAATCAAGAAAATTGGCTGAAAACGACTAAATATCAAGGACTCATTGGGCGAATCACTCTGGAACTGAAATCGGAACGCTCACTGACATTTCCCCTATCTGAAAGTCTGATAAACGCCGGAAAAATAACTAAGTCAAGAAAAAAATGTTTTCAACTTTTTTCAATTTTACCCCCATGGGATATATATTCTACCCACACACATTTGGAACTCTCCTGGGGTACCCTCACACATATTGTTCCCTCATTTAGTGGATATTTTCACAAAAAAGTGAAATTTTCAAAAATCCAGAAAATTGGCTGAAAATGACTAAACATCAAGGACTCATTGGGCGAATAGCTCTGGAACTGAAATCGGAACGCTCACTGACATTTGCCCTATCTGAAAGTCTGATAAACGCCGGAAAAATGACTAAGTCCAAAAAAAATTTTTTTCAACTTTTTTCAGTTTTACCCCGTGGGATATATATTCTACCCACACACATTTGGAACTCTCCTGGGGTACCCTCACACATATTATTCCCTAATTTAGTGGATATTTTCTCAAAAAAGTGAAATTTTCAAAAATCCAGAGAATAGGCTGAAAAAGACTAAATATCAAGGACTCATTGGGCGAATCGCTCTGGAACTGAAATCAGAATGCTCACTGACATTTCCCCTATCTGAAAGTCTGATAAACGCAGGAAAAATGACTAAGTCCAAAAAAAAAATGTTTTCGACTTTTTTCAATTATACCCCGTGGGATATATATTCTACCCACACACATTTGGAACTCTCCTGGGGTACCCTCACACATATTATTCCCTAATTTAGTGGATATTTTCACAAAAAAGTGAAATTTTCAAAAATCCAGAAAATTGTCTGAAAACGACTAAATATCAAGGACTCATTGGGCGAATCGCTCTGGAACTGAAATCGGAATGCTCACTGACATTTCCCCTATCTGAAAGTCTGATAAACGCTGGAAAAATGACTAAGTCCAAAAAAAATTTTTTTTAAACTTTTTTCAATTTTACCCCCGTGGGATATATATTCTACCCACACACATTTGGAACTCTCCTGGGGTACCCTCACACATATTATTCCCTCATTTAGTGGATATTTTCACAAAAAAGTGATATTTTCAAAAATCAAGAAAATTGGCTGAAAACGACTAAATATCAAGGACTCATTGGGCGAATCACTCTGGAACTGAAATCGGAACGCTCACTGACATTTGCCCTATCTGAAAGTCTGATAAACGCCGGAAAAATGACTAAGTCCAAAAAAAATTTTTTTCAACTTTTTTCAATTTTACCCCCGTGGGATATATATTCTACCCACACACATTTAGAACTCTCCTGGGGTACCCTACACATATTATTCCCTCATTTAGTGGATATTTTCACAAAAAAGTGAAATTTTCAAAAATCCAGAAAATTGGCTGAAAAAGACTAAATATCAAGGACTCATTGGGCGAATCGCTCTGGAACTGAAATCGGAACGCTCACTGACATTTCCCCTATCTAAAAGTCTGATAAACGCCGGAAAAATAACTAAGTCAAGAAACAAATGTTTTCAACTTTTTTCAATTTTACCCCCATGGGATATATATTCTACCCACACACATTTGGAACTCTCCTGGGGTACCCTCACACATATTATTACCTCATTTAGTGGATATTTTCATAAAAAAGTGAAATTTTCAAAAATCCACAAAATTGGCTGAAAACTACTAAATATCAAGGACTCATTGGGCGAATCACTCTGGAACTGAAATCGGAACGCTCACTGACATTTCCCCTATCTGAAAGTCTGATAAACACCGAAAAAATGACTAAGTCTAAAAAAAAAAATGTTTCAACTATTTTCAATTTTACCCCCGTGGGATATATATTCTACCCACACACATTTGGAACTCTCCTGGGGTACCCTCACACATATTATTCCCTCATTCAGTGGATATTTTCACAAAAAAGTGAAATTTTCAAAAATCCAGAAAATTGTCTGAAAACGACTAAATATCAAGGACTCATTGGGCGAATCGCTCTGGAACTGAAATCGAAACGCTCACTGACATTTGCCCTATCTGAAAGTCTGATAAACGCCGGAAAAATGAGTAAGTCCAAAAAAAAAATTTTTCAACTTTTTTCAATTTTACCCCGTGGGATATACTGTATATTCTACCCACAGTCAGTTGGAACTCTCCTGGGATACCCTCACATATATTATTACCTCATTTAGTGGATAATTTCATAAAAAAGTGAAATTTTCAAAAATTCTCAAAATTGTCTGAAAACGACTAAATATCAATGACTCATTGGGCGAATCGCTCTGGAACTGAAATCGGAATGCTCACTGACATTTCCCCTATCTGAAAGTCTGATAAACGCAGGAAAAATGACTAAGTCCAAAAAAAAATTTTTTTCAACTTTTTTCAATTTTACCCCCGTGGGATATATATTCTACCCACACACATTTGGAACTCTCCTGGGGTACCCTCACACATATTATTTCCTCATTTAGTGGATATTTTCAAAAAAAGTGATATTTTCAAAAATCAAGAAAATTGGCTGAAAACGACTAAATATCAAGGACTCATTGGGCGAATCACTCTGGAACTGAAATCGGAACGCTCACTGACATTTGCCCTATCTGAAAGTCTGATAAACGCCGGAAAAATGACTAAGTCCAAAAAAAAATGTTTTCAACTTTTTTCAATTTTACCCCCGTGGGATATATATTCTACCCACACACATTTGGAGCTCTCCTGGGGTACCCTCACACATATTATTCCCTCATTCAGTGGATATTTTCACAAAAAAGTGAAATTTTCAAAAATCCAGAAAATTGTATGAAAACGACTAAATATCAAGGACTCATTGGGCGAATCGCTCTGGAACTGAAATCGGAATGCTCACTGACATTTCCCCTATCTGAAAGTCTGATAAACGCAGGAAAAATGACTAAGTCCAAAAAAAATTTTTTTCAACTTTTTTCAGTTTTACACCGTGGGATATACTGTATATTCTACCCACACACATTTGGAACTCTCCTGGGGTACCCTCACACATATTATTCCCTCATTTAGTGTATATTTTCACAATAAAGTGAAATTTTCAAAAATCCAGAAAATTGGCTGAAAAAGACTAAATATCAAGGACTCATTGGGCGAATCACTCTGGAACTGAAATCGGAACGCTCACTGACATTTGCCCTATCTGAAAGTCTGATAAACGCCGGAAAAATGACTAAGTCCAAAAAAAAATGTTTTCAACTTTTTTCAATTTTACCCCCGTGGGATATATATTCTACCCACACACATTTAGAACTCTCCTGGGGTACCCTACACATATTATTCCCTCATTTAGTGGATATTTTCACAAAAAAGTGAAATTTTCAAAAATCCAGAAAATTGGCTGAAAAAGACTAAATATCAAGGACTCATTGGGCGAATCGCTCTGGAACTGAAATCGGAACGCTCACTGACATTTCCCCTATCTGAAAGTCTGATAAACGCCGGAAAAATAACTAAGTCAAGAAAAAAATGTTTTCAACTTTTTTCAATTTTACCCCCATGGGATATATATTCTACCCACACACATTTGGAACTCTCCTGGGGTACCCTCACACATATTGTTCCCTCATTTAGTGGATATTTTCACAAAAAAGTGAAATTTTCAAAAATCCAGAAAATTAGCTGAAAACGACTAAACATCAATGACTCATTGGGCGAATCGCTCTGGAACTGAAATCGGAACGCTCACTGACATTTGCCCTATCTGAAAGTCTGATAAACGCCGGAAAAATGACTAAGTCCAAAAAAATTTTTTTTTTTTTCAACTTTTTTCAGTTTTACCCCCGTGGGATATATATTCTACCCACACACATTTGGAGCTCTCCTGGGGTACCCTCACACATATTATTACCTCATTTAGTGGATATTTTCATAAAAAAGTGAAATTTTCAAAAATCCACAAAATTGGCTGAAAACTACTAAATATCAAGGACTCATTGGGCGAATCACTCTGGAACTGAAATCGGAACGCTCACTGACATTTCCCCTATCTGAAAGTCTGATAAACACCGGAAAAATGACTAAGTCCAAAAAAAAAAATGTTTCAACTATTTTCAATTTTACCCCCATGGGATATATATTCTACCCACACACATTTGGAACTCTCCTGGCGTACCCTCACACATATTATTCCCTCATTCAGTGGATATTTTCACAAAAAAGTGAAATTTTCAAAAATCCAGAAAATTGTATGAAAACGACTAAATATCAAGGACTCATTGGGCGAATCGCTCTGGAACTGAAATCGGAATGCTCACTGACATTTCCCCTATCTGAAAGTCTGATAAACGCAGGAAAAATGACTAAGTCCAAAAAAAATTTTTTTCAACTTTTTTCAGTTTTACACCGTGGGATATACTGTATATTCTACCCACACACATTTGGAACTCTCCTGGGGTACCCTCACACATATTATTCCCTCATTTAGTGTATATTTTCACAATAAAGTGAAATTTTCAAAAATCCAGAAAATTGGCTGAAAAAGACTAAATATCAAGGACTCATTGGGCGAATCGCTCTGGAACTGAAATCGGAACGCTCACTGACATTTCCCCTATCTGAAAGTCTGATAAACGCCAGAAAAATGACTAAGTCCAAAAAAAAATTTTTTAAAACTTTTTTCAATTTTACTCCCGTGGGATATATATTCTACCCACACACATTTGGAACTCTCCTGGGGTACCCACACAAATATTATTACTTCATTTAGTAGATATTTTCACAAAAAAGTGAAATTTTCAAAAATCCAGAAAATTGGCTGAAAACGACTAAATATCAAGGATTCATTGGGCGAATCGCTCTGGAAATGAAATCGGAACACTCAATGACATTTCCCATATCTGAAAGTATGATAAACGTCGGAAAAATGACTAAGTAAAAAAAAAAATTTTTTCAACTTTTTCAATTTTACCCCCGTGGGATATATATTCTACGCACACACATTTGGAACTCTCCTGGGGCACCCTCACACATATTATTACCTCATTTATTGGATATTTTCAAAAAAAAGTGAAATTTTCAAAAATCTTGAAAATTGGCTAAAAACGACCAAATATCAGGACTCATTGGGCGAATCGCTCTGGAACTGAAATCGGAACGCTCACTGACATTTCCCCTATCTAAAAGTCTGATAAACGCAGGAAAAATGACTAAGTCCAAAAAAAAAAAAATGTTTTCAACTTTTTTCAATTTTATCCCCGTGGGATATATATTCTACCCACACACATTTGGAACTCTCCTGGGGTACCCTCACACATATTATTCCCTCATTTAGTGGATATTTTCACAAAAAAGTGAAATTTTCAAAAATCCAGAAAATTGGCTGAAAACGACTAACTATCAAGGACTCATTGGGCGAATCGCTCTGGAACTGAAATCGGAATGCTCACTGACATTTCCCCTATCTGAAAGTCTGATAAACGCTGGAAAAATGACTAAGTCGAAAAAAAATTTTTTTTAAACTTTTTTCAATTTTACCCCCGTGGGATATATATTCTACCCACACACATTTGGAACTCTCCTGGGGTACCCTCACACATATTATTTCCTCATTTAGTGGATATTTTCACAAAAAAGTGATATTTTCAAAAATCAAGAAAATTGGCTGAAAACGACTAAATATCAAGGACTCATTGGGCGAATCACTCTGGAACTGAAATCGGAACGCTCACTGACATTTGCCCTATCTGAAAGTCTGATAAACGCCGGAAAAATGACTAAGTCCAAAAAAAAATGTTTTCAACTTTTTTCAATTTTACCCCCGTGGGATATATATTCTACCCACACACATTTGGAGCTCTCCTGGGGTACCCTCACACATATTATTACCTCATTTAGTGGATATTTTCATAAAAAAGTGAAATTTTCAAAAATCCACAAAATTGGCTGAAAACTACTAAATATCAAGGACTCATTGGGCGAATCACTCTGGAACTGAAATCGGAACGCTCACTGACATTTCCCCTATCTGAAAGTCTGATAAACACCGGAAAAATGACTAAGTCCAAAAAAAAAAATGTTTCAACTATTTTCAATTTTACCCCCATGGAATATATATTCTACGCACACACATTTGGAACTCTCCTGGCGTACCCTCACACATATTATTCCCTCATTCAGTGGATATTTTCACAAAAAAGTGAAATTTTCAAAAATCCAGAAAATTGGCTGAAAACGACTAAATATCAAGGACTCATTGGGCGAATCGCTCTGGAACTGAAATCGGAATGCTCACTGACATTTGCCCTATCTGAAAGTCTGATAAACGCCGGAAAAATGACTAAGTCCAAAAAAAATTTTTTTTTCAACTTTTTTCAGTTTTACCCCTTGGGATATATATTCTACCCACACACATTTGGAGCTCTCCTGGGGTACCCTCACACATATTATTCCCTCATTTAGTGGATATTTTCACAAAAAAGTGAAATTTTCAAAAATCAAGAAAATTGGCTGAAAACGACTAAATATCAAGGACTCATTGGGCGAATCGCTCTGGAACTGAAATCGGAACGCTCACTGACATTTGCCCTATCTGAAAGTCTGATAAACGCTGGAAAAAATGACTAAGTCCCAAAAAAAAATTTTTTAAAACTTTTTTCAATTTTAACCCTGTGGGATATATATTCTACCCACATACATTTGGAACTATTCTGGCGTACCCTCACACATATTATTCCCTCATTTAGTGGATATTTTCACAAAAAAGTGACATTTTCAAAAATCCAGAAAATTGACTGAAAATGACTAAATATCAAGGACTCATTGGGCGAATCGCTCTGGAACTGCAATCGGAAGGCTCAGTGACATTTCCCCTATCTGAAAGTCTGATAAACGCCGGAAAAATGACTCAGTCCAAAAATATTTTTTTCAACTTTTTTCAATTTTTCCCCCGTGGGATATATATTCTACCCACACACATTAGGAACTCTCCCGGGGTACCCTCACACATATTGTTCCCTCATTTAGTGGATATTTTCACAAAAAAAGTGAAATTTTCAAAAATCCTGAAAATTGGCTGAAAACGACTAAATATCAAGGACTCATTGGGCGAATCGCTCTGGAACTGAAATCGGAATGCTCACTCTCTAGCTCACTCCCTATCTGAAAGTCAGATAAACGCCGGAAAAATGATTAAGTCGAAGAAAAATTTTTTTTTAACTTATTTCAATTTTACCCCCGTGGGATATATATTCTACCCACACACATTTGGAACTCTCCTGGGGTACCCTCACAAATATTATTCCCTCATTTAGTGGATATTTTCACAAAAAAGTAAAATTTTCAAAAATCCAGAAATTTTTTCTGAAAACGACTAAAGATCAAGGACTCATTGGGCGAATCGCTTTGGAACTGAAATCGGAACACTCACTGACATTTGCCCCATCTGAAAGTCTGATAAACGCCGGAAAAATGACAAAGTCCAAAAAAAAAAATTTTCAACTTTTTTCAATTTTACCCCCGTGGGATATATATTCTACCCACACACATTTGGAACTCTCCTGGGGTACCCTCACACATATTATTCCCTCATTTAGTGGATATTTTCACAAAAAAAGTGAAATTTTCAAAAATCCACAAAATTGGCTGAAAACGACTAAATGTCAAGGACTCATTGGGCGAATCGCTCTGGAACTAAAATCGGAACACTCACTGACATTTGCCCTATCTGAAAGTCTGATAAACGCCGGAAAAATGACTAAGTCCAAAAAAAAAAATTTTTTCAACTTTTTTCAATTTACCCCCGTGGGATATATATTCTACCCACACACATTTGGAACTCTCCTGGGGTACCCTCACACATATTATTCCCTCATTTAGTGGATATTTTCACAAAAAAAGTGAAATTTTTAAAAATTCTGAAAATTGCCTGAAAATGACGAAATATCAAGGACTCATCTGCCGAAACGCTCTGGAACTGAAATCGGAACGCTCACTTACATTTCCCTTATCTGATAGTCTGATAAACGCCGGAAAAATGACTAAGTCCAAAATGAATTTTTTTTTTCAATTTTTGCCCCCATGGGATATATATTCTACCCACACACATTTGGAACTCTCCTGGGGTACCCTCACACATATTATTCCCTCATTTAGTGGATATTTTCACAAAAAAAGTGAAATTTTCAAAAATCCACACGATTGGCTGAAAACTACTAAATATCAAGGACTCATTGGGCGAATCACTCTGGAACTGAAATCGGAATGCTCACTGACATTTCCCCTATCTGAAAGTCTGATAAACGCCGGAAAAATGACTAAGTCCAAGAATAAAACTTTTTCAACTTTTTTCAATTTTACCACCGTGCGATATATATTCTACCCACACACATTTGGAACTCTCCTGGGGTACTCATATTATTCCCTCATTTAGTGGATATTTTCACAAAAAAGTGAAATTTTCAAAAATCCAGAAAATTGGCTGAAAATGACTAAATATCAAGGACTCAATGGGCGAATCAGTCTGGAATTGAAATCGGAACACTCACTGACATTTCCCCTATCTGAAAGTCTGATAAACGTCGGAAAAATGACAAAGTCCAAAAAAAAATTTTTTTCAACTTTTTTCAATTTACCCCCGTGGGATATATATTCTACCCACACACATTTGGAACTCTCCTGGAGTACCCTCACACATATTATTCCCTCATTTAGTGGATATTTTCACAAAAAAGTGAAATTTTCAAAAATCCAGAAAATTGGCTGAAAACAACTAAATATCAAGGACTCATTGGGCAAATCGCTCTGGAACTGAAATCGGAACGCTCACTGACATTTGCCCTATCTGAAAGTCTGATAAACGCAGGAAAAATGACTAAGTACAAGAATAAAACTTTTTCAACTTTTTTCAAATTTACCCCCGTGCGATATATATATTCTACCCACACACATTTGGAACTCTCCTGGGCTACCCTCACACATATTATTCCCTCATTTAGTGGATATTTTCACAAAAAAAGTGAAATTTTCAAAAATCCACAAAATTGGCTGAAAACGACTAAATATCAAGGACTCATTGGGCGAATCGCTCTGGAACTAAAATCGGAACACTCACTGACATTTGCCCTATCTGAAAGTCTGATAAACGCCGGAAAAATGACTAAGTCCAAAAAAAAAAATTTTTTCAACTTTTTTCAATTTACCCCCGTGGGATATATATTCTACCCACACACATTTGGAACTCTCCTGGGGTACCCTCACACATATTATTCACTCATTTAGTGGATATTTTCACAAAAAAAGTGAAATTTTTAAAAATTCTGAAAATTGCCTGAAAATGACGAAATATCAAGGACTCATCTGCCGAAACGCTCTGGAACTGAAATCGGAACGCTCACTTACATTTCCCTTATCTGATAGTCTGATAAACGCCGGAAAAATGACTAAGTCCAAAATGAATTTTTTTTTTAATTTTTGCCCCCATGGCATATATATTCTACCCACACACATTTGGAACTCTCCTGGGGTACCCTCACACAAATTATTCCCTCATTTAGTGGATATTTTCACAAAAAAAGTGATATTTTCAAAAATCCAGAAATTTGCCTAAAAACAACTTAATAGCAAGGACTCATTGGGCGAATCGCTCTGGAACTGAAATCGGAACGCTCACTGACATTTCCCCTATCTGAATGTCTGATGAACGCCGGAAAAATGACTAAGTCCAAAAAAATATTTTTTTCACCTTTTATCAATTTTACCCCCGTGGGATATATATTCTACTCACACACATTTGGAAATCTCCTGGGGTACCCTCACACATATTATTCCCTCATTTAGTGGATATTTTCACCAAAAAGTGAAATTTTTAAAAATCCAGGAAAATTTGCTAAAAACGACTAAATATCAAGGACTCATTGGGCGAATCGCTCTGGAACTGAAATCGGAACGCTCACTGACATTTCCCCTATCTGAAAGTCTGATAAACGCCGGAAAAATGACTAAGTCCAAAAAAAAAAAATTTTCAACTTTTTTCAATTTTACCACCGTGGGATATATATTCTACCCACATACATTTGGAACTCTCCTGGGGTACCCTCACACAAATTATTCCCTCATTTAGTGGATATTTTCACAAAAAAGTGAAATTTTCAAAAATCCAGAAAATTGGCTGAAAACAACTTAATATCAAGGACTCATTGGGAGAATCGCTCTGGAACTGAAATCGGAACGCTCACTGACATTTCCCCTATCTGAAAGTCCGATAAACGCCGTAAAAATGACTAAGTCCAAAAAGAAAAATTTTTCAACTTTTTTCAATTTTACCCCCGTGGGATATATATTCTACCCACACACATTTGGAACTCTCCTGGGGTACCCTCACACATATTCCCTCATTTAGTGGATATTTTCACAAAAAAAGTGATATTTTCAAAAATCCAGAAAATTGCCTGAAAACAACTTAATAGCAAGGACTCATTGGGTGAATCGCTCTGGAACTGAAATCGGAACGTTCACTGACATTTGACCTATCTGAAAGTCTGATAAACACCGGAAAAATGACTAAGTCCAAAAAAAAAAATTTTTAAACTTTTTTCAATTTTACCCCCGTGGGATATATATTCTACCCACACACATTTTGAACTCTCCTGGCATACCCTCACACATATTATTCCCCCATTTAGTGGATATTTTCACAAAAAAGTAAAATTTTCAAAAATCCAGAAAATTGGCTGAAAACGACTAAATATTAAGGACTCATTGGGCGAATCGCTCTGGAACTGAAATTGGAACGCTCACTAACATTTCCCCTATCTGAAAGTCTGATAAACGCCGGAAAAATGACTAAGTCCAAAAAAATATTTTTTCCAACTTTTTTCAATTTTACCCCCGTGGGATATATATTCTACAAACACACATTTGGAACACTCCTGGGGTACCCTCACACATATTCCCTCATTTAGTGGATATTTTCACAAAAAAAGTGATATTTTCAAAAATCCAGAAAATTGCCTGAAAACAGCTTAATAGCATGGACTCATTGGGCGAATCGCTCTGGAACTGAAATCGGAACGCTCACTGTCATTTCCCCTATCTGAATGTCTGATAAACGCCGGAAAAATGACTAAGTCCAAAAAAATATTTTTTTCACCTTTTTTCAATTTTACCCCCATGAGATATGTATTCTACTCAAACACATTTGGAACTCTCCTGGGGTACCCTCACACATATTATTCCCTCATTTAGTGGATATTTTCTCCAAAAAGTGAAATTTTTAAAAATCCAGAAAATTGGCTGAAAACGACTAAATATCAAGGACTCATTGGGCGAATCGCTCTGGAACTGAAATCGGAACGCTCACTGACATTTCCCCTATCTGAAAGTCTGATAAACTCCGGAAAAATGACTAAGTCCAAAAAAAAAAATATTTCAACTTTTTTCAATTTTACCCCCCGTGGGATATATATTCTACCCACACACATTTGGAACTCTCCTGGGGTACCCTCACACATATTATTCCCTCATTTAGTGGATATTTTCACAAAAAAGTGAAATTTTCAAAAATCCAGAAATTGGCTGAAAACGACTAAATATCAAGGACTGATTGGGCAAATCGCTCTGGAACTGAAATCGGAACGCTCACTGACATTCCTCCTCTCTGAAAGTCTGATAAACGCCGGAAAAATGACTAAGTCTAAAAAAAATTTTTTTCAACTTTTTTCAATTTTACCCCCGTGGGATATATATTCTACCCACACACATTTGGAACTCTCCTGGGGTACCCTCACACATATTATTCCCTCATTTAGTGGATATTTTCACAAAAAAGTGAAATTTTCCAAAATCCAAAATATTGGCTGAAAACGACTAAATATCAAGGACTCATTGGGCGAAACGCTCTGGAATTGAAATCGGAACGATCACTGACATTTCCCCTATCTGAAAGTCTGATAAACGCCGGAAAAATGACTAAGTCCAAAAAAAATATTTTTTCAACTTTTTTCAATTTTACCCCCGTGGGATATATATTCTACCCACACACATTTGGAACTCTCCTGGGGTACCCTCACACATATTATTCCCTCATTTAGTGGATATTTTCACAAAAAAGGGAAATTTTCAAAAATCCAGAAAATTGGCTGAAAACTACTAAATATCAAGGACTCATTGGGCGAATCGCTCTGGAACTGAAATCGGAACGCTCACTGACATTTCCCCTATCTGAAAGTCTGATAAACGCTGAAAAAATTACTACCGTATATTCCGGCGTATAAGACGACCTGGTGTATAAGACGACCCCCCTACTTTCCTGTTAAAATATAGAGTTTAGGATATATTCACTGTATAAGACTACCCCTTTTCCAACGCATACCAAACACCGGTAAAATTTAAAAAAAAACAGATTTGAATTTAACATGGTCCTTTTTTAATTTAAATTCTTATGACACGCAGGTATATAGCAGGAAAACTGTCACTCATAAACATATTAAAATAGGGGGGACCCCACGTCATTTTTTGGGGGGGTCCCCCATTCTAATAGCTAGTAAAGGCTAGGTATTCAGCTGGGGGCTGATATTAGTAGCCTGGGAAGCTCCGTGGGTATTACCCTCTTCCCAGACTTCAAACATCTGCCCCAGCCGTCTGCTTAACCTCCGCTAGAGACTATAATGATGGTGGATCCCACGCCAATTTTCTTTTTAAAAAATCCTTTTTTTAACACTAAATGACAATTGAGGGGTTAATAAAGATGCAGTCCCTAAATTATTAATTTTGTAATTAATTTTTCCCAAAAATGTTGACGTGGGGCTTCGCCATATTTTTGTGTCCAGCCAGGTACAGCAGGCAGGAACGGGCTGCCCCCAACCACCAGCTGCCTATTTGTACCTGGCCGGACACAACAATATAGGGAAGCCCTTTTTTTTTTAATTATTTCATGAAATAATTAAAAAAAAAAATACGTGGGGCTTCGCCCTATTTTTGTGTCCAGCCAGGTACAACTAGGCAGCTGGGGGCTGGAATCTGCAGCGCAGGGAGGCCCAAGCTTTCTGGGCCCCCCCCGCTGCAAATTGCAGTCCGCAGCCACCCCGGAAAATGGCGCGTTCATAGAAGCGCCATCTTCTGGCGCTGTACCCAACTCATCCAGGGCCCTGGTGCGGTGGCTCACTGGGTAATAAAGGGGTTAGGGCCAGCTTGGCATTATCAGCTGGCCCTAAGCCCGAAATTCATGGGGTCACGCCAATATTAGACATGACCGCCATGAATTTCTAGTAAAGTAATTAAAAAAAACACAACACCCAGAATAAAGTCCTTTAATTGAAATAAAGACACAATTCTTTAATGTTCTAAATTAAACCATACTTACAGTCACGCCCATTCTAGCAGAAGCAAACGATCTCCTGCAATAAAAGTAAAATAATAAAGCAACCTCATCCTTACCTTTCCATGGTTCCAAGGACCGGTTCAGCTCTGCTACATTCAAATGACAGGCTGCACCGCAGCAGAACGCTGCCATCCAGCCTGTCATCCCGCAGACACTGAGAAGCTCAGGCATGCTTGCACTCCTCAGTGTCTGACTGTGACGGCATCCAGATGAGCCGAGATCATGTCCAATGAACTCGGCTCACCTCATGCACGTCACTGACAGCGTGGGAAAATTCTCCTGCTCCCCGCATGCGCAGTAGAAGTTTCCCACGCTGTCAGTGACGGACATCCAGGAGGTGAGCTGAGTTCATTGTCGGCTCATCTGGATGCCGTCACAGTCAGACACTGAGGAGCGCAAGCATGCCTGCGCTTCTCAGTGTCTGCGGGATGACAGCCTGGATGGCAGCTTTCTGCTGCGGTCCAGCCTGTCATCTCGATGTAGCAGAGCTGGACCCGTCCTGGGAACCATGGAGAGGTAAGGATGAGGTTGCTTTATTATTTTTCTTTTATTGCAGGAGATCGTTGGCTTCAGCTGGAATGGGCGTGATGGTAAGTATGGTTTAATTTAGAACAATAAAGATTTGTGTCTTTATTTCAATTAAAGGACTTTATTCTGGGTGTTTGTGTTTTTTTTAACTTTGACTATGGGGTTAGTAATGGGGGTGTCTTATAGACGCCTCTCCATTACTAACCTGGGCTTGATGTCAGCTGGCATTATAAGCTGACATCAACCCCAGCCCTATTACCCCACTGCCACCGCTACAGGGCAGTGGGAAGAGCGAGGCTAAGTGCCAGAATTGGCGCATCCTATGGATGCGCCATTTCTGGGGCGGCTGACGGCTGGTGTTTCTAGCCTGGGAGGGGGCCAATATTCATGACACCCTTCCTGGGCTATTAATATCATCCTCCAGCTGTCTGGATAGCCTTTGCTAGCTATTAAAATAGGGGGGACCCCACGTCATTTTTTTGGGATCCCCCATTTTAATAGCTAGTAAAGGCTAAGTATTCAGCTGGGGGCTGATATTAGTAGCCTGGGAAGCTTCGTGGGTATTACCCCCTTCCCAGGCTTCAAACATCTGCCCCAGCCGTCTGCTTAACCTCCGCTAGAGACTAAAATTAAGGGGAACCCCACGCCAATTTTTTTTTTAATAAATCCGTTATTTTAACATTAGATGACAAGTACAGTAACCAACACTATCACTGTAATTCATATATTTGTGACTGACATGTTTATATCTATCTAATCTATGTGTGATGCTCTATTCTGTCTGTTATAAATTGTCGGGTACCGCTGCTGAATTGCCGGTGGCTTTTTTAAAGAGACGGTGCATAAAAACACTATTATTTGTTTTAATAAATAATTTACACTAAATGACAAGTACAGTAAGCAACACTGTCACTGTACTTCATATATATGTGACTGACATGTTTCTATCTATCTAATCTATGTGTGAAGCTCTATTCTTTCTATTCTAAATTGTCGGGTGCCGGCTTATGCCGCTGCTGAATTGCCGGCTTTTCATATATTGTCACAGAAGCGATGCGAACTTCCCTGCTCCGGACACAGCGCAGCGCTTCTGTGACAAGTGAAAGCTGTCGGCACAGAAGCCCTGCGCTGTGTCCGGAGCTGGGAATACGCAGCGATGTGTCAGTTTCAGCTCAGAAGCGCTGACTGTCTGGACCTACCGCCGCGGTATTTTAACTCCCTCCACCTTATATTAACTCCGACATGGCAGGGATACGGCCACAGCAGCTTATTAACACCCCCAGAGTATCCCCGCATGTCAATTTCTGAAAGTTCAAAAGCATTACCGGCGTATAAGACGACCCCAGACTAGACAGACGATTTTTCAGTCTTCAAAAGTCGTCTTATACGCCGGAATATACGGTAAGTCCAAAAAAAAAATTTTTTCAACTTTTTTCAATTTTACCCCCGTGGGATATATATTCTACCCACACACATTTGGAACTCTCCTGGGGTACCCTCACACATATTATTCCCTCATTTAGTGGATATTTTCACAAAAAAGGGAAATTTTCAAATATCCAGAAAATTGGCTGAAAACGACTAAATATCAAGAACTCATTGGGCGAATCGCTCTGTAACTGAAATCGGAATGCTCACTGAAATTTCCCCTATCTGAAAGTCTGATAAACTCCGGAAAAATGACTAAGTCCAAAAAAAAAAATGTTTCAACTTTTTTCAATTTTACCCCCGTGGGATATATATTCTACCCACACACATTTAGAACTCTCCTGGGGTACCCTCACACATATTATTCCCTCATTTAGTGGATATTTTGACAAAAAAGGGAAATTTTCAAAAATCCAGAAAATTGGCTGAAAACGACTAAATATCAAGGACTCATTGGGCGAATCGCTCTGGAACTGAAATCGGAACGCTCACTGACATTTCCCCTATCTGAAAGTCTGATAAATGTCAAAAAAATGACTAAGTCCAAAAAAAAATTTTTTTACATTTTTTTCAATTTTACCCCCGTGGGATAGATATTCTACCCACACACATTTGGAACTCTCCTGGGGTACCCTCACACATATTATTCCCTCATTTAGTGGATATTTTCATAAAAAAGTGAAATTTTCAAAAATAAAGAAAATTGGCTGAAAATGACTAAATATCAAGGACTCATTGGGTGAATCGCTCTGGAACTGAAATCGGAACGCTCACTGACATTTGCCCTATCTGAAAGTCTGATAAACGCCGGAAAAATGACTAAGTCCAAAAAAAAAAATGTTTCAACTTTTTTCAATTTTACCCCCGTGGGATATATATTCTACCCACACACATTTGGAACTCTCCTGGGGTACCCTCACACATATTATTCCCTCATTTAGTGGATATTTTGACAAAAAAGTGAAATTTTCAAAAATCCAGAAAATTGGCTGAAAACAACTAAATATCAAGGACTCATTGGGCGAATCGCTCTGGAACTGAAATCGGAACGCTCACTGACATTTCCCCTATCTGAAAGTCTGATAAACGCCGGAAAAATGACTAAGTCCAAAAAAAAATTTTTCTCAACTTTTTTCAATTTTACCCCCATGGGATATATATTCTACCCACACACATTTGGAACTCTCCTGGGGTACCCTCACACATATTATTCCCTCATTTAGTGGATATTTTCACAAAAAAGTGAAATTTTCAAAAATCTAGAAAATTGGCTGAAAACGTCTAAATATCAGGGACTCATTGGGCAAATCGCTCTGGAACTGAAATCGGAACGCTCACTGACATTTCCCCTATCTGAAAGTCTGATAAACGCCGGAAAAATGACTAAGTCCAAAAAAAAAAATTTTTTTTCACTTTTTTCAATTTTACCCCCGTGGGATATATATTCTAACCACACACATTTGGAACTCTCCTGGGGTACCCTCACACATATTATTCCCTCATTTAGTGGATAATTTCACAAAAAAGTGAAATTTTCAAAAATCCAGCAACTTGGCTGAAAATGACTAAATATCAAGGACTCATTGGGCGAATCGCTCTGGAACTGAAATCGGAACGCTCACTGATATTTCCCCTATCTGAAAGTCTGATAAACGCTGATAAAATGACTAACTCCAAAAAAAAATTTTTTTCAACTTTTTTGAATTTTACCCCCGTGGGATATATATTTTACCCACACACATTTGGAACTCTCCTGGGGTACCCCCACACATATTATTCCCTCATTTAGTGGATATTTTCACAAAAAAGTGAAATTTTCAAAAACCCAGAAACTTGGCTGAAAACGACTAAAAATCAATGACTCATTGGGCAAATCGCTCTGGAACTGAAATCAGAACGCTCACTGACATTTCCCCTATCTGAAAGTCTGATAAATGTTGGAAAAATGCCAAAGTCCCCAAAAAATTTTTTTTCAACTTTTTTCAATTTTACCCCCGTGTGATATATATTCTACCCACACACATTTAGAACTCTCCTGGGGTACCCTCACACATATTATTCCCTCATTTAGTGGATATTTTCACAAAAAAGTGAAATTTTCAAAAATCCCGAAAATTGGCTGAAAACGACTAAATATCAAGGACTCATTGGGCGAATCGCTCTGGAACTGAAATCGGAACGATCACTGACATTTGCCCGATCTGAAAGTCTGATAGACGCCGGAAAATTGATTAAGTACAAAAAAAAAATTTTTTTAACTTTTTTCACTTTTACCACTGTGGGATATATATTCTACCCACACACATTTGGAACTCTCCTGGGTCCCCTCACACATATTATTCCCTCATTTATTGGATATTTTCACAAAAAAGTGAAATTTTCAAAAATCCAGAAAATATGCTGAAAACGACTAAATATCAAGGACTCATTCGGTGAATCGATCTGGAACTGAAATCGGAGCACTCACTGACATTTGCCCTATCTGAAAGTCTGATAAACGTTGGAAAAATGACTAAGTCCAAAAAAAAAAATTTTTAAACTGTTTTCAATTTTACCCCCGTGGGATATATATTCTACCCACACACATTTGGAACTCTCCTGGGGTCCCCTCACACATATTATTCCCTCATTTAGTGGATATTTTCACAAAAAAGTGAAATTTTCAAAAATCAAGAAAATTGGCAGAAAACAACTAAATATCAAGGAATCATTGGGCGAATCGATCTGGAACTGAAATCGGAACCCTCACTGACATTTCCTCTATCTGAAAGTCTGATAAACGTTGGAAAAATTACTAAGTAAAAAAAAAATTTTTTTTAAACTTTTTTCAATTTTACCCCCGTGGGATATATATTCTACCCAAACACATTTGGAACTCTCCTGGGGTACCCTCACACATATTATTCCCTCATTTAGTGGATATTTTCACAAAAAAGTGAAATTTTCAAAAATCCAGAAAATTGGCTGAAAATGACTAAATATCAAGGACTCATTGGGCGAATCGATCTGGAACTGAAATCGGAACGCTCACTGACATTTCCTCTATCTGAAAGTCTGATAAACGTCGGAAACATGAATAAGTCCAAAAAAAAATGTTTTCAACTTTTTTCAATTTTACCCCCGTGGGATATATATTCTACCCACACACATTTGGAACTCTCCTGGGGTACCCTCACACATATTATTCCCTCATTTAGTGGATATTTTCACAAAAAAGTGAAATTTTCAAAAATCCAGAAACTTGGTTGAAAACGACTAAACATCAAGGACTCATTGGGCAAATCGCTCTGAAACTGAAATCGGAACGATCACTGACATTTGCCCTATCTGAAAGTCTGATAGATGCCGGAAAATTGACTAAGTACAAAAAAAAAAATTTTTAAACTTTTTTCAATTTTACCCCCGTGGGATATATATTCTACCCACACACATTTGGAACTCTCCTGGGGTACCCTCACACATATTATTCCCTCATTTAGTGGATATTTTCACAAAAAAGTGAAATTTTCAAAAATCCAGAAACTTGGCTGAAAACGACAAAATATCAAGGATTCATTGGGCGAATTGCTCTGGAACTGAAATCGGAATGCTCACTGGCATTTCCCCTATCTGAAAGTCTGATAAACGTTGGAAAAATGACTAAGTCCAAAAAAAAAAATTTTAAACTTTTTTCAATTTTACCCCCGTGGGATATATATTCTACCCACACACATTTGGAACTCTCCTGGGGTCCTCTCACAGATATTATTCCCTCACTTAGTGGATATTTTCACAAAAAAGTGAAATTTTCAAAAATCAAGAAAATTGGCTGAAAACGACTAAATATCAAGGACTCATTGGTCGAATTGCTCTGGAACTGAAATCGGAACGCTCACTGACATTTCCCCTATCTGAAAGTCTGATAACCGTTGGAAAAATTAGTAAGTCCAAAAAAAAATTTTTTTAAACCTTTTTCAATTTTACCCCCGTGGGATATATATTCTACCCACACACATTTGGATCTCTCCTGGGGTACCCTCACACATATTATTCCCTCATTTAGTGGATATTTTCACAAAAAAGTGAAATTTTCAAAAATCAAGAAAATTGGCTGAAAACGACTAATTATCAAGGACTCATTGGGCGAATCGATCTGGAACTGAAATCGGAATGCTCACTGACATTTCCTCTATCTGAAAGTCTGATAAACGTCGGAAAAATGAATCAGTCCAAAAAAAAATTTTTTCAACTTTTTTCAATTTTACCCCCGTGGGATATATATTCTACCCACACACATTTGGAACTCTCCTGGGGTACCCCCACACATATTATTCCCTCATTTAGTGGATATTTTCACAAAAAAGTGAAATTTTCAAAAACCCAGAAACTTGGCTGAAAACGACTAAAAATCAATGACTCATTGGGCAAATCGCTCTGGAACTGAAATCAGAACGCTCACTGACATTTCCCCTATCTGAAAGTCTGATAAATGTTGGAAAAATGCCAAAGTCCCCAAAAAATTTTTTTTCAACTTTTTTCAATTTTACCCCCGTGTGATATATATTCTACCCACACACATTTAGAACTCTCCTGGGGTACCCTCACACATATTATTCCCTCATTTAGTGGATATTTTCACAAAAAAGTGAAATTTTCAAAAATCCCGAAAATTGGCTGAAAACGACTAAATATCAAGGACTCATTGGGTGAATCACTCTGGAACTGAAATCGGAACGATCACTGACATTTGCCCTATCTGAAAGTCTGATAGATGCCGGAAAATTGATTAAGTACAAAAAAAAAATTTTTTTAACTTTTTTCACTTTTACCACTGTGGGATATATATTCTACCCACACACATTTGGAACTCTCCTGGGTCCCCTCACACATATTATTCCCTCATTTATTGGATATTTTCACAAAAAAGTGAAATTTTCAAAAATCCAGAAAATATGCTGAAAACGACTAAATATCAAGGACTCATTGGGTGAATCGATCTGGAACTGAAATCGGAGCACTCACTGACATTTGCCCTATCTGAAAGTCTGATAAACGTTGGAAAAATGACTAAGTCCAAAAAAAAAAATTTTTAAACTGTTTTCAATTTTACCCCCGTGGGATATATATTCTACCCACACACATTTGGAACTCTCCTGGGGTCCCCTCACACATATTATTCCCTCATTCAGTGGATATTTTCACAAAAAAGTGAAATTTTCAAAAATCCAGAAAATTGGCTGAAAAAGACTAAACATCAAGGACTCATTGGTTGAATCTATCTGGAACTGAAATCGGAACGCTCACTGACATTTCCTCTATCTGAAAGTCTGAAAAATGTCGGAAAAATGAATAAGTCCAAAAAAATATTTTTTCAACTTTTTTCAATTTTACCCCATGTGGGATATATATTCTACCCACACACATTTTGTACTCTCCTGGGGTACCCTCACACATATTATTCCCTCATTTAGTGGATATTTTCACAAAAAAGTGAAATTTTCAAAAATCCAGAAACTTGGCTGAAAACGACTAAATATCAAGGACTCATTGGGCGAATCGCTCTGGAACTGAAATCGGAGCGATCACTGACATTTGACCTATGTGAAAGTCTGATAGACGCCGGAAAATTGACTAAGTACAAAAAAAAAATTTTTTTAAACTTTTTTCAATTTTACCCGCGTGGGATATATATTCTACCCACACACATTTGGATCTCTCGTGGGGTACCCTCACACATATTATTCCCTCATTTAGTGGATATTTTCACAAAAAAGTGAAATTTTCAAAAATCAAGAAAATTGGCAGAAAACAACTAAATATCAAGGAATCATTGGGCGAATCGATCTGGAACTGAAATCGGAACCCTCACTGACATTTCCTCTATCTGAAAGTCTGATAAACGTTGGAAAAATTACTAAGTAAAAAAAAAATTTTTTTTAAACTTTTTTCAATTTTACCCCCGTGGGATATATATTCTACCCAAACACATTTGGAACTCTCCTGGGGTACCCTCACACATATTATTCCCTCATTTAGTGGATATTTTCACAAAAAAGTGAAATTTTCAAAAATCCAGAAACTTGGCTGAAAACGACTAAATATCAAGGACTCATTGGGCGAATCGCTCTGGAACTGAAATCGGAACGCTCACTGACATTTTCCCTATCTGAAAGTCTGATAAACGTTGGAAAAATGACTAAGTCCAAAAAAAAATTTTTTTTAAACTATTTTCAATTTTACCCCCGTGGGATATATATTCTACCCACACACATTTGGAACTCTCCTGGGGTACCCTCACACATATTATTCCCTCATTTAGTGGATATTTTCACAAAAAAGTGAAATTTTCAAAAATCCAGAAAATTGGCTGAAAATGACTAAATATCAAGGACTCATTGGGCGAATCGATCTGGAACTGAAATCGGAACGCTCACTGACATTTCCTCTATCTGAAAGTCTGATAAACGTCGGAAACATGAATAAGTCCAAAAAAAAATGTTTTCAACTTTTTTCAATTTTACCCCCGTGGGATATATATTCTACCCACACACATTTGGAACTCTCCTGGGGTACCCTCACACATATTATTCCCTCATTTAGTGGATATTTTCACAAAAAAGTGAAATTTTCAAAAATCCAGAAACTTGGTTGAAAACGACTAAACATCAAGGACTCATTGGGCGAATCGCTCTGAAACTGAAATCGGAACGATCACTGACATTTGCCCTATCTGAAAGTCTGATAGACGCCGGAAAATTGACTAAGTACAAAAAAAAAATTTTTTAAACTTTTTTCAATTTTACCCCCGTGGGATATATATTCTACCCACACACATTTGGAACTCTCCTGGGGTACCCTCACACATATTATTCCCTCATTTAGTGGATATTTTCACAAAAAAGTGAAATTTTCAAAAATCCAGAAACTTGGCTGAAAACGACAAAATATCAAGGATTCATTGGGCGAATTGCTCTGGAACTGAAATCGGAATGCTCACTGGCATTTCCCCTATCTGAAAGTCTGATAAACGTTGGAAAAATGACTAAGTCCAAAAAAAAAAATTTTAAACTTTTTTCAATTTTACCCCCGTGGGATATATATTCTACCCACACACATTTGGAACTCTCCTGGGGTCCTCTCACAGATATTATTCCCTCACTTAGTGGATATTTTCACAAAAAAGTGAAATTTTCAAAAATCAAGAAAATTGGCTGAAAACGACTAAATATCAAGGACTCATTGGTCGAATTGCTCTGGAACTGAAATCGGAACGCTCACTGACATTTCCCCTATCTGAAAGTCTGATAACCGTTGGAAAAATTAGTAAGTCCAAAAAAAAATTTTTTTAAACCTTTCTCAATTTTACCCCCGTGGGATATATATTCTACCCACACACATTTGGATCTCTCCTGGGGTACCCTCACACATATTATTCCCTCATTTAGTGGATATTTTCACAAAAAAGTGAAATTTTCAAAAATCAAGAAAATTGGCTGAAAACGACTAAATATCAAGGACTCATTGGGCGAATCGATCTGGAACTGAAATCGGAACGCTCACTGACATTTCCTCTATCTGAAAGTCTGATAAACGTCGGAAAAATGAATAAGTCCAAAAAAAAATGTTTTCAACTTTTTTCAATTTTACCCCCGTGGGATATATATTCTACCCACACACATTTGGATCTCTCCTGGGGTACCCTCACACATATTATTCACTCATTTAGTGGATATTTTCACAAAAAAGTGAAATTTTCAAAAATCAAGAAAATTGGCTGAAAACGACTAATTATCAAGGACTCATTGGGCGAATCGATCTGGAACTGAAATCGGAATGCTCACTGACATTTCCTCTATCTGAAAGTCTGATAAACGTCGGAAAAATGAATCAGTCCAAAAAAAAATTTTTTCAACTTTTTTCAATTTTACCCCCGTGGGATATATATTCTACCCACACACATTTGGAACACTCCTGGGGCCCCCTCACACATATTATTCCCTCATTTAGTGGATATTTTCACAAAAAAGTGAAATTTTCAAAAATCAAGAAAATTGGCTGAAAACGACTAAATATCAAGGACTCATTCGGCGAATCGATCTGGAACTGAAATCGGAACGCTCACTGACATTTCCTATATCTGAAAGTCTGATAAACATTGGAAAAATGAATAAGTGCAAAAAAAAAATGTTTTAAACTTTTTTCAATTTTACCCCCGTGTGATATATATTCTACCCACACACATTTGGAACTCTCCTGGGGTACCCTCACACATATTATTCCCTCATTTAGTGGATATTTTCACAAAAAAGTGAAATTTTGAAAAATCAAGAAAATTGGCTGAAAATGACTAAATATCAAGGACTCATTGGGCGAATCGCTCTGGAACTGAAATCAGAACGCTCACTGACATTTCCCCTATCTGAAAGTATGATAAACGGCGGAAAAATGAATAAGGGCAAAAAAAAATTTTTTAAAACTTTTTTCAATTTTACCCCCGTGGGATATATATTCTACCCACACACATTTGGAACTCTCCTGGGGTACCCTCACACATATTATTCCCTCATTTAGTGGATATTTTCACAAAAAAGTGAAATTTTCAAAAATCCAGAAAATTGGCTGAAAAAGACTAAACATCAAGGACTCATTGGGTGAATCGATCTGGAACTGAAATCGGAAAGCTCACTGACATTTCCTCTATCTGAAAGTCTGATAAACGTTGGAAAAATGACAAAGTCCCAAAAAAAATTTTTTTTAACTTTTTTTAATTTTACCCCCGTGGGATATATATTCTACCCACACACATTTGGAACTCTCCTGGGGTCCTCTCACACATATTATTCCCTCATTTAGTGGATATTTTCACAAAAAAGTAAAATTTTCAAAAATCCAGAAAATTGGCTGAAAAAGACTAAACATCAAGGACTCATTGGGTGAATCGATCTGGAACTGAAATCGGAACGCTCACTGACATTTCCTCTATCTGAAAGTCTGATAAACGTCGGAAAAATGAATAAGTCCAAAAAAAAATGTTTTCAACTTTTTTCAATTTTACCCACGTGGGATATATATTCTACCGACACGCATTTGGAACTCTCCTGGGGTACCCTCACACATATTATTCCCTCATTTAGTGGATATTTTCACAAAAAAGTGAAATTTTCAAAAATCCAGAAACTTGGCTGAAAACGACTAAACATCAAGGACTCATTGGGCGAATCGCTCTGGAACTGAAATCGGAACGATCACTGACATTTGCCCTATCTGAAAGTCTGATAGACGCCGGAAAATTGACTAAGTACAAAAAAATTTTTTTTAAACTTTTTTCAATTTTACCCCCGTGGGATATATATTCTACCCACACACATTTGGAACTCTCCTGGGGTCCCCTCACACATATTATTCCCTCATTTAGTGGATATCTTCACAAAAAAGTGAAATTTTCAAAAATCCAGAAAATTGGCTGAAAAAGACTAAACATCAAGGACTCATTGGGTGAATCGATCTGGAACTGAAATCGGAAAGCTCACTGACATTTCCTCTATCTGAAAGTCTGATAAACGTTGGAAAAATGACAAAGTCCCAAAAAAAATTTTTTAAACTTTTTTTAATTTTACCCCCGTGGGATATATATGCTACCCACACACATTTGGAACTCTCCTGGGGTCCTCTCACACATATTATTCCCTCATTTAGTGGATATTTTCACAAAAAAGTAAAATTTTCAAAAATCCAGAAAATTGGCTGAAAAAGACTAAACATCAAGGACTCATTGGGTGAATCGATCTGGAACTGAAATCGGAAAGCTCACTGAGATTTCCTCTATCTGAAAGTCTGATAAACGTTGGAAAAATGACAAAGTCCCCAAAAAAATTTTTTTAAACTTTTTTTAATTTTACCCCCGTGGGATATATATTCTACCCACACACATTTGGAACTCTCCTGGGGTCCTCTCACACATATTATTCCCTCATTTAGTGGATATTTTCACAAAAAAGTAAAATTTTCAAAAATCCAGAAAATTGGCTGAAAAAGACTAAACATCAAGGACTCATTGGGTGAATCGATCTGGAACTGAAATCGGAACGCTCACTGACATTTCCTCTATCTGAAAGTCTGATAAACGTCGGAAAAATGAATAAGTCCAAAAAAAAATGTTTTCAACTTTTTTCAATTTTACCCCCGTGGGATATATATTCTACCGACACGCATTTGGAACTCTCCTGGGGTACCCTCACACATATTATTCCCTCATTTAGTGGATATTTTCACAAAAAAGTGAAATTTTCAAAAATCCAGAAACTTGGCTGAAAACGACTAAACATCAAGGACTCATTGGGCGAATCGCTCTGGAACTGAAATCGGAACGATCACTGACATTTGCCCTATCTGAAAGTCTGATAGACGCCGGAAAATTGACTAAGTACAAAAAAAATTTTTTTAAACTTTTTTCAATTTTACCCCCGTGGGATATATATTCTACCCACACACATTTGGAACTCTCCTGGGGTCCCCTCACACATATTATTCCCTCATTTAGTGGATATCTTCACAAAAAAGTGAAATTTTCAAAAATCCAGAATATTGGCTGAAAACGACTAAATATCAAGGACTTATTGGGTGAATCGCTCTGGAACTGAAATCGGAACGCTCACTGACATTTCCTCTATCTGAAAGTCTGATAAAAGTTGGAAAAATGACTAAGTGCAAAAAAAAATTTTTTAAACTTTTTTAAATTTTACCCCCGTGGGATATATATTCTACCCACACACATTTGGATCTCTCCTGGGGTACTCTCACACTTATTATTCCCTCATTTATTGGATATTTCACAAAAAAGTGAAATTTTCAAAAATCCAGAACATTGGCTGAAATTGACTAAATATCAAGGAGTCATTGGGCGAATCGCTCTGGAACTGAAATCGGAACGCTCACTGACATTTGCCCTATCTGAAAGTCTGATAAACGCCAGAAAAATGACTAAGTCCAAAAAAAATTTTTGATCAACTTTTTTCAATTTTACCCCCGTGTGATATATATTCTACCCACACACATTTGGATCTCTCCTGGGGTACCCTCACACATATTATTCCCTCATTTAGTGGATATCTTCACAAAAAAGTGAAATTTTCAAAAATCAAGAAAATTGGCTGAAAACGACTAAATATCAAGGACTCATTGGGCGAATCGATCTGGAACTGAAATCGGAACGCTCACTGACATTTCCTATATCTGAAAGTCTGATAAACGTTGGAAAAATTACTAAGTCCAAAAAAAAATTTTTTAAAACTTTTTTCAATTTTACCCCCGTGGGATATATATTCTACCCACACACATTTGGAACTCTCCTGGGGTACCCTCACACATATTATTCCCTCATTTAGTGGATATTTTCACAAAAAAGTGAAATTTTGAAAAATCAAGAAAATTGGCTGAAAATGACTAAATATCAAGGACTCATTGGGCGAATCGCTCTGGAACTGAAATCAGACCGCTCACTGACATTTCCCCTATCTGAAAGTATGATAAACGGCGGAAAAATGAATAAGGGCAAAAAAAAATTTTTTTAAACTTTTTTCAATTTTACCCCCGTGGGATATATATTCTACCCACACACATTTGGAACTCTCCTGGGGTACCCTTACACATATTATTCCCTCATTTAGTGGATATTTTCACAAAAAAGTGAAATTTTCAAAAATCCAGAAAATTGGCTGAAAAAGACTAAACATCAAGGACTCATTGGGTGAATCGATCTGGAACTGAAATCGGAACGCTCACTGACATTTCCTCTATCTGAAAGTCTGATAAACGTTGGAAAAATGACTAAGTCCAAAAAAAATTTTTTTTAAACTTTTTTCAATTTTACCACCGTGGGATATACATTCTACCCACACACATTTGGATCTCTCCTGGGGTACCCTCACACATATTATTCCCTCATTTAGTGGATATTTTCACAAAAAAGTGACATTTTCAAAAATCCAGAAACTTGGCTGAAAACCACTAAATATCAAGGACTCATTGGGCGAATCGCTCTGGAACTGAAATCGGAACGCTCACTGACATTTCCCCTATCTGAAAGTCTGATAAACATTGGAAAAATGAATAAGTGCAAAAAAAAATGTTTTTAACTTTTTTCAATTTTACCCCTGTGGGATATATATTCTACCCACACACATTTGAATCTGTCCTGGGGTACCCTCACACATATTATTCCCTCATTTAGTGGATATTTTCACAAAAAAGTGAAATTTTCAAAAATCCAGAAACCTGGCTGAAAACGACTAAATATCAAGGACTCATTGGGTGAATCGCTCTGGAACTGAAATCGGAACGCTCACTGACATTTCCCCTATCTGAAAGTCTGATAAACGGCGGAAAAATGAATAAGTCCAAAAAAAAAATTTTTTCAACTGTTTTCAATTTTACCCCCGTGGGATATATATTCTACCCACACACATTTGGAACACTCCTGGGGCCCCCTCACACAAATTATTCCCTCATTTAGTGGATATTTTCACAAAAAAGTGAAATTTTCAAAAATCCAGAACATTGGCTGAAATTGACTAAATATCAAGGACTCATTGGGCAAATCGCTCCGGAACTGAAATCGGAACGCTCACTGACATTTGCCCTATCTGAAAGTCTGATAAACGCCCGAAAAATGACTAAGTCCAAAAAAAATTTTTTTAAAACTTTTTTCAATTTTACCCCCGTGGGATATATATTCTACCCACACACATTTGGATCTCTCCTGGGGTACCCTCACACATATTATTCACTCATTTAGTGGATATTTTCACAAAAAAGTGAAATTTTCAAAAATCAAGAAAATTGGCTGAAAACGACTAATTATCAAGGACTCATTGGGCGAATCGATCTGGAACTGAAATCGGAATGCTCACTGACATTTCCTCTATCTGAAAGTCTGATAAACGTCAGAAAAATGAATCGGTCCAAAAAAAAATTTTTTCAACTTTTTTCAATTTTACCCCCGTGGGATATATATTCTACCCACACACATTTGGAACTCTCCTGGGGTACCCTCACACATATTATTCCCTCATTTAGTGGATATTTTCACAAAAAAGTGAAATTTTCAAAAATCCAGAAACTTGGCTGAAAACGACTAAACATCAAGGACTCATTGGGCGAATCGCTCTGGAACTGAAATCGGAACGATCACTGACATTTGCCCTATCTGAAAGTCTGATAGACGCCGGAAAATTGACTAAGTACAAAAAAATTTTTTTTAAACTTTTTTCAATTTTACCCCCGTGGGATATATATTCTACCCACACACATTTGGAACTCTCCTGGGGTCCCCTCACACATATTATTCCCTCATTTAGTGGATATCTTCACAAAAAAGTGAAATTTTGAAAAATCCAGAATATTGGCTGAAAACGACTAAATATCAAGGACTTATTGGGTGAATCGCTCTGGAACTGAAATCGGAACGCTCACTGACATTTCCTCTATCTGAAAGTCTGATAAAAGTTGGAAAAATGACTAAGTGCAAAAAAAAATTTTTTCAACTGTTTTCAATTTTACCCCCGTGGGATATATATTCTACCCACACACATTTGGAACTCTCCTGGGGTACCCTCACACATATTATTCCCTCATTTAGTGGATATTTTCACAAAAAAGTGAAATTTTCAAAAATCCACAAACTTGGCTGAAAACGACTAAATATCAAGGACTCATTGGGCGAATCGCTCTGGAACTGAAATCGGAACGCTCACTGACATTTCCCCTATCTGAAAGTCTGATAAACATTGGAAAAATGAATAAGTGCAAAAAAAAAATGTTTTAAACTTTTTTCAATTTTACCCCCGTGTGATATATATTCTACCCACACACATTTGAATCTGTCCTGGGGTACCCTCACACATATTATTCCCTCATTTAGTGGATATTTTCACAAAAAAGTGAAATTTTCAAAAATCAAGAAAATTGGCTGAAAACGACTAAATATCAAGGACTCATTGGGCGAATCGATCTGGAACTGAAATCGGAACGCTCACTGACATTTCCCCTATCTGAAAGTCTGATAAACATTGGAAAAATGAATAAGTGCAAAAAAAAAATTTTTTAAACATTTTTCAATTTTACCCCCGTGGGATATATATTCTACCCACACACATTTGGATCTGTCCTGGGGTACCCTCACACATATTATTCCCTCATTTAGTGGATATTTTCACAAAAAAGTGAAATTTTCAAAAATCAAGAAAATTGGCTGAAAGCGACTAAATATCAAGGACTCATTGGGCGAATCGATCTGGAACTGAAATCGGAACGCTCACTGACATTTCCTCTATCTGAAAGTCTGATAAACGTCAGAAAAATGAATAAGTCCAAAAAAAATTTTTTTCAACTTTTTCAATTTTACCCGCGTGGGATATATATTCTACCCACACACATTTGGAACTCTCCTGGGGTACCCTCACACATATTATTCCCTCATTTAGTGGATATTTTCACAAAAAAGTGAAATTTTCAAAAATCCAGAAACCTGGCTGAAAACTACTAAATATCAAGGACTCATTGGGTGAATCGCTCTGGAACTGAAATCGGAACGCTCACTGACATTTCCCCTATCTGAAAGTCTGATAAACGGCGGAAAAATGAATAAGTCCAAAAAAAAATTTTTTAAACTTTTTTCAATTTTACCCCCGTGGGATATATATTCTACCCACACACATTTGGATCTGTCCTGGGGTACCCTCACACATATTATTTCCTCATTTAGTGGATATTTTCACAAAAAAGTGAAATTTTCAAAAATCCAGAAACCTGGCTGAAAACGACTAAATATCAAGGACTCATTGGGTGAATCGCTCTGGAACTGAAATCGGAACGCTCACTGACATTTCCCCTATCTGAAAGTCTGATAAACGGCGGAAAAATGAATAAGTCCAAAAAAAAATTTTTTCAACTTTTTTCAATTTTACCCACGTGGGATATATATTCTACCCACACACATTTGGAACACTCCTGGGGCCCCCTCACACAAATTATTCCCTCATTTAGCGGATATTTTCACAAAAAAGTGAAATTTTCAAAAATCCAGAACATTGGCTGAAATTGACTAAATATCAAGGACTCATTGGGCGAATCGCTCCGGAACTGAAATCGGAACGCTCACTGACATTTCCTCTATCTGAAAGTCTGATAAACGTCGGAAAAATGAATAAGTCCAAAAAAAATTTTTTTAAACTTTTTTCAATTTTACCCGCATGGGATATATATTCTACCCACACACATTTGGAACTCTCCTGGGGTACCCTCACACATATTATTCCCTCATTTAGTGGATATTTTCACAAAAAAGTGAAATTTTCAAAAATCCAGAAACTTTTCTGAAAACGACTAAACATCAAGGACTCATTGGGCGAATCGCTCTGGAACTGAAATCAGAACGATCACTGACATTTGCCCTATCTGAAAGTCTGATAGACGCCGGAAAATTGACTAAGTACTAAAAAAAATTTTTTTAAACTTTTTTCAATTTTACCCCCGTGGGATATATATTCTACCCACACACATTTGGATCTCTCCTGGGTACCCTCACACATATTATTCCCTCATTTAGTGGATATTTTCACAAAATAGTGAAATTTTCAAAAATCCAGAAAATTGGCTGAAAACGACTAAATATCAAGGACTCATTAGGCGAATCGATCTGGAACTGAAATCGGAACGCTCACTGACATTTCCTCTATCTGAAAGTCTGATAAACGTTGGAAAAATGAAAAAGTCCAAAAAAAAATGTTTTCAACTTTTTTCAATTTTACCCCCGTGGGATATATATTCTACCCACACACATTTGGAACTCTCCTGGGGTACCCTCACACATATTATTCCCTCATTTAGTGGATATTTTCACAAAAAAGTGAAATTTTCAAAAATCCAGAAAATTGGCTGAAAAAGACTAAACATCAAGGACTCATTGGGTGAATCGATCTGGAACTGAAATCGTAACGCTCACTGACATTTCCTCTATCTGAAAGTCTGATAAACGTTGGAAAAATGACTAAGTCCAAAAAAAAATTTTTTAAACTTTATTCAATTTTACCCCCGTGGGATATATATTCTACCCACACACATTTGGAACTCTCCTGGGGTACCCTCACACATATTATTCCCTCATATAGTGGATATTTTCACAAAAAAGTGAAATTTTCAAAAATCCAGAACATTGGCTGAAATTGACTAAATATCAAGGACTCATTGGGCGAATCGCTCTGGAACTGAAATCGGAACGTTCACTGACATTTGCCCTACCTGAAAGTCTGATAAACGGCGGAAAAATGACTAAGTCCAAAAAAAATTTTTTTTCAACTTTTTTCAATTTTACCCCCGTGTGATATATATTCTACCCACACACATTTGGATCTCTCCTGGGGTACCCTCACACATATTATTCCCTCATTTAGTGGATATTTTCACAAAAAAGTGAAATTTTCAAAAATCAAGAAAATTGGCTGAAAAAGACTAAACATCAAGGACTCATTGGGTGAATCGATCTGGAACTGAAATCGGAACGCTCACTGACATTTCCTCTATCTGAAAGTCTGATAAACGTCGGAAAAATGAATAAGTCCAAAAAAAAATGTTTTCAACTTTTTTCAATTTTACCCCCGTGGGATATATATTCTACCCACACACATTTGGAATTCTCCTGGGGTACCCTCACACATATTATTCCCTCATTTAGTGGATATTTTCACAAAAAAGTGAAATTTTCAAAAATCCAGAAAATTGGCTGAAAAAGACTAAACATCAAGGACTCATTGGGTGAATCGATTTGGAACTGAAATCGGAACGCTCACTGACATTTCCTCTATCTGAAAGTCTGATAAACGTCGGAAAAATGAATAAGTCCAAAAAAAAATGTTTTCAACTTTTTTCAATTTTACCCCCGTGGGATATATATTCTACCCACACACATTTGGAACTCTCCTGGGGTCCCCTCACACATATTATTCCCTCATTTAGTGGATATTTTCACAAAAAAGTGAAATTTTCAAAAATCAAGAAAATTGGCTGAAAACGTCTAAATATCAAGGACTCATTGGGCGAATCGCTCTGGAACTGAAATCGGAACGATCACTGACATTTGCCCTATCTGAAAGTCTGATAGACGCCAGAAAATTGACTGAGTACAAAAAAAAATTTTTTTAAACTTTTTTCAATTTTACCCCCGTGGGATATATATTCTACCCACACACATTTAGAACTCTCCTGGGGTCCCCTCACACATATTAATCCCTCATTTAGTGGATATTTTCACAAAAAAGTGAAATTTTCAAAAATCCAGAACATTGGCTGAAATTGACTAAATATCAAGGACTCATTGGGCGAATCGATCTGGAACTGAAATCTGAACGCTCACTGACATTTCCTCTATCTGAAAGTCTGATAAACGTTGGAAAAATGACTAAGTCCAAAAAAAAATTTTTTTAAACTTTTTTCAATTTTACCCCCGTGGGATGTACATTCTACCCACACACATTTGGAACTCTCCTGGGGTACACTCACACATATTATTCTCTCATTTAGTGGATATTTTCACAAAAAAGTGAAATTTTCAAAAATCCAGAAACTTGGCTGAAAACGACTAAATATCAAGGACTCATTGGGCGAATCGCTCTGGAACTGAAATCGGAACAATAACTGACATTTGCACTATCTGAAAGTCTAATAGACGCAGGAAAATTGACTAAGTACAAAAAAAATTTTTTTTCAACTTTTTTCAATTTTACCCCCGTGGGATATATATTCTACCCACACACATTTGGAACTCTCCTGGGGTACCCTCACACATATTATTCCCTCATTTAGTGGATATTATCACAAAAAAGTGAAATTTTCAAAAATCCAGAAAATTGGCTGAAAAAGACTAAATATCAAGGACTCTTTGGGCGAATCGCTCTGGAACTGAAATCGGAACGCTCACTGACATTTGCCCTGTCTGAAAGTCTGATAGACGCCGGAAAATTGACTAAGTACAAAAAAAAATTTTTTTAAACTTTTTTCAATTTTACCCCTGTGTGATATATATTCTACCCACACACATTTGGAACTCTCCTGGGGTCCCCTGACACATATTATTCCCTCATTTAGTGGATATTTTCACAAAAAAGTGAAATTTTCAAAAATCCAGAAAATTGGCTGAAAACGACTAAATATCAAGGACTCATTGGGTGAATAGATCTGGAACTGAAATCGGAACGCTCGCTGACATTAACTCTATCTGAAAGTCTGATAAACGTCGGAAAAATGAATAAGTCCAAAAAAAATTTTTTTAAACTTTTTTCAATTTTACCCCTGTGTGATATATATTCTACCCACACACATTTGGAACTCTCCTGGGGTCCCCTGACACATATTATTCCCTCATTTAGTGGATATTTTCACAAAAAAGTGAAATTTTCAAAAATCCAGAAAATTGGCTGAAAACGACTAAATATCAAGGACTCATTGGGCGAATCGCTCTGGAACTGAAATCGGAACGATCACTGACATTTGCCCTATCTGAAAGTCTGATAGACGCCGGAAAATTGACTAAGTCCAAAAAAAATTTTTTTTCAACTTTTTTCAATTTTACCCCCGTGTGATATATATTCTACCCACACACATTTGGATCTCTCCTGGGGTACCCTCACACATATTATTCCCTCATTTAGTGGATATTTTCACAAAAAAGTGACATTTTCAAAAATCAAGAAAATTGGCTGAAAACGACTAAATATCAAGGATTCGTTGGGCGAATCGATCTGGAAGTGAAATCGGGATGCTCACTGACATTTCTTCCATCTGAAAGTCTGATAAACGTCGGAAAAATGAATAAGTCCAAAAAAAATTTTTTTCACTTTTTTCAATTTTACCCCCGTGGGATATATATTCTACCCACACACATTTGGAACTCTCCTGGGGTACCCTCACACATATTATTCCCTCATTTAGTGGATATTATCACAAAAAAGTGAAATTTTCAAAAATCCAGAAAATTTGCTGAAAAAGACTAAATATCAAGGACTCATTGGGTGAATCGATCTGGAACTGATATCGGAACGCTCACTGACATTTCCTCTATCTGAAAGTCTGATAAACGTTGGAAAAATGACTAAGTCCAAAAAAAATTTTTTTTCAACCTTTTTCTATTTTACCCCCGTGTGATATATATTCTACCCACACACATTTGAATCTCTCCTGGGGTACCCTCACACATATTATTCCCTCATTTAGTGGATATTTTCACAAAAAAGTGAAATTTTCAAAAATCCAGAACATTGGCTGAAATTGACGAAATATCAAGGACTCATTGGGCGAATCGCTTTGGAACTGAAATCGGAACGCTCACTGACATTTCCTCTATCTGAAAGTCTGATAAACGCCGGAAAAATGACTAAGTCCAAAAAAAGAAATTTTTCAATTTTTTTCAATTTTACTACCGTGGGATATATATTCTACCCACACACATTTGGAACTCTCCTGGGATACCCTCACACATATTATTCCCTCATTTAGTGGATATTTTCACAAAAAAGTGAAATTTTCAAAAATCCAGAAACTTGGCTGAAAACGACTAAATATCAAGGACTCATTGAGCGAATCGCTCTGGAACTGAAATCGGAACGCTTACTGACATTTCCCCTATCTGAAAGTCTGATAAACAGCAGAAAAATGAATAAGTCCAAAAAAAAAATTTTTTCAACTTTTTTCAATTTTACCCCCGTGGGATATATATTCTACCCACACACATTTGGAACTCTCGTGGGGTCCCCTCACACATATTATTCCCTCATTTAGTGGATATTTTCACAAAAAAGTGAAATTTTCAAAAATCCAGAAAATTGGCTGAAAACGACTAAATATCAAGGACTCATTGGGTGAATCGATCTGGAACTGAAATCGGAACGCTCACTGACATTTCCTCTATCTGAAAGTCTGATAAACGTTGGAAAAATGACTAAGTCCAAAAAAAATTTTTTTTCAACCTTTTTCTATTTTACCCCCGTGTGATATATATTCTACCCACACACATTTGAATCTCTCCTGGGGTACCCTCACACATATTATTCCCTCATTTAGTGGATATTTTCACAAAAAAGTGAAATTTTCAAAAATCAAGAAAATTGGCTGAAATTGACTAAATGTCAAGGACTCATTGGGCGAATCGCTTTGGAACTGAAATCGGAACGCTCACTGACATTTCCTCTATCTGAAAGTCTGATAGACGCCGGAAAATTGACTAAGTACAAAAAAAAATTTTTTTTACTTTTTTCAATTTTACCCCCGTGGGATATATATTCTACCCACACACATTTGGAACTCTCCTGGGGTCCCCTCACACATATTATTCCCTCATTTAGTGGATATTTTCACAAAAAAGTGAAATTTTCAAAAATCCAGAACATTGGCTGAAATTGACTAAATGTCAAGGACTCATTGGGCGAATCGCTTTGGAACTGAAATCGGAATGCTCACTGACATTTCCTCTATCTGAAAGTCTGATAAACGTCGGAAAAATGAATAAGTCCAAAAAAAATTTTTTTTCAACCTTTTTCTATTTTACCCCCGTGTGATATATATTCTACCCACACACATTTGAATCTCTCCTGGGGTACCCTCACACATATTATTCCCTCATTTAGTGGATATTTTCACAAAAAAGTGAAATTTTCAAAAATCCAGAAACTTGGCTGAAAACGACTAAATATCAAGGACTCATTGGGCGAATCGCTGTGGAACTGAAATCAGAACGCTCACTGACATTTCCCCTATCTGAAAGTCTGATAAACGGCGGAAAAATGAATAAGTCCAAAAAAAAATTTTTTTCAACTTTTTTCAATTTTACCCCCGTGGGATATATATTCTACCCACACACATTTGGAACTCTCCTGGGGTACCCTCACACATATTATTCCCTCATTTAGTGGATATTATCACAAAAAAGTGAAATTTTCAAAAATCCAGAAACTTGGCTGAAAACGACTAAATATCAAGGACTCATTGAGCGAATCGCTCTGGAACTGAAATCGGAACGCTTACTGACATTTCCCCTATCTGAAAGTCTGATAAACAGCAGAAAAATGAATAAGTCCAAAAAAAAAATTTTTTCAACTTTTTTCAATTTTACCCCCGTGGGATATATATTCTACCCACACACATTTGGAACTCTCGTGGGGTCCCCTCACACATATTATTCCCTCATTTAGTGGATATTTTCACAAAAAAGTGAAATTTTCAAAAATCCAGAAAATTGGCTGAAAACGACTAAATATCAAGGACTCATTGGGTGAATCGATCTGGAACTGAAATCGGAACGCTCACTGACATTTCCTCTATCTGAAAGTCTGATAAACGTTGGAAAAATGACTAAGTCCAAAAAAAATTTTTTTTCAACCTTTTTCTATTTTACCCCCGTGTGATATATATTCTACCCACACACATTTGAATCTCTCCTGGGGTACCCTCACACATATTATTCCCTCATTTAGTGGATATTTTCACAAAAAAGTGAAATTTTCAAAAATCAAGAAAATTGGCTGAAATTGACTAAATGTCAAGGACTCATTGGGCGAATCGCTTTGGAACTGAAATCGGAACGCTCACTGACATTTCCTCTATCTGAAAGTCTGATAGACGCCGGAAAATTGACTAAGTACAAAAAAAAATTTTTTTTACTTTTTTCAATTTTACCCCCGTGGGATATATATTCTACCCACACACATTTGGAACTCTCCTGGGGTCCCCTCACACATATTATTCCCTCATTTAGTGGATATTTTCACAAAAAAGTGAAATTTTCAAAAATCCAGAAACTTGGCTGAAAACGACTAAATATCAAGGACTCATTGGGCGAATCGCTGTGGAACTGAAATCAGAACGCTCACTGACATTTCCCCTATCTGAAAGTCTGATAAACGGCGGAAAAATGAATAAGTCCAAAAAAAAAATTTTTTCAACTTTTTTCAATTTTACCCCCGTGGGATATATATTCTACCCACACACATTTGGAACTCTCCTGGGGTACCCTCACACATATTATTCCCTCATTTAGTGGATATTATCACAAAAAAGTGAAATTTTCAAAAATCCAGAAAATTGGCTGAAAACGACTAAATATCAAGGACTCATTGGGTGAATCGATCTGGAACTGAAATCGGAACACTCACTGACATTTCCTCTATCTGAAAGTCTGATAAACGGCGGAAAAATGAATAAGTCCAAAAAAAAAAATTTTTCAACTTTTTTCAATTTTACCCCCGTGGGATATATATTCTACCCACACACATTTGGAACTCTCCTGGGGTACCCTCACACATATTATTCCCTCATTTAGTGGATATTTTCACAAAAAAGTGAAATTTTCAAAAATCAAGAAACTTGGCTGAAAACGACTAAATATCAAGGACTCATTGGGCGAATCGCTCTGGAACTGAAATCGGAATGATCACTGACATTTGCCCTATCTGAAAGTCTGATAAACGTCGGAAAAATGAATAAGTCATAAAAAAAATTTTTTTCAACTTTTTTCAATTTTACCCCCGTGGGATATATATTCTACCCACACACATCTGGAACTCTCCTGGGGTACCCTCACACATATTATTCCCTCATTTAGTGGATATTATCACAAAAAAGTGAAATTTTCAAAAATCCAGAAAATTGGCTGAAAAAGACTAAATATCAAGGACTCATTGGGTGAATCGATCTGGAACTGAAATCGGAATGCTCACTGACATTTCCCCTATCTGAAAGTCTGATAAACGGCGGAAAAATGAATAAGTCCAAAAAAAAATTTTTTTCAACTTTTTTCAATTTTACCCCCGTGGGATATATATTCTACTCTCACACATTTGGAACTCTCCAGGGGTATCCTCACACATATTATTCCCTCATTTAGTGGATATTATCACAAAAAAGTGAAATTTTCAAAAATCCAGAAAATTGGCTGAAAAAGACTAAACATCAAGGACTCAATGGGTAAATCGATCTGGAACTGAAATCGGAACGATCACTGACATTTGCCCTATCTGAAAGTCTGGTAGACGCCGGAAAATTGACTAAGTACAAAAAAAAATTTTTTTAAACTTCTTTCAATTTTACCCCCGTGGGATATATATTCTACCCACACACATTTGGAACTCTCCTGGGGTCCCCTCACACATATTATTCCCTCATTTAGTGGATATTTTCACAAAAAAAGTGAAATTTTCAAAAATCCAGAAAATTGGCGGAAAACGAATAAATATCAAGGACTCATTGGGTGAATCGATCTGGAACTGAAATCGGAACGCTCACTGACATTTCCTCTATCTGAAAGTCTGATAAACGTCGGAAAAATGAATAAGTCCAAAAAAAAATTGTTTCAATTTTTTTCAATTTTACCCCCGTGGGATATATATTCTACCCACACACATTTGGAACTCTCCTGGGGTACCCTCACACATATTATTCCCTCATTTAGTGGATATTATCACAAAAAAGTGAAATTTTCAAAAATCCAGAAAATTGGCTGAAAAAGACTAAATATCAAGGACTCATTGGGCGAATCGCTTTGGAACTGAAATCGGAACGATCACTGACATTTGCCCTATCTGAAAGTCTGATAAACGTCGGAAAAATGAATAAGTCATAAAAAAAATTTTTTTCAACTTTTTTCAATTTTACTCCCGTGGGATATATATTCTACCCACACACATCTGGAACTCTCCTGGGGTACCCTCACACATATTATTCCCTCATTTAGTGGATATTATCACAAAAAAGTGAAATTTTCAAAAATCCAGAAAATTGGCTGAAAAAGACTAAATATCAAGGACTCATTGGGTGAATCGATCTGGAACTGAAATCGGAATGCTCACTGACATTTCCCCTATCTGAAAGTCTGATAAACGGCGGAAAAATGAATAAGTCCAAAAAAAATTTTTTTTCAACCTTTTTCTATTTTACCCCCGTGTGATATATATTCTACCCACACACATTTGAATCTCTCCTGGGGTACCCTCACACATATTATTCCCTCATTTAATGGATATTTTCACAAAAAAGTGAAATTTTCAAAAATCAAGAAAATTGGCTGAAAACGACTAAATATCAAGGACTCGTTGGGCGAATTGATCTGGAAGTGAAATCGGGATGCTCACTGACATTTCCTCCATCTGAAAGTCTGATAAACGTCGGAAAAATGAATAAGTCCAAAAAAAAATTTTTTAAACTTTTTTCAATTTTACCCCCGTGGGATATATATTCTACCCACACACATTTGGAACTCTCCTGGGGTACCCTCACACATATTATTCCCTCATTTAGTGGATATTTTCACAAAAAAGTGAAATTTTCAAAAATTAAGAAACTTGGCTGAAAACGACTAAATATCAAGGACTCATTGGGCGAATCGCTCTGGAACTGAAATCGGAACGATCACTGATATTTGCCCTATCTGAAAGTCTGATAGACGCCGGAAAATTGACTAAGTACAAAAAAAAATTTTTTAAACTTTTTTCAATTTTACCCCCGTGGGATATATATTCTACCCACACACATTTGGAACTCTCCTGGGGTCCCCTCACACATATTATTCCCTCATTTAGTGGATATTTTCACAAAAAAGTGAAATTTGAAAAATCCAGAACATTGGCTGAAATTGACTAAATATCAAGGACTCATTGGGCGAATCGCTTTGGAACTGAAATTGGAACGCTCACTGACATTTCCTCTATCTGAAAGTCTGATAAACGGCGGAAAAATGAATAAGTCCAAAAAAAAAAATTTTTCAACTTTTTTCAATTTTACCCCCGTGGGATATATATTCTACCCACACACATTTGGAACTCTCCTGGGGTACCCTCACACATATTATTCCCTCATTTAGTGGATATTTTCACAAAAAAGTGAAATTTTCAAAAATCAAGAAACTTGGCTGAAAACGACTAAATATCAAGGACTCATTGGGCGAATCGCTCTGGAACTGAAATCGGAACGATCACTGACATTTGCCCTATCTGAAAGTCTGATAAACGTCGGAAAAATGAATACGTCATAAAAAAAATTTTTTTCAACTTTTTTCAATTTTACCCCCGTGGGATATATATTCTACCCACACACATCTGGAACTCTCCTGGGGTACCCTCACACATATTATTCCCTCATTTAGTGGATATTATCACAAAAAAGTGAAATTTTCAAAAATCCAGAAAATTGGCTGAAAAAGACTAAATATCAAGGACTCATTGGGTGAATCGATCTGGAACTGAAATCGGAACGCTCACTGACATTTCCTCTATCTGAAAGTCTGATAAACGTTGGAAAGATGACTAAGTCCAAAAAAAATTTTTTTTCAACCTTTTTCTATTTTACCCCCGTGTGATATATATTCTACCCACACACATTTGAATCTCTCCTGGGGTACCCTCACACATATTATTCCCTCAATTAGTGGATATTTTCACAAAAAAGTGAAATTTTCAAAAATCAAGAAAATTGGCTGAAAACGACTAAATATCAAGGACTCGTTGGGCGAATCGATCTGGAAGTGAAATTGGGATGCTCACTGACATTTCCTCCATCTGAAAGTCTGATCAATGTCGGAAAAATGAATAAGTCCAAAAAAAAATGTTAAAAATTTTTTCAATTTTACCCCCGTGGGATATATATTCTACCCACACACATTTGGAACTCTCCTGGGGTACCCTCACACATATTATTCGCTCATTTAGTGGATATTTTCACAAAAAAGTGAAATTTTCAAAAATCCAGAAAATTGGCTGAAAAAGACTAAACATCAAGGACACATTGGGTGAATCGATCTGGAACTGAAATCGTAACGATCACTGACATTTGCCCTATCTGAAAGTCTGGTAGACGCCGGAAAATTGACTAAGTACAAAAAAAAATTGTTTTAAACTTTTTTCAATTTTACCCCCGTGGGATATATATTCTACCCACACACATTTCGAACTCTCCTGGGGTACCCTCACACATATTATTCCCTCATTTAGTGGATATTTTCACAAAAAAGTGAAATTTTCAAAAATCAAGAAAGTTGGCTGAAAACGACTAAATATCAAGGACTCGTTGGGCGAATCGATCTGGAAGTGAAATCGGGATGCTCACTGACATTTCCTCCATCTGAAAGTCTGATAAACGTCGGAAAAATGAATAAGTCCAAAAAAAAATGTTTTCAACTATTTTCAATTTTACCCCCGTGGGATATATATTCTACCCACACACATTTGGAACTCTCCTGGGGTACCCTCACACATATTATTCCGTCATTTAGTGGATATTTTCACAAAAAAGTGAAATTTTCAAAAATCAAGAAACTTGGCTGAAAACGACTAAATATCAAGGACTCATTGGGCGAATCGCTCTGGAACTGAAATCGGAACGATCACTGACATTTGCCCTATGTGAAAGTCTGATAGACGCGGGAAAATTGACTAAGTACAAAAAAAATTTTTTTTAACTTTTTTCAATTTTACCCCCGTGGGATATATATTCTACCCACACACATTTGGAACTCTCCTGGGGTCCCCTCACACATATTATTCCCTCATTTAGTGGATATTTTCACAAAAAAGTGAAATTTTCAAAAATCCAGAAACTTGGCTGAAAACGACTAAATATCAAGGACTCATTGGGCGAATCGCTCTGGAACTGAAATCGGAACGCTCACTGACATTTCCCCTATCTGAAAGTCTGATAAACGGCGGAAAAATGAATAAGTCCAAAAAAAAAATTTTTTCAACTTTTTTCAATTTTACCCCCGTGGGATATATATTCTACCCACACACATTTGGAACTCTCCTGGGGTACCCTCACACATATTATTCCCTCATTTAGTGGATATTATCACAAAAAAGTGAAATTTTCAAAAATCCAGAAAATTGGCTGAAAAAGACTAAACATCAAGGACTCATTGGGTAAATCGATCTGGAACTGAAATCGGAACGATCACTGACATTTGCCCTATCTGAAAGTCTGGTAGACGCCGGAAAATTGACTAAGTACAAAAAAAAATTTTTTTAAACTTCTTTCAATTTTACCCCCGTGGGATATATATTCTACCCACACACATTTGGAACTCTCCTGGGGTCCCCTCACACATATTATTCCCTCACTTAGTGGATATTTTCACAAAAAAGTGAAATTTTCAAAAATCCAGAAAATTGGCTGAAAACGACTAAATATCAAGGACTCATTGGGCGAATCGCTGTGGAACTGAAATCAGAACGCTCACTGACATTTCCCCTATCTGAAAGTCTGATAAACGGCGGAAAAATGAATAAGTCCAAAAAAAAAATTTTTTCAACTTTTTTCAATTTTACCCCCGTGGGATATATATTCTACCCACACACATTTGGAACTCTCCTGGGGTACCCTCACACATATTATTCCCTCATTTAGTGGATATTATCACAAAAAAGTGAAATTTTCAAAAATCCAGAAAATTGGCTGAAAACGACTAAATATCAAGGACTCATTGGGTGAATCGATCTGGAACTGAAATCGGAACGATCACTGACATTTGCCCTATCTGAAAGTCTGGTAGACGCCGGAAAATTGACTAAGTACAAAAGAAAAAATTTTTTAAAACTTTTTTCAATTTTACCCCCGTGGGATATATATTCTACCCACACACATTTGGAACTCTCCTGGGGTACCCTCACACATATTATTCCCTCATTTAGTGGATATTATCACAAAAAAGTGAAATTTTCAAAAATCCAGAAAATTGGCTGAAAAAGACTAAATATCAAGGACTCATTGGATGAATCGATCTGGAACTGAAATCGGAACGCTCACTGACATTTCCTCTATCTGAAAGTCTGATAAACGGCGGAAAAATGAATAAGTCCAAAAAAAAAAATTTTTCAACTTTTTTCAATTTTACCCCCGTGGGATATATATTCTACCCACACACATTTGGAACTCTCCTGGGGTACCCTCACACATATTATTCCCTCATTTAGTGGATATTTTCACAAAAAAGTGAAATTTTCAAAAATCAAGAAACTTGGCTGAAAACGACTAAATATCAAGGACTCATTGGGCGAATCGCTCTGGAACTGAAATCGGAACGATCACTGACATTTGCCCTATCTGAAAGTCTGATAAACGTCGGAAAAATGAATAAGTCATAAAAAAAATTTTTTTCAACTTTTTTCAATTTTACCCCCGTGGGATATATATTCTACCCACACACATCTGGAACTCTCCTGGGGTACCCTCACACATATTATTCCCTCATTTAGTGGATATTATCACAAAAAAGTGAAATTTTCAAAAATCCAGAAAATTGGCTGAAAAAGACTAAATATCAAGGACTCATTGGGTGAATCGATCTGGAACTGAAATCGGAATGCTCACTGACATTTCCCCTATCTGAAAGTCTGATAAACGGCGGAAAAATGAATAAGTCCAAAAAAAAATTTTTTTCAACTTTTTTCAATTTTACCCCCGTGGGATATATATTCTACTCTCACACATTTGGAACTCTCCAGGGGTATCCTCACACATATTATTCCCTCATTTAGTGGATATTATCACAAAAAAGTGAAATTTTCAAAAATCCAGAAAATTGGCTGAAAAAGACTAAACATCAAGGACTCAATGGGTAAATCGATCTGGAACTGAAATCGGAACGATCACTGACATTTGCCCTATCTGAAAGTCTGGTAGACGCCGGAAAATTGACTAAGTACAAAAAAAAATTTTTTTAAACTTCTTTCAATTTTACCCCCGTGGGATATATATTCTACCCACACACATTTGGAACTCTCCTGGGGTCCCCTCACACATATTATTCCCTCATTTAGTGGATATTTTCACAAAAAAAGTGAAATTTTCAAAAATCCAGAAAATTGGCGGAAAACGAATAAATATCAAGGACTCATTGGGTGAATCGATCTGGAACTGAAATCGGAACGCTCACTGACATTTCCTCTATCTGAAAGTCTGATAAACGTCGGAAAAATGAATAAGTCCAAAAAAAAATTGTTTCAATTTTTTTCAATTTTACCCCCGTGGGATATATATTCTACCCACACACATTTGGAACTCTCCTGGGGTACCCTCACACATATTATTCCCTCATTTAGTGGATATTATCACAAAAAAGTGAAATTTTCAAAAATCCAGAAAATTGGCTGAAAAAGACTAAATATCAAGGACTCATTGGGTGAATCGATCTGTAACTGAAATCGGAACGCTCACTGACATTTCCTCTATCTGAAAGTCTGATAAACGTTGGAAAAATGACTAAGTCCAAAAAAAATTTTTTTTCAACCTTTTTCAATTTTACACCCGTGTGATATATATTCTACCCACACACATTTGAATCTCTCCTGGGGTACCCTCACACATATTATTCCCTCATTTAGTGGATATTTTCACAAAAAAGTGAAATTTTCAAAAATCAAGAAACTTGGCTGAAAACGACTAAATATCAAGGACTCATTGGGCGAATCGCTTTGGAACTGAAATCGGAACGATCACTGACATTTGCCCTATCTGAAAGTCTGATAAACGTCGGAAAAATGAATAAGTCATAAAAAAAATTTTTTTCAACTTTTTTCAATTTTACTCCCGTGGGATATATATTCTACCCACACACATCTGGAACTCTCCTGGGGTACCCTCACACATATTATTCCCTCATTTAGTGGATATTATCACAAAAAAGTGAAATTTTCAAAAATCCAGAAAATTGGCTGAAAAAGACTAAATATCAAGGACTCATTGGGTGAATCGATCTGGAACTGAAATCGGAATGCTCACTGACATTTCCCCTATCTGAAAGTCTGATAAACGGCGGAAAAATGAATAAGTCCAAAAAAAATTTTTTTTCAACCTTTTTCTATTTTACCCCCGTGTGATATATATTCTACCCACACACATTTGAATCTCTCCTGGGGTACCCTCACACATATTATTCCCTCATTTAATGGATATTTTCACAAAAAAGTGAAATTTTCAAAAATCAAGAAAATTGGCTGAAAACGACTAAATATCAAGGACTCGTTGGGCGAATTGATCTGGAAGTGAAATCGGGATGCTCACTGACATTTCCTCCATCTGAAAGTCTGATAAACGTCGGAAAAATGAATAAGTCCAAAAAAAAATTTTTTAAACTTTTTTCAATTTTACCCCCGTGGGATATATATTCTACCCACACACATTTGGAACTCTCCTGGGGTACCCTCACACATATTATTCCCTCATTTAGTGGATATTTTCACAAAAAAGTGAAATTTTCAAAAATTAAGAAACTTGGCTGAAAACGACTAAATATCAAGGACTCATTGGGCGAATCGCTCTGGAACTGAAATCGGAACGATCACTGATATTTGCCCTATCTGAAAGTCTGATAGACGCCGGAAAATTGACTAAGTACAAAAAAAAATTTTTTAAACTTTTTTCAATTTTACCCCCGTGGGATATATATTCTACCCACACACATTTGGAACTCTCCTGGGGTCCCGTCACACATATTATTCCCTCATTTAGTGGATATTTTCACAAAAAAGTGAAATTTTCAAAAATCCAGAAAATTGGCTGAAAAAGACTAAATATCAAGGACTCATTGGGTGAATCGATCTGGAACTGAAATCGGAATGCTCACTGACATTTCCCCTATCTGAAAGTCTGATAAACGGCGGAAAAATGAATAAGTCCAAAAAAAAATTTTTTTCAACTTTTTTCAATTTTACCCCCGTGGGATATATATTCTACTCTCACACATTTGGAACTCTCCAGGGGTATCCTCACACATATTATTCCCTCATTTAGTGGATATTATCACAAAAAAGTGAAATTTTCAAAAATCCAGAAAATTGGCTGAAAAAGACTAAACATCAAGGACTCAATGGGTAAATCGATCTGGAACTGAAATCGGAACGATCACTGACATTTGCCCTATCTGAAAGTCTGGTAGACGCCGGAAAATTGACTAAGTACAAAAAAAAATTTTTTTAAACTTCTTTCAATTTTACCCCCGTGGGATATATATTCTACCCACACACATTTGGAACTCTCCTGGGGTCCCCTCACACATATTATTCCCTCATTTAGTGGATATTTTCACAAAAAAAGTGAAATTTTCAAAAATCCAGAAAATTGGCGGAAAACGAATAAATATCAAGGACTCATTGGGTGAATCGATCTGGAACTGAAATCGGAACGCTCACTGACATTTCCTCTATCTGAAAGTCTGATAAACGTCGGAAAAATGAATAAGTCCAAAAAAAAATTGTTTCAATTTTTTTCAATTTTACCCCCGTGGGATATATATTCTACCCACACACATTTGGAACTCTCCTGGGGTACCCTCACACATATTATTCCCTCATTTAGTGGATATTATCACAAAAAAGTGAAATTTTCAAAAATCCAGAAAATTGGCTGAAAAAGACTAAATATCAAGGACTCATTGGGTGAATCGATCTGTAACTGAAATCGGAACGCTCACTGACATTTCCTCTATCTGAAAGTCTGATAAACGTTGGAAAAATGACTAAGTCCAAAAAAAATTTTTTTTCAACCTTTTTCAATTTTACACCCGTGTGATATATATTCTACCCACACACATTTGAATCTCTCCTGGGGTACCCTCACACATATTATTCCCTCATTTAGTGGATATTTTCACAAAAAAGTGAAATTTTCAAAAATCAAGAAACTTGGCTGAAAACGACTAAATATCAAGGACTCATTGGGCGAATCGCTTTGGAACTGAAATCGGAACGATCACTGACATTTGCCCTATCTGAAAGTCTGATAAACGTCGGAAAAATGAATAAGTCATAAAAAAAATTTTTTTCAACTTTTTTCAATTTTACTCCCGTGGGATATATATTCTACCCACACACATCTGGAACTCTCCTGGGGTACCCTCACACATATTATTCCCTCATTTAATGGATATTTTCACAAAAAAGTGAAATTTTCAAAAATCAAGAAAATTGGCTGAAAACGACTAAATATCAAGGACTCGTTGGGCGAATTGATCTGGAAGTGAAATCGGGATGCTCACTGACATTTCCTCCATCTGAAAGTCTGATAAACGTCGGAAAAATGAATAAGTCCAAAAAAAAATTTTTTAAACTTTTTTCAATTTTACCCCCGTGGGATATATATTCTACCCACACACATTTGGAACTCTCCTGGGGTACCCTCACACATATTATTCCCTCATTTAGTGGATATTTTCACAAAAAAGTGAAATTTTCAAAAATTAAGAAACTTGGCTGAAAACGACTAAATATCAAGGACTCATTGGGCGAATCGCTCTGGAACTGAAATCGGAACGATCACTGATATTTGCCCTATCTGAAAGTCTGATAGACGCCGGAAAATTGACTAAGTACAAAAAAAAATTTTTTAAACTTTTTTCAATTTTACCCCCGTGGGATATATATTCTACCCACACACATTTGGAACTCTCCTGGGGTCCCGTCACACATATTATTCCCTCATTTAGTGGATATTTTCACAAAAAAGTGAAATTTGAAAAATCCAGAACATTGGCTGAAATTGACTAAATATCAAGGACTCATTGGGCGAATCGCTTTGGAACTGAAATTGGAACGCTCACTGACATTTCCTCTATCTGAAAGTCTGATAAACGGCGGAAAAATGAATAAGTCCAAAAAAAAAAATTTTTCAACTTTTTTCAATTTTACCCCCGTGGGATATATATTCTACCCACACACATTTGGAACTCTCCTGGGGTACCCTCACACATATTATTCCCTCATTTAGTGGATATTTTCACAAAAAAGTGAAATTTTCAAAAATCAAGAAACTTGGCTGAAAACGACTAAATATCAAGGACTCATTGGGCGAATCGCTCTGGAACTGAAATCGGAACGATCACTGACATTTGCCCTATGTGAAAGTCTGATAGACGCCGGAAAATTGACTAAGTACAAAAAAAATTTTTTTTAACTTTTTTCAATTTTACCCCCGTGGGATATATATTCTACCCACACACATTTGGAACTCTCCTGGGGTCCCCTCACACATATTATTCCCTCATTTAGTGGATATTTTCACAAAAAAGTGAAATTTTCAAAAATCCAGAAACTTGGCTGAAAACGACTAAATATCAAGGACTCATTGGGCGAATCGCTCTGGAACTGAAATCGGAACGCTCACTGACATTTCCCCTATCTGAAAGTCTGATAAACGGCGGAAAAATGAATAAGTCCAAAAAAAAAATTTTTTCAACTTTTTTCAATTTTACCCCCGTGGGATATATATTCTACCCACACACATTTGGAACTCTCCTGGGGTACCCTCACACATATTATTCCCTCATTTAGTGGATATTATCACAAAAAAGTGAAATTTTCAAAAATCCAGAAAATTGGCTGAAAAAGACTAAACATCAAGGACTCATTGGGTAAATCGATCTGGAACTGAAATCGGAACGATCACTGACATTTGCCCTATCTGAAAGTCTGGTAGACGCCGGAAAATTGACTAAGTACAAAAAAAAATTTTTTTAAACTTCTTTCAATTTTACCCCCGTGGGATATATATTCTACCCACACACATTTGGAACTCTCCTGGGGTCCCCTCACACATATTATTCCCTCACTTAGTGGATATTTTCACAAAAAAGTGAAATTTTCAAAAATCCAGAAAATTGGCTGAAAAAGACTAAATATCAAGGACTCATTGGATGAATCGATCTGGAACTGAAATCGGAACGCTCACTGACATTTCCTCTATCTGAAAGTCTGATAAACGGCGGAAAAATGAATAAGTCCAAAAAAAAAAATTTTTCAACTTTTTTCAATTTTACCCCCGTGGGATATATATTCTACCCACACACATTTGGAACTCTCCTGGGGTACCCTCACACATATTATTCCCTCATTTAGTGGATATTTTCACAAAAAAGTGAAATTTTCAAAAATCAAGAAACTTGGCTGAAAACGACTAAATATCAAGGACTCATTGGGCGAATCGCTCTGGAACTGAAATCGGAACGATCACTGACATTTGCCCTATCTGAAAGTCTGATAAACGTCGGAAAAATGAATAAGTCATAAAAAAAATTTTTTTCAACTTTTTTCAATTTTACCCCCGTGGGATATATATTCTACCCACACACATCTGGAACTCTCCTGGGGTACCCTCACACATATTATTCCCTCATTTAGTGGATATTATCACAAAAAAGTGAAATTTTCAAAAATCCAGAAAATTGGCTGAAAAAGACTAAATATCAAGGACTCATTGGGTGAATCGATCTGGAACTGAAATCGGAATGCTCACTGACATTTCCCCTATCTGAAAGTCTGATAAACGGCGGAAAAATGAATAAGTCCAAAAAAAAATTTTTTTCAACTTTTTTCAATTTTACCCCCGTGGGATATATATTCTACTCTCACACATTTGGAACTCTCCAGGGGTATCCTCACACATATTATTCCCTCATTTAGTGGATATTATCACAAAAAAGTGAAATTTTCAAAAATCCAGAAAATTGGCTGAAAAAGACTAAACATCAAGGACTCAATGGGTAAATCGATCTGGAACTGAAATCGGAACGATCACTGACATTTGCCCTATCTGAAAGTCTGGTAGACGCCGGAAAATTGACTAAGTACAAAAAAAAATTTTTTTAAACTTCTTTCAATTTTACCCCCGTGGGATATATATTCTACCCACACACATTTGGAACTCTCCTGGGGTCCCCTCACACATATTATTCCCTCATTTAGTGGATATTTTCACAAAAAAAGTGAAATTTTCAAAAATCCAGAAAATTGGCGGAAAACGAATAAATATCAAGGACTCATTGGGTGAATCGATCTGGAACTGAAATCGGAACGCTCACTGACATTTCCTCTATCTGAAAGTCTGATAAACGTCGGAAAAATGAATAAGTCCAAAAAAAAATTGTTTCAATTTTTTTCAATTTTACCCCCGTGGGATATATATTCTACCCACACACATTTGGAACTCTCCTGGGGTACCCTCACACATATTATTCCCTCATTTAGTGGATATTATCACAAAAAAGTGAAATTTTCAAAAATCCAGAAAATTGGCTGAAAAAGACTAAATATCAAGGACTCATTGGGTGAATCGATCTGGAACTGAAATCGGAACGCTCACTGACATTTCCTCTATCTGAAAGTCTGATAAACGTTGGAAAAATGACTAAGTCCAAAAAAAATTTTTTTTCAACCTTTTTCAATTTTACCCCCGTGTGATATATATTCTACCCACACACATTTGAATCTCTCCTGGGGTACCCTCACACATATTATTCCCTCATTTAGTGGATATTTTCACAAAAAAGTGAAATTTTCAAAAATCAAGAAACTTGGCTGAAAACGACTAAATATCAAGGACTCATTGGGCGAATCGCTTTGGAACTGAAATCGGAACGATCACTGACATTTGCCCTATCTGAAAGTCTGATAAACGTCGGAAAAATGAATAAGTCATAAAAAAATTTTTTTTCAACTTTTTTCAATTTTACTCCCGTGGGATATATATTCTACCCACACACATCTGGAACTCTCCTGGGGTACCCTCACACATATTATTCCCTCATTTAGTGGATATTATCACAAAAAAGTGAAATTTTCAAAAATCCAGAAAATTGGCTGAAAAAGACTAAATATCAAGGACTCATTGGGTGAATCGATCTGGAACTGAAATCGGAATGCTCACTGACATTTCCCCTATCTGAAAGTCTGATAAACGGCGGAAAAATGAATAAGTCCAAAAAAAATTTTTTTTCAACCTTTTTCTATTTTACCCCCGTGTGATATATATTCTACCCACACACATTTGAATCTCTCCTGGGGTACCCTCACACATATTATTCCCTCATTTAATGGATATTTTCACAAAAAAGTGAAATTTTCAAAAATCAAGAAAATTGGCTGAAAACGACTAAATATCAAGGACTCGTTGGGCGAATTGATCTGGAAGTGAAATCGGGATGCTCACTGACATTTCCTCCATCTGAAAGTCTGATAAACGTCGGAAAAATGAATAAGTCCAAAAAAAAATTTTTTAAACTTTTTTCAATTTTACCCCCGTGGGATATATATTCTACCCACACACATTTGGAACTCTCCTGGGGTACCCTCACACATATTATTCCCTCATTTAGTGGATATTTTCACAAAAAAGTGAAATTTTCAAAAATTAAGAAACTTGGCTGAAAACGACTAAATATCAAGGACTCATTGGGCGAATCGCTCTGGAACTGAAATCGGAACGATCACTGATATTTGCCCTATCTGAAAGTCTGATAGACGCCGGAAAATTGACTAAGTACAAAAAAAAATTTTTTAAACTTTTTTCAATTTTACCCCCGTGGGATATATATTCTACCCACACACATTTGGAACTCTCCTGGGGTCCCCTCACACATATTATTCCCTCATTTAGTGGATATTTTCACAAAAAAGTGAAATTTGAAAAATCCAGAACATTGGCTGAAATTGACTAAATATCAAGGACTCATTGGGCGAATCGCTTTGGAACTGAAATTGGAACGCTCACTGACATTTCCTCTATCTGAAAGTCTGATAAACGGCGGAAAAATGAATAAGTCCAAAAAAAAAAATTTTTCAACTTTTTTCAATTTTACCCCCGTGGGATATATATTCTACCCACACACATTTGGAACTCTCCTGGGGTACCCTCACACATATTATTCCCTCATTTAGTGGATATTTTCACAAAAAAGTGAAATTTTCAAAAATCAAGAAACTTGGCTGAAAACGACTAAATATCAAGGACTCATTGGGCGAATCGCTCTGGAACTGAAATCGGAACGATCACTGACATTTGCCCTATCTTAAAGTCTGATAAACGTCGGAAAAATGAATACGTCATAAAAAAAATTTTTTTCAACTTTTTTCAATTTTACCCCCGTGGGATATATATTCTACCCACACACATCTGGAACTCTCCTGGGGTACCCTCACACATATTATTCCCTCATTTAGTGGATATTATCACAAAAAAGTGAAATTTTCAAAAATCCAGAAAATTGGCTGAAAAAGACTAAATATCAAGGACTCATTGGGTGAATCGATCTGGAACTGAAATCGGAACGCTCACTGACATTTCCTCTATCTGAAAGTCTGATAAACGTTGGAAAGATGACTAAGTCCAAAAAAAATTTTTTTTCAACCTTTTTCTATTTTACCCCCGTGTGATATATATTCTACCCACACACATTTGAATCTCTCCTGGGGTACCCTCACACATATTATTCCCTCAATTAGTGGATATTTTCACAAAAAAGTGAAATTTTCAAAAATCAAGAAAATTGGCTGAAAACGACTAAATATCAAGGACTCGTTGGGCGAATCGATCTGGAAGTGAAATTGGGATGCTCACTGACATTTCCTCCATCTGAAAGTCTGATCAATGTCGGAAAAATGAATAAGTCCAAAAAAAAATGTTAAAAATTTTTTCAATTTTACCCCCGTGGGATATATATTCTACCCACACACATTTGGAACTCTCCTGGGGTACCCTCACACATATTATTCGCTCATTTAGTGGATATTTTCACAAAAAAGTGAAATTTTCAAAAATCCAGAAAATTTGCTGAAAAAGACTAAACATCAAGGACACATTGGGTGAATCGATCTGGAACTGAAATCGTAACGATCACTGACATTTGCCCTATCTGAAAGTCTGGTAGACGCCGGAAAATTGACTAAGTACAAAAAAAAATTGTTTTAAACTTTTTTCAATTTTACCCCCGTGGGATATATATTCTACCCACACACATTTCGAACTCTCCTGGGGTACCCTCACACATATTATTCCGTCATTTAGTGGATATTTTCACAAAAAAGTGAAATTTTCAAAAATCAAGAAACTTGGCTGAAAACGACTAAATATCAAGGACTCATTGGGCGAATCGCTCTGGAACTGAAATTGGAACGATCACTGACATTTGCCCTATCTGAAAGTCTGATAGACGCCGGAAAATTGACGAAGTACAAAAAAAAATTTTTTAAACTTTTTTCAATTTTACCCCCGTGGGATATATATTCTACCCACACACATTTGGAACTGTCCTGGAGTCCCCTCACACATATTATTCCCTCATTTAGTGGATATTTTCACAAAAAAGTTAAATTTTCAAAAATCCAGAACATTGGCTGAAATTGACTAAATATCAAGGACTCATTGGGCGAATCGCTTTGGAACTGAAATTGGAACGCTCACTGACATTTCCTCTATCTGAAAGTCTGATAAACGGCGGAAAAATGAATGAGTCCAAAAAAAAAAATTTTTCAACTTTTTTCAATTTTACCCCCGTGGGATATATATTCTACCCACACACATTTGGAACTCTCCTGGGGTACCCTCACACATATTATTCCCTCATTTAGTGGATATTTTCACAAAAAAGTGAAATTTTCAAAAATCAAGAAACTTGGCTGAAAACGACTAAATATCAAGGACTCATTGGGCGAATCGCTCTGGAACTGAAATCGGAACGATCACTGACATTTGCCCTATCTGAAAGTCTGATAAACGTCGGAAAAATGAATAAGTCATAAAAAATTTTTTTTTCAACTTTTTTCAATTTTACCCCCGTGGGATATATATTCTACCCACACACATCTGGAACTCTCCTGGGGTACCCTCACACATATTATTCCCTCATTTAGTGGATATTATCACAAAAAAGTGAAATTTTCAAAAATCCAGAAAATTGGCTGAAAAACACTAAATATCAAGGACTCATTGGGTGAATCGATCTGGAACTGAAATCGGAACGCTCACTGACATTTCCTCTATCGGAAAGTCTGATAAACGTTGGAAAAATGACTAAGTCCAAAAAAAATTTTTTTTCAACCTTTTTCTATTTTACCCCCGTGTGATATATATTCTACGCACACATTTTAATCTCTCCTGGGGTACCCTCACACATATTATTCCCTCAATTAGTGGATATTTTCACAAAAAAGTGAAATTTTCAAAAATTAAGAAAATTGGCTGAAAACGACTAAATATCAAGGACTCGTTGGGCGAATCGATCTGGAAGTGAAATCTGGATGCTCACTGACATTTCCTCCATCTGAAAGTCTGATCAATGTCGGAAAAATGAATAAGTCCAAAAAAAAATTTTTAAAATTTTTTCAATTTTACCCCCGTGGGATATATATTCTACCCACACACATTTGGAACTCTCCTGGGGTACCCTCACACATATTATTCGCTCATTTAGTGGATATTTTCACAAAAAAGTGAAATTTTCAAAAATCCAGAAAATTGGCTGAAAAAGACTAAACATCAAGGACACATTGGGTGAATCGATCTGGAACTGAAATCGTAACGATCACTGACATTTGCCCTATCTGAAAGTCTGGTAGACGCCGGAAAATTGACTAAGTACAAAAAAAAATTGTTTTAAACTTTTTTCAATTTTACCCCCGTGGGATATATATTCTACCCACACACATTTCGAACTCTCCTGGGGTACCCTCACACATATTATTCCGTCATTTAGTGGATATTTTCACAAAAAAGTGAAATTTTCAAAAATCAAGAAACTTGGCTGAAAACGACTAAATATCAAGGACTCATTGGGCGAATCGGTCTGGAACTGAAATTGGAACGATCACTGACATTTGCCCTATCTGAAAGTCTGATAGATGCCGGAAAATTGACGAAGTACAAAAAAAAATTTTTTAAACTTTTTTCAATTTTACCCCCGTGGGATATATATTCTACCCACACACATTTGGAACTGTCCTGGAGTCCCCTCACACATATTATTCCCTCATTTAGTGGATATTTTCACAAAAAAGTTAAATTTTCAAAAATCCAGAACATTGGCTGAAATTGACTAAATATCAAGGACTCATTGGGCGAATCGCTTTGGAACTGAAATTGGAACGCTCACTGACATTTCCTCTATCTGAAAGTCTGATAAACGGCGGAAAAATGAATGAGTCCAAAAAAAAAAATTTTTCAACTTTTTTCAATTTTACCCCCGTGGGATATATATTCTACCCACACACATTTGGAACTCTCCTGGGGTACCCTCACACATATTATTCCCTCATTTAGTGGATATTTTCACAAAAAAAGTGAAATTTTCAAAAATCAAGAAACTTGGCTGAAAACGACTAAATATCAAGGACTCATTGGGCGAATCGCTCTGGAACTGAAATCGGAACGATCACTGACATTTGCCCTATCTGAAAGTCTGATAAACGTCGGAAAAATGAATAAGTCATAAAAAAAATTTTTTTCAACTTTTTTCAATTTTACCCCCGTGGGATATATATTCTACCCACACACATCTGGAACTCTCCTGGGGTACCCTCACACATATTATTCCCTCATTTAGTGGATATTATCACAAAAAAGTGAAATTTTCAAAAATCCAGAAAATTGGCTGAAAAAGACTAAATATCAAGGACTCATTGGGTGAATCGATCTGGAACTGAAATCGGAACGCTCACTGACATTTCCTCTATCGGAAAGTCTGATAAACGTTGGAAAAATGACTAAGTCCAAAAAAAATTTTTTTTCAACCTTTTTCTATTTTACCCCCGTGTGATATATATTCTACGCACACATTTTAATCTCTCCTGGGGTACCCTCACACATATTATTCCCTCAATTAGTGGATATTTTCACAAAAAAGTGAAATTTTCAAAAATTAAGAAAATTGGCTGAAAACGACTAAATATCAAGGACTCGTTGGGCGAATCGATCTGGAACTGAAATCGGGATGCTCACTGACATTTCCTCCATCTGAAAGTCTGATCAATGTCGGAAAAATGAATAAGTCCAAAAAAAAATTTTTAAAATTTTTTCAATTTTACCCCCGTGGGATATATATTCTACCCACACACATTTGGAACTCTCCTGGGGTACCCTCACACATATTATTCGCTCATTTAGTGGATATTTTCACAAAAAAGTGAAATTTTCAAAAATCCAGAAAATTGGCTGAAAAAGACTAAACATCAAGGACACATTGGGTGAATCGATCTGGAACTGAAATCGTAACGATCACTGACATTTGCCCTATCTGAAAGTCTGGTAGACGCCGGAAAATTGACTAAGTACAAAAAAAAATTGTTTTAAACTTTTTTCAATTTTACCCCCGTGGGATATATATTCTACCCACACACATTTGGAACTCTCCTGGGGTACCCTCACACATATTATTCCGTCATTTAGTGGATATTTTCACAAAAAAGTGAAATTTTCAAAAATCAAGAAACTTGGCTGAAAACGACTAAATATCAAGGACTCATTGGGCGAATCGCTCTAGAACTGAAATTGGAACGATCACTGACATTTGCCCTATCTGAAAGTCTGATAGACGCCGGAAAATTTACTAAGTACAAAAAAAAATTTTTTAAACTTTTTTCAATTTTACCCCCGTGGGATATATATTCTATCCACACACATCTGGAACTCTCCTGGGGTACCCTCACACATATTATTCCCTCATTTAGTGGATATTATCACAAAAAAGTGAAATTTTCAAAAATCCAGAAAATTGGCTGAAAAAGACTAAATATCAAGGACTCATTGGGTGAATCGATCTGGAACTGAAATCGGAACGCTCACTGACATTTCCTCTATCTGAAAGTCTGATAAACGTTGGAAAAATGACTAAGTCCAAAAAAAATTTTTTTTCAACCTTTTTCTATTTTACCCCCGTGTGATATATATTCTACCCACACACATTTGGAACTCTCCTGGGGTACCCTCACACATATTATTCCCTCATTTAGTGGATATTTTCACAAAAAAGTGAAATTTTCAAAAATCCAGAAACTTGGCTGAAAACGACTAAATATCAAGGACTCATTGAGCGAATCGCTCTGGAACTGAAATCGGAACGATCACTGACATTTGCCCTATCTGAAAGTCTGATAGACGCCGGAAAATTGACTAGGTACAAAAAAAATTTTTTTGAAACTTTTTGCAATTTTACCCCCGTGGGATATATATTCTACCCACACACATTTGGAACTCTCCTGGGGTACCCTCACACATATTATTCCCTCATTTAGTGGATATTTTCACAAAAAAGTGAAATTTTCAAAAATCAAGAAAATTGGCTGAAAACGACTAAATATCAAGGACTCATTGGGCGAGTCGATCTGGAACTGAAATCGCAACGCTCACTGACATTTCCTCTATCTGAAAGTCTGATAAACGTCGGAAAAATGAATAAGTCCAAAAAAAAATTTTTTAAATTTTTTCAATTTTACCCCCGTGGGATATATATTCTACCCACACACATTTGGAACTCTCCTGGGGTACCCTCACACATATTATTCCCTCATTTAGTGGATATTTTCACAAAAAAGTGAAATTTTCAAAAATCCAGAAAATTGGCTGAAAAAGACTAAACATCAAGGACACATTGGGTGAATCGATCTGGAACTGAAATCGGAACGATCACTGACATTTGCCCTATCTGAAAGTCTGGTAGACGCCGGAAAATTGACTAAGTACAAAAAAAAATTGTTTTAAACTTTTTTCAATTTTACCCCCGTGGGATGTATATTCTACCCACACACATTTGGAACTCTCCTGGGTACCCTCACACATATTATTCCGTCATTTAGTGGATATTTTCACAAAAAAGTGAAATTTTCAAAAATCAAGAAACTTGGCTGAAAACGACTAAATATCAAGGACTCATTGGGCGAATCGCTCTGGAACTGAAATTGGAACGATCACTGACATTTGCCCTATCTGAAAGTCTGATAGACGCCGGAAAATTTACTAAGTACAAAAAAAAATGTTTTAAACTTTTTTCAATTTTACCCCCGTGGGATATATATTCTACCCACACACATTTGGAACTGTCCTGGAGTCCCCTCACACATATTATTCCCTCATTTAGTGGATATTTTCACAAAAAAGTGAAATTTTCAAAAATCCAGAAACTTGGCTGAAAACGACTAAATATCAAGGACTCATTGAGCGAATCGCTTTGGAACTGAAATCGGAACGATCACTGACATTTGCCCTATCTGAAAGTCTGATAGACGCCGGAAAATTGACTAGGTACAAAAAAAATTTTTTTGAAACTTTTTGCAATTTTACCCCCGTGGGATATATATTCTACCCACACACATTTGGAACTCTCCTGGGGTACCCTCACACATATTATTCCCTCATTTAGTGGATATTTTCACAAAAAAGTGAAATTTTCAAAAATCAAGAAAATTGGCTGAAAACGACTAAATATCAAGGACTCATTGGGCGAGTCAATCTGGAACTGAAATCGGAACGCTCACTGACATTTCCTCTATCTGAAAGTCTGATAAACGTCGGAAAAATGAATAAGTCCAAAAAAAAATTTTTTTAATTTTTTCAATTTTACCCCCGTGGGATATATATTCTACCCACACACATTTGGAACTCTCCTGGGGTACCCTCACACATATTATTCCCTCATTTAGTGGATATTTTCACAAAAAAGTGAAATTTTCAAAAATCCAGAAAATTGGCTGAAAAAGACTAAACATCAAGGACACATTGGGTGAATCGATCTGGAACTGAAATCGGAACGATCACTGACATTTGCCCTATCTGAAAGTCTGGTAGACGCCGGAAAATTGACTAAGTACAAAAAAAAATTGTTTTAAACTTTTTTCAATTTTACCCCCGTGGGATGTATATTCTACCCACACACATTTGGAACTCTCCTGGGTACCCTCACACATATTATTCCATCATTTAGTGGATATTTTCACAAAAAAGTGAAATTTTCAAAAATCAAGAAACTTGGCTGAAAACGACTAAATATCAAGGACTCATTGGGCGATTCGCTCTGGAACTGAAATTGGAACGATCACTGACATTTGCCCTATCTGAAAGTCTGATAGACGCCGGAAAATTTACTAAGTACAAAAAAAAATTTTTTAAACTTTTTTCAATTTTACCCCCGTGGGATATATATTCTACCCACACACATTTGGAACTGTCCTGGAGTCCCCTCACACATATTATTCCCTCATTTAGTGGATATTTTCACAAAAAAGTGAAATTTTCAAAAATCCAGAAACTTGGCTGAAAACGACTAAATATCAAGGACTCATTGAGCGAATCGCTCTGGAACTGAAATCGGAACGATCACTGACATTTGCCCTATCTGAAAGTCTGATAGACGCCGGAAAATTGACTAGGTACAAAAAAAATTTTTTTGAAACTTTTTGCAATTTTACCCCCGTGGGATATATATTCTACCCACACACATTTGGAACTCTCCTGGGGTACCCTCACACATATTATTCCCTCATTTAGTGGATATTTTCACAAAAAAGTGAAATTTTCAAAAATCAAGAAAATTGGCTGAAAACGACTAAATATCAAGGACTCATTGGGCGAGTCGATCTGGAACTGAAATCGGAACGCTCACTGACATTTCCTCTATCTGAAAGTCTGATAAACGTCGGAAAAATGAATAAGTCCAAAAAAAAATTTTTTCAACTTTTTTAAATTTTACCCCCGTGGGATATATATTCTACCCACACACATTTGGAACTCTCCTGGGGTACCCTCACACATATTATTCCCTCATTTAGTGGATATTTTCATAAAAAAGTGAAATTTTCAAAAATCCAGAAACTTGGCTGAAAATGACTAAATATCAAGGACTCATTGGGCGAATCGCTCTGGAACTGAAATCGGAACGATCACTGACATTTGCCCTATGTGAAAGTCTGATAGACGCCGGAAAATTGACTAAGTACAAAAAAAATTTTTTTTCAACTTTTTTCAATTTTACCCCCGTGTGATATATATTCTACCCACACACATTTGGATCTCTCCTGGGGTACCCTCACACATATTATTCCCTCATTTAGTGGATATTTTCACAAAAAAGTGAAATTTTCAAAAATCAAGAAAATTGGCTGAAAACGACTAAATATCAAGGACTAATTGGGCGAATCGATCTGGAACTGAAATGGGAATGCTCACTGACATTTCCTCTATCTGAAAGTCTGATAAATGTCGGAAAAATGAATAAGTCCAAAAAAAAATTTTTTCAACTTTTTTCAATTTTACCCCCGTGGGATATATATTCTACCCACACACATTTGGAACTTTCCTGGGGTACCCTCACACATATTATTCCCTCATTTAGTGGATATTATCACAAAAAAGTGAAATTTTCAAAAATCCAGAAAATTGGCTGAAAAAGACTAAACATCAAGGACACATTGGGTGAATCGATCTGGAACTGAAATCGGAACGATCACTGACATTTGCCCTATCTGAAAGTCTGGTAGACGCCGGAAAATTGACTAAGTACAAAAAAAAATTGTTTTAAACTTTTTTCAATTTTACCCCCGTGGGATGTATATTCTACCCACACACATTTGGAACTCTCCTGGGTACCCTCACACATATTATTCCGTCATTTAGTGGATATTTTCACAAAAAAGTGAAATTTTCAAAAATCAAGAAACTTGGCTGAAAACGACTAAATATCAAGGACTCATTGGGCGAATCGCTCTGGAACTGAAATTGGAACGATCACTGACATTTGCCCTATCTGAAAGTCTGATAGACGCCGGAAAATTTACTAAGTACAAAAAAAAATTTTTTAAACTTTTTTCAATTTTACCCCCGTGGGATATATATTCTACCCACACACATTTGGAACTGTCCTGGAGTCCCCTCACACATATTATTCCCTCATTTAGTGGATATTTTCACAAAAAAGTGAAATTTTCAAAAATCCAGAAACTTGGCTGAAAACGACTAAATATCAAGGACTCATTGAGCGAATCGCTCTGGAACTGAAATCGGAACGATCACTGACATTTGCCCTATCTGAAAGTCTGATAGACGCCGGAAAATTGACTAGGTACAAAAAAAATTTTTTTGAAACTTTTTGCAATTTTACCCCCGTGGGATATATATTCTACCCACACACATTTGGAACTCTCCTGGGGTACCCTCACACATATTATTCCCTCATTTAGTGGATATTTTCACAAAAAAGTGAAATTTTCAAAAATCAAGAAAATTGGCTGAAAACGACTAAATATCAAGGACTCATTGGGCGAGTCAATCTGGAACTGAAATCGGAACGCTCACTGACATTTCCTCTATCTGAAAGTCTGATAAACGTCGGAAAAATGAATAAGTCCAAAAAAAAATTTTTTTAATTTTTTCAATTTTACCCCCGTGGGATATATATTCTACCCACACACATTTGGAACTCTCCTGGGGTACCCTCACACATATTATTCCCTCATTTAGTGGATATTTTCACAAAAAAGTGAAATTTTCAAAAATCCAGAAAATTGGCTGAAAAAGACTAAACATCAAGGACACATTGGGTGAATCGATCTGGAACTGAAATCGGAACGATCACTGACATTTGCCCTATCTGAAAGTCTGGTAGACGCCGGAAAATTGACTAAGTACAAAAAAAAATTGTTTTAAACTTTTTTCAATTTTACCCCCGTGGGATGTATATTCTACCCACACACATTTGGAACTCTCCTGGGTACCCTCACACATATTATTCCGTCATTTAGTGGATATTTTCACAAAAAAGTGAAATTTTCAAAAATCAAGAAACTTGGCTGAAAACGACTAAATATCAAGGACTCATTGGGCGAATCGCTCTGGAACTGAAATTGGAACGATCACTGACATTTGCCCTATCTGAAAGTCTGATAGACGCCGGAAAATTTACTAAGTACAAAAAAAAATTTTTTAAACTTTTTTCAATTTTACCCCCGTGGGATATATATTCTACCCACACACATTTGGAACTGTCCTGGAGTCCCCTCACACATATTATTCCCTCATTTAGTGGATATTTTCACAAAAAAGTGAAATTTTCAAAAATCCAGAAACTTGGCTGAAAACGACTAAATATCAAGGACTCATTGAGCGAATCGCTCTGGAACTGAAATCGGAACGATCACTGACATTTGCCCTATCTGAAAGTCTGATAGACGCCGGAAAATTGACTAGGTACAAAAAAAATTTTTTTGAAACTTTTTGCAATTTTACCCCCGTGGGATATATATTCTACCCACACACATTTGGAACTCTCCTGGGGTACCCTCACACATATTATTCCCTCATTTAGTGGATATTTTCACAAAAAAGTGAAATTTTCAAAAATCAAGAAAATTGGCTGAAAACGACTAAATATCAAGGACTCATTGGGCGAGTCGATCTGGAACTGAAATCGGAACGCTCACTGACATTTCCTCTATCTGAAAGTCTGATAAACGTCGGAAAAATGAATAAGTCCAAAAAAAAATTTTTTCAACTTTTTTAAATTTTACCCCCGTGGGATATATATTCTACCCACACACATTTGGAACTCTCCTGGGGTACCCTCACACATATTATTCCCTCATTTAGTGGATATTTTCATAAAAAAGTGAAATTTTCAAAAATCCAGAAACTTGGCTGAAAATGACTAAATATCAAGGACTCATTGGGCGAATCGCTCTGGAACTGAAATCGGAACGATCACTGACATTTGCCCTATGTGAAAGTCTGATAGACGCCGGAAAATTGACTAAGTACAAAAAAAATTTTTTTTCAACTTTTTTCAATTTTACCCCCGTGTGATATATATTCTACCCACACACATTTGGATCTCTCCTGGGGTACCCTCACACATATTATTCCCTCATTTAGTGGATATTTTCACAAAAAAGTGAAATTTTCAAAAATCAAGAAAATTGGCTGAAAACGACTAAATATCAAGGACTAATTGGGCGAATCGATCTGGAACTGAAATGGGAATGCTCACTGACATTTCCTCTATCTGAAAGTCTGATAAATGTCGGAAAAATGAATAAGTCCAAAAAAAAATTTTTTCAACTTTTTTCAATTTTACCCCCGTGGGATATATATTCTACCCACACACATTTGGAACTTTCCTGGGGTACCCTCACACATATTATTCCCTCATTTAGTGGATATTATCACAAAAAAGTGAAATTTTCAAAAATCCAGAAACTTGGCTGAAAACGACTAAATATCAAGGACTCATTGGGCGAATCGCTTTGGAACTGAAATCGGAACGCTCACTGACATTTCCCCTATCTGAAAGTCTGATAAACGGCGGAAAAATGAATAAGTCCAAAAAAAAAACTTTTTCAACTTTTTTCAATTTTACCCCCGTGGGATATATATTCTACCCTCACACATTTGGAACTCTCCTGGGGTATCCTCACACATATTATTCCCTCATTTAGTGGATATTATCACAAAAAAGTGAAATTTTCAAAAATCCAGAAAATTGGCTGAAAAAGACTAAACATCAAGGACTCAATGGGTAAATCGATCTGGAACTGAAATCGGAACGATCACTGACATTTGCCCTATCTGAAAGTCTGGTAGACGCCGGAAAATTGACTAAGTACAAAAAAAAATTTTTTTAAACTTCTTTCAATTTTACCCCCGTGGGATATATATTCTACCCACACACATTTGGAACTCTCCTGGAGTCCCCTCACACATATTATTCCCTCATTTAGTGGATATTTTCACAAAAAAGTTAAATTTTCAAAAATCCAGAACATTGGCTGAAATTGACTAAATATCAAGGACTCATTGGGCGAATCGCTTTGGAACTGAAATTGGAACGCTCACTGACATTTCCTCTATCTGAAAGTCTGATAAACGGCGGAAAAATGAATGAGTCCAAAAAAAAAAATTTTTCAACTTTTTTCAATTTTACCCCCGTGGGATATATATTCTACCCACACACATTTGGAACTCTCCTGGGGTACCCTCACACATATTATTCCCTCATTTAGTGGATATTTTCACAAAAAAGTGAAATTTTCAAAAATCAAGAAACTTGGCTGAAAACGACTAAATATCAAGGACTCATTGGGCGAATCGCTCTGGAACTGAAATCGGAACGATCACTGACATTTGCCCTATCTGAAAGTCTGATAAACGTCGGAAAAATGAATAAGTCATAAAAAAATTTTTTTTCAACTTTTTTCAATTTTACCCCCGTGGGATATATATTCTACCCACACACATCTGGAACTCTCCTGGGGTACACTCACACATATTATTCCCTCATTTAGTGGATATTATCACAAAAAAGTGAAATTTTCAAAAATCCAGAAAATTGGCTGAAAAAGACTAAATATCAAGGACTCATTGGGTGAATCGATCTGGAACTGAAATCGGAACGCTCACTGACATTTCCTCTATCGGAAAGTCTGATAAACGTTGGAAAAATGACTAAGTCCAAAAAAAATTTTTTTTCAACCTTTTTCTATTTTACCCCCGTGTGATATATATTCTACGCACACATTTTAATCTCTCCTGGGGTACCCTCACACATATTATTCCCTCAATTAGTGGATATTTTCACAAAAAAGTGAAATTTTCAAAAATTAAGAAAATTGGCTGAAAACGACTAAATATCAAGGACTCGTTGGGCGAATCGATCTGGAAGTGAAATCTGGATGCTCACTGACATTTCCTCCATCTGAAAGTCTGATCAATGTCGGAAAAATGAATAAGTCCAAAAAAAAATTTTTAAAATTTTTTCAATTTTACCCCCGTGGGATATATATTCTACCCACACACATTTGGAACTCTCCTGGGGTACCCTCACACATATTATTCGCTCATTTAGTGGATATTTTCACAAAAAAGTGAAATTTTCAAAAATCCAGAAAATTGGCTGAAAAAGACTAAACATCAAGGACACATTGGGTGAATCGATCTGGAACTGAAATCGTAACGATCACTGACATTTGCCCTATCTGAAAGTCTGGTAGACGCCGGAAAATTGACTAAGTACAAAAAAAAATTGTTTTAAACTTTTTTCAATTTTACCCCCGTGGGATATATATTCTACCCACACACATTTCGAACTCTCCTGGGGTACCCTCACACATATTATTCCGTCATTTAGTGGATATTTTCACAAAAAAGTGAAATTTTCAAAAATCAAGAAACTTGGCTGAAAACGACTAAATATCAAGGACTCATTGGGCGAATCGCTCTGGAACTGAAATTGGAACGATCACTGACATTTGCCCTATCTGAAAGTCTGATAGACGCCGGAAAATTGACGAAGTACAAAAAAAAATTTTTTAAACTTTTTTCAATTTTACCCCCGTGGGATATATATTCTACCCACACACATTTGGAACTGTCCTGGAGTCCCCTCACACATATTATTCCCTCATTTAGTGGATATTTTCACAAAAAAGTTAAATTTTCAAAAATCCAGAACATTGGCTGAAATTGACTAAATATCAAGGACTCATTGGGCGAATCGCTTTGGAACTGAAATTGGAACGCTCACTGACATTTCCTCTATCTGAAAGTCTGATAAACGGCGGAAAAATGAATGAGTCCAAAAAAAAAAATTTTTCAACTTTTTTCAATTTTACCCCCGTGGGATATATATTCTACCCACACACATTTGGAACTCTCCTGGGGTACCCTCACACATATTATTCCCTCATTTAGTGGATATTTTCACAAAAAAAGTGAAATTTTCAAAAATCAAGAAACTTGGCTGAAAACGACTAAATATCAAGGACTCATTGGGCGAATCGCTCTGGAACTGAAATCGGAACGATCACTGACATTTGCCCTATCTGAAAGTCTGATAAACGTCGGAAAAATGAATAAGTCATAAAAAAATTTTTTTTCAACTTTTTTCAATTTTACCCCCGTGGGATATATATTCTACCCACACACATCTGGAACTCTCCTGGGGTACCCTCACACATATTATTCCCTCATTTAGTGGATATTATCACAAAAAAGTGAAATTTTCAAAAATCCAGAAAATTGGCTGAAAAAGACTAAATATCAAGGACTCATTGGGTGAATCGATCTGGAACTGAAATCGGAACGCTCACTGACATTTCCTCTATCGGAAAGTCTGATAAACGTTGGAAAAATGACTAAGTCCAAAAAAAATTTTTTTTCAACCTTTTTCTATTTTACCCCCGTGTGATATATATTCTACGCACACATTTTAATCTCTCCTGGGGTACCCTCACACATATTATTCCCTCAATTAGTGGATATTTTCACAAAAAAGTGAAATTTTCAAAAATTAAGAAAATTGGCTGAAAACGACTAAATATCAAGGACTCGTTGGGCGAATCGATCTGGAAGTGAAATCGGGATGCTCACTGACATTTCCTCCATCTGAAAGTCTGATCAATGTCGGAAAAATGAATAAGTCCAAAAAAAAATTTTTAAAATTTTTTCAATTTTACCCCCGTGGGATATATATTCTACCCACACACATTTGGAACTCTCCTGGGGTACCCTCACACATATTATTCGCTCATTTAGTGGATATTTTCACAAAAAAGTGAAATTTTCAAAAATCCAGAAAATTGGCTGAAAAAGACTAAACATCAAGGACACATTGGGTGAATCGATCTGGAACTGAAATCGTAACGATCACTGACATTTGCCCTATCTGAAAGTCTGGTAGACGCCGGAAAATTGACTAAGTACAAAAAAAAATTGTTTTAAACTTTTTTCAATTTTACCCCCGTGGGATATATATTCTACCCACACACATTTGGAACTCTCCTGGGGTACCCTCACACATATTATTCCGTCATTTAGTGGATATTTTCACAAAAAAGTGAAATTTTCAAAAATCAAGAAACTTGGCTGAAAACGACTAAATATCAAGGACTCATTGGGCGAATCGCTCTAGAACTGAAATTGGAACGATCACTGACATTTGCCCTATCTGAAAGTCTGATAGACGCCGGAAAATTTACTAAGTACAAAAAAAAATTTTTTAAACTTTTTTCAATTTTACCCCCGTGGGATATATATTCTATCCACACACATCTGGAACTCTCCTGGGGTACCCTCACACATATTATTCCCTCATTTAGTGGATATTATCACAAAAAAGTGAAATTTTCAAAAATCCAGAAAATTGGCTGAAAAAGACTAAATATCAAGGACTCATTGGGTGAATCGATCTGGAACTGAAATCGGAACGCTCACTGACATTTCCTCTATCTGAAAGTCTGATAAACGTTGGAAAAATGACTAAGTCCAAAAAAAATTTTTTTTCAACCTTTTTCTATTTTACCCCCGTGTGAAATATATTCTACCCACACACATTTGGAACTCTCCTGGGGTACCCTCACACATATTATTCCCTCATTTAGTGGATATTTTCACAAAAAAGTGAAATTTTCAAAAATCCAGAAACTTGGCTGAAAACGACTAAATATCAAGGACTCATTGAGCGAATCGCTCTGGAACTGAAATCGGAACGATCACTGACATTTGCCCTATCTGAAAGTCTGATAGACGCCGGAAAATTGACTAGGTACAAAAAAAATTTTTTTGAAACTTTTTGCAATTTTACCCCCGTGGGATATATATTCTACCCACACACATTTGGAACTCTCCTGGGGTACCCTCACACATATTATTCCCTCATTTAGTGGATATTTTCACAAAAAAGTGAAATTTTCAAAAATCAAGAAAATTGGCTGAAAACGACTAAATATCAAGGACTCATTGGGCGAGTCGATCTGGAACTGAAATCGGAACGCTCACTGACATTTCCTCTATCTGAAAGTCTGATAAACGTCGGAAAAATGAATAAGTCCAAAAAAATATTTTTTAAATTTTTTCAATTTTACCCCCGTGGGATATATATTCTACCCACACACATTTGGAACTCTCCTGGGGTACCCTCACACATATTATTCCCTCATTTAGTGGATATTTTCACAAAAAAGTGAAATTTTCAAAAATCCAGAAAATTGGCTGAAAAAGACTAAACATCAAGGACACATTGGGTGAATCGATCTGGAACTGAAATCGGAACGATCACTGACATTTGCCCTATCTGAAAGTCTGGTAGACGCCGGAAAATTGACTAAGTACAAAAAAAAATTGTTTTAAACTTTTTTCAATTTTACCCCCGTGGGATGTATATTCTACCCACACACATTTGGAACTCTCCTGGGTACCCTCACACATATTATTCTGTCATTTAGTGGATATTTTCACAAAAAAGTGAAATTTTCAAAAATCAAGAAACTTGGCTGAAAACGACTAAATATCAAGGACTCATTGGGCGAATCGCTCTGGAACTGAAATTGGAACGATCACTGACATTTGCCCTATCTGAAAGTCTGATAGACGCCGGAAAATTTACTAAGTACAAAAAAAAATTTTTTAAACTTTTTTCAATTTTACCCCCGTGGGATATATATTCTACCCACACACATTTGGAACTGTCCTGGAGTCCCCTCACACATATTATTCCCTCATTTAGTGGATATTTTCACAAAAAAGTGAAATTTTCAAAAATCCAGAAACTTGGCTGAAAACGACTAAATATCAAGGACTCATTGAGCGAATCGCTCTGGAACTGAAATCGGAACGATCACTGACATTTGCCCTATCTGAAAGTCTGATAGACGCCGGAAAATTGACTAGGTACAAAAAAAATTTTTTTGAAACTTTTTGCAATTTTACCCCCGTGGGATATATATTCTACCCACACACATTTGGAACTCTCCTGGGGTACCCTCACACATATTATTCCCTCATTTAGTGGATATTTTCACAAAAAAGTGAAATTTTCAAAAATCAAGAAAATTGGCTGAAAACGACTAAATATCAAGGACTCATTGGGCGAGTCAATCTGGAACTGAAATCGGAACGCTCACTGACATTTCCTCTATCTGAAAGTCTGATAAACGTCGGAAAAATGAATAAGTCCAAAAAAAAATTTTTTTAATTTTTTCAATTTTACCCCCGTGGGATATATATTCTACCCACACACATTTGGAACTCTCCTGGGGTACCCTCACACATATTATTCCCTCATTTAGTGGATATTTTCACAAAAAAGTGAAATTTTCAAAAATCCAGAAAATTGGCTGAAAAAGACTAAACATCAAGGACACATTGGGTGAATCGATCTGGAACTGAAATCGGAACGATCACTGACATTTGCCCTATCTGAAAGTCTGGTAGACGCCGGAAAATTGACTAAGTACAAAAAAAAATTGTTTTAAACTTTTTTCAATTTTACCCCCGTGGGATGTATATTCTACCCACACACATTTGGAACTCTCCTGGGTACCCTCACACATATTATTCCGTCATTTAGTGGATATTTTCACAAAAAAGTGAAATTTTCAAAAATCAAGAAACTTGGCTGAAAACGACTAAATATCAAGGACTCATTGGGCGAATCGCTCTGGAACTGAAATTGGAACGATCACTGACATTTGCCCTATCTGAAAGTCTGATAGACGCCGGAAAATTTACTAAGTACAAAAAAAAATTTTTTAAACTTTTTTCAATTTTACCCCCGTGGGATATATATTCTACCCACACACATTTGGAACTGTCCTGGAGTCCCCTCACACATATTATTCCCTCATTTAGTGGATATTTTCACAAAAAAGTGAAATTTTCAAAAATCCAGAAACTTGGCTGAAAACGACTAAATATCAAGGACTCATTGAGCGAATCGCTCTGGAACTGAAATCGGAACGATCACTGACATTTGCCCTATCTGAAAGTCTGATAGACGCCGGAAAATTGACTAGGTACAAAAAAAATTTTTTTGAAACTTTTTGCAATTTTACCCCCGTGGGATATATATTCTACCCACACACATTTGGAACTCTCCTGGGGTACCCTCACACATATTATTCCCTCATTTAGTGGATATTTTCACAAAAAAGTGAAATTTTCAAAAATCAAGAAAATTGGCTGAAAACGACTAAATATCAAGGACTCATTGGGCGAGTCGATCTGGAACTGAAATCGGAACGCTCACTGACATTTCCTCTATCTGAAAGTCTGATAAACGTCGGAAAAATGAATAAGTCCAAAAAAAAATTTTTTCAACTTTTTTAAATTTTACCCCCGTGGGATATATATTCTACCCACACACATTTGGAACTCTCCTGGGGTACCCTCACACATATTATTCCCTCATTTAGTGGATATTTTCATAAAAAAGTGAAATTTTCAAAAATCCAGAAACTTGGCTGAAAATGACTAAATATCAAGGACTCATTGGGCGAATCGCTCTGGAACTGAAATCGGAACGATCACTGACATTTGCCCTATGTGAAAGTCTGATAGACGCCGGAAAATTGACTAAGTACAAAAAAAATTTTTTTTCAACTTTTTTCAATTTTACTCCCGTGTGATATATATTCTACCCACACACATTTGGATCTCTCCTGGGGTACCCTCACACATATTATTCCCTCATTTAGTGGATATTTTCACAAAAAAGTGAAATTTTCAAAAATCAAGAAAATTGGCTGAAAACGACTAAATATCAAGGACTAATTGGGCGAATCGATCTGGAACTGAAATGGGAATGCTCACTGACATTTCCTCTATCTGAAAGTCTGATAAATGTCGGAAAAATGAATAAGTCCAAAAAAAAATTTTTTCAACTTTTTTCAATTTTACCCCCGTGGGATATATATTCTACCCACACACATTTGGAACTTTCCTGGGGTACCCTCACACATATTATTCCCTCATTTAGTGGATATTATCACAAAAAAGTGAAATTTTCAAAAATCCAGAAACTTGGCTGAAAACGACTAAATATCAAGGACTCATTGGGCGAATCGCTTTGGAACTGAAATCGGAACGCTCACTGACATTTCCCCTATCTGAAAGTCTGATAAACGGCGGAAAAATGAATAAGTCCAAAAAAAAAACTTTTTCAACTTTTTTCAATTTTACCCCCGTGGGATATATATTCTACCCTCACACATTTGGAACTCTCCTGGGGTATCCTCACACATATTATTCCCTCATTTAGTGGATATTATCACAAAAAAGTGAAATTTTCAAAAATCCAGAAAATTGGCTGAAAAAGACTAAACATCAAGGACTCAATGGGTAAATCGATCTGGAACTGAAATCGGAACGATCACTGACATTTGCCCTATCTGAAAGTCTGGTAGACGCCGGAAAATTGACTAAGTACAAAAAAAAATTTTTTTAAACTTCTTTCAATTTTACCCCCGTGGGATATATATTCTACCCACACACATTTGAATCTCTCCTGGGGTACCCTCACACATATTATTCCCTCATTTAGTGGATATTTTCACAAAAAAGTGAAATTTTCAAAAATCAAGAAAATTGGCTGAAAACGACTAAATATCAAGGACTCATTGGGCGAGTCGATCTGGAACTGAAATCGGAACGCTCACTGACATTTCCTCTATCTGAAAGTCTGATAAACGTCGGAAAAATGAATAAGTCCAAAAAAAAATTTTTTCAACTTTTTTAAATTTTACCCCCGTGGGATATATATTCTACCCACACACATTTGGAACTCTCCTGGGGTACCCTCACACATATTATTCCCTCATTTAGTGGATATTTTCACAAAAAAGTGAAATTTTCAAAAATCAAGAAACTTGGCTGAAAATGACTAAATATCAACGACTCATTGGGCGAATCGCTCTGGAACTGAAATCGGAACGATCACTGACATTTGCCCTATCTGAAAGTCTGATAAACGTCGGAAAAATGAATAAGTCCAAAAAAAATTTTTTTCAACTTTTTTCAATTTTACCCCCGTGGGATATATATTCTACCCACACACATTTGGATCTCTCCTGCGGTACCCTCACACAAGTTATTCCCTCATTTAGTGGATATTTTCACAAAAAAGTGAAATTTTCAAAAATCCAGAAACTTGGCTGAAAACGACTAAATATCAAGGACTCATTGCGCGAATCGCTCTGGAACTGAAATCGGAACGATCACTGACATTTGCCCTATCTGAAAGTCTGATAAACGTCGGAAAAATGAATAAGTCCAAAAAAAATTTTTTTCAACTTTTTTCAATTTTACCCCCGTGGGATATATATTCTACCCACACACATTTGGATCTCTCCTGCGGTACCCTCACACATATTATTCCCTCATTTAGTGGATATTTTCACAAAAAAGTGAAATTTTCAAAAATCAAGAAAATTGGCTGAAAACGACTAAATATCAAGGACTCATTGGGCGAATCGATCTGGAACTGAAATGGGAATGCTCACTGACATTTCCTCTATCTGAAAGTCTGATAAACGTCGGAAAAATGAATAAGTCCAAATAAAAATTTTTTCAACTTTTTTCAATTTTACCCCCGTGGGATATATATTCTACCCACACACATTTGGAACTCTCCTGGGGTACCCTCACACAAGTTATTCCCTCATTTAGTGGATATTTTCACAAAAAAGTGAAATTTTCAAAAATCCAGAAACTTGGCTGAAAACGACTAAATATCAAGGACTCATTGGGCGAATCGCTTTGGAACTGAAATCGGAACGATCACTGACATTTGCCCTATCTGAAAGTCTGGTAGACGCCGGAAAATTGACTAAGTACAAAAAAAAATTTTTTTTTAACTTTTTTCAATTTTACCCCCGTGGGATATATATTCTACCCACACACATTTGGAACTCTCCTGGGGTCCCCTCACACATATTATTCCCTCATTTAGTGGATATTTTCACAAAAAAGTGAAATTTTCAAAAATCCAGAACATTGGCTGAAATTGACTAAATATCAAGGACTCATTGGGCTAATCGCTTTGGAACTGAAATCGGAACGCTCACTGACATTTCCTCTATCTGAAAGTCTGATAAACGTCGGAAAAATGAATAAGTCCAAAAAAAAATTTTTTTAACTTTTTTCAATTTTACCCCCGTGGGATATATATTCTACCCACACACATTTTGAACTCTCCTGGGGTACCCTCACACATATTATTCCCTCATTTAGTGGATATTTTCACAAAAAAGTAAAATTTTCAAAAATCCAGAAACTTGGCTAAAAACGACTAAATATCAAGGACTCATTGGGCGAATCGCTCTGGAACTGAAATCGGAACGCTCACTGACATTTCCCCTATCTGAAAGTCTGATAAACGGCGGAAAAATGAATAAGTCCAAAAAAAAAATTTTTTCCACTTTTTTCAATTTTACCCCCGTGGGATATATATTCTACCCACACACATTTGGAACTCTCCTGGGGTCCCCTCACACATATTATTCCCTCATTTAGTGGATATTTTCACAAAAAAGTGAAATTTTCAAAAATCCAGAAAATTGGCTGAAAACGACTAAATATCAAGGACTCATTGGGTGAATCGATCTGGAACTGAAATCGGAACGATCACTGACATTTGCCCTATCTGAAAGTCTGGTAGATGCCGGAAAATTGACTAAGTACAAAAAAAAATTTTTTTAAACTTTTTTCAATTTTACCCCGTGGGATATATATTCTACCCACACACATTTGGAACTCTCCTGGGGTACCCTCACACATATTATTCCCTCATTTAGTGGATATTTTCACAAAAAAAGTGAAATTTTCAAAAATCAAGAAACTTGGCTGAAAACGACTAAATATCAAGGACTCATTGGGCGAATCGCTCTGGAACTGAAATCGGAACGATCACTGACATTTGCCCTATCTGAAAGTCTGATAGACGCCGGAAAATTGACTAAGTACAAAAAAAAATTTTTTAAACTTTTTTCAATTTTACCCCCGTGTGATATATATTCTACCCACACACATTTGGATCTCTCCTGGGGTACCCTCACACATATTATTCCCTCATTTAGTGGATATTTTCACAAAAAAGTGAAATTTTCAAAAATCCAGAAAATTGGCTGAAAAAGACTAAACATCAAGGACACATTGGGTGAATCGATCTGGAACTGAAATCGGAACGATCACTGACATTTGCCCTATCTGAAAGTCTGGTAGACGCCGGAAAATTGACTAAGTACAAAAAAAAATTGTTTTAAACTTTTTTCAATTTTACCCCCGTGGGATGTATATTCTACCCACACACATTTGGAACTCTCCTGGGTACCCTCACACATATTATTCCGTCATTTAGTGGATATTTTCACAAAAAAGTGAAATTTTCAAAAATCAAGAAACTTGGCTGAAAACGACTAAATATCAAGGACTCATTGGGCGAATCGCTCTGGAACTGAAATTGGAACGATCACTGACATTTGCCCTATCTGAAAGTCTGATAGACGCCGGAAAATTTACTAAGTACAAAAAAAAATTTTTTAAACTTTTTTCAATTTTACCCCCGTGGGATATATATTCTACCCACACACATTTGGAACTGTCCTGGAGTCCCCTCACACATATTATTCCCTCATTTAGTGGATATTTTCACAAAAAAGTGAAATTTTCAAAAATCCAGAAACTTGGCTGAAAACGACTAAATATCAAGGACTCATTGAGCGAATCGCTCTGGAACTGAAATCGGAACGATCACTGACATTTGCCCTATCTGAAAGTCTGATAGACGCCGGAAAATTGACTAGGTACAAAAAAAATTTTTTTGAAACTTTTTGCAATTTTACCCCCGTGGGATATATATTCTACCCACACACATTTGGAACTCTCCTGGGGTACCCTCACACATATTATTCCCTCATTTAGTGGATATTTTCACAAAAAAGTGAAATTTTCAAAAATCAAGAAAATTGGCTGAAAACGACTAAATATCAAGGACTCATTGGGCGAGTCAATCTGGAACTGAAATCGGAACGCTCACTGACATTTCCTCTATCTGAAAGTCTGATAAACGTCGGAAAAATGAATAAGTCCAAAAAAAAATTTTTTTAATTTTTTCAATTTTACCCCCGTGGGATATATATTCTACCCACACACATTTGGAACTCTCCTGGGGTACCCTCACACATATTATTCCCTCATTTAGTGGATATTTTCACAAAAAAGTGAAATTTTCAAAAATCCAGAAAATTGGCTGAAAAAGACTAAACATCAAGGACACATTGGGTGAATCGATCTGGAACTGAAATCGGAACGATCACTGACATTTGCCCTATCTGAAAGTCTGGTAGACGCCGGAAAATTGACTAAGTACAAAAAAAAATTGTTTTAAACTTTTTTCAATTTTACCCCCGTGGGATGTATATTCTACCCACACACATTTGGAACTCTCCTGGGTACCCTCACACATATTATTCCGTCATTTAGTGGATATTTTCACAAAAAAGTGAAATTTTCAAAAATCAAGAAACTTGGCTGAAAACGACTAAATATCAAGGACTCATTGGGCGAATCGCTCTGGAACTGAAATTGGAACGATCACTGACATTTGCCCTATCTGAAAGTCTGATAGACGCCGGAAAATTTACTAAGTACAAAAAAAAATTTTTTAAACTTTTTTCAATTTTACCCCCGTGGGATATATATTCTACCCACACACATTTGGAACTGTCCTGGAGTCCCCTCACACATATTATTCCCTCATTTAGTGGATATTTTCACAAAAAAGTGAAATTTTCAAAAATCCAGAAACTTGGCTGAAAACGACTAAATATCAAGGACTCATTGAGCGAATCGCTCTGGAACTGAAATCGGAACGATCACTGACATTTGCCCTATCTGAAAGTCTGATAGACGCCGGAAAATTGACTAGGTACAAAAAAAATTTTTTTGAAACTTTTTGCAATTTTACCCCCGTGGGATATATATTCTACCCACACACATTTGGAACTCTCCTGGGGTACCCTCACACATATTATTCCCTCATTTAGTGGATATTTTCACAAAAAAGTGAAATTTTCAAAAATCAAGAAAATTGGCTGAAAACGACTAAATATCAAGGACTCATTGGGCGAGTCGATCTGGAACTGAAATCGGAACGCTCACTGACATTTCCTCTATCTGAAAGTCTGATAAACGTCGGAAAAATGAATAAGTCCAAAAAAAAATTTTTTCAACTTTTTTAAATTTTACCCCCGTGGGATATATATTCTACCCACACACATTTGGAACTCTCCTGGGGTACCCTCACACATATTATTCCCTCATTTAGTGGATATTTTCATAAAAAAGTGAAATTTTCAAAAATCCAGAAACTTGGCTGAAAATGACTAAATATCAAGGACTCATTGGGCGAATCGCTCTGGAACTGAAATCGGAACGATCACTGACATTTGCCCTATGTGAAAGTCTGATAGACGCCGGAAAATTGACTAAGTACAAAAAAAATTTTTTTTCAACTTTTTTCAATTTTACTCCCGTGTGATATATATTCTACCCACACACATTTGGATCTCTCCTGGGGTACCCTCACACATATTATTCCCTCATTTAGTGGATATTTTCACAAAAAAGTGAAATTTTCAAAAATCAAGAAAATTGGCTGAAAACGACTAAATATCAAGGACTAATTGGGCGAATCGATCTGGAACTGAAATGGGAATGCTCACTGACATTTCCTCTATCTGAAAGTCTGATAAATGTCGGAAAAATGAATAAGTCCAAAAAAAAATTTTTTCAACTTTTTTCAATTTTACCCCCGTGGGATATATATTCTACCCACACACATTTGGAACTTTCCTGGGGTACCCTCACACATATTATTCCCTCATTTAGTGGATATTATCACAAAAAAGTGAAATTTTCAAAAATCCAGAAACTTGGCTGAAAACGACTAAATATCAAGGACTCATTGGGCGAATCGCTTTGGAACTGAAATCGGAACGCTCACTGACATTTCCCCTATCTGAAAGTCTGATAAACGGCGGAAAAATGAATAAGTCCAAAAAAAAAACTTTTTCAACTTTTTTCAATTTTACCCCCGTGGGATATATATTCTACCCTCACACATTTGGAACTCTCCTGGGGTATCCTCACACATATTATTCCCTCATTTAGTGGATATTATCACAAAAAAGTGAAATTTTCAAAAATCCAGAAAATTGGCTGAAAAAGACTAAACATCAAGGACTCAATGGGTAAATCGATCTGGAACTGAAATCGGAACGATCACTGACATTTGCCCTATCTGAAAGTCTGGTAGACGCCGGAAAATTGACTAAGTACAAAAAAAAATTTTTTTAAACTTCTTTCAATTTTACCCCCGTGGGATATATATTCTACCCACACACATTTGAATCTCTCCTGGGGTACCCTCACACATATTATTCCCTCATTTAGTGGATATTTTCACAAAAAAGTGAAATTTTCAAAAATCAAGAAAATTGGCTGAAAACGACTAAATATCAAGGACTCATTGGGCGAGTCGATCTGGAACTGAAATCGGAACGCTCACTGACATTTCCTCTATCTGAAAGTCTGATAAACGTCGGAAAAATGAATAAGTCCAAAAAAAAATTTTTTCAACTTTTTTAAATTTTACCCCCGTGGGATATATATTCTACCCACACACATTTGGAACTCTCCTGGGGTACCCTCACACATATTATTCCCTCATTTAGTGGATATTTTCACAAAAAAGTGAAATTTTCAAAAATCAAGAAACTTGGCTGAAAATGACTAAATATCAACGACTCATTGGGCGAATCGCTCTGGAACTGAAATCGGAACGATCACTGACATTTGCCCTATCTGAAAGTCTGATAAACGTCGGAAAAATGAATAAGTCCAAAAAAAATTTTTTTCAACTTTTTTCAATTTTACCCCCGTGGGATATATATTCTACCCACACACATTTGGATCTCTCCTGCGGTACCCTCACACAAGTTATTCCCTCATTTAGTGGATATTTTCACAAAAAAGTGAAATTTTCAAAAATCCAGAAACTTGGCTGAAAACGACTAAATATCAAGGACTCATTGCGCGAATCGCTCTGGAACTGAAATCGGAACGATCACTGACATTTGCCCTATCTGAAAGTCTGATAAACGTCGGAAAAATGAATAAGTCCAAAAAAAATTTTTTTCAACTTTTTTCAATTTTACCCCCGTGGGATATATATTCTACCCACACACATTTGGATCTCTCCTGCGGTACCCTCACACATATTATTCCCTCATTTAGTGGATATTTTCACAAAAAAGTGAAATTTTCAAAAATCAAGAAAATTGGCTGAAAACGACTAAATATCAAGGACTCATTGGGCGAATCGATCTGGAACTGAAATGGGAATGCTCACTGACATTTCCTCTATCTGAAAGTCTGATAAACGTCGGAAAAATGAATAAGTCCAAATAAAAATTTTTTCAACTTTTTTCAATTTTACCCCCGTGGGATATATATTCTACCCACACACATTTGGAACTCTCCTGGGGTACCCTCACACAAGTTATTCCCTCATTTAGTGGATATTTTCACAAAAAAGTGAAATTTTCAAAAATCCAGAAACTTGGCTGAAAACGACTAAATATCAAGGACTCATTGGGCGAATCGCTTTGGAACTGAAATCGGAACGATCACTGACATTTGCCCTATCTGAAAGTCTGGTAGACGCCGGAAAATTGACTAAGTACAAAAAAAAAATTTTTTTTAACTTTTTTCAATTTTACCCCCGTGGGATATATATTCTACCCACACACATTTGGAACTCTCCTGGGGTCCCCTCACACATATTATTCCCTCATTTAGTGGATATTTTCACAAAAAAGTGAAATTTTCAAAAATCCAGAACATTGGCTGAAATTGACTAAATATCAAGGACTCATTGGGCTAATCGCTTTGGAACTGAAATCGGAACGCTCACTGACATTTCCTCTATCTGAAAGTCTGATAAACGTCGGAAAAATGAATAAGTCCAAAAAAAAATTTTTTTAACTTTTTTCAATTTTACCCCCGTGGGATATATATTCTACCCACACACATTTTGAACTCTCCTGGGGTACCCTCACACATATTATTCCCTCATTTAGTGGATATTTTCACAAAAAAGTAAAATTTTCAAAAATCCAGAAACTTGGCTAAAAACGACTAAATATCAAGGACTCATTGGGCGAATCGCTCTGGAACTGAAATCGGAACGCTCACTGACATTTCCCCTATCTGAAAGTCTGATAAACGGCGGAAAAATGAATAAGTCCAAAGAAAAAATTTTTTCCACTTTTTTCAATTTTACCCCCGTGGGATATATATTCTACCCACACACATTTGGAACTCTCCTGGGGTCCCCTCACACATATTATTCCCTCATTTAGTGGATATTTTCACAAAAAAGTGAAATTTTCAAAAATCCAGAAAATTGGCTGAAAACGACTAAATATCAAGGACTCATTGGGTGAATCGATCTGGAACTGAAATCGGAACGATCACTGACATTTGCCCTATCTGAAAGTCTGGTAGATGCCGGAAAATTGACTAAGTACAAAAAAAAATTTTTTTAAACTTTTTTCAATTTTACCCCGTGGGATATATATTCTACCCACACACATTTGGAACTCTCCTGGGGTACCCTCACACATATTATTCCCTCATTTAGTGGATATTTTCACAAAAAAAGTGAAATTTTCAAAAATCAAGAAACTTGGCTGAAAACGACTAAATATCAAGGACTCATTGGGCGAATCGCTCTGGAACTGAAATCGGAACGATCACTGACATTTGCCCTATCTGAAAGTCTGATAGACGCCGGAAAATTGACTAAGTACAAAAAAAAATTTTTTAAACTTTTTTCAATTTTACCCCCGTGTGATATATATTCTACCCACACACATTTGGATCTCTCCTGGGGTACCCTCACACATATTATTCTCTCATTTAGTGGATATTTTCCCAAAAAAGTCAAATTTTCAAAAATCCAGAAACTTGGCTGAAAACGACTAAATATCAAGGACTCATTGGGCGAATCGCTCTGGACCTGAAATCGGAACGATCACTGACATTTGCCCTATCTGAAAGTCTGATAGACGCCGGAAAATTGACTAAGTCCAAAAAAAATTTTTTTCAATTTTACCCCCGTGTGATATATATTCTACCCACACACATTTGGATCTCTCCTGGGGTACCCTCACACATATTATTCCCTCATTTAGTGGATATTTTCACAAAAAAGTGAAATTTTCAAAAATCCAGAAAATTGGCTGAAAAAGACTAAACATCAAGGACTCATTGGGTGAATCAATCTGGAACTGAAATCGGAGCGATCACTGACATTTGCCCTATCTGAAAGTCTGATAAACGGCGGAAAAATGAATAAGTCCAAAAAAAAAATTTTTTCAACTTTTTTCAATTTTACCCCCGTGGGATATATATTCTACCCACACACATTTGGATCTCTCCTGGGGTACCCTCACACATATTATTCCATCATTTAGTGGATATTTTCACAAAAAAGTGAAATTTTCAAAAATCAAGTAAATTGGCTGAAAACGACTAAATATCAAGGAGTCATTGGGCGAATCGCTCTGGAACTGAAATCGGAACGCTCACTGACATTTGCCCTATCTGAAAGTCTGATAAACGCCGGAAAAATGACTAAGTCCAAAAAAATTTTTTTTAAACTTTATTCAATTTTACCCCCGTGGGATATATATTCTACCCACACACATTTGGAACTCTCCTGGGGTACCCTCACACATATTATTCCCTCATTTAGTGGATATGTTCACAAAAAAAGTGAAATTTTCAAAAATCAGGAAAATTGGCTGAAAATGGCTAAATATGAAGGACTCATTGGGAGAATCGCTCTGGAACTGAAATCGGAACGCTCACTGACATTTCCTCTATCTGAAAGTCCGATAAACGTCGGAAAAATAAATAAGCCCAAAAAAAATTTTTTTTCAACTTTTTTAAATTTTACCCCCGTGGGATATATATTCTACCCACACACATTTGGATCTCTCCTGGGGTACCCTCACACATATTACTCCCTCATTTAGTGGATATTTTCACAAATAAGTGAAATTTTCAAAAATCCAGAAACTTGGCTGAAAACGACTAAATATCAAGGACTCATTGGGCGAATCGCTCTGGAACTGAAATCGGAACGATCACTGACATTTCCCCTATCTGAAAGTCTGATAAACGGCGGAAAAATGAATAAGTCCAAAAAAAAAAATTTTTAAACTTTTTTCAATTTTACCCCCGTGGGATATATATTCTACCCACACACATTTGGAACTCTCCTGGGGTACCCTCACACATATTATTCCCTCATTTAGTGGATATTTTCACAAAAAAGTGAAATTTTCAAAAATCCAGAAAATTGGCTGAAAATGACTAAATATCAAGGACTCATTGGGTGAATTGATCTGGAACTGAAATCGGAACGCTCACTGACATTTCCTCTATCTGAAAGTCTGATAAATGCCGGAAAAATGACTAAGTCCAAAAAAATTTTTTTTTAAACTTTTTTCAATTTTTCCCCTGTGTGATATATATTCTACCCACACACATTTGGATCTCTCCTGGGGTACCCTCACACATATTATTCCCTCATTTAGTGGTTATTTTCACAAAAAAGTGAAATTTTCAAAAATCAAGTAAATTGGCTGAAAACGACTAAATATCAAGGACTCATTGGGCGAATCGATCTGGAACTGAAATCGGAACGCTCACTGACATTTCCTCTATCTGAAAGTCAGATAAACGCCGGAAAAATGACTAAGGCCAAAAAAAAAAATTTTTCAATTTTTTTCAATTTTACCCCCGTGGGATATATATTCTACCCACATACATTTGGAACTCTCCTGGGGTACCCTCACACATATTATTCCCTCATTTAGTGGATATTTTCACAAAAAAGTGAAATTTTCAAAAATCCAGAAAATTGGCTGAAAAATACTAAATATCAAGGACAGATTGGGCGAATCGCTCTGGAACTGAAATCGGAACGCTCACTGTCATTTCCCCTATCTGAAAGTCTGATAAACGTCGGAAAAATGAATAAGTCCAAAAAAAAAATTTTTTCAACTTTTTCAATTTTACCCCCGTGGGATATATATTCTACCCACACACATTTGGAACTCTCCTGGGGTACCCTCACACATATTATTCCCTCATTTAGTGGATATGTTCACAAAAAAAGTGAAATTTTCAAAAATCAAGAAAATTGGCTGAAAACGACTAAATATGAAGGACTCATTGGGAGAATCGCTCTGGAACTGAAATCGGAACGCTCACTGTCATTTCCTCTATCTGAAAGTCAGATAAATGCCGGAAAAATGACTAAGTCCAAAAAAAAAAATTTTTCAATTTTTTTCAATTTTACCCCCGTGGGATATATATTCTACCCACATACATTTGGAACTCTCCTGGGGTACCCTCACACATATTATTCCCTCATTTAGTGGATATTTTCACCAAAAAAGTGAAATTTTCAAAAATCCAGAAAATTGGCTGAAAAAGACTAAATATCAAGGACTGATTGTGCGAATCGCTCTGGAACTGAAATCGGAACGCTCACTGTCATTTCCCCTATCTGAAAGTCTGATAAACGTCGGAAAAATGAATAAGTCCAAAAAAAATTTTTTTCAACTTTTTCAATTTTACCCCCATGGGATATATATTCTACCCACACACATTTGGAACTCTCCTGGGGTACTCTCACACATATTATTCCCTCATTTAGTGGATATTTTCTCAAAAAAGTGAAATTTTCAAAAATCCAGAAAATTGGCTGAAATTGACTAAATATCAAGGAGTCATTGGGCGAATTGCTCTGGAACTGAAATCGGAACGCTCACTGACATTTGCCCTATCTGAAAGTCTGATAAACGCCGGAAAAATGACTAAGTCCAAAAAAATTTTTTTTAAACTTTATTCAATTTTACCCCCGTGGGATATATATTCTACCCACACACATTTGGAACTCTCCTGGGGTACCCTCACACATATTATTCCCTCATTTAGTGGATATGTTCACAAAAAAAGTGAAATTTTCAAAAATCAAGAAAATTGGCTGAAAATGACTAAATATGAAGGACTCATTGGGAGAATCGCTCTGGAACTGAAATCGGAACGATCACTGACATTTCCCCTATCTGAAAGTCTGATAAACGGCGGAAAAATGAATAAGTCCAAAAAAAAAAATTTTTAAACTTTTTTCAATTTTACCCCCGTGGGACATATATTCTACCCACACACATTTGGATCTCTCCTGGGGTACCCTCACACATATTATTCCCTCATTTAGTGGATATTTTCACAAAAAAGTGAAATTTTCAAAAATCCAGAAACTTGGCTGAAAACGACTAAATATCAATGACTCATTGGGCGAATCGCTCTGGAACTGAAATCGGGACGCTCACTGACATTTCCCGTATCTGAAAGTCTGATAAGCGTTGGAAAAATGACTAAGTCCAAAAAAAAAAATTTTTAAACTTTTTTCAATTTTACCCCCGTGGGACATATATTCTACCCACACACATTTGGATCTCTCCTGGGGTACCCTCACACATATTATTCCCTCATTTAGTGGATATTTTCACAAAAAAGTGAAATTTTCAAAAATCCAGAAACTTGGCTGAAAATGACTAAATATCAAGGACTCATTGGGTGAATTGATCTGGAACTGAAATCGGAACGCTCACTGACATTTCCTCTATCTGAAAGTCTGATAAATGCCGGAAAAATGACTAAGTCCAAAAAAAAAAATTTTTCAATTTTTTTCAATTTTACCCCCGTGGGATATATATTCTACCCACATACATTTGGAACTCTCCTGGGGTACCCTCACACATATTATTCCCTCATTTAGTGGATATTTTCACAAAAAAGTGAAATTTTCAAAAATCCAGAAAATTGGCTGAAAAATACTAAATATCAAGGACTGATTGGGCGAATCGCTCTGGAACTGAAATCGGAACGCTCACTGACATTTGCCCTATCTGAAAGTCTGATAAACGTCGGAAAAATGACTAAGTCCAAAAAAATTTTTTTTAAACTTTATTCAATTTTATCCCCGTGGGATATATATTCTACCCACACACATTTGGAACTCTCCTGGGGTACCCTCACACATATTATTCCCTCATTTAGTAGATATTTTCACAAAAAAGTGAAATTTTCAAAAATCCAGAAAATTGGCTGAAAATGACTAAATATCAAGGACTCATTGGGTGAATTGATCTGGAACTGAAATCGGAACGCTCACTGACATTTCCTCTATCTGAAAGTCTGATAAATGCCGGAAAAATGACTAAGTCCAAAAAAAAAAATTTTTCAATTTTTTTCAATTTTACCCCCGTGGGATATATATTCTACCCACATACATTTGGAACTCTCCTGGGGTACCCTCACACATATTATTCCCTCATTTAGTGGATATTTTCACAAAAAAGTGAAATTTTCAAAAATCCAGAAAATTGGCTGAAAAATACTAAATATCAAGGACTGATTGGGCGAATCGCTCTGGAACTGAAATCGGAACGCTCACTGACATTTGCCCTATCTGAAAGTCTGATAAACGTCGGAAAAATGACTAAGTCCAAAAAAATTTTTTTTAAACTTTATTCAATTTTATCCCCGTGGGATATATATTCTACCCACACACATTTGGAACTCTCCTGGGGTACCCTCACACATATTATTCCCTCATTTAGTGGATATGTTCACAAAAAAAGTGAAATTTTCAAAAATCAAGAAAATTGGCTGAAAACTACTAAATATGAAGGACTCATTGGGAGAATCACTCTGGAACTGAAATCGGAACGCTCACTGACATTTCCTCTATCTGAAAGTCCGATAAACGTCGGAAAAATAAATAAGTCCAAAAAAAATTTTTTTTCAACTTTTTTCAATTTTACCCCCGTGGGATATATATTCTACCCACACAATTTGGAACTCTCCTGGGGTCCCCTCACACATATTATTCCCTCATTTAGTGGATATTTTCACAAAAAAGTGAAATTTTCAAAAATCCAGAAACTTGGCTGAAAACGACTAAATATCAAGGACTCATTGGGCGAATCGCTCTGGAACAGAAATCGGAACGCTCACTGACATTTCCCCTATCTGAAAGTCTGATAAACGGCGGAAAAATGAATAAGTCCAAAAAAAAATTTTTTTCAACTTTTTTCAATTTTACCCCCGTGGGATATATATTCTACCCACACACATTTGGAACTCTCCTGGGGTACCCTCACACATATTATTCCCTCATTTAGTGGATATTTTCACAAAAAAGTGAAATTTTCAAAAATCCAGAAACTTGTCTGAAAACGACTAAATATCAAGGACTCATTGGGCGAATCGCTCTGGAACTGAAATCGGAACGATCACTGACATTTCCCCTATCTGAAAGTCTGATAAACGGCGGAAAAATGAATAAGTCCAAAAAAAAAATTTTTTTCAACTTTTTTCAATTTTACCCCCGTGGGATATATTTTCTACCCACACACATTTGGAACTCTCCTGGGGTACCCTCACACATATTATTCCCTCATTTAGTGGATATTTTCACAAAAAAGTGAAATTTTCAAAAATCCAGAAACTTGGCTGAAAACGACTAAATATCAAGGACTCATTGGGTGAATTGATCTGGAATTGAAATCGGAACGCTCACTGACATTTCCTCTGTCTGAAAGTCTGATAAATGCCGGAAAAATGACTAAGTCCAAAAAAAATTTTTTTTTAAACTTTTTTCAATTTTACCCCTGTGTGATATATATTCTACCCACACACATTTGGATCTCTCCTGGGGTACCCTCACACATATTATTCCCTCATTTAGTGGATATTTTCATAAAAAAGTGAAATTTTCAAAATTCCAGAAACTTGGCTGAAAACGACTAAATATCAAGGACTCATTGGGCGAATCGCTCTGGAACTGAAATCGGGATGCTCACTGACATTTCCCCTATCTGAAAGTTTGATAAACGTTGGAAAAATGACTAAGTCCAAAAAAAAAAATTTTTAAACTTTTTTCAATTTTACCCCCGTGGGATATATATTCTACCCACATACATTTGGAACTCTCCTGGGGTACCCTCACACATATTATTCCCTCATTTAGTGGATATTTTCACAAAAAAAGTGAAATTTTCAAAAATCCAGAAAATTTTCTGAAAAAGACTAAATATCAAGGACTGATTGTGCGAATCGCTCTGGAACTGAAATCGGAACGCTCACTGTCATTTCCCCTATCTGAAAGTCTGATAAACGTCGGAAAAATGAATAAGTCCAAAAAAAAATTTTTTTCAACTTTTTCAATTTTACCCCCGTGGGATATATATTCTACCCACACACATTTGGAACTCTCCTGGGGTACTCTCACACATATAATTCCCTCATTTAGTGGATATTTTCACAAAAAAGTGAAATTTTCAAAAATCCAGAAAATTGGCTGAAATTGACTAAATATCAAGGACTCATTGGGCGAATCGCTCTGGAACTGAAATCGGAACGCTCACTGACATTTGCCCTATCTGAAAGTCTAATAAACGTCGGAAAAATAGATAAGTCTAAAAAAAATTTTTTTTCAACTTTTTTCAATTTTACCCCCGTGGGATATATATTCTACCCACACACATTTGGATCTCTCCTGGGGTACCCTCACACATATTATTCCCTCATTTAGTGGATATTTTAACAAAAAAGTGAAATTTTCAAAAATCCAGAAACTTGGCTGAAAACGACTAAATATCAAGGACTCATTGGGCGAATCGCTCTGGAACTGAAATCGGGACGCTCACTGACATTTCCCGTATCTGAAAGTCTGATAAACGTTGGAAAAATGACTAAGTCCAAAAAAAAAAATTTTTAAACTTTTTTCAATTTTACCCCCGTGGGATAAATATTTTACCCACACACATTTGGAACTCTCCTGGGGTACCCTCACACATATTATTCCCTCATTTAGTGGATATTTTCACAAAAAAGTGAAATTTTCAAAAATCCAGAAAATTGGCTGAAAAAGACTAAACATCAAGGACTCATTGGGTGAATCAATCTGGAACTGAAATCGGAACGATCACTGACATTTGCCCTATCTGAAAGTCTGGTAGACGCCGAAAAATTGACTAAGTACAAAAAAAAATTTTTTTAAACTTTTTTCAACTTTACCCCCGTGGGATATATATTCTACCCACACAATTTGGAACTCTCCTGGGGTCCCCTCACACATATTATTCCCTCATTTAGTGGATATTTTCACAAAAAAGTGAAATTTTCAAAAATCCAGAAACTTGGCTGAAAACGACTAAATATCAAGGACTCATTGGGCGAATCGCTCTGGAACTGAAATCGGAATGCTCACTGACATTTCCCCTATCTGAAAGTCTGATAAACGGCGGAAAAATGAATAAGTCCAAAAAAAAAATTTTTTCAACTTTTTTCAATTTTACCCCCGTGGGATATATATTCTACCCACACACATTTGGAACTCTCCTGGGGTACCCTCACACATATTATTCCCTCATTTAGTGGATATTTTCACAAAAAAGTGAAATTTTCAAAAATCCAGAAACTTGGCTGAAAACGACTAAATATCAAGGACTCATTGGGCGAATCGCTCTGGAACTGAAATCGGAACGATCACTGACATTTCCCGTATCTGAAAGTCTGATAAACGGCGGAAAAATGAATAAGTCCAAAAAAAAAAATTTTTAAACTTTTTTCAATTTTACCCCCGTGGGATATATATTCTACCCACACACATTTGGAACTCTCCTGGGGTACCCTCACACATATTATTCCCTCATTTAGTGGATATTTTCAGAAAAAAGTGAAATTTTCAAAAATCCAGAAAATTGGCTGAAAATGACTAAATATCAAGGACTCATTGGGTGAATTGATCTGGAACTGAAATCGGAACGCTCACTGACATTTCCTCTATCTGTGTTAGAACCTTCCTGTTAGGTTTTTTTTCCTTTGCTGGTCACATGACCTTGTTGGCCTATTTAGTCCTGCTCCGCCCTTCTGGCTTTGCTGGACTTCATTGTATATCTACTTTCTAGCTAGCCTGTGCTCTGTATCTAACTCTGTTAGTTTGCTTGGTCTACGGACCTCTATGTTCTATCTATTTTGTTTGTTCGTCTGTCTGCTACTATTTCTGTGAGGAGGTGTCCCATATTCCTCCCAGTCCTTAGTACTTGTAGGGATTCCCTCCCCACATCTATAGGTCTTCGTACAGACTAGATTAGGACTTCAGCAGGTCTGATCGCAGGATCAGGTTCCCTGTTACATCGTAGGGATTCAGCTGAGTCTCATAGTAGGACAGATCTCCTCTCTTTCCTTAGCTTTGGTAGCAGAACATAACAGTAAGTCCAGCCAGCAAATTCTCTAAGGAAAGATTTTTCTGTTCCATCATGGTGTCGGTTCAGGATTTGGCTCATCGCCTGCAGGGACTCTCTCTGGAGGTGGCCGAGCTCCGTCAGCACGTGAGTAACTGTCCTGGAGCACATTTCTTGGAGCCTAAGGTATGTTTGCCGGATTTGTTTTTTGGTGAACACCGAGAATTTTTTTCATTTAAAAATGCTTGCTTATTGTATTTTCGTTTGAGACCTAAGTCCTCTGGGGATGAATCCCAGCGCGTAGGGTTCATAATGTCACTTTTGCGCAAAGAGCCTCAGGAGTGGGCCTTTTCTTTGCAACCTAGTGATTCATACTTCAGATCAGTGGATAGTTTTTTTTCTGCTTTGGGACTATTATATGATGATCCTGACCGTGTCGCATCAGCTGAGACTGAGTTGAGACGTCTAAAACAAGGATCGGGTAATGTGGAAAAATATTGTACACATTTTCGTCGTTGGTCCACTCAAACAGGGTGGAACGATTCTGCTCTGAAAAGTCTATTTCTTGCTGGGCTCAGTGAAAGGGTTAAAGACCTGCTAATTGCTTATCCTACACCTGAAGATTTGCAACAGGCTATGCAATTAGCTATACGGGTGGATAGAAGACTGCGTGCTAGGGTTAATGAGAGCAAATCCTCTGCTATGTCAGTTTCTGGTTATGATAATGTGTGTACTAACAGTGGTGAACCGATGGAGATTGGATCGGTGGCACCTCGCTCTCAAGAAAAAGACCGTCGTTTTTCGCAAGGCTTGTGTTTCTACTGCGGAAAATCTGGTCATTTGATTAAAGGCTGTGAGCTTCGTATGAAGAAAGAAAAAAAAATGGTCAGTCACGCCCGTATTTCCTGTTTAAATTCCAAGGGTATATTTTTAGCTGCTTCCACGATTGCTCAGGAAAAATTAATGGAATTTCGGGTGTTTGTTGATTGCGGGTCTACACTGAATGTAATTGATGGGGGATTCGTGGAAAAACTCAATTTAAAACCTGAACCTTTGTCATCCCCCATTGCTGTGGTTTCTGTGGATGGCTCCCCTTTGAAGAATATTACTCTCAAGGTCAGTGAATTTCCTCTCACTATTAATGGTGTTCACCATGAGAAATTGGATTTGGTAGTGTTGAATAACTTGCCTTCTCCAGTAATATTGGGTTTGCCCTGGTTAAAATTTCACAATCCTGTACTGGATTGGTCTACCAGTGAAATTAAATCCTGGAGCCATAAATGTTATGACAAGTGTTGTAACGGGCGTATTGCAGCTTTGGATAGGGGAGAATTGCCTGTTCCTATTCAGGATTTTTGGAGAGTTTTTTCTGAGAAGGAATCGCAGGTTTTGCCTCCCCATAGAGACTATGATTGTTCTATTGAATTTGTCCCTGGAGCGACTCTTCCTAAGAGTCGTTTATTTAACCTTACTATTCCTGAGAGGAAGGCTTTGGAGGAATACATACAGACAAGCTTGGCCGCCGGTCACATTAGGCCCTCTAAGTCTCCTGTGGCGGTTGGATTTTTTTTTGTAAAAAAAAAGGACGGCGGTTTACGTCCTTGTCTGGATTTTCGTGAGATTAACAAAATTACGGTACGCAATCCTTACCCACTGCCATTGATTCCTGATCTGTTTAACCAGTTATTGGGGGCCAAGTGGTTCTCTAAAATTGACCTTAAGGGGGCATACAATCTGTTGCACATGAAGGAGGGTGATGAATGGAAGACTGCTTTTAACACTCCTGTGGGTCATTTTGAGAATCTGGTTATGCCTTTTGGTCTCACTAATGCTCCTGCATTTTTTCAGAATCTGATTAATGACATCCTTAGACCTTTGATCGGTAAAAATGTGGTTGTGTATTTGGATGACATTTTGATTTATTCGCCAGATCTGGAGTCTCATTGGCGGAGCGTGCGTGAGGTATTACAGTTATTAATGGACAATTCGCTTTTTGCTAAGCTGGAGAAATGTGAGTTCGCTGTACAGAGAATTAGTTTTTTGGGCTACATTATCTCCAGCAAAGGTTTTGAGATGGATCCGGTTAAGGTTCAGGCTGTGCAGGAATGGCCTAGGCCTATTGGTTTGAAATCGATACAGAGGTTTTTGGGTTTCGCCAATTACTATAGAAAGTTCATAAAAAATTTTTCTAGTATTGTCAAACCTCTGACTGATCTCACCAGGAAAGGTGCTGATGCGGTTCAGTGGTCTTCTGAGGCCATTGAAGCTTTTGTGTATCTCAAGGAGAGGTTCACCTCTGCTCCCATCCTTATGCAGCCTGATGTTACTAGGCCGTTTTTGGTTGAGGTTGATGCTTCCTCTGTGGGGGTTGGCGCAGTATTGTCTCAGGATAACGGGGATGGATTACATCCCTGTGCCTTTTTTTTCAAAAAATTTTTCGGAGACTGAATTGAATTACGATATTGGTAATCGGGAATTATTGGCTATTAAACTCGCATTTGAACACTGGCGCCACTTCTTGGAAGGTGCGGAATTTCCCGTTCAGGTTCTTACGGATCATAAAAATCTGATATATCTTGATGCTGCCAAGCGCCTGAATGCCCGTCAGGCTAGGTGGGCACTGTTTTTCTCGCGGTTTAATTTCTCCGTTACTTACATCCCTGGTACTAAGAATGTTAAGGCGGATGCCTTGTCTCGCAGTTTTTCTCCCATAGTCGGTGCTGAGAAAGAGGAAAACATTTTACAAGAAGGTGTTGTGATAGCTGCTTTAGACTCCGTTTTGGAAGATGAGATTCTTAAAGCTCAGGAGAATGCCCCATCTAACACTCCTCATGGGAGGTTGTTTGTGCCTGAGACCTTTAGGAGAGATTTGTTTGTTGAGTGTCACGAATCTCGGTTGGCAGGTCATCCCGGAATCTCTGAGACCAAGAGACTGGTGGGTCGCAGTTTTTGGTGGCCTGGATGGCAGAAGGAAGTCATTAAGTGGGTGCGCCAATGTACTATATGTGCTAGATCTAAGTCCTCACATACTCCTGCTGCGGGGTTGCTTTGTCCTTTGGAGGTCCCCAGTGCTACTTGGACACATTTGGCTATGGACTTTATAACTGACCTTCCCCACTCTGAGGGTTTTACTGTCATCTGGGTGGTCGTGGACCGCTTTAGCAAGATGTGTCACTTGGTTCCCTTCGTCAAACTGCCCTGCGCTAAAACTCTCGCTAAGGCCTTTGTCAAGGAAATTGTCAGACTTCATGGCGTTCCTACTGACATTGTTTCTGATAGGGGTCCTCAGTTCGTGGCTCGTTTTTGGCGTGCCTTTTGTGACAGGTTGGGAATTCATTTGTCGTTTTCGTCCGGATATCATCCTGAATCTAATGGCCAGACAGAAAGGAAAAACCAGGATGTTGAGCAGTTCTTGCGTTGTTTTGTGGCAGACAATCAAGAGGGGTGGTCTGAGTTTCTGCCACTTGCCGAATTTGCTCTGAACAATCATACATCTTCTTCTGCTGGTTGTTCGCCTTTTTTTTGTTGTTCTGGGAGACATCCGTCGTTTGGGTCGTTCTCCAAGTTGGGATCTGCCGTGCCTGAGGAGGAGAATTTTTCCGGTGATTTGGAAAGAGTTTGGACGGATGTGCGTGGTAATCTTCAGGAGGCCAACAGAAAATCTAAAGACTACTTTGATAGGAAACGACAGGAGGTTTTGTTCGCTGTTGGTGACATGGTTTGGTTGTCCTCTAGGAATCTGCGGTTGAGGATTCCTTCTAAGAAATTGGGTCCCAAGTTTGTAGGGCCCTTTAAGGTGCTTCAGGCTGTCAACCAATCTGCTGTTAGGTTGGAGGTTCCTACCTCCTGGAGAATTAATCCGGTCTTTCATGTCTCTCTGTTAAAAAAAGCTGTTGTGTCGGATGGTGACGCCTCTGCCTCTGTTCCTCCGGTGGTGGAGGACGGGGAATATGAAATTTCTCGCATCCTTGACTCTAGACGGTATAGAGGTAGTTTGCAGTATCTTGTGGCCTGGAAAGGTTTTGGACCCGAGGATAACTCTTGGGTGAGGTCAGATGATGTTTCCGCGTCCAGACTAATCAGAGCGTTTCACAGGAGATTTCCTGATAAGCCTGGTCCTAGGGGATCCGGAGGATCCTCTTAGAAGGGGGGGTACTGTTAGAACCTTGCTGTTAGGTTTTTTTTCCTTTGCTGGTCACATGACCTTGTTGGGCTATTTAGTCCTGCTCCGCCCTTCTGGCTTTGCTGGACTTCATTGTATATCTACTTTCTAGCTAGCCTGTGCTCTGTATCTAACTCTGTTAGTTTGCTTGGTCTACGGACCTCTATGTTCTATCTATTTTGTTTGTTCGTCTGTCTGCTACTATTTCTGTGAGGAGGTGTCCCATATTCCTCCCAGTCCTTAGTACTTGTAGGGATTCCCTCCCCACATCTATAGGTCTTCGTACAGACTAGATTAGGACTTCAGCAGGTCTGATCGCAGGATCAGGTTCCCTGTTACATCGTAGGGATTCAGCTCATAGTCTCATAGTAGGGACAGATCTCCTCTCTTTCCTTAGCTTTGGTAGCAGAACATAACAATCTGAAAGTCTGATAAATGCCGGAAAAATGACTAAGTCCAAAAAAATTTTTTTTAAAACTTTTTTCAATTTTACCCCTGTGTGATATATATTCTACCCACACACATTTGGATCTCTCCTGGGGTACCTTCACGCATATTATTCCCTCATTTAGTGGATATTTTCACAAAAAAGTGAAATTTTCAAAAATCCAGAAACTTGGCTGAAAACGACTAAATATCAAGGACTCATTGGGCGAATCGCTCTGGAACTGAAATCGGAACGCTCACTGTCATTTCCCCTATCTGAAAGTCTGATAAACGTCGGAAAAATGAATAAGTCCAAAAAAAAATTTTTTCATCTTTTTCAATTTTACCTCCGTGGGATATATATTCTACCCACACACATTTGGAACTCTCCTGGGGTACTCTCACACATATTATTCCCTCATTTAGTGGATATTTTCACAAAAAAGTGAAATTTTCAAAAATCCAGAAAATTGGCTGAAATTGACTAAATATCAAGGACTCATTGGGCGAATCGCTCTGGAACTGAAATCGGAACGCTCACTGACATTTGCCCTATCTGAAAGTCTGATAAACGTCGGAAAAATAAATAAGTCCAAAAAAATTTTTTTTTCAACTTTTTTCAATTTTACCCCCGTGGGATATATATTCTACCCACACACATTTGGATCTCTCCTGGGGTACCCTCACACATATTATTCCCTCATTTAGTGGATATTTTCACAAAAAAGTGAAATTTTCAAAAATCCAGAAACTTGGCTGAAAACGACTAAATATCATGGACTCATTGGGCGAATCGCTCTGGAACTGAAATCGGGACGCTCACTGACATTTCCCGTATCTGAAAGTCTGATAAACGTTGGAAAAATGACTAAGTCCAAAAAAAAAAATTTTTAAACTTTTTTCAATTTTACCCCCGTGGGATATATATTTTACCCACACACATTTGGAACTCTCCTGGGGTACCCTCACACATATTATTCCCTCATTTAGTGGATATTTTCACAAAAAAGTGAAATTTTCAAAAATCCAGAAAATTGGCTGAAAATGACTAAATATCAAGGACTCATTGGGTGAATTGATCTGGAACTGAAATCGGAACGCTCACTGACATTTCCTCTATCTGAAAATCTGATAAACGTTGGAAAAATGACTAAGTCCAAAAAAAATTTATTTAAAACTTTTTTCAATTTTACCCCCGTGGGATATATATTCTACCCACACACATTTGGAACTCTTCTGGGGTACCCTCACACATATTATTCCCTCATTTAGTGGATATTTTCACAAAAAAGTGAAATTTTCAAAAATCCAGAACATTGGCTGAAATTGACTAAATATCAAGGACTCATTCGGCGAATCGCTCTGGAACTGATATTGGAACGCTCACTGATATTTGCCCTATCTGAAAGTCTGATAAACGCCGGAAAAATGAATAAGTCCAAAAAAAATTTTTTTTCAACTTTTTCAATTTTACCCCCGTGTGATATATATTCTACCCACACACATTTGGATCTCTCCTGGGGTACCCTCACACATATTATTCCCTCATTTAGTGGATATTTTCACAAAAAAGTGAAATTTTCAAAAATCAAGTAAATTGGCTGAAAACGACTAAATATCAAGGACTCATTGGGCGAATCGATCTGGAACTGAAATCGGAACGCTCACTGACATTTCCTCTATCTGAAAGTCAGATAAACGCCGGAAAAATGACTAAGTCCAAAAAAAAAAATTTTTCAATTTTTTTCAATTTTACCCCCGTGGGATATATATTCTACCCACATACATTTGGAACTCTCCTGGGGTACCCTCACACATATTATTCCCTCATTTAGTGGATATTTTCACAAAAAAAGTGAAATTTTCAAAAATCCAGAAAATTGACTGAAAAAGCCTAAATATCAAGGACTGATTGTGCGAATCGCTCTGGAACTGAAATCGGAACGCTCACTGTCATTTCCCCTATCTGAAAGTCTGATAAACGTCAGAAAAATGAATAAGTCCAAAAAAAATTTATTTAAAACTTTTTTCAATTTTACCCCCGTGGGATATATATTCTACCTACACACATTTGGAACTCTCCTGGGGTACCCTCACACATATTATTCCCTCATTTAGTGGATATTTTCACAAAAAAGTCAAATTTTCAAAAATCCAGAAAATCGGCTGAAAATAACTAAATATCAAGGACTCATTGGGCGAATCGCTCTGGAACTGAAATCGGAACGCTCACTGACATTTACTCTCTCTGAAAGTCTGATAAACGTCGGAAAAATGAAGAAGTCCAAAATAAATTCTTTTCAACTTTTTTAAATTTTACCCCTGTGGGATATATATTCTACCCACACACATTTGGAACTCTCCTGGGGTACCATCACACATATTATTCCCTCATTTAGTGGATATTTTCACAAAAAAGTGAAATTTTCAAAAATCCAGAAAATTGGCTGAAATTGACTAAATATCAAGGACTCATTGGGCGAATCGCTCTGGAACTGAAATCGGAACGCTCACTGACATTTCCCCTATCTGAAAGTCTGATAAACGCCGGAAAAATGAATACGTCCAAAAAAAAAAAATGTTTCAATTTTTTTCAATTTTACCCCTGTGGGATATATATTCTACAGACACACATTTGGAACTCTCCTGGGGTACCCTCACACATATTATTCCCTCATTTAGTGGATATTTTCACAAAAAAGTGAAATTTTCAAAAATCCAGAAAATTGGCTGAAAATGACTAAATATCAAGGACTCATGGGGCGAATCGTTCTGGAACTGAAATCGGAACGCTCACTGACATTTCCCCTATCTGAAAGTCTGATAAACGTCGGAAAAATGAATAAGTCCAAAAAAAAAAATTTTTCAACTTTTTTCAATTTTACCCCCGTGGGATATATATTCTACCCACACACATTTGGAACTCTCCTGGGGTACCCTCACACATATTTCTCCCTCATTTAGTGGATCTTTTCACAAAAAAGTGAAATTTTCAAAAATCCAGAAAATTGGCTGAAAATGACTAAATATCAAGGACTCATTGGACCAATCGCTCTGGAACAGAAATCGGAACGCTCATTGACATTTCCCCTATCTGAAAGTCTGATAAACGTCGGATAAATGAAGAAGTCCAAAATAAATTCTTTTCAACTTTTTTCAATTTTACCCCCGTGGGATATATATTCTACTCACACACATTTGGAACTCTCCTGGGGTACCATCACACATATTATTCCCTCATTTAGTGGATATTTTCACAAAAAAGTGAAATTTTCAAAAATCCAGAAAATTGGCTGAAAAGGGCTAAATATCAAGGACTCATTGGGCGAATCGCTCTGGAACTGAAATCGGAACGCTCACTGACATTTCCCCTTTCTGAAAGTCTGATAAACGCCGGAAAAATGACTAAGTCCAAAAAAAAAATTTTTTCAATTTTTTTCAATTTTACCCCCGTGGGATATAAATTCTACCCACACACATTTGGAACTATCCTGGGGTACCCTCACACATATTATTCCCTCATTTAGTGGATATTTTCACAAAAAAGTGAAATTTTCAAAAATCCAGAAAATTGGCTGAAAATGACTAAATATCAAGGACTCATTGGGCGAATCACTCTGGAACTGAAATCGGAATGCTCACTGACATTTCCCCTATCTGAAAGTCTGATAAACGTTGGAAAAATGACTATGTCCAAAAAAAAATTTTTTTAAACTTTTTTCAATTTTACCCCCGTGGGATATATATTCTACCCACACACATTTCGAACTCTCCTGGGGTACCCTCACATATATTATTCCCTCATTTAGTGGATATTTTTACAAAAAAGTGAAATTTTCAAAAATCCAGAAAATTTTTCTGAAATTGACTAAATATCAAGGACTCATTGGGCGAATCGCTCTGGAACTGAAATCGGAACGCTCACTGACATTTCCCCTATCTGAAAGTCTGATAAACGCCGGAAAAATGACTAAGTCCAAAAAAAAAAAAAGTTTCAATTTTTTTCAATTTTACCCCCGTGGGATATATATTCTACCCACACACATTTGGAACTTTCCTGGGGTACCCTCACACATATTATTCCCTCATTTAGTGGATATTTTCACAAAAAAGTGAAATTTTCAAAAATCCGGAAAATTGGCTGAAAATGACTAAATATCAAGGACTCATTGGGCGAATCGTTCTGGAACTGAAATCGGAACGCTCACTGACATTTCCCCTATCTGAAAGTCTTATAAACGTTGGAAAAATGAATAAGTCCAAAAAAAAATTTTTTTAAACTTTTTTCAATTTTACCCCCGTGGGATATATATTCTACCCACACACATTTGGAACTCTCCTGGGGTACCCTCACACATATTATTCCCTCATTTAGTGGATATTTTCACAAAAAGTGAAATTTTCAAAAATCCAGAAAATTGGCTGAAAATGACTAAATATCAAGGACTCATTGGCGAATCGCTCTGGAACTGAAATCGGAACGCTCACTGACATTTCCCCTATCTGAAAGTCTGATAAACGTCGGATAAATGAAGAAGTCCAAAATAAATTCTTTTCAACTTTTTTCAATTTTACCCCCGTGGGATATATATTCTACTCACACACATTTGGAACTCTCCTGGGGTACCATCACACATATTATTCCCTCATTTAGTGGATATTTTCACAAAAAAGTGAAATTTTCAAAAATCCAGAAAATTGGCTGAAAAGGGCTAAATATCAAGGACTCATTGGGCGAATCGCTCTGGAACTGAAATCGGAACGCTCACTGACATTTCCCCTTTCTGAAAGTCTGATAAACGCCGGAAAAATGACTAAGTCCAAAAAAAAAATTTTTTCAATTTTTTTCAATTTTACCCCCGTGGGATATAAATTCTACCCACACACATTTGGAACTATCCTGGGGTACCCTCACACATATTATTCCCTCATTTAGTGGATATTTTCACAAAAAAGTGAAATTTTCAAAAATCCAGAAAATTGGCTGAAAATGACTAAATATCAAGGACTCATTGGGCGAATCACTCTGGAACTGAAATCGGAATGCTCACTGACATTTCCCCTATCTGAAAGTCTGATAAACGTTGGAAAAATGACTATGTCCAAAAAAAAATTTTTTTAAACTTTTTTCAATTTTACCCCCGTGGGATATATATTCTACCCACACACATTTCGAACTCTCCTGGGGTACCCTCACATATATTATTCCCTCATTTAGTGGATATTTTTACAAAAAAGTGAAATTTTCAAAAATCCAGAAAATTTTTCTGAAATTGACTAAATATCAAGGACTCATTGGGCGAATCGCTCTGGAACTGAAATCGGAACGCTCACTGACATTTCCCCTATCTGAAAGTCTGATAAACGCCGGAAAAATGACTAAGTCCAAAAAAAAAAAAAGTTTCAATTTTTTTCAATTTTACCCCCGTGGGATATATATTCTACCCACACACATTTGGAACTCTCCTGGGGTACCCTCACACATATTATTCCCTCATTTAGTGGATATTTTCACAAAAAGTGAAATTTTCAAAAATCCAGAAAATTGGCTGAAAATGACTAAATATCAAGGACTCATTGGCGAATCGCTCTGGAACTGAAATCGGAACGCTCACTGACATTTCCCCTATCTGAAAGTCTGATAAACGTCGGATAAATGAAGAAGTCCAAAATAAATTCTTTTCAACTTTTTTCAATTTTACCCCCGTGGGATATATATTCTACTCACACACATTTGGAACTCTCCTGGGGTACCATCACACATATTATTCCCTCATTTAGTGGATATTTTCACAAAAAAGTGAAATTTTCAAAAATCCAGAAAATTGGCTGAAAAGGGCTAAATATCAAGGACTCATTGGGCGAATCGCTCTGGAACTGAAATCGGAACGCTCACTGACATTTCCCCTTTCTGAAAGTCTGATAAACGCCGGAAAAATGACTAAGTCCAAAAAAAAAATTTTTTCAATTTTTTTCAATTTTACCCCCGTGGGATATAAATTCTACCCACACACATTTGGAACTATCCTGGGGTACCCTCACACATATTATTCCCTCATTTAGTGGATATTTTCACAAAAAAGTGAAATTTTCAAAAATCCAGAAAATTGGCTGAAAATGACTAAATATCAAGGACTCATTGGGCGAATCACTCTGGAACTGAAATCGGAATGCTCACTGACATTTCCCCTATCTGAAAGTCTGATAAACGTTGGAAAAATGACTATGTCCAAAAAAAAATTTTTTTAAACTTTTTTCAATTTTACCCCCGTGGGATATATATTCTACCCACACACATTTCGAACTCTCCTGGGGTACCCTCACATATATTATTCCCTCATTTAGTGGATATTTTTACAAAAAAGTGAAATTTTCAAAAATCCAGAAAATTTTTCTGAAATTGACTAAATATCAAGGACTCATTGGGCGAATCGCTCTGGAACTGAAATCGGAACGCTCACTGACATTTCCCCTATCTGAAAGTCTGATAAACGCCGGAAAAATGACTAAGTCCAAAAAAAAAAAAAGTTTCAATTTTTTTCAATTTTACCCCCGTGGGATATATATTCTACCCACACACATTTGGAACTTTCCTGGGGTACCCTCACACATATTATTCCCTCATTTAGTGGATATTTTCACAAAAAAGTGAAATTTTCAAAAATCCGGAAAATTGGCTGAAAATGACTAAATATCAAGGACTCATTGGGCGAATCGTTCTGGAACTGAAATCGGAACGCTCACTGACATTTCCCCTATCTGAAAGTCTTATAAACGTTGGAAAAATGAATAAGTCCAAAAAAAAATTTTTTTAAACTTTTTTCAATTTTACCCCCGTGGGATATATATTCTACCCACACACATTTGGAACTCTCCTGGGGTACCCTCACACATATTATTCCCTCATTTAGTGGATATTTTCACAAAAAGTGAAATTTTCAAAAATCCAGAAAATTGGCTGAAAATGACTAAATATCAAGGACTCATTGGCGAATCGCTCTGGAACTGAAATCGGAACGCTCACTGACATTTCCCCTATCTGAAAGTCTGATAAACGTTGGAAAAATGACTAAGTCCAAAAAAAAAAATTTTTCAATTTTTTCAATTTTACCCCGTGGTATATATATTCTACCCACACACATTTGGAACTCTTCTGGGGTATCCTCAAACATATTATTCCCTCATTTAGTGGATATTTTCACAAATAAGTGAAATTTTCAAAAATCCAGAAAATTGGCTGAAAATGACTAAATATCAAGGACTCGGGCGAATCGCTCTGGAACTGAAATTGGAACGCTCACTGACATTTCCCCTATCTGAAAGTCTGATAAACGTTGGAAAAATGACTAAGTCCCAAAAAAATTTTTTTTAACTTTTTTCAATTTTACCCCCGTGGGATATATATTCTACCCACACACATTTGGAACTCTCCTGGGGTACCCTCACACATATTATTCCCTCATTTAGTGGATATTTTCACAAAAAAGTGAAATTTTCAAAAATCCAGAAAATTGGCTGAAAATGACTAAATATCAAGGACTCATTGGGCGAATCGCTCTGGAACTGAAATCGGAACAATCACTGACATTTCCCCGTTCTGAAAGTCTGATAAACGCCGGAAAAATGACTAAGTCCAAAAAAAAAAATTTTTCAATTTTTTCAATTTTACCCCCGTGGTATATATATTCTACCCACACACATTTGGAACTCTCCTGGGGTACCCTCACACATATTATTCCCTCATTTAGTGGATATTTTCACAAAAAGTGAAATTTTCAAAAATCCAGAAAATTGGCTGAAAATGACTAAATATCAAGGACTCATTGGCGAATCGCTCTGGAACTGAAATCGGAACGCTCACTGACATTTCCCCTATCTGAAAGTCTGATAAACGTTGGAAAAATGACTAAGTCCAAAAAAAAATTTTTTAAACTTTTTTCAATTTTACCCCCGTGGGATATATATTCTACCCACACACATTTGGAACTCTCCTGGGGTACCCTCACACATATTACTCCCTCATTTAGTGGATATTTTCACAAAAAAGTGAAATTTTCAAAAATCCAGAAAATTGGCTGAAAATGACTAAATATCAAGGACTCATTGGGCGAATCGCTCTGGAACTAAAATCGGAACGATCACTGACATTTCCCCTATCTGAAAGTCTGATAAACGCCGGAAAAATGACTAAGTCCAAAAAAAAAAATTTTTCAATTTTTTTCAATTTTACCCCCGTGGTATATATATTCTACCCACACACATTTGGAACTCTCCTGGGGTACCCTCACACATATTATTCCCTCATTTAGTGGATATTTTCACAAATAAGTGAAATTTTCAAAAATCCAGAAAATTGGCTGAAAATGACTAAATATCAAGGACTCAATGCGAGAACCGCTCTGGAACTGAAATCGGAACGCTCACTTACATTTCCCCTATCTGAAAGTCTGATAAACGGCGGAAAAATGAATAAGTCCAAAAAAAAAAATGTTTCAATTTTTTTCAATTTTACCCCCGTGGGATATATATTCTACCCACACACATTTGGAACTCTTCTGGGGTACCCTCACACATATTATTCCCTCATTTAGTGGATATTTTCACAAAAAGTAAAATTTTCAAAAATCCAGAAAATTGGCTGAAAATGACTAAATATCAAGGACTCATTGGGCGAATCGCTCTGGAACTGAAATCGGAATGATCACTGACATTTCCCCTATCTGAAAGTCTGATAAACGCCGGAAAAATGACTAAGTCCAAAAAAAAAAATTTTTCAATTTTTTTCAATTTTACCCCCGTGGTATATATATTCTACCCACACACATTTGGAACTCTTCTGGGGTACCCTCAAACATATGATTCCCTCATTTAGTGGATATTTTCACAAATAAGTGAAATTTTCAAAAATCCAGAAAATTGGCTGAAAATGACTAATTATCAAGGACTCATTGGGCGAATCGCTCTGGAACTGAAATCGGAATGCTCACTGACATTTCCCCTATCTGAAAGTCTGATAAACGTCGGAAAAATTAATAAGTCCAAAAAAAAATTTTTTTCAACTTTTTTCAATTTTACCCCCGTGGGATATATATTCTACCCACACACATTTGGAACTCTCCTGGGGTACCCTCACACATATTACTCCCTCATTTAGTGGATATTTTCACAAAAAAGTGAAATTTTCAAAAATCCAGAAAATTGGCTGAAAACGACTAAATATCAAGGTCTCAATGGGCGAACCGCTCTGGAACTGAAATCGGAACGCTCACTGACATTTCCCCTATCTGAAAATCTGATAAACGGCGGAAAAATGAATAAGTCCAAAAAAAAAAATTTTTATACTTTTTTCAATTTTACCCCCGTGGGATATATATTCTACCCACACACATTTGGTACTCTCCTGGGGTACCCTCACACATATTATTCCCTCATTTAGTGGATATTTTCACAAAAAAGTGAAATTTTCAAAAATCCAGAAACTTGGCTGAAAACGACTAAATATCAAGGACTCATTGGGTGAATCGCTCTGGAACTGAAATCGGAACGATCACTGTCATTTGCCTTTCTGAAAGTCTGAGAAACGCCGGAAAAATGACTAAGTCCAAAAAAAACAATTTTTCAATTTTTTTCAATTTTACCCCCATGGTATATATATTCTACCCACACACATTTGGAACTCTTCTGGGGTACCCTCACACATATTATTCCCTCATTTAGTGAATATTTTCACAAAAAGTAAAATTTTCAAAAATCCAGAAAATTGGCTGAAAATGACTAAATATCAAGGACTCATTGGGCGAATCGCTCTGGAACTGAAATCGGAACGATCACTGACATTTCCCCTATCTGAAAGTCTGATAAACGTTGGAAAAATGACTAAGTCCAAAAAAAATTTTTTAAACTTTTTTCAATTTTACCCCCGTGGGATATATATTCTACCCACACACATTTGGAACTCTTCTGGGGTACCCTCAAACATATGATTCCCTCATTTAGTGGATATTTTCACAAAAAAGTGAAATTTTCAAAAATCCAGAAACTTGGCTGAAAACGACTAAATATCAAGGACTCAATGGGCGAACCGCTCTGGAACTGAAATCGGAACGCTCACTGACATTTCCCCTATCTGAAAATCTGATAAACGGCGGAAAAATGAATAAGTCCAAAAGAAAAAATTTTTAAACTTTTTTCAATTTTACCCCCGTGGGATATATATTCTACCCACACACTTTTGGAACTCTCCTGGTGTACCCTCACACATATTATTCCCTCATTTAGTGGATATTTTCACAAAAAAGTGAAATTTTCAAAAATCCAGAAAATTGGCTGAAAATGACTAAATATCAAGGACTCATTGGACGAATCGTTCTGGAACTGAAATCTGAACGCTCACTGACATTTCCCCTATCAGAAAGTCTGATAAACGTGGGAAAAATGACTAAGTCTAAAAAAAAAAAAGTTTCAATTTTTTTCAATTTTACCCCTGTGGGATATATATTCTACCCACACACATTTGGAACTCTCCTGGGGTCCCCTCACACATATTATTCCCTCATTTAGTGGATATTTTCACAAAAAGTGAAATTTTCAAAAATCCAGAAAATGGGCTGAAAATGACTAAATATCAAGGACTCATTGGGCGAATCGCTCTGGAACTGAAATCGGAATGCTCACTGACATTTCCCCTATCTGAAAATCTGATAAACGTCGGAAAAATTAATAAGTCCAAAAAAAAATTTTTTTCAACTTTTTTCAATTTTACCCCCGTGGGATATATATTCTACCCACACACATTTGGAACTCTCCTGGGGTACCCTCACACATATTACTCCCTCATTTAGTGGATATTTTCACAAAAAAGTGAAATTTTCAAAAATCCAGAAACTTGGCTGAAAACGACAAAATATCAAGGACTCAATGGGCGAACCGCTCTGGAACTGAAATCGGAACGCTCACTGACATTTCCCCTATCTGAAAATCTGATAAACGGCGGAAAAATGAATAAGTCCAAAAGAAAAAATTTTTAAACTTTTTTCAATTTTACCCCCGTGGGATATATATTCTACCCACACACTTTTGGAACTCTCCTGGTGTACCCTCACACATATTATTCCCTCATTTAGTGGATATTTTCACAAAAAAGTGAAATTTTCAAAAATCCAGAAAATTGGCTGAAAATGACTAAATATCAAGGACTCATTGGGCGAATCGCTCTGGAACTGAAATCTGAACGCTCACTGACATTTCCCCTATCAGAAAGTCTGATAAACGTGGGAAAAATGACTAAGTCCAAAAAAAAAAAAGTTTCAATTTTTTTCAATTTTACCCCTGTGGGATATATATTCTACCCACACACATTTGGAACTCTCCTGGGGTACCCTCACACATATTATTCCCTCATTTAGTGGATATTTTCACAAAAAAGTGAAATTTTCAAAAATCAAGAAACTTGGCTGAAAACTACAAAATATCAAGGACTCAATGCGCGATCCGCTCTGGAACTGAAATCGGAACGCTCACTGACATTTCCCCTATCTGAAAGTCTGATAAACGGCGGAAAAATGAATAAGTCCAAAAAAAAAAATTTTTATACTTTTTTCAATTTTACCCCCGTGGGATATATATTCTACCCACACACATTTGGTACTCTCCTGGGGTACCCTCATACATATTATTCCCTCATTTAGTGGATATTTTCACAAAAAAGTGAAATTTTCAAAAATCCAGAAACTTGGCTGAAAACGACTAAATATCAAGGACTCATTGGGTGAATCGCTCTGGAACTGAAATCGGAACGATCACTGTCATTTGCCTTTCTGAAAGTCTGAGAAACGCCGGAAAAATGACTAAGTCCAAAAAAAAATTTTTTTAAACTTTTTTCAATTTTTACCCCCGTGGGATATATATTCTACCCACACACATTTGGAACTTTCCTGGGGTACCCTCACACATATTATTCCCTCATTTAGTGGATATTTTCACAAATAAGTGAAATTTTCAAAAATCCAGAAAATTGGCTGAAAATGACTAAATATCAATGACTCATTGGGCGAATCGCTCTGGAACTGAAATCGGAACGCTCACTGACATTTCCCCTATCTGAAAGTCTGATAAACGCCGGATAAATGACTAAGTCCAAAAAAAACAATTTTTCAATTTTTTTCAATTTTACCCCCATGGTATATATATTCTACCCACACACATTTGGAACTCTTCTGGGGTACCCTCACACATATTATTCCCTCATTTAGTGGATATTTTCACAAAAAGTAAAATTTTCAAAAATCCAGAAAATTGGCTGAAAAAGACTAAATATCAAGGACTCAATGGGCGAACCGCTCTGGAACTGAAATCGGAACGCTCACTGACATTTCCCCTATCTGAAAATCTGATAAACGGCGGAAAAATAAGTCCAAAAGAAAAAAAATTTAAACTTTTTTCAATTTTACCCCCGTGGGATATATATTCTACCCACACACTTTTGGAACTCTCCTGGTGTACCCTCACACATATTATTCCCTCATTTAGTGGATATTTTCACAAAAAAGTGAAATTTTCAAAAATCCAGAAAATTGGCTGAAAATGACTAAATATCAAGGACTCATTGGGCGAATCGCTCTGGAACTGAAATCTGAACGCTCACTGACATTTCCCCTATCAGAAAGTCTGATAAACGTGGGAAAAATGACTAAGTCCAAAAAAAAAAAAGTTTCAATTTTTTTCAATTTTACCCCTGTGGGATATATATTCTACCCACACACATTTGGAAGTCTCCTGGGGTACCCTCACACATATTATTCCCTCATTTAGTGGATATTTTCACAAAAAAGTGAAATTTTCAAAAATCCAGAAACTTGGCTGAAAAAGACTAAATATCAAGGACTCAATGGGCGAACCGCTCTGGAACTGAAATCGGAACGCTCACTGACATTTCCCCTATCTGAAAATCTGATAAACGGCGGAAAAATAAGTCCAAAAGAAAAAAATTTTAAACTTTTTTCAATTTTACCCCTGTGGGATATATATTCTACCCACACACTTTTGGAACTCTCCTGGTGTACCCTCACACATATTATTCCCTCATTTAGTGGATATTTTCACAAAAAAGTGAAATTTTCAAAAATCCAGAAAATTGGCTGAAAATGACTAAATATCAAGGACTCATTGGGCGAATCGCTCTGGAACTGAAATCTGAACGCTCACTGACATTTCCCCTATCAGAAAGTCTGACAAACGTGGGAAAAATGACTAAGTCCAAAAAAAAAAAAGTTTCAATTTTTTTCAATTTTACCCCTGTGGGATATATATTCTACCCACACACATTTGGAACTCTCCTGGGGTACCCTCACACATATTATTCCCTCATTTAGTGGATATTTTCAAAAAAAGTGAAATTTTCAAAAATCCAGAAAATTGGCTGAAAATGACTAAATATCAAGGACTCGTTGGGCGAATCGCTCTGGAACTGAAATCGGAATGCTCACTGACATTTCCCCTATCTGAAAGTCTGATAAACGTTGGAAAAATGACTAAGTCCAAAAAAAATTTTTTAAACTTTTTTCAATTTTACCCCCGTGGGATATATATTCTACCCACACACATTTGGAACTCTTCTGGGGTACCCTCAAACATATTATTCCCTCATTTAGTGGATATTTTCACAAAAAAGTGAAATTTTCAAAAATCCAGAAACTTGGCTGAAAACGACTAAATATCAAGGACTCAATGGGCGAACCGCTCTGGAACTGAAATCGGAACGCTCACTGACATTTCCCCTATCTGAAAATCTGATAAACGGCGGAAAAATGAATAAGTCCAAAAGAAAAAATTTTTAAACTTTTTTCAATTTTATCCCCGTGGGATATATATTCTACCCACACACTTTTGGAACTCTCCTGGTGTACCCTCACACATATTATTCCCTCATTTAGTGGATATTTTCACAAAAAAGTGAAATTTTCAAAAATCCAGAAAATTGGCTGAAAATGACTAAATATCAAGGACTTATTGGACGAATCGTTCTGGAACTGAAATCTGAACGCTCACTGACATTTCCCCTATCAGAAAGTCTGATAAACGTGGGAAAAATGACTAAGTCTAAAAAAAAAAAAGTTTCAATTTTTTTCAATTTTACCCCTGTGGGATATATATTCTACCCACACACATTTGGAACTCTCCTGGGGTCCCCTCACACATATTATTCCCTCATTTAGTGGATATTTTCACAAAAAGTGAAATTTTCAAAAATCCAGAAAATTGGCTGAAAATGACTAAATATCAAGGACTCATTGGGCGAATCGCTCTGGAACTGAAATCGGAACGCTCACTGACATTTCCCCTATCTGAAAATCTGATAAACGGCGGAAAAATGAATAAGTCCAAAAGAAAAAAATTTTAAACTTTTTTCAATTTTACCCCCGTGGGATATATATTCTACCCACACACTTTTGGAACTCTCCTGGTGTACCCTCACACATATTATTCCCTCATTTAGTGGATATTTTCACAAAAAAGTGAAATTTTCAAAAATCCAGAAAATTGGCTGAAAATGACTAAATATCAAGGACTCATTGGGCGAATCGCTCTGGAACTGAAATCTGAACGCTCACTGACATTTCCCCTATCAGAAAGTCTGATAAACGTGGGAAAAATGACTAAGTCCAAAAAAAAAAAAGTTTCAATTTTTTTCAATTTTACCCCTGTGGGATATATATTCTACCCACACACATTTGGAATTCTCCTGGGGTACCCTCACACATATTATTCCCTCATTTAGTGGATATTTTCACAAAAAGTGAAATTTTCAAAAATCCAGAAAATTGGCTGAAAATGACTAAATATCAAGGACTCGTTGGGCGAATCGCTCTGGAACTGAAATCGGAATGCTCACTGACATTTCCCCTATCTGAAAGTCTGATAAACGTCGGAAAAATGAATAAGTCCAAAAAAAAATTTTTTTCAACTTTTTTCAATTTTACCCCCGTGGGATATATATTCTACCGACACACATTTGGAACTCTCCTGGGGTACCCTCACACATATTATTCCCTCATTTAGTGGATATTTTCACAAAAAAGTGAAATTTTCAAAAATCCAGAAACTTGGCTGAAAAAGACTAAATATCAAGGACTCAATGGGCGAACCGCTCTGGAACTGAAATCGGAACGCTCACTGACATTTCCCCTATCTGAAAATCTGATAAACGGCGGAAAAATGAATAAGTCCAAAAGAAAAAATTTTTAAACTTTTTTCAATTTTACCCCCGTGGGATATATATTCTACCCACACACTTTTGGAACTCTCCTGGTGTACCCTCACACATATTATTCCCTCATTTAGTGGATATTTTCACAAAAAAGTGAAATTTTCAAAAATCCAGAAAATTGGCTGAAAATGACTAAATATCAAGGACTCATTGGGCGAATCGTTCTGGAACTGAAATCTGAACGCTCACTGACATTTCCCCTATCAGAAAGTCTGATAAACGCGGGAAAAATGACTAAGTCCAAAAAAAAAAAATGTTTCAATTTTTTTCAATTTTACCCCTGTGGGATATATATTCTACCCACACACATTTGGAACTCTCCTGGGGTACCCTCACACATATTATTCCCTCATTTAGTGGATATTTTCACAAAAAGTGAAATTTTCAAAAATCCAGAAAATTGGCTGAAAATGACTAAATATCAAGGACTCATTGGGCGAATCGCTCTGGAACTGAAATCGGAATGCTCACTGACATTTCCCCTATCTGAAAGTCTGATAAACGTCGGAAAAATGACTAAGTCCAAAAAAAAATTTTTTTCAACTTTTTTCAATTTTACCCCCGTGGGATATATATTCTACCCACACACATTTGGAACTCTCCTGGGGTACCCTCACACATATTACTCCCTCATTTAGTGGATATTTTCACAAAAAAGTGAAATTTTCAAAAATCCAGAAAATTGGCTGAAAATGACTAAATATCAAGGACTCAATGGGCGAACCGCTCTAGAACTGAAATCGGAACGCTCACTGACATTTCCCCTATCTGAAAGTCTGATAAACGGCGGAAAAATGAATAAGTCCAAAAGAAAAATTTTTTAAACTTTTTTCAATTTTACCCCCGTGGGATATATATTCTACCCACACACTTTTGGAACTCTCCTGGTGTACCCTCACACATATTATTCCCTCATTTAGTGGATATTTTCACAAAAAAGTGAAATTTTCAAAAATCCAGAAAATTGGCTGAAAATGACTAAATATCAAGGACTCATTGGATGAATCGTTCTGGAACTGAAATCTGAACGCTCACTGACATTTCCCCTATCAGAAAGTCTGATAAACGTGGGAAAAATGACTAAGTCTAAAAAAAAAAAAGTTTCAATTTTTTTCAATTTTACCCCTGTGGGATATATATTCTACCCACACACATTTGGAACTCTCCTGGGGTCCCCTCACACATATTATTCCCTCATTTAGTGGATATTTTCACAAAAAGTGAAATTTTCAAAAATCCAGAAAATTGGCTGAAAATGACTAAATATCAAGGACTCATTGGGCGAATCGCTCTGGAACTGAAATCGGAATGCTCACTGACATTTCCCCTATCTGAAAGTCTGATAAACGTCGGAAAAATTAATAAGTCCAAAAAAAAATTTTTTTCAACTTTTTTCAATTTTACCCTCGTGGGATATATATTCTACCCACACACATTTGGAACTCTCCTGGGGTACCCTCACACATATTACTCCCTCATTTAGTGGATATTTTCACAAAAAAGTGAAATTTTCAAAAATCCAGAAACTTGGCTGAAAACGACTAAATATCAAGGACTCAATGGGCGAACCGCTCTGGAACTGAAATCGGAACGCTCACTGACATTTCCCCTATCTGAAAGTCTGATAAACGTCGGAAAAATGAATAAGTCCAAAAAAAAATTTTTTTCAACTTTTTTCAATTTTACCCCCGTGGGATATATATTCTACCCACACACATTTGGAACTCTCCTGGGGTACCCTCACACATATTATTCCCTCATTTAGTGGATATTTTCACAAAAAAGTGAAATTTTCAAAAATCCAGAAACTTGGCTGAAAAAGTCTAAATATCAAGGACTCAATGGGCGAACCGCTCTGGAACTGAAATCGGAACGCTCACTGACATTTCCCCTATCTGAAAGTCTGATAAACGGCGGAAAAATGAATAAGTCCAAAAGAAAAATTTTTTAAACTTTTTTCAATTTTACCCCCGTGGGATATATATTCTACCCACACACTTTTGGAACTCTCCTGGTGTACCCTCACACATATTATTCCCTCATTTAGTGGATATTTTCACAAAAAAGTGAAATTTTCAAAAATCCAGAAAATTGGCTGAAAATGACTAAATATCAAGGACTCAATGGTCGAATCGCTCTGGAACTGAAATCGGAACGCTCACTGACATTTCCCCTATCTTAAATTCTGATAAACATCGGAAAAATGAATAAGTCCAAAATAAAAAATTTTCAACTTTTTTCAATTTTACCCCTGTGGGATATATATTCTACCCACACACATTTGGAATTCTCCTGGGGTACCCTCACACATATTATTCCCTCATTTAGTGGATATTTTCACAAAAAGTGAAATTTTCAAAAATCCAGAAAATTGGCTGAAAATGACTAAATATCAAGGACTCATTGGGCGAATCGCTCTGGAACTGAAATCGGAATGCTCACTGACATTTCCCCTATCTGAAAGTCTGATAAACGTCGGAAAAATGACTAAGTCCAAAAAAAAATTTTTTTCAACTTTTTTCAATTTTACCCCCGTGGGATATATATTCTACCCACACACATTTGGAACTCTCCTGGGGTACCCTCACACATATTACTCCCTCATTTAGTGGATATTTTCACAAAAAAGTGAAATTTTCAAAAATCCAGAAAATTGGCTGAAAATGACTAAATATCAAGGACTCAATGGGCGAACCGCTCTGGAACTGAAATCGGAACGCTCACTGACATTTCCCCTATCTGAAAGTCTGATAAACGGCGGAAAAATGAATAAGTCCAAAAGAAAAATTTTTTAAACTTTTTTCAATTTTACCCCCGTGGGATATATATTCTACCCACACACTTTTGGAACTCTCCTGGTGTACCCTCACACATATTATTCCCTCATTTAGTGGATATTTTCACAAAAAAGTGAAATTTTCAAAAATCCAGAAAATTGGCTGAAAATGACTAAATATCAAGGACTCATTGGATGAATCGTTCTGGAACTGAAATCTGAACGCTCACTGACATTTCCCCTATCAGAAAGTCTGATAAACGTGGGAAAAATGACTAAGTCTAAAAAAAAAAAAGTTTCAATTTTTTTCAATTTTACCCCTGTGGGATATATATTCTACCCACACACATTTGGAACTCTCCTGGGGTCCCCTCACACATATTATTCCCTCATTTAGTGGATATTTTCACAAAAAGTGAAATTTTCAAAAATCCAGAAAATTGGCTGAAAATGACTAAATATCAAGGACTCATTTTGCGAATCGCTCTGGAACTGAAATCGGAATGCTCACTGACATTTCCCCTATCTGAAAGTCTGATAAACGGCGGAAAAATGAATAAGTCCAAAAAAAAAATTTTTAAAATTTTTTTCAATTTTACCCCCGTGGGATATATATTCTACCCACACACATTTGGAACTCTCCTGGTGTACCCTCACACATATTATTCCCTCATTTAGTGGATATTTTCACAAAAAAGTGAAATTTTCAAAAATCCAGAAAATTGGCTGAAAATGACTAAATATCAAGGATACATTGGGCGAATCATTCTGGAACTGAAATCTGAACGCTCACTGACATTTCCCCTATCAGAAAGTCTGATAAACGTTGGAAAAATGACTAAGTCCAAAAAAAAATTTTTTAAACTTTTTTCAATTTTACCCCCGTGGGATATATATTCTACCCACACACATTTGGAACTCTCCTGGGGTACCCTCACACATATTACTCCCTCATTTAGTGGATATTTTCACAAAAAAGTGAAATTTTCAAAAATCCAGAAAATTGGCTGAAAATGACTAAATATCAAGGACTCAATGGGCGAATCGCTCTGGAACTGAAATCGGAACGCTCACTGACATTTCCCCTATCTGAAAGTCTGATAAACGTCGGAAAAATGAATAAGTCCAAAATAAAAATTTTTCAACTTTTTTCAATTTTACCCCCATGGTATATATATTCTACCCACACACATTTGGAACTCTTCTGGGGTACCCTCAAACATATTATTCCCTCATTTAGTGGATATTTTCACAAATAAGTGAAATTTTCAAAAATCCAGAAAATTGGCTGAAAATGACTAAATATCAAGGACTCATTGGGCGAATCGCTCTGGAACTGAAATCGGAATGCTCACTGACATTTCCCCTATCTGAAAGTCTGATAAACGTCGGAAAAATGAATAAGTCCAAAAAAAAATTTTTTTCAACTTTTTTCAATTTTACCCCCGTGGGATATATATTCTACCCACACACATTTGGAACTCTTCTGGGGTACCCTCAAACATATTATTCCCTCATTTAGTGGATATTTTCACAAAAAAGTGAAATTTTCAAAAATCCAGAAACTTGGCTGAAAACGACTAAATATCAAGGACTCAATGGGTGAACCGCTCTGGAACTGAAATCGGAACGCTCACTGACATTTCCCCTATCTGAAAATCTGATAAACAGCGGAAAAATGAATAAGTCCAAAAGAAAAAATTTTTAAACTTTTTTCAATTTTACCCCCGTGGGATATATATTCTACCCACACACTTTTGGAACTCTCCTGGTGTACCCTCACACATATTATTCCCTCATTTAGTGGATATTTTCACAAAAAGTGAAATTTTCAAAAATCCAGAAAATTGGCTGAAAATGACTAAATATCAAGGACTCGTTGGGCAAATCGCTCTGGAACTGAAATCGGAATGCTCACTGACATTTCCCCTATCTGAAAGTCTGATAAACGTCGGAAAAATGAATAAGTCCAAAAAAAAATTTTTTTCAACTTTTTTCAATTTTACCCCCGTGGGATATATATTCTACCCACACACATTTTTAACTCTCCTGGGGTACCCTCCCACATATTATTCCCTCATTTAGTGGATATTTTCACAAAAAAGTGAAATTTTCAAAAATCCAGAAACTTGGCTGAAAATGACTAAATATCAAGGACTCAATGGGCGAACCGCTCTGGAACTGAAATCGGAACGCTCACTGACATTTCCCCTATCTGAAAGTCTGATAAACGGCGGAAAAATGAATAAGTCCAAAAAAAAAATTTTTTAAACTTTTTTCAATTTTACCTCCGTGGGATATATATTCTACCCACACACTTTTGGAACTCTCCTGGTGTACCGTCACACATATTATTCCCTCATTTAGTGGATATTTTCACAAAAAAGTGAAATTTTCAAAAATCCAGAGAATTGGCTGAAAATGACTAAATATCAAGGACTCATTGGGCGAATCATTCTGGAACTGAAATCTGAACGCTCACTCACATTTCCCCTATCAGAAAGTCTGATAAACGTTGGAAAAATGACTAAGTCCAAAAAAAAATTTTTTAAACTTTTTTCAATTTTACCCCCGTGGGATATATATTCTACCCACACACATTTGGAACTCTCCTGGGGTACCCTCATACATATTACTCCCTCATTTAGTGGATATTTTCACAAAAAAGTGAAATTTTCAAAAATCCAGAAAATTGGCTGAAAATGACTAAATATCAAGGACTCAATGGTCGAATCGCTCTGGAACTGAAATCGGAACGCTCACTGACATTTCCCCTATCTGAAAGTCTGATAAACGTCGGAAAAATGAATAAGTCCAAAATAAAAATTTTTCAACTTTTTTCAATTTTACCCCAGTGGGATATATATTATACCCAAACACATTTGGAACTCTCCTGGGGTACCCTCACACATATTATTCCCTCATTTAGTGGATATTTTCACAAAAATGAAATTTTCAAAAATCCAGAAAATTGGCTGAAAATGACTAAATATCAAGGACTCATTGGGCGAATCGCTCTGGAACTGAAATCGGAACGCTCACTGACATTTCCCCTATCTGAAAGTCTGATAAACGTCGGAAAAATGAATAAGTCCAAAAAAAAATTTTTTTCAACTTTTTTCAATTTTACCCCCGTGGGATATATATTCTACCCACACACATTTGGAACTCTCCTGGTGTACCCTCACACATATTATTCCCTCATTTAGTGGATATTTTCACAAAAAAGTGAAATTTTCAAAAATCCAGAAAATTGGCTGAAAATGACTAAATATTAAGGACTCATTTTGCGAATCGCTCTGGAACTGAAATCGGAATGCTCACTGACATTTCCCCTATCTGAAAGTCTGATAAACGGCGGAAAAATGAATAAGTCCAAAAAAAAATTTTTTAAAATTTTTTTCAATTTTACCCCCGTGGGATAGATATTCTACCCACACACATTTGGAACTCTCCTGGTGTACCCTCACACATATTATTCCCTCATTTAGTGGATATTTTCACAAAAAAGTGAAATTTTCAAAAATCCAGAAAATTGGCTGAAAATGACTAAATATCAAGGACTCGTTGGGCGAATCGCTCTGGAACTGAAATCGGAATGCTCACTGACATTTCCCCTATCTGAAAGTCTGATAAACGTCGGAAAAATGAATAAGTCCAAAAAAATATTTTTTTCAACTTTTTTCAATTTTACACCCGTGGGATATATATTCTACCCAAACACATTTGGAACTCTCCTGGGGTACCCTCACACATATTATTCCCTCATTTAGTGGATATTTTCACAAAAAAGTGAAATTTTAAAAAATCCAGAAACTTGGCTGAAAACGACTAAATATCAAGGACTCAATGGGCGAACTGCTCTGGAACTGAAATCGGAACGCTCACTGACATTTCCCCTATCTGAAAGTCTGATAAACGGCGGAAAAATGAATAAGTCCAAAAAAAAATTTTTTTCAACTTTTTTCAATTTTACACCCGTGGGATATATATTCTACCCACACACTTTTGGAACTCTCCTGGGGTACCCTCACACATATTATTCCCTCATTTAGTGGATATTTTCACAAAAAGTGAAATTTTCAAAAATCCAGAAAATTGGCTGAAAATGACTAAATATCAAGGACTCATTGGGCGAATCGCTCTGGAACTGAAATCGGAATGCTCACTGACATTTCCCCTATCTGAAAGTCTGATAAACATCGGAAAAATGAATAAGTCCAAAAAAAATTTTTTTTCAACTTTTTTCAATTTTACCCCCGTGGGATATATATTCTACCCACACACATTTGGAACTCTCCTGGGGTACCCTCACACATATTATTCCCTCATTTAGTGGATATTTTCACAAAAAGTGAAATTTTCAAAAATCCAGAAAATTGGCTGAAAATGACTAAATATCAAGGACTCGTTGGGCGAATCGCTCTGGAACTGAAATCGGAACGCTCACTGACATTTCCCCTATCTGAAAGTCTGATAAACGTTGCAAAAATGACTTAGTCCAAAAAAAAAATTTTTAAACTTTTTTCAATTTTACCCCCGTGGGATATATATTCTACCCACACACATTTGGTACTCTCCTGGGGTACCCTCACACATATTATTCCCTCATTTAGTGGATATTTTCACAAAAAAGTGAAATTTTCAAAAATCCAGAAACTTGGCTGAAAACGACTAAATATCAAGGACTCGTTGGGCGAATCGCTCTGGAACTGAAATCGGAACGCTCACTGACATTTCCCCTATCTGAAAGTCTGATAAACGTCGGAAAAATGAATAAGTCCAAAAAAATATTTTTTTCAACTTTTTTCAATTTTACACCCGTGGGATATATATTCTACCCAAACACATTTGGAACTCTCCTGGGGTACCCTCACACATATTATTCCCTCATTTAGTGGATATTTTCACAAAAAAGTGAAATTTTAAAAAATCCAGAAACTTGGCTGAAAACGACTAAATATCAAGGACTCAATGGGCGAACTGCTCTGGAACTGAAATCGGAATGCTCACTGACATTTCCCCTATCTGAAAGTCTGATAAACGGCGGAAAAATGAATAAGTCGAAAAAAAAAATTTTTTCAACTTTTTTCAATTTTACACCCGTGGGATATATATTCTACCCACGCACTTTTGGAACTCTCCTGGGGTACCCTCACACATATTATTCCCTCATTTAGTGGATATTTTTACAAAAAGTGAAATTTTCAAAAATCCAGAAAATTGTGTGAAAACGACTAAATATCAAGGACTCATTGGGCAAATCGCTCTGGAACTGAAATCGGAACGTTCACTGACTTTTCCCTATCTGAAAGTCTGATAAACGGCGGAAAAATGAATAAGTCCAGAAAAAAAATTTTTTCAACTTTTTTCAATTTTACCCCCGTGGGATATATATTCTACTCACACACATTTGGAACTCTCCTGGGGTACCCTCACACATATTATTCAATCATTTAGTGGATATTTTCACAAAAAAGTGAAATTTTCAAAAATCCAGAAAATTGGCTGAAAATGACTAAATATCAAGGACTCGTTGGGCGAATCGCTCTGGAACTGAAATCGGAACGCTCACCGACATTTCCCCTATCTGAAAGTCTGATAAACACCGGAAAAATGACTAAGTCCAAAAAACAAAATTTTTCAATTGTTTTCAATTTTACCCCGGTGGGATATATATTCTACCCACACACATTTGGAACTCTCCTGGGGTACCCACACACATATTATTCCCTCATTTAGTGGATATTTTCACAAAAAAGTGAAATTTTCAAAAATCCAGAAACTTGGCTGAAAACGACTAAATATCAAGGACTCATTGGGCGAATCGCTTTGGAACTGAAATCGGAACGGTCACTGACATTTCCCCTATCTGATAGTCTGACAAACGGCGGAAAAATGAATAAGTCGAAAAAAAAAATTTTTAAAACTTTTTTCAATTTTACCCCCGTGGGATATATATTCTACCCACACACATTTGCAAATCTCCTGGGGTTCCCTCACACATATTATTCCCTCATTTAGTGGATATTTTCACAAAAAAGTGAAATTTTCAAAAATCCAGAAAATTGGCTGAAAATGACTAAATATCAAGGACTCGTTGGGCGAATCGCTCTGGAACTGAAATCGGAACGCTCACTGACATTTCCCCTATCTGAAAGTCTGATAAACGTCAGAAAAATTAATAAGTCCAAAAAAAAATTTTTTTCAACTTTTTTCAATTTTACCCCCGTGGGATATATATTCTACCTACACACTTTTGGAACTCTCCTGGGGTACCCTCACACATATTATTCCCTCATTTAGTGGATATTTTCACAAAAAAGTGAAATTTTCAAAAATCCAGAAAATTGTGTGAAAACGACTAAATATCAAGGACTCATTGGGCAAATCGCTCTGGAACTGAAATCGGAACGTTCACTGACATTTCCCCTATCTGAAAGTCTGATAAACGGCGGAAAAATGAATAAGTCCAAAAAAAAATTTATTTCAACTTTTTTCAATTTTACCCCCGTGGGATATATATTCTACCCACACACATTTGGAACTCTCCTGGGGTACCCTCACACATATTGTTCCCTCATTTAGTGGATATTTTCACAAAAGAGTGAAATTTTCAAAAATCCAGAAAATTGGCTGAAAATGACTAAATATCAAGGACTCATTGGGCGAATCGTTCTGGAACTGAAATCGGAACGCTCACTGACATTTCCCCTATCAGAAAGTCTGATAAACGCCGTAAAAATGACTAAGTCCAAAAAAAAAAATGTTTAAATTTTTTTCAATTTTACCCCCGTGGGATATATATTCTACCCACACACATTTGGTACTCTCCTGGGGTACCCTTACACATATTATTCCCTCATTTAGTGGATATTTTCACAAAAAAGTGAAATTTTCAAAAATCCAGAAAATTGGCTGAAAACGAATAAATATCAAGGACTCATTGGGTGAATCGCTCTGGAACTGAAATCGGAACGATCACTGACATTTGCCTTCCTGAAAGTCTGATAAACGCCGGAAAAATGACTTGGTCCAAAAAAAAAATTTTTTCAACTTTTTTCAGTTTTACCCCCGTGGGATATATATTCTACTCACACACATTTGGAACTCTCCTGGGGTACCCTCACACATATTATTCCCTCATTTAGTGGATATTTTCACAAATAAGTGAAATTTTCAAAAATCCAGAAAATTGGCTGAAAATGACTAAATATCAAGGACTCGTTGGGCGAATCGCTCTGGAACTGAAATCGGAACGCTCACTGACATTTCCCCTATCTGAAAGTCTGATAAACACCGGAAAAATGACTAAGTCCAAAAAACAAAATTTTTCAATTGTTTTCAATTTTACCCCGGTGGGATATATATTCTACCCACACACATTTGGAACTCTCCTGGGGTACCCACACACATATTATTCCCTCATTTAGTGGATATTTTCACAAAAAAGTGAAATTTTCAAAAATCCAGAAAATTGGCTGAAAATGACTAAATATCAAGGACTCGTTGGGCGAATCGCTCTGGAACTGAAATCGGAACGCTCACTGACATTTCCCCTATCTGAAAGTCTGATAAACGTCAGAAAAATTAATAAGTCCAAAAAAAAATTTTTTTCAACTTTTTTCAATTTTACCCCCGTGGGATATATATTCTACCCACACACATTTGGAACTCTCCTGGGGTACCCTCACACATATTATTCCCTCATTTAGTGGATATTTTCACAAAAAAGTGAAATTTTCAAAAATCCAAAAAATTGGCTGAAAATGACTAAATATCAAGGACTCATTGGGCGAATCGTTCTGGAACTGAAATCGGAACGCTCACTGACATTTCCCCTATCAGAATGTCTGATAAACGCCGGAAAAATGACTAAGTAAAAAAAAAAAAATGTTTAAATTTTTTTCAATTTTACCCCCGTGGGATATATATTCTACCCACACACATTTGGTACTCTCCTGGGGTACCCTCACACATATTATTCCCTCATTTAGTGGATATTTTCACAAAAAAGTGAAATATTCCAAAATCCAGAAAATTGGCTGAAAACGACTAAATATCAAGGACTCATTGGGTGAATCGCTCTGGAACTGAAATCGGAACGATCACTGACATTTGCCTTTCTGAAAGTCTGATAAACGTCGGAAAAATGAATAAGTCCAAAAAAAAATTTTTTTCAACTTTTTTCAATTTTACCCCCGTGGGATATATATTCTACCCACACACATTTGGAACTCTCCTGGGGTACCCTCACACATATTATTCCCTCATTTAGTGGATATTTTCACAAAAAAGTGAAATTTTCAAAAATCCAAAAAATTGGCTGAAAATGACTAAATATCAAGGACTCATTGGGCGAATCGTTCTGGAACTGAAATCGGAACGCTCACTGACATTTCCCCTATCAGAATGTCTGATAAACGCCGGAAAAATGACTAAGTAAAAAAAAAAAAATGTTTAAATTTTTTTCAATTTTACCCCCGTGGGATATATATTCTACCCACACACATTTGGTACTCTCCTGGGGTACCCTCACACATATTATTCCCTCATTTAGTGGATATTTTCACAAAAAAGTGAAATATTCCAAAATCCAGAAAATTGGCTGAAAACGACTAAATATCAAGGACTCATTGGGTGAATCGCTCTGGAACTGAAATCGGAACGATCACTGACATTTGCCTTTCTGAAAGTCTGATAAACGTCGGAAAAATGAATAAGTCCAAAAAAATATTTTTTTCAACTTTTTTCAATTTTACACCCGTGGGATATATATTCTACCCAAACACATTTGGAACTCTCCTGGGGTACCCTCACACATATTATTCCCTCATTTAGTGGATATTTTCACAAAAAAGTGAAATTTTAAAAAATCCAGAAACTTGGCTGAAAACGACTAAATATCAAGGACTCAATGGGCGAACTGCTCTGGAACTGAAATCGGAACGCTCACTGACATTTCCCCTGTCTGAAAGTCTGATAAACGGCGGAAAAATGAATAAGTCCAAAAAAAAAATTTTTTCAACTTTTTTCAATTTTACACCCGTGGGATATATATTCTACCCACACACTTTTGGAACTCTCCTGGGGTACCCTCACACATATTATTCCCTCATTTAGTGGATATTTTCACAAAAAGTGAAATTTTCAAAAATCCAGAAAATTGGCTGAAAATGACTAAATATCAAGGACTCGTTGGGCAAATCGCTCTGGAACTGAAATCGGAACGCTCACTGACATTTCCCCTATCTGAAAGTCTGATAAACGTTGGAAAAATGACTAAGTCCAAAAAAAAAATTTTTCAACTTTTTTCAATTTTACCCCCGTGGGATATATATTCTACCCACACACATTTGGAACTCTCCTGGGGTACCCTCACACATATTATTCCCTCATTTAGTGGATATTTTCACAAAAAAGTGAAATTTTCAAAAATCCAGAAACTTGGCTGAAAACAACTAAATATCAAGGACTCAATGGGCGAACCGCTCTGGAACTGAAATCTGAACGCTCACTGACATTTCACCTATCAGAAAGTCTGATAAACGCCGGAAAAATGACAGTCCAAAAAAAAAAAATGTTTCAATTTTTTCCAATTTTACCCCCGAGGGATATATATTCTACCCACACACATTTGGAACTCTTCTGGGGTACCCTCAAACATATTATTCCCTCATTTAGTGGATATTTTCACAAAAAAGTGAAATTTTCAAAAATCCAGAAACTTGGCTGAAAACGACTAAATATCAAGGACTCAATGGGCGAACTGCTCTGGAACTGAAATCGGAACGCTCACTGACATTTCCCCTATCTGAAAGTCTGATAAACGTCGGAAAAATGAATAAGTCCAAAAAAAAATTTTTTTCAACTTTTTTCAATTTTACCCCCGTGGGATATATATTCTACCTACACACTTTTGGAACTCTCCTGGGGTACCCTCACACATATTATTCCCTCATTTAGTGGATATTTTCACAAAAAAGTGAAATTTTCAAAAATCCAGAAAATTGTGTGAAAACGACTAAATATCAAGGACTCATTGGGCAAATCGCTCTGGAACTGAAATCGGAACGTTCACTGACATTTCCCCTATCTGAAAGTCTGATAAACGGCGGAAAAATGAATAAGTCCAGAAAAAAAATTTTTTCAACTTTTTTCAATTTTACCCCCGTGGGATATATATTCTACCCACACACATTTGGAACTCTCCTGGGGTACCCACACACATATTATTCCCTCATTTAGTGGATATTTTCACAAAAAAGTGAAATTTTCAAAAATCCAGAAACTTGGCTGAAAACGACTAAATATCAAGGACTCATTGGGCGAATCGCTTTGGAACTGAAATCGGAACGCTCACTGACATTTCCCCTATCTTGAAAGTCTGACAAACGGCGGAAAAATGAATAAGTCGAAAAAAAAAATTTTTAAAACTTTTTTCAATTTTACCCCCGTGGGATATATATTCTACCCACACACATTTGGAAATCTCCTGGGGTTCCCTCACACATATTATTCCCTCATTTAGTGGATATTTTCACAAAAAAGTGAAATTTTCAAAAATCCAGAAAATTGGCTGAAAATGACTAAATATCAAGGACTCGTTGGGCGAATCGCTCTGGAACTGAAATCGGAACGCTCACTGACATTTCCCTATCTGAAAGTCTGATAAACGCCGGAAAAATAACTAAGTCCAAAAAACAAAATTTTTCAATTTTTTTCAATTTTACCCCCGTGGGATATATATTCTACCCACACACATTTGGAACTCTCCTGGGGTACCCTCACACATATTATTCCCTCATTTAGTGGATATTTTCACAAAAAAGTGAAATTTTCAAAAATCCAGAAAATTAGCTGAAAATGACTAAATATCAAGGACTCGTTGGGCGAAGCGCTCTGGAACTGAAATCGGAACGCTCACTGACATTTCCCCTATCTGAAATTCTGACAAACGGCGGAAAAATGAATAAGTCGAAAAAAAAAATTTTTCAAACTTTTTTCAATTTTACCCCGGTGGGATATATATTCTACCCACACACATTTGGAAATCTCCTGGGGTACCCTCACACATATTATTCCCTCATTTAGTGGATATTTTCACAAAAAAGTGAAATTTTCAAAAATCTAGAAAATTGGGTGAAAATGACTAAATATCAAGGACTCATTCGGCGAATCGCTCTGGAACGGAAATCGGAACACTCACTGACATTTCCCCTATCTGAAAGTCTGATAAACGGCGGAAAAATGAATAAGTCGAAAAAAAAAATTTTTAAACTTTTTTCAATTTTACCCCCGTGGGATATTTATTCTACCCACACACATTTGGAACTCTCCTGGGGTACCCTCACACATATTATTCCCTCAATTAGTGGATATTTTCACAAAAAAGTGAAATTTTCAAAAATCCAGAGAATTGGCTGAAAACGACTAAATATCAAGGACTCATTCGGCGAATCGCTCTGGAACTGAAACCGGAATGCTCACTGACATTTCCCCTATCTGAAAGTCTGATGAACGCCGGAAAAATGAATAAGTCCAAAGAAAAAATTTTTTCAACTTTTTTCAATTTTACCCCCGTGGGATATATATTCTACCCACACACATTTGGAAATCTCCTGGGGTACCCTCACACATATTATTCCCTCATTTAGTGGATATTTTCACAAAAAAGTGAAATCTTCAAAAATCCAGAAAATTGGCTGAAAATGACTAAATATCAAGGACTCGTTGGGCGAATCGCTCTGGAACTGAAATCGGAAAGCTCACTGACATTTCCCCTATCTGAAAGTCTGATAAACGCCGGAAAAATGACTAAGTAAAAAAAAAAAAACTTTTCAATTTTTTTCAATTTTACCCCCGTGGGATATATATTCTACCCACACACATTTGGAACTCTCCTGGGGTACCCTCACACATATTATTCCCTCATTTAGTGGTTATTTTCACAAAAAAGGGAAATTTTCAAAAATCCAGAAAATTGGCTGAAAATGACTAAATATCAAGGACTCGTTGGACGAACCGCTCTGGAACTGAAATTGGAACGCTCACTGACATTTTCCCTATCTGAAAGTCTGATAAACGCCGGAAAAATAACTAAGTCCAAAAAACAAAATTTTTCAATTTTTTTCAATTTTACCCCCGTGGGATATATATTCTACCCACACACATTTGGAACTCTCCTGGGGTACCCTCACACATATTATTCCCTCATTTAGTGGATATTTTCACAAAAAAGTGAAATTTTCAAAAATCCAGAAAATTAGCTGAAAATGACTAAATATCAAGGACTCGTTGGGCGAAGCGTTCTGGAACTGAAATCGGAACGCTCACTGACATTTCCCCTATCTGAAAGTCTGACAAACGGCGGAAAAATGAATAAGTCGAAAAAAAAAATTTTTCAAACTTTTTTCAATTTTACCCCGGTGGGATATATATTCTACCCACACACATTTGGAAATCTCCTGGGGTACCCTCACACATATTATTCCCTCATTTAGTGGATATTTTCACAAAAAAGTGAAATTTTCAAAAATCCAGAAAATTGGGTGAAAATGACTAAATATCAAGGACTCATTCGGCGAATCACTCTGGAACGGAAATCGGAACACTCACTGACATTTCCCCTATCTGAAAGTCTGATAAACGGCGGAAAAATGAATAAGTCGAAAAAAAAAAATTTTTAAACTTTTTTCAATTTTACCCCCGTGGGATATTTATTCTACCCACACACATTTGGAACTCTCCTGGGGTACCCTCACACATATTATTCCCTCAATTAGTGGATATTTTCACAAAAAAGTGAAATTTTCAAAAATCCAGAGAATTGGCTGAAAACGACTAAATATCAAGGACTCATTCGGCGAATCGCTCTGGAACTGAAACCGGAATGCTCACTGACATTTCCCCTATCTGAAAGTCTGATGAACGCCGGAAAAATGAATAAGTCCAAAGAAAAAATTTTTTCAACTTTTTTCAATTTTACCCCCGTGGGATATATATTCTACCCACACACATTTGGAAATCTCCTGGGGTACCCTCACACATATTATTCCCTCATTTAGTGGATATTTTCACAAAAAAGTGAAATCTTCAAAAATCCAGAAAATTGGCTGAAAATGACTAAATATCAAGGACTCGTTGGGCGAATCGCTCTGGAACTGAAATCGGAAAGCTCACTGACATTTCCCCTATCTGAAAGTCTGATAAACGCCGGAAAAATGACTAAGTAAAAAAAAAAAAACTTTTCAATTTTTTTCAATTTTACCCCCGTGGGATATATATTCTACCCACACACATTTGGAACTCTCCTGGGGTGCCATCACACATATTATTCCCTCATTTAGTGGTTATTTTCACAAAAAAGGGAAATTTTCAAAAATCCAGAAAATTGGCTGAAAACGACTAAATATCAAGGACTCGTTGGGCGAATCGCTCTGGAACTGAAATCGGAACGCTCACTGACATTTCCCCTATCTGAAAGTCTGATAAACGCCGTAAAAATGACTAAGTCCAAAAAAAAAAAATTTTTCAATTTTTTTCAATTTTACCCCCGTGGGATATATATTCTACCCACACACATTTGGAACTCTCCTGGGGTACCCTCACACATATTATTCCCTCATTTAGTGGTTATTTTCACAAAAAAGGGAAATTTTCAAAAATCCAGAAAATTGGCTGAAAATGACTAAATATCAAGGACTCGTTGGACGAACCGCTCTGGAACTGAAATTGGAACGCTCACTGACATTTTCCCTATCTGAAAGTCTGATAAACGCCGGAAAAATAACTAAGTCCAAAAAACAAAATTTTTCAATTTTTTTCAATTTTACCCCCGTGGGATATATATTCTACCCACACACATTTGGAACTCTCCTGGGGTACCCTCACACATATTATTCCCTCATTTAGTGGATATTTTCACAAAAAAGTGAAATTTTCAAAAATCCAGAAAATTAGCTGAAAATGACTAAATATCAAGGATTCGTTGGGCGAAGCGCTCTGGAACTGAAATCGGAACGCTCACTGACATTTCCCCTATCTGAAAGTCTGACAAACGGCGGAAAAATGAATAAGTCGAAAAAAAAAATTTTTCAAACTTTTTTCAATTTTACCCCGGTGGGATATATATTCTACCCACACACATTTGGAAATCTCCTGGGGTACCCTCACACATATTATTCCCTCATTTAGTGGATATTTTCACAAAAAAGTGAAATTTTCAAAAATCCAGAAAATTGGGTGAAAATGACTAAATATCAAGGACTCATTCGGCGAATCACTCTGGAACGGAAATCGGAACACTCACTGACATTTCCCCTATCTGAAAGTCTGATAAACGGCGGAAAAATGAATAAGTCGAAAAAAAAAAATTTTTAAACTTTTTTCAATTTTACCCCCGTGGGATATTTATTCTACCCACACACATTTGGAACTCTCCTGGGGTACCCTCACACATATTATTCCCTCAATTAGTGGATATTTTCACAAAAAAGTGAAATTTTCAAAAATCCAGAGAATTGGCTGAAAACGACTAAATATCAAGGACTCATTCGGCGAATCGCTCTGGAACTGAAACCGGAATGCTCACTGACATTTCCCCTATCTGAAAGTCTGATGAACGCCGGAAAAATGAATAAGTCCAAAGAAAAAATTTTTTCAACTTTTTTCAATTTTACCCCCGTGGGATATATATTCTACCCACACACATTTGGAAATCTCCTGGGGTACCCTCACACATATTATTCCCTCATTTAGTGGATATTTTCACAAAAAAGTGAAATTTTCAAAAATCCATAAAATTGGCTGAAAATGACTAAATATCAAGGACTCAATGGTCGAATCGCTCTGGAACTGAAATCGGAACGCTCACTGACATTTCCCCTATCTGAAAGTCTGATAAACGTCGGAAAAATGAATAAGTCCAAAATAAAAATTTTTCAACTTTTTTCAATTTTACCCCAGTGGGATATATATTATACCCAAACACATTTGGAACTCTCCTGGGGTACCCTCACACATATTATTCCCTCATTTAGTGGATATTTTCACAAAAATGAAATTTTCAAAAATCCAGAAAATTGGCTGAAAATGACTAAATATCAAGGACTCATTGGGCGAATCGCTCTGGAACTGAAATCGGAACGCTCACTGACATTTCCCCTATCTGAAAGTCTGATAAACGTCGGAAAAATGAATAAGTCCAAAAAAAAATTTTTTTCAACTTTTTTCAATTTTACCCCCGTGGGATATATATTCTACCCACACACATTTGGAACTCTCCTGGTGTACCCTCACACATATTATTCCCTCATTTAGTGGATATTTTCACAAAAAAGTGAAATTTTCAAAAATCCAGAAAATTGGCTGAAAATGACTAAATATCAAGGACTCATTTTGCGAATCGCTCTGGAACTGAAATCGGAATGCTCACTGACATTTCCCCTATCTGAAAGTCTGATAAACGGCGGAAAAATGAATAAGTCCAAAAAAAAATTTTTTAAAATTTTTTTCAATTTTACCCCCGTGGGATAGATATTCTACCCACACACATTTGGAACTCTCCTGGTGTACCCTCACACATATTATTCCCTCATTTAGTGGATATTTTCACAAAAAAGTGAAATTTTCAAAAATCCAGAAAATTGGCTGAAAATGACTAAATATCAAGGACTCGTTGGGCGAATCGCTCTGGAACTGAAATCGGAACGCTCACTGACATTTCCCCTATCTGAAAGTCTGATAAACGTCGGAAAAATGAATAAGTCCAAAAAAATATTTTTTTCAACTTTTTTCAATTTTACACCCGTGGGATATATATTCTACCCAAACACATTTGGAACTCTCCTGGGGTACCCTCACACATATTATTCCCTCATTTAGTGGATATTTTCACAAAAAAGTGAAATTTTAAAAAATCCAGAAACTTGGCTGAAAACGACTAAATATCAAGGACTCAATGGGCGAACTGCTCTGGAACTGAAATCGGAACGCTCACTGACATTTCCCCTATCTGAAAGTCTGATAAACGGCGGAAAAATGAATAAGTCCAAAAAAAAATTTTTTTCAACTTTTTTCAATTTTACACCCGTGGGATATATATTCTACCCACACACTTTTGGAACTCTCCTGGGGTACCCTCACACATATTATTCCCTCATTTAGTGGATATTTTCACAAAAAGTGAAATTTTCAAAAATCCAGAAAATTGGCTGAAAATGACTAAATATCAAGGACTCATTGGGCGAATCGCTCTGGAACTGAAATCGGAATGCTCACTGACATTTCCCCTATCTGAAAGTCTGATAAACATCGGAAAAATGAATAAGTCCAAAAAAAATTTTTTTTCAACTTTTTTCAATTTTACCCCCGTGGGATATATATTCTACCCACACACATTTGGAACTCTCCTGGGGTACCCTCACACATATTATTCCCTCATTTAGTGGATATTTTCACAAAAAGTGAAATTTTCAAAAATCCAGAAAATTGGCTGAAAATGACTAAATATCAAGGACTCGTTGGGCGAATCGCTCTGGAACTGAAATCGGAACGCTCACTGACATTTCCCCTATCTGAAAGTCTGATAAACGTTGCAAAAATGACTTAGTCCAAAAAAAAAATTTTTAAACTTTTTTCAATTTTACCCCCGTGGGATATATATTCTACCCACACACATTTGGTACTCTCCTGGGGTACCCTCACACATATTATTCCCTCATTTAGTGGATATTTTCACAAAAAAGTGAAATTTTCAAAAATCCAGAAACTTGGCTGAAAACGACTAAATATCAAGGACTCGTTGGGCGAATCGCTCTGGAACTGAAATCGGAACGCTCACTGACATTTCCCCTATCTGAAAGTCTGATAAACGTCGGAAAAATGAATAAGTCCAAAAAAATATTTTTTTCAACTTTTTTCAATTTTACACCCGTGGGATATATATTCTACCCAAACACATTTGGAACTCTCCTGGGGTACCCTCACACATATTATTCCCTCATTTAGTGGATATTTTCACAAAAAAGTGAAATTTTAAAAAATCCAGAAACTTGGCTGAAAACGACTAAATATCAAGGACTCAATGGGCGAACTGCTCTGGAACTGAAATCGGAATGCTCACTGACATTTCCCCTATCTGAAAGTCTGATAAACGGCGGAAAAATGAATAAGTCGAAAAAAAAAATTTTTTCAACTTTTTTCAATTTTACACCCGTGGGATATATATTCTACCCACACACTTTTGGAACTCTCCTGGGGTACCCTCACACATATTATTCCCTCATTTAGTGGATATTTTTACAAAAAGTGAAATTTTCAAAAATCCAGAAAATTGTGTGAAAACGACTAAATATCAAGGACTCATTGGGCAAATCGCTCTGGAACTGAAATCGGAACGTTCACTGACTTTTCCCTATCTGAAAGTCTGATAAACGGCGGAAAAATGAATAAGTCCAGAAAAAAATTTTTTTCAACTTTTTTCAATTTTACCCCCGTGGGATATATATTCTACTCACACACATTTGGAACTCTCCTGGGGTACCCTCACACATATTATTCAATCATTTAGTGGATATTTTCACAAAAAAGTGAAATTTTCAAAAATCCAGAAAATTGGCTGAAAATGACTAAATATCAAGGACTCGTTGGGCGAATCGCTCTGGAACTGAAATCGGAACGCTCACCGACATTTCCCCTATCTGAAAGTCTGATAAACACCGGAAAAATGACTAAGTCCAAAAAACAAAATTTTTCAATTGTTTTCAATTTTACCCCGGTGGGATATATATTCTACCCACACACATTTGGAACTCTCCTGGGGTACCCACACACATATTATTCCCTCATTTAGTGGATATTTTCACAAAAAAGTGAAATTTTCAAAAATCCAGAAACTTGGCTGAAAACGACTAAATATCAAGGACTCATTGGGCGAATCGCTTTGGAACTGAAATCGGAACGGTCACTGACATTTCCCCTATCTGATAGTCTGACAAACGGCGGAAAAATGAATAAGTCGAAAAAAAAAATTTTTAAAACTTTTTTCAATTTTACCCCCGTGGGATATATATTCTACCCACACACATTTGCAAATCTCCTGGGGTTCCCTCACACATATTATTCCCTCATTTAGTGGATATTTTCACAAAAAAGTGAAATTTTCAAAAATCCAGAAAATTGGCTGAAAATGACTAAATATCAAGGACTCGTTGGGCGAATCGCTCTGGAACTGAAATCGGAACGCTCACTGACATTTCCCCTATCTGAAAGTCTGATAAACGTCAGAAAAATTAATAAGTCCAAAAAAAAATTTTTTTCAACTTTTTTCAATTTTACCCCCGTGGGATATATATTCTACCTACACACTTTTGGAACTCTCCTGGGGTACCCTCACACATATTATTCCCTCATTTAGTGGATATTTTCACAAAAAAGTGAAATTTTCAAAAATCCAGAAAATTGTGTGAAAACGACTAAATATCAAGGACTCATTGGGCAAATCGCTCTGGAACTGAAATCGGAACGTTCACTGACATTTCCCCTATCTGAAAGTCTGATAAACGGCGGAAAAATGAATAAGTCCAAAAAAAAATTTATTTCAACTTTTTTCAATTTTACCCCCGTGGGATATATATTCTACCCACACACATTTGGAACTCTCCTGGGGTACCCTCACACATATTGTTCCCTCATTTAGTGGATATTTTCACAAAAGAGTGAAATTTTCAAAAATCCAGAAAATTGGCTGAAAATGACTAAATATCAAGGACTCATTGGGCGAATCGTTCTGGAACTGAAATCGGAACGCTCACTGACATTTCCCCTATCAGAAAGTCTGATAAACGCCGTAAAAATGACTAAGTCCAAAAAAAAAAATGTTTAAATTTTTTTCAATTTTACCCCCGTGGGATATATATTCTACCCACACACATTTGGTACTCTCCTGGGGTACCCTTACACATATTATTCCCTCATTTAGTGGATATTTTCACAAAAAAGTGAAATTTTCAAAAATCCAGAAAATTGGCTGAAAACGAATAAATATCAAGGACTCATTGGGTGAATCGCTCTGGAACTGAAATCGGAACGATCACTGACATTTGCCTTCCTGAAAGTCTGATAAACGCCGGAAAAATGACTTGGTCCAAAAAAAAAATTTTTTCAACTTTTTTCAGTTTTACCCCCGTGGGATATATATTCTACTCACACACATTTGGAACTCTCCTGGGGTACCCTCACACATATTATTCCCTCATTTAGTGGATATTTTCACAAATAAGTGAAATTTTCAAAAATCCAGAAAATTGGCTGAAAATGACTAAATATCAAGGACTCGTTGGGCGAATCGCTCTGGAACTGAAATCGGAACGCTCACTGACATTTCCCCTATCTGAAAGTCTGATAAACACCGGAAAAATGACTAAGTCCAAAAAACAAAATTTTTTCAATTGTTTTCAATTTTACCCCGGTGGGATATATATTCTACCCACACACATTTGGAACTCTCCTGGGGTACCCACACACATATTATTCCCTCATTTAGTGGATATTTTCACAAAAAAGTGAAATTTTCAAAAATCCAGAAAATTGGCTGAAAATGACTAAATATCAAGGACTCGTTGGGCGAATCGCTCTGGAACTGAAATCGGAACGCTCACTGACATTTCCCCTATCTGAAAGTCTGATAAACGTCAGAAAAATTAATAAGTCCAAAAAAAAATTTTTTTCAACTTTTTTCAATTTTACCCCCGTGGGATATATATTCTACCCACACACATTTGGAACTCTCCTGGGGTACCCTCACACATATTATTCCCTCATTTAGTGGATATTTTCACAAAAAAGTGAAATTTTCAAAAATCCAAAAAATTGGCTGAAAATGACTAAATATCAAGGACTCATTGGGCGAATCGTTCTGGAACTGAAATCGGAACGCTCACTGACATTTCCCCTATCAGAATGTCTGATAAACGCCGGAAAAATGACTAAGTAAAAAAAAAAAAATGTTTAAATTTTTTTCAATTTTACCCCCGTGGGATATATATTCTACCCACACACATTTGGTACTCTCCTGGGGTACCCTCACACATATTATTCCCTCATTTAGTGGATATTTTCACAAAAAAGTGAAATATTCCAAAATCCAGAAAATTGGCTGAAAACGACTAAATATCAAGGACTCATTGGGTGAATCGCTCTGGAACTGAAATCGGAACGATCACTGACATTTGCCTTTCTGAAAGTCTGATAAACGTCGGAAAAATGAATAAGTCCAAAAAAAAATTTTTTTCAACTTTTTTCAATTTTACCCCCGTGGGATATATATTCTACCCACACACATTTGGAACTCTCCTGGGGTACCCTCACACATATTATTCCCTCATTTAGTGGATATTTTCACAAAAAAGTGAAATTTTCAAAAATCCAAAAAATTGGCTGAAAATGACTAAATATCAAGGACTCATTGGGCGAATCGTTCTGGAACTGAAATCGGAACGCTCACTGACATTTCCCCTATCAGAATGTCTGATAAACGCCGGAAAAATGACTAAGTAAAAAAAAAAAAATGTTTAAATTTTTTTCAATTTTACCCCCGTGGGATATATATTCTACCCACGCACATTTGGTACTCTCCTGGGGTACCCTCACACATATTATTCCCTCATTTAGTGGATATTTTCACAAAAAAGTGAAATATTCCAAAATCCAGAAAATTGGCTGAAAACGACTAAATATCAAGGACTCATTGGGTGAATCGCTCTGGAACTGAAATCGGAACGATCACTGACATTTGCCTTTCTGAAAGTCTGATAAACGTCGGAAAAATGAATAAGTCCAAAAAAATATTTTTTTCAACTTTTTTCAATTTTACACCCGTGGGATATATATTCTACCCAAACACATTTGGAACTCTCCTGGGGTACCCTCACACATATTATTCCCTCATTTAGTGGATATTTTCACAAAAAAGTGAAATTTTAAAAAATCCAGAAACTTGGCTGAAAACGACTAAATATCAAGGACTCAATGGGCGAACTGCTCTGGAACTGAAATCGGAACGCTCACTGACATTTCCCCTGTCTGAAAGTCTGATAAACGGCGGAAAAATGAATAAGTCCAAAAAAAAAATTTTTTCAACTTTTTTCAATTTTACACCCGTGGGATATATATTCTACCCACACACTTTTGGAACTCTCCTGGGGTACCCTCACACATATTATTCCCTCATTTAGTGGATATTTTCACAAAAAGTGAAATTTTCAAAAATCCAGAAAATTGGCTGAAAATGACTAAATATCAAGGACTCGTTGGGCAAATCGCTCTGGAACTGAAATCGGAACGCTCACTGACATTTCCCCTATCTGAAAGTCTGATAAACGTTGGAAAAATGACTAAGTCCAAAAAAAAAATTTTTCAACTTTTTTCAATTTTACCCCCGTGGGATATATATTCTACCCACACACATTTGGAACTCTCCTGGGGTACCCTCACACATATTATTCCCTCATTTAGTGGATATTTTCACAAAAAAGTGAAATTTTCAAAAATCCAGAAACTTGGCTGAAAACAACTAAATATCAAGGACTCAATGGGCGAACCGCTCTGGAACTGAAATCTGAACGCTCACTGACATTTCACCTATCAGAAAGTCTGATAAACGCCGGAAAAATGACAGTCCAAAAAAAAAAAATGTTTCAATTTTTTCCAATTTTACCCCCGAGGGATATATATTCTACCCACACACATTTGGAACTCTTCTGGGGTACCCTCAAACATATTATTCCCTCATTTAGTGGATATTTTCACAAAAAAGTGAAATTTTCAAAAATCCAGAAACTTGGCTGAAAACGACTAAATATCAAGGACTCAATGGGCGAACTGCTCTGGAACTGAAATCGGAACGCTCACTGACATTTCCCCTATCTGAAAGTCTGATAAACGTCGGAAAAATGAATAAGTCCAAAAAAAAATTTTTTTCAACTTTTTTCAATTTTACCCCCGTGGGATATATATTCTACCTACACACTTTTGGAACTCTCCTGGGGTACCCTCACACATATTATTCCCTCATTTAGTGGATATTTTCACAAAAAAGTGAAATTTTCAAAAATCCAGAAAATTGTGTGAAAACGACTAAATATCAAGGACTCATTGGGCAAATCGCTCTGGAACTGAAATCGGAACGTTCACTGACATTTCCCCTATCTGAAAGTCTGATAAACGGCGGAAAAATGAATAAGTCCAGAAAAAAAATTTTTTCAACTTTTTTCAATTTTACCCCCGTGGGATATATATTCTACCCACACACATTTGGAACTCTCCTGGGGTACCCACACACATATTATTCCCTCATTTAGTGGATATTTTCACAAAAAAGTGAAATTTTCAAAAATCCAGAAACTTGGCTGAAAACGACTAAATATCAAGGACTCATTGGGCGAATCGCTTTGGAACTGAAATCGGAACGCTCACTGACATTTCCCCTATCTTGAAAGTCTGACAAACGGCGGAAAAATGAATAAGTCGAAAAAAAAAATTTTTAAAACTTTTTTCAATTTTACCCCCGTGGGATATATATTCTACCCACACACATTTGGAAATCTCCTGGGGTTCCCTCACACATATTATTCCCTCATTTAGTGGATATTTTCACAAAAAAGTGAAATTTTCAAAAATCCAGAAAATTGGCTGAAAATGACTAAATATCAAGGACTCGTTGGGCGAATCGCTCTGGAACTGAAATCGGAACGCTCACTGACATTTCCCTATCTGAAAGTCTGATAAACGCCGGAAAAATAACTAAGTCCAAAAAACAAAATTTTTCAATTTTTTTCAATTTTACCCCCGTGGGATATATATTCTACCCACACACATTTGGAACTCTCCTGGGGTACCCTCACACATATTATTCCCTCATTTAGTGGATATTTTCACAAAAAAGTGAAATTTTCAAAAATCCAGAAAATTAGCTGAAAATGACTAAATATCAAGGACTCGTTGGGCGAAGCGCTCTGGAACTGAAATCGGAACGCTCACTGACATTTCCCCTATCTGAAAGTCTGACAAACGGCGGAAAAATGAATAAGTCGAAAAAAAAAATTTTTCAAACTTTTTTCAATTTTACCCCGGTGGGATATATATTCTACCCACACACATTTGGAAATCTCCTGGGGTACCCTCACACATATTATTCCCTCATTTAGTGGATATTTTCACAAAAAAGTGAAATTTTCAAAAATCTAGAAAATTGGGTGAAAATGACTAAATATCAAGGACTCATTCGGCGAATCGCTCTGGAACGGAAATCGGAACACTCACTGACATTTCCCCTATCTGAAAGTCTGATAAACGGCGGAAAAATGAATAAGTCGAAAAAAAAAATTTTTAAACTTTTTTCAATTTTACCCCCGTGGGATATTTATTCTACCCACACACATTTGGAACTCTCCTGGGGTACCCTCACACATATTATTCCCTCAATTAGTGGATATTTTCACAAAAAAGTGAAATTTTCAAAAATCCAGAGAATTGGCTGAAAACGACTAAATATCAAGGACTCATTCGGCGAATCGCTCTGGAACTGAAACCGGAATGCTCACTGACATTTCCCCTATCTGAAAGTCTGATGAACGCCGGAAAAATGAATAAGTCCAAAGAAAAAATTTTTTCAACTTTTTTCAATTTTACCCCCGTGGGATATATATTCTACCCACACACATTTGGAAATCTCCTGGGGTACCCTCACACATATTATTCCCTCATTTAGTGGATATTTTCACAAAAAAGTGAAATCTTCAAAAATCCAGAAAATTGGCTGAAAATGACTAAATATCAAGGACTCGTTGGGCGAATCGCTCTGGAACTGAAATCGGAAAGCTCACTGACATTTCCCCTATCTGAAAGTCTGATAAACGCCGGAAAAATGACTAAGTAAAAAAAAAAAAACTTTTCAATTTTTTTCAATTTTACCCCCGTGGGATATATATTCTACCCACACACATTTGGAACTCTCCTGGGGTACCCTCACACATATTATTCCCTCATTTAGTGGTTATTTTCACAAAAAAGGGAAATTTTCAAAAATCCAGAAAATTGGCTGAAAATGACTAAATATCAAGGACTCGTTGGACGAACCGCTCTGGAACTGAAATTGGAACGCTCACTGACATTTTCCCTATCTGAAAGTATGATAAACGCCGGAAAAATAACTAAGTCCAAAAAACAAAATTTTTCAATTTTTTTCAATTTTACCCCCGTGGGATATATATTCTACCCACACACATTTGGAACTCTCCTGGGGTACCCTCACACATATTATTCCCTCATTTAGTGGATATTTTCACAAAAAAGTGAAATTTTCAAAAATCCAGAAAATTAGCTGAAAATGACTAAATATCAAGGACTCGTTGGGCGAAGCGCTCTGGAACTGAAATCGGAACGCTCACTGACATTTCCCCTATCTGAAAGTCTGACAAACGGCGGAAAAATGAATAAGTCGAAAAAAAAAATTTTTCAAACTTTTTTCAATTTTACCCCGGTGGGATATATATTCTACCCACACACATTTGGAAATCTCCTGGGGTACCCTCACACATATTATTCCCTCATTTAGTGGATATTTTCACAAAAAAGTGAAATTTTCAAAAATCCAGAAAATTGGGTGAAAATGACTAAATATCAAGGACTCATTCGGCGAATCACTCTGGAACGGAAATCGGAACACTCACTGACATTTCCCCTATCTGAAAGTCTGATAAACGGCGGAAAAATGAATAAGTCGAAAAAAAAAAATTTTTAAACTTTTTTCAATTTTACCCCCGTGGGATATTTATTCTACCCACACACATTTGGAACTCTCCTGGGGTACCCTCACACATATTATTCCCTCAATTAGTGGATATTTTCACAAAAAAGTGAAATTTTCAAAAATCCAGAGAATTGGCTGAAAACGACTAAATATCAAGGACTCATTCGGCGAATCGCTCTGGAACTGAAACCGGAATGCTCACTGACATTTCCCCTATCTGAAAGTCTGATGAACGCCGGAAAAATGAATAAGTCCAAAGAAAAAATTTTTTCAACTTTTTTCAATTTTACCCCCGTGGGATATATATTCTACCCACACACATTTGGAAATCTCCTGGGGTACCCTCACACATATTATTCCCTCATTTAGTGGATATTTTCACAAAAAAGTGAAATCTTCAAAAATCCAGAAAATTGGCTGAAAATGACTAAATATCAAGGACTCGTTGGGCGAATCGCTCTGGAACTGAAATCGGAAAGCTCACTGACATTTCCCCTATCTGAAAGTCTGATAAACGCCGGAAAAATGACTAAGTAAAAAAAAAAAAACTTTTCAATTTTTTTCAATTTTACCCCCGTGGGATATATATTCTACCCACACACATTTGGAACTCTCCTGGGGTGCCATCACACATATTATTCCCTCATTTAGTGGTTATTTTCACAAAAAAGGGAAATTTTCAAAAATCCAGAAAATTGGCTGAAAACGACTAAATATCAAGGACTCGTTGGGCGAATCGCTCTGGAACTGAAATCGGAACGCTCACTGACATTTCCCCTATCTGAAAGTCTGATAAACGCCGTAAAAATGACTAAGTCCAAAAAAAAAAAATTTTTCAATTTTTTTCAATTTTACCCCCGTGGGATATATATTCTACCCACACACATTTGGAACTCTCCTGGGGTACCCTCACACATATTATTCCCTCATTTAGTGGTTATTTTCACAAAAAAGGGAAATTTTCAAAAATCCAGAAAATTGGCTGAAAATGACTAAATATCAAGGACTCGTTGGACGAACCGCTCTGGAACTGAAATTGGAACGCTCACTGACATTTTCCCTATCTGAAAGTCTGATAAACGCCGGAAAAATAACTAAGTCCAAAAAACAAAATTTTTCAATTTTTTTCAATTTTACCCCCGTGGGATATATATTCTACCCACACACATTTGGAACTCTCCTGGGGTACCCTCACACATATTATTCCCTCATTTAGTGGATATTTTCACAAAAAAGTGAAATTTTCAAAAATCCAGAAAATTGGGTGAAAATGACTAAATATCAAGGACTCATTCGGCGAATCACTCTGGAACGGAAATCGGAACACTCACTGACATTTCCCCTATCTGAAAGTCTGATAAACGGCGGAAAAATGAATAAGTCGAAAAAAAAAAATTTTTAAACTTTTTTCAATTTTACCCCCGTGGGATATTTATTCTACCCACACACATTTGGAACTCTCCTGGGGTACCCTCACACATATTATTCCCTCAATTAGTGGATATTTTCACAAAAAAGTGAAATTTTCAAAAATCCAGAGAATTGGCTGAAAACGACTAAATATCAAGGACTCATTCGGCGAATCGCTCTGGAACTGAAACCGGAATGCTCACTGACATTTCCCCTATCTGAAAGTCTGATGAACGCCGGAAAAATGAATAAGTCCAAAGAAAAAATTTTTTCAACTTTTTTCAATTTTACCCCCGTGGGATATATATTCTACCCACACACATTTGGAAATCTCCTGGGGTACTCTCACACATATTATTCCCTCATTTAGTGGATATTTTCACAAAAAAGTGAAATTTTCAAAAATCCATAAAATTGGCTGAAAAAGACTAAATATCAAGGACTCATTGGGCGAATCGCTCTGGAACTGAAATCGGAATGCTCACTGACATTTCCCCTATCTGAAAGTCTGATAAACGTCGGAAAAATGAATAAGTCCAAAAAAAAATTTTTTTCAACTTTTTTCAATTTTACCCCCGTGGGATATATATTCTACCCACACACATTTGGAACTCTCCTGGGGTACCCTCACACATATTATTCCCTCATTTAGTGGATATTTTCACAAAAAAGTGAAATTTTCAAAAATCCAGAAAATTGGCTGAAAATGACTAAATATCAAGGACTCATTGGGCGAATCGTTCTGGAACTGAAATCGGAACGCTCACTGACATTTCCCCTATCTGAAAGTCTTATAAACGTTGGAAAAATGAATAAGTCCAAAAAAAAATTTTTTTTCAACTTTTTTCAATTTTACCCCCGTGGGATATATATTCTACCCACACACATTTGGAACTCTCCTGGGGTACCCTCACACATATTATTCCCTCATTTAGTGGATATTTTCACAAAAAAGTGAAATTTTCAAAAATCCAGAAAATTGGCTGAAAATGACTAAATATCAAGGACTCATTGGGCGAATCGCTCTGGAACTGAAATTGGAATGCTCACTGACATTTCCCCTATCTGAAAGTCTGATAAACGTCGTAAAAATGAATAAGTCCAAAAAAATTTTTTTTCAACTTTTTTCAATTTTACCCCCGTGGGATATATATTCTACCCACACACATTTGGAACTCTCCTGGGGTACCCTCACACATATTATTCCCTCATTTAGTGGATATTTTCACAAAAAAGTCAAATTTTCAAAAATCCAGAAAATCGGCTGAAAATAACTAAATATCAAGGACTCATTGGGCGAATCGCTCTGGAACTGAAATCGGAACGCTCACTGACATTTACTCTCTCTGAAAGTCTGATAAACGTCGGAAAAATGAAGAAGTCCAAAATAAATTCTTTTCAACTTTTTTAAATTTTACCCCTGTGGGATATATATTCTACCCACACACATTTGGAACTCTCCTGGGGTACCATCACACATATTATTCCCTCATTTAGTGGATATTTTCACAAAAAAGTGAAATTTTCAAAAATCCAGAAAATTGGCTGAAATTGACTAAATATCAAGGACTCATTGGGCGAATCGCTCTGGAACTGAAATCGGAACGCTCACTGACATTTCCCCTATCTGAAAGTCTGATAAACGCCGGAAAAATGAATACGTCCAAAAAAAAAAAATGTTTCAATTTTTTTCAATTTTACCCCTGTGGGATATATATTCTACAGACACACATTTGGAACTCTCCTGGGGTACCCTCACACATATTATTCCCTCATTTAGTGGATATTTTCACAAAAAAGTGAAATTTTCAAAAATCCAGAAAATTGGCTGAAAATGACTAAATATCAAGGACTCATGGGGCGAATCGTTCTGGAACTGAAATCGGAACGCTCACTGACATTTCCCCTATCTGAAAGTCTGATAAACGTCGGAAAAATGAATAAGTCCAAAAAAAAAAATTTTTCAACTTTTTTCAATTTTACCCCCGTGGGATATATATTCTACCCACACACATTTGGAACTCTCCTGGGGTACCCTCACACATATTTCTCCCTCATTTAGTGGATCTTTTCACAAAAAAGTGAAATTTTCAAAAATCCAGAAAATTGGCTGAAAATGACTAAATATCAAGGACTCATTGGACCAATCGCTCTGGAACAGAAATCGGAACGCTCATTGACATTTCCCCTATCTGAAAGTCTGATAAACGTCGGATAAATGAAGAAGTCCAAAATAAATTCTTTTCAACTTTTTTCAATTTTACCCCCCGTGGGATATATATTCTACTCACACACATTTGGAACTCTCCTGGGGTACCATCACACATATTATTCCCTCATTTAGTGGATATTTTCACAAAAAAGTGAAATTTTCAAAAATCCAGAAAATTGGCTGAAAAGGGCTAAATATCAAGGACTCATTGGGCGAATCGCTCTGGAACTGAAATCGGAACGCTCACTGACATTTCCCCTTTCTGAAAGTCTGATAAACGCCGGAAAAATGACTAAGTCCAAAAAAAAAATTTTTTCAATTTTTTTCAATTTTACCCCCGTGGGATATAAATTCTACCCACACACATTTGGAACTATCCTGGGGTACCCTCACACATATTATTCCCTCATTTAGTGGATATTTTCACAAAAAAGTGAAATTTTCAAAAATCCAGAAAATTGGCTGAAAATGACTAAATATCAAGGACTCATTGGGCGAATCACTCTGGAACTGAAATCGGAATGCTCACTGACATTTCCCCTATCTGAAAGTCTGATAAACGTTGGAAAAATGACTATGTCCAAAAAAAAATTTTTTTAAACTTTTTTCAATTTTACCCCCGTGGGATATATATTCTACCCACACACATTTCGAACTCTCCTGGGGTACCCTCACATATATTATTCCCTCATTTAGTGGATATTTTTACAAAAAAGTGAAATTTTCAAAAATCCAGAAAATTTTTCTGAAATTGACTAAATATCAAGGACTCATTGGGCGAATCGCTCTGGAACTGAAATCGGAACGCTCACTGACATTTCCCCTATCTGAAAGTCTGATAAACGCCGGAAAAATGACTAAGTCCAAAAAAAAAAAAAGTTTCAATTTTTTTCAATTTTACCCCCGTGGGATATATATTCTACCCACACACATTTGGAACTCTCCTGGGGTACCCTCACACATATTATTCCCTCATTTAGTGGATATTTTCACAAAAAGTGAAATTTTCAAAAATCCAGAAAATTGGCTGAAAATGACTAAATATCAAGGACTCATTGGGCGAATCGCTCTGGAACTGAAATCGGAACAATCACTGACATTTCCCCGTTCTGAAAGTCTGATAAACGCCGGAAAAATGACTAAGTCCAAAAAAAAAAATTTTTCAATTTTTTCAATTTTACCCCCGTGGTATATATATTCTACCCACACACATTTGGAACTCTCCTGGGGTACCCTCACACATATTATTCCCTCATTTAGTGGATATTTTCACAAAAAGTGAAATTTTCAAAAATCCAGAAAATTGGCTGAAAATGACTAAATATCAAGGACTCATTGGCGAATCGCTCTGGAACTGAAATCGGAACGCTCACTGACATTTCCCCTATCTGAAAGTCTGATAAACGTTGGAAAAATGACTAAGTCCAAAAAAAAAATTTTTAAACTTTTTTCAATTTTACCCCCGTGGGATATATATTCTACCCACACACATTTGGAACTCTCCTGGGGTACCCTCACACATATTACTACCTCATTTAGTGGATATTTTCACAAAAAAGTGAAATTTTCAAAAATCCAGAAAATTGGCTGAAAATGACTAAATATCAAGGACTCATTGGGCGAATCGCTCTGGAACTAAAATCGGAACGATCACTGACATTTCCCCTATCTGAAAGTCTGATAAACGCCGGAAAAATGACTAAGTCCAAAAAAAAAAATTTTTCAATTTTTTTCAATTTTACCCCCGTGGTATATATATTCTACCCACACACATTTGGAACTCTCCTGGGGTACCCTCACACATATTATTCCCTCATTTAGTGGATATTTTCACAAATAAGTGAAATTTTCAAAAATCCAGAAAATTGGCTGAAAATGACTAAATATCAAGGACTCAATGCGAGAACCGCTCTGGAACTGAAATCGGAACGCTCACTTACATTTCCCCTATCTGAAAGTCTGATAAACGGCGGAAAAATGAATAAGTCCAAAAAAAAAAATGTTTCAATTTTTTTCAATTTTACCCCCGTGGGATATATATTCTACCCACACACATTTGGAACTCTTCTGGGGTACCCTCACACATATTATTCCCTCATTTAGTGGATATTTTCACAAAAAGTAAAATTTTCAAAAATCCAGAAAATTGGCTGAAAATGACTAAATATCAAGGACTCATTGGGCGAATCGCTCTGGAACTGAAATCGGAATGATCACTGACATTTCCCCTATCTGAAAGTCTGATAAACGCCGGAAAAATGACTAAGTCCAAAAAAAAAAATTTTTCAATTTTTTTCAATTTTACCCCCGTGGTATATATATTCTACCCACACACATTTGGAACTCTTCTGGGGTACCCTCAAACATATGATTCCCTCATTTAGTGGATATTTTCACAAATAAGTGAAATTTTCAAAAATCCAGAAAATTGGCTGAAAATGACTAATTATCAAGGACTCATTGGGCGAATCGCTCTGGAACTGAAATCGGAATGCTCACTGACATTTCCCCTATCTGAAAGTCTGATAAACGTCGGAAAAATTAATAAGTCCAAAAAAAAATTTTTTTCAACTTTTTTCAATTTTACCCCCGTGGGATATATATTCTACCCACACACATTTGGAACTCTCCTGGGGTACCCTCACACATATTACTCCCTCATTTAGTGGATATTTTCACAAAAAAGTGAAATTTTCAAAAATCCAGAAAATTGGCTGAAAACGACTAAATATCAAGGTCTCAATGGGCGAACCGCTCTGGAACTGAAATCGGAACGCTCACTGACATTTCCCCTATCTGAAAATCTGATAAACGGCGGAAAAATGAATAAGTCCAAAAAAAAAAATTTTTATACTTTTTTCAATTTTACCCCCGTGGGATATATATTCTACCCACACACATTTGGTACTCTCCTGGGGTACCCTCACACATATTATTCCCTCATTTAGTGGATATTTTCACAAAAAAGTGAAATTTTCAAAAATCCAGAAACTTGGCTGAAAACGACTAAATATCAAGGACTCATTGGGTGAATCGCTCTGGAACTGAAATCGGAACGATCACTGTCATTTGCCTTTCTGAAAGTCTGAGAAACGCCGGAAAAATGACTAAGTCCAAAAAAAACAATTTTTCAATTTTTTTCAATTTTACCCCCATGGTATATATATTCTACCCACACACATTTGGAACTCTTCTGGGGTACCCTCACACATATTATTCCCTCATTTAGTGAATATTTTCACAAAAAGTAAAATTTTCAAAAATCCAGAAAATTGGCTGAAAATGACTAAATATCAAGGACTCATTGGGCGAATCGCTCTGGAACTGAAATCGGAACGATCACTGACATTTCCCCTATCTGAAAGTCTGATAAACGTTGGAAAAATGACTAAGTCCAAAAAAAATTTTTTAAACTTTTTTCAATTTTACCCCCGTGGGATATATATTCTACCCACACACATTTGGAACTCTTCTGGGGTACCCTCAAACATATGATTCCCTCATTTAGTGGATATTTTCACAAAAAAGTGAAATTTTCAAAAATCCAGAAACTTGGCTGAAAACGACTAAATATCAAGGACTCAATGGGCGAACCGCTCTGGAACTGAAATCGGAACGCTCACTGACATTTCCCCTATCTGAAAATCTGATAAACGGCGGAAAAATGAATAAGTCCAAAAGAAAAAATTTTTAAACTTTTTTCAATTTTACCCCCGTGGGATATATATTCTACCCACACACTTTTGGAACTCTCCTGGTGTACCCTCACACATATTATTCCCTCATTTAGTGGATATTTTCACAAAAAAGTGAAATTTTCAAAAATCCAGAAAATTGGCTGAAAATGACTAAATATCAAGGACTCATTGGACGAATCGTTCTGGAACTGAAATCTGAACGCTCACTGACATTTCCCCTATCAGAAAGTCTGATAAACGTGGGAAAAATGACTAAGTCTAAAAAAAAAAAAGTTTCAATTTTTTTCAATTTTACCCCTGTGGGATATATATTCTACCCACACACATTTGGAACTCTCCTGGGGTCCCCTCACACATATTATTCCCTCATTTAGTGGATATTTTCACAAAAAGTGAAATTTTCAAAAATCCAGAAAATTGGCTGAAAATGACTAAATATCAAGGACTCATTGGGCGAATCACTCTGGAACTGAAATCGGAATGCTCACTGACATTTCCCCTATCTGAAAATCTGATAAACGTCGGAAAAATTAATAAGTCCAAAAAAAAATTTTTTTCAACTTTTTTCAATTTTACCCCCGTGGGATATATATTCTACCCACACACATTTGGAACTCTCCTGGGGTACCCTCACACATATTACTCCCTCATTTAGTGGATATTTTCACAAAAAAGTGAAATTTTCAAAAATCCAGAAAATTGGCTGAAAATGACTAAATATCAAGGACTCATTGGGCGAATCACTCTGGAACTGAAATCGGAATGCTCACTGACATTTCCCCTATCTGAAAGTCTGATAAACGTTGGAAAAATGACTATGTCCAAAAAAAAATTTTTTTAAACTTTTTTCAATTTTACCCCCGTGGGATATATATTCTACCCACACACATTTCGAACTCTCCTGGGGTACCCTCACATATATTATTCCCTCATTTAGTGGATATTTTTACAAAAAAGTGAAATTTTCAAAAATCCAGAAAATTTTTCTGAAATTGACTAAATATCAAGGACTCATTGGGCGAATCGCTCTGGAACTGAAATCGGAACGCTCACTGACATTTCCCCTATCTGAAAGTCTGATAAACGCCGGAAAAATGACTAAGTCCAAAAAAAAAAAAAGTTTCAATTTTTTTCAATTTTACCCCCGTGGGATATATATTCTACCCACACACATTTGGAACTCTCCTGGGGTACCCTCACACATATTATTCCCTCATTTAGTGGATATTTTCACAAAAAGTGAAATTTTCAAAAATCCAGAAAATTGGCTGAAAATGACTAAATATCAAGGACTCATTGGGCGAATCGCTCTGGAACTGAAATCGGAACAATCACTGACATTTCCCCGTTCTGAAAGTCTGATAAACGCCGGAAAAATGACTAAGTCCAAAAAAAAAAATTTTTCAATTTTTTCAATTTTACCCCCGTGGTATATATATTCTACCCACACACATTTGGAACTCTCCTGGGGTACCCTCACACATATTATTCCCTCATTTAGTGGATATTTTCACAAAAAGTGAAATTTTCAAAAATCCAGAAAATTGGCTGAAAATGACTAAATATCAAGGACTCATTGGCGAATCGCTCTGGAACTGAAATCGGAACGCTCACTGACATTTCCCCTATCTGAAAGTCTGATAAACGTTGGAAAAATGACTAAGTCCAAAAAAAAATTTTTTAAACTTTTTTCAATTTTACCCCCGTGGGATATATATTCTACCCACACACATTTGGAACTCTCCTGGGGTACCCTCACACATATTACTCCCTCATTTAGTGGATATTTTCACAAAAAAGTGAAATTTTCAAAAATCCAGAAAATTGGCTGAAAATGACTAAATATCAAGGACTCATTGGGCGAATCGCTCTGGAACTAAAATCGGAACGATCACTGACATTTCCCCTATCTGAAAGTCTGATAAACGCCGGAAAAATGACTAAGTCCAAAAAAAAAAATTTTTCAATTTTTTTCAATTTTACCCCCGTGGTATATATATTCTACCCACACACATTTGGAACTCTCCTGGGGTACCCTCACACATATTATTCCCTCATTTAGTGGATATTTTCACAAATAAGTGAAATTTTCAAAAATCCAGAAAATTGGCTGAAAATGACTAAATATCAAGGACTCAATGCGAGAACCGCTCTGGAACTGAAATCGGAACGCTCACTTACATTTCCCCTATCTGAAAGTCTGATAAACGGCGGAAAAATGAATAAGTCCAAAAAAAAAAATGTTTCAATTTTTTTCAATTTTACCCCCGTGGGATATATATTCTACCCACACACATTTGGAACTCTTCTGGGGTACCCTCAAACATATGATTCCCTCATTTAGTGGATATTTTCACAAATAAGTGAAATTTTCAAAAATCCAGAAAATTGGCTGAAAATGACTAATTATCAAGGACTCATTGGGCGAATCGCTCTGGAACTGAAATCGGAATGCTCACTGACATTTCCCCTATCTGAAAGTCTGATAAACGTCGGAAAAATTAATAAGTCCAAAAAAAAATTTTTTTCAACTTTTTTCAATTTTACCCCCGTGGGATATATATTCTACCCACACACATTTGGAACTCTCCTGGGGTACCCTCACACATATTACTCCCTCATTTAGTGGATATTTTCACAAAAAAGTGAAATTTTCAAAAATCCAGAAAATTGGCTGAAAACGACTAAATATCAAGGTCTCAATGGGCGAACCGCTCTGGAACTGAAATCGGAACGCTCACTGACATTTCCCCTATCTGAAAATCTGATAAACGGCGGAAAAATGAATAAGTCCAAAAAAAAAAATTTTTATACTTTTTTCAATTTTACCCCCGTGGGATATATATTCTACCCACACACATTTGGTACTCTCCTGGGGTACCCTCACACATATTATTCCCTCATTTAGTGGATATTTTCACAAAAAAGTGAAATTTTCAAAAATCCAGAAACTTGGCTGAAAACGACTAAATATCAAGGACTCATTGGGTGAATCGCTCTGGAACTGAAATCGGAACGATCACTGTCATTTGCCTTTCTGAAAGTCTGAGAAACGCCGGAAAAATGACTAAGTCCAAAAAAAACAATTTTTCAATTTTTTTCAATTTTACCCCCATGGTATATATATTCTACCCACACACATTTGGAACTCTTCTGGGGTACCCTCACACATATTATTCCCTCATTTAGTGAATATTTTCACAAAAAGTAAAATTTTCAAAAATCCAGAAAATTGGCTGAAAATGACTAAATATCAAGGACTCATTGGGCGAATCGCTCTGGAACTGAAATCGGAACGATCACTGACATTTCCCCTATCTGAAAGTCTGATAAACGTTGGAAAAATGACTAAGTCCAAAAAAAATTTTTTAAACTTTTTTCAATTTTACCCCCGTGGGATATATATTCTACCCACACACATTTGGAACTCTTCTGGGGTACCCTCAAACATATGATTCCCTCATTTAGTGGATATTTTCACAAAAAAGTGAAATTTTCAAAAATCCAGAAACTTGGCTGAAAACGACTAAATATCAAGGACTCAATGGGCGAACCGCTCTGGAACTGAAATCGGAACGCTCACTGACATTTCCCCTATCTGAAAATCTGATAAACGGCGGAAAAATGAATAAGTCCAAAAGAAAAAATTTTTAAACTTTTTTCAATTTTACCCCCGTGGGATATATATTCTACCCACACACTTTTGGAACTCTCCTGGTGTACCCTCACACATATTATTCCCTCATTTAGTGGATATTTTCACAAAAAAGTGAAATTTTCAAAAATCCAGAAAATTGGCTGAAAATGACTAAATATCAAGGACTCATTGGACGAATCGTTCTGGAACTGAAATCTGAACGCTCACTGACATTTCCCCTATCAGAAAGTCTGATAAACGTGGGAAAAATGACTAAGTCTAAAAAAAAAAAAGTTTCAATTTTTTTCAATTTTACCCCTGTGGGATATATATTCTACCCACACACATTTGGAACTCTCCTGGGGTCCCCTCACACATATTATTCCCTCATTTAGTGGATATTTTCACAAAAAGTGAAATTTTCAAAAATCCAGAAAATTGGCTGAAAATGACTAAATATCAAGGACTCATTGGGCGAATCGCTCTGGAACTGAAATCGGAATGCTCACTGACATTTCCCCTATCTGAAAATCTGATAAACGTCGGAAAAATTAATAAGTCCAAAAAAAAATTTTTTTCAACTTTTTTCAATTTTACCCCCGTGGGATATATATTCTACCCACACACATTTGGAACTCTCCTGGGGTACCCTCACACATATTACTCCCTCATTTAGTGGATATTTTCACAAAAAAGTGAAATTTTCAAAAATCCAGAAACTTGGCTGAAAACGACAAAATATCAAGGACTCAATGGGCGAACCGCTCTGGAACTGAAATCGGAACGCTCACTGACATTTCCCCTATCTGAAAATCTGATAAACGGCGGAAAAATGAATAAGTCCAAAAGAAAAAATTTTTAAACTTTTTTCAATTTTACCCCCGTGGGATATATATTCTACCCACACACTTTTGGAACTCTCCTGGTGTACCCTCACACATATTATTCCCTCATTTAGTGGATATTTTCACAAAAAAGTGAAATTTTCAAAAATCCAGAAAATTGGCTGAAAATGACTAAATATCAAGGACTCATTGGGCGAATCGCTCTGGAACTGAAATCTGAACGCTCACTGACATTTCCCCTATCAGAAAGTCTGATAAACGTGGGAAAAATGACTAAGTCCAAAAAAAAAAAAGTTTCAATTTTTTTCAATTTTACCCCTGTGGGATATATATTCTACCCACACACATTTGGAACTCTCCTGGGGTACCCTCACACATATTATTCCCTCATTTAGTGGATATTTTCACAAAAAAGTGAAATTTTCAAAAATCAAGAAACTTGGCTGAAAACTACAAAATATCAAGGACTCAATGCGCGATCCGCTCTGGAACTGAAATCGGAACGCTCACTGACATTTCCCCTATCTGAAAGTCTGATAAACGGCGGAAAAATGAATAAGTCCAAAAAAAAAAATTTTTATACTTTTTTCAATTTTACCCCCGTGGGATATATATTCTACCCACACACATTTGGTACTCTCCTGGGGTACCCTCATACATATTATTCCCTCATTTAGTGGATATTTTCACAAAAAAGTGAAATTTTCAAAAATCCAGAAACTTGGCTGAAAACGACTAAATATCAAGGACTCATTGGGTGAATCGCTCTGGAACTGAAATCGGAACGATCACTGTCATTTGCCTTTCTGAAAGTCTGAGAAACGCCGGAAAAATGACTAAGTCCAAAAAAAAATTTTTTTAAACTTTTTTCAATTTTTACCCCCGTGGGATATATATTCTACCCACACACATTTGGAACTTTCCTGGGGTACCCTCACACATATTATTCCCTCATTTAGTGGATATTTTCACAAATAAGTGAAATTTTCAAAAATCCAGAAAATTGGCTGAAAATGACTAAATATCAATGACTCATTGGGCGAATCGCTCTGGAACTGAAATCGGAACGCTCACTGACATTTCCCCTATCTGAAAGTCTGATAAACGCCGGATAAATGACTAAGTCCAAAAAAAACAATTTTTCAATTTTTTTCAATTTTACCCCCATGGTATATATATTCTACCCACACACATTTGGAACTCTTCTGGGGTACCCTCACACATATTATTCCCTCATTTAGTGGATATTTTCACAAAAAGTAAAATTTTCAAAAATCCAGAAAATTGGCTGAAAAAGACTAAATATCAAGGACTCAATGGGCGAACCGCTCTGGAACTGAAATCGGAACGCTCACTGACATTTCCCCTATCTGAAAATCTGATAAACGGCGGAAAAATAAGTCCAAAAGAAAAAAATTTTAAACTTTTTTCAATTTTACCCCCGTGGGATATATATTCTACCCACACACTTTTGGAACTCTCCTGGTGTACCCTCACACATATTATTCCCTCATTTAGTGGATATTTTCACAAAAAAGTGAAATTTTCAAAAATCCAGAAAATTGGCTGAAAATGACTAAATATCAAGGACTCATTGGGCGAATCGCTCTGGAACTGAAATCTGAACGCTCACTGACATTTCCCCTATCAGAAAGTCTGACAAACGTGGGAAAAATGACTAAGTCCAAAAAAAAAAAAGTTTCAATTTTTTTCAATTTTACCCCTGTGGGATATATATTCTACCCACACACATTTGGAACTCTCCTGGGGTACCCTCACACATATTATTCCCTCATTTAGTGGATACTTTCAAAAAAAGTGAAATTTTCAAAAATCCAGAAAATTGGCTGAAAATGACTAAATATCAAGGACTCGTTGGGCGAATCGCTCTGGAACTGAAATCGGAATGCTCACTGACATTTCCCCTATCTGAAAGTCTGATAAACGTTGGAAAAATGACTAAGTCCAAAAAAAATTTTTTAAACTTTTTTCAATTTTACCCCCGTGGGATATATATTCTACCCACACACATTTGGAACTCTTCTGGGGTACCCTCAAACATATGATTCCCTCATTTAGTGGATATTTTCACAAAAAAGTGAAATTTTCAAAAATCCAGAAACTTGGCTGAAAACGACTAAATATCAAGGACTCAATGGGCGAACCGCTCTGGAACTGAAATCGGAACGCTCACTGACATTTCCCCTATCTGAAAATCTGATAAACGGCGGAAAAATGAATAAGTCCAAAAGAAAAAATTTTTAAACTTTTTTCAATTTTACCCCCGTGGGATATATATTCTACCCACACACATTTGGAACTCTCCTGGGGTACCCTCACACATATTATTCCCTCATTTAGTGGATATTTTCACAAATAAGTGAAATTTTCAAAAATCCAGAAAATTGGCTGAAAATGACTAAATATCAAGGACTCAATGCGAGAACCGCTCTGGAACTGAAATCGGAACGCTCACTTACATTTCCCCTATCTGAAAGTCTGATAAACGGCGGAAAAATGAATAAGTCCAAAAAAAAAAATGTTTCAATTTTTTTCAATTTTACCCCCGTGGGATATATATTCTACCCACACACATTTGGAACTCTTCTGGGGTACCCTCAAACATATGATTCCCTCATTTAGTGGATATTTTCACAAATAAGTGAAATTTTCAAAAATCCAGAAAATTGGCTGAAAATGACTAATTATCAAGGACTCATTGGGCGAATCGCTCTGGAACTGAAATCGGAATGCTCACTGACATTTCCCCTATCTGAAAGTCTGATAAACGTCGGAAAAATTAATAAGTCCAAAAAAAAATTTTTTTCAACTTTTTTCAATTTTACCCCCGTGGGATATATATTCTACCCACACACATTTGGAACTCTCCTGGGGTACCCTCACACATATTACTCCCTCATTTAGTGGATATTTTCACAAAAAAGTGAAATTTTCAAAAATCCAGAAAATTGGCTGAAAACGACTAAATATCAAGGTCTCAATGGGCGAACCGCTCTGGAACTGAAATCGGAACGCTCACTGACATTTCCCCTATCTGAAAATCTGATAAACGGCGGAAAAATGAATAAGTCCAAAAAAAAAAATTTTTATACTTTTTTCAATTTTACCCCCGTGGGATATATATTCTACCCACACACATTTGGTACTCTCCTGGGGTACCCTCACACATATTATTCCCTCATTTAGTGGATATTTTCACAAAAAAGTGAAATTTTCAAAAATCCAGAAACTTGGCTGAAAACGACTAAATATCAAGGACTCATTGGGTGAATCGCTCTGGAACTGAAATCGGAACGATCACTGTCATTTGCCTTTCTGAAAGTCTGAGAAACGCCGGAAAAATGACTAAGTCCAAAAAAAACAATTTTTCAATTTTTTTCAATTTTACCCCCATGGTATATATATTCTACCCACACACATTTGGAACTCTTCTGGGGTACCCTCACACATATTATTCCCTCATTTAGTGAATATTTTCACAAAAAGTAAAATTTTCAAAAATCCAGAAAATTGGCTGAAAATGACTAAATATCAAGGACTCATTGGGCGAATCGCTCTGGAACTGAAATCGGAACGATCACTGACATTTCCCCTATCTGAAAGTCTGATAAACGTTGGAAAAATGACTAAGTCCAAAAAAAATTTTTTAAACTTTTTTCAATTTTACCCCCGTGGGATATATATTCTACCCACACACATTTGGAACTCTTCTGGGGTACCCTCAAACATATGATTCCCTCATTTAGTGGATATTTTCACAAAAAAGTGAAATTTTCAAAAATCCAGAAACTTGGCTGAAAACGACTAAATATCAAGGACTCAATGGGCGAACCGCTCTGGAACTGAAATCGGAACGCTCACTGACATTTCCCCTATCTGAAAATCTGATAAACGGCGGAAAAATGAATAAGTCCAAAAGAAAAAATTTTTAAACTTTTTTCAATTTTACCCCCGTGGGATATATATTCTACCCACACACTTTTGGAACTCTCCTGGTGTACCCTCACACATATTATTCCCTCATTTAGTGGATATTTTCACAAAAAAGTGAAATTTTCAAAAATCCAGAAAATTGGCTGAAAATGACTAAATATCAAGGACTCATTGGACGAATCGTTCTGGAACTGAAATCTGAACGCTCACTGACATTTCCCCTATCAGAAAGTCTGATAAACGTGGGAAAAATGACTAAGTCTAAAAAAAAAAAAGTTTCAATTTTTTTCAATTTTACCCCTGTGGGATATATATTCTACCCACACACATTTGGAACTCTCCTGGGGTCCCCTCACACATATTATTCCCTCATTTAGTGGATATTTTCACAAAAAGTGAAATTTTCAAAAATCCAGAAAATTGGCTGAAAATGACTAAATATCAAGGACTCATTGGGCGAATCGCTCTGGAACTGAAATCGGAATGCTCACTGACATTTCCCCTATCTGAAAATCTGATAAACGTCGGAAAAATTAATAAGTCCAAAAAAAAATTTTTTTCAACTTTTTTCAATTTTACCCCCGTGGGATATATATTCTACCCACACACATTTGGAACTCTCCTGGGGTACCCTCACACATATTACTCCCTCATTTAGTGGATATTTTCACAAAAAAGTGAAATTTTCAAAAATCCAGAAACTTGGCTGAAAACGACAAAATATCAAGGACTCAATGGGCGAACCGCTCTGGAACTGAAATCGGAACGCTCACTGACATTTCCCCTATCTGAAAATCTGATAAACGGCGGAAAAATGAATAAGTCCAAAAGAAAAAATTTTTAAACTTTTTTCAATTTTACCCCCGTGGGATATATATTCTACCCACACACTTTTGGAACTCTCCTGGTGTACCCTCACACATATTATTCCCTCATTTAGTGGATATTTTCACAAAAAAGTGAAATTTTCAAAAATCCAGAAAATTGGCTGAAAATGACTAAATATCAAGGACTCATTGGGCGAATCGCTCTGGAACTGAAATCTGAACGCTCACTGACATTTCCCCTATCAGAAAGTCTGATAAACGTGGGAAAAATGACTAAGTCCAAAAAAAAAAAAGTTTCAATTTTTTTCAATTTTACCCCTGTGGGATATATATTCTACCCACACACATTTGGAACTCTCCTGGGGTACCCTCACACATATTATTCCCTCATTTAGTGGATATTTTCACAAAAAAGTGAAATTTTCAAAAATCAAGAAACTTGGCTGAAAACTACAAAATATCAAGGACTCAATGCGCGATCCGCTCTGGAACTGAAATCGGAACGCTCACTGACATTTCCCCTATCTGAAAGTCTGATAAACGGCGGAAAAATGAATAAGTCCAAAAAAAAAAATTTTTATACTTTTTTCAATTTTACCCCCGTGGGATATATATTCTACCCACACACATTTGGTACTCTCCTGGGGTACCCTCATACATATTATTCCCTCATTTAGTGGATATTTTCACAAAAAAGTGAAATTTTCAAAAATCCAGAAACTTGGCTGAAAACGACTAAATATCAAGGACTCATTGGGTGAATCGCTCTGGAACTGAAATCGGAACGATCACTGTCATTTGCCTTTCTGAAAGTCTGAGAAACGCCGGAAAAATGACTAAGTCCAAAAAAAAATTTTTTTAAACTTTTTTCAATTTTTACCCCCGTGGGATATATATTCTACCCACACACATTTGGAACTTTCCTGGGGTACCCTCACACATATTATTCCCTCATTTAGTGGATATTTTCACAAATAAGTGAAATTTTCAAAAATCCAGAAAATTGGCTGAAAATGACTAAATATCAATGACTCATTGGGCGAATCGCTCTGGAACTGAAATCGGAACGCTCACTGACATTTCCCCTATCTGAAAGTCTGATAAACGCCGGATAAATGACTAAGTCCAAAAAAAACAATTTTTCAATTTTTTTCAATTTTACCCCCATGGTATATATATTCTACCCACACACATTTGGAACTCTTCTGGGGTACCCTCACACATATTATTCCCTCATTTAGTGGATATTTTCACAAAAAGTAAAATTTTCAAAAATCCAGAAAATTGGCTGAAAAAGACTAAATATCAAGGACTCAATGGGCGAACCGCTCTGGAACTGAAATCGGAACGCTCACTGACATTTCCCCTATCTGAAAATCTGATAAACGGCGGAAAAATAAGTCCAAAAGAAAAAAATTTTAAACTTTTTTCAATTTTACCCCCGTGGGATATATATTCTACCCACACACTTTTGGAACTCTCCTGGTGTACCCTCACACATATTATTCCCTCATTTAGTGGATATTTTCACAAAAAAGTGAAATTTTCAAAAATCCAGAAAATTGGCTGAAAATGACTAAATATCAAGGACTCATTGGGCGAATCGCTCTGGAACTGAAATCTGAACGCTCACTGACATTTCCCCTATCAGAAAGTCTGACAAACGTGGGAAAAATGACTAAGTCCAAAAAAAAAAAAGTTTCAATTTTTTTCAATTTTACCCCTGTGGGATATATATTCTACCCACACACATTTGGAACTCTCCTGGGGTACCCTCACACATATTATTCCCTCATTTAGTGGATACTTTCAAAAAAAGTGAAATTTTCAAAAATCCAGAAAATTGGCTGAAAATGACTAAATATCAAGGACTCGTTGGGCGAATCGCTCTGGAACTGAAATCGGAATGCTCACTGACATTTCCCCTATCTGAAAGTCTGATAAACGTTGGAAAAATGACTAAGTCCAAAAAAAATTTTTTAAACTTTTTTCAATTTTACCCCCGTGGGATATATATTCTACCCACACACATTTGGAACTCTTCTGGGGTACCCTCAAACATATGATTCCCTCATTTAGTGGAAATTTTCACAAAAAAGTGAAATTTTCAAAAATCCAGAAACTTGGCTGAAAACGACTAAATATCAAGGACTCAATGGGCGAACCGCTCTGGAACTGAAATCGGAACGCTCACTGACATTTCCCCTATCTGAAAATCTGATAAACGGCGGAAAAATGAATAAGTCCAAAAGAAAAAATTTTTAAACTTTTTTCAATTTTACCCCCGTGGGATATATATTCTACCCACACACTTTTGGAACTCTCCTGGTGTACCCTCACACATATTATTCCCTCATTTAGTGGATATTTTCACAAAAAAGTGAAATTTTCAAAAATCCAGAAAATTGGCTGAAAATGACTAAATATCAAGGACTCATTGGACGAATCGTTCTGGAACTGAAATCTGAACGCTCACTGACATTTCCCCTATCAGAAAGTCTGATAAACGTGGGAAAAATGACTAAGTCTAAATAAAAAAAGTTTCAATTTTTTTCAATTTTACCCCTGTGGGATATATATTCTACCCACACACATTTGGAACTCTCCTGGGGTCCCCTCACACATATTATTCCCTCATTTAGTGGATATTTTCACAAAAAGTGAAATTTTCAAAAATCCAGAAAATTGGCTGAAAATGACTAAATATCAAGGACTCATTGGGCGAATCGCTCTGGAACTGAAATCGGAACGCTCACTGACATTTCCCCTATCTGAAAATCTGATAAACGGCGGAAAAATGAATAAGTCCAAAAGAAAAAAATTTTAAACTTTTTTCAATTTTACCCCCGTGGGATATATATTCTACCCACACACTTTTGGAACTCTCCTGGTGTACCCTCACACATATTATTCCCTCATTTAGTGGATATTTTCACAAAAAAGTGAAATTTTCAAAAATCCAGAAAATTGGCTGAAAATGACTAAATATCAAGGACTCATTGGGCGAATCGCTCTGGAACTGAAATCTGAACGCTCACTGACATTTCCCCTATCAGAAAGTCTGATAAACGTGGGAAAAATGACTAAGTCCAAAAAAAAAAAAGTTTCAATTTTTTTCAATTTTACCCCTGTGGGATATATATTCTACCCACACACATTTGGAATTCTCCTGGGGTACCCTCACACATATTATTCCCTCATTTAGTGGATATTTTCACAAAAAGTGAAATTTTCAAAAATCCAGAAAATTGGCTGAAAATGACTAAATATCAAGGACTCGTTGGGCGAATCGCTCTGGAACTGAAATCGGAATGCTCACTGACATTTCCCCTATCTGAAAGTCTGATAAACGTCGGAAAAATGACTAAGTCCAAAAAAAAATTTTTTTCAACTTTTTTCAATTTTACCCCCGTGGGATATATATTCTACCGACACACATTTGGAACTCTCCTGGGGTACCCTCACACATATTATTCCCTCATTTAGTGGATATTTTCACAAAAAAGTGAAATTTTCAAAAATCCAGAAACTTGGCTGAAAAAGACTAAATATCAAGGACTCAATGGGCGAACCGCTCTGGAACTGAAATCGAAACGCTCACTGACATTTCCCCTATCTGAAAATCTGATAAACGGCGGAAAAATGAATAAGTCCAAAAGAAAAAATTTTTAAACTTTTTTCAATTTTACCCCCGTGGGATATATATTCTACCCACACACTTTTGGAACTCTCCTGGTGTACCCTCACACATATTATTCCCTCATTTAGTGGATATTTTCACAAAAAAGTGAAATTTTCAAAAATCCAGAAACTTGGCTGAAAATGACTAAATATCAAGGACTCAATGGGTGAACCGCTCTGGAACTGAAATCGGAACGCTCACTGACATTTCCCCTATCTGAAAATCTGATAAACAGCGGAAAAATGAATAAGTCCAAAAGAAAAAATTTTTAAACTTTTTTCAATTTTACCCCCGTGGGATATATATTCTACCCACACACTTTTGGAACTCTCCTGGTGTACCCTCACACATATTATTCCCTCATTTAGTGGATATTTTCACAAAAAGTGAAATTTTCAAAAATCCAGAAAATTGGCTGAAAATGACTAAATATCAAGGACTCGTTGGGCAAATCGCTCTGGAACTGAAATCGGAATGCTCACTGACATTTCCCCTATCTGAAAGTCTGATAAACGTCGGAAAAATGAATAAGTCCAAAAAAAAATTTTTTTCAACTTTTTTCAATTTTACCCCCGTGGGATATATATTCTACCCACACACATTTTTAACTCTCCTGGGGTACCCTCACACATATTATTCCCTCATTTAGTGGATATTTTCACAAAAAAGTGAAATTTTCAAAAATCCAGAAACTTGGCTGAAAATGACTAAATATCAAGGACTCAATGGGCGAACCGCTCTGGAACTGAAATCGGAACGCTCACTGACATTTCCCCTATCTGAAAGTCTGATAAACGGCGGAAAAATGAATAAGTCCAAAAAAAAAATTTTTTAAACTTTTTTCAATTTTACCTCCGTGGGATATATATTCTACCCACACACTTTTGGAACTCTCCTGGTGTACCGTCACACATATTATTCCCTCATTTAGTGGATATTTTCACAAAAAAGTGAAATTTTCAAAAATCCAGAGAATTGGCTGAAAATGACTAAATATCAAGGACTCATTGGGCGAATCATTCTGGAACTGAAATCTGAACGCTCACTCACATTTCCCCTATCAGAAAGTCTGATAAACGTTGGAAAAATGACTAAGTCCAAAAAAAAATTTTTTAAACTTTTTTCAATTTTACCCCCGTGGGATATATATTCTACCCACACACATTTGGAACTCTCCTGGGGTACCCTCATACATATTACTCCCTCATTTAGTGGATATTTTCACAAAAAAGTGAAATTTTCAAAAATCCAGAAAATTGGCTGAAAATGACTAAATATCAAGGACTCAATGGTCGAATCGCTCTGGAACTGAAATCGGAACGCTCACTGACATTTCCCCTATCTGAAAGTCTGATAAACGTGGGAAAAATGACTAAGTCCAAAAAAAATTTTTTAAACTTTTTTCAATTTTACCCCCGTGGGATATATATTCTACCCACACACATTTGGAACTCTTCTGGGGTACCCTCAAACATATGATTCCCTCATTTAGTGGAAATTTTCACAAAAAAGTGAAATTTTCAAAAATCCAGAAACTTGGCTGAAAACGACTAAATATCAAGGACTCAATGGGCGAACCGCTCTGGAACTGAAATCGGAACGCTCACTGACATTTCCCCTATCTGAAAATCTGATAAACGGCGGAAAAATGAATAAGTCCAAAAGAAAAAATTTTTAAACTTTTTTCAATTTTACCCCCGTGGGATATATATTCTACCCACACACTTTTGGAACTCTCCTGGTGTACCCTCACACATATTATTCCCTCATTTAGTGGATATTTTCACAAAAAAGTGAAATTTTCAAAAATCCAGAAAATTGGCTGAAAATGACTAAATATCAAGGACTCATTGGACGAATCGTTCTGGAACTGAAATCTGAACGCTCACTGACATTTCCCCTATCAGAAAGTCTGATAAACGTGGGAAAAATGACTAAGTCTAAATAAAAAAAGTTTCAATTTTTTTCAATTTTACCCCTGTGGGATATATATTCTACCCACACACATTTGGAACTCTCCTGGGGTCCCCTCACACATATTATTCCCTCATTTAGTGGATATTTTCACAAAAAGTGAAATTTTCAAAAATCCAGAAAATTGGCTGAAAATGACTAAATATCAAGGACTCATTGGGCGAATCGCTCTGGAACTGAAATCGGAACGCTCACTGACATTTCCCCTATCTGAAAATCTGATAAACGGCGGAAAAATGAATAAGTCCAAAAGAAAAAAATTTTAAACTTTTTTCAATTTTACCCCCGTGGGATATATATTCTACCCACACACTTTTGGAACTCTCCTGGTGTACCCTCACACATATTATTCCCTCATTTAGTGGATATTTTCACAAAAAAGTGAAATTTTCAAAAATCCAGAAAATTGGCTGAAAATGACTAAATATCAAGGACTCATTGGGCGAATCGCTCTGGAACTGAAATCTGAACGCTCACTGACATTTCCCCTATCAGAAAGTCTGATAAACGTGGGAAAAATGACTAAGTCCAAAAAAAAAAAAGTTTCAATTTTTTTCAATTTTACCCCTGTGGGATATATATTCTACCCACACACATTTGGAATTCTCCTGGGGTACCCTCACACATATTATTCCCTCATTTAGTGGATATTTTCACAAAAAGTGAAATTTTCAAAAATCCAGAAAATTGGCTGAAAATGACTAAATATCAAGGACTCGTTGGGCGAATCGCTCTGGAACTGAAATCGGAATGCTCACTGACATTTCCCCTATCTGAAAGTCTGATAAACGTCGGAAAAATGACTAAGTCCAAAAAAAAATTTTTTTCAACTTTTTTCAATTTTACCCCCGTGGGATATATATTCTACCGACACACATTTGGAACTCTCCTGGGGTACCCTCACACATATTATTCCCTCATTTAGTGGATATTTTCACAAAAAAGTGAAATTTTCAAAAATCCAGAAACTTGGCTGAAAAAGACTAAATATCAAGGACTCAATGGGCGAACCGCTCTGGAACTGAAATCGAAACGCTCACTGACATTTCCCCTATCTGAAAATCTGATAAACGGCGGAAAAATGAATAAGTCCAAAAGAAAAAATTTTTAAACTTTTTTCAATTTTACCCCCGTGGGATATATATTCTACCCACACACTTTTGGAACTCTCCTGGTGTACCCTCACACATATTATTCCCTCATTTAGTGGATATTTTCACAAAAAAGTGAAATTTTCAAAAATCCAGAAACTTGGCTGAAAATGACTAAATATCAAGGACTCAATGGGTGAACCGCTCTGGAACTGAAATCGGAACGCTCACTGACATTTCCCCTATCTGAAAATCTGATAAACAGCGGAAAAATGAATAAGTCCAAAAGAAAAAATTTTTAAACTTTTTTCAATTTTACCCCCGTGGGATATATATTCTACCCACACACTTTTGGAACTCTCCTGGTGTACCCTCACACATATTATTCCCTCATTTAGTGGATATTTTCACAAAAAGTGAAATTTTCAAAAATCCAGAAAATTGGCTGAAAATGACTAAATATCAAGGACTCGTTGGGCAAATCGCTCTGGAACTGAAATCGGAATGCTCACTGACATTTCCCCTATCTGAAAGTCTGATAAACGTCGGAAAAATGAATAAGTCCAAAAAAAAATTTTTTTCAACTTTTTTCAATTTTACCCCCGTGGGATATATATTCTACCCACACACATTTTTAACTCTCCTGGGGTACCCTCACACATATTATTCCCTCATTTAGTGGATATTTTCACAAAAAAGTGAAATTTTCAAAAATCCAGAAACTTGGCTGAAAATGACTAAATATCAAGGACTCAATGGGCGAACCGCTCTGGAACTGAAATCGGAACGCTCACTGACATTTCCCCTATCTGAAAGTCTGATAAACGGCGGAAAAATGAATAAGTCCAAAAAAAAAATTTTTTAAACTTTTTTCAATTTTACCTCCGTGGGATATATATTCTACCCACACACTTTTGGAACTCTCCTGGTGTACCGTCACACATATTATTCCCTCATTTAGTGGATATTTTCACAAAAAAGTGAAATTTTCAAAAATCCAGAGAATTGGCTGAAAATGACTAAATATCAAGGACTCATTGGGCGAATCATTCTGGAACTGAAATCTGAACGCTCACTCACATTTCCCCTATCAGAAAGTCTGATAAACGTTGGAAAAATGACTAAGTCCAAAAAAAAATTTTTTAAACTTTTTTCAATTTTACCCCCGTGGGATATATATTCTACCCACACACATTTGGAACTCTCCTGGGGTACCCTCATACATATTACTCCCTCATTTAGTGGATATTTTCACAAAAAAGTGAAATTTTCAAAAATCCAGAAAATTGGCTGAAAATGACTAAATATCAAGGACTCAATGGTCGAATCGCTCTGGAACTGAAATCGGAACGCTCACTGACATTTCCCCTATCTGAAAGTCTGATAAACGTGGGAAAAATGACTAAGTCCAAAAAAAAAAAAGTTTCAATTTTTTTCAATTTTACCCCTGTGGGATATATATTCTACCCACACACATTTGGAATTCTCCTGGGGTACCCTCACACATATTATTCCCTCATTTAGTGGATATTTTCACAAAAAGTGAAATTTTCAAAAATCCAGAAAATTGGCTGAAAATGACTAAATATCAAGGACTCGTTGGGCGAATCGCTCTGGAACTGAAATCGGAATGCTCACTGACATTTCCCCTATCTGAAAGTCTGATAAACGTCGGAAAAATGACTAAGTCCAAAAAAAAATTTTTTTCAACTTTTTTCAATTTTACCCCCGTGGGATATATATTCTACCGACACACATTTGGAACTCTCCTGGGGTACCCTCACACATATTATTCCCTCATTTAGTGGATATTTTCACAAAAAAGTGAAATTTTCAAAAATCCAGAAACTTGGCTGAAAAAGACTAAATATCAAGGACTCAATGGGCGAACCGCTCTGGAACTGAAATCGAAACGCTCACTGACATTTCCCCTATCTGAAAATCTGATAAACGGCGGAAAAATGAATAAGTCCAAAAGAAAAAATTTTTAAACTTTTTTCAATTTTACCCCCGTGGGATATATATTCTACCCACACACTTTTGGAACTCTCCTGGTGTACCCTCACACATATTATTCCCTCATTTAGTGGATATTTTCACAAAAAAGTGAAATTTTCAAAAATCCAGAAACTTGGCTGAAAATGACTAAATATCAAGGACTCAATGGGTGAACCGCTCTGGAACTGAAATCGGAACGCTCACTGACATTTCCCCTATCTGAAAATCTGATAAACAGCGGAAAAATGAATAAGTCCAAAAGAAAAAATTTTTAAACTTTTTTCAATTTTACCCCCGTGGGATATATATTCTACCCACACACTTTTGGAACTCTCCTGGTGTACCCTCACACATATTATTCCCTCATTTAGTGGATATTTTCACAAAAAGTGAAATTTTCAAAAATCCAGAAAATTGGCTGAAAATGACTAAATATCAAGGACTCGTTGGGCAAATCGCTCTGGAACTGAAATCGGAATGCTCACTGACATTTCCCCTATCTGAAAGTCTGATAAACGTCGGAAAAATGAATAAGTCCAAAAAAAAATTTTTTTCAACTTTTTTCAATTTTACCCCCGTGGGATATATATTCTACCCACACACATTTTTAACTCTCCTGGGGTACCCTCACACATATTATTCCCTCATTTAGTGGATATTTTCACAAAAAAGTGAAATTTTCAAAAATCCAGAAACTTGGCTGAAAATGACTAAATATCAAGGACTCAATGGGCGAACCGCTCTGGAACTGAAATCGGAACGCTCACTGACATTTCCCCTATCTGAAAGTCTGATAAACGGCGGAAAAATGAATAAGTCCAAAAAAAAAATTTTTTAAACTTTTTTCAATTTTACCTCCGTGGGATATATATTCTACCCACACACTTTTGGAACTCTCCTGGTGTACCGTCACACATATTATTCCCTCATTTAGTGGATATTTTCACAAAAAAGTGAAATTTTCAAAAATCCAGAGAATTGGCTGAAAATGACTAAATATCAAGGACTCATTGGGCGAATCATTCTGGAACTGAAATCTGAACGCTCACTCACATTTCCCCTATCAGAAAGTCTGATAAACGTTGGAAAAATGACTAAGTCCAAAAAAAAATTTTTTAAACTTTTTTCAATTTTACCCCCGTGGGATATATATTCTACCCACACACATTTGGAACTCTCCTGGGGTACCCTCATACATATTACTCCCTCATTTAGTGGATATTTTCACAAAAAAGTGAAATTTTCAAAAATCCAGAAAATTGGCTGAAAATGACTAAATATCAAGGACTCAATGGTCGAATCGCTCTGGAACTGAAATCGGAACGCTCACTGACATTTCCCCTATCTGAAAGTCTGATAAACGTCGGAAAAATGAATAAGTCCAAAATAAAAATTTTTCAACTTTTTTCAATTTTACCCCAGTGGGATATATATTATACCCAAACACATTTGGAACTCTCCTGGGGTACCCTCACACATATTATTCCCTCATTTAGTGGATATTTTCACAAAAATGAAATTTTCAAAAATCCAGAAAATTGGCTGAAAATGACTAAATATCAAGGACTCATTGGGCGAATCGCTCTGGAACTGAAATCGGAACGCTCACTGACATTTCCCCTATCTGAAAGTCTGATAAACGTCGGAAAAATGAATAAGTCCAAAAAAAAATTTTTTTCAACTTTTTTCAATTTTACCCCCGTGGGATATATATTCTACCCACACACATTTGGAACTCTCCTGGTGTACCCTCACACATATTATTCCCTCATTTAGTGGATATTTTCACAAAAAAGTGAAATTTTCAAAAATCCAGAAAATTGGCTGAAAATGACTAAATATCAAGGACTCATTTTGCGAATCGCTCTGGAACTGAAATCGGAATGCTCACTGACATTTCCCCTATCTGAAAGTCTGATAAACGGCGGAAAAATGAATAAGTCCAAAAAAAAATTTTTTTAAATTTTTTTCAATTTTACCCCCGTGGGATATATATTCTACCCACACACATTTGGAACTCTCCTGGTGTACCCTCACACATATTATTCCCTCATTTAGTGGATATTTTCACAAAAAAGTGAAATTTTCAAAAATCCAGAAAATTGGCTGAAAATGACTAAATATCAAGGACTCGTTGGGCGAATCGCTCTGGAACTGAAATCGGAATGCTCACTGACATTTCCCCTATCTGAAAGTCTGATAAACGTCGGAAAAATGAATAAGTCCAAAAAAATATTTTTTTCAACTTTTTTCAATTTTACACCCGTGGGATATATATTCTACCCAAACACATTTGGAACTCTCCTGGGGTACCCTCACACATATTATTCCCTCATTTAGTGGATATTTTCACAAAAAAGTGAAATTTTAAAAAATCCAGAAACTTGGCTGAAAACGACTAAATATCAAGGACTCAATGGGCGAACTGCTCTGGAACTGAAATCGGAACGCTCACTGACATTTCCCCTATCTGAAAGTCTGATAAACGGCGGAAAAATGAATAAGTCCAAAAAAAAATTTTTTTCAACTTTTTTCAATTTTACACCCGTGGGATATATATTCTACCCACACACTTTTGGAACTCTCCTGGGGTACCCTCACACATATTATTCCCTCATTTAGTGGATATTTTCACAAAAAGTGAAATTTTCAAAAATCCAAAAATTGGCTGAAAATGACTAAATATCAAGGACTCATTGGGCGAATCGCTCTGGAACTGAAATCGGAATGCTCACTGACATTTCCCCTATCTGAAAGTCTGATAAACATCGGAAAAATGAATAAGTCCAAAAAAAATTTTTTTTCAACTTTTTTCAATTTTACCCCCGTGGGATATATATTCTACCCACACACATTTGGAACTCTCCTGGGGTACCCTCACACATATTATTCCCTCATTTAGTGGATATTTTCACAAAAAGTGAAATTTTCAAAAATCCAGAAAATTGGCTGAAAATGACTAAATATCAAGGACTCGTTGGGCGAATCGCTCTGGAACTGAAATCGGAACGCTCACTGACATTTCCCCTATCTGAAAGTCTGATAAACGTTGCAAAAATGACTTAGTCCAAAAAAAAAATTTTTAAACTTTTTTCAATTTTACCCCCGTGGGATATATATTCTACCCACACACATTTGGTACTCTCCTGGGGTACCCTCACACATATTATTCCCTCATTTAGTGGATATTTTCACAAAAAAGTGAAATTTTCAAAAATCCAGAAACTTGGCTGAAAACGACTAAATATCAAGGACTCGTTGGGCGAATCGCTCTGGAACTGAAATCGGAACGCTCACTGACATTTCCCCTATCTGAAAGTCTGATAAACGTCGGAAAAATGAATAAGTCCAAAAAAATATTTTTTTCAACTTTTTTCAATTTTACACCCGTGGGATATATATTCTACCCAAACACATTTGGAACTCTCCTGGGGTACCCTCACACATATTATTCCCTCATTTAGTGGATATTTTCACAAAAAAGTGAAATTTTAAAAAATCCAGAAACTTGGCTGAAAACGACTAAATATCAAGGACTCAATGGGCGAACTGCTCTGGAACTGAAATCGGAATGCTCACTGACATTTCCCCTATCTGAAAGTCTGATAAACGGCGGAAAAATGAATAAGTCGAAAAAAAAAATTTTTTCAACTTTTTTCAATTTTACACCCGTGGGATATATATTCTACCCACACACTTTTGGAACTCTCCTGGGGTACCCTCACACATATTATTCCCTCATTTAGTGGATATTTTTACAAAAAGTGAAATTTTCAAAAATCCAGAAAATTGTGTGAAAACGACTAAATATCAAGGACTCATTGGGCAAATCGCTCTGGAACTGAAATCGGAACGTTCACTGACTTTTCCCTATCTGAAAGTCTGATAAACGGCGGAAAAATGAATAAGTCCAGAAAAAAAATTTTTTCAACTTTTTTCAATTTTACCCCCGTGGGATATATATTCTACTCACACACATTTGGATCTCTCCTGGGGTACCCTCACACATATTATTCAATCATTTAGTGGATATTTTCACAAAAAAGTGAAATTTTCAAAAATCCAGAAAATTGGCTGAAAATGACTAAATATCAAGGACTCGTTGGGCGAATCGCTCTGGAACTGAAATCGGAACGCTCACCGACATTTCCCCTATCTGAAAGTCTGATAAACACCGGAAAAATGACTAAGTCCAAAAAACAAAATTTTTCAATTGTTTTCAATTTTACCCCGGTGGGATATATATTCTACCCAAACACATTTGGAACTCTCCTGGGGTACCCACACACATATTATTCCCTCATTTAGTGGATATTTTCACAAAAAAGTGAAATTTTCAAAAATCCAGAAACTTGGCTGAAAACGACTAAATATCAAGGACTCATTGGGCGAATCGCTTTGGAACTGAAATCGGAACGGTCACTGACATTTCCCCTATCTGATAGTCTGACAAACGGCGGAAAAATGAATAAGTCGAAAAAAAAAATTTTTAAAACTTTTTTCAATTTTACCCCCGTGGGATATATATTCTACCCACACACATTTGCAAATCTCCTGGGGTTCCCTCACACATATTATTCCCTCATTTAGTGGATATTTTCACAAAAAAGTGAAATTTTCAAAAATCCAGAAAATTGGCTGAAAATGACTAAATATCAAGGACTCGTTGGGCGAATCGCTCTGGAACTGAAATCGGAACGCTCACTGACATTTCCCCTATCTGAAAGTCTGATAAACGTCAGAAAAATTAATAAGTCCAAAAAAAAATTTTTTTCAACTTTTTTCAATTTTACCCCCGTGGGATATATATTCTACCTACACACTTTTGGAACTCTCCTGGGGTACCCTCACACATATTATTCCCTCATTTAGTGGATATTTTCACAAAAAAGTGAAATTTTCAAAAATCCAGAAAATTGTGTGAAAACGACTAAATATCAAGGACTCATTGGGCAAATCGCTCTGGAACTGAAATCGGAACGTTCACTGACATTTCCCCTATCTGAAAGTCTGATAAACGGCGGAAAAATGAATAAGTCCAGAAAAAAATTTTTTTCAACTTTTTTCAATTTTACCCCCGTGGGATATATATTCTACTCACACACATTTGGAACTCTCCTGGGGTACCCTCACACATATTATTCAATCATTTAGTGGATATTTTCACAAAAAAGTGAAATTTTCAAAAATCCAGAAAATTGGCTGAAAATGACTAAATATCTAGGACTCGTTGGGCGAATCGCTCTGGAACTGAAATCGGAACGCTCACCGACATTTCCCCTATCTGAAAGTCTGATAAACACCGGAGAAATGACTAAGTCCAAAAAACAAAATTTTTCAATTGTTTTCAATTTTACCCCGGTGGGATATATATTCTACCCACACACATTTGGAACTCTCCTGGGGTACCCACACACATATTATTCCCTCATTTAGTGGATATTTTCACAAAAAAGTGAAATTTTCAAAAATCCAGAAACTTGGCTGAAAACGACTAAATATCAAGGACTGATTGGGCGAATCGCTTTGGAACTGAAATCGGAACGCTCACTGACATTTCCCCTATCTTGAAAGTCTGACAAACGGCGGAAAAATGAATAAGTCGAAAAAAAAAAATTTTAAACTTTTTTCAATTTTACCCCCGTGGGATATATATTCTACCCACACACATTTGCAAATCTCCTGGGGTTCCCTCACACATATTATTCCCTCATTTAGTGGATATTTTCACAAAAAAGTGAAATTTTCAAAAATCCAGAAAATTGGCTGAAAATGACTAAATATCAAGGACTCGTTGGGCGAATCGCTCTGGAACTGAAATCGGAACGCTCACTGACATTTCCCCTATCTGAAAGTCTGATAAACGTCAGAAAAATTAATAAGTCCAAAAAAAAATTTATTTCAACTTTTTTCAATTTTACCCCCGTGGGATATATATTCTACCCACACACATTTGGAACTCTCCTGGGGTACCCTCACACATATTGTTCCCTCATTTAGTGGATATTTTCACAAAAGAGTGAAATTTTCAAAAATCCAGAAAATTGGCTGAAAATGACTAAATATCAAGGACTCATTGGGCGAATCGTTCTGGAACTGAAATCGGAACGCTCACTGACATTTCCCCTATCAGAAAGTCTGATAAACGCCGTAAAAATGACTAAGTCCAAAAAAAAAAATGTTTAAATTTTTTTCAATTTTACCCCCGTGGGATATATATTCTACCCACACACATTTGGTACTCTCCTGGGGTACCCTTACACATATTATTCCCTCATTTAGTGGATATTTTCACAAAAAAGTGAAATTTTCAAAAATCCAGAAAATTGGCTGAAAACGAATAAATATCAAGGACTCATTGGGTGAATCGCTCTGGAACTGAAATCGGAACGATCACTGACATTTGCCTTCCTGAAAGTCTGATAAACGCCGGAAAAATGACTTGGTCCAAAAAAAAAATTTTTTCAACTTTTTTCAGTTTTACCCCCGTGGGATATATATTCTACTCACACACATTTGGAACTCTCCTGGGGTACCCTCACACATATTATTCCCTCATTTAGTGGATATTTTCACAAAAAAGTGAAATATTCCAAAATCCAGAAAATTGGCTGAAAACGACTAAATATCAAGGACTCATTGGGTGAATCGCTCTGGAACTGAAATCGGAACGATCACTGACATTTGCCTTTCTGAAAGTCTGATAAACGTCGGAAAAATGAATAAGTCCAAAAAAATATTTTTTTCAACTTTTTTCAATTTTACACCCGTGGGATATATATTCTACCCAAACACATTTGGAACTCTCCTGGGGTACCCTCACACATATTATTCCCTCATTTAGTGGATATTTTCACAAAAAAGTGAAATTTTAAAAAATCCAGAAACTTGGCTGAAAACGACTAAATATCAAGGACTCAATGGGCGAACTGCTCTGGAACTGAAATCGGAACGCTCACTGACATTTCCCCTGTCTGAAAGTCTGATAAACGGCGGAAAAATGAATAAGTCCAAAAAAAAAATTTTTTCAACTTTTTTCAATTTTACACCCGTGGGATATATATTCTACCCACACACTTTTGGAACTCTCCTGGGGTACCCTCACACATATTATTCCCTCATTTAGTGGATATTTTCACAAAAAGTGAAATTTTCAAAAATCCAGAAAATTGGCTGAAAATGACTAAATATCAAGGACTCGTTGGGCAAATCGCTCTGGAACTGAAATCGGAACGCTCACTGACATTTCCCCTATCTGAAAGTCTGATAAACGTTGGAAAAATGACTAAGTCCAAAAAAAAAATTTTTCAACTTTTTTCAATTTTACCCCCGTGGGATATATATTCTACCCACACACATTTGGAACTCTCCTGGGGTACCCTCACACATATTATTCCCTCATTTAGTGGATATTTTCACAAAAAAGTGAAATTTTCAAAAATCCAGAAACTTGGCTGAAAACGACTAAATATCAAGGACTCAATGGGCGAACTGCTCTGGAACTGAAATCGGAACGCTCACTGACATTTCCCCTATCTGAAAGTCTGATAAACGTCGGAAAAATGAATAAGTCCAAAAAAAAATTTTTTTCAACTTTTTTCAATTTTACCCCCGTGGGATATATATTCTACCTACACACTTTTGGAACTCTCCTGGGGTACCCTCACACATATTATTCCCTCATTTAGTGGATATTTTCACAAAAAAGTGAAATTTTCAAAAATCCAGAAAATTGTGTGAAAACGACTAAATATCAAGGACTCATTGGGCAAATCGCTCTGGAACTGAAATCGGAACGTTCACTGACATTTCCCCTATCTGAAAGTCTGATAAACGGCGGAAAAATGAATAAGTCCAGAAAAAAAATTTTTTCAACTTTTTTCAATTTTACCCCCGTGGGATATATATTCTACCCACACACATTTGGAACTCTCCTGGGGTACCCACACACATATTATTCCCTCATTTAGTGGATATTTTCACAAAAAAGTGAAATTTTCAAAAATCCAGAAACTTGGCTGAAAACGACTAAATATCAAGGACTCATTGGGCGAATCGCTTTGGAACTGAAATCGGAACGCTCACTGACATTTCCCCTATCTTGAAAGTCTGACAAACGGCGGAAAAATGAATAAGTCGAAAAAAAAAAATTTTAAAACTTTTTTCAATTTTACCCCCGTGGGATATATATTCTACCCACACACATTTGGAAATCTCCTGGGGTTCCCTCACACATATTATTCCCTCATTTAGTGGATATTTTCACAAAAAAGTGAAATTTTCAAAAATCCAGAAAATTGGCTGAAAATGACTAAATATCAAGGACTCGTTGGGCGAATCGCTCTGGAACTGAAATCGGAACGCTCACTGACATTTCCCTATCTGAAAGTCTGATAAACGCCGGAAAAATAACTAAGTCCAAAAAACAAAATTTTTCAATTTTTTTCAATTTTACCCCCGTGGGATATATATTCTACCCACACACATTTGGAACTCTCCTGGGGTACCCTCACACATATTATTCCCTCATTTAGTGGATATTTTCACAAAAAAGTGAAATTTTCAAAAATCCAGAAAATTAGCTGAAAATGACTAAATATCAAGGACTCGTTGGGCGAAGCGCTCTGGAACTGAAATCGGAACGCTCACTGACATTTCCCCTATCTGAAAGTCTGACAAACGGCGGAAAAATGAATAAGTCGAAAAAAAAAATTTTTCAAACTTTTTTCAATTTTACCCCGGTGGGATATATATTCTACCCACACACATTTGGAAATCTCCTGGGGTACCCTCACACATATTATTCCCTCATTTAGTGGATATTTTCACAAAAAAGTGAAATTTTCAAAAATCTAGAAAATTGGGTGAAAATGACTAAATATCAAGGACTCATTCGGCGAATCGCTCTGGAACGGAAATCGGAACACTCACTGACATTTCCCCTATCTGAAAGTCTGATAAACGGCGGAAAAATGAATAAGTCGAAAAAAAAAATTTTTAAACTTTTTTCAATTTTACCCCCGTGGGATATTTATTCTACCCACACACATTTGGAACTCTCCTGGGGTACCCTCACACATATTATTCCCTCAATTAGTGGATATTTTCACAAAAAAGTGAAATTTTCAAAAATCCAGAGAATTGGCTGAAAACGACTAAATATCAAGGACTCATTCGGCGAATCGCTCTGGAACTGAAACCGGAATGCTCACTGACATTTCCCCTATCTGAAAGTCTGATGAACGCCGGAAAAATGAATAAGTCCAAAGAAAAAATTTTTTCAACTTTTTTCAATTTTACCCCCGTGGGATATATATTCTACCCACACACATTTGGAAATCTCCTGGGGTACCCTCACACATATTATTCCCTCATTTAGTGGATATTTTCACAAAAAAGTGAAATCTTCAAAAATCCAGAAAATTGGCTGAAAATGACTAAATATCAAGGACTCGTTGGGCGAATCGCTCTGGAACTGAAATCGGAAAGCTCACTGACATTTCCCCTATCTGAAAGTCTGATAAACGCCGGAAAAATGACTAAGTAAAAAAAAAAAAACTTTTCAATTTTTTTCAATTTTACCCCCGTGGGATATATATTCTACCCACACACATTTGGAACTCTCCTGGGGTACCCTCACACATATTATTCCCTCATTTAGTGGTTATTTTCACAAAAAAGGGAAATTTTCAAAAATCCAGAAAATTGGCTGAAAATGACTAAATATCAAGGACTCGTTGGACGAACCGCTCTGGAACTGAAATTGGAACGCTCACTGACATTTTCCCTATCTGAAAGTCTGATAAACGCCGGAAAAATAACTAAGTCCAAAAAACAAAATTTTTCAATTTTTTTCAATTTTACCCCCGTGGGATATATATTCTACCCACACACATTTGGAACTCTCCTGGGGTACCCTCACACATATTATTCCCTCATTTAGTGGATATTTTCACAAAAAAGTGAAATTTTCAAAAATCCAGAAAATTAGCTGAAAATGACTAAATATCAAGGACTCGTTGGGCGAAGCGCTCTGGAACTGAAATCGGAACGCTCACTGACATTTCCCCTATCTGAAAGTCTGACAAACGGCGGAAAAATGAATAAGTCGAAAAAAAAAATTTTTCAAACTTTTTTCAATTTTACCCCGGTGGGATATATATTCTACCCACACACATTTGGAAATCTCCTGGGGTACCCTCACACATATTATTCCCTCATTTAGTGGATATTTCCACAAAAAAGTGAAATTTTCAAAAATCCAGAAAATTGGGTGAAAATGACTAAATATCAAGGACTCATTCGGCGAATCACTCTGGAACGGAAATCGGAACACTCACTGACATTTCCCCTATCTGAAAGTCTGATAAACGGCGGAAAAATGAATAAGTCGAAAAAAAAAAATTTTTAAACTTTTTTCAATTTTACCCCCGTGGGATATTTATTCTACCCACACACATTTGGAACTCTCCTGGGGTACCCTCACACATATTATTCCCTCAATTAGTGGATATTTTCACAAAAAAGTGAAATTTTCAAAAATCCAGAGAATTGGCTGAAAACGACTAAATATCAAGGACTCATTCGGCGAATCGCTCTGGAACTGAAACCGGAATGCTCACTGACATTTCCCCTATCTGAAAGTCTGATGAACGCCGGAAAAATGAATAAGTCCAAAGAAAAAATTTTTTCAACTTTTTTCAATTTTACCCCCGTGGGATATATATTCTACCCACACACATTTGGAAATCTCCTGGGGTACCCTCACACATATTATTCCCTCATTTAGTGGATATTTTCACAAAAAAGTGAAATCTTCAAAAATCCAGAAAATTGGCTGAAAATGACTAAATATCAAGGACTCGTTGGGCGAATCGCTCTGGAACTGAAATCGGAAAGCTCACTGACATTTCCCCTATCTGAAAGTCTGATAAACGCCGGAAAAATGACTAAGTAAAAAAAAAAAAACTTTTCAATTTTTTTCAATTTTACCCCCGTGGGATATATATTCTACCCACACACATTTGGAACTCTCCTGGGGTGCCATCACACATATTATTCCCTCATTTAGTGGTTATTTTCACAAAAAAGGGAAATTTTCAAAAATCCAGAAAATTGGCTGAAAACGACTAAATATCAAGGACTCGTTGGGCGAATCGCTCTGGAACTGAAATCGGAACGCTCACTGACATTTCCCCTATCTGAAAGTCTGATAAACGCCGTAAAAATGACTAAGTACAAAAAAAAAAAATTTTTCAATTTTTTTCAATTTTACCCCCGTGGGATATATATTCTACCCACACACATTTGGAACTCTCCTGGGGTACCCTCACACATATTATTCCCTCATTTAGTGGTTATTTTCACAAAAAAGGGAAATTTTCAAAAATCCAGAAAATTGGCTGAAAATGACTAAATATCAAGGACTCGTTGGACGAACCGCTCTGGAACTGAAATTGGAACGCTCACTGACATTTTCCCTATCTGAAAGTCTGATAAACGCCGGAAAAATAACTAAGTCCAAAAAACAAAATTTTTCAATTTTTTTCAATTTTACCCCCGTGGGATATATATTCTACCCACACACATTTGGAACTCTCCTGGGGTACCCTCACACATATTATTCCCTCATTTAGTGGATATTTTCACAAAAAAGTGAAATTTTCAAAAATCCAGAAAATTAGCTGAAAATGACTAAATATCAAGGACTCGTTGGGCGAAGCGCTCTGGAACTGAAATCGGAACGCTCACTGACATTTCCCCTATCTGAAAGTCTGACAAACGGCGGAAAAATGAATAAGTCCAAAAAAAAAAATTTTTCAATTTTTTTCAATTTTACCCCCGTGGGATATATATTCTACCCACACACATTTGGAACTCTCCTGGGGTACCCTCACACATATTATTCCCTCATTTAGTGGATATTTTCACAAAAAAGGGAAATTTTCAAAAATCCAGAAAATTGGCTGAAAACGACTAAATATCAAGGACTCATTGGGCAAATCGCTCTGGAACTGAAATCGGAACGCTCACTGACATTGCCCCTATCTGAAAGTCTGAGAAACGGCGGAAAAATGAATAAGTCCCAAAAAAAAAATTTTTCAACTTTTTTCAATTTTACCCCCGTGGGATATATATTCTACCCAGACACATTTGGAACTCTCCTGGGGTACCCTCACACATATTATTCCCTCATTTAGTGGATATTTTCACAAAAAAGTGAAATTTTCAAAAATCCAGAAAATTAGCTGAAAATGACTAAATATCAAGGACTCGTTGGGCGAAGCGCTCTGGAACTGAAATCGGAACGCTCACTGATATTTCCCCTATCTGAAAGTCTGACAAACGGCGGAAAAATGAATACGTCGAAAAAAAAAATTTTTCAAACTTTTTTCAATTTTACCCCGGTGGGATATATATTCTACCCACACACATTTGGAAATCTCCTGGGGTACCCTCACACATATTATTCCCTCATTTAGTGGATATTTTCACAAAAAAGTGAAATTTTCAAAAATCCAGAAAATTGGGTGAAAATGACTAAATATCAAGGACTCATTCGGCGAATCGCTCTGGAACTGAAATCGGAACACTCACTGACATTTCCCCTATCTGAAAGTCTGATAAACGGCGGAAAAATGAATAAGTCGAAAAAAAAAAATTTTTAAACTTTTTTCAATTTTACCCCCGTGGGATATTTATTCTACCCACACACATTTGGAACTCTCCTGGGGTACCCTCACACATATTATTCCCTCAATTAGTGGATATTTTCACAAAAAAGTGAAATTTTCAAAAATCCAGAGAATTGGCTGAAAACGACTAAATATCAAGGACTCATTCGGCGAATCGCTCTGGAACTGAAACCGGAATGCTCACTGACATTTCCCCTATCTGAAAGTCTGATGAACGCCGGAAAAATGAATAAGTCCAAAGAAAAATTTTTTTCAACTTTTTTCAATTTTACCCCCGTGGGATATATATTCTATCCACACACATTTGGAAATCTCCTGGGGTACCCTCACACATATTATTCCCTCATTTAGTGGATATTTTCACAAAAAAGTGAAATCTTCAAAAATCCAGAAAATTGGCTGAAAATTACTAAATATCAAGGACTCGTTGGGCGAATCGCTCTGGAACTGAAATCGGAAAGCTCACTGACATTTCCCCTATCTGAAAGTCTGATAAACGCCGGAAAAATGACTAAGTAAAAAAAAAAAAACTTTTCAATTTTTTTCAATTTTACCCGCGTGGGATATATATTCTACCCACACACATTTGGAACTCTCCTGGGGTGCCCTCACACATATTATTCCCTCATTTAGTGGTTATTTTCACAAAAAAGGGAAATTTTCAAAAATCCAGAAAATTGGCTGAAAACGACTAAATATCAAGGACTCAATGGGCGAATCGCTCTGGAACTGAAACCGGAATGCTCACTGACATTTCCCCTATCTGAAAGTCTGATGAACGCCGGAAAAATGAATAAGTCCAAAGAAAAAATTTTTTCAACTTTTTTCAATTTTACCCCCGTGGGATATATATTCTACCCACACACATTTGGAAATCTCCTGGGGTACCCTCACACATATTATTCCCTCATTTAGTGGATATTTTCACAAAAAAGTGAAATTTTCAAAAATCCAGAGAATTGGCTGAAAACGACTAAATATCAAGGACTCATTCGGCGAATCACTCTGGAACTGAAACCGGAATGCTCACTGACATTTCCCCTATCTGAAAGTCTGATAAACGCCGGAAAAATGAATAAGTCCAAAGAAAAAATTTTTTCAACTTTTTTCAATTTTACCCCCGTGGGATATATATTCTACCCACACACATTTGGAAATCTCCTGGGGCACCCTCACACATATTATTCCCTCATTTAGTGGATATTTTCACAAAAAAGTGAAATCTTCAAAAATCCAGAAAATTGGCTGAAAATGACTAAATATCAAGGACTCGTTGGGCGAATCGCTCTGGAACTGAAATCGGAAAGCTCACTGACATTTCCCCTATCTGAAAGTCTGATAAACGCCGGAAAAATGACTAAGTAAAAAAAAAAAAACTTTTCAATTTTTTTCAATTTTACCCCCGTGGGATATATATTCTACCCACACACATTTGGAACTCTCCTGGGGTACCCTCACACATATTATTCCCTCATTTAGTGGTTATTTTCACAAAAAAGGGAAATTTTCAAAAATCCAGAAAATTGGCTGAAAATGACTAAATATCAAGGAATCGTTGGACGAACCGCTCTGGAACTGAAATTGGAACGCTCACTGACATTTTCCCTATCTGAAAGTCTGATAAACGCCGGAAAAATAACTAAGTCCAAAAAACAAAATTTTTCAATTTTTTTCAATTTTACCCCCGTGGGATATATATTCTACCCACACACATTTGGAACTCTCCTGGGGTACCCTCACACATATTATTCCCTCATTTAGTGGATATTTTCACAAAAAAGTGAAATTTTCAAAAATCCAGAAAATTGGGTGAAAATGACTAAATATCAAGGACTCATTCGGCGAATCGCTCTGGAACGGAAATCGGAACACTCACTGACATTTCCCCTATCTGAAAGTCTGATAAACGGCGGAAAAATGAATAAGTCGAAAAAAAAAAATTTTTAAACTTTTTTCAATTTTACCCCCGTGGGATATTTATTCTACCCACACACATTTGGAACTCTCCTGGGGTACCCTCACACATATTATTCCCTCAATTAGTGGATATTTTCACAAAAAAGTGAAATTTTCAAAAATCCAGAGAATTGGCTGAAAACGACTAAATATCAAGGACTCATTCGGCGAATCGCTCTGGAACTGAAACCGGAATGCTCACTGACATTTCCCCTATCTGAAAGTCTGATGAACGCCGGAAAAATGAATAAGTCCAAAGAAAAAATTTTTTCAACTTTTTTCAATTTTACCCCCGTGGGATATATATTCTACCCACACACATTTGGAACTCTCCTGGGGTACCCTCACACATATTATTCCCTCATTTAGTGGATATTTTCACAAAAAAGTGAAATTTTCAAAAATCCAGAAAATTGGCTGAAAATGACTAAATATCAAGGACTCGTTGGGCGAATCGCTCTGGAACTAAAATCGGAACGCTCACTGACATTTCCCCTATCTGAAAGTCTGATAAACGCCGGAAAAATGACTAAGTCCAAAAAAAAAATTTTTCAATTTTTTTCAATTTTACCCCCGTGGGATATATATTCTACCCACACACATTTGGAAATCTCCTGGGGTACCCTCACACATATTATTCCCTCATTTAGTGGATATTTTCACAAAAAAGTGAAATTTTCAAAAATCTAGAAAATTTGCTGAAAACGACTAAATATCAAGGACTCATTCGGCGAATCGCTGTGGAACTGAAATCGGAACACTCACTGACATTTCCCCTATCTGAAAGTCTGATAAACGGCGGAAAAATGAATAAGTCGAAAAAAAAAAATTTTTAAACTTTTTTCAATTTTACCCCCGTGGGATATTTATTCTACCCACACACATTTGGAACTCTCCTGGGGTACCCTCACACATATTATTCCCTCAATTAGTGGATATTTTCACAAAAAAGTGAAATTTTCAAAAATCCAGAGAATTGGCTGAAAACGACTAAATATCAAGGACTCATTCGGCGAATCGCTCTGGAACTGAAATCGGAAAGCTCACTGACATTTCCCCTATCTGAAAGTCTGATAAACGCCGGAAAAATGACTAAGTCAAAAAAAAAAAACTTTTCAATTTTTTTCAATTTTACCCCCGTGGGATATATATTCTACCCACACACATTTGGAACTCTCCTGGGGTGCCCTCACACATATTATTCCCTCATTTAGTGGTTATTTTCACAAAAAAGGGAAATTTTCAAAAATCCAGAAAATTGGCTGAAAACGACTAAATATCAAGGACTCGTTGGGCGAAGCGCTCTGGAACTGAAATCGGAACGCTCACTGACATTTCCCCTATCTGAAACTCTGACAAACGGCGCAAAAATGAATACGTCGAAAAAAAAAATTTTTCAAACTTTTTTCAATTTTACCCCGGTGGGATATATATTCTACCCACACACATTTGGAAATCTCCTGGGGTACCCTCACACATATTATTCCCTCATTTAGTGGATATTTTCACAAAAAAGTGAAATTTTCAAAAATCCAGAAAATTGGGTGAAAATGACTAAATATCAAGGACTCATTCGGCGAATCGCTCTGGAACTGAAATCGGAACACTCACTGACATTTCCCCTATCTGAAAGTCTGATAAACGGCGGAAAAATGAATAAGTCCAAAAAAAAAATTTTTTAAACTTTTTTCAATTTTACCCCCGTGGGATATTTATTCTACCCACACACATTTGGAACTCTCCTGGGGTACCCTCACACATATTATTCCCTCAATTAGTGGATATTTTCACAAAAAAGTGAAATTTTCAAAAATCCAGAGAATTGGCTGAAAACGACTAAATATCAAGGACTCATTCGGCGAATCGCTCTGGAACTGAAACCGGAATGCTCACTGACATTTCCCCTATCTGAAAGTCTGATGAACGCCGGAAAAATGAATAAGTCCAAAGAAAAATTTTTTTCAACTTTTTTCAATTTTACCCCCGTGGGATATATATTCTATCCACACACATTTGGAAATCTCCTGGGGTACCCTCACACATATTATTCCCTCATTTAGTGGATATTTTCACAAAAAAGTGAAATCTTCAAAAATCCAGAAAATTGGCTGAAAATTACTAAATATCAAGGACTCGTTGGGCGAATCGCTCTGGAACTGAAATCGGAAAGCTCACTGACATTTCCCCTATCTGAAAGTCTGATAAACGCCGGAAAAATGACTAAGTAAAAAAAAAAAAACTTTTCAATTTTTTTCAATTTTACCCGCGTGGGATATATATTCTACCCACACACATTTGGAACTCTCCTGGGGTGCCCTCACACATATTATTCCCTCATTTAGTGGTTATTTTCACAAAAAAGGGAAATTTTCAAAAATCCAGAAAATTGGCTGAAAACGACTAAATATCAAGGACTCAATGGGCGAATCGCTCTGGAACTGAAACCGGAATGCTCACTGACATTTCCCCTATCTGAAAGTCTGATGAACGCCGGAAAAATGAATAAGTCCAAAGAAAAAATTTTTTCAACTTTTTTCAATTTTACCCCCGTGGGATATATATTCTACCCACACACATTTGGAAATCTCCTGGGGTACCCTCACACATATTATTCCCTCATTTAGTGGATATTTTCACAAAAAAGTGAAATTTTCAAAAATCCAGAGAATTGGCTGAAAACGACTAAATATCAAGGACTCATTCGGCGAATCACTCTGGAACTGAAACCGGAATGCTCACTGACATTTCCCCTATCTGAAAGTCTGATAAACGCCGGAAAAATGAATAAGTCCAAAGAAAAAAATTTTTCAACTTTTTTCAATTTTACCCCCGTGGGATATATATTCTACCCACACACATTTGGAAATCTCCTGGGGCACCCTCACACATATTATTCCCTCATTTAGTGGATATTTTCACAAAAAAGTGAAATCTTCAAAAATCCAGAAAATTGGCTGAAAATGACTAAATATCAAGGACTCGTTGGGCGAATCGCTCTGGAACTGAAATCGGAAAGCTCACTGACATTTCCCCTATCTGAAAGTCTGATAAACGCCGGAAAAATGACTAAGTAAAAAAAAAAAAACTTTTCAATTTTTTTCAATTTTACCCCCGTGGGATATATATTCTACCCACACACATTTGGAACTCTCCTGGGGTGCCATCACACATATTATTCCCTCATTTAGTGGTTATTTTCACAAAAAAGGGAAATTTTCAAAAATCCAGAAAATTGGCTGAAAACGACTAAATATCAAGGACTCGTTGGGCGAATCGCTCTGGAACTGAAATCGGAACGCTCACTGACATTTCCCCTATCTGAAAGTCTGATAAACGCCGTAAAAATGACTAAGTCCAAAAAAAAAAAATTTTTCAATTTTTTTCAATTTTACCCCCGTGGGATATATATTCTACCCACACACATTTGGAACTCTCCTGGGGTACCCTCACACATATTATTCCCTCATTTAGTGGTTATTTTCACAAAAAAGGGAAATTTTCAAAAATCCAGAAAATTGGCTGAAAATGACTAAATATCAAGGAATCGTTGGACGAACCGCTCTGGAACTGAAATTGGAACGCTCACTGACATTTTCCCTATCTGAAAGTCTGATAAACGCCGGAAAAATAACTAAGTCCAAAAAACAAAATTTTTCAATTTTTTTCAATTTTACCCCCGTGGGATATATATTCTACCCACACACATTTGGAACTCTCCTGGGGTACCCTCACACATATTATTCCCTCATTTAGTGGATATTTTCACAAAAAAGTGAAATTTTCAAAAATCCAGAAAATTGGGTGAAAATGACTAAATATCAAGGACTCATTCGGCGAATCGCTCTGGAACGGAAATCGGAACACTCACTGACATTTCCCCTATCTGAAAGTCTGATAAACGGCGGAAAAATGAATAAGTCGAAAAAAAAAAATTTTTAAACTTTTTTCAATTTTACCCCCGTGGGATATTTATTCTACCCACACACATTTGGAACTCTCCTGGGGTACCCTCACACATATTATTCCCTCAATTAGTGGATATTTTCACAAAAAAGTGAAATTTTCAAAAATCCAGAGAATTGGCTGAAAACGACTAAATATCAAGGACTCATTCGGCGAATCGCTCTGGAACTGAAACCGGAATGCTCACTGACATTTCCCCTATCTGAAAGTCTGATGAACGCCGGAAAAATGAATAAGTCCAAAGAAAAAATTTTTTCAACTTTTTTCAATTTTACCCCCGTGGGATATATATTCTACCCACACACATTTGGAACTCTCCTGGGGTACCCTCACACATATTATTCCCTCATTTAGTGGATATTTTCACAAAAAAGTGAAATTTTCAAAAATCCAGAAAATTGGCTGAAAATGACTAAATATCAAGGACTCGTTGGGCGAATCGCTCTGGAACTAAAATCGGAACGCTCACTGACATTTCCCCTATCTGAAAGTCTGATAAACGCCGGAAAAATGACTAAGTCCAAAAAAAAAATTTTTCAATTTTTTTCAATTTTACCCCCGTGGGATATATATTCTACCCACACACATTTGGAAATCTCCTGGGGTACCCTCACACATATTATTCCCTCATTTAGTGGATATTTTCACAAAAAAGTGAAATTTTCAAAAATCTAGAAAATTTGCTGAAAACGACTAAATATCAAGGACTCATTCGGCGAATCGCTGTGGAACTGAAATCGGAATGCTCACTGACATTTCCCCTATCTGAAAGTCTAATAAACGATAAAAAATGACTAAGTCCAAAAAAAAATTTTTTTAAACTTTTTTCAATTTTACCCCCGTGGGATATATATTCTACCCACACACATTTTGAAATCTCCTGTGGTACCCTCACACATATTATTCCCTCATTTAGTGGATATTTTCACAAAAAAGTGAAATTTTCAAAAATCCAGAAAATTGGCTGAAAACGAATAAATATCAAGGACTCAATCCGCGAATCGCTCTGGAACTGAAATTGGAATGCTCACTGACATTTCCCCTATCTGAAAGTCTGCTAAACACCGGAAAAATGACTAAGTCCAAAAAAAAATGTTTTTAAACTTTTTTCAATTTTACCCCCGTGGAATATATATTCTACCCACACACATTTGGATCTCTCCTGGGGTACCCTCACACATATTATTTCCTCATTTAGTGGATATTTTCACAAAAAAGTGAAATTTTCAAAAATCCAAAATATTGGCTGAAAACAACTAAATATCAAGGACTCATTGGGCAAATCGCTCTGGAACTGAAATCGGAATGCTCACTGACATTTCCCCTATCTGAAAGTCTGATAAACGTTGGAAAAATGAATAAGTCCAAAGAAAAAATTTTTTCAACTTTTTACAATTTTACCCCCGTGGGATATTATGTTCTACCCACACACATTTGGACCTCTCCTGGGGTACCCTCACACATATTATTCCCTCATTTAGTGGATATTTTCACAAAAAAGTGAAATTTTCAAAAATCCAGAAAATTGGCTGAAAAAGACTAAATATCAAGGACTCATTGGGCGAATCGCTCTAGAACTGAAATCGGAACGCTCACTGACATTTGACCTATCTGAAAGTCTGATAAATGTCAGAAAAATGACTGTCCAAAAAAAAATTTTTTTTCAACTTTTTTCAATTTTACCCCCGTGGGATATATATTCTACCCACACACATTTGGAACTCTCCTGGGGTACTCTCACACATATTATTCCCTCATTTACTGGATATTTTCACAAAAAAGTGAAATTTTCAAAAATCCAGAAAATTGGCTGAAAACGACTAAATATCAAAGTCTCATTGGGCGAATCACTCTGGAACTGAAATCGGAATGCTCACTGACATTTGACCTATCTGAAAGTCTGATAAATGTCGGAAAAATGACTGTCCAAAAAAAAAATTTTTTTCAACTTTTTTTCAATTTTACCCCCGTGGGATATATATTCTACCCACACACATTTTGAACTCTCCTGGGGTACCCTCACACATATTGTTCCCTCATTTAGTGGATATATTCACAAAAAAGTGAAATTTTCAAAAATCCAAAATATTGACTGAAAACAACTAAATATCAAGGACTCATTGGGCAAATCGCTCTGGAACTGAAATCGGAACGCTCACTGACATTTGACCTATCTGAAAGTCTGATAAATGTCGGAAAAATGACTGTCCAAAAAAAAAATTTTTTTCAACTTTTTTCAATTTTACCCCCGTGGGATATATATTCTACCCACACACATTTGGAACTCTCCTGGGGTACCCTCACACATATTATTCCCTCATTTAGTGGATATTTTCACCAAAAAGTGACATTTTCAAAAATCTAGAAAATTGGCTGAAAACGAATACATATCAAGGATTCAATGGGCGAATCATTTTGGAACTGAAATCGGAATGCTCACTGATATTTCCCCTATCTGAAAGTCTGAAAAACGCCGGAAAAATGACTAAGTCCAAAAAAAGAAATTTTTCAATTTTTTTCAATTTTACTCCCGTGGGATATATATTCTACCCACACACATTTGGAACTCTCCTGGGGTACCCTCACACATATTATTCCCTCATTTAGTGGATATTTTCACAAAAAAGTGAAATTTTCAAAAATCCAGAAAATTAGCTGAAAATGACTAAATATCAAGGACTCGTTGGGCGAAGCGCTCTGGAACTGAAATCGGAACGCTCACTGACATTTCCCCTATCTGAAAGTCTGACAAACGGCGGAAAAATGAATACGTCGAAAAAAAAAATTTTTCAAACTTTTTTCAATTTTACCCCGGTGGGATGTATATTCTACCCACACACATTTGGAAATCTCCTGGGGTACCCTCACACATATTATTCCCTCATTTAGTGGATATTTTCACAAAAAAGTGAAATTTTCAAAAATCCAGAAAATTGGGTGAAAATGACTAAATATCAAGGACTCATTCGGCGAATCGCTCTGGAACTGAAATCGGAACACTCACTGACATTTCCCCTATCTGAAAGTCTGATAAACGGCGGAAAAATGAATAAGTCCAAAAAAAAAATTTTTTAAACTTTTTTCAATTTTACCCCCGTGGGATATATATTCTACCCACACACATTTGGAACTATCCTGGGGTACCCTCACACATATTATTCCCTCAATTAGTGGATATTTTCACAAAAAAGTTAAATTTTCAAAAATCCAGAAAATTGGCTGAAAACGACTAAATATCAAGGACTCATTGGGCGAATCGCTCTGGAACTGAAATTGGAACGCTCACTGACATTTCCCCTCTCTGAAAGTCTGATAAACGGCGGAAAAATGAATAAGTCCAAAAAAAAAATTTTTTAAACTTTTTTCAATTTTACCCCCGTGGGATATTTATTCTACCCACACACATTTGGAACTCTCCTGGGGTACCCTCACACATATTATTCCCTCATTTAGTGGATATTTTCACAAAAAAGTGAAATCTTCAAAAATCCAGAAAATTGGCTGAAAATGACTAAATATCAAGGACTCGTTGGGCGAATCGCTCTGGAACTGAAATCGGAACGCTCACTGACATTTCCCCTATCTGAAAGTCTGATAAACGCCGGAAAAATGACTAAGTCCAAAAAAAAAAATTTTTCAATTTTTTTCAATTTTACCCCCGTGGGATATATATTCTACCCACACACATTTGGAAATCTCCTGGGGTACCCTCACACATATTATTCCCTCATTTAGTGGATATTTTCACAAAAAAGTGAAATTTTCAAAAATCCAGAAAATTGGCTGAAAACGACTAAATATCAAGGATTCATTCGGCGAATCGCTCTGGAACTGAAATCGGAATGCTCACTGACATTTCCCCTATCTGAAAGTCTGATAAACGCCGGAAAAATGAATAAGTCCAAATAAAAATTTTTTTCAACTTTTTTCAATTTTACCCCCGTGGGATATATATTCTACCCACACACATTTGGAAATCTCCTGGGGTACCCTCACACATATTATTCCCTCATTTTGTGGATATTTTCACAAAAAAGTGAAATTTTCAAAAATCCAGAAAATTGGCTGAAAATGACTAAATATCAAGGACTCGTTGGGCGAATCGCTCTGGAACTAAAATCGGAACGCTCACTGACATTTCCCCTATCTGAAAGTCTGATAAACGCCGGAAAAATGACTAAGTCCAAAAAAAAAAATTTTTCTATTTTTTTCAATTTTACCCCCGTGGGATATATATTCTACCCACACACATTTGGAAATCTCCTGGGGTACCCTCACACATATTATTCCCTCATTTAGTGGATATTTTCACAAAAAAGTGAAATTTTCAAAAATCTAGAAAATTTGCTGAAAACGACTAAATATCAAGGACTCATTCGGCGAATCGCTGTGGAACTGAAATCGGAATGCTCACTGACATTTCCCCTATCTGAAAGTCTAATAAACGATAAAAAATGACTAAGTCCAAAAAAAAATTTTTTTAAACTTTTTTCAATTTTACCCCCGTGGGATATATATTCTACCCACACACATTTTGAAATCTCCTGTGGTACCCTCACACATATTATTCCCTCATTTAGTGGATATTTTCACAAAAAAGTGAAATTTTCAAAAATCCAGAAAATTGGCTGAAAACGAATAAATATCAAGGACTCAATCGGCGAATCGCTCTGGAACTGAAATTGGAATGCTCACTGACATTTCCCCTATCTGAAAGTCTGATAAACGCCGGAAAAATGACTAAGTCCAAAAAAAATTTTTTAAAACTTTTTTCAATTTTACCCACGTGGGATATATATTCTACCCACACACATTTGGATCTCTCCTGGGGTACCCTCACACATATTATTCCCTCATTTAGTGGATATTTTCACAAAAAAGTGAAATTTTCAAAAAGCCAGAAAATTGGCTGAAAATGACTAAATATCAAGGACTCATTGGGCGAATCGCTCTGGAACTGAAATCGGAACGATCACTGACATTTGCCTATCTGAAAGTCTGCTAAACACCGGAAAAATGACTAAGTCCAAAAAAAAATGTTTTTAAACTTTTTTCAATTTTACCCCCGTGGAATATATATTCTACCCACACACATTTGGATCTCTCCTGGGTTACCCTCACACATATTATTTCCTCATTTAGTGGATATTTTCACAAAAAAGTGAAATTTTCAAAAATCAAGATAATTGGCTGAAAACGACTAAATATAAAGGAGTCATTGGGCGAATCGCTCTGGAACTGAAATCGGAACGCTCACTGACATTTGCCCTATCTGAAAGTCTGAGAAACTTCGGAAAAATGACTAAGTCCCAAAAAAATTTTTTTAAAACTTTTTTCAATTTTACCCTCGTGAGATATATATTCTACCCACACACATTTGGAAGTCTCCCGGGGTACCCTCACACATATTATTCCCTCATTTAATGGATATTTTCACAAAAAAGTGAAATTTTCAAAAATCCAGAAAATTGGCTGAAAACGACTAAATATCACAGACTCATTGGGCGAATCACTCCGGAACTGAAATAGGAACGCTCACTGACATTTGCCTATCTGAAAGTCTGATAAACGCCGGAAAAATGACTAAGTCCAAAAAAAAAATTTTTTCAACTTTTTTCAATTTTACCCCCGTGGGATATATATTCTACCCACACACATTTGGAAGTCTCCTGGGGTACCCTCACACATATTATTCCCTCATTTAGTGGATATTTTCACAAAAAAGTGAAATTTTCAAAAATCAAGAAAATTGGCTGAAAACGACTAAATATCAAGGACTCATTGGGCGAATCACTCTGGAACTGAAATCGGAACGCTCACTGACATTTCCCCTATCTGAAAATCTGATAAACGTCGGAAAAATGAAGAAGTCCAAAAAAAAATTTTTTTCAACTTTTTTCAATTTTACCCCCGTGGGATATATATTCTACCCACACACATTTGGAACTCTCCTGGGGTACCCTCACACATATTATCCCTCATTTAGTGGATATGTTCACAAAAAAGTGTAATTTTCAAAAATCCAAAATATTGGCTGAAAACAACTAAATATCAAGGACTCATTGGGCAAATCACTCTGGAACTGAAATCGGAATGCTCACTGACATTTCCCCTATCTGAAAGTCTGACAAACGTTGGAAAAATGACAGTCAAAAAAAAATTTTTTTCAACTTTCTTCAATTTTACCCCCGTGGGATATATATTCTACCCACACACATTTGGAACTCTCCTGGGGTACCCTCACACATATTATTCCCTCATTTAGTGGATATTTTCACAAAAAAGTGAAATTTCCAAAAATCCAGAAAATTGGCTGAAAATGACTAAATATCAAGGATTCAATGGGCGAATCGTTTTGGACCTGAAATCGGAATGCTCACTGATATTTCCCCTATCTGAAAGTCTGCCAAACGTTGGAAAAATGACAGTCAAAAAAAAAATTTTTTTAAACTTTTTTCAATTTTACCACCGTGGGATATATATTCTACCCACACACATTTGGAACTCTCCTGGGGTACCCTCACCCATATTATTCCCTCATTTACTGGATATTTTCACAAAAAAGTGAAATTTTTAAAAATCCAAAATATTGGCTGAAAACGACTAAATATCAAGGAATCATTGGGCAAATCGCTCTAGAACTGAAATTGGAATGCTCACTGACATTTCCCCTATCTGAAAGTCTGACAAACGTTGGAAAAAGGACTGAGTCAAAAAAAAAATTTTTTTAAACTTTTTTCAATTTTACCCCCGTGGGATATATATTCTACCCACACACATTTGGAACTCTCCTGGGGTACCCTCACACATATTATTCCCTCATTTAGTGGATATTTTCACAAAAAAGTGACATTTTCAAAAATCCAGAAAATTGGCTGAAAACGAATATCAAGGACTCATTGGGCGAATCGCTCTGGAACTGAAATCGGAACACTCACTGACATTTCGCTTATCTGAAAGTCTGATAAGCGCCGGAAAAATGACTAAGTCCAAAAAAAGAAATTTTTAAATTTTTTTCAATTTTACTCCCGTGGGATATATATTCTACCCACACACATTTGGAACTCTTCTGGGGTACCCTCACACATATAATTCCCTCAATTAGTGGATATTTTCACAAAAAAGTGAAATTTTCAAAAATCCAGAAATTTGGCTGAAAACGACTAAATATCAAGGACTCATTGGGTGAATGGCTCTGGAACTGAAATCGGAATGCTCACTGACATTTCCCCTATCTGAAAGTCTGATAAACGTTGGAAAAATGACTGAGTCAAAAAAAAATTTTTTTTCAACTTTTTTCAATTTTACCCCCGTGGGATATATGTTCTACTCACACACATTTGGAACTCTCCTGGGGTGCCCTCACACATATTATTCCCTCATTTAGTGGATATTTTCACAAAAAAGTGAAATTTTCAAAAATCCAGAAAATTGGCTGAAAACTACTAATTATCAAGGACTCATTGGGCTAATCGCTCTGGAACTGAAATCGGAACGCTCACTGTTATTTCCCCTTTCTGAAAGTCTGATAAATGTCGTAAAAATGAATAAGTCCAAAAATATATTTTTTTTAACTTTTTTCAATTTTACCCCAGTAGGATATATATTCTACCCACACACATTTGGAACTCTCCTGGGGTACCCTCACACATATTATTCCCTCATTTAGTGGATATTTTCACAAAAAAGTGAAATTTTCAAAAATCCAGAAAATTGGCTGAAAATGACTAAATATCAAGGATTCAATGGGCGAATCGTTTTGGAACTGAAATCGGAATGCTCACTGATATTTCCCCTATCTGAAAGTCTGATAAACGTCGTAAAAATGAATAAGTCCAACAAAAAATTTTTTTCAACTTTTTTCAATTTTACCCCCGTGGGATGTACATTCTACCCACACACATTTGAAACTCTCCTGGGGTACTCTCACATATATTATTCCCTCATTTAGTGGATATTTTCACAAAAAAGTGAAATTTTGAAAAATCCAGAAAATTGGCTGAAAACGACTAAATATCAAGGTCTCATTGGTCGAATCGCTCTGGAACTGAAATCGGAACGCTCACTGACATTTGACCTATGTGAAAGTCTGATAAATGACGGAAAAATGACTATGTCCAAAAAAAATTTTTTTTCAACTTTTTTCAATTTTACCCCCGTGGGATATATATTCTACCCACACACATTTTGAACTCTCCTGGGGTACCGTCACACATATTATTCCCTCATTTAGTGGATATTTTCACAAAAAAGTGAAATTTTCAAAAATCTAAAATATTGGCTGAAAACAACTAAATATCAAGGACTCATTGGGCAAATCGCTCTGGAACTGAAATCGGAATGCTCACTGACATTTCCCCTATCTGAAAGTCTGATAAACGTTGGAAAAATGACTGAGTCAAAAAAAATTTTTTTTTCAACTTTTTACAATTTTACCCCCGTGGGATATTATATTCTACCCACACACATTTGGACCTCTCCTGGGGTACCCTCACACATATTATTCCCTCATTTAGTGGATATTTTCACAAAAAAGTGAAATTTTCAAAAATCCAGAAAATTGGCTGAAAACGAATAAATATCAAGGTCTCATTGGGCGAATCGCTCTGGAACTGAAATCGGAACGCTCACTGACATTTGACCTATCTGAAAGTCTGATAAATGTCGGAAAAATGACTGTCCAAAAAAAAAATTTTTTTCAACTTTTTTTCAATTTTACCCCCGTGGGATATATATTCTACCCACACACATTTTGAACTCTCCTGGGGTACCCTCACACATATTGTTCCCTCATTTAGTGGATATATTCACAAAAAAGTGAAATTTTCAAAAATCCAAAATATTGACTGAAAACAACTAAATATCAAGGACTCATTGGGCAAATCGCTCTGGAACTGAAATCGGAACGCTCACTGACATTTGACCTATCTGAAAGTCTGATAAATGTCGGAAAAATGACTGTCCAAAAAAAAAATTTTTTTCAACTTTTTTCAATTTTACCCCCGTGGGATATATATTCTACCCACACACATTTGGAACTCTCCTGGGGTACCCTCACACATATTATTCCCTCATTTAGTGGATATTTTCACCAAAAAGTGACATTTTCAAAAATCTAGAAAATTGGCTGAAAACGAATATCAAGGACTCATTGGGCGAATCGCTCTGGAACTGAAATCGGAACGCTCACTGACATTTCCCCTTTCTGAAAGTCTGATAAACGTCGTAAAAATGAAAAAGTCCAAAATAAAATTTTTTTTTACTTTTTTCAATTTTACCCCTGTAGGATATATATTCTACCCACACACATTTGGAACTCTCCTGGGGTACCCTCACACATATTATTCCCTCATTTAGTGGATATTTTCACAAAAAAAGTGAAATTTTCAAAAATTCAGAAAATTGGCTGAAAATGACTAAATATCAAGGATTCAATGGGCTAATCATTTTGGAACTGAAATCGGAATGCTCACTGATATTTCCCCTATCTGAAAGTCTGATAAACGTCGTAAAAATGAATAAGTCCAACAAAAAATTTTTTTCAACTTTTTTCAATTTTACCCCCGTGGGATATATATTCTACCCACACACATTTGGAACTCTCCTGGGGTACCCTCACACATATTATTCCCTCATTTACTGGATATTTTCACAAAAAAGTGACATTTTTAAAAATCCAAAATATTGGCTGAAAACGACTAAATATCAAGGACTCATTGGGCAAATCGCTCTGGAACTGAAATCGGAATGCTCACTGACATTTCCCCTATCTGAAAGTCTGCCAAACGTTGGAAAAATGACAGTCAAAAAAAAATTTTTTTTAAACCTTTTTCAATTTTACCACCGTGGGATATATATTCTACCCACAAGCATTTGGAACTCTCCTGGGGTACCCTCACACATATTATTCCCTCATTTAGTGGATATTTTCACAAAAAAGTGAAATTTCCAAAAATCCAGAAAATTGGCTGAAAATGACTAAATATCAAGGACTCATTGGGCGAATCGTTTTGGAACTGAAATCGGAATGCTCACTGACATTTCCCCAATCTGAAAGTCTGATAAACGTCGTAAAAATGAATAAGTCAAACAAAAAATTTTTTTCAACTTTTTTCAATTTTACCCCCGTGGGATATATATTCTACCCACACACATTTGGAACTCTCCTGGGGTACTCTCACATATATTATTCCCTCATTTAGTGGATATTTTCACAAAAAAGTGAAATTTTCAAAAATCCAGAAAATTGGCTGAAAACGACTAAATATCAAGGTCTCTTTGGGCGAATCACTCTGGAACTGAAATCGGAACGCTCACTGACATTTCCCCTTTCTGAAAGTCTGATAAATGACGGAAAAATGACTATGTCCAAAAAAAAATTTTTTTTAACTTTTTTCAATTTTACCCCCGTAGGATATATATTCTACCCACACACATTTGCAACTCTCCTGGGGTACCCTCACACATATTATTCCCTCATTTAGTGGATATTTTCACAAAAAAGTGAAATTTTCAAAAATCCAGAAAATTGGCTGAAAATGACTAAATATCAAGGATTCAATGGGCGAATCGTTTTGGAACTGAAATCGGAATGCTCACTGATATTTCCCCTATCTGAAAGTCTGATAAACGTCGTAAAAATGAATAAGTCCAACAAAAAATTTTTTTCAACTTTTTTCAATTTTACCTCCGTGGGATATATATTCTACCCACACACATTTGGAACTCTCCTGGGGTACCCTCACACATATTATTCCCTCATTTAGTGGATATTTTCACAAAAAAGTGAAATTTTCAAAAACCCAAAATATTGTCTGAAAACGACTAAATATCAAGGACTCATTGGGCAAATCGCTCTGGAACTGAAATCGGAATGCTCACTGACATTTCCCCTATCTGAAAGTCTGCCAAACATTGGAAAAATGACTGAGTCAAAAAAAAATTTTTTTCAACTTTTTTCAATTTTACCCCCGTGGGATATATATTCTACCCACACACATTTGGAACTCTCCTGGGGTACCCTCACACATATTATTCCCTCATTTAGTGGATATTTTCACAAAAAAGTGAAATTTTCTAAAATCCAGAAAATTGGCTGAAAACGACTAAATATCAAGGACTCATTGGGCGAATCGCTCTGGAACTGAAATCTGAACGCTCACTGACATTTGACCTATCTGAAAGTCTGATAAACGACGGAAAAATGACTATGTCCAAAAAAAAAAAATTTTTATACTTTTTTCAATTTTACCCCCGTGGGATATATATTCTACCCACACACATTTGGAACTCTCCTGGGGTACCCTCACACATATTATTCCCTCATTTAGTGGATATTTTCACAACAAAGTGAAATTTTCAAAAATCAAGAATATTGGCTGAAAACGACTAAATATCAAGGTCTCATTGGGCGAATTGCTCTGGAACTGAAATCGGAACGCTCACTGACATTTCCCCTATCTGAAAGTCTGATAAACGCCGGAAAAATGACTAAGTCCAAAAAAAATTTTTTAAAACTTTTTTCAATTTTACCCACGTGGGATATATATTCTACCCACACACATTTGGATCTCTCCTGGGGTACCCTCACACATATTATTCCCTCATTTAGTGGATATTTTCACAAAAAAGTGAAATTTTCAAAAAGCCAGAAAATTGGCTGAAAATGACTAAATATCAAGGACTCATTGGGCGAATCGCTCTGGAACTGAAATCGGAACGATCACTGACATTTGCCTATCTGAAAGTCTGCTAAACACCGGAAAAATGACTAAGTCCAAAAAAAAATGTTTTTAAACTTTTTTCAATTTTACCCCCGTGGAATATATATTCTACCCACACACATTTGGATCTCTCCTGGGTTACCCTCACACATATTATTTCCTCATTTAGTGGATATTTTCACAAAAAAGTGAAATTTTCAAAAATCAAGATAATTGGCTGAAAACGACTAAATATAAAGGAGTCATTGGGCGAATCGCTCTGGAACTGAAATCGGAACGCTCACTGACATTTGCCCTATCTGAAAGTCTGAGAAACTTTGGAAAAATGACTAAGTCCCAAAATAATTTTTTTAAAACTTTTTTCAATTTTACCCTCGTGAGATATATATTCTACCCACACACATTTGGAAGTCTCCCGGGGTACCCTCACACATATTATTCCCTCATTTAATGGATATTTTCACAAAAAAGTGAAATTTTCAAAAATCCAGAAAATTGGCTGAAAACGACTAAATATCACAGACTCATTGGGCGAATCACTCCGGAACTGAAATAGGAACGCTCACTGACATTTGCCTATCTGAAAGTCTGATAAACGCCGGAAAAATGACTAAGTCCAAAAAAAAAATTTTTTCAACTTTTTTCAATTTTACCCCCGTGGGATATATATTCTACCCACACACATTTGGAAGTCTCCTGGGGTACCCTCACACATATTATTCCCTCATTTAGTGGATATTTTCACAAAAAAGTGAAATTTTCAAAAATCAAGAAAATTGGCTGAAAACGACTAAATATCAAGGACTCATTGGGCGAATCACTCTGGAACTGAAATCGGAACGCTCACTGACATTTCCCCTATCTGAAAATCTGATAAACGTCGGAAAAATGAAGAAGTCCAAAAAAAAATTTTTTTCAACTTTTTTCAATTTTACCCCCGTGGGATATATATTCTACCCACACACATTTGGAACTCTCCTGGGGTACCCTCACACATATTATCCCTCATTTAGTGGATATGTTCACAAAAAAGTGTAATTTTCAAAAATCCAAAATATTGGCTGAAAACAACTAAATATCAAGGACTCATTGGGGAAATCGCTCTGGAACTGAAATCGGAATGCTCACTGACATTGCCCCTATCTGAAAGTCTGACAAACGTTGGAAAAATGACAGTCAAAAAAAAATTTTTTTCAACTTTCTTCAATTTTACCCCCGTGGGATATATATTCTACCCACACACATTTGGAACTCTCCTGGGGTACCCTCACACATATTATTCCCTCATTTAGTGGATATTTTCACAAAAAAGTGAAATTTCCAAAAATCCAGAAAATTGGCTGAAAATGACTAAATATCAAGGATTCAATGGGCGAATCGTTTTGGACCTGAAATCGGAATGCTCACTGATATTTCCCCTATCTGAAATTCTGCCAAACGTTGGAAAAATGACAGTCAAAAAAAAAATTTTTTTAAACTTTTTTCAATTTTACCACCGTGGGATATATATTCTACCCACACACATTTGGAACTCTCCTGGGGTACCCTCACCCATATTATTCCCTCATTTACTGGATATTTTCACAAAAAAGTGAAATTTTTAAAAATCCAAAATATTGGCTGAAAACGACTAAATATCAAGGAATCATTGGGCAAATCGCTCTAGAACTGAAATTGGAATGCTCACTGACATTTCCCCTATCTGAAAGTCTGACAAACGTTGGAAAAAGGACTGAGTCAAAAAAAAATTTTTTTTAAACTTTTTTCAATTTTACCCCCGTGGGATATATATTCTACCCACACACATTTGGAACTCTCCTGGGGTACCCTCACACATATTATTCCCTCATTTAGTGGATATTTTCACAAAAAAGTGACATTTTCAAAAATCCAGAAAATTGGCTGAAAACGAATATCAAGGACTCATTGGGCGAATCGCTCTGGAACTGAAATCGGAACACTCACTGACATTTCGCTTATCTGAAAGTCTGATAAACGCCGGAAAAATGACTAAGTCCAAAAAAAGAAATTTTTAAATTTTTTTCAATTTTACTCCCGTGGGATATATATTCTACCCACACACATTTGGAACTCTTCTGGGGTACCCTCACACATATAATTCCCTCAATTAGTGGATATTTTCACAAAAAAGTGAAATTTTCAAAAATCCAGAAATTTGGCTGAAAACGACTAAATATCAAGGACTCATTGGGTGAATGGCTCTGGAACTGAAATCGGAATGCTCACTGACATTTCCCCTATCTGAAAGTCTGATAAACGTTGGAAAATTGACTGAGTCAAAAAAAAATTTTTTTTCAACTTTTTTCAATTTTACCCCCGTGGGATATATGTTCTACTCACACACATTTGGAACTCTCCTGGGGTGCCCTCACACATATTATTCCCTCATTTAGTGGATATTTTCACAAAAAAGTGAAATTTTCAAAAATCCAGAAAATTGGCTGAAAACTACTAATTATCAAGGACTCATTGGGCTAATCGCTCTGGAACTGAAATCGGAACGCTCACTGTTATTTCCCCTTTCTGAAAGTCTGATAAATGTCGTAAAAATGAATAAGTCCAAAAATATATTTTTTTTAACTTTTTTCAATTTTACCCCAGTAGGATATATATTCTACCCACACACATTTGGAACTCTACTGGGGTACCCTCACACATATTATTCCCTCATTTAGTGGATATTTTCACAAAAAAGTGAAATTTTCAAAAATCCAGAAAATTGGCTGAAAATGACTAAATATCAAGGATTCAATGGGCGAATCGTTTTGGAACTGAAATCGGAATGCTCACTGATATTTCCCCTATCTGAAAGTCTGATAAACGTCGTAAAAATGAATAAGTCCAACAAAAAATTTTTTTCAACTTTTTTCAATTTTACCCCCGTGGGATGTACATTCTACCCACACACATTTGAAACTCTCCTGGGGTACTCTCACATATATTATTCACTCATTTAGTGGATATTTTCACAAAAAAGTGAAATTTTCAAAAATCCAGAAAATTGGCTGAAAACGACTAAATATCAAGGTCTCATTGGTCGAATCGCTCTGGAACTGAAATCGGAACGCTCACTGACATTTGACCTATGTGAAAGTCTGATAAATGACGGAAAAATGACTATGTCCAAAAAAAATTTTTTTTCAACTTTTTTCAATTTTACCCCCGTGGGATATATATTCTACCCACACACATTTTGAACTCTCCTGGGGTACCGTCACACATATTATTCCCTCATTTAGTGGATATTTTCACAAAAAAGTGAAATTTTCAAAAATCTAAAATATTGGCTGAAAACAACTAAATATCAAGGACTCATTGGGCAAATCGCTCTGGAACTGAAATCGGAATGCTCACTGACATTTCCCCTATCTGAAAGTCTGATAAACGTTGGAAAAATGACTGAGTCAAAAAAAATTTTTTTTTCAACTTTTTACAATTTTACCCCCGTGGGATATTATATTCTACCCACACACATTTGGACCTCTCCTGGGGTACCCTCACACATATTATTCCCTCATTTAGTGGATATTTTCACAAAAAAGTGAAATTTTCAAAAATCCAGAAAATTGGCTGAAAACGAATAAATATCAAGGTCTCATTGGGCGAATCGCTCTGGAACTGAAATCGGAACGCTCACTGACATTTGACCTATCTGAAAGTCTGATAAATGTCGGAAAAATGACTGTCCAAAAAAAAAATTTTTTTCAACTTTTTTTCAATTTTACCCCCGTGGGATATATATTCTACCCACACACATTTTGAACTCTCCTGGGGTACCCTCACACATATTGTTCCCTCATTTAGTGGATATATTCACAAAAAAGTGAAATTTTCAAAAATCCAAAATATTGACTGAAAACAACTAAATATCAAGGACTCATTGGGCAAATCGCTCTGGAACTGAAATCGGAACGCTCACTGACATTTGACCTATCTGAAAGTCTGATAAATGTCGGAAAAATGACTGTCCAAAAAAAAAATTTTTTTCAACTTTTTTCAATTTTACCCCCGTGGGATATTTATTCTACCCACACACATTTGGAACTCTCCTGGGGTACCCTCACACATATTATTCCCTCATTTAGTGGATATTTTCACCAAAAAGTGACATTTTCAAAAATCTAGAAAATTGGCTGAAAACGAATATCAAGGACTCATTGGGCGAATCGCTCTGGAACTGAAATCGGAACGCTCACTGACATTTCCCCTTTCTGAAAGTCTGATAAACGTCGTAAAAATGAAAAAGTCCAAAAAAAAATTTTTTTTTACTTTTTTCAATTTTACCCCTGTAGGATATATATTCTACCCACACACATTTGGAACTCTCCTGGGGTACCCTCACACATATTATTCCCTCATTTAGTGGATATTTTCACAAAAAAAGTGAAATTTTCAAAAATTCAGAAAATTGGCTGAAAATGACTAAATATCAAGGATTCAATGGGCTAATCATTTTGGAACTGAAATCGGAATGCTCACTGATATTTCCCCTATCTGAAAGTCTGATAAACGTCGTAAAAATGAATAAGTCCAACAAAAAATTTTTTTCAACTTTTTTCAATTTTACCCCCGTGGGATATATATTCTACCCACACACATTTGGAACTCTCCTGGGGTACCCTCACACATATTATTCCCTCATTTACTGGATATTTTCACAAAAAAGTGACATTTTTAAAAATCCAAAATATTGGCTGAAAACGACTAAATATCAAGGACTCATTGGGCAAATCGCTCTGGAACTGAAATCGGAATGCTCACTGACATTTCCCCTATCTGAAAGTCTGCCAAACGTTGGAAAAATGACAGTCAAAAAAAAATTTTTTTTAAACCTTTTTCAATTTTACCACCGTGGGCTATATATTCTACCCACAAGCATTTGGAACTCTCCTGGGGTACCCTCACACATATTATTCCCTCATTTAGTGGATATTTTCACAAAAAAGTGAAATTTCCAAAAATCCAGAAAATTGGCTGAAAATGACTAAATATCAAGGACTCATTGGGCGAATCGTTTTGGAACTGAAATCGGAATGCTCACTGACATTTCCCCAATCTGAAAGTCTGATAAACGTCGTAAAAATGAATAAGTCAAACAAAAAATTTTTTTCAACTTTTTTCAATTTTACCCCCGTGGGATATATATTCTACCCACACACATTTGGAACTCTCCTGGGGTACTCTCACATATATTATTCCCTCATTTAGTGGATATTTTCACAAAAAAGTGAAATTTTCAAAAATCCAGAAAATTGGCTGAAAACGACTAAATATCAAGGTCTCTTTGGGCGAATCACTCTGGAACTGAAATCGGAACGCTCACTGACATTTCCCCTTTCTGAAAGTCTGATAAATGACGGAAAAATGACTATGTCCAAAAAAAAATTTTTTTTAACTTTTTTCAATTTTACCCCCGTAGGATATATATTCTACCCACACACATTTGCAACTCTCCTGGGGTACCCTCACACATATTATTCCCTCATTTAGTGGATATTTTCACAAAAAAGTGAAATTTTCAAAAATCCAGAAAATTGGCTGAAAATGACTAAATATCAAGGATTCAATGGGCGAATCGTTTTGGAACTGAAATCGGAATGCTCACTGATATTTCCCCTATCTGAAAGTCTGATAAACGTCGTAAAAATGAATAAGTCCAACAAAAAATTTTTTTCAACTTTTTTCAATTTTACCTCCGTGGGATATATATTCTACCCACACACATTTGGAACTCTCCTGGGGTACCCTCACACATATTATTCCCTCATTTAGTGGATATTTTCACAAAAAAGTGAAATTTTCAAAAACCCAAAATATTGTCTGAAAACGACTAAATATCAAGGACTCATTGGGCAAATCGCTCTGGAACTGAAATCGGAATGCTCACTGACATTTCCCCTATCTGAAAGTCTGCCAAACATTGGAAAAATGACTGAGTCAAAAAAAAATTTTTTTCAACTTTTTTCAATTTTACCCCCGTGGGATATATATTCTACCCACACACATTTGGAACTCTTCTGGGGTACCCTCACATATATTATTCCCTCATTTAGTGGATATTTTCACAAAAAAGTGAAATTTTCAAAAATCCAGAAAATTGGCTGAAAACGACTAAATATCAAGGACTCATTGGGCGAATCGCTCTGGAACTGAAATCGGAACGCTCACTGACATTTCCCCTATCTGAAAGTCTGATAAACACCGGAAAAATGACTAAGTCCAAAAAAAATTTTTTTTCAACTTTTTTCAATTTTACCCCCGTGGGATATATATTCTACCCACACACATTTGGAACTCTCCTGGGGTACCCTCACACATATTATTCCCTCATTTAGTGGATATTTTCACAAAAAAGTGAAATTTTCTAAAATCCAGAAAATTGGCTGAAAACGACTAAATATCAAGGACTCATTGGGCGAATCGCTCTGGAACTGAAATCTGAACGCTCACTGACATTTGACCTATCTGAAAGTCTGATAAACGACGGAAAAATGACTATGTCCAAAAAAAAAAAATTTTTAAACTTTTTTCAATTTTACCCCCGTGGGATATATATTCTACCCACACACATTTGGAACTCTCCTGGGGTACCCTCACACATATTATTCCCTCATTTAGTGGATATTTTCACAACAAAGTGAAATTTTCAAAAATCAAGAATATTGGCTGAAAACGACTAAATATCAAGGTCTCATTGGGCGAATTGCTCTGGAACTGAAATCGGAACGCTCACTGACATTTCCCCTATCTGAAAGTCTGATAAACGCCGGAAAAATGACTAAGTCCAAAAAAAAAAATTTTTCAATTTTTTTCAGTTTTACCCCCGTGGGATATATATTCTACCCACACACATTTGGAACTCTCCTGGGGTACCCTCACACATATTATTCCCTCATTTAGTGGATATTTTCACAAAAAAGTGAAATTTTCTAAAATCCAGAAAATTGGCTGAAAACGACTAAATATCAAGGACTCATTGGGTGAATGGCTCTGGAACTGAAATCGGAATGCTCACTGACATTTCCCCTATCTGAAAGTCTGACAAACGTTGGAAAAATGACTGAGTCAAAAAAAAAATTTTTTCAACTTTTTTCAATTTTACCCCCGTGGGATATATATTCTACCCAAACACATTTGGAACTCTCCTGGGGTACCCTCACACATATTATTCCCTCATTTAATGGATATTTTCACAAAAAAGTGAAATTTTCAAAAACCCAAAATATTGGCTGAAAACGACTAAATATCAAGGACTCATTGGGCAAATCGCTCTGGAACTGAAATCGGAATGCTCACTGACATTTCCCCTATCTGAAAGTCTGATAAATGTTGGAAAAATGACTAAGTCCAAAAAAAAATTTTTTTCAACTTTTTTCAATTTTACCCCCGTGGGATATATATTCTACCCACACACATTTGGAACTCTCCTGGGGTACCCTCACACATATTATTCTCTCATTTAGTGGATATTTTCACAAAAATGTGAAATTTTCAAAAATCCAGAAAATTGACTGAAAACGACTAAATATGAAAGTCTAATTCAGCGAATCGCTCTGGAACTGAAATCGGAACGCTCACAGACATTTGACCTATCTGAAAGTCTGATAAACACCGGAAAAATGACTAAGTCCAAAAAAAATTTTTTTCAATTTTACCCCCGTGGGATATTCTACGCATACACGTTTGGAACTCTCCTGGCGTACCCTCACACATATTATTCCCTCATTTAGTGGATATTTTCACAAAAAAGTGAAATTTTCAAAAACCCAAAATATTGGCTGAAAACGACTAAATATCAAGGACTCATTGGGTGAATCGCTCTGGAACTGAAATCGGAACGCTCACTGACATTTCCCCTATCTGAAAGTCTGATAAACACCGGAAAAATGACTAAGTCCAAAAAAAAATTTTTTTCAATTTTTTTCAATTTTACCCCCGTGGGACACACATTTGGAACTCTCCTGGGGTACCCTCACACATATTATTCTCTCATTTAGTGGATATTTTCTCAAAAAAGTGAAATTTTCAAAAATCCAGAAAATTGACTGAAAACGACTAAATATGAAGGTCTAATTGAGCAAATCGCTCTGGAACTGAAATCGGAACGCTCACAGACATTTGAGCTATCTGAAAGTCTGATAAACACCGGAAAAATGACTAAGTCCAAAAAAAAATTTTTCAAATTTACCCCCGTGGGATATATATTCTACCCACACACATTTGGAACTCTCCTGGGGTACCCTCACACATATTATTCCCTCATTTAGTGGATATTTTCACAAAAAAGTGAAATTTTCACAAATCAAGAAAATTGGCTGAAAACGACTAAATATCAAAGACTCATTGGGCGAATCGCTCTGGAACTGAAATCGGAATGCTCACTGACATTTCCCCTATCTGAAAGTCTGATAAACGCCGGAAAAATGACTAAGTCCAAAAAAAAAAATTTTTCAATTTTTTTCAGTTTTACCCCCGTGGGAATTATATTCTACCCACACACATTTGGAACTCTTCTGGGGTACCCTCACACATTTTATTCCCTCATTTAGTGGATATTTTCACAAAAAAGTGACATTTTCAAAAATCCAGAAAATTGGCTGAAAACGACTAAATATCAAGGTCTCATTGGGCGAATCGCTCTGGAACTGAAATCGGAACGCTCACTGACATTTGACCTATCTGAAAGTCTGCTAAACAACGGAAAAATGACTATGTCCAAAAAAAAAAATTTTTCAACTTTTTTCAATTTTACCCCCGTGGGATATATATTCTACCCACACACATTTGGAACTCTCCTGGGGTACCCTCACACATATTATTCCCTCATTTAGTGGATATTTTCACAGAAAAGTGAAATTTTCAAAAATCCAGAAAATTGGCTGAAAACGACTAAATATCAAGGACTCATTGGGCGAATTGGTCTGGAACTGAAATCGGAACGCTCACTGACATTTCCCCTATCTGAAAGTCTGATAAACACCGGAAAAATGACTAAGTCCAAAAAAAAATTTTTTTCACCTTTTTTCAATTTTACCCCCGTGGGATATATATTCTACCCACACACATTTGGAACTCTTCTGGGGTACCCTCACAGATATTATTCCCTCATTTAGTGGATATTTTCACAAAAAAGTAAAATTTTCAAAAATCCAGAAAATTGGCTGAAAACTACTAAATATCAAGGTCTCACTGGGCGAATCGCTCTGGAACTGAAATCGGAACTCTCACTGACATTTGACCCATCTGAAAGTCTGATAAACGACGGAAAAATGACTAAGTCAAAAAAAAAAATTTTTCAACTTTTTTCAATTTTACCCCCGTGGGATATATATTCTACCCACACACATTTGGAACTCTCCTGGGGTACCCTCACACATATTATTCCCTCATTTAGTGGATATTTTCAAAAAAAGGGAAATTTTCAAAAATCCAAAAAATTGGCTGAAAACGACTAAATATCAAGGTCTCATTGGACGAATCGCTCTGGAACTGAAATCGGAACGCTCACTGACATTTGACCTATCTGAATGTCTGATAAACGAAGGAAAAATGAATAAGTCCAAAAAAAAATTTTTTTTTACTTTTTTCAATTTTACCCCCGTGGGATATATATTCTACCCACACACATTTGGAACTCTCCTGGGGTACCCTCACACATATTATTCCCTCATTTAGTGGATATTTTCACAAAAAAGTGAAATTTTCAAAAATCCAGAAAATTGTCTGAAAACGACTAAATATCAAGGTCTCATTGGGCGAATCGCTCTGGAACTGAAATAGGAACGCTCACTGACATTTGACCTATCTGAAAGTCTGCTAAACAACGGAAAAATGACTATGTCCAAAAAAAAAAATTTTTCAACTTTTTTCAATTTTACCCCCGTGGGATATATATTCTACCCACACACATTTGGAACTCTCCTGGGGTACCCTCACACATATTATTCCCTCATTTAGTGGATATTTTCACAGAAAAGTGAAATTTTCAAAAATCCAGAAAATTGGCTGAAAACGACTAAATATCAAGGACTCATTGGGCGAATTGGTCTGGAACTGAAATCGGAACGCTCACTGACATTTCCCCTATCTGAAAGTCTGATAAACACCGGAAAAATGACTAAGTCCAAAAAAAAATTTTTTTCACCTTTTTTCAATTTTACCTCCGTGGGATATATATTCTACCCACACACATTTGGAATTCTTCTGGGGTACCCTCACAGATATTATTCCCTTATTTAGTGGATATTTTCACAAAAAAATGACATTTTCAAAAATCCAGAAAATTGGCTGAAAACGACTAAATATCAAGGTCTCATTGGGCGAATCGCTCTGGAACTGAAATCGGAACGCTCACTGACATTTGACCTCTCTGAAAGTCTGATAAACGACGGAAAAATGACTATATCCAAAAAAAAAAAATTTTTCAACTTCTTTCAATTTTATCCCCGTGGGATATATATTCTACCCACACACATTTGGAACTCTCCTGGGGTACCCTCACACATATTATTCCCTCATTTAGTGGATATTTTCACAAAAAAGTGAAATTTTCAAAAATCAGGAAAATTGGCTGAAAACGACTAAATAACAAAGACTCATTGGGCGAATCGCTCTGGAACTGAAATCGGAACGCTCACTGACATTTCCCCTATCTGAAAGTCTGATAAACGCCGGAAAAATGACTAAGTCCAAAAAAAAAAATTTTCAATTTTTTTCAGTTTTACCCCCGTGGGAATTATATTCTACCCACTCACATTTGGAACTCTCCTGGGGTACCCTCACACATATTATTCCCTCATTTAGTGGATATTTTCACAAAAAAGTAAAATTTTCAAAAATCCAGAAAATTGGCTGAAAACTACTAAATATCAAGGTCTCATTGGGCGAATCGCTCTGGAACTGAAATCGGAACGCTCACTGACATTTGACCCATCTGAAAGTCTGATAAACGACGGAAAAATGACTAAGTCAAAAAAAAAAATTTTTTAAACTTTTTTAAATTTTACCCCCGTGGGATATATATTCTACCCACACACATTTGGAACTCTCCTGGGGTACCCTCACACATATTATTCCCTCATTTAGTGGATATTTTCACAAAAAAGCGAAATTTTCAAAAATCCAGAAAATTGGCTGAAAACGACTAAATATCAAGGACTCATTGGGCAAATCGCTCTGGAAGCGAAATCGGAATGCTCACTGACATTTCCCCTATCTGAAAGTCTGATAAACGACGGAAAAATGAATAAGTCCAAAAAAAAATTTTTTTTTACTTTTTTCAATTTTACCCCCGTGGGATATATATTCTACCCACACACATTTGGAACTCTCCTGGGGTACCCTCACACATATTATTCCCTCATTCAGTGGATATTTTCACAAAAAAGTGAAATTTTCAAAAATCCAGAAAATTGGCTGAAAACGACTAAATATCAAGGTCTCATTGGGCGAATCGCTCTGGAACTGAAATCGGAACGCTCACTGACATTTGACCCATCTGAAAGTCTGATAAACGACGGAAAAATGACTAAGTCCAAAAAAAAAAAATTTTCAATTTTTTTCAGTTTTACCCCCGTGGGAAATATATTCTACCCACACACATTTGGAACTCTTCTGGGGTACCCTCACACATATTATTCCCTCATTTAGTGGATATTTTCACAAAAAAGTGAAATTTTCAAAAATCCAGAAAATTGGCTGAAAACGACTAAATATCAAGGACTCATTGGGCGAATCGCTCTGGAACTGAAATCGGAACGCTCTCTGACATTTCCCCTATCTGAAAGTCTGATAAACACCGGAAAAATGACTAAGTCGAAAAAAAAATTTTTTTCACCTTATTTCAATTTTACCCTCGTGGGATATATATTCTACCCACACACATTTGGAACTCTTCTGGGGTACCCTCACAGATATTATTCCCTTATTTAGTGGATATTTTCACAAAAAAGTGACATTTTCAAAAATCCAGAAAATTGGCTGAAAACGACTAAATATCAAGGTCTCATTGGGCGAATCGCTCTGGAACTGAAATCGGAACGCTCACTGACATTTGACCTCTCTGAAAGTCTGATAAACGACGGAAAAATGACTATATCCAAAAAAAAAAAATGTTTCAACTTTTTTCAATTTTATCCCCGTGGGATATATATTCTACCCACACACATTTGGAACTCTCCTGGGGTACCCTCACACATATTATTCCCTCATTTAGTTGATATTTTCACAAAAAAGTGAAATTTTCAAAAATCCAGAAAATTGGCTGAAAACGACTAAATATCAAGGACTCATTGGGCGAATCGCTCTGGAACTGAAATTGGAACGCTCACTGACATGTCCCCTATCTGAAAGTCTGATAAACGTCGTAAAAATAAATAAGTCCAAAAAAATTTTTTTCAAATTTACCCCCGTGGGATATGTATTCTACCCACACACATTTGGAACTCTCCTGGGGTACCCTCACACATATTATTCCCTCATTTAGTGGATATTTTCACAAAAAAGTGAAATTTTCAAAAATCAGGAAAATTGGCTGAAAACGACTAAATATCAAAGACTCATTGGGCGAATCGCTCTGGAACTGAAATCGGAACGCTCACTGACATTTCCCCTATCTGAAAGTCTGATAAACGCCGGAAAAATGACTAAGTCCAAAAAAAAAAATTTTCAATTTTTTTCAGTTTTACCCCCGTGGGAATTATATTCTACCCACTCACATTTGGAACTCTCCTGGGGTACCCTCACACATATTATTCCCTCATTTAGTGGATATTTTCACAAAAAAGTAAAATTTTCAAAAATCCAGAAAATTGGCTGAAAACGACTAAATATCAAGGTCTCATTGGGCGAATCGCTCTGGAACTGAAATCGGAACGCTCACTGACATTTGACCCATCTGAAAGTCTGATAAACGACGGAAAAATGACTAAGTCAAAAAAAAAAATTTTTTAAACTTTTTTAAATTTTACCCCCGTGGGATATATATTCTACCCACACACATTTGGAACTCTCCTGGGGTACCCTCACACATATTATTCCCTCATTTAGTGGATATTTTCACAAAAAAGCGAAATTTTCAAAAATCCAGAAAATTGGCTGAAAACGACTAAATATCAAGGACTCATTGGGCAAATCGCTCTGGAAGCGAAATCGGAATGCTCACTGACATTTCCCCTATCTGAAAGTCTGATAAACGCCGGAAAAATGAATAAGTCCAAAAAAAAATTTTTTTTTACTTTTTTCAATTTTACCCCCGTGGGATATATATTCTACCCACACACATTTGGAACTCTCCTGGGGTACCCTCACACATATTATTCCCTCATTCAGTGGATATTTTCACAAAAAAGTGAAATTTTCAAAAATCCAGAAAATTGTCTGAAAACGACTAAATATCAAGGACTCATTGGGCGAATCGCTCTGGAACTGAAATCGGAACGCTCTCTGACATTTCCCCTATCTGAAAGTCTGATAAACACCGGAAAAATGACTAAGTCGAAAAAAAAATTTTTTCACCTTATTTCAATTTTACCCTCGTGGGATATATATTCTACCCACACACATTTGGAACTCTTCTGGGGTACCCTCACAGATATTATTCCCTTATTTAGTGGATATTTTCACAAAAAAGTGACATTTTCAAAAATCCAGAAAATTGGCTGAAAACGACTAAATATCAAGGACTCATTGGGCGAATCGCTCTGGAACTGAAATCGGAACGCTCACTGACATTTCCCCTATCTGAAAGTCTGATAAACACCAGAAAAATGACTAAGTCCAAAAAAAAATTTTTTTCACCTTTTTTCAATTTTACCCCCGTGGGACACACATTTGGAACTGTTCTGGGGTACCCTCACAGATATTATTCCCTTATTTAGTGGATATTTTCACAAAAAAGTGACATTTTCAAAAATCCAGAAAATTGGCTGAAAACGACTAAATATCAAGGACTCATTGGGCGAATCGCTCTGGAACTGAAATCGGAACGCTCTCTGACATTTACCCTATCTGAAAGTCTGATAAACACCGGAAAAATGACTAAGTCGAAAAAAAAATTTTTTTCACCTTATTTCAATTTTACCCTCGTGGGATATATATTCTACCCACACACATTTGGAACTCTTCTGGGGTACCCTCACAGATATTATTCCCTTATTTAGTGGATATTTTCACAAAAAAGTGACATTTTCAAAAATCCAGAAAATTGGCTGAAAACGACTAAATATCCAGGTCTCATTGGGCGAATCGCTCTGGAACTGAAATCGGAACGCTCACTGACATTTGACCTCTCTGAAAGTCTGATAAACGACGGAAAAATGACTATATCCAAAAAAAAAAAATGTTTCAACTTTTTTCAATTTTATCCCCGTGGGATATATATTCTACCCACACACATTTGGAACTCTCCTGGGGTTCCCTCACACATATTATTCCCTCATTTAGTTGATATTTTCACAAAAAAGTGAAATTTTCAAAAATCCAGAAAATTGGCTGAAAACGACTAAATATCAAGGACTCATTGGGCGAATCGCTCTGGAACTGAAATTGGAACGCTCACTGACATGTCCCCTATCTGAAAGTCTGATAAACGTCGTAAAAATAAATAAGTCCAAAAAAATTTTTTTCAAATTTACCCCCGTGGGATATGTATTCTACCCACACACATTTGGAACTCTCCTGGGGTACCCTCACACATATTATTCCCTCATTTAGTGGATATTTTCACAAAAAAGTGAAATTTTCAAAAATCAGGAAAATTGGCTGAAAACGACTAAATATCAAAGACTCATTGGGCGAATCGCTCTGGAACTGAAATCGGAACGCTCACTGACATTTCCCCTATCTGAAAGTCTGATAAACGCCGGAAAAATGACTAAGTCCAAAAAAAAAAATTTTCAATTTTTTTCAGTTTTACCCCCGTGGGAATTATATTCTACCCACTCACATTTGGAACTCTCCTGGGGTACCCTCACACATATTATTCCCTCATTTAGTGGATATTTTCACAAAAAAGTAAAATTTTCAAAAATCCAGAAAATTGGCTGAAAACGACTAAATATCAAGGTCTCATTGGGCGAATCGCTCTGGAACTGAAATCGGAACGCTCACTGACATTTGACCCATCTGAAAGTCTGATAAACGACGGAAAAATGACTAAGTCAAAAAAAAAAATTTTTTAAACTTTTTTAAATTTTACCCCCGTGGGATATATATTCTACCCACACACATTTGGAACTCTCCTGGGGTACCCTCACACATATTATTCCCTCATTTAGTGGATATTTTCACAAAAAAGCGAAATTTTCAAAAATCCAGAAAATTGGCTGAAAACGACTAAATATCAAGGACTCATTGGGCAAATCGCTCTGGAAGCGAAATCGGAATGCTCACTGACATTTCCCCTATCTGAAAGTCTGATAAACGCCGGAAAAATGAATAAGTCCAAAAAAAAATTTTTTTTTACTTTTTTCAATTTTACCCCCGTGGGATATATATTCTACCCACACACATTTGGAACTCTCCTGGGGTACCCTCACACATATTATTCCCTCATTCAGTGGATATTTTCACAAAAAAGTGAAATTTTCAAAAATCCAGAAAATTGTCTGAAAACGACTAAATATCAAGGACTCATTGGGCGAATCGCTCTGGAACTGAAATCGGAACGCTCTCTGACATTTCCCCTATCTGAAAGTCTGATAAACACCGGAAAAATGACTAAGTCGAAAAAAAAATTTTTTCACCTTATTTCAATTTTACCCTCGTGGGATATATATTCTACCCACACACATTTGGAACTCTTCTGGGGTACCCTCACAGATATTATTCCCTTATTTAGTGGATATTTTCACAAAAAAGTGACATTTTCAAAAATCCAGAAAATTGGCTGAAAACGACTAAATATCAAGGACTCATTGGGCGAATCGCTCTGGAACTGAAATCGGAACGCTCACTGACATTTCCCCTATCTGAAAGTCTGATAAACACCAGAAAAATGACTAAGTCCAAAAAAAAATTTTTTTCACCTTTTTTCAATTTTACCCCCGTGGGACACACATTTGGAACTGTTCTGGGGTACCCTCACAGATATTATTCCCTTATTTAGTGGATATTTTCACAAAAAAGTGACATTTTCAAAAATCCAGAAAATTGGCTGAAAACGACTAAATATCAAGGACTCATTGGGCGAATCGCTCTGGAACTGAAATCGGAACGCTCTCTGACATTTCCCCTATCTGAAAGTCTGATAAACGCCGGAAAAATGACTAAGTCCAAAAAAAAAAATTTTTCAATTTTTTTCAGTTTTACCCCCGTGGGAATTATATTCTACCCACACACATTTGGAACTCTTCTGGGGTACCCTCACACATTTTATTCCCTCATTTAGTGGATATTTTCACAAAAAAGTGACATTTTCAAAAATCCAGAAAATTGGCTGAAAACGACTAAATATCAAGGTCTCATTGGGCGAATCGCTCTGGAACTGAAATCGGAACGCTCACTGACATTTGACCTCTCTGAAAGTCTGATAAACGACGGAAAAATGACTATATCCAAAAAAAAAAAATGTTTCAACTTTTTTCAATTTTATCCCCGTGGGATATATATTCTACCCACACACATTTGGAACTCTCCTGGGGTACCCTCACACATATTATTCCCTCATTTAGTTGATATTTTCACAAAAAAGTGAAATTTTCAAAAATCCAGAAAATTGGCTGAAAACGACTAAATATCAAGGACTCATTGGGCGAATCGCTCTGGAACTGAAATTGGAACGCTCACTGACATGTCCCCTATCTGAAAGTCTGATAAACGTCGTAAAAATAAATAAGTCCAAAAAATTTTTTTTCAAATTTTCCCCCGTGGGATATATATTCTACCCACACACATTTGGAACTCTTCTGGGGTACCCTCACACATATTATTCCCTCATTTAGTGGATAGTTTCACAAAAAAGTGAAATTTTCAAAAATCGAGAAAATTGGCTGAAAACGACTAAATATCAAGGACTCATTGGGCGAATCGCTCTGGAACTGAAATCGGAACGCTCACTGACATTTCCCCTATCTGAAAGTCTGATAAACACCGGAAAAATGACTAAGTCCAAAAAAAAATTTTTTTCACCTTTTTTCAATTTTACCCCTGTGGGATATATATTCTACCCACACACATTTGGAACTCTTCTGGGGTACCCTCACAGATATTATTCCCTTATTTAGTGGATATTTTCACAAAAAAGTGACATTTTCAAAAATCCAGAAAATTGGCTGAAAACGACTAAATATCAAGGTCTCAATGGGCAAATCGCTCTGGAACTGAAATCGGAACGCTCACTGATATTTGACCTCTCTGAAAGTCTGATAAACGACGGAAAAATGACTGTCCAAAAAAAAAAATTTTTTCAACTTTTTTCAATTTTACCCCCGTGGGATATATATTCTACCCACACACATTTGGAACTCTCCTGGGGTACCCTCACACATATTATTCCCTCATTTAGTGGATATTTTCACAAAAAAGTGAAATTTTCAAAAATCCCAAAAAATTGGCTGAAAACGACTAAATATCAAGGTCTCATTGCACGAATCACTCTGGAACTGAAATCGGAACGCTCACTGACATTTGACCTATCTGAAAGTCTGATAAACCACGTAAAAATGACTACGTCCAAAAAAAAATAATTTTTCAACTTTTTTCAATTTTACCCCCGTGGGATATATATTCTACCCACACACATTTGGAACGCTCCTGGGGTACCCTCACACATATTATTCCCTCATTCAGTGGATATTTTCACAAAAAAGTGAAATTTTCAAAAATCCAGAAAATTGTCTGAAAACGACTAAATATCAAGGTCTCATTGGGCGAATCGCTCTGGAACTGAAATCGGAACGCTCACTGACATTTCCCCTATCTGAAAGTCTGATAAACGTCGGAAAAATGAGTAAGTCCAAAAAAAAAATTTTTTCAACTTTTTTAAATTTTACCCCCTTGGAATATATATATTCTACCCACACACATTTGGAACTCTCCTGGGGTACCCTCACACATGTTATTCCCTTATTTAGTGGATATTTTCACAAAAAAGTGAAATTTTCAAAAATCAAGAAAATTGGCTGAAAACGACTAAATATCAAGGTCTCATTGGGCGAATCGCTCTGGAACTGAAATCAGAACGCTCACTGACATTTCCCCTATCTGAAAGTCTGATAAACATTGGAAAAATGACTAAGTCCAAAAAAAAATTTTTTTCAACTTTTTTCAATTTTACCTCCGTGGGATATATATTCTACCCACACACATTTGGAACTCTCCTGGGGTACCCTCACACATATTATTCCCTCATTTAGTGGATATTTTCACAAAAAAGTGACATTTTCAAAAATCCAAAATATTGGCTGAAAACAACTAAATATCAAGGTCTCATTGGGCGAATCGCTCTGGAAATGAAATCGGAATGCTCACTGACATTTGACCTATCTGAAAGTCTGATAAACGACGGAAAAATGACTGTCCAAAAAAAAAAATTTTTTCAACTTTTTTCAATTTTACCCCCGTGGGATATATATTCTACCCACACACATTTGGAACTCTCCTGGGGTACCCTCACACATATTATTCCCTCATTTAGTGGATATTTTCACAAAAAAGTGAAATTTTCTAAAATCCAGAAAATTGGCTGAAAACGACTAAATATCAAGGACTCATTGGGTGAATGGCTCTGGAACTGAAATCGGAATGCTCACTGACATTTCCCCTATCTGAAAGTCTGATAAACGTTGGAAAAATGACAGTCAAAACAATTTTTTTTTTCACCTTTTTTCAATTTTACCCCCGTGGGATATATATTCTACCCACACACATTTGGAACTCTCCTGGGGTACCTTCACACATATTATTCCCTCAATTACTGGATATTTTCACAAAAAAGTGAAATTTTCAAAAATCCAAAATATTGGCTGAAAAAGACTAAATATCAAGAACTCTTTGGGCGAATCGCTCTGGAACTGAAATCGGAACGCTCCCTGACATTTCCCCTATCTGAAAGTCTGACAAACGTTGGAAAAATGACTGAGTCAAAAAAAAAATTTTTTTCAACTTTTTTAATTTTACCCCCGTGGGATATATATTCTACCCACACACATTTGGAACTCTCCTGGGGTACCCTCACACATATTATTCCCTCATTTAGTGGATATTTTCACAAAAAAGTGAAATTTTCAAAAATCCAGAAAATTGGCTGAAAAAGACTAAATATCAAGGACTCATTGAGCGAATCGCTCTGGAACTGAAATCGGTATGCTCACTGACATTTCCCCTATCTGAAAGTCTGATAAACGTTGGAAAAATGACTAAGTCCAAAAAAAAAATTTTTTCAACTTTTTTCAATTTTACCCCGTGGGATATTCTACCCATACACGTTTGGAACTCTCCTGGGGTATCCTCACACATATTATTCCCTCATTTAGTGGATATTTTTACAAAAATGTGAAATTTTCAAAAATCCAGAAAATTGGCTGAAAACGACTAAATATCAAGGTCTCATAGAGCGAATCGCTCTGGAACTGAAATCGGAACACTCACAGACATTTGACCTATCTGAAAGTCTGATAAACGACGGAAAAATGACTATGTCCAAAAAAAAAATTTTTTTTAACTTTTTTCAATTTTAACCCCATGGGATATATATTCTACCCACACACATTTGGAACTCTCCTGGGGTACCCTCACACATATTATTCCCTCATTTAGTGGATATTTTCACAAAAAAGTGAAATTTTCAAAAATCCAGAAAATTGGCTGAAAACGACTAAATATCAAGGACTCATTGGGCGAATCGCTCTGGCACTGAAATCGGAATGTAAACACCGGAAAAATGACTAAGTCCAAAAAAAAATTTTTTTCAACTTTTTTCAATTTTACCCCCGTGGGATATATATTCTACCCACACACATTTGGATCTCTCCTGGGGTACCCTCACACATATTATTCCCTCATTTAGTGGTATTTTCACAAAAAAGTGAAATTTTCAAAAATCCAGAAAATTGGCTGAAAACGACTAAATATCAAGGTCTCATTGAGCGAATCGCTCTGGAACTGAAATCGGAACGCTCACAAACATTTGACCTATCTGAAAGTCTGATAAACGACGGAAAAATGACTATGTCCAAAAAAAAAAATTTTTTTAACTTTTTTCAATTTTACCCCCATGGGATATATATTCTACCCACACACATTTGGAACTCTCCTGGGGTACCCTCACACATATTATTCCCTCATTTAGTGGATATTTTCACAAAAAAGGGAAATTTTCTAAAATCCAGAAAATTGGCTGAAAACGACTAAATATCAAGGACTCATTGGGCGAATCGCTCTGGAACTGAAATCGGAACGCTCACTGACACTTCCCCTATCTGAAAGTCTGATAAACGCCGGAAAAATGATTAAGTCCAAAAAAAAAAATTTTTCAATTTTTTTCAGTTTTACCCCCGTGGGATATATATTCTACCCACACACATTTGGACCTCTTCTGGGGTACCCTCACACATATTATTCCCTCATTTAGTGGATATTTTCACAAAAAAGTGAAATTTTCAAAAGTCCAGAAAATTGGCTGAAAACGACTAAATATCAAGGACTCATTGGGCAAATCGCTCTGGCACTGAAATCGGAACGTAAACACCGGAAAAATGACTAAGTCCAAAAAAAAATTTTTTTCAACTTTTTTCAATTTTACCCCCGTGGGATATATATTCTACCCACACATATTTGGAACTCTCCTGGGGTACCCTCACACATATTATTTAGTGGATATTTTCACAAAAAAGTGAAATTTTCAAAAATCCAGAAAATTGGCTGAAAACGACTAAATATCAAGGTCTCATTGAGCGAATCGCTCTGGAACTGAAATCGGAACGCTCACAGACATTTGACCTATCTGAAAGTCTGATAAACAACGGAAAAATGACTATATCCAAAAAAAAAAATTTTTTAAACTTTTTTCAATTTTAACCCCATGGGATATATATTCTACCCACACACATTTGGAACTCTCCTGGGGTACCCTCACACATATTATTCCCTCATTTAGTGGATATTTTCACAAAAAAAGTGAAATTTTCAAAAATCCAGAAAATTGGCTGAAAACGACTAAATATCAAGGACTCATTGGGCGAATCGCTCTGGCACTGAAATCGGAACGTAAACACCGGAAAAATGACTAAGTCCAAAAAAAAATTTTTTTCAACTTTTTTCAATTTTACCCCCGTGGGATATATATTCTACCCACACACATTTGGATCTCTCCTGGGGTACCCTCACACATATTATTCCCTCATTTAGTGGTATTTTCACAAAAAAGTGAAATTTTCAAAAATCCAGAAAATTGGCTGAAAACGACTAAATATCAAGGTCTCATTGAGCGAATCGCTCTGGAACTGAAATCGGAACGCTCACTGACATTTCCCCTATCTGAAAGTCTGATAAACATCGGAAAAATGACTAAGTCCAAAAAAAATTTTTTTTCAACTTTTTTCAATTTTCCCCCGTGGGATATATATTCTACCCACACACATTTGGAACTCTCCTGGGGTACCCTCACACATATTATTCCCTCATTTAGTGGATATTTTCACAAAAAAGTGAAATTTTCTAAAATCCAGAAAATTGGCTGAAAACGACTAAATATCAAGGACTCATTGGGCGAATCACTCTGGAACTGAAATCGGAACGCTCACTGACACTTCCCCTATCTGAAAGTCTGATAAACGCCAGAAAAATGACTAAGTCCAAAAAAAAAATTTTTTCAACTTTTTTCAATTTTACCCCGTGGGATATTCTACCCATACACGTTTGGAACTCTCCTGGGGTATCCTCACACATATTATTCCCTCATTTAGTGGATATTTTTACAAAAATGTGAAATTTTCAAAAATCCAGAAAATTGGCTGAAAACGACTAAATATCAAGGTCTCATAGAGCGAATCGCTCTGGAACTGAAATCGGAACACTCACAGACATTTGACCTATCTGAAAGTCTGATAAACGACGGAAAAATGACTATGTCCAAAAAAAAAATTTTTTTTAACTTTTTTCAATTTTAACCCCATGGGATATATATTCTACCCACACACATTTGGAACTCTCCTGGGGTACCCTCACACATATTATTCCCTCATTTAGTGGATATTTTCACAAAAAAGTGAAATTTTCAAAAATCCAGAAAATTGGCTGAAAACGACTAAATATCAAGGACTCATTGGGCGAATCGCTCTGGCACTGAAATCGGAATGTAAACACCGGAAAAATGACTAAGTCCAAAAAAAAATTTTTTTCAACTTTTTTCAATTTTACCCCCGTGGGATATATATTCTACCCACACACATTTGGATCTCTCCTGGGGTACCCTCACACATATTATTCCCTCATTTAGTGGTATTTTCACAAAAAAGTGAAATTTTCAAAAATCCAGAAAATTGGCTGAAAACGACTAAATATCAAGGTCTCATTGAGCGAATCGCTCTGGAACTGAAATCGGAACGCTCACAGACATTTGACCTATCTGAAAGTCTGATAAACGACGGAAAAATGACTATGTCCAAAAAAAAAAATTTTTTTAACTTTTTTCAATTTTACCCCCATGGGATATATATTCTACCCACACACATTTGGAACTCTCCTGGGGTACCCTCACACATATTATTCCCTCATTTAGTGGATATTTTCACAAAAAAGGGAAATTTTCTAAAATCCAGAAAATTGGCTGAAAACGACTAAATATCAAGGACTCATTGGGCGAATCGCTCTGGAACTGAAATCGGAACGCTCACTGACACTTCCCCTATCTGAAAGTCTGATAAACGCCGGAAAAATGATTAAGTCCAAAAAAAAAAATTTTTCAATTTTTTTCAGTTTTACCCCCGTGGGATATATATTCTACCCACACACATTTGGACCTCTTCTGGGGTACCCTCACACATATTATTCCCTCATTTAGTGGATATTTTCACAAAAAAGTGAAATTTTCAAAAGTCCAGAAAATTGGCTGAAAACGACTAAATATCAAGGACTCATTGGGCGAATCGCTCTGGCACTGAAATCGGAACGTAAACACCGGAAAAATGACTAAGTCCAAAAAAAAATTTTTTTCAACTTTTTTCAATTTTACCCCCGTGGGATATATATTCTACCCACACACATTTGGATCTCTCCTGGGGTACCCTCACACATATTATTCCCTCATTTAGTGGTATTTTCACAAAAAAGTGAAATTTTCAAAAATCCAGAAAATTGGCTGAAAACGACTAAATATCAAGGTCTCATTGAGCGAATCGCTCTGGAACTGAAATCGGAACGCTCACTGACATTTCCCCTATCTGAAAGTCTGATAAACATCGGAAAAATGACTAAGTCCAAAAAAAATTTTTTTTCAACTTTTTTCAATTTTCCCCCGTGGGATATATATTCTACCCACACACATTTGGAACTCTCCTGGGGTACCCTCACACATATTATTCCCTCATTTAGTGGATATTTTCACAAAAAAGTGAAATTTTCTAAAATCCAGAAAATTGGCTGAAAACGACTAAATATCAAGGACTCATTGGGCGAATCGCTCTGGAACTGAAATCGGAATGCTCACTGACATTTCCCCTATCTGAAAGTCTGATAAACACCGGAAAAATGACTAAGTCCAAAAAAAAAATTTTTTCAACTTTTTTCAAATTTACCCCCGTGGGATATATATTCTACCCACACACATTTGGAACTCTCCTGGGGTACCCTCACACATATTATTCCCTCATTTAGTGGATATTTTCACAAAAAAGTGAAATTTTCAAAAATCCAGAAAATTGGCTGAAAACGACTAAATATCAAGGTCTCATTGAGCGAATCACTCTGGAACTGAAATCGGTACGCTCACAGACATTTGACCTATCTGAAAGTCTGATAAACGACGAAAAAATGACTATGTTCAAAAAAAAAATTTTTTTTAACTTTTTTCAATTTTACCCCCATGGGATATATATTCTACCCACACACATTTGGAACTCTTCTGGGGTACCCTCACACATATTATTCCCTCATTTAGTGGATATTTTCACAAAAAAGTGAAATTTTCAAAAATCCAGAAAATTGGCTGAAAACGACTAAATATCAAGGACTTATTGGGCGAATCGCTCTGGAACTGAAATCGGAATGCTCACTGACATTTCCCCTATCTGAAAGTCTGATAAACACCGGAAAAATGACTAAGTCCAAAAAAATTTTTTTTCAACTTTTTTCAATTTTACCCCCATGGGATACATATTCTACCCACACACATTTGGAACTCTCCTTGGGTACCCTCACACATTTTATTCCCTCATTTAGTGGATATTTTCACAAAAAAGTGAAATTTTCAAAAATCCAGAAAATTGGCTGAAAAAGACTAAATATCAAGGACTCATTGGGCGAATCGCTCTGGAACTGAAATTGGAATGCTCACTGACATTTCCCTTATCTGAAAGTCTGATAAATGTTGGAAAAATGACTAAGTCCAAAAAAAAAATTTTTTCAACTTTTTTCAATTTTACCCCCGTGGGATATATATTCTGCCCACACACATTTGGAACTCTCCTGGGGTACCCTCACACATATTATTCCCTCATTTAGTGGATATTTTCACAAAAAAGTGAAATTTTCAAAAATCCAGAAAATTGGCTGAAAACGACTAAATATCAAGGTCTCATTGAGTGAATCGCTCTGGAACTGAAATCGGAACGCTCACAGACATTTGACCTATCTGAAAGTCTGATAAACGACGGAAAAATGACTATGTCCAAAAAAAAAAATTTTTTTAACTTTTTTCAATTTTACCCCCATGGGATATATATTCTACCCACACACATTTGGAACTCTTCTGGGGTACCCTCACACATAATATTCCCTCATTTAGTGGATATTTTCACAAAAAAGTGAAATTTTCAAAAATCCAGAAAATTGGCTGAAAACGACTAAATATCAAGGACTCATTGGGCGAATCGCTCTGGAACTGAAATCGGAATGCTCACTGACATTTCCCCTATCTGAAAGTCTGATAAACACCGGAAAAATGACTAAGTCCAAAAAAAAAATTTTTTCAACTTTTTTCAAATTTACCCCCGTGGGATATATATTCTACCCACACACATTTGGAACTCTCCTGGGGTACCCTCACACATATTATTCCCTCATTTAGTGGATATTTTCACAAAAAAGTGAAATTTTCAAAAATCCAGAAAATTGGCTGAAAACGACTAAATATCAAGGTCTCATTGAGCGAATCACTCTGGAACTGAAATCGGTACGCTCACAGACATTTGACCTATCTGAAAGTCTGATAAACGACGAAAAAATGACTATGTTCAAAAAAAAAATTTTTTTTAACTTTTTTCAATTTTACCCCCATGGGATATATATTCTACCCACACACATTTGGAACTCTTCTGGGGTACCCTCACACATATTATTCCCTCATTTAGTGGATATTTTCACAAAAAAGTGAAATTTTCAAAAATCCAGAAAATTGGCTGAAAACGACTAAATATCAAGGACTTATTGGGCGAATCGCTCTGGAACTGAAATCGGAATGCTCACTGACATTTCCCCTATCTGAAAGTCTGATAAACACCGGAAAAATGACTAAGTCCAAAAAAATTTTTTTTCAACTTTTTTCAATTTTACCCCCATGGGATACATATTCTACCCACACACATTTGGAACTCTCCTTGGGTACCCTCACACATTTTATTCCCTCATTTAGTGGATATTTTCACAAAAAAGTGAAATTTTCAAAAATCCAGAAAATTGGCTGAAAAAGACTAAATATCAAGGACTCATTGGGCGAATCGCTCTGGAACTGAAATTGGAATGCTCACTGACATTTCCCTTATCTGAAAGTCTGATAAATGTTGGAAAAATGACTAAGTCCAAAAAAAAAATTTTTTCAACTTTTTTCAATTTTACCCCCGTGGGATATATATTCTGCCCACACACATTTGGAACTCTCCTGGGGTACCCTCACACATATTATTCCCTCATTTAGTGGATATTTTCACAAAAAAGTGAAATTTTCAAAAATCCAGAAAATTGGCTGAAAACGACTAAATATCAAGGTCTCATTGAGTGAATCGCTCTGGAACTGAAATCGGAACGCTCACAGACATTTGACCTATCTGAAAGTCTGATAAACGACGGAAAAATGACTATGTCCAAAAAAAAAAATTTTTTTAACTTTTTTCAATTTTACCCCCATGGGATATATATTCTACCCACACACATTTGGAACTCTTCTGGGGTACCCTCACACATAATATTCCCTCATTTAGTGGATATTTTCACAAAAAAGTGAAATTTTCAAAAATCCAGAAAATTGGCTGAAAATGACTAAATATCAAGGACTCATTGGGCGAATCGCTCTGGAACTGAAATCGGAACGCTCACTGACATTTCCCCTATCTGAAAGTCTGATAAACACCGGAAAAATGACTAAGGCGAAAAAAAAATTTTTTTCAACTTTTTTCAATTTTACCCCCGTGGGATATATATTCTACCCACACACATTTGGAACTCTCCTGAGGTACCCTCACACATATTATTCCCTCATTTAGTGGATATTTTCACAAAAAAGTGAAATTTTCAAAAATCCAGAAAATTGGCTGAAAACGACTAAATATCAAGGACTCATTGGGCGAATCGCTCTGGAACTGAAATCGGAATGCTCACTGACATTTCCCCTATCTGAAAGTCTGATAAACACCGGAAAAATGACTAAGTCCAAAAAAAAAATTTTTTCAACTTTTTTCAATTTTACCCCCGTGGGATATATATTCTACCCACACACATTTGGAACTCTCCTGGGGTACCCTCACACATATTATTCCCTCATTTAGTGGATATTTTCACAAAAAAGTGAAATTTTCAAAAATCCAGAAAATTGGCTGAAAACGACTAAATATCAAGGACTCATTGGGCGAATCGCTCTGGAACTGAAATCGGAACGCTCACAGACATTTGACTTATCTGAAAGTCTGATAAACGACGGAAAAATGACTGTCCAAAAAAAAAAATTTTTTTAACTTTTTTCAATTTTACCCCCATGGGATATATATTCTACCCACACACATTTGGAACTCTTCTGGGGTACCCTCACACATATTATTCCCTCATTTAGTGGATATTTTCACAAAAAAGTGAAATTTTCAAAAATCCAGAAAATTGGCTGAAAACGACTAAATATCAAGGACTCATTGGGCGAATCGCTCTGGAACTGAAATCGGAACGCTCACTGACATTTCCCCTATCTGAAAGTCTGATAAACACCGGAAAAATGACTAAGGCGAAAAAAAAATTTTTTTCAACTTTTTTCAATTTTACCCCCGTGGGATATATATTCTACCCACACACATTTGGAACTCTCCTGAGGTACCCTCACACATATTATTCCCTCATTTAGTGGATATTTTCACAAAAAAGTGAAATTTTCAAAAATCCAGAAAATTGGCTGAAAACGACTAAATATCAAGGACTCATTGGGCGAATCGCTCTGGAACTGAAATCGGAATGCTCACTGACATTTCCCCTATCTGAAAGTCTGATAAACACCGGAAAAATGACTAAGTCCAAAAAAAAAAAATTTTTCAATTTTTTTCAGTTTTACCCCCGTGGGATATATATTCTACCCACACACATTTGGACCTCTTCTGTGGTACCCTCACACATATTATTCGGTCATTTAGTGGATATTTTCACAAAAAAGTGAAATTTTCAAAAATCCAGAAAATTGGCTGAAAACGACTAAATATCAAGGACTCATTGGGCTAATCACTCTGGAACTGAAATCGGAATGCTCACTGACATTTCCCCTATCTGAAAGTCTGATAAACACGGGAAAAATGACAGTCCAAAAAAAAATTTTTTTCAACTTTTTTCAATTTTACCCCTGTGGGATATATATTCTACCCACACACATTTGGAACTCTCCTGGGGTACCCTCACACATATTATTCCCTCATTGAGTGGATATTTTCACAAAAAAGTGAAATTTTCAAAAATCCAGAAAATTAGCTGAAAACGACTAAATATCAAGGTCTCATTGAGCGAATCGCTCTGGAACTGAAATCGGAACGCTCACCACATTTGACCTATCTGAAAGTCTGATAAACGCCGGAAAAATGACTATGTCCAAAAAAATAAATTTTTTAAACTTTTTTCAATTTTAACCCCATGGGATATATATTCTACCCACACACATTTGGAACTCTCCTGGGGTACCCTCACACATATTATTCCCTCATTTAGTGGATATTTTCACAAAAAAGTGAAATTTTCAAAAATCCAGAAAATTGGCTGAAAGCGACTAAATATCAAGGACTCATTGGGCGAATCGCTCTGGCACTGAAATCGGAACGTAAACACCGGAAAAATGACTAAGTCCAAAAAAAAATTTTTTTCAACTTTTTTCAATTTTACCCCCGTGGGATATATATTCTACCCACACACATTTGGAACTCTCCTGGGGTACCCTCACACATATTATTCCCTCATTTAGTGGATATTTTCACAAAAAAGTGAAATTTTCAAAAATCCAGAAAATTGGCTGAAAACGACTAAATATCAAGGACTCATTGGGCGAATCGCTCTGGAACTGAAATCGGAACGCTCACAGACATTTGACTTATCTGAAAGTCTGATAAACGACGGAAAAATGACTATGTCCAAAAAAAAAAATTTTTTTAACTTTTTTCAATTTTACCCCCATGGGATATATATTCTACCCACACACATTTGGAACTCTTCTGGGGTACCCTCACACATATTATTCCCTCATTTAGTGGATATTTTCACAAAAAAGTGAAATTTTCAAAAATCCAGAAAATTGGCTGAAAACGACTAAATATCAAGGACTCATTGGGCGAATCGCTCTGGAACTGAAATCGGAACGCTCACTGACATTTCCCCTATCTGAAAGTCTGATAAACACCGGAAAAATGACTAAGGCGAAAAAAAAATTTTTTTCAACTTTTTTCAATTTTACCCCCGTGGGATATATATTCTACCCACACACATTTGGAACTCTCCTGGGGTACCCTCACACATATTATTCCCTCATTTAGTGGATATTTTCACAAAAAAGTGAAATTTTCAAAAATCCAGAAAATTGGCTGAAAACGACTAAATATCAAGGTCTCATTGAGCGAATCGCTCTGGAACTGAAATTGGAATGCTCACTGACATTTCCCCTATCTGAAAGTCTGATAGACGCCGGAAAAATGACTAAGTCCAAAAAAAAAAAATTTTTCAATTTTTTTCAGTTTTACCCCCGTGGGATATATATTCTACCCACACACATTTGGACCTCTTCTGTGGTACCCTCACACATATTATTCGGTCATTTAGTGGATATTTTCACAAAAAAGTGAAATTTTCAAAAATCCAGAAAATTGGCTGAAAACGACTAAATATCAAGGACTCATTGGGCTAATCACTCTGGAACTGAAATCGGAATGCTCACTGACATTTCCCCTATCTGAAAGTCTGATAAACACGGGAAAAATGACTAAGTTCAAAAAAAAATTTTTTTCAACTTTTTTCAATTTTACCCCTGTGGGATATATATTCTACCCACACACATTTGGAACTCTCCTGGGGTACCCTCACACATATTATTCCCTCATTGAGTGGATATTTTCACAAAAAAGTGAAATTTTCAAAAATCCAGAAAATTAGCTGAAAACGACTAAATATCAAGGTCTCATTGAGCGAATCGCTCTGGAACTGAAATCGGAACGCTCACCACATTTGACCTATCTGAAAGTCTGATAAACGCCGGAAAAATGACTATGTCCAAAAAAATAAATTTTTTAAACTTTTTTCAATTTTAACCCCATGGGATATATATTCTACCCACACACATTTGGAACTCTCCTGGGGTACCCTCACACATATTATTCCCTCATTTAGTGGATATTTTCACAAAAAAGTGAAATTTTCAAAAATCCAGAAAATTGGCTGAAAGCGACTAAATATCAAGGACTCATTGGGCGAATCGCTCTGGCACTGAAATCGGAACGTAAACACCGGAAAAATGACTAAGTCCAAAAAAAAATTTTTTTCAACTTTTTTCAATTTTACCCCCGTGGGATATATATTCTACCCACACACATTTGGAACTCTCCTGGGGTACCCTCACACATATTATTCCCTCATTTAGTGGATATTTTCACAAAAAAGTGAAATTTTCAAAAATCCAGAAAATTGGCTGAAAACGACTAAATATCAAGGACTCATTGGGCGAATCGCTCTGGAACTGAAATCGGAACGCTCACTGACATTTCCCCTATCTGAAAGTCTGATAAACACCGGAAAAATGACTAAGGCGAAAAAAAAATTTTTTTCAACTTTTTTCAATTTTACCCCCGTGGGATATATATTCTACCCACACACATTTGGAACTCTCCTGAGGTACCCTCACACATATTATTCCCTCATTTAGTGGATATTTTCACAAAAAAGTGAAATTTTCAAAAATCCAGAAAATTGGCTGAAAACGACTAAATATCAAGGACTCATTGGGCGAATCGCTCTGGAACTGAAATCGGAATGCTCACTGACATTTCCCCTATCTGAAAGTCTGACAAACGTTGGAAAAATGATTGAGTCAAAAAAAAATTTTTTTTCAACTTTTTTAAATTTTACCCCCGTGGGATATATATTCTACCCAAACACATTTGGAACTCTCCTGGGGTACCCTCACACATATTATTCCCTCATTTAGTGGATATTTTCACAAAAAAGTGAAATTTTCAAAAATCCAGAAAATTGGCTGAAAACGACTAAATATCAAGGACTCATTGGGCGAATCGCTCTGGAACTGAAATCGGAACGCTCACTGACATTTCCCCTATCTGAAAGTCTGATAAACACCGGAAAAATGACTAAGTCCAAAAAAAATTTTTTTTCAACTTTTTTCAATTTTACCCCTGTGGGATATATATTCTACCCACACACATTTGGAACTCTCCTGGGGTACCCTCACACATATTATTCCCTCATTTAGTGGATATTTTCACAAAAAAGTGAAATTTTCAAAAATCCAGAAAATTGGCTGAAAACGACTAAATATCAAGGTCTCATTGAGCGAATCGCTCTGGAACTGAAATCGGAACGCTCACAGACATTTGACCTATCTGAAAGTCTGATAAACGACGGAAAAATGACTATGTCCAAAAAAAAAAATTTTTTAAACTTTTTTCAATTTTAACCCCATGGGATATATATTCTACCCACACACATTTGGAACTCTCCTGGGGTACCCTCACACATATTATTCCCTCATTTAGTGGATATTTTCACAAAAAAGTGAAATTTTCAAAAATCCAGAAAATTGGCTGAAAACGACTAAATATCAAGGACTAATTGGGCGAATCGCTCTGGCACTGAAATCCGAACGTAAACACCGGAAAAATGACTAAGTCCAAAAAAAAATTTTTTTCAACTTTTTTCAATTTTACCCCCGTGGGATATATATTCTACCCACACACATTTGGAACTCTCCTGGGGTACCCTCACACATATTATTCCCTCATTTAGTGGATATTTTCACAAAAAAAGTGAAATTTTCAAAAATCCAGAAAATTGGCTGAAAACGACTAAATATCAAGGACTCATTGGGCGAATCACTCAGGAACTAAAATCGGAATGCTCACTGACATTTCCCCTATCTGAAAGTCTGATAAACACCGGAAAAATGACTAAGTCCAAAAAAAAATTTTTTTCAACTTTTTTCAATTTTACCCCCGTGGGATATATATTCTACCCACACACATTTGGAACTCTCCTGGGGTACCCTCACACATATTATTCCCTCATTTAGTGGATATTTTCACAAAAAAGTGAAATTTTCAAAAATCCAGAAAATTGGCTGAAAACGACTAAATATCAAGGACTCATTGGGCGAATCGCTCTGGAACTGAAATCGGAACGCTCACTGACATTTCCCCTATCTGAAAGTCTGATAAATGTTGGAAAAATGACTAAGTCCAAAAAAAAATTTTTTTCAACTTTTTTCAATTTTACCCCCGTGGGATATATATTCTACCCACACACATTTGGAACTCTCCTAGGGTACCCTCACACATATTATTCCCTCATTTAGTGGATATTTTCACAAAAAAGTGAAATTTTCAAAAATCCAGAAAATTGGCTGAAAACGACTAAATATCAAGGTCTCATTGAGCGAATCGCTCTGGAACTGAAATCGGAACGCTCACAGACATTTGACCTATCTGAAAGTCTGATAAACGACAAAAAAATGACTATGTCCAAAAAAAAAATTTTTTTTAACTTTTTTCAATTTTAACCCCATGGGATATATATTCTACCCACACACATTTGCAACTCTCCTGGGGTACCCTCACACATATTATTCCCTCATTTAGTGGATATTTTTTGACAAAAAAGTGAAATTTTCAAAAATCCAGAAAATTGGCTGAAAACGACTAAATATCAAGGTCTCATTGAGCGAATCGCTCTGGAACTGAAATCGGAACGCTCACAGACATTTGACCTATCTGAAAGTCTGATAAACGACGGAAAAATGACTATGTCCAAAAAAAAAAATTTTTTAAACTTTTTTCAATTTTAACCCCATGGGATATATATTCTACCCACACACATTTGGAACTCTCCTGGGGTACCCGCACACATATTATTCCCTCATTTAGTGGATATTTTCACAAAAAAGTGAAATTTTCTAAAATCCAGAAAATTGGCTGAAAACGACTAAATATCAAGGACTCATTGGGTGAATGGCTCTGGAACTGAAATCGGAATGCTCACTGACATTTCCCCTATCTGAAAGTCTGATAAACGTTGGAAAAATGACAGTCAAAAAAATTTTTTTTTTCAACTTTTTTCAATTTTACCCCCGTGGGATATATATTCTACCCACACACATTTGGAACTCTCCTGGGGTACCCTCACACATATTATTCCCTCATTTAGTGGATATTTTCACAAAAAAGTGAAATTTTCAAAAACCCAAAATATTGGCTGAAAACGACTAAATATCAAGGACTCATTGGGCAAATCGCTCTGGAACTGAAATCGGAATGCTCACTGACATTTCCCCTATCTGAAAGTCTGACAAACGTTGGAAAAATGATTGAGTCAAAAAAAAATTTTTTTTCAACTTTTTTAAATTTTACGCCCGTGGGATATATATTCTACCCAAACACATTTGGAACTCTCCTGGGGTACCCTCACACATATTATTCCCTCATTTAGTGGATATTTTCACAAAAAAGTGAAATTTTCAAAAATCCAGAAAATTGGCTGAAAAAGACTAAATATCAAGGACTCATTGAGCGAATCGCTCTGGAACTGAAATCGGAACGCTCACTGACATTTGACCTATCTGAAAGTCTGATAAACGACGGAAAAATGACTATGTCCAAAAAAAAAAAATTTTAAAACTTTTTTCAATTTTACCCCCGTGGGATATATATTCTACCCACACACATTTGGAACTCTCCTGGGGTACCCTCACACATATTATTCCCTCATTTAGTGGATATTTTCACAAAAAAGTGAAATTTTCAAAAATCCAGAAAATTGGCTGAAAACGACTAAATATCAAGGTCTCATTGAGCGAATCGCTCTGGAACTGAAATCGGAACGCTCACTGACATTTCCCCTATCTGAAAGTCTGATAAATGTTGGAAAAATGACTAAGTCCAAAAAAAAATTTTTTTCAACTTTTTTCAATTTTACCCCCGTGGGATATATATTCTACCCACACACATTTGGAACTCTCCTGGGGTACCCTCACACATATTATTCCCTCATTTAGTGGATATTTTCACAAAAAAGTGAAATTTTCAAAAATCCAGAAAATTGGCTGAAAACGACTAAATATCAAGGTCTCATTGAGCGAATTGCTCTGGAACTGAAATCGGAACGCTCACAGACATTTGACCTATCTGAAAGTCTGATAAACGACGGAAAAATGACTATGTCCAAAAAAAAAAATTTTTTAAACTTTTTTCAATTTTAACCCCATGGGATATATATTCTACCCACACACATTTGGAACTCTCCTGGGGTACCCTCACACATATTATTCCCTCATTTAGTGGATATTTTCACAAAAAAGTGAAATTTTCTAAAATCCAGAAAATTGGCTGAAAACGACTAAATATCAAGGACTCATTGGGTGAATGGCTCTGGAACTGAAATCGGAATGCTCACTGACATTTCCCCTATCTGAAAGTCTGATAAACGTTGGAAAAATGACAGTCAAAAAAAATTTTTTTTTCAACTTTTTTCAATTTTACCCCCGTGGGATATATATTCTACCCACACACATTTGGAACTCTCCTGGGGTACCCTCACACATATTATTCCCTCATTTAGTGGATATTTTCACAAAAAAGTGAAATTTTCAAAAACCCAAATTATTGGCTGAAAACGACTAAATATCAAGGACTCATTGGGCAAATCGCTCTGGAACTGAAATCGGAATGCTCACTGACATTTCCCCTATCTGAAAGCCTGACAAACGTTGGAAAAATGATTGAGTCAAAAAAAAATTTTTTTTCAACTTTTTTAAATTTTACCCCCGTGAGATATATATTCTACCCACACACATTTGGAACTCTCCTGGGGTACCCTCACACATATTATTCCCTCATTTAGTGGATATTTTCACAAAAAAGTGAAATTTTCAAAAATCCAGAAAATTGGCTGAAAACGACTAAATATCAAGGTCTCATTGGGCGAATTGCTCTGGAACTGAAATCGGAACGCTCACTGACATTTCCCCTATCTGAAAGTCTGATAAACGCCGGAAAAATGACTAAGTCCAAAAAAAAAAATTTTTCAATTTTTTTCAGTTTTACCCCCGTGGGATATATATTCTACCCACACACATTTGGAACTCTCCTGGGGTACCCTCACACATATTATTCCCTCATTTAGTGGATATTTTCACAAAAAAGTGAAATTTTCAAAAATCCAGAAAATTGGCTGAAAACGACTAAATATCAAGGACTCATTGGGCGAATCGCTCTGGAACTGAAATCGGAACGCTCACTGACATTTCCCCTATCTGAAAGTCTGATAAACACCGGAAAAATGACTAAGTCCAAAAAAAATTTTTTTTCAACTTTTTTCAATTTTACCCCCGTGGGATATATATTCTACCCACACACATTTGGAACTCTCCTGGGGTACCCTCACACATATTATTCCCTCATTTAGTGGATATTTTCACAAAAAAGTGAAATTTTCAAAAATCCAAAAAATTGGCTGAAAACGACTAAATATCAAGGTCTCATTGAGCGAATCGCTCTGGAACTGAAATCGGAACGCTCACAGACATTTGATCTATCTGAAAGTCTGATAAACGATGGAAAAATGACTATGTCCAAAAAAAAAATTTTTTCAATTCTTTCAATTTTACCCCCGTGGGATATATATTCTACCCACACAAATTTATAACTCTCCTGGGGTACCCTCACACATATTATTCCCTCATTTAGTGGATATTTTCACAAAAAAGTAAAATTTTCAAAAATCCAAAATATTGGCTGAAAACAACTAAATATCAAGGACTCATTGGGTGAATCGCTCTGGAACTGAAATCGGAATGCTCACTGACATTTGCCCTATCTGAAAGTCTGATAAACATTGGAAAAATGACTGAGTCCAAAAAAAAATTTTTTTTAACTTTTTTCAATTTTACCCCCGTGGGATATATATTCTACCCACACACATTTGGAACTCTCCTGGGGTACCCTCACACATATTATTCCCTCATTTAGTGGATATTTTCACAAAAAAGTGAAATTGTCAAAAATCCAGAAAATTGGCTGAAAACGACTAAATATCAAGGACTCATTGGGCGAATCGCTCTGGAACTGAAATCGGAACGCTCACTGACATTTCCCCTATCTGAAAGTCTGATAAACGCCGGAAAAATGACTAAGTCCAAAAAAAAAAATTTTTCAATTTTTTTCAGTTTTACCCCCGTGGGATATATATTCTACCCACACACATTTGGACCTCTTCTGGGGTACCCTCACACATATTATTCCCTCATTTAGTTGATATTTTCACAAAAAAGTGAAATTTTCAAAAATCCAGAAAATTGGCTGAAAACTAATAAATATCAAGGTCTGATTGGGCGAATCGCTCTGGAACTGAAATCGGAATGCTCACTGACATTTGACCTATCTGAAAGTCTGATAAACGACGAAAAAATGACTATGTCCAAAAAGAAAATTTTTTTTAACTTTTTTCAATTTTACCCCCATGGGATATATATTCTACCCACACACATTTGGAACTCTCCTGGGGTACCCTCACACATATTATTCCCTCATTTAGTGGATATTTTCACAAAAAACTGAAATTTTCAAAAATCCAGAAAATTGGCTGAAAACGACTAAATATCAAGGACTCATTGGGCGAATCGCTCTGGAACTGAAATCGGAACGCTCACTGACGTTTCCCCTATCTGAAAGTCTGATAAACGCCGAAAAAATGACTAAGTCCAAAAAAAAAAATTTTTCAATTTTTTTCAGTTTTACCCCGTGGGATATATATTCTACCCACACACATTTGGAACTCTCCTGGGGTACCCTCACACATATTATTCCCTCATTTAGTGGATATTTTGACAAAAAACTGAAATTTTCAAAAATCCAGAAAATTGGCTGAAAACGACTAAATATCAAGGACTCATTGGGCGAATCGCTCTGGAACTGAAATTGGAATACTCACTGACATTTCCCCTATCTGAAAGTCTGATAAACACCGGAAAAATGACTAAATCCAAAAAAAATTTTTTTTCAACTTTTTTCAATTTTACCCCCGTGGGATATATATTCTACCCACACACATTTGGAACTCTCCTGGGGTACCCTCACACATATTATTCCCTCATTTAGTGGATATTTTCACAAAAAAGTGAAATTTTCAAAAATCCAGAAAATTGGCTGAAAGCGACTAAATATCAAGGACTCATTGGGCGAATCGCTCTGGCACTGAAATCGGAACGTAAACACCGGAAAAATGACTAAGTCCAAAAAAAAATTTTTTTCAACTTTTTTCAATTTTACCCCCGTGGGATATATATTCTACCCACACACATTTGGAACTCTCCTGGGGTACCCTCACACATATTATTCCCTCATTTAGTGGATATTTTCACAAAAAAGTGAAATTGTCAAAAATCCAGAAAATTGGCTGAAAACGACTAAATATCAAGGACTCATTGGGCGAATCGCTCTGGAACTGAAATCGGAACGCTCACTGACATTTCCCCTATCTGAAAGTCTGATAAATGCCGGAAAAATGACTAAGTCCAAAAAAAAAAATTTATCAATTTTTTTCAGTTTTACCCCCGTGGGATATATATTCTACCCACACACATTTGGACCTCTTCTGGGGTACCCTCACACATATTATTCCCTCATTTAGTGGATATTTTCACAAAAAACTGAAATTTTCAAAAATCCAGAAAATTGGCTGAAAACGACTAAATATCAAGGACTCATTGGGCGAATCGCTCTGGAACTGAAATCGGAACGCTCACTGACGTTTCCCCTATCTGAAAGTCTGATAAACGCCGAAAAAATGACTAAGACCAAAAAAAAAAATTTTTCAATTTTTTTCAGTTTTACCCCGTGGGATATATATTCTACCCACACACATTTGGAACTCTCCTGGGGTACCCTCACACATATTATTCCCTCATTTAGTGGATATTTTGACAAAAAACTGAAATTTTCAAAAATCCAGAAAATTGGCTGAAAACGACTAAATATCAAGGACTCATTGGGCGAATCGCTCTGGAACTGAAATTGGAATACTCACTGACATTTCCCCTATCTGAAAGTCTGATAAACACCGGAAAAATGACTAAATCCAAAAAAAATTTTTTTTCAACTTTTTTCAATTTTACCCCCGTGGGATATATATTCTACCCACACACATTTGGAACTCTCCTGGGGTACCCTCACACATATTATTCCCTCATTTAGTGGATATTTTCACAAAAAAGTGAAATTTTCAAAAATCCAGAAAATTGGCTGAAAGCGACTAAATATCAAGGACTCATTGGGCGAATCGCTCTGGCACTGAAATCGGAACGTAAACACCGGAAAAATGACTAAGTCCAAAAAAAAAATTTTTTCAACTTTTTTCAATTTTACCCCCGTGGGATATATATTCTACCCACACACATTTGGAACTCTCCTGGGGTACCCTCACACATATTATTCCCTCATTTAGTGGATATTTTCACAAAAAAGTGAAATTGTCAAAAATCCAGAAAATTGGCTGAAAACGACTAAATATCAAGGACTCATTGGGCGAATCGCTCTGGAACTGAAATCGGAACGCTCACTGACATTTCCCCTATCTGAAAGTCTGATAAATGCCGGAAAAATGACTAAGTCCAAAAAAAAAAATTTATCAATTTTTTTCAGTTTTACCCCCGTGGGATATATATTCTACCCACACACATTTGGACCTCTTCTGGGGTACCCTCACACATATTATTCCCTCATTTAGTTGATATTTTCACAAAAAAGTGAAATTTTCAAAAATCCAGAAAATTGGCTGAAAACTAATAAATATCAAGGTCTGATTGGGCGAATCGCTCTGGAACTGAAATCGGAACGCTCACTGACATTTGACCTATCTGAAAGTCTGATAAACGACGGAAAAATGGCTAAGTCCAAAAAAAAATTTTTTATCAACTTTTTTCAATTTTACCCCCATGAAATATATATTCTACCCACACACATTTGGAACTCTCCTGGGGTACCCTCACACATATTATTCCCTCATTTAGTGGATATTTTCACAAAAAAGTGAAATTTTCAAAAATCCAGAAAATTGGCTGAAAACTAATAAATATCAAAGTCTCATGGGCGAATCGCTCTGGAACTGAAATCGGAACGCTCACTGACATTTGACCCATCTGAAAGTCTGATAAACGATGGAAAAATGACTATGTCCAAAAAAAAAATTTTTTCAATTCTTTCAATTTTACCCCCGTGGGATATATATTCTACCCACACACATTTATAACTCTCCTGGGGTACCCTCACACATATTATTCCCTCATTTAGTGGATATTTTCGCAAAAAAGTAAAATTTCAAAAATCCAAAATATTGGCTGAAAACAACTAAATATCAAGGACTCATTGGGTGAATCGCTCTGGAACTGAAATCGGAATGCTCACTGACATTTGCCCTATCTGAAAGTCTGATAAACATTGGAAAAATGACTGAGTCCAAAAAAAAATTTTTTTTAACTTTTTTCAATTTTACCCCCGTGGGATATATATTCTACCCACACACATTTGGAACTCTCCTGGGGTACCCTCACACATATTATTCCCTCATTTAGTGGATATTTTCACAAAAAAGTGAAATTGTCAAAAATCCAGAAAATTGGCTGAAAACGACTAAATATCAAGGACTCATTGGGCGAATCGCTCTGGAACTGAAATCGGAACGCTCACTGACATTTCCCCTATCTGAAAGTCTGATAAACGACGGAAAAATGACTAAGTCCAAAAAAAAAAATTTTTCAATTTTTTTCAGTTTTACCCCCGTGGGATATATATTCTACCCACACACATTTGGACCTCTTCTGGGGTACCCTCACAGATATTATTCCCTCATTTAGTTGATATTTTCACAAAAAAGTGAAATTTTCAAAAATCCAGAAAATTGGCTGAAAACTAATAAATATCAAGGTCTGATTGGGCGAATCGCTCTGGAACTGAAATCGGAACGCTCACTGACATTTGACCTATCTGAAAGTCTGATAAACGACGGAAAAATGGCTAAGTCCAAAAAAAAATTTTTTATCAACTTTTTTCAATTTTACCCCCATGGGATATATATTCTACCCACACACATTTGGAACTCTCCTGGGGTACCCTCACACATATTATTCCCTCATTTAGTGGATATTTTCACAAAAAAGTGAAATTTTCAAAAATCCAAAAAATTGGCTGAAAACGACTAAATATCAAGGTCTCATTGGACGAATCACTCTGGAACTGAAATCGGAACGCTCACTGACATTTGACCTATCTGAAAGTCTGATAAACGACGGAAAAATGACTAAGTCCAAAAAAAAATTTTTTCAACTTTTTTCAATTTTACCCCCGTGGGATATATGTTCTACCCACACACATTTGGAACTCTCCTGGGGTGCCCTCACACATATTATTCCCTCATTTAGTGGATATTTTCACAAAAAAGTGAAATTTTCAAAAATCCAGAAATCTGTCTGAAAATGACTAAATATCAAGGACTCATTGGGCGAATCGCTCTGGAACTGAAATCGGAACGCTCACTGACATTTCCCCTATCTGAAAGTCTGATAAACGTTGGAAAAATGACTAAGTCCAAAAAAAAATTTTTTTCAACTTTTTCAAATTTACCCCCGTGGGATATATATTCTACCCACACACATTTGGAACTCTCCTGGGGTACCCTCACACATATTATTCCCTCATTCAGTGGATATTTTCACAAAAAAGTGAAATTACCAAAATCCAGAAAATTGGCTGAAAACGTCTAAATATGAAGGACTCATTGGGCGAATCGCTCTGGAACTGAAATCGGAATGCTCACTGACATTTGCCCTATCTGAAAGTCTGATAAACGCCAGAAAAAAGACTAAGTCAAAATAAAATTTTTTTTCAACTTTTTTCAAATTTACCCCCGTGGGATATATATTCTACCCACACACATTTGGAACTCTCCTGGGGTACCCTCACATATATTATTCCCTCATTTAGTGGATATTTTCACAAAAAAGTGAAATTTTCAAAAATCCAGAAAATTGTCTGAAAATGGCTAAATATCAAGAACTCATTGGGCGAATTGCTCTGGAACTGAAATCGGAACGCTCACTGACATTTGACCTATCTGAAAGTCTGATAAACGTTGGAAAAATGACTAATTGCAAAAAAAAAATTTTTTCAACTTTTTTCAATTTTACCCCCGAGGGATATATATTCTACCCACACACATTTGGAACTCTCCTGGGGTACCCTCACACATATTATTCCCTCATTTAGTGGATATTTTCACAAAAAAGTGAAATTTTCTAAAATCCAGAAAATTGGCTGAAAACGACTAAATAACAAAGACTCATTGGGCGAATCGCTCTGGAACTGAAATCTGAACGCTCACTGACATTTCCCCTATCTGAAAGTCTGATAAACGCCGGAAAAATGACTAAGTCCAAAAAAAAAAATTTTTCACCTTTTTTCAATTTTACCCCCATGGGATATATATTCTACCCACACACATTTGAAACTCTTCTGGGGTACCCTCACAGGTATTATTCCCTTATTTAGTGGATATTTTCACAAAAAAGTGACATTTTCAAAAATCCAGAAAATTGGCTGAAAACGACTAAATATCAAGGTCTCATTGGGCGAATCGCTCTGGAACTGAAATCGGAACGCTCACTGACATTTGACCTCTCTGAAAGTCTGATAAACGACGGAAAAATGACTATGTCCAAAAAAAATAATTTTTTCAACTTTTTTCAATTTTACCCCCGTGGGATATATATTCTACCCACACACATTTGGAACTCTCCTGGGGTACCCTCACACATATTATTCCCTCATTTAGTTGATATTTTCACAAAAAAGTGAAATTTTCAAAAATCCAGAAAATTGGCTGAAAACGACTAAATATCAAGGACTCATTGGGCGAATCGCTCTGGAACTGAAATTGGAACGCTCACTGACATGTTCCCTATCTGAAAGTCTGATAAACATCGTAAAAATGAATAAGTCCAAAAAAAAATTTTTTTTTACTTTTTTCAATTTTACCCCCGTGGGATATATATTCTACCCACACACATTTGGAACTCTCCTGGGGTGCCCTCACACATATTATTCCCTCATTCAGTGGATATTTTCACAAAAAAGTGAAATTTCCAAAATCCAGAAAATTGGCTGAAAACGACTAAATATCAAGGACTCATTGAGCGAATCGCTCTGGAACTGAAATCGGAATGCTCACTGACATTTCCCCTATCTGAAAGTCTGATAAACGTTGGAAAAATGACTGAGTCCAAAAAAAAATTTTTTTCAACTTTTTTCAATTTTACCCCCGTGGGATATATATTTTACCCACACACATTTGGAACTCTCCTGGGGTACCCTCACACATATTATTCCCTCATTTAGTGGATATTTTCACAAAAAAGTGAAGTTTTCAAAAATCCAAAATATTGACTGATAACGACTAAATATCAAAGACCCATTGGCCGAATCGCTCTGGAACTGAAATCGGAATGCTCACTGACATTTGCCCTATCTGAAAGTCTGATAAACGCCAGAAAAATGACTAAGTCAAAAAAAAATTTTTTTTCAACTTTTTTCAAATTTACCCCCGTGGGATATATATTCTACCCACACACATTTGGAACTCTCCTGGGGTACCCTCACATATATTATTCCCTCATTTAGTGGATATTTTCACAAAAAAGTGAAATTTTCAAAAATCCAGAAAATTGTCTGAAAATGGCTAAATATCAAGGACTCATTGGGCGAATTGCTCTGGAACTGAAATCGGAACGCTCACTGACATTTGACCTATCTGAAAGTCTGATAAACGTTGGAAAAATGACTAATTGCAAAAAAAAAAATTTTTTCAACTTTTTTCAATTTTACCCCCGTGGGATATATATTCTACCCACACACATTTGGAACTCTCCTGGGGTACCCTCACACATATCATTCCATCATTCAGTGGATATTTTCACAAAAAAGTAAAATTTTCAAAAATCCAGAAAATTGGCTGAAAACGACTAAATATCAAGGACTCATTGGGCGAATCGCTCTGGAACTGAAATCGGAATGCTCACTGACATTTGACCTATCTGAAAGTCTGATAAACAACGGAAAAATGACTATGTCCAAAAAAAAAAAATTTTTCAACTTTTTTCAATTTTACCCCCGTGGGATATATATTCTACCCAAACACATTTGCAACTCTCCTGGGGTACTCTCACACATATTATTCCCTCATTTAGTGGATATTTTCACAATAAAGTGAAATTTTCAAAAATCCAAAATATTGGCTGAAAACGACTAAATATCAAGGACTCATTGGGCGAATCGCTCTGGAACTGAAATCGGAACGCTCACTGACATTTCCCCTATCTGAAAGTCTGATAAACGTCGGAAAAATTAGTAAGTCCAAAAAAACAAATTTTTCAACTTTTTTCAATTTTACCCCCGTGGGATATATATTCTACCCACACACATTTGGAACTCTCCTGGGGTACCCTCACACATATTATTCCCTCATTTAGTGGATATTTTCACAAAAAAGTGAAATTTTCTAAAATCCAGAAAATTGGCTGAAAACGACTAAATATCAAGGTCTCATTGAGCGAATCGCTCTGGCACTGAAATCGGAACGTAAACACCGGAAAAATGACTAAGTCCCAAAAAAAATTTTTTTCAACTTTTTTCAATTTTACCCCCGTAGGATATATATTCTACCCACACACATTTGGAACTCTCCTGGGGTACCCTCACACATATTATTCCCTCATTTAGTGGATATTTTCACAAAAAAGTGAAATTTTCTAAAATCCAGAAAATTGGCTGAAAACGAATAAATATCAAAGACTCATTGGGCGAATCGCTCTGGAACTGAAATCGGAACGCTCACTGACATTTCCCCTATCTGAAAGTCTGATAAACGCCGGAAAAATGACTAAGTCCCAAAAAAATTTTTTTTCAACTTTTTTCAATTTTACCCCCGTGGGATGTATATTCTACCCACACACATTTGGAACTCTCCTGGGGTACCCTCACATATATTATTCCCTCATTTAGTGGATATTTTCACAAAAAAGTGAAATTTTCTAAAATCCAGAAAATTGGCTGAAAACGACTAAATATCAAGGACTCATTGGGCGAATCGCTCTGGAACTGAAATTGGAATGCTCACTGACATTTCCCCTATCTGAAAGTCTGATAAATGTTGGAAAAATGACTAAGTCCAAAAAAAAATTTTTTTAAACTTTTTTCAATTTTAACCCCATGGGATATATATTCTACCCACACACATTTGGAACTCTCCTGGGGTACCCTCACACATATTATTCCCTCATTTAGTGGATATTTTCAAAAAAAAGTGAAATTTTCAAAAATCCAGAAAATTGGCTGAAAACGACTAAATATCAAGGACTCATTGAGAGAATCGCTCTGGCACTGAAATCGGAACGTAAACACCGGAAAAATGACTAAGTCCAAAAAAAATTTTTTTTCAACTTTTTTCAATTTTACCCCCGTAGGATATATATTCTACCCACACACATTTGGAACTCTCCTGGGTTACCCTCACACATATTATTCCCTCATTTAGTGGATATTTTCACAAAAAAGTGAAATTTTCTAAAATCCCGAAAATTGGCTGAAAACGACTAAATAACAAAGACTCATTGGGCGAATCGCTCTGGAACTGAAATCTGAACGCTCACTGACATTTCCCCTATCTGAAAGTCTGATAAACGCCGGAAAAATGACTAAGTCCAAAAAAAAAAATTTTTCACCTTTTTTCAATTTTACCCCCGTGGGATATATATTCTACCCAAATACATTTGAAACTCTTCTGGGGTACCCTCACAGGTATTATTCCCTTATTTAGTGGATATTTTCACAAAAAAGTGACATTTTCAAAAATCCAGAAAATTGGCTGAAAACGACTAAATATCAAGGTCTCATTGGGCGAATCGCTCTGGAACTGAAATCGGAACGCTCACTGACATTTGACCTCTCTGAAAGTCTGATAAACGACGGAAAAATGACTATGTCCAAAAAAAATAATTTTTTCAACTTTTTTCAATTTTACCCCCGTGGGATATATTTTCTACCCACACACATTTGGAACTCTCCTGGGGTACCCTCACACATATTATTCCCTCATTTAGTTGATATTTTCACAAAAAAGTGAAATTTTCAAAAATCCAGAAAATTGGCTGAAAACGACTAAATATCAAGGACTCATTGGGCGAATCGCTCTGGAACTGAAATTGGAACGCTCACTGACATGTTCCCTATCTGAAAGTCTGATAAACATCGTAAAAATGAATAAGTCCAAAAAAAAATTTTTTTTTACTTTTTTCAATTTTACCCCCGTGGGATATATATTCTACCCACACACATTTGGAACTCTCCTGGGGTGCCCTCACACATATTATTCCCTCATTCAGTGGATATTTTCACAAAAAAGTGAAATTTCCAAAATCCAGAAAATTGGCTGAAAACGACTAAATATCAAGGACTCATTGGGCGAATTGCTCTGGAACTGAAATCGGAACGCTCACTGACATTTGACCTATCTGAAAGTCTGATAAACGTTGGAAAAATGACTAATTGCAAAAAAAAAAATTTTTTCAACTTTTTTCAATTTTACCCCCGTGGGATATATATTCTACCCACACACATTTGGAACTCTCCTGGGGTACCCTCACACATATCATTCCATCATTCAGTGGATATTTTCACAAAAAAGTAAAATTTTCAAAAATCCAGAAAATTGGCTGAAAACGACTAAATATCAAGGACTCATTGGGCGAATCGCTCTGGAACTGAAATCGGAATGCTCACTGACATTTGACCTATCTGAAAGTCTGATAAACAACGGAAAAATGACTATGTCCAAAAAAAAAAAATTTTTCAACTTTTTTCAATTTTACCCCCGTGGGATATATATTCTACCCAAACACATTTGCAACTCTCCTGGGGTACTCTCACACATATTATTCCCTCATTTAGTGGATATTTTCACAATAAAGTGAAATTTTCAAAAATCCAAAATATTGGCTGAAAACGACTAAATATCAAGGACTCATTGGGCGAATCGCTCTGGAACTGAAATCGGAACGCTCACTGACATTTCCCCTATCTGAAAGTCTGATAAACGTCGGAAAAATTAGTAAGTCCAAAAAAACAAATTTTTCAACTTTTTTCAATTTTACCCCCGTGGGATATATATTCTACCCACACACATTTGGAACTCTCCTGGGGTACCCTCACACATATTATTCCCTCATTTAGTGGATATTTTCACAAAAAAGTGAAATTTTCTAAAATCCAGAAAATTGGCTGAAAACGACTAAATATCAAGGTCTCATTGAGCGAATCGCTCTGGCACTGAAATCGGAACGTAAACACCGGAAAAATGACTAAGTCCCAAAAAAAATTTTTTTCAACTTTTTTCAATTTTACCCCCGTAGGATATATATTCTACCCACACACATTTGGAACTCTCCTGGGGTACCCTCACACATATTATTCCCTCATTTAGTGGATATTTTCACAAAAAAGTGAAATTTTCTAAAATCCAGAAAATTGGCTGAAAACGAATAAATATCAAAGACTCATTGGGCGAATCGCTCTGGAACTGAAATCGGAACGCTCACTGACATTTCCCCTATCTGAAAGTCTGATAAACGCCGGAAAAATGACTAAGTCCCAAAAAAATTTTTTTTCAACTTTTTTCAATTTTACCCCCGTGGGATGTATATTCTACCCACACACATTTGGAACTCTCCTGGGGTACCCTCACATATATTATTCCCTCATTTAGTGGATATTTTCACAAAAAAGTGAAATTTTCTAAAATCCAGAAAATTGGCTGAAAACGACTAAATATCAAGGACTCATTGGGCGAATCGCTCTGGAACTGAAATTGGAATGCTCACTGACATTTCCCCTATCTGAAAGTCTGATAAATGTTGGAAAAATGACTAAGTCCAAAAAAAAATTTTTTTAAACTTTTTTCAATTTTAACCCCATGGGATATATATTCTACCCACACACATTTGGAACTCTCCTGGGGTACCCTCACACATATTATTCCCTCATTTAGTGGATATTTTCAAAAAAAAGTGAAATTTTCAAAAATCCAGAAAATTGGCTGAAAACGACTAAATATCAAGGACTCATTGAGAGAATCGCTCTGGCACTGAAATCGGAACGTAAACACCGGAAAAATGACTAAGTCCAAAAAAAATTTTTTTTCAACTTTTTTCAATTTTACCCCCGTAGGATATATATTCTACCCACACACATTTGGAACTCTCCTGGGTTACCCTCACACATATTATTCCCTCATTTAGTGGATATTTTCACAAAAAAGTGAAATTTTCTAAAATCCCGAAAATTGGCTGAAAACGACTAAATAACAAAGACTCATTGGGCGAATCGCTCTGGAACTGAAATCTGAACGCTCACTGACATTTCCCCTATCTGAAAGTCTGATAAACGCCGGAAAAATGACTAAGTCCAAAAAAAAAAATTTTTCACCTTTTTTCAATTTTACCCCCGTGGGATATATATTCTACCCAAATACATTTGAAACTCTTCTGGGGTACCCTCACAGGTATTATTCCCTTATTTAGTGGATATTTTCACAAAAAAGTGACATTTTCAAAAATCCAGAAAATTGGCTGAAAACGACTAAATATCAAGGTCTCATTGGGCGAATCGCTCTGGAACTGAAATCGGAACGCTCACTGACATTTGACCTCTCTGAAAGTCTGATAAACGACGGAAAAATGACTATGTCCAAAAAAAATAATTTTTTCAACTTTTTTCAATTTTACCCCCGTGGGATATATTTTCTACCCACACACATTTGGAACTCTCCTGGGGTACCCTCACACATATTATTCCCTCATTTAGTTGATATTTTCACAAAAAAGTGAAATTTTCAAAAATCCAGAAAATTGGCTGAAAACGACTAAATATCAAGGACTCATTGGGCGAATCGCTCTGGAACTGAAATTGGAACGCTCACTGACATGTTCCCTATCTGAAAGTCTGATAAACATCGTAAAAATGAATACGTCCAAAAAAAAATTTTTTTTTACTTTTTTCAATTTTACCCCCGTGGGATATATATTCTACCCACACACATTTGGAACTCTCCTGGGGTGCCCTCACACATATTATTCCCTCATTCAGTGGATATTTTCACAAAAAAGTGAAATTTCCAAAATCCAGAAAATTGGCTGAAAACGACTAAATATCAAGGACTCATTGGGCGAATTGCTCTGGAACTGAAATCGGAACGCTCACTGACATTTGACCTATCTGAAAGTCTGATAAACGTTGGAAAAATGACTAATTGCAAAAAAAAAAATTTTTTCAACTTTTTTCAATTTTACCCCCGTGGGATATATATTCTACCCACACACATTTGGAACTCTCCTGGGGTACCCTCACACATATCATTCCATCATTCAGTGGATATTTTCACAAAAAAGTAAAATTTTCAAAAATCCAGAAAATTGGCTGAAAACGACTAAATATCAAGGACTCATTGGGCGAATCGCTCTGGAACTGAAATCGGAATGCTCACTGACATTTGACCTATCTGAAAGTCTGATAAACAACGGAAAAATGACTATGTCCAAAAAAAAAAAATTTTTCAACTTTTTTCAATTTTACCCCCGTGGGATATATATTCTACCCAAACACATTTGCAACTCTCCTGGGGTACTCTCACACATATTATTCCCTCATTTAGTGGATATTTTCACAATAAAGTGAAATTTTCAAAAATCCAAAATATTGGCTGAAAACGACTAAATATCAAGGACTCATTGGGCGAATCGCTCTGGAACTGAAATCGGAACGCTCACTGACATTTCCCCTATCTGAAAGTCTGATAAACGTCGGAAAAATTAGTAAGTCCAAAAAAAAAATTTTTTCAACTTTTTTAAATTTTACCCCCTTGGAATATATATATTCTACCCACACACATTTGGAACTCTCCTGGGGTACCCTCACACATATTATTCCCTCATTTAGTGGATATGTTCACAAAAAAGTGAAATTTTCAAAAATCAAGAAAATTGGCTGAAAACGACTAAATATCAAGGTCTCATTGGGCGAATCGCTCTGGAACTGAAATTGGAACGCTCACTGACATGTCCCCTATCTGAAAGTCTGATAAACATCGTAAAAATGAATAAGTCCAAAAAAAAATTTTTTTTTACTTTTTTCAATTTTACCCCCGTGGGATATATATTCTACCCACACACATTTGGAACTCTCCTGGGGTGCCCTCACACATATTATTCCCTCATTCAGTGGATATTTTCACAAAAAAGTGAAATTTCCAAAATCCAGAAAATTGGCTGAAAACGACTAAATATGAAGGACTCATTGGGCGAATCGCTCTGGAACTGAAATCGGAACGCTCACTGACATTTGACCTATCTGAAAGTCTGATAAACGACGGAAAAATGACTATGTTCAAAAAAAAAAAATTTTTTAAACTTTTTTCAATTTTACCCCCGTGGGATATATATTCTACCCACACACATTTGGAACTCTCCTGGGGTACCCTCACACATATTATTCCCTCATTTAGTTGATATTTTCACAAAAAAGTGAAATTTCCAAAATCCAGAAAATTGGCTGAAAACGACTAAATATGAAGGACCCATTGGGCGAATCGCTCTGGAACTGAAATCAGAATGCTCACTGACATTTCCCCTATCTGAAAGTCTGATAAACGTTGGAAAAATGACTGAGTCCAAAAAAAAATTTTTTTCAACTTTTTTCAATTTTACCCCCGTGGGATATATATTTTACCCACACACATTTGGAACTCTCCTGGGGTACCCTCACACATATTATTCCCTCATTTAGTGGATATTTTCAAAAAAAGTGAAGTTTTCAAAAATCCAAAATATTGACTGATAACGACTAAATATCAAAGACCCATTGGCCGAATCGCTCTGGAACTGAAATCGGAACGCTCACTGACATTTGCCCTATCTGAAAGTCTGATAAACGCCAGAAAAATGACTAAGTCAAAAAAAAAATTTTTTTCAACTTTTTTCAAATTTACCCCCGTGGGATATATATTCTACCCACACACATTTGGAACTCTCCTGGGGTACCCTCACATATATTATTCCCTCATTTAGTGGATATTTTCACAAAAAAGTGAAATTTTCAAAAATCCAGAAAATTCTTTGAAAATGGCTAAATATCAAGGACTCATTGGGCGAATTGCTCTGGAACTGAAATCGGAACGCTCACTGACATTTGACCTATCTGAAAGTCTGATAAACGTTGGAAAAATGACTAATTGCAAAAAAAAAATTTTTTCAACTTTTTTCAATTTTACCCCCGAGGGATATATATTCTACCCACACACATTTGGAACTCTCCTGGGGTACCCTCACACATATTATTCCCTCATTTAGTGGATATTTTCACAAAAAAGTGAAATTTTCAAAAATCAAGAAAATTGGCTGAAAACGACTAAATATCAAGGACTCATTGGGCGAATCGCTCTGGAACTGAAATTGGAACGCTCACTGACATGTCCCCTATCTGAAAGTCTGATAAACGTCGTAAAAATGAATAAGTCCAAAAAAAAATTTTTTTTTACTTTTTTCAATTTTACCCCCGTGGGATATATATTCTACCCACACACATTTGGAACTCTCCTGGGGTACCCTCACACATATTATTCCCTCATTCAGTGGATATTTTCACAAAAAAGTGAAATTTCCAAAATCCAGAAAATTGGCTGAAAACGAATAAATATGAAGGACTCATTGGGCGAATCGCTCTGGAACTGAAATCGGAACGCTCACTGACATTTGACCTATCTGAAAGTCTGATAAACGACGGAAAAATGACTATGTTCAAAAAAAAAATTTTTTTTTAACTTTTTTCAATTTTACCCCGTGGGATATATACTCTACCCACACACATTTGGAACTCTCCTGGGGTACCCTCACACATATTATTCCCTCATTTAGTTGATATTTTCACAAAAAAGTGAAATTTCCAAAATCCAGAAAATTGGCTGAAAACGACTAAATATGAAGGACTCATTGGGCGAATCGCTCTGGAACTGAAATCGGAATGCTCACTGACATTTCCCCTATCTGAAAGTCTGATAAACGTTGGAAAAATTACTGAGTCAAAAAAAATAAATTTTTCAATTTTTTTCAGTTTTACCCCCGTGGGAAATATATTCTACCCACACACATTTGGAACTCTTCTGGGGAACCCTCACAGATATTATTCCCATATTTAGTGGATATTTTCACAAAAAAGTGACATTTTCAAAAATCCAGAAAATTGGCTGAAAACGACTAAATATCAAGGTCTCATTGGGCGAATCGCTCTGGAACTGAAATCGGAACGCTCACTGACATTTGACCTCTCTGAAAGTCTGATAAACGACGGAAAAATGACTATGTCCAAAAAAAATAATTTTTTCAACTTTTTTCAATTTTACCCCCGTGGGATATATATTCTACCCACACACATTTGGAACTCTCCTGGGGTACCCTCACACATATTATTGCCTCATTTAGTTGATATTTTCACAAAAAAGTGAAATTTTCAAAAATCCAGAAAATTGGCTGAAAACGACTAAATATCAAGGACTCATTGGGCGAATCGCTCTGGAACTGAAATTGGAACGCTCACTGACATGTCCCCTATCTGAAAGTCTGATAAACATCGTAAAAATGAATAAGTCCAAAAAAAAATTTTTTTTTACTTTTTTCAATTTTACCCCCGTGGGATATATATTCTACCCACACACATTTGGAACTCTCCTGGGGTGCCCTCACACATATTATTCCCTCATTCAGTGGATATTTTCACAAAAAAGTGAAATTTCCAAAATCCAGAAAATTGGCTGAAAACGACTAAATATGAAGGACTCATTGGGCGAATCGCTCTGGAACTGAAATCGGAACGCTCACTGACATTTGACCTATCTGAAAGTCTGATAAACGACGGAAAAATGACTATGTTCAAAAAAAAAAATTTTTTTTAACTTTTTTCAATTTTACCCCCGTGGGATATATATTCTACCCACACACATTTGGAACTCTCCTGGGGTACCCTCACACATATTATTCCCTCATTTAGTTGATATTTTCACAAAAAAGTGAAATTTCCAAAATCCAGAAAATTGGCTGAAAACGACTAAATATGAAGGACTCATTCGGCAAATCGCTCTGGAACTGAAATCGGAATGCTCACTGACATTTCCCCTATCTGAAAGTCTGATAAACGTTGGAAAAATGACTGAGTCCAAAAAAAAATTTTTTTCAACTTTTTTCAATTTTACCCCCGTGGGATATATATTTTACCCACACACATTTGGAACTCTCCTGGGGTACCCTCACACATATTATTCCCTCATTTAGTGGATATTTTCACAAAAAAGTGAAGTTTTCAAAAATCCAAAATATTGACTGATAACGACTAAATATCTTTATCAATGATTTAGATGAAGGAATTGAGGGTAAACTGATTAAATTTGCTGATGACACAAAGCTAGGAGGGATAGCTAATAATAGAGAAGAGAGAGAGAGGATTCAAAAAGACCTAAATAAACTGGAGCAGTGGGCAGCAACCAACAGAATGGTTTTTAACAGGGAAAAATGCAAAGTACTACATCTGGGCAATAAAAATGAAAAAAGCATATACAGAATGGGAGGAATAGAGCTAAGCAACAGTAAATATGAAAAAGATTTAGGTATACTAATAGATCATAGACTGAACATGAGTCAACAGTGTGATGCAGCAGCAAAAAAGGCAAATACAATTCTGGGATGTATTAACAGAAGCATACAGTCTAGATCATGTGAAGTCATTATCGGTCTTTACTCCTCTTTGGTCAGACCTCATCTGGAATACTGTGTACAGTTTTGGGCACCACATTTTAAAAAAGACATAGACAAACTGGAGCAAGTTCAGAGAAGAGCGACCAGAATGGTGACTGGTCTGCAAACCATGTCCTATGAGGAACGGTTGCAGGATTTGGGAATGTTTAGCTTGCAAAAAAGAAGACTGAGAGGAGACTTAATAGCTGTCTACAAATATGTCAAGGGCTGTCACATTGTAGACGGATCATCTTTATTCTCATTTGCACAAGGAAAGACTAGAAGCAATGGGATGAAACTCAATGGGAGGAGACACAGATTAGATATTAGAAAAAACTTTTTGACAGTTAGGGTGATTAATGAGTGGAACAGGCTGCCACGAGAGGTGGTGAGTTCCCCTTCAATGGACGTCTTCAAACAGAGGCTGGACAGACATCTGTCTGAGATGATCTAGTGAATCCTGCTTTGAGCAGGGGGTTGGACCAGATGACCCAGGAGGTCCCTTCCAACTCTACCATTCTATGATTCTATTCTATGATTCTATGAAATATCAAAGACCCATTGGCCGAATTGCTCTGGAACTGAAATCGGAACGCTCACTGACATTTGCCCTATCTGAAAGTCTGATAAACGCCAGAAAAATGACTAAGTCAAAAAAAAATTTTTTTTCAACTTTTTTCAAATTTACCCCCGTGGGATATATATTCTACCCACACACATTTGGAACTCTCCTGGGGTACCCTCACATATATTATTCCCTCATTTAGTGGATATTTTCACAAAAAAGTGAAATTTTCAAAAATCCAGAAAATTGTCTGAAAATGGCTAAATATCAAGGACTCATTGGGCGAATTGCTCTGGAACTGAAATCGGAACGCTCACTGACATTTGACCTATCTGAAAGTCTGATAAACGTTGGAAAAATGACTAATTGCAAAAAAAAAATTTTTTCAACTTTTTTAAATTTTACCCCCGAGGGATATATATTCTACCCACACACATTTGGAACTCTCCTGGGGTACCCTCACACATATTATTCCCTCATTTAGTGGATATTTTCACAAAAAAGTGAAATTTTCAAAAATCAAGAAAATTGGCTGAAAACGACTAAATATCAAGGACTCATTGGGCGAATCGTTCTGGAACTGAAATCGGAACGCTCACTGACATTTCCCCTATCTGAAAGTCTGATAAACGTTGGAAAAATGACTAAGTCCAAAAAAAAAATTTTTTTAACTTTTTTCAATTTTACCCCCGTTGGGATATATATTCTACCCACACACATTTGGAACACTCCTGGGGTACCCTCACACATATCATTCCATCATTCAGTGGATATTTTCACAAAAAAGTAAAATTTTCAAAAATCCAGAAAATTGGCTGAAAACGACTAAATATCAAGGACTCATTGGGCGAATCGCTCTGGAACTGAAATCGGAATGCTCACTGACATTTGACCTATCTGAAAGTCTGATAAACAACGGAAAAATGACTATTTCCAAAAAAAAAAAATGTTTCAACTTTTTTCAATTTTACCCCCGTGGGATATATATTCTACCCAAACACATTTGGAACTCTCCTGGGGTACTCTCACACATATTATTCCCTCATTTAGTGGATATTTTCACAAAAAAGTGAAATTTTCAAAAATCCAAAATATTGGCTGAAAACGACTAAATATCAAGGACTCATTGGGCGAATCGCTCTGGAACTGAAATCGGAACGCTCACTGACATTTCCCCTATCTGAAAGTCTGATAAACGTCGGAAAAATTAGTAAGTCCAAAAAAAAAATTTTTTCAACTTTTTTAAATTTTACCCCCTTGGAATATATATATTCTACCCACACACATTTGGAACTCTCCTGGGGTACCCTCACACATATTATTAACTCATTTAGTGGATATGTTCACAAAAAAGTGAAATTTTCAAAAATCAAGAAAATTGGCTGAAAACGACTAAATATCAAGGTCTCATTGGGCGAATCGCTCTGGAACTGAAATCAGAACGCTCACTGACATTTCCCCTATCTGAAAGTCTGATAAACATTGGAAAAATGACTAAGTCCCAAAAAAATTTTTTTTCAACTTTTTTCAATTTTACCTCCGTGGGATATATATTCTACCCACACACATTTGAAACTCTCCTGGGGTACCCTCACATATATTATTCCCTCATTTAGTGGATATTTTCACAAAAAAGTACAATTTTCAAAAATCAATAAAATTGGCTGAAAACAACTAAATATCAAGGTCTCATTGGGCGAATCGCTCTGGAACTGAAATCGGAACGTTCACTGACATTTCCCCTATCTGAAAGTCTGATAAACAACGGAAAAATGACTATGTCCAAAAAAACTAATTTTTCAACTTTTTTCAATTTTACCCCCGTGGGATATATATTCTACCCACACACATTTGGAACTCTCCTGGGGTACCCTCACACATATTATTCCCTCATTTAGTGGATATTTTCACAAAAAAGTGAAATTTTCAAAAATCCAGAAAATTGGCTGAAAACGACTAAATATCAAGGACTCATTGGGCGAATCGCTCTGGAACTGAATTCGGAACGTTCACTGACATTTGACCTATCTGAAAGTCTGATAAACGACGGAAAGATGACTATGTCCAAAAAAACTAATTTTTCAACTTTTTTCAATTTTACCCCCGTGGGATATATATTCTACCCACACACATTTGGAACTCTCCTGGGGTACCCTCACACATATTATTCCCTCATTTAGTGGATAATTTCACAAAAAAGTGAAATTTTCAAAAATCCAGAAAATTGGCTGAAAACGACTAAATATCAAGGTCTCATTGGGCGAATCGCTCTGGAACTGAAATCGGAACGCTCACTGACATTTCCCCTATTTGAAAGTCTGATAAACGTTGGAAAAATGACTAAGTGCAAAAAAAAAAATTTTTCAACTTTTTTCAATTTTACCCCTTTGGAATATATATATTCTACCCACACACATTTGGAACTCTCCTGGGGTACCCTCACACATATTATTCCTTCATTTAGTGGATATTTTCACAAAAAAGTGACATTTTAAAAAATCCAGAAAATTGGCTGAAAATGACTAAATATCAAGGACTCATTGGGCGAATCTCTCTGGAACTGAAATCGGAATGTTCACTGACATTTCCCCTATCTGAAAGTCTGATAAACGTTGGAAAAATGACTGAGTAAAAAAAATAATTTTTTTCTACTTTTATCAATTTTACCCCCGTGGGATATATATTCTACCCACACACATTTGGAACTCTCCTGTGGTACCCTCACACATATTATTCCCTCATTTAGTGGATATTTTCACAAAAAAGTGAAATTTTCAAAAATCCAGAAAATTGGCTGAAAACGACTAAATATCAAGGACTCATTGAGCGAATAGCTCTGGAACTGAAATCGGAACGCTCACTGACATTTCCCCTATCTGAAAGTCTGATAAACAATGGAAAAATGACTAAGTCCAAAAAAAAAATTTTTTCAACTTTTTTTAAATTTACCCCCGTGGGATATATATTCTACCCACACACATTTGGAACTCTCCTGGGGTACCCTCACACATATTATTCCCTCATTTAGTGGATATTTTCACAAAAAAGTGAAATTTTCAAAAATCCAGAAAATTTACTGAAAATGACTAAATATCAAGGTCTCATTGGGCGAATCGCTCTGGAACTGAAATCGGAACATTCACTGACATTTGACCTATCTGAAAGTCTGATAAACGACGGAAAAATGACTAAGTCCAAAAAAAAATGTTTTTCAACTTTTTTCAATTTTACCCCCGTGGGATATATATTCTACCCACACACATTTGGAACACTCGTGGGTTACCCTCACACATATTATTCCCTCATTTAGTGGATATTTTCACAAAAAAGTGAAATTTTCAAAAATCCAGAAAATTGGCTGAAAACGACTAAATATCAAGGTCTCATTGGGCGAATCGCTCTGGAACTGAAATCGGTACGCTCACTGATATTTCCCCTATCTGAAAGTCTGATAAACAATGGAAAAATGACTAAGTCCAAAAAAAAATTTTTTTAAACTTTTTTCAATTTTACCCCCGTGGGATATATATTCTACCCACACACATTTGGAACTCTCCTGGGTTACCCTCACACATATTATTCCCTCATTTAGTGGATATTTTCACAAAAAAGTGAAATTTTCAAAAATCCAAAATATTGGCTGAAAACGACTAAATATCTAGGACTCATTGGGCGAATCGCTCTGGAACTGAAATCGAAACGCTCACTGACATTTCCCCTATCTGAAAGTCTGATAAACGCCGGAAAAATGACTAAGTCCAAAAAAAAATTTTTTAAACTTTTTTCAATTTTACCCCCTTGGAATATATAGATTCTACCCACACACATTTGGAACTCTCCTGGGGTACCCTCACACATATTATTCCCTCATTTAGTGGATATTTTCACAAAAAAGTGAAATTTTCAAAAATCCAGAAAATTTGCTGAAAACGACTAAATATCAAGGTCTCATTGGGCGAATCGCTCTGGAACTGAAATCGGAACGCTCACTGACATTTCCCCTATCTGAAAGTCTGATAAACGTTGGAAAAATGACTAAGTGCAAAAAAAAATTTTTTCAACTTTTTTCAATTTTACCCCCGTGGGATATATATTCTACCCACACACATTTGGAACACTCGTGGGTTACCCTCACACATATTATTCCCTCATTTAGTGGATATTTTCACAAAAAAGTGAAATTTTCAAAAATCCAGAAAATTTCCTGAAAACGACTAAATATCAAGGTCTCATTGGGCGAATCGCTCTGGAACTGAAATCGGAACATTCACTGACATTTGACCTATCTGAAAGTCTGGTAAACGACGGAAAAATGACTATGTCCAAAAAAACAAATTTTTCAACTTTTTTCAATTTTACCCCCTTGGAATATATATATTCTACCCACACACATTTGGAACTCTCCTGGGGTACCCTCACACATATTATTACCTCATTTAGTGGATATTTTCACAAAAAAGTGAAATTTTCAAAAATCAAGAGAATTGGCTGAAAACGACTAAATATCAAGGTCTCATTGGGCGAATCGCTCTGGAACTGAAATCGGAACATTCACTGACATTTCACCTATCTGAAAGTCTGATAAACGACGGAAAAATGACTATGTCCAAAAACAAATTTTTTTCAACTTTTTTCAATTTTACCCCCGTGGGATATATATTCTACCCACACACATTTGGAACTCTCCTGGGTTACCCTCACACATATTATTCCCTCATTTAGTGGATATTTTCACAAAAAAGTGACATTTTCAAAAATCCAGAAAATTGGCTGAAAACGACTAAATATCAAGGACTCATTGGGCGAATCGCTCTGGAACTGAAATCGGAACGCTCACTGACATTTCCCCTATCTGAAAGTCTGATAAACGTTGGGAAAATGACTAAGTGCAAAAAAAAATTTTTTTCAACTTTTTTCAATTTTACCCCCGTGGGATATATATTCTACCCACACACATTTGAAACTCTCGTGGGTTACCCTCACACATATTATTCCCTCATTTAGTGGATATTTTCACAAAAAAGTGAAATTTTCAAAATTCAAGAAAATTGGCTGAAAACGACTAAATATCAAAGTCTCATTGGGCGAATCGCTCTGGAACTGAAATCGAAACGCTCACTGACATTTCCCCTATCTGAAAGTCTGATAAACGCCGGAAAAATGACTAAGTCCAAAAAAAAAATTTTTAAACTTTTTTCAATTTTACCCCCTTGGAATATATATATTCTACCCACACACATTTGGAACTCTCCTAGGGTACCCTCACACATATTATTCCCTCATTTAGTGGATATTTTCACAAAAAAGTGAAATTTTCAAATATCCAGAAAATTTGCTGAAAATGACTAAATATCAAGGTCTCATTGGGCGAATCGCTCTGGAACTGAAATCGGAATGCTCACTGACATTTGACCTATCTGAAAGTCTGATAAACGGCGGAAAAATGACTAAGTCCAAAAAAAAATTTTTTTGAACTTTTTTCAATTTTACCCCCGTGGGATATATATTCTACCCACACACATTTGGAACACTCGTGGGTTACCCTCACACATATTATTCCCTCATTTAGTGGATATTTTCACAAAAAAGTGAAATTTTCAAAAATCCAGAAAATTGGCTGAAAACGACTAAATATCAAGGTCTCATTGGGCGAATCGCTCTGGAACTGAAATCGGAACGCTCACTGACATTTCCCCTATCTGAAAGACTGATAAACGCCGGAAAAATGACTAAGTCCAAAAAAAAAATTTTTAAACTTTTTTCAATTTTACCCCCTTGGAATATATATATTCTACCCACACACATTTGGAACTCTCCTGGGGTACCCTCACACATATTATTCCCTCATTTAGTGGATATTTTCACAAAAAAGTGAAATTTTCAAATATCCAGAAAATTTGCTGAAAACGACTAAATATCAAGGTCTCATTGGGCAAATCGCTCTGGAACTGAAATCGGAATGCTCACTGACATTTGACCTATCTGAAAGTCTGATAAACGTCGGAAAAATGACTAAGTCCAAAAAAAAATTTTTTTGAACTTTTTTCAATTTTACCCCCGTGGGATATATATTCTACCCACACACATTTGGAACACTCGTGGGTTACCCTCACACATATTATTCCCTCATTTAGTGGATATTTTCACAAAAAAGTGAAATTTTCAAAAATCCAGAAAATTGGCTGAAAACGACTAAATATCAAGGTCTCATTGGGCGAATCGCTCTGGAACTGAAATCGGAACGCTCACTGACATTTCCCCTATCTGAAAGTCTGATAAACAATGGAAAAATGACTAAGTCCAAAAAAAAAATTTTTTCAACTTTTTTCAATTTTACCCCCGTGGGATATATATTCTACCCACACACATTTGGAACTCTCCTGGGTTACCCTCACACATATTATTCCCTCATTTAGTGGATATTTTCACAAAAAAGTGAAATTTTCACAATTCAAGAAAATTGGCTGAAAACGACTAAATATCAAGGTCTCATTGGGCGAATCGCTCTGGAACTGAAATCGGAACGCTCACTGACATTTCCCCTATCTGAAAGTCTGATAAACAATGGAAAAATGACTAAGTCCAAAAAAAAATTTTTTTCAACTTTTTTCAATTTTACCCCCGTGGGATATATATTCTACCCACACACATTTGGAACTCTCCTGGGTTACCCTCACACATATTATTCCCTCATTTAGTGGATATTTTCACAAAAAAGTGAAATTTTCACAATTCAAGAAAATTGGCTGAAAACGACTAAATATCAAGGTCTCATTGGGCGAATCGCTCTGGAACTGAAATTGGAACGCTCACTGACATTTCCCCTATCTGAAAGTCTGATAAACGTTGGAAAAATGACTAAGTCCAAAAAAAAAATTTTTTCAACTTTTTTCAAATTTACCCCCGTGGGATATATATTCTACCCACACACATTTGGAACTCTCCTGGGGTACCCTCACATATATTATTCCCTCATTTAGTGGATATTTTCACAAAAAAGTGAAATTTTCAAAAATCCAAAATATTGGCTGAAAACGACTAAATATCTAGGACTCATTGGGCGAATCGCTCTGGAACTGAAATCGAAACGCTCACTGACATTTCCCCTATCTGAAAGTCTGATAAACGCCGGAAAAATGACTAAGTCCAAAAAAAAATTTTTTAAACTTTTTTCAATTTTACCCCCTTGGAATATATAGATTCTACCCACACACATTTGGAACTCTCCTGGGGTACCCTCACACATATTATTCCCTCATTTAGTGGATATTTTCACAAAAAAGTGAAATTTTCAAAAATCCAGAAAATTTGCTGAAAACGACTAAATATCAAGGTCTCATTGGGCGAATCGCTCTGGAACTGAAATCGGAACGCTCACTGACTTTTCCCCTATCTGAAAGTCTGATAAACGTTGGAAAAATGACTAAGTGCAAAAAAAAATTTTTTCAACTTTTTTCAATTTTACCCCCGTGGGATATATATATTCTACCCACACACATTTGGAACTCTCCTGGGGTACCCTCACACATATTATTACCTCATTTAGTGGATATTTTCACAAAAAAGTGAAATTTTCAAAAATCAAGAGAATTGGCTGAAAACGACTAAATATCAAGGTCTCATTGGGCGAATCGCTCTGGAACTGAAATCGGAACATTCACTGACATTTGACCTATCTGAAAGTCTGATAAACGACGGAAAAATGACTATGTCCAAAAACAAATTTTTTTCAACTTTTTTCAATTTTACCCCCGTGGGATATATATTCTACCCACACACATTTGGAACTCTCCTGGGTTACCCTCACACATATTATTCCCTCATTTAGTGGATATTTTCACAAAAAAGTGACATTTTCAAAAATCAAGAAAATTGGCTGAAAACGACTAAATATCAAGGACTCATTGGGCGAATCGCTCTGGAACTGAAATCGGAACGCTCACTGACATTTCCCCTATCTGAAAGTCTGATAAACGTTGGGAAAATGACTAAGTGCAAAAAAAAAATTTTTTCAACTTTTTTCAATTTTACCCCCGTGGGATATATATTCTACCCACACACATTTGAAACTCTCGTGGGTTACCCTCACACATATTATTCCCTCATTTAGTGGATATTTTCACAAAAAAGTGAAATTTTCAAAAATCCAGAAAATTTACTGAAAACAACTAAATATCAAGGTCTCATTGGGCGAATCGCTCTAGAACTGAAATCGGAACGCTCACTGACATTTCCCCTATCTGAAAATCTGATAAACGACGGAAAAATGACTATGTCCAAAAAAACAAATTTTTCAACTTTTTTCAATTTTACCCCCTTGGAATATATATATTCTACCCACACACATTTGGAACTCTCCTGGGGTACCCTCACACATATTATTCCCTCATTTAGTGGATATTTTCACAAAAAAGTGAAATTTTCAAAAATCCAGAAAATTGGCTGAAAACGACTAAATATCAAGGACTGATTGGGCGAATCGCTCTGGAACTGAAATCGGAACGCTCACTGACATTTCCCCTATCTGAAAGTCTGATAAAAAATGGAAAAATGACTAAGTCCAAAAAAAAATTTTTTTCAACTTTTTTCAATTTTACCCCCGTGGGATATATATTCTACCCACACACATTTGGAACTCTCGTGGGTTACCCTCACACATATTATTCTCTCATTTAGTGGATATTTTCACAAAAAAGTGAAATTTTCAAAATTCAAGAAAATTGGCTGAAAACGACTAAATATCAAGGTCTCATTGGGCGAATCGCTCTGGAACTGAAATCGGAATGCTCACTGACATTTGACCTATCTGAAAGTCTGATAAACGGCGGAAAAATGACTAAGTCCAAAAAAAAATTTTTTTCAACTTTTTTCAATTTTACCCCCGTGGGATATATATTCTACCCACACACATTTGGAACTCTCCTGGGGTACCCTCACACATATTATTCCCTCATTTAGTGGATATTTTCACAAAAAAGTGAAATTTTCAAAAATACAGAAAATTGGCTGAAAAGGACTAAATATCAAGGTCTCATTGGGCGAATCGCTCTGGAACTGAAATCGGAACGCTCACTGACATTTCCCCTATCTGAAAGTCTGATAAACAATGGAAAAATGACTAAGTCCAAAAAAAAATTTTTTTCAACTTTTTTCAATTTTACCCCCGTGGGATATATATTCTACCCACACACATTTGGAACTCTCCTGGGGTACCCTCACATATATTATTCCCTCATTTAGTGGATATTTTCACAAAAAAGTGAAATTTTCAAAAATCCAAAATATTGGCTGAAAACGACTAAATATCTAGGACTCATTGGGCGAATCGCTCTGGAACTGAAATCGAAACGCTCACTGACATTTCCCCTATCTGAAAGTCTGATAAACGCCGGAAAAATGACTAAGTCCAAAAAAAAATTTTTTAAACTTTTTTCAATTTTACCCCCTTGGAATATATAGATTCTACCCACACACATTTGGAACTCTCCTGGGGTACCCTCACACATATTATTCCCTCATTTAGTGGATATTTTCACAAAAAAGTGAAATTTTCAAAAATCCAGAAAATTTGCTGAAAACGACTAAATATCAAGGTCTCATTGGGCGAATCGCTCTGGAACTGAAATCGGAACGCTCACTGACATTTCCCCTATCTGAAAGTCTGATAAACGTTGGAAAAATGACTAAGTGCAAAAAAAAATTTTTTCAACTTTTTTCAATTTTACCCCCGTGGGATATATATTCTACCCACACACATTTGGAACACTCGTGGGTTACCCTCACACATATTATTCCCTCATTTAGTGGATATTTTCACAAAAAAGTGAAATTTTCAAAAATCCAGAAAATTTGCTGAAAACGACTAAATATCAAGGTCTCATTGGGCGAATCGCTCTGGAACTGAAATCGGAACATTCACTGACATTTGACCTATCTGAAAGTCTGGTAAACGACGGAAAAATGACTATGTCCAAAAAAACAAATTTTTCAACTTTTTTCAATTTTACCCCCTTGGAATATATATATTCTACCCACACACATTTGGAACTCTCCTGGGGTACCCTCACACATATTATTACCTCATTTAGTGGATATTTTCACAAAAAAGTGAAATTTTCAAAAATCAAGAGAATTGGCTGAAAACGACTAAATATCAAGGTCTCATTGGGCGAATCGCTCTGGAACTGAAATCGGAACATTCACTGACATTTGACCTATCTGAAAGTCTGATAAACGACGGAAAAATGACTATGTCCAAAAACAAATTTTTTTCAACTTTTTTCAATTTTACCCCCGTGGGATATATATTCTACCCACACACATTTGGAACTCTCCTGGGTTACCCTCACACATATTATTCCCTCATTTAGTGGATATTTTCACAAAAAAGTGACATTTTCAAAAATCAAGAAAATTGGCTGAAAACGACTAAATATCACGGACTCATTGGGCGAATCGCTCTGGAACTGAAATCGGAACGCTCACTGACATTTCCCCTATCTGAAAGTCTGATAAACGTTGGGAAAATGACTAAGTGCAAAAAAAAATTTTTTTCAACTTTTTTCAATTTTACCCCCGTGGGATATATATTCTACCCACACACATTTGAAACTCTCGTGGGTTACCCTCACACATATTATTCCCTCATTTAGTGGATATTTTCACAAAAAAGTGAAATTTTCAAAAATCCAGAAAATTTACTGAAAACGACTAAATATCAAGGTCTCATTGGGCGAATCGCTCTAGAACTGAAATCGGAACGCTCACTGACATTTCCCCTATCTGAAAATCTGATAAACGACGGAAAAATGACTATGTCCAAAAAAACAAATTTTTCAACTTTTTTCAATTTTACCCCCTTGGAATATATATATTCTACCCACACACATTTGGAACTCTCCTGGGGTACCCTCACACATATTATTCCCTCATTTAGTGGATATTTTCACAAAAAAGTGAAATTTTCAAAAATCCAGAAAATTGGCTGAAAACGACTAAATATCAAGGACTGATTGGGCGAATCGCTCTGGAACTGAAATCGGAACGCTCACTGACATTTCCCCTATCTGAAAGTCTGATAAAAAATGGAAAAATGACTAAGTCCAAAAAAAAATTTTTTTCAACTTTTTTCAATTTTACCCCCGTGGGATATATATTCTACCCACACACATTTGGAACTCTCCTGGGGTACCCTCACACATATTATTCCCTCATTTAGTGGATATTTTCACAAAAAAGTGAAATTTTCAAAAATACAGAAAATTGGCTGAAAAGGACTAAATATCAAGGTCTCATTGGGCGAATCGCTCTGGAACTGAAATCGGAACGCTCACTGACATTTCCCCTATCTGAAAGTCTGATAAACAATGGAAAAATGACTAAGTCCAAAAAAAAATTTTTTTCAACTTTTTTCAATTTTACCCCCGTGGGATATATATTCTACCCACACACATTTGGAACTCTCCTGGGGTACCCTCACACATATCATTCCCTCATTCAGTGGATATTTTCACAAAAAAGTAAAATTTTCAAAAATCCAGAAAATTGGCTGAAAACGACTAAATATCAAGGACTGATTGGGCGAATCGCTCTGGAACTGAAATCGGAACGCTCACTGACATTTCCCCTATCTGAAATTCTGATAAACGCCGGAAAAATGACTAAGTCCAAAAAAGAATTTTTTAAACCTTTTTCAATTTTACCCCCTTGGAATATATATATTCTACCCACACACATTTGGAACTCTCCTGGGGTACCCTCACACATATCATTCCCTCATTCGGTGGATATTTTCAAAAAAAAGTAAAATTTTCAAAAATCCATAAAATTGGCTGAAAACGACTAAATATCAAGGACTCATTGGGCGAATCGCTCTGGAACTGAAATCGGAACGCTCACTGACATTTCCCCTATCTGAAAGTCTGATAAACGTTGGAAAAATGACTAAGTGCAAAAAAAAATTTTTTTCAACTTTTTTCAATTTTACCCCCGTGGGATATATATTCTACCCACACACATTTGGAACTCTCGTGGGTTACCCTCACACATATTATTCCCTCATTTAGTGGATATTTTCACAAAAAAGTGAAATTTTCAAAAATCCAGAAAATTTGCTGAAAACGACTAAATATCAAGGTCTCATTGGGCGAATCGCTCTGCAACTGAAATCGGAACGCTCACTGACATTTCCCCTATCTGAAAGTCTGATAAACAATGGAAAAATGACTAAGTCCAAAAAAAAATTTTTTTCAACTTTTTTCAATTTTACCCCCGTGGGATATATATTCTACCCACACACATTTGTAACTCTCGTGGGTTACCCTCACACATATTATTCCCTCATTTAGTGGATATTTTCACAAAAAAGTGAAATTTTCAAAATTCAAGAAAATTGGCTGAAAACGACTAAATATCAAGGTCTCATTGGGCGAATCGCTCTGGAACTGAAATCGGAATGCTCACTGACATTTGACCTATCTGAAAGTCTGATAAACGGCGGAAAAATGACTAAGTCCAAAAAAAATTTTTTTCAACTTTTTTCAATTTTACCCCCGTGGGATATATATTCTACCCACACACATTTGGAACTCTCCTGGGGTACCCTCACACATATTATTCCCTCATTTAGTGGATATTTTCACAAAAAAGTGAAATTTTCAAAAATACAGAAAATTGGCTGAAAACGACTAAATATCAAGGTCTCATTGGGCGAATCGCTCTAGAACTGAAATCGGAACGCTCACTGACATTTCCCCTATCTGAAAATCTGATAAACGACGGAAAAATGACTATGTCCAAAAAAACAAATTTTTCAACTTTTTTCAATTTTACAACCTTGGAATATATATATTCTACCCACACACATTTGGAACTCTCCTGGGGTACCCTCACACATATCATTCCCTCATTCGGTGGATATTTTCAAAAAAAAGTAAAATTTTCAAAAATCCAGAAAATTGGCTGAAAACGACTAAATATCAAGGACTCATTGGGCGAATCGCTCTGGAACTGAAATCGGAACGCTCACTGACAATTCCCCTATCTGAAAGTCTGATAAACGTTGGAAAAATGACTAAGTGCAAAAAAAAATTTTTTTCAACTTTTTTCAATTTTACCCCCGTGGGATATATATTCTACCCACACACATTTGGAACTCTCCTGGGGTACCCTCACACATATTATTCCCTCATTTAGTGGATATTTTCACAAAAAAGTGAAATTTTCAAAAATACAGAAAATTGGCTGAAAACGACAAAATATCAAGGTCTCATTGGGCGAATCGCTCTAGAACTGAAATCGGAACGCTCACTGACATTTCCCCTATCTGAAAATCTGATAAACGACGGAAAAATGACTATGTCCAAAAAAACAAATTTTTCAACTTTTTTCAATTTTACCCCCGTGGGATATATATTCTACCCACACACATTTGGAACTCTCTTGGGTTACCCTCACACATATTTTTCCCTCAATAAGTGGATATTTTCACAAAAAAGTGAAATTTTCAAAATTCCAGAAAATTGGCTGAAAACGACTAAATATCAAGGTCTCATTGGGCAAATCGCTCGGGAACTGAAATCGGAACGCTCACTGACATTTCCCCTATCTGAAAGTCTGATAAACGTTGGAAAAATGACTAAGTCCAAAAAAAATTTTTTTTAAATTTTTTCAATTTTACCCCCATGGGATATATATTCTACCCACACACATTTGGAACTCTCCTGGGGTACCCTCACACATATTATTCCCTCATTTAGTGGATATTTTCACAAAAAAGTGAAATTTTCAAAAATCCAGAAAATTGGCTGAAAACGACTAAATATCAAGGTCTCATTGGGCGAATCGCTCTGGAACTGAAATCGGAACGCTCACTGACATTTCCCCTATCTGAAAGTCTGATAAACGTTGGAAAAATGACTAAGTCAAAAAAAAAATTTTTTTTCAACTTTTTTCAATTTTACCCCCGTGGGATATATATTCTACCCACACACATTTGGAACTCTCCTGGGGTACCCTCACACATATTATTCCCTCATTTAGTGGATATTTTCACAAAAAAGTGAAATTTTCAAAAATCCAGAAAATTGGCTGAAAACAACTAAATATCAAGGTCTCATTGGGCGAATCGCTCTGGAACTGAAATCGGAACGCTCACTGACATTTCCCCTATCTGAAAGTCTGATAAACGTTGGAAAAATGACTAAGTGCAAAAAAAAATTTTTTTCAACTTTTTTCAATTTTACCCCCTTGGGATATATATTCTACCCACACACATTTGGAACTCTCGTGGGGTACCCTCACACATATTATTCCCTCATTTAGTGGATATTTTCACAAAAAAGTGAAATTTTCAAAAATCCAGAAAACTGGCTGAAAACGACTAAATATCAAGGTCTCATTGGGCGAATCGCTCTGGAACTGAAATCGGAACGCTCACTGACATTTCCCCTATCTGAAAGTCTGATAAACAATGGAAAAATGACTAAGTCCAAAAAAAAATTTTTTTCAACTTTTTTCAATTTTACCCCCGTGGGATATATATTCTACCCACACACATTTGGAACTCTCCTGGGGTACCCTCACACATATTATTCCCTCAATAAGTGGATATTTTCACAAAAAAGTGAAATTTTCAAAATTCCAGAAAATTGGCTGAAAACAACTAAATATCAAGGTCTCATTGGGCGAATCGCTCGGGAACTGAAATCGGAACGCTCACTGACATTTCCCCTATCTGAAATTCTGATAAACGCCGGAAAAATGACTAAGTCCAAAAAAAAATTTTTTAAACCTTTTTCAATTTTACCCCCTTGGAATATATATATTCTACCCACACACATTTGGAACTCTCCTGGGGTACCCTCACACATATCATTCCCTCATTCGGTGGATATTTTCAAAAAAAAGTAAAATTTTCAAAAATCCATAAAATTGGCTGAAAACGACTAAATATCAAGGACTCATTGGGCGAATCGCTCTGGAACTGAAATCGGAACGCTCATTGACATTTCCCCTATCTGAAAGTCTGATAAACGTTGGAAAAATGACTAAGTGCAAAAAAAAATTTTTTTCAACTTTTTTCAATTTTACCCCCGTGGGATATATATTCTACCCACACACATTTGGAACTCTCCTGGGGTACCCTCACACATATTATTCCCTCATTTAGTGGATATTTTCACAAAAAAGTGAAATTTTCAAAAATACAGAAAATTGGCTGAAAACGACTAAATATCAAGGTCTCATTGGGCGAATCGCTCTAGAACTGAAATCGGAACGCTCACTGACATTTCCCCTATCTGAAAATCTGATAAACGACGGAAAAATGACTATGTCCAAAAAAACAAATTTTTCAACTTTTTTCAATTTTACAACCTTGGAATATATATATTCTACCCACACACATTTGGAACTCTCCTGGGGTACCCTCACACATATCATTCCCTCATTCGGTGGATATTTTCAAAAAAAAGTAAAATTTTCAAAAATCCAGAAAATTGGCTGAAAACGACTAAATATCAAGGACTCATTGGGCGAATCGCTCTGGAACTGAAATCGGAACGCTCACTGACATTTCCCCTATCTGAAAGTCTGATAAACGTTGGAAAAATGACTAAGTGCAAAAAAAAATTTTTTTCAACTTTTTTCAATTTTACCCCCGTGGGATATATATTCTACCCACACACATTTGGAACTCTCGTGGGTTACCCTCACACATATTATTCCCTCATTTAGTGGATATTTTCACAAAAAAGTGAAATTTTCAAAAATCCAGAAAATTTGCTGAAAACGACTAAATATCAAGGTCTCATTGGGCGAATCGCTCTGCAACTGAAATCGGAATGCTCACTGACATTTGACCTATCTGAAAGTCTGATAAACGGCGGAAAAATGACTAAGTCCAAAAAAACAAATTTTTCAACTTTTTTCAATTTTACCCCCGTGGGATATATATTCTACCCACACACATTTGGAACTCTCCTGGGGTACCCTCACACATATTATTCCCTCATTTAGTGGATATTTTCACAAAAAAGTGAAATTTTCAAAAATCCAGAAAATTGGCTGAAAACAACTAAATATCAAGGTCTCATTGGGCGAATCGCTCTGGAACTGAAATCGGAACGCTCACTGACATTTCCCCTATCTGAAAGTCTGATAAACAATGGAAAAATGACTAAGTCCAAAAAAAAATTTTTTTCAACTTTTTTCAATTTTACCCCCGTGGGATATATATTCTACCCAAACACATTTGGAACTCTCCTGGGGTACCCTCACACATATTATTCCCTCATTTAGTGGATATTTTCACAAAAAAGTGAAATTTTCAAAAATCCAGAAAACTGGCTGAAAACGACTAAATATCAAGGTCTCATTGGGCGAATCGCTCTGGAACTGAAATCGGAACGCTCACTGACATTTCCCCTATCTGAAAGTCTGATAAACAATGGAAAAATGACTAAGTCCAAAAAAAAATTTTTTTCAACTTTTTTCAATTTTACCCCCGTGGGATATATATTCTACCCACACACATTTGGAACTCTCCTGGGGTACCCTCACACATATTATTCCCTCATTTAGTGGATATTTTCACAAAAAAGTGAAATTTTCAAAAATACAGAAAATTGGCTGAAAACGACTAAATATCAAGGTCTCATTGGGCGAATCGCTCTAGAACTGAAATCGGAACGCTCACTGACATTTCCCCTATCTGAAAGTCTGATAAACGACGGAAAAATGACTATGTCCAAAAAAACAAATTTTTCAACTTTTTTCAATTTTACCCCCGTGGGATATATATTCTACCCACACACATTTGGAACTCTCTTGGGTTACCCTCACACATATTATTCCCTCAATAAGTGGATATTTTCACAAAAAAGTGAAATTTTCAAAATTCCAGAAAATTGGCTGAAAACAACTAAATATCAAGGTCTCATTGGGCGAATCGCTCGGGAACTGAAATCGAAACACTCACTGACATTTCCCCTATCTGAAAGTCTGATAAACGACGGAAAAATGACTAAGTGCAAAAAAAAATTTTTTTCAACTTTTTTCAATTTTACCCCCGTGGGATATATATTCTACCCACACACATTTGGAACTCTCCTGGGGTACCCTCACACATATTATTCCCTCATTTAGTGGATATTTTCACAAAAAAGTGAAATTTTCAAAAATCCAAAAAATTGGCTGAAAACGACTAAATATCAAGGTCTCATTGGGCGAATCGCTCTGGAACTGAAATTGGAACGCTCACTGACATTTCCCCTATCTGAAAGTCTGATAAACGTTGGAAAAATGACTAAGTCAAAAAAAAAATTTTTTTCAACTTTTTTCAATTTTACCCCCGTGGGATATATATTCTACCCACACACATTTGGAACTCTCGTGGGTTACCCTCACACATATTATTCCCTCATTTAGTGGATATTTTCACAAAAAAGTGAAATTTTCAAAAATCCAGAAAATTTGCTGAAAACGACTAAATATCAAGGTCTCATTGGGCGAATCGCTCTGGAACTGAAATCGGAACGCTCACTGACATTTCCCGTATCTGAAAGTCTGATAAACAATGGAAAAATGACTAAGTCCAAAAAAAAATTTTTTTCAACTTTTTTCAATTTTACCCCCGTGGGATATATATTCTACCCACACACATTTGGAACTCTCCTGGGGTACCCTCACACATATTATTCCCTCATTTAGTGGATATTTTCACAAAAAAGTGAAATTTTCAAAAATACAGAAAATTGGCTGAAAACGACTAAATATCAAGGTCTCATTGGGCGAATCGCTCTAGAACTGAAATCAGAACGCTCACTGACATTTCCCCTATCTGAAAGTCTGATAAACGACGGAAAAATGACTATGTCCAAAAAAACAAATTTTTCAACTTTTTTCAATTTTACCCCCGTGGGATATATATTCTACCCACACACATTTGGAACTCTCTTGGGTTACCCTCACACATATTATTCCCTCAATAAGTGGATATTTTCACAAAAAAGTGAAATTTTCAAAATTCCAGAAAATTGGCTGAAAACGACTAAATATCAAGGTCTCATTGGGCAAATCGCTCGGGAACTGAAATCGGAACGCTCACTGACATTTCCCCTATCTGAAAGTCTGATAAACGTTGGAAAAATGACTAAGTCCAAAAAAAAATTTTTTTCAACTTTTTTCAATTTTACCCCCGTGGGATATATATTCTACCCACACACATTTGGAACTCTCCTGGGGTACCCTCACACATATTATTCCCTCATTTAGTGGATATTTTCACAAAAAAGTGAAATTTTCAAAAATACAGAAAATTGGCTGAAAACGACTAAATATCAAGGTCTCATTGGGCGAATCGCTCTAGAACTGAAATCGGAACGCTCACTGACATTTCCCCTATCTGAAAATCTGATAAACGACGGAAAAGTGACTATGTCCAAAAAAACAAATTTTTCAACTTTTTTCAATTTTACCCCCGTGGGATATATATTCTACCCACACACATTTGGAACTCTCTTGGGTTACCCTCACACATATTATTCCCTCAATAAGTGGATATTTTCACAAAAAAGTGAAATTTTCAAAATTCCAGAAAATTGGCTGAAAACGACTAAATATCAAGGTCTCATTGGGCAAATCGCTCGGGAACTGAAATCGGAACGCTCACTGACATTTCCCCTATCTGAAAGTCTGATAAACGTTGGAAAAATGACTAAGTCCAAAAAAAATTTTTTTAAAATTTTTTCAATTTTACCCCCGTGGGATATATATTCTACCCACACACATTTGGAACTCTCCTGGGGTACCCTCACACATATTATTCCCTCATTTAGTGGATATTTTCACAAAAAAGTGAAATTTTCAAAAATCCAGAAAATTGGCTGAAAACAACTAAATATCAAGGTCTCATTGGGCGAATCGCTCTGGAACTGAAATCGGAACGCTCACTGACATTTCCCCTATCTGAAAGTCTGATAAACAATGGAAAAATGACTAAGTCCAAAAAAAAATTTTTTTCAACTTTTTTCAATTTTACCCCCGTGGGATATATATTCTACCCAAACACATTTGGAACTCTCCTGGGGTACCCTCACACATATTATTCCCTCATTTAGTGGATATTTTCACAAAAAAGTGAAATTTTCAAAAATCCAGAAAACTGGCTGAAAACGACTAAATATCAAGGTCTCATTGGGCGAATCGCTCTGGAACTGAAATCGGAACGCTCACTGACATTTCCCCTATCTGAAAGTCTGATAAACAATGGAAAAATGACTAAGTCCAAAAAAAAATTTTTTTCAACTTTTTTCAATTTTACCCCCGTGGGATATATATTCTACCCACACACATTTGGAACTCTCCTGGGGTACCCTCACACATATTATTCCCTCATTTAGTGGATATTTTCACAAAAAAGTGAAATTTTCAAAAATACAGAAAATTGGCTGAAAACGACTAAATATCAAGGTCTCATTGGGCGAATCGCTCTAGAACTGAAATCGGAACGCTCACTGACATTTCCCCTATCTGAAAGTCTGATAAACGACGGAAAAATGACTATGTCCAAAAAAACAAATTTTTCAACTTTTTTCAATTTTACCCCCGTGGGATATATATTCTACCCACACACATTTGGAACTCTCTTGGGTTACCCTCACACATATTATTCCCTCAATAAGTGGATATTTTCACAAAAAAGTGAAATTTTCAAAATTCCAGAAAATTGGCTGAAAACAACTAAATATCAAGGTCTCATTGGGCGAATCGCTCGGGAACTGAAATCGAAACACTCACTGACATTTCCCCTATCTGAAAGTCTGATAAACGACGGAAAAATGACTAAGTGCAAAAAAAAATTTTTTTCAACTTTTTTCAATTTTACCCCCGTGGGATATATATTCTACCCACACACATTTGGAACTCTCCTGGGGTACCCTCACACATATTATTCCCTCATTTAGTGGATATTTTCACAAAAAAGTGAAATTTTCAAAAATCCAAAAAATTGGCTGAAAACGACTAAATATCAAGGTCTCATTGGGCGAATCGCTCTGGAACTGAAATTGGAACGCTCACTGACATTTCCCCTATCTGAAAGTCTGATAAACGTTGGAAAAATGACTAAGTCAAAAAAAAAATTTTTTTCAACTTTTTTCAATTTTACCCCCGTGGGATATATATTCTACCCACACACATTTGGAACTCTCATGGGTTACCCTCACACATATTATTCCCTCATTTAGTGGATATTTTCACAAAAAAGTGAAATTTTCAAAAATCCAGAAAATTTGCTGAAAACGACTAAATATCAAGGTCTCATTGGGCGAATCGCTCTGGAACTGAAATCGGAACGCTCACTGACATTTCCCGTATCTGAAAGTCTGATAAACAATGGAAAAATGACTAAGTCCAAAAAAAAATTTTTTTCAACTTTTTTCAATTTTACCCCCGTGGGATATATATTCTACCCACACACATTTGGAACTCTCCTGGGGTACCCTCACACATATTATTCCCTCATTTAGTGGATATTTTCACAAAAAAGTGAAATTTTCAAAAATACAGAAAATTGGCTGAAAACGACTAAATATCAAGGTCTCATTGGGCGAATCGCTCTAGAACTGAAATCAGAACGCTCACTGACATTTCCCCTATCTGAAAGTCTGATAAACGACGGAAAAATGACTATGTCCAAAAAAACAAATTTTTCAACTTTTTTCAATTTTACCCCCGTGGGATATATATTCTACCCACACACATTTGGAACTCTCTTGGGTTACCCTCACACATATTATTCCCTCAATAAGTGGATATTTTCACAAAAAAGTGAAATTTTCAAAATTCCAGAAAATTGGCTGAAAACGACTAAATATCAAGGTCTCATTGGGCAAATCGCTCGGGAACTGAAATCGGAACGCTCACTGACATTTCCCCTATCTGAAAGTCTGATAAACGTTGGAAAAATGACTAAGTCCAAAAAAAAATTTTTTTCAACTTTTTTCAATTTTACCCCCGTGGGATATATATTCTACCCACACACATTTGGAACTCTCCTGGGGTACCCTCACACATATTATTCCCTCATTTAGTGGATATTTTCACAAAAAAGTGAAATTTTCAAAAATACAGAAAATTGGCTGAAAACGACTAAATATCAAGGTCTCATTGGGCGAATCGCTCTAGAACTGAAATCGGAACGCTCACTGACATTTCCCCTATCTGAAAATCTGATAAACGACGGAAAAGTGACTATGTCCAAAAAAACAAATTTTTCAACTTTTTTCAATTTTACCCCCGTGGGATATATATTCTACCCACACACATTTGGAACTCTCTTGGGTTACCCTCACACATATTATTCCCTCAATAAGTGGATATTTTCACAAAAAAGTGAAATTTTCAAAATTCCAGAAAATTGGCTGAAAACGACTAAATATCAAGGTCTCATTGGGCAAATCGCTCGGGAACTGAAATCGGAACGCTCACTGACATTTCCCCTATCTGAAAGTCTGATAAACGTTGGAAAAATGACTAAGTCCAAAAAAAATTTTTTTAAAATTTTTTCAATTTTACCCCCGTGGGATATATATTCTACCCACACACATTTGGAACTCTCCTGGGGTACCCTCACACATATTATTCCCTCATTTAGTGGATATTTTCACAAAAAAGTGAAATTTTCAAAAATCCAGAAAACTGGCTGAAAACGACTAAATATCAAGGTCTCATTGGGCGAATCGCTCTGGAACTGAAATCGGAACGCTCACTGACATTTCCCCTATCTGAAAGTCTGATAAACAATGGAGAAATGACTAAGTCCAAAAAAAATTTTTTTTCAACTTTTTTCAATTTTACCCCCGTGGGATATATATTCTACCCACACACATTTGGAAGTCTCCTGGGGTACCCTCACACATATTATTCCCTCATTTAGTGGATATTTTCACAAAAAAGTGAAATTTTCAAAAATACAGAAAATTGGCTGAAAACGACTAAATATCAAGGTCTCATTGGGCGAATCGCTCTAGAACTGAAATCGGAACGCTCACTGACATTTCCCCTATCTGAAAGTCTGATATACGACGGAAAAATGACTGTCCAAAAAAACAAATTTTTCAACTTTTTTCAATTTTACCCCCGTGGGATATATATTCTACCCACACACATTTGGAACTCTCTTGGGTTACCCTCACACATATTATTCCCTCAATAAGTGGATATTTTCACAAAAAAGTGAAATTTTCAAAATTCCAGAAAATTGGCTGAAAACAACTAAATATCAAGGTCTCATTGGGCGAATCGCTCGGGAACTGAAATCGAAACGCTCACTGACATTTCCCCTATCTGAAAGTCTGATAAACGACGGAAAAATGACTAAGTGCAAAAAAAAATTGTTTTCAACTTTTTTCAATTTTACCCCCGTGGGATATATATTCTACCCACACACATTTGGAACTCTCCTGGGGTACCCTCACACATATTATTCCCTCATTTAGTGGATATTTTCACAAAAAAGTGAAATTTTCAAAAATCCAGAAACTTGTCTGAAAACGACTAAATATCAAGGACTCATTGGGCGAATCGCTCTAGAACTGAAATCGGAACGCTCACTGACATTTCCCCTATCTGAAAGTCTGATAAACAATGGAGAAATGACTAAGTCCAAAAAAAAATTTTTTTCAACTTTTTTCAATTTTACCCCCGTGGGATATATATTCTACCCACACACATTTGGAACTCTCCTGGGGTACCCTCACACATATTATTCCCTCATTTAGTGGATATTTTCACAAAAAAGTGAAATTTTCAAAAATCCAGAAAATTGGCTGAAAACGACTAAATATCAAGGTCTCATTGGGCGAATCGCTCTGGAACTGAAATTGGAATGCTCACTGACATTTCCCCTATCTGAAAGTCTGATAAACGTTGGAAAAATGACTAAGTGCAAAAAAAATTTTTTTTCAACTTTTTTCAATTTTACCCCCGTGGGATATATATTCTACCCACACACATTTGGAACTCTCGTGGGTTACCCTCACACATATTATTCCCTCATTTAGTGGATATTTTCACAAAAAAGTGAAATTTTCAAAAATCCAGAAAATTTGCTGAAAACGACTAAATATCAAGGTCTCATTGGGCGAATCGCTCTGGAACTGAAATCGGAACGCTCACTGACATTTCCCCTATCTGAAAGTCTGATAAACAATGGAAAAATGACTAAGTCCAAAAAAATTTTTTTCAACTTTTTTCAATTTTACCCCCGTGGGATATATATTCTACCCACACACATTTGGAACTCTCGTGGGTTACCCTCACACATATTATTCTCTCATTTAGTGGATATTTTCACAAAAAAGTGAAATTTTCAAAATTCAAGAAAATTGGCTGAAAACGACTAAATATCAAGGTGTCATTGGGCGAATCGCTCTGGAACTGAAATCGGAATGCTCACTGACATTTGACCTATCTGAAAGTCTGATAAACGGCGGAAAAATGACTAAGTCCAAAAAAAAATTTTTTTAAACTTTTTTCAATTTTACCCTCGTGGGATATATATTCTACCCACACACATTTGGAACTCTCCTGGGGTACCCTCACACATATTATTCCCTCATTTAGTGGATATTTTCACAAAAAAGTGAAATTTTCAAAAATACAGAAAATTGGCTGAAAACGACTAAATATGAAGGTCTCATTGGGCGAATCGCTCTGGAACTGAAATCGGAACGCTCACTGACATTTCCCCTATCTGAAAGTCTGATAAACGACGGAAAAATGACTGTCCAAAAAAACAAATTTTTCAACTTTTTTCAATTTTACCCCCGTGGGATATATATTCTACCCAAACACATTTGGAACTCTCCTGGGGTACCCTCACACATATTATTCCCTCATTTAGTGGATATTTTCACAAAAAAGTGAAATTTTCAAAAATACAGAAAATTGGCTGAAAACGACTAAATATCAAGGTCTCATTGGGCGAATCGCTCTGGAACTGAAATCGGAATGCTCACTGACATTTGACCTATCTGAAAGTCTGATAAACGGCGGAAAAATGACTAAGTCCAAAAAAAAATTTTTTTAAACTTTTTTCAATTTTACCCCCGTGGGATATATATTCTACCCACACACATTTGGAACTCTCCTGGGGTACCCTCACACATATTATTCCCTCATTTAGTGGATATTTTCACAAAAAAGTGAAATTTTCAAAAATACAGAAAATTGCCTGAAAACGACTAAATATCAAGGTCTCATTGGGCGAATCGCTCTGGAACTGAAATTGGAACGCTCACTGACATTACCCCTATCTGAAAGTCTGATAAACGACGGAAAAATGACTGTCCAAAAAAACAAATTTTTCAACTTTTTTCAATTTTACCCCGTGGGATATATATTCTACCCACACACATTTGGAACTCTCCTGGGGTACCCTCACACATATTATTCCCTCATTTAGTGGATATTTTCACAAAAAAGTGAAATTTTCAAAAATCCAGAAAATTGCCTGAAAACGACTAAATATCAAGGTCTCATTGGGCGAATCGCTCTGGAACTGAAATCGGAACGCTCACTGACATTTCCCCTATCTGAAAGTCTGATAAACGACGGAAAAATGACTATGTCCAAAAAAACAAATTTTTCAACTTTTTTCAATTTTACCCCCGTGGGATATATATTCTACCCACACACATTTGGAACTCTTGTGGGTTACCCTCACACATATTATTCCCTCATTTAGTGGATATTTTCACAAAAAAGTGAAATTTTCAAAAATCCAGAAAATTTGCTGAAAACGACTAAATATCAAGGTCTCATTGGGCGAATCACTCTGGAACTGAAATCGGAACGCTCACTGACATTTCCCCTATCTGAAAGTCTGATAAACAATGGAAAAATGACTAAGTCCAAAAAAAAATTTTTTTCAACTTTTTTCAATTTTACCCCCGTGGGATATATATTCTACCCACACACATTTGGAACTCTCGTGGGTTACCCTCACACATATTATTCTCTCATTTAGTGGATATTTTCACAAAAAAGTGAAATTTTCAAAATTCAAGAAAATTGGCTGAAAACGACTAAATATCAAGGTCTCATTGGGCGAATCTCTCTGGAACTGAAATCGGAACGCTCACTGACATTTCCCCTATCTGAAAGTCTGATAAACGTTGGAAAAATGACTAAGTCCAAAAAAAAATTTTTTTCAACTTTTTTCAATTTTACCCCCGTGGGATATATATTCTACCCACACACATTTGGAACTCTCGTGGGTTACCCTCACACATATTATTCTCTCATTTAGTGGATATTTTCACAAAAAAGTGAAATTTTCAAAATTCAAGAAAATTGGCTGAAAACGACTAAATATCAAGGTCTCATTGGGCGAATCGCTCTGGAACTGAAATCGGAATGCTCACTGACATTTGACCTATCTGAAAGTCTGATAAACGGCGGAAAAATGACTAAGTCCAAAAAAAATTTTTTTTAAATTTTTTCAATTTTACCCCCGTGGGATATATATTCTACCCACACACATTTGGAACTCTCGTGGGTTACCCTCACACATATTATTCCCTCATTTAGTGGATATTTTCACAAAAAAGTGAAATTTTCAAAAATCCAGAAAATTGGCTGAAAACGACTAAATATCAAGGTCTCATTGGGCGAATCACTCTGCAACTGAAATCGGAACGCTCACTGACATTTCCCCTATCTGAAAGTCTGATAAACAATGGAAAAATGACTAAGTCCAAAAAAAAATTTTTTTCAACTTTTTTCAATTTTACCCCCGTGGGATATATATTCTACCCACACACATTTGGAACTCTCCTGGGGTACCCTCACACATATTGTTCCCTCATTTAGTGGATATTTTCACAAAAAAGTGAAATTTTCAAAATTCAAGAAAATTGGCTGAAAACGACTAAATATCAAGGTCTCATTGGGCGAATCTCTCTGGAACTGAAATCGGAACGCTCACTGACATTTCCCCTATCTGAAAGTCTGATAAACGTTGGAAAAATGACTAAGTCCAAAAAAAAATTTTTTTCAACTTTTTTCAATTTTACCCCCGTGGGATATATATTCTACCCACACACATTTGGAACTCTCGTGGGTTACCCTCACACATATTATTCTCTCATTTAGTGGATATTTTCACAAAAAAGTGAAATTTTCAAAATTCAAGAAAATTGGCTGAAAACGACTAAATATCAAGCTCTCATTGGGCGAATCGCTCTGGAACTGAAATCGGAATGCTCACTGACAGTTGACCTATCTGAAAGTCTGATAAACGGCGGAAAAATGACTAAGTGCAAAAAAAAATTTTTTTCAACTTTTTTCAATTTTACCCCCGTGGGATATATATTCTACCCACACACATTTGGAACTCTCGTGGGTTACCCTCACACATATTATTCCCTCATTTAGTGGATATTTTCACAAAAAAGTGAAATTTTCAAAAATCCAGAAAATTTGCTGAAAACGACTAAATATCAAGGTCTCATTGGGCGAATCGCTCTGGAACTGAAATCGGAACGCTCACTGACATTTCCCCTATCTGAAAGTCTGATAAACAATGGAAAAATGACTAAGTGCAAAAAAAAATTTTTTTCAACTTTTTTCAATTTTACCCCCGTGGGATATATATTCTACCCACACACATTTGGAACTCTCGTGGGTTACCCTCACACATATTATTCCCTCATTTAGTGGATATTTTCACAAAAAAGTGAAATTTTCAAAAATCCAGAAAATTTGCTGAAAACGACTAAATATCAAGGTCTCATTGGGCGAATCGCTCTGGAACTGAAATCAGAACGCTCACTGACATTTCCCCTATCTGAAAGTCTGATAAACAATGGAAAAATGACTAAGTCCAAAAAAAAATTTTTTTCAACTTTTTTCAATTTTACCCCCGTGGGATATATATTCTACCCACACACATTTGGAACTCTCGTGGGTTACCCTCACACATATTATTCTCTCATTTAGTGGATATTTTCACAAAAAAGTGAAATTTTCAAAAATCCAGAAAATTTGCTGAAAACGACTAAATATCAAGGTCTCATTGGGCGAATCGCTCTGGAACTGAAATCGGAACGCTCACTGACATTTCCCCTATCTGAAAGTCTGATAAACAATGGAAAAATGACTAAGTCCAAAAAAAAATTTTTTTCAATTTTACCCCCGTGGGATATATATTCTACCCACACACATTTGGAACTCTCGTGGGTTACCCTCACACATATTATTCTCTCATTTAGTTGATATTTTCACAAAAAAGTAAAATTTTCAAAATTCAAGAAAATTGGCTGAAAACGACTAAATATCAAGGTCTCATTGGGCGAATCGCTCTGGAACTGAAATCGGAATGCTCACTGACATTTGACCTATCTGAAAGTCTGATAAACGGCGGAAAAATGACTAAGTCCCAAAAAAATTTTTTTTAAACTTTTTTCAATTTTACCCCCGTGGGATATATATTCTACCCACACACATTTGGAACTCTCCTGGGGTACCCTCACACATATTATTCCCTCATTTAGTGGATATTTTCACAAAAAAGTGAAATTTTCAAAAATACAGAAAATTGGCTGAAAACGACTAAATATCAAGGTCTCATTGGGCGAATCGCTCTGGAACTGAAATCGGAACGCTCACTGACATTTCCCCTATCTGAAAGTCTGATAAACGACGGAAAAATGACTAAGTCCAAAAAAAAATTTTTTTCAACTTTTTTCAATTTTACCCCCGTGGGATATATATTCTACCCACACACATTTGGAACTCTCCTGGGGTACCCTCACACATATTATTCCCTCATTTAGTGGATATTTTCACAAAAAAGTGAAATTTTCAAAAATCCAGAAAATTGGCTGAAAACGACTAAATATCAAGGTCTCATTGGGCGAATCGCTCTGGAACTGAAATCGGAATGCTCACTGACATTTCCCCTATCTGAAAGTCTGATAAACGACGGAAAAATGACTATGTCCAAAAAAACAAATTTTTCAACTTTTTTCAATTTTACCCCGTGGGATATATATTCTACCCACACACATTTGGAACTCTCCTGGGGTACCCTCACACATATTATTCCCTCATTTTGTGGATATTTTCACAAAAAAGTGACATTTTCAAAAATACAGAAAATTGGCTGAAAACGACTAAATATCAAGGTCTCATTGGGCGAATCGCTCTGGAACTGAAATCGGAACGCTCACTGACATTTCCCCTATCTGAAAGTCTGATAAACAATGGAAAAATGACTAAGTGCAAAAAAAAATTTTTTTCAACTTTTTTCAATTTTACCCCCGTGGGATATATATTCTACCCACACACATTTGGAACTCTCGTGGGTTACCCTCACACATATTATTCCCTCATTTAGTGGATATTTTCACAAAAAAGTGAAATTTTCAAAAATCCAGAAAATTTGCTGAAAACGACTAAATATCAAGGTCTCATTGGGCGAATCGCTCTGGAACTGAAATCAGAACGCTCACTGACATTTCCCCTATCTGAAAGTCTGATAAACAATGGAAAAATGACTAAGTCCAAAAAAAAATTTTTTTCAACTTTTTTCAATTTTACCCCCGTGGGATATATATTCTACCCACACACATTTGGAACTCTCGTGGGTTACCCTCACACATATTATTCTCTCATTTAGTGGATATTTTCACAAAAAAGTGAAATTTTCAAAAATCCAGAAAATTTGCTGAAAACGACTAAATATCAAGGTCTCATTGGGCGAATCGCTCTGGAACTGAAATCGGAACGCTCACTGACATTTCCCCTATCTGAAAGTCTGATAAACAATGGAAAAATGACTAAGTCCAAAAAAAAATTTTTTTCAATTTTACCCCCGTGGGATATATATTCTACCCACACACATTTGGAACTCTCGTGGGTTACCCTCACACATATTATTCTCTCATTTAGTTGATATTTTCACAAAAAAGTAAAATTTTCAAAATTCAAGAAAATTGGCTGAAAACGACTAAATATCAAGGTCTCATTGGGCGAATCGCTCTGGAACTGAAATCGGAATGCTCACTGACATTTGACCTATCTGAAAGTCTGATAAACGGCGGAAAAATGACTAAGTCCCAAAAAAATTTTTTTTAAACTTTTTTCAATTTTACCCCCGTGGGATATATATTCTACCCACACACATTTGGAACTCTCCTGGGGTACCCTCACACATATTATTCCCTCATTTAGTGGATATTTTCACAAAAAAGTGAAATTTTCAAAAATACAGAAAATTGGCTGAAAACGACTAAATATCAAGGTCTCATTGGGCGAATCGCTCTGGAACTGAAATCGGAACGCTCACTGACATTTCCCCTATCTGAAAGTCTGATAAACGACGGAAAAATGACTAAGTCCAAAAAAAAATTTTTTTCAACTTTTTTCAATTTTACCCCCGTGGGATATATATTCTACCCACACACATTTGGAACTCTCCTGGGGTACCCTCACACATATTATTCCCTCATTTAGTGGATATTTTCACAAAAAAGTGAAATTTTCAAAAATCCAGAAAATTGGCTGAAAACGACTAAATATCAAGGTCTCATTGGGCGAATCGCTCTGGAACTGAAATCGGAACGCTCACTGACATTTCCCCTATCTGAAAGTCTGATAAACGACGGAAAAATGACTATGTCCAAAAAAACAAATTTTTCAACTTTTTTCAATTTTACCCCGTGGGATATATATTCTACCCACACACATTTGGAACTCTCCTGGGGTACCCTCACACATATTATTCCCTCATTTTGTGGATATTTTCACAAAAAAGTGACATTTTCAAAAATACAGAAAATTGGCTGAAAACGACTAAATATCAAGGTCTCATTGGGCGAATCGCTCTGGAACTGAAATCGGAACGCTCACTGACATTTGACCTATCTGAAAGTCTGATAAACGACGGAAAAATGACTAAGTCCAAAAAAAAAATTTTTTAAACTTTTTTCAATTTTACCCCCGTGGGATATATATTCTACCCACACACATTTGGAACTCTCCTGGGGTACCCTCACACATATTATTCCCTCATTTTGTGAATATTTTCACAAAAAAGTGACATTTTCAAAAATACAGAAAATTGGCTGAAAACGACTAAATATCAAGGTCTCATTGGGCGAATCGCTCTGGAACTGAAATCGGAACGCTCACTGACATTTCCCCTATCTGAAAGTCTGATAAACAATGGAAAAATGAGTAAGTCCAAAAAAAAATTTTTTTCAACTTTTTTCAATTTTACCCCCGTGGGATATATATTCTACCCACACACATTTGGAACTCTCGTGGGTTACCCTCACACATATTATTCTCTCATTTAGTGGATATTTTCACAAAAAAGTGAAATTTTCAAAGTTCAAGAAAATTGGCTGAAAATGACTAAATATCAAGGTCTCATTGGGCGAATCGCTCTGGAACTGAAATCGGAATGCTCACTGACATTTGACCTATCTGAAAGTCTGATAAACGGCGGAAAAATGACTAAGTCCAAAAAAAAATTTTTTTCAACTTTTTTCAATTTTACCCCCGTGGGATATATATTCTACCCACACACATTTGGAACTCTCCTGGGGTACCCTCACACATATTATTCCCTCATTTAGTGGATATTTTCACAAAAAAGTGAAATTTTCAAAAATACAGAAAATTGGCTGAAAACGACTAAATATCAAGGTCTCATTGGGCGAATCGCTCTGGAACTGAAATCGGAACGCTCACTGACATTTCCCCTATCTGAAAGTCTGATAAACAATGGAAAAATGACTAAGTCCAAAAAAAAATTTTTTTCAACTTTTTTCAATTTTACCCCCGTGGGATATATATTCTACCCACACACATTTGGAACTCTCGTGGGTTACCCTCACACATATTATTCTCTCATTTAGTGGATATTTTCACAAAAAAGTGAAATTTTCAAAATTCAAGAAAATTGGCTGAAAATGACTAAATATCAAGGTCTCATTGGGCGAATCGCTCTGGAACTGAAATCGGAATGCTCACTGACATTTGACCTATCTGAAAGTCTGATAAACGGCGGAAAAATGACTAAGTCCAAAAAAAAATTTTTTTCAACTTTTTTCAATTTTACCCCCGTGGGATATATATTCTACCCACACACATTTGGAACTCTCCTGGGGTACCCTCACACATATTATTCCCTCATTTAGTGGATATTTTCACAAAAAAGTGAAATTTTCAAAAATACAGAAAATTGGCTGAAAACGACTAAATATCAAGGTCTCATTGGGCGAATCGCTCTGGAACTGAAATCGGAACGCTCACTGACATTTCCCCTATCTGAAAGTCTGATAAACGACGGAAAAATGACTAAGTCCAAAAAAAAATTTTTTTCAACTTTTTTAAATTTTACCCCCGTCAGATATATATTCTACCCACACACATTTGGAACTCTCCTGGGGTACCCTCACACATATTATTCCCTCATTTAGTGGATATTTTCACAAAAAAGTGAAATTTTCAAAAATCCAGAAAATTGGCTGAAAACGACTAAATATCAAGGTCTCATTGGGCGAATCGCTCTGGAACTGAAATCGGAATGCTCACTGACATTTCCCCTATCTGAAAGTCTGATAAATGACGGAAAAATGACTATGTCCAAAAAAACAAATTTTTCAACTTTTTTCAATTTTACCCCCGTGGGATATATATTCTACCCACACACATTTGGAACTCTCTTGGGTTACCCTCACACATATTATTCCCTCAATAAGTGGATATTTTCACAAAAAAGTGAAATTTTCAAAATTCCAGAAAATTGGCTGAAAACGACTAAATATCAAGGTCTCATTGGGCAAATCGCTCGGGAACTGAAATCGGAACGCTCACTGACATTTCCCCTATCTGAAAGTCTGATAAACGCCGGAAAAATGACTAAGTCCAAAAAAAAATTTTTTTAAACTTTTTTCAATTTTACCCCCGTGGGATATATATTCTACCCACACACATTTGGAACTCTCCTGGGGTACCCTCACACATATTATTCCCTCATTTAGTGGATATTTTCACAAAAAAGTGAAATTTTCAAAAATCCAGAAAATTGGCTGAAAACGACTAAATATCAAGGTCTCATTGGGCGAATCGCTCTGGAATTGAAATCGGAATGCTCACTGACATTTCCCCTATCTGAAAGTCTGATAAATGACGGAAAAATGACTGTCCAAAAAAACAAATTTTTCAACTTTTTTCAATTTTACCCCCGTGGGATATATATTCTACCCACACACATTTGGAACTCTCTTGGGTTACCCTCACACATATTATTCCCTCAATAAGTGGATATTTTCACAAAAAAGTGAAATTTTCAAAATTCCAGAAAATTGGCTGAAAACGACTAAATATCAAGGTCTCATTGGGCAAATCGCTCGGGAACTGAAATCGGAACGCTCACTGACATTTCCCCTATCTGAAAGTCTGATAAACGCCGGAAAAATGACTAAGTCCAAAAAAAAATTTTTTTCAACTTTTTTCAATTTTACCCCCGTGGGATATATATTCTACCCACACACATTTGGAACTCTCCTGGGGTACCCTCACACATATTATTCCCTCATTTAGTGGATATTTTCACAAAAAAGTGAAATTTTCAAAAATCCAGAAAATTGGCTGAAAACGACTAAATATCAAGGTCTCATTGGGCGAATCGCTCTGGAACTGAAATCGGAACGCTCACTGACATTTCCCCTATCTGAAAGTCTGATAAACGACGGAAAAATGACTAAGTCCAAAAAAAAATTTTTTTCAACTTTTTTCAATTTTACCCCCGTCAGATATATATTCTACCCACACACATTTGGAACTCTCCTGGGGTACCCTCACACATATTATTCCCTCATTTAGTGGATATTTTCACCAAAAAGTGAAATTTTCAAAAATCCAGAAAATTGGCTGAAAACGACTAAATATCAAGGTCTCATTGGGCGAATCGCTCTGGAACTGAAATCGGAACGCTCACTGACATTTCCCCTATCTGAAAGTCTGATAAACGACGGAAAAATGACTGTCCAAAAAAACAAATTTTTCAACTTTTTTCAATTTTACCCCCGTGGGATATATATTCTACCCACACACATTTGGAACTCTCCTGGGGTACCCTCACACATATTATTCCCTCATTTTGTGGATATTTTCACAAAAAAGTGAAATTTTCAAAAATACAGAAAATTGGCTGAAAACGACTAAATATCAAGGTCTCATTGGGCGAATCGCTCTGGAACTGAAATCGGAACGCTCACTGACATTTCCCCTATCTGAAAGTCTGATAAACGACGGAAAAATGACTAAGTCCAAAAAAAAATTTTTTTCAACTTTTTTCAATTTTACCCCCGTGGGATATATATTTTACCCACACACATTTGGAACTCTCCTGGGGTACCCTCACACATATTATTCCCTCATTTAGTGGATATTTTCACAAAAAAGTGAAATTTTCAAAAATCCAGAAAATTGGCTGAAAACGACTAAATATCAAGGTCTCATTGGGCGAATCGCTCTGGAACTGAAATCGGAATGCTCACTGACATTTCCCCTATCTGAAAGTCTGATAAATGACGGAAAAATGACTATGTCCAAAAAAACAAATTTTTCAACTTTTTTCAATTTTACCCCCGTGGGATATATATTCTACCCACACACATTTGGAACTCTCTTGGGTTACCCTCACACATATTATTCCCTCAATTAGTGGATATTTTCACAAAAAAGTGAAATTTTCAAAATTCCAGAAAATTGGCTGAAAACGACTAAATATCATTTTCTCATTGGGCAAATCGCTCTGGAACTGAAATCGGAACGCTCACTGACATTTCCCCTATCTGAAAGTCTGATAAACGCCGGAAAAATGACTAAGTCCAAAAAAAAATTTTTTTCAACTTTTTTCAATTTTACCCCCGTGGGATATATATTCTACCCACACACATTTGGAACTCTCCTGGGGTACCCTCACACATATTATTCCCTCATTTAGTGGATATTTTCACAAAAAAGTGAAATTTTCAAAAATCCAGAAAATTGGCTGAAAACGACTAAATATCAAGGTCTCATTGGGCGAATCGCTCTGGAACTGAAATCGGAATGCTCACTGACATTTGACCTATCTGAAAGTCTGATAAACAGCGGAAAAATGATTAAGTTCCAAAAAAAATTTTTTTCAACTTTTTTCAATTTTACCCCCGTGGGATTCTACCCACACACATTTGGAACTCTCCTGGGGTACCCTCACACATATCATTCCCTCATTCAGTGGATATTTTCACAAAAAAGTAAAATTTTCAAAAATCCAGAAAATTGGCTGAAAACGACTAAATATCAAGGACTCATTGGGCAAATCGCTCTGGAACTGAAATCGGAACGCTCACTGACATTTCCCCTATCTGAAAGTCTGATAAACGCCGGAAAAATGACTAAGTCCAAAAAAAATTTTTTTTCAACTTTTTTCAATTTTACCCCCGTGGGATATATATTCTACCCACACACATTTGGAACTCTCCTGGGGTACCCTCACACATATTATTCCCTCATTTAGTAGATATTTTCACAAAAAAGTGAAATTTTCAAAAATACAGAAAATTGGCTGAAAACGACTAAATATCAAGGTCTCATTGGGCGAATCGCTCTGGAACTGAAATTGGAACGCTCACTGACATTTCCCCTATCTGAAAGTCTGATAAACGCCGGAAAAATGACTTAAGTCCAAAAAAAAATTTTTTTCAACTTTTTTCAATTTTACCCCGTGGGATATATATTCTACCCACACACATTTGGAACTCTCCTGGGGTACCCTCACACATATTATTCCCTCATTTAGTGGATATTTTCACAAACAAGTGAAATTTTCAAAAATCCAGAAAATTGTCTGAAAACGACTAAATATCAAGGTCTCATTGGGCGAATCGCTCTGGAACTGAAATCGGAACGCTCACTGACATTTCCCCTATCTGAAAGTCTGATAAACGTTGGAAAAATGACTAAGTCCAAAAAAAAATTTTTTTCAACTTTTTTCAATTTTACCCCCGTGGGATATATATTCTACCCACACACATTTGGAACTCTCCTGGGGTACCCTCACACATATTATTCCCTCACTTAGTGGATATTTTCACAAAAAAGTGAAATTTTCAAATATCCAGAAAATTGGCTGAAAACGACTAAATATCAAGGTCTCATTGGGCGAATCGCTCTGGAACTGAAATCGGAACGCTCACTGACATTTCCCCTATCTGAAAGTCTGATAAACGCCGGAAAAATGACTAAGTCCAAAAAAAAATTTTTTTAAACTTTTTTCAATTTTACCCCCGTGGGATATATATTCTACCCACACACATTTGGAACTCTCCTGGGGTACCCTCACACATATTATTCCCTCACTTAGTGGATATTTTCACAAAAAAGTGAAATTTTCAAATATCCAGAAAATTGGCTGAAAACGACTAAATATCAAGGTCTCATTGGGCGAATCGCTCTGGAACTGAAATCGGAACGCTCACTGACATTTCCCCTATCTGAAAGTCTGATAAACGCCGGAAAAATGACTAAGTCCAAAAAAAAATTTTTTTAAACTTTTTTCAATTTTACCCCCGTGGGATATATATTCTACCCACACACATTTGGAACTCTCCTGGGGTACCCTCACACATATTATTCCCTCATTTAGTGGATATTTTCACAAAAAAGTGAAATTTTCAAAAATCCAGAAAATTGGCTGAAAACGACTAAATATCAAGGTCTCATTGGGCGAATCGCTCTGGAACTGAAATCGGAACGCTCACTGACATTTCCCCTATCTGAAAGTCTGATAAACGATGGAAAAATGACTATGTCCAAAAAAACAAATTTTTCAACTTTTTTCAATTTTACCCCCGTGGGATATATATTCTACCCACACACATTTGGAACTCTCTTGGGTTACCCTCACACATATTATTCCCTCAATAAGTGGATATTTTCACAAAAAAGTGAAATTTTCAAAATTCCAGAAAATTGGCTGAAAACGACTAAATATCAAGGTCTCATTGGGCAAATCGCTCGGAAACTGAAATCAGAACGCTCACTGACATTTCCCCTATCTGAAAGTCTGATAAACGTTGGAAAAATGACTAAGTCCAAAAAAAAATTTTTTTCAACTTTTTTCAATTTTATCCCCGTGGGATATATATTCTACCCACACACATTTGGAACTCTCCTGGGGTACCCTCACACATATTATTCCCTCATTTAGTGGATATTTTCACAAAAAAGTGAAATTTTCAAATATCCAGAAAATTGGCTGAAAACGACTAAATATCAAGGTCTCATTGGGCGAATCGCTCTGGAACTGAAATCGGAACGCTCACTGACATTTCCCCTATCTGAAAGTCTGATAAACGACGGAAAAATGACTATGTCCAAAAAAACAAATTTTTCAACTTTTTTCAATTTTACCCCCGTGGGATATATATTCTACCCACACACATTTGGAACTCTCTTGGGTTACCCTCACACATATTATTCCCTCAATAAGTGGATATTTTCACAAAAAAGTGAAATTTTCAAAATTCCAGAAAATTGGCTGAAAACGACTAAATATCAAGGTCTCATTGGGCAAATCGCTCGGGAACTGAAATCGGAACGCTCACTGACATTTTCCCTATCTGAAAGTCTGATAAACGCCGGAAAAATGACTAAGTCCAAAAAAAAATTTTTTTAAACTTTTTTCAATTTTACCCCCGTGGGATATATATTCTACCCACACACATTTGGAACTCTCCTGGGGTACCCTCACACATATTATTCCCTCATTTAGTGGATATTTTCACAAAAAAGTGAAATTTTCAAAAATCCAGAAAATTGGCTGAAAACGACTAAATATCAAGGTCTCATTGGGCGAATCGCTCTGGAACTGAAATCGGAACGCTCACTGACATTTCCCCTATCTGAAAGTCTGATAAACGACGGAAAAATGACTATGTCCAAAAAAACAAATTTTTCAACTTTTTTCAATTTTACCCCCGTGGGATATATATTCTACCCACACACATTTGGAACTCTCTTGGGTTACCCTCACACATATTATTCCCTCAATAAGTGGATATTTTCACAAAAAAGTGAAATTTTCAAAATTCCAGAAAATTGGCTGAAAACGACTAAATATCAAGGTCTCATTGGGCAAATCGCTCGGAAACTGAAATCAGAACGCTCACTGACATTTCCCCTATCTGAAAGTCTGATAAACGTTGGAAAAATGACTAAGTCCAAAAAAAAATTTTTTTCAACTTTTTTCAATTTTACCCCCGTGGGATATATATTCTACCCACACACATTTGGAACTCTCCTGGGGTACCCTCACACATATTATTCCCTCATTTAGTGGATATTTTCACAAAAAAGTGAAATTTTCAAATATCCAGAAAATTGGCTGAAAACGACTAAATATCAAGGTCTCATTGGGCGAATCGCTCTGGAACTGAAATCGGAACGCTCACTGACATTTCCCCTATCTGAAAGTCTGATAAACGACGGAAAAATGACTATGTCCAAAAAAACAAATTTTTCAACTTTTTTCAATTTTACCCCCGTGGGATATATATTCTACCCACACACATTTGGAACTCTCTTGGGTTACCCTCACACATATTATTCCCTCAATAAGTGGATATTTTCACAAAAAAGTGAAATTTTCAAAATTCCAGAAAATTGGCTGAAAACGACTAAATATCAAGGTCTCATTGGGCAAATCGCTCGGGAACTGAAATCGGAACGCTCACTGACATTTTCCCTATCTGAAAGTCTGATAAACGCCGGAAAAATGACTAAGTCCAAAAAAAAATTTTTTTCAACTTTTTTCAATTTTACCCCCGTGGGATATATATTCTACCCACACACATTTGGAACTCTCCTGGGGTACCCTCACACATATTATTCCCTCATTTAGTGGATATTTTCACAAACAAGTGAAATTTTCAAAATTCCAGAAAATTGGCTGAAAACGACTAAATATCAAGGTCTCATTGGGCAAATCGCTCGGAAACTGAAATCAGAACGCTCACTGACATTTCCCCTATCTGAAAGTCTGATAAACGTTGGAAAAATGACTAAGTCCAAAAAAAAATTTTTTTCAACTTTTTTCAATTTTACCCCCGTGGGATATATATTCTACCCACACACATTTGGAACTCTCCTGGGGTACCCTCACACATATTATTCCCTCATTTAGTGGATATTTTCACAAAAAAGTGAAATTTTCAAATATCCAGAAAATTGGCTGAAAACGACTAAATATCAAGGTCTCATTGGGCGAATCGCTCTGGAACTGAAATCGGAACGCTCACTGACATTTCCCCTATCTGAAAGTCTGATAAACGACGGAAAAATGACTGTCCAAAAAAACAAATTTTTCAACTTTTTTCAATTTTACCCCCGTGGGATATATATTCTACCCACACACATTTGGAACTCTCTTGGGTTACCCTCACACATATTATTCTCTCAATAAGTGGATATTTTCACAAAAAAGTGAAATTTTCAAAATTCCAGAAAATTGGCTGAAAACGACTAAATATCAAGGTCTCATTGGGCAAATCGCTCGGGAACTGAAATCGGAACGCTCACTGACATTTTCCCTATCTGAAAGTCTGATAAACGCCGGAAAAATGACTAAGTCCAAAAAAAAATTTTTTTCAACTTTTTTCAATTTTACCCCCGTGGGATATATATTCTACCCACACACATTTGGAACTCTCCTGGGGTACCCTCACACATATTATTCCCTCATTTAGTGGATATTTTCACAAAAAAGTGAAATTTTCAAAAATCCAGAAAATTGGCTGAAAACGACTAAATATCAAGGTCTCATTGGGCGAATCGCTCTGGAACTGAAATCGGAACGCTCACTGACATTTCCCCTATCTGAAAGTCTGATAAACGTTGGAAAAATGACTAAGTCCAAAAAAAAATTTTTTTCAACTTTTTTCAATTTTACCCCCGTGGGATATATATTCTACCCACACACATTTGGAACTCTCCTGGGGTACCCTCACACATATTATTCCCTCATTTAGTGGATATTTTCACAAACAAGTGAAATTTTCAAAATTCCAGAAAATTGGCTGAAAACGACTAAATATCAAGGTCTCATTGGGCGAATCGCTCTGGAACTGAAATCAGAACGCTCACTGACATTTCCCCTATCTGAAAGTCTGATAAACGACGGAAAAATGACTATGTCCAAAAAAACAAATTTTTCAACTTTTTTCAATTTTACCCCCGTGGGATATATATTCTACCCACACACATTTGGAACTCTCTTGGGTTACCCTCACACATATTATTCCCTCAATAAGTGGATATTTTCACAAAAAAGTGAAATTTTCAAAATTCCAGAAAATTGGCTGAAAACGACTAAATATCAAGGTCTCATTGGGCAAATCGCTCGGAAACTGAAATCAGAACGCTCACTGACATTTCCCCTATCTGAAAGTCTGATAAACGTTGGAAAAATGACTAAGTCCAAAAAAAAATTTTTTTCAACTTTTTTCAATTTTACCCCCGTGGGATATATATTCTACCCACACACATTTGGAACTCTCCTGGGGTACCCTCACACATATTATTCCCTCATTTAGTGGATATTTTCACAAAAAAGTGAAATTTTCAAATATCCAGAAAATTGGCTGAAAACGACTAAATATCAAGGTCTCATTGGGCGAATCGCTCTGGAACTGAAATCGGAACGCTCACTGACATTTCCCCTATCTGAAAGTCTGATAAACGACGGAAAAATGACTATGTCCAAAAAAACAAATTTTTCAACTTTTTTCAATTTTACCCCCGTGGGATATATATTCTACCCACACACATTTGGAACTCTCTTGGGTTACCCTCACACATATTATTCCCTCAATAAGTGGATATTTTCACAAAAAAGTGAAATTTTCAAAATTCCAGAAAATTGGCTGAAAACGACTAAATATCAAGGTCTCATTGGGCAAATCGCTCGGGAACTGAAATCGGAACGCTCACTGACATTTTCCCTATCTGAAAGTCTGATAAACGCCGGAAAAATGACTAAGTCCAAAAAAAAATTTTTTTCAACTTTTTTCAATTTTACCCCCGTGGGATATATATTCTACCCACACACATTTGGAACTCTCCTGGGGTACCCTCACACATATTATTCCCTCATTTAGTGGATATTTTCACAAACAAGTGAAATTTTCAAAATTCCAGAAAATTGGCTGAAAACGACTAAATATCAAGGTCTCATTGGGCAAATCGCTCGGAAACTGAAATCAGAACGCTCACTGACATTTCCCCTATCTGAAAGTCTGATAAACGTTGGAAAAATGACTAAGTCCAAAAAAAAATTTTTTTCAACTTTTTTCAATTTTACCCCCGTGGGATATATATTCTACCCACACACATTTGGAACTCTCCTGGGGTACCCTCACACATATTATTCCCTCATTTAGTGGATATTTTCACAAAAAAGTGAAATTTTCAAATATCCAGAAAATTGGCTGAAAACGACTAAATATCAAGGTCTCATTGGGCGAATCGCTCTGGAACTGAAATCGGAACGCTCACTGACATTTCCCCTATCTGAAAGTCTGATAAACGACGGAAAAATGACTGTCCAAAAAAACAAATTTTTCAACTTTTTTCAATTTTACCCCCGTGGGATATATATTCTACCCACACACATTTGGAACTCTCTTGGGTTACCCTCACACATATTATTCTCTCAATAAGTGGATATTTTCACAAAAAAGTGAAATTTTCAAAATTCCAGAAAATTGGCTGAAAACGACTAAATATCAAGGTCTCATTGGGCAAATCGCTCGGGAACTGAAATCGGAACGCTCACTGACATTTTCCCTATCTGAAAGTCTGATAAACGCCGGAAAAATGACTAAGTCCAAAAAAAAATTTTTTTCAACTTTTTTCAATTTTACCCCCGTGGGATATATATTCTACCCACACACATTTGGAACTCTCCTGGGGTACCCTCACACATATTATTCCCTCATTTAGTGGATATTTTCACAAAAAAGTGAAATTTTCAAAAATCCAGAAAATTGGCTGAAAACGACTAAATATCAAGGTCTCATTGGGCGAATCGCTCTGGAACTGAAATCGGAACGCTCACTGACATTTCCCCTATCTGAAAGTCTGATAAACGTTGGAAAAATGACTAAGTCCAAAAAAAAATTTTTTTCAACTTTTTTCAATTTTACCCCCGTGGGATATATATTCTACCCACACACATTTGGAACTCTCCTGGGGTACCCTCACACATATTATTCCCTCATTTAGTGGATATTTTCACAAACAAGTGAAATTTTCAAAATTCCAGAAAATTGGCTGAAAACGACTAAATATCAAGGTCTCATTGGGCGAATCGCTCTGGAACTGAAATCAGAACGCTCACTGACATTTCCCCTATCTGAAAGTCTGATAAACGACGGAAAAATGACTATGTCCAAAAAAACAAATTTTTCAACTTTTTTCAATTTTACCCCCGTGGGATATATATTCTACCCACACACATTTGGAACTCTCTTGGGTTACCCTCACACATATTATTCCCTCAATAAGTGGATATTTTCACAAAAAAGTGAAATTTTCAAAATTCCAGAAAATTGGCTGAAAACGACTAAATATCAAGGTCTCATTGGGCAAATTGCTCGGGAACTGAAATCGGAACGCTCACTGACATTTTCCCTATCTGAAAGTCTGATAAACGCCGGAAAAATGACTAAGTCCAAAAAAAAATTTTTTTCAACTTTTTTCAATTTTACCCCCGTGGGATATATATTCTACCCACACACATTTGGAACTCTCCTGGGGTACCCTCACACATATTATTCCCTCATTTAGTGGATATTTTCACAAAAAAGTGAAATTTTCAAAAATCCAGAAAATTGGCTGAAAACGACTAAATATCAAGGTCTCATTAGGCGAATCGCTCTGGAACTGAAATCGGAACGCTCACTGACATTTCCCCTATCTGAAAGTCTGATAAACGTTGGAAAAATGACTAAGTCTAAAAAAAAATTTTTTTCAACTTTTTTCAATTTTACCCCCGTGGGATATATATTCTACCAACACACATTTGGAACTCTCCTGGGGTACCCTCACACATATTATTCCCTCATTTAGTGGATATTTTCACAAAAAAGTGAAATTTTCAAAAATCCAGAAAATTGGCTGAAAACGACTAAATATCAAGGTCTCATTGGGCGAATCGCTCTGGAACTGAAATCGGAATGCTCACTGACATTTCCCCTATCTGAAAGTCTGATAAACGACGGAAAAATGACTATGTCCAAAAAAACAAATTTTTCAACTTTTTTCAATTTTACCCCCGTGGGATATATATTCTACCCACACACATTTGGAACTCTCTTGGGTTACCCTCACACATATTATTCCCTCAATAAGTGGATATTTTCACAAAAAAGTGAAATTTTCAAAATTCCAGAAAATTGGCTGAAAACGACTAAATATCAAGGTCTCATTGGGCAAATCGCTCGGGAACTGAAATCGGAACGCTCACTGACATTTTCCCTATCTGAAAGTCTGATAAACGCCGGAAAAATGACTAAGTCCAAAAAAAAATTTTTTTCAACTTTTTTCAATTTTACCCCCGTGGGATATATATTCTACCCACACACATTTGGAACTCTCCTGGGGTACCCTCACACATATTATTCCCTCATTTAGTGGATATTTTCACAAACAAGTGAAATTTTCAAAATTCCAGAAAATTGGCTGAAAACGACTAAATATCAAGGTCTCATTGGGCAAATCGCTCGGAAACTGAAATCAGAACGCTCACTGACATTTCCCCTATCTGAAAGTCTGATAAACGTTGGAAAAATGACTAAGTCCAAAAAAAAATTTTTTTCAACTTTTTTCAATTTTACCCCCGTGGGATATATATTCTACCCACACACATTTGGAACTCTCCTGGGGTACCCTCACACATATTATTCCCTCATTTAGTGGATATTTTCACAAAAAAGTGAAATTTTCAAATATCCAGAAAATTGGCTGAAAACGACTAAATATCAAGGTCTCATTGGGCGAATCGCTCTGGAACTGAAATCGGAACGCTCACTGACATTTCCCCTATCTGAAAGTCTGATAAACGTTGGAAAAATGACTAAGTCCAAAAAAAAATTTTTTTCAACTTTTTTCAATTTTACCCCCGTGGGATATATATTCTACCCACACACATTTGGAACTCTCCTGGGGTACCCTCACACATATTATTCCCTCATTTAGTGGATATTTTCACAAACAAGTGAAATTTTCAAAATTCCAGAAAATTGGCTGAAAACGACTAAATATCAAGGTCTCATTGGGCAAATCGCTCGGGAACTGAAATCAGAACGCTCACTGACATTTCCCCTATCTGAAAGTCTGATAAACGTTGGAAAAATGACTAAGTCCAAAAAAAAATTTTTTTCAACTTTTTTCAATTTTACCCCCGTGGGATATATATTCTACCCACACACATTTGGAACTCTCCTGGGGTACCCTCACACATATTATTCCCTCATTTAGTGGATATTTTCACAAAAAAGTGAAATTTTCAAAAATCCAGAAAATTGGCTGAAAACGACTAAATATCAAGGTCTCATTGGGCGAATCGCTCTGGAACTGAAATCGGAATGCTCACTGACATTTCCCCTATCTGAAAGTCTGATAGACGACGGAAAAATGACTATGTCCAAAAAAACAAATTTTTCAACTTTTTTCAATTTTACCCCCGTGGGATATATATTCTACCCACACACATTTGGAACTCTCTTGGGTTACCCTCACACATATTATTCCCTCAATAAGTGGATATTTTCACAAAAAAGTGAAATTTTCAAAATTCCAGAAAATTGGCTGAAAACGACTAAATATCAAGGTCTCATTGGGCAAATCGCTCGGGAACTGAAATCGGAACGCTCACTGACATTTTCCCTATCTGAAAGTCTGATAAACGCCGGAAAAATGACTAAGTCCAAAAAAAAATTTTTTTCAACTTTTTTCAATTTTACCCCCGTGGGATATATATTCTACCCACACACATTTGGAACTCTCCTGGGGTACCCTCACACATATTATTCCCTCATTTAGTGGATATTTTCACAAACAAGTGAAATTTTCAAAATTCCAGAAAATTGGCTGAAAACGACTAAATATCAAGGTCTCATTGGGCAAATCGCTCGGAAACTGAAATCAGAACGCTCACTGACATTTCCCCTATCTGAAAGTCTGATAAACGTTGGAAAAATGACTAAGTCCAAAAAAAAATTTTTTTCAACTTTTTTCAATTTTACCCCCGTGGGATATATATTCTACCCACACACATTTGGAACTCTCCTGGGGTACCCTCACACATATTATTCCCTCATTTAGTGGATATTTTCACAAAAAAGTGAAATTTTCAAATATCCAGAAAATTGGCTGAAAACGACTAAATATCAAGGTCTCATTGGGCGAATCGCTCTGGAACTGAAATCGGAACGCTCACTGACATTTCCCCTATCTGAAAGTCTGATAAACGTTGGAAAAATGACTAAGTCCAAAAAAAAATTTTTTTCAACTTTTTTCAATTTTACCCCCGTGGGATATATATTCTACCCACACACATTTGGAACTCTCCTGGGGTACCCTCACACATATTATTCCCTCATTTAGTGGATATTTTCACAAACAAGTGAAATTTTCAAAATTCCAGAAAATTGGCTGAAAACGACTAAATATCAAGGTCTCATTGGGCAAATCGCTCGGGAACTGAAATCAGAACGCTCACTGACATTTCCCCTATCTGAAAGTCTGATAAACGTTGGAAAAATGACTAAGTCCAAAAAAAAATTTTTTTCAACTTTTTTCAATTTTACCCCCGTGGGATATATATTCTACCCACACACATTTGGAACTCTCCTGGGGTACCCTCACACATATTATTCCCTCATTTAGTGGATATTTTCACAAAAAAGTGAAATTTTCAAAAATCCAGAAAATTGGCTGAAAACGACTAAATATCAAGGTCTCATTGGGCGAATCGCTCTGGAACTGAAATCGGAATGCTCACTGACATTTCCCCTATCTGAAAGTCTGATAGACGACGGAAAAATGACTATGTCCAAAAAAACAAATTTTTCAACTTTTTTCAATTTTACCCCCGTGGGATATATATTCTACCCACACACATTTGGAACTCTCTTGGGTTACCCTCACACATATTATTCCCTCAATAAGTGGATATTTTCACAAAAAAGTGAAATTTTCAAAATTCCAGAAAATTGGCTGAAAACGACTAAATATCAAGGTCTCATTGGGCAAATCGCTCGGGAACTGAAATCGGAACGCTCACTGACATTTTCCCTATCTGAAAGTCTGATAAACGCCGGAAAAATGACTAAGTCCAAAAAAAAATTTTTTTCAACTTTTTTCAATTTTACCCCCGTGGGATATATATTCTACCCACACACATTTGGAACTCTCCTGGGGTACCCTCACACATATTATTCCCTCATTTAGTGGATATTTTCACAAACAAGTGAAATTTTCAAAATTCCAGAAAATTGGCTGAAAACGACTAAATATCAAGGTCTCATTGGGCAAATCGCTCGGAAACTGAAATCAGAACGCTCACTGACATTTCCCCTATCTGAAAGTCTGATAAACGTTGGAAAAATGACTAAGTCCAAAAAAAAATTTTTTTCAACTTTTTTCAATTTTACCCCCGTGGGATATATATTCTACCCACACACATTTGGAACTCTCCTGGGGTACCCTCACACATATTATTCCCTCATTTAGTGGATATTTTCACAAAAAAGTGAAATTTTCAAATATCCAGAAAATTGGCTGAAAACGACTAAATATCAAGGTCTCATTGGGCGAATCGCTCTGGAACTGAAATCGGAACGCTCACTGACATTTCCCCTATCTGAAAGTCTGATAAACGTTGGAAAAATGACTAAGTCCAAAAAAAAATTTTTTTCAACTTTTTTCAATTTTACCCCCGTGGGATATATATTCTACCCACACACATTTGGAACTCTCCTGGGGTACCCTCACACATATTATTCCCTCATTTAGTGGATATTTTCACAAACAAGTGAAATTTTCAAAATTCCAGAAAATTGGCTGAAAACGACTAAATATCAAGGTCTCATTGGGCAAATCGCTCGGGAACTGAAATCAGAACGCTCACTGACATTTCCCCTATCTGAAAGTCTGATAAACGTTGGAAAAATGACTAAGTCCAAAAAAAAATTTTTTTCAACTTTTTTCAATTTTACCCCCGTGGGATATATATTCTACCCACACACATTTGGAACTCTCCTGGGGTACCCTCACACATATTATTCCCTCATTTAGTGGATATTTTCACAAAAAAGTGAAATTTTCAAATATCCAGAAAATTGGCTGAAAACGACTAAATATCAAGGTCTCATTGGGCGAATCGCTCTGGAACTGAAATCGGAACGCTCACTGACATTTCCCCTATCTGAAAGTCTGATAAACGACGGAAAAATGACTAAGTCCAAAAAAAAATTTTTTTCAACTTTTTTCAATTTTACCCCCGTGGGATATATATTCTACCCACACACATTTGGAACTCTCTTGGGTTACCCTCACACATATTATTCCCTCAATAAGTGGATATTTTCACAAAAAAGTGAAATTTTCAAAATTCCAGAAAATTGGCTGAAAACGACTAAATATCAAGGTCTCATTGGGCAAATTGCTCGGGAACTGAAATCGGAACGCTCACTGACATTTTCCCTATCTGAAAGTCTGATAAACGCCGGAAAAATGACTAAGTCCAAAAAAAAATTTTTTTCAACTTTTTTCAATTTTACCCCCGTGGGATATATATTCTACCCACACACATTTGGAACTCTCCTGGGGTACCCTCACACATATTATTCCCTCATTTAGTGGATATTTTCACAAAAAAGTGAAATTTTCAAAAATCCAGAAAATTGGCTGAAAACGACTAAATATCAAGGTCTCATTAGGCGAATCGCTCTGGAACTGAAATCGGAACGCTCACTGACATTTCCCCTATCTGAAAGTCTGATAAACGTTGGAAAAATGACTAAGTCTAAAAAAAAATTTTTTTCAACTTTTTTCAAGTTTACCCCCGTGGGATATATATTCTACCAACACACATTTGGAACTCTCCTGGGGTACCCTCACACATATTATTCCCTCATTTAGTGGATATTTTCACAAAAAAGTGAAATTTTCAAAAATCCAGAAAATTGGCTGAAAACGACTAAATATCAAGGTCTCATTGGGCGAATCGCTCTGGAACTGAAATCGGAATGCTCACTGACATTTCCCCTATCTGAAAGTCTGATAAACGACGGAAAAATGACTATGTCCAAAAAAACAAATTTTTCAACTTTTTTCAATTTTACCCCCGTGGGATATATATTCTACCCACACACATTTGGAACTCTCTTGGGTTACCCTCACACATATTATTCCCTCAATAAGTGGATATTTTCACAAAAAAGTACAATTTTCAAAATTCCAGAAAATTGGCTGAAAACGACTAAATATCAAGGTCTCATTGGGCAAATCGCTCGGGAACTGAAATCGGAACGCTCACTGACATTTCCCCTATCTGAAAGTCTGATAAACGTTGGAAAAATGACTAAGTCCAAAAAAAAATTTTTTTCAACTTTTTTCAATTTTACCCCCGTGGGATATATATTCTACCCACACACATTTGGAACTCTCCTGGGGTACCCTCACACATATTATTCCCTCATTTAGTGGATATTTTCACAAAAAAGTGAAATTTTCAAATATCCAGAAAATTGGCTGAAAACGACTAAATATCAAGGTCTCATTGGGCGAATCGCTCTGGAACTGAAATCGGAACGCTCACTGACATTTCCCCTATCTGAAAGTCTGATAAACGACGGAAAAATGACTGTCCAAAAAAACAAATTTTTCAACTTTTTTCAATTTTACCCCCGTGGGATATATATTCTACCCACACACATTTGGAACTCTCTTGGGTTACCCTCACACATATTATTCTCTCAATAAGTGGATATTTTCACAAAAAAGTGAAATTTTCAAAATTCCAGAAAATTGGCTGAAAACGACTAAATATCAAGGTCTCATTGGGCAAATCGCTCGGGAACTGAAATCGGAACGCTCACTGACATTTTCCCTATCTGAAAGTCTGATAAACGCCGGAAAAATGACCAAGTCCAAAAAAAAATTTTTTTCAACTTTTTTCAATTTTACCCCCGTGGGATATATATTCTACCCACACACATTTGGAACTCTCCTGGGGTACCCTCACACATATTATTCCCTCATTTAGTGGATATTTTCACAAAAAAGTGAAATTTTCAAAAATCCAGAAAATTGGCTGAAAACGACTAAATATCAAGGTCTCATTGGGCGAATCGCTCTGGAACTGAAATCGGAACGCTCACTGACATTTCCCCTATCTGAAAGTCTGATAAACGTTGGAAAAATGACTAAGTCCAAAAAAAAATTTTTTTCAACTTTTTTCAATTTTACCCCCGTGGGATATATATTCTACCCACACACATTTGGAACTCTCCTGGGGTACCCTCACACATATTATTCCCTCATTTAGTGGATATTTTCACAAACAAGTGAAATTTTCAAAATTCCAGAAAATTGGCTGAAAACGACTAAATATCAAGGTCTCATTGGGCAAATCGCTCGGGAACTGAAATCAGAACGCTCACTGACATTTCCCCTATCTGAAAGTCTGATAAACGTTGGAAAAATGACTAAGTCCAAAAAAAAATTTTTTTCAACTTTTTTCAATTTTACCCCCGTGGGATATATATTCTACCCACACACATTTGGAACTCTCCTGGGGTACCCTCACACATATTATTCCCTCATTTAGTGGATATTTTCACAAAAAAGTGAAATTTTCAAATATCCAGAAAATTGGCTGAAAACGACTAAATATCAAGGTCTCATTGGGCGAATCGCTCTGGAACTGAAATCGGAACGCTCACTGACATTTCCCCTATCTGAAAGTCTGATAAACGACGGAAAAATGACTATGTCCAAAAAAACAAATTTTTCAACTTTTTTCAATTTTACCCCCGTGGGATATATATTCTACCCACACACATTTGGAACTCTCTTGGGTTACCCTCACACATATTATTCCCTCAATAAGTGGATATTTTCACAAAAAAGTGAAATTTTCAAAATTCCAGAAAATTGGCTGAAAACGACTAAATATCAAGGTCTCATTGGGCAAATTGCTCGGGAACTGAAATCGGAACGCTCACTGACATTTTCCCTATCTGAAAGTCTGATAAACGCCGGAAAAATGACTAAGTCCAAAAAAAAATTTTTTTCAACTTTTTTCAATTTTACCCCCGTGGGATATATATTCTACCCACACACATTTGGAACTCTCCTGGGGTACCCTCACACATATTATTCCCTCATTTAGTGGATATTTTCACAAAAAAGTGAAATTTTCAAAAATCCAGAAAATTGGCTGAAAACGACTAAATATCAAGGTCTCATTAGGCGAATCGCTCTGGAACTGAAATCGGAACGCTCACTGACATTTCCCCTATCTGAAAGTCTGATAAACGTTGGAAAAATGACTAAGTCTAAAAAAAAATTTTTTTCAACTTTTTTCAATTTTACCCCCGTGGGATATATATTCTACCAACACACATTTGGAACTCTCCTGGGGTACCCTCACACATATTATTCCCTCATTTAGTGGATATTTTCACAAAAAAGTGAAATTTTCAAAAATCCAGAAAATTGGCTGAAAACGACTAAATATCAAGGTCTCATTGGGCGAATCGCTCTGGAACTGAAATCGGAATGCTCACTGACATTTCCCCTATCTGAAAGTCTGATAAACGACGGAAAAATGACTATGTCCAAAAAAACAAATTTTTCAACTTTTTTCAATTTTACCCCCGTGGGATATATATTCTACCCACACACATTTGGAACTCTCTTGGGTTACCCTCACACATATTATTCCCTCAATAAGTGGATATTTTCACAAAAAAGTGAAATTTTCAAAATTCCAGAAAATTGGCTGAAAACGACTAAATATCAAGGTCTCATTGGGCAAATCGCTCGGGAACTGAAATCGGAACGCTCACTGACATTTTCCCTATCTGAAAGTCTGATAAACGCCGGAAAAATGACTAAGTCCAAAAAAAAATTTTTTTCAACTTTTTTCAATTTTACCCCCGTGGGATATATATTCTACCCACACACATTTGGAACTCTCCTGGGGTACCCTCACACATATTATTCCCTCATTTAGTGGATATTTTCACAAACAAGTGAAATTTTCAAAATTCCAGAAAATTGGCTGAAAACGACTAAATATCAAGGTCTCATTGGGCAAATCGCTCGGAAACTGAAATCAGAACGCTCACTGACATTTCCCCTATCTGAAAGTCTGATAAACGTTGGAAAAATGACTAAGTCCAAAAAAAAATTTTTTTCAACTTTTTTCAATTTTACCCCCGTGGGATATATATTCTACCCACACACATTTGGAACTCTCCTGGGGTACCCTCACACATATTATTCCCTCATTTAGTGGATATTTTCACAAAAAAGTGAAATTTTCAAATATCCAGAAAATTGGCTGAAAACGACTAAATATCAAGGTCTCATTGGGCGAATCGCTCTGGAACTGAAATCGGAACGCTCACTGACATTTCCCCTATCTGAAAGTCTGATAAACGTTGGAAAAATGACTAAGTCCAAAAAAAAATTTTTTTCAACTTTTTTCAATTTTACCCCCGTGGGATATATATTCTACCCACACACATTTGGAACTCTCCTGGGGTACCCTCACACATATTATTCCCTCATTTAGTGGATATTTTCACAAACAAGTGAAATTTTCAAAATTCCAGAAAATTGGCTGAAAACGACTAAATATCAAGGTCTCATTGGGCAAATCGCTCGGGAACTGAAATCAGAACGCTCACTGACATTTCCCCTATCTGAAAGTCTGATAAACGTTGGAAAAATGACTAAGTCCAAAAAAAAATTTTTTTCAACTTTTTTCAATTTTACCCCCGTGGGATATATATTCTACCCACACACATTTGGAACTCTCCTGGGGTACCCTCACACATATTATTCCCTCATTTAGTGGATATTTTCACAAAAAAGTGAAATTTTCAAATATCCAGAAAATTGGCTGAAAACGACTAAATATCAAGGTCTCATTTGGCGAATCGCTCTGGAACTGAAATCGGAACGCTCACTGACATTTCCCCTATCTGAAAGTCTGATAAACGACGGAAAAATGACTATGTCCAAAAAAACAAATTTTTCAACTTTTTTCAATTTTACCCCCGTGGGATATATATTCTACCCACACACATTTGGAACTCTCTTGGGTTACCCTCACACATATTATTCCCTCAATAAGTGGATATTTTCACAAAAAAGTGAAATTTTCAAAATTCCAGAAAATTGGCTGAAAACGACTAAATATCAAGGTCTCATTGGGCAAATTGCTCGGGAACTGAAATCGGAACGCTCACTGACATTTTCCCTATCTGAAAGTCTGATAAACGCCGGAAAAATGACTAAGTCCAAAAAAAAATTTTTTTCAACTTTTTTCAATTTTACCCCCGTGGGATATATATTCTACCCACACACATTTGGAACTCTCCTGGGGTACCCTCACACATATTATTCCCTCATTTAGTGGATATTTTCACAAAAAAGTGAAATTTTCAAAAATCCAGAAAATTGGCTGAAAACGACTAAATATCAAGGTCTCATTAGGCGAATCGCTCTGGAACTGAAATCGGAACGCTCACTGACATTTCCCCTATCTGAAAGTCTGATAAACGTTGGAAAAATGACTAAGTCTAAAAAAAAATTTTTTTCAACTTTTTTCAAGTTTACCCCCGTGGGATATATATTCTACCAACACACATTTGGAACTCTCCTGGGGTACCCTCACACATATTATTCCCTCATTTAGTGGATATTTTCACAAAAAAGTGAAATTTTCAAAAATCCAGAAAATTGGCTGAAAACGACTAAATATCAAGGTCTCATTGGGCGAATCGCTCTGGAACTGAAATCGGAATGCTCACTGACATTTCCCCTATCTGAAAGTCTGATAAACGACGGAAAAATGACTATGTCCAAAAAAACAAATTTTTCAACTTTTTTCAATTTTACCCCCGTGGGATATATATTCTACCCACACACATTTGGAACTCTCTTGGGTTACCCTCACACATATTATTCCCTCAATAAGTGGATATTTTCACAAAAAAGTACAATTTTCAAAATTCCAGAAAATTGGCTGAAAACGACTAAATATCAAGGTCTCATTGGGCAAATCGCTCGGGAACTGAAATCGGAACGCTCACTGACATTTCCCCTATCTGAAAGTCTGATAAACGTTGGAAAAATGACTAAGTCAAAAAAAATTTTTTTTTTAATTTTTTCAATTTTACCCCCGTGGGATATATATTCTACCCACACACATTTGGAACTCTCCTGGGGTACCCTCACACATATTATTCCCTCATTTAGTGGATATTTTCACAAAAAAGTGAAATTTTCAAAATTCCAGAAAATTGGCTGAAAACGACTAAATATCAAGGTCTCATTGGGCAAATCGCTCGGGAACTGAAATCGGAATGCTCACTGACATTTCCCCTATCTGAAAGTCTGATAAACGCCGGAAAAATGACTAAGTCCAAAAAAAAATTTTTTTCAACTTTTTTCAATTTTACCCCCGTGGGATATATATTCTACCCACACACATTTGGAACTCTCCTGGGGTACCCTCACACATATTATTCCCTCATTTAGTGGATATTTTCACAAAAAAGTGAAATTTTCAAAAATCCAGAAAATTGGCTGAAAACGACTAAATATCAAGGTCTCATTAGGCGAATCGCTCTGGAACTGAAATCGGAACGCTCACTGACATTTCCCCTATCTGAAAGTCTGATAAACGTTGGAAAAATGACTAAGTCCAAAAAAAAATTTTTTTCAACTTTTTTCAATTTTACCCCCGTGGGATATATATTCTACCAACACACATTTGGAACTCTCCTGGGGTACCCTCACACATATTATTCCCTCATTTAGTGGATATTTTCACAAAAAAGTGAAATTTTCAAAAATCCAGAAAATTGGCTGAAAACGACTAAATATCAAGGTCTCATTGGGCGAATCTCTCTGGAACTGAAATCGGAATGCTCACTGAAAGTCTGATAAACGGAAAAATGACTAAGTCCAAAAAAAATTTTTTTTCAACTTTTTTCAATTTTACCCCCGTGGGATATATATTCTACCCACACACATTTGGAACTCTCCTGGGGTACCCTCACACATATTATTCCCTCATTTAGTGGATATTTTCACAAAAAAGTGAAATTTTCAAAAATCCAGAAAATTGGCTGAAAACGACTAAATATCAAGGTCTCATTGGGCGAATCGCTCTGAAACTGAAATCGGAATGCTCACTGACATTTCCCCTATCTGAAAGTCTGATAAACGACGGAAAAATGACTATGTCCAAAAAAACAAATTTTTCAACTTTTTTCAATTTTACCCCCGTGGGATATATATTCTACCCACACACATTTGGAACTCTCTTGGGTTACCCTCACACATATTATTCCCTCAATAAGTGGATATTTTCACAAAAAAGTGAAATTTTCAAAATTCCAGAAAATTGGCTGAAAACGACTAAATTTCAAGGTCTCATTGGGCAAATCGCTCGGGAACTGAAATCGGAACGCTCACTGACATTTCCCCTATCTGAAAGTCTGATAAACGCCGGAAAAATGACTAAGTCCAAAAAAAAATTTTTTTCAACTTTTTTCAATTTTACCCCCGTGGGATATATATTCTACCAACACACATTTGGAACTCTCCTGGGGTACCCTCACACATATTATTCCCTCATTTAGTGGATATTTTCACAAAAAAGTGAAATTTTCAAAAATCCAGAAAATTGGCTGAAAACGACTAAATATCAAGGTCTCATTGGGCGAATCTCTCTGGAACTGAAATCGGAATGCTCACTGAAAGTCTGATAAACGGAAAAATGACTAAGTCCAAAAAAAATTTTTTTTCAACTTTTTTCAATTTTACCCCCGTGGGATATATATTCTACCCACACACATTTGGAACTCTCCTGGGGTACCCTCACACATATTATTCCCTCATTTAGTGGATATTTTCACAAAAAAGTGAAATTTTCAAAAATCCAGAAAATTGGCTGAAAACGACTAAATATCAAGGTCTCATTGGGCGAATCGCTCTGAAACTGAAATCGGAATGCTCACTGACATTTCCCCTATCTGAAAGTCTGATAAACGACGGAAAAATGACTATGTCCAAAAAAACAAATTTTTCAACTTTTTTCAATTTTACCCCCGTGGGATATATATTCTACCCACACACATTTGGAACTCTCTTGGGTTACCCTCACACATATTATTCCCTCAATAAGTGGATATTTTCACAAAAAAGTGAAATTTTCAAAATTCCAGAAAATTGGCTGAAAACGACTAAATTTCAAGGTCTCATTGGGCAAATCGCTCGGGAACTGAAATCGGAACGCTCACTGAAATTTCCCCTATCTGAAAGTCTGATAAACGCCGGAAAAATGACTAAGTCCAAAAAACAATTTTTTTCAACTTTTTTCAATTTTACCCCCGTGGGATATATATTCTACCCACACACATTTGGAACTCTCCTGGGGTACCCTCACACATATTATTCCCTCATTTAGTGGATATTTTCACAAAAAAGTGAAATTTTCAAAAATCCAGAAAATTGGCTGAAAACGACTAAATATCAAGGTCTCATTGGGCGAATCTCTCTGGAACTGAAATCGGAATGCTCACTGAAAGTCTGATAAACGGAAAAATGACTAAGTCCAAAAAAAATTTTTTTTCAACTTTTTTCAATTTTACCCCCGTGGGATATATATTCTACCCACACACATTTGGAACTCTCCTGGGGTACCCTCACACATATTATTCCCTCATTTAGTGGATATTTTCACAAAAAAGTGAAATTTTCAAAAATCCAGAAAATTGGCTGAAAACGACTAAATATCAAGGTCTCATTGGGCGAATCGCTCTGAAACTGAAATCGGAATGCTCACTGACATTTCCCCTATCTGAAAGTCTGATAAACGACGGAAAAATGACTATGTCCAAAAAAACAAATTTTTCAACTTTTTTCAATTTTACCCCCGTGGGATATATATTCTACCCACACACATTTGGAACTCTCTTGGGTTACCCTCACACATATTATTCCCTCAATAAGTGGATATTTTCACAAAAAAGTGAAATTTTCAAAATTCCAGAAAATTGGCTGAAAACGACTAAATTTCAAGGTCTCATTGGGCAAATCGCTCGGGAACTGAAATCGGAACGCTCACTGACATTTCCCCTATCTGAAAGTCTGATAAACGCCGGAAAAATGACTAAGTCCAAAAAACAATTTTTTTCAACTTTTTTCAATTTTACCCCCGTGGGATATATATTCTACCCACACACATTTGGAACTCTCCTGGGGTACCCTCACACATATTATTCCCTCATTTAGTGGATATTTTCACAAAAAAAGTGAAATTTTCAAAAATCCAGAAAATTGGCTGAAAACGACTAAATATCAAGGTCTCATTGGGCGAATCGCTCTGGAACTGAAATCGGAACGCTCACTTACATTTCCCCTATCTGAAAGTCTGATAAACGACGGAAAAATGACTATGTCCAAAAAAACAAATTTTTCAACTTTTTTCAATTTTACCCCCGTGGGATATATATTCTACCCACACACATTTGGAACTCTCTTGGGTTACCCTCACACATATTATTCCCTCAATAAGTGGATATTTTCACAAAAAAGTACAATTTTCAAAATTCCAGAAAATTGGCTGAAAATGACTAAATATCAAGGTCTCATTGGGCAAATCGCTCGGGAACTGAAATCGGAACGCTCACTGACATTTCCCCTATCTGAAAGTCTGATAAACGTTGGAAAAATGACTAAGTCAAAAAAAATTTTTTTTTTAATTTTTTCAATTTTACCCCCGTGGGATATATATTCTACCCACACACATTTGGAACTCTCCTGGGGTACCCTCACACATATTATTCCCTCATTTAGTGGATATTTTCACAAAAAAGTGAAATTTTCAAAATTCCAGAAAATTGGCTGAAAACGACTAAATATCAAGGTCTCATTGGGCAAATCGCTCGGGAACTGAAATCGGAACGCTCACTGACATTTCCCCTATCTGAAAGTCTGATACACGCCGGAAAAATGACTAAGTCCAAAAAAAAATTTTTTTCAACTTTTTTCAATTTTACCCCCGTGGGATATATATTCTACCCACACACATTTGGAACTCTCCTGGGGTACCCTCACACATATTATTCCCTCATTTAGTGGATATTTTCACAAAAAAGTGAAATTTTCAAAAATCCAGAAAATTGGCTGAAAACGACTAAATATCAAGGTCTCATTGGGCGAATCGCTCTGGAACTGAAATCGGAACGCTCACTGACATTTCCCCTATCTGAAAGTCTGATAAACGACGGAAAAATGACTATGTCCAAAAAAACAAATTTTTCAACTTTTTTCAATTTTACCCCCGTGGGATATATATTCTACCCACACACATTTGGAACTCTCTTGGGTTACCCTCACACATATTATTCCCTCAATAAGTGGATATTTTCACAAAAAAGTGAAATTTTCAAAATTCCAGAAAATTGGCTGAAAACGACTAAATTTCAAGGTCTCATTGGGCAAATCGCTCGGGAACTGAAATCGGAACGCTCACTGACATTTCCCCTATCTGAAAGTCTGATAAACGCCGGAAAAATGACTAAGTCCAAAAAAAAATTTTTTTCAACTTTTTTCAATTTTACCCCCGTGGGATATATATTCTACCAACACACATTTGGAACTCTCCTGGGGTACCCTCACACATATTATTCCCTCATTTAGTGGATATTTTCACAAAAAAGTGAAATTTTCAAAAATCCAGAAAATTGGCTGAAAACGACTAAATATCAAGGTCTCATTGGGCGAATCTCTCTGGAACTGAAATCGGAATGCTCACTGAAAGTCTGATAAACGGAAAAATGACTAAGTCCAAAAAAAATTTTTTTTCAACTTTTTTCAATTTTACCCCCGTGGGATATATATTCTACCCACACACATTTGGAACTCTCCTGGGGTACCCTCACACATATTATTCCCTCATTTAGTGGATATTTTCACAAAAAAGTGAAATTTTCAAAAATCCAGAAAATTGGCTGAAAACGACTAAATATCAAGGTCTCATTGGGCGAATCGCTCTGAAACTGAAATCGGAATGCTCACTGACATTTCCCCTATCTGAAAGTCTGATAAACGACGGAAAAATGACTATGTCCAAAAAAACAAATTTTTCAACTTTTTTCAATTTTACCCCCGTGGGATATATATTCTACCCACACACATTTGGAACTCTCTTGGGTTACCCTCACACATATTATTCCCTCAATAAGTGGATATTTTCACAAAAAAGTGAAATTTTCAAAATTCCAGAAAATTGGCTGAAAACGACTAAATTTCAAGGTCTCATTGGGCAAATCGCTCGGGAACTGAAATCGGAACGCTCACTGAAATTTCCCCTATCTGAAAGTCTGATAAACGCCGGAAAAATGACTAAGTCCAAAAAACAATTTTTTTCAACTTTTTTCAATTTTACCCCCGTGGGATATATATTCTACCCACACACATTTGGAACTCTCCTGGGGTACCCTCACACATATTATTCCCTCATTTAGTGGATATTTTCACAAAAAAGTGAAATTTTCAAAAATCCAGAAAATTGGCTGAAAACGACTAAATATCAAGGTCTCATTGGGCGAATCTCTCTGGAACTGAAATCGGAATGCTCACTGAAAGTCTGATAAACGGAAAAATGACTAAGTCCAAAAAAAATTTTTTTTCAACTTTTTTCAATTTTACCCCCGTGGGATATATATTCTACCCACACACATTTGGAACTCTCCTGGGGTACCCTCACACATATTATTCCCTCATTTAGTGGATATTTTCACAAAAAAGTGAAATTTTCAAAAATCCAGAAAATTGGCTGAAAACGACTAAATATCAAGGTCTCATTGGGCGAATCGCTCTGAAACTGAAATCGGAATGCTCACTGACATTTCCCCTATCTGAAAGTCTGATAAACGACGGAAAAATGACTATGTCCAAAAAAACAAATTTTTCAACTTTTTTCAATTTTACCCCCGTGGGATATATATTCTACCCACACACATTTGGAACTCTCTTGGGTTACCCTCACACATATTATTCCCTCAATAAGTGGATATTTTCACAAAAAAGTGAAATTTTCAAAATTCCAGAAAATTGGCTGAAAACGACTAAATTTCAAGGTCTCATTGGGCAAATCGCTCGGGAACTGAAATCGGAACGCTCACTGACATTTCCCCTATCTGAAAGTCTGATAAACGCCGGAAAAATGACTAAGTCCAAAAAACAATTTTTTTCAACTTTTTTCAATTTTACCCCCGTGGGATATATATTCTACCCACACACATTTGGAACTCTCCTGGGGTACCCTCACACATATTATTCCCTCATTTAGTGGATATTTTCACAAAAAAAGTGAAATTTTCAAAAATCCAGAAAATTGGCTGAAAACGACTAAATATCAAGGTCTCATTGGGCGAATCGCTCTGGAACTGAAATCGGAACGCTCACTTACATTTCCCCTATCTGAAAGTCTGATAAACGACGGAAAAATGACTATGTCCAAAAAAACAAATTTTTCAACTTTTTTCAATTTTACCCCCGTGGGATATATATTCTACCCACACACATTTGGAACTCTCTTGGGTTACCCTCACACATATTATTCCCTCAATAAGTGGATATTTTCACAAAAAAGTACAATTTTCAAAATTCCAGAAAATTGGCTGAAAATGACTAAATATCAAGGTCTCATTGGGCAAATCGCTCGGGAACTGAAATCGGAACGCTCACTGACATTTCCCCTATCTGAAAGTCTGATAAACGTTGGAAAAATGACTAAGTCAAAAAAAATTTTTTTTTTAATTTTTTCAATTTTACCCCCGTGGGATATATATTCTACCCACACACATTTGGAACTCTCCTGGGGTACCCTCACACATATTATTCCCTCATTTAGTGGATATTTTCACAAAAAAGTGAAATTTTCAAAATTCCAGAAAATTGGCTGAAAACGACTAAATATCAAGGTCTCATTGGGCAAATCGCTCGGGAACTGAAATCGGAACGCTCACTGACATTTCCCCTATCTGAAAGTCTGATACACGCCGGAAAAATGACTAAGTCCAAAAAAAAATTTTTTTCAACTTTTTTCAATTTTACCCCCGTGGGATATATATTCTACCCACACACATTTGGAACTCTCCTGGGGTACCCTCACACATATTATTCCCTCATTTAGTGGATATTTTCACAAAAAAGTGAAATTTTCAAAAATCCAGAAAATTGGCTGAAAACGACTAAATATCAAGGTCTCATTGGGCGAATCGCTCTGGAACTGAAATCGGAACGCTCACTGACATTTCCCCTATCTGAAAGTCTGATAAACGACGGAAAAATGACTATGTCCAAAAAAACAAATTTTTCAACTTTTTTCAATTTTACCCCCGTGGGATATATATTCTACCCACACACATTTGGAACTCTCTTGGGTTACCCTCACACATATTATTCCCTCAATAAGTGGATATTTTCACAAAAAAGTACAATTTTCAAAATTCCAGAAAATTGGCTGAAAACGACTAAATATCAAGGTCTCATTGGGCAAATCGCTCGGGAACTGAAATCGGAACGCTCACTGACATTTCCCCTATCTGAAAGTCTGATAAACGTTGGAAAAATGACTAAGTCCAAAAAAATTTTTTTTTAAATTTTTTCAATTTTACCCCCGTGGGATATATATTCTACCCACACACATTTGGAACTCTCCTGGGGTACCCTCACACATATTATTCCCTCATTTAGTGGATATTTTCACAAAAAAGTGAAATTTTCAAAAATCCAGAAAATTGGCTGAAAACGACTAAATATCAAGGTCTCATTGGGCAAATCGCTCGGGAACTGAAATCGGAACGCTCACTGACATTTCCCCTATCTGAAAGTCTGATAAACGTTGGAAAAATGACTAAGTCCAAAAAAATTTTTTTTTAAATTTTTTCAATTTTACCCCCGTGGGATATATATTCTACCCACACACATTTGGAACTCTCCTGGGGTACCCTCACACATATTATTCCCTCATTTAGTGGATATTTTCACAAAAAAGTGAAATTTTCAAAAATCCAGAAAATTGGCTGAAAACGACTAAATATCAAGGTCTCATTAGGCGAATCGCTCTGGAACTGAAATCGGAACGCTCACTGACATTTCCCCTATCTGAAAGTCTGATAAACGTTGGAAAAATGACTAAGTCCAAAAAAAAATTTTTTTCAACTTTTTTCAATTTTACCCCCGTGGGATATATATTCTACCAACACACATTTGGAACTCTCCTGGGGTACCCTCACACATATTATTCCCTCATTTAGTGGATATTTTCACAAAAAAGTGAAATTTTCAAAAATCCAGAAAATTGGCTGAAAATGACTAAATATCAAGGTCTCATTGGGCGAATCTCTCTGGAACTGAAATCGGAATGCTCACTGAAAGTCTGATAAACGGAAAAATGACTAAGTCCAAAAAAAATTTTTTTTCAACTTTTTTCAATTTTACCCCCGTGGGATATATATTCTACCCACACACATTTGGAACTCTCCTGGGGTACCCTCACACATATTATTCCCTCATTTAGTGGATATTTTCACAAAAAAGTGAAATTTTCAAAAATCCAGAAAATTGGCTGAAAACGACTAAATATCAAGGTCTCATTGGGCGAATCGCTCTGAAACTGAAATCGGAATGCTCACTGACATTTCCCCTATCTGAAAGTCTGATAAACGACGGAAAAATGACTATGTCCAAAAAAACAAATTTTTCAACTTTTTTCAATTTTACCCCCGTGGGATATATATTCTACCCACACACATTTGGAACTCTCTTGGGTTACCCTCACACATATTATTCCCTCAATAAGTGGATATTTTCACAAAAAAGTGAAATTTTCAAAATTCCAGAAAATTGGCTGAAAACGACTAAATTTCAAGGTCTCATTGGGCAAATCGCTCGGGAACTGAAATCGGAACGCTCACTGACATTTCCCCTATCTGAAAGTCTGATAAACGCCGGAAAAATGACTAAGTCCAAAAACCAATTTTTTTCAACTTTTTTCAATTTTACCCCCGTGGGATATATATTCTACCCACACACATTTGGAACTCTCCTGGGGTACCCTCACACATATTATTCCCTCATTTAGTGGATATTTTCACAAAAAAGTGAAATTTTCAAAAATCCAGAAAATTGGCTGAAAACGACTAAATATCAAGGTCTCATTGGGCGAATCTCTCTGGAACTGAAATCTGAATGCTCACTGAAAGTCTGATAAACGGAAAAATGACTAAGTCCAAAAAAAATTTTTTTTCAACTTTTTTCAATTTTACCCCCGTGGGATATATATTCTACCCACACACATTTGGAACTCTCCTGGGGTACCCTCACACATATTATTCCCTCATTTAGTGGATATTTTCACAAAAAAGTGAAATTTTCAAAAATCCAGAAAATTGGCTGAAAACGACTAAATATCAAGGTCTCATTGGGCGAATCGCTCTGAAACTGAAATCGGAATGCTCACTGACATTTCCCCTATCTGAAAGTCTGATAAACGACGGAAAAATGACTATGTCCAAAAAAACAAATTTTTCAACTTTTTTCAATTTTACCCCCGTGGGATATATATTCTACCCACACACATTTGGAACTCTCTTGGGTTACCCTCACACATATTATTCCCTCAATAAGTGGATATTTTCACAAAAAAGTGAAATTTTCAAAATTCCAGAAAATTGGCTGAAAACGACTAAATTTCAAGGTCTCATTGGGCAAATCGCTCGGGAACTGAAATCGGAACGCTCACTGACATTTCCCCTATCTGAAAGTCTGATAAACGCCGGAAAAATGACTAAGTCCAAAAAACAATTTTTTTCAACTTTTTTCAATTTTACCCCCGTGGGATATATATTCTACCCACACACATTTGGAACTCTCCTGGGGTACCCTCACACATATTATTCCCTCATTTAGTGGATATTTTCACAAAAAAAGAGAAATTTTCAAAAATCCAGAAAATTGGCTGAAAACGACTAAATATCAAGGTCTCATTGGGCGAATCGCTCTGGAACTGAAATCGGAACGCTCACTGACATTTCCCCTATCTGAAAGTCTGATAAACGACGGAAAAATGACTATGTCCAAAAAAACAAATTTTTCAACTTTTTTCAATTTTACCCCCGTGGGATATATATTCTACCCACACACATTTGGAACTCTCTTGGGTTACCCTCACACATATTATTCCCTCAATAAGTGGATATTTTCACAAAAAAGTACAATTTTCAAAATTCCAGAAAATTGGCTGAAAACGACTAAATATCAAGGTCTCATTGGGCAAATCGCTCGGGAACTGAAATCGGAACGCTCACTGACATTTCCCCTATCTGAAAGTCTGATAAACGTTGGAAAAATGACTAAGTCAAAAAAAATTTTTTTTTTAATTTTTTCAATTTTACCCCCGTGGGATATATATTCTACCCACACACATTTGGAACTCTCCTGGGGTACCCTCACACATATTATTCCCTCATTTAGTGGATATTTTCACAAAAAAGTGAAATTTTCAAAAATCCAGAAAATTGGCTGAAAACGACTAAATATCAAGGTCTCATTGGGCGAATCGCTCTGGAACTGAAATCGGAACGCTCACTGACATTTCCCCTATCTGAAAGTCTGATAAACGACGGAAAAATGACTATGTCCAAAAAAACAAATTTTTCAACTTTTTTCAATTTTACCCCCGTGGGATATATATTCTACCCACACACATTTGGAACTCTCTTGGGTTACCCTCACACATATTATTCCCTCAATAAGTGGATATTTTCACAAAAAAGTACAATTTTCAAAATTCCAGAAAATTGGCTGAAAACGACTAAATATCAAGGTCTCATTGGGCAAATCGCTCGGGAACTGAAATCGGAACGCTCACTGACATTTCCCCTATCTGAAAGTCTGATAAACGTTGGAAAAATGACTAAGTCCAAAAAAATTTTTTTTTAAATTTTTTCAATTTTACCCCCGTGGGATATATATTCTACCCACACACATTTGGAACTCTCCTGGGGTACCCTCACACATATTATTCCCTCATTTAGTGGATATTTTCACAAAAAAGTGAAATTTTCAAAAATACAGAAAATTGGCTGAAAACGACTAAATATCAAGGTCTCATTGGGCGAATCGCTCTGGAACTGAAATCGGAACGCTCACTGACATTTCCCCTATCTGAAAGTCTGATAAACGCCGGAAAAATGACTAAGTCTAAAAAAAAATTTTTTTCAACTTTTTTCAATTTTACCCCCGTGGGATATATATTCTACCCACACACATTTGGAACTCTCCTGGGGTACCCTCACACATATTATTCCCTCATTTAGTGGATATTTTCACAAAAAAGTGAAATTTTCAAAATTCCAGAAAATTGGCTGAAAACGACTAAATATCAAGGTCTCATTGGGCGAATCGCTCTGGAACTGAAATCGGAACGCTCACTGACATTTCCCCTATCTGAAAGTCTGATAAACGCCGGAAAAATGACTAAGTCCAAAAAAAAATTTTTTTCAACTTTTTTCAATTTTACCCCCGTGGGATATATATTCTACCCACACACATTTGGAACTCTCCTGGGGTACCCTCACACATATTATTCCCTCATTTAGTGGATATTTTCACAAAAAAGTGAAATTTTCAAAAATCCAGAAAATTGGCTGAAAACGACTAAATATCAAGGTCTCATTGGGCGAATCGCTCTGGAACTGAAATCGGAATGCTCACTGACATTTGACCTATCTGAAAGTCTGATAAACGGCGGAAAAATGATTAAGTTCCAAAAAAAATTTTTTTCAACTTTTTTCAATTTTACCCCCGTGGGATATATATTCTACCCACACACATTTGGAACTCTCCTGGGGTACCCTCACACATATCATTCCCTCATTCAGTGGATATTTTCACAAAAAAGTAAAATTTTCAAAAATCCAGAAAATTGGCTGAAAACGACTAAATATCAAGGACTCATTGGGCAAATCGCTCTGGAACTGAAATCGGAACGCTCACTGACATTTCCCCTATCTGAAAGTCTGATAAACGCCGGAAAAATGACTAAGTCCAAAAAAAATTTTTTTTCAACTTTTTTCAATTTTACCCCCGTGGGATATATATTCTACCCACACACATTTGGAACTCTCCTGGGGTACCCTCACACATATTATTCCCTCATTTAGTGGATATTTTCACAAAAAAGTGAAATTTTCAAAAATCCAGAAAATTGTCTGAAAACGACTAAATATCAAGGTCTCATTGGGCGAATCGCTCTGGAACTGAAATCGGAACGCTCACTGACATTTCCCCTATCTGAAAGTCTGATAAACTTTGGAAAAATGACTAAGTCCAAAAAAAAATTTTTTTCAACTTTTTTCAATTTTACCCCCGTGGGATATATATTCTACCCACACACATTTGGAACTCTCCTGGGGTACCCTCACACATATTATTCCCTCATTTAGTGGATATTTTCACAAACAAGTGAAATTTTCAAAATTCCAGAAAATTGGCTGAAAACGACTAAATATCAAGGTCTCATTGGGCAAATCGCTCGGGAACTGAAATCAGAACGCTCACTGACATTTCCCCTATCTGAAAGTCTGATAAACGTTGGAAAAATGACTAAGTCTAAAAAAATTTTTTTTTAAATTTTTTCAATTTTACCCCCGTGGGTTATATATTCTACCCACACACATTTGGAACTCTCCTGGGGTACCCTCACACATATTATTCCCTCATTTAGTGGATATTTTCACAAAAAAGTGAAATTTTCAAAAATACAGAAAATTGGCTGAAAACGACTAAATATCAAGGTCTCATTGGGCGAATCGCTCTGGAACTGAAATCGGAATGCTCACTGACATTTGACCTATCTGAAAGTCTGATAAACGGCGGAAAAATGATTAAGTTCCAAAAAAAAATTTTTTCAACTTTTTTCAATTTTACCCCCGTGGGATATATATTCTACCCACACACATTTGGAACTCTCCTGGGGTACCCTCACACATATCATTCCCTCATTTAGTAGATATTTTCACAAAAAAGTGAAATTTTCAAAAATACAGAAAATTGGCTGAAAACGACTAAATATCAAGGTCTCATTGGGCGAATCGCTCTGGAACTGAAATCGGAACGCTCACTGACATTTCCCCTATCTGAAAGTCTGATAAACGCCGGAAAAATGACTAAGTCCAAAAAAAAATTTTTTTCAACTTTTTTCAATTTTACCCCCGTGGGATATATATTCTACCCACACACATTTGGAACTCTCCTGGGGTACCCTCACACATATTATTCCCTCATTTAGTGGATATTTTCACAAACAAGTGAAATTTTCAAAATTCCAGAAAATTGGCTGAAAACGACTAAATATCAAGGTCTCATTGGGCAAATCTCTCGGGAACTGAAATCAGAACGCTCACTGACATTTCCCCTATCTGAAAGTCTGATAAACGTTGGAAAAATGACTAAGTCCAAAAAAAAATTTTTTTCAACTTTTTTCAATTTTACCCCCGTGGGATATATATTCTACCCACACACATTTGGAACTCTCCTGGGGTACCCTCACACATATTATTCCCTCATTTAGTGGATATTTTCACAAACAAGTGAAATTTTCAAAATTCCAGAAAATTGGCTGAAAACGACTAAATATCAAGGTCTCATTGGGCAAATCGCTCGGGAACTGAAATCAGAACGCTCACTGACATTTCCCCTATCTGAAAGTCTGATAAACGTTGGAAAAATGACTAAGTCTAAAAAAATTTTTTTTTAAATTTTTTCAATTTTACCCCCGTGGGTTATATATTCTACCCACACACATTTGGAACTCTCCTGGGGTACCCTCACACATATTATTCCCTCATTTTGTGGATATTTTCACAAAAAAGTGAAATTTTCAAAAATACAGAAAATTGGCTGAAAACGACTAAATATCAAGGTCTCAGTGGGCGAATCGCTCTGGAACTGAAATCGGAACGCTCACTGACATTTCCCCTATCTGAAAGTCTGATAAACGCCGGAAAAATGACTAAGTCCAAAAAAAAATTTTTTTCAACTTTTTTCAATTTTACCCCCGTGGGATATATATTCTACCCACACACATTTGGAACTCTCCTGGGGTACCCTCACACATATTATTCCCTCATTTAGTGGATATTTTCACAAACAAGTGAAATTTTCAAAATTCCAGAAAATTGGCTGAAAACGACTAAATATCAAGGTCTCATTGGGCAAATCGCTCGGGAACTGAAATCAGAACGCTCACTGACATTTCCCCTATCTGAAAGTCTGATAAACGTTGGAAAAATGACTAAGTCTAAAAAAATTTTTTTTTTAATTTTTTCAATTTTACCCCCGTGGGTTATATATTCTACCCACACACATTTGGAACTCTCCTGGGGTACCCTCACACATATTATTCCCTCATTTAGTGGATATTTTCACAAAAAAGTGAAATTTTCAAAAATACAGAAAATTGGCTGAAAACGACTAAATATCAAGGTCTCATTGGGCGAATCGCTCTGGAACTGAAATCGGAATGCTCACTGACATTTGACCTATCTGAAAGTCTGATAAACGGCGGAAAAATGATTAAGTTCCAAAAAAAAATTTTTTCAACTTTTTTCAATTTTACCCCCGTGGGATATATATTCTACCCACACACATTTGGAACTCTCCTGGGGTACCCTCACACATATCATTCCCTCATTCAGTGGATATTTTCACAAAAAAGTAAAATTTTCAAAAATCCAGAAAATTGGCTGAAAACGACTAAATATCAAGGACTCATTGGGCAAATCGCTCTGGAACTGAAATCGGAACGCTCACTGACATTTCCCCTATCTGAAAGTCTGATAAACGCCGGAAAAATGACTAAGTCCAAAAAAATTTTTTTTTTAACTTTTTTCAATTTTACCCCCGTGGGATATATATTCTACCCACACACATTTGGAACTCTCCTGGGGTACCCTCACACATATTATTCCCTCATTTAGTAGATATTTTCACAAAAAAGTGAAATTTTCAAAAATACAGAAAATTGGCTGAAAACGACTAAATATCAAGGTCTCATTGGGCGAATCGCTCTGGAACTGAAATCGGAACGCTCACTGACATTTCCCCTATCTGAAAGTCTGATAAACGCCGGAAAAATGACTAAGTCCAAAAAAAAATTTTTTTCAACTTTTTTCAATTTTACCCCCGTGGGATATATATTCTACCCACACACATTTGGAACTCTCCTGGGGTACCCTCACACATATTATTCCCTCATTTAGTGGATATTTTCACAAAAAAGTGAAATTTTCAAAAATCCAGAAAATTGTCTGAAAACGACTAAATATCAAGGTCTCATTGGGCGAATCGCTCTGGAACTGAAATCGGAACGCTCACTGACATTTCCCCTATCTGAAAGTCTGATAAACGTTGGAAAAATGACTAAGTCCAAAAAAAAATTTTTTTCAACTTTTTTCAATTTTACCCCCGTGGGATATATATTCTACCCACACACATTTGGAACTCTCCTGGGGTACCCTCACACATATTATTCCCTCATTTAGTGGATATTTTCACAAACAAGTGAAATTTTCAAAATTCCAGAAAATTGGCTGAAAACGACTAAATATCAAGGTCTCATTGGGCAAATCGCTCGGGAACTGAAATCAGAACGCTCACTGACATTTCCCCTATCTGAAAGTCTGATAAACGTTGGAAAAATGACTAAGTCCAAAAAAAAATTTTTTTCAACTTTTTTCAATTTTACCCCCGTGGGATATATATTCTACCCACACACATTTGGAACTCTCCTGGGGTACCCTCACACATATTATTCCCTCATTTAGTGGATATTTTCACAAACAAGTGAAATTTTCAAAATTCCAGAAAATTGGCTGAAAACGACTAAATATCAAGGTCTCATTGGGCAAATCGCTCGGGAACTGAAATCAGAACGCTCACTGACATTTCCCCTATCTGAAAGTCTGATAAACGTTGGAAAAATGACTAAGTCTAAAAAAATTTTTTTTTAAATTTTTTCAATTTTACCCCCGTGGGTTATATATTCTACCCACACACATTTGGAACTCTCCTGGGGTACCCTCACACATATTATTCCCTCATTTTGTGGATATTTTCACAAAAAAGTGAAATTTTCAAAAATACAGAAAATTGGCTGAAAACGACTAAATATCAAGGTCTCAGTGGGCGAATCGCTCTGGAACTGAAATCGGAATGCTCACTGACATTTCCCCTATCTGAAAGTCTGATAAACGCCGGAAAAATGACTAAGTCCAAAAAAAAAATTTTTTTCAACTTTTTTCAATTTTACCCCCGTGGGATATATATTCTACCCACACACATTTGGAACTCTCCTGGGGTACCCTCACACATATTATTCCCTCATTTAGTGGATATTTTCACAAAAAAGTGAAATTTTCAAAAATCCAGAAAATTGGCTGAAAACGACTAAATATCAAGGTCTCATTGGGCGAATCGCTCTGGAACTGAAATCGGAACGCTCACTGACATTTCCCCTATCTGAAAGTCTGATAAACGCCGGAAAAATGACTAAGTCCAAAAAAAATTTTTTTTTAACTTTTTTCAATTTTACCCCCGTGGGATATATATTCTACCCACACACATTTGGAACTCTCCTGGGGTACCCTCACACATATTATTCCCTCATTTAGTAGATATTTTCACAAAAAAGTGAAATTTTCAAAAATACAGAAAATTGGCTGAAAACGACTAAATATCAAGGTCTCATTGGGCGAATCGCTCTGGAACTGAAATCGGAACGCTCACTGACATTTCCCCTATCTGAAAGTCTGATAAACGCCGGAAAAATGACTAAGTCCAAAAAAAAATTTTTTTCAACTTTTTTCAATTTTACCCCCGTGGGATATATATTCTACCCACACACATTTGGAACTCTCCTGGGGTACCCTCACACATATTATTCCCTCATTTAGTGGATATTTTCACAAAAAAGTGAAATTTTCAAAAATCCAGAAAATTGTCTGAAAACGACTAAATATCAAGGTCTCATTGGGCGAATCGCTCTGGAACTGAAATCGGAACGCTCACTGACATTTCCCCTATCTGAAAGTCTGATAAACGTTGGAAAAATGACTAAGTCCAAAAAAAAATTTTTTTCAACTTTTTTCAATTTTACCCCCGTGGGATATATATTCTACCCACACACATTTGGAACTCTCCTGGGGTACCCTCACACATATTATTCCCTCATTTAGTGGATATTTTCACAAACAAGTGAAATTTTCAAAATTCCAGAAAATTGGCTGAAAACGACTAAATATCAAGGTCTCATTGGGCAAATCGCTCGGGAACTGAAATCAGAACGCTCACTGACATTTCCCCTATCTGAAAGTCTGATAAACGTTGGAAAAATGACTAAGTCTAAAAAAATTTTTTTTTAAATTTTTTCAATTTTACGCCCGTGGGTTATATATTCTACCCACACACATTTGGAACTCTCCTGGGGTACCCTCACACATATTATTCCCTCATTTTGTGGATATTTTCACAAAAAAGTGAAATTTTCAAAAATACAGAAAATTGGCTGAAAACGACTAAATATCAAGGTCTCATTGGGCGAATCGCTCTGGAACTGAAATCGGAACGCTCACTGACATTTCCCCTATCTGAAAGTCTGATAAACGCCGGAAAAATGACTAAGTCCAAAAAAAAATTTTTTTCAACTTTTTTCAATTTTACCCCCGTGGGATATATATTCTACCCACACACATTTGGAACTCTCCTGGGGTACCCTCACACATATTATTCCCTCATTTAGTGGATATTTTCACAAAAAAGTGAAATTTTCAAAAATCCAGAAAATTGGCTGAAAACGACTAAATATCAAGGTCTCATTGGGCGAATCGCTCTGGAACTGAAATCGGAATGCTCACTGACATTTGACCTATCTGAAAGTCTGATAAACGGCGGAAAAATGATTAAGTTCCAAAAAAAAATTTTTTCAACTTTTTTCAATTTTACCCCCGTGGGATATATATTCTACCCACACACATTTGGAACTCTCCTGGGGTACCCTCACACATATCATTCCCTCATTCAGTGGATATTTTCACAAAAAAGTAAAATTTTCAAAAATCCAGAAAATTGGCTGAAAACGACTAAATATCAAGGACTCATTGGGCAAATCGCTCTGGAACTGAAATCGGAACGCTCACTGACATTTCCCCTATCTGAAAGTCTGATAAACGCCGGAAAAATGACTAAGTCCAAAAAAAATTTTTTTTTAACTTTTTTCAATTTTACCCCCGTGGGATATATATTCTACCCACACACATTTGGAACTCTCCTGGGGTACCCTCACACATATTATTCCCTCATTTAGTAGATATTTTCACAAAAAAGTGAAATTTTCAAAAATACAGAAAATTGTCTGAAAACGACTAAATATCAAGGTCTCATTGGGCGAATCGCTCTGGAACTGAAATCGGAACGCTCACTGACATTTCCCCTATCTGAAAGTGTGATAAACGTTGGAAAAATGACTAAGTCCAAAAAAAAATTGTTTTCAACTTTTTTCAATTTTACCCCCGTGGGATATATATTCTACCCACACACATTTGGAACTCTCCTGGGGTACCCTCACACATATTATTCCCTCATTTAGTGGATATTTTCACAAACAAGTGAAATTTTCAAAATTCCAGAAAATTGGCTGAAAACGAATAAATATCAAGGTCTCATTGGGCAAATCGCTCGGGAACTGAAATCAGAACGCTCACTGACATTTCCCCTATCTGAAAGTCTGATAAACGTTGGAAAAATGACTAAGTCCAAAAAAAAATTTTTTTCAACTTTTTTCAATTTTACCCCCGTGGGATATATATTCTACCCACACACATTTGGAACTCTCCTGGGGTACCCTCACACATATTATTCCCTCATTTAGTGGATATTTTCACAAAAAAGTGAAATTTTCAAAAATCCAGAAAATTGTCTGAAAACGACTAAATATCAAGGTCTCATTGGGCGAATCGCTCTGGAACTGAAATCGGAACGCTCACTGACATTTCCCCTATCTGAAAGTCTGATAAACGTTGGAAAAATGACTAAGTCCAAAAAAAAATTTTTTTCAACTTTTTTCAATTTTACCCCCGTGGGATATATATTCTACCCACACACATTTGGAACTCTCCTGGGGTACCCTCACACATATTATTCCCTCATTTAGTGGATATTTTCACAAAAAAGTGAAATTTTCAAAAATCCAGAAAATTGGCTGAAAACGACTAAATATCAAGGTCTCATTGGGCGAATCGCTCTGGAACTGAAATCGGAATGCTCACTGACATTTCCCCTATCTGAAAGTCTGATAAACGTTGGAAAAATGACTAAGTCCAAAAAAAATTTTTTTTCAACTTTTTTCAATTTTACCCCCGTGGGATATATATTCTACCCACACACATTTGGAACTCTCCTGGGGTACCCTCACACATATTATTCCCTCATTTAGTAGATATTTTCACAAAAAAGTGAAATTTTCAAAAATCCAGAAAATTGGCTGAAAACGACTAAATATCAAGGTCTCATTGGGCGAATCGCTCTGGAACTGAAATCGGAACGCTCACTGACATTTCCCCTATCTGAAAGTCTGATAAACGCCGGAAAAATGACTAAGTCCAAAAAAAAATTTTTTTCAACTTTTTTCAATTTTACCCCCGTGGGATATATATTCTACCCACACACATTTGGAACTCTCCTGGGGTACCCTCACACATATCATTCCCTCATTCAGTGGATATTTTCACAAAAAAGTAAAATTTTCAAAAATCCAGAAAATTGGCTGAAAACGACTAAATATCAAGGACTCATTGGGCAAATCGCTCTGGAACTGAAATCGGAACGCTCACTGACATTTCCCCTATCTGAAAGTCTGATAAACGCCGGAAAAATGACTAAGTCCAAAAAAAATTTTTTTTTAACTTTTTTCAATTTTACCCCCGTGGGATATATATTCTACCCACACACATTTGGAACTCTCCTGGGGTACCCTCACACATATTATTCCCTCATTTAGTAGATATTTTCACAAAAAAGTGAAATTTTCAAAAATACAGAAAATTGGCTGAAAACGACTAAATATCAAGGTCTCATTGGGCGAATCGCTCTGGAACTGAAATCGGAACGCTCACTGACATTTCCCCTATCTGAAAGTCTGATAAACGCCGGAAAAATGACTAAGTCCAAAAAAAATTTTTTTCAACTTTTTTCAATTTTACCCCCGTGGGATATATATTCTACCCACACACATTTGGAACTCTCCTGGGGTACCCTCACACATATTATTCCCTCATTTAGTGGATATTTTCACAAAAAAGTGAAATTTTCAAAAATCCAGAAAATTGTCTGAAAACGACTAAATATCAAGGTCTCATTGGGCGAATCGCTCTGGAACTGAAATCGGAACGCTCACTGACATTTCCCCTATCTGAAAGTCTGATAAACGTTGGAAAAATGACTAAGTCCAAAAAAAATTTTTTTTCAACTTTTTTCAATTTTACCCCCGTGGGATATGTATTCTACCCACACACATTTGGAACTCTCCTGGGGTACCCTCACACATATTATTCCCTCATTTAGTGGATATTTTCACAAACAAGTGAAATTTTCAAAATTCCAGAAAATTGGCTGAAAACGACTAAATATCAAGGTCTCATTGGGCAAATCGCTCGGGAACTGAAATCAGAACGCTCACTGACATTTCCCCTATCTGAAAGTCTGATAAACGTTGGAAAAATGACTAAGTCCAAAAAAAAATTTTTTTCAACTTTTTTCAATTTTACCCCCGTGGGATATATATTCTACCCACACACATTTGGAACTCTCCTGGGGTACCCTCACACATATTATTCCCTCATTTAGTGGATATTTTCACAAAAAAGTGAAATTTTCAAAAATCCAGAAAATTGGCTGAAAACGACTAAATATCAAGGTCTCATTGGGCGAATCGCTCTGGAACTGAAATCGGAATGCTCACTGACATTTCCCCTATCTGAAAGTCTGATAAACGTTGGAAAAATGACTAAGTCCAAAAAAAATTTTTTTTCAACTTTTTTCAATTTTACCCCCGTGGGATATATATTCTACCCACACACATTTGGAACTCTCCTGGGGTACCCTCACACATATTATTCCCTCATTTAGTAGATATTTTCACAAAAAAGTGAAATTTTCAAAAATACAGAAAATTGGCTGAAAACGACTAAATATCAAGGTCTCATTGGGCGAATCGCTCTGGAACTGAAATCGGAACGCTCACTGACATTTCCCCTATCTGAAAGTCTGATAAACGCCGGAAAAATGACTAAGTCCAAAAAAAAATTTTTTTCAACTTTTTTCAATTTTACCCCCGTGGGATATATATTCTACCCACACACATTTGGAACTCTCCTGGGGTACCCTCACACATATTATTCCCTCATTTAGTGGATATTTTCACAAAAAAGTGAAATTTTCAAAAATCCAGAAAATTGTCTGAAAACGACTAAATATCAAGGTCTCATTGGGCGAATCGCTCTGGAACTGAAATCGGAACGCTCACTGACATTTCCCCTATCTGAAAGTCTGATAAACTTTGGAAAAATGACTAAGTCCAAAAAAAAATTTTTTTCAACTTTTTTCAATTTTACCCCCGTGGGATATATATTCTACCCACACACATTTGGAACTCTCCTGGGGTACCCTCACACATATTATTCCCTCATTTAGTGGATATTTTCACAAACAAGTGAAATTTTCAAAATTCCAGAAAATTGGCTGAAAACGACTAAATATCAAGGTCTCATTGGGCAAATCGCTCGGGAACTGAAATCGGAATGCTCACTGACATTTGACCTATCTGAAAGTCTGATAAACGGCGGAAAAATGATTAAGTTCCAAAAAAAAATTTTTTCAACTTTTTTCAATTTTACCCCCGTGGGATATATATTCTACCCACACACATTTGGAACTCTCCTGGGGTACCATCACACATATCATTCCCTCATTCAGTGGATATTTTCACAAAAAAGTAAAATTTTCAAAAATCCAGAAAATTGGCTGAAAACGACTAAATATCAAGGACTCATTGGGCAAATCGCTCTGGAACTGAAATCGGAACGCTCACTGACATTTCCCCTATCTGAAAGTCTGATAAACGCCGGAAAAATGACTAAGTCCAAAAAAAATTTTTTTTTAACTTTTTTCAATTTTACCCCCGTGGGATATATATTCTACCCACACACATTTGGAACTCTCCTGGGGTACCCTCACACATATTATTCCCTCATTTAGTAGATATTTTCACAAAAAAGTGAAATTTTCAAAAATACAGAAAATTGGCTGAAAACGACTAAATATCAAGGTCTCATTGGGCGAATCGCTCTGGAACTGAAATCGGAACGCTCACTGACATTTCCCCTATCTGAAAGTCTGATAAACTTTGGAAAAATGACTAAGTCCAAAAAAAAATTTTTTTCAACTTTTTTCAATTTTACCCCCGTGGGATATATATTCTACCCACACACATTTGGAACTCTCCTGGGGTACCCTCACACATATTATTCCCTCATTTAGTGGATATTTTCACAAACAAGTGAAATTTTCAAAATTCCAGAAAATTGGCTGAAAACGACTAAATATCAAGGTCTCATTGGGCAAATCGCTCGGGAACTGAAATCGGAATGCTCACTGACATTTGACCTATCTGAAAGTCTGATAAACGGCGGAAAAATGATTAAGTTCCAAAAAAAAATTTTTTCAACTTTTTTCAATTTTACCCCCGTGGGATATATATTCTACCCACACACATTTGGAACTCTCCTGGGGTACCCTCACACATATCATTCCCTCATTCAGTGGATATTTTCACAAAAAAGTAAAATTTTCAAAAATCCAGAAAATTGGCTGAAAACGACTAAATATCAAGGACTCATTGGGCAAATCGCTCTGGAACTGAAATCGGAACGCTCACTGACATTTCCCCTATCTGAAAGTCTGATAAACGCCGGAAAAATGACTAAGTCCAAAAAAAATTTTTTTTTAACTTTTTTCAATTTTACCCCCGTGGGATATATATTCTACCCACACACATTTGAAACTCTCCTGGGGTACCCTCACACATATTATTCCCTCATTTAGTAGATATTTTCACAAAAAAGTGAAATTTTCAAAAATCCAGAAAATTGTCTGAAAACGACTAAATATCAAGGTCTCATTGGGCGAATCGCTCTGGAACTGAAATCGGAACGCTCACTGACATTTCCCCTATCTGAAAGTCTGATAAACGTTGGAAAAATGACTAAGTCCAAAAAAAAATTTTTTTCAACTTTTTTCAATTTTACCCCCGTGGGATATGTATTCTACCCACACACATTTGGAACTCTCCTGGGGTACCCTCACACATATTATTCCCTCATTTAGTGGATATTTTCACAAACAAGTGAAATTTTCAAAATTCCAGAAAATTGGCTGAAAACGACTAAATATCAAGGTCTCATTGGGCGAATCGCTCTGGAACTGAAATCGGAACGCTCACTGACATTTCCCCTATCTGAAAGTCTGATAAACTTTGGAAAAATGACTAAGTCCAAAAAAAAATTTTTTTCAACTTTTTTCAATTTTACCCCCGTGGGATATATATTCTACCCACACACATTTGGAACTCTCCTGGGGTACCCTCACACATATTATTCCCTCATTTAGTGGATATTTTCACAAACAAGTGAAATTTTCAAAATTCCAGAAAATTGGCTGAAAACGACTAAATATCAAGGTCTCATTGGGCAAATCGCTCGGGAACTGAAATCGGAATGCTCACTGACATTTGACCTATCTGAAAGTCTGATAAACGGCGGAAAAATGATTAAGTTCCAAAAAAAAATTTTTTCAACTTTTTTCAATTTTACCCCCGTGGGATATATATTCTACCCACACACATTTGGAACTCTCCTGGGGTACCCTCACACATATCATTCCCTCATTCAGTGGATATTTTCACAAAAAAGTAAAATTTTCAAAAATCCAGAAAATTGGCTGAAAACGACTAAATATCAAGGACTCATTGGGCAAATCGCTCTGGAACTGAAATCGGAACGCTCACTGACATTTCCCCTATCTGAAAGTCTGATAAACGCCGGAAAAATGACTAAGTCCAAAAAAAATTTTTTTTTAACTTTTTTCAATTTTACCCCCGTGGGATATATATTCTACCCACACACATTTGGAACTCTCCTGGGGTACCCTCACACATATTATTCCCTCATTTAGTAGATATTTTCACAAAAAAGTGAAATTTTCAAAAATACAGAAAATTGGCTGAAAACGACTAAATATCAAGGTCTCATTGGGCGAATCGCTCTGGAACTGAAATCCGAACGCTCACTGACATTTCCCCTATCTGAAAGTCTGATAAACGCCGGAAAAATGACTAAGTCCAAAAAAAAATTTTTTTCAACTTTTTTCAATTTTACCCCCGTGGGATATATATTCTACCCACACACATTTGGAACTCTCCTGGGGTACCCTCACACATATTATTCCCTCATTTAGTGGATATTTTCACAAAAAAGTGAAATTTTCAAAAATCCAGAAAATTGTCTGAAAACGACTAAATATCAAGGTCTCATTGGGCGAATCGCTCTGGAACTGAAATCGGAACGCTCACTGACATTTCCCCTATCTGAAAGTCTGATAAACGCCGGAAAAATGACTAAGTCCAAAAAAAATTTTTTTTTAACTTTTTTCAATTTTACCCCCGTGGGATATATATTCTACCCACACACATTTGGAACTCTCCTGGGGTACCCTCACACATATTATTCCCTCATTTAGTAGATATTTTCACAAAAAAGTGAAATTTTCAAAAATACAGAAAATTGGCTGAAAACGACTAAATATCAAGGTCTCATTGGGCGAATCGCTCTGGAACTGAAATCGGAACGCTCACTGACATTTCCCCTATCTGAAAGTCTGATAAACGCCGGAAAAATGACTAAGTCCAAAAAAAAATTTTTTTCAACTTTTTTCAATTTTACCCCCGTGGGATATATATTCTACCCACACACATTTGGAACTCTCCTGGGGTACCCTCACACATATTATTCCCTCATTTAGTGGATATTTTCACAAAAAAGTGAAATTTTCAAAAATCCAGAAAATTGTCTGAAAACGACTAAATATCAAGGTCTCATTGGGCGAATCGCTCTGGAACTGAAATCGGAACGCTCACTGACATTTCCCCTATCTGAAAGTCTGATAAACGTTGGAAAAATGACTAAGTCCAAAAAAAAATTTTTTTCAACTTTTTTCAATTTTACCCCCGTGGGATATGTATTCTACCCACACACATTTGGAACTCTCCTGGGGTACCCTCACACATATTATTCCCTCATTTAGTGGATATTTTCACAAACAAGTGAAATTTTCAAAATTCCAGAAAATTGGCTGAAAACGACTAAATATCAAGGTCTCATTGGGCAAATCGCTCGGGAACTGAAATCAGAACGCTCACTGACATTTCCCCTATCTGAAAGTCTGATAAACGTTGGAAAAATGACTAAGTCCAAAAAAAATTTTTTTTCAACTTTTTTCAATTTTACCCCCGTGGGATATATATTCTACCCACACACATTTGGAACTCTCCTGGGGTACCCTCACACATATTATTCCCTCATTTAGTAGATATTTTCACAAAAAAGTGAAATTTTCAAAAATACAGAAAATTGGCTGAAAACGACTAAATATCAAGGTCTCATGGGGCGAATCGCTCTGGAACTAAAATCGGAACGCTCACTGACATTTCCCCTATCTGAAAGTCTGATAAACGCCGGAAAAATGACTAAGTCCAAAAAAAAATTTTTTTCAACTTTTTTCAATTTTACCCCCGTGGGATATATATTCTACCCACACACATTTGGAACTCTCCTGGGGTACCCTCACACATATTATTCCCTCATTTAGTGGATATTTTCACAAAAAAGTGAAATTTTCAAAAATCCAGAAAATTGTCTGAAAACGACTAAATATCAAGGTCTCATTGGGCGAATCGCTCTGGAACTGAAATCGGAACGCTCACTGACATTTCCCCTATCTGAAAGTCTGATAAACTTTGGAAAAATGACTAAGTCCAAAAAAAAATTTTTTTCAACTTTTTTCAATTTTACCCCCGTGGGATATATATTCTACCCACACACATTTGGAACTCTCCTGGGGTACCCTCACACATATTATTCCCTCATTTAGTGGATATTTTCACAAACAAGTGAAATTTTCAAAATTCCAGAAAATTGGCTGAAAACGACTAAATATCAAGGTCTCATTGGGCAAATCGCTCGGGAACTGAAATCGGAATGCTCACTGACATTTGACCTATCTGAAAGTCTGATAAACGGCGGAAAAATGATTAAGTTCCAAAAAAAAATTTTTTCAACTTTTTTCAATTTTACCCCCGTGGGATATATATTCTACCCACACACATTTGGAACTCTCCTGGGGTACCCTCACACATATCATTCCCTCATTCAGTGGATATTTTCACAAAAAAGTAAAATTTTCAAAAATCTAGAAAATTGGCTGAAAACGACTAAATATCAAGGACTCATTGGGCAAATCGCTCTGGAACTGAAATCGGAACGCTCACTGACATTTCCCCTATCTGAAAGTCTGATAAACGCCGGAAAAATGACTAAGTCCAAAAAAAATTTTTTTTTAACTTTTTTCAATTTTACCCCCGTGGGATATATATTCTACCCACACACATTTGGAACTCTCCTGGGGTACCCTCACACATATTATTCCCTCATTTAGTAGATATTTTCACAAAAAAGTGAAATTTTCAAAAATACAGAAAATTGGCTGAAAACGACTAAATATCAAGGTCTCATTGGGCGAATCGCTCTGGAACTGAAATCGGAACGCTCACTGACATTTCCCCTATCTGAAAGTCTGATAAACGCCGGAAAAATGACTAAGTCCAAAAAAAAATTTTTTTCAACTTTTTTCAATTTTACCCCCGTGGGATATATATTCTACCCACACACATTTGGAACTCTCCTGGGGTACCCTCACACATATTATTCCCTCATTTAGTGGATATTTTCACAAAAAAGTGAAATTTTCAAAAATCCAGAAAATTGTCTGAAAACGACTAAATATCAAGGTCTCATTGGGCGAATCGCTCTGGAACTGAAATCGGAACGCTCACTGACATTTCCCCTATCTGAAAGTCTGATAAACGTTGGAAAAATGACTAAGTCCAAAAAAAAATTTTTTTCAACTTTTTTCAATTTTACCCCCGTGGGATATATATTCTACCCACACACATTTGGAACTCTCCTGTGGTACCCTCACACATATTATTCCCTCATTTAGTGGATATTTTCACAAACAAGTGAAATTTTCAAAATTCCAGAAAATTGGCTGAAAACGACTAAATATCAAGGTCTCATTGGGCAAATCGCTCGGGAACTGAAATCAGAACGCTCACTGACATTTCCCCTATCTGAAAGTCTGATAAACGTTGGAAAAATGACTAAGTCCAAAAAAAATTTTTTTTCAACTTTTTTCAATTTTACCCCCGTGGGATATATATTCTACCCACACACATTTGGAACTCTCCTGGGGTACCCTCACACATATTATTCCCTCATTTAGTGGATATTTTCACAAAAAAGTGAAATTTTCAAAAATCCAGAAAATTGGCTGAAAACGACTAAATATCAAGGTCTCATTGGGCGAATCGCTCTGGAACTGAAATCGGAATGCTCACTGACATTTCCCCTATCTGAAAGTCTGATAAACGTTGGAAAAATGACTAAGTCCAAAAAAAATTTTTTTTCAACTTTTTTCAATTTTACAGCTGTGGGATATATATTCTACCCACACACATTTGGAACTCTCCTGGGGTACCCTCACACATATTATTCCCTCATTTAGTGGATATTTTCACAAAAAAGTGAAATTTTCAAAAATCAAGAAAATTGGCTGAAAACGACTAAATATCAAGGTCTCATTGGGCGAATCGCTCTGGAACTGAAATCGGAACGCTCACTGACATTTCCCCTATCTGAAAGTCTGATAAACGTTGGAAAAATGACTAAGTCCAAAAAAAAATTTTTTTCAACTTTTTTCAATTTTACCCCCGTGGGATATATATTCTACCAACACACATTTGGAACTCTCCTGGGGTACCCTCACACATATTATTCCCTCATTTAGTGGATATTTTCACAAAAAAGTGAAATTTTCAAAAATCCAGAAAATTGGCTGAAAACGACTAAATATCAAGGTCTCATTGGGCGAATCTCTCTGGAACTGAAATCGGAATGCTCACTGAAAGTCTGATAAACGGAAAAATGACTAAGTCCAAAAAAAAATTTTTTTCAACTTTTTTCAATTTTACCCCCGTGGGATATATATTCTACCCACACACATTTGGAACTCTCCTGGGGTACCCTCACACATATTATTCCCTCATTTAGTGGATATTTTCACAAAAAAGTGAAATTTTCAAAAATCCAGAAAATTGGCTGAAAACGACTAAATATCAAGGTCTCATTGGGCGAATCGCTCTGGAACTGAAATCGGAATGCTCACTGACATTTCCCCTATCTGAAAGTCTGATAAACGACGGAAAAATGACTATGTCCAAAAAAACAAATTTTTCAACTTTTTTCAATTTTACCCCCGTGGGATATATATTCTACCCACACACATTTGGAACTCTCTTGGGTTACCCTCACACATATTATTCCCTCAATAAGTGGATATTTTCACAAAAAAGTACAATTTTCAAAATTCCAGAAAATTGGCTGAAAACGACTAAATATCAAGGTCTCATTGGGCAAATCGCTCGGGAACTGAAATCGGAACGCTCACTGACATTTCCCCTATCTGAAAGTCTGATAAACGTTGGAAAAATGACTAAGTCCAAAAAAATTTTTTTTAAAATTTTTTCAATTTTACCCCCGTGGGATATATATTCTACCCACACACATTTGGAACTCTCCTGGGGTACCCTCACACATATTATTCCCTCATTTAGTGGATATTTTCACAAAAAAGTGAAATTTTCAAAAATCCAGAAAATTGGCTGAAAACGACTAAATATCAAGGTCTCATTGGGCGAATCGCTCTGGAACTGAAATCGGAACGCTCACTGACATTTCCCCTATCTGAAAGTCTGATAAATGTTGGAAAAATGACTAAGTCCAAAAAAAAATTTTTTTCAACTTTTTTCAATTTTACCCCCGTGGGATATATATTCTACCCACACACATTTGGAACTCTCCTGGGGTACCCTCACACATATTATTCCCTCATTTAGTGGATATTTTCACAAAAAAGTGAAATTTTCAAAAATCCAGAAAATTGGCTGAAAACGACTAAATATCAAGGTCTCATTGGGCGAATCGCTCTGGAACTGAAATCGGAACGCTCACTGACATTTCCCCTATCTGAAAGTCTGATAAACGACGGAAAAATGACTATGTCCAAAAAAACAAATTTTTCAACTTTTTTCAATTTTACCCCCGTGGGATATATATTCTACCCACACACATTTGGAACTCTCTTGGGTTACCCTCACACATATTATTCCCTCAATAAGTGGATATTTTCACAAAAAAGTACAATTTTCAAAATTCCAGAAAATTGGCTGAAAACGACTAAATATCAAGGTCTCATTGGGCAAATCGCTCGGGAACTGAAATCGGAACGCTCACTGACATTTCCCCTATCTGAAAGTCAGATAAACGTTGGAAAAATGACTAAGTCCAAAAAAATTTTTTTTTAAATTTTTTCAATTTTACCCCCGTGGGATATATATTCTACCCACACACATTTGGAACTCTCCTGGGGTACCCTCACACATATTATTCCCTCATTTAGTGGATATTTTCACAAAAAAGTGAAATTTTCAAAAATCCAGAAAATTGGCTGAAAACGACTAAATATCAAGGTCTCATTGGGCGAATCTCTCTGGAACTGAAATCGGAACGCTCACTGACATTTCCCCTATCTGAAAGTCTGATAAACGTTGGAAAAATGACTAAGTCCAAAAAAAAATTTTTTTCAACTTTTTTCAATTTTACCCCCGTGGGATATATATTCTACCCACACACATTTGGAACTCTCGAGGGTTACCCTCACACATATTATTCCCTCATTTAGTGGATATTTTCACAAAAAAGTGAAATTTTCAAAATTCAAGAAAATTGGCTGAAAACGACTAAATATCAAGGTCTCATTGGGCGCATCGCTCTGGAACTGAAATCGGAATGCTCACTGACATTTCCCCTATCTGAAAGTCTGATAAACGTTGGAAAAATGACTAAGTCCAAAAAAAATTTTTTTTCAACTTTTTTCAATTTTACAGCTGTGGGATATATATTCTACCCACACACATTTGGAACTCTCCTGGGGTACCCTCACACATATTATTCCCTCATTTAGTGGATATTTTCACAAAAAAGTGAAATTTTCAAATATCCAGAAAATTGGCTGAAAACGACTAAATATCAAGGTCTCATTGGGCGAATCGCTCTGGAACTGAAATCGGAACGCTCACTGACATTTCCCCTATCTGAAAGTCTGATAAACGACGGAAAAATGACTATGTCCAAAAAAACAAATTTTTCAACTTTTTTCAATTTTACCCCCGTGGGATATATATTCTACCCACACACATTTGGAACTCTCTTGGGTTACCCTCACACATATTATTCCTTCAATAAGTGGATATTTTCACAAAAAAGTGAAATTTTCAAAATTCCAGAAAATTGGCTGAAAACGACTAAATATCAAGGTCTCATTGGGCAAATCGCTCGGGAACTGAAATCGGAACGCTCACTGACATTTCCCCTATCTGAAAGTCTGATAAACGCCGGAAAAATGACTAAGTCCAAAAAAAAATTTTTTTCAACTTTTTTCAATTTTACCCCCGTGGGATATATATTCTACCCACACACATTTGGAACTCTCCTGGGGTACCCTCACACATATTATTCCCTCATTTAGTGGATATTTTCACAAAAAAGTGAAATTTTCAAAAATCCAGAAAATTGGCTGAAAACGACTAAATATCAAGGTCTCATTGGGCGAATCTCTCTAGAACTGAAATCAGAATGCTCACTGAAAGTCTGATAAACGGAAAAATGACTAAGTCCAAAAAAAAATTTTTTTCAACTTTTTTCAATTTTACCCCCGTGGGATATATATTCTACCCACACACATTTGGAACTCTCCTGGGGTACCCTCACACATATTATTCCCTCATTTAGTGGATATTTTCACAAAAAAGTGAAATTTTCAAAAATCCAGAAAATTGGCTGAAAACGACTAAATATCAAGGTCTCATTGGGCGAATCGCTCTGGAACTGAAATCGGAATGCTCACTGACATTTCCCCTATCTGAAAGTCTGATAAACGACGGAAAAATGACTATGTCCAAAAAAACAAATTTTTCAACTTTTTTCAATTTTACCCCCGTGGGATATATATTCTACCCACACACATTTGGAACTCTCTTGGGTTACCCTCACACATATTATTCCCTCAATAAGTGGATATTTTCACAAAAAAGTGAAATTTTCAAAATTCCAGAAAATTGGCTGAAAACGACTAAATATCAGGGTCTCATTGGGTAAATCGCTCGGGAACTGAAATCGGAACGCTCACTGACATTTCCCCTATCTGAAAGTCTGATAAACGCCGGAAAAATGACTAAGTCCAAAAAAAAATTTTTTTCAACTTTTTTCAATTTTACCCCCGTGGGATATATATTCTACCCACACACATTTGGAACTCTCCTGGGGTACCCTCACACATATTATTCCCTCATTTAGTGGATATTTTCACAAAAAAGTGAAATTTTCAAAAATCCAGAAAATTGGCTGAAAACGACTAAATATCAAGGTCTCGTTGGGCTAATCGCTCTGGAACTGAAATCGGAACGCTCACTGACATTTCCCCTATCTGAAAGTCTGATAAACGACGGAAAAATGACTATGTCCAAAAAAACAAATTTTTCAACTTTTTTCAATTTTACCCCCGTGGGATATATATTCTACCCACACACATTTGGAACTCTCTTGGGTTACCCTCACACATATTATTCCCTCAATAAGTGGATATTTTCACAAAAAAGTACAATTTTCAAAATTCCAGAAAATTGGCTGAAAACGACTAAATATCAAGGTCTCATTGGGCAAATCGCTCGGGAACTGAAATCGGAACGCTCACTGACATTTCCCCTATCTGAAAGTCTGATAAACGTTGGAAAAATGACTAAGTCCAAAAAAATTTTTTTTTAAATTTTTTCAATTTTACCCCCGTGGGATATATATTCTACCCACACACATTTGGAACTCTCCTGGGGTACCCTCACACATATTATTCCCTCATTTAGTGGATATTTTCACAAAAAAGTGAAATTTTCAAAAATCCAGAAAATTGGCTGAAAACGACTAAATATCAAGGTCTCATTGGGCGAATCGCTCTGGAACTGAAATCGGAACGCTCACTGACATTTCCCCTATCTGAAAGTCTGATAAACGTTGGAAAAATGACTAAGTCCAAAAAAAAATTTTTTTCAACTTTTTTCAATTTTACCCCCGTGGGATATATATTCTACCCACACACATTTGGAACTCTCCTGGGGTACCCTCACACATATTATTCCCTCATTTAGTGGATATTTTCACAAAAAAGTGAAATTTTCAAAATTCCAGAAAATTGGCTGAAAACGACTAAATATCAAGGTCTCATTGGGCAAATCGCTCGGGAACTGAAATCAGAACGCTCATTGACATTTCCCCTATCTGAAAGTCTGATAAACGTTGGAAAAATGACTAAGTCTAAAAAAAATTTTTTTTAAATTTTTTCAATTTTACCCCCGTGGGATATATATTCTACCCACACACATTTGGAACTCTCGAGGGTTACCCTCACACATATTATTCCCTCATTTAGTGGATATTTTCACAAAAAAGTGAAATTTTCAAAATTCAAGAAAATTGGCTGAAAACGACTAAATATCAAGGTCTCATTGGGCGCATCGCTCTGGAACTGAAATCGGAATGCTCACTGACATTTCCCCTATCTGAAAGTCTGATAAACGTTGGAAAAATGACTAAGTCCAAAAAAAATTTTTTTTCAACTTTTTTCAATTTTACAGCTGTGGGATATATATTCTACCCACACACATTTGGAACTCTCCTGGGGTACCCTCACACATATTATTCCCTCATTTAGTGGATATTTTCACAAAAAAGTGAAATTTTCAAATATCCAGAAAATTGGCTGAAAACGACTAAATATCAAGGTCTCATTGGGCGAATCGCTCTGGAACTGAAATCGGAACGCTCACTGACATTTCCCCTATCTGAAAGTCTGATAAACGACGGAAAAATGACTATGTCCAAAAAAACTAATTTTTCAACTTTTTTCAATTTTACCCCCGTGGGATATATATTCTACCCACACACATTTGGAACTCTCTTGGGTTACCCTCACACATATTATTCCTTCAATAAGTGGATATTTTCACAAAAAAGTGAAATTTTCAAAATTCCAGAAAATTGGCTGAAAACGACTAAATATCAAGGTCTCATTGGGCAAATCGCTCGGGAACTGAAATCGGAACGCTCACTGACATTTCCCCTATCTGAAAGTCTGATAAACGCCGGAAAAATGACTAAGTCCAAAAAAAAATTTTTTTCAACTTTTTTCAATTTTACCCCCGTGGGATATATATTCTACCCACACACATTTGGAACTCTCCTGGGGTACCCTCACACATATTATTCCCTCATTTAGTGGATATTTTCACAAAAAAGTGAAATTTTCAAAAATCCAGAAAATTGGCTGAAAACGACTAAATATCAAGGTCTCATTGGGCGAATCTCTCTAGAACTGAAATCAGAATGCTCACTGAAAGTCTGATAAACGGAAAAATGACTAAGTCCAAAAAAAAATTTTTTTCAACTTTTTTCAATTTTACCCCCGTGGGATATATATTCTTCCCACACACATTTGGAACTCTCCTGGGGTACCCTCACACATATTATTCCCTCATTTAGTGGATATTTTCACAAAAAAGTGAAATTTTCAAAAATCCAGAAAATTGGCTGAAAACGACTAAATATCAAGGTCTCATTGGGCGAATCGCTCTGGAACTGAAATCGGAATGCTCACTGACATTTCCCCTATCTGAAAGTCTGATAAACGACGGAAAAATGACTATGTCCAAAAAAACAAATTTTTCAACTTTTTTCAATTTTACCCCCGTGGGATATATATTCTACCCACACACATTTGGAACTCTCTTGGGTTACCCTCACACATATTATTCCCTCAATAAGTGGATATTTTCACAAAAAAGTGAAATTTTCAAAATTCCAGAAAATTGGCTGAAAACGACTAAATATCAGGGTCTCATTGGGTAAATCGCTCGGGAACTGAAATCGGAACGCTCACTGACATTTCCCCTATCTGAAAGTCTGATAAACGCCGGAAAAATGACTAAGTCCAAAAAAAAATTTTTTTCAACTTTTTTCAATTTTACCCCCGTGGGATATATATTCTACCCACACACATTTGGAACTCTCCTGGGGTACCCTCACACATATTATTCCCTCATTTAGTGGATATTTTCACAAAAAAGTGAAATTTTCAAAAATCCAGAAAATTGGCTGAAAACGACTAAATATCAAGGTCTCGTTGGGCGAATCGCTCTGGAACTGAAATCGGAACGCTCACTGACATTTCCCCTATCTGAAAGTCTGATAAACGACGGAAAAATGACTATGTCCAAAAAAACAAATTTTTCAACTTTTTTCAATTTTACCCCCGTGGGATATATATTCTATCCACACACATTTGGAACTCTCTTGGGTTACCCTCACACATATTATTCCCTCAATAAGTGGATATTTTCACAAAAAAGTACAATTTTCAAAATTCCAGAAAATTGGCTGAAAACGACTAAATATCAAGGTCTCATTGGGCAAATCGCTCGGGAACTGAAATCGGAACGCTCACTGACATTTCCCCTATCTGAAAGTCTGATAAACGTTGGAAAAATGACTAAGTCCAAAAAAATTTTTTTTAAAATTTTTTCAATTTTACCCCCGTGGGATATATATTCTACCCACACACATTTGGAACTCTCCTGGGGTACCCTCACACATATTATTCCCTCATTTAGTGGATATTTTCACAAAAAAGTGAAATTTTCAAAAATCCAGAAAATTGGCTGAAAACGACTAAATATCAAGGTCTCATTGGGCGAATCGCTCTGGAACTGAAATCGGAACGCTCACTGACATTTCCCCTATCTGAAAGTCTGATAAATGTTGGAAAAATGACTAAGTCCAAAAAAAAATTTTTTTCAACTTTTTTCAATTTTACCCCCGTGGGATATATATTCTACCCACACACATTTGGAACTCTCCTGGGGTACCCTCACACATATTATTCCCTCATTTAGTGGATATTTTCACAAAAAAGTGAAATTTTCAAAAATCCAGAAAATTGGCTGAAAACGACTAAATATCAAGGTCTCATTGGGCGAATCGCTCTGGAACTGAAATCGGAACGCTCACTGACATTTCCCCTATCTGAAAGTCTGATAAATGTTGGAAAAATGACTAAGTCCAAAAAAAAATTTTTTTCAACTTTTTTCAATTTTACCCCCGTGGGATATATATTCTACCCACACACATTTGGAACTCTCCTGGGGTACCCTCACACATATTATTCCCTCATTTAGTGGATATTTTCACAAAAAAGTGAAATTTTCAAAAATCCAGAAAATTGGCTGAAAACGACTAAATATCAAGGTCTCATTGGGCGAATCGCTCTGGAACTGAAATCGGAACGCTCACTGACATTTCCCCTATCTGAAAGTCTGATAAACGACGGAAAAATGATTATGTTCAAAAAAACAAATTTTTTAACTTTTTTCAATTTTACCCCCGTGGGATATATATTCTACCCACACACATTTGGAACTCTCTTGGGTTACCCTCACACATATTATTCCCTCAATAAGTGGATATTTTCACAAAAAAGTGAAATTTTCAAAATTCCAGAAAATTGGCTGAAAACGACTAAATATCAAGGTCTCATTGGGTAAATCGCTCGGGAACTGAAATCGGAACGCTCACTGACATTTCCCCTATCTGAAAGTCTGATAAACGCCGGAAAAATGACTAAGTCCAAAAAAAAATTTTTTTCAACTTTTTTCAATTTTACCCCCGTGGGATATATATTCTACCCACACACATTTGGAACTCTCCTGGGGTACCCTCACACATATTATTCCCTCATTTAGTGGATATTTTCACAAAAAAGTGAAATTTTCAAAAATCCAGAAAATTGGCTGAAAACGACTAAATATCAAGGTCTCATTGGGCGAATCGCTCTGGAACTGAAATCGGAACGCTCACTGACATTTCCCCTATCTGAAAGTCTGATAAACGTTGGAAAAATGACTAAGTCCAAAAAAAAATTTTTTTCAACTTTTTTCAATTTTACCCCCGTGGGATATATATTCTACCCACACACATTTGGAACTCTCCTGGGGTACCCTCACACATATTATTCCCTCATTTAGTGGATATTTTCACAAAAAAGTGAAATTTTCAAAATTCCAGAAAATTGGCTGAAAACGACTAAATATCAAGGTCTCATTGGGCAAATCGCTCGGGAACTGAAATCAGAACGCTCATTGACATTTCCCCTATCTGAAAGTCTGATAAACGTTGGAAAAATGACTAAGTCTAAAAAAAATTTTTTTCAACTTTTTTCAATTTTACCCCCGTGGGATATATATTCTACCCACACACATTTGGAACTCTCCTGGGGTACCCTCACACATATTATTCCCTCATTTAGTGGATATTTTCACAAAAAAGTGAAATTTTCAAAAATCCAGAAAATTGGCTGCAAACGACTAAATATCAAGGTCTCATTGGGCGAATCTCTCTGGAACTGAAATCGGAACGCTCACTGACATTTCCCCTATCTGAAAGTCTGATAAACGTTGGAAAAATGACTAAGTCCAAAAAAAAATTTTTTTCAACTTTTTTCAATTTTACCCCCGTGGGATATATATTCTACCCACACACATTTGGAACTCTCGAGGGTTACCCTCACACATATTATTCCCTCATTTAGTGGATATTTTCACAAAAAAGTGAAATTTTCAAAATTCAAGAAAATTGGCTGAAAACGACTAAATATCAAGGTCTCATTGGGCGCATCGCTCTGGAACTGAAATCGGAATGCTCACTGACATTTCCCCTATCTGAAAGTCTGATAAACGTTGGAAAAATGACTAAGTCCAAAAAAAATTTTTTTTCAACTTTTTTCAATTTTACAGCTGTGGGATATATATTCTACCCACACACATTTGGAACTCTCCTGGGGTACCCTCACACATATTATTCCCTCATTTAGTGGATATTTTCACAAAAAAGTGAAATTTTCAAATATCCAGAAAATTGGCTGAAAACGACTAAATATCAAGGTCTCATTGGGCGAATCGCTCTGGAATTGAAATCGGAACGCTCACTGACATTTCCCCTATCTGAAAGTCTGATAAACGACGGAAAAATGACTATGTCCAAAAAAACAAATTTTTCAACTTTTTTCAATTTTACCCCCGTGGGATATATATTCTACCCACACACATTTGGAACTCTCTTGGGTTACCCTCACACATATTATTCCTTCAATAAGTGGATATTTTCACAAAAAAGTGAAATTTTCAAAATTCCAGAAAATTGGCTGAAAACGACTAAATATCAAGGTCTCATTGGGCAAATCGCTCGGGAACTGAAATCGGAACGCTCACTGACATTTCCCCTATCTGAAAGTCTGATAAACGCCGGAAAAATGACTAAGTCCAAAAAAAAATTTTTTTCAACTTTTTTCAATTTTACCCCCGTGGGATATATATTCTACCCACACACATTTGGAACTCTCGAGGGTTACCCTCACACATATTATTCCCTCATTTAGTGGATATTTTCACAAAAAAGTGAAATTTTCAAAATTCAAGAAAATTGGCTGAAAACGACTAAATATCAAGGTCTCATTGGGCGAATCGCTCTGGAACTGAAATCGGAATGCTCACTGACATTTCCCCTATCTGAAAGTCTGATAAACGTTGGAAAAATGACTAAGTCCAAAAAAAATTTTTTTTCAACTTTTTTCAATTTTACAGCTGTGGGATATATATTCTACCCACACACATTTGGAACTCTCCTGGGGTACCCTCACACATATTATTCCCTCATTTAGTGGATATTTTCACAAAAAAGTGAAATTTTCAAATATCCAGAAAATTGGCTGAAAACGACTAAATATCAAGGTCTCATTGGGCGAATCGCTCTGGAACTGAAATCGGAACGCTCACTGACATTTCCCCTATCTGAAAGTCTGATAAACGACGGAAAAATGACTATGTCCAAAAAAACAAATTTTTCAACTTTTTTCAATTTTACCCCCGTGGGATATATATTCTACCCACACACATTTGGAACTCTCTTGGGTTACCCTCACACATATTATTCCTTCAATAAGTGGATATTTTCACAAAAAAGTGAAATTTTCAAAATTCCAGAAAATTGGCTGAAAACGACTAAATATCAAGGTCTCATTGGGCAAATCGCTCGGGAACTGAAATCGGAATGCTCACTGACATTTCCCCTATCTGAAAGTCTGATAAACGCCGGAAAAATGACTAAGTCCAAAAAAAAATTTTTTTCAACTTTTTTCAATTTTACCCCCGTGGGATATATATTCTACCAACACACATTTGGAACTCTCCTGGGGTACCCTCACACATATTATTCCCTCATTTAGTGGATATTTTCACAAAAAAGTGAAATTTTCAAAAATCCAGAAAATTGGCTGAAAACGACTAAATATCAAGGTCTCATTGGGCGAATCTCTCTGGAACTGAAATCAGAATGCTCACTGAAAGTCTGGTAAACGGAAAAATGACTAAGTCCAAAAAAAATTTTTTTTCAACTTTTTTCAATTTTACCCCCGTGGGATATATATTCTACCCACACACATTTGGAACTCTCCTGGGGTACCCTCACACATATTATTCCCTCATTTAGTGGATATTTTCACAAAAAAGTGAAATTTTCAAAAATCCAGAAAATTGGCTGAAAACGACTAAATATCAAGGTCTCATTGGGCGAATCGCTCTGGAACTGAAATCGGAATGCTCACTGACATTTCCCCTATCTGAAAGTCTGATAAACGACGGAAAAATGACTGTCCAAAAAAACAAATTTTTCAACTTTTTTCAATTTTACCCCCGTGGGATATATATTCTACCCACACACATTTGGAACTCTCTTGGGTTACCCTCACACATATTATTCCCTCAATAAGTGGATATTTTCACAAAAAAGTGAAATTTTCAAAATTCCAGAAAATTGGCTGAAAACGACTAAATATCAAGGTCTCATTGGGCAAATCGCTCGGGAACTGAAATCGGAACGCTCACTGACATTTCCCCTATCTGAAAGTCTGATAAACGCCGGAAAAATGACTAAGTCCAAAAAAAAATTTTTTTCAACTTTTTTCAATTTTACCCCCGTGGGATATATATTCTACCCACACACATTTGGAACTCTCCTGGGGTACCCTCACACATATTATTCCCTCATTTAGTGGATATTTTCACAAAAAAGTGAAATTTTCAAAAATCCAGAAAATTGGCTGAAAACGACTAAATATCAAGGTCTCATTGGGCGAATCGCTCTGGAACTGAAATCGGAACGCTCACTGACATTTCCCCTATCTGAAAGTCTGATAAACGACGGAAAAATGACTATGTCCAAAAAAACAAATTTTTCAACTTTTTTCAATTTTACACCCGTGGGATATATATTCTACCCACACACATTTGGAACTCTCTTGGGTTACCCTCACACATATTATTCCCTCAATAAGTGGATATTTTCACAAAAAAGTGAAATTTTCAAAATTCCAGAAAATTGGCTAAAAACGACTAAATATCAAGGTCTCATTGGGCAAATCGCTCGGGAACTGAAATCAGAACGCTCACTGACATTTCCCCTATCTGAAAGTCTGATAAACGTTGGAAAAATGACTAAGTCCAAAAAAAAATTTTTTTCAACTTTTTTCAATTTTACCCCCGTGGGATATATATTCTACCCACACACATTTGGAACTCTCTTGGGTTACCCTCACACATATTATTCCCTCAATAAGTGGATATTTTCACAAAAAAGTGAAATTTTCAAAATTCCAGAAAATTGGCTGAAAACGACTAAATATCAAGGTCTCATTGGGCAAATCGCTCGGGAACTGAAATCAGAATGCTCACTGACATTTCCCCTATCTGAAAGTCTGATAAACGTTGGAAAAATGACTAAGTCCAAAAAAAATTTTTTTTCAACTTTTTTCAATTTTACCCCCGTGGGATATATATTCTACCAACACACATTTGGAACTCTCCTGGGGTACCCTCACACATATTATTCCCTCATTTAGTGGATATTTTCACAAAAAAGTGAAATTTTCAAAAATCCAGAAAATTGGCTGAAAACGACTAAATATCAAGGTCTCATTGGGCGAATCTCTCTGGAACTGAAATCGGAATGCTCACTGAAAGTCTGATAAACGGAAAAATGACTAAGTCCAAAAAAAAATTTTTTTCAACTTTTTTCAATTTTACCCCCGTGGGATATATATTCTACCAACACACATTTGGAACTCTCCTGGGGTACCCTCACACATATTATTCCCTCATTTAGTGGATATTTTCACAAAAAAGTGAAATTTTCAAAAATCCAGAAAATTGGCTGAAAACGACTAAATATCAAGGTCTCATTGGGCGAATCTCTCTGGAACTGAAATCGGAATGCTCACTGAAAGTCTGATTAACGGAAAAATGACTAAGTCCAAAAAAAAATTTTTTTCAACTTTTTTCAATTTTACCCCCGTGGGATATATATTCTACCCACACACATTTGGAACTCTCTTGGGTTACCCTCACACATATTATTCCCTCAATAAGTGGATATTTTCACAAAAAAGTGAAATTTTCAAAATTCCAGAAAATTGGCTGAAAACGACTAAATATCAAGGTCTCATTGGGCAAATCGCTCGGGAACTGAAATCAGAATGCTCACTGACATTTCCCCTATCTGAAAGTCTGATAAACGTTGGAAAAATGACTAAGTCCAAAAAAAATTTTTTTTCAACTTTTTTCAATTTTACCCCCGTGGGATATATATTCTACCAACACACATTTGGAACTCTCCTGGGGTACCCTCACACATATTATTCCCTCATTTAGTGGATATTTTCACAAAAAAGTGAAATTTTCAAAAATCCAGAAAATTGGCTGAAAACGACTAAATATCAAGGTCTCATTGGGCGAATCTCTCTGGAACTGAAATCGGAATGCTCACTGAAAGTCTGATAAACGGAAAAATGACTAAGTCCAAAAAAAAATTTTTTTCAACTTTTTTCAATTTTACCCCCGTGGGATATATATTCTACCCACACACATTTGGAACTCTCTTGGGTTACCCTCACACATATTATTCCCTCAATAAGTGGATATTTTCACAAAAAAGTAAAATTTTCAAAATTCCAGAAAATTGGCTGAAAACGACTAAATATCAAGGTCTCATTGGGCAAATCGCTCGGGAACTGAAATCTGAACGCTCACTGACATTTCCCCTATCTGAAAGTCTGATAAACGTTGGAAAAATGACTAAGTCCAAAAAAAAATTTTTTTCAACTTTTTTCAATTTTACCCCCGTGGGATATATATTCTACCCACACACATTTGGAACTCTCCTGGGGTACCCTCACACATATTATTCCCTCATTTAGTGGATATTTTCACAAAAAAGTGAAATTTTCAAAAATCCAGAAAATTGGCTGAAAACGACTAAATATCAAGGTCTCATTGGGCGAATCTCTCTGGAACTGAAATCGGAATGCTCACTGAAAGTCTGATAAACGGAAAAATGACTAAGTCCAAAAAAAAATTTTTTTCAACTTTTTTCAATTTTACCCCCGTGGGATATATATTCTACCCACACACATTTGGAACTCTCTTGGGTTACCCTCACACATATTATTCCCTCAATAAGTGGATATTTTCACAAAAAAGTAAAATTTTCAAAATTCCAGAAAATTGGCTGAAAACGACTAAATATCAAGGTCTCATTGGGCAAATCGCTCGGGAACTGAAATCTGAACGCTCACTGACATTTCCCCTATCTGAAAGTCTGATAAACGTTGGAAAAATGACTAAGTCCAAAAAAAATGTTTTTTAAATTTTTTCAATTTTACCCCCGTGGGATATATATTCTACCCACACACATTTGGAACTCTCCTGGGGTACCTTCACACATATTATTCCCTCATTTAGTGGATATTTTCACAAAAAAGTGAAATTTTCAAAAATCCAGAAAATTGGCTGAAAACGACTAAATATCAAGGTCTCATTGGGCGAATCGCTCTGGAACTGAAATCGGAACGCTCACTGACATTTCCCCTATCTGAAAGTCTGATAAACGTTGGAAAAATGACTAAGTCCAAAAAAAAATTTTTTTCAACTTTTTTCAATTTTACCCCCGTGGGATATATATTCTACCCACACACATTTGGAACTCTCCTGGGGTACCCTCACACATATTATTCCCTCATTTAGTGGATATTTTCACAAAAAAGTGAAATTTTCAAAAATCCAGAAAATTGGCTGAAAACGACTAAATATCAAGGTCTCATTGGGCGAATCTCTCTGGAACTGAAATCGGAATGCTCACTGAAAGTCTGATAAACGGAAAAATGACTAAGTCCAAAAAAAAATTTTTTTCAACTTTTTTCAATTTTACCCCCGTGGGATATATATTCTACCAACACACATTTGGAACTCTCCTGGGGTACCCTCACACATATTATTCCCTCATTTAGTGGATATTTTCACAAAAAAGTGAAATTTTCAAAAATCCAGAAAATTGGCTGAAAACGACTAAATATCAAGGTCTCATTGGGCGAATCTCTCTGGAACTGAAATCGGAATGCTCACTGAAAGTCTGATTAACGGAAAAATGACTAAGTCCAAAAAAAAATTTTTTTCAACTTTTTTCAATTTTACCCCCGTGGGATATATATTCTACCCACACACATTTGGAACTCTCTTGGGTTACCCTCACACATATTATTCCCTCAATAAGTGGATATTTTCACAAAAAAGTGAAATTTTCAAAATTCCAGAAAATTGGCTGAAAACGACTAAATATCAAGGTCTCATTGGGCAAATCGCTCGGGAACTGAAATCAGAATGCTCACTGACATTTCCCCTATCTGAAAGTCTGATAAACGTTGGAAAAATGACTAAGTCCAAAAAAAATTTTTTTTCAACTTTTTTCAATTTTACCCCCGTGGGATATATATTCTACCAACACACATTTGGAACTCTCCTGGGGTACCCTCACACATATTATTCCCTCATTTAGTGGATATTTTCACAAAAAAGTGAAATTTTCAAAAATCCAGAAAATTGGCTGAAAACGACTAAATATCAAGGTCTCATTGGGCGAATCTCTCTGGAACTGAAATCGGAATGCTCACTGAAAGTCTGATAAACGGAAAAATGACTAAGTCCAAAAAAAAATTTTTTTCAACTTTTTTCAATTTTACCCCCGTGGGATATATATTCTACCCACACACATTTGGAACTCTCTTGGGTTACCCTCACACATATTATTCCCTCAATAAGTGGATATTTTCACAAAAAAGTAAAATTTTCAAAATTCCAGAAAATTGGCTGAAAACGACTAAATATCAAGGTCTCATTGGGCAAATCGCTCGGGAACTGAAATCTGAACGCTCACTGACATTTCCCCTATCTGAAAGTCTGATAAACGTTGGAAAAATGACTAAGTCCAAAAAAAAATTTTTTTCAACTTTTTTCAATTTTACCCCCGTGGGATATATATTCTACCCACACACATTTGGTACTCTCCTGGGGTACCCTCACACATATTATTCCCTCATTTAGTGGATATTTTCACAAAAAAGTGAAATTTTCAAAAATCCAGAAAATTGGCTGAAAACGACTAAATATCAAGGTCTCATTGGGCGAATCTCTCTGGAACTGAAATCGGAATGCTCACTGAAAGTCTGATAAACGGAAAAATGACTAAGTCCAAAAAAAATTTTTTTCAACTTTTTTCAATTTTACCCCCGTGGGATATATATTCTACCCACACACATTTGGAACTCTCTTGGGTTACCCTCACACATATTATTCCCTCAATAAGTGGATATTTTCACAAAAAAGTAAAATTTTCAAAATTCCAGAAAATTGGCTGAAAACGACTAAATATCAAGGTCTCATTGGGCAAATCGCTCGGGAACTGAAATCTGAACGCTCACTGACATTTCCCCTATCTGAAAGTCTGATAAACGTTGGAAAAATGACTAAGTCCAAAAAAAATTTTTTTTAAATTTTTTCAATTTTACCCCCGTGGGATATATATTCTACCCACACACATTTGGAACTCTCCTGGGGTACCTTCACACATATTATTCCCTCATTTAGTGGATATTTTCACAAAAAAGTGAAATTTTCAAAAATCCAGAAAATTGGCTGAAAACGACTAAATATCAAGGTCTCATTGGGCGAATCGCTCTGGAACTGAAATCGGAACGCTCACTGACATTTCCCCTATCTGAAAGTCTGATAAACGTTGGAAAAATGACTAAGTCCAAAAAAAAATTTTTTTCAACTTTTTTCAATTTTACCCCCGTGGGATATATATTCTACCCACACACATTTGGAACTCTCCTGGGGTACCCTCACACATATTATTCCCTCATTTAGTGGATATTTTCACAAAAAAGTGAAATTTTCAAAAATCCAGAAAATTGGCTGAAAACGACTAAATATCAAGGTCTCATTGGGCGAATCGCTCTGGAACTGAAATCGGAATGCTCACTGACATTTGACCTATCTGAAAGTCTGATAAACGGCGGAAAAATGATTAAGTTCCAAAAAAATTTTTTTCAACTTTTTTCAATTTTACCCCCGTGGGATATATATTCTACCCACACACATTTGGAACTCTCCTGGGGTACCCTCACACATATCATTCCCTCATTCAGTGGATATTTTCACAAAAAAGTAAAATTTTCAAAAATCCAGAAAATTGGCTGAAAACGACTAAATATCAAGGACTCATTGGGCAAATCGCTCTGGAACTGAAATCGGAACGCTCACTGACATTTCCCCTATCTGAAAGTCTGATAAACGCCGGAAAAATGACTAAGTCCAAAAAAAAATTTTTTTCAACTTTTTTCAATTTTACCCCGTGGGATATATATTCTACCCACACACATTTGGAACTCTCCTGGGTTACCCTCACACATATTATTCTCTCATTTAGTGGATATTTTCACAAAAAAGTGAAATTTTCAAAAATCAAGAAAATTGGCTGAAAACGACTAAATATCAAGGTCTCATTGGGCGAATCGCTCTGGAACTGAAATCGGAACATTCACTGACATTTGACCTATCTGAAAGTCTGATAAACGACGGAAAAATGACTATGTCCAAAAAAACAAATTTTTCAACTTTTTTCAATTTTACCCCCGTGGGATATATAATCTACCCACACACATTTGGAACTCTCCTGGGGTACCCTCACACATATTATTCCCTGATTTAGTGGATATTTTCACAAAAAAGTGAAATTTTCAAAAATCCAGAAAATTGGCTGAAAACGACTAAATATCAAGGTCTCATTGGGCGAATCGCTCTGGAACTGAAATCGGAACGCACACTGACATTTCCCCTATCTGAAAGTCTGATAAACGTTGGAAAAATGACTAAGTCCAAAAAAAAATTTTTTTAAACTTTTTTCAATTTTACCCCCGTGGGATATATATTCTACCCACACACATTTGGAACTCTCGTGGGTTACCCTCACACATATTATTCCCTCATTTAGTGGATATTTTCACAAAAAAGTGAAATTTTCAAAATTCAAGAAAATTGGCTGAAAACGACTAAATATCAAGGTCTCATTGGGTGAATCGCTCTGGAACTGAAATCGGAACGCTCACTGACATTTCCCCTATCTGAAAGTCTGATAAACGTTGGAAAAATGACTAAGTCCAAAAAAAATTTTTTTTCAACTTTTTTCAATTTTACCCCCGTGGGATATATATTCTACCAACACACATTTGGAACTCTCCTGGGGTACCCTCACACATATTATTCCCTCATTTAGTGGATATTTTCACAAAAAAGTGAAATTTTCAAAAATCCAGAAAATTGGCTGAAAACGACTAAATATCAAGGTCTCATTGGGCGAATCTCTCTGGAACTGAAATCGGAATGCTCACTGAAAGTCTGATAAACGGAAAAATGACTAAGTCCAAAAAAAAATTTTTTTCAACTTTTTTCAATTTTACCCCCGTGGGATATATATTCTACCCACACACATTTGGAACTCTCCTGGGGTACCCTCACACATATTATTCCCTCATTTAGAGGATATTTTCACAAAAAAGTGAAATTTTCAAAAATCCAGAAAATTGGCTGAAAACGACTAAATATCAAGGTCTCATTGGGCGAATCGCTCTGGAACTGAAATCGGAATGCTCACTGACATTTCCCCTATCTGAAAGTCTGATAAACGACGGAAAAATGACTATGTCCAAAAAAACAAATTTTTCAACTTTTTTCAATTTTACCCCCGTGGGATATATATTCTACCCACACACATTTGGAACTCTCCTGGGGTACCCTCACACATATTATTCCCTCATTTAGAGGATATTTTCACAAAAAAGTGAAATTTTCAAAATTCCAGAAAATTGGCTGAAAACGACTAAATATCAAGGTCCCATTGGGCAAATCGCTCGGGAACTGAAATCTGAACGCTCACTGACATTTCCCCTATCTGAAAGTCTGATAAACGTTGGAAAAATGACTAAGTCCAAAAAAAATGTTTTTTAAATTTTTTCAATTTTACCCCCGTGGGATATATATTCTACCCACACACATTTGGAACTCTCCTGGGGTACCTTCACACATATTATTCCCTCATTTAGTGGATATTTTCACAAAAAAGTGAAATTTTCAAAAATCCAGAAAATTGGCTGAAAACGACTAAATATCAAGGTCTCATTGGGCGAATCGCTCTGGAACTGAAATCGGAACGCTCACTGACATTTCCCCTATCTGAAAGTCTGATAAACGTTGGAAAAATGACTAAGTCCAAAAAAAAATTTTTTTCAACTTTTTTCAATTTTACCCCCGTGGGATATATATTCTACCCACACACATTTGGAACTCTCCTGGGGTACCCTCACACATATTATTCCCTCATTTAGTGGATATTTTCACAAAAAAGTGAAATTTTCAAAAATCCAGAAAATTGGCTGAAAACGACTAAATATCAAGGTCTCATTGGGCGAATCTCTCTGGAACTGAAATCGGAATGCTCACTGAAAGTCTGATAAACGGAAAAATGACTAAGTCCAAAAAAAAATTTTTTTCAACTTTTTTCAATTTTACCCCCGTGGGATATATATTCTACCAACACACATTTGGAACTCTCCTGGGGTACCCTCACACATATTATTCCCTCATTTAGTGGATATTTTCACAAAAAAGTGAAATTTTCAAAAATCCAGAAAATTGGCTGAAAACGACTAAATATCAAGGTCTCATTGGGCGAATCTCTCTGGAACTGAAATCGGAATGCTCACTGAAAGTCTGATTAACGGAAAAATGACTAAGTCCAAAAAAAAATTTTTTTCAACTTTTTTCAATTTTACCCCCGTGGGATATATATTCTACCCACACACATTTGGAACTCTCTTGGGTTACCCTCACACATATTATTCCCTCAATAAGTGGATATTTTCACAAAAAAGTAAAATTTTCAAAATTCCAGAAAATTGGCTGAAAACGACTAAATATCAAGGTCTCATTGGGCAAATCGCTCGGGAACTGAAATCTGAACGCTCACTGACATTTCCCCTATCTGAAAGTCTGATAAACGTTGGAAAAATGACTAAGTCCAAAAAAAAATTTTTTTCAACTTTTTTCAATTTTACCCCCGTGGGATATATATTCTACCCACACACATTTGGAACTCTCCTGGGGTACCCTCACACATATTATTCCCTCATTTAGTGGATATTTTCACAAAAAAGTGAAATTTTCAAAAATCCAGAAAATTGGCTGAAAACGACTAAATATCAAGGTCTCATTGGGCGAATCTCTCTGGAACTGAAATCGGAATGCTCACTGAAAGTCTGATAAACGGAAAAATGACTAAGTCCAAAAAAAATTTTTTTCAACTTTTTTCAATTTTACCCCCGTGGGATATATATTCTACCCACACACATTTGGAACTCTCTTGGGTTACCCTCACACATATTATTCCCTCAATAAGTGGATATTTTCACAAAAAAGTAAAATTTTCAAAATTCCAGAAAATTGGCTGAAAACGACTAAATATCAAGGTCTCATTGGGCAAATCGCTCGGGAACTGAAATCTGAACGCTCACTGACATTTCCCCTATCTGAAAGTCTGATAAACGTTGGAAAAATGACTAAGTCCAAAAAAAATTTTTTTTAAATTTTTTCAATTTTACCCCCGTGGGATATATATTCTACCCACACACATTTGGAACTCTCCTGGGGTACCTTCACACATATTATTCCCTCATTTAGTGGATATTTTCACAAAAAAGTGAAATTTTCAAAAATCCAGAAAATTGGCTGAAAACGACTAAATATCAAGGTCTCATTGGGCGAATCGCTCTGGAACTGAAATCGGAACGCTCACTGACATTTCCCCTATCTGAAAGTCTGATAAACGTTGGAAAAATGACTAAGTCCAAAAAAAAATTTTTTTCAACTTTTTTCAATTTTACCCCCGTGGGATATATATTCTACCCACACACATTTGGAACTCTCCTGGGGTACCCTCACACATATTATTCCCTCATTTAGTGGATATTTTCACAAAAAAGTGAAATTTTCAAAAATCCAGAAAATTGGCTGAAAACGACTAAATATCAAGGTCTCATTGGGCGAATCGCTCTGGAACTGAAATCGGAATGCTCACTGACATTTGACCTATCTGAAAGTCTGATAAACGGCGGAAAAATGATTAAGTTCCAAAAAAATTTTTTTCAACTTTTTTCAATTTTACCCCCGTGGGATATATATTCTACCCACACACATTTGGAACTCTCCTGGGGTACCCTCACACATATCATTCCCTCATTCAGTGGATATTTTCACAAAAAAGTAAAATTTTCAAAAATCCAGAAAATTGGCTGAAAACGACTAAATATCAAGGACTCATTGGGCAAATCGCTCTGGAACTGAAATCGGAACGCTCACTGACATTTCCCCTATCTGAAAGTCTGATAAACGCCGGAAAAATGACTAAGTCCAAAAAAAAATTTTTTTCAACTTTTTTCAATTTTACCCCCGTGGGATATATATTCTACCCACACACATTTGGAACTCTCCTGGGTTACCCTCACACATATTATTCTCTCATTTAGTGGATATTTTCACAAAAAAGTGAAATTTTCAAAAATCAAGAAAATTGGCTGAAAACGACTAAATATCAAGGTCTCATTGGGCGAATCGCTCTGGAACTGAAATCGGAACATTCACTGACATTTGACCTATCTGAAAGTCTGATAAACGACGGAAAAATGACTATGTCCAAAAAAACAAATTTTTCAACTTTTTTCAATTTTACCCCCGTGGGATATATAATCTACCCACACACATTTGGAACTCTCCTGGGGTACCCTCACACATATTATTCCCTGATTTAGTGGATATTTTCACAAAAAAGTGAAATTTTCAAAAATCCAGAAAATTGGCTGAAAACGACTAAATATCAAGGTCTCATTGGGCGAATCGCTCTGGAACTGAAATCGGAACGCACACTGACATTTCCCCTATCTGAAAGTCTGATAAACGTTGGAAAAATGACTAAGTCCAAAAAAAAATTTTTTTAAACTTTTTTCAATTTTACCCCCGTGGGATATATATTCTACCCACACACATTTGGAACTCTCGTGGGTTACCCTCACACATATTATTCCCTCATTTAGTGGATATTTTCACAAAAAAGTGAAATTTTCAAAATTCAAGAAAATTGGCTGAAAACGACTAAATATCAAGGTCTCATTGGGTGAATCGCTCTGGAACTGAAATCGGAACGCTCACTGACATTTCCCCTATCTGAAAGTCTGATAAACGTTGGAAAAATGACTAAGTCCAAAAAAAATTTTTTTTCAACTTTTTTCAATTTTACCCCCGTGGGATATATATTCTACCAACACACATTTGGAACTCTCCTGGGGTACCCTCACACATATTATTCCCTCATTTAGTGGATATTTTCACAAAAAAGTGAAATTTTCAAAAATCCAGAAAATTGGCTGAAAACGACTAAATATCAAGGTCTCATTGGGCGAATCTCTCTGGAACTGAAATCGGAATGCTCACTGAAAGTCTGATAAACGGAAAAATGACTAAGTCCAAAAAAAAATTTTTTTCAACTTTTTTCAATTTTACCCCCGTGGGATATATATTCTACCCACACACATTTGGAACTCTCCTGGGGTACCCTCACACATATTATTCCCTCATTTAGAGGATATTTTCACAAAAAAGTGAAATTTTCAAAAATCCAGAAAATTGGCTGAAAACGACTAAATATCAAGGTCTCATTGGGCGAATCGCTCTGGAACTGAAATCGGAATGCTCACTGACATTTCCCCTATCTGAAAGTCTGATAAACGACGGAAAAATGACTATGTCCAAAAAAACAAATTTTTCAACTTTTTTCAATTTTACCCCCGTGGGATATATATTCTACCCACACACATTTGGAACTCTCCTGGGGTACCCTCACACATATTATTCCCTCATTTAGAGGATATTTTCACAAAAAAGTGAAATTTTCAAAATTCCAGAAAATTGGCTGAAAACGACTAAATATCAAGGTCCCATTGGGCAAATCGCTCGGGAACTGAAATCGGAACGCTCACTGACATTTCCCCTATCTGAAAGTCTGATAAACGCCGGAAAAATGACTAAGTCCAAAAAAAAATTTTTTTCAACTTTTTTCAATTTTACCCCCGTGGGATATATATTCTACCCACACACATTTGGAACTCTCCTGGGGTACCCTCACACATATTATTCCCTCATTTAGTGGATATTTTCACAAAAAAGTGAAATTTTCAAAAATCCAGAAAATTGGCTGAAAACGACTAAATATCAAGGTCTCATTGGGCGAATCGCTCTGGAACTGAAATCGGAACGCTCACTGACATTTCCCCTATCTGAAAGTCTGATAAACGACGGAAAAATGACTATGTCCAAAAAAACAAATTTTTCAACTTTTTTCAATTTTACCCCCGTGGGATATATATTCTACCCACACACATTTGGAACTCTCTTGGGTTACCCTCACACATATTATTCCCTCAATAAGTGGATATTTTCACAAAAAAGTAAAATTTTCAAAATTCCAGAAAATTGGCTGAAAACGACTAAATATCAAGGTCTCATTGGGCAAATCGCTCGGGAACTGAAATCGGAACGCTCACTGACATTTCCCCTATCTGAAAGTCTGATAAACGTTGGAAAAATGACTAAGTCCAAAAAAAATTTTTTTTAAATTTTTTCAATTTTACCCCCGTGGGATATATATTCTACCCACACACATTTGGAACTCTCCTGGGGTACCCTCACACATATTATTCCCTCATTTAGTGGATATTTTCACAAAAAAGTGAAATTTTCAAAAATCCAGAAAATTGGCTGAAAACGACTAAATATCAAGGTCTCATTGGGCGAATCGCTCTGGAACTGAAATCGGAACGCTCACTGACATTTCCCCTATCTGAAAGTCTGATAAACGACGGAAAAATGACTATGTCCAAAAAAACAAATTTTTCAACTTTTTTCAATTTTACCCCCGTGGGATATATATTCTACCCACACACATTTGGAACTCTCTTGGGTTACCCTCACACATATTATTCCCTCAATAAGTGGATATTTTCACAAAAAAGTAAAATTTTCAAAATTCCAGAAAATTGGCTGAAAACGACTAAATATCAAGGTCTCATTGGGCAAATCGCTCGGGAACTGAAATCGGAACGCTCACTGACATTTCCCCTATCTGAAAGTCTGATAAACGTTGGAAAAATGACTAAGTCCAAAAAAAATTTTTTTTAAATTTTTTCAATTTTACCCCCGTGGGATATATATTCTACCCACACACATTTGGAACTCTCCTGGGGTACCCTCACACATATTATTCCCTCATTTAGTGGATATTTTCACAAAAAAGTGAAATTTTCAAAAATCCAGAAAATTGGCTGAAAACGACTAAATATCAAGGTCTCATTGGGCGAATCGCTCTGGAACTGAAATCGGAACGCTCACTGACATTTCCCCTATCTGAAAGTCTGATAAACGTTGGAAAAATGACTAAGTCCAAAAAAAAATTTTTTTCAACTTTTTTCAATTTTACCCCCGTGGGATATATATTCTACCCACACACATTTGGAACTCTCCTGGGGTACCCTCACACATATTATTCCCTCATTTAGTGGATATTTTCACAAAAAAGTGAAATTTTCAAAAATCCAGAAAATTGGCTGAAAACGACTAAATATCAAGGTCTCATTGGGCGAATCGCTCTGGAACTGAAATCGGAATGCTCACTGACATTTGACCTATCTGAAAGTCTGATAAACGGCGGAAAAATGATTAAGTTCCAAAAAAAATTTTTTTCAACTTTTTTCAATTTTACCCCCGTGGGATATATATTCTACCCACACACATTTGGAACTCTCCTGGGGTACCCTCACACATATCATTCCCTCATTCAGTGGATATTTTCACAAAAAAGTAAAATTTTCAAAAATCCCGAAAATTGGCTGAAAACGACTAAATATCAAGGACTCATTGGGCAAATCGCTCTGGAACTGAAATCGGAACGCTCACTGACATTTCCCCTATCTGAAAGTCTGATAAACGCCGGAAAAATGACTAAGTCCAAAAAAAAATTTTTTTCAACTTTTTTCAATTTTACCCCCGTGGGATATATATTCTACCCACACACATTTGGAACTCTCCTGGGTTACCCTCACACATATTATTCCCTCATTTAGTGGATATTTTCACAAAAAAGTGAAATTTTCAAAAATCAAGAAAATTGGCTGAAAACGACTAAATATCAAGGTCTCATTGGGCGAATCGCTCTGGAACTGAAATCGGAACAATCACTGACATTTGACCTATCTGAAAGTCTGATAAACGACGGAAAAATGACTATGTCCAAAAAAACAAATTTTTCAACTTTTTTCAATTTTACCCCCGTGGGATATATAATCTACCCACACACATTTGGAACTCTCCTGGGGTACCCTCACACATATTATTCCCTGATTTAGTGGATATTTTCACAAAAAAGTGAAATTTTCAAAAATCCAGAAAATTGGCTGAAAACGACTAAATATCAAGGTCTCATTGGGCGAATCGCTCTGGAACTGAAATCGGAACGCTCACTGACATTTCCCCTATCTGAAAGTCTGATAAACGACGGAAAAATGACTATGTCCAAAAAAACAAATTTTTCAACTTTTTTCAATTTTACCCCCGTGGGATATATATTCTACCCACACACATTTGGAACTCTCTTGGGTTACCCTCACACATATTATTCCCTCAATAAGTGGATATTTTCACAAAAAAGTAAAATTTTCAAAATTCCAGAAAATTGGCTGAAAACGACTAAATATCAAGGTCTCATTGGGCAAATCGCTCGGGAACTGAAATCGGAACGCTCACTGACATTTCCCCTATCTGAAAGTCTGATAAACGTTGGAAAAATGACTAAGTCCAAAAAAAATTTTTTTTAAATTTTTTCAATTTTACCCCCGTGGGATATATATTCTACCCACACACATTTGGAACTCTCCTGGGGTACCCTCACACATATTATTCCCTCATTTAGTGGATATTTTCACAAAAAAGTGAAATTTTCAAAAATCCAGAAAATTGGCTGAAAACGACTAAATATCAAGGTCTCATTGGGCGAATCGCTCTGGAACTGAAATCGGAACGCTCACTGACATTTCCCCTATCTGAAAGTCTGATAAACGACGGAAAAATGACTATGTCCAAAAAAACAAATTTTTCAACTTTTTTCAATTTTACCCCCGTGGGATATATATTCTACCCACACACATTTGGAACTCTCTTGGGTTACCCTCACACATATTATTCCCTCAATAAGTGGATATTTTCACAAAAAAGTAAAATTTTCAAAATTCCAGAAAATTGGCTGAAAACGACTAAATATCAAGGTCTCATTGGGCAAATCGCTCGGGAACTGAAATCGGAACGCTCACTGACATTTCCCCTATCTGAAAGTCTGATAAACGTTGGAAAAATGACTAAGTCCAAAAAAAATTTTTTTAAAATTTTTTCAATTTTACCCCCGTGGGATATATATTCTACCCACACACATTTGGAACTCTCCTGGGGTACCCTCACACATATTATTCCCTCATTTAGTGGATATTTTCACAAAAAAGTGAAATTTTCAAAAATCCAGAAAATTGGCTGAAAACGACTAAATATCAAGGTCTCATTGGGCGAATCGCTCTGGAACTGAAATCGGAACGCTCACTGACATTTCCCCTATCTGAAAGTCTGATAAACGTTGGAAAAATGACTAAGTCCAAAAAAAAATTTTTTTCAACTTTTTTCAATTTTACCCCCGTGGGATATATATTCTACCCACACACATTTGGAACTCTCCTGGGGTACCCTCACACATATTATTCCCTCATTTAGTGGATATTTTCACAAAAAAGTGAAATTTTCAAAAATCCAGAAAATTGGCTGAAAACGACTAAATATCAAGGTCTCATTGGGCGAATCGCTCTGGAACTGAAATCGGAATGCTCACTGACATTTGACCTATCTGAAAGTCTGATAAACGGCGGAAAAATGATTAAGTTCCAAAAAAAATTTTTTTCAACTTTTTTCAATTTTACCCCCGTGGGATATATATTCTACCCACACACATTTGGAACTCTCCTGGGGTACCCTCACACATATCATTCCCTCATTCAGTGGATATTTTCACAAAAAAGTAAAATTTTCAAAAATCCCGAAAATTGGCTGAAAACGACTAAATATCAAGGACTCATTGGGCAAATCGCTCTGGAACTGAAATCGGAACGCTCACTGACATTTCCCCTATCTGAAAGTCTGATAAACGCCGGAAAAATGACTAAGTCCAAAAAAAAATTTTTTTCAACTTTTTTCAATTTTACCCCCGTGGGATATATATTCTACCCACACACATTTGGAACTCTCCTGGGTTACCCTCACACATATTATTCCCTCATTTAGTGGATATTTTCACAAAAAAGTGAAATTTTCAAAAATCAAGAAAATTGGCTGAAAACGACTAAATATCAAGGTCTCATTGGGCGAATCGCTCTGGAACTGAAATCGGAACAATCACTGACATTTGACCTATCTGAAAGTCTGATAAACGACGGAAAAATGACTATGTCCAAAAAAACAAATTTTTCAACTTTTTTCAATTTTACCCCCGTGGGATATATAATCTACCCACACACATTTGGAACTCTCCTGGGGTACCCTCACACATATTATTCCCTGATTTAGTGGATATTTTCACAAAAAAGTGAAATTTTCAAAAATCCAGAAAATTGGCTGAAAACGACTAAATATCAAGGTCTCATTGGGCGAATCGCTCTGGAACTGAAATCGGAACGCTCACTGACATTTCCCCTATCTGAAAGTCTGATAAACGACGGAAAAATGACTATGTCCAAAAAAACAAATTTTTCAACTTTTTTCAATTTTACCCCCGTGGGATATATATTCTACCCACACACATTTGGAACTCTCTTGGGTTACCCTCACACATATTATTCCCTCAATAAGTGGATATTTTCACAAAAAAGTAAAATTTTCAAAATTCCAGAAAATTGGCTGAAAACGACTAAATATCAAGGTCTCATTGGGCGAATCGCTCTGGAACTGAAATCGGAACAATCACTGACATTTGACCTATCTGAAAGTCTGATAAACGACGGAAAAATGACTATGTCCAAAAAAACAAATTTTTCAACTTTTTTCAATTTTACCCCCGTGGGATATATAATCTACCCACACACATTTGGAACTCTCCTGGGGTACCCTCACACATATTATTCCCTGATTTAGTGGATATTTTCACAAAAAAGTGAAATTTTCAAAAATCCAGAAAATTGGCTGAAAACGACTAAATATCAAGGTCTCATTGGGCGAATCGCTCTGGAACTGAAATCGGAACGCTCACTGACATTTCCCCTATCTGAAAGTCTGATAAACGACGGAAAAATGACTATGTCCAAAAAAACAAATTTTTCAACTTTTTTCAATTTTACCCCCGTGGGATATATATTCTACCCACACACATTTGGAACTCTCTTGGGTTACCCTCACACATATTATTCCCTCAATAAGTGGATATTTTCACAAAAAAGTAAAATTTTCAAAATTCCAGAAAATTGGCTGAAAACGACTAAATATCAAGGTCTCATTGGGCAAATCGCTCGGGAACTGAAATCGGAACGCTCACTGACATTTCCCCTATCTGAAAGTCTGATAAACGTTGGAAAAATGACTAAGTCCAAAAAAAATTTTTTTTAAATTTTTTCAATTTTACCCCCGTGGGATATATATTCTACCCACACACATTTGGAACTCTCCTGGGGTACCCTCACACATATTATTCCCTCATTTAGTGGATATTTTCACAAAAAAGTGAAATTTTCAAAAATCCAGAAAATTGGCTGAAAACGACTAAATATCAAGGTCTCATTGGGCGAATCGCTCTGGAACTGAAATCGGAACGCTCACTGACATTTCCCCTATCTGAAAGTCTGATAAACGACGGAAAAATGACTATGTCCAAAAAAACAAATTTTTCAACTTTTTTCAATTTTACCCCCGTGGGATATATATTCTACCCACACACATTTGGAACTCTCTTGGGTTACCCTCACACATATTATTCCCTCAATAAGTGGATATTTTCACAAAAAAGTAAAATTTTCAAAATTCCAGAAAATTGGCTGAAAACGACTAAATATCAAGGTCTCATTGGGCAAATCGCTCGGGAACTGAAATCGGAACGCTCACTGACATTTCCCCTATCTGAAAGTCTGATAAACGTTGGAAAAATGACTAAGTCCAAAAAAAATTTTTTTAAAATTTTTTCAATTTTACCCCCGTGGGATATATATTCTACCCACACACATTTGGAACTCTCCTGGGGTACCCTCACACATATTATTCCCTCATTTAGTGGATATTTTCACAAAAAAGTGAAATTTTCAAAAATCCAGAAAATTGGCTGAAAACGACTAAATATCAAGGTCTCATTGGGCGAATCGCTCTGGAACTGAAATCGGAACGCTCACTGACATTTCCCCTATCTGAAAGTCTGATAAACGTTGGAAAAATGACTAAGTCCAAAAAAACATTTTTTTCAACTTTTTTCAATTTTACCCCCGTGGGATATATATTCTACCCACACACATTTGGAACTCTCCTGGGGTACCCTCACACATATTATTCCCTCATTTAGTGGATATTTTCACAAAAAAGTGAAATTTTCAAAAATCCAGAAAATTGGCTGAAAACGACTAAATATCAAGGTCTCATTGGGCGAATCGCTCTGGAACTGAAATCGGAATGCTCACTGACATTTGACCTATCTGAAAGTCTGATAAACGGCGGAAAAATGATTAAGTTCCAAAAAAAATTTTTTTCAACTTTTTTCAATTTTACCCCCGTGGGATATATATTCTACCCACACACATTTGGAACTCTCCTGGGGTACCCTCACACATATCATTCCCTCATTCAGTGGATATTTTCACAAAAAAGTAAAATTTTCAAAAATCCCGAAAATTGGCTGAAAACGACTAAATATCAAGGACTCATTGGGCAAATCGCTCTGGAACTGAAATCGGAACGCTCACTGACATTTCCCCTATCTGAAAGTCTGATAAACGCCGGAAAAATGACTAAGTCCAAAAAAAAATTTTTTTCAACTTTTTTCAATTTTACCCCCGTGGGATATATATTCTACCCACACACATTTGGAACTCTCCTGGGTTACCCTCACACATATTATTCCCTCATTTAGTGGATATTTTCACAAAAAAGTGAAATTTTCAAAAATCAAGAAAATTGGCTGAAAACGACTAAATATCAAGGTCTCATTGGGCGAATCGCTCTGGAACTGAAATCGGAACAATCACTGACATTTGACCTATCTGAAAGTCTGATAAACGACGGAAAAATGACTATGTCCAAAAAAACAAATTTTTCAACTTTTTTCAATTTTACCCCCGTGGGATATATAATCTACCCACACACATTTGGAACTCTCCTGGGGTACCCTCACACATATTATTCCCTGATTTAGTGGATATTTTCACAAAAAAGTGAAATTTTCAAAAATCCAGAAAATTGGCTGAAAACGACTAAATATCAAGGTCTCATTGGGCGAATCGCTCTGGAACTGAAATCGGAACGCACACTGACATTTCCCCTATCTGAAAGTCTGATAAACGTTGGAAAAATGACTAAGTCCAAAAAAAAAATTTTTTTAAACTTTTTTCAATTTTACCCCCGTGGGATATATATTCTACCCACACACATTTGGAACTCTCGTGGGTTACCCTCACACATATTATTCCCTCATTTAGTGGATATTTTCACAAAAAAGTGAAATTTTCAAAATTCAACAAAAATTGGCTGAAAACGACTAAATATCAAGGTCTCATTGGGTGAATCGCTCTGGAACTGAAATCGGAACGCTCACTGACATTTCCCCTATCTGAAAGTCTGATAAACGTTGGAAAAATGACTAAGTCCAAAAAAAATTTTTTTTCAACTTTTTTCAATTTTACAGCTGTGGGATATATATTCTACCCACACACATTTGGAACTCTCCTGGGGTACCCTCACACATATTATTCCCTCATTTAGTGGATATTTTCACAAAAAAGTGAAATTTTCAAATATCCAGAAAATTGGCTGAAAACGACTAAATATCAAGGTCTCATTGGGCGAATCGCTCTGGAACTGAAATCGGAACGCTCACTGACATTTCCCCTATCTGAAAGTCTGATAAACGACGGAAAAATGACTATGTCCAAAAAAACAAATTTTTCAACTTTTTTCAATTTTACCCCCGTGGGATATATATTCTACCCACACACATTTGGAACTCTCTTGGGTTACCCTCACACATATTATTCCCTCAATAAGTGGATATTTTCACAAAAAAGTGAAATTTTCAAAATTCCAGAAAATTGGCTGAAAACGACTAAATATCAAGGTCTCATTGGGCAAATCGCTCGGGAACTGAAATCGGAACGCTCACTGACATTTCCCCTATCTGAAAGTCTGATAAACGTTGGAAAAATGACTAAGTCCAAAAAAAATTTTTTTTAAATTTTTTCAATTTTACCCCCGTGGGATATATATTCTACCCACACACATTTGGAACTCTCCTGGGGTACCCTCACACATATTATTCCCTCATTTAGTGGATATTTTCACAAAAAAGTGAAATTTTCAAAAATCCAGAAAATTGGCTGAAAATGACTAAATATCAAGGTCTCATTGGGCGAATCGCTCTGGAACTGAAATCGGAACATTCACTGACATTTGACCTATCTGAAAGTCTGATAAACGACGGAAAAATGACTATGTCGAAAAAAACAAATTTTTCAACTTTTTTCAATTTTACCCCCGTGGGATATATAATCTACCCACACACATTTGGAACTCTCCTGGGGTACCCTCACACATATTATTCCCTGATTTAGTGGATATTTTCACAAAAAAGTGAAATTTTCAAAAATCCAGAAAATTGGCTGAAAACGACTAAATATCAAGGTCTCATTGGGCGAATCGCTCTGGAACTGAAATCGGAACGCACACTGACATTTCCCCTATCTGAAAGTCTGATAAACGCCGGAAAAATGACTAAGTCCAAAAAAAAATTTTTTTCAACTTTTTTCAATTTTACCCCCGTGGGATATATATTCTACCCACACACATTTGGAACTCTCCTGGGTTACCCTCACACATATTATTCCCTCATTTAGTGGATATTTTCACAAAAAAGTGAAATTTTCAAAAATCCAGAAAATTGGCTGAAAACGACTAAATATCAAGGTCTCATTGGGCGAATCGCTCTGGAACTGAAATCGGAACGCTCACTGACATTTCCCCTATCTGAAAGTCTGATAAACGTTGGAAAAATGACTAAGTCCAAAAAAAAATTTTTTTCAACTTTTTTCAATTTTACCCCCGTGGGATATATATTCTACCCACACACATTTGGAACTCTCCTGGGGTACCCTCACACATATTATTCCCTCATTTAGTGGATATTTTCACAAAAAAGTGAAATTTTCAAAAATCCAGAAAATTGGCTGAAAACGACTAAATATCAAGGTCTCATTGGGCGAATCGCTCTGGAACTGAAATCGGAATGCTCACTGACATTTGACCTATCTGAAAGTCTGATAAACGGCGGAAAAATGATTAAGTTCCAAAAAAAATTTTTTTCAACTTTTTTCAATTTTACCCCCGTGGGATATATATTCTACCCACACACATTTGGAACTCTCCTGGGGTACCCTCACACATATCATTCCCTCATTCAGTGGATATTTTCACAAAAAAGTAAAATTTTCAAAAATCCAGAAAATTGGCTGAAAACGACTAAATATCAAGGACTCATTGGGCAAATCGCTCTGGAACTGAAATCGGAACGCTCACTGACATTTCCCCTATCTGAAAGTCTGATAAACGCCGGAAAAATGACTAAGTCCAAAAAAAAATTTTTTTCAACTTTTTTCAATTTTACCCCCGTGGGATATATATTCTACCCACACACATTTGGAACTCTCCTGGGTTACCCTCACACATATTATTCCCTCATTTAGTGGATATTTTCACAAAAAAGTGAAATTTTCAAAAATCAAGAAAATTGGCTGAAAACGACTAAATATCAAGGTCTCATTGGGCGAATCGCTCTGGAACTGAAATCGGAACATTCACTGACATTTGACCTATCTGAAAGTCTGATAAACGACGGAAAAATGACTATGTCCAAAAAAACAAATTTTTCAACTTTTTTCAATTTTACCCCCGTGGGATATATAATCTACCCACACACATTTGGAACTCTCCTGGGGTACCCTCACACATATTATTCCCTGATTTAGTGGATATTTTCACAAAAAAGTGAAATTTTCAAAAATCCAGAAAATTGGCTGAAAACGACTAAATATCAAGGTCTCATTGGGCGAATCGCTCTGGAACTGAAATCGGAACGCACACTGACATTTCCCCTATCTGAAAGTCTGATAAACGTTGGAAAAATGACTAAGTCCAAAAAAAAATTTTTTTAAACTTTTTTCAATTTTACCCCCGTGGGATATATATTCTACCCACACACATTTGGAACTCTCGTGGGTTACCCTCACACATATTATTCCCTCATTTAGTGGATATTTTCACAAAAAAGTGAAATTTTCAAAATTCAAGAAAATTGGCTGAAAACGACTAAATATCAAGGTCTCATTGGGTGAATCGCTCTGGAACTGAAATCGGAACGCTCACTGACATTTCCCCTATCTGAAAGTCTGATAAACGTTGGAAAAATGACTAAGTCCAAAAAAAATTTTTTTTCAACTTTTTTCAATTTTACAGCTGTGGGATATATATTCTACCCACACACATTTGGAACTCTCCTGGGGTACCCTCACACATATTATTCCCTCATTTAGTGGATATTTTCACAAAAAAGTGAAATTTTCAAATATCCAGAAAATTGGCTGAAAACGACTAAATATCAAGGTCTCATTGGGCGAATCGCTCTGGAACTGAAATCGGAACGCTCACTGACATTTCCCCTATCTGAAAGTCTGATAAACGACGGAAAAATGACTATGTCCAAAAAAACAAATTTTTCAACTTTTTTCAATTTTACCCCCGTGGGATATATATTCTACCCACACACATTTGGAACTCTCTTGGGTTACCCTCACACATATTATTCCCTCAATAAGTGGATATTTTCACAAAAAAGTACAATTTTCAAAATTCCAGAAAATTGGCTGAAAACGACTAAATATCAAGGTCTCATTGGGCAAATCGCTCGGGAACTGAAATCGGAACGCTCACTGACATTTCCCCTATCTGAAAGTCTGATAAACGTTGGAAAAATGATTAAGTTCCAAAAAAAATTTTTTTCAACTTTTTTCAATTTTACCCCCGTGGGATATATATTCTACCCACACACATTTGGAACTCTCCTGGGGTACCCTCACACATATCATTCCCTCATTCAGTGGATATTTTCACAAAAAAGTAAAATTTTCAAAAATCCAGAAAATTGGCTGAAAACGACTAAATATCAAGGACTCATTGGGCAAATCGCTCTGGAACTGAAATCGGAACGCTCACTGACATTTCCCCTATCTGAAAGTCTGATAAACGCCGGAAAAATGACTAAGTCCAAAAAAAAATTTTTTTCAACTTTTTTCAATTTTACCCCCGTGGGATATATATTCTACCCACACACATTTGGAACTCTCCTGGGTTACCCTCACACATATTATTCCCTCATTTAGTGGATATTTTCACAAAAAAGTGAAATTTTCAAAAATCAAGAAAATTGGCTGAAAACGACTAAATATCAAGGTCTCATTGGGCGAATCGCTCTGGAACTGAAATCGGAACATTCACTGACATTTGACCTATCTGAAAGTCTGATAAACGACGGAAAAATGACTATGTCCAAAAAAACAAATTTTTCAACTTTTTTCAATTTTACCCCCGTGGGATATATAATCTACCCACACACATTTGGAACTCTCCTGGGGTACCCTCACACATATTATTCCCTGATTTAGTGGATATTTTCACAAAAAAGTGAAATTTTCAAAAATCCAGAAAATTGGCTGAAAACGACTAAATATCAAGGTCTCATTGGGCGAATCGCTCTGGAACTGAAATCGGAACGCACACTGACATTTCCCCTATCTGAAAGTTAGATAAACGTTGGAAAAATGACTAAGTCCAAAAAAAAATTTTTTTAAACTTTTTTCAATTTTACCCCCGTGGGATATATATTCTACCCACACACATTTGGAACTCTCGTGGGTTACCCTCACACATATTATTCCCTCATTTAGTGGATATTTTCACAAAAAAGTGAAATTTTCAAAATTCAAGAAAATTGGCTGAAAACGACTAAATATCAAGGTCTCATTGGGTGAATCGCTCTGGAACTGAAATCGGAACGCTCACTGACATTTCCCCTATCTGAAAGTCTGATAAACGTTGGAAAAATGACTAAGTCCAAAAAAAATTTTTTTTCAACTTTTTTCAATTTTACAGCTGTGGGATATATATTCTACCCACACACATTTGGAACTCTCCTGGGGTACCCTCACACATATTATTCCCTCATTTAGTGGATATTTTCACAAAAAAGTGAAATTTTCAAATATCCAGAAAATTGGCTGAAAACGACTAAATATCAAGGTCTCATTGGGCGAATCGCTCTGGAACTGAAATCGGAACGCTCACTGACATTTCCCCTATCTGAAAGTCTGATAAACGACGGAAAAATGACTATGTCCAAAAAAACAAATTTTTCAACTTTTTTCAATTTTACCCCCGTGGGATATATATTCTACCCACACACATTTGGAACTCTCTTGGGTTACCCTCACACATATTATTCCCTCAATAAGTGGATATTTTCACAAAAAAGTACAATTTTCAAAATTCCAGAAAATTGGCTGAAAACGACTAAATATCAAGGTCTCATTGGGCAAATCGCTCGGGAACTGAAATCGGAACGCTCACTGACATTTCCCCTATCTGAAAGTCTGATAAACGTTGGAAAAATGACTAAGTCCAAAAAAAATTTTTTTAAAATTTTTTCAATTTTACCCCCGTGGGATATATATTCTACCCACACACATTTGGAACTCTCCTGGGGTACCCTCACACATATTATTCCCTCATTTAGTGGATATTTTCACAAAAAAGTGAAATTTTCAAAAATCCAGAAAATTGGCTGAAAACGACTAAATATCAAGGTCTCATTGGGCGAATCGCTCTGGAACTGAAATCGGAACGCACACTGACATTTCCCCTATCTGAAAGTCTGATAAACGCCGGAAAAATGACTAAGTCCAAAAAAAAATTTTTTTCAACTTTTTTCAATTTTACCCCCGTGGGATATATATTCTACCCACACACATTTGGAACTCTCCTGGGTTACCCTCACACATATTATTCCCTCATTTAGTGGATATTTTCACAAAAAAGTGAAATTTTCAAAAATCAAGAAAATTGGCTGAAAACGACTAAATATCAAGGTCTCATTGGGCGAATCACTCTGGAACTGAAATCGGAACATTCACTGACATTTGACCTATCTGAAAGTCTGATAAACGACGGAAAAATGACTATGTCCAAAAAAACAAATTTTTCAACTTTTTTCAATTTTACCCCCGTGGGATATATAATCTACCCACACACATTTGGAACTCTCCTGGGGTACCCTCACACATATTATTCCCTGATTTAGTGGATATTTTCACAAAAAAGTGAAATTTTCAAAAATCCAGAAAATTGGCTGAAAACGACTAAATATCAAGGTCTCATTGGGCGAATCGCTCTGGAACTGAAATCGGAACGCACACTGACATTTCCCCTATCTGAAAGTCTGATAAACGTTGGAAAAATGACTAAGTCCAAAAAAAAATTTTTTTAAACATTTTTCAATTTTACCCCCGTGGGATATATATTCTACCGACACACATTTGGAACTCTCGTGGGTTACCCTCACACATATTATTCCCTCATTTAGTGGATATTTTCACAAAAAAGTGAAATTTTCAAAATTCAAGAAAATTGGCTGAAAACGACTAAATATCAAGGTCTCATTGGGTGAATCGCTCTGGAACTGAAATCGGAACGCTCACTGACATTTCCCCTATCTGAAAGTCTGATAAACGTTGGAAAAATGACTAAGTCCAAAAAAAAATTTTTTTCAACTTTTTTCAATTTTACAGCTGTGGGATATATATTCTACCCACACACATTTGGAACTCTCCTGGGGTACCCTCACACATATTATTCCCTCATTTAGTGGATATTTTCACAAAAAAGTGAAATTTTCAAATATCCAGAAAATTGGCTGAAAACGACTAAATATCAAGGTCTCATTGGGCGAATCGCTCTGGAACTGAAATCGGAACGCTCACTGACATTTCCCCTATCTGAAAGTCTGATAAACGACGGAAAAATGACTATGTCCAAAAAAACTAATTTTTCAACTTTTTTCAATTTTACCCCCGTGGGATATATATTCTACCCACACACATTTGGAACTCTCTTGGGTTACCCTCACACATATTATTCCCTCAATAAGTGGATATTTTCACAAAAAAGTGAAAATTTCAAAATTCCAGAAAATTGGCTGAAAACGACTAAATATCAAGGTCTCATTGGGCAAATCGCTCGGGAACTGAAATCGGAACGCTCACTGACATTTCCCCTATCTGAAAGTCTGATAAACGTTGGAAAAATGACTAAGTCCAAAAAAAATTTTTTTTAAATTTTTTCAATTTTACCCCCGTGGGATATATATTCTACCCACACATTTGGAACTCTCCTGGGGTACCCTCACACATATTATTCCCTCATTTAGTGGATATTTTCACAAAAAACTGAAATTTTCAAAAATCCAGAAAATTGGCTGAAAACGACTAAATATCAAGGTCTCATTGGGCGAATCGCTCTGGAACTGAAATCGGAATGCTCACTGACATTTCCCCTATCTGAAAGTCTGATAAACGTTGGAAAAATGATTAAGTTCCAAAAAAAATTTTTTTCAACTTTTTTCAATTTTACCCCCGTGGGATATATATTCTACCCACACACATTTGGAACTCTCCTGGGGTACCCTCACACATATCATTCCCTCATTCAGTGGATATTTTCACAAAAAAGTAAAATTTTCAAAAATCCAGAAAATTGGCTGAAAACGACTAAATATCAAGGACTCATTGGGCAAATCGCTCTGGAACTGAAATCGGAACGCTCACTGACATTTCCCCTATCTGAAAGTCTGATAAACGCCGGAAAAATGACTAAGTCCAAAAAAAAATTTTTTTCAACTTTTTTCAATTTTACCCCCGTGGGATATATATTCTACCCACACACATTTGGAACTCTCCTGGGGTACCCTCACACATATTATTCCCTCATTTAGTGGATATTTTCACAAAAAAGTGAAATTTTCAAATATCCAGAAAATTGGCTGAAAACGACTAAATATCAAGGTCTCATTGGGCGAATCGCTCTGGAACTGAAATCGGAACGCTCACTGACATTTCCCCTATCTGAAAGTCTGATAAACGACGGAAAAATGACTATGTCCAAAAAAACAAATTTTTCAACTTTTTTCAATTTTACCCCCGTGGGATATATATTCTACCCACACACATTTGGAACTCTCGTGGGTTACCCTCACACATATTATTCTCTCATTTAGTGGATTTTTTCACAAAAAAGTGAAATTTTCAAAATTCAAGAAAATTGGCTGAAAACGACTAAATATCAAGGTCTCATTGGGCGAATCGCTCTGGAACTGAAATCGGAATGCTCACTGACATTTGACCTATCTGAAAGTCTGATAAACGGCGGAAAAATGATTAAATTCCAAAAAAAATTTTTTTCAACTTTTTTCAATTTTACCCCCGTGGGATATATATTCTACCCACACACATTTGGAACTCTCCTGGGGTACCCTCACACATATCATTCCCTCATTCAGTGGATATTTTCACAAAAAAGTAAAATTTTCAAAAATCCAGAAAATTGGCTGAAAACGACTAAATATCAAGGACTCATTGGGCAAATCGCTCTGGAGCTGAAATCGGAACGCTCACTGACATTTCCCCCATCTGAAAGTCTGATAAACGCCGGAAAAATGACTAAGTCCAAAAAAAAATTTTTTTCAACTTTTTTCAATTTTACCCCCGTGGGATATATATTCTACCCACACACATTTGGAACTCTCCTGGGGTACCCTCACACATATTATTCCCTCATTTAGTAGATATTTTCACAAAAAAGTGAAATTTTCAAAAATACAGAAAATTGGCTGAAAACGACTAAATATCAAGGTCTCATAGGGCGAATCGCTCTGGAACTGAAATCGGAACGCTCACTGACATTTCCCCTATCTGAAAGTCTGATAAACGTTGGAAAAATGATTAAGTTCCAAAAAAAATTTTTTTCAACTTTTTTCAATTTTACCCCCGTGGGATATATATTCTACCCACACACATTTGGAACTCTCCTGGGGTACCCTCACACATATCATTCCCTCATTCAGTGGATATTTTCACAAAAAAGTAAAATTTTCAAAAATCCAGAAAATTGGCTGAAAACGACTAAATATCAAGGACTCATTGGGCAAATCGCTCTGGAACTGAAATCGGAACGCTCACTGACATTTCCCCTATCTGAAAGTCTGATAAACGCCGGAAAAATGACTAAGTCCAAAAAAAAATTTTTTTCAACTTTTTTCAATTTTACCCCCGTGGGATATATATTCTACCCACACACATTTGGAACTCTCCTGGGGTACCCTCACACATATTATTCCCTCATTTAGTGGATATTTTCACAAAAAAGTGAAATTTTCAAATATCCAGAAAATTGGCTGAAAACGACTAAATATCAAGGTCTCATTGGGCGAATCGCTCTGGAACTGAAATCGGAACGCTCACTGACATTTCCCCTATCTGAAAGTCTGATAAACGACGGAAAAATGACTATGTCCAAAAAAACAAATTTTTCAACTTTTTTCAATTTTACCCCCGTGGGATATATATTCTACCCACACACATTTGGAACTCTCGTGGGTTACCCTCACACATATTATTCTCTCATTTAGTGGATTTTTTCACAAAAAAGTGAAATTTTCAAAATTCAAGAAAATTGGCTGAAAACGACTAAATATCAAGGTCTCATTGGGCGAATCGCTCTGGAACTGAAATCGGAATGCTCACTGACATTTGACCTATCTGAAAGTCTGATAAACGGCGGAAAAATGATTAAATTCCAAAAAAAATTTTTTTCAACTTTTTTCAATTTTACCCCCGTGGGATATATATTCTACCCACACACATTTGGAACTCTCCTGGGGTACCCTCACACATATCATTCCCTCATTCAGTGGATATTTTCACAAAAAAGTAAAATTTTCAAAAATCCAGAAAATTGGCTGAAAACGACTAAATATCAAGGACTCATTGGGCAAATCGCTCTGGAGCTGAAATCGGAACGCTCACTGACATTTCCCCCATCTGAAAGTCTGATAAACGCCGGAAAAATGACTAAGTCCAAAAAAAAATTTTTTTCAACTTTTTTCAATTTTACCCCCGTGGGATATATATTCTACCCACACACATTTGGAACTCTCCTGGGGTACCCTCACACATATTATTCCCTCATTTAGTAGATATTTTCACAAAAAAGTGAAATTTTCAAAAATACAGAAAATTGGCTGAAAACGACTAAATATCAAGGTCTCATAGGGCGAATCGCTCTGGAACTGAAATCGGAACGCTCACTGACATTTCCCCTATCTGAAAGTCTGATAAACGTTGGAAAAATGATTAAGTTCCAAAAAAAATTTTTTTCAACTTTTTTCAATTTTACCCCCGTGGGATATATATTCTACCCACACACATTTGGAACTCTCCTGGGGTACCCTCACACATATCATTCCCTCATTCAGTGGATATTTTCACAAAAAAGTAAAATTTTCAAAAATCCAGAAAATTGGCTGAAAACGACTAAATATCAAGGACTCATTGGGCAAATCGCTCTGGAACTGAAATCTCACTGACATTTCCCCTATCTGAAAGTCTGATAAACGCCGGAAAAATGACTAAGTCCAAAAAAAAATTTTTTTCAACTTTTTTCAATTTTACCCCCGTGGGATATATATTCTACCCACACACATTTGGAACTCTCCTGGGGTACCCTCACACATATTATTCCCTCATTTAGTGGATATTTTCACAAAAAAGTGAAATTTTCAAATATCCAGAAAATTGGCTGAAAACGACTAAATATCAAGGTCTCATTGGGCGAATCGCTCTGGAACTGAAATCGGAACGCTCACTGACATTTCCCCTATCTGAAAGTCTGATAAACGACGGAAAAATGACTATGTCCAAAAAAACAAATTTTTCAACTTTTTTCAATTTTACCCCCGTGGGATATATATTCTACCCACACACATTTGGAACTCTCGTGGGTTACCCTCACACATATTATTCTCTCATTTAGTGGATTTTTTCACAAAAAAGTGAAATTTTCAAAATTCAAGAAAATTGGCTGAAAACGACTAAATATCAAGGTCTCATTGGGCGAATCGCTCTGGAACTGAAATCGGAATGCTCACTGACATTTGACCTATCTGAAAGTCTGATAAACGGCGGAAAAATGATTAAGTTCCAAAAAAAATTTTTTTCAACTTTTTTCAATTTTACCCCCGTGGGATATATATTCTACCCACACACATTTGGAACTCTCCTGGGGTACCCTCACACATATCATTCCCTCATTCAGTGGATATTTTCACAAAAAAGTAAAATTTTCAAAAATCCAGAAAATTGGCTGAAAACGACTAAATATCAAGGACTCATTGGGCAAATCGCTCTGGAGCTGAAATCGGAACGCTCACTGACATTTCCCCCATCTGAAAGTCTGATAAACGCCGGAAAAATGACTAAGTCCAAAAAAAAATTTTTTTCAACTTTTTTCAATTTTACCCCCGTGGGATATATATTCTACCCACACACATTTGGAACTCTCCTGGGGTACCCTCACACATATTATTCCCTCATTTAGTAGATATTTTCACAAAAAAGTGAAATTTTCAAAAATACAGAAAATTGGCTGAAAACGACTAAATATCAAGGTCTCATAGGGCGAATCGCTCTGGAACTGAAATCGGAACGCTCACTGACATTTCCCCTATCTGAAAGTCTGATAAACGCCGGAAAAATGACTAAGTCCAAAAAAAAATTTTTTTCAACTTTTTTCAATTTTACCCCCGTGGGATATATATTCTACCCACACACATTTGGAACTCTCCTGGGGTACCCTCACACATATTATTCCCTCATTTAGTGGATATTTTCACAAAAAAAGTGAAATTTTCAAAAATCCAGAAAATTGGCTGAAAACGACTAAATATCAAGGTCTCATTGGGCGAATCGCTCTGGAACTGAAATCGGAACGCTCACTGACATTTCCCCTATCTGAAAGTCTGATAAACGTTGGAAAAATGACTCAGTCCAAAAAAAAATTTTTTTCAACTTTTTTCAATTTTACCCCCGTGGGATATATATTCTACCCACACACATTTGGAACTCTCCTGGGGTACCCTCACACATATTATTCCCTCATTTAGTGGATTTTTTCACAAAAAAGTGAAATTTTCAAAAATCCAGAAAATTGGCTGAAAACGACTAAATATCAAGGTCTCATTGGGCGAATCGCTGTGGAACTGAAATTGGAACGCTCACTGACATTTCCCCTATCTGAAAGTCTGATAAACGTTGGAAAAATGACTCAGTCCAAAAAAAAATTTTTTTCAACTTTTTTCAATTTTACCCCCGTGGGATATATATTCTACCCACACACATTTGGAACTCTCCTGGGGTACCCTCACACATATTATTCCCTCATTTAGTGGATATTTTCACAAAAAAGTGAAATTTTCAAAAATCCAGAAAATTGGCTGAAAACGACTAAATATCAAGGTCTCATTGGGCGAATCTCTCTGGAACTGAAATCGGAATGCTCACTGACATTTCCCCTATCTGAAAGTCTGATAAACGCCGGAAAATTGACTAAGTTCAAAAAAAAATTTTTTTCAACTTTTTTCAATTTTACCCCCGTGGGATATATATTCTACCCACACACATTTGGAACTCTCCTGGGGTACCCTCACACATATTATTCCCTCATTTAGTAGATATTTTCACAAAAAAGTGAAATTTTCAAAAATCCAGAAAATTGGCTGAAAACGACTAAATATCAAGGTCTCATAGGGCGAATCGCTCTGGAACTGAAATCGGAACGCTCACTGACATTTCCCCTATCTGAAAGTCTGATAAACGCCGGAAAAATGACTAAGTCCAAAAAAAAATTTTTTTCAACTTTTTTCAATTTTACCCCCGTGGGATATATATTCTACCCACACACATTTGGAACTCTCCTGGGGTACCCTCACACATATTATTCCCTCATTTAGTGGATATTTTCACAAAAAAAGTGAAATTTTCAAAAATCCAGAAAATTGGCTGAAAACGACTAAATATCAAGGTCTCATTGGGCGAATCGCTCTGGAACTGAAATCGGAACGCTCACTGACATTTCCCCTATCTGAAAGTCTGATAAACGTTGGAAAAATGACTCAGTCCAAAAAAAAATTTTTTTCAACTTTTTTCAATTTTACCCTCGTGGGATATATATTCTACCCACACACATTTGGAACTCTCCTGGGGTACCCTCACACATATTATTCCCTCATTTAGTGGATATTTTCACAAAAAAGTGAAATTTTCAAAAATCCAGAAAATTGGCTGAAAACGACTAAATATCAAGGTCTCATTGGGCGAATCGCTGTGGAACTGAAATTGGAACGCTCACTGACATTTCCCCTATCTGAAAGTCTGATAAACGTTGGAAAAATGACTCAGTCCAAAAAAAAATTTTTTTCAACTTTTTTCAATTTTACCCCCGTGGGATATATATTCTACCCACACACATTTGGAACTCTCCTGGGGTACCCTCACACATATTATTCCCTCATTTAGTGGATATTTTCACAAAAAAGTGAAATTTTCAAATATCCAGAAAATTGGCTGAAAACGACTAAATATCAAGGTCTCATTGGGCGAATCGCTCTGGAACTGAAATCGGAACGCTCACTGACATTTCCCCTATCTGAAAGTCTGATAAACGACGGAAAAATGACTATGTCCAAAAAAACAAATTTTTCAACTTTTTTCAATTTTACCCCCGTGGGATATATATTCTACCCACACACATTTGGAACTCTCGTGGGTTACCCTCACACATATTATTCTCTCATTTAGTGGATTTTTTCACAAAAAAGTGAAATTTTCAAAATTCAAGAAAATTGGCTGAAAACGACTAAATATCAAGGTCTCATTGGGCGAATCGCTCTGGAACTGAAATCGGAATGCTCACTGACATTTGACCTATCTGAAAGTCTGATAAACGGCGGAAAAATGATTAAGTTCCAAAAAAAATTTTTTTCAACTTTTTTCAATTTTACCCCCGTGGGATATATATTCTACCCACACACATTTGGAACTCTCCTGGGGTACCCTCACACATATCATTCCCTCATTCAGTGGATATTTTCACAAAAAAGTAAAATTTTCAAAAATCCAGAAAATTGGCTGAAAACGACTAAATATCAAGGACTCATTGGGCAAATCGCTCTGGAGCTGAAATCGGAACGCTCACTGACATTTCCCCCATCTGAAAGTCTGATAAACGCCGGAAAAATGACTAAGTCCAAAAAAAAATTTTTTTCAACTTTTTTCAATTTTACCCCCGTGGGATATATATTCTACCCACACACATTTGGAACTCTCCTGGGGTACCCTCACACATATTATTCCCTCATTTAGTAGATATTTTCACAAAAAAGTGAAATTTTCAAAAATACAGAAAATTGGCTGAAAACGACTAAATATCAAGGTCTCATAGGGCGAATCGCTCTGGAACTGAAATCGGAACGCTCACTGACATTTCCCCTATCTGAAAGTCTGATAAACGCCGGAAAAATGACTAAGTCCAAAAAAAAATTTTTTTCAACTTTTTTCAATTTTACCCCCGTGGGATATATATTCTACCCACACACATTTGGAACTCTCCTGGGGTACCCTCACACATATTATTCCCTCATTTAGTGGATATTTTCACAAAAAAAGTGAAATTTTCAAAAATCCAGAAAATTGGCTGAAAACGACTAAATATCAAGGTCTCATTGGGCGAATCGCTCTGGAACTGAAATCGGAACGCTCACTGACATTTCCCCTATCTGAAAGTCTGATAAACGTTGGAAAAATGACTCAGTCCAAAAAAAAATTTTTTTCAACTTTTTTCAATTTTACCCCCGTGGGATATATATTCTACCCACACACATTTGGAACTCTCCTGGGGTACCCTCACACATATTATTCCCTCATTTAGTGGATTTTTTCACAAAAAAGTGAAATTTTCAAAAATCCAGAAAATTGGCTGAAAACGACTAAATATCAAGGTCTCATTGGGCGAATCGCTGTGGAACTGAAATTGGAACGCTCACTGACATTTCCCCTATCTGAAAGTCTGATAAACGTTGGAAAAATGACTCAGTCCAAAAAAAAATTTTTTTCAACTTTTTTCAATTTTACCCCCGTGGGATATATATTCTACCCACACACATTTGGAACTCTCCTGGGGTACCCTCACACATATTATTCCCTCATTTAGTGGATATTTTCACAAAAAAGTGAAATTTTCAAAAATCCAGAAAATTGGCTGAAAACGACTAAATATCAAGGTCTCATTGGGCGAATCTCTCTGGAACTGAAATCGGAATGCTCACTGACATTTCCCCTATCTGAAAGTCTGATAAACGCCGGAAAATTGACTAAGTTCAAAAAAAAATTTTTTTCAACTTTTTTCAATTTTACCCCCGTGGGATATATATTCTACCCACACACATTTGGAACTCTCCTGGGGTACCCTCACACATATTATTCCCTCATTTAGTAGATATTTTCACAAAAAAGTGAAATTTTCAAAAATCCAGAAAATTGGCTGAAAACGACTAAATATCAAGGTCTCATAGGGCGAATCGCTCTGGAACTGAAATCGGAACGCTCACTGACATTTCCCCTATCTGAAAGTCTGATAAACGCCGGAAAAATGACTAAGTCCAAAAAAAAATTTTTTTCAACTTTTTTCAATTTTACCCCCGTGGGATATATATTCTACCCACACACATTTGGAACTCTCCTGGGGTACCCTCACACATATTATTCCCTCATTTAGTGGATATTTTCACAAAAAAAGTGAAATTTTCAAAAATCCAGAAAATTGGCTGAAAACGACTAAATATCAAGGTCTCATTGGGCGAATCGCTCTGGAACTGAAATCGGAACGCTCACTGACATTTCCCCTATCTGAAAGTCTGATAAACGTTGGAAAAATGACTCAGTCCAAAAAAAAATTTTTTTCAACTTTTTTCAATTTTACCCTCGTGGGATATATATTCTACCCACACACATTTGGAACTCTCCTGGGGTACCCTCACACATATTATTCCCTCATTTAGTGGATATTTTCACAAAAAAGTGAAATTTTCAAAAATCCAGAAAATTGGCTGAAAACGACTAAATATCAAGGTCTCATTGGGCGAATCGCTGTGGAACTGAAATTGGAACGCTCACTGACATTTCCCCTATCTGAAAGTCTGATAAACGTTGGAAAAATGACTCAGTCCAAAAAAAAATTTTTTTCAACTTTTTTCAATTTTACCCCCGTGGGATATATATTCTACCCACACACATTTGGAACTCTCCTGGGGTACCCTCACACATATTATTCCCTCATTTAGTGGATATTTTCACAAAAAAGTGAAATTTTCAAAAATCCAGAAAATTGGCTGAAAACGACTAAATATCAAGGTCTCATTGGGCGAATCTCTCTGGAACTGAAATCGGAATGCTCACTGACATTTCCCCTATCTGAAAGTCTGATAAACGCCGGAAAATTGACTAAGTTCAAAAAAAAATTTTTTTCAACTTTTTTCAATTTTACCCCCGTGGGATATATATTCTACCCACACACATTTGGAACTCTCCTGGGGTACCCTCACACATATTATTCCCTCATTTAGTGGATATTTTCACAAAAAAGTGAAATTTTCAAAAATCCAGAAAATTGGCTGAAAACGACTAAATATCAAGGTCTCATTGGGCGAATCGCTCTGGAACTGAAATCGGAACGCTCACTGACATTTCCCCTATCTGAAAGTCTGATAAACGGTGGAAAAATGACTAAGTCCAAAAAAAATTTTTTTTCAACTTTTTTCAATTTTACAGCCGTGGGATATATATTCTACCCACACACATTTGGAACTCTCCTGGGTTACCCTCACACATATTATTCCCTCATTTAGTGGATATTTTCACAAAAAAGTGAAATTTTCAAAAATCAAGAAAATTGGCTGAAAACGACTAAATATCAAGGTCTCATTGGGCGAATCGCTCTGGAACTGAAATCGGAACATTCACTGACATTTGACCTATCTGAAAGTCTGATAAACGACGCAAAAATGACTATGTCCAAAAAAACAAATTTTTCAACTTTTTTCAATTTTACCCCCGTGGGATATATAATCTACCCACACACATTTGGAACTCTCCTGGGGTACCCTCACACATATTATTCCCTCATTTAGTGGATATTTTCACAAAAAAGTGAAATTTTCAAAAATCCAGAAAATTGGCTGAAAACGACTAAATATCAAGGTCTCATTGGGCGAATCGCTCTGGAACTGAAATCGGAATGCTCACTGACATTTCCCCTATCTGAAAGTCTGATACACATTGGAAAAATGACTAAGTCCAAAAAAAAATTTTTTTCAACTTTTTTCAATTTTACCCCCGTGGGATATATATTCTACCCACACACATTTGGAACTCTCGTGGGTTACCCTCACACATATTATTCCCTCATTTAGTGGATATTTTCACAAAAAAGTGAAATTTTCAAAATTCAAGAAAATTGGCTGAAAACGACTAAATATCAAGGTCTCATTGGGTGAATCGCTCTGGTACTGAAATCGGAACGCTCACTGACATTTCCCCTATCTAAAAGTCTGATAAACGTTGGAAAAATGACTAAGTCCAAAAAAAATTATTTAAAATTTTTTCAATTTTACCCCCGTGGGATATATATTCTACCCTCACACATTTGGAACTCTCCTGGGTTACCCTCACACATATTATTCCCTCATTTAGTGGATATTTTCACAAAAAAGTGAAATTTTCAAAAATCCAGAAAATTTGCTGAAAACGACTAAATATCAAGGTCTCATTGGGCGAATCGCTCTGGAACTGAAATCGGAACGCTCACTGACATTTCCCCTATCTGAAAGTCTGATAAACGACGGAAAAATGACTATGTCCAAAAAAACAAATTTTTCAACTTTTTTCAATTTTACCCCCGTGGGATATATATTCTACCCACACACATTTGGAACTCTCTTGGGTTACCCTCACACATATTATTCCCTCAATAAGTGGATATTTTCACAAAAAAGTAAAATTTTCAAAATTCCAGAAAATTGGCTGAAAACGACTAAATATCAAGGTCTCATTGGGCAAATCGCTCTGGAACTGAAATCGGAACGCTCACTGACATTTCCCCTATCTGAAAGTCTGATAAACGTTGGAAAAATGACTAAGTCCAAAAAAAAATTTTTTTCAACTTTTTTCAATTTTACCCCCGTGGGATATATATTCTACTCACACACATTTGGAACTCTCCTGGGGTACCCTCACACATATTATTCCCTCATTTAGTAGATATTTTCACAAAAAAGTGAAATTTTCAAAAATACAGAAAATTGGCTGAAAACGACTAAATATCAAGGTCTCATTGGGCGAATCGCTCTGGAACTGAAATCGGAACATTCACTGACATTTGACCTATCTGAAAGTCTGATAAACGACGGAAAAATGACTATGTCCAAAAAAACAAATTTTTCAACTTTTTTCAATTTTACCCCCGTAGGATATATAATCTACCCACACACATTTGGAACTCTCCTGGGGTACCCTCACACATATTATTCCCTCATTTAGTGGATATTTTCACAAAAAAGTGAAATTTTCAAAAATCCAGAAAATTTGCTGAAAACGACTAAATATCAAGGTCTCATTGGGCGAATCGCTCTGGAACTGAAATCGGAACGCTCACTGACATTTCCCCTATCTGAAAGTCTGATAAACAATGGAAAAATGACTAAGTCCAAAAAAAAATTTTTTTCAACTTTTTTCAATTTTACCCCGTGGGATATATATTCTACCCACACACATTTGGAACTCTCGTGGGTTACCCTCACACATATTATTCTCTCATTTAGTGGATATTTTCACAAAAAAGTGAAATTTTCAAAATTCAAGAAAATTGGCTGAAAACGACTAAATATCAAGGTCTCATTGGGCGAATCGCTCTGGAACTGAAATCGGAATGCTCACTGACATTTGACCTATCTGAAAGTCTGATAAACGGCGGAAAAATGATTAAGTTCCAAAAAAAATTTTTTTCAACTTTTTTCAATTTTACCCCCGTGGGATATATATTCTACCCACACACATTTGGAACTCTCCTGGGGTACCCTCACACATATCATTCCCTCATTCAGTGGATATTTTCACAAAAAAGTAAAATTTTCAAAAATCCAGAAAATTGGCTGAAAACGACTAAATATCAAGGACTCATTGGGCAAATCGCTCTGGAGCTGAAATCGGAACGCTCACTGACATTTCCCCTATCTGAAAGTCTGATAAACGTCGGAAAAATGACTAAGTCCAAAAAAAAATTTTTTTCAACTTTTTTCAATTTTACCCCCGTGGGATATATATTCTACCCACACACATTTGGAACTCTCCTGGGGTACCCTCACACATATTATTCCCTCATTTAGTAGATATTTTCACAAAAAAGTGAAATTTTCAAAAATACAGAAAATTGGCTGAAAACGACTAAATATCAAGGTCTCATAGGGCGAATCGCTCTGGAACTGAAATCGGAACGCTCACTGACATTTCTCCTATCTGAAAGTCTGATAAACGTTGGAAAAATGACTCAGTCCAAAAAAAAATTTTTTTCAACTTTTTTCAATTTTACCCCCGTGGGATATATATTCTACCCACACACATTTGGAACTCTCCTGGGGTACCCTCACACATATTATTCCCTCATTTAGTGGATATTTTCACAAAAAAGTGAAATTTTCAAAAATCCAGAAAATTGGCTGAAAACGACTAAATATCAAGGTCTCATTGGGCGAATCTCTCTGGAACTGAAATCGGAATGCTCACTGACATTTCCCCTATCTGAAAGTCTGATAAACGCCGGAAAATTGACTAAGTTGAAAAAAACATTTTTTTCAACTTTTTTCAATTTTACCCCCGTGGGATATATATTCTACCCACACACATTTGGAACTCTCCTGGGGTACCCTCACACATATTATTCCCTCATTTAGTGGATATTTTCACAGAAAAGTGAAATTTTCAAAAATCCAGAAAATTGGCTGAAAACGACTAAATATCAAGGTCTCATTGGGCGAATTGCTCTGGAACTGAAATCGGAACGCTCACTGACATTTCCCCTATCTGAAAGTCTGATAAACAATGGAAAAATGACTAAGTCCAAAAAAAAATTTTTTTCAACTTTTTTCAATTTTACCCCCGTGGGATATATATTCTACCCACACACATTTGGAACTCTCGTGGGTTACCCTCACACATATTATTCTCTCATTTAGTGGATATTTTCACAAAAAAGTGAAATTTTCAAAATTCAAGAAAATTGGCTGAAAACGACTAAATATCAAGGTCTCATTGGGCGAATCACTCTGGAACTGAAATCGGAATGCTCACTGACATTTGACCTATCTGAAAGTCTGATAAACGGCTGAAAAATGATTAAGTTCCAAAAAAAATTTTTTTCAACTTTTTTCAATTTTACCCCCGTGGGATATATATTCTACCCCCACACATTTGGAACTCTCCTGGGGTACCCTCACACATATCATTCCCTCATTCAGTGGATATTTTCACAAAAAAGTAAAATTTTCAAAAATCCAGAAAATTGGCTGAAAACGACTAAATATCAAGGACTCATTGGGCAAATCGCTCTGGAACTGAAATCGGAACGCTCACTGACATTTCCCCTATCTGAAAGTCTGATAAACGCCGGAAAAATGACTAAGTCCAAAAAAAATTTTTTTTCAACTTTTTTCAATTTTACCCCCGTGGGATATATATTCTACCCACACACATTTGGAACTCTCCTGGGGTACCCTCACACATATTATTCCCTCATTTAGTAGATATTTTCACAAAAAAGTGAAATTTTCAAAAATACAGAAAATTGGCTGAAAACGACTAAATATCAAGGTCTCATTGGGCGAATCGCTCTGGAACTGAAATCGGAACGCTCACTGACATTTCCCCTATCTGAAAGTCTGATAAACGCCGGAAAAATGACTAAGTCCAAAAAAAAATTTTTTTCAACTTTTTTCAATTTTACCCTCGTGGGATATATATTCTACCCACACACATTTGGAACTCTCCTGGGGTACCCTCACACATATTATTCCCTCATTTAGTGGATATTTTCACAAAAAAGTGAAATTTTCAAAAATCCAGAAAATTGGCTGAAAACGACTAAATATCAAGGTCTCATTGGGCGAATCGCTCTGGAACTGAAATCGGAATGCTCACTGACATTTGACCTATCTGAAAGTCTGATAAACGACGGAAAAATGACTATGTCCAAAAAAACAAATTTTTCAACTTTTTTCAATTTTACCCCCGTGGGATATATAATCTACCCACACACATTTGGAACTCTCCTGGGGTACCCTCACACATATTATTCTCTCATTTAGTGGATATTTTCACAAAAAAGTGAAATTTTCAAAATTCAAGAAAATTGGCTGAAAACGACTAAATATCAAGGTCTCATTGGGTGAATCGCTCTGGAACTGAAATCGGAACGCTCACTGACATTTCCCCTATCTGAAAGTCTGATAAACGTTGGAAAAATGACTAAGTCCAAAAAAAATTATTTAAAATTTTTTCAATTTTACCCCCGTGGGATATATATTCTACCCTCACACATTTGGAACTCTCCTGGGTTACCCTCACACATATTATTCCCTCATTTAGTGGATATTTTCACAAAAAAGTGAAATTTTCAAAAATCCAGAAAATTTGCTGAAAACGACTAAATATCAAGGTCTCATTGGGCGAATCGCTCTGGAACTGAAATCGGAACGCTCACTGACATTTCCCCTATCTGAAAGTCTGATAAACGCCGGAAAAATGACTAAGTCCAAAAAAAAATTTTTTTCAACTTTTTTCAATTTTACCCCCGTGGGATATATATTCTACCCACACACATTTGGAACTCTCCTGGGGTACCCTCACACATATTATTCCCTCATTTAGTGGATATTTTCACAAAAAAAGTGAAATTTTCAAAAATCCAGAAAATTGGCTGAAAACGACTAAATATCAAGGTCTCATTGGGCGAATCGCTCTGGAACTGAAATCGGAACGCTCACTGACATTTCCCCTATCTGAAAGTCTGATAAACGTTGGAAAAATGACTAAGTCCAAAAAAAATTATTTAAAATTTTTTCAATTTTACCCCCGTGGGATATATATTCTACCCTCACACATTTGGAACTCTCCTGGGTTACCCTCACACATATTATTCCCTCATTTAGTGGATATTTTCACAAAAAAGTGAAATTTTCAAAAATCCAGAAAATTTGCTGAAAACGACTAAATATCAAGGTCTCATTGGGCGAATCGCTCTGGAACTGAAATCGGAACGCTCACTGACATTTCCCCTATCTGAAAGTCTGATAAACAATGGAAAAATGACTAAGTCCAAAAAAAAATTTTTTTCAACTTTTTTCAATTTTACCCCCGTGGGATATATATTCTACCCACACACATTTGGAACTCTCGTGGGTTACCCTCACACATATTATTCTCTCATTTAGTGGATATTTTCACAAAAAAGTGAAATTTTCAAAATTCAAGAAAATTGGCTGCAAACGACTAAATATCAAGGTCTCATTGGGCGAATCACTCTGGAACTGAAATCGGAATGCTCACTGACATTTGACCTATCTGAAAGTCTGATAAACGGCTGAAAAATGATTAAGTTCCAAAAAAAATTTTTTTCAACTTTTTTCAATTTTACCCCCGTGGGATATATATTCTACCCACACACATTTGGAACTCTCCTGGGGTACCCTCACACATATCATTCCCTCATTCAGTGGATATTTTCACAAAAAAGTAAAATTTTCAAAAATCCAGAAAATTGGCTGAAAACGACTAAATATCAAGGACTCATTGGGCAAATCGCTCTGGAACTGAAATCGGAACGCTCACTGACATTTCCACTATCTGAAAGTCTGATAAACGCCGGAAAAATGACTAAGTCCAAAAAAAAATTTTTTTCAACTTTTTTCAATTTTACCCCCGTGGGATATATATTCTACCCACACACATTTGGAACTCTCCTGGGGTACCCTCACACATATTATTCCCTCATTTAGTAGATATTTTCACAAAAAAGTGAAATTTTCAAAAATACAGAAAATTGGCTGAAAACGACTAAATATCAAGGTCTCATTGGGCGAATCGCTCTGGAACTGAAATCGGAACGCTCACTGACATTTCCCCTATCTGAAAGTCTGATAAACGCCGGAAAAATGACTAAGTCCAAAAAAAAATTTTTTTCAACTTTTTTCAATTTTACCCTCGTGGGATATATATTCTACCCACACACATTTGGAACTCTCCTGGGGAACCCTCACACATATTATTCCCTCATTTAGTGGATATTTTCACAAAAAAGTGAAATTTTCAAAAATCCAGAAAATTGGCTGAAAACGACTAAATATCAAGGTCTCATTGGGCGAATCGCTCTGGAACTGAAATCGGAATGCTCACTGACATTTCCCCTATCTGAAAGTCTGATAAACGTTGGAAAAATGACTAAGTCCAAAAAAAAATTTTTTTCAACTTTTTTCAATTTTACCCCCGTGGGATATATATTCTACCCACACACATTTGGAACTCTCCTGGGGCACCCTCACACATATTATTATTTCCTCATTTAGTGGATATTTTCACAAAAAAGTGAAATTTTCAAAAATCCAGAAAATTGGCTGAAAACGACTAAATATCAAGGTCTCATTGGGCGAATCGCTCTGGAACTGAAATCGGAATGCTCACTGACATTTGACCTATCTGAAAGTCTGATAAACGGCGGAAAAATGATTAAGTTCCAAAAAAAATTTTTTTCAACTTTTTTCAATTTTACCCCCGTGGGATATATATTCTACCCACACACATTTGGAACTCTCCTGGGGTACCCTCACACATATTATTCCCTCATTTAGTGGATATTTTCACAAAAAAGTGAAATTTTCAAAATTCAAGAAAATTGGCTGAAAACGACTAAATATCAAGGTCTCATTGGGTGAATCGCTCTGGAACTGAAATCGGAACGCTCACTGACATTTCCCCTATCTGAAAGTCTGATAAACGTTGGAAAAATGACTAAATCCAAAAAAAATTATTTAAAATTTTTTCAATTTTACCCCCCGTGGGATATATATTCTACCCTCACACATTTGGAACTCTCCTGGGTTACCCTCACACATATTATTCCCTCATTTAGTGGATATTTTCACAAAAAAGTGAAATTTTCAAAAATCCAGAAAATTTGCTGAAAACGACTAAATATCAAGGTCTCATTGGGCGAATCGCTCTGGAACTGAAATCGGAACGCTCACTGACATTTCCCCTATCTGAAAGTCTGATAAACAATGGAAAAATGACTAAGTCCAAAAAAAAATTTTTTTCAACTTTTTTCAATTTTACCCCCGTGGGATATATATTCTACCCACACACATTTGGAACTCTCGTGGGTTACCCTCTCACATATTATTCTCTCATTTAGTGGATATTTTCACAAAAAAGTGAAATTTTCAAAATTCAAGAAAATTGGCTGAAAACGACTAAATATCAAGGTCTCATTGGGCGAATCGCTCTGGAACTGAAATCGGAATGCTCACTGACATTTGACCTATCTGAAAGTCTGATAAACGGCGGAAAAATGATTAAGTTCCAAAAAAAATTTTTTTCAACTTTTTTCAATTTTACCCCCGTGGGATATATATTCTACCCACACACATTTGGAACTCTCCTGGGGTACCCTCACACATATCATTCCCTCATTCAGTGGATATTTTCACAAAAAAGTAAAATTTTCAAAAATCCAGAAAATTGGCTGAAAACGACTAAATATCAAGGACTCATTGGGCAAATCGCTCTGGAGCTGAAATCGGAACGCTCACTGACATTTCCCCTATCTGAAAGTCTGATAAACGCCGGAAAAATGACTAAGTCCAAAAAAAAAATTTTTTCAACTTTTTTCAATTTTACCCCCGTGGGATATATATTCTACCCACACACATTTGGAACTCTCCTGGGGTACCCTCACACATATTATTCCCTCATTTGGTAGATATTTTCACAAAAAAGTGAAACTTTCAAAAATACAGAAAATTGGCTGAAAACGACTAAATATCAAGGTCTCATAGGGCGAATCGCTCTGGAACTGAAATCGGAACGCTCACTGACATTTCCCCTATCTGAAAGTCGGATAAACGCCGGAAAAATGACTAAGTCCAAAAAAAAATTTTTTTCAACTTTTTTCAATTTTACCCCCGTGGGATATATATTCTACCCACACACATTTGGAACTCTCCTGGGGTACCCTCACACATATTATTCCCTCATTTAGTGGATATTTTCACAAAAAAAGTGAAATTTTCAAAAATCCAGAAAATTGGCTGAAAACGACTAAATATCAAGGTCTCATTGGGCGAATCGCTCTGGAACTGAAATCGGAACGCTCACTGACATTTCCCCTATCTGAAAGTCTGATAAACGTTGGAAAAATGACTCAGTCCAAAAAAAAATTTTTTTCAACTTTTTTCAATTTTACCCCCGTGGGATATATATTCTACCCACACACATTTGGAACTCTCCTGGGGTACCCTCACACATATTATTCCCTCATTTAGTGGATATTTTCACAAAAAAGTGAAATTTTCAAAAATCCAGAAAATTGGCTGAAAACGACTAAATATCAAGGTCTCATTGGGCGAATCTCTCTGGAACTGAAATCGGAATGCTCACTGACATTTCCCCTATCTGAAAGTCTGATAAACGCCGGAAAATTGACTAAGTCCAAAAAAAAATTTTTTTCAACTTTTTTCAATTTTACCCCCGTGGGATATATATTCTACCCACACACATTTGGAACTCTCCTGGGGTACCCTCACACATATTATTCCCTCATTTGGTAGATATTTTCACAAAAAAGTGAAATTTTCAAAAATACAGAAAATTGGCTGAAAACGACTAAATATCAAGGTCTCATAGGGCGAATCGCTCTGGAACTGAAATCGGAACGCTCACTGACATTTCCCCTATCTGAAAGTCTGATAAACGCCGGAAAAATGACTAAGTCCAAAAAAAAATTTTTTTCAACTTTTTTCAATTTTACAGCCGTGGGATATATATTCTACCCACACACATTTGGAACTCTCCTGGGTTACCCTCACACATATTATTCCCTCATTTAGTGGATATTTTCACAAAAAAGTGAAATTTTCAAAAATCCAGAAAATTTGCTGAAAACGACTAAATATCAAGGTCTCATTGGGCGAATCGCTCTGGAACTGAAATCGGAACGCTCACTGACATTTCCCCTATCTGAAAGTCTGATAAACAATGGAAAAATGACTAAGTCCAAAAAAAAATTTTTTTCAACTTTTTTCAATTTTACCCCCGTGGGATATATATTCTACCCACACACATTTGGAACTCTCGTGGGTTACCCTCTCACATATTATTCTCTCATTTAGTGGATATTTTCACAAAAAAGTGAAATTTTCAAAAATCCAGAAAATTGGCTGAAAACGACTAAATATCAAGGTCTCATTGGGCGAATCGCTCTGGAACTGAAATCGGAATGCTCACTGACATTTCCCCTATCTGAAAGTCTGATAAACGTTGGAAAAATGACTAAGTCCAAAAAAAAATTTTTTTCAACTTTTTTCAATTTTACCCCCGTGGGATATATATTCTACCCACACACATTTGGAACTCTCCTGGGGCACCCTCACACATATTATTATTTCCTCATTTAGTGGATATTTTCACAAAAAAGTGAAATTTTCAAAAATCCAGAAAATTGGCTGAAAACGACTAAATATCAAGGTCTCATTGGGCGAATCGCTCTGGAACTGAAATCGGAATGCTCACTGACATTTGACCTATCTGAAAGTCTGATAAACGGCGGAAAAATGATTAAGTTCCAAAAAAAATTTTTTTCAACTTTTTTCAATTTTACCCCCGTGGGATATATATTCTACCCACACACATTTGGAACTCTCCTGGGGTACCCTCACACATATTATTCCCTCATTTAGTGGATATTTTCACAAAAAAGTGAAATTTTCAAAATTCAAGAAAATTGGCTGAAAACGACTAAATATCAAGGTCTCATTGGGTGAATCGCTCTGGAACTGAAATCGGAACGCTCACTGACATTTCCCCTATCTGAAAGTCTGATAAACGTTGGAAAAATGACTAAATCCAAAAAAAATTATTTAAAATTTTTTCAATTTTACCCCCCGTGGGATATATATTCTACCCTCACACATTTGGAACTCTCCTGGGTTACCCTCACACATATTATTCCCTCATTTAGTGGATATTTTCACAAAAAAGTGAAATTTTCAAAAATCCAGAAAATTTGCTGAAAACGACTAAATATCAAGGTCTCATTGGGCGAATCGCTCTGGAACTGAAATCGGAACGCTCACTGACATTTCCCCTATCTGAAAGTCTGATAAACAATGGAAAAATGACTAAGTCCAAAAAAAAATTTTTTTCAACTTTTTTCAATTTTACCCCCGTGGGATATATATTCTACCCACACACATTTGGAACTCTCGTGGGTTACCCTCTCACATATTATTCTCTCATTTAGTGGATATTTTCACAAAAAAGTGAAATTTTCAAAATTCAAGAAAATTGGCTGAAAACGACTAAATATCAAGGTCTCATTGGGCGAATCGCTCTGGAACTGAAATCGGAATGCTCACTGACATTTGACCTATCTGAAAGTCTGATAAACGGCGGAAAAATGATTAAGTTCCAAAAAAAATTTTTTTCAACTTTTTTCAATTTTACCCCCGTGGGATATATATTCTACCCACACACATTTGGAACTCTCCTGGGGTACCCTCACACATATCATTCCCTCATTCAGTGGATATTTTCACAAAAAAGTAAAATTTTCAAAAATCCAGAAAATTGGCTGAAAACGACTAAATATCAAGGACTCATTGGGCAAATCGCTCTGGAGCTGAAATCGGAACGCTCACTGACATTTCCCCTATCTGAAAGTCTGATAAACGCCGGAAAAATGACTAAGTCCAAAAAAAAAATTTTTTCAACTTTTTTCAATTTTACCCCCGTGGGATATATATTCTACCCACACACATTTGGAACTCTCCTGGGGTACCCTCACACATATTATTCCCTCATTTGGTAGATATTTTCACAAAAAAGTGAAACTTTCAAAAATACAGAAAATTGGCTGAAAACGACTAAATATCAAGGTCTCATAGGGCGAATCGCTCTGGAACTGAAATCGGAACGCTCACTGACATTTCCCCTATCTGAAAGTCGGATAAACGCCGGAAAAATGACTAAGTCCAAAAAAAAATTTTTTTCAACTTTTTTCAATTTTACCCCCGTGGGATATATATTCTACCCACACACATTTGGAACTCTCCTGGGGTACCCTCACACATATTATTCCCTCATTTAGTGGATATTTTCACAAAAAAAGTGAAATTTTCAAAAATCCAGAAAATTGGCTGAAAACGACTAAATATCAAGGTCTCATTGGGCGAATCGCTCTGGAACTGAAATCGGAACGCTCACTGACATTTCCCCTATCTGAAAGTCTGATAAACGTTGGAAAAATGACTCAGTCCAAAAAAAAATTTTTTTCAACTTTTTTCAATTTTACCCCCGTGGGATATATATTCTACCCACACACATTTGGAACTCTCCTGGGGTACCCTCACACATATTATTCCCTCATTTAGTGGATATTTTCACAAAAAAGTGAAATTTTCAAAAATCCAGAAAATTGGCTGAAAACGACTAAATATCAAGGTCTCATTGGGCGAATCTCTCTGGAACTGAAATCGGAATGCTCACTGACATTTCCCCTATCTGAAAGTCTGATAAACGCCGGAAAATTGACTAAGTCCAAAAAAAAATTTTTTTCAACTTTTTTCAATTTTACCCCCGTGGGATATATATTCTACCCACACACATTTGGAACTCTCCTGGGGTACCCTCACACATATTATTCCCTCATTTGGTAGATATTTTCACAAAAAAGTGAAATTTTCAAAAATACAGAAAATTGGCTGAAAACGACTAAATATCAAGGTCTCATAGGGCGAATCGCTCTGGAACTGAAATCGGAACGCTCACTGACATTTCCCCTATCTGAAAGTCTGATAAACGCCGGAAAAATGACTAAGTCCAAAAAAAAATTTTTTTCAACTTTTTTCAATTTTACAGCCGTGGGATATATATTCTACCCACACACATTTGGAACTCTCCTGGGTTACCCTCACACATATTATTCCCTCATTTAGTGGATATTTTCACAAAAAAGTGAAATTTTCAAAAATCCAGAAAATTTGCTGAAAACGACTAAATATCAAGGTCTCATTGGGCGAATCGCTCTGGAACTGAAATCGGAACGCTCACTGACATTTCCCCTATCTGAAAGTCTGATAAACAATGGAAAAATGACTAAGTCCAAAAAAAAATTTTTTTCAACTTTTTTCAATTTTACCCCCGTGGGATATATATTCTACCCACACACATTTGGAACTCTCGTGGGTTACCCTCTCACATATTATTCTCTCATTTAGTGGATATTTTCACAAAAAAGTGAAATTTTCAAAATTCAAGAAAATTGGCTGAAAACGACTAAATATCAAGGTCTCATTGGGCGAATCGCTCTGGAACTGAAATCGGAATGCTCACTGACATTTGACCTATCTGAAAGTCTGATAAACGGCGGAAAAATGATTAAGTTCCAAAAAAAATTTTTTTCAACTTTTTTCAATTTTACCCCCGTGGGATATATATTCTACCCACACACATTTGGAACTCTCCTGGGGTACCCTCACACATATCATTCCCTCATTCAGTGGATATTTTCACAAAAAAGTAAAATTTTCAAAAATCCAGAAAATTGGCTGAAAACGACTAAATATCAAGGACTCATTGGGCAAATCGCTCTGGAGCTGAAATCGGAACGCTCACTGACATTTCCCCTATCTGAAAGTCTGATAAACGCCGGAAAAATGACTAAGTCCAAAAAAAAATTTTTTTCAACTTTTTTCAATTTTACCCCCGTGGGATATATATTCTACCCACACACATTTGGAACTCTCCTGGGGTACCCTCACACATATTATTCCCTCATTTGGTAGATATTTTCACAAAAAAGTGAAACTTTCAAAAATACAGAAAATTGGCTGAAAACGACTAAATATCAAGGTCTCATAGGGCGAATCGCTCTGGAACTGAAATCGGAACGCTCACTGACATTTCCCCTATCTGAAAGTCGGATAAACGCCGGAAAAATGACTAAGTCCAAAAAAAAATTTTTTTCAACTTTTTTCAATTTTACCCCCGTGGGATATATATTCTACCCACACACATTTGGAACTCTCCTGGGGTACCCTCACACATATTATTCCCTCATTTAGTGGATATTTTCACAAAAAAAGTGAAATTTTCAAAAATCCAGAAAATTGGCTGAAAACGACTAAATATCAAGGTCTCATTGGGCGAATCGCTCTGGAACTGAAATCGGAACGCTCACTGACATTTCCCCTATCTGAAAGTCTGATAAACGTTGGAAAAATGACTCAGTCCAAAAAAAAATTTTTTTCAACTTTTTTCAATTTTACCCCCGTGGGATATATATTCTACCCACACACATTTGGAACTCTCCTGGGGTACCCTCACACATATTATTCCCTCATTTAGTGGATATTTTCACAAAAAAGTGAAATTTTCAAAAATCCAGAAAATTGGCTGAAAACGACTAAATATCAAGGTCTCATTGGGCGAATCTCTCTGGAACTGAAATCGGAATGCTCACTGACATTTCCCCTATCTGAAAGTCTGATAAACGCCGGAAAATTGACTAAGTCCAAAAAAAAATTTTTTTCAACTTTTTTCAATTTTACCCCCGTGGGATATATATTCTACCCACACACATTTGGAACTCTCCTGGGGTACCCTCACACATATTATTCCCTCATTTGGTAGATATTTTCACAAAAAAGTGAAATTTTCAAAAATACAGAAAATTGGCTGAAAACGACTAAATATCAAGGTCTCATAGGGCGAATCGCTCTGGAACTGAAATCGGAACGCTCACTGACATTTCCCCTATCTGAAAGTCTGATAAACGCCGGAAAAATGACTAAGTCCAAAAAAAAATTTTTTTCAACTTTTTTCAATTTTACAGCCGTGGGATATATATTCTACCCACACACATTTGGAACTCTCCTGGGTTACCCTCACACATATTATTCCCTCATTTAGTGGATATTTTCACAAAAAAGTGAAATTTTCAAAAATCCAGAAAATTTGCTGAAAACGACTAAATATCAAGGTCTCATTGGGCGAATCGCTCTGGAACTGAAATCGGAACGCTCACTGACATTTCCCCTATCTGAAAGTCTGATAAACAATGGAAAAATGACTAAGTCCAAAAAAAAATTTTTTTCAACTTTTTTCAATTTTACCCCCGTGGGATATATATTCTACCCACACACATTTGGAACTCTCGTGGGTTACCCTCTCACATATTATTCTCTCATTTAGTGGATATTTTCACAAAAAAGTGAAATTTTCAAAATTCAAGAAAATTGGCTGAAAACGACTAAATATCAAGGTCTCATTGGGCGAATCGCTCTGGAACTGAAATCGGAATGCTCACTGACATTTGACCTATCTGAAAGTCTGATAAACGGCGGAAAAATGATTAAGTTCCAAAAAAAATTTTTTTCAACTTTTTTCAATTTTACCCCCGTGGGATATATATTCTACCCACACACATTTGGAACTCTCCTGGGGTACCCTCACACATATCATTCCCTCATTCAGTGGATATTTTCACAAAAAAGTAAAATTTTCAAAAATCCAGAAAATTGGCTGAAAACGACTAAATATCAAGGACTCATTGGGCAAATCGCTCTGGAGCTGAAATCGGAACGCTCACTGACATTTCCCCTATCTGAAAGTCTGATAAACGCCGGAAAAATGACTAAGTCCAAAAAAAAATTTTTTTCAACTTTTTTCAATTTTACCCCCGTGGGATATATATTCTACCCACACACATTTGGAACTCTCCTGGGGTACCCTCACACATATTATTCCCTCATTTGGTAGATATTTTCACAAAAAAGTGAAACTTTCAAAAATACAGAAAATTGGCTGAAAACGACTAAATATCAAGGTCTCATAGGGCGAATCGCTCTGGAACTGAAATCGGAACGCTCACTGACATTTCCCCTATCTGAAAGTCGGATAAACGCCGGAAAAATGAATAAGTCCAAAAAAAAATTTTTTTCAACTTTTTTCAATTTTACCCCCGTGGGATATATATTCTACCCACACACATTTGGAACTCTCCTGGGGTACCCTCACACATATTATTCCCTCATTTAGTGGATATTTTCACAAAAAAAGTGAAATTTTCAAAAATCCAGAAAATTGGCTGAAAACGACTAAATATCAAGGTCTCATTGGGCGAATCGCTCTGGAACTGAAATCGGAACGCTCACTGACATTTCCCCTATCTGAAAGTCTGATAAACGTTGGAAAAATGACTCAGTCCAAAAAAAAATTTTTTTCAACTTTTTTCAATTTTACCCCCGTGGGATATATATTCTACCCACACACATTTGGAACTCTCCTGGGGTACCCTCACACATATTATTCCCTCATTTAGTGGATATTTTCACAAAAAAGTGAAATTTTCAAAAATCCAGAAAATTGGCTGAAAACGACTAAATATCAAGGTCTCATTGGGCGAATCTCTCTGGAACTGAAATCGGAATGCTCACTGACATTTCCCCTATCTGAAAGTCTGATAAACGCCGGAAAATTGACTAAGTCCAAAAAAAAATTTTTTTCAACTTTTTTCAATTTTACCCCCGTGGGATATATATTCTACCCACACACATTTGGAACTCTCCTGGGGTACCCTCACACATATTATTCCCTCATTTGGTAGATATTTTCACAAAAAAGTGAAATTTTCAAAAATACAGAAAATTGGCTGAAAACGACTAAATATCAAGGTCTCATAGGGCGAATCGCTCTGGAACTGAAATCGGAACGCTCACTGACATTTCCCCTATCTGAAAGTCTGATAAACAATGGAAAAATGACTAAGTCCAAAAAAAAATTTTTTTCAACTTTTTTCAATTTTACCCCCGTGGGATATATATTCTACCCACACACATTTGGAACTCTCGTGGGTTACCCTCTCACATATTATTCTCTCATTTAGTGGATATTTTCACAAAAAAGTGAAATTTTCAAAATTCAAGAAAATTGGCTGAAAACGACTAAATATCAAGGTCTCATTGGGCGAATCGCTCTGGAACTGAAATCGGAATGCTCACTGACATTTGACCTATCTGAAAGTCTGATAAACGGCGGAAAAATGATTAAGTTCCAAAAAAAATTTTTTTCAACTTTTTTCAATTTTACCCCCGTGGGATATATATTCTACCCACACACATTTGGAACTCTCCTGGGGTACCCTCACACATATCATTCCCTCATTCAGTGGATATTTTCACAAAAAAGTAAAATTTTCAAAAATCCAGAAAATTGGCTGAAAACGACTAAATATCAAGGACTCATTGGGCAAATCGCTCTGGAGCTGAAATCGGAACGCTCACTGACATTTCCCCTATCTGAAAGTCTGATAAACGCCGGAAAAATGACTAAGTCCAAAAAAAAATTTTTTTCAACTTTTTTCAATTTTACCCCCGTGGGATATATATTCTATCCACACACATTTGGAACTCTCCTGGGGTACCCTCACACATATTATTCCCTCATTTAGTAGATATTTTCACAAAAAAGTGAAATTTTCAAAAATACAGAAAATTTGCTGAAAACGACTAAATATCAAGGTCTCATAGGGCGAATCGCTCTGGAACTGAAATCGGAACGCTCACTGACATTTCCCCTATCTGAAAGTCTGATAAACGCCGGAAAAATGACTAAGTCCAAAAAAAAATTTTTTTCAACTTTTTTCAATTTTACCCCCGTGGGATATATATTCTACCCACACACATTTGGAACTCTCCTGGGGTACCCTCACACATATTATTCCCTCATTTAGTGGATATTTTCACAAAAAAGTGAAATTTTCAAAAATCCAGAAAATTGGCTGAAAACGACTAAATATCAAGGTCTCATTGGGCGAATCTCTCTGGAACTGAAATCGGAATGCTCACTGACATTTCCCCTATCTGAAAGTCTGATAAACGCCGGAAAATTGACTAAGTCCAAAAAAAACATTTTTTCAACTTTTTTCAATTTTACCCCCGTGGGATATATATTCTACCCACACACATTTGGAACTCTCCTGGGGTACCCTCACACATATTATTCCCTCATTTAGTGGATATTTTCACAAAAAAGTGAAATTTTCAAAAATCCAGAAAATTGGCTGAAAACGACTAAATATCAAGGTCTCATTGGGCGAATCGCTCTGGAACTGAAATCGGAACGCTCACTGACATTTCCCCTATCTGAAAGTCTGATAAACGTTGGAAAAATGACTAAGTCCAAAAAAAAATTTTTTTCAACTTTTTTCAATTTTACAGCCGTGGGATATATATTCTACCCACACACATTTGGAACTCTCCTGGGTTACCCTCACACATATTATTCCCTCATTTAGTGGATATTTTCACAAAAAAGTGAAATTTTCAAAAATCAAGAAAATTGGCTGAAAACGACTAAATATCAAGGTCTCATTGGGCGAATCGCTCTGGAACTGAAATTGGAACGCTCACTGACATTTCCCCTATCTGAAAGTCTGATAAACGTTGGAAAAATGACTAAGTCCAAAAAAAAATTTTTTTCAACTTTTTTCAATTTTACCCCGTGGGATATATATTCTACCCACACACATTTGGAACTCTCGTGGGTTACCCTCACACATATTATTCCCTCATTTAGTGGATATTTTCACAAAAAAGTGAAATTTTCAAAAATCCAGAAAATTTTGCTGAAAACGACTAAATGTCAAGGAATCATTGGGCGAATCGCTCTGGAACTGAAATCGGAACGCTCACTGACATTTCCCCTATCTGAAAGTCTGATAAACGTTGGAAAAATGACTAAGTCCAAAAACAAATTTTTTTCAACTTTTTTCAATTTTACAGCCGTGGGATATATATTCTACCCACACACATTTGGAACTCTCCTGGGGTACCCTCACACATATTATTCCCTCATTTAGTGGATATTTTCACAAAAAAGTGAAATTTTCAAAAATCCAGAAAATTGGCTGAAAACGACTAAATATCAAGGTCTCATTGGGCGAATCTCTCTGGAACTGAAATCGGAATGCTCACTGACATTTCCCCTATCTGAAAGTCTGATAAACGCCGAAAAATTGACTAAGTCCAAAAAAAAATTTTTTTCAACTTTTTTCAATTTTACCCCCGTGGGATATATATTCTACCCACACACATTTGGAACTCTCCTGGGGTACCCTCACACATATTATTCCCTCATTTAGTGGATATTTTCACAAAAAAGTGAAATTTTCAAAAATCCAGAAAATTGGCTGAAAACGACTAAATATCAAGGTCTAATTGGGCGAATCGCTCTGGAACTGAAATCGGAACGCTCACTGACATTTCCCCTATCTGAAAGTCTGATAAACGTTGGAAAAATGACTAAGTCCAAAAAAAAATTTTTTTCAACTTTTTTCAATTTTACAGCCGTGGGATATATATTCTACCCACACACATTTGGAACTCTCCTGGGTTACCCTCACACATATTATTCCCTCATTTAGTGGATATTTTCACAAAAAAGTGAAATTTTCAAAAATCAAGAAAATTGGCTGAAAACGACTAAATATCAAGGTCTCATTGGGCGAATCGCTCTGGAACTGAAATCGGAACATTCACTGACATTTGACCTATCTGAAAGTCTGATAAACGACGGAAAAATGACTATGTCCAAAAAAACAAATTTTTCAACTTTTTTCAATTTTACCCCCGTGGGATATATAATCTACCCACACACATTTGGAACTCTCCTGGGGTACCCTCACACATATTATTCCCTCATTTAGTGGATATTTTCACAAAAAAGTGAAATTTTCAAAAATCCAGAAAATTGGCTGAAAACGACTAAATATCAAGGTCTCATTGGGCGAATCGCTCTGGAACTGAAATCGGAACGCTCACTGACATTTCCCCTATCTGAAAGTCTGATAAACGTTGGAAAAATGACTCAGTCCAAAAAAAAATTTTTTTCAACTTTTTTCAATTTTACCCCCGTGGGATATATATTCTACCCACACACATTTGGAACTCTCCTGGGGTACCCTCACACATATTATTCCCTCATTTAGTGGATATTTTCACAAAAAAGTGAAATTTTCAAAAATCCAGAAAATTGGCTGAAAACGACTAAATATCAAGGTCTCATTGGGCGAATCTCTCTGGAACTGAAATCGGAATGCTCACTGACATTTCCCCTATCTGAAAGTCTGATAAACGCCGGAAAATTGACTAAGTCCAAAAAAAAATTTTTTTCAACTTTTTTCAATTTTACCCCCGTGGGATATATATTCTACCCACACACATTTGGAACTCTCCTGGGGTACCCTCACACATATTATTCCCTCATTTAGTGGATATTTTCACAAAAAAGTGAAATTTTCAAAAATCCAGAAAATTGGCTGAAAACGACTAAATATCAAGGTCTCATTGGGCGAATCGCTCTGGAACTGAAATCGGAACGCTCACTGACATTTCCCCTATCTGAAAGTCTGATAAACGTTGGAAAAATGACTAAGTCCAAAAAAAAATTTTTTTCAACTTTTTTCAATTTTACAGCCGTGGGATATATATTCTACCCACACACATTTGGAACTCTCCTGGGTTACCCTCACACATATTATTCCCTCATTTAGTGGATATTTTCACAAAAAAGTGAAATTTTCAAAAATCAAGAAAATTGGCTGAAAACGACTAAATATCAAGGTCTCATTGGGCGAATCGCTCTGGAACTGAAATCGGAACATTCACTGACATTTGACCTATCTGAAAGTCTGATAAACGACGGAAAAATGACTGTCCAAAAAAACAAATTTTTCAACTTTTTTCAATTTTACCCCCGTGGGATATATATTCTACCCACACACATTTGGAACTCTCCTGGGGTACCCTCACACATATTATTCCCTCATTTAGTGGATATTTTCACAAAAAAGTGAAATTTTCAAAACTCCAGAAAATTGGCTGAAAACGACTAAATATCAAGGTCTCATTGGGCGAATCGCTCTGGAACTGAAATTGGAACGCTCACTGACATTTCCCCTATCTGAAAGTCTGATAAACGTTGGAAAAATGACTAAGTCCAAAAAAAAATTTTTTTCAACTTTTTTCAATTTTACCCCCGTGGGATATATATTCTACCCACACACATTTGGAACTCTCGTGGGTTACCCTCACACATATTATTCCCTCATTTAGTGGATATTTTCACAAAAAAGTGAAATTTTCAAAAATCCAGAAAATTGGCTGAAAACGACTAAATGTCAAGGAATCATTGGGCGAATCGCTCTGGAACTGAAATCGGAACGCTCACTGACATTTCCCCTATCTGAAAGTCTGATAAACGTTGGAAAAATGACTAAGTCCAAAAACAAATTTTTTTCAACTTTTTTCAATTTTACAGCCGTGGGATATATATTCTACCCACACACATTTGGAACTCTCCTGGGTTACCCTCACACATATTATTCCCTCATTTAGTGGATATTTTCACAAAAAAGTGAAATTTTCAAAAATCAAGAAAATTGGCTGAAACGACTAAATATCAAGGTCTCATTGGGCGAATCGCTCTGGAACTGAAATCGGAACATTCACTGACATTTGACCTATCTGAAAGTCTGATAAACGACGGAAAAAAGACTATGTCCAAAAAAACAAATTTTTCAACTTTTTTCAATTTTACCCCCGTGGGATATATAATCTACCCACACACATTTGGAACTCTCCTCTGGTACACTCACACATATTATTCCCTCATTTAGTGGATATTTTCACAAAAAAGTGAAATTTTCAAAAATCCAGAAAATTGGCTGAAAACGACTAAATATCAAGGTCTCATTGGGCGAATCGCTCTGGAACTGAAATCGGAACGCTCACTGACATTTCCCCTATCTGAAAGTCTGATAAACGTTGGAAAAATGACTAAGTCCAAAAAAAAATTTTTTTCAACTTTTTTCAATTTTACAGCCGTGGGATATATATTCTACCCACACACATTTGGAACTCTCCTGGGTTACCCTCACACATATTATTCCCTCATTTAGTGGATATTTTCACAAAAAAGTGAAATTTTCAAAAATCAAGAAAATTGGCTGAAAACGACTAAATATCAAGGTCTCATTGGGCGAATCGCTCTGGAACTGAAATCGGAACATTCACTGACATTTGACCTATCTGAAAGTCTGATAAACGACGGAAAAATGACTATGTCCAAAAAAACAAATTTTTCAACTTTTTTCAATTTTACCCCCGTGGGATATATAATCTACCCACACACATTTGGAACTCTCCTGGGGTACCCTCACACATATTATTCCCTCATTTAGTGGATATTTTCACAAAAAAGTGAAATTTTCAAAAATCCAGAAAATTGGCTGAAAACGACTAAATATCAAGGTCTCATTGGGCGAATCGCTCTGGAACTGAAATCGGAACGCTCACTGACATTTCCCCTATCTGAAAGTCTGATAAACGTTGGAAAAATGACTCAGTCCAAAAAAAAATTTTTTTCAACTTTTTTCAATTTTACCCCCGTGGGATATATATTCTACCCACACACATTTGGAACTCTCCTGGGGTACCCTCACACATATTATTCCCTCATTTAGTGGATATTTTCACAAAAAAGTGAAATTTTCAAAAATCCAGAAAATTGGCTGAAAACGACTAAATATCAAGGTCTCATTGGGCGAATCTCTCTGGAACTGAAATCGGAATGCTCACTGACATTTCCCCTATCTGAAAGTCTGATAAACGCCGGAAAATTGACTAAGTCCAAAAAAAAATTTTTTTCAACTTTTTTCAATTTTACCCCCGTGGGATATATATTCTACCCACACACATTTGGAACTCTCCTGGGGTACCCTCACACATATTATTCCCTCATTTAGTGGATATTTTCACAAAAAAGTGAAATTTTCAAAAATCAAGAAAATTGGCTGAAAACGACTAAATATCAAGGTCTCATTGGGCGAATCGCTCTGGAACTGAAATCGGAACATTCACTGACATTTGACCTATCTGAAAGTCTGATAAACGACGGAAAAATGACTATGTCCAAAAAAACAAATTTTTCAACTTTTTTCAATTTTACCCCCGTGGGATATATATTCTACCCACACACATTTGGAACTCTCCTGGGGTACCCTCACACATATTATTCCCTCATTTAGTGGATATTTTCACAAAAAAGTGAAATTTTCAAAACTCCAGAAAATTGGCTGAAAACGACTAAATGTCAAGGAATCATTGGGCGAATCGCTCTGGAACTGAAATCGGAACGCTCACTGACATTTCCCCTATCTGAAAGTCTGATTAACGTTGGAAAAATGACTAAGTCCAAAAACAAATTTTTTTCAACTTTTTTCAATTTTACAGCCGTGGGATATATATTCTACCCACACACATTTGGAACTCTCCTGGGTTACCCTCACACATATTATTCCCTCATTTAGTGGATATTTTCACAAAAAAGTGAAATTTTCAAAAATCAAGAAAATTGGCTGAAAACGACTAAATATCAAGGTCTCATTGGGCGAATCGCTCTGGAACTGAAATCGGAACATTCACTGACATTTGACCTATCTGAAAGTCTGATAAACGACGGAAAAAAGACTATGTCCAAAAAAACAAATTTTTCAACTTTTTTCAATTTTACCCCCGTGGGATATATAATCTACCCACACACATTTGGAACTCTCCTGGGGTACCCTCACACATATTATTCCCTCATTTAGTGGATATTTTCACAAAAAAGTGAAATTTTCAAAAATCCAGAAAATTGGCTGAAAACGACTAAATATCAAGGTCTCATTGGGCGAATCGCTCTGGAACTGAAATCGGAACGCTCACTGACATTTCCCCTATCTGAAAGTCTGATAAACGTTGGAAAAATGACTAAGTCCAAAAAAAAATTTTTTTCAACTTTTTTCAATTTTACCCCCGTGGGATATATATTCTACCCACACACATTTGGAACTCTCCTGGGGTACCCTCACACATATTATTCCCTCATTTAGTAGATATTTTCACAAAAAAGTGAAATTTTCAAAAATACAGAAAATTGGCTGAAAACGACTAAATATCAAGGTCTCATAGGGCGAATCGTTCTGGAACTGAAATCGGAACGCTCACTGACATTTCCCCTATCTGAAAGTCTGATAAACGCCGGAAAAATGTCTAAGTCCAAAAAAAATTTTTTTTCAACTTTTTTCAATTTTACCCCCGTGGGATATATATTCTACCCACACACATTTGGAACTCTCCTGGGGTACCCTCACACATATTATTCCCTCATTTAGTGGATATTTTCACAAAAAAAGTGAAATTTTCAAAAATCCAGAAAATTGGCTGAAAACGACTAAATGTCAAGGAATCATTGGGCGAATCGCTCTGGAACTGAAATCGGAACGCTCACTGACATTTCCCCTATCTGAAAGTCTGATAAACGTTGGAAAAATGACTAAGTCCAAAAACAAATTTTTTTCAACTTTTTTCAATTTTACAGCCGTGGGATATATATTCTACCCACACACATTTGGAACTCTCCTGGGTTACCCTCACACATATTATTCCCTCATTTAGTGGATATTTTTGACAAAAAAGTGAAATTTTCAAAAATCAAGAAAATTGGCTGAAAACGACTAAATATCAAGGTCTCATTGGGCGAATCGCTCTGGAACTGAAATCGGAACATTCACTGACATTTGACCTATCTGAAAGTCTGATAAACGACAGAAAAATGACTATGTCCAAAAAAACAAATTTTTCAACTTTTTTCAATTTTACCCCCGTGGGATATATAATCTACCCACACACATTTGGAACTCTCCTGGGGTACCCTCACACATATTATTCCCTCATTTAGTGGATATTTTCACAAAAAAGTGAAATTTTCAAAAATCCAGAAAATTGGCTGAAAACGACTAAATATCAAGGTCTCATTGGGCGAATCGCTCTGGAACTGAAATCGGAACGCTCACTGACATTTCCCCTATCTGAAAGTCTGATAAACGTTGGAAAAATGACTAAGTCCAAAAAAAAATTTTTTTCAACTTTTTTCAATTTTACCCCCGTGGGATATATATTCTACCCACACACATTTGGAACTCTCGTGGGTTACCCTCACACATATTATTCCCTCATTTAGTGGATATTTTCACAAAAAAGTGAAATTTTCAAAATTCAAGAAAATTGGCTGAAAACGACTAAATATCAAGGTCTCATTGGGTGAATCGCTCTGGTACTGAAATCGGAACGCTCACTGACATTTCCCCTATCTGAAAGTCTGATAAACGTTGGAAAAATGACTAAGTCCAAAAAAAATTATTTAAAATTTTTTCAATTTTACCCCCGTGGGATATATATTCTACCCTCACACATTTGGAACTCTCCTGGGTTACCCTCACACATATTATTCTCTCATTTAGTGGATATTTTCACAAAAAAGTGAAATTTTCAAAAATCCAGAAAATTTGCTGAAAACGACTAAATATCAAGGTCTCATTGGGCGAATCGCTCTGGAACTGAAATCGGAACGCTCACTGACATTTCCCCTATCTGAAAGTCTGATAAACAATGGAAAAATGACTAAGTCCAAAAAAAAATTTTTTTCAACTTTTTTCAATTTTACAGCCGTGGGATATATATTCTACCCACACACATTTGGAACTCTCGTGGGTTACCCTCACACATATTATTCTCTCATTTAGTGGATATTTTCACAAAAAAGTGAAATTTTCAAAATTCAAGAAAATTGTCTGAAAACGACTAAATATCAAGGTCTCATTGGGCGAATCACTCTGGAACTGAAATCGGAATGCTCACTGACATTTGACCTATCTGAAAGTCTGATAAACGGCGGAAAAATGATTAAGTTCCAAAAAAAATTTTTTTCAACTTTTTTCAATTTTACCCCCGTGGGATATATATTCTACCCACACACATTTGGAACTCTCCTGGGGTACCCTCACACATATCATTCCCTCATTCAGTGGATATTTTCACAAAAAAGTAAAATTTTCAAAAATCCAGAAAATTGGCTGAAAACGACTAAATATCAAGGACTCATTGGGCAAATCGCTCTGGAACTGAAATCGGAACGCTCACTGACATTTCCCCTATTTGAAAGTCTGATAAACGCCGGAAAAATGACTAAGTCCAAAAAAAAATTTTTTTCAACTTTTTTCAATTTTACCCCCGTGGGATATATATTCTACCCACACACATTTGGAACTCTCCTGGGGTACCCTCACACATATTATTCCCTCATTTAGTAGATATTTTCACAAAAAAGTGAAATTTTCAAAAATACAGAAAATTGGCTGAAAACGACTAAATATCAAGGTCTCATTGGGCGAATCGCTCTGGAACTGAAATCGGAACGCTCACTGACATTTCCCCTATCTGAAAGTCTGATAAACGCTGGAAAAATGACTAAGTCCAAAAAAAAATTTTTTTCAACTTTTTTCAATTTTACCCCCGTGGGATATATATTCTACCCACACACATTTGGAACTCTCCTGGGGTACCCTCACACATATTATTCCCTCATTTAGTGGATATTTTCACAAAAAAGTGAAATTTTCAAAAATCCTGAAAATTGGCTGAAAACGACTAAATATCAAGGTCTCATTGGGCGAATCTCTCTGGAACTGAAATCGGAATGCTCACTGACATTTCCCCTATCTGAAAGTCTGATAAACGCCGGAAAAATGACTAAGTCCAAAAAAAAATTTTTTTCAACTTTTTTCAATTTTACCCCCGTGGGATATATATTCTACCCACACACATTTGGAACTCTCCTGGGGTACCCTCACACATATTATTCCCTCATTTAGTGGATATTTTCACAAAAAAGTGAAATTTTCAAAAATCCAGAAAATTGGCTGAAAACGACTAAATATCAAGGTCTCATAGGGCGAATCGCTCTGGAACTGAAATCGGAACGCTCACTGACATTTCCCCTATCTGAAAGTCTGATAAACGTTGGAAAAATGACTAAGTCCAAAAACAATTTTTTTTCAACTTTTTTCAATTTTACAGCCGTGGGATATATATTCTACCCACACACATTTGGAACTCTCCTGGGTTACCCTCACACATATTATTCCCTCATTTAGTGGATATTTTCACAAAAAAGTGAAATTTTCAAAAATCAAGAAAATTGGCTGAAAACGACTAAATATCAAGGTCTCATTGGGCGAATCGCTCTGGAACTGAAATCGGAACATTCACTGACATTTGACCTATCTGAAAGTCTGATAAACGACGGAAAAATGACTATGTCCAAAAAAACAAATTTTTCAACTTTTTTCAATTTTACCCCCGTGGGATATATAATCTACCCACACACATTTGGAACTCTCCTGGGGTACCCTCACACATATTATTCCCTCATTTAGTGGATATTTTCACAAAAAAGTGAAATTTTCAAAAATCCAGAAAATTGGCTGAAAACGACTAAATATCAAGGTCTCATTGGGCGAATCGCTCTGGAACTGAAATCGGAACGCTCACTGACATTTCCCCTATCTGAAAGTCTGATAAACGTTGGAAAAATGACTAAGTCCAAAAAAAAATTTTTTTCAACTTTTTTCAATTTTACCCCCGTGGGATATATATTCTACCCACACACATTTGGAACTCTCGTGGGTTACCCTCACACATATTATTCCCTCATTTAGTGGATATTTTCACAAAAAAGTGAAATTTTCAAAATTCAAGAAAATTGGCTGAAAACGACTAAATATCAAGGTCTCATTGGGTGAATCGCTCTGGTACTGAAATCGGAACGCTCACTGACATTTCCCCTATCTGAAAGTCTGATAAACGTTGGAAAAATGACTAAGTCCAAAAAAAATTATTTAAATTTTTTTCAATTTTACCCCCGTGGGATATATATTCTACCCTCACAAAAAAGTGAAATTTTCAAAAATCCAGAAAATTGGCTGAAAACGACAAAATATCAAGGTCTCATTGGGCGAATCGCTCTGGAACTGAAATTGGAACGCTCACTGACATTTCCCCTATCTGAAAGTCTGATAAACGTTGGAAAAATGACTAAGTCCAAAAAAACAAATTTTTCAACTTTTTTCAATTTTACCCCCGTGGGATATATAATCTACCCACACACATTTGGAACTCTCCTGGGGTACCCTCACACATATTATTCCCTCATTTAGTGGATATTTTCACAAAAAAGTGAAATTTTCAAAAATCCAGAAAATTGGCTGAAAACGACTAAATATCAAGGTCTCATTGGGCGAATCGCTCTGGAACTGAAATCGGAACGCTCACTGACATTTCCCCTATCTGAAAGTCTGATAAACGTTGGAAAAATGACTAAGTCCAAAAAAAAATTTTTTTCAACTTTTTTCAATTTTACCCCCGTGGGATATATATTCTACCCACACACATTTGGAACTCTCGTGGGTTACCCTCACACATATTATTCCCTCATTTAGTGGATATTTTCACAAAAAAGTGAAATTTTCAAAATTCAAGAAAATTGGCTGAAAACGACTAAATATCAAGGTCTCATTGGGCAAATCGCTCTGGAACTGAAATCGGAACGCTCACTGACATTTCCCCTATCTGAAAGTCTGATAAACGTTGGAAAAATGACTAAGTCCAAAAAAAATTATTTAAAATTTTTTCAATTTTACCCCCGTGGGATATATATTCTACCCACACACATTTGGAACTCTCCTGGGGTACCGTCACACATATCATTCCCTCATTCAGTGGATATTTTCACAAAAAAGTAAAATTTTCAAAAATCCAGAAAATTGGCTGAAAACGACTAAATATCAAGGACTCATTGGGCAAATCGCTCTGGAACTGAAATCGGAACGCTCACTGACATTTCCCCTATCTGAAAGTCTGATAAACGTTGGAAAAATGACTAAGTCCAAAAAAAAAAATTTTTTCAACTTTTTTCAATTTTACCCCCGTGGGATATATATTCTACCCACACACATTTGGAACTCTCGTGGGTTACCCTCACACATATTATTCCCTCATTTAGTGGATATTTTCACAAAAAAGTGAAATTTTCAAAAATACAGAAAATTGGCTGAAAACGACTAAATATCAAGGAATCATTGGGCGAATCGCTCTGGAACTGAAATCGGAACGCTCACTGACATTTCCCCTATCTGAAAGTCTGATAAACGTTGGAAAAATGACTAAGTCCAAAAAAAAATTTTTTTCAACTTTTTTCAATTTTACCCCCGTGGGATATATATTCTACCCACACACATTTGGAACTCTCCTGGGGTACCCTCACACATATTATTCCCTCATTTAGTGGATATTTTCACAAAAAAGTGAAATTTTCAAAAATCCAGAAAATTGGCTGAAAACGACTATATATCAAGGTCTCATTGGGCGAATCGCTCTGGAACTGAAATCGGAACGCTCACTGACATTTCCCCTATCTGAAAGTCTGATAAACATTGGAAAAATGACTAAGTCCAAAAAAAAAATTTTTTTAACTTTTTTCAATTTTACCCCCGTGGGATATATATTTTACCCACACACATTTGGAACTCTCGTGGGTTACCCTCACACATATTATTCCCTCATTTAGTGGATATTTTCACAAAAAAGTGAAATTTTCAAAATTCAAGAAAATTGGCTGAAAACGACTAAATATCAAGGTCTCATTGGGTGAATCGCTCTGGAACTGAAATCGGAACGCTCACTGACATTTCCCCTATCTGAAAGTCTGATAAACGTTGGAAAAATGACTAAGTCCAAAAAAAATTATTTAAAATTTTTTCAATTTTACCCCCGTGGGATATATATTCTACCCTCACACATTTGGAACTCTCCTGGGTTTACCCTCACACATATTATTCCCTCATTTAGTGGATATTTTCACAAAAAAGTGAAATTTTCAAAAATCCAGAAAATTTGCTGAAAACGACTAAATATCAAGGTCTCATTGGGCGAATCGCTCTGGAACTGAAATCGGAACGCTCACTGACATTTGACCTATCTGAAAGTCTGATAAACGGCTGAAAAATGATTAAGTTCAAAAAAAAATTTTTTTCAACTTTTTTCAATTTTACCCCCGTGGGATATATATTCTACCCACACACATTTGGAACTCTCCTGGGGTACCCTCACACATATTATTCCCTCATTTAGTGGATATTTTCACAAAAAAGTAAAATTTTCAAAAATCCAGAAAATTGGCTGAAAACGACTAAATATCAAGGACTCATTGGGCAAATCGCTCTGGAACTGAAATCGGAACGCTCACTGACATTTCCCCTATCTGAAAGTCTGATAAACGCCGGAAAAATGACTAAGTCCAAAAAAAAATTATTTTCAACTTTTTTCAATTTTACCCCCGTGGGATATATATTCTACCCACACACATTTGGAACTCTCCTGGGGTACCCTCACACATATTATTCCCTCATTTAGTGGATATTTTCACAAAAAAGTAAAATTTTCAAAAATCCAGAAAATTGGCTGAAAACGACTAAATATCAAGGACTCATTGGGCAAATCGCTCTGGAACTGAAATCGGAACGCTCACTGACATTTCCCCTATCTGAAAGTCTGATAAACGCCGGAAAAATGACTAAGTCCAAAAAAAAATTATTTTCAACTTTTTTCAATTTTACCCCCGTGGGATATATATTCTACCCACACACATTTGGAACTCTCCTGGGGTACCCTCACACATATTATTCCCTCATTTAGTGGATATTTTCACAAAAAAGTGAAATTTTCAAAAATCCAGAAAATTGGCTGAAAACGACTAAATATCAAGGTCTCATTGGGCGAATCGCTCTGGAACTGAAATCGGAACGCTCACTGACATTTCCCCTATCTGAAAGTCTGATAAACGTTGGAAAAATGACTAAGTCCAAAAAAAAATTTTTTTCAACTTTTTTCAATTTTACCCCCGTGGGATATATATTCTACCCACACACATTTGGAACTCTCCTGGGCTACCCTCACACATATTATTCCCTCATTTAGTGGATATTTTCACAAAAAAGTGAAATTTTCAAAAATCCAGAAAATTGGCTGAAAACGACTAAATATCAAGGTCTCATTGGGCGAATCTCTCTGGAACTGAAATCGGAATGCTCACTGACATTTCCCCTATCTGAAAGTCTGATAAACGCCGGAAAAATGACTAAGTCCAAAAAAAAATTTTTTTCAACTTTTTTCAATTTTACCCCCGTGGGATATATATTCTACCCACACACATTTGGAACTCTCCTGGGGTACCCTCACACATATTATTCCCTCATTTAGTGGATATTTTCACAAAAAAGTGAAATTTTCAAAAATCCAGAAAATTGGCTGAAAACGACTAAATATCAAGGCCTCATTGGGCGAATCGCTCTGGAACTGAAATCGGAACGCTCACTGACATTTCCCCTATCTGAAAGTCTGATAAACAATGGAAAAATGACTAAGTCCAAAAAAAAATTTTTTTCAACTTTTTTCAATTTTACCCCCGTGGGATATATATTTTACCCACACACATTTGGAACTCTCGTGGGTTACCCTCACACATATTATTCCCTCATTTAGTGGATATTTTCACAAAAAAGTGAAATTTTCAAAATTCAAGAAAATTGGCTGAAAACGACTAAATATCAAGGTCTCATTGGGTGAATCGCTCTGGAACTGAAATCGGAACGCTCACTGACATTTCCCCTATCTGAAAGTCTGATAAACGTTGGAAAAATGACTAAGTCCAAAAAAAATTATTTAAAATTTTTTCAATTTTACCCCCGTGGGATATATATTCTACCCACACACATTTGGAACTCTCGTGGGTTACCCTCACACATATTATTCTCTCATTTAGTGGATATTTTCACAAAAAAGTGAAATTTTCAAAATTCAAGAAAATTGGCTGAAAACGACTAAATATCAAGGTCTCATTGGGCGAATCGCTCTGGAACTGAAATCGGAATGCTCACTGACATTTGACCTATCTGAAAGTCTGATAAACGGCTGAAAAATGATTAAGTTCAAAAAAAAATTTTTTTCAACTTTTTTCAATTTTACCCCCGTGGGATATATATTCTACCCACACACATTTGGAACTCTCCTGGGGTACCTTCACACATATCATTCCCTCATTCAGTGGATATTTTCACAAAAAAGTAAAATTTTCAAAAATCCAGAAAATTGGCTGAAAACGACTAAATATCAAGGACTCATTGGGCAAATCGCTCTGGAACTGAAATCGGAACGCTCACTGACATTTCCCCTATCTGAAAGTCTGATAAACGCCGGAAAAATGACTAAGTCCAAAAAAAAATTAATTTCAACTTTTTTCAATTTTACCCCCGTGGGATATATATTCTACCCACACACATTTGGAACTCTCGTGGGTTACCCTCACACATATTATTCCCTCATTTAGTGGATATTTTCACAAAAAAGTGAAATTTTCAAAAATACAGAAAATTGGCTGAAAACGACTAAATATCAAGGAATCATTGGGCGAATCGCTCTGGAACTGAAATCGGAACGCTCACTGACATTTCCCCTATCTGAAAGTCTGATAAACGTTGGAAAAATGACTAAGTCCAAAAAAAAATTTTTTTCAACTTTTTTCAATTTTACCCCCGTGGGATATATATTCTACCCACACACATTTGGAACTCTCCTGGGGTACCCTCACACATATTATTCCCTCATTTAGTGGATATTTTCACAAAAAAGTGAAATTTTCAAAATTCAAGAAAATTGGCTGAAAACGATTAAATATCAAGGTCTCATTGGGCGAATCGCTCTGGAACTGAAATCGGAATGCTCACTGACATTTGACCTATCTGAAAGTCTGATAAACGGCTGAAAAATGATTAAGTTCAAAAAAATATTTTTTTCAACTTTTTTCAATTTTACCCCCGTGGGATATATATTCTACCCACACACATTTGGAACTCTCGTGGGTTACCCTCACACATATTATTCTCTCATTTAGTGGATATTTTCACAAAAAAGTGAAATTTTCAAAATTCAAGAAAATTGGCTGAAAACGACTAAATATCAAGGTCTCATTGGGCGAATCGCTCTGGAACTGAAATCGGAATGCTCACTGACATTTGACCTATCTGAAAGTCTGATAAACGGCTGAAAAATGATTAAGTTCAAAAAAAAATTTTTTTCAACTTTTTTCAATTTTACCCCCGTGGGATATATATTCTACCCACACACATTTGGAACTCTCCTGGGGTACCTTCACACATATCATTCCCTCATTCAGTGGATATTTTCACAAAAAAGTAAAATTTTCAAAAATCCAGAAAATTGGCTGAAAACGACTAAATATCAAGGACTCATTTGGCAAATCGCTCTGGAACTGAAATCGGAACGCTCACTGACATTTCCCCTATCTGAAAGTCTGATAAACGCCGGAAAAATGACTAAGTCCAAAAAAAAATTAATTTCAACTTTTTTCAATTTTACCCCCGTGGGATATATATTCTACCCACACACATTTGGAACTCTCGTGGGTTACCCTCACACATATTATTCCCTCATTTAGTGGATATTTTCACAAAAAAGTGAAATTTTCAAAAATACAGAAAATTGGCTGAAAACGACTAAATATCAAGGAATCATTGGGCGAATCGCTCTGGAACTGAAATCGGAACGCTCACTGACATTTCCCCTATCTGAAAGTCTGATAAACGTTGGAAAAATGACTAAGTCCAAAAAAAAATTTTTTTCAACTTTTTTCAATTTTACCCCCGTGGGATATATATTCTACCCACACACATTTGGAACTCTCCTGGGGTACCCTCACACATATTATTCCCTCATTTAGTGGATATTTTCACAAAAAAGTGAAATTTTCAAAATTCAAGAAAATTGGCTGAAAACGATTAAATATCAAGGTCTCATTGGGCGAATCGCTCTGGAACTGAAATCGGAATGCTCACTGACATTTGACCTATCTGAAAGTCTGATAAACGGCTGAAAAATGATTAAGTTCAAAAAAATATTTTTTTCAACTTTTTTCAATTTTACCCCCGTGGGATATATATTCTACCCACACACATTTGGAACTCTCGTGGGTTACCCTCACACATATTATTCTCTCATTTAGTGGATATTTTCACAAAAAAGTGAAATTTTCAAAATTCAAGAAAATTGGCTGAAAACGATTAAATATCAAGGTCTCATTGGGCGAATCGCTCTGGAACTGAAATCGGAATGCTCACTGACATTTGACCTATCTGAAAGTCTGATAAACGGCTGAAAAATGATTAAGTTCAAAAAAAAATTTTTTTCAACTTTTTTCAATTTTACCCCCGTGGGATATATATTCTACCCACACACATTTGGAACTCTCCTGGGGTACCCTCACACATATTATTCCCTCATTTAGTGGATATTTTCACAAAAAAGTAAAATTTTCAAAAATCCAGAAAATTGGCTGAAAACGACTAAATATCAAGGACTCATTGGGCAAATCGCTCTGGAACTGAAATCGGAACGCTCACTGACATTTCCCCTATCTGAAAGTCTGATAAACGCCGGAAAAATGACTAAGTCCAAAAAAAAATTATTTTCAACTTTTTTCAATTTTACCCCCGTGGGATATATATTCTACCCACACACATTTGGAACTCTCCTGGGGTACCCTCACACATATTATTCCCTCATTTAGTGGATATTTTCACAAAAAAGTGAAATTTTCAAAAATACAGAAAATTGGCTGAAAACGACTAAATATCAAGGTCTCATTGGGCGAATCGCTCTGGAACTGAAATCGGAACGCTCACTGACATTTCCCCTATCTGAAAGTCTGATAAACGTTGGAAAAATGACTAAGTCCAAAAAAAATTTTTTTCAACTTTTTTCAATTTTACCCCCGTGGGATATATATTCTACCCACACACATTTGGAACTCTCCTGGGGTACCCTCACACATATTATTCCCTCATTTAGTGGATATTTTCACAAAAAAGTGAAATTTTCAAAAATCCAGAAAATTGGCTGAAAACGACTAAATATCAAGGTCTCATTGGGCGAATCGCTCTGGAACTGAAATCGGAACGCTCACTGACATTTCCCCTATCTGAAAGTCTGATAAACGTTGGAAAAATGACTAAGTCCAAAAAAATTTTTTTTTAAATTTTTTCAATTTTACCCCCGTGGGATATATATTCTACCCACACATATTTGGAACTCTCCTGGGGTACCCTCACACATATTATTCCCTCATTTAGTGGATATTTTCACAAAAAAGTGAAATTTTCAAAAATCCAGAAAATTGGCTGAAAACGACTAAATATCAAGGTCTCATTGGGCGAATCGCTCTGGAACTGAAATCGGAACGCTCACTGACATTTCCCCTATCTGAAAGTCTGATAAACGTTGGAAAAATGACTAAGTCCAAAAAAAAATTTTTTTCAACTTTTTTCAATTTTACCCCCGTGGGATATATATTCTACCCACACACATTTGGAACTCTCCTGGGGTACCCTCACACATATTATTCCCTCATTTAGTGGATATTTTCACAAAAAAGTGAAATTTTCAAAAATCCAGAAAATTGGCTGAAAACGACTAAATATCAAGGTCTCATTGGGCGAATCGCTCTGGAACTGAAATCGGAACGCTCACTGACATTTCCCCTATCTGAAAGTCTGATAAACGTTGGAAAAATGACTAAGTCCAAAAAAAAATTTTTTTCAACTTTTTTCAATTTTACCCCCGTGGGATATATATTCTACCCACACACATTTGGAACTCTCCTGGGGTACCCTCACACATATTATTCCCTCATTTAGTGGATATTTTCACAAAAAAGTGAAATTTTCAAAAATCCAGAAAATTGGCTGAAAACGACTAAATATCAAGGTCTCATTGGGCGAATCTCTCTGGAACTGAAATCGGAATGCTCACTGACATTTCCCCTATCTGAAAGTCTGATAAACGCCGGAAAAATGACTAAGTCCAAAAAAAAAATTTTTTCAACTTTTTTCAATTTTACCCCCGTGGGATATATATTCTACCCACACACATTTGGAACTCTCCTGGGGTACCCTCACACATATTATTCCCTCATTTAGTGGATATTTTCACAAAAAAGTGAAATTTTCAAAATTCAAGAAAATTGGCTGAAAACGACTAAATATCAAGGTCTCATTGGGTGAATCGCTCTGGAACTGAAATCGGAACGCTCACTGACATTTCCCCTATCTGAAAGTCTGATAAACGTTGGAAAAATGACTAAGTCCAAAAAAAATTATTTAAAATTTTTTCAATTTTACCCCCGTGGGATATATATTCTACCCACACACATTTGGAACTCTCGTGGGTTACCCTCACACATATTATTCTCTCATTTAGTGGATATTTTCACAAAAAAGTGAAATTTTCAAAATTCAAGAAAATTGGCTGAAAACGACTAAATATCAAGGTCTCATTGGGCGAATCGCTCTGGAACTGAAATCGGAATGCTCACTGACATTTGACCTATCTGAAAGTCTGATAAACGGCTGAAAAATGATTAAGTTCAAAAAAAAATTTTTTTCAACTTTTTTCAATTTTACCCCCGTGGGATATATATTCTACCCACACACATTTGGAACTCTCCTGGGGTACCTTCACACATATCATTCCCTCAGTCAGTGGATATTTTCACAAAAAAGTAAAATTTTCAAAAATCCAGAAAATTGGCTGAAAACGACTAAATATCAAGGACTCATTGGGCAAATCGCTCTGGAACTGAAATCGGAACGCTCACTGACATTTCCCCTATCTGAAAGTCTGATAAACGCCGGAAAAATGACTAAGTCCAAAAAAAAATTAATTTCAACTTTTTTCAATTTTACCCCCGTGGGATATATATTCTACCCACACACATTTGGAACTCTCGTGGGTTACCCTCACACATATTATTCCCTCATTTAGTGGATATTTTCACAAAAAAGTGAAATTTTCAAAAATACAGAAAATTGGCTGAAAACGACTAAATATCAAGGAATCATTGGGCGAATCGCTCTGGAACTGAAATCGGAACGCTCACTGACATTTCCCCTATCTGAAAGTCTGATAAACGTTGGAAAAATGACTAAGTCCAAAAAAAAATTTTTTTCAACTTTTTTCAATTTTACCCCCGTGGGATATATATTCTACCCACACACATTTGGAACTCTCCTGGGGTACCCTCACACATATTATTCCCTCATTTAGTGGATATTTTCACAAAAAAGTGAAATTTTCAAAAATCAAGAAAATTGGCTGAAAACGACTAAATATCAAGGTCTCATTGGGCGAATCGCTCTGGAACTGAAATCGGAACGCTCACTGACATTTCCCCTATCTGAAAGTCTGATAAACGTTGGAAAAATGACTAAGTCCAAAAAAAAATTTTTTTTCAACTTTTTTCAATTTTACCCCCGTGGGATATATATTCTACCCACACACATTTGGAACTCTCCTGGGGTACCCTCACACATATTATTCCCTCATTTAGTGGATATTTTCACAAAAAAGTGAAATTTTCAAAAATCAAGAAAATTGGTTGAAAACGACTAAATATCAAGGTCTCATTGGGCGAATTGCTCTGGAACTGAAATCGGAACGCTCACTGACATTTCCCCTATCTGAAAGTCTGATAAACGTTGGAAAAATGACTAAGTCCAAAAAAAAAATTTTTTTAACTTTTTTCAATTTTACCCCCGTGGGATATATATTCTACCCACACACATTTGGAACTCTCCTGGGGTACCCTCACACATATTATTCCCTCATTTAGTGGATATTTTCACAAAAAAGTGAAATTTTAAAAAATCCAGAAAATTGGTTGAAAACGACTAAATATCAAGGTCTCATTGGGCGAATCGCTCTGGAACTGAAATCGGAACACTCACTGACATTTCCCCTATCTGAAAGTCTGATAAACGTTGGAAAAATGACTAAGTCCAAAAAAAATTTTTTTCAACTTTTTTCAATTTTACAGCCGTGGGATATATATTCTACCCACACACATTTGGAACTCTCCTGGGTTACCCTCACACATTTTATTCCCTCATTTAGTGGATATTTTCACAAAAAAGTGAAATTTTCAAAAATCAAGAAAATTGGCTGAAAACGACTAAATATCAAGGTCTCATTGGGCGAATCGCTCTGGAACTGAAATCGGAACGCTCACTGACATTTCCCCTATCTGAAAGTCTGATAAACGTTGGAAAAATGACTAAGTCCAAAAAAAAATTTTTTTTCAACTTTTTTCAATTTTACCCCCGTGGGATATATATTCTACCCACTCAAATTTGGAACTCTCGTGGGTTACCCTCACACATATTATTCCCTCATTTAGTGGATATTTTCACAAAAAAGTGAAATTTTCAAAAATCCAGAAAATTGGCTGAAAACGACTAAATATCAAGGTCTTATTGGGCGAATCGCTCTGGAACTGAAATCGGAACATTCACTGACATGTGACCTATCTGAAAGTCTGATAAACGACGGAAAAATGACTATGTCCAAAAAAACAAATTTTTCAACTTTTTTCAATTTTACCCCCGTGGGATATATATTCTACCCACACACATTTGGAACTCTCCTGGGGTACCCTCACACATATTATTCCCTCATTTAGTGGATATTTTCACAAAAAAGTGAAATTTTAAAAAATCCAGAAAATTGGTTGAAAACGACTATATATCAAGGTCTCATTGGGCGAATCGCTCTGGAACTGAAATCGGAACGCTCACTGACATTTCCCCTATCTGAAAGTCTGATAAACGTTGGAAAAATGACTAAGTCCAAAAAAAAATTTTTTTTTACTTTTTTCAATTTTACAGCCGTGGGATATATATTCTACCCACACACATTTGGAACTCTCCTGGGTTACCCTCACACATTTTATTCCCTCATTTAGTGGATATTTTCACAAAAAAGTGAAATTTTCAAAAATCAAGAAAATTGGCTGAAAACGACTAAATATCAAGGTCTCATTGGGCGAATCGCTCTGGAACTGAAATCGGAACGCTCACTGACATTTCCCCTATCTGAAAGTCTGATAAACGTTGGAAAAATGACTAAGTCCAAAAAAAAATTTTTTTTCAACTTTTTTCAATTTTACCCCCGTGGGATATATATTCTACCCACACACATTTGGAACTCTCCTGGGGTACCCTCACACATATTATTCCCTCATTTAGTGGATATTTTCACAAAAAAGTGAAATTTTCAAAAATCAAGAAAATTGGTTGAAAACGACTAAATATCAAGGTCTCATTGGGCGAATTGCTCTGGAACTGAAATCGGAACGCTCACTGACATTTCCCCTATCTGAAAGTCTGATAAACGTTGGAAAAATGACTAAGTCCAAAAAAAATTTTTTTCAACTTTTTTCAATTTTACAGCCGTGGGATATATATTCTACCCACACACATTTGGAACTCTCCTGGGTTACCCTCACACATTTTATTCCCTCATTTAGAGGATATTTTCACAAAAAAGTGAAATTTTCAAAAATCAAGAAAATTGGCTGAAAACGACTAAATATCAAGGTCTCATTGGGCGAATCGCTCTGGAACTGAAATCGGAACGCTCACTGACATTTCCCCTATCTGAAAGTCTGATAAACGTTGGAAAAATGACTAAGTCCAAAAAAAAATTTTTTTCAACTTTTTTCAATTTTACAGCCGTGGGATATATATTCTACCCACACACATTTGGAACTCTCCTGGGTTACCCTCACACATTTTATTCCCTCATTTAGAGGATATTTTCACAAAAAAGTGAAATTTTCAAAAATCAAGAAAATTGGCTGAAAACGACTAAATATCAAGGTCTCATTGGGCGAATCGCTCTGGAACTGAAATCGGAACGCTCACTGACATTTCCCCTATCTGAAAGTCTGATAAACGTTGGAAAAATGACTAAGTCCAAAAAAAAATTTTTTTTCAACTTTTTTCAATTTTACCCCCGTGGGATATATATTCTACCCACACACATTTGGAACTCTCCTGGGGTACCCTCACACATATTATTCCCTCATTTAGTGGATATTTTCACAAAAAAGTGAAATTTTCAAAAATCAAGAAAATTGGTTGAAAACGACTAAATATCAAGGTCTCATTGGGCGAATTGCTCTGGAACTGAAATCGGAACGCTCACTGACATTTCCCCTATCTGAAAGTCTGATAAACGTTGGAAAAATGACTAAGTCCAAAAAAAATTTTTTTCAACTTTTTTCAATTTTACAGCCGTGGGATATATATTCTACCCACACACATTTGGAACTCTCCTGGGTTACCCTCACACATTTTATTCCCTCATTTAGAGGATATTTTCACAAAAAAGTGAAATTTTCAAAAATCAAGAAAATTGGCTGAAAACGACTAAATATCAAGGTCTCATTGGGCGAATCGCTCTGGAACTGAAATCGGAACGCTCACTGACATTTCCCCTATCTGAAAGTCTGATAAACGTTGGAAAAATGACTAAGTCCAAAAAAAAATTTTTTTCAACTTTTTTCAATTTTACAGCCGTGGGATATATATTCTACCCACACACATTTGGAACTCTCCTGGGTTACCCTCACACATTTTATTCCCTCATTTAGTGGATATTTTCACAAAAAAGTGAAATTTTCAAAAATCAAGAAAATTGGCTGAAAACGACTAAATACCAAGGTCTCATTGGGCGAATCGCTCTGGAACTGAAATCGGAACGCTCACTGACATTTCCCCTATCTGAAAGTCTGATAAACGTTGGAAAAATGACTAAGTCCAAAAAAAAATTTTTTTCAACTTTTTTCAATTTTACCCCCGTGGGATATATATTCTACCCACTCAAATTTGGAACTCTCGTGGGTTACCCTCACACATATTATTCCCTCATTTAGTGGATATTTTCACAAAAAAGTGAAATTTTCAAAAATCCAGAAAATTGGCTGAAAACGACTAAATATCAAGGTCTCATTGGGCGAATCGCTCTGGAACTGAAATCGGAACATTCACTGACATGTGACCTATCTGAAAGTCTGATAAACGACGGAAAAATGACTATGTCCAAAAAAACAAATTTTTCAACTTTTTTCAATTTTACCCCCGTGGGATATATATTCTACCCACACACATTTGGAACTCTCCTGGGGTACCCTCACACATATTATTCCCTCATTTAGTGGATATTTTCACAAAAAAGTGAAATTTTAAAAAATCCAGAAAATTGGCTGAAAACGACTGAATATCAAGGAATCATTGGGCGAATCGCTCTGGAACTGAAATCGGAACGCTCACTGACATTTCCCCTATCTGAAAGTCTGATAAACGTTGGAAAAATGACTAAGTCCAAAAAAAAATTTTTTTCAACTTTTTTCAATTTTACAGCCGTGGGATATATATTCTACCCACACACATTTGGAACTCTCCTGGGTTACCCTCACACATTTTATTCCCTCATTTAGTGGATATTTTCACAAAAAAGTGAAATTTTCAAAAATCAAGAAAATTGGCTGAAAACGACTAAATATCAAGGTCTCATTGGGCGAATCGCTCTGGAACTGAAATCGGAACGCTCACTGACATTTCCCCTATCTGAAAGTCTGATAAACGTTGGAAAAATGACTAAGTCTAAAAAAAAATTTTTTTCAACTTTTTTCAATTTTACAGCCGTGGGATATATATTCTACCCACACACATTTGGAACTCTCCTGGGTTACCCTCATACATTTTATTCCCTCATTTAGTGGATATTTTCACAAAAAAGTGAAATTTTCAAAAATCAAGAAAATTGGCTGAAAACGACTAAATATCAAGGTCTCATTGGGCGAATCGCTCTGGAACTGAAATCGGAACGCTCACTGACATTTCCCCTATCTGAAAGTCTGATAAACGTTGGAAAAATGACTAAGTCCAAAAAAAAATTTTTTTCAACTTTTTTCAATTTTACAGCCGTGGGATATATATTCTACCCACACACATTTGGAACTCTCCTGGGTTACCCTCACACATATTATTCCCTCATTTAGTGGATATTTTCACAAAAAAGTGAAATTTTAAAAAATCCAGAAAATTGGTTGAAAACGACTATATATCAAGGTCTCATTGGGCGAATTGCTCTGGAACTGAAATCGGAACGCTAACTGACATTTCCCCTATCTGAAAGTCTGATAAACGTTGGAAAAATGACTAAGTCCAAAAAAAATTTTTTTTTAACTTTTTTCAATTTTACCCCCGTGGGATATATATTCTACCCACACACATTTGGAACTCTCCTGGGGTACCCTCACACATTTTATTCCCTCATTTAGTGGATATTTTCACAAAAAAGTGAAATTTTCAAAAATCAAGAAAATTGGCTGAAAACGACTAAATATCAAGGTCTCATTGGGCGAATCGCTCTGGAACTGAAATCGGAACATTCACTGACATTTGACAAATCTGAAAGTCTGATAAACGACGGAAAAATGACTGTCCAAAAAAACAAATTTTTCAACTTTTTTCAATTTTACCCCCGTGGGATATATATTCTACCCACACACATTTGGAACTCTCATGGGGTACCCTCACATATATTTTTCCCTCATTTAGTGGATATTTTCACAAAAAAGTGAAATTTTCAAAAATCCAAAATATTGGCTGAAAACGACTAAATATCAAGGACTCATTGGGCTAATCTCTCTGGAACTGAAATCGAAACGCTCACTGACATTTCCCCTATCTGAAAGTCTGATAAACGCCGGAAAAATGACTAAGTCCAAAAAAAAATTTTTTAAACTTTTTTAAATTTTACCCCCGTGGGATATATATTCTACCCACACACATTTGGAACTCTCCTGGGGTACCCTCACACATATTATTCCCTCATTTAGTGGATATTTTCACAAAAAAGTGAAATTTTCAAAAATCCAGAAAATTGGCTGAAAACGACTAAATATCACGGTCTCATTGGGCGAATCGCTCTGGAACTGAAATCTGAACGCTCACTGACATTTCCCCTATCTGAAAGTCTGATAAACGTTGGAAAAATGACTAAGTCCAAAAAAATTTTTTTTTAAATTTTTTCAATTTTACCCCCGTGGGATATATATTCTACCCACACATATTTGGAACTCTCCTGGGGTACCCTCACACATATTATTCCCTCATTTAGTGGATATTTTCACAAAAAAGTGAAATTTTCAAAAATCCAGAAAATTGGCTGAAAACGACTAAATATCAAGGTCTCATTGGGCGAATCGCTCTGGAACTGAAATCGGAACGCTCACTGACATTTCCCCTATCTGAAAGTCTGATAAACGTTGGAAAAATGACTAAGTCCAAAAATAAATTTTTTTCAACTTTTTTCAATTTTACCCCCGTGGGATATATATTCTACCCACACACATTTGGAACTCTCCTGGGGTACCCTCACACATATTATTCCCTCATTTAGTGGATATTTTCACAAAAAAGTGAAATTTTCAAAAATCCAGAAAATTGGCTGAAAACGACTAAATATCAAGGTCTCATTGGGCGAATCGCTCTGGAACTGAAATCGGAACGCTCACTGACATTTCCCCTATCTGAAAGTCTGATAAACGTTGGAAAAATGACTAAGTCCAAAAAAAAATTTTTTTCAACTTTTTTCAATTTTACCCCCGTGGGATATATATTCTACCCACACACATTTGGAACTCTCCTGGGGTACCCTCACACATATTATTCCCTCATTTAGTGGATATTTTCACAAAAAAGTGAAATTTTCAAAAATCCAGAAAATTGGCTGAAAACGACTAAATATCAAGGTCTCATTGGGCGAATCTCTCTGGAACTGAAATCGGAATGCTCACTGACATTTCCCCTATCTGAAAGTCTGATAAACGCCGGAAAAATGACTAAGTCCAAAAAAAAATTTTTTTCAACTTTTTTCAATTTTACCCCCGTGGGATATATATTCTACCCACACACATTTGGAACTCTCCTGGGGTACCCTCACACATATTATTCCCTCATTTAGTGGATATTTTCACAAAAAAGTGAAATTTTCAAAAATCCAGAAAATTGGCTGAAAACGACTAAATATCAAGGCCTCATTGGGCGAATCGCTCTGGAACTGAAATCGGAACGCTCACTGACATTTCCCCTATCTGAAAGTCTGATAAACAATGGAAAAATGACTAAGTCCAAAAAAAAATTTTTTTCAACTTTTTTCAATTTTACCCCCGTGGGATATATATTCTACCCACACACATTTGGAACTCTCGTGGGTTACCCTCACACATATTATTCTCTCATTTAGTGGATATTTTTACAAAAAAGTGAAATTTTCCAAATTCAAGAAAATTGGCTGAAAACGACTAAATATCAAGGTCTCATTGGGCGAATCGCTCTGGAACTGAAATCGGAACGCTCACTGACATTTCCCCTATCTGAAAGTCTGATAAACGTTGGAAAAATGACTAAGTCCAAAAAAAAATTTTTTTCAACTTTTTTCAATTTTACCCCCGTGGGATATATATTTTACCCACACACATTTGGAACTCTCGTGGGTTACCCTCACACATATTATTCCCTCATTTAGTGGATATTTTCACAAAAAAGTGAAATTTTCAAAATTCAAGAAAATTGGCTGAAAACGACTAAATATCAAGGTCTCATTGGGTGAATCGCTCTGGAACTGAAATCGGAACCCTCACTGACATTTCCCCTATCTGAAAGTCTGATAAACGTTGGAAAAATGACTAAGTCCAAAAAAAATTATTTAAAATTTTTTCAATTTTACCCCCGTGGGATATATATTCTACCCACACACATTTGGAACTCTCGTGGGGTACCTTCACACATATCATTCCCTCATTCAGTGGATATTTTCACAAAAAAGTAAAATTTTCAAAAATCCAGAAAATTGGCTGGAAACGACTAAATATCAAGGACTCATTGGGCAAATCGCTCTGGAACTGAAATCGGAACGCTCACTGACATTTCCCCTATCTGAAAGTCTGATAAACGCCGGAAAAATGACTAAGTCCAAAAAAAAATTAATTTCAACTTTTTTCAATTTTACCCCCGTGGGATATATATTCTACCATCACACATTTGGAACTCTCCTGGGTTACCCTCACACATATTATTCCCTCATTTAGTGGATATTTTCACAAAAAAGTGAAATTTTCAAAAATCCAGAAAATTTGCTGAAAACGACTAAATATCAAGGTCTCATTGGGCGAATCGCTCTGGAACTGAAATCGGAACGCTCACTGACATTTCCCCTATCTGAAAGTCTGATAAACAATGGAAAAATGACTAAGTCCAAAAAAAAATTTTTTTCAACTTTTTTCAATTTTACCCCCGTGGGATATATATTCTACCCACACACATTTGGAACTCTCGTGGGTTACCCTCACACATATTATTCTCTCATTTAGTGGATATTTTCACAAAAAAGTGAAATTTTCAAAATTCAAGAAAATTGGCTGAAAACGACTAAATATCAAGGTCTCATTGGGCGAATCGCTCTGGAACTGAAATCGGAATGCTCACTGACATTTGACCTATCTGAAAGTCTGATAAACGGCTGAAAAATGATTAAGTTCAAAAAAAAATTTTTTTCAACTTTTTTCAATTTTACCCCCGTGGGATATATATTCTACCCACACACATTTGGAACTCTCCTGGGGTACCCTCACACATATTATTCCCTCATTTAGTGGATATTTTCACAAAAAAGTAAAATTTTCAAAAATCCAGAAAATTGGCTGAAAACGACTAAATATCAAGGACTCATTGGGCAAATCGCTCTGGAACAGAAATCGGAACGCTCACTGACATTTCCCCTATCTGAAAGTCTGATAAACGCCGGAAAAATGACTAAGTCCAAAAAAAAATTATTTTCAACTTTTTTCAATTTTACCCCCGTGGGATATATATTCTACCCACACACATTTGGAACTCTCCTGGGGTACCCTCACACATATTATTCCCTCATTTAGTGGATATTTTCACAAAAAAGTGAAATTTTCAAAAATCCAGAAAGTTGGCTGAAAACGACTAAATATCAAGGTCTCATTGGGCGAATCGCTCTGGAACTGAAATCGGAACGCTCACTGACATTTCCCCTATCTGAAAGTCTGATAAACGTTGGAAAAATGACTAAGTCCAAAAAAATTTTTTTTTAAATTTTTTCAATTTTACCCCCGTGGGATATATATTCTACCCACACATATTTGGAACTCTCCTGGGGTACCCTCACACATATTATTCCCTCATTTAGTGGATATTTTCACAAAAAAGTGAAATTTTCAAAAATCCAGAAAATTGGCTGAAAACGACTAAATATCAAGGTCTCATTGGGCGAATCGCTCTGGAACTGAAATCGGAACGCTCACTGACATTTCCCCTATCTGAAATCTGATAAACGTTGGAAAAATGACTAAGTCCAAAAAAAAATTTTTTTCAACTTTTTTCAATTTTACCCCCGTGGGATATATATTCTACCCACACACATTTGGAACTCTCCTGGGGTACCCTCACACATATTATTCCCTCATTTAGTGGATATTTTCACAAAAAAGTGAAATTTTCAAAAATCCAGAAAATTGGCTGAAAACGACTAAATATCAAGGTCTCATTGGGCGAATCGCTCTGGAACTGAAATCGGAAAGCTCACTGACATTTCCCCTATCTGAAAGTCTGATAAACGTTGGAAAAATGACTAAGTCCAAAAAAAAATTTTTTTAAACTTTTTTCAATTTTACCCCCGTGGGATATATATTCTACCCACACACATTTGGAACTCTCCTGGGGTACCCTCACACATATTATTCCCTCATTTAGTGGATATTTTCACAAAAAAGTGAAATTTTCAAAAATCCAGAAAATTGGCTGAAAACGACTAAATATCAAGGTCTCATTGGGCGAATCTCTCTGGAACTGAAATCGGAACGCTCACTGACATTTCCCCTATCTGAAAGTCTGATAAACAATGGAAAAATGACTAAGTCCAAAAAAAAATTTTTTTCAACTTTTTTCAATTTTACCCCCGTGGGATATATATTCTACCCACACACATTTGGAACTCTCGTGGGTTACCCTCACACATATTATTCTCTCATTTAGTGGATATTTTTACAAAAAAGTGAAATTTTCAAAATTCAAGAAAATTGGCTGAAAACGACTAAATATCAAGGTCTCATTGGGCGAATCGCTCTGGAACTGAAATCGGAACGCTCACTGACATTTCCCCTATCTGAAAGTCTGATAAACGTTGGAAAAATGACTAAGTCCAAAAAAAATTATTTAAAATTTTTTCAATTTTACCCCCGTGGGATATATATTCTACCCACACACATTTGGAACTCTCGTGGGGTACCTTCACACATATCATTCCCTCATTCAGTGGATATTTTCACAAAAAAGTAAAATTTTCAAAAATCCAGAAAATTGGCTGAAAACGACTAAATATCAAGGACTCATTGGGCAAATCGCTCTGGAACTGAAATCGGAACGCTCACTGACATTTCCCCTATCTGAAAGTCTGATAAACGCCGGAAAAATGACTAAGTCCAAAAAAAAATTAATTTCAACTTTTTTCAATTTTACCCCCGTGGGATATATATTCTACCCACACACATTTGGAACTCTAATGGGGTACCCTCACACATATTATTCCCTCATTTAGTGGATATTTTCACAAAAAAGTGAAATTTTCAAAAATACAGAAAATTGGCTGAAAACGACTAAATATCAAGGTCTCATTGGGCGAATCGCTCTGGAACTGAAATCGGAATGCTCACTGACATTTCCCCTATCTGAAAGTCTGATAAACGTTGGAAAAATGACTAAGTCCAAAAAAAATTTTTTTCAACTTTTTTCAATTTTACCCCCGTGGGATATATATTCTACCCACACACATTTGGATCTCTCCTGGGGTACCCTCACACATATTATTCCCTCATTTAGTGGATATTTTCACAAAAAAGTGAAATTTTCAAAAATCCAGAAAATTGGCTGAAAACGACTAAATATCAAGGTCTCATTGGGCGAATCGCTCTGGAACTGAAATCGGAACGCTCACTGACATTTCCCCTATCTGAAAGTCTGATAAACGTTGGAAAAATGACTAAGTCCAAAAAAAATTTTTTTCAACTTTTTTCAATTTTACCCCCGTGGGATATATATTCTACCCACACACATTTGGAACTCTCCTGGGGTACCCTCACACATATTATTCCCTCATTTAGTGGATATTTTCACAAAAAAGTGAAATTTTAAAAAATCCAGAAAATTGGTTGAAAACGACTAAATATCAAGGTCTCATTGGGCGAATTGCTCTGGAACTGAAATCGGAACGCTCACTGACATTTCCCCTATCTGAAAGTCTGATAAACGTTGGAAAAATGACTAAGTCCAAAAAAAATTTTTTTCAACTTTTTTCAATTTTACAGCCGTGGGATATATATTCTACCCACACACATTTGGAACTCTCCTGGGTTACCCTCACACATTTTATTCCCTCATTTAGAGGATATTTTCACAAAAAAGTGAAATTTTCAAAAATCAAGAAAATTGGCTGAAAACGACTAAATATCAAGGTCTCATTGGGCGAATCGCTCTGGAACTGAAATCGGAACGCTCACTGACATTTCCCCTATCTGAAAGTCTGATAAACGTTGGAAAAATGACTAAGTCCAAAAAAAAATTTTTTTCAACTTTTTTCAATTTTACCCCCGTGGGATATATATTCTACCCACTCAAATTTGGAACTCTCGTGGGTTACCCTCACACATATTATTCCCTCATTTAGTGGATATTTTCACAAAAAAGTGAAATTTTCAAAAATCCAGAAAATTGGCTGAAAACGACTAAATATCAAGGTCTCATTGGGCGAATCGCTCTGGAACTGAAATCGGAACATTCACTGACATGTGACCTATCTGAAAGTCTGATAAACGACGGAAAAATGACTATGTCCAAAAAAACAAATTTTTCAACTTTTTTCAATTTTACCCCCGTGGGATATATATTCTACCCACACACATTTGGAACTCTCCTGGGGTACCCTCACACATATTATTCCCTCATTTAGTGGATATTTTCACAAAAAAGTGAAATTTTCAAAAATCCAGAAAATTGGCTGAAAACGACTAAATATCAAGGAATCATTGGGCGAATCGCTCTGGAACTGAAATCGGAACGCTCACTGACATTTCCCCTATCTGAAAGTCTGATAAACGTTGGAAAAATGACTAAGTCCAAAAAAAAATTTTTTTCAACTTTTTTCAATTTTACAGCCGTGGGATATATATTCTACCCACACACATTTGGAACTCTCCTGGGTTACCCTCACACATTTTATTCCCTCATTTAGTGGATATTTTCACAAAAAAGTGAAATTTTCAAAAATCAAGAAAATTGGCTGAAAACGACTAAATATCAAGGTCTCATTGGGCGAATCGCTCTGGAACTGAAATCGGAACGCTCACTGACATTTCCCCTATCTGAAAGTCTGATAAACGTTGGAAAAATGACTAAGTCTAAAAAAAAATTTTTTTCAACTTTTTTCAATTTTACAGCCGTGGGATATATATTCTACCCACACACATTTGGAACTCTCCTGGGTTACCCTCACACATTTTATTCCCTCATTTAGTGGATATTTTCACAAAAAAGTGAAATTTTCAAAAATCAAGAAAATTGGCTGAAAACGACTAAATATCAAGGTCTCATTGGGCGAATCGCTCTGGAACTGAAATCGGAACGCTCACTGAAATTTCCCCTATCTGAAAGTCTGATAAACGTTGGAAAAATGACTAAGTCCAAAAAAAAATTTTTTTCAACTTTTTTCAATTTTACAGCCGTGGGATATATATTCTACCCACACACATTTGGAACTCTCCTGGGTTACCCTCACACATTTTATTCCCTCATTTAGTGGATATTTTCACAAAAAAGTGAAATTTTCAAAAATCCAGAATATTGGCTGAAAACGACTAAATATCAAGGAATCATTGGGCGAATCGCTCTGGAACTGAAATCGGAACGCTCACTGACATTTCCCCTATCTGAAAGTCTGATAAACGACGGAAAAATGACTGTCCAAAAAAACAAATTTTTCAACTTTTTTCAATTTTACCCCCGTGGGATATATATTCTACCCACACACATTTGGAACTCTCATGGGGTACCCTCACATATATTTTTCCCTCATTTAGTGGATATTTTCACAAAAAAGTGAAATTTTCAAAAATCCAAAATATTGGCTGAAAACGACTAAATATCAAGGACTCATTGGGCTAATCTCTCTGGAACTGAAATTGAAACGCTCACTGACATTTACCCTATCTGAAAGTCTGATAAACGTTGGAAAAATGGCTAAGTCCAAAAAAAAATTTTTTTCAACTTTTTTCAATTTTACCCCCGTGGGATATATATTCTACCCACACAAATTTGGAACTCTCGTGGGTTACCCTCACACATATTATTCCCTCATTTAGTGGATATTTTCACAAAAAAGTGAAATTTTCAAAAATCCAGAAAATTGGCTGAAAACGACTAAATATCAAGGTCTCATTGGGCGAATCGCTCTGGAACTGAACTCGGAACATTCACTGACATTTGACATATCTGAAAGTCTGATAAACGACGGAAAAATGACTGTCCAAAAAAACAAATTTTTCAACTTTTTTCAATTTTACCCCCGTGGGATATATATTCTACCCACACACATTTGGAACTCTCCTGGGTTACCCTCACACATTTTATTCCCTCATTTAGTGGATATTTTCACAAAAAAGTGAAATTTTCAAAAATCAAGAAAATTGGCTGAAAACGACTACATATCAAGGTCTCATTGGGCGAATCGCTCTGGAACTGAAATCGGAACGCTCACTGACATTTCCCCTATCTGAAAGTCTGATAAACGTTGGAAAAATGACTAAGTCTAAAAAAAAATTTTTTTCAACTTTTTTCAATTTTACAGCCGTGGGATATATATTCTACCCACACACATTTGGAACTCTCCTGGGTTACCCTCACACATTTTATTCCCTCATTTAGTGGATATTTTCACAAAAAAGTGAAATTTTCAAAAATCAAGAAAATTGGCTGAAAACGACTAAATATCAAGGTCTCATTGGACGAATCGCTCTGGAACTGAAATCGGAACGCTCACTGACATTTCCCCTATCTGAAAGTCTGATAAACGTTGGAAAAATGACAGTCCAAAAAAAAATTTTTTTCAACTTTTTTCAATTTTACAGCCGTGGGATATATATTCTACCCACACACATTTGGAACTCTCCTGGGTTGCCCTCACACATTTTATTCCCTCATTTAGTGGATATTTTCACAAAAAAGTGAAATTTTCAAAAATCAAGAAAATTGGCTGAAAACGACTAAATATCAAGGTCTCATTGGGCGAATCGCTCTGGAACTGAAATCGGAACATTCACTGACATTTGACATATCTGAAAGTCTGATAAACGACGGAAAAATGACTGTCCAAAAAAACAAATTTTTCAACTTTTTTCAATTTTACCCCCGTGGGATATATATTCAACCCACACACATTTGGAACTCTCCTGGGGTACCCTCACACATATTATTCCCTCATTTAGTGGATATTTTCACAAAAAAGTGAAATTTTCAAAAATCCAGAAAATTGGCTGAAAACGACTAAATATCACGGTCTCATTGGGCGAATCGCTCTGGAACTGAAATCGGAACGCTCACTGACATTTGCCCTATCTGAAAGTCTGATAAACTTTGGAAAAATGACTAAGTCCAAAAAAAAATTTTTTTCAACTTTTTTCAATTTTACCCCCGTGGGATATATATTCTACCCACACAAATTTGGAACTCTCGTGGGTTACCCTCACACATATTATTCCCTCATTTAGTGGATATTTTCACAAAAAAGTGAAATTTTCAAAAATCCAGAAAATTGGCTGAAAACGACTAAATATCAAGGTCTCATAGGGCGAATCGCTCTGGAACTGAAATCGGAACATTCACTGACATGTGACCTATCTGAAAGTCTGATAAACGACGGAAAAATGACTATGTCCAAAAAAACAAATTTTTCAACTTTTTTCAATTTTACCCCCGTGGGATATATATTCTACCCACACACATTTGGAACTCTCCTGGGGTACCCTCACACATATTATTCCCTCATTTAGTGGATATTTTCACAAAAAAGTGAAATTTTCAAAAATCCAGAAAATTGGCTGAAAACGACTAAATATCACGGTCTCATTGGGCGAATCGCTCTGGAACTGAAATCGGAACGCTCACTGACATTTGCCCTATCTGAAAGTCTGATAAACGTTGGAAAAATGGCTAAGTCCAAAAAAAAATTTTTTTCAACTTTTTTCAATTTTACCCCCGTGGGATATATATTCTACCCACACAAATTTGGAACTCTCGTGGGTTACCCTCACACATATTATTCCCTCATTTAGTGAATATTTTCACAAAAAAGTGAAATTTTCAAAAATCCAGAAAATTGGCTGAAAACGACTAAATATCAAGGTCTCATAGGGCGAATCGCTCTGGAACTGAAATCGGAACATTCACTGACATGTGACCTATCTGAAAGTCTGATAAACGACGGAAAAATGACTATGTAAAAAAAAAACAAATTTTTCAACTTTTTTCAATTTTACCCCCGTGGGATATATATTCTACCCACACACATTTGGAACTCTCCTGGGGAACCCTCACACATATTATTCCCTCATTTAGTGGATATTTTCACAAAAAAGTGAAATTTTCAAAATTCAAGAAAATTGGCTGAAAACGACTAAATATCAAGGTCTCATTGGGCGAATCGCTCTGGAACTGAACTCGGAACATTCACTGACATTTGACATATCTGAAAGTCTGATAAACGACGGAAAAATGACTGTCCAAAAAAACAAATTTTTCAACTTTTTTCAATTTTACCCCCGTGGGATATATATTCTACCCACACACATTTGGAACTCTCCTGGGGTACCCTCACACATATTATTCCCTCATTTAGTGGATATTTTCACAAAAAAGTGAAATTTTCAAAAATCCAGAAAATTGGCTGAAAACGACTAAATATCACGGTCTCATTGGGCGAATCGCTCTGGAACTGAAATCGGAACGCTCACTGACATTTGCCCTATCTGAAAGTCTGATAAACGACAGAAAAATGACTATGTCCAAAAAAACAAATTTTTCAACTTTTTTCAATTTTACCCCCGTGGGATATATATTCTACCCACACACATTTGGAACTCTCCTGGGTTACCCTCACACATATTATTCCCTCATTTAGTGGATATTTTCACAAAAAAGTGAAATTTTCAAAATTCCAGAAAATTGGCTGAAAACGACTAAATATCAAGGTCTCATTGGGCAAATCGCTCGGGAACTGAAATCGGAATGCTCACTGACATTTCCCCTATCTGAAAGTCTGCTAAACGTTGGAAAAATGACTAAGTCCAAAAAAAATTTTTTTTAAATTTTTTCAATTTTACCCCCGTGGGATATATATTCTACCCACACACATTTGGAACTCTCCTGGGGTACCCTCACACATATTATTCCCTCATTTAGTGGATATTTTAACAAAAAAGTGAAATTTTCAAAAATACAGAAAATTGGCTGAAAACGACTAAATATCAAGGTCTCATTGGGCGAATCGCTCTGGAACTGAAATCGGAACGCTCACTGACATTTTCCCTATCTGAAAGTCTGATAAACGGCGGAAAAATGACTAAGTCCAAAAAAAATTTTTTTTCAACTTTTTTCAATTTTACCCCCGTGGGATATATATTCTACCCACACACATTTGGAACTCTCCTGGGGTACCCTCACACATATTATTCCCTCATTTAGTGGATATTTTCACAAAAAAGTGAAATTTTCAAAAATCCAGAAAATTGGCTGAAAACGACTAAATATCAAGGTCTCATTGGGCGAATCGCTCTGGAACTGAAATCGGAACATTCACTGACATGTGACCTATCTGAAAGTCTGATAAACGACGGAAAAATGACTATGTCCAAAAAAACAAATTTTTCAACTTTTTTCAATTTTACCCCCGTGGGATATATATTCTACCCACACACATTTGGAACTCTCCTGGGGTACCCTCACACATATTATTCCCTCATTTAGTGGATATTTTCACAAAAAAGTGAAATTTTCAAAAATCCAGAAAATTGGCTGAAAACGACTAAATATCAAGGAATCATTGGGCGAATCGCTCTGGAACTGAAATCGGAACGCTCACTGACATTTCCCCTATCTGAAAGTCTGATAAACGTTGGAAAAATGACTAAGTCCAAAAAAAATTTTTTTTCAACTTTTTTCAATTTTACAGCCGTGGGATATATATTCTACCCACACACATTTGGAACTCTCCTGGGTTACCCTCACACATTTTATTCCCTCATTTAGTGGATATTTTCACAAAAAAGTGAAATTTTCAAAAATCAAGAAAATTGGCTGAAAACGACTAAATATCAAGGTCTCATTGGGCGAATCGCTCTGGAACTGAAATCGGAACGCTCACTGACATTTCCCCTATCTGAAAGTCTGATAAACGTTGGAAAAATGACTAAGTCTAAAAAAAAATTTTTTTCAACTTTTTTCAATTTTACAGCCGTGGGATATATATTCTACCCACACACATTTGGAACTCTCCTGGGTTACCCTCACACATTTTATTCCCTCATTTAGTGGATATTTTCACAAAAAAGTGAAATTTTCAAAAATCAAGAAAATTGGCTGAAAACGACTAAATATCAAGGTCTCATTGGGCGAATCGCTCTGGAACTGAAATCGGAACGCTCACTGACATTTCCCCTATCTGAAAGTCTGATAAACGTTGGAAAAATGACTAAGTCCAAAAAAAAATTTTTTTCAACTTTTTTCAATTTTACAGCCGTGGGATATATATTCTACCCACACACATTTGGAACTCTCCTGGGTTACCCTCACACATTTTATTCCCTCATTTAGTGGATATTTTCACAAAAAAGTGAAATTTTCAAAAATCCAGAATATTGGCTGAAAACGACTAAATATCAAGGAATCATTGGGCGAATCGCTCTGTAACTGAAATCGGAACGCTCACTGACATTTCCCCTATCTGAAAGTCTGATAAACGACGGAAAAATGACTGTCCAAAAAAACAAATTTTTCAACTTTTTTCAATTTTACCCCCGTGGGATATATATTCTACCCACACACATTTGGAACTCTCATGGGGTACCCTCACATATATTTTTCCCTCATTTAGTGGATATTTTCACAAAAAAGTGAAATTTTCAAAAATCCAAAATATTGGCTGAAAACGACTAAATATCAAGGACTCATTGGGCTAATCTCTCTGGAACTGAAATCGAAACGCTCACTGACATTTCCCCTATCTGAAAGTCTGATAAACGCCGGAAAAATGACTAAGTCCAAAAAAAAATTTTTTAAACTTTTTTAAATTTTACCCCCGTGGGATATATATTCTACCCACACACATTTGGAACTCTCCTGGGGTACCCTCACACATATTATTCCCTCATTTAGTGGATATTTTCACAAAAAAGTGAAATTTTCAAAAATCCAGAAAATTGGCTGAAAACGACTAAATATCACGGTCTCATTGGGCGAATCGCTCTGGAACTGAAATCGGAACGCTCACTGACATTTACCCTATCTGAAAGTCTGATAAACGTTGGAAAAATGGCTGTCCAAAAAAACAAATTTTTCAACTTTTTTCAATTTTACCCCCGTGGGATATATATTCTACCCACACACATTTGGAACTCTCCTGGGTTACCCTCACACATTTTATTCCCTCATTTAGTGGATATTTTCACAAAAAAGTGAAATTTTCAAAAATCAAGAAAATTGGCTGAAAACGACTACATATCAAGGTCTCATTGGGCGAATCGCTCTGGAACTGAAATCGGAACGCTCACTGACATTTCCCCTATCTGAAAGTCTGATAAACGTTGGAAAAATGACTAAGTCTAAAAAAAAATTTTTTTCAACTTTTTTCAATTTTACAGCCGTGGGATATATATTCTACCCACACACATTTGGAACTCTCCTGGGTTACCCTCACACATTTTATTCCCTCATTTAGTGGATATTTTCACAAAAAAGTGAAATTTTCAAAAATCAAGAAAATTGGCTGAAAACGACTAAATATCAAGGTCTCATTGGGCGAATCGCTCTGGAACTGAAATCGGAACCCTCACTGACATTTCCCCTATCTGAAAGTCTGATAAACGTTGGAAAAATGACTAAGTCCAAAAAAAAATTTTTTTCAACTTTTTTCAATTTTACAGCCGTGGGATATATATTCTACCCACACACATTTGGAACTCTCCTGGGTTGCCCTCACACATTTTATTCCCTCATTTAGTGGATATTTTCACAAAAAAGTGAAATTTTCAAAAATCAAGAAAATTGGCTGAAAACGACTAATTATCAAGGTCTCATTGGGCGAATCGCTCTGGAACTGAAATCGGAACATTCACTGACATTTGACATATCTGAAAGTCTGATAAACGACGGAAAAATGACTGTCCAAAAAAACAAATTTTTCAACTTTTTTCAATTTTACCCCCGTGGGATATATATTCTACCCACACACATTTGGAACTCTCATGGGGTACCCTCACATATATTTTTCCCTCATTTAGTGGATATTTTCACAAAAAAGTGAAATTTTCAAAAATCCAAAATATTGGCTGAAAACGACTAAATATCAAGGACTCATTGGGCTAATCTCTCTGGAACTGAAATCGAAACGCTCACTGACATTTCCCCTATCTGAAAGTCTGATAAACGCCGGAAAAATGACTAAGTCCAAAAAAAAATTTTTTAAACTTTTTTAAATTTTACCCCCGTGGGATATATATTCTACCCACACACATTTGGAACTCTCCTGGGGTACCCTCACACATATTATTCCCTCATTTAGTGGATATTTTCACAAAAAAGTGAAATTTTCAAAAATCCAGAAAATTGGCTGAAAACGACTAAATATCACGGTCTCATTGGGCGAATCGCTCTGGAACTGAAATCGGAACGCTCACTGACATTTGCCCTATCTGAAAGTCTGATAAACGACAGAAAAATGACTATGTCCAAAAAAACAAATTTTTCAACTTTTTTCAATTTTACCCCCGTGGGATATATATTCTACCCACACACATTTGGAACTCTCCTGGGTTACCCTCACACATATTATTCCCTCATTTAGTGGATATTTTCACAAAAAAGTGAAATTTTCAAAATTCCAGAAAATTGGCTGAAAACGACTAAATATCAAGGTCTCATTGGGCAAATCGCTCGGGAACTGAAATCGGAATGCTCACTGACATTTCCCCTATCTGAAAGTCTGCTAAACGTTGGAAAAATGACTAAGTCCAAAAAAAATTTTTTTTAAATTTTTTCAATTTTACCCCCGTGGGATATATATTCTACCCACACACATTTGGAACTCTCCTGGGGTACCCTCACACATATTATTCCCTCATTTAGTGGATATTTTAACAAAAAAGTGAAATTTTCAAAAATACAGAAAATTGGCTGAAAACGACTAAATATCAAGGTCTCATTGGGCGAATCGCTCTGGAACTGAAATCGGAACGCTCACTGACATTTTCCCTATCTGAAAGTCTGATAAACGGCGGAAAAATGACTAAGTCCAAAAAAAATTTTTTTTCAACTTTTTTCAATTTTACCCCCGTGGGATATATATTCTACCCACACACATTTGGAACTCTCCTGGGGTACCCTCACACATATTATTCCCTCATTTAGTGGATATTTTCACAAAAAAGTGAAATTTTCAAAAATCCAGAAAATTGGCTGAAAACGACTAAATATCAAGGTCTCATTGGGCGAATCGCTCTGGAACTGAAATCGGAACATTCACTGACATGTGACCTATCTGAAAGTCTGATAAACGACGGAAAAATGACTATGTCCAAAAAAACAAATTTTTCAACTTTTTTCAATTTTACCCCCGTGGGATATATATTCTACCCACACACATTTGGAACTCTCCTGGGGTACCCTCACACATATTATTCCCTCATTTAGTGGATATTTTCACAAAAAAGTGAAATTTTCAAAAATCCAGAAAATTGGCTGAAAACGACTAAATATCAAGGAATCATTGGGCGAATCGCTCTGGAACTGAAATCGGAACGCTCACTGACATTTCCCCTATCTGAAAGTCTGATAAACGTTGGAAAAATGACTAAGTCCAAAAAAAATTTTTTTTCAACTTTTTTCAATTTTACAGCCGTGGGATATATATTCTACCCACACACATTTGGAACTCTCCTGGGTTACCCTCACACATTTTATTCCCTCATTTAGTGGATATTTTCACAAAAAAGTGAAATTTTCAAAAATCAAGAAAATTGGCTGAAAACGACTAAATATCAAGGTCTCATTGGGCGAATCGCTCTGGAACTGAAATCGGAACGCTCACTGACATTTCCCCTATCTGAAAGTCTGATAAACGTTGGAAAAATGACTAAGTCTAAAAAAAAATTTTTTTCAACTTTTTTCAATTTTACAGCCGTGGGATATATATTCTACCCACACACATTTGGAACTCTCCTGGGTTACCCTCACACATTTTATTCCCTCATTTAGTGGATATTTTCACAAAAAAGTGAAATTTTCAAAAATCAAGAAAATTGGCTGAAAACGACTAAATATCAAGGTCTCATTGGGCGAATCGCTCTGGAACTGAAATCGGAACGCTCACTGACATTTCCCCTATCTGAAAGTCTGATAAACGTTGGAAAAATGACTAAGTCCAAAAAAAAATTTTTTTCAACTTTTTTCAATTTTACAGCCGTGGGATATATATTCTACCCACACACATTTGGAACTCTCCTGGGTTACCCTCACACATTTTATTCCCTCATTTAGTGGATATTTTCACAAAAAAGTGAAATTTTCAAAAATCCAGAATATTGGCTGAAAACGACTAAATATCAAGGAATCATTGGGCGAATCGCTCTGTAACTGAAATCGGAACGCTCACTGACATTTCCCCTATCTGAAAGTCTGATAAACGACGGAAAAATGACTGTCCAAAAAAACAAATTTTTCAACTTTTTTCAATTTTACCCCCGTGGGATATATATTCTACCCACACACATTTGGAACTCTCATGGGGTACCCTCACATATATTTTTCCCTCATTTAGTGGATATTTTCACAAAAAAGTGAAATTTTCAAAAATCCAAAATATTGGCTGAAAACGACTAAATATCAAGGACTCATTGGGCTAATCTCTCTGGAACTGAAATCGAAACGCTCACTGACATTTCCCCTATCTGAAAGTCTGATAAACGCCGGAAAAATGACTAAGTCCAAAAAAAAATTTTTTAAACTTTTTTAAATTTTACCCCCGTGGGATATATATTCTACCCACACACATTTGGAACTCTCCTGGGGTACCCTCACACATATTATTCCCTCATTTAGTGGATATTTTCACAAAAAAGTGAAATTTTCAAAAATCCAGAAAATTGGCTGAAAACGACTAAATATCACGGTCTCATTGGGCGAATCGCTCTGGAACTGAAATCGGAACGCTCACTGACATTTACCCTATCTGAAAGTCTGATAAACGTTGGAAAAATGGCTGTCCAAAAAAACAAATTTTTCAACTTTTTTCAATTTTACCCCCGTGGGATATATATTCTACCCACACACATTTGGAACTCTCCTGGGTTACCCTCACACATTTTATTCCCTCATTTAGTGGATATTTTCACAAAAAAGTGAAATTTTCAAAAATCAAGAAAATTGGCTGAAAACGACTACATATCAAGGTCTCATTGGGCGAATCGCTCTGGAACTGAAATCGGAACGCTCACTGACATTTCCCCTATCTGAAAGTCTGATAAACGTTGGAAAAATGACTAAGTCTAAAAAAAAATTTTTTTCAACTTTTTTCAATTTTACAGCCGTGGGATATATATTCTACCCACACACATTTGGAACTCTCCTGGGTTACCCTCACACATTTTATTCCCTCATTTAGTGGATATTTTCACAAAAAAGTGAAATTTTCAAAAATCAAGAAAATTGGCTGAAAACGACTAAATATCAAGGTCTCATTGGGCGAATCGCTCTGGAACTGAAATCGGAACGCTCACTGACATTTCCCCTATCTGAAAGTCTGATAAACGTTGGAAAAATGACTAAGTCCAAAAAAAAATTTTTTTCAACTTTTTTCAATTTTACAGCCGTGGGATATATATTCTACCCACACACATTTGGAACTCTCCTGGGTTGCCCTCACACATTTTATTCCCTCATTTAGTGGATATTTTCACAAAAAAGTGAAATTTTCAAAAATCCAAAATATTGGCTGAAAACGACTAAATATCAAGGACTCATTGGGCTAATCTCTCTGGAACTGAAATCGAAACGCTCACTGACATTTCCCCTATCTGAAAGTCTGATAAACGCCGGAAAAATGACTAAGTCCAAAAAAAAATTTTTTAAACTTTTTTAAATTTTACCCCCGTGGGATATATATTCTACCCACACACATTTGGAACTCTCCTGGGGTACCCTCACACATATTATTCCCTCATTTAGTGGATATTTTCACAAAAAAGTGAAATTTTCAAAAATCCAGAAAATTGGCTGAAAACGACTAAATATCACGGTCTCATTGGGCGAATCGCTCTGGAACTGAAATCGGAACGCTCACTGACATTTGCCCTATCTGAAAGTCTGATAAACGTTGGAAAAATGGCTAAGTCCAAAAAAAAATTTTTTTCAACTTTTTTCAATTTTACAGCCGTGGGATATATATTCTACCCACACACATTTGGAACTCTCCTGGGTTACCCTCACACATTTTATTCCCTCATTTAGTGGATATTTTCACAAAAAAGTGAAATTTTCAAAAATCAAGAAAATTGGCTGAAAACGACTAAATATCAAGGTCTCATTGGGCGAATCGCTCTGGAACTGAAATCGGAACGCTCACTGACATTTCCCCTATCTGAAAGTCTGATAAACGTTGGAAAAATGACTAAGTCTAAAAAAAAATTTTTTTCAACTTTTTTCAATTTTACAGCCGTGGGATATATATTCTACCCACACACATTTGGAACTCTCCTGGGTTACCCTCACACATTTTATTCCCTCATTTAGTGGATATTTTCACAAAAAAGTGAAATTTTCAAAAATCAAGAAAATTGGCTGAAAACGACTAAATATCAAGGTCTCATTGGGCGAATCGCTCTGGAACTGAAATCGGAACGCTCACTGACATTTCCCCTATCTGAAAGTCTGATAAACGTTGGAAAAATGACTAAGTCCAAAAAAAAATTTTTTTCAACTTTTTTCAATTTTACAGCCGTGGGATATATATTCTACCCACACACATTTGGAACTCTCCTGGGTTACCCTCACACATTTTATTCCCTCATTTAGTGGATATTTTCACAAAAAAGTGAAATTTTCAAAAATCCAGAATATTGGCTGAAAACGACTAAATATCAAGGAATCATTGGGCGAATCGCTCTGTAACTGAAATCGGAACGCTCACTGACATTTCCCCTATCTGAAAGTCTGATAAACGACGGAAAAATGACTGTCCAAAAAAACAAATTTTTCAACTTTTTTCAATTTTACCCCCGTGGGATATATATTCTACCCACACACATTTGGAACTCTCATGGGGTACCCTCACATATATTTTTCCCTCATTTAGTGGATATTTTCACAAAAAAGTGAAATTTTCAAAAATCCAAAATATTGGCTGAAAACGACTAAATATCAAGGACTCATTGGGCTAATCTCTCTGGAACTGAAATCGAAACGCTCACTGACATTTCCCCTATCTGAAAGTCTGATAAACGCCGGAAAAATGACTAAGTCCAAAAAAAAATTTTTTAAACTTTTTTAAATTTTACCCCCGTGGGATATATATTCTACCCACACACATTTGGAACTCTCCTGGGGTACCCTCACACATATTATTCCCTCATTTAGTGGATATTTTCACAAAAAAGTGAAATTTTCAAAAATCCAGAAAATTGGCTGAAAACGACTAAATATCACGGTCTCATTGGGCGAATCGCTCTGGAACTGAAATCGGAACGCTCACTGACATTTACCCTATCTGAAAGTCTGATAAACGTTGGAAAAATGGCTGTCCAAAAAAACAAATTTTTCAACTTTTTTCAATTTTACCCCCGTGGGATATATATTCTACCCACACACATTTGGAACTCTCCTGGGTTACCCTCACACATTTTATTCCCTCATTTAGTGGATATTTTCACAAAAAAGTGAAATTTTCAAAAATCAAGAAAATTGGCTGAAAACGACTACATATCAAGGTCTCATTGGGCGAATCGCTCTGGAACTGAAATCGGAACGCTCACTGACATTTCCCCTATCTGAAAGTCTGATAAACGTTGGAAAAATGACTAAGTCTAAAAAAAAATTTTTTTCAACTTTTTTCAATTTTACAGCCGTGGGATATATATTCTACCCACACACATTTGGAACTCTCCTGGGTTACCCTCACACATTTTATTCCCTCATTTAGTGGATATTTTCACAAAAAAGTGAAATTTTCAAAAATCAAGAAAATTGGCTGAAAACGACTAAATATCAAGGTCTCATTGGGCGAATCGCTCTGGAACTGAAATCGGAACGCTCACTGACATTTCCCCTATCTGAAAGTCTGATAAACGTTGGAAAAATGACTAAGTCCAAAAAAAAATTTTTTTCAACTTTTTTCAATTTTACAGCCGTGGGATATATATTCTACCCACACACATTTGGAACTCTCCTGGGTTGCCCTCACACATTTTATTCCCTCATTTAGTGGATATTTTCACAAAAAAGTGAAATTTTCAAAAATCCAAAATATTGGCTGAAAACGACTAAATATCAAGGACTCATTGGGCTAATCTCTCTGGAACTGAAATCGAAACGCTCACTGACATTTCCCCTATCTGAAAGTCTGATAAACGCCGGAAAAATGACTAAGTCCAAAAAAAAATTTTTTAAACTTTTTTAAATTTTACCCCCGTGGGATATATATTCTACCCACACACATTTGGAACTCTCCTGGGGTACCCTCACACATATTATTCCCTCATTTAGTGGATATTTTCACAAAAAAGTGAAATTTTCAAAAATCCAGAAAATTGGCTGAAAACGACTAAATATCACGGTCTCATTGGGCGAATCGCTCTGGAACTGAAATCGGAACGCTCACTGACATTTGCCCTATCTGAAAGTCTGATAAACGTTGGAAAAATGGCTAAGTCCAAAAAAAAATTTTTTTCAACTTTTTTCAATTTTACCCCCGTGGGATATATATTCTACCCACACAAATTTGGAACTCTCGTGGGTTACCCTCACACATATTATTCCCTCATTTAGTGGATATTTTCACAAAAAAGTGAAATTTTCAAAAATCCAGAAAATTGGCTGAAAACGACTAAATATCAAGGTCTCATAGGGCGAATCGCTCTGGAACTGAAATCGGAACATTCACTGACATGTGACCTATCTGAAAGTCTGATAAACGACGGAAAAATGACTATGTCCAAAAAAACAAATTTTTCAACTTTTTTCAATTTTACCCCCGTGGGATATATATTCTACCCACACACATTTGGAACTCTCCTGGGGTACCCTCACACATATTATTCCCTCATTTAGTGGATATTTTCACAAAAAAGTGAAATTTTCAAAAATCCAGAAAATTGGCTGAAAACGACTAAATATCACGGTCTCATTGGGCGAATCGCTCTGGAACTGAAATCGGAACGCTCACTGACATTTGCCCTATCTGAAAGTCTGATAAACGTTGGAAAAATGGCTAAGTCCAAAAAAAAATTTTTTTCAACTTTTTTCAATTTTACCCCCGTGGGATATATATTCTACCCACACAAATTTGGAACTCTCGTGGGTTACCCTCACACATATTATTCCCTCATTTAGTGAATATTTTCACAAAAAAGTGAAATTTTCAAAAATCCAGAAAATTGGCTGAAAACGACTAAATATCAAGGTCTCATAGGGCGAATCGCTCTGGAACTGAAATCGGAACATTCACTGACATGTGACCTATCTGAAAGTCTGATAAACGACGGAAAAATGACTATGTAAAAAAAAAACAAATTTTTCAACTTTTTTCAATTTTACCCCCGTGGGATATATATTCTACCCACACACATTTGGAACTCTCCTGGGGAACCCTCACACATATTATTCCCTCATTTAGTGGATATTTTCACAAAAAAGTGAAATTTTCAAAATTCAAGAAAATTGGCTGAAAACGACTAAATATCAAGGTCTCATTGGGCGAATCGCTCTGGAACTGAACTCGGAACATTCACTGACATTTGACATATCTGAAAGTCTGATAAACGACGGAAAAATGACTGTCCAAAAAAACAAATTTTTCAACTTTTTTCAATTTTACCCCCGTGGGATATATATTCTACCCACACACATTTGGAACTCTCCTGGGGTACCCTCACACATATCATTCCCTCATTCAGTGGATATTTTCACAAAAAAGTAAAATTTTCAAAAATCCAGAAAATTGGCTGAAAACGACTAAATATCAAGGACTCATTGGGCGAATCGCTCTGGAACTGAAATCAGAACGCTCACTGACATTTCCCCTATCTGAAAGTCTGATAAACGCCGAAAAAATGACTAAGTCCAAAAAAAAATTTTTTTCAACTTTTTTCAATTTTACCCCCGTGGGATATATATTCTACCCACACACATTTGGAACTCTCCTGGGGTACCCTCACACATATTATTCCCTCATTTAGTGGATATTTTCACAAAAAAGTGAAATTTTCAAAAATCCAGAAAATTGGCTGAAAACGACTAAATATCACGGTCTCATTGGGCGAATCGCTCTGGAACTGAAATCGGAACGCTCACTGACATTTGCCCTATCTGAAAGTCTGATAAACGTTGGAAAAATGGCTAAGTCCAAAAAAAAATTTTTTTCAACTTTTTTCAATTTTACCCCCGTGGGATATATATTCTACCCACACAAATTTGGAACTCTCGTGGGTTACCCTCACACATATTATTCCCTCATTTAGTGAATATTTTCACAAAAAAGTGAAATTTTCAAAAATCCAGAAAATTGGCTGAAAACGACTAAATATCAAGGTCTCATAGGGCGAATCGCTCTGGAACTGAAATCGGAACATTCACTGACATGTGACCTATCTGAAAGTCTGATAAACGACGGAAAAATGACTATGTAAAAAAAAAACAAATTTTTCAACTTTTTTCAATTTTACCCCCGTGGGATATATATTCTACCCACACACATTTGGAACTCTCCTGGGGAACCCTCACACATATTATTCCCTCATTTAGTGGATATTTTCACAAAAAAGTGAAATTTTCAAAATTCAAGAAAATTGGCTGAAAACGACTAAATATCAAGGTCTCATTGGGCGAATCGCTCTGGAACTGAACTCGGAACATTCACTGACATTTGACATATCTGAAAGTCTGATAAACGACGGAAAAATGACTGTCCAAAAAAACAAATTTTTCAACTTTTTTCAATTTTACCCCCGTGGGATATATATTCTACCCACACACATTTGGAACTCTCCTGGGGTACCCTCACACATATCATTCCCTCATTCAGTGGATATTTTCACAAAAAAGTAAAATTTTCAAAAATCCAGAAAATTGGCTGAAAACGACTAAATATCAAGGACTCATTGGGCGAATCGCTCTGGAACTGAAATCAGAACGCTCACTGACATTTCCCCTATCTGAAAGTCTGATAAACGCCGAAAAAATGACTAAGTCCAAAAAAAAATTTTTTTCAACTTTTTTCAATTTTACCCCCGTGGGATATATATTCTACCCACACACATTTGGAACTCTCCTGGGGTACCCTCACACATATTATTCCCTCATTTAGTGGATATTTTCACAAAAAAGTGAAATTTTCAAAAATCCAGAAAATTGGCTGAAAACGACTAAATATCACGGTCTCATTGGGCGAATCGCTCTGGAACTGAAATCGGAACGCTCACTGACATTTGCCCTATCTGAAAGTCTGATAAACGACAGAAAAATGACTATGTCCAAAAAAACAAATTTTTCAACTTTTTTCAATTTTACCCCCGTGGGATATATATTCTACCCACACAAATTTGGAACTCTCGTGGGTTACCCTCACACATATTATTCCCTCATTTAGTGGATATTTTCACAAAAAAGTGAAATTTTCAAAAATCCAGAAAATTGGCTGAAAACGACTAAATATCAAGGTCTCATAGGGCGAATCGCTCTGGAACTGAAATCGGAACATTCACTGACATGTGACCTATCTGAAAGTCTGATAAACGACGGAAAAATGACTATGTCCAAAAAAACAAATTTTTCAACTTTTTTCAATTTTACCCCCGTGGGATATATATTCTACCCACACACATTTGGAACTCTCCTGGGGTACCCTCACACATATTATTCCCTCATTTAGTGGATATTTTCACAAAAAAGTGAAATTTTCAAAAATCCAGAAAATTGGCTGAAAACGACTAAATATCACGGTCTCATTGGGCGAATCGCTCTGGAACTGAAATCGGAACGCTCACTGACATTTGCCCTATCTGAAAGTCTGATAAACGTTGGAAAAATGGCTAAGTCCAAAAAAAAATTTTTTTCAACTTTTTTCAATTTTACCCCCGTGGGATATATATTCTACCCACACAAATTTGGAACTCTCGTGGGTTACCCTCACACATATTATTCCCTCATTTAGTGAATATTTTCACAAAAAAGTGAAATTTTCAAAAATCCAGAAAATTGGCTGAAAACGACTAAATATCAAGGTCTCATAGGGCGAATCGCTCTGGAACTGAAATCGGAACATTCACTGACATGTGACCTATCTGAAAGTCTGATAAACGACGGAAAAATGACTATGTAAAAAAAAAACAAATTTTTCAACTTTTTTCAATTTTACCCCCGTGGGATATATATTCTACCCACACACATTTGGAACTCTCCTGGGGAACCCTCACACATATTATTCCCTCATTTAGTGGATATTTTCACAAAAAAGTGAAATTTTCAAAATTCAAGAAAATTGGCTGAAAACGACTAAATATCAAGGTCTCATTGGGCGAATCGCTCTGGAACTGAACTCGGAACATTCACTGACATTTGACATATCTGAAAGTCTGATAAACGACGGAAAAATGACTGTCCAAAAAAACAAATTTTTCAACTTTTTTCAATTTTACCCCCGTGGGATATATATTCTACCCACACACATTTGGAACTCTCCTGGGGTACCCTCACACATATCATTCCCTCATTCAGTGGATATTTTCACAAAAAAGTAAAATTTTCAAAAATCCAGAAAATTGGCTGAAAACGACTAAATATCAAGGACTCATTGGGCGAATCGCTCTGGAACTGAAATCAGAACGCTCACTGACATTTCCCCTATCTGAAAGTCTGATAAACGCCGAAAAAATGACTAAGTCCAAAAAAAAATTTTTTTCAACTTTTTTCAATTTTACCCCCGTGGGATATATATTCTACCCACACACATTTGGAACTCTCCTGGGGTACCCTCACACATATTATTCCCTCATTTAGTGGATATTTTCACAAAAAAGTGAAATTTTCAAAAATCCAGAAAATTGGCTGAAAACGACTAAATATCACGGTCTCATTGGGCGAATCGCTCTGGAACTGAAATCGGAACGCTCACTGACATTTGCCCTATCTGAAAGTCTGATAAACGTTGGAAAAATGGCTGTCCAAAAAAAAATTTTTTTCAACTTTTTTCAATTTTACCCCCGTGGGATATATATTCTACCCACACAAATTTGGAACTCTCGTGGGTTACCCTCACACATATTATTCCCTCATTTAGTGAATATTTTCACAAAAAAGTGAAATTTTCAAAAATCCAGAAAATTGGCTGAAAACGACTAAATATCAAGGTCTCATAGGGCGAATCGCTCTGGAACTGAAATCGGAACATTCACTGACATGTGACCTATCTGAAAGTCTGATAAACGACGGAAAAATGACTATGTAAAAAAAAAACAAATTTTTCAACTTTTTTCAATTTTACCCCCGTGGGATATATATTCTACCCACACACATTTGGAACTCTCCTGGGGAACCCTCACACATATTATTCCCTCATTTAGTGGATATTTTCACAAAAAAGTGAAATTTTCAAAATTCAAGAAAATTGGCTGAAAACGACTAAATATCAAGGTCTCATTGGGCGAATCGCTCTGGAACTGAACTCGGAACATTCACTGACATTTGACATATCTGAAAGTCTGATAAACGACGGAAAAATGACTGTCCAAAAAAACAAATTTTTCAACTTTTTTCAATTTTACCCCCGTGGGATATATATTCTACCCACACACATTTGGAACTCTCCTGGGGTACCCTCACACATATCATTCCCTCATTCAGTGGATATTTTCACAAAAAAGTAAAATTTTCAAAAATCCAGAAAATTGGCTGAAAACGACTAAATATCAAGGACTCATTGGGCGAATCGCTCTGGAACTGAAATCAGAACGCTCACTGACATTTCCCCTATCTGAAAGTCTGATAAACGCCGAAAAAATGACTAAGTCCAAAAAAAAATTTTTTTCAACTTTTTTCAATTTTACCCCCGTGGGATATATATTCTACCCACACACATTTGGAACTCTCCTGGGGTACCCTCACACATATTATTCCCTCATTTAGTGGATATTTTCACAAAAAAGTGAAATTTTCAAAAATCCAGAAAATTGGCTGAAAACGACTAAATATCACGGTCTCATTGGGCGAATCGCTCTGGAACTGAAATCGGAACGCTCACTGACATTTGCCCTATCTGAAAGTCTGATAAACGACAGAAAAATGACTATGTCCAAAAAAACAAATTTTTCAACTTTTTTCAATTTTACCCCCGTGGGATATATATTCTACCCACACACATTTGGAACTCTCCTGGGTTACCCTCACACATATTATTCCCTCATTTAGTGGATATTTTCACAAAAAAGTGAAATTTTCAAAATTCCAGAAAATTGGCTGAAAACGACTAAATATCAAGGTCTCATTGGGCAAATCGCTCGGGAACTGAAATCGGAATGCTCACTGACATTTCCCCTATCTGAAAGTCTGCTAAACGTTGGAAAAATGACTAAGTCCAAAAAAAATTTTTTTTAAATTTTTTCAATTTTACCCCCGTGGGATATATATTCTACCCACACACATTTGGAACTCTCCTGGGGTACCCTCACACATATTATTCCCTCATTTAGTGGATATTTTAACAAAAAAGTGAAATTTTCAAAAATACAGAAAATTGGCTGAAAACGACTAAATATCAAGGTCTCATTGGGCGAATCGCTCTGGAACTGAAATCGGAACGCTCACTGACATTTTCCCTATCTGAAAGTCTGATAAACGTTGGAAAAATGACTAAGTCCAAAAAAAATTTTTTTTCAACTTTTTTCAATTTTACCCCCGTGGGATATATATTCTACCCACACACATTTGGAACTCTCCTGGGGTACCCTCACACATATTATTCCCTCATTTAGTGGATATTTTCACAAAAAAGTGAAATTTTCAAAAATCCAGAAAATTGGCTGAAAACGACTAAATATCAAGGTCTCATTGGGCGAATCGCTCTGGAACTGAAATCGGAATGCTCACTGACATTTCCCCTATCTGAAAGTCTGATAAACGTTGGAAAAATGACTAAGTCCAAAAAAAAAATTTTTTCAACTTTTTTCAATTTTACCCCCGTGGGATATATATTCTACCCACACACATTTGGAACTCTCGTGGGTTACCCTCACACATATTATTCCCTCATTTAGTGGATATTTTCACAAAAAAGTGAAATTTTCAAAAATCCAAAATATTGGCTGAAAACGACTAAATATCAAGGACTCATTGGGCGAATCGCTCTGGAACTGAAATCGGAACGCTCACTGACATTTCCCCTATCTGAAAGTCTGATAAACGCCGGAAAAATGACTAAGTCCAAAAAAAAAATGTTTTCAACTTTTTTCAATTTTACCCCCGTGGGATATATATTCTACCCACACACATTTGGAACTCTCCTGGGGTACCCTCACACATATTATTCCCTCATTTAGTGGATATTTTCACAAAAAAGTGAAATTTTCAAAAATTCAGAAAATTGGCTGAAAACGACTAAATATCACGGTCTCATTGGGCGAATCGCTCTGGAACTGAAATCGGAACGCTCACTGACATTTGCCCTATCTGAAAGTCTGATAAACGACAGAAAAATGACTATGTCCAAAAAAACAAATTTTTCAACTTTTTTCAATTTTACCCCCGTGGGATATATATTCTACCCACTCACATTTGGAACTCTCCTGGGGTACCCTCACACATATTATTCCCTCATTTAGTGGATATTTTCACAAAAAAGTGAAATTTTCAAAAATCCAGAAAATTGGCTGAAAACGACTAAATATCACGGTCTCATTGGGCGAATCGCTCTGGAACTGAAATCGGAACGCTCACTGACATTTGCCCTATCTGAAAGTCTGATAAACGTTGGAAAAATGGCTAAGTCCAAAAAAAAATTTTTTTCAACTTTTTTCAATTTTACCCCCGTGGGATATATATTCTACCCACACAAATTTGGAACTCTCGTGGGTTACCCTCACACATATTATTCCCTCATTTAGTGGATATTTTCACAAAAAAGTGAAATTTTCAAAAATCCAGAAAATTGGCTGAAAACGACTAAATATCAAGGTCTCATAGGGCGAATCGCTCTGGAACTGAAATCGGAACATTCACTGACATGTGACCTATCTGAAAGTCTGATAAACGACGGAAAAATGACTATGTAAAAAAAAAACAAATTTTTCAACTTTTTTCAATTTTACCCCCGTGGGATATATATTCTACCCACACACATTTGGAACTCTCCTGGGGAACCCTCACACATATTATTCCCTCATTTAGTGGATATTTTCACAAAAAAGTGAAATTTTCAAAATTCAAGAAAATTGGCTGAAAACGACTGAATATCAAGGTCTCATTGGGCGAATCGCTCTGGAACTGAACTCGGAACATTCACTGACATTTGACATATCTGAAAGTCTGATAAACGACGGAAAAATGACTGTCCAAAAAATCAAATTTTTCAACTTTTTTCGATTTTACCCCCGTGGGATATATATTCTACCCACACACATTTGGAACTCTCCTGGGGTACCCTCACACATATTATTCCCTCATTTAGTGGATATTTTCACAAAAAAGTGAAATTTTCAAAAATCCAGAAAATTGGCTGAAAACGACTAAATATCACGGTCTCATTGCGCGAATCGCTCTGGAACTGAAATCGGAACGCTCACTGACATTTCCCCTATCTGAAAGTCTGATAAACGCCGAAAAAATGACTAAGTCCAAAAAAAAATTTTTTTCAACTTTTTTCAATTTTACCCCCGTGGGATATATATTCTACCCACACACATTTGGAACTCTCCTGGGGTACCCTCACACATATTATTCCCTCATTTAGTGGATATTTTCACAAAAAAGTGAAATTTTCAAAAATCCAGAAAATTGGCTGAAAACGACTAAATATCACGGTCTCATTGGGCGAATCGCTCTGGAACTGAAATCGGAACGCTCACTGACATTTGCCCTATCTGAAAGTCTGATAAACGACAGAAAAATGACTATGTCCAAAAAAACAAATTTTTCAACCTTTTTTCAATTTTACCCCCGTGGGATATATATTCTACCCACTCACATTTGGAACTCTCCTGGGGTACCCTCACACATATTATTCCCTCATTTAGTGGATATTTTCACAAAAAAGTGAAATTTTCAAAAATCCAGAAAATTGGCTGAAAACGACTAAATATCACGGTCTCATTGGGCGAATCGCTCTGGAACTGAAATCGGAACGCTCACTGACATTTGCCCTATCTGAAAGTCTGATAAACGTTGGAAAAATGGCTAAGTCCAAAAAAAAATTTTTTTCAACTTTTTTCAATTTTACCCCCGTGGGATATATATTCTACCCACACAAATTTGGAACTCTCGTGGGTTACCCTCACACATATTATTCCCTCATTTAGTGGATATTTTCACAAAAAAGTGAAATTTTCAAAAATCCAGAAAATTGGCTGAAAACGACTAAATATCAAGGTCTCATAGGGCGAATCGCTCTGGAACTGAAATCGGAACATTCACTGACATGTGACCTATCTGAAAGTCTGATAAACGACGGAAAAATGACTATGTAAAAAAAAAACAAATTTTTCAACTTTTTTCAATTTTACCCCCGTGGGATATATATTCTACCCACACACATTTGGAACTCTCCTGGGGAACCCTCACACATATTATTCCCTCATTTAGTGGATATTTTCACAAAAAAGTGAAATTTTCAAAATTCAAGAAAATTGGCTGAAAACGACTGAATATCAAGGTCTCATTGGGCGAATCGCTCTGGAACTGAACTCGGAACATTCACTGACATTTGACATATCTGAAAGTCTGATAAACGACGGAAAAATGACTGTCCAAAAAATCAAATTTTTCAACTTTTTTCAATTTTACCCCCGTGGGATATATATTCTACCCACACACATTTGGAACTCTCCTGGGGTACCCTCACACATATTATTCCCTCATTTAGTGGATATTTTCACAAAAAAGTGAAATTTTCAAAAATCCAGAAAATTGGCTGAAAACGACTAAATATCACGGTCTCATTGGGCGAATCGCTCTGGAACTGAAATCGGAACGCTCACTGACATTTCCCCTATCTGAAAGTCTGATAAACGCCGAAAAAATGACTAAGTCCAAAAAAAAATTTTTTTCAACTTTTTTCAATTTTACCCCCGTGGGATATATATTCTACCCACACACATTTGGAACTCTCCTGGGGTACCCTCACACATATTATTCCCTCATTTAGTGGATATTTTCACAAAAAAGTGAAATTTTCAAAAATACAGAAAATTGGCTGAAAACGACTAAATATCAAGGTCTCATTGGGCGAATCGCTCTGGAACTGAAATCGGAACGCTCACTGACATTTTCCCTATCTGAAAGTCTGATAAACGTTGGAAAAATGACTAAGTCCAAAAAAAATTTTTTTTCAACTTTTTTCAATTTTACCCCCGTGGGATATATATTCTACCCACACACATTTGGAACTCTCCTGGGGTACCCTCACACATATTATTCCCTCATTTAGTGGATATTTTCACAAAAAAGTGAAATTTTCAAAAATACAGAAAATTGGCTGAAAACGACTAAATATCAAGGAATCATTGGGCGAATCACTCTGGAACTGAAATCGGAACGCTCACTGACATTTCCCCTATCTGAAAGTCTGATAAACGACGGAAAAATGGCTAAGTCCAAAAAAAAATTTTTTTCAACTTTTTTCAATTTTACAGCCGTGGGATATATATTCTACCCACACACATTTGGAACTCTCCTGTGTTACCCTCACACATATTATTCCCTCATTTAGTGGATATTTTCACAAAAAAGTGAAATTTTCAAAAATCCAGAAAATTGGCTGAAAACGACTAAATATCACGGTCTCATTGGGCGAATCGCTCTGGAACTGAAATCGGAACGCTCACTGACATTTGCCCTATCTGAAAGTCTGATAAACGACAGAAAAATGACTATGTCCAAAAAAACAAATTTTTCAACTTTTTTCAATTTTACCCCCGTGGGATATATATTCTACCCACACACATTTGGAAATCTCCTGGGTTACCCTCACACATATTATTCCCTCATTTAGTGGATATTTTCACAAAAAAGTGAAATTTTCAAAATTCCAGAAAATTGGCTGAAAACGACTAAATATCAAGGTCTCATTGGGCAAATCGCTCGGGAACTGAAATCGGAATGCTCACTGACATTTCCCCTATCTGAAAGTCTGCTAAACGTTGGAAAAATGACTAAGTCCAAAAAAAATTTTTTTTAAATTTTTTCAATTTTACCCCCGTGGGATATATATTCTACCCACACACATTTGGAACTCTCCTGGGGTACCCTCACACATATTATTCCCTCATTTAGTGGATATTTTCACAAAAAAGTGAAATTTTCAAAAATACAGAAAATTGGCTGAAAACGACTAAATATCAAGGTCTCATTGGGCGAATCGCTCTGAAACTGAAATCGGAACGCTCACTGACATTTTCCCTATCTGAAAGTCTGATAAACGTTGGAAAAATGACTAAGTCCAAAAAAAATTTTTTTTCAACTTTTTTCAATTTTACCCCCGTGGGATATATATTCTACCCACACACATTTGGAACTCTCCTGGGGTACCCTCACACATATTATTCCCTCATTTAGTGGATATTTTCACAAAAAAGTGAAATTTTCAAAAATCCAGAAAATTGGCTGAAAACGACTAAATATCAAGGTCTCATTGGGCGAATCACTCTGGAACTGAAATCGGAATGCTCACTGACATTTCCCCTATCTGAAAGTCTGATAAACGTTGGAAAAATGACTAAGTCCAAAAAAAATATTTTTTCAACTTTTTTCAATTTTACCCCCGTGGGATATATATTCTACCCACACACATTTGGAACTCTCGTGGGTTACCCTCACACATATTATTCCCTCATTTAGTGGATATTTTCACAAAAAAGTGAAATTTTCAAAAATACAGAAAATTGGCTGAAAACGACTAAATATCAAGGAATCATTGGGCGAATCGCTCTGGAACTGAAATCGGAACGCTCACTGACATTTCCCCTATCTGAAAGTCTGATAAACGACGGAAAAATGACTGTCCAAAAAAACAAATTTTTCAACTTTTTTCAATTTTACCCCCGTGGGATATATATTCTACCCACACACATTTGGAACTCTCATGGGGTACCCTCACATATATTTTTTCCTCATTTAGTGGATATTTTCACAAAAAAGTGAAATTTTCAAAAATCCAAAATATTGGCTGAAAACGACTAAATATCAAGGACTCATTGGGCGAATCGCTCTGGAACTGAAATCGGAACGCTCACTGACATTTCCCCTATCTGAAAGTCTGATAAACGCCGGAAAAATGACTAAGTCCAAAAAAAAAATTTTTTCAACTTTTTTCAATTTTACCCCCGTGGGATATATATTCTACCCACACACATTTGGAACTCTCCTGGGGTACCCTCACACATATTATTCCCTCATTTAGTGGATATTTTCACAAAAAAGTGAAATTTTCAAAAATCCAGAAAATTGGCTGAAAACGACTAAATATCACGGTCTCATTGGGCGAATCGCTCTGGAACTGAAATCGGAACGCTCACTGACATTTGCCCTATCTGAAAGTCTGATAAACGACAGAAAAATGACTATGTCCAAAAAAACAAATTTTTCAACTTTTTTCAATTTTACCCCCGTGGGATATATATTCTACCCACTCACATTTGGAACTCTCCTGGGGTACCCTCACACATATTATTCCCTCATTTAGTGGATATTTTCACAAAAAAGTGAAATTTTCAAAAATCCAGAAAATTGGCTGAAAACGACTAAATATCAAGGTCTCATTGGGCGAATCGCTCTGGAACTGAAATCGGAACGTTCACTGACATTTCCCCTATCTGAAAGTCTGATAAACGTTGGAAAAATGACTAAGTCCAAAAAAATTTTTTTTTAAATTTTTTCAATTTTACCCCCGTGGGATATATATTCTACCCACACACATTTGGAACTCTCGTGGGTTACCCTCACACATATTATTCTCTCATTTAGTGGATATTTTCACAAAAAAGTGAAATTTTCAAAATTCAAGAAAATTGGCTGAAAACGACTAAATATCAAGATCTCATTGGGCGAATCGCTCTGGAACTGAAATCGGAACGCTCACTGACATTTCCCCTATCTGAAAGTCTGATAAACGTTGGAAAAATGGCTAAGTCCAAAAAAAAATTTTTTTCAACTTTTTTCAATTTTACCCCCGTGGGATATATATTCTACCCACACAAATTTGGAACTCTCGTGGGTTACCCTCACACATATTATTCCCTCATTTAGTGAATATTTTCACAAAAAAGTGAAATTTTCAAAAATCCAGAAAATTGGCTGAAAACGACTAAATATCAAGGTCTCATAGGGCGAATCGCTCTGGAACTGAAATCGGAACATTCACTGACATGTGACCTATCTGAAAGTCTGATAAACGACGGAAAAATGACTATGTAAAAAAAAAACAAATTTTTCAACTTTTTTCAATTTTACCCCCGTGGGATATATATTCTACCCACACACATTTGGAACTCTCCTGGGGAACCCTCACACATATTATTCCCTCATTTAGTGGATATTTTCACAAAAAAGTGAAATTTTCAAAATTCAAGAAAATTGGCTGAAAACGACTAAATATCAAGGTCTCATTGGGCGAATCGCTCTGGAACTGAACTCGGAACATTCACTGACATTTGACATATCTGAAAGTCTGATAAACGACGGAAAAATGACTGTCCAAAAAAACAAATTTTTCAACTTTTTTCAATTTTACCCCCGTGGGATATATATTCTACCCACACACATTTGGAACTCTCCTGGGGTACCCTCACACATATCATTCCCTCATTCAGTGGATATTTTCACAAAAAAGTAAAATTTTCAAAAATCCAGAAAATTGGCTGAAAACGACTAAATATCAAGGACTCATTGGGCGAATCGCTCTGGAACTGAAATCGGAACGCTCACTGACATTTCCCCTATCTGAAAGTCTGATAAACGCCGAAAAAATGACTAAGTCCAAAAAAAAATTTTTTTCAACTTTTTTCAATTTTACCCCCGTGGGATATATATTCTACCCACACACATTTGGAACTCTCCTGGGGTACCCTCACACATATTATTCCCTCATTTAGTGGATATTTTCACAAAAAAGTGAAATTTTCAAAAATCCAGAAAATTGGCTGAAAACGACTAAATATCACGGTCTCATTGGGCGAATCGCTCTGGAACTGAAATCGGAACGCTCACTGACATTTGCCCTATCTGAAAGTCTGATAAACGACAGAAAAATGACTATGTCCAAAAAAACAAATTTTTCAACTTTTTTCAATTTTACCCCCGTGGGATATATATTCTACCCACACACATTTGGAACTCTCCTGGGTTACCCTCACACATATTATTCCCTCATTTAGTGGATATTTTCACAAAAAAGTGAAATTTTCAAAATTCCAGAAAATTGGCTGAAAACGACTAAATATCAAGGTCTCATTGGGCAAATCGCTCGGGAACTGAAATCGGAATGCTCACTGACATTTCCCCTATCTGAAAGTCTGCTAAACGTTGGAAAAATGACTAAGTCCAAAAAAAATTTTTTTTAAATTTTTTCAATTTTACCCCCGTGGGATATATATTCTACCCACACACATTTGGAACTCTCCTGGGGTACCCTCACACATATTATTCCCTCATTTAGTGGATATTTTCACAAAAAAGTGAAATTTTCAAAAATACAGAAAATTGGCTGAAAACGACTAAATATCAAGGAATCATTGGGCGAATCGCTCTGGAACTGAAATCGGAACGCTCACTGACATTTCCCCTATCTGAAAGTCTGATAAACGTTGGAAAAATGGCTAAGTCCAAAAAAAAATTTTTTTCAACTTTTTTCAATTTTACAGCCGTGGGATATATATTCTACCCACACACATTTGGAACTCTCCTGTGTTACCCTCACACATATTATTCCCTCATTTAGTGGATATTTTCACAAAAAAGTGAAATTTTCAAAAATCAAGAAAATTGGCTGAAAACGACTAAATATCAAGGTCTCATTGGGCGAATCGCTCTGGAACTGAAATCGGAACATTCACTGACATGTGACCTATCTGAAAGTCTGATAAACGACGGAAAAATGACTGTCCAAAAAAACAAATTTTTCAACTTTTTTCAATTTTACCCCCGTGGGATATATATTCTACCCACACACATTTGAAACTCTCATGGGGTACCCTCACATATATTTTTTCCTCATTTAGAGGATATTTTCACAAAAAAGTGAAATTTTCAAAAATCCAAAATATTGGCTGAAAACGACTAAATATCAAGGACTCATTGGGCGAATCGCTCTGGAACTGAAATCGGAACGCTCACTGACATTTCCCCTATCTGAAAGTCTGATAAACGCCGGAAAAATGACTAAGTCCAAAAAAAAAATTTTTTCAACTTTTTTCAATTTTACCCCCGTGGGATATATATTCTACCCACACACATTTGGAACTCTCCTGGGGTACCCTCACACATATTATTCCCTCATTTAGTGGATATTTTCACAAAAAAGTGAAATTTTCAAAAATCCAGAAAATTGGCTGAAAACGACTAAATATCACGGTCTCATTGGGCGAATCGCTCTGGAACTGAAATCGGAACGCTCACTGACATTTGCCCTATCTGAAAGTCTGATAAACGACAGAAAAATGACTATGTCCAAAAAAACAAATTTTTCAACTTTTTTCAATTTTACCCCCGTGGGATATATATTCTACCCACTCACATTTGGAACTCTCCTGGGGTACCCTCACACATATTATTCCCTCATTTAGTGGATATTTTCACAAAAAAGTGAAATTTTCAAAAATCCAGAAAATTGGCTGAAAACGACTAAATATCAAGGTCTCATTGGGCGAATCGCTCTGGAACTGAAATCGGAACGTTCACTGACATTTCCCCTATCTGAAAGTCTGATAAACGTTGGAAAAATGACTAAGTCCAAAAAAATTTTTTTTTAAATTTTTTCAATTTTACCCCCGTGGGATATATATTCTACCCACACACATTTGGAACTCTCGTGGGTTACCCTCACACATATTATTCCCTCATTTAGTGGATATTTTCACAAAAAAGTGAAATTTTCAAGAATCCAGAAAATTGGCTGAAAACGACTAAATATCAAGGTCTCATTGGGCGAATCGCTCTGGAACTGAAATCGGAACGCTCACTGACATTTCCCCTATCTGAAAGTCTGATAAACGTTGGAAAAATGACTAAGTCCAAAAAAAAATTTTTTTCAACTTTTTTCAATTTTACCCCCGTGGGATATATATTCTACCCACACACATTTGGAACTCTCCTGGGGTACCCTCAGACATATTATTCCCTCATTTAGTGGATATTTTCACAAAAAAGTGAAATTTTCAAAAATCCAGAAAATTGGCTGAAAACGACTAAATATCAAGGTCTCATTGGGCGAATGGCTCTGGAACTGAAATCAGAACGCTCACTGACATTTCCCCTATCTGAAAGTCTGATAAACGTTGGAAAAATGACTAAGTCCAAAAAAAAATTTTTTTCAACTTTTTTCAATTTTACCCCCGTGGGATATATATTCTACCCACACACATTTGGAACTCTCCTGGGGTACCCTCACACATATTATTCCCTCATTTAGTGGATATTTTCACAAAAAAGTGAAATTTTCAAAAATCCAGAAAATTGGCTGAAAACGACTAAATATCAAAGTCTCATTGGGCGAATCGCTCTGGAACTGAAATCGGAACGCTCACTGACATTTCCCCTATCTGAAAGTCTGATAAACGTTGGAAAAATGACTAAGTCCAAAAAAAAATTTTTTACAACTTTTTTCAATTTTACCCCCGTGGGATATATATTCTACCCACACACATTTGGAACTCTCCTGGGGTACCCTCACACATATTATTCCCTCATTTAGTGGATATTTTCACAAAAAAGTGAAATTTTCAAAATTCAAGAAAATTGGCTGAAAACGACTAAATATCAAGGTCTCATTGGGCGAATCGCTCTGGAACTGAAATCGGAATGCTCACTGACATTTGACCTATCTGAAAGTCTGATAAACGGCGGAAAAATGACTAAGTCCAAAAAAAATTTTTTTTCAACTTTTTTCAATTTTACCCCCGTGGGATATATATTCTACCCACACACATTTGGAACTCTCGTGGGTTACCCTCACACATATTATTCTCTCATTTAGTGGATATTTTCACAAAAAAGTGAAATTTTCAAAATTCAAGAAAATTGGCTGAAAACGACTAAATATCAAGGTCTCATTGGGCGAATCGCTCTGGAACTGAAATCGGAACGCTCACTGACATTTCCCCTATCTGAAAGTCTGATAAACGTTGGAAAAATGACTAAGTCCAAAAAAAAATTTTTTTCAACTTTTTTCAATTTTACCCCCGTGGGAAATATATTCTACCCACACACATTTGGAACTCTCCTGGGGTACCCTCAGACATATTATTCCCTCATTTAGTGGATATTTTCACAAAAAAGTGAAATTTTCAAAAATCCAGAAAATTGGCTGAAAACGACTAAATATCAAGGTCTCATTGGGCGAATCGCTCTGGAACTGAAATCGGAACGCTCACTGACATTTCCCCTATCTGAAAGTCTGATAAACGTTGGAAAAATGACTAAGTCCCAAAAAAATTTTTTTTCAACTTTTTTCAATTTTACCCCCGTGGGATATATATTCTACCCACACACATTTGGAACTCTCCTGGGGTACCCTCACACATATTATTCCCTCATTTAGTGGATATTTTCACAAAAAAGCGAAATTTTCAAAAATCCAGAAAATTGGCTGAAAAAGACTAAATGTCAAGGTCTCATTGGGCGAATCGCTCTGGAACTGAAATCGGAACGCTCACTGACATTTCCCCTATCTGAAAGTCTGATAAACGTTGGAAAAATGACTAAGTCCAAAAAAAAATTTTTTTCAACTTTTTTCAATTTTACCCCCGTGGGATATATATTCTACCCACACACATTTGGAACTCTCCTGGGGTACCCTCACACATATCATTCCCTCATTCAGTGGATATTTTCACAAAAAAGTAAAATTTTCAAAAATCCAGAAAATTGGCTGAAAACGACTAAATATCAAGGACTCATTGGGCGAATCGCTCTGGAACTGAAACCGGAACGCTCACTGACATTTCCACCATCTGAAAGTCTGATAAACGCCGGAAAAATGACTAAGTCCAAAAAAAAATTTTTTTCAACTTTTTTCAATTTTACCCCCGTGGGATATATATTCTACCCACACACATTTGGAACTCTCCTGGGGTACCCTCAGACATATTATTCCCTCATTTAGTGGATATTTTCACAAAAAAGTGAAATTTTCAAAAATCCAGAAAATTGGCTGAAAACGACTAAATATCAAGGTCTCATTGGGCGAATCGCTCTGGAACTGAAATCGGAACGCTCACTGACATTTCCCCTATCTGAAAGTCTGATAAACGTTGGAAAAATGACTAAGTCCAAAAAAAAATTTTTTTCAACTTTTTTCAATTTTACCCCCGTGGGATATATATTCTACCCACACACATTTGGAACTCTCCTGGGGTACCCTCACACATATTATTCCCTCATTTAGTGGATATTTTCACAAAAAAGTGAAATTTTCAAAAATCCAGAAAATTGGCTGAAAACGACTAAATATCAAGGTCTCATTGGGCGAATGGCTCTGGAACTGAAATCGGAACGCTCACTGACATTTCCCCTATCTGAAAGTCTGATAAACGTTGGAAAAATGACTAAGTCCAAAAAAAAATTTTTTTCAACTTTTTTCAATTTTACCCCCGTGGGATATATATTCTACCCACACACATTTGGAACTCTCCTGGGGTACCCTCACACATATTATTCCCTCATTTAGTGGATATTTTCACAAAAAAGTGAAATTTTCAAAAATCCAGAAAATTGGCTGAAAACGACTAAATATCAAAGTCTCATTGGGCGAATCGCTCTGGAACTGAAATCGGAACGCTCACTGACATTTCCCCTATCTGAAAGTCTGATAAACGTTGGAAAAATGACTAAGTCCAAAAAAAAATTTTTTACAACTTTTTTCAATTTTACCCCCGTGGGATATATATTCTACCCACACACATTTGGAACTCTCCTGGGGTACCCTCACACATATTATTCCCTCATTTAGTGGATATTTTCACAAAAAAGTGAAATTTTCAAAATTCAAGAAAATTGGCTGAAAACGACTAAATATCAAGGTCTCATTGGGCGAATCGCTCTGGAACTGAAATCGGAATGCTCACTGACATTTGACCTATCTGAAAGTCTGATAAACGGCGGAAAAATGACTAAGTCCAAAAAAAAATTTTTTTAAACTTTTTTCAATTTTACCCCCGTGGGATATATATTCTACCCACACACATTTGGAACTCTCCTGGGGTACCCTCACACATATCATTCCCTCATTCAGTGGATATTTTCACAAAAAAGTGAAATTTTCAAAAATCCAGAAAATTGGCTGAAAACGACTAAATATCAAGGTCTCATTGGGCGAACCGCTCTGGAACTGAAATCGGAACGCTCACTGACATTTCCCCTATCTGAAAGTCTGATAAACGTTGGAAAAATGACTAAGTCCAAAAAAAATTTTTTTTCAACTTTTTTCAATTTTACCCCCGTGGGATATATATTCTACCCACACACATTTGGAACTCTCGTGGGTTACCCTCACACATATTATTCTCTCATTTAGTGGATATTTTCACAAAAAAGTGAAATTTTCAAAATTCAAGAAAATTGGCTGAAAACGACTAAATATCAAGGTCTCATTGGGCGAATCGCTCTGGAACTGAAATCGGAACGCTCACTGACATTTCCCCTATCTGAAAGTCTGATAAACGTTGGAAAAATGACTAAGTCCAAAAAAAAATTTTTTTCAACTTTTTTCAATTTTACCCCCGTGGGAAATATATTCTACCCACACACATTTGGAACTCTCCTGGGGTACCCTCAGACATATTATTCCCTCATTTAGTGGATATTTTCACAAAAAAGTGAAATTTTCAAAAATCCAGAAAATTGGCTGAAAACGACTAAATATCAAGGTCTCATTGGGCGAATCGCTCTGGAACTGAAATCGGAACGCTCACTGACATTTCCCCTATCTGAAAGTCTGATAAACGTTGGAAAAATGACTAAGTCCAAAAAAAATTTTTTTTCAACTTTTTTCAATTTTACCCCCGTGGGATATATATTCTACCCACACACATTTGGAACTCTCCTGGGGTACCCTCACACATATTATTCCCTCATTTAGTGGATATTTTCACAAAAAAGCGAAATTTTCAAAAATCCAGAAAATTGGCTGAAAAAGACTATATGTCAAGGTCTCATTGGGCGAATCGCTCTGGAACTGAAATCGGAACGCTCACTGACATTTCCCCTATCTGAAAGTCTGATAAACGTTGGAAAAATGACTAAGTCCAAAGAAAAATTTTTTTCAACTTTTTTCAATTTTACCCCCGTGGGATATATATTCTACCCACACACATTTGGAACTCTCCTGGGGTACCCTCACACATATTATTCCCTCATTTAGTGGATATTTTCACAAAAAAGTGAAATTTTCAAAAATCCAGAAAATTGGCTGAAAACGACTAAATATCAAGGTCTCATTGGGCGAATCGCTCTGGAACTGAAATCGGAACGCTCACTGACATTTCCCCTATCTGAAAGTCTGATAAACGTTGGAAAAATGACTAAGTCCAAAAAAATTTTTTTTTCAACTTTTTTCAATTTTACCCCCGTGGGATATATATTCTACCCACACACATTTGGAACTCTCCTGGGGTACCCTCACACATATTATTCCCTCATTTAGTGGATATATTCACAAAAAAGCGAAATTTTCAAAAATCCAGAAAATTGGCTGAAAAAGACTAAATGTCAAGGTCTCATTGGGCGAATCGCTCTGGAACTGAAATCGGAACGCTCACTGACATTTCCCCTATCTGAAAGTCTGATAAACGTTGGAAAAATGACTAAGTCCAAAAAAAAATTTTTTTCAACTTTTTTCAATTTTACCCCCGTGGGATATATATTCTACCCACACACATTTGGAACTCTCGTGGGTTACCCTCACACATATTATTCTCTCATTTAGTGGATATTTTCAAAAAAAAGTGAAATTTTCAAAATTCAAGAAAATTGGCTGAAAACGACTAAATATCAAGGTCTCATTGGGCGAATCGCTCTGGAACTGAAATCGGAATGCTCACTGACATTTGACCTATCTGAAAGTCTGATAAACGGCGGAAAAATGACTAAGTCCAAAAAAAAATTTTTTTAAACTTTTTTCAATTTTACCCCCGTGGGATATATATTCTACCCACACACATTTGGAACTCTCCTGGGGTACCCTCACACATATCATTCCCTCATTCAGTGGATATTTTCACAAAAAAGTAAAATTTTCAAAAATCCAGAAAATTGGCTGAAAACGACTAAATATCAAGGACTCATTGGGCGAATCGCTCTGGAACTGAAACCGGAACGCTCACTGACATTTCCACCATCTGAAAGTCTGATAAACGCCGGAAAAATGACTAAGTCCAAAAAAAAATTTTTTTCAACTTTTTTCAATTTTACCCCCGTGGGATATATATTCTACCCACACACATTTGGAACTCTCCTGGGGTACCCTCACACATATTATTCCCTCATTTAGTGGATATTTTCACAAAAAAGTGAAATTTTCAAAAATCCAGAAAATTGGCTGAAAACGACTAAATATCAAGGTCTCATTGGGCGAATCGCTCTGGAACTGAAATCGGAATACTCACTGACATTTCCCCTATCTGAAAGTCTGATAAACGTTGGAAAAATGACTAAGTCCAAAAAAAATTTTTTTTCAACTTTTTTCAATTTTACCCCCGTGGGAAATATATTCTACCCACACACATTTGGAACTCTCCTGGGGTACCCTCAGACATATTATTCCCTCATTTAGTGGATATTTTCACAAAAAAGTGAAATTTTCAAAAATCCAGAAAATTGGCTGAAAACGACTAAATATCAAGGTCTCATTGGGCGAATCGCTCTGGAACTGAATTCGGAACGCTCACTGACATTTCCCCTATCTGAAAGTCTGATAAACGTTGGAAAAATGACTAAGTCCAAAAAAAAAATTTTTTCAACTTTTTTCAATTTTACCCCCGTGGGATATATATTCTACCCACACACATTTGGAACTCTCCTGGGGTACCCTCACACATATTATTCCCTCATTTAGTGGATATTTTCACAAAAAAGTGAAATTTTCAAAAATCCAGAAAATTGGCTGAAAATGACTAAATATCAAGGTCTCATTGGGCGAATTGCTCTGGAACTGAAATCGGAACGCTCACTGACATTTCCCCTATCTGAAAGTCTGATAAACGTTGGAAAAATGACTAAGTCCCAAAAAAATTTTTTTCAACTTTTTTCAATTTTACCCCCGTGGGATATATATTCTACCCACACACATTTGGAACTCTCCTGGGGTACCCTCACACATATTATTCCCTCATTTAGTGGATATTTTCACAAAAAAGTGAAATTTTCAAAAATCCAGAAAATTGGCTGAAAAAGACTAAATGTCAAGGTCTCATTGGGCGAATCGCTCTGGAACTGAAATCGGAACGCTCACTGACATTTCCCCTATCTGAAAGTCTGCTAAACGTTGGAAAAATGACTAAGTCCAAAAAAAAATTTTTTTCAACTTTTTTCAATTTTACCCCCGTGGGATATATATTCTACCCACACACATTTGGAACTCTCGTGGGTTACCCTCACACATATTATTCCCTCATTTAGTGGATATTTTCACAAAAAAGTGAAATTTTCAAAAATCCAGAAAATTGGCTGAAAACGACTAAATATCAAGGTCTCATTGGGCGAATCGCTCTGGAACTGAAATCGGAACGCTCACTGACATTTCCCCTATCTGAAAGTCTGATAAACGTTGGAAAAATGACTAAGTCCAAAAAAATTTTTTTTTCAACTTTTTTCAATTTTACCCCCGTGGGATATATATTCTACCCACACACATTTGGAACTCTCCTGGGGTACCCTCACACATATTATTCCCTCATTTAGTGGATATATTCACAAAAAAGCGAAATTTTCAAAAATCCAGAAAATTGGCTGAAAAAGACTAAATGTCAAGGTCTCATTGGGCGAATCGCTCTGGAACTGAAATCGGAACGCTCACTGACATTTCCCCTATCTGAAAGTCTGATAAACGTTGGAAAAATGACTAAGTCCAAAAAAAAATTTTTTTCGACTTTTTTCAATTTTACCCCCGTGGGATATATATTCTACCCACACACATTTGGAACTCTCGTGGGTTACCCTCACACATATTATTCTCTCATTTAGTGGATATTTTCACAAAAAAGTGAAATTTTCAAAATTCAAGAAAATTGGCTGAAAACGACTAAATATCAAGGTCTCATTGGGCGAATCGCTCTGGAACTGAAATCGGAATGCTCACTGACATTTGACCTATCTGAAAGTCTGATAAACGGCGGAAAAATGACTAAGTCCAAAAAAAAATTTTTTTAAACTTTTTTCAATTTTACCCCCGTGGGATATATATTCTACCCACACACATTTGGAACTCTCCTGGGGTACCCTCACACATATCATTCCCTCATTCAGTGGATATTTTCACAAAAAAGTAAAATTTTCAAAAATCCAGAAAATTGGCTGAAAACGACTAAATATCAAGGACTCATTGGGCGAATCGCTCTGGAACTGAAACCGGAACGCTCACTGACATTTCCACCATCTGAAAGTCTGATAAACGCCGGAAAAATGACTAAGTCCAAAAAAAAATTTTTTTCAACTTTTTTCAATTTTACCCCCGTGGGATATATATTCTACCCACACACATTTGGAACTCTCCTGGGGTACCCTCACACATATTATTCCCTCATTTAGTGGATATTTTCACAAAAAAGTGAAATTTTCAAAAATCCAGAAAATTGGCTGAAAACGACTAAATATCAAGGTCTCATTGGGCGAATCGCTCTGGAACTGAAATCGGAATGCTCACTGACATTTCCCCTATCTGAAAGTCTGATAAACGTTGGAAAAATGACTAAGTCCAAAAAAAATTTTTTTTCAACTTTTTTCAATTTTACCCCCGTGGGAAATATATTCTACCCACACACATTTGGAACTCTCCTGGGGTACCCTCAGACATATTATTCCCTCATTTAGTGGATATTTTCACAAAAAAGTGAAATTTTCAAAAATCCAGAAAATTGGCTGAAAACGACTAAATATCAAGGTCTCATTGGGCGAATCGCTCTGGAACTGAAATCGGAACGCTCACTGACATTTCCCCTATCTGAAAGTCTGATAAACGTTGGAAAAATGACTAAGTCCAAAAAAAAATTTTTTTCAACTTTTTTCAATTTTACCCCCGTGGGATATATATTCTACCCACACACATTTGGAACTCTCCTGGGGTACCCTCACACATATTATTCCCTCATTTAGTGGATATTTTCACAAAAAAGTGAAATTTTCAAAAATCCAGAAAATTGGCTGAAAACGACTAAATATCACGGTCTCATTGGGCGAATCGCTCTGGAACTGAAATCGGAACGCTCACTGACATTTCCCCTATCTGAAAGTCTGATAAACGTTGGAAAAATGACTAAGTCCAAAAAAATTTTTTTTTCAACTTTTTTCAATTTTACCCCCGTGGGATATATATTCTACCCACACACATTTGGAACTCTCCTGGGGTACCCTCACACATATTATTCCCTCATTTAGTGGATATTTTCACAAAAAAGTGAAATTTTCAAAAATCCAGAAAATTGGCTGAAAATGACTAAATATCAAGTTCTCATTGGGCGAATTGCTCTGGAACTGAAATCGGAACGCTCACTGACATTTCCCCTATCTGAAAGTCTGATAAACGTTGGAAAAATGACTAAGTCCCAAAAAAATTTTTTTCAACTTTTTTCAATTTTACCCCCGTGGGATATATATTCTACCCACACACATTTGGAACTCTCCTGGGGTACCCTCACACATATTATTCCCTCATTTAGTGGATATTTTCACAAAAAAGTGAAATTTTCAAAAATCCAGAAAAATTGGCTGAAAAAGACTAAATGTCAAGGTCTCATTGGGCGAATCGCTCTGGAACTGAAATCGGAACGCTCACTGACATTTCCCGTATCTGAAAGTCTGATAAACGTTGGAAAAATGACTAAGTCCAAAAAAAAATTTTTTTCAACTTTTTTCAATTTTACCCCCGTGGGATATATATTCTACCCACACACATTTGGAACTCTCGTGGGTTACCCTCACACATATTATTCCCTCATTTAGTGGATATTTTCACAAAAAAGTGAAATTTTCAAAAATCCAGAAAATTGGCTGAAAACGACTAAATATCAAGGTCTCATTGGGCGAATCGCTCTGGAACTGAAATCGGAACGCTCACTGACATTTCCCCTATCTGAAAGTCTGATAAACGTTGGAAAAATGACTAAGTCCAAAAAAAAATTTTTTTCAACTTTTTTCAATTTTACCCCCGTGGGATATATATTCTACCCAAACACATTTGGAACTCTCCTGGGGTACCCTCACACATATTATTCCCTCATTTAGTGGATATTTTCACAAAAAAGTGAAATTTTCAAAAATCCAGAAAATTGGCTGAAAATGACTAAATATCAAGGTCTCATTGGGCGAATTGCTCTGGAACTGAAATCGGAACGCTCACTGACATTTCCCCTATCTGAAAGTCTGATAAACGTTGGAAAAATGACTAAGTCCCAAAAAAATTTTTTTCAACTTTTTTCAATTTTACCCCCGTGGGATATATATTCTACCCACACACATTTGGAACTCTCCTGGGGTACCCTCACACATATTATTCCCTCATTTAGTGGATATTTTCACAAAAAAGTGAAATTTTCAAAAATCCAGAAAATTGGCTGAAAAAGACTAAATGTCAAGGTCTCATTGGGCGAATCGCTCTGGAACTGAAATCGGAACGCTCACTGACATTTCCCCTATCTGAAAGTCTGATAAACGTTGGAAAAATGACTAAGTCCAAAAAAAAATTTTTTTCAACTTTTTTCAATTTTACCCCCGTGGGATATATATTCTACCCACACACATTTGGAACTCTCGTGGGTTACCCTCACACATATTATTCCCTCATTTAGTGGATATTTTCACAAAAAAGTGAAATTTTCAAAAATCCAGAAAATTGGCTGAAAACGACTAAATATCAAGGAATCATTGGGCGAATCGCTCTGGAACTGAAATCAGAACGCTCACTGACATTTCCCCTATCTGAAAGTCTGATAAACGTTGGAAAAATGACTAAGTCCAAAAAAATTTTTTTTTCAACTTTTTTCAAATTTACCCCCGTGGGATATATATTCTACCCACACACATTTGGAACTCTCCTGGGGTACCCTCACACATATTATTCCCTCATTTAGTGGATATATTCACAAAAAAGCGAAATTTTCAAAAATCCAGAAAATTGGCTGAAAACGACTAAATATCAAGGAATCATTGGGCGAATCGCTCTGGAACTGAAATCAGAACGCTCACTGACATTTCCCCTATCTGAAAGTCTGATAAACGTTGGAAAAATGACTAAGTCCAAAAAAAAATTTTTTTCAACTTTTTTCAATTTTACCCCCGTGGGATATATATTCTACCCACACACATTTGGAACTCTCGGGGGTTACCCTCACACATATTATTCTCTCATTTAGTGGATATTTTCACAAAAAAGTGAAATTTTCAAAATTCAAGAAAATTGGCTGAAAACGACTAAATATCAAGGTCTCATTGGGCGAATCGCTCTGGAACTGAAATCGGAATGCTCACTGACATTTGACCTATCTGAAAGTCTGATAAACGGCGGAAAAATGACTAAGTCCAAAAAAAAATTTTTTTAAACTTTTTTCAATTTTACCCCCGTGGGATATATATTCTACCCACACACATTTGGAACTCTCCTGGGGTACCCTCACACATATCATTCCCTCATTCAGTGGATATTTTCACAAAAAAGTAAAATTTTCAAAAATCCAGAAAATTGGCTGAAAACGACTAAATATCAAGGACTCATTGGGCGAATCGCTCTGGAACTGAAACCGGAACGCTCACTGACATTTCCACCATCTGAAAGTCTGATAAACGCCGGAAAAATGACTAAGTCCAAAAAAAAATTTTTTTCAACTTTTTTCAATTTTACCCCCGTGGGATATATATTCTACCCACACACATTTGGAACTCTCCTGGGGTACCCTCACACATATTATTCCCTCATTTAGTGGATATTTTCACAAAAAAGTGAAATTTTCAAAAATCCAGAAAATTGGCTGAAAATGACTAAATATCAAGGTCTCATTGGGCGAATCGCTCTGGAACTGAAATCGGAACGCTCACTGACATTTCCCCTATCTGAAAGTCTGATAAACGTTGGAAAAATGACTAAGTCCAAAAAAAATTTTTTTTCAACTTTTTTCAATTTTACCCCCGTGGGATATATATTCTACCCACACACATTTGGAACTCTCCTGGGGTACCCTCACACATATTATTCGCTCGTTTAGTGGATATTTTCACAAAAAAGCGAAATTTTCAAAAATCCAGAAAATTGGCTGAAAAAGACTAAATGTCAAGGTCTCATTGGGCGAATCGCTCTGGAACTGAAATCGGAACGCTCACTGACATTTCCCCTATCTGAAAGTCTGACAAACGTTGGAAAAATGACTAAGTCCAAAAAAAATTTTTTTTCAACTTTTTTCAATTTTACAGCCGTGGGATATATATTCTACCCACACACATTTGGAACTCTCCTGGGTTACCCTCACACATATTATTCCCTCATTTAGTGGATATTTTCACAAAAAAGTGAAATTTTCAAAAATCCAGAAAAATGGATAAAAAGGACTACATATCAAGGAATCATTGGGAGAATCGCTCTGGAACTGAAATCGGAATGCTCACTGACATTTCCCCTATCTGAAAGTCTGATAAACGTGGGAAAAATGACTAAGTCCAAAAAAAAATTTTTTTCAACTTTTTTCAATTTTACCCCCGTGGGATATATATTCTACCCACACACATTTGGAACTCTCCTGGGGTACCCTCACACATATTATTCCCTCATTTAGTGGATATTTTCACAAAACAGTGAAATTTTCAAAAATCCAGAAAATTGGCTGAAAACGACTAAATATCAAGGTCACATTGGGCGAATCGCTCTGGAACTGAAATCGGAACGCTCACTGACATTTCCGCTATCTGAAAGTCTGATAAACGTTGGAAAAATGATTAAGTCCAAAAAAAATTTTTTTTAAATTTTTTCAATTTTACCCCCGTGAGATATATATTCTACCCACACACATTTGGAACTCTCGTGGGTTACCCTCACACATATTATTCCCTCATTTAGTGGATATTTTCACAAAAAAGTGAAATTTTCAAAAATTCAGAAAATTGGCTGAAAACGACTAAATATCAAGGAATCATTGGGCGAATCGCTCTGGAACTGAAATCGGAATGCTCACTGACATTTCCCCTATCTGAAAGTCTGATAAACACCGGAAAAATAAATAAGTCCAAAAAAAAATTTTTTTCAACTTTTTTCAATTTTACCCCCGTGGGATATATATTCTACCCACACACATTTGGAACTCTCCTGGGTTACCCTCACACATATTATTCCCTCATTTAGTGGATATTTTCACAAAAAAGTGAAATTTTCAAAAATCCAGAAAATTGGCTGAAAACGACTAAATATCAAGGTCTCATTGGGCGAATCGCTCTGGAACTGAAATCGGAACATTCACTGACATTTGACCTATCTGAAAGTCTGATAAACGACGGAAAAATGACTATGTCCAAAAAAACAAATTTTTCAACTTTTTTCAATTTTACCCCCGTGGGATATACATTCTACCCACACAAATTTGGAACTCTCCTGGGTTACCCTCACACATATTATTCCCTCATTTAGTGGATATTATCACAAAAAAGTGAAATTTTCAAAAATCAAGAAAATTGGCTGAAAACGACTAAATATCAAGGACATTTCCCCTATCTGAAAGTCTGATAAACGACGGAAAAATGACTATGTCCAAAAAAACAAATTTTTCAACTTTTTTCAATTTTACCCCCGTGGGATATATATTCTACCCACACACATTTGGAACTCTCCTGGGGTACCCTCACACATATTATTCCCTCATTTAGTGGATATTTTCACAAAAAAGTGAAATTTTCAAAAATCAAGAAAATTGGCTGAAAACAACTAAATATCAAGGACATTTCCCCTATCTGAAAGTCTGATAAACGACGGAAAAATGACTATGTCCAAAAAAACAAATTTTTCAACTTTTTTCAATTTTACCCCCGTGGGATATATATTCTACCTAGACACATTTGGAACTCTCCTGTGGTACCCTCACACATATTATTCCCTCATTTAGTGGATATTTTCACAAAAAAGTGAAATTTTCAAAAATCAAGAAAATTGGCTGAAAATGACTAAATATCAAGGTCTCATTGGGCGAGTCGCTCTGGAACTGAAATCGGAACGTTCACTGACATTTGACCTATCTGAAAGTCTGATAAACGACGGAAAAATGACTATGTCCAAAAAAAAAATTTTTCAACTTTTTTCAATTTTACCCTCATGGGATATATATTCTACCCACACACATTTGGAACTCTCCTGGGGTACCCTCACACATATTATTCCCTCATTTAGTGGATATTTTCACAAAAAAGTGAAATTTTCAAAAATCAAGAAAATTGGCTGAAAACGACTAAATATCAACGTCTCATTGGGCAAATCGCTCTGGAACTGAAATCGGAACGCTCACTGACATTTCCCCTATCTGAAAGTCTGATAAACGATGGAAAAATGACTATGTCCAAAAAAAAAATTTTTTTCAACTTTTTTCAATTTTACCCCCGAGGGATATATATTCTACCCACACACATTTGGAGCTCTCCTGGGGTACCCTCACACATATTATTCCCTCATTTAGTGGATATTATCACAAAAAAGTGAAATTTTCAAAAATCAAGAAAATTGGCTGAAAACGACTAAATATCAAGGACATTTCCCCTATCTGAAAGTCTGATAAACGACGGAAAAATGACTATGTCCAAAAAAACAAATTTTTCAACTTTTTTCAATTTTACCCCCGTGGGATATATATTCTACCCACACACATTTGGAACTCTCCTGGGGTACCCTCACACATATTATTCCCTCATTTAGTGGATATTTTCACAAAAAAGTGAAATTTTCAAAAATCAAGAAAATTGGCTGAAAACAACTAAATATCAAGGACATTTCCCCTATCTGAAAGTCTGATAAACGTTGGAAAAATGACTAAGTCCAAAAAAAAAATTTTTTCAACTTTTTTCAATTTTACCCCCGTGGGATATCTATTCTACCCACACACATTTGGAACTCTCCTGGGGTACCCTCACACATATTATTCCCTCATTTAGTGGATATTTTCACAAAAAAGTGAAATTTTCAAAAATCCAGAAAATTGGCTGAAAACGAGTAAATATCAAGGTCTCATTGGGCGAATCGTTCTGGAACTGAAATCGGAAAGCTCACTGACATTTCCCCTATCTGAAAGTCTGATAAACGTTGGAAAAATGACTAAGTCCAAAAAAAAATTTTTTTCAACTTTTTTTAATTTTACCCCCGTGGGATATATATTCTACCCACACACATTTGGAACTCTCCTGGGGTACCCTCACACATATTATTCCCTCATTTAGTGGATATTTTCACAAAAAAGTGAAATTTTCAAAAATCCAGAAAATTGGCTGAAAACATCTAAATATCAAGGTCTCATTGGGCGAATCGCTCTGGAACTGAAATCGGAACATTCACTGACATTTGACCTATCTGAAAGTCTGATAAACGACAGAAAAATGACTATGTCTAAAAAAACAAATTTTTCAACTTTTTTCAATTTTACCCCCGTGGGATATATATTCTACCCACACACATTTGGAACTCTCCTGGGGTACCCTCACACATATTATTCCCTCATTTAGTGGATATTTTCACAAAAAAGTGAAATTTTCAAAAATCCAGAAAATTGGCTGAAAACGACTAAATATCAAGGTCTCATTGGGCGAATCGCTCTGGAACTGAAATCGGAACGCTCACTGACATTTCCCCTATCTGAAAGTCTGATAAATGTTGGAAAAATGACTAAGTCCAAAAAAAAAATTTTTTTAAATTTTTTCAATTTTACCCCTGTGGGATATATATTCTACCCACACACATTTGGAACTCTCCTGGGGTACCCTCACACATATTATTCCCTCATTTAGTGGATATTTTCACAAAAAAGTGAAATTTTCAAAAATCCAGAAAATTGGCTGAAAACGACTAAATATCAAGGTCTCATTGGGTGAATCGCTCTGGAACTGAAATCGGAACGCTCACTGACATTTCCCCTATCTGAAAGTCTGATAAACATTGGAAAAATGACTAAGTCCAAAAAAAAATTTTTTTCAACTTTTTTCAATTTTACCCCCGTGGGATATATATTCTACCCACACACATTTGGAACTCTCGTGGGTTACCCTCACACATATTATTCCCTCATTTAGTGGATATTTTCACAAAAAAGTGAAATTTTCAAAAATCCAGAAAATTGGCTGAAAACGACTAAATATCAAGGAATCATTGGGCGAATCGCTCTGGAACTGAAATCGGAACGCTCACTGACATTTCCCCTATCTGAAAGTCTGATAAACGACGGAAAAATGACTAAGTCCAAAAAAAAATTTTTTTCAACTTTTTTCAATTTTACCCCTGTGGGATATATATTCTACCCACACACATTTGGAACTCTCCTGGGGTACCCTCACACATATTATTCCCTCATTTAGTGGATATTTTCACAAAAAAGTGAAATTTTCAAAAATCCAGAAAATTGGCTGAAAACGACTAAATATCAAGGTCTCATTGGGCGAATCGCTCTGGAACTGAAATCGGAACGCTCACTGACATTTCCCCTATCTGAAAGTCTGATAAACGTTGGAAAAATGACTAAGTCCAAAAAAAAAATTTTTTCAACTTTTTTCAATTTTACAGCCGTGGGATATATATTCTACCCACACACATTTGGAACTCTCCTGGGGTACCCTCACACATATTATTCCCTCATTTAGTGGATATTTTCACAAAAAAGTGAAATTTTCAAAAATCCAGAAAATTGGCTGAAAACGACTAAATATCAAGGTCTCATTGGGTGAATCGCTCTGGAACTGAAATCGGAACGCTCACTGACATTTCCCCTATCTGAAAGTCTGATAAACATTGGAAAAATGACTAAGTCCAAAAAAAAATTTTTTTCAACTTTTTTCAATTTTACCCCCGTGGGATATATATTCTACCCACACACATTTGGAACTCTCCTGGGGTACCCTCACACATATTATTCCCTCATTTAGTGGATATTTTCACAAAAAAGTGAAATTTTCAAAAATCCAGAAAAATGGATAAAAAGGACTACATATCAAGGAATCATTGGGAGAATCGCTCTGGAACTGAAATCGGAATGCTCACTGACATTTCCCCTATCTGAAAGTCTGATAAACGTTGGAAAAATGACTAAGTCCAAAAAAAAATTTTTTTCAACTTTTTTCAATTTTACCCCCGTGGGATATATATTCTACCCACACACATTTGGAACTCTCCTGGGGTACCCTCACACATATTATTCCCTCATTTAGTGGATATTTTCACAAAACAGTGAAATTTTCAAAAATCCAGAAAATTGGCTGAAAACGACTAAATATCAAGGTCACATTGGGCGAATCGCTCTGGAACTGAAATCGGAACGCTCACTGACATTTCCCCTATCTGAAAGTCTGATAAAAGTTGGAAAAATGACTAAGTCCAAAAAAAAATTTTTTTCAACTTTTTTCAATTTTACCCCCGTGGGATATATATTCTACCCACACACATTTGGAACTCTCGTGGGTTACCCTCACACATATTATTCCCTCATTTAGTGGATATTTTCACAAAAAAGTGAAATTTTCAAAAATTCAGAAAATTGGCTGAAAACGACTAAATATCAAGGAATCATTGGGCGAATCGCTCTGGAACTGAAATCGGAATGCTCACTGACATTTCCCCTATCTGAAAGTCTGATAAACACCAGAAAAATAAATAAGTCGAAAAAAAAATTTTTTTCAACTTTTTTCAATTTTACCCCCGTGGGATATATATTCTACCCACACACATTTGGAACTCTCCTGGGTTACCCTCACACATATTATTCCCTCATTTAGTGGATATTTTCACAAAAAAGTGAAATTTTCAAAAATCCAGAAAATTGGCTGAAAACGACTAAATATCAAGGTCTCATTGGGCGAATCGCTCTGGAACTGAAATCGGAACATTCACTGACATTTGACCTATCTGAAAGTCTGATAAACGACGGAAAAATGACTATGTCCAAAAAAACAAATTTTTCAACTTTTTTCAATTTTACCCCCGTGGGATATATATTCTACCCACACACATTTGGAACTCTCCTGGGTTACCCTCACACATATTATTCCCTCATTTAGTGGATATTATCACAAAAAAGTGAAATTTTCAAAAATCAAGAAAATTGGCTGAAAACGACTAAATATCAAGGACATTTCCCCTATCTGAAAGTCTGATAAACGACGGAAAAATGACTATGTCCAAAAAAACAAATTTTTCAACTTTTTTCAATTTTACCCCCGTGGGATATATATTCTACCCACACACATTTGGAACTCTCCTGGGGTACCCTCACACATATTATTCCCTCATTTAGTGGATATTTTCACAAAAAAGTGAAATTTTCAAAAATCAAGAAAATTGGCTGAAAACGACTAAATATCAAGGACATTTCCCCTATCTGAAAGTCTGATAAACGACGGAAAAATGACTATGTCCAAAAAAACTAATTTTTCAACTTTTTTCAATTTTACCCCCGTGGGATATATATTCTACCTAGACACATTTGGAACTCTCCTGTGGTACCCTCACACATATTATTCCCTCATTTAGTGGATATTTTCACAAAAAAGTGAAATTTTCAAAAATCAAGAAAATTGGCTGAAAACGACTAAATATCAACATCTCATTGGGCAAATCGCTCTGGAACTGAAATCGGAATGCTCACTGACATTTCCCCTATCTGAAAGTCTGATAAACGTTGGAAAAATGACTAAGTCCAAAAAAAAATTTTTTTCAACTTTTTTCAATTTTACCCCCGTGGGATATATATTCTACCCACACACATTTGGAACTCTCCTGGGGTACCCTCACACATATTATTCCCTCATTTAGTGGATATTTTCACAAAAAAGTGAAATTTTCAAAAATCAAGAAAATTGGCTGAAAACGACTAAATATCAAGGTCTCATTGAGCGAATCGCTCTGGAACTGAAATCGGAACGCTCACTGACATTTCCCCTATCTGAAAGTCTGATTAACGTTGGAAAAATGACTAAGTCCAAAAAAAAATTTTTTTCAACTTTTTTCAATTTTACCCCCGTGGGATATATATTCTACCCACACACATTTGGAACTCTCGTGGGTTACCCTCACACATATTATTCCCTCATTTAGTGGATATTTTCACAAAAAAGTGAAATTTTCAAAAATCCAGAAAATTGGCTGAAAACGACTAAATATCAAGGAATCATTGGGCGAATCGCTCTGGAACTGAAATCGGAACGCTCACTGACATTTCCCCTATCTGAAAGTCTGATAAACGTTGGAAAAATGACTAAGTCCAAAAAAAAATTTTTTTCAACTTTATTCAATTTTACAGCCGTGGGATATATATTCTACCCACACACATTTGGAACTCTCCTGGGTTACCCTCACACATATTATTCCCTCATTTAGTGGATATTTTCACAAAAAAGTGAAATTTTCAAAAATCCAGAAAATTGGCTGAAAACGACTAAATATCAAGGTCTCATTGGGCGAATCGCTCTGGAACTGAAATCGGAACATTCACTGACATTTGACCTATCTGAAAGTCTGATAAACGACGGAAAAATGACTATGTCCAAAAAAACAAATTTTTCAACTTTTTTCAATTTTACCCCCGTGGGATATACATTCTACCCACACACATTTGGAACTCTCCTGGGTTACCCTCACACATATTATTCCCTCATTTAGTGGATATTATCACAAAAAAGTGAAATTTTCAAAAATCAAGAAAATTGGCTGAAAACGACTAAATATCAAGGACATTTCCCCTATCTGAAAGTCTGATAAACGACGGAAAAATGACTATGTCCAAAAAAACAAATTTTTCAACTTTTTTCAATTTTACCCCCGTGGGATATATATTCTACCCACACACATTTGGAACTCTCCTGGGGTACCCTCACACATATTATTCCCTCATTTAGTGGATATTTTCACAAAAAAGTGAAATTTTCAAAAATCAAGAAAATTGGCTGAAAATGACTAAATATCAAGGTCTCATTGGGCGAGTCGCTCTGGAACTGAAATCGGAACGTTCACTGACATTTGACCTATCTGAAAGTCTGATAAACGACGGAAAAATGACTATGTCCAAAAAAAAAATTTTTCAACTTTTTTCAATTTTACCCTCATGGGATATATATTCTACCCACACACATTTGGAACTCTCCTGGGGTACCCTCACACATATTATTCCCTCATTTAGTGGATATTTTCACAAAAAAGTGAAATTTTCAAAAATCAAGAAAATTGGCTGAAAACGACTAAATATCAACGTCTCATTGGGCAAATCGCTCTGGAACTGAAATCGGAACGCTCACTGACATTTCCCCTATCTGAAAGTCTGATAAACGATGGAAAAATGACTATGTCCAAAAAAAAAATTTTTTTCAACTTTTTTCAATTTTACCCCCGAGGGATATATATTCTACCCACACACATTTGGAGCTCTCCTGGGGAACCCTCACACATATTATTCCCTCATTTAGTGGATATTTTCACAAAAAAGTGAAATTTTGAAAAATCCAGAAAATTGGCTGAAAACGACTAAATATCAAGGTCTCATTGGGCAAATCGCTCGGGAACTGAAATCGGAACGCTCACTGACATTTCCCCTATCTGAAAGTCTGATAAACGTTGGAAAAATGACTATGTCCAAAAAAACAAATTTTTCAACTTTTCTAAATTTTACCCCCGTGGGATATATATTCCACCCACACACATTTGGAACTCTCCTGGGTTACCCTCACACATATTATTCCCTCATTTAGTGGATATTTTCACAAAAAAGTGAAATTTTCAAAATTCAAGAAAATTGGCTGAAAACGACTAAATATCGTCTCATTGGGCGAATCGCTCTGGAACTGAAATCGGAACGCTCACTGACATTTCCGCTATCTGAAAGTCTGATAAACGTTGGAAAAATGATTAAGTCCAAAAAAAATTTTTTTAAAATTTTTTCAATTTTACCCCCGTGAGATATATATTCTCCCCACACACATTTGGAACTCTCCTGGGGTACCCTCACACATATTATTCCCTCATTTAGTGGATATTTTCACAAAAAAGTGAAATTTTCAAAAATCCAGAAAATTGACTGAAAACGACTAAATATCAAGGTCTCATTGGGCGAATCGCTCTGGAACTGAAATCGGAATGCTCACTGACATTTCCCCTATCTGAAAGTCTGATAAACGTTGGAAAAATGACTAAGTCCAAAAAAAAAATTTTTTCAACTTTTTTCAATTTTACCCCCGTGGGATATATATTCTACCCACACACATTTGGAACTCTCCTGGGGTACCCTCACACATATTATTCCCTCATTTAGTGGATATTTTCACAAAAAAGTGAAATTTTCAAAAATCCAGAAAATTGGCTGAAAACGACTAAATATCAAGGTCTCATTGGGCGAATCGCTCTGGAACTGAAATCGGAACGCTCACTGACATTTCCCCTATCTGAAAGTCTGATAAACGTTGGAAAAATGACTAAGTCCAAAAAAATTTTTTTTAAAATTTTTTCAATTTTACCCCCGTGGGATATCTATTCTACCCACACACATTTGGAACTCTCCTGGGGTACCCTCACACATATTATTCCCTCATTTAGTGGATATTTTCACAAAAAAGTGAAATTTTCTAAAATCCAGAAAATTGGCTGAAAACGACTAAATATCAAGGTCTCATTGGGCGAATCGTTCTGGAACTGAAATCGGAAAGCTCACTGACATTTCCCCTATCTGAAAGTCTGATAAACGTTGGAAAAATGACTAAGTCCAAAAAAAAATTTTTTTCAACTTTTTTTAATTTTACCCCCGTGGGATATATATTCTACCCACACACATTTGGAACTCTCCTGGGGTACCCTCACACATATTATTCCCTCATTTAGTGGATATTTTCACAAAAAAGTGAAATTTTCAAAAATCCAGAAAATTGGCTGAAAACAACTAAATATCAAGGTCTCATTGGGCGAATCGCTCTGGAACTGAAATCGGAACATTCACTGACATTTGACCTATCTGAAAGTCTGATAAACGACAGAAAAATGACTATGTCTAAAAAAACAAATTTTTCAACTTTTTTCAATTTTACCCCCGTGGGATATATATTCTACCCACACACATTTGGAACTCTCGTGGGTTACCCTCACACATATTATTCCCTCATTTAGTGGATATTTTCACAAAAAAGTGAAATTTTCAAAAATCCAGAAAATTGGCTGAAAACGACTAAATATCAAGGAATCATTGGGCGAATCGCTCTGGAACTGAAATCGGAACGCTCACTGACATTTCCCCTATCTGAAAGTCTGATAAACGTTGGAAAAATGACTAAGTCCAAAAAAAATTTTTTTTCAACTTTTTTCAATTTTACCCCCGTGGGATATATATTCTACCCACACACATTTGGAACTCTCCTGGGGTACCCTCACACATATTATTCCCTCATTTAGTGGATATTTTCACAAAAAAGTGAAATTTTCAAAAATCCAGAAAATTGGCTGAAAACGACTAAATATCAAGGAATCATTGGGCGAATCGCTCTGGAACTGAAATCGGAACGCTCACTGACATTTCCCCTATCTGAAAGTCTGATAAACGACGGAAAAATGACTAAGTCCAAAAAAAAATTTTTTTCAACTTTTTTCAATTTTACCCCCGTGGGATATATATTCTACCCACACACATTTGGAACTCTCGTGGGTTACCCTCACACATATTATTCCCTCATTTAGTGGATATTTTCACAAAAAAGTGAAATTTTCAAAAATCCAGAAAATTGGCTGAAAACTACTAAATATCAAGGAATCATTGGGCGAATCGCTCTGGAACTGAAATCGGAACGCTCACTGACATTTCCCCTATCTGAAAGTCTGATAAACGACGGAAAAATGACTATGTCCAAAAAAAAATTTTTTTCAACTTTTTTCAATTTTACCCCCGAGGGATATATATTCTACCCACACACATTTGGAACTCTCCTGGGGTACCCTCACACATATTATTCCCTCATTTAGTGGATATTTTCACAAAAAAGTGAAATTTTCAAAAATCCAGAAAATTGGCTGAAAACAACTAAATATCAAGGTCTCATTGGGCGAATCGCTCTGGAACTGAAATCGGAACATTCACTGACATTTGACCTATCTGAAAGTCTGATAAACGACGGAAAAATGACTATGTCTAAAAAAACAAATTTTTCAACTTTTTTCAATTTTACCCCCGTGGGATATATATTCTACCCACACACATTTGGAACTCTCCTGGGGTACCCTCACACATATTATTCCCTCATTTAGTGGATATTTTCACAAAAAAGTGAAATTTTCAAAAATCCAGAAAATTGGCTGAAAACGACTAAATATCAAGGTCTCATTGGGCGAATCGCTCTGGAACTGAAATCGGAACGCTCACTGACATTTCCCCTATCTGAAAGTCTGATAAACGTTGGAAAAATGACTAAGTCCAAAAAAAAAATTTTTTCAACTTTTTTCAATTTTACAGCCGTGGGATATATATTCTACCCACACACATTTGGAACTCTCCTGGGTTACCCTCACACATATTATTCCCTCATTTAGTGGATATTTTCACAAAAAAGTGAAATTTTCAAAAATCCAGAAAATTGGCTGAAAACGACTAAATATCAAGGTCTCATTGGGCGAATCACTCTGGAACTGAAATCGGAACGCTCACTGACATTTCCCCTATCTGAAAGTCTGATAAACATTGGAAAAATGACTAAGTCCAAAAAAAAATTTTTTCAACTTTTTTCAATTTTACCCCCGTGGGATATATATTCTACCCACACACATTTGGAACTCTCCTGGGGTACCCTCACACATATTATTCCCTCATTTAGTGGATATTTTCACAAAACAGTGAAATTTTCAAAAATCCAGAAAATTGGCTGAAAACGACTAAATATCAAGGTCACATTGGGCGAATCGCTCTGGAACTGAAATCGGAACGCTCACTGACATTTCCCCTATCTGAAAGTCTGATAAAAGTTGGAAAAATGACTAAGTCCAAAAAAAAATTTTTTTCAACTTTTTTCAATTTTACCCCCGTGGGATATATATTCTACCCACACACATTTGGAACTCTCGTGGGTTACCCTCACACATATTATTCCCTCATTTAGTGGATATTTTCACAAAAAAGTGAAATTTTCAAAAATTCAGAAAATTGGCTGAAAACGACTAAATATCAAGGAATCATTGGGCGAATCGCTCTGGAACTGAAATCGGAATGCTCACTGACATTTCCCCTATCTGAAAGTCTGATAAACACCAGAAAAATAAATAAGTCGAAAAAAAAATTTTTTTCAACTTTTTTCAATTTTACCCCCGTGGGATATATATTCTACCCACACACATTTGGAACTCTCCTGGGTTACCCTCACACATATTATTCCCTCATTTAGTGGATATTTTCACAAAAAAGTGAAATTTTCAAAAATCCAGAAAATTGGCTGAAAACGACTAAATATCAAGGTCTCATTGGGCGAATCGCTCTGGAACTGAAATCGGAACATTCACTGACATTTGACCTATCTGAAAGTCTGATAAACGACGGAAAAATGACTATGTCCAAAAAAACAAATTTTTCAACTTTTTTCAATTTTACCCCCGTGGGATATATATTCTACCCACACACATTTGGAACTCTCCTGGGTTACCCTCACACATATTATTCCCTCATTTAGTGGATATTATCACAAAAAAGTGAAATTTTCAAAAATCAAGAAAATTGGCTGAAAACGACTAAATATCAAGGACATTTCCCCTATCTGAAAGTCTGATAAACGACGGAAAAATGACTATGTCCAAAAAAACAAATTTTTCAACTTTTTTCAATTTTACCCCCGTGGGATATATATTCTACCCACACACATTTGGAACTCTCCTGGGGTACCCTCACACATATTATTCCCTCATTTAGTGGATATTTTCACAAAAAAGTGAAATTTTCAAAAATCAAGAAAATTGGCTGAAAACGACTAAATATCAAGGACATTTCCCCTATCTGAAAGTCTGATAAACGACGGAAAAATGACTATGTCCAAAAAAACTAATTTTTCAACTTTTTTCAATTTTACCCCCGTGGGATATATATTCTACCTAGACACATTTGGAACTCTCCTGTGGTACCCTCACACATATTATTCCCTCATTTAGTGGATATTTTCACAAAAAAGTGAAATTTTCAAAAATCAAGAAAATTGGCTGAAAACGACTAAATATCAACATCTCATTGGGCAAATCGCTCTGGAACTGAAATCGGAATGCTCACTGACATTTCCCCTATCTGAAAGTCTGATAAACGTTGGAAAAATGACTAAGTCCAAAAAAAAATTTTTTTCAACTTTTTTCAATTTTACCCCCGTGGGATATATATTCTACCCACACACATTTGGAACTCTCCTGGGGTACCCTCACACATATTATTCCCTCATTTAGTGGATATTTTCACAAAAAAGTGAAATTTTCAAAAATCAAGAAAATTGGCTGAAAACGACTAAATATCAAGGTCTCATTGAGCGAATCGCTCTGGAACTGAAATCGGAACGCTCACTGACATTTCCCCTATCTGAAAGTCTGATTAACGTTGGAAAAATGACTAAGTCCAAAAAAAAATTTTTTTCAACTTTTTTCAATTTTACCCCCGTGGGATATATATTCTACCCACACACATTTGGAACTCTCGTGGGTTACCCTCACACATATTATTCCCTCATTTAGTGGATATTTTCACAAAAAAGTGAAATTTTCAAAAATCCAGAAAATTGGCTGAAAACGACTAAATATCAAGGAATCATTGGGCGAATCGCTCTGGAACTGAAATCGGAACGCTCACTGACATTTCCCCTATCTGAAAGTCTGATAAACGTTGGAAAAATGACTAAGTCCAAAAAAAAATTTTTTTCAACTTTATTCAATTTTACAGCCGTGGGATATATATTCTACCCACACACATTTGGAACTCTCCTGGGTTACCCTCACACATATTATTCCCTCATTTAGTGGATATTTTCACAAAAAAGTGAAATTTTCAAAAATCCAGAAAATTGGCTGAAAACGACTAAATATCAAGGTCTCATTGGGCGAATCGCTCTGGAACTGAAATCGGAACATTCACTGACATTTGACCTATCTGAAAGTCTGATAAACGACGGAAAAATGACTATGTCCAAAAAAACAAATTTTTCAACTTTTTTCAATTTTACCCCCGTGGGATATACATTCTACCCACACACATTTGGAACTCTCCTGGGTTACCCTCACACATATTATTCCCTCATTTAGTGGATATTATCACAAAAAAGTGAAATTTTCAAAAATCAAGAAAATTGGCTGAAAACGACTAAATATCAAGGACATTTCCCCTATCTGAAAGTCTGATAAACGACGGAAAAATGACTATGTCCAAAAAAACAAATTTTTCAACTTTTTTCAATTTTACCCCCGTGGGATATATATTCTACCCACACACATTTGGAACTCTCCTGGGGTACCCTCACACATATTATTCCCTCATTTAGTGGATATTTTCACAAAAAAGTGAAATTTTCAAAAATCAAGAAAATTGGCTGAAAATGACTAAATATCAAGGTCTCATTGGGCGAGTCGCTCTGGAACTGAAATCGGAACGTTCACTGACATTTGACCTATCTGAAAGTCTGATAAACGACGGAAAAATGACTATGTCCAAAAAAAAAATTTTTCAACTTTTTTCAATTTTACCCTCATGGGATATATATTCTACCCACACACATTTGGAACTCTCCTGGGGTACCCTCACACATATTATTCCCTCATTTAGTGGATATTTTCACAAAAAAGTGAAATTTTCAAAAATCAAGAAAATTGGCTGAAAACGACTAAATATCAACGTCTCATTGGGCAAATCGCTCTGGAACTGAAATCGGAACGCTCACTGACATTTCCCCTATCTGAAAGTCTGATAAACGATGGAAAAATGACTATGTCCAAAAAAAAAATTTTTTTCAACTTTTTTCAATTTTACCCCCGAGGGATATATATTCTACCCACACACATTTGGAGCTCTCCTGGGGAACCCTCACACATATTATTCCCTCATTTAGTGGATATTTTCACAAAAAAGTGAAATTTTGAAAAATCCAGAAAATTGGCTGAAAACGACTAAATATCAAGGTCTCATTGGGCAAATCGCTCGGGAACTGAAATCGGAACGCTCACTGACATTTCCCCTATCTGAAAGTCTGATAAACGTTGGAAAAATGACTATGTCCAAAAAAACAAATTTTTCAACTTTTCTAAATTTTACCCCCGTGGGATATATATTCCACCCACACACATTTGGAACTCTCCTGGGTTACCCTCACACATATTATTCCCTCATTTAGTGGATATTTTCACAAAAAAGTGAAATTTTCAAAATTCAAGAAAATTGGCTGAAAACGACTAAATATCGTCTCATTGGGCGAATCGCTCTGGAACTGAAATCGGAACGCTCACTGACATTTCCGCTATCTGAAAGTCTGATAAACGTTGGAAAAATGATTAAGTCCAAAAAAAATTTTTTTAAAATTTTTTCAATTTTACCCCCGTGAGATATATATTCTCCCCACACACATTTGGAACTCTCCTGGGGTACCCTCACACATATTATTCCCTCATTTAGTGGATATTTTCACAAAAAAGTGAAATTTTCAAAAATCCAGAAAATTGACTGAAAACGACTAAATATCAAGGTCTCATTGGGCGAATCGCTCTGGAACTGAAATCGGAATGCTCACTGACATTTCCCCTATCTGAAAGTCTGATAAACGTTGGAAAAATGACTAAGTCCAAAAAAAAAATTTTTTCAACTTTTTTCAATTTTACCCCCGTGGGATATATATTCTACCCACACACATTTGGAACTCTCCTGGGGTACCCTCACACATATTATTCCCTCATTTAGTGGATATTTTCACAAAAAAGTGAAATTTTCAAAAATCCAGAAAATTGGCTGAAAACGACTAAATATCAAGGTCTCATTGGGCGAATCGCTCTGGAACTGAAATCGGAACGCTCACTGACATTTCCCCTATCTGAAAGTCTGATAAACGTTGGAAAAATGACTAAGTCCAAAAAAATTTTTTTTAAAATTTTTTCAATTTTACCCCCGTGGGATATCTATTCTACCCACACACATTTGGAACTCTCCTGGGGTACCCTCACACATATTATTCCCTCATTTAGTGGATATTTTCACAAAAAAGTGAAATTTTCTAAAATCCAGAAAATTGGCTGAAAACGACTAAATATCAAGGTCTCATTGGGCGAATCGTTCTGGAACTGAAATCGGAAAGCTCACTGACATTTCCCCTATCTGAAAGTCTGATAAACGTTGGAAAAATGACTAAGTCCAAAAAAAAATTTTTTTCAACTTTTTTTAATTTTACCCCCGTGGGATATATATTCTACCCACACACATTTGGAACTCTCCTGGGGTACCCTCACACATATTATTCCCTCATTTAGTGGATATTTTCACAAAAAAGTGAAATTTTCAAAAATCCAGAAAATTGGCTGAAAACAACTAAATATCAAGGTCTCATTGGGCGAATCGCTCTGGAACTGAAATCGGAACATTCACTGACATTTGACCTATCTGAAAGTCTGATAAACGACAGAAAAATGACTATGTCTAAAAAAACAAATTTTTCAACTTTTTTCAATTTTACCCCCGTGGGATATATATTCTACCCACACACATTTGGAACTCTCGTGGGTTACCCTCACACATATTATTCCCTCATTTAGTGGATATTTTCACAAAAAAGTGAAATTTTCAAAAATCCAGAAAATTGGCTGAAAACGACTAAATATCAAGGAATCATTGGGCGAATCGCTCTGGAACTGAAATCGGAACGCTCACTGACATTTCCCCTATCTGAAAGTCTGATAAACGTTGGAAAAATGACTAAGTCCAAAAAAAATTTTTTTTCAACTTTTTTCAATTTTACCCCCGTGGGATATATATTCTACCCACACACATTTGGAACTCTCCTGGGGTACCCTCACACATATTATTCCCTCATTTAGTGGATATTTTCACAAAAAAGTGAAATTTTCAAAAATCCAGAAAATTGGCTGAAAACGACTAAATATCAAGGAATCATTGGGCGAATCGCTCTGGAACTGAAATCGGAACGCTCACTGACATTTCCCCTATCTGAAAGTCTGATAAACGACGGAAAAATGACTAAGTCCAAAAAAAAATTTTTTTCAACTTTTTTCAATTTTACCCCCGTGGGATATATATTCTACCCACACACATTTGGAACTCTCGTGGGTTACCCTCACACATATTATTCCCTCATTTAGTGGATATTTTCACAAAAAAGTGAAATTTTCAAAAATCCAGAAAATTGGCTGAAAACTACTAAATATCAAGGAATCATTGGGCGAATCGCTCTGGAACTGAAATCGGAACGCTCACTGACATTTCCCCTATCTGAAAGTCTGATAAACGACGGAAAAATGACTATGTCCAAAAAAAAAATTTTTTTCAACTTTTTTCAATTTTACCCCCGAGGGATATATATTCTACCCACACACATTTGGAACTCTCCTGGGGTACCCTCACACATATTATTCCCTCATTTAGTGGATATTTTCACAAAAAAGTGAAATTTTCAAAAATCCAGAAAATTGGCTGAAAACAACTAAATATCAAGGTCTCATTGGGCGAATCGCTCTGGAACTGAAATCGGAACATTCACTGACATTTGACCTATCTGAAAGTCTGATAAACGACGGAAAAATGACTATGTCTAAAAAAACAAATTTTTCAACTTTTTTCAATTTTACCCCCGTGGGATATATATTCTACCCACACACATTTGGAACTCTCCTGGGGTACCCTCACACATATTATTCCCTCATTTAGTGGATATTTTCACAAAAAAGTGAAATTTTCAAAAATCCAGAAAATTGGCTGAAAACGACTAAATATCAAGGTCTCATTGGGCGAATCGCTCTGGAACTGAAATCGGAACGCTCACTGACATTTCCCCTATCTGAAAGTCTGATAAACGTTGGAAAAATGACTAAGTCCAAAAAAAAAATTTTTTCAACTTTTTTCAATTTTACAGCCGTGGGATATATATTCTACCCACACACATTTGGAACTCTCCTGGGTTACCCTCACACATATTATTCCCTCATTTAGTGGATATTTTCACAAAAAAGTGAAATTTTCAAAAATCCAGAAAATTGGCTGAAAACGACTAAATATCAAGGTCTCATTGGGCGAATCACTCTGGAACTGAAATCGGAACGCTCACTGACATTTCCCCTATCTGAAAGTCTGATAAACATTGGAAAAATGACTAAGTCCAAAAAAAAATTTTTTCAACTTTTTTCAATTTTACCCCCGTGGGATATATATTCTACCCACACACATTTGGAACTCTCCTGGGGTACCCTCACACATATTATTCCCTCATTTAGTGGATATTTTCACAAAAAAGTGAAATTTTCAAAAATCCAGAAAATTGGCTGAAAACGACTAAATATCAAGGTCTCATTGGGCGAATCGCTCTGGAACTGAAATCAGAACGCTCACTGACATTTCCCCTATCTGAAAGTCTGATAAACATTGGAAAAATGACTAAGTCCAAAAAAAATTTTTTTTCAACTTTTTTCAATTTTACCCCCGTGGGATATATATTCTACCCACACACATTTGGAACTCTCGTGGGTTACCCTCACACATATTATTCCCTCATTTAGTGGATATTTTCACAAAAAAGTGAAATTTTCAAAAATCCAGAAAATTGGCTGAAAACGACTAAATATCAAGGAATCATTGGGCGAATCGCTCTGGAACTGAAATCGAAACGCTCACTGACATTTCCCCTATCTGAAAGTCTGATAAACATTGGAAAAATGACTAAGTCCAAAAAAAAAATTTTTTCAACTTTTTTCAATTTTACCCCCGTGGGATATATATTCTACCCACACACATTTGGAACTCTCGTGGGTTACCCTCACACATATTATTCCCTCATTTAGTGGATATTTTCACAAAAAAGTGAAATTTTCAAAAATCCAGAAAATTGGCTGAAAACGACTAAATATCAAGGAATCATTGGGCGAATCGCTCTGGAACTGAAATCGGAACGCTCACTGACATTTCCCCTATCTGAAAGTCTGATAAACGTTGGAAAAATGACTAAGTCCAAAAAAAAATTTTTTTCAACTTTTTTCAATTTTACCCCCGTGGGATATATATTCTACCCACACACATTTGGAACTCTCCTGGGGTACCCTCACACATATTATTCCCTCATTTAGTGGATATTTTCACAAAAAAGTGAAATTTTCAAAAATCCAGAAAATTGGCTGAAAACGACTAAATATCAAGGTCTCATTGGGCGAATCGCTCTGGAACTGAAATCGGAACGCTCACTGACATTTCCCCTATCTGAAAGTCTGATAAACATTGGAAAAATGACTAAGTCCAAAAAAAAATTTTTTTCAACTTTTTTCAATTTTACCCCCGTGGGATATATATTCTACCCACACACATTTGGAACTCTCGTGGGTTACCCTCACACATATTATTCCCTCATTTAGTGGATATTTTCACAAAAAAGTGAAATTTTCAAAAATCCAGAAAATTGGCTGAAAACGACTAAATATCAAGGAATCATTGGGCGAATCGCTCTGGAACTGAAATCGGAACGCTCACTGACATTTCCCCTATCTGAAAGTCTGATAAACGTTGGAAAAATGACTAAGTCCAAAAAAAAATTTTTTTCAACTTTTTTCAATTTTACCCCCGTGGGATATATATTCTACCCACACACATTTGGAACTCTCGTGGGTTACCCTCACACATATTATTCCCTCATTTAGTGGATATTTTCACAAAAAAGTGAAATTTTCAAAAATCCAGAAAATTGGCTGAAAACGACTAAATATCAAGGTCTCATTGGGCAAATCGCTCTGGAACTGAAATCGGAACGCTCACTGACATTTCCCCTATCTGAAAGTCTGATAAACGTTGGAAAAATGACTAAGTCCAAAAAAAAATTTTTTTACATTTTTTCAATTTTACCCCCGTGGGATATATATTCTACCCACACACATTTGGAACTCTCCTGGGGTACCCTCACACATATTATTCCCTCATTTAGTGGATATTTTCACAAAAAAGTGAAATTTTCAAAAATCCAGAAAATTGGCTGAAAACGACTAAATATCAAGGTCTCATTGGTCGAATCGCTCTGGAACTGAAATCGGAACGCTCACTGACATTTCCCCTATCTGAAAGTCTGATAAACGTTGGAAAAATGACTAAGTCCAAAAAAAAATTTTTTTCAACTTTTTTCAATTTTACAGCCGTGGGATATATATTCTACCCACACACATTTGGAACTCTCCTGGGTTACCCTCACACATATTATTCCCTCATTTAGTGGATATTTTCACAAAAAAGTGAAATTTTCAAAAATCAAGAAAATTGGCTGAAAACGACTAAATATCAAGGTCTCATTGGGCGAATCGCTCTGGAACTGAAATCGGAACGCTCACTGACATTTCCCCTATCTGAAAGTCTGATAAACATTGGAAAAATGACTAAGTCCAAAAAAAAATTTTTTTCAACTTTTTTCAATTTTACCCCCGTGGGATATATATTCTACCCACACACATTTGGAACTCTCGTGGGTTACCCTCACACATATTATTCCCTCATTTAGTGGATATTTTCACAAAAAAGTGAAATTTTCAAAAATCCAGAAAATTGGCTGAAAACGACTAAATATCAAGGAATCATTGGGCGAATCGCTCTGGAACTGAAATCGGAACGCTCACTGACATTTCCCCTATCTGAAAGTCTGATAAACGTTGGAAAAATGACTAAGTCCAAAGAAAAATTTTTTTCAACTTTTTTCAATTTTACCCTCGTGGGATATATATTCTACCCACACACATTTGGAACTCTCGTGGGTTACCCTCACACATATTATTCCCTCATTTAGTGGATATTTTCACAAAAAAGTGAAATTTTCAAAAATCCAGAAAATTGGCTGAAAACGACTAAATATCAAGGAATCATTGGGCAAATCGCTCTGGAACTGAAATCGGAACGCTCACTGACATTTCCCCTATCTGAAAGTCTGATAAACGTTGGAAAAATGACTAAGTCCAAAAAAAATTTTTTTTAAATTTTTTCAATTTTACCCCCGTGGGATATATATTCTACCCACACACATTTGGAACTCTCCTGGGGTACCCTCACACATATTATTCCCTCATTTAGTGGATATTTTCACAAAAAAGTGAAATTTTCAAAAATCCAGAAAATTGACTGAAAACGACTAAATATCAAGGTCTCATTGGGCGAATCGCTCTGGAACTGAAATCGGAACGCTCACTGACATTTCCCCTATCTGAAAGTCTGATAAACGTTGGAAAAATGACTAAGTCCAAAAAAAAAATTTTTTCAACTTTTTTCAATTTTACCCCCGTGGGATATATATTCTACCCACACACATTTGGAACTCTCCTGGGGTACCCTCACACATATTATTCCCTCATTTAGTGGATATTTTCACAAAAAAGTGAAATTTTCAAAAATCCAGAAAATTGGCTGAAAACGACTAAATATCAAGGTCTCATTGGTCGAATCGCTCTGGAACTGAAATCGGAACGCTCACTGACATTTCCCCTATCTGAAAGTCTGATAAACGTTGGAAAAATGACTAAGTCCAAAAAAAATTTTTTTCAACTTTTTTCAATTTTACAGCCGTGGGATATATATTCTACCCACACACATTTGGAACTCTCCTGGGTTACCCTCACACATATTATTCCCTCATTTAGTGGATATTTTCACAAAAAAGTGAAATTTTCAAAAATCAAGAAAATTGGCTGAAAACGACTAAATATCAAGGTCTCATTGGGCGAATCGCTCTGGAACTGAAATCGGAACATTCACTGACATTTGACCTATCTGAAAGTCTGATAAACGACGGAAAAATGACTATGTCTAAAAAAACAAATTTTTCAACTTTTTTCAATTTTACCCCCGTGGGATATATATTCTACCCACACACATTTGGAACTCTCCTGGGGTACCCTCACACATATTATTCCCTCATTTAGTGGATATTTTCACAAAAAAGTGAAATTTTCAAAAATCCAGAAAATTGGCTGAAAACGACTAAATATCAAGGAATCATTGGGCGAATCGCTCTGGAACTGAAATCGGAACGCTCACTGACATTTCCCCTATCTGAAAGTCTGATAAACGTTGGAAAAATGACTAAGTCCAAAAAAAATTTTTTTTCAACTTTTTTCAATTTTACCCCCGTGGGATATATATTCTACCCACACACATTTGGAACTCTCCTGGGGTACCCTCACACATATTATTCCCTCATTTAGTGGATATTTTCACAAAAAAGTGAAATTTTCAAAAATCCAGAAAATTGGCTGAAAACGACTAAATATCAAGGTCTCATTGGGCGAATCGCTCTGGAACTGAAATCGGAACGCTCACTGACATTTCCCCTATCTGAAAGTCTGATAAACATTGGAAAAATGACTAAGTCCAAAAAAAAATTTTTTTCAACTTTTTTCAATTTTACCCCCGTGGGATATATATTCTACCCACACACATTTGGAACTCTCGTGGGTTACCCTCACACATATTATTCCCTCATTTAGTGGATATTTTCACAAAAAAGTGAAATTTTCAAAAATCCAGAAAATTGGCTGAAAACGACTAAATATCAAGGAATCATTGGGCGAATCGCTCTGGAACTGAAATCGGAACGCTCACTGACATTTCCCCTATCTGAAAGTCTGATAAACGTTGGAAAAATGACTAAGTCCAAAAAAAATTTTTTTCAACTTTTTTCAATTTTACAGCCGTGGGATATATATTCTACCCACACACATTTGGAACTCTCCTGGGTTACCCTCACACATATTATTCCCTCATTTAGTGGATATTTTCACAAAAAAGTGAAATTTTCAAAAATCAAGAAAATTGGCTGAAAACGACTAAATATCAAGGTCTCATTGGGCGAATCGCTCTGGAACTGAAATCGGAACATTCACTGACATTTGACCTATCTGAAAGTCTGATAAACGACGGAAAAATGACTATGTCTAAAAAAACAAATTTTTCAACTTTTTTCAATTTTACCCCCGTGGGATATATATTCTACCCACACACATTTGGAACTCTCCTGGGGTACCCTCACACATATTATTCCCTCATTTAGTGGATATTTTCACAAAAAAGTGAAATTTTCAAAAATCCAGAAAATTGGCTGAAAACGACTAAATATCAAGGAATCATTGGGCGAATCGCTCTGGAACTGAAATCGGAACGCTCACTGACATTTCCCCTATCTGAAAGTCTGATAAACGTTGGAAAAATGACTAAGTCCAAAAAAAATTTTTTTTCAACTTTTTTCAATTTTACCCCCGTGGGATATATATTCTACCCACACACATTTGGAACTCTCCTGGGGTACCCTCACACATATTATTCCCTCATTTAGTGGATATTTTCACAAAAAAGTGAAATTTTCAAAAATCCAGAAAATTGGCTGAAAACGACTAAATATCAAGGTCTCATTGGGCGAATCGCTCTGGAACTGAAATCGGAACGCTCACTGACATTTCCCCTATCTGAAAGTCTGATAAACATTGGAAAAATGACTAAGTCCAAAAAAAAATTTTTTTCAACTTTTTTCAATTTTACCCCCGTGGGATATATATTCTACCCACACACATTTGGAACTCTCGTGGGTTACCCTCACACATATTATTCCCTCATTTAGTGGATATTTTCACAAAAAAGTGAAATTTTCAAAAATCCAGAAAATTGGCTGAAAACGACTAAATATCAAGGAATCATTGGGCGAATCGCTCTGGAACTGAAATCGGAACGCTCACTGACATTTCCCCTATCTGAAAGTCTGATAAACGTTGGAAAAATGACTAAGTCCAAAGAAAAATTTTTTTCAACTTTTTTCAATTTTACCCTCGTGGGATATATATTCTACCCACACACATTTGGAACTCTCGTGGGTTACCCTCACACATATTATTCCCTCATTTAGTGGATATTTTCACAAAAAAGTGAAATTTTCAAAAATCCAGAAAATTGGCTGAAAACGACTAAATATCAAGGAATCATTGGGCAAATCGCTCTGGAACTGAAATCGGAACGCTCACTGACATTTCCCCTATCTGAAAGTCTGATAAACGTTGGAAAAATGACTAAGTCCAAAAAAAATTTTTTTTAAATTTTTTCAATTTTACCCCCGTGGGATATATATTCTACCCACACACATTTGGAACTCTCCTGGGGTACCCTCACACATATTATTCCCTCATTTAGTGGATATTTTCACAAAAAAGTGAAATTTTCAAAAATCCAGAAAATTGACTGAAAACGACTAAATATCAAGGTCTCATTGGGCGAATCGCTCTGGAACTGAAATCGGAACGCTCACTGACATTTCCCCTATCTGAAAGTCTGATAAACGTTGGAAAAATGACTAAGTCCAAAAAAAAAATTTTTTCAACTTTTTTCAATTTTACCCCCGTGGGATATATATTCTACCCACACACATTTGGAACTCTCCTGGGGTACCCTCACACATATTATTCCCTCATTTAGTGGATATTTTCACAAAAAAGTGAAATTTTCAAAAATCCAGAAAATTGGCTGAAAACGACTAAATATCAAGGTCTCATTGGTCGAATCGCTCTGGAACTGAAATCGGAACGCTCACTGACATTTCCCCTATCTGAAAGTCTGATAAACGTTGGAAAAATGACTAAGTCCAAAAAAAATTTTTTTCAACTTTTTTCAATTTTACAGCCGTGGGATATATATTCTACCCACACACATTTGGAACTCTCCTGGGTTACCCTCACACATATTATTCCCTCATTTAGTGGATATTTTCACAAAAAAGTGAAATTTTCAAAAATCAAGAAAATTGGCTGAAAACGACTAAATATCAAGGTCTCATTGGGCGAATCGCTCTGGAACTGAAATCGGAACATTCACTGACATTTGACCTATCTGAAAGTCTGATAAACGACGGAAAAATGACTATGTCTAAAAAAACAAATTTTTCAACTTTTTTCAATTTTACCCCCGTGGGATATATATTCTACCCACACACATTTGGAACTCTCCTGGGGTACCCTCACACATATTATTCCCTCATTTAGTGGATATTTTCACAAAAAAGTGAAATTTTCAAAAATCCAGAAAATTGGCTGAAAACGACTAAATATCAAGGAATCATTGGGCGAATCGCTCTGGAACTGAAATCGGAACGCTCACTGACATTTCCCCTATCTGAAAGTCTGATAAACGTTGGAAAAATGACTAAGTCCAAAAAAAATTTTTTTTCAACTTTTTTCAATTTTACCCCCGTGGGATATATATTCTACCCACACACATTTGGAACTCTCCTGGGGTACCCTCACACATATTATTCCCTCATTTAGTGGATATTTTCACAAAAAAGTGAAATTTTCAAAAATCCAGAAAATTGGCTGAAAACGACTAAATATCAAGGTCTCATTGGGCGAATCGCTCTGGAACTGAAATCGGAACGCTCACTGACATTTCCCCTATCTGAAAGTCTGATAAACATTGGAAAAATGACTAAGTCCAAAAAAAAATTTTTTTCAACTTTTTTCAATTTTACCCCCGTGGGATATATATTCTACCCACACACATTTGGAACTCTCGTGGGTTACCCTCACACATATTATTCCCTCATTTAGTGGATATTTTCACAAAAAAGTGAAATTTTCAAAAATCCAGAAAATTGGCTGAAAACGACTAAATATCAAGGAATCATTGGGCGAATCGCTCTGGAACTGAAATCGGAACGCTCACTGACATTTCCCCTATCTGAAAGTCTGATAAACGTTGGAAAAATGACTAAGTCCAAAAAAAATTTTTTTCAACTTTTTTCAATTTTACAGCCGTGGGATATATATTCTACCCACACACATTTGGAACTCTCCTGGGTTACCCTCACACATATTATTCCCTCATTTAGTGGATATTTTCACAAAAAAGTGAAATTTTCAAAAATCAAGAAAATTGGCTGAAAACGACTAAATATCAAGGTCTCATTGGGCGAATCGCTCTGGAACTGAAATCGGAACATTCACTGACATTTGACCTATCTGAAAGTCTGATAAACGACGGAAAAATGACTATGTCTAAAAAAACAAATTTTTCAACTACTTTTCAATTTTACCCCCGTGGGATATATATTCTACCCACACACATTTGGAACTCTCCTGGGGTACCCTCACACATATTATTCCCTCATTTAGTGGATATTTTCACAAAAAAGTGAAATTTTCAAAAATCCAGAAAATTGGCTGAAAACGACTAAATATCAAGGAATCATTGGGCGAATCGCTCTGGAACTGAAATCGGAACGCTCACTGACATTTCCCCTATCTGAAAGTCTGATAAACGTTGGAAAAATGACTAAGTCCAAAAAAAATTTTTTTTCAACTTTTTTCAATTTTACCCCCGTGGGATATATATTCTACCCACACACATTTGGAACTCTCCTGGGGTACCCTCACACATATTATTCCCTCATTTAGTGGATATTTTCACAAAAAAGTGAAATTTTCAAAAATCCAGAAAATTGGCTGAAAACGACTAAATATCAAGGTCTCATTGGGCGAATCGCTCTGGAACTGAAATCGGAACGCTCACTGACATTTCCCCTATCTGAAAGTCTGATAAACATTGGAAAAATGACTAAGTCCAAAAAAAAATTTTTTTCAACTTTTTTCAATTTTACCCCCGTGGGATATATATTCTACCCACACACATTTGGAACTCTCGTGGGTTACCCTCACACATATTATTCCCTCATTTAGTGGATATTTTCACAAAAAAGTGAAATTTTCAAAAATCCAGAAAATTGGCTGAAAACGACTAAATATCAAGGAATCATTGGGCGAATCGCTCTGGAACTGAAATCGGAACGCTCACTGACATTTCCCCTATCTGAAAGTCTGATAAACGTTGGAAAAATGACTAAGTCCAAAGAAAAATTTTTTTCAACTTTTTTCAATTTTACCCTCGTGGGATATATATTCTACCCACACACATTTGGAACTCTCGTGGGTTACCCTCACACATATTATTCCCTCATTTAGTGGATATTTTCACAAAAAAGTGAAATTTTCAAAAATCCAGAAAATTGGCTGAAAACGACTAAATATCAAGGAATCATTGGGCAAATCGCTCTGGAACTGAAATCGGAACGCTCACTGACATTTCCCCTATCTGAAAGTCTGATAAACGTTGGAAAAATGACTAAGTCCAAAAAAAATTTTTTTTAAATTTTTTCAATTTTACCCCCGTGGGATATATATTCTACCCACACACATTTGGAACTCTCCTGGGGTACCCTCACACATATTATTCCCTCATTTAGTGGATATTTTCACAAAAAAGTGAAATTTTCAAAAATCCAGAAAATTGACTGAAAACGACTAAATATCAAGGTCTCATTGGGCGAATCGCTCTGGAACTGAAATCGGAACGCTCACTGACATTTCCCCTATCTGAAAGTCTGATAAACGTTGGAAAAATGACTAAGTCCAAAAAAAAAATTTTTTCAACTTTTTTCAATTTTACCCCCGTGGGATATATATTCTACCCACACACATTTGGAACTCTCCTGGGGTACCCTCACACATATTATTCCCTCATTTAGTGGATATTTTCACAAAAAAGTGAAATTTTCAAAAATCCAGAAAATTGGCTGAAAACGACTAAATATCAAGGTCTCATTGGTCGAATCGCTCTGGAACTGAAATCGGAACGCTCACTGACATTTCCCCTATCTGAAAGTCTGATAAACGTTGGAAAAATGACTAAGTCCAAAAAAAATTTTTTTCAACTTTTTTCAATTTTACAGCCGTGGGATATATATTCTACCCACACACATTTGGAACTCTCCTGGGTTACCCTCACACATATTATTCCCTCATTTAGTGGATATTTTCACAAAAAAGTGAAATTTTCAAAAATCAAGAAAATTGGCTGAAAACGACTAAATATCAAGGTCTCATTGGGCGAATCGCTCTGGAACTGAAATCGGAACATTCACTGACATTTGACCTATCTGAAAGTCTGATAAACGACGGAAAAATGACGATGTCTAAAAAAACAAATTTTTCAACTTTTTTCAATTTTACCCCCGTGGGATATATATTCTACCCACACACATTTGGAACTCTCCTGGGGTACCCTCACACATATTATTCCCTCATTTAGTGGATATTTTCACAAAAAAGTGAAATTTTCAAAAATCCAGAAAATTGGCTGAAAACGACTAAATATCAAGGAATCATTGGGCGAATCGCTCTGGAACTGAAATCGGAACGCTCACTGACATTTCCCCTATCTGAAAGTCTGATAAACGTTGGAAAAATGACTAAGTCCAAAAAAAATTTTTTTTCAACTTTTTTCAATTTTACCCCCGTGGGATATATATTCTACCCACACACATTTGGAACTCTCCTGGGGTACCCTCACACATATTATTCCCTCATTTAGTGGATATTTTCACAAAAAAGTGAAATTTTCAAAAATCCAGAAAATTGGCTGAAAACGACTAAATATCAAGGTCTCATTGGGCGAATCGCTCTGGAACTGAAATCGGAACGCTCACTGACATTTCCCCTATCTGAAAGTCTGATAAACATTGGAAAAATGACTAAGTCCAAAAAAAAATTTTTTTCAACTTTTTTCAATTTTACCCCCGTGGGATATATATTCTACCCACACACATTTGGAACTCTCGTGGGTTACCCTCACACATATTATTCCCTCATTTAGTGGATATTTTCACAAAAAAGTGAAATTTTCAAAAATCCAGAAAATTGGCTGAAAACGACTAAATATCAAGGAATCATTGGGCGAATCGCTCTGGAACTGAAATCGGAACGCTCACTGACATTTCCCCTATCTGAAAGTCTGATAAACGTTGGAAAAATGACTAAGTCCAAAAAAAATTTTTTTCAACTTTTTTCAATTTTACAGCCGTGGGATATATATTCTACCCACACACATTTGGAACTCTCCTGGGTTACCCTCACACATATTATTCCCTCATTTAGTGGATATTTTCACAAAAAAGTGAAATTTTCAAAAATCAAGAAAATTGGCTGAAAACGACTAAATATCAAGGTCTCATTGGGCGAATCGCTCTGGAACTGAAATCGGAACATTCACTGACATTTGACCTATCTGAAAGTCTGATAAACGACGGAAAAATGACTATGTCTAAAAAAACAAATTTTTCAACTTTTTTCAATTTTACCCCCGTGGGATATATATTCTACCCACACACATTTGGAACTCTCCTGGGGTACCCTCACACATATTATTCCCTCATTTAGTGGATATTTTCACAAAAAAGTGAAATTTTCAAAAATCCAGAAAATTGGCTGAAAACGACTAAATATCAAGGAATCATTGGGCGAATCGCTCTGGAACTGAAATCGGAACGCTCACTGACATTTCCCCTATCTGAAAGTCTGATAAACGTTGGAAAAATGACTAAGTCCAAAAAAAATTTTTTTTCAACTTTTTTCAATTTTACCCCCGTGGGATATATATTCTACCCACACACATTTGGAACTCTCCTGGGGTACCCTCACACATATTATTCCCTCATTTAGTGGATATTTTCACAAAAAAGTGAAATTTTCAAAAATCCAGAAAATTGGCTGAAAACGACTAAATATCAAGGTCTCATTGGGCGAATCGCTCTGGAACTGAAATCGGAACGCTCACTGACATTTCCCCTATCTGAAAGTCTGATAAACATTGGAAAAATGACTAAGTCCAAAAAAAAATTTTTTTCAACTTTTTTCAATTTTACCCCCGTGGGATATATATTCTACCCACACACATTTGGAACTCTCGTGGGTTACCCTCACACATATTATTCCCTCATTTAGTGGATATTTTCACAAAAAAGTGAAATTTTCAAAAATCCAGAAAATTGGCTGAAAATGACTAAATATCAAGGAATCATTGGGCGAATCGCTCTGGAACTGAAATCGGAACGCTCACTGACATTTCCCCTATCTGAAAGTCTGATAAACGTTGGAAAAATGACTAAGTCCAAAGAAAAATTTTTTTCAACTTTTTTCAATTTTACCCTCGTGGGATATATATTCTACCCACACACATTTGGAACTCTCGTGGGTTACCCTCACACATATTATTCCCTCATTTAGTGGATATTTTCACAAAAAAGTGAAATTTTCAAAAATCCAGAAAATTGGCTGAAAACGACTAAATATCAAGGAATCATTGGGCAAATCGCTCTGGAACTGAAATCGGAACGCTCACTGACATTTCCCCTATCTGAAAGTCTGATAAACGTTGGAAAAATGACTAAGTCCAAAAAAAATTTTTTTTAAATTTTTTCAATTTTACCCCCGTGGGATATATATTCTACCCACACACATTTGGAACTCTCCTGGGGTACCCTCACACATATTATTCCCTCATTTAGTGGATATTTTCACAAAAAAGTGAAATTTTCAAAAATCCAGAAAATTGACTGAAAACGACTAAATATCAAGGTCTCATTGGGCAAATCGCTCTGGAACTGAAATCGGAACGCTCACTGACATTTCCCCTATCTGAAAGTCTGATAAACGTTGGAAAAATGACTAAGTCCAAAAAAAAAATTTTTTCAACTTTTTTCAATTTTACCCCCGTGGGATATATATTCTACCCACACACATTTGGAACTCTCCTGGGGTACCCTCACACATATTATTCCCTCATTTAGTGGATATTTTCACAAAAAAGTGAAATTTTCAAAAATCCAGAAAATTGGCTGAAAACGACTAAATATCAAGGTCTCATTGGTCGAATCGCTCTGGAACTGAAATCGGAACGCTCACTGACATTTCCCCTATCTGAAAGTCTGATAAACGTTGGAAAAATGACTAAGTCCAAAAAAAATTTTTTTCAACTTTTTTCAATTTTACAGCCGTGGGATATATATTCTACCCACACACATTTGGAACTCTCCTGGGTTACCCTCACACATATTATTCCCTCATTTAGTGGATATTTTCACAAAAAAGTGAAATTTTCAAAAATCAAGAAAATTGGCTGAAAACGACTAAATATCAAGGTCTCATTGGGCGAATCGCTCTGGAACTGAAATCGGAACATTCACTGACATTTGACCTATCTGAAAGTCTGATAAACGACGGAAAAATGACGATGTCTAAAAAAACAAATTTTTCAACTTTTTTCAATTTTACCCCCGTGGGATATATATTCTACCCACACACATTTGGAACTCTCCTGGGGTACCCTCACACATATTATTCCCTCATTTAGTGGATATTTTCACAAAAAAGTGAAATTTTCAAAAATCCAGAAAATTGGCTGAAAACGACTAAATATCAAGGTCTCATTGGGCGAATCGCTCTGGAACTGAAATCGGAACGCTCACTGACATTTCCCCTATCTGAAAGTCTGATAAACATTGGAAAAATGACTAAGTCCAAAAAAAAATTTTTTTCAACTTTTTTCAATTTTACCCCCGTGGGATATATATTCTACCCACACACATTTGGAACTCTCGTGGGTTACCCTCACACATATTATTCCCTCATTTAGTGGATATTTTCACAAAAAAGTGAAATTTTCAAAAATCCAGAAAATTGGCTGAAAACGACTAAATATCAAGGAATCATTGGGCGAATCGCTCTGGAACTGAAATCGGAACGCTCACTGACATTTCCCCTATCTGAAAGTCTGATAAACGTTGGAAAAATGACTAAGTCCAAAAAAAAATTTTTTTCAACTTTTTTCAATTTTACCCCCGTGGGATATATATTCTACCCACACACATTTGGAACTCTCCTGGGGTACCCTCACACATATTATTCCCTCATTTAGTGGATATTTTCACAAAAAAGTGAAATTTTCAAAAATCCAGAAAATTGGCTGAAAACGACTAAATATCAAGGTCTCATTGGGCGAATCGCTCTGGAACTGAAATCGGAACGCTCACTGACATTTCCCCTATCTGAAAGTCTGATAAACATTGGAAAAATGACTAAGTCCAAAAAAAAATTTTTTTCAACTTTTTTCAATTTTACCCCCGTGGGATATATATTCTACCCACACACATTTGGAACTCTCGTGGGTTACCCTCACACATATTATTCCCTCATTTAGTGGATATTTTCACAAAAAAGTGAAATTTTCAAAAATCCAGAAAATTGGCTGAAAACGACTAAATATCAAGGAATCATTGGGCGAATCGCTCTGGAACTGAAATCGGAACGCTCACTGACATTTCCCCTATCTGAAAGTCTGATAAACGTTGGAAAAATGACTAAGTCCAAAGAAAAATTTTTTTCAACTTTTTTCAATTTTACCCTCGTGGGATATATATTCTACCCACACACATTTGGAACTCTCGTGGGTTACCCTCACACATATTATTCCCTCATTTAGTGGATATTTTCACAAAAAAGTGAAATTTTCAAAAATCCAGAAAATTGGCTAAAAACGACTAAATATCAAGGAATCATTGGGCAAATCGCTCTGGAACTGAAATCGGAACGCTCACTGACATTTCCCCTATCTGAAAGTCTGATAAACGTTGGAAAAATGACTAAGTCCAAAAAAAATTTTTTTTAAATTTTTTCAATTTTACCCCCGTGGGATATATATTCTACCCACACACATTTGGAACTCTCCTGGGGTACCCTCACACATATTATTCCCTCATTTAGTGGATATTTTCACAAAAAAGTGAAATTTTCAAAAATCCAGAAAATTGACTGAAAACGACTAAATATCAAGGTCTCATTGGGCGAATCGCTCTGGAACTGAAATCGGAACGCTCACTGACATTTCCCCTATCTGAAAGTCTGATAAACGTTGGAAAAATGACTAAGTCCAAAAAAAAAATTTTTTCAACTTTTTTCAATTTTACCCCCGTGGGATATATATTCTACCCACACACATTTGGAACTCTCCTGGGGTACCCTCACACATATTATTCCCTCATTTAGTGGATATTTTCACAAAAAAGTGAAATTTTCAAAAATCCAGAAAATTGGCTGAAAACGACTAAATATCAAGGTCTCATTGGTCGAATCGCTCTGGAACTGAAATCGGAACGCTCACTGACATTTCCCCTATCTGAAAGTCTGATAAACGTTGGAAAAATGACTAAGTCCAAAAAAAATTTTTTTCAACTTTTTTCAATTTTACAGCCGTGGGATATATATTCTACCCACACACATTTGGAACTCTCCTGGGTTACCCTCACACATATTATTCCCTCATTTAGTGGATATTTTCACAAAAAAGTGAAATTTTCAAAAATCAAGAAAATTGGCTGAAAACGACTAAATATCAAGGTCTCATTGGGCGAATCGCTCTGGAACTGAAATCGGAACATTCACTGACATTTGACCTATCTGAAAGTCTGATAAACGACGGAAAAATGACTATGTCTAAAAAAACAAATTTTTCAACTTTTTTCAATTTTACCCCCGTGGGATATATATTCTACCCACACACATTTGGAACTCTCCTGGGGTACCCTCACACATATTATTCCCTCATTTAGTGGATATTTTCACAAAAAAGTGAAATTTTCAAAAATCCAGAAAATTGGCTGAAAACGACTAAATATCAAGGAATCATTGGGCGAATCGCTCTGGAACTGAAATCGGAACACTCACTGACATTTCCCCTATCTGAAAGTCTGATAAACGTTGGAAAAATGACTAAGTCCAAAGAAAATTTTTTTTCAACTTTTTTCAATTTTACCCTCGTGGGATATATATTCTACCCACACACATTTGGAACTCTCGTGGGTTACCCTCACACATATTATTCCCTCATTTAGTGGATATTTTCACAAAAAAGTGAAATTTTCAAAAATCCAGAAAATTGGCTGAAAACGACTAAATATCAAGGTCTCATTGGGCAAATCGCTCTGGAACTGAAATCGGAACGCTCACTGACATTTCCCCTATCTGAAAGTCTGATAAACGTTGGAAAAATGACTAAGTCCAAAAAAAATTTTTTTAAAATTTTTTCAATTTTACCCCCGTGGGATATATATTCTACCCACACACATTTGGAACTCTCCTGGGGTACCCTCACACATATTATTCCCTCATTTAGTGGATATTTTCACAAAAAAGTGAAATTTTCAAAAATCCAGAAAATTGACTGAAAACGACTAAATATCAAGGTCTCATTGGGCGAATCGCTCTGGAACTGAAATCGGAACGCTCACTGACATTTCCCCTATCTGAAAGTCTGATAAACGTTGGAAAAATGACTAAGTCCAAAAAAAAAATTTTTTCAACTTTTTTCAATTTTACCCCCGTGGGATATATATTCTACCCACACACATTTGGAACTCTCCTGGGGTACCCTCACACATATTATTCCCTCATTTAGTGGATATTTTCACAAAAAAGTGAAATTTTCAAAAATCCAGAAAATTGGCTGAAAACGACTAAATATCAAGGTCTCATTGGTCGAATCGCTCTGGAACTGAAATCGGAACGCTCACTGACATTTCCCCTATCTGAAAGTCTGATAAACGTTGGAAAAATGACTAAGTCCAAAAAAAATTTTTTTCAACTTTTTTCAATTTTACAGCCGTGGGATATATATTCTACCCACACACATTTGGAACTCTCCTGGGTTACCCTCACACATATTATTCCCTCATTTAGTGGATATTTTCACAAAAAAGTGAAATTTTCAAAAATCAAGAAAATTGGCTGAAAACGACTAAATATCAAGGTCTCATTGGGCGAATCGCTCTGGAACTGAAATCGGAACATTCACTGACATTTGACCTATCTGAAAGTCTGATAAACGACGGAAAAATGACTATGTCTAAAAAAACAAATTTTTCAACTTTTTTCAATTTTACCCCCGTGGGATATATATTCTACCCACACACATTTGGAACTCTCCTGGGGTACCCTCACACATATTATTCCCTCATTTAGTGGATATTTTCACAAAAAAGTGAAATTTTCAAAAATCCAGAAAATTGGCTGAAAACGAATAAATATCAAGGTCTCATTGGGCGAATCGCTCTGGAACTGAAATCGGAACGCTCACTGACATTTCCCCTATCTGAAAGTCTGATAAACATTGGAAAAATGACTAAGTCCAAAAAAAAATTTTTTTCAACTTTTTTCAATTTTACCCCCGTGGGATATATATTCTACCCACACACATTTGGAACTCTCGTGGGTTACCCTCACACATATTATTCCCTCATTTAGTGGATATTTTCACAAAAAAGTGAAATTTTCAAAAATCCAGAAAATTGGCTGAAAACGACTAAATATCAAGGAATCATTGGGCGAATCGCTCTGGAACTGAAATCGGAACGCTCACTGACATTTCCCCTATCTGAAAGTCTGATAAACGTTGGAAAAATGACTAAGTCCAAAAAAAAATGTTTTTAAATTTTTTCAATTTTACCCCCGTGGGATATATATTCTACCCACACACATTTGGAACTCTCCTGGGGTACCCTCACACATATTATTCCCTCATTTAGTGGATATTTTCACAAAAAAGTGAAATTTTTAAAAATCAAGAAAATTGGCTGAAAGCGACTAAATATCAAGGTCTCATTGGGCGAATCGCTCTGGAACTGAAATCGGAACATTCACTGACATTTGACCTATCTGAAAGTCTGATAAACGACGGAAAAATGACTATGTCTAAAAAAACAAATTTTTCAACTTTTTTCAATTTTACCCCCGTGGGATATATATTCTACCCACACACATTTGGAACTCTCCTGGGGTACCCTCACACATATTATTCCCTCATTTAGTGGATATTTTCACAAAAAAGTGAAATTTTCAAAAATCCAGAAAATTGGCTGAAAACGACTAAATATCAAGGTCTCATTGGGCGAATCGCTCTGGAACTGAAATCGGAACGCTCACTGACATTTCCCCTATCTGAAAGTCTGATAAACATTGGAAAAATGACTAAGTCCAAAAAAAAATTTTTTTCAACTTTTTTCAATTTTACCCCCGTGGGATATATATTCTACCCACACACATTTGGAACTCTCGTGGGTTACCCTCACACATATTATTCCCTCATTTAGTGGATATTTTCACAAAAAAGTGAAATTTTCAAAAATCCAGAAAATTGGCTGAAAACGACTAAATATCAAGGAATCATTGGGCGAATCGCTCTGGAACTGAAATCGGAACGCTCACTGACATTTCCCCTATCTGAAAGTCTGATAAACGTTGGAAAAATGACTAAGTCCAAAAAAAAATTTTTTTCAACTTTTTTCAATTTTACCCCCGTGGGATATATATTCTACCCACACACATTTGGAACTCTCGTGGGTTACCCTCACACATATTATTCCCTCATTTAGTGGATATTTTCACAAAAAAGTGAAATTTTCAAAAATCCAGAAAATTGGCTGAAAATGACTAAATATCAAGGTCTCATTGGCAAATCGCTCTGGAACTGAAATCGGAACGCTCACTGGCATTTCCCCTATCTGAAAGTCTGATAAACGTTGGAAAAATGACTAAGTCCAAAAAAAAATTTTTTAAAATTTTTTCAATTTTACCCCCGTGGGATATATATTCTACCCACACACATTTGGAACTCTCCTGGGGTACCCTCACACATATTATTCCCTCATTTAGTGGATATTTTCACAAAAAAGTGAAATTTTCAAAAATCCAGAAAATTGGCTGAAAACGACTAAATATCAAGGTCTCATTGGGCGAATCGCTCTGGAACTGAAATCGGAACGCTCACTGACATTTCCCCTATCTGAAAGTCTGATAAACGTTGGAAAAATGACTAAGTCCAAAAAAAAAATTTTTTCAACTTTTTTCAATTTTACCCCCGTGGGATATATATTCTACCCACACACATTTGGAACTCTCCTGGGGTACCCTCACACATATTATTCCCTCATTTAGTGGATATTTTCACAAAAAAGTGAAATTTTCAAAAATCCAGAAAATTGGCTGAAAACGACTAAATATCAAGGTCTCATTGGGCGAATCGCTCTGGAACTGAAATCGGAACGCTCACTGACATTTCCCCTATCTGAAAGTCTGATAAACGTTGGAAAAATGACTAAGTCCAAAAAAAAATTTTTTTCAAATTTTTTGAATTTTACAGCCGTGGGATATATATTCTACCCACACACATTTGGAACTCTCCTGGGTTACCCTCACACATATTATTCCCTCATTTAGTGGATATTTTCACAAAAAAGTGAAATTTTCAAAAATCCAGAAAATTGGCTGAAAACGACTAAATATCAAGGAATCATTGGGCGAATCGCTCTGGAACTGAAATCGGAACGCTCACTGACATTTCCCCTATCTGAAAGTCTGATAAACGTTGGAAAAATGACTAAGTCCAAAAAAAAATTTTTTTCAACTTTTTTCAATTTTACCCCCGTGGGATATATATTCTACCCACACACATTTGGAACTCTCGTGGGTTACCCTCACACATATTATTCCCTCATTTAGTGGATATTTTCACAAAAAAGTGAAATTTTCAAAAATCCAGAAAATTGGCTGAAAACGACTAAATATCAAGGTCTCATTGGGCAAATCGCTCTGGAACTGAAATCGGAACGCTCACTGGCATTTCCCCTATCTGAAAGTCTGATAAACGACGGAAAAATGACTATGTCTAAAAAAACAAATTTTTCAACTTTTTTCAATTTTACCCCCGTGGGATATATATTCTACCCACACACATTTGGAACTCTCGTGGGTTACCCTCACACATATTATTCCCTCATTTAGTGGATATTTTCACAAAAAAGTGAAATTTTCAAAAATCCAGAAAATTGGCTGAAAACGACTAAATATCAAGGAATCATTGGGCGAATCGCTCTGGAACTGAAATCGGAACGCTCACTGACATTTCCCCTATCTGAAAGTCTGATAAACATTGGAAAAATGACTAAGTCCAAAAAAAAATTTTTTTCAACTTTTTTCAATTTTACCCCCGTGGGATATATATTCTACCCACACACATTTGGAACTCTCGTGGGTTACCCTCACACATATTATTCCCTCATTTAGTGGATATTTTCACAAAAAAGTGAAATTTTCAAAAATCCAGAAAATTGGCTGAAAACGACTAAATATCAAGGAATCATTGGGCGAATCGCTCTGGAACTGAAATCGGAATGCTCACTGACATTTCCCCTATCTGAAAGTCTGATAAACGTTGGAAAAATGACTAAGTCCAAAAAAAAATTTTTTTCAACTTTTTTCAATTTTACCCCCGTGGGATATATATTCTACCCACACACATTTGGAACTCTCGTGGGTTACCCTCACACATATTATTCCCTCATTTAGTGGATATTTTCACAAAAAAGTGAAATTTTCAAAAATCCAGAAAATTGGCTGAAAACGACTAAATATCAAGGTCTCATTGGGCAAATCGCTCTGGATCTGAAATCGGAACGCTCACTGACATTTCCCCTATCTGAAAGTCTGATAAACGTTGGAAAAATGACTAAGTCCAAAAAAAAAATTTTTTCAACTTTTTTCAATTTTACCCCCGTGGGATATATATTCTACCCACACACATTTGGAACTCTCCTGGGGTACCCTCACACATATTATTCCCTCATTTAGTGGATATTTTCACAAAAAAGTGAAATTTTCAAAAATCCAGAAAATTGGCTGAAAACGACTAAATATCAAGGTCTCATTGGGCGAATCGCTCTGGAACTGAAATCGGAACGCTCACTGACATTTCCCCTATCTGAAAGTCTGATAAACGTTGGAAAAATGACTAAGTCCAAAAAAAAAATTTTTTCAACTTTTTTCAATTTTACAGCCGTGGGATATATATTCTACCCACACACATTTGGAACTCTCCTGGGTTACCCTCACACATATTATTCCCTCATTTAGTGGATATTTTCACAAAAAAGTGAAATTTTCAAAAATCCAGAAAATTGGCTGAAAACGACTAAATATCAAGGTCTCATTGGGCGAATCGCTCTGGAACTGAATTCGGAACGCTCACTGACATTTCCCCTAATTGAAAGTCTGATAAACGTTGGAAAAATGACTAAGTCCAAAAAAAAAATTTTTTCAACTTTTTTCAATTTTACAGCCGTGGGATATATAGTCTACCCACACACATTTGGAACTCTCCTGGGTTACCCTCACACATATTATTCCCTCATTTAGTGGATATTTTCACAAAAAAGTGAAATTTTCAAAAATCAAGAAAATTGGCTGAAAACGACTAAATATCAAGGTCTCATTGGGCGAATCGCTCTGGAACTGAAATCGGAACATTCACTGACATTTGACCTATCTGAAAGTCTGATAAACGACGGAAAAATGACTATGTCTAAAAAAACAAATTTTTCAACTTTTTTCAATTTTACCCCCGTGGGATATAAATTCTACCCACACACATTTGGAACTCTCCTGGGGTACCCTCAGACATATTATTCCCTCATTTAGTGGATATTTTCACAAAAAAGTGAAATTTTCAAAAATCCAGAAAATTGGCTGAAAACGACTAAATATAAAGGTCTCATTGGGCGATTCGCTCTGGAACTGAAATCGGAACGCTCACTGACATTTCCCCTATCTGAAAGTCTGATAAACATTGGAAAAATGACTAAGTCCAAAAAAAAATTTTTTTCAACTTTTTTCAATTTTACCCCCGTGGGATATATATTCTACCCACACACATTTGGAACTCTCGTGGGTTACCCTCACACATATTATTCCCTCATTTAGTGGATATTTTCACAAAAAAGTGAAATTTTCAAAAATCCAGAAAATTGGCTGCAAACGACTAAATATCAAGGAATCATTGGGCGAATCGCTCTGGAACTGAAATCGGAACGCTCACTGACATTTCCCCTATCTGAAAGTCTGATAAACATTGGAAAAATGACTAAGTCCAAAAAAAAATTTTTTTCAACTTTTTTCAATTTTACCCCCGTGGGATATATATTCTACCCACACACATTTGGAACTCTCGTGGGTTACCCTCACACATATTATTCCCTCATTTAGTGGATATTTTCACAAAAAAGTGAAATTTTCAAAAATCCAGAAAATTGGCTGAAAACGACTAAATATCAAGGTCTCATTGGGCAAATCGCTCTGGAACTGAAATCGGAACGCTCACTGACATTTCCCCTATCTGAAAGTCTGATAAACGTTGGAAAAATGACTAAGTCCAAAAAAAAATTTTTTAAAATTTTTTCAATTTTACCCCCGTGGGATATATATTCTACCCACACACATTTGGAACTCTCCTGGGGTACCCTCACACATATTATTCCCTCATTTAGTGGATATTTTCACAAAAAAGTGAAATTTTCAAAAATCCAGAAAATTGGCTGAAAACGACTAAATATCAAGGTCTCATTGGGCGAATCGCTCTGGAACTGAAATCGGAACGCTCACTGACATTTCCCCTATCTGAAAGTCTGATAAACGTTGGAAAAATGACTAAGTCCAAAAAAAAATTTTTTTCAACTTTTTTCAATTTTACAGCCGTGGGATATATATTCTACCCACACACATTTGGAACTCTCCTGGGTTACCCTCACACATATTATTCCCTCATTTAGTGGATATTTTCACAAAAAAGTGAAATTTTCAAAAATCAAGAAAATTGGCTGAAAACGACTAAATATCAAGGTCTCATTGGGCGAATCGCTCTGGAACTGAAATCGGAACATTCACTGACATTTGACCTATCTGAAAGTCTGATAAACGACGGAAAAATGACTATGTCTAAAAAAACAAATTTTTCAACTTTTTTCAATTTTACCCCCGTGGGATATATATTCTACCCACACACATTTGGAACTCTCCTGGGGTACCCTCAGACATATTATTCCCTCATTTAGTGGATATTTTCACAAAAAAGTGAAATTTTCAAAAATCCAGAAAATTGGCTGAAAACGACTAAATATCAAGGTCTCATTGGGCGATTCGCTCTGGAACTGAAATCGGAACGCTCACTGACATTTCCCCTATCTGAAAGTCTGATAAACATTGGAAAAATGACTAAGTCCAAAAAAAAATTTTTTTCAACTTTTTTCAATTTTACCCCCGTGGGATATATATTCTACCCACACACATTTGGAACTCTCGTGGGTTACCCTCACACATATTATTCCCTCATTTAGTGGATATTTTCACAAAAAAGTGAAATTTTCAAAAATCCAGAAAATTGGCTGCAAACGACTAAATATCAAGGAATCATTGGGCGAATCGCTCTGGAACTGAAATCGGAATGCTCACTGACATTTCCCCTATCTGAAAGTCTGATAAACATTGGAAAAATGACTAAGTCCAAAAAAAAATTTTTTTCAACTTTTTTCAATTTTACCCCCGTGGGATATATATTCTACCCACACACATTTGGAACTCTCGTGGGTTACCCTCACACATATTATTCCCTCATTTAGTGGATATTTTCACAAAAAAGTGAAATTTTCAAAAATCCAGAAAATTGGCTGAAAACGACTAAATATCAAGGTCTCATTGGGCAAATCGCTCTGGAACTGAAATCGGAACGCTCACTGACATTTCCCCTATCTGAAAGTCTGATAAACGTTGGAAAAATGACTAAGTCCAAAAAAAAAATTTTTTCAACTTTTTTCAATTTTACCCCCGTGGGATATATATTCTACCCACACACATTTGGAACTCTCCTGGGGTACCCTCACACATATTATTCCCTCATTTAGTGGATATTTTCACAAAAAAGTGAAATTTTCAAAAATCCAGAAAATTGGCTGAAAACGACTAAATATCAAGGTCTCATTGGGCGAATCGCTCTGGAACTGAAATCGGAACGCTCACTGACATTTCCCCTATCTGAAAGTCTGATAAACGTTGGAAAAATGACTAGGTCCAAAAAAAAATTTTTTTCAACTTTTTTCAATTTTACCCCCGTGGGATATATATTCTACCCACACACATTTGGAACTCTCCTGGGGTACCCTCACACATATTATTCCCTCATTTAGTGGATATTTTCACAAAAAAGTGAAATTTTCAAAAATCCAGAAAATTGGCTGAAAACGACTAAATATCAAGGTCTCATTGGGTGAATCGCTCTGGAACTGAAATCGGAACGCTCACTGACATTTCCCCTATCTGAAAGTCTGATAAACGTTGGAAAAATGGCTATGTCTAAAAAAAGAAATTTTTCAACTTTTTTCAATTTTACCCCCGTGGGATATATATTCTACCCACACACATTTGGAACTCTCCTGGGGTACCCTCACACATATTATTCCCTCATTTAGTGGATATTTTCACAAAAAAGTGAAATTTTCAAAAATCCAGAAAATTGGCTGAAAACGACTAAATATCAAGGTCTCATTGGGCGAATCGCTCTGGAACTGAAATCGGAACGCTCACTGACATTTCCCCTATCTGAAAGTCTGATAAACGTTGGAAAAATGACTAAGTCCAAAAAAAAAATTTTTTCAACTTTTTTCAATTTTACCCCCGTGGGATATATATTCTACCCACACACATTTGGAACTCTCCTGGGGTACCCTCAGACATATTATTCCCTCATTTAGTGGATATTTTCACAAAAAAGTGAAATTTTCAAAAATCCAGAAAATTGGCTGAAAACGACTAAATATCAAGGTCTCATTGGGCGATTCGCTCTGGAACTGAAATCGGAACGCTCACTGACATTTCCCCTATCTGAAAGTCTGATAAACATTGGAAAAATGACTAAGTCCAAAAAAAAATTTTTTTCAACTTTTTTCAATTTTACCCCCGTGGGATATATATTCTACCCACACACATTTGGAACTCTCTTGGGTTACCCTCACACATATTATTCCCTCATTTAGTGGATATTTTCACAAAAAAGTGAAATTTTCAAAAATCCAGAAAATTGGCTGCAAACGACTAAATATCAAGGAATCATTGGGCGAATCGCTCTGGAACTGAAATCGGAACGCTCACTGACATTTCCCCTATCTGAAAGTCTGATAAACATTGGAAAAATGACTAAGTCCAAAAAAAAATTTTTTTCAACTTTTTTCAATTTTACCCCCGTGGGATATATATTCTACCCACACACATTTGGAACTCTCGTGGGTTACCCTCACACATATTATTACCTCATTTAGTGGATATTTTCACAAAAAAGTGAAATTTTCAAAAATCCAGAAAATTGGCTGCAAACGACTAAATATCAAGGAATCATTGGGCGAATCGCTCTGGAACTGAAATCGGAACGCTCACTGACATTTCCCCTATCTGAAAGTCTGATAAACATTGGAAAAATGACTAAGTCCAAAAAAAAATTTTTTTCAACTTTTTTCAATTTTACCCCCGTGGGATATATATTCTACCCACACACATTTGGAACTCTCGTGGGTTACCCTCACACATATTATTCCCTCATTTAGTGGATATTTTCACAAAAAAGTGAAATTTTCAAAAATCCAGAAAATTGGCTGAAAACGACTAAATATCAAGGTCTCATTGGGCAAATCGCTCTGGAACTGAAATCGGAACGCTCACTGACATTTCCCCTATCTGAAAGTCTGATAAACGTTGGAAAAATGACTAAGTCCAAAAAAAAATTTTTTTAAATTTTTTCAATTTTACCCCCGTGGGATATATATTCTACCCACACACATTTGGAACTCTCCTGGGGTACCCTCACACATATTATTCCCTCATTTAGTGGATATTTTCACAAAAAAGTGAAATTTTCAAAAATCCAGAAAATTGGCTGAAAACGACTAAATATCAAGGTCTCATTGGGCGAATCGCTCTGGAACTGAAATCGGAACGCTCACTGACATTTCCCCTATCTGAAAGTCTGATAAACGTTGGAAAAATGACTAAGTCCAAAAAAAAAATTTTTTCAACTTTTTTCAATTTTACCCCCGTGGGATATATATTCTACCCACACACATTTGGAACTCTCCTGGGGTACCCTCACACATATTATTCCCTCATTTAGTGGATATTTTCACAAAAAAGTGAAATTTTCAAAAATCCAGAAAATTGGCTGAAAACGACTAAATATCAAGGTCTCATTGGGTGAATCGCTCTGGAACTGAAATCGGAACGCTCACTGACATTTCCCCTATCTGAAAGTCTGATAAACGTTGGAAAAATGACTAAGTCCAAAAAAAAATTTTTTTCAACTTTTTTCAATTTTACCCCCGTGGGATATATATTCTACCCACACACATTTGGAACTCTCCTGGGGTACCCTCACACATATTATTCCCTCATTTAGTGGATATTTTCACAAAAAAGTGAAATTTTCAAAAATCCAGAAAATTGGCTGAAAACGACTAAATATCAAGGTCTCATTGGGTGAATCGCTCTGGAACTGAAATCGGAACGCTCACTGACATTTCCCCTATCTGAAAGTCTGATAAACGTTGGAAAAATGACTATGTCTAAAAAAACAAATTTTTCAACTTTTTTCAATTTTACCCCCGTGGGATATATATTCTACCCACACACATTTGGAACTCTCCTGGGGTACCCTCACACATATTATTCCCTCATTTAGTGGATATTTTCACAAAAAAGTGAAATTTTCAAAAATCCAGAAAATTGGCTGAAAACGACTAAATATCAAGGTCTCATTGGGCGAATCGTTCTGGAACTGAAATCGGAACGCTCACTGACATTTCCCCTATCTGAAAGTCTGATAAACGTTGGAAAAATGACTAAGTCCAAAAAAAAATTTTTTTCAACTTTTTTCAATTTTACAGCCGTGGGATATATATTCTACCCACACACATTTGGAACTCTCCTGGGTTACCCTCACACATATTATTCCCTCATTTAGTGGATATTTTCACAAAAAAGTGAAATTTTCAAAAATCAAGAAAATTGGCTGAAAACGACTAAATATCAAGGTCTCATTGGGCGAATCGCTCTGGAACTGAAATCGGAAAATTCACTGACATTTGACCTATCTGAAAGTCTGATAAACGACGGAAAAATGACTGTCTAAAAAAACAAATTTTTCAACTTTTTTCAATTTTACCCCCGTGGGATATATATTCTACCCACACACATTTAGAACTCTCGTGGGTTACCCTCACACATATTATTCCCTCATTTAGTGGATATTTTCACAAAAAAGTGAAATTTTCAAAAATCCAGAAAATTGGCTGAAAACGACTAAATATCAAGGAATCATTGGGCAAATCGCTCTGGAACTGAAATCGGAACGCTCACTGACATTTCCCCTATCTGAAAGTCTGATAAACGTTGGAAAAATGACTAAGTCCAAAAAAAAAATTTTTTCAACTTTTTTCAATTTTACAGCCGTGGGATATATATTCTACCCACACACATTTGGAACTCTCCTGGGTTACCCTCACACATATTATTCCCTCATTTAGTGGATATTTTCACAAAAAAGTGAAATTTTCAAAAATCAAGAAAATTGGCTGAAAACGACTAAATATCAAGGTCTCATTGGGCGAATCGCTCTGGAACTGAAATCGGAAAATTCACTGACATTTGACCTATCTGAAAGTCTGTTAAACGACGGAAAAATGACTATGTCTAAAAAAACAAATTTTTCAACTTTTTTCAATTTTACCCCCGTGGGATATATATTCTACCCACACACATTTGGAACTCTCGTGGGTTACCCTCACACATATTATTCCCTCATTTAGTGGATATTTTCACAAAAAAGTGAAATTTTCAAAAATCCAGAAAATTGGCTGCAAACGACTAAATATCAAGGAATCATTGGGCGAATCGCTCTGGAACTGAAATCGGAACGCTCACTGACATTTCCCCTATCTGAAAGTCTGATAAACATTGGAAAAATGACTAAGTCCAAAAAAAAATTTTTTTCAACTTTTTTCAATTTTACCCCCGTGGGATATATATTCTACCCACACACATTTGGAACTCTCGTGGGTTACCCTCACACATATTATTCCCTCATTTAGTGGATATTTTCACAAAAAAGTGAAATTTTCAAAAATCCAGAAAATTGGCTGAAAACGACTAAATATCAAGGTCTCATTGGGCAAATCGCTCTGGAACTGAAATCGGAACGCTCACTGACATTTCCCCTATCTGAAAGTCTGATAAACGTTGGAAAAATGACTAAGTCCAAAAAAAAATTTTTTTAAATTTTTTCAATTTTACCCCCGTGGGATATATATTCTACCCACACACATTTGGAACTCTCCTGGGGTACCCTCACACATATTATTCCCTCATTTAGTGGATATTTTCACAAAAAAGTGAAATTTTCAAAAATCCAGAAAATTGGCTGAAAACGACTAAATATCAAGGTCTCATTGGGCGAATCGCTCTGGAACTGAAATCGGAACGCTCACTGACATTTCCCCTATCTGAAAGTCTGATAAACGTTGGAAAAATGACTAAGTCCAAAAAAAAAATTTTTTCAACTTTTTTCAATTTTACCCCCGTGGGATATATATTCTACCCACACACATTTGGAACTCTCCTGGGGTACCCTCACACATATTATTCCCTCATTTAGTGGATATTTTCACAAAAAAGTGAAATTTTCAAAAATCCAGAAAATTCGCTGAAAACGACTAAATATCAAGGTCTCATTGGGCGAATCGCTCTGGAACTGAAATCGGAACGCTCACTGACATTTCCCCTATCTGAAAGTCTGATAAACGTTGGAAAAATGACTAAGTCCAAAAAAAAATTTTTTTCAACTTTTTTCAATTTTACCCCCGTGGGATATATATTCTACCCACACACATTTGGAACTCTCCTGGGTTACCCTCACACATATTATTCCCTCATTTAGTGGATATTTTCACAAAAAAGTGAAATTTTCAAAAATCAAGAAAATTGGCTGAAAACGACTAAATATCAAGGTCTCATTGGGCGAATCGCTCTGGAACTGAAATCGGAAAATTCACTGACATTTGACCTATCTGAAAGTCTGATAAACGACGGAAAAATGACTATGTCTAAAAAAACAAATTTTTCAACTTTTTTCAATTTTACCCCCGTGGGATATATATTCTACCCACACACATTTGGAACTCTCGTGGGTTACCCTCACACATATTATTCCCTCATTTAGTGGATATTTTCACAAAAAAGTGAAATTTTCAAAAATCCAGAAAATTGGCTGAAAACGACTAAATATCAAGGAATCATTGGGCGAATCGCTCTGGAACTGAAATCGGAACGCTCACTGACATTTCCCCTATCTGAAAGTCTGATAAACGTTGGAAAAATGACTAAGTCCAAAAAAAAATTTTTTTCAACTTTTTTCAATTTTACAGCCGTGGGATATATATTCTACCCACACACATTTGGAACTCTCCTGGGTTACCCTCACACATATTATTCCCTCATTTAGTGGATATTTTCACAAAAAAGTGAAATTTTCAAAAATCAAGAAAATTGGCTGAAAACGACTAAATATCAAGGTCTCATTGGGCGAATCGCTCTGGAACTGAAATCGGAAAATTCACTGACATTTGACCTATCTGAAAGTCTGTTAAACGACGGAAAAATGACTATGTCTAAAAAAACAAATTTTTCAACTTTTTTCAATTTTACCCCCGTGGGATATATATTCTACCCACACACATTTGGAACTCTCGTGGGTTACCCTCACACATATTATTCCCTCATTTAGTGGATATTTTCACAAAAAAGTGAAATTTTCAAAAATCCAGAAAATTGGCTGAAAACGACTAAATATCAAGGTCTCATTGGGCAAATCGCTCTGGAACTGAAATCGGAACGCTCACTGACATTTCCCCTATCTGAAAGTCTGATAAACGTTGGAAAAATGACTAAGTCCAAAAAAAAAATTTTTTCAACTTTTTTCAATTTTACCCCCGTGGGATATATATTCTACCCACACACATTTGGAACTCTCCTGGGGTACCCTCACACATATTATTCCCTCATTTAGTGGATATTTTCACAAAAAAGTGAAATTTTCAAAAATCCAGAAAATTCGCTGAAAACGACTAAATATCAAGGTCTCATTGGGCGAATCGCTCTGGAACTGAAATCGGAACGCTCACTGACATTTCCCCTATCTGAAAGTCTGATAAACGTTGGAAAAATGACTAAGTCCAAAAAAAAATTTTTTTCAACTTTTTTCAATTTTACCCCCGTGGGATATATATTCTACCCACACACATTTGGAACTCTCCTGGGGTACCCTCACACATATTATTCCCTCATTTAGTGGATATTTTCACAAAAAAGTGAAATTTTCAAAAATCCAGAAAATTGGCTGAAAACGACTAAATATCAAGGTCTCATTGGGTGAATCGCTCTGGAACTGAAATCGGAACGCTCACTGACATTTCCCCTATCTGAAAGTCTGATAAACGTTGGAAAAATGACTATGTCTAAAAAAACAAATTTTTCAACTTTTTTCAATTTTACCCCCGTGGGATATATATTCTACCCACACACATTTGGAACTCTCCTGGGGTACCCTCACACATATTATTCCCTCATTTAGTGGATATTTTCACAAAAAAGTGAAATTTTCAAAAATCCAGAAAATTGGCTGAAAACGACTAAATATCAAGGTCTCATTGGGCGAATCGCTCTGGAACTGAAATCGGAACGCTCACTGACATTTCCCCTATCTGAAAGTCTGATAAACGTTGGAAAAATGACTAAGTCCAAAAAAAAATTTTTTTCAACTTTTTTCAATTTTACCCCCGTGGGATATATATTCTACCCACACACATTTGGAACTCTCGTGGGTTACCCTCACACATATTATTCCCTCATTTAGTGGATATTTTCACAAAAAAGTGAAATTTTCAAAAATCCAGAAAATTGGCTGCAAACGACTAAATATCAAGGAATCATTGGGCGAATCGCTCTGGAACTGAAATCGGAACGCTCACTGACATTTCCCCTATCTGAAAGTCTGATAAACATTGGAAAAATGACTAAGTCCAAAAAAAAATTTTTTTCAACTTTTTTCAATTTTACCCCCGTGGGATATATATTCTACCCACACACATTTGGAACTCTCGTGGGTTACCCTCACACATATTATTCCCTCATTTAGTGGATATTTTCACAAAAAAGTGAAATTTTCAAAAATCCAGAAAATTGGCTGAAAACGACTAAATATCAAGGTCTCATTGGGCAAATCGCTCTGGAACTGAAATCGGAACGCTCACTGACATTTCCCCTATCTGAAAGTCTGATAAACGTTGGAAAAATGACTAAGTCCAAAAAAAAATTTTTTTAAATTTTTTCAATTTTACCCCCGTGGGATATATATTCTACCCACACACATTTGGAACTCTCCTGGGGTACCCTCACACATATTATTCCCTCATTTAGTGGATATTTTCACAAAAAAGTGAAATTTTCAAAAATCCAGAAAATTGGCTGAAAACGACTAAATATCAAGGTCTCATTGGGCGAATCGCTCTGGAACTGAAATCGGAACGCTCACTGACATTTCCCCTATCTGAAAGTCTGATAAACGTTGGAAAAATGACTAAGTCCAAAAAAAAAATTTTTTCAACTTTTTTCAATTTTACCCCCGTGGGATATATATTCTACCCACACACATTTGGAACTCTCCTGGGGTACCCTCACACATATTATTCCCTCATTTAGTGGATATTTTCACAAAAAAGTGAAATTTTCAAAAATCCAGAAAATTGGCTGAAAACGACTAAATATCAAGGTCTCATTGGGTGAATCGCTCTGGAACTGAAATCGGAACGCTCACTGACATTTCCCCTATCTGAAAGTCTGATAAACGTTGGAAAAATGACTAAGTCCAAAAAAAAATTTTTTTCAACTTTTTTCAATTTTACCCCCGTGGGATATATATTCTACCCACACACATTTGGAACTCTCCTGGGGTACCCTCACACATATTATTCCCTCATTTAGTGGATATTTTCACAAAAAAGTGAAATTTTCAAAAATCCAGAAAATTGGCTGAAAACGACTAAATATCAAGGTCTCATTGGGTGAATCGCTCTGGAACTGAAATCGGAACGCTCACTGACATTTCCCCTATCTGAAAGTCTGATAAACGTTGGAAAAATGACTAAGTCCAAAAAAAAAATTTTTTCAACTTTTTTCAATTTTACCCCCGTGGGATATATATTCTACCCACACACATTTGGAACTCTCCTGGGGTACCCTCACACATATTATTCCCTCATTTAGTGGATATTTTCACAAAAAAGTGAAATTTTCAAAAATCCAGAAAATTCGCTGAAAACGACTAAATATCAAGGTCTCATTGGGCGAATCGCTCTGGAACTGAAATCGGAACGCTCACTGACATTTCCCCTATCTGAAAGTCTGATAAACGTTGGAAAAATGACTAAGTCCAAAAAAAAATTTTTTTCAATTTTACCCCCGTGGGATATATATTCTACCCACACACATTTGGAACTCTCCTGGGGTACCCTCACACATATTATTCCCTCATTTAGTGGATATTTTCACAAAAAAGTGAAATTTTCAAAAATCCAGAAAATTGGCTGAAAACGACTAAATATCAAGGTCTCATTGGGCGAATCGTTCTGGAACTGAAATCGGAACGCTCACTGACATTTCCCCTATCTGAAAGTCTGATAAACGTTGGAAAAATGACTAAGTCCAAAAAAAAATTTTTTTCAACTTTTTTCAATTTTACAGCCGTGGGATATATATTCTACCCACACACATTTGGAACTCTCCTGGGTTACCCTCACACATATTATTCCCTCATTTAGTGGATATTTTCACAAAAAAGTGAAATTTTCAAAAATCAAGAAAATTGGCTGAAAACGACTAAATATCAAGGTCTCATTGGGCGAATCGCTCTGGAACTGAAATCGGAAAATTCACTGACATTTGACCTATCTGAAAGTCTGATAAACGACGGAAAAATGACTGTCTAAAAAAACAAATTTTTCAACTTTTTTCAATTTTACCCCCGTGGGATATATATTCTACCCACACACATTTGGAACTCTCGTGGGTTACCCTCACACATATTATTCCCTCATTTAGTGGATATTTTCACAAAAAAGTGAAATTTTCAAAAATCCAGAAAATTGGCTGAAAACGACTAAATATCAAGGAATCATTGGGCGAATCGCTCTGGAACTGAAATCGGAACGCTCACTGACATTTCCCCTATCTGAAAGTCTGATAAACGTTGGAAAAATGACTAAGTCCAAAAAAAAATTTTTTTCAACTTTTTTCAATTTTACAGCCGTGGGATATATATTCTACCCACACACATTTGGAACTCTCCTGGGTTACCCTCACACATATTATTCCCTCATTTAGTGGATATTTTCACAAAAAAGTGAAATTTTCAAAAATCAAGAAAATTGGCTGAAAACGACTAAATATCAAGGTCTCATTGGGCGAATCGCTCTGGAACTGAAATCGGAAAATTCACTGACATTTGACCTATCTGAAAGTCTGTTAAACGACGGAAAAATGACTATGTCTAAAAAAACAAATTTTTCAACTTTTTTCAATTTTACCCCCGTGGGATATATATTCTACCCACACACATTTGGAACTCTCGTGGGTTACCCTCACACATATTATTCCCTCATTTAGTGGATATTTTCACAAAAAAGTGAAATTTTCAAAAATCCAGAAAATTGGCTGCAAACGACTAAATATCAAGGAATCATTGGGCGAATCGCTCTGGAACTGAAATCGGAACGCTCACTGACATTTCCCCTATCTGAAAGTCTGATAAACATTGGAAAAATGACTAAGTCCAAAAAAAAATTTTTTTCAACTTTTTTCAGTTTTACCCCCGTGGGATATATATTCTACCCACACACATTTGGAACTCTCGTGGGTTACCCTCACACATATTATTCCCTCATTTAGTGGATATTTTCACAAAAAAGTGAAATTTTCAAAAATCCAGAAAATTGGCTGAAAACGACTAAATATCAAGGTCTCATTGGGCAAATCGCTCTGGAACTGAAATCGGAACGCTCACTGACATTTCCCCTATCTGAAAGTCTGATAAACGTTGGAAAAATGACTAAGTCCAAAAAAAAATTTTTTTAAATTTTTTCAATTTTACCCCCGTGGGATATATATTCTACCCACACACATTTGGAACTCTCCTGGGGTACCCTCACACATATTATTCCCTCATTTAGTGGATATTTTCACAAAAAAGTGAAATTTTCAAAAATCCAGAAAATTGGCTGAAAACGACTAAATATCAAGGTCTCATTGGGCGAATCGCTCTGGAACTGAAATCGGAACGCTCACTGACATTTCCCCTATCTGAAAGTCTGATAAACGTTGGAAAAATGACTAAGTCCAAAAAAAAAATTTTTTCAACTTTTTTCAATTTTACCCCCGTGGGATATATATTCTACCCACACACATTTGGAACTCTCCTGGGGTACCCTCACACATATTATTCCCTCATTTAGTGGATATTTTCACAAAAAAGTGAAATTTTCAAAAATCCAGAAAATTCGCTGAAAACGACTAAATATCAAGGTCTCATTGGGCGAATCGCTCTGGAACTGAAATCGGAACGCTCACTGACATTTCCCCTATCTGAAAGTCTGATAAACGTTGGAAAAATGACTAAGTCCAAAAAAAAATTTTTTTCAACTTTTTTCAATTTTACCCCCGTGGGATATATATTCTACCCACACACATTTGGAACTCTCCTGGGTTACCCTCACACATATTATTCCCTCATTTAGTGGATATTTTCACAAAAAAGTGAAATTTTCAAAAATCAAGAAAATTGGCTGAAAACGACTAAATATCAAGGTCTCATTGGGCGAATCGCTCTGGAACTGAAATCGGAAAATTCACTGACATTTGACCTATCTGAAAGTCTGATAAACGACGGAAAAATGACTATGTCTAAAAAAACAAATTTTTCAACTTTTTTCAATTTTACCCCCGTGGGATATATATTCTACCCACACACATTTGGAACTCTCGTGGGTTACCCTCACACATATTATTCCCTCATTTAGTGGATATTTTCACAAAAAAGTGAAATTTTCAAAAATCCAGAAAATTGGCTGAAAACGACTAAATATCAAGGAATCATTGGGCGAATCGCTCTGGAACTGAAATCGGAACGCTCACTGACATTTCCCCTATCTGAAAGTCTGATAAACGTTGGAAAAATGACTAAGTCCAAAAAAAAATTTTTTTCAACTTTTTTCAATTTTACAGCCGTGGGATATATATTCTACCCACACACATTTGGAACTCTCCTGGGTTACCCTCACACATATTATTCCCTCATTTAGTGGATATTTTCACAAAAAAGTGAAATTTTCAAAAATCAAGAAAATTGGCTGAAAACGACTAAATATCAAGGTCTCATTGGGCGAATCGCTCTGGAACTGAAATCGGAAAATTCACTGACATTTGACCTATCTGAAAGTCTGTTAAACGACGGAAAAATGACTATGTCTAAAAAAACAAATTTTTCAACTTTTTTCAATTTTACCCCCGTGGGATATATATTCTACCCACACACATTTGGAACTCTCCTGGGGTACCCTCACACATATTATTCCCTCATTTAGTGGATATTTTCACAAAAAAGTGAAATTTTCAAAAATCCAGAAAATTCGCTGAAAACGACTAAATATCAAGGTCTCATTGGGCGAATCGCTCTGGAACTGAAATCGGAACGCTCACTGACATTTCCCCTATCTGAAAGTCTGATAAACGTTGGAAAAATGACTAAGTCCAAAAAAAAATTTTTTTCAACTTTTTTCAATTTTACCCCCGTGGGATATATATTCTACCCACACACATTTGGAACTCTCCTGGGGTACCCTCACACATATTATTCCCTCATTTAGTGGATATTTTCACAAAAAAGTGAAATTTTCAAAAATCCAGAAAATTGGCTGCAAACGACTAAATATCAAGGAATCATTGGGCGAATCGCTCTGGAACTGAAATCGGAACGCTCACTGACATTTCCCCTATCTGAAAGTCTGATAAACATTGGAAAAATGACTAAGTCCAAAAAAAAAATTTTTTCAACTTTTTTCAATTTTACCCCCGTGGGATATATATTCTACCCACACACATTTGGAACTCTCGTGGGTTACCCTCACACATATTATTCCCTCATTTAGTGGATATTTTCACAAAAAAGTGAAATTTTCAAAAATCCAGAAAATTGGCTGAAAACGACTAAATATCAAGGTCTCATTGGGCAAATCGCTCTGGAACTGAAATCGGAACGCTCACTGACATTTCCCCTATCTGAAAGTCTGATAAACGTTGGAAAAATGACTAAGTCCAAAAAAAAATTTTTTTAAATTTTTTCAATTTTACCCCCGTGGGATATATATTCTACCCACACACATTTGGAACTCTCCTGGGGTACCCTCACACATATTATTCCCTCATTTAGTGGATATTTTCACAAAAAAGTGAAATTTTCAAAAATCCAGAAAATTGGCTGAAAACGACTAAATATCAAGGTCTCATTGGGCGAATCGCTCTGGAACTGAAATCGGAACGCTCACTGACATTTCCCCTATCTGAAAGTCTGATAAACGTTGGAAAAATGACTAAGTCCAAAAAAAAAATTTTTTCAACTTTTTTCAATTTTACCCCCGTGGGATATATATTCTACCCACACACATTTGGAACTCTCCTGGGGTACCCTCACACATATTATTCCCTCATTTAGTGGATATTTTCACAAAAAAGTGAAATTTTCAAAAATCCAGAAAATTGGCTGCAAACGACTAAATATCAAGGAATCATTGGGCGAATCGCTCTGGAACTGAAATCGGAACGCTCACTGACATTTCCCCTATCTGAAAGTCTGATAAACATTGGAAAAATGACTAAGTCCAAAAAAAAAATTTTTTCAACTTTTTTCAATTTTACCCCCGTGGGATATATATTCTACCCACACACATTTGGAACTCTCGTGGGTTACCCTCACACATATTATTCCCTCATTTAGTGGATATTTTCACAAAAAAGTGAAATTTTCAAAAATCCAGAAAATTGGCTGAAAACGACTAAATATCAAGGTCTCATTGGGCAAATCGCTCTGGAACTGAAATCGGAACGCTCACTGACATTTCCCCTATCTGAAAGTCTGATAAACGTTGGAAAAATGACTAAGTCCAAAAAAAAATTTTTTTAAATTTTTTCAATTTTACCCCCGTGGGATATATATTCTACCCACACACATTTGGAACTCTCCTGGGGTACCCTCACACATATTATTCCCTCATTTAGTGGATATTTTCACAAAAAAGTGAAATTTTCAAAAATCCAGAAAATTGGCTGAAAACGACTAAATATCAAGGTCTCATTGGGCGAATCGCTCTGGAACTGAAATCGGAACGCTCACTGACATTTCCCCTATCTGAAAGTCTGATAAACGTTGGAAAAATGACTAAGTCCAAAAAAAAAATTTTTTCAACTTTTTTCAATTTTACCCCCGTGGGATATATATTCTACCCACACACATTTGGAACTCTCCTGGGGTACCCTCACACATATTATTCCCTCATTTAGTGGATATTTTCACAAAAAAGTGAAATTTTCAAAAATCCAGAAAATTGGCTGAAAACGACTAAATATCAAGGTCTCATTGGGTGAATCGCTCTGGAACTGAAATCGGAACGCTCACTGACATTTCCCCTATCTGAAAGTCTGATAAACGTTGGAAAAATGACTAAGTCCAAAAAAAAATTTTTTTCAACTTTTTTCAATTTTACCCCCGTGGGATATATATTCTACCCACACACATTTGGAACTCTCCTGGGGTACCCTCACACATATTATTCCCTCATTTAGTGGATATTTTCACAAAAAAGTGAAATTTTCAAAAATCCAGAAAATTGGCTGAAAACGACTAAATATCAAGGTCTCATTGGGTGAATCGCTCTGGAACTGAAATCGGAACGCTCACTGACATTTCCCCTATCTGAAAGTCTGATAAACGTTGGAAAAATGACTAAGTCCAAAAAAAAAATTTTTTCAACTTTTTTCAATTTTACCCCCGTGGGATATATATTCTACCCACACACATTTGGAACTCTCCTGGGGTACCCTCACACATATTATTCCCTCATTTAGTGGATATTTTCACAAAAAAGTGAAATTTTCAAAAATCCAGAAAATTCGCTGAAAACGACTAAATATCAAGGTCTCATTGGGCGAATCGCTCTGGAACTGAAATCGGAACGCTCACTGACATTTCCCCTATCTGAAAGTCTGATAAACGTTGGAAAAATGACTAAGTCCAAAAAAAAATTTTTTTCAATTTTACCCCCGTGGGATATATATTCTACCCACACACATTTGGAACTCTCCTGGGGTACCCTCACACATATTATTCCCTCATTTAGTGGATATTTTCACAAAAAAGTGAAATTTTCAAAAATCCAGAAAATTGGCTGAAAACGACTAAATATCAAGGTCTCATTGGGTGAATCGCTCTGGAACTGAAATCGGAACGCTCACTGACATTTCCCCTATCTGAAAGTCTGATAAACGTTGGAAAAATGACTATGTCTAAAAAAACAAATTTTTCAACTTTTTTCAATTTTACCCCCGTGGGATATATATTCTACCCACACACATTTGGAACTCTCCTGGGGTACCCTCACACATATTATTCCCTCATTTAGTGGATATTTTCACAAAAAAGTGAAATTTTCAAAAATCCAGAAAATTGGCTGAAAACGACTAAATATCAAGGTCTCATTGGGCGAATCGCTCTGGAACTGAAATCGGAACGCTCACTGACATTTCCCCTATCTGAAAGTCTGATAAACGTTGGAAAAATGACTAAGTCCAAAAAAAAATTTTTTTCAACTTTTTTCAATTTTACAGCCGTGGGATATATATTCTACCCACACACATTTGGAACTCTCCTGGGTTACCCTCACACATATTATTCCCTCATTTAGTGGATATTTTCACAAAAAAGTGAAATTTTCAAAAATCCAGAAAATTGGCTGAAAACGACTAAATATCAAGGTCTCATTGGGTGAATCGCTCTGGAACTGAAATCGGAACGCTCACTGACATTTCCCCTATCTGAAAGTCTGATAAACGTTGGAAAAATGACTAAGTCCAAAAAAAAATTTTTTTCAACTTTTTTCAATTTTACCCCCGTGGGATATATATTCTACCCACACACATTTGGAACTCTCCTGGGGTACCCTCACACATATTATTCCCTCATTTAGTGGATATTTTCACAAAAAAGTGAAATTTTCAAAAATCCAGAAAATTGGCTGAAAACGACTAAATATCAAGGTCTCATTGGGTGAATCGCTCTGGAACTGAAATCGGAACGCTCACTGACATTTCCCCTATCTGAAAGTCTGATAAACGTTGGAAAAATGACTAAGTCCAAAAAAAAAATTTTTTCAACTTTTTTCAATTTTACCCCCGTGGGATATATATTCTACCCACACACATTTGGAACTCTCCTGGGGTACCCTCACACATATTATTCCCTCATTTAGTGGATATTTTCACAAAAAAGTGAAATTTTCAAAAATCCAGAAAATTCGCTGAAAACGACTAAATATCAAGGTCTCATTGGGCGAATCGCTCTGGAACTGAAATCGGAACGCTCACTGACATTTCCCCTATCTGAAAGTCTGATAAACGTTGGAAAAATGACTAAGTCCAAAAAAAAATTTTTTTCAATTTTACCCCCGTGGGATATATATTCTACCCACACACATTTGGAACTCTCCTGGGGTACCCTCACACATATTATTCCCTCATTTAGTGGATATTTTCACAAAAAAGTGAAATTTTCAAAAATCCAGAAAATTGGCTGAAAACGACTAAATATCAAGGTCTCATTGGGTGAATCGCTCTGGAACTGAAATCGGAACGCTCACTGACATTTCCCCTATCTGAAAGTCTGATAAACGTTGGAAAAATGACTATGTCTAAAAAAACAAATTTTTCAACTTTTTTCAATTTTACCCCCGTGGGATATATATTCTACCCACACACATTTGGAACTCTCCTGGGGTACCCTCACACATATTATTCCCTCATTTAGTGGATATTTTCACAAAAAAGTGAAATTTTCAAAAATCCAGAAAATTGGCTGAAAACGACTAAATATCAAGGTCTCATTGGGCGAATCGCTCTGGAACTGAAATCGGAACGCTCACTGACATTTCCCCTATCTGAAAGTCTGATAAACGTTGGAAAAATGACTAAGTCCAAAAAAAAATTTTTTTCAACTTTTTTCAATTTTACAGCCGTGGGATATATATTCTACCCACACACATTTGGAACTCTCCTGGGTTACCCTCACACATATTATTCCCTCATTTAGTGGATATTTTCACAAAAAAGTGAAATTTTCAAAAATCAAGAAAATTGGCTGAAAACGACTAAATATCAAGGTCTCATTGGGCGAATCGCTCTGGAACTGAAATCGGAAAATTCACTGACATTTGACCTATCTGAAAGTCTGATAAACGACGGAAAAATGACTATGTCTAAAAAAACAAATTTTTCAACTTTTTTCAATTTTACCCCCGTGGGATATATATTCTACCCACACACATTTGGAACTCTCGTGGGTTACCCTCACACATATTATTCCCTCATTTAGTGGATATTTTCACAAAAAAGTGAAATTTTCAAAAATCCAGAAAATTGGCTGAAAACGACTAAATATCAAGGAATCATTGGGCGAATCGCTCTGGAACTGAAATCGGAACGCTCACTGACATTTCCCCTATCTGAAAGTCTGATAAACGTTGGAAAAATGACTAAGTCCAAAAAAAAATTTTTTTCAACTTTTTTCAATTTTACAGCCGTGGGATATATATTCTACCCACACACATTTGGAACTCTCCTGGGTTACCCTCACACATATTATTCCCTCATTTAGTGGATATTTTCACAAAAAAGTGAAATTTTCAAAAATCAAGAAAATTGGCTGAAAACGACTAAATATCAAGGTCTCATTGGGCGAATCGCTCTGGAACTGAAATCGGAAAATTCACTGACATTTGACCTATCTGAAAGTCTGTTAAACGACGGAAAAATGACTATGTCTAAAAAAACAAATTTTTCAACTTTTTTCAATTTTACCCCCGTGGGATATATATTCTACCCACACACATTTGGAACTCTCGTGGGTTACCCTCACACATATTATTCCCTCATTTAGTGGATATTTTCACAAAAAAGTGAAATTTTCAAAAATCCAGAAAATTGGCTGAAAACGACTAAATATCAAGGAATCATTGGGCGAATCGTTCTGGAACTGAAATCGGAACGCTCACTGACATTTCCCCTATCTGAAAGTCTGATAAACGTTGGAAAAATGACTAAGTCCAAAAAAAAATTTTTTTCAACTTTTTTTAATTTTACCCCCGTGGGATATATATTCTACCCACACACATTTGGAACTCTCCTGGGGTACCCTCACACATATTATTCCCTCATTTAGTGGATATTTTCACAAAAAAGTGAAATTTTCAAAAATCCAGAAAATTGGCTGAAAACGACTAAATATCAAGGTCTCATTGGGTGAATCGCTCTGGAACTGAAATCGGAATGCTCACTGACATTTCCCCTATCTGAAAGTCTGATAAACGTTGGAAAAATGACTAAGTCCAAAAAAAAATTTTTTTCAACTTTTTTCAATTTTACAGCCGTGGGATATATATTCTACCCACACACATTTGGAACTCTCCTGGGGTACCCTCACACATATTATTCCCTCATTTAGTGGATATTTTCACAAAAAAGTGAAATTTTCAAAAATCCAGAAAATTGGCTGAAAACGACTAAATATCAAGGTCTCATTGGGCGAATCGCTCTGGAACTGAAATCGGAACGCTCACTGACATTTCCCCTATCTGAAAGTCTGATAAACGTTGGAAAAATGACTAAGTCCAAAAAAAAATTTTTTTCAACTTTTTTCAATTTTACAGCCGTGGGATATATATTCTACCCACACACATTTGGAACTCTCCTGGGTTACCCTCATACATATTATTCCCTCATTTAGTGGATATTTTCACAAAAAAGTGAAATTTTCAAAAATCCAGAAAATTGGCTGAAAACGACTAAATATCAAGGAATCATTGGGCGAATCGCTCTGGAACTGAAATCGGAACGCTCACTGACATTTCCCCTATCTGAAAGTCTGATAAACGTTGGAAAAATGACTAAGTCCAAAAAAAAATTTTTTTCAACTTTTTTCAATTTTACCCCCGTGGGATATATATTCTACCCACACACATTTGGAACTCTCGTGGGTTACCCTCACACATATTATTCCCTCATTTAGTGGATATTTTCACAAAAAAGTGAAATTTTCAAAAATCCAGAAAATTGGCTGAAAACGACTAAATATCAAGGTCTCATTGGGCAAATCGCTCTGGAACTGAAATCGGAACGCTCACTGGCATTTCCCCTATCTGAAAGTCTGATAAACGACGGAAAAATGACTATGTCTAAAAAAACAAATTTTTCAACTTTTTTCAATTTTACCCCCGTGGGATATATATTCTACCCACACACATTTGGAACTCTCCTGGGGTACCCTCACACATATTATTCCCTCATTTAGTGGATATTTTCACAAAAAAGTGAAATTTTCAAAAATCCAGAAAATTGGCTGAAAACGACTAAATATCAAGGTCTCGTTGGGCGAATCGCTCTGGAACTGAAATCGGAACGCTCACTGACATTTCCCCTATCTGAAAGTCTGATAAACATTGGAAAAATGACTAAGTCCAAAAAAAAATTTTTTTCAACTTTTTTCAATTTTACCCCCGTGGGATATATATTCTACCCACACACATTTGGAACTCTCGTGGGTTACCCTCACACATATTATTCCCTCATTTAGTGGATATTTTCACAAAAAAGTGAAATTTTCAAAAATCCAGAAAATTGGCTGAAAACGACTAAATATCAAGGAATCATTGGGCGAATCACTCTGGAACTGAAATCGGAACGCTCACTGACATTTCCCCTATCTGAAAGTCTGATAAACATTGGAAAAATGACTAAGTCCAAAAAAAAATTTTTTTCAACTTTTTTCAATTTTACCCCCGTGGGATATATATTCTACCCACACACATTTGGAACTCTCGTGGGTTACCCTCACACATATTATTCCCTCATTTAGTGGATATTTTCACAAAAAAGTGAAATTTTCAAAAATCCAGAAAATTGGCTGAAAACGACTAAATATCAAGGAATCATTGGGCGAATCGCTCTGGAACTGAAATCGGAACGCTCACTGACATTTCCCCTATCTGAAAGTCTGATAAACGTTGGAAAAATGACTAAGTCCAAAAAAAAATTTTTTTCAACTTTTTTCAATTTTACCCCCGTGGGATATATATTCTACCCACACACATTTGGAACTCTCGTGGGTTACCCTCACACATATTATTCCCTCATTTAGTGGATATTTTCACAAAAAAGTGAAATTTTCAAAAATCCAGAAAATTGGCTGAAAACGAGTAAATATCAAGGTCTCATTGGGCAAATCGCTCTGGAACTGAAATCGGAACGCTCACTGACATTTCCCCTATCTGAAAGTCTGATAAACGTTGGAAAAATGACTAAGTCCAAAAAAAAATTTTTTTCAACTTTTTTCAATTTTACAGCCGTGGGATATATATTCTACCCACACACATTTGGAACTCTCCTGGGTTACCCTCACACATATTATTCCCTCATTTAGTGGATATTTTCACAAAAAAGTGAAATTTTCAAAAATCAAGAAAATTGGCTGAAAACGACTAAATATCAAGGTCTCATTGGGCGAATCGCTCTGGAACTGAAATCGGAAAATTCACTGACATTTGACCTATCTGAAAGTCTGTTAAACGACGGAAAAATGACTATGTCTAAAAAAACAAATTTTTCAACTTTTTTCAATTTTACCCCCGTGGGATATATATTCTACCCACACACATTTGGAACTCTCGTGGGTTACCCTCACACATATTATTCCCTCATTTAGTGGATATTTTCACAAAAAAGTGAAATTTTCAAAAATCCAGAAAATTGGCTGAAAACGACTAAATATCAAGGAATCATTGGGCGAATCGTTCTGGAACTGAAATCGGAACGCTCACTGACATTTCCCCTATCTGAAAGTCTGATAAACGTTGGAAAAATGACTAAGTCCAAAAAAAAATTTTTTTCAACTTTTTTTAATTTTACCCCCGTGGGATATATATTCTACCCACACACATTTGGAACTCTCCTGGGGTACCCTCACACATATTATTCCCTCATTTAGTGGATATTTTCACAAAAAAGTGAAATTTTCAAAAATCCAGAAAATTGGCTGAAAACGACTAAATATCAAGGTCTCATTGGGTGAATCGCTCTGGAACTGAAATCGGAATGCTCACTGACATTTCCCCTATCTGAAAGTCTGATAAACGTTGGAAAAATGACTAAGTCCAAAAAAAAATTTTTTTCAACTTTTTTCAATTTTACAGCCGTGGGATATATATTCTACCCACACACATTTGGAACTCTCCTGGGGTACCCTCACACATATTATTCCCTCATTTAGTGGATATTTTCACAAAAAAGTGAAATTTTCAAAAATCCAGAAAATTGGCTGAAAACGACTAAATATCAAGGTCTCATTGGGCGAATCGCTCTGGAACTGAAATCGGAACGCTCACTGACATTTCCCCTATCTGAAAGTCTGATAAACGTTGGAAAAATGACTAAGTCCAAAAAAAAATTTTTTTCAACTTTTTTCAATTTTACAGCCGTGGGATATATATTCTACCCACACACATTTGGAACTCTCCTGGGTTACCCTCACACATATTATTCCCTCATTTAGTGGATATTTTCACAAAAAAGTGAAATTTTCAAAAATCAAGAAAATTGGCTGAAAACGACTAAATATCAAGGTCTCATTGGGCGAATCGCTCTGGAACTGAAATCGGAAAATTCACTGACATTTGACCTATCTGAAAGTCTGTTAAACGACGGAAAAATGACTATGTCTAAAAAAACAAATTTTTCAACTTTTTTCAATTTTACCCCCGTGGGATATATATTCTACCCACACACATTTGGAACTCTCGTGGGTTACCCTCACACATATTATTCCCTCATTTAGTGGATATTTTCACAAAAAAGTGAAATTTTCAAAAATCCAGAAAATTGGCTGAAAACGACTAAATATCAAGGAATCATTGGGCGAATCGTTCTGGAACTGAAATCGGAACGCTCACTGACATTTCCCCTATCTGAAAGTCTGATAAACGTTGGAAAAATGACTAAGTCCAAAAAAAAATTTTTTTCAACTTTTTTTAATTTTACCCCCGTGGGATATATATTCTACCCACACACATTTGGAACTCTCCTGGGGTACCCTCACACATATTATTCCCTCATTTAGTGGATATTTTCACAAAAAAGTGAAATTTTCAAAAATCCAGAAAATTGGCTGAAAACGACTAAATATCAAGGTCTCATTGGGTGAATCGCTCTGGAACTGAAATCGGAATGCTCACTGACATTTCCCCTATCTGAAAGTCTGATAAACGTTGGAAAAATGACTAAGTCCAAAAAAAAATTTTTTTCAACTTTTTTCAATTTTACAGCCGTGGGATATATATTCTACCCACACACATTTGGAACTCTCCTGGGGTACCCTCACACATATTATTCCCTCATTTAGTGGATATTTTCACAAAAAAGTGAAATTTTCAAAAATCCAGAAAATTGGCTGAAAACGACTAAATATCAAGGTCTCATTGGGCGAATCGCTCTGGAACTGAAATCGGAACGCTCACTGACATTTCCCCTATCTGAAGGTCTGATAAACGTTGGAAAAATGACTAAGTCCAAAAAAAAATTTTTTTCAACTTTTTTCAATTTTACAGCCGTGGGATATATATTCTACCCACACACATTTGGAACTCTCCTGGGTTACCCTCACACATATTATTCCCTCATTTAGTGGATATTTTCACAAAAAAGTGAAATTTTCAAAAATCCAGAAAATTGGCTGAAAACGACTAAATATCAAGGAATCATTGGGCGAATCGCTCTGGAACTGAAATCGGAACGCTCACTGACATTTCCCCTATCTGAAAGTCTGATAAACGTTGGAAAAATGACTAAGTCCAAAAAAAAATTTTTTTCAACTTTTTTCAATTTTACCCCCGTGGGATATATATTCTACCCACACACATTTGGAACTCTCGTGGGTTACCCTCACACATATTATTCCCTCATTTAGTGGATATTTTCACAAAAAAGTGAAATTTTCAAAAATCCAGAAAATTGGCTGAAAACGACTAAATATCAAGGTCTCATTGGGCAAATGGCTCTGGAACTGAAATCGGAACGCTCACTGGCATTTCCCCTATCTGAAAGTCTGATAAACGACGGAAAAATGACTATGTCTAAAAAAACAAATTTTTCAACTTTTTTCAATTTTACCCCCGTGGGATATATATTCTACCCACACACATTTGGAACTCTCCTGGGGTACCCTCACACATATTATTCCCTCATTTAGTGGATATTTTCACAAAAAAGTGAAATTTTCAAAAATCCAGAAAATTGGCTGAAAACGACTAAATATCAAGGTCTCGTTGGGCGAATCGCTCTGGAACTGAAATCGGAACGCTCACTGACATTTCCCCTATCTGAAAGTCTGATAAACATTGGAAAAATGACTAAGTCCAAAAAAAAATTTTTTTCAACTTTTTTCAATTTTACCCCCGTGGGATATATATTCTACCCACACACATTTGGAACTCTCGTGGGTTACCCTCACACATATTATTCCCTCATTTAGTGGATATTTTCACAAAAAAGTGAAATTTTCAAAAATCCAGAAAATTGGCTGAAAACGACTAAATATCAAGGAATCATTGGGCGAATCGCTCTGGAACTGAAATCGGAACGCTCACTGACATTTCCCCTATCTGAAAGTCTGATAAACATTGGAAAAATGACTAAGTCCAAAAAAAAATTTTTTTCAACTTTTTTCAATTTTACCCCCGTGGGATATATATTCTACCCACACACATTTGGAACTCTCGTGGGTTACCCTCACACATATTATTCCCTCATTTAGTGGATATTTTCACAAAAAAGTGAAATTTTCAAAAATCCAGAAAATTGGCTGAAAACGAGTAAATATCAAGGAATCATTGGGCGAATCACTCTGGAACTGAAATCGGAACGCTCACTGACATTTCCCCTATCTGAAAGTCTGATAAACATTGGAAAAATGACTAAGTCCAAAAAAAAATTTTTTTCAACTTTTTTCAATTTTACCCCCGTGGGATATATATTCTACCCACACACATTTGGAACTCTCGTGGGTTACCCTCACACATATTATTCCCTCATTTAGTGGATATTTTCACAAAAAAGTGAAATTTTCAAAAATCCAGAAAATTGGCTGAAAACGACTAAATATCAAGGAATCATTGGGCGAATCGCTCTGGAACTGAAATCGGAACGCTCACTGACATTTCCCCTATCTGAAAGTCTGATAAACGTTGGAAAAATGACTAAGTCCAAAAAAAAATTTTTTTCAACTTTTTTCAATTTTACCCCCGTGGGATATATATTCTACCCACACACATTTGGAACTCTCGTGGGTTACCCTCACACATATTATTCCCTCATTTAGTGGATATTTTCACAAAAAAGTGAAATTTTCAAAAATCCAGAAAATTGGCTGAAAACGACTAAATATCAAGGAATCATTGGGCGAATCGCTCTGGAACTGAAATCGGAACGCTCACTGACATTTCCCCTATCTGAAAGTCTGATAAACGTTGGAAAAATGACTAAGTCCAAAAAAAAATTTTTTTCAACTTTTTTTAATTTTACCCCCGTGGGATATATATTCTACCCACACACATTTGGAACTCTCCTGGGGTACCCTCACACATATTATTCCCTCATTTAGTGGATATTTTCACAAAAAAGTGAAATTTTCAAAAATCCAGAAAATTGGCTGAAAACGACTAAATATCAAGGTCTCATTGGGTGAATCGCTCTGGAACTGAAATCGGAATGCTCACTGACATTTCCCCTATCTGAAAGTCTGATAAACGTTGGAAAAATGACTAAGTCCAAAAAAAAATTTTTTTCAACTTTTTTCAATTTTACAGCCGTGGGATATATATTCTACCCACACACATTTGGAACTCTCCTGGGGTACCCTCACACATATTATTCCCTCATTTAGTGGATATTTTCACAAAAAAGTGAAATTTTCAAAAATCCAGAAAATTGGCTGAAAACGACTAAATATCAAGGTCTCATTGGGCGAATCGCTCTGGAACTGAAATCGGAACGCTCACTGACATTTCCCCTATCTGAAAGTCTGATAAACGTTGGAAAAATGACTAAGTCCAAAAAAAAATTTTTTTCAACTTTTTTCAATTTTACAGCCGTGGGATATATATTCTACCCACACACATTTGGAACTCTCCTGGGTTACCCTCACACATATTATTCCCTCATTTAGTGGATATTTTCACAAAAAAGTGAAATTTTCAAAAATCCAGAAAATTGGCTGAAAACGACTAAATATCAAGGAATCATTGGGCGAATCGCTCTGGAACTGAAATCGGAACGCTCACTGACATTTCCCCTATCTGAAAGTCTGATAAACGTTGGAAAAATGACTAAGTCCAAAAAAAAATTTTTTTCAACTTTTTTCAATTTTACCCCCGTGGGATATATATTCTACCCACACACATTTGGAACTCTCGTGGGTTACCCTCACACATATTATTCCCTCATTTAGTGGATATTTTCACAAAAAAGTGAAATTTTCAAAAATCCAGAAAATTGGCTGAAAACGACTAAATATCAAGGTCTCATTGGGCAAATGGCTCTGGAACTGAAATCGGAACGCTCACTGGCATTTCCCCTATCTGAAAGTCTGATAAACGACGGAAAAATGACTATGTCTAAAAAAACAAATTTTTCAACTTTTTTCAATTTTACCCCCGTGGGATATATATTCTACCCACACACATTTGGAACTCTCCTGGGGTACCCTCACACATATTATTCCCTCATTTAGTGGATATTTTCACAAAAAAGTGAAATTTTCAAAAATCCAGAAAATTGGCTGAAAACGACTAAATATCAAGGTCTCGTTGGGCGAATCGCTCTGGAACTGAAATCGGAACGCTCACTGACATTTCCCCTATCTGAAAGTCTGATAAACATTGGAAAAATGACTAAGTCCAAAAAAAAATTTTTTTCAACTTTTTTCAATTTTACCCCCGTGGGATATATATTCTACCCACACACATTTGGAACTCTCGTGGGTTACCCTCACACATATTATTCCCTCATTTAGTGGATATTTTCACAAAAAAGTGAAATTTTCAAAAATCCAGAAAATTGGCTGAAAACGACTAAATATCAAGGAATCATTGGGCGAATCGCTCTGGAACTGAAATCGGAACGCTCACTGACATTTCCCCTATCTGAAAGTCTGATAAACATTGGAAAAATGACTAAGTCCAAAAAAAAATTTTTTTCAACTTTTTTCAATTTTACCCCCGTGGGATATATATTCTACCCACACACATTTGGAACTCTCGTGGGTTACCCTCACACATATTATTCCCTCATTTAGTGGATATTTTCACAAAAAAGTGAAATTTTCAAAAATCCAGAAAATTGGCTGAAAACGACTAAATATCAAGGAATCATTGGGCGAATCGCTCTGGAACTGAAATCGGAACGCTCACTGACATTTCCCCTATCTGAAAGTCTGATAAACGTTGGAAAAATGACTAAGTCCAAAAAAAAATTTTTTTCAACTTTTTTCAATTTTACCCCCGTGGGATATATATTCTACCCACACACATTTGGAACTCTCGTGGGTTACCCTCACACATATTATTCCCTCATTTAGTGGATATTTTCACAAAAAAGTGAAATTTTCAAAAATCCAGAAAATTGGCTGAAAACGAGTAAATATCAAGGTCTCATTGGGCAAATCGCTCTGGAACTGAAATCGGAACGCTCACTGACATTTCCCCTATCTGAAAGTCTGATAAACGTTGGAAAAATGACTAAGTCCAAAAAAAAATTTTTTTCAACTTTTTTCAATTTTACAGCCGTGGGATATATATTCTACCCACACACATTTGGAACTCTCCTGGGTTACCCTCACACATATTATTCCCTCATTTAGTGGATATTTTCACAAAAAAGTGAAATTTTCAAAAATCAAGAAAATTGGCTGAAAACGACTAAATATCAAGGTCTCATTGGGCAAATCGCTCTGGAACTGAAATCGGAACGCTCACTGACATTTCCCCTATCTGAAAGTCTGATAAACGTTGGAAAAATGACTAAGTCCAAAAAAAAATTTTTTTCAACTTTTTTCAATTTTACAGCCGTGGGATATATATTCTACCCACACACATTTGGAACTCTCCTGGGTTACCCTCACACATATTATTCCCTCATTTAGTGGATATTTTCACAAAAAAGTGAAATTTTCAAAAATCAAGAAAATTGGCTGAAAACGACTAAATATCAAGGTCTCATTGGGCGAATCGCTCTGGAACTGAAATCGGAACATTCACTGACATTTGACCTATCTGAAAGTCTGATAAACGACGGAAAAATGACTATGTCTAAAAAAACAAATTTTTCAACTTTTTTCAATTTTACCCCCGTGGGATATATATTCTACCCACACACATTTGGAACTCTCGTGGGTTACCCTCACACATATTATTCCCTCATTTAGTGGATATTTTCACAAAAAAGTGAAATTTTCAAAAATCCAGAAAATTGGCTGCAAACGACTAAATATCAAGGAATCATTGGGCGAATCGCTCTGGAACTGAAATCGGAACGCTCACTGACATTTCCCCTATCTGAAAGTCTGATAAACATTGGAAAAATGACTAAGTCCAAAAAAAAATTTTTTTCAACTTTTTTCAATTTTACCCCCGTGGGATATATATTCTACCCACACACATTTGGAACTCTCGTGGGTTACCCTCACACATATTATTCCCTCATTTAGTGGATATTTTCACAAAAAAGTGAAATTTTCAAAAATCCAGAAAATTGGCTGAAAACGACTAAATATCAAGGTCTCATTGGGCAAATCGCTCTGGAACTGAAATCGGAACGCTCACTGACATTTCCCCTATCTGAAAGTCTGATAAACGTTGGAAAAATGACTAAGTCCAAAAAAAAATTTTTTAAAATTTTTTCAATTTTACCCCCGTGGGATATATATTCTACCCACACACATTTGGAACTCTCCTGGGGTACCCTCACACATATTATTCCCTCATTTAGTGGATATTTTCACAAAAAAGTGAAATTTTCAAAAATCCAGAAAATTGGCTGAAAACGACTAAATATCAAGGTCTCATTGGGCGAATCGCTCTGGAACTGAAATCGGAACGCTCACTGACATTTCCCCTATCTGAAAGTCTGATAAACGTTGGAAAAATGACTAAGTCCAAAAAAAAAATTTTTTCAACTTTTTTCAATTTTACCCCCGTGGGATATATATTCTACCCACACACATTTGGAACTCTCCTGGGGTACCCTCACACATATTATTCCCTCATTTAGTGGATATTTTCACAAAAAAGTGAAATTTTCAAAAATCCAGAAAATTGGCTGAAAACGACTAAATATCAAGGTCTCATTGGGCGAATCGCTCTGGAACTGAAATCAGAACGCTCACTGACATTTCCCCTATCTGAAAGTCTGATAAACGTTGGAAAAATGACTAAGTCCAAAAAAAAATTTTTTTCAACTTTTTTCAATTTTACCCCCGTGGGATATATATTCTACCCACACACATTTGGAACTCTCCTGGGGTACCCTCACACATATTATTCCCTCATTTAGTGGATATTTTCACAAAAAAGTGAAATTTTCAAAAATCCAGAAAATTGGCTGAAAACGACTAAATATCAAGGTCTCATTGGGTGAATCGCTCTGGAACTGAAATCGGAACGCTCACTGACATTTCCCCTATCTGAAAGTCTGATAAACGTTGGAAAAATGACTATGTCTAAAAAAACAAATTTTTCAACTTTTTTCAATTTTACCCCCGTGGGATATATATTCTACCCACACACATTTGGAACTCTCCTGGGGTACCCTCACACATATTATTCCCTCATTTAGTGGATATTTTCACAAAAAAGTGAAATTTTCAAAAATCCAGAAAATTGGCTGAAAACGACTAAATATCAAGGTCTCATTGGGCGAATCGCTCTGGAACTGAAATCGGAACGCTCACTGACATTTCCCCTATCTGAAAGTCTGATAAACGTTGGAAAAATGACTAAGTCCAAAAAAAAAATTTTTTCAACTTTTTTCAATTTTACCCCCGTGGGATATATATTCTACCCACACACATTTGGAACTCTCCTGGGGTACCCTCACACATATTATTCCCTCATTTAGTGGATATTTTCACAAAAAAGTGAAATTTTCAAAAATCCAGAAAATTGGCTGAAAACGACTAAATATCAAGGTCTCATTGGGCGAATCGCTCTGGAACTGAAATCAGAACGCTCACTGACATTTCCCCTATCTGAAAGTCTGATAAACGTTGGAAAAATGACTAAGTCCAAAAAAAAATTTTTTTAAACTTTTTTCAATTTTACCCCCGTGGGATATATATTCTACCCACACACATTTGGAACTCTCCTGGGGTACCCTCACACATATTATTCCCTCATTTAGTGGATATTTTCACAAAAAAGTGAAATTTTCAAAAATCCAGAAAATTGGCTGAAAACGACTAAATATCAAGGTCTCATTGGGTGAATCGCTCTGGAACTGAAATCGGAACGCTCACTGACATTTCCCCTATCTGAAAGTCTGATAAACGTTGGAAAAATGACTATGTCTAAAAAAACAAATTTTTCAACTTTTTTCAATTTTACCCCCGTGGGATATATATTCTACCCACACACATTTGGAACTCTCCTGGGGTACCCTCACACATATTATTCCCTCATTTAGTGGATATTTTCACAAAAAAGTGAAATTTTCAAAAATCCAGAAAATTGGCTGAAAACGACTAAATATCAAGGTCTCATTGGGCGAATCGCTCTGGAACTGAAATCGGAATGCTCACTGACATTTCCCCTATCTGAAAGTCTGATAAACATTGGAAAAATGACTAAGTCCAAAAAAAAATTTTTTTCAACTTTTTTCAATTTTACCCCCGTGGGATATATATTCTACCCACACACATTTGGAACTCTCCTGGGGTACCCTCACACATATTATTCCCTCATTTAGTGGATATTTTCACAAAAAAGTGAAATTTTCAAAAATCCAGAAAATTGGCTGAAAACGACTAAATATCAAGGTCTCATTGGGCAAATCGCTCTGGAACTGAAATCGGAACGCTCACTGACATTTCCCCTATCTGAAAGTCTGATAAACGTTGGAAAAATGACTAAGTCCAAAAAAAAATTTTTTTCAACTTTTTTCAATTTTACAGCCGTGGGATATATATTCTACCCACACACATTTGGAACTCTCCTGGGTTACCCTCACACATATTATTCCCTCATTTAGTGGATATTTTCACAAAAAAGTGAAATTTTCAAAAATCAAGAAAATTGGCTGAAAACGACTAAATATCAAGGTCTCATTGGGCGAATCGCTCTGGAACTGAAATCGGAACATTCACTGACATTTGACCTATCTGAAAGTCTGATAAACGACGGAAAAATGACTATGTCTAAAAAAACAAATTTTTCAACTTTTTTCAATTTTACCCCCGTGGGATATATATTCTACCCACACACATTTGGAACTCTCGTGGGTTACCCTCACACATATTATTCCCTCATTTAGTGGATATTTTCACAAAAAAGTGAAATTTTCAAAAATCCAGAAAATTGGCTGCAAACGACTAAATATCAAGGAATCATTGGGCGAATCGCTCTGGAACTGAAATCGGAACGCTCACTGACATTTCCCCTATCTGAAAGTCTGATAAACATTGGAAAAATGACTAAGTACAAAAAAAAATTTTTTTCAACTTTTTTCAATTTTACCCCCGTGGGATATATATTCTACCCACACACATTTGGAACTCTCGTGGGTTACCCTCACACATATTATTCCCTCATTTAGTGGATATTTTCACAAAAAAGTGAAATTTTCAAAAATCCAGAAAATTGGCTGAAAACGACTAAATATCAAGGTCTCATTGGGCAAATCGCTCTGGAACTGAAATCGGAACGCTCACTGACATTTCCCCTATCTGAAAGTCTGATAAACGTTGGAAAAATGACTAAGTCCAAAAAAAAATTTTTTTAAATTTTTTCAATTTTACCCCCGTGGGATATATATTCTACCCACACACATTTGGAACTCTCCTGGGGTACCCTCACACATATTATTCCCTCATTTAGTGGATATTTTCACAAAAAAGTGAACTTTTCAAAAATCCAGAAAATTGGCTGAAAACGACTAAATATCAAGGTCTCATTGGGCGAATCGCTCTGGAACTGAAATCGGAACGCTCACTGACATTTCCCCTATCTGAAAGTCTGATAAACGTTGGAAAAATGACTAAGTCCAAAAAAAAAATTTTTTCAACTTTTTTCAATTTTACCCCCGTGGGATATATATTCTACCCACACACATTTGGAACTCTCCTGGGGTACCCTCACACATATTATTCCCTCATTTAGTGGATATTTTCACAAAAAAGTGAAATTTTCAAAAATCCAGAAAATTGGCTGAAAACGACTAAATATCAAGGTCTCATTGGGCGAATCGCTCTGGAACTGAAATCAGAACGCTCACTGACATTTCCCCTATCTGAAAGTCTGATAAACGTTGGAAAAATGACTAAGTCCAAAAAAAAATTTTTTTCAACTTTTTTCAATTTTACCCCCGTGGGATATATATTCTACCCACACACATTTGGAACTCTCGTGGGTTACCCTCACACATATTATTCCCTCATTTAGTGGATATTTTCACAAAAAAGTGAAATTTTCAAAAATCCAGAAAATTGGCTGAAAACGACTAAATATCAAGGTCTCATTGGGCAAATGGCTCTGGAACTGAAATCGGAACGCTCACTGGCATTTCCCCTATCTGAAAGTCTGATAAACGACGGAAAAATGACTATGTCTAAAAAAACAAATTTTTCAACTTTTTTCAATTTTACCCCCGTGGGATATATATTCTACCCACACACATTTGGAACTCTCCTGGGGTACCCTCACACATATTATTCCCTCATTTAGTGGATATTTTCACAAAAAAGTGAAATTTTCAAAAATCCAGAAAATTGGCTGAAAACGACTAAATATCAAGGTCTCGTTGGGCGAATCGCTCTGGAACTGAAATCGGAACGCTCACTGACATTTCCCCTATCTGAAAGTCTGATAAACATTGGAAAAATGACTAAGTCCAAAAAAAAATTTTTTTCAACTTTTTTCAATTTTACCCCCGTGGGATATATATTCTACCCACACACATTTGGAACTCTCGTGGGTTACCCTCACACATATTATTCCCTCATTTAGTGGATATTTTCACAAAAAAGTGAAATTTTCAAAAATCCAGAAAATTGGCTGAAAACGACTAAATATCAAGGAATCATTGGGCGAATCGCTCTGGAACTGAAATCGGAACGCTCACTGACATTTCCCCTATCTGAAAGTCTGATAAACATTGGAAAAATGACTAAGTCCAAAAAAAAATTTTTTTCAACTTTTTTCAATTTTACCCCCGTGGGATATATATTCTACCCACACACATTTGGAACTCTCGTGGGTTACCCTCACACATATTATTCCCTCATTTAGTGGATATTTTCACAAAAAAGTGAAATTTTCAAAAATCCAGAAAATTGGCTGAAAACGACTAAATATCAAGGAATCATTGGGCGAATCGCTCTGGAACTGAAATCGGAACGCTCACTGACATTTCCCCTATCTGAAAGTCTGATAAACGTTGGAAAAATGACTAAGTCCAAAAAAAAATTTTTTTCAACTTTTTTCAATTTTACCCCCGTGGGATATATATTCTACCCACACACATTTGGAACTCTCGTGGGTTACCCTCACACATATTATTCCCTCATTTAGTGGATATTTTCACAAAAAAGTGAAATTTTCAAAAATCCAGAAAATTGGCTGAAAACGAGTAAATATCAAGGTCTCATTGGGCAAATCGCTCTGGAACTGAAATCGGAACGCTCACTGACATTTCCCCTATCTGAAAGTCTGATAAACGTTGGAAAAATGACTAAGTCCAAAAAAAAATTTTTTTCAACTTTTTTCAATTTTACAGCCGTGGGATATATATTCTACCCACACACATTTGGAACTCTCCTGGGTTACCCTCACACATATTATTCCCTCATTTAGTGGATATTTTCACAAAAAAGTGAAATTTTCAAAAATCAAGAAAATTGGCTGAAAACGACTAAATATCAAGGTCTCATTGGGCAAATCGCTCTGGAACTGAAATCGGAACGCTCACTGACATTTCCCCTATCTGAAAGTCTGATAAACGTTGGAAAAATGACTAAGTCCAAAAAAAAAATTTTTTCAACTTTTTTCAATTTTACCCCCGTGGGATATATATTCTACCCACACACATTTGGAACTCTCCTGGGGTACCCTCACACATATTATTCCCTCATTTAGTGGATATTTTCACAAAAAAGTGAAATTTTCAAAAATCCAGAAAATTGGCTGAAAACGACTAAATATCAAGGTCTCATTGGGCGAATCGCTCTGGAACTGAAATCGGAACGCTCACTGACATTTCCCCTATCTGAAAGTCTGATAAACGTTGGAAAAATGACTAAGTCCAAAAAAAAATTTTTTTCAACTTTTTTCAATTTTACAGCCGTGGGATATATATTCTACCCACACACATTTGGAACTCTCCTGGGTTACCCTCACACATATTATTCCCTCATTTAGTGGATATTTTCACAAAAAAGTGAAATTTTCAAAAATCAAGAAAATTGGCTGAAAACGACTAAATATCAAGGTCTCATTGGGCGAATCGCTCTGGAACTGAAATCGGAACATTCACTGACATTTGACCTATCTGAAAGTCTGATAAACGACGGAAAAATGACTATGTCTAAAAAAACAAATTTTTCAACTTTTTTCAATTTTACCCCCGTGGGATATATATTCTACCCACACACATTTGGAACTCTCGTGGGTTACCCTCACACATATTATTCCCTCATTTAGTGGATATTTTCACAAAAAAGTGAAATTTTCAAAAATCCAGAAAATTGGCTGCAAACGACTAAATATCAAGGAATCATTGGGCGAATCGCTCTGGAACTGAAATCGGAACGCTCACTGACATTTCCCCTATCTGAAAGTCTGATAAACATTGGAAAAATGACTAAGTCCAAAAAAAAATTTTTTTCAACTTTTTTCAATTTTACCCCCGTGGGATATATATTCTACCCACACACATTTGGAACTCTCGTGGGTTACCCTCACACATATTATTCCCTCATTTAGTGGATATTTTCACAAAAAAGTGAAATTTTCAAAAATCCAGAAAATTGGCTGAAAACGACTAAATATCAAGGTCTCATTGGGCAAATCGCTCTGGAACTGAAATCGGAACGCTCACTGACATTTCCCCTATCTGAAAGTCTGATAAACGTTGGAAAAATGACTAAGTCCAAAAAAAAATTTTTTAAAATTTTTTCAATTTTACCCCCGTGGGATATATATTCTACCCACACACATTTGGAACTCTCCTGGGGTACCCTCACACATATTATTCCCTCATTTAGTGGATATTTTCACAAAAAAGTGAAATTTTCAAAAATCCAGAAAATTGGCTGAAAACGACTAAATATCAAGGTCTCATTGGGCGAATCGCTCTGGAACTGAAATCAGAACGCTCACTGACATTTCCCCTATCTGAAAGTCTGATAAACGTTGGAAAAATGACTAAGTCCAAAAAAAAATTTTTTTCAACTTTTTTCAATTTTACCCCCGTGGGATATATATTCTACCCACACACATTTGGAACTCTCCTGGGGTACCCTCACACATATTATTCCCTCATTTAGTGGATATTTTCACAAAAAAGTGAAATTTTCAAAAATCCAGAAAATTGGCTGAAAACGACTAAATATCAAGGTCTCATTGGGTGAATCGCTCTGGAACTGAAATCGGAACGCTCACTGACATTTCCCCTATCTGAAAGTCTGATAAACGTTGGAAAAATGACTATGTCTAAAAAAACAAATTTTTCAACTTTTTTCAATTTTACCCCCGTGGGATATATATTCTACCCACACACATTTGGAACTCTCCTGGGGTACCCTCACACATATTATTCCCTCATTTAGTGGATATTTTCACAAAAAAGTGAAATTTTCAAAAATCCAGAAAATTGGCTGAAAACGACTAAATATCAAGGTCTCATTGGGCGAATCGCTCTGGAACTGAAATCGGAACGCTCACTGACATTTCCCCTATCTGAAAGTCTGATAAACGTTGGAAAAATGACTAAGTCCAAAAAAAAAATTTTTTCAACTTTTTTCAATTTTACCCCCGTGGGATATATATTCTACCCACACACATTTGGAACTCTCCTGGGGTACCCTCACACATATTATTCCCTCATTTAGTGGATATTTTCACAAAAAAGTGAAATTTTCAAAAATCCAGAAAATTGGCTGAAAACGACTAAATATCAAGGTCTCATTGGGCGAATCGCTCTGGAACTGAAATCAGAACGCTCACTGACATTTCCCCTATCTGAAAGTCTGATAAACGTTGGAAAAATGACTAAGTCCAAAAAAAAATTTTTTTAAACTTTTTTCAATTTTACCCCCGTGGGATATATATTCTACCCACACACATTTGGAACTCTCATGGGGTACCCTCACACATATTATTCCCTCATTTAGTGGATATTTTCACAAAAAAGTGAAATTTTGAAAAATCCAGAAAATTGGCTGAAAACGACTAAATATCAAGGTCTCATTGGGTGAATCGCTCTGGAACTGAAATCGGAACGCTCACTGACATTTCCCCTATCTGAAAGTCTGATAAACGTTGGAAAAATGACTATGTCTAAAAAAACAAATTTTTCAACTTTTTTCAATTTTACCCCCGTGGGATATATATTCTACCCACACACATTTGGAACTCTCCTGGGGTACCCTCACACATATTATTCCCTCATTTAGTGGATATTTTCACAAAAAAGTGAAATTTTCAAAAATCCAGAAAATTGGCTGAAAACGACTAAATATCAAGGTCTCATTGGGCGAATCGCTCTGGAACTGAAATCGGAATGCTCACTGACATTTCCCCTATCTGAAAGTCTGATAAACATTGGAAAAATGACTAAGTCCAAAAAAAAATTTTTTTCAACTTTTTTCAATTTTACCCCCGTGGGATATATATTCTACCCACACACATTTGGAACTCTCCTGGGGTACCCTCACACATATTATTCCCTCATTTAGTGGATATTTTCACAAAAAAGTGAAATTTTCAAAAATCCAGAAAATTGGCTGAAAACGACTAAATATCAAGGTCTCATTGGGCAAATCGCTCTGGAACTGAAATCGGAACGCTCACTGACATTTCCCCTATCTGAAAGTCTGATAAACGTTGGAAAAATGACTAAGTCCAAAAAAAAATTTTTTTCAACTTTTTTCAATTTTACAGCCGTGGGATATATATTCTACCCACACACATTTGGAACTCTCCTGGGTTACCCTCACACATATTATTCCCTCATTTAGTGGATATTTTCACAAAAAAGTGAAATTTTCAAAAATCAAGAAAATTGGCTGAAAACGACTAAATATCAAGGTCTCATTGGGCGAATCGCTCTGGAACTGAAATCGGAACATTCACTGACATTTGACCTATCTGAAAGTCTGATAAACGACGGAAAAATGACTATGTCTAAAAAAACAAATTTTTCAACTTTTTTCAATTTTACCCCCGTGGGATATATATTCTACCCACACACATTTGGAACTCTCGTGGGTTACCCTCACACATATTATTCCCTCATTTAGTGGATATTTTCACAAAAAAGTGAAATTTTCAAAAATCCAGAAAATTGGCTGCAAACGACTAAATATCAAGGAATCATTGGGCGAATCGCTCTGGAACTGAAATCGGAACGCTCACTGACATTTCCCCTATCTGAAAGTCTGATAAACATTGGAAAAATGACTAAGTACAAAAAAAAATTTTTTTCAACTTTTTTCAATTTTACCCCCGTGGGATATATATTCTACCCACACACATTTGGAACTCTCGTGGGTTACCCTCACACATATTATTCCCTCATTTAGTGGATATTTTCACAAAAAAGTGAAATTTTCAAAAATCCAGAAAATTGGCTGAAAACGACTAAATATCAAGGTCTCATTGGGCAAATCGCTCTGGAACTGAAATCGGAACGCTCACTGACATTTCCCCTATCTGAAAGTCTGATAAACGTTGGAAAAATGACTAAGTCCAAAAAAAAATTTTTTTAAATTTTTTCAATTTTACCCCCGTGGGATATATATTCTACCCACACACATTTGGAACTCTCCTGGGGTACCCTCACACATATTATTCCCTCATTTAGTGGATATTTTCACAAAAAAGTGAAATTTTCAAAAATCCAGAAAATTGGCTGAAAACGACTAAATATCAAGGTCTCATTGGGCGAATCGCTCTGGAACTGAAATCGGAACGCTCACTGACATTTCCCCTATCTGAAAGTCTGATAAACGTTGGAAAAATGACTAAGTCCAAAAAAAAAATTTTTTCAACTTTTTTCAATTTTACCCCCGTGGGATATATATTCTACCCACACACATTTGGAACTCTCCTGGGGTACCCTCACACATATTATTCCCTCATTTAGTGGATATTTTCACAAAAAAGTGAAATTTTCAAAAATCCAGAAAATTGGCTGAAAACGACTAAATATCAAGGTCTCATTGGGCGAATCGCTCTGGAACTGAAATCAGAACGCTCACTGACATTTCCCCTATCTGAAAGTCTGATAAACGTTGGAAAAATGACTAAGTCCAAAAAAAAATTTTTTTCAACTTTTTTCAATTTTACCCCCGTGGGATATATATTCTACCCACACACATTTGGAACTCTCCTGGGGTACCCTCACACATATTATTCCCTCATTTAGTGGATATTTTCACAAAAAAGTGAAATTTTCAAAAATCCAGAAAATTGGCTGAAAACGACTAAATATCAAGGTCTCATTGGGTGAATCGCTCTGGAACTGAAATCGGAACGCTCACTGACATTTCCCCTATCTGAAAGTCTGATAAACGTTGGAAAAATGACTATGTCTAAAAAAACAAATTTTTCAACTTTTTTCAATTTTACCCCCGTGGGATATATATTCTACCCACACACATTTGGAACTCTCCTGGGGTACCCTCACACATATTATTCCCTCATTTAGTGGATATTTTCACAAAAAAGTGAAATTTTCAAAAATCCAGAAAATTGGCTGAAAACGACTAAATATCAAGGTCTCATTGGGCGAATCGCTCTGGAACTGAAATCGGAACGCTCACTGACATTTCCCCTATCTGAAAGTCTGATAAACATTGGAAAAATGACTAAGTCCAAAAAAAAATTTTTTTCAACTTTTTTCAATTTTACCCCCGTGGGATATATATTCTACCCACACACATTTGGAACTCTCCTGGGGTACCCTCACACATATTATTCCCTCATTTAGTGGATATTTTCACAAAAAAGTGAAATTTTCAAAAATCCAGAAAATTGGCTGAAAACGACTAAATATCAAGGTCTCATTGGGCGAATCGCTCTGGAACTGAAATCGGAACGCTCACTGACATTTCCCCTATCTGAAAGTCTGATAAACGTTGGAAAAATGACTAAGTCCAAAAAAAAATTTTTTTCAACTTTTTTCAATTTTACAGCCGTGGGATATATATTCTACCCACACACATTTGGAACTCTCCTGGGTTACCCTCACACATATTATTCCCTCATTTAGTGGATATTTTCACAAAAAAGTGAAATTTTCAAAAATCAAGAAAATTGGCTGAAAACGACTAAATATCAAGGTCTCATTGGGCGAATCGCTCTGGAACTGAAATCGGAAAATTCACTGACATTTGACCTATCTGAAAGTCTGATAAACGACGGAAAAATGACTATGTCTAAAAAAACAAATTTTTCAACTTTTTTCAATTTTACCCCCGTGGGATATATATTCTACCCACACACATTTGGAACTCTCGTGGGTTACCCTCACACATATTATTCCCTCATTTAGTGGATATTTTCACAAAAAAGTGAAATTTTCAAAAATCCAGAAAATTGGCTGAAAACGACTAAATATCAAGGAATCATTGGGCGAATCGCTCTGGAACTGAAATCGGAACGCTCACTGACATTTCCCCTATCTGAAAGTCTGATAAACGTTGGAAAAATGACTAAGTCCAAAAAAAAATTTTTTTCAACTTTTTTCAATTTTACCCCCGTGGGATATATATTCTACCCACACACATTTGGAACTCTCCTGGGGTACCCTCACACATATTATTCCCTCATTTAGTGGATATTTTCACAAAAAAGTGAAATTTTCAAAAATCCAGAAAATTGGCTGAAAACGACTAAATATCAAGGTCTCATTGGGTGAATCGCTCTGGAACTGAAATCGGAATGCTCACTGACATTTCCCCTATCTGAAAGTCTGATAAACGTTGGAAAAATGACTAAGTCCAAAAAAAATTTTTTTCAACTTTTTTCAATTTTACAGCCGTGGGATATATATTCTACCCACACACATTTGGAACTCTCCTGGGTTACCCTCACACATATTATTCCCTCATTTAGTGGATATTTTCACAAAAAAGTAAAATTTTCAAAAATCAAGAAAATTGGCTGAAAACGACTAAATATCAAGGTCTCATTGGGCGAATCGCTCTGGAACTGAAATCGGAAAATTCACTGACATTTGACCTATCTGAAAGTCTGTTAAACGACGGAAAAATGACTATGTCTAAAAAAACAAATTTTTCAACTTTTTTCAATTTTACCCCCGTGGGATATATATTCTACCCACACACATTTGGAACTCTCGTGGGTTACCCTCACACATATTATTCCCTCATTTAGTGGATATTTTCACAAAAAAGTGAAATTTTCAAAAATCCAGAAAATTGGCTGAAAACGACTAAATATCAAGGAATCATTGGGCGAATCGTTCTGGAACTGAAATCGGAACGCTCACTGACATTTCCCCTATCTGAAAGTCTGATAAACGTTGGAAAAATGACTAAGTCCAAAAAAAAATTTTTTTCAACTTTTTTCAATTTTACCCCCGTGGGATATATATTCTACCCACACACATTTGGAACTCTCCTGGGGTACCCTCACACATATTATTCCCTCATTTAGTGGATATTTTCACAAAAAAGTGAAATTTTCAAAAATCCAGAAAATTGGCTGAAAACGACTAAATATCAAGGTCTCATTGGGTGAATCGCTCTGGAACTGAAATCGGAATGCTCACTGACATTTCCCCTATCTGAAAGTCTGATAAACGTTGGAAAAATGACTAAGTCCAAAAAAAAATTTTTTTCAACTTTTTTCAATTTTACAGCCGTGGGATATATATTCTACCCACACACATTTGGAACTCTCCTGGGTTACCCTCACACATATTATTCCCTCATTTAGTGGATATTTTCACAAAAAAGTGAAATTTTCAAAAATCAAGAAAATTGGCTGAAAACGACTAAATATCAAGGTCTCATTGGGCGAATCGCTCTGGAACTGAAATCGGAAAATTCACTGACATTTGACCTATCTGAAAGTCTGATAAACGACGGAAAAATGACTATGTCTAAAAAAACAAATTTTTCAACTTTTTTCAATTTTACCCCCGTGGGATATATATTCTACCCACACACATTTGGAACTCTCGTGGGTTACCCTCACACATATTATTCCCTCATTTAGTGGATATTTTCACAAAAAAGTGAAATTTTCAAAAATCCAGAAAATTGGCTGAAAACGACTAAATATCAAGGAATCATTGGGCGAATCGCTCTGGAACTGAAATCGGAACGCTCACTGACATTTCCCCTATCTGAAAGTCTGATAAACGTTGGAAAAATGACTAAGTCCAAAAAAAAATTTTTTTCAACTTTTTTCAATTTTACCCCCGTGGGATATATATTCTACCCACACACATTTGGAACTCTCCTGGGGTACCCTCACACATATTATTCCCTCATTTAGTGGATATTTTCACAAAAAAGTGAAATTTTCAAAAATCCAGAAAATTGGCTGAAAACGACTAAATATCAAGGTCTCATTGGGTGAATCGCTCTGGAACTGAAATCGGAACGCTCACTGACATTTCCCCTATCTGAAAGTCTGATAAACGTTGGAAAAATGACTAAGTCCAAAAAAAAATTTTTTTCAACTTTTTTCAATTTTACAGCCGTGGGATATATATTCTACCCACACACATTTGGAACTCTCCTGGGTTACCCTCACACATATTATTCCCTCATTTAGTGGATATTTTCACAAAAAAGTGAAATTTTCAAAAATCAAGAAAATTGGCTGAAAACGACTAAATATCAAGGTCTCATTGGGCGAATCGCTCTGGAACTGAAATCGGAAAATTCACTGACATTTGACCTATCTGAAAGTCTGATAAACGACGGAAAAATGACTATGTCTAAAAAAACAAATTTTTCAACTTTTTTCAATTTTACCCCCGTGGGATATATATTCTACCCACACACATTTGGAACTCTCCTGGGGTACCCTCACACATATTATTCCCTCATTTAGTGGATATTTTCACAAAAAAGTGAAATTTTCAAAAATCCAGAAAATTGGCTGAAAACGACTAAATATCAAGGTCTCATTGGGCGAATCGCTCTGGAACTGAAATCGGAACGCTCACTGACATTTCCCCTATCTGAAAGTCTGATAAACGTTGGAAAAATGACTAAGTCCAAAAAAAAATTTTTTTCAACTTTTTTCAATTTTACAGCCGTGGGATATATATTCTACCCACACACATTTGGAACTCTCCTGGGTTACCCTCACACATATTATTCCCTCATTTAGTGGATATTTTCACAAAAAAGTGAAATTTTCAAAAATCCAGAAAATTGGCTGAAAACGACTAAATATCAAGGTCTCATTGGGTGAATCGCTCTGGAACTGAAATCGGAACGCTCACTGACATTTCCCCTATCTGAAAGTCTGATAAACGTTGGAAAAATGACTAAGTCCAAAAAAAAATTTTTTTCAACTTTTTTCAATTTTACAGCCGTGGGATATATATTCTACCCACACACATTTGGAACTCTCCTGGGTTACCCTCACACATATTATTCCCTCATTTAGTGGATATTTTCACAAAAAAGTGAAATTTTCAAAAATCAAGAAAATTGGCTGAAAACGACTAAATATCAAGGTCTCATTGGGCGAATCGCTCTGGAACTGAAATCGGAAAATTCACTGACATTTGACCTATCTGAAAGTCTGATAAACGACGGAAAAATGACTATGTCTAAAAAAACAAATTTTTCAACTTTTTTCAATTTTACCCCCGTGGGATATATATTCTACCCACACACATTTGGAACTCTCCTGGGGTACCCTCACACATATTATTCCCTCATTTAGTGGATATTTTCACAAAAAAGTGAAATTTTCAAAAATCCAGAAAATTGGCTGAAAACGACTAAATATCAAGGTCTCATTGGGCGAATCGCTCTGGAACTGAAATCGGAACGCTCACTGACATTTCCCCTATCTGAAAGTCTGATAAACGTTGGAAAAATGACTAAGTCCAAAAAAAAATTTTTTTCAACTTTTTTCAATTTTACAGCCGTGGGATATATATTCTACCCACACACATTTGGAACTCTCCTGGGTTACCCTCACACATATTATTCCCTCATTTAGTGGATATTTTCACAAAAAAGTGAAATTTTCAAAAATCAACAAAATTGGCTGAAAACGACTAAATATCAAGGTCTCATTGGGCGAATCGCTCTGGAACTGAAATCGGAAAATTCACTGACATTTGACCTATCTGAAAGTCTGATAAACGACGGAAAAATGACTATGTCTAAAAAAACAAATTTTTCAACTTTTTTCAATTTTACCCCCGTGGGATATATATTCTACCCAGACACATTTGGAACTCTCGTGGGTTACCCTCACACATATTATTCCCTCATTTAGTGGATATTTTCACAAAAAAGTGAAATTTTCAAAAATCAAGAAAATTGGCTGAAAACGACTAAATATCAAGGTCTCATTGGGCGAATCGCTCTGGAACTGAAATCAGAAAATTCACTGACATTTGACCTATCTGAAAGTCTGATAAACGACGGAAAAATGACTATGTCTAAAAAAACAAATTTTTCAACTTTTTTCAATTTTACCCCCTTGGGATATATATTCTACCCACACACATTTGGAACTCTCCTGGGGTACCCTCACACATATTATTCCCTCATTTAGTGGATATTTTCACAAAAAAGTGAAATTTTCAAAAATCCAGAAAATTGGCTGAAAACGACTAAATATCAAGGTCTCATTGGGCGAATCGCTCTGGAACTGAAATCGGAACGCTCACTGACATTTCCCCTATCTGAAAGTCTGATAAACGTTGGAAAAATGACTAAGTCCAAAAAAAAATTTTTTTCAACTTTTTTCAATTTTACCCCCGTGGGATATATATTCTACCCACACACATTTGGAACTCTCCTGGGGTACCCTCACACATATTATTCCCTCATTTAGTGGATATTTTCACAAAAAAGTGAAATTTTCAAAAATCCAGAAAATTGGCTGAAAACGACTAAATATCAAGGTCTCATTGGGTGAATCGCTCTGGAACTGAAATCGGAACGCTCACTGACATTTCCCCTATCTGAAAGTCTGATAAACGTTGGAAAAATGACTAAGTCCAAAAAAAAATTTTTTTCAACTTTTTTCAATTTTACAGCCGTGGGATATATATTCTACCCACACACATTTGGAACTCTCCTGGGTTACCCTCACACATATTATTCCCTCATTTAGTGGATATTTTCACAAAAAAGTGAAATTTTCAAAAATCAAGAAAATTGGCTGAAAACGACTAAATATCAAGGTCTCATTGGGCGAATCGCTCTGGAACTGAAATCGGAAAATTCACTGACATTTGACCTATCTGAAAGTCTGATAAACGACGGAAAAATGACTATGTCTAAAAAAACAAATTTTTCAACTTTTTTCAATTTTACCCCCGTGGGATATATATTCTACCCACACACATTTGGAACTCTCCTGGGGTACCCTCACACATATTATTCCCTCATTTAGTGGATATTTTCACAAAAAAGTGAAATTTTCAAAAATCCAGAAAATTGGCTGAAAACGACTAAATATCAAGGTCTCATTGGGCGAATCGCTCTGGAACTGAAATCGGAACGCTCACTGACATTTCCCCTATCTGAAAGTCTGATAAACGTTGGAAAAATGACTAAGTCCAAAAAAAAATTTTTTTCAACTTTTTTCAATTTTACAGCCGTGGGATATATATTCTACCCACACACATTTGGAACTCTCCTGGGTTACCCTCACACATATTATTCCCTCATTTAGTGGATATTTTCACAAAAAAGTGAAATTTTCAAAAATCCAGAAAATTGGCTGAAAACGACTAAATATCAAGGTCTCATTGGGTGAATCGCTCTGGAACTGAAATCGGAACGCTCACTGACATTTCCCCTATCTGAAAGTCTGATAAACGTTGGAAAAATGACTAAGTCCAAAAAAAAATTTTTTTCAACTTTTTTCAATTTTACAGCCGTGGGATATATATTCTACCCACACACATTTGGAACTCTCCTGGGTTACCCTCACACATATTATTCCCTCATTTAGTGGATATTTTCACAAAAAAGTGAAATTTTCAAAAATCAAGAAAATTGGCTGAAAACGACTAAATATCAAGGTCTCATTGGGCGAATCGCTCTGGAACTGAAATCGGAAAATTCACTGACATTTGACCTATCTGAAAGTCTGATAAACGACGGAAAAATGACTATGTCTAAAAAAACAAATTTTTCAACTTTTTTCAATTTTACCCCCGTGGGATATATATTCTACCCACACACATTTGGAACTCTCCTGGGGTACCCTCACACATATTATTCCCTCATTTAGTGGATATTTTCACAAAAAAGTGAAATTTTCAAAAATCCAGAAAATTGGCTGAAAACGACTAAATATCAAGGTCTCATTGGGCGAATCGCTCTGGAACTGAAATCGGAACGCTCACTGACATTTCCCCTATCTGAAAGTCTGATAAACGTTGGAAAAATGACTAAGTCCAAAAAAAAATTTTTTTCAACTTTTTTCAATTTTACAGCCGTGGGATATATATTCTACCCACACACATTTGGAACTCTCCTGGGTTACCCTCACACATATTATTCCCTCATTTAGTGGATATTTTCACAAAAAAGTGAAATTTTCAAAAATCAAGAAAATTGGCTGAAAACGACTAAATATCAAGGTCTCATTGGGCGAATCGCTCTGGAACTGAAATCGGAAAATTCACTGACATTTGACCTATCTGAAAGTCTGATAAACGACGGAAAAATGACTATGTCTAAAAAAACAAATTTTTCAACTTTTTTCAATTTTACCCCCGTGGGATATATATTCTACCCAGACACATTTGGAACTCTCGTGGGTTACCCTCACACATATTATTCCCTCATTTAGTGGATATTTTCACAAAAAAGTGAAATTTTCAAAAATCAAGAAAATTGGCTGAAAACGACTAAATATCAAGGTCTCATTGGGCGAATCGCTCTGGAACTGAAATCAGAAAATTCACTGACATTTGACCTATCTGAAAGTCTGATAAACGACGGAAAAATGACTATGTCTAAAAAAACAAATTTTTCAACTTTTTTCAATTTTACCCCCGTGGGATATATATTCTACCCACACACATTTGGAACTCTCCTGGGGTACCCTCACACATATTATTCCCTCATTTAGTGGATATTTTCACAAAAAAGTGAAATTTTCAAAAATCCAGAAAATTGGCTGAAAACGACTAAATATCAAGGTCTCATTGGGCGAATCGCTCTGGAACTGAAATCGGAACGCTCACTGACATTTCCCCTATCTGAAAGTCTGATAAACGTTGGAAAAATGACTAAGTCCAAAAAAAAATTTTTTTCAACTTTTTTCAATTTTACAGCCGTGGGATATATATTCTACCCACACACATTTGGAACTCTCCTGGGTTACCCTCACACATATTATTCCCTCATTTAGTGGATATTTTCACAAAAAAGTGAAATTTTCAAAAATCAAGAAAATTGGCTGAAAACGACTAAATATCAAGGTCTCATTGGGCGAATCGCTCTGGAACTGAAATCGGAAAATTCACTGACATTTGACCTATCTGAAAGTCTGATAAACGACGGAAAAATGACTATGTCTAAAAAAACAAATTTTTCAACTTTTTTCAATTTTACCCCCGTGGGATATATATTCTACCCACACACATTTGGAACTCTCGTGGGTTACCCTCACACATATTATTCCCTCATTTAGTGGATATTTTCACAAAAAAGTGAAATTTTCAAAAATCCAGAAAATTGGCTGAAAACGACTAAATATCAAGGAATCATTGGGCGAATCGCTCTGGAACTGAAATCGGAACGCTCACTGACATTTCCCCTATCTGAAAGTCTGATAAACGTTGGAAAAATGACTAAGTCCAAAAAAAAATTTTTTTCAACTTTTTTCAATTTTACCCCCGTGGGATATATATTCTACCCACACACATTTGGAACTCTCCTGGGGTACCCTCACACATATTATTCCCTCATTTAGTGGATATTTTCACAAAAAAGTGAAATTTTCAAAAATCCAGAAAATTGGCTGAAAACGACTAAATATCAAGGTCTCATTGGGCGAATCGCTCTGGAACTGAAATCGGAACGCTCACTGACATTTCCCCTATCTGAAAGTCTGATAAACGTTGGAAAAATGACTAAGTCCAAAAAAAAATTTTTTTCAACTTTTTTCAATTTTACAGCCGTGGGATATATATTCTACCCACACACATTTGGAACTCTCCTGGGTTACCCTCACACATATTATTCCCTCATTTAGTGGATATTTTCACAAAAAAGTGAAATTTTCAAAAATCCAGAAAATTGGCTGAAAACGACTAAATATCAAGGTTTCATTGGGCGAATCACTCTGGAACTGAAATCGGAACACTCACTGACATTTCCCCTATCTGAAAGTCTGATAAACATTGGAAAAATGACTAAGTCCAAAAAAAAATTTTTTTCAACTTTTTTCAATTTTACCCCCGTGGGATATATATTCTACCCACACACATTTGGAACTCTCGTGGGTTACCCTCACACATATTATTCCCTCATTTAGTGGATATTTTCACAAAAAAGTGAAATTTTCAAAAATCCAGAAAATTGGCTGAAAACGACTAAATATCAAGGTCTCATTGGGCAAATCGCTCTGGAACTGAAATCGGAACGCTCACTGACATTTCCCCTATCTGAAAGTCTGATAAACGTTGGAAAAATGACTAAGTCCAAAAAAAATTTTTTTTAAATTTTTTAAATTTTACCCCCGTGGGATATATATTCTACCCACACACATTTGGAACTCTCCTGGGGTACCCTCACACATATTATTCCCTCATTTAGTGGATATTTTCACAAAAAAGTGAAATTTTCAAAAATCCAGAAAATTGACTGAAAACGACTAAATATCAAGGTCTCATTGGGCGAATCGCTCTGGAACTGAAATCGGAACGCTCACTGACATTTCCCCTATCTGAAAGTCTGATAAACGTTGGAAAAATGACTAAGTCCAAAAAAAAAATTTTTTCAACTTTTTTCAATTTTACCCCCGTGGGATATATATTCTACCCACACACATTTGGAACTCTCCTGGGGTACCCTCACACATATTATTCCCTCATTTAGTGGATATTTTCACAAAAAAGTGAAATTTTCAAAAATCAAGAAAATTGGCTGAAAACGACTAAATATCAAGGTCTCATTGGGCGAATCGCTCTGGAACTGAAATCGGAACATTCACTGACATTTGACCTATCTGAAAGTCTGATAAACGACGGAAAAATGACTATGTCTAAAAAAACAAATTTTTCAACTTTTTTCAATTTTACCCCCGTGGGATATATATTCTACCCACACACATTTGGAACTCTCCTGGGGTACCCTCAGACATATTATTCCCTCATTTAGTGGATATTTTCACAAAAAAGTGAAATTTTCAAAAATCCAGAAAATTGGCTGAAAACGACTAAATATCAAGGTCTCATTGGGCGAATCGCTCTGGAACTGAAATCGGAACGCTCACTGACATTTCCCCTATCTGAAAGTCTGATAAACGTTGGAAAAATGACTAAGTCCAAAAAAAAAATTTTTTCAACTTTTTTCAATTTTACCCCCGTGGGATATATATTCTACCCACACACATTTGGAACTCTCGTGGGTTACCCTCACACATATTATTCCCTCATTTAGTGGATATTTTCACAAAAAAGTGAAATTTTCAAAAATCCAGAAAATTGCCTGAAAACGACTAAATATCAAGGAATCATTGGGCGAATCGCTCTGGAACTGAAATCGGAACGCTCACTGACATTTCCCCTATCTGAAAGTCTGATAAACGTTGGAAAAATGACTAAGTCCAAAAAAAAATTTTTTTCAACTTTTTTCAATTTTACCCCCGTGGGATATATATTCTACCCACACACATTTGGAACTCTCCTGGGGTACCCTCACACATATTATTCCCTCATTTAGTGGATATTTTCACAAAAAAGTGAAATTTTCAAAAATCCAGAAAATTGGCTGAAAACGACTAAATATCAAGGTCTCATTGGGTGAATCGCTCTGGAACTGAAATCGGAATGCTCACTGACATTTCCCCTATCTGAAAGTCTGATAAACGTTGGAAAAATGACTAAGTCCAAAAAAAATTTTTTTCAACTTTTTTCAATTTTACAGCCGTGGGATATATATTCTACCCACACACATTTGGAACTCTCCTGGGTTACCCTCACACATATTATTCCCTCATTTAGTGGATATTTTCACAAAAAAGTGAAATTTTCAAAAATCAAGAAAATTGGCTGAAAACGACTAAATATCAAGGTCTCATTGGGCGAATCGCTCTGGAACTGAAATCGGAAAATTCACTGACATTTGACCTATCTGAAAGTCTGTTAAACGACGGAAAAATGACTATGTCTAAAAAAACAAATTTTTCAACTTTTTTCAATTTTACCCCCGTGGGATATATATTCTACCCACACACATTTGGAACTCTCGTGGGTTACCCTCACACATATTATTCCCTCATTTAGTGGATATTTTCACAAAAAAGTGAAATTTTCAAAAATCCAGAAAATTGGCTGAAAACGACTAAATATCAAGGAATCATTGGGCGAATCGTTCTGGAAGTGAAATCGGAACGCTCACTGACATTTCCCCTATCTGAAAGTCTGATAAACGTTGGAAAAATGACTAAGTCCAAAAAAAAATTTTTTTCAACTTTTTTCAATTTTACCCCCGTGGGATATATATTCTACCCACACACATTTGGAACTCTCCTGGGGTACCCTCACACATATTATTCCCTCATTTAGTGGATATTTTCACAAAAAAGTGAAATTTTCAAAAATCCAGAAAATTGGCTGAAAACGACTAAATATCAAGGTCTCATTGGGCAAATCGCTCTGGAACTGAAATCGGAACGCTCACTGACATTTCCCCTATCTGAAAGTCTGATAAACGTTGGAAAAATGACTAAGTCCAAAAAAAAATTTTTTTAAATTTTTTCAATTTTACCCCCGTGGGATATATATTCTACCCACACACATTTGGAACTCTCCTGGGGTACCCTCACACATATTATTCCCTCATTTAGTGGATATTTTCACAAAAAAGTGAAATTTTCAAAAATCCAGAAAATTGGCTGAAAACGACTAAATATCAAGGTCTCATTGGGCGAATCGCTCTGGAACTGAAATCGGAACGCTCACTGACATTTCCCCTATCTGAAAGTCTGATAAACGTTGGAAAAATGACTAAGTCCAAAAAAAAAATTTTTTCAACTTTTTTCAATTTTACCCCCGTGGGATATATATTCTACCCACACACATTTGGAACTCTCCTGGGGTACCCTCACACATATTATTCCCTCATTTAGTGGATATTTTCACAAAAAAGTGAAATTTTCAAAAATCCAGAAAATTGGCTGAAAACGACTAAATATCAAGGTCTCATTGGGCGAATCGCTCTGGAACTGAAATCAGAACGCTCACTGACATTTCCCCTATCTGAAAGTCTGATAAACGTTGGAAAAATGACTAAGTCCAAAAAAAAATTTTTTTCAACTTTTTTCAATTTTACCCCCGTGGGATATATATTCTACCCACACACATTTGGAACTCTCCTGGGGTACCCTCACACATATTATTCCCTCATTTAGTGGATATTTTCACAAAAAAGTGAAATTTTCAAAAATCCAGAAAATTGGCTGAAAACGACTAAATATCAAGGTCTCATTGGGTGAATCGCTCTGGAACTGAAATCGGAACGCTCACTGACATTTCCCCTATCTGAAAGTCTGATAAACGTTGGAAAAATGACTATGTCTAAAAAAACAAATTTTTCAACTTTTTTCAATTTTACCCCCGTGGGATATATATTCTACCCACACACATTTGGAACTCTCCTGGGGTACCCTCACACATATTATTCCCTCATTTAGTGGATATTTTCACAAAAAAGTGAAATTTTCAAAAATCCAGAAAATTGGCTGAAAACGACTAAATATCAAGGTCTCATTGGGCGAATCGCTCTGGAACTGAAATCGGAACGCTCACTGACATTTCCCCTATCTGAAAGTCTGATAAACATTGGAAAAATGACTAAGTCCAAAAAAAAATTTTTTTCAACTTTTTTCAATTTTACCCCCGTGGGATATATATACTACCCACACACATTTGGAACTCTCCTGGGTTACCCTCACACATATTATTCCCTCATTTAGTGGATATTTTCACAAAAAAGTGAAATTTTCAAAAATCAAGAAAATTGGCTGAAAACGACTAAATATCAAGGTCTCATTGGGCGAATCGCTCTGGAACTGAAATCGGAAAATTCACTGACATTTGACCTATCTGAAAGTCTGATAAACGACGGAAAAATGACTATGTCTAAAAAAACAAATTTTTCAACTTTTTTCAATTTTACCCCCGTGGGATATATATTCTACCCACACACATTTGGAACTCTCGTGGGTTACCCTCACACATATTATTCCCTCATTTAGTGGATATTTTCACAAAAAAGTGAAATTTTCAAAAATCCAGAAAATTGGCTGAAAACGACTAAATATCAAGGAATCATTGGGCGAATCGCTCTGGAACTGAAATCGGAACGCTCACTGACATTTCCCCTATCTGAAAGTCTGATAAACGTTGGAAAAATGACTAAGTCCAAAAAAAAATTTTTTTCAACTTTTTTCAATTTTACCCCCGTGGGATATATATTCTACCCACACACATTTGGAACTCTCCTGGGGTACCCTCACACATATTATTCCCTCATTTAGTGGATATTTTCACAAAAAAGTGAAATTTTCAAAAATCCAGAAAATTGGCTGAAAACGACTAAATATCAAGGTCTCATTGGGTGAATCGCTCTGGAACTGAAATCGGAATGCTCACTGACATTTCCCCTATCTGAAAGTCTGATAAACGTTGGAAAAATGACTAAGTCCAAAAAAAATTTTTTTCAACTTTTTTCAATTTTACAGCCGTGGGATATATATTCTACCCACACACATTTGGAACTCTCCTGGGTTACCCTCACACATATTATTCCCTCATTTAGTGGATATTTTCACAAAAAAGTAAAATTTTCAAAAATCAAGAAAATTGGCTGAAAACGACTAAATATCAAGGTCTCATTGGGCGAATCGCTCTGGAACTGAAATCGGAAAATTCACTGACATTTGACCTATCTGAAAGTCTGTTAAACGACGGAAAAATGACTATGTCTAAAAAAACAAATTTTTCAACTTTTTTCAATTTTACCCCCGTGGGATATATATTCTACCCACACACATTTGGAACTCTCGTGGGTTACCCTCACACATATTATTCCCTCATTTAGTGGATATTTTCACAAAAAAGTGAAATTTTCAAAAATCCAGAAAATTGGCTGAAAACGACTAAATATCAAGGAATCATTGGGCGAATCGTTCTGGAACTGAAATCGGAACGCTCACTGACATTTCCCCTATCTGAAAGTCTGATAAACGTTGGAAAAATGACTAAGTCCAAAAAAAAATTTTTTTCAACTTTTTTCAATTTTACCCCCGTGGGATATATATTCTACCCACACACATTTGGAACTCTCCTGGGGTACCCTCACACATATTATTCCCTCATTTAGTGGATATTTTCACAAAAAAGTGAAATTTTCAAAAATCCAGAAAATTGGCTGAAAACGACTAAATATCAAGGTCTCATTGGGTGAATCGCTCTGGAACTGAAATCGGAATGCTCACTGACATTTCCCCTATCTGAAAGTCTGATAAACGTTGGAAAAATGACTAAGTCCAAAAAAAAATTTTTTTCAACTTTTTTCAATTTTACAGCCGTGGGATATATATTCTACCCACACACATTTGGAACTCTCCTGGGTTACCCTCACACATATTATTCCCTCATTTAGTGGATATTTTCACAAAAAAGTGAAATTTTCAAAAATCAAGAAAATTGGCTGAAAACGACTAAATATCAAGGTCTCATTGGGCGAATCGCTCTGGAACTGAAATCGGAAAATTCACTGACATTTGACCTATCTGAAAGTCTGATAAACGACGGAAAAATGACTATGTCTAAAAAAACAAATTTTTCAACTTTTTTCAATTTTACCCCCGTGGGATATATATTCTACCCACACACATTTGGAACTCTCCTGGGGTACCCTCACACATATTATTCCCTCATTTAGTGGATATTTTCACAAAAAAGTGAAATTTTCAAAAATCCAGAAAATTGGCTGAAAACGACTAAATATCAAGGTCTCATTGGGCGAATCGCTCTGGAACTGAAATCGGAACGCTCACTGACATTTCCCCTATCTGAAAGTCTGATAAACGTTGGAAAAATGACTAAGTCCAAAAAAAAATTTTTTTCAACTTTTTTCAATTTTACAGCCGTGGGATATATATTCTACCCACACACATTTGGAACTCTCCTGGGTTACCCTCACACATATTATTCCCTCATTTAGTGGATATTTTCACAAAAAAGTGAAATTTTCAAAAATCCAGAAAATTGGCTGAAAACGACTAAATATCAAGGTCTCATTGGGTGAATCGCTCTGGAACTGAAATCGGAACGCTCACTGACATTTCCCCTATCTGAAAGTCTGATAAACGTTGGAAAAATGACTAAGTCCAAAAAAAAATTTTTTTCAACTTTTTTCAATTTTACAGCCGTGGGATATATATTCTACCCACACACATTTGGAACTCTCCTGGGTTACCCTCACACATATTATTCCCTCATTTAGTGGATATTTTCACAAAAAAGTGAAATTTTCAAAAATCAAGAAAATTGGCTGAAAACGACTAAATATCAAGGTCTCATTGGGCGAATCGCTCTGGAACTGAAATCGGAAAATTCACTGACATTTGACCTATCTGAAAGTCTGATAAACGACGGAAAAATGACTATGTCTAAAAAAACAAATTTTTCAACTTTTTTCAATTTTACCCCCGTGGGATATATATTCTACCCACACACATTTGGAACTCTCCTGGGGTACCCTCACACATATTATTCCCTCATTTAGTGGATATTTTCACAAAAAAGTGAAATTTTCAAAAATCCAGAAAATTGGCTGAAAACGACTAAATATCAAGGTCTCATTGGGCGAATCGCTCTGGAACTGAAATCGGAACGCTCACTGACATTTCCCCTATCTGAAAGTCTGATAAACGTTGGAAAAATGACTAAGTCCAAAAAAAAATTTTTTTCAACTTTTTTCAATTTTACAGCCGTGGGATATATATTCTACCCACACACATTTGGAACTCTCCTGGGTTACCCTCACACATATTATTCCCTCATTTAGTGGATATTTTCACAAAAAAGTGAAATTTTCAAAAATCAAGAAAATTGGCTGAAAACGACTAAATATCAAGGTCTCATTGGGCGAATCGCTCTGGAACTGAAATCGGAAAATTCACTGACATTTGACCTATCTGAAAGTCTGATAAACGACGGAAAAATGACTATGTCTAAAAAAACAAATTTTTCAACTTTTTTCAATTTTACCCCCGTGGGATATATATTCTACCCAGACACATTTGGAACTCTCGTGGGTTACCCTCACACATATTATTCCCTCATTTAGTGGATATTTTCACAAAAAAGTGAAATTTTCAAAAATCAAGAAAATTGGCTGAAAACGACTAAATATCAAGGTCTCATTGGGCGAATCGCTCTGGAACTGAAATCAGAAAATTCACTGACATTTGACCTATCTGAAAGTCTGATAAACGACGGAAAAATGACTATGTCTAAAAAAACAAATTTTTCAACTTTTTTCAATTTTACCCCCGTGGGATATATATTCTACCCACACACATTTGGAACTCTCCTGGGGTACCCTCACACATATTATTCCCTCATTTAGTGGATATTTTCACAAAAAAGTGAAATTTTCAAAAATCCAGAAAATTGGCTGAAAACGACTAAATATCAAGGTCTCATTGGGCGAATCGCTCTGGAACTGAAATCGGAACGCTCACTGACATTTCCCCTATCTGAAAGTCTGATAAACGTTGGAAAAATGACTAAGTCCAAAAAAAAATTTTTTTCAACTTTTTTCAATTTTACAGCCGTGGGATATATATTCTACCCACACACATTTGGAACTCTCCTGGGTTACCCTCACACATATTATTCCCTCATTTAGTGGATATTTTCACAAAAAAGTGAAATTTTCAAAAATCAAGAAAATTGGCTGAAAACGACTAAATATCAAGGTCTCATTGGGCGAATCGCTCTGGAACTGAAATCGGAAAATTCACTGACATTTGACCTATCTGAAAGTCTGATAAACGACGGAAAAATGACTATGTCTAAAAAAACAAATTTTTCAACTTTTTTCAATTTTACCCCCGTGGGATATATATTCTACCCACACACATTTGGAACTCTCGTGGGTTACCCTCACACATATTATTCCCTCATTTAGTGGATATTTTCACAAAAAAGTGAAATTTTCAAAAATCCAGAAAATTGGCTGAAAACGACTAAATATCAAGGAATCATTGGGCGAATCGCTCTGGAACTGAAATCGGAACGCTCACTGACATTTCCCCTATCTGAAAGTCTGATAAACGTTGGAAAAATGACTAAGTCCAAAAAAAAATTTTTTTCAACTTTTTTCAATTTTACCCCCGTGGGATATATATTCTACCCACACACATTTGGAACTCTCCTGGGGTACCCTCACACATATTATTCCCTCATTTAGTGGATATTTTCACAAAAAAGTGAAATTTTCAAAAATCCAGAAAATTGGCTGAAAACGACTAAATATCAAGGTCTCATTGGGCAAATCGCTCTGGAACTGAAATCGGAACGCTCACTGACATTTCCCCTATCTGAAAGTCTGATAAACGTTGGAAAAATGACTAAGTCCAAAAAAAAATTTTTTTCAACTTTTTTCAATTTTACAGCCGTGGGATATATATTCTACCCACACACATTTGGAACTCTCCTGGGTTACCCTCACACATATTATTCCCTCATTTAGTGGATATTTTCACAAAAAAGTGAAATTTTCAAAAATCCAGAAAATTGGCTGAAAACGACTAAATATCAAGGTTTCATTGGGCGAATCACTCTGGAACTGAAATCGGAACACTCACTGACATTTCCCCTATCTGAAAGTCTGATAAACATTGGAAAAATGACTAAGTCCAAAAAAAAATTTTTTTCAACTTTTTTCAATTTTACCCCCGTGGGATATATATTCTACCCACACACATTTGGAACTCTCGTGGGTTACCCTCACACATATTATTCCCTCATTTAGTGGATATTTTCACAAAAAAGTGAAATTTTCAAAAATCCAGAAAATTGGCTGAAAACGACTAAATATCAAGGTCTCATTGGGCAAATCGCTCTGGAACTGAAATCGGAACGCTCACTGACATTTCCCCTATCTGAAAGTCTGATAAACGTTGGAAAAATGACTAAGTCCAAAAAAAAATTTTTTTAAATTTTTTAAATTTTACCCCCGTGGGATATATATTCTACCCACACACATTTGGAACTCTCCTGGGGTACCCTCACACATATTATTCCCTCATTTAGTGGATATTTTCACAAAAAAGTGAAATTTTCAAAAATCCAGAAAATTGACTGAAAACGACTAAATATCAAGGTCTCATTGGGCGAATCGCTCTGGAACTGAAATCGGAACGCTCACTGACATTTCCCCTATCTGAAAGTCTGATAAACGTTGGAAAAATGACTAAGTCCAAAAAAAAAATTTTTTCAACTTTTTTCAATTTTACCCCCGTGGGATATATATTCTACCCACACACATTTGGAACTCTCCTGGGGTACCCTCACACATATTATTCCCTCATTTAGTGGATATTTTCACAAAAAAGTGAAATTTTCAAAAATCAAGAAAATTGGCTGAAAACGACTAAATATCAAGGTCTCATTGGGCGAATCGCTCTGGAACTGAAATCGGAACATTCACTGACATTTGACCTATCTGAAAGTCTGATAAACGACGGAAAAATGACTATGTCTAAAAAAACAAATTTTTCAACTTTTTTCAATTTTACCCCCGTGGGATATATATTCTACCCACACACATTTGGAACTCTCCTGGGGTACCCTCAGACATATTATTCCCTCATTTAGTGGATATTTTCACAAAAAAGTGAAATTTTCAAAAATCCAGAAAATTGGCTGAAAACGACTAAATATCAAGGTCTCATTGGGCGAATCGCTCTGGAACTGAAATCGGAACGCTCACTGACATTTCCCCTATCTGAAAGTCTGATAAACGTTGGAAAAATGACTAAGTCCAAAAAAAAAATTTTTTCAACTTTTTTCAATTTTACCCCCGTGGGATATATATTCTACCCACACACATTTGGAACTCTCCTGGGGTACCCTCACACATATTATTCCCTCATTTAGTGGATATTTTCACAAAAAAGTGAAATTTTCAAAAATCCAGAAAATTGGCTGAAAACGACTAAATATCAAGGTCTCATTGGGCGAATCGCTCTGGAACTGAAATCGGAACGCTCACTGACATTTCCCCTATCTGAAAGTCTGATAAACGTTGGAAAAATGACTAAGTCCAAAAAAAAATTTTTTTCAACTTTTTTCAATTTTACAGCCGTGGGATATATATTCTACCCACACACATTTGGAACTCTCCTGGGTTACCCTCACACATATTATTCCCTCATTTAGTGGATATTTTCACAAAAAAGTGAAATTTTCAAAAATCAAGAAAATTGGCTGAAAACGACTAAATATCAAGGTCTCATTGGGCGAATCGCTCTGGAACTGAAATCGGAAAATTCACTGACATTTGACCTATCTGAAAGTCTGATAAACGACGGAAAAATGACTATGTCTAAAAAAACAAATTTTTCAACTTTTTTCAATTTTACCCCCGTGGGATATATATTCTACCCACACACATTTGGAACTCTCGTGGGTTACCCTCACACATATTATTCCCTCATTTAGTGGATATTTTCACAAAAAAGTGAAATTTTCAAAAATCCAGAAAATTGGCTGAAAACGACTAAATATCAAGGAATCATTGGGCGAATCGCTCTGGAACTGAAATCGGAACGCTCACTGACATTTCCCCTATCTGAAAGTCTGATAAACGTTGGAAAAATGACTAAGTCCAAAAAAAAATTTTTTTCAACTTTTTTCAATTTTACCCCCGTGGGATATATATTCTACCCACACACATTTGGAACTCTCCTGGGGTACCCTCACACATATTATTCCCTCATTTAGTGGATATTTTCACAAAAAAGTGAAATTTTCAAAAATCCAGAAAATTGGCTGAAAACGACTAAATATCAAGGTCTCATTGGGTGAATCGCTCTGGAACTGAAATCGGAATGCTCACTGACATTTCCCCTATCTGAAAGTCTGATAAACGTTGGAAAAATGACTAAGTCCAAAAAAAATTTTTTTCAACTTTTTTCAATTTTACAGCCGTGGGATATATATTCTACCCACACACATTTGGAACTCTCCTGGGTTACCCTCACACATATTATTCCCTCATTTAGTGGATATTTTCACAAAAAAGTGAAATTTTCAAAAATCAAGAAAATTGGCTGAAAACGACTAAATATCAAGGTCTCATTGGGCGAATCGCTCTGGAACTGAAATCGGAAAATTCACTGACATTTGACCTATCTGAAAGTCTGTTAAACGACGGAAAAATGACTATGTCTAAAAAAACAAATTTTTCAACTTTTTTCAATTTTACCCCCGTGGGATATATATTCTACCCACACACATTTGGAACTCTCGTGGGTTACCCTCACACATATTATTCCCTCATTTAGTGGATATTTTCACAAAAAAGTGAAATTTTCAAAAATCCAGAAAATTGGCTGAAAACGACTAAATATCAAGGAATCATTGGGCGAATCGTTCTGGAACTGAAATCGGAACGCTCACTGACATTTCCCCTATCTGAAAGTCTGATAAACGTTGGAAAAATGACTAAGTCCAAAAAAAAATTTTTTTCAACTTTTTTCAATTTTACCCCCGTGGGATATATATTCTACCCACACACATTTGGAACTCTCCTGGGGTACCCTCACACATATTATTCCCTCATTTAGTGGATATTTTCACAAAAAAGTGAAATTTTCAAAAATCCAGAAAATTGGCTGAAAACGACTAAATATCAAGGTCTCATTGGGTGAATCGCTCTGGAACTGAAATCGGAATGCTCACTGACATTTCCCCTATCTGAAAGTCTGATAAACGTTGGAAAAATGACTAAGTCCAAAAAAAAATTTTTTTCAACTTTTTTCAATTTTACAGCCGTGGGATATATATTCTACCCACACACATTTGGAACTCTCCTGGGTTACCCTCACACATATTATTCCCTCATTTAGTGGATATTTTCACAAAAAAGTGAAATTTTCAAAAATCAAGAAAATTGGCTGAAAACGACTAAATATCAAGGTCTCATTGGGCGAATCGCTCTGGAACTGAAATCGGAAAATTCACTGACATTTGACCTATCTGAAAGTCTGATAAACGACGGAAAAATGACTATGTCTAAAAAAACAAATTTTTCAACTTTTTTCAATTTTACCCCCGTGGGATATATATTCTACCCACACACATTTGGAACTCTCGTGGGTTACCCTCACACATATTATTCCCTCATTTAGTGGATATTTTCACAAAAAAGTGAAATTTTCAAAAATCCAGAAAATTGGCTGAAAACGACTAAATATCAAGGAATCATTGGGCGAATCGCTCTGGAACTGAAATCGGAACGCTCACTGACATTTCCCCTATCTGAAAGTCTGATAAACGTTGGAAAAATGACTAAGTCCAAAAAAAAATTTTTTTCAACTTTTTTCAATTTTACCCCCGTGGGATATATATTCTACCCACACACATTTGGAACTCTCCTGGGGTACCCTCACACATATTATTCCCTCATTTAGTGGATATTTTCACAAAAAAGTGAAATTTTCAAAAATCCAGAAAATTGGCTGAAAACGACTAAATATCAAGGTCTCATTGGGTGAATCGCTCTGGAACTGAAATCGGAACGCTCACTGACATTTCCCCTATCTGAAAGTCTGATAAACGTTGGAAAAATGACTAAGTCCAAAAAAAAATTTTTTTCAACTTTTTTCAATTTTACAGCCGTGGGATATATATTCTACCCACACACATTTGGAACTCTCCTGGGTTACCCTCACACATATTATTCCCTCATTTAGTGGATATTTTCACAAAAAAGTGAAATTTTCAAAAATCAAGAAAATTGGCTGAAAACGACTAAATATCAAGGTCTCATTGGGCGAATCGCTCTGGAACTGAAATCGGAAAATTCACTGACATTTGACCTATCTGAAAGTCTGATAAACGACGGAAAAATGACTATGTCTAAAAAAACAAATTTTTCAACTTTTTTCAATTTTACCCCCGTGGGATATATATTCTACCCACACACATTTGGAACTCTCCTGGGGTACCCTCACACATATTATTCCCTCATTTAGTGGATATTTTCACAAAAAAGTGAAATTTTCAAAAATCCAGAAAATTGGCTGAAAACGACTAAATATCAAGGTCTCATTGGGCGAATCGCTCTGGAACTGAAATCGGAACGCTCACTGACATTTCCCCTATCTGAAAGTCTGATAAACGTTGGAAAAATGACTAAGTCCAAAAAAAAATTTTTTTCAACTTTTTTCAATTTTACAGCCGTGGGATATATATTCTACCCACACACATTTGGAACTCTCCTGGGTTACCCTCACACATATTATTCCCTCATTTAGTGGATATTTTCACAAAAAAGTGAAATTTTCAAAAATCAAGAAAATTGGCTGAAAACGACTAAATATCAAGGTCTCATTGGGCGAATCGCTCTGGAACTGAAATCGGAAAATTCACTGACATTTGACCTATCTGAAAGTCTGATAAACGACGGAAAAATGACTATGTCTAAAAAAACAAATTTTTCAACTTTTTTCAATTTTACCCCCGTGGGATATATATTCTACCCAGACACATTTGGAACTCTCGTGGGTTACCCTCACACATATTATTCCCTCATTTAGTGGATATTTTCACAAAAAAGTGAAATTTTCAAAAATCAAGAAAATTGGCTGAAAACGACTAAATATCAAGGTCTCATTGGGCGAATCGCTCTGGAACTGAAATCGGAAAATTCACTGACATTTGACCTATCTGAAAGTCTGATAAACGACGGAAAAATGACTATGTCTAAAAAAACAAATTTTTCAACTTTTTTCAATTTTACCCCCGTGGGATATATATTCTACCCACACACATTTGGAACTCTCCTGGGGTACCCTCACACATATTATTCCCTCATTTAGTGGATATTTTCACAAAAAAGTGAAATTTTCAAAAATCCAGAAAATTGGCTGAAAACGACTAAATATCAAGGTCTCATTGGGCGAATCGCTCTGGAACTGAAATCGGAACGCTCACTGACATTTCCCCTATCTGAAAGTCTGATAAACGTTGGAAAAATGACTAAGTCCAAAAAAAAATTTTTTTCAACTTTTTTCAATTTTACAGCCGTGGGATATATATTCTACCCACACACATTTGGAACTCTCCTGGGTTACCCTCACACATATTATTCCCTCATTTAGTGGATATTTTCACAAAAAAGTGAAATTTTCAAAAATCAAGAAAATTGGCTGAAAACGACTAAATATCAAGGTCTCATTGGGCGAATCGCTCTGGAACTGAAATCGGAAAATTCACTGACATTTGACCTATCTGAAAGTCTGATAAACGACGGAAAAATGACTATGTCTAAAAAAACAAATTTTTCAACTTTTTTCAATTTTACCCCCGTGGGATATATATTCTACCCACACACATTTGGAACTCTCGTGGGTTACCCTCACACATATTATTCCCTCATTTAGTGGATATTTTCACAAAAAAGTGAAATTTTCAAAAATCCAGAAAATTGGCTGAAAACGACTAAATATCAAGGAATCATTGGGCGAATCGCTCTGGAACTGAAATCGGAACGCTCACTGACATTTCCCCTATCTGAAAGTCTGATAAACGTTGGAAAAATGACTAAGTCCAAAAAAAAATTTTTTTCAACTTTTTTCAATTTTACAGCCGTGGGATATATATTCTACCCACACACATTTGGAACTCTCCTGGGTTACCCTCACACATATTATTCCCTCATTTAGTGGATATTTTCACAAAAAAGTGAAATTTTCAAAAATCAAGAAAATTGGCTGAAAACGACTAAATATCAAGGTCTCATTGGGCGAATCGCTCTGGAACTGAAATCGGAAAATTCACTGACATTTGACCTATCTGAAAGTCTGATAAACGACGGAAAAATGACTATGTCTAAAAAAACAAATTTTTCAACTTTTTTCAATTTTACCCCCGTGGGATATATATTCTACCCACACACATTTGGAACTCTCCTGGGGTACCCTCACACATATTATTCCCTCATTTAGTGGATATTTTCACAAAAAAGTGAAATTTTCAAAAATCCAGAAAATTGGCTGAAAACGACTAAATATCAAGGTCTCATTGGGCGAATCGCTCTGGAACTGAAATCGGAACGCTCACTGACATTTCCCCTATCTGAAAGTCTGATAAACGTTGGAAAAATGACTAAGTCCAAAAAAAAATTTTTTTCAACTTTTTTCAATTTTACAGCCGTGGGATATATATTCTACCCACACACATTTGGAACTCTCCTGGGTTACCCTCACACATATTATTCCCTCATTTAGTGGATATTTTCACAAAAAAGTGAAATTTTCAAAAATCAAGAAAATTGGCTGAAAACGACTAAATATCAAGGTCTCATTGGGCGAATCGCTCTGGAACTGAAATCGGAAAATTCACTGACATTTGACCTATCTGAAAGTCTGATAAACGACGGAAAAATGACTATGTCTAAAAAAACAAATTTTTCAACTTTTTTCAATTTTACCCCCGTGGGATATATATTCTACCCAGACACATTTGGAACTCTCGTGGGTTACCCTCACACATATTATTCCCTCATTTAGTGGATATTTTCACAAAAAAGTGAAATTTTCAAAAATCAAGAAAATTGGCTGAAAACGACTAAATATCAAGGTCTCATTGGGCGAATCGCTCTGGAACTGAAATCGGAAAATTCACTGACATTTGACCTATCTGAAAGTCTGATAAACGACGGAAAAATGACTATGTCTAAAAAAACAAATTTTTCAACTTTTTTCAATTTTACCCCCGTGGGATATATATTCTACCCACACACATTTGGAACTCTCCTGGGGTACCCTCACACATATTATTCCCTCATTTAGTGGATATTTTCACAAAAAAGTGAAATTTTCAAAAATCCAGAAAATTGGCTGAAAACGACTAAATATCAAGGTCTCATTGGGCGAATCGCTCTGGAACTGAAATCGGAACGCTCACTGACATTTCCCCTATCTGAAAGTCTGATAAACGTTGGAAAAATGACTAAGTCCAAAAAAAAATTTTTTTCAACTTTTTTCAATTTTACAGCCGTGGGATATATATTCTACCCACACACATTTGGAACTCTCCTGGGTTACCCTCACACATATTATTCCCTCATTTAGTGGATATTTTCACAAAAAAGTGAAATTTTCAAAAATCAAGAAAATTGGCTGAAAACGACTAAATATCAAGGTCTCATTGGGCGAATCGCTCTGGAACTGAAATCGGAAAATTCACTGACATTTGACCTATCTGAAAGTCTGATAAACGACGGAAAAATGACTATGTCTAAAAAAACAAATTTTTCAACTTTTTTCAATTTTACCCCCGTGGGATATATATTCTACCCACACACATTTGGAACTCTCGTGGGTTACCCTCACACATATTATTCCCTCATTTAGTGGATATTTTCACAAAAAAGTGAAATTTTCAAAAATCCAGAAAATTGGCTGAAAACGACTAAATATCAAGGAATCATTGGGCGAATCGCTCTGGAACTGAAATCGGAACGCTCACTGACATTTCCCCTATCTGAAAGTCTGATAAACGTTGGAAAAATGACTAAGTCCAAAAAAAAATTTTTTTCAACTTTTTTCAATTTTACCCCCGTGGGATATATATTCTACCCACACACATTTGGAACTCTCCTGGGGTACCCTCACACATATTATTCCCTCATTTAGTGGATATTTTCACAAAAAAGTGAAATTTTCAAAAATCCAGAAAATTGGCTGAAAACGACTAAATATCAAGGTCTCATTGGGCGAATCGCTCTGGTACTGAAATCGGAACGCTCACTGACATTTCCCCTATCTGAAAGTCTGATAAACGTTGGAAAAATGACTAAGTCCAAAAAAAAATTTTTTTCAACTTTTTTCAATTTTACAGCCGTGGGATATATATTCTACCCACACACATTTGGAACTCTCCTGGGTTACCCTCACACATATTATTCCCTCATTTAGTGGATATTTTCACAAAAAAGTGAAATTTTCAAAAATCCAGAAAATTGGCTGAAAACGACTAAATATCAAGGTTTCATTGGGCGAATCACTCTGGAACTGAAATCGGAACACTCACTGACATTTCCCCTATCTGAAAGTCTGATAAACATTGGAAAAATGACTAAGTCCAAAAAAAAATTTTTTTAAATTTTTTAAATTTTACCCCCGTGGGATATATATTCTACCCACACACATTTGGAACTCTCCTGGGGTACCCTCACACATATTATTCCCTCATTTAGTGGATATTTTCACAAAAAAGTGAAATTTTCAAAAATCCAGAAAATTGACTGAAAACGACTAAATATCAAGGTCTCATTGGGCGAATCGCTCTGGAACTGAAATCGGAACGCTCACTGACATTTCCCCTATCTGAAAGTCTGATAAACGTTGGAAAAATGACTAAGTCCAAAAAAAAAATTTTTTCAACTTTTTTCAATTTTACCCCCGTGGGATATATATTCTACCCACACACATTTGGAACTCTCCTGGGGTACCCTCACACATATTATTCCCTCATTTAGTGGATATTTTCACAAAAAAGTGAAATTTTCAAAAATCAAGAAAATTGGCTGAAAACGACTAAATATCAAGGTCTCATTGGGCGAATCGCTCTGGAACTGAAATCGGAACATTCACTGACATTTGACCTATCTGAAAGTCTGATAAACGTTGGAAAAATGACTAAGTCCAAAAAAAAATTTTTTTCAACTTTTTTCAATTTTACCACCGTGGGATATATATTCTACCCACACACATTTGGAACTCTCCTGGGGTACCCTCACACATATTATTCCCTCATTTAGTGGATATTTTCACAAAAAAGTGAAATTTTCAAAAATCCAGAAAATTGGCTGAAAATGACTAAATATCAAGGTCTCATTGGGCGAATCGCTCTGGAACTGAAATCGGAAAATTCACTGACATTTGACCTATCTGAAAGTCTGATAAACGACGGAAAAATGACTATGTCTAAAAAAACAAATTTTTCAACTTTTTTCAATTTTACCCCCGTGGGATATATATTCTACTCACACACATTTGGAACTCTCCTGGGGTACCCTCACACATATTATTCCCTCATTTAGTGGATATTTTCACAAAAAAGTGAAATTTTCAAAAATCCAGAAAATTGGCTGAAAACGACTAAATATCAAGGTCTCATTGGGCGAATCGCTCTGGATCTGAAATCGGAACGCTCACTGACATTTCCCCTATCTGAAAGTCTGATAAACGTTGGAAAAATGACTAAGTCCAAAAAAAAATTTTTTTCAACTTTTTTCAATTTTACCCCCGTGGGATATATATTCTACCCACACACATTTGGAACTCTCCTGGGGTACCCTCACACATATTATTCCCTCATTTAGTGGATATTTTCACAAAAAAGTGAAATTTTCAAAAATCCAGAAAATTGGCTGAAAACGACTAAATATCAAGGTCTCATTGGGCGAATCGCTCTGGAACTGAAATCGGAACGCTCACTGACATTTCCCCTATCTGAAAGTCTGATAAACGTTGGAAAAATGACTAAGTCCAAAAAAAAAATTTTTTCAACTTTTTTCAATTTTACAGCCGTGGGATATATATTCTACCCACACACATTTGGAACTCTCCTGGGTTACCCTCACACATATTATTCCCTCATTTAGTGGATATTTTCACAAAAAAGTGAAATTTTCAAAAATCCAGAAAATTGGCTGAAAACGACTAAATATCAAGGTCTCATTGGGCGAATCGCTCTGGAACTGAAATCGGAACGCTCACTGACATTTCCCCTATCTGAAAGTCTGATAAACATTGGAAAAATGACTAAGTCCAAAAAAAAATTTTTTTCAACTTTTTTCAATTTTACCCCCGTGGGATATATATTCTACCCACACACATTTGGAACTCTCGTGGGTTACCCTCACACATATTATTCCCTCATTTAGTGGATATTTTCACAAAAAAGTGAAATTTTCAAAAATCCAGAAAATTGGCTGAAAACGACTAAATATCAAGGTCTCATTGGGCGAATCACTCTGGACTGAAATCGGAACGCTCACTGACATTTCCCCTATCTGAAAGTCTGATAAACATTGGAAAAATGACTAAGTCCAAAAAAAAAATTTTTTCAACTTTTTTCAATTTTACCCCCGTGGGATATATATTCTACCCACACACATTTGGAACTCTCGTGGGTTACCCTCACACATATTATTCCCTCATTTAGTGGATATTTTCACAAAAAAGTGAAATTTTCAAAAATCAAGAAAATTGGCTGAAAACGACTAAATATCAAGGTCTCATTGGGCGAATCGCTCTGGAACTGAAATCGGAACATTCACTGACATTTGACCTATCTGAAAGTCTGATAAACGACGGAAAAATGACTATGTCCAAAAAAACAAATTTTTCAACTTTTTTCAATTTTACCCCCGTGGGATATATATTCTACCCACACACATTTGGAACTCTCCTGGGTTACCCTCACACATATTATTCCCTCATTTAGTGGATATTATCACAAAAAAGTGAAATTTTCAAAAATCAAGAAAATTAGCTGAAAACGACTAAATATCAAAGACATTTCCCCTATCTGAAAGTCTGATAAACGACGGAAAAATGACTATGTCCAAAAAAACAAATTTTTCAACTTTTTTCAATTTTACCCCCGTGGGATATATATTCTACCCACACACATTTGGAACTCTCCTGGGGTACCCTCACACATATTATTCCCTCATTTAGTGGATATTTTCACAAAAAAGTGAAATTTTCAAAAATCAAGAAAATTGGCTGAAAACGACAAAATATCAAGGACATTTCCCCTATCTGAAAGTCTGATAAACGACGGAAAAATGACTATGTCCAAAAAAACAAATTTTTCAACTTTTTTCAATTTTACCCCCGTGGGATATATATTCTATCCAGACACATTTGGAACTCTCCTGTGGTACCCTCACACATATTATTCCCTCATTTAGTGGATATTTTCACAAAAAAGTGAAATTTTCAAAAATCAAGAAAATTGGCTGAAAATGACTAAATATCAAGGTCTCATTGGGCGAGTCGTTCTGGAACTGAAATCGGAACGTTCACTGACATTTGACCTATCTGAAAGTCTGATAAACGACGGAAAAATGACTATGTCCAAAAAAACTAATTTTTCAACTTTTTTCAATTTTACCCCCATGGGATATATATTCTACCCACACACATTTGGAACTCTCCTGGGGTACCCTCACACATATTATTCCCTCATGTAGTGGATATTTTCACAAAAAAGTGAAATTTTCAAAAATCAAGAAAATTGGCTGAAAACGACTAAATATCAAGGACTCATTGGGTGAATCGCTCTGGAACTGAAATCAGAATGCTCACTGACATTTCCCCTATCTGTAGGTCTGATAAACGTTGGAAAAATGACTAAGTCCATAAAAAAAATTTTTTAAACTTTTTTCAATTTTACCCCCGTGGGATATATATTCTACCCACACACATTTGGAACTCTCCTGGGTTACCCTCACACATATTATTCCCTCATTTAGTGGATATTTTCATAAAAAAGTGAAATTTTCAAAAATCAAGAAAATTGGCTGAAAACGACTAAATATGAACGTCTCATTGGGCAAATCGCTCTGGAACTGAAATCGGAACGCTCACTGACATTTCCCCTATCTGAAAGTCTGATAAACGTTGGAAAAATGACTATGTCCAAAAAAAAAATTTTTTTCAACTTTTTTCAATTTTACCCCCGTGGGATATATATTCTACCCACACACATTTGGAACTCTCCTGGGGTACCCTCACACATATTATTCCCTCATTTAGTGGATATTTTCACAAAAAAGTGAAATTTTCAAAAATCCAGAAAATTGGCTGAAAGCGACTAAATATCAAGGTCTCATTGGACTAATCGCTCTGGAACTGAAATCGGAACGTTCACTGACATTTGACCTATCTGAAAGTCTGATAAACGACGGAAAAATGACTATGTCCAAAAAAACAAATTTTTCAACTTTTTTCAATTTTACCCCCGTGGGATATATATTCTACCCACACACATTTGGAACTCTCCTGGGGTACCGTCGCTCATATTATTCCCTCATTTAGTGGATATTTTCACAAAAAAGTGAAATTTTCAAAAAATCTAGAAAATTGGCTGAAAACAACTAAATATCAAGGACTCATTGGGCGAATCGCTCTGGAACTGAAATCGGAACGCTTACTGACATTTCCCCTATCTGAAAGTCTGATAAACACCGGAAAAATGACTAAGTCCAAAAAAAATTTTTTAAACTTTTTTCAATTTTACCCCCGTGGGATATATATTCTACCCACACACATTTGGAACATTCCTGGGGTACCCTCACACATATTATTCCCTCATTTAGTGGATATCTTCACAAAAAAGTAACATTTTCAAAAATCCAGAAAATTGGATGAAAACGAATGAATATCAAGGACTCATTGGGCGAATCGCTCTGGAACTGAAATCGGAACGCTCACTGACATTTGCCCTATCTGAAAGTCTGATAAACGCCGGAAAAATGACAAGGTCCAAAAAAAAACTTTTTTCAATTTTACCCCCGTGGGATATATATTCTACCCACACACATTTGGAACTCTCCTGGGGTACCCTCACACATATTATTCTCTCATTTAGTGGATATTTTCACAAAAAGGTGAAATTTTCAAAAATTCAAAAAATTGGCTGAAAACGACTAAATATCAAGGACTCATTGGGCGAATCGCTCTGGAACTGAAATCGGAACGCTCACTGACATTTGCCCTATCTGAAAGTCTGATAAACGCCGGAAAAATGACTAGGTCCAAAAAAAAATTTTTTTCAACTTTTTTCAATTTTACCCCCGTGGGATATATATTCTACCCACACACATTTGGAACTCTCCTGGGGTACCCTCACACATATTATTCCCTCATTTAGTGGATATTTTCACAAAAAAGTGAAATTTTCAAAAATCCAGAAAATTGGCTGAAAACGACTAAATATCAAGGACTCATTGGACTAATCGCTCTGGAACTGAAATCGGAACGTTCACTGACATTTGACCTATCTGAAAGTCTGATAAACGACGGAAAAATGACTATGTCCAAAAAAACAAATTTTTCAACTTTTTTCAATTTTACCCCCGTGGGATATATATTCTACCCACACACATTTGGAACTCTCCTGGGGTACCCTCACACATATTATTCCCTCATTTAGTGGATATTTTCACAAAAAAGTAAAATTTTCAAAAATCCAGAAAATTGGCTGAAAACGACTAAATATCAAGGACTCATTGGGCGAATCGCTCTGGAACTGAAATCGGAACGCTCACTGACATTTGCCCTATCTGAAAGTCTGATAAACGCCGGAAACATGACTAAGTCCAAAAAAAACCTTTTTTCAATTTTACCCCCGTGGGATATATATTCTACCCACACACATTTGGAACTCTCCTGGGGTACCCTCACACATATTATTCCCTCATTTAGTGGATATTTTCACAAAAAGGTGAAATTTTCAAAAATCCAGAAAATTGGCTGAAAACGACTAAATATCAAGGACTCATTGGGCGAATCGCTCTGGAACTGAAATCGGAACGCTCACTGACATTTGCCCTATCTGAAAGTCTGATAAACGCCGGAAAAATGACTAGGTCCAAAAAAAATTTTTTTTCAACTTTTTTCATTTTTACCCCCGTGGGATATATATTCTACCCACACACATTTGGAACTCTCCTGGGGTACCCTCACACATATTATTCCCTCATTTAGTGGATATTTTCACAAAAAAGTGAAATTTTCAAAAATCCAGAAAATTGGCTGAAAACGACTAAATATCAAGGACTCATTGGGTGAATCGCTCTGGAACTGAAATCAGAATGCTCACTGACATTTCCCCTATCTGTAGGTCTGATAAACGTTGGAAAAATGACTAAGTCCATAAAAAAAATTTTTTAAACTTTTTTCAATTTTACCCCCGTGGGATATATATTCTACCCACACACATTTGGAACTCTCCTGGGTTACCCTCACACATATTATTCCCTCATTTAGTGGATATTTTCATAAAAAAGTGAAATTTTCAAAAATCAAGAAAATTGGCTGAAAACGACTAAATATGAACGTCTCATTGGGCAAATCGCTCTGGAACTGAAATCGGAACGCTCACTGACATTTCCCCTATCTGAAAGTCTGATAAACGTTGGAAAAATGACTATGTCCAAAAAAAAAATTTTTTTCAACTTTTTTCAATTTTACCCCCGTGGGATATATATTCTACCCACACACATTTGGAACTCTCCTGGGTACCCTCACACATATTATTCTCTCATTCAGTGGATATTTTCACAAAAAGGTGAAATTTTCAAAAATCCAGAAAATTGGCTGAAAATGACTAAATATCAAGGACTCATTGGGCGAATCGCTCTGGAACTGAAATCGGAACGCTCACTGACATTTGCCCTATCTGAAAGTCTGATAAACGCCGGAAAAATGACTAGGTCCAAAAAAAAAATGTTTTCAACTTTTTTCAATTTTACCCCTGTGGGATATATATTCTACCCACACACATTTGGAACTCTCCTGGGGTACCTCACACATATTATTCCCTCATTTAGTGGATATTTTCACAAAAACGTGAAATTTTCAAAAAATCTAGAAAATTGGCTGAAAACGACTAAATATCAAGGACTCATTGGGCGAATCGCTCTGGAACTGAAATCGGAACGCTCACTGACAGTTGCCCTATCTGAAAGTCTGATAAACGCCGGAAAAATGACTAAGTCCAAAAAAAAATTTTTCAACTTTTTTCAATTTTACCCCCGTGGGATATATATTCTACCCACACACATTTGGAACTCTCCTGGGGTACCCTCGCTCATATTATTCCCTCATTTAGTGGATATTTTCACAAAAAAGTGAAATTTTCAAAAAATCTAGAAAATTGGCTGAAAACGACTAAATATCAAGGACTCATTGGGCGAATCGCTCTGGAACTGAAATAGGAACGCTCACTGACATTTGCCCTATCTGAAAGTCTGATAAACGCCGGAAAAATGACTAAGTCCATAAAAAACCTTTTTTCAATTTTACCCCCGTGGGATATATATTCTACCCACACACATTTGGAACTCTCCTGGGGTACCCTCACACATATTATTCCCTCATTTAGTGGATATTTTCATAAAAAGGTGAAATTTTCAAAAATCCAGAAAATTGGCTGAAAACGACTAAATATCAATTACTAATTGGGCGAATCGCTCTGGAACTGAAATCGGAACGCTCACTGACATTTGCCCTATCTGAAAGTCTGATAAACGCCGGAAAAATGACTAGGTCCAAAAAAAAATTTTTTTCAACTTTTTTCATTTTCACCCCCGTGGGATATATATTCTACCCACACACATTTGGAACTCTTCTGGGGTACCCTCACTCATATTATTCCCTCATTTAGTGGATATTTTCACAAAAAAGTGAAATTTTCAAAAAATCTAAAAAATTGGCTGAAAATGACTAAATATCAAGGACTCATTGGGCGAATCACTCTGGAACTGAAATAGGAACGCTCACTGACATTTGCCCTATCTGAAAGTCTGATAAACGCCAGAAAAATGACTAGGTCCAAAAAAAAAATTTTTTTCAACTTTTTTCATTTTTACCCCCGTGGGATATATATTCTACCCACACACATTTGGAACTCTTCTGGGGTACCCTCACTCATATTATTCCCTCATTTAGTGGATATTTTCACAAAAAAGTGAAATTTTCAAAAAATCTAGAAAATTGTCTGAAAATGACTAAATATCAAGGACTCATTGGGTGAATCGCTCTGGAACTGAAATCGGAACGCTCACTGACATTTCCCCGATCTGAAAGTCTGATAAACGCCGGAAAAATGACTCAGTCCAAGAAAAAAAAAATTTCAACTTTTTTCAATTTTACCCCTGTGGGATATATATTCTATCCACACACATTTTGAACAATCCTGGGGTACCCTCACACATATTATTCCCTCATTTAGTGGATATTTTCACAAAAAAGTGAAATTTTCAAAAATCCCGAAAATTGGCTGAAAACGACTTAATATCAAGGACTCATTGGGCGAATCACTCTGGAACTGAAATCGGAACGCTCACTGACATTTCCCCTCTCTGAAAGTGTTATAAACGCCGGAAAAATGACTAAGTCCTAAAAAAAAATTTGTTCAACTTTTTTCAATTTTACCCCCGTGGGATATATATTCTACCCACACACATTTGGAACTCTCCTGGGGTTCCCTCACACATATTATTCCCTCATTTAGTGGATATTTTCACAAAAAAGTGAAATTTTCAAAATATCCAGAAAATTGGCTGAAAACGACTAAATATTAAGGACTCATTGGGAAAATAGCTCTGGAACTGAAATCGGAACGCTCACTGACATTTCCCATATCTGAAAGTCTGATAAACGCCGGAAAAATGACTAAGTCGAAGAAAAAAAATTTTTCAACTTTTTTCAATTTTACCCCCGTGGGATATATATTCTACCCACACACATTTGGAACTCTCCTGGGGTACCCTCACACATATTATTCCCTCATTCAGTGGATATTTTCACAAAAAAGTGACATTTTCAAAAATCCAGAAAATTGGCTGAAAACGACTAAATATCAAGGACTCATTGGGCGAATTGCTCTGGAACTGAAATCGGAATGCTCACTGACATTTCCCCTATCTGAAAGCCTGATAAACGCCGGAAAAATGACTAAGTCCGAAAAAAAAAATGTTCAACTTTTTTCAATTTTACCCCCGTGGGATATAAATTCTACCCACACACATTTGGAACTCTCCTGGGGTACCCTCACACATATTATTCCCTCATTTAGTGGATATTTTCACAAAAAAAGTAAAATTTTCAAAAATCCAGAAAATTGGCTGAAAACGACTAAATATTAATGACTCATTGGGCAAATTGCTCTGGAACTGAAATCGGAATGCTCACTGCCATTTCCTCTATCTGAAAGTCTGATAAACGCCGGAAAAATGACTAAGTCCAAGAAAAATTTTTTTTCAACTTTTTTAAATTTTACACCCGTGGGATATATATTCTACCCAAACACATTTGGAACTCTCCTGGGGTACCCTCACACATATTATTCCCTCATTTAGTGGATATTTTCACAAAAAAGTGAAATTTTCAAAAAATCCAGAAAATTGGCTGAAAACTACTAAATATCAAGGACTCATTGGGCAAATCGCTCTGGAACTGAAATCGGAACGCTCACTGACATTTGCCCTATCTGAAAGTCTGATAAACGCCGGAAAAATGACTAGGTCCAAAAAATAATTTTTTTTCAACTTTTTTCATTTTTACCCTCGTGGGATATATATTCTACCCACACACATTTGGAACTCTCCTGGGGTACCCTCACTCATATTATTCCCTCATTTAGTGGATATTTTCACAAAAAAGTGAAATTTTCAAAAAATCTAGAAAATTGGCTGAAAATGACTAAATATCAAGGACTCATTGGGCTAATCGCTCTGGAACTGAAATTGGAACGCTCACTGACATTTCCCCTATCTGAAAGTCTGATAAACGCCGGAAAAATGACTAAGTCCGAAAAAAAAAAATTTCAACTTTTTTCAATTTTACCCCCGTGGGATATATATTCTACCCACACACATTTGGAACTCTCCTGGGGTACCCTCACACATATTATTCCCTCATTTAGTGGATATTTTCACAAAAAATTAACATTTTCAAAAATCCAGAAAATTGGCTGAAAACGACTAAATATCAAGGACTCATTGGGCGAATCGCTCTTGAACTGAAATCGGAACGCTCACTGACATTTGCCCTATCTGAAAGTCTGATAAACGCCGGAAAAATGACTAGGTCCAAAAAATAATTTTTTTTCAACTTTTTTCATTTTTACCCTCGTGGGATATATATTCTACCCACACACATTTGGAACTCTCCTGGGGTACCCTCACACATATTATTCCCTCATTTAGTGGATATTTTCACAAAAAAAGTGAAATTTTCAAAAATCCAGAAAATTGGCTGAAAACGACTAAACATCAAGGACTCATTGGGCGAATCGCTCTGGAACTGAAATCGGAACGCTCACTGACATCTCCCATATCTGAAAGTGTGATCAATGCCGGAAAAATGACTAGGTCCAAAAAATATTTTTTTTTCAACTTTTTTCATTTTTACCCTCGTGGGATATATATTCTACCCACACACATTTGGAACTCTCCTGGGGTACCCTCACTCATATTATTCCCTCATTTAGTGGATATTTTCACAAAAAAGTGAAATTTTCAAAAAATCTAGAAAATTGGCTGAAAACGACTAAATATCAAGGACTCATTGGGCGAATCGCTCTGGAACTGAAATAGAAACGCTCACTGACATTTGCCCTATCTGAAAGTCTGATAAACGCCGGAAAAATGACTAAGTCCGAATAAAAAAATTTTAAACTTTTTTCAATTTTACCCCCGTGGGATATATATTCTACCCACACACATTTGGAACTCTCCTGGTGTACCCTCACACATATTATTCCCTCATTCAGTGGATATTTTCACAAAAAGGTGCCATTTTCAAAAATCCAGAAAATTGGCTGAAAACGACTAAATATCAAGGACTCATTGGGCGAATTGCTCTGGAACTGAAATCGGAATGCTCACTGACATTTCCCCTATCTGAAAGTCTGATAAACGCCGGAAAAATGTCTAAGTCCAAGAAAAAAATGTTTTCAACTTTTTTCAATTTTACCCCCGTGGGAAATATATTCTACTCACACACATTTGGAATTCTCCTGGGGTACCCTCACACATATTATTCCCTCATTTAGCGGATCTTTTCACAAAAAAGTGAAATTTTCTAAAATCCAAAAAATTGGCTGAAAACGACTAAATATTAAGGACTCATTGGGCGAATCGCTCTGGAACTGAAATCGGAACGCTCACTGACAGTTGCCCTATCTGAAAGTCTGATAAACGCCGGAATAATGACAGTCCAAAAAAAATTTTTTTTCAACTTTCTTCAATTTTACTCCCGTGGGATATATATTCTACCCACACACATTTGGAACTCTCCTGGGGTACCCTCACACATATTATTCCCTCATTTAGTGGATATTTTCACAACAAAGTGAAATTTTCAAAAATCCAGAAAATTGGCTAAAAACGACTAAATATCAAGGACACATTAGGCGAATCGCTCTGGAACTGAAATCGGAATGCTCACAGACATTTGCCCTATCTGAAAGTCTGATAAACGCCGGAAAAATGACTAAGTCCAAAAAAAATTTTTTTTCAACTTTCTTCAATTTTACCCCCGTGGGATATTTATTCTACCCACACACATTTGGAACTCTCCTGGGGTACCCTCACACATATTATTCCCTCATTTAGTGGATATTTTCACAAAAAAGTGAAATTTTCTAAAATCCAGAAAATTGGCTGAAAACGAATAAATATCAAGGACTCATTGGGCGAATCGCTCTGGAACTGGAATCGGAACGCTCACTGACAGTTGCCCTATCTGAAAGTCTGATAAACGCCGGAAAAATGACTAAGTCCAAAAAAAATTTTTTTTCAACTTTCTTCAATTTTACCCCCGTGGGATATATATTCTACCCACACACATTTGGAACTCTCCTGGGGTACCCTCACACATATTATTCCCTCATTTAGTGGATATTTTCACAAAAAAGTGAAATTTTCAAAAATCCAGAAAATTGGCTGAAAACGACTAAATATCAAGGACACATTAGGCGAATCGCTCTGGAACTGAAATTTGAATGCTCACAGACATTTGCCCTATCTGAAAGTCTGATAAACGCCGGAAAAATGACTAAGTCCAAAAAAATTTTTTTTTCAACTTTCTTCAATTTTACCCCCGTGGGATATATATTCTACCCACACACATTTGGAACTCTCCTGGGGTACCCTCACACATATTATTCCCTCATTTAGTGGATATTTTCACAAAAAAGTGAAATTTTCTAAAATCCAGAAAATTGGCTGAAAACGACTAAATATTAAGGACTCATTCGGCAAATCGCTCTGGAACTGAAATCGGAATGCTCACAGACATTTGCCCTATCTGAAAGTCTTATAAACGCCGGAAAAATGACTAAGTCCAAAAAAAAATTTTTTTCAACTTTCTTCAATTTTACCCCTGTGGGATATATATTCTACCCACACACATTTGGAACTCTCCTGGGGTACCCTCACGCATATTATTCCCTCATTTAGTGGATATTTTCACAAAAAAGTGACATTTTCAAAAATCCAGAAAATTGGCTGAAAACGACTAAATATTATGGACTCATTGGGCAAATCGCTCTGGAACTGAAATCGGAATGCTCACTGACATTTCCCCTATCAGAAAGTCTGATAAACGCCGGAAAAATGACAGTCCAAGAAAAATAAATTTTCAACTTTTTTCAATTTTACACCCGTGGGATATATATTCTACCCACACACATTTGGAACTCTCCTGGGGTACCCTCACACATATTATTCCCTCATTTAGTGGATATTTTCACAAAAAAAGTGAAATTTTCAAGAATCCAGAAAATTGGCTGAAAACGACTAAATATTAAGGACTCATTGGGCAAATCGCTCTGGAACTTAAATCGGAATGCTCACTGACATTTGCCCTATCTGAAAGTCTGATAAACGCCGGAAAAATGACTAAGTCCAAAAAAAATTTTTTTTCAACTTTCTTCAATTTTACCCCCGTGGGATATATATTCTACCCACACACATTTGGAACTCTCCTGGGGTACCCTCACACATATTATTCCCTCATTTAGTGGATATTTTCACAAAAAAGTGAAATTTTCTAAAATCCAGAAAATTGGCTGAAAACGACTAAATATTAAGGACTCATTGGGCGAATCGCTCTGGAACTGAAATCGGAATGCTCACTGACATTTCCCCTATCTGAAAGTCTGATAAACGTCGGAAAAAAGACTCAGTCCAAGAAAAAAAATTTTTCAACTTTTTTCAATTTTACCCCCGTGGGATATATATACTACCCACACACATTTGGAACTCTCCTGGGGTACCCTCACACATATTATTCCCTCATTTAGTGGATATTTTCACAAAAAAAGTGAAATTTTCAAAAATCCAGAAAATTGGCTGAAAACGACTAAATATCAAGGACTCATTGGGCGAATCGCTCTGGAACTGAAATCGGAACGCTCACTGACAGTTGCCCTATCTGAAAGTCTGATAAACGTCGGAAAAAAGACTCAGTCCAAGAAAAAAAATTTTTCAACTTTTTTCAATTTTACCCCCGTGGGATATATATTCTACCCACACACATTTGGAACTCTCCTGGGGTACCCTCACACATATTATTCCCTCATTTAGTGGATATTTTCACAAAAAAGTGAAATTTTCAAAAATCCAGAAAATTGGCTGAAAACGACTAAATATTAAGGACTCATTGGGCAAATCGCTCTGGAACTGAAATCGGAACTCTCACTGACATTTCCCCTATCTGAAAGTCTGATAAACGCCGGAAAAATGACTAAGTCCAAGAAAAAAATTTTTTCAACTTTTTTCAATTTTACCCCCATGGAATATATTCTACCCACACACATTTGGAACTCTCCTGGGGTACCCTCACACATATTATTCCCTAATTTAGAGGATATTTTCACCAAAAAGTGAAATTTTCAAAAATCCCGAAAATTGTCTGAAAACGACTAAATATCAAGGACTCATTGGGCGAATCGCTCTGGAACTTAAATAGGAACGCTCACTGACATTTCCCCTATCTGAAAGTCTGATAAACGCCGGAAAAATGACTAAGTCCGAAAAAAAAAATTTCAACTTTTTTCAATTTTACCCCCGTGGGATATATATTCTACCCACACACATTTGGAACTCTCCTGAGGTACCCTCACACATATTATTCCCTCATTTAGTGGATATTTTCACAAAAAAGTGAAATTTTCTAAAATCCAGAAAATTGGCTGAAAACGACTAAATATTAAGGACTCATTCGGCAAATCGCTCTGGAACTGAAATCGGAATGCTCACAGACATTTGCCCTATCTGAAAGTCTGATAAACGCCGGAAAAATTACTAAGTCCAAAAAAAATTTTTTTTCAACTTTCTTCAATTTTACCCCTGTGGGATATATATTCTACCCACACACATTTGGAACTCTCCTGGGGTACCCTCACGCATATTATTCCCTCATTTAGTGGATATTTTCACAAAAAAGTGACATTTTCAAAAATCCAGAAAATTGGCTGAAAACGACTAAATATTATGGACTCATTGGGCAAATCGCTCTAGAACTGAAATCGGAACGCTCACTGACATTTCCCCTATCAGAAAGTCTGATAAACGCCGGAAAAATGACAGTCCAAGAAAAATAAATTTTCAACTTTTTTCAATTTTACACCCGTGGGATATATATTCTACCCACACACATTTGGAACTCTCCTGGGGTACCCTCACACATATTATTCCCTCATTTAGTGGATATTTTCACAAAAAAAGTGAAATTTTCAAGAATCCAGAAAATTGGCTGAAAACGACTAAATATTAAGGACTCATTGGGCGAATCGCTCTGGAACTGAAATCGGAATGCTCACTGACATTTCCCCTATAAGAAAGTCTGATAAACGCCGGAAAAATGACTTAGTCCAAGAAAAAAAAAATTTTCAACTTTTTTCAATTTTACCCCCGTGGGATATATATTCTACCCACACACATTTGGAACTCTCCTGGGGTACCCTCACACATATTATTCCCTCATTTAGTGGATATTTTCACAAAAAAGTTAAATTTTCAAAAATCCAGAAAATTGGCTGAAAACTACTAAATATTAAGGACTCATTGGGCAAATCGCTCTGGAACTGAAATCGGAACGCTCACTGACATTTCCCCTATCTGAAAGTCTGATAAACGCCGGAAAAATGACTAAGTCCAAGAAAAAAATTTTTTCAACTTTTTTCAATTTTACCCCCATGGAATATATTCTACCCACACACATTTGGAACTCTCCTGGGGTACCCTCACACATATTATTCCCTCATTTAGAGGATATTTTCACCAAAAAGTGAAATTTTCAAAAATCCCGAAAATTGTCTGAAAACGACTAAATATCAAGGACTCATTGGGCGAATCGCTCTGGAACTTAAATAGGAACGCTCACTGACATTTCCCCTATCTGAAAGTCTGATAAACGCCGGAAAAATGACTAAGTACGAAAAAAAAAATTTCAACTTTTTTCAATTTTACCCCCGTGGGATATATATTCTACCCACACACATTTGGAACTCTCCTGGGGTACCCTCACACATATTATTCCCTCATTTAGTGGATATTTTCACAAAAAAGTGAAATTTTCAAAAATCCAGAAAATTGGCTGAAAATGACTAAATATCAAGGACTCATTGGGCGAATCGCTCTGGAACTGAAATCGGAATGCTCACTGACATTTCCCCTATCTGAAAGTCTGATAAACGCCGGAAAAATGACAGTCCAAGAAAAAAAAAATTTTCAACTTTTTTCAATTTTACCCCCGTGGGATATAGATTCTACCCACACACATTTGGAACTCTCCTGGGGTACCCTCACACATATTATTCCCTCATTTAGTGGATATTTTCACAAAAAAAGTGAAATTTTCAAAAATCCAGAAAATTGGCTGAAAACGACTAAATATCAAGGACTCATTGGGCGAATCGCTCTGGAACTGAAATCGGAACGCTCACTGACAGTTGCCCTATCTGAAAGTCTGATAAACGCCGGAAAAATGACTAAGTCCAAAAACAATTTTTTTTCAACTTTTTTCAATTTTACCCCCGTGGGATATATATTCTACCCACACACATTTGGAACTCTCCTGGGGTACCCTCACACATATTATTCTCTCATTTAGTGGATATTTTCACAAAAAAGTGAAATTTTCAAAAATCTAGAAAATTGGCTGAAAACTACTAAATATTATGGACTCATTGGGCGAATCGCTTTGGAACTGAAATAAGAACGCTCACTGACATTTCCCCCATCTGAAAGTCTGATAAACGCCGGAAAAATGACTAAGTCCAAGAAAAAAATGTTTTCAACTTTTTTAAATTTTACCCCCGTGGGATATATATTCTACCCACACACATTTGGAACTCTCCTGGTGTACCCTCACACATATTATTCTCTCATTTAGTGGATATTTTCACAAAATAGTGAAATTTTCAAAAATCCAGAAAATTGGCTAAAAACGACTAAATATCATGGACACATTAGGCGAATCGCTCTGGAACTGAAATTGGAATGCTCACAGACATTTGCCCTATCTGAAAGTCTGATAAAAGCAGGAAAAATGACTAAGTCCAAAAAAAAATTTTTTTCAACTTTCTTCAATTTTACCCCCGTGGGATATATATTCTACCCACACACATTTGGAACTCTCCTGGGGTACCCTCACACATATTATTCCCTCATTTAGTGGATATTTTCACAAAAAAGTGAAATTTTCAAAACTCCAGAAAATTCGCTGAAAACGACTAAATATTAAGGACTCATTGGGCAAATCGCTCTGGAACTGAAATCGGAACGCTCACTGACATTTCCCCTATCTGAAAGTCTGATAAACGCCGGAAAAATGACTAAGTCCAAGAAAAAAATTTATTCAACTTTTTTCAATTTTACCCCCGTGGAATATATTCTACCCACACACATTTGGAACTCTCCTGGGGTACCCTCACACATATTACTCCCTCATTTAGAGGATATTTTCACCAAAAAGTGAAATTTTCAAAAATCCCGAAAATTGTCTGAAAACGACTAAATATCAATGACTCATTGGGCGAATCGCTCTGGAACTGAAATAGGAACGCTCACTGGCATTTCCCCTATCTGAAAGTCTGATAAACGCCGGAAAAATGACTAAGTCCGAAAAAAAAAATTTCAACTTTTTTCAATTTTACCCCCGTGGGATATATATTCTACCCACACACATTTGGAACTCTCCTGGGGTACCCTCACACATATTATTCCCTCATTTAGTGGATATTTTCACAAAAAAAGTGAAATTTTCAAAAATCCAGAAAATTGGCTGAAAATGACTAAATATCAAGGACTCATTGGGCGAATCACTCTGGAACTGAAATCGGAATGCTCACTGACATTTCCCCTATCTGAAAGTCTGATAAACGCCGGAAAAATGACAGTCCAAGAAAAAAAAATTTTTCAACTTTTTTCAATTTTACCCCCGTGGGATATATATTCTACCCACACACATTTGGAACTCTCCTGGGGTACCCTCACACATATTATTCCCTCATTTAGTGGATATTTTCACAAAAAAAGTGAAATTTTCAAAAATCCAGAAAATTGGCTGAAAACGACTAAATATCAAGGACTCATTGGGCGAATCGCTCTGGAACTGAAATCGGAACGCTCACTGACAGTTGCCCTATCTGAAAGTCTGATAAACGCCGGAAAAATGACTAAGTCCAAAAACAATTTTTTTTCAACTTTCTTCAATTTTACCCCCGTGGGATATATATTCTACCCACACACATTTGGAACTCTCCTGGGGTACCCTCACACATATTATTCCCTCATTTAGTGGATATTTTCACAAAAAAGTGAAATTTTCAAAAATCCAGAAAATTGGCTGAAAACGACTAAATATCAAGGACTCATTGGGCGAATCGCTCTGGAACTGAAATCGGAACGCTCACTGACATTTCCCCTATCTGAAAGTCTGATAAACGCCGGAAAAATGACTAAGTCCAAAAAAAATTTTTTTCAACTTTTTTTAATTTTACCCCTGTGGGATATATGTTCTACCCACACACATTTGGAACTCTCCTGGGGTACCCTCACACATATTATTCTCTCATTTAGTGGATATTTTCACAAAAAAGTGAAATTTTCAAAAATACAGAAAATTGGCTGAAAACGACTAAATATCAAGGACTCATTGGGCAAATCGCTCTGGAACTGAAATCGGAACGCTCACTGACATTTGCCCTATCTGAAAGTCTGATAAACGCCGGAAAAATGACTAAGTCCAAGAAAAAAATGTTTTCAACTTTTTTCAATTTTACCCCCGTGGGATATATATTCTACCCACACACATTTGGTACTCTCCTGGGGTACCCTCACACATATTATTCCCTCATTTAGTGGATATTTTCACAAAATAGTGAAACTTTCAAAAATCCAGAAAATTGGCTAAAAACGACTAAATATCATGGACACATTAGGCGAATCGCTCTGGAACTGAAATCGGAACGCTCACTGACATTTCCCCTATCTGAAAGTCTGATAAACGCCGGAAAAATGACTAAGTCCAAAAAAAATTTTTTTCAACTTTTTTTAATTTTACCCCTGTGGGATATATGTTCTACCCACACACATTTGGAACTCTCCTGGGGTACCCTCACACATATTATTCTCTCATTTAGTGGATATTTTCACAAAAAAGTGAAATTTTCAAAAATACAGAAAATTGGCTGAAAACGACTAAATATCAAGGACTCATTGGGCAAATCGCTCTGGAACTGAAATCTGAACGCTCACTGACATTTGCCCTATCTGAAAGTCTGATAAACGCCGGAAAAATGACTAAGTCCAAGAAAAAAATGTTTTCAACTTTTTTCAATTTTACCCCCGTGGGATATATATTCTACCCACACACATTTGGTACTCTCCTGGGGTACCCTCACACATATTATTCCCTCATTTAGTGGATATTTTCACAAAATAGTGAAATTTTCAAAAATCCAGAAAATTGGCTAAAAACGACTAAATATCATGGACACATTAGGCGAATCGCTCTGGAACTGAAATTGGAATGCTCACAGACATTTGCCCTATCTGAAAGTCTGATAAAAGCAGGAAAAATGACTAAGTCCAAAAACAATTTTTTTTCAACTTTCTTCAATTTTACCCCCGTGGGATATATATTCTACCCACACACATTTGGAACTCTCCTGGGGTACCCTCACACATATTATTCCCTCATTTAGTGGATATTTTCACAAAAAAGTGAAATTTTCAAAAATCCAGAAAATTGGCTGAAAACGACTAAATATCAAGGACTCATTGGGCGAATCGCTCTGGAACTGAAATCGGAACGCTCACTGACATTTCCCCTATCTGAAAGTCTGATAAACGCCGGAAAAATGACTAAGTCCAAAACAATTTTTTTTCAACTTTTTTTAATTTTACCCCTGTGGGATATATGTTCTATCCACACACATTTTAAACTCTCCTGGGGTACCCTCACACATATTATTCTCTCATTTAGTGGATATTTTCACAAAAAAGTGAAATTTTCAAAAATCTAGAAAATTGGCTGAAAACTACTAAATATTATGGACTCATTGGGCGAATCGCTTTGGAACTGAAATAAGAACGCTCACTGACATTTCCCCCATCTGAAAGTCTGATAAACGCCGGAAAAATGACTAAGTCCAAGAAAAAAATGTTTTCAACTTTTTTAAATTTTACCCCCGTGGGATATATATTCTACCCACACACATTTGGAACTCTCCTGGTGTACCCTCACACATATTATTCTCTCATTTAGTGGATATTTTCACAAAAAAAGTGAAATTTTCAAAAATCCCGAAAATTGGCTGAAAACGACTAAATATCAAGGACTCATTGGGCAAATCGCTCTGGAACTGAAATCGGAACGCTCACTGACATTTGCCCTATCTGAAAGTCTGATAAACGCCGGAAAAATGACTAAGTCCAAGAAAAAAATGTTTTCAACTTTTTTCAATTTTACCCCCGTGGGATATATCTTCTACCCACACACATTTGGTACTCTCCTGGGGTACCCTCACACATATTATTCCCTCATTTAGTGGATATTTTCACAAAAAAGTGAAATTTTCAAAAATCCAGAAAATTGGCTGAAAATGACTAAATATCAAGGACTCATTGGGCGAATCGCTCTGGAACTGAAATCGGAATGCTCACTGACATTTCCCCTATCTGAAAGTCTGATAAATGCCGGAAAAATGACAGTCCAAGAAAAAAAAAATTTTCAACTTTTTTCAATTTTACCCCCGTGGGATATAGATTCTACCCACACACATTTGGAACTCTCCTGGGGTACCCTCACACATATTATTCCCTCATTTAGTGGATATTTTCACAAAAAAAGTGAAATTTTCAAAAATCCAGAAAATTGGCTGAAAACGACTAAATATCAAGGACTCATTGGGCGAATCGCTCTGGAACTGAAATCGGAACGCTCACTGACAGTTGCCCTATCTGAAAGTCTGATAAACGCCGGAAAAATGACTAAGTCCAAAAACAATTTTTTTTCAACTTTCTTCAATTTTACCCCCGTGGGATATATATTCTACCCACACACATTTGGAACTCTCCTGGGGTACCCTCACACATATTATTCCCTCATTTAGTGGATATTTTCACAAAAAAGTGAAATTTTCAAAAATCCAGAAAATTGGCTGAAAACGACTAAATATCAAGGACTCATTGGGCGAATTGCTCTGGAACTGAAATCGGAACGCTCACTGACATTTCCCCTATCTGAAAGTCTGATAAATGCCGGAAAAATGACTAAGTCCAAAAAAAATTTTTTTCAACTTTTTTTAATTTTACCCCTGTGGGATATATGTTCTACCCACACACATTTGGAACTCTCCTGGGGTACCCTCACACATATTATTCTCTCATTTAGTGGATATTTTCACAAAAAAGTGAAATTTTCAAAAATACAGAAAATTGGCTGAAAACGACTAAATATCAAGGACTCATTGGGCAAATCGCTCTGGAACTGAAATCGGAACTCTCACTGACATTTGCCCTATCTGAAAGTCTGATAAACGCCGGAAAAATGACTAAGTCCAAGAAAAAAATGTTTTCAACTTTTTTCAGTTTTACCCCCGTGGGATATATATTCTACCCACACACATTTGGTACTCTCCTGGGGTACCCTCACACATATTATTCCCTCATTTAGTGGATATTTTCACAAAATAGTGAAATTTTCAAAAATCCAGAAAATTGGCTAAAAACGACTAAACATCATGGACACATTAGGCGAATCGCTCTTTAACTGAAATTGGAATGCTCACAGACATTTGCCCTATCTGAAAGTCTGATAAAAGCAGGAAAAATGACTAAGTCCAAAAACAATTTTTTTTCAACTTTCTTCAATTTTACCCCCGTGGGATATATATTCTACCCACACACATTTGGAAATCTCCTGGGGTACCCTCACACATATTATTCCCTCATTTAGTGGATATTTTCACAAAAAAGTGAAATTTTCAAAAATCCAGAAAATTGGCTGAAAACGACTAAATATCAAGGACTCATTGGGCGAATCGCTCTGGAACTGAAATCGGAACGCTCACTGACATTTCCCCTATCTGAAAGTCTGATAAACGCCGGAAAAATGACTAAGTCCAAAAAAATTTTTTTTCAACTTTTTTTAATTTTACCCCTGTGGGATATATGTTCTATCCACACACATTTTGAACTCTCCTGGGGTACCCTCACACATATTATTCTCTCATTTAGTGGATATTTTCACAAAAAAGTGAAATTTTCAAAAATCTAGAAAATTGGCTGAAAACTACTAAATATTATGGACTCATTGGGCGAATCGCTTTGGAACTGAAATAAGAACGCTCACTGACATTTCCCCCATCTGAAAGTCTGATAAACGCCGGAAAAATGACTAAGTCCAAGAAAAAAATGTTTTCAACTTTTTTAAATTTTACCCCCGTGGGATATATATTCTACCCACACACATTTGGAACTCTCCTGGTGTACCCTCACACATATTATTCTCTCATTTAGTGGATATTTTCACAAAAAAAGTGAAATTTTCAAAAATCCCGAAAATTGGCTGAAAACGACTAAATATCAAGGACTCATTGGGCAAATCGCTCTGGAACTGAAATCGGAACGCTCACTGACATTTGCCCTATCTGAAAGTCTGATAAACGCCGGAAAAATGACTAAGTCCAAGAAAAAAATGTTTTCAACTTTTTTCAATTTTACCCCCGTGGGATATATCTTCTACCCACACACATTTGGTACTCTCCTGGGGTACCCTCACACATATTATTCCCTCATTTAGTGGATATTTTCACAAAATAGTGAAATTTTCAAAAATCCAGAAAATTGGCTAAAAACGACTAAATATCATGGACACATTAGGCGAATCGCTCTGGAACTGAAATTGGAATGCTCACAGACATTTGCCCTATCTGAAAGTCTGATAAAAGCAGGAAAAATGACTAAGTCCAAAAAAAAATTTTTTTCAACTTTCTTCAATTTTACCCCCGTGGGATATATATTCTACCCACACACATTTGGAACTCTCCTGGGGTACCCTCACACATATTATTCCCTCATTTAGTGGATATTTTCACAAAAAAGTGAAATTTTCAAAAATCCAGAAAATTCGCTGAAAACGACTAAATATTAAGGACTCATTGGGCAAATCGCTCTGGAACTGAAATCGGAACGCTCACTGACATTTCCCCTATCTGAAAGTCTGATAAACGCCGGAAAAATGACTAAGTCCAAGAAAAAAATTTTTTCAACTTTTTTCAATTTTACCCCCGTGGAATATATTCTACCCACACACATTTGGAACTCTCCTGGGGTACCCTCACACATATTACTCCCTCATTTAGAGGATATTTTCACCAAAAAGTGAAATTTTCAAAAATCCCGAAAATTGTCTGAAAATGACTAAATATCAAGGACTCATTGGGCGAATCACTCTGGAACTGAAATCGGAATGCTCACTGACATTTCCCCTATCTGAAAGTCTGATAAACGCCGGAAAAATGACAGTCCAAGAAAAAAAAATTTTTCAACTTTTTTCAATTTTACCCCCGTGGGATATATTCTACCCACACACATTTGGAACTCTCCTGGGGTACCCTCACACATATTATTCCCTCATTTAGTGGATATTTTCACAAAAAAAGTGAAATTTTCAAAAATCCCGAAAATTGTCTGAAAACGACTAAATATCAAGGACTCATTGGGCGAATCGCTCTGAAACTGAAATCGGAAAACTCACTGACATTTGCCCTATCTGAAAGTCTGATAAACGACGGAAAAATGGGTAAGTGCAAAAAAAAAATTTTTTTAACTTTTTTAATTTTACCCCCGTGGGATATATGTTCTACCCACACACATTTGGAACTCTCCTGGGGTACCCTCACACATATTATTCTCTCATTTAGTGGATATTTTCACAAAAAAGTGAAATTTTCAAAAATCCAGAAAATTGGCTGAAAACGACTAAATATTATGGACTCATTGGGCGAATCGCTTTGGAACTGAAATAAGAACGCTCACTGACATTTCCCCCATCTGAAAGTCTGATAAACGCCCAAAAAATGACTAAGTCCAAGAAAAAAATGTTTTCAACTTTTTTCAATTTTACCCCCGTGGGATATATATTCTACCCACACACATTTGGTACTCTCCTGGGGTACCCTCACACATATTATTCCCTCATTTAGTGGATATTTTCACAAAATAGTGAAATTTTCAAAAATCCAGAAAATTGGCTAAAAACGACTAAATATCATGGACACATTAGGCGAATCGCTCTGGAACTGAAATTGGAACGCTCACTGACAGATGCCCTATCTGAAAGTCTGATAAACGCCGGAAAAATGACTAAGTCCAAATAAAAAAAGTTTTCAACTTTTTTCAATTTTACCCCTGTGGGATATATATTCTACCCACACACATATGGAACTCTCCTGGGGTACCCTCACACATATTATTCCCTCATTTAGTGGATATTTTCACAAAAAAGTGAAATTTTCAAAAATCCAGAAAATTGGCTGAAAACGACTAAATATCAAGGACTCATTGGGCGAATCGCTCTGGAACTGAAATCGGAACGCTCACTGACAGTTGCCCTATCTGAAAGTCTGATAAACGCCGGAAAAATGACTAAGTCCAAATAAAAAATGTTTTCAACTTTTTTCAATTTTACCCCTGTGGGATATATATTCTACCCACACACATATGGAACTCTCCTGGGGTACCCTCACACATATTATTCCCTCATTTAGTGGATATTTTCACAAAAAAGTGAAATTTTCAAAAATCCAGAAAATTGGCTGAAAATGACTAAATATCAAGGACTCATTGGGCGAATCGCTCTGGAACTGAAATCGGAATGCTCACTGACATTTCCCCTATCTGAAAGTCTGATAAACGCCGGAAAAATGACTTAGTCCAAGAAAAAAAAATTTTTCAACTTTTTTCAATTTTACCCCCGTGGGATATATATTCTACCCACACACATTTGGAACTCTCCTGGGGTACCCTCACACATATTATTCTCTCATTTAGTGGATATTTTCACAAAAAAAGTGACATTTTCAAAAATCCAGAAAATTGGCTGAAAACGACTAAATATCAAGGACTCATTGGGCAAATGGCTCTGGAACTGAAATCGGAATGCTCACTGACAGTTGCCCTATCTGAAAGTCTGATAAACGCCGGAAAAATGACTAAGTCCAAATAAAAAATGTTTTCAACTTTTTTCAATTTTACCCCTGTGGGATATATATTCTACCCACACACATATGGAACTCTCCTGGGGTGCCCTCACACATATTATTCCCTCATTTAGTGGATATTTTCACAAAAAAGTGAAATTTTCAAAAATCCAGAAAATTGGCTGAAAATGACTAAATATCAAGGACTCATTGGGCGAATCTCTCTGGAACTGAAATCGGAATGCTCACTGACATTTCCCCTATCTGAAAGTCTGATAAACGCCGGAAAAATGACTTAGTCCAAGAAAAAAAAAATTTTCAACTTTTTTCAATTTTACCCCCGTGGGATATATGTTCTACCCACACACATTTGGAACTCTCCTGGGGTACCCTCACACATATTATTCTCTCATTTAGTGGATATTTTCACAAAAAAGTGAAATTTTCAAAAATCCAGAAAATTGGCTGAAAACGACTATATATTATGGACTCATTGGGCGAATCGCTTTGGAACTGAAATAAGAATGCTCACTGACATTTCCCCAATCTGAAAGTCTGATAAACGCCGGAAAAATGACTAAGTCCAAGAAAAAAATTTTTTCAACTTTCTTCAGTTTTACCCCCGTGGAATATATTCTACCCACACACATTTGGAACTCTCCTGGGGTACCCTCACACATATTATTCCCTCATTTAGAGGATATTTTCACAAAAAAGTGAAATTTTCAAAAATCCAGAAAATTGGCTGAAAACGACTAAATATCAAGGACTCATTGGGCGAATCGCTCTGGAACTGAAATCGGAAGGCTCACTTACATTTCCCCCATCTGAAAGTCTGATAAACGCCGGAAAAATGACTAAGTCCAAAAAAAATTTTTTTCAACTTTTTTTAATTTTACCCCCGTGGGATATATGTTCTACCCACACACATTTGGAACTCTCCTGGGGTACCCTCACACATATTATTCTCTCATTTAGTGGATATTTTCACAAAAAAGTGAAATTTTCAAAAATCCAGAAAATTGGCTGAAAACGACTAAATATTATGGACTCATTGGGCGAATCGCTTTGGAACTGAAATAAGAACGCTCACTGACATTTCCCCCATCTGAAAGTCTGATAAACGCCGGAAAAATGACTAAGTCCAAGAAAAAAATGTTTTCAACTTTTTTAAATTTTACCCCCGTGGGATATATATTCTACCCACACACATTTGGAACTCTCCTGGGGTACCCTCACATATAATATTCTCTCATTTAGTGGATATTTTCACAAAAAAAGTGAAATTTTCAAAAATCCAGAAAATTGGCTGAAAACGACTAAATATCAAGGACTCATTGGGCAAATGGCTCTGGAACTGAAATCGGAATGCTCACTGACAGTTGCCCTATCTGAAAGTCTGATAAACACCGGAAAAATGACTAAGTCCAAATAAAAAATGTTTTCAACTTTTTTCAATTTTACCCCTGTGGGATATATATTCTACCCACACACATATGGAACTCTCCTGGGGTGCCCTCACACATATTATTCCCTCATTTAGTGGATATTTTCACAAAAAAGTGAAATTTTCAAAAATCCAGAAAATTGGCTGAAAATGACTAAATATCAAGGACTCATTGGGCGAATCGCTCTGGAACTGAAATCGGAATGCTCACTGACATTTCCCCTATCTGAAAGTCTGATAAATGCCGGAAAAATGACTAAGTCCAAGAAAAAAAATTTTTCAACTTTTTTCAGTTTTACCCCCGTGGAATATATTCTACCCACACACATTTGGAACTCTCCTGGGGTACCCTCACACATATTATTCCCTCATTTAGAGGATATTTTCACAAAAAAGTGAAATTTTCAAAAATCCCGAAAATTGGCTGAAAACGACTAAATATCAAGGACTCATTGGGCGAATCGCTCTGGAACTGAAATCGGAACACTCACTGACATTTCCCCTATCTGAAAGTCTGATAAACGCCGGAAAAATGACTTAGTCCAAGAAAAAAAAAATTTTCAACTTTTTTCAATTTTACCCCCGTGGGATATATATTCTACCCACACACATTTGGAACTCTCCTGGGGTACCCTCACACATATTATTCTCTCATTTAGTGGATATTTTCACAAAAAAATGAAATTTTCAAAAATCCAGAAAATTGGCTGAAAACGACTAAATATCAAGGACTCATAGGGCGAATCGCTCTGGAACTGAAATCGGAATGCTCACTGACATTTCCCCTATCTGAAAGTCTGATAAATGCCGGAAAAATGACTAAGTCCAAGAAAAAAAATTTTTCAACTTTTTTCAGTTTTACCCCCGTGGAATATATTCTACCCACACACATTTGGAACTCTCCTGGGGTACCCTCACACATATTATTCCCTCATTTAGAGGATATTTTCACAAAAAAGTGAAATTTTCAAAAATCCCGAAAATTGGCTGAAAACGACTAAATATCAAGGACTCATTGGGCGAATCGCTCTGGAACTGAAATCGGAACACTCACTGACATTTCCCCTATCTGAAAGTCTGATAAACGCCGGAAAAATGACTTAGTCCAAGAAAAAAAAAATTTTCAACTTTTTTCAATTTTACCCCCGTGGGATATATATTCTACCCACACACATTTGGAACTCTCCTGGGGTACCCTCACACATATTATTCCCTCATTTAGTGGATATTTTCACAAAAAAAGTGAAATTTTCAAAAATCCAGAAAATTGGCTGAAAACGACTAAATATCAAGGACTCATTGGGCGAATCGCTCTGGAACTGAAATCGGAACGCTCACTGACAGTTGCCCTATCTGAAAGTCTGATAAACGCCGGAAAAATGACTAAGTCCAAATAAAAAATGTTTTCAACTTTTTTCAATTTTACCCCTGTGGGATATATATTCTACCCACACACATATGGAACTCTCCTGGGGTACCCTCACACATATTATTCCCTCATTTAGTGGATATTTTCACAAAAAAGTGAAATTTTCAAAAATCCAGAAAAATGGCTGAAAATGACTAAATATCAAGGACTCATTGGGCGAATCGCTCTGGAACTGAAATCGAAATGCTCACTGACATTTCCCCTATCTGAAAGTCTGATAAACGCCGGAAAAATGACTTAGTCCAAGAAAAAAAAAATTTTCAACTTTTTTCAATTTTACCCCCGTGGGATATATATTCTACCCACACACATTTGGAACTCTCCTGGGGTACCCTCACACATATTATTCCCTCATTTAGTGGATATTTTCACAAAAAAAGTGAAATTTTCAAAAATCCAGAAAATTGGCTGAAAACGACTAAATATCAAGGACTCATTGGGCGAATCGTTCTGGAACTGAAATCGAAACGCTCACTGACAGATGCCCTATCTGAAAGTCTGATAAACGCCGGAAAAATGACTTAGTCCAAGAAAAAAAAAATTTTCAACTTTTTTCAATTTTACCCCCGTGGGATATATGTTCTACCCACACACATTTGGAACTCTCCTGGGGTACCCTCACACATATTATTCTCGCATTTAGTGGATATTTTCACAAAAAAGTGAAATTTTCAAAAATCCAGAAAATTGGCTGAAAACGACTAAATATTATGGACTCATTGGGCGAATCGCTTTGGAACTGAAATAAGAATGCTCACTGACATTTCCCCCATCTGAAAGTCTGATAAACGCCGGAAAAATGACTAAGTCCAAGAAAAAAAATTTTTCAACTTTCTTCAGTTTTACCCCCGTGGAATATATTCTACCCACACACATTTGGAACTCTCCTGGGGTACCCTCACACATATTATTCCCTCATTTAGAGGATAATTTCACAAAAAAGTGAAATTTTCAAAAATCCAGAAAATTGGCTGAAAACGACTAAATATCAAGGACTCATTGGGCAAATGGCTCTGGAACTGAAATCGGAATGCTCACTGACATTTCCCCTATCTGAAAGTGTGATAAATGCCGGAAAAATGACTAAGTCCAAGAAAAAAAAATTTTCAACTTTTTTCAGTTTTACCCCCTTGGAATATATTCTACCCACACACATTTGGAACTCTCCTGGGTTACCCTCACACATATTATTCCCTCATTTAGAGGATATTTTCACAAAAAAGTGAAATTTTCAAAAATCCCGAAAATTGGCTGAAAACGACAAAATATCAAGGACTCATTGGGCGAATAGCTCTGGAACTGAAATCGGAACACTCACTGACATTTGCCCTATCTGAAAGTCTGATAAACGCCGGAAAAATGACTAAGTACGAAAAAAAAAAATTTCAACTTTTTTCAATTTTACCCCCGTGGGATATATATTCTACCCACACACATTTGGAACTCTCCTGGGGTACCCTCACACATATTATTCCCTCATTTAGTGGATATTTTCACAAAAAAAGTGAAATTTTCAAAAATCCAGAAAATTGGCTGAAAACGACTAAATATCAAGGACTCATTGGGCGAATCGCTCTGGAACTGAAATCGGAACGCTCACTGACAGTTGCCCTATCTGAAAGTCTGATAAACGCCGGAAAAATGACTAAGTCCAAATAAAAAATGTTTTCAACTTTTTTCAATTTTACCCCTGTGGGCTATATATTCTACCCACACACATATGGAACTCTCCTGGGGTACCCTCACACATATTATTCTCTCATTTAGTGGATATTTTCACAAAAAAGTGAAATTTTCATAAATCCAGAAAATTGGCTGAAAACGACTAAATATTATGGACTCATTGGGCGAATCGCTTTGGAACTGAAATAAGAACGCTCACTGACATTTCCCCCATCTGAAAGTCTGATAAACGCCGGAAAAATGACTAAGTCCAAGAAAAAAATGTTTTCAACTTTTTTCAATTTTACCCCCGTGGGATATATATTCTACCCACACACATTTGGAACTCTCCTGGGGTACCCTCACACATATTATTCTCTCATTTAGTGGATATTTTCACAAAAAAAGTGAAATATTCAAAAATCCAGAAAATTGGCTGAAAACGACTAAATATCAAGGACTCATTGGGCAAATGGCTCTGGAACTGAAATCGGAATGCTCACTGACAGTTGCCCTATCTGAAAGTCTGATAAACGCCGGAAAAATGACTAAGTCCAAATAAAAAATGTTTTCAACTTTTTTCAATTTTACCCCTGTGGGATATATATTCTACCCACACACATATGGAACTCTCCTGGGGTACCCTCACACATATTATTCCCTCATTTAGTGGATATTTTCACAAAAAAGTGAAATTTTCAAAAATCCAGAAAATTGGCTGAAAATGACTAAATATCAAGGACTCATTGGGCGAATCGCTCTGGAACTGAAATCGAAATGCTCACTGACATTTCCCCTATCTGAAAGTCTGATAAACGCCGGAAAAATGACTTAGTCCAAGAAAAAAAAAATTTTCAACTTTTTTCAATTTTACCCCCGTGGGATATATATTCTACCCACACACATTTGGAACTCTCCTGGGGTACCCTCACACATATTATTCCCTCATTTAGTGGATATTTTCACAAAAAAAGTGAAATTTTCAAAAATCCAGAAAATTGGCTGAAAACGACTAAATATCAAGGATTCATTGGGCGAATCGCTCTGGAACTGAAATCGGAACGCTCACTGACAGTTGCCCTATCTGAAAGTCTGATAAACACCGGAAAAATGACTAAGTCAAAATAAAAAATGTTTTCAACTTTTTTCAATTTTACCCCTGTGGGATATATATTCTACCCACACACATATGGAACTCTCCTGGGGTGCCCTCACACATATTATTCCCTCATTTAGTGGATATTTTCACAAAAAAGTGAAATTTTCAAAAATCCAGAAAATTGGCTGAAAATGACTAAATATCAAGGACTCATTGGGCGAATCGCTCTGGAACTGAAATCGGAATGATCACTGACATTTCCCCTATCTGAAAGTCTGATAAATGCCTGAAAAATGACTAAGTCCAAGAAAAAAAATTTTTCAACTTTTTTCAGTTTTACCCCCGTGGAATATATTCTACCCACACACATTTGGAACTCTCCTGGGGTACCCTCACACATATTATTCCCTCATTTAGAGGATATTTTCACAAAAAAGTGAAATTTTCAAAAATCCCGAAAATTGGCTGAAAACGACTAAATATCAAGGACTCATTGGGCGAATCGCTCTGGAACTGAAATAGGAACGCTCACTGACATTTCCCCTATCTGAAAGTCTGATAAACGCCGGAAAAATGACTAAGTCTGAAAAAAAAAAATTTCAACTTTTTTCAATTTTACCCCTGTGGGATGTATATTCTACCCACACACATTTGGAACTCTCCTGGGGTACCCTCACACATATTATTCTCTCATTTAGTGGATATTTTCACAAAAAAGTGAAATTTTCAAAAATCCAGAAAATTGGCTGAAAACGACTAAATATTATGGACTCATTGGGCGAATCGCTCTGGAACTGAAATAAGAACGCTCACTGACATTTCTCCTATCTGAAAGTCTGATAAACGCCGGAAAAATGACTAAATCCCAAAAAAAATTTTTTTCAACTTTTTTTAATTTTACCCCCGTGCGATATATATTCTACCCACACACATTTGGAATTCTCCTGGGGAACCCTCACACATATTATTCCCTCATTTAGTGGACATTATCACAAAAAAGTGAAATTTTCAAAAATCCAGAAAATTGGCTGAAAACGACTAAATATCAAGGTCTCATTGGGCGAATCGCTCTGGAACTGAAACAGTAACGCCCACTGACATTTCCCCTATCTGAAAGTCTGATAAACGCCAGAAAAATGACTAAGTAAAAAAAAAAAATTTTTTCAACTTTTCTCAATTTTACCCCCGTGGGATGTATATTTTATCCACACACATTTGGAACTCTCCTGGGGTACCGTCACACATATTATTCCCTCATTTAGTGGATATTTTCACAAAAAAGTGAAATTTTCAAAAATCCAGAAAATTGGCTGAAAACGACTAAATATTGAGGACTCATTGGGCAAATCGCTCTGGAACTGAAATCGGAAAGCTCACTGACATTTCCCCTATCTGAAAGTCTGATAAACGCCGGAAAAATGACTAAGTCCAAGAAAAAAATTTTTTCAACTTTTTTCAATTTTACCCCCGTGGGATATATATTCTACCCACACACATTTGGAACTCTCCTGGGGTAACCTCACACATATTATTCTCTCATTTAGTGGATATTTTCACAAAAAAAGTGAAATTTTCAAAAATCCAGAAAATTGGCTGAAAACGACTAAATATCAAGGACTCATTGGGCGAATCGCTCTGGAACTGAAATAGGAACGCTCACTGACATTTCCCCTATCTGAAAGTCTGATAAACGCCAGAAAAATGACTAAGTCCAAGAAAAAAAATTTTTCAACTTTTTTCAATTTTACCCCCGTGGGATATATATTCTACCCACACACATTTGGAACTCTCCTGGGGTACCCTCACACATATTATTCCCTCATTTAGTGGATATTTTCACAAAAAAGTGAAATTTTCAAAAATCCAGAAAATTGGCTGAAAACGACTAAATATTAAGGACTCATTGGGCAAATCGCTCTGGAACTGAAATCGGAATGCTCACTGACATTTCTCCGATCAGAAAGTCTGATAAACGCCGGAAAAATGACTAAGTCCAAGAAAAAAAATTTTTCAACTTTTTTCAATTTTACCCCCGTGGGATATATATTCTATCCACACACATTTGGAACTCTCCTGGGGTACCCTCACACATATTATTCCCTCATTTAGAGGATATTTTCACAAAAAAGTGAAATTTTCAAAAATCCAGAAAATTGTCTGAAAACGACTAAATATCAAGGACTCATTGGGCGAATCGCTCTGGAACTGAAATAGGAACGCACACTGACATTTCCCCTATCTGAAAGTCTGATAAACGCCGGAAAAATGACTAAGTCCGAAAAAAAAAAATTTCAACTTTTTTCAATTTTACCCCTGTGGGCTATATATTCTACCCACACACATATGGAACTCTCCTGGGGTACCCTCACACATATTATTCTCTCATTTAGTGGATATTTTCACAAAAAAGTGAAATTTTCATAAATCCAGAAAATTGGCTGAAAACGACTAAATATTATGGACTCATTGGGCGAATCGCTTTGGAACTGAAATAAGAACGCTCACTGACATTTCCCCCATCTGAAAGTCTGATAAACGCCGGAAAAATGACTAAGTGTAAGAAAAAAATGTTTTCAACTTTTTTCAATTTTACCCCCGTGGGATATATATTCTACCCACACACATTTGGAACTCTCCTGGGGTACCCTCACACATATTATTCTCTCATTTAGTGGATATTTTCACAAAAAAAGTGAAATATTCAAAAATCCAGAAAATTGGCTGAAAACGACTAAATATCAAGGACTCATTGGGCAAATGGCTCTGGAACTGAAATCGGAATGCTCACTGACAGTTGCTCTATCTGAAAGTCTGATAAACGCCGGAAAAATGACTAAGTCCAAATAAAAAATGTTTTCAACTTTTTCAATTTTACCCCTGTGGGATATATATTCTACCCACACACATATGGAACTCTCCTGGGGTACCCTCACACATATTATTCCCTCATTTAGTGGATATTTTCACAAAAAAGTGAAATTTTCAAAAATCCAGAAAATTGGCTGAAAATGACTAAATATCAAGGACTCATTGGGCGAATCGCTCTGGAACTGAAATCGAAATGCTCACTGACATTTCCCCTATCTGAAAGTCTGATAAACGCCGGGAAAATGACTTAGTCCAAGAAAAAAAAAATTTTCAACTTTTTTCAATTTTACCCCCGTGGGATATATATTCTACCCACACACATTTGGAACTCTCCTGGGGTACCCTCACACATATTATTCCCTCATTTAGTGGATATTTTCACAAAAAAAGTGAAATTTTCAAAAATCCAGAAAATTGGCTGAAAACGACTAAATATCAAGGACTCATTGGGCGAATCGCTCTGGAACTGAAATCGGAACGCTCACTGACAGTTGCCCTATCTGAAAGTCTGATAAACACCGGAAAAATGACTAAGTCAAAATAAAAAATGTTTTCAACTTTTTTCAATTTTACCCCTGTGGGATATATATTCTACCCACACACATATGGAACTCTCCTGGGGTGCCCTCACACATATTATTCCCTCATTTAGTGGATATTTTCACAAAAAAGTGAAATTTTCAAAAATCCAGAAAATTGGCTGAAAATGACTAAATATCAAGGACTCATTGGGCGAATCGCTCTGGAACTGAAATCGGAATGATCACTGACATTTCCCCTATCTGAAAGTCTGATAAATGCCTGAAAAATGACTAAGTCCAAGAAAAAAAATTTTTCAACTTTTTTCAGTTTTACCCCCGTGGAATATATTCTACCCACACACATTTGGAACTCTCCTGGGGTACCCTCACACATATTATTCCCTCATTTAGAGGATATTTTCACAAAAAAGTGAAATTTTCAAAAATCCCGAAAATTGGCTGAAAACGACTAAATATCAAGGACTCATTGGGCGAATCGCTCTGGAACTGAAATAGGAACGCTCACTGACATTTCCCCTATCTGAAAGTCTGATAAACGCCGGAAAAATGACTAAGTCTGAAAAAAAAAAATTTCAACTTTTTTCAATTTTACCCCTGTGGGATGTATATTCTACCCACACACATTTGGAACTCTCCTGGGGTACCCTCACACATATTATTCTCTCATTTAGTGGATATTTTCACAAAAAAGTGAAATTTTCAAAAATCCAGAAAATTGGCTGAAAACGACTAAATATTATGGACTCATTGGGCGAATCGCTCTGGAACTGAAATAAGAACGCTCACTGACATTTCTCCTATCTGAAAGTCTGATAAACGCCGGAAAAATGACTAAATCCAAAAAAAAATTTTTTTCAACTTTTTTTAATTTTACCCCCGTGCGATATATATTCTACCCACACACATTTGGAATTCTCCTAGGGAACCCTCACACATATTATTCCCTCATTTAGTGGACATTATCACAAAAAAGTGAAATTTTCAAAAATCCAGAAAATTGGCTGAAAACGACTAAATATCAAGGTCTCATTGGGCGAATCGCTCTGGAACTGAAACAGTAACGCCCACTGACATTTCCCCTATCTGAAAGTCTGATAAACGCCAGAAAAATGACTAAGTAAAAAAAAAAAATTTTTTCAACTTTTCTCAATTTTACCCCCGTGGGATGTATATTTTATCCACACACATTTGGAACTCTCCTGGGGTACCGTCACACATATTATTCCCTCATTTAGTGGATATTTTCACAAAAAAGTGAAATTTTCAAAAATCCAGAAAATTGGCTGAAAACGACTAAATATTGAGGACTCATTGGGCAAATCGCTCTGGAACTGAAATCGGAACGCTCACTGACATTTCCCCTATCTGAAAGTCTGATAAACGCCGGAAAAATGACTAAGTCCAAGAAAAAAATTTTTTCAACTTTTTTCAATTTTACCCCCGTGGGATATATATTCTACCCACACACATTTGGAACTCTCCTGGGGTAACCTCACACATATTATTCTCTCATTTAGTGGATATTTTCACAAAAAAAGTGAAATTTTCAAAAATCCAGAAAATTGGCTGAAAACGACTAAATATCAAGGACTCATTGGGCGAATCGCTCTGGAACTGAAATAGGAACGCTCACTGACATTTCCCCTATCTGAAAGTCTGATAAACGCCAGAAAAATGACTAAGTCCAAGAAAAAAATTTTTTCAACTTTTTTCAATTTTACCCCCGTGGGATATATATTCTACCCACACACATTTGGAACTCTCCTGGGGTACCCTCACACATATTATTCCCTCATTTAGTGGATATTTTCACAAAAAAGTGAAATTTTCAAAAATCCAGAAAATTGGCTGAAAACGACTAAATATTAAGGACTCATTGGGCAAATCGCTCTGGAACTGAAATCGGAATGCTCACTGACATTTCTCCGATCAGAAAGTCTGATAAACGCCGGAAAAATGACTAAGTCCAAGAAAAAAAATTTTTCAACTTTTTTCAATTTTACCCCCGTGGGATATATATTCTATCCACACACATTTGGAACTCTCCTGGGGTACCCTCACACATATTATTCCCTCATTTAGAGGATATTTTCACAAAAAAGTGAAATTTTCAAAAATCCAGAAAATTGTCTGAAAACGACTAAATATCAAGGACTCATTGGGCAAATCGCTCTGGAACTGAAATCGGAACGCTCACTGACATTTCTCCGATCAGAAAGTCTGATAAACGCCGGAAAAATGACTAAGTCCAAGAAAAAAAATTTTTCAACTTTTTTCAATTTTACCCCCGTGGGATTTATATTCTATCCACACACATTTGGAACTCTCCTGGGGAACCCTCACACATATTATTCCCTCATTTAGTGGATATTTTCACAAAAAAAGTGAAATTTTCAAAAATCCAGAAAATTGGCTGAAAACGACTAAATATCAAGGACTCATTGGGCGAATCGCTCTGGAACTGAAATCGGAACGCTCACTGACAGTTGCCCTATTTGAAAGTCTGATAAACGCCGGAAAAATGACAGTCCAAGAAAAAAAAATTTTTCAACTTTTTTCAATTTTACCCCCGTGGGATATATATTCTACCCACACACATTTGGAACTCTCCTGGGGAACCCTCACACATATTATTCCCTCATTTAGTGGATATTTTCACAAAAAAAGTGAAATTTTCAAAAATCCAGAAAAATGGCTGAAAACGACTAAATATCAAGGACTCATTGGGCGAATCGCTCTGGAACTGAAATTGGAACGCTCACTGACAGTTGACCTATCTGAAAGTCTGATAAACGCCGGAAAAATGACTAAGTCCAAAAAAAATTTTTTTTCAACTTTCTTCAATTTTACCCTCGTGGGATATATGTTCTACCCACACACATTTGGAACTCTCCTGGGGTACCCTCACACATATTATTCTCTCATTTAGTGGATATTTTCACAAAAAAGTGAAATTTTCAAAAATCCAGAAAATTGGCTGAAAACTACTAAATATCAAGGACTCATTAGGCGAATCGCTCTGCAACTGAAATCGGAACGCTCACTGACATTTCCCCTATCTGAAAGTCTGATAAACGCCGGAAAAATGACTAAGTCCGAAAAAAAAAATGTTCAACTTTTTTCAATTTTACCCCCGTGGGATATATATTCTATTCACACACATTTGGAACTCTCCTGGGGTACCCTCACACATATTATTCCCTCATTTAGTGGATATTTTCACAAAAAAGTGAAATTTTCAAAAATCCAGAAAATTGGCTGAAAACGACTAAATATTAAGGACTCATTGGGCAAATCGCTCTGGAACTGAAATCGGAATGCTCACTGACATTTCTCCGATCAGAAAGTCTGATAAACGCCGGAAAAATGACTAAGTCCAAGAAAAAAATTTTTTCAACTTTTTTCAATTTTACCCCCGTGGGATATATATTCTATCCACACACATTTGGAACTCTCCTGGGGTACCCTCACACATATTATTCTCTCATTTAGTGGATATTTTCACAAAAAAGTGAAATTTTCAAAAATCCAGAAAATTGGCTGAAAACTAGTAAATATCAAGGACTCATTAGGCGAATCGCTCTGGAACTGAAATCGGAACGCTCACTGAAATTTCCCCTATCTGAAAGTCTGATAAACGCCGGAAAAATGACTAAGTCCAAGAAAAAAATGTTTTCAACTTTTTTCAATTTTACCCCCGTGTTATATATATTCTACCCACACACATTTGGAACTCTCCTGGGGTACCCTCACACATATTATTCCCTCATTTAGTGGATATTTTCACAAAAAAGTGAAATTTTCAAAAATCCAGAAAATTGGCTAAAAACGACTAAATATCAAGGACTCATTGGGCAAATCGCACTGGAACTGAAATCGGAACGCTCACTGATATTTGCTCTATCTGAAAGTCTGATAAACGCCGGAAAAATGACTAAGTCCAAGAAAAAAATGTTTTCAACTTTTTTCAATTTTACCCCCGTGAGATATATATTCTACCCACACACATTTGGAACTCTCCTGGGGTACCCTCCCTCATTTAGTGGATATTTTCACAAAAAAGTGAAATTTTCAAAAAATCCAGAAAATTGGCTAAAAACGACTAAATATCAAGGACTCATTGGGCAAATCGCACTGGAACTGAAATCGGAACGCTCACTGATATTTGCTCTATCTGAAAGTCTGATAAACGCCGGAAAAATGACTAAGTCCAAGAAAAAAATGTTTTCAACTTTTTTCAATTTTACCCCCGTGGGATATATATTCTATCCACACACATTTGGAACTCTCCTGGGGTACCCTCACACATATTATTCCCTCATTTAGTGGATATTTTCACAAAAAAGTGAAATTTTCAAAAAATCCAGAAAATTGGCTGAAAACTACTAAATATCAAGGACTCATTAGGCGAATCGCTCTGGAACTGAAATCGGAACGCTCACTGACATTTCCCCTATCTGAAAGTCTGATAAACGCCGGAAAAATGACTAAGTCCGAAAAAAAAAATGTTCAACTTTTTTCAATTTTACCCCCGTGGGATATATATTCTACCCACACACATTTGGAACTCTCCTGGGGTACCCTCACACATATTATTCCCTCATTTAGTGGATATTTTCACAAAAAAGTGAAATTTTCAAAAATCCAGAAAATTGGCTAAAAACGACTAAATATCAAGGACTCATTAGGCGAATCACTCTGGATCTGAAATCGGAGTGCTCACAGACATTTGCCCTCTCTGAAAGTCTGATAAACGCCGGAAAAATGACTAAGTCCAAAAAAAAAATTTTTTTCAACTTTTTTTAATTTTACCCCCGTGCGATATATATTCTACCCACACACATTTGGAATTCTCCTGGGGAACCCTTATACATATTATTCCCTCATTTAGTGGACATTATCACAAAAAAGTGAAATTTTCAAAAAAGCCAGAAAATTGGCTGAAAACGACTAAATATCAAGGATACATTGGGCGAATCGCTCTGGAACTGAAACAGTAACGCCCACTGACATTTCCCCTATGTGAAAGTCTGATAAACGCCGGAAAAATGACTAAATCCAAAAAAAATTTTTTTCAACTTTTTTTAATTTTACCCCCGTGGGATATATATTCTACCCACACACATTTGGAACTCTCCTGGGGAACCCTCACACATATTATTCCCTCATTTAGTGGACATTTTCACAAAAAAGTGAAATTTTCAAAAATCCAGAAAATTGGCTGAAAACGACTAAATATTAATGACTCATTGGGCAAATCGCTCTGGAACTGAAATCGGAACGCTCACTGACATTTGCTCTATCTGAAAGTCTGATAAACACCGGAAAAATGACTAAGTCCAAGAAAAAAATGTTTTCAACTTTTTTCAATTTTACCCCCGTGAGATACATATTCTACCCACACACATTTGGAACTCTCCTGGGGTACCCTCACACATATTATTCCCTCATTTAGTGGATATTTTCACAAAAAAGTGAAATTTTCAAAAATCCAGAAAATTGGCTGAAAACGACTAAATATTAAGGACTCATTGGGCAAATCGCTCTGGAACTGAAATCGGAACGCTCACTGACATTTCCTCTATCTGAAAGTCTGATAAACGCCGGAAAAATGACTAAGTCCAAGAAAAAATTTTTTTCAACTTTTTTCAATTTTACCCCCGTGGGATATATATTCTACCCACACACATTTGGAACTCTCCTGGGGAACCCTCACACATATTATTCCCTCATTTAGTGGATATTTTCACAAAAAAGTTACATTTTCAAAAAATCCAGAAAATTGGCTGAAAACGACTAAATATCAAGGACTCATTGGGCGAATCGCTCTGGAACTGAAATCGGAATGCTCACTGACATTTCCCCTATCTGAAAGTTGAATAAAAGCCGGAAAAATGACTCAGTCCAAGAAAAAAAAATTTTCAACTTTTTTCAATTTTACCCCCGTGGGATATATATTCTACCCACACACATTTGGAACTCTCCTGGGGTACCCTCACAGATATTATTCCATTATTTAGTGGATATTTTCACAAAAAAGTGAAATTTTCAAAAAATCCAGAAAATTGGCTGAAAACGACTAAATATCAAGGATACATTGGGCGAATCGCTCTGGAACTGAAACAGTAACGCCCACTGACATTTCCCCTATCTGAAAGTCTGATAAACGCCGGAAAAATGACTAAATCCCCAAAAAAATTTTTTCAACTTTTTTTAATTTTACCCCCGTGGGATATATATTCTACCCACACACATTTGGAACTCTCCTGGGGAACCCTCACACATATTATTCCCTCATTTAGTGGACATTTTCACAAAAAAGTGAAATTTTCAAAAATCCAGAAAATTGGCTGAAAACGACTAAATATTAAGGACTCATTGGGCAAATCGCTCTGGAACTGAAATCGGAACGCTCACTGGCATTTGCTCTATCTGAAAGTCTGATAAACGCCGGAAAAATGACTAAGTCCAAGAAAAAAATGTTTTCAACTTTTTTCAATTTTACCCCCGTGAGATACATATTCTACCCACACACATTTGGAACTCTCCTGGGGTACCCTCACACATATTATTCTCTCATTTAGTGGATATTTTCACAAAAAAGTGAAATTTTCAAAAATCCAGAAAATTGGCTGAAAACGACTAAATATTAAGGACTCATTGGGCAAATCGCTCTGGAACTGAAATCGGAACGCTCTCTGACATTTCCCCTATCTGAAAGTCTGATAAACGCCGGAAAAATGACTAAGTCCAAGAAAAAATTTTTTTCAACTTTTTTCAATTTTACCCCCGTGGGATATATATTCTACCCACACACATTTGGAACTCTCCTGGGGTACCCTCACACATATTATTCCCTCATTTAGTGGATATTTTCACAAAAAAGTGAAATATACAAAAAATCCAGAAAATTGGCTGAAAACGACTAAATATCAAGGACTCATTGGGCGAATCGCTCTGGAACTGAAATCGGAATGCTCACTGACATTTCCCCTATCTGAAAGTCTAATAAACGCCAGAAAAATGACTCAGTCCAAGAAAAAAAAATTTTCAACTTTTTTAAATTTTACCCCTGTGGGATATATATTCTACCCACATACATTTGGAACTCTCCTGGGGTACCCTCACACATATTATTCCCTCATTTAGTGGATATTTTCACAAAAAAGTGAAATTTTCAAAAATCCTGAAAATTGTCTGAAAACGACTAAATATTAAGGACTCATTGGGCGAATCGCTCTGGAACTGAAATAAGAACGCTCACTGACATTTCCCCTATCTGAAAGTCTGATAAACGCCGGAAAAATGACTAAGTCCAAGAAAAAAATGTTTTCAACTTTTTTCAATTTTACCCCCGTGGGATATATATTCTACCCACACACATTTGGAACTCTCCTGGGGTACCCTCACACATATTATTCCCTCATTTAGAGGATATTTTCACAATATAGTGAAATTTTCAAAAATCCCGAAAATTGGCTGAAAACGCCTAAATATCAAGGACTCATTGGGCAAATCGCTCTGGTACTGAAATCGGAATGCTCACTGACATTTCCCCTATCTGAAAGTCTGATAAACGCCGGAAAAATGACTAAATAAAAAAAAAAAAATTTTTCAACTTTTTTCAATTTTACCCCCGTGGGATATATATTCTACCCACACACATTTGGAACTCTCCTGGGGTACCCTCACACATATTATTCCCTCATTTAGTGGATATTTTCACAAAAAAGTGAAATTTTCAAAAATCCAGAAAATTGGCTGAAAACGACTAAATATTAAGGACTCATTGGGAAATCGCTCTGGAACTGAAATCGGAACGCTCTCTGACATTTCCCCTATCTGAAAGTCTGATAAACGCCGGAAAAATGACTAAGTCCAAGAAAAAAATTTTTTCAACTTTTTTCAATTTTTACCCCCGTGGGATATATATTCTACCCACACACATTTGGAACTCTCCTGGGGTACCCTCACACATATTATTCCCTCATTTAGTGGATATTTTCACAAAAAAGTTAAATTTTCAAAAAATCCAGAAAATTGGCTTAAAACGACTAAATATCAAGGACTCATTGGGCGAATCGCTCTGGAACTGAAATCGGAATGCTCACTGACATTTCCCCTATCTGAAAGTCTAATAAACGCCGGAAAAATGACTCAGTCCAAGAAAAAAAAAATTTCAACTTTTTTCAATTTTACCCCCGTGGGATATATATTCTACCCACACACATTTGGAACTCTCCTGGGGTACCCTCACACATATGATTCCCTCATTTAGTGGATATTTTCACAAAAAAGTGAAATTTTCAAAAATCCAGAAAATTGGCTGAAAACGACTAAATATTAAGGACTTATTGGGCAAATCGCTCTGGAACTGAAATTGGAATGCTCACTGACATTTGCCCTATCTGAAAGTCTGATAAACGCCGGAAAAATGACTAAGTCCAAAAAAAAAAATTTTTTCAACTTTTTTCAAGTTTACCCCCGTGGGATATATATTTTACCCACACACATTTGGAACTCTCCTCGGGTACCCTCACACATATTATTCCCTCATTTAGTGGATATTTTCACAAAAAAGTTAAATTTTCAAAAAATCCAGAAAATTGGCTGAAAACGACTAAATATCAAGGACTCATTGGGCGAATCGCTCTGGAACTGAAATCGGAATGCTCACTGACATTTGCCCTATCTGAAAGTCTAATAAACGCCGGAAAAATGACTCAGTCCAAGAAAAAAACATTTTCAACTTTTTTAAATTTTACCCCCGTGGGATATATATTCTACCCACACACATTTGGAACTCTCCTGGGGTACCCTCACACATATGATTCCCTCATTTAGTGGATATTTTCACAAAAAAGTGAAATTTTCAAAAATCCAGAAAATTGGCTGAAAACGACTAAATATTAAGGACTCAATATTAAGGACTCATTGGGCGAATCGCTCTGGAACTGAAATCGGAACGCTCACTGACATTTCCCCTATCTGAAAGTCTGATAAACGCCGGAAAAATGACTTAGTCCAAGAAAAAAAAATTTAAACTTTTTTCAATTTTACTCCCGTGGGATATATATTCTACCCACATACATTTCGAACTCTCCTGGGGTACCCTCACACATATTATTCCCTCATTTAGTGGATATTTTCACAAAAAAGTGAAATTTTCAAAAATCCAGAAAATTGTCTGAAAACGACTAAATATTAAGGACTCATTGGGCGAATCGCTCTGGAACTGAAATAAGAACGCTCACTGACATTTCCCCTATCTGAAAGTATGATAAACGCCGGAAAAATGACTAAGTCCAAGAAAAAAATGTTTTCAACTTTTTTCAATTTTACCCCCGTGGGATATATATTCTACCCACACACATTTGGAACTCTCGTGGGGTACCCTCACACATATTATTCCCTCATTTAGTGGATATTTTCACAAAATAGTGAAATTTTCAAAAATCCCAAAAATTGGCTGAAAACGCCTAAATATCAAGGACTCATTGGGCAAATCGCTTTGGAACTGAAATCGGAACGCTCACTGACATTTGCCCTATCTGAAAGTCTGATAAACGCCGGAAAAATGACTAAGTCCAAGAAAAAATGTTTTCAACTTTTTTCAATTTTACCCCCGTGGGATATATATTCTACCCACACACATTTGGAACCCTCCTGGGGTACCCTCACACATATTATTCCCTCATTTAGTGGATATTTTCACAAAAAAGTGAAATTTTCAAAAATCCAGAAAATTGGCTGAAAACGACTAAATATCAAGGACTCATTGGGCAAATCGCTCTGGTACTGAAATCGGAATGCTCACTGACATTTCCCCTATCTGAAAGTCTGATAAACGCCGGAAAAATGACTAAGTCCAAAAAAAAATTTTTTTAAACTTTTTTTTAATTTTACCCCCGTGGGATATATATTCTACCCACACACATTTGGAACTCTACTGGGGAACCCTCACACATATTATTCCCTCATTTAGTGGACATTTTCACAAAAAAGTGAAATTTTCAAAAATCCAGAAAATTGGCTGAAAACGACTAAATATTAAGGACTCATTGGGCAAATCGCTCTGGAACTGAAATCGGAACGCTCACTGACATTTGCTCTATCTGAAAGTCTGATAAATGCCGGAAAAATGACTAAGTCCAAGAAAAAAATGTTTTCAACTTTTTTCAATTTTACCCCCGTGAGATATATATTCTACCCACACACATTTGGAACTCTCCTGGGGTACCCTCACACATATTATTCCCTCATTTAGTGGATATTTTCACAAAAAAGTGAAATTTTCAAAAAATCCAGAAAATTGGCTGAAAACGACTAAATATCAAGGATACATTGGGCGAATCGCTCTGGAACTGAAACAGTAACGCCCACTGACATTTCCCCTATCTGAAAGTCTGATAAACGCCGGAAAAAAGACTAAATAAAAAAAAAAAAATTTTTCAACTTTTCTCAATTTTACCCCCGTTGGATGTATATTTTACCCACACACATTTGGAACTCTCCTGGGGTACCGTCACACATATTATTCCCTCATTTAGTTTATATTTTCACAAAAAAGTGAAATTTTCAAAAAATCCAGAAAATTGGCTGAAAATGACTAAATATCAAGGACTCATTGGGCGAATCGCTCTGGAACTGAAATCGTAACGCTCACTGACATTTCCCCTATCTGAAAGTCTGATAAACGCCGGAAAAATGACTAAGTCCGAAAAAAAAAAATTTCAACTTTTTTCAATTTTACCCCCGTGGGATATATATTCTACCCACACACATTTGGAACTCTCCTGGGGTACCCTCACACATATTATTCCCTCATTTAGTGGATATTTTCACAAAAAAGTGAAATTTTCAAAAATCCAGAAAATTGGCTGAAAACGACTAAATATTAAGGACTCATTGGGCAAATCGCTCTGGAACTGAAATCGGAACGCTCTCTGACATTTCCCCTATCTGAAAGTCTGATAAACGCCGGAAAAATGACTAAGTCCAAGAAAAAATTTTTTTCAACTTTTTTCAATTTTTACCCCCGTGGGATATATATTCTACCCACACACATTTGGAACTCTCCTGGGGTACCCTCACACATATTATTCCCTCATTTAGTGGATATTTTCACAAAAAAGTTAAATTTTCAAAAAATCCAGAAAATTGGCTGAAAACGACTAAATATCAAGGACTCATTGGGCGAATCGCTCTGGAACTGAAATCGGAATGCTCACTGACATTTCCCCTATCTGAAAGTCTAATAAACGCCGGAAAAATGACTCAGTCCAAGAAAAAAAAATTTTCAACTTTTTTAAATTTTACCCCCGTGGGATATATATTCTACCCACACACATTTGGAACTCTCCTGGGGTACCCTCAGACATATGATTCCCTCATTTAGTGGATATTTTCACAAAAAAGTGAAATTTTCAAAAATCCAGAAAATTGGCTGAAAACGACTAAATATTAAGGACTCAATGGCAAATCGCTCTGGAACTGAAATCGGAATGCTCACTGACATTTCCCCTATCTGAAAGTCTGATAAACGCCGGAAAAATGACTAAGTCCAAGAAAAAAATTTTTTAAACTTTTTTCAATTTTACCCCCGTGGGATATATATTCTACCCACACACATTTGGAACTCTCCTGGGGTACACTCACACATATTATTCCCTCATTTAGAGGATATTTTCACAAAATAGTGAAATTTTCAAAAATCCCGAAAATTGGCTGAAGACGACTAAATATCAAGGACTCATTGGGCGAATCGCTCTGGAACTGAAATCGGAACGCTCACTGACATTTGCTCTATCTGAAAGTCTGATAAACGCCGGAAAAATGACTAAGTCCAAGAAAAAAATGTTTTCAACTTTTTTCAATTTTACCCCCGTGAGATATATATTCTACCCACACACATTTGGAACTCTCCTGGGGTACCCTCACACATATTATTCCCTCATTTAGTGGATATTTTCACAAAAAAGTGAAATTTTCAAAAAATCCAGAAAATTGGCTGAAAACGACTAAATATCAAGGATACTTTGGGCGAATCGCTCTGGAAGTGAAACAGTAACGCCCACTGACATTTCCCCTATCTGAAAGTCTGATAAACGCCGGAAAAATGACTAAATAAAAAAAAAAAAATTTTTCAACTTTTCTCAATTTTACCCCCGTGGGATGTATATTTTACCCACACACATTTGGAACTCTCCTGGGGTACCGTCACACATATTATTCCCTCATTTAGTTTATACTTTCACAAAAAAGTTAAATTTTCAAAAAATCCAGAAAATTGGCTGAAAACGACTAAATATCAAGGACTCATTGGGCGAATCGCTCTGGAACTGAAATCGGAACGCTCACTGACATTTCCCCTATCTGAAAGTCTGATAAACGCCGGAAAAATGACTTAGTCCAAGAAAAAAAAATTTAAACTTTTTTCAATTTTACTCCCGTGGGATATATATTCTACCCACATACATTTCGAACTCTCCTGGGGTACCCTCACACATATTATTCCCTCATTTAGTGGATATTTTCACAAAAAAGTGAAATTTTCAAAAATCCAGAAAATTGTCTGAAAACGACTAAATATTAAGGACTCATTGGGCGAATCGCTCTGGAACTGAAATAAGAACGCTCACTGACATTTCCCCTATCTGAAAGTATGATAAACGCCGGAAAAATGACTAAGTCCAAGAAAAAAATGTTTTCAACTTTTTTCAATTTTACCCCCGTGGGATATATATTCTACCCACACACATTTGGAACTCTCGTGGGGTACCCTCACACATATTATTCCCTCATTTAGTGGATATTTTCACAAAATAGTGAAATTTTCAAAAATCCCAAAAATTGGCTGAAAACGACTAAATATCAAGGACTCATTGGGCGAATCGCTCTGGAACTGAAATCGGAATGCTCACTGACATTTCCCCTATCTGAAAGTCTAATAAACGCCGGAAAAATGACTCAGTCCAAGAAAAAAAAATTTTCAACTTTTTTAAATTTTACCCCCGTGGGATATATATTCTACCCACACACATTTGGAACTCTCCTGGGGTACCCTCACACATATGATTCCCTCATTTAGTGGATATTTTCACAAAAAAGTGAAATTTTCAAAAATCCAGAAAATTGGCTGAAAACGACTAAATATTAAGGACTCATTGGGCAAATCGCTCTGGAACTGAAATCGGAACGCTCTCTGACATTTCCCCTATCTGAAAGTCTGATAAACGCCGGAAAAATGACTAAGTCCAAGAAAAAATTTTTTTCAACTTTTTTCAATTTTTACCCCCGTGGGATATATATTCTACCCACACACATTTGGAACTCTCCTGGGGTACCCTCACACATATTATTCCCTCATTTAGTGGATATTTTCACAAAAAAGTTAAATTTTCAAAAAATCCAGAAAATTGGCTGAAAACGACTAAATATCAAGGACTCATTGGGCGAATCGCTCTGGAACTGAAATCGGAATGCTCACTGACATTTCCCCTATCTGAAAGTCTAATAAACGCCGGAAAAATGACTCAGTCCAAGAAAAAAAAATTTTCAACTTTTTTAAATTTTACCCCCGTGGGATATATATTCTACCCACACACATTTGGAACTCTCCTGGGGTACCCTCAGACATATGATTCCCTCATTTAGTGGATATTTTCACAAAAAAGTGAAATTTTCAAAAATCCAGAAAATTGGCTGAAAACGACTAAATATTAAGGACTCAATGGCAAATCGCTCTGGAACTGAAATCGGAATGCTCACTGACATTTCCCCTATCTGAAAGTCTGATAAACGCCGGAAAAATGACTAAGTCCAAGAAAAAAATTTTTTAAACTTTTTTCAATTTTACCCCCGTGGGATATATATTCTACCCACACACATTTGGAACTCTCCTGGGGTACACTCACACATATTATTCCCTCATTTAGAGGATATTTTCACAAAATAGTGAAATTTTCAAAAATCCCGAAAATTGGCTGAAGACGACTAAATATCAAGGACTCATTGGGCGAATCGCTCTGGAACTGAAATCGGAACGCTCACTGACATTTGCTCTATCTGAAAGTCTGATAAACGCCGGAAAAATGACTAAGTCCAAGAAAAAAATGTTTTCAACTTTTTTCAATTTTACCCCCGTGAGATATATATTCTACCCACACACATTTGGAACTCTCCTGGGGTACCCTCACACATATTATTCCCTCATTTAGTGGATATTTTCACAAAAAAGTGAAATTTTCAAAAAATCCAGAAAATTGGCTGAAAACGACTAAATATCAAGGATACTTTGGGCGAATCGCTCTGGAAGTGAAACAGTAACGCCCACTGACATTTCCCCTATCTGAAAGTCTGATAAACGCCGGAAAAATGACTAAATAAAAAAAAAAAAATTTTTCAACTTTTCTCAATTTTACCCCCGTGGGATGTATATTTTACCCACACACATTTGGAACTCTCCTGGGGTACCGTCACACATATTATTCCCTCATTTAGTTTATACTTTCACAAAAAAGTTAAATTTTCAAAAAATCCAGAAAATTGGCTGAAAACGACTAAATATCAAGGACTCATTGGGCGAATCGCTCTGGAACTGAAATCGGAACGCTCACTGACATTTCCCCTATCTGAAAGTCTGATAAACGCCGGAAAAATGACTTAGTCCAAGAAAAAAAAATTTAAACTTTTTTCAATTTTACTCCCGTGGGATATATATTCTACCCACATACATTTCGAACTCTCCTGGGGTACCCTCACACATATTATTCCCTCATTTAGTGGATATTTTCACAAAAAAGTGAAATTTTCAAAAATCCAGAAAATTGTCTGAAAACGACTAAATATTAAGGACTCATTGGGCGAATCGCTCTGGAACTGAAATAAGAACGCTCACTGACATTTCCCCTATCTGAAAGTATGATAAACGCCGGAAAAATGACTAAGTCCAAGAAAAAAATGTTTTCAACTTTTTTCAATTTTACCCCCGTGGGATATATATTCTACCCACACACATTTGGAACTCTCGTGGGGTACCCTCACACATATTATTCCCTCATTTAGTGGATATTTTCACAAAATAGTGAAATTTTCAAAAATCCCAAAAATTGGCTGAAAACGACTAAATATCAAGGACTCATTGGGCGAATCGCTCTGGAACTGAAATCGGAATGCTCACTGACATTTCCCCTATCTGAAAGTCTAATAAACGCCGGAAAAATGACTCAGTCCAAGAAAAAAAAATTTTCAACTTTTTTAAATTTTACCCCCGTGGGATATATATTCTACCCACACACATTTGGAACTCTCCTGGGGTACCCTCACACATATGATTCCCTCATTTAGTGGATATTTTCACAAAAAAGTGAAATTTTCAAAAATCCAGAAAATTGGCTGAAAACGACTAAATATTAAGGACTCATTGGCAAATCGCTCTGGAACTGAAATCGGAATGCTCACTGACATTTCCCCTATCTGAAAGTCTGATAAACGCCGGAAAAATGACTAAGTCCAAGAAAAAATTTTTTTAAACTTTTTTCAATTTTACCCCCGTGGGATATATATTCTACCCACACACATTTGGAACTCTCCTGGGGTACACTCACACATATTATTCCCTCATTTAGAGGATATTTTCACAAAATAGTGAAATTTTCAAAAATCCCGAAAATTGGCTGAAGACGACTAAATATCAAGGACTCATTGGGCGAATCGCTCTGGAACTGAAATCGGAACGCTCACTGACATTTCCCCTATCTGAAAGTCTGATAAACGCCGGAAAAAGGACTAAGTCCAAGAAAAAATTTTTTTCAACTTTTTTCAATTTTACCCCCGTGGGATATATATTCTACCCACACACATTTGGAACCCTCCTGGGGTACCCTCACACATATTATTCCCTCATTTAGTGGATATTTTCACAAAAAAGTGAAATTTTCAAAAATCCAGAAAATTGGCCGAAAACGACTAAATATCAAGGACTCATTGGGCGAATCGCTCTGGAACTGAAATCGGAACGCTCACTGACATTTGCTCTATCTGAAAGTCTGATAAACGCCGGAAAAATGACTAAGTCAAAGAAAAAAATGTTTTCAACTTTTTTCAATTTTACCCCCGTGAGATATATATTCTACCCACACACATTTGGAAATCTCCTGGGGTACCCTCACACATATTATTCCCTCATTTAGTGGATATTTTCACAAAAAAGTGAAATTTTCAAAAAATCCAGAAAATTGGCTGAAAACGACTAAATATCAAGGATACTTTGGGCGAATCGCTCTGGAAGTGAAACAGTAACGCCCACTGACATTTCCCCTATCTGAAAGTCTGATAAACGCCGGAAAAATGACTAAATAAAAAAAAAAAAAATTTTCAACTTTTCTCAATTTTACCCCCGTGGGATGTATATTTTACCCACACACATTTGGAACTCTCCTGGGGTACCGTCACACATATTATTCCCTCATTTAGTTTATATTTTCACAAAAAAGTGAAATTTTCAAAAAATCCAGAAAATTGGCTGAAAATGACTAAATATCAAGGACTCATTGGGCGCACCGCTCTGGAACTGAAATCGTAACGCTCACTGACATTTCCCCTATCTGAAAGTCTGATAAACGCCGGAAAAATGACTAAATAAAAAAAAAAAAATTTTTCAGCTTTTTTCAATTTTACCCCCGTGGGATATATATTCTACCCACACACATTCGGAACTCTCCTGGGGTACCCTCACACATATTATTCCCTCATTTAGTGGATATTTTCACAAAAAAGTTAAATTTTCAAAAAATCCAGAAAATTGGCTGAAAACGACTAAATATCAAGGACTCATTGGGCGAATCGCTCTGGAACTGAAATCGGAACGCTCACTGACATTTCCCCTATCTGAAAGTCTGATAAACGCCGGAAAAATGACTTAGTCCAAGAAAAAAAAATTTAAACTTTTTTCAATTTTACTCCCGTGGGATATATATTCTACCCACATACATTTCGAACTCTCCTGGGGTACCCTCACACATATTATTCCCTCATTTAGTGGATATTTTCACAAAAAAGTGAAATTTTCAAAAATCCAGAAAATTGTCTGAAAACGACTAAATATTAAGGACTCATTGGGCGAATCGCTCTGGAACTGAAATAAGAACGCTCACTGACATTTCAATATCTGAAAGTATGATAAACGCCGGAAAAATGACTAAGTCCAAGAAAAAAATGTTTTCAACTTTTTTCAATTTTACCCCCGTGGGATATATATTCTACCCACACACATTTGGAACTCTCGTGGGGTACCCTCACACATATTATTCCCTCATTTAGTGGATATTTTCACAAAATAGTGAAATTTTCAAAAATCCCAAAAATTGGCTGAAAACGCCTAAATATCAAGGACTCATTGGGCAAATCGCTCTGGAACTGAAATCGGAACGCTCACTGACATTTGCCCTATCTGAAAGTCTGATAAACGCCGGAAAAATGACTAAGTCCAAGAAAAAATTTTTTTAAACTTTTTTCAATTTTACCCCCGTGGGATATATATTCTACCCACACACATTTGGAACTCTCCTGGGGTACACTCACACATATTATTCCCTCATTTAGAGGATATTTTCACAAAATAGTGAAATTTTCAAAAATCCCGAAAATTGGCTGAAGACGACTAAATATCAAGGACTCATTGGGCGAGTCGCTCTGGAACTGAAATCGGAACACTCACTGACATTTCCCCTATCTGAAAGTCTGATAAACGCCGGAAAAAGGACTAAGTCCAAGAAAAAATTTTTTTCAACTTTTTTCAATTTTACCCCCGTGGGATATATATTCTACCCACACACATTTGGAACCCTCCTGGGGTACCCTCACACATATTATTCCCTCATTTAGTGGATATTTTCACAAAAAAGTGAAATTTTCAAAAATCCAGAAAATTGGCCAAAAACGACTAAATATCAAGGACTCATTGGGTGAATCGCTCTGGAACTGAAATCGGAACGCTCACTGACATTTGCTCTATCTGAAAGTCTGATAAACGCCGGAAAAATGACTAAGTCCAAGAAAAAAATGTTTTCAACTTTTTTCAATTTTACCCCCGTGAGATATATATTCTACCCACACACATTTGGAACTCTCCTGGGGTACCCTCACACATATTATTCCCTCATTTAGTGGATATTTTCACAAAAAAGTGAAATTTTCAAAAAATCCAGAAAATTGGCTGAAAACGACTAAATATCAAGGATACATTGGGCGAATCGCTCTGGAAGTGAAACAGTAACGCCCACTGACATTTCCCCTATCTGAAAGTCTGATAAACGCCGGAAAAATGACTAAATAAAAAAAAAAAAATTTTTCAACTTTTCTCAATTTTACCCCCGTGGGATGTATATTTTACCCACACACATTTGGAACTCTCCTGGGGTACCGTCACACATATTATTCCCTCATTTAGTTTATATTTTCACAAAAAAGTGAAATTTTCAAAAAATCCAGAAAATTGGCTGAAAATGACTAAATATCAAGGACTCATTGGGCGCATCGCTCTGGAACTGAAATCGTAACGCTCACTGACATTTCCCCTATCTGAAAGTCTGATAAACGCCGGAAAAATGACTAAGTCCAAGAAAAAAATGTTTTCAACTTTTTTCAATTTTTACCCCCGTGGGATATATATTCTACCCACACACATTTGGAACTCTCCTGGGGTACCCTCACACATATTATTCCCTCATTTAGTGGATATTTTCACAAAAAAGTTAAATTTTCAAAAAATCCAGAAAATTGGCTGAAAACGACTAAATATCAAGGACTCATTGGGCGAATCGCTCTGGAACTGAAATCGGAATGCTCACTGACATTTCCCCTATCTGAAAGTCTAATAAACGCCGGAAAAATGACTCAGTCCAAGAAAAAAAAATTTTCAACTTTTTTAAATTTTACCCCCGTGGGATATATATTCTACCCACACACATTTGGAACTCTCCTGGGGTACCTTCACACATATGATTCCCTCATTTAGTGGATATTTTCACAAAAAAGTGAAATTTTCAAAAATCCAGAAAATTGGCTGAAAACGACTAAATATTAAGGACTTATTGGGCAAATCGCTCTGGAACTGAAATTGGAATGCTCACTGACATTTGCCCTATCTGAAAGTCTGATAAACGCCGGAAAAATGACTAAGTCCAAAAAAAAAAATTTTTTCAAGTTTACCCCCGTGGGATATATATTTTACCCACACACATATGGAACTCTCCTCGGGTACCCTCACACATATTATTCCCTCATTTAGTGGATATTTTCACAAAAAAGTTACATTTTCAAAAAATCCAGAAAATTGGCTGAAAACGACTAAATATCAAGGACTCATTGGGCGAATCGCTCTGGAACTGAAATCGGAATGCTTACTGACATTTCCCCTATCTGAAAGTCTAATAAACGCCGGAAAAATGACTCAGTCCAAGAAAAAAAAATTTTCAACTTTTTTAAATTTTACCCCCGTGGGATATATATTCTACCCACACACATTTGGAACTCTCCTGGGGTACCCTCACACATATGATTCCCTCATTTAGTGGATATTTTCACAAAAAAGTGAAATTTTCAAAAATCCAGAAAATTGGCTGAAAACGACTAAATATTAAGGAATCATTGGGCAAATCGCTCTGGAACTGAAATAAGAACGCTCACTGACATTTGCCCTATCTGAAAGTCTGATAAACGCCGGAAAAATGACTAAGTCCAAGAAAAAAATGTTTTCAACTTTTTTCAATTTTACCCCCGTGGGATATATATTCTACCCACACACATTTGGAACCCTCCTGGGGTACCCTCACACATATTATTCCCTCATTTAGTGGATATTTTCACAAAAAAGTGAAATTTTCAAAAATCCAGAAAATTGGCTGAAAACGACTAAATATCAAGGACTCATTGGGCGAATCGCTCTGGAACTGAAATCGGAACGCTCACTGACATTTCCCCTATCTGAAAGTCTGATAAACGCCGGAAAAATGACTAAGTCCAAGAAAAAAATTTTTTAAACTTTTTTCAATTTTACCCCCGTGGGATATATATTCTACCCACACACATTTGGAACTCTCCTGGGGTACCCTCACACATATTATTCCCTCATTTAGTGGATATTTTCACAAAAAAGTGAAATTTTCAAAAATCCAGAAAATTGGCTGAAAACGACTAAATATTAAGGACTCATTGGGCAAATCGCTCTGGAACTGATATCGGAATGCTCACTGACATTTCCCCTATCTGAAAGTCTGATAAACGCCGGAAAAATGACTAAGTCCAAGAAAAAATTTTTTTAAACTTTTTTCAATTTTACCCCCGTGGGATATATATTCTACCCACACACATTTGGAACTCTCCTGGGGTACACTCACACATATTATTCCCTCATTTAGAGGATATTTTCACAAAATAGTGAAATTTTCAAAAATCCCGAAAATTGGCTGAAGACGACTAAATATCAAGGACTCATTGGGCGAATCGCTCTGGAACTGAAATCGGAACGCTCACTGACATTTCCCCTATCTGAAAGTCTGATAAACGCCGGAAAAAGGACTAAGTCCAGGAAAAAATGTTTTTCAACTTTTTTCAATTTTACCCCCGTGGGATATATATTCTACCCACACACATTTGGAACCCTCCTGGGGTACCCTCACACATATTATTCCCTCATTTAGTGGATATTTTCACAAAAAAGTGAAATTTTCAAAAATCCAGAAAATTGGCCGAAAACGACTAAATATCAAGGACTCATTGGGCGAATCGCTCTGGAACTGAAATCGGAACGCTCACTGACATTTCCCCTATCTGAAAGTCTGATAAACGCCGGAAAAATGACTAAGTCCAAGAAAAAAATTTTTTAAACTTTTTTCAATTTTACCCCCGTGGGATATATATTCTACCCACACACATTTGGAACTCTCCTGGGGTACACTCACACATATTATTCCCTCATTTAGTGGATATTTTCACAAAAAAGTGAAATTTTCAAAAATCCAGAAAATTGGCTAAAAACGACTAAATATCAAGGACTCATTAGGCGAATCGCTCTGGAACTGAAATCGGAATGCTCACAGACATTTGCCCTATCTGAAAGTCTGATAAACGCCGGAAAAATAACTAAGTACAAAAAAAAAATTTTTTCAACTTTTTTTAATTTTGCCCCCGTGGGATATATATTCTACCCACACACATTTGGAACTCTCCTGGGGTACCCTCACACATATTATTCCCTCATTTAGTGGATATTTTCACAAAAAAGTGAAATTTTCAAAAATCCAGAAAATTGGCTGAAAACGACTAAATATTAAGGACTCATTGGGCAAATCGCTCTGGAACTGAAATCGGAATGCTCACTGACATTTCCCCTATCTGAAAGTCTGATAAACGCCGGAAAAATGACTAAGTCCAAGAAAAAAAATTTTTAAACTTTTTTCAATTTTACCCCCGTGGGATATATATTCTACCCACACACATTTGGAACTCTCCTGGGGTACACTCACACATATTATTCCCTCATTTAGAGGATATTTTCACAAAATAGTGAAATTTTCAAAAATCCCGAAAATTGGCTGAAAACGACTAAATATCAAGGACTCATTGGGCGAATCGCTCTGGAACTGAAATCGGAACGCTCACTGACATTTCCCCTATCTGAAAGTCTGATAAACTCCGGAAAAAGGACTAAGTCCAAGAAAAAAAATTTTTCAACTTTTTTCAATTTTACCCCCGTGGCATATATATTCTACCCACACACATTTGGAACTCTCCTGGGGTACCCTCACACATATTATTCCCTCATTTAGTGGATATTTTCACAAAAAAGTGAAATTTTCAAAAATCCAGAAAATTGGCTGAAAACGACTAAATATTAAGGACTCATTGGGCAAATCGCTCTGGAACTGAAATCGGAATGCTCACTGACATTTCCCCTATCTGAAAGTCTGATAAACGCCGGAAAAATGACTAAGTCCAAGAAAAATTTTTTTTAAACTTTTTTCAATTTTACCCCCGTGGGATATATATTCTACCCACACACATTTGGAACTCTCCTGGGGTACACTCACACATATTATTCCCTCATTTAGAGGATATTTTCACAAAATAGTGAAATTTTCAAAAATCCCGAAAATTGGCTGAAGACGACTAAATATCAAGGACTCATTGGGCGAATCGCTCTGGAACTGAAATCGGAACGCTCACTGACATTTCCCCTATCTGAAAGTCTGATAAACGCCGGAAAAAGGACAAAGTCCAAGAAAAAAATTTTTTCAACTTTTTCCAATTTTACCCCCGTGGGATATATATTCTACCCACACACATTTGGAACCCTCCTGGGGTACCCTCACACATATTATTCCCTCATTTAGTGGATATTTTCACAAAAAAGTGAAATTTTCAAAAATCCAGAAAATTGGCTAAAAACGACTAAATATCAAGGACTCATTAGGCGAATCACTCTGGAACTGAAATCGGAATGCTCACAGACATTTGCCCTATCTGAAAGTCTGATAAACGCCGGAAAAATAACTAAGTACAAAAAAAATATTTTTTCAACTTTTTTTAATTTTACCCCCGTGGGATATATATTCTACCCACACACATTTGGAACTCTCCTGGGGTACCCTCACACATATTATTCCCTCATTTAGTGGATATTTTCACAAAAAAGTGAAATTTTCAAAAATCCAGAAAATTGGCTGAAAACGGCTAAATATTAAGGACTCATTGGGCAAATCGCTCTGGAACTGAAATCGGAATGCTCACTGACATTTCCCCTATCTGAAAGTCTGATAAACGCCGGAAAAATGACTAAGTCCAAGAAAAAATTTTTTTAAACTTTTTTCAATTTTACCCCAGTGGGATATATATTCTACCCACACACATTTGGAACTCTCCTGGGGTACACTCACACATATTATTCCCTCATTTAGAGGATATTTTCACAAAATAGTGAAATTTTCAAAAATCCCGAAAATTGGCTGAAAACGACTAAATATCAAGGACTCATTGGGCGAATCGCTCTGGAACTGAAATCGGAACGCTCACTGACATTTCCCCTATCTGAAAGTCTGATAAACGCTGGAAAAAGGACTAAGTCCAAGAAAAAAATTTTTTCAACTTTTTTCAATTTTACCCCCGTGGCATATATATTCTACCCACACACATTTGGAACTCTCCTGGGGTACCCTCACACATATTATTCCCTCATTTAGTGGATATTTTCACAAAAAAGTGAAATTTTCAAAAATCCAGAAAATTGGCTGAAAACGACTAAATATTAAGGACTCATTGGGCAAATCGCTCTGGAACTGAAATCGGAATGCTCACTGACATTTCCCCTATCTGAAAGTCTGATAAACGCCGGAAAAATGACTAAGTCCAAGAAAAATTTTTTTTAAACTTTTTTCAATTTTACCCCCGTGGGATATATATTCTACCCACACACATTTGGAACTCTCCTGGGGTACACTCACACATATTATTCCCTCATTTAGAGGATATTTTCACAAAATAGTGAAATTTTCAAAAATCCCGAAAATTGGCTGAAGACGACTAAATATCAAGGACTCATTGGGCGAATCGCTCTGGAACTGAAATCGGAACGCTCACTGACATTTCCCCTATCTGAAAGTCTGATTAACGCCGGAAAAAGGACAAAGTCCAAGAAAAATTTTTTTTCAACTTTTTTCAATTTTACCCCCGTGGGATATATATTCTACCCACACACATTTGGAACTCTCCTGGGGTACCCTCACACATATTATTCCCTCATTTAGTGGATATTTTCACAAAAAAGTGAAATTTTCAAAAATCCAGAAAATTGGCTGAAAACGGCTAAATATTAAGGACTCATTGGGCAAATCGCTCTGGAACTGAAATCGGAATGCTCACTGACATTTCCCCTATCTGAAAGTCTGATAAACGCCGGAAAAATGACAAAGTCCAAGAAAAAATTTTTTTCAACTTTTTTCAATTTTACCCCCGTGGGATATATATTCTACCCACACACATTTGGAACCCTCCTGGGATACCCTCACACATATTATTCCCTCATTTAGTGGATATTTTCACAAAAAAGTGAAATTTTCAAAAATCCAGAAAATTGGCTGAAAACGACTAAATATCAAGGACTCATTGGGCGAATCGCTCTGGAACTGAAATCGGAACGCTCACTGACATTTCCCCTATCTGAAAGTCTGATAAACGCCGGAAAAATGACTAAGTCCAAAAAAAATATTTTTTCAACTTTTTTTAATTTTACCCCCGTGGGATATATATTCTACCCACACACATTTGGAACTCTCCTGGGGTACCCTCACACATATTATTCCCTCATTTAGTGGATATTTTCACAAAAAAGTGAAATTTTCAAAAATCCAGAAAATTGGCTGAAAACGGCTAAATATTAAGGACTCATTGGGCAAATCGCTCTGGAACTGAAATCGGAATGCTCACTGACATTTCCCCTATCTGAAAGTCTGATAAACGCCGGAAAAATGACTAAGTCCAAGAAAATTTTTTTTTAAACTTTTTTCAATTTTACCCCCGTGGGATATATATTCTACCCACACACATTTGGAACTCTCCTGGGGTACACTCACACATATTATTCCCTCATTTAGAGGATATTTTCACAAAATAGTGAAATTTTCAAAAATCCCGAAAATTGGCTGAAAACGACTAAATATCAAGGACTCATTGGGCGAATCGCTCTGGAACTGAAATCGGAACGCTCACTGACATTTCCCCTATCTGAAAGTCTGATAAACGCCGGAAAAAGGACTAAGTCCAAGAAAAAAAATTTTTCAACTTTTTTCAACTTTACCCCCGTGGCATATATATTCTACCCACACACATTTGGAACTCTCCTGGGGTACCCTCACACATATTATTCCCTCATTTAGTGGATATTTTCACAAAAAAGTGAAATTTTCAAAAATCCAGAAAATTGGCTAAAAACGACTAAATATCAAGGACTCATTAGGCGAATCGCTCTGGAACTGAAATCGGAATGCTCACAGACATTTGCCCTATCTGAAAGTCTGATAAACGCCGGAAAAATGACTAAGTCCAAAAAAATTTTTTTTTCAACTTTCTTTAATTTTACCCCCATGGGATATATATTCTACCCACACACATTTGGAACTCTCCTGGGGTACCCTCACACATATTATTCCCTCATTTAGTGGATATTTTCACAAAAAAGTGAAATTTTCAAAAATCCAGAAAATTGGCTCAAAAACGACTAAATATGAAGGACTCAGTGGGCAAATCGCTCTGGAACTGAAATCGGAATGCTCACTGACATTTCCCCTATCTGAAAGTCTGATAAACGCCGGAAAAATGACTAAGTCCAAGAAAAATTTTTTTTCAACTTTTTTCAATTTTACCCCCTTGGGATATATATTCTACCCACACACATTTGGAACCCTCCTGGGGTACCCTCACACATATTATTCCCTCATTTAGTGGATATTTTCACAAAATAGTGAAATTTTCAAAAAACCCAAAAAATGGCTGAAAACGACTAAATATCAAGGACTCATTGGGCGAATCGCTCTGGAACTGAAATCGGAATGCTCACTGACATTTGCCCTATCTGAAAGTCTGATAAACGCCGGAAAAATGACTAAGTCGAAGAAAAACATTTTTTCAACTTTTTTCTATTTTACCCCCGTGGGATATATATTCTACCCACACACATTTGGTACTCTCCTGGGGTACCCTCACACATATTATTCCCTCATTTAGTGGATATTGTCACAAAAAAGTGAAATTTTCAAAAATCCAGAAAATTGGCTGAAAACGACTAAATATCAACGACTCATTGGGCGAATCGCTCTGGAACTGAAATCGGAACGCCCACTCACATTTCCCCTATCTGAAAGTCTGATAAACGCCGGAAAAATGACTAAGTCCAAAAAAAAATTTTTTTCAACTTTTTTTAATTTTACCCCCGTGGGATATATATTCTACCCATACACATTTGGAACTTTCCTGGGGTACCCTCACACATATTATTCCCTCATTTAGTGGATATTTTCACAAAAAAGTGAAATTTTCAAAAATCCAGAAAATTGGCTGAAAACGACTAAATATCAAGGACTCATTGGGCGAATCGCTCTGGAACTGAAATCGGAACGCTCACTGACATTTCCCCTATCTGAAAGTCTGATAAACGCCGGAAAAATGACTAAGTCCAAAAAAAATATTTTTCAACTTTTTTCAACTTTACCCCCGTGGCATATATATTCTACCCACACACATTTGGAACTCTCCTGGGGTACCCTCACACATATTATTCCCTCATTTAGTGGATATTTTCACAAAAAATTGAAATTTTCAAAAATCCAGAAAATTGGCTAAAAACGACTAAACATCAAGGACTCATTAGGCGAATCGCTCTGGAACTGAAATCGGAATGCTCACAGACATTTGCCCTATCTGAAAGTCTGATAAACGCCGGAAAAATGACTAAGTCCAAAAAAAATTTTTTTTCAACTTTTTTTAATTTTACCCCCGTGGGATATATATTCTACCCACACACATTTGGAACTCTCCTGGGGTACCCTCACACATATTATTCCCTCATTTAGTGGATATTTTCACAAAAAAGTGAAATTTTCAAAAATCCCGAAAAATGGCTGAAAACGACTAAATATCAAGGACTCATTGGGTGAATCACTCTGGAACTGAAATCGGAATGCTCACTGACATTTGCCCTATCTGAAAGTCTGATAAACGCCGGAAAAATGACTAAGTCGAAGAAAAAAATGTTTTCAACTTTTTTCTATTTTACCCCCGTGGGATATATATTCTACCCACACACATTTGGAACTCTCCTGGGGTACCCTCACAAATACTATTCCCTCATTTAGTGGATATTTTCACAAAATAGTGAAATTTTCAAAAATCCCGAAAAATGGCTGAAAACGACTAAATATCAAGGACTCATTGGGTGAATCACTCTGGAACTGAAATCGGAATGCTCACTGACATTTGCCCTATCTGAAAGTCTGATAAACGCCGGAAAAATGACTAAGTCGAATAAAAAAATTTTTTCAACTTTTTTCTATTTTACCCCCGTGGGATATATATTCTACCCAAACACATTTGGAACTCTCCTGGGGTACCCTCACACATATTATTCCCTCATTTAGTGGATATTTTCACAAAAAAGTGAAATTTTCAAAAATCCAGAAAATTGGCTGAAAACGACTAAATATCAAGGACTCATTGGGCGAATCGCTCTGGAACTGAAATCGGAACGCTCACTGACATTTCCCCTATCTGAAAGTCTGATAAACGCCGGAAAAATGACTAAGTCCAAAAAAAATATTTTTTCAACTTTTTTTAATTTTACCCCCGTGGGATATATATTCTACCCACACACATTTGGAACTCTCCTGGGGTACCCTCACACATATTATTCCCTCATTTAGTGGATATTTTCACAAAAAAGTGAAATTTTCAAAAATCCAGAAAATTGGCTGAAAACGGCTAAATATTAAGGACTCATTGGGCAAATCGCTCTGGAACTGAAATCGGAATGCTCACTGACATTTCCCCTATCTGAAAGTCTGATAAACGCCGGAAAAATGACTAAGTCCAAGAAAAATTTTTTTTAAACTTTTTTCAATTTTACCCCCGTGGGATATATATTCTACCCACACACATTTGGAACTCTCCTGGGGTACACTCACACATATTATTCCCTCATTTAGAGGATATTTTCACAAAATAGTGAAATTTTCAAAAATCCCGAAAATTGGCTGAAAACGACTAAATATCAAGGACTCATTGGGCGAATCGCTCTGGAACTGAAATCGGAACGCTCACTGACATTTCCCCTATCTGAAAGTCTGATAAACGCCGGAAAAAGGACTAAGTCCAAGAAAAAAATTTTTTCAACTTTTTTCAACTTTACCCCCGTGGCATATATATTCTACCCACACACATTTGGAACTCTCCTGGGGTACCCTCACACATATTATTCCCTCATTTAGTGGATATTTTCACAAAAAAGTGAAATTTTCAAAAATCCAGAAAATTGGCTAAAAACGACTAAATATCAAGGACTCATTAGGCGAATCGCTCTGGAACTGAAATCGGAATGCTCACAGACATTTGCCCTATCTGAAAGTCTGATAAACGCCGGAAAAATGACTAAGTCCAAAAAAATTTTTTTTTCAACTTTCTTTAATTTTACCCCCATGGGATATATATTCTACCCACACACATTTGGAACTCTCCTGGGGTACCCTCACACATATTATTCCCTCATTTAGTGGATATTTTCACAAAAAAGTGAAATTTTCAAAAATCCAGAAAATTGGCTCAAAAACGACTAAATATGAAGGACTCAGTGGGCAAATCGCTCTGGAACTGAAATCGGAATGCTCACTGACATTTCCCCTATCTGAAAGTCTGATAAACGCCGGAAAAATGACTAAGTCCAAGAAAAATTTTTTTTCAACTTTTTTCAATTTTACCCCCTTGGGATATATATTCTACCCACACACATTTGGAACCCTCCTGGGGTACCCTCACACATATTATTCCCTCATTTAGTGGATATTTTCACAAAATAGTGAAATTTTCAAAAAACCCAAAAAATGGCTGAAAACGACTAAATATCAAGGACTCATTGGGCGAATCGCTCTGGAACTGAAATCGGAATGCTCACTGACATTTGCCCTATCTGAAAGTCTGATAAACGCCGGAAAAATGACTAAGTCGAAGAAAAACATTTTTTCAACTTTTTTCTATTTTACCCCCGTGGGATATATATTCTACCCACACACATTTGGTACTCTCCTGGGGTACCCTCACACATATTATTCCCTCATTTAGTGGATATTGTCACAAAAAAGTGAAATTTTCAAAAATCCAGAAAATTGGCTGAAAACGACTAAATATCAACGACTCATTGGGCGAATCGCTCTGGAACTGAAATCGGAACGCTCACTCACATTTCCCCTATCTGAAAGTCTGATAAACGCCGGAAAAATGACTAAGTCCAAAAAAAAATTTTTTTCAACTTTTTTTAATTTTACCCCCGTGGGATATATATTCTACCCATACACATTTGGAACTTTCCTGGGGTACCCTCACACATATTATTCCCTCATTTAGTGGATATTTTCACAAAAAAGTGAAATTTTCAAAAATCCAGAAAATTGGCTGAAAACGACTAAATATCAAGGACTCATTGGGCGAATCGCTCTGGAACTGAAATCGGAACGCTCACTGACATTTCCCCTATCTGAAAGTCTGATAAACGCCGGAAAAATGACTAAGTCCAAAAAAAATTTTTTTTCAACTTTTTTTAATTTTACCCCCGTGGGATATATATTCTACCCACACACATTTGGAACTCTCCTGGGGTACCCTCACACATATTATTCCCTCATTTAGTGGATATTTTCACAAAAAAGTGAAATTTTCAAAAATCCCGAAAAATGGCTGAAAACGACTAAATATCAAGGACTCATTGGGTGAATCACTCTGGAACTGAAATCGGAATGTTCACTGACATTTGCCCTATCTGAAAGTCTGATAAACGCCGGAAAAATGACTAAGTCGAAGAAAAAAATGTTTTCAACTTTTTTCTATTTTACCCCCGTGGGATATATATTCTACCCACACACATTTGGAACTCTCCTGGGGTACCCTCACAAATACTATTCCCTCATTTAGTGGATATTTTCACAAAATAGTGAAATTTTCAAAAATCCCGAAAAATGGCTGAAAACGACTAAATATCAAGGACTCATTGGGTGAATCACTCTGGAACTGAAATCGGAATGCTCACTGACATTTGCCCTATCTGAAAGTCTGATAAACGCCGGAAAAATGACTAAGTCGAATAAAAAAATTTTTTCAACTTTTTTCTATTTTACCCCCGTGGGATATATATTCTACCCAAACACATTTGGAACTCTCCTGGGGTACCCTCACACATATTATTCCCTCATTTAGTGGATATTTTCACAAAAAAGTGAAATTTTCAAAAATCCAGAAAATTGGCTGAAAACGACTAAATATCAAGGACTCATTGGGTGAATCACTCTGGAACTGAAATCGGAATGCTCACTGACATTTCCCCTATCTGAAAGTCTGATAAACGTCGGAAAAATGACTAAGTCCAAAAAAAATTTTTTTTCAACTTTCTTCAATTTTACCCCCGTGGGATATATATTCTACCCACACACATTTGCAAATCTCCTGGGGTACCCTCACACATATTATTCCCTCATTTAGTGGATATTTTCACAAAAAAGTGAAATTTTCAAAAATCCAGAAAATTGGCTAAAAACGACTAAATATCAAGGACTCATTAGGCGAATCGCTCTGGAACTGAAATCGGAATGCTCACAGACATTTGCCCTATCTGAAAGTCTGATAAACGCCGGAAAAATGACTAAGTCCAAAATAAATTTTCTTCAACTTTCTTCAATTTTACCCCCGTGGGATATATATTCTACCCACACACATTTGGAACCCTCCTGGGGTACCCTCACACATATTATTCCCTCATTTAGTGGATATTTTCACAAAATAGTGAAATTTTCAAAAATCCCGAAAAATGGCTGAAAACGACTAAATATCAAGGACTCATTGGGCGAATCGCTCTGGAACTGAAATCGGAATGCTCACTGACATTTGCCCTATCTGAAAGTCTGATAAACGCCGGAAAAATGACTAAGTCGAAGAAAAAATTTTTTTCAACTTTTTTCAATTTTACCCCCGTGGGATATATATTCTACCCACACACATTTGGAACTCTCCTGGGGTACCCTCACACATATTATTCCCTCATTTAGTGGATATTTTCACAAAAAAGTGAAATTTTCAAAAATCCAGAAAATTGGCTAAAAACGACTAAATATCAAGGACTCATTAGGCGAATCGCTCTGGAACTGAAATCGGAATGCTCGCAGACATTTGCCCTATCTGAAAGTCTGATAAACGCCGGAAAAATGACTAAGTCCAAAAAAATTTTTTTTCAACTTTCTTCAATTTTACCCCCGTGGGATATATATTCTACCCACACACATTTGGAACTCTCCTGGGGTACCGTCACACATATTATTCCCTCATTTAGTGGATATTTTCACAAAAAAGTGAAATTTTCAAAAATCCAGAAAATTGGCTGAAAACGACTAAATATTATGGACTCATTGGGCAAATCGCTCTGGAACTGAAATCGGGACGCTCACTGACATTTCCCCTATCTGAAAGTCTGATAAACGCCGGAAAAATGACTAAGTCCAAGAAAAATTTTTTTTCAACTTTTTTCAATTTTACCCCCGTGGGATATACCCGTGGGATATGACTTAATATCAAGGACTCATTGGGCGAATCGCTCTGGAACTGAAATCTGAACGCTCACTGACATTTGCCCTATCTGAAAGTCTGATAAACGCCGGAAAAATGACTAAGTCCAAGAAAAAAATGTTTTCAACTTTCTTCAATTTTACCCCCGTGGGATATATATTCTACCCACACACATTTGGAACCCTCCTGGGGTACCCTCACACATATTATTCCCTCATTTAGTGGATATTTTCACAAAAAAGTGAAATTTACAAAACTCCAGAAAATTGGCTGAAAACGACTAAATATCAAGGACTCATTGGGCGAATCGCTCTTGAACTGAAATGGGAACGCTCACTGACATTTCCCCTATCTGAAAGTCTGATAAACGCCGGAAAAATGACTAAGTCCAAGAAAAATTTTTTTTCAACTTTTTTCAATTTTACCCCCGTGGGATATATATTCTACCCACACACATTTGGAACTCTCCTGGGGTACCCTCACACATATTATTCCCTCATTTAGTGGATATTTTCACAAAAAAGTGAAATTTTCAAAAATCTAGAAAATTGGCTAAAAACGACTAAATATCAAGGACTCATTAGGCGAATCGCTCTGGAACTGAAATCGGAATGCTCACAGACATTTGCCCTATCTGAAAGTCTGATAAACGCCGGAAAAATGACTAAGTCCCAAAAAAATTTTTTTTCAACTTTCTTCAATTTTACCCCCGTGGGATATATATTCTACCCACACACATTTGCAACTCTCCTGGGGTACCGTCACACATATTATTCCCTCATTTAGTGGATATTTTCACAAAAAAGTGAAATTTTCAAAAATCCAGAAAATTGGCTGAAAACGACTAAATATTATGGACTCATTGGGCAAATCGCTCTGGAACTGAAATCAAAACACTCACTGACATTTCCCCTATCTGAAAGTCTGATAAACGCCGGAAAAATGACTAAGTCCAAGAAAAAATTTTTTTCAACTTTTTTCAATTTTACCCCCGCGGGATATATATTCTACCCACACACATTTGGAACCCTCCTGGGGTACCCTCACACATATTATTCCCTCATTTAGTGGATATTTTCACAAAAAAGTGAAATTTTCAAAAATCCAGAAAATTGGCTGAAAACGACTAAATATCAAGGACTCATTGGGCGAATCGCTCTGGAACTGAAATCGGAACGCTCACTGACATTTCCCCTATCTGAAAGTCTGATAAACGCCGGAAAAATGACTAAGTCCAAGAAAAAAAATTTTTAAACTTTTTTCAATTTTACCCCCGTGGGATATATATTCTACCCACACACATTTGGAACTCTCCTGGGGTACACTCACACATATTATTCCCTCATTTAGAGGATATTTTCACAAAATAGTGAAATTTTCAAAAATCCCGAAAATTGGCTGAAAACGACTAAATATCAAGGACTCATTGGGCGAATCGCTCTGGAACTGAAATCGGAACACTCACTGACATTTCCCCTATCTGAAAGTCTGATAAACGCCGGAAAAATGACTAAGTCCAAGAAAAAAATTTTTTCAACTTTTTTCAATTTTACCCCCGTGGGATATATATTCTACCCACACACATTTGGAACTCTCCCGGGGTACCCTCACACATATTATTTCCTCATTTAGTGGATATTTTCACAAAAAAGTGAAATTTTCAAAAATCCAGAAAATTGGCTGAAAACGACTAAATATTAAGGACTCGTTAGGCAAATCGCTCTGGAACTGAAATCGGAATGCTCACTGACATTTGCCCTATCTGAAAGTCTGATAAACGCCGGAAAAATGACTAAGTCGAAGAAAAAAATTTTTTCAACTTTTTTCTATTTTACCCCCGTGGGATATATATTCTACCCACACACATTTGGAACTCTCCTGGGGTACCCTCACACATATTATTCCCTCATTTAGTGGATACTTTCACAAAATAGTGAAATTTTCAAAAATTCCGAAAAATGGCTGAAAACGACTAAATATCAAGGACTCATTGGGTGAATCGCTCTGGAACTGAAATCGGAATGCTCACTGACATTTGCCCTATCTGAAAGTCTGATAAACGCCGGAAAAATGACTAAGTCCAAAAAAAATTTTCTTCAACTTTCTTCAATTTTACCCCCGTGGGATATATATTCTACCCACACACATTTGGAACCCTCCTGGGGTACCCTCACACATATTATTCCCTCATTTAGTGGATATTTTCACAAAATAGTGAAATTTTCAAAAATCCCGAAAAATGGCTGAAAACGACTAAATATCAAGGACTCATTGGGCGAATCGCTCTGGAACTGAAATCGGAATGCTCACTGACATTTGCCCTATCTGAAAGTCTGATAAACGCCGGAAAAATGACTAAGTCGAAGAAAAAATTTTTTTCAACTTTTTTCAATTTTACCCCCGTGGGATATATATTCTACCCACACACATTTGGAACTCTCCTGGGGTACCCTCACACATATTATTCCCTCATTTAGTGGATATTTTCACAAAAAAAGTGAAATTTTCAAAAATCCAGAAAATTGGCTAAAAATGACTAAATATCAAGGACTCATTAGGCGAATCGCTCTGGAACTGAAATCGGAATGCTCGCAGACATTTGCCCTATCTGAAAGTCTGATAAACGCCGGAAAAATGACTAAGTCCAAAAAAATTTTTTTTCAACTTTCTTCAATTTTACCCCCGTGGGATATATATTCTACCCACACACATTTGGAACTCTCCTGGGGTACCCTCACACATATTATTTCCTCATTTAGTGGATATTTTCACAAAAAAGTGAAATTTTCAAAAATACAGAAAATTGGCTGAAAACGACTGAATATTAAGGACTCATTGGGCAAATCGCTCTGGAACTGAAATCGGAACGCTCACTGACATTTCCCCTATCTGAAAGTCTGATAAACGCCGGAAAAATGACTAAGTCCAAGAAAAATTTTTTTTCAACTTTTTTCAATTTTACCCCCGTGGGATATATATTCTACCCACACACATTTGGAACTCTCCTGGGGTACCCTCACACATATTATTTCCTCATTTAGTGGATATTTTCACAAAAAAGTGAAATTTTCAAAAATCCAGAAAATTGGCTGAAAACGACTAAATATTAAGGACTCGTTGGGCAAATCGCTCTGGAACTGAAATCGGAACGCTCACTGACATTTCCCCTATCTGAAAGTCTGATAAACGCCGGAAAAATGACTAAGTCCAAGAAAATTTTTTTTTCAACTTTTTTCAATTTTACCCCCTTGGGATATATATTCTACCCACACACATTTGGAACCCTCCTGGGGTACCCTCACACATATTATTCCCTCATTTAGTGGATATTTTCACAAAATAGTGAAATTTTCAAAAATCCCGAAAAATGGATGAAAACGACTAAATATCAAGGACTCATTGGGCGAATCGCTCTGGAACTGAAATCGGAATGCTCACTGACATTTGCCCTATCTGAAAGTCTGATAAACGCCGGAAAAATGACTAAGTCGAAGAAAAAAATTTTTTCAACTTTTTTCTATTTTACCCCCGTGGGATATATATTCTACCCACACACATTTGGAACTCTCCTGGGGTACCCTCACACATATTATTCCCTCATTTAGTGGATATTTTCACAAAAAAGTGAAATTTTCAAAAATCCAGAAAATTGGCTGAAAACGACTAAATATCAACGACTCATTGGGCGAATCGCTCTGGAACTGAAATCGGAACGCTCACTCACATTTCCCCTATCTGAAAGTCTGATAAACGCCGGAAAAATGACTAAGTCCAAAAAAAAATTTTTTTCAACTTTTTTTAATTTTAGCCCCGTGGGATATATATTCTACCCATACACATTTGGAACTCTCCTGGGGTACCCTCACACATATTATTCCCTCATTTAGTGGATATTTTCACAAAAAAGTGAAATTTTCAAAAATCCAGAAAATTGGCTGAAAACGACTAAATATCAAGGACTCATTGGGCGAATCGCTCTGGAACTGAAATCGGAATGCTCACTGACATTTGCCCTATCTGAAAGTCTGATAAACGCCGGAAAAATGACTAAGTCGAAGAAAAAAATTTTTTCAACTTTTTTCTATTTTACCCCCGTGGGATATATATTCTACCCACACACATTTGGAACTCTCCTGGGGTACCCTCACACATATTATTCCCTCATTTAGTGGATATTTTCACAAAATAGTGAAATTTTCAAAAATCCCGAAAAATGGCTGAAAACGACTAAATATCAAGGACTCATTGGGTGAATCGCTCTGGAACTGAAATCGGAATGCTCACTGACATTTGCCCTATCTGAAAGTCTGATAAACGCCGGAAAAATGACTAAGTCGAAGAAAAAATTTTTTTCAACTTTTTTCAATTTTACCCCCGTGGGATATATATTCTACCCACACACATTTGGAACTCTCCTGGGGTACCCTCACACATATTATTCCCTCATTTAGTGGATATTTTCACAAAAAAGTGAAATTTTCAAAAATCCAGAAAATTGGCTAAAAATGACTAAATATCAAGGACTCATTAGGCGAATCGCTCTGGAACTGAAATCGGAATGCTCGCAGACATTTGCCCTATCTGAAAGTCTGATAAACGCCGGAAAAATGACTAAGTCCAAAAAAATTTTTTTTCAACTTTCTTCAATTTTACCCCCGTGGGATATATATTCTACCCACACACATTTGGAACTCTCCTGGGGTACCCTCACACATATTATTTCCTCATTTAGTGGATATTTTCACAAAAAAGTGAAATTTTCAAAAATCCAGAAAATTGGCTGAAAACGACTAAATATTAAGGACTCATTGGGCAAATCGCTCTGGAACTGAAATCGGAACGCTCACTGACATTTCCCCTATCTGAAAGTCTGATAAACGCCGGAAAAATAACTAAGTCCAAGAAAAAATTTTTTTCAACTTTTTACAATTTTACCCCCGTGGAATATATATTCTACCCACACATATTTGGAACCCTCCTGGGGTACCCTCACACATATTATTCCCTCATTTAGTGGATATTTTCACAAAAAAGTGAAATTTTCAAAAATCCATAAAAATTGGCTGAAAACGACTAAATATCAACGACTCATTGGGTGAATCGCTTTTGAACTGAAATCGGAACGCTCACTCACATTTCCCCTATCTGAAAGTCTGATAAACGGCGGAAAAATGACTAAGTCCAAAAAAAAATTTTTTTCAACTTTTTTTAATTTTACCCCTGTGGGATATATATTCTACCCACACACATTTGGACCTCTCCTGGGGTACCCTCACACATATTATTCCCTCATTTAGTGGATATTTTCACAAAAAAGTGAAATTTTCAAAAATCCCGAAAATTGGCTGAAAACGACTAAATATCAAGGACTCATTGGGCGAATCGCTCTGGAACTGAAATCTGAACGCTCACTGACATTTGCCCTATCTGAAAGTCTGATAAACGCCGGAAAAATGACTAAGTCCAAGAAAAATATGTTTTCAACTTTCTTCAATTTTACCCCCGTGGGATATATATTCTACCCACACACATTTGGAACCCTCCTGGGGTACCCTCACACATATTATTCCCTCATTTAGTGGATATTTTCACAAAAAAGTGAAATTTTCAAAAATCCAGAAAATTGGCTGAAAACGACTAAATATCAAGGACTCATTGGGCGAATCGCTCTTGAACTGAAATGGGAACGCTCACTGACATTTCCCCTATCTGAAAGTCTGATAAACGCCGGAAAAATGACTAAGTCCAAGAAAAATTTTTTTTCATCTTTTTTCAATTTTACCCCCGTGGGATATATATTCTACCCACACACATTTGGAACTCTCCTGGGGTACCCTCACACATATTATTCCCTCATTTAGTGGATATTTTCACAAAAAAGTGAAATTTTCAAAAATCCAGAAAATTGGCTAAAAACGACTAAATATCAAGGACTCATTAGGCGAAACGCTCTGGAACTGAAATCGGAATGCTCACAGACATTTGCCCTATCTGAAAGTCTGATAAACGCCGGAAAAATGACTAAGTCCAAAAAAAATTTTTTTTCAACTTTCTTCAATTTTACCCCCGTGGGATATATATTCTACCCACACACATTTGCAACTCTCCTGGGGTACCCTCACACATATTATTCCCTCATTTAGTGGATATTTTCACAAAAAAGTGAAATTTTCAAAAATCCAGAAAATTGGCTGAAAACGACTAAATATTATGGACTCATTGGGCAAATCGCTCTGGAACTGAAATCGGAACACTCACTGACATTTCCCCTTTCTGAAAGTCTGATAAACGCCGGAAAAATGACTAAGTCCAAGAAAAAATTTTTTTCAACTTTTTTCAATTTTACCCCCGCGGGATATATATTCTACCCACACACATTTGGAACCCTCCTGGGGTACCCTCACACATATTATTCCCTCATTTAGTGGATATTTTCACAAAATAGTGAAATTTTCAAAAATCCCGAAAAATGGCTGAAAACGACTAAATATCAAGGACTCATTGGGCGAATCGCTCTGGAACTGAAATCGGAATGCTCACTGACATTTGCCCTATCTGAAAGTCTGATAAATGCCGGAAAAATGACTAAGTCGAAGAAAAAATATTTTTCAACTTTTTTCTATTTTACCCCCGTGGGATATATATTCTACTCACACACATTTGGAACTCTTCTGGGGTACCCTCACACATATTATTCCCTCATTTAGTGGATATTTTCACAAAAAAGTGAAATTTTCAAAAATCCAGGAAATTGGCTAAAAACGACTAAATATCAAGGACTCATTAGGCGAATCGCTCTGGAACTGAAATCGGAATGCTCACTGACATTTGCCCTATCTGAAAGTCTGATAAACGTCGGAAAAATGACTAAGTCCAAGAAAAAAATTTTTTCAACTTTTTTCTATTTTACCCCCGTGGGATATATATTCTACCCACACACATTTGGAACTCTCCTGGGGTACCCTCACACATATTATTCCCTCATTTAGTGGATATTTTCACAAAATAGTGAAATTTTCAAAAATCCAGAAAATTGGCTGAAAACGACTAAATATCAACGACTCATTGGGCGAATCGCTCTGGAACTGAAATCGGAACGCTCACTCACATTTCCCCTATCTGAAAGTCTGATAAACGCCGGAAAAATGACTAAGTCCAAGAAAAAAATGTTTTCAACTTTCTTCAATTTTACCCCCGTGGGATATATATTCTACCCACACACATTTGGAACTCTCCTGGGGTACCCTCACACATATTATTCCCTCATTTAGTGGATATTTTCACAAAAAAGTGAAATTTTCCAAAATCCAGAAAATTGGCTGAAAACGACTAAATATTAAGGACTCATTGGGCAAATCGCTCTGGAACTGAAATCGGAACGCTCACTGACATTTCCCATATCTGAAAGTCTGATAAACGCCGGAAAAATGACTAAGTCCAAAAAAAAATTTTTTTCAACTTTCTTCAATTTTACCCCCGTGGGATATATATTCTACCCACACACATTTGGAACTCTCCTGGGGTACCCTCACACATATTATTCCCTCATTTAGTGGATATTTTCACAATAAAGTGAAATTTTCAAAAATCCAGAAAATTGGCTGAAAACGACTAAATATTAAGGACTCATTGGGCAAATCGCTCTGGAACTGAAATCGGAACGCTCACTGACATTTCCCCTATCTGAAAGTCTGATAAACGCTGGAAAAATGACTAAGTCGAAGAAAAAAATTTTTTCAACTTTTTTCTATTTTACCCCCGTGGGATATATATTCTACCCACACACATTTGGAACTCTCCTGGGGTACCTTCACACATATTATTCCCTCATTTAGTGGATATTTTCACAAAAAAATGAAATTTTCAAAAATCCCGAAAATTGGCTAAAAACGACTAAATATCAAGGACTCATTAGGCGAATCGCTCTGGAACTGAAATCGGAATGCTCACTGACATTTGCCCTATCTGAAAGTCTGATAAACGCCAGAAAAATGACTAAGTCGAAGAAAAAAATTTTTTCAACTTTTTTCTATTTTACCCCTGTGGGATATATATTCTACCCACACACATTTGGAACTCTCCTGGGGTACGCTCACACATATTATTCCCTCATTTAGTGGATATTTTCACAAAAAAGTGAAATTTTCAAAAATCCAGAAAATTGGCTGAAAACGACTAAATATCAACGACTCATTGGGCGAATCGCTCTGGAACTGAAATCGGAACGCTCACTCACATTTCCCCTATCTGAAAGTCTGATAAACGCTGGAAAAATGACTAAGTCGAAGAAAAAAATTTTTTCAACTTTTTTCTATTTTACCCCCGTGGGATATATATTCTACCCACACACATTTGGAACTCTCCTGGGGTACCTTCACACATATTATTCCCTCATTTAGTGGATATTTTCACAAAAAAGTGAAATTTTCAAAAATCCCGAAAATTGGCTAAAAACGACTAAATATCAAGGACTCATTAGTCGAATCGCTCTGGAACTGAAATCGGAATGCTCACTGACATTTGCCCTATCTGAAAGTCTGATAAACGCCGGAAAAATGACTAAGTCGAAGAAAAAAATTTTTTCAACTTTTTTCTATTTTACCCCTGTGGGATATATATTCTACCCACACACATTTGGAACTCTCCTGGGGTACCCTCACACATATTATTCCCTCATTTAGTGGATATTTTCACAAAAAAGTGAAATTTTCAAAAATCCAGAAAATTGGCTGAAAACGACTAAATATTAAGGACTCATTGGGCAAATCGCTCTGGAACTGAAATCGGAATGCTCACTGACATTTCCCCTATCTGAAAGTCTGATAAACGCCGGAAAAATGACTAAGTCCAAGAAAATTTTTTTTTCAACTTTTTTCAATTTTACCCCCGTGGGATATATATTCTACCCACACACATTTGGAACCCTCCTGGGGTACCCTCACACATATTATTCCCTCATTTAGTGGATATTTTCACAAAATAGTGAAATTTTCAAAAATCCCGAAAAATGGCTGAAAACGACTAAATATCAAGGACTCATTGGGCGAATCGCTCTGGAACTGAAATCGGAATGCTCACTGACATTTGCCCTATCTGAAAGTCTGATAAACGCCGGAAAAATGACTAAGTCCAAGAAAAAAAATTTTTAAACTTTTTTCAATTTTACCCCCGTGGGATATATATTCTACCCACACACATTTGGAACTCTCCTGGGGTACCCTCACACATATTATTTCCTCATTTAGTGGATATTTTAACAAAAAAGTGAAATTTTCAAAAATCCAGAAAATTGGCTGAAAACGACTAAATATTAAGGACTCATTGGGCAAATCGCTCTGGAACTGAAATCGGGATGCTCACTGACATTTCCCCTATCTGAAAGTCTGATAAACGCCGGAAAAATGACTAAGTCCAAGAAAAAAATGTTTTCAACTTTTTTCAATTTTACCTCCGTGGGATATATATTATACCCACACACATTTGGAACTCTCCTGGGGTACCCTCACACATATTATTCCCTCATTTAGTGGATATTTTCACAAAAAAAGTGAAATTTTCAAAAATCCAGAAAATTGGCTGAAAGCGACTAAATATCAAGGACTCATTGGGCGAATCACTCTGGAACTGAAATCGGAATGCTCACTGACAGTTGCCCTATCTGAAAGTCTGATAAACGCCGGAAAAATTACTAACTCCAAAAAAAAATTTTTTCAAGTTTTTTCAATTTTACCCCCGTGGGATATATATTCTACCCACACACATTTGGAACTCTCCTGGGGTACCCTCACATATATTATTCCCTCATTTAGTGGATATTTTCACAAAAAAAGTGAAATTTTCAAAAATCCAGAAAATTGGCTGAAAACGACTAAATATTAAGGACTCATTGGGCAAATCGCTCTGGAACTGAAATCGGGATGCTCACTGACATTTCCCCTATCTGAAAGTCTGATAAACGCCGGAAAAATGACTAAGTCCAAAAAAAATTTTTTTTCAACTTTCTTCAATTTTACCCCCGTTGGATATATATTCTACCCACACACATTTGGAACTCTCCTGGGGTACCCTCACACATATTATTCCCTCATTTAGTGGATATTTTCACAAAAAAGTGAAATTTTCAAAAATCCATAAAATTGGGTGAAAACGACTAAATATCAAGGACTCATTGGGCGAATCGCTCTGGAACTGAAATCGAAATGCTCACAGACATTTGCCCTATCTGAAAGTCTGATAAACGCCAGAAAAATGACTAAGTCCAAGAAAAAAATGTTTTCAACCTTTTTCAATTTTACCCCCGTGGGATATATATTCTACCCACACACATTTGGAACCCTCCTGGGGTACCCTCACACATATTATTCCCTCATTTAGTGGATATTTTCACAAAAAAGTGAAATTTTCAAAAAATCCAGAAAATTGGCTGAAAACGACTAAATATCAATTACTCATTGGGCGAATCGCTCTGGAACTGAAATAAGAATGCTCACTGACATTTCCCCTATCTGAAAGTCTGATAAACGCCGTAAAAATGACTAAGTCCAAGAAAAAAATGTTTTCAACTTTTTTAAATTTTACCTCCGTGGGATATATATTATACCCACACACATTTGGAACTCTCCAGGGGTACCCTCACACATATTATTCCCTCATTTAGTGGATATTTTCACAAAAAAAGTGAAATTTTCAAAAATCCAGAAAATTGGCTGAAAGCGACTAAATATCAAGGACTCATTGGGCGAATCACTCTGGAACTGAAATCGGAACGCTCACTGACAGTTGCCCTATCTGAAAGTCTGATAAACGCCGGAAAAATGACTAAGTCCAAAAAAATTTTTTTTCAACTTTCTTCAATTTTACCCCCGTGGGATATATATTCTACCCACACACATTTGGAACTCTCTTGGGGTACCCTCACACATATTATTCCCTCATTTAGTGGATATTTTCACAAAAAAAGTGAAATTTTTAAAAAACCAGAAAATTGGCTGAAAGCGACTAAATATCAAGGACTCATTGGGCGAATCACTCTGGAACTGAAATCGGAACGCTCACTGACAGTTGCCCTATCTGAAAGTCTGATAAACGCCGGAAAAATGACTAAGTCCAAAAAAATTTTTTTTCAACTTTCTTCAATTTTACCCCCGTGGGATATATATTCTACCCACACACATTTGGAACTCTCTTGGGGTACCCTCACACATATTATTCCCTCATTTAGTGGATATTTTCACAAAAAAAGTGAAAATTTCAAAAATCCAGAAAATTGGCTGAAAACGACTAAATATTAAGGACTCATTGGGCAAATCGCTCTGGAACTGAAATCGGAACGCTCACTGACATTTCCCCTATCTGAAAGTCTGATAAACGCCCGAAAAATGACTAAGTCCAAGAAAAAATTTTTTTCAACTTTTTTCAATTTTACCCCTGTGGGATATATATTCTACCCACACACATTTGGAACCCTCCTGGGGTACCCTCACATATATTATTCCCTCATTTAGTGGATATTTTCACAAAAAAAGTGAAATTTTCAAAAATCCAGAAAATTGGCTGAAAATGACTAAATATTAAGGACTCATTGGGCAAATCTCTCTGGAACTGAAATCGGGACGCTCACTGACATTTCCCCTATCTGAAAGTCTGATATACGCCGGAAAAATGACTAAGTCCAAAAAAAAATTTTTTTCAACTTTTTTTAATTTTACCCCCGTGGGATATATATTCTACCCACACACATTTGGAACTCTCCTGGGGTACCCTCACACATATTATTCCCTCATTTAGTGGATATTTTCACAAAAAAGTGAAATTTTCAAAAATCCAGAAAATTGGCTGAAAACGACTAAATATCAAGGACTCATTGGGCGAATCGCTCTGGAACTGAAATCGAAATGCTCACAGACATTTGCCCTATCTGAAAGTCTGATAAACGCCGGAAAAATGACTAACTCCAAAAAAAAATTTTTTCAACTTTTTTCAATTTTACCCCCGTGGGATATATATTCTACCCACACACATTTGGAACTCTCCTGGGGTACCCTCACACATATTATTCCCTCATTTAGTGGATATTTTCACAAAAAAGTGAAATTTTCAAAAATCCAGAAAATTGGCTGAAAACGACTAAATATCAAGGACTCTTTGGGAGAATTGCTCTGGAACTGAAATCGGAACTCTCTCTGACATTTCCCCTATCTGAAAGTCTGATAAACGCCGGAAAAATGACTAAGTCCAAGAAAAATTTTTTTTCAACTTTTTTCAATTTTACCCCCGTGGGATATATATTCTACCCACACACATTTGCAACTCTCCTGGGGTACCCTCACACATATTATTCCCTCATTTAGTGGATATTTTCACAAAAAAGTGAAATTTTCAAGAATCCAGAAAATTGGCTAAAAACGACTAAATATCAAGGACTCATTAGGCGAATCGCTCTGGAACTGAAATCAGAACGCTCACTGACAGTTGCCCTATCTGAAAGTCTGATAAACGCCGGAAAAATGACTAACTCCAAAAAAAAATGTTTTCAACTTTTTTCAATTTTACCCCCGTGGGATATATATTCTACCCACACACATTTGGAACTCTCCTGGGGTACCCTCACACATATTATTCCCTCATTTAGTGGATATTTTCACAAAAAAGTGAAATTTTCAAAAATCCAGAAAATTGGCTGAAAACGACTAAATATCAAGGACCCTTTGGGCGAATTGCTCTGGAACTGAAATCGGAACACTCACTGACATTTCCCCTATCTGAAAGTCTGATAAACGCAGGAAAAATTACTAAGTCCAAAAAAATTTTTTTTTCAACTTTCTTCAATTTTACCCCCGTGGGATATATATTCTACCCACACACATTTGGAACCCTCCTGGGGTACCCTCACATATATTATTCCCTCATTTACTGGATATTTTCACAAAAAAGTGAAATTTTCAAAAATCCAGAAAATTGGCTAAAAACGACTAAATATCAAGGACTCATTGGGCAAATCTCTCTGGAACTGAAATCGGGATGCTCACTGACATTTGCCCTATCTGAAAGTCTGATAAACGCCGGAAAAATGACTAACTCCCAAAAAAAATTTTTTCAACTTTTTTCAATTTTACCCCCGTGGGATATATATTCTACCCACACACATTTGGAACTCTCCTGGGGTACCCTCACACATATTATTCCCTCATTTAGTGGATATTTTCAGAAAAAAGTGAAATTTTCAAAAATCCAGAAAATTGGCTGAAAACGACTAAATATCAAGGACTCTTTGGGAGAATTGCTCTGGAACTGAAATCGGAACGCTCACTGACATTTCCCCTATCTGAAAGTCTGATAAACGCCGGAAAAATGACTAAGTCCAAGAAAAAAATTTTTTCAACTTTTTTCAATTTTACCCCCGTGGGATATATATTCTACCCACACACATTTGGAACCCTCCTGGGGTACCCTCACACATATTATTAACTCATTTAGTGGATATTTTCACAAAAAAGTGAAATTTTCAAAAATCCAGATAATTGGATGAAAATGACTAAATATCAAGGACTCATTGGGCGAATCGCTCTGGAGCTGAAATCGGAACGCTCACTGACATTTCCCCTATCTGAAAGTCTGATAAACGCCGGAAAAATTACTACGTCAAAAAAAATTTTTTTTTAAACTTTTCTCAATTTTACCCCCGTGGGATATATATTCTACCCACACACATTTGGAACTCTCCTGGGGTACCCTCACACATATTATTCCCTCATTTAGTGGATATTTTCACAAAAAAGTGAAATTTTCAAAAAATCCAGAAAATTGGCTGAAAACGACTAAATATCAAGGACTCATTGAGCGAATCGCTCTGGAACTGAAATCGGAATGCTCACTGACATTTCCCCTATCTGAAAGTCTGATAGACGCCGGAAAAATGACTCAGTCCAAGAAAAAAATTTTTTCAACTTTTCTCAATTTTACCCCCGCTGGATATATATTTTACCCACACACATTTAGAATTCTCCTGGGGTACCCTCACACATATTATTCCCTCATTTAGTGGATATTTTCACAAAAAAGTGAAATTTTCAAAAATCCAGGAAATTGGCTGAAAACGACTAAATATCAAGGACTCATTGGGCGAATCGCTCTGGAACTGAAATCGGAACGCTCACTGACATTTCCCTATCTGAAAGTCTGATAAACGCCGGAAAAATGACTAAGTCAAAAAAAAATTTTTTTTCAACTTTTCTCAATTTTACCCCCGTGGGATATATATTCTACCCACACACTTTTGGAAATCTCCTGGGGTACCCTCACACATATTGTTCCCTCATTTAGTGGATATTTTCACAAAAAAGTGAAATTTTCAAAAATCCAGAAAATTGGCTGAAAACGACTAAATATTAAGGACTTATTGGGCAAATCGCTCTGGAACTGAAATCGGAATGCTCACTGACATTTGCCATATCTGAAAGTCTGATAAACGCCGGAAAAATGACTGAGTCAAAAAATAAATTTTTTTCAACTTTTCTCAATTTTATCCCCGTGGGATATATATTCTACCCACACACATTTGGAACTCTCCTGGGGTACCCTCATACATATTATTCCCTCATTTAGTGGATATTTTCACAAAAAAGTGAAATTTTCAAAAATCCAGAAAATTGGCTAAAAACGACTAAATATCTATGACTCATTAGGCGAATCGCTCTGGAACTGAAATCGGAATGCTCACAGACATTTGCCCTATCTGAAAGTCTGATAAACGCCGGAAAAATTACTAAGTCCAAGAAAAAATTTTTTTTCAACTTTTTTCAATTTTACCCCCGTGGGATATATATTCTACCCACACACATTTGGAACTCTCCTGGGGTACCCTCACACATATTATTCCCTCATTTAGTGGATATTTTCACAAAAAAGTGAAATTTTCAAAAATCCAGAAAATTGGCTAAAAACGACTAAATATCAAGGACTCATTAGGCGAATCGCTCTGGAACTGAAATCGGAATGCTCACAGACATTTGTCCTATATGAAAGTCTGATAAACGCCGGAAAAATGACTAAGTCCAAAAAAATTTTTTTTCAACTTTCTTCAATTTTACCCCCGTGGGATATATATTCTACCCACACACATTTGGAACTCTCTTGGGGTACCCTCACACATATTATTCCCTCATTTAGTGGATATTTTCACAAAAAAGTGAAATTTTCAAAAATCCAGAAAATTGGCTGAAAACGACTAAATATTAAGGACTCATTGGGCAAATCGCTCTGGAACTGAAATCGGAACGCTCACTGACATTTCCCCTATCTGAAAGTCTGATAAACGCCCGAAAAATGACTAAGTCCAAGAAAAAATTTTTTTCAACTTTTTTCAATTTTACCCCCGTGGGATATATATTCTACCCACACACATTTGGAACCCTCCTGGGGTACCCTCACATATATTATTCCCTCATTTAGTGGATATTTTCACAAAAAAAGTGAAATTTTCAAAAATCCAGAAAATTGGCTGAAAATGACTAAATATTAAGGACTCATTGGGCAAATCTCTCTGGAACTGAAATCGGGACGCTCACTGATATTTCCCCTATCTGAAAGTCTGATATACGCCGGAAAAATGACTAAGTCTAAAAAAAAATTTTTTCAACTTTTTTTAATTTTACCCCCGTGGGATATATATTCAACCCACACACATTTGGAACTCTCCTGGGGTACCCTCACACATATTATTCCCTCATTTAGTGGATATTTTCACAAAAAAGTGAAATTTTCAAAAATCCAGAAAATTGGCTGAAAACGACTAAATATCAAGGACTCATTGGGCGAATCGCTCTGGAACTGAAATCGAAATGCTCACAGACATTTGCCCTATCTGAAAGTCTGATAAACGCCGGAAAAATGACTAAGTCCAAGAAAAAAATGTTTTCAACTTTTTTCAATTTTACCCCCGTGGGATATATATTCTACCCACACACATTTGGAACCCTCCTGGGGTACCCTCACACATATTATTCCCTCATTTAGTGGATATTTTCACAAAAAAGTGAAATTTTCAAAAATCCAGAAAATTGGCTAAAAACGACTAAATATCAAGGACTCATTAGGCGAATCGCTCTGGAACTGAAATCGGAATGCTCACAGACATTTGTCCTATATGAAAGTCTGATAAACGCCGGAAAAATGACTAAGTCCAAAAAAATTTTTTTTCAACTTTCTTCAATTTTACCCCCGTGGGATATATATTCTACCCACACACATTTGGAACTCTCTTGGGGTACCCCCACACATATTATTCCCTCATTTAGTGGATATTTTCACAAAAAAGTGAAATTTTCAAAAATCCAGAAAATTGGCTGAAAACGACTAAATATTAAGGACTCATTGGGCAAATCGCTCTGGAACTGAAATCGGAACGCTCACTGACATTTCCCCTATCTGAAAGTCTGATAAACGCCCGAAAAATGACTAAGTCCAAGAAAAAATTTTTTTCAACTTTTTTCAATTTTACCCCCGTGGGATATATATTCAACCCACACACATTTGGAACTCTCCTGGGGTACCCTCACACATATTATTCCCTCATTTAGTGGATATTTTCACAAAAAAGTGAAATTTTCAAAAATCCAGAAAATTGGCTGAAAACGACTAAATATCAAGGACTCATTGGGCGAATCGCTCTGGAACTGAAATCGAAATGCTCACAGACATTTGCCCTATCTGAAAGTCTGATAAACGCCGGAAAAATGACTAAGTCCAAGAAAAAAATGTTTTCAACTTTTTTCAATTTTAACCCCGTGGGATATATATTCTACCCACACACATTTGGAACTCTCCTGGGGTACCCTCACACTTATTATTCCCTCATTTAGTGGATATTTTCACAAAAAAGTGAAATTTTCAAAAATCCAGAAAATTGGCTGAAAACGACTAAATATCAAGGACTCATTGGGCGAATCGCTCTGGAACTGAAATCGAAATGCTCACAGACATTTGCCCTATCTGAAAGTCTGATAAACGCCGGAAAAATGACTAAGTCCAAGAAAAAAATGTTTTCAACTTTTTTCAATTTTACCCCCGTGGGATATATATTCTACCCACACACATTTGGAACCCTCCTGGGGAACCCTCACACATATTATTCCCTCATTTAGTGGATATTTTCACAAAAAAGTGAAATTTTCAAAAAATCCAGAAAATTGGCTGAAAACGACTAAATATCAATTACTCATTGGGCGAATCGCTCTGGAACTGAAATAAGAATGCTCACTGACATTTCCCCTATCTGAAAGTCTGATAAACGCCGGAAAAATGACTAAGTCCAAGAAAAAAATGTTTTCAACTTTTTTCAATTTTACCCCCGTGGGATATATATTATACCCACACACATTTGGAACTCTCCTGGGGTACCCTCACACATATTATTCCCTCATTTAGTGGATATTTTCACAAAAAAAGTGAAATTTTCAAAAATCCAGAAAATTGGCTGAAAGCGACTAAATATCAAGGACTCATTGGGCGAATCACTCTGGAACTGAAATCGGAACGCTCACTGACAGTTGCCCTATCTGAAAGTCTGATAAACGCCGGAAAAATTACTAAGTCCAAGAAAAAATTTTTTTCAACTTTTTTCAATTTTACCCCCGTGGGATATATATTCTACCCACACACATTTGGAAATCTCCTGGGGTACCCTCACACATATTATTCCCTCATTTAGTGGATATTTTCACAAAAAAGTGAAATTTTCAAAAATCCAGAAAATTGGCTAAAAACGACTAAATATCTATGACTCATTAGGCGAATCGCTCTGGAACTGAAATCGGAATGCTCACAGACATTTGCCCTATCTGAAAGTCTGATAAACGCCGGAAAAATGACTAAGTACAAAAAAAATTTTTTTCAACTTTCTTCAATTTTACCCCCGTGGGATATATATTCTACCCACACACATTTGGAACTCTCTTGGGGTACCCTCACACATATTATTCCCTCATTTAGTGGATATTTTCACAAAAAAGTGAAATTTTCAAAAATCCAGAAAATTGGCTAAAAACGACTAAATATCTATGACTCATTAGGCGAATCGCTCTGGAACTGAAATCGGAATGCTCACAGACATTTGCCCTATCTGAAAGTCTGATAAACGCCGGAAAAATGACAAAGTACAAAAAAAATTTTTTTTCAACTTTCTTCAATTTTACCCCCGTGGGATATATATTCTACCCACACACATTTGGAACTCTCCTGGGGTACCCTCACACATATTATTCCCTCATTTAGTGGATATTTTCACAAAAAAGTGAAATTTTCAAAAATCCAGAAAATTGGCTGAAAATGACTAAATATCAAGGACTCATTGGGCGAATCGCTCTGGAAATGAAATCGAAATGCTCACAGACATTTGCCCTATCTGAAAGTCTGATAAACGCCGTAAAAATGACTAAGTCCAAGAAAAAAATGTTTTCAACTTTTTTCAATTTTACCCCCGTGGGATATATATTCTACCCACACACATTTGGAACCCTCCTGGGGTACCCTCACACATATTATTCCCTCATTTAGTGGATATTTTCACAAAAAAGTGAAATTTTCAAAAAATCCAGAAAATTGGCTGAAAACGACTAAATATCAATTACTCATTGGGCGAATCGCTCTGGAACTGAAATAAGAATGCTCACTGACATTTCCCCTATCTGAAAGTCTGATAAACGCTGGAAAAATGACTAAGTCCAAGAAAAAAATGTTTTCAACTTTTTTCAATTTTACCCCCGTGGGATATATATTATACCCACACACATTTGGAACTCTCCTGGGGTACCCTCACACATATTATTCCCTCATTTAGTGGATATTTTGACAAAAAAGTGAAATTTTCAAAAATCCAGAAAATTGGCTGAAAACGACTAAATATCAAGGACTCATTGGGCGAATCGCTCTGGAACTGAAATCGAAATGCTCACAGACATTTGCCCTATCTGAAAGTCTGATAAACGCCGGAAAAATGACTAAGTCCAAGAAAAAAATGTTTTCAACTTTTTTCAATTTTACCCCCGTGGGATATATATTCTACCCACACACATTTGGGAACCCTCCTGGGGTACCCTCACACATATTATTCCCTCATTTAGTGGATATTTTCACAAAAAAGTGAAATTTTCAAAAATCCAGAAAATTGGCTAAAAACGACTAAATATCAAGGACTCATTAGGCGAATCGCTCTGGAACTGAAATCGGAATGCTCACAGACATTTGTCCTATATGAAAGTCTGATAAACGCCGGAAAAATGACTAAGTCCAAAAAAATTTTTTTTCAACTTTCTTCAATTTTACCCCCGTGGGATATATATTCTACCCACACACATTTGGAACTCTCTTGGGGTACCCTCACACATATTATTCCCTCATTTAGTGGATATTTTCACAAAAAAGTGAAATTTTCAAAAATCCAGAAAATTGGCTGAAAACGACTAAATATTAAGGACTCATTGGGCAAATCGCTCTGGAACTGAAATCGGAACGCTCACTGACATTTCCCCTATCTGAAAGTCTGATAAACGCCCGAAAAATGACTAAGTCCAAGAAAAAATTTTTTTCAACTTTTTTCAATTTTACCCCCGTGGGATATATATTCAACCCACACACATTTGGAACTCTCCTGGGGTACCCTCACACATATTATTCCCTCATTTAGTGGATATTTTTACAAAAAAGTGAAATTTTCAAAAATCCAGAAAATTGGCTGAAAACGACTAAATATCAAGGACTCATTGGGCGAATCGCTCTGGAACTGAAATCGAAATGCTCACAGACATTTGCCCTATCTGAAAGTCTGATAAACGCCGGAAAAATGACTAAGTCCAAGAAAAAAATGTTTTCAACTTTTTTCAATTTTACCCCCGTGGGATATATATTCTACCCACACACATTTGGAACTCTCCTGGGGTACCCTCACACATATTATTCCCTCATTTAGTGGATATTTTCACAAAAAAGTGAAATTTTCAAAAATCCAGAAAATTGGCTGAAAACGACTAAATATCAAGGACTCATTGGGCGAATCGCTCTGGAACTGAAATCGAAATGCTCACAGACATTTGCCCTATCTGAAAGTCTGATAAACGCCGGAAAAATGACTAAGTCCAAGAAAAAAATGTTTTCAACTTTTTTCAATTTTACCCCCGTGGGATATATATTCTACCCACACACATTTGGAACCCTCCTGGGGTACCCTCACACATATTATTCCCTCATTTAGTGGATATTTTCACAAAAAAGTGAAATTTTCAAAAAATCCAGAAAATTGGCTGAAAACGACTAAATATCAATTACTCATTGGGCGAATCGCTCTGGAACTGAAATAAGAATGCTCACTGACATTTCCCCTATCTGAAAGTCTGATAAACGCCGGAAAAATGACTAAGTCCAAGAAAAAAATGTTTTCAACTTTTTTCAATTTTACCCCCGTGGGATATATATTATACCCACACACATTTGGAACTCTCCTGGGGTACCCTCACACATATTATTCCCTCATTTAGTGGATATTTTCACAAAAAAAGTGAAATTTTCAAAAATCCAGAAAATTGGCTGAAAGCGACTAAATATCAAGGACTCATTGGGCGAATCACTCTGGAACTGAAATCAGAACGCTCACTGACAGTTGCCCTATCTGAAAGTCTGATAAACGCCGGAAAAATTACTAAGTCCAAGAAAAAAATTTTTTCAACTTTTTTCAATTTTACCCCCGTGGGATATATATTCTACCCACACACATTTGGAAATCTCCTGGGGTACCCTCACACATATTATTCCCTCATTTAGTGGATATTTTCACAAAAAAGTGAAATTTTCAAAAATCCAGAAAATTGGCTAAAAACGACTAAATATCTATGACTCATTAGGCGAATCGCTCTGGAACTGAAATCGGAATGCTCACAGACATTTGCCCTATCTGAAAGTCTGATAAACGCCGGAAAAATGACTAAGTACAAAAAAAATTTTTTTCAACTTTCTTCAATTTTACCCCCGTGGGATATATATTCTACCCACACACATTTGGAACTCTCTTGGGGTACCCTCACACATATTATTCCCTCATTTAGTGGATATTTTCACAAAAAAGTGAAATTTTCAAAAATCCAGAAAATTGGCTAAAAACGACTAAATATCTATGACTCATTAGGCGAATCGCTCTGGAACTGAAATCGGAATGCTCACAGACATTTGCCCTATCTGAAAGTCTGATAAACGCCGGAAAAATGACTAAGTACAAAAAAAATTTTTTTTCAACTTTCTTCAATTTTACCCCCGTGGGATATATATTCTACCCACACACATTTGGAACTCTCCTGGGGTACCCTCACACATATTATTCCCTCATTTAGTGGATATTTTTACAAAAAAGTGAAATTTTCAAAAATCCAGAAAATTGGCTGAAAACGACTAAATATCAAGGACTCATTGGGCGAATCGCTCTGGAACTGAAATCGAAATGCTCACAGACATTTGCCCTATCTGAAAGTCTGATAAACGCCGTAAAAATGACTAAGTCCAAGAAAAAAATGTTTTCAACTTTTTTCAATTTTACCCCCGTGGGATATATATTCTACCCACACACATTTGGAACCCTCCTGGGGTACCCTCACACATATTATTCCCTCATTTAGTGGATATTTTCACAAAAAAGTGAAATTTTCAAAAAATCCAGAAAATTGGCTGAAAACGACTAAATATCAATTACTCATTGGGCGAATCGCTCTGGAACTGAAATAAGAATGCTCACTGACATTTCCCCTATCTGAAAGTCTGATAAACGCTGGAAAAATGACTAAGTCCAAGAAAAAAATGTTTTCAACTTTTTTCAATTTTACCCCCGTGGGATATATATTATACCCACACACATTTGGAACTCTCCTGGGGTACCCTCACACATATTATTCCCTCATTTAGTGGATATTTTCACAAAAAAAGTGAAATTTTCAAAAATCCAGAAAATTGGCTGAAAGCGACTAAATATCAAGGACTCATTGGGCGAATCACTCTGGAACTGAAATCGGAACGCTCACTGACAGTTGCCCTATCTGAAAGTCTGATAAACGCCGGAAAAATTACTAAGTCCAAGAAAAAAATTTTTTCAACTTTTTTCAATTTTACCCCCGTGGGATATATATTCTACCCACACACATTTGGAAATCTCCTGGGGTACCCTCACACATATTATTCCCTCATTTAGTGGATATTTTCACAAAAAAGTGAAATTTTCAAAAATCCAGAAAATTGGCTAAAAACGACTAAATATCAAGGACTCATTAGGCAAATCGCTCTGGAACTGAAATCGGAATGCTCACAGACATTTGCCCTATCTGAAAGTCTGATAAACGCCGGAAAAATGACTAAGTCCAAAAAAATTTTTTTTTCAACTTTCTTCAATTTTACCCCCGTGGGATATATATTCTACCCACACACATTTGCAACTCTCCTGGGGTACCCTCACACATATTATTCCCTCATTTAGTGGATATTTTCACAAAAAAGTGAAATTTTCAAAAATCCAGAAAATTGGCTGAAAACGACTAAATATTAAGGACTCATTGGGCAAATCGCTCTGGAACTGAAATCGGAACGCTCACTGACATTTCCCCTATCTGAAAGTCTGATAAACGCCGGAAAAATGACTAAGTCCAAGAAAAAATTTTTTTCAACTTTTTTCAATTTTACCCCCGTGGGATATATATTCTACCCACACACATTTGGAACCCTCCTGGGGTACCCTCACATATATTATTCCCTCATTTAGTGGATATTTTCACAAAAAAGTGAAATTTTCAAAAATCCAGAAAATTGGCTGAAAATGACTAAATATTAAGGACTCATTGGGCAAATCTCTCTGGAACTGAAATCGGGACGCTCACTGACATTTCCCCTATCTGAAAGTCTGATAAACGCCGGAAAAATGACTAAGTCCAAAAAAAATTTTTTTTCAACTTTCTTCAATTTTACCCCCGTGGGATATATATTCTACCCACACACATTTGGAACTCTCCTGGGGTACCCTCACACATATTATTCCCTCATTTAGTGGATATTTTCACAAAAAAGTGAAATTTTCAAAAATCCAGAAAATTGGCTGAAAACGACTAAATATCAAGGACTCATTGGGCGAATCGCTCTGGAACTGAAATCGAAATGCTCACAGACATTTGCCCTATCTGAAAGTCTGATAAACGCCGGAAAAATGACTAAGTCCAAGAAAAAAATGTTTTCAACTTTTTTCAATTTTACCCCCGTGGGATATATATTCTACCCACACACATTTGGAACCCTCCTGGGGTACCCTCACACATATTATTCCCTCATTTAGTGGATATTTTCACAAAAAAGTGACATTTTCAAAAAATCCAGAAAATTGGCTGAAAACGACTAAATATCAATTACTCATTGGGCGAATCGCTCTGGAACTGAAATAAGAATGCTCACTGACATTTCCCCTATCTGAAAGTCTGATAAACGCTGGAAAAATGACTAAGTCCAAGAAAAAAATGTTTTCAACTTTTTTCAATTTTACCCCCGTGGGATATATATTATACCCACACACATTTGGAACTCTCCTGGGGTACCCTCACACATATTATTCCCTCATTTAGTGGATATTTTCACAAAAAAGTGAAATTTTCAAAAAATCCAGAAAATTGGCTGAAAACGACTAAATATCAATTACTCATTGGGCGAATCGCTCTGGAACTGAAATAAGAATGCTCACTGACATTTCCCCTATCTGAAAGTCTGATAAACGCCGGAAAAATGACTAAGTCCAAGAAAAAAATGTTTTCAACTTTTTTCAATTTTACCCCCGTGGGATATATATTATACCCACACACATTTGGAACTCTCCTGGGGTACCCTCACACATATTATTCCCTCATTTAGTGGATATTTTCACAAAAAAAGTGAAATTTTCAAAAATCCAGAAAATTGGCTGAAAGCGACTAAATATCAAGGACTCATTGGGCGAATCACTCTGGAACTGAAATCAGAACGCTCACTGACAGTTGCCCTATCTGAAAGTCTGATAAACGCCGGAAAAATTACTAAGTCCAAGAAAAAAATTTTTTCAACTTTTTTCAATTTTACCCCCGTGGGATATATATTCTACCCACACACATTTGGAAATCTCCTGGGGTACCCTCACACATATTATTCCCTCATTTAGTGGATATTTTCACAAAAAAGTGAAATTTTCAAAAATCCAGAAAATTGGCTAAAAACGACTAAATATCTATGACTCATTAGGCGAATCGCTCTGGAACTGAAATCGGAATGCTCACAGACATTTGCCCTATCTGAAAGTCTGATAAACGCCGGAAAAATGACTAAGTACAAAAAAAATTTTTTTCAACTTTCTTCAATTTTACCCCCGTGGGATATATATTCTACCCACACACATTTGGAACTCTCTTGGGGTACCCTCACACATATTATTCCCTCATTTAGTGGATATTTTCACAAAAAAGTGAAATTTTCAAAAATCCAGAAAATTGGCTAAAAACGACTAAATATCTATGACTCATTAGGCGAATCGCTCTGGAACTGAAATCGGAATGCTCACAGACATTTGCCCTATCTGAAAGTCTGATAAACGCCGGAAAAATGACTAAGTACAAAAAAAATTTTTTTTCAACTTTCTTCAATTTTACCCCCGTGGGATATATATTCTACCCACACACATTTGGAACTCTCCTGGGGTACCCTCACACATATTATTCCCTCATTTAGTGGATATTTTCACAAAAAAGTGAAATTTTCAAAAATCCAGAAAATTGGCTGAAAATGACTAAATATTAAGGACTCATTGGGCAAATCTCTCTGGAACTGAAATCGGGACGCTCACTGACATTTCCCCTATCTGAAAGTCTGATAAACGCCGGAAAAATGACTAAGTCCAAAAAAAATTTTTTTTCAACTTTCTTCAATTTTACCCCCGTGGGATATATATTCTACCCACACACATTTGGAACTCTCCTGGGGTACCCTCACACATATTATTCCCTCATTTAGTGGATATTTTCACAAAAAAGTGAAATTTTCAAAAATCCAGAAAATTGGCTGAAAACGACTAAATATCAAGGACTCATTGGGCGAATCGCTCTGGAACTGAAATCGAAATGCTCACAGACATTTGCCCTATCTGAAAGTCTGATAAACGCCGGAAAAATGACTAAGTCCAAGAAAAAAATGTTTTCAACTTTTTTCAATTTTACCCCCGTGGGATATATATTCTACCCACACACATTTGGAACCCTCCTGGGGTACCCTCACACATATTATTCCCTCATTTAGTGGATATTTTCACAAAAAAGTGACATTTTCAAAAAATCCAGAAAATTGGCTGAAAACGACTAAATATCAATTACTCCTTGGGCGAATCGCTCTGGAACTGAAATAAGAATGCTCACTGACATTTCCCCTATCTGAAAGTCTGATAAACGCTGGAAAAATGACTAAGTCCAAGAAAAAAATGTTTTCAACTTTTTTCAATTTTACCCCCGTGGGATATATATTATACCCACACACATTTGGAACTCTCCTGGGGTACCCTCACACATATTATTCCCTCATTTAGTGGATATTTTCACAAAAAAAGTGAAATTTTCAAAAATCCAGAAAATTGGCTGAAAGCGACTAAATATCAAGGACTCATTGGGCGAATCACTCTGGAACTGAAATCGGAACGCTCACTGACAGTTGCCCTATCTGAAAGTCTGATAAACGCCGGAAAAATTACTAAGTCCAAGAAAAAAATTTTTTCAACTTTTTTCAATTTTACCCCCGTGGGATATATATTCTACCCACACACATTTGCAACTCTCCTGGGGTACCCTCACACATATTATTCCCTCATTTAGTGGATATTTTCACAAAAAAGTGAAATTTTCAAAAATCCAGAAAATTGGCTAAAAACGACTAAATATCTATGACTCATTAGGCGAATCGCTCTGGAACTGAAATCGGAACGCTCACTGACATTTCCCCTATCTGAAAGTCTGATAAACGCCGGAAAAATGACTAAGTCCAAGAAAAAATTTTTTTCAACTTTTTTCAATTTTACCCCCGTGGGATATATATTCTACCCACACACATTTGGAACCCTCCTGGGGTACCCTCACACATATTATTAACTCATTTAGTGGATATTTTCACAAAAAAGTGAAATTTTCAAAAATCCAGAAAATTGGATGAAAATGACTAAATATCAAGGACTCATTGGGTGAATCGCTCTGGAACTGAAATCGGAACGCTCACTGACATTTCCCCTATCTGAAAGTCTGATAAACGCCGGAAAAATTACTACGTCAAAAAAAATTTTTTTTTAAACTTTTCTCAATTTTACCCCCGTGGGATATATATTCTACCCACACACATTTGGAACTCTCCTGGGGTACCCTCACACATATTATTCCCTCATTTAGTGGATATTTTCACAAAAAAGTGAAATTTTCAAAAAATCCAGAAAATTGGCTGAAAACGACTAAATATCAAGGACTCATTGAGCGAATCGCTTTGGAACTGAAATCGGAATGCTCACTGACATTTCCCCTATCTGAAAGTCTGATAGACGCTGGAAAAATGACTCAGTCCAAGAAAAAATTTTTTTCAACTTTTCTCAATTTTACCCCCGTGGGATATATATTCTACCCACACACATTTAGAATTCTCCTGGGGTACCCTCACACATATTATTCCCTCATTTAGTGGATATTTTCACAAAAAAGTGAAATTTTCAAAAAATCCAGAAAATTGGCTGAAAACGACTAAATATCAAGGACTAATTGAGCGAATCGCTCTGGAACTGAAATCGGAATGCTCACTGACATTTCCCCTATCTGAAAGTCTGATAGACGCCGGAAAAATGACTCAGTCCAAGAAAAAAATTTTTTCAACTTTTTCAATTTTACCCCGTGGGATATATATTCTACCCACACACATTTGGAACTCTCCTGGGGTACCCTCACACATATTATTCCCTCATTTAGTGGATATTTTCACAAAAAAGTGAAATTTTCAAAAATCCAGAAAATTGGCTGAAAACGACTAAATATTAAGGACTTATTGGGCAAATCGCTCTTTGAACTGAAATTGGAACGCTCACTGACATTTGCCCTATCTGAAAGTCAGATAAACGCCGGAAAAATTACTAAGTCCAAGAAAAAAATTTTTTCAACTTTTTTCAATTTTACCCCCGTGGGATATATATTCTACCCACACACATTTGGAAATCTCCTGGGGTACCCTCACACATATTATTCCCTCATTTAGTGGATATTTTCACAAAAAAGTGAAATTTTCAAAAATCCAGAAAATTGCTAAAAACGACTAAATATCAAGGACTCATTAGGCAAATCGCTCTGGAACTGAAATCGGAATGCTCACAGACATTTGCCCTATCTGAAAGTCTGATAAACGCCGGAAAAATGACTAAGTCCAAAAAAAATTTTTTTTCAACTTTCTTCAATTTTACCCCCGTGGGATATATATTCTACCCACACACATTTGCAACTCTCCTGGGGTACCCTCACACATATTATTCCCTCATTTAGTGGATATTTTCACAAAAAAGTGAAATTTTCAAAAATCCAGAAAATTGGCTAAAAACGACTAAATATCTATGACTCATTAGGCGAATCGCTCTGGAACTGAAATCGGAATGCTCACAGACATTTGCCCTATCTGAAAGTCTGATAAACGCCGGAAAAATGACTAAGTACGAAAAAATTTTTTTTCAACTTTCTTCAATTTTACCCCCGTGGGATATATATTCTACCCACACACATTTGGAACTCTCTTGGGGTACCCTCACACATATTATTCCCTCATTTAGTGGATATTTTCACAAAAAAGTGAAATTTTCAAAAATCCAGAAAATTGGCTGAAAACGACTAAATATTAAGGACTCATTGGGCAAATCGCTCTGGAACTGAAATCGGAACGCTCACTGACATTTCCCCTATCTGAAAGTCTGATAAACGCCGGAAAAATTACTACGTCAAAAAAAATTTTTTTTTAAACTTTTCTCAATTTTACCCCCGTGGGATATATATTCTACCCACACACATTTGGAACTCTCCTGGGGTACCCTCACACATATTATTCCCTCATTTAGTGGATATTTTCACAAAAAAGTGAAATTTTCAAAAAATCCAGAAAATTGGCTGAAAACGACTAAATATCAACGACTCATTGAGCGAATCGCTTTGGAACTGAAATCGGAATGCTCACTGACATTTCCCCTATCTGAAAGTCTGATAGACGCTGGAAAAATGACTCAGTCCAAGAAAAAATTTTTTTCAACTTTTCTCAATTTTACCCCCGTGGGATATATATTCTACCCACACACATTTGGAACTCTCCTGGGGTACCCTCACACATATTATTCCCTCATTTAGTGGATATTTTCACAAAAAAGTGAAATTTTCAAAAATCCAGAAAATTGGCTGAAAACGACTAAATATTAAGGACTTATTGGGCAAATCGCTCTTTGAACTGAAATCGGAACGCTCACTGACATTTGCCCTATATGAAAGTCTGATAAACGGCGGAAAAATGACTAAGTCCAAGAAAAAATTTTTTTCAACTTTTTTCAATTTTACCCCCGTGGGATATATATTCTACCCACACACATTTGGAACCCTCCTGGGGTACCCTCACACATATTATTCCCTCATTTAGTGGATATTTTCACAAAAAAGTGAAATTTTCAAAAATCCAGAAAATTGGCTGAAAATGACTAAATATCAAGGACTCATTGGGCGAATCGCTCTGGAACTGAAATCGGAACGCTCACTGACATTTCCCCTATCTGAAAGTCTGATAAACGCCGGAAAAATGACTCAGTCCAAGAAAAAAAAATTTTCAACTTTTTTTAATTTTACCCCCGTGGGATATATATTCTACCCACACACATTTGGAACTCTCCTGGGGTACCCTCACACATATTATTCCCTCATTTAGTGGATATTTTCACAAAAAAGTGAAATATTCAAAAATCCAGAAAATTGGCTGAAAACGATTAAATATCAAGGACTCTTTGGGCGAATCGCTCTGAAACTGAAATCGGAATGCTCACTGACATTTCCCCTATCTGAAAGTCTGATAAACGCCGGAAAAATGACTAAGTCGAAGAAAAAAATGTTTTCAACTTTTTTCAATTTTACCCCCGTGGGATATATATTCTACCCACACACATTTGGAACTCTCCTGGGGTACCCTCACACTTATCATTCCCTCATTTAGTGGATATTTTCACAAAAAAAGTAAAATTTTCAAAAATCCAGAAAATTGGCTGAAAGCGACTAAATATCAAAGACTCATTGGGCGAATCACTCTGGAACTGAAATCGGAACGCTCACTGACAGTTGCCCTATCTGAAAGTCTGATAAACGCCGGAAAAATGACTAAGTACAAAAAAAATTTTTTTCAACTTTCTTCAATTTTACCCCCGTGGGATATATATTCTACCCACACACATTTGGAACTCTCTTGGGGTACCCTCACACATATTATTCCCTCATTTAGTGGATATTTTCACAAAAAAGTGAAATTTTCAAAAATCCAATAAATTGGCTGAAAATGACTAAATATTAAGGACTCATTGGGCAAATCGCTCTGGAACTGAAATCGGAACGCTCACTGACATTTCCCCTATATGAAAGTCTGATAAACGCCGGAAAAATGACTAAGTCCAAGAAAAAAAATTTTTCAACTTTTTTCAATTTTACCCCCGTGGGATATATATTCTACCCACACACATTTGGAACCCTCCTGGGGTACCCTCACATATATTATTCCCTCATTTAGTGGATATTTTCACAAAAAAGTGAAATTTTCAAAAATCCAGAAAATTGGCTGAAAATGACTAAATATTAAGGACTCATTGGGCAAATCTCTCTGGAACTGAAATCGGGACGCTCACTGACATTTCCCCTATCTGAAAGTCTGATATACGCCGGAAAAATGACTAAGTCCAAAAAAAATTTTTTTTCAACTTTTTTTAATTTTACCCCCGTGGGATATATATTCTACCCACACACATTTGGAACTCTCCTGGGGTACCCTCACACATATTATTAACTCATTTAGTGGATATTTTCACAAAAAAGTGAAATTTTCAAAAATCCAGAAAATTGGATGAAAATGACTAAATATTAAGGACTCATTGGGCGAATCGCTCTGGAACTGAAATCGGAACGCTCACTGACATTTCCCCTATCTGAAAGTCTGATAAACGCCGGAAAAATTACTACGTCAAAAAAATATTTTTTTTAAACTTTTCTCAATTTTACCCCCGTGGGATATATATTCTACCCACACACATTTGGAACTCTCCTGGGGTACCCTCACACATATTATTAACTCATTTAGTGGATATTTTCACAAAAAAGTGAAATTTTCAAAAAATCCAGAAAATTGGCTGAAAACGACTAAATATCAAGGACTCATTGAGCGAATCGCTCTGGAACTGAAATCGGAATGCTCACTGACATTTCCCCTATCTGAAAGTCTGATAGACGCCGGAAAAATGACTCAGTCCAAGAAAAAAATTTTTTCAACTTTTCTCAATTTTACTCCCGTGGGATATATATTCTATCCACACACATTTAGAATTCTCCTGGGGTACCCTCACACATATTATTCCCTCATTTAGTGGATATTTTCACAAAAAAGTGAAATTTTCAAAAAATCCAGAAAATTGGCTGAAAACGACTAAATATCAAGGACTAATTGAGCGAATCGCTCTGGAACTGAAATCGGAATGCTCACTGACATTTCCCCTATCTGAAAGTCTGATAGACGCCGGAAAAATGACTCAGTCCAAGAAAAATTTTTTTTCAACTTTTTCAATTTTACCCCCGTGGGATATATATTCTACCCACACACATTTGGAACTCTCCTGGGGTACCCTCACACATATTATTCCCTCATTTAGTGGATATTTTCACAAAAAAGTGAAATTTTCAAAAATCCAGAAAATTGGCTGAAAACGACTAAATATTAAGGACTTCTTGGGCAAATCGCTCTTTGAACTGAAATCGGAATGCTCACTGACATTTGCCCTATCTGAAAGTCTGATAAACGGCGGAAAAATGACTAAGTCCAAGAAAAAAATTTTTTCAACTTTTTTCAATTTTACCCCCGTGGGATATATATTCTACCCACACACATTTGGAACCCTCCTGGGGTACCCTCACACATATTATTCCCTCATTTAGTGGATATTTTCACAAAAAAGTGAAATTTTCAAAAATCCAGAAAATTGGCTGAAAATGACTAAATATCAAGGACTCTTTGGGCGAATCGCTCTGAAACTGAAATCGGAATTCTCACTGACATTTCCCCTATCTGAAAGTCTGATAAACGCCGGAAAAATGACTAAGTCCAAGAAAAAAAATTTTTCAACTTTTTTCAATTTTACCCCCGTGGGATATATATTCTACCCACACACATTTGGAACCCTCCTGGGGTACCCTCACACATATTATTCCCTCATTTAGTGGATATTTTCACAAAAAAGTGAAATTTTCAAAAATCCAGGAAATTGGCTGAAAACGACTAAATATCAAGGACTCATTGGGCGAATCGCTCTGGAACTGAAATCGGAACGCTCACTGACATTTCCCTATCTGAAAGTCTGATAAACGCCGGAAAAATGACTAAGTCAAAAAAAAATTTTTTTTTTCAACTTTTCTCAATTTTACCCCCGTGGGATATATATTCTACCCACATACATTTGGAACTCTCCTGGGGTACCCTCACACATATTATTCCCTCATTTAGTGGATATTTTCACAAAAAAGTGAAATTTTCAAAAAATCCAGAAAATTGGCTGAAAACTACTAAATATCAAGGACTCATTGGGCGAATCGCTCTGGAACTGAAATCGGAACGCTCACTGACAATTCCCCTATCTGAAAGTCTGATAAACGACGGAAAAATGACTAAGTCCAAGAAAAAAATGTTTTCAACTTTTTTCTATTTTACCCCCGTGGGATATATATTCTACCCACACACATTCGGAACTCTCCTGGGGAACCCTCACACATATCATTCCTTCATTTAGTGGATATTTTCACAAAAAAGTGAAATTTTCAAAAAATCAAGAAAATTGGCTGAAAACGACTAAATATCAAGGACTCATTGGGCGAATCGCTCTGGAACTGAAATCGGAATGCTCACTGACATTTGCCCTATCTGAAAGTCTGATAAACGCCGGAAAAATTAATAATTCAAAGAAAAAAATGTTTTCAACTTTTTTCAATTTTACCCCCGTGGGATATATATTCTACCCACACGTTTGGAACTCTTCTGGGGTACCCTCACACATATTATTCCTTCATTTAGTGGATATTTTCACAAAAAAGTGAAATTTTCAAAAAATCCAGAAAATTGGCTGAAAACGACTAAATATCAAGGACTCATTGAGCGAATGGCTCAGGAACTGAAATCGGAACGCTCACTGACATTTCCCCTATCTGAAAGTCTGATAAACGCCGGAAAAATGACTTAGTCCAAAAAAAAAACATTTTCAGCTTTTTTCAATTTTACCCCCGTGGGATATATATTCTACCCACACACATTTGGAACTCTCCTGGGGTACCCTCACACATATGATTCCCTCATTTAGTGGATATTTTCACAAAAAAGTGAAATTTTCAAAAATCCAAAATATTGGCTGAAAACGACAAAATATCAAGGACTCATTGGGCGAATCGCTCTGGAACTGAAATCGGAAATCTCACTGACATTTCCCCTATCTGAAAGTCTGATAAACGCCGGAAAAATGACTAAGTCCAAAAAAAAATTTTTTTCAACTTTTTTCAATTTTACCCCCGTGGGATATATATTCTACCCACTCAAATTATGAACTCTCCTGGGGTACACTCACACATATTATTCCCTCATTTAGTGGATATTTTCACAAAAAAGTGAAATTTTCCAAAAATCCAGAAAATTGGCTGAAAATGACTAAATATCAAGGACTCATTGGGCGAATCGCTCTGGAACTGAAATCGGAACGCTCACTGACATTTCCCCTATCTGAAAGTCTGATAAACGCCGGAAAAATGACTAAGTCCAAGAAAAAAGTGTTTTCAACTTTTTTCAATTTTAACCCCGTGGGATATATATTCTACCCACTCACATTTGGAACTCTCCTGGGGTACCCTCACACATATTATTCCCTCATTTAGTGGATATTTTCACAAAAAAGTGAAATTTTCCAAAAATCCAGAAAATTGGCTGAAAACGACAAAATATCAAGGACTCATTGGGCGAATCGCTCTGGAACTGAAATCGGAACGCTCACTGACATTTCCCCTATCTGAAACTCTGATAAACGCCGGAAAAATGACTAAGTCCAAGAAAAAAGTGTTTTCAACTTTTTTCAATTTTACCCCCGTGGGATATATATTCTACCCACTCACATTTGGAACTCTCCTGGTGTACCCTCACACATATTATTCCCTCATTTAGTGGATATTCTCACAAAAAAGTGAAATTTTCTAAAAATCCAGAAAATTGGCTGAAAACGACAAAATATCAAGGACTCATTGGGCGAATCGCTCTGGAACTGAAATCGGAATGCTCACTGACATTTCCCCTATCTGAAAGTCTGATAAACGCCGGAAAAATGCCTAAGTCCAAAGAAAATTTTTTTCCAACTTTTTTCAATTTTACCCCCGTGGGATATATATTCTACCCACACACATTTGGAACTCTCCTGGGGTACCCTCACACATATTATTCCCTCATTTAGTGGATATTTTCACAAAAAAGTGAAATTTTCAAAAATCCAGAAAATTGGCTCAAAACGACTAAATATCAAAGACTCATGGGGCGAATCGCTCTGGAACTGAAATCGGAACGCTCACTGACATTTCCCCTATCTGAAAGTCTGATAAACGCCGGAAAAATGACTAAGTCCAAAAAAAAAAATTTTTTCAACTGTTTTCAATTTTACCCCCGTGGGATATATATTCTACCCACACACATTTGGAACTCTCCTGGGGTACCCTCACACATATTATTCCTTCATTTACTGGATATTTTCACAAAAAGGTGAAATTTTCAAAAAATCCAGAAAATTGGCTGAAAACGACAAAATATCAAGGACTCATTGGGCGAATCGCTCTGGAACTGAAATCGGAATGCTCACTGACATTTCCCCTATCTGAAAGTCTGATAAACGCCGGAAAAATGCCTAAGTCCAAAGAAAATTTTTTTTCAACTTTTTTCAATTTTACCCCCGTGGGATATATATTCTACCCACACACATTTGGAACTCTCCTGGGGTACCCTCACACATATTATTCCCTCATTTAGTGGATATTTTCACAAAAAAGTGAAATTTTCAAAAATCCAGAAAATTGGCTGAGAACGACTAAATATCAAGGACTCATTGGGCACATCGCTCTGGAACTGAAATCGGAATGCTCACTGACATTTGCCCTATCTGAAAGTCTGAGAAACGCCGGAAAAATGACTAAGTCCAAAAAAAAATTTTTTTCAACTTTTTTCAATTTTACCCCCGTGGGATAAATATTCTACCCACACACATTTGGAACTCTCCTGGGATACCCTCACACATATTATTCCCTCATTTAGTGGATATTTTCACAAAAAAGTGAAATTTTCAAAAATCCAGAAAATTGGCTCAAAACGACTAAATATCAAAGACTCATGGGGCGAATCGCTCTGGAACTGAAATCGGAACGCTCACTGACATTTCCCCTATCTGAAAGTCTGATAAACGCCGGAAAAATGACTAAGTCCAAAAAAAAAAATTTTTTCAACTGTTTTCAATTTTACCCCCGTGGGATATATATTCTACCCACACACATTTGGAACTCTCCTGGGGTACCCTCACACATATTATTCCTTCATTTACTGGATATTTTCACAAAAAGGTGAAATTTTCAAAAAATCCAGAAAATTGGCTGAAAACGACAAAATATCAAGGACTCATTGGGCGAATCGCTCTGGAACTGAAATCGGAATGCTCACTGACATTTCCCCTATCTGAAAGTCTGATAAACGCCGGAAAAATGCCTAAGTCCAAAGAAAATTTTTTTTCAACTTTTTTCAATTTTACCCCCGTGGGATATATATTCTACCCACACACATTTGGAACTCTCCTGGGGTACCCTCACACATATTATTCCCTCATTTAGTGGATATTTTCACAAAAAAGTGAAATTTTCAAAAATCCAGAAAATTGGCTGAGAACGACTAAATATCAAGGACTCATTGGGCACATCGCTCTGGAACTGAAATCGGAATGCTCACTGACATTTGCCCTATCTGAAAGTCTGAGAAACGCCGGAAAAATGACTAAGTCCAAAAAAAAATTTTTTTCAACTTTTTTCAATTTTACCCCCGTGGGATAAATATTCTACCCACACACATTTGGAACTCTCCTGGGATACCCTCACACATATTATTCCCTCATTTAGTGGATATTTTCACAAAAAAGTGAAATTTTCAAAAATCCAGAAAATTGGCTCAAAACGACTAAATATCAAAGACTCATGGGGCGAATCGCTCTGGAACTGAAATCGGAACGCTCACTGACATTTCCCCTATCTGAAAGTCTGATAAACGCCGGAAAAATGACTAAGTCCAAAAAAAAAAATTTTTTCAACTGTTTTCAATTTTACCCCCGTGGGATATATATTCTACCCACACACATTTGGAACTCTCCTGGGGTACCCTCACACATATTATTCCTTCATTTACTGGATATTTTCACAAAAAGGTGAAATTTTCAAAAAATCCAGAAAATTGGCTGAAAACGACTAAATATCAAGGACTCATTGGGCGAATCGCTCTGGAACTGAAATCGGAATGCTCACTGACATTTCCCCTATCTGAAAGTCTGATAAACGCCGGAAAAATGACTCAGTCCAAGAAAAAAAAAATTTAAACTTTTTTCAATTTTACCCCCGTGGGATATATATTCTACCCACACACATTTGGAACTCTCCTGGGGTACCCTCACACATATTATTCCCTCATTTAGTGGACATTTTCACAAAAAAGTGAAATTTTCAAAAAATCCAGAAAATTGGCTAAAAACGACTAAATGTCAAGGACTCATTGGGTGAATCGCTCTGGAACTGAAATCAGAACGCTCACTCACATTTCCCCTATCTGAAATTTTGATAAACGGCGGAAAAAAGACTAAGTCCAAGAAAAAAATGTTTTCAACTTTTTTCAATTTTACCCCCGTGGGATATATATTCTACCCACACACATTTGGAACTCTCCTGGGGTACCCTCACACATATTATTCCCTCATTTAGTGGATATTTTCACAAAAAAGTGAAATTTTCAAAAATCCAAAATATTGGCTGAAAACGACAAAATATCAAGGACTCATTGGGCGAATCGCTCTGGAACTGAAATCGGAACGCTCACTGACATTTCCCCCAATCTGAAAGTCTGATAAACGCCGGAAAAATGACTCAGTCCAAGAAAAAAAAATTTTAAATTTTTTTCAATTTTACCCCCGTGGGATATATATTCTACCCACACACATTTGGAACTCTCCTGGGGTACCCTCACACATATTATTCCCTCATTTAGTGGACATTTTCACAAAAAAGTGAAATTTTCAAAAATCCAGAAAATTGGCTGAAGACGACTAAATATCAAGGACTCATTGGGCGAATCGCTCTGGAACTGAAATAAGAATGCTCACTGACATTTCCCCTATCTGAAAGTCTGATAAATGCCGGAAAAATGACTAAGTCCAAAAAAAAATTTTTTTAAACTTTTTTCAATTTTATCCCCGTGGGATATATATTCTACCCACACACATTTGGAACTCTCCTGGGGTACCCTCACACATATTATTCCCTCATTTAGTGGATATTTTCATAAAAATGTGACATTTTCAAAAAATCGAGAAAATTGGCTGAAAACGACTAAATATCAAGGACTCATTGGGCGAATCGCTCTGGAACTGAAATAAGAATGCTCACTGACATTTCTCCTATCTGAAAGTCTGATAAATGCCGGAAAAATGACTAAGTCCAAAAAAAAATTTTTTTAAACTTTTTTCAATTTTACCCCCGTGGGATATATATTCTACCCACACACATTTGGAACTCTCCTGGGGTACCCTCACACATATTATGCCCTCATTTAGTGGATATTTTCACAAAAATGTGACATTTTCAAAAAATCGAGAAAATTGGCTGAAAATGACTAAATATCAAGGACTCATTGGACGAATCGCTCTGGAACTGAAATCGGAAATCTCACTGACATTTCCCCTATCTGAAAGTCTGATAAATGCCGGAAAAATGACTAAGTCCAAGAAAAAAGTGTTTTCAACTTTTTTCAATTTTACCCCCGTGGGATATATATTCTACCCACTCACATTTGGAACTCTCCTGGGGTAGCCTCACACATATTATTCCCTCATTTAGTGGATATTCTCACAAAAAAGTGAAATTTTCCAAAAATCCAGAAAATTGGCTGAAAACGACAAAATATCAAGGACTCATTGGGCGAATCGCTCTGGAACTAAAATAAGAACGCTCACTGACATTTCCCCTATCTGAAAGTCTGATAAATGCCGGAAAAATGACTAAGTCCAAAAAAAAAATTTTTTAAACTTTTTTCAATTTTACCCCCGTGGGATATAATCTACCCACACACATTTGGAACTCTCCTGGGGTACCCTCACACATATTATTCCCTAATTTAGTGGATATTTTCACAAAAATGTGAAATTTTCAAAAAATCGAGAAAATTGGCTGAAAATGACTAAATATCAAGGACTCATTGGGCGAATTGCTCTGGAACTGAAATCGGAACGCTCACTGACATTTCCCCTATCTGAAAGTCTGATAAACGACGGAAAAATGACTAAGTCCAAGAAAAAAATGTTTTCAACTTTTTTCAATTTTACCCCCGTGGGAAATATATTCTACCCACATACATTTGGAACTCTCCTGGGGTACCCTCACACATATTATTCCCTCATTTAGTGGATATTTTCACAAAAGAGTGAAATTTTCAAAAAATCCAGAAAATTGGCTGAAAACGACTAAATATCAAGGACTCATTGGGCGAATCGCTCTGGAACTGAAATCGGAATGCTCACTGACATTTCCCCTATCTGAAAGTCTGATAAACGCATGAAAAATGCCTAAGTCCAAAGAAAATTTTTTTTCAACTTTTTTCAATTTTCCCCCCGTGGGATATATATTCTACCCACACACATTTGGAACTCTCCCAGGGTACCCTCACACATATTATTCCCTCATTTAGTGGATATTTTCACAAAAAAGTGAAATTTTCAAAAATCCAAAGTATTGGCTGAAAACGACAAAATATCAAGGACTCATTGGGCGAATCGCTCTGGAACTGAAATCGGAAATCTCACTGACATTTACCCTATCTGAAAGTCTGATAAACGCCGGAAAAATGACTAAGTCCAAAAAAAAATTTTTTTAAACTTTTTTCAATTTTACCCCCGTGGGATATATATTCTACCCACACACATTTGGAACTCTCCTGGGGTACCCTCACACATATTATTCCCTCATTTAGTGGATATTTTCACAAAAATGTGACATTTTCAAAAAATCGAGAAAATTGGCTGAAAATGACTAAATATCACGGACTCATTGGGCGAATTGCTCTGGAACTGAAATCGGAACGCTCACTGACATTTCCCCTATCTGAAAGTCTGATAAACGACGGAAAAATGACTAAGTCCAAGAAAAAAATGTTTTCAACTTTTTTCAATTTTACCCCCGTGGGATATATATTCTACCCACATACATTTGGAACTCTCCTGGGGTACCCTCACACATATTATTCCCTCATTTAGTGGATATTTTCACAAAAGAGTGAAATTTTCAAAAAATCCAGAAAATTGGCTGAAAACGACTAAATATCAAGGACTCATTGGGCGAATCGCTCTGGAACTGAAATCGGAATGCTCACTGACATTTCCCCTATCTGAAAGTCTGATAAACGCCGGAAAAATGACTAAGTCCAAGAAAAAAGTGTTTTCAACTTTTTTCAATTTTACCCTCGTGGGATATATATTCTACCCACTCACATTTGGAACTCTCCTGGGGTACCCTCACACATATTATTCCCTCATTTAGTGGATATTTTCACAAAAAAGTGAAATTTTGCAAAAATCCAGAAAATTGGCTGAAAACGACTAAATATCAAGGAATCATTGGGCGAATCGCTCTGGAACTGAAATCGGAATGCTCACTGACATTTCCCCTATCTGAAAGTCTGATAAACGCCAGAAAAATGACTAAGTCAAAGAAAAAAGTGTTTTCAACTTTTTTCAATTTTACCCCCGTGGGATATATATTCTACCCACTCACATTTGGAACTCTCCTGGGGTACCCTCACACATATTATTCCCTCATTTAGTGGATATTTTCACAAAAAAGTGAAATTTTCAAAAATCCAGAAAATTGGCTGAAAACGACTAAATATCAAGGACTCATTGGGCGAAACGCTCTGGAACTGAAATCGGAATGCTCACTGACATTTGCCCTATCTGAAAGTCTGATAAACGCCGGAAAAATGACTAAGTCCAAAGAAAATTTTTTTTCAACTTTTTTCAATTTTACCCCCGTGGGATATATATTCTACCCACACACATTTGAAACTCTCCTGGGGTACCCTCACACATATTATTCCCTCATTTAGTGGATATTTTCACAAAAGAGTGAAATTTTCCAAAAATCCAGAAAATTGGCTGAAAACGACTAAATATCAAGGACTCATTGGGCGAATTGCTCTTTAACTGAAATCGGAACGCTCACTGACATTTCCCCTATCTGAAAGTCTGATAAACGACGGAAAAATGACTAAGTCCAAAAAAAAAAATTTTTCAACTTTTTTCAATTTTACCCCTGTGGGATATATATTCTACCCACACACATTTGGAACTCTCCTGGGGTACCCTCACACATATCATTCCCTCATTTAGTGGACATTTTCACAAAAAAAGTGAAATTTTCAAAAATCCAGAAATTTGGCTGAAAACGACTAAATATCAAGGACTCATTGGGCGAATCGCTCTGGAACTTAAATCGGAACGCTCACTGACATTTCCCCTATCTGAAAGTCTGATAAACGCCCGAAAAATGACTAAGTCCAAGGAAAATTTTTTTTCAACTTTTTTAAATTTTACCCCCGTGGGATACATATTCTACCCACACACATTTGGAACTCTCCTGGGGTACCCTCACACATATTATTCCCTCATTTAGTGGATATTTTCACAAAAAAGTGAAATTTTCAAAAATCCCGAAAATTGGCTGAAAACGACTAAATATCAAGGACTCATTGGGCGAATCGCTCTGGAACTGAAATCGGAATGCTCACTGACATTTCCCCTATCTGAAAGTCTGATAAACGCCGGAAAAATGACTAAGTCCAAAGAAAAATTTTTTTCAACTTTTTTCAATTTTACCCCCGTGGGATATATATTCTACCCACACACATTTGGAACTCTCCTGGGGTACCCTCACACATATTATTCCCTCATTTAGTGGATATTTTCACAAAAAAGTGAAATTTTCAAAAAATCCAGAAATTTGGCTGAAAACGACTAAATATCAAGGACTCATTGGGCGAATCGCTCTGGAACTGAAAGCGGAATGCTCACTGACATTTCCCTATCTGAAAGTCTGATAAACGCCGGAAAAATGACTAAGTCAAAAAAAAAAATTTTTCAACTTTTTTCAATTTTACCCCCGTGGGATATATATTCTACCCACACACATTTGGAACTCTCCTGGGGTACCCTCACACATATCATTCCCTCATTTAGTGGACATTTTCACAAAAAAAGTGAAATTTTCAAAAATCCAGAAATTTGGCTGAAAACGACTAAATATCAAGGACTCATTGGGCGAATCGCTCTGGAACTTAAATAGGAACGCTCACTGACATTTCCCCTATCTGAAAGTCTGATAAACGCCCGAAAAATGACTAAGTCCAAGGAAAATTTTTTTTCAACTTTTTTAAATTTTACCCCCGTGGGATATATATTCTACCCACACACATTTGGAACTCTCCTGGGGTACCCTCACACATATTATTCCCTCATTTAGTGGATATTTTCACAAAAAAGTGAAATTTTCAAAAAATCCAGAAAATTGGCTGAAAACGACTAAATATCAAGGACTCATTGGGCGAATCGCTCTGGAACTGAAATCGGAATGCTCACTGACATTTCCCCTATCTGAAAGTCTGATAAACGCCGGAAAAATGACTCAGTCCAAGAAAAAAAAAAATTCAACTTTTTTCAATTTTACCCCCGTCGGATATATATTCTACCCACACACATTTGGAACTCTCCTGGGGTTCCCTCACACATATTATTCCCTCATTTAGTGGATATTTTCACAAAAAAGTGAAATTTTCAAAAATCCCAAAAATTGGCTGAAAATGACTAAATATCAAGGACTCATTGGGCGAATCGCTCTGGAACTGAAATCGGAACGCTCAATGACATTTCCCCTATCTGAAAGTCTGATAAACGCTGGAAAAATGACTTAGTCCAAGAAAAAAAATTTTTCAACTTTTTAAAATTTTAAACCCGTGGGATATATATTCTACCCACACACATTTGGAACTCTCCTGGGGTACCCTCACACATATTATTCCCTCATTTAGTGGATATTTTCACAAAAAAGTGAAATTTTCCAAAAATCCAGAAAATTGTCTGAAAACGACTAAATATCAAGGACTCATTGGGCGAATCGCTCTGGAACTGAAATCGGAACGCTCACTGACATTTGCCCTATCTGAAAGTCTGATAAACGCCGGAAAAATGACTAAGTCGAAGAAAAAAATGTTTTCAACTTATTTCAATTTTACCCCCGTGGGATATATATTCTACCCACACACATTTGGAACTCTCCTGGGATACCCTCACACATATTATTCCCTCATTTAGTGGATATTTTCACAAAAAAGTGAAATTTTCAAAAATCCAGAAAATTGGCTCAAAACGACTAAATATCAAGGACTCATTGGGCGAATCGCTCTGGAACTGAAATCGGAACGCTCACTGACATTTGCCCTATCTGAAAGTCTGATAAATGCCGGAAAAATGACTAAGTCCAAAGAAAATTTTTTTTCAACTTTTTTCAATTTTACCCCCGTGGGATATATATTCTACCCACACACATTTGGAACTCTCCTGGGGTACCCTCACACATATTATTCCCTCATTTAGTGGATATTTTCACAAAAAAGTGAAATTTTCCAAAAATCCAGAAAATTGTCTGAAAACGACTAAATATCAAGGACTCATTGGGCGAATCGCTCTGGAACTGAAATCGGAATGCTCACTGACATTTGCCCTATCTGAAAGTCTTATAAACGCCGGAAAAATGACTAAGTCCAAGAAAAAAGTGTTTTCAACTTTTTTCAATTTTACCCCCGTGGGATATATATTCTACCCACACACATTTGGAACTCTCCTGGGGTACCCTCACACATATTATTCCCTCATTTCGTGGATATTTTCACAAAAAAGTGAAATTTTCAAAAAATCCAGAAAATTGGCTGAAAAAGACTAAATATCAAGGACTCATTGGGCGAATCACTCTGGAACTGAAATCGGAATGCTCACTGACATTTCCCCTATCTGAAAGTGTGATAAACGCCGGAAAAATGACTCAGTCCAAGAAAAAAAAAATTTCAACTTTTTTCAATTTTACCCCCGTGGGATATATATTCTACCCACACACATTTGGAACTCTCCTGGGGTACCCTCACACATATTATTCCCTCATTTAGTGGATATTTTCACAAAAAAGTGAAATTTTCAAAAAATCCAGAAAATTGGCTGAAAACGACTAAATATCAAGGACTCATTGGGCGAATCGCTCTGGAACTGAAATCGGAATGCTCACTGACATTTCCCCTATCTGAAAGTCTGATAAACGCCGGAAAAATGACTAAGTCCAAGAAAAAAGTGTTTTCAACTTTTTTCAATTTTACCCTCGTGGGATATATATTCTACCCACTCACATTTGGAACTCTCCTGGGGTACCCTCACACATATTATTCCCTCATTTAGTGGATATTTTCACAAAAAAGTGAAATTTTGCAAAAATCCAGAAAATTGGCTGAAAACGACTAAATATCAAGGAATCATTGGGCGAATCGCTCTGGAACTGAAATCGGAATGCTCACTGACATTTCCCCTATCTGAAAGTCTGATAAACGCCGGAAAAATGACTAAGTCAAAGAAAAAAGTGTTTTCAACTTTTTTCAATTTTACCCCCGTGGGATATATATTCTACCCACTCACATTTGGAACTCTCCTGGGGTACCCTCACACATATTATTCCCTCATTTAGTGGATATTTTCACAAAAAAGTGAAATTTTCAAAAATCCAGAAAATTGGCTGAAAACGACTAAATATCAAGGACTCATTGGGCGAAACGCTCTGGAACTGAAATCGGAATGCTCACTGACATTTGCCCTATCTGAAAGTCTGATAAACGCCGGAAAAATGACTAAGTCCAAAGAAAATTTTTTTTCAACTTTTTTCAATTTTACCCCCGTGGGATATATATTCTACCCACACACATTTGAAACTCTCCTGGGGTACCCTCACACATATTATTCCCTCATTTAGTGGATATTTTCACAAAAGAGTGAAATTTTCCAAAAATCCAGAAAATTGGCTGAAAACGACTAAATATCAAGGACTCATTGGGCGAATTGCTCTTTAACTGAAATCGGAACGCTCACTGACATTTCCCCTATCTGAAAGTCTGATAAACGACGGAAAAATGACTAAGTCCAAAAAAAAAAATTTTTCAACTTTTTTCAATTTTACCCCTGTGGGATATATATTCTACCCACACACATTTGGAACTCTCCTGGGGTACCCTCACACATATCATTCCCTCATTTAGTGGACATTTTCACAAAAAAAGTGAAATTTTCAAAAATCCAGAAATTTGGCTGAAAACGACTAAATATCAAGGACTCATTGGGCGAATCGCTCTGGAACTTAAATCGGAACGCTCACTGACATTTCCCCTATCTGAAAGTCTGATAAACGCCCGAAAAATGACTAAGTTCAAGGAAAATTTTTTTTCAACTTTTTTAAATTTTACCCCCGTGGGATATATATTCTACCCACACACATTTGGAACTCTCCTGGGGTACCCTCACACATATTATTCCCTCATTTAGTGGATATTTTCACAAAAAAGTGAAATTTTCAAAAATCCCGAAAATTGGCTGAAAACGACTAAATATCAAGGACTCATTGGGCGAATCGCTCTGGAACTGAAATCGGAATGCTCACTGACATTTCCCCTATCTGAAAGTCTGATAAACGCCGGAAAAATGACTAAGTCCAAAGAAAAATTTTTTTCAACTTTTTTCAATTTTACCCCCGTGGGATATATATTCTACCCACACACGTTTGGAACTCTCCTGGGGTACCCTCACACATATTATTCCCTCATTTAGTGGATATTTTCACAAAAAAGTGAAATTTTCAAAAAATCCAGAAATTTGGCTGAAAACGACTAAATATCAAGGACTCATTGGGCGAATCGCTCTGGAACTGAAATCGGAATGCTCACTGACATTTCCCCTATCTGAAAGTCTGATAAACGCCGGAAAAATGACTAAGTCAAAAAAAAAAATTTTTCAACTTTTTTCAATTTTACCCCCGTGGGATATATATTCTACCCACACACATTTGGAACTCTCCTGGGGTACCCTCACACATATCATTCCCTCATTTAGTGGACATTTTCACAAAAAAAGTGAAATTTTCAAAAATCCAGAAATTTGGCTGAAAACGACTAAATATCAAGGACTCATTGGGCGAATCGCTCTGGAACTTAAATCGGAACGCTCACTGACATTTCCCCTATCTGAAAGTCTGATAAACGCCCGAAAAATGACTAAGTCCAAGGAAAATTTTTTTTCAACTTTTTTAAATTTTACCCCCGTGGGATATATATTCTACCCACACACATTTGGAACTCTCCTGGGGTACCCTCACACATATTATTCCCTCATTTAGTGGATATTTTCACAAAAAAGTGAAATTTTCAAAAATCCCGAAAATTGGCTGAAAACGACTAAATATCAAGGACTCATTGGGCGAATCGCTCTGGAACTGAAATCGGAATGCTCACTGACATTTCCCCTATCTGAAAGTCTGATAAACGCCGGAAAAATGACTAAGTCCAAAGAAAAATTTTTTTCAACTTTTTTCAATTTTACCCCCGTGGGATATATATTCTACCCACACACATTTGGAACTCTCCTGGGGTACCCTCACACATATTATTCCCTCATTTAGTGGATATTTTCACAAAAAAGTGAAATTTTCAAAAAATCCAGAAATTTGGCTGAAAACGACTAAATATCAAGGACTCATTGGGCGAATCGCTCTGGAACTGAAATCGGAATGCTCACTGACATTTCCCCTATCTGAAAGTCTGATAAACGCCGGAAAAATGACTAAGTCAAAAAAAAAAAATTTTTCAACTTTTTTAAATTTTACCCCCGTGGGATATATATTCTACCCACACACATTTGGAACTCTCCTGGGGTACCCTCACACATATTATTCCCTCATTTAGTGGATATTTTCACAAAAAAGTGAAATTTTCAAAAATCCAGAAAATTGGCTGAAAACGACTAAATATCAAGGACTCATTGGGCAAATCGCTCTGGAACTGAAATCGGAATGCTCACTGACATTTCCCCTATCTGAAAGACTGATAAACGGCGGAAAAATGACTAAGTCCAAAAAAAAATTTTTTTCAGCTTTTTTCAATTTTACCCCCGTGGGATAAATATTCTACCCACACACATTTGGAACTCTCCTGGGGTACCCTCACACATATTATTCCCTCATTTAGTGGACATTTTCACAAAAAAGTGAAATTTTCAAAAAATCCAGAAAATTGGCTAAAAACGACTAAATGTCAAGGACTCATTGGGCGAATCGCTCTGGAACTGAAATCAGAACGCTCACTCACATTTCCCCTATCTGAAATTTTGATAAACGCCGGAAAAAAGACTAAGTCCAAGAAAAAAATGTTTTCAACTTTTTTCAATTTTACCCCCGTGGGATATATATTCTACCCACACACATTTGGAACTCTCCTGGGGTACCCTCACACATATTATTCCCTCATTTAGTGGATATTTTCACAAAAAAGTGAAATTTTCAAAAATCCAAAATATTGGCTGAAAACGACAAAATATCAAGGACTCATTGGGCGAATCGCTCTGGAACTGAAATCGGAATGCTCACTGACATTTCCCCTATCTGAAAGTCTGATAAACGCCGGAAAAATGACTAAGTCCAAGAAAAAAATGTTTTCAACTTTTTTCAATTTTACCCTCGTGGGATATATATTCTACCCACACACATTCGAAACTCTCCTGGGGAAGCCTCACACATATTCCTTCATTTAGTGGATATTTTCACAAAAAAGTGAAATTTTCAAAAAATCCAGAAAATTGGCTGAAAACGACTAAATATCAAGGACTCATTGGGCGAATCGCTCTGGAACTGAAATCGGAACGCTCACTGACATTTCCCCCAATCTGAAAGTCTGATAAACGCCGGAAAAATGACTCAGTCCAAGAAAAAAAAAATTTAAATTTTTTTCAATTTTATCCCCGTGGGATATATATTCTACCCACACACATTTGGAACTCTCCTGGGGTACCCTCACACATATTATTCCCTCATTTAGTGGACATTTTCACAAAAAAGTGAAATTTTCATAAAATCCAGAAAATTGGCTAAAAACGACTAAATGTCAAGGACTCATTGGGCGCATCGCTCTGGAACTGAAATCAGAACGCTCACTCACATTTCCCCTATCTGAAATTTTGATAAACGCCGGAAAAAAGACGAAGTCCAAAAAAAAATTTTTTTAAACTTTTTTCAATTTTACCCCCGTGGGATATATATTCTACCCACACACATTTGGAACTCTCCTGGGGTACCCTCACACATATTATTCCCTCAGTTAGTGGATATTTTCACAAAAAAGTGAAATTTTAAAAAAATCCAGAAAATTGGCTGAAAAAGACTAAATATCAAGGACTCATTGGGTGAATCGCTCTGGAACTGAAATAAGAACGCTCACTGACATTTCCCCTATCTGAAAGTCTGATAAACGCCGGAAAAATGACTAAGTCCAAGAAAAAAATGTTTTCAACTTTTTTCAATTTTACCCCCGTGGAATATATATTCTACCCACACACATTCGAAACTCTCCTGGGGAAGCCTCACACATATTATTCCTTCATTTAGTGGATATTTTCACAAAAAAGTGAAATTTTCAAAAAATCCAGAAAATTGGCTGAAAATGACTAAATATCAAGGACTCATTGGGCGAATTGCTCTGGAACTGAAATCGGAACGCTCACTGACATTTCCCCTATCTGAAAGTCTGATAAACGACGGAAAAATGACTAAGTCCAAGAAAAAAATGTTTTCAACTTTTTTCAATTTTACCCCCGTGGGATATATATTCTACCCACATACATTTGGAACTCTCCTGGGGTACCCTCACACATATTATTCCCTCATTTAGTGGATATTTTCACAAAAGAGTGAAATTTTCAAAAAATCCAGAAAATTGGCTGAAAACGACTAAATATCAAGGACTCATTGGGCGAATCGCTCTGGAACTGAAATCGGAATGCTCACTGACATTTCCTCTATCTGAAAGTCTGATAAACGCCAGAAAAATGCCTAAGTCCAAAGAAATTTTTTTTTCAACTTTTTTCAATTTTCCCCCCGTGGGATATATATTCTACCCACACACATTTGGAACTCTCCTGGGGTACCCTCACACATATTATTCCCTCATTTAGTGGATATTTTCACAAAAAAGTGAAATTTTCAAAAATCCAAAATATTGGCTGAAAACGACAAAATATCAAGGACTCATTGGGCGAATCGCTCTGGAACTGAAATCGGAAATCTCACTGACATTTACCCTATCTGAAAGTCTGATAAACGCCGGAAAAATGACTAAGTCCAAAAAAAAATTTTTTTCAACTTTTTTCAATTTTACCCCCGTGGGATATATATTCTACCCACACACATTTGGAACTCTCCTGGGGTACCCTCACACATCTTATTCCCTCATTTAGTGGATATTTTCACAAAAAAGTGAAATTTTCCAAAAATCCAGAAAATTGGCTGAAAACGACTAAATATCAAGGACTCATTGGGCGAATCACTCTGGAACTGAAATCGGAATGCTCACTGACATTTCCCCTATCTGAAAGTCTGATAAACGCCAGAAAAATGACTCAGTCCAAGAAAAAAAAAATTTCAACTTTTTTCAATTTTACCCCCGTGGGATATATATTCTACCCACACACATTTGGAACTCTCCTGGGGTACCCTCACACATATTATTCCCTCATTTAGTGGATATTTTCACAAAAAAGTGAAATTTTCAAAAAATCCAGAAAATTGGCTGAAAACGACTAAATATCAAGGACTCATTGGGCGAATCGCTCTGGAACTGAAATCGGAATGCTCACTGACATTTCCCCTATCTGAAAGTTTGATAAACGCCGGAAAAATGACTCAGTCCAAGAAAAAAAAAAATTCAACTTTTTTCAATTTTACCCCCGTCGGATATATATTCTACCCACACACATTTGGAACTCTCCTGGGGTTCCCTCACACATATTATTCCCTCATTTAGTGGATATTTTCACAAAAAAGTGAAATTTTCAAAAATCCCAAAAATTGGCTGAAAATGACTAAATATCAAGGACTCATTGGGCGAATCGCTCTGGAACTGAAATCGGAACGCTCAATGACATTTCCCCTATCTGAAAGTCTGATAAACGCTGGAAAAATGACTTAGTCCAAGAAAAAAAATTTTTCAACTTTTTAAAATTTTAAACCCGTGGGATATATATTCTACCCACACACATTTGGAACTCTCCTGGGGTACCCTCACACATATTATTCCCTCATTTAGTGGATATTTTCACAAAAAAGTGAAATTTTCCAAAAATCCAGAAAATTGTCTGAAAACGACTAAATATCAAGGACTCATTGGGCGAATCGCTCTGGAACTGAAATCGGAACGCTCACTGACATTTGCCCTATCTGAAAGTCTGATAAACGCCGGAAAAATGACTAAGTCGAAGAAAAAAATGTTTTCAACTTATTTCAATTTTACCCCCGTGGGATATATATTCTACCCACACACATTTGGAACTCTCCTGGGATACCCTCACACATATTATTCCCTCATTTAGTGGATATTTTCACAAAAAAGTGAAATTTTCAAAAATCCAGAAAATTGGCTCAAAACGACTAAATATCAAGGACTCATTGGGCGAATCGCTCTGGAACTGAAATCGGAACGCTCACTGACATTTGCCCTATCTGAAAGTCTGATAAATGCCGGAAAAATGACTAAGTCCAAAGAAAATTTTTTTTCAACTTTTTTCAATTTTACCCCCGTGGGATATATATTCTACCCACACACATTTGGAACTCTCCTGGGGTACCCTCACACATATTATTCCCTCATTTAGTGGATATTTTCACAAAAAAGTGAAATTTTCCAAAAATCCAGAAAATTGTCTGAAAACGACTAAATATCAAGGACTCATTGGGCGAATCGCTCTGGAACTGAAATCGGAACGCTCACTGACATTTCCCCTATCTGAAAGTCTGATAAACGCCGGAAAAATGACTAAGTCCAAGAAAAAAGTGTTTTCAACTTTTTTCAATTTTACCCCTGTGGGATATATATTCTACCCACACACATTTGGAACTCTCCTGGGGTACCCTCACACATATTATTCCCTCATTTCGTGGATATTTTCACAAAAAAGTGAAATTTTCAAAAAATCCAGAAAATTGGCTGAAAAAGACTAAATATCAAGGACTCATTGGGCGAATCACTCTGGAACTGAAATCGGAATGCTCACTGACATTTCCCCTATCTGAAAGTGTGATAAACGCCGGAAAAATGACTCAGTCCAAGAAAAAAAAAATTTCAACTTTTTTCAATTTTACCCCCGTGGGATATATATTCTACCCACACACATTTGGAACTCTCCTGGGGTACCCTCACACATATTATTCCCTCATTTAGTGGATATTTTCACAAAAAAGTGAAATTTTCAAAAAATCCAGAAAATTGGCTGAAAACGACTAAATATCAAGGACTCATTGGGCGAATCGCTCTGGAACTGAAATCGGAATGCTCACTGACATTTCCCCTATCTGAAAGTCTGATAAACGCCGGAAAAATGACTAAGTCCAAGAAAAAAGTGTTTTCAACTTTTTTCAATTTTACCCTCGTGGGATATATATTCTACCCACTCACATTTGGAACTCTCCTGGGGTACCCTCACACATATTATTCCCTCATTTAGTGGATATTTTCACAAAAAAGTGAAATTTTGCAAAAATCCAGAAAATTGGCTGAAAACGACTAAATATCAAGGAATCATAGGGCGAATCGCTCTGGAACTGAAATCGGAATGCTCACTGACATTTCCCCTATCTGAAAGTCTGATAAACGCCGGAAAAATGACTAAGTCAAAGAAAAAAGTGTTTTCAACTTTTTTCAATTTTACCCCCGTGGGATATATATTCTACCCACTCACATTTGGAACTCTCCTGGGGTACCCTCACACATATTATTCCCTCATTTAGTGGATATTTTCACAAAAAAGTGAAATTTTCAAAAATCCAGAAAATTGGCTGAAAACGACTAAATATCAAGGACTCATTGGGCGAAACGCTCTGGAACTGAAATCGGAATGCTCACTGACATTTGCCCTATCTGAAAGTCTGATAAACGCCGGAAAAATGACTAAGTCCAAAGAAAATTTTTTTTCAACTTTTTTCAATTTTACCCCCGTGGGATATATATTCTACCCACACACATTTGAAACTCTCCTGGGGTACCCTCACACATATTATTCCCTCATTTAGTGGATATTTTCACAAAAGAGTGAAATTTTCCAAAAATCCAGAAAATTGGCTGAAAACGACTAAATATCAAGGACTCATTGGGCGAATTGCTCTTTAACTGAAATCGGAACGCTCACTGACATTTCCCCTATCTGAAAGTCTGATAAACGACGGAAAAATGACTAAGTCCAAAAAAAAAAATTTTTCAACTTTTTTCAATTTTACCCCTGTGGGATATATATTCTACCCACACACATTTGGAACTCTCCTGGGGTACCCTCACACATATCATTCCCTCATTTAGTGGACATTTTCACAAAAAAAGTGAAATTTTCAAAAATCCAGAAATTTGGCTGAAAACGACTAAATATCAAGGACTCATTGGGCGAATCGCTCTGGAACTTAAATCGGAACGCTCACTGACATTTCCCCTATCTGAAAGTCTGATAAACGCCCGAAAAATGACTAAGTCCAAGGAAAATTTTTTTTCAACTTTTTTAAATTTTACCCCCGTGGGATATATATTCTACCCACACACATTTGGAACTCTCCTGGGGTACCCTCACACATATTATTCCCTCATTTAGTGGATATTTTCACAAAAAAGTGAAATTTTCAAAAATCCCGAAAATTGGCTGAAAACGACTAAATATCAAGGACTCATTGGGCGAATCGCTCTGGAACTGAAATCGGAATGCTCACTGACATTTCCCCTATCTGAAAGTCTGATAAACGCCGGAAAAATGACTAAGTCCAAAGAAAAATTTTTTTCAACTTTTTTCAATTTTACCCCCGTGGGATATATATTCTACCCACACACGTTTGGAACTCTCCTGGGGTACCCTCACACATATTATTCCCTCATTTAGTGGATATTTTCACAAAAAAGTGAAATTTTCAAAAAATCCAGAAATTTGGCTGAAAACGACTAAATATCAAGGACTCATTGGGCGAATCGCTCTGGAACTGAAATCGGAATGCTCACTGACATTTCCCCTATCTGAAAGTCTGATAAACGCCGGAAAAATGACTAAGTCAAAAAAAAAAATTTTTCAACTTTTTTCAATTTTACCCCCGTGGGATATATATTCTACCCACACACATTTGGAACTCTCCTGGGGTACCCTCACACATATCATTCCCTCATTTAGTGGACATTTTCACAAAAAAAGTGAAATTTTCAAAAATCCAGAAATTTGGCTGAAAACGACTAAATATCAAGGACTCATTGGGCGAATCGCTCTGGAACTTAAATCGGAACGCTCACTGACATTTCCCCTATCTGAAAGTCTGATAAACGCCCGAAAAATGACTAAGTCCAAGGAAAATTTTTTTTCAACTTTTTTAAATTTTACCCCCGTGGGATATATATTCTACCCACACACATTTGGAACTCTCCTGGGGTACCCTCACACATATTATTCCCTCATTTAGTGGATATTTTCACAAAAAAGTGAAATTTTCAAAAATCCCGAAAATTGGCTGAAAACGACTAAATATCAAGGACTCATTGGGCGAATCGCTCTGGAACTGAAATCGGAATGCTCACTGACATTTCCCCTATCTGAAAGTCTGATAAACGCCGGAAAAATGACTAAGTCCAAAGAAAAATTTTTTTCAACTTTTTTCAATTTTACCCCCGTGGGATATATATTCTACCCACACACGTTTGGAACTCTCCTGGGGTACCCTCACACATATTATTCCCTCATTTAGTGGATATTTTCACAAAAAAGTGAAATTTTCAAAAAATCCAGAAATTTGGCTGAAAACGACTAAATATCAAGGACTCATTGGGCGAATCGCTCTGGAACTGAAATCGGAATGCTCACTGACATTTCCCCTATCTGAAAGTCTGATAAACGCCGGAAAAATGACTAAGTCAAAAAAAAAAAATTTTTCAACTTTTTTCAATTTTACCCCCGTGGGATATATATTCTACCCACACACATTTGGAACTCTCCTGGGGTACCCTCACACATATTATTCCCTCATTTAGTGGATATTTTCACAAAAAAGTGAAATTTTCAAAAATCCAGAAAATTGGCTGAAAACGACTAAATATCAAGGACTCATTGGGCAAATCGCTCTGGAACTGAAATCGGAATGCTCACTGACATTTCCCCTATCTGAAAGACTGATAAACGGCGGAAAAATGACTAAGTCCAAAAAAAAATTTTTTTCAGCTTTTTTCAATTTTACCCCCGTGGGATAAATATTCTACCCACACACATTTGGAACTCTCCTGGGGTACCCTCACACATATTATTCCCTCATTTAGTGGACATTTTCACAAAAAAGTGAAATTTTCAAAAAATCCAGAAAATTGGCTAAAAACGACTAAATGTCAAGGACTCATTGGGCGAATCGCTCTGGAACTGAAATCAGAACGCTCACTCACATTTCCCCTATCTGAAATTTTGATAAACGCCGGAAAAAAGACTAAGTCCAAGAAAAAAATGTTTTCAACTTTTTTCAATTTTACCCCCGTGGGATATATATTCTACCCACACACATTTGGAACTCTCCTGGGGTACCCTCACACATATTATTCCCTCATTTAGTGGATATTTTCACAAAAAAGTGAAATTTTCAAAAATCCAAAATATTGGCTGAAAACGACAAAATATCAAGGACTCATTGGGCGAATCGCTCTGGAACTGAAATCGGAATGCTCACTGACATTTCCCCTATCTGAAAGTCTGATAAACGCCGGAAAAATGACTAAGTCCAAGAAAAAAATGTTTTCAACTTTTTTCAATTTTACCCTCGTGGGATATATATTCTACCCACAAACATTCGAAACTCTCCTGGGGAAGCCTCACACATATTCCTTCATTTAGTGGATATTTTCACAAAAAAGTGAAATTTTCAAAAAATCCAGAAAATTGGCTGAAAACGACTAAATATCAAGGACTCATTGGGCGAATCGCTCTGGAACTGAAATCGGAACGCTCACTGACATTTCCCCCAATCTGAAAGTCTGATAAACGCCGGAAAAATGACTCAGTCCAAGAAAAAAAAAATTTAAATTTTTTTCAATTTTATCCCCGTGGGATATATATTCTACCCACACACATTTGGAACTCTCCTGGGGTACCCTCACACATATTATTCCCTCATTTAGTGGACATTTTCACAAAAAAGTGAAATTTTCATAAAATCCAGAAAATTGGCTAAAAACGACTAAATGTCAAGGACTCATTGGGCGCATCGCTCTGGAACTGAAATCAGAACGCTCACTCACATTTCCCCTATCTGAAATTTTGATAAACGCCGGAAAAAAGACGAAGTCCAAAAAAAAATTTTTTTAAACTTTTTTCAATTTTACCCCCGTGGGATATATATTCTACCCACACACATTTGGAACTCTCCTGGGGTACCCTCACACATATTATTCCCTCAGTTAGTGGATATTTTCACAAAAAAGTGAAATTTTAAAAAAATCCAGAAAATTGGCTGAAAAAGACTAAATATCAAGGACTCATTGGGTGAATCGCTCTGGAACTGAAATAAGAACGCTCACTGACATTTCCCCTATCTGAAAGTCTGATAAACGCCGGAAAAATGACTAAGTCCAAGAAAAAAATGTTTTCAACTTTTTTCAATTTTACCCCCGTGGAATATATATTCTACCCACACACATTCGAAACTCTCCTGGGGAAGCCTCACACATATTATTCCTTCATTTAGTGGATATTTTCACAAAAAAGTGAAATTTTCAAAAAATCCAGAAAATTGGCTGAAAATGACTAAATATCAAGGACTCATTGGGCGAATTGCTCTGGAACTGAAATCGGAACGCTCACTGACATTTCCCCTATCTGAAAGTCTGATAAACGACGGAAAAATGACTAAGTCCAAGAAAAAAATGTTTTCAACTTTTTTCAATTTTACCCCCGTGGGATATATATTCTACCCACATACATTTGGAACTCTCCTGGGGTACCCTCACACATATTATTCCCTCATTTAGTGGATATTTTCACAAAAGAGTGAAATTTTCAAAAAATCCAGAAAATTGGCTGAAAACGACTAAATATCAAGGACTCATTGGGCGAATCGCTCTGGAACTGAAATCGGAATGCTCACTGACATTTCCTCTATCTGAAAGTCTGATAAACGCCAGAAAAATGCCTAAGTCCAAAGAAATTTTTTTTTCAACTTTTTTCAATTTTCCCCCCGTGGGATATATATTCTACCCACACACATTTGGAACTCTCCTGGGGTACCCTCACACATATTATTCCCTCATTTAGTGGATATTTTCACAAAAAAGTGAAATTTTCAAAAATCCAAAATATTGGCTGAAAACGACAAAATATCAAGGACTCATTGGGCGAATCGCTCTGGAACTGAAATCGGAAATCTCACTGACATTTACCCTATCTGAAAGTCTGATAAACGCCGGAAAAATGACTAAGTCCAAAAAAAAATTTTTTTCAACTTTTTTCAATTTTACCCCCGTGGGATATATATTCTACCCACACACATTTGGAACTCTCCTGGGGTACCCTCACACATCTTATTCCCTCATTTAGTGGATATTTTCACAAAAAAGTGAAATTTTCCAAAAATCCAGAAAATTGGCTGAAAACGACTAAATATCAAGGACTCATTGGGCGAATCACTCTGGAACTGAAATCGGAATGCTCACTGACATTTCCCCTATCTGAAAGTCTGATAAACGCCAGAAAAATGACTCAGTCCAAGAAAAAAAAAATTTCAACTTTTTTCAATTTTACCCCCGTGGGATATATATTCTACCCACACACATTTGGAACTCTCCTGGGGTACCCTCACACATATTATTCCCTCATTTAGTGGATATTTTCACAAAAAAGTGAAATTTTCAAAAAATCCAGAAAATTGGCTGAAAACGACTAAATATCAAGGACTCATTGGGCGAATCGCTCTGGAACTGAAATCGGAATGCTCACTGACATTTCCCCTATCTGAAAGTTTGATAAACGCCGGAAAAATGACTCAGTCCAAGAAAAAAAAAAATTCAACTTTTTTCAATTTTACCCCCGTGGGATATATATTCTACCCACACACATTTGGAACTCTCCTGGGGTTCCCTCACACATATTATTCCCTCATTTAGTGGATATTTTCACAAAAAAGTGAAATTTTCAAAAATCCCAAAAATTGGCTGAAAATGACTAAATATCAAGGACTCATTGGGCGAATCGCTCTGGAACTGAAATCGGAACGCTCAATGACATTTCCCCTATCTGAAAGTCTGATAAACGCTGGAAAAATGACTTAGTCCAAGAAAAAAAATTTTTCAACTTTTTAAAATTTTAAACCCGTGGGATATATATTCTACCCACACACATTTGGAACTCTCCTGGGGTACCCTCACACATATTATTCCCTCATTTAGTGGATATTTTCACAAAAAAGTGAAATTTTCCAAAAATCCAGAAAATTGTCTGAAAACGACTAAATATCAAGGACTCATTGGGCGAATCGCTCTGGAACTGAAATCGGAACGCTCACTGACATTTGCCCTATCTGAAAGTCTGATAAACGCCGGAAAAATGACTAAGTCGAAGAAAAAAATGTTTTCAACTTTTTTCAATTTTACCCCCGTGGGATATATATTCTACCCACACACATTTGGAACTCTCCTGGGGTACCCTCACACATATTATTCCCTCATTTAGTGGATATTTTCACAAAAAAGTGAAATTTTCCAAAAATCCAGAAAATTGTCTGAAAACGACTAAATATCAAGGACTCATTGGGCGAATCGCTCTGGAACTGAAATCGGAACGCTCACTGACATTTCCCCTATCTGAAAGTCTGATAAACGCCGGAAAAATGACTAAGTCCAAGAAAAAAGTGTTTTCAACTTTTTTCAATTTTACCCCTGTGGGATATATATTCTACCCACACACATTTGGAACTCTCCTGGGGTACCCTCACACATATTATTCCCTCATTTCGTGGATATTTTCACAAAAAAGTGAAATTTTCAAAAAATCCAGAAAATTGGCTGAAAAAGACTAAATATCAAGGACTCATTGGGCGAATCACTCTGGAACTGAAATCGGAATGCTCACTGACATTTCCCCTATCTGAAAGTGTGATAAACGCCGGAAAAATGACTCAGTCCAAGAAAAAAAAAATTTCAACTTTTTTCAATTTTACCCCCGTGGGATATATATTCTACCCACACACATTTGGAACTCTCCTGGGGTACCCTCACACATATTATTCCCTCATTTAGTGGATATTTTCACAAAAAAGTGAAATTTTCAAAAAATCCAGAAAATTGGCTGAAAACGACTAAATATCAAGGACTCATTGGGCGAATCGCTCTGGAACTGAAATCGGAATGCTCACTGACATTTCCCCTATCTGAAAGTCTGATAAACGCCGGAAAAATGACTAAGTCCAAGAAAAAAGTGTTTTCAACTTTTTTCAATTTTACCCTCGTGGGATATATATTCTACCCACTCACATTTGGAACTCTCCTGGGGTACCCTCACACATATTATTCCCTCATTTAGTGGATATTTTCACAAAAAAGTGAAATTTTGCAAAAATCCAGAAAATTGGCTGAAAACGACTAAATATCAAGGAATCATAGGGCGAATCGCTCTGGAACTGAAATCGGAATGCTCACTGACATTTCCCCTATCTGAAAGTCTGATAAACGCCGGAAAAATGACTAAGTCAAAGAAAAAAGTGTTTTCAACTTTTTTCAATTTTACCCCCGTGGGATATATATTCTACCCACTCACATTTGGAACTCTCCTGGGGTACCCTCACACATATTATTCCCTCATTTAGTGGATATTTTCACAAAAAAGTGAAATTTTCAAAAATCCAGAAAATTGGCTGAAAACGACTAAATATCAAGGACTCATTGGGCGAAACGCTCTGGAACTGAAATCGGAATGCTCACTGACATTTGCCCTATCTGAAAGTCTGATAAACGCCGGAAAAATGACTAAGTCCAAAGAAAATTTTTTTTCAACTTTTTTCAATTTTACCCCCGTGGGATATATATTCTACCCACACACATTTGAAACTCTCCTGGGGTACCCTCACACATATTATTCCCTCATTTAGTGGATATTTTCACAAAAGAGTGAAATTTTCCAAAAATCCAGAAAATTGGCTGAAAACGACTAAATATCAAGGACTCATTGGGCGAATTGCTCTTTAACTGAAATCGGAACGCTCACTGACATTTCCCCTATCTGAAAGTCTGATAAACGACGGAAAAATGACTAAGTCCAAAAAAAAAAATTTTTCAACTTTTTTCAATTTTACCCCTGTGGGATATATATTCTACCCACACACATTTGGAACTCTCCTGGGGTACCCTCACACATATCATTCCCTCATTTAGTGGACATTTTCACAAAAAAAGTGAAATTTTCAAAAATCCAGAAAATTGGCTGAAAACGACTAAATATCAAGGACTCATTGGGCGAATCGCTCTGGAACTTAAATCGGAACGCTCACTGACATTTCCCCTATCTGAAAGTCTGATAAACGCCCGAAAAATGACTAAGTCCAAGGAAAATTTTTTTTCAACTTTTTTAAATTTTACCCCTGTGGGATATATATTCTACCCACACACATTTGGAACTCTCCTGGGGTACCTTCACACATATTATTCCCTCATTTAGTGGATATTTTCACAAAAAAGTGAAATTTTCAAAAATCCCAAAAATTGGCTGAAAACGACTAAATATCAAGGACTCATTGGGCGAATCGCTCTGGAACTGAAATCGGAATGCTCACTGACATTTCCCCTATCTGAAAGTCTGATAAACGGCGGAAAAATGACTAAGTCCAAAAAAAAATTTTTTTCAGCTTTTTTCAATTTTACCCCCGTGGGATAAATATTCTACCCACACACATTTGGAACTCTCCTGGGATACCATCACACATATTATTCCCTCATTTTGTAGATATTTTAACAAAAAAGTGAAATTTTCAAAAATCCAGAAAATTGGCTCAAAACGACTAAATATCAAGGACTCATTGGGCGAATCGCTCTGGAACTTAAATCGGAACGCTCACTGACGTTTGCCCTATCTGAAAGTCTGAAAAACGCCGGAAAAATGACTAAGTCTAAGAAAAAAGTGTTTTCAACTTTTTTCAATTTTACCCCCGTGGGATATATATTCTACCCACACACATTTGGAACTCTCCTGGGGTACCCTCACACATATTATTCCCTCATTTAGTGGATATTTTCACAAAAAAGTGAAATTTTCAAAAATCCAGAAAATTGGCTCAAAACGACTAAATATCAAGGACTCATTGGGCGAATCGCTCTGGAACTGAAATCGGAACGCTCACTGACATTTGCCCTATCTGAAAGTCTGATAAATGCCGGAAAAATGACTAAGTCCAAAGAAAATTTTTTTCAACTTTTTTCAATTTTACCCCCGTGGGATATATATTCTACCCACACACATTTGGAACTCTCCTGGGGAACCCTCACACATATTATTCCCTCATTTAGTGGATATTTTCACAAAAAAGTGAAATTTTCCAAAAATCCAGAAAATTGTCTGAAAACGACTAAATATCAAGGACTCATTGGGCGAATCGCTCTGGAACTGAAATCGGAATGCTCACTGACATTTCCCCTATCTGAAAGTCTGATAAACGCCGGAAAAATGACTAAGTCCAAAAAAAAAAATTTTTCAACTTTTTTCAATTTTACCCCCGTGGGATATATATTCTACCCACACACATTTGGAACTCTCCTGGGGTACCCTCACACATATTATTCCCTCATTTAGTGGATATTTTCACAAAAAAGTGAAATTTTCAAAAATCCAGAAAATTGGCTGAAAACGACTAAATATCAAGGACTCATTGGGCGAATCGCTCTGGAACTGAAATCGGAATGCTCACTGACATTTCCCCTATCTGAAAGTCTGATAAACGCCGGAAAAATGACTAAGTCAAAAAAAAAAAATTTTTCAACTTTTTTCAATTTTACCCCCGTGGGATATATATTCTACCCACACACATTTGGAACTCTCCTGGGGTACCCTCACACATATTATTCCCTCATTTAGTGGATATTTTCACAAAAAAGTGAAATTTTCAAAAATCCAGAAAATTGGCTGAAAACGACTAAATATCAAGGACTCATTGGGCAAATCGCTCTGGAACTGAAATCGGAATGCTCACTGACATTTCCCCTATCTGAAAGACTGATAAACGGCGGAAAAATGACTAAGTCCAAAAAAAAATTTTTTTCAGCTTTTTTCAATTTTACCCCCGTGGGATAAATATTCTACCCACACACATTTGGAACTCTCCTGGGGTACCCTCACACATATTATTCCCTCATTTAGTGGACATTTTCACAAAAAAGTGAAATTTTCAAAAAATCCAGAAAATTGGCTAAAAACGACTAAATGTCAAGGACTCATTGGGCGAATCGCTCTGGAACTGAAATCAGAACGCTCACTCACATTTCCCCTATCTGAAATTTTGATAAACGCCGGAAAAAAGACTAAGTCCAAGAAAAAAATGTTTTCAACTTTTTTCAATTTTACCCCCGTGGGATATATATTCTACCCACACACATTTGGAACTCTCCTGGGGTACCCTCACACATATTATTCCCTCATTTAGTGGATATTTTCACAAAAAAGTGAAATTTTCAAAAATCCAAAATATTGGCTGAAAACGACAAAATATCAAGGACTCATTGGGCGAATCGCTCTGGAACTGAAATCGGAATGCTCACTGACATTTCCCCTATCTGAAAGTCTGATAAACGCCGGAAAAATGACTAAGTCCAAGAAAAAAATGTTTTCAACTTTTTTCAATTTTACCCTCGTGGGATATATATTCTACCCACACACATTCGAAACTCTCCTGGGGAAGCCTCACACATATTCCTTCATTTAGTGGATATTTTCACAAAAAAGTGAAATTTTCAAAAAATCCAGAAAATTGGCTGAAAACGACTAAATATCAAGGACTCATTGGGCGAATCGCTCTGGAACTGAAATCGGAACGCTCACTGACATTTCCCCCAATCTGAAAGTCTGATAAACGCCGGAAAAATGACTCAGTCCAAGAAAAAAAAAATTTAAATTTTTTTCAATTTTATCCCCGTGGGATATATATTCTACCCACACACATTTGGAACTCTCCTGGGGTACCCTCACACATATTATTCCCTCATTTAGTGGACATTTTCACAAAAAAGTGAAATTTTCATAAAATCCAGAAAATTGGCTAAAAACGACTAAATGTCAAGGACTCATTGGGCGCATCGCTCTGGAACTGAAATCAGAACGCTCACTCACATTTCCCCTATCTGAAATTTTGATAAACGCCGGAAAAAAGACGAAGTCCAAAAAAAAATTTTTTTAAACTTTTTTCAATTTTACCCCCGTGGGATATATATTCTACCCACACACATTTGGAACTCTCCTGGGGTACCCTCACACATATTATTCCCTCAGTTAGTGGATATTTTCACAAAAAAGTGAAATTTTAAAAAAATCCAGAAAATTGGCTGAAAAAGACTAAATATCAAGGACTCATTGGGTGAATCGCTCTGGAACTGAAATAAGAACGCTCACTGACATTTCCCCTATCTGAAAGTCTGATAAACGCCGGAAAAATGACTAAGTCCAAGAAAAAAATGTTTTCAACTTTTTTCAATTTTACCCCCGTGGAATATATATTCTACCCACACACATTCGAAACTCTCCTGGGGAAGCCTCACACATATTATTCCTTCATTTAGTGGATATTTTCACAAAAAAGTGAAATTTTCAAAAAATCCAGAAAATTGGCTGAAAACGACTAAATATCAAGGACTCATTGGGCGAATCGCTCTGGAACTGAAATCGGAACGCTCACTGACATTTCCCCTATCTGAAAGTCTGATAAACGCCGGAAAAATGACTCAGTCCAAGAAAAAAAAAATTTCAACTTTTTTCAATTTTACCCCCGTGGGATATATATTCTACCCACACACATTTGGAACTCTCCTAGGGTACCCTCACACATATTATTCCCTCATTTAGTGGATATTTTCACAAAAAAGTGAAATTTTCAAAAATCCAAAGTATTGGCTGAAAACGACAAAATATCAAGGACTCATTGGGCGAATCGCTCTGGAACTGAAATCGGAAATCTCACTGACATTTACCCTATCTGAAAGTCTGATAAACGCCGGAAAAATGACTAAGTCCAAAAAAAAAATTTTTTTAAACTTTTTTCAATTTTACCCCCGTGGGATATATATTCTACCCACACACATTTGGAACTCTCCTGGGGTACCCTCACACATATTATTCCCTCATTTAATGGATATTTTCACAAAAATGTGACATTTTCAAAAAATCGAGAAAATTGGCTGAAAATGACTAAATATCAAGGACTCATTGGACGAATCGCTCTGGAACTGAAATCGGAAATCTCACTGACATTTCCCCTATCTGAAAGTCTGATAAACGCCGGAAAAATGACTAAGTCCAAGAAAAAAGTGTTTTCAACTCTTTTCAATTTTACCCCCGTGGGATATATATTCTACCCACTCACATTTGGAACTCTCCTGGGGTACCCTCACACATATTATTCCCTCATTTAGTGGATATTTTCACAAAAAAGTGAAATTTTCCAAAAATCCAGAAAATTGGCTGAAAACGACAAAATATCAAGGACTCATTGGGCGAATCGCTCTGGAACTAAAAGAAGAACGCTCACTGACATTTCCCCTATCTGAAAGTCTGATAAATGCCGGAAAAATGAGTAAGTCCAAAAAAAAAATTTTTTAAACTTTTTTCAATTTTACCCCCGTGGGATATATATTCTACCCACACACATTTGGAACTCTCCTGGGGTACCCTCACACATATTATTCCCTCATTTAGTGGATATTTTCACAAAAATGTGAAATTTTCAAAAAATCGAGAAAATTGGCTGAAAATGACTAAATATCAAGGACTCATTGGGCGAATTGCTCTGGAACTGAAATCGGAACGCTCACTGACATTTCCCCTATCTGAAAGTCTGATAAACGACGGAAAAATGACTAAGTCCAAGAAAAAAATGTTTTCAACTTTTTTCAATTTTACCCCCGTGGGATATATATTCTACCCACATACATTTGGAACTCTCCTGGGGTACCCTCACACATATTATTCCCTCATTTAGTGGATATTTTCACAAAAGAGTGAAATTTTCAAAAAATCCAGAAAATTGGCTGAAAACGACTAAATATCAAGGACTCATTGGGCGAATCGCTCTGGAACTGAAATCGGAATGCTCACTGACATTTCCCCTATCTGAAAGTCTGATAAACGCCAGAAAAATGCCTAAGTCCAAAGAAATTTTTTTTTCAACTTTTTTCAATTTTCCCCCCGTGGGATATATATTCTACCCACACACATTTGGAACTCTCCTGGGGTACCCTCACACATATTATTCCCTCATTTAGTGGATATTTTCACAAAAAAGTGAAATTTTCAAAAATCCAAAATATTGGCTGAAAACGACAAAATATCAAGGACTCATTGGGCGAATCGCTCTGGAACTGAAATCGGAAATCTCACTGACATTTACCCTATCTGAAAGTCTGATAAACGCCGGAAAAATGACTAAGTCCAAAAAAAAATTTTTTTCAACTTTTTTCAATTTTACCCCCGTGGGATATATATTCTACCCACACACATTTGGAACTCTCCTGGGGTACCCTCACACATCTTATTCCCTCATTTAGTGGATATTTTCACAAAAAAGTGAAATTTTCCAAAAATCCAGAAAATTGGCTGAAAACGACTAAATATCAAGGACTCATTGGGCGAATCACTCTGGAACTGAAATCGGAATGCTCACTGACATTTCCCCTATCTGAAAGTCTGATAAACGCCAGAAAAATGACTCAGTCCAAGAAAAAAAAAATTTCAACTTTTTTCAATTTTACCCCCGTGGGATATATATTCTACCCACACACATTTGGAACTCTCCTGGGGTACCCTCACACATATTATTCCCTCATTTAGTGGATATTTTCACAAAAAAGTGAAATTTTCAAAAAATCCAGAAAATTGGCTGAAAACGACTAAATATCAAGGACTCATTGGGCGAATCGCTCTGGAACTGAAATCGGAATGCTCACTGACATTTCCCCTATCTGAAAGTCTGATAAACGCCGGAAAAATGACTCAGTCCAAGAAAAAAAAAAATTCACCTTTTTTCAATTTTACCCCCGTCGGATATATATTCTACCCACACACATTTGGAACTCTCCTGGGGTTCCCTCACACATATTATTCCCTCATTTAGTGGATATTTTCACAAAAAAGTGAAATTTTCAAAAATCCCAAAAATTGGCTGAAAATGACTAAATATCAAGGACTCATTGGGCGAATCGCTCTGGAACTGAAATCGGAACGCTCAATGACATTTCCCCTATCTGAAAGTCTGATAAACGCTGGAAAAATGACTTAGTCCAAGAAAAAAAATTTTTCAACTTTTTAAAATTTTAAACCCGTGGGATATATATTCTACCCACACACATTTGGAACTCTCCTGGGGTACCCTCACACATATTATTCCCTCATTTAGTGGATATTTTCACAAAAAAGTGAAATTTTCCAAAAATCCAGAAAATTGTCTGAAAACGACTAAATATCAAGGACTCATTGGGCGAATCGCTCTGGAACTGAAATCGGAACGCTCACTGACATTTGCCCTATCTGAAAGTCTGATAAACGCCGGAAAAATGACTAAGTCGAAGAAAAAAATGTTTTCAACTTATTTCAATTTTACCCCCGTGGGATATATATTCTACCCACACACATTTGGAACTCTCCTGGGATACCCTCACACATATTATTCCCTCATTTAGTGGATATTTTCACAAAAAAGTGAAATTTTCAAAAATCCAGAAAATTGGCTCAAAACGACTAAATATCAAGGACTCATTGGGCGAATCGCTCTGGAACTGAAATCGGAACGCTCACTGACATTTGCCCTATCTGAAAGTCTGATAAATGCCGGAAAAATGACTAAGTCCAAAGAAAATTTTTTTTCAACTTTTTTCAATTTTACCCCCGTGGGATATATATTCTACCCACACACATTTGGAACTCTCCTGGGGTACCCTCACACATATTATTCCCTCATTTAGTGGATATTTTCACAAAAAAGTGAAATTTTCCAAAAATCCAGAAAATTGTCTGAAAACGACTAAATATCAAGGACTCATTGGGCGAATCGCTCTGGAACTGAAATCGGAACGCTCACTGACATTTCCCCTATCTGAAAGTCTGATAAACGCCGGAAAAATGACTAAGTCCAAGAAAAAAGTGTTTTCAACTTTTTTCAATTTTACCCCTGTGGGATATATATTCTACCCACACACATTTGGAACTCTCCTGGGGTACCCTCACACATATTATTCCCTCATTTCGTGGATATTTTCACAAAAAAGTGAAATTTTCAAAAAATCCAGAAAATTGGCTGAAAAAGACTAAATATCAAGGACTCATTGGGCGAATCACTCTGGAACTGAAATCGGAATGCTCACTGACATTTCCCCTATCTGAAATTGTGATAAACGCCGGAAAAATGACTCAGTCCAAGAAAAAAAAAATTTCAACTTTTTTCAATTTTACCCCCGTGGGATATATATTCTACCCACACACATTTGGAACTCTCCTGGGGTACCCTCACACATATTATTCCCTCATTTAGTGGATATTTTCACAAAAAAGTGAAATTTTCAAAAAATCCAGAAAATTGGCTGAAAACGACTAAATATCAAGGACTCATTGGGAGAATCGCTCTGGAACTGAAATCGGAATGCTCACTGACATTTCCCCTATCTGAAAGTCTGATAAACGCCGGAAAAATGACTAAGTCCAAGAAAAAAGTGTTTTCAACTTTTTTCAATTTTACCCTCGTGGGATATATATTCTACCCACTCACATTTGGAACTCTCCTGGGGTACCCTCACACATATTATTCCCTCATTTAGTGGATATTTTCACAAAAAAGTGAAATTTTGCAAAAATCCAGAAAATTGGCTGAAAACGACTAAATATCAAGGAATCATTGGGCGAATCGCTCTGGAACTGAAATCGGAATGCTCACTGACATTTCCCCTATCTGAAAGTCTGATAAACGCCGGAAAAATGACTAAGTCAAAGAAAAAAGTGTTTTCAACTTTTTTCAATTTTACCCCCGTGGGATATATATTCTACCCACTCACATTTGGAACTCTCCTGGGGTACCCTCACACATATTATTCCCTCATTTAGTGGATATTTTCACAAAAAAGTGAAATTTTCAAAAATCCAGAAAATTGGCTGAAAACGACTAAATATCAAGGACTCATTGGGCGAAACGCTCTGGAACTGAAATCGGAATGCTCACTGACATTTGCCCTATCTGAAAGTCTGATAAACGCCGGAAAAATGACTAAGTCCAAAGAAAATTTTTTTTCAACTTTTTTCAATTTTACCCCCGTGGGATATATATTCTACCCACACACATTTGAAACTCTCCTGGGGTACCCTCACACATATTATTCCCTCATTTAGTGGATATTTTCACAAAAGAGTGAAATTTTCCAAAAATCCAGAAAATTGGCTGAAAATGACTAAATATCAAGGACTCATTGGGCGAATTGCTCTTTAACTGAAATCGGAACGCTCACTGACATTTCCCCTATCTGAAAGTCTGATAAACGACGGAAAAATGACTAAGTCCAAAAAAAAAAATTTTTCAACCTTTTTCAATTTTACCCCTGTGGGATATATATTCTACCCACACACATTTGGAACTCTCCTGGGGTACCCTCACACATATCATTCCCTCATTTAGTGGACATTTTCACAAAAAAAGTGAAATTTTCAAAAATCCAGAAAATTGGCTGAAAACGACTAAATATCAAGGACTCATTGGGCGAATCGCTCTGGAACTTAAATCGGAACGCTCACTGACATTTCCCCTATCTGAAAGTCTGATAAACGCCCGAAAAATGACTAAGTCCAAGGAAAAATTTTTTTCAACTTTTTTCAATTTTACCCCCGTGGGATATATATTCTACCCACACACATTTGGAACTCTCCTGGGGTACCCTCACACATATTATTCCCTCATTTAGTGGATATTTTCACAAAAAAGTGAAATTTTCAAAAATCCAGAAAATTGGCTGAAAACGACTAAATATCAAGGACTCATTGGGCAAATCGCTCTGGAACTGAAATCGGAATGCTCACTGACATTTCCCCTATCTGAAAGTCTGATAAACGGCGGAAAAATGACTAAGTCCAAAAAAAAATTTTTTTCAGCTTTTTTCAATTTTACCCCCGTGGGATAAATATTCTACCCACACACATTTGGAACTCTCCTGGGATACCATCACACATATTATTCTCTCATTTTGTAGATATTTTAACAAAAAAGTGAAATTTTCAAAAATCCAGAAAATTGGCTCAAAACGACTAAATATCAAGGACTCATTGGGCGAATCGCTCTGGAACTTAAATCGGAACGCTCACTGACGTTTGCCCTATCTGAAAGTCTGAAAAACGCCGGAAAAATGACTAAGTCTAAGAAAAAAGTGTTTTCAACTTTTTTCAATTTTACCCCCGTGGGATATATATTCTACCCACACACATTTGGAACTCTCCTGGGGTACCCTCACACATATTATTCCCTCATTTAGTGGATATTTTCACAAAAAAGTGAAATTTTCAAAAATCCAGAAAATTGGCTCAAAACGACTAAATATCAAGGACTCATTGGGCGAATCGCTCTGGAACTGAAATCGGAACGCTCACTGACATTTGCCCTATCTGAAAGTCTGATAAATGCTGGAAAAATGACTAAGTCCAAAGAAAATTTTTTTCAACTTTTTTCAATTTTACCCCCGTGGGATATATATTCTACCCACACACATTTGGAACTCTCCTGGGGTACCCTCACACATATTATTCCCTCATTTAGTGGATATTTTCACAAAAAAGTGAAATTTTCCAAAAATCCAGAAAATTGTCTGAAAACGACTAAATATCAAGGACTCATTGGGCGAATCGCTCTGGAACTGAAATCGGAATGCTCACTGACATTTCCCCTATCTGAAAGTCTGATAAACGCCGGAAAAATGACTAAGTCCAAAAAAAAAAATTTTTCAACTTTTTTCAATTTTACCCCCGTGGGATATATATTCTACCCACACACATTTGGAACTCTCCTGGGGTACCCTCACACATATTATTCCCTCATTTAGTGGATATTTTCACAAAAAAGTGAAATTTTCAAAAATCCAGAAAATTGGCTGAAAACGACTAAATATCAAGGACTCATTGGGCAAATCGCTCTGGAACTGAAATCGGAATGCTCACTGACATTTCCCCTATCTGAAAGTCTGATAAACGGCGGAAAAATGACTAAGTCCAAAAAAAAATTTTTTTCAGCTTTTTTCAATTTTACCCCCGTGGGATAAATATTCTACCCACACACATTTGGAACTCTCCTGGGATACCATCACACATATTATTCCCTCATTTTGTAGATATTTTAACAAAAAAGTGAAATTTTCAAAAATCCAGAAAATTGGCTCAAAACGACTAAATATCAAGGACTCATTGGGCGAATCGCTCTGGAACTTAAATCGGAACGCTCACTGACGTTTGCCCTATCTGAAAGTCTGATAAACGCCGGAAAAATGACTAAGTCTAAGAAAAAAGTGTTTTCAACTTTTTTCAATTTTACCCCCGTGGGATATATATTCTACCCACACACATTTGGAACTCTCCTGGGGTACCCTCACACATATTATTCCCTCATTTAGTGGATATTTTCACAAAAAAGTGAAATTTTCAAAAATCCAGAAAATTGGCTCAAAACGACTAAATATCAAGGACTCATTGGGCGAATCGCTCTGGAACTGAAATCGGAACGCTCACTGACATTTGCCCTATCTGAAAGTCTGATAAATGCCGGAAAAATGACTAAGTCCAAAGGAAATTTTTTTTCAACTTTTTTCAATTTTACCCCCGTGGGATATATATTCTACCCACACACATTTGGAACTCTCCTGGGGTACCCTCACACATATTATTCCCTCATTTAGTGGATATTTTCACAAAAAAGTGAAATTTTCCAAAAATCCAGAAAATTGTCTGAAAACGACTAAATATCAAGGACTCATTGGGCGAATCGCTCTGGAACTGAAATCGGAATGCTCACTGACATTTCCCCTATCTGAAAGTCTGATAAACGCCGGAAAAATGACTAAGTCCAAAAAAAAAAATTTTTCAACTTTTTTCAATTTTACCCCCGTGGGATATATATTCTACCCACACACATTTGGAACTCTCCTGGGGTACCCTCACACATATTATTCCCTCATTTAGTGGATATTTTCACAAAAAAGTGAAATTTTCAAAAATCCAGAAAATTGGCTGAAAACGACTAAATATCAAGGACTCATTGGGCAAATCGCTCTGGAACTGAAATCGGAATGCTCACTGACATTTCCCCTATCTGAAAGTCTGATAAACGGCGGAAAAATGACTAAGTCCAAAAAAAAATTTTTTTCAGCTTTTTTCAATTTTACCCCCGTGGGATAAATATTCTACCCACACACATTTGGAACTCTCCTGGGATACCATCACACATATTATTCCCTCATTTTGTAGATATTTTAACAAAAAAGTGAAATTTTCAAAAATCCAGAAAATTGGCTCAAAACGACTAAATATCAAGGACTCATTGGGCGAATCGCTCTGGAACTTAAATCGGAACGCTCACTGACGTTTGCCCTATCTGAAAGTCTGATAAACGCCGGAAAAATGACTAAGTCTAAGAAAAAAGTGTTTTCAACTTTTTTCAATTTTACCCCCGTGGGATATATATTCTACCCACACACATTTGGAACTCTCCTGGGGTACCCTCACACATATTATTCCCTCATTTAGTGGATATTTTCACAAAAAAGTGAAATTTTCAAAAATCCAGAAAATTGGCTCAAAACGACTAAATATCAAGGACTCATTGGGCGAATCGCTCTGGAACTGAAATCGGAACGCTCACTGACATTTGCCCTATCTGAAAGTCTGATAAATGCCGGAAAAATGACTAAGTCCAAAGGAAATTTTTTTTCAACTTTTTTCAATTTTACCCCCGTGGGATATATATTCTACCCACACACATTTGGAACTCTCCTGGGGTACCCTCACACATATTATTCCCTCATTTAGTGGATATTTTCACAAAAAAGTGAAATTTTCCAAAAATCCAGAAAATTGTCTGAAAACGACTAAATATCAAGGACTCATTGGGCGAATCGCTCTGGAACTGAAATCGGAATGCTCACTGACATTTCCCCTATCTGAAAGTCTGATAAACGCCGGAAAAATGACTAAGTCCAAAAAAAAAAATTTTTCAACTTTTTTCAATTTTACCCCCGTGGGATATATATTCTACCCACACACATTTGGAACTCTCCTGGGGTACCCTCACACATATTATTCCCTCATTTAGTGGATATTTTCACAAAAAAGTGAAATTTTCAAAAATCCAGAAAATTGGCTGAAAACGACTAAATATCAAGGACTCATTGGGCAAATCGCTCTGGAACTGAAATCGGAATGCTCACTGACATTTCCCCTATCTGAAAGTCTGATAAACGGCGGAAAAATGACTAAGTCCAAAAAAAAATTTTTTTCAGCTTTTTTCAATTTTACCCCCGTGGGATAAATATTCTACCCACACACATTTGGAACTCTCCTGGGATACCATCACACATATTATTCCCTCATTTTGTAGATATTTTAACAAAAAAGTGAAATTTTCAAAAATCCAGAAAATTGGCTCAAAACGACTAAATATCAAGGACTCATTGGGCGAATCGCTCTGGAACTTAAATCGGAACGCTCACTGACGTTTGCCCTATCTGAAAGTCTGATAAACGCCGGAAAAATGACTAAGTCTAAGAAAAAAGTGTTTTCAACTTTTTTCAATTTTACCCCCGTGGGATATATATTCTACCCACACACATTTGGAACTCTCCTGGGGTACCCTCACACATATTATTCCCTCATTTAGTGGATATTTTCACAAAAAAGTGAAATTTTCAAAAATCCAGAAAATTGGCTCAAAACGACTAAATATCAAGGACTCATTGGGCGAATCGCTCTGGAACTGAAATCGGAACGCTCACTGACATTTGCCCTATCTGAAAGTCTGATAAATGCCGGAAAAATGACTAAGTCCAAAGAAAATTTTTTTTCAACTTTTTTCAATTTTACCCCCGTGGGATATATATTCTACCCACACACATTTGGAACTCTCCTGGGGTACCCTCACACATATTATTCCCTCATTTAGTGGATATTTTCACAAAAAAGTGAAATTTTCCAAAAATCCAGAAAATTGTCTGAAAACGACTAAATATCAAGGACTCATTGGGCGAATCGCTCTGGAACTGAAATCGGAACGCTCACTGACATTTCCCCTATCTGAAAGTCTGATAAACGCCGGAAAAATGACTAAGTCCAAGAAAAAAGTGTTTTCAACTTTTTTCAATTTTACCCCTGTGGGATATATATTCTACCCACACACATTTGGAACTCTCCTGGGGTACCCTCACACATATCATTCCCTCATTTAGTGGACATTTTCACAAAAAAAGTGAAATTTTCAAAAATCCAGAAAATTGTCTGAAAACGACTAAATATCAAGGACTCATTGGGCGAATCGCTCTGGAACTGAAATCGGAACGCTCACTCACATTTCCCCTATCTGAAAGTCTGATAAATGCCGGAAAAATGACTCAGTCCAAGAAAAAAAAAATTTCAACTTTTTTCAATTTTACCCCCGTGGGATATATATTCTACCCACACACATTTGGAACTCTCCTGGGGTACCCTCACACATATTATTCCCTCATTTAGTGGATATTTTCACAAAAAAGTGAAATTTTCAAAAATCCAGAAAATTGGCTCAAAACGACTAAATATCAAGGACTCATTGGGCGAATCGCTCTGGAACTGAAATCGGAACGCTCACTGACATTTCCCCTATCTGAAAGTCTGATAAACGCCGGAAAAATGACTAAGTCCAAAAAAAAATTTTTTTCAACTTTTTTCAATTTTACCCCCGTGGGATATATATTCTACCCACACACATTTGGAACTCTCCTGGGGTACCCTCACACATATTATTCCCTCATTTCGTGGATATTTTCACAAAAAAGTGAAATTTTCAAAAAATCCAGAAAATTGGCTGAAAAAGACTAAATATCAAGGACTCATTGGGCGAATCGCTCTGGAACTGAAATAAGAACGCTCACTGACATTTCCCCTATCTGAAAGTCTGATAAACGCCGGAAAAATGACTAAGTCCAAATAAAAATTTTTTTCAACTTTTTTCAATTTTACCCTCGTGGTATATATATTCTACCACTCACATTTGGAACTCTCCTGGGGTACCCTCACACATATTATTCCCTCATTTAGTGGATATTTTCACAAAAAAGTGAAATTTTGCAAAAATTCAGAAAATTGGCTGAAAACGACTAAATATCAAGGAGTCATTGGGCGAATCGCTCTGGAACTGAAATCGGAATGCTCACTGACATTTCCCCTATCTGAAAGTCTGATAAACGCCGGAAAAATGACTAAGTCCAAAAAAAAAAATTTTTCAACTTTTTTCAATTTTACCCCTGTGGGATATATATTCTACCCACACACATTTGGAACTCTCCTGGGGTACCCTCACACATATCATTCCCTCATTTAGTGGACATTTTCACAAAAAAAGTGAAATTTTCAAAAATCCAGAAAATTGTCTGAAAACGACTAAATATCAAGGACTCATTGGGCGAATCGCTCTAGAACTGAAATCGGAACGCTCAATGACATTTGCCCTATCTGTAAGTCTGCTAAACGCCGGAAAAATGACGAAGTCCAAAGAAAAATTTTTTTCAACTTTTTTCAATTTTACCCCCGTGGGATATATATTCTACCCACACACATTTGGAACTCTCCTGGGGTACCCTCACACATATTATTCCCTCATTTAGTGGATATTTTCACAAAAAAGTGAAATTTTCAAAAATCCAGAAAATTGGCTGAAAACGACTAAATATCAAGGAATCATTGGGCGAATCGCTCTGGAACTGAAATCGGAATGCTCACTGACATTTCCCCTATCTGAAAGTCTGATAAACGCCGGAAAAATGACTAAGTCCAAAAAAAAAAATTTTTCAACTTTTTTCAATTTTACCCCCTTGGGATATATATTCTACCCACACACATTTGAACTCTCCTGGGGTACCCTCACACATATTATTCCCTCATTTAGTGGATATTTTCACAAAAAAGTGAAATTTTCAAAAATCCAGAAAATTGGCTGAAAACGACTAAATATCAAGGACTCATTGGGCGAATCGCTCTGGAACTGAAATCAGAATGCTCACTGACATTTCCCCTATCTGAAAGTCTGATAAACGGCGGAAAAATGACTAAGTCCAAAAAAAAATTTTTTTCAACTTTTTTCAATTTTACCCCCGTGGGATAAATATTCTACCCACACACATTTGGAACTCTCCTGGGATACCATCACACATATTATTCCCTCATTTTGTAGATATTTTCACAAAAAAGTGAAATTTTCAAAAATCCAGAAAATTGGCTCAAAACGACTAAATATCAAGGACTCATTGGGCGAATCGCTCTGGAACTTAAATCGGAACGCTCACTGACATTTGCCCTATCTGAAAGTCTGATAAACGCCGGAAAAATGACTAAGTCTAAGAAAAAAGTGTTTTCAACTTTTTTCAATTTTACCCCCGTGGGATATATATTCTACCCACTCACAATTGAAACTCTCCTGGGGTACCCTCACACATATTATTCCCTCATTTAGTGGATATTTTCACAAAAAAATTGAAATTTTCCAAAAATCCAGAAAATTGGCTGAAAACGACTAAATATCAAGGACTTATTGGGCGAATCGCTCTGGAACTGAAATCAGAATGCTTACTGAAATTTGCCCTATCTGTAAGTCTGCTAAACGCCGGAAAAATGACGAAGTCCAAAGAAAAATTTTTTTCAACTTTTTTCAATTTTACCCCCGTGAGATATATATTCTACCCACACACATTTGGAACTCTCCTGGGGTACCCTCACACATATTATTCCCTCATTTAGTGGATATTTTCACAAAAAAGTGAAATTTTCAAAAATCCAGAAAATTGGCTCAAAACGACTAAATATCAAGGACTCATTGGGCGAATCGCTCTGGAACTGAAATCGGAATGCTCACTGACATTTCCCCTATCTGAAAGTCTGATAAACGGCGGAAAAATGACTAAGTCCAAAAAAAAAATTTTTTCAACTTTTTTCAATTTTACCCCTGTGGGATATATATTCTACCCACACACATTTGGAACTCTCCTGGGGTACCCTCACACATATTATTCCCTCATTTAGTGGATATTTTCACAAAAAAGTAAAATTTTCAAAAATCCAGAAAATTGTCTGAAAACGTCTAAATATCAAGGACTCATTGGGCGAATCTCTCTGGAACTTAAATCGGAACGCACACTGACATTTGCCCTATCTGAAAGTCTGATAAACGCCGGAAAAATGACTAAGTCTAAGAAAAAAGTGTTTTCAACTTTTTTCAATTTTACCCCCGTGGGATATATATTCTACCCACACACATTTGGAACTCTCCTCATTTAGTGGATATTTTCACAAAAAAGTGAAATTTTCAAAAATCTAGAAAATTGGCTCAAAACGACTAAATATCAAGGACTCATTGGGCGAATCGCTTTGGAACTGAAATCGGAACGCTCACTGACATTTCCCCTATCTGAAAGTCTGATAAACGCCGGAAAAATGACTAAGTCCAAAAAAAAAATTTTTTCAACTTTTTTCAATTTTACCCCCGTGGGATATATATTCTACCCACACACATTTGGAACTCTCCTGGGGTACCCTCACACATATTATTCCCTCATTTAGTGGATATTTTCACAAAAAAGTGAAATTTTCAAAAATACAAAATATTGGGTGAAAACGACTAAATATCAAGGACTCATTGGGCGAATCGCTCTGGAACTGAAATCGGAATGCTCTCTGACATTTCCCCTATCTGAAAGTCTGATAAACGCCGGAAAAATGACTAAGTCAAAAAAAAAAATTTTTTCAACTTTTTTCAATTTTACCCACTTGGTATATATATTCTACCCACTCACATTTGGAACTCTCCTGGGGTACCCTCACACATATTATTCCCTCATTTAGTGGATATTTTCACAAAAAAGTGAAATTTTCAAAAATCCAGAAAATTGTCTGAAAACGACTAAATATCAAGGACTCATTGGGCGAATCGCTCTGGAACTGAAATCGGAACGCTCACTCACATTTCCCCTATCTGAAAGTCTGATAAACACCGGAAAAATGACTAAGTCCAAAAAAAATTTTTTTTAAACTTTTTTTAATTTTACCCCCGTGGAATATATATTCTACCCACACACATTTGGAACTCTCCTGGGATACCCTCACACATATTATTCCCTCATTTAGTGGATATTTTCACAAAAAAGTGAAATTTTCAAAAATCCAGAAAATTGGCTCAAAACGACTAAATATCAAGGTCTCATTGGGCGAATCGCTCTGTAACTGAAATCGGAACGCTCACTGACATTTCCCCTATCTGAAAGTCTGATAAACGCTGGAAAAATGACTAAGTCCAAATAAAAAATTTTTTCAACTTTTTTCAATTTTACCCCCGTGGGATATATATTCTACCCACACACATTTGGAACTCTCCTGGGGTACCCTCACACATATTATTCCCTCATTTAGTGGATATTTTCACAAAAAAGTGAAATTTTCAAAAAATCCAGAAAATTGTCTGAAAACGACTAAATATCAAGGACTCATTGGGCGAATCGATCTGGAACTAAAATCGGAACACTCACTGACATTTCCCCTATCTGAAAGTCTGATAAACGACGGAAAAATGACTCAGTCCAAGAAAAAAAAAATTTCAACTTTTTTCAATTTTACCCCCGTGGGATATATATTCTACCCACACACATTTGGAAATCTCCTGGGGTACCCTCACACATATTATTCCCTCATTTAGTGGATATTTTCACAAAAAAGTGAAATTTTCAAAAAATCAAGAAAATTTCCTGAAAACGACTAAATATCAAGGACTCATTGGGCGAATCGCTCTGGAACTGAAATCGGAACGCTCACTGACATTTCCCCTATCTGAAAGTCTGATAAACGCCGGAAAAATGACTAAGTCCAAAAAAAAATTTTTTTCAACTTTTTTCAATTTTACCCCTGTGGGATATATATTCTACCCACACACATTTGGAACTCTCCTGGGGTACCCTCACACATATTATTCCCTCATTTAGTGGATATTTTCACAACAAAGTGAAATTTTCAAAAATCCCGAAAATTGGCTGAAAACGACTAAATATCAAGGACTCATTGGGCGAATCGCTCTGGAACTGAAATCGGAACGCTCACTGACATTTCCCCTATCTGAAAGTCTGATAAACGCTGGAAAAATGACTAAGTCCAAATAAAAAATTTTTTCAACTTTTTTCAATTTTACCCCCGTGGGATATATATTCTACCCACACACATTTGGAACTCTCCTGGGGTACCCTCACACATATTATTCCCTCATTTAGTGGATATTTTCACAAAAAAGTGAAATTTTCAAAAAATCCAGAAAATTGTCTGAAAACGACTAAATATCAAGGACTCATTGGGCGAATCGATCTGGAACTAAAATCGGAACACTCACTGACATTTCCCCTATCTGAAAGTCTGATAAACGACGGAAAAATGACTCAGTCCAAGAAAAAAAAAATTTCAACTTTTTTCAATTTTACCCCCGTGGGATATATATTCTACCCACACACATTTGGAACTCTCCTGGGGTACCCTCACACATATTATTCCCTCATTTAGTGGATATTTTCACAAAAAAGTGAAATTTTCAAAAAATCAAGAAAATTTCCTGAAAACGACTAAATATCAAGGACTCATTGGGCGAATCGCTCTGGAACTGAAATCGGAACGCTCACTGACATTTCCCCTATCTGAAAGTCTGATAAACGCCGGAAAAATGACTAAGTCCAAAAAAAAAATTTTTTCAACTTTTTTCAATTTTACCCCTGTGGGATATATATTCTACCCACACACATTTGGAACTCTCCTGGGGTACCCTCACACATATTATTCCCTCATTTAGTGGATATTTTCACAACAAAGTGAAATTTTCAAAAATCCCGAAAATTGGCTGAAAACGACTAAATATCAAGGACTCATTGGGCGAATCGCTCTGGAACTGAAATCGGAACACTCACTGACATTTCCCCTATCTGAAAGTCTGATAAACGCCGGAAAAATGACTAAGTCCAAAGAAAAATTTTTTTCAACTTTTTTTAATTTTACCCCCGTGGGATATATATTCTACCCACACACATTTGGAACTCTCCTGGGGTACCCTCACACATATTATTCCCTCATTTAGTGGATATTTTCACAAAAAAGTGAAATTTTCAAAAATCCAGAAAAATTGTCTGAAAACTACTAAATATCAAGGACTCATTGGGCGAATCGCTCTGGAACTGAAATCGGAAAGCTCACTCACATTTCCCCTATCTGAAAGTCTGATAAACGCCGGAAAAATGACTAAGTCCAAAAAAAAATTTTTTTCAATTTTACCCCCGTGGGATATATATTCTACCCACTCACATTTGGAACTCTCCTGGGGAACCCTCACACATATTATTCCCTCATTTAGTGGATATTTTCACAAAAAATTGAAATTTTCCAAAAATTCAGAAAACTGGCTGAAAACGACTAAATATCTAGGACTCATTGGGCGAATCGCTCTGGAACTGAAATCGGAACGCTCACTGACATTTCCCCTATCTGAAAGTCTGATAAACGCCGGAAAAATGACTAAGTCCAAGAAAAAAGTATTTTCAACTTTTTTCAATTTTACCCCCGTGGGATATATATTCTACCCACTCACATTTGGAACTCTCCTGGGGTACCCTCACACATATTATTCCCTCATTTAGTGGATATTTTCACAAAAAAGTGAAATTTTCCAAAAATCAAGAAAATTGGCTCAAAACGACAAAATATCAAGGACTCATTGGGTGAATCGCTCTGGAACTGAAATCGGAACGCTCACTGACATTTCCCCTATCTGAAAGTCTGATAAACGCCGGAAAAATGACTCAGTCCAAGAAAAAAAAAATTTCAACTTTTTTCAATTTTACCCCCGTGGGATATATATTCTACCCACACACATATTATTATGTGTGAGGGTACCCCAGGAACTCTCCTGGGGTACCCTCACACATATTATTCCCTCATTTAGTGGATATTTTCACAAAAAAGTGAAATTTTCAAAAATCCAAAATATTGGCTGAAAACGACTAAATATCAAGGACTCATTGGGCGAATCGCTCTGGAACTGAAATCGGAATGCTCACTGACATTTCCCCTATCTGAAAGTCTGATAAACGCCGGAAAAATGACTAAGTCCAAGAAAAAAGTGTTTTCAACTTTTTTCAACTTTACCACCGTGGGATATATATTCTACCCACTCACATTTGGAACTCTCCTGGGGTACCCTCACACATATTATTCCCTCCTTTAGTGGATATTTTTACAAAAAAGTGAAATTTTCAAAAAATCCAGAAAATTGGTTGAAAACGACTAAATATCAAGGACTCATTGGGCGAATCGCTCTGGAACTGAAATCGGAACTCTCACTGACATTTCCCCTATCTGAAAGTCTGATAAACGCCGGAAAAATGACTCAGTCCAAGAAAAAAAAAATTTCAACTTTTTTCAATTTTACCCCTGTGAGATATATATTCTACCTACACACATTTGGAACTCTCCTGGGGTACCCTCACATATATTATTCCCTCATTTAGTGGATATTTTCACAAAAAAGTGAAATTTTCAAAAAATCCAGAAAATTGGCTGAAAACGACTAAATATCAAGGACTCATTGGGCGAATCGCTCTGGAACTGAAATCGGAATGCTCACTGACATTTGCCCTATCTGAAAGTCTTATAAACGCCGGAAAAATGACTAAGTCCAAGAAAAAAGTGTTTTCAACTTTTTTCAATTTTACCCCCGTGGGATATATATTCTACCCACTCACAATTGGAACTCTCCTGGGGTACCCTCACACATATTATTCCCTCATTTAGTGGATATTTTCACAAAAAAGTGAAATTTTCAAAAATCCCGAAAATTGGCTGAAAACGACTAAATATCAAGGACTCATTGGGCGAATCGCTCTGGAACTGAAATCGGAACTCTCACTGACATTTCCCCTATCTGAAAGTCTGATAAACGCCGGAAAAATGACTCAGTCCAAGAAAAAAAAAATTTCAACTTTTTTCAATTTTACCCCTGTGAGATATATATTCTACCTACACACATTTGGAACTCTCCTGGGGTACCCTCACATATATTATTCCCTCATTTAGTGGATATTTTCACAAAAAAGTGAAATTTTCAAAAAATCCAGAAAATTGGCTGAAAACGACTAAATATCAAGGACTCATTGGGCGAATCGCTCTGGAACTGAAATCGGAATGCTCACTGACATTTGCCCTATCTGAAAGTCTTATAAACGCCGGAAAAATGACTAAGTCCAAGAAAAAAGTGTTTTCAACTTTTTTCAATTTTACCCCCGTGGGATATATATTCTACCCACTCACAATTGGAACTCTCCTGGGGTACCCTCACACATATTATTCCCTCATTTAGTGGATATTTTCACAAAAAAGTGAAATTTTCAAAAATCCCGAAAATTGGCTGAAAACGACTAAATATCAAGGACTCATTGGGCGAATCGCTCTGGAACTGAAATCGGAACGCTCACTGACATTTCCCCTATCTGAAAGTCTGATAAACGCCGGAAAAATGACTAAGTCCAAAAAAAAAGTGTTTTCAACTTTTTTCAATTTTACCCCCGTGGGATATATATTCTACCCACACACATTTGGAACTCTCCTCATTTAGTGGATATTTTCACAAAAAAGTGAAATTTTCAAAAAATCAAGAAAATTTCCTGAAAACGACTAAATATCAAGGACTCATTGGGCGAATCGCTCTGGAACTGAAATCGGAACGCTCACTGACATTTCCCCTATCTGAAAGTCTGATAAACGCCGGAAAAATGACTAAGTCCAAAAAAAAAATTTTTTCAACTTTTTTCAATTTTACCCCTGTGGGATATATATTCTACCCACACACATTTGGAACTCTCCTGGGGTACCCTCACACATATTATTCCCTCATTTAGTGGATATTTTCACAAAAAAGTAAAATTTTCAAAAATCCAGAAAATTGTCTGAAAACGACTAAATATCAAGGACTCATTGGGCGAATCGCTCTGGAACTGAAATCGGAGCGCTCACTCACATTTCCCCTATCTGAAAGTCTGATAAACGCCGGAAAAATGACTAAGTCCAAGAAAAAAGTGTTTTCAACTTTTTTCAATTTTACCCCTGTGGGATATATATTCTACCCACACACATTTGGAACTCTCCTGGGGTACCCTCACACATATTATTCCCTCATTTAGTGGATATTTTCACAAAAAAGTGAAATTTTCAAAAATCCCGAAAATTGGCTGAAAACGACTAAATATCAAGGACTCATTGGGCGAATCGCTCTGGAACTGAAATTGGAACGCTCACTGACATTTCCCCTATCTGAAAGTCTGATAAACGCCGGAAAAATGACTAAGTCCAAAAAAAAATTGTTTTCAACTTTTTTCAATTTTACCCCCGTGGGATATATATTCTACCCACACACATTTGGAACTCTCCTGGCGTACCCTCACACATATTATTCCCTCATTTAGTGGATATTTTCACAAAAAAGTGAAATTTTCAAAAATACAAAATATTGGGTGAAAACGACTAAATATCAAGGACTCATTGGGCGAATCGCTCTGGAACTGAAATCGGAATGCTCTCTGACATTTCCCCTATCTGAAAGTCTGATAAACGCCGGAAAAATGACTAAGTCCAAAAAAAAAATTTTTTCAACTTTTTTCAATTTTACCCACTTGGTATATATATTCTACCCACTCACATTTGGAACTCTCCTGGGGTACCCTCACACATATTATTCCCTCATTTAGTGGATATTTTCACAAAAAAGTGAAATTTTCAAAAATCCAGAAAATTGTCTGAAAACGACTAAATATCAAGTACTCATTGGGCGAATCGCTCTGGAACTGAAATCGGAACGCTCACTCACATTTCCCCTATCTGAAAGTCTGATAAACACCGGAAAAATGACTAAGTCCAAAAAAAATTTTTTTTTAACTTTTTTTAATTTTACCCCCGTGGAATATATATTCTACCCACACACATTTGGAACTCTCCTGGGATACCCTCACACATATTATTCCCTCATTTAGTGGATATTTTCACAAAAAAGTGAAATTTTCAAAAATCCAGAAAATTGGCTCAAAACGACTAAATATCAAGGACTCATTGGGAGAATCACTGGAACTTAAATTGGAACGCTCACTGACATTTGCCCTATCTGAAAGTCTTATAAACGCCGGAAAAATGACTAAGTCCAAGAAAAAAGTGTTTTCAACTTTTTTCAATTTTACCCCCGTGGGATATATATTCTACCCACTCACAATTGGAACTCTCCTGGGGTACCCTCACACATATTATTCCCTCATTTAGTGGATATTTTCACAAAAAAGTGAAATTTTCAAAAATCCCGAAAATTGGCTGAAAACGACTAAATATCAAGGACTCATTGGGCGAATCGCTCTGTAACTGAAATCGGAACGCTCACTGACATTTCCCCTATCTGAAAGTCTGATAAACGCTGGAAAAATGACTAAGTCCAAATAAAAAAATTTTTCAACTTTTTTCAATTTTACCCCCGTGGGATATATATTCTACTCACACACATTTGGAACTCTCCTGGGGTACCCTCACACATATTATTCCCTCATTTAGTGGATATTTTCACAAAAAAGTGAAATTTTCAAAAAATCCAGAAAATTGTCTGAAAACGACTAAATATCAAGGACTCATTGGGCGAATCGATCTGGAACTAAAATCGGAACACTCACTGACATTTCCCCTATCTGAAAGTCTGATAAACGACGGAAAAATGACTCAGTCCAAGAAAAAAAAAATTTCAACTTTTTTCAATTTTACCCCCGTGGGATATATATTCAACCCACACACATTTGGAACTCTCCTGGGGTACCCTCACACATATTATTCCCTCATTTAGTGGATATTTTCACAAAAAAGTGAAATTTTCAAAAAATCAAGAAAATTTCCTGAAAACGACTAAATATCAAGGACTCATTGGGCGAATCGCTCTGGAACTGAAATCGGAACGCTCACTGACATTTCCCCTATCTGAAAGTCTGATAAACGCCGGAAAAATGACTAAGTCCAAAAAAAAAATTTTTTCAACTTTTTTCAATTTTACCCCTGTGGGATATATATTCTACCCACACACATTTGGAACTCTCCTGGGGTACCCTCACACATATTATTCCCTCATTTAGTGGATATTTTCACAAAAAAGTAAAATTTTCAAAAATCCAGAAAATTGTCTGAAAACGACTAAATATCAAGGACTCATTGGGCGAATCGCTCTGGAACTGAAATCGGAGCGCTCACTCACATTTCCCCTATCTGAAAGTCTGATAAACGCCGGAAAAATGACTAAGTCCAAGAAAAAAGTGTTTTCAACTTTTTTCAATTTTACCCCTGTGGGATATATATTCTACCCACACACATTTGGAACTCTCCTGGGGTACCCTCACACATATTATTCCCTCATTTAGTGGATATTTTAACAAAAAAGTGAAATTTTCAAAAATCCCGAAAATTGGCTGAAAACGACTAAATATCAAGGACTCATTGGGCGAATCGCTCTGGAACTGAAATCGGAACGCTCACTGACATTTCCCCTATCTGAAAGTCTGATAAACGCCGGAAAAATGACTAAGTCCAAAGAAAAATTATTTTCAACTTTTTTTAATTTTACCCCCGTGGGATATATATTCTACCCACACACATTTGGAACTCTCCTGGGGTACCCTCACACATATTATTCCCTCATTTAGTGGATATTTTCACAAAAAAGTGAAATTTTCAAAAATCCAAAATATTGGCTGAAAACGACTAAATATCAAGGACTCATTGGGCGAATCGCTCTGGAACTGAAATCGGAATGCTCACTGACATTTCCCCTATCTGAAAGTCTGATAAACGCCGGAAAAATGACTCAGTCCAAGAAAAAAAAAATTTCAACTTTTTTCAATTTTACCCCTGTGAGATATATATTCTACCTACACACATTTGGAACTCTCCTGGGGTACCCTCACATATATTATTCCCTCATTTAGTGGATATTTTCACAAAAAAGTGAAATTTTCAAAAAATCCAGAAAATTGGCTGAAAACGACTAAATATCAAGGACTCATTGGGCGAATCGCTCTGGAACTGAAATCGGAATGCTCACTGACATTTGACCTATCTGAAAGTCTGATAAACGCCGGAAAAATGACTAAGTCTAAGAAAAAAGTGTTTTCAACTTTTTTCAATTTTACCCCCGTGGGATATATATTCTACCCACACACATTTGGAACTCTCCTGGGGTACCCTCACACATATTATTCCCTCATTTAGTGGATATTTTCACAAAAAAGTGAAATTTTCAAAAATCCAGAAAATTGTTTGAAAACGACTAAATATCAAGGACTCATTGGGCGAATCGCTCTGGAACTGAAATCGGAACGCTCACTCACATTTCCCCTATCTGAAAGTCTGATAAACACCGGAAAAATGACTAAGTCCAAAAAAAAAATTTTTTTAATTTTACCCCCGTGGAATATATATTCTACCCACACACATTTGGAACTCTCCTGGGATACCCTCACACATATTATTCCCTCATTTAGTGGATATTTTCACAAAAAAGTGAAATTTTCAAAAATCCAGAAAATTGGCTCAAAACGACTAAATATCAAGGACTCATTGGGAGAATCACTGGAACTTAAATTGGAACGCTCACTGACATTTGCCCTATCTGAAAGTCTTATAAACGCCGGAAAAATGACTAAGTCCAAGAAAAAAGTGTTTTCAACTTTTTTCAATTTTACCCCCGTGGGATATATATTCTACCCACTCACAATTGGAACTCTCCTGGGGTACCCTCACACATATTATTCCCTCATTTAGTGGATATTTTCACAAAAAAGTGAAATTTTCAAAAATCCCGAAAATTGGCTGAAAACGACTAAATATCAAGGACTCATTGGGCGAATCGCTCTGGAACTGAAATCGGAACGCTCACTGACATTTCCCCTATCTGAAAGTCTGATAAACGACGGAAAAATGACTCAATCCAAGAAAAAAAAAATTTAAACTTTTTTCAATTTTACCACCGTGGGATATATATTCTACCCACACACATTTGGAACTCTCCTGGGGTACCCTCACACATATTATTCCCTCATTTAGTGGATATTTTCACAAAAAAGTGAAATTTTCAAAAAATCAAGAAAATTTCCTGAAAACGACTAAATATCAAGGACTCATTGGGCGAATCGCTCTGGAACTGAAATCGGAACGCTCACTGACATTTCCCCTATCTGAAAGTCTGATAAACGCCGGAAAAATGACTAAGTCCAAAAAAAAAAGTGTTTTCAACTTTTTTCAATTTTACCCCCGTGGGATATATATTCTACCCACACACATTTGGAACTCTCCTCATTTAGTGGATATTTTCACAAAAAAGTGAAATTTTCAAAAATCTAGAAAATTGGCTCAAAACGGCTAAATATCAAGGACTCATTGGGCGAATCGCTTTGGAACTGAAATCGGAACGCTCACTGACATTTCCCCAATCTGAAAGTCTGATAAACGCCGGAAAAATGACTAAGTCCAAAAAAAAAAATTTTTCAACTTTTTTCAATTTTACCCCCGTGGGATATATATTCTACCCACACACATTTGGAACTCTCCTGGGGTACCCTCACACATATTATTCCCTCATTTAGTGGATATTTTCACAAAAAAGTGAAATTTTCAAAAATCCAGAAAATTGGCTCAAAACGACTAAATATCAAGGACTCATTGGGAGAATCACTGGAACTTAAATTGGAACGCTCACTGACATTTGCCCTATCTGAAAGTCTTATAAACGCCGGAAAAATGACTAAGTCCAAGAAAAAAGTGTTTTCAACTTTTTTCAATTTTACCCCCGTGGGATATATATTCTACCCACTCACAATTGGAACTCTCCTGGGGTACCCTCACACATATTATTCCCTCATATAGTGGATATTTTCACAAAAAAGTGAAATTTTCAAAAATCCCGAAAATTGGCTGAAAACGACTAAATATCAAGGACTCATTGGGCGAATCGCTCTGTAACTGAAATCGGAACGCTCACTGACATTTCCCCTATCTGAAAGTCTGATAAACGCCGGAAAAATGACTAAGTCCAAAAAAAAAATTTTTTCAACTTTTTTCAATTTTACCCCTGTGGGATATATATTCTACCCACACACATTTGGAACTCTCCTGGGGTACCCTCACACATATTATTCCCTCATTTAGTGGATATTTTCACAAAAAAGTAAAATTTTCAAAAATCCAGAAAATTGTCTGAAAACGACTAAATATCAAGGACTCATTGGGCGAATCGCTCTGGAACTGAAATCGGAACGCTCACTGACATTTCCCCTATCTGAAAGTCTGATAAACGCCGGAAAAATGACTAAGTCCAAAGAAAAATTTTTTTCAACTTTTTTTAATTTTACCCCCGTGGGATATATATTCTACCCACACACATTTGGAACTCTCCTGGGGTACCCTCACACATATTATTCCCTCATTTAGTGGATATTTTCACAAAAAAGTGAAATTTTCAAAAATCCAAAATATTGGCTGAAAACGACTAAATATCAAGGACTCATTGGGCGAATCGCTCTGGAACTGAAATCGGAATGCTCACTGACATTTCCCCTATCTGAAAGTCTGATAAACGCCGGAAAAATGACTCAGTCCAAGAAAAAAAAAATTTCAACTTTTTTCAATTTTACCCCTGTGAGATATATATTCTACCTACACACATTTGGAACTCTCCTGGGGTACCCTCACATATATTATTCCCTCATTTAGTGGATATTTTCACAAAAAAGTGAAATTTTCAAAAAATCCAGAAAATTGGCTGAAAACGACTAAATATCAAGGACTCATTGGGCGAATCGCTCTGGAACTGAAATCGGAATGCTCACTGACATTTGACCTATCTGAAAGTCTGATTAACGCCGGAAAAATGACTAAGTCCAAGAAAAAAGTGTTTTCAACTTTTTTCAATTTTACCCCTGTGGGATATATATTCTACCCACACACATTTGGAACTCTCCTGGGGTACCCTCACACATATTATTCCCTCATTTAGTGGATATTTTCACAAAAAAGTGAAATTTTCAAAAATCCCGAAAATTGGCTGAAAACGACTAAATATCAAGGACTCATTGGGCGAATCGCTCTGGAACTGAAATTGGAACGCTCACTGACATTTCCCCTATCTGAAAGTCTGATAAACGCCGGAAAAATGACTAAGTCCAAAAAAAAAGTGTTTTCAACTTTTTTCAATTTTACCCCCGTGGGATATATATTCTACCCACACACATTTGGAACTCTCCTGGCGTACCCTCACACATATTATTCCCTCATTTAGTGGATATTTTCACAAAAAAGTGAAATTTTCAAAAATACAAAATATTGGGTGAAAACGACTAAATATCAAGGACTCATTGGGCGAATCGCTCTGGAACTGAAATCGGAATGCTCTCTGACATTTCCCCTATCTGAAAGTCTGATAAACGCCGGAAAAATGACTAAGTCCAAAAAAAAAATTTTTTCAACTTTTTTCAATTTTACCCACTTGGTATATATATTCTACCCACTCACATTTGGAACTCTCCTGGGGTACCCTCACACATATTATTCCCTCATTTAGTGGATATTTTCACAAAAAAGTGAAATTTTCAAAAATCCAGAAAATTGTCTGAAAACGACTAAATATCAAGTACTCATTGGGCGAATCGCTCTGGAACTGAAATCGGAACGCTCACTCACATTTCCCCTATCTGAAAGTCTGATAAACACCGGAAAAATGACTAAGTCCAAAAAAAATTTTTTTTTAACTTTTTTTAATTTTACCCCCGTGGAATATATATTCTACCCACACACATTTGGAACTCTCCTGGGATACCCTCACACATATTATTCCCTCATTTAGTGGATATTTTCACAAAAAAGTGAAATTTTCAAAAATCCAGAAAATTGGCTCAAAACGACTAAATATCAAGGACTCATTGGGAGAATCACTGGAACTTAAATTGGAACGCTCACTGACATTTGCCCTATCTGAAAGTCTTATAAACGCCGGAAAAATGACTAAGTCCAAGAAAAAAGTGTTTTCAACTTTTTTCAATTTTACCCCCGTGGGATATATATTCTACCCACTCACAATTGGAACTCTCCTGGGGTACCCTCACACATATTATTCCCTCATTTAGTGGATATTTTCACAAAAAAGTGAAATTTTCAAAAATCCCGAAAATTGGCTGAAAACGACTAAATATCAAGGACTCATTGGGCGAATCGCTCTGTAACTGAAATCGGAACGCTCACTGACATTTCCCCTATCTGAAAGTCTGATAAACGCTGGAAAAATGACTAAGTCCAAATAAAAAAATTTTTCAACTTTTTTCAATTTTACCCCCGTGGGATATATATTCTACTCACACACATTTGGAACTCTCCTGGGGTACCCTCACACATATTATTCCCTCATTTAGTGGATATTTTCACAAAAAAGTGAAATTTTCAAAAATCCAGAAAATTGTTTGAAAACGACTAAATATCAAGGACTCATTGGGCGAATCGCTCTGGAACTGAAATCGGAACGCTCACTCACATTTCCCCTATCTGAAAGTCTGATAAACACCGGAAAAATGACTAAGTCCAAAAAAAAAATTTTTTTAATTTTACCCCCGTGGAATATATATTCTACCCACACACATTTGGAACTCTCCTGGGATACCCTCACACATATTATTCCCTCATTTAGTGGATATTTTCACAAAAAAGTGAAATTTTCAAAAATCCAGAAAATTGGCTCAAAACGACTAAATATCAAGGACTCATTGGGAGAATCACTGGAACTTAAATTGGAACGCTCACTGACATTTGCCCTATCTGAAAGTCTTATAAACGCCGGAAAAATGACTAAGTCCAAAAAAAAAGTGTTTTCAACTTTTTTCAATTTTACCCCCGTGGGATATATATTCTACCCACACACATTTGGAACTCTCCTCATTTAGTGGATATTTTCACAAAAAAGTGAAATTTTCAAAAATCTAGAAAATTGGCTCAAAACGGCTAAATATCAAGGACTCATTGGGCGAATCGCTTTGGAACTGAAATCGGAACGCTCACTGACATTTCCCCAATCTGAAAGTCTGATAAACGCCGGAAAAATGACTAAGTCCAAAAAAAAAAATTTTTCAACTTTTTTCAATTTTACCCCCGTGGGATATATATTCTACCCACACACATTTGGAACTCTCCTGGGGTACCCTCACACATATTATTCCCTCATTTAGTGGATATTTTCACAAAAAAGTGAAATTTTCAAAAATCCAGAAAATTGGCTCAAAACGACTAAATATCAAGGACTCATTGGGAGAATCACTGGAACTTAAATTGGAACGCTCACTGACATTTGCCCTATCTGAAAGTCTTATAAACGCCGGAAAAATGACTAAGTCCAAGAAAAAAGTGTTTTCAACTTTTTTCAATTTTACCCCCGTGGGATATATATTCTACCCACTCACAATTGGAACTCTCCTGGGGTACCCTCACACATATTATTCCCTCATTTAGTGGATATTTTCACAAAAAAGTGAAATTTTCAAAAATCCCGAAAATTGGCTGAAAACGACTAAATATCAAGGACTCATTGGGCGAATCGCTCTGTAACTGAAATCGGAACGCTCACTGACATTTCCCCTATCTGAAAGTCTGATAAACGCCGGAAAAATGACTAAGTCCAAAAAAAAAATTTTTTCAACTTTTTTCAATTTTACCCCTGTGGGATATATATTCTACCCACACACATTTGGAACTCTCCTGGGGTACCCTCACACATATTATTCCCTCATTTAGTGGATATTTTCACAAAAAAGTAAAATTTTCAAAAATCCAGAAAATTGTCTGAAAACGACTAAATATCAAGGACTCATTGGGCGAATCGCTCTGGAACTGAAATCGGAGCGCTCACTCACATTTCCCCTATCTGAAAGTCTGATAAACGCCGGAAAAATGACTAAGTCCAAGAAAAAAGTGTTTTCAACTTTTTTCAATTTTACCCCTGTGGGATATATATTCTACCCACACACATTTGGAACTCTCCTGGGGTACCCTCACACATATTATTCCCTCATTTAGTGGATATTTTAACAAAAAAGTGAAATTTTCAAAAATCCCGAAAATTGGCTGAAAACGACTAAATATCAAGGACTCATTGGGCGAATCGCTCTGGAACTGAAATCGGAACGCTCACTGACATTTCCCCTATCTGAAAGTCTGATAAACGCCGGAAAAATGACTAAGTCCAAAGAAAAATTTTTTTCAACTTTTTTTAATTTTACCCCCGTGGGATATATATTCTACCCACACACATTTGGAACTCTCCTGGGGTACCCTCACACATATTATTCCCTCATTTAGTGGATATTTTCACAAAAAAGTGAAATTTTCAAAAATCCAAAATATTGGCTGAAAACGACTAAATATCAAGGACTCATTGGGCGAATCGCTCTGGAACTGAAATCGGAATGCTCACTGACATTTCCCCTATCTGAAAGTCTGATAAACGCCGGAAAAATGACTCAGTCCAAGAAAAAAAAAATTTCAACTTTTTTCAATTTTACCCCTGTGAGATATATATTCTACCTACACACATTTGGAACTCTCCTGGGGTACCCTCACATATATTATTCCCTCATTTAGTGGATATTTTCACAAAAAAGTGAAATTTTCAAAAAATCCAGAAAATTGGCTGAAAACGACTAAATATCAAGGACTCATTGGGCGAATCGCTCTGGAACTGAAATCGGAATGCTCACTGACATTTGACCTATCTGAAAGTCTGATAAACGCCGGAAAAATGACTAAGTCTAAGAAAAAAGTGTTTTCAACTTTTTTCAATTTTACCCCCGTGGGATATATATTCTACCCACACACATTTGGAACTCTCCTGGGGTACCCTCACACATATTATTCCCTCATTTAGTGGATATTTTCACAAAAAAGTGAAATTTTCAAAAATCCAGAAAATTGTTTGAAAACGACTAAATATCAAGGACTCATTGGGCGAATCGCTCTGGAACTGAAATCGGAACGCTCACTCACATTTCCCCTATCTGAAAGTCTGATAAACACCGGAAAAATGACTAAGTCCAAAAAAAAAATTTTTTTAATTTTACCCCCGTGGAATATATATTCTACCCACACACATTTGGAACTCTCCTGGGATACCCTCACACATATTATTCCCTCATTTAGTGGATATTTTCACAAAAAAGTGAAATTTTCAAAAATCCAGAAAATTGGCTCAAAACGACTAAATATCAAGGACTCATTGGGAGAATCACTGGAACTTAAATTGGAACGCTCACTGACATTTGCCCTATCTGAAAGTCTTATAAACGCCGGAAAAATGACTAAGTCCAAGAAAAAAGTGTTTTCAACTTTTTTCAATTTTACCCCCGTGGGATATATATTCTACCCACTCACAATTGGAACTCTCCTGGGGTACCCTCACACATATTATTCCCTCATTTAGTGGATATTTTCACAAAAAAGTGAAATTTTCAAAAATCCCGAAAATTGGCTGAAAACGACTAAATATCAAGGACTCATTGGGCGAATCGCTCTGGAACTGAAATCGGAACGCTCACTGACATTTCCCCTATCTGAAAGTCTGATAAACGACGGAAAAATGACTCAATCCAAGAAAAAAAAAATTTAAACTTTTTTCAATTTTACCCCCGTGGGATATATATTCTACCCACACACATTTGGAACTCTCCTGGGGTACCCTCACACATATTATTCCCTCATTTAGTGGATATTTTCACAAAAAAGTGAAATTTTCAAAAAATCAAGAAAATTTCCTGAAAACGACTAAATATCAAGGACTCATTGGGCGAATCGCTCTGGAACTGAAATCGGAACGCTCACTGACATTTCCCCTATCTGAAAGTCTGATAAACGCCGGAAAAATGACTAAGTCCAAAAAAAAAGTGTTTTCAACTTTTTTCAATTTTACCCCCGTGGGATATATATTCTACCCACACACATTTGGAACTCTCCTCATTTAGTGGATATTTTCACAAAAAAGTGAAATTTTCAAAAATCTAGAAAATTGGCTCAAAACGGCTAAATATCAAGGACTCATTGGGCGAATCGCTTTGGAACTGAAATCGGAACGCTCACTGACATTTCCCCAATCTGAAAGTCTGATAAACGCCGGAAAAATGACTAAGTCCAAAAAAAAAAATTTTTCAACTTTTTTCAATTTTACCCCCGTGGGATATATATTCTACCCACACACATTTGGAACTCTCCTGGGGTACCCTCACACATATTATTCCCTCATTTAGTGGATATTTTCACAAAAAAGTGAAATTTTCAAAAATCCAGAAAATTGGCTCAAAACGACTAAATATCAAGGACTCATTGGGAGAATCACTGGAACTTAAATTGGAACGCTCACTGACATTTGCCCTATCTGAAAGTCTTATAAACGCCGGAAAAATGACTAAGTCCAAGAAAAAAGTGTTTTCAACTTTTTTCAATTTTACCCCCGTGGGATATATATTCTACCCACTCACAATTGGAACTCTCCTGGGGTACCCTCACACATATTATTCCCTCATTTAGTGGATATTTTCACAAAAAAGTGAAATTTTCAAAAATCCCGAAAATTGGCTGAAAACGACTAAATATCAAGGACTCATTGGGCGAATCGCTCTGGAACTGAAATCGGAACGCTCACTGACATTTCCCCTATCTGAAAGTCTGATAAACGCCGGAAAAATGACTAAGTCCAAAGAAAAATTTTTTTCAACTTTTTTTAATTTTACCCCCGTGGGATATATATTCTACCCACACACATTTGGAACTCTCCTGGGGTACCCTCACACATATTATTCCCTCATTTAGTGGATATTTTCACAAAAAAGTGAAATTTTCAAAAATCCAAAATATTGGCTGAAAACGACTAAATATCAAGGACTCATTGGGCGAATCGCTCTGGAACTGAAATCGGAATGCTCACTGACATTTCCCCTATCTGAAAGTCTGATAAACGCCGGAAAAATGACTCAGTCCAAGAAAAAAAAAATTTCAACTTTTTTCAATTTTACCCCTGTGAGATATATATTCTACCTACACACATTTGGAACTCTCCTGGGGTACCCTCACATATATTATTCCCTCATTTAGTGGATATTTTCACAAAAAAGTGAAATTTTCAAAAAATCCAGAAAATTGGCTGAAAACGACTAAATATCAAGGACTCATTGGGCGAATCGCTCTGGAACTGAAATCGGAATGCTCACTGACATTTGACCTATCTGAAAGTCTGATAAACGCCGGAAAAATGACTAAGTCTAAGAAAAAAGTGTTTTCAACTTTTTTCAATTTTACCCCCGTGGGATATATATTCTACCCACACACATTTGGAACTCTCCTGGGGTACCCTCACACATATTATTCCCTCATTTAGTGGATATTTTCACAAAAAAGTGAAATTTTCAAAAATCCAGAAAATTGTTTGAAAACGACTAAATATCAAGGACTCATTGGGCGAATCGCTCTGGAACTGAAATCGGAACGCTCACTCACATTTCCCCTATCTGAAAGTCTGATAAACACCGGAAAAATGACTAAGTCCAAAAAAAAAATTTTTTTAATTTTACCCCCGTGGAATATATATTCTACCCACACACATTTGGAACTCTCCTGGGATACCCTCACACATATTATTCCCTCATTTAGTGGATATTTTCACAAAAAAGTGAAATTTTCAAAAATCCAGAAAATTGGCTCAAAACGACTAAATATCAAGGACTCATTGGGAGAATCACTGGAACTTAAATTGGAACGCTCACTGACATTTGCCCTATCTGAAAGTCTTATAAACGCCGGAAAAATGACTAAGTCCAAGAAAAAAGTGTTTTCAACTTTTTTCAATTTTACCCCCGTGGGATATATATTCTACCCACTCACAATTGGAACTCTCCTGGGGTACCCTCACACATATTATTCCCTCATTTAGTGGATATTTTCACAAAAAAGTGAAATTTTCAAAAATCCCGAAAATTGGCTGAAAACGACTAAATATCAAGGACTCATTGGGCGAATCGCTCTGGAACTGAAATCGGAACGCTCACTGACATTTCCCCTATCTGAAAGTCTGATAAACGACGGAAAAATGACTCAATCCAAGAAAAAAAAAATTTAAACTTTTTTCAATTTTACCCCCGTGGGATATATATTCTACCCACACACATTTGGAACTCTCCTGGGGTACCCTCACACATATTATTCCCTCATTTAGTGGATATTTTCACAAAAAAGTGAAATTTTCAAAAAATCAAGAAAATTTCCTGAAAACGACTAAATATCAAGGACTCATTGGGCGAATCGCTCTGGAACTGAAATCGGAACGCTCACTGACATTTCCCCTATCTGAAAGTCTGATAAACGCCGGAAAAATGACTAAGTCCAAAAAAAAAGTGTTTTCAACTTTTTTCAATTTTACCCCCGTGGGATATATATTCTACCCACACACATTTGGAACTCTCCTCATTTAGTGGATATTTTCACAAAAAAGTGAAATTTTCAAAAATCTAGAAAATTGGCTCAAAACGGCTAAATATCAAGGACTCATTGGGCGAATCGCTTTGGAACTGAAATCGGAACGCTCACTGACATTTCCCCAATCTGAAAGTCTGATAAACGCCGGAAAAATGACTAAGTCCAAAAAAAAAAATTTTTCAACTTTTTTCAATTTTACCCCCGTGGGATATATATTCTACCCACACACATTTGGAACTCTCCTGGGGTACCCTCACACATATTATTCCCTCATTTAGTGGATATTTTCACAAAAAAGTGAAATTTTCAAAAATCCAGAAAATTGGCTCAAAACGACTAAATATCAAGGACTCATTGGGAGAATCACTGGAACTTAAATTGGAACGCTCACTGACATTTGCCCTATCTGAAAGTCTTATAAACGCCGGAAAAATGACTAAGTCCAAGAAAAAAGTGTTTTCAACTTTTTTCAATTTTACCCCCGTGGGATATATATTCTACCCACTCACAATTGGAACTCTCCTGGGGTACCCTCACACATATTATTCCCTCATTTAGTGGATATTTTCACAAAAAAGTGAAATTTTCAAAAATCCCGAAAATTGGCTGAAAACGACTAAATATCAAGGACTCATTGGGCGAATCGCTCTGTAACTGAAATCGGAACGCTCACTGACATTTCCCCTATCTGAAAGTCTGATAAACGCTGGAAAAATGACTAAGTCCAAATAAAAAAATTTTTCAACTTTTTTCAATTTTACCCCCGTGGGATATATATTCTACCCACACACATTTGGAACTCTCCTGGGGTACCCTCACACATATTATTCCCTCATTTAGTGGATATTTTCACAAAAAAGTGAAATTTTCAAAAAATCCAGAAAATTGTCTGAAAACGACTAAATATCAAGGACTCATTGGGCGAATCGATCTGGAACTAAAATCGGAACACTCACTGACATTTCCCCTATCTGAAAGTCTGATAAACGACGGAAAAATGACTCAGTCCAAGAAAAAAAAAATTTCAACTTTTTTCAATTTTACCCCCGTGGGATATATATTCTACCCACACACATTTGGAACTCTCCTAGGGTACCCTCACACATATTATTCCCTCATTTAGTGGATATTTTCACAAAAAAGTGAAATTTTCAAAAAATCAAGAAAATTTCCTGAAAACGACTAAATATCAAGGACTCATTGGGCGAATCGCTCTGGAACTGAAATCGGAACGCTCACTGACATTTCCCCTATCTGAAAGTCTGATAAACGCCGGAAAAATGACTAAGTCCAAAAAAAAAATTTTTTCAACTTTTTTCAATTTTACCCCTGTGGGATATATATTCTACCCACACACATTTGGAACTCTCCTGGGGTACCCTCACACATATTATTCCCTCATTTAGTGGATATTTTCACAAAAAAGTAAAATTTTCAAAAATCCAGAAAATTGGCTGAAAACGACTAAATATCAAGGACTCATTGGGCGAATCGCTCTGGAACTGAAATCGGAACGCTCACTGACATTTCCCCTATCTGAAAGTCTGATAAACGCCGGAATAATGACTAAGTCCAAAGAAAAATTTTTTTCAACTTTTTTTAATTTTACCCCCGTGGGATATATATTCTACCCACACACATTTGGAACTCTCCTGGGGTACCCTCACACATATTATTCCCTCATTTAGTGGATATTTTCACAAAAAAGTGAAATTTTCAAAAATCCAGAAAAATTGTCTGAAAACTACTAAATATCAAGGACTCATTGGGCGAATCGCTCTGGAACTGAAATCGGAAAGCTCACTCACATTTCCCCTATCTGAAAGTCTGATAAACGCCGGAAAAATGACTAAGTCCAAAAAAAAATTTTTTTCAATTTTACCCCCGTGGGATATATATTCTACCCACTCACATTTGGAACTCTCCTGGGGAACCCTCACACATATTATTCCCTCATTTAGTGGATATTTTCACAAAAAATTGAAATTTTCCAAAAATTCAGAAAACTGGCTGAAAACGACTAAATATCTAGGACTCATTGGGCGAATCGCTCTGGAACTGAAATCGGAACGCTCACTGACATTTCCCCTATCTGAAAGTCTGATAAACGCCGGAAAAATGACTAAGTCCAAGAAAAAAGTATTTTCAACTTTTTTCAATTTTACCCCCGTGGGATATATATTCTACCCACTCACATTTGGAACTCTCCTGGGGTACCCTCACATATATTATTCCCTCATTTAATGGATATTTTCACAAAAAAGTGAAATTTTCCAAAAATCAAGAAAATTGGCTGAAAACGACAAAATATCAAGGACTCATTGGGCGAATCGCTCTGGAACTGAAATCGGAACGCTCACTGACATTTCCCCTATCTGAAAGTCTGATAAACGCCGGAAAAATGACTCAGTCCAAGAAAAAAAAAATTTCAACTTTTTTCAATTTTACCCCCGTGGGATATATATTCTACCCACACACATTTGGAACTCTCCTGGGGTACCCTCACACATATTATTCCCTCATTTAGTGGATATTTTCACAAAAAAGTAAAATTTTCAAAAATCCAGAAAATTGTCTGAAAACGACTAAATATCAAGGACTCATTGGGCGAATCGCTCTGGAACTGAAATCGGAGCGCTCACTCACATTTCCCCTATCTGAAAGTCTGATAAACGCCGGAAAAATGACTAAGTCCAAGAAAAAAGTGTTTTCAACTTTTTTCAATTTTACCCCCGTGGGATATATATTCTACCCACTCACATTTGGAACTCTCCTGGGGTACCCTCACACATATTATTCCCTCATTTAGTGGATATTTTCACAAAAAAGTGAAATTTTCAAAAAATCCAGAAAATTGTCTGAAAACGACTAAATATCAAGGACTCATTGGGCGAATCGATCTGGAACTAAAATAGGAACACTCACTGACATTTCCCCTATGTGAAAGTCTGATAAATGCCGGAAAAATGACTCAGTCCAAGAAAAAAAAAATTTAAACTTTTTTCAATTTTACCCCTGTGGGATATATATTCTACCCACACACATTTGGAACTCTCCTGGGGTACCCTCACACATATTATTCCCTCATTTAGTGGATATTTTCACAAAAAAGTGAAATTTTCAAAAATCCCGAAAATTGGCTGAAAACGACTAAATATCAAGGACTCATTGGGCGATTCGCTCTGGAACTGAAATCGGAACGCTCACTGACATTTCCCCTATCTGAAAGTCTGATAAACGCCGGAAAAATGGCTAAGTCCAAAAAAAAATTTTTTTCAATTTTACCCCCGTGGGATATATATTCTACCCACTCACATTTGGAACTCTCCTGGGGTACCCTCACACATATTATTCCCTCATTTAGTGGATATTTTCACAAAAAAGTGAAATTTTCAAAAATCCAAAATATTGGCTGAAAACGACTAAATATCAAGGACTCATTGGGCGAATCGCTCTGGAACTGAAATCGGAATGCTCACTGACATTTCCCCTATCTGAAAGTCTGATAAACGCCGGAAAAATGACTAAGTCCAAGAAAAAAGTGTTTTCAACTTTTTTCAACTTTACCACCGTGGGATATATATTCTACCCACTCACATTTGGAACTCTCCTGGGGTACCCTCACACATATTATTCCCTCATTTAGTGGATATTTTTACAAAAAAGTGAAATTTTCAAAAAATCCAGAAAATTGGTTGAAAACGACTAAATATCAAGGACTCATTGGGCGAATCGCTCTGGAACTGAAATCGGAACGCTCACTGACATTTCCCCTATCTGAAAGTCTGATAAACGCCGGAAAAATGACTCAGTCCAAGAAAAAAAAAAATTCAACTTTTTTCAATTTTACCCCTGTGAGATATATATTCTACCTACACACATTTGGAACTCTCCTGGGGTACCCTCACATATATTATTCCCTCATTTAGTGGATATTTTCACAAAAAAGTGAAATTTTCAAAAAATCCAGAAAATTGGCTGAAAACGACTAAATATCAAGGACTCATTGGGCGAATCGCTCTGGAACTGAAATCGGAATGCTCACTGACATTTGACCTATCTGAAAATCTGATAAACGCCTGAAAAATGACTAAGTCCAAGAAAAAAGTGTTTTCAACTTTTTTCAATTTTACCCCCGTGGGATTTATATTCTACCCACTCCCAATTGGAACTCTCCTGGTGTACCCTCACACATATTATTCCCTCATTTAGTGGATATTTTCACAAAAAAGTGAAATTTTCCAAAAATCCAGAGAATTGGCTGAAAACGACTAAATATCAAGGACTCATTGGGCGAATCGCTTTGGAACTGAAATCGGAACGCTCACTGACATTTCCCCTATCTGAAAGTCTGATAAACGCCGGAAAAATGACAGTCCAAGAAAAAAGTGTTTTCAACTTTTTTCAATTTTACCCCCGTGGGATAAATATTCTACCCACACACATTTGGAACTCTCCTGGGATACCCTCACACATATTATTCCCTCATTTAGTGGATATTTTCACAAAAAAGTGAAATTTTCAAAAATCCAGAAAATTGGCTCAAAACGACTAAATATCAAGGACTCATTGGGAGAATCGCTCTGGAACTTAAATCGGAATGCTCACTGACATTTGCCCTATCTGAAAGTCTGATAAACGCCGGAAAAATGACTAAGTCCAAGAAAAAAGTGTTTTCAACTTTTTTCAATTTTACCCCCGAGGGATATATATTCTACCGACTCACAATTCTAACTCTCCTGGGGTAGCCTCACACATATTATTCCCTCATTTAGTGGATATTTTCACAAAAAAAGTGAAATTTTCCAAAAATCCAGAAAATTGGCTGAAAACGACTAAATATCAAGGACTCATTGGGCGAATCGCTCTGGAACTGAAATCGGAACGCTCACTGACATTTGCCCTATCTGAAAGTCTGATAAACGCCGGAAAAATGACGAAGTCTAAAGAAAAATTTTTTTCAACTTTTTTCAATTTTACCCCCGTGGGATATATATTCTACCCACACACATTTGGAAATCTCCTGGGGTACCCTCACACATATTATTCCCTCATTTAGTGGATATTTTCACAAAAAAGTGAAATTTTCAAAAATCCCGAAAATTGGCTGAAAACGACTAAATATCAAGGACTCATTGGGCGATTCGCTCTGGAACTGAAATCGGAACGCTCACTGACATTTCCCCTATCTGAAAGTCTGATAAACGCCGGAAAAATGGCTAAGTCCAAAGAAAAATTTTTTTCAACTTTTTTTAATTTTACCCCCGTGGGATATATATTCTACCCACACACATTTGGAACTCTCCTGGGGTACCCTCACACATATTATTCCCTCATTTAGTGGATATTTTCACAAAAAAGTGAAATTTTCAAAAATTCAGAAAAATTGTCTGAAAACGACTAAATATCAAGGACTCATTGGGCGAATCGCTCTGGAACTGAAATCGGAAAGATCACTCACATTTCCCCTATCTGAAAGTCTGATAAACGCCGGAAAAATGACTAAGTCCAAAAAAAAATTTTTTTCAATTTTATCCCCGTGGGATATATATTCTACCCACTCACATTTGGAACTCTCCTGGGGTACCCTCACACATATTATTCCCTCATTTAGTGGATATTTTCACAAAAAAGTGAAATTTTCAAAAATCCAAAATATTGGCTGAAAACGACTAAATATCAAGGACTCATTGGGCGAATCGCTCTGGAACTGAAATCGGAATGCTCACTGACATTTCCCCTATCTGAAAGTCTGATAAACGCCGGAAAAATGACTAAGTCCAAGAAAAAAGTGTTTTCAACTTTTTTCAACTTTACCACCGTGGGATATATATTCTACCCACTCACATTTGGAACTCTCCTGGGGTACCCTCACACATATTATTCCCTCAATTAGTGGATATTTTTACAAAAAAGTGAAATTTTCAAAAAATCCAGAAAATTGGTTGAAAACGACTAAATATCAAGGACTCATTGGGCGATTCGCTCTGGAACTGAAATCGGAACGCTCACTGACATTTCCCCTATCTGAAAGTCTGATAAACGCCGGAAAAATGACTCAGTCCAAGAAAAAAAAAATTTCAACTTTTTTCAATTTTACCCCTGTGAGATATATATTCTACCTACACACATTTGGAACTCTCCTGGGGTACCCTCACATATATTATTCCCTCATTTAGTGGATATTTTCACAAAAAAGTGAAATTTTCAAAAAATCCAGAAAATTGGCTGAAAACGACTAAATATCAAGGACTCATTGGGCGAATCGCTCTGGAACTGAAATCGGAACGCTCACTGACATTTGCCCTATCTGAAAGTCTGATAAACGCCGGAAAAATGACTAAGTCTAAGAAAAAAGTGTTTTCAACTTTTTTCAATTTTACCCCCGTGGGATATATATTCTACCCACACACATTTGGAACTCTCCTGGGGTACCCTCACACATATTATTCCCTCATTTAGTGGATATTTTCACAAAAAAGTGAAATTTTCCAAAAATCCAGAGAATTGGCTGAAAACGACTAAATATCATGGACTCATTGGGCGAATCGCTTTGGAACTGAAATCGGAACGCTCACTGACATTTCCCCTATCTGAAAGTCTGATAAACGCCGGAAAAATGACAGTCCAAGAAAAAAGTGTTTTCAACTTTTTTCAATTTTACCCCGTGGGATAAATATTCTACCCACACACATTTGGAACTCTCCTGGGATACCCTCACACATATTATTCCCTCATTTAGTGGATATTTTCACAAAAAAGTGAAATTTTCAAAAATCCAGATAATTGGCTCAAAACGACTAAATATCAAGGACTCATTGGGAGAATCGCTCTGGAACTTAAATCGGAATGCTCACTGACATTTGCCCTATCTGAAAGTCTGATAAACGCCGGAAAAATGACTAAGTCCAAGAAAAAAGTGTTTTCAACTTTTTTCAATTTTACCCCCGAGGGATATATATTCTACCCACTCACAATTCTAACTCTCCTGGGGTAGCCTCACACATATTATTCCCTCATTTAGTGGATATTTTCACAAAAAAAGTGAAATTTTCCAAAAATCCAGAAAATTGGCTGAAAACGACTAAATATCAAGGACTGATTGGGCGAATCGCTCTGAAACTGAAATCGGAACTCTCACTGACATTTGCCCTATCTGAAAGTCTGATAAACGCCGGAAAAATGACGAAGTCTATAGAAAAATTTTTTTCAACTTTTTTCAATTTTACCCCCGTGGGATATATATTCTACCCACACACATTTGGAAATCTCCTGGGGTACCCTCACACATATTATTCCCTCATTTAGTGGATATTTTCACAAAAAAGTGAAATTTTCAAAAATCTAGAAAATTGGCTGTAACCGACTAAATATCAAGGACTCATTGGGCGAATCGCTCTGGAACTGAAATCGGAATGCTCACTGACATTTCCCCTATCTGAAAGTCTGATAAACGGCGGAAAAATGACTAAGTCCAAAAAAAAATTTTTTTCAACTTTTTTCAATTTTACCCCCGTGGGATAAGTATTCTACCCACACACATTTGGAACTCTCCTGGGATACCCTCACACATATTATTCCCTCATTTTGTAGATATTTTAACAAAAAAGTGAAATTTTCAAAAATCCAGAAAATTGGCTCAAAACGACTAAATATCAAGGACTCATTAGGCGAATCACTCTGGAACTTAAATCGGAACGCTCACTGACATTTGCCCTATCTGAAAGTCTGATAAACGCCGGAAAAATGACTAAGTGTGAGAAAAAAGTGTTTTCAACTTTTTTCAATTTTACCCCCGTGGGATATATATTCTACCCACACACATTTGTAACTCTTCTGGGGTAGCCTCACACATATTATTCCCTCATTTAGTGGATATTTTCAAAAAAAGTGAAATTTTCCAAAAATCCAGAAAATTGGCTGAAAACGACTAAATATCAAGGACTCATTGGGCGAATCGCTTTGGAACTGAAATCGGAACGCTCACTGACATTTCCCCTATCTGAAAGTCTGATAAACGCCGGAAAAATGACTCAGTCCAAGAAAAAAAAAATTTCAACTTTTTTCAATTTTACCCCTGTGAGATATATATTCTACCTACACACATTTGGAACTCTCCTGGGGTACCCTCACATATATTATTCCCTCATTTAGTGGATAATTTCACAAAAAAGTGAAATTTTCAAAAAATCCAGAGAATTGGCTGAAAACGACTAAATATCAAGGACTCATTGGGCGAATCGCTCTGGAACTGAAATCGGAATGCTCACTGACATTTCCCCTATCTGAAAGTCTGATAAACGCCGGAAAAATGACTAAGTGTAAGAAAAAAGTGTTTTCAACTTTTTTCAATTTTACCCCCGTGGGATATATATTCTACCCACACACATTTGTAACTCTTCTGGGGTAGCCTCACACATATTATTCCCTCATTTAGTGGATATTTTCAAAAAAAGTGAAATTTTCCAAAAATCCAGAAAATTGGCTGAAAACGACTAAATATCAAGGACTCATTGGGCGAATCGCTTTGGAACTGAAATCGGAACGCTCACTGACATTTCCCCTATCTGAAAGTCTGAGAAACGCCGGAAAAATGACTAAGTCTAAGAAAAAAGTGTTTTCAACTTTTTTCAATTTTACCCCCGTGGGATATATATTCTACCCATTCACAATTGGAACTCTCCTGGGGTACCCTCACACATATTATTCCCTCAGTTAGTGGATATTTTCACAAAAAAGTGAAATTTTCAAAAATCCAAAATATTGTCTGAAAACGACTAAATATCAAGGACTCATTGGGCGAATCGCTTTGGAACTGAAATCGGAACGCTCACTGACATTTCCCCTATCTGAAAGTCTGATAAAAGCCGGAAAAATGACAGTCCAAGAAAAAAGTGTTTTCAACTTTTTTCAATTTTACCCCGTGGGATAAATATTCTACCCACACACATTTGGAACTCTCCTGGGATACCCTCACACATATTATTCCCTCATTTAGTGGATATTTTCACAAAAAAGTGAAATTTTCAAAAATCCAGAAAATTGGCTCAAAACGACTAAATATCAAGGACTCATTGGGAGAATCGCCCTGGAACTTAAATCGGAATGCTCACTGACATTTGCCCTATCTGAAAGTCTGATAAACGCCGGAAAAATGACTAAGTCCAAGAAAAAAGTGTTTTCAACTTTTTTCAATTTTACCCCCGAGGGATATATATTCTACCCACTCACAATTCTAACTCTCCTGGGGTAGCCTCACACATATTATTCCCTCATTTAGTGGATATTTTCACAAAAAAAGTGAAATTTTCCAAAAATCCAGAAAATTGGCTGAAAACGACTAAATATCAAGGACTCATTGGGCGAATCGCTCTGAAACTGAAATTGGAACGCTCACTGACATTTGCCCTATCTGAAAGTCTGATAAACGCCGGAAAAATGACGAAGTCTAAAGAAAAATTTTTTTCAACTTTTTTCAATTTTACCCCCGTGGGATATATATTCTACCCACACACATTTGGAAATCTCCTGGGGTACCCTCACACATATTATTCACTCATTTAGTGGATATTTTCACAAAAAAGTGAAATTTTCAAAAATCTAGAAAATTGGCTGAAACCGACTAAATATCAAGGACTCATTGGGCGAATCGCTCTGGAACTGAAATCGGAATGCTCACTGACATTTCCCCTATCTGAAAGTCTGATAAACGCCGGAAAAATGACTAAGTCCAAAAAAAAAATTTTTTCAACTTTTTTCAATTTTACCCCCGTGGGATATATATTCTACCCACACACATTTGGAACTCTCCTGGGGTACCCTCACACATATTATTCCCTCATTTAGTGGATATTTTCACAAAAAAGTGAAATTTTCAAAAATCCAGAAAATTGGCTGAAAACGACTAAATATCAAGGACTCATTGGGCGAATCGCTCTGGAACTGAAATCGGAATGCTCACTGACATTTCCCCTATCTGAAAGTCTGATAAACGCCGGAAAAATGACTAAGTGTAAGAAAAAAGTGTTTTCAACTTTTTTCAATTTTACCCCCGTGGGATATATATTCTACCCACACACATTTGTAACTCTTCTGGGGTAGCCTCACACATATTATTCCCTCATTTAGTGGATATTTTCAAAAAAAGTGAAATTTTCCAAAAATCCAGAAAATTGGCTGAAAACGACTAAATATCAAGGACTCATTGGGCGAATCGCTTTGGAACTGAAATCGGAACGCTCACTGACATTTCCCCTATCTGAAAGTCTGAGAAACGCCGGAAAAATGACTAAGTCTAAGAAAAAAGTGTTTTCAACTTTTTTCAATTTTACCCCCGTGGGATATATATTCTACCCATTCACAATTGGAACTCTCCTGGGGTACCCTCACACATATTATTCCCTCAGTTAGTGGATATTTTCACAAAAAAGTGAAATTTTCAAAAATCCAAAATATTGTCTGAAAACGACTAAATATCAAGGACTCATTGGGCGAATCGCTTTGTATCTGAAATCGGAACGCTCACTGACATTTCCCCTATCTGAAAGTCTGATAAAAGCCGGAAAAATGACAGTCCAAGAAAAAAGTGTTTTCAACTTTTTTCAATTTTACCCCGTGGGATAAATATTCTACCCACACACATTTGGAACTCTCCTGGGATACCCTCACACATATTATTCCCTCATTTAGTGGATATTTTCACAAAAAAGTGAAATTTTCAAAAATCCAGAAAATTGGCTCAAAACGACTAAATATCAAGGACTCATTGGGAGAATCGCTCTGGAACTTAAATCGGAATGCTCACTGACATTTGCCCTATCTGAAAGTCTGATAAACGCCGGAAAAATGACTAAGTCCAAGAAAAAAGTGTTTTCAACTTTTTTCAATTTTACCCCCGAGGGATATATATTCTACCCACTCACAATTCTAACTCTCCTGGGGTAGCCTCACACATATTATTCCCTCATTTAGTGGATATTTTCACAAAAAAAGTGAAATTTTCCAAAAATCCAGAAAATTGGCTGAAAACGACTAAATATCAAGGACTCATTGGGCGAATCGCTCTGAAACTGAAATTGGAACGCTCACTGACATTTGCCCTATCTGAAAGTCTGATAAACGCCGGAAAAATGACGAAGTCTAAAGAAAAATTTTTTTCAACTTTTTTCAATTTTACCCCCGTGGGATATATATTCTACCCACACACATTTGGAAATCTCCTGGGGTACCCTCACACATATTATTCACTCATTTAGTGGATATTTTCACAAAAAAGTGAAATTTTCAAAAATCTAGAAAATTGGCTGAAACCGACTAAATATCAAGGACTCATTGGGCGAATCGCTCTGGAACTGAAATCGGAATGCTCACTGACATTTCCCCTATCTGAAAGTCTGATAAACGCCGGAAAAATGACTAAGTCCAAAAAAAAAATTTTTTCAACTTTTTTCAATTTTACCCCCGTGGGATATATATTCTACCCACACACATTTGGAACTCTCCTGGGGTACCCTCACACATATTATTCCCTCATTTAGTGGATATTTTCACAAAAAAGTGAAATTTTCAAAAATCCAGAAAATTGGCTGAAAACGACTAAATATCAAGGACTCATTGGGCGAATCGCTCTGGAACTGAAATCGGAATGCTCACTGACATTTCCCCTATCTGAAAGTCTGATAAACGGCGGAAAAATGACTAAGTCCAAAAAAAAATTTTTTTCAACTTTTTTCAATTTTACCCCCGTGGGATAAGTATTCTACCCACACACATTTGGAACTCTCCTGGGATACCCTCACACATATTATTCCCTCATTTTGTAGATATTTTAACAAAAAAGTGAAATTTTCAAAAATCCAGAAAATTGGCTCAAAACGACTAAATATCAAGGACTCATTAGGCGAATCACTCTGGAACTTAAATCGGAACGCTCACTGACATTTGCCCTATCTGAAAGTCTGATAAACGCCGGAAAAATGACTAAGTGTAAGAAAAAAGTGTTTTCAACTTTTTTCAATTTTACCCCCGTGGGATAAATATTCTACCCACACACATTTGGAACTCTCCTGGGATACCCTCACACATATTATTCCCTCATTTAGTGGATATTTTCACAAAAAAGTGAAATTTTCAAAAATCCAGAAAATTCGCTCAAAACGACTAAATATCAAGGACTCATTGGGAGAATCGCTCTGGAACTGAAATCGGAACGCTCACTGACATTTGCCCTATCTGAAAGTCTGATAAACGCCGGAAAAATGACGAAGTCTAAAGAAAAATTTTTTTCAACTTTTTTCATTTTTACCCCCGTGGGATATATATTCTACCCACACACATTTGGAACTCTCCTGGGGTACCCTCACACATATTATTCCCTCATTTAGTGGATATTTTCACAAAAAAGTGAAATTTTCAAAAATCCAGAAAATTGGCTGAAAACGACTAAATATCAAGGACTCATTGGGCGAATCGCTCTGGAACTGAAATCGGAATGCTCACTGACATTTCCCCTATCTGAAAGTCTGATAAACGCCGGAAAAATGACTAAGTCTAAGAAAAAAGTGTTTTCAACTTTTTTCAATTTTACCCCCGTGGGAGATATATTCTACCCACACACATTTGTAACTCTTCTGGGGTAGCCTCACACATATTATTCCCTCATTTAGTGGATATTTTCAAAAAAAGTGAAATTTTCCAAAAATCCAGAAAATTGGCTGAAAACGACTAAATATCAAGGACTCATTGGGCGAATCGCTTTGGAACTGAAATCGGAATGCTCACTGACATTTCCCCTATCTGAAAGTCTGAGAAACGCCGGAAAAATGACTAAGTCTAAGAAAAAAGTGTTTTCAACTTTTTTCAATTTTACCCCCGTGGGATATATATTCTACCCATTCACAATTGGAACTCTCCTGGGGTACCCTCACACATATTATTCCCTCAGTTAGTGGATATTTTCACAAAAAAGTGAAATTTTCAAAAATCCAAAATATTGTCTGAAAACGACTAAATATCAAGGACTAATTGGGCGAATCGCTTTGGAACTGAAATCGGAACGCTCACTGACATTTCCCCTATCTGAAAGTCTGATAAAAGCCGGAAAAATGACAGTCCAAGAAAAAAGTGTTTTCAACTTTTTTCAATTTTACCCCGTGGGATAAATATTCTACCCACACACATTTGGAACTCTCCTGGGATACCCTCACACATATTATTCCCTCATTTAGTGGATATTTTCACAAAAAAGTGAAATTTTCAAAAATCCAGAAAATTGGCTCAAAACGATTAAATATCAAGGACTCATTGGGAGAATCGCTCTGGAACTTAAATCGGAATGCTCACTGACATTTGCCCTATCTGAAAGTCTGATAAATGCCGGAAAAATGACTAAGTCCAAGAAAAAAGTGTTTTCAACTTTTTTCAATTTTACCCCCGAGGGATATATATTCTACCCACTCACAATTCTAACTCTCCTGGGGTAGCCTCACACATATTATTCCCTCATTTAGTGGATATTTTCACAAAAAAAGTGAAATTTTCCAAAAATCCAGAAAATTGGCTGAAAACGACTAAATATCAAGGACTCATTGGGCGAATCGCTCTGAAACTGAAATTGGAACGCTCACTGACATTTGCCCTATCTGAAAGTCTGATAAACGCCGGAAAAATGACGAAGTCTAAAGAAAAATTTTTTTCAACTTTTTTCAATTTTACCCCCGTGGGATATATATTCTACCCACACACATTTGGAAATCTCCTGGGGTACCCTCACACATATTATTCACTCATTTAGTGGATATTTTCACAAAAAAGTGAAATTTTCAAAAATCTAGAAAATTGGCTGAAACCGACTAAATATCAAGGACTCATTGGGCGAATCGCTCTGGAACTGAAATCGGAATGCTCACTGACATTTCCGCTATCTGAAAGTCTGATAAACGCCGGAAAAATGACTAAGTCCAAAAAAAAATTTTTTTCAACTTTTTTCAATTTTACCCCCGTGGGATATATATTCTACCCACACACATTTGGAACTCTCCTGGGGTACCCTCACACATATTATTCCCTCATTTAGTGGATATTTTCACAAAAAAGTGAAATTTTCAAAAATCCAGAAAATTGGCTGAAAACGACTAAATATCAAGGACTCATTGGGCGAATCGCTCTGGAACTGAAATCGGAATGCTCACTGACATTTCCCCTATCTGAAAGTCTGATAAACGGCGGAAAAATGACTAAGTCCAAAAAAAAATTTTTTTCAACTTTTTTCAATTTTACCCCCGTGGGATAAGTATTCTACCCACACACATTTGGAACTCTCCTGGGATACAATCACACATATTATTCCCTCATTTTGTAGATATTTTAACAAAAAAGTGAAATTTTCAAAAATCAAGAAAATTGGCTCAAAACGACTAAATATCAAGGACTCATTAGGCGAATCACTCTGGAACTTAAATCGGAACGCTCACTGACATTTGCCCTATCTGAAAGTCTGATAAACGCCGGAAAAATGACTAAGTGTAAGAAAAAAGTGTTTTCAACTTTTTTCAATTTTACCCCCGTGGGATATATATTCTACCCACACACATTTGTAACTCTTCTGGGGTAGCCTCACACATATTATTCCCTCATTTAGTGGATATTTTCACAAAAAAGTGAAATTTTCCAAAAATCCAGAAAATTGGCTGAAAACGTCTAAATATCAAGGACTCATTGGGCGAATCGCTTTGGAACTGAAATCGGAACGCTCACTGACATTTCCCCTATCTGAAAGTCTGATAAACGCCGGAAAAATGACTAAGTCTAAGAAAAAAGTGTTTTCAACTTTTTTCAATTTTACCCCCGTGGGATATATATTCTACCCATTCACAATTGGAACTCTCCTGGGGTACACTCACCCTCATTTAGTGGATATTTTCACAAAAAAAGTGAAATTTTCCAAAAATCCAGAAAATTGTCTGAAAACCACTAAATATCAAGGACTCATTGGGCGAATCGCTCTGGAACTGAAATCGGAACGCTCACTGACATTTGCCCTATCTGAAAGTCTGATAAACGCCGGAAAAATGAGTAAGTCCAAGAAAAAAGTGTTTTCAACTTTTTTCAATTTTACCCCCGTGGGATATATATTCTACCCACACACATTTGGAACTCTCCTGGGGTACCCTCACACATATTATTCCCTCAGTTAGTGGATATTTTCACAAAAAAGTGAAATTTTCAAAAATCCAAAATATTGGCTGAAAACGACTAAATATCAAGGACTCATTGGGCGAATCACTCTGGAACTGAAATCGGAACGCTCACTGACATTTCCCCTATCTGAAAGTCTGATAAACGCCGGAAAAATGACAGTCCAAGAAAAAAGTGTTTTCAACTTTTTTCAATTTTACCCCCGTGGGATAAATATTCTACCCACACACATTTGGAACTCTCCTGGGATACCCTCACACATATTATTCCCTCATTTAGTGGATATTTTCACAAAAAAGTGAAATTTTCAAAAATCCAGAAAATTGGCTCAAAACGACTAAATATCAAGGACTCATTGGGAGAATCGCTCTGGAACTGAAATCGGAACGCTCACTGACATTTGCCCTATCTGAAAGTCTGATAAACGCCGGAAAAATGACGAAGTCTAAAGAAAAATTTTTTTCAACTTTTTTCATTTTTACCCCCGTGGGATATATATTCTACCCACACACATTTGGAACTCTCCTGGGGTACCCTCACACATATTATTCCCTCATTTAGTGGATATTTTCACAAAAAAGTGAAATTTTCAAAAATCCAGAAAATTGGCTGAAAACGACTAAATATCAAGGACTCATTGGGCGAATCGCTTTGGAACTGAAATCGGAACGCTCACTGACATTTCCCCTATCTGAAAGTCTGAGAAACGCCGGAAAAATGACTGAGTCTAAGAAAAAAGTGTTTTCAACTTTTTTCAATTTTACCCCCGTGGGATATATATTCTACCCATTCACAATTGGAACTCTCCTGGGGTACCCTCACACATATTATTCCCTCAGTTAGTGGATATTTTCACAAAAAAGTGAAATTTTCAAAAATCCAAAATATTGTCTGAAAACGACTAAATATCAAGGACTCATTGGGCGAATCGCTCTGGAACTGAAATCGGAATGCTCACTGACATTTGCCCTATCTGAAAGTCTGATAAACGCCGGAAAAATGACGAAGTCTAAAGAAAAATTTTTTTCAACTTTTTTCAATTTTACCCCCGTGGGATATATATTCTACCCACACACATTTGGAAATCTCCTGGGGTACCCTCACACATATTATTCCCTCATTTAGTGGATATTTTCACAAAAAAGTGAAATTTTCAAAAATCTAGAAAATTGGCTGAAAACGACTAAATATCAAGGACTCATTGGGCGAATCGCTCTGGAACTGAAATCGGAATGCTCACTGACATTTCCCCTATCTGAAAGTCTGATAAACGCCGGAAAAATGACTAAGTCCAAAAAAAAAATTTTTTCAACTTTTTTCAATTTTACCCCCGTGGGATATATATTCTACCCACACACATTTGGAACTCTCCTGGGGTACCCTCACACATATTATTCCCTCATTTAGTGGATATTTTCACAAAAAAGTGAAATTTTCAAAAATCCAGAAAATTGGCTGAAAACGACTAAATATCAAGGACTCATTGGGCGAATCGCTCTGGAACTGAAATCGGAATGCTCACTGACATTTCCCCTATCTGAAAGTCTGATAAACGGCGGAAAAATGACTAAGTCCAAAAAAAAATTTTTTTCAACTTTTTTCAATTTTACCCCCGTGGGATAAGTATTCTACCCACACACATTTGGAACTCTCCTGGGATACCCTCACACATATTATTCCCTCATTTTGTAGATATTTTAACAAAAAAGTGAAATTTTCAAAAATCCAGAAAATTGGCTCAAAACGACTAAATATCAAGGACTCATTAGGCGAATCACTCTGGAACTTAAATCGGAACGCTCACTGACATTTGCCCTCTCTGAAAGTCTGATAAACGCCGGAAAAATGACTAAGTGTAAGAAAAAAGTGTTTTCAACTTTTTTCAATTTTACCCCCGTGGGATATATATTCTACCCACACACATTTGTAACTCTTCTGGGGAAGCCTCACACATATTATTCCCTCATTTAGTGGATATTTTCACAAAAAAGTGAAATTTTCCAAAAATCCAGAAAATTGGCTGAAAACGACTAAATATCAAGGACTCATTGGGCGAATCGCTTTGGAACTGAAATCGGAACGCTCACTGACATTTCCCCTATCTGAAAGTCTGATAAACGCCGGAAAAATGACTAAGTCTAAGAAAAAAGTGTTTTCAACTTTTTTCAATTTTACCCCCGTGAGATATATATTCTACCCATTCACAATTGGAACTCTCCTGGGGTACCCTCACACATATTATTCCCTCAGTTAGTGGATATTTTCACAAAAAAGTGAAATTTTCAAAAATCCAAAATATTGTCTGAAAACGACTAAATATCAAGGACTCATTGGGCGAATCGCTCTGGAACTGAAATCGGAATGCTCACTGACATTTGCCCTATCTGAAAGTCTGATAAACGCCGGAAAAATGACGAAGTCTAAAGAAAAATTTTTTTCAACTTTTTTCAATTTTACCCCCGTGGGATATATATTCTACCCACACACATTTGGAAATCTCCTGGGGTACCCTCACACATATTATTCCCTCATTTAGTGGATATTTTCACAAAAAAGTGAAATTTTCAAAAATCTAGAAAATTGGCTGAAAACGACTAAATATCAAGGACTCATTGGGCGAATCGCTCTGGAACTGAAATCGGAATGCTCACTGACATTTCCCCTATCTGAAAGTCTGATAAACGCCGGAAAAATGACTAAGTCCAAAAAAAAAATTTTTTCAACTTTTTTCAATTTTACCCCCGTGGGATATATATTCTACCCACACACATTTGTAACTCTTCTGGGGTAGCCTCACACATATTATTCCCTCATTTAGTGGATATTTTCACAAAAAAGTGAAATTTTCCAAAAATCCAGAAAATTGGCTGAAAACGACTAAATATCAAGGACTCATTGGGCGAATCGCTTTGGAACTGAAATCGAAACGCTCACTGACATTTCCCCTATCTGAAAGTCTGATAAACGCCGGAAAAATGACTAAGTCTAAGAAAAAAGTGTTTTCAACTTTTTTCAATTTTACCCCCGTGAGATATATATTCTACACATTCACAATTGGAACTCTCCTGGGGTACCCTCACCCTCATTTAGTGGATATTTTCACAAAAAAAGTGAAATTTTCCAAAAATCCAGAAAATTTTCTGAAAACCACTAAATATCAAGGACACATTGGGCGAATCGCTCTGGAACTGAAATCGGAACGCTCACTGACATTTGCCCTATCTGAAAGTCTGATAAACGCCGGAAAAATGAGTAAGTCCAAGAAAAAAGTGTTTTCAACTTTTTTCAATTTTACCCCCGTGGGATATATATTCTACCCACACACATTTGGAACTCTCCTGGGGTACCCTCACACATATTATTCCCTCATTTAGTGGATATTTTCACAAAAAAGTGAAATTTTCAAAAATCCAGAAAATTGGCTCAAAACGACTAAATATCAAGGACTCATTGGGAGAATCGCTCTGGAACTGAAATCGGAATGCTCACTGACGTTTGCCCTATCTGAAAGTCTGATAAACGCCGGAAAAATGACGAAGTCTAAAGAAAAATTTTTTTCAACTTTTTTCAATTTTACCCCCGTGGGATATATATTCTACCCACACACATTTGGAACTCTCCTGGGGTACCCTCACACATATTATTCCCTCATTTAGTGGATATTTTCACAAAAAAGTGAAATTTTCAAAAATCCAGAAAATTGGCTGAAAACGACTAAATATCAAGGACTCATTGGGCGAATCGCTCTGGAACTGAAATCGGAATGCTCACTGACATTTCCCCTATCTGAAAGTCTGATAAACGCCGGAAAAATGACTAAGTTTAAGAAAAAAGTGTTTTCAACTTTTTACAATTTTACCCCCGTGGGATATATATTCTACCCACACACATTTGTAACTCTTCTGGGGTAGCCTCACACATATTATTCCCTCATTTTGTGGATATTTTCAAAAAAAGTGAAATTTTCCAAAAATCCAGAAAATTGGCTGAAAACGTCTAAATATCAAGGACTCATTGGGCGAATCGCTCTGGAACTGAAATCGGAATGCTCACTGACATTTGCCCTATCTGAAAGTCTGATAAACGCCGGAAAAATGACTAAGTCCAAAAAAATTTTTTTTCAATTTTACCCCCATGGGATAAATATTCTACCCACACACATTTGGAACTCTCCTGGGATACCCTCACACATATTATTCCCTCCTTTAGTGGATATTTTCACAAAAAAGTGAAATTTTCAAAAATCCAGAAAATTGGTTCAAAACGACTAAATATCAAGGACTCATTGGGAGAATCGCTCTGGAACTTAAATCGGAACGCTCACTGACATTTGCCCTATCTGAAAGTCTGATAAACGCCGGAAAAATGACTAAGTCCAAGAAAAAAGTGTTTTCAACTTTTTTCAATTTTACCCCCGTGGGATATATATTCTACCCACACACATTTGGAACTCTCCTAGGGTACCCTCACACATATTATTCCCTCATTTAGTGGATATTTTCACAAAAAAAGTGAAATTTTCAAAAATCCAGAAAATTGGCTGAAAACAACTAAATAACAAGTAATCATTGGGAGAATCGCTCTGGAACTGAAAACAGAACTCTCACTGACATTTCCCCTATCTGAAAGTCTGATAAACGCCGGAAAAATGACGAAGTTTAAAGAAAAATTTTTTTCAACTTTTTTCAATTTTACCCCCGTGGGATATATATTCTACCCACACACATTTGGAACTCTCCTGGGGTACCCTCACACATATTATTCCCTCATTTAGTGGATATTTTCACAAAAATGTGAAATTTTCAAAAATCCAGAAAATTGGCTGAAAACGACTAAATATCAAGGACTCATTGGGCGAATCGCTCTGGAACTGAAATCGGAATGCTCACTGACATTTCCCCTATCTGAAAGTCTGATAAACGCCGGAAAAATGACTAAGTGTAAGAAAAAAGTGTTTTCAACTTTTTTCAATTTTACCCCCGTGGGATATATATTCTACCCACACACATTTGTAACTCTTCTGGGGTAGCCTCACACATATTATTCCCTCATTTAGTGGATATTTTCAAAAAAAGTGAAATTTTCCAAAAATCCAGAAAATTGGCTGAAAACGACTAAATATCAAGGACTCATTGGGCGAATCGCTTTGGAACTGAAATCGGAACGCTCACTGACATTTCCCCTATCTGAAAGTCTGAGAAACGCCGGAAAAATGACTAAGTCTAAGAAAAAAGTGTTTTCAACTTTTTTCAATTTTACCCCCGTGGGATATATATTCTACCCATTCACAATTGGAACTCTCCTGGGGTACCCTCACACATATTATTCCCTCAGTTAGTGGATATTTTCACAAAAAAGTGAAATTTTCAAAAATCCAAAATATTGTCTGAAAACGACTAAATATCAAGGACTCATTGGGCGAATCGCTCTGGAACTGAAATCGGAATGCTCACTGACATTTGCACTATCTGAAAGTCTGATAAACGCCGGAAAAATGACGAAGTCTAAAGAAAAATTTTTTTCAACTTTTTTCAATTTTACCCCCGTGGGATATATATTCTACCCACACACATTTGTAACTCTTCTGGGGTAGCCTCACACATATTATTCCCTCATTTAGTGGATATTTTCACAAAAAAGTGAAATTTTCCAAAAATCCAGAAAATTGGCTGAAAACGTCTAAATATCAAGGACTCATTGGGCGAATCGCTTTGGAACTGAAATCGGAACGCTCACTGACATTTCCCCTATCTGAAAGTCTGATAAACGCCGGAAAAATGACTAAGTCTAAGAAAAAAGTGTTTTCAACTTTTTTCAATTTTACCCCCGTGGGATATATATTCTACCCATTCACAATTGGAACTCTCCTGGGGTACACTCACCCTCATTTAGTGGATATTTTCACAAAAAAAGTGAAATTTTCCAAAAATCCAGAAAATTGTCTGAAAACCACTAAATATCAAGGACTCATTGGGCGAATCGCTCTGGAACTGAAATCGGAACGCTCACTGACATTTGCCCTATCTGAAAGTCTGATAAACGCCGGAAAAATGAGTAAGTCCAAGAAAAAAGTGTTTTCAACTTTTTTCAATTTTACCCCCGTGGGATATATATTCTACCCACACACATTTGGAACTCTCCTGGGGTACCCTCACACATATTATTCCCTCAGTTAGTGGATATTTTCACAAAAAAGTGAAATTTTCAAAAATCCAAAATATTGGCTGAAAACGACTAAATATCAAGGACTCATTGGGCGAATCACTCTGGAACTGAAATCGGAACGCTCACTGACATTTCCCCTATCTGAAAGTCTGATAAACGCCGGAAAAATGACAGTCCAAGAAAAAAGTGTTTTCAACTTTTTTCAATTTTACCCCCGTGGGATAAATATTCTACCCACACACATTTGGAACTCTCCTGGGATACCCTCACACATATTATTCCCTCATTTAGTGGATATTTTCACAAAAAAGTGAAATTTTCAAAAATCCAGAAAATTGGCTCAAAACGACTAAATATCAAGGACTCATTGGGAGAATCGCTCTGGAACTGAAATCGGAACGCTCACTGACATTTGCCCTATCTGAAAGTCTGATAAACGCCGGAAAAATGACGAAGTCTAAAGAAAAATTTTTTTCAACTTTTTTCATTTTTACCCCCGTGGGATATATATTCTACCCACACACATTTGGAACTCTCCTGGGGTACCCTCACACATATTATTCCCTCATTTAGTGGATATTTTCACAAAAAAGTGAAATTTTCAAAAATCCAGAAAATTGGCTGAAAACGACTAAATATCAAGGACTCATTGGGCGAATCGCTTTGGAACTGAAATCGGAACGCTCACTGACATTTCCCCTATCTGAAAGTCTGAGAAACGCCGGAAAAATGACTGAGTCTAAGAAAAAAGTGTTTTCAACTTTTTTCAATTTTACCCCCGTGGGATATATATTCTACCAATTCACAATTGGAACTCTCCTGGGGTACCCTCACACATATTATTCCCTCATTTAGTGGATATTTTCACAAAAAAGTGAAATTTTCAAAAATCCAGAAAATTGGCTGAAAACGACTAAATATCAAGGACTCATTGGGCGAATCGCTCTGGAACTGAAATCGGAATGCTCACTGACATTTCCCCTATCTGAAAGTCTGATAAACGGCGGAAAAATGACTAAGTCCAAAAAAAAATTTTTTTCAACTTTTTTCAATTTTACCCCCGTGGGATAAGTATTCTACCCACACACATTTGGAACTCTCCTGGGATACCCTCACACATATTATTCCCTCATTTTGTAGATATTTTAACAAAAAAGTGAAATTTTCAAAAATCCAGAAAATTGGCTCAAAACGACTAAATATCAAGGACTCATTAGGCGAATCACTCTGGAACTTAAATCGGAACGCTCACTGACATTTGCCCTATCTGAAAGTCTGATAAACGCCGGAAAAATGACTAAGTGTAAGAAAAAAGTGTTTTCAACTTTTTTCAATTTTACCCCCGTGGGATATATATTCTACCCACACACATTTGTAACTCTTCTGGGGAAGCCTCACACATATTATTCCCTCATTTAGTGGATATTTTCACAAAAAAGTGAAATTTTCCAAAAATCCAGAAAATTGGCTGAAAACGACTAAATATCAAGGACTCATTGGGCGAATCGCTTTGGAACTGAAATCGGAACGCTCACTGACATTTCCCCTATCTGAAAGTCTGATAAACGCCGGAAAAATGACTAAGTCTAAGAAAAAAGTGTTTTCAACTTTTTTCAATTTTACCCCCGTGAGATATATATTCTACCCATTCACAATTGGAACTCTCCTGGGGTACCCTCACACATATTATTCCCTCAGTTAGTGGATATTTTCACAAAAAAGTGAAATTTTCAAAAATCCAAAATATTGTCTGAAAACGACTAAATATCAAGGACTCATTGGGCGAATCGCTCTGGAACTGAAATCGGAATGCTCACTGACATTTGCCCTATCTGAAAGTCTGATAAACGCCGGAAAAATGACGAAGTCTAAAGAAAAATTTTTTTAAACTTTTTTCAATTTTACCCCCGTGGGATATATATTCTACCCACACACATTTGGAAATCTCCTGGGGTACCCTCACACATATTATTCCCTCATTTAGTGGATATTTTCACAAAAAAGTGAAATTTTCAAAAATCTAGAAAATTGGCTGAAAACGACTAAATATCAAGGACTCATTGGGCGAATCGCTCTGGAACTGAAATCGGAATGCTCACTGACATTTCCCCTATCTGAAAGTCTGATAAACGCCGGAAAAATGACTAAGTCCAAAAAAAAAATTTTTTCAACTTTTTTCAATTTTACCCCCGTGGGATATATATTCTACCCACACACATTTGTAACTCTTCTGGGGTAGCCTCACACATATTATTCCCTCATTTAGTGGATATTTTCACAAAAAAGTGAAATTTTCCAAAAATCCAGAAAATTGGCTGAAAACGACTAAATATCAAGGACTCATTGGGCGAATCGCTTTGGAACTGAAATCGAAACGCTCACTGACATTTCCCCTATCTGAAAGTCTGATAAACGCCGGAAAAATGACTAAGTCTAAGAAAAAAGTGTTTTCAACTTTTTTCAATTTTACCCCCGTGAGATATATATTCTACACATTCACAATTGGAACTCTCCTGGGGTACCCTCACCCTCATTTAGTGGATATTTTCACAAAAAAAGTGAAATTTTCCAAAAATCCAGAAAATTTTCTGAAAACCACTAAATATCAAGGACACATTGGGCGAATCGCTCTGGAACTGAAATCGGAACGCTCACTGACATTTGCCCTATCTGAAAGTCTGATAAACGCCGGAAAAATGAGTAAGTCCAAGAAAAAAGTGTTTTCAACTTTTTTCAATTTTACCCCCGTGGGATATATATTCTACCCACACACATTTGGAACTCTCCTGGGGTACCCTCACACATATTATTCCCTCATTTAGTGGATATTTTCACAAAAAAGTGAAATTTTCAAAAATCCAGAAAATTGGCTCAAAACGACTAAATATCAAGGACTCATTGGGAGAATCGCTCTGGAACTGAAATCGGAACGCTCACTGACGTTTGCCCTATCTGAAAGTCTGATAAACGCCGGAAAAATGACGAAGTCTAAAGAAAAATTTTTTTCAACTTTTTTCAATTTTACCCCCGTGGGATATATATTCTACCCACACACATTTGGAACTCTCCTGGGGTACCCTCACACATATTATTCCCTCATTTAGTGGATATTTTCACAAAAAAGTGAAATTTTCAAAAATCCAGAAAATTGGCTGAAAACGACTAAATATCAAGGACTCATTGGGCGAATCGCTCTGGAACTGAAATCGGAATGCTCACTGACATTTGCACTATCTGAAAGTCTGATAAACGCCGGAAAAATGACGAAGTCTAAAGAAAAATTTTTTTCAACTTTTTTCAATTTTACCCCCGTGGGATATATATTCTACCCACACACATTTGTAACTCTTCTGGGGTAGCCTCACACATATTATTCCCTCATTTAGTGGATATTTTCACAAAAAAGTGAAATTTTCCAAAAATCCAGAAAATTGGCTGAAAACGTCTAAATATCAAGGACTCATTGGGCGAATCGCTTTGGAACTGAAATCGGAACGCTCACTGACATTTCCCCTATCTGAAAGTCTGATAAACGCCGGAAAAATGACTAAGTCTAAGAAAAAAGTGTTTTCAACTTTTTTCAATTTTACCCCCGTGGGATATATATTCTACCCATTCACAATTGGAACTCTCCTGGGGTACACTCACCCTCATTTAGTGGATATTTTCACAAAAAAAGTGAAATTTTCCAAAAATCCAGAAAATTGTCTGAAAACCACTAAATATCAAGGACTCATTGGGCGAATCGCTCTGGAACTGAAATCGGAACGCTCACTGACATTTGCCCTATCTGAAAGTCTGATAAACGCCGGAAAAATGAGTAAGTCCAAGAAAAAAGTGTTTTCAACTTTTTTCAATTTTACCCCCGTGGGATATATATTCTACCCACACACATTTGGAACTCTCCTGGGGTACCCTCACACATATTATTCCCTCAGTTAGTGGATATTTTCACAAAAAAGTGAAATTTTCAAAAATCCAAAATATTGGCTGAAAACGACTAAATATCAAGGACTCATTGGGCGAATCACTCTGGAACTGAAATCGGAACGCTCACTGACATTTCCCCTATCTGAAAGTCTGATAAACGCCGGAAAAATGACAGTCCAAGAAAAAAGTGTTTTCAACTTTTTTCAATTTTACCCCCGTGGGATAAATATTCTACCCACACACATTTGGAACTCTCCTGGGATACCCTCACACATATTATTCCCTCATTTAGTGGATATTTTCACAAAAAAGTGAAATTTTCAAAAATCCAGAAAATTGGCTCAAAACGACTAAATATCAAGGACTCATTGGGAGAATCGCTCTGGAACTGAAATCGGAACGCTCACTGACATTTGCCCTATCTGAAAGTCTGATAAACGCCGGAAAAATGACGAAGTCTAAAGAAAAATTTTTTTCAACTTTTTTCATTTTTACCCCCGTGGGATATATATTCTACCCACACACATTTGGAACTCTCCTGGGGTACCCTCACACATATTATTCCCTCATTTAGTGGATATTTTCACAAAAAAGTGAAATTTTCAAAAATCCAGAAAATTGGCTGAAAACGACTAAATATCAAGGACTCATTGGGCGAATCGCTTTGGAACTGAAATCGGAACGCTCACTGACATTTCCCCTATCTGAAAGTCTGAGAAACGCCGGAAAAATGACTGAGTCTAAGAAAAAAGTGTTTTCAACTTTTTTCAATTTTACCCCCGTGGGATATATATTCTACCCATTCACAATTGGAACTCTCCTGGGGTACCCTCACACATATTATTCCCTCAGTTAGTGGATATTTTCACAAAAAAGTGAAATTTTCAAAAATCCAAAATATTGTCTGAAAACGACTAAATATCAAGGACTCATTGGGCGAATCGCTCTGGAACTGAAATCGGAATGCTCACTGACATTTGCCCTATCTGAAAGTCTGATAAACGCCGGAAAAATGACGAAGTCTAAAGAAAAATTTTTTTCAACTTTTTTCAATTTTACCCCCGTGGGATATATATTCTACCCACACACATTTGGAAATCTCCTGGGGTACCCTCACACATATTATTCCCTCATTTAGTGGATATTTTCACAAAAAAGTGAAATTTTCAAAAATCTAGAAAATTGGCTGAAAACGACTAAATATCAAGGACTCATTGGGCGAATCGCTCTGGAACTGAAATCGGAATGCTCACTGACATTTCCCCTATCTGAAAGTCTGATAAACGCCGGAAAAATGACTAAGTCCAAAAAAAAAATTTTTTCAACTTTTTTCAATTTTACCCCCGTGGGATATATATTCTACCCACACACATTTGGAACTCTCCTGGGGTACCCTCACACATATTATTCCCTCATTTAGTGGATAGTTTCACAAAAAAGTGAAATTTTCAAAAATCCAGAAAATTGGCTGAAAACGACTAAATATCAAGGACTCATTGGGCGAATCGCTCTGGAACTGAAATCGGAATGCTCACTGACATTTCCCCTATCTGAAAGTCTGATAAACGGCGGAAAAATGACTAAGTCCAAAAAAAAATTTTTTTCAACTTTTTTCAATTTTACCCCCGTGGGATAAGTATTCTACCCACACACATTTGGAACTCTCCTGGGATACCCTCACACATATTATTCCCTCATTTTGTAGATATTTTAACAAAAAAGTGAAATTTTCAAAAATCCAGAAAATTGGCTCAAAACGACTAAATATCAAGGACTCATTAGGCGAATCACTCTGGAACTTAAATCGGAACGCTCACTGACATTTGCCCTATCTGAAAGTCTGATAAACGCCGGAAAAATGACTAAGTCTAAGAAAAAAGTGTTTTCAACTTTTTTCAATTTTACCCCCGTGGGATATATATTCTACCCACACACATTTGTAACTCTTCTGGGGAAGCCTCACACATATTATTCCCTCATTTAGTGGATATTTTCACAAAAAAGTGAAATTTTCCAAAAATCCAGAAAATTGGCTGAAAACGACTAAATATCAAGGACTCATTGGGCGAATCGCTTTGGAACTGAAATCGGAACGCTCACTGACATTTCCCCTATCTGAAAGTCTGATAAACGCCGGAAAAATGACTAAGTCTAAGAAAAAAGTGTTTTCAACTTTTTTCAATTTTACCCCCGTGAGATATATATTCTACCCATTCACAATTGGAACTCTCCTGGGGTACCCTCACACATATTATTCCCTCATTTAGTGGATATTTTCACAAAAAAGTGAAATTTTCAAAAATCCAAAATATTGTCTGAAAACGACTAAATATCAAGGACTCATTGGGCGAATCGCTCTGGAACTGAAATCGGAATGCTCACTGACATTTGCCCTATCTGAAAGTCTGATAAACGCCGGAAAAATGACGAAGTCTAAAGAAAAATTTTTTTCAACTTTTTTCAATTTTACCCCCGTGGGATATATATTCTACCCACACACATTTGGAAATCTCCTGGGGTACCCTCACACATATTATTCCCTCATTTAGTGGATATTTTCACAAAAAAGTGAAATTTTCAAAAATCTAGAAAATTGGCTGAAAACGACTAAATATCAAGGACTCATTGGGCGAATCGCTCTGGAACTGAAATCGGAATGCTCACTGACATTTCCCCTATCTGAAAGTCTGATAAACGCCGGAAAAATGACTAAGTCCAAAAAAAAAATTTTTTCAACTTTTTTCAATTTTACCCCCGTGGGATATATATTCTACCCACACACATTTGTAACTCTTCTGGGGTAGCCTCACACATATTATTCCCTCATTTAGTGGATATTTTCACAAAAAAGTGAAATTTTCCAAAAATCCAGAAAATTGGCTGAAAACGACTAAATATCAAGGACTCATTGGGCGAATCGCTTTGGAACTGAAATCGAAACGCTCACTGACATTTCCCCTATCTGAAAGTCTGATAAACGCCGGAAAAATGACTAAGTCTAAGAAAAAAGTGTTTTCAACTTTTTTCAATTTTACCCCCGTGAGATATATATTCTACACATTCACAATTGGAACTCTCCTGGGGTACCCTCACCCTCATTTAGTGGATATTTTCACAAAAAAAGTGAAATTTTCCAAAAATCCAGAAAATTTTCTGAAAACCACTAAATATCAAGGACACATTGGGCGAATCGCTCTGGAACTGAAATCGGAACGCTCACTGACATTTGCCCTATCTGAAAGTCTGATAAACGCCGGAAAAATGAGTAAGTCCAAGAAAAAAGTGTTTTCAACTTTTTTCAATTTTACCCCCGTGGGATATATATTCTACCCACACACATTTGGAACTCTCCTGGGGTACCCTCACACATATTATTCCCTCATTTAGTGGATATTTTCACAAAAAAGTGAAATTTTCAAAAATCCAGAAAATTGGCTGAAAACGTCTAAATATCAAGGACTCATTGGGCGAATCGCTCTGGAACTGAAATCGGAATGCTCACTGACATTTGCCCTATCTGAAAGTCTGATAAACGCCGGAAAAATGACTAAGTCCAAAAAAATTTTTTTTCAATTTTACCCCCATGGGATAAATATTCTACCCACACACATTTGGAACTCTCCTGGGATACCCTCACACATATTATTCCCTCATTTAGTGGATATTTTCACAAAAAAGTGAAATTTTCAAAAATCCAGAAAATTGGTTCAAAACGACTAAATATCAAGGACTCATTGGGAGAATCGCTCTGGAACTTAAATCGGAACGCTCACTGACATTTGCCCTATCTGAAAGTCTGATAAACGCCGGAAAAATGACTAAGTCCAAGAAAAAAGTGTTTTCAACTTTTTTCAATTTTACCCCCGTGGGATATATATTCTACCCACACACATTTGGAACTCTCCTAGGGTACCCTCACACATATTATTCCCTCATTTAGTGGATATTTTCACAAAAAAAGTGAAATTTTCAAAAATCCAGAAAATTGGCTGAAAACAACTAAATAACAAGTAATCATTGGGAGAATCGCTCTGGAACTGAAAACAGAACTCTCACTGACATTTCCCCTATCTGAAAGTCTGATAAACGCCGGAAAAATGACGAAGTTTAAAGAAAAATTTTTTTCAACTTTTTTCAATTTTACCCCCGTGGGATATATATTCTACCCACACACATTTGGAACTCTCCTGGGGTACCCTCACACATATTATTCCCTCATTTAGTGGATATTTTCACAAAAATGTGAAATTTTCAAAAATCCAGAAAATTGGCTGAAAACGACTAAATATCAAGGACTCATTGGGCGAATCGCTCTGGAACTGAAATCGGAATGCTCACTGACATTTCCCCTATCTGAAAGTCTGATAAACGCCGGAAAAATGACTAAGTGTAAGAAAAAAGTGTTTTCAACTTTTTTCAATTTTACCCCCGTGGGATATATATTCTACCCACACACATTTGTAACTCTTCTGGGGTAGCCTCACACATATTATTCCCTCATTTAGTGGATATTTTCAAAAAAAGTGAAATTTTCCAAAAATCCAGAAAATTGGCTGAAAACGACTAAATATCAAGGACTCATTGGGCGAATCGCTTTGGAACTGAAATCGGAACGCTCACTGACATTTCCCCTATCTGAAAGTCTGAGAAACGCCGGAAAAATGACTAAGTCTAAGAAAAAAGTGTTTTCAACTTTTTTCAATTTTACCCCCGTGGGATATATATTCTACCCATTCACAATTGGAACTCTCCTGGGGTACCCTCACACATATTATTCCCTCAGTTAGTGGATATTTTCACAAAAAAGTGAAATTTTCAAAAATCCAAAATATTGTCTGAAAACGACTAAATATCAAGGACTCATTGGGCGAATCGCTCTGGAACTGAAATCGGAATGCTCACTGACATTTGCACTATCTGAAAGTCTGATAAACGCCGGAAAAATGACGAAGTCTAAAGAAAAATTTTTTTCAACTTTTTTCAATTTTACCCCCGTGGGATATATATTCTACCCACACACATTTGTAACTCTTCTGGGGTAGCCTCACACATATTATTCCCTCATTTAGTGGATATTTTCACAAAAAAGTGAAATTTTCCAAAAATCCAGAAAATTGGCTGAAAACGACTAAATATCAAGGACTCATTGGGCGAATCGCTTTGGAACTGAAATCGGAACGCTCACTGACATTTCCCCTATCTGAAAGTCTGATAAACGCCGGAAAAATGACTAAGTCTAAGAAAAAAGTGTTTTCAACTTTTTTCAATTTTACCCCCGTGAGATATATATTCTACCCATTCACAATTGGAACTCTCCTGGGGTACCCTCACCCTCATTTAGTGGATATTTTCACAAAAAAAGTGAAATTTTCCAAAAATCCAGAAAATTGTCTGAAAACCACTAAATATCAAGGACACATTGGGCGAATCGCTCTGAAACTGAAATCGGAACGCTCACTGACATTTGCCCTATCTGAAAGTCTGATAAACGCCGGAAAAATGAGTAAGTCCAAGAAAAAAGTGTTTTCAACTTTTTTCAATTTTACCCCCGTGGGATATATATTCTACCCACACACATTTGGAACTCTCCTGGGGTACCCTCACACATATTATTCCCTCAGTTAGTGGATATTTTCACAAAAAAGTGAAATTTTCAAAAATCCAAAATATTGGCTGAAAACGACTAAACATCAAGGACTCATTGGGCGAATGGCTCTGGAACTGAAATCGGAACGCTCACTGACATTTCCCCTATCTGAAAGTCTGATAAACGCCGGAAAAATGACAGTCCAAGAAAAAAGTGTTTTCAACTTTTTTCAATTTTACCCCCGTGGGATAAATATTCTACCCACACACATTTGGAACTCTCCTGGGATACCCTCACACATATTATTCCCTCATTTAGTGGATATTTTCACAAAAAAGTGAAATTTTCAAAAATCCAGAAAATTGGCTCAAAACGACTAAATATCAAGGACTCATTGGGAGAATCGCTCTGGAACTGAAATCGGAACGCTCACTGACGTTTGCCCTATCTGAAAGTCTGATAAACGCCGGAAAAATGACGAAGTCTAAAGAAAAATTTTTTTCAACTTTTTTCAATTTTACCCCCGTGGGATATATATTCTACCCACACACATTTGGAACTCTCCTGGGGTACCCTCACACATATTATTCCCTCATTTAGTGGATATTTTCACAAAAAAGTGAAATTTTCAAAAATCCAGAAAATTGGCTGAAAACGACTAAATATCAAGGACTCATTGGGCGAATCGCTCTGGAACTGAAATCGGAATGCTCACTGACATTTCCCCTATCTGAAAGTCTGATAAACGCCGGAAAAATGACTAAGTGTAAGAAAAAAGTGTTTTCAACTTTTTACAATTTTACCCCCGTGGGATATATATTCTACCCACACACATTTGTAACTCTTCTGGGGTAGCCTCACACATATTATTCCCTCATTTTGTGGATATTTTCAAAAAAAGTGAAATTTTCCAAAAATCCAGAAAATTGGCTGAAAACGACTAAATATCAAGGACTCATTGGGCGAATCGCTCTGGAACTGAAATCGGAATGCTCACTGACATTTGCCCTATCTGAAAGTCTGATAAACGCCGGAAAAATGACTAAGTCCAAAAAAATTTTTTATCAATTTTACCCCCATGGGATAAATATTCTACCCACACACATTTGGAACTCTCCTGGGATACCCTCACACATATTATTCCCTCATTTAGTGGATATTTTCACAAAAAAGTGAAATTTTCAAAAATCCAGAAAATTGTCTCAAAACGACTAAATATCAAGGACTCATTGGGAGAATCGCTCTGGAACTTAAATCGGAACGCTCACTGACATTTGCCCTATCTGAAAGTCTGATAAACGCCGGAAAAATGACTAAGTCCAAGAAAAAAGTGTTTTCAACTTTTCTCAATTTTACCCCCGTGGGATATATATTCTACCCACACACATTTGGAACTCTCCTAGGGTACCCTCACACATATTATTCCCTCATTTAGTGGATATTTTCACAAAAAAAGTGAAATTTTCAAAAATCCAGAAAATTGGCTGAAAACAACTAAATAACAAGTAATCATTGGGAGAATCGCTCTGGAACTGAAAACAGAACTCTCACTGACATTTCCCCTATCTGAAAGTCTGATAAACGCCGGAAAAATGACGAAGTTTAAAGAAAAATTTTTTTCAACTTTTTTCAATTTTACCCCCGTGGGATATATATTCTACCCACACACATTTGGAACTCTCCTGGGGTACCCTCACACATATTATTCCCTCATTTAGTGGATATTTTCACAAAAAAGTGAAATTTTCAAAAATCCAGAAAATTGGCTGAAAACGACTAAATATCAAGGACTCATTGGGCGAATCGCTCTGGAACTGAAATCGGAATGCTCACTGACATTTCCCCTATCTGAAAGTCTGATAAACGCCGGAAAAATGACTAAGTGTAAGAAAAAAGTGTTTTCAACTTTTTTCAATTTTACCCCCGTGGGATATATATTCTACCCACACACATTTGTAACTCTTCTGGGGTAGCCTCACACATATTATTCCCTCATTTAGTGGATATTTTCACAAAAAAGTGAAATTTTCCAAAAATCCAGAAAATTGGCTGAAAACGACTAAATATCAAGGACTCATTGGGCGAATCGCTTTGGAACTGAAATCGGAACGCTCACTGACATTTCCCCTATCTGAAAGTCTGATAAACGCCGGAAAAATGACTAAGTCTAAGAAAAAAGTGTTTTCAACTTTTTTCAATTTTACCCCCGTGAGATATATATTCTACCCATTCACAATTGGAACTCTCCTGGGGTACCCTCACCCTCATTTAGTGGATATTTTCACAAAAAAAGTGAAATTTTCCAAAAATCCAGAAAATTGTTTGAAAACCACTAAATATCAAGGACACATTGGGCGAATCGCTCTGGAACTGAAATCGGAACGCTCACTGACATTTGCCCTATCTGAAAGTCTGATAAACGCCGGAAAAATGAGTAAGTCCAAGAAAAAAGTGTTTTCAACTTTTTTCAATTTTACCCCCGTGGGATATATATTCTACCCACACACATTTGGAACTCTCCTGGGGTACCCTCACACATATTATTCCCTCAGTTAGTGGATATTTTCACAAAAAAGTGAAATTTTCAAAAATCCAAATTATTGGCTGAAAACGACTAAACATCAAGGACTCATTGGGCGAATGGCTCTGGAACTGAAATCGGAACGCTCACTGACATTTCCCCTATCTGAAAGTCTGATAAACGCCGGAAAAATGACAGTCCAAGAAAAAAGTGTTTTCAACTTTTTTCAATTTTACCCCCGTGGGATAAATATTCTACCCACACACATTTGGAACTCTCCTGGGATACCCTCACACATATTATTCCCTCATTTAGTGGATATTTTCACAAAAAAGTGAAATTTTCAAAAATCCAGAAAATTGGCTCAAAACGACTAAATATCAAGGACTCATTGGGAGAATCGCTCTGGAACTGAAATCGGAACGCTCACTGACGTTTGCCCTATCTGAAAGTCTGATAAACGCCGGAAAAATGACGAAGTCTAAAGAAAAATTTTTTTCAACTTTTTTCAATTTTACCCCCGTGGGATATATATTCTACCCACACACATTTGGAACTCTCCTGGGGTACCCTCACACATATTATTCCCTCATTTAGTGGATATTTTCACAAAAAAGTGAAATTTTCAAAAATCCAGAAAATTGGCTGAAAACGACTAAATATCAAGGACTCATTGGGCGAATCGCTCTGGAACTGAAATCGGAATGCTCACTGACATTTCCCCTATCTGAAAGTCTGATAAACGCCGGAAAAATGACTAAGTGTAAGAAAAAAGTGTTTTCAACTTTTTACAATTTTACCCCCGTGGGATATATATTCTACCCACACACATTTGTAACTCTTCTGGGGTAGCCTCACACATATTATTCCCTCATTTTGTGGATATTTTCAAAAAAAGTGAAATTTTCCAAAAATCCAGAAAATTGGCTGAAAACGACTAAATATCAAGGACTCATTGGGCGAATCGCTCTGGAACTGAAATCGGAATGCTCACTGACATTTGCCCTATCTGAAAGTCTGATAAACGCCGGAAAAATGACTAAGTCCAAAAAAATTTTTTTTCAATTTTACCCCCATGGGATAAATATTCTACCCACACACATTTGGAACTCTCCTGGGATACCCTCACACATATTATTCCCTCATTTAGTGGATATTTTCACAAAAAAGTGAAATTTTCAAAAATCCAGAAAATTGGCTCAAAACGACTAAATATCAAGGACTCATTGGGAGAATCGCTCTGGAACTTAAATCGGAACGCTCACTGACATTTGCCCTATCTGAAAGTCTGATAAACGCCGGAAAAATGACTAAGTCCAAGAAAAAAGTGTTTTCAACTTTTTTCAATTTTACCCCCGTGGGATATATATTCTACCCACACACATTTGGAACTCTCCTAGGGTACCCTCACACATATTATTCCCTCATTTAGTGGATATTTTCACAAAAAAAGTGAAATTTTCAAAAATCCAGAAAATTGGCTGAAAACAACTAAATAACAAGTAATCATTGGGAGAATCGCTCTGGAACTGAAAACAGAACTCTCACTGACATTTCCCCTATCTGAAAGTCTGATAAACGCCGGAAAAATGACGAAGTCTAAAGAAAAATTTTTTTCAACTTTTTTCAATTTTACCCCCGTGGGATATATATTCTACCCACACACATTTGGAACTCTCCTGGGGTACCCTCACACATATTATTCCCTCATTTAGTGGATATTTTCACAAAAAAGTGAAATTTTCAAAAATCCAGAAAATTGGCTGAAAACGACTAAATATCAAGGACTCATTGGGCGAATCGCTCTGGTACTGAAATCGGAATGCTCACTGACATTTCCCCTATCTGAAAGTCTGATAAACGCCGGAAAAATGACTAAGTGTAAGAAAAAAGTGTTTTCAACTTTTTTCAATTTTACCCCCGTGGGATATATATTCTACCCACACACATTTGTAACTCTTCTGGGGTAGCCTCACACATATTATTCCCTCATTTAGTGGATATTTTCAAAAAAAGTGAAATTTTCCAAAAATCCAGAAAATTGGCTGAAAACGACTAAATATCAAGGACTCATTGGGCGAATCGCTTTGGAACTGAAATCGGAACGCTCACTGACATTTCCCCTATCTGAAAGTCTGAGAAACGCCGGAAAAATGACTAAGTCTAAGAAAAAAGTGTTTTCAACTTTTTTCAATTTTTCCCCCCGTGGGATATATATTCTACCCATTCACAATTGGAACTCTCCTGGGGTACCCTCACACATATTATTCCCTCAGTTAGTGGATATTTTCACAAAAAAGTGAAATTTTCAAAAATCCAAAATATTGTCTGAAAACGACTAAATATCAAGGACTCATTGGGCGAATCGCTCTGGAACTGAAATCGGAATGCTCACTGACATTTGCCCTATCTGAAAGTCTGATAAACGCCGGAAAAATGACGAAGTCTAAAGAAAAATTTTTTTCAACTTTTTTCAATTTTACCCCCGTGGGATATATATTCTACCCACACACATTTGGAAATCTCCTGGGGTACCCTCACACATATTATTCCCTCATTTAGTGGATATTTTCACAAAAAAGTGAAATTTTCAAAAATCTAGAAAATTGGCTGAAAACGACTAAATATCAAGGATTCATTGGGCGAATCGCTCTGGAACTGAAATCGGAATGCTCACTGACATTTCCCCTATCTGAAAGTCTGATAAACGCCGGAAAAATGACTAAGTCCAAAAAAAAAATTTTTTCAACTTTTTTCAATTTTACCCCCGTGGGATATATATTCTACCCACACACATTTGGAACTCTCCTGGGGTACCCTCACACATATTATTCCCTCATTTAGTGGATATTTTCACAAAAAAGTGAAATTTTCAAAAATCCAGAAAATTGGCTGAAAACGACTAAATATCAAGGACTCATTGGGCGAATCGCTCTGGAACTGAAATCGGAATGCTCACTGACATTTCCCCTATCTGAAAGTCTGATAAACGCCGGAAAAATGACTAAGTCCAAAAAAAAAATTTTTTCAACTTTTTTCAATTTTACCCCCGTGGGATATATATTCTACCCACACACATTTGGAACTCTCCTGGGGTACCCTCACACATATTATTCCCTCATTTAGTGGATATTTTCACAAAAAAGTGAAATTTTCAAAAATCCAGAAAATTGGCTGAAAACGACTAAATATCAAGGACTCATTGGGCGAATCGCTCTGGAACTGAAATCGGAATGCTCACTGACATTTCCCCTATCTGAAAGTTTGATAAACGGCGGAAAAATGACTAAGTCCAAAAAAAAATTTTTTTCAACTTTTTTCAATTTTACCCCCGTGGGATAAGTATTCTACCCACACACATTTGGAACTCTCCTGGGATACCCTCACACATATTATTCCCTCATTTTGTAGATATTTTAACAAAAAAGTGAAATTTTCAAAAATCCAGAAAATTGGCTCAAAACGACTAAATATCAAGGACTCATTAGGCGAATCACTCTGGAACTTAAATCGGAACGCTCACTGACATTTGCCCTATCTGAAAGTCTGATAAACGCCGGAAAAATGAGTAAGTCCAAGAAAAAAGTGTTTTCAACTTTTTTCAATTTTACCCCCGTGGGATATATATTCTACCCACACACATTTGGAACTCTCCTGGGGTACCCTCACACATATTATTCCCTCATTTAGTGGATATTTTCACAAAAAAGTGAAATTTTCAAAAATCCAGAAAATTGGCTGAAAACGACTAAATATCAAGGACTCATTGGGCGAATCGCTCTGGAACTGAAATCGGAATGCTCACTGACATTTCCCCTATCTGAAAGTCTGATAAACGCCGGAAAAATGACTAAGTCCAAAAAAAAAATTTTTTCAACTTTTTTCAATTTTACCCCCGTGGGATATATATTCTACCCACACACATTTGGAACTCTCCTGGGGTACCCTCACACATATTATTCCCTCATTTAGTGGATATTTTCACAAAAAAGTGAAATTTTCAAAAATCCAGAAAATTGGCTGAAAACGACTAAATATCAAGGACTCATTGGGCGAATCGCTCTGGAACTGAAATCGGAATGCTCACTGACATTTCCCCTATCTGAAAGTTTGATAAACGGCGGAAAAATGACTAAGTCCAAAAAAAAATTTTTTTCAACTTTTTTCAATTTTACCCCCGTGGGATAAGTATTCTACCCACACACATTTGGAACTCTCCTGGGATACCCTCACACATATTATTCCCTCATTTTGTAGATATTTTAACAAAAAAGTGAAATTTTCAAAAATCCAGAAAATTGGCTCAAAACGACTAAATATCAAGGACTCATTAGGCGAATCACTCTGGAACTTAAATCGGAACGCTCACTGACATTTGCCCTATCTGAAAGTCTGATAAACGCCGGAAAAATGAGTAAGTCCAAGAAAAAAGTGTTTTCAACTTTTTTCAATTTTACCCCCGTGGGATATATATTCTACCCACACACATTTGGAACTCTCCTGGGGTACCCTCACACATATTATTCCCTCAGTTAGTGGATATTTTCACAAAAAAGTGAAATTTTCAAAAATCCAAAATATTGGCTGAAAACGACTAAATATCAAGGACTCATTGGTCGAATGGCTCTGGAACTGAAATCGGAACGCTCACTGACATTTCCCCTATCTGAAAGTCTGATAAACGCCGGAAAAATGACAGTCCAAGAAAAAAGTGTTTTCAACTTTTTTCAATTTTACCCCCGTGGGATAAATATTCTACCCACACACATTTGGAACTCTCCTGGGATACCCTCACACATATTATTCCCTCATTTAGTGGATATTTTCACAAAAAAGTGAAATTTTCAAAAATCCAGAAAATTGGCTCAAAACGACTAAATATCAAGGACTCATTGGGAGAATCGCTCTGGAACTGAAATCGGAACGCTCACTGACGTTTGCCCTATCTGAAAGTCTGATAAACGCCGGAAAAATGACGAAGTCTAAAGAAAAATTTTTTTCAACTTTTTTCAATTTTACCCCCGTGGGATATATATTCTACCCACACACATTTGGAACTCTCCTGGGGTACCCTCACACATATTATTCCCTCATTTAGTGGATATTTTCACAAAAAAGTGAAATTTTCAAAAATCCAGAAAATTGGCTGAAAACGACTAAATATCAAGGACTCATTGGGCGAATCGCTCTGGAACTGAAATCGGAATGCTCACTGACATTTCCCCTATCTGAAAGTCTGATAAACGCCGGAAAAATGACTAAGTGTAAGAAAAAAGTGTTTTCAACTTTTTACAATTTTACCCCCGTGGGATATATATTCTACCCACACACATTTGTAACTCTTCTGGGGTAGCCTCACACATATTATTCCCTCATTTTGTGGATATTTTCAAAAAAAGTGAAATTTTCCAAAAATCCATAAAATTGGCTGAAAACGACTAAATATCAAGGACTCATTGGGCGAATCGCTCTGGAACTGAAATCGGAATGCTCACTGACATTTGCCCTATCTGAAAGTCTGATAAACGCCGGAAAAATGACTAAGTCCAAAAAAATTTTTTTTCAATTTTACCCCCATGGGATAAATATTCTACCCACACACATTTGGAACTCTCCTGGGATACCCTCACACATATTATTCCCTCATTTAGTGGATATTTTCACAAAAAAGTGAAATTTTCAAAAATCCAGAAAATTGGCTCAAAACGACTAAATATCAAGGACTCATTGGGAGAATCGCTCTGGAACTTAAATCGGAACGCTCACTGACATTTGCCCTATCTGAAAGTCTGATAAACGCCGGAAAAATGACTAAGTCCAAGAAAAAAGTGTTTTCAACTTTTTTCAATTTTACCCCCGTGGGATATATATTCTACCCACACACATTTGGAACTCTCCTAGGGTACCCTCACACATATTATTCCCTCATTTAGTGGATATTTTCACAAAAAAAGTGAAATTTTCAAAAATCCAGAAAATTGGCTGAAAACAACTAAATAACAAGTAATCATTGGGAGAATCGCTCTGGAACTGAAAACAGAACTCTCACTGACATTTCCCCTATCTGAAAGTCTGATAAACGCCGGAAAAATGACTAAGTCTAAAGAAAAATTTTTTTCAACTTTTTTCAATTTTACCCCCGTGGGATATATATTCTACCCACACACATTTGTAACTCTTCTGGGGTAGCCTCACACATATTATTCCCTCATTTAGTGGATATTTTCAAAAAAAGTGAAATTTTCCAAAAATCCAGAAAATTGGCTGAAAACGACTAAATATCAAGGACTCATTGGGCGAATCGCTTTGGAACTGAAATCGGAACGATCACTGACATTTCCCCTATCTGAAAGTCTGAGAAACGCCGGAAAAATGACTAAGTCTAAGAAAAAAGTGTTTTCAACTTTTTTCAATTTTACCCCCGTGGGATATATATTCTACCCATTCACAATTGGAACTCTCCTGGGGTACCCTCACACATATTATTCCCTCAGTTAGTGGATATTTTCACAAAAAAGTGAAATTTTCAAAAATCCAAAATATTGTCTGAAAACGACTAAATATCAAGGACTCATTGGGCGAATCGCTCTGGAACTGAAATCGGAATGCTCACTGACATTTGCCCTATCTGAAAGTCTGATAAACGCCGGAAAAATGACGAAGTCTAAAGAAAAATTTTTTTCAACTTTTTTCAATTTTACCCCCGTGGGATATATATTCTACCCACACATTTGGAAATCTCCTGGGGTACCCTCACACATATTATTCCCTCATTTAGTGGATATTTTCACAAAAAAGTGAAATTTTCAAAAATCTAGAAAATTGGCTGAAAACGACTAAATATCAAGGACTCATTGGGCGAATCGCTCTGGAACTGAAATCGGAATGCTCACTGACATTTCCCCTATCTGAAAGTCTGATAAACGCCGGAAAAATGACTAAGTCCAAAAAAAAAATTTTTTCAACTTTTTTCAATTTTACCCCCGTGGGATATATATTCTACCCACACACATTTGGAACTCTCCTGGGGTACCCTCACACATATTATTCCCTCATTTAGTGGATATTTTCACAAAAAAGTGAAATTTTCAAAAATCCAGAAAATTGGCTGAAAACGACTAAATATCAAGGACTCATTGGGCGAATCGCTCTGGAACTGAAATCGGAATGCTCACTGACATTTCCCCTATCTGAAAGTCTGATAAACGCCGGAAAAATGACTAAGTCCAAAAAAAAAATTTTTTCAACTTTTTTCAATTTTACCCCCGTGGGATATATATTCTACCCACACACATTTGGAACTCTCCTGGGGTACCCTCACACATATTATTCCCTCATTTAGTGGATATTTTCACAAAAAAGTGAAATTTTCAAAAATCCAGAAAATTGGCTGAAAACGACTAAATATCAAGGACTCATTGGGCGAATCGCTCTGGAACTGAAATCGGAATGCTCACTGACATTTCCCCTATCTGAAAGTTTGATAAACGGCGGAAAAATGACTAAGTCCAAAAAAAAATTTTTTTCAACTTTTTTCAATTTTACCCCCGTGGGATAAGTATTCTACCCACACACATTTGGAACTCTCCTGGGATACCCTCACACATATTATTCCCTCATTTTGTAGATATTTTAACAAAAAAGTGAAATTTTCAAAAATCCAGAAAATTGGCTCAAAACGACTAAATATCAAGGACTCATTAGGCGAATCACTCTGGAACTTAAATCGGAACGCTCACTGACATTTGCCCTATCTGAAAGTCTGATAAACGCCGGAAAAATGACTAAGTGTAAGAAAAAAGTGTTTTCAACTTTTTTCAATTTTACCCCCGTGGGATATATATTCTACCCACACACATTTGTAACTCTTCTGGGGTAGCCTCACACATATTATTCCCTCATTTAGTGGATATTTTCACAAAAAAGTGAAATTTTCAAAAATCCAGAAAATTGGCTCAAAACGACAAAATATCAAGGACTCATTGGGCGAATCGCTTTGGAACTGAAATCGGAACGCTCACTGACATTTCCCCTATCTGAAAGTCTGATAAACGCCGGAAAAATGACTAAGTCTAAGAAAAAAGTGTTTTCAACTTTTTTCAATTTTACCCCCGTGGGATATATATTCTACCCATTCACAATTGGAACTCTCCTGGGGTACCCTCACCCTCATTTAGTGGATATTTTCACAAAAAAAGTGAAATTTTCCAAAAATCCAGAAAATTGTCTGAAAACCACTAAATATCAAGGACTCATTGGGCGAATCGCTCTGGAACTGAAATCGGAACGCTCACTGACATTTCCCCTATCTGAAAGTCTGATAAACGCCGGAAAAATGACAGTCCAAGAAAAAAGTGTTTTCAACTTTTTTCAATTTTACCCCCGTGGGATAAATATTCTACCCACACACATTTGGAACTCTCCTGGGATACCCTCACACATATTATTCCCTCATTTAGTGGATATTTTCACAAAAAAGTGAAATTTTCAAAAATCCAGAAAATTGGCTCAAAACGACTAAATATCAAGGACTCATTGGGAGAATCGCTCTGGAACTGAAATCGGAACGCTCACTGACATTTGCCCTATCTGAAAGTCTGATAAACGCCGGAAAAATGACGAAGTCTAAAGAAAAATTTTTTTCAACTTTTTTCAATTTTACCCCCGTGGGATATATATTCTACCCACACACATTTGGAACTCTCCTGGGGTACCCTCACACATATTATTCCCTCATTTAGTGGATATTTTCACAAAAAAGTGAAATTTTCAAAAATCCAGAAAATTGGCTGAAAACGACTAAATATCAAGGAGTCATTGGGCGAATCGCTCTGGAACTTAAATCGGAACGCTCACTGACATTTCCCCTATCTGAAAGTCTGATAAACGGCGGAAAAATGACAGTCCAAAAAAAAAATTTTTTAAACTTTTTTCAATTTTACCCCCGTGGGATATATATTCTACCCACACACATTTGGAACTCTCCTGGGGTACCCTCACACATATTATTCTCTCATTTAGTGGATATTTTCACAAAAAAGTGAAATTTTCAAAAATCCAGAAAATTGGCTGAAAACGACTAAATATCAAGGAGTCATTGGGCGAATCGCTCTGGAACTGAAATCGGAATGCTCACTGACATTTCCCCTATCTGAAAGTCTGATAAACGCCGGAAAAATGACTAAGTGTAAGAAAAAAGTGTTTTCAACTTTTTTCAATTTTACCCCCGTGGGATATATATTCTACCCACACACATTTGTAACTCTTCTGGGGTAGCCTCACACATATTATTCCCTCATTTAGTGGATATTTTCACAAAAAAGTGAAATTTTCAAAAATCCAGAAAATTGGCTCAAAACGACTAAATATCAAGGACTCATTGGGCGAATCGCTTTGGAACTGAAATCGGAACGCTCACTGACATTTCCCCTATCTGAAAGTCTGATAAACGCCGGAAAAATGACTAAGTCTAAGAAAAAAGTGTTTTCAACTTTTTTCAATTTTACCCCCGTGGGATATATATTCTACCCATTCACAATTGGAACTCTCCTGGGGTACCCTCACCCTCATTTAGTGGATATTTTCACAAAAAAAGTGAAATTTTCCAAAAATCCAGAAAATTGTCTGAAAACCACTAAATATCAAGGACTCATTGGGCGAATCGCTCTGGAACTGAAATCGGAACGCTCACTGACATTTGCCCTATCTGAAAGTCTGATAAACGCCGGAAAAATGAGTAAGTCCAAGAAAAAAGTGTTTTCAACTTTTTTCAATTTTACCCCCGTGGGATATATATTCTACCCACACACATTTGGAACTCTCCTGGGGTACCCTCACACATATTATTCCCTCAGTTAGTGGATATTTTCACAAAAAAGTGAAATTTTCAAAAATCCAAAATATTGGCTGAAAACGACTAAATATCAAGGACTCATTGGGCGAATCGCTCTGGAACTGAAATCGGAACGCTCACTGACATTTCCCCTATCTGAAAGTCTGATAAACGCCGGAAAAATGACAGTCCAAGAAAAAAGTGTTTTCAACTTTTTTCAATTTTACCCCCGTGGGATAAATATTCTACCCACACACATTTGGAACTCTCCTGGGATACCCTCACACATATTATTCCCTCATTTAGTGGATATTTTCACAAAAAAGTGAAATTTTCAAAAATCCAGAAAATTGGCTCAAAACGACTAAATATCAAGGACTCATTGGGAGAATCGCTCTGGAACTGAAATCGGAACGCTCACTGACATTTGCCCTATCTGAAAGTCTGATAAACGCCGGAAAAATGACGAAGTCTAAAGAAAAATTTTTTTCAACTTTTTTCAATTTTACCCCCGTGGGATATATATTCTACCCACACACATTTGGAACTCTCCTGGGGTACCCTCACACATATTATTCCCTCATTTAGTGGATATTTTCACAAAAAAGTGAAATTTTCAAAAATCCAGAAAATTGGCTGAAAACGACTAAATATCAAGGACTCATTGGGCGAATCGCTCTGGAACTGAAATCGGAATGCTCACTGACATTTCCCCTATCTGAAAGTCTGATAAACGCCGGAAAAATGACTAAGTGTAAGAAAAAAGTGTTTTCAACTTTTTTCAATTTTACCCCCGTGGGATATATATTCTACCCACACACATTTGTAACTCTTCTGGGGTAGCCTCACACATATTATTCCCTCATTTAGTGGATATTTTCAAAAAAAGTGAAATTTTCCAAAAATCCAGAAAATTGGCTGAAAACGACTAAATATCAAGGACTCATTGGGCGAATCGCTCTGGAACTGAAATCGGAATGCTCACTGACATTTGCCCTATGTGAAAGTCTGATAAACGCCGGAAAAATGACTAAGTCCAAAAAAAATTTTTTTCAATTTTACCCCCATGGGATAAATATTCTACCCACACACATTTGGAACTCTCCTGGGATACCCTCACACATATTATTCCCTCATTTAGTGGATATTTTCACAGAAAAGTGAAATTTTCAAAAATCCAGAAAATTGGCTGAAATCAACTAAATAACAAGTACTCATTGGGAGAATCGCTCTGGAACTGAAAACAGAACTCTCACTGACATTTCCCCTATCTGAAAGTCTGATAAACGCCGAAAAAATGACTAAGTCCAGAAAAAAAAATTTTTCAACTTTTTTCAATTTTACCCCTGTGGAATATATATTCTACCCACACACATTTGGAACTCTCCTGGGGTACCCTTCACACATATTATTCCCTCATTTAGTGGATATTTTCACAAAAAAGTGAAATTTTCAAAAATCCAGAAAATTGGCTGAAAACGACTAAATATCAAGGACTCATTGGGCGAATCGCTCTGGAACTGAAATCGGAATGCTCACTGACATTTCCCCTATCTGAAAGTCTGATAAACGGCGGAAAAATGACAGTCCAAAAAAAAAATTTTTTTAACTTTTTTCAATTTTACCCCCGTGGGATATATATTCTACCCACACACATTTGGAACTCTCCTGGGGTACCCTCACACATATTATTCTCTCATTTAGTGGATATTTTCACAAAAAAGTGAAATTTTCAAAAATCCAGAAAATTGGCTGAAAACGACTAAATATCAAGGAGTCATTGGGCGAATCGCTCTGGAACTGAAATCGGAATGCTCACTGACATTTCCCCTATCTGAAAGTCTGATAAACGCCGGAAAAATGACTAAGTCCAAAAAAATATTTTTTTCAACTTTTTTTAATTTTACCCCCGAGAGATATATATTCTACCCACACACATTTGGAACTCTCCTGGGGTACCCTCACACATATTATTCCCTCATTTAGTGGATATTTTCACAAAAAAGTGAAATTTTCAAAAATCCAGAAAATTGGCTGAAAACGACTAAATATCAAGGACTCATTGGGCGAATCGCTCTGGAACTGAAATCGGAACGCTCACTGACATTTCCCCTATCTGAAAGTCTGATAAACGCCGGAAAAATGACTAAGTCCAAAAAAAAAAAATTTTTAAACTTTTTTCAATTTTACCCCCGTGGGATATATATTCTACCCACTCACATTTGGAACTCTCCTGGGGTACCCTCACACATATTATTACCTCATTTAGTGGAAATTTTCACAAAAAAGTGAAATTTTCAAAAATCCAGAAAATTGGCTGAAAACTACTAAATATCAAGGACTCATTGGGCGAATCGCTCTGGAACTGAAATCGGAATGCTCACTGACATTTGCCCTATCTGAAAGTCTGATAAACGCCGGAAAAATGACTAAGTCCAAAAAAAAATTTTTTTTTACTTTTTTCAATCTTACCCCTGTGGAATATATATTCTACCCACACACATTTGGAACTTTCCTGGGGTACCCTCACACATATTATTCCCTCATTTAGTGGATATTTTCACAAAAAAGTGAAATTTTCAAAAATCCAGAAAATTGGCTGAAAACGACTAAATATCAAGGAGTCATTGGGCGAATCGCTCTGGAACTTAAATCGGAACGCTCACTGACATTTCCCCTATCTGAAAGTCTGATAAACGCCGGAAAAATGACAGTCCAAAAAAAAAATTTTTTAAACTTTTTTCAATTTTACCCCCGTGGGATATATATTCTACCCATTCACAATTGGAACTCTCCTGGGGTACCCTCACCCTCATTTAGTGGATATTTTCACAAAAAAAGTGAAATTTTCCAAAAATCCAGAAAATTGTCTGAAAACCACTAAATATCAAGGACTCATTGGGCGAATCGCTCTGGAACTGAAATCGGAACGCTCACTGACATTTGCCCTATCTGAAAGTCTGATAAACGCCGGAAAAATGAGTAAGTCCAAGAAAAAAGTGTTTTCAACTTTTTTCAATTTTACCCCCGTGGGATATATATTCTACCCACACACATTTGGAACTCTCCTGGGGTACCCTCACACATATTATTCCCTCAGTTAGTGGATATTTTCACAAAAAAGTGAAATTTTCAAAAATCCAAAATATTGGCTGAAAACGACTAAATATCAAGGACTCATTGGGCGAATCGCTCTGGAACTGAAATCGGAACGCTCACTGACATTTCCCCTATCTGAAAGTCTGATAAACGCCGGAAAAATGACAGTCCAAGAAAAAAGTGTTTTCAACTTTTTTCAATTTTACCCCCGTGGGATAAATATTCTACCCACACACATTTGGAACTCTCCTGGGATACCCTCACACATATTATTCCCTCATTTAGTGGATATTTTCACAAAAAAGTGAAATTTTCAAAAATCCAGAAAATTGGCTCAAAACGACTAAATATCAAGGACTCATTGGGAGAATCGCTCTGGAACTGAAATCGGAACGCTCACTGACATTTGCCCTATCTGAAAGTCTGATAAACGCCGGAAAAATGACGAAGTCTAAAGAAAAATTTTTTTCAACTTTTTTCAATTTTACCCCCGTGGGATATATATTCTACCCACACACATTTGGAACTCTCCTGGGGTACCCTCACACATATTATTCCCTCATTTAGTGGATATTTTCACAAAAAAGTGAAATTTTCAAAAATCCAGAAAATTGGCTGAAAACGACTAAATATCAAGGACTCATTGGGCGAATCGCTCTGGAACTGAAATCGGAATGCTCACTGACATTTCCCCTATCTGAAAGTCTGATAAACGCCGGAAAAATGACTAAGTGTAAGAAAAAAGTGTTTTCAACTTTTTTCAATTTTACCCCCGTGGGATATATATTCTACCCACACACATTTGTAACTCTTCTGGGGTAGCCTCACACATATTATTCCCTCATTTAGTGGATATTTTCAAAAAAAGTGAAATTTTCCAAAAATCCAGAAAATTGGCTGAAAACGACTAAATATCAAGGACTCATTGGGCGAATCGCTCTGGAACTGAAATCGGAATGCTCACTGACATTTGCCCTATGTGAAAGTCTGATAAACGCCGGAAAAATGACTAAGTCCAAAAAAAAATTTTTTTCAATTTTACCCCCATGGGATAAATATTCTACCCACACACATTTGGAACTCTCCTGGGATACCCTCACACATATTATTCCCTCATTTAGTGGATATTTTCACAGAAAAGTGAAATTTTCAAAAATCCAGAAAATTGGCTGAAAACAACTAAATAACAAGTACTCATTGGGAGAATCGCTCTGGAACTGAAAACAGAACTCTCACTGACATTTCCCCTATCTGAAAGTCTGATAAACGCCGAAAAAATGACTAAGTCCAGAAAAAAAAATTTTTCAACTTTTTTCAATTTTACCCCTGTGGAATATATATTCTACCCACACACATTTGGAACTCTCCTGGGGTACCCTTCACACATATTATTCCCTCATTTAGTGGATATTTTCACAAAAAAGTGAAATTTTCAAAAATCCAGAAAATTGGCTGAAAACGACTAAATATCAAGGACTCATTGGGCGAATCGCTCTGGAACTGAAATCGGAATGCTCACTGACATTTCCCCTATCTGAAAGTCTGATAAACGCCGGAAAAATGACAGTCCAAGAAAAAAGTGTTTTCAACTTTTTTCAATTTTACCCCCGTGGGATAAATATTCTACCCACACACATTTGGAACTCTCCTGGGATACCCTCACACATATTATTCCCTCATTTAGTGGATATTTTCACAAAAAAGTGAAATTTTCAAAAATCCAGAAAATTGGCTCAAAACGACTAAATATCAAGGACTCATTGGGAGAATCGCTCTGGAACTGAAATCGGAACGCTCACTGACATTTGCCCTATCTGAAAGTCTGATAAACGCCGGAAAAATGACGAAGTCTAAAGAAAAATTTTTTTCAACTTTTTTCAATTTTACCCCCGTGGGATATATATTCTACCCACACACATTTGGAACTCTCCTGGGGTACCCTCACACATATTATTCCCTCATTTAGTGGATATTTTCACAAAAAAGTGAAATTTTCAAAAATCCAGAAAATTGGCTGAAAACGACTAAATATCAAGGACTCATTGGGCGAATCGCTCTGGAACTGAAATCGGAATGCTCACTGACATTTCCCCTATCTGAAAGTCTGATAAACGCCGGAAAAATGACTAAGTGTAAGAAAAAAGTGTTTTCAACTTTTTTCAATTTTACCCCCGTGGGATATATATTCTACCCACACACATTTGTAACTCTTCTGGGGTAGCCTCACACATATTATTCCCTCATTTAGTGGATATTTTCAAAAAAAGTGAAATTTTCCAAAAATCCAGAAAATTGGCTGAAAACGACTAAATATCAAGGACTCATTGGGCGAATCGCTCTGGAACTGAAATCGGAATGCTCACTGACATTTGCCCTATGTGAAAGTCTGATAAACGCCGGAAAAATGACTAAGTCCAAAAAAATTTTTTTTCAATTTTACCCCCATGGGATAAATATTCTACCCACACACATTTGGAACTCTCCTGGGATACCCTCACACATATTATTCCCTCATTTAGTGGATATTTTCACAGAAAAGTGAAATTTTCAAAAATCCAGAAAATTGGCTGAAAACAACTAAATAACAAGTACTCATTGGGAGAATCGCTCTGGAACTGAAAACAGAACTCTCACTGACATTTCCCCTATCTGAAAGTCTGATAAACGCCGAAAAAATGACTAAGTCCAGAAAAAAAAATTTTTCAACTTTTTTCAATTTTACCCCTGTGGAATATATATTCTACCCACACACATTTGGAACTCTCCTGGGGTACCCTTCACACATATTATTCCCTCATTTAGTGGATATTTTCACAAAAAAGTGAAATTTTCAAAAATCCAGAAAATTGGCTGAAAACGACTAAATATCAAGGACTCATTGGGCGAATCGCTCTGGAACTGAAATCGGAATGCTCACTGACATTTCCCCTATCTGAAAGTCTGATAAACGGCGGAAAAATGACAGTCCAAAAAAAAAATTTTTTTAACTTTTTTCAATTTTACCCCCGTGGGATATATATTCTACCCACACACATTTGGAACTCTCCTGGGGTACCCTCACACATATTATTCTCTCATTTAGTGGATATTTTCACAAAAAAGTGAAATTTTCAAAAATCCAGAAAATTGGCTGAAAACGACTAAATATCAAGGACTCATTGGGCGAATCGCTCTGGAACTGAAATCGGAACGCTCACTGACATTTCCCCTATCTGAAAGTCTGATAAACGCCGGAAAAATGACTAAGTCCAAAAAAAAAAAATTTTTAAACTTTTTTCAATTTTACCCCCGTGGGATATATATTCTACCCACTCACATTTGGAACTCTCCTGGGGTACCCTCACACATATTATTCCCTCATTTAGTGGAAATTTTCACAAAAAAGTGAAATTTTCAAAAATCCAGAAAATTGGCTGAAAACTACTAAATATCAAGGACTCATTGGGCGAATCGCTCTGGAACTGAAATCGGAATGCTCACTGACATTTGCCCTATCTGAAAGTCTGATAAACGCCGGAAAAATGACTAAGTCCAAAAAAAAATTTTTTTTTACTTTTTTCAATCTTACCCCCGTGGAATATATATTCTACCCACACACATTTGGAACTTTCCTGGGGTACCCTCACACATATTATTCCCTCATTTAGTGGATATTTTCACAAAAAAGTGAAATTTTCAAAAATCCAGAAAATTGGCTGAAAACGACTAAATATCAAGGAGTCATTGGGCGAATCGCTCTGGAACTTAAATCGGAACGCTCACTGACATTTCCCCTATCTGAAAGTCTGATAAACGCCGGAAAAATGACAGTCCAAAAAAAAAATTTTTTAAACTTTTTTCAATTTTACCCCCGTGGGATATATATTCTACCCACACACATTTGGAACTCTCCTGGGGTACCCTCACACATATTATTCTCTCATTTAGTGGATATTTTCACAAAAAAGTGAAATTTTCAAAAATCCAGAAAATTGGCTGAAAACGACTAAATATCAAGGAGTCATTGGGCGAATCGCTCTGGAACTGAAATCGGAATGCTCACTGACATTTGCCCTATCTGAAAGTCTGATAAACGCCGGAAAAATGACTAAGTCCAAAAAAAAATTTTTTTTTACTTTTTTCAATCTTACCCCCGTGGAATATATATTCTACCCACACACATTTGGAACTTTCCTGGGGTACCCTCACACATATTATTCCCTCATTTAGTGGATATTTTCACAAAAAAGTGAAATTTTCAAAAATCCAGAAAATTGGCTGAAAACGACTAAATATCAAGGAGTCATTGGGCGAATCGCTCTGGAACTTAAATCGGAACGCTCACTGACATTTCCCCTATCTGAAAGTCTGATAAACGCCGGAAAAATGACAGTCCAAAAAAAAAATTTTTTAAATTTTTTTCAATTTTACCCCCGTGGGATATATATTCTACCCACACACATTTGGAACTCTCCTGGGGTACCCTCACACATATTATTCTCTCATTTAGTGGATATTTTCACAAAAAAGTGAAATTTTCAAAAATCCAGAAAATTGGCTGAAAACGACTAAATATCAAGGAGTCATTGGGCGAATCGCTCTGGAACTGAAATCGGAATGCTCACTGACATTTCCCCTATCTGAAAGTCTGATAAACGCCGGAAAAATGACTAAGTGTAAGAAAAAAGTGTTTTCAACTTTTTTCAATTTTACCCCCGTGGGATATATATTCTACCCACACACATTTGTAACTCTTCTGGGGTAGCCTCACACATATTATTCCCTCATTTAGTGGATATTTTCACAAAAAAGTGAAATTTTCAAAAATCCAGAAAATTGGCTCAAAACGACTAAATATCATGGACTCATTGGGCGAATCGCTTTGGAACTGAAATCGGAACGCTCACTGACATTTCCCCTATCTGAAAGTCTGATAAACGCCGGAAAAATGACTAAGTCTAAGAAAAAAGTGTTTTCAACTTTTTTCAATTTTACCCCCGTGGGATATATATTCTACCCATTCACAATTGGAACTCTCCTGGGGTACCCTCACCCTCATTTAGTGGATATTTTCACAAAAAAAGTGAAATTTTCCAAAAATCCAGAAAATTGTCTGAAAACCACTAAATATCAAGGACTCATTGGGCGAATCGCTCTGGAACTGAAATCGGAACGCTCACTGACATTTGCCCTATCTGAAAGTCTGATAAACGCCGGAAAAATGAGTAAGTCCAAGAAAAAAGTGTTTTCAACTTTTTTCAATTTTACCCCCGTGGGATATATATTCTACCCACACACATTTGGAATTCTCCTGGGGTACCCTCACACATATTATTCCCTCAGTTAGTGGATATTTTCACAAAAAAGTGAAATTTTCAAAAATCCAAAATATTGGCTGAAAACGACTAAATATCAAGGACTCATTGGGCGAATCGCTCTGGAACTGAAATCGGAACGCTCACTGACATTTCCCCTATCTGAAAGTCTGATAAACGCCGGAAAAATGACAGTCCAAGAAAAAAGTGTTTTCAACTTTTTTCAATTTTACCCCCGTGGGATAAATATTCTACCCACACACATTTGGAACTCTCCTGGGATACCCTCACACATATTATTCCCTCATTTAGTGGATATTTTCACAAAAAAGTGAAATTTTCAAAAATCCAGAAAATTGGCTCAAAACGACTAAATATCAAGGACTCATTGGGAGAATCGCTCTGGAACTGAAATCGGAACGCTCACTGACATTTGCCCTATCTGAAAGTCTGATAAACGCCGGAAAAATGACGAAGTCTAAAGAAAAATTTTTTTCAACTTTTTTCAATTTTACCCCCGTGGGATATATATTCTACCCACACACATTTGGAACTCTCCTGGGGTACCCTCACACATATTATTCCCTCATTTAGTGGATATTTTCACAAAAAAGTGAAATTTTCAAAAATCCAGAAAATTGGCTGAAAACGACTAAATATCAAGGACTCATTGGGCGAATCGCTCTGGAACTGAAATCGGAATGCTCACTGACATTTCCCCTATCTGAAAGTCTGATAAACGCCGGAAAAATGACTAAGTGTAAGAAAAAAGTGTTTTCAACTTTTTTCAATTTTACCCCCGTGGGATATATATTCTACCCACACACATTTGTAACTCTTCTGGGGTAGCCTCACACATATTATTCCCTCATTTAGTGGATATTTTCAAAAAAAGTGAAATTTTCCAAAAATCCAGAAAATTGGCTGAAAACGACTAAATATCAAGGACTCATTGGGCGAATCGCTCTGGAACTGAAATCGGAATGCTCACTGACATTTGCCCTATGTGAAAGTCTGATAAACGCCGGAAAAATGACTAAGTCCAAAAAAAATTTTTTTCAATTTTACCCCCATGGGATAAATATTCTACCCACACACATTTGGAACTCTCCTGGGATACCCTCACACATATTATTCCCTCATTTAGTGGATATTTTCACAGAAAAGTGAAATTTTCAAAAATCCAGAAAATTGGCTGAAAACAACTAAATAACAAGTACTCATTGGGAGAATCGCTCTGGAACTGAAAACAGAACTCTCACTGACATTTCCCCTATCTGAAAGTCTGATAAACGCCGAAAAAATGACTAAGTCCAGAAAAAAAAATTTTTCAACTTTTTTCAATTTTACCCCTGTGGAATATATATTCTACCCACACACATTTGGAACTCTCCTGGGGTACCCTCACACATATTATTCCCTCATTTAGTGGATATTTTCACAAAAAAGTGAAATTTTCAAAAATCCAGAAAATTGGCTGAAAACGACTAAATATCAAGGACTCATTGGGCGAATCGCTCTGGAACTGAAATCGGAATGCTCACTGACATTTCCCCTATCTGAAAGTCTGATAAACGGCGGAAAAATGACAGTCCAAAAAAAAAATTTTTTTAACTTTTTTCAATTTTACCCCCGTGGGATATATATTCTACCCACACACATTTGGAACTCTCCTGGGGTACCCTCACACATATTATTCTCTCATTTAGTGGATATTTTCACAAAAAAGTGAAATTTTCAAAAATCCAGAAAATTGGCTGAAAACGACTAAATATCAAGGAGTCATTGGGCGAATCGCTCTGGAACTGAAATCGGAATGCTCACTGACATTTCCCCTATCTGAAAGTCTGATAAACGCCGGAAAAATGACTAAGTCCAAAAAAATATTTTTTTCAACTTTTTTTAATTTTACCCCCGAGAGATATATATTCTACCCACACACATTTGGAACTCTCCTGGGGTACCCTCACACATATTATTCCCTCATTTAGTGGATATTTTCACAAAAAAGTGAAATTTTCAAAAATCCAGAAAATTGGCTGAAAACGACTAAATATCAAGGACTCATTGGGCGAATCGCTCTGGAACTGAAATCGGAACGCTCACTGACATTTCCCCTATCTGAAAGTCTGATAAACGCCGGAAAAATGACTAAGTCCAAAAAAAAAAAATTTTTAAACTTTTTTCAATTTTACCCCCGTGGAATATATATTCTACCCACACACATTTGGAACTTTCCTGGGGTACCCTCACACATATTATTCCCTCATTTAGTGGATATTTTCACAAAAAAGTGAAATTTTCAAAAATCCAGAAAATTGGCTGAAAACGACTAAATATCAAGGAGTCATTGGGCGAATCGCTCTGGAACTTAAATCGGAACGCTCACTGACATTTCCCCTATCTGAAAGTCTGATAAACGCCGGAAAAATGACAGTCCAAAAAAAAAATTTTTTAAACTTTTTTCAATTTTACCCCCGTGGGATATATATTCTACCCACACACATTTGGAACTCTCCTGGGGTACCCTCACACATATTATTCTCTCATTTAGTGGATATTTTCACAAAAAAGTGAAATTTTCAAAAATCCAGAAAATTGGCTGAAAACGACTAAATATCAAGGAGTCATTGGGCGAATCGCTCTGGAACTGAAATCGGAATGCTCACTGACATTTGCCCTATCTGAAAGTCTGATAAACGCCGGAAAAATGACTAAGTCCAAAAAAAAATTTTTTTTTACTTTTTTCAATCTTACCCCCGTGGAATATATATTCTACCCACACACATTTGGAACTTTCCTGGGGTACCCTCACACATATTATTCCCTCATTTAGTGGATATTTTCACAAAAAAGTGAAATTTTCAAAAATCCAGAAAATTGGCTGAAAACGACTAAATATCAAGGAGTCATTGGGCGAATCGCTCTGGAACTTAAATCGGAACGCTCACTGACATTTCCCCTATCTGAAAGTCTGATAAACGCCGGAAAAATGACAGTCCAAAAAAAAAATTTTTTAAATTTTTTTCAATTTTACCCCCGTGGGATATATATTCTACCCACACACATTTGGAACTCTCCTGGGGTACCCTCACACATATTATTCTCTCATTTAGTGGATATTTTCACAAAAAAGTGAAATTTTCAAAAATCCAGAAAATTGGCTGAAAACGACTAAATATCAAGGAGTCATTGGGCGAATCGCTCTGGAACTGAAATCGGAATGCTCACTGACATTTCCCCTATCTGAAAGTCTGATAAACGCCGGAAAAATGACTAAGTGTAAGAAAAAAGTGTTTTCAACTTTTTTCAATTTTACCCCCGTGGGATATATATTCTACCCACACACATTTGTAACTCTTCTGGGGTAGCCTCACACATATTATTCCCTCATTTAGTGGATATTTTCACAAAAAAGTGAAATTTTCAAAAATCCAGAAAATTGGCTCAAAACGACTAAATATCAAGGACTCATTGGGCGAATCGCTTTGGAACTGAAATCGGAACGCTCACTGACATTTCCCCTATCTGAAAGTCTGATAAACGCCGGAAAAATGACTAAGTCTAAGAAAAAAGTGTTTTCAACTTTTTTCAATTTTACCCCCGTGGGATATATATTCTACCCATTCACAATTGGAACTCTCCTGGGGTACCCTCACCCTCATTTAGTGGATATTTTCACAAAAAAAGTGAAATTTTCCAAAAATCCAGAAAATTGTCTGAAAACCACTAAATATCAAGGACTCATTGGGCGAATCGCTCTGGAACTGAAATCGGAACGCTCACTGACATTTGCCCTATCTGAAAGTCTGATAAACGCCGGAAAAATGAGTAAGTCCAAGAAAAAAGTGTTTTCAACTTTTTTCAATTTTACCCCCGTGGGATATATATTCTACCCACACACATTTGGAATTCTCCTGGGGTACCCTCACACATATTATTCCCTCAGTTAGTGGATATTTTCACAAAAAAGTGAAATTTTCAAAAATCCAAAATATTGGCTGAAAACGACTAAATATCAAGGACTCATTGGGCGAATCGCTCTGGAACTGAAATCGGAACGCTCACTGACATTTCCCCTATCTGAAAGTCTGATAAACGCCGGAAAAATGACAGTCCAAGAAAAAAGTGTTTTCAACTTTTTTCAATTTTACCCCCGTGGGATAAATATTCTACCCACACACATTTGGAACTCTCCTGGGATACCCTCACACATATTATTCCCTCATTTAGTGGATATTTTCACAAAAAAGTGAAATTTTCAAAAATCCAGAAAATTGGCTCAAAACGACTAAATATCAAGGACTCATTGGGAGAATCGCTCTGGAACTGAAATCGGAACGCTCACTGACATTTGCCCTATCTGAAAGTCTGATAAACGCCGGAAAAATGACGAAGTCTAAAGAAAAATTTTTTTCAACTTTTTTCAATTTTACCCCCGTGGGATATATATTCTACCCACACACATTTGGAACTCTCCTGGGGTACCCTCACACATATTATTCCCTCATTTAGTGGATATTTTCACAAAAAAGTGAAATTTTCAAAAATCCAGAAAATTGGCTGAAAACGACTAAATATCAAGGACTCATTGGGCGAATCGCTCTGGAACTGAAATCGGAATGCTCACTGACATTTCCCCTATCTGAAAGTCTGATAAACGCCGGAAAAATGACTAAGTGTAAGAAAAAAGTGTTTTCAACTTTTTTCAATTTTACCCCCGTGGGATATATATTCTACCCACACACATTTGTAACTCTTCTGGGGTAGCCTCACACATATTATTCCCTCATTTAGTGGATATTTTCAAAAAAAGTGAAATTTTCCAAAAATCCAGAAAATTGGCTGAAAACGACTAAATATCAAGGACTCATTGGGCGAATCGCTCTGGAACTGAAATCGGAATGCTCACTGACATTTGCCCTATGTGAAAGTCTGATAAACGCCGGAAAAATGACTAAGTCCAAAAAAATTTTTTTTCAATTTTACCCCCATGGGATAAATATTCTACCCACACACATTTGGAACTCTCCTGGGATACCCTCACACATATTATTCCCTCATTTAGTGGATATTTTCACAGAAAAGTGAAATTTTCAAAAATCCAGAAAATTGGCTGAAAACAACTAAATAACAAGTACTCATTGGGAGAATCGCTCTGGAACTGAAAACAGAACTCTCACTGACATTTCCCCTATCTGAAAGTCTGATAAACGCCGAAAAAATGACTAAGTCCAGAAAAAAAAATTTTTCAACTTTTTTCAATTTTACCCCTGTGGAATATATATTCTACCCACACACATTTGGAACTCTCCTGGGGTACCCTCACACATATTATTCCCTCATTTAGTGGATATTTTCACAAAAAAGTGAAATTTTCAAAAATCCAGAAAATTGGCTGAAAACGACTAAATATCAAGGACTCATTGGGCGAATCGCTCTGGAACTGAAATCGGAATGCTCACTGACATTTGCCCTATCTGAAAGTCTGATAAACGCCGGAAAAATGACCAAGTCCAAGAAAAAAAATTTTTAAACTTTTTTAAATTTTACCCCCGTGGGATATATATTCTACCCACACACATTTGGAACTCTCCTGGGGTACCCTCACACATATCATTCCCTCATTTAGTGGATATTTTCACAAAAATTGAAATTTTCAAAAAATCCAGAAAATTGGCTGAAAATGACTAAATATCAAAGACTCATTGGGCGAATCGCTCTGGAACTGAAATCGGAATGCTCACTGACATTTCCCCTATCTGAAAGTCTGATAAACGCCGGAAAAATGACTAAGTCCAAGAAAAAATTTTTTTCAACTTTTTTCAATTTTACCCCCGTGGGATATATATTCTACCCACACACATTTGGAACTCTCCTGGGGTACCCTCACACATATTATTCCCTCATTTAGTGGATATTTTCACAAAAAAGTGAAATTTTCAAAAATCCAAAATATTGGCTGAAAACGACTAAATATCAAGGACTCATTGGGCGAATCGCTCTGGAACTGAAATCGGAACGCTCACTGACATTTCCCCTATCTGAAAGTCTGATAAACGCCGGAAAAATGACTAAGTCCAAAAAAAATTTTTTTTCAACTTTTTTTAATTTTACCCCCGTGGAATATATATTCTACCCACACACATTTGGAACTCTCCTGGGGTACCCTCACACATATTATTCCCTCATTTAGTGGATATTTTCACAAAAAAGTGAAATTTTCAAAAATCCAGAAAATTGGCTGAAAACGACTAAATATCAAGGAGTCATTGGGCGAATCGCTCTGGAACTGAAATCGGAACGCTCACTGACATTTCCCCTATCTGAAAGTCTGATAAACGCCGGAAAAATGACTAAGTCCAAGAAAAAAAATTTTTCAACTTTTTTCAATTTTACCCCCGTGGGATATATATTCTACCCACACACATTTGGAACTCTCCTGGGGTACCCTCACACATATTATTCCCTCATTTATTGGATATTTTCACAAAAAAGTGAAATTTTCAAAAATCCAAAATATTGGCTGAAAACGACTAAATATCAAGGACTCATTGGGCGAATCGCTCTGGAACTGAAATCGGAACGCTCACTGACATTTCCCCTATCTGAAAGTCTGATAAACGCCGGAAAAATGACTAAGTCCAAAAAAAAAATTTTTTAAACTTTTTTCAATTTTACCCCCGTGGGATATATATTCTACCCACACACATTTGGAACTCTCCTGGAGTACCCTCACACATATTATTCCCTCATTTAGTGGATATTTTCACAAAAAAGTGAAATTTTCAAAAATCCAAAATATTGGCTGAAAACGACTAAATATCAAGGAGTCATTGGGCGAATCGCTCTGGAACTGAAATCGGAATGCTCACTGACATTTCCCCTATCTGAAAGTCTGATAAACGCCGGAAAAATGACTAAGTCCAAGAAAAAAAATTTTTCAACTTTTTTCAATTTTACCCCCGTGGGATATATATTCTACCCACACACATTTGGAACTCTCCTGGGGTACCCTCACACATATTATTCCCTCATTTAGTGGATATTTTCACAAAAAAGTGAAATTTTCAAAAATCCAAAATATTGGCTGAAAATGACTAAATATCAAGGACTCATTGGGCGAATCGCTCTGGAACTGAAATCGGAACGCTCACTGACATTTCCCCTATCTGAAAGTCTGATAAACGCCGGAAAAATGACTAAGTCCAAAAAAAAATTTTTTTCAACTTTTTTTAATTTTACCCCCGTGGAATATATATTCTACCCACACACATTTGGAACTCTCCTGGGGTACCCTCACACATATTATTCCCTCATTTAGTGGATATTTTCACAAAAAAGTGAAATTTTCAAAAATCCAGAAAATTGGCTGAAAACGACTAAATATCAAGGAGTCATTGGGCGAATCGCTCTGGAACTGAAATCGGAACGCTCACTAACATTTCCCCTATCTGAAAGTCTGATAAACGCCGGAAAAATGACTAAGTCCAAAAAAAAAATTTTTTTAACTTTTTTCAATTTTACCCCCGTGGGATATATATTCTACCCACACACATTTGGAACTCTCCTGGGGTACCCTCACACATATTATTCCCTCATTTAGTGGATATTTTCACAAAAAAGTGAAATTTTCAAAAATCCAAAATATTGGCTGAAAATGACTAAATATCAAGGACTCATTGGGCGAATCGCTCTGGAACTGAAATCGGAATGCTCACTGACATTTCCCCTATCTGAAAGTCTGATAAACGCCGGAAAAATGACTAAGTCCAAAAAAAAATTTTTTTCAACTTTTTTTAATTTTACCCCCGTGGAATATATATTCTACCCACACACATTTGGAACTCTCCTGGGGTACCCTCACACATATTATTCCCTCATTTAGTGGATATTTTCACAAAAAAGTGAAATTTTCAAAAATCCAGAAAATTGGCTGAAAACGACTAAATATCAAGGAGTCATTGGGCGAATCGCTCTGGAACTGAAATCGGAACGCTCACTAACATTTCCCCTATCTGAAAGTCTGATAAACGCCGGAAAAATGACTAAGTCCAAAAAAAAAATTTTTTTAACTTTTTTCAATTTTACCCCCGTGGGATATATATTCTACCCACACACATTTGGAACTCTCCTGGGGTACCCTCACACATATTATTCCCTCATTTAGTGGATATTTTCACAAAAAAGTGAAATTTTCAAAAATCCAAAATATTGGCTGAAAACGACTAAATATCAAGGACTCATTGGGCGAATCGCTCTGGAACTGAAATCGGAACGCTCACTCACATTTCCCCTATCTGAAAGTGTGATAAACGCCGGAAAAATGACTAAGTCCAAAAAAAAATTTTTTTCAACTTTTTTTAATGTTACCCCCGTGAGATATATATTCTACCCACACACATTTGGAACTCTCCTGGGGTACCCTCACACATATTATTTCCTCATTTAGTGGATATTTTCACAAAAAAGTGAAATTTTCAAAAATCCAGAAAATTGGCTGAAAAGGACTAAATATCAAGGAGTCATTGGGCGAATCGCTCTGGAACTGAAATCGGAACGCTCACTGACATTTCCCCTATCTGAAAGTCTGATAAACGCCGGAAAAATGACTAAGTCCAAAAAAAAAATTTTTTAAACTTTTTTCAATTTTACCCCCGTGGGATATATATTCTACCCACACACATTTGGAACTCTCCTGGGGTACCCTCACACATATTATTCCCTCATTTAGTGAATATTTTCACAAAAAAGTGAAATTTTCAAAAATCCAGAAAATTGGCTGAAAACGACTAAATATCAAGGACTCATTGGGCGAATCGCTCTGGAACTGAAATCGGAACGCTCACTGACATTTCCCCTATCTGAAAGTCTGATAAACGCCGGAAAAATGACTAAGTCCAAGAAAAAAATTTTTTAAACTTTTTTAAATTTTACCCCCGTGGGATATATATTCTACCCACACACATTTGGAACTCTCCTGGGGTACCCTCACACATATCATTCCCTCATTTAGTGGATATTTTCACAAAAATTGAAATTTTCAAAAAATCCAGAAAATTGGCTGAAAAAGACTAAATATCAAAGACTCATTGGGCGAATCGCTCTGGAACTGAAATCGGAATGCTCACTGACATTTCCCCTATCTGAAAGTCTGATAAACGCCGGAAAAATGACTAAGTCCAAGAAAAAAATTTTTTCAACTTTTTTCAATTTTACCCCCGTGGGATATATATTCTACCCACACACATTTGGAACTCTCCTGGGGTACCCTCACACATATTATTCCCTCATTTAGTGGATATTTTCACAAAAAAGTGAAATTTTCAAAAATCCAAAATATTGGCTGAAAACGACTAAATATCAAGGACTCATTGGGCGAATAGCTCTGGAACTGAAATCGGAACGCTCACTGACATTTCCCCTATCTGAAAGTCTGATAAACGCCGGAAAAATGACTAAGTCCAAAAAAAATTTTTTTTCAACTTTTTTTAATTTTACCCCCGTGGAATATATATTCTACCCACTCACATTTTGAACTCTCCTGGGGTACCCTCACACATATTATTCCCTCATTTAGTGGTTATTTTCACAAAAAAGTGAAATTTTCAAAAATCCAGAAAATTGGCTGAAAACGACTAAATATCAAGGACTCATTGGGCGAATTGCTCTGGAACTGAAATCGGAATGCTCACTGACATTTGCCCTATCTGAAAGTCTGATAAACGCCGGAAAAATGACTAAGTCCAAAAAAAAATTTTTTTTAACTTTTTTCAATCTTACCCCCGTGGAATATATATTCTACCCACACACATTTGGAACTTTCCTGGGGAACCCTCACACATATTATTCCCTCATTTAGTGGATATTTTCACAAAAAAGTGAAATTTTCAAAAATCCAGAAAATTGGCTGAAAACGACTAAATATCAAGGAGTCATTTGGCGAATCGCTCTGGAACTTAAATCGGAACGCTCACTGACATTTCCCCTATCTGAAAGTCTGATAAACGCCGGAAAAATGACTAAGTCCAAAAAAAAAATTTTTTAAACTTTTTTAAATTTTACCCCCGTGGGATATATATTCTACCCACACACATTTGGCACTCTCCTGGGGTACCCTCACACATATCATTCCCTAATTTAGTGGATATTTTCACAAAAATTTAAATTTTCAAAAAATCCAGAAAATTGGCTGAAAATGACTAAATATCAAAGACTCATTGGGCGAATCCCTCTGGAACTGAAATCGGAATGCTCACTGACATTTCCCCTATCTGAAAGTCTGATAAACGCCGGAAAAATGACTAAGTCCAAGAAAAAAAATTTTTCAACTTTTTTCAATTTTACCCCCGTGGGATATATATTCTACCCACACACATTTGGAACTCTCCTGGGGTACCCTCACACATATTATTCCCTCATTTAGTGGATATTTTCACAAAAAAGTGAAATTTTCAAAAATCCAAAATATTGGCTGAAAACGACTAAATATCAAGGACTCATTGGGCGAATAGCTCTGGAACTGAAATCGGAACGCTCACTGACATTTTCCCTATCTGAAAGTCTGATAAACGCCGGAAAAATGACTAAGTCCAAAAAAAATTTTTTTTCAACTTTTTTTAATTTTACCCCCGTGGAATATATATTCTACCCACACACATTTGGAACTCTCCTGGGGTACCCTCACACATATTATTCCCTCATTTAGTGGATATTTTCACAAAAAAGTGAAATTTTCAAAAATCCAAAATATTGGCTGAAAACGACTAAATATCAAGGACTCATTGGGCGAATAGCTCTGGAACTGAAATCGGAACGCTCACTGACATTTTCCCTATCTGAAAGTCTGATAAACGCCGGAAAAATGACTAAGTCCAAAAAAAATTTTTTTTCAACTTTTTTTAATTTTACCCCCGTGGATTATATATTCTACCCACACACATTTGGAACTCTCCTGGGGTACCCTCACACATATTATTCCCTCATTTAGTGGATATTTTCACAAAAAAGTGAAATTTTCAAAAATCCAGAAAATTGGCTGAAAACGACTATATATCAAGGAGTCATTGGGCGAATCGCTCTGGAACTGAAATCGGAACGCTCACTGACATTTCCCCTATCTGAAAGTCTGATATACGCCGTAAAAATGACTAAGTTCAAAAAAAAAAATGTTTAAACTTTTTTCAATTTTACCCCCGTGGGATATATATTCTACCCACTCACATTTGGAACTCTCCTGGGGTACCCTCACACATATTATTCCCTCATTTAGTGGATATTTTCACAAAAAAGTGAAATTTTCAAAAATCCAGAAAATTGGCTGAAAACGACTAAATATCAAGGACTCATTGGGCGAATCGCTCTGGAACTGAAATCGGAACGCTCACTGACATTTTCCCTATCTGAAAGTCTGATAAACGCCGGAAAAATGACTAAGTCCAAAAAAAATTTTTTTTCAACTTTTTTTAATTTTACCCCCGTGGATTATATATTCTACCCACACACATTTGGAACTCTCCTGGGGTACCCTCACACATATTATTCCCTCATTTAGTGGATATTTTCACAAAAAAGTGAAATTTTCAAAAATCCAGAAAATTGGCTGAAAACGACTATATATCAAGGAGTCATTGGGCGAATCGCTCTGGAACTGAAATCGGAACGCTCACTGACATTTCCCCTATCTGAAAGTCTGATATACGCCGTAAAAATGACTAAGTTCAAAAAAAAAAATGTTTAAACTTTTTTCAATTTTACCCCCGTGGGATATATATTCTACCAACTCACATTTGGAACTCTCCTGGGGTACCCTCACACATATTATTCCCTCATTTAGTGGATATTTTCACAAAAAAGTGAAATTTTCAAAAATCCAGAAAATTGGCTGAAAACGACTAAATATCAAGGACTCATTGGGCGAATCGCTCTGGAACTGAAATCGGAACGCTCACTGACATTTCCCCTATCTGAAAGTCTGATAAACGCCGGAAAAATGACTAAGTCCAAGAAAAAAATTTTTTAAACTTTTTTAAATTTTACCCCCGTGGGATATATATTCTACCCACACACATTTGGAACTCTCCTGGGGTACCCTCACACATATCATTCCCTCATTTAGTGGATATTTTCACAAAAATTGAAATTTTCAAAAAATCCAGAAAATTGGCTGAAAATGACTAAATATCAAAGACTCATTGGGCGAATCGCTCTGGAACTGAAATCGGAATGCTCACTGACATTTCCCCTATCTGAAAGTCTGATAAACGCCGGAAAAATGACTAAGTCCAAGAAAAAAATTTTTTCAACTTTTTTCAATTTTACCCCCGTGGGATATATATTCTACCCACACACATTTGGAACTCTCCTGGGGTACCCTCACACATATTATTCCCTCATTTAGTGGATATTTTCACAAAAAAGTGAAATTTTCAAAAATCCAAAATATTGGCTGAAAACGACTAAATATCAAGGACTCATTGGGCGAATAGCTCTGGAACTGAAATCGGAACGCTCACTGACATTTCCCCTATCTGAAAGTCTGATAAACGCCGGAAAAATGACTAAGTCCAAAAAAAATTTTTTTTCAACTTTTTTTAATTTTACCCCCGTGGAATATATATTCTACCCACTCACATTTTGAACTCTCCTGGGGTACCCTCACACATATTATTCCCTCATTTAGTGGTTATTTTCACAAAAAAGTGAAATTTTCAAAAATCCAGAAAATTGGCTGAAAACGACTAAATATCAAGGACTCATTGGGCGAATTGCTCTGGAACTGAAATCGGAATGCTCACTGACATTTGCCCTATCTGAAAGTCTGATAAACGCCGGAAAAATGACTAAGTTCAAAAAAAAAAATGTTTAAACTTTTTTCAATTTTACCCCCGTGGGATATATATTCTACCCACTCACATTTGGAACTCTCCTGGGGTACCCTCACACATATTATTCCCTCATTTAGTGGAAATTTTCACAAAAAAGTGAAATTTTCAAAAATCCAGAAAATTGGCTGAAAACGACTAAATATCAAGGACTCATTGGGCGAATTGCTCTGGAACTGAAATCGGAATGCTCACTGACATTTGCCCTATCTGAAAGTCTGATAAACGCCGGAAAAATGACTAAGTCCAAAAAAAAATTTTTTTTAACTTTTTTCAATCTTACCCCCGTGGAATATATATTCTACCCACACACATTTGGAACTTTCCTGGGGAACCCTCACACATATTATTCCCTCATTTAGTGGATATTTTCACAAAAAAGTGAAATTTTCAAAAATCCAGAAAATTGGCTGAAAACGACTAAATATCAAGGAGTCATTTGGCGAATCGCTCTGGAACTTAAATCGGAACGCTCACTGACATTTCCCCTATCTGAAAGTCTGATAAACGCCGGAAAAATGACTAAGTCCAAAAAAAAAATTTTTTAAACTTTTTTAAATTTTACCCCCGTGGGATATATATTCTACCCACACACATTTGGCACTCTCCTGGGGTACCCTCACACATATCATTCCCTAATTTAGTGGATATTTTCACAAAAATTTAAATTTTCAAAAAATCCAGAAAATTGGCTGAAAATGACTAAATATCAAAGACTCATTGGGCGAATCCCTCTGGAACTGAAATCGGAATGCTCACTGACATTTCCCCTATCTGAAAGTCTGATAAACGCCGGAAAAATGACTAAGTCCAAGAAAAAAAATTTTTCAACTTTTTTCAATTTTACCCCCGTGGGATATATATTCTACCCACACACATTTGGAACTCTCCTGGGGTACCCTCACACATACTATTCCCTCATTTAGTGGATATTTTCACAAAAAAGTGAAATTTTCAAAAATCCAAAATATTGGCTGAAAACGACTAAATATCAAGGACTCATTGGGCGAATAGCTCTGGAACTGAAATCGGAACGCTCACTGACATTTTCCCTATCTGAAAGTCTGATAAACGCCGGAAAAATGACTAAGTCCAAAAAAAATTTTTTTTCAACTTTTTTTAATTTTACCCCCGTGGAATATATATTCTACCCACACACATTTGGAACTCTCCTGGGGTACCCTCACACATATTATTCCCTCATTTAGTGGATATTTTCACAAAAAAGTGAAATTTTCAAAAATCCAGAAAATTGGCTGAAAACGACTATATATCAAGGAGTCATTGGGCGAATCGCTCTGGAACTGAAATCGGAACGCTCACTGACATTTCCCCTATCTGAAAGTCTGATATACGCCGTAAAAATAACTAAGTTCAAAAAAAAAAATGTTTAAACTTTTTTCAATTTTACCCCCGTGGGATATATATTCTACCCACTCACATTTGGAACTCTCCTGGGGTACCCTCACACATATTATTCCCTCATTTAGTGGAAATTTTCACAAAAAAGTGAAATTTTCAAAAATCCAGAAAATTGGCTGAAAACGACTAAATATCAAGGAGTCATTTGGCGAATCGCTCTGGAACTTAAATCGGAACGCTCACTGACATTTCCCCTATCTGAAAGTCTGATAAACGCCGGAAAAATGACTAAGTCCAAAAAAAAAATTTTTTAAACTTTTTTAAATTTTACCCCCGTGGGATATATATTCTACCCACACACATTTGGCACTCTCCTGGGGTACCCTCACACATATCATTCCCTAATTTAGTGGATATTTTCACAAAAATTTAAATTTTCAAAAAATCCAGAAAATTGGCTGAAAATGACTAAATATCAAAGACTCATTGGGCGAATCCCTCTGGAACTGAAATCGGAATGCTCACTGACATTTCCCCTATCTGAAAGTCTGATAAACGCCGGAAAAATGACTAAGTCCAAGAAAAAAAATTTTTCAACTTTTTTCAATTTTACCCCCGTGGGATATATATTCTACCCACACACATTTGGAACTCTCCTGGGGTACCCTCACACATATTATTCCCTCATTTAGTGGATATTTTCACAAAAAAGTGAAATTTTCAAAAATCCAAAATATTGGCTGAAAACGACTAAATATCAAGGACTCATTGGGCGAATAGCTCTGGAACTGAAATCGGAACGCTCACTGACATTTTCCCTATCTGAAAGTCTGATAAACGCCGGAAAAATGACTAAGTCCAAAAAAAATTTTTTTTCAACTTTTTTTAATTTTACCCCCGTGGAATATATATTCTACCCACACACATTTGGAACTCTCCTGGGGTACCCTCACACATATTATTCCCTCATTTAGTGGATATTTTCACAAAAAAGTGAAATTTTCAAAAATCCAAAATATTGGCTGAAAACGACTAAATATCAAGGACTCATTGGGCGAATAGCTCTGGAACTGAAATCGGAACGCTCACTGACATTTTCCCTATCTGAAAGTCTGATAAACGCCGGAAAAATGACTAAGTCCAAAAAAAATTTTTTTTCAACTTTTTTTAATTTTACCCCCGTGGATTATATATTCTACCCACACACATTTGGAACTCTCCTGGGGTACCCTCACACATATTATTCCCTCATTTAGTGGATATTTTCACAAAAAAGTGAAATTTTCAAAAATCCAGAAAATTGGCTGAAAACGACTATATATCAAGGAGTCATTGGGCGAATCGCTCTGGAACTGAAATCGGAACGCTCACTGACATTTCCCCTATCTGAAAGTCTGATATACGCCGTAAAAATGACTAAGTTCAAAAAAAAAAATGTTTAAACTTTTTTCAATTTTACCCCCGTGGGATATATATTCTACCCACTCACATTTGGAACTCTCCTGGGGTACCCTCACACATATTATTCCCTCATTTAGTGGATATTTTCACAAAAAAGTGAAATTTTCAAAAATCCAGAAAATTGGCTGAAAACGACTAAATATCAAGGACTCATTGGGCGAATCGCTCTGGAACTGAAATCGGAACGCTCACTGACATTTTCCCTATCTGAAAGTCTGATAAACGCCGGAAAAATGACTAAGTCCAAAAAAAATTTTTTTTCAACTTTTTTTAATTTTACCCCCGTGGATTATATATTCTACCCACACACATTTGGAACTCTCCTGGGGTACCCTCACACATATTATTCCCTCATTTAGTGGATATTTTCACAAAAAAGTGAAATTTTCAAAAATCCAGAAAATTGGCTGAAAACGACTATATATCAAGGAGTCATTGGGCGAATCGCTCTGGAACTGAAATCGGAACGCTCACTGACATTTCCCCTATCTGAAAGTCTGATATACGCCGTAAAAATGACTAAGTTCAAAAAAAAAAATGTTTAAACTTTTTTCAATTTTACCCCCGTGGGATATATATTCTACCAACTCACATTTGGAACTCTCCTGGGGTACCCTCACACATATTATTCCCTCATTTAGTGGATATTTTCACAAAAAAGTGAAATTTTCAAAAATCCAGAAAATTGGCTGAAAACGACTAAATATCAAGGACTCATTGGGCGAATCGCTCTGGAACTGAAATCGGAACGCTCACTGACATTTCCCCTATCTGAAAGTCTGATAAACGCCGGAAAAATGACTAAGTCCAAGAAAAAAATTTTTTAAACTTTTTTAAATTTTACCCCCGTGGGATATATATTCTACCCACACACATTTGGAACTCTCCTGGGGTACCCTCACACATATCATTCCCTCATTTAGTGGATATTTTCACAAAAATTGAAATTTTCAAAAAATCCAGAAAATTGGCTGAAAATGACTAAATATCAAAGACTCATTGGGCGAATCGCTCTGGAACTGAAATCGGAATGCTCACTGACATTTCCCCTATCTGAAAGTCTGATAAACGCCGGAAAAATGACTAAGTCCAAGAAAAAAATTTTTTCAACTTTTTTCAATTTTACCCCCGTGGGATATATATTCTACCCACACACATTTGGAACTCTCCTGGGGTACCCTCACACATATTATTCCCTCATTTAGTGGATATTTTCACAAAAAAGTGAAATTTTCAAAAATCCAAAATATTGGCTGAAAACGACTAAATATCAAGGACTCATTGGGCGAATAGCTCTGGAACTGAAATCGGAACGCTCACTGACATTTCCCCTATCTGAAAGTCTGATAAACGCCGGAAAAATGACTAAGTCCAAAAAAAATTTTTTTTCAACTTTTTTTAATTTTACCCCCGTGGAATATATATTCTACCCACTCACATTTTGAACTCTCCTGGGGTACCCTCACACATATTATTCCCTCATTTAGTGGTTATTTTCACAAAAAAGTGAAATTTTCAAAAATCCAGAAAATTGGCTGAAAACGACTAAATATCAAGGACTCATTGGGCGAATTGCTCTGGAACTGAAATCGGAATGCTCACTGACATTTGCCCTATCTGAAAGTCTGATAAACGCCGGAAAAATGACTAAGTTCAAAAAAAAAAATGTTTAAACTTTTTTCAATTTTACCCCCGTGGGATATATATTCTACCCACTCACATTTGGAACTCTCCTGGGGTACCCTCACACATATTATTCCCTCATTTAGTGGAAATTTTCACAAAAAAGTGAAATTTTCAAAAATCCAGAAAATTGGCTGAAAACGACTAAATATCAAGGACTCATTGGGCGAATTGCTCTGGAACTGAAATCGGAATGCTCACTGACATTTGCCCTATCTGAAAGTCTGATAAACGCCGGAAAAATGACTAAGTCCAAAAAAAAATTTTTTTTAACTTTTTTCAATCTTACCCCCGTGGAATATATATTCTACCCACACACATTTGGAACTTTCCTGGGGAACCCTCACACATATTATTCCCTCATTTAGTGGATATTTTCACAAAAAAGTGAAATTTTCAAAAATCCAGAAAATTGGCTGAAAACGACTAAATATCAAGGAGTCATTTGGCGAATCGCTCTGGAACTTAAATCGGAACGCTCACTGACATTTCCCCTATCTGAAAGTCTGATAAACGCCGGAAAAATGACTAAGTCCAAAAAAAAAATTTTTTAAACTTTTTTAAATTTTACCCCCGTGGGATATATATTCTACCCACACACATTTGGCACTCTCCTGGGGTACCCTCACACATATCATTCCCTAATTTAGTGGATATTTTCACAAAAATTTAAATTTTCAAAAAATCCAGAAAATTGGCTGAAAATGACTAAATATCAAAGACTCATTGGGCGAATCCCTCTGGAACTGAAATCGGAATGCTCACTGACATTTCCCCTATCTGAAAGTCTGATAAACGCCGGAAAAATGACTAAGTCCAAGAAAAAAAATTTTTCAACTTTTTTCAATTTTACCCCCGTGGGATATATATTCTACCCACACACATTTGGAACTCTCCTGGGGTACCCTCACACATACTATTCCCTCATTTAGTGGATATTTTCACAAAAAAGTGAAATTTTCAAAAATCCAAAATATTGGCTGAAAACGACTAAATATCAAGGACTCATTGGGCGAATAGCTCTGGAACTGAAATCGGAACGCTCACTGACATTTTCCCTATCTGAAAGTCTGATAAACGCCGGAAAAATGACTAAGTCCAAAAAAAATTTTTTTTCAACTTTTTTTAATTTTACCCCCGTGGAATATATATTCTACCCACACACATTTGGAACTCTCCTGGGGTACCCTCACACATATTATTCCCTCATTTAGTGGATATTTTCACAAAAAAGTGAAATTTTCAAAAATCCAGAAAATTGGCTGAAAACGACTATATATCAAGGAGTCATTGGGCGAATCGCTCTGGAACTGAAATCGGAACGCTCACTGACATTTCCCCTATCTGAAAGTCTGATATACGCCGTAAAAATAACTAAGTTCAAAAAAAAAAATGTTTAAACTTTTTTCAATTTTACCCCCGTGGGATATATATTCTACCCACTCACATTTGGAACTCTCCTGGGGTACCCTCACACATATTATTCCCTCATTTAGTGGAAATTTTCACAAAAAAGTGAAATTTTCAAAAATCCAGAAAATTGGCTGAAAACGACTAAATATCAAGGAGTCATTTGGCGAATCGCTCTGGAACTTAAATCGGAACGCTCACTGACATTTCCCCTATCTGAAAGTCTGATAAACGCCGGAAAAATGACTAAGTCCAAAAAAAAAATTTTTTAAACTTTTTTAAATTTTACCCCCGTGGGATATATATTCTACCCACACACATTTGGCACTCTCCTGGGGTACCCTCACACATATCATTCCCTAATTTAGTGGATATTTTCACAAAAATTTAAATTTTCAAAAAATCCAGAAAATTGGCTGAAAATGACTAAATATCAAAGACTCATTGGGCGAATCCCTCTGGAACTGAAATCGGAATGCTCACTGACATTTCCCCTATCTGAAAGTCTGATAAACGCCGGAAAAATGACTAAGTCCAAGAAAAAAAATTTTTCAACTTTTTTCAATTTTACCCCCGTGGGATATATATTCTACCCACACACATTTGGAACTCTCCTGGGGTACCCTCACACATATTATTCCCTCATTTAGTGGATATTTTCACAAAAAAGTGAAATTTTCAAAAATCCAAAATATTGGCTGAAAACGACTAAATATCAAGGACTCATTGGGCGAATAGCTCTGGAACTGAAATCGGAACGCTCACTGACATTTTCCCTATCTGAAAGTCTGATAAACGCCGGAAAAATGACTAAGTCCAAAAAAAATTTTTTTTCAACTTTTTTTAATTTTACCCCCGTGGAATATATATTCTACCCACACACATTTGGAACTCTCCTGGGGTACCCTCACACATATTATTCCCTCATTTAGTGGATATTTTCACAAAAAAGTGAAATTTTCAAAAATCCAGAAAATTGGCTGAAAACGACTATATATCAAGGAGTCATTGGGCGAATCGCTCTGGAACTGAAATCGGAACGCTCACTGACATTTCCCCTATCTGAAAGTCTGATATACGCCGTAAAAATGACTAAGTTCAAAAAAAAAAATGTTTAAACTTTTTTCAATTTTACCCCCGTGGGATATATATTCTACCCACTCACATTTGGAACTCTCCTGGGGTACCCTCACACATATTATTCCCTCATTTAGTGGATATTTTCACAAAAAAGTGAAATTTTCAAAAATCCAGAAAATTGGCTGAAAACGACTAAATATCAAGGACTCATTGGGCGAATCGCTCTGGAACTGAAATCGGAACGCTCACTGACATTTCCCCTATCTGAAAGTCTGATAAACGCCGGAAAAATGACTAAGTCCAAGAAAAAAATTTTTTAAACTTTTTTAAATTTTACCCCCGTGGGATATATATTCTACCCACACACATTTGGAACTCTCCTGGGGTACCCTCACACATATCATTCCCTCATTTAGTGGATATTTTCACAAAAATTGAAATTTTCAAAAAATCCAGAAAATTGGCTGAAAATGACTAAATATCAAAGACTCATTGGGCGAATCGCTCTGGAACTGAAATCGGAATGCTCACTGACATTTCCCCTATCTGAAAGTCTGATAAACGCCGGAAAAATGACTAAGTCCAAGAAAAAAATTTTTTCAACTTTTTTCAATTTTACCCCCGTGGGATATATATTCTACCCACACACATTTGGAACTCTCCTGGGGTACCCTCACACATATTATTCCCTCATTTAGTGGATATTTTCACAAAAAAGTGAAATTTTCAAAAATCCAAAATATTGGCTGAAAACGACTAAATATCAAGGACTCATTGGGCGAATAGCTCTGGAACTGAAATCGGAACGCTCACTGACATTTCCCCTATCTGAAAGTCTGATAAACGCCGGAAAAATGACTAAGTCCAAAAAAAATTTTTTTTCAACTTTTTTTAATTTTACCCCCGTGGAATATATATTCTACCCACTCACATTTTGAACTCTCCTGGGGTACCCTCACACATATTATTCCCTCATTTAGTGGTTATTTTCACAAAAAAGTGAAATTTTCAAAAATCCAGAAAATTGGCTGAAAACGACTAAATATCAAGGACTCATTGGGCGAATTGCTCTGGAACTGAAATCGGAATGCTCACTGACATTTGCCCTATCTGAAAGTCTGATAAAGGCCGGAAAAATGACTAAGTCCAAAAAAAAATTTTTTTTAACTTTTTTCAATCTTACCCCCGTGGAATATATATTCTACCCACACACATTTGGAACTTTCCTGGGGAACCCTCACACATATTATTCCCTCATTTAGTGGATATTTTCACAAAAAAGTGAAATTTTCAAAAATCCAGAAAATTGGCTGAAAACGACTAAATATCAAGGAGTCATTTGGCGAATCGCTCTGGAACTTAAATCGGAACGCTCACTGACATTTCCCCTATCTGAAAGTCTGATAAACGCCGGAAAAATGACTAAGTCCAAAAAAAAAATTTTTTAAACTTTTTTAAATTTTACCCCCGTGGGATATATATTCTACCCACACACATTTGGCACTCTCCTGGGGTACCCTCACACATATCATTCCCTAATTTAGTGGATATTTTCACAAAAATTTAAATTTTCAAAAAATCCAGAAAATTGGCTGAAAATGACTAAATATCAAAGACTCATTGGGCGAATCCCTCTGGAACTGAAATCGGAATGCTCACTGACATTTCCCCTATCTGAAAGTCTGATAAACGCCGGAAAAATGACTAAGTCCAAGAAAAAAAATTTTTCAACTTTTTTCAATTTTACCCCCGTGGGATATATATTCTACCCACACACATTTGGAACTCTCCTGGGGTACCCTCACACATACTATTCCCTCATTTAGTGGATATTTTCACAAAAAAGTGAAATTTTCAAAAATCCAAAATATTGGCTGAAAACGACTAAATTTCAAGGACTCATTGGGCGAATAGCTCTGGAACTGAAATCGGAACGATCACTGACATTTTCCCTATCTGAAAGTCTGATAAACGCCGGAAAAATGACTAAGTCCAAAAAAAATTTTTTTTCAACTTTTTTTAATTTTACCCCCGTGGAATATATATTCTACCCACACACATTTGGAACTCTCCTGGGGTACCCTCACACATATTATTCCCTCATTTAGTGGATATTTTCACAAAAAAGTGAAATTTTCAAAAATCCAGAAAATTGGCTGAAAACGACTATATATCAAGGAGTCATTGGGCGAATCGCTCTGGAACTGAAATCGGAACGCTCACTGACATTTCCCCTATCTGAAAGTCTGATATACGCCGTAAAAATGACTAAGTTCAAAAAAAAAAATGTTTAAACTTTTTTCAATTTTACCCCCGTGGGATATATATTCTACCCACTCACATTTGGAACTCTCCTGGGGTACCCTCACACATATTATTCCCTCATTTAGTGGAAATTTTCACAAAAAAGTGAAATTTTCAAAAATCCAGAAAATTGGCTGAAAACGACTAAATATCAAGGACTCATTGGGCGAATCGCTCTGGAACTGAAATCGGAATGCTCACTGACATTTGCCCTATCTGAAAGTCTGATAAACGCCGGAAAAATGACAGTCCAAAAAAAAAATTTTTTAAACTTTTTTCAATTTTACCCCCGTGGGATATATATTCTACCCACACACATTTGGAACTCTCCTGGGGTACCCTCACACATATTATTCTCTCATTTAGTGGATATTTTCACAAAAAAGTGAAATTTTCAAAAATCCAGAAAATTGGCTGAAAACGACTAAATATCAAGGAGTCATTGGGCGAATCACTCTGGAACTGAAATCGGAATGCTCACTGACATTTCCCCTATCTGAAAGTCTGATAAACGCCGGAAAAATGACTAAGTCCAAAAAAATATTTTTTTCAACTTTTTTTAATTTTACCCCCATGAGATATATATTCTACCCACACACATTTGGAACTCTCCTGGGGTACCCTCACACATATTATTCCCTCATTTAGTGGATATTTTCACAAAAAAGTGAAATTTTCAAAAATCCAAAATATTGGCTGAAAACGACTAAATATCAAGGACTCATTGGGCGAATCGCTCTGGAACTGAAATCGGAACGCTCACTGACATTTCCCCTATCTGAAAGTCTGATAAACGCCGGAAAAATGACTAAGTCCAAAAAAATATTTTTTTCAACTTTTTTTAATTTTACCCCCATGAGATATATATTCTACCCACACACATTTGGAACTCTCCTGGGGTACCCTCACACATATTATTCCCTCATTTAGTGGATATTTTCACAAAAAAGTGAAATTTTCAAAAATCCAGAAAATTGGCTGAAAACGACTATATATCAAGGAGTCATTGGGCGAATCGCTCTGGAACTGAAATCGGAACGCTCACTGACATTTCCCCTATCTGAAAGTCTGATATACGCCGTAAAAATGACTAAGTTCAAAAAAAAAAATTTTTTAACTTTTTTCAATTTTACCCCCGTGGGATATATATTCTACCCACTCACATTTGGAACTCTCCTGGGGTACCCTCACACGTATTATTCCCTCATTTAGTGGAAATTTTCACAAAAAAGTGAAATTTTCAAAAATCCAGAAAATTGGCTGAAAACGACTAAATATCAAGGAGTCATTGGGCGAATCGCTCTGGAACTGAAATCGGAATGCTCACTGACATTTGCCCTATCTGAAAGTCTGATAAATGGCGGAAAAATGACTAAGTCCAAAAAAAATTTTTTTTTAACTTTTTTCAATCTTACCCCCGTGGAATATATATTCTACCCACACACATTTGGAACTCTCCTGGGGTACCCTCACACATATCATTCCCTCATTTAGTGGATATTTTCACAAAAAATGAAATTTTCAAAAAATCCAGAAAATTGGCTGAAAATGACTAAATATCAAAGATTCATTGGGCGAATCGCTCTGGAACTGAAATCGGAATGCTCACTGACATTTCCCCTATCTGAAAGTCTGATAAACGCCGGAAAAATGACTAAGTCCAAGAAAAAATTTTTTTCAACTTTTTTCAATTTTACCCCCGTGGGATATATATTCTACCCACACACATTTGGAACTCTCCTGGGGTACCCTCACACATATTATTCCCTCATTTAGTGGATATTTTCACAAAAAAGTGAAATTTTCAAAAATCCAAAATATTGGCTGAAAACGACTAAATATCAAGGACTCATTGGGCGAATCACTCTGGAACTGAAATCGGAACGCTCACTGACATTTCCCCTATCTGAAAGTCTGATAAACGCCGGAAAAATGACTAAGTCCAAAAAAAATTTTTTTTCAACTTTTTTTAATTTTACCCCCGTGGAATATATATTCTACCCACACACATTTGGAACTCTCCTGGGGTACCCTCACACATATTATTCCCTCATTTAGTGGATATTTTCACAAAAAAGTGAAATTTTCAAAAATCCAGAAAATTGGCTGAAAACGACTAAATATCAAGGAGTCATTGGGCGAATCGCTCTGGAACTGAAATCGGAACGCTCACTGACATTTCCCCTCTCTGAAAGTCTGATAAACGCCGGAAAAATGACTAAGTCCAAAAAAAAAATTTTTTAAACTTTTTTCAATTTTACCCCCGTGGGATATATATTCTACCCACACACATTTGGAACTCTCCTGGAGTACCCTCACACATATTATTCCCTCATTTAGTGGATATTTTCACAAAAAAGTGAAATTTTCAAAAATCCAAAATATTGGCTGAAAACGACTAAATATCAAGGAGTCATTGGGCGAATCGCTCTGGAACTGAAATCGGAATGCTCACTGACATTTCCCCTATCTGAAAGTCTGATAAACGCCGGAAAAATGACTAAGTCCAAGAAAAAAATTTTTTCAACTTTTTTCAATTTTACCCCCGTGGGATATATATTCTACCCACACACATTTGGAACTCTCCTGGGGTACCCTCACACATATTATTCCCTCATTTAGTGGATATTTTCACAAAAAAGTGAAATTTTCAAAAATCCAAAATATTGGCTGAAAATGACTAAATATCAAGGACTCATTGGGCGAATCGCTCTGGAACTGAAATCGGAACGCTCACTGACATTTCCCCTATCTGAAAGTCTGATAAACGCCGGAAAAATGACTAAGTCCAAAAAAAAAATTTTTTAAACTTTTTTCAATTTTACCCCCGTGGGATATATATTCTACCCACACACATTTGGAACTCTCCTGGAGTACCCTCACACATATTATTCCCTCATTTAGTGGATATTTTCACAAAAAAGTGAAATTTTCAAAAATCCAGATAATTGGCTGAAAACGACTAAATATCAAGGAGTCATTGCGCGAATCGCTCTGGAACTGAAATCGGAACGCTCACTGACATTTCCCCTATCTGAAAGTCTGATAAACGCCGGAAAAATGACAGTCCAAGAAAAAAATTTTTTCAACTTTTTTCAATTTTACCCCCGTGGGATATATATTCTACCCACACACATTTGGAACTCTCCTGGGGTACCCTCACACATATTATTCCCTCATTTAGTGGATATTTTCACAAAAAAGTGAAATTTTCAAAAATCCAAAATATTGGCTGAAAACGACTAAATATCAAGGAGTCATTGAGCGAATCGCTCTGGAACTGAAATCGGAACGCTCACTGACATTTCCCCTATCTGAAAGTCTGATAAACGCCGGAAAAATGACTAAGTCCAAAAAAAAATTTTTTTCAACTTTTTTTAATTTTACCCCCGTGGAATATATATTCTACCCACACACATTTGGAACTCTCCTGGGGTACCCTCACACATATTATTCCCTCATTTAGTGGATATTTTCACAAAAAAGTGAAATTTTCAAAAATCCAGAAAATTGGCTGAAAACGACTAAATATCAAGGAGTGATTGGGCGAATCGCTCTGGAACTGAAATCGGAACGCTCACTAACATTTCCCCTATCTGAAAGTCTGATAAACGCCGGAAAAATGACTAAGTCCAAAAAAAAAATTTTTTTAACTTTTTTCAATTTTACCCCCGTGGGATATATATTCTACCCACACACATTTGGAACTCTCCTGGGGTACCCTCATACATATTATTCCCTCATTTAGTGGGTATTTTCACAAAAAAGTGAAATTTTCAAAAATCCAAAATATTGGCTGAAAACGACTAAATATCAAGGACTCATTGGGCGAATCGCTCTGGAACTGAAATCGGAACGCTCACTCACATTTCCCCTATCTGAAAGTGTGATAAACGCCGGAAAAATGACTAAGTCCAAAAAAAAATTTTTTTCAACTTTTTTTAATGTTACCCCCGTGAGATATATATTCTACCCACACACATTTGGAACTCTCCTGGGGTACCCTCACACATATTATTTCCTCATTTAGTGGATATTTTCACAAAAAAGTGAAATTTTCAAAAATCCAGAAAATTGGCTGAAAACGACTAAATATCAAGGAGTCATTGGGCGAATCGCTCTGGAACTGAAATCGGAACGCTCACTGACATTTCCCCTATCTGAAAGTCTGATAAACGCCGGAAAAATGACTAAGTCCAAAAAAAAAATTTTTTAAACTTTTTTCAATTTTACCCCCGTGGGATATATATTCTACCCACACACATTTGGAACTCTCCTGGGGTACCCTCACACATATTATTCCCTCATTTAGTGGATATTTTCACAAAAAAGTGAAATTTTCAAAAATCCAGAAAATTGGCTCAAAACGACTAAATATCAAGGAGTCATTGGGCGAATCGCTCTGGAACTGAAATCGGAACGCTCACTGACATTTCCCCTATCTGAAAGTCTGATAAACGCCGGAAAAATGACTAAGTCTAAAAAAAAAATTTTTTAAACTTTTTTCAATTTTACCCCCGTGGGATATATATTCTACCCACACACATTTGGAACTCTCCTGGGGTACCCTCACACATATTATTCCCTCATTTAGTGGATATTTTCACAAAAAAGTGAAATTTTCAAAAATCCAAAATATTGGCTGAAAACGACTAAATATCAAGGACTCATTGGGCGAATCGCTCTGGAACTGAAATCGGAACGCTCACTGACATTTCCCCTATCTGAAAGTCTGATATACGCCGTAAAAATGACTAAGTTCAAAAAAAAAAATTTTTTAACTTTTTTCAATTTTACCCCCGTGGGATATATATTCTACCCACTCACATTTGGAACTCTCCTGGGGTACCCTCACACGTATTATTCCCTCATTTAGTGGAAATTTTCACAAAAAAGTGAAATTTTCAAAAATCCAGAAAATTGGCTGAAAACGACTAAATATCAAGGAGTCATTGGGCGAATCGCTCTGGAACTGAAATCGGAATGCTCACTGACATTTGCCCTATCTGAAAGTCTGATAAATGGCGGAAAAATGACTAAGTCCAAAAAAAATTTTTTTTTAACTTTTTTCAATCTTACCCCCGTGGAATATATATTCTACCCACACACATTTGGAACTCTCCTGGGGTACCCTCACACATATCATTCCCTCATTTAGTGGATATTTTCACAAAAAATGAAATTTTCAAAAAATCCAGAAAATTGGCTGAAAATGACTAAATATCAAAGATTCATTGGGCGAATCGCTCTGGAACTGAAATCGGAATGCTCACTGACATTTCCCCTATCTGAAAGTCTGATAAACGCCGGAAAAATGACTAAGTCCAAGAAAAAATTTTTTTCAACTTTTTTCAATTTTACCCCCGTGGGATATATATTCTACCCACACACATTTGGAACTCTCCTGGGGTACCCTCACACATATTATTCCCTCATTTAGTGGATATTTTCACAAAAAAGTGAAATTTTCAAAAATCCAAAATATTGGCTGAAAACGACTAAATATCAAGGACTCATTGGGCGAATCACTCTGGAACTGAAATCGGAACGCTCACTGACATTTCCCCTATCTGAAAGTCTGATAAACGCCGGAAAAATGACTAAGTCCAAAAAAAATTTTTTTTCAACTTTTTTTAATTTTACCCCCGTGGAATATATATTCTACCCACACACATTTGGAACTCTCCTGGGGTACCCTCACACATATTATTCCCTCATTTAGTGGATATTTTCACAAAAAAGTGAAATTTTCAAAAATCCAGAAAATTGGCTGAAAACGACTAAATATCAAGGAGTCATTGGGCGAATCGCTCTGGAACTGAAATCGGAACGCTCACTGACATTTCCCCTCTCTGAAAGTCTGATAAACGCCGGAAAAATGACTAAGTCCAAAAAAAAAATTTTTTAAACTTTTTTCAATTTTACCCCCGTGGGATATATATTCTACCCACACACATTTGGAACTCTCCTGGAGTACCCTCACACATATTATTCCCTCATTTAGTGGATATTTTCACAAAAAAGTGAAATTTTCAAAAATCCAAAATATTGGCTGAAAACGACTAAATATCAAGGAGTCATTGGGCGAATCGCTCTGGAACTGAAATCGGAATGCTCACTGACATTTCCCCTATCTGAAAGTCTGATAAACGCCGGAAAAATGACTAAGTCCAAGAAAAAAATTTTTTCAACTTTTTTCAATTTTACCCCCGTGGGATATATATTCTACCCACACACATTTGGAACTCTCCTGGGGTACCCTCACACATATTATTCCCTCATTTAGTGGATATTTTCACAAAAAAGTGAAATTTTCAAAAATCCAAAATATTGGCTGAAAATGACTAAATATCAAGGACTCATTGGGCGAATCGCTCTGGAACTGAAATCGGAACGCTCACTGACATTTCCCCTATCTGAAAGTCTGATAAACGCCGGAAAAATGACTAAGTCCAAAAAAAAAATTTTTTAAACTTTTTTCAATTTTACCCCCGTGGGATATATATTCTACCCACACACATTTGGAACTCTCCTGGAGTACCCTCACACATATTATTCCCTCATTTAGTGGATATTTTCACAAAAAAGTGAAATTTTCAAAAATCCAGATAATTGGCTGAAAACGACTAAATATCAAGGAGTCATTGCGCGAATCGCTCTGGAACTGAAATCGGAACGCTCACTGACATTTCCCCTATCTGAAAGTCTGATAAACGCCGGAAAAATGACAGTCCAAGAAAAAAAATTTTTCAACTTTTTTCAATTTTACCCCCGTGGGATATATATTCTACCCACACACATTTGGAACTCTCCTGGGGTACCCTCACACATATTATTCCCTCATTTAGTGGATATTTTCACAAAAAAGTGAAATTTTCAAAAATCCAAAATATTGGCTGAAAACGACTAAATATCAAGGAGTCATTGAGCGAATCGCTCTGGAACTGAAATCGGAACGCTCACTGACATTTCCCCTATCTGAAAGTCTGATAAACGCCGGAAAAATGACTAAGTCCAAAAAAAAATTTTTTTCAACTTTTTTTAATTTTACCCCCGTGGAATATATATTCTACCCACACACATTTGGAACTCTCCTGGGGTACCCTCACACATATTATTCCCTCATTTAGTGGATATTTTCACAAAAAAGTGAAATTTTCAAAAATCCAGAAAATTGGCTGAAAACGACTAAATATCAAGGAGTGATTGGGCGAATCGCTCTGGAACTGAAATCGGAACGCTCACTAACATTTCCCCTATCTGAAAGTCTGATAAACGCCGGAAAAATGACTAAGTCCAAAAAAAAAATTTTTTTAACTTTTTTCAATTTTACCCCCGTGGGATATATATTCTACCCACACACATTTGGAACTCTCCTGGGGTACCCTCATACATATTATTCCCTCATTTAGTGGGTATTTTCACAAAAAAGTGAAATTTTCAAAAATCCAAAATATTGGCTGAAAACGACTAAATATCAAGGACTCATTGGGCGAATCGCTCTGGAACTGAAATCGGAACGCTCACTCACATTTCCCCTATCTGAAAGTGTGATAAACGCCGGAAAAATGACTAAGTCCAAAAAAAAATTTTTTTCAACTTTTTTTAATGTTACCCCCGTGAGATATATATTCTACCCACACACATTTGGAACTCTCCTGGGGTACCCTCACACATATTATTTCCTCATTTAGTGGATATTTTCACAAAAAAGTGAAATTTTCAAAAATCCAGAAAATTGGCTGAAAACGACTAAATATCAAGGAGTCATTGGGCGAATCGCTCTGGAACTGAAATCGGAACGCTCACTGACATTTCCCCTATCTGAAAGTCTGATAAACGCCGGAAAAATGACTAAGTCCAAAAAAAAAATTTTTTAAACTTTTTTCAATTTTACCCCCGTGGGATATATATTCTACCCACACACATTTGGAACTCTCCTGGGGTACCCTCACACATATTATTCCCTCATTTAGTGGATATTTTCACAAAAAAGTGAAATTTTCAAAAATCCAGAAAATTGGCTCAAAACGACTAAATATCAAGGAGTCATTGGGCGAATCGCTCTGGAACTGAAATCGGAACGCTCACTGACATTTCCCCTATCTGAAAGTCTGATAAACGCCGGAAAAATGACTAAGTCTAAAAAAAAAATTTTTTAAACTTTTTTCAATTTTACCCCCGTGGGATATATATTCTACCCACACACATTTGGAACTCTCCTGGGGTACCCTCACACATATTATTCCCTCATTTAGTGGATATTTTCACAAAAAAGTGAAATTTTCAAAAATCCAAAATATTGGCTGAAAACGACTAAATATCAAGGACTCATTGGGCGAATCGCTCTGGAACTGAAATCGGAACGCTCACTGACATTTCCCCTATCTGAAAGTCTGATAAACGCCGGAAAAATGACTAAGTCCAAAAAAAAAATTTTTTAAACTTTTTTCAATTTTACCCCCGTGGGATATATATTCTACCCACACACATTTGGAACTCTCCTGGGGTACCCTCACACATATTATTCCCTCATTTAGTGGATATTTTCACAAAAAAGTGAAATTTTCAAAAATCCAGAAAATTGGCTGAAAACGACTAAATATCAAGGAGTCATTGGGCGAATCGCTCTGGAACTGAAATCGGAATGCTTACTGACATTTCCCCTATCTGAAAGTCTGATAAACGCCGGAAAAATGACTAAGTCCAAGAAAAAAATTTTTTCAACTTTTTTCAATTTTACCCCCGTAGAATATATATTCTACCCACACACATTTGGAACTCTCCTGGGGTACCCTCACACATATTATTCCCTCATTTAGTGGATATTTTCACAAAAAAGTGAAATTTTCAAAAATCCAAAATATTGGCTGAAAATGACTAAATATCAAGGACTCATTGGGCGAATCGCTCTGGAACTGAAATCGGAACGCTCACTGACATTTCCCCTATCTGAAAGTCTGATAAACGCCGGAAAAATGACTAAGTCCAAAAAAAAAATTTTTTAAACTTTTTTCAATTTTACCCCCGTGGGATATATATTCTACCCACACACATTTGGAACTCTCCTGGAGTACCCTCACACATATTATTCCCTCATTTAGTGGATATTTTCACAAAAAAGTGAAATTTTCAAAAATCCAGATAATTGGCTGAAAACGACTAAATATCAAGGAGTCATTGCGCGAATCGCTCTGGAACTGAAATCGGAACGCTCACTGACATTTCCCCTATCTGAAAGTCTGATAAACGCCGGAAAAATGACAGTCCAAGAAAAAAAATTTTTCAACTTTTTTCAATTTTACCCCCGTGGGATATATATTCTACCCACACACATTTGGAACTCTCCTGGGGTACCCTCACACATATTATTCCCTCATTTAGTGGATATTTTCACAAAAAAGTGAAATTTTCAAAAATCCAAAATATTGGCTGAAAACGACTAAATATCAAGGAGTCATTGAGCGAATCGCTCTGGAACTGAAATCGGAACGCTCACTGACATTTCCCCTATCTGAAAGTCTGATAAACGCCGGAAAAATGACTAAGTCCAAAAAAAAATTTTTTTCAACTTTTTTTAATTTTACCCCCGTGGAATATATATTCTACCCACACACATTTGGAACTCTCCTGGGGTACCCTCACACATATTATTCCCTCATTTAGTGGATATTTTCACAAAAAAGTGAAATTTTCAAAAATCCAGAAAATTGGCTGAAAACGACTAAATATCAAGGAGTGATTGGGCGAATCGCTCTGGAACTGAAATCGGAACGCTCACTAACATTTCCCCTATCTGAAAGTCTGATAAACGCCGGAAAAATGACTAAGTCCAAAAAAAAAATTTTTTTAACTTTTTTCAATTTTACCCCCGTGGGATATATATTCTACCCACACACATTTGGAACTCTCCTGGGGTACCCTCATACATATTATTCCCTCATTTAGTGGGTATTTTCACAAAAAAGTGAAATTTTCAAAAATCCAAAATATTGGCTGAAAACGACTAAATATCAAGGACTCATTGGGCGAATCGCTCTGGAACTGAAATCGGAACGCTCACTCACATTTCCCCTATCTGAAAGTGTGATAAACGCCGGAAAAATGACTAAGTCCAAAAAAAAATTTTTTTCAACTTTTTTTAATGTTACCCCCGTGAGATATATATTCTACCCACACACATTTGGAACTCTCCTGGGGTACCCTCACACATATTATTTCCTCATTTAGTGGATATTTTCACAAAAAAGTGAAATTTTCAAAAATCCAGAAAATTGGCTGAAAACGACTAAATATCAAGGAGTCATTGGGCGAATCGCTCTGGAACTGAAATCGGAACGCTCACTGACATTTCCCCTATCTGAAAGTCTGATAAACGCCGGAAAAATGACTAAGTCCAAAAAAAAAATTTTTTAAACTTTTTTCAATTTTACCCCCGTGGGATATATATTCTACCCACACACATTTGGAACTCTCCTGGGGTACCCTCACACATATTATTCCCTCATTTAGTGGATATTTTCACAAAAAAGTGAAATTTTCAAAAATCCAGAAAATTGGCTCAAAACGACTAAATATCAAGGAGTCATTGGGCGAATCGCTCTGGAACTGAAATCGGAACGCTCACTGACATTTCCCCTATCTGAAAGTCTGATAAACGCCGGAAAAATGACTAAGTCTAAAAAAAAAATTTTTTAAACTTTTTTCAATTTTACCCCCGTGGGATATATATTCTACCCACACACATTTGGAACTCTCCTGGGGTACCCTCACACATATTATTCCCTCATTTAGTGGATATTTTCACAAAAAAGGGAAATTTTCAAAAATCCAAAATATTGGCTGAAAACGACTAAATATCAAGGACTCATTGGGCGAATCGCTCTGGAACTGAAATCGGAACGCTCACTGACATTTCCCCTATCTGAAAGTCTGATAAACGCCGGAAAAATGACTAAGTCCAAAAAAAAAATTTTTTAAACTTTTTTCAATTTTACCCCCGTGGGATATATATTCTACCCACACACATTTGGAACTCTCCTGGGGTACCCTCACACATATTATTCCCTCATTTAGTGGATATTTTCACAAAAAAGTGAAATTTTCAAAAATCCAGAAAATTGGCTGAAAACGACTAAATATCAAGGAGTCATTGGGCGAATCGCTCTGGAACTGAAATCGGAATGCTTACTGACATTTCCCCTATCTGAAAGTCTGATAAACGCCGGAAAAATGACTAAGTCCAAGAAAAAAATTTTTTCAACTTTTTTCAATTTTACCCCCGTAGAATATATATTCTACCCACACACATTTGGAACTCTCCTGGGGTACCCTCACACATATTATTCCCTCATTTAGTGGATATTTTCACAAAAAAGTGAAATTTTCAAAAATCCAGAAAATTGGCTGAAAACGACTAAATATCAAGGAGTCATTGGGCGAATCGCTCTGGAACTGAAATCGGAATGCTCACTGACATTTCCCCTATCTGAAAGTCTGATAAACGCCGGAAAAATGACTAAGTCCAAGAAAAAAATTTTTTCAACTTTTTTCAATTTTACCCCCGTGGGATATATATTCTACCCACACGCATTTGGAACTCTCCTGGGGTACCCTCACACATATTATTCCCTCATTTAGTGGATATTTTCACAAAAAAGTGAAATTTTCAAAAATCCAAAATATTGGCTGAAAACGACTAAATATCAAGGACTCATTGGGCGAATCGCTCTGGAACTGAAATCGGAATGCTCACTCACATTTCCTCTATCTGAAAGTCTGATAAACGCCGGAAAAATGACTAAGCCCAAAAAAAATTTTTTTAAACTTTTTTTAATTTTACCCCCGTGGGATATATATTCTACCCACACACATTTGGAACTCTCCTGGGGTACCCTCACACATATTATTCCCTCATTTAGTGGATATTTTCACAAAAAAGTGAAATTTTCAAAAATCCAGAAAATTGGCTCAAAACGACTAAATATCAAGGACTCATTGGGAGAATCGCTCTGGAACTTAAATCGGAACGCTCACTGACATTTGCCCTATCTGAAAGTCTGATAAACGCCGGAAAAATGACTAAGTCCAAGAAAAAAGTGTTTTCAACTTTTTTCAATTTTACCCCCGTGGGATATATATTCTACCCACACACATTTGGAACTCTCCTGGGGTACCCTCACACATATTATTCCCTCATTTAGTGGATATTTTCACAAAAAAGTGAAATTTTCAAAAATCCAAAATATTGGCTGAAAACGACAAAATATCAAGGACTCATTGGGCGAATCGCTCTGGAACTGAAATCGGAACGCTCACTCACATTTCCCCTATCTGAAAGTCTGATAAACGCCGGAAAAATGACTAAGTCCAAAAAAAAATTTTTTTCAACTTTTTTTAATGTTACCCCCGTGAGATATATATTCTACCCACACACATTTGGAACTCTCCTGGGGTACCCTCACACATATTATTTCCTCATTTAGTGGATATTTTCACAAAAAAGTGAAATTTTCAAAAATCCAGAAAATTGGCTGAAAACGACTAAATATCAAGGAGTCATTGCGCGAATCGCTCTGGAACTGAAATCGGAACGCTCACTGACATTTCCCCTATCTGAAAGTCTGATAAACGCCAGAAAAATGACTAAGTCCAAAAAAAAAATTTTTTAAACTTTTTTCAATTTTACCCCCGTGGGATATATATTCTACCCACACACATTTGGAACTCTCCTGGGGTACCCTCACACATATTATTCCCTCATTTAGTGGATAATTTCACAAAAAAGTGAAATTTTCAAAAATCCATAAAATTGGCTGAAAACGACTAAATATCAAGGAGTCATTGGGCGAATCGCTCTGGAACTGAAATCGGAATGCTCACTGACATTTCCCCTATCTGAAAGTCTGATAAACGCTGGAAAAATGACTAAGTCCAAGAAAAAAATGTTTTCAACTTTTTTCAATTTTACCCCCGTGGGATATATATTCTACCCACACACATTTGGAACTCTCCTGGGGTACCCTCACACATATTATTCCCTCATTTAGTGGATATTTTCACAAAAAAGTGAAATTTTCGAAAATCCAGAAAATTGGCTGAAAACGACTAAATATCAAGGACTCATTGGGCGAATCGCTCTGGAACTGAAATCGGAATGCTCACTGACATTTCCCCTATCTGAAAGTCTGATAAACGCCGGAAAAATGACTAAGTCCAAGAAAAAATTTTTTTCAACTTTTTTCAATTTTACCCCCGTGGGATATATATTCTACCCACACACATTTGGAACTCTCCTGGGGTACCCTCACACATATTATTCCCTCATTTAGTGGATATTTTCACAAAAAAGTGAAATTTTCAAAAATCCAAAATATTGGCTGAAAACGACTAAATATCAAGGACTCATTGGGCGAATCGCTCTGGAACTGAAATCGGAATGCTCACTGACATTTCCCCTATCTGAAAGTCTGATAAACGCCGGAAAAATGACTAAGTCCAAAAAAAAAATTTTTTAAACTTTTTTCAATTTTACCCCCGTGGGATATATATTCTACCCACACACATTTGGAACTCTCCTGGGGTACCCTCACACATATTATTCCCTCATTTAGTGGATATTTTCACAAAAAAGTGAAATTTTCAAAAATCCAAAATATTGGCTGAAAACGACTAAATATCAAGGACTCATTGGGCGAATCACTCTGGAACTGAAATCGGAACGCTCACTGACATTTCCCCTATCTGAAAGTCTGATAAACGCCGGAAAAATGACTAAGTCCAAAAAAAATTTTTTTTCAACTTTTTTTAATTTTACCCCCGTGGAATATATATTCTACCCACACACATTTGGAACTCTCCTGGAGTACCCTCACACATATTATTCCCTCATTTAGTGGATATTTTCACAAAAAAGTGAAATTTTCAAAAATCCAAAATATTGGCTGAAAACGACTAAATATCAAGGAGTCATTGGGCGAATCGCTCTGGAACTGAAATCGGAATGCTCACTGACATTTCCCCTATCTGAAAGTCTGATAAACGCCGGAAAAATGACTAAGTCCAAGAAAAAAATTTTTTCAACTTTTTTCAATTTTACCCCCGTGGGATATATATTCTACCCACACACATTTGGAACTCTCCTGGGGTACCCTCACACATATTATTCCCTCATTTAGTGGATATTTTCACAAAAAAGTGAAATTTTCAAAAATCCAAAATATTGGCTGAAAATGACTAAATATCAAGGACTCATTGGGCGAATCGCTCTGGAACTGAAATCGGAACGCTCACTGACATTTCCCCTATCTGAAAGTCTGATAAACGCCGGAAAAATGACTAAGTCCAAAAAAAAAATTTTTTAAACTTTTTTCAATTTTACCCCCGTGGGATATATATTCTACCCACACACATTTGGAACTCTCCTGGAGTACCCTCACACATATTATTCCCTCATTTAGTGGATATTTTCACAAAAAAGTGAAATTTTCAAAAATCCAGATAATTGGCTGAAAACGACTAAATATCAAGGAGTCATTGCGCGAATCGCTCTGGAACTGAAATCGGAACGCTCACTGACATTTCCCCTATCTGAAAGTCTGATAAACGCCGGAAAAATGACAGTCCAAGAAAAAAATTTTTTCAACTTTTTTCAATTTTACCCCCGTGGGATATATATTCTACCCACACACATTTGGAACTCTCCTGGGGTACCCTCACACATATTATTCCCTCATTTAGTGGATATTTTCACAAAAAAGTGAAATTTTCAAAAATCCAAAATATTGGCTGAAAACGACTAAATATCAAGGAGTCATTGAGCGAATCGCTCTGGAACTGAAATCGGAACGCTCACTGACATTTCCCCTATCTGAAAGTCTGATAAACGCCGGAAAAATGACTAAGTCCAAAAAAAAATTTTTTTCAACTTTTTTTAATTTTACCCCCGTGGAATATATATTCTACCCACACACATTTGGAACTCTCCTGGGGTACCCTCACACATATTATTCCCTCATTTAGTGGATATTTTCACAAAAAAGTGAAATTTTCAAAAATCCAGAAAATTGGCTGAAAACGACTAAATATCAAGGAGTGATTGGGCGAATCGCTCTGGAACTGAAATCGGAACGCTCACTAACATTTCCCCTATCTGAAAGTCTGATAAACGCCGGAAAAATGACTAAGTCCAAAAAAAAAATTTTTTTAACTTTTTTCAATTTTACCCCCGTGGGATATATATTCTACCCACACACATTTGGAACTCTCCTGGGGTACCCTCATACATATTATTCCCTCATTTAGTGGGTATTTTCACAAAAAAGTGAAATTTTCAAAAATCCAAAATATTGGCTGAAAACGACTAAATATCAAGGACTCATTGGGCGAATCGCTCTGGAACTGAAATCGGAACGCTCACTCACATTTCCCCTATCTGAAAGTGTGATAAACGCCGGAAAAATGACTAAGTCCAAAAAAAAATTTTTTTCAACTTTTTTTAATGTTACCCCCGTGAGATATATATTCTACCCACACACATTTGGAACTCTCCTGGGGTACCCTCACACATATTATTTCCTCATTTAGTGGATATTTTCACAAAAAAGTGAAATTTTCAAAAATCCAGAAAATTGGCTGAAAACGACTAAATATCAAGGAGTCATTGGGCGAATCGCTCTGGAACTGAAATCGGAACGCTCACTGACATTTCCCCTATCTGAAAGTCTGATAAACGCCGGAAAAATGACTAAGTCCAAAAAAAAAATTTTTTAAACTTTTTTCAATTTTACCCCCGTGGGATATATATTCTACCCACACACATTTGGAACTCTCCTGGGGTACCCTCACACATATTATTCCCTCATTTAGTGGATATTTTCACAAAAAAGTGAAATTTTCAAAAATCCAGAAAATTGGCTCAAAACGACTAAATATCAAGGAGTCATTGGGCGAATCGCTCTGGAACTGAAATCGGAACGCTCACTGACATTTCCCCTATCTGAAAGTCTGATAAACGCCGGAAAAATGACTAAGTCTAAAAAAAAAATTTTTTAAACTTTTTTCAATTTTACCCCCGTGGGATATATATTCTACCCACACACATTTGGAACTCTCCTGGGGTACCCTCACACATATTATTCCCTCATTTAGTGGATATTTTCACAAAAAAGTGAAATTTTCAAAAATCCAAAATATTGGCTGAAAACGACTAAATATCAAGGACTCATTGGGCGAATCGCTCTGGAACTGAAATCGGAACGCTCACTGACATTTCCCCTATCTGAAAGTCTGATAAACGCCGGAAAAATGACTAAGTCCAAAAAAAAAATTTTTTAAACTTTTTTCAATTTTACCCCCGTGGGATATATATTCTACCCACACACATTTGGAACTCTCCTGGGGTACCCTCACACATATTATTCCCTCATTTAGTGGATATTTTCACAAAAAAGTGAAATTTTCAAAAATCCAGAAAATTGGCTGAAAACGACTAAATATCAAGGAGTCATTGGGCGAATCGCTCTGGAACTGAAATCGGAATGCTTACTGACATTTCCCCTATCTGAAAGTCTGATAAACGCCGGAAAAATGACTAAGTCCAAGAAAAAAATTTTTTCAACTTTTTTCAATTTTACCCCCGTAGAATATATATTCTACCCACACACATTTGGAACTCTCCTGGGGTACCCTCACACATATTATTCCCTCATTTAGTGGATATTTTCACAAAAAAGTGAAATTTTCAAAAATCCAGAAAATTGGCTGAAAACGACTAAATATCAAGGAGTCATTGGGCGAATCGCTCTGGAACTGAAATCGGAACGCTCACTGACATTTCCCCTATCTGAAAGTCTGATAAACGCCGGAAAAATGACTAAGTCCAAAAAAAAAATTTTTTAAACTTTTTTCAATTTTACCCCCGTGGGATATATATTCTACCCACACACATTTGGAACTCTCCTGGGGTACCCTCACACATATTATTCCCTCATTTAGTGGATATTTTCACAAAAAAGTGAAATTTTCAAAAATCCAGAAAATTGGCTCAAAACGACTAAATATCAAGGAGTCATTGGGCGAATCGCTCTGGAACTGAAATCGGAACGCTCACTGACATTTCCCCTATCTGAAAGTCTGATAAACGCCGGAAAAATGACTAAGTCTAAAAAAAAAATTTTTTAAACTTTTTTCAATTTTACCCCCGTGGGATATATATTCTACCCACACACATTTGGAACTCTCCTGGGGTACCCTCACACATATTATTCCCTCATTTAGTGGATATTTTCACAAAAAAGTGAAATTTTCAAAAATCCAAAATATTGGCTGAAAACGACTAAATATCAAGGACTCATTGGGCGAATCGCTCTGGAACTGAAATCGGAACGCTCACTGACATTTCCCCTATCTGAAAGTCTGATAAACGCCGGAAAAATGACTAAGTCCAAAAAAAAAATTTTTTAAACTTTTTTCAATTTTACCCCCGTGGGATATATATTCTACCCACACACATTTGGAACTCTCCTGGGGTACCCTCACACATATTATTCCCTCATTTAGTGGATATTTTCACAAAAAAGTGAAATTTTCAAAAATCCAGAAAATTGGCTGAAAACGACTAAATATCAAGGAGTCATTGGGCGAATCGCTCTGGAACTGAAATCGGAATGCTTACTGACATTTCCCCTATCTGAAAGTCTGATAAACGCCGGAAAAATGACTAAGTCCAAGAAAAAAATTTTTTCAACTTTTTTCAATTTTACCCCCGTAGAATATATATTCTACCCACACACATTTGGAACTCTCCTGGGGTACCCTCACACATATTATTCCCTCATTTAGTGGATATTTTCACAAAAAAGTGAAATTTTCAAAAATCCAGAAAATTGGCTGAAAACGACTAAATATCAAGGAGTCATTGGGCGAATCGCTCTGGAACTGAAATCGGAATGCTCACTCACATTTCCTCTATCTGAAAGTCTGATAAACGCCGGAAAAATGACTAAGCCCAAAAAAAATTTTTTTAAACTTTTTTTAATTTTACCCCCGTGGGATATATATTCTACCCACACACATTTGGAACTCTCCTGGGGTACCCTCACACATATTATTCCCTCATTTAGTGGATATTTTCACAAAAAAGTGAAATTTTCAAAAATCCAGAAAATTGGCTCAAAACGACTAAATATCAAGGACTCATTGGGAGAATCGCTCTGGAACTTAAATCGGAACGCTCACTGACATTTGCCCTATCTGAAAGTCTGATAAACGCCGGAAAAATGACTAAGTCCAAGAAAAAAGTGTTTTCAACTTTTTTCAATTTTACCCCCGTGGGATATATATTCTACCCACACACATTTGGAACTCTCCTGGGGTACCCTCACACATATTATTCCCTCATTTAGTGGATATTTTCACAAAAAAGTGAAATTTTCAAAAATCCAAAATATTGGCTGAAAACGACAAAATATCAAGGACTCATTGGGCGAATCGCTCTGGAACTGAAATCGGAACGCTCACTCACATTTCCCCTATCTGAAAGTCTGATAAACGCCGGAAAAATGACTAAGTCCAAAAAAAAATTTTTTTCAACTTTTTTTAATGTTACCCCCGTGAGATATATATTCTACCCACACACATTTGGAACTCTCCTGGGGTACCCTCACACATATTATTTCCTCATTTAGTGGATATTTTCACAAAAAAGTGAAATTTTCAAAAATCCAGAAAATTGGCTGAAAACGACTAAATATCAAGGAGTCATTGCGCGAATCGCTCTGGAACTGAAATCGGAACGCTCACTGACATTTCCCCTATCTGAAAGTCTGATAAACGCCAGAAAAATGACTAAGTCCAAAAAAAAAATTTTTTAAACTTTTTTCAATTTTACCCCCGTGGGATATATATTCTACCCACACACATTTGGAACTCTCCTGGGGTACCCTCACACATATTATTCCCTCATTTAGTGGATAATTTCACAAAAAAGTGAAATTTTCAAAAATCCATAAAATTGGCTGAAAACGACTAAATATCAAGGAGTCATTGGGCGAATCGCTCTGGAACTGAAATCGGAATGCTCACTGACATTTCCCCTATCTGAAAGTCTGATAAACGCTGGAAAAATGACTAAGTCCAAGAAAAAAATGTTTTCAACTTTTTTCAATTTTACCCCCGTGGGATATATATTCTACCCACACACATTTGGAACTCTCCTGGGGTACCCTCACACATATTATTCCCTCATTTAGTGGATATTTTCACAAAAAAGTGAAATTTTCGAAAATCCAGAAAATTGGCTGAAAACGACTAAATATCAAGGACTCATTGGGCGAATCGCTCTGGAACTGAAATCGGAATGCTCACTGACATTTCCCCTATCTGAAAGTCTGATAAACGCCGGAAAAATGACTAAGTCCAAGAAAAAATTTTTTTCAACTTTTTTCAATTTTACCCCCGTGGGATATATATTCTACCCACACACATTTGGAACTCTCCTGGGGTACCCTCACACATATTATTCCCTCATTTAGTGGATATTTTCACAAAAAAGTGAAATTTTCAAAAATCCAAAATATTGGCTGAAAACGACTAAATATCAAGGACTCATTGGGCGAATCGCTCTGGAACTGAAATCGGAATGCTCACTGACATTTCCCCTATCTGAAAGTCTGATAAACGCCGGAAAAATGACTAAGTCCAAAAAAAAAATTTTTTAAACTTTTTTCAATTTTACCCCCGTGGGATATATATTCTACCCACACACATTTGGAACTCTCCTGGGGTACCCTCACACATATTATTCCCTCATTTAGTGGATATTTTCACAAAAAAGTGAAATTTTCAAAAATCCAAAATATTGGCTGAAAACGACAAAATATCAAGGACTCATTGGGCGAATCGCTCTGGAACTGAAATCGGAACGCTCACTCACATTTCCCCTATCTGAAAGTCTGATAAACGCCGGAAAAATGACTAAGTCCAAAAAAAAATTTTTTTCAACTTTTTTTAATGTTACCCCCGTGAGATATATATTCTACCCACACACATTTGGAACTCTCCTGGGGTACCCTCACACATATTATTTCCTCATTTAGTGGATATTTTCACAAAAAAGTGAAATTTTCAAAAATCCAGAAAATTGGCTGAAAACGACTAAATATCAAGGAGTCATTGCGCGAATCGCTCTGGAACTGAAATCGGAACGCTCACTGACATTTCCCCTATCTGAAAGTCTGATAAGCGCCAGAAAAATGACTAAGTCCAAAAAAAAAAATTTTTAAACTTTTTTCAATTTTACCCCCGTGGGATATATATTCTACCCACACACATTTGGAACTCTCCTGGGGTACCCTCACACATATTATTCCCTCATTTAGTGGATAATTTCACAAAAAAGTGAAATTTTCAAAAATCCATAAAATTGGCTGAAAACGACTAAATATCAAGGAGTCATTGGGCGAATCGCTCTGGAACTGAAATCGGAATGCTCACTGACATTTCCCCTATCTGAAAGTCTGATAAACGCCGGAAAAATGACTAAGTCCAAGAAAAAAATGTTTTCAACTTTTTTCAATTTTACCCCCGTGGGATATATATTCTACCCACACACATTTGGAACTCTCCTGGGGTACCCTCACACATATCATTCCCTCATTTAGTGGATATTTTCACAAAAAATGAAATTTTCAAAAAATCCAGAAAATTGGCTGAAAATGACTAAATATCAAAGATTCATTGGGCGAATCGCTCTGGAACTGAAATCGGAATGCTCACTGACATTTCCCCTATCTGAAAGTCTGATAAACGCCGGAAAAATGACTAAGTCCAAGAAAAAATTTTTTTCAACTTTTTTCAATTTTACCCCCGTGGGATATATATTCTACCCACACACATTTGGAACTCTCCTGGGGTACCCTCACACATATTATTCCCTCATTTAGTGGATATTTTCACAAAAAAGTGAAATTTTCAAAAATCCAAAATATTGGCTGAAAACGACTAAATATCAAGGACTCATTGGGCGAATCACTCTGGAACTGAAATCGGAACGCTCACTGACATTTCCCCTATCTGAAAGTCTGATAAACGCCGGAAAAATGACTAAGTCCAAAAAAAATTTTTTTTCAACTTTTTTTAATTTTACCCCCGTGGAATATATATTCTACCCACACACATTTGGAACTCTCCTGGGGTACCCTCACACATATTATTCCCTCATTTAGTGGATATTTTCACAAAAAAGTGAAATTTTCAAAAATCCAGAAAATTGGCTGAAAACGACTAAATATCAAGGAGTCATTGGGCGAATCGCTCTGGAACTGAAATCGGAACGCTCACTGACATTTCCCCTATCTGAAAGTCTGATAAACGCCGGAAAAATGACTAAGTCCAAAAAAAAAATTTTTTAAACTTTTTTCAATTTTACCCCCGTGGGATATATATTCTACCCACACACATTTGGAACTCTCCTGGAGTACCCTCACACATATTATTCCCTCATTTAGTGGATATTTTCACAAAAAAGTGAAATTTTCAAAAATCCAAAATATTGGCTGAAAACGACTAAATATCAAGGAGTCATTGGGCGAATCGCTCTGGAACTGAAATCGGAATGCTCACTGACATTTCCCCTATCTGAAAGTCTGATAAACGCCGGAAAAATGACTAAGTCCAAGAAAAAAATTTTTTCAACTTTTTTCAATTTTACCCCCGTGGGATATATATTCTACCCACACACATTTGGAACTCTCCTGGGGTACCCTCACACATATTATTCCCTCATTTAGTGGATATTTTCACAAAAAAGTGAAATTTTCAAAAATCCAAAATATTGGCTGAAAATGACTAAATATCAAGGACTCATTGGGCGAATCGCTCTGGAACTGAAATCGGAACGCTCACTGACATTTCCCCTATCTGAAAGTCTGATAAACGCCGGAAAAATGACTAAGTCCAAAAAAAAAATTTTTTAAACTTTTTTCAATTTTACCCCCGTGGGATATATATTCTACCCACACACATTTGGAACTCTCCTGGAGTACCCTCACACATATTATTCCCTCATTTAGTGGATATTTTCACAAAAAAGTGAAATTTTCAAAAATCCAGATAATTGGCTGAAAACGACTAAATATCAAGGAGTCATTGCGCGAATCGCTCTGGAACTGAAATCGGAACGCTCACTGACATTTCCCCTATCTGAAAGTCTGATAAACGCCGGAAAAATGACAGTCCAAGAAAAAAATTTTTTCAACTTTTTTCAATTTTACCCCCGTGGGATATATATTCTACCCACACACATTTGGAACTCTCCTGGGGTACCCTCACACATATTATTCCCTCATTTAGTGGATATTTTCACAAAAAAGTGAAATTTTCAAAAATCCAAAATATTGGCTGAAAACGACTAAATATCAAGGAGTCATTGAGCGAATCGCTCTGGAACTGAAATCGGAACGCTCACTGACATTTCCCCTATCTGAAAGTCTGATAAACGCCGGAAAAATGACTAAGTCCAAAAAAAAATTTTTTTCAACTTTTTTTAATTTTACCCCCGTGGAATATATATTCTACCCACACACATTTGGAACTCTCCTGGGGTACCCTCACACATATTATTCCCTCATTTAGTGGATATTTTCACAAAAAAGTGAAATTTTCAAAAATCCAGAAAATTGGCTGAAAACGACTAAATATCAAGGAGTGATTGGGCGAATCGCTCTGGAACTGAAATCGGAACGCTCACTAACATTTCCCCTATCTGAAAGTCTGATAAACGCCGGAAAAATGACTAAGTCCAAAAAAAAAATTTTTTTAACTTTTTTCAATTTTACCCCCGTGGGATATATATTCTACCCACACACATTTGGAACTCTCCTGGGGTACCCTCATACATATTATTCCCTCATTTAGTGGGTATTTTCACAAAAAAGTGAAATTTTCAAAAATCCAAAATATTGGCTGAAAACGACTAAATATCAAGGACTCATTGGGCGAATCGCTCTGGAACTGAAATCGGAACGCTCACTCACATTTCCCCTATCTGAAAGTGTGATAAACGCCGGAAAAATGACTAAGTCCAAAAAAAAATTTTTTTCAACTTTTTTTAATGTTACCCCCGTGAGATATATATTCTACCCACACACATTTGGAACTCTCCTGGGGTACCCTCACACATATTATTTCCTCATTTAGTGGATATTTTCACAAAAAAGTGAAATTTTCAAAAATCCAGAAAATTGGCTGAAAACGACTAAATATCAAGGAGTCATTGGGCGAATCGCTCTGGAACTGAAATCGGAACGCTCACTGACATTTCCCCTATCTGAAAGTCTGATAAACGCCGGAAAAATGACTAAGTCCAAAAAAAAAATTTTTTCAACTTTTTTCAATTTTACCCCCGTGGGATATATATTCTACCCACACACATTTGGAACTCTCCTGGGGTACCCTCACACATATTATTCCCTCATTTAGTGGATATTTTCACAAAAAAGTGAAATTTTCAAAAATCCAAAATATTGGCTGAAAATGACTAAATATCAAGGACTCATTGGGCGAATCGCTCTGGAACTGAAATCGGAACGCTCACTGACATTTCCCCTATCTGAAAGTCTGATAAACGCCGGAAAAATGACTAAGTCCAAAAAAAAAATTTTTTAAACTTTTTTCAATTTTACCCCCGTGGGATATATATTCTACCCACACACATTTGGAACTCTCCTGGAGTACCCTCACACATATTATTCCCTCATTTAGTGGATATTTTCACAAAAAAGTGAAATTTTCAAAAATCCAGATAATTGGCTGAAAACGACTAAATATCAAGGAGTCATTGCGCGAATCGCTCTGGAACTGAAATCGGAACGCTCACTGACATTTCCCCTATCTGAAAGTCTGATAAACGCCGGAAAAATGACAGTCCAAGAAAAAAATTTTTTCAACTTTTTTCAATTTTACCCCCGTGGGATATATATTCTACCCACACACATTTGGAACTCTCCTGGAGTACCCTCACACATATTATTCCCTCATTTAGTGGATATTTTCACAAAAAAGTGAAATTTTCAAAAATCCAAAATATTGGCTGAAAATGACTAAATATCAAGGACTCATTGGGCGAATCGCTCTGGAACTGAAATCGGAACGCTCACTGACATTTCCCCTATCTGAAAGTCTGATAAACGCCGGAAAAATGACTAAGTCCAAAAAAAAAATTTTTTAAACTTTTTTCAATTTTACCCCCGTGGGATATATATTCTACCCACACACATTTGGAACTCTCCTGGAGTACCCTCACACATATTATTCCCTCATTTAGTGGATATTTTCACAAAAAAGTGAAATTTTCAAAAATCCAGATAATTGGCTGAAAACGACTAAATATCAAGGAGTCATTGCGCGAATCGCTCTGGAACTGAAATCGGAACGCTCACTGACATTTCCCCTATCTGAAAGTCTGATAAACGCCGGAAAAATGACAGTCCAAGAAAAAAATTTTTTCAACTTTTTTCAATTTTACCCCCGTGGGATATATATTCTACCCACACACATTTGGAACTCTCCTGGGGTACCCTCACACATATTATTCCCTCATTTAGTGGATATTTTCACAAAAAAGTGAAATTTTCAAAAATCCAAAATATTGGCTGAAAACGACTAAATATCAAGGAGTCATTGAGCGAATCGCTCTGGAACTGAAATCGGAACGCTCACTGACATTTCCCCTATCTGAAAGTCTGATAAACGCCGGAAAAATGACTAAGTCCAAAAAAAAATTTTTTTCAACTTTTTTTAATTTTACCCCCGTGGAATATATATTCTACCCACACACATTTGGAACTCTCCTGGGGTACCCTCACACATATTATTCCCTCATTTAGTGGATATTTTCACAAAAAAGTGAAATTTTCAAAAATCCAGAAAATTGGCTGAAAACGACTAAATATCAAGGAGTGATTGGGCGAATCGCTCTGGAACTGAAATCGGAACGCTCACTAACATTTCCCCTATCTGAAAGTCTGATAAACGCCGGAAAAATGACTAAGTCCAAAAAAAAAATTTTTTTAACTTTTTTCAATTTTACCCCCGTGGGATATATATTCTACCCACACACATTTGGAACTCTCCTGGGGTACCCTCATACATATTATTCCCTCATTTAGTGGGTATTTTCACAAAAAAGTGAAATTTTCAAAAATCCAAAATATTGGCTGAAAACGACTAAATATCAAGGACTCATTGGGCGAATCGCTCTGGAACTGAAATCGGAACGCTCACTCACATTTCCCCTATCTGAAAGTGTGATAAACGCCGGAAAAATGACTAAGTCCAAAAAAAAATTTTTTTCAACTTTTTTTAATGTTACCCCCGTGAGATATATATTCTACCCACACACATTTGGAACTCTCCTGGGGTACCCTCACACATATTATTTCCTCATTTAGTGGATATTTTCACAAAAAAGTGAAATTTTCAAAAATCCAGAAAATTGGCTGAAAACGACTAAATATCAAGGAGTCATTGGGCGAATCGCTCTGGAACTGAAATCGGAACGCTCACTGACATTTCCCCTATCTGAAAGTCTGATAAACGCCGGAAAAATGACTAAGTCCAAAAAAAAAATTTTTTAAACTTTTTTCAATTTTACCCCCGTGGGATATATATTCTACCCACACACATTTGGAACTCTCCTGGGGTACCCTCACACATATTATTCCCTCATTTAGTGGATATTTTCACAAAAAAGTGAAATTTTCAAAAATCCAGAAAATTGGCTCAAAACGACTAAATATCAAGGAGTCATTGGGCGAATCGCTCTGGAACTGAAATCGGAACGCTCACTGACATTTCCCCTATCTGAAAGTCTGATAAACGCCGGAAAAATGACTAAGTCTAAAAAAAAAATTTTTTAAACTTTTTTCAATTTTACCCCCGTGGGATATATATTCTACCCACACACATTTGGAACTCTCCTGGGGTACCCTCACACATATTATTCCCTCATTTAGTGGATATTTTCACAAAAAAGTGAAATTTTCAAAAATCCAAAATATTGGCTGAAAACGACTAAATATCAAGGACTCATTGGGCGAATCGCTCTGGAACTGAAATCGGAACGCTCACTGACATTTCCCCTATCTGAAAGTCTGATAAACGCCGGAAAAATGACTAAGTCCAAAAAAAAAATTTTTTAAACTTTTTTCAATTTTACCCCCGTGGGATATATATTCTACCCACACACATTTGGAACTCTCCTGGGGTACCCTCACACATATTATTCCCTCATTTAGTGGATATTTTCACAAAAAAGTGAAATTTTCAAAAATCCAGAAAATTGGCTGAAAACGACTAAATATCAAGGAGTCATTGGGCGAATCGCTCTGGAACTGAAATCGGAATGCTTACTGACATTTCCCCTATCTGAAAGTCTGATAAACGCCGGAAAAATGACTAAGTCCAAGAAAAAAATTTTTTCAACTTTTTTCAATTTTACCCCCGTAGAATATATATTCTACCCACACACATTTGGAACTCTCCTGGGGTACCCTCACACATATTATTCCCTCATTTAGTGGATATTTTCACAAAAAAGTGAAATTTTCAAAAATCCAGAAAATTGGCTGAAAACGACTAAATATCAAGGAGTCATTGGGCGAATCGCTCTGGAACTGAAATCGGAATGCTCACTGACATTTCCCCTATCTGAAAGTCTGATAAACGCCGGAAAAATGACTAAGTCCAAGAAAAAAATTTTTTCAACTTTTTTCAATTTTACCCCCGTGGGATATATATTCTACCCACACACATTTGGAACTCTCCTGGGGTACCCTCACACATATTATTCCCTCATTTAGTGGATATTTTCACAAAAAAGTGAAATTTTCAAAAATCCAAAATATTGGCTGAAAACGACTAAATATCAAGGACTCATTGGGCGAATCGCTCTGGAACTGAAATCGGAATGCTCACTCACATTTCCTCTATCTGAAAGTCTGATAAACGCCGGAAAAATGACTAAGCCCAAAAAAAATTTTTTTAAACTTTTTTTAATTTTACCCCCGTGGGATATATATTCTACCCACACACATTTGGAACTCTCCTGGGGTACCCTCACACATATTATTCCCTCATTTAGTGGATATTTTCACAAAAAAGTGAAATTTTCAAAAATCCAGAAAATTGGCTCAAAACGACTAAATATCAAGGACTCATTGGGAGAATCGCTCTGGAACTTAAATCGGAACGCTCACTGACATTTGCCCTATCTGAAAGTCTGATAAACGCCGGAAAAATGACTAAGTCCAAGAAAAAAGTGTTTTCAACTTTTTTCAATTTTACCCCCGTGGGATATATATTCTACCCACACACATTTGGAACTCTCCTGGGGTACCCTCACACATATTATTCCCTCATTTAGTGGATATTTTCACAAAAAAGTGAAATTTTCAAAAATCCAAAATATTGGCTGAAAACGACAAAATATCAAGGACTCATTGGGCGAATCGCTCTGGAACTGAAATCGGAACGCTCACTCACATTTCCCCTATCTGAAAGTCTGATAAACGCCGGAAAAATGACTAAGTCCAAAAAAAAATTTTTTTCAACTTTTTTTAATGTTACCCCCGTGAGATATATATTCTACCCACACACATTTGGAACTCTCCTGGGGTACCCTCACACATATTATTTCCTCATTTAGTGGATATTTTCACAAAAAAGTGAAATTTTCAAAAATCCAGAAAATTGGCTGAAAACGACTAAATATCAAGGAGTCATTGCGCGAATCGCTCTGGAACTGAAATCGGAACGCTCACTGACATTTCCCCTATCTGAAAGTCTGATAAACGCCAGAAAAATGACTAAGTCCAAAAAAAAAATTTTTTAAACTTTTTTCAATTTTACCCCCGTGGGATATATATTCTACCCACACACATTTGGAACTCTCCTGGGGTACCCTCACACATATTATTCCCTCATTTAGTGGATAATTTCACAAAAAAGTGAAATTTTCAAAAATCCATAAAATTGGCTGAAAACGACTAAATATCAAGGAGTCATTGGGCGAATCGCTCTGGAACTGAAATCGGAATGCTCACTGACATTTCCCCTATCTGAAAGTCTGATAAACGCCGGAAAAATGACTAAGTCCAAGAAAAAAATGTTTTCAACTTTTTTCAATTTTACCCCCGTGGGATATATATTCTACCCACACACATTTGGAACTCTCCTGGGGTACCCTCACACATATTATTCCCTCATTTAGTGGATATTTTCACAAAAAAGTGAAATTTTCGAAAATCCAGAAAATTGGCTGAAAACGACTAAATATCAAGGAGTCATTGGGCGAATCGCTCTGGAACTGAAATCGGAATGCTCACTGACATTTCCCCTATCTGAAAGTCTGATAAACGCCGGAAAAATGACTAAGTCCAAGAAAAAATTTTTTTCAACTTTTTTCAATTTTACCCCCGTGGGATATATATTCTACCCACACACATTTGGAACTCTCCTGGGGTACCCTCACACATATTATTCCCTCATTTAGTGGATATTTTCACAAAAAAGTGAAATTTTCAAAAATCCAAAATATTGGCTGAAAACGACTAAATATCAAGGACTCATTGGGCGAATCGCTCTGGAACTGAAATCGGAATGCTCACTGACATTTCCCCTATCTGAAAGTCTGATAAACGCCGGAAAAATGACTAAGTCCAAAAAAAAAATTTTTTAAACTTTTTTCAATTTTACCCCCGTGGGATATATATTCTACCCACACACATTTGGAACTCTCCTGGGGTACCCTCACACATATTATTCCCTCATTTAGTGGATATTTTCACAAAAAAGTGAAATTTTCAAAAATCCAAAATATTGGCTGAAAACGACAAAATATCAAGGACTCATTGGGCGAATCGCTCTGGAACTGAAATCGGAACGCTCACTCACATTTCCCCTATCTGAAAGTCTGATAAACGCCGGAAAAATGACTAAGTCCAAAAAAAAATTTTTTTCAACTTTTTTTAATGTTACCCCCGTGAGATATATATTCTACCCACACACATTTGGAACTCTCCTGGGGTACCCTCACACATATTATTTCCTCATTTAGTGGATATTTTCACAAAAAAGTGAAATTTTCAAAAATCCAGAAAATTGGCTGAAAACGACTAAATATCAAGGAGTCATTGCGCGAATCGCTCTGGAACTGAAATCGGAACGCTCACTGACATTTCCCCTATCTGAAAGTCTGATAAGCGCCAGAAAAATGACTAAGTCCAAAAAAAAAATTTTTTAAACTTTTTTCAATTTTACCCCCGTGGGATATATATTCTACCCACACACATTTGGAACTCTCCTGGGGTACCCTCACACATATTATTCCCTCATTTAGTGGATAATTTCACAAAAAAGTGAAATTTTCAAAAATCCATAAAATTGGCTGAAAACGACTAAATATCAAGGAGTCATTGGGCGAATCGCTCTGGAACTGAAATCGGAATGCTCACTGACATTTCCCCTATCTGAAAGTCTGATAAACGCCGGAAAAATGACTAAGTCCAAGAAAAAAATGTTTTCAACTTTTTTCAATTTTACCCCCGTGGGATATATATTCTACCCACACACATTTGGAACTCTCCTGGGGTACCCTCACACATATTATTCCCTCATTTAGTGGATATTTTCACAAAAAAGTGAAATTTTCGAAAATCCAGAAAATTGGCTGAAAACGACTAAATATCAAGGAGTCATTGGGCGAATCGCTCTGGAACTGAAATCGGAATGCTCACTGACATTTCCCCTATCTGAAAGTCTGATAAACGCCGGAAAAATGACTAAGTCCAAGAAAAAATTTTTTTCAACTTTTTTCAATTTTACCCCCGTGGGATATATATTCTACCCACACACATTTGGAACTCTCCTGGGGTACCCTCACACATATTATTCCCTCATTTAGTGGATATTTTCACAAAAAAGTGAAATTTTCAAAAATCCAAAATATTGGCTGAAAACGACTAAATATCAAGGACTCATTGGGCGAATCGCTCTGGAACTGAAATCGGAATGCTCACTGACATTTCCCCTATCTGAAAGTCTGATAAACGCCGGAAAAATGACTAAGTCCAAAAAAAAAATTTTTTAAACTTTTTTCAATTTTACCCCCGTGGGATATATATTCTACCCACACACATTTGGAACTCTCCTGGGGTACCCTCACACATATTATTCCCTCATTTAGTGGATATTTTCACAAAAAAGTGAAATTTTCAAAAATCCAAAATATTGGCTGAAAACGACAAAATATCAAGGACTCATTGGGCGAATCGCTCTGGAACTGAAATCGGAACGCTCACTCACATTTCCCCTATCTGAAAGTCTGATAAACGCCGGAAAAATGACTAAGTCCAAAAAAAAATTTTTTTCAACTTTTTTTAATGTTACCCCCGTGAGATATATATTCTACCCACACACATTTGGAACTCTCCTGGGGTACCCTCACACATATTATTTCCTCATTTAGTGGATATTTTCACAAAAAAGTGAAATTTTCAAAAATCCAGAAAATTGGCTGAAAACGACTAAATATCAAGGAGTCATTGCGCGAATCGCTCTGGAACTGAAATCGGAACGCTCACTGACATTTCCCCTATCTGAAAGTCTGATAAGCGCCAGAAAAATGACTAAGTCCAAAAAAAAAATTTTTTAAACTTTTTTCAATTTTACCCCCGTGGGATATATATTCTACCCACACACATTTGGAACTCTCCTGGGGTACCCTCACACATATTATTCCCTCATTTAGTGGATAATTTCACAAAAAAGTGAAATTTTCAAAAATCCATAAAATTGGCTGAAAACGACTAAATATCAAGGAGTCATTGGGCGAATCGCTCTGGAACTGAAATCGGAATGCTCACTGACATTTCCCCTATCTGAAAGTCTGATAAACGCCGGAAAAATGACTAAGTCCAAGAAAAAAATGTTTTCAACTTTTTTCAATTTTACCCCCGTGGGATATATATTCTACCCACACACATTTGGAACTCTCCTGGGGTACCCTCACACATATTATTCCCTCATTTAGTGGATATTTTCACAAAAAAGTGAAATTTTCGAAAATCCAGAAAATTGGCTGAAAACGACTAAATATCAAGGAGTCATTGGGCGAATCGCTCTGGAACTGAAATCGGAATGCTCACTGACATTTCCCCTATCTGAAAGTCTGATAAACGCCGGAAAAATGACTAAGTCCAAGAAAAAATTTTTTTCAACTTTTTTCAATTTTACCCCCGTGGGATATATATTCTACCCACACACATTTGGAACTCTCCTGGGGTACCCTCACACATATTATTCCCTCATTTAGTGGATATTTTCACAAAAAAGTGAAATTTTCAAAAATCCAAAATATTGGCTGAAAACGACTAAATATCAAGGACTCATTGGGCGAATCGCTCTGGAACTGAAATCGGAATGCTCACTGACATTTCCCCTATCTGAAAGTCTGATAAACGCCGGAAAAATGACTAAGTCCAAAAAAAAAATTTTTTAAACTTTTTTCAATTTTACCCCCGTGGGATATATATTCTACCCACACACATTTGGAACTCTCCTGGGGTACCCTCACACATATTATTCCCTCATTTAGTGGATATTTTCACAAAAAAGTGAAATTTTCAAAAATCCAAAATATTGGCTGAAAACGACTAAATATCAAGGACTCATTGGGCGAATCGCTCTGGAACTGAAATCGGAACGCTCACTCACATTTCTCCTATCTGAAAGTCTGACAAACGCCGGAAAAATGACTAAGTCCAAGAAAAAAATGTTTTCAACTTTTTTCAATTTTACCCCCGTGGGATATATATTCTACCCACACACATTTGGAACTCTCCTGGGGTACCCTCACACATATTATTCCCTCATTTAGTGGATATTTTCACAAAAAAGTGAAATTTTCAAAAATCCAGAAAATTGGCTCAAAACGACTAAATATCAAGGACTCATTGGGAGAATCGCTCTGGAACTTAAATCGGAACGCTCACTGACATTTGCCCTATCTGAAAGTCTGATAAACGCCGGAAAAATGACTAAGTCCAAGAAAAAAGTGTTTTCAACTTTTTTCAATTTTACCCCCGTGGGATATATATTCTACCCACACACATTTGGAACTCTCCTGGGGTACCCTCACACATATTATTCCCTCATTTAGTGGATATTTTCACAAAAAAGTGAAATTTTCAAAAATCCAAAATATTGGCTGAAAACGACAAAATATCAAGAACTCATTGGGCGAATCGCTCTGGAACTGAAATCGGAACGCTCACTCACATTTCCCCTATCTGAAAGTCTGATAAACGCCGGAAAAATGACTAAGTCCAAAAAAAAAATTTTTTAAACTTTTTTCAATTTTACCCCCGTGGGATATATATTCTACCCACACACATTTGGAACTCTCCTGGGGTACCCTCACACATATTATTCCCTCATTTAGTGGATAATTTCACAAAAAAGTGAAATTTTCAAAAATCCATAAAATTGGCTGAAAACGACTAAATATCAAGGAGTCATTGGGCGAATCGCTCTGGAACTGAAATCGGAATGCTCACTGACATTTCCCCTATCTGAAAGTCTGATAAACGCCGGAAAAATGACTAAGTCCAAGAAAAAAATGTTTTCAACTTTTTTCAATTTTACCCCCGTGGGATATATATTCTACCCACACACATTTGGAACTCTCCTGGGGTACCCTCACACATATTATTCCCTCATTTAGTGGATATTTTCACAAAAAAGTGAAATTTTCGAAAATCCAGAAAATTGGCTGAAAACGACTAAATATCAAGGAGTCATTGGGCGAATCGCTCTGGAACTGAAATCGGAATGCTCACTGACATTTCCCCTATCTGAAAGTCTGATAAACGCCGGAAAAATGACTAAGTCCAAAAAAAAAATTTTTTAAACTTTTTTCAATTTTACCCCCGTGGGATATATATTCTACCCACACACATTTGGAACTCTCCTGGGGTACCCTCACACATATTATTCCCTCATTTAGTGGATATTTTCACAAAAAAGTGAAATTTTCAAAAATCCAAAATATTGGCTGAAAACGACTAAATATCAAGGACTCATTGGGCGAATCGCTCTGGAACTGAAATCGGAACGCTCACTCACATTTCTCCTATCTGAAAGTCTGATAAACGCCGGAAAAATGACTAAGTCCAAGAAAAAAATGTTTTCAACTTTTTTCAATTTTACCCCCGTGGGATATATATTCTACCCACACACATTTGGAACTCTCCTGGGGTACCCTCACACATATTATTCCCTCATTTAGTGGATATTTTCAAAAAAAAGTGAAATTTTCAAAAATCCAGAAAATTGGCTGAAAACGACTAAATATCAAGGAGTCATTGGGCGAATCGCTCTGGAACTGAAATCGGAACGCTCACTGACATTTCCCCTATCTGAAAGTCTGATAAACGCCGGAAAAATGACTAAGTCCAAAAAAAAAAATTTTTTAAACTTTTTTCAATTTTACCCCCGTGGGATATATATTCTACACACACACATTTGGAACTCTCCTGGGGTACCCTCACACATATTATTCCCTCATTTAGTGGATATTTTCACAAAAAAGTGAAATTTTCAAAAATCCAGAAAATTGGCTGAAAACGACTAAATATCAGGGACTCATTGGGCGAATCGCTCTGGAACTGAAATCGGAACGCTCACTCACATTTCCCCTATCTGAAAGTCTGATAAACGCCGGAAAAATGACTAAGTCCAAAAAAAAATTTTTTTCAACTTTTTTTAATGTTACCCCCGTGAGATATATATTCTACCCACACACATTTGGAACTCTCCTGGGGTACCCTCACACATATTATTTCCTCATTTAGTGGATATTTTCACAAAAAAGTGAAATTTTCAAAAATCCAGAAAATTGGCTGAAAACGACTAAATATCAAGGAGTCATTGCGCGAATCGCTCTGGAACTGAAATCGGAACGCTCACTGACATTTCCCCTATCTGAAAGTCTGATAAACGCCAGAAAAATGAATAAGTCCAAAAAAAAAATTTTTTAAACTTTTTTCAATTTTACCCCCGTGGGATATATATTCTACCCACACACATTTGGAACTCTCCTGGGGTACCCTCACACATATTATTCCCTCATTTAGTGGATAATTTCACAAAAAAGTGAAATTTTTAAAAATCCATAAAATTGGCTGAAAACGAATAAATATCAAGGAGTCATTGGGCGAATCGCTCTGGAACTGAAATCGGAATGCTCACTGACATTTCCCCTATCTGAAAGTCTGATAAACGCCGGAAAAATGACTAAGTCCAAGAAAAAAATGTTTTCAACTTTTTTCAATTTTACCCCCGTGGGATATATATTCTACCCACACACATTTGGAACTCTCCTGGGGTACCCTCACACATATTATTCCCTCATTTAGTGGATATTTTCACAAAAAAGTGAAATTTTCAAAAATCCAGAAAATTGGCTGAAAACGACTAAATATCAAGGAGTCATTGGGCGAATCGCTCTGGAACTGAAATCGGAATGCTCACTGACATTTCCTCTATCTGAAAGTCTGATAAACGCCGGAAAAATGACTAAGTCCAAAAAAAAATTTTTTTCAACTTTTTTCAATTTTACCCCCGTGGGATATATATTCTACCCACACACATTTGGAACTCTCCTGGGGTACCCTCACACATATTATTCCCTCATTTAGTGGATATTTTCACAAAAAAGTGAAATTTTCAAAAATCCAAAATATTGGCTGAAAACGACTAAATATCAAGGACTCATTGGGCGAATCGCTCTGGAACTGAAATCGGAATGCTCACTGACATTTCCCCTATCTGAAAGTCTGATAAACGCCAGAAAAATGACTAAGTCCAAAAAAAAAATTTTTTAAACTTTTTTCAATTTTACCCCCGTGGGATATATATTCTACCCACACACATTTGGAACTCTCCTGGGGTACCCTCACACATATTATTCCCTCATTTAGTGGATATTTTCACAAAAAAGTGAAATTTTCAAAAATCCAAAATATTGGCTGAAAACGACTAAATATCAAGGACTCATTGGGCGAATCGCTCTGGAACTGAAATCGGAACGCTCACTCACATTTCCCCTATCTGAAAGTCTGATAAACGCCGGAAAAATGACTAAGTACAAGAAAAAAATGTTTTCAACTTTTTTCAATTTTACCCCCGTGGGATATATATTCTACCCACACACATTTGGAACTCTCCTGGGGTACCCTCACACATATTATTCCCTCATTTAGTGGATATTTTCACAAAAAAGTGAAATTTTCAAAAATCCAGAAAATTGGCTGAAAACGACTAAATATCAAGGAGTCATTGGGCGAATCGCTCTGGAACTGAAATCGGAACGCTCACTGACATTTCCCCTATCTGAAAGTCTGATAAACGCCGGAAAAATGACTAAGTCCAAAAAAAAAATTTTTTAAACTTTTTTCAATTTTACCCCCGTGGGATATATATTCTACACACACACATTTGGAACTCTCCTGGGGTACCCTCACACATATTATTCCCTCATTTAGTGGATATTTTCACAAAAAAGTGAAATTTTCAAAAATCCAGAAAATTGGCTGAAAACGACTAAATATCAAGGAGTCATTGGGCGAATCGCTCTGGAACTGAAATCGGAATGCTCACTGACATTTCCCCTATCTGAAAGTCTGATAAACGCCGGAAAAATGACTAAGTCCAAGAAAAAAATGTTTTCAACTTTTTTCAATTTTACCCCCGTGGGATATATATTCTACCCACACACATTTGGAACTCTCCTGGGGTACCCTCACACATATTATTCCCTCATTTAGTGGATATTTTCACAAAAAAGTGAAATTTTCAAAAATCCAGAAAATTGGCTGAAAACGACTAAATATCAAGGAGTCATTGGGCGAATCGCTCTGGAACTGAAATCGGAATGCTCACTGACATTTCCCCTATCTGAAAGTCTGATAAACGCCGGAAAAATGACTAAGTCCAAGAAAAAATTTTTTTCAACTTTTTTCAATTTTACCCCCGTGGGATATATATTCTACCCACACACATTTGGAACTCTCCTGGGGTACCCTCACACATATTATTCCCTCATTTAGTGGATATTTTCACAAAAAAGTGAAATTTTCAAAAATCCAAAATATTGGCTGAAAACGACTAAATATCAAGGACTCATTGGGCGAATCGCTCTGGAACTGAAATCGGAATGCTCACTCACATTTCCTCTATCTGAAAGTCTGATAAACGCCGGAAAAATGACTAAGCCCAAAAAAAAATTTTTTTCAACTTTTTTTAATTTTACCCCCGTGGGATATATATTCTACCCACACACATTTGGAACTCTCCTGGGGTACCCTCACACATATTATTCCCTCATTTAGTGGATATTTTCACAAAAAAGTGAAATTTTCAAAAATCCAGAAAATTGGCTCAAAACGACTAAATATCAAGGACTCATTGGGAGAATCGCTCTGGAACTTAAATCGGAACGCTCACTGACATTTGCCCTATCTGAAAGTCTGATAAACGCCGGAAAAATGACTAAGTCCAAGAAAAAAGTGTTTTCAACTTTTTTCAATTTTACCCCCGTGGGATATATATTCTACCCACACACATTTGGAACTCTCCTGGGGTACCCTCACACATATTATTCCCTCATTTAGTGGATATTTTCACAAAAAAGTGAAATTTTCAAAAATCCAAAATATTGGCTGAAAACGACTAAATATCAAGGACTCATTGGGCGAATCGCTCTGGAACTGAAATCGGAACGCTCACTCACATTTCCCCTATCTGAAAGTCTGATAAACGCCGGAAAAATGACTAAGTCCAAAAAAAAATTTTTTTCAACTTTTTTTAATGTTACCCCCGTGAGATATATATTCTACCCACACACATTTGGAACTCTCCTGGGGTACCCTCACACATATTATTTCCTCATTTAGTGGATATTTTCACAAAAAAGTGAAATTTTCAAAAATCCAGAAAATTGGCTGAAAACGACTAAATATCAAGGAGTCATTGCGCGAATCGCTCTGGAACTGAAATCGGAACGCTCACTGACATTTCCCCTATCTGAAAGTCTGATAAACGCCAGAAAAATGACTAAGTCCAAAAAAAAAATTTTTTAAACTTTTTTCAATTTTACCCCCGTGGGATATATATTCTACCCACACACATTTGGAACTCTCCTGGGGTACCCTCACACATATTATTCCCTCATTTAGTGGATAATTTCACAAAAAAGGGAAATTTTCAAAAATCCATAAAATTGGCTGAAAACGACTAAATATCAAGGAGTCATTCGGCGAATCGCTCTGGAACTGAAATCGGAATGCTCACTGACATTTCCCCTATCTGAAAGTCTGATAAACGCCGGAAAAATGACTAAGTCCAAGAAAAAAATGTTTTCAACTTTTTTCAATTTTACCCCCGTGGGATATATATTCTACCCACACACATTTGGAACTCTCCTGGGGTACCCTCACACATATTATTCCCTCATTTAGTGGATATTTTCACAAAAAAGTGAAATTTTCAAAAATCCAGAAAATTGGCTGAAAACGACTAAATATCAAGGAGTCATTGGGCGAATCGCTCTGGAACTGAAATCGGAACGCTCACTGACATTTCCCCTATCTGAAAGTCTGATAAACGCCGGAAAAATGACTAAGCCCAAAAAAAAATTTTTTTCAACTTTTTTTAATTTTACCCCCGTGGGATATATATTCTACCCACACACATTTGGAACTCTCCTGGGGTACCCTCACACATATTATTCCCTCATTTAGTGGATATTTTCACAAAAAAGTGAAATTTTCAAAAAATCCAGAAAATTGGCTAAAAACGACTAAATATTAAGGACTCATTGGGCGAATCACTCTGGAACTGAAATCGGAACACTCACTGACATTTGATAAACGCCGGAAAAATGACTAAGTCCAAAAAAAAAATTTTTTAAACTTTTTCAAATTTTACCCCCGTGGGATATATATTCTACCCACACACATTTGGAACTCTCCTGGGGTACCCTCACACATATCATTCCCTCATTTAGTGGATATTTTCACAAAAATTGAAATTTTCAAAAAATCCAGAAAATTGGCTGAAAATGACTAAATATCAAAGACTCATTGGGCGAATCGCTCTGGAACTGAAATCGGAATGCTCACTGACATTTCCCCTATCTGAAAGTCTGATAAACGCCGGAAAAATGACTAAGTCCAAGAAAAAAATTTTTTCAACTTTTTTCAAGTTGTTTACCCCCGTGGGATATATATTCTACCCACACACATTTGGAACTCTCCTGGGGAAGCCTCACACATATTATTCCCTCATTTAGTGGATATTTTCACAAAAAAGTGAAATTTTCAAAAATCCAAAATATTGGCTGAAAACGACTAAATATCAAGGACTCATTGGGCGAATCGCTCTGGAACTGAAATCGGAACGCTCACTGACATTTTCCCTATCTGAAAGTCTGATAAACGCCGGAAAAATGACTAAGTCCAAAAAAAATTTTTTTTCAACTTTTTTTAATTTTACCCCCGTGGAATATATATTCTACCCACACACATTTGGAACTCTCCTGGGGTACCCTCACACATATTATTCCCTCATTTAGTGGATATTTTCACAAAAAAGTGAAATTTTCAAAAATCCAGAAAATTGGCTGAAAACGACTATATATCAAGGAGTCATTGGGCGAATCGCTCTGGAACTGAAATCGGAACGCTCACTGACATTTCCCCTATCTGAAAGTCTGATAAACGCCGGAAAAATGACTAAGTCCAAGAAAAAAATGTTTCAACTTTTTTCAATTTTACCCCCGTGGGATATATATTCTACCCACACACATTTGGAACTCTCCTGGGGTACCCTCACACATATTATTCCCTCATTTAGTGGATATTTTCACAAAAAAGTGAAATTTTCAAAAAATCCAGAAAATTGGCTAAAAACGACTAAATATTAAGGACTCATTGGGCGAATCGCTCTGGAACTGAAATCGGAACACTCACTGACATTTGATAAACGCCGGAAAAATGACTAAGTCCAAAAAATAAATTTTTCAACTTTTTTCAATTTTACCCCCGTGGGATATATATTCTACCCACACACATTTTGAACTCTCCTGGGGTACCCTCACACATATTATTCCCTCATTTAGTGGATATTTTCACAAAAAAGTGAAATTTTCAAAAAATCCAGAAAATTGGCTAAAAACGACTAAATATCAAGGACTCATTGGGCGAATCGCTCTGGAACTGAAATCGGAACGCTCACTGACATTTCCCCTATCTGAAAGTCCGATAAACGCCGGAAAAATGACTAAGTCCAAAAAAAAATTTGTTCAACTTTTTTCAATTTTACCCCGTGGGATATATATTCTACCCACACACATTTGGAACTCTCCTGGGGTACCCTCACACATTTCATTCCCTCATTTAGTGGATATTTTCACAAAAAAGTGAAATTTTCAAAAATCCAGAAAATTGGCTGAAAACGACTAAATATCAAGGAGTCATTGCGCGAATCGCTCTGGAACTGAAATCGGAACGCTCACTGACATTTCCCCTATCTGAAAGTCTGATAAACGCCGGAAAAATGACTAAGTGCAAAAAAAAAATTTTTTAAACTTTTTTCAATTTTACCCCCGTGGGATATATATTCTACCCACACACATTTGGAACTTTCCTGGGGTACCCTCACACATATTATTCCCTCATTTAGTGGATATTTTCACAAAAAAGTGAAATTTTCAAAAATCCAGAAAATTGGCTGAAAACGACTAAATATCAAGGACTCATTGGGCGAATCGCTCTGGAACTGAAATCGGAATGCTCACTGACATTTCCCCTATCTGAAAGTCTGATGAACGCCGGAAAAATGACTAAGTCCAAGAAAAAATTTTTTTCAACTTTTTTCAATTTTACCCCCGTGGGATATATATTCTACCCACACACATTTGGAACTCTCCTGGGGTACCCTCACACATATTATTCCCTCATTTAGTGGATATTTTCACAAAAAAGTGAAATTTTCAAAAATCCAAAATATTGGCTGAAAACGAGTAAATATCAAGGACTCATTGGGCGAATCGCTCTGGAACTGAAATCGGAACGCTCACTGACAATTCCCCTATCTGAAAGTCTGATAAACGCCGGAAAAATGACTAAGTCCAAAAAAAAAATTTTTTAAACTTTTTTTAATTTTACCCCCGTGGAATATATATTCTACCCACACACATTTGGAACTCTCCTGGGGTACCCTCACACATATCATTCCCTCATTTAGTGGATATTTTCACAAAAAAGTGAAATTTTCAAAAATCCAGAAAATTGGCTGAAAACGACTAAATATCAAGGAGTCATTGGGCGAATCGCTCTGGAACTGAAATCGGAATGCTCACTGACATTTCCCCTATCTGAAAGTCTGATAAACGCCGGAAAAATGACTAAGTCCAAAAAAAAAATTTTTTAAATTTTTTTCAATTTTACCCCCGTGGGATATATATTCTACCCACACACATTTGGAACTCTCCTGGGGTACCCTCACACATATTATTCCCTCATTTAGTGGATATTTTCACAAAAAAGTGAAATTTTCAAAAATCCAGAAAATTGGCTGAAAACGACTAAATATCAAGGAGTCATTGGGCGAATCTCTCTGGAACTGAAATCGGAATGCTCACTGACATTTCCCCTATCTGAAAGTCTGATAAACGCCGGAAAAATGACTAAGTCCAAGAAAAAAATTTTTTCAACTTTTTTCAATTTTACCCCCGTGGGATATATATTCTACCCACACACATTTGGAACTCTCCTGGGGTACCCTCACACATATTATTCCCTCATTTAGTGGATATTTTCACAAAAAAGTGAAATTTTCAAAAATCCAAAATATTGGCTGAAAACGACTAAATATCAAGGACTCATTGGGCGAATCGCTCTGGAACTGAAATCGGAACGCTCACTGACATTTCCCCTATCTGAAAGTCTGATAAACGCCGGAAAAATGACTAAGTCCAAAAAAAAATTTTTTAAACTTTTTTCAATTTTACCCCCGTGGGATATATATTCTACCCACACACATTTGGAACTCTCCTGGGGTACCCACACACATATTATTCCCTCATTTAGTGGATATTTTCACAAAAAAGTGAAATTTTCAAAAATCCAAAATATTGGCTGAAAACGACTAAATATCACGGAGTCATTGGGCGAATCGCTCTGGAACTGAAATCGGAACGCTCACTGACATTTCCCCTATCTGAAAGTCTGATAAACGCCGGAAAAATGACTAAGTCCAAAAAAAAAATTTTTTAAATTTTTTTCAATTTTACCCCCGTGGGATATATATTCTACCCACACACATTTGGAACTCTCCTGGAGTACCCTCACACATATTATTCCCTCATTTAGTGGATATTTTCACAAAAAAGTGAAATTTTCAAAAATCCAAAATATTGGCTGAAAACGACTAAATATCAAGGACTCATTGGGTGAATCGCTCTGGAACTGAAATCGGAATGCTCACTGACATTTCCCCTATCTGAAAGTCTGATAAACGCCGGAAAAATGACTAAGTCCAAAAAAAAATTTTTTTCAACTTTTTTTAATTTTACCCCCGTGAGATATATATTCTACCCACACACATTTGGAACTCTCCTGGGGTACCCTCACACATATTATTCCCTCATTTAGTGGATATTTTCACAAAAAAGTGAAATTTTCAAAAATCCAGAAAATTGGCTGAAAACGACTAAATATCAAGGAGTCATTGGGCGAATCGCTCTGGAACTGAAATCGGAACGCTCACTGACATTTCCCCTATCTGAAAGTCTGATAAACGCCGGAAAAATGACTAAGTCCAAAAAAAAAATTTATTTAACTTTTTTCAATTTTACCCCCGTGGGATATATATTCTACCCACACACATTTGGAACTCTCCTGGGGTACCCTCACACATATTATTCCCTCATTTAGTGGATATTTTCACAAAAAAGTGAAATTTTCAAAAATCTAAAATATTGGCTGAAAACGACTAAATATGAAGGACTCATTGGGCGAATCGCTCTGGAACTGAAATCGGAATGCTCACTGACATTTCCCCTATCTGAAAGTCTGATAAACGCCGGAAAAATGACTAAGTCCAAGAAAAAAATTTTTTCAACTTTTTTCAATTTTACCCCCGTGGGATATATATTCTACCCACACACATTTGGAACTCTCCTGGGGTACCCTCACACATATTATTCCCTCATTTAGTGGATATTTTCACAAAAAAGTGAAATTTTCAAAAATCCAGAAAATTGGCTGAAAACGACTAAATATCAAGGAGTCATTGGGCGAATCGCTCTGGAACTGAAATCGGAACGCTCACTGACATTTCCCCTATCTGAAAGTCTGATAAACGCCGGAAAAATGACTAAGTCCAAAAAAAAATTTTTTAAACTTTTTTCAATTTTACCCCCGTGGGATATGTATTCTACCCACACACATTTGGAACTCTCCTGGAGTACCCTCACACATATTATTCCCTCATTTAGTGGATATTTACACAAAAAAGTGAAATTTTCAAAAATCCAAAATATTGGCTGAAAACGACTAAATATCAAGGACTCATTGGGTGAATCGCTCTGGAACTGAAATCGGAACGCTCACTGACATTTCCCCTATCTGAAAGTCTGATAAACGCCGGAAAAATGACTAAGTCCAAAAAAAAAATTTTTTAAACTTTTTTCAATTTTACCCCCGTGGGATATATATTCTACCCACACACATTTGGAACTCTCCTGGAGTACCCTCACACATATTATTCCCTCATTTAGTGGATATTTTCACAAAAAAGTGAAATTTTCAAAAATCCAAAATATTGGCTGAAAACGACTAAATATCACGGAGTCATTGGGCGAATCGCTCTGGAACTGAAATCGGAACGCTCACTGACATTTCCCCTATCTGAAAGTCTGATAAACGCCGGAAAAATGACTAAGTCCAAAAAAAAAATTTTTAAAATTTTTTTCAATTTTACCCCCGTGGGATATATATTCTACCCACACACATTTGGAACTCTCCTGGGGTACCCTCACACATATTATTCCCTCATTTAGTGGATATTTTCACAAAAAAGTGATATTTTCAAAAATCCAAAATATTGGCTGAAAACGACTAAATATCAAGGTCTCATTGTGCGAATCGCTCTGGAACTGAAATCGGAACGCTCACTCACATTTCCCCTATCTGAAAGTCTGATAAACGCCGGAAAAATGACTAAGTCCAAAAAAAAATTTTTTTCAACTTTTTTTAATTTTACCCCCGTGAGATATATATTCTACCCACACACATTTGGAACTCTCCTGGGGTACCTTCACACATATTATTCCCTCATTTAGTGGATATTTTCACAAAAAAGTGAAATTTTCAAAAATCCAGAAAATTGGCTGAAAACGACTAAATATCAAGGAGTCATTGGGCGAATCGCTCTGGAACTGAAATCGGAACGCTCACTGACATTTCCCCTATCTGAAAGTCTGATAAACGCCGGAAAAATGACTAAGTCCAAAAAAAAAATTTTTTTAACTTTTTTCAATTTTACCCCCGTGGGATATATATTCTACCCACACACATTTGGAACTCTCCTGGGGTACCCTCACACATATTATTCCCTCATTTAGTGGATATTTTCACAAAAAAGTGAAATTTTCAAAAATCTAAAATACTGGCTGAAAACGACTAAATATGAAGGACTCATTGGGCGAATCGCTCTGGAACTGAAATCGGAATGCTCACTGACATTTCCCCTATCTGAAAGTCTGATAAACGCCGGAAAAATGACTAAGTCCAAGAAAAAAATTTTTTCAACTTTTTTCAATTTTACCCCCGTGGGATATATATTCTACCCACACACATTTGGAACTCTCCTGGGGTACCCTCACACATATTATTCCCTCATTTAGTGGATATTTTCACAAAAAAGTGAAATTTTCAAAAATCCAAAATATTGGCTGAAAACGACTAAATATCAAGGACTCATTGGGCGAATCGCTCTGGAACTGAAATCGGAACGCTCACTGACATTTCCCCTATCTGAAAGTCTGATAAACGCCGGAAAAATGACTAAGTCCAAAAAAAAAATTTTTTAAACTTTTTTCAATTTTACCCCCGTGGGATATATATTCTACCCACACACATTTGGAACTCTCCTGGAGTACCCTCACACATATTATTCCCTCATTTAGTGGATATTTTCACAAAAAAGTGAAATTTTCAAAAATCCAAAATATTGGCTGAAAACGACTAAATATCACGGAGTCATTGGGCGAATCGCTCTGGAACTGAAATCGGAACGCTCACTGACATTTCCCCTATCTGAAAGTCTGATAAACGCCGGAAAAATGACTAAGTCCAAAAAAAAAATTTTTAAAATTTTTTTCAATTTTACCCCCGTGGGATATATATTCTACCCACACACATTTGGAACTCTCCTGGGGTACCCTCACACATATTATTCCCTCATTTAGTGGATATTTTCACAAAAAAGTGATATTTTCAAAAATCCAAAATATTGGCTGAAAACGACTAAATATCAAGGTCTCATTGTGCGAATCGCTCTGGAACTGAAATCGGAACGCTCACTCACATTTCCCCTATCTGAAAGTCTGATAAACGCCGGAAAAATGACTAAGTCCAAAAAAAAATTTTTTTCAACTTTTTTTAATTTTACCCCCGTGAGATATATATTCTACCCACACACATTTGGAACTCTCCTGGGGTACCTTCACACATATTATTCCCTCATTTAGTGGATATTTTCACAAAAAAGTGAAATTTTCAAAAATCCAGAAAATTGGCTGAAAACGACTAAATATCAAGGAGTCATTGGGCGAATCGCTCTGGAACTGAAATCGGAACGCTCACTGACATTTCCCCTATCTGAAAGTCTGATAAACGCCGGAAAAATGACTAAGTCCAAAAAAAAAATTTTTTTAACTTTTTTCAATTTTACCCCCGTGGGATATATATTCTACCCACACACATTTGGAACTCTCCTGGGGTACCCTCACACATATTATTCCCTCATTTAGTGGATATTTTCACAAAAAAGTGAAATTTTCAAAAATCTAAAATACTGGCTGAAAACGACTAAATATGAAGGACTCATTGGGCGAATCGCTCTGGAACTGAAATCGGAATGCTCACTGACATTTCCCCTATCTGAAAGTCTGATAAACGCCGGAAAAATGACTAAGTCCAAGAAAAAAATTTTTTCAACTTTTTTCAATTTTACCCCCGTGGGATATATATTCTACCCACACACATTTGGAACTCTCCTGGGGTACCCTCACACATATTATTCCCTCATTTAGTGGATATTTTCACAAAAAAGTGAAATTTTCAAAAATCCAAAATATTGGCTGAAAACGACTAAATATCAAGGACTCATTGGGCGAATCGCTCTGGAACTGAAATCGGAACGCTCACTGACATTTCCCCTATCTGAAAGTCTGATAAACGCCGGAAAAATGACTAAGTCCAAAAAAAAAATTTTTTAAACTTTTTTCAATTTTACCCCCGTGGGATATATATTCTACCCACACACATTTGGAACTCTCCTGGGGTACCCTCACACATATTATTCCCTCATTTAGTGGATATTTTCACAAAAAAGTGAAATTTTCAAAAATCCAAAATATTGGCTGAAAACGACTAAATATCAAGGACTCATTGGGCGAATCGCTCTGGAACTGAAATCGGAATGCTCACTGACATTTCCCCTATCTGAAAGTCTGATAAACGCCGGAAAAATGACTAAGTCCAAAAAAAAAATTTTTTAAACTTTTTTCAATTTTACCCCCGTGGGATATATATTCTACCCACACACATTTTTAACTCTCCTGGAGTACCCTCACACATATTATTCCCTCATTTAGTGGATATTTACACAAAAAAGTGAAATTTTCAAAAATCCAAAATATTGGCTGAAAACGACTAAATATCAAGGACTCATTGGGCGAATCGCTCTGGAACTGAAATCGGAACGCTCACTGACATTTCCCCTATCTGAAAGTCTGATAAACGCCGGAAAAATGACTAAGTCCAAAAAAAAAATTTTTTAAACTTTTTTCAATTTTACCCCCGTGGGATATATATTCTACCCACACACATTTGGAACTCTCCTGGGGTACCCTCACACATATTATTCCCTCATTTAGTGGATATTTTCACAAAAAAGTGAAATTTTCAAAACTCCAGAAAATTGGCTGAAAACGACTAAATATCAAGGAGTCATTGCGCGAATCGCTCTGGAACTGAAATCGGAACGCTCACTGACATTTCCCCTATCTGAAAGTCTGATAAACGCCGTAAAAATGATTAAGTCCAAAAAAAAAATTTTTTTAACTTTTTTCAATTTTACCCCCGTGGGATATATATTCTACCCACACACATTTGGAACTCTCCTGGGGTACCCTCACACATATTATTCCCTCATTTAGTGGATATTTTCACAAAAAAGTGAAATTTTCAAAAATCCAAAATATTGGCTGAAAACGACTAAATATCAAGGACTCATTGGGCGAATCGCTCTGGAACTGAAATCGGAACGCTCACTGACATTTCCCCTATCTGAAAGTCTGATAAACGCCGGAAAAATGACTAAGTCCAAAAAAAAAATTTTTTAAACTTTTTTCAATTTTACCCCCGTGGGATATATATTCTACCCACACACATTTGGAACTCTCCTGGGGTACCCTCACACATATTATTCCCTCATTTAGTGGATATTTTCACAAAAAAGTGAAATTTTCAAAACTCCAGAAAATTGGCTGAAAACGACTAAATATCAAGGAGTCATTGCGCGAATCGCTCTGGAACTGAAATCGGAACGCTCACTGACATTTCCCCTATCTGAAAGTCTGATAAACGCCGTAAAAATGATTAAGTCCAAAAAAAAAATTTTTTTAACTTTTTTCAATTTTACCCCCGTGGGATATATATTCTACCCACACACATTTGGAACTCTCCTGGGGTACCCTCACACATATTATTCCCTCATTTAGTGGATATTTTCACAAAAAAGTGAAATTTTCAAAAATCCAAAATATTGGCTGAAAACGACTAAATATCAAGGACTCATTGGGCGAATCGCTCTGGAACTGAAATCGGAATGCTCACTGACATTTACCCTATCTGAAAGTCTGATAAACGCCGGAAAAATGACTAAGTCCAAGAAAAAAATTTTTTCAACTTTTTTCAATTTTACCCCCGTGGGATATATATTCTACCCACACACATTTGGAACTCTCCTGGGGTACCCTCACACATATTATTCCCTCATTTAGTGGATATTTTCACAAAAAAGTGAAATTTTCAAAAATCCAAAATATTGGCTGAAAACGACTAAATATCAAGGACTCATTGGGCGAATCGCTCTGGAACTGAAATCGGAATGCTCACTGACATTTCCCCTATCTGAAAGTCTGATAAACGCCGGAAAAATGACTAAGTCCAAAAAAAAAATTTTTTAAACTTTTTTCAATTTTACCCCCGTGGGATATATATTCTACCCACACACATTTGGAACTCTCCTGGGGTACCCTCACACATATTATTCCCTCATTTAGTGGATATTTTCACAAAAAAGTGAAATTTTCAAAACTCCAGAAAATTGGCTGAAAACGACTAAATATCAAGGAGTCATTGCGCGAATCGCTCTGGAACTGAAATCGGAACGCTCACTGACATTTCCCCTATCTGAAAGTCTGATAAACGCCGGAAAAATGACTAAGTCCAAGAAAAAAATTTTTTCAACTTTTTTCAATTTTACCCCCGTGGGATATATATTCTACCCACACACATTTGGAACTCTCCTGGGGTACCCTCACACATATTATTCCCTCATTTAGTGGATATTTTCACAAAAAAGTGAAATTTTCAAAAATCCAAAATATTGGCTGAAAACGACTAAATATCAAGGACTCATTGGGCGAATCGCTCTGGAACTGAAATCGGAATGCTCACTGACATTTCCCCTATCTGAAAGTCTGATAAACGCCGGAAAAATGACTAAGTCCAAAAAAAAAATTTTTTAAACTTTTTTCAATTTTACCCCCGTGGGATATATATTCTACCCACACACATTTGGAACTCTCCTGGGGTACCCTCACACATATTATTCCCTCATTTAGTGGATATTTTCACAAAAAAGTGAAATTTTCAAAACTCCAGAAAATTGGCTGAAAACGACTAAATATCAAGGAGTCATTGCGCGAATCGCTCTGGAACTGAAATCGGAACGCTCACTGACATTTCCCCTATCTGAAAGTCTGATAAACGCCGGAAAAATGACTAAGTCCAAGAAAAAAATTTTTTCAACTTTTTTCAATTTTACCCCCGTGGGATATATATTCTACCCACACACATTTGGAACTCTCCTGGGGTACCCTCACACATATTATTCCCTCATTTAGTGGATATTTTCACAAAAAAGTGAAATTTTCAAAAATCCAAAATATTGGCTGAAAACGACTAAATATCAAGGACTCATTGGGCGAATCGCTCTGGAACTGAAATCGGAACGCTCACTGACATTTCCCCTATCTGAAAGTCTGATAAACGCCGGAAAAATGACTAAGTCCAAAAAAAAATTTTTTCAATTTTTTTTCAATTTTACCCCCGTGGGATATATATTCTACCCACACACATTTGGAACTCTCCTGGGGTACCCTCACACATATTATTCCCTCATTTAGTGGATATTTTCACAAAAAAGTGATATTTTCAAAAATCCAAAATATTGGCTGAAAACGACTAAATATCAAGGACTCATTGGGCGAATCGCTCTGGAACTGAAATCGGAACGCTCACTCACATTTCCCCTATCTGAAAGTCTGATAAATGCCGGAAAAATGACTAAGTCCAAAAAAAAATTTTTTTCAACTTTTTTTAATTTTACCCCCGTGAGATATATATTCTACCCACACACATTTGGAACTCTCCTGGGGTACCCTCACACATATTATTCCCTCATTTAGTGGATATTTTCACAAAAAAGTGAAATTTTCAAAAATCCAAAATATTGGCTGAAAACGACTAAATATCAAGGACTCATTGGGCGAATCGCTCTGGAACTGAAATCGGAATGCTCACTGACATTTCCCCTATCTGAAAGTCTGATAAACGCCGGAAAAATGACTAAGTCCAAAAAAAAAATTTTTTAAACTTTTTTCAATTTTACCCCCGTGGGATATATATTCTACCCACACACATTTTTAACTCTCCTGGAGTACCCTCACACATATTATTCCCTCATTTAGTGGATATTTACACAAAAAAGTGAAATTTTCAAAAATCCAAAATATTGGCTGAAAACGACTAAATATCAAGGACTCATTGGGCGAATCGCTCTGGAACTGAAATCGGAACGCTCACTGACATTTCCCCTATCTGAAAGTCTGATAAACGCCGGAAAAATGACTAAGTCCAAAAAAAAAAATTTTTAATCTTTTTTCAATTTTACCCCCGTGGGATATATATTCTACCCACACACATTTGGAACTCTCCTGGGGTACCCTCACACATATTATTCCCTCATTTAGTGGATATTTTCACAAAAAAGTGAAATTTTCAAAACTCCAGAAAATTGGCTGAAAACGACTAAATATCAAGGAGTCATTGCGCGAATCGCTCTGGAACTGAAATCGGAACGCTCACTGACATTTCCCCTATCTGAAAGTCTGATAAACGCCGGAAAAATGACTAAGTCCAAGAAAAAAATTTTTTCAACTTTTTTCAATTTTACCCCCGTGGGATATATATTCTACCCACACACATTTGGAACTCTCCTGGGGTACCTTCACACATATTATTCCCTCATTTAGTGGATATTTTCACAAAAAAGTGAAATTTTCAAAAATCCAAAATATTGGCTGAAAACGACTAAATATCAAGGACTCATTGGGCGAATCGCTCTGGAACTGAAATCGGAATGCTCACTGACATTTACCCTATCTGAAAGTCTGATAAACGCCGGAAAAATGACTAAGTCCAAGAAAAAAATTTTTTCAACTTTTTTCAATTTTACCCCCGTGGGATATATATTCTACCCACACACATTTGGAACTCTCCTGGGGTACCCTCACACATATTATTCCCTCATTTAGTGGATATTTTCACAAAAAAGTGAAATTTTCAAAAATCCAAAATATTGGCTGAAAACGACTAAATATCAAGGACTCATTGGGCGAATCGCTCTGGAACTGAAATCGGAATGCTCACTGACATTTCCCCTATCTGAAAGTCTGATAAACGCCGGAAAAATGACTAAGTCCAAAAAAAAAATTTTTTAAACTTTTTTCAATTTTACCCCCGTGGGATATATATTCTACCCACACACATTTGGAACTCTCCTGGGGTACCCTCACACATATTATTCCCTCATTTAGTGGATATTTTCACAAAAAATTGAAATTTTCAAAACTCCAGAAAATTGGCTGAAAACGACTAAATATCAAGGAGTCATTGCGCGAATCGCTCTGGAACTGAAATCGGAACGCTCACTGACATTTCCCCTATCTGAAAGTCTGATAAACGCCGGAAAAATGACTAAGTCCAAGAAAAAAAATTTTTCAACTTTTTTCAATTTTACCCCCGTGGGATATATATTCTACCCACACACATTTGGAACTCTCCTGGGGTACCCTCACACATATTATTCCCTCATTTAGTGGATATTTTCACAAAAAAGTGAAATTTTCAAAAATCCAAAATATTGGCTGAAAACGACTAAATATCAAGGACTCATTGGGCGAATCGCTCTGGAACTGAAATCGGAACGCTCACTGACATTTCCCCTATCTGAAAGTCTGATAAACGCCGGAAAAATGACTAAGTCCAAAAAAAAATTTTTTAAATTTTTTTTCAATTTTACCCCCGTGGGATATATATTCTACCCACACACATTTGGAACTCTCCTGGGGTACCCTCACACATATTATTCCCTCATTTAGTGGATATTTTCACAAAAAAGTGATATTTTCAAAAATCCAAAATATTGGCTGAAAACGACTAAATATCAAGGACTCATTGGGCGAATCGCTCTGGAACTGAAATCGGAACGCTCACTCACATTTCCCCTATCTGAAAGTCTGATAAATGCCGGAAAAATGACTAAGTCCAAAAAAAAATTTTTTTCAACTTTTTTTAATTTTACCCCCGTGAGATATATATTCTACCCACACACATTTGGAACTCTCCTGGGGTACCCTCACACATATTATTCCCTCATTTAGTGGATATTTTCACAAAAAAGTGAAATTTTCAAAAATCCAAAATATTGGCTGAAAACGACTAAATATCAAGGACTCATTGGGCGAATCGCTCTGGAACTGAAATCGGAATGCTCACTGACATTTCCCCTATCTGAAAGTCTGATAAACGCCGGAAAAATGACTAAGTCCAAAAAAAAAATTTTTTAAACTTTTTTCAATTTTACCCCCGTGGGATATATATTCTACCCACACACATTTTTAACTCTCCTGGAGTACCCTCACACATATTATTCCCTCATTTAGTGGATATTTACACAAAAAAGTGAAATTTTCAAAAATCCAAAATATTGGCTGAAAACGACTAAATATCAAGGACTCATTGGGCGAATCGCTCTGGAACTGAAATCGGAACGCTCACTGACATTTCCCCTATCTGAAAGTCTGATAAACGCCGGAAAAATGACTAAGTCCAAAAAAAAAAATTTTTAATCTTTTTTCAATTTTACCCCCGTGGGATATATATTCTACCCACACACATTTGGAACTCTCCTGGGGTACCCTCACACATATTATTCCCTCATTTAGTGGATATTTTCACAAAAAAGTGAAATTTTCAAAAATCCAGAAAATTGGCTGAAAACGACTAAATATCAAGGAGTCATTGCGCGAATCGCTCTGGAACTGAAATCGGAACGCTCACTGACATTTCCCCTATCTGAAAGTCTGATAAACGCCGGAAAAATGACTAAGTCCAAGAAAAAAATTTTTTCAACTTTTTTCAATTTTACCCCCGTGGGATATATATTCTACCCACACACATTTGGAACTCTCCTGGGGTACCCTCACACATATTATTCCCTCATTTAGTGGATATTTTCACAAAAAAGTGAAATTTTCAAAAATCCAAAATATTGGCTGAAAACGACTAAATATCAAGGACTCATTGGGCGAATCGCTCTGGAACTGAAATCGGAACGCTCACTGACATTTCCCCTATCTGAAAGTCTGATAAACGCCGGAAAAATGACTAAGTCCAAAAAAAAATTTTTTAAATTTTTTTTCAATTTTACCCCCGTGGGATATATATTCTACCCACACACATTTGGAACTCTCCTGGGGTACCCTCACACATATTATTCCCTCATTTAGTGGATATTTTCACAAAAAAGTGATATTTTCAAAAATCCAAAATAATGGCTGAAAACGACTAAATATCAAGGACTCATTGGGCGAATCGCTCTGGAACTGAAATCGGAACGCTCACTCACATTTCCCATATCTGAAAGTCTGATAAACGCCGGAAAAATGACTAAGTCCAAAAAAAAATTTTTTTCAACTTTTTTTAATTTTACCCCCGTGAGATATATATTCTACCCACACACATTTGGAACTCTCCTGGGGTACCCTCACACATATTATTCCCTCATTTAGTGGATATTTTCACAAAAAAGTGAAATTTTCAAAAATCCAGAAAATTGGCTGAAAACGACTAAATATCAAGGAGTCATTGGGCGAATCGCTCTGGAACTGAAATCGGAACGCTCACTGACATTTCCCCTATCTGAAAGTCTGATAAACGCCGGAAAAATGACTAAGTCCCAAAAAAAATTTTTTTTAACTTTTTTCAATTTTACCCCCGTGGGATATATATTCTACCCACACACATTTGGAACTCTCCTGGGGTACCCACACACATATAATTCCCTCATTTAGTGGATATTTTCACAAAAAAGTGAAATTTTCAAAAATCCAAAATATTGGCTGAAAACGACTAAATATCAAGGACTCATTGGGCGAATCGCTCTGGAACTGAAATCGGAACGCTCACTGACATTTCCCCTATCTGAAAGTCTGATAAACGCCGGAAAAATGACTAAGTCCAAAAAAAAAATTTTTTAAACTTTTTTCAATTTTACCCCCGTGGGATATATATTCTACCCACACACATTTGGAACTCTCCTGGAGTACCCTCACACATATTATTCCCTCATTTAGTGGATATTTACACAAAAAAGTGAAATTTTCAAAAATCCAAAATATTGGCTGAAAACGACTAAATATCAAGGACTCATTGGGCGAATCGCTCTGGAACTGAAATCGGAACGCTCACTGACATTTCCCCTATCTGAAAGTCTGATAAACGCCGGAAAAATGACTAAGTCCAAAAAAAAAATTTTTTAAACTTTTTTCAATTTTACCCCCGTGGGATATATATTCTACCCACACACATTTGGAACTCTCCTGGGGTACCCTCACACATATTATTCCCTCATTTAGTGGATATTTTCACAAAAAAGTGAAATTTTCAAAAATCCAAAATATTGGCTGAAAACGACTAAATATCAAGGACTCATTGGGCGAATCGCTCTGGAACTGAAATCGGAACGCTCACTGACATTTCCCCTATCTGAAAGTCTGATAAACGCCGGAAAAATGACTAAGTCCAAAAAAAAAATGTTTAAAATTTTTTTCAATTTTACCCACGTGGGATATATATTCTACCCACACACATTTGGAACTCTCCTGGGGTACCCTCACACATATTATTCCCTCATTTAGTGGATATTTTCACAAAAAAGTGAAATTTTCAAAAATCCAAAATATTGGCTGAAAACGACTAAATATCAAGGACTCATTGGGCGAATCGCTCTGGAACTGAAATCGGAACGCTCACTGACATTTCCCCTATCTGAAAGTCTGATAAACGCCGGAAAAATGACTAAGTCCAAAAAAAAAATGTTTAAAATTTTTTTCAATTTTACCCACGTGGGATATATATTCTACCCACACACATTTGGAACTCTCCTGGGGTACCCTCACACATATTATTCCCTCATTTAGTGGATATTTTCACAAAAAAGTGAAATTTTCAAAAATCCAAAATATTGGCTGAAAACGACTAAATATCAAGGACTCATTGGGCGAATCGCTCTGGAACTGAAATCGGAACGCTCACTCACATTTCCCCTATCTGAAAGTCTGATAAATGCCGGAAAAATGACTAAGTCCAAAAAAAAATTTTTTTCAACTTTTTTTAATTTTACCCCCGTGAGATATATATTCTACCCACACACATTTGGAACTCTCCTGGGGTACCCTCACACATATTATTCCCTCATTTAGTGGATATTTTCACAAAAAAGTGAAATTTTCAAAAATCCAGAAAATTGGCTGAAAACGACTAAATATCAAGGAGTCATTGGGCGAATCGCTCTGGAACTGAAATCGGAACGCTCACTGACATTTCCCCTATCTGAAAGTCTGATAAACGCCGGAAAAATGACTAAGTCCAAGAAAAAAATTTTTTCAACTTTTTTCAATTTTACCCCCGTGGGATATATATTCTACCCACACACATTTGGAACTCTCCTGGGGTACCCTCACACATATAATTCCCTCATTTAGTGGATATTTTCACAAAAAAGTGAAATTTTCAAAAATCCAAAATATTGGCTGAAAACGACTAAATATCAAGGACTCATTGGGCGAATCGCTCTGGAACTGAAATCGGAACGCTCACTGACATTTCCCCTATCTGAAAGTCTGATAAACGCCGGAAAAATGACTAAGTCCAAAAAAAAAATTTTTTAAACTTTTTTCAATTTTACCCCCGTGGGATATATATTCTACCCACACACATTTGGAACTCTCCTGGAGTACCCTCACACATATTATTCCCTCATTTAGTGGATATTTACACAAAAAAGTGAAATTTTCAAAAATCCAAAATATTGGCTGAAAACGACTAAATATCAAGGACTCATTGGGCAAATCGCTCCGGAACTGAAATCGGAACGCTCACTGACATTTCCCCTATCTGAAAGTCTGATAAACGCCGGAAAAATGACTAAGTCCAAAAAAAAAATTTTTTAAACTTTTTTCAATTTTACCCCCGTGGGATATATATTCTACCCACACACATTTGGAACTCTCCTGGGGTACCCTCACACATATTATTCCCTCATTTAGTGGATATTTTCACAAAAAAGTGAAATTTTCAAAAATCCAAAATATTGGCTGAAAACGACTAAATATCAAGGACTCATTGGGCGAATCGCTCTGGAACTGAAATCGGAACGCTCACTGACATTTCCCCTATCTGAAAGTCTGATTAACGCCGGAAAAATGACTAAGTCCAAAAAAAAATTTTTTTCAACTTTTTTTAATTTTACCCACGTGGGATATATATTCTACGCACACACATTTGGAACTCTCCTGGGGTACCCTCACACATATTATTCCCTCATTTAGTGGATATTTTCACAAAAAAGTGAAATTTTCAAAAATCCAGAAAATTGGCTGAAAACGACTAAATATCAAGGAGTCATTGCGCGAATCGCTCTGGAACTGAAATCGGAACGCTCACTGACATTTCCCCTATCTGAAAGTCTGATAAACGCCGGAAAAATGACTAAGTCCAAGAAAAAAATTTTTTCAACTTTTTTCAATTTTACCCCCGTGGGATATATATTCTACCCACACACATTTGGAACTCTCCTGGGGTACCCTCACACATATTATTCCCTCATTTAGTGGATATTTTCACAAAAAAGTGAAATTTTCAAAAATCCAAAATATTGGCTGAAAACGACTAAATATCAAGGACTCATTGGGCGAATCGCTCTGGAACTGAAATCGGAACGCTCACTGACATTTCCCCTATCTGAAAGTCTGATAAATGCCGGAAAAATGACTAAGTCCAAAAAAAAAATTTTTAAATTTTTTTTCAATTTTACCCACGTGGGATATATATTCTACCCACACACATTTGGAACTCTCCTGGGGTACCCTCACACATATTATTCCCTCATTTAGTGGATATTTTCACAAAAAAGTGAAATTTTCAAAAATCCAAAATATTGGCTGAAAACGACTAAATATCAAGGACTCATTGGGCGAATCGCTCTGGAACTGAAATCGGAACGCTCACTGACATTTCCCCTATCTGAAAGTCTGATAAACGCCGGAAAAATGACTAAGTCCAAAAAAAAAATGTTTAAAATTTTTTTCAATTTTACCCACGTGGGATATATATTCTACCCACACACATTTGGAACTCTCCTGGGGTACCCTCACACATATTATTCCCTCATTTAGTGGATATTTTCACAAAAAAGTGAAATTTTCAAAAATCCAAAATATTGGCTGAAAACGACTAAATATCAAGGACTCATTGGGCGAATCGCTCTGGAACTGAAATCGGAACGCTCACTGACATTTCCCCTATCTGAAAGTCTGATAAACGCCGGAAAAATGACTAAGTCCAAAAAAAAAATGTTTAAAATTTTTTTCAATTTTACCCACGTGGGATATATATTCTACCCACACACATTTGGAACTCTCCTGGGGTACCCTCACACATATTATTCCCTCATTTAGTGGATATTTTCACAAAAAAGTGAAATTTTCAAAAATCCAAAATATTGGCTGAAAACGACTAAATATCAAGGACTCATTGGGCGAATCGCTCTGGAACTGAAATCGGAACGCTCACTCACATTTCCCCTATCTGAAAGTCTGATAAATGCCGGAAAAATGACTAAGTCCAAAAAAAAATTTTTTTCAACTTTTTTTAATTTTACCCCCGTGAGATATATATTCTACCCACACACATTTGGAACTCTCCTGGGGTACCCTCACACATATTATTCCCTCATTTAGTGGATATTTTCACAAAAAAGTGAAATTTTCAAAAATCCAGAAAATTGGCTGAAAACGACTAAATATCAAGGAGTCATTGGGCGAATCGCTCTGGAACTGAAATCGGAACGCTCACTGACATTTCCCCTATCTGAAAGTCTGATAAACGCCGGAAAAATGACTAAGTCCAAGAAAAAAATTTTTTCAACTTTTTTCAATTTTACCCCCGTGGGATATATATTCTACCCACACACATTTGGAACTCTCCTGGGGTACCCTCACACATATTATTCCCTCATTTAGTGGATATTTTCACAAAAAAGTGAAATTTTCAAAAATCCAAAATATTGGCTGAAAACGACTAAATATCAAGGACTCATTGGGCGAATCGCTCTGGAACTGAAATCGGAACGCTCACTGACATTTCCCCTATCTGAAAGTCTGATAAACGCCGGAAAAATGACTAAGTCCAAAAAAAAAATTTTTTAAACTTTTTTCAATTTTACCCCCGTGGGATATATATTCTACCCACACACATTTGGAACTCTCCTGGAGTACCCTCACACATATTATTCCCTCATTTAGTGGATATTTACACAAAAAAGTGAAATTTTCAAAAATCCAAAATATTGGCTGAAAACGACTAAATATCAAGGACTCATTGGGCGAATCGCTCCGGAACTGAAATCGGAACGCTCACTGACATTTCCCCTATCTGAAAGTCTGATAAACGCCGGAAAAATGACTAAGTCCAAAAAAAAAATTTTTTAAACTTTTTTCAATTTTACCCCCGTGGGATATATATTCTACCCACACACATTTGGAACTCTCCTGGGGTACCCTCACACATATTATTCCCTCATTTAGTGGATATTTTCACAAAAAAGTGAAATTTTCAAAAATCCAAAATATTGGCTGAAAACGACTAAATATCAAGGACTCATTGGGCGAATCGCTCTGGAACTGAAATCGGAACGCTCACTGACATTTCCCCTATCTGAAAGTCTGATTAACGCCGGAAAAATGACTAAGTCCAAAAAAAAATTTTTTTCAACTTTTTTTAATTTTACCCCCGTGGGATATATATTCTACGCACACACATTTGGAACTCTCCTGGGGTACCCTCACACATATTATTCCCTCATTTAGTGGATATTTTCACAAAAAAGTGAAATTTTCAAAAATCCAGAAAATTGGCTGAAAACGACTAAATATCAAGGAGTCATTGCGCGAATCGCTCTGGAACTGAAATCGGAACGCTCACTGACATTTCCCCTATCTGAAAGTCTGATAAACGCCGGAAAAATGACTAAGTCCAAGAAAAAAATTTTTTCAACTTTTTTCAATTTTACCCCCGTGGGATATATATTCTACCCACACACATTTGGAACTCTCCTGGGGTACCCTCACACATATTATTCCCTCATTTAGTGGATATTTTCACAAAAAAGTGAAATTTTCAAAAATCCAAAATATTGGCTGAAAACGACTAAATATCAAGGACTCATTGGGCGAATCGCTCTGGAACTGAAATCGGAACGCTCACTGACATTTCCCCTATCTGAAAGTCTGATAAATGCCGGAAAAATGACTAAGTCCAAAAAAAAAATTTTTAAATTTTTTTTCAATTTTACCCACGTGGGATATATATTCTACCCACACACATTTGGAACTCTCCTGGGGTACCCTCACACATATTATTCCCTCATTTAGTGGATATTTTCACAAAAAAGTGAAATTTTCAAAAATCCAAAATATTGGCTGAAAACGACTAAATATCAAGGACTCATTGGGCGAATCGCTCTGGAACTGAAATCGGAACGCTCACTCACATTTCCCCTATCTGAAAGTCTGATAAACGCCGGAAAAATGACTAAGTCCAAAAAAAAAATTTTTAAAATTTTTTTCAATTTTACCCCCGTGGGATATATATTCTACCCACACACATTTGGAACTCTCCTGGGGTACCCTCACACATATTATTCCCTCATTTAGTGGATATTTTCACAAAAAAGTGAAATTTTCAAAAATCCAGAAAATTGGCTGAAAACGACTAAATATCAAGGAGTCATTGGGCGAATCGCTCTGGAACTGAAATCGGAATGCTCACTGACATTTCCCCTATCTGAAAGTCTGATAAACGCCGGAAAAATGACTAAGTCCAAGAAAAAAATGTTTTCAACTTTTTTCAATTTTACCCCCGTGGGATATATATTCTACCCACACACATTTGGAACTCTCCTGGGGTACCCTCACACATATTATTCCCTCATTTAGTGGATATTTTCACAAAAAAGTGAAATTTTCAAAAATCCAAAATATTGGCTGAAAACGACTAAATATCAAGGACTCATTGGGCGAATCGCTCTGGAACTGAAATCGGAACGCTCACTCACATTTCCCCTATCTGAAAGTCTGATAAACGCCGGAAAAATGACTAAGTCCAAAAAAAAAAATTTTTCAACTTTTTTCAATTTTACCCCCGTGGGATATATATTCTACCCACACACATTTGGAACTCTCCTGGGGTACCCTCACACATATTATTCCCTCATTTAGTGGATATTTTCACAAAAAAGTGAAATTTTCAAAAATCCAAAATATTGGCTGAAAACGACTAAATATCAAGGACTCATTGGGCGAATCGCTCTGGAACTGAAATCGGAACGCTCACTCACATTTCCCCTATCTGAAAGTCTGATAAACGCCGGAAAAATGACTAAGTCCAAAAAAAAAATTTTTTAAACTTTTTTCAATTTTACCCCCGTGGGATATATATTCTACCCACACACATTTGGAACTCTCCTGGGGTACCCTCACACATATTATTCCCTCATTTAGTGGATATTTTCGCAAAAAAGTGAAATTTTCAAAAATCCAGAAAATTGGCTGAAAACGACTAAATATCAAGGAGTCATTGGGCGAATCGCTCTGGAACTGAAATCGGAATGCTCACTGACATTTCCCCTATCTGAAAGTCTGATAAACGCCGGAAATATGACTAAGTCCAAGAAAAAAATGTTTTCAACTTTTTTCAATTTTACCCCCGTGGGATATATATTCTACCCACACACATTTGGAACTCTCCTGGGGTACCCTCACACATATTATTCCCTCATTTAGTGGATATTTTCACAAAAAAGTGAAATTTTCAAAAATCCAAAATATTGGCTGAAAACGACTAAATATCAAGGACTCATTGGGCGAATCGCTCTGGAACTGAAATCGGAACGCTCACTGACATTTCCCCTATCTGAAAGTCTGATAAATGCCGGAAAAATGACTAAGTCCAAAAAAAAAATTTTTAAATTTTTTTTCAATTTTACCCACGTGGGATATATATTCTACCCACACACATTTGGAACTCTCCTGGGGTACCCTCACACATATTATTCCCTCATTTAGTGGATATTTTCACAAAAAAGTGAAATTTTCAAAAATCCAAAATATTGGCTGAAAACGACTAAATATCAAGGACTCATTGGGCGAATCGCTCTGGAACTGAAATCGGAACGCTCACTCACATTTCCCCTATCTGAAAGTCTGATAAACGCCGGAAAAATGACTAAGTCCAAAAAAAAAATTTTTAAAATTTTTTTCAATTTTACCCCCGTGGGATATATATTCTACCCACACACATTTGGAACTCTCCTGGGGTACCCTCACACATATTATTCCCTCATTTAGTGGATATTTTCACAAAAAAGTGAAATTTTCAAAAATCCAGAAAATTGGCTGAAAACGACTAAATATCAAGGAGTCATTGGGCGAATCGCTCTGGAACTGAAATCGGAATGCTCACTGACATTTCCCCTATCTGAAAGTCTGATAAACGCCGGAAAAATGACTAAGTCCAAGAAAAAAATGTTTTCAACTTTTTTCAATTTTACCCCCGTGGGATATATATTCTACCCACACACATTTGGAACTCTCCTGGGGTACCCTCACACATATTATTCCCTCATTTAGTGGATATTTTCACAAAAAAGTGAAATTTTCAAAAATCCAAAATATTGGCTGAAAACGACTAAATATCAAGGACTCATTGGGCGAATCGCTCTGGAACTGAAATCGGAACGCTCACTCACATTTCCCCTATCTGAAAGTCTGATAAACGCCGGAAAAATGACTAAGTCCAAAAAAAAAAATTTTTCAACTTTTTTCAATTTTACCCCCGTGGGATATATATTCTACCCACACACATTTGGAACTCTCCTGGGGTACCCTCACACATATTATTCCCTCATTTAGTGGATATTTTCACAAAAAAGTGAAATTTTCAAAAATCCAAAATATTGGCTGAAAACGACTAAATATCAAGGACTCATTGGGCGAATCGCTCTGGAACTGAAATCGGAACGCTCACTGACATTTCCCCTATCTGAAAGTCTGATAAATGCCGGAAAAATGACTAAGTCCAAAAAAAAAATTTTTAAATTTTTTTTCAATTTTACCCACGTGGGATATATATTCTACCCACACACATTTGGAACTCTCCTGGGGTACCCTCACACATATTATTCCCTCATTTAGTGGATATTTTCACAAAAAAGTGAAATTTTCAAAAATCCAAAATATTGGCTGAAAACGACTAAATATCAAGGACTCATTGGGCGAATCGCTCTGGAACTGAAATCGGAACGCTCACTGACATTTCCCCTATCTGAAAGTCTGATAAACGCCGGAAAAATGACTAAGTCCAAAAAAAAAATGTTTAAAATTTTTTTCAATTTTACCCACGTGGGATATATATTCTACCCACACACATTTGGAACTCTCCTGGGGTACCCTCACACATATTATTCCCTCATTTAGTGGATATTTTCACAAAAAAGTGAAATTTTCAAAAATCCAAAATATTGGCTGAAAACGACTAAATATCAAGGACTCATTGGGCGAATCGCTCTGGAACTGAAATCGGAACGCTCACTGACATTTCCCCTATCTGAAAGTCTGATAAACGCCGGAAAAATGACTAAGTCCAAAAAAAAAATGTTTAAAATTTTTTTCAATTTTACCCACGTGGGATATATATTCTACCCACACACATTTGGAACTCTCCTGGGGTACCCTCACACATATTATTCCCTCATTTAGTGGATATTTTCACAAAAAAGTGAAATTTTCAAAAATCCAAAATATTGGCTGAAAACGACTAAATATCAAGGACTCATTGGGCGAATCGCTCTGGAACTGAAATCGGAACGCTCACTCACATTTCCCCTATCTGAAAGTCTGATAAATGCCGGAAAAATGACTAAGTCCAAAAAAAAATTTTTTTCAACTTTTTTTAATTTTACCCCCGTGAGATATATATTCTACCCACACACATTTGGAACTCTCCTGGGGTACCCTCACACATATTATTCCCTCATTTAGTGGATATTTTCACAAAAAAGTGAAATTTTCAAAAATCCAGAAAATTGGCTGAAAACGACTAAATATCAAGGAGTCATTGGGCGAATCGCTCTGGAACTGAAATCGGAACGCTCACTGACATTTCCCCTATCTGAAAGTCTGATAAACGCCGGAAAAATGACTAAGTCCAAGAAAAAAATTTTTTCAACTTTTTTCAATTTTACCCCCGTGGGATATATATTCTACCCACACACATTTGGAACTCTCCTGGGGTACCCTCACACATATTATTCCCTCATTTAGTGGATATTTTCACAAAAAAGTGAAATTTTCAAAAATCCAAAATATTGGCTGAAAACGACTAAATATCAAGGACTCATTGGGCGAATCGCTCTGGAACTGAAATCGGAACGCTCACTGACATTTCCCCTATCTGAAAGTCTGATAAACGCCGGAAAAATGACTAAGTCCAAAAAAAAAATTTTTTAAACTTTTTTCAATTTTACCCCCGTGGGATATATATTCTACCCACACACATTTGGAACTCTCCTGGAGTACCCTCACACATATTATTCCCTCATTTAGTGGATATTTACACAAAAAAGTGAAATTTTCAAAAATCCAAAATATTGGCTGAAAACGACTAAATATCAAGGACTCATTGGGCGAATCGCTCCGGAACTGAAATCGGAACGCTCACTGACATTTCCCCTATCTGAAAGTCTGATAAACGCCGGAAAAATGACTAAGTCCAAAAAAAAAATTTTTTAAACTTTTTTCAATTTTACCCCCGTGGGATATATATTCTACCCACACACATTTGGAACTCTCCTGGGGTACCCTCACACATATTATTCCCTCATTTAGTGGATATTTTCACAAAAAAGTGAAATTTTCAAAAATCCAAAATATTGGCTGAAAACGACTAAATATCAAGGACTCATTGGGCGAATCGCTCTGGAACTGAAATCGGAACGCTCACTGACATTTCCCCTATCTGAAAGTCTGATTAACGCCGGAAAAATGACTAAGTCCAAAAAAAAATTTTTTTCAACTTTTTTTAATTTTACCCCCGTGGGATATATATTCTACGCACACACATTTGGAACTCTCCTGGGGTACCCTCACACATATTATTCCCTCATTTAGTGGATATTTTCACAAAAAAGTGAAATTTTCAAAAATCCAGAAAATTGGCTGAAAACGACTAAATATCAAGGAGTCATTGCGCGAATCGCTCTGGAACTGAAATCGGAACGCTCACTGACATTTCCCCTATCTGAAAGTCTGATAAACGCCGGAAAAATGACTAAGTCCAAGAAAAAAATTTTTTCAACTTTTTTCAATTTTACCCCCGTGGGATATATATTCTACCCACACACATTTGGAACTCTCCTGGGGTACCCTCACACATATTATTCCCTCATTTAGTGGATATTTTCACAAAAAAGTGAAATTTTCAAAAATCCAAAATATTGGCTGAAAACGACTAAATATCAAGGACTCATTGGGCGAATCGCTCTGGAACTGAAATCGGAACGCTCACTGACATTTCCCCTATCTGAAAGTCTGATAAATGCCGGAAAAATGACTAAGTCCAAAAAAAAAATTTTTAAATTTTTTTTCAATTTTACCCACGTGGGATATATATTCTACCCACACACATTTGGAACTCTCCTGGGGTACCCTCACACATATTATTCCCTCATTTAGTGGATATTTTCACAAAAAAGTGAAATTTTCAAAAATCCAAAATATTGGCTGAAAACGACTAAATATCAAGGACTCATTGGGCGAATCGCTCTGGAACTGAAATCGGAACGCTCACTCACATTTCCCCTATCTGAAAGTCTGATAAACGCCGGAAAAATGACTAAGTCCAAAAAAAAAATTTTTAAAATTTTTTTCAATTTTACCCCCGTGGGATATATATTCTACCCACACACATTTGGAACTCTCCTGGGGTACCCTCACACATATTATTCCCTCATTTAGTGGATATTTTCACAAAAAAGTGAAATTTTCAAAAATCCAGAAAATTGGCTGAAAACGACTAAATATCAAGGAGTCATTGGGCGAATCGCTCTGGAACTGAAATCGGAATGCTCACTGACATTTCCCCTATCTGAAAGTCTGATAAACGCCGGAAAAATGACTAAGTCCAAGAAAAAAATGTTTTCAACTTTTTTCAATTTTACCCCCGTGGGATATATATTCTACCCACACACATTTGGAACTCTCCTGGGGTACCCTCACACATATTATTCCCTCATTTAGTGGATATTTTCACAAAAAAGTGAAATTTTCAAAAATCCAAAATATTGGCTGAAAACGACTAAATATCAAGGACTCATTGGGCGAATCGCTCTGGAACTGAAATCGGAACGCTCACTCACATTTCCCCTATCTGAAAGTCTGATAAACGCCGGAAAAATGACTAAGTCCAAAAAAAAAAATTTTTCAACTTTTTTCAATTTTACCCCCGTGGGATATATATTCTACCCACACACATTTGGAACTCTCCTGGGGTACCCTCACACATATTATTCCCTCATTTAGTGGATATTTTCACAAAAAAGTGAAATTTTCAAAAATCCAAAATATTGGCTGAAAACGACTAAATATCAAGGACTCATTGGGCGAATCGCTCTGGAACTGAAATCGGAACGCTCACTCACATTTCCCCTATCTGAAAGTCTGATAAACGCCGGAAAAATGACTAAGTCCAAAAAAAAAATTTTTTAAACTTTTTTCAATTTTACCCCCGTGGGATATATATTCTACCCACACACATTTGGAACTCTCCTGGGGTACCCTCACACATATTATTCCCTCATTTAGTGGATATTTTCGCAAAAAAGTGAAATTTTCAAAAATCCAGAAAATTGGCTGAAAACGACTAAATATCAAGGAGTCATTGGGCGAATCGCTCTGGAACTGAAATCGGAATGCTCACTGACATTTCCCCTATCTGAAAGTCTGATAAACGCCGGAAATATGACTAAGTCCAAGAAAAAAATGTTTTCAACTTTTTTCAATTTTACCCCCGTGGGATATATATTCTACCCACACACATTTGGAACTCTCCTGGGGTACCCTCACACATATTATTCCCTCATTTAGTGGATATTTTCACAAAAAAGTGAAATTTTCAAAAATCCAAAATATTGGCTGAAAACGACTAAATATCAAGGACTCATTGGGCGAATCGCTCTGGAACTGAAATCGGAACGCTCACTGACATTTCCCCTATCTGAAAGTCTGATAAATGCCGGAAAAATGACTAAGTCCAAAAAAAAAATTTTTAAATTTTTTTTCAATTTTACCCACGTGGGATATATATTCTACCCACACACATTTGGAACTCTCCTGGGGTACCCTCACACATATTATTCCCTCATTTAGTGGATATTTTCACAAAAAAGTGAAATTTTCAAAAATCCAAAATATTGGCTGAAAACGACTAAATATCAAGGACTCATTGGGCGAATCGCTCTGGAACTGAAATCGGAACGCTCACTCACATTTCCCCTATCTGAAAGTCTGATAAACGCCGGAAAAATGACTAAGTCCAAAAAAAAAATTTTTAAAATTTTTTTCAATTTTACCCCCGTGGGATATATATTCTACCCACACACATTTGGAACTCTCCTGGGGTACCCTCACACATATTATTCCCTCATTTAGTGGATATTTTCACAAAAAAGTGAAATTTTCAAAAATCCAGAAAATTGGCTGAAAACGACTAAATATCAAGGAGTCATTGGGCGAATCGCTCTGGAACTGAAATCGGAATGCTCACTGACATTTCCCCTATCTGAAAGTCTGATAAACGCCGGAAAAATGACTAAGTCCAAGAAAAAAATGTTTTCAACTTTTTTCAATTTTACCCCCGTGGGATATATATTCTACCCACACACATTTGGAACTCTCCTGGGGTACCCTCACACATATTATTCCCTCATTTAGTGGATATTTTCACAAAAAAGTGAAATTTTCAAAAATCCAAAATATTGGCTGAAAACGACTAAATATCAAGGACTCATTGGGCGAATCGCTCTGGAACTGAAATCGGAACGCTCACTCACATTTCCCCTATCTGAAAGTCTGATAAACGCCGGAAAAATGACTAAGTCCAAAAAAAAAAATTTTTCAACTTTTTTCAATTTTACCCCCGTGGGATATATATTCTACCCACACACATTTGGAACTCTCCTGGGGTACCCTCACACATATTATTCCCTCATTTAGTGGATATTTTCACAAAAAAGTGAAATTTTCAAAAATCCAAAATATTGGCTGAAAACGACTAAATATCAAGGACTCATTGGGCGAATCGCTCTGGAACTGAAATCGGAACGCTCACTCACATTTCCCCTATCTGAAAGTCTGATAAACGCCGGAAAAATGACTAAGTCCAAAAAAAAAATTTTTTAAACTTTTTTCAATTTTACCCCCGTGGGATATATATTCTACCCACACACATTTGGAACTCTCCTGGGGTACCCTCACACATATTATTCCCTCATTTAGTGGATATTTTCGCAAAAAAGTGAAATTTTCAAAAATCCAGAAAATTGGCTGAAAACGACTAAATATCAAGGAGTCATTGGGCGAATCGCTCTGGAACTGAAATCGGAATGCTCACTGACATTTCCCCTATCTGAAAGTCTGATAAACGCCGGAAATATGACTAAGTCCAAGAAAAAAATGTTTTCAACTTTTTTCAATTTTACCCCCGTGGGATATATATTCTACCCACACACATTTGGAACTCTCCTGGGGTACCCTCACACATATTATTCCCTCATTTAGTGGATATTTTCACAAAAAAGTGAAATTTTCAAAAATCCAAAATATTGGCTGAAAACGACTAAATATCAAGGACTCATTGGGCGAATCGCTCTGGAACTGAAATCGGAACGCTCACTCACATTTCCCCTATCTGAAAGTCTGATAAACGCCGGAAAAATGACTAAGTCCAAAAAAAAAAATTTTTCAACTTTTTTCAATTTTACCCCCGTGGGATATATATTCTACCCACACACATTTGGAACTCTCCTGGGGTACCCTCACACATATTATTCCCTCATTTAGTGGATATTTTCACAAAAAAGTGAAATTTTCAAAAATCCAGAAAATTGGCTGAAAACGACTAAATATCAAGGAGTCATTGGGCGAATCGCTCTGGAACTGAAATCGGAATGCTCACTGACATTTCCCCTATCTGAAAGTCTGATAAACGCGGGAAAAATGACTAAGCCCAAAAAAAAATTTTTTTCAACTTTTTTTAATTTTACCCCCGTGGGATATATATTCTACCCACACACATTTGGAACTCTCCTGGGGTACCCTCACACATATTATTCCCTCATTTAGTGGATATTTTCACAAAAAAGTGAAATTTTCAAAAATCCAAAATATTGGCTGAAAACGACTAAATATCAAGGACTCATTGGGCGAATCGCTCTGGAACTGAAATCGGAACGCTCACTCACATTTCCCCTATCTGAAAGTCTGATAAGCGCTGGAAAAATGACTAAGTCCAAAAAAAAATTTTTTTCAACTTTTTTTAATTTTACCCCCGTGAGATATATATTCTACCCACACACATTTGGAACTCTCCTGGGGTACCCTCACACATATTATTTCCTCATTTAGTGGATATTTTCACAAAAAAGTGAAATTTTCAAAAATCCAGAAAATTGGCTGAAAACGACTAAATATCAAGGAGTCATTGCGCGAATGGCTCTGGAACTGAAATCGGAACGCTCACTGACATTTCCCCTATCTGAAAGTCTGATAAACGCCGGAAAAATGACTAAGTCCAAGAAAAAAATGTTTTCAACTTTTTTCAATTTTACCCCCGTGGGATATATATTCTACCCACACACATTTGGAACTCTCCTGGGGTACCCACACACATATAATTCCCTCATTTAGTGGATATTTTCACAAAAAAGTGAAATTTTCAAAAATCCAAAATATTGGCTGAAAACGACTAAATATCAAGGACTAATTGGGCGAATCGCTCTGGAACTGAAATCGGAATGCTCACTGACATTTCCCCTATCTGAAAGTCTGATAAACGCCGGAAAAATGACTAAGTCCAAAAAAAAATTTTTTTCAACTTTTTTTAATTTTACCCCCGTGGGATATATATTCTACGCACACACATTTGGAACTCTCCTGGGGTACCCTCACACATATTATTCCCTCATTTAGTGGATATTTTCACAAAAAAGTGAAATTTTCAAAAATCCAGAAAATTGGCTGAAAACGACTAAATATCAAGGAGTCATTGCGCGAATCGCTCTGGAACTGAAATCGGAACGCTCACTGACATTTCCCCTATCTGAAAGTCTGATAAACGCCGGAAAAATGACTAAGTCCAAGAAAAAAAATTTTTCAACTTTTTTCAATTTTACCCCCGTGGGATATATATTCTACCCACACACATTTGGAACTCTCCTGGGGTACCCTCACACATATTATTCCCTCATTTAGTGGATATTTTCACAAAAAAGTGAAATTTTCAAAAATCCAAAATATTGGCTGAAAACGACTAAATATCAAGGACTCATTGGGCGAATCGCTCTGGAACTGAAATCGGAACGCTCACTCACATTTCCCCTATCTGAAAGTCTGATAAACGCCGGAAAAATGACTAAGTCCAAAAAAAAAAATTTTTCAACTTTTTTCAATTTTACCCCCGTGGGATATATATTCTACCCACACACATTTGGAACTCTCCTGGGGTACCCTCACACATATTATTCCCTCATTTAGTGGATATTTTCACAAAAAAGTGAAATTTTCAAAAATCCAGAAAATTGGCTGAAAACGACTAAATATCAAGGAGTCATTGGGCGAATCGCTCTGGAACTGAAATCGGAATGCTCACTGACATTTCCCCTATCTGAAAGTCTGATAAACGCGGGAAAAATGACTAAGCCCAAAAAAAAATTTTTTTCAACTTTTTTTAATTTTACCCCCGTGGGATATATATTCTACCCACACACATTTGGAACTCTCCTGGGGTACCCTCACACATATTATTCCCTCATTTAGTGGATATTTTCACAAAAAAGTGAAATTTTCAAAAATCCAAAATATTGGCTGAAAACGACTAAATATCAAGGACTCATTGGGCGAATCGCTCTGGAACTGAAATCGGAACGCTCACTCACATTTCCCCTATCTGAAAGTCTGATAAGCGCTGGAAAAATGACTAAGTCCAAAAAAAAATTTTTTTCAACTTTTTTTAATTTTACCCCCGTGAGATATATATTCTACCCACACACATTTGGAACTCTCCTGGGGTACCCTCACACATATTATTTCCTCATTTAGTGGATATTTTCACAAAAAAGTGAAATTTTCAAAAATCCAGAAAATTGGCTGAAAACGACTAAATATCAAGGAGTCATTGCGCGAATGGCTCTGGAACTGAAATCGGAACGCTCACTGACATTTCCCCTATCTGAAAGTCTGATAAACGCCGGAAAAATGACTAAGTCCAAGAAAAAAATGTTTTCAACTTTTTTCAATTTTACCCCCGTGGGATATATATTCTACCCACACACATTTGGAACTCTCCTGGGGTACCCACACACATATAATTCCCTCATTTAGTGGATATTTTCACAAAAAAGTGAAATTTTCAAAAATCCAAAATATTGGCTGAAAACGACTAAATATCAAGGACTAATTGGGCGAATCGCTCTGGAACTGAAATCGGAATGCTCACTGACATTTCCCCTATCTGAAAGTCTGATAAACGCCGGAAAAATGACTAAGTCCAAAAAAAAATTTTTTTCAACTTTTTTTAATTTTACCCCCGTGGGATATATATTCTACGCACACACATTTGGAACTCTCCTGGGGTACCCTCACACATATTATTCCCTCATTTAGTGGATATTTTCACAAAAAAGTGAAATTTTCAAAAATCCAGAAAATTGGCTGAAAACGACTAAATATCAAGGAGTCATTGCGCGAATCGCTCTGGAACTGAAATCGGAACGCTCACTGACATTTCCCCTATCTGAAAGTCTGATAAACGCCGGAAAAATGACTAAGTCCAAGAAAAAAAATTTTTCAACTTTTTTCAATTTTACCCCCGTGGGATATATATTCTACCCACACACATTTGGAACTCTCCTGGGGTACCCTCACACATATTATTCCCTCATTTAGTGGATATTTTCACAAAAAAGTGAAATTTTCAAAAATCCAAAATATTGGCTGAAAACGACAAAATATCAAGGACTCATTGGGCGAATCGCTCTGGAACTGAAATCGGAACGCTCACTCACATTTCCCCTATCTGAAAGTCTGATAAACGCCGGAAAAATGACTAAGTCCAAAAAAAAAAATTTTTCAACTTTTTTCAATTTTACCCCCGTGGGATATATATTCTACCCACACACATTTGGAACTCTCCTGGGGTACCCTCACACATATTATTCCCTCATTTAGTGGATATTTTCACAAAAAAGTGAAATTTTCAAAAATCCAGAAAATTGGCTGAAAACGACTAAATATCAAGGAGTCATTGGGCGAATCGCTCTGGAACTGAAATCGGAACGCTCACTGACATTTCCCCTATCTGAAAGTCTGATAAACGCGGGAAAAATGACTAAGCCCAAAAAAAAATTTTTTTCAACTTTTTTTAATTTTACCCCCGTGGGATATATATTCTACCCACACACATTTGGAACTCTCCTGGGGTACCCTCACACATATTATTCCCTCATTTAGTGGATATTTTCACAAAAAAGTGAAATTTTCAAAAATCCAAAATATTGGCTGAAAACGACTAAATATCAAGGACTCATTGGGCGAATCGCTCTGGAACTGAAATCGGAACGCTCACTCACATTTCCCCTATCTGAAAGTCTGATAAACGCCGGAAAAATGACTAAGTCCAAAAAAAAAATTTTTTAAACTTTTTTCAATTTTACCCCCGTGGGATATATATTCTACCCACACACATTTGGAACTCTCCTGGGGTACCCTCACACATATTATTCCCTCATTTAGTGGATATTTTCGCAAAAAAGTGAAATTTTCAAAAATCCAGAAAATTGGCTGAAAACGACTAAATATCAAGGAGTCATTGGGCGAATCGCTCTGGAACTGAAATCGGAATGCTCACTGACATTTCCCCTATCTGAAAGTCTGATAAACGCCGGAAAAATGACTAAGTCCAAGAAAAAAATGTTTTCAACTTTTTTCAATTTTACCCCCGTGGGATATATATTCTACCCACACACATTTGGAACTCTCCTGGGGTACCCTCACACATATTATTCCCTCATTTAGTGGATATTTTCACAAAAAAGTGAAATTTTCAAAAATCCAGAAAATTGGCTGAAAACGACTAAATATCAAGGAGTCATTGCGCGAATCGCTCTGGAACTGAAATCGGAACGCTCACTGACATTTCCCCTATCTGAAAGTCTGATAAACGCCGGAAAAATGACTAAGTCCAAGAAAAATATTTTTTCAACTTTTTTCAATTTTACCCCCGTGGGATATATATTCTACCCACACACATTTGGAACTCTCCTGGGGTACCCTCACACATATTATTCCCTCATTTAGTGGATATTTTCACAAAAAAGTGAAATTTTCAAAAATCCAAAATATTGGCTGAAAACGACTAAATATCAAGGACTCATTGGGCGAATCGCTCTGGAACTGAAATCGGAACGCTCACTGACATTTCCCCTATCTGAAAGTCTGATAAACGCCGGAAAAATGACTAAGTCCAAAAAAAAAATTTTTAAAATTTTTTTCAATTTTACCCACGTGGGATATATATTCTACCCACACACATTTGGAACTCTCCTGGGGTACCCTCACACATATTATTCCCTCATTTAGTGGATATTTTCACAAAAAAGTGAAATTTTCAAAAATCCAAAATATTGGCTGAAAACGACTAAATATCAAGGACTCATTGGGCGAATCGCTCTGGAACTGAAATCGGAACGCTCACTCACATTTCCCCTATCTGAAAGTCTGATAAACGCCGGAAAAATGACTAAGTCCAAAAAAAAAATTTTTTAAACTTTTTTCAATTTTACCCCCGTGGGATATATATTCTACCCACACACATTTGGAACTCTCCTGGGGTACCCTCACACATATTATTCCCTCATTTAGTGGATATTTTTGCAAAAAAGTGAAATTTTCAAAAATCCAGAAAATTGGCTGAAAACGACTAAATATCAAGGAGTCATTGGGCGAATCGCTCTGGAACTGAAATCGGAATGCTCACTGACATTTCCCCTATCTGAAAGTCTGATAAACGCCGGAAAAATGACTAAGTCCAAGAAAAAAATGTTTTCAACTTTTTTCAATTTTACCCCCGTGGGATATATATTCTACCCACACACATTTGGAACTCTCCTGGGGTACCCTCACACATATTATTCCCTCATTTAGTGGATATTTTCACAAAAAAGTGAAATTTTCAAAAATCCAAAATATTGGCTGAAAACGACTAAATATCAAGGACTCATTGGGCGAATCGCTCTGGAACTGAAATCGGAACGCTCACTCACATTTCCCCTATCTGAAAGTCTGATAAACGCCGGAAAAATGACTAAGTCCAAAAAAAAAAATTTTTCAACTTTTTTCAATTTTACCCCCGTGGGATATATATTCTACCCACACACATTTGGAACTCTCCTGGGGTACCCTCACACATATTATTCCCTCATTTAGTGGATATTTTCACAAAAAAGTGAAATTTTCAAAAATCCAGAAAATTGGCTGAAAACGACTAAATATCAAGGAGTCATTGGGCGAATCGCTCTGGAACTGAAATCGGAACGCTCACTGACATTTCCCCTATCTGAAAGTCTGATAAACGCCGGAAAAATGACTAAGTCCAAGAAAAAAATGTTTTCAACTTTTTTCAATTTTACCCCCGTGGGATATATATTCTACCCACACACATTTGGAACTCTCCTGGGGTACCCACACACATATAATTCCCTCATTTAGTGGATATTTTCACAAAAAAGTGAAATTTTCAAAAATCCAAAATATTGGCTGAAAACGACTAAATATCAAGGACTCATTGGGCGAATCGCTCTGGAACTGAAATCGGAATGCTCACTGACATTTCCCCTATCTGAAAGTCTGATAAACGCCGGAAAAATGACTAAGTCCAAAAAAAAATTTTTTTCAACTTTTTTTAATTTTACCCCCGTGGGATATATATTCTACGCACACACATTTGGAACTCTCCTGGGGTACCCTCACACATATTATTCCCTCATTTAGTGGATATTTTCACAAAAAAGTGAAATTTTCAAAAATCCAGAAAATTGGCTGAAAACGACTAAATATCAAGGAGTCATTGCGCGAATGGCTCTGGAACTGAAATCGGAACGCTCACTGACATTTCCCCTATCTGAAAGTCTGATAAACGCCGGAAAAATGACTAAGTCCAAGAAAAAAATGTTTTCAACTTTTTTCAATTTTACCCCCGTGGGATATATATTCTACCCACACACATTTGGAACTCTCCTGGGGTACCCACACACATATAATTCCCTCATTTAGTGGATATTTTCACAAAAAAGTGAAATTTTCAAAAATCCAAAATATTGGCTGAAAACGACTAAATATCAAGGACTCATTGGGCGAATCGCTCTGGAACTGAAATCGGAATGCTCACTGACATTTCCCCTATCTGAAAGTCTGATAAACGCCGGAAAAATGACTAAGTCCAAAAAAAAATTTTTTTCAACTTTTTTTAATTTTACCCCCGTGGGATATATATTCTACGCACACACATTTGGAACTCTCCTGGGGTACCCTCACACATATTATTCCCTCATTTAGTGGATATTTTCACAAAAAAGTGAAATTTTCAAAAATCCAGAAAATTGGCTGAAAACGACTAAATATCAAGGAGTCATTGCGCGAATCGCTCTGGAACTGAAATCGGAACGCTCACTGACATTTCCCCTATCTGAAAGTCTGATAAACGCCGGAAAAATGACTAAGTCCAAGAAAAAAATTTTTTCAACTTTTTTCAATTTTACCCCCGTGGGATATATATTCTACCCACACACATTTGGAACTCTCCTGGGGTACCCTCACACATATTATTCCCTCATTTAGTGGATATTTTCACAAAAAAGTGAAATTTTCAAAAATCCAAAATATTGGCTGAAAACGACTAAATATCAAGGACTCATTGGGCGAATCGCTCTGGAACTGAAATCGGAACGCTCACTGACATTTCCCCTATCTGAAAGTCTGATAAACGCGGGAAAAATGACTAAGTCCAAAAAAAAAATTTTTAAAATTTTTTTCAATTTTACCCACGTGGGATATATATTCTACCCACACACATTTGGAACTCTCCTGGGGTACCCTCACACATATTATTCCCTCATTTAGTGGATATTTTCACAAAAAAGTGAAATTTTCAAAAATCCAAAATATTGGCTGAAAACGACTAAATATCAAGGACTCATTGGGCGAATCGCTCTGGAACTGAAATCGGAACGCTCACTGACATTTCCCCTATCTGAAAGTCTGATAAACGCCGGAAAAATGACTAAGTCCAAGAAAAAAATGTTTTCAACTTTTTTCAATTTTACCCCCGTGGGATATATATTCTACCCACACACATTTGGAACTCTCCTGGGGTACCCTCACACATATTATTCCCTCATTTAGTGGATATTTTCACAAAAAAGTGAAATTTTCAAAAATCCAAAATACTGGCTGAAAACGACTAAATATCAAGGACTCATTGGGCGAATCGCTCTGGAACTGAAATCGGAACGCTCACTCACATTTCCCCTATCTGAAAGTCTGATAAACGCCGGAAAAATGACTAAGTCCAAAAAAAAAAATTTTTCAACTTTTTTCAATTTTACCCCCGTGGGATATATATTCTACCCACACACATTTGGAACTCTCCTGGGGTACCCTCACACATATTATTCCCTCATTTAGTGGATATTTTCACAAAAAAGTGAAATTTTCAAAAATCCAGAAAATTGGCTGAAAACGACTAAATATCAAGGAGTCATTGGGCGAATCGCTCTGGAACTGAAATCGGAACGCTCACTGACATTTCCCCTATCTGAAAGTCTGATAAACGCGGGAAAAATGACTAAGCCCAAAAAAAAATTTTTTTCAACTTTTTTTAATTTTACCCCCGTGGTATATATATTCTACCCACACACATTTGGAACTCTCCTGGGGTACCCTCACACATATTATTCCCTCATTTAGTGGATATTTTCACAAAAAAGTGAAATTTTCAAAAATCCAAAATATTGGCTGAAAACGACTAAATATCAAGGACTCATTGGGCGAATCGCTCTGGAACTGAAATCGGAACGCTCACTCACATTTCCCCTATCTGAAAGTCTGATAAACGCCGGAAAAATGACTAAGTCCAAAAAAAAAATTTTTTAAACTTTTTTCAATTTTACCCCCGTGGGATATATATTCTACCCACACACATTTGGAACTCTCCTGGGGTACCCTCACACATATTATTCCCTCATTTAGTGGATATTTTCGCAAAAAAGTGAAATTTTCAAAAATCCAGAAAATTGGCTGAAAACGACTAAATATCAAGGAGTCATTGGGCGAATCGCTCTGGAACTGAAATCGGAACGCTCACTGACATTTCCCCTATCTGAAAGTCTGATAAACGCCGGAAAAATGACTAAGTCCAAGAAAAAAATGTTTTCAACTTTTTTCAATTTTACCCCCGTGGGATATATATTCTACCCACACACATTTGGAACTCTCCTGGGGTACCCTCACACATATTATTCCCTCATTTAGTGGATATTTTCACAAAAAAGTGAAATTTTCAAAAATCCAGAAAATTGGCTGAAAACGACTAAATATCAAGGAGTCATTGGGCGAATCGCTCTGGAACTGAAATCGGAATGCTCACTGACATTTCCCCTATCTGAAAGTCTGATAAACGCCGGAAAAATGACTAAGTCCAAGAAAAAAATGTTTTCAACTTTTTTCAATTTTACCCCCGTGGGATATATATTCTACCCACACACATTTGGAACTCTCCTGGGGTACCCTCACACATATTATTCCCTCATTTAGTGGATATTTTCACAAAAAAGTGAAATTTTCAAAAATCCAGAAAATTGGCTGAAAACGACTAAATATCAAGGAGTCATTGGGCGAATCGCTCTGGAACTGAAATCGGAACGCTCACTGACATTTCCCCTATCTGAAAGTCTGGTAAACGCGGGAAAAATGACTAAGCCCAAAAAAAAATTTTTTTCAACTTTTTTTAATTTTACCCCCGTGGTATATATATTCTACCCACACACATTTGGAACTCTCCTGGGGTACCCTCACACATATTATTCCCTCATTTAGTGGATATTTTCACAAAAAAGTGAAATTTTCAAAAATCCAAAATATTGGCTGAAAACGACTAAATATCAAGGACTCATTGGGCGAATCGCTCTGGAACTGAAATCGGAACGCTCACTCACATTTCCCCTATCTGAAAGTCTGATAAACGCCGGAAAAATGACTAAGTCCAAAAAAAAAATTTTTTAAACTTTTTTCAATTTTACCCCCGTGGGATATATATTCTACCCACACACATTTGGAACTCTCCTGGGGTACCCTCACACATATTATTCCCTCATTTAGTGGATATTTTCGCAAAAAAGTGAAATTTTCAAAAATCCAGAAAATTGGCTGAAAACGACTAAATATCAAGGAGTCATTGGGCGAATCGCTCTGGAACTGAAATCGGAATGCTCACTGACATTTCCCCTATCTGAAAGTCTGATAAACGCCGGAAAAATGACTAAGTCCAAGAAAAAAATGTTTTCAACTTTTTTCAATTTTACCCCCGTGGGATATATATTCTACCCACACACATTTGGAACTCTCCTGGGGTACCCTCACACATATTATTCCCTCATTTAGTGGATATTTTCACAAAAAAGTGAAATTTTCAAAAATCCAAAATATTGGCTGAAAACGACTAAATATCAAGGACTCATTGGGCGAATCGCTCTGGAACTGAAATCGGAACGCTCACTCACATTTCCCCTATCTGAAAGTCTGATAAACGCCGGAAAAATGACTAAGTCCAAAAAAAAAAATTTTTCAACTTTTTTCAATTTTACCCCCGTGGGATATATATTCTACCCACACACATTTGGAACTCTCCTGGGGTACCCTCACACATATTATTCCCTCATTTAGTGGATATTTTCACAAAAAAGTGAAATTTTCAAAAATCCAGAAAATTGGCTGAAAACGACTAAATATCAAGGAGTCATTGGGCGAATCGCTCTGGAACTGAAATCGGAACGCTCACTGACATTTCCCCTATCTGAAAGTCTGATAAACGCGGGAAAAATGACTAAGCCCAAAAAAAAATTTTTTTCAACTTTTTTCAATTTTACCCCCGTGGGATATATATTCTACCCACACACATTTGGAACTCTCCTGGGGTACCCACACACATATAATTCCCTCATTTAGTGGATATTTTCACAAAAAAGTGAAATTTTCAAAAATCCAAAATATTGGCTGAAAACGACTAAATATCAAGGACTCATTGGGCGAATCGCTCTGGAACTGAAATCGGAATGCTCACTGACATTTCCCCTATCTGAAAGTCTGATAAACGCCGGAAAAATGACTAAGTCCAAGAAAAAAATTTTTTCAACTTTTTTCAATTTTACCCCCGTGGGATATATATTCTACGCACACACATTTGGAACTCTCCTGGGGTACCCTCACACATATTATTCCCTCATTTAGTGGATATTTTCACAAAAAAGTGAAATTTTCAAAAATCCAGAAAATTGGCTGAAAACGACTAAATATCAAGGAGTCATTGCGCGAATCGCTCTGGAACTGAAATCGGAACGCTCACTGACATTTCCCCTATCTGAAAGTCTGATAAACGCCGGAAAAATGACTAAGTCCAAAAAAAAAATTTTTAAAATTTTTTTCAATTTTACCCACGTGGGATATATATTCTACCCACACACATTTGGAACTCTCCTGGGGTACCCTCACACATATTATTCCCTCATTTAGTGGATATTTTCACAAAAAAGTGAAATTTTCAAAAATCCAAAATATTGGCTGAAAACGACTAAATATCAAGGACTCATTGGGCGAATCGCTCTGGAACTGAAATCGGAACGCTCACTCACATTTCCCCTATCTGAAAGTCTGATAAACGCCGGAAAAATGACTAAGTCCAAAAAAAAAATTTTTTCAATTTTTTTCAATTTTACCCCCGTGGGATATATATTCTACCCACACACATTTGGAACTCTCCTGGGGTACCCTCACACATATTATTCCCTCATTTAGTGGATATTTTCACAAAAAAGTGAAATTTTCAAAAATCCAAAATATTGGCTGAAAACGACTAAATATCAAGGACTCATTGGGCGAATCGCTCTGGAACTGAAATCGGAACGCTCACTCACATTTCCCCTATCTGAAAGTCTGATAAAGGCCGGAAAAATGACTAAGTCCAAAAAAAAAATTTTTTAAACTTTTTTCAATTTTACCCCCGTGGGATATATATTCTACCCACACACATTTGGAACTCTCCTGGGGTACCCTCACACATATTATTCCCTCATTTAGTGGATATTTTCACAAAAAAGTGAAATTTTCAAAAATCCAGAAAATTGGCTGAAAACGACTAAATATCAAGGAGTCATTGGGCGAATCGCTCTGGAACTGAAATCGGAATGCTCACTGACATTTCCCCTATCTGAAAGTCTGATAAACGCCGGAAAAATGACTAAGTCCAAGAAAAAAATGTTTTCAACTTTTTTCAATTTTACCCCCGTGGGATATATATTCTACCCACACACATTTGGAACTCTCCTGGGGTACCCTCACACATATTATTCCCTCATTTAGTGAATATTTTCACAAAAAAGTGAAATTTTCAAAATATAAAATATTGGCTGAAAACGACTAAATATCAAGGACTCATTGGGCGAATCGCTCTGGAACTGAAATCGGAACGCTCACTCACATTTCCCCTATCTGAAAGTCTGATAAACGCCGGAAAAATGACTAAGTCCAAAAAAAAAAATTTTTCAACTTTTTTCAATTTTACCCCCGTGGGATATATATTCTACCCACACACATTTGGAACTCTCCTGGGGTACCCTCACACATATTATTCCATCATTTAGTGGATATTTTCACAAAAAATGAAATTTTCAAAAATCCAGAAAATTGGCTGAAAACGACTAAATATCAAGGAGTCATTGGGCGAATCGCTCTGGAACTGAAATCGGAACGCTCACTGACATTTCCCCTATCTGAAAGTCTGATAAACGCGGGAAAAATGACTAAGCCCAAAAAAAAATTTTTTTCAACTTTTTTTAATTTTACCCCCGTGGGATATATATTCTACCCACACACATTTGGAACTCTCCTGGGGTACCCTCACACATATTATTCCCTCATTTAGTGGATATTTTCACAAAAAAGTGAAATTTTCAAAAATCCAAAATATTGGCTGAAAACGACTAAATATCAAGGACTCATTGGGCGAATCGCTCTGGAACTGAAATCGGAACGCTCACTCACATTTCCCCTATCTGAAAGTCTGATAAACGCCGGAAAAATGACTAAGTCCAAAAAAAAAAATTTTTTAAACTTTTTTCAATTTTACCCCCGTGGGATATATATTCTACCCACACACATTTGGAACTCTCCTGGGGTACCCTCACACATATTATTCCCTCATTTAGTGGATATTTTCGCAAAAAAGTGAAATTTTCAAAAATCCAGAAAATTGGCTGAAAACGACTAAATATCAAGGAGTCATTGGGCGAATCGCTCTGGAACTGAAATCGGAATGCTCACTGACATTTCCCCTATCTGAAAGTCTGATAAACGCCGGAAAAATGACTAAGTCCAAGAAAAAAATGTTTTCAACTTTTTTCAATTTTACCCCCGTGGGATATATATTCTACCCACACACATTTGGAACTCTCCTGGGGTACCCTCACACATATTATTCCCTCATTTAGTGGATATTTTCACAAAAAAGTGAAATTTTCAAAAATCCAAAATATTGGCTGAAAACGACTAAATATCAAGGACTCATTGGGCGAATCGCTCTGGAACTGAAATCGGAACGCTCACTCACATTTCCCCTATCTGAAAGTCTGATAAACGCCGGAAAAATGACTAAGTCCAAAAAAAAAAATTTTTCAACTTTTTTCAATTTTACCCCCGTGGGATATATATTCTACCCACACACATTTGGAACTCTCCTGGGGTACCCTCACACATATTATTCCTCATTTAGTGGATATTTTCACAAAAAAGTGAAATTTTCAAAAATCCAGAAAATTGGCTGAAAACGACTAAATATCAAGGAGTCATTGGGCGAATCGCTCTGGAACTGAAATCGGAACGCTCACTGACATTTCCCCTATCTGAAAGTCTGATAAACGCGGGAAAAATGACTAAGCCCAAAAAAAAATTTTTTTCAACTTTTTTTAATTTTACCCCCGTGGGATATATATTCTACCCACACACATTTGGAACTCTCCTGGGGTACCCTCACACATATTATTCCCTCATTTAGTGGATATTTTCACAAAAAAGTGAAATTTTCAAAAATCCAAAATATTGGCTGAAAACGACTAAATATCAAGGACTCATTGGGCGAATCGCTCTGGAACTGAAATCGGAACGCTCACTCACATTTCCCCTATCTGAAAGTCTGATAAGCGCTGGAAAAATGACTAAGTCCAAAAAAAAATTTTTTTCAACTTTTTTTAATTTTACCCCCGTGAGATATATATTCTACCCACACACATTTGGAACTCTCCTGGGGTACCCTCACACATATTATTTCCTCATTTAGTGGATATTTTCACAAAAAAGTGAAATTTTCAAAAATCCAGAAAATTGGCTGAAAACGACTAAATATCAAGGAGTCATTGCGCGAATGGCTCTGGAACTGAAATCGGAACGCTCACTGACATTTCCCCTATCTGAAAGTCTGATAAACGCCGGAAAAATGACTAAGTCCAAGAAAAAAATGTTTTCAACTTTTTTCAATTTTACCCCCGTGGGATATATATTCTACCCACACACATTTGGAACTCTCCTGGGGTACCCACACACATATAATTCCCTCATTTAGTGGATATTTTCACAAAAAAGTGAAATTTTCAAAAATCCAAAATATTGGCTGAAAACGACTAAATATCAAGGACTCATTGGGCGAATCGCTCTGGAACTGAAATCGGAACGCTCACTGACATTTCCCCTATCTGAAAGTCTGATAAACGCCGGAAAAATGACTAAGTCCATAAAAAAAATTTTTTAAACTTTTTTCAATTTTACCCCCGTGGGATATATATTCTACCCACACACATTTGGAACTCTCCTGGAGTACCCTCACACATATTATTCCCTCATTTAGTGGATATTTACACAAAAAAGTGAAATTTTCAAAAATCCAAAATATTGGCTGAAAACGACTAAATATCAAGGACTCATTGGGCGAATCGCTCTGGAACTGAAATCGGAACGCTCACTGACATTTCCCCTATCTGAAAGTCTGATAAACGCCGGAAAAATGACTAAGTCCAAAAAAAAAATTTTTAAAATTTTTTTCAATTTTACCCCCGTGGGATATATATTCTACCCACACACATTTGGAACTCTCCTGGGGTACCCTCACACATATTATTCCCTCATTTAGTGGATATTTTCACAAAAAAGTGAAATTTTCAAAAATCCAAAATATTGGCTGAAAACGACTAAATATCAAGGACTCATTGGGCGAATCGCTCTGGAACTGAAATCGGAACGCTCACTCACATTTCCCCTATCTGAAAGTCTGATAAAGGCCGGAAAAATGACTAAGTCCAAAAAAAAAATTTTTTAAACTTTTTTCAATTTTACCCCCGTGGGATATATATTCTACCCACACACATTTGGAACTCTCCTGGGGTACCCTCACACATATTATTCCCTCATTTAGTGGATATTTTCACAAAAAAGTGAAATTTTCAAAAATCCAGAAAATTGGCTGAAAACGACTAAATATCAAGGAGTCATTGGGCGAATCGCTCTGGAACTGAAATCGGAATGCTCACTGACATTTCCCCTATCTGAAAGTCTGATAAACGCCGGAAAAATGACTAAGTCCAAGAAAAAAATGTTTTCAACTTTTTTCAATTTTACCCCCGTGGGATATATATTCTACCCACACACATTTGGAACTCTCCTGGGGTACCCTCACACATATTATTCCCTCATTTAGTGGATATTTTCACAAAAAAGTGAAATTTTCAAAAATCCAAAATATTGGCTGAAAACGACTAAATATCAAGGACTCATTGGGCGAATCGCTCTGGAACTGAAATCGGAACGCTCACTCACATTTCCCCTATCTGAAAGTCTGATAAACGCCGGAAAAATGACTAAGTCCAAAAAAAAAAATTTTTCAACTTTTTTCAATTTTACCCCCGTGGGATATATATTCTACCCACACACATTTGGAACTCTCCTGGGGTACCCTCACACATATTATTCCCTCATTTAGTGGATATTTTCACAAAAAAGTGAAATTTTCAAAAATCCAGAAAATTGGCTGAAAACGACTAAATATCAAGGAGTCATTGGGCGAATCGCTCTGGAACTGAAATCGGAACGCTCACTGACATTTCCCCTATCTGAAAGTCTGATAAACGCGGGAAAAATGACTAAGCCCAAAAAAAAAATTTTTTCAACTTTTTTTAATTTTACCCCCGTGGGATATATATTCTACCCACACACATTTGGAACTCTCCTGGGGTACCCTCACACATATTATTCCCTCATTTAGTGGATATTTTCGCAAAAAAGTGAAATTTTCAAAAATCCAGAAAATTGGCTGAAAACGACTAAATATCAAGGAGTGATTGGGCGAATCGCTCTGGAACTGAAATCGGAATGCTCACTGACATTTCCCCTATCTGAAAGTCTGATAAACGCCGGAAAAATGACTAAGTCCAAGAAAAAAATGTTTTCAACTTTTTTCAATTTTACCCCCGTGGGATATATATTCTACCCACACACATTTGGAACTCTCCTGGGGTACCCTCACACATATTATTCCCTCATTTAGTGGATATTTTCACAAAAAAGTGAAATTTTCAAAAATCCAAAATATTGGCTGAAAACGACTAAATATCAAGGACTCATTGGGCGAATCGCTCTGGAACTGAAATCGGAACGCTCACTCACATTTCCCCTATCTGAAAGTCTGATAAACGCCGGAAAAATGACTAAGTCCAAAAAAAAAAATTTTTCAACTTTTTTCAATTTTACCCCCGTGGGATATATATTCTACCCACACACATTTGGAACTCTCCTGGGGTACCCTCACACATATTATTCCCTCATTTAGTGGATATTTTCACAAAAAAGTGAAATTTTCAAAAATCCAGAAAATTGGCTGAAAACGACTAAATATCAAGGAGTCATTGGGCGAATCGCTCTGGAACTGAAATCGGAACGCTCACTGACATTTCCCCTATCTGAAAGTCTGATAAACGCGGGAAAAATGACTAAGCCCAAAAAAAAATTTTTTTCAACTTTTTTTAATTTTACCCCCGTGGGATATATATTCTACCCACACACATTTGGAACTCTCCTGGGGTACCCTCACACATATTATTCCCTCATTTAGTGGATATTTTCACAAAAAAGTGAAATTTTCAAAAATCCAAAATATTGGCTGAAAACGACTAAATATCAAGGACTCATTGGCCGAATCGCTCTGGAACTGAAATCGGAACGCTCACTCACATTTCCCCTATCTGAAAGTCTGATAAGCGCCGGAAAAATGACTAAGTCCAAAAAAAAATTTTTTTCAACTTTTTTTAATTTTACCCCCGTGAGATATATATTCTACCCACACACATTTGGAACTCTCCTGGGGTACCCTCACACATATTATTTCCTCATTTAGTGGATATTTTCACAAAAAAGTGAAATTTTCAAAAATCCAGAAAATTGGCTGAAAACGACTAAATATCAAGGAGTCATTGCGCGAATGGCTCTGGAACTGAAATCGGAACGCTCACTCACATTTCCCCTATCTGAAAGTCTGATAAACGCCGGAAAAATGACTAAGTCCAAAAAAAAAAATTTTTCAACTTTTTTCAATTTTACCCCCGTGGGATATATATTCTACCCACACACATTTGGAACTCTCCTGGGGTACCCTCACACATATTATTCCCTCATTTAGTGGATATTTTCACAAAAAAGTGAAATTTTCAAAAATCCAGAAAATTGGCTGAAAACGACTAAATATCAAGGAGTCATTGGGCGAATCGCTCTGGAACTGAAATCGGAACGCTCACTGACATTTCCCCTATCTGAAAGTCTGATAAACGCTGGAAAAATGACTAAGCCCAAAAAAAAATTTTTTTCAACTTTTTTTAATTTTACCCCCGTGGGATATATATTCTACCCACACACATTTGGAACTCTCCTGGGGTACCCTCACACATATTATTCCCTCATTTAGTGGATATTTTCACAAAAAAGTGAAATTTTCAAAAATCCAGAAAATTGGCTGAAAACGACTAAATATCAAGGAGTCATTGCGCGAATGGCTCTGGAACTGAAATCGGAACGCTCACTGACATTTCCCCTATCTGAAAGTCTGATAAATGCCGGAAAAATGACTAAGTCCAAGAAAAAAATGTTTTCAACTTTTTTCAATTTTACCCCCGTGGGATATATATTCTACCCACACACATTTGGAACTCTCCTGGGGTACCCTCACACATATTATTCCCTCATTTAGTGGATATTTTCACAAAAAAGTGAAATTTTCAAAAATCCAAAATATTGGCTGAAAACGACTAAATATCAAGGACTCATTGGGCGAATCGCTCTGGAACTGAAATCGGAACGCTCACTGACATTTCCCCTATCTGAAAGTCTGATAAACGCCGGAAAAATGACTAAGTCCAAAAAAAAATTTTTTAAATTTTTTTCAATTTTACCCCCGTGGGATATATATTCTACCCACACACATTTGGAACTCTCCTGGGGTACCCTCACACATATTATTCCCTCATTTAGTGGATATTTTCACAAAAAAGTGAAATTTTCAAAAATCCAAAATATTGGCTGAAAACGACTAAATATCAAGGACTCATTGGGCGAATCGCTCTGGAACTGAAATCGGAACGCTCACTCACATTTCCCCTATCTGAAAGTCTGATAAACGCCGGAAAAATGACTAAGTCCAAAAAAAAATTTTTTTCAACTTTTTTTAATTTTACCCCCGTGAGATATATATTCTACCCACACACATTTGGAACTCTCCTGGGGTACCCTCACACATATTATTTCCTCATTTAGTGGATATTTTCACAAAAAAGTGAAATTTTCAAAAATCCAGAAAATTGGCTGAAAACGACTAAATATCAATGACTCATTGGGCGAATCGCTCTGGAACTGAAATCGGAACGCTCACTGACATTTCCCCTATCTGAAAGTCTGATAAACGCCGGAAAAATGACTAAGTCCAAAAAAAAATTTTTTTTAACTTTTTTCAATTTTACCCCCGTGGGATATATATTCTACCCACACACATTTGGAACTCTCCTGGGGTACCCTCACACATATTATTCCCTCATTTAGTGGATATTTTCACAAAAAAGTGAAATTTTCAAAAATCCAAAATATTGGCTGAAAACGACTAAATATCAAGGACTCATTGGGCGAATCGCTCTGGAACTGAAATCGGAACGCTCACTCACATTTCCCCTATCTGAAAGTCTGATAAACGCCGGAAAAATGACTAAGTCCAAAAAAAAATTTTTTTCAACTTTTTTTAATTTTACCCCCGTGAGATATATATTCTACCCACACACATTTGGAACTCTCCTGGGGTACCCTCACACATATTATTTCCTCATTTAGTGGATATTTTCACAAAAAAGTGAAATTTTCAAAAATCCAGAAAATTGGCTGAAAACGACTAAATATCAAGGAGTCATTGGGCGAATCGCTCTGGAACTGAAATCGGAATGCTCACTGACATTTCCCCTATCTGAAAGTCTGATAAACGCCGGAAAAATGACTAAGTCCAAGAAAAAAATGTTTTCAACTTTTTTCAATTTTACCCCCGTGGGATATATATTCTACCCACACACATTTGGAACTCTCCTGGGGTACCCTCACACATATTATTCCCTCATTTAGTGGATATTTTCACAAAAAAGTGAAATTTTCAAAAATCCAAAATATTGGCTGAAAACGACTAAATATCAAGGACTCATTGGGCGAATCGCTCTGGAACTGAAATCGGAACGCTCACTCACATTTCCCCTATCTGAAAGTCTGATAAACGCCGGAAAAATGACTAAGTCCAAAAAAAAAAATTTTTCAACTTTTTTCAATTTTACCCCCGTGGGATATATATTCTACCCACACACATTTGGAACTCTCCTGGGGTACCCTCACACATATTATTCCCTCATTTAGTGGATATTTTCACAAAAAAGTGAAATTTTCAAAAATCCAGAAAATTGGCTGAAAACGACTAAATATCAAGGAGTCATTGGGCGAATCGCTCTGGAACTGAAATCGGAACGCTCACTGACATTTCCCCTATCTGAAAGTCTGATAAACGCGGGAAAAATGACTAAGCCCAAAAAAAAATTTTTTTCAACTTTTTTTAATTTTACCCCCGTGGGATATATATTCTACCCACACACATTTGGAACTCTCCTGGGGTACCCTCACACATATTATTTCCTCATTTAGTGGATATTTTCACAAAAAAGTGAAATTTTCAAAAATCCAGAAAATTGGCTGAAAACGACTAAATATCAAGGAGTCATTGGGCGAATCGCTCTGGAACTGAAATCGGAATGCTCACTGACATTTCCCCTATCTGAAAGTCTGATAAACGCCGGAAAAATGACTAAGTCCAAGAAAAAAATGTTTTCAACTTTTTTCAATTTTACCCCCGTGGGATATATATTCTACCCACACACATTTGGAACTCTCCTGGGGTACCCTCACACATATTATTCCCTCATTTAGTGGATATTTTCACAAAAAAGTGAAATTTTCAAAAATCCAAAATATTGGCTGAAAACGACTAAATATCAAGGACTCATTGGGCGAATCGCTCTGGAACTGAAATCGGAACGCTCACTCACATTTCCCCTATCTGAAAGTCTGATAAACGCCGGAAAAATGACTAAGTCCAAAAAAAAAAATTTTTCAACTTTTTTCAATTTTACCCCCGTGGGATATATATTCTACCCACACACATTTGGAACTCTCCTGGGGTACCCTCACACATATTATTCCCTCATTTAGTGGATATTTTCACAAAAAAGTGAAATTTTCAAAAATCCAGAAAATTGGCTGAAAACGACTAAATATCAAGGAGTCATTGGGCGAATCGCTCTGGAACTGAAATCGGAACGCTCACTGACATTTCCCCTATCTGAAAGTCTGATAAACGCGGGAAAAATGACTAAGCCCAAAAAAAAATTTTTTTCAACTTTTTTTAATTTTACCCCCGTGGGATATATATTCTACCCACACACATTTGGAACTCTCCTGGGGTACCCTCACACATATTATTTCCTCATTTAGTGGATATTTTCACAAAAAAGTGAAATTTTCAAAAATCCAGAAAATTGGCTGAAAACGACTAAATATCAAGGAGTCATTGGGCGAATCGCTCTGGAACTGAAATCGGAATGCTCACTGACATTTCCCCTATCTGAAAGTCTGATAAACGCCGGAAAAATGACTAAGTCCAAGAAAAAAATGTTTTCAACTTTTTTCAATTTTACCCCCGTGGGATATATATTCTACCCACACACATTTGGAACTCTCCTGGGGTACCCTCACACATATTATTCCCTCATTTAGTGGATATTTTCACAAAAAAGTGAAATTTTCAAAAATCCAAAATATTGGCTGAAAACGACTAAATATCAAGGACTCATTGGGCGAATCGCTCTGGAACTGAAATCGGAACGCTCACTCACATTTCCCCTATCTGAAAGTCTGATAAACGCCGGAAAAATGACTAAGTCCAAAAAAAAAAATTTTTCAACTTTTTTCAATTTTACCCCCGTGGGATATATATTCTACCCACACACATTTGGAACTCTCCTGGGGTACCCTCACACATATTATTCCCTCATTTAGTGGATATTTTCACAAAAAAGTGAAATTTTCAAAAATCCAGAAAATTGGCTGAAAACGACTAAATATCAAGGAGTCATTGGGCGAATCGCTCTGGAACTGAAATCGGAACGCTCACTGACATTTCCCCTATCTGAAAGTCTGATAAACGCGGGAAAAATGACTAAGCCCAAAAAAAAATTTTTTTCAACTTTTTTTAATTTTACCCCCGTGGGATATATATTCTACCCACACACATTTGGAACTCTCCTGGGGTACCCTCACACATATTATTCCCTCATTTAGTGGATATTTTCACAAAAAAGTGAAATTTTCAAAAATCCAAAATATTGGCTGAAAACGACTAAATATCAAGGACTCATTGGGCGAATCGCTCTGGAACTGAAATCGGAACGCTCACTCACATTTCCCCTATCTGAAAGTCTGATAAGCGCCGGAAAAATGACTAAGTCCAAAAAAAAATTTTTTTCAACTTTTTTTAATTTTACCCCCGTGAGATATATATTCTACCCACACACATTTGGAACTCTCCTGGGGTACCCTCACACATATTATTTCCTCATTTAGTGGATATTTTCACAAAAAAGTGAAATTTTCAAAAATCCAGAAAATTGGCTGAAAACGACTAAATATCAAGGAGTCATTGCGCGAATGGCTCTGGAACTGAAATCGGAACGCTCACTGACATTTCCCCTATCTGAAAGTCTGATAAACGCCGGAAAAATGACTAAGTCCAAGAAAAAAATGTTTTCAACTTTTTTCAATTTTACCCCCGTGGGATATATATTCTACCCACACACATTTGGAACTCTCCTGGGGTACCCTCACACATATTATTCCCTCATTTAGTGGATATTTTCACAAAAAAGTGAAATTTTCAAAAATCCAGAAAATTGGCTGAAAACGACTAAATATCAAGGAGTCATTGGGCGAATCGCTCTGGAACTGAAATCGGAATGCTCACTGACATTTCCCCTATCTGAAAGTCTGATAAACGCCCGAAAAATGACTAAGCCCAAAAAAAAATTTTTTTCAACTTTTTTTAATTTTACCCCCGTGGGATATATATTCTACCCACACACATTTGGAACTCTCCTGGGGTACCCTCACACATATTATTCCCTCATTTAGTGGATATTTTCACAAAAAAGTGAAATTTTCAAAAATCCAAAATATTGGCTGAAAATGACTAAATATCAAGGACTCATTGGGCGAATCGCTCTGGAACTGAAATCGGAACGCTCACTCACATTTCCCCTATCTGAAAGTCTGATAAACGCCGGAAAAATGACTAAGTCCAAAAAAAAAAATTTTTCAACTTTTTTCAATTTTACCCCCGTGGGATATATATTCTACCCACACACATTTGGAACTCTCCTGGGGTACCCTCACACATATTATTCCCTCATTTAGTGGATATTTTCACAAAAAAGTGAAATTTTCAAAAATCCAGAAAATTGGCTGAAAACGACTAAATATCAAGGAGTCATTGGGCGAATCGCTCTGGAACTGAAATCGGAACGCTCACTGACATTTCCCCTATCTGAAAGTCTGATAAACGCCGGAAAAATGACTAAGCCCAAAAAAAAATTTTTTTCAACTTTTTTTAATTTTACCCCCGTGGGATATATATTCTACCCACACACATTTGGAACTCTCCTGGGGTACCCTCACACATATTATTCCCTCATTTAGTGGATATTTTCACAAAAAAGTGAAATTTTCAAAAATCCAAAATATTGGCTGAAAACGACTAAATATCAAGGACTCATTGGCCGAATCGCTCTGGAACTGAAATCGGAACGCTCACTCACATTTCCCCTATCTGAAAGTCTGATAAGCGCCGGAAAAATGACTAAGTCCAAAAAAAAATTTTTTTCAACTTTTTTTAATTTTACCCCCGTGAGATATATATTCTACCCAAACACATTTGGAACTCTCCTGGGGTACCCTCACACATATTATTTCCTCATTTAGTGGATATTTTCACAAAAAAGTGAAATTTTCAAAAATCCAGAAAATTGGCTGAAAACGACTAAATATCAAGGAGTCATTGCGCGAATGGCTCTGGAACTGAAATCGGAACGCTCACTCACATTTCCCCTATCTGAAAGTCTGATAAACGCCGGAAAAATGACTAAGTCCAAAAAAAAAAATTTTTCAACTTTTTTCAATTTTACCCCCGTGGGATATATATTCTACCCACACACATTTGGAACTCTCCTGGGGTACCCTCACACATATTATTCCCTCATTTAGTGGATATTTTCACAAAAAAGTGAAATTTTCAAAAATCCAGAAAATTGGCTGAAAACGACTAAATATCAAGGAGTCATTGGGCGAATCGCTCTGGAACTGAAATCGGAACGCTCACTGACATTTCCCCTATCTGAAAGTCTGATAAACGCCGGAAAAATGACTAAGCCCAAAAAAAAATTTTTTTCAACTTTTTTTAATTTTACCCCCGTGGGATATATATTCTACCCACACACATTTGGAACTCTCCTGGGGTACCCTCACACATATTATTCCCTCATTTAGTGGATATTTTCACAAAAAAGTGAAATTTTCAAAAATCCAGAAAATTGGCTGAAAACGACTAAATATCAAGGAGTCATTGCGCGAATGGCTCTGGAACTGAAATCGGAACGCTCACTGACATTTCCCTTATCTGAAAGTCTGATAAATGCCGGAAAAATGACTAAGTCCAAGAAAAAAATGTTTTCAACTTTTTTCAATTTTACCCCCGTGGGATATATATTCTACCCACACACATTTGGAACTCTCCTGGGGTACCCTCACACATATTATTCCCTCATTTAGTGGATATTTTCACAAAAAAGTGAAATTTTCAAAAATCCAAAATATTGGCTGAAAACGACTAAATATCAAGGACTCATTGGGCGAATCGCTCTGGAACTGAAATCGGAACGCTCACTCACATTTCCCCTATCTGAAAGTCTGATAAACGCCGGAAAAATGACTAAGTCCAAAAAAAAAAATTTTTCAACTTTTTTCAATTTTACCCCCGTGGGATATATATTCTACCCACACACATTTGGAACTCTCCTGGGGTACCCTCACACATATTATTCCCTCATTTAGTGGATATTTTCACAAAAAAGTGAAATTTTCAAAAATCCAGAAAATTGGCTGAAAACGACTAAATATCAAGGAGTCATTGGGCGAATCGCTCTGGAACTGAAATCGGAACGCTCACTGACATTTCCCCTATCTGAAAGTCTGATAAACGCGGGAAAAATGACTAAGCCCAAAAAAAAATTTTTTTCAACTTTTTTTAATTTTACCCCCGTGGGATATATATTCTACCCACACACATTTGGAACTCTCCTGGGGTACCCTCACACATATTATTCCCTCATTTAGTGGATATTTTCACAAAAAAGTGAAATTTTCAAAAATCCAAAATATTGGCTGAAAACGACTAAATATCAAGGACTCATTGGGCGAATCGCTCTGGAACTGAAATCGGAACGCTCACTCACATTTCCCCTATCTGAAAGTCTGATAAGCGCCGGAAAAATGACTAAGTCCAAAAAAAAATTTTTTTCAACTTTTTTTAATTTTACCCCCGTGAGATATATATTCTACCCACACACATTTGGAACTCTCCTGGGGTACCCTCACACATATTATTTCCTCATTTAGTGGATATTTTCACAAAAAAGTGAAATTTTCAAAAATCCAGAAAATTGGCTGAAAACGACTAAATATCAAGGAGTCATTGCGCGAATGGCTCTGGAACTGAAATCGGAACGCTCACTGACATTTCCCCTATCTGAAAGTCTGATAAACGCCGGAAAAATGACTAAGTCCAAGAAAAAAATGTTTTCAACTTTTTTCAATTTTACCCCCGTGGGATATATATTCTACCCACACACATTTGGAACTCTCCTGGGGTACCCTCACACATATTATTCCCTCATTTAGTGGATATTTTCACAAAAAAGTGAAATTTTCAAAAATCCAGAAAATTGGCTGAAAACGACTAAATATCAAGGAGTCATTGGGCGAATCGCTCTGGAACTGAAATCGGAATGCTCACTGACATTTCCCCTATCTGAAAGTCTGATAAACGCCGGAAAAATGACTAAGCCCAAAAAAAAATTTTTTTCAACTTTTTTTAATTTTACCCCCGTGGGATATATATTCTACCCACACACATTTGGAACTCTCCTGGGGTACCCTCACACATATTATTCCCTCATTTAGTGGATATTTTCACAAAAAAGTGAAATTTTCAAAAATCCAAAATATTGGCTGAAAACGACTAAATATCAAGGACTCATTGGGCGAATCGCTCTGGAACTGAAATCGGAACGCTCACTCACATTTCCCCTATCTGAAAGTCTGATAAACGCCGGAAAAATGACTAAGTCCAAAAAAAAAAATTTTTCAACTTTTTTCAATTTTACCCCCGTGGGATATATATTCTACCCACACACATTTGGAACTCTCCTGGGGTACCCTCACACATATTATTCCCTCATTTAGTGGATATTTTCACAAAAAAGTGAAATTTTCAAAAATCCAGAAAATTGGCTGAAAACGACTAAATATCAAGGAGTCATTGGGCGAATCGCTCTGGAACTGAAATCGGAACGCTCACTGACATTTCCCCTATCTGAAAGTCTGATAAACGCCGGAAAAATGACTAAGCCCAAAAAAAAATTTTTTTCAACTTTTTTTAATTTTACCCCCGTGGGATATATATTCTACCCACACACATTTGGAACTCTCCTGGGGTACCCTCACACATATTATTCCCTCATTTAGTGGATATTTTCACAAAAAAGTGAAATTTTCAAAAATCCAAAATATTGGCTGAAAACGACTAAATATCAAGGACTCATTGGCCGAATCGCTCTGGAACTGAAATCGGAACGCTCACTCACATTTCCCCTATCTGAAAGTCTGATAAGCGCCGGAAAAATGACTAAGTCCAAAAAAAAATTTTTTTCAACTTTTTTTAATTTTACCCCCGTGAGATATATATTCTACCCACACACATTTGGAACTCTCCTGGGGTACCCTCACACATATTATTTCCTCATTTAGTGGATATTTTCACAAAAAAGTGAAATTTTCAAAAATCCAGAAAATTGGCTGAAAACGACTAAATATCAAGGAGTCATTGCGCGAATGGCTCTGGAACTGAAATCGGAACGCTCACTCACATTTCCCCTATCTGAAAGTCTGATAAACGCCGGAAAAATGACTAAGTCCAAAAAAAAAAATTTTTCAACTTTTTTCAATTTTACCCCCGTGGGATATATATTCTACCCACACACATTTGGAACTCTCCTGGGGTACCCTCACACATATTATTCCCTCATTTAGTGGATATTTTCACAAAAAAGTGAAATTTTCAAAAATCCAGAAAATTGGCTGAAAACGACTAAATATCAAGGAGTCATTGGGCGAATCGCTCTGGAACTGAAATCGGAACGCTCACTGACATTTCCCCTATCTGAAAGTCTGATAAACGCCGGAAAAATGACTAAGCCCAAAAAAAAATTTTTTTCAACTTTTTTTAATTTTACCCCCGTGGGATATATATTCTACCCACACACATTTGGAACTCTCCTGGGGTACCCTCACACATATTATTCCCTCATTTAGTGGATATTTTCACAAAAAAGTGAAATTTTCAAAAATCCAGAAAATTGGCTGAAAACGACTAAATATCAAGGAGTCATTGCGCGAATGGCTCTGGAACTGAAATCGGAACGCTCACTGACATTTCCCTTATCTGAAAGTCTGATAAATGCCGGAAAAATGACTAAGTCCAAGAAAAAAATGTTTTCAACTTTTTTCAATTTTACCCCCGTGGGATATATATTCTACCCACACACATTTGGAACTCTCCTGGGGTACCCTCACACATATTATTCCCTCATTTAGTGGATATTTTCACAAAAAAGTGAAATTTTCAAAAATCCAAAATATTGGCTGAAAACGACTAAATATCAAGGACTCATTGGGCGAATCGCTCTGGAACTGAAATCGGAACGCTCACTGACATTTCCCCTATCTGAAAGTCTGATAAACGCCGGAAAAATGACTAAGTCCAAAAAAAAATTTTTTAAATTTTTTTCAATTTTACCCCCGTGGGATATATATTCTACCCACACACATTTGGAACTCTCCTGGGGTACCCTCACACATATTATTCCCTCATTTAGTGGATATTTTCACAAAAAAGTGAAATTTTCAAAAATCCAAAATATTGGCTGAAAACGACTAAATATCAAGGACTCATTGGGCGAATCGCTCTGGAACTGAAATCGGAACGCTCACTCACATTTCCCCTATCTGAAAGTCTGATAAACGCCGGAAAAATGACTAAGTCCAAAAAAAAATTTTTTTCAACTTTTTTTAATTTTACCCCCGTGAGATATATATTCTACCCACACACATTTGGAACTCTCCTGGGGTACCCTCACACATATTATTTCCTCATTTAGTGGATATTTTCACAAAAAAGTGAAATTTTCAAAAATCCAGAAAATTGGCTGAAAACGACTAAATATCAATGACTCATTGGGCGAATCGCTCTGGAACTGAAATCGGAACGCTCACTGACATTTCCCCTATCTGAAAGTCTGATAAATGCCGGAAAAATGACTAAGTCCAAAAAAAAATTTTTTTTAACTTTTTTCAATTTTACCCCCGTGGGATATATATTCTACCCACACACATTTGGAACTCTCCTGGGGTACCCTCACACATATTATTCCCTCATTTAGTGGATATTTTCACAAAAAAGTGAAATTTTCAAAAATCCAAAATATTGGCTGAAAACGACTAAATATCAAGGACTCATTGGGCGAATCGCTCTGGAACTGAAATCGGAACGCTCACTCACATTTCCCCTATCTGAAAGTCTGATAAACGCCGGAAAAATGACCAAGTCCAAAAAAAAATTTTTTTCAACTTTTTTTAATTTTACCCCCGTGAGATATATATTCTACCCACACACATTTGGAACTCTCCTGGGGTACCCTCACACATATTATTTCCTCATTTAGTGGATATTTTCACAAAAAAGTGAAATTTTCAAAAATCCAGAAAATTGGCTGAAAACGACTAAATATCAAGGAGTCATTGGGCGAATCGCTCTGGAACTGAAATCGGAATGCTCACTGACATTTCCCCTATCTGAAAGTCTGATAAACGCCGGAAAAATGACTAAGTCCAAGAAAAAAATGTTTTCAACTTTTTTCAATTTTACCCCCGTGGGATATATATTCTACCCACACACATTTGGAACTCTCCTGGGGTACCCTCACACATATTATTCCCTCATTTAGTGGATATTTTCACAAAAAAGTGAAATTTTCAAAAATCCAAAATATTGGCTGAAAACGACTAAATATCAAGGACTCATTGGGCGAATCGCTCTGGAACTGAAATCGGAACGCTCACTCACATTTCCCCTATCTGAAAGTCTGATAAACGCCGGAAAAATGACTAAGTCCAAAAAAAAAAATTTTTCAACTTTTTTCAATTTTACCCCCGTGGGATATATATTCTACCCACACACATTTGGAACTCTCCTGGGGTACCCTCACACATATTATTCCCTCATTTAGTGGATATTTTCACAAAAAAGTGAAATTTTCAAAAATCCAGAAAATTGGCTGAAAACGACTAAATATCAAGGAGTCATTGGGCGAATCGCTCTGGAACTGAAATCGGAACGCTCACTGACATTTCCCCTATCTGAAAGTCTGATAAACGCGGGAAAAATGACTAAGCCCCAAAAAAAATTTTTTTCAACTTTTTTTAATTTTACCCCCGTGGGATATATATTCTACCCACACACATTTGGAACTCTCCTGGGGTACCCTCACACATATTATTTCCTCATTTAGTGGATATTTTCACAAAAAAGTGAAATTTTCAAAAATCCAGAAAATTGGCTGAAAACGACTAAATATCAAGGAGTCATTGGGCGAATCGCTCTGGAACTGAAATCGGAATGCTCACTGACATTTCCCCTATCTGAAAGTCTGATAAACGCCGGAAAAATGACTAAGTCCAAGAAAAAAATGTTTTCAACTTTTTTCAATTTTACCCCCGTGGGATATATATTCTACCCACACACATTTGGAACTCTCCTGGGGTACCCTCACACATATTATTCCCTCATTTAGTGGATATTTTCACAAAAAAGTGAAATTTTCAAAAATCCAAAATATTGGCTGAAAACGACTAAATATCAAGGACTCATTGGGCGAATCGCTCTGGAACTGAAATCGGAACGCTCACTCACATTTCCCCTATCTGAAAGTCTGATAAACGCCGGAAAAATGACTAAGTCCAAAAAAAAAAATTTTTCAACTTTTTTCAATTTTACCCCCGTGGGATATATATTCTACCCACACACATTTGGAACTCTCCTGGGGTACCCTCACACATATTATTCCCTCATTTAGTGGATATTTTCACAAAAAAGTGAAATTTTCAAAAATCCAGAAAATTGGCTGAAAACGACTAAATATCAAGGAGTCATTGGGCGAATCGCTCTGGAACTGAAATCGGAACGCTCACTGACATTTCCCCTATCTGAAAGTCTGATAAACGCGGGAAAAATGACTAAGCCCAAAAAAAAATTTTTTTCAACTTTTTTTAATTTTACCCCCGTGGGATATATATTCTACCCACACACATTTGGAACTCTCCTGGGGTACCCTCACACATATTATTCCCTCATTTAGTGGATATTTTCACAAAAAAGTGAAATTTTCAAAAATCCAAAATATTGGCTGAAAACGACTAAATATCAAGGACTCATTGGGCGAATCGCTCTGGAACTGAAATCGGAACGCTCACTCACATTTCCCCTATCTGAAAGTCTGATAAACGCCGGAAAAATGACTAAGTCCAAAAAAAAAAATTTTTCAACTTTTTTCAATTTTACCCCCGTGGGATATATATTCTACCCACACACATTTGGAACTCTCCTGGGGTACCCTCACACATATTATTCCCTCATTTAGTGGATATTTTCACAAAAAAGTGAAATTTTCAAAAATCCAGAAAATTGGCTGAAAACGACTAAATATCAAGGAGTCATTGGGCGAATCGCTCTGGAACTGAAATCGGAACGCTCACTGACATTTCCCCTATCTGAAAGTCTGATAAACGCCGGAAAAATGACTAAGCCCAAAAAAAAATTTTTTTCAACTTTTTTCAATTTTACCCCCGTGGGATATATATTCTACCCACACACATTTGGAACTCTCCTGGGGTACCTCACACATATTATTCCCTCATTTAGTGGATATTTTCACAAAAAAGTGAAATTTTCAAAAATCCAGAAAATTGGCTGAAAACGACTAAATATCAAGGAGTCATTGCGCGAATGGCTCTGGAACTGAAATCAGAACGCTCACTGACATTTCCCCTATCTGAAAGTCTGATAAACGCCGGAAAAATGACTAAGTCCAAGAAAAAAATGTTTTCAACTTTTTTCAATTTTACCCCCGTGGGATATATATTCTACCCACACACATTTGGAACTCTCCTGGGGTACCCTCACACATATTATTCCCTCATTTAGTGGATATTTTCACAAAAAAGTGAAATTTTCAAAAATCCAAAATATTGGCTGAAAACGACTAAATATCAAGGACTCATTGGGCGAATCGCTCTGGAACTGAAATCGGAACGCTCACTCACATTTCCCCTATCTGAAAGTCTGATAAACGCCGGAAAAATGACTAAGTCCAAAAAAAAAAATTTTTCAACTTTTTTCAATTTTACCCCCGTGGGATATATATTCTACCCACACACATTTGGAACTCTCCTGGGGTACCCTCACACATATTATTCCCTCATTTAGTGGATATTTTCACAAAAAAGTGAAATTTTCAAAAATCCAGAAAATTGGCTGAAAACGACTAAATATCAAGGAGTCATTGGGCGAATCGCTCTGGAACTGAAATCGGAACGCTCACTGACATTTCCCCTATCTGAAAGTCTGATAAACGCCGGAAAAATGACTAAGCCCAAAAAAAAATTTTTTTCAACTTTTTTTAATTTTACCCCCGTGGGATATATATTCTACCCACACACATTTGGAACTCTCCTGGGGTACCCTCACACATATTATTTCCTCATTTAGTGGATATTTTCACAAAAAAGTGAAATTTTCAAAAATCCAGAAAATTGGCTGAAAACGACTAAATATCAAGGAGTCATTGGGCGAATCGCTCTGGAACTGAAATCGGAATGCTCACTGACATTTCCCCTATCTGAAAGTCTGATAAACGCCGGAAAAATGACTAAGTCCAAGAAAAAAATGTTTTCAACTTTTTTCAATTTTACCCCCGTGGGATATATATTCTACCCACACACATTTGGAACTCTCCTGGGGTACCCTCACACATATTATTCCCTCATTTAGTGGATATTTTCACAAAAAAGTGAAATTTTCAAAAATCCAAAATATTGGCTGAAAACGACTAAATATCAAGGACTCATTGGGCGAATCGCTCTGGAAATGAAATCGGAATGCTCACTCACATTTCCCCTATCTGAAAGTCTGATAAACGCCGGAAAAATGACTAAGTCCAAAAAAAAAATTTTTTAAATTTTTTTCAATTTTACCCCCGTGGGATATATATTCTACCCACACACATTTGGAACTCTCCTGGGGTACCCTCACACATATTATTCCCTCATTTAGTGGATATTTTCACAAAAAAGTGATATTTTCAAAAATCCAAAATATTGGCTGAAAACGACTAAATATCAAGGACTCATTGGGCGAATCGCTCTGGAACTGAAATCAGAACGCTCACTCACATTTCCCCTATCTGAAAGTCTGATAAACGCCGTAAAAATGACTAAGTCCAAAAAAAAATTTTTTTCAACTTTTTTTAATTTTACCCCCGTGGGATATATATTCTACGCACACACATTTGGAACTCTACTGGGGTACCCTCACACATATTATTCCCTCATTTAGTGGATATTTTCACAAAAAAGTGAAATTTTCAAAAATCCAGAAAATTGGCTGAAAACGACTAAATATCACGGAGTCATTGGGCGAATCGCTCTGGAACTGAAATCGGAACGCTCACTGACATTTCCCCTACCTGAAAGTCTGATAAACGCCGGAAAAATGACTAAGTCCAAAAAAAAAATTTTTAAAATTTTTTTCAATTTTACCCCCGTGGGATATATATTCTACCCACACACATTTGTAACTCTCCTGGGGTACCCTCACACATATTATTCCCTCATTTAGTGGATATTTTCACAAAAAAGTGATATTTTCAAAAATCCAAAATATTGGCTGAAAACGACTAAATATCAAGGACTCATTGGGCGAATCGCTCTGGAACTGAAATCGGAACGCTCACTGACATTTCCCCTATCTGAAAGTCTGATAAACGCCGGAAAAATGACTAAGTCCAAAAAAAAAATGTTTTTAACTTTTTTCAATTTTACCCCCGTGGGATATATATTCTACCCACACACATTTGGAACTCTCCTGGGGTACCCTCACACATATTATTCCCTCATTTAGTGGATATTTTCACAAAAAAGTGAAATTTTCAAAAATCCAAAATATTGGCTGAAAACGACTAAATATCAAGGACTCATTGGGCGAATCGCTCTGGAAATGAAATCGGAACGCTCACTCACATTTCCCCTATCTGAAAGTCTGATAAACGCCGGAAAAATGACTAAGTCCAAAAAAAAAATTTTTTAAATTTTTTTCAATTTTACCCCCGTGGGATATATATTCTACCCACACACATTTGGAACTCTCCTGGGGTACCCTCACACATATTATTCCCTCATTTAGTGGATATTTTCACAAAAAAGTGAAATTTTCAAAAATCCAAAATATTGGCTGAAAACGACTAAATATCAAGGAGTCATTGCGCGAATGGCTCTGGAACTGAAATCGGAACGCTCACTGACATTTCCCCTATCTGAAAGTCTGATAAACGCCGGAAAAATGACTAAGTCCAAGAAAAAAATGTTTTCAACTTTTTTCAATTTTACCCCCGTGGGATATATATTCTACCCACACACATTTGGAACTCTCCTGGGGTACCCTCACACATATTATTCCCTCATTTAGTGGATATTTTCACAAAAAAGTGAAATTTTCAAAAATCCAGAAAATTGGCTGAAAACGACTAAATATCAAGGAGTCATTGGGCGAATCGCTCTGGAACTGAAATCGGAATGCTCACTGACATTTCCCCCATCTGAAAGTCTGATAAACGCCGGAAAAATGACTAAGCCCAAAAAAAAATTTTTTTCAACTTTTTTTAATTTTACCCCCGTGGGATATATATTCTACCCACACACATTTGGAACTCTCCTGGGGTACCCTCACACATATTATTCCCTCATTTAGTGGATATTTTCACAAAAAAGTGAAATTTTCAAAAATCCAGAAAATTGGCTGAAAACGACTAAATATCAAGGAGTCATTGCGCGAATGGCTCTGGAACTGAAATCAGAACGCTCACTGACATTTCCCCTATCTGAAAGTCTGATAAACGCCGGAAAAATGACTAAGTCCAAGAAAAAAATGTTTTCAACTTTTTTCAATTTTACCCCCGTGGGATATATATTCTACCCACACACATTTGGAACTCTCCTGGGGTACCCTCACACATATTATTCCCTCATTTAGTGGATATTTTCACAAAAAAGTGAAATTTTCAAAAATCCAAAATATTGGCTGAAAACGACTAAATATCAAGGACTCATTGGGCGAATCGCTCTGGAACTGAAATCGGAACGCTCACTCACATTTCCCCTATCTGAAAGTCTGATAAACGCCGGAAAAATGACTAAGTCCAAAAAAAAAAATTTTTCAACTTTTTTCAATTTTACCCCCGTGGGATATATATTCTACCCACACACATTTGGAACTCTCCTGGGGTACCCTCACACATATTATTCCCTCATTTAGTGGATATTTTCACAAAAAAGTGAAATTTTCAAAAATCCAGAAAATTGGCTGAAAACGACTAAATATCAAGGAGTCATTGGGCGAATCGCTCTGGAACTGAAATCGGAACGCTCACTGACATTTCCCCTATCTGAAAGTCTGATAAACGCCGGAAAAATGACTAAGCCCAAAAAAAAATTTTTTTCAACTTTTTTCAATTTTACCCCCGTGGGATATATATTCTACCCACACACATTTGGAACTCTCCTGGGGTACCTCACACATATTATTCCCTCATTTAGTGGATATTTTCACAAAAAAGTGAAATTTTCAAAAATCCAGAAAATTGGCTGAAAACGACTAAATATCAAGGAGTCATTGCGCGAATGGCTCTGGAACTGAAATCAGAACGCTCACTGACATTTCCCCTATCTGAAAGTCTGATAAACGCCCGAAAAATGACTAAGTCCAAGAAAAAAATGTTTTCAACTTTTTTCAATTTTACCCCCGTGGGATATATATTCTACCCACACACATTTGGAACTCTCCTGGGGTACCCTCACACATATTATTCCCTCATTTAGTGGATATTTTCACAAAAAAGTGAAATTTTCAAAAATCCAAAATATTGGCTGAAAACGACTAAATATCAAGGACTCATTGGGCGAATCGCTCTGGAACTGAAATCGGAACGCTCACTCACATTTCCCCTATCTGAAAGTCTGATAAACGCCGGAAAAATGACTAAGTCCAAAAAAAAAAATTTTTCAACTTTTTTCAATTTTACCCCCGTGGGATATATATTCTACCCACACACATTTGGAACTCTCCTGGGGTACCCTCACACATATTATTCCCTCATTTAGTGGATATTTTCACAAAAAAGTGAAATTTTCAAAAATCCAGAAAATTGGCTGAAAACGACTAAATATCAAGGAGTCATTGGGCGAATCGCTCTGGAACTGAAATCGGAATGCTCACTGACATTTCCCCTATCTGAAAGTCTGATAAACGCCGGAAAAATGACTAAGCCCAAAAAAAAATTTTTTTCAACTTTTTTTAATTTTACCCCCGTGGGATATATATTCTACCCACACACATTTGGAACTCTCCTGGGGTACCCTCACACATATTATTTCCTCATTTAGTGGATATTTTCACAAAAAAGTGAAATTTTCAAAAATCCAGAAAATTGGCTGAAAACGACTAAATATCAAGGAGTCATTGGGCGAATCGCTCTGGAACTGAAATCGGAATGCTCACTGACATTTCCCCTATCTGAAAGTCTGATAAACGCCGGAAAAATGACTAAGTCCAAGAAAAAAATGTTTTCAACTTTTTTCAATTTTACCCCCGTGGGATATATATTCTACCCACACACATTTTGAACTCTCCTGGGGTACCCTCACACATATTATTCCCTCATTTAGTGGATATTTTCACAAAAAAGTGAAATTTTCAAAAATCCAAAATATTGGCTGAAAACGACTAAATATCAAGGACTCATTGGGCGAATCGCTCTGGAACTGAAATCGGAACGCTCACTCACATTTCCCCTATCTGAAAGTCTGATAAACGCCGGAAAAATGACTAAGTCCAAAAAAAAAATTTTTTAAACTTTTTTCAATTTTACCCCCGTGGGATATATATTCTACCCACACACATTTGGAACTCTCCTGGGGTACCCTCACACATATTATTCCCTCATTTAGTGGATATTTTCACAAAAAAGTGAAATTTTCAAAAATCCAAAATATTGGCTGAAAACGACTAAATATCAAGGACTCATTGGGCGAATCGCTCTGGAAATGAAATCGGAACGCTCACTCACATTTCCCCTATCTGAAAGTCTGATAAACGCCGGAAAAATGACTAAGTCCAAAAAAAAAATTTTTTAAATTTTTTTCAATTTTACCCCCGTGGGATATATATTCTACCCACACACATTTGGAACTCTCCTGGGGTACCCTCACACATATTATTCCCTCATTTAGTGGATATTTTCACAAAAAAGTGATATTTTCAAAAATCCAAAATATTGGCTGAAAACGACTAAATATCAAGGACTCATTGGGCGAATCGCTCTGGAACTGAAATCAGAACGCTCACTCACATTTCCCCTATCTGAAAGTCTGATAAACGCCGTAAAAATGACTAAGTCCAAAAAAAAATTTTTTTCAACTTTTTTTAATTTTACCCCCGTGGGATATATATTCTACGCACACGCATTTGGAACTCTACTGGGGTACCCTCACACATATTATTCCCTCATTTAGTGGATATTTTCACAAAAAAGTGAAATTTTCAAAAATCCAGAAAATTGGCTGAAAACGACTAAATATCACGGAGTCATTGGGCGAATCGCTCTGGAACTGAAATCGGAACGCTCACTGACATTTCCCCTACCTGAAAGTCTGATAAACGCCGGAAAAATGACTAAGTCCAAAAAAAAAATTTTTAAAATTTTTTTCAATTTTACCCCCGTGGGATATATATTCTACCCACACACATTTGTAACTCTCCTGGGGTACCCTCACACATATTATTCCCTCATTTAGTGGATATTTTCACAAAAAAGTGATATTTTCAAAAATCCAAAATATTGGCTGAAAACGACTAAATATCAAGGACTCATTGGGCGAATCGCTCTGGAACTGAAATCGGAACGCTCACTGACATTTCCCCTATCTGAAAGTCTGATAAACGCCGGAAAAATGACTAAGTCCAAAAAAAAAATGTTTTTAACTTTTTTCAATTTTACCCCCGTGGGATATATATTCTACCCACACACATTTGGAACTCTCCTGGGGTACCCTCACACATATTATTCCCTCATTTAGTGGATATTTTCACAAAAAAGTGAAATTTTCAAAAATCCAAAATATTGGCTGAAAACGACTAAATATCAAGGACTCATTGGGCGAATCGCTCTGGAACTGAAATCGGAACGCTCACTCACATTTCCCCTATCTGAAAGTCTGATAAACGCCGGAAAAATGACTAAGTCCAAAAAAAAATTTTTTTCAACTTTTTTTAATTTTACCCCCGTGAGATATATATTCTACCCACACACATTTGGAACTCTCCTGGGGTACCCTCACACATATTATTTCCTCATTTAGTGGATATTTTCACAAAAAAGTGAAATTTTCAAAAATCCAGAAAATTGGCTGAAAACGACTAAATATCAAGGAGTCATTGGGCGAATCGCTCTGGAACTGAAATCGGAACGCTCACTGACATTTCCCCTATCTGAAAGTCTGATAAACGCCGGAAAAATGACTAAGTCCAAAAAAAAAATTTTTTAAATTTTTTTCAATTTTACCCCCGTGGGATATATATTCTACCCACACACATTTGGAACTCTCCTGGGGTACCCTCACACATATTATTCCCTCATTTAGTGGATATTTTCACAAAAAAGTGATATTTTCAAAAATCCAAAATATTGGCTGAAAACGACTAAATATCAAGGACTCATTGGGCGAATCGCTCTGGAACTGAAATCAGAATGCTCACTCACATTTCCCCTATCTGAAAGTCTGATAAACGCCGTAAAAATGACTAAGTCCAAAAAAAAATTTTTTTCAACTTTTTTTAATTTTACCCCCGTGGGATATATATTCTACGCACACACATTTGGAACTCTACTGGGGTACCCTCACACATATTATTCCCTCATTTAGTGGATATTTTCACAAAAAAGTGAAATTTTCAAAAATCCAGAAAATTGGCTGAAAACGACTAAATATCACGGAGTCATTGGGCGAATCGCTCTGGAACTGAAATCGGAACGCTCACTGACATTTCCCCTACCTGAAAGTCTGATAAACGCCGGAAAAATGACTAAGTCCAAAAAAAAAATTTTTAAAATTTTTTTCAATTTTACCCCCGTGGGATATATATTCTACCCACACACATTTGTAACTCTCCTGGGGTACCCTCACACATATTATTCCCTCATTTAGTGGATATTTTCACAAAAAAGTGATATTTTCAAAAATCCAAAATATTGGCTGAAAACGACTAAATATCAAGGACTCATTGGGCGAATCGCTCTGGAACTGAAATCGGAACGCTCACTGACATTTCCCCTATCTGAAAGTCTGATAAACGCCGGAAAAATGACTAAGTCCAAAAAAAAAATGTTTTTAACTTTTTTCAATTTTACCCCCGTGGGATATATATTCTACCCACACACATTTGGAACTCTCCTGGGGTACCCTCACACATATTATTCCCTCATTTAGTGGATATTTTCACAAAAAAGTGAAATTTTCAAAAATCCAAAATATTGGCTGAAAACGACTAAATATCAAGGACTCATTGGGCGAATCGCTCTGGAACTGAAATCGGAACGCTCACTCACATTTCCCCTATCTGAAAGTCTGATAAACGCCGGAAAAATGACTAAGTCCAAAAAAAAATTTTTTTCAACTTTTTTTAATTTTACCCCCGTGAGATATATATTCTACCCACACACATTTGGAACTCTCCTGGGGTACCCTCACACATATTATTTCCTCATTTAGTGGATATTTTCACAAAAAAGTGAAATTTTCAAAAATCCAGAAAATTGGCTGAAAACGACTAAATATCAAGGAGTCATTGGGCGAATCGCTCTGGAACTGAAATCGGAACGCTCACTGACATTTCCCCTATCTGAAAGTCTGATAAACGCCGGAAAAATGACTAAGTCCAAAAAAAAAATGTTTTTAACTTTTTTCAATTTTACCCCCGTGGGATATATATTCTACCCACACACATTTGGAACTCTCCTGGGGTACCCTCACACATATTATTCCCTCATTTAGTGGATATTTTCACAAAAAAGTGAAATTTTCAAAAATCCAAAATATTGGCTGAAAACGACTAAATATCAAGGACTCATTGGGCGAATCGCTCTGGAACTGAAATCGGAACGCTCACTCACATTTCCCCTATCTGAAAGTCTGATAAACGCCGGAAAAATGACTAAGTCCAAAAAAAAATTTTTTTCAACTTTTTTTAATTTTACCCCCGTGAGATATATATTCTACCCACACACATTTGGAACTCTCCTGGGGTACCCTCACACATATTATTTCCTCATTTAGTGGATATTTTCACAAAAAAGTGAAATTTTCAAAAATCCAGAAAATTGGCTGAAAACGACTAAATATCAAGGAGTCATTGGGCGAATCGCTCTGGAACTGAAATCGGAACGCTCACTGACATTTCCCCTATCTGAAAGTCTGATAAACGCCGGAAAAATGACTAAGTCCAAAAAAAAAATGTTTTTAACTTTTTTCAATTTTACCCCCGTGGGATATATATTCTACCCACACACATTTGGAACTCTCCTGGGGTACCCTCACACATATTATTCCCTCATTTAGTGGATATTTTCACAAAAAAGTGAAATTTTCAAAAATCCAAAATATTGGCTGAAAACGACTAAATATCAAGGACTCATTGGGCGAATCGCTCTGGAACTGAAATCGGAACGCTCACTCACATTTCCCCTATCTGAAAGTCTGATAAACGCCGGAAAAATGACTAAGTCCAAAAAAAAATTTTTTTCAACTTTTTTTAATTTTACCCCCGTGAGATATATATTCTACCCACACACATTTGGAACTCTCCTGGGGTACCCTCACACATATTATTTCCTCATTTAGTGGATATTTTCACAAAAAAGTGAAATTTTCAAAAATCCAGAAAATTGGCTGAAAACGACTAAATATCAAGGAGTCATTGGGCGAATCGCTCTGGAACTGAAATCGGAACGCTCACTGACATTTCCCCTATCTGAAAGTCTGATAAACGCCGGAAAAATGACTAAGTCCAAAAAAAAATTTTTTTTAACTTTTTTCAATTTTACCCCCGTGGGATATATATTCTACCCACACACATTTGGAACTCTCCTGGGGTACCCTCACACATATTATTCCCTCATTTAGTGGATATTTTCACAAAAAAGTGAAATTTTCAAAAATCCAAAATATTGGCTGAAAACGACTAAATATCAAGGACTCATTGGGCGAATCGCTCTGAACTAAAATCGGAACGCTCACTCACATTTCCCCTATCTGAAAGTCTGATAAACGCCGGAAAAATGACTAAGTCCAAAAAAAAATTTTTTTCAACTTTTTTTAATTTTACCCCCGTGAGATATATATTCTACCCACACACATTTGGAAATCTCCTGGGGTACCCTCACACATATTATTTCCTCATTTAGTGGATATTTTCACAAAAAAGTGAAATTTTCAAAAATCCAGAAAATTGGCTGAAAACGACTAAATATCAAGGAGTCATTGGGCGAATCGCTCTGGAACTGAAATCGGAATGCTCACTGACATTTCCCCTATCTGAAAGTCTGATAAACGCCGGAAAAATGACTAAGTCCAAGAAAAAAATGTTTTCAACTTTTTTCAATTTTACCCCCGTGGGATATATATTCTACCCACACACATTTTGAACTCTCCTGGGGTACCCTCACACATATTATTCCCTCATTTAGTGGATATTTTCACAAAAAAGTGAAATTTTCAAAAATCCAAAATATTGGCTGAAAACGACTAAATATCAAGGACTCATTGGGTGAATCGCTCTGGAACTGAAATCGGAACGCTCACTCACATTTCCCCTATCTGAAAGTCTGATAAACGCCGGAAAAATGACTAAGTCCAAAAAAAAAATTTTTTAAACTTTTTTCAATTTTACCCCCGTGGGATATATATTCTACCCACACACATTTGGAACTCTCCTGGGGTACCCTCACACATATTATTCCCTCATTTAGTGGATATTTTCACAAAAAAGTGAAATTTTCAAAAATCCAAAATATTGGCTGAAAACGACTAAATATCAAGGACTCATTGGGCGAATCGCTCTGGAAATGAAATCGGAACGCTCACTCACATTTCCCCTATCTGAAAGTCTGATAAACGCCGGAAAAATGACTAAGTCCAAAAAAAAAATTTTTAAAATTTTTTTCAATTTTACCCCCGTGGGATATATATTCTACCCACACACATTTGGAACTCTCCTGGGGTACCCTCACACATATTATTCCCTCATTTAGTGGATATTTTCACAAAAAAGTGATATTTTCAAAAATCCAAAATATTGGCTGAAAACGACTAAATATCAAGGACTCATTGGGCGAATCGCTCTGGAACTGAAATCAGAACGCTCACTCACATTTCCCCTATCTGAAAGTCTGATAAACGCCGTAAAAATGACTAAGTCCAAAAAAAAATTTTTTTCAACTTTTTTTAATTTTACCCCCGTGGGATATATATTCTACCCACACACATTTGGAACTCTCCTGGGGTACCCTCACACATATTATTCCCTCATTTAGTGGATATTTTCACAAAAAAGTGAAATTTTCAAAAATCCAGAAAATTGGCTGAAAACGACTAAATATCAAGGAGTCATTGGGCGAATCGCTCTGGAACTGAAATCGGAATGCTCACTGACATTTCCCCTATCTGAAAGTCTGATAAACGCCGGAAAAATGACTAAGTCCAAGAAAAAAATGTTTTCAACTTTTTTCAATTTTACCCCCGTGGGATATATATTCTACCCACACACATTTTGAACTCTCCTGGGGTACCCTCACACATATTATTCCCTCATTTAGTGGATATTTTCACAAAAAAGTGAAATTTTCAAAAATCCAAAATATTGGCTGAAAACGACTAAATATCAAGGACTCATTGGGCGAATCGCTCTGGAACTGAAATCGGAACGCTCACTCACATTTCCCCTATCTGAAAGTCTGATAAACGCCGGAAAAATGACTAAGTCCAAAAAAAAAATTTTTTAAACTTTTTTCAATTTTACCCCCGTGGGATATATATTCTACCCACACACATTTGGAACTCTCCTGGGGTACCCTCACACATATTATTCCCTCATTTAGTGGATATTTTCACAAAAAAGTGAAATTTTCAAAAATCCAAAATATTGGCTGAAAACGACTAAATATCAAGGACTCATTGGGCGAATCGCTCTGGAAATGAAATCGGAACGCTCACTCACATTTCTCCTATCTGAAAGTCTGATAAACGCCGGAAAAATGACTAAGTCCAAAAAAAAAATTTTTTAAATTTTTTTCAATTTTACCCCCGTGGGATATATATTCTACCCACACACATTTGGAACTCTCCTGGGGTACCCTCACACATATTATTCCCTCATTTAGTGGATATTTTCACAAAAAAGTGATATTTTCAAAAATCCAAAATATTGGCTGAAAACTACTAAATATCAAGGACTCATTGGGCGAATCGCTCTGGAACTGAAATCAGAACGCTCACTCACATTTCCCCTATCTGAAAGTCTGATAAACGCCGTAAAAATGACTAAGTCCAAAAAAAAATTTTTTTCAACTTTTTTTAATTTTACCCCCGTGGGATATATATTCTACGCACACACATTTGGAACTCTACTGGGGTACCCTCACACATATTATTCCCTCATTTAGTGGATATTTTCACAAAAAAGTGAAATTTTCAAAAATCCAGAAAATTGGCTGAAAACGACTAAATATCACGGAGTCATTGGGCGAATCGCTCTGGAACTGAAATCGGAACGCTCACTGACATTTCCCCTATCTGAAAGTCTGATAAACGCCGGAAAAATGACTAAGTCCAAAAAAAAAATTTTTAAAATTTTTTTCAATTTTACCCCCGTGGGATATATATTCTACCCACACACATTTGGAACTCTCCTGGGGTACCCTCACACATATTATTCCCTCATTTAGTGGATATTTTCACAAAAAAGTGATATTTTCAAAAATCCAAAATATTGGCTGAAAACGACTAAATATCAAGGACTCATTGGGCGAATCGCTCTGGAACTGAAATCGGAACGCTCACTGACATTTCCCCTATCTGAAAGTCTGATAAACGCCGGAAAAATGACTAAGTCCAAAAAAAAAATTTTTTTAACTTTTTTCAATTTTACCCCCGTGGGATATATATTCTACCCACACACATTTGGAACTCTCCTGGGGTACCCTCACACATATTATTCCCTCATTTAGTGGATATTTTCACAAAAAAGTGAAATTTTCAAAAATCCAAAATATTGGCTGAAAACGACTAAATATCAAGGACTCATTGGGCGAATCGCTCTGGAACTGAAATCGGAACGCTCACTGACATTTCCCCTATCTGAAAGTCTGATAAACGCCGGAAAAATGACTAAGTCCAAAAAAAAAATTTTTTAAACTTTTTTCAATTTTACCCCCGTGGGATATATATTCTACCCACACACATTTGGAACTCTCCTGGAGTACCCTCACACATATTATTCCCTCATTTAGTGGATATTTACACAAAAAAGTGAAATTTTCAAAAATCCAAAATATTGGCTGAAAAAGACTAAATATGAAGGACTCATTGGGCGAATTGCTCTGGAACTGAAATCGGAATGCTCACTGACATTTCCCCTATCTGAAAGTCTGATAAACGCCGGAAAAATGACGAAGTCCAAGAAAAAATTTTTTTCAACTTTTTTCAATTTTACCCCCGTGGGATATATATTCTACCCACACACATTTGGAACTCTCCTGGGGTACCCTCACACATATTGTTCCCTCATTTAGTGGATATTTTCACAAAAAAGTGAAATTTTCAAAAATCCAAAATATTGGCTGAAAACGACTAAATATCAAGGACTCATTGGGCGAATCGCTCTGGAACTGAAATCGGAACGCTCACTGACATTTCCCCTATCTGAAAGTCTGATAAACGCCGGAAAAATGACTAAGTCCAAAAAAAAATTTTTTTAAATTTTTTTCAATTTTACCCCCGTGGGATATATATTCTACCCACACACATTTGGAACTCTCCTGGGGTACCCTCACACATATTATTCCCTCATTTAGTGGATATTTTCACAAAAAAGTGATATTTTCAAAAATCCAAAATATTGGCTGAAAACGACTAAATATCAAGGACTCATTGGGCGAATCGCTCTGGAACTGAAATCGGAACGCTCACTCACATTTCCCCTATCTGAAAGTCTGATAAACGCCGGAAAAATGACTAAGTCCAAAAAAAAATTTTTTTCAACTTTTTTTAATTTTACCCCCGTGAGATATATATTCTACCCACACACATTTGGAACTTTCCTGGGGTACCCTCACACATATTATTCCCTCATTTAGTGGATATTTTCACAAAAAAGTGAAATTTTCAAAAATCCAGAAAATTGGCTGAAAACGACTAAATATCAAGGAGTCATTGGGCGAATCGCTCTGGAACTGAAATCGGAACGCTCACTGACATTTCCCCTATCTGAAAGTCTGATAAACGCCGTAAAAATGACTAAGTCCAAAAAAAAAATTTTTTTAACTTTTTTCAATTTTACCCCCGTGGGATATATATTCTACCCACACACATTTGGAACTCTCCTGGGGTACCCTCACACATATTATTCCCTCATTTAGTGGATATTTTCACAAAAAAGTGAAATTTTCAAAAATCCAAAATATTGGCTGAAAACGACTAAATATCAAGGACTCATTGGGCGAATCGCTCTGGAACTGAAATCGGAACGCTCACTGACATTTCCCCTATCTGAAAGTCTGATAAACGCCGGAAAAATGACTAAGTCCAAAAAAAAAATTTTTTTAACTTTTTTCAATTTTACCCCCGTGGGATATATATTCTACCCACACACATTTGGAACTCTCCTGGGGTACCCTCACACATATTATTCCCTCATTTAGTGGATATTTTCACAAAAAAGTGAAATTTTCAAAAATCCAAAATATTGGCTGAAAACGACTAAATATCAAGGACTCATTGGGCGAATCGCTCTGGAACTGAAATCGGAACGCTCACTGACATTTCCCCTATCTGAAAGTCTGATAAACGCCGGAAAAATGACTAAGTCCAAAAAAAAAATTTTTTAAACTTTTTTCAATTTTACCCCCGTGGGATATATATTCTACCCACACACATTTGGAACTCTCCTGGAGTACCCTCACACATATTATTCCCTCATTTAGTGGATATTTACACAAAAAAGTGAAATTTTCAAAAATCCAAAATATTGGCTGAAAACGACTAAATATCAAGGAGTCATTGGGCGAATCGCTCTGGAACTGAAATCGGAACGCTCACTGACATTTCCCCTATCTGAAAGTCTGATAAACGCCGGAAAAATGACTAAGTCCAAAAAAAAAATTTTTTTAACTTTTTTCAATTTTACCCCCGTGGGATATATATTCTACCCACACACATTTGGAACTCTCCTGGGGTACCCTCACACATATTATTCCCTCATTTAGTGGATATTTTCACAAAAAAGTGAAATTTTCAAAAATCCAAAATATTGGCTGAAAACGACTAAATATCAAGGACTCATTGGGCGAATCGCTCTGGAACTGAAATCGGAATGCTCACTGACATTTCCCCTATCTGAAAGTCTGATAAACGCCGGAAAAATGACTAAGTCCAAGAAAAAAATTTTTTCAACTTTTTTCAATTTTACCCCCGTGGGATATATATTCTACCCACACACATTTGGAACTCTCCTGGGGTACCCTCACACATATTATTCCCTCATTTAGTGGATATTTTCACAAAAAAGTGAAATTTTCAAAAATCCAAAATATTGGCTGAAAACGACTAAATATCAAGGACTCATTGGGCGAATCGCTCTGGAACTGAAATCGGAACGCTCACTGACATTTCCCCTATCTGAAAGTCTGATAAACGCCGGAAAAATGACTAAGTCCAAAAAAAAAATTTTTTAAACTTTTTTCAATTTTACCCCCGTGGGATATATATTCTACCCACACACATTTGGAACTCTCCTGGAGTACCCTCACACATATTATTCCCTCATTTAGTGGATATTTACACAAAAAAGTGAAATTTTCAAAAATCCAAAATATTGGCTGAAAACGACTAAATATCAAGGAGTCATTGGGCGAATCGCTCTGGAACTGAAATCGGAACGCTCACTGACATTTCCCCTATCTGAAAGTCTGATAAACGCCGGAAAAATGACTAAGTCCAAAAAAAAATTTTTTTTAACTTTTTTCAATTTTACCCCCGTGGGATATATATTCTACCCACACACATTTGGAACTCTCCTGGGGTACCCTCACACATATTGTTCCCTCATTTAGTGGATATTTTCACAAAAAAGTGAAATTTTCAAAAATCCAAAATATTGGCTGAAAACGACTAAATATCAAGGACTCATTGGGCGAATCGCTCTGGAACTGAAATCGGAACGCTCACTGACATTTCCCCTATCTGAAAGTCTGATAAACGCCGGAAAAATGACTAAGTCCAAAAAAAAATTTTTTTAAATTTTTTTCAATTTTACCCCCGTGGGATATATATTCTACCCACACACATTTGGAACTCTCCTGGGGTACCCTCACACATATTATTCCCTCATTTAGTGGATATTTTCACAAAAAAGTGATATTTTCAAAAATCCAAAATATTGGCTGAAAACGACTAAATATCAAGGACTCATTGGGCGAATCGCTCTGGAACTGAAATCGGAACGCTCACTCACATTTCCCCTATCTGAAAGTCTGATAAACGCCGGAAAAATGACTAAGTCCAAAAAAAAATTTTTTTCAACTTTTTTTAATTTTACCCCCGTGAGATATATATTCTACCCACACACATTTGGAACTCTCCTGGGGTACCCTCACACATATTATTCCCTCATTTAGTGGATATTTTCACAAAAAAGTGAAATTTTCAAAAATCCAGAAAATTGGCTGAAAACGACTAAATATCAAGGAGTCATTGGGCGAATCGCTCTGGAACTGAAATCGGAACGCTCACTGACATTTCCCCTATCTGAAAGTCTGATAAACGCCGTAAAAATGACTAAGTCCAAAAAAAAAATTTTTTTAACTTTTTTCAATTTTACCCCCGTGGGATATATATTCTACCCACACACATTTGGAACTCTCCTGGGGTACCCTCACACATATTATTCCCTCATTTAGTGGATATTTTCACAAAAAAGTGAAATTTTCAAAAATCCAAAATATTGGCTGAAAACGACTAAATATCAAGGACTCATTGGGCGAATCGCTCTGGAACTGAAATCGGAACGCTCACTGACATTTCCCCTATCTGAAAGTCTGATAAACGCCGGAAAAATGACTAAGTCCAAAAAAAAAATTTTTTTAACTTTTTTCAATTTTACCCCCGTGGGATATATATTCTACCCACACACATTTGGAACTCTCCTGGGGTACCCTCACACATATTATTCCCTCATTTAGTGGATATTTTCACAAAAAAGTGAAATTTTCAAAAATCCAAAATATTGGCTGAAAACGACTAAATATCAAGGACTCATTGGGCGAATCGCTCTGGAACTGAAATCGGAACGCTCACTGACATTTCCCCTATCTGAAAGTCTGATAAACGCCGGAAAAATGACTAAGTCCAAAAAAAAAATTTTTTAAACTTTTTTCAATTTTACCCCCGTGGGATATATATTCTACCCACACACATTTGGAACTCTCCTGGAGTACCCTCACACATATTATTCCCTCATTTAGTGGATATTTACACAAAAAAGTGAAATTTTCAAAAATCCAAAATATTGGCTGAAAACGACTAAATATCAAGGACTCATTGGGCGAATCGCTCTGGAACTGAAATCGGAACGCTCACTGACATTTCCCCTATCTGAAAGTCTGATAAACGCCGGAAAAATGACTAAGTCCAAAAAAAAAATTTTTTAAACTTTTTTCAATTTTACCGCCGTGGGATATATATTCTACCCACACACATTTGGAACTCTCCTGGGGTACCCTCACACATATTATTCCCTCATTTAGTGGATATTTTCACAAAAAAGTGAAATTTTCAAAAATCCAGAAAATTGGCTGAAAACGACTAAATATCAAGGAGTCATTGCGCTAATCGCTCTGGAACTGAAATCGGAACGCTCACTGACATTTCCCCTATCTGAAAGTCTGATAAACGCCGGAAAAATGACTAAGTCCAAGAAAAAAATTTTTTCAACTTTTTTCAATTTTACCCCCGTGGGATATATATTCTACCCACACACATTTGGAACTCTCCTGGGGTACCCTCAACACATATTATTCCCTCATTTAGTGGATAGTTTCACAAAAAAGTGAAATTTTCAAAAATCCAAAATATTGGCTGAAAACGACTAAATATCAAGGAGTCATTGGGCGAATCGCTCTGGAACTGAAATCGGAACGCTCACTGACATTTCCCCTATCTGAAAGTCTGATAAACGCCGGAAAAATGACTAAGTCCAAAAAAAAAATTTTTTTAACTTTTTTCAATTTTACCCCCGTGGGATATATATTCTACCCACACACATTTGGAACTCTCCTGGGGTACCCTCACACATATTATTCCCTCATTTAGTGGATATTTTCACAAAAAAGTGAAATTTTCAAAAATCCAAAATATTGGCTGAAAACGACTAAATATCAAGGACTCATTGGGCGAATCGCTCTGGAACTGAAATCGGAATGCTCACTGACATTTCCCCTATCTGAAAGTCTGATAAACGCCGGAAAAATGACTAAGTCCAAGAAAAAAATTTTTTCAACTTTTTTCAATTTTACCCCCGTGGGATATATATTCTACCCACACACATTTGGAACTCTCCTGGGGTACCCTCACACATATTATTCCCTCATTTAGTGGATATTTTCACAAAAAAGTGAAATTTTCAAAAATCCAAAATATTGGCTGAAAACGACTAAATATCAAGGACTCATTGGGCGAATCGCTCTGGAACTGAAATCGGAACGCTCACTGACATTTCCCCTATCTGAAAGTCTGATAAACGCCGGAAAAATGACTAAGTCCAAAAAAAAAATTTTTTAAACTTTTTTCAATTTTACCCCCGTGGGATATATATTCTACCCACACACATTTGGAACTCTCCTGGAGTACCCTCACACATATTATTCCCTCATTTAGTGGATATTTACACAAAAAAGTGAAATTTTCAAAAATCCAAAATATTGGCTGAAAACGACTAAATATCAAGGAGTCATTGGGCGAATCGCTCTGGAACTGAAATCGGAACGCTCACTGACATTTCCCCTATCTGAAAGTCTGATAAACGCCGGAAAAATGACTAAGTCCAAAAAAAAAATTTTTTTAACTTTTTTCAATTTTACCCCCGTGGGATATATATTCTACCCACACACATTTGGAACTCTCCTGTGGTACCCTCACACATATTATTCCCTCATTTAGTGGATATTTTCACAAAAAAGTGAAATTTTCAAAAATCCAAAATATTGGCTGAAAACGACTAAATATCAAGGACTCATTGGGCGAATCGCTCTGGAACTGAAATCGGAATGCTCACTGACATTTCCCCTATCTGAAAGTCTGATAAACGCCGGAAAAATGACTAAGTCCAAGAAAAAAATTTTTTCAACTTTTTTCAATTTTACCCCCGTGGGATATATATTCTACCCACACACATTTGGAACTCTCCTGGGGTACCCTCACACATATTATTCCCTCATTTAGTGGATATTTTCACAAAAAAGTGAAATTTTCAAAAATCCAAAATATTGGCTGAAAACGACTAAATATCAAGGACTCATTGGGTGAATCGCTCTGGAACTGAAATCGGAACGCTCACTGACATTTCCCCTATCTGAAAGTCTGATAAACGCCGGAAAAATGACTAAGTCCAAAAAAAAAATTTTTTAAACTTTTTTCAATTTTACCCCCGTGGGATATATATTCTACCCACACACATTTGGAACTCTCCTGGAGTACCCTCACACATATTATTCCCTCATTTAGTGGATATTTTCACAAAAAAGTGAAATTTTCAAAAATCCAAAATATTGGCTGAAAACGACTAAATATCAAGGACTCATTGGGCGAATCGCTCTGGAACTGAAATCGGAACGCTCACTGACATTTCCCCTATCTGAAAGTCTGATAAACGCCGGAAAAATGACTAAGTCCAAAAAAAAAATTTTTTAAACTTTTTTCAATTTTACCGCCGTGGGATATATATTCTACCCACACACATTTGGAACTCTCCTGGGGTACCCTCACACATATTATTCCCTCATTTAGTGGATATTTTCACAAAAAAGTGAAATTTTCAAAAATCCAGAAAATTGGCTGAAAACGACTAAATATCAAGGAGTCATTGCGCTAATCGCTCTGGAACTGAAATCGGAACGCTCACTGACATTTCCCCTATCTGAAAGTCTGATAAACGCCGGAAAAATGACTAAGTCCAAGAAAAAAATTTTTTCAACTTTTTTCAATTTTACCCCCGTGGGATATATATTCTACCCACACACATTTGGAACTCTCCTGGGGTACCCTCAACACATATTATTCCCTCATTTAGTGGATAGTTTCACAAAAAAGTGAAATTTTCAAAAATCCAAAATATTGGCTGAAAACGACTAAATATCAAGGAGTCATTGGGCGAATCGCTCTGGAACTGAAATCGGAACGCTCACTGACATTTCCCCTATCTGAAAGTCTGATAAACGCCGGAAAAATGACTAAGTCCAAAAAAAAAATTTTTTTAACTTTTTTCAATTTTACCCCCGTGGGATATATATTCTACCCACACACATTTGGAACTCTCCTGGGGTACCCTCACACATATTATTCCCTCATTTAGTGGATATTTTCACAAAAAAGTGAAATTTTCAAAAATCCAAAATATTGGCTGAAAACGACTAAATATCAAGGACTCATTGGGCGAATCGCTCTGGAACTGAAATCGGAATGCTCACTGACATTTCCCCTATCTGAAAGTCTGATAAACGCCGGAAAAATGACTAAGTCCAAGAAAAAAATTTTTTCAACTTTTTTCAATTTTACCCCCGTGGGATATATATTCTACCCACACACATTTGGAACTCTCCTGGGGTACCCTCACACATATTATTCCCTCATTTAGTGGATATTTTCACAAAAAAGTGAAATTTTCAAAAATCCAAAATATTGGCTGAAAACGACTAAATATCAAGGACTCATTGGGCGAATCGCTCTGGAACTGAAATCGGAACGCTCACTGACATTTCCCCTATCTGAAAGTCTGATAAACGCCGGAAAAATGACTAAGTCCAAAAAAAAAATTTTTTAAACTTTTTTCAATTTTACCCCCGTGGGATATATATTCTACCCACACACATTTGGAACTCTCCTGGAGTACCCTCACACATATTATTCCCTCATTTAGTGGATATTTACACAAAAAAGTGAAATTTTCAAAAATCCAAAATATTGGCTGAAAACGACTAAATATCAAGGAGTCATTGGGCGAATCGCTCTGGAACTGAAATCGGAACGCTCACTGACATTTCCCCTATCTGAAAGTCTGATAAACGCCGGAAAAATGACTAAGTCCAAAAAAAAAATTTTTTTTACTTTTTTCAATTTTACCCCCGTGGGATATATATTCTACCCACACACATTTGGAACTCTCCTGTGGTACCCTCACACATATTATTCCCTCATTTAGTGGATATTTTCACAAAAAAGTGAAATTTTCAAAAATCCAAAATATTGGCTGAAAACGACTAAATATCAAGGACTCATTGGGCGAATCGCTCTGGAACTGAAATCGGAATGCTCACTGACATTTCCCCTATCTGAAAGTCTGATAAACGCCGGAAAAATGACTAAGTCCAAGAAAAAAATTTTTTCAACTTTTTTCAATTTTACCCCCGTGGGATATATATTCTACCCACACACATTTGGAACTCTCCTGGGGTACCCTCACACATATTATTCCCTCATTTAGTGGATATTTTCACAAAAAAGTGAAATTTTCAAAAATCCAAAATATTGGCTGAAAACGACTAAATATCAAGGACTCATTGGGTGAATCGCTCTGGAACTGAAATCGGAACGCTCACTGACATTTCCCCTATCTGAAAGTCTGATAAACGCCGGAAAAATGACTAAGTCCAAAAAAAAAATTTTTTAAACTTTTTTCAATTTTACCCCCGTGGGATATATATTCTACCCACACACATTTGGAACTCTCCTGGAGTACCCTCACACATATTATTCCCTCATTTAGTGGATATTTTCACAAAAAAGTGAAATTTTCAAAAATCCAAAATATTGGCTGAAAACGACTAAATATCAAGGACTCATTGGGCGAATCGCTCTGGAACTGAAATCGGAATGCTCACTGACATTTCCCCTATATGAAAGTCTGATAAACGCCGGAAAAATGACTAAGTCCAAGAAAAAAATTTTTTCAACTTTTTTCAATTTTACCCCCGTGGGATATATATTCTACCCACACACATTTGGAACTCTCCTGGGGTACCCTCACACATATTATTCCCTCATTTAGTGGATATTTTCACAAAAAAGTGAAATTTTCAAAAATCCAAAATATTGGCTGAAAACGCCTAAATATCAAGGACTCATTGGGCGAATCGCTCTGGAACTGAAATCGGAACGCTCACTGACATTTCCCCTATCTGAAAGTCTGATAAACGCCGGAAAAATGACTAAGTCCAAAAAAAAAATTTTTTAAACTTTTTTCAATTTTACCCCCGTGGGATATATATTCTACCCACACACATTTGGAACTCTCCTGGAGTACCCTCACACATATTATTCCCTCATTTAGTGGATATTTACACAAAAAAGTGAAATTTTCAAAAATCCAAAATATTGGCTGAAAACGACTAAATATCAAGGAGTCATTGGGCGAATCGCTCTGGAACTGAAATCGGAACGCTCACTGACATTTCCCCTATCTGAAAGTCTGATAAACGCCGGAAAAATGACTAAGTCCAAAAAAAAAATTTTTTTAACTTTTTTCAATTTTACCCCCGTGGGATATATATTCTACCCACACACATTTGGAACTCTCCTGGGGTACCCTCACACATATTCTTCCCTCATTTAGTGGATATTTTCACAAAAAAGTGAAATTTTCAAAAATCCAAAATATTGGCTGAAAACGACTAAATATCAAGGACTCATTGGGCGAATCGCTCTGGAACTGAAATCGGAATGCTCACTGACATTTCCCCTATCTGAAAGTCTGATAAACGCCGGAAAAATGACTAAGTCCAAGAAAAAATTTTTTTCAACTTTTTTCAATTTTACCCCCGTGGGATATATATTCTACCCACACACATTTGGAACTCTCCTGGGGTACCCTCACACATATTATTCCCTCATTTAGTGGATATTTTCACAAAAAAGTGAAATTTTCAAAAATCCAAAATATTGGCTGAAAACGACTAAATATCAAGGACTCATTGGGCGAATCGCTCTGGAACTGAAATCGGAACGCTCACTGACATTTCCCCTATCTGAAAGTCTGATAAACGCCGGAAAAATGACTAAGTCCAAAAAAAAAATTTTTTAAACTTTTTTCAATTTTACCCCCGTGGGATATATATTCTACCCACACACATTTGGAACTCTCCTGGAGTACCCTCACACATATTATTCCCTCATTTAGTGGATATTTTCACAAAAAAGTGAAATTTTCAAAAATCCAAAATATTGGCTGAAAACGACTAAATATCAAGGACTCATTGGGCGAATCGCTCTGGAACTGAAATCGGAACGCTCACTGACATTTCCCCTATCTGAAAGTCTGATAAACGCCGGAAAAATGACTAAGTCCAAAAAAAAAATTTTTTAAACTTTTTTCAATTTTACCCCCGTGGGATATATATTCTACCCACACACATTTGGAACTCTCCTGGAGTACCCTCACACATATTATTCCCTCATTTAGTGGATATTTACACAAAAAAGTGAAATTTGCAAAAATCCAAAATATTGGCTGAAAACGACTAAATATCAAGGACTCATTGGGCGAATCGCTCTGGAACTGAAATCGGAACGCTCACTGACATTTCCCCTATCTGAAAGTCTGATAAACGCCGGAAAAATGACTAAGTCCAAAAAAAAAATTTTTTAAACTTTTTTCAATTTTACCCCCGTGGGATATATATTCTACCCACACACATTTGGAACTCTCCTGGGGTACCCTCACACATATTATTCCCTCATTTAGTGGATATTTTCACAAAAAAGTGAAATTTTCAAAAATCCAGAAAATTGGCTGAAAACGACTAAATATCAAGGAGTCATTGCGCGAATCGCTCTGGAACTGAAATCGGAACGCTCACTGACATTTCCCCTATCTGAAAGTCTGATAAACGCCGGAAAAATGACTAAGTCCAAGAAAAAAAATTTTTCAACTTTTTTCAATTTTACCCCCGTGGGATATATATTCTACCCACACACATTTGGAACTCTCCTGGGGTACCCTCACACATATTATTCCCTCATTTAGTGGATATTTTCACAAAAAAGCGAAATTTTCAAAAATCCAAAATATTGGCTGAAAACGACTAAATATCAAGGACTCATTGGGCGAATCGCTCTGGAACTGAAATCGGAACGCTCACTGACATTTCCCCTATCTGAAAGTCTGATAAACGCCGGAAAAATGACTAAGTCCAAAAAAAAAATTTTTTTAACTTTTTTCAATTTTACCCCCGTGGGATATATATTCTACCCACACACATTTGGAACTCTCCTGGGGTACCCTCACACATATTATTCGCTCATTTAGTGGATATTTTCACAAAAAAGTGAAATTTTCAAAAATCCAAAATATTGGCTGAAAACGACTAAATATCAAGGACTCATTGGGCGAATCGCTCTGGAACTGAAATCGGAATGCTCACTGACATTTCCCCTATATGAAAGTCTGATAAACGCCGGAAAAATGACTAAGTCCAAGAAAAAATTTTTTTCAACTTTTTTCAATTTTACCCCCGTGGGATATATATTCTACCCACACACATTTGGAACTCTCCTGGGGTACCCTCACACATATTATTCCCTCATTTAGTGGATATTTTCACAAAAAAGTGAAATTTTCAAAAATCCAAAATATTGGCTGAAAACGCCTAAATATCAAGGACTCATTGGGCGAATCGCTCTGGAACTGAAATCGGAACGCTCACTGACATTTCCCCTATCTGAAAGTCTGATAAACGCCGGAAAAATGACTAAGTCCAAAAAAAAAATTTTTTAAACTTTTTTCAATTTTACCCCCGTGGGATATATATTCTACCCACACACATTTGGAACTCTCCTGGGGTACCCTCACACATATTATTCCCTCATTTAGTGGATATTTTCACAAAAAAGTGAAATTTTCAAAAATCCAAAATATTGGCTGAAAACGACTAAATATCAAGGACTCATTGGGCGAATCGCTCTGGAACTGAAATCGGAACGCTCACTGACATTTCCCCTATCTGAAAGTCTGATAAACGCCGGAAAAATGACTAAGTCCAAAAAAAAAATTTTTTTAACTTTTTTCAATTTTACCCCCGTGGGATATATATTCTACCCACACACATTTGGAACTCTCCTGGGGTACCCTCACACATATTATTCGCTCATTTAGTGGATATTTTCACAAAAAAGTGAAATTTTCAAAAATCCAAAATATTGGCTGAAAACGACTAAATATCAAGGACTCATTGGGCGAATCGCTCTGGAACTGAAATCGGAACGCTCACTGACATTTCCCCTATCTGAAAGTCTGATAAACGCCGGAAAAATGACTAAGTCCAAAAAAAAAATTTTTTAAACTTTTTTCAATTTTACCCCCGTGGGATATATATTCTACCCACACACATTTGGAACTCTCCTGGGGTACCCTCACACATATTATTCCCTCATTTAGTGGATATTTTCACAAAAAAGTGAAATTTTCAAAAATCCAAAATATTGGCTGAAAACGACTAAATATCAAGGACTCATTGGGCGAATCGCTCTGGAACTGAAATCGGAACGCTCACTGACATTTCCCCTATCTGAAAGTCTGATAAACGCCGGAAAAATGACTAAGTCCAAAAAAAAAATTTTTTTAACTTTTTTCAATTTTACCCCCGTGGGATATATATTCTACCCACACACATTTGGAACTCTCCTGGGGTACCCTCACACATATTATTCGCTCATTTAGTGGATATTTTCACAAAAAAGTGAAATTTTCAAAAATCCAAAATATTGGCTGAAAACGACTAAATATCAAGGACTCATTGGGCGAATCGCTCTGGAACTGAAATCGGAATGCTCACTGACATTTCCCCTATATGAAAGTCTGATAAACGCCGGAAAAATGACTAAGTCCAAGAAAAAAATTTTTTCAACTTTTTTCAATTTTACCCCCGTGGGATATATATTCTACCCACACACATTTGGAACTCTCCTGGGGTACCCTCACACATATTATTCCCTCATTTAGTGGATATTTTCACAAAAAAGTGAAATTTTCAAAAATCCAAAATATTGGCTGAAAACGCCTAAATATCAAGGACTCATTGGGCGAATCGCTCTGGAACTGAAATCGAAACGCTCACTGACATTTCCCCTATCTGAAAGTCTGATAAACGCCGGAAAAATGACTAATTCCAAAAAAAAAATTTTTTAAACTTTTTTCAATTTTACCCCCGTGGGATGTATATTCTACCCACACACATTTGGAACTCTCCTGGAGTACCCTCACACATATTATTCCCTCATTTAGTGGATATTTACACAAAAAAGTGAAATTTTCAAAAATCCAAAATATTGGCTGAAAACGACTAAATATCAAGGAGTCATTGGGCGAATCGCTCTGGAACTGAAATCGGAACGCTCACTGACATTTCCCCTATCTGAAAGTCTGATAAACGCCGGAAAAATGACTAAGTCCAAGAAAAAAATTTTTTCAACTTTTTTCAATTTTACCCCCGTGGGATATATATTCTACCCACACACATTTGGAACTCTCCTGGGGTACCCTCACACATATTATTCCCTCATTTAGTGGATATTTTCACAAAAAAGTGAAATTTTCAAAAATCCAAAATATTGGCTGAAAACGACTAAATATCAAGGACTCATTGGGCGAATCGCTCTGGAACTGAAATCGGAATGCTCACTGACATTTCCCCTATATGAAAGTCTGATAAACGCCGGAAAAATGACTAAGTCCAAGAAAAAAATTTTTTCAACTTTTTTCAATTTTACCCCCGTGGGATATATATTCTACCCACACACATTTGGAACTCTCCTGGGGTACCCTCACACATATTATTCCCTCATTTAGTGGATATTTTCACAAAAAAGTGAAATTTTCAAAAATCCAAAATATTGGCTGAAAACGACTAAATATCAAGGACTCATTGGGCGAATCGCTCTGGAACTGAAATCGGAACGCTCACTGACATTTCCCCTATCTGAAAGTCTGATAAACGCCGGAAAAATGACTAAGTCCAAAAAAAAAATTTTTTAAACTTTTTTCAATTTTACCCCCGTGGGATATATATTCTACCCACACACATTTGGAACTCTCCTGGGGTACCCTCACACATATTATTCCCTCATTTAGTGGATATTTTCACAAAAAAGTGAAATTTTCAAAAATCCAGAAAATTGGCTGAAAACGACTAAATATCAAGGAGTCATTGCGCGAATCGCTCTGGAACTGAAATCGGAACGCTCACTGACATTTCCCCTATCTGAAAGTCTGATAAACGCCGGAAAAATGACTAAGTCCAAGAAAAAAAATTTTTCAACTTTTTTCAATTTTACCCCCGTGGGATATATATTCTACCCACACACATTTGGAACTCTCCTGGGGTACCCTCACACATATTATTCCCTCATTTAGTGGATATTTTCACAAAAAAGCGAAATTTTCAAAAATCCAAAATATTGGCTGAAAACGACTAAATATCAAGGACTCATTGGGCGAATCGCTCTGGAACTGAAATCGGAACGCTCACTGACATTTCCCCTATCTGAAAGTCTGATAAACGCCGGAAAAATGACTAAGTCCAAAAAAAAAATTTTTTTAACTTTTTTCAATTTTACCCCCGTGGGATATATATTCTACCCACACACATTTGGAACTCTCCTGGGGTACCCTCACACATATTATTCGCTCATTTAGTGGATATTTTCACAAAAAAGTGAAATTTTCAAAAATCCAAAATATTGGCTGAAAACGACTAAATATCAAGGACTCATTGGGCGAATCGCTCTGGAACTGAAATCGGAATGCTCACTGACATTTCCCCTATATGAAAGTCTGATAAACGCCGGAAAAATGACTAAGTCCAAGAAAAAAATTTTTTCAACTTTTTTCAATTTTACCCCCGTGGGATATATATTCTACCCACACACATTTGGAACTCTCCTGGGGTACCCTCACACATATTATTCCCTCATTTAGTGGATATTTTCACAAAAAAGTGAAATTTTCAAAAATCCAAAATATTGGCTGAAAACGCCTAAATATCAAGGACTCATTGGGCGAATCGCTCTGGAACTGAAATCGGAACGCTCACTGACATTTCCCCTATCTGAAAGTCTGATAAACGCCGGAAAAATGACTAAGTCCAAAAAAAAAATTTTTTAAACTTTTTTCAATTTTACCCCCGTGGGATATATATTCTACCCACACACATTTGGAACTCTCCTGGGGTACCCTCACACATATTATTCCCTCATTTAGTGGATATTTTCACAAAAAAGTGAAATTTTCAAAAATCCAAAATATTGGCTGAAAACGACTAAATATCAAGGACTCATTGGGCGAATCGCTCTGGAACTGAAATCGGAACGCTCACTGACATTTCCCCTATCTGAAAGTCTGATAAACGCCGGAAAAATGACTAAGTCCAAAAAAAAAATTTTTTTAACTTTTTTCAATTTTACCCCCGTGGGATATATATTCTACCCACACACATTTGGAACTCTCCTGGGGTACCCTCACACATATTATTCGCTCATTTAGTGGATATTTTCACAAAAAAGTGAAATTTTCAAAAATCCAAAATATTGGCTGAAAACGACTAAATATCAAGGACTCATTGGGCGAATCGCTCTGGAACTGAAATCGGAACGCTCACTGACATTTCCCCTATCTGAAAGTCTGATAAACGCCGGAAAAATGACTAAGTCCAAAAAAAAAATTTTTTAAACTTTTTTCAATTTTACCCCCGTGGGATATATATTCTACCCACACACATTTGGAACTCTCCTGGGGTACCCTCACACATATTATTCCCTCATTTAGTGGATATTTTCACAAAAAAGTGAAATTTTCAAAAATCCAAAATATTGGCTGAAAACGACTAAATATCAAGGACTCATTGGGCGAATCGCTCTGGAACTGAAATCGGAACGCTCACTGACATTTCCCCTATCTGAAAGTCTGATAAACGCCGGAAAAATGACTAAGTCCAAAAAAAAAATTTTTTTAACTTTTTTCAATTTTACCCCCGTGGGATATATATTCTACCCACACACATTTGGAACTCTCCTGGGGTACCCTCACACATATTATTCGCTCATTTAGTGGATATTTTCACAAAAAAGTGAAATTTTCAAAAATCCAAAATATTGGCTGAAAACGACTAAATATCAAGGACTCATTGGGCGAATCGCTCTGGAACTGAAATCGGAATGCTCACTGACATTTCCCCTATATGAAAGTCTGATAAACGCCGGAAAAATGACTAAGTCCAAGAAAAAAATTTTTTCAACTTTTTTCAATTTTACCCCCGTGGGATATATATTCTACCCACACACATTTGGAACTCTCCTGGGGTACCCTCACACATATTATTCCCTCATTTAGTGGATATTTTCACAAAAAAGTGAAATTTTCAAAAATCCAAAATATTGGCTGAAAACGCCTAAATATCAAGGACTCATTGGGCGAATCGCTCTGGAACTGAAATCGAAACGCTCACTGACATTTCCCCTATCTGAAAGTCTGATAAACGCCGGAAAAATGACTAATTCCAAAAAAAAAATTTTTTAAACTTTTTTCAATTTTACCCCCGTGGGATGTATATTCTACCCACACACATTTGGAACTCTCCTGGAGTACCCTCACACATATTATTCCCTCATTTAGTGGATATTTACACAAAAAAGTGAAATTTTCAAAAATCCAAAATATTGGCTGAAAACGACTAAATATCAAGGAGTCATTGGGCGAATCGCTCTGGAACTGAAATCGGAACGCTCACTGACATTTCCCCTATCTGAAAGTCTGATAAACGCCGGAAAAATGACTAAGTCCAAAAAAAAAATTTTTTTAACTTTTTTCAATTTTACCCCCGTGGGATATATATTCTACCCACACACATTTGGAACTCTCCTGGGGTACCCTCACACATATTATTCCCTCATTTAGTGGATATTTTCACAAAAAAGTGAAATTTTCAAAAATCCAAAATATTGGCTGAAAACGACTAAATATCAAGGACTCATTGGGCGAATCGCTCTGGAACTGAAATCGGAATGCTCACTGACATTTCCCCTATATGAAAGTCTGATAAACGCCGGAAAAATGACTAAGTCCAAGAAAAAAATTTTTTCAACTTTTTTCAATTTTACCCCCGTGGGATATATATTCTACCCACACACATTTTGAACTCTCCTGGGGTACCCTCACACATATTATTCCCTCATTTAGTGGATATTTTCACAAAAAAGTGAAATTTTCAAAAATCCAAAATATTGGCTGAAAACGACTAAATATCAAGGACTCATTGGGCGAATCGCTCTGGAACTGAAATCGGAATGCTCACTGACATTTCCCCTATATGAAAGTCTGATAAACGCCGGAAAAATGACTAAGTCCAAGAAAAAAATTTTTTCAACTTTTTTCAATTTTACCCCCGTGGGATATATATTCTACCCACACACATTTGGAACTCTCCTGGGGTACCCTCACACATATTATTCCCTCATTTAGTGGATATTTTCACAAAAAAGTGAAATTTTCAAAAATCCAAAATATTGGCTGAAAACGCCTAAATATCAAGGACTCATTGGGCGAATCGCTCTGGAACTGAAATCGGAATGCTCACTGACATTTCCCCTATCTGAAAGTCTGATAAACGCCGGAAAAATGACTAATTCCAAAAAAAAAATTTTTTAAACTTTTTTCAATTTTACCCCCGTGGGATGTATATTCTACCCATACACATTTGGAACTCTCCTGGAGTACCCTCACACATATTATTCCCTCATTTAGTGGATATTTACACAAAAAAGTGAAATTTTCAAAAATCCAAAATATTGGCTGAAAACGACTAAATATCAAGGAGTCATTGGGCGAATCGCTCTGGAACTGAAATCGGAACGCTTACTGACATTTCCCCTATCTGAAAGTCTGATAAACGCCGGAAAAATGACTAAGTCCAAAAAAAAAATTTTTTTAACTTTTTTCAATTTTACCCCCGTGGGATATATATTCTACCCACACACATTTGGAACTCTCCTAGGGTACCCTCACACATATTATTCCCTCATTTAGTGGATATTTTCACAAAAAAGTGAAATTTTCAAAAATCCAAAATATTGGCTGAAAACGACTAAATATCAAGGACTCATTGGGCGAATCGCTCTGGAACTGAAATCGGAATGCTCACTGACATTTCCCCTATCTGAAAGTCTGATAAACGCCGGAAAAATGACTAAGTCCAAGAAAAAAATTTTTTCAACTTTTTTCAATTTTACCCCCGTGGGATATATATTCTACCCACACACATTTGGAACTCTCCTGGGGTACCCTCACACATATTATTCCCTCATTTAGTGGATATTTTCACAAAAAAGTGAAATTTTCAAAAATCCAAAATATTGGCTGAAAACGACTAAATATCAAGGACTCATTGGGCGAATCGCTCTGGAACTGAAATCGGAACGCTCACTGACATTTCCCCTATCTGAAAGTCTGATAAACGCCGGAAAAATGACTAAGTCCAAGAAAAAAATTTTTTCAACTTTTTTCAATTTTACCCCCGTGGGATATATATTCTACCCACACACATTTGGAACTCTCCTGGGGTACCCTCACACATATTATTCCCTCATTTAGTGGATATTTTCACAAAAAAGTGAAATTTTCAAAAATCCAAAATATTGGCTGAAAACGCCTAAATATCAAGGACTCATTGGGCGAATCGCTCTGGAACTGAAATCGGAACGCTCACTGACATTTCCCCTATCTGAAAGTCTGATAAACGCCGGAAAAATGACTAATTCCAAAAAAAAAATTTTTTAAACTTTTTTCAATTTTACCCCCGTGGGATGTATATTCTACCCACACACATTTGGAACTCTCCTGGAGTACCCTCACACATATTATTCCCTCATTTAGTGGATATTTACACAAAAAAGTGAAATTTTCAAAAATCCAAAATATTGGCTGAAAACGACTAAATATCAAGGAGTCATTGGGCGAATCGCTCTGGAACTGAAATCGGAACGCTCACTGACATTTCCCCTCTCTGAAAGTCTGATAAACGCCGGAAAAATGACTAAGTCCAAAAAAAAAATTTTTTTAACTTTTTTCAATTTTACCCCCGTGGGATATATATTCTACCCACACACATTTGGAACTCTCCTGGGGTACCCTCACACATATTATTCCCTCATTTAGTGGATATTTTCACAAAAAAGTGAAATTTTCAAAAATCCAAAATATTGGCTGAAAACGACTAAATATCAAGGACTCATTGGGCGAATCGCTCTGGAACTGAAATCGGAATGCTCACTGACATTTCCCCTATCTGAAAGTCTGATAAACGCCGGAAAAATGACTAAGTCCAAGAAAAAAATTTTTTCAACTTTTTTCAATTTTACCCCCGTGGGATATATATTCTACCCACACACATTTGGAACTCTCCTGGGGTACCCTCACACATATTATTCCCTCATTTAGTGGATATTTTCACAAAAAAGTGAAATTTTCAAAAATCCAAAATATTGGCTGAAAACGACTAAATATCAAGGACTCATTGGGCGAATCGCTCTGGAACTGAAATCGGAACGCTCACTGACATTTCCCCTATCTGAAAGTCTGATAAACGCCGGAAAAATGACTAAGTCCAAAAAAAAAATTTTTTAAACTTTTTTCAATTTTACCCCCGTGGGATATATATTCTACCCACACACATTTGGAACTCTCCTGGAGTACCCTCACACATATTATTCCCTCATTTAGTGGATATTTACACAAAAAAGTGAAATTTGCAAAAATCCAAAATATTGGCTGAAAACGACTAAATATCAAGGACTCATTGGGCGAATCGCTCTGGAACTGAAATCGGAACGCTCACTGACATTTCCCCTATCTGAAAGTCTGATAAACGCCGGAAAAATGACTAAGTCCAAAAAAAAAATTTTTTAAACTTTTTTCAATTTTACCCCCGTGGGATATATATTCTACCCACACACATTTGGAACTCTCCTGGGGTACCCTCACACATATTATTCCCTCATTTAGTGGATATTTTCACAAAAAAGTGAAATTTTCAAAAATCCAAAATATTGGCTGAAAACGACTAAATATCAAGGACTCATTGGGCGAATCGCTCTGGAACTGAAATCGGAATGCTCACTGACATTTCCCCTATCTGAAAGTCTGATAAACGCCGGAAAAATGACTAAGTCCAAGAAAAAAATTTTTTCAACTTTTTTCAATTTTACCCCCGTGGGATATATATTCTACCCACACACATTTGGAACTCTCCTGGGGTACCCTCACACATATTATTCCCTCATTTAGTGGATATTTTCACAAAAAAGTGAAATTTTCAAAAATCCAAAATATTGGCTGAAAACGACTAAATATCAAGGACTCATTGGGCGAATCGCTCTGGAACTGAAATCGGAACGCTCACTGACATTTCCCCTATCTGAAAGTCTGATAAACGCCGGAAAAATGACTAAGTCCAAAAAAAAAATTTTTTAAACTTTTTTCAATTTTACCCCCGTGGGATATATATTCTACCCACACACATTTGGAACTCTCCTGGAGTACCCTCACACATATTATTCCCTCATTTAGTGGATATTTACACAAAAAAGTGAAATTTGCAAAAATCCAAAATATTGGCTGAAAACGACTAAATATCAAGGACTCATTGGGCGAATCGCTCTGGAACTGAAATCGGAACGCTCACTGACATTTCCCCTATCTGAAAGTCTGATAAACGCCGGAAAAATGACTAAGTCCAAAAAAAAAATTTTTTAAACTTTTTTCAATTTTACCCCCGTGGGATATATATTCTACCCACACACATTTGGAACTCTCCTGGGGTACCCTCACACATATTATTCCCTCATTTAGTGGATATTTTCACAAAAAAGTGAAATTTTCAAAAATCCAGAAAATTGGCTGAAAACGACTAAATATCAAGGAGTCATTGCGTGAATCGCTCTGGAACTGAAATCGGAACGCTCACTGACATTTCCCCTATCTGAAAGTCTGATAAACGCCGGAAAAATGACTAAGTCCAAGAAAAAAAATTTTTCAACTTTTTTCAATTTTACCCCCGAGGGATATATATTCTACCCACACACATTTGGAACTCTCCTGGGGTACCCTCACACATATTATTCCCTCATTTAGTGGATATTTTCACAAAAAAGCGAAATTTTCAAAAATCCAAAATATTGGCTGAAAACGACTAAATATCAAGGACTCATTGGGCGAATCGCTCTGGAACTGAAATCGGAACGCTCACTGACATTTCCCCTATCTGAAAGTCTGATAAACGCCGGAAAAATGACTAAGTCCAAAAAAAAAATTTTTTAAACTTTTTTCAATTTTACCCCCGTGGGATATATATTCTACCCACACACATTTGGAACTCTCCTGGAGTACCCTCACACATATTATTCCCTCATTTAGTGGATATTTACACAAAAAAGTGAAATTTTCAAAAATCCAAAATATTGGCTGAAAACGACTAAATATCAAGGAGTCATTGGGCGAATCGCTCTGGAACTGAAATCGGAACGCTCACTGACATTTCCCCTATCTGAAAGTCTGATAAACGCCGGAAAAATGACTAAGTCCAAAAAAAAAATTTTTTTAACTTTTTTCAATTTTACCCCCGTGGGATATATATTCTACCCACACACATTTGGAACTCTCCTGGGGTACCCTCACACATATTATTCCCTCATTTAGTGGATATTTTCACAAAAAAGTGAAATTTTCAAAAATCCAAAATATTGGCTGAAAACGACTAAATATCAAGGACTCATTGGGCGAATCGCTCTGGAACTGAAATCGGAATGCTCACTGACATTTCCCCTATCTGAAAGTCTGATAAACGCCGGAAAAATGACTAAGTCCAAGAAAAAAATTTTTTCAACTTTTTTCAATTTTAGCCCCGTGGGATATATATTCTACCCACACACATTTGGAAATCTCCTGGAGTACCCTCACACATATTATTCCCTCATTTAGTGGATATTTACACAAAAAAGTGAAATTTGCAAAAATCCAAAATATTGGCTGAAAACGACTAAATATCAAGGACTCATTGGGCGAATCGCTCTGGAACTGAAATCGGAACGCTCACTGACATTTCCCCTATCTGAAAGTCTGATAAACGCCGGAAAAATGACTAAGTCCAAAAAAAAAATTTTTTAAACTTTTTTCAATTTTACCCCCGTGGGATATATATTCTACCCACACACATTTGGAACTCTCCTGGGGTACCCTCACACATATTATTCCCTCATTTAGTGGATATTTTCACAAAAAAGCGAAATTTTCAAAAATCCAAAATATTGGCTGAAAACGACTAAATATCAAGGACTCATTGGGCGAATCGCTCTGGAACTGAAATAGGAACGCTCACTGACATTTCCCCTATCTGAAAGTCTGATAAACGCCGGAAAAATGACTAAGTCCAAAAAAAAATTTTTTTAAACTTTTTTTAATTTTACCCCCGTGGGATATATATTCTACGCACACACATTTGGAACTCTCCTGGGGTACCCTCACACATATTATTCCCTCATTTAGTGGATATTTTCACAAAAAAGTGAAATTTTCAAAAATCCAGAAAATTGGCTGAAAACGACTAAATATCAAGGAGTCATTGCGCGAATCGCTCTGGAACTGAAATCGGAACGCTCACTGACATTTCCCCTATCTGAAAGTCTGATAAACGCCGGAAAAATGACTAAGTCCAAAAAAAAATTTTTTAAATTTTTTTCAATTTTACCCCCGTGGGATATATATTCTACCCACACACATTTGGAACTCTCCTGGGGTACCCTCACACATATTATTCCCTCATTTAGTGGATATTTTCACAAAAAAGTGAAATTTTCAAAAATCCAAAATATTGGCTGAAAACGACTAAATATCAAGGACTCATTGGGCGAATCGCTCTGGAACTGAAATCGGAACGCTCACTCACATTTCCCCTATCTGAAAGTCTGATAAACGCCGGAAAAATGACTAAGTCCAAAAAAAAATTTTTTTCAACTTTTTTTAATTTTACCCCCGTGAGATATATATTCTACCCACACACATTTGGAACTCTCCTGGGGTACCCTCAAACATATTATTTCCTCATTTAGTGGATATTTTCACAAAAAAGTGAAATTTTCAAAAATCCAGAAAATTGGCTGAAAACGACTAAATATCAAGGAGTCATTGGGCGAATCGCTCTGGAACTGAAATCGGAATGCTCACTGACATTTCCCCTATCTGAAAGTCTGATAAACGCGGGAAAAATGACTAAGTCCAAAAAAAAAATGTTTTCAACTTTTTTCAATTTTACCCCCGTGGGATATATATTCTACCCACACACATTTGGAACTCTCCTGGGGTACCCTCACACATATTATTCCCTCATTTAGTGGATATTTTCACAAAAAAGTGAAATTTTCAAAAATCCAAAATATTGGCTGAAAACAACTAAATATCAAGGACTCATTGGGCGAATCGCTCTGGAACTGAAATCGGAACGCTCACTCACATTTCCCCTATCTGAAAGTCTGATAAACGCCGGAAAAATGACTAAGTCCAAAAAAAAAAATTTTTCAACTTTTTTCAATTTTACCCCCGTGGGATATATATTCTACCCACACACATTTGGAACTCTCCTGGGGTACCCTCACACATATTATTCCCTCATTTAGTGGATATTTTCACAAAAAAGTGAAATTTTCAAAAATCCAAAATATTGGCTGAAAACGACTAAATATCAAGGACTCATTGGGCGAATCGCTCTGGAACTGAAATCGGAACGCTCACTCACATTTCCCCTATCTGAAAGTCTGATAAACGCCGGAAAAATGACTAAGTCCAAAAAAAAATTTTTTTCAACTTTTTTTAATTTTACCCCCGTGAGATATATATTCTACCCACACACATTTGGAACTCTCCTGGGGTACCCTCAAACATATTATTTCCTCATTTAGTGGATATTTTCACAAAAAAGTGAAATTTTCAAAAATCCAGAAAATTGGCTGAAAACGACTAAATATCAAGGAGTCATTGGGCGAATCGCTCTGGAACTGAAATCGGAATGCTCACTGACATTTCCCCTATCTGAAAGTCTGATAAACGCGGGAAAAATGACTAAGTCCAAAAAAAAAATGTTTTCAACTTTTTTCAATTTTACCCCCGTGGGATATATATTCTACCCACACACATTTGGAACTCTCCTGGGGTACCCTCACACATATTATTCCCTCATTTAGTGGATATTTTCACAAAAAAGTGAAATTTTCAAAAATCCAAAATATTGGCTGAAAACAACTAAATATCAAGGACTCATTGGGCGAATCGCTCTGGAACTGAAATCGGAACGCTCACTCACATTTCCCCTATCTGAAAGTCTGATAAACGCCGGAAAAATGACTAAGTCCAAAAAAAAAAATTTTTCAACTTTTTTCAATTTTACCCCCGTGGGATATATATTCTACCCACACACATTTGGAACTCTCCTGGGGTACCCTCACACATATTATTCCCTCATTTAGTGGATATTTTCACAAAAAAGTGAAATTTTCAAAAATCCAGAAAATTGGCTGAAAACGACTAAATATCAAGGAGTCATTGGGCGAATCGCTCTGGAACTGATATCGGAACGCTCACTGACATTTCCCCTATCTGAAAGTCTGATAAACGCCGGAAAAATGACTAAGCCCAAAAAAAAATTTTTTTCAACTTTTTTTAATTTTACCCCCGTGGGATATATATTCTACCCACACACATTTGGAACTCTCCTGGGGTACCCTCACACATATTATTCCCTCATTTAGTGGATATTTTCACAAAAAAGTGAAATTTTCAAAAATCCAGAAAATTGGCTCAAAACGACTAAATATCAAGGACTCATTGGGAGAATCGCTCTGGAACTTAAATCGGAATGCTCACTGACATTTGCCCTATCTGAAAGTCTGATAAACGCCGGAAAAATGACTAAGTCCAAGAAAAAAGTGTTTTCAACTTTTTTCAATTTTACCCCCGTGGGATATATATTCTACCCACACACATTTGGAACTCTCCTGGGGTACCCTCACACATGTTATTCCCTCATTTAGTGGATATTTTCACAAAAAAGTGACATTTTCAAAAATCCAGAAAATTGGCTGAAAACTACTAAATATCAAGGACTCATTGGGCGAATCGCTCTGGAACTGAAATCGGAACGCTCACTGACATTTCCCCTATCTGAAAGTGTGATATACGCCGTAAAAATGACTAAGTTCCAAAAAAAAAATTTTTAAACTTTTTTCAATTTTACCCCCGTGGGATATATATTCTACCCACTCACATTTGGAACTCTCCTGGGGTACCCTCACACATATTATTCCCTCATTTAGTGGAAATTTTCACAAAAAAGTGAAATTTTCAAAAATCCAGAAAATTGGCTGAAAACGACTAAATATCAAGGAGTCATTGGGCGAATCGCTCTGGAACTTAAATCGGAACGCTCACTGACATTTCCCCTATCTGAAAGTCTGATAAATGCCGGAAAAATGACAGTCCAAAAAAAAAATTTTTTAAACTTTTTTCAATTTTACCCCCGTGGGATATATATTCTACCCACACACATTTGGAACTCTCCTGGGGTACCCTCACACATATTATTCTCTCATTTAGTGGATATTTTCACAAAAAAGTGAAATTTTCAAAAATCCAGAAATTTGGCTGAAAACGACTAAATATCAAGGAGTCATTGGGCGAATCGCTCTGGAACTGAAATCGGAATGCTCACTGACATTTCCCCTATCTGAAAGTCTGATAAACGCCGGAAAAATGACTAAGTCCAAGAAAAAAATTTTTTCAACTTTTTTTAATTTTACCCCCGTGGAATATATATTCTACCCACACACATTTGGAACTCTCCTGGGGTACCCTCACACATATTATCCCCTCATTTAGTGGATATTTTCACAAAAAAGTGAAACTTTCAAAAATCCAGAAAATTGGCTGAAAACGACTTTATATCAAGGAGTCATTGGGCGAATCGCTCTGGAACTGAAATCGGAATCCTCACTGACATTTCCCCTATCTGAAAGTCTGATAAACGCCGGAAAAATGACTAAGTCCAAGAAAAAAATTTTTTCAACTTTTTTCAATTTTACCCCCGTGGGATATATATTCTACCCACACACATTTGGAACTCTCCTGGGGTACCCTCACACATATTATTCCCTCATTTAGTGGATATTTTCACAAAAAAGTGAAATTTTCAAAAATCCAAAATATTGGCTGAAAACGACTAAATATCAAGGACTCATTGGGCGAATCGCTCTGGAACTGAAATCGGAACGCTCACTGACATTTCCCCTATCTGAAAGTCTGATAAACGCCGGAAAAATGACTAAGTCCAAAAAAAAAATTTTTTAAACTTTTTTCAATTTTACCCCCGTGGGATATATATTCTACCCACACACATTTGGAACTCTCCTGGAGTACCCTCACACATATTATTCCCTCATTTAGTGGATATTTACACAAAAAAGTGAAATTTGCAAAAATCCAAAATATTGGCTGAAAACGACTAAATATCAAGGACTCATTGGGCGAATCGCTCTGGAACTGAAATCGGAACGCTCACTGACATTTCCCCTATCTGAAAGTCTGATAAACGCCGGAAAAATGACTAAGTCCAAAAAAAAAATTTTTTAAACTTTTTTCAATTTTACCCCCGTGGGATATATATTCTACCCACACACATTTGGAACTCTCCTGGGGTACCCTCACACATATTATTCCCTCATTTAGTGGATATTTTCACAAAAAAGTGAAATTTTCAAAAATCCAAAATATTGGCTGAAAACGACTAAATATCAAGGACTCATTGGGCGAATCGCTCTGGAACTGAAATCGGAATGCTCACTGACATTTCCCCTATCTGAAAGTCTGATAAACGCCGGAAAAATGACTAAGTCCAAGAAAAAAATTTTTTCAACTTTTTTCAATTTTACCCCCGTGGGATATATATTCTACCCACACACATTTGGAACTCTCCTGGGGTACCCTCACACATATTATTCCCTCATTTAGTGGATATTTTCACAAAAAAGTGAAATTTTCAAAAATCCAAAATATTGGCTGAAAACGACTAAATATCAAGGACTCATTGGGCGAATCGCTCTGGAACTGAAATCGGAACGCTCACTGACATTTCCCCTATCTGAAAGTCTGATAAACGCCGGAAAAATGACTAAGTCCAAAAAAAAAATTTTTTAAACTTTTTTCAATTTTACCCCCGTGGGATATATATTCTACCCACACACATTTGGAACTCTCCTGGAGTACCCTCACACATATTATTCCCTCATTTAGTGGATATTTACACAAAAAAGTGAAATTTGCAAAAATCCAAAATATTGGCTGAAAACGACTAAATATCAAGGACTCATTGGGCGAATCGCTCTGGAACTGAAATCGGAACGCTCACTGACATTTCCCCTATCTGAAAGTCTGATAAACGCCGGAAAAATGACTAAGTCCAAAAAAAAAATTTTTTAAACTTTTTTCAATTTTACCCCCGTGGGATATATATTCTACCCACACACATTTGGAACTCTCCTGGGGTACCCTCACACATATTATTCCCTCATTTAGTGGATATTTTCACAAAAAAGTGAAATTTTCAAAAATCCAGAAAATTGGCTGAAAACGACTAAATATCAAGGAGTCATTGCGTGAATCGCTCTGGAACTGAAATCGGAACGCTCACTGACATTTCCCCTATCTGAAAGTCTGATAAACGCCGGAAAAATGACTAAGTCCAAGAAAAAAAATTTTTCAACTTTTTTCAATTTTACCCCCGAGGGATATATATTCTACCCACACACATTTGGAACTCTCCTGGGGTACCCTCACACATATTATTCCCTCATTTAGTGGATATTTTCACAAAAAAGCGAAATTTTCAAAAATCCAAAATATTGGCTGAAAACGACTAAATATCAAGGACTCATTGGGCGAATCGCTCTGGAACTGAAATCGGAACGCTCACTGACATTTCCCCTATCTGAAAGTCTGATAAACGCCGGAAAAATGACTAAGTCCAAAAAAAAAATTTTTTAAACTTTTTTCAATTTTACCCCCGTGGGATATATATTCTACCCACACACATTTGGAACTCTCCTGGAGTACCCTCACACATATTATTCCCTCATTTAGTGGATATTTACACAAAAAAGTGAAATTTTCAAAAATCCAAAATATTGGCTGAAAACGACTAAATATCAAGGAGTCATTGGGCGAATCGCTCTGGAACTGAAATCGGAACGCTCACTGACATTTCCCCTATCTGAAAGTCTGATAAACGCCGGAAAAATGACTAAGTCCAAAAAAAAAATTTTTTTAACTTTTTTCAATTTTACCCCCGTGGGATATATATTCTACCCACACACATTTGGAACTCTCCTGGGGTACCCTCACACATATTATTCCCTCATTTAGTGGATATTTTCACAAAAAAGTGAAATTTTCAAAAATCCAAAATATTGGCTGAAAACGACTAAATATCAAGGACTCATTGGGCGAATCGCTCTGGAACTGAAATCGGAATGCTCACTGACATTTCCCCTATCTGAAAGTCTGATAAACGCCGGAAAAATGACTAAGTCCAAGAAAAAAATTTTTTCAACTTTTTTCAATTTTAGCCCCGTGGGATATATATTCTACCCACACACATTTGGAAATCTCCTGGAGTACCCTCACACATATTATTCCCTCATTTAGTGGATATTTACACAAAAAAGTGAAATTTGCAAAAATCCAAAATATTGGCTGAAAACGACTAAATATCAAGGACTCATTGGGCGAATCGCTCTGGAACTGAAATCGGAACGCTCACTGACATTTCCCCTATCTGAAAGTCTGATAAACGCCGGAAAAATGACTAAGTCCAAAAAAAAAATTTTTTAAACTTTTTTCAATTTTACCCCCGTGGGATATATATTCTACCCACACACATTTGGAACTCTCCTGGGGTACCCTCACACATATTATTCCCTCATTTAGTGGATATTTTCACAAAAAAGCGAAATTTTCAAAAATCCAAAATATTGGCTGAAAACGACTAAATATCAAGGACTCATTGGGCGAATCGCTCTGGAACTGAAATAGGAACGCTCACTGACATTTCCCCTATCTGAAAGTCTGATAAACGCCGGAAAAATGACTAAGTCCAAAAAAAAATTTTTTTAAACTTTTTTTAATTTTACCCCCGTGGGATATATATTCTACGCACACACATTTGGAACTCTCCTGGGGTACCCTCACACATATTATTCCCTCATTTAGTGGATATTTTCACAAAAAAGTGAAATTTTCAAAAATCCAGAAAATTGGCTGAAAACGACTAAATATCAAGGAGTCATTGCGCGAATCGCTCTGGAACTGAAATCGGAACGCTCACTGACATTTCCCCTATCTGAAAGTCTGATAAACGCCGGAAAAATGACTAAGTCCAAAAAAAAATTTTTTAAATTTTTTTCAATTTTACCCCCGTGGGATATATATTCTACCCACACACATTTGGAACTCTCCTGGGGTACCCTCACACATATTATTCCCTCATTTAGTGGATATTTTCACAAAAAAGTGAAATTTTCAAAAATCCAAAATATTGGCTGAAAACGACTAAATATCAAGGACTCATTGGGCGAATCGCTCTGGAACTGAAATCGGAACGCTCACTCACATTTCCCCTATCTGAAAGTCTGATAAACGCCGGAAAAATGACTAAGTCCAAAAAAAAATTTTTTTCAACTTTTTTTAATTTTACCCCCGTGAGATATATATTCTACCCACACACATTTGGAACTCTCCTGGGGTACCCTCAAACATATTATTTCCTCATTTAGTGGATATTTTCACAAAAAAGTGAAATTTTCAAAAATCCAGAAAATTGGCTGAAAACGACTAAATATCAAGGAGTCATTGGGCGAATCGCTCTGGAACTGAAATCGGAATGCTCACTGACATTTCCCCTATCTGAAAGTCTGATAAACGCGGGAAAAATGACTAAGTCCAAAAAAAAAATGTTTTCAACTTTTTTCAATTTTACCCCCGTGGGATATATATTCTACCCACACACATTTGGAACTCTCCTGGGGTACCCTCACACATATTATTCCCTCATTTAGTGGATATTTTCACAAAAAAGTGAAATTTTCAAAAATCCAAAATATTGGCTGAAAACAACTAAATATCAAGGACTCATTGGGCGAATCGCTCTGGAACTGAAATCGGAACGCTCACTCACATTTCCCCTATCTGAAAGTCTGATAAACGCCGGAAAAATGACTAAGTCCAAAAAAAAAAATTTTTCAACTTTTTTCAATTTTACCCCCGTGGGATATATATTCTACCCACACACATTTGGAACTCTCCTGGGGTACCCTCACACATATTATTCCCTCATTTAGTGGATATTTTCACAAAAAAGTGAAATTTTCAAAAATCCAAAATATTGGCTGAAAACGACTAAATATCAAGGACTCATTGGGCGAATCGCTCTGGAACTGAAATCGGAACGCTCACTCACATTTCCCCTATCTGAAAGTCTGATAAACGCCGGAAAAATGACTAAGTCCAAAAAAAAATTTTTTTCAACTTTTTTTAATTTTACCCCCGTGAGATATATATTCTACCCACACACATTTGGAACTCTCCTGGGGTACCCTCAAACATATTATTTCCTCATTTAGTGGATATTTTCACAAAAAAGTGAAATTTTCAAAAATCCAGAAAATTGGCTGAAAACGACTAAATATCAAGGAGTCATTGGGCGAATCGCTCTGGAACTGAAATCGGAATGCTCACTGACATTTCCCCTATCTGAAAGTCTGATAAACGCGGGAAAAATGACTAAGTCCAAAAAAAAAATGTTTTCAACTTTTTTCAATTTTACCCCCGTGGGATATATATTCTACCCACACACATTTGGAACTCTCCTGGGGTACCCTCACACATATTATTCCCTCATTTAGTGGATATTTTCACAAAAAAGTGAAATTTTCAAAAATCCAAAATATTGGCTGAAAACAACTAAATATCAAGGACTCATTGGGCGAATCGCTCTGGAACTGAAATCGGAACGCTCACTCACATTTCCCCTATCTGAAAGTCTGATAAACGCCGGAAAAATGACTAAGTCCAAAAAAAAAAATTTTTCAACTTTTTTCAATTTTACCCCCGTGGGATATATATTCTACCCACACACATTTGGAACTCTCCTGGGGTACCCTCACACATATTATTCCCTCATTTAGTGGATATTTTCACAAAAAAGTGAAATTTTCAAAAATCCAGAAAATTGGCTGAAAACGACTAAATATCAAGGAGTCATTGGGCGAATCGCTCTGGAACTGATATCGGAACGCTCACTGACATTTCCCCTATCTGAAAGTCTGATAAACGCCGGAAAAATGACTAAGCCCAAAAAAAAATTTTTTTCAACTTTTTTTAATTTTACCCCCGTGGGATATATATTCTACCCACACACATTTGGAACTCTCCTGGGGTACCCTCACACATATTATTCCCTCATTTAGTGGATATTTTCACAAAAAAGTGAAATTTTCAAAAATCCAGAAAATTGGCTCAAAACGACTAAATATCAAGGACTCATTGGGAGAATCGCTCTGGAACTTAAATCGGAATGCTCACTGACATTTGCCCTATCTGAAAGTCTGATAAACGCCGGAAAAATGACTAAGTCCAAGAAAAAAGTGTTTTCAACTTTTTTCAATTTTACCCCCGTGGGATATATATTCTACCCACACACATTTGGAACTCTCCTGGGGTACCCTCACACATGTTATTCCCTCATTTAGTGGATATTTTCACAAAAAAGTGACATTTTCAAAAATCCAGAAAATTGGCTGAAAACTACTAAATATCAAGGACTCATTGGGCGAATCGCTCTGGAACTGAAATCGGAACGCTCACTGACATTTCCCCTATCTGAAAGTGTGATATACGCCGTAAAAATGACTAAGTTCCAAAAAAAAAATTTTTAAACTTTTTTCAATTTTACCCCCGTGGGATATATATTCTACCCACTCACATTTGGAACTCTCCTGGGGTACCCTCACACATATTATTCCCTCATTTAGTGGAAATTTTCACAAAAAAGTGAAATTTTCAAAAATCCAGAAAATTGGCTGAAAACGACTAAATATCAAGGAGTCATTGGGCGAATCGCTCTGGAACTTAAATCGGAACGCTCACTGACATTTCCCCTATCTGAAAGTCTGATAAATGCCGGAAAAATGACAGTCCAAAAAAAAAATTTTTTAAACTTTTTTCAATTTTACCCCCGTGGGATATATATTCTACCCACACACATTTGGAACTCTCCTGGGGTACCCTCACACATATTATTCTCTCATTTAGTGGATATTTTCACAAAAAAGTGAAATTTTCAAAAATCCAGAAATTTGGCTGAAAACGACTAAATATCAAGGAGTCATTGGGCGAATCGCTCTGGAACTGAAATCGGAATGCTCACTGACATTTCCCCTATCTGAAAGTCTGATAAACGCCGGAAAAATGACTAAGTCCAAGAAAAAAATTTTTTCAACTTTTTTTAATTTTACCCCCGTGGAATATATATTCTACCCACACACATTTGGAACTCTCCTGGGGTACCCTCACACATATTATCCCCTCATTTAGTGGATATTTTCACAAAAAAGTGAAACTTTCAAAAATCCAGAAAATTGGCTGAAAACGACTTTATATCAAGGAGTCATTGGGCGAATCGCTCTGGAACTGAAATCGGAATCCTCACTGACATTTCCCCTATCTGAAAGTCTGATAAACGCCGGAAAAATGACTAAGTCCAAGAAAAAAATTTTTTCAACTTTTTTCAATTTTACCCCCGTGGGATATATATTCTACCCACACACATTTGGAACTCTCCTGGGGAAGCCTCACACATATTATTCCCTCATTTAGTGGATATTTTCACAAAAAAGTGAAATTTTCAAAAAATCCAGAAAATTGGCTAAAAACGACTAAATATTAAGGACTCATTGGGCGAATAGCTCTGGAACTGAAATCGGAACGCTCAGTCACATTTCCCCTATCTGAAAGTCTGATAAACGCCGGAAAAATGACTAAGTCCAAAAAAAAATTTTTTTCAACTTTTTTTAATTTTACCCCCGTGAGATATATATTCTACCCACACACCTTTGGAACTCTCCTGTGGTACCCTCACACATATTATTTCCTCATTTAGTGGATATTTTCACAAAAAAGTGAAATTTTCAAAAATCCAGAAAATTGGCTGAAAACGACTAAATATCAAGGAGTCATTGCGCGAATCGCTCTGGAACTGAAATCGGAACGCTCACTGACATTTCCCCTATCTGAAAGTCTGATAAACGCCGGAAAAATGACTAAGTGCAAAAAAAAAATTTTTTAAACTTTTTTCAATTTTACCCCCGTGGGATATATATTCTACCCACACACATTTGGAACTCTACTGGGGTACCCTCACACATTTCATTCCCTCATTTAGTGGATATTTTCACAAAAAAGTGAAATTTTCAAAAAATCCAGAAAATTGGCTGAAAATGACTAAATATCAAAGACTCATTGGGCGAATCGCTCTGGAACTGAAATCGGAATGCTCACTGACATTTCCCCTTTCTGAAAGTCTGATAAACGCCGGAAAAATGACTAAGTCCAAGAAAAAAATTTTTTCAACTTTTTTCAATTTTACCCCCGTGGGATATATATTCTACCCACACACATTTGGAACTCTCCTGGGGTACCCTCACACATGTTATTCCCTCATTTAGTGGATATTTTCACAAAAAAGTGACATTTTCAAAAAATCCAGAAAATTGGCTGAAAACGACTAAATATCAAGGAGTCATTGGGCGAATCGCTCTGGAACTGAAATCGGAACGCTCACTGACATTTCCCCTATCTGAAAGTCTGATAAACGCCGGAAAAATGACTAAGTCCAAGAAAAAAAATGTTTCAACTTTTTTCAATTTTACCCCCGTGGGATATATATTCTACCCACACACATTTGGAACTCTCCTGGGGTACCCTCACACATGTTATTCCCTCATTTAGTGGATATTTTCACAAAAAAGTGAAATTTTCAAAAATCCAAAATATTGGCTGAAAACGACTAAATATCAAGGACTCATTGGGCGAATCGCTCTGGAACTGAAATCGGAACGCTCACTCACATTTCCCTTATCTGAAAGTCTGATAAACGCCGGAAAAATGACTAAGTCCAAAAAAAAATTGTTTTCAACTTTTTTTAATTTTACCCCCGTGAGATATATATTCTACCCACACACATTTGGAACTCTCCTGGGGTACCCTCACACATATTATTTCCTCATTTAGTGGATATTTTCACAAAAAAGTGAAATTTTCAAAAATCCAGAAAATTGGCTGAAAACGACTAAATATCAAGGAGTCATTGCGCGAATCGCTCTGGAACTGAAATCGGAACGCTCACTGACATTTCCCCTATCTGAAAGTCTGATAAACTTCGGAAAAATGACTAAGTGCAAAAAAAAAATTTTTTAAACTTTTTTCAATTTTACCCCCGTGGGATATATATTCTACCCACACACATTTGGAACTCTCCTGGGGTACCCTCACACATTTCATTCCCTCATTTAGTGGATATTTTCACAAAAAAGTGAAATTTTCAAAAAATCCAGAAAATTGGCTGAAAATGACTAAATATCAAAGACTCATTGGGCGAATCTCTCTGGAACTGAAATCGGAATGCTCACTGACATTTCCCCTTTCTGAAAGTCTGATAAACGCCGGAAAAATGACTAAGTCCAAGAAAAAATTTTTTTCAACTTTTTTCAATTTTACCCCCGTGGGATATATATTCTACCCACACACATTTGGAACTCTCCTGGGGTACCCTCACACATATTATTCCCTCATTTAGTGGATATTTTCACAAAAAAGTGACATTTTCAAAAAATCCAGAAAATTGGATGAAAACAACTAAATATCAAGGACTCATTGGGCGAATCGCTCTGGAACTGAAATCGGAATGCTCACTGACATTTCCCCTATCTGAAAGTCTGATAAATGCCAGAAAAATGACTAAGTCCAAAAAAAATTTTTTTTCAACTTTTTTTAATTTCACCCCCGTGAGATATATATTCTACCCACACACATTTGGAACTCTCCTGGGGTACCCTCACACATATTATTTCCTCATTTAGTGGATATTTTCACAAAAAAGTGAAATTTTCAAAAATCCAGAAAATTTCCTGAAAACGACTAAATATCAAGGACTCATTGGGCGAATCGCTCTGGAACTGAAATCGGAATGCTCACTGACATTTCCCCTATCTGAAAGTCTGATAAACGCCGGAAAAATGACTAAGTCCAAAAAAAAATTTGTTCAACTTTTTTCAGTTTTACCCGGTGGGATATATATTCTACCCACACACATTTGGAACTCTCCTGGGGTACCCTCACACATATTATTCCCTCATTTAGTGGATATTTTCACAAAAAAGTGACATTTTCAAAAAATCCAGAAAATTGGCTGAAAACGACTAAATATCAAGGACTCATTGGGCGAATCGCTCTGGAACTGAAATCGGAATGCTCACTGACATTTCCCCTATCTGAAAGTCTGATAAATGCCAGAAAAATAACTAAGTCCAAGAAAAAAAATGTTTCAACTTTTTTCAATTTTACCCCCGTGGGATATATATTCTACCCACACACATTTGGAACTCTCCTGGGGTACCCTCACACATATTATTCCCTCATTTAGTGGATATTTTCACAAAAAAGTGAAATTTTCAAAAAATCCAGAAAATTGGCTGAAAACGACTAAATATCAAGGACTCATTGGGCGAATCACTCTGGAACTGAAATCGGAATGCTCACTGACATTTCCCCTATCTGAAAGTCTGATAAACGCCGGAAAAATGACTAAGTCCAAAAAAAAATTTTTGCAACTTTTTTCAATTTTACCCCCGTGGTATATATATTCTACCCACACATTTGGAACTCTCCTGGGGTACCCTCACACATATTATTCCCTCATTTAGTGGATATTTTCTCAAAAAGTGAAATTTTCAAAAAATCCAGAAAATTTGCTAAAAACGACTAAATATCAAGGACTCATTGAGCGAATCGCTCTGGAACTGAAATCGGAACGCTTACTGACATTTCCTCTATTTGAAAGTCTGCTAAACGCCGGAAAAATGACTAAGTCCAAAAAAAAATTTTTTTCAACTTTTTTCAATTTTGCCCCCGTGGGATATATATTCTACCCACACACATTTGGAACTCTCTTGGGGTACCCTCGCACATATTATTCCCTCATTTAGTGGATATTTTCACAAAAAAGTGAAATTTTCAAAAATCCAGAAAATTGGCTGAAAATGACTAAATATCAAGGATTCATTGGGCGAATCGCTCTGGAACTGAAATCGGAACGCTCACTCACATTTCCCCTATCTGAAAGTCTGATAAACGCCGGAAAAATGACTAAGTCCAAGAAAAAATTTTTTGCAACTTTTTTCAATTTTACCCCGTGGTATATATATTCTACCAACACACATTTGGAACTCTCCTGGGGTACCCTCACACATATTATTCCCTGATTTAGTGGATATTTTCACAAAAAGTGAAATTTTCAAACAATCCAGAAAATTGGCTGAAAACGACTAAATATTAAGGACTCATTGGGCGAATCGCTCTGGAACTGAAATTGGAACGCTCACTGACATTTCCCCTATCTGAAAGTCTGATAAACGCCGGAAAAATGACTAAGTCCAAAAAAAAATTTTTTTCAACTTTTTTTAATTTTACCCCCGTGAGATATATATTCTACCCACACACATTTGGAACTCTCCTGGGGTACCCTCACACATATTATTTCCTCATTTAGTGGATATTTTCACAAAAAAGTGAAATTTTCAAAAATCCAGAAAATTGGCTGAAAACGACTAAATATCAAGGAGTCATTGCGCGAATCGCTCTGGAACTGAAATCGGAACGCTCACTGACATTTCCCCTATCTGAAAGTCTGATAAACTCCGGAAAAATGACTAAGTGCAAAAAAAAAATTTTTTAAACTTTTTTCAATTTTACCCCCGTGGGATATATATTCTACCCACACACATTTGGAACTCTCCTGGGGTACCCTCACACATTTCATTCCCTCATTTAGTGGATATTTTCACAAAAAAGTGAAATTTTCAAAAAATCCAGAAAATTGGCTGAAAATGACTAAATATCAAAGACTCATTGGGCGAATCTCTCTGGAACTGAAATCGGAATGCTCACTGACATTTCCCCTTTCTGAAAGTCTGATAAACGCTGGAAAAATGACTAAGTCCAAGAAAAAATTTTTTTCAACTTTTTTCAATTTTACCCCCGTGGGATATATATTCTACCCACACACATTTGGAACTCTCCTGGGGTACCCTCACACATATTATTCCCTCATTTAGTGGATATTTTCACAAAAAAGTGACATTTTCAAAAAATCCAGAAAATTGGCTGAAAACAACTAAATATCAAGGACTCATTGGGCGAATCGCTCTTGAACTGAAATCGGAATGCTCACTGACATTTCCCCTATCTGAAAGTCTGATAAACGCCGGAAAAATGACTAAGTCCAAAAAAAAATTTGTTCAACTTTTTTCAGTTTTACCAGGTGGGATATATATTCTACCCACACACATTTGGAACTCTCCTGGGGTACCCTCACACATATTATTCCCTCATTTAGTGGATATTTTCACAAAAAAGTGAAATTTTCAAAAAATCCAGAAAATTGGCTAAAAACGACTAAATATTAAGTACTCATTGGGCGAATCGCTCTGGAACTGAAATCGGAACACTCACTGACATTTGATAAACGCCGGAAAAATGACTAAATCCCAAAAAAAAATTTTTTCAACTTTTTTCAATTTTACCCCCGTGGGATACATATTCTACCCACACACATTTGGAACTCTCCTGGGGTACCCTCACACATATTATTCCCTCATTTAGTGGATATTTTCACAAAAAAGTGACATTTTCAAAAAATCCAGAAAATTGGCTGAAAACGACTAAATATCAAGGACTCATTGGGCGAATCGCTCTGGAACTGAAATCGGAATGCTCACTGACATTTCCCCTATCTGAAAGTCTGATAAATGCCAGAAAAATAACTAAGTCCAAGAAAAAAAATGTTTCAACTTTTTTCAATTTTACCCCCGTGGGATATATATTCTACCCACACACATTTGGAACTCTCCTGGGGTACCCTCACACATATTATTCCCTCATTTAGTGGATATTTTCACAAAAAAGTGAAATTTTGAAAAAATCCAGAAAATTGGCTGAAAACGACTAAATATCAAGGACTCATTGGGCGAATCACTCTGGAACTGAAATCGGAACGCTCACTGACATTTCCCCTATCTGAAAGTCTGATAAACGCCGGAAAAATGACTAAGTCCAACAAAAAATTTTTTGCAACTTTTTTCAATTTTACCCCCGTGGTATATATATTCTACGAACACACATTTGGAACTCTCCTGGGGTACCCTCACACATATTATTCCCTGATTTAGTGGATATTTTCGCAAAAAGTGAAATTTTCAAACAATCCAGAAAATTGGCTGAAAACGACTAAATATTAAGGACTCATTGGGCGAATCGCTCTGGAACTGAAATCGGAACGCTCACTGACATTTCCCCTATCTGAAAGTCTGATAAACGCCGGAAAAATGACTAAGTCCAAGAAAAAATTTTTTGCAACTTTTTTCAATTTTACCCAAGTGGTATATATATTCTACCCACACACATTTCGAACTCTCCTTGGGTACCCTCACACATATCATTCCCTCATTTAGTGGATATTTTCACAAAAAAGTGAAATTTTCAAAAAATCCAGAAAATTGGCTGAAAATGACTAAATATCAAGGTCTCATTGAGCGAATCGCTCTGGAACTGAAATCGGAATGCTTACTGACATTTCCTCTATTTGAAAGTCTGCTAAACGCCGGAAAAATGACTAAGTCCAAAAAAAAATTTTTTTCAACTTTTTTCAATTTTGCCCCCGTGGGATATATATTCTACCCACACACATTTGGAACTCTCTTGGGGTACCCTCGCACATATTATTCCCTCATTTAGTGGATATTTTCACAAAAAAGTGAAATTTTCAAAAATCCAGAAAATTGGCTGAAAATGACTAAATATCAAGGATTCATTGGGCGAATCGCTCTGGAACTGAAATCGGAACGCTCACTCACATTTCCCCTATCTGAAAGTCTGATAAACGCCGGAAAAATGACTAAGTCCAAGAAAAAATTTTTTGCAACTTTTTTCAATTTTACCCCCGTGGTATATATATTCTACCAACACACATTTGGAACTCTCCTGGGGTACCCTCACACATATTATTCCCTGATTTAGTGGATATTTTCACAAAAAGTGAAATTTTCAAACAATCCAGAAAATTGGCTGAAAACGACTAAATATTAAGGACTCATTGGGCGAATCGCTCTGGAACTGAAATTGGAACGCTCACTGACATTTCCCCTATCTGAAAGTCTGATAAACGCCGGAAAAATGACTAAGTCCAAGAAAAAATTTTTTGCAACTTTTTTCAATTTTACCCCCGTGGTATATATATTCTACCCACACACATTTCGAACTCTCCTTGGGTACCCTCACACATATCATTCCCTCATTTAGTGGATATTTTCACAAAAAAGTGAAATTTTCAAAAAATCCAGAAAATTGGCTGAAAATGACTAAATATCAAAGACTCATTGGGCGAATCGCTCTGGAGCTGAAATCGGAACGCTCACTGACATTTCCCCTATCTGAATGTCTGATAAACGCCGGAAAAATGACTAAGTCCAAAAAAAAATTTTTTTCAACTTTTTTTAATTTTACCCCCGTGAGATATATATTCTACCCACACACATTTGGAACTCTCCTGGGGTACCCTCACACATATTATTTCCTCATTTAGTGGATATTTTCACAAAAAAGTGAAATTTTCAAAAATCCAGAAAATTGGCTGAAAACGACTAAATATCAAGGAGTCATTGCGCGAATCGCTCTGGAACTGAAATCGGAACGCTCACTGACATTTCCCCTATCTGAAAGTCTGATAAACTCCGGAAAAATGACTAAGTGCAAAAAAAAAATTTTTTAAACTTTTTTCAATTTTACCCCCGTGGGATATATATTCTACCCACACACATTTGGAACTCTCCTGGGGTACCCTCACACATTTCATTCCCTCATTTAGTGGATATTTTCACAAAAAAGTGAAATTTTCAAAAAATCCAGAAAATTGGCTGAAAATGACTAAATATCAAAGACTCATTGGGCGAATCTCTCTGGAACTGAAATCGGAATGCTCACTGACATTTCCCCTTTCTGAAAGTCTGATAAACGCTGGAAAAATGACTAAGTCCAAGAAAAAATTTTTTTCAACTTTTTTCAATTTTACCCCCGTGGGATATATATTCTACCCACACACATTTGGAACTCTCCTGGGGTACCCTCACACATATTATTCCCTCATTTAGTGGATATTTTCACAAAAAAGTGACATTTTCAAAAAATCCAGAAAATTGGCTGAAAACAACTAAATATCAAGGACTCATTGGGCGAATCGCTCTTGAACTGAAATCGGAATGCTCACTGACAGTTCCCCTATCTGAAAGTCTGATAAACGCCGGAAAAATGACTAAGTCCAAAAAAAAATTTGTTCAACTTTTTTCAGTTTTACCAGGTGGGATATATATTCTACCCACACACATTTGGAACTCTCCTGGGGTACCCTCACACATATTATTCCCTCATTTAGTGGATATTTTCACAAAAAAGTGAAATTTTCAAAAAATCCAGAAAATTGGCTAAAAACGACTAAATATTAAGTACTCATTGGGCGAATCGCTCTGGAACTGAAATCGGAACACTCACTGACATTTGATAAACGCCGGAAAAATGACTAAATCCCAAAAAAAATTTTTTTCAACTTTTTTCAATTTTACCCCCGTGGGATACATATTCTACCCACACACATTTGGAACTCTCCTGGGGTACCCTCACACATATTATTCCCTCATTTAGTGGATATTTTCACAAAAAAGTGACATTTTCAAAAAATCCAGAAAATTGGCTGAAAACGACTAAATATCAAGGACTCATTGGGCGAATCGCTCTGGAACTGAAATCGGAATGCTCACTGACATTTCCCCTATCTGAAAGTCTGATAAATGCCAGAAAAATAACTAAGTCCAAGAAAAAAAATGTTTCAACTTTTTTCAATTTTACCCCCGTGGGATATATATTATACCCACACACATTTGGAACTCTCCTGGGGTACCCTCGCACATATTATTCCCTCATTTAGTGGATATTTTCACAAAAAAGTGAAATTTTCAAAAATCCAGAAAATTGGCTGAAAATGACTAAATATCAAGGATTCATTGGGCGAATCGCTCTGGAACTGAAATCGGAACGCTCACTCACATTTCCCCTATCTGAAAGTCTGATAAACGCCGGAAAAATGACTAAGTCCAAGAAAAAATTTTTTGCAACTTTTTTCAATTTTACCCCCGTGGTATATATATTCTACCAACACACATTTGGAACTCTCCTGGGGTACCCTCACACATATTATTCCCTGATTTAGTGGATATTTTCACAAAAAGTGAAATTTTCAAACAATCCAGAAAATTGGCTGAAAACGACTAAATATTAAGGACTCATTGGGCGAATCGCTCTGGAACTGAAATTGGAACGCTCACTGACATTTCCCCTATCTGAAAGTCTGATAAACGCCGGAAAAATGACTAAGTCCAAGAAAAAATTTTTTGCAACTTTTTTCAATTTTACCCCCGTGGTATATATATTCTACCCACACACATTTCGAACTCTCCTTGGGTACCCTCACACATATCATTCCCTCATTTAGTGGATATTTTCACAAAAAAGTGAAATTTTCAAAAAATCCAGAAAATTGGCTGAAAATGACTAAATATCAAAGACTCATTGGGCGAATCGCTCTGGAGCTGAAATCGGAACGCTCACTGACATTTCCCCTATCTGAATGTCTGATAAACGCCGGAAAAATGACTAAGTCCAAAAAAAAATTTTTTTCAACTTTTTTTAATTTTACCCCCGTGAGATATATATTCTACCCACACACATTTGGAACTCTCCTGGGGTACCCTCACACATATTATTCCCTCATTTAGTGGATATTTTCACAAAAAAGTGACATTTTCAAAAAATCCAGAAAATTGGCTGAAAACAACTAAATATCAAGGACTCATTGGGCGAATCGCTCTGGAACTGAAATCGGAATGCTCACTGACACTTCCCCTATCTGAAAGTCTGATAAACGCCGGAAAAACGACTAAGTCCAAAAAAAAATTTGTTCAACTTTTTTCAGTTTTACCAGGTGGGATATATATTCTACCCACACACATTTGGAACTCTCCTGGGGTACCCTCACAAATATTATTCCCTCATTTAGTGGATATTTTCACAAAAAAGTGAAATTTTCAAAAAATCCAGAAAATTGGCTAAAAACGACTAAATATTAAGTACTCATTGGGCGAATCGCTCTGGAACTGAAATCGGAACACTCACTGACATTTGATAAACGCCGGAAAAATGACTAAATCCCAAAAAAAAATTTTTTCAACTTTTTTCAATTTTACCCCCGTGGGATACATATTCTACCCACACACATTTGGAACTCTCCTGGGGTACCCTCACACATATTATTCCCTCATTTAGTGGATATTTTCACAAAAAAGTGACATTTTCAAAAAATCCAGAAAATTGGCTGAAAACGACTAAATATCAAGGACTCATTGGGCGAATCGCTCTGGAACTGAAATCGGAATGCTCACTGACATTTCCCCTATCTGAAAGTCTGATAAATGCCGGAAAAATAACTAAGTCCAAGAAAAAAAATGTTTCAACTTTTTTCAATTTTACCCCCGTGGGATATATATTCTACCCACACACATTTGGAACTCTCCTGGGGTACCCTCACACATATTATTCCCTCATTTAGTGGATATTTTCACAAAAAAGTGAAATTTTGAAAAAATCCAGAAAATTGGCTGAAAACGACTAAATATCAAGGACTCATTGGGCGAATCACTCTGGAACTGAAATCGGAACGCTCACTGACATTTCCCCTATCTGAAAGTCTGATAAACGCCGGAAAAATGACTAAGTCCAAGAAAAAATTTTTTGCAACTTTTTTCAATTTTACCCCCGTGGTATATATATTCTACGAACACACATTTGGAACTCTCCTGGGGTACCCTCACACATATTATTCCCTGATTTAGTGGATATTTTCGCAAAAAGTGAAATTTTCAAACAATCCAGAAAATTGGCTGAAAACGACTAAATATTAAGGACTCATTGGGCGAATCGCTCTGGAACTGAAATCGGAACGCTCACTGACATTTCCCCTATCTGAAAGTCTGATAAACGCCAGAAAAATGACTAAGTCCAAGAAAAAATTTTTTGCAACTTTTTTCAATTTTACCCCCGTGGTATATATATTCTACCCACACACATTTCGAACTCTCCTTGGGTACCCTCACACATATCATTCCCTCATTTAGTGGATATTTTCACAAAAAAGTGAAATTTTCAAAAAATCCAGAAAATTGGCTGAAAATGACTAAATATCAAAGACTCATTGGGCGAATCGCTCTGGAGCTGAAATCGGAACGCTCACTGACATTTCCCCTATCTGAATGTCTGATAAACGCCGGAAAAATGACTAAGTCCAAAAAAAAATTTTTTTCAACTTTTTTTAATTTTACCCCCGTGAGATATATATTCTACCCACACACATTTGGAACTCTCCTGGGGTACCCTCACACATATTATTTCCTCATTTAGTGGATATTTTCACAAAAAAGTGAAATTTTCAAAAATCCAGAAAATTGGCTGAAAACGACTAAATATCAAGGAGTCATTGCGCGAATCGCTCTGGAACTGAAATCGGAACGCTCACTGACATTTCCCCTATCTGAAAGTCTGATAAACTCCGGAAAAATGACTAAGTGCAAAAAAAAAATTTTTTAAACTTTTTTCAATTTTACCCCCGTGGGATATATATTCTACCCACACACATTTGGAACTCTCCTGGGGTACCCTCACACATTTCATTCCCTCATTTAGTGGATATTTTCACAAAAAAGTGAAATTTTCAAAAAATCCAGAAAATTGGCTGAAAATGACTAAATATCAAAGACTCATTGGGCGAATCTCTCTGGAACTGAAATCGGAATGCTCACTGACATTTCCCCTTTCTGAAAGTCTGATAAACGCTGGAAAAATGACTAAGTCCAAGAAAAAATTTTTTTCAACTTTTTTCAATTTTACCCCCGTGGGATATATATTCTACCCACACACGTTTGGAACTCTCCTGGGGTACCCTCACACATATTATTCCCTCATTTAGTGGATATTTTCACAAAAAAGTGACATTTTCAAAAAATCCAGAAAATTGGCTGAAAACAACTAAATATCAAGGACTCATTGGGCGAATCGCTCTTGAACTGAAATCGGAATGCTCACTGACATTTCCCCTATCTGAAAGTCTGATAAACGCCGGAAAAATGACTAAGTCCAAAAAAAAATTTGTTCAACTTTTTTCAGTTTTACCAGGTGGGATATATATTCTACCCACACACATTTGGAACTCTCCTGGGGTACCCTCACACATATTATTCCCTCATTTAGTGGATATTTTCACAAAAAAGTGAAATTTTCAAAAAATCCAGAAAATTGGCTAAAAACGACTAAATATTAAGTACTCATTGGGCGAATCGCTCTGGAACTGAAATCGGAACACTCACTGACATTTGATAAACGCCGGAAAAATGACTAAATCCCAAAAAAAAATTTTTTCAACTTTTTTCAATTTTACCCCCGTGGGATACATATTCTACCCACACACATTTGGAACTCTCCTGGGGTACCCTCACACATATTATTCCCTCATTTAGTGGATATTTTCACAAAAAAGTGACATTTTCAAAAAATCCAGAAAATTGGCTGAAAACGACTAAATATCAAGGACTCATTGGGCGAATCGCTCTGGAACTGAAATCGGAATGCTCACTGACATTTCCCCTATCTGAAAGTCTGATAAATGCCAGAAAAATAACTAAGTCCAAGAAAAAAAATGTTTCAACTTTTTTCAATTTTACCCCCGTGGGATATATATTCTACCCACACACATTTGGAACTCTCCTGGGGTACCCTCACACATATTATTCCCTCATTTAGTGGATATTTTCACAAAAAAGTGAAATTTTGAAAAAATCCAGAAAATTGGCTGAAAACGACTAAATATCAAGGACTCATTGGGCGAATCACTCTGGAACTGAAATCGGAACGCTCACTGACATTTCCCCTATCTGAAAGTCTGATAAACGCCGGAAAAATGACTAAGTCCAACAAAAAATTTTTTGCAACTTTTTTCAATTTTACCCCCGTGGTATATATATTCTACGAACACACATTTGGAACTCTCCTGGGGTACCCTCACACATATTATTCCCTGATTTAGTGGATATTTTCGCAAAAAGTGAAATTTTCAAACAATCCAGAAAATTGGCTGAAAACGACTAAATATTAAGGACTCATTGGGCGAATCGCTCTGGAACTGAAATCGGAACGCTCACTGACATTTCCCCTATCTGAAAGTCTGATAAACGCCGGAAAAATGACTAAGTCCAAGAAAAAATTTTTTGCAACTTTTTTCAATTTTACCCAAGTGGTATATATATTCTACCCACACACATTTCGAACTCTCCTTGGGTACCCTCACACATATCATTCCCTCATTTAGTGGATATTTTCACAAAAAAGTGAAATTTTCAAAAAATCCAGAAAATTGGCTGAAAATGACTAAATATCAAGGACTCATTGAGCGAATCGCTCTGGAACTGAAATCGGAACGCTTACTGACATTTCCTCTATTTGAAAGTCTGCTAAACGCCGGAAAAATGACTAAGTCCAAAAAAAAATTTTTTTCAACTTTTTTCAATTTTGCCCCCGTGGGATATATATTCTACCCACACACATTTGGAACTCTCTTGGGGTACCCTCGCACATATTATTCCCTCATTTAGTGGATATTTTCACAAAAAAGTGAAATTTTCAAAAATCCAGAAAATTGGCTGAAAATGACTAAATATCAAGGATTCATTGGGCGAATCGCTCTGGAACTGAAATCGGAACGCTCACTCACATTTCCCCTATCTGAAAGTCTGATAAACGCCGGAAAAATGACTAAGTCCAAGAAAAAATTTTTTGCAACTTTTTTCAATTTTACCCCCGTGGTATATATATTCTACCAACACACATTTGGAACTCTCCTGGGGTACCCTCACACATATTATTCCCTGATTTAGTGGATATTTTCACAAAAAGTGAAATTTTCAAACAATCCAGAAAATTGGCTGAAAACGACTAAATATTAAGGACTCATTGGGCGAATCGCTCTGGAACTGAAATTGGAACGCTCACTGACATTTCCCCTATCTGAAAGTCTGATAAACGCCGGAAAAATGACTAAGTCCAAGAAAAAATTTTTTGCAACTTTTTTCAATTTTACCCCCGTGGTATATATATTCTACCCACACACATTTCGAACTCTCCTTGGGTACCCTCACACATATCATTCCCTCATTTAGTGGATATTTTCACAAAAAAGTGAAATTTTCAAAAAATCCAGAAAATTGGCTGAAAATGACTAAATATCAAAGACTCATTGGGCGAATCGCTCTGGAGCTGAAATCGGAACGCTCACTGACATTTCCCCTATCTGAATGTCTGATAAACGCCGGAAAAATGACTAAGTCCAAAAAAAAATTTTTTTCAACTTTTTTTAATTTTACCCCCGTGAGATATATATTCTACCCACACACATTTGGAACTCTCCTGGGGTACCCTCACACATATTATTCCCTCATTTAGTGGATATTTTCACAAAAAAGTGACATTTTCAAAAAATCCAGAAAATTGGCTGAAAACAACTAAATATCAAGGACTCATTGGGCGAATCGCTCTGGAACTGAAATCGGAATGCTCACTGACATTTCCCCTATCTGAAAGTCTGATAAACGCCGGAAAAATGACTAAGTCCAAAAAAAAATTTGTTCAACTTTTTTCAGTTTTACCAGGTGGGATATATATTCTACCCACACACATTTGGAACTCTCCTGGGGTACCCTCACACATATTATTCCCTCATTTAGTGGATATTTTCACAAAAAAGTGAAATTTTCAAAAAATCCAGAAAATTGGCTAAAAACGACTAAATATTAAGTACTCATTGGGCGAATCGCTCTGGAACTGAAATCGGAACACTCACTGACATTTGATAAACGCCGGAAAATGACTAAATCCCAAAAAAAAATTTTTTCAACTTTTTTCAATTTTACCCCCGTGGGATACATATTCTACCCACACACATTTGGAACTCTCCTGGGGTACCCTCACACATATTATTCCCTCATTTAGTGGATATTTTCACAAAAAAGTGACATTTTCAAAAAATCCAGAAAATTGGCTGAAAACGACTAAATATCAAGGACTCATTGGGCGAATCGCTCTGGAACTGAAATCGGAATGCTCACTGACATTTCCCCTATCTGAAAGTCTGATAAATGCCAGAAAAATAACTAAGTCCAAGAAAAAAAATGTTTCAACTTTTTTCAATTTTACCGCCGTGGGATATATATTCTACCCACACACATTTGGAACTCTCCTGGGGTACCCTCACACATATTATTCCCTCATTTAGTGGATATTTTCACAAAAAAGTGAAATTTTGAAAAAATCCAGAAAATTGGCTGAAAACGACTAAATATCAAGGACTCATTGGGCGAATCACTCTGGAACTGAAATCGGAACGCTCACTGACATTTCCCCTATCTGAAAGTCTGATAAACGCCGGAAAAATGACTAAGTCCAAGAAAAAATTTTTTGCAACTTTTTTCAATTTTACCCCCGTGGTATATATATTCTACGAACACACATTTGGAACTCTCCTGGGGTACCCTCACACATATTATTCCCTGATTTAGTGGATATTTTCGCAAAAAGTGAAATTTTCAAACAATCCAGAAAATTGGCTGAAAACGACTAAATATTAAGGACTCATTGGGCGAATCGCTCTGGAACTGAAATCGGAACGCTCACTGACATTTCCCCTATCTGAAAGTCTGATAAACGCCGGAAAAATGACTAAGTCCAAGAAAAAATTTTTTGCAACTTTTTTCAATTTTACCCAAGTGGTATATATATTCTACCCACACACATTTCGAACTCTCCTTGGGTACCCTCACACATATCATTCCCTCATTTAGTGGATATTTTCACAAAAAAGTGAAATTTTCAAAAAATCCAGAAAATTGGCTGAAAATGACTAAATATCAAAGACTCATTGGGCGAATCGCTCTGGAGCTGAAATCGGAACGCTCACTGACATTTCCCCTATCTGAATGTCTGATAAACGCCGGAAAAATGACTAAGTCCAAAAAAAAATTTTTTTCAACTTTTTTTAATTTTACCCCCGTGAGATATATATTCTTCCCACACACATTTGGAACTCTCCTGGGGTACCCTCACACATATTATTTCCTCATTTAGTGGATATTTTCACAAAAAAGTGAAATTTTCAAAAATCCAGAAAATTGGCTGAAAACGACTAAATATCAAGGAGTCATTGCGTGAATCGCTCTGGAACTGAAATCGGAACGCTCACTGACATTTCCCCTATCTGAAAGTCTGATAAACTCCGGAAAAATGACTAAGTGCAAAAAAAAAATTTTTTAAACTTTTTTCAATTTTACCCCCGTGGGATATATATTCTACCCACACACATTTGGAACTCTCCTGGGGTACCCTCACACATTTCATTCCCTCATTTAGTGGATATTTTCACAAAAAAGTGAAATTTTCAAAAAATCCAGAAAATTGGCTGAAAATGACTAAATATCAAAGACTCATTGGGCGAATCGCTCTGGAACTGAAATCGGAATGCTCACTGACATTTCCCCTTTCTGAAAGTCTGATAAACGCCGGAAAAATGACTAAGTCCAAGAAAAAATTTTTTTCAACTTTTTTCAATTTTACCCCCGTGGGATATATATTCTACCCACACACATTTGGAACTCTCCTGGGGTACCCTCACACATATTATTCCCTCATTTAGTGGATATTTTCACAAAAAAGTGACATTTTCAAAAAATCCAGAAAATTGGCTGAAAACAACTAAATATCAAGGACTCATTGGGCGAATCGCTCTGGAACTGAAATCGGAATGCTCACTGACATTTCCCCTATCTGAAAGTCTGATAAATGCCAGAAAAATGACTAAGTCCAAGAAAAAAAATGTTTCAACTTTTTTCAATTTTACCCCCGTGGGATATATATTCTACCCACACACATTTGGAACTCTCCTGGGGTACCCTCACACATATTACTCCCTCATTTAGTGGATATTTTCACAAAAAAGTGAAATTTTCAAAAAATCCAGAAAATGGCTAAAAACGACTAAGTATTAAGGTCTCATTGGGCGAATCGCTCTGGAACTGAAATCGGAACGCTCACTGACATTTCCCCTATCTGAAAGTCCGATAAACGCCGGAAAAATGACTAAGTCCAAAAAAAAATTTGTTCAACTTTTTTCAATTTTACCCCGTGGGATATATATTCTACCCACACACATTTGGAACTCTCCTGGGGTACCCTCACACATTTCATTCCCTCATTTAGTGGATATTTTCACAAAAAAGTGAAATTTTCAAAAAATCCAGAAAATTGGCTGAAAATGACTAAATATCAAAGACTCATTGGGCGAATCGCTCTGGAACTGAAATCGGAATGCTCACTGACATTTCCCCTATCTGAAAGTCTGATAAATGCCAGAAAAATGACTAAGTCCAAGAAAAAAAATGTTTCAACTTTTTTCAATTTTACCCCCGTGGGATATATATTCTACCCACACACATTTGGAACTCTCCTGGGGTACCCTCACACATATTATTCCCTCATTTAGTGGATATTTTCACAAAAAAGTGACATTTTCAAAAAATCCAGAAAATTGGCTGAAAACGACTAAATATCAAGGACTCATAGGGCGAATCACTCTGGAACTGAAATCGGAACGCTCACTGACATTTCCCCTAACTGAAAGTCTGATAAACGCCGGAAAAATGACTAAGTCCAAAAAAAAATGTTTCAACTTTTTTCAATTTTACCCCCGTGGGATATATATTCTACCCACTCACATTTGGAACTCTCCTGGGGTACCCTCACACATATTATTCCCTCATTTAGTCAATATTTTCACAAAAAAGTGAAATTTTCAAAAAATCCAGAAAATTGGCTGAAAATGACTAAATATCAAAGATTCATTGGGCGAATCGCTCTGGAACTGAAATCGGAAAGCTCACTGACATTTCCCCTATCTCAAAGTCTGATAAACGCCGTAAAACTGACTAAGTCCAAGAATAAAAATTTTTTTTCAACTTTTTTCAATTTTTCCCCCGTGGGATATATATTCTACCCACACACATTTGGAACTCTCCTGGGTTCCCCTCACACATATTATTCCCTCATTTAGTGGATATTTTCACAAAAAAGTGAAATTTTCAAAAAATCCAGAAAATTGGCTGAAAACGACTAAATATCAAGGACTCATTGGGCGAATCGCTCTGGAACTGAAATTGTAATGCTCACTGATATTTCCCCTATCTGAAAGTCTGATAAACGCCGGAAAAATGACTAAGTCGAAAAAAAAAATTTGTTCACCTTTTTTCAATTTTACCCCCGTGGGATATATGTTCTACCCACACACATTTGGAACGCTCATGGGGTACCCTCACACATATTATTCCCTCATTTAGTGGATATTTTCACAAAAAAGTAAAATTTTCAAAAATCCAGAAAATTGGCTTAAAACGACTAAATATCAAGGACTCATTGGGCGAATCACTCTGGAACTGAAATCGGAACGCTCACTGACATTTCCCCTATCTGAAAGTCTGATAAACGCCGGAAAAATGACTAAGTCCAAGAAAAAAATTTTTTCAACTTTTTTCAATTTTACCCCCGTGGGATATATATTCTACCCACTCACATTTGGAACTGTCCTGGGGTACCCTCACACATATTATTCCCCCATTTAGTGGATATTTTCACAAAAAAGTAAAATTTTCAAAAATCCAGAAAATTGGCTGAAAACGACTACATATCAAGGACTCATTGGGCGAATCACTCTGGAACTGAAATCGGAATGCTCATTGACATTTCCCCTATCTGAAAGTCTGATAAATGCCGGAAAAATGACTAAGTCCAAGAAAAAAATTTTTTCAACTTTTTTCAATTTTACCCCCGTGGGATATATATTCTGCCTTCAAACATTTGGAACTCTCCTGGGGTACCCTCACACATATTATTCCCTCATTTAGTGGATATTTTCACAAAAAAGTGAAATTTTCAAAAAATCCAGAAAATTGGCTGAAAATGACTAAATATCAAAGATTCTTTGGGCGAATCGCTCTGGAACTGAAATCGGAATGCTCATTGACATTTCCCCTATCTGAAAGTCTGATAAACGCCGGAAAAGTGACTAAGTCCAAAAAAAAATTTGTTCAACTTTTTTCAATTTTACCCCCGTGGGATATATATTCTACCCACACACATTTGGAACTCTCCTGGGGTACCCTCACACATATTATTCCCCCATTTAGTGGATATTTTCACAAAGAAGTAAAATTTTCAAAAATCCAGAAAATTGGCTGAAAACGACTAACTATCAAGGACTCATTGGGCGAATCGCTCTGGAACTGAAATCGGAACGTTCACTGACATTTGCCCTATCTGAAAGTCTGATAAACGGCGGAAAAATGACTAAGTCCAAAAAAAATTTTTTTAAACTTTTTTCAATTTTACCCCCGTGGGATATATATTCTACCCACACACATTTGGAACTCTCCTGGGGTACCCTCACACATATTATTCCCTCATTTAGTGGCTATTTTCACAAAAAAGTGAAATTTTCAAAAATCCAAAATATTGGCTGAAAACGACTAAATATCAAGGACTCATTTAGCGAATCGTTCTGGAACTGAAATCGGAACGCTCACTGACATTTCCACTATCTGAAAGTCTGATAAACGCCAGAAAAATGACTAAGTCCAAAAAAAAATTGTTTTGAACTTTTTTCAATTTTACCCCCGTGGGATATATATTCTACCCACACACATTTTGAACTCTCCTGGGGTACCCTCACACATATTATTCCCTCATTTAGTGGATATTTTCACAAAAAAGTGAAATTTTCAACAAATCCAGAAAATTGGCTGAAAACGACTAAATATCAAAGACTCATTGGGCGAATCGCTCTGGAACTGAAATTGGAACGTTCACTGACATTTGCCCTATCTGAAAGTCTGATAAACGCAGGAAAAATTACTATGTCCAAAAAAATTTGTTTCAGCTTTTTTCAATTTTACCCCCGTGGGATATATATTCTACCCATACACATTTGGAACTCTCCTGGGGTACCCTCACACATATTATTCCCTCATTTAGTGGCTATTTTCACAAAAAAGTGAAATTTTCAAAAATCCAAAATATTTTCTGAAAACGACTAAATGTCAAGGACTCATTGGGCGAATCGCTCTGGAACTCAAATCGGAACGCTCACTGACATTTCCCCTATCTGAATGTCTGATAAACGCCGGAAAAATGAATAAGTCCAAGAAAAAAAATTTTTCAACTTTTTTCAATTTTACCCCCGTGGGATATATATTCTACCCACACACATTTGGAACTCTCCTGGGGTACCCTCACACATATTATTCCCCCATTTAGTGGATATTTTCACAAAGAAGTAAAATTTTCAAAAATCCAGAAAATTGGCTGAAAACGACTAACTATCAAGGACTCATTGGGCGAATCGCTCTGGAATTGAAATCGGAACGTTCACAGACATTTCCCCTCTCTGAAAGTCTGATAAACGCCGGAAAAATGACTAAGTCCAAAAAAATTTTTTTTAAACTTTTTTCAATTTTACCCCCGTGGGATATATATTCTACCCACACACATTTGGAACTCTCCTGGGGTACCCTCACACATATTATTCCCTCATTTAGTGGCTATTTTCACAAAAAAGTGAAATTTTCAAAAATCCAAAATATTTTCTGAAAACGACTAAATGTCAAGGACTCATTCGGCGAATCGCTCTGGAACTGAAATCGGAACGCTCACTGACATTTCCCCTATCTGAATGTCTGATAAACGCCGGAAAAATGAATAAGTCCAAGAAAGAAATTTTTTCAACTTTTTTCAATTTTACCCCCGTGGGATATATATTCTACCCACACACATTTGGAACTCTCCTGTGGTACCCTCACACATATTATTCCCTCATTTAGTGGATATTTTCACAAAAAAGTGAAATTTTCAAAAATCCAGAAAACTGGCTGAAAATGACTAAATATCAAAGACTCAATGGGAGAATCACTCTGGAACTGAAATCGGAATGCTCACTCACATTTCCCCTATCTGAAAGTCTGATAAACGCCGGAAAAATGACTAAGTCCAAGAAAAAAATGTTTTCAACTTTTTTCAATTTTACCCCCGTGGGATATATGTTCTACCCACACACATTTGGAACTCTCCTGGGGTACCCTCACACATATTATTCCCTCATTTAGTGGATATTTTCACAAAAAAGTGAAATTTTCAAAAATCCAGAAAATTGGCTGAAAACGACTAACTATCAAGGACTCATTGGGCGAATCGCTCTGGAACTGAAATCGGAACGTTCACAGACATTTCCCCTCTCTGAAAGTCTGATAAACGCCGGAAAAATGACTAAGTCCAAAAAACAATTTTTTTCAACTTTTTTTAATTTTACCCCCGTGGAATATATATTCTACCCACACACATTTGGAACTCTCCTGGGGTACCCTCACACATATTATTCCCTCATTTAGTGGCTATTTTCACAAAAAAGTGAAATTTTCAAAAATCCAAAATATTTTCTGAAAACGACTAAATGTCAAGGACTCATTGGGCGAATCGCTCTGGAACTGAAATCGGAACGCTCACTCACATTTCCCCTTTCTGAAAGTCTGATAAACGCCGGAAAAATGACTAAGTCCAAAAAACAATTTTTTTCAACTTTTTTTAATTTTACCCCCGTGGGATATATATTCTACCCACACACATTTGGAACTCTCCTGGGGTACCCTCACACATATTATTCCCTCATTTAGTGGATATTTTCACAAAAAAGTGAAATTTTCAACAAATCCAGAAAATTGGCTGAAAACGACTAAATATCAAAGACTCATTGGGCGAATCGCTCTGGAACTGAAATCGGAACGTTCACTGACTTTTGCCCTATCTGAAAGTCTGATAAACGCAGGAAAAATTACTATGTCCAAAAAAATTTGTTTCAGCTTTTTTCAATTTTACCCCCGCGGGATATATATTCTACCCACACACATTTGGAACTCTCCTGGGGTACCCTCACACATATTATTCCCTCATTTAGTGGCTATTTTCACAAAAAAGTGAAATTTTCAAAAATCCAAAATATTTTCTGAAAACGACTAAATGTCAAGGACTAATTGGGCGAATCGCTCTGGAACTGAAATCGGAATGCTCACTGACATTTCCCCTATCTGAATGTCTGATAAACGCCGGAAAAATGAATAAGTCCAAGAAAAAAATTTTTTCAACTTTTTTCAATTTTACCCCCGTGGGATATATATTCTACCCACACACATTTGGAACTCTCCTGTGGTACCCTCACACATATTATTCCCTCATTTAGTGGATATTTTCACAAAAAAGTGAAATTTTCAAAAATCCAGAAAACTGGCTGAAAATGACTAAATATCAAAGACTCAATGGGAGAATCACTCTGGAACTGAAATCGGAATGCTCACTCACATTTCCCCTATCTGAAAGTCTGATAAACGACGGAAAAATGACTAAGTCCAAGAAAAAAATGTTTTCAACTTTTTTCAATTTTACCCCCGTGGGATATATGTTCTACCCACACACATTTGGAACTCTCCTGGGGTACCCTCACACATATTATTCCCTCATTTAGTGGATATTTTCACAAAAAAGTGAAATTTTCAAAAATCCAGAAAATTGTCTGAAAACGACTAACTATCAAGGACTCATTGGGCGAATCGCTCTGGAACTGAAATCGGAACGTTCACAGACATTTCCCCTCTCTGAAAGTCTGATAAACGCCGGAAAAATGACTAAGTCCAAAAAACAATTTTTTTCAACTTTTTTTAATTTTACCCCCGTGGGATATATATTCTACCCACACACATTTGGAACTCTCCTGGGGTACCCTCACACATATTATTCCCTCATTTAGTGGCTATTTTCACAAAAAAGTGAAATTTTCAAAAATCCAAAATATTGGCTGAAAACGACTAAATATCAAGGACTCATTTAGCGAATCGCTCTGGAACTGAAATCGGAACGCTCACTGACATTTCCACTATCTGAAAGTCTGATAAACGCCAGAAAAATGACTAAGTCCAAAAAAAAATTGTTTTGAACTTTTTTCAATTTTACCCCCGTGGGATATATATTCTACCCACACACATTTTGAACTCTCCTGGGGTACCCTCACACATATTATTCCCTCATTTAGTGGATATTTTCACAAAAAAGTGAAATTTTCAACAAATCCAGAAAATTGGCTGAAAACGACTAAATATCAAAGACTCATTGGGCGAATCGCTCTGGAACTGAAATCGGAACGTTCACTGACATTTGCCCTATCTGAAAGTCTGATAAACGCAGGAAAAATTACTATGTCCAAAAAAAATTTGTTTCAACTTTTTTCAATTTTACCCCCGTGGGATATATATTCTACCCACACACATTTGGAACTCTCCTGGGGTACCCTCACACATATTATTCCCTCATTTAGTGGCTATTTTCACAAAAAAGTGAAATTTTCAAAAATCCAAGATATTTTCTGAAAACGACTAAATGTCAAGTACGCATTGTGCGAATCGCTCTGGAACTGAAATCGGAACGCTCACTCACATTTCCCCTTTCTGAAAGTCTGATAAACGCCGGAAAAATGACTAAGTCCAAAAAACAATTTTTTTCAACTTTTTTTAATTTTACCCCCGTGGGATATATATTCTACCCACACACATTTGGAACTCTCCTGGGGTACCCTCACACATATTATTCCCTCATTTAGTGGATATTTTCACAAAAAAGTGACATTTTCAAAAAATCCAGAAAATTGGCTGAAAACGACTAAATATCAAGGACTCATAGGGCGAATCACTCTGGAACTGAAATCGGAACGCTCACTGACATTTCCCCTAACTGAAAGTCTGATAAACGCCGGAAAAATGACTAAGTCCAAAAAAAAATGTTTCAACTTTTTTCAATTTTACCCCCGTGGGATATATATTCTACCCACACACATTTGGAACTCTCCTGGGGTACCCTCACACATATTATTCCCTCATTTAGTGGATATTTTCACAAAAAAGTAAAATTTTCAAAAATCCAGAAAATTGTCTGAAAACGACTAAATATCAAGGACTCATTGGGCGAATCGCTCTGGAACTGAAATCGGAGCGCTCACTGACATTTCCCCTATCTGAAAGTCTGATAAACGCCGGAAAAATGACTAAGTCCAAGAAAAAATTTTTTTCAACTTTTTTCAATTTTACCCCGTGGGATATATATTCTACCCACTCACATTTGGAACTCTCCTGGGGTACCCTCACACATATTATTCCCTCATTTAGTCAATATTTTCACAAAAAAGTGAAATTTTCAAAAAATCCAGAAAATTGGCTGAAAATGACTAAATATCAAAGATTCATTGGGCGAATCGCTCTGGAACTGAAATCGGAAAGCTCACTGACATTTCCCCTATCTCAAAGTCTGATAAACGCCGTAAAACTGACTAAGTCCAAGAAAAAAAATTTTTTTTCAACTTTTTTCAATTTTTCCCCCGTGGGATATATATTCTACCCACACACATTTGGAACTCTCCTGGGTTCCCCTCACACATATTATTCCCTCATTTAGTGGATATTTTCACAAAAAAGTGAAATTTTCAAAAAATCCAGAAAATTGGCTGAAAACGACTAAATATCAAGGACTCATTGGGCGAATCGCTCTGGAACTGAAATTGTAATGCTCACTGATATTTCCCCTATCTGAAAGTCTGATAAACGCCGGAAAAATGACTAAGTCGAAAAAAAAAATTTGTTCAACTTTTTTCAATTTTACCCCCGTGGGATATATATTCTACCCACACACATTTGGAACTCTCCTGGGGTACCCTCACACATATTATTCCCTCATTTAGTGGATATTTTCACAAAAAAGTAAAATTTTCAAAAATCCAGAAAATTGGCTTAAAACGACTAAATATCAAGGACTCATTGGGCGAATCACTCTGGAACTGAAATCGGAACGCTCACTGACATTTCCCCTATCTGAAAGTCTGATAAACGCCGGAAAAATGACTAAGTCCAAAAAAAAATTTGTTCAACTTTTTTCAATTTTACCCCCGTGGGATATATATTCTACCCACACACATTTGGAACTCTCCTGGGGTACCCTCACACATATTATTCCCTCATTTAGTGGATATTTTCACAAAAAAGTGAAACTTTCAAAAAATCCAGAAAATTGGCTTAAAACGACTAAATATCAAGGACTCATTGGGCGAATCACTCTGGAACTGAAATCGGAACGCTCACTGACATTTCCCCTATCTGAAAGTCTGATAAACGCCGGAAAAATGACTAAGTACAAGAAAAAAAAATTTTCACCTTTTTTCAATTTTACCCCCGTGGGATATATGTTCTACCCACACACATTTGGAACGCTCATGGGGTACCCTCACACATATTATTCCCTCATTTAGTGGATATTTTCACAAAAAAGTAAAATTTTCAAAAATCCAGAAAATTGGCTTAAAACGACTAAATATCAAGGACTCATTGGGCGAATCACTCTGGAACTGAAATCGGAACGCTCACTGACATTTCCCCTATCTGAAAGTCTGATAAACGCCGGAAAAATGACTAAGTCCAAGAAAAAAATTTTTTCAACTTTTTTCAATTTTACCCCCGTGGGATATATATTCTACCCACTCACATTTGGAACTGTCCTGGGGTACCCTCACACATATTATTCCCCCATTTAGTGGATATTTTCACAAAAAAGTAAAATTTTCAAAAATCCAGAAAATTGGCTGAAAACGACTACATATCAAGGACTCATTGGGCGAATCACTCTGGAACTGAAATCGGAATGCTCATTGACATTTCCCCTATCTGAAAGTCTGATAAATGCCGGAAAAATGACTAAGTCCAAGAAAAAAATTTTTTCAACTTTTTTCAATTTTACCCCCGTGGGATATATATTCTGCCTTCAAACATTTGGAACTCTCCTGGGGTACCCTCACACATATTATTCCCTCATTTAGTGGATATTTTCACAAAAAAGTGAAATTTGCAAAAAATCCAGAAAATTGGCTGAAAATGACTAAATATCAAGGACTCATTGGGCGAATCGCTCTGGAACTGAAATCGGAAAGCTCACTGACATTTCCCCTATCTGAAAGTCTGATAAACGCCGGAAAAATGACTAAGTCCAAGAAAAAATTTTTTTCAACTTTTTTCAATTTTACTACCGTGGGATATATATTCTGCCCACAAACATTTGGAACTCTCCTGGGGTACCCTCACACATATTATTCCCTCATTTAGTGGATATTTTCACAAAAAAGTGAAATTTTCAAAAATCCAGAAAATTGGCTGAAAATGACTAAATATCAAGGACTCATTGGGCGAATTGCTCTGCAACTGAAATCGCAACGCTCACTGACATTTCCCCTATCTGAAAGTCTGATAAATGCAGGAAAAATGACTAAGTCCAAGAAAAAAATTTTTTAAAATTTTTTCAATTTTACCCCATGGAATATATATTCTACCCACACACATTTGGAACTCTCCTGGGGTACCCTCACACATATTATTCCCTCATTTAGTGGATATTTTCACAAAAAAGTAAAATTTTCAAAAATCCAGAAAATTGGCTGAAAATGACTAAATATCAAGGACTCATTGGGCGAATCACTCTGGAACTGAAATCGGAATGCTCATTGACATTTCCCCTATCTGAAAGTCTGATAAACGCCGGAAAAGTGACTAAGTCCAAAAAAAAATTTGTTCAACTTTTTTCAATTTTACCCCCGTGGGATATATATTCTACCCACACACATTTGGAACTCTCCTGGGGTACCCTCACACATATTATTCCCCCATTTAGTGGATATTTTCACAAAGAAGTAAAATTTTCAAAAATCCAGAAAATTGGCTGAAAACGACTAAATATCAAGGACTCATTTAGCGAATCGTTCTGGAACTGAAATCGGAACGCTCACTGACATTTCCACTATCTGAAAGTCTGATAAACGCCAGAAAAATGACTAAGTCCAAAAAAAAATTGTTTTGAACTTTTTTCAATTTTACCCCCGTGGGATATATATTCTACCCATACACATTTGGAACTCTCCTGGGGTACCCTCACACATATTATTCCCTCATTTAGTGGCTATTTTCACAAAAAAGTGAAATTTTCAAAAATCCAAAATATTTTCTGAAAACGACTAAATGTCAAGGACTCATTGGGCGAATCGCTCTGGAACTCAAATCGGAACGCTCACTGACATTTCCCCTATCTGAATGTCTGATAAACGCCGGAAAAATGAATAAGTCCAAGAAAAAAAATTTTTCAACTTTTTTCAATTTTACCCCCGTGGGATATATATTCTACCCACACACATTTGGAACTCTCCTGGGGTACCCTCACACATATTATTCCCCCATTTAGTGGATATTTTCACAAAGAAGTAAAATTTTCAAAAATCCAGAAAATTGGCTGAAAACGACTATCAAGGACTCATTGGGCGAATCGCTCTGGAATTGAAATCGGAACGTTCACAGACATTTCCCCTCTCTGAAAGTCTGATAAACGCCGGAAAAATGACTAAGTCCAAAAAAATTTTTTTTAAACTTTTTTCAATTTTACCCCCGTGGGATATATATTCTACCCACACACATTTGGAACTCTCCTGGGGTACCCTCACACATATTATTCCCTCATTTAGTGGCTATTTTCACAAAAAAGTGAAATTTTCAAAAATCCAAAATATTTTCTGAAAACGACTAAATGTCAAGGACTCATTCGGCGAATCGCTCTGGAACTGAAATCGGAACGCTCACTGACATTTCCCCTATCTGAATGTCTGATAAACGCCGGAAAAATGAATAAGTCCAAGAAAGAAATTTTTTCAACTTTTTTCAATTTTACCCCCGTGGGATATATATTCTACCCACACACATTTGGAACTCTCCTGTGGTACCCTCACACATATTATTCCCTCATTTAGTGGATATTTTCACAAAAAAGTGAAATTTTCAAAAATCCAGAAAACTGGCTGAAAATGACTAAATATCAAAGACTCAATGGGAGAATCACTCTGGAACTGAAATCGGAATGCTCACTCACATTTCCCCTATCTGAAAGTCTGATAAACGCCGGAAAAATGACTAAGTCCAAGAAAAAAATGTTTTCAACTTTTTTCAATTTTACCCCCGTGGGATATATGTTCTACCCACACACATTTGGAACTCTCCTGGGGTACCCTCACACATATTATTCCCTCATTTAGTGGATATTTTCACAAAAAAGTGAAATTTTCAAAAATCCAGAAAATTGGCTGAAAACGACTAACTATCAAGGACTCATTGGGCGAATCGCTCTGGAACTGAAATCGGAACGTTCACAGACATTTCCCCTCTCTGAAAGTCTGATAAACGCCGGAAAAATGACTAAGTCCAAAAAACAATTTTTTTCAACTTTTTTTAATTTTACCCCCGTGGAATATATATTCTACCCACACACATTTGGAACTCTCCTGGGGTACCCTCACACATATTATTCCCTCATTTAGTGGCTATTTTCACAAAAAAGTGAAATTTTCAAAAATCCAAAATATTTTCTGAAAACGACTAAATGTCAAGGACTCATTGGGCGAATCGCTCTGGAACTGAAATCGGAACGCTCACTCACATTTCCCCTTTCTGAAAGTCTGATAAACGCCGGAAAAATGACTAAGTCCAAAAAACAATTTTTTTCAACTTTTTTTAATTTTACCCCCGTGGGATATATATTCTACCCACACACATTTGGAACTCTCCTGGGGTACCCTCACACATATTATTCCCTCATTTAGTGGATATTTTCACAAAAAAGTGAAATTTTCAACAAATCCAGAAAATTGGCTGAAAACGACTAAATATCAAAGACTCATTGGGCGAATCGCTCTGGAACTGAAATCGGAACGTTCACTGACTTTTGCCCTATCTGAAAGTCTGATAAACGCAGGAAAAATTACTATGTCCAAAAAAATTTGTTTCAGCTTTTTTCAATTTTACCCCCGCGGGATATATATTCTACCCACACACATTTGGAACTCTCCTGGGGTACCCTCACACATATTATTCCCTCATTTAGTGGCTATTTTCACAAAAAAGTGAAATTTTCAAAAATCCAAAATATTTTCTGAAAACGACTAAATGTCAAGGACTAATTGGGCGAATCGCTCTGGAACTGAAATCGGAATGCTCACTGACATTTCCCCTATCTGAATGTCTGATAAACGCCGGAAAAATGAATAAGTCCAAGAAAAAAATTTTTTCAACTTTTTTCAATTTTACCCCCGTGGGATATATATTCTACCCACACACATTTGGAACTCTCCTGTGGTACCCTCACACATATTATTCCCTCATTTAGTGGATATTTTCACAAAAAAGTGAAATTTTCAAAAATCCAGAAAACTGGCTGAAAATGACTAAATATCAAAGACTCAATGGGAGAATCACTCTGGAACTGAAATCGGAATGCTCACTCACATTTCCCCTATCTGAAAGTCTGATAAACGCCGGAAAAATGACTAAGTCCAAGAAAAAAATGTTTTCAACTTTTTTCAATTTTACCCCCGTGGGATATATGTTCTACCCACACACATTTGGAACTCTCCTGGGGTACCCTCACACATATTATTCCCTCATTTAGTGGATATTTTCACAAAAAAGGGAAATTTTCAAAAATCCAGAAAATTGGCTGAAAACGACTAACTATCAAGGACTCATTGGGCGAATCGCTCTGGAACTGAAATCGGAACGTTCACAGACATTTCCCCTCTCTGAAAGTCTGATAAACGCCGGAAAAATGACTAAGTCCAAAAAACAATTTTTTTCAACTTTTTTTAATTTTACCCCCGTGGGATATATATTCTACCCACACACATTTGGAACTCTCCTGGGGTACCCTCACACATATTATTCCCTCATTTAGTGGATATTTTCACAAAAAAGTGAAATTTTCAACAAATCCAGAAAATTGGCTGAAAACGACTAAATATCAAAGACTCATTGGGCGAATCGCTCTGGAACTGAAATCGGAACGTTCACTGACATTTGCCCTATCTGAAAGTCTGATAAACGCAGGAAAAATTACTATGTCCAAAAAAAATTTGTTTCAACTTTTTTCAATTTTACCCCCGTGGGATATATATTCTACCCACACACATTTGGAACTCTCCTGGGGTACCCTCACACATATTATTCCCTCATTTAGTGGCTATTTTCACAAAAAAGTGAAATTTTCAAAAATCCAAGATATTTTCTGAAAACGACTAAATGTCAAGTACGCATTGTGCGAATCGCTCTGGAACTGAAATCGGAACGCTCACTCACATTTCCCCTTTCTGAAAGTCTGATAAACGCCGGAAAAATGACTAAGTCCAAAAAACAATTTTTTTCAACTTTTTTTAATTTTACCCCCGTGGGATATATATTCTACCCACACACATTTGGAACTCTCCTGGGGTACCCTCACACATATTATTCCCTCATTTAGTGGATATTTTCACAAAAAAGTGAAGTTTTCAACAAATCCAGAAAATTGGCTGAAAACGACTAAATATCAAAGACTCATTGGGCGAATCGCTCTGGAACTGAAATCGGAACGTTCACTGACATTTGCCCTATCTGAAAGTCTGATAAACGCAGGAAAAATTACTATGTCCAAAAAAATTTGTTTCAGCTTTTTTCAATTTTACCCCCGCGGGATATATATTCTACCCACACACATTTGGAACTCTCCTGGGGTACCCTCACACATATTATTCCCTCATTTAGTGGCTATTTTCACAAAAAAGTGAAATTTTCAAAAATCCAAAATATTTTCTGAAAACGACTAAATGTCAAGGACTCATTGGGCGAATCGCTCTGGAACTGAAATCGGAACGCTTACTGAAATTTCCCCTATCTGAATGTCTGATAAACGCCGGAAAAATGAATAAGTCCAAGAAAAAAAATTTTTCAACTTTTTTCAATTTTACCCCCGTGGGATCTATATTCTACCCACACACATTTGGAACTCTCCTGTGGTACCCTCACACATATTATTCCCTCATTTAGTGGATATTTTCACAAAAAAGTGAAATTTTCAAAAATCCAGAAAACTGGCTGAAAATGACTAAATATCAAAGACTCAATGGGAGAATCACTCTGGAACTGAAATCGGAATGCTCACTCACATTTCCCCTATCTGAAAGTCTGATAAACGCCGGAAAAATGACTAAGTCCAAGAAAAAAATGTTTTCAACTTTTTTCAATTTTACCCCCGTGGGATATATGTTCTACCCACACACATTTGGAACTCTCCTGGGGTACCCTCACACATATTATTCCCTCATTTAGTGGATATTTTCACAAAAAAGTGAAATTTTCAAAAATCCAGAAAATTGGCTGAAAACGACTAACTATCAAGGACTCATTGGGCGAATCGCTCTGGAACTGAAATCGGAACGTTCACAGACATTTCCCCTATCTGAAAGTCTGATAAACGCCGGAAAAATGACTAAGTCCAAAAAACAATTTTTTTCAACTTTTTTTAATTTTACCCCCGTGGGATATATATTCTACCCACACACATTTGGAACTCTCCTGGGGTACCCTCACACATATTATTCCCTCATTTAGTGGCTATTTTCACAAAAAAGTGAAATTTTCAAAAATCCAAAATATTGGCTGAAAACGACTAAATATCAAGGTCTCATTTAGCGAATCGCTCTGGAACTGAAATCGGAACGCTCACTGACATTTCCACTATCTGAAAGTCTGATAAACGCCAGAAAAATGACTAAGTCCAAAAAAAATTGTTTTCAACTTTTTTCAATTTTACCCCCGTGGGATCTATATTCTACCCACACACATTTGGAACTCTCCTGTGGTACCCTCACACATATTATTCCCTCATTTAGTGGATATTTTCACAAAAAAGTGAAATTTTCAAAAATCCAGAAAACTGGCTGAAAATGACTAAATATCAAAGACTCAATGGGAGAATCACTCTGGAACTAAAATCGGAATGCTCACTCACATTTCCCCTATCTGAAAGTCTGATAAACGCCGGAAAAATGACTAAGTCCAAGAAAAAAATGTTTTCAACTTTTTTCAATTTTACCCCCGTGGGATATATGTTCTACCCACACACATTTGGAACTCTCCTGGGGTACCCTCACACATATTATTCCCTCATTTAGTGGATATTTTCACAAAAAAGTGAAATTTTCAAAAATCCAGAAAATTGGCTGAAAACGACTAACTATCAAGGACTCATTGGGCGAATCGCTCTGGAACTGAAATCGGAACGCTCACTCACATTTCCCCTTTCTGAAAGTCTGATAAACGCCGGAAAAATGACTAAGTCCAAAAAACAATTTTTTTCAACTTTTTTTAATTTTACCCCTGTGGGATATATATTCTACCCACACACATTTGGAACTCTCCTGGGGTACCCTCACACATATTATTCCCTCATTTAGTGGATATTTTCACAAAAAAGTGAAGTTTTCAACAAATCCAGAAAATTGGCTGAAAACGACTAAATATCAAAGACTCATTGGGCGAATCGCTCTGGAACTGAAATCGGAACGTTCACTGACATTTGCCCTATCTGAAAGTCTGATAAACGGCGGAAAAATGACTAAGTCCAAAAAAATTTTTTTTTAACTTTTTTCAATTTTACCCCCGTGGGATATATATTCTACCCACACACATTTGGAACTCTCCTGGGGTACCCTCACACATATTATTCCCTCATTTAGTGGCTATTTTCACAAAAAAGTGAAATTTTCAAAAATCCAAAATATTGGCTGAAAACGACTAAATATCAAGGACTCATTTAGCGAATCGCTCTGGAACTGAAATCGGAACGCTCACTGACATTTCCACTATCTGAAAGTCTGATAAACGCAAGAAAAATGACTAAGTCCAAAAAAAAAAGGTTTTGAACTTTTTTCAATTTTACCCCCGTGGGATATATATTCTACCCACACACATTTGGAACTCTCCTGGGGTACCCTCACACATATTATTCCCTCATTTAGTGGCTATTTTCACAAAAAAGTGAAATTTTCAAAAATCCAAAATATTTTCTGAAAACGACTAAATGTCAAGGACTCATTGGGCGAATCGCTCTGGAACTGAAATCGGAACGCTCACTCACATTTCCCCTTTCTGAAAGTCTGATAAACGCCGGAAAAATGACTAAGTCCAAAAAACAATTTTTTTCAACTTTTTTTAATTTTACCCCCGTGGGATATATATTCTACCCACACACATTTGGAACTCTCCTGGGGTACCCTCACACATATTATTCCCTCATTTAGTGGATATTTTCACAAAAAAGTGAAATTTTCAACAAATCCAGAAAATTGGCTGAAAACGACTAAATATCAAAGACTCATTGGGCGAATCGCTCTGGAACTGAAATCGGAATGTTCACTGACATTTGCCCTATCTGAAAGTCTGATAAACGCAGGAAAAATTACTATGTCCAAAAAAATTTGTTTCAGCTTTTTTCAATTTTACCCCCGCGGGATATATATTCTACCCACACACATTTGGAACTCTCCTGGGGTACCCTCACACATATTATTCCCTCATTTAGTGGCTATTTTCACAAAAAAGTGAAATTTTCAAAAATCCAAAATATTTTCTGAAAACGACTAAATGTCAAGGACTCATTGGGCGAATCGCTCTGGAACTGAAATCGGAACGCTCACTGACATTTCCCCTATCTGAATGTCTGATAAACGCCGGAAAAATGAATAAGTCCAAGAAAAAAAATTTTTCAACTTTTTTCAATTTTACCCCCGTGGGATATATATTCTACCCACACACATTTGGAACTCTCCTGGGGTACCCTCACACATATTATTCCCTCATTTAGTGGCTATTTTCACAAAAAAGTGAAATTTACAAAAATCCAAAATATTTTCTGAAAACGACTAAATCTCAAGTACTCATTGGGCGAATCGCTCTGGAACTGAAATCGGAACGCTCACTCACATTTCCCCTTTCTGAAAGTCTGATAAACGCCGGAAAAATGACTAAGTCCAAAAAACAATTTTTTTCAACTTTTTTTAATTTTACCCCTGTGGGATATATATTCTACCCACACACATTTGGAACTCTCCTGGGGTACCCTCACACATATTATTCCCTCATTTAGTGGATATTTTCACAAAAAAGTGAAGTTTTCAACAAATCCAGAAAATTGGCTGAAAACGACTAAATATCAAAGACTCATTGGGCGAATCGCTCTGGAACTGAAATCGGAACGTTCACTGACATTTGCCCTATCTGAAAGTCTGATAAACGGCGGAAAAATGACTAAGTCCAAAAAAATTTTTTTTTAACTTTTTTCAATTTTACCCCCGTGGGATATATATTCTACCCACACACATTTGGAACTCTCCTGGGGTACCCTCACACATATTATTCCCTCATTTAGTGGCTATTTTCACAAAAAAGTGAAATTTTCAAAAATCCAAAATATTGGCTGAAAACGACTAAATATCAAGGACTCATTTAGCGAATCGCTCTGGAACTGAAATCGGAACGCTCACTGACATTTCCACTATCTGAAAGTCTGATAAACGCAAGAAAAATGACTAAGTCCAAAAAAAAAAGGTTTTGAACTTTTTTCAATTTTACCCCCGTGGGATATATATTCTACCCACACACATTTGGAACTCTCCTGGGGTACCCTCACACATATTATTCCCTCATTTAGTGGCTATTTTCACAAAAAAGTGAAATTTTCAAAAATCCAAAATATTTTCTGAAAACGACTAAATGTCAAGGACTCATTGGGCGAATCGCTCTGGAACTGAAATCGGAACGCTCACTCACATTTCCCCTTTCTGAAAGTCTGATAAACGCCGGAAAAATGACTAAGTCCAAAAAACAATTTTTTTCAACTTTTTTTAATTTTACCCCCGTGGGATATATATTCTACCCACACACATTTGGAACTCTCCTGGGGTACCCTCACACATATTATTCCCTCATTTAGTGGATATTTTCACAAAAAAGTGAAATTTTCAACAAATCCAGAAAATTGGCTGAAAACGACTAAATATCAAAGACTCATTGGGCGAATCGCTCTGGAACTGAAATCGGAATGTTCACTGACATTTGCCCTATCTGAAAGTCTGATAAACGCAGGAAAAATTACTATGTCCAAAAAAATTTGTTTCAGCTTTTTTCAATTTTACCCCCGCGGGATATATATTCTACCCACACACATTTGGAACTCTCCTGGGGTACCCTCACACATATTATTCCCTCATTTAGTGGCTATTTTCACAAAAAAGTGAAATTTTCAAAAATCCAAAATATTTTCTGAAAACGACTAAATGTCAAGGACTCATTGGGCGAATCGCTCTGGAACTGAAATCGGAACGCTCACTGACATTTCCCCTATCTGAATGTCTGATAAACGCCGGAAAAATGAATAAGTCCAAGAAAAAAAATTTTTCAACTTTTTTCAATTTTACCCCCGTGGGATATATATTCTACCCACACACATTTGGAACTCTCCTGTGGTACCCTCACACATATTATTCCCTCATTTAGTGGATATTTTCACAAAAAAGTGAAATTTTCAAAAATCCAGAAAACTGGCTGAAAATGACTAAATATCAAAGACTCAATGGGAGAATCACTCTGGAACTGAAATCGGAACGCTCACTCACATTTCCCCTATCTGAAAGTCTGATAAACGCCGGAAAAATGACTAAGTCCAAGAAAAAAATGTTTTCAACTTTTTTCAATTTTACCCCCGTGGGATATATGTTCTACCCACACACATTTGGAACTCTCCTGGGGTACCCTCACACATATTATTCCCTCATTTAGTGGATATTTTCACAAAAAAGTGAAATTTTCAAAAATCCAGAAAATTGGCTGAAAACGACTAACTATCAAGGACTCATTGGGCGAATCGCTCTGGAACTGAAATCGGAACGTTCACAGACATTTCCCCTCTCTGAAAGTCTGATAAACGCCGGAAAAATGACTAAGTCCAAAAAACAATTTTTTTCAACTTTTTTTAATTTTACCCCCGTGGGATATATATTCTACCCACACACATTTGGAACTCTCCTGGGGTACCCTCACACATATTATTCCCTCATTTAGTGGCTATTTTCACAAAAAAGTGAAATTTTCAAAAATCCAAAATATTGGCTGAAAACGACTAAATATCAAGGACTCATTTAGCGAATCGCTCTGGAACTGAAATCGGAACGCTCACTGACATTTCCACTATCTGAAAGTCTGATAAACGCCAGAAAAATGACTAAGTCCAAAAAACAATTTTTTTCAACTTTTTTTAATTTTACCCCCGTGGGATATATATTCTACCCACACACATTTGGAACTCTCCTGGGGTACCCTCACACATATTATTCCCTCATTTAGTGGATATTTTCACAAAAAAGTGAAGTTTTCAACAAATCCAGAAAATTGGCTGAAAACGACTAAATATCAAAGACTCATTGGGCGAATCGCTCTGGAACTGAAATCGGAACGTTCACTGACATTTGCCCTATCTGAAAGTCTGATAAACGGCGGAAAAATGACTAAGTCCAAAAAAATTTTTTTTTAACTTTTTTCAATTTTACCCCCGTGGGATATATATTCTACCCACACACATTTAGAACTGTCCTGGGGTACCCTCACACATATTATTCCCTCATTTAGTGGCTATTTTTTTACAAAAAAGTGAAATTTTCAAAAATCCAAAATATTGGCTGAAAACGACTAAATATCAAGGACTCATTGTGCGAATCGCTCTGGAACTGAAATCGGAACGCTCACTGACATTTGCCCTATCTGAAAGTCTGATAAACGGTGGAAAAATAACTAAGTCCAAGAAAAAATTTTTTCAACTTTTTTCAATTTTACCCCCGTGGGATATATATTCTACCCACACACATTCGGAACTCTCCCCAGGTACCCTCACACATATTATTCCCTCATTTAGTGGATATTTTCACAAAAAAATTGAAATTTTAAAAAATTTCAGAAAATTGGCTGAGAACGACTAAATATCAAGGACTCATTGGGCGAATCGCTCTGGAACTGAAATCGGAACGTTCACTGACATTTGCCCTATCTGAAAGTCTGCTAAACGCCGGAAAAATTACTAAGTCCAAAAAAAAATGTTTTTCAACTTTTTTCAATTTTACCCCCATGGGATATATATTCCACCCACACACATTTGGAACTCTCCTGGGGTACCCTCACACATATTATTCTCTCATTTAGTGGATATTTTCACAAAAAAGTGAAATTTTCAAAAATCCAGAAAATTGGCTGAAAACGACTAAATATCAAGGACTCATTGGGCGAATCGCTCTGGAACTGAAATCAGAACGCTCACTCACATTTCCCCTATCTGAAAGTCTGAACAACGCCGGAAAAATGACTAAGTCCAAAAAAAAATTTTTTTAAACTTTTTTTAATTTTACCCCCGTGGGATATATATTCTACCCACACACATTTGGAACTCTCCTGGGGTACCCTCACACAAATTATTCCCTCATTTAGTGGATATTTTCACAAAAAAGTGAAATTTTCAAAAAATCCAGAAAACTGGCTGAAAACGACTAAATATCAAGGACTCATTGGGCGAATCGCTCTGGAACTGAAATCGAAATGCTCACTGACATTTCCCCTATCTGAAAGTCTGATAAACGCCGGAAAAATGACTAAGTCCAAAAAAAAATTTTTTTCAACTTTTTTCAATTTTACCCCCGTGGGATATATATTCTACCCACACACATTTGGATCTCTCCTGGGGTACCCTCACACATATTATTCCCTCATTTAGTTTATATTTTCACAAAAAAGTGAAATTTTCAAAAATCCAGAAAACTGGCTGAAAACTACTTAATATCAAGGACTCATTGGGCGAATCGCTCTGGAACTGAAATCGGAACGCTCACTGACATTTGCCCTATCTGAAAGTCTGATAAACGCTGGAAAAATGACTAAGTACAAAAAAAAATTTGTTCAACTTTTTTCAATTTTACCCCCGTGGGATATATATTCTACCCACACACATTTGGAACTCTCCTGGGGTACCCTCACACATATTATTATTTCATTTAGTGGATATTTTCACAAAAAAGTGAAATTTTAAAAAATCCAGAAAATTGGCTGAAAACGACTAAATATCAAGGGCTCATTGGGCGAATTGCTCTGGAACTGAAATCGGAACGCTCCCTGACATTTGCCCTATCTGAAAGTCTGATAAACGGCGGAAAAATGACTAAGTCCAAAAAAAAAATTTTTTCAACTTTTTTCAATTTTACCCCCGTGGGATATATATTCTACCCACACACATTTGGAACTCTCCTGGGGTACCCTCACACATATTATTCCCTCGTTTAGTGGATATTTTCACAAAAAATTGAAAGTTTCAAAAATCCAGAAAATTGGCTGAAAACGACTAAATATCAAGGATTCATTGGGCGAATTGCTCTGGAACTGAAATCGGAACGCTCACTGACATTTCCCCTATCTGAAAGTCTGATAAACGCCGGAAAAATGACTAAGTCCAAAAAAACATTTGTTCAACTTTTTTCAATTTTACCCCCGTGGGATATATATTCTACTCACACACATTTGGAACTCTCCTGGGGTACCCTCACACATATTATTCCCTCATTTAGTGGATATTTTCACAAAAAAGTGACATTTTCAAAAATCCAGAAAATTGGCTGAAAACGACTAAATATCAAGGATTCATTGTGCGAATTGCTCTGGAACTGAAATCGGAACGCTCACTGACATTTCCCCTATCTGAAAGTCTGATAAATGCCGGAAAAATGACTAAGTCCAAGAAAAAAATTGTTTCAACTTTTTTCAATTTTACCCCCGTGGGATAAATATTCTACCCACACACATTTGGAACTCTCCTGGGGTACCCTCACACATATTATTCCCTCATTTAGTTGATATTTTCACAAAAAATTGAAAGTTTCAAAAATCCAGAAAATTGGCTGAAAACGACTAAATATCAAGGATTCATTGTGCGAATTGCTCTGGAACTGAAATCGGAACGCTCACTGACATTTCCCCTATCTGAAAGTCTGATAAACGCCGGAAAAATGACTAAGTCAAAAAAAATTTTTTTTTCAACTTTTTTCAATTTTACCCCCGTGGGATATATATTCTACCCACAAACAATTGGAACTCTCCTGGGGTACCCTCACACATATTATTCCCTCATTTAGTGGATATTTTCACAAAAAAGTGAAAGTTTCAAAAATCCAGAAAATTGGCTGAAAACGACTAAATATCAAGGATTCATTGTGCGAATTGCTCTGGAACTGAAATCGGAACACTCCCTGACATTTCTCCTATCTGAAAGTCTGATAAACGCCGGAAAAATGACTAAGTCCAAAAAAAAATTTGTTCAACTTTTTTCAATTTTACCCCCGTGGGATATATATTCTACCCACAAACATTTGGAACTCTTCTGGGGAACCCTCACACATATTATTCCCTCATTTAGTGGATATTTTCACAAAAAATTGAAATTTTCAAAAAATCCAGAAAATTGGCTGAAAACGAGTAAATATCAAATACTCATTGGGCGAATCGCTCTGGAACTGAAATCGGAACGCTCAATGACATTTGCCCTATCTGAAAGTCTGATAAACGCCGGAAAAATGACTAAGTCCAAGAAAAAAATTGTTTCAACTTTTTTCAATTTTACCCCCGTGGGATATATATTCTACCCACACACATTTGGAACTCTCCTGGGGTACCCTCACACATATTATTCCCTCATTTAGTGGATATTTTCACAAAAAATTGAAAGTTTCAAAAATCCAGAAAATTGGCTGAAAACGACTAAATATCAAGGATTCATTGTGCGAATTGCTCTGGAACTGAAATCGGAACGCTCACTGACATTTCTCCTATCTGAAAGTCTGTTAAACGCCGGAAAAATGACTTAAGTCCAAAAAAAAATTTGTTCAACTTTTTTCAATTTTACCCCCGTGGGATATATATTCTACCCACACATATTTGGATCTCTCCTGGGGTACCCTCACACATATTATTCCCTCATTTAGTGGATATTTTCACAAAAAAGTGAAATTTTCAAAAAATCCAGAAAATTGGCTGAAAACGACTAAATATCAAGGATTCATTGGGCAAATTGCTCTGGAACTGAAATCGGAATGCTCACTGACATTTCCCCTATCTGAAAGTATGATAAACGCCGGAAAAATGACTAAGTCCAAAAAAAAATTTGTTCAACTTTTTTTCAATTTTACCCCCGTGGGATATATATTCTACCCACACACATTTGGAACTCTCCTGGGGTACCCTCACACATATTATTCCCTCATTTAGTGGATATTTTCACAAAAAAGTGAAATTTTCAAAAATCTAGAAAATTGGCTGAAAACGACTAAATATCAAGGATTCATTGGGCGAATTGCTCTGGAACTGAAATCGGAACGCTCACTGACATTTCCCCTATCTGAAAGTTTGATAAACGCCGGAAAAATGACTAAGTCAAAAAAATTTTTTTTTTCAACTTTTTTCAATTTTACCCCCGTGGGATATATATTCTACCCACAAACAATTGGAACTCTCCTGGGGTACCCTCACACATATTATTACCTCATTTAGTGGATATTTTCACAAAAAAGTGAAAGTTTCAAAAATCCAGAAAATTGGCTGAAAACGACTAAATATCAAGGATTCATTGTGCGAATTGCTCTGGAACTGAAATCAGAACACTCACTGACATTTCTCCTATCTGAAAGTCTGATAAACGCCGGAAAAATGACTAAGTCCAAAAAAAAATTTGTTCAACTTTTTTCAATTTTACCCCCGTGGGATATATATTCTACCCACAAACATTTGGAACTCTTCTGGGGAACCCTCACACATATTATTCCCTCATTTAGTGGATACTTTCACAAAAAATTGAAATTTTCAAAAAATCCAGAAAATTGGCTGAAAACGAGTAAATATCAAGGACTCATTGGGCGAATCGCTCTGGAATTGAAATCGGAACACTCACTGACATTTGCCCTATCTGAAAGTCTGATAAACGCCGGAAAAATGACTAAGTCCAAGGAAAAAATTGTTTCAACTTTTTTCAATTTTACCCCCGTGGGATATATATTCTACCCACACACATTTGGTACTCTCCTGGGGTACCCTCACACATATTATTCCCTCATTTAGTGGATATTTTCACAAAAAAATGAAATTTTCAAAAATCTAGAAAATTGGCTGAAAACGACTAAATATCAAGGATTCATTGTGCGAATTGCTCTGGAACTGAAATCGGAACGCTCACTGACATTTCCCCTATCTGAAAGTCTGATAAACGCCGGAAAAATGACTAAGTCAAAAAAAAATTTTTTTTAAACTTTTTTCAATTTTACCCCCGTGGGATATATATTCTACCCACAAACAATTGGAACTCTCCTGGGGTACCCTCACACATATTATTCCCTCATTTAGTGGATATTTTCACAAAAAAGTGAAAGTTTCAAAAATCCAGAAAATTGGCTGAAAACGACTAAATATCAAGGATTCATTGTGCGAATTGCTCTGGAACTGAAATCGGAACACTCACTGACATTTCTCCTATCTGAAAGTCTGATAAACGCCGGAAAAATGACTAAGTCCAAAAAAAAATTTGTTCAACTTTTTTTCAATTTTACCCCCGTGGGATATATATTCTACCCACACACATTTGGAACTCTCCTGGGGTACCCTCACACATATTATTCCCTCATTTAGTGGATATTTTCACAAAAAATTGAAATTTTCAAAAAATCCATAAATTGGCTGAAAACGAGTAAATATCAAATACTCATTGGGCGAATTGCTCTGGAACTGAAATCGGAACGCTCACTGACATTTGCCCTATCTGAAAGTCTGATAAACGCCGGAAAAATGACTAAGTCCAAGAAAAAAATTGTTTAAACTTTTTTCAATTTTACCCCCGTGGGATATATATTCTACCCACACACATTTGGAACTCTCCTGGGGTACCCTCACACATATTATTCCCTCATTTAGTGGATATTTTCACAAAAAAGTGAAATTTTCAAAAATCCAGAAAATTGGCTGAAAACGACTAAATATCAAGGATTCGTTGGGCGAATTGCTCTGGAACTGAAATCGGAACGCTCACTGACATTTCCCCTATCTGAAAGTCTGATAAACGCCGGAAAAATTACTAAGTCCAAAAAAAAATTTGTTCAACTTTTTTCAATTTTACCCCCGTGGGATATATATTCTACTCACACACATTTGGAACTCTCCTGGGGTACCCTCACACATATTATTCCCTCATTTAGTGGATATTTTCACAAAAAAGTGAAATTTTCAAAAATCCAGAAAATTGGCTGAAAACGACTAAATATCAAGGATTCATTGTGCGAATTGCTCTGGAACTGAAATCGGAACGCTCACTGACATTTCCCCTATCTGAAAGTCTGATAAACGCCGGAAAAATGACTAAGTCCAAGAAAAAAATTGTTTCAACTTTTTTCAATTTTACCCCCGTGGGATAAATATTCTACCCACACACATTTGGAACTCTCCTGGGGTACCCTCACACATATTATTCCCTCATTTAGTTGATATTTTCACAAAAAATTGAAAGTTTCAAAAATCCAGAAAATTGGCTGAAAACGACTAAATATCAAGGATTCATTGTGCGAATTGCTCTGGAACTGAAATCGGAACGCTCACTGACATTTCTCCTATCTGAAAGTCTGTTAAAGGCCGGAAAAATGACTAAGTCCAAAAAAAAATTTGTTCAACTTTTTTCAATTTTACCCCCGTGGGATATATATTCTACCCACACACATTTGGATCTCTCCTGGGGTACCCTCACACATATTATTCCCTCATTTAGTGGATATTTTCACAAAAAAGTGAAATTTTCAAAAATCCAGAAAATTGGCTGGAAACGACTAAATATCAAGGATTCATTGTGCGAATTGCTCTGGAACTGAAATCGGAACGCTCACTGACATTTCCCCTATCTGAAAGTCTGATAAACGCCGGAAAAATGACTAAGTCAAAAAAAATTTTTTTTTCAACTTTTTTCAATTTTACCCCCGTGGGATATATATTCTACCCACAAACATTTGGAACTCTTCTGGGGAACCCTCACACATATTATTCCCTCATTTAGTGGATACTTTCACAAAAAATTGAAATTTTCAAAAAATCCAGAAAATTGGCTGAAAACGAGTAAATATCAAGGACTCATTGGGCGAATCGCTCTGGAATTGAAATCGGAACACTCACTGACATTTGCCCTATCTGAAAGTCTGATAAACGCCGGAAAAATGACTAAGTCCAAGAAAAAAATTGTTTCAACTTTTTTCAATTTTACCCCCGTGGAATATATATTCTACCCACACACATTTGGAACTCTCCTGGGGTACCCTCACACATATTATTCCCTCATTTAGTGGATATTTTCACAAAAAAGTGAAATTTTCAAAAAATCCAGAAAATTGGCTGAAAACGACTAACTATCAAGGATTCATTGGGCAAATTGCTCTGGAACTGAAATCGGAATGCTCACTGACATTTCCCCTATCTGAAAGTATGATAAACGCCGGAAAAATGACTAAGTCCAAAAAAAAATGTGTTCAACTTTTTTTCAATTTTACCCCCGTGGGATATAAATTCTACCCACACACATTTGGTACTCTCCTGGGGTACCCTCACACATATTATTCCCTCATTTAGTGGATATTTTCACAAAAAAGTGAAATTTTCAAAAATCCAGAAAATTGGCTGAAAACGACTAAATATCAAGGATTCATTGTGCGAATTGCTCTGGAACTGAAATTGGAACGCTCACTGACATTTCCCCTATCTGAAAGTCTGATAAACGCCGGAAAAATGACTAAGTCAAAAAAAATTTTTTTTTCAACTTTTTTCAATTTTACCCCCGTGGGATATATATTCTACCCACAAACAATTGGAATTCTCCTGGGGTACCCTCACACATATTATTCCCTCATTTAGTGGATATTTTCACAAAAAAGTGAAAGTTTCAAAAATCCAGAAAATTGGCTGAAAACGACTAAATATCAAGGATTTATTGTGCGAATTGCTCTGGAACTGAAATCGGAACACTCACTGACATTTCTCCTATCTGAAAGTCTGATAAACGCCGGAAAAATGACTAAGTCCAAAAAAAAATTTGTTCAACTTTTTTCAATTTTACCCCCGTGGGATATATATTCTACCCACAAACATTTGAACTCTTCTGGGGAACCCTCACACATATTATTCCCTCATTTAGTGGATATTTTCACAAAAAATTGAAATTTTCAAAAAATCCAGAAAATTGGCTGAAAACGAGTAAATGTCAAATACTCATTGGGCGAATCGCTCTGGAACTGAAATCGGAACGCTCACTGACATTTGCCCTATCTGAAAGTCTGATAAACGCCGGAAAAATGACTAAGTCCAAGAAAAAAATTGTTTCAACTTTTTTCAATTTTACCCCCGTGGGATATATATTCTACCCACACACATTTGGAACTCTCCTGGGGTACCCTCACACATATTATTCCCTCATTTAGTGGATATTTTCACAAAAAAGTGAAATTTTCAAAAATCCAGAAAATTGGCTGAAAACGACTAAATATCAAGGATTCGTTGGGCGAATTGCTCTGGAACTAAAATCGGAACGCTCACTGACATTTCCCCTATCTGAAAGTCTGATAAACGCCGGAAAAATTACTAAGTCCAAAAAGAAATTTGTTCAACTTTTTTCAATTTTACCCCCGTGGGATATATATTCTACTCACACACATTTGGAACTCTCCTGGGGTACCCTCACACATATTATTCCCTCATTTAGTGGATATTTTCACAAAAAAGTGAAATTTTCAAAAATCCAGAAAATTGGCTGAAAACGACTAAATATCAAGGATTCATTGTGCGAATTGCTCTGGAACTGAAATCGGAACGCTCACTGACATTTCCCCTATCTGAAAGTCTGATAAACGCCGGAAAAATGACTAAGTCCAAGAAAAAAATTGTTTCAACTTTTTTCAATTTTACCCCCGTGGGATAAATATTCTACCCACACACATTTGGAACTCTCCTGGGGTACCCTCACACATATTATTCCCTCATTTAGTTGATATTTTCACAAAAAATTGAAAGTTTCAAAAATCCAGAAAATTGGCTGAAAACGACTAAATATCAAGGATTCATTGTGCGAATTGCTCTGGAACTGAAATTGGATCGCTCACTGACATTTCCCCTATCTGAAAGTCTGATAAACGCCGGAAAAATGACTAAGTCAAAAAAAAATTTTTTTTCAACTTTTTTCAATTTTACCCCCGTGGGATATATATTCTACCCACAAACAATTGGAATTCTCCTGGGGTACCCTCACACATATTATTCCCTCATTTAGTGGATATTTTCACAAAAAAGTGAAAGTTTCAAAAATCCAGAAAATTGGCTGAAAACGACTAAATATCAAGGATTTATTGTGCGAATTGCTCTGGAACTGAAATCGGAACACTCACTGACATTTCTCCTATCTGAAAGTCTGATAAACGCCGGAAAAATGACTAAGTCCAAAAAAAAATTTGTTCAACTTTTTTCAATTTTACCCCCGTGGGATATATATTCTACCCACAAACATTTGAACTCTTCTGGGGAACCCTCACACATATTATTCCCTCATTTAGTGGATATTTTCACAAAAAATTGAAATTTTCAAAAAATCCAGAAAATTGGCTGAAAACGAGTAAATGTCAAATACTCATTGGGCGAATCGCTCTGGAACTGAAATCGGAACGCTCACTGACATTTGCCCTATCTGAAAGTCTGATAAACGCCGGAAAAATGACTAAGTCCAAGAAAAAAATTGTTTCAACTTTTTTCAATTTTACCCCCATGGGATATATATTCTACCCACACACATTTGGTACTCTCCTGGGGTACCCTCACACATGTTATTCCCTCATTTAGTGGATATTTTCACAAAAAAGTGAAATTTTCAAAAGTCCAGAAAATTGGCTGAAAACGACTAAATATCAAGGATTCATTGTGCGAATTGCTCTGGAACTGAAATCGGAACGCTCACTGACATTTCCCCTATCTGAAAGTCTGATAAACGCCGGAAAAATGACTAAGTCAAAAAAAAATTTTTTTTAAACTTTTTTCAATTTTACCCCCGTGGGATATATATTCTACCCACAAACAATTGGAACTCTCCTGGGGTACCCTCACACATATTATTCCCTCATTTAGTGGATATTTTCACAAAAAATTGAAAGTTTCAAAAATCCAGAAAATTGGCTGAACACGACTAAATATCAAGGATTCATTGTGCGAATTGCTCTGGAACTGAAATCGGAACGCTCACTGACATTTCTCCTATCTGAAAGTCTGTTAAACGCCGGAAAAATGACTAAGTCCAAAAAAAAATTTGTTCAACTTTTTTCAATTTTACCCCCGTGGGATATATATTCTACCCACAAACATTTGGAACTCTTCTGGGGAACCCTCACACATATTATTCCCTCATTTAGTGGATATTTTCACAAAAAATTGAAATTTTCAAAAAATCCAGAAAAATGGCTGAAAACGAGTAAATATCAAGGACTCATTGGGCGAATTGCTCTGGAACTGAAATCGGAACGCTCACTGACATTTGCCCTATCTGAAAGTCTGATAAACGCCGGAAAAATGACTAAGTCCAAGAAAAAAATTGTTTCAACTTTTTTCAATTTTACCCCCGTGGGATATATATTCTACCCACACACATTTGGTACACTCCTGGGGTACCTTCACACATATTATTCCCTCATTTAGTGGATATTTTCACAAAAAAGTGAAATTTTCAAAAATCTAGAAAATTGGCTGAAAACGACTAAATATCAAGGATTCATTGGGCGAATTGCTCTGGAACTGAAATCGGAACGCTCACTGACATTTCCCCTATCTGAAAGTCTGATAAATGCCGGAAAAATGAGTAAGTCCAAAAAAACATTTGTTCAACTTTTTTCAATTTTACCCCCGTGGGATATATATTCTACTCACACACATTTGGAACTCTCCTGGGGTACCCTCACACATATTATTCCCTCATTTAGTGGATATTTTCACAAAAAAGTGAAATTTTCAAAAGTCCAGAAAATTGGCTGAAAACGACTAAATATCAAGGATTCATTGTGCGAATTGCTCTGGAACTGAAATCGGAACGCTCACTGACATTTCCCCTATCTGAAAGTCTGATAAACGCCGGAAAAATGACTAAGTCAAAAAAAAATTTTTTTTAAACTTTTTTCAATTTTACCCCCGTGGGATATATATTCTACCCACAAACAATTGGAACTCTCCTGGGGTACCCTCACACATATTATTCCCTCATTTAGTGGATATTTTCACAAAAAAGTGAAAGTTTCAAAAATCCAGAAAATTGGCTGAAAACGACTAAATATCAAGGATTCATTGTGCGAATTGCTCTGGAACTGAAATCGGAACGCTCACTGACATTTGCCCTATCTGAAAGTCTGATAAACGCCGGAAAAATGACTAAGTCCAAGAAAAAAATTGTTCAACTTTTTTTCAATTTTACCCCCGTGGGATATATATTCTACCCACACACATTTGGAACTCTCCTGGGGTACCCTCACACATATTATTCCCTCATTTAGTGGATATTTTCACAAAAAATTGAAACTTTCAAAAAATCCAGAAAATTGGCTGAAAACGAGTAAATATCAAATACTCATTGGGCGAATTGCTCTGGAACTGAAATCGGAACGCTCACTGACATTTGCCCTATCTGAAAGTCTGATAAACGCCGGAAAAATGACTAAGTCCAAGAAAAAAATTGTTTAAACTTTTTTCAATTTTACCCCCGTGGGATATATATTCTACCCACACACATTTGGAACTCTCCTGGGGTACCCTCACACATATTATTCCCTCATTTAGTGGATATTTTCACAAAAAAGTGAAATTTTCAAAAATCCAGAAAATTGGCTGAAAACGACTAAATATCAAGGATTCGTTGGGCGAATTGCTCTGGAACTGAAATCGGAACGCTCACTGACATTTCCCCTATCTGAAAGTATGATAAACGCCGGAAAAATGACTAAGTCCAAAAAAAAATTTGTTCAACTTTTTTTCAATTTTACCCCCGTGGGATATATATTCTACCCACACACATTTGGAACTCTCCTGGGGTACCCTCACACATATTAATCCCTCATTTAGTGGATATTTTAACAAAAAATTGAAAGTTTCAAAAATCCAGAAAATTGGCTGAAAACGACTAAATATCAAGGATTCATTGTGCGAATTGCTCTGGAACTGAAATCGGAACGCTCACTGACATTTCTCCTATCTGAAAGTCTGTTAAACGCCGGAAAAATGACTAAGTCCAAAAAAAAATTTGTTCAACTTTTTTCAATTTTACCCCCGTGGGATATATATTCTACCCACACACATTTGGAACTCTCCTGGGGTACCCTCTCACATATTATTCCCTCATTTAGTGGATATTTTCACAAAGAAGTGAAATTTTCAAAAATCCAGAAAATTGGCTGAAAACGACTAAATATCAAGGATTCATTGGGCAAATTGCTCTGGAACTGAAATCGGAATGCTCACTGACATTTCCCCTATCTGAAAGTATGATAAACGCCGGAAAAATGACTAAGTCCAAAAAAAAATTTGTTCAACTTTTTTTCAATTTTACCCCCGTGGGATATATATTCTACCCACACACATTTGGAACTCTCCTGGGGTACCCTCACACATATTATTCCCTCATTTAGTGGATATTTTCACAAAAAAGTGAAATTTTCAAAAGTCCAGAAAATTGGCTGAAAACGAATAAATATCAAGGATTCATTGTGCGAATTGCTCTGGAACTGAAATCGGAATGCTCACTGACATTTCCCCTATCTGAAAGTCTGATAAACGCCGGAAAAATGACTAAGTCAAAAAAAAATTTTTTTTAAACTTTTTTCAATTTTACCCCCGTGGGATATATATTCTACCCACAAACAATTGGAACTCTCCTGGGGTACCCTCACACATATTATTCCCTCATTTAGTGGATATTTTCACAAAAAAGTGAAAGCTTCAAAAATCCAGAAAATTGGCTGAAAACGACTAAATATCAAGGATTCATTGTGCGAATTGCTCTGGAACTGAAATCGGAACACTCACTGACATTTCTCCTATCTGAAAGTCTGATAAACGCCGGAAAAATGACTAAGTCCAAAAAAAAATTTGTTCAACTTTTTTTCAATTTTACCCCCGTGGGATATATATTCTACTCACACACATTTGGAACTCTCCTGGGGTACCCTCACACATATTATTCCCTCATTTAGTGGATATTTTCACAAAAAAGTGAAAGTTTCAAAAATCCAGAAAATTGGCTGAAAACGAGTAAATATCAAATACTCATTGGGCGAATCGCTCTGGAACTGAAATCGGAACGCTCACTGACATTTGCCCTATCTGAAAGTCTGATAAACGCCGGAAAAATGACTAAGTCCAAGAAAAAAATTTTTTTTTCAACTTTATTCAATTTTACCCCCGTGGGATATATATTCTACCCACACACATTTGGAACTCTCCTGGGGTACCCTCACACATATAATTCCCTCATTTAGTGGATATTTTCACAAAAAATTGAAATTTTCAAAAATCTAGAAAATTGGCTGAAAACGACTAAATATCAAGGATTCATTGGGCGAATTGCTCTGGAACTGAAATCGGAACGCTCACTGACATTTCCCCTATCTGAAAGTCTGATAAACACCGGAAAAATGACTAAGTCCAAAAAAACATTTGTTCAACTTTTTTCAATTTTACCCCCGTGGGATATATATTCTACTCACACACATTTGGAACTCTCCTGGGGTACCCTCACACATATTATTCCCTCATTTAGTGGATATTTTCACAAAAAAGTGAAATTTTCAAAAATCCAGAAAAATGGCTGAAAACGACTAAATATCAAGGATTCATTGTGCGAATTGCTCTGGAACTGAAATCGGAACGCTCACTGACATTTCCCCTATCTCAAAGTCTGATAAACGCCGGAAAAATGACTAAGTCCAAAAAAAATTTTTTTTCAACTTTTTTCAATTTTACCCCCGTGGGATATATATTCTACCCACAAACAATTGGAACTCTCCTGGGGTACCCTCACACATATTATTCCCTCATTTTTTGGATATTTTCACAAAAAAGTGAAAGTTTCAAAAATCCAGAAAATTGGCTGAAAACGACTAAATATCAAGGATTCATTGTGCGAATTGCTCTGGAACTGAAATCGGAACACTCACTGACATTTCTCCTATCTGAAAGTCTGATAAACGCCGGAAAAATGACTAAGTCCAAAAAAAAATTTGTTCAACTTTTTTCAATTTTACCCCCGTGGGATATATATTCTACCCACAAACATTTGGAACTCTTCTGGGGAACCCTCACACATATTATTCCCTCATTTAGTGGATATTTTCACAAAAAAGTGAAATTTTCAAAAAATCCAGAAAATTGGCTGAAAACGAGTAAATATCAAATACTCATTGGGCGAATCGCTCTGGAACTGAAATCGGAACGCTCACTGACATTTGCCCTATCTGAAAGTCTGATAAACGCCGGAAAAATGACTAAGTCCAAGAAAAAAATTGTTTAAACTTTTTTCAATTTTACCCCCGTGGGATATATATTCTACCCACACACATTTGGAACTCTCCTGGGGTACCCTCACACATATTATTCCCTCATTTAGTGGATATTTTCACAAAAAAGTGAAATTTTCAAAAATCCAGAAAATTGGCTGAAAACGACTAAATATCAAGGATTCGTTGGGCGAATTGCTCTGGAACTGAAATCGGAACGCTCACTGACATTTCCCCTATCTGAAAGTATGATAAACGCCGGAAAAATGACTAAGTCCAAAAAAAAATTTGTTCAACTTTTTTCAATTTTACCCCCGTGGGATATATATTCTACCCACACACATTTGGAACTCTCCTGGGGTACCCTCTCACATATTATTCCCTCATTTAGTGGATATTTTCACAAAGAAGTGAAATTTTCAAAAATCCAGAAAATTGGCTGAAAACGACTAAATATCAAGGATTCTTTGGGCAAATTGCTCTGGAACTGAAATCGGAATGCTCACTGACATTTCCCCTATCTGAAAGTATGATAAACGCCGGAAAAATGACTAAGTCCAAAAAAAAATTTGTTCAACTTTTTTTCAATTTTACCCCCGTGGGATATATATTCTACCCACACACATTTGGAACTCTCCTGGGGTACCCTCACACATATTATTCCCTCATTTAGTGGATATTTTCACAAAAAATTGAAAGTTTCAAAAATCCAGAAAATTGGCTGAAAACGACTAAATATCAAGGATTCATTGTGCGAATTGCTCTGGAACTGAAATCGGAACGCTCACTGACATTTCTCCTATCTGAAAGTCTGATAAACGCCGGAAAAATGAGTAAGTCCAAAAAAACATTTGTTCAACTTTTTTCAATTTTACCCCCGTGGGATATATATTCTACTCACACACATTTGGAACTCTCCTGGGGTACCCTCACACATATTATTCCCTCATTTAGTGGATATTTTCACAAAAAAGTGAAATTTTCAAAAGTCCAGAAAATTGGCTGAAAACGACTAAAGATCAAGGATTCATTGTGCGAATTGCTCTGGAACTGAAATCGGAACGCTCACTGACATTTCCCCTATCTGAAAGTCTGATAAACGCCGGAAAAATGACTAAGTCAAAAAAAAATTTTTTTTAAACTTTTTTCAATTTTACCCCCGTGGGATATATATTCTACCCACAAACAATTGGAACTCTCCTGGGGTACCCTCACACATATTATTCCCTCATTTAGTGGATATTTTCACAAAAAAGTGAAAGTTTCAAAAATCCAGAAAATTGGCTGAAAACGACTAAATATCAAGGATTCATTGTGCGAATTGCTCTGGAACTGAAATCGGAACACTCACTGACATTTCTCCTATCTGAAAGTCTGATAAACGCTGGAAAAATGACTAAGTCCAAAAAAAAATTTGTTCAACTTTTTTTCAATTTTACCCCCGTGGGATATATATTCTACCCACAAACATTTGGATCTCTTCTGGGGAACCCTCACACATATTATTCCCTCATTTAGTGGATATTTTCACAAAAAATTGAAATTTTCAAAAAATCCAGAAAATTGGCTGAAAACGAGTAAATATCAAATACTCATTGGGCGAATCGCTCTGGAACTGAAATCGGAACGCTCACTGACATTTGCCCTATCTGAAAGTCTGATAAACGCCGGAAAAATGACTAAGTCCAAGAAAAAAATTTTTTTTTCAACTTTATTCAATTTTACCCCCGTGGGATATATATTCTACCCACACACATTTGGAACTCTCCTGGGGTACCCTCACACATATAATTCCCTCATTTAGTGGATATTTTCACAAAAAATTGAAATTTTCAAAAATCTAGAAAATTGGCTGAAAACGACTAAATATCAAGGATTCATTGGGCGAATTGCTCTGGAACTGAAATCGGAACGCTCACTGACATTTCCCCTATCTGAAAGTCTGATAAACACCGGAAAAATGACTAAGTCCAAAAAAACATTTGTTCAACTTTTTTCAATTTTACCCCCGTGGGATATATATTCTACTCACACACATTTGGAACTCTCCTGGGGTACCCTCACACATATTATTCCCTCATTTAGTGGATATTTTCACAAAAAATTGAAATTTTCAAAAAATCCAGAAAATTGGCTGAAAACGAGTAAATATCAAATACTCATTGGGAGAATCGCTCTGGAACTGAAATCGGAACGCTCACTGACATTTGCCCTATCTGAAAGTCTGATAAACGCTGGAAAAATGAATAAGTCCAAGAAAAAAATTGTTTCAACTTTTTTCAATTTTACCCCCGTGGGATATATATTCTACCCACACACATTTGGAACTCTCCTGGGGTACCCTCACACATATTATTCCCTCATTTAGTGGATATTTTCACAAAAAAGTGAAATTTTCAAAAAATCCAGAAAATTGGCTGAAAACGACTAAATATCAAGGACTCATTGGGCGAATCGCTCTGGAACTGAAATAGGAATGCTCACTGACATTTCTCCTATTTGAAAGTCTGATAAACGCCAGAAAAATGACTAAGTCCAAAAAAATTTTTTTTTCAACTTTATTCAATTTTACCCCCGTGGGATATATATTCTACCCACACACATTTGGAGCTCTCCTGGGGTACCCTCACACATATTATTCCCTCATTTAGTGGATATTTTCACAAAAAAGTGAAATTTTTAAAAATCCAGAAAATTGGCTGAAAACAAGTAAATATCAAGGACTCATTGGGCTAATCGCTCTGGAACTGAAATCGGAACGCTCACTGACATTTCCCCTATCTGAAAGTCTGATAAACGCCGGAAAAATGACTAAGTCCAAAAAAAAATTTTTTTCAACTTTTTTCAATTTTACCCCCGTGGGATATATATTCTACCCACACACATTTGAAACTCTCCTGGGGTACCCTCACACATATTATTCCCTCATTTAGTGGATATTTTCACAAAAAAGTGACATTTTCAAAAAATCCAGAAAATTGGCTGAAAACGACTAAACTTCAAGGACTCATTGGGCAAATCGCTCTGGAACTGAAATCGGAACGCTCACTGACATTTCCCCTATCTGAAAGTCTGATAAACGCCGGAAAAATGACTAAGTCCAAAAAAAACATTTTTTAAATTTTACCCCCGTGGTTTATGTATTCTACCCACACACATTTGGAACTCTCCTGGGGTACCCTCACACATATTATTCCCTCATTTAGTGGATATTTTCACAAAAAAGTGAAATTTTCAAAAATCCTGCAAATTGGCTGAAAATGAGTAAATATCAAGGAATCATTGGGCGAATCGCTCTGGAACTGAAATCGGAATGCTCACTGACATTTCCCCTATCTGAAAGTCTGATAAACGCCGGAAAAAAGACTAAGTCCAAAAAATAATTTGTTCAACTTTTTTTCAATTTTACCCCTGTGGGATATATATTCTACCCACACACATTTGGAACTCTCCTGGGGTACCCTCACACATATTATTCCCTCATTTAGTGGATTTTTTCACAAAAAAGTAAAATTTTCAAAAATCCAGAAAAATGGCTGAAAACGACTAAATATCAAGGACTCATTGGGCGAATCGCTCTGGAACTGAAATCGGAACGCTCACTGACATTTCCCCTATCTGAAAGTCTGATAAACGCCGGAAAAATTACTAAGTCCAAGAAAAAAAATTTTTTCAACTTTTTTCAATTTTACCCCCGTGGGATATATATTCTACCCACACACATTTGGAACTCTCCTGGGGTACCCTCACACATATTATTCCCTCATTTAGTGGATATTTTCACAAAAAAGTGAAATTTTCAAAAATCCAGAAAATTGGCTGAAAACGACTAAATATCAAGGACTCATTGGGCGAATTGCTTTGGAACTGAAATCGGAATGCTCACTGACATTTCCCCTATCTGAAAGTCTGATAAACGCCGGAAAAATTACTAAGTCCAAGAAAAAAAATTTTTAAACTTTTTTCAATTTTACCCCCGTGGGATATATATTCTACCCACACACATTTGGAACTCTCCTGGGGTACCCTCACACATATTATTCCCTCATTTAGTGGATATTTTCACAAAAAATTGAAAGTTTCAAAAATCCAGAAAATTGGCTGAAAACGACTAAATATCAAGGATTCATTGTGCGAATTGCTCTGGAACTGAAATCGGAACGCTCACTGACATTTCTCCTATCTGAAAGTCTGATAAACGCCGGAAAAATGAGTAAGTCCAAAAAAACATTTGTTCAACTTTTTTCAATTTTACCCCCGTGGGATATATATTCTACTCACACACATTTGGAACTCTCCTGGGGTACCCTCACACATATTATTCCCTCATTTAGTGGATATTTTCACAAAAAAGTGAAATTTTCAAAAGTCCAGAAAATTGGCTGAAAACGACTAAAGATCAAGGATTCATTGTGCGAATTGCTCTGGAACTGAAATCGGAACGCTCACTGACATTTCCCCTATCTGAAAGTCTGATAAACGCCGGAAAAATGACTAAGTCAAAAAAAAATTTTTTTTAAACTTTTTTCAATTTTACCCCCGTGGGATATATATTCTACCCACAAACAATTGGAACTCTCCTGGGGTACCCTCACACATATTATTCCCTCATTTAGTGGATATTTTCACAAAAAAGTGAAAGTTTCAAAAATCCAGAAAATTGGCTGAAAACGACTAAATATCAAGGATTCATTGTGCGAATTGCTCTGGAACTGAAATCGGAACACTCACTGACATTTCTCCTATCTGAAAGTCTGATAAACGCTGGAAAAATGACTAAGTCCAAAAAAAAATTTGTTCAACTTTTTTTCAATTTTACCCCCGTGGGATATATATTCTACCCACAAACATTTGGATCTCTTCTGGGGAACCCTCACACATATTATTCCCTCATTTAGTGGATATTTTCACAAAAAATTGAAATTTTCAAAAAATCCAGAAAATTGGCTGAAAACGAGTAAATATCAAATACTCATTGGGCGAATCGCTCTGGAACTGAAATCGGAACGCTCACTGACATTTGCCCTATCTGAAAGTCTGATAAACGCCGGAAAAATGACTAAGTCCAAGAAAAAAATTTTTTTTTCAACTTTATTCAATTTTACCCCCGTGGGATATATATTCTACCCACACACATTTGGAACTCTCCTGGGGTACCCTCACACATATAATTCCCTCATTTAGTGGATATTTTCACAAAAAATTGAAATTTTCAAAAATCTAGAAAATTGGCTGAAAACGACTAAATATCAAGGATTCATTGGGCGAATTGCTCTGGAACTGAAATCGGAACGCTCACTGACATTTCCCCTATCTGAAAGTCTGATAAACACCGGAAAAATGACTAAGTCCAAAAAAACATTTGTTCAACTTTTTTCAATTTTACCCCCGTGGGATATATATTCTACTCACACACATTTGGAACTCTCCTGGGGTACCCTCACACATATTATTCCCTCATTTAGTGGATATTTTCACAAAAAATTGAAATTTTCAAAAAATCCAGAAAATTGGCTGAAAACGAGTAAATATCAAATACTCATTGGGAGAATCGCTCTGGAACTGAAATCGGAACGCTCACTGACATTTGCCCTATCTGAAAGTCTGATAAACGCTGGAAAAATGAATAAGTCCAAGAAAAAAATTGTTTCAACTTTTTTCAATTTTACCCCCGTGGGATATATATTCTACCCACACACATTTGGAACTCTCCTGGGGTACCCTCACACATATTATTCCCTCATTTAGTGGATATTTTCACAAAAAAGTGAAATTTTCAAAAAATCCAGAAAATTGGCTGAAAACGACTAAATATCAAGGACTCATTGGGCGAATCGCTCTGGAACTGAAATAGGAATGCTCACTGACATTTCTCCTATTTGAAAGTCTGATAAACGCCAGAAAAATGACTAAGTCCAAAAAAATTTTTTTTTCAACTTTATTCAATTTTACCCCCGTGGGATATATATTCTACCCACACACATTTGGAGCTCTCCTGGGGTACCCTCACACATATTATTCCCTCATTTAGTGGATATTTTCACAAAAAAGTGAAATTTTTAAAAATCCAGAAAATTGGCTGAAAACAAGTAAATATCAAGGACTCATTGGGCTAATCGCTCTGGAACTGAAATCGGAACGCTCACTGACATTTCCCCTATCTGAAAGTCTGATAAACGCCGGAAAAATGACTAAGTCCAAAAAAAAATTTTTTTCAACTTTTTTCAATTTTACCCCCGTGGGATATATATTCTACCCACACACATTTGAAACTCTCCTGGGGTACCCTCACACATATTATTCCCTCATTTAGTGGATATTTTCACAAAAAAGTGACATTTTCAAAAAATCCAGAAAATTGGCTGAAAACGACTAAACTTCAAGGACTCATTGGGCAAATCGCTCTGGAACTGAAATCGGAACGCTCACTGACATTTCCCCTATCTGAAAGTCTGATAAACGCCGGAAAAATGACTAAGTCCAAAAAAAACATTTTTTAAATTTTACCCCCGTGGTTTATGTATTCTACCCACACACATTTGGAACTCTCCTGGGGTACCCTCACACATATTATTCCCTCATTTAGTGGATATTTTCACAAAAAAGTGAAATTTTCAAAAATCCTGCAAATTGGCTGAAAATGAGTAAATATCAAGGAATCATTGGGCGAATCGCTCTGGAACTGAAATCGGAATGCTCACTGACATTTCCCCTATCTGAAAGTCTGATAAACGCCGGAAAAAAGACTAAGTCCAAAAAATAATTTGTTCAACTTTTTTTCAATTTTACCCCTGTGGGATATATATTCTACCCACACACATTTGGAACTCTCCTGGGGTACCCTCACACATATTATTCCCTCATTTAGTGGATTTTTTCACAAAAAAGTAAAATTTTCAAAAATCCAGAAAAATGGCTGAAAACGACTAAATATCAAGGACTCATTGGGCGAATCGCTCTGGAACTGAAATCGGAACGCTCGCTGACATTTCCCCTATCTGAAAGTCTGATAAACGCCGGAAAAATTACTAAGTCCAAGAAAAAAAATTTTTTCAACTTTTTTCAATTTTACCCCCGTGGGATATATATTCTACCCACACACATTTGGAACTCTCCTGGGGTACCCTCACACATATTATTCCCTCATTTAGTGGATATTTTCACAAAAAAGTGAAATTTTCAAAAATCCAGAAAATTGGCTGAAAACGACTAAATATCAAGGACTCATTGGGCGAATTGCTTTGGAACTGAAATCGGAATGCTCACTGACATTTCCCCTATCTGAAAGTCTGATAAACGCCGGAAAAATTACTAAGTCCAAGAAAAAAAATTTTTAAACTTTTTTCAATTTTACCCCCGTGGGATATATATTCTACCCACACACATTTGGAACTCTCCTGGGGTACCGTCACACATATTATTCCATCATTTAGTGGATATTTTCACAAAAAAGGGAAATTTTCAAAAATCCAGAAAATTGGCTGAAAACGACTAAATATCAAGGACTCATTGGGCGAATCGCTCTGGAACTGAAATCGGAATGCTCACTGACATTTCCCCTATCTGAAAGTCTGATAAATGCCGGAAAAATGACTAAGTCTAAAAAAATATATTATTTAAACTTTTTTCAATTTTACCCCCGTGGGATATATATTCTACCCACACACATTTGGAACTCTCCTGGGGTACCCTCACACATATTATTCCCTCATTTAGTGGATATTTTCACAAAAAATTGAAATTTTCAAAAATCCAGAAAATTTTACTGAAAACGACTAAATATCAAGGACTCATTGGGCGAATCGCTCTGGAACTGAAATCGGTACGCTCACTGACATTTCCCCTATCTGAAAGTCTGATAAACGCAGGAAAAATGACTAAGTCCAAAAAAAAATTTTTTTCATCTTTTTTCAATTTTACCCCCATGGGATACATGTTCTACCCATACACATTTGGAACTCTCCTGGGGTACCCTCACACATATTATTCCCTCATTTAGTGGATATTTTCACAAAAAAGTGAAATTTTGAAAAATCCAGAAAATTGGCTGAAAACGACTAAATATCAAGGACTCATTGGGCGAATTGCTTTGGAACTGAAATCGGAATGCTCACTGACATTTCCCCTATCTGAAAGTCTGATAAACGCCGGAAAAATGACTAAGTCCAAGAAAAAAATTTTTTAAACTTTTTTCAATTTTACCCCCGTGGGATATATATTCTACCCACACACATTTGGAACTCTCCTGGGGTACCCTCACACATATTATTCCCTCATTTAGTGGATATTTTCACAAAAAAGTGAAATTTTCAAAAATCCAGAAAATTGGCTGAAAACGACTAAATATCAAGGACTCATTGGGCAAATGGCTCTGGTACTGAAATCGGAACGCTCACTGACATTTCCCCTATCTGAAAGTCTGATAAACGCCAGAAAAATGACTAAGTCCAAAAAAAAATTTTTTTCAACTTTTTTCAATTTTACCCCGTGGGATATATATTCTACCCATACACATTTGGAACTCTCCTGGGGTACCCTCACACTTATTATTCCCTCATTTAGTTGATATTTTCACAAAAAAGTGAAATTTTCAAAGATCCAGAAAATTGGCTGAAAACGACTAAATATCAAGGACTCATTGGGCGAATGGCTCTGGAACGGAAATCGGAATGCTCACTGACATTTCCCCTATCTGAAAGTCTGATAAACGCCGGAAAAATGACTAAGTCCAAGAAAAAAATTTTTTCAACTTTTTTCAATTTTACCCCCGTGGGATATATATTCTACCCACACACATTTGGAACTCTCCTGGGGTACCGTCACACATATTATTCCATCATTTAGTGGATATTTTCACAAAAAAGGGAAATTTTCAAAAATCCAGAAAATTGGCTGAAAACGACTAAATATCAAGGACTCATTGGGCGAATCGCTCTGGAACTGAAATCGGAATGCTCACTGACATTTCCCCTATCTGAAAGTCTGATAAACGCCGGAAAAATGACTAAGTCCAAGAAAAATTTTTTTTCAACTTTTTTCAATTTTACCCCCGTGGGATATATATTCTACCCACACACATTTGGAACTCTCCTGGGGTACCCTCACACATATTATTCCCTCATTTAGTGGATATTTTCACAAAAAAGTGAAATTTTCAAAAATCCAGAAAATTTTACTGAAAACGACTAAATATCAAGGACTCATTGGGCGAATCGCTCTGGAACTGAAATCGGTATGCTCACTGACATTTCCCCAATCTGAAAGTCTGATAAACGCAGGAAAAATGACTAAGTCCAAAAAAAAATTTTTTTCATCTTTTTTCAATTTTACCCCCATGGGATACATGTTCTACCCATACACATTTGGAACTCTCCTGGGGTACCCTCACACATATTATTCCCTCATTTAGTGGATATTTTCACAAAAAAGTGAAATTTTGAAAAATCCAGAAAATTGGCTGAAAACGACTAAATATCAAGGACTCATTGGGCGAATGGCTCTGGAACTGAAATCGGAACACTCACTGACATTTCCCCTATATGAAAGTCTGATAAATGCCAGAAAAATGACTAAGTCCAAAAAAAAATTTTTTTCAACTTTTTTCAATTTTACCCCGTGGGATATATATTCTACCCATACACATTTGGAACTCTCCTGGGGTACCCTCACACATATTGTTCCCTCATTTAGTGGATATTTTCACAAAAAAGTGAAATTTTCAAAAATCCAGACAATTGGCTGAAAACGACTAAATATCAAGGACTCATTGGGCGAATGGCTCTGGAACTGAAATCGGAACGCTCACTGACATTTCCCCTATCTGAAAGTCTGATAAACGCCAGAAAAATGACTAAGTCCAAAAAAAAATTTTTTTCAACTTTTTTCAGTTTTACCCCGTGGGATATATATTATACCCATACACATTTGGAACTCTCCTGGGGTACCCTCACACATATTATTCCCTCATTTAGTGGATATTTTCACAAAAAAGTGAAATTTTCAAAGATCCAGAAAATTGGCTGAAAACGACTAAATATCAAGGACTCATTGGGCAAATGGCTCTGGAACTGAAATCGGACAGCTCACTGACATTTCCCCTATCTGAAAGTCTGATAAACGCCAGAAAAATGACTAAGTCCAAAAAAAAATTTTTTTCAACTTTTTTCAATTTTACCCCGTGGGATATATATTCTACCCATACACATTTGGAACTCTCCTGGGGTACCCTCACACTTATTATTCCCTCATTTAGTTGATATTTTCACAAAAAAGTGAAATTTTCAAAGATCCGCAAAATTTTACTGAAAACGACTAAATATCAAGGACTCATTGGGCGAATCGCTCTGGAACTGAAATCGGAATGCTCACTGACATTTGCCTTTTCTGAAAGTCTGATAAACGCCAGAAAAATGACTAAGTCCAAAAAAAAAAATGTTTTCAACTTTTTTCAATTTTCCCCTAGTGGGATATATATTCTACCCACACACATTTGGAACTCTCCTGGGGTACCCTCACACATATTATTCCATCATTTAGTGGATATTTTCACAAAAAAGTGAAATTTTCAAAAATCCAGAAAATTGGCTGAAAATGACTAAATATCAAAGACTCATTGGGCAAATCGCTCTGGAACTGAAATTGGAACGCTAACTGACACTTCCCCTATCTGAAAGTCTGATAAACGCCAGAAAAATGACTAAGTCCAAAAAAAAAAATTTTTCAACTTTTTTCAATTTTACCCCCGTGGGATATATATTCTACCCACACACATTTGGAACTCTCCTGGGGTACCCTCACACATATTATTCCCTCATTTAGTGGATATTTTCACAAAAAAGTGAAATTTTCAAAAATCAAAAATATTGGCTGAAAACGACTAAATATCAAGGACTCATTGGGCGAATTGCTCTGGAACTGAAATCGGAATGCTCACTGACATTTGCCTTTTCTGAAAGTCTGATAAACGCCGGAAAAATGACTAAGTCCAAAAAAAATTTTTTTAAACTTTTTTCAATTTTACCCCCGTGGGATATATATTCTAACCACACACATTTGGAACTCTCCTGGGGTACCCTCACACATATTATTCCCTCATTTAGTGGATATTTTCACAAAAAAGTGAAAGTTTCAAAAATCCAGAAAATTGGCTGAAAACGACTAAATATCAAGGACTCATTGGGTGAATCGCTCTGGAACTGAAATCGGTACGCTCACTGACATTTCCCCTATCTGAAAGTCTGATAAACGCCGGAAAAATGACTAAGTCCAAGAAAAAAAATTTTTCAACTTTTTTCAATTTTACCCCCGTGGGATATATATTCTACCCACACACATTTATAACTCTCCTGGGGTACCCTCACACATATTATTCCCTCATTTAGTGGATATTTTCACAAAAAAGTGAAATTTTCAAAAATCCAGAAAATTTTACTGAAAACGACTAAATATCAAGGACTCATTGGGCGAATCGCTCTGGAACTGAAATCGGAACGCTCCCTGACATTTCCCCTATCTGAAAGTCTGATAAACGCCGGAAAAATGACTAAGTCCAAAAAAAATTTTTTTTCATCTTTTTTCAATTTTACCCCCATGGGATACATGTTCTACCCATACACATTTGGAACTCTCCTGGGGTACCCTCACACATATTATTCCCTCATTTAGTGGATATTTTCACAAAAAAGTGAAATTTTCAAAAATCCAGAAAATTGGCTGAAAACGACTAAATATCAAGGACTCATTGGGCGAATCGCTCTGGAACTGAAATCGGAATGCTCACTGACATTTGCCTTTCCTGAAAGTCTGATAAACGCCAGAAAAATGACTAAGTCCAAAAAAAAATATGTTTTCAACTTTTTTCAACTTTCCCCTAGTGGGATATATATTCTACCCACACACATTTGGAACTCTCCTGGGGTACCCTCACACATATTATTCCCTCATTTAGTGGATATTTTCACAAAAAAGTGAAATTTTCAAAAATCAAAAATATTGGCTGAAAACGACTAAATATCAAGGACTCATTGGGCGAATTGCTCTGGAACTGAAATTCGAATGCTCACTGACATTTGCCTTTTCTGAAAGTCTGATAAACGCCGGAAAAATGACTAAGTCCAAGAAAAAAAATTTTTCAACTTTTTTCAATTTTACCCCCGTGGGATATATATTCTACCCACACACATTTGGAACTCTCCTGGTGTACCGTCACACATATTATTCCATCATTTAGTGGATATTTTCACAAAAAAGGGAAATTTTCAAAAATCCAGAAAATTGGCTGAAAACGACTAAATATCAAGGACTCATTGGGCGAATCGCTCTGGAACTGAAATCGGAATGCTCACTGACATTTCCCCTAACTGAAAGTCTGATAAATGCCGGAAAAATGACTAAGTCTAAAAAAATATGTTATTTCAACTTTTTTCAATTTTACCCCCGTGGGATATATATTCTACCCACACACATTTGGAACTCTCCTGGGGTACCGTCACACATATTATTCCCTCATTTAGTGGATATTTTCATAAAAAAGTGAAATTTTAAAAAATAAAGAAAATTGGCTGAAAACGACTAAATATCAAGGGCTCATTGGGCGAATTGCTCTGGAACTGAAATCGGAACGCTCCCTGACATTTCCCCTATCTGAAAGTCTGATAAACGCCGGAAAAATGACTAAGTCCAAAAAAAATTTGTTCAACTTTTTTCAATTTTACCCCCGTGGGATATATATTCTACCCACACACATTTGGATCTCTCCTGGGGTACCCTCACACATATTATTCCCTCATTTAGTGGATATTTTCACAAAAAAATGACATTTTCAAAAATCCAGAAAACTGGCTGAAAACGACTAAATATCAAGGACTCATTGGGCGAATCGCTCTGGAACTGAAATCAGAACGCTCACTGACATTTGCCCTATCTGAAAGTCTGATAAACGGCGGAAAAATGACTAAGTCCAAAAAAAAATTTTTTTCAACTTTTTTCAATTTTACCCCCGTGGGATATATATTCTACCCACACACATTTGGAACTCTCCTGGGGTACCCTCACACATATTATTCCCTCGTTTAGTGGATATTTTCACAAAAAATTGAAAGTTTCAAAAATCCAGAAAATTGGCTGAAAACGACTAAATATCAAGGATTCATTGGGCGAATTGCTCTGGAACTGAAATCGGAACGCTCACTGACATTTCCCCTATCTGAAAGTCTGATAAACGCCGGAAAAATGACTAAGTCCAAAAAAACATTTGTTCAACTTTTTTCAATTTTACCCCCGTGGGATATATATTCTACTCACACACATTTGGAACTCTCCTGGGGTACCCTCACACATATTATTCCCTCATTTAGTGGATATTTTCACAAAAAAGTGAAATTTTCAAAAATCCAGAAAATTGGCTGAAAACGACTAAATATCAAGGATTCATTGTGCGAATTGCTCTGGAACTGAAATCGGAACGCTCACTGACATTTACCCTATCTGAAAGTCTGATAAACGCCGGAAAAATGACTAAGTCCAAGAAAAAAATTGTTTCAACTTTTTTCAATTTTACCCCCGTGGGATAAATATTCTACCCACACACATTTGGAACTCTCCTGGGGTACCCTCACACATATTATTCCCTCATTTAGTTGATATTTTCACAAAAAATTGAAAGTTTCAAAAATCCAGAAAATTGGCTGAAAACGACTAAATATCAAGGATTCATTGTGCGAATTGCTCTGGAACTGAAATCGGAACGCTCACTGACATTTCTCCTATCTGAAAGTCTGTTAAACGCCGGAAAAATGACTAAGTCCAAAAAAAAATTTGTTCAACTTTTTTCAATTTTACCCCCGTGGGATATATATTCTACCCACACACATTTGGATCTCTCCTGGGGTACCCTCACACATATTATTCCCTCATTTAGTGGATATTTTCACAAAAAAGTGAAATTTTCAAAAAATCCAGAAAATTGGCTGAAAACGACTAAATATCAAGGATTCATTGGGCAAATTGCTCTGGAACTGAAATCGGAATGCTCACTGACATTTCCCCTATCTGAAAGTATGATAAACGCCGGAAAAATGACTAAGTCCAAAAAAAAATTTGTTCAACTTTTTTTCAATTTTACCCCCATGGGATACATGTTCTACCCATACACATTTGGAACTCTCCTGGGGTACCCTCACACATATTATTCCCTCATTTAGTGGATATTTTCACAAAAAAGTGAAATTTTCAAAAATCCAGAAAATTGGCTGAAAACGACTAAATATCAAGGACTCATTGGGCGAATCGCTCTGGAACTGAAATCGGAATGCTCACTGACATTTGCCTTTTCTGAAAGTCTGATAAACGCCAGAAAAATGACTAAGTCCAAAAAAAAAAATGTTTTCAACTTTTTTCAATTTTCCCCTAGTGGGATATATATTCTACCCACACACATTTGGATCTCTCCTGGGGTACCGTCACACATATTATTCCCTCATTTAGTGGATATTTTCATAAAAAAGTGAAATTTTAAAAAATAAAGAAAATTGGCTGAAAACGACTAAATATCAAGGGCTCATTGGGCGAATTGCTCTGGAACTGAAATCGGAACGCTCCCTGACATTTCCCCTATCTGAAAGTCTGATAAACGCCGGAAAAATGACTAAGTCCAAAAAAAATTTGTTCAACTTTTTTCAATTTTACCCCCGTGGGATATATATTCTACCCACACACATTTGGATCTCTCCTGGGGTACCCTCACACATATTATTCCCTCATTTAGTGGATATTTTCACAAAAAAATGACATTTTCAAAAATCCAGAAAACTGGCTGAAAACGACTAAATATCAAGGACTCATTGGGCGAATCGCTCTGGAACTGAAATCAGAACGCTCACTGACATTTGCCCTATCTGAAAGTCTGATAAACGGCGGAAAAATGACTAAGTCCAAAAAAAAATTTTTTTCAACTTTTTTCAATTTTACCCCCGTGGGATATATATTCTACCCACACACATTTGGAACTCTCCTGGGGTACCCTCACACATATTATTCCCTCGTTTAGTGGATATTTTCACAAAAAATTGAAAGTTTCAAAAATCCAGAAAATTGGCTGAAAACGACTAAATATCAAGGATTCATTGGGCGAATTGCTCTGGAACTGAAATCGGAACGCTCACTGACATTTCCCCTATCTGAAAGTCTGATAAACGCCGGAAAAATGACTAAGTCCAAAAAAACATTTGTTCAACTTTTTTCAATTTTACCCCCGTGGGATATATATTCTACTCACACACATTTGGAACTCTCCTGGGGTACCCTCACACATATTATTCCCTCATTTAGTGGATATTTTCACAAAAAAGTGAAATTTTCAAAAATCCAGAAAATTGGCTGAAAACGACTAAATATCAAGGATTCATTGTGCGAATTGCTCTGGAACTGAAATCGGAACGCTCACTGACATTTACCCTATCTGAAAGTCTGATAAACGCCGGAAAAATGACTAAGTCCAAGAAAAAAATTGTTTCAACTTTTTTCAATTTTACCCCCGTGGGATAAATATTCTACCCACACACATTTGGAACTCTCCTGGGGTACCCTCACACATATTATTCCCTCATTTAGTTGATATTTTCACAAAAAATTGAAAGTTTCAAAAATCCAGAAAATTGGCTGAAAACGACTAAATATCAAGGATTCATTGTGCGAATTGCTCTGGAACTGAAATCGGAACGCTCACTGACATTTCTCCTATCTGAAAGTCTGTTAAACGCCGGAAAAATGACTAAGTCCAAAAAAAAATTTGTTCAACTTTTTTCAATTTTACCCCCGTGGGATATATATTCTACCCACACACATTTGGATCTCTCCTGGGGTACCCTCACACATATTATTCCCTCATTTAGTGGATATTTTCACAAAAAAGTGAAATTTTCAAAAAATCCAGAAAATTGGCTGAAAACGACTAAATATCAAGGATTCATTGGGCAAATTGCTCTGGAACTGAAATCGGAATGCTCACTGACATTTCCCCTATCTGAAAGTATGATAAACGCCGGAAAAATGACTAAGTCCAAAAAAAAATTTGTTCAACTTTTTTTCAATTTTACCCCCATGGGATACATGTTCTACCCATACACATTTGGAACTCTCCTGGGGTACCCTCACACATATTATTCCCTCATTTAGTGGATATTTTCACAAAAAAGTGAAATTTTCAAAAATCCAGAAAATTGGCTGAAAACGACTAAATATCAAGGACTCATTGGGCGAATCGCTCTGGAACTGAAATCGGAATGCTCACTGACATTTGCCTTTTCTGAAAGTCTGATAAACGCCAGAAAAATGACTAAGTCCAAAAAAAAAAATGTTTTCAACTTTTTTCAATTTTCCCCTAGTGGGATATATATTCTACCCACACACATTTGGAACTCTCCTGGGGTACCCTCACACATATTATTCCATCATTTAGTGGATATTTTCACAAAAAAGTGAAATTTTCAAAAATCCAGAAAATTGGCTGAAAATGACTAAATATCAAGGACTCATTGGGCAAATCGCTCTGGAACTGAAATTGGAATGCTAACTGACATTTCCCCTATCTGAAAGTCTGATAAACGCCAGAAAAATGACTAAGTCCAAAAAAAAAATTTTTCAACTTTTTTCAATTTTACCCCCGTGGGATATATATTCTACCCACACACATTTGGAACTCTCCTGGGGTACCCTCACACATATTATTCCCTCATTTAGTGGATATTTTCACAAAAAAGTGAAATTTTCAAAAATCAAAAATATTGGTTGAAAACGACTAAATATCAAGGACTCATTGGGCGAATTGCTCTGGAACTGAAACCGGAATGCTCACTGACATTTGCCTTTTCTGAAAGTCTGATAAACGCCGGAAAAATGACTAAGTCCAAAAAAAATTTTTTTAAACTTTTTTCAATTTTACCCCCGTGGGATATATATTCTAACCACACACATTTGGACCTCTCCTGGGGTACCCTCACACATATTATTCCCTCATTTAGTGGATATTTTCACAAAAAAGTGAAAGTTTCAAAAATCCAGAAAATTGGCTGAAAACGACTAAATATCAAGGACTCATTGGGCGAATCGCTCTGGAACTGAAATCGGAACGCTCACTGACATTTGCCTTTCCTGAAAGTCTGATAAACGCCGGAAAAATGACTAAGTCTAAAAAAAAATATTATTTCAACTTTTTTCAATTTTACCCCCGTGGGATATATATTCTGCCCACACACATTTGGAACTCTCCTGGGGTACCCTCACACATATTATTCCCTCATTTAGTGGATATTTTCACAAAAAAGTGAAATTTTCAAAAATCCAGAAAATTTTACTGAAAACGACTAAATATCAAGGACTCATTGGGCGAATCGCTCTGGAACTGAAATCGGTACGCTCAGTGACATTTCCCCTATCTGAAAGTCTGATAAACGCCGGAAAAATGACTAAGTCCAAAAAAAAATTTTTTTCATCTTTTTTCAATTTTACCCCCATGGGATACATGTTCTACCCATACACATTTGGAACTCTCCTGGGGTACCCTCACACATATTATTCCCTCATTTAGTGGATATTTTCACAAAAAAGTGAAATTTTCAAAAATCCAGAAAATTGGCTGAAAACGACTAAATATCAAGGACTCATTGGGCGAATCGCTCTGGAACTGAAATCGGAATGCTCACTGACATTTGCCTTTTCTGAAAGTCTGATAAACGCCAGAAAAATGACTAAGTCCAAAAAAAAAAATGTTTTCAACTTTTTTCAATTTTCCCCTAGTGGGATATATATTCTACCCACACACATTTGGAACTCTCCTGGGGTACCCTCACACATATTATTCCATCATTTAGTGGATATTTTCACAAAAAAGTGAAATTTTCAAAAATCCAGAAAATTGGCTGAAAATGACTAAATATCAAGGACTCATTGGGCAAATCGCTCTGGAACTGAAATTGGAACGCTAACTGACATTTCCCCTATCTGAAAGTCTGATAAACGCCAGAAAAATGACTAAGTCCAAAAAAAAAAATTTTTCAACTTTTTTCAATTTTACCCCCGTGGGATATATATTCTACCCACACACATTTGGAACTCTCCTGGGGTACCCTCACACATATTATTCCCTCATTTAGTGGATATTTTCACAAAAAAGTGAAATTTTCAAAAATCAAAAATATTGGCTGAAAACGACTAAATATCAAGGACTCATTGGGCGAATTGCTCTGGAACTGAAATCGGAATGCTCACTGACATTTGCCTTTTCTGAAAGTCTGATAAACGCCGGAAAAATGACTAAGTCCAAAAAAAATTTTTTTAAACTTTTTTCAATTTTACCCCCGTGGGATATATATTCTAACCACACACATTTGGAACTCTCCTGGGGTACCCTCACACATATTATTCCCTCATTTAGTGGATATTTTCACAAAAAAGTGAAAGTTTCAAAAATCCAGATAATTGGCTGAAAACGACTAAATATCAAGGACTCATTGGGTGAATCGCTCTGGAACTGAAATCGGTACGCTCACTGACATTTCCCCTATCTGAAAGTCTGATAAACGCCGGAAAAATGACTAAGTCCAAGAAAAAAAATTTTTCAACTTTTTTCAATTTTACCCCCGTGGGATATATATTCTACCCACACACATTTATAACTCTCCTGGGGTACCCTCACACATATTATTCCCTCATTTAGTGGATATTTTCACAAAAAAGTGAAATTTTCAAAAATCCAGAAAATTTTACTGAAAACGACTAAATATCAAGGACTCATTGGGCGAATCGCTCTGGAACTGAAATCGGTATGCTCACTGACATTTCCCCTATCTGAAAGTCTGATAAATGCCGGAAAAATGACTAAGTCCAAAAAAAATTTTTTTTTCATCTTTTTTCAATTTTACCCCCATGGGATACATGTTCTACCCATACACATTTGGAACTCTCCTGGGGTACCCTCACACATATTATTCCCTCATTTAGTGGATATTTTCACAAAAAAGTGAAATTTTCAAAAATCCAGAAAATTGGCTGAAAACGACTAAATATCAAGGACTCATTGGGCGAATCGCTCTGGAACTGAAATCGGAATGCTCACTGACATTTGCCTTTCCTGAAAGTCTGATAAACGCCAGAAAAATGACTAAGTCCAAAAAAAAATATGTTTTCAACTTTTTTCAACTTTCCCCTAGTGGGATATATATTCTACCCACACACATTTGGAACTCTCCTGGGGTACCCTCACACATATTATTCCCTCATTTAGTGGATATTTTCACAAAAAAGTGAAATTTTCAAAAATCAAAAATATTGGCTGAAAACGACTAAATATCAAGGACTCATTGGGCGAATTGCTCTGGAACTGAAATCGGAATGCTCACTGACATTTGCCTTTTCTGAAAGTCTGATAAACGCCGGAAAAATGACTAAGTCCAAGAAAAAAAATTTTTCAACTTTTTTCAATTTTACCCCCGTGGGATATATATTCTACCCACACACATTTGGAACTCTCCTGGTGTACCGTCACACATATTATTCCATCATTTAGTGGATATTTTCACAAAAAAGGGAAATTTTCAAAAATCCAGAAAATTGGCTGAAAACGACTAAATATCAAGGACTCATTGGGCGAATCGCTCTGGAACTGAAATCGGAATGCTCACTGACATTTCCCCTAACTGAAAGTCTGATAAATGCCGGAAAAATGACTAAGTCTAAAAAAATATATTATTTCAACTTTTTTCAATTTTACCCCCGTGGGATATATATTCTACCCACACACATTTGGAACTCTCCTGGGGTACCCTCACACATATTATTCCCTCATTTAGTGGATATTTTCACAAAAAAGTGAAATTTTCAAAAATCCAGAAAATTTTACTGAAAACGACTAAATATCAAGGACTCATTGGGCGAATCGCTCTGGAACTGAAATCGGTACGCTCACTGACATTTCCCCTATCTGAAAGTCTGATAAACGCCAGAAAAATGACTAAGTCCAAAAAAAAATTTTTTTCATCTTTTTTCAATTTTACCCCCATGGGATACATGTTCTACCCATACACATTTGGAACTCTCCTGGGCTACCCTCACACATATTATTCCCTCATTTAGTGGATATTTTCATAAAAAAGTGAAATTTTCAAAAATCCAGAAAATTGGCTGAAAACTACTAAATATCAAGGACTCATTGGGCAAATCGCTCTGGAACTGAAATCGGAAAGCTAACTGACATTTCCCCTATCTGAAACTCGGATAAACGCCGGAAAAATGACTAAGTCCAAAAAAAAATTGTTTTCAACTTTTTTCAATTTTACCCCCGTGGGATATATATTCTACCCACACACATTTGGAACTCTCCTGGGGTACCCTCACACATATTATTCCATCATTTAGTGAATATTGTCACAAAAAAGTGAAATTTTCAAAAATCCAGAAAATTGGCTGAAAACGACTAAATATCAAGGACTCATTGGGCGAATCGCTCTGGAACTGAAATCGGAATGCTCACTGACATTTCCCCTATCTGAAAGTCTGATAAATGCCGGAAAAATGACTAAGTCTAAAAAAATATATTATTTCAACTTTTTTCAATTTTACCCCCGTGGGATATATATTCTACCCACACACATTTGGAACTCTCCTGGGGTACCCTCACACATATTATTCCCTCATTTAGTGGATATTTTCACAAAAAAGTGAAATTTTCAAAAATCCAGAAAATTTTACTGAAAACGACTAAATATCAAGGACTCATTGGGCGAATCGCTCTGGAACTGAAATCGGTACGCTCACTGACATTTCCCCTATCTGAAAGTCTGATAAACGCCGGAAAAATGACTAAGTCCAAAAAAAAATTTTTTTCATCTTTTTTCAATTTTACCCCCATGGGATACATGTTCTACCCATACACATTTGGAACTCTCCTGGGGTACCCTCACACATATTATTCCCTCATTTAGTGGATATTTTCACAAAAAAGTGAAATTTTCAAAAATCCAGAAAATTGGCTGAAAACGACTAAATATCAAGGACTCATTGGGCAAATCGCTCTGGAACTGAAATTGGAACGCTAACTGACATTTCCCCTATCTGAAAGTCTGATAAATGCCGGAAAAATGACTAAGTTCAAAAAAAAAAATTTTTTCAACTTTTTTCAATTTTACCCCCGTGGGATATATATTCTACCCACACACATTTGGAACTCTCCTGGGGTACCCTCACACATATTATTCCCTCATTTAGTGGATATTTTCACAAAAAAGTGACATTTTCAAAAATCAAAAATATTGGCTGAAAACGACTAAATATCAAGGACTCATTGGGCGAATTGCTGTGGAACTGAAATCGGAATGCTCACTGACAATTGCCTTTTCTGAAAGTCTGATAAACGCCGGAAAAATGACTAAGTCCAAAAAAAATTTTTTTAAACTTTTTTCAATTTTACCCCCGTGGGATATATATTCTAACCACACACATTTGGAACTCTCCTGGGGTACCCTCACACATATTATTCCCTCATTTAGTGGATATTTTCACAAAAAAGTGAAATTTTCAAAAATCCAGAAAATTGGCTGAAAACGACTAAATATCAAGGAATCATTGGGCGAATCGCTCTGGAACTGAAATCGGAATGCTCACTGACATTTGCCTTTCCTGAAAGTCTGATAAACGCCGGAAAAATGACTAAGTCCAAAAAAAATTTTTTTAAACTTTTTTCAATTTTACCCCCGTGGGATATATATTCTAACCACACACATTTGGAACTCTCCTGGGGTACCCTCACACATATTATTCCCTCATTTAGTGGATATTTTCACAAAAAAGTGAAAGTTTCAAAAATCCAGAAAATTGGCTGAAAACGACTAAATATCAAGGACTCATTGGGTGAATCGCTCTGGAACTGAAATCGGTACGCTCACTGACATTTCCCCTATCTGAAAATCTGATAAACGCCGGAAAAATGACTAAGTCCAAGAAAAAAAATTTTTCAACTTTTTTCAATTTTACCCCCGTGGGATATATATTCTACCCACACACATTTGGAACTCTCCTGGGGTACCGTCACACATATTATTCCATCATTTAGTGGATATTTTCACAAAAAAGGGAAATTTTCAAAAATCCAGAAAATTGGCTGAAAACGACTAAATATCAAGGACTCATTGGGCGAATCGCTCTGGAACTGAAATCGGAACGCTCACTGACATTTCCCCTATCTGAAAGTCTGATAAATGCCGGAAAAATGACTAAGTCTAAAAAAAAATATTATTTCAACTTTTTTCAATTTTACCCCCGTGGGATATATATTCTGCCCACACACATTTGGAACTCTCCTGGGGTACCCTCACACATATTATTCCCTCATTTAGTGGATATTTTCACAAAAAAGTGAAATTTTCAAAAATCCAGAAAATTTTACTGAAAACGACTAAATATCAAGGACTCATTGGGCGAATCGCTCTGGAACTGAAATCGGTACGCTCAGTGACATTTCCCCTATCTGAAAGTCTGATAAACGCCGGAAAAATGACTAAGTCCAAAAAAAAATTTTTTTCATCTTTTTTCAATTTTACCCCCATGGGATACATGTTCTACCCATACACATTTGGAACTCTCCTGGGGTACCCTCACACATATTATTCCCTCATTTAGTGGATATTTTCACAAAAAAGTGAAATTTTCAAAAATCCAGAAAATTGGCTGAAAACGACTAAATATCAAGGACTCATTGGGCGAATCGCTCTGGAACTGAAATCGGAATGCTCACTGACATTTGCCTTTTCTGAAAGTCTGATAAACGCCAGAAAAATGACTAAGTCCAAAAAAAAAAATGTTTTCAACTTTTTTCAATTTTCCCCTAGTGGGATATATATTCTACCCACACACATTTGGAACTCTCCTGGGGTACCCTCACACATATTATTCCATCATTTAGTGGATATTTTCACAAAAAAGTGAAATTTTCAAAAATCAAAAATATTGGCTGAAAACGACTAAATATCAAGGACTCATTGGGCGAATTGCTCTGGAACTGAAATCGGAATGCTCACTGACATTTGCCTTTTCTGAAAGTCTGATAAACGCCGGAAAAATGACTAAGTCCAAAAAAAATTTTTTTAAACTTTTTTCAATTTTACCCCCGTGGGATATATATTCTAACCACACACATTTGGAACTCTCCTGGGGTACCCTCACACATATTATTCCCTCATTTAGTGGATATTTTCACAAAAAAGTGAAAGTTTCAAAAATCCAGAAAATTGGCTGAAAACGACTAAATATCAAGGACTCATTGGGTGAATCGCTCTGGAACTGAAATCGGTACGCTCACTGACATTTCCCCTATCTGAAAGTCTGATAAACGCCGGAAAAATGACTAAGTCCAAGAAAAAAAATTTTTCAACTTTTTTCAATTTTACCCCCGTGGGATATATATTCTACCCACACACATTTATAACTCTCCTGGGGTACCCTCACACATATTATTCCCTCATTTAGTGGATATTTTCACAAAAAAGTGAAATTTTCAAAAATCCAGAAAATTTTACTGAAAACGACTAAATATCAAGGACTCATTGGGCGAATCGCTCTGGAACTGAAATCGGTATGCTCACTGACATTTCCCCTATCTGAAAGTCTGATAAATGCCGGAAAAATGACTAAGTCCAAAAAAAATTTTTTTTTCATCTTTTTTCAATTTTACCCCCATGGGATACATGTTCTACCCATACACATTTGGAACTCTCCTGGGGTACCCTCACACATATTATTCCCTCATTTAGTGGATATTTTCACAAAAAAGTGAAATTTTCAAAAATCCAGAAAATTGGCTGAAAACGACTAAATATCAAGGACTCATTGGGCGAATCGCTCTGGAACTGAAATCGGAATGCTCACTGACATTTGCCTTTCCTGAAAGTCTGATAAACGCCAGAAAAATGACTAAGTCCAAAAAAAAATATGTTTTCAACTTTTTTCAACTTTCCCCTAGTGGGATATATATTCTACCCACACACATTTGGAACTCTCCTGGGGTACCCTCACACATATTATTCCCTCATTTAGTGGATATTTTCACAAAAAAGTGAAATTTTCAAAAATCAAAAATATTGGCTGAAAACGACTAAATATCAAGGACTCATTGGGCGAATTGCTCTGGAACTGAAATCGGAATGCTCACTGACATTTGCCTTTTCTGAAAGTCTGATAAACGCCGGAAAAATGACTAAGTCCAAGAAAAAAAATTTTTCAACTTTTTTCAATTTTACCCCCGTGGGATATATATTCTACCCACACACATTTGGAACTCTCCTGGTGTACCGTCACACATATTATTCCATCATTTAGTGGATATTTTCACAAAAAAGGGAAATTTTCAAAAATCCAGAAAATTGGCTGAAAACGACTAAATATCAAGGACTCATTGGGCGAATCGCTCTGGAACTGAAATCGGAATGCTCACTGACATTTCCCCTAACTGAAAGTCTGATAAATGCCGGAAAAATGACTAAGTCTAAAAAAATATATTATTTCAACTTTTTTCAATTTTACCCCCGTGGGATATATATTCTACCCACACACATTTGGAACTCTCCTGGGGTACCCTCACACATATTATTCCCTCATTTAGTGGATATTTTCACAAAAAAGTGAAATTTTCAAAAATCCAGAAAATTTTACTGAAAACGACTAAATATCAAGGACTCATTGGGCGAATCGCTCTGGAACTGAAATCGGTACGCTCACTGACATTTCCCCTATCTGAAAGTCTGATAAACGCCGGAAAAATGACTAAGTCCAAAAAAAAATTTTTTTCATCTTTTTTCAATTTTACCCCCATGGGATACATGTTCTACCCATACACATTTGGAACTCTCCTGGGCTACCCTCACACATATTATTCCCTCATTTAGTGGATATTTTCATAAAAAAGTGAAATTTTCAAAAATCCAGAAAATTGGCTGAAAACTACTAAATATCAAGGACTCATTGGGCAAATCGCTCTGGAACTGAAATCGGAAAGCTAACTGACATTTCCCCTATCTGAAACTCGGATAAACGCCGGAAAAATGACTAAGTCCAAAAAAAAATTGTTTTCAACTTTTTTCAATTTTACCCCCGTGGGATATATATTCTACCCACACACATTTGGAACTCTCCTGGGGTACCCTCACACATATTATTCCATCATTTAGTGAATATTGTCACAAAAAAGTGAAATTTTCAAAAATCCAGAAAATTGGCTGAAAACGACTAAATATCAAGGACTCATTGGGCGAATCGCTCTGGAACTGAAATCGGAATGCTCACTGACATTTCCCCTATCTGAAAGTCTGATAAATGCCGGAAAAATGACTAAGTCTAAAAAAATATATTATTTCAACTTTTTTCAATTTTACCCCCGTGGGATATATATTCTACCCACACACATTTGGAACTCTCCTGGGGTACCCTCACACATATTATTCCCTCATTTAGTGGATATTTTCACAAAAAAGTGAAATTTTCAAAAATCCAGAAAATTTTACTGAAAACGACTAAATATCAAGGACTCATTGGGCGAATCGCTCTGGAACTGAAATCGGTACGCTCACTGACATTTCCCCTATCTGAAAGTCTGATAAACGCCGGAAAAATGACTAAGTCCAAAAAAAAATTTTTTTCATCTTTTTTCAATTTTACCCCCATGGGATACATGTTCTACCCATACACATTTGGAACTCTCCTGGGGTACCCTCACACATATTATTCCCTCATTTAGTGGATATTTTCACAAAAAAGTGAAATTTTCAAAAATCCAGAAAATTGGCTGAAAACGACTAAATATCAAGGACACATTGGGCAAATCGCTCTGGAACTGAAATTGGAACGCTAACTGACATTTCCCCTATCTGAAAGTCTGATAAATGCCAAAAAAATGACTAAGTTCAAAAAAAAAAATTTTTTCAACTTTTTTCAATTTTACCCCCGTGGGATATATATTCTACCCACACACATTTGGAACTCTCCTGGGGTACCCTCACACATATTATTCCCTCATTTAGTGGATATTTTCACAAAAAAGTGACATTTTCAAAAATCAAAAATATTGGCTGAAAACGACTAAATATCAAGGACTCATTGGGCGAATTGCTGTGGAACTGAAATCGGAATGCTCACTGACAATTGCCTTTTCTGAAAGTCTGATAAACGCCGGAAAAATGACTAAGTCCAAAAAAAATTTTTTTAAACTTTTTTCAATTTTACCCCCGTGGGATATATATTCTAACCACACACATTTGGAACTCTCCTGGGGTACCCTCACACATATTATTCCCTCATTTAGTGGATATTTTCACAAAAAAGTGAAAGTTTCAAAAATCCAGAAAATTGGCTGAAAACGACTAAATATCAAGGACTCATTGGGTGAATCGCTCTGGAATTGAAATCGGTACGCTCACTGACATTTCCCCTATCTGAAAGTCTGATAAACGCCGGAAAAATGACTAAGTCCAAGAAAAAAATTTTTTCAACTTTTTTCAATTTTACCCCCGTGGGATATATATTCTACCCACACACATTTGGAACTCTCCTGGGGTACCGTCACACATATTATTCCATCATTTAGTGGATATTTTCACAAAAAAGGGAAATTTTCAAAAATCCAGAAAATTGGCTGAAAACGACTAAATATCAAGGACTCATTGGGCGAATCGCTCTGGAACTGAAATCGGAACGCTCACTGACATTTCCCCTATCTGAAAGTCTGATAAATGCCGGAAAAATGACTAAGTCTAAAAAAAAATATTATTTCAACTTTTTTCAATTTTACCCCCGTGGGATATATATTCTGCCCACACACATTTGGAACTCTCCTGGGGTACCGTCACACATATTATTCCCTCATTTAGTGGATATTTTCACAAAAAAGTGAAATTTTCAAAAATCCAGAAAATTTTACTGAAAACGACTAAATATCAAGGACTCATTGGGCGAATCGCTCTGGAACTGAAATCGGTACGCTCAGTGACATTTCCCCTATCTGAAAGTCTGATAAACGCCAGAAAAATGACTAAGTAGAAAAAAAAAAATGTTTTCAACTTTTTTCAATTTTACCCACGTGGGATATATATTCTACCCACACACATTTGGAACTTTCCTGGGGTACCCTCACACATATTATTCCCTCATTTAGTGGATATTTTCACAAAAAAGTGAAATTTTCAAAAATCCAGAAAATTGGCTGAAAACGACTAAATATCAAGGACTCATTGGGCGAATCGCTCTGGAACTGAAATCGGAATGCTCACTGACATTTGCCTTTTCTGAAAGTCTGATAAACGCCGGAAAAATGACTAAGTCCGAAAAAAAAAAAATTTCAACTTTTTTCAATTTTACCCCCGTGGGATATATATTCTACCCACACACATTTGGAACTCTCCTGGGGTACCTTCACACATATTATTCCCTCATTTACTGGATATTGTCACAAAAAAGGGAAATTTTCAAAAATCCAAAATTTTGACTGAAAATGTCTAAATGTCAAGGGCTCTTTGGGCGAATCGCTCTGGAACTGAAATCGGAACGCTAACTGACATTTCCCCTATCTGAAAGTCTGATAAACGCCGGAAAAATGACTAAGTCCAAAAAAAAATTTTTTTCATCTTTTTTCAATTTTCCCCTAGTGGGATATATATTCTACCCACACACATTTGGAACTTTCCTGGGGTACCCTCACACATATTATTCCATCATTTAGTGGATATTTTCACAAAAAAGTGAAATTTTCAAAAATCCAGAAAATTGGCTGAAAACGACTAAATATCAAGGACTCATTGGGCGAATCACTCTGGAACTGAAATCGCAATGCTCACTGACATTTCCCCTATCTGAAAGTCTGTTAAATGCCGGAAAAATGAATAAGTCCAAAAAAAAATTTTTTTCAACTTTTTTCAATTTTACCCCCGTGGGATATATATTCTACCCACACACATTTGGAACTCTCCTGGGGTACCCTCACACATATTATTCCATCATTTAGTGAATATTGTCACAAAAAAGTGAAATTTTCAAAAATCCAGAAAATTGGCTGAAAATGACTAAATATCAAGGACTCATTGGGCGAATCGCTCTGGAACTGAAATCGGAACGCTAACTGACATTTCCCCTATCTGAAACTCGGATAAACGCCGGAAAAATGAATAAGTCCAAAAAAAAAATGTTTTCAACTTTTTTAATTTTACCCCCTTGGGATATATATTCTACCCACACACATTTGGAACTCTCCTGGGGTACCGTCACACATATTATTCCATCATTTAGTGGATATTTTCACAAAAAAGTGAAAGTTTCAAAAATCCAGAAAATTGGCTGAAAACGACTAAATATCAAGGACTCATTGGGTGAATCGCTCTGGAATTGAAATCGGTACACTCACTGACATTTCCCCTATCTGAAAGTCTGATAAACGCCGGAAAAATGACTAAGTCCAAGAAAAAAAATTTTTCAACTTTTTTCAATTTTACCCCCGTGGGATATATATTCTACCCACACACATTTGGAACTCTCCTGGGGTACCGTCACACATATTATTCCATCATTTAGTGGATATTTTCACAAAAAAGGGAAATTTTCAAAAATCCAGAAAATTGGCTGAAAACGACTAAATATCAAGGACTCATTGGGCGAATCGCTCTGGAACTGAAATCGGAACGCTCACTGACATTTCCCCTATCTGAAAGTCTGATAAATGCCGGAAAAATGACGAAGTCTAAAAAAAAATATTATTTCAACTTTTTTCAATTTTACCCCCGTGGGATATATATTCTACCCACACACATTTGGAACTCTCCTGGGGTACCCTCACACATATTATTCCCTCATTTAGTGGATATTTTCACAAAAAAGTGAAATTTTCAAAAATCCAGAAAATTTTACTGAAAATGACTAAATATCAAGGACTCATTGGGCGAATTGCTCTGGAACTGAAATCGGTACGCTCACTGACATTTCCCCTATCTGAAAATCTGATAAACGCCGGAAAAATGACTAAGTCCAAAAAAAAATTTTTTTCATCTTTTTTCAATTTTACCCCCATGGGATACATGTTCTACCCATACACATTTGGAACTCTCCTGGGGTACCCTCACACATATTATTCCCTCATTTAGTGGATATTTTCACAAAAAAGTGAAATTTTCAAAAATCCAGAAAATTGGCTGAAAACGACTAAATATCAAGGACTCATTGGGCGAATCGCTCTGGAACTGAAATCGGAATGCTCACTGACATTTGCCTTTTCTGAAAGTCTGATAAACGCCGGAAAAATGACTAAGTCCGAAAAAAAAAAATTTTCAACTTTTTTCAATTTTACCCCCGTGGGATATATATTCTACCCACACACATTTGGAACTCTCCTGGGGTACCTTCACACATATTATTCCCTCATTTACTGGATATTGTCACAAAAAAGGGAAATTTTCAAAAATCCCAAATTTTGACTGAAAATGACTAAATATCAAGGGCTCTTTGGGCGAATCGCTCTGGAACTGAAATCGGAATGCTAACTGACATTTCCCCTATCTGAAAGTCTGATAAACGCCGGAAAAATGACTAAGTCCAAAAAAAAATTTTTTTCATCTTTTTTCAATTTTCCCCTAGTGGGATATATATTCTACCCACACACATTTGGAACTTTCCTGGGGTACCCTCACACATATTATTCCATCATTTAGTGGATATTTTCACAAAAAAGTAAAATTTTCAAAAATCCAGAAAATTGGCTGAAAACGACTAAATATCAAGGACTCATTGGGCGAATCACTCTGGAACTGAAATCGCAATGCTCACTGACATTTCCCCTATCTGAAAGTCTGTTAAATGCCGGAAAAATGAATAAGTCCAAAAAAAAATTTTTTTCGACTTTTTTCAATTTTACCCCCGTGGGATATATATTCTACCCACACACATTTGGAACTCTCCTGGGGTACCCTCACTCATATTATTCCATCATTTAGTGAATATTGTCACAAAAAAGTGAAAATTTCAAAAATCCAAAATATTGGCTGAAAATGACTGAATATCAAGGACTCATTGGGCGAATCACTCTGGAACTGAAATCGGAACGCTCACTGACATTTCCCCTATCTGAAAGTCTGATAAATGCCGGAAAAATGACTAAGTCTATAAAAAAAATTTTTTTCAAATTTTTACAATTTTACCCCTGTGGGATATATATTTTACCCACACACATTTGGAACTCTCCTGGGGTACCCTCACACGTATTATTCCCTCATTTAGTGGATATTTTCACAAAAAAGTGAAATTTTCAAAAAATCCAGAAAATTGGCTGAAAACGAGTAAATATCAAGGACTCATTGGGCGAATCGCTCTGGAACTGAAATCGGAATGCTCACTGACATTTGCCCTATCTGAAAGTCTGATAAACGCCCGAAAAATGACTAAGTCCAAGAAAAAAATTGTTTCAACTTTTTTCAATTTTACCCCCGTGGGATATATATTCTACCCACACACATTTGGAACTCTCCTGGGGTACCCTCACACATATTATTCCCTCATTTAGTGGATATTTTCACAAAAAATTGAAATTTTCAAAAATCCAAAATATTGGCTGAAAATGACTAAATATCAAGGACTCATTGGGCGAATCACTCTGGAACTGAAATCGGAACGCTCACTGACATTTCCCCTATCTGAAAGTCTGATAAATGCCAGAAAAATGACAAAGTCTAGAAAAAAAATTTTTTTCAAATTTTTATAATTTTACCCCTGTGGGATATATATTCTACCCACACACATTTGGAACTCTCCTGGGGTACCCTCACACATATTATTCCCTCATTTAGTGGATATTTTCACAAAAAAGTGAAATTTTCAAAAATCCAGAAAATTGGCTGAAAACGACTAAATATCAAGAACTCATTGGGCAAACCGCTCTGGAACTGAAATTGGAACGCTAACTGACATTTCCCCAATCTGAAAGTCGGATAAACGCCAGAAAAATGACTAAGGCCAAAAAAAATATTTTTTTAACTTTTTTCAATTTTGCCCCGTGGGATATATATTCTACCCACACACATTTGGAACTCTCCTGGGGTACCCTCACACATATTATTCCCTCATTTAGTGGATATTTTCACAAAAAAGTGAAATTTTCAAAAATCCAAAATATTGGCTGAAAACGACTAAATATCAAGGACTCATTGGGCGAACTGCTCTGGAACTGAAATCGGAATGCTCACTGACATTTCCAATATCTGAAAGTCTGATAAACGCCAGAAAAATGACTAAGTCCAAAAAAAAAATGTTTTCAACTTTTTTCAATTTTACCCCCGTGGGATATATATTCTACCCACACACATTTGGAACTCTCCTGGGGTACCCTCACACATATTATTCCCTCATTTAGTGGATATTTTCACAAAAAAGTGAAATTTTCAAAAATCCAAAATATTGGCTGAAAATGACTAAATATCAAGGACTCATTGGGCGAATCACTCTGGAACTGAAATCGGAACGCTCACTGACATTTCCCCTATCTGAAAGTCTGATAAATGCCGGAAAAATGACAAAGTCTAGAAAAAATTTTTTTTTTAAATTTTTACAATTTTATCCCTGTGGGATATATATTCTACCCACACACATTTGGAACTCTCCTGGGGTACCCTCACACATATTATTCCCTCATTTAGTGGATATTTTCACAAAAAAGTGAAATTTTCAAAAATCCAAAATATTGGCTGAAAACGACTAAATATCAAGGACTCATTGGGCGAAACGCTCTGGAACTGAAATCGGAACGCTCACTGACATTTGTCTTATCTGAAAGTCAGATAAATGCCGGAAAAATGACTGAGTCCAAAAAAAAATGTTTTAAACTTTTTTCAATTTAACCCCTGTGGGATATATATTCTACCCACACACATTTGGAACTCTCCTGGGGTACCCTCACACATATTATTCCCTCATTTAGTGGATATTTTCACAAAAAAGTGAAAGTTTCAAAAATCCAGAAAATTGGCTGAAAACGACTAAATATCAAGGACTCAATGGTCGAATCGCTCTGGAACTGAAATCGGAATGCTCACTGACATTTCCCCTATCTGAAAGTCTGATAAACGAAGGAGATATGACTAAGTCCAAGAAAAAAATTTTTTCAACTTTTTTCAATTTTACCCCCGTGGGATATATATTCTACCCACAAACATTTGGAACTCTCCTGGGGTACCCTCACACATATTATTCCCTCATTTAGTGGATATTTTCACAAAAAAGTGAAAGTTTCAAAAATCCAGAAAATTGGCTGAAAACGACTAAATATCAAGGACTCATTGGGTGAATCGCTCTGGAACTGAAATCGGAACGCTCACTGACATTTCCCCTATCTGAAAGTTTGATAACCGCCGGAAAAATGACTAAGTCCAAAAAAAAAATGTTTTCAACTTTTTTCAATTTTACCCACGTGGGATATATATTCTACCCACACACATTTGGAACTCTCCTGGGGAACCCTCACACATATTATTCCCTCATTTAGTGGATATTTTCACAAAAAAGTGAAATTTTCAAAAATCCTGAAAATTGGCTGAAAACGACAAAATATCAAGGACTCATTGGGCGAATTGCTCTGGAACTGAAATCGGAATGCTCACTGACATTTCCCCAATCTGACAGTCTGATAAACGCTGGAAAAATGACAGTCCAAAAAAAAAATAGTTTCAACTTTTTTCAATTTTGCCCCCGTGGGATATATATTCTACCCACACACATTTGGAACTCTCCTGGGGTACACTTAGACATATTATTCCCTCATTTAGTGGATATTTTCACAAAAAAGTGAAAGTTTCAAAAATCCCGAAAATTGGCTGAAAACGACTAAATATCAAAGACTCCTTGGGCGAATCGCTCTGGAACTGAAATCGGAACACTCACTAACATTTCCCCTATCTGAAAGTCTGATAAACGCCGGAAAAATAAATAAGTCCAAAAATAATTTTTTTTCAACTATTTTCAATTTAACCCCTGTGGGATATATATTCTACCCACACACATTTGGAACTCTCCTGGGGTACCCTCACACATATTATTCCCTCATTTAGTGGATATTTTCACAAAAAAGTGAAATTTTCAAAAATCCAGAAAATTGGCTGAAAACGGCTGAATATCAAGGAATCATTGGGTGAATCGCTCTGGAACTGAAATCGGAACGCTCACTGACATTTCCCCTATTTGAAAGTCTGATAAACGAAGGAGATATGACTAAGTCCAAGAAAAAATTTTTTTCAACTTTTTTCAATTTTACCCCCGTGGGATATATATTCTACCCACACACATTTGGAACTCTCCTGGGGTACCCTCACACATATTATTCCCACATTTAGTGGATATTTTCACAAAAAAGTGAAAGTTTCAAAAATCCAGAAAATTGGCTGAAAACGACTAAATATCAGGGACTCATTGGGTGAATAGCTCTGGAACTGAAATCGGAATGCTCACTTACATTTCCCCTATCTGAAAGTCTGATAAACGCTGGAAAAATGACAGTCCAAAAAAAAAATTGTTTCAACTTTTTTCAATTTTGCCCCCGTGGGATATATATTCTACCCACACACATTTGGAACTATCCTGGGGTACCCTCACACATATTATTCCCTCATTTAGTGGATATTTTCACAAAAAAAGTGAAATTTTCGAAAATCCAGAAAATTGGCTGAAAACGGCTAAATATCAAGGAATCATTGGGCGAATCGCTCTGGAACTGAAATCGGAACGCTCACTGACATTTCCCCTATCTGAAAGTCTGTTAAACGCCGGAAAAATGACTAAGTAAAAAAAAAATTTTTTAAACTTTTTTCAATTTTACCCCCGTGGGATATATATTCTACCCACACACATTTGAAACTCTCCTGGGGTACCCTCACACATATTATTCCCTCATTTAGTGGATATTTTCACAAAAAAAGTGAAATTTTCAAAAATCCAGAAAATTGGCTGAAAACGACTAAATATCAAGGACTCATTGGGCAAATCACTCTGGAACTGAAATTGGAAGGCTAACTGACATTTCCCCTATGTGAAAGTCGGATAAACGCCGGAAAAATGACTAAGTCCAAAAAAAAATTGTTTTCAACTTTTTTATATTTTACCCCCGTGGGATATATATTCTACCCACACACATTTGGAACTCGCCTGGGGTACCCTCACACATATTATTCCCTCATTTAGTGGATATTTTCACAAAAAAGTGAAATTTTCAAAAATCCAAAATATTGGCTGAAAACGACTAAATATCAAGGACTCATTGGGCGAATTGCTCTGGAGCTGAAATCGGAATGCTCACTGACATTTCCAATATCTGAAAGTCTGATAAACGCCAGAAAAATGACTAAGTCCAAAAAAAAAATGTTTTCAACTTTTTTCAATTTTACCCCCGTGGGATATATATTCTACCCACACACATTTGGAACTCTCCTGGGGTACCCTCACACATATTATTCCCTCATTTAGTGGATATTTTCAGAAAAAAGTGAAATTTTCAAAAATCCAAAATATTGGCTGAAAATGACTAAATATCAAGGACTCATTGGGCGAATCACTCTGGAACTGAAATCGGAACGCTCACTGACATTTCCCCTATCTGAAAGTCTGATAAACGAAGGAGATATGACTAAGTCAAAGAAAAAAATGTTTTCAACTTTTTTCAATTTAACCCCTGTGGGATATATATTCTACCCACACACATTTGGAACTCTCCTGGGGTACCCTCACACATATTATTCCCTCATTTAGTGGATATTTTCACAAAAAAGTGAAATTTTCAAAAATCCACAAAATTGGCTGAAAACGGCTGAATATCAAGGAATCATTGGGCGAATCGCTCTGGAACTGAAATCGGAACGCTCACTGACATTTCCCCTATCTGAAAGTCTGATAACCGCCGGAAAAATGACTAAGTCCAAAAAAAAAATGTTTTCAACTTTTTTCAATTTTACCCACGTGGGATATATATTCTACCCACACACATTTGAAACTCTCCTGGGGTACCCTCACACATATTATTCCCTCATTTAGTGGATATTTTCACAAAAAAGTGAAATTTTCAAAAAATCCAGAAAATTGGCTGAAAACGGCTAAATATCAAGGAATCATTGGGAGAATTACTCTGGAACTGAAATCGGAATGCTCACTAACATTTCCCCTATCTGAAAGTCTGTTAAACGCCAGACAAATGACTAAGGCCCAAAAAAATATTTTTTTAACTTTTTTCAATTTTGCCCCCATGGGATATATATTCTACCCACACACATTTGGAACTCTCCTGGGGTACCCTCACACATATTATTCCCTCATTTAGTGGATATTTTCACAAAAAAGTGAAATTTTCAAAAATCCAGAAAATTGGAAAGGACTCATTGGGCGAATCGCTCTGGAACTGAAATCAGAACACTCACTGACATTTCCCCTATCTGAAAGTCTGATAAACGCTGGAAAAATGAATAAGTCTAAAAAAAAATTTTTTTTCAACTTTTTTCAATTTAACCCCTGTGGGATATATATTCTACCCACACACATTTGGAACTCTCCTGGGGTACCCTCACACATATTATTCCCTCATTTAGTGGATAATTTCACAAAAAAGTGAAATTTTCAAAAATCCAAAATATTGGCTGAAAACGACTAAATATCAAGGACTCAATGGTCGAATCGCTCTGGAACTGAAATCGGAATGCTCACTGACATTTCCCCTATCTGAAAGTTTGATAAACGAAGGAGATATGACTAAGTCCAAGAAAAATTTTTTTTCAACTTTTTTCAATTTAACCCCTGTGGGATATATATTCTACCCACACACATTTGGAACTCTCCTGGGGTACCCTCACACATATTATTCCCTCATTTAGTGGATATTTTCACAAAAAACTGAAATTTTCAAAAATCCAGAAAATTGGCTGAAAACGGCTGAATATCAAGGAATCATTGGGCGAATCGCTCTGGAACTGAAATCGGAACGCTCACTGACATTTCCCCTTTCTGAAAGTCTGTTAAACGCCGGAAAAAAGACTAAGTAAAAAAAAAATTTTTTTTTTACTTTTTTCAATTTTACCCCCGTGGGATATATATTCTACCCACACACATTTGGAACTCTCCTGGGGTACCCTCACACATATTATTCCCTCATTTAGTGGATATTTTCACAAAAAAGTGAAATTTTCAAAAATCCAGAAAATTGGCTGAAAACGACTGAATATCAAGGACTCATTGGGCGAATCGCTCTGGAACTGAAATCGGAATGCTCACTGACATTTCCCCAAACTGAAAGTCTGATAAACGCTGGAAAAATGACAGTCCAAAAAAAAAATTGTTTCAACTTTTTTTAATTTTGCCCCCGTGGGATATATATTCTACCCACACACATTTGGAACTCTCCTGGGGTACCCTCACACATATTATTCCCTCATTTAGTGGATATTTTCACAAAAAAGTGAAAGTTTCAAAAATCCAGAAAATTGGCTGAAAACGACTAAATATCAAAGACTTCGTGGGCGAATCGCTCTGGAACTGAAATCGGAACACTCACTGACATTTCCCCTATCTGAAAGTCTGATAACCGCCGGAAAAATGACTAAGTCCAAAAAAAAAATGTTTTCAACTTTTTTCAATTTTACCCACGTGGGATATATATTCTACCCACACACATTTGAAACTCTCCTGGGGTACCCTCACACATATTATTCCCTCATTTAGTGGATATTTTCACAAAAAAGTGAAATTTTCAAAAATCCAGAAAATTGGCTGAAAACGGCTAAATATCAAGGAATCATTGGGAGAATTACTCGGGAACTGAAATCGGAATGCTCACTAACATTTCCCCTATCTGAAAGTCTGTTAAACGCCAGACAAATGACTAAGGCCCAAAAAAATATTTTTTTAACTTTTTTCAATTTTGCCCCCATGGGATATATATTCTACCCACACACATTTGGAACTCTCCTGGGGTACCCTCACACATATTATTCACTCATTTAGTGGATATTTTCACAAAAAAGTGAAATTTTCAAAAATCCAGAAAATTGGCTGAAAACGACTAAATATCAAGGACTCATTGGGCGAATCGCTCTGGAACTGAAATCGGAATGCTCACTGACATTTCCCCAAACTGAAAGTCTGATAAACGCTGGAAAAATGACAGTCCAAAAAAAAAATTGTTTCAACTTTTTTTAATTTTGCCCCCGTGGGATATATATTCTATCCACACACATTTGGAACTCTCCTGGGGTACCCTCACACATATTATTCCCTCATTTAGTGGATATTTTCACAAAAAAGTGAAAGTTTCAAAAATCCAGAAAATTGGCTGAAAACGACTAAATATCAAAGACTCCTTGGGCGAATCGCTCTGGAACTGAAATCGGAACACTCACTGACATTTCCCCTATCTGAAAGTCTGATAAACGCCGGAAAAATGAATAAGTCTAAAAAAAAATTTGTTTTCAACTTTTTTCAATTTAACCCCTGTGGGATATATATTCTACCCACACACATTTGGAACTCTCCTGGGGTACCCTCACACATATTATTCCCTCATTTAGTGAATATTTTCACAAAAAAGTGAAATTTTCAAAAATCCAGAAAATTGGCTGAAAATGGCTAAATATGAAGGAATCATTGGGCGAATCGCTCTGGAACTGAAATAGGAACACTCACTGACATTTCTCCTATCTGAAAGTCTGATAAAGGCCGGAAAAATGACTAAGTCCAAAAATAAATTTTTTTCAACTTTTTTCAATTTAACCCCCGTGGGATATATATTCTACCCACACACATTTGGAACTCTCCTGGGGTACCCTCACACATATTATTCCCTCATTTAGTGGATATTTTCACAAAAAAGTGAAATTTTCAAAAATTCTGAAAATTGACTGAAAACTATGAATTGTCAAGGACTCATTGGGCGAATCGCTCCGGAACTGAAATCGGAACGCTCTCTGACATTTCCTCTATCTGAAAGTCTGATAAGCGCCGGAAAAATGACTAAGTCCAAAAAAATTTTTTTTTCAATTTTACCCCCGTGGGATATATATTCTACCCACACACATTTGGAACTCTCCTGGGGTTCCCTCACACATATTATTCCCTCATTTAGTGGATATTTTCAGAAAAAAGTAAAATTTTCAAAAATCCAGAAGACTGGCTGAAAACTACTAAATAGCAAGGACTCATGGGGCGAATCGCTCTGGAACTGATATCGGAATGTTCACTGACATTTCCCCTATCTGAAAGTCTGATAAACGCCAGAAAAATGACTAAGTCCAAAAAAAAAATTGTTTCAACTTTTTTCAATTTTACCTACCGTCTGATATATATTCTACATACATACATTTGGAACTTTCCTCGGGTACCCTCACACATATTATTCCCTCATTTAGTGGATATTTTCACAAAAAAAGTAACATTTTCAAAAATCCAGAAAATTGGCTGAAAACGACAAAATATCAAGTACTCATAGGGCGAATCGCTCTGTAACTGAAATCGGAACGCACACAGACATTTCCCCTTTCTGAAAGTCTGATAAACGCCGGAAAAATGACTAAGTCCAAAAAAAAAATTGTTTCAACTTTTTTCAATTTTACCTACCGTCTGATATATATTCTACCCACACACATTTGGAAGTCTCCTGGGGTACCCTCACACATATTATTCACTCATTTTGTGGATATTTTCACAAAAAAGTAAAATTTTCAAAAATCCAGAAAATTCGCTGAAAACGACTAAATATCAAGGACTCATTGGGCGAATCGCTCTGGAACTGAAATCGGAACGCTCACTGACATTTCCCCTATCTGAAAGTTTGATAAACGCCGGAAAAATGACTAAGTCCAAAAAAAAAATTGTTTCAACTTTTTTCAATTTTACCCCCCCGTCTGATATATATTCTACCCACACACATATGGAACTCTCCTGGGGTACCCTCACACATATTATTCCCTCATTTAGTGGATATTTTCACAAAAAAGTGAAATTTTCAAATATCCAAAACATTGGCTGAAAACGACTAAATATCAAGGACTCATGGGGCGAATCGCTCTGGAACTGATATCGGAATGTTCAATGACATTTCCCCTATCTGAAAGTCTGATAAACGGCGGAAAAATGACTAAGTCCAAAAAAAAAATTTTTTCAACTTTTTTAAATTTTACCCCCGTGGGATATATATTCTACCCACACACATTTGGAACTCTCCTGGGGTACCCTCACACATATTATTCCCTAATTTTGTGGATATTTTCACAAAAAAGTGAAATTTTCAAAAATCCAGAAAATTGGCTGAAAACGACTAAATATCAAGGACTCATTGGGCGAATCGCTCTGGAACTGAAATCGGAACGCTCACTGACATTTCCCCAATCTGAAAGTCTGATAAACGCCGGAAAAATGACAAAGTCCCCAAAAAATTTTTTTTCAACTTTTTTCAATTTTACCCCCGTGGGATACATATTCTACACACACACATTTGGAACTCTCCTGGGGTACCCTCACACATATTATTCCCTCATTTAGTGGATATTTTCACAAAAAAGTAAAATTTTCAAAAATCCAGAAAATTGGCTGAAAACGACTAAATATCAAGGACTCATTGGGCGAATCGCTCCGGAACTGAAATCGGAACGCACACTGACATTTCCTCTATCTTAAAGTCTGATAAGCGCCGGAAAAATGACTAAGTCCAAAAAAATTTTTTTTTCAATTTTACCCCCGTGGGATATATATTCTACCCACACACATTTGGAACTCTCCTGGGGTACCCTCACACATATTATTCCCTCATTTAGTGGATATTTTCACAAAAAGGTGAAATTTTCAAATATCCAAAATATTTTACTGAAAACGACTAAATATCAAGGACTCATGGGGCGAATCGCTCTGGAACTGATATCGGAATGTTCACTGACATTTCCCCTATCTAAAAGTCTGATAAATGCTGGAAAAATGATTAAGTAAAAAAAAAACATTTTTTTCAACTTTTTTCAATTTTACCCCCGTGGGATATATATTCTACCCACACACATTTGGAACTCTCCTGGGGTACCCTCACACATATTATTCCCTCATTTAGTGGATATTTTCACAAAAAAGAATGCTCACTCCCTAGCTCACTCCCTATCTAAAAGTCTGATAAATGCTGGAAAAATGATTAAGTAAAAAAAAAAATTTTTTTCAACTTTTTTCAATTTTAACCCTGTGGAATATATATTCTACCAACACACATTTGGAACTCTCCTGGGGTACCCTCACACATATTATTCCCTCATTTAGTGGATATTTTCACAAAAAAGTGAAATTTTCAAAAATCCAGAAAATTGGCTGAAAACTACTAAATATCAAGGACTCATTGGGCGAATCGCTCCGGAACTGAAATCTGAACGCTCACTGACATTTCCCCTATCTGAAAGTCTGATAAGCGCCGGAAAAATTACTAAGTCCAAAAAATTTTTATTTTTTATTTTACCCCCGTGGGATATATATTCTACCCACACACATTTGGAACTCTCCTGGGGTACCCTCACACCTCTTATTCCCTCATTTAGTGGATATTTTCACAAAAAAGTGAAATTTTCAAAAATCCAGAAAATTGGCTGAAAACGACTAAATTTCAAGGAATCACTGGGCGAATCGCTCTGGAACTGAAATCGGAACGCTCACTGACATTTCCCCTATCTGAAAGTCTTAGAAATGCTGGAAAAATGACTAAGTCCAAAAAAAAATTTTTTTTCAACTGTTTTCAATTTTACCCCCCCTCTGATATATATTCTACCCACACACATTTGGAACTCTCCTGGGGTACCCTCACACATATTATTCCCTCATTTAGTGGATATTTTCACAAAAAAGTGAAATTTTCAAAAATTCAGAAAATTGCCTGACAACGACGAAATATCAAGGATTCATTGGGCGAATCGCTCTGGAACTGAAATCAGAACACGCACTGACATTTCCCCTATCTGAAAGTCTGATAAACGCCCGAAAAATGACTACGTCTAAAAAAAAAAATGTTTCAACTTTTTTTCAATTTTACCCCCCGTGTGATATATATTCTACCCACACACATTTGGAACTCTCCTGGGGTACCCTCACACACATTATTCCTTCATTTAGTGGATATTTTCATAAAAAAGTAAAATTTTCAAAAATCCAGAAAATTGGCTGAAAACACCTAAATATCAAGGACTCATTGGGCGAATCGCTCTGGAACTGAAATCGGAACGCTCACTCCCTAGCTCACTCCCTATCTGAAAGTCTGCTAAATGCCAGAAAAATGAATAAGTACAAAAAATATTTTTTTCAACTTTTTTCAATTTTACCCCCGTGGGATATATATTCTACCCGCACACATTTGGAACTCTCCTGGGGTACCCTCACACATATTATTCCCTAATTAAGTGGATATTTTCACAAAAAAGTGAAATTTTCAAAAATTCTGAAAATTGCCTGAAAACGACTAAATATCAAGGACTCATTGGGCGAATCGCTCTGGAACTGAAATCGGAATGCTCACTGACATTTCCCCTATCTGAAAGTCTGATAAACGCCAGAAAAATGACTAAGTCCAAAAAAAATGTTTTCAACTTTTTTCAATTTTAATCCTGTTTGATAAATATACTACCCACACACATTTTGAACTCTCCTGGGGTACAGTCACACATATTATTCCCTCATTTAGTGAATATTTTCACAAAAAAGTGAAATTTTGAAAAATTCAGAAAATTGCCTAACAACGGTGAAATATCAAGGACTCATTGGGCGAATCGCTCTGGAACTGAAATCAGAACGCTCACTCCCTAGCTCACTCCCTCTCTGAAAGCCTGATAAACACCGGAAAAATGACCAAAAATAAAAAATTTTCAACTTTTTTCAATTTTAATCCTGTTTGATATATATTCTACCCACACACATTTGGAACTCTCCTGGGGTGCCCTCACATATTATTACCTCATTTAGTGGATATTTTCACAAAAAAGTGAAATTTTCAAAAATCCAGAAAATTGGCTGAAAACGAGTAAATATCAAGGACTCATTGGGCGAACTGCTCTGGAACTGAAATCGGAACGCTCACTGACATTTCCCCTATCTGAAAGACAGATAAACGCTGGAAAAATGACTAAGTCCAAAAAATAATTTTTTTCAACTTTTTTCAATTTTAATCCTGTTTGATATATATTCTACCCACACACATTTGGAACTCTCCTGGGGTATCCTCACACATATTATTCCCTCATTTAGTGGATATTTTCACAAAAAAGTGAAATTTTCAAAAATCCAGAAAATTGGCTGAAAATGACTAAATATCAAGGACTCATTGGGGGAATCGCTCTGGAACTGAAATCAGAACGCTCACTGATATTTCCCCTATCTGAAAGTCTGATAAACGCCGGAAAAATGACTAAGTCCAAAAAAAATTTTTTTGAAACTTTTTTCAATTTTACCCCCGTGGGATATATATTCTACCCACACACATTTGGAACTCTCCTGGGGTACCCTCACACATATTATTCCCTCATTTAGAGGATATTTTCACAAAAAAGTGAAATTTTCAAAAATTCAAAAAATTGCCTGACAACGACGAAATATCAAGGACTCATTGGGCGAATCGCTCTGGAACTGACATCAGAACGCTCACTCCCTAGGTCACTCCCTATCTGAAAGTCTGATAAACGCCGGAGAAATGACTAAGTCCAAAAAAAAAATTTTTTCAACTGTTTTCAATTTTACCCCCCGTCTGAAATATATTCTACCGACACACATTTGGAACTCTCCTGGGGTACCCTCACACATATTATTCCCTCATTTAGTGGATATTTTCACAAAAAAGTAAAATTTTCAAAAATCCAGAAAATTGTCTGAAAACGACTAAATATCAAGGACTCATTGGGCGAATTGCTCTGTAATTGAAATCGGAACGCTTACTGACATTTCCCTAATCTGAAAGTCTGATAAACGCCGGAAAAATGACTAAGTCCAAAAATAAATTTTTTTAAACTTTTTTCAATTTTACCCCCGTGGGATATATATTCTACCCACACACTTTTGGAACTCTCCTGGGGTACCCTCACACATATTATTCCCTCATTTAGTGGATATTTTCACAAAAAAGTGAAATTTTCAAAAATCCAGAAAATTCGCTGAAAACGACTAAATTTCAAGGACTCATTGGGCGAATCGCTCTGGAACTGAAATCGGAACGCTCACTGACATTTCCCCTATCTGAAAGTCTTATAAACGTTGGAAAAATGACTAAGTCCAAAAAAAAATTTTTTTTAACTGTTTTCAATTTTACCCCCCGTCTGATATATATTCTACCCACACACATTTGGAACTCTCCTGGGGTACCCTCACACATATTATTCCCTCATTTAGTGGATATTTTCACAAAAAAGTGAAATTTTCAAAAATCCAAAATGTTGGCTGAAAACGACTAAATATCAAGGACTCATGGGGCGAATAGCTCTGGAACTGATATCGGAATGCTCACTGACATTTCCCCTATCTGAAAGTCTGCTAAACGTCGGAAAAATGACTAAGTCCAAAAAAAAATTTTTTTCAACTTTTTTCAATTTTACCCCCGTGGGATACATATTCTACACACACACATTTGGAACTCTCCTGGGGTACCCTCACACATATTATTCCCTCATTTAGTGGATATTTTCACAAAAAAGTGAAATTTTCAAAAATCCAGAAAATTGGCTGAAAACGACTAAATATCAAGGACTCATTGGGCGAATCGCTCTGGAACTGAAATCGGAACGCTCACTGACATTTCCCCTATCTGAAAGTCTTATCAACGCTGGAAAAATGACTAAGTCTAAAAAAAAATTTTTTTCAATTTTACCCCCGTGGGATACATATTCTACACACACACATTTGGAACTCTCCTGGGGTACCCTCACACATATTATTCCCTCATTTAGTGGATATTTTCACAAAAAAGTGAAATTTTCAAAAATCCAAAATATTGCCTGAAAACGACTAAATATCAAGGACTCATTGGGCGAATCGTTCTGGAACTGAAATCTAACGCTCACTGACATTTCCCCTATCTGAAAGTGTTATCAACGCTGGAAAAATGACTAAGTCCAAAAAAAATTTTTTTTAAACTTTTTTCAATTTTACCCCCGTGGGATACATATTCTACACACACACATTTGGAACTCTCCTGGGGTACCCTCACATATTATTCCCTCATTTAGTGGATAGTTTCACAAAAAAGTGAAATTTTCAAAAATCAAGAAAATTGGCTGAAAACGATTAAATATCAAGGACTCATTGGCCGAATCGCTCTGGAACTGAAATCGGAAGCCTCACTGACATTTCCCCTATCTGAAAGTCTGATAAACGCCGGAAAAATGACTAAGTCCAAAAATAATTTTTTTTCAACTTTTTTCAATTTTACCGCCCGTCTGATATATATTCTACCCACACACATTTGGAACTCTCCTGGGGTACCCTCACACATATTGTTCCCTCATTTAGTGGATATTTTCACAAAAAAGTGAAATTTTCAAAAATCCAGAAAATTGGCTGAAAACTACTAAATTTCAAGGACTCATTGGGCGAATCGCTCTGGAACTGAAATCGGAACGCTCACTGACATTTCCCCTATCTGAAAGTCTTATAAACGTTGGAAAAATGACTAGGTCCCAAAAAAAATTTTTTTCAACTTTTTTCAATTTTACCCCCGTGGGATATATATTCTACCCACACACATTTGGAACTCTCCTGGGGTACCCTCACACATATTATTCCCCCATTTAGTGGATATTTTCACAAAAAAGTGAAATTTTCAAAAATCCAGAAAATTGGCTGAAAACGACTAAATTTCAAGGACTGATTGGGCGAATCGCTCTCGAACTGAAATCGGAACGCTCACTGACATTTCCCCTATCTGAAAGTCTTATAAACGCTGGAAAAATGACTTAAGTCCAAAAAAAAAATTTTTTCAACTGTTTTCAATTTTACCCCCCGTCTGATATATATTCTACCCACACACATTTGGAACTCTCCTGGGGTACCCTCACACATATTATTCCCTCATTTAGTGAATAGTTTCACAAAAAAGTGAAATTTTCAAAAATCCCGAAAATTCGCTGAAAACGACTAAATATCAAGGACTCATTGGGTGAATCGCTCTGTAACTGAAATCGGAATGCTCACTGGTCTGGAGTTGGGACCCGGTCCTATTTGTCTACCCTTTTATATGCATTACTTCAACTTTGATATACAGTAAGGTTTTTAATATAGGCAGTATAGGTACCGTCCCAATTTAGGGTCACCTTGCCGCTGGTGGGACGGCTTGTATACTTTTTTTGATCAAAAATAGTTCACTAAGTACCCTATATTTATTATGCAATTTTGCTTTACATTTATATATAATTATGGTAGGGTATGAGATATATTTTTGTCTTGCTTCTTTTTTGCTAGTGTGAACATGCCTCTGTTTCTTGTATGTCTGCCATCTTAGACCTCAGTTCACATTGTCTGGTTTTTTGACTTGTTTGCATTCTGTGCAATTTAAGGGTGTGGCATGCCCTTTGTTGAGCTGATTGGTATATATGTAGCTTACCACGGGCCTAGGTGGTCTGGAGTTGGGACCCGGTCCTATTTGTCTACCCTTTTATATGCATTACTTCAACTTTGATATACAGTAAGGTTTTTAATATAGGCAGTATAGGTACCGTCCCAATTTAGGGTCACCTTGCCGCTGGTGGGACGGCTTGTATACTTTTTTTGATCAAAAATAGTTCACTAAGTACCCTATATTTATTATGCAATTTTGCTTTACATTTATATATAATTATGGTAGGGTATGAGATATATTTTTGTCTTGCTTCTTTTTTGCTAGTGTGAACATGCCTCTGTTTCTTGTATGTCTGCCATCTTAGACCTCAGTTCACATTGTCTGGTTTTTTGACTTGTTTGCATTCTGTGCAATTTAAGGGTGTGGCATGCCCTTTGTTGAGCTGATTGGTATATATGTAGCTTACCACGGGCCTAGGTGGTCTGGAGTTGGGACCCGGTCCTATTTGTCTACCCTTTTATATGCATTACTTCAACTTTGATATACAGTAAGGTTTTTAATATAGGCAGTATAGGTACCGTCCCAATTTAGGGTCACCTTGCCGCTGGTGGGACGGCTTGTATACTTTTTTTGATCAAAAATAGTTCACTAAGTACCCTATATTTATTATGCAATTTTGCTTTACATTTATATATAATTATGGTAGGGTATGAGATATATTTTTGTCTTGCTTCTTTTTTGCTAGTGTGAACATGCCTCTGTTTCTTGTATGTCTGCCATCTTAGACCTCAGTTCACATTGTCTGGTTTTTTGACTTGTTTGCATTCTGTGCAATTTAAGGGTGTGGCATGCCCTTTGTTGAGCTGATTGGTATATATGTAGCTTACCACGGGCCTAGGTGGTCTGGAGTTGGGACCCGGTCCTATTTGTCTACCCTTTTATATGCATTACTTCAACTTTGATATACAGTAAGGTTTTTAATATAGGCAGTATAGGTACCGTCCCAATTTAGGGTCACCTTGCCGCTGGTGGGACGGCTTGTATACTTTTTTTGATCAAAAATAGTTCACTAAGTACCCTATATTTATTATGCAATTTTGCTTTACATTTATATATAATTATGGTAGGGTATGAGATATATTTTTGTCTTGCTTCTTTTTTGCTAGTGTGAACATGCCTCTGTTTCTTGTATGTCTGCCATCTTAGACCTCAGTTCACATTGTCTGGTTTTTTGACTTGTTTGCATTCTGTGCAATTTAAGGGTGTGGCATGCCCTTTGTTGAGCTGATTGGTATATATGTAGCTTACCACGGGCCTAGGTGGTCTGGAGTTGGGACCCGGTCCTATTTGTCTACCCTTTTATATGCATTACTTCAACTTTGATATACAGTAAGGTTTTTAATATAGGCAGTATAGGTACCGTCCCAATTTAGGGTCACCTTGCCGCTGGTGGGACGGCTTGTATACTTTTTTTGATCAAAAATAGTTCACTAAGTACCCTATATTTATTATGCAATTTTGCTTTACATTTATATATAATTATGGTAGGGTATGAGATATATTTTTGTCTTGCTTCTTTTTTGCTAGTGTGAACATGCCTCTGTTTCTTGTATGTCTGCCATCTTAGACCTCAGTTCACATTGTCTGGTTTTTTGACTTGTTTGCATTCTGTGCAATTTAAGGGTGTGGCATGCCCTTTGTTGAGCTGATTGGTATATATGTAGCTTACCACGGGCCTAGGTGGTCTGGAGTTGGGACCCGGTCCTATTTGTCTACCCTTTTATATGCATTACTTCAACTTTGATATACAGTAAGGTTTTTAATATAGGCAGTATAGGTACCGTCCCAATTTAGGGTCACCTTGCCGCTGGTGGGACGGCTTGTATACTTTTTTTGATCAAAAATAGTTCACTAAGTACCCTATATTTATTATGCAATTTTGCTTTACATTTATATATAATTATGGTAGGGTATGAGATATATTTTTGTCTTGCTTCTTTTTTTTTTTTTTTTTTTTAAGCTGGTCCTTAGACAGACTGACAGGAGTTGGAAGGCAGACCGTCGGACCTCAGGCAAGCAGGCAGGTAGAAGATGTGCGCTCCCAGGTGAGCGGGCAAGCTGGTCCTTAGACAGACTGACAGGAGTTGGAAGGCAGACTGTCGGACCTCAGGCTAGCAGGCAGGTAGCAGGATATCAGGCAGGAATTAGACAGCAGACTGGCAGGAATCTGGCAGGTATCTGGCAGGTAACTGGCAACGGGACCTGAGGGCTGAAGCAGAGTAGTGAACAGTGCTACAACATTGCTCGGGCACCTCCATTTTGGAGGAGGTGCCTTTTATATGGGAGGTCCTCCGGCAATTGGCCGGGGACTCCTTAGGACGGCGCGCGCGGTCCTTTTAAGAGAGGGGGAGCACGCGCGCGCGCGCCCTAAGCACACTGCCGGGGAAGGAGCGCGTGCCGGAAGCAGCGGGGAGAGAAGCGCTGGAGGACGCCGCGCCAGAAGCGGGGAGGTGAGAGGGACGGCGTCTCTGCCTAGAACGGGGCAGAGACGCCAATGCTACAGTACCCCCCCTTTAGGCCCCCTCTTTTTTTGGCCAGAAAGAAATTTCTCAAGGAGAAGCGGGGCGTTGATGTTCTCCCTGGGTTCCCAAGTTCTCTCCTCAGGACCAAACCCCTTCCAATCTACCAGAAAAAAGGTTTTTCCTCTTACCCTCTTGGAGGCCAGAATACTCTCTACCTCAAAGATGTCATCAGCGGAAACCGGAGCAGGAGGGGCACCTGGATTTTTGGAAAAAAAGTTAAAGACAACGGGTTTGAGGAGAGATACGTGGAAGGAGTTGTGGATCCGTATGGTGGCCGGGAGTTTTAATTTGTAGGCCACAGGGTTAATTTGCCTGAGGACTTCGAAGGGGCCGATGAATCGAGGACCCAACTTGTAGGAGGGTACTTTGAGCCGCACATGTTTGGATGAGAGCCAAACCTTGTCTCCCGGACGGAATTGGGGCGGATCCAGACGTCTCTTATCAGCATATTTCTTCATCCGCTCAGAGGAGAGAAGAAGAGCGGACCTGGTACTCTCCCAAATTGTAGAAAATTCGCTGACAAGAGACTCCGCAGCAGGGTTGTCCACAGAAACGGAGACAGGAAGTGGAATCCGGGGATGTTGGCCACCAACTATAAAGAACGGGGATTTGGAAGAGGACTCGCTCTCATGGTTGTTATAAGAGAACTCGGCCCATGGTAGAAGATCCACCCAGTCCGAGTGGTGAGCATCAACGAAGTGCCGGAGGTAGCTGGTCAAGATCTGATTGATCCGCTCCACTTGACCATTGGACTGAGGGTGGTAAGCGGAGGAGAAATCCAGGGTAATGTCCAGCAGCTTACATGTGGCTCTCCAGAAGCGAGAGGTGAACTGAACCCCACGATCCGACACGATGTGGAGGGGCAGACCATGGAAACGGAAGATGTGGCGGATAAAGTCTTTAGCCAGCTCGGGTGCGGATGGAAGACCAGGCAGGGGAATGAAGTGGGCAATCTTAGAAAAACGGTCAGCGACAACCCAAATGACAGTACAACCGGCAGAAACTGGAAGGTCGGTGATAAAGTCCATAGCGATGTGTTGCCAAGGAGCAGCAGGTACGGGAAGGGGCAGGAGATGGCCGGCAGGTAGATGTCGGGGAACTTTGTTACGGGCACAAGATGAACAGGCCGCGACGAAGTCTACCACGTCCTTACGCAGGGTAGGCCACCAGTAATGCCGGGTAATAAGTTGGAAGGTCTTCTTTTGGCCAGCATGGCCAGCTAGTTTAGAAGAATGTCCCCAGCGAAGAACCCTCTCCCAATCTGGCACAGCTACGAACGTCTTACCGGGTGGAAGACGAGTCATATCCAAGGGGGCCACATTCATCACCTTGGAGGAGTCGATGATGTGCGTAGGTTCCTCCTCTTGATCGGAGGACAGGAAGGACCGGGACAAGGCATCAGCTTTGACGTTCTTGTCCGCCGGACGGAAATGAAGAATGAAGTCGAAGCGGGCAAAAAACAACGACCACCGGGCCTGCCGAGGATTGAGTCTCTGGGCATTTTGGAGATATGCCAGGTTTTTGTGATCCGTGTAGATAATTACCGGGTAGAGAGCCCCTTCAAGCAGATAGCGCCACTCTCCCAGTGCCAATTTGATGGTTAGCAATTCACGGTCTCCTATGGAGTAGTTGCGCTCCGACGAGGAGAAGATTTTGGAGAAGAAGCCGCACGTTACCATTCTCCCGGTAGAAGACTTCTGGGTGAGCACCGCTCCGGCTCCGGAGGAGGAGGCATCAACCTCCAGGTAGAATTGTTTATTACAGTCCGGACGGTGCAGGACGGGAGTAGAGGCGAAGGCTTTCTTTAGGGAAAGGAAGGCCTCCTCGGCTTCAGGCGACCATGTCCTGGGGTTAGCCCCCTTACAGGTAAGTGCAGATATGGGAGCAGTCCGAGACGAGAAGTGTGGGATGAAAAGACGATAGTAATTAGCGAAGCCCAGGAATCGCTGTATCGCCTTCAAACCTTCAGGACGAGGCCATTTTAGAACGGAAGAGAGCTTCTCGGCATCCATTTGCAGACCTGTTTGGGAGATGACATAGCCCAAGAACGGAAGGGAGGTCTGATCGAAGAGGCACTTCTCGTATTTGGCATAAAGGTGGTTCTGCCGAAGCCTAAGCAGGACCTGACGAACATCCCTCCGGTGTGTGGGGAGATCCGGAGAGAAGACCAAGATATCGTCCAGGTATACCACTACGCAGGAGTACAGGAGGTCACGGAAGATGTCGTTGACTAGTTCCTGAAAGACCGCGGGAGCATTACAGAGACCGAAGGGCATCACAAGGTACTCGTAGTGACCGTCCCGGGTATTGAATGCCGTCTTCCACTCGTCTCCTTGACGGATACGGACCAGATTATACGCTCCTCATAGATCCAGCTTGGAGAAGATCCTGGCGCCCTTGAGACGGTCAAACAATTCGGAGATGAGTGGCAGGGGATATTTGTTTTTTACCATGATGAGATTGAGTCCTCTGTAGTCAATACAGGGACGTAGCGAGCCGTCTTTCTTTTTGACAAAGAAGAATCCGGCTCCAGCCGGGGAGGTAGATTTTCGGATAAATCCCCTAGCCAGATTCTCTTCAATGTACTCAGACATGGCTCGGGTCTTGGCTGCAGACAACGGGTAGATACGCCCACGGGGAGGAGTGGTGCCAGGTACCAGGTCGATCGGGCAATCGTATGGCCTATGGGGTGGCAACGTCTCAGCTTCCTTCTTACCGAAGACGTCCGCATAGGGCCAGTAGGGAGCCGGGAGACCAGGTAAGTTAGCTGGAGTAGGCTGAGGGTGAAGTGGACGGACCGGGACCAGGCAGGTCCTATGGCAGTCAGGACCCCATCGGAGTACTTCACCGGACCGCCAGTTCAATACGGGTTCATGTGTCTGGAGCCAAGGTAGACCTAGCAACAGGGAGTGAGAAAGTCCGGACAGCACATGGAATGAGATCTCCTCAGAGTGCAGCATTCCCACCTGCAGGGTTATGGGTTCAGTGACGAGCAGGATGGTCTCCGAGAGAAGTCTTCCATCCACGGAGGCGACTGACAATGGTTCAGCCAGGGACTTGGTGGGAATATGGTATCTCTCTACCAGAGACTGGGAGATGAGGTTTCCAGCAGCTCCAGAATCCAGATGGGTGAGTTCAAAGAGACGGTTCTCTCCCCAAGCAATAGAGACCGGTAAGGTCAGAGACGGAGAGGGCTTACTTTTGTCTAGGACGACCTCTCCGAGTGGTCCTAGACACTGGCGTTTCCCGGCTTCTCCGGGCAGGAACGGATGAAGTGCTTCATACTGCCACAATAGAAACAGCTTCCCTCGGCTCGGCGAGATTCTTGGCGAGAACCGACCATCTTGGTCTGGTCGACCTGCATAGGCTCAGGAGAGTGTACCTGAGGAGAGATGGAGGGAGTGACGGGTTTCTGAAAAGTAGGAGCTAGACGTGGAAACCTCCTCTCACGGGTGACCTCTTTGGCACGCTCCTGGAACCGCAGGTCAATCCGGGTGGCAAGAGTAATTAGGTCATCGAGAGTGGTAGGAATGTCCCGACCGGCAAGTTCATCTTTAATACGGCCGGACAGACCCTCCCAGAAGACGGAAACCAGAGCGTCATTATCCCAGGCCAGCTCCGAGGCAAGGTTACGGAACCGTATGGCATATTGGCCCACGGTGAGACTTCCCTGACGGAGGCGTAGCAGAGATGATGCGGATGAGGTCTTCTGTCCGGGTTCGTCGAAGACTTTCCGGAAAGCCGTGAGAAAGGCAGGCAAGTCGGACACCAGGGGGTCTCCTCACTCCCATAGAGGATTTAGCCAGGCCAGGGCCTCCCCGGTGAGATGGGACATGATGAAGGCAATTTTGGCCAGGTCGGAGTTAAACTGGTGAGACAGGAGTTCAAAGTGCAGGGTGCACTGATTTATGAAGCCCCGAGCCTGGGCGGAGTCGCCTCCAAAACGAGGAGGTGCAGAAAGCAGGTGGTCCGGGGTAGGATACCATGTTATTAGAGGGCAGTGGAGCTGCCGGATTGCGAGTCATGGCACTGGCGGTTGTTGCAGGCAGAGCAGTCAGAGTGTCCAGGCGAGAATTGACATTCCGCAGGTGACACAGGATGGACTCCTGTTGGGACCTCTGACGGGACAGTTCATGACACAGGTCCGAGAGCGAGGGAGCTTGGGTGCCACCGGGTTCCATGGCCCGAGCAAACTGTAACGGGTCTGGGCGGCGGAACCTCTGAGCTACTATACAAGGGGGCGGTCCTTGTAAGGATGCGGGTGGCGACCAGAGTAGACGGGCAGGCAGTCACAGCAGGTGACCGGGACAGTCTCTGAATGAACGGACAGGAGGTCACGGCAAGTGACCTGGGTAGTCTCTGGATGAACGGGCAGGAGATCACGGCAAGTGACCGGGGTAGTCTCTGGATGAACGGGCAGGAGGTCACGGCAAGTGACCGGGGCAGTCTCTGGGTAAAGGATTGGTACGACCTGTGGCGGCAGATGATAGACGTGAGCTCCCAGGTGAGCAGGCGAGAGTCTCTGGATAAACGGGTGGTCACAGCATGTGACGGCGGAGTCTCCAGGAAGACCAACAGACAGGTAGCAGATGAGCGCTCCCAGGTGAGCGGGCAGGAGTCTCTGGACAGGCGGGTGGTCACAGCACGTGATGGCAGAGCCTCCTGGTAGGCTAGCAGACAGGCAGCAGATGAGCGCTCCCAGGTGAGCGGGCAAGCTGGTCCTTAGACAGACTGACAGGAGTTGGAAGGCAGACCGTCGGACCTCAGGCAAGCAGGCAGGTAGAAGATGTGCGCTCCCAGGTGAGCGAGCAAGCTGGTCCTTAGACAGACTGACAGGAGTTGGAAGGCAGACCGTCGGACCTCAGGCTAGCAGGCAGGTAGCAGGATATCAGGCAGGAATTAGACAGCAGACTGGCAGGAGTCTGGCAGGTATCTGGCAGGTAACTGGCAACGGGAAATGAGGGCTGAAGCAGAGTAGTGAACAGTGCTACAACATTGCTCGGGCACCTCCATTTTGGAGGAGGTGCCTTTTATATGGGAGGTCCTCCGGCAATTGGCCAGGGACTCCTTAGGACGGCGCGCGCGGTCCCTTTAAGAGAGGGGGAGCGCGCGCGCCCTAAGCACACTGACGGGGAAGGAGCGCGTGCCGGAAGCAGCGGGGAGAGAAGCGCTGGAGGACGCCGCGCCAGTAGCGGGGAGGTGAGAGGGACGGCGTCTCTGCCTAGAACGGGGCAGAGACGCCAATGCTACAATATATATTCTACCCACACACATTTGGAACTCTCCTGGGGTACCCTCACACATATTATTCCCTCATTTAGTGGATATTTTCACAAAAAAGTGAAATTTTCAAAAATTCTGAAAATTTCCTGAAAACGACGAAATATCAAGGACTCATTGGGCGAATCGCTCTGGAACTGAAATCGTAACGCTCACTGACATTTCCCCTATCTGAAAGTCTGATAAACGCCGGAAAAATGACTAAGTACAAAAAAAAAAATTTTTTTAACTTTTTTCAATTTTAACCCTGTGGGATATATATTCTACCCACACTCATTTGGAACTCTCCCGAGGTACCCTCACACATATTATTCCCTCATTTAGTTAATATTTTCACAAAAAAGTGACATTTTCAAAAATTCTGAAAATTGACTGAAAACGACGAAATATCAAGGACTCATTGGGCGAATTGCTCTGGAACTGAAATCGGAACGCTCACTGACATTTGCCCTATCTGAAAGTCTGATAAGCGCCGGAAAAATTACTAAGTCCAAAAAAATTTTTTTTTCAGGTTTACCCCCGTGGGATATATATTCTACCCACACACATTTGGAACTCTCCTGTGGTACCCTCAGTCATATTATTCCCTCATTTAGTGGATATTTTCACAAAAAAGTGAAATTTTCAAAAATCCAGAAAATTGGCTGAAAACAACTAAATTTCAAGGACTCATTGGGCGAATCGCTCTGGAACTGAAATCGGAACGCTCACTGACATTTCCCCTATCTGAAAGTCTTATAAACGCTGGAAAAATGACTTAAGTCCAAAAAAAAATTTTTTTCAACTTTTTTCAATTTTACCCCCGTGGGATACATATTCTACACACACACATTTGGAACTCTCCTGGGGTACCCTCACACATATTATTCCCTCATTTAGTGGATAGTTTCACAAAAAAGTGAAATTTTCAAAAATCAAGAAAATTGGCTGAAAACGACTAAATATCAAGGACTCATTGGCCGAATCGCTCTGGAACTGAAATCGGAAGGCTCACTGACATTTCCCCTATCTGAAAGTCTGATAAACGCCGGAAAAATGACTAAGTCCAAAAATAATTTTTTTTCAACTTTTTTCAATTTTACCCCCCCCGTCTGATATATATTCTACACACACACATTTGGAACTCTCCTGGGGTACCCTCACACATATTATTCCCTCATTTAGTGGATATTTTCACAAAAAAGTGAAATTTTCAAAAATCCAGAAAATTGGCTGAAAACGACTAAATATCAAGGACTCATTGGTCGAATCGCTCTGGAACTGAAATCGGAACGCTCACTGACATTTCCCCTATCTGAAAGTCTTATTAACGCTGGAAAAATGACTAAGTCCAAAAAAAATTTTTTTTAAACTTTTTTCAATTTTACCCCCGTGGGATACATATTCTACCCACACTCATTTGGAACTCTCCCGAGGTAGCCTCACACATATTATTCCCTCATTTAGTGAATATTTTCACAAGAAAGTGAAATTTTCAAAAATTCTGAAAATTGACTGAAAACGACGAAATATCAAGGACTCATTGGGCGAATCGCTCTGGAACTGAAATCGGAACAATCACTGACATTTCCCCTATCTGAAAGTCTGATAAACGCCGGAAAAATGACTAAGTACAAAAAAAAAATGTTTTCAACTTTTTTCAATTTTACCCCCGTGGGATATATATTCTACCCACACACATTTGGAACTCTCCTGGGGTACCCTCACACATATTATTCCCTCATTTAGTGGATATTTTCACAAGAAAGTGAAATTTTCAAAAATTCTGAAAATTGACTGAAAACGACGAAATATCAAGGACTCATTGGGCGAATCGCTCTGGAACTGAAGTTGGAACACTCACTGAAATTTCCCCTATCTGAAAGTCTGATAAACGCCGGAAAAATGACTAAGTACAAAAAAAAATTTTTTTTAACTTTTTTCAATTTTAACCCTGTGGGATATATATTCTACCCACACACATTTGGAACTCTCCTGGGGTACCCTCACACATATTATTCCCTCATTTAGTGGATATTTTCACAAAAAAGTGAAATTTTCAAAAATTCTGAAAATTGCCTGAAAACGACGAAATATCAAGGACTCATTGAGCGAATCGCTCTGGAACTGAAATCGTAACGCTCACTGACATTTCCCCTATCTGAAAGTCTGATAAACGCCGGAAAAATGACTAAGTACAAAAAAAAAATTTTTTTTAACTTTTTTCAATTTTAACCCTGTGGGATATATATTCTACCCACACTCATTTGGAACTCTCCCGAGTTACCCTCACACATATTATTCCCTCATTTAGTTAATATTTTCACAAAAAAGTGACATTTTCAAAAATTCTGAAAATTGACTGAAAACGACGAAATATCAAGGACTCATTGGGCGAATCGCTCTGGAACTGAAATCGGAATGCTCACTGACATTTCCCCTATCTGAAAGTCTTATCAACGCTGGAAAAATGACTAAGTCTAAAAAAAAATTTTTTTCAATTTTACCCCCGTGGGATACATATTCTACACACACACATTTGGAACTCTCCTGGGGTACCCTCACACATATTATTCCCTCATTTAGTGGATATTTTCACAAAAAAGTGAAATTTTCAAAAATCCAAAATATTGCCTGAAAACGACTAAATATCAAGGACTCATTGGGCGAATCGTTCTGGAACTGAAATCTAACGCTCACTGACATTTCCCCTATCTGAAAGTGTTATCAACGCTGGAAAAATGACTAAGTCCAAAAAAAATTTTTTTTAAACTTTTTTCAATTTTACCCCCGTGGGATACATATTCTACACACACACATTTGGAACTCTCCTGGGGTACCCTCACATATTATTCCCTCATTTAGTGGATAGTTTCACAAAAAAGTGAAATTTTCAAAAATCAAGAAAATTGGCTGAAAACGATTAAATATCAAGGACTCATTGGCCGAATCGCTCTGGAACTGAAATCGGAAGGCTCACTGACATTTCCCCTATCTGAAAGTCTGATAAACGCCGGAAAAATGACTAAGTCCAAAAATAATTTTTTTTCAACTTTTTTCAATTTTACCGCCCGTCTGATATATATTCTACCCACACACATTTGGAACTCTCCTGGGGTACCCTCACACATATTGTTCCCTCATTTAGTGGATATTTTCACAAAAAAGTGAAATTTTCAAAAATCCAGAAAATTGGCTGAAAACTACTAAATTTCAAGGACTCATTGGGCGAATCGCTCTGGAACTGAAATCGGAACGCTCACTGACATTTCCCCTATCTGAAAGTCTTATAAACGTTGGAAAAATGACTAGGTCCCAAAAAAAATTTTTTTCAACTTTTTTCAATTTTACCCCCGTGGGATATATATTCTACCCACACACATTTGGAACTCTCCTGGGGTACCCTCACACATATTATTCCCCCATTTAGTGGATATTTTCACAAAAAAGTGAAATTTTCAAAAATCCAGAAAATTGGCTGAAAACGACTAAATTTCAAGGACTGATTGGGCGAATCGCTCTGTAACTGAAATCGGAACGCTCACTGACATTTCCCCAATCTGAAAGTCTGATAAATGCCGGAAAAATGACTAAGCCCAAAAAAAAAATGTTTTCAACTTTTTTCAATTTTACCCCCGTGGGATATATGTAACGGGTCTGGGCGGCGGAACCTCTGAGCTACTATACAAGGGGGCGGTCCTTGTAAGGGAGCGGGTGACGACCAGGGTAGACGGGCAGGCAGTCACAGCAGGTGACCGGGACAGTCTCTGAATGAAAGGACAGGAGGTCACGGCAAGTGACCGGGGCAGTCTCTGGATGAACGGGCAGGAGATCACGGCAAGTGACCGGGGCAGTCTCTGGATGAACGGGCAGGAGGTCATGGCAAGTGACCGGGGCAGTCTCTGGGTAAAGGATTGGTACGACCTGTGGCGGCAGATGATAGACGTGAGCTCCCAGGTGAGCAGGCGAGAGTCTCTGGATAAACGGGTGGTCACAGCATGTGACGGCGGAGCCTCCAGGAAGACCAACAGACAGGTAGCAGATGAGCGCTCCCAGGTGAGCGGGCAGGAGTCTCTGGACAGGCGGGTGGTCACAGCACGTGACGGCAGAGCCTCCTGGTAGGCTAGCAGACAGGCAGCAGATGAGCGCTCCCAGGTGAGCGGGCAAGCTGGTCCTTAGACAGACTGACAGGAGTTGGAAGGCAGACCGTCGGACCTCAGGCAAGCAGGCAGGTAGAAGATGTGCGCTCCCAGGTGAGCGGGCAAGCTGGTCCTTAGACAGACTGACAGGAGTTGGAAGGCAGACCGTCGGACCTCAGGCTAGCAGGCAGGTAGCAGGATATCAGGCAGGAATTAGACAGCAGACTGGCAGGAATCTGGCAGGTATCTGGCAGGTAACTGGCAACGGGACCTGAGGGCTGAAGCAGAGTAGTGAACAGTGCTACAACATTGCTCGGGCACCTCCATTTTGGAGGAGGTGCCTTTTATATGGGAGGTCCTCCGGCAATTGGCCGGGGACTCCTTAGGACGGCGCGCGCGGTCCTTTTAAGAGAGGGGGAGCACGCGCGCGCGCGCCCTAAGCACACTGCCGGGGAAGGAGCGCGTGCCGGAAGCAGCGGGGAGAGAAGCGCTGGAGGACGCCGCGCCAGAAGCGGGGAGGTGAGAGGGACGGCGTCTCTGCCTAGAACGGGGCAGAGACGCCAATGCTACAGTACCCCCCCTTTAGGCCCCCTCTTTTTTTGGCCAGAAAGAAATTTCTCAAGGAGAAGCGGGGCGTTGATGTTCTCCCTGGGTTCCCAAGTTCTCTCCTCAGGACCAAACCCCTTCCAATCTACCAGAAAAAAGGTTTTTCCTCTTACCCTCTTGGAGGCCAGAATACTCTCTACCTCAAAGATGTCATCAGCGGAAACCGGAGCAGGAGGGGCACCTGGATTTTTGGAAAAAAAGTTAAAGACAACAGGTTTGAGGAGAGATACGTGGAAGGAGTTGGGGATCCGTATGGTGGCCGGGAGTTTTAATTTGTAGGCCACAGGGTTAATTTGCCTGAGGACTTCGAAGGGGCCGATGAATCGAGGACCCAACTTGTAGGAGGGTACTTTGAGCCGCACATGTTTGGATGAGAGCCAAACCTTGTCTCCCGGACGGAATTGGGGCGGATCCAGACGTCTCTTATCAGCATATTTCTTCATCCGCTCAGAGGAGAGAAGAAGAGCGGACCTGGTACTCTCCCAAATTGTAGAAAATTCGCTGACAAGAGACTCCGCAGCAGGGTTGTCCACAGAAACGGAGACAGGAAGTGGAATCCGGGGATGTTGGCCACCAACTATAAAGAACGGGGATTTGGAAGAGGACTCGCTCTCATGGTTGTTATAAGAGAACTCGGCCCATGGTAGAAGATCCACCCAGTCCGAGTGGTGAGCATCAACGAAGTGCCGGAGGTAGCTGGTCAAGATCTGATTGATCCGCTCCACTTGACCATTGGACTGAGGGTGGTAAGCGGAGGAGAAATCCAGGGTAATGTCCAGCAGCTTACATGTGGCTCTCCAGAAGCGAGAGGTGAACTGAACCCCACGATCCGACACGATGTGGAGGGGCAGACCATGGAGACGGAAGATGTGGCGGATAAAGTCTTTAGCCAGCTCGGGTGCGGATGGAAGACCAGGCAGGGGAATGAAGTGGGCAATCTTAGAAAAACGGTCAGCGACAACCCAAATGACAGTACAACCGGCAGAAACTGGAAGGTCGGTGATAAAGTCCATAGCGATGTGTTGCCAAGGAGCAGCAGGTACGGGAAGGGGCAGGAGATGGCCGGCAGGTAGATGTCGGGGAACTTTGTTACGGGCACAAGATGAACAGGCCGCGACGAAGTCTACCACGTCCTTACGCAGGGTAGGCCACCAGTAATGCCGGGTAATAAGTTGGAAGGTCTTCTTTTGGCCAGCATGGCCAGCTAGTTTAGAAGAATGTCCCCAGCGAAGAACCCTCTCCCAATCTGGCACAGCTACGAACGTCTTACCAGGTGGAAGACGAGTCATATCCAAGGGGGCCACATTCATCACCTTGGAGGAGTCGATGATGTGCGTAGGTTCCTCCTCTTGATCGGAGGACAGGAAGGACCGGGACAAGGCATCAGCTTTGACGTTCTTGTCCGCCGGACGGAAATGAAGAATGAAGTCGAAGCGGGCAAAAAACAACGACCACCGGGCCTGCCGAGGATTGAGTCTCTGGGCATTTTGGAGATATGCCAGGTTTTTGTGATCCGTGTAGATAATTACCGGGTAGAGAGCCCCTTCAAGCAGATAGCGCCACTCTCCCAGTGCCAATTTGATGGTTAGCAATTCACGGTCTCCTATGGAGTAGTTGCGCTCCGACGAGGAGAAGATTTTGGAGAAGAAGCCGCACGTTACCATTCTCCCGGTAGAAGACTTCTGGGTGAGCACCGCTCCGGCTCCGGAGGAGGAGGCATCAACCTCCAGGTAGAATTGTTTATTACAGTCCGGACGGTGCAGGACGGGAGTAGAGGCGAAGGCTTTCTTTAGGGAAAGGAAGGCCTCCTCGGCTTCAGGCGACCATGTCCTGGGGTTAGCCCCCTTACAGGTAAGTGCAGATATGGGAGCAGTCCGAGACGAGAAGTGTGGGATGAAAAGACGATAGTAATTAGCGAAGCCCAGGAATCGCTGTATCGCCTTCAAACCTTCAGGACGAGGCCATTTTAGAACGGAAGAGAGCTTCTCGGCATCCATTTGCAGACCTGTTTGGGAGATGACATAGCCCAAGAACGGAAGGGAGGTCTGATCGAAGAGGCACTTCTCGTATTTGGCATAAAGGTGGTTCTGCCGAAGCCTAAGCAGGACCTGACGAACATCCCTCCGGTGTGTGGGGAGATCCGGAGAGAAGACCAAGATATCGTCCAGGTATACCACTACGCAGGAGTACAGGAGGTCACGGAAGATGTCGTTGACTAGTTCCTGAAAGACCGCGGGAGCATTACAGAGACCGAAGGGCATCACAAGGTACTCGTAGTGACCGTCCCGGGTATTGAATGCCGTCTTCCACTCGTCTCCTTGACGGATACGGACCAGATTATACGCTCCTCATAGATCCAGCTTGGAGAAGATCCTGGCGCCCTTGAGACGGTCAAACAATTCGGAGATGAGTGGCAGGGGATATTTGTTTTTTACCATGATGAGATTGAGTCCTCTGTAGTCAATACAGGGACGTAGCGAGCCGTCTTTCTTTTTGACAAAGAAGAATCCGGCTCCAGCCGGGGAGGTAGATTTTCGGATAAATCCCCTAGCCAGATTCTCTTCAATGTACTCAGACATGGCTCGGGTCTTGGCTGCAGACAACGGGTAGATACGCCCACGGGGAGGAGTGGTGCCAGGTACCAGGTCGATCGGGCAATCGTATGGCCTATGGGGTGGCAACGTCTCAGCTTCCTTCTTACCGAAGACGTCCGCATAGGGCCAGTAGGGAGCCGGGAGACCAGGTAAGTTAGCTGGAGTAGGCTGAGGGTGAAGTGGACGGACCGGGACCAGGCAGGTCCTATGGCAGTCAGGACCCCATCGGAGTACTTCACCGGACCGCCAGTTCAATACGGGTTCATGTGTCTGGAGCCAAGGTAGACCTAGCAACAGGGAGTGAGAAAGTCCGGACAGCACATGGAATGAGATCTCCTCAGAGTGCAGCATTCCCACCTGCAGGGTTATGGGTTCAGTGACGAGCAGGATGGTCTCCGAGAGAAGTCTTCCATCCACGGAGGCGACTGACAATGGTTCAGCCAGGGACTTGGTGGGAATATGGTATCTCTCTACCAGAGACTGGGAGATGAGGTTTCCAGCAGCTCCAGAATCCAGATGGGTGAGTTCAAAGAGACGGTTCTCTCCCCAAGCAATAGAGACCGGTAAGGTCAGAGACGGAGAGGGCTTACTTTTGTCTAGGACGACCTCTCCGAGTGGTCCTAGACACTGGCGTTTCCCGGCTTCTCCGGGCAGGAACGGATGAAGTGCTTCATACTGCCACAATAGAAACAGCTTCCCTCGGCTCGGCGAGATTCTTGGCGAGAACCGACCATCTTGGTCTGGTCGACCTGCATAGGCTCAGGAGAGTGTACCTGAGGAGAGATGGAGGGAGTGACGGGTTTCTGAAAAGTAGGAGCTAGACGTGGAAACCTCCTCTCACGGGTGACCTCTTTGGCACGCTCCTGGAACCGCAGGTCAATCCGGGTGGCAAGAGTAATTAGGTCATCGAGAGTGGTAGGAATGTCCCGACCGGCAAGTTCATCTTTAATACGGCCGGACAGACCCTCCCAGAAGACGGAAACCAGAGCGTCATTATCCCAGGCCAGCTCCGAGGCAAGGTTACGGAACCGTATGGCATATTGGCCCACGGTGAGACTTCCCTGACGGAGGCGTAGCAGAGATGATGCGGATGAGGTCTTCTGTCCGGGTTCGTCGAAGACTTTCCGGAAAGCCGTGAGAAAGGCAGGCAAGTCGGACACCAGGGGGTCTCCTCACTCCCATAGAGGATTTAGCCAGGCCAGGGCCTCCCCGGTGAGATGGGACATGATGAAGGCAATTTTGGCCAGGTCGGAGTTAAACTGGTGAGACAGGAGTTCAAAGTGCAGGGTGCACTGATTTATGAAGCCCCGAGCCTGGGCGGAGTCGCCTCCAAAACGAGGAGGTGCAGAAAGCAGGGGGTCCGGGGTAGGATACCATGTTATTAGAGGGCAGTGGAGCTGCCGGATTGCGAGTCATGGCACTGGCGGTTGTTGCAGGCAGAGCAGTCAGAGTGTCCAGGCGAGAATTGACATTCCGCAGGTGACACAGGATGGACTCCTGTTGGGACCTCTGACGGGACAGTTCATGACACAGGTCCGAGAGCGAGGGAGCTTGGGTGCCACCGGGTTCCATGGCCCGAGCAAACTGTAACGGGTCTGGGCGGCGGAACCTCTGAGCTACTATACAAGGGGGCGGTCCTTGTAAGGATGCGGGTGGCGACCAGGGTAGACGGGCAGGCAGTCACAGCAGGTGACCGGGACAGTCTCTGAATGAACGGACAGGAGGTCACGGCAAGTGACCTGGGTAGTCTCTGGATGAACGGGCAGGAGATCACGGCAAGTGACCGGGGTAGTCTCTGGATGAACGGGCAGGAGGTCACGGCAAGTGACCGGGGCAGTCTCTGGGTAAAGGATTGGTACGACCTGTGGCGGCAGATGATAGACGTGAGCTCCCAGGTGAGCAGGCGAGAGTCTCTGGATAAACGGGTGGTCACAGCATGTGACGGCGGAGTCTCCAGGAAGACCAACAGACAGGTAGCAGATGAGCGCTCCCAGGTGAGCGGGCAGGAGTCTCTGGACAGGCGGGTGGTCACAGCACGTGATGGCAGAGCCTCCTGGTAGGCTAGCAGACAGGCAGCAGATGAGCGCTCCCAGGTGAGCGGGCAAGCTGGTCCTTAGACAGACTGACAGGAGTTGGAAGGCAGACCGTCGGACCTCAGGCAAGCAGGCAGGTAGAAGATGTGCGCTCCCAGGTGAGCGAGCAAGCTGGTCCTTAGACAGACTGACAGGAGTTGGAAGGCAGACCGTCGGACCTCAGGCTAGCAGGCAGGTAGCAGGATATCAGGCAGGAATTAGACAGCAGACTGGCAGGAGTCTGGCAGGTATCTGGCAGGTAACTGGCAACAGGAAATGAGGGCTGAAGCAGAGTAGTGAACAGTGCTACAACATTGCTCGGGCACCTCCATTTTGGAGGAGGTGCCTTTTATATGGGAGGTCCTCCGGCAATTGGCCAGGGACTCCTTAGGACGGCGCGCGCGGTCCCTTTAAGAGAGGGGGAGCGCGCGCGCCCTAAGCACACTGACGGGGAAGGAGCGCGTGCCGGAAGCAGCGGGGAGAGAAGCGCTGGAGGACGCCGCGCCAGTAGCGGGGAGGTGAGAGGGACGGCGTCTCTGCCTAGAACGGGGCAGAGACGCCAATGCTACAATATATATTCTACCCACACACATTTGGAACTCTCCTGGGGTACCCTCACACATATTATTCCCTCATTTAGTGGATATTTTCACAAAAAAGTGAAATTTTCAAAAATTCTGAAAATTTCCTGAAAACGACGAAATATCAAGGACTCATTGGGCGAATCGCTCTGGAACTGAAATCGTAACGCTCACTGACATTTCCCCTATCTGAAAGTCTGATAAACGCCGGAAAAATGACTAAGTACAAAAAAAAAAATTTTTTTAACTTTTTTCAATTTTAACCCTGTGGGATATATATTCTACCCACACTCATTTGGAACTCTCCCGAGGTACCCTCACACATATTATTCCCTCATTTAGTTAATATTTTCACAAAAAAGTGACATTTTCAAAAATTCTGAAAATTGACTGAAAACGACGAAATATCAAGGACTCATTGGGCGAATCGCTCTGGAACTGAAATCGGAACGCTCACTGACATTTGCCCTATCTGAAAGTCTGATAAGCGCCGGAAAAATTACTAAGTCCAAAAAAATTTTTTTTTCAGGTTTACCCCCGTGGGATATATATTCTACCCACACACATTTGGAACTCTCCTGTGGTACCCTCAGTCATATTATTCCCTCATTTAGTGGATATTTTCACAAAAAAGTGAAATTTTCAAAAATCCAGAAAATTGGCTGAAAACGACTAAATTTCAAGGACTCATTGGGCGAATCGCTCTGGAACTGAAATCGGAACGCTCACTGACATTTCCCCTATCTGAAAGTCTTATAAACGCTGGAAAAATGACTTAAGTCCAAAAAAAAATTTTTTTCAACTTTTTTCAATTTTACCCCCGTGGGATACATATTCTACACACACACATTTGGAACTCTCCTGGGGTACCCTCACACATATTATTCCCTCATTTAGTGGATAGTTTCACAAAAAAGTGAAATTTTCAAAAATCAAGAAAATTGGCTGAAAACGACTAAATATCAAGGACTCATTGGCCGAATCGCTCTGGAACTGAAATCGGAAGGCTCACTGACATTTCCCCTATCTGAAAGTCTGATAAACGCCGGAAAAATGACTAAGTCCAAAAATAATTTTTTTTCAACTTTTTTCAATTTTACCCCCCCCGTCTGATATATATTCTACCCACACACATTTGGAACTCTCCTGGGGTACCCTCACACATATTATTCCCCCATTTAGTGGATATTTTCACAAAAAAGTGAAATTTTCAAAAATCCAGAAAATTGGCTGAAAACGACTAAATTTCAAGGACTCATTGGGCGAATCGCTCTCGAACTGAAATCGGAACACTCACTGACATTTCCCCTATCTGAAAGTCTTATAAACGCTGGAAAAATGACTTAAGTCCAAAAAAAAAATTTTTTCAACTGTTTTCAATTTTACCCCCCGTCTGATATATATTCTACCCACACACATTTGGAACTCTCCTGGGGTACCCTCACACATATTATTCCCTCATTTAGTGGATATTTTCACAAAAAAGTGAAATTTTCAAAAATCCAGAAAATTGGCTGAAAACGACTAAATATCAAGGACTCATTGGTCGAATCGCTCTGGAACTGAAATCGGAACGCTCACTGACATTTCCCCTATCTGAAAGTCTTATTAACGCTGGAAAAATGACTAAGTCCAAAAAAAATTTTTTTTAAACTTTTTTCAATTTTACCCCCGTGGGATACATATTCTACCCACACTCATTTGGAACTCTCCCGAGGTAGCCTCACACATATTATTCCCTCATTTAGTGGATATTTTCACAAGAAAGTGAAATTTTCAAAAATTCTGAAAATTGACTGAAAACGACGAAATATCAAGGACTCATTGGGCGAATCGCTCTGGAACTGAAATCGGAACAATCACTGACATTTCCCCTATCTGAAAGTCTGATAAACGCCGGAAAAATGACTAAGTACAAAAAAAAAATTTTTTCAACTTTTTTCAATTTTACCCCCGTGGGATATATATTCTACCCACACACATTTGGAACTCTCCTGGGGTACCCTCACACATATTATTCCCTCATTTAGTGGATATTTTCACAAAAAAGTGAAATTTTCAAAAATTCAGAAAATTGGCTGAAAACGACTAAATATCAAGGACTCATTGGGCAAATCGCTCTGGAACTGAAATCGGAACGCTCACTGACATTTGCCCTATCTGAAAGTCTGATAAAGGCCGGAAAAATGACTAAGTCCAAAAAAAATTTTTTTAAATTTTACCCCCGTGGGATATATATTCTACCCACACACATTTGGAACTCTCCTGGGGTACCCTCACACATATTATTCCCTCATTTAGTGGATATTTTCACAAAAAAGTGAAATTTTCAAAAATCCAAAATATTGGCTGAAAACAACTAAATATCAAGGACTCATTGGGCAATTCGCTCTGGAACTGAAATCGGAATGCTGACTGACATATGCCCTATCTGAAAGTCTGAAAAAATGACTAAGTCCAAAAAAAAATTTTTTCACCTTTTTTCAATTTTATCCCCGTGGGATATATATTCTACCCACACACATTTGGAACTCTCCTGGGGTACCCTCACACATATTATTCCCTCATTTAGTGAATATTTTCACAAAAAAGTGAAATTTTCAAAAATCCAGAAAATTGGCTGAAAACGACTAAATATCAAGGACTCATTGGGTGAATCGCTCTGGAACTGAAATCGGAATGCTCACTGACATTTCCCCTATCTGAAAGTCTGATAACACCGGAAAAATGAGTAAGTCCAAAAAAAAATTTTTTCAATTTTACCCCCGTGGGATATATATTCTACCCACACACATTTGGAACTCTCCTGGGGTGCCCTCACACATATTTTTCCCTCATTTAGTGGATATTTTCACAAAAAAGTGAAATTTTCAAAAATCCAGAAAATTGGCTGAAAACTACTAAATATCAAGGACTCATTGGGCGAATCGCTCTGGAACTGAAATCGGAATGCTAACTGACATTTGCCCTATCTGAAAGTCTGATAAAATGACTAAGTCCAAAAAAAATTTTTTTTAAATTTTTTCAATTTTACCCCCGTGGGATATATATTCTACCCACTCACATTTGGAACTCTCCTGGGGTACCTTCACACATATTATTCCCTCATTTAGTGGATATTTTCACAAAAAAGTGAAATTTTGAAAAATCTAGAAAATTGACTGAAAACGACTAAATACCAAGGACTCATTGCGCGAATCGCTCTGGAACTGAAATCGGAACGCTCACTGACATTTCCCCTATCTGAAAGTCTGATAAACGCCGGAAAAATGACTAAGTCCAAAAAAAAAAATTGTAAACTTTTTTCAATTTTACCCCCGTGGGATATATATTCTACCCACACACATTTGGAACTCTCCTGGGGTACCCTCACACATATTATTCCCTCATTTAGTGGATATTTTCCCAAAAAAGTGAAATTTTCAAAAATCCAGAGAATTGCCTGAAAACGACAAAATATCAAGGACTCATCCGGAGAATCGTTCTGGAACTGAAATCGGAACGCTCGCTGACATTTCCCCTATCTGAAAGTTTGATAAACACCGGAAAAATTACTAAGTTAAAAAAAAAAAATTTTCAACTTTTTTCAATTTTACCCCGTGGGATATATATTCTACCCACACATTTGGAACTCTCTTGGGGTATCCTCACACATATTATTCCCTCATTTAGTGGATATTTTCACAAAAAAGTGAAATTTTCAAAAATCGAAAATATTGGCTGAAAACGACTAAATATCAAGAACTCATTGGGCGAATCGCTCTGGAACTGAAATCGGAACGCTCACTGACATTTTCCCTATCTGAAAGTCTGATAAACGCCGGAAAAATGACTAAGTCCAAAAAAAAATTTTTTAAACTTTTTTCAATTTTACCCCCGTGGGATATATATTCTACCCACACACATTTGGAACTCTCCTGGGATACCCTCACACATATTATTCCCTCATTTAGTGGATATTTTCACAAAAAAGTGAAATTTTCAAAAATCCAAAATATTGGCTGAAAACAACTAAATATCAAGGACTCATTGGGCAATTCGCTCTGGAACTGAAATCGGAATGCTGACTGACATATGCCCTATCTGAAAGTCTGAAAAAATGACTAAGTCCAAAAAAAAATATTTTCACCTTTCTTCAATTTTATCCCCGTGGGATATATATTCTACCCACACACATTTGGAACTCTCCTGGGGTACCCTCACAAATATTATTCCCTCATTTAGTGGATATTTTCACAAAAAAGTGAAATTTTCAAAAATCCAGAAAATTGGCTGAAAACGACTAAATATCAAGGACTCATTGGGCGAATCGCTCTGGAACTGAAATCGGAACGCTCACTGACATTTCCCCTATCTGAAAGTCTTATCAACGCTGGAAAAATGACTAAGTCTAAAAAAAAATTTTTTTCAATTTTACCCCCGTGGGATACATATTCTACACACACACATTTGGAACTCTCCTGGGGTACCCTCACACATATTATTCCCTCATTTAGTGGATATTTTCACAAAAAAGTGAAATTTTCAAAAATCCAAAATATTGCCTGAAAACGACTAAATATCAAGGACTCATTGGGCGAATCGTTCTGGAACTGAAATCTAACGCTCACTGACATTTCCCCTATCTGAAAGTGTTATCAACGCTGGAAAAATGACTAAGTCCAAAAAAAATTTTTTTTAAACTTTTTTCAATTTTACCCCCGTGGGATACATATTCTACACACACACATTTGGAACTCTCCTGGGGTACCCTCACATATTATTCCCTCATTTAGTGGATAGTTTCACAAAAAAGTGAAATTTTCAAAAATCAAGAAAATTGGCTGAAAACGATTAAATATCAAGGACTCATTGGCCGAATCGCTCTGGAACTGAAATCGGAAGGCTCACTGACATTTCCCCTATCTGAAAGTCTGATAAACGCCGGAAAAATGACTAAGTCCAAAAATAATTTTTTTTCAACTTTTTTCAATTTTACCGCCCGTCTGATATATATTCTACCCACACACATTTGGAACTCTCCTGGGGTACCCTCACACATATTGTTCCCTCATTTAGTGGATATTTTCACAAAAAAGTGAAATTTTCAAAAATCCAGAAAATTGGCTGAAAACTACTAAATTTCAAGGACTCATTGGGCGAATCGCTCTGGAACTGAAATCGGAACGCTCACTGACATTTCCCCTATCTGAAAGTCTTATAAACGTTGGAAAAATGACTAGGTCCCAAAAAAAATTTTTTTCAACTTTTTTCAATTTTACCCCCGTGGGATATATATTCTACCCACACACATTTGGAACTCTCCTGGGGTACCCTCACACATATTATTCCCCCATTTAGTGGATATTTTCACAAAAAAGTGAAATTTTCAAAAATCCAGAAAATTGGCTGAAAACGACTAAATTTCAAGGACTGATTGGGCGAATCGCTCTGTAACTGAAATCGGAACGCTCACTGACATTTCCCCAATCTGAAAGTCTGATAAATGCCGGAAAAATGACTAAGCCCAAAAAAAAAATGTTTTCAACTTTTTTCAATTTTACCCCCGTGGGATATATGTAACGGGTCTGGGCGGCGGAACCTCTGAGCTACTATACAAGGGGGCGGTCCTTGTAAGGGAGCGGGTGACGACCAGGGTAGACGGGCAGGCAGTCACAGCACGTGACCGGGACAGTCTCTGAATGAAAGGACAGGAGGTCACGGCAAGTGACCGGGGCAGTCTCTGGATGAACGGGCAGGAGATCACGGCAAGTGACCGGGGCAGTCTCTGGATGAACGGGCAGGAGGTCATGGCAAGTGACCGGGGCAGTCTCTGGGTAAAGGATTGGTACGACCTGTGGCGGCAGATGATAGACGTGAGCTCCCAGGTGAGCAGGCGAGAGTCTCTGGATAAACGGGTGGTCACAGCATGTGACGGCGGAGCCTCCAGGAAGACCAACAGACAGGTAGCAGATGAGCGCTCCCAGGTGAGCGGGCAGGAGTCTCTGGACAGGCGGGTGGTCACAGCACGTGACGGCAGAGCCTCCTGGTAGGCTAGCAGACAGGCAGCAGATGAGCGCTCCCAGGTGAGCGGGCAAGCTGGTCCTTAGACAGACTGACAGGAGTTGGAAGGCAGACCGTCGGACCTCAGGCAAGCAGGCAGGTAGAAGATGTGCGCTCCCAGGTGAGCGGGCAAGCTGGTCCTTAGACAGACTGACAGGAGTTGGAAGGCAGACCGTCGGACCTCAGGCTAGCAGGCAGGTAGCAGGATATCAGGCAGGAATTAGACAGCAGACTGGCAGGAATCTGGCAGGTATCTGGCAGGTAACTGGCAACGGGACCTGAGGGCTGAAGCAGAGTAGTGAACAGTGCTACAACATTGCTCGGGCACCTCCATTTTGGAGGAGGTGCCTTTTATATGGGAGGTCCTCCGGCAATTGGCCGGGGACTCCTTAGGACGGCGCGCGCGGTCCTTTTAAGAGAGGGGGAGCACGCGCGCGCGCGCCCTAAGCACACTGCCGGGGAAGGAGCGCGTGCCGGAAGCAGCGGGGAGAGAAGCGCTGGAGGACGCCGCGCCAGAAGCGGGGAGGTGAGAGGGACGGCGTCTCTGCCTAGAACGGGGCAGAGACGCCAATGCTACAGTACCCCCCCTTTAGGCCCCCTCTTTTTTTGGCCAGAAAGAAATTTCTCAAGGAGAAGCGGGGCGTTGATGTTCTCCCTGGGTTCCCAAGTTCTCTCCTCAGGACCAAACCCCTTCCAATCTACCAGAAAAAAGGTTTTTCCTCTTACCCTCTTGGAGGCCAGAATACTCTCTACCTCAAAGATGTCATCAGCGGAAACCGGAGCAGGAGGGGCACCTGGATTTTTGGAAAAAAAGTTAAAGACAACAGGTTTGAGGAGAGATACGTGGAAGGAGTTGGGGATCCGTATGGTGGCCGGGAGTTTTAATTTGTAGGCCACAGGGTTAATTTGCCTGAGGACTTCGAAGGGGCCGATGAATCGAGGACCCAACTTGTAGGAGGGTACTTTGAGCCGCACATGTTTGGATGAGAGCCAAACCTTGTCTCCCGGACGGAATTGGGGCGGATCCAGACGTCTCTTATCAGCATATTTCTTCATCCGCTCAGAGGAGAGAAGAAGAGCGGACCTGGTACTCTCCCAAATTGTAGAAAATTCGCTGACAAGAGACTCCGCAGCAGGGTTGTCCACAGAAACGGAGACAGGAAGTGGAATCCGGGGATGTTGGCCACCAACTATAAAGAACGGGGATTTGGAAGAGGACTCGCTCTCATGGTTGTTATAAGAGAACTCGGCCCATGGTAGAAGATCCACCCAGTCCGAGTGGTGAGCATCAACGAAGTGCCGGAGGTAGCTGGTCAAGATCTGATTGATCCGCTCCACTTGACCATTGGACTGAGGGTGGTAAGCGGAGGAGAAATCCAGGGTAATGTCCAGCAGCTTACATGTGGCTCTCCAGAAGCGAGAGGTGAACTGAACCCCACGATCCGACACGATGTGGAGGGGCAGACCATGGAGACGGAAGATGTGGCGGATAAAGTCTTTAGCCAGCTCGGGTGCGGATGGAAGACCAGGCAGGGGAATGAAGTGGGCAATCTTAGAAAAACGGTCAGCGACAACCCAAATGACAGTACAACCGGCAGAAACTGGAAGGTCGGTGATAAAGTCCATAGCGATGTGTTGCCAAGGAGCAGCAGGTACGGGAAGGGGCAGGAGATGGCCGGCAGGTAGATGTCGGGGAACTTTGTTACGGGCACAAGATGAACAGGCCGCGACGAAGTCTACCACGTCCTTACGCAGGGTAGGCCACCAGTAATGCCGGGTAATAAGTTGGAAGGTCTTCTTTTGGCCAGCATGGCCAGCTAGTTTAGAAGAATGTCCCCAGCGAAGAACCCTCTCCCAATCTGGCACAGCTACGAACGTCTTACCGGGTGGAAGACGAGTCATATCCAAGGGGGCCACATTCATCACCTTGGAGGAGTCGATGATGTGCGTAGGTTCCTCCTCTTGATCGGAGGACAGGAAGGACCGGGACAAGGCATCAGCTTTGACGTTCTTGTCCGCCGGACGGAAATGAAGAATGAAGTCGAAGCGGGCAAAAAACAACGACCACCGGGCCTGCCGAGGATTGAGTCTCTGGGCATTTTGGAGATATGCCAGGTTTTTGTGATCCGTGTAGATAATTACCGGGTAGAGAGCCCCTTCAAGCAGATAGCGCCACTCTCCCAGTGCCAATTTGATGGTTAGCAATTCACGGTCTCCTATGGAGTAGTTGCGCTCCGACGAGGAGAAGATTTTGGAGAAGAAGCCGCACGTTACCATTCTCCCGGTAGAAGACTTCTGGGTGAGCACCGCTCCGGCTCCGGAGGAGGAGGCATCAACCTCCAGGTAGAATTGTTTATTACAGTCCGGACGGTGCAGGACGGGAGTAGAGGCGAAGGCTTTCTTTAGGGAAAGGAAGGCCTCCTCGGCTTCAGGCGACCATGTCCTGGGGTTAGCCCCCTTACAGGTAAGTGCAGATATGGGAGCAGTCCGAGACGAGAAGTGTGGGATGAAAAGACGATAGTAATTAGCGAAGCCCAGGAATCGCTGTATCGCCTTCAAACCTTCAGGACGAGGCCATTTTAGAACGGAAGAGAGCTTCTCGGCATCCATTTGCAGACCTGTTTGGGAGATGACATAGCCCAAGAACGGAAGGGAGGTCTGATCGAAGAGGCACTTCTCGTATTTGGCATAAAGGTGGTTCTGCCGAAGCCTAAGCAGGACCTGACGAACATCCCTCCGGTGTGTGGGGAGATCCGGAGAGAAGACCAAGATATCGTCCAGGTATACCACTACGCAGGAGTACAGGAGGTCACGGAAGATGTCGTTGACTAGTTCCTGAAAGACCGCGGGAGCATTACAGAGACCGAAGGGCATCACAAGGTACTCGTAGTGACCGTCCCGGGTATTGAATGCCGTCTTCCACTCGTCTCCTTGACGGATACGGACCAGATTATACGCTCCTCATAGATCCAGCTTGGAGAAGATCCTGGCGCCCTTGAGACGGTCAAACAATTCGGAGATGAGTGGCAGGGGATATTTGTTTTTTACCATGATGAGATTGAGTCCTCTGTAGTCAATACAGGGACGTAGCGAGCCGTCTTTCTTTTTGACAAAGAAGAATCCGGCTCCAGCCGGGGAGGTAGATTTTCGGATAAATCCCCTAGCCAGATTCTCTTCAATGTACTCAGACATGGCTCGGGTCTTGGCTGCAGACAACGGGTAGATACGCCCACGGGGAGGAGTGGTGCCAGGTACCAGGTCGATCGGGCAATCGTATGGCCTATGGGGTGGCAACGTCTCAGCTTCCTTCTTACCGAAGACGTCCGCATAGGGCCAGTAGGGAGCCGGGAGACCAGGTAAGTTAGCTGGAGTAGGCTGAGGGTGAAGTGGACGGACCGGGACCAGGCAGGTCCTATGGCAGTCAGGACCCCATCGGAGTACTTCACCGGACCGCCAGTTCAATACGGGTTCATGTGTCTGGAGCCAAGGTAGACCTAGCAACAGGGAGTGAGAAAGTCCGGACAGCACATGGAATGAGATCTCCTCAGAGTGCAGCATTCCCACCTGCAGGGTTATGGGTTCAGTGACGAGCAGGATGGTCTCCGAGAGAAGTCTTCCATCCACGGAGGCGACTGACAATGGTTCAGCCAGGGACTTGGTGGGAATATGGTATCTCTCTACCAGAGACTGGGAGATGAGGTTTCCAGCAGCTCCAGAATCCAGATGGGTGAGTTCAAAGAGACGGTTCTCTCCCCAAGCAATAGAGACCGGTAAGGTCAGAGACGGAGAGGGCTTACTTTTGTCTAGGACGACCTCTCCGAGTGGTCCTAGACACTGGCGTTTCCCGGCTTCTCCGGGCAGGAACGGATGAAGTGCTTCATACTGCCACAATAGAAACAGCTTCCCTCGGCTCGGCGAGATTCTTGGCGAGAACCGACCATCTTGGTCTGGTCGACCTGCATAGGCTCAGGAGAGTGTACCTGAGGAGAGATGGAGGGAGTGACGGGTTTCTGAAAAGTAGGAGCTAGACGTGGAAACCTCCTCTCACGGGTGACCTCTTTGGCACGCTCCTGGAACCGCAGGTCAATCCGGGTGGCAAGAGTAATTAGGTCATCGAGAGTGGTAGGAATGTCCCGACCGGCAAGTTCATCTTTAATACGGCCGGACAGACCCTCCCAGAAGACGGAAACCAGAGCGTCATTATCCCAGGCCAGCTCCGAGGCAAGGTTACGGAACCGTATGGCATATTGGCCCACGGTGAGACTTCCCTGACGGAGGCGTAGCAGAGATGATGCGGATGAGGTCTTCTGTCCGGGTTCGTCGAAGACTTTCCGGAAAGCCGTGAGAAAGGCAGGCAAGTCGGACACCAGGGGGTCTCCTCACTCCCATAGAGGATTTAGCCAGGCCAGGGCCTCCCCGGTGAGATGGGACATGATGAAGGCAATTTTGGCCAGGTCGGAGTTAAACTGGTGAGACAGGAGTTCAAAGTGCAGGGTGCACTGATTTATGAAGCCCCGAGCCTGGGCGGAGTCGCCTCCAAAACGAGGAGGTGCAGAAAGCAGGGGGTCCGGGGTAGGATACCATGTTATTAGAGGGCAGTGGAGCTGCCGGATTGCGAGTCATGGCACTGGCGGTTGTTGCAGGCAGAGCAGTCAGAGTGTCCAGGCGAGAATTGACATTCCGCAGGTGACACAGGATGGACTCCTGTTGGGACCTCTGACGGGACAGTTCATGACACAGGTCCGAGAGCGAGGGAGCTTGGGTGCCACCGGGTTCCATGGCCCGAGCAAACTGTAACGGGTCTGGGCGGCGGAACCTCTGAGCTACTATACAAGGGGGCGGTCCTTGTAAGGATGCGGGTGGCGACCAGGGTAGACGGGCAGGCAGTCACAGCAGGTGACCGGGACAGTCTCTGAATGAACGGACAGGAGGTCACGGCAAGTGACCTGGGTAGTCTCTGGATGAACGGGCAGGAGATCACGGCAAGTGACCGGGGTAGTCTCTGGATGAACGGGCAGGAGGTCACGGCAAGTGACCGGGGCAGTCTCTGGGTAAAGGATTGGTACGACCTGTGGCGGCAGATGATAGACGTGAGCTCCCAGGTGAGCAGGCGAGAGTCTCTGGATAAACGGGTGGTCACAGCATGTGACGGCGGAGTCTCCAGGAAGACCAACAGACAGGTAGCAGATGAGCGCTCCCAGGTGAGCGGGCAGGAGTCTCTGGACAGGCGGGTGGTCACAGCACGTGATGGCAGAGCCTCCTGGTAGGCTAGCAGACAGGCAGCAGATGAGCGCTCCCAGGTGAGCGGGCAAGCTGGTCCTTAGACAGACTGACAGGAGTTGGAAGGCAGACCGTCGGACCTCAGGCAAGCAGGCAGGTAGAAGATGTGCGCTCCCAGGTGAGCGAGCAAGCTGGTCCTTAGACAGACTGACAGGAGTTGGAAGGCAGACCGTCGGACCTCAGGCTAGCAGGCAGGTAGCAGGATATCAGGCAGGAATTAGACAGCAGACTGGCAGGAGTCTGGCAGGTATCTGGCAGGTAACTGGCAACAGGAAATGAGGGCTGAAGCAGAGTAGTGAACAGTGCTACAACATTGCTCGGGCACCTCCATTTTGGAGGAGGTGCCTTTTATATGGGAGGTCCTCCGGCAATTGGCCAGGGACTCCTTAGGACGGCGCGCGCGGTCCCTTTAAGAGAGGGGGAGCGCGCGCGCCCTAAGCACACTGACGGGGAAGGAGCGCGTGCCGGAAGCAGCGGGGAGAGAAGCGCTGGAGGACGCCGCGCCAGTAGCGGGGAGGTGAGAGGGACGGCGTCTCTGCCTAGAACGGGGCAGAGACGCCAATGCTACAATATATATTCTACCCACACACATTTGGAACTCTCCTGGGGTACCCTCACACATATTATTCCCTCATTTAGTGGATATTTTCACAAAAAAGTGAAATTTTCAAAAATTCTGAAAATTTCCTGAAAACGACGAAATATCAAGGACTCATTGGGCGAATCGCTCTGGAACTGAAATCGTAACGCTCACTGACATTTCCCCTATCTGAAAGTCTGATAAACGCCGGAAAAATGACTAAGTACAAAAAAAAAAATTTTTTTAACTTTTTTCAATTTTAACCCTGTGGGATATATATTCTACCCACACTCATTTGGAACTCTCCCGAGGTACCCTCACACATATTATTCCCTCATTTAGTTAATATTTTCACAAAAAAGTGACATTTTCAAAAATTCTGAAAATTGACTGAAAACGACGAAATATCAAGGACTCATTGGGCGAATCGCTCTGGAACTGAAATCGGAACGCTCACTGACATTTGCCCTATCTGAAAGTCTGATAAGCGCCGGAAAAATTACTAAGTCCAAAAAAATTTTTTTTTCAGGTTTACCCCCGTGGGATATATATTCTACCCACACACATTTGGAACTCTCCTGTGGTACCCTCAGTCATATTATTCCCTCATTTAGTGGATATTTTCACAAAAAAGTGAAATTTTCAAAAATCCAGAAAATTGGCTGAAAACGACTAAATTTCAAGGACTCATTGGGCGAATCGCTCTGGAACTGAAATCGGAACGCTCACTGACATTTCCCCTATCTGAAAGTCTTATAAACGCTGGAAAAATGACTTAAGTCCAAAAAAAAATTTTTTTCAACTTTTTTCAATTTTACCCCCGTGGGATACATATTCTACACACACACATTTGGAACTCTCCTGGGGTACCCTCACACATATTATTCCCTCATTTAGTGGATAGTTTCACAAAAAAGTGAAATTTTCAAAAATCAAGAAAATTGGCTGAAAACGACTAAATATCAAGGACTCATTGGCCGAATCGCTCTGGAACTGAAATCGGAAGGCTCACTGACATTTCCCCTATCTGAAAGTCTGATAAACGCCGGAAAAATGACTAAGTCCAAAAATAATTTTTTTTCAACTTTTTTCAATTTTACCCCCCCCGTCTGATATATATTCTACCCACACACATTTGGAACTCTCCTGGGGTACCCTCACACATATTATTCCCCCATTTAGTGGATATTTTCACAAAAAAGTGAAATTTTCAAAAATCCAGAAAATTGGCTGAAAACGACTAAATTTCAAGGACTCATTGGGCGAATCGCTCTCGAACTGAAATCGGAACACTCACTGACATTTCCCCTATCTGAAAGTCTTATAAACGCTGGAAAAATGACTTAAGTCCAAAAAAAAAATTTTTTCAACTGTTTTCAATTTTACCCCCCGTCTGATATATATTCTACCCACACACATTTGGAACTCTCCTGGGGTACCCTCACACATATTATTCCCTCATTTAGTGGATATTTTCACAAAAAAGTGAAATTTTCAAAAATCCAGAAAATTGGCTGAAAACGACTAAATATCAAGGACTCATTGGTCGAATCGCTCTGGAACTGAAATCGGAACGCTCACTGACATTTCCCCTATCTGAAAGTCTTATTAACGCTGGAAAAATGACTAAGTCCAAAAAAAATTTTTTTTAAACTTTTTTCAATTTTACCCCCGTGGGATACATATTCTACCCACACTCATTTGGAACTCTCCCGAGGTAGCCTCACACATATTATTCCCTCATTTAGTGGATATTTTCACAAGAAAGTGAAATTTTCAAAAATTCTGAAAATTGACTGAAAACGACGAAATATCAAGGACTCATTGGGCGAATCGCTCTGGAACTGAAATCGGAACAATCACTGACATTTCCCCTATCTGAAAGTCTGATAAACGCCGGAAAAATGACTAAGTACAAAAAAAAAATTTTTTCAACTTTTTTCAATTTTACCCCCGTGGGATATATATTCTACCCACACACATTTGGAACTCTCCTGGGGTACCCTCACACATATTATTCCCTCATTTAGTGGATATTTTCACAAGAAAGTGAAATTTTCAAAAATTCAGAAAATTGACTGAAAACGACGAAATATCAAGGACTCATTGGGCGAATCGCTCTGGAACTGAAGTTGGAACACTCACTGAAATTTCCCCTATCTGAAAGTCTGATAAACGCCGGAAAAATGACTAAGTACAAAAAAAAATTTTTTTTAACTTTTTTCAATTTTAACCCTGTGGGATATATATTCTACCCACACACATTTGGAACTCTCCTGGGGTACCCTCACACATATTATTCCCTCATTTAGTGGATATTTTCACAAAAAAGTGAAATTTTCAAAAATTCTGAAAATTGCCTGAAAACGACGAAATATCAAGGACTCATTGGGCGAATCGCTCTGGAACTGAAATCGGAACTATCACTGACATTTGCCCTATCTGAAAGTCTGATAAACGCCGGAAAAATGACTAAGTTCAAAAAAAAAATTTTTTCAACTTTTTTCATTTTTACCCCCGTGGGATATATATTCTACCCACACACATTTGGAACTCTCCTGGGGTACCCTCACACATATTATTCCCTCATTTAGTGGATATTTTCACAAAAAAGTGAAATTTTCAAAAATTCAGAAAATTGCCTGAAAACGACGAAATATCAAGGACTCATTGGGCGAATCGCTCTGGAACTAAAATCGCAATGCTCACTGACATTTCCCCTATCTGACAGTGTGATAAACGCCGGAAAGATGACTAAGTCCAAAAAAAAAATTTTTTCAACTTTTTTCAATTTTACCCCCGTGGGATATATATTCTACCCACACACATTTGGAACTCTCCTGGGGTACCCTCACACATATTATTCCCTCATTTAGTGGATATTTTCACAAAAAAGTGAAATTTTCAAAAATTCTGAAAATTGCCTGAAAACGACAAAATATCAAGGACTCATTGGGCGAATCGCTCTGGAACTGAAGTTGGAACACTCACTGAAATTTCCCCTATCTGAAAGTCTGATAAACGCCGGAAAAATGACTAAGTACAAAAAAAAAATTTTTTAAACTTTTTTCAATTTTAACCCTGTGTGATATATATTCTACCCACCCACATTTGGAACTCTCCTGGGGTACCCTCACACATATTATTCCCTCATTTAGTGGATATTTTCACAAAAAAGTGAAATTTTCAAAAATTCAGAAAATTGCCTGAAAACGACGAAATATCAAGGACTCATTGGGCGAATCGCTCTGGAACTAAAATCGCAATGCTCACTGACATTTCCCCTATCTGACAGTGTGATAAACGCCGGAAAAATGACTAAGTCCAAAAAAAAAATTTTTTCAACTTTTTTCAATTTTACCCCCGTGGGATATATATTCTACCCACACACATTTGGAACTCTCCTGGGGTACCCTCACACATATTATTCCCTCATTTAGTGGATATTTTCACAAAAAAGTGAAATTTTCAAAAATTCTGAAAATTGCCTGAAAACGACAAAATATCAAGGACTCATTGGGCGAATCGCTCTGGAACTGAAGTTGGAACACTCACTGAAATTTCCCCTATCTGAAAGTCTGATAAACGCCGGAAAAATGACTAAGTACAAAAAAAAAATTTTTTAAACTTTTTTCAATTTTAACCCTGTGTGATATATATTCTACCCACCCACATTTGGAACTCTCCTGGGGTACCCTCACACATATTATTCCCTCATTTAGTGGATATTTTCACAAAAAAGTGAAATTTTCAAAAATTCTGAAAATTGACTGAAACCGACGAAATATCAAGGACTCATTGGGCGAATCGCTCCGGAACTGAAATCGGAACGCTCACTGACATTTGCCCTATCTGAAAGTCTGATAAAAGCCGGAAAATAGACTAAGTCCAAAAAAAAAATTTTTTCAACTTTTTTCAATTTTATCCCTGTGGGATATATATTCTACCCACACACATTTGGAACTCTCCTGGGGTACCCTCACACATATTATTCCCTCATTTAGTGGATATTTTCACAAAAAAGTGAAATTTTCAAAAATTCTGAAAATTGCCTGAAAACGACGAAATATCAAGGACTCATTGGGCGAATCGCTCTGGAACTGAAATAAGAACGATCACTGACATTTCCCCTATCTGAAAGTCTGATAAACGCCGGAAAAATGACTAAGTACAAAAAAAAAATTTTTTTAACTTTTTTCAATTTTAACCCTGTGGGATATATATTCTACCCACACACATTTGGAACTCTCCTGGGGTACCCTCACACATATTATTCCCTCATTTAGTGGATATTTTCACAAAAAAGTGAAATTTTCAAAAATTCTGAAAATTGCCTGACAACGACGAAATATCAAGGACTCATTGGGCGAATCGCTCTGGAACTGAAATCGGAACAATCACTGACATTTCCCCTATCTGAAAGTCTGATAAACGCCGGAAAAATGACTAAGTACAAAAAAAAAAATTTTTTCAACTTTTTTCAATTTTACCCCCGTGGGATATATATTCTACCCACACACATTTGGAACTCTCCTGGGGTACCCTCACACATATTATTCCCTCATTTAGTGGATATTTTCACAAGAAAGTGAAATTTTCAAAAATTCTGAAAATTGACTGAAAACGACGAAATATCAAGGACTCATTGGGCGAATCGCTCTGGAACTGAAGTTGGAACACTCACTGAAATTTCCCCTATCTGAAAGTCTGATAAACGCCGGAAAAATGACTAAGTACAAAAAAAAATTTTTTTTAACTTTTTTCAATTTTAACCCTGTGGGATATTAATTCTACCCACACACATTTGGAACTCTCCTGGGGTACCCTCACACATATTATTCCCTCATTTAGTGGATATTTTCACAAAAAAGTGAAATTTTCAAAAATTCTGAAAATTGACTGAAACCGACGAAATATCAAGGACTCATTGGGCGAATCGCTCCGGAACTGAAATCGGAACGCTCACTGACATTTGCCCTATCTGAAAGTCTGATAAAAGCCGGAAAATAGACTAAGTCCAAAAAAAAAATTTTTTCAACTTTTTTCAATTTTATCCCTGTGGGATATATATTCTACCCACACACATTTGGAACTCTCCTGGGGTACCCTCACACATATTATTCCCTCATTTAGTGGATATTTTCACAAAAAAGTGAAATTTTCAAAAATTCTGAAAATTGCCTGAAAACGACGAAATATCAAGGACTCATTGGGCGAATCGCTCTGGAACTGAAATCGGAACGATCACTGACATTTCCCCTATCTGAAAGTCTGATAAACGCCGGAAAAATGACTAAGTACAAAAAAAAAAATTTTTTAACTTTTTTCAATTTTAACCCTGTGGGATATATATTTTACCCACACACATTTGGAACTCTCCCTAGGTACCCTCACACATATTATTCCCTCATTTAGTTAATATTTTCACAAAAAAGTGAAATTTTCAAAAATTCTGAAAATTGACTGAAAACGACGAAATATCAAGGACTCATTGGGCGAATCGCTCTGGAACTGAAGTTGGAACACTCACTGAAATTTCCCCTATCTGAAAGTCTGATAAACGCCGGAAAAATGACTAAGTACAAAAAAAATTTTTTTTTAACTTTTTTCAATTTTAACCCTGTGGGATATATATTCTACCCACACACATTTGGAACTCTCCTGGGGTACCCTCACACATATTATTCCCTCATTTAGTGGATATTTTCACAAAAAAGTGAAATTTTCAAAAATTCAGAAAATTGCCTGAAAACGACGAAATATCAAGGACTCATTGGGCGAATCGCTCTGGAACTGAAATCGGAACTATCACTGACATTTGCCCTATCTGAAAGTCTGATAAACGCCGGAAAAATGACTAAGTCCAAAAAAAAAATTTTTTCAACTTTTTTCATTTTTACCCCCGTGGGATATATATTCTACCCACACACATTTGGAACTCTCCTGGGGTACCCTCACACATATTATTCCCTCATTTAGTGGATATTTTCACAAAAAAGTGAAATTTTCAAAAATTCAGAAAATTGCCTGAAAACGACGAAATATCAAGGACTCATTGGGCGAATCGCTCTGGAACTAAAATCGCAACGCTCACTGACATTTCCCCTATCTGAAAGTCTGATAAAAGCCGGAAAATAGACTAAGTCCAAAAAAAAAATTTTTTCAACTTTTTTCAATTTTACCCCCGTGGGATATATATTCTACCCACACACATTTGGAACTCTCCTGGGGTACCCTCACACATATTATTCCCTCATTTAGAGGATATTTTCACAAAAAAGTGAAATTTCCAAAAATCCAGAAAATTGACTGAAAACGACAAAATATCAAGGACTCATTGGGCGAATCGCTCCGGAACTGAAATCGGAACGCTCACTGACATTTCCCCTATCTGAAAGTCTGATAAACGCCGGAAAAATGACTTAAGTCCAAAAAAAAATGTTTTCAACTTTTTTCAATTTTACCCCGTGGGATATATATTCTACCCACACACATTTGGAACTCTCCTGGGGTACCCTCACACATATTATTCCCTCATTTAGTGGGTATTTTCACAAAAAAGTGAAATTTTCAAAAATCCTGAAAATTGACTGAAAACGAAGAAATATCAAGGACTCATTGGGCGAATCGCTCTGGAACTGAAGTTGGAACACTCACTGACATTTCCCCTATCTGAAAGTCTGATAAACGCCGGAAAAATGACTAAGTACAAAAAAAAAATTTTTTTAAACTTTTTTCAATTTTAACCCTGTGGGATATATATTCTACCCACACACATTTGGAACTCTCTTGGGGTACCCTCACACATATTATTCCCTCATTTAGTGGATATTTTCACAAAAAAGTGAAATTTTCTAAAATGGAGAAAATTTGCTAAAAACGACTACATATCAAGGTCTCATTGGGCGAATTGCTCTGGAACTGAAATCGGAACGCTCACTGACATTTGCCCTATCTGAAAGTCTGATACACGCCGGAAAAATGACTAAGTCCAAAAAAAAATGTTTTCAACTTTTTTCAATTTTACCCCCGTGGGATATATATTCTACCCACACACATTTGGAACTCTCCTGGGGTACCCTCACACATATTATTCCCTCATTTAGTGGATATTTTCACAAAAAAGTGCAATTTTCAAAAATCCAGAAAATTGGCTGAAAACGACTAAATATCAAGGACTCATTGGGCGAGTCGATCTGGAACTGAAATCGGAACGCTCACTGACATTTGCCCTATCTGAAAGTCTGATAAACACCGGAAAAATGACTAAGTCCAAAAAAGAAAAAAAATTTTTCAACTTTTTTCAATTTTACCCCCGTGGGATATAAATTCTACTCACACACATTTGGAACTCTCCTGGGGTACCCTCACACATATTATTCCCTCATTTAGTGAATATTTTCACAAAAAATTGAAATTTTCAAAAATCCAGAAAATTGGCTGAAAACGACTAAATATCAAGGAGTCATTGGGCGAATCGCTCTGGAACTGAAATCGGAACGCTCAATGATATTTCCCCTATCTGAAAGACTGATACACGCCGGAAAAATGACTAAGTCCAAAAAAAAATGTTTTCATCTTTTTTCAATTTTACCCCCGTGGGATATATATTCTACCCACTCACATTTGGTACTCTCCTTCGGTACCCTCACACATATTATTCCCACATTTAGTGTATATTTTCACAAAAAAGTGAATTTCTCAAAAATCCAGAAAATTTGCTGAAAACGACTAAATATCAAGGACTCATTGGGCGAATCGCTCTGGAATTGAAATCGGAACGCTCACTGACATTTCCCCTATCTGAAAGCCTGATAAATGCCGGAAAAAAGACTAAGTAAAAAAAAAAAAATTTTTTCAACTTTTTTCAATTTTACCCCCGTGGGATATATATTCTACCCACACACACTTGGAACTCTCCTGGGGTACCCTCACACATATTATTCCCTCATTTAGTGGATATTTTCACAAAAAAGTGAAATTTTCAAAAATCCAAAAAATTGGCTGAAAACGACTAAATATCAAGGATTCATTGGGCGATTCGCTCTGGAACTGAAATCGGAACGCTCACTGACATTTCCCCTATCTGAATGTCTGCTAAACGCCGGAAAAATGACTAAGTCCTAAAAAAAAAATTTTCAACTTTTTTCAATTTTACCCCGTGGGATATATATTCTACCCACTCACATTTGGAACTCTCCTTCGGTACCCTCACACATATTATTCCCTCATTTAGTGGATATTTTCACAAAAAAGTGAAATTTTCAAAAATCCAGAAAATTGTCTGAAAACGACTAAATATCAAGGACTCATTGGGCGAATCGCTCTGGAACTGAAATCGGAATGCTCAATGACATTTCCCCTATCTTAAAGCCTGATAAATGCCGGAAAAAAGAGTTAAGTCCAAAAAAAAAATGTTTTCAACTTTTTTCAATTTTACCCCCGTGGGATATATATTCTACCCGCACACATTTGGAACTCTCCTGCGGTACCCTCATACATATTATTCCCTCATTTAGTGGATATTTTCACAAAAAAGTGAAATTTTCAAAAATCCAGAAAATTGGCTGAAAATGACAAAATATCAAGGACTCATTGGGCGAATCACTCTGGAACTGAAATCGGAACGCTCACTGACATTTGCCCCATCTGAAAGTCTGATAAACGCCGGAAAAGTGACTAAGTCCCAAAAAAAAATTTTTTCAACTTTTTTCAGTTTTACCCCCGTGGGATATATATTCTACCCACACACATTTAGAACTCTCCTGGGGTACCCTCACACATATTATTCCCTCATTTAGTGGATATTTTCACAAAAAAGTGAAATTTTCAAAAATCCAGAAAATTGGCTGAAAACAACTAAATAACAAGGACTCATTGGGCGAATCGCTCTGGAACTGAAATCGGAACGCTCACTGACATTTCCCCTATCTGAAAGTCTGATAAACGCCGGAAAACTGACTAAGTCCAAAAAAAAATTTTTTTTAACTTTTTTCAATTTTACCCCCGTCAGACATTTATTCTACCCACACACATTTGGAACTCTCCTGGGGTACCCTCACACATATTATTCCCTCATTTAGTGGATATTTTCACAAAAAAAGTGAAATTTTCAAAAATCCAGAAAATTTGCAGTAAACGACAAAATATCAAGTACTCATTTGGCGAATCGATCTCAAACTGAAATCGGAATGTTCACTGACATTTCCCCTATCTGAAAGTCTGATACACGGTGGAAAAATGACTAATTTCAAAAAAAAAATTTTTTTAAACTTTTTTCAATTTTACCCCCGTGGGATATATATTCTACCCACAGACAATTGGAAGTCTCCAGGGGTACCCTCACACATATTATTCCCTCATTTAGTTGCTATTTTCACAAAAAAGTGAAATTTTCAAAAATCCAAAATATTGTCTGAAAACTACTAAATATCAAGTACTCATTGGGCGAATCGCTCTGGAACTGAAATCGGAATGCTCACTGACATTTCCCCTATCTGAAAGTCTGATAAACGCCGGAAAAATGACAAAGTCCAAAAAAAAAATGTTTTCAACTTTTTTCAATTTTACCCCGGTCAGATATATATTCTACCCACACCCATTTGGAACTCTCCTGGGGTACCCTCACACATATTATTCCCTCATTTAGTGGATATTTTCACAAAAAAGTGAAATTTTCAAAAATCCTAAATATTGTCTGAAAACGTCTAAATATCAAGGACTCATTGGGCGAATCGCTCTGGAACTGAAATCGGAACGCTCACTGACATTTGCTCTATCTGAAACTCTGATAAACGCCGGAAAAATGAGTAAGTCCAAAAAAAAAAATTTTTTTAAACTTTTTTCAATTTTACCCCCGTCAGATATATATTCTACCCACACACATTTGGAACTCTCCTGGGGTACCCTCACACATATTATTCCCTCATTTAGTGGATATTTTCACAAAAAAGTGAAATTTTCAAAAATCCAAAATATTGGCTGAAAACGACTAAATATCAAGGACTCATTGGGCGAATCGCTCTGGAACTGAAATCGGAATGCTCACTGACATTTGCCCTATCTGAAAGTCTGATAAACGCCGGAAAAATGACTAAGTCCCAAAAAAAAATTTTTTCAACTTTTTTCAATTTTACCCCCATGGGATATATATTCTACCCAAAGACAATTGGAACTCTCCTGGGGTACCCTTAGACATATTATTCCCACATATAGTGGATATTTTCACAAAAAAGTGAAATTTTCAAAAATCCTAAACATTGTCTGAAAACGACTAAATATCAAGGACTCATTGGGCGAATCGCTCTGGAACTGAAATCGGAACGCTCACTGACATTTGCCCTATCTGAAAGTCTGATAAACGCCGGAAAAATGACTAAGTCCAAAAAAAAAATTTTTTAAACTTTTTTCAATTTTACCCCCGTCAGATATATATTCTACCCACACACATTTGGAACTCTCCTGGGGTACCCTCACACATATTATTCCCTCATTTAGTGGATATTTTCACAAAAAAGTGAAATTTTCAAAAATCCAAAATATTGGCAGAAAACGACTAAATATCAAGGACTCATTGGGCGAATCGCTCTGGAACTGAAATCGGAACGCTCACTGACATTTGTCCTATCTGAAAGTCTGATAAACGCCCGAAAAATGACTAAGTCCAAAAAAAAAAATTTTTTCTACTTTTTCCAAATTTACCCCCGTGGGATATATATTCTACCCACAGACAATTGGAACTCTCCTGGGGTACCCTCAGACATATTATTCCCTCATTTAGTGGATATTTTCACAAAAAAGTGAAATTTTCAAAAATCCTAAATATTGTCTGAAAACTAATAAATATCAAGGACTCATTGGGCGAATCGCTCTGGAACTGAAATCGGAACGCTCACTGACATTTGCCCTATCTGAAACTCTGATAAACGCCGGAAAAATGACTAAGTCCAAAAAAAAAATTTTTTAAACTTTTTTCAATTTTAACCCCCGTCAGATATATATTCTACCCACACACATTTGGAACTCTCCTGGGGTACCCTCACACATATTATTCCCTCATTTAGTGGATATTTTCACAAAAAAGTGAAATTTTCAAAAATCCAAAATATTGGCTGAAAACGACTAAATATCAAGGACTCATTGGGCGAATCGCTCTGGAACTGAAATCGGAACGCTCACTGACATTTGCCCTATCTGAAAGTCTGATAAACGACGGAAAAATGACTAAGTCCAAAAAAAAAATTTGTTCAACTTTTTTCAATTTGACCCCCGTGGGATATATATTCTACCGACATACATTTGGAACTCTCCTGGGGTACCCTCAGACATATTATTTCCTCATTTAGTGGATATTTTCAGAAAAAAGTGAAATTTTCAAAAATCCAAAATATTGGCTGAAAACGACTAAATATCAAGGACTCATTGGGCGAATCGCTCTGGAACTGAAATCGGAACGCTCACTGACATTTGCCCTATCTGAAAGTCTGATAAACGCCCGAAAAATGACTAGGTCCAAAAAAAAAAAATTTTTCAACTTTTTCCAAATTTACCCCCGTGGGATATATATTCTACCCACAGACGATTGGAACTCTCCTGGGGTACCCTCACACATATTATTCCCTCATTTAGTGGATATTTTCACAAAAAAGTGAAATTTTCAAAAATCCTAAATATTGTCTGAAAACGACTAAATATCAAGGACTCATTGGGCGAATCGCTCTGGAACTGAAGTCGGAACGCTCACTGACATTTGCCCTATCTGAAACTCTGATAATTGCCGGAAAAATGACTAAGTCCAAAAAAAAAATTTTTTAAACTTTTTTCAATTTTACCCCCGTCAGATATATATTCTACCCACACACATTTGGAACTCTCCTGGGGTACCCTCACACATATTATTCCCTCATTTAGTGGATATTTTCACAAAAAAAGTGAAATTTTCAAAAATCCAAAATATTGGCTGAAAACAACTAAATATCAAGGACTCATTGGGCGAATCGCTCTGGAACTGAAATCGGAATGCTCACTGACATTTCCCCTATCTGAAAGTCTGATAAACGCCGGAAAAATGACTAAGTCCAAAAAAAAAATGTTTTCAACTTCTTTCAATTTTACCCCGGTCAGATATGTATTCTACCCACACACATTTGGAACTCTCCTGGGGTACCCTCACACATATTATTCCCTCATTTAGTGGATATTTTCACAAAAAAGTGAAATTTTCAAAAATAATAAATATTGTCTGAAAACGACTAAATGTCAAGGACTCATTGGGCGAATCGCTCTGGAACTGAAATCGGAATGCTCACTGACATTTGCCCTATCTGAAAGTCTGATAAGCGCCGGAAAAATGACTAAGTCCAAAAAAAAAATTTGTTCAACTTTTTTCAATTTGACCCCCGTGGGATATATATTCTACCGACATACATTTGGAACTCTCCTGGGGTACCCTCAGACATATTATTCCCTCATTTAGTGGATATTTTCACAAAAAAGTGAAATTTTCAAAAATCCTAAATATTGTCTGAAAACGACTAAATATCAAGGACTCATTGGGCGAATCGCTCTGGAACTGAAATCGGAACGCTCACTGACATTTGCCCTATCTGAAACTCTGATAAACGCCGGAAAAATGACTAAGTCCAAAAAAAAAATTTTTTAAACTTTTTTCAATTTTACCCCCGTCAGATATATATTCTACCCACACACATTTGGAACTCTCCTGGGGTACCCTCACACATATTATTCCCTCATTTAGTGGATATTTTCACAAAAAAGTGAAATTTTCAAAAATCCAAAATATTGGCTGAAAACGACTAAATATCAAGGACTCATTGGGCGAAACGCTCTGGAACTGAAATCGGAACGCTCACTGACATTTGCCCTATCTGAAAGTCTGATAAACGCCGGAAAAATGACTAAGTCCCAAAAAAAAATTTTTTAAACTTTTTTCAATTTTACCCCGGTCAGATATATATTCTACCCACACCCATTTGGAACTCTCCTGGGGTACCCTCACACATATTATTCCCTCATTTAGTGGATATTTTCACAAAAAAGTGAAATTTTCAAAAATCCTAAATATTGTCTGAAAACGACTAAATATCAAGGACTCATTGGGCGAATCGCTCTGGATCTGAAATCGGAATGCTCACTGACATTTGCCCTATCTGAAAGTCTGATAAACGCCGGAAAAATGACTAAGTCCAAAAAAAAAATTTTTTAAACTTTTTTCAATTTTACCCCCGTCAGACATATATTCTACCCACACACATTTGGAACTCTCCTGGGGTACCCTCACACATATTATTCCCTCATTTAGTGGATATTTTCACAAAAAAAGTGAAATTTTCAAAAATCCAAAATAATGGCTGAAAACAACTAAATATCAAGGACTCATTGGGCGAATCGCTCTGGAACTGAAATCGGAATGCTCACTGACATTTGCCCTATCTGAAAGTCTGATAAACGCCGGAAAAATGACTAGGTCCCAAAAAAAAATTTTTTTTCAACTTTTTTCAAATTTCCCCCGTGGGATATATATTCTACCCACACACATTTGGAACTCTCCTGTGGTACCCTCACACATATTATTCCCTCATTTAGTGGATATTTTCAGAAAAAAGTGAAATTTTCAAAAATCCAAAATATTGGCTGAAAACGACTAAATATCAAGGACTCATTGGGCGAATCGCTCTGGAACTGAAATCGGAACGCTCACTGACATTTGCCCTATCTGAAAGTCTGATAAACGCCGGAAAAATGACTAAGTCCCAAAAAAAAATTTTTTAAACTTTTTTCAATTTTACCCCCGTGGGATATATATTCTACCCACACACATTTGGAACTCTCCTGGGGTACCCTCAGACATATTATTTCCTCATTTAGTGGATATTTTCACAAAAAAGTGAAATTTTCAAAAATCCAAAATATTGGCTGAAAATGACTAAATATCAAGGACTCATTGGGCGAATCGCTCTGGAACTGAAATCGGAACGCTCACTGACATTTGCCCTATCTGAAAGTCTGATAAACGCCGGAAAAATGACTAAGTCCAAAAAAAAAATTTTTTCTACTTTTTTCAATTTTACCCCCGTCAGATATATATTCTACCCACACACATTTGGAACTCTCCTGGGGTACCCTCAGACATATTATTCCCTCATTTAGTGGATATTTTCACAAAAAAGTGATATTTTCAAAAATCCAGAAAATTTGCAGAAAACGACAAAATATCAAGTACTCATTTGGCGAATCGATCTGCAACTGAAATCGGAATGTTCACTGACATTTCCCCTATCTGAAAGTCTGATAAACGCTGGAAAAATGACTAAGTCCAAAAAAAAAATTTTTAAACTTTTTTCAATTTTACCCCCGTCAGACAAATATTCTACCCACACACATTTGGAACTCTCCTGGGGTACCCTCACACATATTATTCCCTCATTTAGTGGATATTTTCACAAAAAAGTGAAATTTTCAAAAATCCAAAATATTGGCTGAAAACGACTAAATATCAAGGACTCATTGGGCGAATCGCTCTGGAAATGAAATCGGAACGCTCACTGACATTTCCCCTATCTGAAAGTCTGATAAACGACCAAAAAATGACTAAGTCCAAAAAAAAAAAATTTTTCAACTTTTTCCAAATTTACCACCGTGGGATATATATTCTACCCACAGACAATTGAAACTCTCCTGGGGTACCCTCAGACATATTATTCCCTCATTTAGTGGATATTTTCACAAAAAAGTGATATTTTCAAAAATCCAGAAAATTTGCAGAAAACGACAAAATATCAAGTACTCATTTGGCGAATCGATCTGCAACTGAAATCGGAATGTTCACTGACATTTCCCCTATCTGAAAGTCTGATAAACGCTGGAAAAATGACTAATTTCAAAAAAAAAATTTTTTTCAACTTTTTTCAATTTTACCCCCGTGGGATATATATTCTACCCACAGACAATTGGAAGTCTCCAGGGGTACCCTCACACTTATTATTCCCTCATTTAGTGGATATTTTCACAAAAAAGTGAAATTTTCAAAAATCCAAAATATTGTCTGAAAACGACTAAATATCAAGGACTCATTGGGCGAATCGCTCTGGAACTGAAATCGGAATGCTCACTGACATTTCCCCTATCTGAAAGTCTGATAAACGCCGGAAAAATGACAAAGTCCAAAAAAAAAATGTTTTCAACTTTTTTCAATTTTACCCCGGTCAGATATATATTCTACGCACACACATTTGGAACTCTCCTGGGGTACCCTCACACATATTATTCCCTCATTTAGTGGATATTTTCACAAAAAAGTGAAATTTTCAAAAATCCAAAATATTGGCTGAAAACAACTAAATATCAAGGACTCATTGGGCGAATCGCTCTGGAACTGAAATCGGAATGCTCACTGATATTTGCCCTATCTGAAAGTCTGATAAACGCCGGAAAAATGACTAAGTCCCAAAAAAAAATTTTTTCAACTTTTTTCAATTTGACCCCCGTGGGATATATATTCTACCGACATACATTTGGAACTCTCCTGGGGTACCCTCAGACATATTATTTCCTCATTTAGTGGATATTTTCAGAAAAAAGTGAAATTTTCAAAAATCCAAAATATTGGCTGAAAACGACTAAATATCAAGGACTCATTGGGCGAATCGCTCTGGAACTGAAATCGGAACGCTCACTGACATTTACCCTATCTGAAAGTCTGATAAACGCCCGAAAAATGACTAAGTCCAAAAAAAAAAAATTTTTCAGCTTTTTCCAAATTTACCCCCGTGGGATATATATTCTACCCACAGACAATTGGAACTCTCCTGGGGTACCCTCAGACATATTATTCCCTCATTTAGTGGATATTTTCACAAAAAAGTGAAATTTTCAAAAATCCTAAATATTGTCTGAAAACGACTAAATATCAAGGACTCATTGGGCGAATCGCTATGGAACTGAAATCGGAACGCTCACTGACATTTGCCCTATCTGAAACTCTGATAAACGCCGGAAAAATGACTAAGTCCAAAAAAAAAATTTTTTAAACTTTTTTCAATTTTACCCCCGTCAGATATATATTCTACCCACACACATTTGGAACTCTCCTGGGGTACCCTCACACATATTATTCCCTCATTTAGTGGATATTTTCACAAAAAAGTGAAATTTTCAAAAATCCAAAATATTGGCTGAAAACGACTAAATATCAAGGACTCATTGGGCGAATCGCTCTGGAACTGAAATCGGAACGCTCACTGACATTTGCCCTATCTGAAAGTCTGATAAACGACGGAAAAATGACTAAGTCCAAAAAAAAAATTTGTTCAACTTTTTTCAATTTGACCCCCGTGGGATATATATTCTACCGACATACATTTGGAACTCTCCTGGGGTACCCTCAGACATATTATTTCCTCATTTAGTGGATATTTTCAGAAAAAAGTGAAATTTTCAAAAATCCAAAATATTGGCTGAAAACGACTAAATATCAAGGACTCATTGGGCGAATCGCTCTGGAACTGAAATTGGAAGGCTCACTGACATTTGCCCTATCTGAAAGTCTGATAAACGCCCGAAAAATGACTAAGTCCAAAAAAAAAAAATTTTTCAACTTTTTCCAAATTTACCCCCGTGGGATATATATTCTACCCACAGACAATTGGAACTCTCCTGGGGTACCCTCAGACATATTATTCAATCATTTAGTGGATATTTTCACAAGTGAAATTTTCAAAAATCCTAAATATTGTCTGAAAACGACTAAATATCAAGGACTCATTGGGCGAATCGCTCTGGAACTGAAATCGGAACGCTCACTGACATTTGCCCTATCTGAAAGTCTGATAAACGCCGGAAAAATGACTAAGTCCAAAAAAAAAATTTTTTTAACTTTTTTCAATTTTACCCCCGTCAGATATATATTCTACCCACACACATTTGGAACTCTCCTGGGGTACCCTCACACATATTATTCCCTCATTTAGTGGATATTTTCACAAAAAAGTGAAAGTTTGAAAAATCCACAAAATTGGCTGAAAACGACTAGTTATCAAGGACTCATTGGGCGAATCGCTCTGGAAATGAAATCGGAACGCTCACTGACATTTCCCCTATCTGAAAGTCTGATAAACGCCCAAAAAATGACTAAGTCCAAAAAAAAAAAATTTTTCAACTTTTTCCAAATTTACCCCCGTGGGATATATATTCTACCCACAGACAATTGGAACTCTCCTGGGGTACCCTCAGACATATTATTCCCTCATTTAGTGGATATTTTCACAAAAAAGTGATATTTTCAAAAATCCAGAAAATTTGCAGAAAACGACAAAATATCAAGTACTCATTTGGCGAATCGATCTGCAACTGAAATCGGAATGTTCACTGACATTTCCCCTCTCTGAAAGTCTGATAAACGCTGGAAAAATGACTAATTTAAAAAAAAAAAAATTTTTCAACTTTTTTCAATTTTACCCCCGTGGGATATATATTCTACCCACAGACAATTGGAAGTCTCCAGGGGTACCCTCACACATATTATTCCCTCATTTAGTGAATATTTTCACAAAAAAGTGAAATTTTCAAAAATCCAAAATATTGTCTGAAAACGACTAAATATCAAGGACTCATTGGGCGAATCGCTCTGGAACTGAAATCAGAACGCTCACTGACATTTGCCCTATCTGAAAGTTTGATAAACGCCGGAAAAATGACTAAGTCCAAAAAAAAAAATTTTTCAACTTTTTTCAATTTTACCCCCGTCAGATATATATTCTACCCACACACATTTGGAACTCTGCCGTGGTACCCTCACACATATTATTCCCTCATTTAGTGGATATTTTCAGAAAAAAGTGAAATTTTCAAAAATCCAAAATATTGGCTGAAAACGACTAAATATCTAGGACTCATTGGGCGAATCGCTCTGGAACTGAAATCGGAACGCTCACTGACATTTGCCCTATCTGAAAGTCTGATAAACGCCGGAAAAATGACTAAGTCCAAAAAAAAAATTTTTTCAAGTTTTTTCAATTTTACCCCCGTCAGATATATATTCTACCGACATGCATTTGGAACTCTCCTGGGGTACCCTCAGACATATTATTTCCTCATTTAGTGGATATTTTCAGAAAAAAGTGAAATTTTCAAAAATCCAAAATATTGGCTGAAAACGACTAAATATTCAGGACTCATTGGGCGAATCGCTCTGGAACTGAAATCGGAACACTCACTGACATTTGCCCTATCTGAAAGTCTGATAAACGCCGGAAAAATGACTAAGTCCAAAAAAAAATTTTTTTCAAGTTTTTTCAATTTTACCCCCGTCAGATATATATTCTACCCACACATATTTGGAACTCTCCTGTGGTACCCTCACACATATTATTCCCTCATTTAGTGGATATTTTCACAAAAAAGTGAAATTTTCAAATATGCAAAATATTGGCTGAAAACAACTAAATATCAAGGACTCATTGGGCGTATCGCTCTGGAACTGAAATCGGAACGCTCACTGATATTTGCCCTATCTGAAAGTCTGATAAACGCCGGAAAAATGACTAAGTCCCAAAAAAAATTTTTTTTAACTTTTTTCAATTTTACCCCGTGGGATATATATTCTACCCACACACATTTGGAACTCTCCTGGGGTACCCTCAGACATATTATTTCCTCATTTAGTGGATATTTTCACAAAAAAGTGAAATTTTCAAAAATCCAAAATATTGGCTGAAAACGACTAAATATCAAGGACTCATTGGGCGAATCGCTCTGGAACTGAAATCGGAATGCTCACTGAAATTTCCCCTATCTGAAAGTCTGATAAACGCCGGAAAAATGACAAAGTCCAAAAAAAAAATGTTTTCAACTTTTTTCAATTTTACCCCCGTCAGATATATATTCTACGCACACACATTTGGAACTCTCCTGGGGTACCCTCACACATATTATTCCCTCATTTAGTGGATATTTTCACAAAAAAGTGAAATTTTCAAAAATCCAAAATATTGGCTGAAAACAACTAAATATCAAGGACTCATTGGGCGAATCGCTCTGGAACTGAAATCGGAATGCTCACTGATATTTGCCCTATCTGAAAGTCTGATAAACGCCGGAAAAATGACTAAGTCCCAAAAAAAAATTTTTTCAACTTTTTTCAATTTGACCCCCGTGGGATATATATTCTACCGACATACATTTGGAACTCTCCTGGGGTACCCTCAGACATATTATTCCCTCATTTAGTGGATATTTTCACAAGTGAAATTTTCAAAAATCCTAAATATTATCTGAAAACGACTAAATATCAAGGACTCATTGGGCGAATCGCTCTGGAACTGAAATCGGAACGCTCACTGACATTTGCCCTATCTGAAAGTCTGATAAACGCCGGAAAAATGACTAAGTCCCAAAAAAAAATTTTTTAAACTTTTTTCAATTTTACCCCCGTCAGATATATATTCTACCCACACACATTTGGAACTCTCCTGGGGTACCCTCAGACATATTATTCCCTCATTTAGTGGATATTTTCACAAAAAAGTGATATTTTCAAAAATCCAGAAAATTTGCAGAAAACGACAAAATATCAAGTACTCATTTGGCGAATCGATCTGCAACTGAAATCGGAATGTTCACTGACATTTCCCCTATCTGAAAGTCTGATAAACGCTGGAAAAATGACTAATTTCAAAAAAAAAAAATTTTTCAACTTTTTTCAAATTTACCCCCGTGGGATATATATTCTACCCACACACATTTGGAACTCTCCTGTGGTACCCTCACACATATTATTCCCTCATTTAGTGGATATTTTCAGAAAAAAGTGAAATTTTCAAAAATCCAAAATATTGGCTGAAAAGAACTAAATATCAAGGACTCATTGGGCGAATCACTCTGGAACTGAAATCGGAACGCTCACTGACATTTGCCCTATCTGAAAGTCTGATAAACGCCGGAAAAATGACTAAGTCCAAAAAAAAAATTTTTTCAACTTTTTTCAATTTTACCCCCGTCAGATATATATTCTACCCACACACATTTGGAACTCTCCTGGGGTACCCTCAAACATATTATTCCCTCATTTAGTGGATATTTTCACAAAAAAGTGAAATTTTCAAAAATCCAAAATATTGGCTGAAAAGAACTAAATATCAAGGACTCATTGGGCGAATCGCTCTGGAACTGAAATCGGAATGCTCACTGATATTTGCCCTATCTGAAAGTCTGATAAACGCCGGAAAAATGACTAAGTCCAAAAAAAAAATTTTTTAAACTTTTTTCAATTTTACCCCCGTCAGACAAATATTCTACCCACACACATTTGGAACTCTCCTGGGGTACCCTCACACATATTATTCCCTCATGTAGTGGATATTTTCACAAAAAAGTGAAATTTTCAAAAATCCAAAATATTGGCTGAAAACGACTAAATATCAAGGACTCATTGGGCGAATCGCTCTGGAAATGAAATCGGAACGCTCACTGACATTTCCCCTATCTGAAAGTCTGATAAACGCCCAAAAAATGACTAAGTCCAAAAAAAAAAAATTTTTCAACTTTTTCCAAATTTACCCCCGTGGGATATATATTCTACTCACAGACAATTGGAACTCTCCTGGGGTACCCTCAGACATATTATTCCCTCATTTAGTGGATATTTTCACAAAAAAGTGATATTTTCAAAAATCCAGAAAATTTGCAGAAAACGACAAAATATCAAGTACTCATTTGGCGAATCGATCTGCAAATGAAATCGGAATGTTCACTGACATTTCCACTATCTGAAAGTCTGATAAACGCTGGAAAAATGACTAATTTCAAAAAAAAAATTTTTTCAACTTTTTTCAATTTACCCCCGTGGGATATATATTCTACCCACAAACATTTGGAACTCTCCTGTGGTACCCTCACACATATTATTCCCTCATTTAGTGGATATTTTCACAAAAAAGTGAAATTTTCAAAAATCCAAAATATTGGCTGAAAACGAATAAATATCAAGGACTCATTGGGCGAATCGCTCTGGAACTGAAATCGGAACGCTCACTGACATTTGCCCTATCTGAAAGTCTGATAAACGCCGGAAAAATGACTAAGTCCAAAAAAAAATTTTTTCAACTTTTTTCAATTTGACCCCCGTGGGATATATATTCTACCGACATACATTTGGAACTCTCCTGGGGTACCCTCAGACATATTATTTCCTCATTTAGTGGATATTTTCAGAAAAAAGTGAAATTTTCAAAAATCCAAAATATTGGCTGAAAACGACTAAATATCAAGGACTCATTGGGCGAATCGCTCTGGAACTGAAATCGGAACGCTCACTGACATTTGCCCTATCTGAAAGTATGATAAACGCCGGAAAAATGACTAAGTCCAAAAAAAAATTGTTTTCAAGTTTTTTCAATTTTACCCCTGTCAGATATATATTCTACCCACACACATTTGGAACTCTCCTGATGTACCCTCACACATATTATTCCCTCATTTCGTGGATATTTTCACAAAAAAGTGAAATTTTCAAAAATCCAAAATATTGGCTGAAAACAACTAAATATAAAGGACTCATTGGGCGAATCGCTCTGGAACTGAAATCGGAACGCTCACTGACATTTGCCCTATCTGAAAGTCTGATAAACGCCAAAAAAATGACTTAGTCCAAAAAAAAAATTTTTTAAACTTTTTTCAATTTTACCCCCGTGGGATATATATTCTACCCACACACATTTGGAACTCTCCTGGGGTACCCTCAGACATATTATTTCCTCATTTAGTGGATATTTTCACAAAAAAGTGAAATTTTCAAAAATCCAAAATATTGGCTGAAAACGACTAAATATCAAGGACTCATTGGGCGAATCGCTCTGGAACTGAAATCGGAACGCTCACTGACATTTGCCCAATCTGAAAGTCTGATAAACGCCGGAAAAATGACCAAGTCTAAAAAAAATAAATTTTTCAACTTTTTTCAATTTACCCCCGTGGGATATATATTCTACCCACACACATTTGGAACTCTCCTGTGGTACCCTCACACATATTATTCCCTCATTTAGTGGATATTTTCACAAAAAATGTGAAATTTTCAAAAATCCAAAATATTGGCTGAAAACGACTAAATATCAAGGACTCATTGGGCGAATCGCTCTGGAACTGAAATCGGAATGCTCACTGACATTTGCCCTATCTGAAAGTTTGATAAACGCCTTAAAAATGACTAAGTCCAAAAAAAAAATTTTTTAAACTTTTTTCAATTTTACCCCCGTCAGATATATATACTGCCCACACACATTTGGAACTCTCCTGGGGTACCCTCACTCATATTATTCCCTCATTTAGTGGATATTTTCACAAAAAAGTGAACTTTTCAAAAATCCAAAATATTGGCTGAAAACGATTAAATATCAAGGACTCATTGGGCGAATCGCTCTGGAACTGAAATCGGAACGCTCACTGACATTTGCCCTATCTGAAAGTCTGATAAACGCCTTAAAAATGACTAAGTCCAAAAAAAAAATTTTTTCAACTTTTTTCAATTTTACCCCCGTGGGATATATATTCTACCCACACACATTTGGAACTCTCCTGGGGTACCCTCACACATATTATTCCCTCATTTAGTGGATATTTTCACAAAAAAAGTGAAATTTTCAAAAATCCAAAATATTGGCTGAAAACGACTAAATACCAAGGACTCATTGGGCGAATCGCTCTGGAACTGAAATCGGAACGCTCACTGACAATTCCCCTATCTGAAAGTCTGATAAACGCCTTAAAAATGACTAAGTCCAAAAAAAAAAATTTTTTAAACTTTTTTCAATTTTACCCCCGTCAGATATATATTCTGCCCACACACATTTGGAACTCTCCTGTGGTACCCTCACACATATTATTCCCTCATTTAGTGGATATTTTCACAAAAAAGTGAAATTTTCAAAAATCCAAAATATTGGCTGAAAACGACTAAATATCAAGGACTCATTGGGCGAATCGCTCTGGAACTGAAATCGGAACGCTCACTGACATTTGCCCTATCTGAAAGTCTGATAAACGCCGGAAAAATGACTAAGTCCAAAAAAAAAATTTTTTCAACTTTTTTCAATTTTACCCCCGTCAGATATATATTCTACCCACACACATTTGGAACTCTCCTGGGGTACCCTCACACGTATTATTCCCTCATTTAGTGGATATTTTCACAAAAAAGTGAAATTTTCAAAAATCCAAAATATTGGCTGAAAACGACTAAATATCAAGGACTCATTGGGCGAATCGCTCTGGAACTGAAATCGGAACGCTCACTGACATTTGCCCTATCTGAAAGTCTGATAAACGCCTTAAAAATGACTAAGTCCAAAAAAAAATTTTTTAAACTTTTTTCAATTTTACCCCCGTCAGATATATATTCTGCCCGCACACATTTGGAACTCTCCTGGGGTACCCTCACACATATTATTCCCTCATTTAGTGGATATTTTGACAAAAAAGTGAAATTTTCAAAAATCCAAAATATTGGCTGAAAACAACTAAATATAAAGGACTCATTGGGCGAATCGCTCTGGAACTGAAATCGGAACGCTCACTGACATTTGCCCTATCTGAAAGTCTGATAAACGCCAAAAAAATGACTTAGTCCAAAAAAAAAATTTTTTAAACTTTTTTCAATTTTACCCCCGTGGGATATATATTCTACCCACACACATTTGGAACTCTCCTGGGGTACCCTCAGACATATTATTTCCTCATTTAGTGGATATTTTCACAAAAAAGTGAAGTTTTCAAAAATCCAAAATATTGGCTGAAAACGACTAAATATCAAGGACTCATTGGGCGAATCGCTCTGGAACTGAAATCGGAACGCTCACTGACATTTGCCCAATCTGAAAGTCTGATAAACGCCGGAAAAATGACCAAGTCTAAAAAAAATAAATTTTTCAACTTTTTTCAATTTACCCCCGTGGGATATATATTCTACCCACACACATTTGGAACTCTCCTGTGGTACCCTCACACATATTATTCCCTCATTTAGTGGATATTTTCACAAAAAAAGTGAAATTTTCAAAAATCCAAAATATTGGCTGAAAACGACTAAATATCAAGGACTCATTGGGCGAATCGCTCTGGAACTGAAATCGGAATGCTCACTGACATTTGCCCTATCTGAAAGTTTGATAAACGCCTTAAAAATGACTAAGTCCAAAAAAAAAATTTTTTAAACTTTTTTCAATTTTACCCCCGTCAGATATATATTCTGCCCACACACATTTGGAACTCTCCTGGGGTACCCTCACACATATTATTCCCTCATTTAGTGGATATTTTCACAAAAAAGTGAACTTTTCAAAAATCCAAAATATTGGCTGAAAACGATTAAATATCAAGGACTCATTGGGCGAATCGCTCTGGAACTGAAATCGGAACGCTCACTGACATTTGCCCTATCTGAAAGTCTGATAAACGCCTTAAAAATGACTAAGTCCAAAAAAAAATTTTTTTCAACTTTTTTCAATTTTACCCCCGTGGGATATATATTCTACCCACACACATTTGGAACTCTCCTGGGGTACCCTCACACATATTATTCCCTCATTTAGTGGATATTTTCACAAAAAAAGTGAAATTTTCAAAAATCCAAAATATTGGCTGAAAACGACTAAATACCAAGGACTCATTGGGCGAATCGCTCTGGAACTGAAATCGGAACGCTCACTGACATTTCCCCTATCTGAAAGTCTGATAAACGCCTTAAAAATGACTAAGTCCAAAAAAAAAAATTTTTTAAACTTTTTTCAATTTTACCCCCGTCAGATATATATTCTGCCCACACACATTTGGAACTCTCCTGTGGTACCCTCACACATATTATTCCCTCATTTAGTGGATATTTTCACAAAAAAGTGAAATTTTCAAAAATCCAAAATATTGGCTGAAAACGACTAAATATCAAGGACTCATTGGGCGAATCGCTCTGGAACTGAAATCGGAACGCTCACTGACATTTGCCCTATCTGAAAGTCTGATAAACGCCGGAAAAATGACTAAGTCCAAAAAAAAAATTTTTTCAACTTTTTTCAATTTTACCCCCGTCAGATATATATTCTACCCACACACATTTGGAACTCTCCTGGGGTACCCTCACACATATTATTCACTCATTTAGTGGATATTTTCACAAAAAAGTGAAATTTTCAAAAATCCAAAATATTGGCTGAAAACGACTAAATATCAAGGACTCATTGGGCGAATCGCTCTGGAAATGAAATCGGAACGCTCACTGACATTTCCCCTATCTGAAAGTCTGATAAACGCCCAAAAAATGACTAAGTCCAAAAAAAAAAAATTTTTCAACTTTTTCCAAATTTACCCCCGTGGGATATATATTCTACTCACAGACAATTGGAACTCTCCTGGGGTACCCTCAGACATATTATTCCCTCATTTAGTGGATATTTTCACAAAAAAGTGATATTTTCAAAAATCCAGAAAATTTGCAGAAAACGACAAAATATCAAGTACTCATTTGGCGAATCGATCTGCAAATGAAATCGGAATGTTCACTGACATTTCCACTATCTGAAAGTCTGATAAACGCTGGAAAAATGACTAATTTCAAAAAAAAAATTTTTTCAACTTTTTTCAATTTACCCCCGTGGGATATATATTCTACCCACAAACATTTGGAACTCTCCTGTGGTACCCTCACACATATTATTCCCTCATTTAGTGGATATTTTCACAAAAAAGTGAAATTTTCAAAAATCCAAAATATTGGCTGAAAACGAATAAATATCAAGGACTCATTGGGCGAATCGCTCTGGAACTGAAATCGGAACGCTCACTGACATTTGCCCTATCTGAAAGTCTGATAAACGCCGGAAAAATGACTAAGTCCAAAAAAAAATTTTTTCAACTTTTTTCAATTTGACCCCCGTGGGATATATATTCTACCGACATACATTTGGAACTCTCCTGGGGTACCCTCAGACATATTATTTCCTCATTTAGTGGATATTTTCAGAAAAAAGTGAAATTTTCAAAAATCCAAAATATTGGCTGAAAACGACTAAATATCAAGGACTCATTGGGCGAATCGCTCTGGAACTGAAATCGGAACGCTCACTGACATTTGCCCTATCTGAAAGTATGATAAACGCCGGAAAAATGACTAAGTCCAAAAAAAAATTTTTTTCAAGTTTTTTCAATTTTACCCCTGTCAGATATATATTCTACCCACACACATTTGGAACTCTCCTGATGTACCCTCACACATATTATTCCCTCATTTCGTGGATATTTTCACAAAAAAGTGAAATTTTCAAAAATCCAAAATATTGGCTGAAAACAACTAAATATAAAGGACTCATTGGGCGAATCGCTCTGGAACTGAAATCGGAACGCTCACTGACATTTGCCCTATCTGAAAGTCTGATAAACGCCAAAAAAATGACTTAGTCCAAAAAAAAAATTTTTTAAACTTTTTTCAATTTTACCCCCGTGGGATATATATTCTACCCACACACATTTGGAACTCTCCTGGGGTACCCTCAGACATATTATTTCCTCATTTAGTGGATATTTTCACAAAAAAGTGAAATTTTCAAAAATCCAAAATATTGGCTGAAAACGACTAAATATCAAGGACTCATTGGGCGAATCGCTCTGGAACTGAAATCGGAACGCTCACTGACATTTGCCCAATCTGAAAGTCTGATAAACGCCGGAAAAATGACCAAGTCTAAAAAAAATAAATTTTTCAACTTTTTTCAATTTACCCCCGTGGGATATATGTTCTACCCACACACATTTGGAACTCTCCTGTGGTACCCTCACACATATTATTCCCTCATTTAGTGGATATTTTCACAAAAAATGTGAAATTTTCAAAAATCCAAAATATTGGCTGAAAACGACTAAATATCAAGGACTCATTGGGCGAATCGCTCTGGAACTGAAATCGGAATGCTCACTGACATTTGCCCTATCTGAAAGTTTGATAAACGCCTTAAAAATGACTAAGTCCAAAAAAAAAATTTTTTAAACTTTTTTCAATTTTACCCCCGTCAGATATATATACTGCCCACACACATTTGGAACTCTCCTGGGGTACCCTCACTCATATTATTCCCTCATTTAGTGGATATTTTCACAAAAAAGTGAACTTTTCAAAAATCCAAAATATTGGCTGAAAACGATTAAATATCAAGGACTCATTGGGCGAATCGCTCTGGAACTGAAATCGGAACGCTCACTGACATTTGCCCTATCTGAAAGTCTGATAAACGCCTTAAAAATGACTAAGTCCAAAAAAAAAATTTTTTCAACTTTTTTCAATTTTACCCCCGTGGGATATATATTCTACCCACACACATTTGGAACTCTCCTGGGGTACCCTCACACATATTATTCCCTCATTTAGTGGATATTTTCACAAAAAAAGTGAAATTTTCAAAAATCCAAAATATTGGCTGAAAACGACTAAATACCAAGGACTCATTGGGCGAATCGCTCTGGAACTGAAATCGGAACGCTCACTGACATTTCCCCTATCTGAAAGTCTGATAAACGCCTTAAAAATGACTAAGTCCAAAAAAAAAAATTTTTTAAACTTTTTTCAATTTTACCCCCGTCAGATATATATTCTGCCCACACACATTTGGAACTCTCCTGTGGTACCCTCACACATATTATTCCCTCATTTAGTGGATATTTTCACAAAAAAGTGAAATTTTCAAAAATCCAAAATATTGGCTGAAAACGACTAAATATCAAGGACTCATTGGGCGAATCGCTCTGGAACTGAAATCGGAACGCTCACTGACATTTGCCCTATCTGAAAGTCTGATAAACGCCGGAAAAATGACTAAGTCCAAAAAAAAAATTTTTTCAACTTTTTTCAATTTTACCCCCGTCAGATATATATTCTACCCACACACATTTGGAACTCTCCTGGGGTACCCTCACACGTATTATTCCCTCATTTAGTGGATATTTTCACAAAAAAGTGAAATTTTCAACAATCCAAAATATTGGCTGAAAACGACTAAATATCAAGGACTCATTGGGCGAATCGCTCTGGAACTGAAATCGGAACGCTCACTGACATTTGCCCTATCTGAAAGTCTGATAAACGCCTTAAAAATGACTAAGTCCAAAAAAAAATTTTTTAAACTTTTTTCAATTTTACCCCCGTCAGATATATATTCTGCCCGCACACATTTGGAACTCTCCTGGGGTACCCTCACACATATTATTCCCTCATTTAGTGGATATTTTGACAAAAAAGTGAAATTTTCAAAAATCCAAAATATTGGCTGAAAACAACTAAATATAAAGGACTCATTGGGCGAATCGCTCTGGAACTGAAATCGGAACGCTCACTGACATTTGCCCTATCTGAAAGTCTGATAAACGCCAAAAAAATGACTTAGTCCAAAAAAAAAATTTTTTAAACTTTTTTCAATTTTACCCCCGTGGGATATATATTCTACCCACACACATTTGGAACTCTCCTGGGGTACCCTCAGACATATTATTTCCTCATTTAGTGGATATTTTCACAAAAAAGTGAAATTTTCAAAAATCCAAAATATTGGCTGAAAACGACTAAATATCAAGGACTCATTGGGCGAATCGCTCTGGAACTGAAATCGGAACGCTCACTGACATTTCCCCTATCTGAAAGTCTGATAAACGCCGGAAAAATGACTAAGTCCAAAAAAAAAATGTTTTCAACTTTTTTCAATTTTACCCCCGTCAGATATATATTCTACCCACACACATTTGGAACTCTCCTGGGGTACCCTCACACATATTATTCCCTCATTTAGTGGATATTTTCACAAAAAAGTGAAATTTTCAAAAATCCAAAATATAGTCTTAAAACGACTAAATATCAAGGACTCATTGGGCGAATCGCTCTGGAACTGAAATCGGAACGCTCACTGACATTTGCCCTATCTGAAAGTCTGATAAACGCCTTAAAAATGACTAAGTCCAAAAAAAAATTTTTTTTAACTTTTTTCAATTTTACCCCCGTCAGATATATATTCTGCCCACACACATTTGGAACTCTCCTGGGGTACCCTCACACATATTATTCCCTCATTTAGTGGATATTTTCACAAAAAAGTGAACTTTTCAAAAATCCAAAATATTGGCTGAAAACGACTAAATATCAAGGACTCATTGGGCGAATCGCTCTGGAACTGAAATCGGAACGCTCACTGACATTTCCCCTATCTGAAAGTCTGATAAACGCCGGAAAAATGACTAAGTCCAAAAAAAAAATTTTTTCAACTTTTTTCAATTTTACCCCCGTGGGATATATATTCTACCCACACACATTTGGAACTCTCCTGTGGTACCGTCACACATATTATTCCCTCATTTAGTGGATATTTTCACAAAAAAGTGAAATTTTCAAAAATCCAAAATATTGGCTGAAAACGACTAAATATCAAGGACTCATTGGGCCAATCGCTCTGGAACTGAAATCGGAACGCTCACTGACATTTCCCCTATCTGAAAGTCTGATAAACGCCGGAAAAATGACTAAGTCCAAAAAAAAAAAATTTTTCAACTTTTTTCAAATTTACCCCCGTGGGATATATATTCTACCCACACAAATTTGGAACTCTCCTGTGGTACCCTCACACATATTATTCCCTCATTTAGTGGATATTTTCACAAAAAAGTGAAATTTTCAAAAATCCAAAATATTGGCTGAAAACGACTAAATATCAAGGACTCATTGGGCGAATCGCTCTGGAACTGAAATCGGAACGCTCACTGACATTTGCCCTATCTGAAAGTCTGATAAATGCGGAAAAATGACTAAGTCCAAAAAAAAAATTTTTTCAACTTTTTTCAATTTTACCCCCGTCAGATATATATTCTACCCACACACATTTGGAACTCTCCTGGGGTACCCTCACACATATTATTCCCTCATTTAGTGGATATTTTCACAAAAAAGTGAACTTTTCAAAAATCCAAAATATTGGCTGAAAACGATTAAATATCAAGGACTCATTGGGCGAATCGCTCTGGAACTGAAATCGGAACGCTCACTGACATTTCCCCTATCTGAAAGTCTGATAAACGCCGCAAAAATGACTAAGTAAAAAAAAAAAATTTTTTCAACTTTTTTCAATTTTACCCCCGTGGGATATGTATTCTACCCACACACATTTGGAACTCTCCTGTGGTACCGTCACACATATTATTCCCTCATTTAGTGGATATTTTCACAAAAAAGTGAAATTTTCAAAAATCCAAAATATTGGCTGAAAACGACTAAATATCAAGGACTCATTGGGCGAATCGCTCTGGAACTGAAATCGGAACGCTCACTGACATTTCCCCTATCTGAAAGTCTGATAAACGCCGGAAAAATGACTAAGTCCAAAAAAAAAAATTTTTCAACTTTTTTCAAATTTACCCCCGTGGGATATATATTCTACCCACACACATTTGGAACTCTCCTGTGGTACCCTCACACATATTATTCCCTCATTTAGTGGATATTTTCACAAAAAAGTGAACTTTTCAAAAATCCAAAATATTGGCTGAAAACTACTAAATATCAAGGACTCATTGGGCCAATCGCTCTGGAACTGAAATCGGAACGCTCACTGACATTTCCCCTATCTGAAAGTCTGATAAACGCCGGAAAAATGACTAAGTCCAAAAAAAAAATTTTTTCAACTTTTTTCAATTTTACCCCCGTGGGATATATATTCTACCCACACACATTTGGAACTCTCCTGTGGTACCCTCACACATATTATTCCCTCACTTAGTGGATATTTTCACAAAAAAGTGAAATTTTCAAAAATCCAAAATATTGGCTGAAAACGACTAAATATCAAGGACTCATTGGGCGAATCGCTCTGGAACTGAAATCGGAACGCTCACTGACATTTGCCCTTTCTGAAAGTCTGATAAACGCCTTAAAAATGACTAAGTCCAAAAAAAAATTTTTTTTAACTTTTTTCAATTTTACCCCCGTCAGATATATATTCTGCCCACACACATTTGGAACTCTCCTGGGGTACCCTCACACATATTATTCCCTCATTTAGTGGATATTTTCACAAAAAAGTGAACTTTTCAAAAATCCAAAATATTGGCTGAAAACGACTAAATATCAAGGACTCATTGGGCGAATCGCTCTGGAACTGAAATCGAAACGCTCACTGACATTTGCCCTCTCTGAAAGTCTGATAAACGCCCGAAAAATGACTAAGTCCAAAAAAAAAAATTTTTCAACTTTTTTCAATTTTACCCCCGTCAGATATATATTCTACCCACACACATTTGGAACTCTCCTGGGGTACCCTCACACATATTATTCCCTCATTTAGTGGATATTTTCACAAAAAAGTGAAATTTTCAAAAATCCAAAATATTGGCTGAAAACGACTAAATATCAAGGACTCATTCGGTGAATCGCTCTGGAACTGAAATCGAAACGCTCACTGACATTTGCCCTCTCTGAAAGTCTGATAAACGCCCGAAAAATGACTAAGTCCAAAAAAAAAAAATTTTTCAACTTTTTTCAATTTTACCCCCGTCAGATATATATTCTACCCACACACATTTGGAACTCTCCTGGGGTACCCTCACACATATTATTCCCTCATTTAGTGGATATTTTCACAAAAAAGTGAAATTTTCAAAAATCCAAAATATTGGCTGAAAACGACTAAATATCAAGGACTCATTGGGCGAATCGCTCTGGAACTGAAATCGGAACGCTCACTGACATGTGCCCTATCTGAAAGTCTGATAAATGCCTTAAAAATGACTAAGTCCAAAAAAAACTTTTTTTAAACTTTTTTCAATTTTACCCCCGTCAGATATATATTCTGCCCACACACATTTGGAACTCTCCTGGGGTACCCTCACACATATTATTCCCTCATTTAGTGGATATTTTCACAAAAATGTGAACTTTTCAAAAATCCAAAATATTGGCTGAAAACGACTAAATATCAAGGACTCATTGTGCGAATCGCTCTGGAACTGAAATCGGAACGCTCACTGACATTTGCCCTATCTGAAAGTCTGATAAACGCCTTAAAAATGACTAAGTCCAAAAAAAAATTTTTTTTAACTTTTTTCAAATTTACCCCCGTGGGATATATAATCTACCCACACACATTTGGAACTCTCCTGTGGTACCCTCACACATATTATTCCCTCATTTAGTGGATATTTTCACAAAAAAGTGAAATTTTCAAAAATCCAAAATATTGGCTGAAAACGACTAAATATCAAGGACTCATTGGGCGAATCGCTCTGGAACTGAAATCGGAACGCTCACTGACATTTGCCCTCTCTGAAAGTCTGATAAACGCGGAAAAATGACTAAGTCCAAAAAAAAAATTTTTTCAACTTTTTTCAATTTTACCCCCGTCAGATATATATTCTACCCACACACATTTGGAACTCTCCTGGGGTACCCTCACACATATTATTCCCTCATTTAGTGGATATTTTCACAAAAAAGTGAAATTTTCAAAAATCCAAAATATTGGCTGAAAACGACTAAATATCAAGGACTCATTGGGCGAATCGCTCTGGAACTGAAATCGGAACGCTCACTGACATGTGCCCTATCTGAAAGTCTGATAAATGCCTTAAAAATGACTAAGTCCAAAAAAAACTTTTTTTAAACTTTTTTCAATTTTACCCCCGTCAGATATATATTCTGCCCACACACATTTGGAACTCTCCTGGGGTACCCTCACACATATTATTCCCTCATTTAGTGGATATTTTCACAAAAATGTGAACTTTTCAAAAATCCAAAATATTGGCTGAAAACGACTAAATATCAAGGACTCATTGTGCGAATCGCTCTGGAACTGAAATCGGAACGCTCACTGACATTTGCCCTATCTGAAAGTCTGATAAACGCCTTAAAAATGACTAAGTCCAAAAAAAAATTTTTTTTAACTTTTTTCAAATTTACCCCCGTGGGATATATATTCTACCCACACACATTTGGAACTCTCCTGTGGTACCCTCACACATATTATTCCCTCATTTAGTGGATATTTTCACAAAAAAGTGAAATTTTCAAAAATCCAAAATATTGGCTGAAAACGACTAAATATCAAGGACTCATTGGGCGAATCGCTCTGGAACTGAAATCGGAACGCTCACTGACATTTGCCCTCTCTGAAAGTCTGATAAACGCGGAAAAATGACTAAGTCCAAAAAAAAATTTTTTTCAACTTTTTTCAATTTTACCCCCGTCAGATATATATTCTACCCACACACATTTGGAACTCTCCTGGGGTACCCTCACACATATTATTCCCTCATTTAGTGGATATTTTCACAAAAAAGTGAACTTTTCAAAAATCCAAAATATTGGCTGAAAACGATTAAATATCAAGGACTCATTGGGCGAATCGCTCTGGAACTGAAATCGGAACGCTCACTGACATTTCCCCTATCTGAAAGTCTGATAAACGCCGGAAAAATGACTAAGTAAAAAAAAAAAATTTTTTCAACTTTTTTCAATTTTACCCCCGTGGGATATATATTCTACCCACACACATTTGGAACTCTCCTGTGGTACCGTCACACATATTATTCCCTCATTTAGTGGATATTTTCACAAAAAAGTGAAATTTTCAAAAATCCAAAATATTGGCTGAAAACGACTAAATATCAAGGACTCATTGGGCGAATCGCTCTGGAACTGAAATCGGAACGCTCACTGACATTTCCCCTATCTGAAAGTCTGATAAACGCCGGAAAAATGACTAAGTCCAAAAAAAAAAATTTTTCAACTTTTTTCAAATTTACCCCCGTGGGATATATATTCTACCCACACACATTTGGAACTCTCCTGTGGTACCCTCACACATATTATTCCCTCATTTAGTGGATATTTTCACAAAAAAGTGAACTTTTCAAAAATCCAAAATATTGGCTGAAAACTACTAAATATCAAGGACTCATTGGGCCAATCGCTCTGGAACTGAAATCGGAACGCTCACTGACATTTCCCCTATCTGAAAGTCTGATAAACGCCGGAAAAATGACTAAGTCCAAAAAAAAAAAATTTTTCAACTTTTTTCAAATTTACCCCCGTGGGATATATATTCTACCCACACACATTTGGAACTCTCCTGTGGTACCCTCACACATATTATTCCCTCATTTAGTGGATATTTTCACAAAAAAGTGAAATTTTCAAAAATCCAAAATATTGGCTGAAAACGACTAAATATCAAGGACTCATTGGGCGAATCGCTCTGGAACTGAAATCGGAACGCTCACTGACATTTGCCCTATCTGAAAGTCTGATAAACGCGGAAAAATGACTAAGTCCAAAAAAAAAATTTTTTCAACTTTTTTCAATTTTACCCCCGTCAGATATATATTCTACCCACACACATTTGGAACTCTCCTGGGGTACCCTCACACATATTATTCCCTCATTTAGTGGATATTTTCACAAAAAAGTGAACTTTTCAAAAATCCAAAATATTGGCTGAAAACGATTAAATATCAAGGACTCATTGGGCGAATCGCTCTGGAACTGAAATCGGAACGCTCACTGACATTTCCCCTATCTGAAAGTCTGATAAACGCCGCAAAAATGACTAAGTAAAAAAAAAAAATTTTTTCAACTTTTTTCAATTTTACCCCCGTGGGATATGTATTCTACCCACACACATTTGGAACTCTCCTGTGGTACCGTCACACATATTATTCCCTCATTTAGTGGATATTTTCACAAAAAAGTGAAATTTTCAAAAATCCAAAATATTGGCTGAAAACGACTAAATATCAAGGACTCATTGGGCGAATCGCTCTGGAACTGAAATCGGAACGCTCACTGACATTTCCCCTATCTGAAAGTCTGATAAACGCCGGAAAAATGACTAAGTCCAAAAAAAAAAATTTTTCAACTTTTTTCAAATTTACCCCCGTGGGATATATATTCTACCCACACACATTTGGAACTCTCCTGTGGTACCCTCACACATATTATTCCCTCATTTAGTGGATATTTTCACAAAAAAGTGAACTTTTCAAAAATCCAAAATATTGGCTGAAAACTACTAAATATCAAGGACTCATTGGGCCAATCGCTCTGGAACTGAAATCGGAACGCTCACTGACATTTCCCCTATCTGAAAGTCTGATAAACGCCGGAAAAATGACTAAGTCTAAAAAAAAAATTTTTTCAACTTTTTTCAATTTTACCCCCGTGGGATATATATTCTACCCACACACATTTGGAACTCTCCTGTGGTACCCTCACACATATTATTCCCTCATTTAGTGGATATTTTCACAAAAAAGTGAAATTTTCAAAAATCCAAAATATTGGCTGAAAACGACTAAATATCAAGGACTCATTGGGCGAATCGCTCTGGAACTGAAATCGGAACGCTCACTGACATTTGCCCTATCTGAAAGTCTGATAAACGCCTTAAAAATGACTAAGTCCAAAAAAAAATTTTTTTAAACTTTTTTCAATTTTACCCCCGTCAGATATATATTCTGCCCACACACATTTGGAACTCTCCTGGGGTACCCTCACACATATTATTCCCTCATTTAGTGGATATTTTCACAAAAAAGTGAACTTTTCAAAAATCCAAAATATTGGCTGAAAACGACTAAATATCAAGGACTCATTGTGCGAATCGCTCTGGAACTGAAATCGGAACGCTCACTGACATTTGCCCTATCTGAAAGTCTGATAAACGCCTTAAAATGACTAAGTCCAAAAAAAAATTTTTTTTAACTTTTTTCAATTTTACCCCCGTCAGATATATATTTTGCCCACACACATTTGGAACTCTCCTGGGGTACCCTCACACATATTATTCCCTCATTTAGTGGATATTTTCACAAAAAAGTGAACTTTTCAAAAATCCAAAATATTGGCTGAAAACGACTAAATATCAAGGACTCATTGGGCGAATCGCTCTGGAACTGAAATCGGAACGCTCACTGACATTTGCCCTATCTGAAAGTCTGATAAATGCCTTAAAAATGACTAAGTCCAAAAAAAAATTTTTTTAAACTTTTTTCAATTTTACCCCCGTCAGATATATATTCTGCCCACACACATTTGGAACTCTCCTGGGGTACCCTCACACATATTATTCCCTCATTTAGTGGATATTTTCACAAAAAAGTGAAATTTTCAAAAATCCAAAATATTGGCTGAAAACGACTAAATATCAAGGACTCATTGGGCGAATCGCTCTGGAACTGAAATCGAAACGCTCACTGACATTTGCCCTCTCTGAAAGTCTGATAAACGCCCGAAAAATGACTAAGTCCAAAAAAAAAAATTTTTCAACTTTTTTCAATTTTACCCCCGTCAGATATATATTCTACCCACACACATTTGGAACTCTCCTGGGGTACCCTCACACATATTATTCCCTCATTTAGTGGATATTTTCACAAAAAAGTGAAATTTTCAAAAATCCAAAATATTGGCTGAAAACGACTAAATATCAAGGACTCATTCGGTGAATCGCTCTGGAACTGAAATCGAAACGCTCACTGACATTTGCCCTCTCTGAAAGTCTGATAAACGCCCGAAAAATGACTAAGTCCAAAAAAAAAAAATTTTTCAACTTTTTTCAATTTTACCCCCGTCAGATATATATTCTACCCACACACATTTGGAACTCTCCTGGGGTACCCTCACACATATTATTCCCTCATTTAGTGGATATTTTCACAAAAAAGTGAAATTTTCAAAAATCCAAAATATTGGCTGAAAACGACTAAATATCAAGGACTCATTGGGCGAATCGCTCTGGAACTGAAATCGGAACGCTCACTGACATGTGCCCTATCTGAAAGTCTGATAAATGCCTTAAAAATGACTAAGTCCAAAAAAAACTTTTTTTAAACTTTTTTCAATTTTACCCCCGTCAGATATATATTCTGCCCACACACATTTGGAACTCTCCTGGGGTACCCTCACACATATTATTCCCTCATTTAGTGGATATTTTCACAAAAATGTGAACTTTTCAAAAATCCAAAATATTGGCTGAAAACGACTAAATATCAAGGACTCATTGTGCGAATCGCTCTGGAACTGAAATCGGAACGCTCACTGACATTTGCCCTCTCTGAAAGTCTGATAAACGCCTTAAAAATGACTAAGTCCAAAAAAAAATTTTTTTTAACTTTTTTCAATTTTACCCCCGTCAGATATATATTCTGCCCACACACATTTGGAACTCTCCTGGGGTACCCTAACACATATTATTCCCTCATTTAGTGGATATTTTCACAAAAAAGTGAACTTTTCAAAAATCCAAAATATTGGCTGAAAACGACTAAATATCAAGGACTCATTGGGCCAATCGCTCTGGAACTGAAATCGGAACGCTCACTGACATTTCCCCTATCTGAAAGTCTGATAAACGCCGGAAAAATGACTAAGTCCAAAAAAAAAATTTTTTCAACTTTTTTCAATTTTACCCCCGTGGGATATATATTCTACCCACACACATTTGGAACTCTCCTGTGGTACCCTCACACATATTATTCCCTCATTTAGTGGATATTTTCACAAAAAAGTGAAATTTTGAAAAATCCAAAATATTGGCTGAAAACGACTAAATATCAAGGACTCATTGGGCGAATCGCTCTGGAACTGAAATCGGAACGCTCACTGACATTTGCCCTATCTGAAAGTCTGATAAACGCCTTAAAAATGACTAAGTCCAAAAAAAAATTTTTTCAAACTTTTTTCAATTTTACCCCCGTCAGATATATATTCTGCCCACACACATTTGGAACTCTCCTGGGGTACCCTCACACATATTATTCCCTCATTTAGTGGATATTTTCACAAAAAAGTGAACTTTTCAAAAATCCAAAATATTGGCTGAAAACGACTAAATATCAAGGACTCATTGTGCGAATCGCTCTGGAACTGAAATCGGAACGCTCACTGACATTTGCCCTATCTGAAAGTCTGATGAACGCCTTAAAAATGACTAAGTCCAAAAAAAAAATTTTTTTTAACTTTTTTCAATTTTACCCCCGTCAGATATATATTCTGCCCACACACATTTGGAACTCTCCTGGGGTACCCTCACACATATTATTCCCTCATTTAGTGGATATTTTCACAAAAAAGTGAACTTTTCAAAAATCCAAAATATTGGCTGAAAACGACTAAATATCAAGGACTCATTGGGCGAATCGCTCTGGAACTGAAATCGGAACGCTCACTGACATTTCCCCTATCTGAAAGTCTGATAAACGCCGGAAAAATGACTAAGTCCAAAAAAAAAAATTTTTCAACTTTTTTCAATTTTACCCCCGACAGATATATATTCTACCCACACACATTTGGAACTCTCCTGGGGTACCCTCACACATATTATTCCCTCATTTAGTGGATATTTTCACAAAAAAGTGAAATTTTCAAAAATCCAAAATATTGGCTAAAAACGACTAAATATCAAGGACTCATTGGGCGAATCGCTCTGGAACTGAAATCGGAACGCTCACTGACATTTGCCCTATCTGAAAGTCTGATAAATGCCTTAAAAATGACTAAGTCCAAAAAAAAATTTTTTTAAACTTTTTTCAATTTTACCCCCGTCAGATATATATTCTGCCCACACACATTTGGAACTCTCCTGGGGTACCCTCACACATATTATTCCCTCATTTAGTTTATATTTTCACAAAAATGTGAACTTTTCAAAAATCCAAAATATTGGCTGAAAACGACTAAATATCAAGGACTCATTGTGCGAATCGCTCTGGAACTGAAATCGGAACGCTCACTGACATTTGCCCTATCTGAAAGTCTGATAAACGCCTTAAAAATGACTAAGTCCAAAAAAAAAATTTTTTTAACTTTTTTCAATTTTACCCCCGTCAGATATATATTCTGCCCACACACATTTGGAACTCTCCTGGGGTACCCTAACACATATTATTCCCTCATTTAGTGGATATTTTCACAAAAAAGTGAACTTTTCAAAAATCCAAAATATTGGCTGAAAACGACTAAATATCAAGGACTCATTGGGCGAATCGCTCTGGAACTGAAATCGGAACGCTCACTGACATTTCCCCTATCTGAAAGTCTGATAAACGCCGGAAAAATGACTAAGTCCAAAAAAAAAAAATTTTTCAACTTTTTTCAAATTTACCCCCGTGGGATATATATTCTACCCACACACATTTGGAACTCTCCTGTGGTACCCTCACACATATTATTCCCTCACTTAGTGGATATTTTCACAAAAAAGTGAAATTTTCAAAAATCCAAAATATTGGCTGAAAACGACTAAATATCAAGGACTCATTGGGCGAATCGCTCTGGAACTGAAATCGGAACGCTCACTGACATTTGCCCTTTCTGAAAGTCTGATAAACGCCTTAAAAATGACTAAGTCCAAAAAAAAAATTTTTTTAACTTTTTTCAATTTTACCCCCGTCAGATATATATTCTGCCCACACACATTTGGAACTCTCCTGGGGTACCCTCACACATATTATTCCCTCATTTAGTGGATATTTTCACAAAAAAGTGAACTTTTCAAAAATCCAAAATATTGGCTGAAAACGACTAAATATCAAGGACTCATTGGGCGAATCGCTCTGGAACTGAAATCGAAATGCTCACTGACATTTGCCCTCTCTGAAAGTCTGATAAACGCCCGAAAAATGACTAAGTCCAAAAAAAAAAATTTTTCAACTTTTTTCAATTTTACCCCCGTCAGATATATATTCTACCCACACACATTTGGAACTCTCCTGGGGTACCCTCACACATATTATTCCCTCATTTAGTGGATATTTTCACAAAAAAGTGAAATTTTCAAAAATCCAAAATATTGGCTGAAAACGACTAAATATCAAGGACTCATTCGGTGAATCGCTCTGGAACTGAAATCGAAACGCTCACTGACATTTGCCCTCTCTGAAAGTCTGATAAACGCCCGAAAAATGACTAAGTCCAAAAAAAAAAAATTTTTCAACTTTTTTCAATTTTACCCCCGTCAGATATATATTCTACCCACACACATTTGGAACTCTCCTGGGGTACCCTCACACATATTATTCCCTCATTTAGTGGATATTTTCACAAAAAAGTGAAATTTTCAAAAATCCAAAATATTGGCTGAAAACGACTAAATATCAAGGACTCATTGGGCGAATCGCTCTGGAACTGAAATCGGAACGCTCACTGACATTTGCCCTATCTGAAAGTCTGATAAATGCCTTAAAAATGACTAAGTCCAAAAAAAAATTTTTTCAAACTTTTTTCAATTTTACCCCCGTCAGATATATATTCTACCCACACACATTTGGAACTCTCCTGGGGTACCCTCACACATATTATTCCCTCATTTAGTGGATATTTTCACAAAAAAGTAAACTTTTCAAAAATCCAAAATATTGGCTGAAAACGACTAAATATCAAGGACTCATTGTGCGAATCGCTCTGGAACTGAAATCGGAACGCTCACTGACATTTGCCCTATCTGAAAGTCTGATGAACGCCTTAAAAATGACTAAGTCAAAAAAAAATATTTTTTTTAACTTTTTTCAATTTTACCCCCGTCAGATATATATTCTGCCCACACACATTTGGAACTCTCCTGGGGTACCCTCACACATATTATTCCCTCATTTAGTGGATATTTTCACAAAAATGTGAACTTTTCAAAAATCCAAAATATTGGCTGAAAACGACTAAATATCAAGGACTCATTGTGCGAATCGCTCTGGAACTGAAATCGGAACGCTCACTGACATTTGCCCTATCTGAAAGTCTGATAAACGCCTTAAAAATGACTAAGTCCAAAAAAAAATTTTTTTAACTTTTTTCAATTTTACCCCCGTCAGATATATATTCTGCCCACACACATTTGGAACTCTCCTGGGGTACCCTAACACATATTATTCCCTCATTTAGTGGATATTTTCACAAAAAAGTGAACTTTTCAAAAATCCAAAATATTGGCTGAAAACGACTAAATATCAAGGACTCATTGGGCCAATCGCTCTGGAACTGAAATCGGAATGCTCACTGACATTTCCCCTATCTGAAAGTCTGATAAACGCCGGAAAAATGACTAAGTCCAAAAAAAAATTTTTTCAACTTTTTTCAATTTTACCCCCGTGGGATATATATTCTACCCACACACATTTGGAACTCTCCTGGGGTACCCTCACACATATTATTCCCTCATTTAGTGGATATTTTCACAAAAAAGTGAAATTTTCAAAAATCCAAAATATTGGCTGAAAACGACTAAATATCAAGGACTCATTGGGCGAGTGGCTCTGAAACTGAAATCGGAACGCTCACTGAAATTTGACGTATCTGAAAGTCTGATAAACGCCCGAAAAATGACTAAGTCCAAAAAAAAATAATTTTTCAACTTTTTTCAAATTTACCCCCGTGGGATATATATTCTACCCACACACATTTGGAACTCTCCTGTGGTACCCTCACACATATTATTCCCTCATTTAGCGGATATTTTCACAAAAAAGTGAAATTTTCAAAAATCCAAAATATTGGCTGAAAACGACTAAATATCAAGGACTCATTGGGCGAATCGCTCTGGAACTGAAATCGGAACGCTCACTGACATTTGCCCTATCTGAAAGTCTGATAAACGCCCGAAAAATGACTAAGTCCAAAAAAAAAATTTTTTAAACTTTTTTCAATTTTACCCCCGTCAGATATATATTCTACCCACACACATTTGGAACTCTCCTGGGGTACCCTCACACATATTATTCCCTCATTTAGTGGATATTTTCACAAAAAAGTGAAATTTTCAAAAATCCAAAATATTGGCTGAAAACGACTAAATATCAAGGACTCATTGGGCGAGTCGCTCTGGAACTGAAATCGGAACGCTCACTGACATTTGCCGTATCTGAATGTCTGATAAACGCCCGAAAAATGACTAAGTCCAAAAAAAAAAATTTTTCAACTTTTTTCAATTTTACCCCCTTCAGATATATATTCTACCCACACACATTTGGAACTCTCCTGGGGTACCCTCACACATATTTTTCCCTCATTTAGTGGATATTTTCACAAAAAAGTGAAATTTTCAAAAATCCAAAATATTGGCTGAAAACGACTAAATATCAAGGACTCATTGGGCGAATCGCTCTGGAACTGAAATCGGAACGCTCACTGACATTTGCCCTATCTGAAAGTCTGATAAATGCCTTAAAAATGACTAAGTCCAAAAAAAAATTTTTTTAAACTTTTTTCAATTTTACCCCCGTCAGATATATATTCTGCCCACACACATTTGGAACTCTCCTGGGGTACCCTCACACATATTATTCCCTCATTTAGTGGATATTTTCACAAAAATGTGAACTTTTCAAAAATCCAAAATATTGGCTGAAAACGACTAAATATCAAGGACTCATTGTGCGAATCGCTCTGGAACTGAAATCGGAACGCTCACTGACATTTGCCCTATCTGAAAGTCTGATAAACGCCTTAAAAATGACTAAGTCCAAAAAAAAAATTTTTTTAACTTTTTTCAATTTTACCCCCGTCAGATATATATTCTGCCCACACACATTTGGAACTCTCCTGGGGTACCCTAACACATATTATTCCCTCATTTAGTGGATATTTTCACAAAAAAGTGAACTTTTCAAAAATCCAAAATATTGGCTGAAAACGACTAAATATCAAGGACTCATTGGGCGAATCACTCTGGAACTGAAATCGGAACGCTCACTGACATTTCCCCTATCTGAAAGTCTGATAAACGCCGGAAAAATGACTAAGTCCAAAAAAAAAAAATTTTTCAACTTTTTTCAAATTTACCCCCGTGGGATATATATTCTACCCACACACATTTGGAACTCTCCTGTGGTACCCTCACACATATTATTCCCTCACTTAGTGGATATTTTCACAAAAAAGTGAAATTTTCAAAAATCCAAAATATTGGCTGAAAACGACTAAATATCAAGGACTCATTGGGCGAATCGCTCTGGAACTGAAATCGGAACGCTCACTGACATTTGCCCTTTCTGAAAGTCTGATAAACGCCTTAAAAATGACTAAGTCCAAAAAAAAAAATTTTTCAACTTTTTTCAATTTTACCCCCGTCAGATATATATTCTACCCACACACATTTGGAACTCTCCTGGGGTACCCTCACACATATTATTCCCTCATTTAGTGGATATTTTCACAAAAAAGTGAAATTTTCAAAAATCCAAAATATTGGCTGAAAACGACTAAATATCAAGGACTCATTCGGTGAATCGCTCTGGAACTGAAATCGAAACGCTCACTGACATTTGCCCTCTCTGAAAGTCTGATAAACGCCCGAAAAATGACTAAGTCCAAAAAAAAAAAATTTTTCAACTTTTTTCAATTTTACCCCCGTCAGATATATATTCTACCCACACACATTTGGAACTCTCCTGGGGTACCCTCACACATATTATTCCCTCATTTAGTGGATATTTTCACAAAAAAGTGAAATTTTCAAAAATCCAAAATATTGGCTGAAAACGACTAAATATCAAGGACTCATTGGGCGAATCGCTCTGGAACTGAAATCGGAACGCTCACTGACATTTGCCCTATCTGAAAGTCTGATAAATGCCTTAAAAATGACTAAGTCCAAAAAAAAATTTTTTCAAACTTTTTTCAATTTTACCCCCGTCAGATATATATTCTGCCCACACACATTTGGAACTCTCCTGGGGTACCCTCACACATATTATTCCCTCATTTAGTGGATATTTTCACAAAAAAGTGAACTTTTCAAAAATCCAAAATATTGGCTGAAAACGACTAAATATCAAGGACTCATTGTGCGAATCGCTCTGGAACTGAAATCGGAACGCTCACTGACATTTGCCCTATCTGAAAGTCTGATGAACGCCTTAAAAATGACTAAGTCAAAAAAAAATATTTTTTTTAACTTTTTTCAATTTTACCCCCGTCAGATATATATTCTGCCCACACACATTTGGAACTCTCCTGGGGTACCCTCACACATATTATTCCCTCATTTAGTGGATATTTTCACAAAAATGTGAACTTTTCAAAAATCCAAAATATTGGCTGAAAACGACTAAATATCAAGGACTCATTGTGCGAATCGCTCTGGAACTGAAATCGGAACGCTCACTGACATTTGCCCTATCTGAAAGTCTGATAAACGCCTTAAAAATGACTAAGTCCAAAAAAAAAATTTTTTTAACTTTTTTCAATTTTACCCCCGTCAGATATATATTCTGCCCACACACATTTGGAACTCTCCTGGGGTACCCTAACACATATTATTCCCTCATTTAGTGGATATTTTCACAAAAAAGTGAACTTTTCAAAAATCCAAAATATTGGCTGAAAACGACTAAATATCAAGGACTCATTGGGCCAATCGCTCTGGAACTGAAATCGGAATGCTCACTGACATTTCCCCTATCTGAAAGTCTGATAAACGCCGGAAAAATGACTAAGTCCAAAAAAAAAAAATTTTTCAACTTTTTTCAAATTTACCCCCGTGGGATATATATTCTACCCACACACATTTGGAACTCTCCTGTGGTACCCTCACACATATTATTCCCTCACTTAGTGGATATTTTCACAAAAAAGTGAAATTTTCAAAAATCCAAAATATTGGCTGAAAACGACTAAATATCAAGGACTCATTGGGCGAATCGCTCTGGAACTGAAATCGGAATGCTCACTGACATTTGCCCTATCTGAAAGTCTGATAAACGCCTTAAAAATGACTAAGTCCAAAAAAAAAATTTTTTTAACTTTTTTCAATTTTACCCCCGTCAGATATATATTCTGCCCACACACATTTGGAACTCTCCTGGGGTACCCTCACACATATTATTCCCTCATTTAGTGGATATTTTCACAAAAAAGTGAACTTTTCAAAAATCCAAAATATTGGCTGAAAACGACTAAATATCAAGGACTCATTGGGCTAATCGCTCTGGAACTGAAATCGAAACGCTCACTGACATTTGCCCTCTCTGAAAGTCTGATAAACGCCCGAAAAATGACTAAGTCCAAAAAAAAAAATTTTTCAACTTTTTTCAATTTTACCCCCGTCAGATATATATTCTACCCACACACATTTGGAACTCTCCTGGGGTACCCTCACACATATTATTCCCTCATTTAGTGGATATTTTCACAAAAAAGTGAAATTTTCAAAAATCCAAAATATTGGCTGAAAACGACTAAATATCAAGGACTCATTGGGCGAGTGGCTCTGAAACTGAAATCGGAACGCTCACTGAAATTTGACGTATCTGAAAGTCTGATAAACGCCCGAAAAATGACTAAGTCCAAAAAAAAATAATTTTTCAACTTTTTTCAAATTTACCCCCGTGGGATATATATTCTACCCACACACATTTGGAACTCTCCTGTGGTACCCTCACACATATTATTCCCTCATTTAGCAGATATTTTCACAAAAAAGTGAAATTTTCAAAAATCCAAAATATTGGCTGAAAACGACTAAATATCAAGGACTCATTGGGCGAATCGCTCTGGAACTGAAATCGGAACGCTCACTGACATTTGCCCTATCTGAAAGTCTGATAAACGCCCGAAAAATGACTAAGTCCAAAAAAAAAATTTTTTAAACTTTTTTCAATTTTACCCCCGTCAGATATATATTCTACCCACACACATTTGGAACTCTCCTGGGGTACCCTCACACATATTATTCCCTCATTTAGTGGATATTTTCACAAAAAAGTGAAATTTTCAAAAATCCAAAATATTGGCTGAAAACGACTAAATATCAAGGACTCATTGGGCGAGTCGCTCTGGAACTGAAATCGGAACGCTCACTGACATTTGCCGTATCTGAATGTCTGATAAACGCCCGAAAAATGACTAAGTCCAAAAAAAAAAATTTTTCAACTTTTTTCAATTTTACCCCCTTCAGATATATATTCTACCCACACACATTTGGAACTCTCCTGGGGTACCCTCACACATATTTTTCCCTCATTTAGTGGATATTTTCACAAAAAAGTGAAATTTTCAAAAATCCAAAATATTGGCTGAAAACGACTAAATATCAAGGACTCATTGGGCGAATCGCTCTGGAACTGAAATCGGAACGTTCACTGACATTTGCCCTATCTGAAAGTCTGATAAACGCCGGAAAAATGACTAAGTCCAAAAAAAAAATTTTTCAACTTTTTTCAATTTTACCCCCGTCAGATATATATTCTACCCACACACATTTGGAATTCTCCTGGGGTACCCTCACACATATTATTCCCTCATTTAGTGGATATTTTCACAAAAAAGTGAAATTTTCAAAAATCCAAAATATTGGCTGAAAACGACTAAATATCAAGGACTCATTGGGCGAATCGCTCTGGAACTGAAATCGGAACACTCACTGACATTTCCCCTATCTGAAAGTCTGATAAACGCCGGAAAAATGACTAAGACTAAAAAAAAATTTTTTAAACTTTTTTCAATTTTACCCCCGTCAGATATATATTCTACCCACACACATTTGGAACTCTCCTGGGGTACCCTCACTCATTTAGTGGATATTTTCACAAAAAAGTGAAATTTTCAAAAATCCAAAATATTGTCTGAAAATGACTAAATATCAAGGACTCATTGGGCGAATCGCTCTGGAACTGAAATCGGAACGCTCACTGACATTTGCCCTATCTGAAAGTCTGATAAACGCCGGAAAAATGACTAAGTCCAAAAAAAAAATTTTTCAACTTTTTTCAATTTTACCCCCGTCAGATATATATTCTACCCACACACATTTGGAACTCTCCTGGGGTACCCTCACACATATTATTCCCTCATTTAGTGGATATTTTCACAAAAAAGTGAAATTTTCAAAAATCCAAAATATTGTCTGAAAACGACTAAATATCAAGGACTCATTGGGCGAATCGCTCTGGAACTGAAATCGGAACGCTCACTGACATTTGCCCTATCTGAAAGTCTGATAAACGCCGGAAAAATGACTAAGTCCAAAAAAAAAATTTTTTAAACTTTTTTCAATTTTACCCCCGTCAGATATATATTCTACCCACACACATTTGGAACTCTCCTGTGGTACCCTCACACATATTATTCCCTCATTTAGCGGATATTTTCACAAAAAAGTGAAATTTTCAAAAATCCAAAATGTTGGCTGAAAACGACTAAATATTCAAGGACTCATTGGGCGAATCGCTCTGGAACTGAAATCGGAACGCTCACTGACATTTCCCCTATCTGAAAGTCTGATAAACGCCAGAAAAATGACTAAGTCCAAAAAAAAAATTTTTTAAACTTTTTTCAATTTTACCCCCATCAGATATATATTCTACCCACACACATTTGGAACTCTCCTGGGGTACCCTCACACATATTATTCCCTCATTTAGTGGATATTTTCACAAAAAAGTGAAATTTTCAAAAATCCAAAATATTGGCTGAAAACGACTAAATATCAAGGACTCATGGGGCGAGTCGCTCTGGAACTGAAATCGGAACGCTCACTGACATTTGCCGTATCTGAAAGTCTGATAAACGCCCGAAAAATGACTAAGTCCCAAAAAAAAATTTTTCAACTTTTTTCAATTTTACCCCCTTCAGATATATATTCTACCCACACACATTTGGAACTCTCCTGGGGTACCCTCACACATATTATTCCCTCATTTAGTGGATATTTTCACAAAAAAGTGAAATTTTCAAAAATCCAAAATATTGGCTGAAAACGACTAAATATCAAGGACTCATTGGGCGAATCGCTCTGGAACTGAAATCAGAACGTTCACTGACATTTGCCCTATCTGAAAGTCTGATAAACGCCGGAAAAATGACTAAGACTAAAAAAAAAATTTTTTAAACTTTTTTCAATTTTACCCCCGTCAGATATATATTCTACCCACACACATTTGGAACTCTCCTGGGGTACCCTCACACATATTATTCCCTCATTTAGTGGATATTTTCACAAAAAAGTGAAATTTTCAAAAATCCAAAATATTGTCTGAAAACGACTAAATATCAAGGACTCATTGGGCGAATCGCTCTGGAACTGAAATCGGAACACTCACTGACATTTGCCCTATCTGAAAGTCTGATAAACGCCGGAAAAATGACTAAGTCCAAAAAAAAAATTTTTTAAACTTTTTTCAATTTTACCCCCGTCAGATATATATTCTACACACACACATTTGGAACTCTCCTGGGGTACCCTCACACATATTATTCCCTCATTTAGTGGATATTTTCACAAAAAAGTGAAATTTTCAAAAATCCAAAATATTGTCTGAAAACGACTAAATATCAAGGACTCATTGGGCGAATCGCTCTGGAACTGAAATTGGAACGCTCACTGACATTTGCCCTATCTGAAAGTCTGATAAACGCCGGAAAAATGACTAAGTCCAAAAAAAAAATGTTTTCAACTTTTTTCAATTTTACCCCCGTCAGATATATATTCTACCCACACACATTTGGAACTCTCCTGGGGTACCCTCACACATATTATTCCCTCATTTAGTGGATATTTTCACAAAAAAGTGAAATTTTCAAAAATCCAAAATATTGGCTGAAAACAACTAAATATCAAGGACTCATTGGGCGAATCGCTCTGGAACTGAAATCGGAATGCTCACTGACATTTCCCCTATCTGAAAGTGTGATAAACGCCTGAAAAATGACTAAGTCCAAAAAAAAAAAATTTTTCAACTTTTTTCAAATTTACCCCCGTGGGATATATATTCTACCCACACACATTTGGAACTCTCCTGGGGTACCCTCACACATATTATTCCCTCATTTAGTGGATATTTTCACAAAAAAGTGAAATTTTCAAAAATCCAAAATATTGGCTGAAAACAACTAAATATCAAGGACTCATTGGGCGAATCGCTCTGGAACTGAAATCGGAACGCTCACTGACATTTGCCCTATCTGAAAGTCTGATAAACGCCGGAAAAAGGACAAAGTCCAAAAAAAATATTTTTTCAACTTTTTTCAATTTTACCCCCGTGGGATATATATTCTACCCACACACATTTGGAACTCTCCTGGGGTAGCCTCACACATATTATTCCCTCATTTAGTGGATATTTTAACAAAAGAGTGAAATTTTCAAAAATCCAAAATATTGGCTGAAAACGACTTAATATCATGGACTCATTGGGCGAATCGCTCTGGAACTGAAATCGGAATGCTCACTGACATTTCCCCTATCTGAAAGTTTGATAAACGCCGGAAAAATGACCAAGTCCAAAAAAAAATTTTTTTCAACTTCTTTCAATTTTACCCCCGTCAGATATATATTCTACCCACACACATTTGGTACTCTCCTGTGGTACCCTCACACATAATATTCCCTCATTTAGTGGATATTTTCTCAAAAAAGTGAAATTTTCAAAAATCCAAAATATTGGCTGAAAACAACTAAATATCAAGGACTCATTGGGCGAATCGCTCTGGAACTGAAATCGGAACGCTGACTGACATTTGCCCTATCTGAAAGTCTGATAAACGCCGGAAAAATGACTAAGTCCAAAAAAAAAAATTTTTCAACTTTTTTCAAATTTACCCACGTGGGATATATATTCTACCCACACACATTTGGAACTCTCCTGGGGTAGCCTCACACATATTATTCCCTCATTTAGTGGATATTTTCACAAAAGAGTGAAATTTTAAAAAATCCAGAAAATTGGCTGAAAACGACTAAATATCAAGGACTCATTGGGAGAATCGCTCTGGAACTGAAATCGGAACGCTCACTGACATCTCCCCTATCTGAAAGTCTGATAAACTCCAGAAAATTGACTTAGTCCAAAATAAAAAATGTTCAACTTTTTTCAATTTTACCCCCGTGGGATATATATTCTACCCAAACACATTTGGAACTCTCCTGGGGTACCCTCACACATATTATTCCCTCATTTAGTGGATATTTTCACAAAAAAGTGAAATTTTCAAAAATCCAAAATATTGGCTGAAAACGACTAAACATCAAGGACTCATTGGGCGAATCGCTCTGGAACTGAAATCGGAATGCTCACTGACATTTGCCCTATCTGAAAGTCTGATAAACGACGGAAAAATGACTAAGTCCAAAAAAAATTTTTTTTCAACTTTTTTCAATTTTACCCCCGTCAGATATATATTCTACCCACACACATTTGGAACTCTCCTGTGGTACCCTCACACATAATATTCCCTCATTTAGTGGATATTTTCTCAAAAAAGTGAAATTTTCAAAAATCCAAAATATTGGCTGAAAACAACTAAATATCAAGGACTCATTGGGCGAATCGCTCTGGAACTGAAATCGGAACGCTGACTGACATTTGCCCTATCTGAAAGTCTGATAAACGCCCGAAAAATGACTAAGTCCAAAAAAAAATGTTTTCAACTTTTTTCAATTTTACCCCCGTGGGATATATATTCTACCCATACACATTTGGAACTCTCCTGGGGTACCCTCACACATATTATTCCCTCATTTAGTGGATATTTTTACAAAAAAGTGAAATTTTCAAAAATCCTAAATATTGGCTGAAAACGACTAAATATCAAGGACTCATTGGGCGAATCGCTCTGGAACTGAAATCGGAATGCTCACTGACATTTCCTCTATCTGAAAGTCTGATGAACGCAGGAAAAAATGACTAAGTCCAAAAAAAAAAATTTTTCAACTTTTTTCAATTTTACCCCCGTGGGATATATATTCTACCCACACATATTTGGAACTCTCCTGGGGCACCCTCACACATATTATTCCCTCATTTAGTGGATATTTTCACAAAAAAGTGAAATTTTCAAAAATCTAAAATATTGGCTGAAAACGACTAAATATCAAGGACTCATTGGGCGAGTCGCTCTGGAACTGAAATTGGAACGCTCACTGACATTTGCCCTATCTGAAAGTCTGATAAACGCCCGAAAAATCAGTAAGTCCAAAAAAAAAAAATTTTCAACTTTTTTCAAATTTACCGCCTTGGGATATATATTCTACCCACACACAATTGGAAATTTCCTGGGGTACCCTCACACATATTATTCCCTCATTTAGTGGATATTTTCACAAAAAAGTGAAATTTTCAAAAATCCAGAAAAATGGCTGAAAACGACTAAATATCAAGGACTCATTGGGCTAATCGCTCTGGAACTGAAATCAGAACGCTCACTGACATTTGCCCTATCTGAAAGTCTGATAAACGCCGGAAAAATGAATAAGTCCAAAAAAAAAATCTTTTCAACTTTTTCCAATTTTACCCCCGTGGGATATATATTCTACCCACACACATTTGGAACTCTCCTGGGGTACCCTCACACATATTATTCCCTCATTTAGTGGATATTTTCACAAAAAAGTGAAATTTTAAAAAATCCAGAAAATTGGCTGAAAACTACTAGTTATCAAGGACTCATTGGGCGAATCGCTCTGGAACTGAAATCGGAACGCTCACTGACATTTCCCATATCTGAAAGTCTGATAAACGCCGGAAAAATGACTAAGTCCAAAAAAATTTTTTTCAACTTTTTTCAAATTTACCCCGTGGGATATAAATTCTACGCCCAAACATTTGGAACTCTACTGTGGTACCCTCACACATATTATTCCCTCATTTAGTGGATATTTTCACAAAAAAGTGAAATTTTAAAAAATCCAGAAAATTGGCTGAAAACGACTAAATATCAAGGACTCATTGGACGAATCGCTCTAGAACTGAAATCGGAACGCTCACTGACATTTCCCCTATCTGAAAGTCTGATAAACGCCGGAAAAATGACTAAGTCCAAAAAAAAAATTTTTTAAACTTTTTTCAATTTTACCCCCGTCAGATATATATTCTACCCACACACATTTGGAACTCTCCTGGGGTACCCTCACACATATTATTCCCTCATTTAGTGGATATTTTCACAAAAAAGTGAAATTTTCAAAAATCCAAAATATTGGCTGAAAACGACTAAATATCAAGGACTCATTGGGCGAATCGCTCTGGAACTGAAATCGGAACGCTCACTGACATTTCCCCTATCTTAAAGTCTGATAAACGCCAGAAAATTGACTTAGTCCAAAATAAAAAATTTTCAACTTTTTTCAATTTTACCCCCGTGGGATATATATTCTACCCACACATATTTGGAGCTCTCCTGTGGTACCCTCACACATATTATTCCCTCATTTAGTGGATATTTTCACAAAAAAGTGAAATTTTCAAAAATCCAAAATATTGGCTGAAAACAACTAAATATCAAGGACTCATTGGGCGAATCGCTCTGGAACTGAAATCGGAATGCTCACTAACATTTCCCCTATCTGAAAGTGTGATAAACGCCCGAAAAATGACTAAGTCCAAAAAAAAAAAATTTTTCAACTTTTTTCAAATTTACCCCCGTGGGATATATATTCTACCCACACACATTTGGAACTCTCCTGGAGTACCCTCACACATATTATTCCCTCATTTAGTGGATATTTTCACAAAAAAGTGAACTTTTCAAAAATCCAAAATATTGGCTGAAAACAACTAAATATCAAGGACTCATTGGGCGAATCGCTCTGGAACTGAAATCGGAACGCTCACTGACATTTGCCCTATCTGAAAGTCTGATAAACGCCTGAAAAAGGACAAAGTCCAAAAAAAAAATTTTTTCAACTTTTTTCAATTTTACCCCCGTGGGATATATATTCTACCCACACACATTTGGAACTCTCCTGGGGTAGCCTCACACATATTATTCCCTCATTTAGTGGATATTTTAACAAAAGAGTGAAATTTTCAAAAATCCAAAATATTGGCTGAAAACGACTTAATATCATGGTCTCATTGGGCGAATCGCTCTGGAACTGAAATCGGAATGCTCACTGACATTTCCCCTATCTGAAAGTTTGATAAACGCCGGAAAAATGACCAAGTCCAAAAAAAAATTTTTTTCAACTTCTTTCAATTTTACCCCCGTCAGATATATATTCTACCCACACACATTTGGAGCTCTCCTGGGGTACCCTCACACATATTATTCCCTCATTTAGTGGATATTTTCACAAAAAAGTGAAATTTTCAAAAATCCAAAATATTGGCTGAAAACAACTAAATATCAAGGACTCATTGGGCGAATCGCTCTGGAACTGAAATCGGAACGCTCACTGACATTTCCCCTATCTGAAAGTGTGATAAACGCCCGAAAAATGACTAAGTCCAAAAAAAAATAATTTTTCAACTTTTTTCAAATTTACCCCCGTGGGATATATATTCTACCCACACACATTTGGAACTCTCCTGGGGTACCCTCACACATATTATTCCCTCATTTAGTGGATATTTTCTCAAAAAAGTGAAATTTTGAAAAATCCAAAATATTGGCTGAAAACAACTAAATATCAAGAACTCACTGGCCGAATCGCTCTGGAACTGAAATCGGAACGCTGACTGACATTTGCCCTATCTGAAAGTCTGATAAACGCCCGAAAAATGACTAAGTCCAAAAAAAAAAATTTTTCAACTTTTTTCAAATTTACCCACGTGGGATATATATTCTACCCACACACATTTGGAACTCTCCTGGGGTAGCCTCACACATATTATTCCCTCATTTAGTGGATATTTTCACAAAAGAGTGAAATTTTCAAAAATCCAAAATATTGGCTGAAAACGACTAAATATCAAGGACTCATTGGGCGAATCGCTCTGGAATTGAAATCAGAATGCTCACTGACATTTCCTCTATCTGAAAGTCTGATAAAAGCCGGAAAAAATGACTAAGTCCAAAAAAAAAATTTTTTCAACTTTTTTCAATTTTACCCCCGTGGGATATATATTCTACCCACACATATTTGGAACTCTCCTGGGGTACACTCGCACATATTATTTCCTCATTTAGTGGATATTTTCACAAAAAAGTGAAATTTTCAAAAATCCAGAAAATTGGCTGAAAACGACTAAATATCAAGGACTCATTGGGAGAATCTCTCTGGAACTGAAATCGGAACGCTCACTGACATCTCCCCTATCTGAAAGTCTGATAAACTCCAGAAAATTGACTTAGTCCAAAATAAAAAATTTTCAACTTTTTTCAATTTTACCCCCGTGGGATATATATTCTACCCACACACATTTGGAACTCTCCTGGGGTACCCTCACACATATTATTTCCTCATTTAGTGGATATTTCACAAAAAAGTGAAATTTTCAAAAATCCAGAAAATTGGCTGAAAACGACTAAATATCAAGGACTCATTGGGCGAATCGCTCTGGAACTGAAATCGGAACGCTCACTGACATTTGCCCTATCTGAAAGTCTGATAAACGCCGGAAAAATGACTAAGTCCAAAAAAAAAAATTTTTTCAACTTTTTTCAATTTTACCCTCGTCAGATATATATTCTACCCACACACATTTGGAACTCTCCTGGGGTACCCTCACACATATTATTCCCTCATTTAGTGGATATTTTCACAAAAAAGTGAAATTTTCAAAAATCCAAAATATTGGCTGAAAACGACTAAATATCAAGGACTCATTTAGTGTATCGCTCTGGAACTGGAATTGGAACACTCACTGACATTTGCCGTCTCTGAAAGTCTGATAAACGCCGGAAAAATGACTAAGTCCAAAAAAAAAAATTTTTCAACTTTTTTCAATTTTACCCCCGTCAGATATATATTCTACCCACACACATTTGGAACTCTCCTGGGGTACCCTCACAAATATTATTCCCTCATTTAGTGGATATTTTCACAAAAAAGTGAAATTTTCAAAAATCCAAAATATTGGCTGAAAACGACTAAATATCAAGGACTCATTGGGCGAATCGCTCTGGAACTGAAATCGGAACGCTCACTGACATTTCCCCTATCTGAAAGTCTGATAAACGCCGGAAAAATGACTAAGTCCAAAAAAAAAATTTTTTCAACTTTTTTCAATTTTACCCCCGTGGGATATATATTCTACCCACACATATTTGGAACTCTCCTGGGGTACACTCGCACATATTATTTCCTCATTTAGTGGATATTTTCACAAAAAAGTGAAATTTTCAAAAATCCAGAAAATTGGCTGAAAACGACTAAATATCAAGGACTCATTGGGAGAATCGCTCTGGAACTGAAATCGGAACGCTCACTGACATCTCCCCTATCTGAAAGTCTGATAAACTCCAGAAAATTGACTTAGTCCAAAATAAAAAATTTTCAACTTTTTTCAATTTTACCCCCGTGGGATATATATTCTACCCACACACATTTGGAACTCTCCTGGGGTACCCTCACACATATTATTTCCTCATTTAGTGGATATTTCACAAAAAAGTGAAATTTTCAAAAATCCAGAAAATTGGCTGAAAACGACTAAATATCAAGGACTCATTGGGTGAATTGCTCTGGAACTGAAATCGGAACGCTCACTGACATTTGCCCTATCTGAAAGTCTGATAAACGCCGGAAAAATGACTAAGTCCAAAAAAAAAATTTTTTTCAACTTTTTTCAATTTTACCCTCGTCAGATATATATTCTACCCACACACATTTGGAACTCTCCTGGGGTACCCTCACACATATTATTCCCTCATTTAGTGGATATTTTCACAAAAAAGTGAAATTTTCAAAAATCCAAAATATTGGCTGAAAACGACTAAATATCAAGGACTCATTTAGTGTATCGCTCTGGAACTGGAATTGGAACACTCACTGACATTTGCCGTCTCTGAAAGTCTGATAAACGCCGGAAAAATGACAAAGTCCAAAAAAAAAATGTTTTCAACTTTTTCCAATTTTACCCCCGTCAGATATATATTCTACCCACACACATTTGGAACTCTCCTGGGGTACCCTCACACATATTATTCCCTCATTTAGTGGATATTTTCACAAAAAAGTGAAATTTTCAAAAATCCAAAATATTGGCTGAAAACGACTAAATATCAAGGACTCATTGGGCGAATCGCTCTGGAACTGAAATCGGAACGCTCACTGACATTTCCCCTATCTTAAAGTCTGATAAACGCCAGAAAATTGACTTAGTCCAAAATAAAAAATTTTCAACTTTTTTCAATTTTACCCCCGTGGGATATATATTCTACCCACACATATTTGGAACTCTCCTGTGGTACGCTCACACATATTATTCCCTCATTTAGTGGATATTTTCACAAAAAAGTGAAATTTTCAAAAATCCAAAATATTGGCTGAAAACAACTAAATATCAAGGACTCATTGGGCGAATCGCTCTGGAACTGAAATCGGAATGCTCACTGCCATTTCCCCTATCTGAAAGTGTGATAAACGCCCGAAAAATGACTAAGTCCAAAAAAAAAAAATTTTTCAACTTTTTTCAAATTTACCCCCGTGGGATATATATTCTACCCACACACATTTGGAACTCTCCTGGGGTACCCTCACACATATTATTCCCTCATTTAGTGGATATTTCCACAAAAAAGTCAAATTTTCAAAAATCCAAAATATTGGCTGAAAACAACTAAATATCATGGACTCATTGGGCGAATCGCTCTGGAACTGAAATCGGAACGCTCACTGACATTTGCCCTATCTGAAAGTCTGATAAACGCCGGAAAAAGGACAAAGTCCAAAAAAAAAATTTTTTCAACTTTTTTCAATTTTACCCCCGTGGGATATATATTCTACCCACACACATTTGGAACTCTCCTGGGGTAGCCTCACACATATTATTCCCTCATTTAGTGGATATTTTAACAAAAGAGTGAAATTTTCAAAAATACAAAATATTGGCTGAAAACGACTTAATATCATGGACTCATTGGGCGAATCGCTCTGGAACTGAAATCGGAATGCTCACTGACATTTCCCCTATCTGAAAGTTTGATAAACGCCGGAAAAATGAACAAGTCCAAAAAAAAATTTTTTTCAACTTCTTTCAATTTTACCCCCGTCAGATATATATTCTACCCACACACATTTGGAGCTCTCCTGGGGTACCCTCACACATATTATTCCCTCATTTAGTGGATATTTTCACAAAAAAGTGAAATTTTCAAAAATCCAAAATATTGGGTGAAAACGACTAAACATCAAGGACTCATTGGGCGAATCACTCTGGAACTGAAATCGGAATGCTCACTGACATTTGCCCTATCTGAAAGTCTGATAAACGACGGAAAAATGACTAAGTCCAAAAAAAAATTTTTTTCAACTTTTTTCAATTTTACCCCCGTCAGATATATATTCTACCCACACACATTTGGAACTCTCCTGTGGTACCCTCACACATAATATTCCCTCATTTAGTGGATATTTTCACAAAAAAGTGAAATTTTCAAAAATCCAAAATATTGGCTGAAAACAACTAAATATCAAGGACTCATTGGGCGAATCGCTCTGGAACTGAAATCGGAACGCTCACTGACATTTCCCCTATCTGAAAGTGTGATAAACGCCCGAAAAATGACTAAGTCCAAAAAAAAATAATTTTTCAACTTTTTTCAAATTTACCCCCGTGGGATATATATTCTACCCACACACATTTGGAACTCTCCTGGGGTACCCTCACACATATTATTCCCTCATTTAGTGGATATTTTCACAAAAAAGTGAAATTTTCAAAAATCCAAAATATTGGCTGAAAACGACTAAATATCAAGGACTCATTGGGCGAATCGCTCTGGAATTGAAATCAGAATGCTCACTGACATTTCCTCTATCTGAAAGTCTGATAAAAGCCGGAAAAAATGACTAAGTCCAAAAAAAAAATTTTTTTTCAACTTTTTTCAATTTTACCCCCGTGGGATATATATTCTACCCACACATATTTGGAACTCTCCTGGGGTACACTCGCACATATTATTTCCTCATTTAGTGGATATTTTCACAAAAAAGTGAAATTTTCAAAAATACAGAAAATTGGCTGAAAACGACTAAATATCAAGGACTCATTGGGAGAATCGTTCTGGAACTGAAATCGGAACGCTCACTGACATCTCCCCTATCTGAAAGTCTGATAAACTCCAGAAAATTGACTTAGTCCAAAATAAAAAATTTTCAACTTTTTTCAATTTTACCCCCGTGGGATATATATTCTACCCACACACATTTGGAACTCTCCTGGGGTACCCTCACACATATTATTTCCTCATTTAGTGGATATTTCACAAAAAAGTGAAATTTTCAAAAATCCAGAAAATTGGCTGAAAACGACTAAATATCAAGGACTCATTGGGAGAATCGCTCTGGAACTGAAATCGGAACGCTCACTGACATTTGCCCTATCTGAAAGTCTGATAAACGCCGGAAAAATGACTAAGTCCAAAAAAAAAATTTTTTTCAACTTTTTTCAATTTTACCCTCGTCAGATATATATTCTACCCACACACATTTGGAACTCTCCTGGGGTACCCTCACACATATTATTCCCTCATTTAGTGGATATTTTCACAAAAAAGTGAAATTTTCAAAAATCCAGAAATTTGGCTGAAAACGACTAAATATCAAAAACTCATTGGGCGAACCGCTCTGGAACTGAAATCGGAACGCTCACTGACATTTCCCCTATCTGAAAGTCTGATAAACGCCGGAAAAATTACTAAGTCCAAAAAAAAATGATTTCAACTTTTTTCAATTTTACCCCCGTGGGATATATATTCTACCCACACACATTTGGAACTCTCCTGGGGTACCCTCACACATATTATTCCCTCATTTAGTGGATATTTTCACAAAAAAGTGAAATTTTCAAAAATCCAGAAAATTGGCTGAAAACGACTAAATATCAAAGACTCATTGGGCGAACTGCTCTGGAACTGAAATCGGAACGTTCACTGACATTTCCCCTATCTGAAAGTCTGATAAACGCCGGAAAAATGACTAAGTCCAAAAAAAAATGTTTTCAACTTTTTTCAATTTTACCCCCGTGGGATATATATTCTACCCACACATATTTGGAACTCTCCTGGTGTACACTCGCACATATTATTTCCTCATTTAGTGGATATTTTCACAAAAAAGTGAAATTTTCAAAAATCCAGAAAATTGGCTGAAAACGACTAAATATCAAGGACTCATTGGGAGAATCGCTCTGGAACTGAAATCGGAACGCTCACTGACATCTCCCCTATCTGAAAGTCTGATAAACTCCAGAAAATTGACTTAGTCCAAAATAAAAAATTTTCAACTTTTTTCAATTTTACCCCCGTGGGATATATATTCTACCCACACACATTTGGAACTCTCCTGGGGTACCCTCACACATATTATTTCCTCATTTAGTGGATATTTCACAAAAAAGTGAAATTTTCAAAAATCCAGAAAATTGGCTGAAAACGACTAAATATCAAGGACTCATTGGGCGAATCGCTCTGGAACTGAAATCGGAACGCTCACTGACATTTCCCCTATCTGAAAGTCTGATAAACGTCGGAAAAATGACTAAGTCCAAAAAAAAATGATTTCAACTTTTTTCAATTTTACCCCCGTGGGATATATATTCTACCCACACACATTTGGAACTCTCCTGGGGTACCCTCACACATATTATTCCCTCATTTAGTGGATATTTTCACAAAAAAGTGAAATTTTCAAAAATCCAGAAAATTGGCTGAAAACGACTAAATATCAAGGACTCATTGGGCGAATCGCTCTGGAACTGAAATCGGAACGCTCACTGACATTTCCCCTATCTTAAAGTCTGATAAACGCCAGAAAATTGACTTAGTCCAAAATAAAAAATTTTCAACTTTTTTCAATTTTACCCCCGTGGGATATATATTCTACCCACACATATTTGGAACTCTCCTGTGGTACCCTCACACATATTATTCCCTCATTTAGTGGATATTTTCACAAAAAAGTGAAATTTTCAAAAATCCAAAATATTGGCTGAAAACAACTAAATATCAAGGACTCATTGGGCGAATCGCTCTGGAACTGAAATCGGAATGCTCACTGCCATTTCCCCTATCTGAAAGTGTGATAAACGCCCGAAAAATGACTAAGTCCAAAAAAAAAAAATTTTTCAACTTTTTTCAAATTTACCCCCGTGGGATATATATTCTACCCACACACATTTGGAACTCTCCTGGGGTACCCTCACACATATTATTCCCTCATTTAGTGGATATTTTCACAAAAAAGTGAAATTTTCAAAAATCCAAAATATTGGCTGAAAACAACTAAATATCAAGGACTCATTGGGCGAATCGCTCTGGAACTGAAATCGGAACGCTCACTGACATTTGCCCTATCTGAAAGTCTGATAAACGCCGGAAAAAGGACAAAGTCCAAAAAAAAAATTTTTTCAACTTTTTTCAATTTTACCCCCGTGGGATATATATTCTACCCACACACATTTGGAACTCTCCTGGGGTAGCCTCACACATATTATTCCCTCATTTAGTGGATATTTTAACAAAAGAGTGAAATTTTCAAAAATCCAAAATATTGGCTGAAAACGACTTAATATCATGGACTCATTGGGCGAATCGCTCTGGAACTGAAATCGGAATGCTCACTGACATTTGTCCTATCTGAAAGTCTGATAAACTCCAGAAAATTGACTTAGTCCAAAATAAAAAATTTTCAACTTTTTTCAATTTTACCCCCGTGGGATATATATTCTACCCACACACATTTGGAACTCTCCTGGGGTACCCTCACACATATTATTTCCTCATTTAGTGGATATTTCACAAAAAAGTGAAATTTTCAAAAATCCAGAAAATTGGCTGAAAACGACTAAATATCAAGGACTCATTGGGCGAATCGCTCTGGAACTGAAATCGGAACGCTCACTGACATTTCCCCTATCTGAAAGTCTGATAAACGTCGGAAAAATGACTAAGTCCAAAAAAAAATGATTTCAACTTTTTTCAATTTTACCCCCGTGGGATATATATTCTACCCACACACATTTGGAACTCTCCTGGGGTACCCTCACACATATTATTCCCTCATTTAGTGGATATTTTCACAAAAAAGTGAAATTTTCAAAAATCCAGAAAATTGGCTGAAAACGACTAAATATCAAGGACTCATTGGGCGAATCGCTCTGGAACTGAAATCGGAACGCTCACTGACATTTCCCCTATCTTAAAGTCTGATAAACGCCAGAAAATTGACTTAGTCCAAAATAAAAAATTTTCAACTTTTTTCAATTTTACCCCCGTGGGATATATATTCTACCCACACATATTTGGAACTCTCCTGTGGTACCCTCACACATATTATTCCCTCATTTAGTGGATATTTTCACAAAAAAGTGAAATTTTCAAAAATCCAAAATATTGGCTGAAAACAACTAAATATCAAGGACTCATTGGGCGAATCGCTCTGGAACTGAAATCGGAATGCTCACTGCCATTTCCCCTATCTGAAAGTGTGATAAACGCCCGAAAAATGACTAAGTCCAAAAAAAAAAAATTTTTCAACTTTTTTCAAATTTACCCCCGTGGGATATATATTCTACCCACACACATTTGGAACTCTCCTGGGGTACCCTCACACATATTATTCCCTCATTTAGTGGATATTTTCACAAAAAAGTGAAATTTTCAAAAATCCAAAATATTGGCTGAAAACAACTAAATATCAAGGACTCATTGGGCGAATCGCTCTGGAACTGAAATCGGAACGCTCACTGACATTTGCCCTATCTGAAAGTCTGATAAACGCCGGAAAAAGGACAAAGTCCAAAAAAAAAATTTTTTCAACTTTTTTCAATTTTACCCCCGTGGGATATATATTCTACCCACACACATTTGGAACTCTCCTGGGGTAGCCTCACACATATTATTCCCTCATTTAGTGGATATTTTAACAAAAGAGTGAAATTTTCAAAAATCCAAAATATTGGCTGAAAACGACTTAATATCATGGACTCATTGGGCGAATCGCTCTGGAACTGAAATCGGAATGCTCACTGACATTTGTCCTATCTGAAAGTCTGATAAACGCCGGAAAAATGACTAAGTCCAAAAAAAAATGATTTCAACTTTTTTCAATTTTACCCCCGTGGGATATATATTCTACCCACACACATTTGGAACTCTCCTGGGGTACCCTCACACATATTATTCCCTCATTTAGTGGATATTTTCACAAAAAAGTGAAATTTTCAAAAATCCAGAAAATTGGCTGAAAAGGACTAAATATCAAGGACTCATTGGGCGAATCGCTCTGGAACTGAAATCGGAACGCTCACTGACATTTCCCCTATCTGAAAGTCTGATAAACGCCAGAAAAATGACTAAGTCCAAAAAAAAATGTTTTCAACTTTTTTCAATTTTACCCCCGTGGGATATATATTCTACCCACACATATTTGGAACTCTCCTGGGGTACACTCGCACATATTATTTCCTCATTTAGTGGATATTTTCACAAAAAAGTGAAATTTTCAAAAATCCAGAATATTGGCTGAAAACGACTAAATATCAAGGACTCATTGGGCGAATCGCTCTGGAACTGAAATCGGAACGCTCACTGACATTTCCCCTATCTTAAAGTCTGATAAACGCCGGAAAAAGGACAAAGTCCAAAAAAAAAATTTTTTCAACTTTTTTCAATTTTACCCCCGTGGGATATATATTCTACCCACACACATTTGGAACTCTCCTGGGGTAGCCTCACACATATTATTCCCTCATTTAGTGGATATTTTAACAAAAGAGTGAAATTTTCAAAAATCCAAAATATTGGCTGAAAACAACTTAATATCATGGACTCATTGGGCGAATCGCTCTGGAACTGAAATCGGAATGCTCACTGACATTTCCCCTATCTGAAAGTTTGATAAACGCCGGAAAAATGACCAAGTCCAAAAAAAAATTTTTTTCAACTTCTTTCAATTTTACCCCCGTCAGATATATATTCTACCCACACACATTTGGAGCTCTCCTGGGGTACCCTCACACATATTATTCCCTCATTTAGTGGATATTTTCACAAAAAAGTGAAATTTTCAAAAATCCAAAATATTGGCTGAAAACGACTAAACATCAAGGACTCATTGGGCGAATCGCTCTGGAACTGAAATCGGAATGCTCACTGACATTTGCCCTATCTGAAAGTCTGATAAAAGACAGAAAAATGACTAAGTCCAAAAAAAAATTTTTTTCAACTTTTTTCAATTTTACCCCCGTCAGATATATATTCTACCCACACACATTTGGAACTCTACTGTGGTACCCTCACACATAATATTCCCTCATTTAGTGGATATTTTCACAAAAAAGTGAAATTTTCAAAAATCCAGAAATTTGGCTGAAAACGACTAAATATCAAAAACTCATTGGGCGAACCGCTCTGGAACTGAAATCGGAACGCTCACTGACATTTCCCCTATCTGAAAGTCTGATAAATGCCGGAAAAATGACTAAGTCCAAAAAAAAATGATTTCAACTTTTTTCAATTTTACCCCCGTGGGATATATATTCTACCCACACACATTTGGAACTCTCCTGGGGTACCCTCACACATATTATTCCCTCATTTAGTGGATATTTTCACAAAAAAGTGAAATTTTCAAAAATCCAGAAAATTGGCTGAAAACGACTAAATATCAAAGACTCATTGGGCGAACCGCTCTGGAACTGAAATCGGAACGCTCACTGACATTTCCCCTATCTGAAAGTCTGATAAACGCCGGAAAAATGACTAAGTCCAAAAAAAAATGTTTTCAACTTTTTTCAATTTTACCCCCGTGGGATATATATTCTACCCAAACATATTTGGAACTCTCCTGGGGTACACTCGCACATATTATTTCCTCATTTAGTGGATATTTTCACAAAAAAGTGAAATTTTCAAAAATCCAGAAAATTGGCTGAAAACGACTAAATATCAAGGACTCATTGGGAGAATCGCTCTGGAACTGAAATCGGAACGCTCACTGACATCTCCCCTATCTGAAAGTCTGATAAACTCCAGAAAATTGACTTAGTCCAAAATAAAAAATTTTCAACTTTTTTCAATTTTACCCCCGTGGGATATATATTCTACCCACACACATTTGGAACTCTCCTGGGGCACCCTCACACATATTATTCCCTCATTTAGTGGATATTTTCACAAAAAAGTGAAATTTTCAAAAATCCAGAAATTTGGCTGAAAGCGACTAAATATCAAAAACTCATTGGGCGAACCGCTCTGGAACTGAAATCGGAACGCTCACTGACATTTCCCCTATCTGAAAGTCTGATAAACGCTGGAAAAATGACTAAGTCCAAAAAAAAATGATTTCAACTTTTTTCAATTTTACCTCCGTGGGATATATATTCTACCCACACACATTTGGAACTCTCCTGGGGTACCCTCACACATATTATTCCCTCATTTAGTGGATATTTTCACAAAAAAGTGAAATTTTCAAAAATCCAGAAAATTGGCTGAAAACGACTAAATATCAAAGACTCATTGGGCGAACCGCTCTGGAACTGAAATCGGAACGCTCACTGACATTTCCCCTATCTAAAAGTCTGATAAACGCCGGAAAAATGACTAAGTCCAAAAAAAAATGTTTTCAACTTTTTTCAATTTTACCCCAGTGGGATATATATTCTACCCATACACATTTGGAACTCTCCTGGGGTACCCTCACACATATTATTCCCTCATTTAGTGGATATTTTTACAAAAAAGTGAAATTTTCAAAAATCCAAAATATTGGCTGAAAACGACTAAATATCAAGGACTCATTGGGCGAATCGCTCTGGAACTGAAATCAGAACGCTCACTGACATTTCCCCTATCTGAAAGTCTGATAAACGCCGGAAAAATGACTAAGTCCAAAAAAAAAATTTTTTCAACTTTTTTCAATTTTACCCCCGTGGGATATATATTCTACCCACACATATTTGGAACTCTCCTGGGGTACACTCGCACATATTATTTCCTCATTTAGTGGATATTTTCACAAAAAAGTGAAATTTTCAAAAATCCAGAAAATTGGCTGAAAACGACTAAATATCAAGGACTCATTGGGAGAATCGCTCTGGAACTGAAATCGGAACGCTCACTGACATTTCCCCTATCTGAAAGTCTGATAAATGCCGGAAAAATGACTAAGTCCAAAAAAAAATGATTTCAACTTTTTTCAATTTTACCCCCGTGGGATATATATTCTACCCACACACATTTGGAACTCTCCTGGGGTACCCTCACACATATTATTCCCTCATTTAGTGGATATTTTCACAAAAAAGTGAAATTTTCAAAAATCCAGAAAATTGGCTGAAAACGACTAAATATCAAAGACTCATTGGGCGAACCGCTCTGGAACTGAAATCGGAATGCTCACTGACATTTCCCCTATCTGAAAGTCTGATAAACGCCGGAAAAATGACTAAGTCCAAAAAAAAATGTTTTCAACTTTTTTCAATTTTACCCCCGTGGGATATATATTCTACCCACACATATTTGGAACTCTCCTGGGGTACACTCGCACATATTATTTCCTCATTTAGTGGATATTTTCACAAAAAAGTGAAATTTTCAAAAATCCAGAAAATTGGCTGAAAACGACTAAATATCAAGGACTCATTGGGAGAATCGCTCTGGAACTGAAATCGGAACGCTCACTGACATCTCCCCTATCTGAAAGTCTGATAAACTCCAGAAAATTGACTTAGTCCAAAATAAAAAATTTTCAACTTTTTTCAATTTTACCCCCGTGGGATATATATTCTACCCACACACATTTGGAACTCTCCTGGGGTACCCTCACACATATTATTCCCTCATTTAGTGGATATTTTCACAAAAAAGTGAAATTTTCAAAAATCCAGAAATTTGGCTGAAAACGACTAAATATCAAAAACTCATTGGGCGAACCGCTCTGGAACTGAAATCGGAACGCTCACTGACATTTCCCCTATCTGAAAGTCTGATAAACGCCGGAAAAATGACTAAGTCCAAAAAAAAATGATTTCAACTTTTTTCAATTTTACCCCCGTGGGATATATATTCTACCCACACACATTTGGAACTCTCCTGGGGTACCCTCACACATATTATTCCCTCATTTAGTGGATATTTTCACAAAAAAGTGAAATTTTCAAAAATCCAGAATATTGGCTGAAAACGACTTAATATCATGGACTCATTGGGCGAATCGCTCTGGAACTGAAATCGGAATGCTCACTGACATTTCCCCTATCTGAAAGTTTGATAAACGCCGGAAAAATGACCAAGTCCAAAAAAAAATTTTTTTCAACTTCTTTCAATTTTACCCCCGTCAGATCTATATTCTACCCACACACATTTGGAACTCTCCTGGGGTACACTCGCACATATTATTTCCTCATTTAGTGGATATTTTCACAAAAAAGTGAAATTTTCAAAAATCCAGAAAATTGGCTGAAAACGACTAAATATCAAGGACTCATTGGGAGAATCACTCTGGAACTGAAATCGGAACGCTCACTGACATCTCCCCTATCTGAAAGTCTGATAAACTCCAGAAAATTGACTTAGTCCAAAATAAAAAATTTTCAACTTTTTTCAATTTTACCCCCGTGGGATATATATTCTACCCACACACATTTGGAACTCTCCTGGGGTACCCTCACAAATATTATTTCCTCATTTAGTGGATATTTCACAAAAAAGTGAAATTTTCAAAAATCCAGAAAATTGGCTGAAAACGACTAAATATCAAGGACTCATTGGGCGAATCGCTCTGGAACTGAAATCGGAACGCTCACTGACATTTGCCCTATCTGAAAGTCTGATAAACGCCGGAAAAATGACTAAGTCCAAAAAAAAATTTTTTTCAACTTTTTTAAATTTTACCCTCGTCAGATATATATTCTACCCACACACATTTGGAACTCTCCTGGGGTACCCTCACACATATTATTCCCTCATTTAGTGGATATTTTCACAAAAAAGTGAAATTTTCAAAAATCCAGAAATTTGGCTGAAAACGACTAAATATCAAAAACTCATTGGGCGAACCGCTCTGGAACTGAAATCGGAACGCTCACTGACATTGCCCCTATCTGAAAGTCTGATAAACGCCGGAAAAATGACTAAGTCCAAAAAAAAATGATTTCAACTCTTTTCAATTTTACCCCCGTGGGATATATATTCTACCCACACACATTTGGAACTCTCCTGGGGTACCCTCACACATATTATTCCCTCATTTAGTGGATATTTTCACAAAAAAGTGAAATTTTCAAAAATCCAGAAAATTGGCTGAAAACGACTAAATATCAAAGACTCATTGGGCGAACCGCTCTGGAACTGAAATCGGAACGCTCACTGACATTTCCCCTATCTGAAAGTCTGATAAACGCCGGAAAAATGACTAAGTCCAAAAAAAAATGTTTTCAACTTTTTTCAATTTTACCCCCGTGGGATATATATTCTACCCATACACATTTGGAACTCTCCTGGGGTACCCTCACACATATTATTCCCTCATTTAGTGGATATTTTTACAAAAAAGTGAAATTTTCAAAAATCCTAAATATTGGCTGAAAACGACTAAATATCAAGGACTCATTGGGCGAATCGCTCTGGAACTGAAATCGGAATGCTCACTGACATTTCCTCTATCTGAAAGTCTGATGAACGCCGGAAAAAATGACTAAGTCCAAAAAAAAAAATTTTTCAACTTTTTTCAATTTTACCCCCGTGGGATATATATTCTACCCACACATATTTGGAACTCTCCTGGGGCACCCTCACACATATTATTCCCTCATTTAGTGGATATTTTCACAAAAAAGTGAAATTTTCAAAAATCTAAAATATTGGCTGAAAACGACTAAATATCAAGGACTCATTGGGCGAGTCGCTCTGGAACTGAAATTGGAACGCTCACTGACATTTGCCCTATCTGAAAGTCTGATAAACGCCCGAAAAATCAGTAAGTCCAAAAAAAAAAATTTTTCAACTTTTTTCAAATTTACCGCCTTGGGATATATATTCTACCCACACACAATTGGAACTTTCCTGGGGTACCCTCACACATATTATTCCCTCATTTAGTGGATATTTTCACAAAAAAGTGAAATTTTCAAAAATCCAGAAAAATGGCTGAAAACGACTAAATATCAAGGACTCATTGGGCTAATCGCTCTGGAACTGAAATCAGAACGCTCACTGACATTTGCCCTATCTGAAAGTCTGATAAACGCCGGAAAAATGACTAAGTCCAAAAAAAAAATCTTTTCAACTTTTTCCAATTTTACCCCCGTGGGATATATATTCTACCCACACACATTTGGAACTCTCCTGGGGTACCCTCACACATATTATTCCCTCATTTAGTGGATATTTTCACAAAAAAGTGAAATTTTAAAAAATCCAGAAAATTGGCTGAAAACGACTAAATATCAAAGACTCATTGGGCGAACCGCTCTGGAACTGAAATCGGAACGCTCACTGACATTTCCCCTATCTGAAAGTCTGATAAACGCCGGAAAAATGACTAAGTCCAAAAAAAAATGTTTTCAACTTTTTTCAAATTTACCCCCGTGGGATATATATTCTACCCACACACATTTGGAACTCTCCTGGGGTACCCTCACACATATTATTCCCTCATTTAGTGGATATTTTCACAAAAAAGTGAAATTTTCAAAAATCCAAAATATTGGCTGAAAACAACTAAATATCAAGGACTCATTGGGCGAATCGCTCTGGAACTGAAATCGGAACGCTCACTGACATTTGCCCTATCTGAAAGTCTGATAAACGCCGGAAAAAGGACAAAGTCCAAAAAAAAAATTTTTTCAACTTTTTTCAATTTTACCCCCGTGGGATATATATTCTACCCACACACATTTGGAACTCTCCTGGGGTAGCCTCACACATATTGTTCTCTCATTTAGTGGATATTTTAACAAAAGAGTGAAATTTTCAAAAATCCAAAATATTGGCTGAAAACGACTTAATATCATGGACTCATTGGGCGAATCGCTCTGGAACTGAAATCGGAATGCTCACTGACATTTCCCCTATCTGAAAGTTTGATAAACGCCGGAAAAATGACCAAGTCCAAAAAAAAATTTTTTTCAACTTCTTTCAATTTTACCCCCGTCAGATATATATTCTACCCACACACATTTGGAGCTCTCCTGGGGTACCCTCACACATATTATTCCCTCATTTAGTGGATATTTTCACAAAAAAGTGAAATTTTCAAAAATCCAAAATATTGGCTGAAAACGACTAAATATCAAGGACTCATTGGGCGAATCGCTCTGGAATTGAAATCAGAATGCTCACTGACATTTCCTCTATCTGAAACTCTGATAAAAGCCGGAAAAAATGACTAAGTCCAAAAAAAAAATGTTTTCAACTTTTTTCAATTTTATCCCTGTTATATATATTCTACCCAAACACATTTGGAACTCTCCTGGGGTACCCTCACACATATTATTCCCTCATTTAGTGGATATTTTCACAAAAAAGTGAAATTTTCAAAAATCCAGAAGGTTGGCTGAAAATGTCTAAATATCAAGGAATCATTGGGAGAATCGCTCTGGAACTGAAATCGGAACCCTCACTGACATTTGCCCTATCTGAAAGTCTGATAAACGCTGGAAAAATGACTAAGTCCAAAAAAAAAATGTTTTCAACTTTTTTCAATTTTACCCCCGTGGGATATATATGCTACCCACACACATTTGGAACTCTCCTGGGGTACCCTCACACATATTATTTCCTCATTTAGTGGATATTTTCACAAAAAAAGTGACATTTTCCAAAATTCAGAAAATTGGCTGAAAACGACTAAATATCAAGGACTCACTGGGCGAATCGCTCTGGAACTGAAATCAGAACGCTCACTGACATTTCCCCTATCTGAAAGTCTGATAAACGCAAGAAAATTGACTTAGTCAAAAATAAAAAAATTTCAACTTTTTTCAATTTTACCCCCGTGGGATATATATTCTACCCACACACATTTGGAATTCTCCTGGGGTATCCTCACACATATTATTCCTTCATTTAGTGGATATTTTCACAAAAAAAGTGAAATTTTCAAAAATCCAGAAAATTGGCTGAAAACGACTAAATATCAAGGACTCATTGGGCGAATCGCTCTGGAACTGAAATTGGAATGCTCACTGACATTTCTCCTATCTGAAAGTCTGATAAACGCCGAAAAATGACTAAGTCCAAAAAAAAATTTTTTTCAACTTCTTTCCATTTTACCCCCGTGGGATATATATTCTACCCACACACAATTGGAACTCTCCTGGGGTACCCTCACACATATTATTCCCTCATTTAGTGGATATTTTCACAAAAAAGTGAAATTTTCAAAAATCCAAAATATTGGCTGAAAACGACTAAATATCAAGGACTCATTGGGCGAATTGCTCTGGAACTGAAATCGGAAGGCTCACTGACATTTGCCCTATCTGAAAGTCTGATAAACGCCAGAAAATTGACTTAGTCAAAAATAAAAAAATTTCAACTTTTTTCAATTTTACCCCCGTGGGATATATATTCTACCCACACACATTTGGAATTCTCCTGGGGTATCCTCACACATATTATTCCCTCATTTAGTGGATATTTTCACAAAAAAAGTGAAATTTTCAAAAATCCAGAAAATTGGCTGAAAATGACTAAATATCAAGGACTCATTGGGCGAATCGCTCTGGAACTGAAATCGGAACGCTCACTGACATTTACCTATCTGAAAGTCTGATAAACGCCGGAACAATGACTAAGTCTAAAAAATAATGTTTTCAACTTTTTTCAATTTTATCCCTGTGTTATATATATTCTACCCAAACACATTTGGAACTCTCCTGGGGTACACTCACACATATTATTCCCTCATTTAGTGGATATTTTCACAAAAAAGTGAAATTTTCAAAAATCCAAAATATTGGCTGAAAACGACTAAATATCAAGGACTCATTGGGCGAATCGCTCTGGAACTGAAATCGGAATGCTCACTGACATTTGCCCTATCTGAAAGTCTGATAAACGCCGAAAAATGACTAAATCCAAAAAAAATTTTTTTTCAACTTCTTTCAATTTTACCCCCGTGGGATATATATTCTACCCACACACATTTGGAACTCTCCTGGGGTACCCTCACACATATGATTCCCTCATTTAGTGGATATTTTCACAAAAAAGAGAAATTTTCAAAAATCCAAAATATTGGCTGAAAACGACTAAATATCAAGGACTCATTGGGCGAATCGCTCTGGAACTGAAATCGGAACGCTCACTGACATTTGCCCTATCTGAAAGTCTGATAAACGCCCGAAAAATGACTAAGTCCAAAAAAAAAAATTTTTCAACTTTTTTCAATTTTACCCCCGTGGGATATATATTCTACCCAAACACATTTGGAACTCTCCTGGGGTACCCTCACACATATTATTCCCTCATTTAGTGGATATTTTCACAAAAAAGTGAAATTTTCAAAAATCCAAAATATTGGCTGAAAACGACTAAATATCAAGGACTCATTGAGCGAATCGCTCTGGAACTGAAATCGGAACGCTCACTGACATTTGCCCTATCTGAAAGTCTGATAAACGCCGAAAAATGACTAAATCCAAAAAAAATTTTTTTTCAACTTCTTTCAATTTTACCCCCGTGGGATATATATTCTACCCACACACATTTGGAACTCTCCTGGGGTACCCTCACACATATGATTCCCTCATTTAGTGGATATTTTCACAAAAAAGAGAAATTTTCAAAAATCCAAAATATTGGCTGAAAACGACTAAATATCAAGGACTCATTGGGCGAATCGCTCTGGAACTGAAATCGGAACGCTCACTGACATTTGCCCTATCTGAAAGTCTGATAAACGCCCGAAAAATGACTAAGTCCAAAGAAAAAAATTTTTCAACTTTTTTCAATTTTACCCCCGTGGGATATATATTCTACCCACACACATTTGGAACTCTCCTGGGGTACCCTCACACATATTATTTCCTCATTTAGTGGATATTTTCACAAAAAAGTGAAATTTTCAAAAATCCAAAATAATGCCTGAAAACGACTAAATATCAAGGACTCATTGGGCGAATCGCTCTGGAACTGAAATCGGAACGCTCACTGACATTTGCCCTATCTGAAAGTCTGATAAACGCCGGAAAAATGACTAAGTCCAAAAAAAAAATGTTTTCAACTTTTTTCAATTTTACCCCCGTGGGATATATATTCTACCCACACACATTTGGAACTCTCCTGTGGTACCCTCACACATATTATTTCCTCATTTAGTGGATATTTTCACAAAAAAAGTGAAATTTTCCAAAATTCAGAAAATTGGCTGAAAACGACTAAATTTCAAGTACTCATTGGGCGAATCGCTCTGGAACTGAAATCAGAACACTCACTGACATTTCCCCTATCTGAAAGTCTGATAAACGCCAGAAAATTGACTTAGTCCAAAATAAAAAAATTCCAACTTTTTTCAATTTTACCCCCGTGGGATATATATTCTACCAACACACAAGTGGAACTCTCCTGGGGTACCCTCACACATATGATTAGCTCATTTAGTGGATATTTTCACAAAAAAGTGAAATTTTCAAAAATCCAGAAAATTGGCTGAAAATGGCTAAATATCAAGGAATCATTGGGAGAATCGCTCTGGAACTGAAAGCGGAATGCTCACTGACATTTCCCCTATCTGAAAGTCTGATTAACGCCGGAAAAATGACTAAGTACAAAAAAAAAATTTTTCAACTTTTTTCTATTTTACCCCCGTGGGATATATATTCTACCCACACACATTTGGAACTCTCCTGGGGTACCCTCACACATATTATTCCCTCATTTAGTGGATATTTTCACAAAAAAGTGAAATTTTCAAAAATCCAAAATATTGGCTGAAAACGACTAAATATCAAGGACTCATTGGGCGAATCGCTCTGGAACTGAAATCGGAACGCTCACTGACATTTGCCCTATCTGAAAGTCTGATAAACGCCCGAAAAATGACTAAGTCCAAAAAAAAAAATTTTTCAACTTTTTTCAATTTTACCCCCGTGGGATATATATTCTACCCACACACATTTGGAACTCTCCTGGGGTACCCTCACACATATTATTTCCTCATTTAGTGGATATTTTCACAAAAAAGTGAAATTTTCAAAAATCCAAAATAATGCCTGAAAACGACTAAATATCAAGGACTCATTGGGCGAATCGCTCTGGAACTGAAATCGGAACGCTCACTGACATTTGCCCTATCTGAAAGTCTGATAAACGCCGGAAAAATGACTAAGTCCAAAAAAAAAATGTTTTCAACTTTTTTCAATTTTACCCCCGTGGGATATATATTCTACCCACACACATTTGGAACTCTCCTGTGGTACCCTCACACATATTATTTCCTCATTTAGTGGATATTTTCACAAAAAAAGTGAAATTTTCCAAAATTCAGAAAATTGGCTGAAAACGACTAAATTTCAAGTACTCATTGGGCGAATCGCTCTGGAACTGAAATCAGAACACTCACTGACATTTCCCCTATCTGAAAGTCTGATAAACGCCAGAAAATTGACTTAGTCCAAAATAAAAAAATTTCAACTTTTTTCAATTTTACCCCCGTGGGATATATATTCTACCCACACACATTTGGAATTCTCCTGGGGTATCCTCACACATATTATTCCCTCATTTAGTGGATATTTTCACAAAAAAAGTGAAATTTTCAAAAATCCAGAAAATTGGCTGAAAATGACTAAATATCAAGGACTCATTGGGCGAATCGCTCTGGAACTGAAATCGGAACGCTCACTGACATTTACCTATCTGAAAGTCTGATAAACGCCGGAACAATGACTAAGTCTAAAAAATAATGTTTTCAACTTTTTTCAATTTTATCCCTGTGTTATATATATTCTACCCAAACACATTTGGAACTCTCCTGGGGTACACTCACACATATTATTCCCTCATTTAGTGGATATTTTCACAAAAAAGTGAAATTTTCAAAAATCCAAAATATTGGCTGAAAACGACTAAATATCAAGGACTCATTGGGCGAATCGCTCTGGAACTGAAATCGGAATGCTCACTGACATTTGCCCTATCTGAAAGTCTGATAAACGCCGAAAAATGACTAAATCCAAAAAAAATTTTTTTTCAACTTCTTTCAATTTTACCCCCGTGGGATATATATTCTACCCACACACATTTGGAACTCTCCTGGGGTACCCTCACACATATGATTCCCTCATTTAGTGGATATTTTCACAAAAAAGAGAAATTTTCAAAAATCCAAAATATTGGCTGAAAACGACTAAATATCAAGGACTCATTGGGCGAATCGCTCTGGAACTGAAATCGGAACGCTCACTGACATTTGCCCTATCTGAAAGTCTGATAAACGCCCGAAAAATGACTAAGTCCAAAAAAAAAAATTTTTCAACTTTTTTCAATTTTACCCCCGTGGGATATATATTCTACCCAAACACATTTGGAACTCTCCTGGGGTACCCTCACACATATTATTCCCTCATTTAGTGGATATTTTCACAAAAAAGTGAAATTTTCAAAAATCCAAAATATTGGCTGAAAACGACTAAATATCAAGGACTCATTGAGCGAATCGCTCTGGAACTGAAATCGGAACGCTCACTGACATTTGCCCTATCTGAAAGTCTGATAAACGCCGAAAAATGACTAAATCCAAAAAAAATTTTTTTTCAACTTCTTTCAATTTTACCCCCGTGGGATATATATTCTACCCACACACATTTGGAACTCTCCTGGGGTACCCTCACACATATGATTCCCTCATTTAGTGGATATTTTCACAAAAAAGAGAAATTTTCAAAAATCCAAAATATTGGCTGAAAACGACTAAATATCAAGGACTCATTGGGCGAATCGCTCTGGAACTGAAATCGGAACGCTCACTGACATTTGCCCTATCTGAAAGTCTGATAAACGCCCGAAAAATGACTAAGTCCAAAGAAAAAAATTTTTCAACTTTTTTCAATTTTACCCCCGTGGGATATATATTCTACCCACACACATTTGGAACTCTCCTGGGGTACCCTCACACATATTATTTCCTCATTTAGTGGATATTTTCACAAAAAAGTGAAATTTTCAAAAATCCAAAATAATGCCTGAAAACGACTAAATATCAAGGACTCATTGGGCGAATCGCTCTGGAACTGAAATCGGAACGCTCACTGACATTTGCCCTATCTGAAAGTCTGATAAACGCCGGAAAAATGACTAAGTCCAAAAAAAAAATGTTTTCAACTTTTTTCAATTTTACCCCCGTGGGATATATATTCTACCCACACACATTTGGAACTCTCCTGTGGTACCCTCACACATATTATTTCCTCATTTAGTGGATATTTTCACAAAAAAAGTGAAATTTTCCAAAATTCAGAAAATTGGCTGAAAACGACTAAATTTCAAGTACTCATTGGGCGAATCGCTCTGGAACTGAAATCAGAACACTCACTGACATTTCCCCTATCTGAAAGTCTGATAAACGCCAGAAAATTGACTTAGTCCAAAATAAAAAAATTCCAACTTTTTTCAATTTTACCCCCGTGGGATATATATTCTACCAACACACAAGTGGAACTCTCCTGGGGTACCCTCACACATATGATTAGCTCATTTAGTGGATATTTTCACAAAAAAGTGAAATTTTCAAAAATCCAGAAAATTGGCTGAAAATGGCTAAATATCAAGGAATCATTGGGAGAATCGCTCTGGAACTGAAAGCGGAATGCTCACTGACATTTCCCCTATCTGAAAGTCTGATTAACGCCGGAAAAATGACTAAGTACAAAAAAAAAATTTTTCAACTTTTTTCTATTTTACCCCCGTGGGATATATATTCTACCCACACACATTTGGAACTCTCCTGGGGTACCCTCACACATATTATTCCCTCATTTAGTGGATATTTTCACAAAAAAGTGAAATTTTCAAAAATCCAAAATATTGGCTGAAAACGACTAAATATCAAGGACTCATTGGGCGAATCGCTCTGGAACTGAAATCGGAACGCTCACTGACATTTGCCCTATCTGAAAGTCTGATAAACGCCCGAAAAATGACTAAGTCCAAAAAAAAAAATTTTTCAACTTTTTTCAATTTTACCCCCGTGGGATATATATTCTACCCACACACATTTGGAACTCTCCTGGGGTACCCTCACACATATTATTTCCTCATTTAGTGGATATTTTCACAAAAAAGTGAAATTTTCAAAAATCCAAAATAATGCCTGAAAACGACTAAATATCAAGGACTCATTGGGCGAATCGCTCTGGAACTGAAATCGGAACGCTCACTGACATTTGCCCTATCTGAAAGTCTGATAAACGCCGGAAAAATGACTAAGTCCAAAAAAAAAATGTTTTCAACTTTTTTCAATTTTACCCCCGTGGGATATATATTCTACCCACACACATTTGGAACTCTCCTGTGGTACCCTCACACATATTATTTCCTCATTTAGTGGATATTTTCACAAAAAAAGTGAAATTTTCCAAAATTCAGAAAATTGGCTGAAAACGACTAAATTTCAAGTACTCATTGGGCGAATCGCTCTGGAACTGAAATCAGAACACTCACTGACATTTCCCCTATCTGAAAGTCTGATAAACGCCAGAAAATTGACTTAGTCCAAAATAAAAAAATTCCAACTTTTTTCAATTTTACCCCCGTGGGATATATATTCTACCAACACACAAGTGGAACTCTCCTGGGGTACCCTCACACATATGATTAGCTCATTTAGTGGATATTTTCACAAAAAAGTGAAATTTTCAAAAATCCAGAAAATTGGCTGAAAATGGCTAAATATCAAGGAATCATTGGGAGAATCGCTCTGGAACTGAAAGCGGAATGCTCACTGACATTTCCCCTATCTGAAAGTCTGATTAACGCCGGAAAAATGACTAAGTACAAAAAAAAAATATTTCAACTTTTTTCTATTTTACCCCCGTGGGATATATATTCTACCCACACACATTTGGAACTCTCCTGGGGTACCCTCACACATATTATTCCCTCATTTAGTGGATATTTTCACAAAAAAGTGAAATTTTCAAAAATCCAAAATATTGGCTGAAAACGACTAAATATCAAGGACTCATTGGGCGAATCGCTCTGGAACTGAAATCGGAACGCTCACTCACATTTCCCTATCTGAAAGTCTGATAAACGCCAGAAAATTGACTTAGTCCAAAATAAAAAAATTTAAACTTTTTTCAATTTCACCCCTGTGGGATATATATTCTACCCACACACATTTGGAACTCTCCTGGGGAACCCTCACACATATTATTTCCTCATTTAGTGGATATTTTCACAAAAAAGTGAAATTTTCCAAAATTCAGAAAATTGGCTGAAAACGACTAAATATCAAGGACTCATTGGGCGAAAAGCTCTGGAACTGAAATCGGAGCGCTCACTGACATTTCCCTATCTGAAAGTCTGATAAACGCCCGAAAAATGACTAAGTACAAAAAAAAATTTTTTCTACTTTTTTCAATTTTATCCCCGTGTTATATATATTCTACCCAAACACATTTGAAACTCTCCTGGGGTACCCTCACACATATTATTCCCTCATTTAGTGGATATTTTCACAAAAAAGTGAAATTTTCAAAAATCCAAAATATTGGCTGAAAACGACTAACTATCAAGGACTCATTGGGCGAATCGCTCTGGAACTGAAATCGGAACGCTCACTGACATTTGCCCTATCTGAAAGTCTGATAAACGCCCGAAAAATGACTAAGTCCAAAAAAAAATTTTTTTCAACATCTTTCAATTTTACCCCCGTGAGATATATATTCTACCCACACACATTTGGAACTCTCCTGGGGTACCCTCACACATATAATTCCCTCATTTAGTGAATATTTTCACAAAAAAGTGAAATTTTCCAAAGTCCAAAATATTGGCTGAAAACGACTAAATATCAAGGACTCATTGGGAGAATCGCTCTGGAACTGAAATCGGAATGCTCACTGACATTTGCCCTATCTGAAAGTCTGATAAACGCCCGAAAAATGACAGTCCAAAAAAAAAATTTTTTCAACTTTTTTCAAATTTACCCTCGTGGGATATATATTCTACCCACACACATTTGGAACTCTTCTGGGGAACCCTCACACATATTATTCCCTCATTTAGTGGATATTTTCACAAAAAAGTGAAATTTTCAAAAATCCAGAAAATTGGCTGAAAATGACTAAATATCAAGGAATCATTGGGAGAATCGCTCTGGAACTGAAATCGGAATGCTCACTGACATTTCCCCTATCTGAAAGTCTGATAAACGCCGGAAAAATGACTAAGTCCAAAAAAATCTTTTTCAACTTTTTTCTATTTTACCCCCGTGGGATATATATTCTACCCACACACATGTGGAACTCTCCTGGGGTACCCTCACACATATTATTCCCTCATTTAGTGGATATTTTCACAAAAAAGTGAAATTTTCAAAAATCCAAAATATTGGCTGAAAGCGACTAACTATCAAGGACTCATTGGGCGAATCGCTCTGGAACTGAAATCGGAACGCTCACTGACATTTGCCCTATCTGAAAGTCTGATAAACGCCCGAAAAATGACTAAGTCCAAAAAAAATTTTTTTTCAACTTCTTTCAATTTTACCCCCGTGGGATATATATTCTACCCACACACATTTGGAAAACTCCTGGGGTACCCTCACACATATTATTCCCTCATTTAGTGGATATTTTCACAAAAAAGCGAAATTTTCAAAAATCCAAAATATTGGCTGAAAACGACTAAATATCAAGGACTCATTGGGAGAATCGCTCTGAAACTGAAATCGGAATGCTCACTGACATTTGCCCTATCTGAAAGTCTGATAAACGCCCGAAAAATGACAGTCCAAAAAAAAAAAATTTTCAACTTTTTTCAAATTTACCCTCGTGGGATATATATTCTACCCACACACATTTGAAACTCTCCTGGGGTACCCTCACACATATTATTTCCTCATTTAGTGGATATTTTCACAAAAAAAGTGAAATTTTCCAAAATTCAGAAAATTGGCTGAAAACGACTAAATATCAAGGACTCATTGGGCGAATCGCTCTGGAACTGAAATCGGAACGCTCATTGACATTTCCCCTATCTGAAAGTCTGATAAACGCCAGAAAATTGACTTAGTCCAAAATTAAAAAATTTCAACTTTTATCAATTTTACCCCCGTGGGATATATATTCTACCCACACACATTTGGAACTCTTCTGGGGAACCCTCACACATATTATTCCCTCATTTAGTGGATATTTTCACAAAAAAGTGAAATTTTCAAAAATCCAGAAAATTGGCTGAAAATGACTAAATATCAAGGAATCATTGGTAGAATCGCTCTGGAACTGAAATCGGAATGCTCACTGACATTTGCCCTATCTGAAAGTCTGATAAACGCCCGAAAAATGACAGTCCAAAAAAAAAATTTTTTCAACTTTTTTCAAATTTACCCTCGTGGGATATATATTCTACCCACACACATTTGGAACTCTTCTGGGGAACCCTCACACATATTATTCCCTCATTTAGTGGATATTTTCACAAAAAAGTGAAATTTTCAAAAATCCAGAAAATTGGCTGAAAATGACTAAATATCAAGGAATCATTGGGAGAATCGCTCTGGAACTGAAATCGGAATGCTCACTGACATTTCCCCTATCTGAAAGTCTGATAAACGCCGGAAAAATGACTAAGTCCAAAAAAATCTTTTTCAACTTTTTTCTATTTTACCCCCGTGGGATATATATTCTACCCACACACATGTGGAACTCTCCTGGGGTACCCTCACACATATTATTCCCTCATTTAGTGGATATTTTCACAAAAAAGTGAAATTTTCAAAAATCCAAAATATTGGCTGAAAGCGACTAACTATCAAGGACTCATTGGGCGAATCGCTCTGGAACTGAAATCGGAACGCTCACTGACATTTGCCCTATCTGAAAGTCTGATAAACGCCCGAAAAATGACTAAGTCCAAAAAAAATTTTTTTTCAACTTCTTTCAATTTTACCCCCGTGGGATATATATTCTACCCACACACATTTGGAAAACTCCTGGGGTACCCTCACACATATTATTCCCTCATTTAGTGGATATTTTCACAAAAAAGCGAAATTTTCAAAAATCCAAAATATTGGCTGAAAACGACTAAATATCAAGGACTCATTGGGAGAATCGCTCTGAAACTGAAATCGGAATGCTCACTGACATTTGCCCTATCTGAAAGTCTGATAAACGCCCGAAAAATGACAGTCCAAAAAAAAAAATTTTTCAACTTTTTTCAAATTTACCCTCGTGGGATATATATTCTACCCACACACATTTGAAACTCTCCTGGGGTACCCTCACACATATTATTTCCTCATTTAGTGGATATTTTCACAAAAAAAGTGAAATTTTCCAAAATTCAGAAAATTGGCTGAAAACGACTAAATATCAAGGACTCATTGGGCGAATCGCTCTGGAACTGAAATCGGAACGCTCATTGACATTTCCCCTATCTGAAAGTCTGATAAACGCCAGAAAATTGACTTAGTCCAAAATTAAAAAATTTCAACTTTTATCAATTTTACCCCCGTGGGATATATATTCTACCCACACACATTTGGAACTCTTCTGGGGAACCCTCACACATATTATTCCCTCATTTAGTGGATATTTTCACAAAAAAGTGAAATTTTCAAAAATCCAGAAAATTGGCTGAAAATGACTAAATATCAAGGAATCATTGGTAGAATCGCTCTGGAACTGAAATCGGAATGCTCACTGACATTTCCCCTATCTGAAAGTCTGATAAACGCCGGAAAAATGACTAAGTCCAAAAAAAATCTTTTTCAACTTTTTTCTATTTTACCCCCGTGGGATATATATTCTACCCACACACATGTGGAACTCTCCTGGGGTACCCTCACACATATTATTCCCTCATTTAGTGGATATTTTCATAAAAAAGTGAAATTTTCAAAAATCCAAAATATTGGCTGAAAACGACTAAATATCAAGGACTCATTGGGCGAATCGCTCTGGAACTGAAATCGGAACGCTCACTGACATTTGCCCTATCTGAAAGTCTGATAAACGCCCGAAAAATGACTAAGTCCAAAAAAAATTTTTTTTCAACTTCTTTCAATTTTACCCCCGTGGGATATATATTCTACCCACACACATTTGGAAAACTCCTGGGGTACCCTCACACATATTATTCCCTCATTTAGTGGATATTTTCACAAAAAAGCGAAATTTTCAAAAATCCAAAATATTGGCTGAAAACGACTAAATATCAAGGACTCATTGGGAGAATCGCTCTGAAACTGAAATCGGAATGCTCACTGACATTTGCCCTATCTGAAAGTCTGATAAACGCCCGAAAAATGACAGTCCAAAAAAAAAAAATTTTCAACTTTTTTCAAATTTACCCTCGTGGGATATATATTCTACCCACACACATTTGAAACTCTCCTGGGGTACCCTCACACATATTATTTCCTCATTTAGTGGATATTTTCACAAAAAAAGTGAAATTTTCCAAAATTCAGAAAATTGGCTGAAAACGACTAAATATCAAGGACTCATTGGGCGAATCGCTCTGGAACTGAAATCGGAACGCTCATTGACATTTCCCCTATCTGAAAGTCTGATAAACGCCAGAAAATTGACTTAGTCCAAAATTAAAAAATTTCAACTTTTATCAATTTTACCCCCGTGGGATATATATTCTACCCACACACATTTGGAACTCTTCTGGGGAACCCTCACACATATTATTCCCTCATTTAGTGGATATTTTCACAAAAAAGTGAAATTTTCAAAAATCCAGAAAATTGGCTGAAAATGACTAAATATCAAGGAATCATTGGTAGAATCGCTCTGGAACTGAAATCGGAATGCTCACTGACATTTGCCCTATCTGAAAGTCTGATAAACGCCCGAAAAATGACAGTCCAAAAAAAAAATTTTTTCAACTTTTTTCAAATTTACCCTCGTGGGATATATATTCTACCCACACACATTTGGAACTCTTCTGGGGAACCCTCACACATATTATTCCCTCATTTAGTGGATATTTTCACAAAAAAGTGAAATTTTCAAAAATCCAGAAAATTGGCTGAAAATGACTAAATATCAAGGAATCATTGGGAGAATCGCTCTGGAACTGAAATCGGAATGCTCACTGACATTTCCCCTATCTGAAAGTCTGATAAACGCCGGAAAAATGACTAAGTCCAAAAAAATCTTTTTCAACTTTTTTCTATTTTACCCCCGTGGGATATATATTCTACCCACACACATGTGGAACTCTCCTGGGGTACCCTCACACATATTATGCCCTCATTTAGTGGATATTTTCACAAAAAAGTGAAATTTTCAAAAATCCAAAATATTGGCTGAAAGCGACTAACTATCAAGGACTCATTGGGCGAATCGCTCTGGAACTGAAATCGGAACGCTCACTGACATTTGCCCTATCTGAAAGTCTGATAAACGCCCGAAAAATGACTAAGTCCAAAAAAAATTTTTTTTCAACTTCTTTCAATTTTACCCCCGTGGGATATATATTCTACCCACACACATTTGGAAAACTCCTGGGGTACCCTCACACATATTATTCCCTCATTTAGTGGATATTTTCACAAAAAAGCGAAATTTTCAAAAATCCAAAATATTGGCTGAAAACGACTAAATATCAAGGACTCATTGGGAGAATCGCTCTGAAACTGAAATCGGAATGCTCACTGACATTTGCCCTATCTGAAAGTCTGATAAACGCCCGAAAAATGACAGTCCAAAAAAAAAAATTTTTCAACTTTTTTCAAATTTACCCTCGTGGGATATATATTCTACCCACACACATTTGAAACTCTCCTGGGGTACCCTCACACATATTATTTCCTCATTTAGTGGATATTTTCACAAAAAAAGTGAAATTTTCCAAAATTCAGAAAATTGGCTGAAAACGACTAAATATCAAGGACTCATTGGGCGAATCGCTCTGGAACTGAAATCGGAACGCTCATTGACATTTCCCCTATCTGAAAGTCTGATAAACGCCAGAAAATTGACTTAGTCCAAAATTAAAAAATTTCAACTTTTATCAATTTTACCCCCGTGGGATATATATTCTACCCACACACATTTGGAACTCTTCTGGGGAACCCTCACACATATTATTCCCTCATTTAGTGGATATTTTCACAAAAAAGTGAAATTTTCAAAAATCCAGAAAATTGGCTGAAAATGACTAAATATCAAGGAATCATTGGTAGAATCGCTCTGGAACTGAAATCGGAATGCTCACTGACATTTCCCCTATCTGAAAGTCTGATAAACGCCGGAAAAATGACTAAGTCCAAAAAAAATCTTTTTCAACTTTTTTCTATTTTACCCCCGTGGGATATATATTCTACCCACACACATGTGGAACTCTCCTGGGGTACCCTCACACATATTATTCCCTCATTTAGTGGATATTTTCATAAAAAAGTGAAATTTTCAAAAATCCAAAATATTGGCTGAAAACGACTAAATATCAAGGACTCATTGGGCGAATCGCTCTGGAACTGAAATCGGAACGCTCACTGACATTTCCCCTATCTGAAAGTCTGATAAACGCCAGAAAATTGACTTAGTCCAAAATAAAAAAATTTCAACTTTTTTCAATTTTACCCCGGTGGGATATATATTCTACCCATACACATTTGGTACTCTCCTGTGGTACCCTCACACATATTATTCCCTCATTTAGTGGATATTTTCACAAAAAAGTGAAATTTTCAAAAATCCAGAAAATTGGCTGAAAATGACTAAATATCAAGGAATCATTGGGAGAATCGCTCTGGAACTGAAATCGGAATGCTCACTGACATTTCCCCTATCTGAAAGTCTGATGAATGCCGGAAAAATGACTAAGTCCAAAAAAAAATTTTTTCAACTTTTTTCTATTTTACCCCCGTGGGATATATATTCTACCCACACACATTTGGAACTCTCCTGGGGTACCCTCACACATATTATTCCCTCATTTAGTGGATATTTTCACAAAAAAGTGAAATTTTCAAAAATCCAGAAATTTGGCTGAAAACGACTAAATATCAAAGACTCATTGGGCGAATCGCTCTGGAACTGAAATCGGAATGCTCACTGACATTTCCCTATCTGAAAGTCTGATAAACGCCGGAAAAATGACGAAATCTAAAAAAAAATGTTTTCTACTTTTTTCAATTTTATCCCCGTGTTATATATATTCTACCCAAACACATTTGGAACACTCCTGGGGTACCCTCACACATATTATTCCCTCATTTAGTGGATATTTTCACAAAAAAGTGAAATTTTCAAAAATCCAAAATATTGGCTGAAAACGACTAACTATCAAGGACTCATTGGGCGAATCGCTCTGGAACTGAAATCGGAATGCTCACTGACATTTGCCCCATCTGAAAGTCTGATAAACGCCCGAAAAATGACTAAGTCCAAAAAAAAATTTTTTCAACTTTTTTCAAATTTACCCTCGTGGGATATATATTCTACCCACACACATTTGGAACTCTCCTGGGGTACCCTCACACATATTATTCCCTCATTTAGTGGATATTTTCACAAAAAAGTGAAATTTTCAAAAATCCAAAATATTGGCTGAAAACGACTAAATATCAAGGACTCATTGCGTGAATCGCTCTGGAACTGAAATCGGAACGCTCACTGACATTTGCCCTATCTCAAAGTCTGATAAACGCCCGAAAAATGACTAAGTCCAAAAAAAAAATTTTTTCAACTTTTTTCAAATTTACCCTCGTGGGATATATATTCTACCCACACACATTTGGAACTCTCCTGGGGTACCCTCACACATATTATTTCCTCATTTAGTGGATATTTTCACAAAAAAAGTGAAATTTTCCAAAATTCAGAAAATTGGCTGAAAACGACTAAATATCAAGGACTCATTGGGCGAATCGCTCTGGAACTGAAATCGGAATGCTCACTGACATTTCCCCTATCTGAAAGTCTGATAAACGCCGGAAAAATGACTAAGTCCAAAAAAAAATGTTTTTCAACTTCTTTCAATTTTTTACCCCCGTGGGATATATATTCTACCCACACACATTTGGAACTCTCCTGGCGTACCCTCACACATATTATTCCCTCATTTAGTGGATATTTTCACAAAAAAGTGAAATTTTCAAAAATCCAGAAAATTGGCTGAAAACGACAAAATATCAAAGACTCATTGGGTGAATCGCTCTGGAACTGAAATCGGAATGCTCACTGACATTTCCCCTATCTGAAAGTCTGATAAACGCCGGAAAAATGACTAAGTCCAAAATAAAAATTTTTTCATCTTCTTTCAATTTTCCCCCCGTGGGATATATATTCTACCCACACACATTTGGAACTCTCCTGGGGTACCCTCACACATATTATTCCCTCATTTAGTGGATATTTTCACAAAAAAGTGAAATTTTCAAAAATCCAGAAAATTGGCTGAAAATGACTAAATATAAAGGAATCATTGGACGAATCGCTCTGGAACTGAAATCGGAACGCTCACTGACATTTCCCCTATCTGAAAGTCTGATAAACGCCAGAAAATTGACTTAGTCCAAAATAAAAAAATTTCAACTTTTATCAATGTTACCCCCGTGGGATATATATTCTACCCACACACATTTGGAACTCTCCTGTGGTACCCTCACACATATTATTTCCTCATTTAGTGGATATTTTCACAAAAAATTAAATTTTCAAAAATCCAGAAAATTGGCTGAAAATGACTAAATATCAAGGACTAATTGTGCGATCTGCTCTGGAACTGAAATCGGAATGCTCACTGACATTTCCCCTATCTGAAAGTCTGATAAACGTCGGAAAAATGACATAGTCCAAAAAAAATTTTTTTTCAACTTTTTTCAATTTTACCCCGTGGGATATATATTCTACCCACACACATTTGGAACTCTCCTGGGGTACCCTCACACATATTATTCCCTCATTTAGTGGATATTTTCACAAAAAAGTAAAATTTTCAAAAATCCAGAAAATTGGCTGAAAACGACTAAATATCAAGGACTCATTGGGTGAATCGCTCTGGAACTGAAATCGGAATGCTCACTGACATTTCCCCTATCTGAAACTCTGATAAACGCCGGAAAAATGACTAATTCCAAAAAAAATTTTTTTTCAACTTTTTTCAATTTTACCCCCGTGGGATATATATTCTACCCACACACATTTGGAACTCTCCTGGGATACCCTCACACATATTATTCCCTCATTTAGTGGATATATTCACAAAAAATTAAATTTTCAAAAATCCAGAAAATTGGCTGAAAACGACTAAATATCAAGGACTAATTGTGCGATCTGCTCTGGAACTGAAATCGGAATGCTCACTGACATTTCCCCTATCTGAAAGTCTGATAAACGGCGGAAAAATGACATAGTCCAAAAAAAATTTTTTTTCAACTTTTTTCAATTTTACCCCGTGGGCTATATATTCTACCCACACACATTTGGAACTCTCCTGGGGTACCCTCACACATATTATTCCCTCATTTAGTGGATATTTTCACAAAAAAGTGAAATTTTCAAAAATCCAGAAAATTGGCTGGAAACGACTAAATATCAAGGACTCATTGGGCGAATCGCTCTGGAACTGAAATTTGAACGCTCACTGACATTTCCCCTATCTGAAACTCTGATAAACGCCGGAAAAATGACTAATTCCAAAAAAAATTTTTTTTCAACTTTTTTCAATTTTACCCCCGTGGGATATATATTCTACCCACACACATTTGGAACTCTCCTGGGGTACCCTGACACATATTATTCCCTCATTTAGTGGATATTTTCACAAAAAAGTGAAATTTTCAAAAATCCAGAAAATTGTCTGAAAACGACTAAATATCAAGGACTCATTGGGTGAATTGCTCTGGAACTGAAATCAGAACGCTCACTGACATTTGCCCAATCTGAAAGTCTGATAAACGCCGGTAAAATGACTAAGTCCCCCCAAAAATTTTTTTAAACTTTTTTCAATTTTACCCCCGTGGGATATATATTCTACCCACACACATTTGGAACTCTCCTGGGGTACCCTCACACATATTATTCCCTCATTTAGTGGATATTGTCACAAAAAAGTGAAATTTTCAAAAATCCAAAATATTGGCTGAAAACGACTTAATATCAAGGACTCATTGGGCGAATCGCTCTGGAACTGAAATCGGAATGCTCACTGACATTTCACCTATCTGAAAGTCTGATAAATGCCGGAGAAATCACTAAGTCCAAAAAAAAATTTTTTTCAACTTTTTTCAATTTTACCCCGTGGGATATATATTCTACCCACACACATTTGGAACTCTCCTGGGGTACCCTCACACATATTATTCCCTCATTTAGTGGATATTTTCACAAAAAATTAAAATTTTCAAAAATCCAGAAAATTGGCTGAAAACGAGTAAATATCAAGGACTCATTGGGCGAATCGCTCAGGAACTGAAATCGGAATGCTCACTGACATTTCCCCTATGTGAAAATCTGTTAAACGCCGGAAAAATGACTAAGTCCAAAAAAAAAATTTTTTTCAACTTTTTTCAATTGTAACCCTGTGGGATATATATTCTACCCACACACATTTGGAACTCTCATGGGGTACCCTCACACATATTATTCCCTCATTTAGTGGATATTTTCACAAAAAAGTGAAATTTTCAAAAATCCAGAAAATTGCCTGAAAATGACTAAATATCAAGGACATATTGGGCGAATCGCTCTGGAACTGAAATCGGAACGCTCACTTCCTATCTGAAAGTCTGATAAATGCCGAAAAAATGACTAAGTCCAGAAAAAATTTTTTTTCACATTTTTTCAATTATACCCCCGTGGAATATATATTCTACCCACACACAATTGGAACTCTCCTGGGGTACCCTCACACATATTATTCCCTCATTTAGTGGATATTTTCACAAAAAAGTGAAATTTTCAAAAATCCAGAAAATTGGCTGAAAACGACTAAATATCAAGGACTCATTGGGCGAATCGCTCTGGAACTGAAATCGGAACGCTCACTGACATTTGCCCTATCTGAAAGTATGATAAACGCCGAAAAAATGACTAAGTCCAAAAAAAAAAAATTTTTCAACTTTTTTCAATTTTACCGCCGTGGGATTCATATTCTATCCACACACATTTGGAACTCTCCTGGGGTACCCTCACACATATTATTCCCTCATTTAGTGGATATTTTCACAAAAAAGTGAAATTTTCAAAAATCCAGAAAATTGGCTGAAAATGACTAAATTTCAAGGACTCATTGGGCGAATCGCTCTGGAACTGAAATCAGACACTGACATTTGCCCTATTTGAAAGCATGATGAACGCCGAAAAAAAGACTAAGTCCAAAAAAAAAATTTTTTCAAGTTTTTTCAATTTTACCCCCGTGGAATATATATTCTACCCACACACATTTGGAACTCTCCTGGGGTACCCTCACACATATTATTCCCTCATTTAGTGGATCTTTTCACAAAAAAGTGAAATTTTCAAAAATCCAGAAAATTGCCTGAAAACGATGAAATATCAATGACTCATTGGGCGAATCGCTCTGGAGCTAAAATCGGAATGCTCACTGACATTTCCCCTATCTGAAAGTCTGATAAACACCGGAAAAATGACTAAGTCCAAACAAAAAATTTTTTCAACTTTTTTTTAATTTTACCCCCGTGGAATATATATTCTATCCACACACATTTGGAACTCTCCTGGGGTACCCACACACATATTACTCCCTCATTTAGTGGATATTTTCACAAAAAAGTAAAATTTTCAAAAATCCAGAAAATTGTCTGAAAACGACTAAATATCAAGGACTCATTGGGCGAATCGCTTTGGAACTGAAATCGTAATGCTCACTGACATTTGCCCTATCTGAAAGTCAGACAAACGCCGAAAAAATGACTAAGTCCAAAAAAACCTATTTTTCAACTTTTTTCAATTTTACCCCCGTGGGATATATATTCTACTCACACACGTTTGGAACTCTCCTGGGGTACCCTCACACGTATTATTCCCTCATTTAGTGGATATTTTCACAAAAAAGTGAAATTTTCAAAAATCCAGAAAATTGCCTGAAAACGATGAAATATCAATGACTCATTGGGCGAATCGCTCTGGAACTGAAATCGGAACGCTCACTGACATTTGCCCTATCTGAAAGTATGATAAACACCGAAAAAAAGACTAAGTCCAAAAAAAAATTTTTTTTAAACTTTTTTCAATTTTAACCCTGTGGGATATATATTCTACCCACACACATTTGGAACTCTCCTGGGGTACCCTCACACATATTATTTCCTCATTTAGTGGATATTTTCACAAAAAAGTGACATTTTCAAAAATCCAAAATATTGGCTGAAAACGACTAAATATCAAGGACTCATTGGGTGAATCGCTCTGGAACTGAAATCGGAATGCTCACTGACATTTCCCCTATCTGAAAGTCTGATAAACGCCGGAAAAATGACTAGGTCAAAAAAAATTTTTTTTTTCAACTTTTTTCAATTTTAACCATGTGGGATATATATTCTACCCACACACATTTGGAACTCTCCTGGGGTACCCTCACACATATTATTCCATCATTTAGTGGATATTTTCACAAAAAAAGTGAAATTTTCAAAAATTGAGAAAATTGGCTGAAAACGACAAAATATCAAGGACTCATCTGGCGAATCGCTCTGGAACTGAAATCGAAACACTCACTGACATTTCCCCTATCTGAAAGTCTGATAAACGCCGGAAAAATGACTAAGTCCAAAAAAAAAATGTTTTCAACTTTTTTCAATTTTACCCCCGTGGGATATATATTCTACCCACACACATTTGGAACTCTCCTGGGGTACCTTCACACATATTAATCCCTCATTTAGTGGATATTTTCACAAAAAAAGTGAAATTTTCAAAAATCCAAAATATTGGCTGAAAACGACTAAATATGAAGGACTCATTGGGCGAATCGCTCTGGAACTGAAATCGGAACGCTCACTGACATTTCCCCTATCTGAAAGTCTGATAAACGCCAGAGAAATGACTAAGTCTAAAAAAAAATTCTTTTCAACTTTTTTCAATTTTACCCCTGTGGGATATATATTCTACCCACACACATTTGGAACTCTCCTGGGGTACCCTCACACATATTATTCCCTCATTTAGTGGATATTTTCACAAAAAAGTGAAATTTTCAAAAATCCAAAATATTGGCTGAAAACGACTAAATATCAAGGACTCATTGCGTGAATCGCTCTGGAACTGAAATCGGAACTCTCACTGACATTTGCCCTATCTCAAAGTCTGATAAACGCCCGAAAAATGACTAAGTCCAAAAAAAAAATTTTTTCAACTTTTTTCAAATTTACCCTCGTGGGATATATATTCTACCCACACACATTTGGAACTCTCCTGGGGTACCCTCACACATATTATTTCCTCATTTAGTGGATATTTTCACAAAAAAAGTGAAATTTTCCAAAATTCAGAAAATTGGCTGAAAACGACTAAATATCAAGGACTCATTGGGCGAATCGCTCTGGAACTGAAATCGGAATGCTCACTGACATTTCCCCTATCTGAAAGTCTGATAAACGCCGGAAAAATGACTAAGTCCAAAAAAAAATGTTTTTCAACTTCTTTCAATTTTTTACCCCCGTGGGATATATATTCTACCCACACACATTTGGAACTCTCCTGGGGTACCCTCACACATATTATTCCCTCATTTAGTGGATATTTTCACAAAAAAGTGAAATTTTAAAAAATCCAGAAAATTGGCTGAAAACGACAAAATATCAAAGACTCATTGGGTGAATCGCTCTGGAACTGAAATCGGAATGCTCACTGACATTTCCCCTATCTGAAAGTCTGATAAACGCCGGAAAAATGACTAAGTCCAAAATAAAAATTTTTTCATCTTCTTTCAATTTTCCCCCCGTGGGATATATATTCTACCCACACACATTTGGAACTCTCCTGGGGTACCCTCAAACATATTATTCCCTCATTTAGTGGATATTTTCACAAAAAAGTGAAATTTTCAAAAATCCAGAAAATTGGCTGAAAATGACTAAATATAAAGGAATCATTGGACGAATCGCTCTGGAACTGAAATCGGAACGCTCACTGACATTTCCCCTATCTGAAAGTCTGATAAACGCCAGAAAATTGACTTAGTCCAAAATAAAAAAATTTCAACTTTTATCAATGTTACCCCCGTGGGATATATATTCTACCCACACACATTTGGAACTCTCCTGTGGTACCCTCACACATATTATTCCCTCATTTAGTGGATATTTTCACAAAAAAGTGAAATTTTCAAAAATCCAAAATATTGGCTGAAAACGACTTAATATCAAGGACTCATTGGGCGAATCGCTCTGGAACTGAAATCGGAATGCTCACTGACATTTCCCCTATCTGAAAGTCTGATAAACGCCGAAAAAAATGACTAAGTCCAAACAAAATTTTTTCAACTTTTTTCAATTTTACCCCCGTGGGATATATATTCTACCCACACACATTTGGAACTCTCCTGAGGTACCCTCACACATATTATTTCCTCATTTAGTGGATATTTTCACAAAAAATTAAATTTTCAAAAATCCAGAAAATTGGCTGAAAACGACTAAATATCAAGGACTAATTGTGCGATCTGCTCTGGAACTGAAATCGGAATGCTCACTGACATTTCCCCTATCTGAAAGTCTGATAAACGTCGGAAAAATGACATAGTCCAAAAAAAATTTTTTTTCAACTTTTTTCAATTTTACCCCGTGGGATATATATTCTACCCACACACATTTGGAACTCTACTGGGGTACCCTCACACATATTATTCCCTCATTTAGTGGATATTTTCACAAAAAAGTAAAATTTTCAAAAATCCAGAAAATTGGCTGAAAACGACTAAATATCAAGGACTCATTGGGTGAATCGCTCTGGAACTGAAATCGGAATGCTCACTGACATTTCCCCTATCTGAAACTCTGATAAACGCCGGAAAAATGACTAATTCCAAAAAAAATTTTTTTTCAACTTTTTTCAATTTTACCCCCGTGGGATATATATTCTACCCACACACATTTGGAACTCTCCTGGGATACCCTCACACATATTATTCCCTCATTTAGTGGATATATTCACAAAAAATTAAATTTTCAAAAATCCAGAAAATTGGCTGAAAACGACTAAATATCAAGGACTAATTGTGCGATCTGCTCTGGAACTGAAATCGGAATGCTCACTGACATTTCCCCTATCTGAAAGTCTGATAAACGGCGGAAAAATGACATAGTCCAAAAAAAATTTTTTTTCAACTTTTTTCAATTTTACCCCGTGGGCTATATATTCTACCCACACACATTTGGAACTCTCCTGGGGTACCCTCACACATATTATTCCCTCATTTAGTGGATATTTTCACAAAAAAGTGAAATTTTCAAAAATCCAGAAAATTGCCTGAAAACGATGAAATATCAATGACTCATTGGGCGAATCGCTCTGGAACTGAAATCGGAACGCTCACTGACATTTGCCCTATCTGAAAGTATGATAAACACCGAAAAAAAGACTAAGTCCAAAAAAAAATTTTTTTCAAACTTTTTTCAATTTTAACCCTGTGGGATATATATTCTACCCACACACATTTGGAACTCTCCTGGGGTACCCTCACACATATTATTCCCTCATTTAGTGGATATTTTCACAAAAAAGTGACATTTTCAAAAATCCAAAATATTGGCTGAAAACGACTAAATATCAAGGACTCATTGGGTGAATCGCTCTGGAACTGAAATCGGAATGCTCACTGACATTTCCCCTATCTGAAAGTCTGATAAACGCCGGAAAAATGACTAGGTCAAAAAAAATTTTTTTTTTCAACTTTTTTCAATTTTAACCATGTGGGATATATATTCTACCCACACACATTTGGAACTCTCCTGGGGTACCCTCACACATATTATTCCATCATTTAGTGGATATTTTCACAAAAAAAATGAAATTTTCAAAAATTGAGAAAATTGGCTGAAAACGACAAAATATCAAGGACTCATCTGGCGAATCGCTCTGGAACTGAAATCGAAACACTCACTGACATTTCCCCTATCTGAAAGTCTGATAAACGCCGGAAAAATGACTAAGTCCAAAAAAAAAATGTTTTCAACTTTTTTCAATTTTACCCCCGTGGGATATATATTCTACCCACACACATTTGGAACTCTCCTGGGGTACCTTCACACATATTAATCCCTCATTTAGTGGATATTTTCACAAAAAAAGTGAAATTTTCAAAAATCCAAAATATTGGCTGAAAACGACTAAATATCAAGGACTCATTGGGCGAATCGCTCTGGAACTGAAATCGGAACGCTCACTGACATTTCCCCTATCTGAAAGTCTGATAAACGCCAGAGAAATGACTAAGTCCAAAAAAAAATTCTTTTCAACTTTTTTCAATTTTACCCCTGTGGGATATATATTCTACCCACACACATTTGGAACTCTCCTGGGGTACCCTCACACATATTATTCCCTCATTTAGTGGATATTTTCACAAAAAAGTGAAATTTTCAAAAATCCAGAAAATTGGCTGAAAACGACGAAATATCAAGGACTCATTGGGCGAATCGCTCTGGAACTGAAATCGTAACACTCACTCCCTAGCTTACTCCCTATCTGAAAATCTGATGAACGCAGGAAAAATGACTAAGTCCAAAAAAAAATTTTTTTTCAACTTTTTTCAATTTTAACCCTGTGGGATATATTTTCTACCCACACACATTTGGAACTCTCCTGGGGTACCCTCACACATATTATTCCCTCATTTAGTGGATATTTTCACAAAAAAAGTGAAATTTTCAAAAATCCAAAATATTGGCTGAAAACGACTAAATATCAAGGACTCATTGGGCGAATCGCTCTGGAACTGAAATCGGAACACTCACTCCCTATCTTACTCCCTATCTGAAAGTCTGATAAACGCTGGAAAAATGACTAAGTCAAAAAAAAAAATGTTTTCAACTTTTTTCAATTTTACCCCAGTGGGATATATATTCTACCCACACACATTTCTAAATGTCTTGGGGTACCCTCACACATATTATTCCCTCATTTAGTGGATAATTTCACAAAAAAGTGAAATTTTCAAAAATCCAGAAAATCGGCTGAAAACGATGAAATATCAAGGACTCATTGGGCGAATCGCTCTGGAACTGAAATCGGAACACTCACTCCCTAGCTTACTCCCTATCTGAAAATCTGATGAACGCAGGAAAAATGACTAAGTCCAAAAAAAAAATTTTTTTCAACTTTTTTCAATTTTAACCCTGTGGGATATATATTCTAACCACACACATTTGGAACTCTCCTGGGGTACCCTCACACATATTATTCCCTCATTTAGTGGATATTTTCACAAAAAAAGTGAAATTTTCAAAAATCCAAAATATTGGCTGAAAACGACTAAATATCAAGGACTCATTGGGCGAATCGCTCTGGAACTGAAATCGGAACGCTCACTGACATATCCCCATCTGAAAGACTGATAAACGCCAGAGAAATGACTAAGTCCAAAAAAAAAATTTTTAAAACTTTTTTCAATTTTACCCCCGTGGGATATATATTCTACCCACACATATTTGGAACTCTCCTGGGGTACCCTCACACATATTATTCCCTCATTTAGTGGATATTTTCACAAAAAAGTGAAATTTTCAAAAATTCGGAAAATTGCCTGACAACGACGAAATATCAAGTACTCATTGGGCGAATCGCTCTGGAACTGAAATCGGAACGCTCACTGACATATCCCCATCTGAAAGACTGATAAACGCCAGAGAAATGACTAAGTCCAAAAAAAAAATTTTTAAAACTTTTTTCAATTTTACCCCCGTGGGATATATATTCTACCCACACACATTTGGAACTCTCCTGGGGTACCCTCTCACATATTATTCCCTCACTTAGTGGATATTTTCACAAAAAATTGAAAATTTGAAAAATCCAGAAAATTGGCTGAAAACGACTAAATATGAAGGATTCATTGAGCGAATCGCTCTGGAACTGAAATCGGAACACTCACTTCCTATCTGAAAGTCTGATAAACGGCGAAAAAATGACTAAGTCCAGAAAAAAAAATTTTTCAAGTTTTTTCAATTTTACCCCCGTGGAATATATATTCTACCCTCACACAGTTGGAACTCTCCTGGGGTACCCTCACACATATTATTCCCTCATTTAGTGGATATTTTCACAAAAAAGTGAAATTTTCAAAAATCCAGAAAATTGGCTGAAAATGACTAAATATCAAGGACTCATCTGGCGAATCGCTCTGGAACTGAAATCGAAATGCTCACTGACATTTCCCCTATCTGAAAGTCTGATAAACGCCGGAAAAATGACTAAGTCCAAAAAAAATTTTTTTTCAACTTTTTTCAATTTTACCCCCGTGGGATATATATTCTACCCACACACATTTGGAACTCTCCTGGTGTACCCTCACACATATTATTCCCTCATTTAGTGGATATTTTCACAAAAAAGTGAAATTTTCAAAAATCCAGAAAATTGGCTGAAAACAACTAAATATCAAGGACTCATTGGGCGAATCGCTCTGGAACTGAAATCGGAACGCTCACTGACATTTCCCCTATCTGAAAGTCTGATAAACGCCAGAGAAATGACTAAGTCCAAAAAAAAAATTTTTTAAGCTTTTTTCAATTTTACCCCCGTGGGATATATTTTCTACCCACACACATTTGGAACTCTCCTGGGGTACCCTCACACATATTATTCCTTCATTTAGTGGATATTTTCACAAAAAAGTGAAATTTTCAAAAATTCAGAAAATTGCCTGACAGCGACGAAATATCAAGGACTCATTGGGCGAATCGCTCTGGAACTGAAATCGGAACACTCACTCCCTAGCTTACTCCCTATCTGAAAGTCTGATAAACGCCGGAAAAATGACTACGTCCAAAAAAAAATTTTTTTCAACTTTTTTCAATTTTACCCCCGTGGGATATATATTCTACCCACACACATTTGGAACTCTCCTGGGGTACCCTCACACATATTATTCCCTCATTTAGTGGATATTTTCACAAAAAAGTGAAATTTTCAAAAATCCAGAAAATTAGTTAAAATGACTAAATATCAAGGGCTCATCTGGCGAATCGCTCTGGAACTGAAATCGAAACGCTCACTGACATTTCCCCTATCTGAAAATCTGATAAACGCCGGAAAAATGACTAAGTATAAAAAAAATTTTTTTTCAACTTTTTTCAATTTTACCCCCGTGGGATATATATTCTACCCACACACATTTGGAACTCTACTGGGGTACCCTCACACATATTATTCCCTCATTTAGTGGATATTTTCACAAAAAAGTGAAATTTTCAAAAATCCAGAAAATTGGCTGAAAACGACTAAATATCAAGGACTCATTGGGCGAATCGCTCTGGAATAGAGATGAGCGGTGTTCGACTAGAACTGTTCGCCAATCTCAAATTCGAGCTGTTTTGGGCGGTGTTCGAGTTGTTCGACGAACCCGAACGATTTGCAAAAAATTCGGCTGTTCGAGGTTATGTTCGATAACTGTTCGTGCACCAAAAGCGTGTCCTGCATGTCTGGCGCTATTTAGAGCACCAATCATGCAGGGATTGTCTGCCACTCACTGTAATGCCACAGCCATGGTGGTTGTGGCATTACAGTGATTGCCCAAATCGATGGGAACAGTGCCAACAGTGAAACATGAAAAGCCGGCAATTCAGCAGCGGCATACACCGGTACCCGACAATTTAGAACCGAAAGAATAGAGCTTCACACATAGATTAGATAGATAGAAACATGTCAGTCACATATATAAGAAGTACAGTGACAGTGTTGCTTACTGTACTTGTCATTTAGCGTAAAGGATTTATCAAAAAAAATAATAGTGTTTTCATGCACCGTCTCTTTAAAAAAGCCGGCCGGCAATTCAGCAGGGTACCCGACAATTTATAACAGACAGAATAGAGCTTCACACATAGATTAGATAGATAGAAACATGTCAGTCACATATATATGAAGTACAGTGACAGTGTTGATGACTGTACTTGTCATTTAGTGTAAAGGATTTATTAAAAAAAATAATAGTGTTTTCATGCACCGTCTCTTTAAGAAAGCCGGCCGGCAATTCAGCATCTGTACCCGACAATTTATAACAGAAAGAATAGAGCTTCACACATAGATTAGATAGATAGAAACATGTCAGTCACATATATATGAAGTACAGTGATAGTGTTGGTTACTGTACTTGTCATTTAGTATTAAAATAAAGGATTTATTATTAAAAAAATTGGCGTGGGGTTCCCCTTAATTTTAGGCTCTAGCGGAGGTTAAGCAGACGGCTGGGGCAGATGTTTGAAGCCTGGGAAGGGGGTAATACCCACGGAGCTTCCCAGGCTACTAATATCAGCCCCCAGCTGAATACATAGCCTTTACTAGCTATTAAAATGGGGGACCCCCCCAAAAAAATGACGTGGGGTCCCCCCTAATTTAATAGCTAGCAAAGGCTAGGCAGACAGCTGGGGGCTGATATTAATAGCCCAGGAAGGGAGCCATGAATATTGGCCCCCTCCCAGGCTAGAAACACCAGCCGTCAGTCGCCCCAGAAATGGCGCATTCATAGGATGCGCCAATTCTGGCACTTAGCCTCGCTCTTCCACGCTGCCCTGGTGCGGTGGCAGGGGGTAATAGGGTTGGGGTTGATGTCAGCTTATAATGCCAGCTGACATCAAGCCCAGGTTAGTAATGGAGAGGCGTCTATAAGACACCCCCATTACTAACCCCATAGTCAAAGTTAAAAAAAACACAAACACCCAGAATAAAGTCCTTTAATTGAAATAAAGACACAATCCTGCGCTTCTCAGTGTCTGCGGGATGACAGGCTGGATGGCAGCGTTCTGCTGCGGTCCAGCCTGTCATCTCGATGTAGCAGAGCTGAAGCTGTCTTGGGAACCATGGAAAGGTAAGGATGATGTTGCTTTATTATTTTTCTTTTATTTCAGGAGATCGTTGGCTTCAGCTGGAATGGGCGTGATGGTAAGTATGGTTTAATTTAGAACAATAAAGAATTGTGTGTTTATTTCAATTAAAGGACTTTTTTCTGGGTGTTGTGTTTTTTTTAAATACTTTACTAGAAATTAATGTGGTCATGTCTAATATTGGCGTGACCCCATGAATTTCGGGCTTAGGGCCAGCTGATAATGCCAAGCTGGCCCTAACCCCTTTATTACCCAGTGAGCCACCGCATCAAGGCCCTGGATGAGTTGGGTACAGCGCCAGAAGATGGCGCTTCTATGAACGCGCCATTTTCCGGGGTGGCTGCGGACTGCAATTTGCAGCGGGGGTGGCCCAGAAAGCTTGGGCCTCCCTGCGCTGCGGATTCCAGCCCCCAGCTGCCTAGTTGTACCTGGCTGGACACAAAAACAGGGCGAAGCCCCACGTCAATTTTCTTTAAATTATTTCATGAAATAATTAAGAAAAAAAGGGCTTCCCTATATTGTTGAGTCCGGCCAGGTACAAATAGGCAGCTGGTGGTTGGGGGCAGCCCGTTCCTGCCTGCTGCACCTGACTGGACACAAATATAGTGCGAAGCCCCACGTCAATTTTTTTTTAATTATTTCATGAATTTCCTGAAATAATTTAAAAAAATTGAAGTGGGGCTTCGCACTATATTTGTGTCCAGCCAGGTACAGCAGGCAGGAACGGGCTGCCCCCAACCACCAGCTGACTATTTGTACCTGGCCAGACACAACAATATAGGGAAGGCCTTTTTTTCTTAATTATTTCATGAATTTCATGAAATAATTAAAAAAAAAATATGTGGGCTTCGCCCTATTTTTGTGTCCAGCCAGGTACAACTAGGCAGCTGGGGGCTGGAATCTGCAGCGCAGGGAGGCCCAAGCTTTCTGGGCCCCCCCCCGCTGCAAATTGCAGTCCGCAGCCACCCCGGAAAATGGCGCGTTCATAGAAGCGCCATCTTCTGGCGCTGTACCCAACTCATCCAGGGCCCTGGTGCGGTGGCTCACTGGGTAATAAAGGGGTTAGGGCCAGCTTGGTATTATCAGCTGGCCCCAAGCCCAAAATTCATGGGGTCACGCCAGTATTAGACATGACCGCCATGAATTTCTAGTAAAGTATTTAAAAAAAACACAACACCCAGAATAAAGTCCTTTAATTGAAATAAACGCACAATTCTTTATTGTTCTAAATTAAACCATACTTACCATCACACCCATTCCAGCTGAAGCCAACGATCTCCTGCAATAAAAGAAAAATAATAAACCAACCTCATCCTTACCTTTCCATGGTTCCCACGACGGCTCCAGCTCTGCTACATCGAGATGACAGGCTGGACCGCAGCAGAAAGCTGCCATCCAGCCTGTCATCCCGCGGACACTGAGAAGCGCAGGCATGCTTGCACTCCTCAGTGTCTGGCTGTGACGGCATCCAGATGAGCCGAGGTCATGTCCAATGAACTCGGCTCACCTCATGCACGTCACTGACAGCGTGGGAAAATTCTCACGCTGAAGTGCTGAGTGCAGGAGAATTCTCCCACGCTGTCAGTGACATACATGAGGTGAGCTCATGTCCAATGAACTCAGCTCACCTCATGTACGTCACTGACAGCGTGGGAGAATTCTCCTGCACTCAGCGCTTCAGCGTGAGAATTTTCCCACGCTGTCAGTGACGTGCATGAGGTGAGCCGAGTTCATTGGACATGACCTCGGCTCATCTGGATGCCGTCACAGCCAGACACTGAGGAGTGCAAGCATGCCTGCGCTTCTCAGTGTCCGCGGGATGACAGGCTGGATGGCAGCTTTCTGCTGCGGTCCAGCCTGTCATCTCGATGTAGCAGAGCTGAAGCTGTCCTGGGAACCATGGAAAGGTAAGGATGAGGTTGGTTTATTATTTTTCTTTTATTACAGGAGATCGTTGGCTTCAGCTGGAATGGGCGTGACGGTAAGTATGGTGTAATTTAGAACAATAAAGAATTGTGTGTTTATTTCAATTAAAAGACTTTATTCTGGGTGTTTGTGTTTTTTTTAACTTTGACTATGGGGTTAGTAATGGGGGTGTCTTATAGACGCCTCTCCATTACTAACCTGGGATTGATGTCAGCTGGCATTATAAGCTGACATCAACCCCAGCCCTATTACCCCCTGCCACCGCAACAGGGCAGCGTGGAAGAGCGAGGCTAAGTGCCAGAATTGGCGCATCCTATGGATGCGCCATTTCTGGGGCGGCTGACGGCTGGTGTTTCTAGCCTGGGAGGGGGCCAATATTCATGGCACCCTTCCTGAGCTATTAATATCAGCCCCCAGCTGTCTGCCTAGCCTTTGCTAGCTATTAAAATAGGGGGGACCCCACGTCATTTTTTGGGGGGGGTCCCCCATTTTAATAGCTAGTAAAGGCTAAGTATTCAGCTGGGGGCTGATATTAGTAGCCTGGGAAGCTCCGTGGGTATTACCCCCTTCCCAGGCTTCAAACATCTGCCCCAGCCGTCTGCTTAACCTCCGCTAGAGCCTAAAATTATGGGGGATCCCACGCCAATTTTTATTTTAATAAATCCTTTATTTTAACACTAAATGACAAGTACAGTAACCAACACTGTCACTGTACTTATTATAAATGTGACTGACATGTTTCTATCTATCTAATCTATGTGTGATGCTCTATCTTTCTGTTCTAAATTGTCGGGTACCGCTGCTGAATTGCCGGCCAGCTTTTTTAAAGAGACAGTGCATGAAAACACTATTATTTTTTTAAATAAATCCTTTACACTAAATGACAAGTACAGTAAGCAACACTGTCACTGTACTTCATATATATGTGACTGACATGTTTCTATCTATCTAATCTATGTGTGAAGCTCTATTCTTTCTATTCTAAATTGTCGGGTACAGATGCTGAATTGCCGGCCGGCTTTTTTAAAGAGACAGTGCATGAAAACACTATTATTTTTTTAAATAAATCCTTTACACTAAATGACAAGTACAGTAATCAACACTATCACTGTACTTCTTATATATGTGACTGACATGTTTCTATGTATCTAATCTATGTGTGAAGCTCTATTCTTTCTGTTCTAAATTGTCGGCTACAGATGCTGAATTGCCGGCCGGCTTTTTTAAAGAGACGGTGCATGAAAACACTAATATATTTTTTAATAAATCCTTTACACTAAATGACAAGTGCAGTAACCAACACTGTCACTGTGCTTCTTATATGTGTGACTGACATGTTTCTATCTAATCTATGTGTGATGCTCTATTCTTTCTTGTCTAAATTGTCGGGTACCGGTGTACGCCGCTGCTGAATTTGCCGGCCGGCTTTTTTAAAGAGAGTGTCTTCTGAGCAGTTTGTCAGCTTTTGGACACCTTTGCAGGTGTTTTCTATGTGTTTCTATGTGTTTTTGTTTGCCTGCCATTGGTTTTAACGGTGTTCGACGGTGTTCTAAGGTGTTCGACGAACAGTTCGACGAACAGTTCCTCGAACATCCCGGTGTTCGACGAACCGAACCGAACCCGAACACTATGGGGGTGGCTCAACACTACTCTGGAACTGAAATCGGAACGCTCACTGACATTTGCCCTATCTGAAAGTCTGATAAACACCAGAGAAATGAATAAGTCCAAAAAAAAATTTTTTCAACTTTTTTCAATTTTACCCCCGTGGGATATATATTCTACCCACACACATTTGGAACTCTCCTGGGGTACCCTCACACATATTATTCCCTCATTTAGTGGATATTTTCACAAAAAAGTGAAATTTTCAAAAATTCAGAAAATTGCCTGACAGCGACGAAATATCAAGGACTCATTGGGCGAATCGCTCTGGAACTGAAATCGGAATGCTCGCTGACATTTCCCCTATCTGAAAGTCTGATAAACATCGGAGAAATGACTAAGTCCAAAAAAAAATTATTTTCAACTTTTTTCAATTTTACCCCCGTGGGATATATATTCTACCCACACACATTTGGAACTGTCCTGGGGTTCCCTCACACATATTATTCCCTCATTTAGTGGATATTTTCACAAAAAAAGTGAAATTTTCAAAAATCCAAAATATTGGCTGAAAACGAGTAAATATCAAGGACTCATTGGGCGAATTGCTCTGGTACTGAAATCGGAACGCTCACTGGCATTTGCCCTATCTGAAAGTCTGATAAAATGACTAAGTCCAAAAAAAAAATTTTTAAACTTTTTTCAATTTTACCCCCGTGGGATATATATTCTACCCACACACATTTGGAACTCTCCTGGGGTACCCTCACACATATTATTCCCTCATTTAGTGGATATTTTCACAAAAAAGTGTAAATTTTCAAAAATTCAGAAAATTGCCTGAAAACGACTAAATATCAAGTACTCATACGGCGAATCGCTCTGGAACTGAAATGGGAATGCTCACTGACATTTCCCCTATCTGAAAGTCTGATAAACACCGGAAAAATGACTAAGTCCAAAAAAAATTTTTTGGGGACTTTTTTCAATTTTACCCCCGTGGGATATATATTCAACCCACACACATTTGGAACTCTCCTGGGGTACCCTCACGCATATTATTCCCTCATTTAGTGGATATTTTCACAAAAAAAGTGAAATTTTCAAAAATCCAGAAAATTGGCTGAAAACGACTAAATATCAGGGACTCATTGGGTGAATCGCTCTGGAACTGAAATCGGAATGCTCACTGACATTTACCCTATCTGAAAGTCTGATAACACCGGAAAAATGACTAAGTCCAAAAAAAAATTTTTTCAATTTTACCCCCGTGGGATATATATTCTACCCACACACATTTGAAACTCTCCTAGGGTACCCTCACACATATTATTCCCTCATTTAGTGGATATTTTCACAAAAAAGTGAAATTTTCAAAAATCCAGAAAATTGGCTGAAAAGGACTAAATATCAAGGACTCATTGGTCGAATCGCTCTGGAACTGAAATTGGAACGCTCGCTGACATTTCCCCTATCTGAAAGTCTGATAAACACTGGAAAAATTACTAAGTTCAAAAAAAAAAAATTTTTCAACTTTTTTCAATTTTACCCCCGTGGGATATATATTCTACCAACACACATTTGGAACTCTCCTGGGGTACCCTCACACATATTATTCCCTCATTTAGTGGATATTTTCACAAAAAAGTGAAATTTTCAAAAATTCAGAAAATTGCCTGAAAATGACGAAATATCAAGGACTCATCCGGCGAATCGCTCTGGAACTGAAATCGGAATGCTCAATGACATTTGCCCTATCTGAAAGTCTGATAAACGCCGGAAAAATGACTAAGTCCAAAAAATTTTTTTTAAAATTTTACCCCCGTGGGATATATATTCTACCCACACACATTTGGAACTCTCCTGGGGTACCCTCACACATATTATTCCCTCATTTAGTGGATATTTTCACAAAAAAGTGAAATTTTCAAAAATCCAAAATATTGGCTGAAAACAACTAAATATCAAGGACTCATTGGGCGAATCGCTCTGGAACTGAAATCGGAATGCTCGCTGACATTTCCCCTATCTGAAAGTCTGATAAACATCGGAGAAATGACTAAGTCCAAAAAAAAATTATTTTCAACTTTTTTCAATTTTACCCCCGTGGGATATATATTCTACCCACACACATTTGGAACTGTCCTGGGGTTCCCTCACACATATTATTCCCTCATTTAGTGGATATTTTCACAAAAAAAGTGAAATTTTCAAAAATCCAAAATATTGGCTGAAAACGAGTAAATATCAAGGACTCATTGGGCGAATCGCTCTGGTACTGAAATCGGAACGCTCACTGGCATTTGCCCTATCTGAAAGTCTGATAAAATGACTAAGTCCAAAAAAAAAATTTTTAAACTTTTTTCAATTTTACCCCCGTGGGATATATATTCTACCCACACACATTTGGAACTCTCCTGGGGTACCCTCACACATATTATTCCCTCATTTAGTGGATATTTTCACAAAAAAGTGAAATTTTCAAAAATTCAGAAAATTGGCTGAAAACGACTAAATATCAAGGACTCATTGGGCAAATCGCTCTGGAACTGAAATCGGAACGCTCACTGACATTTGCCCTATCTGAAAGTCTGATAAAGGCCGGAAAAATGACTAAGTCCAAAAAAAATTTTTTTAAATTTTACCCCCGTGGGATATATATTCTACCCACACACATTTGGAACTCTCCTGGGGTACCCTCACACATATTATTCCCTCATTTAGTGGATATTTTCACAAAAAAGTGAAATTTTCAAAAATCCAAAATATTGGCTGAAAACAACTAAATATCAAGGACTCATTGGGCAATTCGCTCTGGAACTGAAATCGGAATGCTGACTGACATATGCCCTATCTGAAAGTCTGAAAAAATGACTAAGTCCAAAAAAAAATTTTTTCACCTTTTTTCAATTTTATCCCCGTGGGATATATATTCTACCCACACACATTTGGAACTCTCCTGGGGTACCCTCACACATATTATTCCCTCATTTAGTGAATATTTTCACAAAAAAGTGAAATTTTCAAAAATCCAGAAAATTGGCTGAAAACGACTAAATATCAAGGACTCATTGGGTGAATCGCTCTGGAACTGAAATCGGAATGCTCACTGACATTTCCCCTATCTGAAAGTCTGATAACACCGGAAAAATGAGTAAGTCCAAAAAAAAATTTTTTCAATTTTACCCCCGTGGGATATATATTCTACCCACACACATTTGGAACTCTCCTGGGGTGCCCTCACACATATTTTTCCCTCATTTAGTGGATATTTTCACAAAAAAGTGAAATTTTCAAAAATCCAGAAAATTGGCTGAAAACTACTAAATATCAAGGACTCATTGGGCGAATCGCTCTGGAACTGAAATCGGAATGCTAACTGACATTTGCCCTATCTGAAAGTCTGATAAAATGACTAAGTCCAAAAAAAATTTTTTTTAAATTTTTTCAATTTTACCCCCGTGGGATATATATTCTACCCACTCACATTTGGAACTCTCCTGGGGTACCTTCACACATATTATTCCCTCATTTAGTGGATATTTTCACAAAAAAGTGAAATTTTGAAAAATCTAGAAAATTGACTGAAAGCGACTAAATACCAAGGACTCATTGCGCGAATCGCTCTGGAACTGAAATCGGAACGCTCACTGACATTTCCCCTATCTGAAAGTCTGATAAACGCCGGAAAAATGACTAAGTCCAAAAAAAAAAATTGTAAACTTTTTTCAATTTTACCCCCGTGGGATATATATTCTACCCACACACATTTGGAACTCTCCTGGGGTACCCTCACACATATTATTCCCTCATTTAGTGGATATTTTCCCAAAAAAGTGAAATTTTCAAAAATCCAGAGAATTGCCTGAAAACGACAAAATATCAAGGACTCATCCGGAGAATCGTTCTGGAACTGAAATCGGAACGCTCGCTGACATTTCCCCTATCTGAAAGTTTGATAAACACCGGAAAAATTACTAAGTTAAAAAAAAAAAATTTTCAACTTTTTTCAATTTTACCCCGTGGGATATATATTCTACCCACACATTTGGAACTCTCTTGGGGTATCCTCACACATATTATTCCCTCATTTAGTGGATATTTTCACAAAAAAGTGAAATTTTCAAAAATCGAAAATATTGGCTGAAAACGACTAAATATCAAGAACTCATTGGGCGAATCGCTCTGGAACTGAAATCGGAACGCTCACTGACATTTTCCCTATCTGAAAGTCTGATAAACGCCGGAAAAATGACTAAGTCCAAAAAAAAATTTTTTAAACTTTTTTCAATTTTACCCCCGTGGGATATATATTCTACCCACACACATTTGGAACTCTCCTGGGATACCCTCACACATATTATTCCCTCATTTAGTGGATATTTTCACAAAAAAGTGAAATTTTCAAAAATCCAAAATATTGGCTGAAAACAACTAAATATCAAGGACTCATTGGGCAATTCGCTCTGGAACTGAAATCGGAATGCTGACTGACATATGCCCTATCTGAAAGTCTGAAAAAATGACTAAGTCCAAAAAAAAATATTTTCACCTTTCTTCAATTTTATCCCCGTGGGATATATATTCTACCCACACACATTTGGAACTCTCCTGGGGTACCCTCACAAATATTATTCCCTCATTTAGTGGATATTTTCACAAAAAAGTGAAATTTTCAAAAATCCAGAAAATTGGCTGAAAACGACTAAATATCAAGGACTCATCGGGCGAATCGCTCTGGAACTAAAATCGGAACGCTCACTGACATTTCCCCTATGTGAAAGTCTGATAAACACCGGAAAAATGACTAAGTCCAAAAAAAATTTTTTTTTAACTTTTTTCAATTTTACCCCCGTGGGATATATATTCTACCCACACACATTTGGAACTCTCCTGGGGTACCCTCACACATATTATTCCCTCATTTAGTGGATATTTTCACAAAAAAGTGAAATTTTCAAAAATCCAGAAAATTGGCTGAAAACGACTAAATATCAAGGACTCATTGGGCGAATCGCTCTGGAACTGAAAACGGAACGCTCACTGACATTTCCCCTATCTGAAAGTCAGATAAACGCCGGAAAAATGACTAAGTCCAAAAAAAAAAATTTTTCAACTTTTTCAATTTTACCCCCGTGGGATATATATTCTACCCACACACATTTGGAACTCTCCTGTGGTACCCTCACACATATTATTCCCTCATTTAGTGGATATTTTCACAAAAAAGTGAAATTTAAAAAATTCAGAAAATTGCCTGAAAACGACTAAATATCAAGGACTCATCCGGTGAATCGCTCTGGAACTGAAATCGGAACGCTCACTGACATTTCCCCTATCTGAAAGTCAGATAAACGCCGGAAAAATGACTAAGTCCAAAAAAAAAAATGTTTCAACTTTTTCAATTTTACCCCCGTGGGATATATATTCTACCCACACACATTTGGAACTCTCCTGGGGTACCCTCACACATATTTTTCCTTCATTTAGTGGATATTTTCACAAAAAAGTGAAATTTTCAAAAATCCAGAAAATTGGCTGAAAACGACTAAATATCAAGGAATCATTGGGCGAATCGCTCTGGAACTGAAATCGTAACGCTCACTGACTTTTGCCCTATCTGAAAGTCTGATAAACACTGGAAAAATGACTAAGTCCAAAAAAATTTTTTTTTCAATGTTACCCCCGTGGGATATATATTCTACCCACACACATTTGGAACTCTCCTGGGGTACCCTCACACATATTATTCCCTCATTTAGTGGATATTTTCACAAAAAAGTGAAATTTTCAAAAATCCAAAATATTGGCTGAAAACAACTAAATATCAAGGACTCATTGGGCGAATCGCTCTGGAACTGAAATCGGAATGCTCACTGACATATGCCCTATCTGAAAGTCTGAAAAAATGACTAAGCCCAAAAAAAAATTTTTTCAACTTTTTTCAGTTTTAACCCCGTGGGATATATATTCTAACCACACACATTTGGAACTCTCCTGGGGTACCCTCACACATACTATTCCCTCATTTAGTGGATATTTTCACAAAAAAGTGAAATTTTCAAAAATTCAGAAAATTGCCTGCAAATGATGAAATATCAAGGACTCATTGGGCGAATCGCTCTGGAACTGAAATTGGAACGCTCACTGACATTTGCCTTACCTGAAAGTCAGATAAACGCCGGAAAAATGACTAAGTCCAAAAAAAAAAAATTTTCAACTTTTTCAATTTTACCCCCGTGGGAGATATATTCTACCCACACACATTTGGAACTCTCCTGGGGTACCCTCACACATATTATTCCTTCATTTAGTGGATATTTTCACAAAAAAGTGAAATTTTCAAAAATCCAAAATATTGGCTGAAAACAACTAAATATCAAGGACTCATTGGGCGAATCGGAACTGAAATCGGAACGCTCACTGACATATGCCCTATCTGAAAGTCTGAAAAAATGACTAAGCCCAAAAAAAATGTTTTCAACTTTTTTCAATTTTAACCCCGTGGGATATATATTCTACCCACACACATTTGGAACTCTCCTGGGGTACCCTCACACATATTATTCCCTCATTTAGTGGATATTTTCACAAAAAAAGTGAAATTTTCAAAAATTCAGAAAATTGCCTGAAAATGACGAAATACCAAGGACTCATTGGGCGAATCGCTCTGGAACTGAAATCGGAACGCTCACTGACATTTGCCCTATCTGAAAGTCTGATAAATGCCGGAAAAAATGACTAAGTTCAAAAAAAAAATTTTTCAACTTTTTTCAATTTTACCCCCGTGGGATATATAGTCTACCCACACACATTTGGAACTCTCCTGGGGTACCCTCACACATATTATTCCCTCATTTAGTGGATATTTTCATAAAAAAGTGAAATTTTCAAAAATCCCGAAAATTGGCTGAAAACGACTAAATATCAAGGACTCATTGGGCGAATCGCTCTGGAACTGAAATCGGAATACTCACTGACATTTGCCCTATCTGAAAGTCTGATAAACGCCGGAAAAATGACTAAGTCCAAAAAAAAAATTTTTCACCTTTTTTCAATTTTACCCCCTTGGGATATTTATTCTACCCACACACATTTGGAACTCTCCTGGGGTACCCTCACACATATTATTCCCTCATTTAGTGGATATTTTCACAAAAAAGTGAAATTTTCAAAAATTCAGAAAATTGCCTGAAAATGACGAAATATCAAGGACTCATTGGGCGAATCGCTCTGGAACTGAAATCGGAACGCTCACTGACATTTGCCCTATCTGAAAGTCTGATAAATGCCGGAAAAAATGACTAAGTCCAAAAAAAAAATTTTTCAATTTTACCCCCGTGGGATATATATTCTACCCACACACATTTGGAACTCTCCTGGGGTACCCTCACACATATTATTCCCTCATTTAGTGGATATTTTCACAAAAAAGTGAAATTTTCAAAAATTCAGAAAATTGCCTGAAAACGACTAAATATCAAGGACTCATCCGGTGAATCGCTCTGGAACTGAAATCGGAACGCTCACTGACATTTCCCCTATCTGAAAGTCAGATAAACGCCGGAAAAATGACTAAGTCCAAAAAAAAAAATTTTTCAACTTTTTCAATTTTACCCCCGTGGGATATATATTCTACCCACACACATTTGGAACTCTCCTGGGGTACCCTCACACATATTATTACCTCATTTAGTGGATATTTTCACAAAAAAGTGAAATTTTCAAAAATTCAGAAAATTGGCTGAAAACGACGAAATATCAAGGACTCATCTGGCGAATCGCTCTGGAACTGAAATCGGAACGCTCACTGACATTTCCCCTATCTGAAAGTCTGATAAACACCGGAAAAATTACTAAGTCAAAAAAAAAATTTTTTTCAACTTTTTTCAATTTTACCCCCGTGGGATATATATTCTACCCACACACATTTGGAACTCTCCTGGGGTACCCTCACACATATTATTCCCTCATTTAGTGGATATTTTCACAAAAAAGTGAAATTTTCAAAAATTCAGAAAATTGCCTGAAAATGACTAAATATCAAGGACTCATCCGGTGAATCGCTCTGGAACTGAAATCGGAACGCTCACTGACATTTCCCCTATCTGAAAGTCAGATAAACGCCGGAAAAATGACTAAGTCCAAAAAAAAAAATTTTTCAACTTTTTCAATTTTACCCCCGTGGGATATATATTCTACCCACACACATTTGGAACTCTCCTGGGGTACCCTCACACATATTATTCCCTCATTTAGTGGATATTTTCACAGAAAAGTGAAATTTTCAAAAATCCAAAATATTGGCTGAAAACAACTAAATATCAAGGACTCATTGGGCGAATCGCTCTGGAACTGAAATCGGAATGCTCACTGACATATGCCCTATCTGAAAGTCTGAAAAAATGACTAAGCCCAAAAAAAAATGTTTTCAACTTTTTTCAATTTTAACCCCGTGGGATATATATTCTACCCACACACATTTGGAACTCTCCTGAGGTACCCTCACACATATTATTCCCTCATTTAATGGATATTTTCACAAAAAAGTGAAATTTTCAAAAATTCAGAAAATTGCCTGCAAATGACGAAATATCAAGGACTCATTGGGCGAATCGCTCTGGAACTGAAATCGGAATGCTCACTGACATTTGCCCTATCTGAAAGTCTGATAAATGCCGGAAAAAATGACTAAGTCCAAAAAAAAATTTTTTTAAACTTTTTTCAATTTTCCCCCCGTGGGATATATATTCTACCCACACACATTTTGAACTCTCCTGGGGTACCCTCACACATATTATTCCCTCATTTAGTGGATATTTTCACAAAAAAGTGAAATTTTCAAAAATCCAGAAAATTGGCTGAAAACGACTAAATATCAAGGACTCATTGGGCGAATCGCTCTGGAACTGAAATCGGAATGCTCACTGACATTTGCCCTATCTGAAAGTCTGATAAACGCCGGAAAAATGACTAAGTCCAAAAAAAAATTTTTTCACCTTTTTTCAATTTTACCCCCGTGGGATATTTATTCTACCCACACACATTTGGAACTCTCCTGGGGTACCCTCACACATATTATTCCCTCATTTAGTGGATATTTTCACAAAAAAGTGAAATTTTCAAAAATTCAAAATATTGGCTGAAAACATCTAAATATCAAGGACTCATTGGGCGAATCACTCTGGAACTGAAATCGGAATGCTCACTGACATATGCCCTATCTGAAAGTCTGAAAAAATAACTAAGCCCAAAAAAAAAATGTTTTCAACTTTTTTCAATTTTAACCCCGTGGGATATATATTCTACCCACACACATTTGGAACTCTCCTGGGGTACCCTCACACATATTATTCCCTCATTTAATGGATATTTTCACAATAAAGTGAAATTTTCAGAAATTCAGAAAATTGCCTGAAAATGACGAAATATCAAGGACTCATTGGGCGAATCGCTCTGGAACTGAAATCGGAATGCTCACTGACATTTGCCCTATCTGAAAGTCTGATAAATGCCGGAAAAAATGACTAAGTCCAAAAAAAAAATTTTTCAATTTTACCCCCGTGGGATATATATTCTACCCACACACATTTGGAACTCTCCTGGGGTACCCTCACACATATTATTCCCTCATTTAGTGGATATTTTCACAAAAAAGTGAAATTTTCAGAAATTCAGAAAATTGCCTGAAAATGACGAAATATCAAGGACTCATTGGGCGAATTGCTCTGGAACTGAAATCGGAACGCTCACTGACATTTGCCCTATCTGAAAGTCTGATAAATGCCGGAAAAAATGACTAAGTCCAAAAAAAAAATTTTTCAATTTTACCCCCGTGGGATATATATTCTACCCACACACATTTGGAACTCTCCTGGGGTACCCTCACACATATTATTCCCTCATTTAGTGGATATTTTCACAGAAAAGTGAAATTTTCAAAAATCCAAAATATTGGCTGAAAACAACTAAATATCAAGGACTCATTGGGCGAATCGCTCTGGAACTGAAATCGGAATGCTCACTGACATATGCCCTATCTGAAAGTCTGAAAAAATGACTAAGCCCAAAAAAAAATGTTTTCAACTTTTTTCAATTTTAACCCCGTGGGATATATATCCTACCCACACACATTTGGAACTCTCCTGGGGTACCCTCACACATATTATTCCCTCATTTAGTGGATATTTTCACAAAAAAGTGAAATTTTCAAAAATCCAAAATATTGGCTGAAAACAACTAAATATCAAGGACTCATTGGGCGAATCGCTCTGGAACTGAAATCGGAATGCTCACTGACATATGCCCTATCTGAAAGTCTGAAAAAATGACTAAGCCCAAAAAAAAATGTTTTCAACTTTTTTCAATTTTAACCCCGTGGGATATATATTCTACCCACACACATTTGGAACTCTCCTGAGGTACCCTCACACATGTTATTCCCTCATTTAATGGATATTTTCACAAAAAAGTGAAATTTTCAAAAATTCAGAAAATTGCCTGCAAATGACGAAATATCAAGGACTCATTGGGCGAATCGCTCTGGAACTGAAATCGGAATGCTCACTGACATTTGCCCTATCTGAAAGTCTGATAAATGCCGGAAAAAATGACTAAGTCCAAAAAAAAATTTTTTTAAACTTTTTTCAATTTTCCCCCCGTGGGATATATATTCTACCCACACACATTTTGAACTCTCCTGGGGTACCCTCACACATATTATTCCCTCATTTAGTGGATATTTTCACAAAAAAGTGAAATTTTCAAAAATCCAGAAAATTGGCTGAAAACGACTAAATATCAAGGACTCATTGGGCGAATCGCTCTGGAACTGAAATCGGAATGCTCACTGACATTTGCCCTATCTGAAAGTATGATAAACGCCGGAAAAATGACTAAGTCCAAAAAAAAAATTTTTCACGTTTTTTCAATTTTACCCCCGTGGGATATTTATTCTACCCACACACATTTGGAACTCTCCTGGGGTACCCTCACACATATTATTCCCTCATTTAGTGGATATTTTCACAAAAAAGTGAAATTTTCAAAAATTCAAAATATTGGCTGAAAACAACTAAATATCAAGGACTCATTGGGCGAATCACTCTGGAACTGAAATCGGAATGCTCACTGACATTTGCCCTATCTGAAAGTCTGATAAATGCCGGAAAAAATGACTAAGTCCAAAAAAAAAATTTTTCAATTTTACCCCCGTGGGATATATATTCTACCCACACACATTTGGAACTCTCCTGGGGTACCCTCACACATATTATTCCCTCATTTAGTGGATATTTTCACAAAAAAGTGAAATTTTCAGAAATTCAGAAAATTGCCTGAAAATGACGAAATATCAAGGACTCATTGGGCGAATTGCTCTGGAACTGAAATCGGAACGCTCACTGACATTTGCCCTATCTGAAAGTCTGATAAATGCCGGAAAAAATGACTAAGTCCAAAAAAAAAATTTTTCAATTTTACCCCCGTGGGATATATATTCTACCCACACACATTTGGAACTCTCCTGGGGTACCCTCACACATATTATTCCCTCATTTAGTGGATATTTTCACAAAAAAGTGAAATTTTCAGAAATTCAGAAAATTGCCTGAAAATGACGAAATATCAAGGACTCATTGGGCGAATCGCTCTGGAACTGAAATCGGAACGCTCACTGACATTTCCCCTATCTGAAAGTCTGATAAACGCCTGAAAAATGACTAAGTCCAAAAAAAAAATTTTTTAAACTTTTTTCAATTTTACCCCCGTGGGATATATATTCTACCCACACACATTTGGAACTCTCCTGGGGTACCCTCACACATATAATTCCCTCATTTAGTGGATATTTTCACAAAAAAGTGAAATTTTCAAAAATTCAGAAAATTGCCTGAAAACGACTAAATATCAAGGACTCATCGGGTGAATCGCTCTGGAACTGAAATCGGAACGCTCACTGACATTTCCCCTATCTGAAAGTCAGATAAACGCCGGAAAAATGACTAAGTCCAAAAAAAAAATTTTTTCAACTTTTTCAACTTTACCCCCGTGGGATATATATTCTACCCTCACACATTTGGAACTCTCCTGGGGTACCCTCACACATATTATTCCCTCATTTAGTGGATATTTTCACAAAAAAGTGAAATTTTCAAAAATCCAAAATATTGGCTGAAAACAACTAAATATCAAGGACTCATTGGGCGAATCGCTCTGGAACTGAAATCGGAATGCTCACTGACATATGCCCTATCTGAAAGTCTGAAAAAATGACTAAGCCCAAAAAAAAATGTTTTCAACTTTTTTCAATTTTAACCCCGTGGGATATATATTCTACCCACACACATTTGGAACTCTCCTGGGGTACCCTCACACATATTATTCCCTCATTTAGTGGATATTTTCACAAAAAAGTGAAATTTTCAAAAATTCAGAAATTGGCTGAAAACGACTAAATATCAAGGACTCATTGGGCGAATCGCTCTGGAACTGAAATCGGAATGCTCACTGACATTTGCCCTATCTGAAAGTCTGATAAACGCCGGAAAAATGACTAAGTGTTATAACCTTGCTCTTAGGTTTTTTCCTTTGCTGGTCACATGACCTTGTTGGCCTATTTAAGACTGCTCCGCCCTTCTGGCTTTGCTGGACTTCATTGTATAACTACTTTCTAGCTAGCCTGTGCTCTGTATCTAACTCTGTTAGTTTGCTTGGTCTACGGACCTCTATGTTCTATATATTTTGTTTGTTCGTCTGTCTGCTACTATTTCTGTTAGGAGGTGTCCCATTTTCCTCCCAGTCCTTAGTACTTGTAGGGATTCCTTCCCCATATCTATAGGTCTCCGTACAGACTAGCTTAGGACTTTAGCAGGTCTGATCGCAGGATCAGGTTCCCTGTTACATCGTAGGGATTCAGCTGAGTTCTATCGTAGGGACAGATCTCCTCTCTTTCCTTAGCTCTGGTAGCAGAACATAACAGTAAGTCCAGCCTGCAAATTCTCTAAGGAAAGATTTTTCTGTTCCATCATGGTGTCGGTTCAGGATTTGGCTCATCGCCTGCAGGGACTCTCTCTGGAGGTGGCCGAGCTCCGTCAGCACGTGAGTAACTGTCCTGGAGCACATTTCTTGGAGCCTAAGGTATGTTTGCCGGATTTATTTTTTGGTGAACACCGAGAATTTTTTTCATTTAAAAATGCTTGCTTATTGTATTTTCGTTTGAGACCCAAGTCCTCTGGGGATGAATCCCAGCGCATAGGGTTCATAATGTCACTTTTGCGCAAGGAGCCTCAGGAGTGGGCCTTTTCTTTGCAACCTAGTGATACATGCTTTAGATCAGTGGATAGTTTTTTTCTGCTTTGGGACTATTATATGATGATCCTGACCGTGTCGCATCAGCTGAGACTGATTTGAGACGTTTGAAACAGGGATCAGGTAATGTGGAAAAATATTGTACTCATTTCCGTCGTTGGTCTACTCAAACAGTGTGGAATGATTCTGCTCTGAAAAGTCTATTTCTTGCTGGGCTCAATGAAAGGGTTAAAGACCTGCTAATTGCTTATCCTACACCTGAAGATTTGCAACAAGCTATGCAATTAGCTATACGGGTGGATAGGAGACTGCGTGCAAGGGTTAATGAGAGCAAATCCTCTGCTATGTCAGTTTCTGGTTATGAGAATGTGTGTACTAACAGTGGTGAACCGATGGAGATTGGATCGGTGGCACCTCGCTCTCAAGAAAAAGACCGTAGATTTTCTGAAGGCTTGTGTTTCTATTGCGGAAAATCTGGTCATTTGATTAAAGGCTGTGAGCTTCGTATGAAGAAAGAAAAAAAAATGGTCAGTCATGCCCGTATTGCCTGTTTAAATTCCAAGGGTGTATTTTTAGCTGCTTCCACGATTGCTCAGAAAAATTAATGGAATTTCGGGTGTTTGTTGATTGTGGGTCTACTCTGAATGTAATTGATGGGGGATTCTTGGAAAGACTCAATTTAAAACCCGAACCTTTATCATCTCCCATTGCTGTGGTTTCTGTGGATGGTTCCCCTTTGAAGAATATTACTCTCAAGGTCTGTGAATTTCCTCTCACTATTAATGGTGTTCACCATGAGAAATTGGATTTGGTAGTTTTGAATAACTTGCCTTCTCCAGTAATATTGGGATTGCCCTGGTTAAAATTTCACAATCCTGCACTGGATTGGTCTACCAGTGAAATTAAATCCTGGAGCCATAAATGTTATGACAAATGTTGTAACGGGCGTATTGCAGCTTTGGATAGGGGAGAATTGCCTGTTCCTATTCAGGATTTTTGGAGAGTTTTTTCTGAGAAGGAATCGCAGGTTTTGCCTCCCCATAGAGACTATGATTGTTCTATTGAATTTGTCCCTGGAGCGACTCTTCCTAAAAGTCGTTTATTTAACCTTACTATTCCTGAGAGCAAGGCTTTGGAGGAATACATACAGACAAGAGATAGTTTGCAGTATCTTGTGGCCTGGAAAGGTTTCGGACCCGAGGATAACTCTTGGGTGAGGTCAGATGATGTTTCCGCGTCCAGACTTATCAGAGCGTTTCACAGGAGATTTCCTGATAAGCCTGGTCCTAGGGGATCCGGAGGATCCTCTTAGAAGGGGTTGTACTGTTAGAACCTTGCTCTTAGGTTTTTTCCTTTGCTGGTCACATGACCTTGTTGGCCTATTTAATCCTGCTCCGCCCTTCTGGCTTTGCTGGACTTCATTGTATAACTACTTTCTAGCTAGCCTGTGCTCTGTATCTAACTCTGTTAGTTTGCTTGGTCTACGGACCTCTATGCTCTATATATTTTGTTTGTTCGTCTGTCTGCTACTATTTCTGTTAGGAGGTGTCCCATTTTCCTCCCAGTCCTTAGTACTTGTAGGGATTCCTTCCCCACATCTATAGGTCTCCGTACAGACTAGATTAGGACTTTAGCAGGTCTGATCGCAGGATCAGGTTCCCTGTTACATCGTAGGGATTCAGCTGAGTTCTATCGTAGGGACAGATCTCCTCTCTTTCCTTAGCTCTGGTAGCAGAACATAACAGTAAGTCCAGCCTGCAAATTCTCTAAGGAAAGATTTTTCTGTTCCATCATGGTGTCGGTTCAGGATTTGGCTCATCGCCTGCAGGGACTCTCTCTGGAGGTGGCCGAGCTCCGTCAGCACGTGGGTAACTGTCCTGGAGCACATTTCTTGGAGCCTAAGCTATGTTTGCCGGATTTATTTTTTGGTGAACACCGAGAATTTTTTTCATTTAAAAATGCTTGCTTATTGTATTTTCGTTTGAGACCCAAGTCCTCTGGGGATAAATCCCAGCGCATAGGGTTCATAATGTCACTTTTGCGCAAAGAGCCTCAGGAGTGGGCCTTTTCTTTGCAACCTAGTGATACATGCTTCAGATCAGTGGATAGTTTTTTTCTGCTTTGGGACTATTATATGATGATCCTGACCGTGTCGCATCAGCTGAGACTGAGTTGAGACGTTTGAAACAGGGATCAGGTAATGTGGAAAAATATTGTACTCATTTCCGTCGTTGGTCTACTCAAACAGGGTGGAATGATTCTGCTCTGAAAAGTCTATTTCTTGCTGGGCTCAATGAAAGGGTTAAAGACCTGCTAATTGCTTATCCTACACCTGAAGATTTGCAACAGGCTATGCAATTAGCTATACGGGTGGATAGGAGACTGCGTGCAAGGGTTAATGAGAGCAAATCCTCTGCTATGTCAGTTTCTGGTTATGAGAATGTGTGTACTAACAGTGGTGAACCGATGGAGATTGGATCGGTGGCACCTCACTCTCAAGAAAAAGAACGTAGATTTTCTGAAGGCTTGTGTTTCTATTGCGGAAAATCTGGTCATTTGATTAAAGACTGTGAGCTTCGTATGAAGAAAGAAAAAAAAATGGTCAGTCATGCCCGTATTGCCTGTTTAAATTCCAAGGGTGTATTTTTAGCTGCTTCCACCATTGCTCAGAAAAATTAATGGAATTTCGGGTGTTTGTTGATTGTGGGTCTACTCTAAATGTAATTGATGGGTGATTCTTGGAAAGACTCAATTTAAAACCCGAACCTTTATCATCTCCCATTGCTGTGGTTTCTGTGGATGGTTCCCCTTTGAAGAATATTACTCTCAAGGTCTGTGAATTTCCTCTCACTATTAATGGTGTTCACCATGAGAAATTGGATTTTTTAGTTTTGAATAACTTGCCTTCTCCAGTAATATTGGGATTGCCCTGGTTAAAATTTCACAATCCTGTACTGGATAGGTCTACCAGTGAAATTAAATCCTGGAGCCATAAATGTTATGACAAGTGTTGTAACGGGCGTATTGCAGCTTTGGATAGGGGAGAATTGCCTGTTCCTATTCAGGATTTTTGGAGAGTTTTTTCTGAGAAGGAATCGCAGGTTTTGCCTCCCCATAGAGACTATGATTGTTCTATTGAATTTGTCCCTGGAGCGACTCTTCCTAAAAGTCGTTTATTTAACCTTACTATTCCTGAGAGGAAGGCTTTGGAGGAATACATACAGACAAGTTTGGCCGCCGGTCACATTAGGCCCTCTAAGTCTCCTGTGGCGGTTGGATTTTTTTTTGTAAAAAAAAAGGACGGCGGTTTACGTCCTTGTCTGGATTTTCGTGAGATTAACAAAATTACTGTACGCAATCCTTACCCACTGCCATTGATTCCTGATCTGTTTAACCAGTTAGTGGGGGCCAAGTGGTTCTCTAAAATTGACCTTAAGGGGGCATACAATCTGTTGCGCATGAAGGAGGGTGACGAATGGAAGACTGCTTTTAACACTCCTGTGGGTCATTTTGAGAATCTGGTTATGCCTTTTGGTCTTACTAATGCTCCTGCATTTTTCCAGAATCTTATTAATGACATCCTTAGACCTTTAATCGGCAAAAATGTGGTTGTGCATTTGGATGACATTCTGATTTATTCGCCTGATCTGGAGTCTCATTGGCGGAGCGTACGTGAGGTATTACAGTTATTAATGGACAATTCGCTTTTTGCTAAGCTGGAGAAATGTGAGTTCGCTGTACAGAGAATTAGTTTTTTGGGTTACATTATCTCCAGCGAAGGTTTTGAGATGGACCCGGTTAAAGTTCAAGTTGTACAGGAATGGCCTAGGCCTATTGGTTTGAAATCGATACAGAGGTTTTTAGGTTTCGCCAATTATTACAGAAAATTCATAAAAATTTTTTCTAGTATTGTCAAACCTCTGACCGATCTCACCAGGAAAGGTGTTGATGCGGTTCAGTGGTCTTCTGAGGCCATTGAAGCTTTTGTGTATCTCAAGGAGAGGTTCACCTCTGCTCCCATCCTTATGCAGCCTGATGTGACTAAGCCGTTTATGGTTGAGGTTGATGCTTCCTCTGTGGGGGTTGGCGCAGTATTGTCTCAGGATAACGGGGATGGATTACATCCCTGTGCCTTTTTTTCAAAAAAATTTTCGGAAACTGAACTGAATTACGATATTGGTAATCGGGAATTATTGGCTATTAAACTCGCATTTGAACACTGGCGCCACTTCTTGGAAGGTGCGGAATTTCCCGTTCAGCTTCTTACGGATCATAAAAATCTGATATATCTTGATGCTGCCAAGCGCCTGAATGCCCGTCAGGCTAGGTGGGCACTGTTTTTCTCGCCGTTTAATTTCTCCGTTACTTACATCCCTGGTACTAAGAATGTTAAGGCGGATGCCTTGTCTCGCAGTTTTTCTCCCATAGTCGGTGCTGAGAAAGAGGAGAACATTTTACAAGAAGGTGTTGTGATAGCTGCTTTGGACTCCGTTTTGGAAGATGAGATTCTTAAAGCACAGGAGAATGCCCCATCTAACTCTCCTCATGGGAGGTTGTTTGTGCCTGGGACCTTTAGGAGAGATTTGTTTGTTGAGTGTCACGAATCTCGGTTGGCAGGTCATCCCGGAATCTCTGAGACCAAGAGACTGGTGGGTCGCAGTTTTTGGTGGCCTGGGTGGCAGAAGGAAGTCATTAAGTGGGTGCATCAATGTACTATATGTGCTAGATCTAAGTCCTCACATACTTCTGCTGCAGGGTTGCTTTGTCCTTTGGAGGTTCCCAGTGCTCCTTGGACACATTTGGCTATGGACTTTATAACTGACCTTCCCCCCTCTGAGGGTTTTACTGTCATCTGGGTGGTCGTAGACCGTTTTAGCAAGATGTGTCACTTGGTTCCCTTCGTCAAACTGCCCTGCGCTAAAACTCTCGCTAAGGCCTTTGTCAAGGAAATTGTCAGACTTCATTACGTTCCTACTGACATTGTTTCTGATAGGGGTCCTCAGTTCGTGGCTCGTTTTTGGCGTGCCTTTTGTGACAGGTTGGGAGTTCATTTGTCGTTCTCGTCCGGATATCATCCTGAATCTAATGGCCAGACAGAAAGGAAAAACCAGGATGTTGAGCAGTTCTTGCGTTGTTTTGTGGCAGACAATCAAGAGGGGTGGTCTGAGTTTCTGCCACTTGCTGAATTTGCTCTGAACAATCATACATCTTCTTCTGCTGGTTGTTCGCCTTTTTTTTGTTGTTCTGGGAGACATCCGTCGTTTGGGTCGTTCTCCAAGTTGGGATCTGCCGTGCCTGAGGAGGAGAATTTTTCCGGTGATTTGGAGAGAGTTTGGACGGATGTGCGTGGTAATCTTCAGGAGGCCAACAGAAAATCTAAAGACTACTTTGATAGGAAACGACAGGAGGTTTTGTTCGCTGTTGGTGACATGGTTTGGTTGTCCTCTAGGAATCTGCGGTTGAGGATTCCTTCTAAGAAATTGGGTCCCAAGTTTGTAGGGCCCTTTAAGGTGCTTCAGGTTGTCAACCAATCTGCTGTTAGGTTGGAGGTTCCTACCTCCTGGAGAATTAATCCAGTATTTCATGTCTCTCTGTTAAAAAAAGCTGTTGTGTCGGATGGTGACGCCTCTGCCTCTGTTCCTCCGGTGGTGGAGGACGGGGAATATGAAATTTCTCGCATCCTTAACTCTAGACGGTATAGAGGTAGTTTGCAGTATCTTGTGGCCTGGAAAGGTTTTGGACCCGAGGATAACTCTTGGGTGAGGTCAGATGATGTTTCCGCGTCCAGACTTATCAGAGCGTTTCACAGGAGATTTCCTGATAAGCCTGGTCCTAGGGGATCCGGAGGATCCTCTTAGAAGGGGGGGTACTGTTAGAACCTTGCTCTTAGGTTTTTTCCTTTGCTGGTCACATGACCTTGTTGGCCTATTTAATCCTGCTCCGCCCTTCTGGCTTTGCTGGACTTCATTGTATAACTACTTTCTAGCTAGCCTGTGCTCTGTATCTAACTCTGTTAGTTTGCTTGGTCTACGGACCTCTATGTTCTATATATTTTGTTTGTTCGTCTGTCTGCTGCTATTTCTGTTAGGAGGTGTCCCATTTTCCTCCCAGTCTTTAGTACTTGTAGGGATTCCTTCCCCACATCTATAGGTCTCCGTACAGACTAGCTTAGGACTTTAGCAGGTCTGATCGCAGGATCAGGTTCCCTGTGACATCGTAGGGATTCAGCTGAGTTCTATCGTAGGGACAGATCTCCTCTCTTTCCTTAGCTCTGGTAGAAGAACATAACACTAAGTCCAAAAAAAATTTTTTTAAATTTTACCCCCGTGGGATATATATTCTACCCACACACATTTGGAACTCTCCTGGGGTACCCTCACACATATTATTCCCTCATTTAGTGGATATTTTCACAAAAAAGTGAAATTTTCAAAAATTCAGAAAATTGCCTGAAAACGACGAAATATCAAGTACTCATTGGGAGAATCGCTCTGGAACTGAAATCGGAATGCTCACTGACATTTGCCCTATCTGAAAGTCTGATAAACGCCGGAAAAATTACTAAGTCCAAAAAAATTTTTTTTAAACTCTTTTCAATTTTATCCCCGTGGGATATATATTCTACCCACACACATTTGGAACTCTCCTGGGGTACCCTCACACATATTATTCCCTCATTTAGTGGATATTTTCACAAAAAAGTGAGATTTTCAAAAATCCAGAAAATTGGCTGAAAATGACTAAATATCAAGGACTCATTGGGCGAATCGCTCTGGAACTGAAATAGAAATGCTCACTGACATTTCCCCTATCTGAAAGTCTGATAAACGCTGGAAAAATGACTAAGTCCAAAAAAAAATTTTTTTCAATTTTACCCCCGTGGGATATATATTCTACCCACACACATTTGGAACTCTCCTGGGGTACCCTCACAAATATTATTCCCTCATTTAGTGGATATTTTCACAAAAAAGTGAAATTTTCAAAAATTCAGAAAATTGCCTGAAAACGACTAAATACCAAGGGCTCATTGGGCGAATCGCTCTGGAACTGAAATCGGAACGCTCACTGACATTTCCCCTATCTGAAAGTCGGATAAACGCCGGAAAAATGACTAAGTCCAAAAAAAATATATTTTTCAACTTTTTTCAAATTTACCACCGTGGGATATATATTCTACCCACACACATTTGGAACTCTCCTGGGGTACCCTCACATATATTATTCCCTCATTTAGTGGATATTTTCACAAAAAAGTAAAATTTTCAAAAATCCAGAAAATTGGCTGGAAACGACTAAATAGCAAGGACCCATTGGGCGAATCGCTCTGGAACTGAAATCGGAATGCTCACTGACATTTGCCCTATCTGGAAGTCTGATAAACGCCAGAAAAATGACTAAGTCCAAAAAAAAAAATTTTTCAACTTTTTTAGATTTTACCCCGTGGGATATATATTCTACCCACACACATTTGGAACTCTCCTGGGGTACCCTCACACATATTATTTCCACATTTAGTGGATATTTTCAAAAAAAAGTGACATTTTCAAAAATTCAGAAAATTGCCTGAAAATGACGGAATATCAAGGACTCATTGTGCGAATCGCTCTGGAACTGAAATCGGAACGCTCACTGACATTTCCCCTATCTGAAAGTCTGATAAACGCCGGAAAAATGACTAAGTCCAAAAAAAAATGTTTTTCAACTTTTTTCGATTTTACCCCTGTGGGATATATATTCTACCCACACACATTTGGAACTCTCCTGGGGTACCCTCACACATATTATTCCCTCATTTAGTGGATATTTTCACAAAAAAGTGAAATTTTCAAAAATCCAGAAAATTGGCTGAAAACGACTAAATATCAAGGACTCATTGGGCGAATCACTCTGGAACTGAAATTGAAACGCTCACTGACATTTCCCCTATCTGAAAGTCTGATAAACGCCTTAAAAATGACAGTCTAAAAAAATAAAATTTTTAAACTTTTTTCAATTTTACCCCTGTGGGATATATATTCTACCCACACACATTTGGAACTCTCCTGGGGTACCCTCACACATATTATTCCCTCATTTAGTGGATATTTTCACAAAAAAGTGAAATTTTCAAAAATCCAGAAAATTGGCTGAAAACGACTAAATATCAAGGACTCATTGGGCGAATCGCTCTGGAACTGAAATTGGAACTCTCCCTGACATTTGCCCAATCTGAAAGTTTGATAAACGCCAGAAAAATGACAGTACAAAAAAATAAAATTTTTAAACTTTTTTCAATTTTACCCCTGTGGGATATATATTCTACCCACACACATTTGGAACTCTCCTGGGGTACCCTCACACATATTATTCCCTCATTTAGTGGATATTTTCACAAAAAAGTGAAATTTTCAAAAATCGAAAATATTGGCTGAAAATTCCTAAATATCAAGGACTCATTGGGCGAATCGCTCTGGAACTGAAATCGGAATGCTCACTGACATTTACCCTATCTGAAAGTCTGATAAACGCCGGAAAAACGACTAAGTCAAAAAAATTTTTTTCAACTTTTTTCAATTTTACCCCCGTGGGATATATATTCAACCCACACATTTGGAACTCTCCTGGGGTACCCTCACACATATTATTCCCTCATTTAGTGGATATTTTCACAAAAAAGTGAAATTTTCAAAAATCCAGAAAATTGGCTGAAAACGACTAAATATCAAGGACTCATTGGGCGAATCACTCTGTAACTGAAATTGGAACGCTCACTGACATTTGCCCTATCTGAAAGTCTGATAAACGCCGGAAAAATGACAGTCCAAAAAAAAATAATTTTTCAACTTTTTTCAATTTTACCCCCATGGGATATATATTCTACCCACACTCATTTGGAACTCTCCTGGGGTACCCTCACACATATTATTCCCTCATTTAGTGGATATTTAGACAAAAAACTGAAATTTTCAAAAATCCAAAATATTGGCTGAAAACGGCTAAATATCAAGGACTCATTGGGCGAAACGCTCTGGAAATGAAATCGTAACACTCACTGACATTTGCCCTATCTGAAAGTCTGATAAACGCCGGAAAAATGACAGTACAAAAAATAATAATTTTTCAACTTTTTTCAATTTTACCCCCATGGGATATATATTCTACCCACACTCATTTGGAACTCTCCTGGGGTACCCTCACACATATTATTCCCTCATTTAGTGGATATTTTCACAAAAAAATGACATTTTCAAATATTCAGAAAATTGCCTGAAAACGACGAAATATCAAGGACTCATCCGGCGAATCGCTCTGGAACTGAAATCGGAACGCTCGCTGACATTTCCCCTATCTGAAAGTCTGATAAACATCGGAAAAATGACTAAGTCCAAATAAAAAAGTTTTTCAACTTTTTTCAATTTTACCCCCGTGGGATATATATTCTACCCACACACATTTGGAACTCTCCTGGGGTACCCTCACACATATTATTCCCTCGTTTAGTGGATATTTTCACAAAAAAGTGAAATTTTCAAAAATCCAGAAAATTGGCTGAAAATGACTAAATATCAAGAACTCATTGGGCGAATCGCTCTGGAACTGAAATTGGATCTCTCCCTGACATTTGCCCTATCTGAAAGTTTGATAAACGCCGGAAAAATGACAGTCCAAAAAAATAAAATTTTTAAACTTTTTTCTATTTTACCCCTGTGGGATATATATTCTACCCACACACATTTGGAACTCTCCTGGGGTACCCTCACACATCTTATTCCCTCATTTAGTGGATATTTTCACAAAAAAGTGAAATTTTCAAAAATCCAGAAAATTGGCTGAAAACGACTAAATATCAAGGACTCATTGGGCGAATCACTCTGGAACTGAAATTGAAACGCTCACTGACATTTCCCCTATCTGAAAGTCTGATAAACGCCGGAAAAATGACTAAGTCCAAAAAAAAAAATGTTTCAACTTTTTTCAATTTTAACCCCGTGGGATATATATTCCACCCACACACATTTGGAACTCTCCTGGGGTACCCTCACACATATTATTCCCTCATTTAGTGGATATTTTCACAAAAAAGTGAAATTTTCAAAAATCCAGAAAATTGGCTGAAAACGACTAAATATCAAGGACCCATTGGGCGAATCGCTCTGGAACTGAAATCGGAATGCTCACTGACAGTTGCCCTATCTGAAAGTCTGATAAACGCCGGAAAAATGACTAAGTCCAAAAAAAAAATTTTTCAACTTTTTTCAATTTAATCCCCGTGGGATATATATTCTACCCACACACATTTGGAACTCTCCTGGGGTACCCTCACACATATTATTCCCTCATTTAGTGGATATTTTCACAAAAAAGTGAAATTTTCAAAAATCCAGAAAATTGGCTGAAAACGACTAAATATCAAGGACTCATTGGGCGAATCGCTCTGGAACTGAAATCGGAACGCTCACTGACATTTGCCCTATCTGAAAGTCTGATAAAATGACTAAGTCTTAAAAAAAAAATTTTCAACTTTTTTCAATATTACCCTCGTGGGATATATATTCTGCCCACACACATTTGGAACTCTCCTGGGGTACTCTCACACATATTATTTTCTCATTTAGTGGATATTTTCACAAAAAAGTGAAATTTTCAAAAATCCAGAAAATTGGCTGAAAACGACTAAATATCAAGGGCTCATTGGGCGAATCGCTCTGGAACTGAAATCGGAACGCTCACTGACATTTCCCCTATCTGAAAGTCGGATAAACGCCGGAAAAATGACTAAGTCCAAAAAAAATATATTTTTCAACTTTTTTCAAATTTACCACCGTGGGATATATATTCTACCCACACACATTTGGAACTCTCCTGGGGTACCCTCACATATATTATTCCCTCATTTAGTGGATATTTTCACAAAAAAGTAAAATTTTCAAAAATCCAGAAAATTGGCTGGAAACGACTAAATAGCAAGGACCCATTGGGCGAATCGCTCTGGAACTGAAATCGGAATGCTCACTGACATTTGCCCTATCTGAAAGTCTGATAAACGCCGGAAAAATGACTAAGTCCAAAAAAAAAAATTTTCACCTTTTTTCAATTTTACCCCGGTGGGATATTTATTCTACCCACGCACATTTGGAACTCTCCTGGGGTACCCTCACAAATATTATTCCCTCATTTAGTGGATATTTTCACAAAAAAGTGAAATTTTCAAAAATCCAAAATATTTGCTGAAAACGACTAAATATCAAGGACTCATTGGGCGAATCGCTCTGGAACTGAAATCGGAATGCTCATTGACATTTCCCCTATCTGGAAGTCTGATAAACGCCAGAAAAATGACTAAGTCCAAAAAAAAAAATTTTTCAACTTTTTTAGATTTTACCCCGTGGGATATAAATTCTACCCACACACATTTGGAACTCTCCTGGGGTACCCTCACACATATTATTTTCACATTTAGTGGATATTTTCAAAAAAAAGTGACATTTTCAAAAATTCAGAAAATTGCCTGAAAATGACGGAATATCAAGGACTCATTGTGCGAATCGCTCTGGAACTGAAATCGGAACGCTCACTGACATTTCCCCTATCTGAAAGTCTGATAAACGCCGGAAAAATGACTAAGTCCAAAAAAAAATGTTTTTCAACTTTTTTCGATTTTACCCCTGTGGGATATATATTCTACCCACACACATTTGGAACTCTCCTGGGGTACCCTCACACATATTATTCCCTCATTTAGTGGATATTTTCACAAAAAAGTGAAATTTTCAAAAATCCAGAAAATTGGCTGAAAACGACTAAATATCAAGGACTCATTGGGCGAATCACTCTGGAACTGAAATTGAAACGCTCACTGACATTTCCCCTATCTGAAAGTCTGATAAACGCCGGAAAAATGACAGTCTAAAAAAATAAAATTTTTAAACTTTTTTCAATTTTACCCCTGTGGGATATATATTCTACCCACACACATTTGGAACTCTCCTGGGGTACCCTCACACATATTATTCCCTCATTTAGTGGATATTTTCACAAAAAAGTGAAATTTTCAAAAATCCAGAAAATTGGCTGAAAACGACTAAATATCAAGGACTCATTGGGCGAATCGCTCTGGAACTGAAATTGGAACTCTCCCTGACATTTGCCCAATCTGAAAGTTTGATAAACGCCAGAAAAATGACAGTACAAAAAAATAAAATTTTTAAACTTTTTTCAATTTTACCCCTGTGGGATATATATTCTACCCACACACATTTGGAACTCTCCTGGGGTACCCTCACACATATTATTCCCTCATTTAGTGGATATTTTCACAAAAAAGTGAAATTTTCAAAAATCGAAAATATTGGCTGAAAATTCCTAAATATCAAGGACTCATTGGGCGAATCGCTCTGGAACTGAAATCGGAATGCTCACTGACATTTACCCTATCTGAAAGTCTGATAAACGCCGGAAAAACGACTAAGTCAAAAAAAATTTTTTTCAACTTTTTTCAATTTTACCCCCGTGGGATATATATTCAACCCACACATTTGGAACTCTCCTGGGGTACCCTCACACATATTATTCCCTCATTTAGTGGATATTTTCACAAAAAAGTGAAATTTTCAAAAATCCAGAAAATTGGCTGAAAACGACTAAATATCAAGGACTCATTGGGCGAATCACTCTGTAACTGAAATTGGAACGCTCACTGACATTTGCCCTATCTGAAAGTCTGATAAACGCCGGAAAAATGACAGTCCAAAAAAAAATAATTTTTCAACTTTTTTCAATTTTACCCCCATGGGATATATATTCTACCCACACTCATTTGGAACTCTCCTGGGGTACCCTCACACATATTATTCCCTCATTTAGTGGATATTTAGACAAAAAACTGAAATTTTCAAAAATCCAAAATATTGGCTGAAAACGGCTAAATATCAAGGACTCATTGGGCGAAACGCTCTGGAAATGAAATCGTAACACTCACTGACATTTGCCCTATCTGAAAGTCTGATAAACGCCGGAAAAATGACAGTACAAAAAATAATAATTTTTCAACTTTTTTCAATTTTACCCCCATGGGATATATATTCTACCCACACTCATTTGGAACTCTCCTGGGGTACCCTCACACATATTATTCCCTCATTTAGTGGATATTTTCACAAAAAAATGACATTTTCAAATATTCAGAAAATTGCCTGAAAACGACGATATATCAAGGACTCATCCGGCGAATCGCTCTGGAACTGAAATCGGAACGCTCGCTGACATTTCCCCTATCTGAAAGTCTGATAAACATCGGAAAAATGACTAAGTCCAAAAAAAAAAGTTTTTCAACTTTTTTCAATTTTACCCCCGTGGGATATATATTCTACCCACACACATTTGGAACTCTCCTGGGGTACCCTCACACATATTATTCCCTCGTTTAGTGGATATTTTCACAAAAAAGTGAAATTTTCAAAAATCCAGAAAATTGGCTGAAAATGACTAAATATCAAGAACTCATTGGGCGAATCGCTCTGGAACTGAAATTGGATCTCTCCCTGACATTTGCCCTATCTGAAAGTTTGATAAACGCCGGAAAAATGACAGTCCAAAAAAATAAAATTTTTAAACTTTTTTCTATTTTACCCCTGTGGGATATATATTCTACCCACACACATTTGGAACTCTCCTGGGGTACCCTCACACATCTTATTCCCTCATTTAGTGGATATTTTCACAAAAAAGTGAAATTTTCAAAAATCCAGAAAATTGGCTGAAAACGACTAAATATCAAGGACTCATTGGGCGAATCACTCTGGAACTGAAATTGAAACGCTCACTGACATTTCCCCTATCTGAAAGTCTGATAAACGCCGGAAAAATGACTAAGTCCAAAAAAAAAAATGTTTCAACTTTTTTCAATTTTAACCCCGTGGGATATATATTCCACCCACACACATTTGGAACTCTCCTGGGGTACCCTCACACATATTATTCCCTCATTTAGTGGATATTTTCACAAAAAAGTGAAATTTTCAAAAATCCAGAAAATTGGCTGAAAACGACTAAATATCAAGGACCCATTGGGCGAATCGCTCTGGAACTGAAATCGGAATGCTCACTGACAGTTGCCCTATCTGAAAGTCTGATAAACGCCGGAAAAATGACTAAGTCCAAAAAAAAAATTTTTCAACTTTTTTCAATTTAATCCCCGTGGGATATATATTCTACCCACACACATTTGGAACTCTCCTGGGGTACCCTCACACATATTATTCCCTCATTTAGTGGATATTTTCACAAAAAAGTGAAATTTTCAAAAATCCAGAAAATTGGCTGAAAACGACTAAATATCAAGGACTCATTGGGCGAATCGCTCTGGAACTGAAATCGGAACGCTCACTGACATTTGCCCTATCTGAAAGTCTGATAAAATGACTAAGTCTTAAAAAAAAAATTTTCAACTTTTTTCAATATTACCCTCGTGGGATATATATTCTGCCCACACACATTTGGAACTCTCCTGGGGTACTCTCACACATATTATTTTCTCATTTAGTGGATATTTTCACAAAAAAGTGAAATTTTCAAAAATCCAGAAAATTGGCTGAAAACGACTAAATATCAAGGGCTCATTGGGCGAATCGCTCTGGAACTGAAATCGGAACGCTCACTGACATTTCCCCTATCTGAAAGTCGGATAAACGCCGGAAAAATGACTAAGTCCAAAAAAAATATATTTTTCAACTTTTTTCAAATTTACCACCGTGGGATATATATTCTACCCACACACATTTGGAACTCTCCTGGGGTACCCTCACATATATTATTCCCTCATTTAGTGGATATTTTCACAAAAAAGTAAAATTTTCAAAAATCCAGAAAATTGGCTGGAAACGACTAAATAGCAAGGACCCATTGGGCGAATCGCTCTGGAACTGAAATCGGAATGCTCACTGACATTTGCCCTATCTGAAAGTCTGATAAACGCCGGAAAAATGACTAAGTCCAAAAAAAAAAATTTTCACCTTTTTTCAATTTTACCCCGGTGGGATATTTATTCTACCCACGCACATTTGGAACTCTCCTGGGGTACCCTCACAAATATTATTCCCTCATTTAGTGGATATTTTCACAAAAAAGTGAAATTTTCAAAAATCCAAAATATTTGCTGAAAACGACTAAATATCAAGGACTCATTGGGCGAATCGCTCTGGAACTGAAATCGGAATGCTCATTGACATTTCCCCTATCTGGAAGTCTGATAAACGCCAGAAAAATGACTAAGTCCAAAAAAAAAAATTTTTCAACTTTTTTAGATTTTACCCCGTGGGATATATATTCTACCCACACACATTTGGAACTCTCCTGGGGTACCCTCACACATATTATTTTCACATTTAGTGGATATTTTCAAAAAAAAGTGACATTTTCAAAAATTCAGAAAATTGCCTGAAAATGACGGAATATCAAGGACTCATTGTGCGAATCGCTCTGGAACTGAAATCGGAACGCTCACTGACATTTCCCCTATCTGAAAGTCTGATAAACGCCGGAAAAATGACTAAGTCCAAAAAAAAATGTTTTTCAACTTTTTTCGATTTTACCCCTGTGGGATATATATTCTACCCACACACATTTGGAACTCTCCTGGGGTACCCTCACACATATTATTCCCTCATTTAGTGGATATTTTCACAAAAAAGTGAAATTTTCAAAAATCCAGAAAATTGGCTGAAAACGACTAAATATCAAGGACTCATTGGGCGAATCACTCTGGAACTGAAATTGAAACGCTCACTGACATTTCCCCTATCTGAAAGTCTGATAAACGCCGGAAAAATGACAGTCTAAAAAAATAAAATTTTTAAACTTTTTTCAATTTTACCCCTGTGGGATATATATTCTACCCACACACATTTGGAACTCTCCTGGGGTACCCTCACACATATTATTCCCTCATTTAGTGGATATTTTCACAAAAAAGTGAAATTTTCAAAAATCCAGAAAATTGGCTGAAAACGACTAAATATCAAGGACTCATTGGGCGAATCGCTCTGGAACTGAAATTGGAACTCTCCCTGACATTTGCCCAATCTGAAAGTTTGATAAACGCCAGAAAAATGACAGTACAAAAAAATAAAATTTTTAAACTTTTTTCAATTTTACCCCTGTGGGATATATATTCTACCCACACACATTTGGAACTCTCCTGGGGTACTCTCACACATATTATTCCCTCATTTAGTGGATATTTTCACAAAAAAGTGAAATTTTCAAAAATCGAAAATATTGGCTGAAAATTCCTAAATATCAAGGACTCATTGGGCGAATCGCTCTGGAACTGAAATCGGAATGCTCACTGACATTTACCCTATCTGAAAGTCTGATAAACGCCGGAAAAACGACTAAGTCAAAAAAAATTTTTTTCAACTTTTTTCAATTTTACCCCCGTGGGATATATATTCAACCCACACATTTGGAACTCTCCTGGGGTACCCTCACACATATTATTCCCTCATTTAGTGGATATTTTCACAAAAAAGTGAAATTTTCAAAAATCCAGAAAATTGGCTGAAAACGACTAAATATCAAGGACTCATTGGGCGAATCACTCTGTAACTGAAATTGGAACGCTCACTGACATTTGCCCTATCTGAAAGTCTGATAAACGCCGGAAAAATGACAGTCCAAAAAAAAATAATTTTTCAACTTTTTTCAATTTTACCCCCATGGGATATATATTCTACCCACACTCATTTGGAACTCTCCTGGGGTACCCTCACACATATTATTCCCTCATTTAGTGGATATTTAGACAAAAAACTGAAATTTTCAAAAATCCAAAATATTGGCTGAAAACGGCTAAATATCAAGGACTCATTGGGCGAAACGCTCTGGAAATGAAATCGTAACACTCACTGACATTTGCCCTATCTGAAAGTCTGATAAACGCCGGAAAAATGACAGTACAAAAAATAATAATTTTTCAACTTTTTTCAATTTTACCCCCATGGGATATATATTCTACCCACACTCATTTGGAACTCTCCTGGGGTACCCTCACACATATTATTCCCTCATTTAGTGGATATTTTCACAAAAAAATGACATTTTCAAATATTCAGAAAATTGCCTGAAAACGACGAAATATCAAGGACTCATCCGGCGAATCGCTCTGGAACTGAAATCGGAACGCTCGCTGACATTTCCCCTATCTGAAAGTCTGATAAACATCGGAAAAATGACTAAGTCCAAAAAAAAAAGTTTTTCAACTTTTTTCAATTTTACCCCCGTGGGATATATATTCTACCCACACACATTTGGAACTCTCCTGGGGTACCCTCACACATATTATTCCCTCGTTTAGTGGATATTTTCACAAAAAAGTGAAATTTTCAAAAATCCAGAAAATTGGCTGAAAATGACTAAATATCAAGAACTCATTGGGCGAATCGCTCTGGAACTGAAATTGGATCTCTCCCTGACATTTGCCCTATCTGAAAGTTTGATAAACGCCGGAAAAATGACAGTCCAAAAAAATAAAATTTTTAAACTTTTTTCTATTTTACCCCTGTGGGATATATATTCTACCCACACACATTTGGAACTCTCCTGGGGTACCCTCACACATCTTATTCCCTCATTTAGTGGATATTTTCACAAAAAAGTGAAATTTTCAAAAATCCAGAAAATTGGCTGAAAACGACTAAATATCAAGGACTCATTGGGCGAATCACTCTGGAACTGAAATTGAAACGCTCACTGACATTTCCCCTATCTGAAAGTCTGATAAACGCCGGAAAAATGACTAAGTCCAAAAAAAAAAATGTTTCAACTTTTTTCAATTTTAACCCCGTGGGATATATATTCCACCCACACACATTTGGAACTCTCCTGGGGTACCCTCACACATATTATTCCCTCATTTAGTGGATATTTTCACAAAAAAGTGAAATTTTCAAAAATCCAGAAAATTGGCTGAAAACGACTAAATATCAAGGACCCATTGGGCGAATCGCTCTGGAACTGAAATCGGAATGCTCACTGACAGTTGCCCTATCTGAAAGTCTGATAAACGCCGGAAAAATGACTAAGTCCAAAAAAAAAATTTTTCAACTTTTTTCAATTTAATCCCCGTGGGATATATATTCTACCCACACACATTTGGAACTCTCCTGGGGTACCCTCACACATATTATTCCCTCATTTAGTGGATATTTTCACAAAAAAGTGAAATTTTCAAAAATCCAGAAAATTGGCTGAAAACGACTAAATATCAAGGACTCATTGGGCGAATCGCTCTGGAACTGAAATCGGAACGCTCACTGACATTTGCCCTATCTGAAAGTCTGATAAAATGACTAAGTCTTAAAAAAAAAATTTTCAACTTTTTTCAATATTACCCTCGTGGGATATATATTCTGCCCACACACATTTGGAACTCTCCTGGGGTACTCTCACACATATTATTTTCTCATTTAGTGGATATTTTCACAAAAAAGTGAAATTTTCAAAAATCCAGAAAATTGGCTGAAAACGACTAAATATCAAGGACTCATTGGGCGAATCGCTCTGGAACTGAAATCGGAACGCTCACTGACATTTGCCCTATCTGAAAGTCTAATAAACGCCGGAAAAATGACAGTCCAAAAAAATAAAATTTTTAAACTTTTTTCAATTTTACCCCTGTGGGATATATATTCTACCCACACACATTTGGAACTCTCCTGGGGTACCCTCACACATATTATTCCCTCGTTTAGTGGATATTTTCACAAAAAAGTGAAATTTTCAAAAATCCAGAAAATTGGCTGAAAATGACTAAATATCAAGAACTCATTGGGCGAATCGCTCTGGAACTGAAATTGGATCTCTCCCTGACATTTGCCCTATCTGAAAGTTTGATAAACGCCGAAAAATGACAGTCCAAAAAAATAAAATTTTTAAACTTTTTTCTATTTTACCCCTGTGGGATATATATTCTACCCACACACATTTGGAACTCTCCTGGGGTACCCTCACACATCTTATTCCCTCATTTAGTGGATATTTTCACAAAAAAGTGAAATTTTCAAAAATCCAGAAAATTGGCTGAAAACGACTAAATATCAAGGACTCATTGGGCGAATCACTCTGGAACTGAAATTGAAACGCTCACTGACATTTCCCCTATCTGAAAGTCTGATAAACGCCGGAAAAATGACTAAGTCCAAAAAAAAAAATGTTTCAACTTTTTTCAATTTTAACCCCGTGGGATATATATTCCACCCACACACATTTGGAACTCTCCTGGGGTACCCTCACACATATTATTCCCTCATTTAGTGGATATTTTCACAAAAAAGTGAAATTTTCAAAAATCCAGAAAATTGGCTGAAAACGACTAAATATCAAGGACCCATTGGGCGAATCGCTCTGGAACTGAAATCGGAATGCTCACTGACAGTTGCCCTATCTGAAAGTCTGATAAACGCCGGAAAAATGACTAAGTCCAAAAAAAAAATTTTTCAACTTTTTTCAATTTAATCCCCGTGGGATATATATTCTACCCACACACATTTGGAACTCTCCTGGGGTACCCTCACACATATTATTCCCTCATTTAGTGGATATTTTCACAAAAAAGTGAAATTTTCAAAAATCCAGAAAATTGGCTGAAAACGACTAAATATCAAGGACTCATTGGGCGAATCGCTCTGGAACTGAAATCGGAACGCTCACTGACATTTGCCCTATCTGAAAGTCTGATAAAATGACTAAGTCTTAAAAAAAAAATTTTCAACTTTTTTCAATATTACCCTCGTGGGATATATATTCTGCCCACACACATTTGGAACTCTCCTGGGGTACTCTCACACATATTATTTTCTCATTTAGTGGATATTTTCACAAAAAAGTGAAATTTTCAAAAATCCAGAAAATTGGCTGAAAACGACTAAATATCAAGGACTCATTGGGCGAATCGCTCTGGAACTGAAATCGGAACGCTCACTGACATTTGCCCTATCTGAAAGTCTAATAAACGCCGGAAAAATGACAGTCCAAAAAAATAAAATTTTTAAACTTTTTTCAATTTTACCCCTGTGGGATATATATTCTACCCACACACATTTGGAACTCTCCTGGGGTACCCTCACACATATTATTCCCTCATTTAGTGGATATTGTCACAAAAAAGTGAAATTTTCAAAAATCCAGAAAATTGGCTGAAAACAACTAAATATCAAGGACTCATTGGGCGAATCGCTCTGGAACTGAAATCGAAACGCTCACTGACATTTCCCCTATCTGAAAGTCTGATAAACACCGGAAAAATGACAGTCCAAAAAAAAATAATTTTCAACTTTTTTAATTTTACCCCCGTGGGATATATATTCTACCCACACACATTTGCAACTCTCCTGGGGTACCCTCACACATATTATTCCCTCATTTAGTGGATATGTTCACAAAAAAGTGAAATTTTAAAAAATCGAAAATATTGGCTGAAAACGACTAAATATCAAGGAGTCATTGGGCGAATCGCTCTGGAACTGAAATCGGAATGCTCACTGACATTTGCCCTATCTGAAAGTCTGATAAACGCCGGAAAAACGACTAAGTCAAAAAAAAATTTTTTCAACTTTTTTCAATTTTACCCCCGTGGGATATATATTCAACCCACACACATTTGGAACTCTCCTGGGGTACCCTCACACATATTATTCCCTCATTTTGTGGATATTTTCACAAAAAAGTGAAATTTACAAAAATTCAGAAAATTGCCTGAAAACAACGAAATATCAAGGACTCATCCGGCTAATCGCTCTGGAACTGAAATCGAAACGCTCACTGACATTTGCCCTATCTGAAAGTCTGATAAAATGACAAAGTCTTAAAAAAAAAATTTTTCAACTTTTTTCAATTTTACCCCCGTGGGATATATATTCTACCCACACACATTTGGAACTCTCCTGGGGTACCCTCACACATATTATTCCCTTATTTAGTGGATATTTTCACAAAAAAGTGAAATTTTCAAAAATCCAGAAAATTGACTGAAAACGACTAAATAACAAGGACTCATTGGGCGAATCGCTCTGGAACTGAAATCGGAACGCTCACTGACATTTGCCCTATCTGAAAGACTGATAAACGCCGGAAAAATGACAGTCCAAAAAAGAAATTTTTCAACTTTTTTCAATTTTACCCCCGTGGAATATATATTCTACCCACACACATTTGGAACTCTCCTGGGGTACCCTCACACATATTATTCCCTCATTTAGTGGATATTTTCACAAAAAAAGTGAAATTTTCAAAAATCCAGAATGTTAGAACCTTGCTGTTAGGTTTTTTTTCCTTTGCTGGTCACATGACCTTGTTGGCCTATTTAATCCTGCTCCGCCCTTCTGGCTTTGCTGGACTTCATTGTATATCTACTTTCTAGCTAGCCTGTGCTCTGTATCTAACTCTGTTAGTTTGCTTGGTCTACGGACCTCTAGGTTCTATCTATTTTGTTTGTTCGTCTGTCTGCTGCTATTTCTGTTAGGAGGTGTCCTATATTCCTCCCAGTCCTTAGTACTTGTAGGGATTCCCTCCCCAAATCTATAGGTCTCCGTACAGACTAGATTAGGACTTTAGCAGGTCTGATCGCAGGATCAGGTTCCCTGTTACATCGTAGGGATTCAGCTGAGTCTTATAGTAGGGACAGATCTCCTCTCTTTCCTTAGCTTTGGTAGCAGAACATAACAGTAAGTCCAGCCTGTAAATTCTCTAAGGAAAGATTTTTTTTTGTTCCATCATGGTGTCGGTTCAGGATTTGGCTAAACACCTGCAGGGACTCTCTCTGGAAGTGGCCGAGCTCCGTCAGCACGTGAGTAACTGTCCTGGAGCATATTTCTTGGAGCCTAAGGTATGTTTGCCGGATTTATTTTTTGGTGAACATCGAGAATTTTTTTCATTTAAAAATGCTTGCTTATTGTATTTTCGTTTGAGACCCAAGTCCTCTGGGGATGAATCCCAGCGCGTAGGGTTCATAATGTCACTTTTGCGCAAAGAGCCTCAGGAGTGGGCCTTTTCTTTGCAACCTAGTGATACATGCTTCAGATCAGTGGATAGTTTTTTTTCTGCTTTAGGACTATTATATGATGATCCTGACCGTGTGGCATCAGCTGAGACTGAGTTGAGACGTTTAAAACAAGGATCAGGTAATATGGAAAAATATTGTACACATTTTCGTCGTTGGTCCACTCAAACAGGGTGGAACGATTCTGCTCTGAAAAGTCTATTTCTTGCTGGGCTCAGTGAAAAGGTTAAAGACCTGCTAATTGCTTATCCTACACCTGAGGATTTGCAACAGGCTATGCAATTAGCTATACGGGTGGACAGAAGACTGCGTGCTAGGGTTAATGAGAGCAAATCCTCTGCTATGTCAGTTTCTGGTTATGATAATGTGTGTACTAACAGTGGTGAACCGATGGAGATTGGATCGGTGGCACCTCGCTCTCAAGAAAAACACCGTCGTTTTTCAGAAGGCTTGTGTTTCTATTGTGGAAAATCTGGTCATTTGATTAAAGGCTGTGAGCTTCGTATGAAGAAAGAAAAAAAAATGGTCAGTCACGCCCGTATTGCCTGTTTAAATTCCAAGGGTATATTTTTAGCTGCTTCCACGATTGCTCAGGAAAAATTAATGGAATTTCGGGTGTTTGTTGATTGCGGGTCTACACTGAATGTAATTGATGGGGGATTCGTGGAAAAACTCAATTTAAAACCTGAACCTTTATCATCCCCCATTGCTGTGGTTTCTGTGGATGGCTCCCCTTTGAAGAATATTACTCTCAAGGTCAGTGAATTTCCTCTCACTATTAATGGTGTTCACCATGAGAAATTGGATTTGGTAGTGTTGAATAACTTGCCTTCTCCAGTAATATTGGGTTTGCCCTGGTTAAAATTTCACAATCCTGTACTGGATTGGTCTACCAGTGAAATTAAATCCTGGAGCCATAAATGTTATGACAAGTGTTGTAACGGGCGTATTGCAGCTTTGGATAGGGGAGAATTGCCTGTTCCTATTCAGGATTTTTGGAGAGTTTTTTCTGAGAAAGAATCGCAGGTTTTGCCTCCCCATAGAGACTATGATTGTTCTATTGAATTTGTCCCTGGAGCGACTCTTCCTAAAAGTCGTTTATTTAACCTTACTATTCCTGAGAGGAAGGCTTTGGAGGAATACATACAGACAAGTTTGGCCGCCGGTCACATTAGGCCCTCTAAGTCTCCTGTGGCGGTTGGATTTTTTTTTGTAAAAAAAAAGGACGGCGGTTTACGTCCTTGTCTGGATTTTCGTGAGATTAACAAAATTACGGTACGCAATCCTTACCCACTGCCATTGATTCCTGATCTGTTTAACCAGTTATTGGGGGCCAAGTGGTTCTCTAAAATTGACCTTAAGGGGGCATACAATCTGTTGCGCATGAAGGAGGGTGATGAATGGAAGACTGCTTTTAACACTCCTGTGGGTCATTTTGAGAATCTGGTTATGCCTTTTGGTCTTACTAATGCTCCTGCATTTTTTCAGAATCTGATTAATGACATCCTTAGACCTTTGATCGGTAAAAATGTGGTTGTGTATTTGGATGACATTTTGATTTATTCGCCAGATCTGGAGTCTCATTGGCGGAGCGTGCGTGAGGTATTACAGTTATTAATGGACAATTCGCTTTTTGCTAAGCTGGAGAAATGTGAGTTCGCTGTACAGAGAATTAGTTTTTTGGGCTACATTATCTCCAGCAAAGGTTTTGAGATGGATCCGGTTAAGGTTCAGGCTGTGCAGGAATGGCCTAGGCCTATTGGTTTGAAATCAATACAGAGGTTTTTGGGTTTCGCCAATTACTATAGAAAATTCATAAAAAATTTTTCTAGTATTGTCAAACCTCTGACTGATCTCACCAGGAAAGGTGCTGATGCGGTTCAGTGGTCTTCTGAGGCCATTGAAGCTTTTGTGTATCTCAAGGAGAGGTTCACCTCTGCTCCCATCCTTATGCAGCCTGATGTTACTAGGCCGTTTTTGGTTGAGGTTGATGCTTCCTCTGTGGGGGTTGGCGCAGTATTGTCTCAGGATAACGGGGATGGATTACATCCCTGTGCATTTTTTTCAAAAAAATTTTCGGAGACTGAATTGAATTACGATATTGGTAATCGGGAATTATTGGCTATTAAACTCGCATTTGAACACTGGCGCCACTTCTTGGAAGGTGCGGAATTTCCCGTTCAGGTTCTTACGGATCATAAAAATCTGATATATCTTGACGCTGCCAAGCGCCTGAATGCCCGTCAGGCTAGGTGGGCACTGTTTTTCTCGCGGTTTAATTTCTCCGTTACTTACATCCCTGGTACTAAGAATGTTAAGGCGGATGCCTTGTCTCGCAGTTTTTCTCCCATAGTCGGTGCTGAGAAAGAGGAAAACATTTTACAAGAAGGTGTTGTGATAGCTGCTTTAGACTCCGTTTTGGAAGATGAGATTCTTAAAGCTCAGGAGAATGCCCCATCTAACACTCCTCATGGGAGGTTGTTTGTGCCTGGGACCTTTAGGAGAGATTTGTTTGTTGAGTGTCACGAATCTCGGTTGGCAGGTCATCCCGGAATCTATGAGACCAAGAGACTGGTGGGTCGCAGTTTTTGGTGGCCTGGATGGCAGAAGGAAGTCATTAAGTGGGTGCGCCAATGTACTATATGTGCTAGATCTAAGTCCTCACATACTCCTGCTGCGGGGTTGCTTTGTCCTTTGGAGGTCCCCAGTGCTCCTTGGACACATTTGGCTATGGACTTTATAACTGACCTTCCCCCCTCTGAGGGTTTTACTGTCATCTGGGTGGTCGTGGACCGTTTTAGCAAGATGTGTCACTTGGTTCCCTTCGTCAAACTGCCCTGCGCTAAAACTCTCGCTAAGGCCTTTGTCAAGGAAATTGTCAGACTTCATGGCGTTCCTACTGACATTGTTTCTGATAGGGGTCCTCAGTTCGTGGCTCGTTTTTGGCGTGCCTTTTGTGACAGGTTGGGAATTCATTTGTCGTTTTCGTCCGGATATCATCCTGAATCTAATGGCCAGACAGAAAGGAAAAACCAGGATGTTGAGCAGTTCTTGCGTTGTTTTGTGGCAGACAATCAAGATGGGTGGTCTGAGTTTCTGCCACTTGCCGAATTTGCTCTGAACAATCATACATCTTCTTCTGCTGGTTGTTCGCCTTTTTTTTGTTGTTCTGGGAGACATCCGTCGTTTGGGTCGTTCTCCAAGTTGGGATCTGCCGTGCCTGAGGAGGAGAATTTTTCCGGTGATTTGGAAAGAGTTTGGACGGATGTGCGTGGTAATCTTCAGGAGGCCAACAGAAAATCTAAAGACTACTTTGATAGGAAACGACAGGAGGTTTTGTTCGCTGTTGGTGACATGGTTTGGTTGTCCTCTAGGAATCTGCGGTTGAGGATTCCTTCTAAGAAATTGGGTCCCAAGTTTGTAGGGCCCTTTAAGGTGCTTCAGGTTGTCAACCAATCTGCTGTTAGGTTGGAGGTTCCTACCTCCTGGAGAATTAATCCGGTCTTTCATGTCTCTCTGTTAAAAAAAGCTGTTGTGTCGGATGGTGACGCCTCTGCCTCTGTTCCTCCGGTGGTGGAGGACGGGGAATATGAAATTTCTCGCATCCTTGACTCTAGACGGTATAGAGGTAGTTTGCAGTATCTTGTGGCCTGGAAAGGTTTCGGACCCGAGGATAACTCTTGGGTGAGGTCAGATGATGTTTCCGCGTCCAGACTTATCAGAGCGTTTCACAGGAGATTTCCTGATAAGCCTGGTCCTAGGGGATCCGGAGGATCCTCTTAGAAGGGGGGGTACTGTTAGAACCTTGCTGTTAGGTTTTTTTCCTTTGCTGGTCACATGACCTTGTTGGCCTATTTAATCCTGCTCCGCCCTTCTGGCTTTGCTGGACTTCATTGTATATCTACTTTCTAGCTAGCCTGTGCTCTGTATCTAACTCTGTTAGTTTGCTTGGTCTACGGACCTCTAGGTTCTATCTATTTTGTTTGTTCGTCTGTCTGCTGCTATTTCTGTTAGGAGGTGTCCTATATTCCTCCCAGTCCTTAGTACTTGTAGGGATTCCCTCCCCAAATCTATAGGTCTCCGTACAGACTAGATTAGGACTTTAGCAGGTCTGATCGCAGGATCAGGTTCCCTGTTACATCGTAGGGATTCAGCTGAGTCTTATAGTAGGGACAGATCTCCTCTCTTTCCTTAGCTTTGGTAGCAGAACATAACACAGAAACTTGGCTGAAAACGACTAAATATCAAGGACTCATTGGGCGAATCGCTCCGGAACTGAAATCGGAATGCTCACTGACATTTGCCCTATCTGAAAGTCTGATAAACGCTGGAAAAATGACAGTCCAAAAAAAAATTTTTTTCAACTTTTTTCAATTTTACCACCGTGGGATATATATTCTACCCACACACATTTGGAACTCTCCTGGGGTTCCCTCACACATATTATTCCCTCATTTAGTGAATATTTAGACAAAAAAGTGAAATTTTCAAAAATCCAAAATATTGTCTGAAAACGACTAAATATCAAGGACTCATTGAGCGAATCGCTCTGGAAGTGAAATCACAACGCTCACTGACATTTGCCCTATCTGAAAGTCTGATAAAATGACTAAGTCCCAAAAAAAAAAATTTTCAACTTTTTTCAATTTTACCCCTGTGGGATATATATTCTACCCACACACATTTGGAACTCTCCTGGGGTACCCTCACACATATTATTCCCTCATTTAGTGGATATTTTCACAAAAAAGTGAAATTTTCAAAAATCCAGAAAATTTGCTGAAAACGACTAAATATCAAGGACTCATTGGGCGAATCGCTCTGGAACTGAAATCGGAACGCTAACTGACATTTCCCCTATCTGAAAGTCTGATAAAAGCCGGAAAAATGACTAAGTCCAAAAAAAAAATGTTTTCAACTTTTTTCAATTTTACCCCCGTGGGATATATATTCTACCCACACACATTTGGAACTCTCCTGGGGTACCCTCACACATATTATTCCCTTATTTAGTGGATATTGTCACAAAAAAGTGAAATTTTCAAAAATCCAGAAAATTGGCTGAAAACGACTAAATATCAAGGACTCATTGGGCGAACCACTCTGGAACTAAAATCGGAATGCTCACTGACATTTGCCCTATCTGAAAGTCTGATAAACGCCGGAAAAATGACTAAGTAAAAAAATTTTTTTTCAACTTTTTTCAATTTTACCACCGTGGGATATATATTCTCCCCACACACATTTGGAACTCTCCTGGGGTTCCCTCACACATATTATTCCCTCATTTAGTGGATATTTTCACAAAAAAGTGAAATTTTGAAAAATTCTGAAAATTGCCTGAAAACGACGAAATATCAAGGACTCATCCGGCAAATCGCTCTGGAACTGAAATCGGAACGCTCACTGACATTTGCCCTATCTGAAAGACTGATAAACGCCGGAAAAATGACTAAATCCAAAAAAAAATTTTTTTCAGCTTTTTCAATTTTACCCCCGTGGGATATATATCCTACCCACACACATTTGGAACTCTCCTGGGGTACCCTCACACATTTGATTCCCTCATTTAGTGGATATTGTCACAAAAAAAGTGAAATTTTCAAAAATCCAGAAAATTGCCTGAAAACGACGAAATATCAAGGACTCATCCGGCAAATCGCTCTGGAACTGAAATCGGAACGCTCATTGACATTTTCCCTATCTGAAAGTCTGATAAACGCCGGAAAAATGACTAAGTGCAAAAAAAAATTTTTTTCAACTTTTTTCAATTTTACCCCCGTGGGATATATATTCTACCCACACACATTTGGATCTCTCCTGGGGTACCCTCACACATATTATTCCCTCATTTAGTGGATATTTTCACAAAAAAGTGAAATTATTAAAAATCCAGAAAATTGTCTGAAAACGACTAAATATCAAGGACGCATTGGGCAAATCGCTCTGGAACTGAAACCGGAATCCTCACTGACATTTGCCCTATCTGAAAGTCTGATAAACGCCGGAAAAATGACTAAGTAAAAAAAATTTTTTTTCAATTTTACCACCGTGGGATATTTATTCTACCCACACACATTTGGAACTCTCCTGGGGTTCCCTCACACATATTATTCCCTCATTTAGTGGATATTTTCACAAAAAGGTGAAATTTTCAAAAATTCAGAAAATTGCCTGAAAACGATGAAATATCAAGGACTCATCCAGCAAATCGCTCTGGAACTGAAATCGGAACGCTCACTGACATTTGCCCTATCTGAAAGTTTGATAAACGCCGGAAAAATGACTAAGTCGAAAAAGAAATTTTTTTCAACTTTTTTCAATTTTACCCCCGTGGGATATATATTCTACCCACACACATTTGGAACTCTCCTGGGGTCCCCTCACACATATTATTCCCTCAATTAGTGGATATTTTCACAAAAAAGTGAAATTATTAAAAATCCAGAAAATTGTCTGAAAACGACTAAATATCAAGGACGCATTGGGCAAATCGCTCTGGAACTGAAACCAGAATCCTCACTGACATTTGCCCTATCTGAAAGTCTGATAAACGCCGGAAAAATGACTAAGTAAAAAAAATTTTTTTTCAATTTTACCACCGTTTGATATTTATTCTACCCACACACATTTGGAACTCTCCTGGGGTTCCCTCACACATATTATTCCCTCATTTAGTGGATATTTTCACAAAAAGGTGAAATTTTCAAAAATTCAGAAAATTGCCTGAAAACGATGAAATATCAAGGACTCATCCAGCAAATCGCTCTGGAACTGAAATCGGAACGCTCACTGACATTTGCCCTATCTGAAAGTTTGATAAACGCCGGAAAAATGACTAAGTCGAAAAAGAAATTTTTTTCAACTTTTTTCAATTTTACCCCCGTGGGATATATATTCTACCCACACACATTTGGAACTCTCCTGGGGTCCCCTCACACATATTATTCCCTCAATTAGTGGATATTTTCACAAAAAAAGTGAAATTTTCAAAAATCCAGAAAATTGGCTGAAAACGACTAAATATCAAGTACTCATTGGCCGAATCGCTCTGGAACTGAAAACGGAACGCTGACTGACATTTGACCTATCTGAAAGTCTGATAAACGCCGGAAAAATGACTAAGTCCAAAAAAAAATTTTTTTCAACTTTTTCAATTTTACCCCCGTGGGATATATATCCTACCCACACACATTTGGAACTCTCCTGGGGTACCCTCACACATATGATTCCCTCATTTAGTGGATATTGTCACAAAAAAAGTGAAATTTTCAAAAATCCAGAAAATTGCCTGAAAACGACGAAATATCAAGGACTCATCCGGCAAATCGCTCTGGAACTGAAATCGGAATGCTCACTGACATTTTCCCTATCTGAAAGTCTGATAAACGCCGGAAAAATGACTAAGTCAAAAAAAAATTTTTTTCAACATTTTTCAATTTTACCCCCGGGGGATAAATATTCTACCCACACACATTTGGATCTCTCCTGGGGTACCCTCACACATATTATTCCCTCATTTAGTGGATATTTTCACAAAAAAGTGAAATTTTTAAAAATCCAGAAAATTGTCTGAAAACGACTAAATATCAAGGACTCATTGGGCAAATCGCTCTGGAACTGAAACCGGAATCCTCACTGACATTTGCCCTATCTGAAAGTCTGATAAACGCCGGAAAAATGACTAAGTAAAAAAAAAATTTTTTCAATTTTACCACCGTGGGATATTTATTCTACCCACACACATTTGGAACTCTCCTGGGGTTCCCTCACACATATTATTCCCTCATTTAGTGGATATTTTCACAAAAAAGTGAAATTTTCAAAAATTCAGAAAATTGCCTGAAAACGGTGAAATATCAAGGACTCATTGGGCGAATCGCTCTGGAACTGAAATCGGAACGCTCACTGACATTTGCCCTATCTGAAAGTTTGATAAACGCCGGAAAAATGACTAAGTCCAAAAAGAAATTTTTTTCAACTTTTTTCAATTTTACCCCCGTGGGATATATATTCTACCCACACACATTTGGAACTCTCCTGGGGTACCCTCACACATATTATTCCCTCATTTAGTGGATATTTAGACAAAAAAGTGAAATTTTCAAAAATCCAAAATATTGTCTGAAAACGACTAAATATCAAGGACTCATTGGGCGAATCGCTCTGGAACTGAAATCGGAACGCTCACTGACATTTGCCCTATCTGAAAGTTTGATAAACGCCGGAAAAATGACTAAGTCCAAAAAGAAATTTTTTTCAACTTTTTTCAATTTTACCCCCGTGGGATATATATTCTACCCACACACATTTGGAACTCTCCTGGGGTCCCCTCACACATATTATTCCCTCAATTAGTGGATATTTTCACAAAAAAAGTGAAATTTTCAAAAATCCAGAAAATTGGCTGAAAACGACTAAATATCAAGTACTCATTGGGCGAATCGCTCTGGAACTGACATCGGAACGCTCACTGACATTTGCCCTATCTGAAAGTCTGATAAACGCCGGAAAAATGACTAAGTAAAAAAAAAATTTTTTCAACTTTTTTCATTTTTACCACCGTGGGATATATATTCTACCCACACACATTTAGAACTCTCCTGGGTTTCCCTCACACATATTATTCCCTCATTTAGTGGATATTTTCACAAAAAAGTGAAATTTTCAAAAATTCTGAAAATTGCCTGAAAACGACGAAATATCAAGGACTCATCCGGCAAATCGCTCTGGAACTGAAATCGGAATGCTCACTGACATTTCCCGTATCTAAAAGTCTGTTAAAAGACGGAAAAATGACTAAGTCCAAAGAAAAAATGTTTTCAACTTTTTTCAATTTTACCCCCGTGGGATATATATTCTACCCACACACATTTGGAACTCTCCTGGGGTACCCTCACACATATGATTCCCTCATTTAGTGGATATTGTCACTAAAAAGTGAAATTTTCAAAAATCCAGAAAATTGGCTGAAAATGACTAAACATCAAGGACTCATTGGGCGAATCGCTCTGGAACTGAAAATGGAACGCTGACTGACATTTGACCTATCTGAAAGTCTGATAAACGCCGGAAAAATGACTAAGTCCAAAAAAAAATTTTTTTCAACTTTTTCAATTTTACCCCCGTGGGATATATATTCTACCCACACACATTTGGAACTCTCCTGGGGTAACCTCACACATATTATTCCCTCATTTGATGGATATTTTCACAAAAAAGTGAAATTTTCAAAAATTCAGAAAATTGCCTGAAAACGACGAAATATCAAGGACTCATCTGGCAAATCGGTCTGGAACTGAAATCAGAACGCTCACTGACATTTCCCCTATCTGAAAGTCTGATAAACGCCGGAAAAATGACTAAGACCAAAAAAAAATTTTTTTTCAATTTTACTCCCGTGGGATATATATTATACCCACACACATTTGGAACTCTCCTGGGGTACCCTCACACATATTATTCCCTCATTTAGTGGATATTGTCACAAAAAAGTGAAATTTTCAAAAATCCAGAAAATTGGCTGAAAACGACTAAATATCAAGGACTCATTGTGCGAATCGCTCTGGAACTGAAATTGGAACGCTCACTGACATTTCCCCTATCTGAAAGTTTGATAAACGCCGGAAAAATGACTAAGACCAAAAAAAAATTTTTTTCAACTTTTTTCAATTTTACCCCCGTGGGATATATATTCTACCCACACACATTTGGAACTCTCCTGGGGTACCCTCACACATATTATTCCCTCATTTAGTGGATATTTTCACAAAAAAGTGAAATTTTCAAAAATCCAGAAAATTGGCTGAAAACGACTAAATATAGAGGACTCATTGTGCGAATCGCTCTGGAACTGAAATTGGAACACTCACTGACATTTCCCCTATCTGAAAGTTTGATAAACGCCGGAAAAATGACTAAGACCAAAAAAAAATTTTTTTCAACTTTTTTCAATTTTACCCCCGTGGGATATATATTCTACCCACACACATTTGGAACTCTCCTGGGGTACCCTCACACATATTATTCCCTCATTTAGTGGATATTTTCACAAAAAAGTGAAATTTCCAAAATCCAGAAAATTGGCTGAAAACGACTAAATATCAAGGACTCATTGGGCGAATCGCTCTGGAACTGAAATCGGAATGCTCACTGACATTTCCCCTATCTGAAAGTTTGATAAACGCCGGAAAAATGACTATGACTAAAAAAAATTTTTTTAAACTTTTTTCAGTTTTACCCCCGTGGGATATATATTCTACCCACACACAGTTGGAACTCTCCTGGGGTACCCTCACACATATTATTCCCTCATTTAGTGGATATTGTCACAAAAAAGTGAAATTTTCAAAAATCCTGAAAATTGGCTGAAAAAGACTAAATATCAAGGACTCATTGGGCGAATCGCTCTGGAACTGAAATCGGAACGCTCACTGACATTTCCCCTATCTGAAAGTTTGATAAACGCCGGAAAAATGACTAAGTCCAAAAAAAAATTGTTTTCAACTTTTTTCATTTTTATCCCCGTGGGATATATATTCTACCCAAACACATTTGGAATTCTCCTGGGGTACCCTCACACATATTATTCCCTCATTTAGTGGATATTTTCACAAAAAAGTGAAATTTTCAAAAATCCAGAAAATTGGCTGAAAACGACTAAATATCAAGGACTCATTGGGCGAATCGCTCTGGAACTGAAATCGGAACGCTCACTGACATTTGATCTATCTGAAAATCTGATAAACGCCGGAAAAATGACTAAGACCAAAAAAAAATTTTTTTTCAATTTTACTCCCGTGGGATATATATTATACCCACACACATTTGGAACTCTCCTGGGGTACCCTCACACATATTATTCCCTCATTTAGTGGATATTGTCACAAAAAAGTGAAATTTTCAAAAATCCAGAAAATTGGCTGAAAACGACTAAATATCAAGGACTCATTGTGCGAATCGCTCTGGAACTGAAATTGGAACGCTCACTGACATTTCCCCTATCTGAAAGTTTGATAAACGCCGGAAAAATGACTAAGACCAAAAAAAAATTTTTTTCAACTTTTTTCAATTTTACCCCCGTGGGATCTATATTCTACCCACACACATTTGGAACTCTCCTGGGGTACCCTCACACATATTATTCCCTCATTTAGTGGATATTTTCACAAAAAAGTGAAATTTTCAAAAATCCAGAAAATTGGCTGAAAACGACTAAATATCAAGGACTCATTGTGCGAATCGCTCTGGAACTGAAATTGGAACGCTCACTGACATTTCCCCTATCTGAAAGTTTGATAAACGCCGGAAAAATGACTAAGACCAAAAAAAAATTTTTTTCAACTTTTTTCAATTTTACCCCCGTGGGATATATATTCTACCCACACACATTTGGAACTCTCCTGGGGTACCCTCACACATATTATTCCCTCATTTAGTGGATATTTTCACAAAAAAGTGAAATTTTCAAAAATCCAGAAAATTGGCTGAAAACGACTAAATATCAAGGACTCATTGTGCGAATCGCTCTGGAACTGAAATTGGAACGCTCACTGACATTTCCCCTATCTGAAAGTTTGATAAACGCCGGAAAAATGACTAAGACCAAAAAAAAATTTTTTTCAACTTTTTTCAATTTTACCCCCGTGGGATATATATTCTACCCACACACATTTGGAACTCTCCTGGGGTACCCTCACACATATTATTCCCTCATTTAGTGGATATTTTCACAAAAAAGTGAAATTTTCAAAAATCCAGAAAATTGGCTGAAAACGACTAAATATCAAGGACTCATTGTGCGAATCGCTCTGGAACTGAAATTGGAACACTCACTGACATTTCCCCTATCTGGAAGTTTGATAAACGCCGGAAAAATGACTAAGACCAAAAAAAAATTTTTTTCAACTTTTTTCAATTTTACCCCCGTGGGATATATAGATATATATTCTACCCACACACATTTGGAACTCTCCTGGGGTACCCTCACACATATTATTCCCTCATTTAGTGGATATTTTCACAAAAAAGTGAAATTTTCAAAAATCCAGAAAATTGGCTGAAAACGACTAAATATCAAGGACTCATTGGGCGAATCGCTCTGGAACTGAAATCGGAATGCTCACTGACATTTCCCCTATCTGAAAGTTTGATAAACGCCGGAAAAATGACTATGACTAAAAAAAATTTTTTTAAACTTTTTTCAGTTTTACCCCCGTGGGATATATATTCTACCCACACACATTTGGAACTCTCCTGGGGTACCCTCACACATATTATTCCCTCATTTAGTGGATATTGTCACAAAAAAGTGAAATTTTCAAAAATCCTGAAAATTGGCTGAAAAAGACTAAATATCAAGGACTCATTGGGCGAATCGCTCTGGAACTGAAATCGGAACGCTCACTGACATTTCCCCTATCTGAAAGTTTGATAAACGCCGGAAAAATGACTAAGTCCAAAAAAAAATTGTTTTCAACTTTTTTCATTTTTATCCCCGTGGGATATATATTCTACCCACACACATTTGGAATTCTCCTGGGGTACCCTCACACATATTATTCCCTCATTTAGTGGATATTTTCACAAAAAAGTGAAATTTTCAAAAATCCAGAAAATTGGCTGAAAACGACTAAATATCAAGGACTCATTGGGCGAATCGCTCTGGAACTGAAATCGGAACGCTCACTGACATTTGATCTATCTGAAAATCTGATAAACGCCGGAAAAATGACTAAGACCAAAAAAAAATTTTTTTTCAATTTTACTCCCGTGGGATATATATTATACCCACACACATTTGGAACTCTCCTGGGGTACCCTCACACATATTATTCCCTCATTTAGTGGATATTGTCACAAAAAAGTGAAATTTTCAAAAATCCAGAAAATTGGCTGAAAACGACTAAATATCAAGGACTCATTGTGCGAATCGCTCTGGAACTGAAATTGGAATGCTCACTGACATTTCCCCTATCTGAAAGTTTGATAAACGCCGGAAAAATGACTAAGACCAAATAAAATTTTTTTCAACTTTTTTCAATTTTACCCCCGTGGGATATATATTCTACCCACACACATTTGGAACTCTCCTGGGGTACCCTCACACATATTATTCCCTCATTTAGTGGATATTTTCACAAAAAAGTGAAATTTTCAAAAATCCAGAAAATTGGCTGAAAACGACTAAATATCAAGGACTCATTGTGCGAATCGCTCTGGAACTGAAATTGGAACGCTCACTGACATTTCCCCTATCTGAAAGTTTGATAAACGCCGGAAAAATGACTAAGACCAAAAAAAAATTTTTTTCAACTTTTTTCAATTTTACCCCCGTGGGATATATATTCTACCCACACACATTTGGAACTCTCCTGGGGTACCCTCACACATATTATTCCCTCATTTAGTGGATATTTTCACAAAAAAGTGAAATTTTCAAAAATCCAGAAAATTGGCTGAAAACGACTAAATATCAAGGACTCATTGGGCGAATCGCTCTGGAACTGAAATCGGAACGCTCACTGACATTTCCCCTATCTGAAAGTTTGATAAACGCCGGAATAATGACTAAGTCCAAAAAAAAAATGTTTTCAACTTTTTTCAATTTTACCCCCGTGGGATATATATTCTACCCACACACATTTGGAACTCTTCTGGGGTACCCTCACACATATTATTCCCTCATTTAGTGAACACTTTCACAAAAAAGTGAAATTTTCAAAAATCCAGAAAATTGTCTGAAAATGACTAAATATCAAGGACTCATTGGGCGAATCGCTCTGGAACTGTAATCGGAACGCTAAATGACATTTCCCCTATCTGAAAGTCTGATAAACGCCGGAAAAATGACTAAGTCCAAAAAAGAAATTTTTTTCAACTATTTTCAATTTTACCTCCGTGGGATATATATTCTACCCACAAACATTTGGAACTCTCCTGGGGTACCCTCACACATATTATTCCCTCATTTAGTGGATATTGTCACAAAAATGTGAAATTTTCAAAAATCCAAAATATTGGCTGAAAACAGCTAAACATCAAGGACTCATTGGGCGAATCGCTCTGGAACTGAAATCGGAATGCTCACTGACATTTGACATATCTTAAAGTCTGATAAACGCCGGAAAAATGATTAAGTAAAAAAAAAAAAATATTTTCAACTTTTTTGAATTTTACCCCCGTAGGATATATATTCTACATACACACATTTGGTACTCTCCTGGGGTACCCTCACACATATTATTCCCTCATTTAGTGGATATTGTCACAAAAAAGTGAAATTTTCAAAAATCCAGAAAATTGGCTGAAAATGACTAAATATCAAGGACTCATTGGGCGAATCGCTCTGGAACTGAAATCGGAACGCTCACTGACATTTCCCCTATCTGAAAGTTTGATAAACGCCGGAAAAATGACTAAGTCCAAAAAAAAATTGTTTTCAACTTTTTTCATTTTTATCCCCGTGGGATATATATTCTACCCACACACATTTGGAATTCTCCTGGGGTACCCTCACACATATTATTCCCTCATTTAGTGGATATTTTCACAAAAAAGTGAAATTTTCAAAAATCCAGAAAATTGGCTGAAAACGACTAAATATCAAGGACTCATTGGGCGAATCGCTCTGGAACTGAAATCGGAACGCTCACTGACATTTGATCTATCTGAAAATCTGATAAACGCCGGAAAAATGACTAAGACCAAAAAAAAATTTTTTTTCAATTTTACTCCCGTGGGATATATATTATACCCACACACATTTGGAACTCTCCTGGGGTACCCTCACACATATTATTCCCTCATTTAGTGGATATTGTCACAAAAAAGTGAAATTTTCAAAAATCCAGAAAATTGGCTGAAAACGACTAAATATCAAGGACTCATTGTGCGAATCGCTCTGGAACTGAAATTGGAATGCTCACTGACATTTCCCCTATCTGAAAGTTTGATAAACGCCGGAAAAATGACTAAGACCAAATAAAATTTTTTTCAACTTTTTTCAATTTTACCCCCGTGGGATATATATTCTACCCACACACATTTGGAACTCTCCTGGGGTACCCTCACACATATTATTCCCTCATTTAGTGGATATTTTCACAAAAAAGTGAAATTTTCAAAAATCCAGAAAATTGGCTGAAAACGACTAAATATCAAGGACTCATTGTGCGAATCGCTCTGGAACTGAAATTGGAACGCTCACTGACATTTCCCCTATCTGAAAGTTTGATAAACGCCGGAAAAATGACTAAGACCAAAAAAAAATTTTTTTCAACTTTTTTCAATTTTACCCCCGTGGGATATATATTCTACCCACACACATTTGGAACTCTCCTGGGGTACCCTCACACATATTATTCCCTCATTTAGTGGATATTTTCACAAAAAAGTGAAATTTTCAAAAATCCAGAAAATTGGCTGAAAACGACTAAATATCAAGGACTCATTGGGCGAATCGCTCTGGAACTGAAATCGGAACGCTCACTGACATTTCCCCTATCTGAAAGTTTGATAAACGCCGGAATAATGACTAAGTCCAAAAAAAAAATGTTTTCAACTTTTTTCAATTTTACCCCCGTGGGATATATATTCTACCCACACACATTTGGAACTCTTCTGGGGTACCCTCACACATATTATTCCCTCATTTAGTGAACACTTTCACAAAAAAGTGAAATTTTCAAAAATCCAGAAAATTGTCTGAAAATGACTAAATATCAAGGACTCATTGGGCGAATCGCTCTGGAACTGTAATCGGAACGCTAAATGACATTTCCCCTATCTGAAAGTCTGATAAACGCCGGAAAAATGACTAAGTCCAAAAAAGAAATTTTTTTCAACTATTTTCAATTTTACCTCCGTGGGATATATATTCTACCCACAAACATTTGGAACTCTCCTGGGGTACCCTCACACATATTATTCCCTCATTTAGTGGATATTGTCACAAAAATGTGAAATTTTCAAAAATCCAAAATATTGGCTGAAAACAGCTAAACATCAAGGACTCATTGGGCGAATCGCTCTGGAACTGAAATCGGAATGCTCACTGACATTTGACATATCTTAAAGTCTGATAAACGCCGGAAAAATGATTAAGTAAAAAAAAAAAAATATTTTCAACTTTTTTGAATTTTACCCCCGTAGGATATATATTCTACATACACACATTTGGTACTCTCCTGGGGTACCCTCACACATATTATTCCCTCATTTAGTGGATATTGTCACAAAAAAGTGAAATTTTCAAAAATCCAGAAAATTGGCTGAAAATGACTAAATATCAAGGACTCATTGGGCGAATCGCTCTGGAACTGAAATCGGAACGCTCACTGACATTTCCCCTATCTGAAAGTTTGATAAACGCCGGAAAAATGACTAAGTCCAAAAAAAAATTTTTTTCAACTATTTTCAATTTTACCCCCGTGGGATATATATTCTACCCACACACATTTGGAACTCTCCTGGGGTTCCCTCACACATATCATTCTCTCATTTAGTGGATATTTTCACAAAAAAGTAAAATTTTACAAAATCCAGAAAATTGGCTGAAAACGACTAAATATCAAGGACTCATTGGGCGAATCGCTCTGGAACTGTAATCGGAACGCTAAATGACATTTCCCCTATCTGAAAGTCTGATAAACGCCGGAAAAATGACTAAGTCCAAAAAAGAAATTTTTTTCAACTATTTTCAATTTTACATCCGTGGGATATATATTCTACCCACAAACATTTGGAACTCTCCTGGGGTACCCTCACACATATTATTCCCTCATTTAGTGGATATTGTCACAAAAATGTGAAATTTTCAAAAATCCAAAATATTGGCTGAAAACAGCTAAACATCAAGGACTCATTGGGCGAATCGCTCTGGAACTGAAATCGGAATGCTCACTGACATTTGAAATATCTTAAAGTCTGATAAACGCCGGAAAAATGACTAAGTAAAAAAAAAAAAATATTTTCAACTTTTTTGAATTTTACCCCCGTAGGATATATATTCTACATACACACATTTGGTACTCTCCTGGGGTACCCTCACACATATTATTCCCTCATTTAGTGGATATTGTCACAAAAAAGTGAAATTTTCAAAAATCCAGAAAATTGGCTGAAAACGACTAAATATCAAGGACTCATTGGGAGAATCGCTCTGGAACTGAAATCGGAACGCTCACTGACATTTCCCCTATCTGAAAGTCTGATAAACGCCGGAAAAATGGCAGTCCAAAAAAAAAAATTTTTCAACTTTTTTCAATTTTACCCCCGTGGGATATATATTCTACCCACACACATTTGGAACTTTCCTGGGGTACCCTCACACATATTATTCCCTCATTTAGTGGATATTTTCACAAAAAAGTGAAATTTTCAAAAATCCAGAAAATTGGCTGAAAACGACTAAATATCAAGAACTCATTGGGCTTATCGCTCTGGAACTGAAATCGGAACGCTCACTGACATTTCCCCTATCTGAAAGTCTGATAAAAGCCGGAAAAATGACTAAGTCCAAAAAAAAAATGTTTTTCAACTATTTTCAATTTTACCTCCGTGGGATATATATTCTACCCACAAACATTTGGAACTCTCCTGGGGTACCCTCACACATATTATTCCCTCATTTAGTGGATATTGTCACAAAAAAGTGAAATTTTCAAAAATCCAGAAAATTTGCTGAAAACGACTAAAGATCAAGGACTCATTGGGCGAATCGCTCTGGAACTGAAATCGGAACGCTCACTGACATTTCAACTATCTGAAAGTTTGATAAACGCCGGAAAAATGACTAAGACCCAAAAAAATTTTTTTTCAACTTTTTTCAATTTTTCCCCCGTGGGATATATATTCTACCCACACACATTTGGAACTCTCCTGGGGTACCCTCACACATATTATTCCCTCATTTAGCGGATATTGTCACAAAAAAGTGAAATTTTCAAAAATCCAGAAAATTGGCTGAAAACGACTAAATATCAAGGACTCATTGGGCGAATCGCTCTGGAACTGAAATCGGAGCGCTCACTGACATTTGACCTATCTGAAAATCTGATAAACGCCGGAAAAATGACTAAGTCCAAAAAAAAAATGTTTTCAACTTTTTTCAATTTTACCACCGCGGGATATATATTCCACCCACACACATTTGGAACTCTCCTGGGGTACCCTCACACATATTATTCCCTCATTTAGCGGATATTGTCACAAAAAAGTGAAATTTTCAAAAATCCAGAAAATTGGCTGAAAACGACTAAATATCAAGGACTCATTGGGCGAATCGCTCTGGAACTGAAATCGGAGCGCTCACTGACATTTGACCTATCTGAAAATCTGATAAACGCCGGAAAAATGACTAAGTCAAAAAAAAAAAATGTTTTCAACTTTTTTCAATTTTACCCCCGTGGGATATATATTCTACATACACACATTTAGTACTCTCCTGGGGTACCCTCACACATATTATTCCCTCATTTAGTGGATATTGTCACAAAAAAGTGAAATTTTCAAAAATCCAGAAAATTGGCTGAAAACGACTAAATATCAAGGATTCATTGGGCGAATCGCTCTGGAACTGAAATCGGAATGCTCACTGACATTTCCCCTATCTGAAAGTTTGATAAACGCCGGAAAAATGAGTAAGTCCCCAAAAAAAATTTTTTCAACTATTTTCAATTTTACCCCCGTGGGATACATATTCTACCCACACACATTTGGAACTCTCCTGGGGTACCCTCACACATATTATTCCCTCATTTAGTGGATATTTTCACAAAAAAGTGAAATTTTAAAAAATCCAGAAAATTGGATGAAAACGACTAAATATCAAGGACTCATTGGGCGAATCGCTCTGGAACTGAAATCGGAACGCTCACAGACATGTCCCCTATCTGAAAGTTTGATAAACGCCGGAAAAATGACTAAGTCCAAAAATAAATTTTTTTCAACTTTTTTAAATTTTACCCCCATGAGATATATATTCTACCCACACACATTTGGAACTCTCCTGGTTTACCCTCACACATATTATTCCCTCATTTAGTGGATATTTTCACAAAAAAGTGAAATTTTCAAAAATCCAGAAAATTGGCTGAAAACGACTAAATATCAAGGACTCATTGGGCTAATCGCTCTGAAACTGAAATTGGAAGGCTCACTGACATTTCCGCTATCTGAAAGTCTGATAAACGCCGGAAAAATGACTAAGTCCAAAAAAAAAAATGTTTTCAACTTTTTTCAATTTTACACGCGTGGGATAAATATTCTACCCACACACATTTGGAACTCTCCTGGGGTACCCTCACACATATTGTTCCCTCATTTAGTGGATATTTTCACAAAAAAGTGAAACTTTCAAAAATCCAAAATATTGACTGAAAACGACTAAATATCAAGGACTCATTGTGCGAATCGCTCTGGAACTGAAATCGGAATGCTCACTGACATTTGACCTATCTGAAAGTCTGATAAACGCCGGAAAAATGACAGTCCAAAAAAAATATTTTTTCAACTTTTTTCAATTTTACTACCGTGGGATATATATTCTACCCACACACATTTGGAACTCTCCTGGGGTACCCTCACACATATTATTCTCTCATTTAGTGGATATTGTCACAAAAAAGTGAAAATTTCAAAAATCCAGAAAATTGGCTGAAAACAACTAAATATCAAGGACTAATTGGGCGAATCGCTCTGGAACTGAAATCAGAACGCTCACAGACATTTCCCCTATCTGAAAGTTTGATAAACGCCGGAAAAATGACTAAGTCCAAAAATAAATTTTTTTCAACTTTTTTAAATTTTACCCCCGTGAGATATATATTCTACCCACACACATTTGGAACTCTCCTGGGGTACCCTCACACATATTATTCCCTCATTTAGTGGATATTTTCACAAAAAAGTGAAATTTTCAAAAATCCAGAAATTGTCGGAAAATGACTAAATATCAAGGACTTATTGGGCGAATCGCTCTGGAACTGAAATCGTAATGCTCACTGACATTTCCCCTATCTGAAAGTCTGATAAAAGCCGGAAAAATGACTAAGTCCAAAAAAAAATTTTTTTCTACTTTTTTCAATTTTACCCCCGTGGGATATACATTCTACCCACACACAGTTGGAACTATCCTGGGGTACCCTCACACATATTTTTCCCTCATTTAGTGGATATTTTCACAAAAAAGTGAAATTTTCAAAAATCCAAAATATTGGCTGAAAACGACTAAATATCAAGGACTCATTGGGCGTATCGCTTTGGAACTGAAATCGGAACGCTCACTGACATATGCCCTATCTGAAAGTCTGAAAAAATGACTAAGCCCAAAAAAAAATTTTTTCAACTTTTTTCAATTTTAACCCCGCGGGATATATATTCTACCCACACACATTTGGAACTCTCCTGGGGTACCCTCACACATATTATTCCCTCATTTAGTGGATATTTTCACAAAAAAGTGAAATTTTCAAAAATCGAGAAAATTGGCTGAAAACGACTAAATATCAAGGACTCATTGGGCGAATCGCTCTGGAACTGAAATCGGAATGCTCACTGACATTTCCCCTATCTGAAAGTCTGATAAACGCCGGAAAAATGACTAAGACCAAAAAAAAATTTTTTTTAACTTTTTTTAATTTTACACGCGTGGGATATATATTCTACCCACACACATTTGGAACTCTCCTGGGGTACCCTTACACATATTATTCCCTCATTTAGTGGATATTTTCATAAAAAAGTGAAATTTTAAAAAATCCAAAAAATTGGCTGAAAGCGACTAAATATCAAGGACTCATTGGGCTAATCGCTCTAGAACTGAAATCGGAACGCTCACTGACATTTGCCCTATCTGAAAGTCTGATAAACGCCGGAAAAATGACTAAGTCCAAAAAAAAAAAATGTTTTAACTTTTTCAATTTTACACCCGTGGGATATATATTCTACCCACACACATTTGGAACTCTCCTGGGATACCCTCACACATATTATTCCCTTATTTAGTGGATATTTTCACAAAAAAGTGAAATTTTCAAAAATCAAAATATTGTCTGAAAACGACTAAATATCAAGGACTCATTGGTCGAATCGCTCTGGAAGTGAAATCGGAACGGTCACTGACATTTGCCCTACCTGAAAGTCTGATAAAATGACTAAGCCCAAAAAAAAAATTTTTTCAACTTTTTTCAATTTTAACCCCGTGGGATATATATTTTACCCACACACATTTGCAACTCTCCTGGGGTACCCTCACACATATTATTCCCTCATTTATTGGATATTTTCACAAAAAAAGTGAAATTTTCAAAAATCCAGAAAACTGGCTGAAAATGACTAAATATCAGGGACTCATTGGGCGAATCGCTCTGGAACTGAAATCGGAACGCTCACTGACATTTCCCCTATCTGAAAGTCTGATAAACGCCGGAAAAAGGAATATGTCCAAAAAAAATTTTTTTTCAACTTTTTTCAATTTTACCCCCGTGGGATATATATTCTACCCACACACATTTGGAACTCTCCTGGGGTACCCAACACATATTATTCCCTCATTTAGTGGATATTTTCACAAAAAAGTGAAATTTTCAAAAATCCAGAAATTGTCAGAAAATGACTAAATATCAAGGACTTATTGGGCGAATCGCTCTGGAACTGAAATCGTAATGCTCACTGACATTTCCCCTATCTGAAAGTCTGATAAACACCGGAAAAATGACTAAGTCCAAAAAAAAAATTTTTTTCAATTTTTTTCAATTTTATCCCCGTGGGATATACATTCTACCCACACACATTTGTAACTATCCTGGGGTACCCTCACACATATTATTCCCTCATTTAGTGGATATTTTCACAAAAAAGTGAAATTTTCAAAAATCCAAAATATTGGTTGAAAACGACTAAATATCAAGGAATCATTGTGCGAATCGCTCTGGAACTGAAATCGGAACGCTCACTGACATTTGCCCTATCTGAAAGTCTGATAAAATGACTAAGCCCAAAAAAAAAATGTTTTTAACTTTTTTCAATTTTAACCCCGTGGGATATATATTCTACCCACACACATTTGGAACTCTCCTGGGGTACCCTCACACATATTATTCCCTCATTTAGTACATATTTTCACAAAAAAGTGAAATTTTCAAAAATCCAGAAAATTGGCTGAAAACGACTAAATATCAAGGACTCATTGGGCGAATCGCTCTGGAACTGAAATCGGAACGCTCACTGACATTTCCCCTATCTGAAAGTCTGATAAATGCAGAAAAAATGAGTAAGTCTTAAAAAAAAATTTTTTAAACTTTTTTCAGTTTTAACCCCATGGGATATATATTCTACCCACACACATTTGGAACTCTCCTGGGGTACCCTCACACATATTATTCCCTCATTTAGCGGATATTTTCACAAAAAAGTGAAATTTTCAAAAATCCAGAAAATTGGCTGAAAACGACTAAATATCAAGGACTCATTGGGTGAATCGCTCTGGAACTGAAAACGGAATGCTGACTGACATTTCCCCTATCTGAAAGTCTGATAAACGCCGGAAAAAGGAATAAGTCCAAAAAAAAATGTTTTTCAACTTTTTTCAAATTTATCCCCCGTGGGATATATATTCTACCCACACACATTTGGAACTCTCCTGGGGTACCCTCACACATATTATTCCCTCATTTAGTGGACATTTTCACAAAAAAGTGAAATTTTCAAAAATCCAGAAATTGTCGGAAAATGACTAAATATCAAGGACTCATTCGGCGAATCGCTCTGGAACTGAAATCGGAACGCTCACTGACATTTCCCCTATCTGAAAGTCTGATAAACGCCGGAAAAATGACTAAATCCAAAAAAAAAAAATTTTTCAACTTTTTTCAATTTTACCCCCGTGGGATATATATTCTACCCACACACATTTGGAACTATCCTGGGGTACCCAACACATATTATTCCCTCATTTAGTGGATATTTTCACAAAAAAGTGAAATTTTCAAAAATCCAGAAATTGTCGGAAAATGACTAAATATCAAGGACTTATTGGGCGAATCGCTCTGGAACTGAAATCGTAATGCTCACTGACATTTCCCCTATCTGAAAGTCTGATAAACGCCGGAAAAATGACTAAGTCCAAAAAAAATATTTTTTTCAATTTTTTTCAATTTTACCCCCGTGGGATATACATTCTACCCACACACATTTGGAACTATCCTGGGGTACCCTCACACATATTATTCCCTCATTTAGTGGATATTTTCACAAAAAAGTGAAATTTTCAAAAATCCAAAATATTGGTTGAAAACGACTAAATATCAAGGAATCATTGGGCGAATCGCTCTGGAACTGAAATCGGAACGCTCACTGACATTTGCCCTATCTGAAAGTCTGATAAAATGACTAAGCCCAAAAAAAAAATGTTTTTAAATTTTTTCAATTTTAACCCCGTGGGATATATATTCTACCCACACACATTTGGAACTCTCCTGGGGTACCCTCACACATATTATTCCCTCATTTAGTGGATATTTTCACAAAAAAGTGAAATTTTCAAAAATCCAGAAAATTGGCTGAAAACGACTAAATATCAAGGACTCATTGGGCGAATCGCTCTGGAACTGAAATCGGAACGCTCACTGACATTTCCCCTATCTGAAAGTCTGATAAATGCAGAAAAAATGACTAAGTCTTAAAAAAAATTTTTTTAAACTTTTTTCAATTTTAACCCCATGGGATATATATTCTACCCACACACATTTGGAACTCTCCTGGGGTACCCTCACACATATTATTCCCTCATTTAGCGGATATTTTTACAAAAAAGTGAAATTTTCAAAAATCCAGAAAATTGGCTGAAAACGACTAAATATCAAGGAATCATTGGGTGAATCGCTCTGGAACTGAAAACGGAATGCTGACTGACATTTCCCCTATCTGAAAGTCTGATAAACGCCGGAAAAAGGAATAAGTCCAAAAAAAAATGTTTTTCAACTTTTTTCAAATTTATCCCCCGTGGGATATATATTCTACCCACACACATTTGGAACTCTCCTGGGGTACCCTCACACATATTATTCCCTCATTTAGTGGATATTTTCACAAAAAAGTGAAATTTTCAAAAATCCAAAATATTGGCTGAAAACGACTAAATATCAAGGACTCATTGGGCTAATCGCTCTGGAACTGAAATCGGAACGCTCACTGACATATGCCCTATCTGAAAGTCTGAAAAAATGACTAAGCCCCCAAAAAAATTTTTTCAACTTTTTTCAATTTTAACCCCATGGGATATATATTCTACCCACACACATTTGGAACTCTCCTGGGGTACCCTCACACATATTATTCCCTCATTTAGCGGATATTTTTACAAAAAAGTGAAATTTTCAAAAATCCAGAAAATTGGCTGAAAACGACTAAATATCAAGGAATCATTGGGTGAATCGCTCTGGAACTGAAAACGGAATGCTGACTGACATTTCCCCTATCTGAAAGTCTGATAAACGCCGGAAAAATGACAGTCCAAAAAAAAAATTTTTTTCAACTTTTTTCAATTTTACCCCCGTGGGATATACATTCTACCGACACACATTTGGAACTATCCTGGGGTATACTCACACATATTATTCCCTCATTTAGTGGATATTTTCACAAAAAAGTGACATTTTTGAAAAATCCAGAAATTGTCGGAAAATGACTAAATATCAAGAACTCATTGAGCGAATCGCTCTGGAACTGAAATCGGAATGCTCACTGACATTTCCCCTATCTGAAAGTATGATAAACGCCTGAAAAATGACTAAGCCCAAAAAAAATTTTTTTTCAACTTTTTTCAATTTTACCCCCGTGGGATATATATTCTACCCAAACACATTTGGAACTATCCTGGGGTCCCCTCACACATATTATTCCCTCATTTAGTGGATATTTTCACAAAAAAGTGAAATTTTTAAAAATCCAAAATATTGGCTGAAAACGACTAAATATCAAGGACTCATTGGGCGAATCGCTCTGGAACTGAAATCGGAACGCTCACTGACATATGCCCTATCTGAAAGTCTGAAAAAATGACTAAGCCCAAAAAAAATTGTTTCAACTTTTTTCAATTTTAACCGCGTGGGATTTATATTCTACCCACACACATTTGGAACTCTCCTGGGGTACCCTCACACATATTATTCCCTCATTTAGTGGAATTTTCACAAAAAAAGTGAAATTTTCAAAAATTCAAAATATTGGCTGAAAACGACTAAATATCAAGGACTCATTGGGCGAATCGCTCTGGAACTGAAATCGGAAAGCTCACTGACATATGCCCTATCTGAAAGTCTGAAAAAATGACTAAGCCCAAAAAAAAATGTTTTCAACTTTTTTAAATTTGAACCCCGTGGGATATATGTTCTACCCACACACATTTGGAACTCTCCTGGGGTACCCTCACACATATTATTCCCTCATTTAGTGGATATTTTCACAAAAAAGTGAAATTTTCAAAAATCCAGAAAATTGGCTGAAAACGACTAAATATCAAGGACTCATTAGGTGAATCGCTCTGGAACTGAAATCGGAACGCTCACTGACATTTCCCCTATCTGAAAGTCTGATAAACGCCGGAAAAATGACCAAGTCCAAAAAAAAATTTTTTTTCATCTTTTTTCAATTTTATCCCCGTGGGATATATATTTTACCCACACACATTTGGAACTCTCCTGGGGTACCCTCACACATATTATTCCCTCATTTAGTGGATATTTTCACAAAAAAGAGAAATTTTCAAAAATCCAGAAATTGTCGGAAAATGACAAAATATCAAGGACTCATTGAGCGAATCGCTCTGGAACTGAAATCGGAACGCTCACTGACATTTCCCCTATCTGAAAGTCTGATAAACGCCGGAAAAAGGAATAAGTCCAAAAAAAAATTTTTTTAAACTTTTTTCAATTTTACCCCCGTGGGATATATATTCTACCCACACACATTTGGAACTCTCCTGGGGTACCCTCACACATATTATTCCCTCATTTAGTGGATATTTTCACAAAAAAGTGAAATTTTAAAAAATCAAAAATATTGGCTGAAAACGACTAAATATCAAGAACTCATTGGGCGAATCGCTCTGGAACTGAAATCGGAATGCTCACTGACATATGCCCTATCTGAAAGTCTGAAAAAATGACTAAGCCCAAAAAAAAAATTTTTTCAACTTTTTTCAATTTTAACCCCGTGGGATATATATTCTACCCACACACATTTGGAACTCTCCTGGGGTACCCTCACACATATTATTCCCTCATTTAGTGGATATTTTCACAAAAAAGTGAAATTTTCAAAAATCCAGAAAATTGTCTGAAAACGACTAAATATCAAGGACTCATTGGGCGAATCGCTCTGGAACTGAAATCGGAACGCTCACTGACATTTCCCGTATCTGAAAGTCTGATAAACGCCGGAAAAAAGACTAAGTCCAAAAAAAAAAATGTTTTCAACTTTTTTCAATTTTACCCCCGTGGGATATATATTCTACCCACACACATTTGGAACTATCCTGGGGTACCCTCACACATATTATTCCCTCATTTAGTGGATATTTTCACAAAAAAGTGAAATTTTCAAAAATCAAAAGTATTGGCTGAAAACGACTAAATATTAGAGATGAGCGTTGTTCTACTCGAACTGTTCGCCAATCTCAAATTCGAGCTGTTTTGGGCGGTGTTCGAGCCGTTCGGCGAACCTGAACAATTTGAGAAAAATTCGGCTGTTCGAGGTTATGTTCGATAACTGTTCGTGCACCAAAATCATAACTGGATTTTTTCTCAGTAATGATGAAAATTAATGTCAATACGCAGTTTGAGTGTACAGCGGGGTGGGGGGAGGGGCAGGGGATGGATCTCTGCAGGAACAATGAAGATCTCCTTTTTTTTTTCTCTTTCCCGCATTTGCAGTGGGGAGGTGCAATCTGTCAGCCTATCAGCAGCGCACACACGGAGCGAAGTGCTTTTTTTTCACACAAGCAAGTGCATGTGTCATTGGCAGTGTATGTCACATGTCCTTGCCCTATAAGACCAAGCCATTTTCCCCGTCGCCACCATTTTCTCACTGCTGCAGCTGCATGTTAGACGGCACCGCTGTTGCTGTGTGCGCTATACCTTGTTAATTTCAAGCCAATTTTCGCACAAATCTACAGATAGCTTGGGAGTAGGGAATAGTTGTGATTGCAGTCCTTTTAAGTACTAGGTTACAGCATTTCCTACGACTTTTATCAAGCAGGTCTGTGCTCTTAAATAGATAGATTGTGGGAGTAAAGACTAATTGTAATTGGAGTCCTTTTCAGGACTAGGTTACATCAGTTCCTATCAGTTTTTGCCAGGCAAGTCTGTGCCAGTGCTGTGCAAGTTTTTTTCACAGCATTTGGCTGAATCTAGCAAAGCTAATCCTTTTTGGCCTATTGCAGAGGGTGTTAGTCAGTGGAGTAGCCTATCTGTGTTGCAAGATATACCACCTGTGTATAGAATACCAATTTTTTTACTGCACCTAGTGAAGTAAAATCTTTTGGGCATAGCATCATTCTATTAGTCCATCTATACTGACCTCCATCAGGTTGCATATTGAATATAATTTTTTTCTGCATCTAGCTCTGAAAAAATATTGGGCTTCTAGCTGTGTGTGGGACTTGTTGTATTAGTCCATCTATACTGACCTCCATCAGGTTGCAAACTGCATATATTTTTTTCTTCATCTACCTCTGAAAAAATATTGGGCTTCTAGCTGTGTGTGGGACTTGTATTAATCCATCTATACAGACCTCCATCAGGTTGCAAACTGAATATATTTTTTTCTGCATCTACCTCTGAAAAAATATTGGGCTTCTAGCTGTGTGTGGGACTTGTTCTATTAATCCATCTATACAGACCTCCATCAGGTTGCAAACTGAATATATTTTTTTCTGCATCTACCTCTGAAAAAATATTGGGCTTCTAGCTGTGTGTGGGACTTCTTCTATTAATCCATCTATACAGACCTCCATCAGGTTGCAAACTGAATATTTTTTTTTTCTGCATCTACCTCTGAAAAAATATTGGGCTTCTAGCTGTGTGTGGGACTTGTTGTATTAATCCATCTATACAGACCTCCATCAGGTTGCAAACTGAATATATTTTTTTCTGCATCTACCTCTGAAAAAATATTGGGCTTCTAGCTGTGTGTGGGAATTGTTCTATTAATCCATCTATACAGACCTCCATCAGGTTGCAAACTGAATATATTTTTTTCTGCATCTACCTCTGAAAAAATATTGGGCTTCTAGCTGTGTGTGGGACTTGTTCTATTAATCCATCTATACAGACCTCCATCAGGTTGCAAACTGAATATATTTTTTTCTGCATCTACCTCTGAAAAAATATTGGGCTTCTAGCTGTGTGTGGGACTTGTTGTATTAGTCCATCTATACTGACCTCCATCAGGTTGCAAACTGAATATATTTTTTTCTGCATCTACCTCTGAAAAAATATTGGGCTTCTAGCTGTGTGTGGGACTTGTTCTATTAATCCATCTATACAGACCTCCATCAGGTTGCAAACTGAATATATTTTTTTCTGCATCTACCTCTGAAAAAATATTGGGCTTCTAGCTGTGTGTGGGACTTGTTCTATTAATCCATCTATACAGACCTCCATCAGGTTGCAAACTGAATATATTTTTTTCTGCATCTACCTCTGAAAAAATATTGGGCTTCTAGCTGTGTGTGGGACTTGTTGTATTAGTCCATCTATACTGACCTCCATCAGGTTGCAAACTGAATTTATTTTTTTCTGCATCTACCTCTGAAAAAATATTTGGCCTTCTAGCAGTGTGTGGGACTTTCTCTATTAGTCGATCTATACTGACCTCCATCAGGTTGCAAATTAAAAATAATTTTTATCTGCATCTAGCTCTGAAAAAATATTTGGCCTTCTAGCAGTGTGTGGGACTTTCTCTATTAGTCCATCTATACTGACCTCCATCAGGTTGCAAATTAAAAATAATTTTTATTTGCATCTAGCTCTGAAAAAATATTTGGCCTTCTAGCAGTGTGTGGGACTTTCTCTATTAGTCCATCTATACTGACCTCCATCAGGTTGCAAATTAAAAATAATTTTTATCTGCATCTAGCTCTGAAAAAATATTTGGCCTTCTAACAGTGTGTGGGACTTTCTCTATTAGTCCATCTATACTGACCTCCATCAGGTTGCAAATTAAAAATAATTTTTATCTGCATCTAGCTCTGAAAAAATATTTGGCCTTCAAGCAGTGTGTGGGACTTTCTCTATTAGTCCATCTATACTGACCTCCATCAGGTTGCAAATTGAATATAATTTTTTTCTGCATCTAACCCAGCCAATAGTTTTGGCCTAATACCACAGTTTGGCCACTCAGCTCTGCTCGGTTCCCATCCATTGTTTTTTTGTGCAAACAACTCCAGAGTTGTTAATTAGTTAACCACCAAAATGAGTGGAAAAAGGCCTGCTGCTGGTGGAAAGGGGAATAGGCGTGTTGGGAAGGGGAAAAAAGGTTGTGTCCGTGGGGTAGGTGTTAAAGCAACAGTAACATCTGCAGAAGAAAGACCATCTTCCAGCCAAACTAAAATATCTACTTCTTTTAGCGGACAATGTGATAAGATCCCTTTCTTACGGCCACGCCAATCGCTACAAATTCCAGATGAGGCACAAAAACAGCAGGTGCTTCAACGGATATCAAGTGCTCCTTTAAGTGGGCTCTCCTCCACATCAACTTCAACATCACAAATACTCCAGTCCTCAAAGGTGTCACCCCAATCGCACTTGCTTCCTCGCAGCTCCCAAATCTCCAGCTGTCCGTCTGAGTATGAGGTAGAACAGATGGTTGAGTCTGCAGAGCTGTTTACTCATACTATAGCCTGGGAATCAGAGGTCGACTCCAGCGCTTCTGTGAATCCAGACGAGGAAATGATCTGCACTGATGCCCAGAATCTTTATGAGTCGGATCCAGGACCAGACGCAGAAGGTTTTGACCATAATGTAGACTCTCATTCCCAAACTGTAACTCCTGTTGGTGGAGACAATGTTAGAACCTTGCTCTTAGGTTTTTTCCTTTGCTGGTCACATGACCTTGTTGGCCTATTTAATCCTGCTCCGCCCTTCTGGCTTTGCTGGACTTCATTGTATAACTACTTTCAGCTAGCCTGTGCTCTGTATCTAACTCTGTTAGTTTGCTTGGTCTACGGACCTCTGTGTTCTATGTGTTTTGTTTGTTCATCTGTCTGCTACTATTTCTGTTAGGAGGTGTCCCATTTTCCTCCCAGTCCTTAGTGCTTGTAGGGATTCCTTCCCCACATCTATAGGTCTCTGTACAGACTAGCTTAGGACTTTAGCAGGTCTGATCGCAGGATCAGGTTCCCTGATACATCGTAGGGATCAAGCTGAGTTCTATCGTAGGGACAGATCTCCTCTCTTTCCTTAGCTCTGGTAGCAGAACATAACAGTAAGTCCAGCCCGCAAATTCTCTAAGGAAAGATTTTTTCTGTTCCATCATGGTGTCGGTTCAGGATTTGGCTCATCGCCTGCAGGGACTCTCTCTGGAGGTGGCCGAGCTCCGTCAACACGTGAGTAACTGTCCTGGAGCACATTTCTTGGAGCCTAAGGTATGTTTGCCGGATTTATTTTTTGGTGAACACCGAGAAATTTTTTCATTTAAAAATGCTTGCTTATTGTATTTTCGTTTGAGACCCAAGTCCTCTGGGGATGAATCCCAGCGCATAGGGTTCATAATGTCACTTTTGCGCAAAGAGCCTCAGGAGTGGGCCTTTTCTTTGCAACCCAGTGATACATGCTTCAGATCAGTGGATAGTTTTTTTTCTGCTTTGGGACTATTATATTATTATCCTGACCGTGTCGCATCAGCTGAATCTGAGTTGAGACGTTTGAAACAGGGATCAGGTAATGTGGAAAAATATTGTACTCATTTTCGTCGTTGGTCTACTCAAACAGGGTGGAACGATTCTGCTCTGAAAAGTCTATTTCTTGCTGGGCTCAATGAAAGGGTTAAAGACCTGCTAATTGCTTATCCTACACCTGAAGATTTGCAACAGGCTATGCAATTAGCTATACGGGTGGATAGGAGACTGCGTGCAAGGGTTAATGAGAGCAAATCCTCTGCTATGTCAGTTTCTGGTTATGAGAATGTGTGTACTAACAGTGGTGAACCGATGGAGATTGGATCGGTGGCACCTCGCTCTCAATAAAAAGACCGCAGATTTTTTGAAGGCTTGTGTTTCTATTGCGGAAAATCTGGTCATTTGATTAAAGGCTGTGAGCTTCGTATGAAGAAAGAAAAAAAAATGGTCAGTCATGCCCGTATTGCCTGTTTAAATTCCAAGGGTGTATTTTTAGCTGCTTCCACGATTGCTCAGGAAAAATTAATGGAATTTCGGGTGTTTGTTGATTGTGGGTCTACTCTGAATGTAATTGATGGGGGATTCTTGGAAAGACTCAATTTAAAACCCGAACCTTTATCATCCCCCATTGCTGTGGTTTCTGTGGATGGTTCCCCTTTGAAGAATATTACTCTCAAGGTCTGTGAATTTCCTCTCACTATTAATGGTGTTCACCATGAGAAATTGGATTTGGTAGTTTTGAATAACTTGCCTTCTCCAGTAATATTGGGATTGCCCTGGTTAAAATTTCACAATCCTGTACTGGATTGGTCTACCAGTGAAATTAAATCCTGGAGCCATAAATGTTATGACAAGTGTTGTAACGGGTGTATTGCAGCTTTGGATAGGGGAGAATTGCCTGTTCCTATTCAGGATTTTTGGAGAGTTTTTTCTGAGAAGGAATCGCAGGTTTTGCCTCCCCATAGAGACTATGATTGTTCTATTGAATTTGTCCCTGGAGCGACTCTTCCTAAAAGTCGTTTATTTAACCTTTCTATTCCTGAGAGGAAGGCTTTGGAGGAATACATACAGACAAGTTTGGCCGCCGGTCACATTAGGCCCTCTAAGTCTCCTGTGGCGGTTGGATTTTTTTTTGTAAAAAAAAAGGACGGCGGTTTACGTCCTTGTCTGGATTTTCGTGAGATTAACAAAATTACTGTACGCAATCCTTACCCACTGCCATTGATTCCTGATCTGTTTAACCAGTTAATGGGGGCCAAGTGGTTCTCTAAAATTGACCTTAAGGGGGCATACAATCTGTTGCGCATGAAGGAGGGTGACGAATGGAAGACTGCTTTTAACACTCCTGTGGGACATTTTGAGAATCTGGTTATGCCTTTTGGTCTTACTAATGCTCCTGCATTTTTTCAGAATCTTATTAATGACATCCTTAGACCTTTGATCGGCAAAAATGTGGTTGTGTATTTGGATGACATTTTGATTTATTCGCCGGATCTGGAGTCTCATTGGCGGAGCGTACGTGAGGTATTACAGTTATTAATGGACAATTCGCTTTTTGCTAAGCTGGAGAAATGTGAGTTCGCTGTACAGAGAATTAGTTTTTTGGGCTACATTATCTCCAGCAAAGGTTTTGAGATGGACCCAGTTAAGGTTCAGGCTGTGCAGGAATGGCCTAGGCCTATTGGTTTGAAATCGATACAGAGGTTTTTGGGTTTCGCCAATTATTACAGAAAATTCATAAAAATTTTTTCTAGTATTGTCAAACCTCTGACCGATCTCACCAGGAAAGGTGCTGATGCGGTTCAGTGGTCTTCTGAGGCCATTGAAGCTTTTGTGTATCTCAAGGAGAGGTTTACCTCTGCTCCCATCCTTATGCAGCCTGATGTGACTAAGCCGTTTTTGGTTGAGGTTGATGCTTCCTCTGTGGGGATTGGCGCAGTATTGTCTCAGGATAACGGGGATGGATTACATCCCAGTGCCTTTTTTTCAAAAAATTTTTCGGAGACTGAACTGAATTACGATATTGGTAATCGTGAATTATTGGCTATTAAACTCGCATTTGAAGACTGGCGCCACTTCTTGGAAGGTCCGGAATTTCCCGTTCAGGTTCTTATGGATCATAAAAATCTGATATATCTTGATGCTGCCAAGCGCCTGAATGCCCGTCAGGCTAGGTGGGCACTGTTTTTCTCGCATCCTTAACTCTAGACGGTATAGAGGTAGTTTGCAGTATCTTGTGGCCTGGAAAGGTTTCGGTCCCGAGGATAACTCTTGGGTGAGGTCGGATGATGTTTCCGCGTCCAGACTTATCAGAGCGTTTCACAGGAGATTTCCTGATAAGCCTGGTCCTAGGGGATCCGGAAGATCCTCTTAGAAGGGGGGGTACTGTTAGAACCTTGCTCTTAGGTTTTTTCCTTTGCTGGTCACATGACCTTGTTGGCCTATTTAATCCTGCTCCGCCCTTCTGGCTTTGCTGGACTTCATTGTATAACTACTTTCTAGCTAGCCTGTGCTCTGTATCTAACTCTGTTAGTTTGCTTGGTCTACGGACCTCTGTGTTCTATGGGTTTTGTTTGTTCGTCTGTCTGCTACTATTTCTGTTAGGAGGTGTCCCATTTTCCTCCCTGTCCTTAGTGCTTGTAGGGATTCCTTCCCCACATCTATAGGTCTCCGTACAGACTAGCTTTGGACTTTAGCAGGTCTGATCGCAGGATCAGGTTCCCTGTTACATCGTAGGGATCAAGCTGAGTTCTATCGTAGGGACAGATCTCCTCTCTTTCCTTAGCTCTGGTAGCAGAACATAACAGACAATGAGGAAGACGATGATAAGACTCAAATACCTGATTGGAGCGACAACTTTAGTTTTTTGTCAGGGCAGGAACAGGTTGGCTCTGAGGACGACGGGTGTGATAACGCACAGGGTGATGATGATGAGGTTGGAGATCCCACTTACTGTCAACCCACAGTCAGCCAAGAGATGAGGTCAGCAGAGGAGGTGGAGGAAGATGCTAGTGACGACGAGGTCAGGTTGTGCCTTCCTGGACAGAGACGTAGTACTGGAAGCACGTCAACAACTGCATCCTCAAACACAACTCTGCCTCTCACCACAAGTCGTGGTGGCTCTTCAGGTCGCATGGGTGCTAAGCCTTGCATAGCCTGGGCATTTTTTCAGATCGATAAAGATGACCCAACTCGTGTTATCTGTAACATTTGTCAGCAAAAGCTAAGTAGAGGCCAAAAAATACATAGTTTGAGTACTTCATGCATGAACCGGCACATGGACATGAAGCATAAGTTGCAGTGGGAAGCTCAGTGTGCTACAATGCGGCCTAGCCGGCCGGGCCAACCACCGTCTGCCATATCTTGTGCATCCGCGGCCTCTTCATCCTCTGTGACTGGGGGGACAGCAGTCACACCTGTTTTGGGGCGCAGACCTGCCACCTCTTTACCCGCAACAGCCAGCGTGATTGGCAGGTCATCATTTTCTTTGGAGGTGGTAACACCAGCTGGTGTTGAGCGCTGTCCGACATCGATAGCACCACCTTTGGATCAAGGCAACCTAACATGTCCGCCTGCATCTTCCTCACAGACCGGCAGTTTGCCGGGGACACCCTTATCAACTCCGTCTAAGCACAATAGCCAGCCCTCGGTCCCTCAGATGTGGACAAGTAAAAGACCATTTCCTCCTAGCCATGAGAAAGCTAAGAGGTTGAATTTCACCATCTGCAAGCTCTTGGCTACAGAAATGCTGCCTTTCCGCCTGGTGGACACAGAGGATTTTCGAGACCTTATGTCCGTCGCAGTGCCCCAGTACCAGATGCCCAGTCGGCACTACTTCTCAAAGAAAGGTGTGCCTGCGCTCCACCAGCATGTCGCACACAACATCACCGCTTCTTTGAGAAACTCTGTGTGTGACAGGGTGCATTTCACCACAGACACTTGGACGAGTAGGCATGGACAGGGGCGTTACATGTCGCTGACTGGGCACTGGGTAACTATGGTGACAGCAGGACAAGGGGCTGCTGTCCAAGTCTTGCCGTCCCCACGAGTTGTGCGTCAATCCTCTTTATGTCAAAGTTCCTCCACTGCTTCTGCCTCCTCAACCTCCTCTCGGTCTTCCACCTGCACCCAAAGCCTGTCTGGTCATGCCACAAGCTTTCTAACTGCGCAGAAGGGATCCTGCACACCTCCTTACTATGCTGGCAGTAGGGTTCAACGTCATCAGGCGGTTTTTACATTGAAATGTCTGGGAAATGTGAGTCACACAGCTGAGGAGTTGTGGTCAGCTCTGGAGAACCAATTTCATGAATGGTTATCTCCACTGGACCTGAAACCAGGGAAGGCCGTGTGCGACAATGCTGCAAACCTGGGTTCGGCCCTTCGCCGGGGCAACGTCACACACGTGCCTTGTATGGCTCACGTGTTGAACCTGGTTGTCCAGCAATTTTTAGCCCACTATCCCAGACTAGATGGCCTTCTGCAGAGGGCACGGTCGCTGTGTGCTCACTTTCGCCGTTCGCAGCCCGCAGCTCAGCGACTTACATCTCTACAGAAGTCGTTGGGCCTGCCACTTCACCGGCTAAAATGCGATGTGCCTACCCGGTGGAATTCAACTCTGCACATGTTGCAGCGACTGTGGCAGCACCGACAAGCCCTGGTGCAATACGTTCTGACGTATAGCCTGGGCCAACGAGATCCAGAGGTGGGGCAAATCACGCTGGAGGAGTGGTCTCAGATCAGGGACCTATGCACCCTTCTGCACAGTTTTGAAATGGCGACGAAGATGTTTAGTGCTGACGATGCCATTATCAGCATGACTATTCCGGTGATTTACATGCTGGAGCACATGTTAAACAGAATTCGGAGTCAGGTGGTGGCACAAGAGGAGGTGGAGGAAGTAGAGGAGGAGGAGTTGTATGCGGAAGGGCTAACATCTGCAAGGTCCAGACGGTCGGCAGCACCAAGGCGGCAGGCATGTGAGGGTGGGGGAGATGGTTTTACCAGGGCGCATGGTAGCAGCCAAACTAGTGAGGAAGGTGCAGGAGCCCAGGAAGAAGTGGAGGACGAACTGATGGAAGACTCATCAGATGAGGGAGACCTTGATCACATTTCTGTTGTGCGAGGTTGGGGGGAGAGGACAGAGGAAGGAAGCATGATTGTTACCTCGCCACCAACACAACAGGGACTTGGTGCTCCTGGAGGCGCAACACACATGAGTGCCTTCTTGCTGCACTACCTGCAACATGACCCTCGAATTGTGAGAATTAGAAATAATCCTGACTACTGGGTTGCCACACTGTTAGATCCCCGGTACAAAAGTAAATTTGCAGAAATTATTCCTGCCATAGAAAGGGATGCACGCATGCAGGAGTATCAGCAGAGACTGTTGCAGAATCTTACATGTGCTTTTCCACAAAATACCAGTGGTGCACGTAGTGAATCTCACAGTTCCAACTTGCCAACCGTGGGACCGTCAAGTGTTCAGCACTCAAACCGTAACAGAACCACAGTATCTGCTGGTAACATCAATTTTGCGGAATCATTTCACCACTTTTTTAGCCCATCCTTTGCAAGGCCACAGGAGACAAGAAGTCTGACACATAGTCAACGCCTAGAGACGATGGTACAGGAGTATCTCCAAGTAAACATTGAAGCCACGACTGTGTCACTGGACCCTTGCTCTTTTTGGGCTTCCAATCTGGATAAATGGCCGGAGCTAGCCACTTACGCCTTGGAGATCTTGTCATGCCCCGCAGCCAGCGTTCTGTCTGAACGTGTGTTCAGCGCTGCTGGTGGTGTGCTGACAGATAAGCGCACGCGGCTCTCCACTGATAATGTAGACAGACTCACGTTCATAAAGATGAACAAATCATGGATCCGAAACGACTTTTCTACCCCTGTGTCATCCTGGGGAGAGTAAAAGCTTGATGATTGGTTAAAATCACCCTACCAACCGTTTTAAGCTTTCAAATTACTAATCATGTTTATCTGTATCTTGGCTGGAAAATAATTTGGGCTTTGTAGCAGTGTGCAGCACTGATTCTATTAGGCCATCTATAATAAGCTCCACCAGATTTAAAATTACTAATCATGTTTATCTGTATCTTGACTGGAAAATAATTTGGGCTTTGTAGCAGTGTGCAGCACTGATCCTATTAGGCCATCTATACTAAAGCTTCACCAGATTTAAAATTAATAATAATTTTTAGCTGCATCTAGCCCGGAAAATAATTTTGGGGCTCCGAGATGCGCAAGACACATAAGTGCCTTCTTGCTGCACTACCTGCAGCATGACCCTCATATTGTCAGAATTCGAAGTAATCATGACTACTGGGTTGCCACACTCTTAGATCCCCCAAACTTTTCGATCAACCTTTTCATTTTAATAAAGACCAAAAAAATGGTCATTTTTGAAATTATAAGCATTAGCAGGTTGTTAGAAACTGAAATCAAACAGTTTTCAACTCAAAACTTTATTCTAGGTGATGTTACATTTTCACATAGGACCCCTTGTTCGAAAGGAGCTTCTGAACTCTCTCGTCCATTGAATTTGTCAGGTTTTGGATGGTTTCTGCTTCAATTGTTTTGCATGAGGACAGAATACCCTCCCAGAGCTGTTGCTTAGATGTGAACTGCCTCCCGCCATCATAGACACTCCTTTTGATGATGCTCCAAAGGTTCTGAATGGGGTAGAGGTCAGGGGAGCATGGGGGGTCACACCATAAGTTTGTCCCCTTTTATGCCCATATCAGCCAGAGATGCAGATGTTTTATGTGCAGCATGAGATGGTGCATTATCATGCAGAAAAATGATCTTGCTGTGAAATACACGGTTCTTCTTCTTGAACCATGGCAGGAAGTGCTGTTTGAGAAAATCCACATACATTATGGAGTTCATCTTTAGCGCCTTCAGGGATCCTAAAGGGGCCGACAATCTCTCTCCCCATGATTCCAGCCCAAAACATTACTCCACCTCCTCCTTGTTGGCGCTGTAGCCGTGTTTGCGTGGGGTGTCCATCAACCAGCCATCCTCCACTCCATCCATCTGGACCATCGAGCGCTGCACGGCACTCATCCGTGAACAAAACAGTTTTGAAATCAGTCTTCATGTAATGTTTGGCCCACTGGAGCCGTTTCTGCTTGTGTGAAGTGGATAGAGGAGGTCGACAGGATGGCATATGCACAGCTGCAAACCTCTGAAGGACCCTGCATCTGGTTGTTCGGGGGACGTTGGAGGCACAAGCAGCTTCAAAAACTTGTCTGCTGCTATGACAAGGCTTTTTTGCCGCTGCTCTTTCAACCTGACGTAATTGCCTGTAGGAAAGAGTCCTCAATTTGCCCTTATCAGCATGCACACGTGTGTACTGTGAATCAGCTACATACTTCTTGATTGCCAAGACACTTCATCCTGATCATCGCACAATGTTGATTGTAGTCATGCCTTGACCTAAACACTCCACAATTTGTTGCTTCTCAGCAGCCGACACATCCTTTTTCTTTCCCATTTTGGCAGAAAATGTAGGCTGCTTAATAATGTGAGAGAGCCTTCTTAAGTAGTCTTGCCTTTCATTGGACACACCTGCCAAACGAATTAGCACAGGTGTCTGCAATTGCTTACAGTGATATAAAGAGCCCTGACACACATCACCATCAATGAGTTTAACTGACAAACAAACAAATTCTTCCCTTATCACTCCTAAACACTTTTTGCATAATAATTTGGAACACAGTGTAAATGTGCTTTTCCACAAAACACCAGTGGTTCACGTAGTGAATCTTACAGTTCTAACTTGCCAACCGTGGTCTGTATGGAGTTGTTCAATAAAGGGCCCAAAATTAAGATAACATAGATGGGAGAGGTCTCTATGAATAGGAATTCCTAAGTATTTGATACCCTGTGAGGGCCAGGCAAAGGGAAATTTGGACTGGATGGAATCCTATATGGATTTGGCGAGGGAGACATCGAGGGCCTCAGACTTCGCTGCATTGATTTTAAAATTTGACCATGTAACAAAGTGATCTATTTCAGCCATAACATCATGGATGGATATATGTGATTGAGTGATATATACTAGGACATCATCAGCAAATAGAGAGCACTTGTACTCGGTGCCTCCCACCTCAATCCACCTAATATTGGGGTTATGGCGAATTGATGAGAGCAGGTGCTCCGTCACTAGGATGTATAAGAGAGGGGACAGAGGACATCCCTGCCTTGTCCCATTGGTGATTGTGAAAGGTGATGAAAATGTTCTGATGCACCCCCTGGGCCTTGGGACATCCGGAGCCGGACCCTTTTTGGTGGATGCTGGTGGTTGTAGTCTTCGTGGCGGCGACCCGGTTCCGTGGCTCAGGGTGGTCAAACCAGTGGCGGAACTATTTATGTGGTTTTGATGTTTAAATGTCCGACTACGCCACCTGTGGATTGCGATCAGAGTGAACCGCCGCTACAGGGCAGACCGCTGAGGCTGGTGTTGTGGGTGCAGCAGAGCGTAGCATAACTTTGGAGCGCTTCACAGGACCCCCTTTGTGTGTCCTTTGTCTGGCCTTTCTTACCAACACTTCTGTCCGGCTGCCTCGGGCCTCCTCTTGGTAAACTTGGCGCCAGTTTCCCTGACCCTATGTGGTGCCTTCCTAGTGGGTGTAGCGAGGGGCTGCGCCACATAAAATGTCAGAGCCTCCGGTTTCTAGCTGAGGGTCGTTTCCTGCCTCCACTAGTTCGGGGACCGGTCTCCCCCTTTGGCCTGACCCCTCCACGCAGGTGGATTCGGGCGTGCGGTGGCGACTCGCCCGTCCGCACCCCTGGGATCCCTTCATTCCTCGTTCCTGGAGCCTTCTCCGCTCCATTTCCTTCCTTCTCCCTCTTCCAGGCCTGGGCCTCTGTTACTAGGCCCGCCTCCGGAGCAGAGCTCATGCAGAGCCCCTGCTCCCTGCCACTTCTGCTCAGACTTCTCTGCACTGAACTAAGATGGTGCCCACCTTTTATACTCCCTTCTCAATGCACCCAGGAACTGCTTCCTCCCTGCTCCTGCACTACAGGGTTCCCCTTCCTCAGTGTTCCCTCCCCCCACTCCAGCCAGGGACAGGGACTGTCGTGCCCATCTCAGGGGCATATTGGTCGCCCTGCCCCACGGCAATGTGGTGTAATGCATGCAGGTGTCGGGTCCTGATCCACACTCCATTCTTACCTGAGAGTGAGATATCACACCTCTGGGTGAGGTGCAATACCTCTGTAGCAACCGAGCCCTCAGGGTGCTACAGTTCCATTTATCTTCAGCCTAGGTGACGTATTGTGATACAGGGCCGTGATTTTGGCTATAAAAGGGTCCCCTAGACCCCTACCCCAAGCTTTTTAAGAGAATCATATATGGCGTGCCAGGAGACTCTATGGAATGCTTTCTCAGCATCCAACGAGAGTATCTAATTACAAATTTTTAACTGCATCTAGCCCAGGAAATACTTTGTGCCTAGTAGCAGTGTCTGCTAGTCAGCGGATTATCCCGGCTGTTAAGCAAGCTACACCACCTGTAGTTTGGACACTTAATTTTTTCAAAGGAAATGCTTCGGGACCACGGGATACTCAGTGAAGAGCATCAGGAGGCACCCCAAGGCATAGGGGCTGGGACTGGCAGTAGGATGCCTTGCGGTGGACAGCCGAGCTCGATCCTTATAAAAGCTTTTTAACTGCAGCAGCTTTAGTGGACGCTACTGGAGCTGGAATTACGCGGCTGCTGGCATGAGACTTGCCCTCCAATAGATCCTTGTAAATGGATTTAAAGTGTATTCATTCAAATTAGAGAGACAATTTAAATTAAAAAGCTTAGAGCTGCCTCCACCACAGGGGGGCTCGCTCGACCCACCAGCGGACAGGCACCAGTATTGGGAGAGGGGGGCTGGCAATCAGGGTTCACCGCGGCTCTGGCACAAACCCGGCGACACGGAGGTGGCACGGGCAGGAGCGGACTGGCCGTGTCGGCTTCTCACTTTTTGGATTTTAGAAGGGCATGACATGCCTATATCTGTGTCTCCCCCTCCTTTTACTCCTCCACCTCTTTTATTTTCGCATGACTATATGTACTTGTCACTTTTCCATGTGTTAGTTATGTCTTCTGAGCAGTTTGTCAGCTTTTGGACACCTTTGAAGGTGTTTTCTATGTGTTTCTATGTGTTTTTGTTTGCCTGCCATTGGTTTTAACGGTGTTCGAAGGTGTTCGACGAACAGTTCGACGAACAGTTCGGCGAACACACGGGTGTTCGACGAACCAAACCGAACTCGAACACTACGGGGGTGGCTCAACACTACTAAATATCAAGGACTCATTGGGCGAATCGCTCTGGAACTGAAATCGGAATGCTCACTGACATATGCCCTAACTGAAAGTCTGAAAAAATGACTAAGCCCAAAAAAAAAAATTTTTCAACTTTTTTCAATTTTACCCCCGTGGGATATATATTCTACCCACACACATTTGGAACTCTCCTGGGGTACCCTCACACATATTATTCCCTCATTTAGTGGATATTTTCACAAAAAAGTGAAATTTTCAAACATCCAAAATATTTGCTGAAAACTACTAAATATCAAGGACTCATTGGGCGAATCGCTCTGGTACTGAAATCGGAATGCTCACTGACATTTCCCCTATCTGAAAGTCTGATAAACGCCGGAAAAATGACTAAGTCCAAAAAAAATTTTTTTTCAACTTTTTTCAATTTTACCCCCCGTGTGATATATATTCTACCACACACATTTGGAACTCTCCTGGGGTACCTTCACACATATTATTCCCTCATTTAGTGGATATTTTCACAAAAAAGTGAAATTTTCAAAAATCCAAAATATTGGCTGAAAACGACTAAATATCAAGGACTCATTGGGCGAATCGCCTTGGAATTGAAATCGGTATGCTCAATGACATTTGCTCTATATGAAAGTCTGATAAACGCCCGAAAAATGACTAAGTCCAAAAAAAAAATTTTTTCCTCTTTTTTCAATTTTACCCCCCGTGTGATATATATTCTACCCACACACATTTGGAACTCTCCTGGGGTACCCTCACACATATTATTCCCTCATTTAGTGGATATTTTCACAAAAAACTGAAATTTTCAAAAATCCAGAAAATTGCCTGAAAACGACGAAATATCAAGGACTCATAGGGCGAATCACTCTGGAACTGAAATCGGAACGCTCACTGACATTTCCCGGATCTGAAAGTCTGATAAATGCTGGAAAAATGACAGTCCAAAAAAAATTTTTTTCAACTTTTTTCAATTTTACCCCCGTGGGATTTATATTCTACCCACACACATTTGGAACTCTCCTGGGGTACCCTCACACATATTATTCCCTTATTTATTGGATATTTTCACAAAAAAGTGAAATTTTAAAAAATCAAAAATATTGGCTGAAAACTACTAAATATCAAGAACTCATTGGGCGAATCGCTCTGGAACTGAAATCGGAATGCTCACTGACATTTCTCCTATCTGAAAGTCTGATAAACGCCGGAAAAATGACTAAGTCCAAAAAAAAAAATGTTTTCAACTGTTTTCAATTTTACCCCCGTGGGATATATATTCTACCCACACACATTTGGAACTATCCTGGGGTACCCTCACACATATTATTCGCTCATTTAGTGGATATTTTCACAAAAAAGTGACATTTTTGAAAAATCCAGAAATTGTCGGAAAATGACTTATTGTCAAGGACTCATTGAGCGAATCGCTCTGGAACTGAAATCGGAATGCTCACTGACATTTCTCCTATCTGAAAGTCTGATAAACGCCGGAAAAATGACTAAGCCCAAAAAAAATTTTTTTTCAACTTTTTTCAATTTTACCCCCGTGGGATATATATTCTACCCACACACATTTGGAACTCTCCTGGGGAACCCTCACACATATTATTCCCTCATTTAGTGGATATTTTCACAAAAAAGTGAAATTTTCAAAAATCCAAAATATTGGCTGAAAACGACTAAATATCAAGGACTCATTGGGCGAATCGCTCTGGAACTGAAATCGGAATGCTCACTGACATATGCCCTATCTGAAAGTCTGAAAAAATGACTAAACCCAAAAAAAAAATTTTTTCAACTTTTTTCAATTTTACCCCCGTGGGATATATATTCTACCCACACACATTTGGAACTCTCCTGGGGTACCCTCACACATATTATTCCCTCATTTAGTGGATATTTTCACAAAAAAGTGAAATTTTCAAAAATCAAAAGTATTGGCTGAAAACGACTAAATATTAGAGATGAGCGTTGTTCTACTCGAACTGTTCGCCAATCTCAAATTCGAGCTGTTTTGGGCGGTGTTCGAGCCGTTCGGCGAACACGAACAATTTGAGAAAAATTCGGCTGTTCGAGGTTATGTTCGATAACTGTTCGTGCACCAAAATCATAACTGGATTTTTTCTCAGTAATGATGAAAATTAATGTTAATACGCAGTTTAAGTGTACAGCGGGGTGAGGGGAGGGGCAGGGGATGGATCTCTGCAGGAACAATGAAGATCTCCTTTTTTTTTTCTCTTTCCCGCATTTGCAGTGGGGAGGTGCAATCTGTCAGCCTATCAGCAGCGCACACACGGAGCGAAGTGCTTTTTTTCACACAAGCAAGGGCATGTGTCATTGGCAGTGTATGTCACATGTCCTTGCCCTATAAGACCAAGCCATTTTCCCCGTCGCCACCATTATCTCACTGCTGCAGCTGCATGTTAGACGGCACCGCTGTTGCTGTGTGCGCTATACCTTGTTAATTTCAAGCCAATTTTCGCACAAATCTACAGATAGCTTGGGAGTAGGGAATAGTTGTGATTGCAGTCCTTTTAAGTACTAGGTTACAGCATTTCCTACGACTTTTATCAGGCAGGTCTGTGCTCTTAAATAGATAGATTGTGGGAGTAAAGACTAATTGTAATTGGAGTCCTTTTCAGGACTAGGTTACATCAGTTCCTATCAGTTTTTGCCAGGCAGGTCTGTGCCAGTGCTGTGCAAGTTTTTTTCACAGCATTTGGCTGAATCTAGCAAAGCTAATCCTTTTTGGCCTATTGCAGAGTGTGTTAGTCAGTGGAGTAGCCTATCTGTGTTGCAAGATATACCACCTGTGTATAGAATACCAATTTTTTTACTGCACCTAGTGAAGTAAAATCTTTTGGGCATAGCATCATTCTATTAGTCCATCTATACTGACCTCCATCAGGTTGCAAACTGCATATATTTTTTTCTTCATCTACCTCTGAAAAAATATTGGGCTTCTAGCTGTGTGTGGGACTTGTTGTATTAATCCATCTATACAGACCTCCATCAGGTTGCAAACTGAATATATTTTTTTCTGCATCTACCTCTGAAAAAATATTGGGCTTCTAGCTGTGTGTGGGACTTGTTCTATTAATCCATCTATACAGACCTCCATCAGGTTGCAAACTGAATATATTTTTTTCTGCATCTACCTCTGAAAAAATATTGGGCTTCTAGCTGTGTGTGGGACTTGTTCTATTAATCCATCTATACAGACCTCCATCAGGTTGCAAACTGAATATATTTTTTTTTGCATTTACCTCTGAAAAAATATTGGGCTTCTAGCTGTGAGTGGGACTTGTTGTATTAGTCCATCTATACTGACCTCCATCAGGTTGCAAACTGAATATATTTTTTTCTGCATCTACCTCTGAAAAAATATTGGGCTTCTAGCTGTGTGTGGGACTTGTTCTATTAATCCATCTATACAGACCTCCATCAGGTTGCAAACTGAATATATTTTTTTCTGCATCTACCTCTGAAAAAATATTGGGCTTCTAGCTGTGTGTGGGACTTGTTCTATTAATCCATCTATACAGACCTCCATCAGGTTGCAAACTGAATATATTTTTTTCTGCATCTACCTCTGAAAAAATATTGGGCTTCTAGCTGTTTGTGGGACTTGTTGTATTAGTCCATCTATACTGACCTCCATCAGGTTGCAAACTGAATATATTTTTTTCTGCATCTACCTCTGAAAAAATATTGGGCTTCTAGCTGTGTGTGGGACTTGTTGTATTAATCCATCTATACAGACCTCCATCAGGTTGCAAACTGAATATATTTTTTTCTGCATCTACCTCTGAAAAAATATTGGGCTTCTAGCTGTGTGTGGGACTTGTTCTATTAATCCATCTATACAGACCTCCATCAGGTTGCAAACTGAATATTTTTTTTTCTGCATCTACCTCTGAAAAAATATTGGGCTTCTAGCTGTGTGTGGGACTTGTTGTATTAATCCATCTATACAGACCTCCATCAGGTTGCAAACTGAATATATTTTTTTCTGCATCTACCTCTGAAAAAATATTGGGCTTCTAGCTGTGTGTGGGACTTGTTCTATTAATCCATCTATACAGACCTCCATCAGGTTGCAAACTGAATATATTTTTTTCTGCATCTACCTCTGAAAAAATATTGGGCTTCTAGCTGTGTGTGGGACTTGTTCTATTAATCCATCTATACAGACCTCCATCAGGTTGCAAACTGAATATATTTTTTTCTGCATCTACCTCTGAAAAAATTTGGGCTTCTAGCTGTGTGTGGGACTTGTTGTATTAGTCCATCTATACTGACCTCCATCAGGTTGCAAACTGAATATATTTTTTTCTGCATCTACCTCTGAAAAAATATTGGGCTTCTAGCTGTGTGTGGGACTTGTTCTATTAATCCATCTATACAGACCTCCATCAGGTTGCAAACTGAATATATTTTTTTCTGCATCTACCTCTGAAAAAATATTGGGCTTCTAGCTGTGTGTGGGACTTGTTCTATTAATCCATCTATACAGACCTCCATCAGGTTGCAAACTGAATATATTTTTTTCTGCATCTACCTCTGAAAAAATATTGGGCTTCTAGCTGTGTGTGGGACTTGTTGTATTAGTCCATCTATACTGACCTCCATCAGGTTGCAAACTGAATATATTTTTTTCTGCATCTACCTCTGAAAAAATATTTGGCCTTCTAGCACTGTGTGGGACTTTCTCTATTAGTCGATCTATACTGACCTCCATCAGGTTGCAAATGAAAAATAATTTTTATCTGCATCTAGCTCTGAAAAAATATTTGGCCTTCTAGCAGTGTGTGGGACTTTCTCTATTAGTCCATCTATACTGACCTCCATCAGGTTGCAAATTAAAAATAATTTTTATCTGCATCTAGCTCTGAAAAAATATTTGGCCTTCTAGCAGTGTGTGGGACTTTCTCTATTAGTCCATCTATACTGACCTCCATCAGGTTGCAAATTAAAAATAATTTTTATCTGCATCTAGCTCTGAAAAAATATTTGGCCTTCTAGCAGTGTGTGGGACTTTCTCTATTAGTCCATCTATACTGACCTCCATCAGGTTGCAAATTAAAAATAATTTTTATCTGCACCTAGCTCTGAAAAAATATTTGGCCTTCTAGCAGTGTGTGGGACTTTCTCTATTAGTCCATCTATACTGACCTCCATCAGGTTGCAAATTGAATATAATTTTTTTCTGCATCTAACCCAGCCAATAGTTTTGGCCTAATACCACAGTTTGGCCACTCAGCTCTGCTCGGTTCCCATCAATTGTTTTTTGGTGCAAACAACTCCAGAGTTGTTAATTAGTTAACCACCAAAATGAGTGGAAAAAGGCCTGCTGCTGGTGGAAAGGGGAATAGGCGTGTTGGGAAGGGGAAAAAAGGTTGTGTCCGTGGGGTAGGTGTTAAAGCAACAGTAACATCTGCAGAAGAAAGACCATCTTCCAGCCAAACTAAAATATCTACTTCTTTTAGCGGACAATGTGATAAGATCCCTTTCTTACGGCCACGCCAATCGCTACAAATTCCAGATGAGGCACAAAAACAGCAGGTGCTTCAACGGATATCAAGTGCTCCTTTAAGTGGGCTCTCCTCCACATCAACTTCAACATCACAAATACTCCAGTCCTCAAAGGTGTCACCCCAATCGCACTTGCTTCCTCGCAGCTCCCAAATCTCCAGCTGCCCGTCTGAGTATGAGGTAGAACAGATGGTTGAGTCTGCAGAGCTGTTTACTCATACTATAGCCTGGGAATCAGAGGTCGACTCCAGCGCTTCTGTGAATCCAGACGAGGAAATGATCTGCACTGATGCCCAGAATCTTTATGAGTCGGATCCAGGACCAGACGCAGAAGGTTTTGACCATAATGTAGACCCTCATTCCCAAACTGTAACTCCTGTTGGTGGAGACAATGTTAGAACCTTGCTCTTAGGTTTTTTCCTTTGCTGGTCACATGACCTTGTTGGCCTATTTAATCCTGCTCCGCCCTTCTGGCTTTGCTGGACTTCATTGTATAACTACTTTCTAGCTAGCCTGTGCTCTGTATCTAACTCTGTTAGTTTGCTTGGTCTACGGACCTCTGTGTTCTATGTGTTTTGTTTGTTCGTCTGTCTGCTACTATTTCTGTTAGGAGGTGTCCCATTTTCCTCCCAGTCCTTAGTGCTTGTAGGGATTCCTTCCCCACATCTATAGGTCTCTGTACAGACTAGCTTAGGACTTTAGCAGGTCTGATCGCAGGATCAGGTTCCCTGATATATCGTAGGGATCAAGCTGAGTTCTATCGTAGAGACAGATCTCCTCTCTTTCCTTAGCTCTGGTAGCAGAACATAACAGTAAGTCCAGCCCGCAAATTCTCTAAGGAAAGATTTTTTCTGTTCCATCATGGTGTCGGTTCAGGATTTGGCTCATCGCCTGCAGGGACTCTCTCTGGAGGTGGCCGAGCTCCGTCAGCACGTGAGTAACTGTCCTGGAGCACATTTCTTGGAGCCTAAGGTATGTTTGCCGGATTTATTTTTTGGTGAACACTGAGAAATTTTTTCATTTAAAAATGCTTGCTTATTGTATTTTCGTTTGAGACCCAAGTCCTCTGGGGATGAATCCCAGCGCATAGGGTTCATAATGTCACTTTTGCGCAAAGAGCCTCAGGAGTGGGCCTTTTCTTTGCAACCCAGTGATACATGCTTCAGATCAGTGGATAGTTTTTTTTCTGCTTTGGGACTATTATATGATTATCCTGACCGTGTCGCATCAGCTGAATCTGAGTTGAGACGTTTGAAACAGGGATCAGGTAATGTGGAAAAATATTGTACTCATTTCCGTCGTTGGTCTACTCAAACAGGGTGGAACGATTCTGCTCTGAAAAGTCTATTTCTTGCTGGGCTCAATGAAAGGGTTAAAGACCTGCTAATTGCTTATCCTACACCTGAAGATTTGCAACAGGCTATGCAATTAGCTATACGGGTGGATAGGAGACTGCGTGCAAGGGTTAATGAGAGCAAATCCTCTGCTATGTCAGTTTCTGGTTATGAGAATGTGTGTACTAACAGTGGTGAACCGATGGAGATTGGATCGGTGGCACCTCGCTCTCAATAAAAAGACCGCAGATTTTTTGAAGGCTTGTGTTTCTATTGCGGAAAATCTGGTCATTTGATTAAAGGCTGTGAGCTTCGTATGAAGAAAGAAAAAAAAATGGTCAGTCATGCCCGTATTGCCTGTTTAAATTCCAAGGGTGTATTTTTAGCTGCTTCCACGATTGCTCAGGAAAAATTAATGGAATTTCGGGTGTTTGTTGATTGTGGGTCTACTCTGAATGTAATTGATGGGGGATTCTTGGAAAGACTCAATTTAAAACCCGAACCTTTATCATCCCCCATTGCTGTGGTTTCTGTGGATGGTTCCCCTTTGAAGAATATTACTCTCAAGGTCTGTGAATTTCCTCTCACTATTAATGGTGTTCACCATGAGAAATTGGATTTGGTAGTTTTGAATAACTTGCCTTCTCCAGTAATATTGGGATTGCCCTGGTTAAAATTTCACAATCCTGTACTGGATTGGTCTACCAGTGAAATTAAATCCTGGAGCCATAAATGTTATGACAAGTGTTGTAACGGGTGTATTGCAGCTTTGGATAGGGGAGAATTGCCTGTTCCTATTCAGGATTTTTGGAGAGTTTTTTCTGAGAAGGAATCGCAGGTTTTGCCTCCCCATAGAGACTATGATTGTTCTATTGAATTTGTCCCTGGAGCGACTCTTCCTAAAAGTCGTTTATTTAACCTTTCTATTCCTGAGAGGAAGGCTTTGGAGGAATACATACAGACAAGTTTGGCCGCCGGTCACATTAGGCCCTCTAAGTCTCCTGTGGCGGTTGGATTTTTTTTTGTAAAAAAAAAGGACGGCGGTTTACGTCCTTGTCTGGATTTTCGTGAGATTAACAAAATTACTGTACGCAATCCTTACCCACTGCCATTGATTCCTGATCTGTTTAACCAGTTAATGGGGGCCAAGTGGTTCTCTAAAATTGACCTTAAGGGGGCATACAATCTGTTGCGCATGAAGGAGGGTGACGAATGGAAGACTGCTTTTAACACTCCTGTGGGACATTTTGAGAATCTGGTTATGCCTTTTGGTCTTACTAATGCTCCTGCATTTTTTCAGAATCTTATTAATGACATCCTTAGACCTTTGATCGGCAAAAATGTGGTTGTGTATTTGGATGACATTTTGATTTATTCGCCGGATCTGGAGTCTCATTGGCGGAGCGTACGTGAGGTATTACAGTTATTAATGGACAATTCGCTTTTTGCTAAGCTGGAGAAATGTGAGTTCGCTGTACAGAGAATTAGTTTTTTGGGCTACATTATCTCCAGCAAAGGTTTTGAGATGGACCCGGTTAAGGTTCAGGCTGTGCAGGAATGGCCTAGGCCTATTGGTTTGAAATCGATACAGAGGTTTTTGGGTTTCGCCAATTATTACAGAAAATTCATAAAAATTTTTTCTAGTATTGTCAAACCTCTGACCGATCTCACCAGGAAAGGTGCTGATGCGGTTCAGTGGTCTTCTGAGGCCATTGAAGCTTTTGTGTATCTCAAGGAGAGGTTTACCTCTGCTCCCATCCTTATGCAGCCTGATGTGACTAAGCCGTTTTTGGTTGAGGTTGATGCTTCCTCTGTGGGGGTTGGCGCAGTATTGTCTCAGGATAACGGGGATGGATTACATCCCTGTGCCTTTTTTTCAAAAAAATTTTCGGAGACTGAACTGAATTACGATATTGGTAATCGGGAATTATTGGCTATTAAACTCGCATTTGAAGACTGGCGCCACTTCTTGGAAGGTCCGGAATTTCCCGTTCAGGTTCTTACGGATCATAAAAATCTGATATATCTTGATGCTGCCAAGCGCCTGAATGCCCGTCAGGCTAGGTGGGCACTGTTTTTCTCGCATCCTTAACTCTAGACGGTATAGAGGTAGTTTGCAGTATCTTGTCGCCTGGAAAGGTTTCGGTCCCGAGGATAACTCTTGGGTGAGGTCGGATGATGTTTCCGCGTCCAGACTTATCAGAGCGTTTCACAGGAGATTTCCTGATAAGCCTGGTCCTAGGGGATCCGGAAGATCCTCTTAGAAGGGGGGGTACTGTTAGAACCTTGCTCTTAGGTTTTTTCCTTTGCTGGTCACATGACCTTGTTGGCCTATTTAATCCTGCTCCGCCCTTCTGGCTTTGCTGGACTTCATTGTATAACTACTTTCTAGCTAGCCTGTGCTCTGTATCTAACTCTGTTAGTTTGCTTGGTCTACGGACCTCTGTGTTCTATGGGTTTTGTTTGTTCGTCTGTCTGCTACTATTTCTGTTAGGAGGTGTCCCATTTTCCTCCCTGTCCTTAGTGCTTGTAGGGATTCCTTCCCCACATCTATAGGTCTCCGTACAGACTAGCTTAGGACTTTAGCAGGTCTGATCGCAGGATCAGGTTCCCTGTTACATCGTAGGGATCAAGCTGAGTTCTATCGTAGGGACAGATCTCCTCTCTTTCCTTAGCTCTGGTAGCAGAACATAACAGACAATGAGGAAGACGATGATAAGACTCAAATACCTGATTGGAGCGACAACTTTAGTTTTTTGTCAGGGCAGGAACAGGTTGGCTCTGAGGACGACGGGTGTGATAACGCACAGGGTGATGATGATGAGGTTGGAGATCCCACTTACTGTCAACCCACAGTCAGCCAAGAGATGAGGTCAGCAGAGGAGGTGGAGGAAGATGCTAGTGACGACGAGGTCAGGTTGTGCCTTCCTGGACAGAGACGTAGTACTGGAAGCACGTCAACAACTGCATCCTCAAACACAACTCTGCCTCTCACCACAAGTCGTGGTGGCTCTTCAGGTCGCATGGGTGCTAAGCCTTGCATAGCCTGGGCATTTTTTCAGATCGATAAAGATGACCCAACTCGTGTTATCTGTAACATTTGTCAGCAAAAGCTAAGTAGAGGCCAAAAAATACATAGTTTGAGTACTTCATGCATGAACCGCCACATGGACATGAAGCATAAGTTGCAGTGGGAAGCTCAGTGTGCTACAATGCGGCCTAGCCGGCCGGGCCAACCACCGTCTGCCATATCTTGTGCATCCGCGGCCTCTTCATCCTCTGTGACTGGGGGGACAGCAGTCACACCTGTTTTGGGGCGCAGACCTGCCACCTCTTTACCCGCAACAGCCAGCGTGATTGGCAGGTCATCATTTTCTTTGGAGGTGGTAACACCAGCTGGTGTTGAGCGCTGTCCGACATCGATAGCACCACCTTTGGATCAAGGCAACCTAACATGTCCGCCTGCATCTTCCTCACAGACCGGCAGTTTGCCGGGGACACCCTTATCAACTCCGTCTAAGCACAATAGCCAGTCCTCGGTCCCTCAGATGTGGACAAGTAAAAGACCATTTCCTCCTAGCCATGAGAAAGCTAAGAGGTTGAATTTCACCATCTGCAAGCTCTTGGCTACAGAAATGCTGCCTTTCCGCCTGGTGGACACAGAGGATTTTCGAGACCTTATGTCCGTCGCAGTGCCCCAGTACCAGATGCCCAGTCGGCACTACTTCTCAAAGAAAGGTGTGCCTGCGCTCCACCAGCATGTCGCACACAACATCACCGCTTCTTTGAGAAACTCTGTGTGTGACAGGGTGCATTTCACCACAGACACTTGGACGAGTAGGCATGGACAGGGGCGTTACATGTCGCTGACTGGGCACTGGGTAACTATGGTGACAGCAGGACAAGGGGCTGCTGTCCAAGTCTTGCCGTCCCCACGAGTTGTGCGTCAATCCTCTTTATGTCAAAGTTCCTCCACTGCTTCTGCCTCCTCAACCTCCTCTCGGTCTTCCACCTGCACCCAAAGCCTGTCTGGTCATGCCACAAGCTTTCTAACTGCGCAGAAGGGATCCTGCACACCTCCTTACTATGCTGGCAGTAGGGCTCAACGTCATCAGGCGGTTTTTACATTGAAATGTCTGGGAAATGTGAGTCACACAGCTGAGGAGTTGTGGTCAGCTCTGGAGAACCAATTTCATGAATGGTTGTCTCCACTGGACCTGAAACCAGGGAAGGCCGTGTGCGACAATGCTGCAAACCTGGGTTCGGCCCTTCGCCGGGGCAATGTCACACACGTGCCTTGTATGGCTCACGTGTTGAACCTGGTTGTCCAGCAATTTTTAGCCCACTATCCCAGACTAGATGGCCTTCTGCAGAGGGCACGGTCGCTGTGTGCTCACTTTCGCCGTTCGCAGCCCGCAGCTCAGCGACTTACATCTCTACAGAAGTCGTTGGGCCTGCCACTTCACCGGCTAAAATGCGATGTGCCTACCCGGTGGAATTCAACTCTGCACATGTTGCAGCGACTGTGGCAGCACCGACAAGCCCTGGTGCAATACGTTCTGACGTATAGCCTGGGCCAACGAGATCCAGAGGTGGGGCATATCACGCTGGAGGAGTGGTCTCAGATCAGGGACCTATGCACCCTTCTGCACAGTTTTGAAATGGCGACGAAGATGTTTAGTGCTGACGATGCCATTATCAGCATGACTATTCCGGTGATTTACATGCTGGAGCACATGTTAAACAGAATTCGGAGTCAGGTGGTGGCACAAGAGGAGGTGGAGGAAGTAGAGGAGGAGGAGTTGTATGCGGAAGGGCTAACATCTGCAAGGTCCAGACGGTCGGCAGCACCAAGGCGGCAGGCATGTGAGGGTGGGGGAGATGGTTTTACCAGGGCACATGGTAGCAGCCAAACTAGTGAGGAAGGTGCAGGAGCCCAGGAAGAAGTGGAGGACGAACTGATGGAAGACTCATCAGATGAGGGAGACCTTGATCACATTTCTGTTGTGCGAGGTTGGGGGGAGAGGACAGAGGAAGGAAGCATGATTGTTACCTCGCCACCAACACAACAGGGACTTGGTGCTCCTGGATGCGCAACACACATGAGTGCCTTCTTGCTGCACTACCTGCAACATGACCCTCGAATTGTGAGAATTAGAAATAATCCTGACTACTGGGTTGCCACACTGTTAGATCCCCGGTACAAAAGTAAATTTGCAGAAATTATTCCTGCCATAGAAAGGGATGCACGCATGCAGGAGTATCAGCAGAGACTGTTGCAGAATCTTACATGTGCTTTTCCACAAAATACCAGTGGTGCACGTAGTGAATATCACAGTTCCAACTTGCCAACCGTGGGACCGTCAAGTGTTCAGCACTCAAACCGTAACAGAACCACAGTATCTGCTGGTAACATCAATTTTGCGGAATCATTTCACCACTTTTTTAGCCCATCCTTTGCAAGGCCACAGGAGACAAGAAGTCTGACACATAGTCAACGCCTAGAGACGATGGTACAGGAGTATCTCCAAGTAAACATTGAAGCCACGACTGTGTCACTGGACCCTTGCTCTTTTTGGGCTTCCAATCTGGATAAATGGCCACTTACGCCTTGGAGATCTTGTCATGCCCCGCAGCCAGCGTTCTGTCTGAACGTGTGTTCAGCGCTGCTGGTGGTGTGCTGACAGATAAGCGCACGCGGCTCTCCACTGATAATGTAGACAGACTCACGTTCATAAAGATGAACAAATCATGGATCCGAAACGACTTTTCTACCCCTGTGTCATCCTGGGGAGAGTAAAAGCTTGATGATTGGTTAAAATCACCCTACCAACCGTTTTAAGCTTTCAAATTTCTAATCATGTTTATCTGTATCTTGGCTGGAAAATAATTTGGGCTTTGTAGCAGTGTGCAGCACTGATTCTATTAGGCCATCTATAATAAGCTCCACCAGATTTAAAATTACTAATCATGTTTATCTGTATCTTGACTGGAAAATAATTTGGGCTTTGTAGCAGTGTGCAGCACTGATCCTATTAGGCCATCTATACTAAAGCTTCACCAGATTTAAAATTAATAATAATTTTTAGCTGCATCTAGCCCGGAAAATAATTTTGGGGCTCCGAGATGCGCAAGACACATAAGTGCCTTCTTGCTGCACTACCTGCAGCATGACCCTCATATTGTCAGAATTCGAAGTAATCATGACTACTGGGTTGCCACACTCTTAGATCCCCCAAACTTTTCGATCAACCTTTTCATTTTAATAAAGACCAAAAAAATGGTCATTTTTGAAATTATAAGCATTAGCAGGTTGTTAGAAACTGAAATCAAACAGTTTTCAACTCAAAACTTTATTCTAGGTGATGTTACATTTTCACATAGGACCCCTTGTTCGAAAGGAGCTTCTGAACTCTCTCGTCCATTGAATTTGTCAGGTTTTGGATGGTTTCTGCTTCAATTGTTTTGCATGAGGACAGAATACCCTCCCAGAGCTGTTGCTTAGATGTGAACTGCCTCCCGCCATCATAGACACTCCTTTTAATGATGCTCCAAAGGTTCTGAATGGGGTAGAGGTCAGGGGAGCATGGGGGGTCACACCATAAGTTTGTCCCCTTTTATGCCCATATCAGCCAGAGATGCAGATGTTTTATGTGCAGCATGAGATGGTGCATTATCATGCAGAAAAATGATCTTGCTGTGAAATACACGGTTCTTCTTCTTGAACCATGGCAGGAAGTGCTGTTTGAGAAAATCCACATACATTATGGAGTTCATCTTTAGCGCCTTCAGGGATCCTAAAGGGGCCGACAATCTCTCTCCCCATGATTCCAGCCCAAAACATTACTCCACCTCCTCCTTGTTGGCGCTGTAGCCGTGTTTGCGTGGGGTGTCCATCAACCAGCCATCCTCCACTCCATCCATCTGGACCATCGAGCGCTGCATGGCACTCATCCGTGAACAAAACAGTTTTGAAATCAGTCTTCATGTAATGTTTGGCCCACTGGAGCCGTTTCTGCTTGTGTGAAGTGGATAGAGGAGGTCGACAGGATGGCATATGCACAGCTGCAAACCTCTGAAGGACCCTGCATCTTGTTGTTCGGGGGACGTTGGAGGCACAAGCAGCTTCAAAAACTTGTCTGCTGCTATGACAAGGCTTTTTTGCCGCTGCTCTTTCAACCTGACGTAATTGCCTGTAGGAAAGAGTCCTCAATTTGCCCTTATCAGCACGCACACGTGTGTACTGTGAATCAGCTACATACTTCTTGATTGCCAAGACACTTCATCCTGATCATCGCACAATGTTGATTGTAGTCATGCCTTGACCTAAACACTCCACAATTTGTTGCTTCTCAGCAGCCGACACATCCTTTTTCTTTCCCATTTTGGCAGAAAATGTAGGCTGCTTAATAATGTGAGAGAGCCTTCTTAAGTAGTCTTGCCTTTCATTGGACACACCTGCCAAACTAATTAGCACAGGTGTCTGCAATTGCTTACAGTGATATAAAGAGCCCTGACACACATCACCATCAATGAGTTTAACTGACAAACAAACAAATTCTTCCCTTATCACTCCTAAACACTTTTTGCATAATAATTTGGAACACAGTGTAAATGTGCTTTTCCACAAAACACCAGTGGTTCACGTAGTGAATCTTACAGTTCTAACTTGCCAACCGTGGTCTGTATGGAGTTGTTCAATAAAGGGCCCAAAATTAAGATAACATAGATGGGAGAGGTCTCTATGAATAGGAATTCCTAAGTATTTGATACCCTGTGAGGGCCAGGCAAAGGGAAATTTGGACTGGATGGAATCCTATATGGATTTGGCGAGGGAGACATCGAGGGCCTCAGACTTCGCTGCATTGATTTTAAAATTTGACCATGTAACAAAGTCATCTATTTCAGCCATAACAGCATGGATGGATATATGTGATTGAGTGATATATACTAGGACATCATCAGCAAATAGAGAGCACTTGTACTCGGTGCCTCCCACCTCAATCCACCTAATATTGGGGTTATGGCGAATTGATGAGAGCAGGTGCTCCGTCACTAGGATGTATAAGAGAGGGGACAGAGGACATCCCTGCCTTGTCCAATTGGTGATTGTGAAAGGTGATGAAAATGTTCTGATGCACCCCCTGGGCCTTGGGACATCCGGAGCCGGACCCTTTTTGGTGGATGCTGGTGGTTGTAGTCTTCGTGGCGGCGACCCGGTTCCGTGGCTCAGGGTGGTCAAACCAGTGGCGGAACTATTTATGTGGTTTTGATGTTTAAATGTCCGACTACGCCACCTGTGGATTGCGGTCAGAGTGAACCGCCGCTACAGGGCAGACCGCTGAGGCTGGTGTTGTGGGTGCAGCAGAGCGTAGCATAACTCCCCACGGGAGGAGTATAGCCTCAGGGCAGTGTATGCGGAGGATGGGGGTGATGGTGCAGGGCAGCAGCAGTAGCGACACGGAGTCAGTGATGCAGTTCAGGGCCTTTACTCACAGTTCTTATTATCCAGACCACGTCTGCAGGTAACGGCTGCCCACGTCGTACTGTGCTCACCAGGTGAGGGGCTCAGACAACTCCCAGATAACTTTGGAGCGCTTCACAGGACCCCCTTTGTGTGTCCTTTGTCTGGCCTTTCTTACCAACACTTCTGTCCGGCTGCCTCGGGCCTCCTCTTGGTAAACTTGGCGCCAGTTTCCCTGACCCTATGTGGTGCCTTCCTAGCGGGTGTAGCGAGGGGCTGCGCCACATAAAATGTCAGAGCCTCCGGTTTCTAGCTGAGGGTCGTTTCCTGCCTCCACTAGTTCGGGGACCTGTCTCCCCCTTTGGCCTGACCCCTCCACGCAGGTGGATTCGGGCGTGCGGTGGCGACTCGCCCGTCCGCACCCCTGGGATCCCTTCATTCCTCGTTCCTGGAGCCTTCTCCGCTCCATTTCCTTCCTTCTCCCTCTTCCAGGCCTGGGCCTCTGTTACTAGGCCCGCCTCCGGAGCAGAGCTCATGCAGAGCCCCTGCTCCCTGCCACTTCTGCTCAGACTTCTCTGCACTGAACTAAGATGGTGCCCACCTTTTATACTCCCTTCTCAATGCACCCAGGAACTGCTTCCTCCCTGCTCCTGCACTACAGGGTTCCCCTTCCTCAGTGTTCCCTCCCCCCACTCCAGCCAGGGACAGGGACTGTCGTGCCCATCTCAGGGGCATATTGGTCGCCCTGCCCCACGGCAATGTGGTGTAATGCATGCAGGTGTCGGGTCCTGATCCACACTCCATTCTTACCTGAGAGTGAGATATCACACCTCTGGGTGAGGTGCAATACCTCTGTAGCAACCGAGCCCTCAGGGTGCTACAGTTCCATTTATCTTCAGCCTAGGTGACGTATTGTGATACAGGGCCATGATTTTGGCTATAAAAGGGTCCCCTAGACCCCTACCCCAAGCTTTTTAAGAGAATCATATATGGCGTGCCAGGAGACTCTATGGAATGCTTTCTCAGCATCCAACGAGAGTATCTAATTACAAATTTTTAACTGCATCTAGCCCAGGAAATACTTTGTGCCTAGTAGCAGTGTCTGCTAGTCAGCGGATTATCCCGGCTGTTAAGCAAGCTACACCACCTGTAGTTTGGACACTTAATTTTTTCAAAGGAAATGCTTCGGGACCACGGGATACTCAGTGAAGAGCATCAGGAGGCACCCCAAGGCATAGGGGCTGGGACTGGCAGTAGGATGCCTTGCGGTGGACAGCCGAGCTCGATCCTTATAAAAGCTTTTTAACTGCAGCAGCTTTAGTGGACGCTACTGGAGCTGGAATTACGCGGCTGCTGGCATGAGACTTGCCCTCCAATAGATCCTTGTAAATGGATTTAAAGTGTATTCATTCAAATTAGAGAGACAATTTAAATTAAAAAGCTTAGAGCTGCCTCCACCACAGGGGGGCTCGCTCAACCCACCAGCGGACAGGCACCAGTATTGGGAGAGGGGGGCTGGCAATCAGGGTTCACCGCGGCTCTGGCACAAACCCGGCGACACGGAGGTGGCACGGGCAGGAGCGGACTGGCCGTGTCGGCTTCTCACTTTTTGGATTTTAGAAGGGCATGACATGCCTATATCTGTGTCTCCCCCTCCTTTTACTACTCCACCTCTTTTATTTTCGCATGACTATATGTACTTGTCACTTTTCCATGTGTTAGTTATGTCTTCTGAGCAGTTTGTCAGCTTTTGGACACCTTTGAAGGTGTTTTCTATGTGTTTCTATGTGTTTTTGTTTGCCTGCCATTGGTTTTAACGGTGTTCGAAGGTGTTCAACGAACAGTTCGACAAACAGTTCGGCGAACACACGGGTGTTCGACGAACCGAACCGAACTCGAACACTACGGGGGTGGCTCAACACTACTAAATATCAAGGACTCATTGGGCGAATCGCTCTGGAACTGAAATCGGAATGCTCACTGACATATGCCCTATCTGAAAGTCTGAAAAAATGACTAAGTCCAAAAAAAAAAATTTTTCAACTTTTTTCAATTTTACCCCCGTGGGATATATATTCTACCCACACACATTTGGAACTCTCCTGGGGTACCCTCACGCATATTATTCCCTCATTTAGTGGATATTTTCACAAAAAAGTGAAATTTTCAAAATTCCAGAAATTGGCTGAAAACGACTAAATATCAACGACTCATTGTGTGAATCGCTCTGAAACTGAAATCGGAATGCTCACTGACATTTCCCCTATCTGAAAGTCTGATAAACGACGGAAAAATGACTATGTACAAAAAAAAAATTTTTTCAACGTTTGCAGTTTTACCCCCGTGGGATATATATTCTACCCACACACATTTGGAACTCTCCTGGGGTACCCTCACACATATTATTCCCTCATTTAGTGGATATTTTCACAAAAAAGTGAAATTTTCAAAAATCCAGAAAATTGGCTGAAAACGACTAAATATCAAGGACTCATTGGGCGAACCACTCTGGAACTGAAATCGGAACTCTCACTGATATTTCCCCTATCTGAAAGTCTGATAAACGCTGGAAAAAAGACTAAATAAAAAAAAAAATTTTTTCAACTTTTTTCAATTTTACCCCCGTGGGATATATATTCTACCCACACACATTTGGAACTCTCCTGGGGTACCCTCACGCATATTATTCCCTCATTTAGTGGATATTTTCACAAAAAAGTGAAATTTTCAAAATTCCAGAAATTGGCTGAAAACGACTAAATATCAACGACTCATTGTGTGAATCGCTCTGAAACTGAAATCGGAATGCTCACTGACATTTCCCCTATCTGAAAGTCTGATAAACGACGGAAAAATGACTATGTACAAAAAAAAAATTTTTTCAACGTTTGCAGTTTTACCCCCGTGGGATATATATTCTACCCACACACATTTGGAACTCTCCTGGGGTACCCTCACACATATTATTCCCTCATTTAGTGGATATTTTCACAAAAAAAGTGAAATTTTCAAAAATCCAGAAAATTGGCTGAAAACAACTAAATATCAAGGACTCATTGGGCGAACCACTCTGGAACTGAAATCGGAACGCTCACTGACATTTGCCCTATCTGAAAGTCTGATAAATGCTGGAAAAATGACAGTCCAAAAAAAAATTTTTTCAACTTTTTTCAATTTTACCCCCGTGGGATTTATATTCTACCCACACACATTTGGAACTCTCCTGGGGTACCCTCACACATATTATTCCCTTATTTATTGGATATTTTCTCAAAAAGTGAAATTTTTAAAAATCCAGAAAATTGCCTGAAAAAGACGAAATATCAAGGACTCATTGGGCGAATCACTCTGGAACTGAAATCAGAAGGCTCACTGACATTTCCCGGATCTGAAAATCTGATAAACTTCGGAAAAATACTGTCGAAAAAAAAAAAATTTCAACTTTTTTCAATTTAACCCCCGTGGGATCTATATTCTACCCACACACATTTGGAACTCTCCTGGGGTACTCTCACACATATTATTCCCTCATTTAGTGAATATTTTCACAAAAAAGTGAAAATTTCAAAAATCCAGAAAATTGCCTGAAAACGACGAAATATCAAGGACTCATTGGGCGAATCACTCTGGAACTGAAATCGCAACGCTCACTGACATTTCCCGGATCTGAAAGTCTGATAAACTTCGGAAAAATGACTGTCGAAAAAAAATTTTTTTAAACTTTTTTCAATTTAACCCCCGTGGGATCTATATTCTACCCACACACATTTGGAACTCTCCTGGGGTACTCTCACACATATTATTCCCCCATTTAGTGAATATTTTCACAAAAAAGTGAAAATTTCAAAAATCCAGAAAATTGCCTGAAAACGACGAAATATCAAGGACTAATCTGGCGAATCGCTCTGGAACTGAAATCGGAACTCTCACTGATATTTCCCCTATCTGAAAGTCTGATAAACGCTGGAAAAATGACTAAATACAAAAAAAAATTTCTTCAACTTTTTTCAATTTTACCCCCGTGGGATATATTATCTACCCACACACATTTGGAACTCTCCTGGGGTACCCTCACACATATTATTCCCTCATTTAATGGATATTTTCACAAAAAAGTGAAATTTTCAAACATCCAAAATATTTGCTGAAAACTACTAAATATCAAGGACTCATTGGGCGAATCGCTCTGGAACTGAAATCGGAATGCTCACTGACATTTCCCCTATCTGAAAGTCTGATAAACGCCGGAAAAATGACTAAGTCCAAAAAAAAATTTTTTTCAACTTATTTCAATTTTACCCCCGTGGGATATATATTCCACTCACATACATTTGAAACTCTCCTGGGGTACCCTCAACACATATTATTCCCTAATTTAGTGGATATTTTCACAAAAAAGTGAAAATTTCAAAAATCCAGAAAATTGCCTGAAAACGACAAAATATCAAGGACTCATAGGGCGAATTTTTTTGGAACTGAAATCGGAACGTTCACTGACATTTGCCCTATCTAAAAGTCTGATAAACGCCGGAAAAATGACTAAGTACAAAGAAAAAAATTTTTCTACTTTTTTCAATTTTACCCCCCGTGTGATATATATTCTACCCACACACATTTGGAACTCTCCTGGGGTACCCTCACACATATTATTCCCTCATTTAGTGGATATTTTCACAAAAAAGTGAAATTTTCAAAAATCCAGAAAATTGCATGAAAACGACGAAATATCAAGGACTCATCCGGCGAATCGCTCTGGAATTGAAATCGGAAGGCTCGCTGACATTTGCCCTATCTAAAAGTCTGATAAACGCCGGAAAAATGACTAAGTCCAAAAAAAAATTTTTTTCAACTTTTTTCAATTTTACCCCCGTGATATATATATTCTACCCACACACATTTGGAACTCTCCTGGGATACCCTCACACATATTATTCCCTCATTTAGTGGATATTTTCACAAAAAAGTGACATTTCCAAACATCCAAAATATTGCCTGAAAACGACTAAATATCAAGGACTCATTGAGCGAATCGCTCTGGAACTGAAATCGGAATGCTCACTGACATTTGCCCTATCTGAAAGTCTGATAAACGCCGGAAAAATGAATAAGTCCAAAAAAAAAATGTTTTCAACTTTTTTAAATTTTACCCTCGTGGGATATATATTCTACCCACACACATTTGGAACTCTCCTGGGGTACCCTCACACATATTATTCCCTCATTTAGTGGATATTTTCACAAAAAAGTGAAATTTTCAAAAATCTAAAATATTGGCTGAAAACGACTAAATATCAAGGACTCATTGGGCGAATCGCTCTGGAACTGAAATCGGAACGCTCACTGACATTTCCCCTATCTGAAAGTCTGATAAACTTCGGAAAAATGACTAAGTCCAAAAAAAAATTTTTTTCAACTTTTTTCAATTTTACCCCCGTGGGATAAATATTCTACCCACACACATTTGGAACTCTCCTGGGGTACACTCACACATATTTTTCCCTCATTTAGTGGATATTTTCACAAAAAAGTGAAATTTTCAAAAATCCAGAAAATTGGCTGAAAACGACGAAATATCAAGGACTCATTGGGCGAATCGCTCTGGAACTGAAATCGGAATGCTCACTGACATTTCCCCTATCTGAAAGTCTGATAAACGCCGGAAAAATGACTAAGTCCGAGAAAAAATTTTTTTAAACTTTTTTCAATTTTACCCCCGTGGGATATATATTCTACCCACACTCATTTGGAACTCTCCTGGGGTACCCTCACACATATTATTCCCTCATTTAGTGGTTATTTTTACAAAAAAGTGAAATTTTCAAAAATCCAGAAAATTGGCTGAAAACGACGAAATATCAAGGACTCATTGGGCGAATCGCTCTGGAAATGAAATCGGAATGCTCACTGACATTTCCCCTATCTGAAAGTCTGATAAACGCCGGAAAAATTACGTAAGTCCAAAAAAAATTTTTTTCAACTTTTTTAAATTTTACCCCCGTGGGTTATATTTTCTACCTATACACATTTGGAACTCTCCTGGGGTACCCTCACATATATTATTCCCTCATTTAGTGGATATTTTCACAAAAAAGTGAAAATTTTAAAAATCCAGAAAATTGGCTGAAAATGACGAAATATCAAGGACTCATTGGGCGAATCGCTCTGGAAATGAAATCGGAATGCTCACTGACATTTGCCCTATCTGAAAGTCTGATAAACGACGGAAAAATGACTAAGTCCAAAAAAAAATTTTTTTCAACTTTTTTCAATTTTACCCCGTGGGATATATATTCTACCCACACATATTTGGAACTCTCCTGGGGTACCCTCACACATATTATTCCCTCATTTAGTGGATATTTTCACAAAAAGTGTAATTTTCAAAAATCCAGAAAATTGCCTGAAACCTATGAAATATCAAGGACTCATTGGGCGAATCGCTCTGGAACTGAAATCGGAACGCTCACTGACATTTCCCCTATCTGAAAGTCTGATAAACGCCGGAAAAATGACTAAGTCCAAAAAAAAAATGTTTTCAACTTTTTTCAATTTTACCCCCCGTGTGATATATATTCTACCCACACACATTTGGAACTCTCCTGGGGTACCCTCACACATATTATTCCCTCATTTAGTGGATATTCTCACAAAAAAGTGAAATTTTCAAAAATCCAAAATATTTGCTGAAAAGGACTAAATATCAAGGACTCATTGGACGAATCGCTCTGGAACTGAAATCGGAACGCTCACTGACATTTCCCCTATCTGAAAGTCTGATAAACTTCGGAAAAATGACTAAGTCCCAAAAAAATTTTTTTTCAACTTTTTTCAATTTTAACCCCTTAATAACATCTGACGTACTAATACGCGTCTGTGCCCTGCGACTTAAGAGCCAGACCCGTATTAGTACGTCATCGCGATCGCGCGAGCACACAGGCTGTGCGGGCACGATCGCCGCCGGGTGTCAGCTGATTGTCACAGCTGACACCCGGTACTATGTGCAGGGAGCGGTCCTGCACCGCTCCAAGCACATTAACCCCCGCGATGCTGCGATCGAAGTCGATCGCGGCATTGCGGGGGCAAGGGGAGGTGATCGGCGATACTCACCTCCTCTTCCGGCTTCCAGCGCAGTCTGCAAAGGCTTCCCGGGTGTTGCCATGACGACCCGATGTCGTCATGACAACATCCGGGTCACCAGAGAGCAGGAAGATTGCTTGGACATGCGCAGTGCATCTCCAAGCAATCTTCACACTGTGCGTTTCTGACAGCCTTCATGGCATAGGTATGGTGCTCCATTCCTGTGCCATGTAGGCGATCAGAAAAAAAAAAGTCCCAGAGTGGGACAAAGTAATAAAGTGTATAAACTGTGTGAAAGTGGGGAAAAAAAAAAATATGTGCAAAAATATTATAAATAAATAAAAAAAATAATACACCAAAAATAAAAATATAATGTACTCATCAATAAATATTATTATAAAAAAAAACAAAAAAAAAACAATAAAAGTACACATATTTGGTATCGCCGCGTCTGGAAAAACCTGACCTATAAAACTGTCCCACTAGTTAACCCCTTCAGTGAACCCGGTAAAAAAAAAAAAAAACGAAGCAAAAAACAATGCTTTATCACCATACCGCCTAACAAAAAGTGGAATAACACGCGATCAAAAAGACGCATATAAATAAAAATGATACCTCTGAAAACGTCATCTTGTCCCGCAAAAAACAAGCTGCCATACAGCTCCATCATCCGAAAAATAAAAAAGTTATAGCTCTCAGAATAAAGCGATACTAAAAAATATTTTTTTCTATAAAATAGCTTTTTTTGTGTATAAGCGCCAAAACATAAAAAAATGATACAAATGTGGTACCGCTGTAAACGTACTGACCCGAAGAATAAAGCTGCCTTATCAATTTTACCACACGCGGAACAGAATAAAAAAAAAAAAACAATTCCTGAATTGTTGTTTTTTGTTTATTCTGCCTCCCAAAATTGTCGGCTCAAATTGTTAGCGGATATCATGTTGCATTTGGAGAGTCCCTGTGTGCCCAAACATTGGAGCTCCCCCACAAGTGACCCCATTTTGGAAACTAGACCCCCCAAGGCACCTATCTAGATGCATAGTGAGAACTTGGAACCCCAGGTGCTTCACAAATTGATTCATAAAAATGAAAAAGTGTTTTTTTTCTTCACTTTTTCATTATTACGAATCAATTTGTGAAGCACCTGGGGGTTCCAAGTGCTCACTATGCATCTAGAAAGGTGCCTTGGGGGGTCTAGTTTCCAAAATGGGGTCACTTGTGGGGGAGCTCCAAAGTTTGGGCACAGAGGGGCTCTCCAAACGCAATGTGGTGTCCGCTAACAATTTGAGCCGATTTTCCATTCAATTTGTTAGCGGATACCATGTTGCATTTAGAGAGTCCCTGCGTGCCCAAACATTGGAGCTCCCCCACAAGTCACCCCATTTTGGAAACTAGACCCCCCAAGGCACCTATCTAGATGCATAGTGAGCACTTGGAACCCCAGGTGCTTCACAAATTGATTCATAAAAATGAAAAAGTGTTTTTTTTTTCACTTTTTCATTATTATGAATCAATTTGTGAAGCACCTGGGGGTTCCAAGTGCTCACTATGCATCTAGAAAGGTGCCTTGGGGGGTCTAGTTTCTAAAATGGGGTCACTTGTGGGGGAGCTCTAATGTTTGGGCACACAGGGGCTCTCCAAACGCAACATGGCGTCCGCTAACAATTTGAGCCGATTTTTCATTTAATTTGTTAGCGGACACCATGTCGCGTTTGGAGAGCCCCTGTGTGCCCAAACATTGGAACTCCCCCACAAGTGACCCCATTTTGGAAACTAGACCCCCCAAGGCACCTATCTATATCCATATTGAGCACTTGGAACCCCTAGGTGCTTCACAAATTGATTCGTAAAAATGAAAAAGTGTTTTTTTTTTCACTTTTTCATTTTTACAAATCAATTTGTGAAGCACCTGGGGGTTGCAACTGCTCACTATGCATCTAGATAGGTGCCTTGGGGGGTCTAGTTTCCAAAATGGGGTCACTTGTGGGGGAGCTCCAATGTTTGGGCACACAGGGGCTCTCTAAACGCAACATGGTGTCCGCTAATTATTCAAGCAAATTTTACAATCAAAAAGTCAAATGGCGCTCCTTCCCTTCCGAGCCCTACAGTGCGCCCAAACAGTATTTTTTACCCAAATATTGGGTATCTGCGTGCCCAGGGGAAATTGCACAACAAATTTTGCAGTCCATTTTTTCTTGTTATCCCTGTGAAAATAAAAAAAATTGGGTCTAAAGTAACATTTTTGTGAAAAAAGTTAAATGTTCATTTTTTTCTTCCACATTCAAAAAATTCCTATGAAGCACCTGAAGGGTTAATAAACTTCTTGAATGTGGTTTTGAGCACCTTGAGGGGTGCAGTTTTTAGAATGGTGTCACTTTTGGGTATTTTCTGTCACAAAGACCTCTCAAAGTGACTTCAAATGTGATGTGGTCCCTAAAAAAATGGTTTTGTAAATTTTGTTGGAAAAATGAGAAATCGCTGGTCAACTTTTAACCCTTATATCTCCCTAACAAAAAAAAATTTTGGTTCCAAAATTGTGCTGATGTAAAGTAGACAAGTGGGAAATGTTATTTATTAACTCTTTTGTGTGACATATCGCTCTGATTTCAGGGCTTAAAAATTCAAATTTTGAAAATTGCAAAATTTTCAAAATTTTCGCCAAATTTCCATTTTTTTCACAAATATACGCAAGTGATATCGAAGAAATTTTTCCACAATCATGAAGTACAATATGTCACGAAAAAAGAATCAGGGGGATCCGTTGAAGCGTTCCAGAGTAATTACCTCATAAAGTGACAGTGGTCAGAATTGTAAAAATTGGCCCGGTCATTAACGTGCAAACCACCCGCGGGGCTTAAGGGGTTAACCCCGTGGGATAAATATTCTACCCACACACATTTATAACTCTCCTGGGGTACCCTCACACATATTTTTCCCTCATTTAGTGGATATTTTCACAAAAAAGTGAAATTTTCAAAAATCCAGAAAATTGGCTGAAAACGACTAAATATCAAGGAGTCATTCAGGAATCGCTCTGGAACTGAAATCGGAACGCTCACTGACATTTCCCCTATCTGAAAGTCTGATAAACGCCGGAAAAATGACTAAGCCCAAAAAAAAATTTTTTTCAACTTTTTTCAATTTTGCCCCCGTGGGATATATATTCTACCCACATACATTTGGAACTCTACTGGGGTACCCTCACACATATTATTCCCTCATTTAGTGGATATTTTCACAAAAAAGTGAAAATTTCAAAAATCCAGAAAATTGGCTGAAAACGATGAAATATTAAGGACTCATTGGGCGAATCGCTCTCGAACTGAAATCGGAATGCTCACTGACATTTGCCCTATCTGAAAGTCTGATAAACGTCGGAAAAATGACTAAGTCCAAAAAAAATTTTTTTTTTACTTTTTTCAATTTTACCCCGTGGGATAAATATTCTACCCACACATATTTGGAACTCTCATGGGGTACCCTCACACATATTATTCCCTCATTTAGTGGATATTTTCACAAAAAAGTGACATTTTCAAAAATCCAGAAAATTGGCTGAAAACGACTAAATATCAAGGAGTCATTGGGCAAATTGCTCTGGAACTGAAATCGGAATGCTCACTGACATTTCCCCTATCTGAAAGTCTGATAAACGCCGGAAAAATGATAAGTCCAAAAAAAAATTTTTTTCAACTTTTTTCAATTTTGCCCCCGTGGGATATATATTCTACCCACATACATTTGGAACTCTACTGGGGTACCCTCACACATATTATTCCCTCATTTAGTGGATATTTTCACAAAAAAGTGAAAATTTCAAAAATCCAGAAAATTGGCTGAAAACTACGAAATATTAAGGACTCATTGGGCGAATCGCTCTGGAACTGAAATCGGCACACTCACTGACATTTCCCCTATCTGAAAGTCTGATAAACTTCGGAAAAATGACTAAGTCCAAAAAAAAATTTTTTTCAACTTTTTCAATTTTACCCCCGTGGGATAAATATTCTACCCACACACATTTGGAACTCTCCTGGGGTATCCTCACACATATTATTCCCTCATTTAGTGGATATTTTCACAAAAAGTGTAATTTTCAAAAATCCAGAAAATTGCCTGAAAACTATGAAATATCAAGGACTCATTGGGCGAATCGCTCTGGAACTGAAATCAGAACGCTCACTGACATTTCCCCTATCTGAAAGTCTGATAAACACCGGAAAAATGACTAAGTCCAAAAAAAAAATTTTTTCAACTTTTTTCAATTTTACCCCCGTGGGTTATATATTCTACCTACACACATTTGGAACTCTCCTGGGGTACCCTCACGCATATTATTCCCTCATTTAGTGGATATTTGCACAAAAAAGTGAAATTTTCAAAAATCCAAAATATTGGCTGAAAATGACTGAATATCAAGGACTCATTGGGTGAAACGCTCTGGAACTGAAATCGGAATACTCAATGACATTTGCCCTATCTGAAAGTCTGATAAACGCCGGAAAAATGAATAAGTAAAAAAAAAATTTTTTTTCAACTTTTTTCTATTTTACCCCTGTGGGTTATGTATTCTACCCACACACATTTGGAACTCTCCTGGGGTACCCTCACACATATTATTCCCTCATTTAGAGGATATTTTCACAAAAAAGTGAAATTTTCAAAAATCCATAAAATTGGCTGAAAATGACTAAATATCAAGGAGTCATTGGGCGAATCAATCTGGAACTGAAATCGGAACGCTCACGGACATTTCCCCAATCTGAAAGTCTGATAAACGCTTGAAAAATGACTAAGTCCAAAAAAAATTTTTTTTCAACTTTTTCAATTTTACCCCCGTGGGATATATATTCTACCCACACACATTTGGAACTCTCCTGGGGTACCCTCACACATATTATTCCCTCATTTAGTGGATATTTTCACAAAAAAGTGAAAATTTCATAAATCCAGAAAATTGGCTGAAAACGACGAAATATCAAGGACTCATTGGACGAATCGCTCTGGAACTGAAATCGGAATGCTCACTGACATTTCCCCTATCTGAAAGTCTGATAAACGCTGGAAAAATGACTAAGTCCAAAAAAAAAATTTTTTCAACTTTATTCAATTTTACCCCCGTGGGATATATATTCTACCCACACACATTTGGAACTCTCCTGGGGTACCCTCACACATATTATTCCCTCATTTAGTGGATATTTTCACAAAAAAGTGAAAGTTTCAAAAATCCAGAAAATTGGCTGAAAACGACGAAATATCAAGGACTCATTGGGCGAATCGCTCTGGAACTGAAATCGGAACGCTCACTGACATTTGCCCTATCTGAAAGTCTGATAAACGTCGGAAAAATGACTAAGTAGAAAAAAAAATTTTTTTCAACTTTTTACAATTTTACCCCCGTGGGATAAATATTCTACCCACACACATTTTGAACTCTCCTGGGGTACCCTCACACACATTACTCCCTCACTGAGTGGATATTTTCACAAAAAAGTGAAATTTTCAAAAATCCAAAATATTTGCTGAAAACGACTGAATATCAAGGACTCATTGGGTGAAACGCTCTGCAACTGAAATCGGAATACTCAATGACATTTGACCTATCTGAAAGTTTGATAAACGCCGGAAAAATGAATAAGTAAAAAAAAAAAAATTTTTCAACTTTTTTATATTTTACCCCTGTGGGTTATATATTCTACCTATACACATTTGGAACTCTCCTGGGGTACCCTCACACATATTATTCCCTCATTTAGTGGATATTTTCACAAAAAGTGTAATTTTCAAAAATCCAGAAAATTGCCTGAAAACTATGAAATATCAAGGACTCATTGGGCGAATCACTCTGGAACTGAAATCGGAACGCTCACTGACATTTCACCTATCTGAAAGTCTGATAAACTTCGGAAAAATGACTAAGTAAAAAAAAAATTTTTTTTTAACTTTTTTCAATTTTACCCCCGTGGGATAAATATTCTACCCACACACATTTGGAACTCTCCTGGGGTACCCTCACACATATTTTTCCCTCATTTAGTGGATATTTTCACAAAAAAGTGAAATTTTCAAAAATCCAGAAAATTGGCTGAAAACGACTAAATATCAAGGAGTCATTGGGCAAATCGCTCTGGAACTGAAATCGGAACGCTCACTGACATTTCCCCTATCTGAAAGTCTGATAAACGCTTGAAAAATGACTAAGTCCAAAAAAAAAATTTTTTAAACTTTTTTCAATTTTACCCCCGTGGGTTATATATTCTACCCACACACATTTGGAACTCTCCTGGGGTACCCTCATACATATTTTTCCCTCATTTAGTGGATATTTTCACAAAAAAGTGAAATTTTCAAAAATCCAGAAAATTGGCTGAAAACGACTAAATATCATGGAGTCATTGGGCGAATCGCTCTGGAACTATAATCATAACACTCACTGACATTTCCGCTATCTGAAAGTCTGATAAACGCCGGAAAAATGATAAGTCCAAAAAAAAATTTTTTTCAAATTTTTTCAATTTTACCCCCGTGGGATAAATATTCTACCCACACACATTTGGAACTCTCCTGGGGTACCCTCACACATATTATTCCCTCATTTAGTGGATATTTTCACAAAAAGTGTAATTTTCAAAAATCCAGAAAATTGCCTGAAAACTATGAAATATCAAGGACTCATTGGGCGAATCGCTCTGGAACTGAAATCAGAACGTTCACTGACATTTCCCCTATCTGAAAGTCTGATAAACGCCGGAAAAATGACTAAGTCCAAAAAAAAAATTTTTTCAACTTTTTTCAATTTTACCCCCGTGGGTTATATATTCTACCCACACACATTTGGAACTCTCCTGGGGTACCCTCACACATATTATTCCCTCATTTAGTGGATATTTGCACAAAAAAGTGAAATTTTCAAAAATCCAAAATATTGGCTGAAAACGACTGAATATCAAGGACTCATTGGGTGAAAAGCTCTGGAACTGAAATCGGAATACTCAATGACATTTGCCCTATCTGAAAGTCTGATAAACGCCGGAAAAATGAATAAGTAAAAAAAAAATTTTTTTTCAACTTTATTCTATTTTACCCCTGTGGGTTATGTATTCTACCCACACACATTTGGAACTCTCCTGGGGTACCCTCACACATATTATTCCCTCATATAGAGGATATTTTCACAAAAAAGTGAAATTTTCAAAAATCCAGAAAATTGGCTGAAAACGACTAAATATCAAGGAGTCATTGGGCGAATCGCTCTGGAACTGAAATCGGAACGCTCACTGACATTTCCCCTATCTGAAAGTCTGATAAACGCTTGAAAAATGACTAAGTCCAAAAAAAATTTTTTTTAACCTTTTTTCAATTTTACCCCCGTGGGTTATATATTCTACCCACACACATTTGGAACTCTCCTGGGGTACCCTCACACATATTTTTCCCTCATTTAGTGGATATTTTCACAAAAAAGTGAAATTTTCAAAAATCCAGAAAATTGGCTGAAAACGACGAAATATCAAGGACTCATTGGACAAATCGCTCTGGAACTGAAATCGGAATGCTCACTGACATTTCCCCTATCTGAAAGTCTGATAAACGCCGGAAAAATGACTAAGAGCAAAAAAAAATTTTTTTCAATTTTTTCAATTTTACCCCGTGGGATATATATTCTACCCACACATATTTGGAACTCTCCTGGGGTACCCTCACACATATTATTCCCTCATTTAGTGGATATTTTCACAAAAAGTGTAATTTTCAAAAATCCAGAAAATTGCCTGAAAACTATGAAATATCAAGGACTCATTGGGCGAATCACTCTGGAACTGAAATCGGAACGCTCACTGACATTTCACCTATCTGAAAGTCTGATAAACTTCGGAAAAATGACTAAGTAAAAAAAAAATTTTTTTTTAACTTTTTTCAATTTTACCCCCGTGGGATAAATATTCTACCCACACACATTTGGAACTCTCCTGGGGTACCCTCACACATATTTTTCCCTCATTTAGTGGATATTTTCACAAAAAAGTGAAATTTTCAAAAATCCAGAAAATTGGCTGAAAACGACTAAATATCAAGGAGTCATTGGGCAAATCGCTCTGGAACTGAAATCGGAACGCTCACTGACATTTCCCCTATCTGAAAGTCTGATAAACGCTTGAAAAATGACTAAGTCCAAAAAAAAAAATTTTTCAACTTTTTTCAATTTTACCCCATGGGTCATATATTCTACCCACACACATTTGGAACTCTCCTGGGGTACCCTCACACATATTATTCCCTCATTTAGAGGATATTTTCACAAAAAAGTGAAATTTTCAAAAATCCAAAATATTGGCTGAAAACGACTGAATATCAAGGACTCATTGGGTGAAACGCTTTGGAACTGAAATCGGAATACTCAATGACATTTGCCCTATCTGAAAGTTTGATAAACGCCGGAAAAATTAATAAGTAAAAAAAAAAAAATTTTTTCAACTTTTTTCTATTTTAACCCTGTGGGTTATATATTCTACCTATACACATTTGGAACTCTCCTGGGGTACCCTCACACATATTATTACCTCATTTAGTGGATATTTTCACAAAATAATGAAATTTTCAAAAATCCAGAAAATTGGCTGAAAACGACGAAATATCAAGGACTCATTGGGCGAATCGCTCTGGAACTGAAATCGGAATGCTCACTGACATTTGCCCTATCTGAACGTCTGATAAACGCCGGAAAAATGATAAGTCCAAAAAAAAATTTTTTTCAACTTTTTTCAATTTTACCCCCGTGGGATAAATATTTTACAAACACACATTTGGAACTCTCCTGGGGTACCCTCACACATATTATTCCCTCATTTAGTGGATAGTTTCACAAAAAGTGTAATTTTCAAAAATCCAGAAAATTGCCTGAAAACTATGAAATATCAAGGACTCATTGGGCGAATCGCTCTGGAACTGAAATCAGAACGCTCACTGACATTTCCCCTATCTGAAAGTCTGATAAACGCCGGAAAAATGACTAAGTCCAAAAAAAAAATTTTTTCAACTTTTTTCAATTTTGCCCCCGTGGGTTATATATTCTACCCACACACATTTGGAACTCTCCTGGGGTACCCTCACACATATTTTTCCCTCATTTAGTGGATATTTTCACAAAAAAGTGAAATTTTCAAAAATCCAGAAAATTGGCTGAAAACGACTAAATATCATGGAGTCATTGGGCGAATCGCTCTGGAACTGAAATCGGAACACTCACTGACATTTCCCCTATCTGAAAGTCTGATAAACGCCGGAAAACTGACTAAGTCCAAAAAAAAAATGTTTTCAACTTTTTTCAATTTTACCCCCGTGGGTTATATATTCTACCCACACACATTTGGAACTCTCCTGGGGTACCCTCACACATATTATTCCCTCATTTAGTGGATATTTGCACAACAAAGTGAAATTTTCAAAAATCCAAAATATTGGCTGAAAACGACTGAAAATCAAGGACTCATTGGGTGAAACGCTCTGGAACTGAAATCGGAATACTCAATGACATTTGCCCTATCTGAAAGTCTGATAAACGCCGGAAAAATGAATAAGTAAAAAAAAAATGTTTTTTCAACTTTTTTCTATTTTACCCCTCTGGGTTATATAGTCTACCCACACACATTTGGAACTCTCCTGGGGTACCCTCACACATATTATTCCCTCATTTAGTGGATATTTTCACAAAAAAGTGAAATTTTCAAAAATCCAGAAAATTGGCTGAAAACGACGAAATATCATGGAGTCATTGGCGGAATCGCTCTGGAACTGAAATCGGAACACTCAATGACAATTCCCCTATCTGAAAGTCTGATAAACGCCGGAAAAATGACTAAGTCCAAAAAAAAAATTTTTTCAATTTTACCCCCGTGGGATATATATTCTACCCATAAACATTTGGAACTCTCCTGGGGTACCCTCACACATATTATTCCCTCATTTAGTGGATATTTTCACAAAAAAGTGAAAATTTCAAAAATCCAGAAAATTGGCTGAAAACGACGAAATATCAAGGAATCATTGGGCGAATCGCTCTGGAACTGAAATCGGAATGCTCACTGACATTTGCCCTATCTGAACGTCTGATAAACGCCGGAAAAATGATAAGGCCAAAAAAAATTTTTTTTCAACTTTTTTCAATTTTACCCCGTGGGATAAATATTCTACCCACACACATTTGGAACTCTCCTGGGGTACCCTCACACATGTTATTCCCTCATTTAGTGGATATTTTCACAAAAAGTGTAATTTTCAAAAATCCAGAAAATTGCCTGAAAACTATGAAATATCAAGGACTCATTGGGCGAATCGCTCTGGAACTGAAATCAGAACGCTCACTGACATTTCCCCTATCTGAAAGTCTGATAAACGCCGGAAAAATGACTAAGTCCAAAAAAAAAATGTTTTCAACTTTTTTCAATTTTACCCCCGTGGGTTATATATTCTACCCACACACATTTGGAACTCTCCTGGGGTACCCTCACACATATTATTCCCTCATTTAGTGGATATTTGCACAAAAAAGTGAAATTTTCAAAAATCCAAAATATTGGCTGAAAACGACTGAAAATCAAGGACTCATTGGGTGAAACGCTCTGGAACTGAAATCGGAATACTCAATGACATTTGCCCTATCTGAAAGTCTGATAAACGCCGGAAAAATGAATAAGTAAAAAAAAAATGTTTTTTCAACTTTTTTCTATTTTACCCCTCTGGGTTATATAGTCTACCCACACACATTTGGAACTCTCCTGGGGTACCCTCACACATATTATTCCCTCATTTAGTGGATATTTTCACAAAAAAGTGAAATTTTCAATAATCCAAAATATTTACTGAAAACGACTAAATATTAAGGACTCATTGGGTGAATCGCTCTGGAACTGAAATTGGAACGCTCACTGACATTTGCCCTATCTGAAAGTCTGATAAACGCCGGAAAAATGACTAAGTCCAAAAAAAATTTTTTTCAATTTTTTCAATTTTACCCCGTGGGATATATATTCTACCCACACATATTTGGAACTCTCCTGGGGTACCCTCACACATATTATTCCCTCATTTAGTGGATATTTTCACAAAAGAGTAAAATTTTCAAAAATCCAGAAAATTGGCTGAAAACGACGAAATATCATGGAGTCATTGGCGGAATCGCTCTGGAACTGAAATCGGAACACTCAATGACATTTCCCCTATCTGAAAGTCTGATAAACGCCGGAAAAATGACTAAGTCCAAAAAAAAATTTTTTTCAATTTTACCCCCGTGGGATATATATTCTACCCATAAACATTTGGAACTCTCCTGGGGTACCCTCACACATATTATTCCCTCATTTAGTGGATATTTTCACAAAAAAGTGAAAATTTCAAAAATCCAGAAAATTGGCTGAAAACGACGAAATATCAAGGAATCATTGGGCGAATCGCTCTGGAACTGAAATCGGAATGCTCACTGACATTTGCCCTATCTGAACGTCTGATAAACGCCGGAAAAATGATAAGGCCAAAAAAAATTTTTTTTCAACTTTTTTCAATTTTACCCCGTGGGATAAATATTCTACCCACACACATTTGGAACTCTCCTGGGGTACCCTCACACATGTTATTCCCTCATTTAGTGGATATTTTCACAAAAAGTGTAATTTTCAAAAATCCAGAAAATTGCCTGAAAACTATGAAATATCAAGGACTCATTGGGCGAATCGCTCTGGAACTGAAATCAGAACGCTCACTGACATTTCCCCTATCTGAAAGTCTGATAAACGCCGGAAAAATGACTAAGTCCAAAAAAAAAATGTTTTCAACTTTTTTCAATTTTACCCCCGTGGGTTATATATTCTACCCACACACATTTGGAACTCTCCTGGGGTACCCTCACACATATTATTCCCTCATTTAGTGGATATTTGCACAAAAAAGTGAAATTTTCAAAAATCCAAAATATTGGCTGAAAACGACTGAAAATCAAGGACTCATTGGGTGAAACGCTCTGGAACTGAAATCGGAATACTCAATGACATTTGCCCTATCTGAAAGTCTGATAAACGCCGGAAAAATGAATAAGTAAAAAAAAAATGTTTTTTCAACTTTTTTCTATTTTACCCCTCTGGGTTATATAGTCTACCCACACACATTTGGAACTCTCCTGGGGTACCCTCACACATATTATTCCCTCATTTAGTGGATATTTTCACAAAAAAGTGAAATTTTCAATAATCCAAAATATTTACTGAAAACGACTAAATATTAAGGACTCATTGGGTGAATCGCTCTGGAACTGAAATTGGAACGCTCACTGACATTTGCCCTATCTGAAAGTCTGATAAACGCCGGAAAAATGACTAAGTCCAAAAAAAATTTTTTTCAATTTTTTCAATTTTACCCCGTGGGATATATATTCTACCCACACATATTTGGAACTCTCCTGGGGTACCCTCACACATATTATTCCCTCATTTAGTGGATATTTTCACAAAAGAGTAAAATTTTCAAAAATCCAAAATATTTGCTGAAAACGACTAAATATCAAGGGCTCATTGGGTGAATCGCTCTGGAACTGAAATCGGAACACTCACTGACATTTGCCCTATCTGAAAGTCTGATAAACGTCGGAAACATGACTAAGTCCAAAAAAACATTTTTCAACTTTTTTCAATTTTACCCCAGTGGGTTATATATTCTACCTATACACATTTGGAACTCTCCTGGGGAACCCTCACACATATTATTCCCTCATTTAGTGGATATTTTCACAAAAAAGTGAAATTTTCAAAAATCCAGAAAATTGCCCGAAAATTATGAAATATCAAGGACTCATTGGGCGAATCGCTCTGGAACTGAAATCGAAATGCTCACTGACATTTGCCCTATCTGAAAGTCTGATAAACGGCGGAAAAATTACTAAGTCCAAAAAAAAAATGTTTTCAACTTTTTTCAATTTTACCCCCGTGGGATATATATTCTATCCACACACATTTGGAACTCTCCTGGGGTACCCTCACACATATTTTTCCCTCATTTAGTGGATATTTTCACAAAAAAGTGAAATTTTCAAAAATCCAGAAAATTAGCTGAAAACGACTAAATATCAAGGAGTCATTGGTCGAATCGCTCTGGAACTGAAATCAGAATGCTCACTGACATTTGCCCTATCAGAAAGTCTGATTAACGCCAAAAAAATGACTAAGTCAAAAAAAAAACAATTTCAACTTTTTTCAATTTTACCCCAGTGGGTTATATATTCTGCCTATACACATTTGGAACTCTCCTGGGGTACCCTCACACATATTATTCCCTCATTTAGTGGATATTTTCACAAAAAAGTGAAATTTTCAAAAATCCAAAATATTTGCTGAAAACGACTAAATATCAAGGACTCATTGGGCGAATCGCTCTGGAACTGAAATCGGAACACTCACTGACATTTGCCCTATCTGAAAGTCTGATAAACGTCGGAAACATGACTAAGTCCAAAAAAAAATTTTTTTCAACTTTTTTCAATTTTACCCCCGTGGAATAAATATTCTACCCACACACATTTTGAACTCTCCTGGTGTACCCTCACACATATTATTCCCTCATTTAGTGGATATTTTCACAAAAAAGTGAAATTTTCAAAAATCTAGAAAATTGGCTGAAAACGACTAAATATCAAGGACTCATTGGGCGAATCACACTACAACTGAAATCGGAATGCTCACTGACATTTGCCCTATCAGAAAGTCTGATAAACGCCGAAAAAATGACTAAGTCAAAAAAAAAAAATTTTTCAACTTTTTTCAATTTTACCCCAGTGGGTTATATATTCTACCTATACACATTTGGAACTCTCCTGGGGAACCCTCACACATATTATTCCCTCATTTAGTGGATATTTTCACAAAAAAAGTGAAATTTTCAAAAATCCAGAAAATTGGCTGAAAACGACTAAATATCAAGGAGTCATTGGGCAAATCACTCTGGAACTCAAATCGGAACACACACTGACATTTCCCCTATCTGAAAGTCTGATAAACGCTGGAAAAATGACTAAGTCTAAAAAAAAAATTTTTTCAACTTTTTTCAATTTTGCCCCCGTGGGATACATATTCTACCCACATACATTTGGAACTCTACTGGGGTACCCTCACACATATTATTCCCTCATTTAGTGGATATTTTCACAAAAAGTGTAATTTTCAAAAATCCAGAAAATTGCCTGAAAACTATGAAATATCAAGGACTCATTGGGCGAATCGCTCTGGAACTGAAATCGGAATGCTCACTGACATTTGCCCTATCTGAAAGTCTGATAAACGGCGGAAAAATGACTAAGTCCCAAAAAAATTTTTGTTCAACTTTTTTCAATTTTACCCCCGTGGGATATATATTCTACCCACACACATTTGGAACTCTCCTGGGGTACCCTCACACATATTTTTCCCTCATTTAGTGGATATTTTCACAAAAAAGTGAAATTTTCAAAAATCCAGAAAATTAGCTGAAAACGACTAAATATCAAGGAGTCATTGGGCGAATCGCTCTGGAACTGTAATCGGAATGCTCACTGACATTTGCCCTATCTGAAAGTCTGATAAACGGCGGAAAAATGACTAAGTCCAAAAAAAAAATGTTTTCAACTTTTTTCAATTTTACCCCCGTGGGATATATATTCTACCCACACACATTTGGAACTCTCCTGGGGTACCCTCACACATATTATTCCCTCATTTAGTGGATATTTTCACAAAAAAGTGACATTTTCAAAAATCCAAAGTATTTGCTGAAAATGACTAAATATCAAGGACTCATTGGGCGAATCGCTCTGGAACTGAAATCGGAACACTCACTGATATTTACCCTATCTGAAAGTCTGATAAACGTCGGAAACATGACTAAGTCCAAAAAAAAATTTTTTTCAACTTTTTTCAATTTTACCCCCGTGGAATAAATATTCTACCCACACACATTTTGAACTCTCCTGGTGTACCCTCAAACATATTGTTCCCTCATTTATTGGATATTTTCACAAAAAAGTGAAATTTTCAAAAATCCAGAAAATTAGCTGAAAACGACTAAATATCAAGGAGTCATTGGGCGAATCGCTCTGGAACTGAAATCGGAATGCTCACTGACATTTGCCCTCTCTGAAAGTCTGATAAACGCCGGAAAAATGACTAAGTCCAAAAAAAAAATGTTTTCAACTTTTTTCAATTTTACCCCACTGGGTTATATATTCTACCTATACACATTTGGAACTCTCCTGGGGTACCCTCACACATATTATTCCCTCATTTAGTGGATATTTTCACAAAAAAGCGAAATTTTCAAAAATCCAAAATATTGGCTGAAAACGACTAAATATCAAGGAGTCATTGGGCGAATCGCTCTGGAACTGAAATCGGAATGCTCACTGACATTTCCCCTATCTGAAAGTCTGATAAACGCCTGAAAAATGACTAAGTCCAAAAAAAAATTTTTTTAACATTTTTTCAATTTTCCCCCCGTGGGATATATATTCTACCCACACACATTTGGAACTCTCCTGGGGTACCCTCACACATATTATTCCCTCAATTAGAGGATATTTTCACAAAAAAGTGAAATTTTCAAAAATCCAAAATATTTGCTGAAAACGACTAAATATCAGGGACTCATTGGGCGAATCGCTCTGGAACTGAAATCGGAATGCTCACTGACATTTCCCCTATCTGAAAGTCTGATAAACGCCTGAAAAATGACTAAGTCCCAAAAAAATTTTTTTTAAACTTTTTTCAATTTTACCCCCGTGGGTTATATATTCTACCCACACACATTTGGAACTCTCCTGGGGTACCATCACACATATTATTCCCTCATTTAGTGGATATTTTCACAAAAAAGTGAAATTTTCAAAAATCCAAAGTATTTGCTGAAAACGACTAAATATCCAGGACTCATTGGGCGAATCGCTCTGGAACTGAAATCGGAATGCTCACTGACATTTCCCCTATCAGAAAATCTGATAAACGCCGGAAAAATGACTAAGTCCAAAAAAAATTTTTTTTCAAATTTTTTCAATTTTCCCCCCGTGGGATTTATATTCTACCTACACACATTTGGAACTCTCCTGGGGTACCCTCACACATATTATTCCCTCATTTAGTGGATATTTTCACAAAAAAGTGAAATTTTCAAAAATCCAAAATATTGGCTGAAAACGACTAAATATCAAGGAGTCATTGGGCGAATCGCTCTGGAACTGAAATCGGAATGCTCACTGACATTTCCCCTATCTGAAAGTCTGATAAACGCCTGAAAAATGACTAAGTCCAAAAAAAAAATTTTTTAACATTTTTTCAATTTTCCCCCCGTGGGATATATATTCTACCCACACACATTTGGAACTCTCCTGGGGTACCCTCACACATATTATTCCCTCAATTAGAGGATATTTTCACAAAAAAGTGAAATTTTCAAAAATCCAAAATATTTGCTGAAAACGACTAAATATCAAGGACTCATTGGGCGAATCGCTCTGGAACTGAAATCGGAATGCTCACTGACATTTCCCCTATCTGAAAGTCTGATAAACGCCTGAAAAATGACTAAGTCCCAAAAAAATTTTTTTAAAACTTTTTTCAATTTTACCCCCGTGGGTTATATATTCTACCCACACACATTTGGAACTCTTCTGGGGTACCATCACACATATTATTCCCTCATTTAGAGGATATTTTCACAAAAAAGTGAAATTTTCAAAAATCCAAAGTATTTGCTGAAAACGACTAAATATCCAGGACTCATTGGGCAAATCGCTCTGGAACTGAAATCGGAATGCTCACTGACATTTCCCCTATCAGAAAATCTGATAAACGCCGGAAAAATGACTAAGTCCAAAAAATATTTTTTTTCAAATTTTTTCAATTTTCCCCCCGTGGGATTTATATTCTACCTACACACATTTGGAACTCTCCTGGGGTACCCTCACACATATTATTCCCTCATTTAGTGGATATTTTCACAAAAAAGTGAAATTTTCAAAAATCCAGAAAATTGGCTGAAAACGACTAAATATCAAGGACTCATTGGGCGAATCGCTCTGGAACTGAAATCGGAATGCTCACTGACATTTGCCCTATCTGAAAGTCTCATAAACGGTGGAAAAATAAGTCCAAAAAAAATTTTTTTTTAACTTTTTTCAATTTTACCCCCGTGGGTTATATATTCTACCCACACACATTTGGATATCTCCTGGGGTACCCTCACACATATTATTCCCTCATTTAGTGGATATTTTAACAAAAAATTGAAATTTTCAAAAATCCAAAATATTGGCTGAAAACGACTAAATATCAAAGACTCATTGGGTGAATCGCTCTGGAACTGAAATCGGAATGCTCAATGACATTTGCCCTATCTGAAAGTCTGATAAACGCTGGAAAAATGACTAAGTCCAAAAAAAAAATGTTTTCAACTTTTTTCAATTTTACCCCCGTGGGATATATATTCTACCCACACACATTTGGCACTCTCCTGGGGTACCGTCACACATAGTATTCCCTCATTTAGAGGATATTTTCACAAAAAAGTGAAATTTTCAAAAATTCAGAAAATTGGCTGAAAACGACTAAATATCAAAGAGTCATTGGGCGAATCGCTCTGGAAATGAAATCGGAACGCTCACTGACATTTCCCCTATCTGAAAGTCTGATAAACGCCTGAAAAATGACTAAGTCCAAAAAAAAATTTTTTTAACATTTTTTCAATTTTCCCCCCGTGGGAAATATATTCTACCCATACACATTTGGAAATCTCCTGGGGTACCCTCACACATAGTATTCCCTCATTTAGAGGATATTTTCACAAAAAAGTGAAATTTTCAAAAATTCAGAAAATTTGCTGAAAACGACTAAATATCAAGGAGTCATTGGGCGAATCGCTCTGGAAATGAAATCGGAACGCTCACTGATATTTCCCCTATCTGAAAGTCTGATGAACGCCGGAAAAATGACTAAGTCCAAAAAAAAAAAAATTTCAACTTTTTTCAATTTTACCCCACTGGGTTATATATTCTACATATACACATTTGGAACTCTCCTGGGGTACCCTCACACATATTATTCCCTCATTTAGTGGATATTTTCACAAAAAAGCGAAATTTTCAAAAATCCAAAATATTGGCTGAAAACGACTAAATATCAAGGAGTCATTGGGCGAATCGCTCTGGAACTGCAATCGGAATGCTCACTGACATTTCCCCTATCTGAAAGTCTGATAAACGCCTGAAAAATGACTAAGTCCAAAAAAAAATTTTTTTAACATTTTTTCAATTTTCCCCCCGTGGGATATATATTCTACCCACACACATTTGGAACTCTCCTGGGGTACCCTCACACATATTATTCCCTCAATTAGAGGATATTTTCACAAAAAAGTGAAATTTTCAAAAATCCAAAATATTTGCTGAAAACGACTAAATATCAAGGACTCATTGGGCGAATCGCTCTGGAACTGAAATCGGAATGCTCACTGACATTTCCCCTATCTGAAAGTCTGATAAACGCCTGAAAAATGACTAAGTCCCAAAAAAATTTTTTTTAAACTTTTTTCAATTTTACCCCCGTGGGTTATATATTCTACCCACACACATTTGGAACTCTCCTGGGGTACCATCACACATATTATTCCCTCATTTAGTGGATATTTTCACAAAAAAGTGAAATTTTCAAAAATTCAGAAAATTTGCTGAAAACGACTAAATATCAAGGAGTCATTGGGCGAATCGTTCTGGAAATGAAATCGGAACGCTCACTGATATTTCCCCTATCTGAAAGTCTGATAAACGCCGGAAAAATGACTAAGTCCAAAAAAAAAAAAATTTCAACTTTTTTCAATTTTACCCCACTGGGTTATATATTCCACCTATACACATTTGGAACTCTCCTGGGGTACCCACACACATATTATTCCCTCATTTAGTGGATATTTTCACAAAAAAGTGAAATTTTCAAAAATCCAAAATATTGGCTGAAAACGACTAAATATCAAAGACTCATTGGGTGAATCGCTCTGGAACTGAAATCGGAATGCTCAATGACATTTGCCCTATCTGAAAGTCTGATAAACGCCGGAAAAATGACTAAGTCCAAAAAAAAAATGTTTTCAACTTTTTTCAATTTTACCGCCGTGGGATATATATTCTACCCACACACATTTGGAACTCTCCTGGGGTACCGTCACACATAGTATTCCCTTATTTAGAGGATATTTTCACAAAAAAGTGAAATTTTCAAAAATTCAGAAAATTGGCTGAAAACGACTAAATATCAAGGACTCATTGGGCGCATCGCTCTAGTACTGAAATCGGAATGCTCACTGACATTTGCCCTATCTGAAAGTCTGATAAACGGCGGAAAAATGACTAAGTCCAAAAAAAAAATGTTTTCAAATTTTTTCAATTTTCCCCCCGTGGGATATATATTCTACCCACACACATTTGGAACTCTCTTGGGGTACCCTCACACATATTATTCCCTCATTTAGAGGATATTTTCAAAAAAAGTGAAATTTTCAAAAATCCAGAAAATTGGCTGAAAACGACAAAATATTAAGCACTCATTGGGCGAATCGCTCTGGAACTGAAATCGGAATGCTCACTGACATTTGCCCTATCTGAAAGTCTCATAAACGGTGGAAAAATAAGTCCAAAAAAAATTTTTTTTTAACTTTTTTCAATTTTACCCCCGTGGGTTATATATTCTACCCACACACATTTGGATCTCTCCTGGGGTACCCTCACACATATTATTCCCTCATTTAGTGGATATTTTAACAAAAAATTGAAATTTTCAAAAATCCAAAATATTGGCTGAAAACGACTAAATATCAAAGACTCATTGGGTGAATCGCTCTGGAACTGAAATCGGAATGCTCAATGACATTTGCCCTATCTGAAAGTCTGATAAACGCCGGAAAAATGACTAAGTCCAAAAAAAAAATGTTTTCAACTTTTTTCAATTTTACCCCCGTGGGATATATATTCTACCCACACACATTTGGAACTCTCCTGGGGTACCGTCACACATAGTATTCCCTCATTTAGAGGATATTTTCACAAAAAAGTGAAATTTTCAAAAATTCAGAAAATTGGCTGAAAACGACTAAATATCAAGGAGTCATTGGGCGAATCACTCTGGAAATGAAATCGGAACGCTCACTGATATTTCCCCTATCTGAAAGTCTGATAAACGCCGGAAAAATGACTAAGTCCAAAAAAAAAATGTTTTCAACTTTTTTCAATTTTACCCCCGTGGGATATATATTCTACCCATACACATTTGGAACTCTCCTGGGGTACCCACACACATATTATTCCCTCATTTAGTGGATATTTTCACAAAAAAGTGAAATTTTCAAAAATCCAGAATATTGGCTGAAAATGACTAAATATCAAGGAGTCATTGGGCGAATCACTCTGGAACTGAAATCGGAACGCTCACTGACATTTCCTCTATCTAAAAGTCTGATAAACGCCTGAAAAATAAGTCCAAAAAAAATTTTTTTTCAACTTTTTTCAATTTTACCCCCGTGGGATATATATTCTAGCCACTCACATTTGGAACTGTCCTGGGGTACCCTCACACATATCATTCCCTCATTTAGTGGATATTTTCACAAAAAAGTGAAATTTTCAAAAATCCAGAAAATTGGCTGAAAACGACTAAATATCAAGGAGTCATTGGGCTAATCACTCTGGAACTGAAATCGGAACGCTCACTAACATTTCCCCTATCTAAAAGTCTGATAAACGGTGGAAAAATGACTAAGTCCAAAAAAAAAATTTTTTTAACTTTTTTCAATTTTACCCCAGTGGGATATATATTCTACCCACACACATTTGGAACTCTCCTGGGGTACCCTCACACATATTATTTAGTGGATATTTTCACAAAAAAGTGAAATTTTCAAAAATCGAAAATATTGGCTGAAAACGACTAAATATCAAGGACTCATTGGGCGAATCGCTCTGGAACTGAAATCGGAATGCTAACTGACATTTCCCCTATCTGAAAGTCTGATAAATGCCTGAAAAATGACTAAGTCCAAGAAAAAATTTTTTTCAACTTTTTTCAATTTTACCCCCGTGGGATATATATTCTACCCACACACATTTGGAACTCTCCTGGGGTACCCTCACACATATTATTCCCTCATTTAGTGGATATTTTCACAAAAAAGTGAAATTTTCAAAAATCCAAAATATTTGCTGAATACGACTAAATATCAAGGACTCATTGGGCGAATCGCTCTGGAACTGAAATCGGAATGCTCACTGACATTTCCCCTATCTGAAAGTCTGATAAACGCCGGAAAAATGACTAAGTCCAAAAAAAAAGTTTTTTCAACTTTTTTCAATTTTACCCCCGTGGGATATATATTCTACCCACACACATTTGGAACTCTCCTGGGGTACCCTCACACATATTATTTCCTCTATTAGAGGATATTTTCACAAAAAAGTGAAATTTTCAAAAATCCAGAAAATTGGCTGAAAACGACTAAATATCAAGGAGTCATTGGGCGAATCGCTCTGGAACTGAAATCGTAATGCTCACTGACATTTCCCCTATTTGAAAGTCTGATAAACGCCGGAAAAATGACTAAGTCCAAAAATAAAATTTTTTAAACTTTTTTCAATTTTACCCCGGTGGGATATATATTCTACCCACACACATTTGGAACTCTCCTGGGGTACCCTCACACATATTATTCCCTCATTTAGTGGATATTTTCACAAAAAAGTGAAATTTTCAAAAATCCATAAAATTGGCTGAAAACGACTAAATATCAAGGAGTCATTGGGCGAATCGCTTTGGAACTGAAATCGGAATGCTCACTGACATTTCCCCTATCTGAAAGTCTGATAAACGCCGGAAAAATGACTAAGTCCAAAAAAAAAATTTTTTAAACTTTTTTAAATTTTACCCCGGTGGGATATATATTCTACCCACACACATTTGGAACTCTCCTGGGGTACCCTCACACATATTATTCCCTCATTTAGTGGATATTTTCACAAAAAAGTGAAATTTTCAAAAATCCAAAATATTTGCTGAAAACGACTAAATATCAAGGACTCATTGGGCGAATCGCTCTGGAACTGAAATCGGAATGCTCACTGACATTTCCCCTATCTGAAAGTCTGATAAACGCCGGAAAAATGACTAAGTCCAAAAAAAAATGATTTCAACTTTTTTCAATTTTACCCCCGTGGGATATATATTCTACCCACACACATTTGGAACTGTCCTGGGGTACCCTCACACATATCATTCCCTCATTTAGTGGATATTTTCACAAAAAAGTGAAATTTTCAAAAATCCAGAAAATTGGCTGAAAACGACTAAATATCAAGGAGTCATTGGGCTAATCACTCTGGAACTGAAATCGGAACGCTCACTAACATTTCCCCTATCTAAAAGTCTGATAAACGGTGGAAAAATGACTAAGTCGAAAAAAAAAAATTTTTAAACTTTTTTCAATTTTACCCCAGTGGGATATATATTCTACCCACACACATTTGGAACTCTCCTGGGGTACCCTCACACATATTATTCCCTCATTTAGTGGATATTTTCACAAAAAAGTGAAATTTTCAAAAATCCAAAATATTTGCTGAAAACGACTAAATATCAAGGACTCATTGGGCGAATCGCTCTGGAACTGAAATCGGAATGCTCACTGACATTTCCCCTATCTGAAAGTCTGATAAACGCCGGAAAAATGACTAAGTCCAAAATAAAAATTTTTTCAACTTTTTTCAATTTTACCCCCATGGGATATATATTCTACCCAGACACATTTGGAACTCTCCTGGGGTACCCTCACACATATTATTCCCTCATTTAGTGGATATTTTCACAAAAAAGTGAAATTTTCAAAAATCGAAAATATTGGCTGAAAACGACTAAATATCAAGGACTCATTGGGCGAATCGCTCTGGAACTGAAATCGGAATGCTCACTGACATTTCCCCTATCTGAAAGTCTGATAAACGCCTGAAAAATGACTAAGTTCAAGAAAAATTTTTTTTCAACTTTTTTCAATTTTACCCCCGTGGGATATATATTCTACCCACACACATTTGGAACTCTCCTGGGGTACCCTCACACATATTATTCCCTCATTTAGTGGATATTTTCACAAAAAAATGAAATTTTCAAAAATCCAAAATATTTGCTGAAAACGACTAAATATCAAGGACTCATTGGGCGAATCGCTCTGGAACTGAAATCGGAATGCTCACTGACATTTCCCCTATCTGAAAGTCTGATAAACGCTGGAAAAATGACTAAGTCCAAAAAATAAATTTTTTCAACTTTTTTCAATTTTACCCCCGTGGGTTATATATTCTACCCACACACATTTGGAACTCTCCTGGGGTACCCTCACACATATTATTCCCTCATTTAGTGGATATTTTCACAAAAAAGTGAAATTTTCAAAAATCCAAAATATTTGCTGAAAACGACTAAATATCAAGGACTCATTGGGCGAATCGCTCTGGAACTGAAATCGGAATGCTCATTGACATTTCCCCTATCTGAAAGTCTGATAAACGCCTGAAAAATGACTAAGTCCAAGAAAAAATTTTTTTCAACTTTTTTCAATTTTACCCCCGTGGGATATATATTCTACCCACACACATTTGGAACTCTCCTGGGGTACCCTCACACATATTATTCCCTCATTTAGTGGATATTTTCACAAAAAAGTGAAATTTTCAAAAATCCAAAATATTTGCTGAATACGACTAAATATCAAGGACTCATTGGGCGAATCGCTCTGGAACTGAAATCGGAATGCTCACTGACATTTCCCCTATCTGAAAGTCTGATAAACGCCGGAAAAATGACTAAGTCCAAAAAAAAAGTTTTTTAAACTTTTTTCAATTTTACCCCCGTGGGATATATATTCTACCCACACACATTTGGAACTCTCCTGGGGTACCCTCACACATATTATTACCTCATTTAGTGGATATTTTCACAAAAAAGTGAAATTTTCAAAAATCCAAAATATTTGCTGAAAACGACTAAATATCAAGGACTCATTGGGCGAATCGCTCTGGAACTGATATCGGAATGCTCACTGACATTTCCCCTATCTGAAAGTCTGATAAACGCCGGAAAAATGACTAAGTCCAAAAAAAAATTTTTTAAACTTTTTTCAATTTTACCCCCGTGGGATATATATTCTACCCACATCCATTTGGAACTCTCCTGGGGTACCCTCACACATATTATTCCCTCATTTAGAGGATATTTTCACAAAAAAGTGAAATTTTCAAAAATCCAGAAAATTGGCTGAAAACGACTAAATATCAAGGAGTCATTGGGCGAATCATTCTGGAACTGAAATCGGAATGCTCACTGACATTTCCCCTATCTGAAAGTCTGATAAACGCCGGAAAAATGACTAAGTCCAAAAAAAAAATTTTTTTAACTTTTTTCAATTTTACCCCCATGGGATATATATTCTACCCACACACATTTGGAACTCTCCTGGGGTACCCTCACACATATTATTCCCTCATTTAGTGGATATTTTCACAAAAAAGTGAAATTTTCAAAAATCGAAAATATTGGCTGAAAACGACTAAATATCAAGGACTCATTGGGCGAATCGCTCTGGAACTGAAATCGGAATGCTCACTGACATTTCCCCTATCTGAAAGTCTGATAAACGCCTGAAAAATGACTAAGTCCAAGAAAAAATTTTTTTCAACTTTTTTCAATTTTACCCCCGTGAGATATATATTCTACCCACACACATTTGGAACTCTCCTGGGGTACCCTCACACATATTATTCCCTCATTTAGTGGATATTTTCACAAAAAAGTGAAATTTTCAAAAATCCATAATATTTGCTGAAAACGACTAAATATCAAGGACTCATTTGGCGAATCGCTCTGGAACTGAATTCGGAATGCTCACTGACATTTCCCCTATCTGAAAGTCTGATAAACGCCGGAAAAATGACTAAGTCCAAAAAAAAAATTTTTTAAACTTTTTTCAATTTTACCCCGGTGGGATATATATTCTACCCACACACATTTGGAACTCTCCTGGGGTACCCTCACACATATTATTCCCTCATTTAGTGGATATTTTCACAAAAAAGTGAAATTTTCAAAAATCCAAAATATTTGCTGAAAACGACTAAATATCAAGGACTCATTGGGCGAATCGCTCTGGAACTGAAATCGGAATGCTCACTGACATTTCCCCTATCTGAAAGTCTGATAAACGCCGGAAAAATGACTAAGTCCAAAATAAAAATTTTTTCAACTTTTTTCAATTTTACCCCCATGGGATATATATTCTACCCAGACACATTTGGAACTCTCCTGGGGTACCCTCACACATATTATTCCCTCATTTAGTGGATATTTTCACAAAAAAGTGAAATTTTCAAAAATCGAAAATATTGGCTGAAAACGACTAAATATCAAGGACTCATTGGGCGAATCGCTCTGGAACTGAAATCGGAATGCTCACTGACATTTCCCCTATCTGAAAGTCTGATAAACGCCTGAAAAATGACTAAGTTCAAGAAAAATTTTTTTTCAACTTTTTTCAATTTTACCCCCGTGGGATATATATTCTACCCACACACATTTGGAACTCTCCTGGGGTACCCTCACACATATTATTCCCTCATTTAGTGGATATTTTCACAAAAAAATGAAATTTTCAAAAATCCAAAATATTTGCTGAAAACGACTAAATATCAAGGACTCATTGTGCGAATCGCTCTGGAACTGAAATCGGAATGCTCACTGACATTTCCCCTATCTGAAAGTCTGATAAACGCCGGAAAAATGACTAAGTCCAAAAAAAAAGTTTTTTAACCTTTTTTCAATTTTACCCCAGTGGGATATATATTCTACCCACACACATTTGGAACTCTCCTGGGGTACCCTCACACATATTATTCCCTCATTTAGAGGATATTTTCACAAAAAAGTGAAATTTTCAAAAATCCAGAAAATTGGCTGAAAACGACTAAATATCAAGGAGTCATTGGGCGAATCGCTCTGGAACTGAAATCGTAATGCTCACTGACATTTCCCCTATCTGAAAGTCTGATAAACGCCGGAAAAATGACTAAGTCCAAAAAAAAAATTTTTTAAACTTTTTTCAATTTTACCCCGGTGGGATATATATTCTACCCACACACATTTGGAACTCTCCTGGGGTACCCTCACACATATTATTCCCTCATTTAGTGGATATTTTCACAAAAAAGTGAAATTTTCAAAAATCCAAAAAATTGGCTGAAAACGACTAAATATCAAGGACTCATTGGGCGAATCGCTCTGGAACTGAAATCGGAATGCTCACTGACATTTCCCCTATCTGAAAGTCTGATAAACGCCGGAAAAATGACTAAGTCCAAAATAAAAATTTTTTCAACTTTTTTCAATTTTACCCCCATGGGATATATATTCTACCCAGACACATTTGGAACTCTCCTGGGGTACCCTCACACATATTATTCCCTCATTTAGTGGATATTTTCACAAAAAAGTGAAATTTTCAAAAATCGAAAATATTGGCTGAAAACGACTAAATATCAAGGACTCATTGGGCGAATCGCTCTGGAACTGAAATCGGAATGCTCACTGACATTTCCCCTATCTGAAAGTCTGATAAACGCCTGAAAAATGACTAAGTTCAAGAAAAAATTTTTTTCAACTTTTTTCAATTTTACCCCCGTGGGATATATATTCTACCCACACACATTTGGAACTCTGCTGGGGTACCCTCACACATATTATTCCCTCATTTAGTGGATATTTTCACAAAAAAATGAAATTTTCAAAAATCCAAAATATTTGCTGAAAACGACTAAATATCAAGGACTCATTGGGCGAATCGCTCTGGAACTGAAATCGGAATGCTCACTGACATTTCCCCTATCTGAAAGTCTGATAAACGCTGGAAAAATGACTAAGTCCAAAAAATAAATTTTTTCAACTTTTTTCAATTTTACCCCCGTGGGTTATATATTCTACCCACACACATTTGGAACTCTCCTGGGGTACCCTCACACATATTATTCCCTCATTTAGTGGATATTTTCACAAAAAAGTGAAATTTTCAAAAATCCAAAATATTTGCTGAAAACGACTAAATATCAAGGAGTCATTGGGCGAATCGCTCTGGAACTGAAATCGGAATGCTCATTGACATTTCCCCTATCTGAAAGTCTGATAAACGCCAGAAAAATGACTAAGTCCAAAAAAAAAATTTTTTTTACTTTTTTCAATTTTACCCCGGTGGGATATATATTCTACCCACACACATTTGGAACTCTCCTGGGGTACCCTCACACATATTATTCCCTCATTTAGAGGATATTTTCACAAAAAAGTGAAATTTTCAAAAATCCAGAAAATTGGCTGAAAACGACTAAATATCAAGGAGTCATTGGGCGAATCGCTCTGGAACTGAAATCGTAATGCTCACTGACATTTCCCCTATCTGAAAGTCTGATAAACGCCGGAAAAATGACTAAGTCCAAAAAAAAAATTTTTTAAACTTTTTTCAATTTTACCCCGGTGGGATATATATTCTACCCACACACATTTGGAACTCTCCTGGGGTACCCTCACACATATTATTCCCTCATTTAGTGGATATTTTCACAAAAAAGTGAAATTTTCAAAAATCGAAAATATTGGCTGAAAACGACTAAATATCAAGGACTCATTGGGCGAATCGCTCTGGAACTGAAATCGGAATGCTCACTGACATTTCCCCTATCTGAAAGTCTGATAAACGCCGGAAAAATGACTAAGTTCAAGAAAAAATTTTTTTCAACTTTTTTCAATTTTACCCCCGTGGGATATATATTCTACCCACACACATTTGGAACTCTCCTGGGGTACCCTCACACATATTATTCCCTCATTTAGTGGATATTTTCACAAAAAAGTGAAATTTTCAAAAATCCAGAAAATTGGCTGAAAACGACTAAATATCAAGGAGTCATTGGGCGAATCACTCTGGAACTGAAATCGGAACGCTCACTGACATTTCCCCTATCTGAAAGTCTGCTAAACGCCGGAAAAATGACTAAGTCCAAAATAAAAAATTTTTCAACTCTTTTCAATTTTACCCCCATGGGATATATATTCTACCCAAACACATTTGGAACTCTCCTGGGGTACCCTCACACATATTATTCCCTCATTTAGTGGATATTTTCACAAAAAAGTGAAATTTTCAAAAATCCAAAATATTTGCTGAAAACGACTAAATATCAAGGACTCATTGGGCGAATCGCTCTGGAACTGAAATCGGAATGTTCACTGACATTTCCCCTATCTGAAAGTCTGATAAACGCCTGAAAAATGACTAAGTCCAAAAAAAAAATTTTTTAAACTTTTTTCAATTTTACCCCCGTGGGATATATATTCTAACCATACACATTTGGAACTCTCCTGGGGTACCCTCACACATATTATTCCCTCATTTAGTAGATATTTTCACAAAAAAGTGAAATTTTCAAAAATCCAGAAAATTGGCTGAAAACGACTAAATATCAAGGAGTCATTGGGCGAATCACTCTGGAACTGAAATCGGAACGCTCACTAACATTTCCCCTATCTAAAAGTCTGATAAACGCCTGAAAAATGACTAAGTCCAAAAAAAAAGTTTTTTAAACTTTTTTCAATTTTACCCCCGTGGGATATATAGTCTACCCACACACATTTGGAACTCTCCTGGGGTACCCTGACACATATTATTCCCTCATTTAGTGGATATTTTCACAAAAAACTGAAATTTTCAAAAATCGAAAATATTGGCTGAAAACGACTAAATATCAAGGACTCATTGGGCGAATCGCTCTGGAACTGAAATCGGAATGCTCACTGACATTTCCCCTATCTGAAAGTCTGATAAACGCCGGAAAAATGACTAAGTCCAAAAAAAAATTTTTTTCAACTTTTTTCAATTTTACCCCCGTGGGATATATATTCTACCCACACACATTTGGAACTCTCCTGGGGTACCCTCACACATATTATTCCCTCATTTAGTGGATATTTTCACAAAAAAGTGAAATTTTCAAAAATCCAGAGAATTGGCTGAAAACTACTAAATATCAAGGACTCATTGGGCGAATCGCTCTGGAACTGAAATCGGAATGCTCACTGACATTTCCCCTATCTGAAAGTCTGATAAACGCGGGAAAAATGACTAAGTCCAAAAAAAAAGTTTTTTAAACTTTTTTCAATTTTACCCCCGTGGGATATATTTTCTATCCACACACATTTGGAACTCTCCTGGGGTACCCTCACACATATTATTCCCTCATTTAGTGGATATTTTCACAAAAAAGTGAAATTTTCAAAAATCCAAAATATTTGCTGAAAACGACTAAATATCAAGGACTCATTGGGCGAATCGCTCTGGAACTGAAATCGGAATGCTCACTGACATTTCCCCTATCTGAAAGTCTGATAAACGCCGTAAAAATGACTAAGTCCAAAAAAAAATTTTTTAAACTTTTTTAAATTTTACCCCCGTGGGATATATATTCTACCCACACACATTTGGAACTCTCCTGGGGTACCCTCACACATATTATTCCCTCATTTAGTGGATATTTTCACAAAAAAGTGAAATGTTCAAAAATCCAGAAAATTGGCTGAAAACGCCTAAATATCAAGGAGTCATTGGGCGAATCGCTCTGGAACTGAATTCGGAATGCTCACTGACATTTCCCCTATCTGAAAGTCTGATAAACGGTGGAAAAATGACTAAGTCCAAAAAAAAAATTTTTTAAACTTTTTTCAATTTTACCCCCGTGGGATATATATTCTAACCATACACATTTGGAACTCTCCTGGGGTACCCTCACACATATTATTCCCTCATTTAGTAGATATTTTCACAAAAAAGTGAAATTTTCAAAAATCCAGAAAATTGGCTGAAAACGACTAAATATCAAGGAGTCATTGGGCGAATCACTCTGGAACTGAAATCGGAACGCTCACTAACATTTCCCCTATCTAAAAGTCTGATAAACGCCTGAAAAATGACTAAGTCCAAAAAAAAAGTTTTTTAAACTTTTTTCAATTTTACCCCCGTGGGATATATAGTCTACCCACACACATTTGGAACTCTCCTGGGGTACCCTGACACATATTATTCCCTCATTTAGTGGATATTTTCACAAAAAACTGAAATTTTCAAAAATCGAAAATATTGGCTGAAAACGACTAAATATCAAGGACTCATTGGGCGAATCGCTCTGGAACTGAAATCGGAATGCTCACTGACATTTCCCCTATCTGAAAGTCTGATAAACGCCGGAAAAATGACTAAGTCCAAAAAAAAATTTTTTTCAACTTTTTTCAATTTTACCCCCGTGGGATATATATTCTACCCACACACATTTGGAACTCTCCTGGGGTACCCTCACACATATTATTCCCTCATTTAGTGGATATTTTCACAAAAAAGTGAAATTTTCAAAAATCCAGAGAATTGGCTGAAAACTACTAAATATCAAGGACTCATTGGGCGAATCGCTCTGGAACTGAAATCGGAATGCTCACTGACATTTCCCCTATCTGAAAGTCTGATAAACGCGGGAAAAATGACTAAGTCCAAAAAAAAAGTTTTTTAAACTTTTTTCAATTTTACCCCCGTGGGATATATTTTCTATCCACACACATTTGGAACTCTCCTGGGGTACCCTCACACATATTATTCCCTCATTTAGTGGATATTTTCACAAAAAAGTGAAATTTTCAAAAATCCAAAATATTTGCTGAAAACGACTAAATATCAAGGACTCATTGGGCGAATCGCTCTGGAACTGAAATCGGAATGCTCACTGACATTTCCCCTATCTGAAAGTCTGATAAACGCCGTAAAAATGACTAAGTCCAAAAAAAAATTTTTTAAACTTTTTTAAATTTTACCCCCGTGGGATATATATTCTACCCACACACATTTGGAACTCTCCTGGGGTACCCTCACACATATTATTCCCTCATTTAGTGGATATTTTCACAAAAAAGTGAAATGTTCAAAAATCCAGAAAATTGGCTGAAAATGCCTAAATATCAAGGAGTCATTGGGCGAATCGCTCTGGAACTGAATTCGGAATGCTCACTGACATTTCCCCTATCTGAAAGTCTGATAAACGGTGGAAAAATGACTAAGTCCAAAAAAAAAATTTTTTCAACTTTTTTCAATTTTACCCCCGTGGGATATATATTTTACCCACATACATTTGGAACTCTCCTGGGGTACCCTCACACATATTATTCCCTCATTTAGTGGATATTTTCACAAAAAAGTGAAATTTTCAAAAATCCAAAATATTTGCTGAAAACGACTAAATATCAAGGACTCATTGGGCGAATCGCTCTGGAACTGAAATCGGAACGCTCACTGACATTTCCCCTATCTGAAAGTCTGATAAACGCCTGAAAAATGACTAAGTCCAAAAAAAACATGTTTTCAACTTTTTTCAATTTTACCCCCGTGGGTTATATATTCTACCCACACACATTTGGAACTCTCCTGGGGTACCCTCACACATATTATTCCCTCATTTAGTGGATATTTTCACAAAAAAGAGAAATTTTCAAAAATCCAAAATATTTGCTGAAAACGACTAAATATCAAGGACTCATTTGGCGAATCGCTCTGGAACTGAAATCGGAATGCTCACTGACTTTTCCCCTATCTGAAAGTCTGATAAACGCCGGAAAAATGACTAAGTCCAAAAAAAAAATTTTTTTAACTTTTTTCAATTTTACACCGGTGGGATATATATTCTACCCACACACATTTGGAACTCTGCTGGGGTAGCCTCACACATATTATTCCCTCATTTAGAGGATATTTTCACAAAAAAGTGAAATTTTCAAAAATCCAGAAAATAGGCTGAAAACGACTAAATATCAAGGAGTCATTGGGCGAATCACTCTGGAACTGAAATCGGAACGCTCACTGACATTTCCCCTATCTGAAAGTCTGATAAACGCCTGAAAAATGACTAAGTCCAAAAAATAAATTTTTTCAACTTTTTTCAATTTTACCCCCATGGGATATATATTCTACCCAGACACATTTGGAACTCTCCTGGGGTACCCTCACACATATTATTCCCTCATTTAGTGGATATTTTCACAAAAAAGTGAAATTTTCAAAAATCGAAAATATTGGCTGAAAACGACTAAATATCAAGGACTCATTTAGCGAATCGCTCTGGAACTGAAATCGGAATGCTCACTGACATTTCCCCTATCTGAAAGTCTGATAAACGCCTGAAAAATGACTAAGTTCAAGAAAAAAATTTTTTCAACTTTTTTCAATTTTACCCCCGTGGGATATATATTCTACCCACACACATTTGGAACTCTCCTGGGGTACCCTCACACATATTATTCCCTCATTTAGTGGATATTTTCACAAAAAAGTGAAATTTTCAAAAATCCAGAAAATTGGCTGAAAACGCCTAAATATCAAGGAGTCATTGGGCGAATCACTCTGGAACTGAAATCGGAACGCTCACTGACATTTCCCCTATCTGAAAGTCTGATAAACGCCTGAAAAATGACTAAGTCCAAAAAATAAATTTTTTCAACTTTTTTCAATTTTACCCCCATGGGATATATATTCTACCCAGACACATTTGGAACTCTCCTGGGGTACCCTCACACATATTATTCCCTCATTTAGTGGATATTTTCACAAAAAAGTGAAATTTTCAAAAATCGAAAATATTGGCTGAAAACGACTAAATATCAAGGACTCATTGGGCGAATCGCTCTGGAACTGAAATCGGAATGCTCACTGACATTTCCCCTATCTGAAAGTCTGATAAACGCCTGAAAAATGACTAAGTTCAAGAAAAAAATTTTTTCAACTTTTTTCAATTTTACCCCCGTGGGATATATATTCTACCCACACACATTTGGAACTCTCCTGGGGTACCCTCACACATATTATTCCCTCATTTAGTGGATATTTTCACAAAAAAGTGAAATTTTCAAAAATCCAGAAAATTGGCTGAAAACGCCTAAATATCAAGGAGTCATTGGGCGAATCGCTCTGGAACTGAAATCGGAATGCTCACTGACATTTCCCCTATCTGAAAGTCTGATAAACGGTGGAAAAATGACTAAGTCCAAAAAAAAAATTTTTTCAACTTTTTTCAATTTTACCCCCGTGGGTTATATATTCTACCCACACACATTTGGAACTCTCCTGGGGTACCCTCACACATATTATTCCCTCATTTAGTGGATATTTTCACAAAAAAGAGAAATTTTCAAAAATCCAAAATATTTGCTGAAAACGACTAAATATCAAGGACTCATTTGGCGAATCGCTCTGGAACTGAAATCGGAATGCTCACTGACTTTTCCCCTATCTGAAAGTCTGATAAACGCCGGAAAAATGACTAAGTCCATAAAAATTTTTTTTTTAACTTTTTTCAATTTTACACCGGTGGGATATATATTCTACCCACACACATTTGGAACTCTCCTGGGGTACCCTCACACATATTATTCCCTCATTTAGTGGATATTTTCACAAAAAAGTGAAATTTTCAAAAATCCAGAAAATTGGCTGAAAACGCCTAAATATCAAGGAGTCATTGGGCGAATCGCTCTGGAACTGAAATCGGAATGCTCACTGACATTTCCCCTATCTGAAAGTCTGATAAACGGTGGAAAAATGACTAAGTCCAAAAAAAATATTTTTTCAACTTTTTTCAATTTTACCCCCGTGGGATATATATTTTACCCACATACATTTGGAACTCTCCTGGGGTACCCTCACACATATTATTCCCTCATTTAGTGGATATTTTCACAAAAAAGTGAAATTTTCAAAAATCCAAAATATTTGCTGAAAACGACTAAATATCAAGGACTCATTGGGCTAATCGCTCTGGAACTGAAATCGGAGCGCTCACTGACATTTCCCCTATCTGAAAGTCTGATAAACGCCTGAAAAATGACTAAGTCCAAAAAAAACATGTTTTCAACTTTTTTCAATTTTACCCCCGTGGGTTATATATTCTACCCACACACATTTGGAACTCTCCTGGGGTACCCTCACACATATTATTCCCTCATTTAGTGGATATTTTCACAAAAAAGAGAAATTTTCAAAAATCCTAAATATTTGCTGAAAACGACTAAATATCAAGGACTCATTTGGCGAATCGCTCTGGAACTGAAATCGGAATGCTCACTGACTTTTCCCCTATCTGAAAGTCTGATAAACGCCGGAAAAATGACTAAGTCCAAAAAAAAAATTTTTTAAACTTTTTTCAATTTTACACCGGTGGGATATATATTCTACCCACACACATTTGGAACTCTGCTGGGGTAGCCTCACACATATTATTCCCTCATTTAGAGGATATTTTCACAAAAAAGTGAAATTTTCAAAAATCCAGAAAATTGGCTGAAAACGACTAAATATCAAGGAGTCATTGGGCGAATCACTCTGGAACTGAAATCGGAACGCTCACTGACATTTCCCCTATCTGAAAGTCTGATAAACGCCTGAAAAATGACTAAGTCCAAAAAATAAATTTTTTCAACTTTTTTCAATTTTACCCCCATGGGATATATATTCTACCCAGACACATTTGGAACTCTCCTGGGGTACCCTCACACATATTATTCCCTCATTTAGTGGATATTTTCACAAAAAAGTGAAATTTTCAAAAATCCAAAATATTGGCTGAAAACGACTAAATATCAAGGACTCATTGGGCGAATCGCTCTGGAACTGAAATCGGAATGCTCACTGACATTTCCCCTATCTGAAAGTCTGATAAACGCCTGAAAAATGACTAAGTTCAAGAAAAAAATTTTTTCAACTTTTTTCAATTTTACCCCCGTGGGATATATATTCTACCCACACACATTTGGAACTCTCCTGGGGTACACTCACACATATTACTCCCTCATTTAGTGGATATTTTCACAAAAAAATGAAATTTTCAAAAATCCAAAATATTTGCTGAAAACGACTAAATATCAAGGACTCATTGGGCGAATCGCTCTGGAACTGAAATCGGAACGCTCACTAACATTTCCCCTATCTAAAAGTCTGATAAACGGTGGAAAAATGACTAAGTCAAAAAAAAAAATTTTTTAAACTTTTTTCAATTTTACCCCCATGGGATATATATTCTACCCAGACACATTTGGAACTCTCCTGGGTTACCCTCACACATATTATTCCCTCATTTAGTGGATATTTTCACAAAAAACTGAAATTTTCAAAAATCGAAAATATTGGCTGAAAACGACTAAATATCAAGGACTCATTGGGCGAATCGCTCTGAAACTGAAATCGAAATGCTCACTGACATTTCCCCTATCTGAAAGTCTGATAAACGCCGGAAAAATGACTAAGTCCAAAAAAAAATTTTTTTCAACTTTTTTCAATTTTACCCCCGTGGGATATATATTCTACCCACACACATTTGGAACTCTCCTGGGGTACCCTGACACATATTATTCCCTCATTTAGTGGATATTTTCACAAAAAACTGAAATTTTCAAAAATCGAAAATATTGGCTGAAAACGACTAAATATCAAGGACTCATTGGGCGAATCGCTCTGAAACTAAAATCGGAATGCTCACTGACATTTCCCCTATCTGAAAGTCTGATAAACGCCGGAAACATGACTAAGTCCACAAAAAAATTTTTTTCAACTTTTTTCAATTTTACCCCCGTGGGATATATATTCTACCCACACACATTTGGAACTCTCCTGGGGTACCCTGACACATATTATTCCCTCATTTAGTGGATATTTTCACAAAAAACTGAAATTTTCAAAAATCGAAAATATTGGCTGAAAACGACTAAATATCAAGGACTCATTGGGCGAATCGCTCTGAAACTGAAATCGGAATGCTCACTGACATTTCCCCTATCTGAAAGTCTGATAAACGCCGGAAACATGACTAAGTCCACAAAAAAATTTTTTTCAACTTTTTTCAATTTTACCCCCGTGGGATATATATTCTACCCACACACATTTGGAACTCTCCTGGGGTACCCTGACACATATTATTCCCTCATTTAGTGGATATTTTCACAAAAAAGTGAAATTTTCAAAAATCCAAAATATTTGCTGAAAACGACTAAATATCAAGGACTCATTGGGCGAATCGCTCTGGAACTGAAATCGGAATGCTCACTGACATTTCCCCTATCTGAAAGTCTGATAAACGCCGGAAAAATGACTAAGTCCAAAAAAAAATTTTTTAAACTTTTTTAAATTTTACCCCCGTGGGATATATATTCTACCCACACACATTTGGAACTCTCCTGGGGTACCCTAACACATATTATTCCCTCATTTAGTGGATATTTTCACAAAAAAGTGAAATTTTCAAAAATCCAGAAAATTGGCTGAAAAGGACTAAATATCAAGGAGTCATTGGGCGAATGGCTCTGGAACTGAAATCAGAATGCTCACTGACATTTCCCCTATCTGAAAGTCTGCTAAACGCCGGAAAAATGACTAAGTCCAAAATAAAAATTTTTTCAACTTTTTTCAATTTTACCCCCATGGGATATATATTCTACCCAGACACATTTGGAACTCTCCTGGGGTACCCTCACACATATTATTCCCTCATTTAGTGGATATTTTCACAAAAAACTGAAATTTTCAAAAATCGAAAATATTGGCTGAAAACGACTAAATATCAAGGACTCATTGGGCGAATCGCTCTGAAACTGAAATCGGAATGCTCACTGACATTTCCCCTATCTGAAAGTCTGATAAACGCCGGAAAAATGACTAAGTCCAAAAAAAAATTTTTTTCAACTTTTTTCAATTTTACCCCCGTGGGATATATATTCTACCCACACACATTTGGAACTCTCCTGGGGTACCCTGACACATATTATTCCCTCATTTAGTGGATATTTTCACAAAAAACTGAAATTTTCAAAAATCGAAAATATTGGCTGAAATCGACTAAATATCAATGACTCATTGGACGAATCGCTCTGGAACTGAAATCGGAATGTTCACTGACATTTCCCCTATCTGAAAGTCTGATAAACGCCGGAAAAATGACTAAGTCCAAAAAAAAAAATTTTTTAAACTTTTTTCAATTTTACCCCCGTGGGATACATATTCTATCCACACACATTTGGAACTCTCCTGGGGTACCCTCACACATATTATTCCCTCATTTAGTGGATATTTTCACAAAAAAGTGAAATTTTCAAAAATCCAAAATATTTGCTGAAAACGACTAAATATCAAGGACTCATTGGGCGAATCGCTCTGAAACTGAAATCGGAATGCTCACTGACATTTCCCCTATCTGAAAGTCTGATAAACGCCGGAAACATGACTAAGTCCACAAAAAAATTTTTTTCAACTTTTTTCAATTTTACCCCCGTGGGATATATATTCTACCCACACACATTTGGAACTCTCCTGGGGTACCCTGACACATATTATTCCCTCATTTAGTGGATATTTTCACAAAAAACTGAAATTTTCAAAAATCGAAAATATTGGCTGAAAACGACTAAATATCAAGGACTCATTGGGCGAATCGCTCTGGAACTGAAATCGGAATGCTCACTGACATTTCCCCTATCTGAAAGTCTGATAAACGCCGGAAAAATGACTAAGTCCAAAAAAAATTTTTTTAAACTTTTTTAAATTTTACCCCCGTGGGATATATATTCTACCCACACACATTTGGAACTCTCCTGGGGTACCCTGACACATATTATTCCCTCATTTAGTGGATATTTTCACAAAAAACTGAAATTTTCAAAAATCGAAAATATTGGCTGAAAACGACTAAATATCAAGGACTCATTGGGCGAATCGCTCTGGAACTGAAATCGGAATGCTCACTGACATTTCCCCTATCTGAAAGTCTGATAAACGCCGGAAAAATGACTAAGTCCAAAAAAAATTTTTTTAAACTTTTTTAAATTTTACCCCCGTGGGATATATATTCTACCCACACACATTTGGAACTCTCCTGGGGTACCCTCACACATATTATTCCCTCATTTAGTGGATATTTTCACAAAAAAGTGAAATTTTCAAAAATCCAGAAAATTGGCTGAAAACGCCTAAATATCAAGGAGTCATTGGGCGAATCGCTCTGGAACTGAAATCGGAATGCTCACTGACATTTCCCCTATCTGAAAGTCTGATAAACGGTGGAAAAATGACTAAGTCCAAAAAAAAAATTTTTTAAACTTTTTTCAATTTTACCCCCGTGGGATATATATTTTACCCACATACATTTGGAACTCTCCTGGGGTACCCTCACACATATTATTCCCTCATTTAGTGGATATTTTCACAAAAAAGTGAAATTTTCAAAAATCCAAAATATTTGCTGAAAACGACTAAATATCAAGGACTCATTGGGCGAATCGCTCTGGAACTGAAATCGGAACGCTCACTGACATTTCCCCTATCTGAAAGTCTGATAAACGCCTGAAAAATGACTAAGTCCAAAAAAAACATGTTTTCAACTTTTTTCAATTTTACCCCCGTGGGTTATATATTCTACCCACACACATTTGGAACTCTCCTGGGGTACCCTCACACATATTATTCCCTCATTTAGTGGATATTTTCACAAAAAAGTGAAATTTTCAAAAATCCAAAATATTTGCTGAAAACGACTAAATATCAAGGACTCATTTGGCGAATCGCTCTGGAACTGAAATCGGAATGCTCACTGACTTTTCCCCTATCTGAAAGTCTGATAAACGCGGGAAAAATGACTAAGTCCAAAAAAAAAAATTTTTTAACTTTTTTCAATTTTACCCCCGTGGGATATATATTCTACCCACACACATTTGGAACTCTCCTGGAGTACCCTCACACATATTATTCCCTCATTTAGTGGATATTTTCACAAAAAAAGTGAAATTTTCAAAAATCCAAAATATTTGCTGAAAACGACTAAATATCTAGGAGTCATTGGGCGAATCACTCTGGAACTGAAATCGGAACGCTCACTAACATTTCCCCTATCTAAAAGTCTGATAAACGGTGGAAAAATGACTAAGTCCAAAAAAAAATTTTTTTTAACTTTTTTCAATTTTACCCCGGTGGGATATATATTCTACCCACACACATTTGGAACTCTCCTGGGGTACCCTCACACATATTATTCTCTCATTTAGAGGATATTTTCACAAAAAAGTGAAATTTTCAAAAATCCAGAAAATTGGCTGAAAAGGACTAAATATCAAGGAGTCATTGGGCGAATCGCTCTGGAACTGAAATCGGAATGCTCACTGACATTTCCCCTATCTGAAAGTCTGCTAAACGCCGGAAAAATGACTAAGTCCAAAATAAAAATTTTTTCAACTTTTTTCAATTTTACCCCCATGGTATATATATTCTACCCAGACACATTTGGAATTCTCCTGGGGTACCCTCACACATATTATTCCCTCATTTAGTGGATATTTTCACAAAAAACTGAAATTTTCAAAAATCGAAAATATTGGCTGAAAACGACTAAATATCAAGGACTCATTGGGCGAATCGCTCTGAAATGGAAATCGGAATGCTCACTGACATTTCCCCTATCTGAAAGTCTGATAAACGCCGGAAAAATGACTAAGTCCAAGAAAATTTTTTTTTCAACTTTTTTCAATTTTACCCCCGTGGGATATATATTCTACCCACACACATTTGGAACTCTCCTGGGGTACCCTCACACATATTATTCCCTCATTTAGTGGATATTTTCACAAAAAAGTGAAATTTTCAAAAATCCAAAATATTTGCTGAAAACGACTAAATATCAAGGACTCATTGGGCGAATCGCTCTGGAACTGAAATCGGAATGCTCACTGACATTTCCCCTATCTGAAAGTCTGATAAACGGTGGAAAAATGACTAAGTCCAAAAAAAAAATTTTTTAAACTTTTTTCAATTTTACCCCCGTGGGATATATATTTTACCCACATACATTTGGAACTCTCCTGGGGTACCCTCACACATATTATTCCCTCATTTAGTGGATATTTTCACAAAAAAGTGAAATTTTCAAAAATCCAGAGAATTGGCTGAAAACGACTAAATATCAAGGAGTCATTGGGCGAATAGCTCTGGAATTGAAATAGGAACGCTCACTGACATATGCACTATCTGAAAGTCTGATAAACGCCGGAAAAATGACTAAGTCCAAGAAAAATTTTTTTTAAACTTTTTTCAATTTTACCCCCGTGGGATATATATTCTACCCACACACATTTGGAACTCTCCTGGGGTACCCTCACACATATTATTCCCTCATTTAGTGGATATTTTCACAAAAAAGTGAAATTTTCAAAAATCCAAAATATTTGCTGAAAACGACTAAATATCAAGGAGTCATTGGGCGAATCACTCTGGAACTGAAATCGGAACGCTCACTGACATTTCCCCTATCTGAAAGTCTGCTAAACGCCGGAAAAATGACTAAGTCCAAAATAAAAATTTTTTCAACTTTTTTCAATTTTACCCCCATGGGATATATATTCTACCCAGACACATTTGGAACTCTCCTGGGGTACCCTCACACATATTATTCCCTCATTTAGTGGATATCTTCACAAAAAAGTGAAATTTTCAAAAATCCAGAGAATTGGCTGAAAGCGACTAAATATCAAGGAGTAATTGGGCGAATAGCTCTGGAATTGAAATAGGAACGCTCACTGACATATGCACTATCTGAAAGTCTGATAAACGCCGGAAAAATGACTAAGTTCAAGAAAATTTTTTTTTCAACTTTTTTCAATTTTACCCCCGTGGGATATATATTCTACCCACACACATTTGGAACTCTCCTGGGGTACCCTCACACATATTATTCCCTCATTTAGTGGATATTTTCACAAAAAAGTGAAATTTTCAAAAATCCAAAATATTTGCTGAAAACGACTAAATATCAAGGAGTCATTGGGCGAATCACTCTGGAAATGAAATCGGAACGCTCACTAACATTTCCCCTATCTAAAAGTCTGATAAACGGTGGAAAAATGACTAAGTCCAAAAAAAAAATTTTTTTAACTTTTTTCAATTTTACCCCGGTGGGATATATATTCTACCCACACACATTTGGAACTCTCCTGGGGTACCCTCACACATATTATTCTCTCATTTAGAGGATATTTTCACAAAAAAGTGAAATTTTCAAAAATCCAGAAAATTGGCTGAAAAGGACTAAATATCAAGGAGTCATTGGGCGAATCGCTCTGGAACTGAAATTGGAATGCTCACTGACATTTCCCCTATCTGAAAGTCTGCTAAACGCCGGAAAAATGACTAAGTCCAAAATAAAAATTTTTTCAACTTTTTTCAATTTTACCCCCATGGGATATATATTCTACCCAGACACATTTGGAATTCTCCTGGGGTACCCTCACACATATTATTCCCTCATTTAGTGGATATTTTCAGAAAAAAGTGAAATTTTCAAAAATCCAGAGAATTGGCTGAAAACGACTAAATATCAAGGAGTCATTGGGCGAATAGCTCTGGAATTGAAAAATGGAACGCTCACTGACATATGCACTATCTGAAAGTCTGATAAACACCGGAAAAATGACTAAGTCCAAGAAAATTTTTTTTTCAACTTTTTTCAATTTTACCCCCGTGGGATATATATTCTACCCACACACATTTGGAACTCTCCTGGGGTACCCTCACACATATTATTCCCTCATTTAGTGGATATTTTCACAAAAAAGTAAAATTTTCAAAAATCCAAAATATTTGCTGAAAACGACTAAATATCAAGGACTCATTGGGCGAATCGCTCTGGAACTGAAATCGGAATGCTCACTGACATTTCCCCTATATGAAAGTCTGATAAACGCCTGAAAAATGACTAAGTCCAAAAAAAAAATGTTTCAACTTTTTTCAATTTTACCCCCGTGGGTTATATATTCTACCCACACGCATTTGGAACTCCCCTGGGGTACCCTCACACATATTATTCCTTTATTTAGTGTATATTTTCACAAAAAAGTGAAATTTTCAAAAATCCAAAATATTTGCAGAAAATGACTAAATATCAAGGACTCATTGGGCGAATCACTCTGGAACTGAAATCGGAATGCTCACTGACATTTCCCCTATCTGAAAGTCTGATAAACGCCGGAAAAATGACTAAGTCCAAAAAAAAATTTTTTTCAACTTTTTTAAATTTTACCCCCGTGGGATATATATTCTACCCACACACATTTGGAACTCTCCTGAGGTACCCTCACACATATTATTCCCTCATTCAGTGGATATTTTCACAAAAAATAGAAAATTTCAAAAATCCATCAAATTGGCTGAAAACGACTAAATATCAAGGACTCATTGGGCGAATCGCTCTGGAACTGAAATCGGAGTGCTCACTGACATATGCCCTGTCTGAAAGTCTGAGAAATGCCGGAAAAATGACTAAATCCCCAAAAAAAATTTTTTCAAGTTTTTTCAATTTTACCCCCGTGGGATATATATTCTACCCACACACATTTGGAACTCTCCTAGGGTACCCTCACACATATTATTCCCTCATTTAGTGGATATTTTCACAAAAAAGTGAAATTTTCAAAAATCCAAAATATTTGCTGAAAACGACTAAATATCATGGACTCATTGGGCGAATCGCTCTGGAACTGAAATTGGAATGCTCACTGACTTTTCCCCTATCTGAAAGTCTGATAAATACCAGAAAAATGACTAAGACCAAAAAAAAAATTTTTTTCAACTTTTTTAAATTTTACCCCCGTGGGATATATATTCTACCCACACACATTTAGAACTCTCCTGGGGTACGCTCACACATATTATTCCCTCATTTAGTGGATATTTTCACAAAAAAGTGAAATTTTCAAAAATCCAGAAAATTGGCTGAAAACGACTAAATATCAAGGAGTCATTGGGCGAATTGCTCTGAAATTGAAATCGGAACGCTCACTGACATTTCCCCTATCTGAAAGTCTGAGAAACGCCGGAAAAATGACTAAATCCCAAAAAAAATTTTTTTCAACTTTTTTCATTTTAACCCCCTTGGGATATATATTCTACCCACACGCATTTGGAACTCTCCTTGGGTACCCTAACACATATTATTCCCTCCTTTAGTGGATATTTTCACAAAAAAGTGAAATTTTCAAAAATCCAAAATATTTGCTGAAAACGACTAAATATCAAGGACTCATTGGGCGAATCGCTATAGAACTGAAATCGGAATGCTAACTGACATTTCCCCTATCTGAAAGTCTGATAAACGCCTGAAAAATGACTAAGTCGAAAAAAAAAATGTTTTCAACTTTTTTCAATTTTACCCCCGTGGGTTATGTATTCTACCCACACACAATTGGAAGTCTCCTGGGGTACCCTCACACATATTATTCCCTCATTTAGTGGATATTTTTACAAAAAAGTAGAATTTTCAAAAATCGAAAATATTGGCTGAAAACGACTAAATATCAATGACTCATTGGGCGAATCGCTCTGGAACTGAAATCGGAGTGCTCACTGACATTTGCCCTGTCTGAAAGTCTGAGAAACGTCGGAAAAATGACAAAATCCCCAAAAAAAATTTTTTCAACTTTTTTCAATTTAACCCCCGTGGGATATATATTCTAGCCACACGCATTTGGAACTCTCCTTGGGTACCCTAACACATATTATTCCCTCATTTAGTAGATATTTTCACAAAAAAGTGAAATTTTCAAAAATCCAGAAAATTGGCTAAAAACGACTAATTATCAAGGACTCATTGGGCGAATCACTCTGGAACTGAAATCGGAATGCTCACTGACATTTCCCCTATCTGAAAGTCTGATAAGCGCCGGAAAAATGACTAAGTCCAAAAAAAAATTTTTTTCAACTTTTTTCAATTTTACCCCCGTGGGATATATATTCTACCCACACACATTTGGAACTCTCCTGGGGTACCCTCACACATATTATTCCCTCATTTAGTGGATATTTTCACAAAAAAGTGAAATTTTCAAAAATCCAGAAAATTGACTGAAAACGACTAAATATCAAGCAGTCATTGGGCGAATCGCTCTGGAACTGAAATCGGAACGCTCACTGACATTTCCCCTATCTGAAAGTCTGATAAACGCCGGAAAAATGACTAAGTCCAAAAAAAAATTTTTTCAACTCTTTTCAATTTTACCCCCGTGGGTTATATATTCTACCCACACACATTTGGAACTCTCCTGGGGCACCCTCACACATATTATTCCCTCATTTAGTGGATATTTTCACAAAAGGTGAAATTTTCAAAAATCCAAAATATTGGCTGAAAACGACTACATATCAAGGACTCATTGGGCGAATCGCTCTGGAACTGAAATTGGAACGCTCACTGACATTTGCCCTATCTGAAAGTCTGATAAACGCTGGAAAAATAACTAAGTCCAAAAAAAAATTTTTTTCAACTTTTTTCAATTTTACCCCCGTGGGTTATATATTCTACTCACACGCATTTGGAACTCTCCTGGGGTACCCTCACACATATTATTCCCTCATTTAGTGGATATTTTCACAAAAAAGTGAAATTTTCAAAAATCCAAAATATTTGCTGAAAACGACTAATTATCAAGGACTCATTGGGCGAATCACTCTGGAACTGAAATCAGAAAGCTCACTGACATTTCCCCTATCTGAAAGTCGGATAAACGCCGGAAAAATGACTAAGTCCAAAAAAAAATTTTTTCAACTTTTTTCAATTTTTACCCCCGTGTGATATATATTCTACCCACACACATTTGGAACTCTCCTGGGGTACCCTCACACATATTATTCCCTCATTTAGTTGATATTTTCACAAAAAAATGAAATTTTCAAAAATCCAAAATATTGGCTGAAAACGACTAAATATCAAGGAGTCATTGGGCGAATCGCTCTGGAACTGAAATCGGAACGCTCACTGACATTTCCCCTATCTGAAAGTCTGATAAACGCAGGAAAAATGACTAAGTCCAAAGAAAAATTTTTTCAACTTTTTTCAATTTTACCCCCTTGGGATATATATTCTACCCCCACACATTTGGAACTCTCCTGGGGTACCCTCACACATATTATTCCCTCATTTAGTGGATATTGTCACAAAAAAGTGAAATTTTCAAAAATCCAGAAAATTGGCTGAAAACGACTAAATATCAAGGAGTCATTGGGCGAATCACTCTGGAACTGAAATCGGAACGCTCACTGACATTTCCCCTATCTGAAAGTCTGATAAACGCCAGAAAAATGACTAAATCCAAAAAAAAAAAATTTTTCAACTTTTTTCAATTTTACCCCCGTGTGATATATATTCTACCCCCACACATTTGGAACTCTCCTGGGGTACCCTCACACATATTATTCCCTCATTTAGTGAATATTTTCACAAAAAAGTGAAATTTTCAACAATCGAGAAAATTGGCTGAAAACGACTAAATGTCAAGAACTCATTTTGGCGAATCGCTCTGGAAGTGAAATCGGAACGCTCACTGACATTTCCCCTATCTGAAAGTCTGATAATCGCTGGAAAAATGACTAAATACCAAAAAAAAATTTTTTCAACTTTTTTCAATTTTAACCCCTTGGGATATATATTCTACCCACACACATTTGGAACTCTCCTGGGGTACCCTCACACATATTATTCCCTCATTTAGTGGATATTTTCACAAAAAAGTGAAATTTTCAAAAATCCAAAATATTGGCTGAAAACGACTAAATATCAAGGAGTCATTGGGCGAATCGCTCTTGAACTGAAATCGGTACGCTCACTGACATTTCCCCTATCTGAAAGTTTGATAAGCGCCGGAAAAATGACTAAGTCCAAAAAAAAAAATGTTTTCAACTTTTTTCAATTTTACCCCCGTGGGATATATATTCTACCCACACACATTTGGAACTCTCCTGGGGTACCCTCACACATATTATTCCCTCATTTAGTGGATATTTTCAGAAAAAAGTGAAATTTTCAAAAATCCAGAGAATTGGCTGAAAACGACTAAATATCAAGGAGTCATTGGGCGAATAGCTCTGGAATTGAAAAATGGAACGCTCACTGACATATGCACTATCTGAAAGTCTGATAAACACCGGAAAAATGACTAAGTCCAAGAAAATTTTTTTTTCAACTTTTTTCAATTTTACCCCCGTGGGATATATATTCTACCCACACACATTTGGAACTCTCCTGGGGTACCCTCACACATATTATTCCCTCATTTAGTGGATATTTTCACAAAAAAGTAAAATTTTCAAAAATCCAAAATATTTGCTGAAAACGACTAAATATCAAGGACTCATTGGGCGAATCGCTCTGGAACTGAAATCGGAATGCTCACTGACATTTCCCCTATATGAAAGTCTGATAAACGCCTGAAAAATGACTAAGTCCAAAAAAAAAATGTTTCAACTTTTTTCAATTTTACCCCCGTGGGTTATATATTCTACCCACACGCATTTGGAACTCCCCTGGGGTACCCTCACACATATTATTCCTTTATTTAGTGTATATTTTCACAAAAAAGTGAAATTTTCAAAAATCCAAAATATTTGCAGAAAATGACTAAATATCAAGGACTCATTGGGCGAATCACTCTGGAACTGAAATCGGAATGCTCACTGACATTTCCCCTATCTGAAAGTCTGATAAACGCCGGAAAAATGACTAAGTCCAAAAAAAAATTTTTTTCAACTTTTTTAAATTTTACCCCCGTGGGATATATATTCTACCCACACACATTTGGAACTCTCCTGAGGTACCCTCACACATATTATTCCCTCATTCAGTGGATATTTTCACAAAAAAGAGAAAATTTAAAAAATCCATCAAATTGGCTGAAAACGACTAAATATCAAGGACTCATTGGGCGAATCGCTCTGGAACTGAAATCGGAGTGCTCACTGACATTTGCCCTGTCTGAAAGTCTGAGAAATGCCGGAAAAATGACTAAATCCCCAAAAAAAATTTTTTCAAGTTTTTTCAATTTTACCCCCGTGGGATATATATTCTACCCACACACATTTGGAACTCTCCTAGGGTACCCTCACACATATTATTCCCTCATTTAGTGGATATTTTCACAAAAAAGTGAAATTTTCAAAAATCCAAAATATTTGCTGAAAACGACTAAATATCATGGACTCATTGGGCGAATCGCTCTGGAACTGAAATTGGAATGCTCACTGACTTTTCCCCTATCTGAAAGTCTGATAAATACCAGAAAAATGACTAAGACCAAAAAAAAAATTTTTTTCAACTTTTTTAAATTTTACCCCCGTGGGATATATATTCTACCCACACACATTTAGAACTCTCCTGGGGTACGCTCACACATATTATTCCCTCATTTAGTGGATATTTTCACAAAAAAGTGAAATTTTCAAAAATCCAGAAAATTGGCTGAAAACGACTAAATATCAAGGAGTCATTGGGCGAATTGCTCTGAAATTGAAATCGGAACGCTCACTGACATTTCCCCTATCTGAAAGTCTGAGAAACGCCGGAAAAATGACTAAATCCAAAAAAAAATTATTTTCAACTTTTTTCATTTTAACCCCCTTGGGATATATATTCTACCCACACGCATTTGGAACTCTCCTTGGGTACCCTAACACATATTATTCCCTCCTTTAGTGGATATTTTCACAAAAAAGTGAAATTTTCAAAAATCCAAAATATTTGCTGAAAACGACTAAATATCAAGGACTCATTGGGCGAATCGCTATAGAACTGAAATCGGAATGCTAACTGACATTTCCCCTATCTGAAAGTCTGATAAACGCCTGAAAAATGACTAAGTCGAAAAAAAAAATGTTTTCAACTTTTTTCAATTTTACCCCCGTGGGTTATGTATTCTACCCACACACAATTGGAAGTCTCCTGGGGTACCCTCACACATATTATTCCCTCATTTAGTGGATATTTTTACAAAAAAGTAGAATTTTCAAAAATCGAAAATATTGGCTGAAAACTACTAAATATCAATGACTCATTGGGCGAATCGCTCTGGAACTGAAATCGGAGTGCTCACTGACATTTGCCCTGTCTGAAAGTCTGAGAAACGTCGGAAAAATGACTAAATCCCCCAAAAAAATTTTTTCAACTTTTTTCAATTTAACCCCCGTGGGATATATATTCTAGCCACACGCATTTGGAACTCTCCTTGGGTACCCTAACACATATTATTCCCTCATTTAGTAGATATTTTCACAAAAAAGTGAAATTTTCAAAAATCCAGAAAATTGGCTAAAAACGACTAATTATCAAGGACTCATTGGGCGAATCACTCTGGAACTGAAATCGGAATGCTCACTGACATTTCCCCTATCTGAAAGTCTGATAAGCGCCGGAAAAATGACTAAGTCCAAAAAAAAATTTTTTTCAACTTTTTTCAATTTTACCCCCGTGGGATATATATTCTACCCACACACATTTGGAACTCTCCTGGGGTACCCTCACACATATTATTCCCTCATTTAGTGGATATTTTCACAAAAAAGTGAAATTTTCAAAAATCCAGAAAATTGACTGAAAACGACTAAATATCAAGCAGTCATTGGGCGAATCGCTCTGGAACTGAAATCGGAACGCTCACTGACATTTCCCCTATCTGAAAGTCTGATAAACGCCGGAAAAATGACTAAGTCCAAAAAAAAATTTTTTCAACTCTTTTCAATTTTACCCCCGTGGGTTATATATTCTACCCACACACATTTGGAACTCTCCTGGGGCACCCTCACACATATTATTCCCTCATTTAGTGGATATTTTCACAAAAGGTGAAATTTTCAAAAATCCAAAATATTGGCTGAAAACGACTACATATCAAGGACTCATTGGGCGAATCGCTCTGGAACTGAAATTGGAACGCTCACTGACATTTGCCCTATCTGAAAGTCTGATAAACGCTGGAAAAATAACTAAGTCCAAAAAAAAATTTTTTTCAACTTTTTTCAATTTTACCCCCGTGGGTTATATATTCTACTCACACGCATTTGGAACTCTCCTGGGGTACCCTCACACATATTATTCCCTCATTTAGTGGATATTTTCACAAAAAAGTGAAATTTTCAAAAATCCAAAATATTTGCTGAAAACGACTAATTATCAAGGACTCATTGGGCGAATCACTCTGGAACTGAAATCAGAAAGCTCACTGACATTTCCCCTATCTGAAAGTCGGATAAACGCCGGAAAAATGACTAAGTCCAAAAAAAAATTTTTTCAACTTTTTTCAATTTTTACCCCCGTGTGATATATATTCTACCCACACACATTTGGAACTCTCCTGGGGTACCCTCACACATATTATTCCCTCATTTAGTTGATATTTTCACAAAAAAATGAAATTTTCAAAAATCCAAAATATTGGCTGAAAACGACTAAATATCAAGGAGTCATTGGGCGAATCGCTCTGGAACTGAAATCGGAACGCTCACTGACATTTCCCCTATCTGAAAGTCTGATAAACGCAGGAAAAATGACTAAGTCCAAAGAAAAATTTTTTCAACTTTTTTCAATTTTACCCCCTTGGGATATATATTCTACCCCCACACATTTGGAACTCTCCTGGGGTACCCTCACACATATTATTCCCTCATTTAGTGGATATTGTCACAAAAAAGTGAAATTTTCAAAAATCCAGAAAATTGGCTGAAAACGACTAAATATCAAGGAGTCATTGGGCGAATCACTCTGGAACTGAAATCGGAACGCTCACTGACATTTCCCCTATCTGAAAGTCTGATAAACGCCAGAAAAATGACTAAATCCAAAAAAAAAAAATTTTTCAACTTTTTTCAATTTTACCCCCGTGTGATATATATTCTACCCCCACACATTTGGAACTCTCCTGGGGTACCCTCACACATATTATTCCCTCATTTAGTGAATATTTTCACAAAAAAGTGAAATTTTCAACAATCGAGAAAATTGGCTGAAAACGACTAAATGTCAAGAACTCATTTTGGCGAATCGCTCTGGAAGTGAAATCGGAACGCTCACTGACATTTCCCCTATCTGAAAGTCTGATAATCGCTGGAAAAATGACTAAATACCAAAAAAAAACTTTTTCAACCTTTTTCAATTTTAACCCCTTGGGATATATATTCTACCCACACACATTTGGAACTCTCCTGGGGTACCCTCACACATATTATTCCCTCATTTAGTGGATATTTTCACAAAAAAGTGAAATTTTCAAAAATCCAAAATATTGGCTGAAAACGACTAAATATCAAGGAGTCATTGGGCGAATCGCTCTTGAACTGAAATCGGTACGCTCACTGACATTTCCCCTATCTGAAAGTTTGATAAACGCCGGAAAAATGACTAAGTCCAAAAAAAAAAATGTTTTCAACTTTTTTCAATTTTACCCCCGTGGGATATATATTCTACCCACACACATTTGGAACTCTCCTGGGGTACCCTCACACATATTATTCCCTCATTTAGTGGATATTTTCAGAAAAAAGTGAAATTTTCAAAAATCCAGAGAATTGGCTGAAAACGACTAAATATCAAGGAGTCATTGGGCGAATAGCTCTGGAATTGAAAAATGGAACGCTCACTGACATATGCACTATCTGAAAGTCTGATAAACACCGGAAAAATGACTAAGTCCAAGAAAATTTTTTTTTCAACTTTTTTCAATTTTACCCCCGTGGGATATATATTCTACCCACACACATTTGGAACTCTCCTGGGGTACCCTCACACATATTATTCCCTCATTTAGTGGATATTTTCACAAAAAAGTAAAATTTTCAAAAATCCAAAATATTTGCTGAAAACGACTAAATATCAAGGACTCATTGGGCGAATCGCTCTGGAACTGAAATCGGAATGCTCACTGACATTTCCCCTATATGAAAGTCTGATAAACGCCTGAAAAATGACTAAGTCCAAAAAAAAAATGTTTCAACTTTTTTCAATTTTACCCCCGTGGGTTATATATTCTACCCACACGCATTTGGAACTCCCCTGAGGTACCCTCACACATATTATTCCTTTATTTAGTGTATATTTTCACAAAAAAGTGAAATTTTCAAAAATCCAAAATATTTGCAGAAAATGACTAAATATCAAGGACTCATTGGGCGAATCACTCTGGAACTGAAATCGGAATGCTCACTGACATTTCCCCTATCTGAAAGTCTGATAAACGCCGGAAAAATGACTAAGTCCAAAAAAAAATTTTTTTCAACTTTTTTAAATTTTACCCCCGTGGGATATATATTCTACCCACACACATTTGGAACTCTCCTGAGGTACCCTCACACATATTATTCCCTCATTCAGTGGATATTTTCACAAAAAAGAGAAAATTTAAAAAATCCATCAAATTGGCTGAAAACGACTAAATATCAAGGACTCATTGGGCGAATCGCTCTGGAACTGAAATCGGAGTGCTCACTGACATTTGCCCTGTCTGAAAGTCTGAGAAATGCCGGAAAAATGACTAAATCCCCAAAAAAAATTTTTTCAAGTTTTTTCAATTTTACCCCCGTGGGATATATATTCTACCCACACACATTTGGAACTCTCCTAGGGTACCCTCACACATATTATTCCCTCATTTAGTGGATATTTTCACAAAAAAGTGAAATTTTCAAAAATCCAAAATATTTGCTGAAAACGACTAAATATCATGGACTCATTGGGCGAATCGCTCTGGAACTGAAATTGGAATGCTCACTGACTTTTCCCCTATCTGAAAGTCTGATAAATACCAGAAAAATGACTAAGACCAAAAAAAAAATTTTTTTCAACTTTTTTAAATTTTACCCCCGTGGGATATATATTCTACCCACACACATTTAGAACTCTCCTGGGGTACGCTCACACATATTATTCCCTCATTTAGTGGATATTTTCACAAAAAAGTGAAATTTTCAAAAATCCAGAAAATTGGCTGAAAACGACTAAATATCAAGGAGTCATTGGGCGAATTGCTCTGAAATTGAAATCGGAACGCTCACTGACATTTCCCCTATCTGAAAGTCTGAGAAACGCCGGAAAAATGACTAAATCCAAAAAAAAATTTTTTTCAACTTTTTTCATTTTAACCCCCTTGGGATATATATTCTACCCACACGCATTTGGAACTCTCCTTGGGTACCCTAACACATATTATTCCCTCCTTTAGTGGATATTTTCACAAAAAAGTGAAATTTTCAAAAATCCAAAATATTTGCTGAAAACGACTAAATATCAAGGACTCATTGGGCGAATCGCTATAGAACTGAAATCGGAATGCTAACTGACATTTCCCCTATCTGAAAGTCTGATAAACGCCTGAAAAATGACTAAGTCGAAAAAAAAAATGTTTTCAACTTTTTTCAATTTTACCCCCGTGGGTTATGTATTCTACCCACACACAATTGGAAGTCTCCTGGGGTACCCTCACACATATTATTCCCTCATTTAGTGGATATTTTTACAAAAAAGTAGAATTTTCAAAAATCGAAAATATTGGCTGAAAACTACTAAATATCAATGACTCATTGGGCGAATCGCTCTGGAACTGAAATCGGAGTGCTCACTGACATTTGCCCTGTCTGAAAGTCTGAGAAACGTCGGAAAAATGACTAAATCCCCCAAAAAAATTTTTTCAACTTTTTTCAATTTAACCCCCGTGGGATATATATTCTAGCCACACGCATTTGGAACTCTCCTTGGGTACCCTAACACATATTATTCCCTCATTTAGTAGATATTTTCACAAAAAAGTGAAATTTTCAAAAATCCAGAAAATTGGCTAAAAACGACTAATTATCAAGGACTCATTGGGCGAATCACTCTGGAACTGAAATCGGAATGCTCACTGACATTTCCCCTATCTGAAAGTCTGATAAGCGCCGGAAAAATGACTAAGTCCAAAAAAAAATTTTTTTCAACTTTTTTCAATTTTACCCCCGTGGGATATATATTCTACCCACACACATTTGGAACTCTCCTGGGGTACCCTCACACATATTATTCCCTCATTTAGTGGATATTTTCACAAAAAAGTGAAATTTTCAAAAATCCAGAAAATTGACTGAAAACGACTAAATATCAAGCAGTCATTGGGCGAATCGCTCTGGAACTGAAATCGGAACGCTCACTGACATTTCCCCTATCTGAAAGTCTGATAAACGCCGGAAAAATGACTAAGTCCAAAAAAAAATTTTTTCAACTCTTTTCAATTTTACCCCCGTGGGTTATATATTCTACCCACACACATTTGGAACTCTCCTGGGGCACCCTCACACATATTATTCCCTCATTTAGTGGATATTTTCACAAAAGGTGAAATTTTCAAAAATCCAAAATATTGGCTGAAAACGACTACATATCAAGGACTCATTGGGCGAATCGCTCTGGAACTGAAATTGGAACGCTCACTGACATTTGCCCTATCTGAAAGTCTGATAAACGCTGGAAAAATAATTAAGTCCAAAAAAAAATTTTTTTCAACTTTTTTCAATTTTACCCCCGTGGGTTATATATTCTACTCACACGCATTTGGAACTCTCCTGGGGTACCCTCACACATATTATTCCCTCATTTAGTGGATATTTTCACAAAAAAGTGAAATTTTCAAAAATCCAAAATATTTGCTGAAAACGACTAATTATCAAGGACTCATTGGGCGAATCACTCTGGAACTGAAATCAGAAAGCTCACTGACATTTCCCCTATCTGAAAGTCGGATAAACGCCGGAAAAATGACTAAGTCCAAAAAAAAATTTTTTCAACTTTTTTCAATTTTTACCCCCGTGTGATATATATTCTACCCACACACATTTGGAACTCTCCTGGGGTACCCTCACACATATTATTCCCTCATTTAGTTGATATTTTCACAAAAAAATGAAATTTTCAAAAATCCAAAATATTGGCTGAAAACGACTAAATATCAAGGAGTCATTGGGCGAATCGCTCTGGAACTGAAATCGGAACGCTCACTGACATTTCCCCTATCTGAAAGTCTGATAAACGCAGGAAAAATGACTAAGTCCAAAGAAAAATTTTTTCAACTTTTTTCAATTTTACCCCCTTGGGATATATATTCTACCCCCACACATTTGGAACTCTCCTGGGGTACCCTCACACATATTATTCCCTCATTTAGTGGATATTGTCACAAAAAAGTGAAATTTTCAAAAATCCAGAAAATTGGCTGAAAACGACTAAATATCAAGGAGTCATTGGGCGAATCACTCTGGAACTGAAATCGGAACGCTCACTGACATTTCCCCTATCTGAAAGTCTGATAAACGCCAGAAAAATGACTAAATCCAAAAAAAAAAAATTTTTCAACTTTTTTCAATTTTACCCCCGTGTGATATATATTCTACCCCCACACATTTGGAACTCTCCTGGGGTACCCTCACACATATTATTCCCTCATTTAGTGAATATTTTCACAAAAAAGTGAAATTTTCAACAATCGAGAAAATTGGCTGAAAACGACTAAATGTCAAGAACTCATTTTGGCGAATCGCTCTGGAAGTGAAATCGGAACGCTCACTGACATTTCCCCTATCTGAAAGTCTGATAATCGCTGGAAAAATGACTAAATACCCAAAAAAAATTTTTTCAACTTTTTTCACTTTTAACCCCTTGGGATATATATTCTACCCACACACATTTGGAACTCTCCTGGGGTACCCTCACACATATTATTCCCTCATTTAGTGGATATTTTCACAAAAAAGTGAAATTTTCAAAAATCCAAAATATTGGCTGAAAACGACTAAATATCAAGGAGTCATTGGGCGAATCGCTCTTGAACTGAAATCGGTACGCTCACTGACATTTCCCCTATCTGAAAGTTTGATAAACGCCGGAAAAATGACTAAGTCCAAAAAAAAAAATGTTTTCAACTTTTTTCAATTTTACCCCCGTGGGATATATATTCTACCCACACACATTTGGAACTCTCCTGGGGTACCCTCACACATATTATTCCCTCATTTAGTGGATATTTTCACAAAAAAGTGAAATTTTCAAAAATCCAGAAAATTGGCTGAAAACGACTAAATATCAAGGACTCATTGGGCGAATCGCTCTTGAACTGAAATCTGAACGCTCACTGACATTTCCCCTATCTGAAAGTTTGATAAACGCCGGAAAAATGACTAAGTCCAAAAAAAAAAATGTTTTCAACTTTTTTCAATTTTACCCCCGTGGGATATATATTCTACCCACACACATTTGGAACTCTCCTGGGGTACCGTCACACACAATATTCCCTCATTTAGTGGATATTGTCACAAAAAAGTGAAATTTTCAAAAATCCAGAAAATTGGCTGAAAACGACTAAATATCAAGGACTCATTGGGCGAATCGCTCTGGAACTGAAATCGGAACGCTCACTGACATTTCCCCATCTGAAAGTCTGATAAACGCCGGAAAAATGACTAAATTCCAAAAAAAAATTTTTTCAACTTTTTTCAATTTTACCCCCGTGGGATATATTCTACCCACACACATTTGGAACTCTCCTGGGGTACCCTCACACATATTATTCCCTCATTTAGTGGATATTTTCACAAAAAAGTGAAATTTTCAAAAATCCAGAAAATTGGCTGAAAACGACTAAATATCAAGGAGTCATTGGGCGAATCGCTCTGGAACTGAAATCGGAATGCTCACTGACATTTCCCCTATCTGAAATGTTGATAAACGCCGGAAAAATGACTAAATCCAAAAAAAAAAATTTTTCAACTTTTTTCAATTTTACCCCCTTGGAATATATATTTTACCCCCACACATTTGAAACGCTCCTGGGGTACCCTCACACATATTATTCCCTCATTTAGTGGATATTTTCACAAAAAAGTGAAATTTTCAAAAATCCAAAATATTGGCTGAAAACTACTAAATATCAAGGACTCATCAGGCGAATCGCTCTGGAACTGAAATCGGAACGCTCACTGACATTTCCCCTATCTGAAAGTCTGATAAACGGCGGAAAAATGACTAAATTCCCAAAAAAAATTTTTTCAACTTTTTTCAATTTTAACCCCGTGGGATATATATTCTACCCACACACATTTGGAACTCTCCTGGGGTACCCTCACACATATTATTCCCTCATTTAGTTGATATTTTCACAAAAAAGTGAAATTTTCAAAAATCCAAAATATTGGCTGAAAACGACTAAATATCAAGGAGTCATTGGGCGAATCGCTCTGGAACTGAAATCGGAATGCTCACTGACATTTCCCCTATCTGAAAGTCTGATAAACGCCGGAAAAATGACTAAATTCCCAAAAAAAAATTTTTCAACTTTTTTCAATTTTACCCCCGTGGGATATATATTCTACCCACACACATTTGGAACTCTCCTGGGGTACCCTCACACATATTATTCCCTCATTTAGTGGATATTTTCACAAAAAAGTGAAATTTTCAGAAATTCAGAAAATTGTTTGAAAACGACTAAATATCAAGGAGTCATTGCGCGAATCGCTCTGGAACTGAAATCGGAATGCTCACTGACATTTCCCCTATCTGAAAGTCTGATAAACGCCGGAAAAATGACTAAATTCCCAAAAAAAATTTTTTCAACTTTTTTCAATTTTACCCCCGTGGGATATATATTCTACCCACACACATTTGGAACTCTCCTGGGGTACCCTCACACATATTATTCTCTCATTTAGTTGATATTTTCACAAAAAAGTGAAATTTTCAAAAATCCAAAATATTGCCTGAAAACGACTAAATATCAAGGAGTCATTGGGCGAATCGCTCTGGAACTGAAATCGGAATGCTCACTGACATTTCCCCTATTTGAAAGTCTGATAAACGCCGGAAAAATGACTAAATTCCCCCAAAAAAATTTTTCAGCTTTTTTCAGTTTTACCCCCGTGGGATATATATTCTACCCACTCACATTTGGAACTCTCCTGGGGTACCCTCACACATATTATTCCCTCATTTAGTGGATATTTTCACAAAAAAGTGAAATTTTCAAAAATCCAGAAAATTGGCTGAAAACGACTAAATATCAAGGAGTCATTGGGCGAATCGCTCTTTAACTGAAATCGGAACGCTCACTGACATTTCCCCTATCTGAAAGTCTGATAAACGCCGGAAAAATGACTAAATTCCAAAAAAAAATTTTTTCAACTTTTTTCAATTTTACCCCCGTGGGATATATATTCTACCCACACACATTTGGAACTCTCCTGGGGTACCCTCACACATATTATTCCCTCATTTAGTTGATATTTTCACAAAAAAGTGAAATTTTCAAAAATCCAAAATATTGGCTGAAAACGACTAAATATCAAGTTCACGTTTACTGGATAAGTTCTGTCAGTCACAGTGCCACGTAGTTCACTCACGTTTACTGAACACGTTCTGTCAGTTACAGTGCCACGTAGTTCAGACACGTTTACTGAATAAGTTCTGTCAGTCACAGTGCCACGTAGTTCACTCACGTTTACTGAACAAGTTCTGTCGGTCACAGTGCCACGTAGTTCACTCACGTTTACTGGATACGTTTTGTCAGATTGGGCGAATCGCTCTGGAACTGAAATCAGAATGCTCACTGACATTTCCCCTATCTGAAAGTCTGATAAACGCCGGAAAAATGACTAAATTCCCCCAAAAAATTTTTTCAACTTTTTTCAATTTTACCCCCGTGGGATATATATTCTACCCACACACATTTGGAACTCTCCTGGGGTACCCTCACACATATTATTCCCTCATTTAGTGGATATTTTCACAAAAAAGTGAAATTTTCAAAAATTCAGAAAATTGGCTGAAAACGACTAAATATCAAGGAGTCATTGGGCGAATCGCTCTGGAACTGAAATCGGAACGCTCACTGACATTTGCCCTATCTGAAAGTCTGATAAACGGCGGAAAAATGACTAAGTCCCAAAAAAAAATTTTTTCAACTTTTTTCAATTTTACCCCCGTGGGATATATATTCTACCCACACACATTTGGAACTCTCCTGGGGTACCCTCACACATATTATTCCCTCATTTAGTGGATATTTTCACAAAAAAGTGAAATTTTCAAAAATCCAGAAAATTGGCTGAAAACGACTAAATATCAAGGAGTCATAGGGCGAATCGCTCTAGAACTGAAATCGGAACGCTCACTGACATTTCCTCTATCTGAAAGTTTGATAAACGCCGGAAAAATCACTAAGTCCAGAAAAAAAAATGTTTTCAACTTTTTTCAATTTTACCCCCGTGGGATATATATTCTACCCACACACATTTGGAACTCTCCTGGGGAACCCTCACACATATTATTCCCTCATTTAGTGGATATTTTCACAAAAAAGTGAAATTTTCAAAAATCCAAAAAATTGGCTGAAAACGACTAAATATCAAGGACTCATTGGGCGAATCGCTCTGGAACTGAAATCGGAACGCTCACTGACATTTGCCCTATCTGAAAGTCTGATAAACGCCGAAAAAATGACTAAGTCCAAAAAAAAAATTTTTTCAACTTTTTTCAATTTTACCCCGTGGGATATATATTCTACCCACACACATTTGGAACTCTCCTGGGGTACAGTCACACATATTATTCCTTCATTTAGTGGATATTTTCACAAAAAAGTGAAATTTTCAAAAATCCAGAAAATTGGCTGAAAACGACTAAATATCAAGGACTCAATGTGCAAATCGCTCTTGAACTGAAATCGGAACCCTCACTGACATTTCCCCTATCTGAAAGTTTGATAAACGCCGGAAAAATGACTAAGTCCAAAAAAAAATTTTTTTCAACTTTTTTCAATTTTACCCCCGTGGGATATATATTCTACCCACACACATTTGGAACTCTCCTGGGGTACCATCACACATATTATTCCCTCATTTAGTGGATATTTTCACAAAAAAGTGAAATTTTCAAAAATCCAGAAAATTGGCTGAAAACGACTAAATATCAAGGAGTCATTGGGCGAATTGCTCTGAAATTGAAATCGGAACGCTCACTGACATTTCCCCTATCTGAAAGTCTGATAAACGCCAGAAAAATGACTAAGTCAAAAAAAAAAATTTTTCAACTTTTTTCAATTTTACCCCCGTGGGTTATATATTCTACCCACACGCATTTGGAACTCTCCTGGGGTACCCTCACACATATTATTCCCTCATTTAGTGGATATTTTCACAAAAAAGTGAAATTTTCAAAAATCCAAAATATTTGCTGAAAACGACTAAATATCAAAGACTCATTGGGCGAAACGCTCTGGAACTGAAATTTTAATGCTCACTGACATTTGCCCTGTCTGAAAGTCTGAGAAACGCCGGAAAAATGACTAAATCCAAAAAAAAATTTTTTTCAACTTTTTTCATTTTAACCCCCGTGGGATATATATTCTACCCACACGCATTTGGAACTCTCCTTGGATACCCTAACACATATTATTCCCTCCTTTAGTGGATATTTTCACAAAAAAGTGAAATTTTCAAAAATCCAAAATATTTGCTGAAAACGACTAAATATCAAGGACTCATTGGGCGAATCGCTCTAGAACTGAAATCGGAATGCTAACTGACATTTCCCCTATCTGAAAGTCTGATAAACGCCTGAAAAATGACTAAGTCGAAAAAAAAAATGTTTTCAACTTTTTTCAATTTTTACCCCCGTGGGTTATGTATTCTACCCACACACAATTGGAAGTCTCCTGGGGTACCCTCACACATATTATTCCATCATTTAGTGGATATTTTTACAAAAAAGTAAAATTTTCAAAAATCGAAAATATTGGCTGAAAACGACTAAATATTAATGACTCATTGGGCGAATCGCTCTGGAACTGAAATGGGAGTGCTCACTGACATTTCCCCTATCTGAAAGTCTGATAAGCGCCGGAAAAATGACTAAGTCCAAAAAAAAATTTTTTTCAACTTTTTTCAATTTTACCCCCGTGGGATATATATTCTACCCACACACATTTGGAACTCTCCTGGGGTACCCTCACACATATTATTCCCTCATTTAGTGGATATTTTCACAAAAAAGTGAAATTTTCAAAAATCCAAAATATTTGCTGAAAACGACTAATTATCAAGGACTCATTGGGCGAATCACTCTGGAACTGAAATCGGAAAGCTCACTGACATTTCCCCTATCTGAAAGTCTGATAAACGCCGGAAAAATGACTAAGTCCAAAAAAAAATTTTTTTCAACTTTTTTCAATTTTACCCCCGTGGAATATATATATTCTACCCGCACACATTTGGAACTCTCCTGGGGTACCCTCACACATATTATTCCCTCATTTAGTGGATATTTTCACAAAAAAAGTGAAATTTTCAGAAATTCAGAAAATTGTTTGAAAACGACTAAAAATCAAGGACTCATTGGGCGAATCGCTCTGGAACTGAAATCGGAACGCTCACTGACATTTGCCCTATCTGAAAGTCTGATAAATGCCGGAAAAATGACTAAGTCCAAAAATAAATTTTTTTCAACTTTTTTCAATTTTACCCCCGTGGGATATATATTCTACCCACACACATTTGGAACTCTCCTGGGGTACCCTCACACATATTATTCCCTCATTTAGTGGATATTTTCACAAAAAAGTGAAATTTTCAAAAATCCAGAAAATTGGCTGAAAACGACTAAATATCAAGGAGTCATTGGGCGAATCGCTCTAGAACTGAAATCGGAACGCTCACTGACATTTCCTCTATCTGAAAGTTTGATAAACGCCGGAAAAATCACTAAGTCCAGAAAAAAAAATGTTTTCAACTTTTTTCAATTTTACCCCCGTGGGATATATATTCTACCCACACACATTTGGAACTCTCCTGGGGAACCCTCACACATATTATTCCCTCATTTAGTGGATATTTTCACAAAAAAGTGAAATTTTCAAAAATCCAAAATATTGGCTGAAAACGTCTAAATATCAAGGACTCATCGGGCGAATCGCTCTGGTACTGAAATCGGAATGCTCACTGACATTTGCCCTATCTGAAAGTCTGATAAACGCAGGAAAAATGACTAAATCCCCAAAAAAAAATTTTTCAACTTTTTTCAATTTTACCCCCGAGGGATATATATTCTACCCACACACATTTGGAACTCTCCTGGGGTACACTCACACATATTATTCCCTCATTTAGTGGATATTTTCACAAAACAGTGAAATTTTCAAAAATCCAAAATATTGGCTGAAAACGACTAAATATCAAGGAGTCATTGGGCGAATCGCTCTGGAACTGAAATCGGAACGCTCACTGACATTTGCCCTATCTGAAAGTCTGATAAACGGCGGAAAAATGACTAAGTCCCAAAAAAAAATGTTTTCAACTTTTTTCAATTTTACCCCCGTGGGATATATATTCTACCCACACACATTTGGAACTCTCCTGGGGTACCCTCACACATATTATTCCCTCATTTAGAAGATATTTTCAAAAAAAAGTGAAATTTTCAAAAATCCAGAAAATTGGCTGAAAACGACTAAACATCAAGGAGTCATTGGGCGAATCGCTCTGGAACTGAAATGAGAATGCTCACTGACATTTTCCCTATCTGAAAGTTTGATAAACGCCGGAAAAATGACTAAGTCCAAAAAAAAATTTTTTTCAACTTTTTTCAATTTTACCCCCGTGGGATATATATTCTACCCACACACATTTGGAACTCTCCTGGGGTACCCTCACACATATTATTCCCTCATTTAGTGGATATTTTCACAAAAAAGTGAAATTTTCAAAAATCCAGAAAATTGGCTGAAAACGACTAAATATCAAGGAGTCATTGGGCGAATCGCTCTAGAACTGAAATCGGAACGCTCACTGACATTTCCTCTATCTGAAAGTTTGATAAACGCCGGAAAAATCACTAAGTCCAGAAAAAAAAATGTTTTCAACTTTTTTCAATTTTACCCCCGTGGGATATATATTCTACCCACACACATTTGGAACTCTCCTGGGGAACCCTCACACATATTATTCCCTCATTTAGTGGATATTTTCACAAAAAAGTGAAATTTTCAAAAATCCAAAAAATTGGCTGAAAACGACTAAATATCAAGGACTCATTGGGCGAATCGCTCTGGAACTGAAATCGGAACGCTCACTGACATTTGCCCTATCTGAAAGTCTGATAAACGCCGGAAAAATGACTAAGTCCAAAAAAAAATTTTTTTCAACTTTTTTCAATTTTACCCCGTGGGATATATATTCTACCCACACACATTTGGAACTCTCCTGGGGTACAGTCACACATATTATTCCTTCATTTAGTGGATATTTTCACAAAAAAGTGAAATTTTCAAAAATCCAGAAAATTGGCTGAAAACGACTAAATATCAAGGAGTCATTGGGCGAATTGCTCTGAAATTGAAATCGGAATGCTCACTGACATTTGCCCTGTCTGAAAGTCTGAGAAACGCCGGAAAAATGACTAAATCCAAAAAAAAATTTTTTTCAACTTTTTTCATTTTAACCCCCGTGGGATATATATTCTACCCACACGCATTTGGAACTCTCCTTGGGTACCCTAACACATATTATTCCCTCCTTTAGTGGATATTTTCACAAAAAAGTGAAATTTTCAAAAATCCAAAATATTTGCTGAAAACGACTAAATATCAAGGACTCATTGGGCGAATCGCTCTAGAACTGAAATCGGAATGCTAACTGACATTTCCCCTATCTGAAAGTCTGATAAACGCCTGAAAAATGACTAAGTCGAAAAAAAAAATGTTTTCAACTTTTTTCAATTTTTACCCCCGTGGGTTATGTATTCTACCCACACACAATTGGAAGTCTCCTGGGGTACCCTCACACATATTATTCCCTCATTTAGTGGATATTTTTACAAAAAAGTAAAATTTTCAAAAATCGAAAATATTGGCTGAAAACGACTAAATATTAATGACTCATTGGGCGAATCGCTCTGGAACTGAAATGGGAGTGCTCACTGACATTTCCCCTATCTGAAAGTCTGATAAGCGCCGGAAAAATGACTAAGTCCAAAAAAAAATTTTTTCAACTTTTTTCAATTTTTACCCCCGTGGGTTATATATTCTACCCACACATATTTGGAACTCTCCTGGGGTACCCTCGCACATATTATTCCCTCATTTAGTGGATATTTTCACAAAAAAAGTGAAATTTTCAGAAATTCAGAAAATTGTTTGAAAACGACTAAAAATCAAGGACTCATTGGGCGAATCGCTCTGGAACTGAAATCGGAACGCTCACTGACATTTGCCCTATCTGAAAGTCTGATAAATGCCGGAAAAATGACTAAGTCCAAAAATAAATTTTTTTCAACTTTTTTCAATTTTACCCCGTGGGATATATATTCTACCCACACACATTTGGAACTCTCCTGGGGTACCCTCACACATATTATTCCCTCATTTAGTGGATATTTTCACAAAAAAGTGAAATTTTCAAAAATCCAGAAAATTGGCTGAAAACGACTAAATATCAAGGAGTCATTGGGCGAATCGCTCTAGAACTGAAATCGGAACGCTCACTGACATTTCCTCTATCTGAAAGTTTGATAAACGCCGGAAAAATCACTAAGTCCAGAAAAAAAAATGTTTTCAACTTTTTTCAATTTTACCCCCGTGGGATATATATTCTACCCACACACATTTGGAACTCTCCTGGGGAACCCTCACACATATTATTCCCTCATTTAGTGGATATTTTCACAAAAAAGTGAAATTTTCAAAAATCCAAAATATTGGCTGAAAACGTCTAAATATCAAGGACTCATCGGGCGAATCGCTCTGGTACTGAAATCGGAATGCTCACTGACATTTGCCCTATCTGAAAGTCTGATAAACGCAGGAAAAATGACTAAATCCCCCAAAAAAAATTTTTCAACTTTTTTCAATTTTACCCCCGAGGGATATATATTCTACCCACACACATTTGGAACTCTCCTGGGGTACACTCACACATATTATTCCCTCATTTAGTGGATATTTTCACAAAACAGTGAAATTTTCAAAAATCCAAAATATTGGCTGAAAACGACTAAATATCAAGGAGTCATTGGGCGAATCGCTCTGGAACTGAAATCGGAACGCTCACTGACATTTGCCCTATCTGAAAGTCTGATAAACGGCGGAAAAATGACTAAGTCCCAAAAAAACATTGTTTTCAACTTTTTTCAATTTTACCCCCGTGGGATATATATTCTACCCACACACATTTGGAACTCTCCTGGGGTACCCTCACACATATTATTCCCTCATTTAGAAGATATTTTCAAAAAAAAGTGAAATTTTCAAAAATCCAGAAAATTGGCTGAAAACGACTAAACATCAAGGAGTCATTGGGCGAATCGCTCTGGAACTGAAATGAGAATGCTCACTGACATTTTCCCTATCTGAAAGTTTGATAAACGCCGGAAAAATGACTAAGTCCAAAAAAAAATTTTTTTCAACTTTTTTCAATTTTACCCCCGTGGAATATATATATTCTACCCGCACACATTTGGAACTCTCCTGGGGTACCCTCACACATATTATTCCCTCATTTAGTGGATATTTTCACAAAAAAAGTGAAATTTTCAGAAATTCAGAAAATTGTTTGAAAACGACTAAAAATCAAGGACTCATTGGGCGAATCGCTCTGGAACTGAAATCGGAACGCTCACTGACATTTGCCCTATCTGAAAGTCTGATAAATGCCGGAAAAATGACTAAGTCCAAAAATAAATTTTTTTCAACTTTTTTCAATTTTACCCCCGTGGGATATATATTCTACCCACACACATTTGGAACTCTCCTGGGGAACCCTCACACATATTATTCCCTCATTTAGTGGATATTTTCACAAAAAAGTGAAATTTTCAAAAATCCAGAAAATTGGCTGAAAACGACTAAATATCAAGGAGTCATTGGGCGAATTGCTCTGAAATTGAAATCGGAATGCTCACTGACATTTGCCCTGTCTGAAAGTCTGAGAAACGCCGGAAAAATGACTAAATCCAAAAAAAAATTTTTTTCAACTTTTTTCATTTTAACCCCCGTGGGATATATATTCTACCCACACGCATTTGGAACTCTCCTTGGGTACCCTAACACATATTATTCCCTCCTTTAGTGGATATTTTCACAAAAAAGTGAAATTTTCAAAAATCCAAAATATTTGCTGAAAACGACTAAATATCAAGGACTCATTGGGCGAATCGCTCTAGAACTGAAATCGGAATGCTAACTGACATTTCCCCTATCTGAAAGTCTGATAAACGCCTGAAAAATGACTAAGTCGAAAAAAAAAATGTTTTCAACTTTTTTCAATTTTTACCCCCGTGGGTTATGTATTCTACCCACACACAATTGGAAGTCTCCTGGGGTACCCTCACACATATTATTCCCTCATTTAGTGGATATTTTTACAAAAAAGTAAAATTTTCAAAAATCGAAAATATTGGCTGAAAACGACTAAATATTAATGACTCATTGGGCGAATCGCTCTGGAACTGAAATGGGAGTGCTCACTGACATTTCCCCTATCTGAAAGTCTGATAAGCGCCGGAAAAATGACTAAGTCCAAAAAAAAATTTTTTCAACTTTTTTCAATTTTTACCCCCGTGGGTTATATATTCTACCCACACATATTTGGAACTCTCCTGGGGTACCCTCGCACATATTATTCCCTCATTTAGTGGATATTTTCACAAAAAAAGTGAAATTTTCAGAAATTCAGAAAATTGTTTGAAAACGACTAAAAATCAAGGACTCATTGGGCGAATCGCTCTGGAACTGAAATCGGAACGCTCACTGACATTTGCCCTATCTGAAAGTCTGATAAATGCCGGAAAAATGACTAAGTCCAAAAATAAATTTTTTTCAACTTTTTTCAATTTTACCCCCGTGGGATATATATTCTACCCACACACATTTGGAACTCTCCTGGGGTACCCTCACACATATTATTCCCTCATTTAGTGGATATTTTCACAAAAAAGTGAAATTTTCAAAAATCCAGAAAATTGGCTGAAAACGACTAAATATCAAGGAGTCATTGGGCGAATCGCTCTAGAACTGAAATCGGAACGCTCACTGACATTTCCTCTATCTGAAAGTTTGATAAACGCCGGAAAAATCACTAAGTCCAGAAAAAAAAATGTTTTCAACTTTTTTCAATTTTACCCCCGTGGGATATATATTCTACCCACACACATTTGGAACTCTCCTGGGGAACCCTCACACATATTATTCCCTCATTTAGTGGATATTTTCACAAAAAAGTGAAATTTTCAAAAATCCAAAATATTGGCTGAAAACGTCTAAATATCAAGGACTCATCGGGCGAATCGCTCTGGTACTGAAATCGGAATGCTCACTGACATTTGCCCTATCTGAAAGTCTGATAAACGCAGGAAAAATGACTAAATCCCCAAAAAAAAATTTTTCAACTTTTTTCAATTTTACCCCCGAGGGATATATATTCTACCCACACACATTTGGAACTCTCCTGGGGTACACTCACACATATTATTCCCTCATTTAGTGGATATTTTCACAAAACAGTGAAATTTTCAAAAATCCAAAATATTGGCTGAAAACGACTAAATATCAAGGAGTCATTGGGCGAATCGCTCTGGAACTGAAATCGGAACGCTCACTGACATTTGCCCTATCTGAAAGTCTGATAAACGGCGGAAAAATGACTAAGTCCCAAAAAAACATTGTTTTCAACTTTTTTCAATTTTACCCCCGTGGGATATATATTCTACCCACACACATTTGGAACTCTCCTGGGGTACCCTCACACATATTATTCCCTCATTTAGAAGATATTTTCAAAAAAAAGTGAAATTTTCAAAAATCCAGAAAATTGGCTGAAAACGACTAAACATCAAGGAGTCATTGGGCGAATCGCTCTGGAACTGAAATGAGAATGCTCACTGACATTTTCCCTATCTGAAAGTTTGATAAACGCCGGAAAAATGACTAAGTCCAAAAAAAAATTTTTTTAAACTTTTTTCAATTTTACCCCCGTGGAATATATATATTCTACCCGCACACATTTGGAACTCTCCTGGGGTACCCTCACACATATTATTCCCTCATTTAGTGGATATTTTCACAAAAAAAGTGAAATTTTCAGAAATTCAGAAAATTGTTTGAAAACGACTAAAAATCAAGGACTCATTGGGCGAATCGCTCTGGAACTGAAATCGGAACGCTCACTGACATTTGCCCTATCTGAAAGTCTGATAAATGCCGGAAAAATGACTAAGTCCAAAAATAAATTTTTTTCAACTTTTTTCAATTTTACCCCCGTGGGATATATATTCTACCCACACACATTTGGAACTCTCCTGGGGAACCCTCACACATATTATTCCCTCATTTAGTGGATATTTTCACAAAAAAGTGAAATTTTCAAAAATCCAGAAAATTGGCTGAAAACGACTAAATATCAAGGAGTCATTGGGCGAATTGCTCTGAAATTGAAATCGGAATGCTCACTGACATTTGCCCTGTCTGAAAGTCTGAGAAACGCCGGAAAAATGACTAAATCCAAAAAAAAATTTTTTTCAACTTTTTTCATTTTAACCCCCGTGGGATATATATTCTACCCACACGCATTTGGAACTCTCCTTGGGTACCCTAACACATATTATTCCCTCCTTTAGTGGATATTTTCACAAAAAAGTGAAATTTTCAAAAATCCAAAATATTTGCTGAAAACGACTAAATATCAAGGACTCATTGGGCGAATCGCTCTAGAACTGAAATCGGAATGCTAACTGACATTTCCCCTATCTGAAAGTCTGATAAACGCCTGAAAAATGACTAAGTCGAAAAAAAAAATGTTTTCAACTTTTTTCAATTTTTACCCCCGTGGGTTATGTATTCTACCCACACACAATTGGAAGTCTCCTGGGGTACCCTCACACATATTATTCCCTCATTTAGTGGATATTTTTACAAAAAAGTAAAATTTTCAAAAATCGAAAATATTGGCTGAAAACGACTAAATATTAATGACTCATTGGGCGAATCGCTCTGGAACTGAAATGGGAGTGCTCACTGACATTTCCCCTATCTGAAAGTCTGATAAGCGCCGGAAAAATGACTAAGTCCAAAAAAAAATTTTTTCAACTTTTTTCAATTTTTACCCCCGTGGGTTATATATTCTACCCACACATATTTGGAACTCTCCTGGGGTACCCTCGCACATATTATTCCCTCATTTAGTGGATATTTTCACAAAAAATTGAAATTTTCAAAAATCCAAAATATTTGCTGAAAATGACTAAATATCAAGGACTCATTAGCCGAATTGCTCTGGAACTGAAATCGGAATGCTCACTGACATTTCCCCTATCTGAAAGTCTGATAAACGCCGGAAAAATGACTAAGTCCAAAAAAAAAATTTCTTCAACTTTTTTCAATTTTACCCCCGTGGGTTATATATTCTACCTATACCACATTTGGAACTCTCCTGGGGTACCATCACACATATTATTCCCTCATTTAGTGGATATTTTCACAAAAAAGAGAAATGTTCAAAAATCCAGAAAATTGGCTGAAAACGACTAAATGTCAAGGACTCATTTTGGCGAATCGCTCTGGAAGTGAAATCGGAACGCTCACTGACATTTCCCCTATCTGAAAGTCTGATAAACGCTGGAAAAATGACTAAATACCAAAAAAAAATTTTTTCAACTTTTTTCAATTTTACCCCCTTGGGATATATATTCTACCCCCACACATTTGGAACTCTCCTGGGGTACCCTCACACATATTATTCCCTCATTTAGTGGATATTGTCACAAAAAAGTGAAATTTTCAAAAATCCAGAAAATTGGCTGAAAACGACTAAATATCAAGGAGTCATTGGGCGAATCACTCTGGAACTGAAATCGGAACGCTCACTGACATTTCCCCATCTGAAAGTCTGATAAACGCTGGAAAAATGACTAAATTCCAAAAAAAAATTTTTTCAACTTTTTTCAATTTTACCCCCGTGGGATATATTCTACCCACACACATTTGGAACTCTCCTGGGGTACCCTCACACATATTATTCCCTCATTTACTGGATATTTTCACAAAAAAGTGAAATTTTCAAAAATCCAGAAAATTGGCTGAAAACGACTAAATATCAAGGAGTCATTGGGCGAATCGCTCTGGAACTGAAATCGGAATGCTCACTGACATTTCCCCTATCTGAAATGTTGATAAACGCCGGAAAAATGACTAAATCCAAAAAAAAAAATTTTTTAACTTTTTTCAATTTTACCCCCTTGGAATATATATTCTACCCCCACACATTTGAAACGCTCCTGGGGTACCCTCACACATATTATTCCCTCATTTAGTGGATATTTTCACAAAAAAGTGAAATTTTCAAAAATCCAAAATATTGGCTGAAAACGACTAAATATCAAGGACTCATCGGGCGAATCGCTCTGGAACTGAAATCGGAATGCTCACTGACATTTGCTCTATCTGAAAGTCTGATAAACGCTGGAAAAATGACTAAATCCCCCCAAAACAATTTTTCAACTTTTTTCAGTTTTACCCCTGTGGGATATATATTCTACCCACACACATTTGGAACTCTCCTGGGGTACCCTCACACATATTATTCCCTCATTTAGTGGATATTTTCACAAAAAAGTGAAATTTTCAAAAATCCAGAAAATTGGCTGAAAACGACTAAATATCATGGAGTCATTGGGCGAATCGCTCTGGAACTGAAATCGGAACGCTCACTGACATTTCCCCTATCTGAAAGTCTGATAAACGCCGGAAAAATGACTAAATTCCAAAAAAAAATTTTTTCAACTTTTTTCAATTTTACCCCCGTGGGATATATATTCTACCCACACACATTTGGAACTCTCCTGGGGTACCCTCACACATATTATTCTCTCATTTAGTTGATATTTTCACAAAAAAGTGAAATTTTCAAAAATCCAAAATATTGGCTGAAAACGACTAAATATCAAGGAGTCATTGGGCGAATCGCTCTGGAACTGAAATCGGAATGCTCACTGACATTTCCCCTATTTGAAAGTCTGATAAACGCAGGAAAAATGACTAAATTCCCCAAAAAAAAATTTTCAGCTTTTTTCAGTTTTACCCCCGTGGGATATATATTCTACCCACACACATTTGGAACTCTCCTGGGGTACCCTCACACATATTATTCCCTCATTTAGTGGATATTTTCACAAAAAAGTGAAATTTTCAAAAATCCAGAAAATTGGCTGAAAACGACTAAATATCAAGTTCACGTTTACTGGATAAGTTCTGTCAGTCACAGTGCCACATAGTTCACTCACGTTTACTGAACATGTTCTGTCAGTTACAGTGCCACGTAGTTCAGACACGTTTACTGAATAAGTTCTGTCAGTCACAGTGCCACGTAGTTCACTCACGTTTACTGAACAAGTTCTGTCGGTCACAGTGCCACGTAGTTCACTCACATTTACTGGATACGTTTTGTCAGATTGGGCGAATCGCTCTGGAACTGAAATCAGAATGCTCACTGACATTTCCCCTATCTGAAAGTCTGATAAACGCCGGAAAAATGACTAAATTCCCCAAAAAAATTTTTTTAAACTTTTTTCAATTTTACCCCCGTGGGATATATATTCTACCCACACACATTTGGAACTCTCCTGGGGTACCCTCACACATATTATTCCCTCATTTAATGGATATTTTCACAAAAAAGTGAAATTTTCAAAAATCCAAAATATTGGCTGAAAACGTCTAAATATCAAGGACTCATCGGGCGAATCGCTCTGGTACTGAAATCGGAATGCTCACTGACATTTGCCCTATCTGAAAGTCTGATAAACGCAGGAAAAATGACTAAATCCCCAAAAAAAAATTTTTCAACTTTTTTCAATTTTACCCCCGAGGAATATATATTCTACCCACACACATTTGGAACTCTCCTGGGGTACCCTCACACATATTATTCCCTCATTTAGTGGATATTTTCACAAAACAGTGAAATTTTCAAAAATCCAAAATATTGGCTGAAAACGACTAAATATCAAGGAGTCATTGGGCGAATCGCTCTGGAACTGAAATCGGAACGCTCACTGACATTTGCCCTATCTGAAAGTCTGATAAACGGCGGAAAAATGACTAAGTCCCAAAAAAAAATGTTTTCAACTTTTTTCAATTTTACCCCCGTGGGATATATATTCTACCCACACACATTTGGAACTCTCCTGGGGTACCCTCACACATATTATTCCCTCATTTAGTGGATATTTTCACAAAAAAGTGAAATTTTCAAAAATCCAGAAAATTGGCTGAAAACGACTAAATATCAAGGAGTCATTGGGCGAATCGCTCTAGAACTGAAATCGGAACGCTCACTGACATTTCCTCTATCTGAAAGTTTGATAAACGCCGGAAAAATCACTAAGTCCAAAAAAAAATTTTTTTCAACTTTTTTCAATTTTACCCCGTGGGATATATATTCTACCCACACACATTTGGAACTCTCGTGGGGTACCCTCACACATATTATTCTCTCATTTAGTGGATATTTTCACAAAAAAGTGAAATTTTCAAAAATTCAGAAGATTGGCTGAAAACGACTAAATATCAAGGACTCATTGGGCGAATCGCTCTGGAACTGAAATCGGAATGCTCACTGACATTTCCCCTATTTGAAAGTCTGATAAACGCAGGAAAAATGACTAAATTCCACAAAAAAAAATTTTCAGCTTTTTTCAGTTTTACCCCCGTGGGATATATATTCTACCCACACACATTTGGAACTCTCCTGGGGTACCCTCACACATATTATTCCCTCATTTAGTGGATATTTTCACAAAAAAGTGAAATTTTCAAAAATCCAGAAAATTGGCTGAAAACGACTAAATATCAAGTTCACGTTTACTGGATAAGTTCTGTCAGTCACAGTGCCACGTAGTTCACTCACGTTTACTGAACATGTTCTGTCAGTTACAGTGCCACGTAGTTCAGACACGTTTACTGAATAAGTTCTGTCAGTCACAGTGCCACGTAGTTCACTCACGTTTACTGAACAAGTTCTGTCGGTCACAGTGCCACGTAGTTCACTCACATTTACTGGATACGTTTTGTCAGATTGGGCGAATCGCTCTGGAACTGAAATCAGAATGCTCACTGACATTTCCCCTATCTGAAAGTCTGATAAACGCCGGAAAAATGACTAAATTCCCCAAAAAAATTTTTTTAAACTTTTTTCAATTTTACCCCCGTGGGATATATATTCTACCCACACACATTTGGAACTCTCCTGGGGTACCCTCACACATATTATTCCCTCATTTAATGGATATTTTCACAAAAAAGTGAAATTTTCAAAAATCCAAAATATTGGCTGAAAACGTCTAAATATCAAGGACTCATCGGGCGAATCGCTCTGGTACTGAAATCGGAATGCTCACTGACATTTGCCCTATCTGAAAGTCTGATAAACGCAGGAAAAATGACTAAATCCCCAAAAAAAAATTTTTCAACTTTTTTCAATTTTACCCCCGAGGAATATATATTCTACCCACACACATTTGGAACTCTCCTGGGGTACCCTCACACATATTATTCCCTCATTTAGTGGATATTTTCACAAAACAGTGAAATTTTCAAAAATCCAAAATATTGGCTGAAAACGACTAAATATCAAGGAGTCATTGGGCGAATCGCTCTGGAACTGAAATCGGAACGCTCACTGACATTTGCCCTATCTGAAAGTCTGATAAACGGCGGAAAAATGACTAAGTCCCAAAAAAAATGTTTTCAACTTTTTTCAATTTTACCCCCGTGGGATATATATTCTACCCACACACATTTGGAACTCTCCTGGGGTACCCTCACACATATTATTCCCTCATTTAGTGGATATTTTCACAAAAAAGTGAAATTTTCAAAAATCCAGAAAATTGGCTGAAAACGACTAAATATCAAGGAGTCATTGGGCGAATCGCTCTAGAACTGAAATCGGAACGCTCACTGACATTTCCTCTATCTGAAAGTTTGATAAACGCCGGAAAAATCACTAAGTCCAAAAAAAAATTTTTTTCAACTTTTTTCAATTTTACCCCGTGGGATATATATTCTACCCACACACATTTGGAACTCTCGTGGGGTACCCTCACACATATTATTCTCTCATTTAGTGGATATTTTCACAAAAAAGTGAAATTTTCAAAAATTCAGAAGATTGGCTGAAAACGACTAAATATCAAGGACTCATTGGGCGAAGCGCTCTGGAACTGAAATCGGAACGCTCACTGACATTTCCCCTATCTGAAAGTCTGATAAACGGCGGAAAAATGACTAAGTCCCAAAAAAAAATGTTTTCAACTTTTTTCAATTTTACCCCCGTGGGATATATATTCTACCCACACACATTTGAAACTCTCCTGGGGTACCCTCACACATATTATTCCCTCATTTAGTGGATATTTTCACAAAAAAGTGAAATTTTCAAAAATCCAGAAAATTGGCTGAAAACGACTAAATATCAAGGACTCATTGGGCGAATCGCTCTGGAACTGAAATCGGAATGCTCACTGACATTTGCCCTATCTGAAAGTCTGATAAACGCCGGAAAAATGACTAAGTCCAAAAAAAAAATTTTTTCATCTTTTTTCAATTTTACCCCGTGGGATATATATTCTACCCACACACATTTGGAACTCTCCTGGGGTACCCTCACACATATTATTCCCTCATTTAGTGGATATTTTCACAAAAAAGTGAAATTTTCAAAAATCCAGAAAATTGGCTGAAAACGACTAAATATCAAGGACTCAATGGGCAAATTGCTCTTGAACTGAAATCGGAAAGCTCACTGACATTTCCCCTATCTGAAAGTTTGATAAACGCCGGAAAAATGACTAAGTCCAAAAAAAAATTTTTTTCAACTTTTTTCAATTTTACCCCCGTGGGATATATATTCTACCCACACACATTTGGAACTCTCCTGGGGTACCCTCACACATATTATTCTCTCATTTAGTGGATATTTTCACAAAAAAGTGAAATTTTCAAAAATCCAGAAAATTGGCTGAAAACGACTAAATATCAAAGTCCTATTGGGCGAATCGCTCTGGAACTGAAATCGGAACGCTCACTGACATTTGCCCTATCTGAAAGTCTGATAAACGCCGGAAAAATCACTAAGTCCAAAAAAAAAATTTTTTCAACTTTTTTCAATTTTACCCCCGTGGGATATATATTCTACCCACACACATTTGGAACTCTCCTGGGGTACCCTCACACATATTATTCCCTCATTTAGTGGATATTTTCACAAAAAAGTGAAATTGTCAGAAATTCAGAAAATTGGCTGAAAACGACTAAAAATCAAGGACTCATTGGGCGAATCGCTCTGGAACTGAAATCGAAACGCTCACTGACATTTCCCCTATCTGAAAGTCTGATAAACGCCAGAAAAATGACTAAGTCCAAAAAAAAAAATTTTTCAACTTTTTTCCATTTTATCCCCGTGGGATATATATTCTACCCACACACATTTGGAGCTCTCCTGCGGTACCCTCACACATATTATTCCCTCATTTAGTGGATATTTTCACAAAAAAGTGAAATTTTCAAAAATCCAGAAAATTGGCTGAAAACGACTAAATATCAAGGACTCATTGGGCAAAGCGCTCTGGAACTGAAATCGGAATGCTCACTGACATTTGCCCTATCTGAAAGTCTGATAAACGCCGGAAAAATGACTAAGTCCAAAAAAAAATTTTTTTTAAACTTTTTTCAATTTTACCCCCGTGGGATATATATTCTACCGACACACATTTGGAGCTCTCCTTGGGTACCCTCACACATATTATTCCCTCATTTAGTGGATATTTTCACAAAAAAGTGAAATTTTCAAAAATCCAGAAAATTGGCTGAAAACGACTAAATATCAAGGACTCAATGGGCAAATCGCTCTTGAATTGAAATCGGAACGCTCACTGACATTTCCCCTATCTGAAAGTTTGATAAACGCCGGAAAAATGACTAAGTCCAAAAATAAAATTTTTTCAACTTTTTCAATTTTACCCCCGTGGGATATATATTCTACCCACACACATTTGGAACTCTCCTGGGGTACCGTCACACATATTATTCCCTCATTTAGTGGATATTTTCACAAAAAAGTGAAATTTTCAAAAATCCAGAAAATTGGCTGAAAACGACTAAATATCAAAGACTCATTTGGCGAATCGCTCTGGAACTGAAATCGGAATGCTCACTGATATTTGCCCTCTCTGAAAGTCTGATAAACGCCGGAAAAATGACTAAGTACAAAAAAATTTTTTTTTAAACTTTTTTCAATTTTACCCCCGTGGGATATATATTCTACCCACACACATTTGGAACTCTCCTGGGGTACCCTCACACATATTATTCCCTCATTTAGTGGATATTTTCACAAAAAAGTGAAATTTTCAGAAATTCAGAAAATTGGCTGAAAACGACTAAAAATCAAGGACTCATTGGGTGAATCGCTCTGGAACTGAAATCGGAATGCTCACTGACATTTGCCCTATCTGAAAGTCTGATAAATGCCGGAAAAATGACTAAGTCCAAAAAAAAAAATTTTTCAACTTTTTTCAATTTTATCCCCGTGGGATATATATTCTACCCACACACATTTGGAACTCTCCTGGGGTACCCTCACACATATTATTCCCTCATTTAGTGGATATTTTCACAAAAAAGTGAAATTGTCAGAAATTCAGAAAATTGGCTGAAAACGACTAAAAATCAAGGACTCATTGGGCGAATCGCTCTGGAACTGAAATCGAAACGCTCACTGACATTTCCCCTATCTGAAAGTCTGATAAACGCCAGAAAAATGACTAAGTCCAAAAAAAAAAATTTTTCAACTTTTTTCCATTTTATCCCCGTGGGATATATATTCTACCCACACACATTTGGAGCTCTCCTGCGGTACCCTCACACATATTATTCCCTCATTTAGTGGATATTTTCACAAAAAAGTGAAATTTTCAAAAATCCAGAAAATTGGCTGAAAACGACTAAATATCAAGGACTCATTGGGCAAAGCGCTCTGGAACTGAAATCGGAATGCTCACTGACATTTGCCCTATCTGAAAGTCTGATAAACGCCGGAAAAATGACTAAGTCCAAAAAAAAATTTTTTTTAAACTTTTTTCAATTTTACCCCCGTGGGATATATATTCTACCCACACACATTTGGAACTCTCCTGGGGTACCGTCACACATATTATTCCTTCATTTAGTGGATATTTTCACAAAACAGTGAAATTTTCAAAAATAAAAGAAAATTGGATGAAAACGATTAAATATCAAGGACTCAATGCAATGGGCGAATCGCTCTTGAACTAAAATCGGAACGCTCACTGACATTTCCCTTATCTGAAAGTTTGATAAACGCCGGAAAAATGACTAAGTCCCAAAAAAATTTTTTTCAACTATTTTCAATTTTACCCCCTTGGGATATATATTCTATCCACACACATTTGGAACTCTCCTGGGGTACCCTCACACATATTATTCTCTCATTTAGTGGATATTTTCACAAAAAAGTGAAATTTTCAAAAATCCAGAAAATTGGCTGAAAACGACTAAATATCAAGGACTCAATGGGCAAATCGCTGTTGAACTGAAATCGGAACGCTCCCTGACATTTCCCCTATCTGAAAGTTTGATAAACGCCGGAAAAATGACTAAGTCCAAAAAAAAAATTTTTTCTACTTTTTTCAATTTTACCCCCGTGGGATATATATTCTACCCACACACATTTGGAACTCTCCTGGGGTACCGTCAAACATATTATTCCTTCATTTAGTGGATATTTTCACAAAAAAGTGAAATTTTCAAAAATCCAGAAAATTGGCTGAAAACGACTAAATATCAAAGACTCATTGGGCGAATCGCTCTGGAACTGAAATCGGAACGCTCACTGACATTTGCCCTATCTGAAAGTCTGATAAATGCCTGAAAAATGAGTAAGTCCAAAAAAAAATTTTTTTCAACTTTTTTCAATTTTACCCCCGTGGGATATATATTCTACCCACACACATTTGGAACTCTCCTGGGGTACCCTCACACATATTATTCTCTCATTTAGTGGATATTTTCACAAAAAAGTTAAATTTTCAAAAATCCAGAAAATTGGCTGAAAACGACTAAATATCAAAGACTCATTGGGCGAATCGCTCTGGAACTGAAATCGGAATGCTCACTGACATTTGCCCTATCTGAAAGTCTGATAAACGCCGGAAAAATCACTAAGTCCAAAAAAAAATTTTTTTCAACTTTTTTCAATTTTACCCCGTGGGATATATATTCTACCCACACACATTTGGAACTCTCCTGGGGTACCGTCACACATATTATTCCTTCATTTAGTGGATATTTTCACAAAACAGTGAAATTTTCAAAAATCCAGAAAATTGGCTGAAAACGACTAAATATCAAGGACTCAATGGGCGAATCGCTCTTGAACTGAAATCGGAACGCTCACTGACATTTCCCTTATCTGAAAGTCTGATAAACGCCGGAAAAATGACTAAGTCCAAAAAAATTTTTTTTAAACTTTTTTCAATTTTACCCCCGTGGGATATATATTCTACCCACACACATTTGGAACTCTCCTGGGGTACCCTCACACATATTATTCCCTCATTTAGTGGATATTTTCACAAAAAAGTGAAATTTTCAGAAATTCAGAAAATTGGCTGAAAACGACTAAAAATCAAGGACTCATTGGGCGAATCGCTCTGGAACTGAAATCGGAACACTCACTGAGATTTGCCCTATCTGAAAGTCTGATAAATGCCGGAAAAATGAGTAAGTCCAAAAAAAAATTTTTTTCAACTTTTTTCAATTTTACCCCCGTGGGATATATATTCTACCCAAACACATTTGGAACTCTCCTGGGGTACCGTCACACATATTATTCCTTCATTTAGTGGATATTTTCACAAAAAAGTGAAATTTTCAAAAATCCAGAAAATTGGCTGAAAACGACTAAATATCATGGACTCAATGGGCAAATCGCTCTTGAACTGAAATCGGAACGCTCACTGATATTTGCCCTATCTGAAAGTCTGATAAATGCCTGAAAAATGACTAAGTCCAAAAAAAAATTTTTTCAACTTTTTTCAATTTTATCCCCGTGGGATATATATTCTACCCACACACATTTAGAACTCTCCTGCGGTACCCTCACACATATTATTCCCTCATTTAGTGGATATTTTCACAAAAAAGTGAAATTTTCAAAAATCCAGAAAATTGGCTGAAAACGACTAAATATCAAAGACTTATTGGGCGAATCGCTCTGGAACTGAAATCGGAATGCTCACTGATATTTGCCCTCTCTGAAAGTCTGATAAACGCCGGAAAAATGACTAAGTCCAAAAAAAATTTTTTTTAAACTTTTTTCAATTTTACCCCCGTGGGATATATATTCTACCCACACACATTTGGAACTCTCCTGGGGTACCCTCACACATATTATTCCCTCATTTAGTGGATATTTTCACAAAAAAGTGAAATTTTCAGAAATTCAGAAAATTGGCTGAAAACGACTAAAAATCAAGGACTCATTGGGTGAATCGCTCTGGAACTGAAATCGGAATGCTCACTGACATTTGCCCTATCTGAAAGTCTGATAAATGCCGGAAAAATGACTAAGTCCAAAAAAAAAAATTTTTCAACTTTTTTCAATTTTATCCCCGTGGGATATATATTCTACCCACACACATTTGGAACTCTCCTGGGGTACCCTCACACATATTATTCCCTCATTTAGTGGATATTTTCACAAAAAAGTGAAATTGTCAGAAATTCAGAAAATTGGCTGAAAACGACTAAAAATCAAGGACTCATTGGGCGAATCGCTCTGGAACTGAAATCGAAACGCTCACTGACATTTCCCCTATCTGAAAGTCTGATAAACGCCAGAAAAATGACTAAGTCCAAAAAAAAAAATTTTTCAACTTTTTTCCATTTTATCCCCGTGGGATATATATTCTACCCACACACATTTGGAGCTCTCCTGCGGTACCCTCACACATATTATTCCCTCATTTAGTGGATATTTTCACAAAAAAGTGAAATTTTCAAAAATCCAGAAAATTGGCTGAAAACGACTAAATATCAAGGACTCATTGGGCAAAGCGCTCTGGAACTGAAATCGGAATGCTCACTGACATTTGCCCTATCTGAAAGTCTGATAAACGCCGGAAAAATGACTAAGTCCAAAAAAAAATTTTTTTTAAACTTTTTTCAATTTTACCCCCGTGGGATATATATTCTACCCACACACATTTGGAACTCTCCTGGGGTACCGTCACACATATTATTCCTTCATTTAGTGGATATTTTCACAAAACAGTGAAATTTTCAAAAATAAAAGAAAATTGGATGAAAACGATTAAATATCAAGGACTCAATGGGCGAATCGCTCTTGAACTGAAATCGGAACGCTCACTGACATTTCCCTTATCTGAAAGTTTGATAAACGCCGGAAAAATGACTAAGTCCCAAAAAAATTTTTTTCAACTATTTTCAATTTTACCCCCTTGGGATATATATTCTATCCACACACATTTGGAACTCTCCTGGGGTACCCTCACACATATTATTCTCTCATTTAGTGGATATTTTCACAAAAAAGTGAAATTTTCAAAAATCCAGAAAATTGGCTGAAAACGACTAAATATCAAGGACTCAATGGGCAAATCGCTGTTGAACTGAAATCGGAACGCTCCCTGACATTTCCCCTATCTGAAAGTTTGATAAACGCCGGAAAAATGACTAAGTCCAAAAAAAAAATTTTTTCTACTTTTTTCAATTTTACCCCCGTGGGATATATATTCTACCCACACACATTTGGAACTCTCCTGGGGTACCGTCAAACATATTATTCCTTCATTTAGTGGATATTTTCACAAAAAAGTGAAATTTTCAAAAATCCAGAAAATTGGCTGAAAACGACTAAATATCAAAGACTCATTGGGCGAATCGCTCTGGAACTGAAATCGGAACGCTCACTGACATTTGCCCTATCTGAAAGTCTGATAAATGCCTGAAAAATGAGTAAGTCCAAAAAAAAATTTTTTTCAACTTTTTTCAATTTTACCCCCGTGGGATATATATTCTACCCACACACATTTGGAACTCTCCTGGGGTACCCTCACACATATTATTCTCTCATTTAGTGGATATTTTCACAAAAAAGTTAAATTTTCAAAAATCCAGAAAATTGGCTGAAAACGACTAAATATCAAAGACTCATTGGGCGAATCGCTCTGGAACTGAAATCGGAATGCTCACTGACATTTGCCCTATCTGAAAGTCTGATAAACGCCGGAAAAATCACTAAGTCCAAAAAAAAATTTTTTTCAACTTTTTTCAATTTTACCCCGTGGGATATATATTCTACCCACACACATTTGGAACTCTCCTGGGGTACCGTCACACATATTATTCCTTCATTTAGTGGATATTTTCACAAAACAGTGAAATTTTCAAAAATCCAGAAAATTGGCTGAAAACGACTAAATATCAAGGACTCAATGGGCGAATCGCTCTTGAACTGAAATCGGAACGCTCACTGACATTTCCCTTATCTGAAAGTCTGATAAACGCCGGAAAAATGACTAAGTCCAAAAAAATTTTTTTTAAACTTTTTTCAATTTTACCCCCGTGGGATATATATTCTACCCACACACATTTGGAACTCTCCTGGGGTACCCTCACACATATTATTCCCTCATTTAGTGGATATTTTCACAAAAAAGTGAAATTTTCAGAAATTCAGAAAATTGGCTGAAAATGACTAAAAATCAAGGACTCATTGGGCGAATCGCTCTGGAACTGAAATCGGAACGCTCACTGAGATTTGCCCTATCTGAAAGTCTGATAAATGCCGGAAAAATGAGTAAGTCCAAAAAAAAATTTTTTTCAACTTTTTTCAATTTTACCCCCGTGGGATATATATTCTACCCAAACACATTTGGAACTCTCCTGGGGTACCGTCACACATATTATTCCTTCATTTAGTGGATATTTTCACAAAAAAGTGAAATTTTCAAAAATCCAGAAAATTGGCTGAAAACGACTAAATATCATGGACTCAATGGGCAAATCGCTCTTGAACTGAAATCGGAACGCTCACTGATATTTGCCCTATCTGAAAGTCTGATAAATGCCTGAAAAATGACTAAGTCCAAAAAAAAATTTTTTCAACTTTTTTCAATTTTATCCCCGTGGGATATATATTCTACCCACACACATTTGGAACTCTCCTGCGGTACCCTCACACATATTATTCCCTCATTTAGTGGATATTTTCACAAAAAAGTGAAATTTTCAAAAATCCAGAAAATTGGCTGAAAACGACTAAATATCAAAGACTTATTGGGCGAATCGCTCTGGAACTGAAATCGGAATGCTCACTGATATTTGCCCTCTCTGAAAGTCTGATAAACGCCGGAAAAATGACTAAGTCCAAAAAAAATTTTTTTTAAACTTTTTTCAATTTTACCCCCGTGGGATATATATTCTACCCACACACATTTGGAACTCTCCTGGGGTACCCTCACACATATTATTCCCTCATTTAGTGGATATTTTCACAAAAAAGTGAAATTTTCAGAAATTCAGAAAATTGGCTGAAAACGACTAAAAATCAAGGACTCATTGGGTGAATCGCTCTGGAACTGAAATCGGAATGCTCACTGACATTTGCCCTATCTGAAAGTCTGATAAATGCCGGAAAAATGACTAAGTCCAAAAAAAAAAATTTTTCAACTTTTTTCAATTTTATCCCCGTGGGATATATATTCTACCCACACACATTTGGAACTCTCCTGCGGTACCCTCACACATATTATTCCCTCATTTAGTGGATATTTTCACAAAAAAAGTGAAATTTTCAAAAATCCAGAAAATTGGCTGAAAACGACTAAATATCAAAGACTTATTGGGCGAATCGCTCTGGAACTGAAATCGGAATGCTCACTGACATTTGCCCTATCTGAAAGTCTGATAAACGCCGGAAAAATCACTAAGTCCAAAAAAAAATTTTTTTCAACTTTTTTCAATTTTACCCCGTGGGATATATATTCTACCCACACACATTTGGAACTCTCCTGCGGTACCCTCACACATATTATTCCCTCATTTAGTGGATATTTTCACAAAAAAGTGAAATTTTCAAAAATCCAGAAAATTGGCTGAAAACGACTAAATATCAAGGACTCATTGGGCAAAGCGCTCTGGAACTGAAATCGGAATGCTCACTGACATTTGCCCTATCTGAAAGTCTGATAAACGCCGGAAAAATGACTAAGTCCAAAAAAAAATTTTTTTTAAACTTTTTTCAATTTTACCCCCGTGGGATATATATTCTACCCACACACATTTGGAACTCTCCTGGGGTACCGTCACACATATTATTCCTTCATTTAGTGGATATTTTCACAAAACAGTGAAATTTTCAAAAATAAAAGAAAATTGGATGAAAACGATTAAATATCAAGGACTCAATGGGCGAATCGCTCTTGAACTGAAATCGGAACGCTCACTGACATTTCCCTTATCTGAAAGTTTGATAAACGCCGGAAAAATGACTAAGTCCCAAAAAAATTTTTTTCAACTATTTTCAATTTTACCCCCTTGGGATATATATTCTATCCACACACATTTGGAACTCTCCTGGGGTACCCTCACACATATTATTCTCTCATTTAGTGGATATTTTCACAAAAAAGTGAAATTTTCAAAAATCCAGAAAATTGGCTGAAAACGACTAAATATCAAGGACTCAATGGGCAAATCGCTGTTGAACTGAAATCGGAACGCTCCCTGACATTTCCCCTATCTGAAAGTTTGATAAACGCCGGAAAAATGACTAAGTCCAAAAAAAAAATTTTTTCTACTTTTTTCAATTTTACCCCCGTGGGATATATATTCTACCCACACACATTTGGAACTCTCCTGGGGTACCGTCAAACATATTATTCCTTCATTTAGTGGATATTTTCACAAAAAAGTGAAATTTTCAAAAATCCAGAAAATTGGCTGAAAACGACTAAATATCAAAGACTCATTGGGCGAATCGCTCTGGAACTGAAATCGGAACGCTCACTGACATTTGCCCTATCTGAAAGTCTGATAAATGCCTGAAAAATGAGTAAGTCCAAAAAAAAATTTTTTTCAACTTTTTTCAATTTTACCCCCGTGGGATATATATTCTACCCACACACATTTGGAACTCTCCTGGGGTACCCTCACACATATTATTCTCTCATTTAGTGGATATTTTCACAAAAAAGTTAAATTTTCAAAAATCCAGAAAATTGGCTGAAAACGACTAAATATCAAAGACTCATTGGGCGAATCGCTCTGGAACTGAAATCGGAATGCTCACTGACATTTGCCCTATCTGAAAGTCTGATAAACGCCGGAAAAATCACTAAGTCCAAAAAAAAATTTTTTTCAACTTTTTTCAATTTTACCCCGTGGGATATATATTCTACCCACACACATTTGGAACTCTCCTGGGGTACCGTCACACATATTATTCCTTCATTTAGTGGATATTTTCACAAAACAGTGAAATTTTCAAAAATCCAGAAAATTGGCTGAAAACGACTAAATATCAAGGACTCAATGGGCGAATCGCTCTTGAACTGAAATCGGAACGCTCACTGACATTTCCCTTATCTGAAAGTCTGATAAACGCCGGAAAAATGACTAAGTCCAAAAAAATTTTTTTTAAACTTTTTTCAATTTTACCCCCGTGGGATATATATTCTACCCACACACATTTGGAACTCTCCTGGGGTACCCTCACACATATTATTCCCTCATTTAGTGGATATTTTCACAAAAAAGTGAAATTTTCAGAAATTCAGAAAATTGGCTGAAAATGACTAAAAATCAAGGACTCATTGGGCGAATCGCTCTGGAACTGAAATCGGAACGCTCACTGAGATTTGCCCTATCTGAAAGTCTGATAAATGCCGGAAAAATGAGTAAGTCCAAAAAAAAATTTTTTTCAACTTTTTTCAATTTTACCCCCGTGGGATATATATTCTACCCAAACACATTTGGAACTCTCCTGGGGTACCGTCACACATATTATTCCTTCATTTAGTGGATATTTTCACAAAAAAGTGAAATTTTCAAAAATCCAGAAAATTGGCTGAAAACGACTAAATATCATGGACTCAATGGGCAAATCGCTCTTGAACTGAAATCGGAACGCTCACTGATATTTGCCCTATCTGAAAGTCTGATAAATGCCTGAAAAATGACTAAGTCCAAAAAAAAATTTTTTCAACTTTTTTCAATTTTATCCCCGTGGGATATATATTCTACCCACACACATTTGGAACTCTCCTGCGGTACCCTCACACATATTATTCCCTCATTTAGTGGATATTTTCACAAAAAAGTGAAATTTTCAAAAATCCAGAAAATTGGCTGAAAACGACTAAATATCAAAGACTTATTGGGCGAATCGCTCTGGAACTGAAATCGGAATGCTCACTGATATTTGCCCTCTCTGAAAGTCTGATAAACGCCGGAAAAATGACTAAGTCCAAAAAAAATTTTTTTTAAACTTTTTTCAATTTTACCCCCGTGGGATATATATTCTACCCACACACATTTGGAACTCTCCTGGGGTACCCTCACACATATTATTCCCTCATTTAGTGGATATTTTCACAAAAAAGTGAAATTTTCAGAAATTCAGAAAATTGGCTGAAAACGACTAAAAATCAAGGACTCATTGGGTGAATCGCTCTGGAACTGAAATCGGAATGCTCACTGACATTTGCCCTATCTGAAAGTCTGATAAATGCCGGAAAAATGACTAAGTCCAAAAAAAAAAATTTTTCAACTTTTTTCAATTTTATCCCCGTGGGATATATATTCTACCCACACACATTTGGAACTCTCCTGCGGTACCCTCACACATATTATTCCCTCATTTAGTGGATATTTTCACAAAAAAAGTGAAATTTTCAAAAATCCAGAAAATTGGCTGAAAACGACTAAATATCAAAGACTTATTGGGCGAATCGCTCTGGAACTGAAATCGGAATGCTCACTGACATTTGCCCTATCTGAAAGTCTGATAAACGCCGGAAAAATCACTAAGTCCAAAAAAAAATTTTTTTCAACTTTTTTCAATTTTACCCCGTGGGATATATATTCTACCCACACACATTTGGAACTCTCCTGGGGTACCGTCACACATATTATTCCTTCATTTAGTGGATATTTTCACAAAACAGTGAAATTTTCAAAAATAAAAGAAAATTGGATGAAAACGATTAAATATCAAGGACTCAATGGGCGAATCGCTCTTGAACTGAAATCGGAACGCTCACTGACATTTCCCTTATCTGAAAGTTTGATAAACGCTGGAAAAATGACTAAGTCCCAAAAAAATTTTTTTCAACTATTTTCAATTTTACCCCCTTGGGATATATATTCTATCCACACACATTTGGAACTCTCCTGGGGTACCCTCACACATATTATTCTCTCATTTAGTGGATATTTTCACAAAAAAGTGAAATTTTCAAAAATCCAGAAAATTGGCTGAAAACGACTAAATATCAAAGACTCATTGGGCGAATCGCTCTGGAACTGAAATCGGAATGCTCACTGACATTTGCAGTATCTGAAAGTCTGATAAACGCCGGAAAAATGACTAAGTCCAAAAAAAATTTTTTTTAAACTTTTTTCAATTTTACCCCCGTGGGATATATATTCTACCCACACACATTTTGAACTCTCCTGAGGTACCCTCACACATATTATTCCCTCATTTAGTGGATATTTTCACAAAAAAGTGAAATTTTCAGAAATTCAGAAAATTGGCTGAAAACGACTAAATATCAAAGACTCATTGGGCGAATCGCTCTGGAACTGAAATCGGAATGCTCAGTGACATTTGCCCTATCTGAAAGTCTGATAAATGCCTGAAAAATGAGTAAGTCCAAAAAAAAATTTTTTTAAACTTTTTTCAATTTTACCCCGTGGGATATATATTCTACCCACACACATTTGGAACTCTCCTGGGGTACCGTCACACATATTATTCCTTCATTTAGTGGATATTTTCACAAAACAGTGAAATTTTCAAAAATCCAGAAAATTGGCTGAAAACGACTAAATATCAAGGACTCAATGGGCGAATCGCTCTTGAACTGAAATCGGAACGCTCACTGACATTTCCCTCATCTGAAAGTCTGATAAACGCCGGAAAAATGACTAAGTCCAAAAAAATTTTTTTTAAACTTTTTTCAATTTTACCCCCGTGGGATATATATTCTACCCACACACATTTGGAACTCTCCTGGGGTACCCTCACACATATTATTCCCTCATTTAATGGATATTTTCACAAAAAAGTGAAATTTTCAGAAATTCAGAAAATTGGCTGAAAACGACTAAAAATCAAGGACTCATTGGGCGAATCGCTCTGGAACTGAAATCGGAACGCTCACTGACATTTGCCCTATCTGAAAGTCTGATAAATGCCGGAAAAATGAGTAAGTCCAAAAAAAAATTTTTTCAACTTTTTTCAATTTTATCCCCGTGGGATATATATTCTACCCACACACATTTGGAACTCTCCTGCGGTACCCTCACACATATTATTCCCTCATTTAGTGGATATTTTCACAAAAAAGTGAAATTTTCAAAAATCCAGAAAATTGGCTGAAAACGACTAAATATCAAAGACTTATTGGGCGAATCGCTCTGGAACTGAAATCGGAATGCTCACTGACATTTGCCCTATCTGAAAGTCTGATAAACGCCGGAAAAATGACAGTCCAAAAAAAAATTTTTTTCAACTTTTTTAAATTTTACCCCCGTGGGATATATATTCTACCCACACACATTTAGAACTCTCCTGGGGTACCCTCACACATATTATTCCCTCATTTAGTGGATATTTTCACAAAAAAGTGAAATTTTCAGAAATTCAGAAAATTGGCTGAAAACGACTAAAAATCAAGGACTCATTGGGCGAATCGCTCTGGAACTGAAATCGGAACGCTCACTGACATTTGCCCTATCTGAAAGTCTGATAAATGTCTGAAAAATGACTAAGTCCAAAAAAAAAATTTTTTCAACTTTTTTCAATTTTACCCCCGTGGGATTTATATATTCTACCCACACACATTTGGAACTCTCCTGGGGTACCCTCACACATATTATTCCGTCATTTAGTGGATATTTTCACAAAAAAGTGAAATTTTCAGAAATTCAGAAAATTGGCTGAAAACGACTAAAAATCAAGGACTCATTGGGCGAATCGCTCTGGAACTGAAATCGAAACGCTCACTGACATTTCCCCTATCTGAAAGTCTGATAAACGCCAGAAAAATGACTAAGTCCAAAAAAAAAAATTTTTCAACTTTTTTCCATTTTATCCCCGTGGGATATATATTCTACCCACACACATTTGGAGCTCTCCTGCGGTACCCTCACACATATTATTCCCTCATTTAGTGGATATTTTCACAAAAAAGTGAAATTTTCAAAAATCCAGAAAATTGGCTGAAAACGACTAAATATCAAGGACTCATTGGGCAAAGCGCTCTGGAACTGAAATCGGAATGCTCACTGACATTTGCCCTATCTGAAAGTCTGATAAACGCCGGAAAAATGACTAAGTCCAAAAAAAAATTTTTTTTAAACTTTTTTCAATTTTACCCCCGTGGGATATATATTCTACCCACACACATTTGGAACTCTCCTGGGGTACCGTCACACATATTATTCCTTCATTTAGTGGATATTTTCACAAAACAGTGAAATTTTCAAAAATAAAAGAAAATTGGATGAAAACGATTAAATATCAAGGACTCAATGGGCGAATCGCTCTTGAACTGAAATCGGAACGCTCACTGACATTTCCCTTATCTGAAAGTTTGATAAACGCCGGAAAAATGACTAAGTCCCAAAAAAATTTTTTTCAACTATTTTCAATTTTACCCCCTTGGGATATATATTCTATCCACACACATTTGGAACTCTCCTGGGGTACCCTCACACATATTATTCTCTCATTTAGTGGATATTTTCACAAAAAAGTGAAATTTTCAAAAATCCAGAAAATTGGCTGAAAACGACTAAATATCAAGGACTCAATGGGCAAATCGCTGTTGAACTGAAATCGGAACGCTCCCTGACATTTCCCCTATCTGAAAGTTTGATAAACGCCGGAAAAATGACTAAGTCCAAAAAAAAAATTTTTTCTACTTTTTTCAATTTTACCCCCGTGGGATATATATTCTACCCACACACATTTGGAACTCTCCTGGGGTACCGTCAAACATATTATTCCTTCATTTAGTGGATATTTTCACAAAAAAGTGAAATTTTCAAAAATCCAGAAAATTGGCTGAAAACGACTAAATATCAAAGACTCATTGGGCGAATCGCTCTGGAACTGAAATCGGAACGCTCACTGACATTTGCCCTATCTGAAAGTCTGATAAATGCCTGAAAAATGAGTAAGTCCAAAAAAAAATTTTTTTCAACTTTTTTCAATTTTACCCCCGTGGGATATATATTCTACCCACACACATTTGGAACTCTCCTGGGGTACCCTCACACATATTATTCTCTCATTTAGTGGATATTTTCACAAAAAAGTTAAATTTTCAAAAATCCAGAAAATTGGCTGAAAACGACTAAATATCAAAGACTCATTGGGCGAATCGCTCTGGAACTGAAATCGGAATGCTCACTGACATTTGCCCTATCTGAAAGTCTGATAAACGCCGGAAAAATCACTAAGTCCAAAAAAAAATTTTTTTCAACTTTTTTCAATTTTACCCCGTGGGATATATATTCTACCCACACACATTTGGAACTCTCCTGGGGTACCGTCACACATATTATTCCTTCATTTAGTGGATATTTTCACAAAACAGTGAAATTTTCAAAAATCCAGAAAATTGGCTGAAAACGACTAAATATCAAGGACTCAATGGGCGAATCGCTCTTGAACTGAAATCGGAACGCTCACTGACATTTCCCTTATCTGAAAGTCTGATAAACGCCGGAAAAATGACTAAGTCCAAAAAAATTTTTTTTAAACTTTTTTCAATTTTACCCCCGTGGGATATATATTCTACCCACACACATTTGGAACTCTCCTGGGGTACCCTCACACATATTATTCCCTCATTTAGTGGATATTTTCACAAAAAAGTGAAATTTTCAGAAATTCAGAAAATTGGCTGAAAATGACTAAAAATCAAGGACTCATTGGGCGAATCGCTCTGGAACTGAAATCGGAACGCTCACTGAGATTTGCCCTATCTGAAAGTCTGATAAATGCCGGAAAAATGAGTAAGTCCAAAAAAAAATTTTTTTCAACTTTTTTCAATTTTACCCCCGTGGGATATATATTCTACCCAAACACATTTGGAACTCTCCTGGGGTACCGTCACACATATTATTCCTTCATTTAGTGGATATTTTCACAAAAAAGTGAAATTTTCAAAAATCCAGAAAATTGGCTGAAAACGACTAAATATCATGGACTCAATGGGCAAATCGCTCTTGAACTGAAATCGGAACGCTCACTGATATTTGCCCTATCTGAAAGTCTGATAAATGCCTGAAAAATGACTAAGTCCAAAAAAAAATTTTTTCAACTTTTTTCAATTTTATCCCCGTGGGATATATATTCTACCCACACACATTTGGAACTCTCCTGCGGTACCCTCACACATATTATTCCCTCATTTAGTGGATATTTTCACAAAAAAGTGAAATTTTCAAAAATCCAGAAAATTGGCTGAAAACGACTAAATATCAAAGACTTATTGGGCGAATCGCTCTGGAACTGAAATCGGAATGCTCACTGATATTTGCCCTCTCTGAAAGTCTGATAAACGCCGGAAAAATGACTAAGTCCAAAAAAAATTTTTTTTAAACTTTTTTCAATTTTACCCCCGTGGGATATATATTCTACCCACACACATTTGGAACTCTCCTGGGGTACCCTCACACATATTATTCCCTCATTTAGTGGATATTTTCACAAAAAAGTGAAATTTTCAGAAATTCAGAAAATTGGCTGAAAACGACTAAAAATCAAGGACTCATTGGGTGAATCGCTCTGGAACTGAAATCGGAATGCTCACTGACATTTGCCCTATCTGAAAGTCTGATAAATGCCGGAAAAATGACTAAGTCCAAAAAAAAAAATTTTTCAACTTTTTTCAATTTTATCCCCGTGGGATATATATTCTACCCACACACATTTGGAACTCTCCTGCGGTACCCTCACACATATTATTCCCTCATTTAGTGGATATTTTCACAAAAAAAGTGAAATTTTCAAAAATCCAGAAAATTGGCTGAAAACGACTAAATATCAAAGACTTATTGGGCGAATCGCTCTGGAACTGAAATCGGAATGCTCACTGACATTTGCCCTATCTGAAAGTCTGATAAACGCCGGAAAAATCACTAAGTCCAAAAAAAAATTTTTTTCAACTTTTTTCAATTTTACCCCGTGGGATATATATTCTACCCACACACATTTGGAACTCTCCTGGGGTACCGTCACACATATTATTCCTTCATTTAGTGGATATTTTCACAAAACAGTGAAATTTTCAAAAATAAAAGAAAATTGGATGAAAACGATTAAATATCAAGGACTCAATGGGCGAATCGCTCTTGAACTGAAATCGGAACGCTCACTGACATTTCCCTTATCTGAAAGTTTGATAAACGCTGGAAAAATGACTAAGTCCCAAAAAAATTTTTTTCAACTATTTTCAATTTTACCCCCTTGGGATATATATTCTATCCACACACATTTGGAACTCTCCTGGGGTACCCTCACACATATTATTCTCTCATTTAGTGGATATTTTCACAAAAAAGTGAAATTTTCAAAAATCCAGAAAATTGGCTGAAAACGACTAAATATCAAAGACTCATTGGGCGAATCGCTCTGGAACTGAAATCGGAATGCTCACTGACATTTGCAGTATCTGAAAGTCTGATAAACGCCGGAAAAATGACTAAGTCCAAAAAAAATTTTTTTTAAACTTTTTTCAATTTTACCCCCGTGGGATATATATTCTACCCACACACATTTTGAACTCTCCTGAGGTACCCTCACACATATTATTCCCTCATTTAGTGGATATTTTCACAAAAAAGTGAAATTTTCAGAAATTCAGAAAATTGGCTGAAAACGACTAAATATCAAAGACTCATTGGGCGAATCGCTCTGGAACTGAAATCGGAATGCTCAGTGACATTTGCCCTATCTGAAAGTCTGATAAATGCCTGAAAAATGAGTAAGTCCAAAAAAAAATTTTTTTAAACTTTTTTCAATTTTACCCCGTGGGATATATATTCTACCCACACACATTTGGAACTCTCCTGGGGTACCGTCACACATATTATTCCTTCATTTAGTGGATATTTTCACAAAACAGTGAAATTTTCAAAAATCCAGAAAATTGGCTGAAAACGACTAAATATCAAGGACTCAATGGGCGAATCGCTCTTGAACTGAAATCGGAACGCTCACTGACATTTCCCTCATCTGAAAGTCTGATAAACGCCGGAAAAATGACTAAGTCCAAAAAAATTTTTTTTAAACTTTTTTCAATTTTACCCCCGTGGGATATATATTCTACCCACACACATTTGGAACTCTCCTGGGGTACCCTCACACATATTATTCCCTCATTTAATGGATATTTTCACAAAAAAGTGAAATTTTCAGAAATTCAGAAAATTGGCTGAAAACGACTAAAAATCAAGGACTCATTGGGCGAATCGCTCTGGAACTGAAATCGGAACGCTCACTGACATTTGCCCTATCTGAAAGTCTGATAAATGCCGGAAAAATGAGTAAGTCCAAAAAAAAATTTTTTCAACTTTTTTCAATTTTATCCCCGTGGGATATATATTCTACCCACACACATTTGGAACTCTCCTGCGGTACCCTCACACATATTATTCCCTCATTTAGTGGATATTTTCACAAAAAAGTGAAATTTTCAAAAATCCAGAAAATTGGCTGAAAACGACTAAATATCAAAGACTTATTGGGCGAATCGCTCTGGAACTGAAATCGGAATGCTCACTGACATTTGCCCTATCTGAAAGTCTGATAAACGCCGGAAAAATGACAGTCCAAAAAAAAATTTTTTTCAACTTTTTTAAATTTTACCCCCGTGGGATATATATTCTACCCACACACATTTAGAACTCTCCTGGGGTACCCTCACACATATTATTCCCTCATTTAGTGGATATTTTCACAAAAAAGTGAAATTTTCAGAAATTCAGAAAATTGGCTGAAAACGACTAAAAATCAAGGACTCATTGGGCGAATCGCTCTGGAACTGAAATCGGAACGCTCACTGACATTTGCCCTATCTGAAAGTCTGATAAATGTCTGAAAAATGACTAAGTCCAAAAAAAAAATTTTTTCAACTTTTTTCAATTTTACCCCCGTGGGATTTATATATTCTACCCACACACATTTGGAACTCTCCTGGGGTACCCTCACACATATTATTCCGTCATTTAGTGGATATTTTCACAAAAAAGTGAAATTTTCAGAAATTCAGAAAATTGGCTGAAAACGACTAAATATCAAGGACTCATTGGGCAAAGCGCTCTGGAACTGAAATCGGAATGCTCACTGACATTTGCCCTATCTGAAAGTCTGATAAACGCCGGAAAAATGACTAAGTCCAAAAAAATTTTTTTTTAAACTTTTTTAAATTTTACCCCCGTGGGATATATATTCTACCCACACACATTTGGAACTCTCCTGGGGTACCCTCACACATATTATTCCCTCATTTAGTTGATATTTTCACAAAAAAGTGAAATTTTCAGAAATTCAGAAAATTGGCTGAAAACGACTAAAAATCAAGGACTCATTGGGCGAATCGCTCTGGAACTGAAAACGGAATGCTCACTGACATTTGCCCTATCTGAAAGTCTGATAAATGGCGGAAAAATGACTAAGTCCAAAAAAAAATTTTTTTCAACTTTTTTCAATTTTACCCCCGTGGGATATGTATTCTACCCACACACATTTGGAACTCTCCTGGGGTACCGTCAAACATATTATTCCCTCATTTAGTGGATATTTTCACAAAAAAGTGAAATTTTCAAAAATCCAGAAAATTGGCTGAAAACGACTAAATATCAAAGACTCATTGGGCGAATCGCTCTGGAACTGAAATTGGAATGCTCACTGACATTTGCCCTATCTGAAAGTCTGATAAACGCCGGAAAAATGACTAAGTCCAAAAAAAATTTTTTTTAAACTTTTTTCAATTTTACCCCCGTGGGATATATATTCTACCCACACACATTTGGAAATCTCCTGAGGTACCCTCACACATATTATTCCCTCATTTAGTGGATATTTTCACAAAAAAGTGAAATTTTCAGAAATTCAGAAAATTGGCTGAAAACGACTAAAAATCAAGGACTCATTGGGCGAATCGCTCTGGAACTGAAATCGGAACGCTCACTGACATTTGCCCTATCTGAAAGTCTGATAAATGCCTGAAAAATGACTAAGTCCAAAAAAAAATTTTTTTCAACTTTTTTCAATTTTACCCCCATGTGATAAATATTCTACCCACACACATTTGGAACTCTCCTGGGGTACCCTCACACATATTATTCTCTCATTTAGTGGATATTTTCACAAAAAAGTGAAATTTTCAAAAATCCAGAAAATTGGCTGAAAACAACTAAATATCAAGGACTCATTGGGCAAAGCGCTCTGGAACTGAAATCGGAATGCTCACTGACATTTGCCCTATCTGAAAGTCTGATAAATGCCGGAAAAATGAGTAAGTCCAAAAAAAAATTTTTTTCAACTTTTTTCAATTTAACCCCCGTGGGATATATATTCTACCCACACACATTTGGAACTCTCCTGGGGTACCGTCACACATATTATTCCTTCATTTAGTGGATATTTTCACAAAAAAGTGAAATTTTCAAAAATCCAGAAAATTGGGCTGAAAACGACTAAATATCATGGACTCAATGGGCAAATCGCTCTTGAACTGAAATCGGAACGCTCACTGATATTTGCCCTATCTGAAAGTCTGATAAACGCCGGAAAAATGACTAAGTCCAAAAAAAAAATTTTTTCAACTTTTTTCAATTTTATCCCCGTGGGATATATATTCTACCCACACACATTTGGAACTCTCCTGCGGTACCCTCACACATATTATTCCCTCATTTAGTGGATATTTTCACAAAAAAGTGAAATTTTCAAAAATCCAGAAAATTGGCTGAAAACGACTAAATATCAAAGACTTATTGGGCGAATCGCTCTGGAACTGAAATCGGAATGCTCACTGACATTTGCCCTATCTGAAAGTCTGATAAACGCCGGAAAAATGACAGTCCAAAAAAAAATTTTTTTCAACTTTTTTAAATTTTACCCTCGTGGGATATATATTCTACCCACACACATTTGGAACTCTCCTGGGGTACCCTCACACATATTATTCCCTCATTTAGTGGATATTTTCAAAAAAAAGTGAAATTTTCAGAAATTCAGAAAATTGGCTGAAAACGACTAAAAATCAAGGACTCATTGGGCGAATCGCTCTGGAACTGAAATCGGAACGCTCACTGACATTTGCCCTATCTGAAAGTCTGATAAATGTCTGAAAAATGACTAAGTCCAAAAAAAAAATTTTTTCAACTTTTTTCAATTTTACCCCCGTGGGATTTATATATTCTACCCACACACATTTGGAACTCTCCTGGGGTACCCTCACACATATTATTCCGTCATTTAGTGGATATTTTCACAAAAAAGTGAAATTTTCAGAAATTCAGAAAATTGGCTGAAAACGACTAAATATCAAGGACTCATTGGGCGAATCGCTCTGGAACTGAAAACGGAATGCTCACTGACATTTGCCCTATCTGAAAGTCTGATAAACGCCGGAAAAATGACTAAGTTAAAAAAAAAAAAATTTTTTAAACTTTTTTAAATTTTACCCCCGTGGGATATATATTCTACCCACACACATTTGGAACTCTCATGGGGTACCCTCACACATATTATTCCCTCATTTAGTGGATATCTTCACAAAAAAGTGAAATTTGCAGAAATTCAGAAAATTGGCTGAAAACTACTAAAAATCAAGGACTCATTGGGCGAATCGCTCTGGAACTGAAAACGGAATGCTCACTGACATTTGCCCTATCTGAAAGTCTGATAAATGCCGGAAAAATGACTAAGTCCAAAAAAAAAATTTTTTCAACTTTTTTCAATTTTACCCCCGTGGGATATATATTCTACCCACACACATTTGGAACTCTCCTGGGGTACCCTCACACATATTATTCCCTCATTTAGTCGATATTTTCACAAAAAAGTGAAATTTTCAGAAATTCAGAAAATTGGCTGAAAACGACTAAAAATCAAGGACTCATTGGGCGAATCGCTCTGGAACTGAAAACGGAATGCTCACTGACATTTGCCCTATCTGAAAGTCTGATAAATGGCGGAAAAATGACTAAGTCCAAAAAAAAATTTTTTTCAACTTTTTTCAATTTTACCCCCGTGGGATATGTATTCTACCCACACACATTTGGAACTCTCCTGGGGTACCGTCAAACATATTATTCCCTCATTTAGTGGATATTTTCACAAAAAAGTGAAATTTTCAAAAATCCAGAAAATTGGCTGAAAACGACTAAATATCAAAGACTCATTGGGCGAATCGCTCTGGAACTGAAATCGGAATGCTCACTGACATTTGCCCTATCTGAAAGTCTGATAAACGCCGGAAAAATGACTAAGTCCCAAAAAAATTTTTTTTAAACTTTTTTCAATTTTACCCCCGTGGGATATATATTCTACCCACACACATTTGGAAATCTCCTGAGGTACCCTCACACATATTATTCCCTCATTTAGTGGATATTTTCACAAAAAAGTGAAATTTTCAGAAATTCAGAAAATTGGCTGAAAACGACTAAAAATCAAGGACTCATTGGGCGAATCGCTCTGGAACTGAAATCGGAACGCTCACTGACATTTGCCCTATCTGAAAATCTGATAAATGCCTGAAAAATGACTAAGTCCAAAAAAAAATTTTTTTCAACTTTTTTCAATTTTACCCCCATGTGATAAATATTCTACCCACACACATTTGGAACTCTCCTGGGGTACCCTCACACATATTATTCTCTCATTTAGTGGATATTTTCACAAAAAAGTGAAATTTTCAAAAATCCAGAAAATTGGCTGAAAACGACTAAATATCAAGGACTCATTGGGCAAAGCGCTCTGGAACTGAAATCGGAATGCTCACTGACATTTGCCCTATCTGAAAGTCTGATAAACGCCGGAAAAATGACTAAGTCCAAAAAAAATTTTTTTTAAACTTTTTTAAATTTTACCCCCGTGGGATATATATTCTACCCACACACATTTGGAACTCTCCTGGGGTACCCTCACACATATTATTCCCTCATTTAGTGGATATTTTCACAAAAAAGTGAAATTTTCAAAAATCCAGAAAATTGGCTGAAAACGACTAAATATCAAAGACTCATTGGGTGAATCGCTCTGGAACTGAAATCGGAATGCTCACTGACATTTGCCCTATCTGAAAGTCTGATAAACGCCGGAAAAATGACTAAGTCCAAAAAAAATTTTTTTTAAACTTTTCTAAATTTTACCCCCGTGGGATATATATTCTACCCACACACATTTGGAACTCTCCTGGGGTACCCTCACACATATTATTCCCTCATTTAGTCGATATTTTCACAAAAAAGTGAAATTTTCAGAAATTCAGAAAATTGGCTGAAAACGACTAAAATTCAAGGACTCATTGGGCGAATCGCTCTGGAACTGAAAACGGAATGCTCACTGACATTTGCCCTATCTGAAAGTCTGATAAATGGCGGAAAAATGACTAAGTCCAAAAAAAAATTTTTTTCAACTTTTTTCAATTTTACCCCCGTGGGATATGTATTCTACCCACACACATTTGGAACTCTCCTGGGGTACCGTCAAACATATTATTCCCTCATTTAGTGGATATTTTCACAAAAAAGTGAAATTTTCAAAAATCCAGAAAATTGGCTGAAAACGACTAAATATCAAAGACTCATTGGGCGAATCGCTCTGGAACTGAAATCGGAATGCTCACTGACATTTGCCCTATCTGAAAGTCTGATAAACGCCGGAAAAATGACTAAGTCCAAAAAAAATTTTTTTTAAACTTTTTTCAATTTTACCCCCGTGGGATATATATTCTACCCACACACATTTGGAAATCTCCTGAGGTACCCTCACACATATTATTCCCTCATTTAGTGGATATTTTCACAAAAAAGTGAAATTTTCAGAAATTCAGAAAATTGGCTGAAAACGACTAAAAATCAAGGACTCATTGGGCGAATCGCTCTGGAACTGAAATCGGAACGCTCACTGACATTTGCCCTATCTGAAAGTCTGATAAACGCCGGAAAAATGACTAAGTCCAAAAAAAAATTTTTTAAACTTTTTTCAATTTTACCCCCGTGGGATATATATTCTACCCACACACATTTGGAACTCTCCTGCGGTACCCTCACACATATTATTCCCTCATTTAGTGGATATTTTCACAAAAAAGTGAAATTTTCAGAAATTCAGAAAATTGGCTGAAAACGACTAAATATCAAGGACTCATTGGGCAAAGCGCTCTGGAACTGAAATCGGAATGCTCACTGACATTTGCCCTATCTGAAAGTCTGATAAACGCCGGAAAAATGACTAAGTCCAAAAAAAATTTTTTTTAAACTTTTTTAAATTTTACCCCCGTGGGATATATATTCTACCCACACACATTTGGAACTCTCCTGGGGTACCCTCACACATATTATTCCCTCATTTAGTGGATATTTTCACAAAAAAGTGAAATTTTCAAAAATCCAGAAAATTGGCTGAAAACGACTAAATATCAAAGACTCATTGGGCGAATCGCTCTGGAACTGAAATCGGAATGCTCAGTGACATTTGCCCTATCTGAAAGTCTGATAAACGCCGGAAAAATGACTAAGTCCAAAAAAATTTTTTTTAAACTTTTTTCAATTTTACCCCCGTGGGATATATATTCTACCCACACACATTTGGAACTCTCCTGGGGTACCCTCACACATATTAGTCCCTCATTTAGTGGATATTTTCACAAAAAAGTGAAATTTTCAAAAATCCAGAAAATTGGCTGAAAACGACTAAATATCAAAGACTCATTTGGCGAATCGCTCTGGAACTGAAATCGGAATGCTCACTGATATTTGCCCTATCTGAAAGTCTGATAAACGGCGGAAAAATGACTAAGTCCAAAAAAATTTTTTTTAAACTTTTTTCAATTTTACCCCCGTGGGATATATATTCTACCCACACACATTTGGAACTCTCCTGGGGTACCCTCACACATATTATTCCCTCATTTAGTGGATATTTTCACAAAAAAGTGAAATTTTCAGAAATTCAGAAAATTGGCTGAAAACGACTAAAAATCAAGGTCTCATTGGGCGAATCGCTCTGGAACTGAAATCGGAACGCTCACTGACATTTGCCCTATCTGAAAGCCTGATAAATGCCTGAAAAATGACTAAGTCCAAAAAAAAATTTTTTTCAACTTTTTTCAATTTTACCCCCATGGGATAAATATTCTATCCACACACATTTGGAACTCTCCTGGGGTACCCTCACACATATTATTCTCTCATTTAGTGGATATTTTCACAAAAAAGTGAAATTTTCAGAAATTCAGAAAATTGGCTGAAAACGACTAAATATCAAGGACTCATTGGGCAAAGCGCTCTGGAACTGAAATCGGAATGCTCAGTGACATTTGCCCTATCTGAAAGTCTGATAAACGCCGGAAAAATGACTAAGTCCAATAAAAAATTTTTTAAACTTTTTTCAATTTTACCCCCGTGGGATATATATTCTACCCACACACATTTGGAACTCTCCTGGGGTACCCTCACACATATTATTCCCTCATTTAGTGGATATTTTCACAAAAAAGTGAAATTTTCAAAAATCCAGAAAATTGGCTGAAAACGACTAAATATCAAAGACTCATTTGGCGAATCGCTCTGGAACTGAAATCGGAATGCTCACTGATATTTGCCCTATCTGAAAGTCTGATAAACGCCGGAAAAATGACTAAGTCCAAAAAAATTTTTTTTAAACGTTTTTCAATTTTACCCCCGTGGGATATATATTCTATCCACACACATTTGGAACTCTCCTGGGGTACCGTCACACATATTATTCCCTCATTTAGTGGATATTTTCACAAAAAAGTGAAATTTTCAAAAATCCAGAAAATTGGCTGAAAACGACTAAATATCAAAGACTCATTGGGCGAATCGCTCTGGAACTGAAATCGGAATGCTCAGTGACATTTGCCCTATCTGAAAGTCTGATAAACGGCGGAAAAATGACTAAGTCCAAAAAAATTTTTTTTAAACTTTTTTCAATTTTACCCCCGTAGGATATATATTCTACCCACACACATTTGGAACTCTCCTGGGGTACCCTCACACATATTATTCCCTCATTTAGTGGATATTTTCACAAAAAAGTGAAATTTTCAGAAATTCAGAAAATTGGCTGAAAACGACTAAAAATCAAGGTCTCATTGGGCGAATCGCTCTGGAACTGAAATCGGAACGCTCACTGAGATTTGCCCTATCTGAAAGCCTGATAAATGCCTGAAAAATGACTAAGTCCAAAAAAAAATTTTTTTCAACTTTTTTCAATTTTACCCCCGTGGGATATATATTCTACCCAAACACATTTGGAACTCTCCTGGGGTACCGTCACACTTATTATTCCTTCATTTAGTGGATATTTTAACAAAAAAGTGAAATTTTCAAAAATCCAGAAAATTGGCTGAAAACGACTAAATATCATGGACTCAATGGGCAAATCGCTCTTGAACTGAAATCGGAATGCTCACTGATATTTGCCCTATCTGAAAGTCTGATAAACGCCGGAAAAATGACTAAGTCCAAAAAAATTTTTTTTAAACTTTTTTCAATTTTACCCCCGTGGGATATATATTCTACCCACACACATTTGGAACTCTCCTGGGGTACCCTCACACATATTATTCCCTCATTTAATGGATATTTTCACAAAAAAGTGAAATTTTCAGAAATTCAGAAAATTGGCTGAAAACGACTAAAAATCAAGGACTCATTGGGCGAATCGCTCTGGAACTGAAATCGGAACGCTCACTGACATTTGCCCTATCTGAAAGTCTGATAAATGCCGGAAAAATGAGTAAGTCCAAAAAAAAATTTTTTTCAACTTTTTTCAATTTTACCCCCGTGGGATATATATTCTACCCACACACATTTGGAACTCTCCTGGGGTACCGTCACACATATTATTCCTTCATTTAGTGGATATTTTCACAAAAAAGTGAAATTTTCAAAAATCCAGAAAATTGGCTGAAAACGACTAAATATCATGGACTCAATGGGCAAATCGCTCTTGAACTGAAATCGGAACGCTCACTGATATTTGCCCTATCTGAAAGTCTGATAAATGCCTGAAAAATGACTAAGTCCAAAAAAAAATTTTTTCAACTTTTTTCAATTTTATCCCCGTGGGATATATATTCTACCCACACACATTTGGAACTCTCCTGCGGTACCCTCACACATATTATTCCCTCATTTAGTGGATATTTTCACAAAAAAGTGAAATTTTCAAAAATCCAGAAAATTGGCTGAAAACGACTAAATATCAAAGACTCATTGGGCGAATCGCTCTGGAACTGAAATCGGAATGCTCACTGACATTTGCCCTATCTGAAAGTCTGATAAACGCCGGAAAAATGACTAAGTCCCAAAAAAATTTTTTTTAAACTTTTTTCAATTTTACCCCCGTGGGATATATATTCTACCCACACACATTTGGAAATCTCCTGAGGTACCCTCACACATATTATTCCCTCATTTAGTGGATATTTTCACAAAAAAGTGAAATTTTCAGAAATTCAGAAAATTGGCTGAAAACGACTAAAAATCAAGGACTCATTGGGCGAATCGCTCTGGAACTGAAATCGGAACGCTCACTGACATTTGCCCTATCTGAAAATCTGATAAATGCCTGAAAAATGACTAAGTCCAAAAAAAAATTTTTTTCAACTTTTTTCAATTTTACCCCCATGTGATAAATATTCTACCCACACACATTTGGAACTCTCCTGGGGTACCCTCACACATATTATTCTCTCATTTAGTGGATATTTTCACAAAAAAGTGAAATTTTCAAAAATCCAGAAAATTGGCTGAAAACGACTAAATATCAAGGACTCATTGGGCAAAGCGCTCTGGAACTGAAATCGGAATGCTCACTGACATTTGCCCTATCTGAAAGTCTGATAAACGCCGGAAAAATGACTAAGTCCAAAAAAAATTTTTTTTAAACTTTTTTAAATTTTACCCCCGTGGGATATATATTCTACCCACACACATTTGGAACTCTCCTGGGGTACCCTCACACATATTATTCCCTCATTTAGTGGATATTTTCACAAAAAAGTGAAATTTTCAAAAATCCAGAAAATTGGCTGAAAACGACTAAATATCAAAGACTCATTGGGTGAATCGCTCTGGAACTGAAATCGGAATGCTCACTGACATTTGCCCTATCTGAAAGTCTGATAAACGCCGGAAAAATGACTAAGTCCAAAAAAAATTTTTTTTAAACTTTTCTAAATTTTACCCCCGTGGGATATATATTCTACCCACACACATTTGGAACTCTCCTGGGGTACCCTCACACATATTATTCCCTCATTTAGTCGATATTTTCACAAAAAAGTGAAATTTTCAGAAATTCAGAAAATTGGCTGAAAACGACTAAAATTCAAGGACTCATTGGGCGAATCGCTCTGGAACTGAAAACGGAATGCTCACTGACATTTGCCCTATCTGAAAGTCTGATAAATGGCGGAAAAATGACTAAGTCCAAAAAAAAATTTTTTTCAACTTTTTTCAATTTTACCCCCGTGGGATATGTATTCTACCCACACACATTTGGAACTCTCCTGGGGTACCGTCAAACATATTATTCCCTCATTTAGTGGATATTTTCACAAAAAAGTGAAATTTTCAAAAATCCAGAAAATTGGCTGAAAACGACTAAATATCAAAGACTCATTGGGCGAATCGCTCTGGAACTGAAATCGGAATGCTCACTGACATTTGCCCTATCTGAAAGTCTGATAAACGCCGGAAAAATGACTAAGTCCAAAAAAAATTTTTTTTAAACTTTTTTCAATTTTACCCCCGTGGGATATATATTCTACCCACACACATTTGGAAATCTCCTGAGGTACCCTCACACATATTATTCCCTCATTTAGTGGATATTTTCACAAAAAAGTGAAATTTTCAGAAATTCAGAAAATTGGCTGAAAACGACTAAAAATCAAGGACTCATTGGGCGAATCGCTCTGGAACTGAAATCGGAACGCTCACTGACATTTGCCCTATCTGAAAGTCTGATAAACGCCGGAAAAATGACTAAGTCCAAAAAAAAATTTTTTAAACTTTTTTCAATTTTACCCCCGTGGGATATATATTCTACCCACACACATTTGGAACTCTCCTGCGGTACCCTCACACATATTATTCCCTCATTTAGTGGATATTTTCACAAAAAAGTGAAATTTTCAGAAATTCAGAAAATTGGCTGAAAACGACTAAATATCAAGGACTCATTGGGCAAAGCGCTCTGGAACTGAAATCGGAATGCTCACTGACATTTGCCCTATCTGAAAGTCTGATAAACGCCGGAAAAATGACTAAGTCCAAAAAAAATTTTTTTTAAACTTTTTTAAATTTTACCCCCGTGGGATATATATTCTACCCACACACATTTGGAACTCTCCTGGGGTACCCTCACACATATTATTCCCTCATTTAGTGGATATTTTCACAAAAAAGTGAAATTTTCAAAAATCCAGAAAATTGGCTGAAAACGACTAAATATCAAAGACTCATTGGGCGAATCGCTCTGGAACTGAAATCGGAATGCTCAGTGACATTTGCCCTATCTGAAAGTCTGATAAACGCCGGAAAAATGACTAAGTCCAAAAAAATTTTTTTTAAACTTTTTTCAATTTTACCCCCGTGGGATATATATTCTACCCACACACATTTGGAACTCTCCTGGGGTACCCTCACACATATTAGTCCCTCATTTAGTGGATATTTTCACAAAAAAGTGAAATTTTCAAAAATCCAGAAAATTGGCTGAAAACGACTAAATATCAAAGACTCATTTGGCGAATCGCTCTGGAACTGAAATCGGAATGCTCACTGATATTTGCCCTATCTGAAAGTCTGATAAACGGCGGAAAAATGACTAAGTCCAAAAAAATTTTTTTTAAACTTATTTCAATTTTACCCCCGTGGGATATATATTCTACCCACACACATTTGGAACTCTCCTGGGGTACCCTCACACATATTATTCCCTCATTTAGTGGATATTTTCACAAAAAAGTGAAATTTTCAGAAATTCAGAAAATTGGCTGAAAACGACTAAAAATCAAGGTCTCATTGGGCGAATCGCTCTGGAACTGAAATCGGAACGCTCACTGACATTTGCCCTATCTGAAAGCCTGATAAATGCCTGAAAAATGACTAAGTCCAAAAAAAAATTTTTTTCAACTTTTTTCAATTTTACCCCCATGGGATAAATATTCTATCCACACACATTTGGAACTCTCCTGGGGTACCCTCACACATATTATTCTCTCATTTAGTGGATATTTTCACAAAAAAGTGAAATTTTCAGAAATTCAGAAAATTGGCTGAAAACGACTAAATATCAAGGACTCATTGGGCAAAGCGCTCTGGAACTGAAATCGGAATGCTCAGTGACATTTGCCCTATCTGAAAGTCTGATAAACGCCGGAAAAATGACTAAGTCCAATAAAAAATTTTTTAAACTTTTTTCAATTTTACCCCCGTGGGATATATATTCTACCCACACACATTTGGAACTCTCCTGGGGTACCCTCACACATATTATTCCCTCATTTAGTGGATATTTTCACAAAAAAGTGAAATTTTCAAAAATCCAGAAAATTGGCTGAAAACGACTAAATATCAAAGACTCATTTGGCGAATCGCTCTGGAACTGAAATCGGAATGCTCACTGATATTTGCCCTATCTGAAAGTCTGATAAACGCCGGAAAAATGACTAAGTCCAAAAAAATTTTTTTTAAACGTTTTTCAATTTTACCCCCGTGGGATATATATTCTATCCACACACATTTGGAACTCTCCTGGGGTACCGTCACACATATTATTCCCTCATTTAGTGGATATTTTCACAAAAAAGTGAAATTTTCAAAAATCCAGAAAATTGGCTGAAAACGACTAAATATCAAAGACTCATTGGGCGAATCGCTCTGGAACTGAAATCGGAATGCTCAGTGACATTTGCCCTATCTGAAAGTCTGATAAACGGCGGAAAAATGACTAAGTCCAAAAAAATTTTTTTTAAACTTTTTTCAATTTTACCCCCGTAGGATATATATTCTACCCACACACATTTGGAACTCTCCTGGGGTACCCTCACACATATTATTCCCTCATTTAGTGGATATTTTCACAAAAAAGTGAAATTTTCAGAAATTCAGAAAATTGGCTGAAAACGACTAAAAATCAAGGTCTCATTGGGCGAATCGCTCTGGAACTGAAATCGGAACGCTCACTGAGATTTGCCCTATCTGAAAGCCTGATAAATGCCTGAAAAATGACTAAGTCCAAAAAAAAATTTTTTTCAACTTTTTTCAATTTTACCCCCGTGGGATATATATTCTACCCAAACACATTTGGAACTCTCCTGGGGTACCGTCACACTTATTATTCCTTCATTTAGTGGATATTTTAACAAAAAAGTGAAATTTTCAAAAATCCAGAAAATTGGCTGAAAACGACTAAATATCATGGACTCAATGGGCAAATCGCTCTTGAACTGAAATCGGAATGCTCACTGATATTTGCCCTATCTGAAAGTCTGATAAACGCCGGAAAAATGACTAAGTCCAAAAAAATTTTTTTTAAACTTTTTTCAATTTTACCCCCGTGGGATATATATTCTACCCACACACATTTGGAACTCTCCTGGGGTACCCTCACACATATTATTCCCTCATTTAATGGATATTTTCACAAAAAAGTGAAATTTTCAGAAATTCAGAAAATTGGCTGAAAACGACTAAAAATCAAGGACTCATTGGGCGAATCGCTCTGGAACTGAAATCGGAACGCTCACTGACATTTGCCCTATCTGAAAGTCTGATAAATGCCGGAAAAATGAGTAAGTCCAAAAAAAAATTTTTTTCAACTTTTTTCAATTTTACCCCCGTGGGATATATATTCTACCCACACACATTTGGAACTCTCCTGGGGTACCGTCACACATATTATTCCTTCATTTAGTGGATATTTTCACAAAAAAGTGAAATTTTCAAAAATCCAGAAAATTGGCTGAAAACGACTAAATATCATGGACTCAATGGGCAAATCGCTCTTGAACTGAAATCGGAACGCTCACTGATATTTGCCCTATCTGAAAGTCTGATAAATGCCTGAAAAATGACTAAGTCCAAAAAAAAATTTTTTCAACTTTTTTCAATTTTATCCCCGTGGGATATATATTCTACCCACACACATTTGGAACTCTCCTGCGGTACCCTCACACATATTATTCCCTCATTTAGTGGATATTTTCACAAAAAAGTGAAATTTTCAAAAATCCAGAAAATTGGCTGAAAACGACTAAATATCAAAGACTTATTGGGCGAATCGCTCTGGAACTGAAATCGGAATGCTCACTGATATTTGCCCTCTCTGAAAGTCTGATAAACGCCGGAAAAATGACTAAGTCCAAAAAAAATTTTTTTTAAACTTTTTTCAATTTTACCCCCGTGGGATATATATTCTACCCACACACATTTGGAACTCTCCTGGGGTACCCTCACACATATTATTCCCTCATTTAGTGGATATTTTCACAAAAAAGTGAAATTTTCAGAAATTCAGAAAATTGGCTGAAAACGACTAAAAATCAAGGACTCATTGGGTGAATCAGTCTGGAACTGAAATCGGAATGCTCACTGACATTTGCCCTATCTGAAAGTCTGATAAATGGCGGAAAAATGACTAAGTCCAAAAAAAAATTTTTTTCAACTTTTTTCAATTTTACCCCCGTGGGATATGTATTCTACCCACACACATTTGGAACTCTCCTGGGGTACCGTCAAACATATTATTCCCTCATTTAGTGGATATTTTCACAAAAAAGTGAAATTTTCAAAAATCCAGAAAATTGGCTGAAAACGACTAAATATCAAAGACTCATTGGGCGAATCGCTCTGGAACTGAAATCGGAATGCTCACTGACATTTGCCCTATCTGAAAGTCTGATAAACGCCGGAAAAATGACTAAGTCCAAAAAAAATTTTTTTTAAACTTTTTTCAATTTTACCCCCGTGGGATATATATTCTACCCACACACATTTGGAAATCTCCTGAGGTACCCTCACACATATTATTCCCTCATTTAGTGGATATTTTCACAAAAAAGTGAAATTTTCAGAAATTCAGAAAATTGGCTGAAAACGACTAAAAATCAAGGACTCATTGGGCGAATCGCTCTGAAACTGAAATCGGAACGCTCACTGACATTTGCCCTATCTGAAAATCTGATAAATGTCTGAAAAATGACTAAGTCCAAAAAAAAATTTTTTTCAACTTTTTTCAATTTTACCCCCATGTGATAAATATTCTACCCACACACATTTGGAACTCTCCTGGGGTACCCTCACACATATTATTCTCTCATTTAGTGGATATTTTCACAAAAAAGTGAAATTTTCAAAAATCCAGAAAATTGGCTGAAAACGACTAAATATCAAGGACTCATTGGGCAAAGCGCTCTGGAACTGAAATCGGAATGCTCACTGACATTTGCCCTATCTGAAAGTCTGATAAACGCCGGAAAAATGACTAAGTCCAAAAAAAATTTTTTTTAAACTTTTTTAAATTTTACCCCCGTGGGATATATATTCTACCCACACACATTTGGAACTCTCCTGGGGTACCCTCACACATATTATTCCCTCATTTAGTGGATATTTTCACAAAAAAGTGAAATTTTCAAAAATCCAGAAAATTGGCTGAAAACGACTAAATATCAAAGACTCATTGGGCGAATCGCTCTGGAACTGAAATCGGAATGCTCACTGACATTTGCCCTATCTGAAAGTCTGATAAACGCCGGAAAAATGACTAAGTCCAAAAAAAATTTTTTTTAAACTTTTCTAAATTTTACCCCCGTGGGATATATATTCTACCCACACACATTTGGAACTCTCCTGGGGTACCGTCAAACATATTATTCCCTCATTTAGTCGATATTTTCACAAAAAAGTGAAATTTTCAAAAATCCAGAAAATTGGCTGAAAACGACTAAATATCAAAGACTCATTGGGCGAATCGCTCTGGAACTGTAATCGGAATGCTCACTGACATTTGCCCTATCTGAAAGTCTGATAAACGCCGGAAAAATGACTAAGTCCAAAAAAAATTTTTTTTAAACTTTTTTCAATTTTACCCCCGTGGGATATATATTCTACCCACACACATTTTGAACTCTCCTGAGGTACCCTCACACATATTATTCCCTCATTTAGTGGATATTTTCACAAAAAAGTGAAATTTTCAGAAATTCAGAAAATTGGCTGAAAACGACTAAAAATCAAGGACTCATTGGGCGAATCGCTCTGGAACTGAAAACGGAATGCTCACTGACATTTGCCCTATCTGAAAGTCTGATAAATGCCGGAAAAATGACTAAGTCCAAAAAAAAAATTTTTTTCAACTTTTTTAAATTTTACCCCCGTGGGATATATATTCTACCCACACACATTTGGAACTCTCCTGGGGTACCGTCACACATATTATTCCCTCATTTAGTGGATATTTTCACAAAAAAGTGAAATTTTCAAAAATCCAGAAAATTGGCTGAAAACGACTAAATATCAAAGACTCATTGGGCGAATCGCTCTGGAACTGAAATCGGAACGCTCACTGACATTTGCCCTATCTGAAAGTCTGATAAATGCCTGAAAAATGAGTAAGTCCAAAAAAAAATTTTTTTCAACTTTTTTCAATTTTACCCCGTGGGATATATATTCTACCCACACACATTTGGAACTCTCCTGGGGTACCGTCACACATATTATTCCTTCATTTAGTGGATATTTTCACAAAACAGTGAAATTTTCAAAAATCCAGAAAATTGGCTGAAAACGACTAAATATCAAGGACTCAATGGGCGAATCGCTCTTGAACTGAAATCGGAACGCTCACTGACATTTCCCTCATCTGAAAGTCTGATAAACGCCGGAAAAATGACTAAGTCCAAAAAAAATTTTTTTAAACTTTTTTCAATTTTACCCCCGTGGGATATATATTCTACCCACACACATTTGGAACTCTCCTGGGGTACCCTCACACATATTATTCCCTCATTTAATGGATATTTTCACAAAAAAGTGAAATTTTCAGAAATTCAGAAAATTGGCTGAAAACGACTAAAAATCAAGGACTCATTGGGCGAATCGCTCTGGAACTGAAATCGGAACGCTCACTGACATTTGCCCTATCTGAAAGTCTGATAAATGCCGGAAAAATGAGTAAGTCCAAAAAAAAATTTTTTCAACTTTTTTCAATTTTATCCCCGTGGGATATATATTCTACCCACACACATTTGGAACTCTCCTGCGGTACCCTCACACATATTATTCCCTCATTTAGTGGATATTTTCACAAAAAAGTGAAATTTTCAAAAATCCAGAAAATTGGCTGAAAACGACTAAATATCAAAGACTTATTGGGCGAATCGCTCTGGAGCTGAAATCGGAATGCTCACTGACATTTGCCCTATCTGAAAGTCTGATAAACGCCGGAAAAATGACAGTCCAAAAAAAAATTTTTTTCAACTTTTTTAAATTTTACCCCCGTGGGATATATATTCTACCCACACACATTTAGAACTCTCCTGGGGTACCCTCACACATATTATTCCCTCATTTAGTGGATATTTTCACAAAAAAGTGAAATTTTCAGAAATTCAGAAAATTGGCTGAAAACGACTAAATATCAAGGACTCATTGGGCAAAGCGCTCTGGAACTGAAATCGGAATGCTCACTGACATTTGCCCTATCTGAAAGTCTGATAAACGCCGGAAAAATGACTAAGTCCAAAAAAATTTTTTTTTAAACTTTTTTAAATTTTACCCCCGTGGGATATATATTCTACCCACACACATTTGGAACTCTCCTGGGGTACCCTCACACATATTATTCCCTCATTTAGTGGATATTTTCACAAAAAAGTGAAATTTTCAGAAATTCAGAAAATTGGCTGAAAACTACTAAAAATCAAGGACTCATTGGGCGAATCGCTCTGGAACTGAAAACGGAATGCTCACTGACATTTGCCCTATCTGAAAGTCTGATAAACGCCGGAAAAATGACTAAGTCCAAAAAAAAAATTTTTTCAACTTTTTTCAATTTTACCCCCGTGGGATATATATTCTACCCACACACATTTGGAACTCTCCTGGGGTACCCTCACACATATTATTCCCTCATTTAGTTGATATTTTCACAAAAAAGTGAAATTTTCAGAAATTCAGAAAATTGGCTGAAAACGACTAAAAATCAAGGACTCATTGGGCGAATCGCTCTGGAACTGAAAACGGAATGCTCACTGACATTTGCCCTATCTGAAAGTCTGATAAATGGCGGAAAAATGACTAAGTCCAAAAAAAAATTTTTTTCAACTTTTTTTAATTTTACCCCCGTGGGATATGTATTCTACCCACACACATTTGGAACTCTCCTGGGGTACCGTCAAACATATTATTCCCTCATTTAGTGGATATTTTCACAAAAAAGTGAAATTTTCAAAAATCCAGAAAATTGGCTGAAAACGACTAAATATCAAAGACTCATTGGGCGAATCGCTCTGGAACTGAAATTGGAATGCTCACTGACATTTGCCCTATCTGAAAGTCTGATAAACGCCGGAAAAATGACTAAGTCCAAAAAAAATTTTTTTTAAACTTTTTTCAATTTTACCCCCGTGGGATATATATTCTACCCACACACATTTGGAAATCTCGTGAGGTACCCTCACACATATTATTCCCTCATTTAGTGGATATTTTCACAAAAAAGTGAAATTTTCAGAAATTCAGAAAATTGGCTGAAAACGACTAAAAATCAAGGACTCATTGGGCGAATCGCTCTGGAACTGAAATCGGAACGCTCACTGACATTTGCCCTATCTGAAAGTCTGATAAATGCGTGAAAAATGACTAAGTCCAAAAAAAAATTTTTTTCAACTTTTTTCAATTTTACCCCCATGTGATAAATATTCTACCCACACACATTTGGAACTCTCCTGGGGTACCCTCACACATATTATTCTCTCATTTAGTGGATATTTTCACAAAAAAGTGAAATTTTCAAAAATCCAGAAAATTGGCTGAAAACGACTAAATATCATGGACTCAATGGGCAAATCGCTCTTGAACTGAAATCGGAACGCTCACTGATATTTGCCCTATCTGAAAGTCTGATAAACGCCGGAAAAATGACTAAGTCCAAAAAAAAAATTTTTTCAACTTTTTTCAATTTTATCCCCGTGGGATATATATTCTACCCACACACATTTGGAACTCTCCTGCGGTACCCTCACACATATTATTCCCTCATTTAGTGGATATTTTCACAAAAAAGTGAAATTTTCAAAAATCCAGAAAATTGGCTGAAAACGACTAAATATCAAAGACTTATTGGGCGAATCGCTCTGGAACTGAAATCGGAATGCTCACTGACATTTGCCCTATCTGAAAGTCTGATAAACGCCGGAAAAATGACAGTCCAAAAAAAAATTTTTTTCAACTTTTTTAAATTTTACCCTCGTGGGATATATATTCTACCCACACACATTTGGAACTCTCCTGGGGTACCCTCACACATATTATTCCCTCATTTAGTGGATATTTTCACAAAAAAGTGAAATTTTCAGAAATTCAGAAAATTGGCTGAAAACGACTAAAAATCAAGGACTCATTGGGCGAATCGCTCTGGAACTGAAATCGGAACGCTCACTGACATTTGCCCTATCTGAAAGTCTGATAAATGCCGGAAAAATGAGTAAGTCCAAAAAAAAATTTTTTCAACTTTTTTCAATTTTATCCCCGTGGGATATATATTCTACCCACACACATTTGGAACTCTCCTGCGGTACCCTCACACATATTATTCCCTCATTTAGTGGATATTTTCACAAAAAAGTGAAATTTTCAAAAATCCAGAAAATTGGCTGAAAACGACTAAATATCAAAGACTTATTGGGCGAATCGCTCTGGAACTGAAATCGGAATGCTCACTGACATTTGCCCTATCTGAAAGTCTGATAAACGCCGGAAAAATGACAGTCCAAAAAAAAATTTTTTTCAACTTTTTTAAATTTTACCCCCGTGGGATATATATTCTACCCACACACATTTAGAACTCTCCTGGGGTACCCTCACACATATTATTCCCTCATTTAGTGGATATTTTCACAAAAAAGTGAAATTTTCAGAAATTCAGAAAATTGGCTGAAAACGACTAAAAATCAAGGACTCATTGGGCGAATCGCTCTGGAACTGAAATCGGAACGCTCACTGACATTTGCCCTATCTGAAAGTCTGATAAATGTCTGAAAAATGACTAAGTCCAAAAAAAAAATTTTTTCAACTTTTTTCAATTTTACCCCCGTGGGATTTATATATTCTACCCACACACATTTGGAACTCTCCTGGGGTACCCTCACACATATTATTCCGTCATTTAGTGGATATTTTCACAAAAAAGTGAAATTTTCAGAAATTCAGAAAATTGGCTGAAAACGACTAAATATCAAGGACTCATTGGGCAAAGCGCTCTGGAACTGAAATCGGAATGCTCACTGACATTTGCCCTATCTGAAAGTCTGATAAACGCCGGAAAAATGACTAAGTCCAAAAAAATTTTTTTTTAAACTTTTTTAAATTTTACCCCCGTGGGATATATATTCTACCCACACACATTTGGAACTCTCCTGGGGTACCCTCACACATATTATTCCCTCATTTAGTGGATATTTTCACAAAAAAGTGAAATTTTCAGAAATTCAGAAAATTGGCTGAAAACTACTAAAAATCAAGGACTCATTGGGCGAATCGCTCTGGAACTGAAAACGGAATGCTCACTGACATTTGCCCTATCTGAAAGTCTGATAAACGCCGGAAAAATGACTAAGTCCAAAAAAAAAATTTTTTCAACTTTTTTCAATTTTACCCCCGTGGGATATATATTCTACCCACACACATTTGGAACTCTCCTGGGGTACCCTCACACATATTATTCCCTCATTTAGTTGATATTTTCACAAAAAAGTGAAATTTTCAGAAATTCAGAAAATTGGCTGAAAACGACTAAAAATCAAGGACTCATTGGGCGAATCGCTCTGGAACTGAAAACGGAATGCTCACTGACATTTGCCCTATCTGAAAGTCTGATAAATGGCGGAAAAATGACTAAGTCCAAAAAAAAATTTTTTTCAACTTTTTTCAATTTTACCCCCGTGGGATATGTATTCTACCCACACACATTTGGAACTCTCCTGGGGTACCGTCAAACATATTATTCCCTCATTTAGTGGATATTTTCACAAAAAAGTGAAATTTTCAAAAATCCAGAAAATTGGCTGAAAACGACTAAATATCAAAGACTCATTGGGCGAATCGCTCTGGAACTGAAATTGGAATGCTCACTGACATTTGCCCTATCTGAAAGTCTGATAAACGCCGGAAAAATGACTAAGTCCAAAAAAAATTTTTTTTAAACTTTTTTCAATTTTACCCCCGTGGGATATATATTCTACCCACACACATTTGGAAATCTCGTGAGGTACCCTCACACATATTATTCCCTCATTTAGTGGATATTTTCACAAAAAAGTGAAATTTTCAGAAATTCAGAAAATTGGCTGAAAACGACTAAAAATCAAGGACTCATTGGGCGAATCGCTCTGGAACTGAAATCGGAACGCTCACTGACATTTGCCCTATCTGAAAGTCTGATAAATGCGTGAAAAATGACTAAGTCCAAAAAAAAATTTTTTTCAACTTTTTTCAATTTTACCCCCATGTGATAAATATTCTACCCACACACATTTGGAACTCTCCTGGGGTACCCTCACACATATTATTCTCTCATTTAGTGGATATTTTCACAAAAAAGTGAAATTTTCAAAAATCCAGAAAATTGGCTGAAAACGACTAAATATCATGGACTCAATGGGCAAATCGCTCTTGAACTGAAATCGGAACGCTCACTGATATTTGCCCTATCTGAAAGTCTGATAAACGCCGGAAAAATGACTAAGTCCAAAAAAAAAATTTTTTCAACTTTTTTCAATTTTATCCCCGTGGGATATATATTCTACCCACACACATTTGGAACTCTCCTGCGGTACCCTCACACATATTATTCCCTCATTTAGTGGATATTTTCACAAAAAAGTGAAATTTTCAAAAATCCAGAAAATTGGCTGAAAACGACTAAATATCAAAGACTTATTGGGCGAATCGCTCTGGAACTGAAATCGGAATGCTCACTGACATTTGCCCTATCTGAAAGTCTGATAAACGCCGGAAAAATGACAGTCCAAAAAAAAATTTTTTTCAACTTTTTTAAATTTTACCCTCGTGGGATATATATTCTACCCACACACATTTGGAACTCTCCTGGGGTACCCTCACACATATTATTCCCTCATTTAGTGGATATTTTCACAAAAAAGTGAAATTTTCAGAAATTCAGAAAATTGGCTGAAAACGACTAAAAATCAAGGACTCATTGGGCGAATCGCTCTGGAACTGAAATCGGAACGCTCACTGACATTTGCCCTATCTGAAAGTCTGATAAATGTCTGAAAAATGACTAAGTCCAAAAAAAAAATTTTTTCAACTTTTTTCAATTTTACCCCCGTGGGATTTATATATTCTACCCACACACATTTGGAACTCTCCTGGGGTACCCTCACACATATTATTCCGTCATTTAGTGGATATTTTCACAAAAAAGTGAAATTTTCAGAAATTCAGAAAATTGGCTGAAAACGACTAAATATCAAGGACTCATTGGGCAAAGCGCTCTGGAACTGAAATCGGAATGCTCACTGACATTTGCCCTATCTGAAAGTCTGATAAACGCCGGAAAAATGACTAAGTCCAAAAAAAATTTTTTTTAAACTTTTTTAAATTTTACCCCCGTGGGATATATATTCTACCCACACACATTTGGAACTCTCATGGGGTACCCTCACACATATTATTCCCTCATTTAGTGGATATCTTCACAAAAAAGTGAAATTTTCAGAAATTCAGAAAATTGGCTGAAAACTACTAAAAATCAAGGACTCATTGGGCGAATCGCTCTGGAACTGAAAACGGAATGCTCACTGACATTTGCCCTATCTGAAAGTCTGATAAATGCCGGAAAAATGACTAAGTCCAAAAAAAAAATTTTTTCAACTTTTTTCAATTTTACCCCCGTGGGATATATATTCTACCCACACACATTTGGAACTCTCCTGGGGTACCCTCACACATATTATTCCCTCATTTAGTCGATATTTTCACAAAAAAGTGAAATTTTCAGAAATTCAGAAAATTGGCTGAAAACGACTAAAAATCAAGGACTCATTGGGCGAATCGCTCTGGAACTGAAAACGGAATGCTCACTGACATTTGCCCTATCTGAAAGTCTGATAAATGGCGGAAAAATGACTAAGTCCAAAAAAAAATTTTTTTCAACTTTTTTCAATTTTACCCCCGTGGGATATGTATTCTACCCACACACATTTGGAAATCTCCTGGGGTACCGTCAAACATATTATTCCCTCATTTAGTGGATATTTTCACAAAAAAGTGAAATTTTCAAAAATCCAGAAAATTGGCTGAAAACGACTAAATATCAAAGACTCATTGGGCGAATCGCTCTGGAACTGAAATCGGAATGCTCACTGACATTTGCCCTATCTGAAAGTCTGATAAACGCCGGAAAAATGACTAAGTCCAAAAAAAATTTTTTTTAAACTTTTTTCAATTTTACCCCCGTGGGATATATATTCTACCCACACACATTTGGAAATCTCCTGAGGTACCCTCACACATATTATTCCCTCATTTAGTGGATATTTTCACAAAAAAGTGAAATTTTCAGAAATTCAGAAAATTGGCTGAAAACGACTAAAAATCAAGGACTCATTGGGCGAATCGCTCTGGAACTGAAATCGGAATGCTCACTGACATTTGCCCTATCTGAAAGTCTGATAAACGCCGGAAAAATGACTAAGTCCAAAAAAAATTTTTTTTAAACTTTTTTAAATTTTACCCCCGTGGGATATATATTCTACCCACACACATTTGGAACTCTCATGGGGTACCCTCACACATATTATTCCCTCATTTAGTGGATATCTTCACAAAAAAGTGAAATTTTCAGAAATTCAGAAAATTGGCTGAAAACTACTAAAAATCAAGGACTCATTGGGCGAATCGCTCTGGAACTGAAAACGGAATGCTCACTGACATTTGCCCTATCTGAAAGTCTGATAAATGCCGGAAAAATGACTAAGTCCAAAAAAAAAATTTTTTCAACTTTTTTCAATTTTACCCCCGTGGGATATATATTCTACCCACACACATTTGGAACTCTCCTGGGGTACCCTCACACATATTATTCCCTCATTTAGTCGATATTTTCACAAAAAAGTGAAATTTTCAGAAATTCAGAAAATTGGCTGAAAACGACTAAAAATCAAGGACTCATTGGGCGAATCGCTCTGGAACTGAAAACGGAATGCTCACTGACATTTGCCCTATCTGAAAGTCTGATAAATGGCGGAAAAATGACTAAGTCCAAAAAAAAATTTTTTTCAACTTTTTTCAATTTTACCCCCGTGGGATATGTATTCTACCCACACACATTTGGAACTCTCCTGGGGTACCGTCAAACATATTATTCCCTCATTTAGTGGATATTTTCACAAAAAAGTGAAATTTTCAAAAATCCAGAAAATTGGCTGAAAACGACTAAAAATCAAGGACTCATTGGGCGAATCGCTCTGGAACTGAAATCGGAACGCTCACTGACATTTGCCCTATCTGAAAATCTGATAAATGCCTGAAAAATGACTAAGTCCAAAAAAAAATTTTTTTCAACTTTTTTCAATTTTACCCCCATGTGATAAATATTCTACCCACACACATTTGGAACTCTCCTGGGGTACCCTCACACATATTATTCTCTCATTTAGTGGATATTTTCACAAAAAAGTGAAATTTTCAAAAATCCAGAAAATTGGCTGAAAACGACTAAATATCAAGGACTCATTGGGCAAAGCGCTCTGGAACTGAAATCGGAATGCTCACTGACATTTGCCCTATCTGAAAGTCTGATAAACGCCGGAAAAATGACTAAGTCCAAAAAAAATTTTTTTTAAACTTTTTTAAATTTTACCCCCGTGGGATATATATTCTACCCACACACATTTGGAACTCTCCTGGGGTACCCTCACACATATTATTCCCTCATTTAGTGGATATTTTCACAAAAAAGTGAAATTTTCAAAAATCCAGAAAATTGGCTGAAAACGACTAAATATCAAAGACTCATTGGGCGAATCGCTCTGGAACTGAAATCGGAATGCTCACTGACATTTGCCCTATCTGAAAGTCTGATAAACGCCGGAAAAATGACTAAGTCCAAAAAAAATTTTTTTTAAACTTTTCTAAATTTTACCCCCGTGGGATATATATTCTACCCACACACATTTGGAACTCTCCTGGGGTACCCTCACACATATTATTCCCTCATTTAGTCGATATTTTCACAAAAAAGTGAAATTTTCAGAAATTCAGAAAATTGGCTGAAAACGACTAAAATTCAAGGACTCATTGGGCGAATCGCTCTGGAACTGAAAACGGAATGCTCACTGACATTTGCCCTATCTGAAAGTCTGATAAATGGCGGAAAAATGACTAAGTCCAAAAAAAAATTTTTTTCAACTTTTTTCAATTTTACCCCCGTGGGATATGTATTCTACCCACACACATTTGGAAATCTCCTGAGGTACCCTCACACATATTATTCCCTCATTTAGTGGATATTTTCACAAAAAAGTGAAATTTTCAGAAATTCAGAAAATTGGCTGAAAACGACTAAAAATCAAGGACTCATTGGGCGAATCGCTCTGGAACTGAAATCGGAACGCTCACTGACATTTGCCCTATCTGAAAGTCTGATAAACGCCGGAAAAATGACTAAGTCCAAAAAAAAATTTTTTAAACTTTTTTCAATTTTACCCCCGTGGGATATATATTCTACCCACACACATTTGGAACTCTCCTGCGGTACCCTCACACATATTATTCCCTCATTTAGTGGATATTTTCACAAAAAAGTGAAATTTTCAGAAATTCAGAAAATTGGCTGAAAACGACTAAATATCAAGGACTCATTGGGCAAAGCGCTCTGGAACTGAAATCGGAATGCTCACTGACATTTGCCCTATCTGAAAGTCTGATAAACGCCGGAAAAATGACTAAGTCCAAAAAAAATTTTTTTTAAACTTTTTTAAATTTTACCCCCGTGGGATATATATTCTACCCACACACATTTGGAACTCTCCTGGGGTACCCTCACACATATTATTCCCTCATTTAGTGGATATCTTCACAAAAAAGTGAAATTTTCAGAAATTCAGAAAATTGGCTGAAAACTACTAAAAATCAAGGACTCATTGGGCGAATCGCTCTGGAACTGAAAACGGAATGCTCACTGACATTTGCCCTATCTGAAAGTCTGATAAATGCCGGAAAAATGACTAAGTCCAAAAAAAAAATTTTTTCAACTTTTTTCAATTTTACCCCCGTGGGATATATATTCTACCCACACACATTTGGAACTCTCCTGGGGTACCCTCACACATATTATTCCCTCATTTAGTCGATATTTTCACAAAAAAGTGAAATTTTCAGAAATTCAGAAAATTGGCTGAAAACGACTAAAAATCAAGGACTCATTGGGCGAATCGCTCTGGAACTGAAAACGGAATGCTCACTGACATTTGCCCTATCTGAAAGTCTGATAAATGGCGGAAAAATGACTAAGTCCAAAAAAAAATTTTTTTCAACTTTTTTCAATTTTACCCCCGTGGGATATGTATTCTACCCACACACATTTGGAACTCTCCTGGGGTACCGTCAAACATATTATTCCCTCATTTAGTGGATATTTTCACAAAAAAGTGAAATTTTCAAAAATCCAGAAAATTGGCTGAAAACGACTAAAAATCAAGGACTCATTGGGCGAATCGCTCTGGAACTGAAATCGGAACGCTCACTGACATTTGCCCTATCTGAAAATCTGATAAATGCCTGAAAAATGACTAAGTCCAAAAAAAAATTTTTTTCAACTTTTTTCAATTTTACCCCCATGTGATAAATATTCTACCCACACACATTTGGAACTCTCCTGGGGTACCCTCACACATATTATTCTCTCATTTAGTGGATATTTTCACAAAAAAGTGAAATTTTCAAAAATCCAGAAAATTGGCTGAAAACGACTAAATATCAAGGACTCATTGGGCAAAGCGCTCTGGAACTGAAATCGGAATGCTCACTGACATTTGCCCTATCTGAAAGTCTGATAAACGCCGGAAAAATGACTAAGTCCAAAAAAAATTTTTTTTAAACTTTTTTAAATTTTACCCCCGTGGGATATATATTCTACCCACACACATTTGGAACTCTCCTGGGGTACCCTCACACATATTATTCCCTCATTTAGTGGATATTTTCACAAAAAAGTGAAATTTTCAAAAATCCAGAAAATTGGCTGAAAACGACTAAATATCAAAGACTCATTGGGCGAATCGCTCTGGAACTGAAATCGGAATGCTCACTGACATTTGCCCTATCTGAAAGTCTGATAAACGCCGGAAAAATGACTAAGTCCAAAAAAAATTTTTTTTAAACTTTTCTAAATTTTACCCCCGTGGGATATATATTCTACCCACACACATTTGGAACTCTCCTGGGGTACCCTCACACATATTATTCCCTCATTTAGTCGATATTTTCACAAAAAAGTGAAATTTTCAGAAATTCAGAAAATTGGCTGAAAACGACTAAAATTCAAGGACTCATTGGGCGAATCGCTCTGGAACTGAAAACGGAATGCTCACTGACATTTGCCCTATCTGAAAGTCTGATAAATGGCGGAAAAATGACTAAGTCCAAAAAAAAATTTTTTTCAACTTTTTTCAATTTTACCCCCGTGGGATATGTATTCTACCCACACACATTTGGAAATCTCCTGAGGTACCCTCACACATATTATTCCCTCATTTAGTGGATATTTTCACAAAAAAGTGAAATTTTCAGAAATTCAGAAAATTGGCTGAAAACGACTAAAAATCAAGGACTCATTGGGCGAATCGCTCTGGAACTGAAATCGGAACGCTCACTGACATTTGCCCTATCTGAAAGTCTGATAAACGCCGGAAAAATGACTAAGTCCAAAAAAAAATTTTTTAAACTTTTTTCAATTTTACCCCCGTGGGATATATATTCTACCCACACACATTTGGAACTCTCCTGCGGTACCCTCACACATATTATTCCCTCATTTAGTGGATATTTTCACAAAAAAGTGAAATTTTCAGAAATTCAGAAAATTGGCTGAAAACGACTAAATATCAAGGACTCATTGGGCAAAGCGCTCTGGAACTGAAATCGGAATGCTCACTGACATTTGCCCTATCTGAAAGTCTGATAAACGCCGGAAAAATGACTAAGTCCAAAAAAATTTTTTTTAAACTTTTTTCAATTTTACCCCCGTGGGATATATATTCTACCCACACACATTTGGAACTCTCCTGGGGTACCCTCACACATATTAGTCCCTCATTTAGTGGATATTTTCACAAAAAAGTGAAATTTTCAAAAATCCAGAAAATTGGCTGAAAACGACTAAATATCAAAGACTCATTTGGCGAATCGCTCTGGAACTGAAATCGGAATGCTCACTGATATTTGCCCTATCTGAAAGTCTGATAAACGGCGGAAAAATGACTAAGTCCAAAAAAATTTTTTTTAAACTTTTTTCAATTTTACCCCCGTGGGATATATATTCTACCCACACACATTTGGAACTCTCCTGGGGTACCCTCACACATATTATTCCCTCATTTAGTGGATATTTTCACAAAAAAGTGAAATTTTCAGAAATTCAGAAAATTGGCTGAAAACGACTAAAAATCAAGGTCTCATTGGGCGAATCGCTCTGGAACTGAAATCGGAACGCTCACTGACATTTGCCCTATCTGAAAGCCTGATAAATGCCTGAAAAATGACTAAGTCCAAAAAAAAATTTTTTTCAACTTTTTTCAATTTTACCCCCATGGGATAAATATTCTACCCACACACATTTGGAACTCTCCTGGGGTACCCTCACACATATTATTCTCTCATTTAGTGGATATTTTCACAAAAAAGTGAAATTTTCAGAAATTCAGAAAATTGGCTGAAAACGACTAAATATCAAGGACTCATTGGGCAAAGCGCTCTGGAACTGAAATCGGAATGCTCACTGACATTTGCCCTATCTGAAAGTCTGATAAACGCCGGAAAAATGACTAAGTCCAAAAAAAATTTTTTTTAAACTTTTTTAAATTTTACCCCCATGGGATATATATTCTACCCACACACATTTGGAACTCTCCTGGGGTACCCTCACACATATTATTCCCTCATTTAGTGGATATTTTCACAAAAAAGTGAAATTTTCAAAAATCCAGAAAATTGGCTGAAAACGACTAAATATCAAAGACTCATTGGGCGAATCGCTCTGGAACTGAAATCGGAATGCTCAGTGACATTTGCCCTATCTGAAAGTCTGATAAACGCCGGAAAAATGACTAAGTCCAATAAAAAATTTTTTAAACTTTTTTCAATTTTACCCCCGTGGGATATATATTCTACCCACACACATTTGGAACTCTCCTGGGGTACCCTCACACATATTATTCCCTCATTTAGTGGATATTTTCACAAAAAAGTGAAATTTTCAAAAATCCAGAAAATTGGCTGAAAACGACTAAATATCAAAGACTCATTGGGCGAATCGCTCTGGAACTGAAATCGGAATGCTCAGTGACATTTGCCCTATCTGAAAGTCTGATAAACGGCGGAAAAATGACTAAGTCCAAAAAAATTTTTTTTAAACTTTTTTCAATTTTACCCCCGTGGGATATATATTCTACCCACACACATTTGGAACTCTCCTGGGGTACCCTCACACATATTATTCCCTCATTTAGTGGATATTTTCACAAAAAAGTGAAATTTTCAGAAATTCAGAAAATTGGCTGAAAACGACTAAAAATCAAGGTCTCATTGGGCGAATCGCTCTGGAACTGAAATCGGAACGCTCACTGACATTTGCCCTATCTGAAAGCCTGATAAATGCCTGAAAAATGACTAAGTCCAAAAAAAAATTTTTTTCAACTTTTTTCAATTTTACCCCCATGGGATAAATATTCTACCCACACACATTTGGAACTCTCCTGGGGTACCCTCACACATATTATTCTCTCATTTAGTGGATATTTTCACAAAAAAGTGAAATTTTCAAAAATCCAGAAAATTGGCTGAAAATGACTAAATATCAAGAACTCATTGGGCAAAGCGCTCTGGAACTGAAATCGGAATGCTCACTGACATTTGCCCTATCTGAAAGTCTGATAAACGCCGGAAAAATGACTAAGTCCAAAAAAAATTTTTTTTAAACTTTTTTCAATTTTACCCCCGTGGGATATATATTCTACCCACACACATTTGGAAATCTCCTGAGGTACCCTCACACATATTATTCCCTCATTTAGTGGATATTTTCACAAAAAAGTGAAATTTTCAGAAATTCAGAAAATTGGCTGAAAACGACTAAAAATCAAGGACTCATTGGGCGAATCGCTCTGGAACTGAAATCGGAATGCTCAGTGACATTTGCCCTATCTGAAAGTCTGATAAACGCCGGAAAAATGACTAAGTCCAAAAAAATTTTTTTTAAACTTTTTTCAATTTTACCCCCGTGGGATATATATTCTACCCACACACATTTGGAACTCTCCTGGGGTACCCTCACACATATTATTCCCTCATTTAGTGGATATTTTCACAAAAAAGTGAAATTTTCAAAAATCCAGAAAATTGGCTGAAAACGACTAAATATCAAAGACTCATTTGGCGAATCGCTCTGGAACTGAAATCGGAATGCTCACTGATATTTGCCCTATCTGAAAGTCTGATAAACGCCGGAAAAATGACTAAGTCCAAAAAAATTTTTTTTAAACTTTTTTCAATTTTACCCCCGTGGGATATATATTCTACCCACACACATTTGGAACTCTCCTGCGGTACCCTCACACATATTATTCCCTCATTTAGTGGATATTTTCACAAAAAAGTGAAATTTTCAGAAATTCAGAAAATTGGCTGAAAACGACTAAATATCAAGGACTCATTGGGCAAAGCGCTCTGGAACTGAAATCGGAATGCTCACTGACATTTGCCCTATCTGAAAGTCTGATAAACGCCGGAAAAATGACTAAGTCCAAAAAAAATTTTTTTTAAACTTTTTTAAATTTTACCCCCGTGGGATATATATTCTACCCACACACATTTGGAACTCTCCTGGGGTACCCTCACACATATTATTCCCTCATTTAGTGGATATTTTCACAAAAAAGTGAAATTTTCAAAAATCCAGAAAATTGGCTGAAAACGACTAAATATCAAAGACTCATTGGGCGAATCGCTCTGGAACTGAAATCGGAATGCTCAGTGACATTTGCCCTATCTGAAAGTCTGATAAACGCCGGAAAAATGACTAAGTCCAAAAAAATTTTTTTTAAACTTTTTTCAATTTTACCCCCGTGGGATATATATTCTACCCACACACATTTGGAACTCTCCTGGGGTACCCTCACACATATTATTCCCTCATTTAGTGGATATTTTCACAAAAAAGTGAAATTTTCAAAAATCCAGAAAATTGGCTGAAAACGACTAAATATCAAAGACTCATTTGGCGAATCGCTCTGGAACTGAAATCGGAATGCTCACTGATATTTGCCCTATCTGAAAGTCTGATAAACGGCGGAAAAATGACTAAGTCCAAAAAAATTTTTTTAAAACTTTTTTCAATTTTACCCCCGTGTGATATATATTCTACCCACACACATTTGGAACTCTAGTGGGGTACCCTCACACATATTATTCCCTCATTTAGTGGATATTTTCACAAAAAAGTGAAATTTTCAGAAATTCAGAAAATTGGCTGAAAACGACTAAAAATCAAGGTCTCATTGGGCGAATCGCTCTGGAACTGAAATCGGATCGCTCACTGACATTTGCCCTATCTGAAAGCCTGATAAATGCCTGAAAAATGACTAAGTCCAAAAAAAAATTTTTTTCAACTTTTTTCAATTTTACCCCCATGGGATAAATATTCTACCCACACACATTTGGAACTCTCCTGGGGTACCCTCACACATATTATTCTCTCATTTAGTGGATATTTTCACAAAAAAGTGAAATTTTCAGAAATTCAGAAAATTGGCTGAAAACGACTAAATATCAAGGACTCATTGGGCAAAGCGCTCTGGAACTGAAATCGGAATGCTCACTGACATTTGCCCTATCTGAAAGTCTGATAAACGCCGGAAAAATGACTAAGTCCAAAAAAAATTTTTTTTAAACTTTTTTAAATTTTACCCCCGTGGGATATATATTCTACCCACACACATTTGGAACTCTCCTGGGGTACCCTCACACATATTATTCCCTCATTTAGTGGATATTTTCACAAAAAAGTGAAATTTTCAAAAATCCAGAAAATTGGCTGAAAACGACTAAATATCAAAGACTCATTGGGCGAATCGCTCTGGAACTGAAATCGGAATGCTCAGTGACATTTGCCCTATCTGAAAGTCTGATAAACGCCGGAAAAATGACTAAGTCCAAAAAAATTTTTTTTAAACTTTTTTCAATTTTACCCCCGTGGGATATATATTCTACCCACACACATTTGGAACTCTCCTGGGGTACCCTCACACATATTATTCCCTCATTTAGTGGATATTTTCACAAAAAAGTGAAATTTTCAAAAATCCAGAAAATTGGCTGAAAACGACTAAATATCAAAGACTCATTTGGCGAATCGCTCTGGAACTGAAATCGGAATGCTCACTGATATTTGCCCTATCTGAAAGTCTGATAAACGCCGGAAAAATGACTAAGTCCAAAAAAATTTTTTTTAAACGTTTTTCAATTTTACCCCCGTGGGATATATATTCTATCCACACACATTTGGAACTCTCCTGGGGTACCGTCACACATATTATTCCCTCATTTAGTGGATATTTTCACAAAAAAGTGAAATTTTCAAAAATCCAGAAAATTGGCTGAAAATGACTAAATATCAAAGACTCATTGGGCGAATCGCTCTGGAACTGAAATCGGAATGCTCAGTGACATTTGCCCTATCTGAAAGTCTGATAAACGCCGGAAAAATGACTAAGTCCAAAAAAATTTTTTTTAAACTTTTTTCAATTTTACCCCCGTGGGATATATATTCTACCCACACACATTTGGAACTCTCCTGGGGTACCCTCACACATATTATTCCCTCATTTAGTGGATATTTTCACAAAAAAGTGAAATTTTCAAAAATCCAGAAAATTGGCTGAAAATGACTAAATATCAAAGACTCATTGGGCGAATCGCTCTGGAACTGAAATCGGAATGCTCAGTGACATTTGCCCTATCTGAAAGTCTGATAAACGCCGGAAAAATGACTAAGTCCAAAAAAATTTTTTTTCAACTTTTTTCAATTTTACCCCCGTGGGATATATATTCTACCCACACACATTTGGAACTCTCCTGGGGTACCCTCACACATATTATTCCCTCATTTAGTGGATATTTTCACAAAAAAGTGAAATTTTCAAAAATCCAGAAAATTGGCTGAAAACGACTAAATATCAAAGACTCATTTGGCGAATCGCTCTGGAACTGAAATCGGAATGCTCACTGATATTTGCCCTATCTGAAAGTCTGATAAACGCCGGAAAAATGACTAAGTCCAAAAAAAATTTTTTTCAACTTTTTTCAATTTTATCCCCGTGGAATATATATTCTACCCACACACATTTGGAACTCTCCTGCGGTACCCTCACACATATTATTCCCTCATTTAGTGGATATTTTCACAAAAAAGTGAAATTTTCAAAAATCCAGAAAATTGGCTGAAAACGACTAAATATCAAAGACTTATTGGGCGAATCGCTCTGGAACTGAAATCGGAATACTCACTGACATTTGCCCTATCTGAAAGTCTGATAAACGCCGGAAAAATCACTAAGTCCAAAAAAAAATTTTTTTCAACTTTTTTCAATTTTACCCCGTGGGATATATATTCTACCCACACACATTTGGAACTCTCCTGGGGTACCGTCACACATATTATTCCTTTATTTAGTGGATATTTTCACAAAAAAGTGAAATTTTCAGAAATTCAGAAAATTGGCTGAAAAAGACTAAAAATCAAGGACTCATTGGGCGAATCGCTCTGGAACTGAAATCGGAACGCTCACTGACATTTGCCCTATCTGAAAGTCTGATAAATGTCTGAAAAATGACTAAGTCCAAAAAAAAAATTTTTTCAACTTTTTTCAATTTTACCCCCGTGGGATTTATATATTCTACCCACACACATTTGGAAGTCTCCTGGGGTACCCTCACACATATTATTCCGTCATTTAGTGGATATTTTCACAAAAAAGTGAAATTTTCAGAAATTCAGAAAATTGGCTGAAAACGACTAAAAATCAAGGACTCATTGGGCGAATCGCTCTGGAACTGAAAACGGAATGCTCACTGACATTTGCCCTATCTGAAAGTCTGAAAAACGCCGGAAAAATGACTAAGTCCAAAAAAAAATTTTTTTAAACTTTTTTCAATTTTACCCCCGTGGGATATATATTCTACCCACACACATTTGGAACTCTCCTGGGGTACCCTCACACATATTATTCCATCATTTAGTGGATATTTTCACAAAAAAGTGAAATTTTCAGAAATTCAGAAAATTGGCTGAAAACGACTAAAAATCAAGGTCTCATTGGGCGAATCGCTCTGGAACTGAAATCGGAACGCTCACTGACATTTGCCCTATCTGAAAGCCTGATAAATGCCTGAAAAATGACTAAGTCCAAAAAAAATTTTTTTTCAACTTTTTTCAATTTTACCCCCATGGGATAAATATTCTACCCACACACATTTGGAACTCTCCTGGGGTACCCTCACACATATTATTCTCTCATTTAGTGGATATTTTCACAAAAAAGTGAAATTTTCAAAAATCCAGAAAATTGGCTGAAAATGACTAAATATCAAGGACTCATTGGGCAAAGCGCTCTGGAACTGAAATCGGAATGCTCACTGACATTTGCCCTATCTGAAAGTCTGATAAACGCCGGAAAAATGACTAAGTCCAAAAAAATTTTTTTTAAACTTTTTTCAATTTTACCCCCGTGGGATATATATTCTACCCACACACATTTGGAACTCTCCTGGGGTACCCTCACACATATTATTCCCTCATTTAGTGGATATTTTCACAAAAAAGTGAAATTTTCAAAAATCCAGAAAATTGGCTGAAAACGACTAAATATCAAAGACTCATTTGGCGAATCGCTCTGGAACTGAAATCGGAATGCTCACTGATATTTGCCCTATCTGAAAGTCTGATAAACGCCGGAAAAATGACTAAGTCCAAAAAAAATTTTTTTCAACTTTTTTCAATTTTATCCCCGTGGAATATATATTCTACCCACACACATTTGGAACTCTCCTGCGGTACCCTCACACATATTATTCCCTCATTTAGTGGATATTTTCGCAAAAAAGTGAAATTTTCAAAAATCCAGAAAATTGGCTGAAAACGACTAAATATCAAAGACTTATTGGGCGAATCGCTCTGGAACTGAAATCGGAATACTCACTGACATTTGCCCTATCTGAAAGTCTGATAAACGCCGGAAAAATCACTAAGTCCAAAAAAAAATTTTTTTCAACTTTTTTCAATTTTACCCCGTGGGATATATATTCTACCCACACACATTTGGAACTCTCCTGGGGTACCGTCACACATATTATTCCTTTATTTAGTGGATATTTTCACAAAAAAGTGAAATTTTCAGAAATTCAGAAAATTGGCTGAAAAAGACTAAAAATCAAGGACTCATTGGGCGAATCGCTCTGGAACTGAAATCGGAACGCTCACTGACATTTGCCCTATCTGAAAGTCTGATAAATGTCTGAAAAATGACTAAGTCCAAAAAAAAAATTTTTTCAACTTTTTTCAATTTTACCCCCGTGGGATTTATATATTCTACCCACACACATTTGGAACTCTCCTGGGGTACCCTCACACATATTATTCCGTCATTTAGTGGATATTTTCACAAAAAAGTGAAATTTTCAGAAATTCAGAAAATTGGCTGAAAACGACTAAAAATCAAGGACTCATTGGGCGAATCGCTCTGGAACTGAAAACGGAATGCTCACTGACATTTGCCCTATCTGAAAGTCTGAAAAACGCCGGAAAAATGACTAAGTCCAAAAAAAAATTTTTTTAAACTTTTTTCAATTTTACCCCCGTGGGATATATATTCTACCCACACACATTTGGAACTCTCCCGGGGTACCCTCACACATATTATTCCATCATTTAGTGGATATTTTCACAAAAAAGTGAAATTTTCAGAAATTCAGAAAATTGGCTGAAAACGACTAAAAATCAAGGTCTCATTGGGCGAATCGCTCTGGAACTGAAATCGGAATGCTCACTGACATTTGCCCTATCTGAAAGTCTGATAAACGCCGGAAAAATGACTAAGTCCAAAAAAAATTTTTTTAAACTTTTTTCAATTTTACCCCCGTGGGATATATATTCTACCCACACACATTTGGAACTCTCCTGGGGTACCGTCACACATATTATTCCCTCATTTAGTGGATATTTTCACAAAATAGTGAAATTTTCAAAAATCCAGAAAATTGGCTGAAAACGACTAAATATCAAAGACTCATTGGGCGAATCGCTCTGGAACTGAAATCGGAATGCTCAGTGACATTTGCCCTATCTGAAAGTCTGATAAACGCCGGAAAAATGACTAAGTCCAAAAAAATTTTTTTTAAACTTTTTTCAATTTTACCCCCGTGGGATATATATTCTACCCACACACATTTGGAACTCTCCTGGGGTACCCTCACACATATTATTCCCTCATTTAGTGGATATTTTCACAAAAAAGTGAAATTTTCAAAAATCCAGAAAATTGGCTGAAAACGACTAAATATCAAAGACTCATTTGGCGAATCGCTCAGGAACTGAAATCGGAATGCTCACTGATATTTGCCCTATCTGAAAGTCTGATAAACGCCGGAAAAATGACTAAGTCCAAAAAAAAATTTTTTCAACTTTTTTCAATTTTATCCCCGTGGGATATATATTCTACCCACACACATTTGGAACTCTCCTGCGGTACCCTCACACATATTATTCCCTCATTTAGTGGATATTTTCACAAAAAAGTGAAATTTTCAGAAATTCAGAAAATTGGCTGAAAACGACTAAAAATCAAGGACTCATTGGGCGAATCGCTCTGGAACTGAAATCGGAACGCTCACTGACATTTGCCCTATCTGAAAGTCTGATAAACGCCGGAAAAATGACTAAGTCCAAAAAAAAATTTTTTAAACTTTTTTCAATTTTACCCCCGTGGGATATATATTCTACCCACACACATTTGGAACTCTCCTGCGGTACCCTCACACATATTATTCCCTCATTTAGTGGATATTTTCACAAAAAAGTGAAATTTTCAGAAATTCAGAAAATTGGCTGAAAACGACTAAATATCAAGGACTCATTGGGCAAAGCGCTCTGGAACTGAAATCGGAATGCTCACTGACATTTGCCCTATCTGAAAGTCTGATAAACGCCGGAAAAATGACTAAGTCCAAAAAAATTTTTTTTAAACTTTTTTCAATTTTACCCCCGTGGGATATATATTCTACCCACACACATTTGGAACTCTCCTGGGGTACCCTCACACATATTAGTCCCTCATTTAGTGGATATTTTCACAAAAAAGTGAAATTTTCAAAAATCCAGAAAATTGGCTGAAAACGACTAAATATCAAAGACTCATTTGGCGAATCGCTCTGGAACTGAAATCGGAATGCTCACTGATATTTGCCCTATCTGAAAGTCTGATAAACGGCGGAAAAATGACTAAGTCCAAAAAAATTTTTTTTAAACTTTTTTCAATTTTACCCCCGTGGGATATATATTCTACCCACACACATTTGGAACTCTCCTGGGGTACCCTCACACATATTATTCCCTCATTTAGTGGATATTTTCACAAAAAAGTGAAATTTTCAGAAATTCAGAAAATTGGCTGAAAACGACTAAAAATCAAGGTCTCATTGGGCGAATCGCTCTGGAACTGAAATCGGAACGCTCACTGACATTTGCCCTATCTGAAAGCCTGATAAATGCCTGAAAAATGACTAAGTCCAAAAAAAAATTTTTTTCAACTTTTTTCAATTTTACCCCCATGGGATAAATATTCTACCCACACACATTTGGAACTCTCCTGGGGTACCCTCACACATATTATTCTCTCATTTAGTGGATATTTTCACAAAAAAGTGAAATTTTCAGAAATTCAGAAAATTGGCTGAAAACGACTAAATATCAAGGACTCATTGGGCAAAGCGCTCTGGAACTGAAATCGGAATGCTCACTGACATTTGCCCTATCTGAAAGTCTGATAAACGCCGGAAAAATGACTAAGTCCAAAAAAAATTTTTTTTAAACTTTTTTAAATTTTACCCCCATGGGATATATATTCTACCCACACACATTTGGAACTCTCCTGGGGTACCCTCACACATATTATTCCCTCATTTAGTGGATATTTTCACAAAAAAGTGAAATTTTCAAAAATCCAGAAAATTGGCTGAAAACGACTAAATATCAAAGACTCATTGGGCGAATCGCTCTGGAACTGAAATCGGAATGCTCAGTGACATTTGCCCTATCTGAAAGTCTGATAAACGCCGGAAAAATGACTAAGTCCAATAAAAAATTTTTTAAACTTTTTTCAATTTTACCCCCGTGGGATATATATTCTACCCACACACATTTGGAACTCTCCTGGGGTACCCTCACACATATTATTCCCTCATTTAGTGGATATTTTCACAAAAAAGTGAAATTTTCAAAAATCCAGAAAATTGGCTGAAAACGACTAAATATCAAAGACTCATTGGGCGAATCGCTCTGGAACTGAAATCGGAATGCTCAGTGACATTTGCCCTATCTGAAAGTCTGATAAACGGCGGAAAAATGACTAAGTCCAAAAAAATTTTTTTTAAACTTTTTTCAATTTTACCCCCGTGGGATATATATTCTACCCACACACATTTGGAACTCTCCTGGGGTACCCTCACACATATTATTCCCTCATTTAGTGGATATTTTCACAAAAAAGTGAAATTTTCAGAAATTCAGAAAATTGGCTGAAAACGACTAAAAATCAAGGTCTCATTGGGCGAATCGCTCTGGAACTGAAATCGGAACGCTCACTGACATTTGCCCTATCTGAAAGCCTGATAAATGCCTGAAAAATGACTAAGTCCAAAAAAAAATTTTTTTCAACTTTTTTCAATTTTACCCCCATGGGATAAATATTCTACCCACACACATTTGGAACTCTCCTGGGGTACCCTCACACATATTATTCTCTCATTTAGTGGATATTTTCACAAAAAAGTGAAATTTTCAAAAATCCAGAAAATTGGCTGAAAATGACTAAATATCAAGAACTCATTGGGCAAAGCGCTCTGGAACTGAAATCGGAATGCTCACTGACATTTGCCCTATCTGAAAGTCTGATAAACGCCGGAAAAATGACTAAGTCCAAAAAAAATTTTTTTTAAACTTTTTTCAATTTTACCCCCGTGGGATATATATTCTACCCACACACATTTGGAAATCTCCTGAGGTACCCTCACACATATTATTCCCTCATTTAGTGGATATTTTCACAAAAAAGTGAAATTTTCAGAAATTCAGAAAATTGGCTGAAAACGACTAAAAATCAAGGACTCATTGGGCGAATCGCTCTGGAACTGAAATCGGAATGCTCAGTGACATTTGCCCTATCTGAAAGTCTGATAAACGCCGGAAAAATGACTAAGTCCAAAAAAATTTTTTTTAAACTTTTTTCAATTTTACCCCCGTGGGATATATATTCTACCCACACACATTTGGAACTCTCCTGGGGTACCCTCACACATATTATTCCCTCATTTAGTGGATATTTTCACAAAAAAGTGAAATTTTCAAAAATCCAGAAAATTGGCTGAAAACGACTAAATATCAAAGACTCATTTGGCGAATCGCTCTGGAACTGAAATCGGAATGCTCACTGATATTTGCCCTATCTGAAAGTCTGATAAACGCCGGAAAAATGACTAAGTCCAAAAAAATTTTTTTTAAACTTTTTTCAATTTTACCCCCGTGGGATATATATTCTACCCACACACATTTGGAACTCTCCTGCGGTACCCTCACACATATTATTCCCTCATTTAGTGGATATTTTCACAAAAAAGTGAAATTTTCAGAAATTCAGAAAATTGGCTGAAAACGACTAAATATCAAGGACTCATTGGGCAAAGCGCTCTGGAACTGAAATCGGAATGCTCACTGACATTTGCCCTATCTGAAAGTCTGATAAACGCCGGAAAAATGACTAAGTCCAAAAAAAATTTTTTTTAAACTTTTTTAAATTTTACCCCCGTGGGATATATATTCTACCCACACACATTTGGAACTCTCCTGGGGTACCCTCACACATATTATTCCCTCATTTAGTGGATATTTTCACAAAAAAGTGAAATTTTCAAAAATCCAGAAAATTGGCTGAAAACGACTAAATATCAAAGACTCATTGGGCGAATCGCTCTGGAACTGAAATCGGAATGCTCAGTGACATTTGCCCTATCTGAAAGTCTGATAAACGCCGGAAAAATGACTAAGTCCAAAAAAATTTTTTTTAAACTTTTTTCAATTTTACCCCCGTGGGATATATATTCTACCCACACACATTTGGAACTCTCCTGGGGTACCCTCACACATATTATTCCCTCATTTAGTGGATATTTTCACAAAAAAGTGAAATTTTCAAAAATCCAGAAAATTGGCTGAAAACGACTAAATATCAAAGACTCATTTGGCGAATCGCTCTGGAACTGAAATCGGAATGCTCACTGATATTTGCCCTATCTGAAAGTCTGATAAACGGCGGAAAAATGACTAAGTCCAAAAAAATTTTTTTAAAACTTTTTTCAATTTTACCCCCGTGTGATATATATTCTACCCACACACATTTGGAACTCTAGTGGGGTACCCTCACACATATTATTCCCTCATTTAGTGGATATTTTCACAAAAAAGTGAAATTTTCAGAAATTCAGAAAATTGGCTGAAAACGACTAAAAATCAAGGTCTCATTGGGCGAATCGCTCTGGAACTGAAATCGGATCGCTCACTGACATTTGCCCTATCTGAAAGCCTGATAAATGCCTGAAAAATGACTAAGTCCAAAAAAAAATTTTTTTCAACTTTTTTCAATTTTACCCCCATGGGATAAATATTCTACCCACACACATTTGGAACTCTCCTGGGGTACCCTCACACATATTATTCTCTCATTTAGTGGATATTTTCACAAAAAAGTGAAATTTTCAGAAATTCAGAAAATTGGCTGAAAACGACTAAATATCAAGGACTCATTGGGCAAAGCGCTCTGGAACTGAAATCGGAATGCTCACTGACATTTGCCCTATCTGAAAGTCTGATAAACGCCGGAAAAATGACTAAGTCCAAAAAAAATTTTTTTTAAACTTTTTTAAATTTTACCCCCGTGGGATATATATTCTACCCACACACATTTGGAACTCTCCTGGGGTACCCTCACACATATTATTCCCTCATTTAGTGGATATTTTCACAAAAAAGTGAAATTTTCAAAAATCCAGAAAATTGGCTGAAAACGACTAAATATCAAAGACTCATTGGGCGAATCGCTCTGGAACTGAAATCGGAATGCTCAGTGACATTTGCCCTATCTGAAAGTCTGATAAACGCCGGAAAAATGACTAAGTCCAAAAAAATTTTTTTTAAACTTTTTTCAATTTTACCCCCGTGGGATATATATTCTACCCACACACATTTGGAACTCTCCTGGGGTACCCTCACACATATTATTCCCTCATTTAGTGGATATTTTCACAAAAAAGTGAAATTTTCAAAAATCCAGAAAATTGGCTGAAAACGACTAAATATCAAAGACTCATTTGGCGAATCGCTCTGGAACTGAAATCGGAATGCTCACTGATATTTGCCCTATCTGAAAGTCTGATAAACGCCGGAAAAATGACTAAGTCCAAAAAAATTTTTTTTAAACGTTTTTCAATTTTACCCCCGTGGGATATATATTCTATCCACACACATTTGGAACTCTCCTGGGGTACCGTCACACATATTATTCCCTCATTTAGTGGATATTTTCACAAAAAAGTGAAATTTTCAAAAATCCAGAAAATTGGCTGAAAATGACTAAATATCAAAGACTCATTGGGCGAATCGCTCTGGAACTGAAATCGGAATGCTCAGTGACATTTGCCCTATCTGAAAGTCTGATAAACGCCGGAAAAATGACTAAGTCCAAAAAAATTTTTTTTAAACTTTTTTCAATTTTACCCCCGTGGGATATATATTCTACCCACACACATTTGGAACTCTCCTGGGGTACCCTCACACATATTATTCCCTCATTTAGTGGATATTTTCACAAAAAAGTGAAATTTTCAAAAATCCAGAAAATTGGCTGAAAATGACTAAATATCAAAGACTCATTGGGCGAATCGCTCTGGAACTGAAATCGGAATGCTCAGTGACATTTGCCCTATCTGAAAGTCTGATAAACGCCGGAAAAATGACTAAGTCCAAAAAAATTTTTTTTCAACTTTTTTCAATTTTACCCCCGTGGGATATATATTCTACCCACACACATTTGGAACTCTCCTGGGGTACCCTCACACATATTATTCCCTCATTTAGTGGATATTTTCACAAAAAAGTGAAATTTTCAAAAATCCAGAAAATTGGCTGAAAACGACTAAATATCAAAGACTCATTTGGCGAATCGCTCTGGAACTGAAATCGGAATGCTCACTGATATTTGCCCTATCTGAAAGTCTGATAAACGCCGGAAAAATGACTAAGTCCAAAAAAAATTTTTTTCAACTTTTTTCAATTTTATCCCCGTGGAATATATATTCTACCCACACACATTTGGAACTCTCCTGCGGTACCCTCACACATATTATTCCCTCATTTAGTGGATATTTTCACAAAAAAGTGAAATTTTCAAAAATCCAGAAAATTGGCTGAAAACGACTAAATATCAAAGACTTATTGGGCGAATCGCTCTGGAACTGAAATCGGAATACTCACTGACATTTGCCCTATCTGAAAGTCTGATAAACGCCGGAAAAATCACTAAGTCCAAAAAAAAATTTTTTTCAACTTTTTTCAATTTTACCCCGTGGGATATATATTCTACCCACACACATTTGGAACTCTCCTGGGGTACCGTCACACATATTATTCCTTTATTTAGTGGATATTTTCACAAAAAAGTGAAATTTTCAGAAATTCAGAAAATTGGCTGAAAAAGACTAAAAATCAAGGACTCATTGGGCGAATCGCTCTGGAACTGAAATCGGAACGCTCACTGACATTTGCCCTATCTGAAAGTCTGATAAATGTCTGAAAAATGACTAAGTCCAAAAAAAAAATTTTTTCAACTTTTTTCAATTTTACCCCCGTGGGATTTATATATTCTACCCACACACATTTGGAAGTCTCCTGGGGTACCCTCACACATATTATTCCGTCATTTAGTGGATATTTTCACAAAAAAGTGAAATTTTCAGAAATTCAGAAAATTGGCTGAAAACGACTAAAAATCAAGGACTCATTGGGCGAATCGCTCTGGAACTGAAAACGGAATGCTCACTGACATTTGCCCTATCTGAAAGTCTGAAAAACGCCGGAAAAATGACTAAGTCCAAAAAAAAATTTTTTTAAACTTTTTTCAATTTTACCCCCGTGGGATATATATTCTACCCACACACATTTGGAACTCTCCTGGGGTACCCTCACACATATTATTCCATCATTTAGTGGATATTTTCACAAAAAAGTGAAATTTTCAGAAATTCAGAAAATTGGCTGAAAACGACTAAAAATCAAGGTCTCATTGGGCGAATCGCTCTGGAACTGAAATCGGAACGCTCACTGACATTTGCCCTATCTGAAAGCCTGATAAATGCCTGAAAAATGACTAAGTCCAAAAAAAATTTTTTTTCAACTTTTTTCAATTTTACCCCCATGGGATAAATATTCTACCCACACACATTTGGAACTCTCCTGGGGTACCCTCACACATATTATTCTCTCATTTAGTGGATATTTTCACAAAAAAGTGAAATTTTCAAAAATCCAGAAAATTGGCTGAAAATGACTAAATATCAAGGACTCATTGGGCAAAGCGCTCTGGAACTGAAATCGGAATGCTCACTGACATTTGCCCTATCTGAAAGTCTGATAAACGCCGGAAAAATGACTAAGTCCAAAAAAATTTTTTTTAAACTTTTTTCAATTTTACCCCCGTGGGATATATATTCTACCCACACACATTTGGAACTCTCCTGGGGTACCCTCACACATATTATTCCCTCATTTAGTGGATATTTTCACAAAAAAGTGAAATTTTCAAAAATCCAGAAAATTGGCTGAAAACGACTAAATATCAAAGACTCATTTGGCGAATCGCTCTGGAACTGAAATCGGAATGCTCACTGATATTTGCCCTATCTGAAAGTCTGATAAACGCCGGAAAAATGACTAAGTCCAAAAAAAATTTTTTTCAACTTTTTTCAATTTTATCCCCGTGGAATATATATTCTACCCACACACATTTGGAACTCTCCTGCGGTACCCTCACACATATTATTCCCTCATTTAGTGGATATTTTCGCAAAAAAGTGAAATTTTCAAAAATCCAGAAAATTGGCTGAAAACGACTAAATATCAAAGACTTATTGGGCGAATCGCTCTGGAACTGAAATCGGAATACTCACTGACATTTGCCCTATCTGAAAGTCTGATAAACGCCGGAAAAATCACTAAGTCCAAAAAAAAATTTTTTTCAACTTTTTTCAATTTTACCCCGTGGGATATATATTCTACCCACACACATTTGGAACTCTCCTGGGGTACCGTCACACATATTATTCCTTTATTTAGTGGATATTTTCACAAAAAAGTGAAATTTTCAGAAATTCAGAAAATTGGCTGAAAAAGACTAAAAATCAAGGACTCATTGGGCGAATCGCTCTGGAACTGAAATCGGAACGCTCACTGACATTTGCCCTATCTGAAAGTCTGATAAATGTCTGAAAAATGACTAAGTCCAAAAAAAAAATTTTTTCAACTTTTTTCAATTTTACCCCCGTGGGATTTATATATTCTACCCACACACATTTGGAACTCTCCTGGGGTACCCTCACACATATTATTCCGTCATTTAGTGGATATTTTCACAAAAAAGTGAAATTTTCAGAAATTCAGAAAATTGGCTGAAAACGACTAAAAATCAAGGACTCATTGGGCGAATCGCTCTGGAACTGAAAACGGAATGCTCACTGACATTTGCCCTATCTGAAAGTCTGAAAAACGCCGGAAAAATGACTAAGTCCAAAAAAAAATTTTTTTAAACTTTTTTCAATTTTACCCCCGTGGGATATATATTCTACCCACACACATTTGGAACTCTCCCGGGGTACCCTCACACATATTATTCCATCATTTAGTGGATATTTTCACAAAAAAGTGAAATTTTCAGAAATTCAGAAAATTGGCTGAAAACGACTAAAAATCAAGGTCTCATTGGGCGAATCGCTCTGGAACTGAAATCGGAATGCTCACTGACATTTGCCCTATCTGAAAGTCTGATAAACGCCGGAAAAATGACTAAGTCCAAAAAAAATTTTTTTAAACTTTTTTCAATTTTACCCCCGTGGGATATATATTCTACCCACACACATTTGGAACTCTCCTGGGGTACCGTCACACATATTATTCCCTCATTTAGTGGATATTTTCACAAAATAGTGAAATTTTCAAAAATCCAGAAAATTGGCTGAAAACGACTAAATATCAAAGACTCATTGGGCGAATCGCTCTGGAACTGAAATCGGAATGCTCAGTGACATTTGCCCTATCTGAAAGTCTGATAAACGCCGGAAAAATGACTAAGTCCAAAAAAATTTTTTTTAAACTTTTTTCAATTTTACCCCCGTGGGATATATATTCTACCCACACACATTTGGAACTCTCCTGGGGTACCCTCACACATATTATTCCCTCATTTAGTGGATATTTTCACAAAAAAGTGAAATTTTCAAAAATCCAGAAAATTGGCTGAAAACGACTAAATATCAAAGACTCATTTGGCGAATCGCTCAGGAACTGAAATCGGAATGCTCACTGATATTTGCCCTATCTGAAAGTCTGATAAACGCCGGAAAAATGACTAAGTCCAAAAAAAAATTTTTTCAACTTTTTTCAATTTTATCCCCGTGGGATATATATTCTACCCACACACATTTGGAACTCTCCTGCGGTACCCTCACACATATTATTCCCTCATTTAGTGGATATTTTCACAAAAAAGTGAAATTTTCAAAAATCCAGAAAATTGGCTGAAAACGACTAAATATCAAAGACTTATTGGGCGAATCGCTCTGGAACTGAAATCGGAATACTCACTGACATTTGCCCTATCTGAAAGTCTGATAAACGCCGGAAAAATCACTAAGTCCAAAAAAAAATTTTTTTCAACTTTTTTCAATTTTACCCCGTGGGATATATATTCTACCCACACACATTTGGAACTCTCCTGGGGTACCGTCACACATATTATTCCTTTATTTAGTGGATATTTTCACAAAAAAGTGAAATTTTCAGAAATTCAGAAAATTGGCTGAAAAAGACTAAAAATCAAGGACTCATTGGGCGAATCGCTCTGGAACTGAAAACGGAATGCTCACTGACATTTGCCCTATCTGAAAGTCTGATAAATGCCAAAAAAATGACTAAGTCCAAAAAAAAATTTTTTTCAACTTTTTTCAATTTTACCCCCTTGGGATATATATTCTACCCACACACATTTGGAACTCTCCTGGGGTACCGTCACACATATTATTCCCTCATTTAGTGGATATTTTCACAAAAAAGTGAAATTTTCAAAAATCCAGAAAATTGGCTGAAAACGACTAAATATCAAAGACTCATTGGGCGAATCGCTCTGGAACTGAAATCGGAATGCTCACTGACATTTGCCCTATCTGAAAGTCTGAAAAACGCCGGAAAAATGACTAAGTCCAAAAAAAATTTTTTTTAAACTTTTTTCAATTTTACCCCCGTGGGATATATATTCTACCCACACACATTTGGAACTCTCCTGGGGTACCCTCACACATATTATTCCCTCATTTAGTGGATATTTTCACAAAAAAGTGAAATTTTCAGAAATTCAGAAAATTGGCTGAAAACGAGTAAAAATCAAGGACTCATTGGGCGAATCGCTCTGGAACTGAAAACGGAATGCTCACTGACATTTGCCCTATCTGAAAGTCTGATAAATGCCGGAAAAATGACTAAGTCCAAAAAAAAATTTTTTTCAACTTTTTTCAATTTTACCCCCGTGGGATTTATATATTCTACCCACACATATTTGGAACTCTCCTGGGGTACCCTCACACATATTATTCCGTCATTTAGTGGATATTTTCACAAAAAAGTGAAATTTTCAGAAATTCAGAAAATTGGCTGAAAACGACTAAATATCAAGGACTCATTGGGCAAAGCGCTCTGGAACTGAAATCGGAATGCTCACTGACATTTGCCCTATCTGAAAGTCTGATAAACGCCGGAAAAATGACTAAGTCCAAAAAAAATTTTTTTTAAACTATTTTAAATTTTACCCCCGTGGGATATATATTCTACCCACACACATTTGGAACTCTCCTGGGGTACCCTCACACATATTATTCCCTCATTTAGTGGATATTTTCACAAAAAAGTGAAATTTTCAGAAATTCAGAAAATTGGCTGAAAACGACTAAAAATCAAGGACTCATTGGGCGAATCGCTCTGGAACTGAAAACGGAATGCTCACTGACATTTGCCCTATCTGATGAAAGTCTGATAAATGCCGGAAAAATGACTAAGTCCCAAAAAAAATTTTTTTCAACTTTTTTCAATTTTACCCCCGTGGGATATATATTCTACCCACACACATTTGGAACTCTCCTGGGGTACCGTCACACATATTATTCCCTCATTTAGTGGATATTTTCACAAAAAAGTGAAATTTTCAAAAATCCAGAAAATTGGCTGAAAACGACTAAATATCAAAGACTCATTGGGCGAATCGCTCTGGAACTGAAATCGGAATGCTCACTGACATTTGCCCTATCTGAAAGTCTGATAAACGCCGGAAAAATTAGTAAGTCCAAAAAAAAAAATTTTTCAACTTTTTTCAATTTTACCCCCGTGGGATTTATATATTCTACCCACACATATTTGGAACTCTCCTGGGGTACCCTCACACATATTATTCCGTCATTTAGTGGATATTTTCACAAAAAAGTGAAATTTTCAGAAATTCAGAAAATTGGCTGAAAACGACTAAATATCAAGGACTCATTGGGCAAAGCGCTCTGGAACTGAAATCGGAATGCTCACTGACATTTGCCCTATCTGAAAGTCTGATAAACGCCGGAAAAATGACTAAGTCCAAAAAAAATTTTTTTTAAACTTTTTTAAATTTTACCCCCGTGGGATATATATTCTACCCACACACATTTGGAACTCTCCTGGGGTACCCTCACACATATTATTCCCTCATTTAGTGGATATTTTCACAAAAAAGTGAAATTTTCAGAAATTCAGAAAATTGGCTGAAAACGACTAAAGATCAAGGACTCATTGGGCGAATCGCTCTGGAACTGAAAATGGAATGCTCACTGACATTTGCCCTATCTGAAAGTCTGATAAATGCCGGAAAAATGACTAAGTCCAAAAAAAAATTTTTTTCAACTTTTGTCACACATATTATTCTCTCATTTAGTGGATATTTTCACAAAAAAGTGAAATTTTCAAAAATCCAGAAAATTGGCTGACAACGACTAAATATCAAAGACTCATTGGGCGCATCGCTCTGGAACTGAAATCGGAATGCTCACTGACATTTGCCGTATCTGAAAGTCTGATAAACGCCGGAAAAATTACTAAGTCCAAAAAAAATTTTTTTTAAACTTTTTTCAATTTTACCCCCGTGGGATATATATTCTATCCACACACATTTGGAACTCTCCTGAGGTACCCTCACACATATTATTCCCTCATTTAGTGGATATTTTCACAAAAAAGTGAAATTTTCAAAAATCCAGAAAATTGGCTGAAAACGACTAAATATCAAGGACTCATTGGGCAAAGCGCTCTGGAACTGAAATCGGAATGCTCACTGACATTTACCCTATCTGAAAGTCTGATAAACGCCGGAAAAATGACTAAGTCCAAAAAAAATTTTTTTTAAACTTTTTTCAATTTTACCCCCGTGGGATATATATTCTATCCACACACATTTGGAACTCTCCTGAGGTACCCTCACACATATTATTCCCTCATTTAGTGGATATTTTCACAAAAAAGTGAAATTTTCAGAAATTCAGAAAATTGGCTGAAAACGACTAAAAATCAAGGACTCATTGGGCGAATCGCTCTGGAACTGAAATCGGAACGCTCACTGACATTTCCACTATCTGAAAGTTTGATAAACGCCAGAAAAATGACTAAGTCCAAAAAAAAAATTTTTTCAACTTTTTTCCATTTTATCCCCGTGGGATATATATTCTACCCACACACATTTGGAACTCTCCTGGGGTACCCTCACACATATTATTCCCTCATTTAGTGGATATTTTCACAAAAAAGTGAAATTTTCAAAAATCCAGAAAATTGGCTGAAAACGACTAAATATCAAGGACTCATTGGGCAAAGCGCTGTGGAACTGAAATCGGAATGCTCACTGACATTTGCCCTATCTGAAAGTCTGATAAACGCCGGAAAAATGACTAAGTCCAAAAAAAAAATTTTTTTAAACTTTTTTCAATTTTACCCTCGTGGGATATATATTCTACCCACACACATTTGGAGCTCTCCTGGGGTACCCTCACACATATTATTCCCTCATTTAGTGGATATTTTCACAAAAAAGTGAAATTTTCAAAAATCCAGAAAATTGGCTGAAAACGACTAAATATCAAAGACTCATTGGGCGAATCGCTCTGGAACTGAAATCGGAATGCTCACTGACATTTGCCCTATCTGAAAGTCTGATAAACGCCGGAAAAATCACCAAGTCCCAAAAATATTTTTTTTAAACTTTTTTCAATTTTACCCCGTGGGATATATATTCTACCCACACACAGTTGGAGCTCTCCTGGGGTACCCTCACACATATTATTCCCTCATTTAGTGGATATTTTCACAAAAAAGTGAAATTTTCAAAAATCCAAAAAAATGGCTGAAAACGAGTAAATATCAAGGACTCATTGGGCGAATCGCTCTTGAACTGAAATTGGAACGCTCACTGACATTTCCCCTATCTGAAAGTTTGATAAACGCCGGAAAAATGACTAAGGCCAAAAAAAAAATTTTTTCAATTTTTTTCCATTTTATCCCCGTGGGATATATATTCTACCCACACACATTTGGAACTCTCCTGCGGTATCCTCACACATATTATTCCCTCATTTAGTGGATATTTTCACAAAAAAGTGAAATTTTCAAAAATCTAGAAAATTGGCTGAAAACGACTAAATATCAAAGACTTATTGGGCGAATTGCTCTGGAACTGAAATCGGAATGCTCACTGACATTTGCCCTATCTGAAAGTCTGATAAATGCCCGAAAAATGAGTAAGTCCAAAAAAAAATTTTTTTCAACTTTTTTCAATTTTACCCCTGTGGGATAGATATTCTACCCACACACATTTGGAACTCTCCTGGGGTACCCTCACACATATTATTCCCTCATTTAGTGGATATTTTCACAAAAAAGTGAAATTTTCAGAAATTCAGAAAATTGGCTGAAAACGAGTAAATATCAAGGACTCATTGGGCGAATCGCTCTTGAACTGAAATTGGAACGCTCACTGACATTTCCCCTATCTGAAAGTTTGATAAACGCCGGAAAAATGACTAAGTCCAAAAAAAAAAATTTTCAACTTTTTTCAATTTTACCCCCGTGGGATATATATTCTACCCACACACATTTGGAACTCTCCTGGGGTACCCTCACACATATTATTCCCTCATTTAGTGGATATTTTCACAAAAAAGTGAAATTTTCAAAAATCCAGAAAATTGGCTGAAAACGACTAAATATCAAAGACTTATTGGGCGAATTGCTCTGGAACTGAAATCGGAATGCTCACTGACATTTGCCCTATCTGAAAGTCTGACAAACGCCGGAAAAATCACTAAGTCCAAAAATAAATTTTTTATAACTTTTTTCAATTTTACCCCGTGGGATATATATTCTACCCACACACATTTGGAACTCTCCTGGGGTACCCTCACACATATTATTCTCTCATTTAGTGGATATTTTCACAAAAAAGTGAAATTTTCAAAAATCCAGAAAATTGGCTGAAAACGACTAAATATCAAGGACTAATTGGGCGAATCGCTCTGGAACTGAAATCGGAATGCTCACTGACATTTGAAATATCTGAAAGTCTGATAAACGCCGGAAAAATCACTAAGTCCAAAAAAAAATTGTTTTCAACTTTTTTCAATTTTACCCCGTGGAAGATATATTCTACCCACACACATTTGGAACTCTCCTGGGGTACCCTCACACATATTATTCTCTCATTTAGTGGATATTTTCACAAAAAAGTGAAATTTTCAAAAATCCAGAAAATTGGCTGAAAACGACTAAATATCAAGGACTCATTGGGCGAATCGCTCTGGAACTGAAATCGGAATGCTCACTGACATTTCCCCTATCTGAAAGTTTGATAAACGCCGGAAAAATGACTAAGTCCAAAAAAAATAATTTTTAAACTTTTTTCAATTTTACCCCCGTGGGATATACATTCTACCCACACACATTTGGAACTCTCCTGGGGTACCCTCACACATATTATTCCCTCATTTAGTGGATATTTTCACAAAAAAGTGAAATATTCAAAAATCCAGAAAATTGGCTGAAAACGACTAAATATCAAGGACTCATTGGGCGAAACGCTCTGGAACTGAAATCGGAATGCTCACTGACATTTGCCTTATCTGAAAGTCTGATAAACGCTGGAAAAAAAACTAAGTCCAAAAATACATTTTTTTCAACTTTTTTCAATTTTACCCCGTGGGATATATATTCTACCCACACACATTTGGAACTCTCCTGGGGTACCCTCACACATATTATTCTCTCATTTAGTGGATATTTTCACAAAAAAGTGAAATTTTCAAAAATCCAGAAAATTGGCTGAAAACGACTAAATATCAAGGACTCATTGGGCAAATCGCTCTGGAACTGAAATCGGAACGCTCACTGACATTTCCCCTATCTGAAAGTTTGATAAACGCCGGAAAAATGACTAAGTCCAAAAAAAAAAATTTTTCAACTTTATTCAATTTTACCCCCGTGGGATATATATTCTACCCACACACATTTGGAACTCTCCTGGGGTACCCTCACACATATTATTCCCTCATTTAGTGGATATTTTCACAAAAAAGTGAAATATTCAAATATCCAGAAAATTGGCTGAAAACGATTAAATATCAAGGACTCATTGGGCGAATCGCTCTGGAACTGAAATCTGAATGCTCACTGACATTTGCCATATCTGAAAGTCTGATAAACGCCGGAAAAATGACTAAGTCCAAATACAAAATTTTTTCAACTTTTTTCCATTTTATCCCCGTGGGATATATATTCTACCCACACACATTTGGAACTCTCCTGCGGTACCCTCACACATATTATTCCCTCATTTAGTGGATATTTTCACAAAAAAGTGAAATTTTCAAAAATCCAGAAAATTGGCTGAAAACGACTAAATATCAAAGACTCATTGGGCGAATCGCTCTGGAACTGAAATCGGAATGCTCACTGACATTTGCCATATCTGAAAGTCTGATAAACGCCGGAAAAATGACTAAGTCCAAAAAAAAAATTTTTTAAACTTTTTTCAATTTTACCCCCGTGAGATATATATGCTACCCACTCACATTTGGAACTCTCCTGGGGTACCCTCACACATATTATTCCCTCATTTAGTGGATATTTTCACAAAAAAGTGAAATTTTCAAAAATACAGAAAATTGGCTGAAAACGACTAAATATCAAAGACTCATTGGGGAATCGCTCTGGAACTGAAATTGGAACGCTCACTGACATGTGCCCTATCTGAAAGTCTGATAAACGCCAGAAAAATCACTAAGTCCAAAAAAAAATTGTTTTCAACTTTTTTCAATTTTACCCCGTGGAAGATATATTCTACCCACACACATTTGGAACTCTCCTGGGGTACCCTCACACATATTATTCTCTCATTTAGTGGATATTTTCACAAAAAAGTGAAATTTTCAAAAATCCAGAAAATTGGCTGAAAACGACTAAATATCAAGGACTCATTGGGCGAATCGCTCTGGAACTGAAATCGGAACGCTCACTGACATTTCCCCTATCTGAAAGTTTGATAAACGCCGGAAAAATGACTAAGTCAAAAAAAAATTTTTTTTCAACTTTTTTCAATTTTACCCCCGTGGGATATATATTCTACCCACACACATTTGGAACTCTCCTGGGGTACCCTCACACATATTATTCCCTCATTTAGTGGATATTTTCACAAAAAAGTGAAATATTCAAAAATCCAGAAAATTGGCTGAAAACGACTAAATATCAAGGACTCATTGGGCAAAGCGCTCTGGAACTGAAATCGGAACGCTCACTGACATTTCCCCTATCTGAAAGTCTGATAAACGCCGGAAAAATGACTAAGTCCAAAAAAAAAAAATTGTTCAACTTTTTTCCATTTTATCCCCGTGGGATATATATTCTACCCACACACATTTGGAACTCTCCTGGGGTACCCTCACACATATTATTCCCTCATTTAGTGGATATTTTCACAAAAAAGTGACATTTTCAAAAATCCAGAAAATTGGCTGAAAACGACTAAATATCAATTACTCATTGGGCAAAGCGCTCTGGAACTGAAATCGGAACGCTCACTGACATTTCCCTTATCTGAAAATTTGATAAACGCCGGAAAAATGACTAAGACCAAAAAAAAATTTTTTCAACTTTTTTCAATTTTACCCCCGTGAGATATATATTCTACCCACACACATTTGGAACTCTCCTGGGGTACCCTCACACATATTATTCCCTCATTTAGTGGATATTTTCACAAAAAAGTGAAATTTTCAAAAATCCAGAAAATTGGCTGAAAACGACTAAATATCAAGTACTCATTGGGCAAAGCACTCTGGAACTGAAATCGGAATGCTCACTGACATTTCCCCTATCTGAAAGTCTGATAAACGCCGGTAAAATCACTAAGTCCAAAAATAATTTTTTTTCAACTTTTTTCAATTTTACCCCGTGGGATATATATTCTACCCACACACATTTGGAACTCTCCCGGGGTACCCTCACACATATTATTCTCTCATTTAGTGGATATTTTCACAAAAAAGTGAAATTTTCAAAAATCCAGAAAATTGGCTGAAAACGACTAAATATCAAGGACTCATTGGGCAAATCGCTCTGGAACTGAAATCGGAACGCTCACTGACATTTGCCCTATCTGAAGTTCTGATAAACGACGGATAAATGACTAAGTCCAAAAACAAAATTTTTTCAACTTTTTTCCATTTTATCCCCGTGGGATATATATTCTACCCACACACATTTGGAACTCTCCTGCGGTACCCTCACACATATTATTCCCTCATTTAGTGGATATTTTCACAAAAAAGTGAAATTTTCAAAAATCCAGAAAATTGGCTGAAAACGACTAAATATCAAAGACTCATTGGGCGAATCGCTCTGGAACTGAAATCGGAATGCTCACTGACATTTGCCCTATCTGAAAGTCTGATAAACGCCGGAAAAATCACTAAGTCCAAAAATAAATTTTTTTCAACTTTTTTCAATTTTACCCCGTGGGATATATATTCTACCCACACACATTTGGAACTCTCCTGGGGTACCCTCACACATATTATTCCCTCATTTAGTGGATATTTTCACAAAAAAGTGACATTTTCAAAAATCCAGAAAATTGGCTGAAAACGACTAAATATCAATTATTCATTGAGCAAAGCGCTCTGGAACTGAAATCGAAATGCTCACTGACATTTGCCCTATCTGAAGGTCTGATAAACGCCGGAAAAATTACTAAGTCCAAAAAAAAAATTTTTTAAACTTTTTTCAATTTTACCCCCGTGAGATATATATGCTACCCACACACATTTGGAACTCTCCTGGGGTACCCTCACACATATTATTCTCTCATTTAGTGGATATTTTCACAAAAAAGTGAAATTTTCAAAAATCCAGAAAATTGGCTGAAAATGACTAAATATCAAGGACTCATTGGGCGAATCGCTCTGGAACTGAAATCGGAACGCTCACTGACATTTCCCCTATCTGAAAGTTTGATAAACGCCGGAAAAATGACTAAGTCCAAAAAAAAAATTTTTTCAACTTTTTTCAATTTTACCCCCGTGGGATATATATTCTACCCACACACATTTGGAACTCTCCTGGGGTACCCTCACACATATTATTCCCTCATTTAGTGGATATTTTCACACAAAAGTTAAATTTTCAAAAATCCAGAAAATTGGCTGAAAACGACTAAATATCAATTACTCATTGGGCAAAGCGCTCTGGAACTGAAATCAGAATGCTCACTGACATTTCCCCTATCTGAAAGTTTGATAAACGCCGGAAAAATGACTAAGACCAAAAAAAAATTTTTTCAACTTTTTTCAATTTTACCCCCGTGAGATATATATTCTACCCACACACATTTGAAACTCTCCTGGGGTACCCTCACACATATTATTCCCTCATTTAGTGGATATATTCACAAAAAAGTGAAATATTGAAATAATCAGAAAATTGGCTGAAAACGACTAAATATCAAGGACTCATTGGGCGAATCGCTCTGGAACTGAAATTGGAACGCTCACTGACATGTGCCCTATCTGAAAGTCTAATAAACACCGGAAAAATGACTAAGTCCAAAAAAAAATTTTTTTAAACTTTTTTCAATTTTACCCCTGTGAGATATATAATCTACCCACACACATTTGGAACTCTCCTGGGGTACCCTCACACATATTATTCCCTCATTTAGTGGATATTTTCACAAAAAAGTGAAATTTTCAAAAATCCAGAAAATTGGCTGAAAACGACTAAATATCACAGACTCATTGGGCGAATCGCTCTGGAACTGAAATCGGAATGCTCACTGACATTTGCCCTATCTGAAAGTCTGATAAACGCCGGAAAAATGACTAAGTCCAAAAAAAATTTTTTTTAAACTTTTTTCAATTTTACCCCGTGGGATATATATTCTACCCACACACATTTGGAACTCTCCTGGGGTACCCTCACACATATTATTCCCTCATTTAGTGGATATTTTCACAAAAAAGTGAAATTTTCAAAAATCCAGAAAATTGGCTGAAAACGACTAAATATCAAAGACTTATTGGGCGAATCGCTCTGGAACTGAAATCGGAACGCTCACTGACATTTGCCCTATCTGAAAGTCTAATAAACACCGGAAAAATGACTAAGTCCAAAAAAAAAAATTTTTCAACTTTTTTCAATTTTATCCCCGTGGGATATATATTCTACCCACACACATTTGGAACTCTCCTGCGGTACTCTCACACATATTATTCCCTCATTTAGTGGATATTTTCACAAAAAAGTGAAATTTTCAAAAATCCAGAAAATTGGCTGAAAATGACTAAATATCAAAGACTTATTGGGCGAATCGCTCTGGAACTGAAATCGGAATGTTCACTGACATTTGCCCTATCTGAAAGTCTGATAAACGCCGGAAAAATCACTAAGTCCAAAAAAAAATTTTTTTCAACTTTTTTCAATTTTACCCTGTGGGATATATATTCTACCCACACACATTTGGAACTCTCCTGGGGTACCCTCACACATATTATTCCCTCATTTAGTGGATATTTTCACAAAAAAGTGAAATTTTCAAAAATCCAGAAAATTGGCTGAAAACGACTAAATATCACAGACTCATTGGGCGAATCGCTCTGGAACTGAAATCGGAATGCTCACTGACATTTGCCATATCTGAAAGTCTGATAAACGCCGGAAAAATGACTAAGTCCAAAAAAAAAATTTTTTCAACTTTTTTCAATTTTACCCACGTGGGATATATATTCTACCTACACACATTTGGAACTCTCCTGGGGTACCCTCACACATATTATTCCCTCATTTAGTGGATATTTTCACAAAAAAGTGAAATTTTCAAAATCCAGAAAATTGGCTGAAAACGACTAAATATCAAGGTCTCATTGGGCGAATCACTGTGGAACTGAAATCGGAACGCTCACTGACATTTCTCCTATCTGAAAGTCTGATAAACGCCGGAAAAATGACTAAGTCCAAAAAAAAAATTTTTTCAACTTTTTTCAATTTTACCCACGTGGGATATATATTCTACCTACACACATTTGGAACTCTCCTGGGGTACCCTCACACATATTATTCCCTCATTTAGTGGATATTTTCACAAAAAAGTGAAATTTTCAAAAATCCAGAAAATTGGCTGAAAACGACTAAATATCAAGGACTCATTGGGCGAATCGGTCTGGAACTGAAATCGGAACGCTCACTGACATTTCCCCTATCTGAAAGTCTGATAAACGCCGGAAAAATGACTAAGTCCAAAAAAAAAAAATGTTTCAACTTTTTTCAATTTTACCCCCGTGGGATATATATTCTACCCACACACATTTGGAACTCTCCTGGGGTACCCTCACACATATTATTCTCTCATTTAGTGGATATTTTCACCAAAAAGTGAAATTTTCAAAAATTCAGAAAATTGGCTGAAAACGACTAAATATTAAGGACTCATTGGGCGAATCGCTCTGGAACTGAAATTGGAACGCTCACTGACATGTGCCCTATCTGAAAGTCTGATAAACGCCGGAAAAATCACTAAGTCCAAAAAAAAATTGTTTTCAATTTTTTTCAATTTTACCCACGTGGGATATATATTCTACCTACACACATTTGGAACTCTCCTGGGGTACCCTCACACATATTATTCCCTCATTTAGTGGATATTTTCACAAAAAAGTGAAATTTTCAAAAATCCAGAAAATTGGCTGAAAACGACTAAATATCAAGGACTCATTGGGCGAATCGGTCTGGAACTGAAATCGGAACGCTCACTGACATTTCCCCTATCTGAAAGTCTGATAAACGCCGGAAAAATGACTAAGTCCAAAAAAAAAAAATGTTTCAACTTTTTTCAATTTTACCCCCGTGGGATATATATTCTACCCACACACATTTGGAACTCTCCTGGGGTACCCTCACACATATTATTCTCTCATTTAGTGGATATTTTCACCAAAAAGTGAAATTTTCAAAAATTCAGAAAATTGGCTGAAAACGACTAAATATCAAGGACTCATTGGGCGAATCGCTCTGGAACTGAAATTGGAACGCTCACTGACATGTGCCCTATCTGAAAGTCTGATAAACGCCGGAAAAATCACTAAGTCCAAAAAAAAATTGTTTTCAATTTTTTTCAATTTTACCCCGTGGAATATATATTCTACCCACACACATTTGGAACTCTCCTGGGGTACCCTCACACATATTATTCCCTCATTTAGTGGATATTTTCACAAAAAAGTGAAATTTTCAAAAATCCAGAAAATTGGCTGAAAACGACTAAATATCAAAGACTTATTGGGCAAATCGCTCTGGAACTGAAATCGGAACGCTCACTGACATTTCCCCTATCTGAAAGTCTGATAAACGCCGGAAAAATGACTAAGTCCAAAAAAAAAAAATGTTTCAACTTTTTTCAATTTTATCCCCGTGGGATATGTATTCTACCCACACACATTTGGAACTCTCCTGCGGTACTCTCACACATATTATTCCCTCATTTAGTGGATATTTTCACAAAAAAGTGAAATTTTCAAAAATCCAGAAAATTGGCTGAAAATGACTAAATATCAAAGACTTATTGGGCGAATCGCTCTGGAACTGAAATCGGAATGCTCACTGACATTTGCCCTATCTGAAAGTCTGATAAACGCCGGAATAATCACTAAGTCCAAAAAAAATTTTTTTTCAACTTTTTTCAATTTTACCCTGTGGGATATATATTCTACCCACACACATTTGGAACTCTCCTGGGGTACCCTCACACATATTATTCTCTCATTTAGTGGATATTTTCACAAAAAAGTGAAATGTTCAAAAATCCAGAAAATTGGCTGAAAACGACTAAATATTAAGGACTCATTGGGCGAATCGCTCTGGAACTGAAATTGGAACGCTCACTGACATGTGCCCTATCTGAAAGTCTGATAAACGCCGGAAAAATCACTAAGTCCAAAAAAAAATTGTTTTCAATTTTTTTCAATTTTACCCCGTGGAATATATATTCTACCCACACACATTTGGAACTCTCCTGGGGTACCCTCACACATATTATTCCCTCATTTAGTGGATATTTTCACAAAAAAGTGAAATTTTCAAAAATCCAGAAAATTGGCTGAAAACGACTAAATATCAAAGACTTATTGGGCAAATCGCTCTGGAACTGAAATCGGTATGCTCACTGACATTTGCCATATCTGAAAGTCTGATAAACGCCGGAAAAATGACTAAGTCCAAAAAAAAAATTTTTTCAACTTTTTTCAATTTTACCCACGTGGGATATATATTCTACCTACACACATTTGGAACTCTCCTGGGGTACCCTCACACATATTATTCCCTCATTTAGTGGATATTTTCACAAAAAAGTGAAATTTTCAAAAATCCAGAAAATTGGCTGAAAACGACTAAATATCAAGGACTCATTGGGCGAATCGGTCTGGAACTGAAATCGGAACGCTCACTGACATTTCCCCTATCTGAAAGTCTGATAAACGCCGGAAAAATGACTAAGTCCAAAAAAAAAAAATGTTTCAACTTTTTTCAATTTTACCCCCGTGGGATATATATTCTACCCACACACATTTGGAACTCTCCTGGGGTACCCTCACACATATTATTCTCTCATTTAGTGGATATTTTCACCAAAAAGTGAAATTTTCAAAAATTCAGAAAATTGGCTGAAAACGACTAAATATTAAGGACTCATTGGGCGAATCGCTCTGGAACTGAAATTGGAACGCTCACTGACATGTGCCCTATCTGAAAGTCTGATAAACGCCGGAAAAATCACTAAGTCCAAAAAAAAATTGTTTTCAATTTTTTTCAATTTTACCCACGTGGGATATATATTCTACCTACACACATTTGGAACTCTCCTGGGGTACCCTCACACATATTATTCCCTCATTTAGTGGATATTTTCACAAAAAAGTGAAATTTTCAAAAATCCAGAAAATTGGCTGAAAACGACTAAATATCAAGGACTCATTGGGCGAATCGGTCTGGAACTGAAATCGGAACGCTCACTGACATTTCCCCTATCTGAAAGTCTGATAAACGCCGGAAAAATGACTAAGTCCAAAAAAAAAAAATGTTTCAACTTTTTTCAATTTTACCCCCGTGGGATATATATTCTACCCACACACATTTGGAACTCTCCTGGGGTACCCTCACACATATTATTCTCTCATTTAGTGGATATTTTCACCAAAAAGTGAAATTTTCAAAAATTCAGAAAATTGGCTGAAAACGACTAAATATTAAGGACTCATTGGGCGAATCGCTCTGGAACTGAAATTGGAACGCTCACTGACATGTGCCCTATCTGAAAGTCTGATAAACGCCGGAAAAATCACTAAGTCCAAAAAAAAATTGTTTTCAATTTTTTTCAATTTTACCCACGTGGGATATATATTCTACCTACACACATTTGGAACTCTCCTGGGGTACCCTCACACATATTATTCCCTCATTTAGTGGATATTTTCACAAAAAAGTGAAATTTTCAAAAATCCAGAAAATTGGCTGAAAACGACTAAATATCAAGGACTCATTGGGCGAATCGGTCTGGAACTGAAATCGGAACGCTCACTGACATTTCCCCTATCTGAAAGTCTGATAAACGCCGGAAAAATGACTAAGTCCAAAAAAAAAAAATGTTTCAACTTTTTTCAATTTTACCCCCGTGGGATATATATTCTACCCACACACATTTGGAACTCTCCTGGGGTACCCTCACACATATTATTCTCTCATTTAGTGGATATTTTCACCAAAAAGTGAAATTTTCAAAAATTCAGAAAATTGGCTGAAAACGACTAAATATTAAGGACTCATTGGGCGAATCGCTCTGGAACTGAAATTGGAACGCTCACTGACATGTGCCCTATCTGAAAGTCTGATAAACGCCGGAAAAATCACTAAGTCCAAAAAAAAATTATTTTCAATTTTTTTCAATTTTACCCCGTGGAATATATATTCTACCCACACACATTTGGAACTCTCCTGGGGTACCCTCACACATATTATTCCCTCATTTAGTGGATATTTTCACAAAAAAGTGAAATTTTCAAAAATCCAGAAAATTGGCTGAAAACGACTAAATATCAAAGACTTATTGGGCAAATCGCTCTGGAACTGAAATCGGAACGCTCACTGACATTTCCCCTATCTGAAAGTCTGATAAACGCCGGAAAAATGACTAAGTCCAAAAAAAAAAAATGTTTCAACTTTTTTCAATTTTATCCCCGTGGGATATGTATTCTACCCACACACATTTGGAACTCTCCTGCGGTACTCTCACACATATTATTCCCTCATTTAGTGGATATTTTCACAAAAAAGTGAAATTTTCAAAAATCCAGAAAATTGGCTGAAAATGACTAAATATCAAAGACTTATTGGGCGAATCGCTCTGGAACTGAAATCGGAATGCTCACTGACATTTGCCCTATCTGAAAGTCTGATAAACGCCGGAATAATCACTAAGTCCAAAAAAAATTTTTTTTCAACTTTTTTCAATTTTACCCTGTGGGATATATATTCTACCCACACACATTTGGAACTCTCCTGGGGTACCCTCACACATATTATTCTCTCATTTAGTGGATATTTTCACAAAAAAGTGAAATGTTCAAAAATCCAGAAAATTGGCTGAAAATGACTAAATATCAAAGAATTATTGGGCGAATCGCTCTGGAACTGAAATCGGAACGCTCCCTGACATTTGCCCTATCTGAAAGTCTAATAAACACCGGAAAAATGACTAAGTCCAAAAAAAAAATTTTTTAAACTTTTTTCAATTTTACCCCCGTGAGATATATATTCTACCCACACACATTTGGAACTCTCCTGGGGTACCCTCACACATATTATTCCCTCATTTAGTGGATATTTTCACAAAAAAGTGAAATTTTCAAAATCCAGAAAATTGGCTGAAAACGACGAAATATCAAGGACTCATCCGGCGAATCGCTCTGGAACTGAAATCGGAACGCACACTGACATTTCCCCTATCTGAAAGTCTGATAAACGCCGGAAAAATGACTAAGTACAAGAAAATATTTTTGTCAACTTTTTTCAATTTTAACCCTGTGGGATATTTATTCTACCCACACACATTTGGAACTCTCCTGGGGTACCCTCACACATATTATTCCCTCATTTTGTGGATATTTTCACAAAAAAGTGAAATTTTCAAAAATCCAGAAAATTGGCTGAAAACAACTAAATATCAAGGACTCATTGGGCGTATCACTCTGGAACTGAAATCGGAATGCTCACTGACATTTCCCCTATCTGAAAGTCTGATAAGCGCCGGAAAAATGACTAAGTACAAAAAAAAAATAATTTTCAAAATTTTTCAATTTTACCCCCGTGGGATATATATTCTACCCACACACATTTGGAACTCTCCTGGGGTACCCTCACACGTATTATTCCCTCATTTATTGAATATTTTCACAAAAAAGTGAAATTTTCAAAAATCCAGAAAATTGGCTGAAATTGACTAAATATCAAGGACTCATTGGGCGATTCGCTCTGGAACTAAAATCGGAACACTCACTGATATTTCCGCTATCTGAAAGTCTGATAAACGCCAGAAAAATGACTAAGTCAAAAAAAAATTGTTTTTCAACTTTTTTCAATTTTACCCCCGTGGGATATATATTCTACCCACACACATTTGGAACTCTCCTAGGGTACCCTCACACATAATATTCCCTCATTTAGTGGATATTTTCACAAAAAAGTGACATTTTCAAAATCCAGAAAATTGGCTGAAAACGACTAAATATCAAGGTCTCATTGGACGAATCACTCTGGAACTGAAATTGGAATGCTCACTGACATTTCCCCTATCTGAAATTCTGATAAATGCCGGAAAAATGACTAAGTCCAAAAAAAAAATTTTTTCAACTGTTTTCAATTTTACCCCCGTGGGATATATATTCTACCCACACACATTTGGAACTCTCCTGGGGTACCCTCACACATATTATTCCCTCATTTAGTGGATATTTTCACAAAAAAGTTAAATTTTCAAAAATCCAGAAAATTGGCTGAAAACGACTAAATATCAAGGACTGATTGGGCGAATCGCTCTGGAACTGAAATCGGAACGCACACTGACATTTCCCCTATCTGAAAGTCTGATAAACGCCGGAAAAATGACTAAGTACAAGAAAATATTTTTGTCAACTTTTTTCAATTTTAACCCTGTGGGATATTTATTCTACCCACACACATTTGGAACTCTCCTGGGGTACCCTCACACATATTATTCCCTCATTTTGTGGATATTTTCACAAAAAAGTGAAATTTTCAAAAATCCAGAAAATTGGCTGAAAACAACTAAATATCAAGGACTCATTGGGCGTATCACTCTGGAACTGAAATCGGAATGCTCACTGACATTTCCCCTATCTGAAAGTCTGATAAGCGCCGGAAAAATGACTAAGTACAAAAAAAAAATAATTTTCAAAATTTTTCAATTTTACCCCCGTGGGATATATATTCTACCCACACACATTTGGAACTCTCCTGGGGTACCCTCACACGTATTATTCCCTCATTTATTGAATATTTTCACAAAAAAGTGAAATTTTCAAAAATCCAGAAAATTGGCTGAAATTGACTAAATATCAAGGACTCATTGGGCGATTCGCTCTGGAACTAAAATCGGAACACTCACTGATATTTCCGCTATCTGAAAGTCTGATAAACGCCAGAAAAATGACTAAGTCAAAAAAAAATTGTTTTTCAACTTTTTTCAATTTTACCCCCGTGGGATATATATTCTACCCACACACATTTGGAACTCTCCTAGGGTACCCTCACACATAATATTCCCTCATTTAGTGGATATTTTCACAAAAAAGTGACATTTTCAAAATCCAGAAAATTGGCTGAAAACGACTAAATATCAAGGTCTCATTGGACGAATCACTCTGGAACTGAAATTGGAATGCTCACTGACATTTCCCCTATCTGAAATTCTGATAAATGCCGGAAAAATGACTAAGTCCAAAAAAAAAATTTTTTCAACTGTTTTCAATTTTACCCCCGTGGGATATATATTCTACCCACACACATTTGGAACTCTCCTGGGGTACCCTCACACATATTATTCCCTCATTTAGTGGATATTTTCACAAAAAAGTTAAATTTTCAAAAATCCAGAAAATTGGCTGAAAACGACTAAATATCAAGGACTGATTGGGCGAATCGCTCTGGAACTGAAATCGGAACGCACACTGACATTTCCCCTATCTGAAAGTCTGATAAACGCCGGAAAAATGACTAAGTACAAGAAAATATTTTTGTCAACTTTTTTCAATTTTAACCCTGTGGGATATTTATTCTACCCACACACATTTGGAACTCTCCTGGGGTACCCTCACACATATTATTCCCTCATTTTGTGGATATTTTCACAAAAAAGTGAAATTTTCAAAAATCCAGAAAATTGGCTGAAAACAACTAAATATCAAGGACTCATTGGGCGTATCACTCTGGAACTGAAATCGGAATGCTCACTGACATTTCCCCTATCTGAAAGTCTGATAAGCGCCGGAAAAATGACTAAGTACAAAAAAAAAATAATTTTCAAAATTTTTCAATTTTACCCCCGTGGGATATATATTCTACCCACACACATTTGGAACTCTCCTGGGGTACCCTCACACGTATTATTCCCTCATTTATTGAATATTTTCACAAAAAAGTGAAATTTTCAAAAATCCAGAAAATTGGCTGAAATTGACTAAATATCAAGGACTCATTGGGCGATTCGCTCTGGAACTAAAATCGGAACACTCACTGATATTTCCGCTATCTGAAAGTCTGATAAACGCCAGAAAAATGACTAAGTCAAAAAAAAATTGTTTTTCAACTTTTTTCAATTTTACCCCCGTGGGATATATATTCTACCCACACACATTTGGAACTCTCCTAGGGTACCCTCACACATAATATTCCCTCATTTAGTGGATATTTTCACAAAAAAGTGACATTTTCAAAATCCAGAAAATTGGCTGAAAACGACTAAATATCAAGGTCTCATTGGACGAATCACTCTGGAACTGAAATTGGAATGCTCACTGACATTTCCCCTATCTGAAATTCTGATAAATGCCGGAAAAATGACTAAGTCCAAAAAAAAAATTTTTTCAACTGTTTTCAATTTTACCCCCGTGGGATATATATTCTACCCACACACATTTGGAACTCTCCTGGGGTACCCTCACACATATTATTCCCTCATTTAGTGGATATTTTCACAAAAAAGTTAAATTTTCAAAAATCCAGAAAATTGGCTGAAAACGACTAAATATCAAGGACTGATTGGGCGAATCGCTCTGGAACTGAAATCGGAACGCTCACTGACATTTCCCCTATCTGAAAATCTGATAAACGCCGAAAAAATGACTAAGTCCAAAAAAAAAATTTTTTAAACTTTTTTCAATTTTACCCCCGTGGGATATATATTCTACCCACACACATTTGGAACTCTCCTGGGGTACCCTCACACATATTATTCCCTCATTTAGTGGATATTTTCACAAAAAAGTGAAATTTTCAAAATCCAGAAAATTGGCTGAAAACGACTAAATATCAAGGTCTCATTGGGCGAATCGCTCTGGAATTGAAATCGGAACGCTCACTGACATTTCCCCTATCTGAAATTCTGATAAATGCCGGAAAAATGACTAAGTCCAAAAAAAAAAATGTTTTCAACTTTTTTCAATTTTACCCACGTGGGATATATATTCTACCCACACACATTTGGAACTCTCCTGGGGTACCCTCACACATATTATTCCCTCATTTAGTGGATATTTTCACAAAAAAGTGAAATTTTCAAAATCCAGAAAATTGGCTGAAAACGACGAAATATCAAGGACTCATCCGGCGAATCGCTCTGGAACTGAAATCGGAACGCTCACTGACATTTCCCCTATCTGAAAGTCTGATAAACGCCGGAAAAATGACTAAGTACAAAAAAATATTTTTGTCAACTTTTTTCAATTTTAACCCTGTGGGATATTTATTCTACCCACACACATTTGGAACTCTCCTGGGGTACCCTCACACATATTATTCCCTCATTTAGTGGATATTTTCACAAAAAAGTGAAATTTTCAAAAATCCAGAAAATTGGCTGAAAACAACTAAATATCAAGGACTCATTGGGCGTATCACTCTGGAACTGAAATCGGAATGCTCACTGACATTTCCCCTATCTGAAAGTCTGATAAGCGCCGGAAAAATGACTAAGTACAAAAAAAAAATAATTTTCAAAATTTTTCAATTTTACCCCCGTGGGATATATATTCTACCCACACACATTTGGAACTCTCCTGGGGTACCCTCACACGTATTATTCCCTCATTTATTGAATATTTTCACAAAAAAGTGAAATTTTCAAAAATCCAGAAAATTGGCTGAAATTGACTAAATATCAAGGACTCATTGGGCGATTCGCTCTGGAACTAAAATCGGAACACTCACTGATATTTCCGCTATCTGAAAGTCTGATAAACGCCAGAAAAATGACTAAGTCAAAAAAAAATTGTTTTTCAACTTTTTTCAATTTTACCCCCGTGGGATATATATTCTACCCACACACATTTGGAACTCTCCTAGGGTACCCTCACACATAATATTCCCTCATTTAGTGGATATTTTCACAAAAAAGTGACATTTTCAAAATCCAGAAAATTGGCTGAAAACGACTAAATATCAAGGTCTCATTGGACGAATCACTCTGGAACTGAAATTGGAATGCTCACTGACATTTCCCCTATCTGAAATTCTGATAAATGCCGGAAAAATGACTAAGTCCAAAAAAAAAATTTTTTCAACTGTTTTCAATTTTACCCCCGTGGGATATATATTCTACCCACACACATTTGGAACTCTCCTGGGGTACCCTCACACATATTATTCCCTCATTTAGTGGATATTTTCACAAAAAAGTTAAATTTTCAAAAATCCAGAAAATTGGCTGAAAACGACTAAATATCAAGGACTGATTGGGCGAATCGCTCTGGAACTGAAATCGGAACGCTCACTGACATTTCCCCTATCTGAAAATCTGATAAACGCCGAAAAAATGACTAAGTCCAAAAAAAAAATTTTTTAAACTTTTTTCAATTTTACCCCCGTGGGATATATATTCTACCCACACACATTTGGAACTCTCCTGGGGTACCCTCACACATATTATTCCCTCATTTAGTGGATATTTTCACAAAAAAGTGAAATTTTCAAAATCCAGAAAATTGGCTGAAAACGACTAAATATCAAGGTCTCATTGGGCGAATCGCTCTGGAATTGAAATCGGAACGCTCACTGACATTTCCCCTATCTGAAATTCTGATAAATGCCGGAAAAATGACTAAGTCCAAAAAAAAAAATGTTTTCAACTTTTTTCAATTTTACCCACGTGGGATATATATTCTACCCACACACATTTGGAACTCTCCTGGGGTACCCTCACACATATTATTCCCTCATTTAGTGGATATTTTCACAAAAAAGTGAAATTTTCAAAATCCAGAAAATTGGCTGAAAACGACGAAATATCAAGGACTCATCCGGCGAATCGCTCTGGAACTGAAATCGGAACGCTCACTGACATTTCCCCTATCTGAAAGTCTGATAAACGCCGGAAAAATGACTAAGTACAAAAAAATATTTTTGTCAACTTTTTTCAATTTTAACCCTGTGGGATATTTATTCTACCCACACACATTTGGAACTCTCCTGGGGTACCCTCACACATATTATTCCCTCATTTAGTGGATATTTTCACAAAAAAGTGAAATTTTCAAAAATCCAGAAAATTGGCTGAAAACAACTAAATATCAAGGACTCATTGGGCGTATCACTCTGGAACTGAAATCGGAATGCTCACTGACATTTCCCCTATCTGAAAGTCTGATAAGCGCCGGAAAAATGACTAAGTACAAAAAAAAAATAATTTTCAAAATTTTTCAATTTTACCCCCGTGGGATATATATTCTACCCACACACATTTGGAACTCTCCTGGGGTACCCTCACACGTATTATTCCCTCATTTATTGAATATTTTCACAAAAAAGTGAAATTTTCAAAAATCCAGAAAATTGGCTGAAATTGACTAAATATCAAGGACTCATTGGGCGATTCGCTCTGGAACTAAAATTGGAACACTCACTGATATTTCCGCTATCTGAAAGTCTGATAAACGCCAGAAAAATGACTAAGTCAAAAAAAAATTTTTTTTCAACTTTTTTCAATTTTACCCCCGTGGGATATGTATTCTACCCACACACATTTGGAACTCTCCTAGGGTACCCTCACACATAATATTCCCTCATTTAGTGGATATTTTCACAAAAAAGTGACATTTTCAAAATCCAGAAAATTGGCTGAAAACGATTAAATATCAAGGTCTCATTGGACGAATCACTCTGGAACTGAAATTGGAATGCTCACTGACATTTCCCCTATCTGAAATTCTGATAAACGCCGGAAAAATGACTAAGTCCAAAAAAAATATTTTTTCAACTTTTTTCAATTTTACCCCCGTGGGATATATATTCTACCCACACACATTTGGAACTCTCCTGGGGTACCCTCACACATATTATTCCCTCATTTAGTGGATATTTTCACAAAAAAGTGAAATTTTCAAAATCCAGAAAATTGGCTGAAAACGACGAAATATCAAGGATTCATCCAGCGAATCGCTCTGGAACTGAAATGCGAACGCTCACTGACATTTCCCCTATCTGAAAGTCTGATAAATGCCGGAAAAATGACTAAGTTCAAAAAAAAAAATTTTTCAACTTTTTTCAATTTTACCCCCGTGGGATATATATTCTACCCACACACATTTGGAACTCTCCTGGGGTACCCTCACACGTATTATTCCCTCATTTAATGAATATTTTCACAAAAAAGTGAAATTTTCAAAAATCCAGAAAATTGGCTGAAAACGACTAAATATCAAGGACTCATTGGTCGATTCGCTCTGGAACTGAAATCGTAACGCTCACTGACATTTCCCCTATCTGAAAGTCTGATAAACGCCGGAAAAATGACTAAGTACAAAAAAAAAATGTTTTCAACCTTTTTCAATTTTAACCCTGTGGGATATATATTCTACCCACACACATTTGTTACTCTCCTGGGGTACCCTCACACATATTATTCCCTCATTTAATGAATATTTTCACAAAAAAGTGAAATTTTCAAAAATCCAGAAAATTGGCTGAAAACGACTAAATATCAAGGACTCATTGGGCGATTCGCTCTGGAACTGAAATCGGAATGCTCACTGACGTTTCCACTATCTGAAAGTCTGATAAACGCCAGAAAAATGACTAAGTCCAAAAAAAAAATTTTTTTCAACTTTTTTCAGTTTTACCCCCGTGGGATATATATTCTACCCACACACATTTGGAACTCTCCTGGGGTACCCTCACACATATTATTCCCTCATTTAATGAATATTTTCACAAAAAAGTGAAATTTTCAAAAATCCAGAAAATCGGCTGAAAACGACTAAATATCAAGGACTCATTGGGCGATTCGCTCTGGAACTGAAATCGGAACGCTCACTGACGTTTCCGCTATCTGAAAGTCTGATAAACGCCAGAAAAATGACTAAGTCCAAAAAAAAAATTTTTCAACTTTTTTCAATTTTACCCCCGTAGGATATATATTCTACCCACACACATTTGGAACTCTCCTGGGGTACCCTCACACATATTATTCCCTCATTTAGTGGATATTTTCACAAAAAAGTGAAATTTTCAAAAATTCTGAAAATTGGCTGAAAACGATGAAATATCAAGGACTCATCCGGCGAGTCGCTCTGGAACTGAAATCGGAACGCTCACTGACATTTCCCCTATCTGAAAGTCGGATAAACGCCGGAAAAATGACTAAGTAAAAAAAAAAATTTTTTTTCAAACTTTTTCAATTTTAACCCTGTGGGATATATATTCTACCCACACACATTTGGAACTCTCCTAGGGTACCCTCACACATATTATTCCCTCATTTAGTGGGTATTTTCACAAAAAAGTGAAATTTTCAAAAATCCAGAAAATTGGCTGAAAACGACTAAATATGAAGGACTCATTGGGTGAATCGCTCTAGAACTGAAATCGGAACGCTCACTGACATTTCCCCTATCTGAAAGTCTGATAAATGCCGTAAAAATGACTAAGTAAAAAAAAAAAAAAATTTTCAACTTTTTTCAATTTTACCCCCGTGGGATATATATTCTACCCACACACATTTGGAACTCTCCTGGGGTACCCTCACACATATTATTCCCTCATTTAGTGGATATTTTCACAAAAAAGTGAAATTTTCAAATATCCAGAAAATTGGCTGAAAACGACTAAATATGAAGGACTCATTGGGCGAATCGCTCTGGAACTGAAATCGGAACGGTCACTGGCATTTCCCCTATCTGAAATTCTGATAAACGCCGGAAAAATGACTAAGTCCAAAAAAAATTTTTTTTTAACTTTTTTCAATTTTAACCCTGTGGGATATTTATTCTACCCACACACATTTGGAACTCTCCTGGGGTACCCTCACACATATTATTCCCTCATTTAGTGGATATTTTCTCAAAAAAGTGAAATTTTCAAAAATTCAGAAAATTGCCTGAAAACGACGAAATATCAAGGACTGATTGGGCGAATCGCTCTGGAACTGAAATCGGAACGCTCACTGACATTTCCCCTATCTGAAAATCTGATAAACGCCGGAAAAATGACTAAATCCCCCCAAAAAAATTTTTTCAACTTTTTTCAATTTTACCCCCGTGGGATATACAGTGCCTACAAGTAGTATTCAACCCCCTGCAGATTTAGCTGGTTGACACATGCGGAATTAACTTGGCATTGTGACATTTGTACTGTAGATCAGCCTGGAAGTGGGAAATGCACTGCAGCAAAATTTTTTTTTTTTTTTTTTTTAAAAAACGTTAAAAGTTAATTCAGAGTGTAATTTATTATTCAACCCCTCAAACCACAAGAATTCTGTTTGGTCCCCCTAAAGTATTAAGAAGTAGTTCAGGCACCAAGAATAATGAGCTTCACATGTGTGGATTAAAGATCTCTTTTGCCAGCCTTTTCTGACTATTTAAGACCCTCCCCAAACTTGTGAACAGCACTCAGACATGGTCAACATGGGAAAGACAAAGGAGCATTCCAAGGCCATCAGAGACAAGGTCGTGGAGGGACACAAGGCTGGCAAGGGGTACAAAACCCTTTCCAAGGAGTTGGGCCTACCTGTCTCCACTAATGGGAGCATCATCCGTAAGTGGAAGGCTTATGGAACTACTGTTAGCCTTCCACGGCCTGGACAGCCTTTGAAAGTGTCCTCCCGTGCCGAGGCCAGGCTTGTCCGAAGAGTCAAGGCTAACCCAAGGACAACAAGGAAGGAGCTCTGGGAAGATCTCATGGCAGTGGGGACATTGGTTTCAGTCAATACCATAAGTAACGTACTCCACCGCAATGGTCTCCGTTCCAGACGAGCCTGTATGGTACCTTTACTTTCAAAGCGTCATGTCAAGGCTCGTCTACATCACTTGGAGGACTCATGATCACTTGGAGGACTCTGAGACAGACTGGTTGAAGATTCTATGGTCTGATGAAACCAAGATCGAGATCTTTGGTGCCAACCACACACGTGACGTTTGGAGACTGGATGGCACTGCATACGACCCCAAGAATACCATCCCTACAGTCAAGCATGGTGGTGGCAGCATCATGCTGTGGGGCTGTTTCTCAGCCAAGGGGCCTGGCCATCTGGTCCGCATCCATGGGAAAATGGATAGCACGGCCTACCTGGAGATTTTGGCCAAGAACCTCTGCTCCTCCATCAAGGATCTTAAGATGGGTCGCAATTTCATCTTCCAACAAGACAACGACCCAAAGCACACAGCCAAGAAAACCAAGGCCTGGTTCAAGAGGGAAAAAGTCAAGGTGTTGGAGTGGCCTAGTCAGTCTCCTGACCTTAACCCAATTGAAAACTTGTGGAAGGAGCTCAAGAATAAAGTCCACATGAGACACCCAAAGAACCTAGATAACTTGGAGAAGATCTGCATGGAGGAGTGGGCCAAGATAACTCCACAGACCTGTGCCGGCCTGATCAGGTCTTATAAAAGACGATTATTAGCTGTAATTGCAAACAAGGGTTATTCCACATAATATTAAACATAGGGGTTGTATAATAATTGACCCACACTTTTATGTTTAAAATGTAATAAAATTCAACTGAGCAACATAACTTTTTGGTTTGTAAGATTTATACTTCTGTTCATAAAACCTACTCTCGTTTGCAGTTTGAAGGCTCTAACTTATTTGCATCTTATCAAACCAGCTAAATCTGCAGGGGGTTGAATACTACTTGTAGGCACTGTATATTCTACCCACACACATTTGGAACTCTCCTGGGGTACCCTCACACATATTATTCCCTCATTTAGTGGATATTTTCACAAAAAAAGTGAAATTTTCAAAAATCCAGAAAATTGGCTGAAAACGACTAAATAGCAAGGACTCATTGGGCGAATCGCTCTGGAACTGAAATCGTAATGATCACTGACATTTCCCCTATCTGAAAGTCTGATAAACGCCGGAAAAATGACTAAATCCCCAAAAAAATATTTTTTCAACTTTTTTAAATTTTACCCCCGTGGAATATATATTCTACCCACACACATTTGGAACTCTCCTGGGGTACCCTCACACATATTATTTCCTCATTTAGTGGATATTTTCACAAAAAAGTGAAATTTTCAAAATCCAGAAAATTGCCTGAAAACGACTAAATATCAAGGACTCATTGGGCGAATCGCTCTGGAACTGGAATCGGAACGCTCACTGATATTTTCCCTATCTGAAAGTCTGATAAACGCCGGAAAAATGACTAAATCCAAAAAAAAACATTTTTTCAACTTTTTTCAATTTTACCTCCGTGGGATATATATTCTACCCACACACATTTGGAACTCTCCTGGGGTACCCTCACACATATTATTCCTTCATTTAGTGGATATTTTCACAAAAAAGTGAAATTTTCAAAAATTCAGAAAATTGGCTGAAAACGACTAAATATCAAGAACTCATTGGGCGAATCGCTCAGGAACTGAAATCGGAATGCTCACTGACATTTCCTCTATCTGAAAGTCTGATAAACGCCGGAAAAATGACTAAGTCCAAAAAAAATATTTTTTTTACTTTTTTCAATTTTACCCCGGTGGGATATATATTCTACCCACACACATTTGGAACTCTCCTGGGGTACCGTCACATATATTATTCCCTCATTTAGTGGATATTTTCACAAAAAGTGAAATTTTCAAAAATTATGAAAATTGGCTGAAAGCGACTAAATATCAAGGACTCATTGGGCGAATCGCTCTGGAACTGAAATCGGAACGCTCACTGACATTTCTGCTATCTGAAAGTCTTATAAACGACGGAAAAATGACTAAGTCCAAAAAAATTTTTTTTAAACTTTTTTCAATTTTACACCCATGGGATATATATTCTACCCACACACATTTGGAACTGTTATGGGGTAACCTCACACATATTATTCCCTCATTTAGTGGATATTTTCACAAAAAAGTGAAATTTTCAAAAATTCAGAAAATTGGCTGAAAACGACGAAATATCAAGGACTCATTGGGATAATCGCTCTGGAACTGAAATCGGAACGCTCACTGACATTTCCCCTATCTGAAAATCTGAATAACGCCGGAAAAATGACTAAGTCAAAAAAAATTTTTTTCCAACTTTTTTCAATTTTACCCCCATAGGATATATTCTACCCACACACATTTGTAACTCTCCTGGGGTACCCACACACATATTATTCCATCATTTAGTGGATATTTTCACAAAAAAGTGAAATTTTCAAAAACCAGAAAATTGGCTGAAAACGACTAAATATCAAGGACTCATTGGGCGAATCGCTCTGGAACTGAAATCGGAACGCTCACTGACATTTCCCCTATCTCAAAGTCTGATAATCACCGGAAAAATGACTAAGTCCAAAAAAAAATTTTTTTCAACTTTTTCCATTTTACCCCCGTGCTATATATATTCTACCCACACACATTTGGAACTCTCCTGGGTTACCCTCACACATATTATTCCATCATTTAGTGGATATTTTCACAAAAAAGTGAAATTTTCAAAAATCCAGAAAATTGGCTGAAAACGACTAAATATCAAGGACTCATTGGGCGAATCGCTCTGGAACTGAAATCGGAATGCTCACTGACATTTCCCCTATCTGAAAGTCTGATAAACGCCGGAAAAATGACTAAGTACAAAAAAAAATTTTTTTCAACTTTTTTCAATTTTAACCTTGTGGGATATATATTCTACCCACACACATTTGGAACTCTCCTGGGGTAACCTCACACATATTATTCCCTCATTTAGTGGATATTTTAAAAAAAAAGTGAAATTTTCAAAAATCCAGAAAATTGCCTGAAAACGATGAAATATCAAGGACTCAATGGGCGAATCGCTCTGGAACTGAAATCGGAATGCTCACTGACATTTCCCCTATCTGAAAGTCTGATAAACGCCGGAAAAATGATTAAGTACAAAAAAAAATTTTTTTTCAACTTTTTTCAATTTTAACCTTGTGGGATATATATTCTACCAACACACAATTGGAACTCTAATGGGTTACCCTCACACATATTATTCCCTCATTTAGTGGATATTTTCACAAAAAAGTGAAATTTTCAAAAATCCAGAAAATTGCCTGAAAACGACTAAATATCAACGACTCATTGGGCAAATCGCTATGGAACTGAAATCGGAATGCTCACTGACATTTCCCCTATCTGAAAGTCTTATAAGTGCCGGAAAAATGACTAAGTAAAAAACAAAATTTTTTTCAACCTTTTCCATTTTACCCCCTTGCTATATATATTCTACCCACACACATTTGGAACTCTCCTGGGGTACCCTCACACATATTATTCCCTCATTTAGTGGATATTTTTACAAAAAAGTGACATTTTCAAAAATCCAGAAAATTGGCTGAAAACGACTAAATATCAAGGACTCATTGGGCGAATCGCTCTGGAACTGAAATTGGAATGCTCACTGACATTTCCCCTATCTGAAAGTCTGATAAACGCCGGAAAAATGACTAAGTCCAAAAAAATATTTTTTTTAACTTTTTTCAATTTTACCCCCGTGGGATATGTATTCTACCCACACACATTTGGAACTCTCCTGGGGTACCCTCACACATATTATTCCGTCATTTAGTGGATATTTTCACAAAAAAGTGAAATTTTCAAAAATCCAGAAAATTGGCTGAAAACGACAAAATATAAAGGACTCATTGGGCGAATCGCTCTGGAATTGAAATCGGAACGCTCACTGACATTTCCGCTATCTCAAAGTCTGATAAACGCCAGAAAAATGACTAAGTCCACAAAAATTTTTTTTCAACTATTTCCATTTTACCCCCGTGCTATATATATTCTACCCACACACATTTGGAACTCTCCTGGGGTACCCTCACACATATCATTCCCTCATTTAGTGGATATTTTCACAAAAAAGTAAAATGTTCAAAAATCCAGAAAATTGGCTGAAAACGACGAAATATCAAGGACTCATTGGGCGAATCGCTCTGGAAATGAAATCGGAATGCTCACTGACATTTCCCCTATCTGAAAGTCTGATAAACGTTGGAAAAATGACTAAGTCCAAAAAAAAATTTTTTTAAACTTTTTTCAATTTTAACCCTGTGTGATATATATTCTACCCACACACATTTGGAACTCTCCTCGGGTAACCTCACACATATTATTCCCTCATTTAGTGGATATTTTCACAAAAAAGTGAAATTTTCAAAAATCCAGAAAATTGGCTGAAAACGACTAAATATCAAGGACTCATTGGGCGAATCGCTCTGGAACTGAAATCGGAATGCTCACTTACATTTCCCCTATCTGAAAGTCTGATAAATGCCAGAAAAATGACTAAATCCAAAAAAAAAAAAAATCAACTTTTTTCAATTTTACCCCCGTGAGATATATATTCTACCCACACACATTTGGAACTCTCCTGGGGTACCCTCACACATATTATGCCCTCATTTAGTGGATATTTTCACAAAAAAGTGCAATTTTCAACAATACAGAAAATTGGCTCTAAACGACTAAATATCAAGGACTCATTGGGCGAATTGCTCTGGAACTAAAATCGGAATGCTCACTGACATTTCTGCTATCTGAAAGTCTGATAAACGCCGGAAAAATGACTAAGTCCAAAAAAAAATTTTTTCAACTTTTTTCAATTTTACCCCCATGGGATATATATTCTACCCACACACATTTGGAACTGTTATGGGGTAACCTCACACATATTATTCCCTCATTTAGTGGATATTTTCACAAAAAAGTGAAATTTTCAAAAATCCAGAAAATTGGCTGAAAACGACTAAATATCAAGGACTCATTGGGCGAATCGCTCTGGAACTAATATCGGAAGGCTCACTGACATTTCCCCTATCTGAAAGTCTGATAAACGCCGGAAAAATGACTAAATCCAAAAAAAAATAATTTTTCAACTTTTTTCAATTTTACCCCCGTGGGATATATATTCTACCCACACACATTTGGAACTCTCCTGGGGTAACCTCACACATATTATTCCCTCATTTAGTGGATATTTTCACAAAAAAGTGAAATTTTCAAAAATCCAGAAAATTGGCTGAAAACGACTAAATATCAAGGACTCATTGGGCGAATCGCTCTGGAACTGAAATGGGAACGCTCACTGACATTTCCCCTATCTGAAAGTCTAATAAACGCCGGAAAAATGACTAAGTCCAAAAAAAAATTTTTTTCAACTTTTTTCAATTTTACCCCGTGGGATATATATTCTACCCACACACATTTGGAACTCTCCTGGGGTACCCTCACACATATTATTCCCTCATTTAGTGGATATTTTCACAAAAAAGTGAAATTTTAAAAAATTCAGAAAATTGCTTGAAAACAAAGAAATATCAAGGATTCATTGGGCGAATCGCTCTGGAACTGAAATCGGAACGCTCACTGACTTTTCCCCTATCTGAAAATCTGATTAATGCCGGAAAAATGACTAAGTCAAAAAAATTTTTTTTTCAACTTTTTTCAATTTTACCCCCATAGGATATATTCTACCCACACACATTTGGAACTCTCCTGGGGTACCCTCACACATATTATTCCATCATTTAGTGGATATTTTCACAAAAAAGTGAAATTTTCAAAAACCAGAAAATTTGCTGAAAACGACTAAATATCAAGGACTCATTGGGCGAATCGCTCTGGAACTGAAATCGGAATGCTCACTGACATTTCCCCTATCTGAAAGTCTGATAAACGCCGGAAAAATGACTAAGTCCAAAAAAAAAAATTTTTTCAACTTTTTTCAATTTTAATCTTGTGGGATATATATTCTACCCACACACATTTGGAACTCTCCTGGGGTAACCTCACACATATTATTCCCTCATTTAGTGGATATTTTCACAAAAAAGTGAAATTTTCAAAAATTCAGAAAATTGCTTGAAAATGACGAAATATCAAAGACTCATTGGGCGAATCGCTCTGGAACTGAAATCAGAATGCTCACTGACATTTCCCCTATCTGAAAGTCTGATAAACGCCGGAAAAATGATTAAGTACAAAAAAAAATTTTTTTTCAACTTTTTCCATTTTACCCCCGTGCTATATATATTCTACCCACACACATTTGGAACTCTCCTGGGGTACCCTCACACATATCATTTCCTCATTTAGTGGACATTTTCACAAAAAAGTAAAATTTTCAAAAATCCAGAAAATTGGCTGAAAACTATGAAATATCAAGGACTTATTGGGCGAATCGCTCTGGAACTGAAATCGGAACGCTCACTGACATTTCCCCTATCTGAAAGTCTGATAAACACCGGAAAAATGACTAAGTCCAAAAAAAAAATTTTTTCAACTTTTTTCAATTTTAACCTTGTGGGATATATATTCTACCCAAACACATTTGGAACTCTCCTGGGGTAACCTCACACATATTATTCCCTCATTTAGTGGATATTTTCACAAAAAAGTGAAATTTTCCAAAATCCAGAAATTTGATTGAAAACGACGAAATATCAAGGACTCATTGGGCGAATCGCTCTGGAACTGAAATCAGAATGCTCACTGACATTTCCCCTATCTGAAAGTCTGATAAACGCCGGAAAAATGATTAAGTACAAAAAAAAATTTTTTTTTCAACTTTTTTCAATTTTAACCTTGTGGGATATATATTCTACCCACACACATTTGGAACTCTCCTGGGGTAACCTCACACATATTATTCCCTCATTTAGTGGATATTTTCACAAAAAAGTGAAATTTTCAAAAATCCAGAAAATTGGCTGAAAACGACTAAATATCAAGGACTCATTGGGCGAATCGCTCTGGAACTGAAATGGGAACGCTCACTGACATTTCCCCTATCTGAAAGTCTAATAAACGCCGGAAAAATGACTAAGTCCAAAAAAAAATTGTTTTCAACTTTTTTCAATTTTACCCCGTGGGATATATATTCTACCCACACACATTTGGAACTCTCCTGGGGTACCCTCACACATATTATTCCCTCATTTAGTGGATATTTTCACAAAAAAGTGAAATTTTAAAAAATTCAGAAAATTGCTTGAAAACGACGAAATATCAAGGACTCATTGGGCGAATCGCTCTGGAACTGAAATCGGAACGCTCACTGACATTTCCCCTATCTGAAAATCTGATTAACGCCGGAAAAATGACTAAGTCAAAAAAAATTTTTTTAAACTTTTTTCAATTTTACCCCCATAGGATATATTCTACCCACACACATTTGGAACTCTCCTGGGGTACCCTCACACATATTATTCCCTCATTTAGTGGATATTTTCACAAAAAAGTGAAATTTTCAAAAATCCAGAAAATTGCCTGAAAACGACGAAATATCAAGGACTCATTGGGCGAATCGCTCTGGAACTGAAATCGGAATGCTCACTGACATTTCCCCTATCTGAAAGTCTGATAAACGCCGGAAAAATGATTAAGTACAAAAAAAAAATTTTTTTCAACTTTTTTCAATTTTACCCCCGTGGGATATATAATCTATCCACACACATTTTGAACTCTCCTGGGGTCCCCTCACACATATTATTCCTTCATTTAGTGGATATTTTCACAAAAAAGTGAAATTTTCAAAAATCCAAAATATTGGCTGAAAACGACTAAATATTAAGGACTCATTGGGCGAATCGCTCTGGAACTGAAATCGGAATGCTCACTGACATTTCCCCTATCTGAAAGTCTGATAAACGTCGGAAAAATGACTACGTCCAAAAAAAAAATTGTTCAGCTTTTTTCAATTTTACCCCCGTGGGATATATATTCTACCCACACACATTTGGAACTCTCCTGGGGTACCCTCACACATATTATTCCCTCATTTAGTGGATATTTTCCCAAAAAAGTGAAATTTTCAAAAATACAAAATATTGGCTGAAAACGACTAAATATCCAGGACTCATTGGGCGAATCGCTCTGGAACTGAAATCGGAACGCTCACTGATATTTGCACTATCTGAAAGTCTGATAAACGCCGGAAAAATGTCTAAGTCCAAAAAAAAAATGTTTTTCAACTTTTTTCAATTTTACCCCCATGGGATATATATTCTACCCACACACATTTGGAACTCTCCTGGGTTACCCTCACACATATTATTCCCTCATTCAGTGGATATTTTCACAAAAAAGTGAAATTTTCAAAAATCCAGAAAATTGGCTGAAAACGACTAAAGATCAAGGACACATTGGGTGAATCGCTCTGGAACTGAAATTGGAATGCTCACTGACAATTCCCCTATCTGAAAGTCTGATAAACGCCGGAAAAATGACTAAGTCCAAAAAAAAATTTTTTTAAACATTTTTCAATTTTACCCCCGTGGGATATATATTCTACCCACACACATTTGGAACTCTCCTGGGGTAACCTCACACATATTATTCCCTCATTTAGTGGATATTTTCACAAAAAAGTGAAATTTTCAAAAATCCAGAAAATTGCTTGAAAACGACTAATTATCAAGGACTCATTGGGCGAATCGCTCTGGAACTGAAATCGGAATGTTCACTGACATTTCCACTATCTGAAAGTCCGATAAAAGCCGGAAAAATGACTAAGTACAAAAAAAAAATTTTTTTCAACTATTTTCAATTTTAACCCTGTGGGATATATATTCTACCCACACACATTTGGAACTCTCCTGGGTTAACCTCACACGTATTATTCCCTCATTTAGTGGATATTTTCACAAAAAAGTGAAATTTTCAAAAATACAGAAAATTGCCTGAAAACAACTAAATATCAAGGACTCATTGGGCGAATCGGTCTGGAACTGAAATCGGAATGCTCACTTACATTTCCCCTATCTGAAAATCTGATAAATGCCAGAAAAATGACTAAATCCAAAAAAAAAATATTTCAACTTTTTTCAATTTTACCCCCGTGGGATATATATTCTACCCACACATATTTGGAACTCTCCAGGGGTACCCTCACACATATTATTCCCTCACTTAGTGGATATTTTCACAAAAAAGTGAAATTTTCAAAAATCCAGAAAATTAGCTGAAAACGACGAAATATCAAGGACTCATTGGGCGAATCGCTCTGGAACTGAAATCGGAACGCTCACTGACATTTCCCCTATCTGAAAGTCTGATAAACGCCGGAAAAATGACTAAGTCCAAAAAAAAATTTTTTTAAACATTTTTCAATTTTACCCCCGTGGGATATATATTCTACCCACACACATTTGGAACTCTCCTGGGGTAACCTCACACATATTATTCCCTCATTTAGTGGATATTTTCACAAAAAAGTGAAATTTTCAAAAATCCAGAAAATTGCTTGAAAACGACTAATTATCAAGGACTCATTGGGCGAATCGCTCTGGAACTGAAATCGGAACGCTCACTGACATTTCCCCTATCTGAAAGTCTGATAAACGCCGGAAAAATGACTAAGTCCAAAAAAAAAATTTTTTCAACTTTTTTCAATTTTAACCCTGTGGGATATATATTCTACCCACACACATTTGGATCTCTCCTGGGGTAACCTCACACATATTATTCCCTCATTTAGTGGATATTTTCACAAAAAAGTGAAATTTTCAAAAATCCAGAAAATTGGCTGAAAACGACTAAATATCAAGGACTCATTGGGCAAATCGTTCTGGAACTGAAATCGGAATGCTCACTTACATTTCCCCTATCTGAAAGTCTGATAAATGCCAGAAAAATGAGTAAATCCAAAAAAAAAAAAATTTAAACTTTTTTAAATTTTACCCCCGTGGGATATATATTCTACCCACACACATTTGGAACTCTCCTGGGGTACCCTCACACAAATTATTCCCTCATGTAGTGGATATTTTCACAAAAAAGTGAAATATTTCAAAAATCCAGAAAATTGCCTGAAAACGACTAAATATCAAGGACTCATTGGGTGAATCGCTCTGGAACTGAAATCGGAATGCTCACTTACATTTCCCCTATCTGAAAATCTGATAAATGCCAGAAAAATGACTAAATCCAAAAAAAAAATATTTCAACATTTTTCAATTTTACCCCCGTGGGATATATATTCTACCCACACACATTTGGAACTCTCCTGGGGTACCCTCACACATATTATTCCCTCATTTAGTGGATATTTTCACAAAAAAGTGAAATTTTCAAAAATCCAGAAAATTAGCTGAAAACCACGAAATATCAAGGACTCATTGTTCGAATCGCTCTGGAACTGAAATCAGAATGCTCACTTACATTTCCCCTATCTGAAAGTCTGATAAACGCCAGAAAAATGACTAAGTACAAAAAAAAATTTTTTTTCAACTTTTTTCAATTTTAACCCTGTGGGATATATATTCTACCCACACACATTTGGAACTCTCCTGGGGTACCCTCACACATATTATTCCCTCATTTAGTGGATATTTTCACAAAAAAGAGAAATTTTCAAAAATCCAGAAAATTGGCTGAAAACGACTAAATATCAAGGACTCATTGGGTGAATCGCTCTGGAACTGAAATTGGAATGCTCACTGACATTTCCCCTATCTGAAAGTCTGATAAACGCCGGAAAAATGACTAAGTCCAAAAAAAAAAAATTTAAACTTTTTTCAATTTTACCCCCGTGGGATATATATTCTACCCACACACATTTGGAACTCTCCTGGGGTACCCTCACACATATTATTCCCTCATGTAGTGGATATTTTCACAAAAATGTGAAATATTTCAAAAATCCAGAAAATTGCCTGAAAACGACTAAATATCAAGGACTCATTGGGCGAATCGCTCTGGAACTGAAATCAGAATGCTCACTGACATTTCCCCTATCTGAAAGTCTGATAAACGCCGGAAAAATGACTAAGTACAAAAAAAAAATTTTTTTTCAACTATTTTCAATTTTAACCCTGTGGGATATATATTCTACCCACACACATTTGGATCTCTCCTGGGGTAACCTCACACATATTATTCCCTCATTTAGTGGATATTTTCACAAAAAAGTGAAATTTTCAAAAAGCCAGAAAATTGCCTGAAAACGACTAAATATCAAAGACTCATTGGGCGAATCGCTCTGGAACTGAAATCGGAATGCTCACTTACATTTCCCCTATCTGAAAGTCTGATAAATGCCAGAAAAATGACTAAATCCAAAAAAAAAAATATTTCAACTTTTTTCAATTTTACCCCCGTGGGATATATATTCTACCACACACATTTGGAACTCTCCTGGGGTACCCTCACACATATTATTCCCTCATGTAGTGGATATTTTCACAAAAATGTGAAATATTTCAAAAATCCAGAAAATTGCCTGAAAACGACTAAATATCAAGGACTCATTGGGCGAATCGCTCTGGAACTGAAATCAGAATGCTCACTGACATTTCCCCTATCTGAAAGTCTGATAAACGCCGGAAAAATGACTAAGTACAAAAAAAAATTTTTTTTCAACTTTTTTCAATTTTAACCCTGTGGGATATATATTCTACCCACACACATTTGGATCTCTCCTGGGGTAACCTCACACATATTATTCCCTCATTTAGTGGATATTTTCACAAAAAAGTGAAATTTTCAAAAAGCCAGAAAATTGCCTGAAAACGACTAAATATCAAGGACTCATTGGGCGAATCGCTCTGGAACTGAAATCGGAATGCTCACTTACATTTCCCCTATCTGAAAGTCTGATAAATGCCAGAAAAATGACTAAATCCAAAAAAAAAAATATTTAAACTTTTTTCAATTTTACCCCCGTGGGATATATATTCTACCCACACACATTTGGAACTCTCCTGGGGTACCCTCACACATATTATTCCCTCATTTAGTGGATATTTTCACAAAAAAGTGAAATTTTCAAAAATCCAGAAAATTGGCTGAAAACGACTAAATATCAAGGACTCATTGGGCGAATCGCTCTGGAACTGAAATCGGAACGCTCACTGACATTTCCCGTATGTGAAAGTCTGATAAACGCCGGAAATATGACTAAGTCCAAAAAAAAAATTTTTTCAACTTTTTTCAATTTTACCCCCGTGGGATATATATTCTACCCACACACATTTGGAACTCTCCTGGGGTACCCTCACACATATTATTCCCTCATTTAGTGAATATTTTCACAAAAAAGTGAAATTTTCAAAAATCCAGAAAATTGGCTGAAAACGACTAAATATCAAGGACTCATTGGGCGAATCGCTCTGGAACTGAAATCGGAATGCTCACTTACATTTCCCCTATCTGAAAGTCTGATAAATGCCAGAAAAATGACTAAATCCAAAAAAAAAAATATTTCAACTATTTTCAATTTTACCCCCGTGGGATATATATTCTACCCACACACATTTGGAACTCTCCTGGGGTAACCTCACACATATTATTCCCTCATTTAGTGGATATTTTCACAAAAAAGTGAAATTTTCAAAAATCCAGAAAATTGGCTGAAAACGACTAAATATCACGGACTCATTGGGCGAATCGCTCTGGAACTGAAATCGGAATGCTCACTGACATTTCCCCTATCTGAAAGTCTGATAAACGCCGGAAAAATGACTAAGTACAAAAAAAAAATTTTTTTCAACTATTTTCAATTTTAACCCTGTGGGATATATATTCTACCCACACACATTTGGATCTCTCCTGGGGTAACCTCACACATATTATTCCCTCATTTAGTGGATATTTTCACAAAAAATTGAAATTTTCAAAAATCCAGAAAATTGCCTGAAAACGACTAAATATCAAGGACTCATTGGGCGAATCGCTCTGGAACTGAAATCGGAATGCTCACTGACATTTCCCCTATCTGAAAGTCTGATAAAAGCCGGAAAAATGACTAAGTCCAAAAAAAAAATATTTAAACTTTTTTCAATTTTACCCCCATGGGATATATATTCTACCCACACACATTTGGAACTCTCCTGGGGTACCCTCACACATATTATTCCCTCATTTAGTGGATATTTTCACAAAAAAGTGAAATTTTCAAAAATCCAGAAAATTGCCTGAAAACGACTAAATATCAAGGACTCATTGGGCGAATCGCTCTGGAACTGAAATCGGAATGCTCACTGACATTTCCCCTATCTGAAAGTCTGATAAACGCCGGAAAAATGACTAAGTACAAAAAAAAAATTTTTTTCAACTATTTTCAATTTTAACCCTGTGGGATATATATTCTACCCACACACATTTGGATCTCTCCTGGGGTAACCTCACACATATTATTCCCTCATTTAGTGGATATTTTCACAAAAAATTGAAATTTTCAAAAATCCAGAAAATTGCCTGAAAACGACTAAATATCAAGGACTCATTGGGCGAATCGCTCTGGAACTGAAATCGGAATGCTCACTGACATTTCCCCTATCTGAAAGTCTGATAAACGCCGGAAAAATGACTAAGTCCAAAAAAAAAATATTTAAACTTTTTTCAATTTTACCCCCGTGGGATATATATACTACCCACACACATTTGGAACTCTCCTGGGGTACCCTCACACATATTATTCCCTCATTTAGTGGATATTTTCACAAAAAAGTGAAATTTTCAAAAATCCAGAAAATTGCCTGAAAACGACTAAATATCAAGGACTCATTGGGCGAATCGCTCTGGAACTGAAATCGGAATGCTCACTGACATTTCCCCTATCTGAAAGTCTGATAAACGCCGGAAAAATGACTAAGTACAAAAAAAAAAATTTTTTCAACTATTTTCAATTTTAACCCTGTGGGATATATATTCTACCCACACACATTTGGATCTCTCCTGGGGTAACCTCACACATATTATTCCCTCATTTAGTGGATATTTTTACAAAAAATTGAAATTTTCAAAAATCCAGAAAATTGCCTGAAAACGACTAAATATCAAGGACTCATTGGGCGAATCGCTCTGGAACTGAAATCGGAATGCTCACTGACATTTCCCCTATCTGAAAGTCTGATAAACGCCGGAAAAATGACTAAGTCCAAAAAAAAAAAATTTAAACTTTTTTCAATTTTACCCCCGTGGGATATATATTCTACCCACACACATTTGGAACTCTCCTGGGGTACCCTCACACATATTATTCCCTCATTTAGTGGATATTTTCACAAAAAAGTGAAATTTTCAAAAATCCAGAAAATTGCCTGAAAACGACTAAATATCAAGGACTCATTGGGCGAATCGCTCTGGAACTGAAATCGGAATGCTCACTGACATTTCCCCTATCTGAAAGTCTGATAAACGCCGGAAAAATGACTAAGTACAAAAAAAAAATTTTTTTTCAACTATTTTCAATTTTAACCCTGTGGGATATTAACCCTGTGGGATATATATTCTACCCACACACATTTGGATCTCTCCTGGGGTAACCTCACACATATTATTCCCTCATTTAGTGGATATTTTCACAAAAAATTGAAATTTTCAAAAATCCAGAAAATTGCCTGAAAACGACTAAATATCAAGGACTCATTGGGCGAATCGCTCTGGAACTGAAATCGGAAAGCTCACTGACATTTCCCCTATCTGAAAGTCTGATAAACGCCGGAAAAATGACTAAGTCCAAAAAAAAAATATTTAAACTTTTTTCAATTTTACCCCCGTGGGATATATATACTACCCACACACATTTGGAACTCTCCTGGGGTACCCTCACACATATTATTCCCTCATTTAGTGGATATTTTCACAAAAAAGTGAAATTTTCAAAAATCCAGAAAATTGCCTGAAAACGACTAAATATCAAGGACTCATTGGGCGAATCGCTCTGGAACTGAAATCGGAATGCTCACTGACATTTCCCCTATCTGAAAGTCTGATAAACGCCAGAAAAATGACTAAGTACAAAAAAAAAAATTTTTTCAACTATTTTCAATTTTAACCCTGTGGGATATATATTCTACCCACACACATTTGGATCTCTCCTGGGGTAACCTCACACATATTATTCCCTCATTTAGTGGATATTTTTACAAAAAATTGAAATTTTCAAAAATCCAGAAAATTGCCTGAAAACGACTAAATATCAAGGACTCATTGGGCGAATCGCTCTGGAACTGAAATCGGAATGCTCACTGACATTTCCCCTATCTGAAAGTCTGATAAACGCCGGAAAAATGACTAAGTCCAAAAAAAAAATATTTAAACTTTTTTCAATTTTACCCCCGTGGGATATATATTCTACCCACACACATTTGGAACTCTCCTGGGGTACCCTCACACATATTATTCCCTCATTTAGTGGATATTTTCACAAAAAAGTGAAATTTTCAAAAATCCAGAAAATTGCTTGAAAACGACTAATTATCAAGGACTCATTGGGCGAATCGCTCTGGAACTGAAATCGGAACGCTCACTGACATTTCCCCTATCTGAAAGTCTGATAAACGCCGGAAAAATGACTAAGTCCAAAAAAAAAATTTTTTCAACTTTTTTCAATTTTAACCCTGTGGGATATATATTCTACCCACACACATTTGGATCTCTCCTGGGGTAACCTCACACATATTATTCCCTCATTTAGTGGATATTTTCACAAAAAAGTGAAATTTTCAAAAATCCAGAAAATTGGCTGAAAACGACTAAATATCAAGGACTCATTGGGCAAATCGTTCTGGAACTGAAATCGGAATGCTCACTTACATTTCCCCTATCTGAAAGTCTGATAAATGCCAGAAAAATGAGTAAATCCAAAAAAAAAAAAATTTAAACTTTTTTAAATTTTACCCCCGTGGGATATATATTCTACCCACACACATTTGGAACTCTCCTGGGGTACCCTCACACAAATTATTCCCTCATGTAGTGGATATTTTCACAAAAAAGTGAAATATTTCAAAAATCCAGAAAATTGCCTGAAAACGACTAAATATCAAGGACTCATTGGGTGAATCGCTCTGGAACTGAAATCGGAATGCTCACTTACATTTCCCCTATCTGAAAATCTGATAAATGCCAGAAAAATGACTAAATCCAAAAAAAAAATATTTCAACATTTTTCAATTTTACCCCCGTGGGATATATATTCTACCCACACACATTTGGAACTCTCCTGGGGTACCCTCACACATATTATTCCCTCATTTAGTGGATATTTTCACAAAAAAGTGAAATTTTCAAAAATCCAGAAAATTAGCTGAAAACCACGAAATATCAAGGACTCATTGGTCGAATCGCTCTGGAACTGAAATCAGAATGCTCACTTACATTTCCCCTATCTGAAAGTCTGATAAACGCCAGAAAAATGACTAAGTACAAAAAAAAATTTTTTTTCAACTTTTTTCAATTTTAACCCTGTGGGATATATATTCTACCCACACACATTTGGAACTCTCCTGGGGTACCCTCACACATATTATTCCCTCATTTAGTGGATATTTTCACAAAAAAGAGAAATTTTCAAAAATCCAGAAAATTGGCTGAAAACGACTAAATATCAAGGACTCATTGGGTGAATCGCTCTGGAACTGAAATTGGAATGCTCACTGACATTTCCCCTATCTGAAAGTCTGATAAACGCCGGAAAAATGACTAAGTCCAAAAAAAAAAAATTTAAACTTTTTTCAATTTTACCCCCGTGGGATATATATTCTACCCACACACATTTGGAACTCTCCTGGGGTACCCTCACACATATTATTCCCTCATGTAGTGGATATTTTCACAAAAATGTGAAATATTTCAAAAATCCAGAAAATTGACTGAAAACGACTAAATATCAAGGACTCATTGGGCGAATCGCTCTGGAACTGAAATCAGAATGCTCACTGACATTTCCCCTATCTGAAAGTCTGATAAACGCCGGAAAAATGACTAAGTACAAAAAAAAATTTTTTTTCAACTATTTTCAATTTTAACCCTGTGGGATATATATTCTACCCACACACATTTGGATCTCTCCTGGGGTAACCTCACACATATTATTCCCTCATTTAGTGGATATTTTCACAAAAAAGTGAAATTTTCAAAAAGCCAGAAAATTGCCTGAAAACGACTAAATATCAAGGACTCATTGGGCGAATCGCTCTGGAACTGAAATCGGAATGCTCACTTACATTTCCCCTATCTGAAAGTCTGATAAATGCCAGAAAAATGACTAAATCCAAAAAAAAAAATATTTCAACTTTTTTCAATTTTACCCCCGTGGGATATATATTCTACCACACACATTTGGAACTCTCCTGGGGTACCCTCACACATATTATTCCCTCATGTAGTGGATATTTTCACAAAAATGTGAAATATTTCAAAAATCCAGAAAATTGCCTGAAAACGACTAAATATCAAGGACTCATTGGGCGAATCGCTCTGGAACTGAAATCAGAATGCTCACTGACATTTCCCCTATCTGAAAGTCTGATAAACGCCGGAAAAATGACTAAGTACAAAAAAAAATTTTTTTTCAACTTTTTTCAATTTTAACCCTGTGGGATATATATTCTACCCACACACATTTGGATCTCTCCTGGGGTAACCTCACACATATTATTCCCTCATTTAGTGGATATTTTCACAAAAAAGTGAAATTTTCAAAAAGCCAGAAAATTGCCTGAAAATGACTAAATATCAAGGACTCATTGGGCGAATCGCTCTGGAACTGAAATCGGAATGCTCACTTACATTTCCCCTATCTGAAAGTCTGATAAATGCCAGAAAAATGACTAAATCCAAAAAAAAAAATATTTAAACTTTTTTCAATTTTACCCCCGTGGGATATATATTCTACCACACACATTTGGAACTCTCCTGGGGTACCCTCACACATATTATTCCCTCATTTAGTGGATATTTTCACAAAAAAGTGAAATTTTCAAAAATCCAGAAAATTGGCTGAAAACGACTAAATATCAATGACTCATTGGGCGAATCGCTCTGGAACTGAAATCGGAACGCTCACTGACATTTCCCGTATGTGAAAGTCTGATAAACGCCGGAAATATCACTAAGTCCAAAAAAAAAATTTTTTCAACTTTTTTCAATTTTACCCCCGTGGGATATATATTCTACCCACACACATTTGGAACTCTCCTGGGGTACCCTCACACATATTATTCCCTCATTTAGTGAATATTTTCACAAAAAAGTGAAAATTTCAAAAATCCAGAAAATTGGCTGAAAACGACTAAATATCAAGGACTCATTGGGCGAATCGCTCTGGAACTGAAATCGGAATGCTCACTTACATTTCCCCTATCTGAAAGTCTGATAAATGCCAGAAAAATGACTAAATCCAAAAAAAAAAATATTTAAACTATTTTCAATTTTACCCCCGTGGGATATATATTCTACCCACACACATTTGGAACTCTCCTGGGGTACCCTCACACATATTATTCCCTCATTTAGTGGATATTTTCACAAAAAAGTGAAATTTTCAAAAATCCAGAAAATTGCCTGAAAACGACTAAATATCAAGGACTCATTGTGCGAATCGCTCTGGAACTGAAATCGGAATGCTCACTGACATTTCCCCTATCTGAAAGTCTGATAAACGCCGGAAAAATGACTAAGTACAAAAAAAAATTTTTTTTCAACTATTTTCAATTTTAACCCTGTGGGATATTAACCCTGTGGGATATATATTCTACCCACACACATTTGGATCTCTCCTGGGGTACCCTCACACATATTATTCCCTCATTTAGTGGATATTTTCACAAAAAAGTGAAATTTTCAAAAAGCCAGAAAATTGCCTGAAAACGACTAAATATCAAGGACTCATTGGGCGAATCGCTCTGGAACTGAAATCGGAATGCTCACTTACATTTCCCCTATCTGAAAGTCTTATAAATGCCAGAAAAATGACTAAATCCAAAAAAAAAAATATTTCAACTTTTTTCAATTTTACCCCCGTGGAATATATATTCTACCCACACACATTTGGAACTCTCCTGGGGTAACCTCACACATATTATTCCCTCATTTAGTGGATATTTTCACAAAAAAGTGAAATTTTCAAAAATCCAGAAAATTGGCTGAAAACGACTAAATATCACGGACTCATTGGGCGAATCGCTCTGGAACTGAAATCGGAATGCTCACTGACATTTCCCCTATCTGAAAGTCTGATAAACGCCGGAAAAATGACTAAGTACAAAAAAAAAATTTTTTTCAACTATTTTCAATTTTAACCCTGTGGGATATATATTCTACCCACACACATTTGGATCTCTCCTGGGGTAACCTCACACATATTATTCCCTCATTTAGTGGATATTTTCACAAAAAATTGAAATTTTCAAAAATCCAGAAAATTGCCTGAAAACGACTAAATATCAAGGACTCATTGGGCGAATCGCTCTGGAACTGAAATCGGAATGCTCACTGACATTTCCCCTATCTGAAAGTCTGATAAAAGCCGGAAAAATGACTAAGTCCAAAAAAAAAATATTTAAACTTTTTTCAATTTTACCCCCATGGGATATATATTCTACCCACACACATTTGGAACTCTCCTGGGGTACCCTCACACATATTATTCCCTCATTTAGTGGATATTTTCACAAAAAAGTGAAATTTTCAAAAATCCAGAAAATTGCCTGAAAACGACTAAATATCAAGGACTCATTGGGCGAATCGCTCTGGAACTGAAATCGGAATGCTCACTGACATTTCCCCTATCTGAAAGTCTGATAAACGCCGGAAAAATGACTAAGTACAAAAAAAAAAATTTTTTCAACTATTTTCAATTTTAACCCTGTGGGATATATATTCTACCCACACACATTTGGATCTCTCCTGGGGTAACCTCACACATATTATTCCCTCATTTAGTGGATATTTTCACAAAAAATTGAAATTTTCAAAAATCCAGAAAATTGCCTGAAAACGACTAAATATCAAGGACTCATTGGGCGAATCGCTCTGGAACTGAAATCGGAATGCTCACTGACATTTCCCCTATCTGAAAGTCTGATAAACGCCGGAAAAATGACTAAGTCCAAAAAAAAAATATTTAAACTTTTTTCAATTTTACCCCCGTGGGATATATATACTACCCACACACATTTGGAACTCTCCTGGGGTACCCTCACACATATTATTCCCTCATTTAGTGGATATTTTCACAAAAAAGTGAAATTTTCAAAAATCCAGAAAATTGCCTGAAAACGACTAAATATCAAGGACTCATTGGGCGAATCGCTCTGGAACTGAAATCGGAATGCTCACTGACATTTCCCCTATCTGAAAGTCTGATAAACGCCGGAAAAATGACTAAGTACAAAAAAAAAAATTTTTTCAACTATTTTCAATTTTAACCCTGTGGGATATATATTCTACCCACACACATTTGGATCTCTCCTGGGGTAACCTCACACATATTATTCCCTCATTTAGTGGATATTTTTACAAAAAATTGAAATTTTCAAAAATCCAGAAAATTGCCTGAAAACGACTAAATATCAAGGACTCATTGGGCGAATCGCTCTGGAACTGAAATCAGAATGCTCACTGACATTTCCCCTATCTGAAAGTCTGATAAACGCCGGAAAAATGACTAAGTCCAAAAAAAAAAAATTTAAACTTTTTTCAATTTTACCCCCGTGGGATATATATTCTACCCACACACATTTGGAACTCTCCTGGGGTACCCTCACACATATTATTCCCTCATTTAGTGGATATTTTCACAAAAAAGTGAAATTTTCAAAAATCCAGAAAATTGCCTGAAAACGACTAAATATCAAGGACTCATTGGGCGAATCGCTCTGGAACTGAAATCGGAATGCTCACTGACATTTCCCCTATCTGAAAGTCTGATAAACGCCGGAAAAATGACTAAGTACAAAAAAAAAATTTTTTTTCAACTATTTTCAATTTTAACCCTGTGGGATATTAACCCTGTGGGATATATATTCTACCCACACACATTTGGATCTCTCCTGGGGTAACCTCACACATATTATTCCCTCATTTAGTGGATATTTTCACAAAAAATTGAAATTTTCAAAAATCCAGAAAATTGCCTGAAAACGACTAAATATCAAGGACTCATTGGGCGAATCGCTCTGGAACTGAAATCGGAAAGCTCACTGACATTTCCCCTATCTGAAAGTCTGATAAACGCCGGAAAAATGACTAAGTCCAAAAAAAAAATATTTAAACTTTTTTCAATTTTACCCCCGTGGGATATATATACTACCCACACACATTTGGAACTCTCCTGGGGTACCCTCACACATATTATTCCCTCATTTAGTGGATATTTTCACAAAAAAGTGAAATTTTCAAAAATCCAGAAAATTGCCTGAAAACGACTAAATATCAAGGACTCATTGGGCGAATCGCTCTGGAACTGAAATCGGAATGCTCACTGACATTTCCCCTATCTGAAAGTCTGATAAACGCCAGAAAAATGACTAAGTACAAAAAAAAAAATTTTTTCAACTTTTTTCAATTTTACCCCCGTGGGATATATATTCTACCCACACACATTTGGAACTCTCCTGGGGTACCCTCACACATATTATTCCCTCATTTAGTGAATATTTTCACAAAAAAGTGAAAATTTCAAAAATCCAGAAAATTGGCTGAAAACGACTAAATATCAAGGACTCATTGGGCGAATCGCTCTGGAACTGAAATCGGAATGCTCACTTACATTTCCCCTATCTGAAAGTCTGATAAATGCCAGAAAAATGACTAAATCCAAAAAAAAAAATATTTAAACTATTTTCAATTTTACCCCCGTGGGATATATATTCTACCCACACACATTTGGAACTCTCCTGGGGTACCCTCACACATATTATTCCCTCATTTAGTGGATATTTTCACAAAAAAGTGAAATTTTCAAAAATCCAGAAAATTGCCTGAAAACGACTAAATATCAAGGACTCATTGTGCGAATCGCTCTGGAACTGAAATCGGAATGCTCACTGACATTTCCCCTATCTGAAAGTCTGATAAACGCCGGAAAAATGACTAAGTACAAAAAAAAATTTTTTTTCAACTATTTTCAATTTTAACCCTGTGGGATATTAACCCTGTGGGATATATATTCTACCCACACACATTTGGATCTCTCCTGGGGTACCCTCACACATATTATTCCCTCATTTAGTGGATATTTTCACAAAAAAGTGAAATTTTCAAAAAGCCAGAAAATTGCCTGAAAACGACTAAATATCAAGGACTCATTGGGCGAATCGCTCTGGAACTGAAATCGGAATGCTCACTTACATTTCCCCTATCTGAAAGTCTTATAAATGCCAGAAAAATGACTAAATCCAAAAAAAAAAATATTTCAACTTTTTTCAATTTTACCCCCGTGGAATATATATTCTACCCACACACATTTGGAACTCTCCTGGGGTAACCTCACACATATTATTCCCTCATTTAGTGGATATTTTCACAAAAAAGTGAAATTTTCAAAAATCCAGAAAATTGGCTGAAAACGACTAAATATCACGGACTCATTGGGCGAATCGCTCTGGAACTGAAATCGGAATGCTCACTGACATTTCCCCTATCTGAAAGTCTGATAAACGCCGGAAAAATGACTAAGTACAAAAAAAAAATTTTTTTCAACTATTTTCAATTTTAACCCTGTGGGATATATATTCTACCCACACACATTTGGATCTCTCCTGGGGTAACCTCACACATATTATTCCCTCATTTAGTGGATATTTTCACAAAAAATTGAAATTTTCAAAAATCCAGAAAATTGCCTGAAAACGACTAAATATCAAGGACTCATTGGGCGAATCGCTCTGGAACTGAAATCGGAATGCTCACTGACATTTCCCCTATCTGAAAGTCTGATAAAAGCCGGAAAAATGACTAAGTCAAAAAAAAAATATTTAAACTTTTTTCAATTTTACCCCCATGGGATATATATTCTACCCACACACATTTGGAACTCTCCTGGGGTACCCTCACACATATTATTCCCTCATTTAGTGGATATTTTCACAAAAAAGTGAAATTTTCAAAAATCCAGAAAATTGCCTGAAAACGACTAAATATCAAGGACTCATTGGGCGAATCGCTCTGGAACTGAAATCGGAATGCTCACTGACATTTCCCCTATCTGAAAGTCTGATAAACGCCGGAAAAATGACTAAGTACAAAAAAAAAAATTTTTTCAACTATTTTCAATTTTAACCCTGTGGGATATATATTCTACCCACACACATTTGGATCTCTCCTGGGGTAACCTCACACATATTATTCCCTCATTTAGTGGATATTTTTACAAAAAATTGAAATTTTCAAAAATCCAGAAAATTGCCTGAAAACGACTAAATATCAAGGACTCATTGGGCGAATCGCTCTGGAACTGAAATCAGAATGCTCACTGACATTTCCCCTATCTGAAAGTCTGATAAACGCCGGAAAAATGACTAAGTCCAAAAAAAAAAAATTTAAACTTTTTTCAATTTTACCCCCGTGGGATATATATTCTACCCACACACATTTGGAACTCTCCTGGGGTACCCTCACACATATTATTCCCTCATTTAGTGGATATTTTCACAAAAAAGTGAAATTTTCAAAAATCCAGAAAATTGCCTGAAAACGACTAAATATCAAGGACTCATTGGGCGAATCGCTCTGGAACTGAAATCGGAATGCTCACTGACATTTCCCCTATCTGAAAGTCTGATAAACGCCGGAAAAATGACTAAGTACAAAAAAAAAATTTTTTTTCAACTATTTTCAATTTTAACCCTGTGGGATATTAACCCTGTGGGATATATATTCTACCCACACACATTTGGATCTCTCCTGGGGTAACCTCACACATATTATTCCCTCATTTAGTGGATATTTTCACAAAAAATTGAAATTTTCAAAAATCCAGAAAATTGCCTGAAAACGACTAAATATCAAGGACTCATTGGGCGAATCGCTCTGGAACTGAAATCGGAAAGCTCACTGACATTTCCCCTATCTGAAAGTCTGATAAACGCCGGAAAAATGACTAAGTCCAAAAAAAAAATATTTAAACTTTTTTCAATTTTACCCCCGTGGGATATATATACTACCCACACACATTTGGAACTCTCCTGGGGTACCCTCACACATATTATTCCCTCATTTAGTGGATATTTTCACAAAAAAGTGAAATTTTCAAAAATCCAGAAAATTGCCTGAAAACGACTAAATATCAAGGACTCATTGGGCGAATCGCTCTGGAACTGAAATCGGAATGCTCACTGACATTTCCCCTATCTGAAAGTCTGATAAACGCCAGAAAAATGACTAAGTACAAAAAAAAAAATTTTTTCAACTATTTTCAATTTTAACCCTGTGGGATATATATTCTACCCACACACATTTGGATCTCTCCTGGGGTAACCTCACACATATTATTCCCTCATTTAGTGGATATTTTTACAAAAAATTGAAATTTTCAAAAATCCAGAAAATTGCCTGAAAACGACTAAATATCAAGGACTCATTGGGCGAATCGCTCTGGAACTGAAATCGGAATGCTCACTGACATTTCCCCTATCTGAAAGTCTGATAAACGCCGGAAAAATGACTAAGTCCAAAAAAAAAATATTTAAACTTTTTTCAATTTTACCCCCGTGGGATATATATTCTACCCACACAAATTTGGAACTCTCCTGGGGTACCCTCACACATATTATTCCCTCATTTAGTGGATATTTTCACAAAAAAGTGAAATTTTCAAAAATCCAGAAAATTGCCTGAAAACGACTAAATATCAAGGACTCATTGGGCGAATCGCTCTGGAACTGAAATCGGAATGCTCACTGACATTTCCCCTATCTGAAAGTCTGATAAACGCCGGAAAAATGACTAAGTACAAAAAAAAATTTTTTTTCAACTATTTTCAATTTTAACCCTGTGGGATATTAACCCTGTGGGATATATATTCTACCCACACACATTTGGATCTCTCCTGGGGTAACCTCACACATATTATTCCCTCATTTAGTGGATATTTTCACAAAAAATTGAAATTTTCAAAAATCCAGAAAATTGCCTGAAAACGACTAAATATCAAGGACTCATTGGGCGAATCGCTCTGGAACTGAAATCGGAATGCTCACTGACATTTCCCCTATCTGAAAGTCTGATAAACGCCGGAAAAATGACTAAGTCCAAAAAAAAAATATTTAAACTTTTTTCAATTTTACCCCCGTGGGATATATATTCTACCCACACACATTTGGAACTCTCCTGGGGTACCCTCACACATATTATTCCCTCATTTAGTGGATATTTTCACAAAAAAGTGAAATTTTCAAAAATCCAGAAAATTGCCTGAAAATGACTAAATATCAAGGACTCATTGGGTGAATCACTCTGGAACTGAAATCGGAATGCTCACTGACATTTCCCCTATCTGAAAGTCTAATAAATGCCAGAAAAATGACTAAATCCAAAAAAAAAAATATTTCAACTTTTTTCAATTTTACCCCCGTGGGATACATATTCTACCCACACACATTTGGTACTCTCCTGGGGTAACCTCACACATATTATTCCCTCATTTAGTGGATATTTTCACAAAAAAGTGAAATTTTCAAAAATCCAGAAAATTGGCTGAAAACAACTAAATATCAAGGACTCATTGGGCGAATCGCTCTGGAACTGAAATCGGAACGCTCACTGACATTTCCCGTATGTGAAAGTCTGATAAACGCCGGAAATATGACTAAGTCCAAAAAAAAAAAATTTTTCAGCTTTTTTCAATTTTACCCCCGTGGGATATATATTCTACCCACACACATTTGGAACTCTCCTGGGGTACCCTCACACATATTATTCCCTCATTTAGTGGATATTTTCACAAAAAAGTGAAATTTTCAAAAATCCAGAAAATTGGCTGAAAACGACTAAATATCAAGGACTCATTGGGCGAATCGCTCTGGAACTGAAATCGGAATGCTCACTTACATTTCCCCTATCTGAAAGTCTGATAAACGCCGGAAATATGACTAAGTCCAAAATAAAAAAATTTAAACTTTTTTCAATTTTACCCCCGTGGGATATATATTCTACCACACACATTTGGAACTCTCCTGGGGTACCCTCACACATATTATTCCCTCATTTAGTGGATATTTTCACAAAAAAGTGAAATTTTCAAAAATCCAGAAAATTGCCTGAAAACGACTAAATATCAAGGACTCATTGGGTGAATCGCTCTGGAACTGAAATCGGAATGCTCACTGACATTTCCCCTATCTGAAAGTCTGATAAATGTCAGAAAAATGACTAAATCCAAAAAAAAAAATATTTCAACTTTTTTCAATTTTACCCCCGTGGGATATATATTCTACCCACACACATTTGGTACTCTCCTGGGGTAACCTCACACATATTATTCCCTCATTTAGTGGATATTTTCACAAAAAAGTGAAATTTTCAAAAATCCAGAAAATTGGCTGAAAACGACTAAATATCAAGGACTCATTGGGCGAATCGCTCTGGAACTGAAATCGGAACGCTCACTGACATTTCCCGTATGTGAAAGTCTGATAAACGCCGGAAATATGACTAAGTCCAAAAAAAAAAATTTTTCAACTTTTTTCAATTTTACCCCCGTGGGATATATATTCTACCCACACACATTTGGAACTCTCCTGGGGTACCCTCACACATATTATTCCCTCATTTAGTGGTTATTTTCACAAAAAAGTGAAATTTTCGAAAATTGGCTGAAAACGACTAAATATCAAGGACTCATTGGGCGAATCGCTCTGGGACTGAAATCGGAATGCTCACTGACATTTCCCCTATCTGAAAGTCTGATAAACGCCGGAAAAATGACTAAGTCCAAAAAAAAAAAATTTAAACATTTTTCAATTTTACCCCCGTGGGATATATATTCTACCCACACACATTTGGAACTCTCCTGGGGTACCCTCACACATATTATTCCCTCATTTAGTGGATATTTTCACAAAAAAGTGAAATTTTCAAAAATCCAGAAAATTGCCTGAAAACGACTAAATATCAAGGACTCATTGGGCGAATCGCTCTGGAACTGAAATCGGAATGCTCACTGACATTTCCCCTATCTGAAAGTCTGATAAACGCCGGAAAAATGACTAAGTACAAAAAAAAATTTTTTTTCAACTATTTTCAATTTTAACCCTGTGGGATATTAACCCTGTGGGATATATATTCTACCCACACACATTTGGATCTCTCCTGGGGTAACCTCACACATATTATTCCCTCATTTAGTGGATATTTTCACAAAAAATTGAAATTTTCAAAAATCCAGAAAATTGCCTGAAAACGACTAAATATCAAGGACTCATTGGGCGAATCGCTCTGGAACTGAAATCGGAATGCTCACTGACATTTCCCCTATCTGAAAGTCTGATAAACGCCGGAAAAATGACTAAGTACAAAAAAAAAATTTTTTTCAACTATTTTTATTTTAACCCTGTGGGATATATATTCTACCCACTCACATTTGGATCTCTCCTGGGGTAACCTCACACATATTATTCCCTCATTTAGTGGATATTTTCACAAAAAATTGAAATTTTCAAAAATCCAGAAAATTGCCTGAAAACGACTAAATATCAAGGACTCATTGGGCGAATCGCTCTGGAACTGAAATCGGAATGCTCACTGACATTTCCCCTATCTGAAAGTCTGATAAACGCCGGAAAAATGACTAAGTCCAAAAAAAAAATATTTAAACTTTTTTCAATTTTACCCCCGTGGGATATATATTCTACCCACACACATTTGGAACTCTCCTGGGGTACCCTCACACATATTATTCCCTCATTTAGTGGATATTTTCACAAAAAAGTGAAATTTTCAAAAATCCAGAAAATTGCCTGAAAATGACTAAATATCAAGGACTCATTGGGTGAATCGCTCTGGAACTGAAATCGGAATGCTCACTGACATTTCCCCTATCTGAAAGTCTGATAAATGCCAGAAAAATGACTAAATCCAAAAAAAAAAATATTTCAACTTTTTTCAATTTTACCCCCGTGGGATATATATTCTACCCACACACATTTGGTACTCTCCTGGGGTAACCTCACACATATTATTCCCTCATTTAGTGGATATTTTCACAAAAAAGTGAAATTTTCAAAAATCCAGAAAATTGGCTGAAAACGACTAAATATCAAGGACTCATTGGGCGAATCGCTCTGGAACTGAAATCGGAATGCTCACTTACATTTCCCCTATCTGAAAGTCTGATAAACGCCGGAAATATGACTAAGTCCAAAATAAAAAAATTTAAACTTTTTTCAATTTTACCCCCGTGGGATATATATTCTACCACACACATTTGGAACTCTCCTGGGGTACCCTCACACATATTATTCCCTCATTTAGTGGATATTTTCACAAAAAAGTGAAATTTTCAAAAATCCAGAAAATTGCCTGAAAACGACTAAATATCAAGGACTCATTGGGTGAATCGCTCTGGAACTGAAATCGGAATGCTCACTGACATTTCCCCTATCTGAAAGTCTGATAAATGCCAGAAAAATGACTAAATCCAAAAAAAAAAATATTTCAACTTTTTTCAATTTTACCCCCGTGGGATATATATTCTACCCACACACATTTGGTACTCTCCTGGGGTAACCTCACACATATTATTCCCTCATTTAGTGGATATTTTCACAAAAAAGTGAAATTTTCAAAAATCCAGAAAATTGGCTGAAAACGACTAAATATCAAGGACTCATTGGGCGAATCGCTCTGGAACTGAAATCGGAACGCTCACTGACATTTCCCGTATGTGAAAGTCTGATAAACGCCGGAAATATGACTAAGTCCAAAAAAAAAAATTTTTCAACTTTTTTCAATTTTACCCCCGTGGGATATATATTCTACCCACACACATTTGGAACTCTCCTGGGGTACCCTCACACATATTATTCCCTCATTTAGTGGTTATTTTCACAAAAAAGTGAAATTTTCAAAAATCCAGAAAATTGGCTGAAAACGACTAAATATCAAGGACTCATTGGGCGAATCGCTCTGGGACTGAAATCGGAATGCTCACTGACATTTCCCCTATCTGAAAGTCTGATAAACGCCGGAAAAATGACTAAGTCCAAAAAAAAAAAATTTAAACATTTTTCAATTTTACCCCCGTGGGATATATATTCTACCCACACACATTTGGAACTCTCCTGGGGTACCCTCACACATATTATTCCCTCATTTAGTGGATATTTTCACAAAAAAGTGAAATTTTCAAAAATCCAGAAAATTGCCTGAAAACGACTAAATATCAAGGACTCATTGGGCGAATCGCTCTGGAACTGAAATCGGAATGCTCACTGACATTTCCCCTATCTGAAAGTCTGATAAACGCCGGAAAAATGACTAAGTACAAAAAAAAATTTTTTTTCAACTATTTTCAATTTTAACCCTGTGGGATATTAACCCTGTGGGATATATATTCTACCCACACACATTTGGATCTCTCCTGGGGTAACCTCACACATATTATTCCCTCATTTAGTGGATATTTTCACAAAAAATTGAAATTTTCAAAAATCCAGAAAATTGCCTGAAAACGACTAAATATCAAGGACTCATTGGGCGAATCGCTCTGGAACTGAAATCGGAATGCTCACTGACATTTCCCCTATCTGAAAGTCTGATAAACGCCGGAAAAATGACTAAGTACAAAAAAAAAATTTTTTTCAACTATTTTTATTTTAACCCTGTGGGATATATATTCTACCCACTCACATTTGGATCTCTCCTGGGGTAACCTCACACATATTATTCCCTCATTTAGTGGATATTTTCACAAAAAATTGAAATTTTCAAAAATCCAGAAAATTGCCTGAAAACGACTAAATATCAAGGACTCATTGGGCGAATCGCTCTGGAACTGAAATCGGAATGCTCACTGACATTTCCCCTATCTGAAAGTCTGATAAACGCCGGAAAAATGACTAAGTCCAAAAAAAAAATATTTAAACTTTTTTCAATTTTACCCCCGTGGGATATATATTCTACCCACACACATTTGGAACTCTCCTGGGGTACCCTCACACATATTATTCCCTCATTTAGTGGATATTTTCACAAAAAAGTGAAATTTTCAAAAATCCAGAAAATTGCCTGAAAATGACTAAATATCAAGGACTCATTGGGTGAATCGCTCTGGAACTGAAATCGGAATGCTCACTGACATTTCCCCTATCTGAAAGTCTGATAAATGCCAGAAAAATGACTAAATCCAAAAAAAAAAATATTTCAACTTTTTTCAATTTTACCCCCGTGGGATATATATTCTACCCACACACATTTGGTACTCTCCTGGGGTAACCTCACACATATTATTCCCTCATTTAGTGGATATTTTCACAAAAAAGTGAAATTTTCAAAAATCCAGAAAATTGGCTGAAAACGACTAAATATCAAGGACTCATTGGGCGAATCGCTCTGGAACTGAAATCGGAATGCTCACTTACATTTCCCCTATCTGAAAGTCTGATAAACGCCGGAAATATGACTAAGTCCAAAATAAAAAAATTTAAACTTTTTTCAATTTTACCCCCGTGGGATATATATTCTACCACACACATTTGGAACTCTCCTGGGGTACCCTCACACATATTATTCCCTCATTTAGTGGATATTTTCACAAAAAAGTGAAATTTTCAAAAATCCAGAAAATTGCCTGAAAACGACTAAATATCAAGGACTCATTGGGTGAATCGCTCTGGAACTGAAATCGGAATGCTCACTGACATTTCCCCTATCTGAAAGTCTGATAAATGCCAGAAAAATGACTAAATCCAAAAAAAAAAATATTTCAACTTTTTTCAATTTTACCCCCGTGGGATATATATTCTACCCACACACATTTGGTACTCTCCTGGGGTAACCTCACACATATTATTCCCTCATTTAGTGGATATTTTCACAAAAAAGTGAAATTTTCAAAAATCCAGAAAATTGGCTGAAAACGACTAAATATCAAGGACTCATTGGGCGAATCGCTCTGGAACTGAAATCGGAACGCTCACTGACATTTCCCGTATGTGAAAGTCTGATAAACGCCGGAAATATGACTAAGTCCAAAAAAAAAAATTTTTCAACTTTTTTCAATTTTACCCCCGTGGGATATATATTCTACCCACACACATTTGGAACTCTCCTGGGGTACCCTCACACATATTATTCCCTCATTTAGTGGATATTTTCACAAAAAAGTGAAATTTTCAAAAATCCAGAAAATTGGCTGAAAACGACTAAATATCAAGGACTCATTGGGCGAATCGCTCTGGGACTGAAATCGGAATGCTCACTGACATTTCCCCTATCTGAAAGTCTGATAAACGCCGGAAAAATGACTAAGTCCAAAAAAAAAATATTTAAACATTTTTCAATTTTACCCCCGTGGGATATATATTCTACCCACACACATTTGGAACTCTCCTGGGGTACCCTCACACATATTATTCCCTCATTTAGTGGATATTTTCACAAAAAAGTGAAATTTTCAAAAATCCAGAAAATTGGCTGAAAACGACTAAATATCAAGGACTCATTGGGCGAATCGCTCTGGAACTGAAATCGGAATGCTCACTGACATTTCCCCTATCTGAAAGTCTGATAAACGCCGGAAAAATGACTAAGTACAAAAAAAAATTTTTTTTCAACTATTTTCAATTTTAACCCTGTGGGATATTAACCCTGTGGGATATATATTCTACCCACACACATTTGGATCTCTCCTGGGGTAACCTCACACATATTATTCCCTCATTTAGTGGATATTTTCACAAAAAATTGAAATTTTCAAAAATCCAGAAAATTGCCTGAAAACGACTAAATATCAAGGACTCATTGGGCGAATCGCTCTGGAACTGAAATCGGAACGCTCACTGACATTTCCCGTATGTGAAAGTCTGATAAATGCCGGAAATATGACTAAGTCCAAAAAAAAAAATTTTTCAACTTTTTTCAATTTTACCCCCGTGGGATATATATTCTACCCACACACATTTGGAACTCTCCTGGGGTACCCTCACACATATTATTCCCTCATTTAGTGGATATTTTCACAAAAAAGTGAAATTTTCAAAAATCCAGAAAATTGGCTGAAAACGACTAAATATCAAGGACTCATTGGGCGAATCGCTCTGGGACTGAAATCGGAATGCTCACTGACATTTCCCCTATCTGAAAGTCTGATAAACGCCGGAAAAATGACTAAGTCCAAAAAAAAAATATTTAAACATTTTTCAATTTTACCCCCGTGGGATATATATTCTACCCACACACATTTGGTACTCTCCTGGGGTAACCTCACACATATTATTCCCTCATTTAGTGGATATTTTCACAAAAAAGTGAAATTTTCAAAAATCCAGAAAATTGGCTGAAAACGACTAAATATCAAGGACTCATTGGGCGAATCGCTCTGGAACTGAAATCGGAACGCTCACTGACATTTCCCGTATGTGAAAGTCTGATAAACGCCGGAAATATGACTAAGTCCAAAAAAAAAAATTTTTCAACTTTTTTCAATTTTACCCCCATGGGATATATATTCTACCCACACACATTTGGAACTCTCCTGGGGTACCCTCACACATATTATTCCCTCATTTAGTGGATATTTTCACAAAAAAGTGAAATTTTCAAAAATCCAGAAAATTGCCTGAAAACGACTAAATATCAAGGACTCATTGGGCGAATCGCTCTGGGACTGAAATCGGAATGCTCACTGACATTTCCCCTATCTGAAAGTCTGATAAACGCCGGAAAAATGACTAAGTCCAAAAAAAAAATATTTAAACATTTTTCAATTTTACCCCCGTGGGATATATATTCTACCCACACACATTTGGAACTCTCCTGGGGTACCCTCACACATATTATTCCCTCATTTAGTGGATATTTTCACAAAAAAGTGAAATTTTCAAAAATCCAGAAAATTGCCTGAAAACGACTAAATATCAAGGACTCATTGGGCGAATCGCTCTGGAACTGAAATCGGAATGCTCACTGACATTTCCCCTATCTGAAAGTCTGATAAACGCCGGAAAAATGACTAAGTACAAAAAAAAATTTTTTTTCAACTATTTTCAATTTTAACCCTGTGGGATATTAACCCTGTGGGATATATATTCTACCCACACACATTTGGATCTCTCCTGGGGTAACCTCACACATATTATTCCCTCATTTAGTGGATATTTTCACAAAAAATTGAAATTTTCAAAAATCCAGAAAATTGCCTGAAAACGACTAAATATCAAGGACTCATTGGGCGAATCGCTCTGGAACTGAAATCGGAACGCTCACTGACATTTCCCGTATGTGAAAGTCTGATAAACGCCGGAAATATGACTAAGTCCAAAAAAAAAAATTTTTCAACTTTTTTCAATTTTACCCCCGTGGGATATATATTCTACCCACACACATTTGGAACTCTCCTGGGGTACCCTCACACATATTATTCCCTCATTTAGTGGATATTTTCACAAAAAAGTGAAATTTTCAAAAATCCAGAAAATTGGCTGAAAACGACTAAATATCAAGGACTCATTGGGCGAATCGCTCTGGGACTGAAATCGGAATGCTCACTGACATTTCCCCTATCTGAAAGTCTGATAAACGCCGGAAAAATGACTAAGTCCAAAAAAAAAATATTTAAACATTTTTCAATTTTACCCCCGTGGGATATATATTCTACCCACACACATTTGGTACTCTCCTGGGGTAACCTCACACATATTATTCCCTCATTTAGTGGATATTTTCACAAAAAAGTGAAATTTTCAAAAATCCAGAAAATTGGCTGAAAACGACTAAATATCAAGGACTCATTGGGCGAATCGCTCTGGAACTGAAATCGGAACGCTCACTGACATTTCCCGTATGTGAAAGTCTGATAAACGCCGGAAATATGACTAAGTCCAAAAAAAAAAATTTTTCAACTTTTTTCAATTTTACCCCCGTGGGATATATATTCTACCCACACACATTTGGAACTCTCCTGGGGTACCCTCACACATATTATTCCCTCATTTAGTGGATATTTTCACAAAAAAGTGAAATTTTCAAAAATCCAGAAAATTGCCTGAAAACGACTAAATATCAAGGACTCATTGGGCGAATCGCTCTGGGACTGAAATCGGAATGCTCACTGACATTTCCCCTATCTGAAAGTCTGATAAACGCCGGAAAAATGACTAAGTCCAAAAAAAAAATATTTAAACATTTTTCAATTTTACCCCCGTGGGATATATATTCTACCCACACACATTTGGAACTCTCCTGGGGTACCCTCACACATATTATTCCCTCATTTAGTGGATATTTTCACAAAAAAGTGAAATTTTCAAAAATCCAGAAAATTGCCTGAAAACGACTAAATATCAAGGACTCATTGGGCGAATCGCTCTGGAACTGAAATCGGAATGCTCACTGACATTTCCCCTATCTGAAAGTCTGATAAACGCCGGAAAAATGACTAAGTACAAAAAAAAATTTTTTTTCAACTATTTTCAATTTTAACCCTGTGGGATATTAACCCTGTGGGATATATATTCTACCCACACACATTTGGATCTCTCCTGGGGTAACCTCACACATATTATTCCCTCATTTAGTGGATATTTTCACAAAAAATTGAAATTTTCAAAAATCCAGAAAATTGCCTGAAAACGACTAAATATCAAGGACTCATTGGGCGAATCGCTCTGGAACTGAAATCGGAACGCTCTCTGACATTTCCCGTATGTGAAAGTCTGATAAACGCCGGAAATATGACTAAGTCCAAAAAAAAAAATTTTTCAACTTTTTTCAATTTTACCCCCGTGGGATATATATTCTACCCACACACATTTGGAACTCTCCTGGGGTACCCTCACACATATTATTCCCTCATTTAGTGGATATTTTCACAAAAAAGTGAAATTTTCAAAAATCCAGAAAATTGCCTGAAAATGACTAAATATCAAGGACTCATTGGGTGAATCGCTCTGGAACTGAAATCGGAATGCTCACTGACATTTCCCCTATCTGAAAGTCTGATAAATGCCAGAAAAATGACTAAATCCAAAAAAAAAAATATTTCAACTTTTTTCAATTTTACCCCCGTGGGATATATATTCTACCCACACACATTTGGTACTCTCCTGGGGTAACCTCACACATATTATTCCCTCATTTAGTGGATATTTTCACAAAAAAGTGAAATTTTCAAAAATCCAGAAAATTGGCTGAAAACGACTAAATATCAAGGACTCATTGGGCGAATCGCTCTGGAACTGAAATCGGAACGCTCACTGACATTTCCCGTATGTGAAAATCTGATAAACGCCGGAAATATGACTAAGTCCAAAAAAAAAAAATTTTTCAGCTTTTTTCAATTTTACCCCCGTGGGATATATATTCTACCCACACACATTTGGAACTCTCCTGGGGTACCCTCACACATATTATTCCCTCATTAAGTGGATATTTTCACAAAAAAGTCAAATTTTCAAAAATCCAGAAAATTGGCTGAAAACGACTAAATATCAAGGACTCATTGGGCGAATCGCTCTGGAACTGAAATCGGAATGCTCACTGACATTTCCCCTATCTGAAAGTCTGATAAATGCCAGAAAAATGACTAAATCCAAAAAAAAAATATTTCAACTTTTTTCAATTTTACCCCCGTGGGATATATATTCTACCCACACACATTTGGTACTCTCCTGAGGTAACCTCACACATATTATTCCTTCATTTAGTGGATATTTTCACAAAAAAGTGAAATTTTCAAAAATCCAGAAAATTGGCTGAAAACGACTAAATATCAAGGACTCATTGGGCGAATCGCTCTGGAACTGAAATCGGAATGCTCACTGACATTTCCCCTATCTGAAAGTCTGATAAACGCCGGAAAAATGACTAAGTACAAAAAAAAAATTTTTTTCAACTATTTTCAATTTTAACCCTGTGGGATATTAACCCTGTGGGATATATATTCTACCCACACACATTTGGATCTCTCCTGCGGCAACCTCACACATATTATTCCCTCATTTAGTGGATATTTTCACAAAAAATTGAAATTTTCAAAAATCCAGAAAATTGCCTGAAAACGACTAAATATCAAGGACCCATTGGGCGAATCGCTCTGGAACTGAAATCGGAACGCTCACTGACATTTCCCGTATGTGAAAGTCTGATAAACGCCGGAAATATGACTAAGTCCAAAAAAAAAAATTTTTCAACTTTTTTCAATTTTTCCCCCGTGGGATATATATTCTACCCACACACATTTGGAACTCTCCTGGGGTACCCTCACACATATTATTCCCTCATTTAGTGGATATTTTCACAAAAAAGTGAAATTTTCAAAAATCCAGAAAATTGGCTGAAAACGACTAAATATCAAGGACTCATTGGGCGAATCGCTCTGGGACTGAAATCGGAATGCTCACTGACATTTCCCCTATCTGAAAGTCTGATAAACGCCGGAAAAATGACTAAGTCCAAAAAAAAAATATTTAAACATTTTTCAATTTTACCCCCGTGGGATATATATTCTACCCACACACATTTGGAACTCTCCTGGGGTACCCTCACACATATTATTCCCTCATTTAGTGGATATTTTCACAAAAAAGTGAAATTTTCAAAAATCCAGAAAATTGCCTGAAAACGACTAAATATCAAGGACTCATTGGGCGAATCGCTCTGGAACTGAAATCGAAATGCTCACTGACATTTCCCCTATCTGAAAGTCTGATAAACGCCGGAAAAATGACTAAGTACAAAAAAAAATTTTTTTTCAACTATTTTCAATTTTAACCCTGTGGGATATTAACCCTGTGGGATATATATTCTACCCACACACATTTGGATCTCTCCTGGGGTAACCTCACACATATTATTCCCTCATTTAGTGGATATTTTCACAAAAAATTGAAATTTTCAAAAATCCAGAAAATTGCCTGAAAACGACTAAATATCAAGGACTCATTGGGCGAATCGCTCTGGAACTGAAATCGGAATGCTCACTGACATTTCCCCTATCTGAAAGTCTGATAAACGCCGGAAAAATGACTAAGTACAAAAAAAAAATTTTTTCAACTATTTTTATTTTAACCCTGTGGGATATATATTCTACCCACACACATTTGGATCTCTCCTGGGGTAACCTCACACATATTATTCCCTCATTTAGTGGATATTTTCACAAAAAATTGAAATTTTCAAAAATCCAGAAAATTGCCTGAAAACGACTAAATATCAAGGACTCATTGGGCGAATCGCTCTGGAACTGAAATCGGAATGCTCACTGACATTTCCCCTATCTGAAAGTCTGATAAACGCCGGAAAAATGACTAAGTCCAAAAAAAAAATATTTAAACTTTTTTCAATTTTACCCCCGTGGGATATATATTCTACCCACACACATTTGGATCTCTCCTGGGGTACCCTCACACATATTATTCCCTCATTTAGTGGATATTTTCACAAAAAAGTGAAATTTTCAAAAATCCAGAAAATTGCCTGAAAATGACTAAATATCAAGGACTCATTGGGTGAATCGCTCTGGAACTGAAATCGGAATGCTCACTGACATTTCCCCTATCTGAAAGTCTGATAAATGCCAGAAAAATGACTAAATCCAAAAAAAAAAATATTTCAACTTTTTTCAATTTTACCCCCGCGGGATATATATTCTACCCACACACATTTGGTACTCTCCTGGGGTAACCTCACACATATTATTCCCTCATTTAGTGGATATTTTCACAAAAAAGTGAAATTTTCAAAAATCCAGAAAATTGGCTGAAAACGACTAAATATCAAGGACTCATTGGGCGAATCGCTCTGGAACTGAAATCGGAACGCTCACTGACATTTCCCGTATGTGAAAGTCTGATAAACGCCGGAAATATGACTAAGTCCAAAAAAAAAAATTTTTCAACTTTTTTCAATTTTACCCCCGTGGGATATATATTCTACCCACACACATTTGTAACTCTCCTGGGGTACCCTCACACATATTATTCCCTCATTTAGTGGATATTTTCACAAAAAAGTGAAATTTTCAAAAATCCAGAAAATTGGCTGAAAACGACTAAATATCAAGGACTCATTGGGCGAATCGCTCTGGGACTGAAATCGGAATGCTCACTGACATTTCCCCTATCTGAAAGTCTGATAAACGCCGGAAAAATGACTAAGTCCAAAAAAAAAATATTTAAACATTTTTCAATTTTACCCCCGTGGGATATATATTCTACCCACACACATTTGGAACTCTCCTGGGGTACCCTCACACATATTATTCCCTCATTTAGTGGATATTTTCACAAAAAAGTGAAATTTTCAAAAAGCCAGAAAATTGCCTGAAAACGACTAAATATCAAGGACTCATTGGGCGAATCGCTCTGGAACTGAAATCGGAATGCTCACTTACATTTCCCCTATCTGAAAGTCTGATAAATGCCAGAAAAATGACTAAATCCAAAAAAAAAAATATTTCAACTTTTTTCAATTTTACCCCCGTGGGATATATATTCTACCCACACACATTTGGAACTCTCCTGGGGTAACCTCACACATATTATTCCCTCATTTAGTGGATATTTTCACAAAAAAGTGAAATTTTCAAAAATCCAGAAAATTGGCTGAAAACGACTAAATATCAAGGACTCATTGGGCGAATCGCTCTGGAACTGAAATCGGAATACTCACTGACATTTCCCCTATCTGAAAGTCTGATAAACGCCGGAAAAATGACTAAGTACAAAAAAAAAATTTTTTTCAACTATTTTCAATTTTAACCCTGTGGGATATATATTCTACCCACACACATTTGGAACTCTCCTGGGGTACCCTCACACATATTATTCCCTCATTTAGTGAATATTTTCACAAAAAAGTGAAATTTTCAAAAATCCAGAAAATTGGCTGAAAACGACTAAATATCAAGGACTCATTGGGCGAATCGCTCTGGAACTGAAATCGGAATGCTCACTTACATTTCCCCTATCTGAAAGTCTGATAAATGCCAGAAAAATGACTAAATCAAAAAAAAAAAATATTTAAACTTTTTTCAATTTTACCCCCGTGGGATATATATTCTACCCACACACATTTGGAACTCTCCTGGGGTACCCTCACACATATTATTCCCTCATTTAGTGGATATTTTCACAAAAAAGTGAAATTTTCAAAAATCCAGAAAATTGACTGAAAACGACTAAATATCAAGGACTCATTGGGCGAATCACTCTGGAACTGAAATCGGAATGCTCACTTACATTTCCCCTATCTGAAAGTCTGATAAACGCCGGAAAAATGACTAAGTACAAAAAAAAATTTTTTTTCAACTATTTTCAATTTTACCCCCGTGGGATATTAACCCTGTGGGATATATATTCTACCCACACACATTTGGATCTCTCCTGGGGTACCCTCACACATATTATTCCCTCATTTAGTGGATATTTTCACAAAAAAGTGAAATTTTCAAAAATCCAGAAAATTGGCTGAAAACGACTAAATATCAAGGACTCATTGGGCGAATCGCTCTGGAACTGAAATCGGAACGCTCACTGACATTTCCCGTATGTGAAAGTCTGATAAACGCCGGAAATATGACTAAGTCCAAAAAAAAATAATTTTCAACTTTTTTCAATTTTACCCCCGTGGGATATATATTCTACCCACACACATTTGGAACTCTCCTGGGGTACCCTCACACATATTATTCCCTCATTTAGTGGATATTTTCACAAAAAAGTGAAATTTTCAAAAATCCAGAAAATTGACTGAAAACGACTAAATATCAAGGACTCATTGGGCGAATCACTCTGGAACTGAAATCGGAATGCTCACTTACATTTCCCCTATCTGAACGTCTGATAAATGCCAGAAAAAAGACTAAATCCCCAAAAAAAAATATTTAAAATTTTTTCAATTTTACCCCCGTGGGATATATATTCTACCCACACACATTTGGAACTCTCCTGGGGTACCCTCACAGATATTATTCCCTCATTTAGTGGATATTTTCACAAAAAAAGTGAAATTTTCAAAAATCCAGAAAATTGCCTGAAAACGACTAAATATCAAGGACTCATTGGGCGAATCGCTCTGGAACTGAAATCGGAATGCTCACTGACATTTCCCCTATCTGAAAGTCTGATAAACGCCGGAAAAATGACTAAGTCCAAAAAAAAAATATTTAAACTTTTTTCAATTTTACCCCCGTGGGATATATATTCTACCCACACACATTTGGAACTCTCCTGGGGTACCCTCACACATATTATTCCCTCATTTAGTGGATATTTTCACAAAAAAGTGAAATTTTCAAAAATCCAGAAAATTGCCTGAAAACGACTAAATATCAAGGACTCATTGGTTGAATCGCTCTGGAACTGAAATCAGAATGCTCACTGACATTTCCCCTATCTGAAAGTCTGATAAATGCCAGAAAAATGACTAAATCCAAAAAAAAAAATATTTCAACTTTTTTCAATTTTACCCCCGTGGGATATATATTCTACCCACACACATTTGGTACTCTCCTGGGGTAACCTCACACATATTATTCCCTCATTTAGTGGATATTTTCACAAAAAAGTGAAATTTTCAAAAATCCAGAAAATTGGCTGAAAACGACTAAATATCAAGGACTCATTGGGCGAATCGCTCTGGAAATGAAATCGAAACGCTCACTGACATTTCCCGTATGTGAAAGTCTGATAAACGCCGGAAATATGAGTAAGTCCAAAAAAAAAAAATTTTTCAGCTTTTTTCAATTTTACCCCGTTGGGATATATATTCTACCCACACACATTTGGAACTCTCCTGGGGTACCCTCACACATATTATTCCCTCATTTAGTGGATATTTTCACAAAAAAGTGAAATTTTCAAAAATCCAGAAAATTGGCTGAAAACGACTAAATATCAAGGACTCATTGGGCGAATCGCTCTGGAACTGAAATCGGAATGCTCACTGACATTTCCCCTATCTGAAAGTCTGATAAATGCCAGAAAAATGACTAAATCCAAAAAAAAAAATATTTCAACTTTTTTCAATTTTACCCCCGTGGGATATATATTCTACCCACACACATTTGGTACTCTCCTGGGGTAACCTCACACATATTATTCCCTCATTTAGTGGATATTTTCACAAAAAAGTGAAATTTTCAAAAATCCAGAAAATTGGCTGAAAACGACTAAATATCAAGGACTCATTGGGCGAATCGCTCTGCAACTGAAATCGGAACGCTCACTGACATTTCCCCTATCTGAAAGTCTGATAAATGCCAGAAAAATGACTAAATCCAAAAAAAAAAATATTTCAACTTTTTTCAATTTTACCCCCGTGGGATATATATTCTACCCACACACATTTGGTACTCTCCTGGGGTAACCTCACACATATTATTCCCTCATTTAGTGGATATTTTCACAAAAAAGTGAAATTTTCAAAAATCCAGAAAATTGGCTGAAAACGACTAAATATCAAGGACTCATTGGGCGAATCGCTCTGGAACTGAAATCGGAATGCTCACTGACATTTCCCCTATCTGAAAGTCTGATAAACGCCGGAAAAATGACTAAGTCCAAAAAAAAAATATTTAAACATTTTTCAATTTTACCCCCGTGGGATATATATTCTACCCACACACATTTGGAACTCTCCTGGGGTACCCTCACACATATTATTCCCTCATTTAGTGGATATTTTCACAAAAAAGTGAAATTTTCAAAAAGCCAGAAAATTGCCTGAAAACGACTAAATATCAAGGACTCATTGGGCGAATCGCTCTGGAACTGAAATCGGAATGCTCACTTACATTTCCCCTATCTGAAAGTCTGATGAATGCCAGAAAAATGACTAAATCCAAAAAAAAAAATATTTCAACTTTTTTCAATTTTACCCCCGTGGGATATATATTCTACCCACACACATTTGGAACTCTCCTGGGGTAACCTCACACATATTATTCCCTCATTTAGTGGATATTTTCACAAAAAAGTGAAATTTTCAAAAATCCAGAAAATTGGCTGAAAACGACTAAATATCAAGGACTCATTGGGCGAATCGCTCTGGAACTGAAATCGGAATGCTCACTGACATTTCCCCTATCTGAAAGTCTGATAAACGCCGGAAAAATGACTAAGTACAAAAAAAAAATTTTTTTCAACTATTTTCAATTTTAACCATGTGGGATATATATTCTACCCACACACATTTGGATCTCTCCTGGGGTAACCTCACACATATTATTCCCTCATTTACTGGATATTTTCACAAAAAATTGAAATTTTCAAAAATCCAGAAAATTGCCTGAAAACGACTAAATATCAAGGACTCATTGGGCGAATCGCTCTGGAACTGAAATCGGAATGCTCACTGACATTTCTCCTATCTGAAAGTCTGATAAACGCCGGAAAAATGACTAAGTCCAAAAAAAAAATATTTAAACTTTTTTCAATTTTACCCCCGTGGGATATATATTCTACCCACACACATTTGGAACTCTCCTGGGGTACCCTCACACATATTATTCCCTCATTTAGTGGATATTTTCACAAAAAAGTGAAATTTTCAAAAATCCAGAAAATTGCCTGAAAACGACTAAATATCAAGGACTCATTGGGTGAATCGCTCTGGAACTGAAATCGGAATGCTCACTGACATTTCCCCTATCTGAAAGTCTGATAAATGCCAGAAAAATGACTAAATCCAAAAAAATATATATTTCAACTTTTTTCAATTTTACCCCCGTGGGATATATATTCTACCCACACACATTTGGTACTCTCCTGGGGTAACCTCACACATATTATTCCCTCATTTAGTGGATATTTTCACAAAAAAGTGAAATTTTCAAAAATCCAGAAAATTGGCTGAAAACGACTAAATATCAAGGACTCATTGGGCGAATCGCTCTGGAACTGAAATCGGAACGCTCACTGACATTTCCCGTATGTGAAAGTCTGATAAACGCCGGAAATATGACTAAGTCCAAAAAAAAATTTTTTTCAACTTTTTTCAATTTTACCCCCGTGGGATATATATTCTACCCACACACATTTGGAACTCTCCTGGGGTACCCTCACACATATTATTCCCTCATTTAGTGGATATTTTCACAAAAAAGTGAAATTTTCAAAAATCCAGAAAATTGCCTGAAAACGACTAAATATCAAGGACTCATTGGGTGAATCGCTCTGGAACTGAAATCGGAATGCTCACTGACATTTCCCCTATCTGAAAGTCTGATAAATGCCAGAAAAATGACTAAATCCAAAAAAAAAAATATTTCAACTTTTTTCAATTTTACCCCCGTGGGATATATATTCTACCCACACACATTTGGTACTCTCCTGGGGTAACCTCACACATATTATTCCCTCATTTAGTGGATATTTTCACAAAAAAGTGAAATTTTCAAAAATCCAGAAAATTGGCTGAAAACGACTAAATATCAAGGACTCATTGGGCGAATCGCTCTGGAACTGAAATCGGAACGCTCACTGACATTTCCCGTATGTGAAAGTCTGATAAACGCCGGAAATATGACTAAGTCCAAAAAAAAAAATTTTTCAACTTTTTTCAATTTTACCCCCGTGGGATATATATTCTACCCACACACATTTGGAACTCTCCTTTGGTACCCTCACACATATTATTCCCTCATTTAGTGGATATTTTCACATATAAGTGAAATTTTCAAAAATCCAGAAAATTGCCTGAAAACGACTAAATATCAAGGACTCATTGGGCGAATCGCTCTGGAACTGAAATCGGAATGCTCACTGACATTTCCCCTATCTGAAAGTCTGATAAATGCCAGAAAAATGACTAAATCCAAAAAAAAAAATATTTCAACTTTTTTCAATTTTACCCCCGTGGGATATATATTCTACCCACACACATTTGGTACTCTCCTGGGGTTTCCTCACACATATTATTCCCTCATTTAGTGGTTATTTTCACAAAAAAGTGAAATTTTCAAAAATCCAGAAAATTGGCTGAAAACGACTAAATATCAAGGACTCATTGGGCGAATCGCTCTGGAACTGAAATCGGAACGCTCACTGACATTTCCCGTATGTGAAAGTCTGATAAACGCCGGAAAAATGACTAAGTACAAAAAAAAATTTTTTTTCAACTATTTTCAATTTTAACCCTGTGGGATATTAACCCTGTGGGATATATATTCTACCCACACACATTTGGATCTCTCCTGGGGTACCCTCACACATATTATTCCCTCATTTAGTGGATATTTTCACAAAAAAGTGAAATTTTCAAAAATCCAGAAAATTGGCTGAAAACGACTAAATATCAAGGACTCATTGGGCGAATCGCTCTGGAACTGAAATCGTAACGCTCACTGACATTTCCCGTATGTGAAAGTCTGATAAACGCCGGAAATATGACTAAGTCCAAAAAAAAAAAATTTTCAACTTTTTTCAATTTTACCCCCGTGGGATATATATTCTACCCACACACATTTGGAACTCTCCTGGGGTACCCTCACACATATTATTCCCTCATTTAGTGGATATTTTCACAAAAAAGTGAAATTTTCAAATATCCAGAAAATTGCCTGAAAACGACTAAATATCAAGGTCTCATTGGGCGAATCGCTCTGGAACTGAAATCGGAATGCTCACTGACATTTCCCCTATCTGAAAGTCTGATAAACGCCGGAAAAATGACTAAGTACAAAAAAAAAAATTTTTTCAACTATTTTCAATTTTAACCCTGTGGGATATATATTCTACCCACACACATTTGGATCTCTCCTGGGGTAACCTCACACATATTAGTCCCTCATTTAGTGGATATTTTCACAAAAAATTGAAATTTTCAAAAATCCAGAAAATTGCCTGAAAACGTCTAAATATCAAGGACTCATTGGGCGAATCGCTCTGGAACTGAAATCGGAATGCTCACTGACATTTCCCCTATCTGAAAGTCTGATAAACGCCGGAAAAATGACTAAGTCCAAAAGAAAAATATTTAAACTTTTTTCAATTTTACCCCCGTGGGATATATATTCTACCCACACACATTTGGAACTCTCCTGGGGTACCCTCACACATATTATTCCCTCATTTAGTGGATATTTTCACAAAAAAGTGAAATTTTCAAAAATCCAGAAAATTGCCTGAAAACGACTAAATATCAAGGACTCATTGGGCGAATCGCTCTGGAACTGAAATCGGAATGCTCACTGACATTTCCCCTATCTGAAAGTCTGATAAATGCCAGAAAAATGACTAAATCCCCAAAAAAAAATATTTCAACTTTTTTCAATTTTACCCCCGTGGGATATATATTCTACCCAAACACATTTGGTACTCTCCTGGGGTAACCTCACACATATTATTCCCTCATTTAGTGGATATTTTCACAAAAAAGTGAAATTTTCAAAAATCCAGAAAATTGGCTGAAAACGACTAAATATCAAGGACTCATTGGGCGAATCGCTCTGGAACTGAAATCGGAACGCTCACTGACATTTCCCGTATGTGAAAGTCTGATAAACGCCGGAAATATGACTAAGTCCAAAAAAAAATAATTTTCAACTTTTTTCAATTTTACCCCCGTGGGATATATATTCTACCCACACACATTTGGAACTCTCCTGGGGTACCCTCACACATATTATTCCCTCATTTAGTGGATATTTTCACAAAAAAGTGAAATTTTCAAAAATCCAGAAAATTGGCTGAAAACGACTAAATATCAAGGACTCATTGGGCGAATCGCTCTGGAACTGAAATCGGAATGCTCACTTACATTTCCCCTATCTGAAAGTCTGATAAATGCCAGAAAAATGACTAAATCCAAAAAAAAAAATATTTAAAATATTTTCAATTTTACCCCTGTGGGATATATATTCTACCCACACACATTTGGAACTCTCCTGGGGTACCCTCACAGATATTATTCCCTCATTTAGTGGATATTTTCACAAAAAAGTGACATTTTCAAAAATCCAGAAAATTGCCTGAAAACGACTAAATATCAAGGACTCATTGGGCGAATCGCTCTGGAACTGAAATCGGAATGCTCACTGACATTTCCCCTATCTGAAAGTCTGATAAACGCCGGAAAAATGACTAAGTACAAAAAAAAAATTTTTTTCAACTATTTTCAATTTTAACCCTGTGGGATATATATTCTACCCACACACATTTGGATCTCTCCTGGGGTAACCTCACACATATTATTCCCTCATTTAGTGGATATTTTCACAAAAAATTGAAATTTTCAAAAATCCAGAAAATTGCCTGAAAACGACTAAATATCAAGGACTCATTGGACGAATCGCTCTGGAACTGAAATCGGAATGCTCACTGACATTTCCCCTATCTGAAAGTCTGATAAACGCCGGAAAAATGACTAAGTCCAAAAAAAAAATATTTAAACTTTTTTCAATTTTACCCCCGTGGGATATATATTCTACCACACACATTTGGAACTCTCCTGGGGTACCCTCACACATATTATTCCCTCATTTAGTGGATATTTTCACAAAAAAGTGAAATTTTCAAAAATCCAGAAAATTGCCTGAAAACGACTAAATATCAAGGACTCATTGGGTGAATCGCTCTGGAACTGAAATCGGAATGCTCACTGACATTTCCCCTATCTGAAAGTCTGATAAATGCCAGAAAAATGACTAAATCCAAAAAAAAAAATATTTCAACTTTTTTCAATTTTACCCCCGTGGGATATATATTCTACCCACACACATTTGGTACTCTCCTGGGGTAACCTCACACATATTATTCCCTCATTTAGTGGATATTTTCACAAAAAAGTGAAATTTTCAAAAATCCAGAAAATTGGCTGAAAACGACTAAATATCAAGGACTCATTGGGCGAATCGCTCTGGAACTGAAATCGGAACGCTCACTGACATTTCCCGTATGTGAAAGTCTGATAAACGCCGGAAATATGACTAAGTCCAAAAAAAAATAATTTTCAACTTTTTTCAATTTTACCCCCGTGGGATATATATTCTACCCACACACATTTGGAACTCTCCTGGGGTACCCTCACACATATTATTCCCTCATTTAGTGGATATTTTCACAAAAAAGTGAAATTTTCAAAAATCCAGAAAATTGGCTGAAAACGACTAAATATCAAGGACTCATTGGGCGAATCGCTCTGGAACTGAAATCGGAATGCTCACTTACATTTCCCCTATCTGAAAGTCTGATAAATGCCAGAAAAATGACTAAATCCAAAAAAAAAAATATTTAAAATATTTTCAATTTTGCCCCTGTGGGATATATATTCTACCCATACACATTTGGAACTCTCCTGGGGTACCTTCACAGATATTATTCCCTCATTTAGTGGATATTTTCACAAAAAAGTGAAATTTTCAAAAATCCAGAAAATTGGCTGAAAACGACTAAATATCAAGGACTCATTGGGCGAATCGCTCTGGAACTGAAATCGGAATGCTCACTTACATTTCCCCTATCTGAAAGTCTGATAAATGCCAGAAAAATGACTAAATCCAAAAAAAAAAATATTTAAACTTTTTTCAATTTTACCCCCGTGGGATATTTATTCTACCCACACACATTTGGAACTCTCCTGGGGTACCCTCACACATATTATTCCCTCATTTAGTGGATATTTTCACAAAAAAGTGAAATTTTCAAAAATCCAGAAAATTGCCTGAAAACGACTAAATATAAAGGACTCATTGGGCGAATCGCTCTGGAACTGAAATCGGAATGCTCACTGACATTTCCCCTATCTTAAAGTCTGATAAACGCCGGAAAAATGACTAAGTACAAAAAAAAATTTTTTTTCAACTATTTTCAATTTTAACCCTGTGGGATATTAACCCTGTGGGATATATATTCTACCCACACACATTTGGATCTCTCCTGGGGTACCCTCACACATATTATTCCCTCATTTAGTGGATATTTTCACAAAAAAGTGAAATTTTCAAAAATCCAGAAAATTGGCTGAAAACGACTAAATATCAAGGACTCATTGGGCGAATCGCTCTGGAACTGAAATCGGAATGCTCACTTACATTTCCCCTATCTGAAAGTCTGATAAATGCCAGAAAAATGACTAAATCCCCAAAAAAAAATATTTAAAATTTTTTCAATTTTACCCCCGTGGGATATATATTCTACCCACACACATTTGGAACTCTCCTGGGGTACCCTCACACATATTATTCCCTCATTTAGTGGATATTTTCACAAAAAAGTGACATTTTCAAAAATCCAGAAAATTGGCTGAAAACGACTAAATATCAAGGACTCATTGGGCGAATCGCTCTGGAACTGAAATCGGAATGCTCACTTACATTTCCCCTATCTGAAAGTCTGATAAATGCCAGAAAAATGACTAAATCCCCCAAAAAAAATATTTAAAATTTTTTCAATTTTACCCCCGTGGGATATATATTCTACCCACACACATTTGGAACTCTCCTGGGGTACCCTCACAGATATTATTCCCTCATTTAGTGGATATTTTCACAAAAAAGTGAAATTTTCAAAAATCCAGAAAATTGGCTGAAAACGACTAAATATCAAGGACTCATTGGGCGAATCGCTCTGGAACTGAAATCGGAATGCTCACTTACATTTCCCCTATCTGAAAGTCTGATAAATGCCAGAAAAATGACTAAATCCAAAAAAAAAAATATTTAAACTTTTTTCAATTTTACCCCCGTGGGATATTTATTCTACCCACACACATTTGGAACTCTCCTGGGGTACCCTCACACATATTATTCCCTCATTTAGTGGATATTTTCACAAAAAAGTGAAATTTTCAAAAATCCAGAAAATTGCCTGAAAACGACTAAATATCAAGGACTCATTGGGCGAATCGCTCTGGAACTGAAATCGTAATGCTCACTGACATTTCCCCTATCTGAAAGTCTGATAAACGCCGGAAAAATGACTAAATCCCCAAAAAAAAATATTTAAAATTTTTTCAATTTTACCCCCGTGGGATATATATTCTACCCACACACATTTGGAACTCTCCTGGGGTACCCTCACACATATTATTCCCTCATTTAGTGGATATTTTCACAAAAAAGTGACATTTTCAAAAATCCAGAAAATTGGCTGAAAACGACTAAATATCAAGGACTCATTGGGCGAATCGCTCTGGAACTGAAATCGGAATGCTCACTTACATTTCCCCTATCTGAAAGTCTGATAAATGCCAGAAAAATGACTAAATCCCCCAAAAAAAATATTTAAAATTTTTTCAATTTTACCCCCGTGGGATATATATTCTACCCACACACATTTGGAACTCTCCTGGGGTACCCTCACAGATATTATTCCCTCATTTAGTGGATATTTTCACAAAAAAGTGAAATTTTCAAAAATCCAGAAAATTGGCTGAAAACGACTAAATATCAAGGACTCATTGGGCGAATCGCTCTGGAACTGAAATCGGAATGCTCACTTACATTTCCCCTATCTGAAAGTCTGATAAATGCCAGAAAAATGACTAAATCCAAAAAAAAAAATATTTAAACTTTTTTCAATTTTACCCCCGTGGGATATTTATTCTACCCACACACATTTGGAACTCTCCTGGGGTACCCTCACACATATTATTCCCTCATTTAGTGGATATTTTCACAAAAAAGTGAAATTTTCAAAAATCCAGAAAATTGCCTGAAAACGACTAAATATCAAGGACTCATTGGGCGAATCGCTCTGGAACTGAAATCGTAATGCTCACTGACATTTCCCCTATCTGAAAGTCTGATAAACGCCGGAAAAATGACTAAGTACAAAAAAAAATTTTTTTTCAACTATTTTCAATTTTAACCCTGTGGGATATTAACCCTGTGGGATATATATTCTACCCACACACATTTGGATCTCTCCTGGGGTACCCTCACACATATTATTCCCTCATTTAGTGGATATTTTCACAAAAAAGTGAAATTTTCAAAAATCCAGAAAATTGGCTGAAAACGACTAAATATCAAGGACTCATTGGGCGAATCGCTCTGGAACTGAAATCGAAACGCTCACTGACATTTCCCGTATGTGAAAGTCTGATAAACGCCGGAAATATGACTAAGTCCAAAAAAAAAAAATTTTCAACTTTTTTCAATTTTACCCCCGTGGGATATATATTCTACCCACACACATTTGGAACTCTCCTGGGGTACCCTCACACATATTATTCCCTCATTTAGTGGATATTTTCACAAAAAATTGAAATTTTCAAAAATCCAGAAAATTGCCTGAAAATGACTAAATATCAAGGACTCATTGGGCGAATCGCTCTGGAACTGAAATCGGAATGCTCACTTACATTTCCCCTATCTGAAAGTCTGATAAATGCCAGAAAAATGACTAAATGCAAAAAAAAAAATATTTAAACTTTTTTCAATTTTACCCCCGTGGGATATTTATTCTACCCACACACATTTGGAACTCTCCTGGGGTACCCTCACACATATTATTCCCTCATTTAGTGGATATTTTCACAAAAAAGTGAAATTTTCAAAAATCCAGAAAATTGCCTGAAAACGACTAAATATAAAGGACTCATTGGGCGAATCGCTCTGGAACTGAAATCGGAATGCTCACTGACATTTCCCCTATCTTAAAGTCTGATAAACGCCGGAAAAATGACTAAGTACAAAAAAAAATTTTTTTTCAACTATTTTAAATTTTAACCCTGTGGGATATTAACCCTGTGGGATATATATTCTACCCACACACATTTGGATCTCTCCTGGGGTACCCTCACACATATTATTCCCTCATTTAGTGGATATTTTCACAAAAAAGTGAAATTTTCAAAAATCCAGAAAATTGGCTGAAAACGACTAAATATCAAGGACTCATTGGGCGAATCGCTCTGGAACTGAAATCGGAACGCTCACTGACATTTCCCATATGTGAAAGTCTGATAAACGCCGGAAATATGACTAAGTCCAAAAAAAAAAAATTTTCAACTTTTTTCAATTTTACCCCCGTGGGATATATATTCTACCCACACACATTTGGAACTCTCCTGGGGTACCCTCACACATATTATTCCCTCATTTAGTGGATATTTTCACAAAAAAGTGAAATTTTCAAAAATCCAGAAAATTGGCTGAAAACGACTAAATATCAAGGACTCATTGGGCGAATCGCTCTGGAACTGAAATCGGAATGCTCACTTACATTTCCCCTATCTGAAAGTCTGATAAATGCCAGAAAAATGACTAAATCCCCCAAAAAAAAATTTAAAATTTTTTCAATTTTACCCCCGTGGGATATATATTCTACCCACACACATTTGGAACTCTCCTGGGGTACCCTCACAGATATTATTCCCTCATTTAGTGGATATTTTCACAAAAAAGTGAAATTTTCAAAAATCCAGAAAATTGGCTGAAAACGACTAAATATCAAGGACTCATTGGGCGAATCGCTCTGGAACTGAAATCGGAATGCTCACTTACATTTCCCCTATCTGAAAGTCTGATAAATGCCAGAAAAATGACTAAATCCAAAAAAAAAAATATTTAAACTTTTTTCAATTTTACCCCCGTGGGATATTTATTCTACCCACACACATTTGGAACTCTCCTGGGGTACCCTCACACATATTATTCCCTCATTTAGTGGATATTTTCACAAAATTGAAATTTTCAAAAATCCAGAAAATTGCCTGAAAACGACTAAATATCAAGGACTCATTGGGCGAATCGCTCTGGAACTGAAATCGTAATGCTCACTGACATTTCCCCTATCTGAAAGTCTGATAAACGCCGGAAAAATGACTAAGTACAAAAAAAAATTTTTTTTCAACTATTTTCAATTTTAACCCTGTGGGATATTAACCCTGTGGGATATATATTCTACCCACACACATTTGGATCTCTCCTGGGGTAACCTCACACATATTATTCCCTCATTTAGTGGATATTTTCACAAAAAAGTGAAATTTTCAAAAATCCAGAAAATTGCCTGAAAACGACTAAATATCAAGGACTCATTGGGCGAATCGCTCTGGAACTGAAATCGGAATGCTCACTGACATTTCCCCTATCTGAAAGTCTGATAAATGCCAGAAAAATGACTAAATCCCAAAAAAAAAATATTTCAACTTTTTTCAATTTTACCCCCGTGGGATGTATATTCTGCCCACACACATTTGGTACTCTCCTGGGGTAACCTCACACATATTATTCCCTCATTTAGTGGATATTTTCACAAAAAAGTGAAATTTTCAAAAATCCAGAAAATTGGCTGAAAAACGACTAAATATCAAGGACTCATTGGGCGAATCGCTCTGGAACTGAAATCGGAATGCTCACTGACATTTCGCGTATGTGAAAGTCTGATAAACGCCGGAAATATGACTAAGTCCAAAAAAAAAAATTTTTCAACTTTTTTCAATTTTACCCCCGTGGGATATATATTTTACCCACACACATTTGGAACTCTCCTGGGGTACCCTCACACATATTATTCCCTCATTTAGTGGATATTTTCACAAAAAAGTGAAATTTTCAAAAATCCAGAAAATTGGCTGAAAACGACTAAATATCAAGGACTCATTGGGCGAATCGCTCTGGAACTGAAATCGGAATGCTCACTTACATTTCCCAATCTGAAAGTCTGATAAATGCCAGAAAAATGACTAAATCCAAAAAAAAAAATATTTAAACTTTTTTCAATTTTACCCCCGTGGGATATATATTCTACCCACACACATTTGGAACTCTCCTGGGGTACCCTCACACATATTATTCCCTCATTTAGTGGATATTTTCACAAAAAAGTGAAATTTTCAAAAATCCAGAAAATTGCCTGAAAACGACTAAATATCAAGGACTCATTGGGCGAATCGCTCTGGAACTGAAATCGGAATGCTCACTGACATTTCCCCTATCTGAAAGTCTGATAAACGCCGGAAAAATGACTAAGTACAAAAAAAAATTTTTTTTCAACTATTTTCAATTTTAACCCTGTGGGATATTAACCCTGTGGGATATATATTCTACCCACACACATTTGGATCTCTCCTGGGGTACCCTCACACATATTATTCCCTCATTTAGTGGATATTTTCACAAAAAAGTGAAATTTTCAAAAATCCAGAAAATTGGCTGAAAACGACTAAATATCAAGGACTCATTGGGCGAATCGCTCTGGAACTGAAATCGAAACGCTCACTGACATTTCCCGTATGTGAAAGTCTGATAAACGCCGGAAATATGACTAAGTCCAAAAAAAAAAAATTTTCAACTTTTTTCAATTTTACCCCCGTGGGATATATATTCTACCCACACACATTTGGAACTCTCCTGGGGTACCCTCACACATATTATTCCCTCATTTAGTGGATATTTTCACAAAAAATTGAAATTTTCAAAAATCCAGAAAATTGCCTGAAAATGACTAAATATCAAGGACTCATTGGGCGAATCGCTCTGGAACTGAAATCGGAATGCTCACTTACATTTCCCCTATCTGAAAGTCTGATAAATGCCAGAAAAATGACTAAATGCAAAAAAAAAAATATTTAAACTTTTTTCAATTTTACCCCCGTGGGATATTTATTCTACCCACACACATTTGGAACTCTCCTGGGGTACCCTCACACATATTATTCCCTCATTTAGTGGATATTTTCACAAAAAAGTGAAATTTTCAAAAATCCAGAAAATTGCCTGAAAACGACTAAATATAAAGGACTCATTGGGCGAATCGCTCTGGAACTGAAATCGGAATGCTCACTGACATTTCCCCTATCTTAAAGTCTGATAAACGCCGGAAAAATGACTAAGTACAAAAAAAAATTTTTTTTCAACTATTTTCAATTTTAACCCTGTGGGATATTAACCCTGTGGGATATATATTCTACCCACACACATTTGGATCTCTCCTGGGGTACCCTCACACATATTATTCCCTCATTTAGTGGATATTTTCACAAAAAAGTGAAATTTTCAAAAATCCAGAAAATTGGCTGAAAACGACTAAATATCAAGGACTCATTGGGCGAATCGCTCTGGAACTGAAATCGGAACGCTCACTGACATTTCCCATATGTGAAAGTCTGATAAACGCCGGAAATATGACTAAGTCCAAAAAAAAAAAATTTTCAACTTTTTTCAATTTTACCCCCGTGGGATATATATTCTACCCACACACATTTGGAACTCTCCTGGGGTACCCTCACACATATTATTCCCTCATTTAGTGGATATTTTCACAAAAAAGTGAAATTTTCAAAAATCCAGAAAATTGGCTGAAAACGACTAAATATCAAGGACTCATTGGGCGAATCGCTCTGGAACTGAAATCGGAATGCTCACTTACATTTCCCCTATCTGAAAGTCTGATAAATGCCAGAAAAATGACTAAATCCCCCAAAAAAAAATTTAAAATTTTTTCAATTTTACCCCCGTGGGATATATATTCTACCCACACACATTTGGAACTCTCCTGGGGTACCCTCACAGATATTATTCCCTCATTTAGTGGATATTTTCACAAAAAAGTGAAATTTTCAAAAATCCAGAAAATTGGCTGAAAACGACTAAATATCAAGGACTCATTGGGCGAATCGCTCTGGAGCTGAAATCGGAATGCTCACTTACATTTCCCCTATCTGAAAGTCTGATAAATGCCAGAAAAATGACTAAATCCAAAAAAAAAAATATTTAAACTTTTTTCAATTTTACCCCCGTGGGATATTTATTCTACCCACACACATTTGGAACTCTCCTGGGGTACCCTCACACATATTATTCCCTCATTTAGTGGATATTTTCACAAAATTGAAATTTTCAAAAATCCAGAAAATTGCCTGAAAACGACTAAATATCAAGGACTCATTGGGCGAATCGCTCTGGAACTGAAATCGTAATGCTCACTGACATTTCCCCTATCTGAAAGTCTGATAAACGCCGGAAAAATGACTAAGTACAAAAAAAAATTTTTTTTCAACTATTTTCAATTTTAACCCTGTGGGATATTAACCCTGTGGGATATATATTCTACCCACACACATTTGGATCTCTCCTGGGGTAACCTCACACATATTATTCCCTCATTTAGTGGATATTTTCACAAAAAAGTGAAATTTTCAAAAATCCAGAAAATTGCCTGAAAACGACTAAATATCAAGGACTCATTGGGCGAATCGCTCTGGAACTGAAATCGGAATGCTCACTGACATTTCCCCTATCTGAAAGTCTGATAAATGCCAGAAAAATGACTAAATCCCAAAAAAAAAATATTTCAACTTTTTTCAATTTTACCCCCGTGGGATGTATATTCTGCCCACACACATTTGGTACTCTCCTGGGGTAACCTCACACATATTATTCCCTCATTTAGTGGATATTTTCACAAAAAAGTGAAATTTTCAAAAATCCAGAAAATTGGCTGAAAAACGACTAAATATCAAGGACTCATTGGGCGAATCGCTCTGGAACTGAAATCGGAATGCTCACTGACATTTCGCGTATGTGAAAGTCTGATAAACGCCGGAAATATGACTAAGTCCAAAAAAAAAAATTTTTCAACTTTTTTCAATTTTACCCCCGTGGGATATATATTTTACCCACACACATTTGGAACTCTCCTGGGGTACCCTCACACATATTATTCCCTCATTTAGTGGATATTTTCACAAAAAAGTGAAATTTTCAAAAATCCAGAAAATTGGCTGAAAACGACTAAATATCAAGGACTCATTGGGCGAATCGCTCTGGAACTGAAATCGGAATGCTCACTTACATTTCCCTATCTGAAAGTCTGATAAATGCCAGAAAAATGACTAAATCCAAAAAAAAAAATATTTAAACTTTTTTCAATTTTACCCCCGTGGGATATATATTCTACCCACACACATTTGGAACTCTCCTGGGGTACCCTCACACATATTATTCCCTCATTTAGTGGATATTTTCACAAAAAAGTGAAATTTTCAAAAATCCAGAAAATTGCCTGAAAATGACTAAATATCAAGGACTCATTGGGCGAATCGCTCTGGAACTGAAATCGGAATGCTCACTGACATTTCCCCTATCTGAAAGTCTGATAAACGCCGGAAAAATGACTAAGTACAAAAAAAATTTTTTTTTCAACTATTTTCAATTTTAACCCTGTGGGATATTAACCCTGTGGGATATATATTCTACCCACACACATTTGGATCTCTCCTGGGGTACCCTCACACATATTATTCCCTCATTTAGTGGATATTTTCACAAAAAAGTGAAATTTTCAAAAATCCAGAAAATTGGCTGAAAACGACTAAATATCAAGGACTCATTGGGCGAATCGCTCTGGAACTGAAATCGGAATGCTCACTTACATTTCCCCTATCTGAAAGTCTGATAAATGCCAGAAAAATGACTAAATCCAAAAAAAAAAATATTTAAAATTTTTTCAATATTACCCCCGTGGGATATATATTCTACCCACACACATTTGGAACTCTCCTGGGGTACCCTCACAGATATTATTCCCTCATTTAGTGGATATTTTCACAAAAAATTGAAATTTTCAAAAATCCAGAAAATTGCCTGAAAACGACTAAATATCAAGGACTCATTGGGCGAATCGCTCTGGAACTGAAATCGGAATGCTCACTGACATTTCCCCTATCTGAAAATCTGATAAACGCCGGAAAAATGACTAAGTCCAAAAAAAAAATATTTAAACTTTTTTCAATTTTACCCCCGTGGGATATATATTCTACCCACACACATTTGGAACTCTCCTGGGGTACCCTCACACATATTATTCCCTCATTTAGTGGATATTTTCACAAAAAAGTGAAATTTTCAAAAATCCAGAAAATTGCCTGAAAACGACTAAATATCAAGGACTCATTGGGCGAATCGCTCTGGAACTGAAATCGGAATGCTCACTGACATTTCCCCTATCTGAAAGTCTGATAAACGCCGGAAAAATGACTAAGTACAAAAAAAAATTTTTTTTCAACTATTTTCAATTTTAACCCTGTGGGATATTAACCCTGTGGGATATATATTCTACCCACACACATTTGGATCTCTCCTGGGGTAACCTCACACATATTATTCCCTCATTTAGTGGATATTTTCACAAAAAATTGAAATTTTCAAAAATCCAGAAAATTGCCTGAAAACGACTAAATATCAAGGACTCATTGGGCGAATCGCTCTGGAACTGAAATCGGAATGCTGACTGACATTTCCCCTATCTGAAAGTCTGATAAACGCCGGAAAAATGACTAAGTCCAAAAAAAAAATATTTAAACTTTTTTCAATTTTACCCCCGTAGGATATATATTCTACCCACACACATTTGGAACTCTCCTGGGGTACCCTCACACATATTATTCCCTCATTTAGTGGATATTTTCACAAAAAAGTGAAATTTTCAAAAATCCAGAAAATTGCCTGAAAACGACTAAATATCAAGGACTCATTGGGCGAATCGCTCTGGAACTGAAATCGGAATGCTCACTGACATTTCCCCTATCTGAAAGTCTGATAAACGCCGGAAAAATGACTAAGTACAAAAAAAAATTTTTTTTCAACTATTTTCAATTTTAACCCTGTGGGATATTAACCCTGTGGGATATATATTCTACCCACACACATTTGGATCTCTCCTGGGGTAACCTCACACATATTATTCCCTCATTTAGTGGATATTTTCACAAAAAATTGAAATTTTCAAAAATCCAGAAAATTGCCTGAAAACGACTAAATATCAAGGACTCATTGGGCGAATCGCTCTGGAACTGAAATCGGAATGCTGACTGACATTTCCCCTATCTGAAAGTCTGATAAACGCCGGAAAAATGACTAAGTCCAAAAAAAAAATATTTAAACTTTTTTCAATTTTACCCCCGTAGGATATATATTCTACCCACACACATTTGGTACTCTCCTGGGGTAACCTCACACATATTATTCCCTCATTTAGTGGATATTTTCACAAAAAAGTGAAATTTTCAAAAATCCAGAAAATTGGCTGAAAACGACTAAATATCAAGGACTCATTGGGCGAATCGCTCTGGAACTGAAATCGGAACGCTCACTGACATTTCGCGTATGTGAAAGTCTGATAAACGCCGGAAATATGACTAAGTCCAAAAAAAAAAATTTTTCAACTGTTTTCAATTTTACCCCCGTGGGATATATATTCTACCCACACACATTTGGAACTCTCCTGGGGTACCCTCACACATATTATTCCCTCATTTAGTGGATATTTTCACAAAAAAGTGAAATTTTCAAAAATCCAGAAAATTGGCTGAAAACGACTAAATATCAAGGACTCATTGGGCGAATCGCTCTGGAACTGAAATTGGAATGCTCACTTACATTTCCCCTATCTGAAAGTCTGATAAATGCCAGAGAAATGACTAAATCCAAAAAAAAAAATATTTAAACTTTTTTCAATTTTACCCCCGTGGGATATATATTCTACCCACACACATTTGGAACTCTCCTGGGGTACCCTCACAGATATTATTCCCTCTTTTAGTGGATATTTTCACAAAAAATTGAAATTTTCAAAAATCCAGAAAATTGCCTGAAAATGACTAAATATCAAGGACTCATTGGGCGAATCGCTCTGGAACTGAAATCGGAATGCTCACTTACATTTCCCCTATCTGAAAGTCTGATAAATGCCAGAAAAATGACTAAATGCAAAAAAAAAAATATTTAAACTTTTTTCAATTTTACCCCCGTGGGATATTTATTCTACCCACACACATTTGAAACTCTGCTCGAGTACCCTCACATATATTATTCCCTCATTTAGTGAATATTTTTACAAAAAAGTGAAATTTTCAAAAATCCCGAAAATTAGCTGAAAACGACTAAATATCAAGGACTCATTGGGCGAATCGCTCTGGAACTGAAATCGGAACGCTCACTGACATTTGCCCTATCTGAAAGACTGATAAACGCCAGAAAAATGACTATGTCCAAAAAAAAAATTTTTTCAACTTTTTTCAATTCTATCCATGTGGGATATATATTCTACCCCCACACATTTGTAACTCTCCTGGGGTACCCTCACACATATTCCCTCATTTAGTGGATATTTTCACAAAAAAGTGAAATTTTCAAAAATCCAAAATATTGGCTGAAAACGACTAAATATCAAGGACTCATTGGGCGAATCGCTCTGGAACTGAAATCGGAACGCTTACTGACATTTGCCCTATCTGAAAGTCTGATAAATGCCGGAAAAATGACTAAGTCCAAAAAAAAAAATTTTTCAACTTTTTTCAATTTTACCCCTGTGGGATATATATTCTACCCAAACACATTTGGATCTCTCCTGGGGTACCCTCACACATATTATTCCCTCATTTAGTGGATATTTTCACAAAAAAGTGAAATTTTAAAAAATCCAGAAAATTGGCTGAAAACAACTAAATATCAAGGACTCATTGGGCGAATCACTCTGGAACTGAAATCGGAACGCTCACTTACATTTCCCCTATCTGAAAGTCTGATAAACGCCGGAAAAATGACTAAGTCTGAAAAAAAAAATTTTCTACTTTTTTCAATTTTACCCCCGTGAGATATATATTCTACCCACACACATTTGGAACTCTCCTGGAGTACCCTAACACATATTATTCCCTCATTTAGTGGATATTTTCACAAAAAAGTGAAATTTTCAAAAATCCAAAATATTGGCTGAAAACGACTAAATATCAAGGACTCATTGGCCGAATCGCTCTGGAACTGAAATCGGAACGCTCACTGACATTTCCCCTATCTGAAAGTCTGATAAACGCCGGAAAAATGACTAAGTCTGATAAAAAAAAATTTCAACTTTTTTCAATTTTACCCCCGTGAGATATATATTCTACCCACACACATTTGAAACTCTGCTCGGGTACCCTCACATATATTATTCCCTCATTTAGTGGATATTTTCACAAAAAAGTGAAATTTTCAAAAATCCAGAAAATTGGCTGAAAACGACTAAATATCAAGGAATCATTGGGCGAATCGCTCTGGAACTGAAATCGGAACACTTACTGACATTTGCCCTATCTGAAAGTCTGATAAACGCCGGAAAAATGACTAAGTCCAAAAAAAAATTTTTTTCAACTTTTTTCAATTTTACCCCCGTGCGATATATATTCTACCCACACACATTTGGAACTCTCCTGTGGTACACTCACACATATTATTCCCTCATTTAGTGGATATTTTCACAAAAAAGTTAAATTTTCAAAAATCCAGAAAATTGGCTGAAAACGACTAAATATCAAGGACTCATTGGGCGAATCGCTCTGGAACTGAAATCAGAACGCTTACTGACATTTGCCCTATCTGAAAGTCTGATAAACGCCCGAAAAATGACTAAGTCCAAAAAAAAAAATTTTTTAACTTTTTTCAATTTTACCCACGTGGGATATATATTCTACCCAAACACATTTGGATCTCTCCTGGGGTACCCTCAAACATATTATTCCCTCATTTAGTGGATATTTTCACAAAAAAGTGAAATTTTCAAAAATCCAGAAAATTGGCTGAAAACGACTAAATGTCAAGGACTCATTGGGCGAATCGCTCTGGAACTGAAATCGGAACACTTACTGACATTTGCCCTATCTGAAAGTCTGATAAACGCCGGAAAAATGACTAAGTCCAAAAAAGAAATGTTTTCAACTTTTTTCAATTTTACCCCCGTGGGATATATATTCTACCCACACACATTTGGATCTCTCATGGGGTACCCTCACACATATTATTTCATCATTTAGTGAATATTTTTACAAAAAAGTGAAATTTTCAAAAATCCCGAAAATTGGCTGAAAACGACTAAATATCAAGGACTCATTGGGCGAATCGCTCTGCAACTGAAATCGGAACGCTCAATGACATTTGCCCTATCTGAAAGTCTGATAATTGCCGGAAAAATGACTAAGTCCAAAAAAGAAATGTTTTCAACTTTTCTCAATTTTACCCCCGTGGGATATATATTCTACCCACACTAATTTGGAACTCTCCTGGGGTACCCTCACACATATTATTCCCTCATTTAGTGGATATTTTCACAAAAAAGTGAAATTTTCAAAAATCCTGAAAATTCGCTGAAAACGACTAAATATCAAGGACTCATTGGGCGAATCGCTCTGGAACTGAAATCGGAACGCTTACTGACATTTTCCCTATCTGAAAGTCTGATAAACGCCGGAAAAATGACTAAGTCCAAAAAAGAAATGTTTTCAACTTTTTTCAATTTTACCCCCGTGGGATATATATTCTACCCACACTAATTTGGAACTCTCCTGGGCTACCCTCACACATATTATTCCCTCATTTAGTGGATATTTTCACAAAAAAGTGAAATTTTCAAAATTTCAGAAAATTTTCTGAAAACGACTAAATATCAAGGACTCATTGGGCGAATCGCTCTGGAACTGAAATCGGAACGATCACTGACATTTGCCCTATCTGAAAGTCTGATAAACGCCGGAAAAATGACTAAGTCCAAAAAAGAAATGTTTTCAACTTTTTTCAATTTTACCCCCGTGGTATATATCTTCTACACACACTAATTTGGAACTCTCCTGGGGTACCCTCACACATATTATTCCCTCATTTAGTGGATATTTTCACAAAAAAGTGAAATTTTCAAAAATCCAAAATATTGGCTGAAAACGTCTAAATATCAAGGACTCATTGGGCGAATCGCTCTGGAACTGAAATCGGAACGCTTACTGATATTTGCCCTATCTGAAAGTCTGATAAACGCCGGAAAAATGACTAAGTCCAAAAAAAAAAATTTTTCACCCTTTTTCAATTTTACCTCCGTGGGATATATATTCTACCCACACACATTTGGAGCTCTACTGGGGTACCCTCACACATATTATTCCCTCATTTAGTGAATATTTTTACAAAAAAGTGACATTTTCAAAAATCCCGAAAATTGGCTGAAAACGACTAAATGTCAAGGACTCATTGGGCGAATCGCTCTCGAACTGAAATCGGAACGCTCACTGACATTTACCCTATCTGAAAGTCTGATAAACGCCGGAAAAATGACTAAGTACAAAAAAAAAATTTTCAACTTTTTTCAATTTTACCCCCGTGGGATATATATTCTACCCACACACATTTGAAACTCTGCTCGGGTACCCTCACATATATTATTCCCTCATTTAGTGAATATTTTTACAAAAAAGTGAAATTTTCAAAAATCCCGAAAATTGGCTGAAAACGACTAAATATCAAGGACTCATTGGGCAAATCGCTCTGGAACTGAAATCGGAACGCTCACTGACATTTGCCCTATCTGAAAGTCTGATAAACGCCGGAAAAATGACTATGTCCAAAAAAAAAATTTTTTCAACTTTTTTCAATTTTACCCATGTGGGATATATATTCTACCCACACACATTTGTAACTCTCCTGTGGTACCCTCACACATATTATTCCCTCATTTAGTGGATATTTTCACAAAAAAGTGAAATTTTCAAAAATCCAGAAAATTGGCTGAAAACGACTAAATATCAAGGACTCATTGGGCGAATCGGTCTGGAACTGAAATCGGAACACTTACTGACATTTGCCCTATCTGAAAGTCTGATAAACGCCGGAAAAATGACTAAGTCCAAAAAAAAATTTTTTTCAACTTTTTTCAATTTTACCCCCGTGCGATATATATTCTACCCACACACATTTGGAACTCTCCTGTGGTACACTCACACATATTATTCCCTCATTTAGTGGATATTTTCACAAAAAAGTTAAATTTTCAAAAATCCAGAAAATTGGCTGAAAACGACTAAATATCAAGGACTCATTGGGCGAATCGCTCTGGAACTGAAATCAGAACGCTTACTGACATTTACCCTATCTGAAAGTCTGATAAACGCCCGAAAAATGACTAAGTCCAAAAAAAAAAAATTTTTAACTTTTTTCAATTTTACCCACGTGGGATATATATTCTACCCAAACACATTTGGATCTCTCCTGGGGTACCCTCAAACATATTATTCCCTCATTTAGTGGATATTTTCACAAAAAAGTGAAATTTTCAAAAATCCAGAAAATTGGCTGAAAACGACTAAATGTCAAGGACTCATTGGGCGAATCGCTCTGGAACTGAAATCGGAACACTTACTGACATTTGCCCTATCTGAAAGTCTGATAAACGCCGGAAAAATGACTAAGTCCAAAAAAGAAATGTTTTCAAATTTTTTCAATTTTACCCCCGTGGGATATATATTCTACCCACACACATTTGGATCTCTCATGGGGTACCCTCACACATATTATTTCATTATTTAGTGAATATTTTTACAAAAAAGTGAAATTTTCAAAAATCCCGAAAATTGGCTGAAAACGACTAAATATCAAGGACTCATTGGGCGAATCGCTCTGCAACTGAAATCGGAACGCTCAATGACATTTGCCCTATCTGAAAGTCTGATAATTGCCGGAAAAATGACTAAGTCCAAAAAAGAAATGTTTTCAACTTTTTTCAATTTTACCCCCGTGGGATATATATTCTACCCACACTAATTTGGAACTCTCCTGGGCTACCCTCACACATATTATTCCCTCATTTAGTGGATATTTTCACAAAAAAGTGAAATTTTCAAAATTTCAGAAAATTGGCTGAAAACGACTAAATATCAAGGACTCATTGGGCGAATCACTCTGGAACTGAAATCGGAACGATCACTGACATTTGCCCTATCTGAAAGTCTGATAAACGCCGGAAGAATGACTAAGTCCAAAAAAGAAATGTTTTCAACTTTTTTCAATTTTACCCTCGTGGTATATATATTCTACACACACTAATTTGGAACTCTCCTGGGGTACCCTCACACATATTATTCCCTCATTTAGTGGATATTTTCACAAAAAAGTGAAATTTTCAAAAATCCAAAATATTGGCTGAAAACGTCTAAATATCAAGGACTCATTGGGCGAATCGCTCTCGAACTGAAATCGGAACGCTTACTGATATTTGCCCTATCTGAAAGTCTGATAAACGCCGGAAAAATGACTAAGTCCAAAAAAAAAAATTTTTCACCCTTTTTCAATTTTACCTCCGTGGGATATATATTCTACCCACACACATTTGGAGCTCTACTGGGGTACCCTCACACATATTATTCCCTCATTTAGTGAATATTTTTACAAAAAAGTGACATTTTCAAAAATCCCGAAAATTGGCTGAAAACGACTAAATGTCAAGGACTCATTGGGCGAATCGCTCTCGAACTGAAATCGGAACGCTCACTGACATTTACCCTATCTGAAAGTCTGATAAACGCCGGAAAAATGACTAAGTACAAAAAAAAAATTTTCAACTTTTTTCAATTTTACCCCCGTGGGATATATATTCTACCCACACACATTTGGAACTCTCCTGGGGTACCCTCACACATATTATTCCCTCATTTAGTGGATATTTTCACAAAAAAGTGAAATTTTCAAAAATCCATAAAATTGGCTGAAAACGACTAAATATCAAGGACTCATTGGGCGAATCGCTCTGGAACTGAAATCGGAACGCTCACTGACATTTGCCCTATCTGAAAGTCTGATAAACGCTGGAAAAATGACTAAGTCCAAAAAAAAAATTTTTTTTAAATTTTACCCACGTGGGATATATATTCTACCCACACACATTTGTAACTCTGATGGGGTACCCTCACACATATTATTCCCTCATTTAGTGGATATTTTCACAAAAAAGTGAAATTTTCAAAAATCCAAATTATTGGCTGAAAATCAACTAAATATCAAGGACTCATTGGGCGATTCGCTCTGGAAGTGAAATCGGAACGCTCACTGACATTTCCCCCAATCTGAAAGTCTGATAAACGCCGGAAAAATGACAAAGTCCAAAAAAAAACTTTTTTCAACTTTTTTCAATTTTACCCCCGTGGGATATATATTCTACCCACACTCATTTGGAACTCTCCTGGGGTACCCTCACAGATGTTATTCCCTCATTTAGTGAATATTTTTACAAAAAAGTGAAATTTTCAAAAATCCCGAGAATTGGCTGAAAACGACTAAATATCAAGGACTCATTGGGCGAATCGCTCTGGAACTGAAATCGGAACGCTTACTGACATTTGACCTATCTGAAAGTCTGATAAACGCCGGAAAAATGACTAAGTCCAAAAAAGAAATGTTTTCAACTTTTTTCAATTTTACCCCAGTGGTATATATATTCTACCCACACTAATTTGGAACTCTCCTGGGGTACCCTCACACATATTATTCCCTCATTTAGTGGATATTTTCACAAAAAAGTGAAATTTTCAAAAATCCAAAATATTGGCATAAAACGACTAAATATCAAGGAATCATTGGGCGAATCGCTCTGGAACTGAAATCGGAGCGCTTACTGACATTTGCCCTATCTGAAAGTCTGATAAACGCCGGAAAAATGACAAAGTCCAAAAAAAAATTTTTTTCAACTTTTTTCAATTTTACCCCCGTGGGATAAATATTCTGCCCACACTCATTTGGAACTCTCCTGGGGTACCTTCACACATATTATTCCCTCATTTAGTGGATATTTTCACAAAAAAGTGAAATTTTTAAAAATCCAGAAAATTGGCTGAAAAGGACTACATATCAAGGACTCATTGGGCGAATCGCTCTGGAACTGAAATCGAAACGCTTACTGACATTTGCCTTATCTGAAAGTCTGATAAACGCCAGAAAAATGACTAAGTCCAAAAAAAAAAATTTTTCAACTTATTTCAATTTTACCCCTGTGGGATATATATTCTACCCACACTCATTTGGAACTCTCCTGGGGTACCCTCACACATATTATTCCCTCATTTAGTGGCTATTTTCACAAAAAAGTGAAATTTTCAAAAATTCCGAAAATTGGCTGAAAACGACTAAATATCAAGGACTCATTGGGCGAATCGCTCTGGAACTGAAATCGGAACGCTCACTGACATTTACCCTATCTGAAAGTCTGATAAACGCCGGAAAAATGACAGTCAAAAAAAAAATTTTTTTCAATTTTACCCACGTGGGATATATATTCTACCCACACACATTTGTAACTCTGCTGGGGTACCCTCACACATATTATTCCCTCATTTAGTGGATATTTTCACAAAAAAAGTGAAATTTTCAAAAATCCAGAAAATTGGCTGAAAACGACTAAATATCAAGGACTCATTGGGCGAATCGCTCTGGAACTGAAATCGGAACGCTCACTGACATTTACCCTATCTGAAAGTCTGATAAACGCCGGAAAAATGACTAAGTCTGAAAAAAAAAAATTTCAACTTTTTTCAATTTTACCCCCGTGAGATATATATTCTACCCACACACATTTGAAACTCTGCTCGGGTACCCTCACATATATTATTACCTCATTTAGTGAATATTTTTACAAAAAAGTGCCATTTTCAAAAATCCCGAAAATTGGCTGAAAACGACTAAATGTCAAGGACTCATTGGGCGAATCGCTCTGGAACTGAAATCGGAACGCTCACTGACATTTACCCTATCTGAAAGACTGATAAACGCCGGAAAAATGACTAAGTACAAAAAAAAACATTTTTCAACTTTTTTCAATTTTACCCCCGTGGGACATATATTCTACCCACACTCATTTGGAACTCTCCTGGGGTACCCTCACAGATGTTATTCCCTCATTTAGTGAATATTTTTACAAAAAAGTGAAATTTTCAAAAATCCCGAGAATTGGCTGAAAACGACTAAATATCAAGGACTCATTGGGCGAGTCACTCTGGAACTGAAATCGGAACGCTCACTGACATTTATCCTATCTGAAAGTCTGATAAACGTCGGAAAAATGACTAAGTCCAAAAAAAAATTTTTTTCAACTTTTTTCAATTTTACCCCCATGGGATATATATTCTACCCACACACATTTGGAACTCTCCTGGGGTACCCTCACACATATTATTCCCTCAATTAGTGGATATTTTCACAAAAAAGTGAAATTTTCAAAAATCCAGAAAATTGGCTGAAAACGACTAAATATCAAGGACTCATTGGGCGAATCGCTCTGGAACTGAAATCGGAACGCTTACTGACACTTGCACTATCTGAAAGTCTGATAAACGCCGGAAAAATGACTAAGTCCAAAAAAAAAATTTTTTTCAACTTTTTTAAATTTTACCCCCGTGGGATATATATTCTACCCACAAACATTTGGATCTCTCCTGGGGTACCCTCACACATATTATTCCATCATTTAGTGAATATTTTTACAAAAAAGTGAAATTTTCAAAAATCCAGAAAATTGGCTGAAAACGACTAAATATCAAGGACTCATTCTGCGAATCGCTCTGGAACTGAAATCGGAACGCTCACTGACATTTACCCTATCTGAAAGTCTGATAAACGCCGGAAAAATGACTAAGTCTGAAAAAAAAAAATTTCAACTTTTTTCAATTTTACCCCCGTGAGATATATATTCTACCCACACACATTTGAAACTCTGCTCGGCTACCCTCACATATATTATTCCCTCATTTAGTGAATATTTTTACAAAAAAGTGACATTTTCAAAAATCCCGAAAATTGGCTGAAAACGACTAAATGTCAAGGACTCATTGGGCGAATCGCTCTGGAACTGAAATCGGAACGCTCACTGACATTTACCCTATCTGAAAGTCTGATAAACGCTGGAAAAATGACTAAGTACAAACAAAAATTTTTTCAACTTTTTTCAATTTTACCCCCGTGGCATATATATTCTACCCACACACATTTGGAACTCCCTGGGGTACCCTCACACATATTATTCCCTCATTTAGTGGATATTTTCACAAAAAAGTGAAATTTTTAAAAATGCAGAAAATTGGCTGAAAACGACTAAATATCAAGGACTCATTGGGCGAATCGCTCTGGAACTGAAATCGAAACGCTTACTGACATTTGCCCTATCTGAAAGTCTGATAAACGCCGGAAAAATGACAGCCCAAAAAAAAAATTTTTCCAACTTTTTTCAATTTTACCCCCGTGCGATATATATTCTACCCACACACATTTGTAACTCTCCTGGGGTACCCTCACACATATTATTCCCTCATTTAGTGGATATTTTCACAAAAAAGTTAAATTTTCAAAAATCCAGAAAATTGGCTGAAAACAACTAAATATCAAGGACTCATTGGGCGAATCGCTCTGGAACTGAAATCGGAACGCTTACTGACATTTGCCCTATCTGAAAGTCTGATAAATGCCGGAAAAATGACTAAGTCCAAAAAAAAAATTTTTTCAACTTTTTTCAATTTTACCCCGTGGGATATATATTCTACCCACACTCATTTGGAACTCTCCTGGGGTACCCTCACACATATTATTCCCTAATTTAGTGGATATTTTCACAAAAAAGTGAAATTTTCAAAAATCCAGAAAATAGGCTGAAAACGACTAAATATCAAGGACTCACTGGTCGAATCGCTCTGGAACTGAAATCATAACGCTCACTGACATTTGCCCTATCTGAAAGTCTGATAAACGCCGGAAAAATGACTAAGTCCAAAAAAGAAATGTTTTCAAGTTTTTTCAATTTTACCCACGTGGGATATATATTCTACCCACACACATTTGTAACTCTCCTGGGGTACCCTCACACATATTATTCCCTCATTTAGTGGATATTTTCACAAAAAAGTGAAATTTTCAAAAATCCAAAATATTGGCTGAAAATCAACTAAATATCAAGGAATCATTGGGCGATTCGCTCTGGAACTGAAATCGGAACGCTCACTGACATTTCCCCCTATCTGAAAGTCTGATAAACGCCGGAAAAATGACTAAGTCTGAAAAAAAAAAATTTCAACTTTTTTCAATTTTACCCCCGTGGGATATATATTCTACCCACACACATTTGGAACTCTCCTGGGGTACCCTCAGACATTTTATTCCCTCATTTAGTGAATATTTTTACAAAAAAGTGAAATTTTCAAAAATTCAGAAAATTGGCTGAAAACGACTAAATATCAAGGACTCATTGGGCGAATCGCTCTGGAACTGAAATCGGAACACTCAATGAAATTTGCCCTATCTGAAAGTCTGATAAACGCCGGAAAAATGACTAATTCCAAAAAAAATTTTTTTTAACTTTTTTCAATTTTACCCCGTGGGATATATATTCTACCCACACTCATTTGGAACTCTCCTGGGGTACCCTCACACATATTATTCCCTCATTTAGTGGATATTTTCACAAAAAAGTTAAATTTTAAACAATCCAGAAAATTGGCTGAAAACGACTAAATATCAAGGACTCATTGGGCGAATCGCTCTGGAACTGATATCGGAACGCTCACTGACATTTGCCCTATCTGAAAGTCTGATAAACGCCGGAAAAATGACTAAGTCCAAAAAAAAAAATTTTTCAACTCTTTTCAATTTTACCCACGTGGGATATATATTCTACCCACACACATTTGTAACTCTCCTGGGGTACCCTCACACATATTATTCCCTCATTTAGTGGATATTTTCACAAAAAAGTGAAATTTTCAAAAATCCAAAATATTGGCTGAAAACGACTAAATATCAAGGACCCATTGGGCGAATCGCTCTGGAACTGAAATCGGAATGCTCACTGACATTTACCCTATCTGAAAGTCTGATAAACGCCGGAAAAATGACTAAGTACAAAAAAAAAAATTTTTCAACTTTTTTCAATTTTACCCCCGTGGGATATATATTCTACCCACACACATTTGGAACTCTCCTGGGGTACCCTCACACATACTATTCCCTCATTTAGTGGATATTTTCACAAAAAAGTGAAATTTTCAAAAATCCAAAATATTGGCTGTAAACGACTAAATATCAAGGACTCATTGGGCAAATCGCTCTGGAACTGAAATCGGAACGCTCACTGACATTTCCCCTATCTGAAAGTCTGATAAACGCCGGAAAAATGACTAAGTCTGAAAAAAAAAAATTTCAACTTTTTTCAATTTTACCCCTGTGAGATATATATTCTACCCACACACATTTGGAACTCTCCTGGGGTACCCTCACACATATTATTCCCTCATTTAGTGGATATTTTCACAAAAAAGTGAAATTTTCAAAAATCCAAAATATTGGCTGAAAATGAACTAAATATCAAGGACTCATTGGGCGAATCGCTCTGGAACTGAAATCGGAACCCTCACTGACATTTCCCCCAACTGAAAGTCTGATAAACGCCGGAAAATTGACTAAGTCCAAAGAAAAAAATTTTTCAATTTTTTTCAATTTTACCCCCGTGGGATATATATTCTACCCACACACATTTGGAACTCTCCTGGGGTACCCTCACACATATTATTCCCTCATTTAGTGGATATTTTCACAAAAAAGTGAAATTTTCAAAAATCCAAAATATTGGCTGAAAACGACTAAATATCAAGGACCCATTGGGCGAATCGCTCTGGAACTGAAATCGGAATGCTCACTGACATTTGCCCTATCTGAAAGTCTGATAAACGCCGGAAAAATGACTAAGTCCAAAAAAAAAATTTTTTCAACTTTTTTCAATTTTACCCCCGTGCGATATATATTCTACCCACACACATTTGTAACTCTCCTGGGGTACCCTCACACATATTATTCCCTCATTTAGTGAATATTTTTACAAGAAAGTGAAATTTTCAAAAATTCAGAAAATTGGCTGAAAACGACTAAATATCAAGGACTCATTGGGCGAATCGCTCTGGAACTGAAATCGGAACGCTCAATGACATTTGCCCTATCTGAAAGTCTGATAAACGCCGGAAAAATGACTAATTCCAAAAAAAAAAATTTTTCAACTTTTTTCAATTTTACCCACGTGGGATATATATTCTACCCACACTCATTTGTAACTCTCCTGGGGTACCCTCACACATATTATTCCCTCATTTAGTGGATATTTTCACAAAAAAGTGAAATTTTCAAAAATCCAGAAAATTGGCTGAAAACGACTAAATATCAAGGACTCATTGGGCGAATCGCTCTGGAACTGAAATCGGAATGCTCACTGACATTTCCCCTATCTCAAAGTCTGATAAACGCCGGAAAAATGACTAAGTCTGAAAAAAAAATTTTTCAACTTTTTTCAATTTTACCCCCGTGAGATATATATTCTACCCACACACATTTGATCTCTGTTCGGGTACCCTCACATATATTATTCCCTCATTTAGTGAATATTTTTACAAAAAAGTGACATTTTCAAAAATCCCGAAAATTGGCTGAAAACGACTAAATGTCAAGGACTCATTGGGCGAATCGCTCTGGAACTGAGATCGGAACGCTCACTGACATTTACCCTATCTGAAAGTCTGATAAACGCCGGAAAAATGACTAAGTCCAAAAAAAAATTTTTTTCAACTTTTTTCAATTTTACCCCCGTGCGATATATATTCTACCCACACACATTTGTAACTCTCCTGGGGTACCCTCACACATATTATTCCCTCATTTAGTGGATATTTTCACAAAAAAAGTTAAATTTTCAAAAATCCAGAAAATTGGCTGAAAACAACTAAATATCAAGGACTCATTGGGCGAATCGCTCTGGAACTGAAATCGGAACGCTTACTGACATTTGCCCTATCTGAAAGTCTGATAAACGCTGGAAAAATGACTAAGTCCAAAAAAAAAAATTTTCAACTTTTTTCAATTTTACCCCCGTGCGATATATATTCTACCCACACACATTTGGAACTCTCCTGGGGTACCCTCAGACATTTTATTCCCTCATTTAGTGAATATTTTTACAAGAAAGTGAAATTTTCAAAAATTCAGAAAATTGGCTGAAAACGACTAAATATCAAGGACTCATTGGGCGAATCGCTCTGGAACTGAAATCGGAACGCTCACTGACATTTGCCCTATCTGAAAGTCTGATAAACGCCGGAAAAATGACTAAGTCCAAAAAAAAAAATTTTTCAACTATTTTCAATTTTACCCACGTGGGATATATATTCTACCCACACACATTTGTAACTCTCCTGGGGTACCCTCACACATATTATTCCCTCATTTAGTGGATATTTTCACAAAAAAGTGAAATTTTCAAAAATCCAAAATATTGGCTGAAAATGAACTAAATATCAAGGACTCATTGGGCGAATCGCTCTGGAACTGAAATCGGAACGCTCACTGACATTTCCCCCAATCTGAAAGTCTGATAAACGCCGGAAAAATGACTAAGTCCAAAAAAAAACTTTTTTCAACTTTTTTCAATTTTACCCCCGTGGGATATATATTCTACCCACACACATTTGTAACTCTCCTGGGGTACCCTCACACATATTATTCCCTCATTTAGTGGATATTTTCACAAAAAAGTTAAATTTTCAAAAATCCAGAAAATTGGCTGAAAACAACTAAATATCAAGGACTCATTGGGCGAATCGCTCTGGAACTGAAATCGGAACGCTTACTGACATTTGCCCTATCTGAAAGTCTGATAAACGCTGGAAAAATGACTAAGTCCAAAAAAAAAAATTTTCAACTTTTTTCAATTTTACCCCCGTGCGATATATATTCTACCCACACACATTTGGAACTCTCCTGGGGTACCCTCAGACATTTTATTCCCTCATTTAGTGAATCTTTTTACAAAAAAGTGAAATTTTCAAAAATTCAGAAAATTGGCTGAAAATGACTAAATATCAAGGACTCATTGGACGAATCGCACTGGAACTGAAATCGGAACGCTCAATGACATTTGCCCTATCTGAAAGTCTGATAAACGCCGGAAAAATGACTAATTCCAAAAAAAAAAATTTTTCAACTTTTTTCAATTTTACCCCGTGGGATATATATTCTACCCACACTCATTTGGAACTCTCCTGGGGCACCCTCACACATATTATTCCCTCATTTAGTGGATATTTTCACAAAAAAGTTAAATTTTCAAAAATCCAGAAAATTGGCTGAAAACAACTAAATATCAAGGTCTCATTGGGCGGATCGCTCTGGAACTGAAATCGGAACGCTTACTGACATTTGCCCTATCTGAAAGTCTGATAAACGCTGGAAAAATGACTAAGTCCAAAAAAAAAAATTTTCAACTTTTTTCAATTTTACCCCCGTGCGATATATATTCTACCCACACACATTTGGAACTCTCCTGCGGTACCCTCAGACATTTTATTCCCTCATTTAGTGAATATTTTTACAAAAAAGTGAAATTTTAAAAAATCCAGAAAATTGGCTGAAAACGACTAAATATCAAGGACTCATTGGGTGAATCGCTCTGGAACTGAAATCGGAACGCTCACTGACATTTGCCCTATCTGAAAGTCTGATAAACGCCGGAAAAATGACTAAGTCCAAAAAAAAAAATTTTTCAACTATTTTCAATTTTACCCACGTGGGATATATATTCTACCCACACACATTTGTAACTCTCCTGGGGTACCCTCACACATATTATTCCCTCATTTAGTGGATTTTTCACAAAAAAGTGAAATTTTCAAAAATCCTAAATATTGGCTGAAAATGAACTAAATATCAAGGACTCATTGGGCGAATCGCTCTGGAACTGAAATCGGAACGCTCACTGACATTTCCCCCAATCTGAAAGTCTGATAAACGCCGGAAAAATGACTAAGTCCAAAAAAAAACTTTTTTCAACTTTTTTCAATTTTACCCCCGTGGGATATATATTCTACCCACACACATTTGTAACTCTCCTGGGGTACCCTCACACATATTATTCCCTCATTTAGTGGATATTTTCACAAAAAAGTAAAATTTTCAAAAATCCAGAAAATTGGCTGAAAACAACTAAATATCAAGGACTCATTGGGCGAATCGCTCTGGAACTGAAATCGGAACGCTCACTGACATTTACCCTATCTGAAAGTCTGATAAACGCCGGAAAAATGACTAAGTACAAAAAAAAATAAATTTTCAACTTTTTTCAATTTTACCCCCGTGGGATATATATTCTACCCACACACATTTGGAACTCTCCTGGGGTACCCTCACACATATTATTCCCTCATTTAGTGGATATTTTCACAAAAAAGTGAAATTTTTAAAAATCCAGAAAATTGGCTGAAAACGACTAAATATCAAGGACTCATTGGGCGAATCGCTCTGGAACTGAAATCGGAACGCTTACTGACATTTGCCCTATCTGAAAGTCTGATAAACGCCGGAAAAATGACTAAGTCCAAAATAAAAAATTTTTCAACTATTTTCAATTTTACCCACGTGGGATATATATTCTACCCACACACATTTGTAACTCTCCTGGGGTACCCTCACACATATTATTCCCTCATTTAGTGGATATTTTCACAAAAAAGTGAAATTTTCAAAAATCCAAAATATTGGCTGAAAATGAACTAAATATCAAGGACTCATTGGGCGAATCGCTCTGGAACTGAAATTGGAACGCTCACTGACATTTCCCCCAACTGAAAGTCTGATAAACGCCGGAAAAATGACTAAGTCCAAAGAAAAAAATTTTTCAACTTTTTTCAATTTTACCCCCGTGGGATATATATTCTACCCACACACATTTGGAACTCTCCTGGGGTACCCTCACACATATTATTCCCTCATTTAGTGGATATTTTCACAAAAAAGTGAAATTTTCAAAAATCCAGAAAATTGGCTGTAAACGACTAAATATCAAGGACTCACTGGGCGAATCGCTCTGGAAATGAAATCGGAACGCTCACTGACATTTGCCCTATCTGAAAGTCTGATAAACGCCGGAAAAATGACTAAGTCCAAAAAAAAAATGTTTTCAACTTTTTTCAATTTTAACAATGTGGGATATATATTCTACCCACACACATTTGTAACTCTCCTGGGGTACCTTCACACATATTATTCCCTCATTTAGTGGATATTTTCACAAAAAAGTGAAATTTTCAAAAATCCAAAATATTGGCTGAAAACCTCTATATATCAAGGACCCATTGGGCGAATCGCTCTGGAACTGAAATCGGAATGCTCACTGACATTTCCCCTATCTCAAAGTCTAATAAATGCCGGAAAAATGACTAAGTCTGAAAAAAAAAATTTTCAACTGTTTTCAATTTTACCCCCGTGAGATATATATTCTACCCACACACATTTGATCTCTGCTCGGGTACCCTCACATATATTATTCCCTCATTTAGTGAATATTTTTACAAAAAGTGACATTTTCAAAAATCCCGAAAATTGGCTGAAAACGACTAAATGTCAAGGACTCATAGGGCGAATCGCTCTGGAACTGAAATCGGAACGCTCACTGACATTTACCCTATCTGAAAGTCTGATAAACGCCGGAAAAATGACTAAGTGCAAAAAAAAAATTTTTTCAACTTTTTTCAATTTTACCCCCGTGGGATATATATCTACCCACACACATTTGGAACTCTCCTGGGGTACCCTCACACATATTATTCCCTCATTTAGTGGATATTTTCACAAAAAAGATAAATTTTCAAAAATCCAGAAAATTGGCTGAAAACAACTAAATATCAAGGACTTATTGGGCGAATCGCTCTGGAACTGAAATCGGAACGCTTACTGACATTTGCCCTATCTGAAAGTCTGATAAACGCTGGAAAAATGACTAAGTCCAAAAAAAAACTTTTTTCAACTTTTTTCAATTTTACCCCCGTGGGATATATATCTACCCACACACATTTGGAACTCTCCTGGGGTACCCTCACACATATTATTCCCTCATTTAGTGGATATTTTCACAAAAAAGTGAAATTTTTAAAAATCCAGAAAATTGGCTGAAAACGACTAAATATCAAGGACTCACTGGGCGAATCGCTCTGGAACTGAAATCGGAACGCTCACTGACATTTGCCCTATCTGAAAGTCTGATAAACGCCGGAAAAATGACTAAGTCTGAAAAAAAAAATTTTCAACTTTTTTCAATTTTACCCCCGTGCAATATATATTCTACCCACACACATTTGGAACTCTCCTGGGCTACCCTCACACATATTATTCCCTCATTTAGTGGATATTTTCACAAAAAAGTAAAATTTTCAAAAATCCCGAAAATTGGCTGAAAACGACAAAATATCAAGGACTCATTGGGCGAATCGCTCTGGAACTGAAATCGGAATGCTCACTGACATTTCCCCTATCTGAAAGTCTGATAAACGCAGGAAAAATGACTAAGTCCAAAAAAAAAAATTTTTTCAACTTTTTTCAATTATACCCCTGTGGGAAATTTATTCTACCCACACACATTTGGAACTCTCCTGGGGTACCCTCACACATATTATTACCTCATTTAGTGGATATTTTCACAAAAAAGTAAAATTTTCAAAAATCACGAAAATTGGCTGAAAACGACTAAATATCAAGGACTCATTGGGTGAATCTCTCTGTAACTGAAATCGGAACGCTCACTGACATTTACCCTATCTGAAAGTCTGATAAACGCCGGAAAAATGACTAAGTCCAAAAAAAAAATGTTTTCAACTTTTTTCAATTTTACCCCCGTGGGATATATATTCTACCCACACACATTTGGAACTCTCCTGGGGTACCCTCACACATATTATTCCCTCATTTAGTGGATATTTTAACAAATAAGTGAAATTTTTAAAAATCCAGAAAATTGGCTGAAAACGACTAAATATCAAGGACTCATTGGGCGAATCACTCTGGAACTGAAATCGGAACGCTTACTGACATTTGCCCTATCTGAAAGTCTGATAAACGCCGGAAAAATGACTAAGTCCAAAAAAAAAAATTTTTCAACTATTTTCAGTTTTACCCACGTGGGATATATATTCTACCCACACACATTTCTAACTCTCCTGGGGTACCCTCACACATATTATTCCCTCATTTAGTGGATATTTTCACAAAAAAGTGAAATTTTCAAAAATCCAAAATATTGGCTGAAAACGACTAAATATCAAAGACTCATTGGGCGAATCGCTCTGGTACTGAAATCGGAACGCTCAATGACATTTGCCCTATCTGAAAGTCTGATAAACACCAGAAAAATGACTAAGTCCAAAAAAAAAATTTTTTCAACTTTTTTCAATTTTACCCCGTGGGATCTATATTCTACCCACACTCATTTGGAACTCTCCTGGGGTACCCTCACACATATTATTCCCTCATTTAGTGGATATTTTCACAAAAAAGTGACATTTTCAAAAATCCCGAAAATTGGCTGAAAACGACTAAATATCAAGGACTCATTGGGCGAATCGCTCTGGAACTTAAATCGGAACGCTCACTGACATTTCCCCTTTCTGAAAGTCTGATAAACGCCGGAAAAATGACTAAGTCCAAAAAAAAAATTTTTTCAACTTTTTTCAATTTTACCCCCGTGCGATATATATTCTACCCACACACATTTGGAACTCTCCTGGGGTACCCTCACACATATTATTCCCTCATTTAGTGCATATTTTCACAAAAAAGTGAAATTTAAAAAAATACAGAAAATTGGCTGAAAACGAATAAATATCAAGGACTCATTGGGCGAATCGCTCTGGAACTGAAATCGGAATGCTCACTGACATTTCCCCTATCTGAAAGTCTGATAAATGCAGGAAAAATGACTAAGTCCAAAAAAAAAATTTTTCAACTTTTTTCAATTATACCCCCGTGGGAAATTTATTGTACCCACACACATTTGGAACTCTCCTGGGGTACCCTCACACATATTATTCCCTCATTTAGTGGATATTTTCACAAAAAAGTAAAATTTTCAAAAATCACGAAAATTGGCTGAAAACGACTAAATATCAAGGACTCATTGGGTGAATCTCTCTGGAACTGAAATCGGAACGCTCACTGACATTTACCCTATCTGAAAGTCTGATAAACGCCAGAAAAATGACATTCCAAAAAAAAAATGTTTTCAACTTTTTTCAATTTTACCCCCGTGGGAGATATATTCTACCCACACTCATTTGGAACTCTCCTGGGGTACCCTCACACATATTATTCCCTCATTTAGTGGATATTTTCACAAAAAAGTGAAATTTTCAAAAATCCAGAAAATTGTCTGAAAACGACTAAATATCAAGGACTCATTGGGCGAATCGCTCTGGAACTGAAATCGGAACGCTCACAAACATTTACCCTATCTGAAAGTCTGATAAACGCCAGAAAAATGACTAAGTCCAAAAAAAAATTTTTTTCAACTTTTTTCAGTTTTACCCACGTGGGATATATATTCTACCCACACACATTTCTAACTCTCCTGGGGTACCCTCACACATATTATTCCCTCATTTAGTGGATATTTTCACAAAAAAGTGACATTTTCAAAAATCCAAAATATTGGCTGAAAACGACTAAATATCAAAGACTCATTGGGCGAATCGCTCTGGTACTGAAATCGGAACGCTCAATGACATTTGCCCTATCTGAAAGTTTGATAAACGCCGGAAAAATGACTTAGTCCAAAAAAAAAAATTTTTCAACTTTTTTCAATTTTACCCCCGTGGGATATATATTCTACCCACACACATTTGGAACTCTCCTGGGATACCCTCACACATATTATTCCCTCATTTAGTGGATATTTTCACAAAAAAGTGAAATTTTCAAAAATCCAGAAAATTTGCTGAAAACAACTAAATATCAAGGATTCATGGGGCGAATCACTCTGGAACTGAAATCGGAACGTCACTGACATTTCCCCTATCTGAAAGTCTGATAAACGCCGGAAAAATTACTAAGTCCAAAAAAAAAATGTTTCAACTTTTTTCAATTTTACCCCCGTGGGATATATATTCTACCCACACACATTTGGAACTCTCCTGGGGTACCCTCACACATATTATTCCCTCATTTAGTGGATATTTTCACATAAAAGTGAAATTTTCAAAAATCCAAAATATTGGCTGAAAACGACTAAATATCAAGGACACATTGGGCGAATCACTCTGGAACTGAAATCGGAAAGCTCAATGACATTTGCCCTATCTGAAAGTCTGATAAACGCCGGAAAAATGACTAAGTCCAAAAAAAAATTTTTTTCAATTTTACCCCCGTGGGATATATATTCTACCCACACTCATTTGGAACTCTCCTGGGGTACCCTCACACATATTATTCCCTCAATTAGTGGATATTTTCACAAAAAAGTGAAATTTTCAAAAATCCCGAAAATTGGCTGAAAACGACTAAATATCAAGGACTCATTGGTGAATCGCTCTGGAACTGAAATCGGAACGCTCACTGACATTTACCCTATCTGAAAGTCTGATAAACGCCGGAAAAATGACTAAGTCCAAAAAAAAAATGTTTTCAACTTTTTTCAATTTTACCCCCGTGGGAGATATATTCTACCCACACTCCTTTGGAACTCTCCTGGGGTACCCTCACACATATTTTTCCCTCATTTAGTGGATATTTTCACAAAAAAGTGAAATTTTCAAAAATCCTGAAAATTGGCTGAAAATGACTAAATATCAAGGACTCATTGGGCGAATCGCTCTGGAACTGAAATCGGAACGCTCACTGACATTTACCCTATCTGAAAGTCTGATAAACGCCAGAAAAATGACAAAGTCCAAAAAAAAAATTTTACCCACGTGGGATATATATTCTACCCACACACATTTCTAACTCTCCTGGGGTACCCTCACACATATTATTCCCTCATTTAGTGGATATTTTCACATAAAAGTGAAATTTTCAAAAATCCAAAATATTGGCTGAAAACGACTAAATATCAAGGACTCATTGGGCGAATCGCTCTGGAACTGAAATCGGAACGCTCAATGACATTTGCCCTATCTGAAAGTCTGATAAACGCCGGAAAAATGACTAAGTCCAAAAAAAAAATTTTTTCAACTTTTTTTCAATTATACCCCTGTGGGAAATTTATTCTACCCACACACATTTGGAACTCTCCTGGGGTACCCTCACACATATTATTCCCTCATTTAGTGCATATTTTCACAAAAAAGTGAAATTTTAAAAAATACAGAAAATTGGCTGAAAACCACTAAATATCAAGGACTCATTGGGCGAATCGCTCTGGAACTGAAATCGGAACGCTCACTGACATTTACCCTATCTGAAAGTCTGATAAACGCCAGAAAAATGACAAAGTCCAAAAAAAAAACTTTTTCAACTTTTTTCAATTTTACCCACGTGGGATATATATTCTACCCACACACATTTCTAACTCTCCTGGGGTACCCTCACACATATTATTCCCTCATTTAGTGGATATTTTCACATAAAAGTGAAATTTTCAAAAATCCAAAATATTGGCTGAAAACGACTAAATATCAAGGACTCATTGGGCGAATCGCTCTGGAACTGAAATCGGAACGCTCAATGACATTTGCCCTATCTGAAAGTCTGTTAAACGCCGGAAAAATGCCTTAGTCCAAAAAAAAAAATGTTTCAACTTTTTTCAATTTTACCCCCGTGGGATTTATATTCTACCCACACACATTTGGAACTCTCCTGGGATACCCTCACACATATTATTCCCTCATTTAGTGGATATTTTCACAAAAAAGTGAAATTTTCAAAAATCCAGAAAATTGGCTGTAAACGACTAAATATCAAGGACTCACTGGGCGAATCGCTCTGGAAATGAAATCGGAACGCTCACTGACATTTGCCCTATCTGAAAGTCTGATAAACGCCGGAAAAATGACTAAGTCCAAAAAAAAAATGTTTTCAACTTTTTTCAATTTTAACAATGTGGGATATATATTCTACCCACACACATTTGTAACTCTCCTGGGGTACCTTCACACATATTATTCCCTCATTTAGTGGATATTTTCACAAAAAAGTGAAATTTTCAAAAATCCAAAATATTGGCTGAAAACCTCTATATATCAAGGACCCATTGGGCGAATCGCTCTGGAACTGAAATCGGAATGCTCACTGACATTTCCCCTATCTCAAAGTCTAATAAATGCCGGAAAAATGACTAAGTCTGAAAAAAAAAATTTTCAACTGTTTTCAATTTTACCCCCGTGAGATATATATTCTACCCACACACATTTGATCTCTGCTCGGGTACCCTCACATATATTATTCCCTCATTTAGTGAATATTTTTACAAAAAGTGACATTTTCAAAAATCCCGAAAATTGGCTGAAAACGACTAAATGTCAAGGACTCATAGGGCGAATCGCTCTGGAACTGAAATCGGAACGCTCACTGACATTTACCCTATCTGAAAGTCTGATAAACGCCGGAAAAATGACTAAGTGCAAAAAAAAAATTTTTTCAACTTTTTTCAATTTTACCCCCGTGGGATATATATCTACCCACACACATTTGGAACTCTCCTGGGGTACCCTCACACATATTATTCCCTCATTTAGTGGATATTTTCACAAAAAAGATAAATTTTCAAAAATCCAGAAAATTGGCTGAAAACAACTAAATATCAAGGACTTATTGGGCGAATCGCTCTGGAACTGAAATCGGAACGCTTACTGACATTTGCCCTATCTGAAAGTCTGATAAACGCTGGAAAAATGACTAAGTCCAAAAAAAAACTTTTTTCAACTTTTTTCAATTTTACCCCCGTGGGATATATATCTACCCACACACATTTGGAACTCTCCTGGGGTACCCTCACACATATTATTCCCTCATTTAGTGGATATTTTCACAAAAAAGTGAAATTTTTAAAAATCCAGAAAATTGGCTGAAAACGACTAAATATCAAGGACTCACTGGGCGAATCGCTCTGGAACTGAAATCGGAACGCTCACTGACATTTGCCCTATCTGAAAGTCTGATAAACGCCGGAAAAATGACTAAGTCTGAAAAAAAAAATTTTCAACTTTTTTCAATTTTACCCCCGTGCAATATATATTCTACCCACACACATTTGGAACTCTCCTGGGCTACCCTCACACATATTATTCCCTCATTTAGTGGATATTTTCACAAAAAAGTAAAATTTTCAAAAATCCCGAAAATTGGCTGAAAACGACAAAATATCAAGGACTCATTGGGCGAATCGCTCTGGAACTGAAATCGGAATGCTCACTGACATTTCCCCTATCTGAAAGTCTGATAAACGCAGGAAAAATGACTAAGTCCAAAAAAAAAAATTTTTTCAACTTTTTTCAATTATACCCCTGTGGGAAATTTATTCTACCCACACACATTTGGAACTCTCCTGGGGTACCCTCACACATATTATTACCTCATTTAGTGGATATTTTCACAAAAAAGTAAAATTTTCAAAAATCACGAAAATTGGCTGAAAACGACTAAATATCAAGGACTCATTGGGTGAATCTCTCTGTAACTGAAATCGGAACGCTCACTGACATTTACCCTATCTGAAAGTCTGATAAACGCCGGAAAAATGACTAAGTCCAAAAAAAAAATGTTTTCAACTTTTTTCAATTTTACCCCCGTGGGATATATATTCTACCCACACACATTTGGAACTCTCCTGGGGTACCCTCACACATATTATTCCCTCATTTAGTGGATATTTTAACAAATAAGTGAAATTTTTAAAAATCCAGAAAATTGGCTGAAAACGACTAAATATCAAGGACTCATTGGGCGAATCACTCTGGAACTGAAATCGGAACGCTTACTGACATTTGCCCTATCTGAAAGTCTGATAAACGCCGGAAAAATGACTAAGTCCAAAAAAAAAAATTTTTCAACTATTTTCAGTTTTACCCACGTGGGATATATATTCTACCCACACACATTTCTAACTCTCCTGGGGTACCCTCACACATATTATTCCCTCATTTAGTGGATATTTTCACAAAAAAGTGAAATTTTCAAAAATCCAAAATATTGGCTGAAAACGACTAAATATCAAAGACTCATTGGGCGAATCGCTCTGGTACTGAAATCGGAACGCTCAATGACATTTGCCCTATCTGAAAGTCTGATAAACACCAGAAAAATGACTAAGTCCAAAAAAAAAATTTTTTCAACTTTTTTCAATTTTACCCCGTGGGATCTATATTCTACCCACACTCATTTGGAACTCTCCTGGGGTACCCTCACACATATTATTCCCTCATTTAGTGGATATTTTCACAAAAAAGTGACATTTTCAAAAATCCCGAAAATTGGCTGAAAACGACTAAATATCAAGGACTCATTGGGCGAATCGCTCTGGAACTTAAATCGGAACGCTCACTGACATTTCCCCTTTCTGAAAGTCTGATAAACGCCGGAAAAATGACTAAGTCCAAAAAAAAAATTTTTTCAACTTTTTTCAATTTTACCCCCGTGCGATATATATTCTACCCACACACATTTGGAACTCTCCTGGGGTACCCTCACACATATTATTCCCTCATTTAGTGCATATTTTCACAAAAAAGTGAAATTTAAAAAAATACAGAAAATTGGCTGAAAACGAATAAATATCAAGGACTCATTGGGCGAATCGCTCTGGAACTGAAATCGGAATGCTCACTGACATTTCCCCTATCTGAAAGTCTGATAAATGCAGGAAAAATGACTAAGTCCAAAAAAAAAATTTTTCAACTTTTTTCAATTATACCCCCGTGGGAAATTTATTGTACCCACACACATTTGGAACTCTCCTGGGGTACCCTCACACATATTATTCCCTCATTTAGTGGATATTTTCACAAAAAAGTAAAATTTTCAAAAATCACGAAAATTGGCTGAAAACGACTAAATATCAAGGACTCATTGGGTGAATCTCTCTGGAACTGAAATCGGAACGCTCACTGACATTTACCCTATCTGAAAGTCTGATAAACGCCAGAAAAATGACATTCCAAAAAAAAAATGTTTTCAACTTTTTTCAATTTTACCCCCGTGGGAGATATATTCTACCCACACTCATTTGGAACTCTCCTGGGGTACCCTCACACATATTATTCCCTCATTTAGTGGATATTTTCACAAAAAAGTGAAATTTTCAAAAATCCAGAAAATTGTCTGAAAACGACTAAATATCAAGGACTCATTGGGCGAATCGCTCTGGAACTGAAATCGGAACGCTCACAAACATTTACCCTATCTGAAAGTCTGATAAACGCCAGAAAAATGACTAAGTCCAAAAAAAAAATTTTTTCAACTTTTTTCAGTTTTACCCACGTGGGATATATATTCTACCCACACACATTTCTAACTCTCCTGGGGTACCCTCACACATATTATTCCCTCATTTAGTGGATATTTTCACAAAAAAGTGACATTTTCAAAAATCCAAAATATTGGCTGAAAACGACTAAATATCAAAGACTCATTGGGCGAATCGCTCTGGTACTGAAATCGGAACGCTCAATGACATTTGCCCTATCTGAAAGTTTGATAAACGCCGGAAAAATGACTTAGTCCAAAAAAAAAAATTTTTCAACTTTTTTCAATTTTACCCCCGTGGGATATATATTCTACCCACACACATTTGGAACTCTCCTGGGATACCCTCACACATATTATTCCCTCATTTAGTGGATATTTTCACAAAAAAGTGAAATTTTCAAAAATCCAGAAAATTTGCTGAAAACAACTAAATATCAAGGATTCATGGGGCGAATCACTCTGGAACTGAAATCGGAACGTCACTGACATTTCCCCTATCTGAAAGTCTGATAAACGCCGGAAAAATTACTAAGTCCAAAAAAAAAATGTTTCAACTTTTTTCAATTTTACCCCCGTGGGATATATATTCTACCCACACACATTTGGAACTCTCCTGGGGTACCCTCACACATATTATTCCCTCATTTAGTGGATATTTTCACATAAAAGTGAAATTTTCAAAAATCCAAAATATTGGCTGAAAACGACTAAATATCAAGGACACATTGGGCGAATCACTCTGGAACTGAAATCGGAAAGCTCAATGACATTTGCCCTATCTGAAAGTCTGATAAACGCCGGAAAAATGACTAAGTCCAAAAAAAAATTTTTTTCAATTTTACCCCCGTGGGATATATATTCTACCCACACTCATTTGGAACTCTCCTGGGGTACCCTCACACATATTATTCCCTCAATTAGTGGATATTTTCACAAAAAAGTGAAATTTTCAAAAATCCCGAAAATTGGCTGAAAACGACTAAATATCAAGGACTCATTGGTGAATCGCTCTGGAACTGAAATCGGAACGCTCACTGACATTTACCCTATCTGAAAGTCTGATAAACGCCGGAAAAATGACTAAGTCCAAAAAAAAAATGTTTTCAACTTTTTTCAATTTTACCCCCGTGGGAGATATATTCTACCCACACTCCTTTGGAACTCTCCTGGGGTACCCTCACACATATTTTTCCCTCATTTAGTGGATATTTTCACAAAAAAGTGAAATTTTAAAAAATACAGAAAATTGGCTGAAAATGACTAAATATCAAGGACTCATTGGGCGAATCGCTCTGGAACTGAAATCGGAACGCTCACTGACATTTACCCTATCTGAAAGTCTGATAAACGCCAGAAAAATGACAAAGTCCAAAAAAAAAATTTTACCCACGTGGGATATATATTCTACCCACACACATTTCTAACTCTCCTGGGGTACCCTCACACATATTATTCCCTCATTTAGTGGATATTTTCACATAAAAGTGAAATTTTCAAAAATCCAAAATATTGGCTGAAAACGACTAAATATCAAGGACTCATTGGGCGAATCGCTCTGGAACTGAAATCGGAACGCTCAATGACATTTGCCCTATCTGAAAGTCTGATAAACGCCGGAAAAATGACTAAGTCCAAAAAAAAAATTTTTTCAACTTTTTTTCAATTATACCCCTGTGGGAAATTTATTCTACCCACACACATTTGGAACTCTCCTGGGGTACCCTCACACATATTATTCCCTCATTTAGTGCATATTTTCACAAAAAAGTGAAATTTTAAAAAATACAGAAAATTGGCTGAAAACCACTAAATATCAAGGACTCATTGGGCGAATCGCTCTGGAACTGAAATCGGAACGCTCACTGACATTTACCCTATCTGAAAGTCTGATAAACGCCAGAAAAATGACAAAGTCCAAAAAAAAAACTTTTTCAACTTTTTTCAATTTTACCCACGTGGGATATATATTCTACCCACACACATTTCTAACTCTCCTGGGGTACCCTCACACATATTATTCCCTCATTTAGTGGATATTTTCACATAAAAGTGAAATTTTCAAAAATCCAAAATATTGGCTGAAAACGACTAAATATCAAGGACTCATTGGGCGAATCGCTCTGGAACTGAAATCGGAACGCTCAATGACATTTGCCCTATCTGAAAGTCTGTTAAACGCCGGAAAAATGACTTAGTCCAAAAAAAAAAATGTTTCAACTTTTTTCAATTTTACCCCCGTGGGATTTATATTCTACCCACACACATTTGGAACTCTCCTGGGATACCCTCACACATATTATTCCCTCATTTAGTGGATATTTTCACAAAAAAGTGAAATTTTCAAAAATCCAGAAAATTGGCTGTAAACGACTAAATATCAAGGACTCACTGGGCGAATCGCTCTGGAAATGAAATCGGAACGCTCACTGACATTTGCCCTATCTGAAAGTCTGATAAACGCCGGAAAAATGACTAAGTCCAAAAAAAAAATGTTTTCAACTTTTTTCAATTTTAACAATGTGGGATATATATTCTACCCACACACATTTGTAACTCTCCTGGGGTACCTTCACACATATTATTCCCTCATTTAGTGGATATTTTCACATAAAAGTGAAATTTTCAAAAATCCAAAATATTGGCTGAAAACGACTAAATATCAAGGACTCATTGGGCGAATCGCTCTGGAACTGAAATCGGAACGCTCAATGACATTTGCCCTATCTGAAAGTCTGATAAACGCCGGAAAAATGACTAAGTCCAAAAAAAAAATTTTTTCAACTTTTTTCAATTTTACCCCCGTGGGATATATATTCTACCCACACTCATTTGGAACTCTCCTGGGGTACCCTCACACATATTGTTACCTCATTTAGTGGATATTTTCACAAAAAAGTGAAATTTTCAAAAAATCCCGAAAATTGGCTGAAAACGACTAAATATCAAGGACTCATTGGGTGAATCGCTCTGGAACTGAAATCGGAACGCTCACTGACATTTACCCTATCTGAAAGTCTGATAAACGTCAGAAAAATGACTAAGTCCAAAAAAAAATTTTTTTAAACTTTTTTCAATTTTACCCCCGTGGGATATATATTCTACCCACACACATTTCTAACTCTCCTGGGGTACCCTCACACATATTATTCCCTCATTTGGTGGATATTTTCACAAAAAAGTGAAATTTTCAAAAATCCCGAAAATTGGCTGAAAACGACTAAATATCAAGGACTCATTGGGCGAATCGCTCTGGAACTGAAATCGGAACACTCACTGACATTTCCCCTATCTGAAAGTCTGATAAACGCCGGAAAAATGACTAAGTCCAAAAAAAAAATGTTTCAACTTTTTTCAATTTTACCCCCGTGGGATATATATTCTACCCACACTCATTTGGAACTCTCCTGGGGTACCCTCACACATATTATTCCCTCATTTAGTGGATATTTTCACAAAAAAGTGAAATTTTCAAAAATCCAGAAAATTGGCTGAAAACAACTAAATATCAAGGATTCATGGGGCAAATCGCTCTGGAACTGAAATGAGAACGCTCACTGACATTTCCCCTATCTGAAAGTCTGATAAACGCAGGAAAAATTACTAAGTCCAAAAAAAAAATTTTTTCAACTTTTTTCAATTTTACCCCCGTGGGATATATATTCTACCCACACACATTTGGAACTCTCCTGGGGTACCCTCACACATATTATTCCCTCATTTAGTGGATATTTTCACAAAAAAGTGAAATTTTCAAAAATCCAGAAAATTGGCTGAAAACAACTAAATATCAAGGACTCATTGGGCGAATCGCTCTGGAACTGAAATCGGAATGCTCACTGACATTTCCCCTATCTGAAAGTCTGATAAACGCCGGAAAAATGACTAAGTCCAAAAAAAAAAATTTTTCAACTTTTTTCAATTTTACCCCCGTGCGATATATATTCTACCCACACACATTTGGAACTCTCCTGGGGTACCCTCACACATATTATTCCCTCATTTAGTGGATATTTTCACAAAAAAGTGAAATTTTCAAAAATCCCGAAAATTGGCTGAAAATGACTAAATATCAAGGACTCATTGGACAAATCGCTCTGGAACTGAAATCGGAACGCTCACTGACATTTCCCCTATCTGAAAGTCTGATAAACGCCGCAAAAATTACTAAGTCCAAAAAAAAAAATTTTTCAACTTTTTTCAATTTTACCCCCGTGCGATATATATTCTACCCACACACATTTGGAACTCTCCTGCGGTACCCTCACACATATTATTCCCTCATTTAGTGGATATTTTCACAAAAAAGTGAAATTTTCAAAAATCCAGAAAATTGGCTGAAAACAACTAAATATCAAGGATTCATGGGGCGAATCGCTCTGGAACTGAAATGAGAACACTCACTGACATTTCCCCTATCTGAAAGTCTGATAAACGCAGGAAAAATGACTAAGTCCAAAAAAAAAATGTTTCAACTTTTTTCAATTTTACCCCCGTCGGATATATATTCTACCCACACTCATTTGGAACTCTCCTGGGGTACCCTCACACATATTATTCCCTCATTTAGTGGATATTTTCACAAAAAAGTGAAATTTTCAAAAAATCCCGAAAATTGGCTGAAAACGACTAAATATCAAGGACTCATTGGGTGAATCGCTCTGGAACTGAAATCGGAACGCTCACTGACATTTACCCTATCTGAAAGTCTGATAAACGCCGGAAAAATGACTAAGTCCAAAAAAAAAAATTTTTCAACTTTTTTCAATTTTACCCCCGTGCGATATATATTCTACCCACACACATTTGGAACTCTCCTGGGGTACCCTCACACATATTATTCCCTCATTTAGTGGATATTTTCACAAAAAAGTGAAATTTTCAAAAATCCAGAAAATTTGCTGAAAACGACTAAATATCAAGGACTCATTGGGCGAATCGCTCTGGAACTGAAATCGGAACGCTCACTGACATTTACCCTATCTGAAAGTCTGATAAACGCCGGAAAAATGACTAAGTCCAAAAAAAAAAATTTTTCAACTTTTTTCAATTTTACCCCCGTGCGATATATATTCTACCCACACACATTTGGAACTCTCCTGGGGTACCCTCACACATATTATTCCCTCATTTAGTGGATATTTTCACAAAAAAAGTGAAATTTTCAAAAATCCAGAAAATTGGCTGAAAAAGACTAAATATCAAGGGCTCTTTGGGCGTATCGCTCTGGAACTGAAATCGGAACACTCACTGACATTTCCCCTATCTGAAAGTCTGATAAACGCCGGAAAAATGACTTAGTCCAAAAAAAAAAATGTTTCAACTTTTTTCAATTTTACCCCGTGGGATATATATTCTACCCACACTCTATTGGAACTCTCCTGGGGTACCCTCACACATATTGTTACCTCATTTAGTGGATATTTTCACAAAAAAGTGAAATTTTCAAAAAATCCCGAAAATTGGCTGAAAACGACTAAATATCAAGGACTCATTGGGTGAATCGCTCTGGAACTGAAATCGGAACGCTCACTGACATTTACCCTATCTGAAAGTCTGATAAACGCCGGAAAAATGACTAAGTCCAAAAAAAAAAATTTTTCAACTTTTTTCAATTTTACCCCCGTGCGATATATATTCTACCCACACACATTTGGAACTCTCCTGGGGTACCCTCACACATATTATTCCCTCATTTAGTGGATATTTTCACAAAAAAGTGAAATTTTCAAAAATCCCGAAAATTGGCTGAAAACGACTAAATATCAAGGACTCAATTGGCGAATCGCTCTGGAACTGAAATCGGAACGCTCACTGACATTTACCCTATCTGAAAGTCTGATAAACGCCAGAAAAATGACAAAGTCCAAAAAAAAATTTTTTTCAACTTTTTTCAATTTTACCCACGTGGGATATATATTGTACCCACACACATTTCTAACTCTCCTGGGGTTCTCTCACACATATTATTCCCTCATTTAGTGGATATTTTCACAAAAAAGTGAAATTTTCAAAAATCCCGAAAATTGGTTGAAATCGACTAAATATCAAGGACTCATTGGGCGAATCACTCTGGAACTGAAATCGGAACGCTCACTGACATTTACCTTATCTGAAAGTCTGATAAACGTCAGAAAAATGACTAAGTCCAAAAAAAAATTTTTTTAAACTTTTTTCAATTTTACCCCCGTGGGATATATATTCTACCCACACACATTTCTAACTCTCCTGGGGTACCCTCACACATATTATTCCCTCATTTGGTGGATATTTTCACAAAAAAGTGAAATTTTCAAAAATCCCGAAAATTGGCTGAAAACGACTAAATATCAAGGACTCATTGGGCGAATCGCTCTGGAACTGAAATCGGAACACTCACTGACATTTCCCCTATCTGAAAGTCTGATAAACGCCGGAAAAATTACTAAGTCCAAAAAAAAAATTTTTTCAACTTTTTTCAATTTTACCCCCGTGCGATATATATTCTACCCACACACATTTGGAACTCTCCTGGGGTACCCTCACACATATTATTCCCTCATTTAGTGGATATTTTCACAAAAAAGTGAAATTTTCAAAAATCCAGAAAATTGGCTGAAAACAACTAAATATCAAGGATTCATGGGGCGAATCGCTCTGGAACTGAAATGAGAACGCTCACTGACATTTCCCCTATCTGAAAGTCTGATAAACGCAGGAAAAATGACTAAGTCCAAAAAAAAAATGTTTCAACTTTTTTCAATTTTACCCCCGTGGGATATATATTCTACCCACACTCATTTGGAACTCTCCTGGGGTACCCTCACACATATTATTCCCTCATTTAGTGGATATTTTCACAAAAAAGTGAAATTTTCAAAAATCCAGAAAATTGGCTGAAAACAACTAAATATCAAGGATTCATGGGGCAAATCGCTCTGGAACTGAAATGAGAACGCTCACTGACATTTCCCCTATCTGAAAGTCTGATAAACGCAGGAAAAATTACTAAGTCCAAAAAAAAAATTTTTTCAACTTTTTTCAATTTTACCCCCGTGGGATATATATTCTACCCACACACATTTGGAACTCTCCTGGGGTACCCTCACACATATTATTCCCTCATTTAGTGGATATTTTCACAAAAAAGTGAAATTTTCAAAAATCCAGAAAATTGGCTGAAAACAACTAAATATCAAGGACTCATTGGGCGAATCGCTCTGGAACTGAAATCGGAATGCTCACTGACATTTCCCCTATCTGAAAGTCTGATAAACGCCGGAAAAATGACTAAGTCCAAAAAAAAAAATTTTTCAACTTTTTTCAATTTTACCCCCGTGCGATATATATTCTACCCACACACATTTGGAACTCTCCTGGGGTACCCTCACACATATTATTCCCTCATTTAGTGGATATTTTCACAAAAAAGTGAAATTTTCAAAAATCCCGAAAATTGGCTGAAAACGACTAAATATCAAGGACTCATTGGACAAATCGCTCTGGAACTGAAATCGGAACGCTCACTGACATTTCCCCTATCTGAAAGTCTGATAAACGCCGCAAAAATTACTAAGTCCAAAAAAAAAAATTTTTCAACTTTTTTCAATTTTACCCCCGTGCGATATATATTCTACCCACACACATTTGGAACTCTCCTGCGGTACCCTCACACATATTATTCCCTCATTTAGTGGATATTTTCACAAAAAAGTGAAATTTTCAAAAATCCAGAAAATTGGCTGAAAACAACTAAATATCAAGGATTCATGGGGCGAATCGCTCTGGAACTGAAATGAGAACACTGACTGACATTTCCCCTATCTGAAAGTCTGATAAACGCAGGAAAAATGACTAAGTCCAAAAAAAAAATGTTTCAACTTTTTTCAATTTTACCCCCGTCGGATATATATTCTACCCACACTCATTTGGAACTCTCCTGGGGTACCCTCACACATATTATTCCCTCATTTAGTGGATATTTTCACAAAAAAGTGAAATTTTCAAAAAATCCCGAAAATTGGCTGAAAACGACTAAATATCAAGGACTCATTGGGTGAATCGCTCTGGAACTGAAATCGGAACGCTCACTGACATTTACCCTATCTGAAAGTCTGATAAACGCCGGAAAAATGACTAAGTCCAAAAAAAAAAATTTTTCAACTTTTTTCAATTTTACCCCCGTGCGATATATATTCTACCCACACACATTTGGAACTCTCCTGGGGTACCCTCACACATATTATTCCCTCATTTAGTGGATATTTTCACAAAAAAGTGAAATTTTCAAAAATCCAGAAAATTTGCTGAAAACGACTAAATATCAAGGACTCATTGGGCGAATCGCTCTGGAACTGAAATCGGAACGCTCACTGACATTTACCCTATCTGAAAGTCTGATAAACGCCAGAAAAATGACAAAGTCCAAAAAAAAAATTTTTTCAACTTTTTTCAATTTTACCCACGTGGGATATATATTGTACCCACACACATTTCTAACTCTCCTTGGGTACTCTCACACATATTATTCCCTCATTTAGTGGATATTTTCACAAAAAAGTGAAATTTTCAAAAATCCAAAATATTGGCTGAAAACGACTAAATATCAAGGACTCATTGGGCGAATCGCTCTGGAACTGAAATGAGAACGCTCACTGACATTTCCCCTATCTGAAAGTCTGATAAACGCAGGAAAAATGACTAAGTCCAAAAAAAAAATGTTTCAACTTTTTTCAATTTTACCCCCGTCGGATATATATTCTACCCACACTCATTTGGAACTCTCCTGGGGTACCCTCACACATATTATTCCCTCATTTAGTGGATATTTTCACAAAAAAGTGAAATTTTCAAAAAATCCCGAAAATTGGCTGAAAACGACTAAATATCAAGGACTCATTGGGTGAATCGCTCTGGAACTGAAATCGGAACACTCACTGACATTTACCTTATCTGAAAGTCTGATAAACGCCGGAAAAATGACTAAGTCCAAAAAAAAATTTTTTTAAACTTTTTTCAATTTTACCCCCGTGGGATATATATTCTACCCACACACATTTCTAACTCTCCTGGGGTACCCTCACACATATTATTCCCTCATTTAGTGGATATTTTCACAAAAAAGTGAAATTTTCAAAAATCCCGAAAATTGGCTGAAAACGACTAAATATCAAGGACTCATTGGACAAATCGCTCTGGAACTGAAATCGGAACGCTCACTGACATTTCCCCTATCTGAAAGTCTGATAAACGCCGCAAAAATTACTAAGTCCAAAAAAAAAAATTTTTCAACTTTTTTCAATTTTACCCCCGTGCGATATATATTCTACCCACACACATTTGGAACTCTCCTGCGGTACCCTCACACATATTATTCCCTCATTTAGTGGATATTTTCACAAAAAAGTGAAATTTTCAAAAATCCAGAAAATTGGCTGAAAACAACTAAATATCAAGGATTCATGGGGCGAATCGCTCTGGAACTGAAATGAGAACACTCACTGACATTTCCCCTATCTGAAAGTCTGATAAACGCAGGAAAAATGACTAAGTCCAAAAAAAAAATGTTTCAACTTTTTTCAATTTTACCCCCGTCGGATATATATTCTACCCACACTCATTTGGAACTCTCCTGGGGTACCCTCACACATATTATTCCCTCATTTAGTGGATATTTTCACAAAAAAGTGAAATTTTCAAAAAATCCTGAAAATTGGCTGAAAACGACTAAATATCAAGGACTCATTGGGTGAATCGCTCTGGAACTGAAATCGGAACGCTCACTGACATTTACCCTATCTGAAAGTCTGATAAACGCCGGAAAAATGACTAAGTCCAAAAAAAAATTTTTTTCAACTTTTTTCAATTTTACCCCCGTGGGATATATATTCTACCCACACACATTTCTAACTCTCCTGGGGTACCCTCACACATATTATTCCCTCATTTAGTGGATATTTTCACAAAAAAGTGAAATTTTCAAAAATCCAGAAAATTGGCTGAAAACAACTAAATATCAAGGATTCATGGGGCGAATCGCTCTGGAACTGAAATGAGAACACTCACTGACATTTCCCCTATCTGAAAGTCTGATAAACGCAGGAAAAATGACTAAGTCCAAAAAAAAAATGTTTCAACTTTTTTCAATTTTACCCCCGTCGGATATATATTCTACCCACACTCATTTGGAACTCTCCTGGGGTACCCTCACACATATTATTCCCTCATTTAGTGGATATTTTCACAAAAAAGTGAAATTTTCAAAAAATCCCGAAAATTGGCTGAAAACGACTAAATATCAAGGACTCATTGGGTGAATCGCTCTGGAACTGAAATCGGAACGCTCACTGACATTTACCCTATCTGAAAGTCTGATAAACGCCGGAAAAATGACTAAGTCCAAAAAAAAAAATTTTTCAACTTTTTTCAATTTTACCCCCGTGCGATATATATTCTACCCACACACATTTGGAACTCTCCTGGGGTACCCTCACACATATTATTCCCTCATTTAGTGGATATTTTCACAAAAAAGTGAAATTTTCAAAAATCCAGAAAATTTGCTGAAAACGACTAAATATCAAGGACTCATTGGGCGAATCGCTCTGGAACTGAAATCGGAACGCTCACTGACATTTCCCCTATCTGAAAGTCTGATAAACGCCAGAAAAATGACAAAGTCCAAAAAAAAAATTTTTTCAACTTTTTTCAATTTTACCCACGTGGGATATATATTGTACCCACACACATTTCTAACTCTCCTTGGGTACTCTCACACATATTATTCCCTCATTTAGTGGATATTTTCACAAAAAAGTGAAATTTTCAAAAATCCAAAATATTGGCTGAAAACGACTAAATATCAAGGACTCATTGGGCGAATCGCTCTGGAACTGAAATCGGAACGCTCACTGACATTTCCCCTATCTGAAAGTCTGATAAACGCCGCAAAAATTACTAAGTCCAAAAAAAAAATTTTTTCAACTTTTTTCAATTTTACCCCCGTGCGATATATATTCTACCCACACACATTTGGAACTCTCCTGGGGTACCCTCACACATATTATTCCCTCATTTAGTGGATATTTTCACAAAAAAGTGAAATTTTCAAAAATCCAGAAAATTGGCTGAAAACAACTAAATACAAAGGATTCATGGGGCGAATCGCTCTGGAACTGAAATGAGAACACTCACTGACATTTCCCCTATCTGAAAGTCTGATAAACGCAGGAAAAATGACTAAGTCCAAAAAAAAAATGTTTCAACTTTTTTCAATTTTACCCCCGTCGGATATATATTCTACCCACACTCATTTGGAACTCTCCTGGGGTACCCTCACACATATTATTCCCTCATTTAGTGGATATTTTCACAAAAAAGTGAAATTTTCAAAAAATCCCGAAAATTGGCTGAAAACGACTAAATATCAAGGACTCATTGGGTGAATCGCTCTGGAACTGAAATCGGAACGCTCACTGACATTTACCCTATCTGAAAGTCTGATAAACGCCGGAAAAATGACTAAGTCCAAAAAAAAATTTTTTTAAACTTTTTTCAATTTTACCCCCGTGGGATATATATTCTACCCACACACATTTCTAACTCTCCTGGGGTACCCTCACACATATTATTCCCTCATTTAGTGGATATTTTCACAAAAAAGTGAAATTTTCAAAAATCCCGAAAATTGGCTGAAAACGACTAAATATCAAGGACTCATTGGGCAAATCGCTCTGGAACTGAAATCGGAACGCTCACTGACATTTCCCCTATCTGAAAGTCTGATAAACGGCGCAAAAATTACTAAGTCCAAAAAAAAAATTTTTTCAACTTTTTTCAATTTTAACCCCGTGCGATATATATTCTACCCACACACATTTGGAACTCTCCTGGGGTACCCTCACACATATTATTCCCTCATTTAGTGGATATTTTCACAAAAAAGTGAAATTTTCAAAAATCCAGAAAATTGGCTGAAAACAACTAAATATCAAGGATTCATGGGGCGAATCGCTCTGGAACTGAAATGAGAACACTCACTGACATTTCCCCTATCTGAAAGTCTGATAAACGCAGGAAAAATGACTAAGTCCAAAAAAAAAATGTTTCAACTTTTTTCAATTTTACCCCCGTCGGATATATATTCTACCCACACTCATTTGGAACTCTCCTGGGGTACCCTCACACATATTATTCCCTCATTTAGTGGATATTTTCACAAAAAAGTGAAATTTTCAAAAAATCCCGAAAATTGGCTGAAAACGACTAAATATCAAGGACTCATTGGGTGAATCGCTCTGGAACTGAAATCGGAACGCTCACTGACATTTACCCTATCTGAAAGTCTGATAAACGCCGGAAAAATGACTAAGTCCAAAAAAAAAAATTTTTCAACTTTTTTCAATTTTACCCCCGTGCGATATATATTCTACCCACACACATTTGGAACTCTCCTGGGGTACCCTCACACATATTATTCCCTCATTTAGTGGATATTTTCACAAAAAAGTGAAATTTTCAAAAATCCAGAAAATTTGCTGAAAACGACTAAATATCAAGGACTCATTGGGCGAATCACTCTGGAACTGAAATCGGAATGCTCACTGACATTTCCCCTATCTGAAAGTCTGATAAACGCCGGAAAAATGACTAAGTCCAAAAAAAAAAATGTTTCAACTTTTTTCAATTTTACCCCCGTGCGATATATATTCTACCCACACACATTTGGAACTCTCCTGGGGTACCCTCACACATATTATTCCCTCATTTAGTGGATATTTTCACAAAAAAGTGAAATTTTCAAAAATCCAGAAAATTGGCTGAAAAAGACTAAATATCAAGGACTCATTGGGCGAATCGCTCTGGAACTGAAATCGGAACGCTCACTGACATTTCCCCTATCTGAAAGTCTGATAAACGCCAGAAAAATGACAAAGTCCAAAAAAAAAATTTTTTTAACTTTTTTCAATTTTACCCACGTGGGATATATATTGTACCCACACACATTTCTAACTCTCCTGGGGTACTCTCACACATATTATTCCCTCATTTAGTGGATATTTTCACAAAAAAGTGAAATTTTCAAAAATCCCGAAAATTGGCTGAAAACGACTAAATATCAAGGACTCATTGGGCGAATCGCTCTGGAACTGAAATTGGAACGCTCACTGACATTTACCTTATCTGAAAGTCTGATAAACGCCGGAAAAATGACTAAGTCCAAAAAAAATTTTTTTAAACTTTTTTCAATTTTACCCCCGTGGGATATATATTCTACCCACACACATTTGGAACTCTCCTGGGGTACCCTCACACATATTATTCCCTCATTTAGTGGATATTTTCACAAAAAAGTGAAATTTTCAAAAATCCAGAAAATTGGCTGAAAACAACTAAATATCAAGGATTCATGGGGCGAATCGCTCTGGAACTGAAATGAGAACACTCACTGACATTTCCCCTATCTGAAAGTCTGATAAACGCCGGAAAAATGACTAAGTCCAAAAAAAAATTTTTTTCAACTTTTTTCAATTTTACCCCCGTGGGATATATATTCTACCCACACACATTTCTAACTCTCCTGGGGTACCCTCACACATATTATTCCCTCATTTAGTGGATATTTTCACAAAAAAGTGAAATTTTCAAAAATCCCGAAAATTGGCTGAAAATGACTAAATATCAAGGACTCATTGGGCAAATCGCTCTGGAACTGAAATCAGAACGCTCACTGACATTTCCCCTATCTGAAAGTCTGATAAACGCCGCAAAAATTACTAAGTCCAAAAAAAAAATTTTTTCAACTTTTTTCAATTTTACCCCCGTGCGATATATATTCTACCTACACACATTTGGAACTCTCCTGGGGTACCCTCACACATATTATTCCCTCATTTAGTGGATATTTTCACAAAAAAGTGAAATTTTCAAAAATCCAGAAAATTGGCTGAAAACAACTAAATATCAAGGATTCATGGGGCGAATCGCTCTGGAACTGAAATGAGAACACTCACTGACATTTCCCCTATCTGAAAGTCTGATAAACGCAGGAAAAATGACTAAGTCCAAAAAAAAAAGTTTCAACTTTTTTCAATTTTACCCCCGTCGGATATATATTCTACCCACACTCATTTGGAACTCTCCTGGGGTACCCTCACACATATTATTCCCTCATTTAGTGGATATTTTCACAAAAAAGTGAAATTTTTCAAAAAATCCCGAAAATTGGCTGAAAACGACTAAATATCAAGGACTCATTGGGTGAATCGCTCTGGAACTGAAATCGGAACGCTCACTGACATTTACCCTATCTGAAAGTCTGATAAACGCCGGAAAAATGACTAAGTCCAAAAAAAAAAATTTTTCAACTTTTTTCAATTTTACCCCCGTGCGATATATATTCTACCCACACACATTTGGAACTCTCCTGGGGTACCCTCACACATATTATTCCCTCATTTAGTGGATATTTTCACAAAAAAGTGAAATTTTCAAAAATCCCGAAAATTGGCTGAAAACGACTAAATATCAAGGACTCATTGGGCGAATCGCTCTGGAACTGAAATCGGAACGCTCACTGACATTTACCCTATCTGAAAGTCTGATAAACGCCGGAAAAATGACTAAGTCCAAAAAAAAAAATTTTTTCAACTTTTTTCAATTTTACCCACGTGGGCTTTATATTGTACCAACACACATTTCTAACTCTCCTGGGGTACTCTCACACATATTATTCCCTCATTTAGTGGATATTTTCACAAAAAAGTGAAATTTTCAAAAATCCAAAATATTGGCTGAAAACGACTAAATATCAAGGACTCATTGGGCGAATCGCTCTGGAACTGAAATCGGAATGCTCTCTGACATTTCCCCTATCTGAAAGTCTGATAAACGCAGGAAAAATGACTAAGTCCAAAAAAAAAATTTTTTCAACTTTTTTCAATTTTACCCCCGTGCGATATATATTCTACCCACACACATTTGGAACTCTCCTGGGGTACCCTCACACATATTATTCCCTCATTTAGTGGATATTTTCACAAAAAAGTGAAATTTTCAAAAATCCCGAAAATTGGCTGAAAACGACTAAATATCAAGGACTCATTGGGCGAATCGCTCTGGAACTGAAATCGGAACGCTCACTGACATTTACCTTATCTGAAAGTCTGATAAACACCGGAAAAATGACTAAGTCCAAAAAAAAATTTTTTTAAACTTTTTTCAATTTTACCCCCGTGGGATATATATTCTACCCACACACATTTCTAACTCTCCTGGGGTACCCTCACACATATTATTCCCTCATTTAGTGGATATTTTCACAAAAAAGTGAAATTTTCAAAAATCCCGAAAATTGGCTGAAAACGACTAAATATCAAGGACTCATTGGGCAAATCGCTCTGGAACTGAAATCAGAACGCTCACTGACATTTCCCCTATCTGAAAGTCTGATAAACGCCGCAAAAATTACTAAGTCCAAAAAAAAAATTTTTTCAACTTTTTTCAATTTTACCCCCGTGCGATATATATTCTACCCACACACATTTGGAACTCTCCTGGGGTACCCTCACACATATTATTCCCTCATTTAGTGGATATTTTCACAAAAAAGTGAAATTTTCAAAAATCCCGAAAATTGGCTGAAAACGACTAAATATCAAGGACTCATTGGGCAAATCGCTCTGGAACTGAAATCAGAACGCTCACTGACATTTCCCCTATCTGAAAGTCTGATAAACGCCGCAAAAATTACTAAGTCCAAAAAAAAAATTTTTTCAACTTTTTTCAATTTTACCCCCGTGCGATATATATTCTACCCACACACATTTGGAACTCTCCTGGGGTACCCTCACACATATTATTCCCTCATTTAGTGGATATTTTCACAAAAAAGTGAAATTTTCAAAAATCCCGAAAATTGGCTGAAAACGACTAAATATCAAGGACTCATTGGGCGAATCGCTCTGGAACTGAAATCGGAACGCTCACTGACATTTACCTTATCTGAAAGTCTGATAAACGCCGGAAAAATGACTAAGTCCAAAAAAAAATTTTTTTAAACTTTTTTCAATTTTACCCCCGTGGGATATATATTCTACCCACACACATTTCTAACTCTCCTGGGGTACCCTCACACATATTATTCCCTCATTTAGTGGATATTTTCACAAAAAAGTGAAATTTTCAAAAATCCCGAAAATTGGCTGAAAACGACTAAATATCAAGGACTCATTGGGCAAATCGCTCTGGAACTGAAATCAGAACGCTCACTGACATTTCCCCTATCTGAAAGTCTGATAAACGCCGCAAAAATTACTAAGTCCAAAAAAAAAATTTTTTCAACTTTTTTCAATTTTACCCCCGTGCGATATATATTCTACCCACACACATTTGGAACTCTCCTGGGGTACCCTCACACATATTATTCCCTCATTTAGTGGATATTTTCACAAAAAAGTGAAATTTTCAAAAATCCCGAAAATTGGCTGAAAACGACTAAATATCAAGGACTCATTGGGCAAATCGCTCTGGAACTGAAATCAGAACGCTCACTGACATTTCCACTATCTGAAAGTCTGATAAACGCCGCAAAAATTACTAAGTCCAAAAAAAAAATTTTTTCAACTTTTTTCAATTTTACCCCCGTGCGATATATATTCTACCCACACACATTTGGAACTCTCCTGGGGTACCCTCACACATATTATTCCCTCATTTAGTGGATATTTTCACAAAAAAGTGAAATTTTCAAAAATCCAGAAAATTTGCTGAAAACGACTAAATATCAAGGACTCATTGGGCGAATCGCTCTGGAACTGAAATCGGAATGCTCACTGACATTTCCCCTATCTGAAAGTCTGATAAACGCCGGAAAAATGACTAAGTCCAAAAAAAAAAATTTTTCAACTTTTTTCAATTTTACCCCCGTGCGATATATATTCTACCCACACACATTTGGAACTCTGCTGGGGTACCCTCACACATATTATTCCCTCATTTAGTGGATATTTTCACAAAAAAGTGAAATTTTCAAAAATCCAGAAAATTGGCTGAAAAAGACTAAATATCAAGGACTCATTGGGCAAATCGCTCTGGAACTGAAATCGGAACGCTCACTGACATTTCCCCTATCTGAAAGTCTGATAAACGCCGCAAAAATTACTAAGTCCAAAAAAAAAATTTTTTCAACTTTTTTCAATTTTACCCCCGTGCGATATATATTCTACCCACACACATTTGGAACTCTCCTGGGGTACCCTCACACATATTATTCCCTCATTTAGTGGATATTTTCACAAAAAAGTGAAATTTTCAAAAATCCAGAAAATTGGCTGAAAACGATTAAATATCAAGGACTCATTGGGCGAATCGCTCTGGAACTGAAATCGGAATGCTCACTGACATTTCCCCTATCTGAAAGTCTGATAAACGCCGGAAAAATGACTAAGTCCAAAAAAAAAAATTTTTCAACTTTTTTCAATTTTACCCCCGTGGGAGATATCTTCTACCCACACTCATTTGGAACTCTCCTGGGGTACCCTCACACATATTGTTCCCTCATTTAGTGGATATTTTCACAAAAAAGCAAAATTTTCAAAAATCCCGAAAATTGGCTGAAAACGACTAAATATCAAGGACTCAATGGGCGAATCGCTCTGGAACTGAAATCGGAACGCTCACTGACATTTACCCTATCTGAAAGTCTGATAAACGCCAGAAAAATGACAAAGTCCAAAAAAAAAATTTTTTCAACTTTTTTCAATTTTACCCACGTGGGATATATATTGTACCCACACACATTTCTAACTCTCCTGGGGTACTCTCACACATATTATTCCCTCATTTAGTGGATATTTTCACAAAAAAGTGAAATTTTCAAAAATCCAAAATATTGGCTGAAAACGACTAAATATCAAGGACTCATTGGGCGAATCGCTCTGGAACTGAAATCGGAATGCTCTCTGACATTTCCCCTATCTGAAAGTCTGATAAACGCAGGAAAAATGACTAAGTCCAAAAAAAAAATTTTTTCAACTTTTTTCAATTTTACCCCCGTCGGATATATATTCTACCCACACTCATTTGGAACTCTCCTGGGGTACCCTCACACATATTATTCCCTCATTTAGTGGATATTTTCACAAAAAAGTGAAATTTTCAAAAAATCCCGAAAATTGGCTGAAAACGACTAAATATCAAGGACTCATTGGGTGAATCGCTCTGGAACTGAAATCGGAACGCTCACTGACATTTACCCTATCTGAAAGTCTGATAAACGCCAGAAAAATGACAAAGTCCAAAAAAAAAATTTTTTCAACTTTTTTCAATTTTACCCACGTGGGATATATATTGTACCCACACACATTTCTAACTCTCCTGGGGTACTCTCACACATATTATTCCCTCATTTAGTGGATATTTTCACAAAAAAGTGAAATTTTCAAAAATCCAAAATATTGGCTGAAAACGACTAAATATCAAGGACTCATTGGGCGAATCGCTCTGGAACTGAAATCGGAATGCTCTCTGACATTTCCCCTATCTGAAAGTCTGATAAACGCCGGAAAAATGACTAAGTCCAAAAAAAAATTTTTTTAAACTTTTTTCAATTTTACCCCCGTGGGATATATATTCTACCCACACACATTTCTAACTCTCCTGGGGTACCCTCACACATATTATTCCCTCATTTAGTGGATATTTTCACAAAAAAGTGAAATTTTCAAAAATCCCGAAAATTGGCTGAAAACGACTAAATATCAAGGACTCATTGGGCGAATCGCTCTGGAACTGAAATCGGAACGCTCACTGACATTTCCCCTATCTGAAAGTCTGATAAACGCCGGAAAAATTACTAAGTCCAAAAAAAAAATTTTTTCAACTTTTTTCAATTTTACCCCCGTGCGATATATATTCTACCCACACACATTTGGAACTCTCCTGGGGTACCCTCACACATATTATTCCCTCATTTAGTGGATATTTTCACAAAAAAGTGAAATTTTCAAAAATCCAGAAAATTGGCTGAAAACAACTAAATATCAAGGATTCATGGGGCGAATCGCTCTGGAACTGAAATGAGAACGCTCACTGACATTTCCCCTATCTGAAAGTCTGATAAACGCCGGAAAAATGACTAAGTCCAAAAAAAAAATGTTTCAACTTTTTTCAATTTTACCCCCGTCGGATATATATTCTACCCACACTCATTTGGAACTCTCCTGGGGTACCCTCACACATATTATTCCCTCATTTAGTGGATATTTTCACAAAAAAGTGAAATTTTCAAAAAATCCCGAAAATTGGCTGAAAACGACTAAATATCAAGGACTCATTGGGTGAATCGCTCTGGAACTGAAATCAGAACGCTCACTGACATTTACCCTATCTGAAAGTCTGATAAAGGCCGGAAAAATGACTAAGTCCAAAAAAAAAAATTTTTCAACTTTTTTCAATTTTACCCCCGTGCGATATATATTCTACCCACACACATTTGGAACTCTCCTGGGGTACCCTCACACATATTATTCCCTCATTTAGTGGATATTTTCACAAAAAAGTGAAATTTTCAAAAATCCAGAAAATTGGCTGAAAACGACTAAATATCAAGGACTCATTGGGCGAATCGCTCTGGAACTGAAATCGGAATGCTCACTGACATTTCCCCTATCTGAAAGTCTGATAAACGCCGGAAAAATGACTAAGTCCAAAAAAAAAAATGTTTCAACTTTTTTCAATTTTACCCCCGTGCGATATATATTCTACCCACACACATTTGGAACTCTCCTGGGGTACCCTCACACATATTATTCCCTCATTTAGTGGATATTTTCACAAAAAAGTGACATTTTCAAAAATCCCGAAAATTGGTTGAAAACGACTAAATATCAAGGACTCATTGGGCGAATCGCTCTGGAACTGAAATCGGAATGCTCACTGACATTTCCCCTATCTGAAAGTCTGATAAACGCAGTAAAAATGACTAAGTCCAAAAAAATAATTTTTTCAACTTTTTTCAATTATACCCCCGTGGGAAATTTATTCTACCCACACACATTTGGAACTCTCCTGGGGTACCCTCACACATATTATTCCCTCCTTTAGTGGATATTTTCACAAAAAAGTGAAATTTTCAAAAATCCAAAATATTGGCTGAAAACGACTAAATATCAAGGACTCATTGGGCGAATCGCTCTGCAACTGAAATCGGAACGCTCAATGACATTTGCCCTATCTGAAAGTCTGATAAACGCCGGAAAAATGACTAAGTCCAAAAAAAAAATTTTTCAACTTTTTTCAATTTTACCCCCGTGGGATATATATTCTACCCACACACATTTGGAACTCTCGTGGGGTACCCTCACACATATTATTCCCTCATTTAGTGGATATTTTCACAAAAAAAGTGAAATTTTCAAAAATCCAGAAAATTGGCTGAAAACGACTAAATATCAAGGACTCATTGGGCAAATCGCTCTGGAACTGAAATCGGAATGCTCACTGACATTTCCCCTATCTGAAAGTCAGATAAACGCAGGAAAAATGACTAAGTCCAAAAAAAAAATTTTTCAACTTTTTTCAATTTTACCCCCGTGGGATATATATTCTACCCACACACATTTGGAACTCTCCTGGGGTACCCTCACACATATTATTCCCTCATTTAGTGGATATTTTCACAAAAAAGTGAAATTTTCAAAAATACAGAAAATTGGCTGAAAACAACTGAATATCAAGGATTCATGGGGTGAATCACTCTGGAACTGAAATCGGAACTCTCACTGACATTTTCCCTATCTGAAAGTCTGATAAACGCCGGAAAAATGACTAAGTCCAAAAAAAAAATTTTTCAACTTTTTTCAATTTTACCCCCGTGGGATATATATTCTACCCACACACATTTGGAACTCTCGTGGGGTACCCTCACACATATTATTCCCTCATTTAGTGGATATTTTCACAAAAAAAGTGAAATTTTCAAAAATCCAGAAAATTGGCTGAAAACGACTAAATATCAAGGACTCATTGGGCAAATCGCTCTTTAACTGAAATCGGAACGCTCACTGACATTTGCCCTATCTGAAAGTCTGATAAATGCCGGAAAAATAACTAAGTCCAAAAAAAAAAATTTTTTTCAACTTTTTTCAATTTTATCCCCGAGCAATATATATTCTACCCACACACATTTGGAACTCTCCTGGGGTACCCTCACACATATTATTCCCTCATTTAGTGGATATCTTCACAAAAAAGTGAAATTTTCAAAAATCCCGAAAATTGGCTGAAAACGACTAAATATCAAGGACTCATTGGGTGAATAGCTCTGGAACTGAAATCGGAATGCTCACTGACATTTTCCCTATCTGAAAGTCTGATAAACGCAGGAAAAATGACTAAGTCCAAAAAAAAAAATTTTTTCAACTTTTTTCAATTTTACCCCCGTGGGATATATATTCTACCCACACACATTAGGAACTCTCCTCTGCTACATTCACACATATTGTTCCCTCATTTAGTGGATATTTTCACAAAAAAGTGAAATTTTCAAAAATCCATAAAATTGGCTGAAAACGACTAAATATCAAGTACTTATTGGGCGAATCGCTCTGGAACTGAAATCGGAACGCTCACTGACATTTACCCTATCTGAAAGTCTGATAAACGCCGGAAAAATGACCAAGTCCAAAAAAAATTTTTTTTCAACTTTTTTCAATTTTACCCCCGTGGGATATATATTCTACCCACACACATTTGGAACTCTCCTGGGGTACCCACACACATATTATTCCATCATTTAGTGGATATTTTCACAAAAAAGTGAAATTTTCAAAAATCCAGAAAATTGGCTGAAAACGACTAAATATCAAGGACTCATTGGGCGAATCGCTCTGGAACTGAAATCGGAACGCTCACTGACATTTCCCCTATCTGAAAGTCTGATAAACGCCGGAAAAATTACTAAGTCCAAAAAAAAAAATTTTTTTCAACTTTTTTCAATTTTATCCCCGAGCAATATATATTCTACCCACACACATTTGGAACTCTCCTGGGGTACCCTCACACATATTATTCCCTCATTTAGTGGATATCTTCACAAAAAAGTGAAATTTTCAAAAATCCCGAAAATTGGCTGAAAACGACTAAATATCAAGGACTTATTGGGCGAATCGCTCTGGAATTGAAATCGGAACGCTCACTGACATTTCCCCTATCTGAAAGTCTGATAAACGCAGTAAAAATGACTAAGTCCAAAAAAATAATTTTTTCAACTTTTTTCAATTATACCCCCGTGGGAAATTTATTCTACCCACACACATTTGGAACTCTCCTGGGGTACCCTCAAACATATTATTCCCTCCTTTAGTGGATATTTTCACAAAAAAGTGAAATTTTCAAAAATCCAAAATATTGGCTGAAAACGACTAAATATCAAGGACTCATTGGGCGAATCGCTCTGCAACTGAAATCGGAACGCTCAATGACATTTGCCCTATCTGAAAGTCTGATAAACGCCGGAAAAATGACTAAGTCCCAAAAAAATTTTTTTCAACTTTTTTCAATTTTACCCCTGTGGGATATATGTTCTACCCACACTCATTTGGAACTCTCCTGGGGTACCCTCACACATATTATTCCCTCATTTAGTGGATATTTTCACAAAAAAGGGAAATTTTCAAAAATCCCGAAAATTGGCTGAAAACAACTAAATATCAAGAATTCATGGGGCGAATCGCTCTGGAACTGAAATCGGAACGCTCACTGACATTTCCCCTATCTGAAAGTCTGATAAACGCCGGAAAAATGACTAAGTCCAAAAAAAAAATTTTTTTTCAAGTTTTTTCAATTTTATCCCCGAGCAATATATATTCTACCCACACACATTTGGAACTCTCCTGGGGTACCCTCACACATATTATTCCATCATTTAGTGGATATTTTCACAAAAAAGTGAAATTTTCAAAAATCCAGAAAATTGGCTGAAAACGACTAAATATCAAGGACTCATTGGGCGAATCGCTCTGGAACTGAAATCGGAACGCTCACTGACATTTCCCCTATCTGAAAGTCTGATAAACGCCGGAAAAATTACTTAGTCCAAAAAAAAAAATTTTTCAACTTTTTTCAATTTTACCCCCGTGGGATATATATTCTAACCACACACATTTGGAACTCTCCTGGGGTACCCTCACACATATTATTCCCTCATTTAGTGGATATCTTCACAAAAAAGTGAAATTTTCAAAAATCCCGAAAATTGGCTGAAAACGACTAAATATCAAGGACTTATTGGGCGAATCGCTCTGGAATTGAAATCGGAACGCTCACTGACATTTCCCCTATCTGAAAGTCTGATAAACGCCGGAAAAATTACTTAGTCCAAAAAAAAAAAATTTTTTTCAACTTTTTTCAATTTTACCCCCGTGGGATATATATTCTACCCACACACATTTGGAACTCTCCTGGGGTACCCTCACATATATTATTCCCTCATTTAGTGGATATTTTCACAAAAAAGTGAAATTTTCAAAAATCCAGAAAATTGGCTGAAAACAACTGAATATCAAGGATTCATGGGGTGAATCGCTCTGGAACTGAAATCGGAGCGCTCACTGACATTTCCCCTATCTGAAAGTCTGATAAACGCCGGAAAAATTACTTAGTCCAAAAAAAAAATTTTTCAACTTTTTTCAATTTTACCCCCGTGGGATATATATTCTAACCACACACATTTTGAACTCTCCTGGGGTACCCTCACACATATTATTCCCTCATTTAGTGGATATTTTCACAAAAAAGTGAAATTTTCAAAAATACAGAAAATTGGCTGAAAACAACTGAATATCAAGGATTCATGTGGCGAATTGCTCTGGAACTGAAATCGGAACGCTCACTGACATTTCCCCTATCTGAAAGTCTGATAAACGCCGGAAAAATGACCAAGTCCAAAAAAAATTTTTTTTCAACTTTTTTCAATTTTACCCCCGTGGGATATATATTCTACCCACACACATTTGGAACTCTCCTGGGGTACCCTCACACATATTATTCCCTCATTAGTGGATATTTTCACAAAAAAGTGAAATTTTCAAAAATCCAGAAAATTGGCTGAAAACGACTAAATATCAAGGACTCATTGGGCGAATCGCTCTGGAACTGAAATCGGAACGCTCACTGACATTTCCCCTATCTGAAAGTCTGATAAACGCCGGAAAAAATACTTAGTCCAAAAAAAAAAATTTTTCAACTTTTTTCAATTTTACCCCCGTGGGATATATATTCTAACCACACACATTTGGAACTCTCCTGGGGTACCCTCACACATATTATTCCCTCATTTAGTGGATATTTTCACAAAAAAGTGAAATTTTCAAAAATCCAGAAAATTGGCTGAAAACAACTGAATATCAAGGATTCATGGGGCGAATCGCTCTGGAACAGAATTCGGAACGCTCACTGACATTTCCCCTATCTGAAAGTCTAATAAATGCCGGAAAAATCACTAAGTCCAAAAAAAAAAATTTTTTTCAACTTTTTTCAATTTTATCCCCGAGCAATATATATTCTACCCACACACATTTGGAACTCTCCTGGGGTACCCTCACACATATTATTCCCTCATTTAGTGGATATCTTCACAAAAAAGTGAAATTTTCAAAAATCCCGAAAATTGGCTGAAAACGACTAAATATCAAGGACTTATTGGGCGAATCGCTCTGGAACTGAAATCGGAACGCTCACTGACATTTCCCCTATCTGAAAGTCTGATAAACGCCGGAAAAATTACTTAGTCCAAAAAAAAAAAATTTTTTTTCAACTTTTTTCAATTTTACCCCCGTGGGATATATATTCTACCCACACACATTTGGAACTCTCCTGGGGTACCCTCACATATATTATTCCCTCATTTAGAGGATATTTATACAAAAAAGTGAAATTTTCAAAAATCCAGAAATTTGGCTGAAAACAACTGAATATCAAGGATTCATGGGGTGAATCGCTCTGGAACTGAAATCATAATGCTCACTGACATTTCCCCTATCTGAAAGTCTGATAAACGCCGGAAAAATGACTAAGTCCAAAAAAAAAATTTTTTTTCAACTTTTTTCAATTTTATCCCCGAGCAATATATATTCTACCCACACACATTTGGAACTCTCCTGGGGTACCCTCACACATGTTATTACCTCATTTAGTGGATATTTTCACAAAAAAGTGAAATTTTCAAAAATCCAGAAAATTGGCTGAAAACGACTAAATATCAAGGACTCATTGGGCAAATCGCTCTGGAACTGAAATCGGAATGCTCACTGACATTTCCCCTATCTGAAAGTCAGATAAACGCAGGAAAAATGACTAAGTCCAAAAAAAAAATTTTTCAACTTTTTTCAATTTTACCCCCGTGGGATATATATTCTACCCACACACATTTGGAACTCTCCTGGGGTACCCTCACACATATTATTCCCTCATTTAGTGGATATTTTCACAAAAAAGTGAAATTTTCAAAAATCCATAAAATTGGCTGAAAACGACTAAATATCAAGTACTCATTGGGCGAATCGCTCTGGAACTGAAATCGGAACGCTCACTGACATTTACCCTATCTGAAAGTCTGATAAACGCCGGAAAAATGACCAAGTCCAAAAAAAATTTTTTTCAACTTTTTTCAATTTTACCCCCGTGGGATATATATTCTACCCACACACATTTGGAACTCTCGTGGAGTACCCTCACACATATTATTCCCTCATTTAGTGGATATTTTCACAAAAAAAGTGAAATTTTCAAAAATCCAGAAAATTGGCTGAAAACGATTAAATATCAAGGACTCATTGGGCAAATCGCTCTTTAACTGAAATCGGAACGCTCACTGACATTTGCCCTATCTGAAAGTCTGATAAATGCCGGAAAAATTACTAAGTCCAAAAAAAAAAATTTTTTTCAACTTTTTTCAATTTTATCCCCGAGCAATATATATTCTACCCACACACATTTGGAACTCTCCTGGGGTACCCTCACACATATTATTCCCTCATTTAGTGGATATCTTCACAAAAAAGTGAAATTTTCAAAAATCCCGAAAATTGGCTGAAAACGACTAAATATCTAGGACTCATTGGGTGAATAGCTCTGGAACTGAAATCGGAATGCTCACTGACATTTTCCCTATCTGAAAGTCTGATAAACGCAGGAAAAATGACTAAGTCCAAAAAAAAAAATTTTTCAACTTTTTTCAATTTTACCCCCGTGGGATATATATTCTACCCACACACATTAGGAACTCTCCTCTGCTACATTCACACATATTGTTCCCTCATTTAGTGGATATTTTCACAAAAAAGTGAAATTTTCAAAAATCCATAAAATTGGCTGAAAACGACTAAATATCAAGTACTCATTGGGCGAATCGCTCTGGAACTGAAATCGGAACGCTCACTGACATTTACCCTATCTGAAAGTCTGATAAACGCCGGAAAAATGACCAAGTCCAAAAAAAATTTTTTTCAACTTTTTTCAATTTTACCCCCGTGGGATATATATTCTACCCACACACATTTGGAACTCTCCTGGGGTACCCTCACACATTTTATTCCCTCATTTAGTGGATATTTTCACAAAAAAGTGAAATTTTCAAAAATACAGAAAATTGGCTGAAAACAACTGAATATCAAGGATTCATGGGGTGAATCACTCTGGAACTGAAATCGGAATGCTCACTGACATTTTCCCTATCTGAAAGTCTGATAAACGCCGGAAAAATGACTAAGTCCAAAAAAAAAATTTTTCAACTTTTTTCAATTTTACCCCCGTGGGATATATATTCTACCCACACACATTTGGAACTCTCGTGGGGTACCCTCACACATATTATTCCCTCATTTAGTGGATATTTTCACAAAAAAAGTGAAATTTTCAAAAATCCAGAAAATTGGCTGAAAACGACTAAATATCAAGGACTCATTGGGCAAATCGCTCTTTAACTGAAATCGGAACGCTCACTGACATTTGCCCTATCTGAAAGTCTGATAAATGCCGGAAAAATTACTAAGTCCAAAAAAAAAAATTTTTTTCAACTTTTTTCAATTTTATCCCCGAGCAATATATATTCTACCCACACACATTTGGAACTCTCCTGGGGTACCCTCACACATATTATTCCCTCATTTAGTGGATATCTTCACAAAAAAGTGAAATTTTCAAAAATCCCGAAAATTGGCTGAAAACGACTAAATATCAAGGACTCATTGGGTGAATAGCTCTGGAACTGAAATCGGAATGCTCACTGACATTTTCCCTATCTGAAAGTCTGATAAACGCAGGAAAAATGACTAAGTCCAAAAAAAAAATTTTTTCAACTTTTTTCAATTTTACCCCCGTGGGATATATATTCTATCCACACACATTAGGAACTCTCCTCTGCTACATTCACACATATTGTTCCCTCATTTAGTGGATATTTTCACAAAAAAGTGAAATTTTCAAAAATCCATAAAATTGGCTGAAAACGACTAAATATCAAGTACTCATTGGGCGAATCGCTCTGGAACTGAAATCGGAACGCTCACTGACATTTACCCTATCTGAAAGTCTGATAAACGCTGGAAAAATGACCAAGTCCAAAAAAAATTTTTTTTCAACTTTTTTCAATTTTACCCCCGTGGGATATATATTCTACCCACACACATTTGGAACTCTCCTGGGGTACCCTCACACATATTATTCCATCATTTAGTGGATATTTTCACAAAAAAGTGAAATTTTCAAAAATCCAGAAAATTGGCTGAAAACGACTAAATATCAAGGACTCATTGGGCGAATCGCTCTGGAACTGAAATCGGAACGCTCACTGACATTTCCCCTATCTGAAAGTCTGATAAACGCCGGAAAAATTACTTAGTCCAAAAAAAAAAATTTTTCAACTTTTTTCAATTTTACCCCCGTGGGATATATATTCTAACCACACACATTTGGAACTCTCCTGGGGTACCCTCACACATATTATTCCCTCATTTAGTGGATATTTTCACAAAAAAGTGAAATTTTCAAAAATACAGAAAATTGGCTGAAAACAACTGAATATCAAGGATTCATGGGGTGAATCACTCTGGAACTGAAATCGGAACGCTCACTGACATTTTCCCTATCTGAAAGTCTGATAAACGCCGGAAAAATGACTAAGTCCAAAAAAAAAATTTTTCAACTTTTTTCAATTTTACCCCCGTGGGATATATATTCTACCCACACACATTTGGAACTCTCGTGGGGTACCCTCACACATATTATTCCCTCATTTAGTGGATATTTTCACAAAAAAAGTGAAATTTTCAAAAATCCAGAAAATTGGCTGAAAACGACTAAATATCAAGGACTCATTGGGCGAATCGCTCTGGAACTGAAATCGGAACGCTCACTGACATTTCCCCTATCTGAAAGTCTGATAAACGCCGGAAAAATTACTTAGTCCAAAAATAAAAATTTTTCAACTTTTTTCAATTTTACCCCCGTGGGATATATATTCTAACCACACACATTTGGAACTCTCCTGGGGTACCCTCACACATATTATTCCCTCATTTAGTGGATATTTTCACAAAAAAGTGAAATTTTCAAAAATCCAGAAAATTGGCTGAAAACAACTGAATATCAAGGATTCATGGGGCGAATTGCTCCGGAACAGAATTCGGAACGCTCACTGACATTTCCCCTATCTAAAAGTCTGATAAATGCCGGAAAAATTACTAAGTCCAAAAAAAAAAATTTTTTTCAACTTTTTTCAATTTTATCCCCGAGCAATATATATTCTACCCACACACATTTTGAACTCTATTGGGGTACCCTCACACATATTATTCCCTCATTTAGTGGATATCTTCACAAAAAAGTGAAATTTTCAAAAATCCCGAAAATTGGCTGAAAACGACTAAATATCAAGGACTTATTGGGCGAATCGCTCTGGAATTGAAATCGGAACGCTCACTGACATTTCCCCTATCTGAAAGTCTGATAAACGCCGGAAAAATTACTTAGTCCAAAAAAAAAAATTTTTTTTCAACTTTTTTCAATTTTACCCCCGTGGGATATATATTCTGCGCACACACATTTGGAACTCTCCTGGGGTACCCTCACACATATTATTCCCTCATTTAGTGGATATTTTCACAAAAAAAGTGAAATTTTCAAAAATCCAGAAAATTGGCTGAAAACAACTAAATATCAAGGACTCATTGGGCGAATCGCTCTGGAACTGAAATCGGAACGCTCACTGACATTTCCCCTATCTGAAAGTCTGATAAACGCCGGAAAAATTACTTAGTCCAAAAAAAAAAATTTTTCAACTTTTTTCAATTTTACCCCCGTGGGATATATATTCTAACCACACACATTTTGAACTCTCCTGGGGTACCCTCACACATATTATTCCCTCATTTAGTGGATATTTTCACAAAAAAGTGAAATTTTCAAAAATCCAGAAATTTGGCTGAAAACAACTGAATATCAAGGATTCATGGGGAGAATCGCTCTGGAACTGAAATCGGAATGCTCACTGACATTTCCCCTATCTGAAAGTCTGATAAACGCCGGAAAAATGACTAAGTCCAAAAAAAAAATTTTTCAACTTTTTTCAATTTTACCCCCGTGGGATATATATTCTGCGCACACACATTTGGAACTCTCTTGGGGTACCCTCACACATATTATTCCCTCATTTAGTGGATATTTTCACAAAAAAAGTGAAATTTTCAAAAATCCAGAAAATTGGCTGAAAACAACTAAATATCAAGGACTCATTGGGCGAATCGCTCTGGAACTGAAATCGGAATGCTCACTGACATTTCCCCTATCTGAAAGTCTGATAAACGCCGGAAAAATTACTTAGTCCAAAAAAAAAAATTTTTCAACTTTTTTCAATTTTACCCCCGTGGGATATATATTCTAACCACACACATTTTGAACTCTCCTGGGGTACCCTCACACATATTATTCCCTCATTTAGTGGATATTTTCACAAAAAAGTGAAATTTTCAAAAATCCAGAAATTTGGCTGAAAACAACTGAATATCAAGGATTCATGGGGTGAATCGCTCTGGAACTGAAATCGGAATGCTCACTGACATTTCCCCTATCTGAAAGTCTGATAAACGCCGGAAAAATGACTAAGTCCAAAAAAAAAATTTTTCAACTTTTTTCAATTTTACCCCCGTGATATATATATTCTGCGCACACACATTTGGAACTCTCCTGGGGTACCCTCACACATATTATTCCCTCATTTAGTGGATATTTTCACAAAAAAAGTGAAATTTTCAAAAATCCAGAAAATTGGCTGAAAACAACTAAATATCAAGGACTCATTGGGCGAATCGCTCTGGAACTGAAATCGGAACGCTCACTGACATTTCCCCTATCTGAAAGTCTGATAAACGCCGGAAAAATTACTTAGTCCAAAAAAAAAAATTTTTCAACTTTTTTCAATTTTACCCCCGTGGGATATATATTCTAACCACACACATTTGGAACTCTCCTGGGGTACCCTCACACATATTATTCCCTCATTTAGTGGATATCTTCACAAAAAAGTGAAATTTTCAAAAATCCCGAAAATTGGCTGAAAACGACTAAATATCAAGGACTTATTGGGCGAATCGCTCTGGAATTGAAATCGGAACGCTCACTGACATTTCCCCTATCTGAAAGTCTGATAAACGCTGGAAAAATTACTTAGTCCAAAAAAAAAAAATTTTTTTCAACTTTTTTCAATTTTACCCCCGTGGGATATATATTCTACCCACACACATTTGGAACTCTCCTGGGGTACCCTCACATATATTATTCCCTCATTTAGTGGATATTTTCACAAAAAAGTGAAATTTTCAAAAATCCAGAAAATTGGCTGAAAACAACTAAATATCAAGGACTCATTGGGCGAATCGCTCTGGAACTGAAATCGGAACGCTCACTGACATTTACCCTATCTGAAAGTCTGATAAACGTCGGAAAAATGACTAAGTCCCAAAAAAATTTTTTTTCAACTTTTTTCAATTTTACCCCCGTGGGATATATATTCTACCCACACACATTTGGAACTCTCCTGGGGTACCCTCACACATATTATTCCCTCATTTAGTGGATATTTTCACAAAAAAGTGAAATTTTAAAAAATCCAGAAAATTTGCTGAAAATGACTAAATATCAAGGACTCATTGGGCAAATCGCTCTGGAACTGAAATCGGAATGCTCACTGACATTTCCCCTATCTGAAAGTCTGATAAACGCCGTAAAAATTACTTAGTCCAAAAAAAAAAATTTTTCAACTTTTTTCAATTTTACCCCCGTGGGATATATATTCTAACCTTACACATTTGGAACTCTCCTGGGGTACCCTCACACATATTATTCCCTCATTTAGTGGATATTTTCACAAAAAAGTGAAATTTTCAAAAATACAGAAAATTGGCTGAAAACAACTGAATATCAAGGATTCATGTGGCGAATCGCTCTGGAACTGAAATCGGAATGCTCACTGACATTTCCCCTATCTGAAAGTCTGATAAACGCAGGAAAAATGACTAAGTCAAAAAAAAAAAAATTTTCAACTTTTTTCAATTATACCCCCGTGGGAAATATATTCTACCCACACTCATTTGGAACTCTCCTGGGGTACCCTCACACATATTATTCCCTCATTTAGTGGATATTTTCACAAAAAAGTGAAATTTTCCAAAATCCAGAAAATTGGCTGAAAAAGACTAAATATCAAGGAGTCATTGGGCGAATCTCTGGAAATGAAATCGGAACGCTCACTGACATTTCCCCTATCTGAAAGTCTGATAAACGCCGGAAAAATGACAGTCCAAAAAAAAATTTTTTCAACTTTTTTCAATTTTACCCCCGTGGGATATATATTCTACCCACACACATTTGGAACTCTCCTGGGGTACCCTCACAAATATTATTCCCTCATTTAGTGGACATTTTCACAAAAAAGTGAAATTTTCAAAAATCCAGAAAATTGGCTGAAAACGACTAAATATCAAGGACTCATTGGGTGAATCGCTCTGGAACTGAAATCGGAACGCTCACTGACATTTGCCCTATCTGAAAGTCTGATAAACGCCGGAAAAATGACAGTCCAAAAAAAAATTTTTTTCAACTTTTTTCAATTTTACCCCAGTGGGATATATATTCTACCCACACACATTAGGAACTCTCCTGGGCTACATTCACACATATTGTTCCCTCATTTAGTGGATATTCTCACAAAAAAGTGAAATTTTCAAAAATACAGAAAATTGGCTGAAAACAACTGAATATCAAGGATTCATGTGGCGAATCGCTCTGGAACTGAAATCGGAACGCTCACTGACATTTCCCCTATCTGAAAGTCTGATAAACGCCAGAAAAATGACTAAGTAAAAAAAAAATGTTTTCAACTTTTTTTAATTTTACCCCCGTGGGATATATATTCTACCCACACACATTTGGAACTCTCGTGGGGTACCCTCACACATATTATTACCTCATTTAGTGGATATTTTCACAAAAAAGTGAAATTTTCAAAAATCCAGAAAATTGGCTGAAAACTACTAAATATCAAGGACTCATTGGGCGAATCGCTCTGGAACTGAAATCGGAATGCTCACTGACATTTACCCTATCTGAAAGTCTGATAAACGCCGGAAAAATTACTAAGTCCAAAAAAAAATTTTTTTCAACTTTTTTCAATTTTACCCCCGTGGGATATATATTCTACCCACACACATTTGGAACTCTCCTGGGGTACCCTCACACATATTATTCCCTTATTTAGTGGATATTTTCACAAAAAAGTGAAATTTTCAAAAATCCAGAAAATTGGCTGAAAACGACTAAATATCAAGGACTCATTGGGCGAATCACTCTGGAACTGAAATCGGAATGCTCACTGACATTTCCCCTATCTGAAAGTCTGATAAACGCCGGAAAAATTACTTAGTCCAAAAAAAAAAATTTTTCAACTTTTTTCAATTTTACCCCCGTGGGATATATATTCTAACCACACACATTTGGAACTCTCCTGGGGTACCCTCACACATATTATTCCCTCATTTAGTGGATATTTTCACAAAAAAGTGAAATTTTCAAAAATCCAGAAAATTGGATGAAAAAGACAAAATATCAAGGACTCATTGGGCGAAACGCTCTGGAACTGAAATCGGAACGCTCGCTGACATTTCCCCTATCTGAAAGTCTGATAAACGGCGCAAAAATGACTAAGTCCAAAAAAAATTTTTTTCAACTTTTTTCAATTTTACCCCCGTGGGATATATATTCTACCCACACACATTTGGAACTCTCTTGGGGTACCCTCACACATATTATTCCCTCATTTAGTGGATATTTTTACAAAAAAGTGAAATTTTCAAAAATCCAGAAAATTGGCTGAAAAATACTAAATATCAAGGACTCATTGGACGAAACGCTCTGGAACTGAAATCGGAACGCTCACTGACATTTCCCCTATCTGAAAGTCTGATAAACGCCGGAAAAATTACTTAGTCCAAAAAAAAAAAAATTTTTTTTCAACTTTTTTCAATTTTATCCCCGAGCAATATATATTCTACCCACACACATTTGGAACTCTCCTGGGGTACCCTCACACATGTTATTACCTCATTTAGTGGATATTTTCACAAAAAAGTGAAATTTTCAAAAATCCAGAAAATTGGCTGAAAACGACTAAATATCAAGGACTCATTGGGTGAATAGCTCTGGAACTGAAATCGGAATGCTCACTGACATTTTCCCTATCTGAAAGTCTGATAAACGCAGGAAAAATGACTAAGTCCAAAAAAAAAATTTTTTCAACTTTTTTCAATTTTACCCCCGTGGGATATATATTCTACCCACACACATTTGGAACTCTCCTGGGGTACCCTCACACATATTATTCCCTCATTTAGTGGATATTTTCACAAAAAAGTGAAATTTTCAAAAATCCAGAAAATTGGCTGAAAACAACTGAATATCAAGGATTCATGGGGCGAATTGCTCTGGAACAGAATTCGGAACGCTCACTGACATTTCCCCTATCTGAAAGTCTGATAAATGCCGGAAAAATTACTAAGTCCAAAAAAAAAAATTTTTTTCAACTTTTTTCAATTTTATCCCCGAGCAATATATATTCTACCCACACACATTTGGAACTCTCCTGGGGTACCCTCACACATATTATTCCCTCATTTAGTGGATATCTTCACAAAAAAGTGAAATTTTCAAAAATCCCGAAAATTGGCTGAAAACGACTAAATATCAAGGACTTATTGGGCGAATCGCTCTGGAATTGAAATCGGAACGCTCACTGACATTTCCCCTATCTGAAAGTCTGATAAACGCCGGAAAAATTACTTAGTCCAAAAAAAAAAAATTTTTTTCAACTTTTTTCAATTTTACCCCCGTGGGATATATATTCTACCCACACACATTTGGAACTCTCCTGGGGTACCCTCACATATATTATTCCCTCATTTAGTGGATATTTTCACAAAAAAGTGAAATTTTCAAAAATCCAGAAATTTGGCTGAAAACAACTGAATATCAAGGATTCATGGGGTGAATCGCTCTGGAACTGAAATCGGAATGCTCACTGACATTTCCCCTATCTGAAAGTCTGATAAACGCCGGAAAAATGACTAAGTCCAAAAAAAAAATTTTTCAACTTTTTTCAATTTTACCCCCGTGGGATATATATTCTGCGCACAAACATTTGGAACTCTCCTGGGGTACCCTCACACATATTATTCCCTCATTTAGTGGATATTTTCACAAAAAAGTGAAATTTTCAAAAATCCAGAAAATTGGCTGAAAAATACTAAATATCAAGGACTCATTGGGCGAAACGCTCTGGAACTGAAATCGGAACGCTCACTGACATTTCCCCTATCTGAAAGTCTGATAAACGCCGGAAAAATTACTTAGTCCAAAAAAAAAAAAATTTTTTTCAACTTTTTTCAATTTTACCCATGTGGGATATATATTCTACCCACACACATTTGGAACTCTCCTGGGGTACCCTCACATATATTATTCCCTCATTTAGAGGATATTTTCACAAAAAAGTGAAATTTTCAAAAATCCAGAAATTTGGCTGAAAACAACTGAATATCAAGGATTCATGGGGTGAATCGCTCTGGAACTGAAATCGGAATGCTCACTGACATTTCCCCTATCTGAAAGTCTGATAAACGCCGGAAAAATGACTAAGTCCAAAAAAAAAATTTTTTTTCAACTTTTTTCAATTTTATCCCCGAGCAATATATATTCTACCCACACACATTTGGAACTCTCCTGGGGTACCCTCACACATGTTATTACCTCATTTAGTGGATATTTTCACAAAAAAGTGAAATTTTCAAAAATCCAGAAAATTGGCTGAAAACGACTAAATATCAAGGACTCATTGGGCAAATCGCTCTGGAACTGAAATCGGAATGCTCACTGACATTTCCCCTATCTGAAAGTCAGATAAACGCAGGAAAAATGACTAAGTCCAAAAAAAAAATTTTTCAACTTTTTTCAATTTTACCCCCGTGGGATATATATTCTACCCACACACATTTGGAACTCTCCTGGGGTACCCTCACACATATTATTCCCTCATTTAGTGGATATTTTCACAAAAAAGTGAAATTTTCAAAAATACAGAAAATTGGCTGAAAACAACTGAATATCAAGGATTCATGGGGTGAATCACTCTGGAACTGAAATCGGAACGCTCACTGACATTTTCCCTATCTGAAAGTCTGATAAACGCCGGAAAAATGACTAAGTCCAAAAAAAAAATTTTTCAACTTTTTTCAATTTTACCCCCGTGGGATATATATTCTACCCACACACATTTGGAACTCTCGTGGGGTACCCTCACACATATTATTCCCTCATTTAGTGGATATTTTCACAAAAAAAGTGAAATTTTCAAAAATCCAGAAAATTGGCTGAAAACGACTAAATATCAAGGACTCATTGGGCAAATCGCTCTTTAACTGAAATCGGAACGCTCACTGACATTTGCCCTATCTGAAAGTCTGATAAATGCCGGAAAAATTACTAAGTCCAAAAAAAAAAATTTTTTTCAACTTTTTTCAATTTTATCCCCGAGCAATATATATTCTACCCACACACATTTGGAACTCTCCTGGGGTACCCTCACACATATTATTCCCTCATTTAGTGGATATCTTCACAAAAAAGTGAAATTTTCAAAAATCCCGAAAATTGGCTGAAAACGACTAAATATCAAGGACTCATTGGGTGAATAGCTCTGGAACTGAAATCGGAATGCTCACTGACATTTTCCCTATCTGAAAGTCTGATAAACGCAGGAAAAATGACTAAGTCCAAAAAAAAAATTTTTTCAACTTTTTTAAATTTTACCCCCGTGGGATATATATTCTACCCACACACATTTGGAACTCTCCTGGGGTACCCTCACACATATTATTCCATCATTTAGTGGATATTTTCACAAAAAAGTGAAATTTTTGAAAAATCCAGAAAATTGGCTGAAAACGACTAAATATCAAGGACTCATTGGGTGAATAGCTCTGGAACTGAAATCGGAATGCTCACTGACATTTCCCCTATCTGAAAGTCTGATAAACGCCGGAAAAATTACTTAGTCCAAAAAAAAAAATTTTTCAACTTTTTTCAATTTTACCCCCGTGGGATATATATTCTAACCACACACATTTGGAACTCTCCTGGGGTACCCTCACACATATTATTCCCTCATTTAGTGGATATTTTCACAAAAAAGTGAAATTTTCAAAAATCCAGAAAATTGGCTGAAAACGACTAAATATCAAGGACTCATTGGGCAAATCGCTCTGGAACTGAAATCGGAATGCTCACTGACATTTCCCCTATCTGAAAGTCAGATAAACGCAGGAAAAATGACTAAGTCCAAAAAAAAAATTTTTCAACTTTTTTCAATTTTACCCCCGTGGGATATATATTCTACCCACACACATTTGGAACTCTCCTGGGGTACCCTCACACATATTATTCCCTCATTTAGTGGATATTTTCACAAAAAAGTGAAATTTTCAAAAATACAGAAAATTGGCTGAAAACAACTGAATATCAAGGATTCATGGGGTGAATCACTCTGGAACTGAAATCGGAACGCTCACTGACATTTTCCCTATCTGAAAGTCTGATAAACGCCGGAAAAATGACTAAGTCCAAAAAAAAAATTTTTCAACTTTTTTCAATTTTACCCCCGTGGGATATATATTCTACCCACACACATTTGGAACTCTCGTGGGGTACCCTCACACATATTATTCCCTCATTTAGTGGATATTTTCACAAAAAAAGTGAAATTTTCAAAAATCCAGAAAATTGGCTGAAAACGACTAAATATCAAGGACTCATTGGGCAAATCGCTCTTTAACTGAAATCGGAACGCTCACTGACATTTGCCCTATCTGAAAGTCTGATAAATGCCGGAAAAATTACTAAGTCCAAAAAAAAAAATTTTTTTCAACTTTTTTCAATTTTATCCCCGAGCAATATATATTCTACCCACACACATTTGGAACTCTCCTGGGGTACCCTCACACATATTATTCCCTCATTTAGTGGATATCTTCACAAAAAAGTGAAATTTTCAAAAATCCCGAAAATTGGCTGAAAACGACTAAATATCAAGGACTCATTGGGTGAATAGCTCTGGAACTGAAATCGGAATGCTCACTGACATTTTCCCTATCTGAAAGTCTGATAAACGCAGGAAAAATGACTAAGTCCAAAAAAAAAATTTTTTCAACTTTTTTAAATTTTACCCCCGTGGGATATATATTCTACCCACACACATTTGGAACTCTCCTGGGGTACCCTCACACATATTATTCCATCATTTAGTGGATATTTTCACAAAAAAGTGAAATTTTTGAAAAATCCAGAAAATTGGCTGAAAACGACTAAATATCAAGGACTCATTGGGTGAATAGCTCTGGAACTGAAATCGGAATGCTCACTGACATTTCCCCTATCTGAAAGTCTGATAAACGCCGGAAAAATTACTTAGTCCAAAAAAAAAAATTTTTCAACTTTTTTCAATTTTACCCCCGTGGGATATATATTCTAACCACACACATTTGGAACTCTCCTGGGGTACCCTCACACATATTATTCCCTCATTTAGTGGATATTTTCACAAAAAAGTGAAATTTTCAAAAATCCAGAAAATTGGCTGAAAACAACTGAATATCAAGGATTCATGGGGCGAATTGCTCTGGAACAGAATTCGGAACGCTCACTGACATTTCCCCTATCTGAAAGTCTGATAAATGCCGGAAAAATTACTAAGTCCAAAAAAAAAAATTTTTTTCAACTTTTTTCAATTTTATCCCCGAGCAATATATATTCTACCCACACACATTTGGAACTCTCCTGGGGTACCCTCACACATATTATTCCCTCATTTAGTGGATATCTTCACAAAAAAGTGAAATTTTCAAAAATCCCGAAAATTGGCTGAAAACGACTAAATATCAAGGACTCATTGGGTGAATAGCTCTGGAACTGAAATCGGAATGCTCACTGACATTTTCCCTATCTGAAAGTCTGATAAACGCAGGAAAAATGACTAAGTCCAAAAAAAAAATTTTTTCAACTTTTTTAAATTTTACCCCCGTGGGATATATATTCTACCCACACACATTTGGAACTCTCCTGGGGTACCCTCACACATATTATTCCATCATTTAGTGGATATTTTCACAAAAAAGTGAAATTTTTGAAAAATCCAGAAAATTGGCTGAAAACGACTAAATATCAAGGACTCATTGGGTGAATAGCTCTGGAACTGAAATCGGAATGCTCACTGACATTTCCCCTATCTGAAAGTCTGATAAACGCCGGAAAAATTACTTAGTCCAAAAAAAAAAATTTTTCAACTTTTTTCAATTTTACCCCCGTGGGATATATATTCTAACCACACACATTTGGAACTCTCCTGGGGTACCCTCACACATATTATTCCCTCATTTAGTGGATATTTTCACAAAAAAGTGAAATTTTCAAAAATCCAGAAAATTGGCTGAAAACGACTAAATATCAAGGACTCATTGGGCAAATCGCTCTGGAACTGAAATCGGAATGCTCACTGACATTTCCCCTATCTGAAAGTCAGATAAACGCAGGAAAAATGACTAAGTCCAAAAAAAAAATTTTTCAACTTTTTTCAATTTTACCCCCGTGGGATATATATTCTACCCACACACATTTGGAACTCTCCTGGGGTACCCTCACACATATTATTCCCTCATTTAGTGGATATTTTCACAAAAAAGTGAAATTTTCAAAAATACAGAAAATTGGCTGAAAACAACTGAATATCAAGGATTCATGGGGTGAATCACTCTGGAACTGAAATCGGAACGCTCACTGACATTTTCCCTATCTGAAAGTCTGATAAACGCCGGAAAAATGACTAAGTCCAAAAAAAAAATTTTTCAACTTTTTTCAATTTTACCCCCGTGGGATATATATTCTACCCACACACATTTGGAACTCTCGTGGGGTACCCTCACACATATTATTCCCTCATTTAGTGGATATTTTCACAAAAAAAGTGAAATTTTCAAAAATCCAGAAAATTGGCTGAAAACGACTAAATATCAAGGACTCATTGGGCAAATCGCTCTTTAACTGAAATCGGAACGCTCACTGACATTTGCCCTATCTGAAAGTCTGATAAATGCCGGAAAAATTACTAAGTCCAAAAAAAAAAATTTTTTTCAACTTTTTTCAATTTTATCCCCGAGCAATATATATTCTACCCACACACATTTGGAACTCTCCTGGGGTACCCTCACACATATTATTCCCTCATTTAGTGGATATCTTCACAAAAAAGTGAAATTTTCAAAAATCCCGAAAATTGGCTGAAAACGACTAAATATCAAGGACTCATTGGGTGAATAGCTCTGGAACTGAAATCGGAATGCTCACTGACATTTTCCCTATCTGAAAGTCTGATAAACGCAGGAAAAATGACTAAGTCCAAAAAAAAAATTTTTTCAACTTTTTTAAATTTTACCCCCGTGGGATATATATTCTACCCACACACATTTGGAACTCTCCTGGGGTACCCTCACACATATTATTCCATCATTTAGTGGATATTTTCACAAAAAAGTGAAATTTTTGAAAAATCCAGAAAATTGGCTGAAAACGACTAAATATCAAGGACTCATTGGGTGAATAGCTCTGGAACTGAAATCGGAATGCTCACTGACATTTCCCCTATCTGAAAGTCTGATAAACGCCGGAAAAATTACTTAGTCCAAAAAAAAAAATTTTTCAACTTTTTTCAATTTTACCCCCGTGGGATATATATTCTAACCACACACATTTGGAACTCTCCTGGGGTACCCTCACACATATTATTCCCTCATTTAGTGGATATTTTCACAAAAAAGTGAAATTTTCAAAAATCCAGAAAATTGGCTGAAAACAACTGAATATCAAGGATTCATGGGGCGAATTGCTCTGGAACAGAATTCGGAACGCTCACTGACATTTCCCCTATCTGAAAGTCTGATAAATGCCGGAAAAATTACTAAGTCCAAAAAAAAAAATTTTTTTCAACTTTTTTCAATTTTATCCCCGAGCAATATATATTCTACCCACACACATTTGGAACTCTCCTGGGGTACCCTCACACATATTATTCCCTCATTTAGTGGATATTTTCACAAAAAAGTGAAATTTTCAAAAATCCAGAAATTTGGCTGAAAACAACTGAATATCAAGGATTCATGGGGTGAATCGCTCTGGAACTGAAATCGGAATGCTCACTGACATTTCCCCTATCTGAAAGTCTGATAAACGCCGGAAAAATGACTAAGTCCAAAAAAAAAATTTTTCAACTTTTTTCAATTTTACCCCCGTGGGATATATATTCTGCGCACACACATTTGGAACTCTCCTGGGGTACCCTCACACATATTATTCCCTCATTTAGTGGATATTTTCACAAAAAAAGTGAAATTTTCAAAAATCCAGAAAATTGGCTGAAAACAACTAAATATCAAGGACTCATTGGGCGAATCGCTCTGGAACTGAAATCGGAACGCTCACTGACATTTCCCCTATCTGAAAGTCTGATAAACGCCGGAAAAATTACTTAGTCCAAAAAAAAAAATTTTTCAACTTTTTTCAATTTTACCCCCGTGGGATATATATTCTAACCACACACATTTTGAACTCTCCTGGGGTACCCTCACACATATTATTCCCTCATTTAGTGGATATTTTCACAAAAAAGTGAAATTTTCAAAAATCCAGAAATTTGGCTGAAAACAACTGAATATCAAGGACTCATTGGGCGAATCGCTCTGGAACTGAAATCGGAACGCTCACTGACATTTACCCTATCTGAAAGTCTGATAAACGTCGGAAAAATGACTAAATCCCAAAAAAATTTTTTTTCAACTTTTTTCAATTTTACCCCCGTGGGATATATATTCTACCCACACACATTTGGAACTCTCCTGGGGTACCCTCACACATATTATTCCCTCATTTAGTGGATATTTTCACAAAAAAGTGAAATTTTAAAAAATCCAGAAAATTTGCTGAAAATGACTAAATATCAAGGACTCATTGGGCGAATCGCTCTGGAACTGAAATCGGAATGCTCACTGACATTTCCCCTATCTGAAAGTCTGATAAACGCCGTAAAAATTACTTAGTCCAAAAAAAAAAATTTTTCAACTTTTTTCAATTTTACCCCCGTGGGATATATATTCTAACCTTACACATTTGGAACTCTCCTGGGGTACCCTCACACATATTATTCCCTCATTTAGTGGATATTTTCACAAAAAAGTGAAATTTTCAAAAATACAGAAAATTGGCTGAAAACAACTGAATATCAAGGATTCATGTGGCGAATCGCTCTGGAACTGAAATTGGAATGCTCACTGACATTTCCCCTATCTGAAAGTCTGATAAACGCAGGAAAAATGACTAAGTCAAAAAAAAAAAAATTTTCAACTTTTTTCAATTATACCCCCGTGGGAAATATATTCTACCCACACTCATTTGGAACTCTCCTGGGGTACCCTCACACATATTATTCCCTCATTTAGTGGATATTTTCACAAAAAAGTGAAATTTTCCAAAATCCAGAAAATTGGCTGAAAAAGACTAAATATCAAGGACTCATTGGGCGAATCTCTGGAAATGAAATCGGAACGCTCACTGACATTTCCCCTATCTGAAAGTCTGATAAACGCCGGAAAAATGACAGTCCAAAAAAAAATTTTTTCAACTTTTTTCAATTTTACCCCCGTGGGATATATATTCTACCCACACACATTTGGAACTCTCCTGGGGTACCCTCACAAATATTATTCCCTCATTTAGTGGATATTTTCACAAAAAAGTGAAATTTTCAAAAATCCAGAAAATTGGCTGAAAACGACTAAATATCAAGGACTCATTGGGCGAATCGCTCTGGAACTGAAATCGGAACGCTCACTGACATTTGCCCTATCTGAAAGTCTGATAAACGCCGGAAAAATGACAGTCCAAAAAAAAATTTTTTTCAACTTTTTTCAATTTTACCACAGTGGGATATATATTCTACCCACACACATTAGGAACTCTCCTGGGCTACATTCACACATATTGTTCCCTCATTTAGTGGATATTCTCACAAAAAAGTGAAATTTTCAAAAATACAGAAGATTGGCTGAAAACAACTGAATATCAAGGATTCATGTGGCGAATCGCTCTGGAACTGAAATCGGAACGCTCACTGACATTTCCCCTATCTGAAAGTCTGATAAACGCCAGAAAAATGACTAAGTAAAAAAAAAATGTTTTCAACTTTTTTCAATTTTACCCCCGTGGGATATATATTCTACCCACACACATTTGGAACTCTCGTGGGGTACCCTCACACATATTATTACCTCATTTAGTGGATATTTTCACAAAAAAGTGAAATTTTCAAAAATCCAGAAAATCCAGAAAATTGGCTGAAAACTACTAAATATCAAGGACTCATTGGGCGAATCGCTCTGGAACTGAAATCGGAATGCTCACTGACATTTACCCTATCTGAAAGTCTGATAAACGCCGGAAAAATTACTAAGTCCAAAAAAAAATTTTTTTCAACTTTTTTCAATTTTACCCCCGTGGGATATATATTCTACCCACACACATTTGGAACTCTCCTGGGGTACCCTCACACATATTATTCCCTCATTTAGTGGATATTTTCACAAAAAAGTGAAATTTTCAAAAATCCAGAAAATTGGCTGAAAACGACTAAATATCAAGGACTCATTGCGCGAAACGCTCTGGAACTGAAATCGGAACGCTCGCTGACATTTCCCCTATCTGAAAGTCTGATAAACGGCGCAAAAATGACTAAGTCCAAAAAAAATTTTTTTCAACTTTTTTCAATTCTACCCACACACATTTGGAACTCTCTTGGGGTACCCTCACACATATTATTCCCTCATTTAGTGGATATTTTCACAAAAAAGTGAAATTTTCAAAAATCCAGAAAATTGGCTGAAAAATACTAAATATCAAGGACTCATTGGGCGAAACGCTCTGGAACTGAAATCGGAACGCTCACTGACATTTCCCCTATCTGAAAGTCTGATAAACGCCGGAAAAATTACTTAGTCCAAAAAAAAAAATTTTTCAACTTTTTTCAATTTTACCCCCGTGGGATATATATTCTAACCACACACATTTTGAACTCTCCTGGGGTACCCTCACACATATTATTCCCTCATTTAGTGGATATTTTCACAAAAAAGTGAAATTTTCAAAAATCCAGAAATTTGGCTGAAAACAACTGAATATCAAGGACTCATTGGGCGAATCGCTCTGGAACTGAAATCGGAACGCTCACTGACATTTACCCTATCTGAAAGTCTGATAAACGTCGGAAAAATGACTAAATCCCAAAAAAATTTTTTTTCAACTTTTTTCAATTTTACCCCCGTGGGATATATATTCTACCCACACACATTTGGAACTCTCCTGGGGTACCCTCACACATATTATTCCCTCATTTAGTGGATATTTTCACAAAAAAGTGAAATTTTAAAAAATCCAGAAAATTTGCTGAAAATGACTAAATATCAAGGACTCATTGGGCGAATCGCTCTGGAACTGAAATCGGAATGCTCACTGACATTTCCCCTATCTGAAAGTCTGATAAACGCCGTAAAAATTACTTAGTCCAAAAAAAAAAATTTTTCAACTTTTTTCAATTTTACCCCCGTGGGATATATATTCTAACCTTACACATTTGGAACTCTCCTGGGGTACCCTCACACATATTATTCCCTCATTTAGTGGATATTTTCACAAAAAAGTGAAATTTTCAAAAATACAGAAAATTGGCTGAAAACAACTGAATATCAAGGATTCATGTGGCGAATCGCTCTGGAACTGAAATTGGAATGCTCACTGACATTTCCCCTATCTGAAAGTCTGATAAACGCAGGAAAAATGACTAAGTCAAAAAAAAAAAAATTTTCAACTTTTTTCAATTATACCCCCGTGGGAAATATATTCTACCCACACTCATTTGGAACTCTCCTGGGGTACCCTCACACATATTATTCCCTCATTTAGTGGATATTTTCACAAAAAAGTGAAATTTTCCAAAATCCAGAAAATTGGCTGAAAAAGACTAAATATCAAGGACTCATTGGGCGAATCTCTGGAAATGAAATCGGAACGCTCACTGACATTTCCCCTATCTGAAAGTCTGATAAACGCCGGAAAAATGACAGTCCAAAAAAAAATTTTTTCAACTTTTTTCAATTTTACCCCCGTGGGATATATATTCTACCCACACACATTTGGAACTCTCCTGGGGTACCCTCACAAATATTATTCCCTCATTTAGTGGATATTTTCACAAAAAAGTGAAATTTTCAAAAATCCAGAAAATTGGCTGAAAACGACTAAATATCAAGGACTCATTGGGCGAATCGCTCTGGAACTGAAATCGGAACGCTCACTGACATTTGCCCTATCTGAAAGTCTGATAAACGCCGGAAAAATGACAGTCCAAAAAAAAATTTTTTTCAACTTTTTTCAATTTTACCACAGTGGGATATATATTCTACCCACACACATTAGGAACTCTCCTGGGCTACATTCACACATATTGTTCCCTCATTTAGTGGATATTCTCACAAAAAAGTGAAATTTTCAAAAATACAGAAGATTGGCTGAAAACAACTGAATATCAAGGATTCATGTGGCGAATCGCTCTGGAACTGAAATCGGAACGCTCACTGACATTTCCCCTATCTGAAAGTCTGATAAACGCCAGAAAAATGACTAAGTAAAAAAAAAATGTTTTCAACTTTTTTCAATTTTACCCCCGTGGGATATATATTCTACCCACACACATTTGGAACTCTCGTGGGGTACCCTCACACATATTATTACCTCATTTAGTGGATATTTTCACAAAAAAGTGAAATTTTCAAAAATCCAGAAAATCCAGAAAATTGGCTGAAAACTACTAAATATCAAGGACTCATTGGGCGAATCGCTCTGGAACTGAAATCGGAATGCTCACTGACATTTACCCTATCTGAAAGTCTGATAAACGCCGGAAAAATTACTAAGTCCAAAAAAAAATTTTTTTCAACTTTTTTCAATTTTACCCCCGTGGGATATATATTCTACCCACACACATTTGGAACTCTCCTGGGGTACCCTCACACATATTATTCCCTCATTTAGTGGATATTTTCACAAAAAAGTGAAATTTTCAAAAATCCAGAAAATTGGCTGAAAACGACTAAATATCAAGGACTCATTGCGCGAAACGCTCTGGAACTGAAATCGGAACGCTCGCTGACATTTCCCCTATCTGAAAGTCTGATAAACGGCGCAAAAATGACTAAGTCCAAAAAAAATTTTTTTCAACTTTTTTCAATTCTACCCACACACATTTGGAACTCTCTTGGGGTACCCTCACACATATTATTCCCTCATTTAGTGGATATTTTCACAAAAAAGTGAAATTTTCAAAAATCCAGAAAATTGGCTGAAAAATACTAAATATCAAGGACTCATTGGGCGAAACGCTCTGGAACTGAAATCGGAACGCTCACTGACATTTCCCCTATCTGAAAGTCTGATAAACGCCGGAAAAATGACTAAGTCCAAAAAACATTTTTTCAACTTTTTTCAATTTTACCCCCGTGGGATATATATTCTGCCCACACACATTTGGAACTCTCCTGGGGTACCCTCACACATATTATTCCCTCATTTAGTGGATATTTTCACAAAAAAGTGAAATTTTCAAAAATCCAGAAATTTGGCTGAAAACAACTGAATATCAAGGATTCATGGGGTGAATCGCTCTGGAACTGAAATCGGAATGCTCACTGACATTTCCCCTATCTGAAAGTCTGATAAACGCCGGAAAAATGACTAAGTCCAAAAAAAAAATTTTTCAACTTTTTTCAATTTTACCCCCGTGGGATATATATTCTAACCACACACATTTTGAACTCTCCTGGGGTACCCTCACACATATTATTCCCTCATTTAGTGGATATTTTCACAAAAAAGTGAAATTTTCAAAAATCCAGAAATTTGGCTGAAAACAACTGAATATCAAGGATTCATGGGGTGAATCGCTCTGGAACTGAAATCGGAATGCTCACTGACATTTCCCCTATCTGAAAGTCTGATAAACGCCGGAAAAATGACTAAGTCCAAAAAAAAAATTTTTTTTCAACTTTTTTCAATTTTATCCCCGAGCAATATATATTCTACCCACACACATTTGGAACTCTCCTGGGGTACCCTCACACATATTATTCCATCATTTAGTGGATATTTTCACAAAAAAGTGAAATTTTCAAAAATCCAGAAAATTGGCTGAAAACGACTAAATATCAAGGACTCATTGGGCGAATCGCTCTGGAACTGAAATCGGAACGCTCACTGACATTTCCCCTATCTGAAAGTCTGATAAACGCCGGAAAAATTACTTAGTCCAAAAAAAAAATTTTTTCAACTTTTTTCAATTTTACCCCCGTGGGATATATATTCTAACCACACACATTTGGAACTCTCCTGGGGTACCCTCACACATACTATTCCCTCATTTAGTGGATATTTTCACAAAAAAGTGAAATTTTCAAAAATCCAGAAAATTGGCTGAAAACAACTGAATATCAAGGATTCATGGGGCGAATTGCTCTGGAACAGAATTCGGAACGCTCACTGACATTTCCCCTATCTGAAAGTCTGATAAATGCCGGAAAAATTACTAAGTCCAAAAAAAAAAATTTTTTTCAACTTTTTTCAATTTTATCCCCGAGCAATATATATTCTACCCACACACATTTGGAACTCTCCTGGGGTACCCTCACACATATTATTCCCTCATTTAGTGGATATTTTCACAAAAAAAGTGAAATTTTCAAAAATCCAGAAAATTGGCTGAAAACAACTAAATATCAAGGACTCATTGGGCGAATCGCTCTGGAACTGAAATCGGAATGCTCACTGACATTTACCCTATCTGAAAGTCTGATAAACGCCGTAAAAATTACTTAGTCCAAAAAAAAAAATTTTTCAACTTTTTTCAATTTTACCCCCGTGGGATATATATTCTAACCTTACACATTTGGAACTCTCCTGGGGTACCCTCACACATATTATTCCCTCATTTAGTGGATATTTTCACAAAAAAGTGAAATTTTCAAAAATACAGAAAATTGGCTGAAAACAACTGAATATCAAGGATTCATGTGGCGAATCGCTCTGGAACTGAAATCGGAATGCTCACTGACATTTCCCCTATCTGAAAGTCTGATAAACGCAGGAAAAATGACTAAGTCAAAAAAAAAAAAATTTTCAACTTTTTTCAATTATACCCCCGTGGGAAATATATTCTACCCACACTCATTTGGAACTCTCCTGGTGTACCCTCACACATATTATTCCCTCATTTAGTGGATATTTTCACAAAAAAGTGAAATTTTCCAAAATCCAGAAAATTGGCTGAAAAAGACTAAATATCAAGGACTCATTGGGCGAATCTCTGGAAATGAAATCGGAACGCTCACTGACATTTCCCCTATCTGAAAGTCTGATAAACGCCAGAAAAATGACAGTCCAAAAAAAAATTTTTTCAACTTTTTTCAATTTTACCCCCGTGGGATATATATTCTACCCACACACATTTGGAACTCTCCTGGGGTACCCTCACAAATATTATTCCCTCATTTAGTGGATATTTTCACAAAAAAGTGAAATTTTCAAAAATCCAGAAAATTGGCTGAAAACGACTAAATATCAAGGACTCATTGGGCGAATCGCTCTGGAACTGAAATCGGAACGCTCACTGACATTTGCCCTATCTGAAAGTCTGATAAACGCCGGAAAAATGACAGTCCAAAAAAAAATTTTTTTCAACTTTTTTCAATTTTACCCCAGTGGGATATATATTCTACACACACACATTAGGAACTCTCCTGGGCTACATTCACACATATTGTTCCCTCATTTAGTGGATATTCTCACAAAAAAGTGAAATTTTAAAAAATACAGAAAATTGGCTGAAAACAACTGAATATCAAGGATTCATGTGGCGAATCGCTCTGGAACTGAAATCGGAATGCTCACTGACATTTGCCCTATCTGAAAGTCTGATAAACGGCGCAAAAATGACTAAGTCCAAAAAAAATTTTTTTCAACTTTTTTCAATTTTACCCCCGTGGGATATATATTCTACCCACACACATTTGGAACTCTCTTGGAGTACCCTCACACATATTATTCCCTCATTTAGTGGATATTTTCACAAAAAAGTGAAATTTTCAAAAATCCAGAAAATTGGCTGAAAAATACTAAATATCAAGGACTCATTGGGCGAAACGCTCTGGAACTGAAATCGGAACGCTCACTGACATTTCCCCTATCTTAAAGTCTGATAAACGCCGGAAAAATGACTAAGTCCAAAAAACATTTTTTCAACTTTTTTCAATTTTACCCCCGTGGGATATATATTCTGCCCACACACATTTGGAACTCTCCTATGGTACCCTCACACATATTATTCCCTCATTTAGTGGATATTTTCACAAAAAAGTGAAATTTTCAAAAATCCAGAAAATTGGCTGAAAAAGACTAAATATCAAGAACTCATTGGGCGAATCGCTCTGGAACTGAAATCGGAACGCTCACTGACATTTCCCCTATCTGAAAGTCTGATAAACGCCGGAAAAATGACTAAGTCCAAAAAAAAAATTTTTCAACTTTTTTCAATTTTACCCCCGTGGGATATATATTCTACCCACACACATTAGGAACTCTCCTCTGCTACATTCACACATATTGTTCCCTCATTTAGTGGATATTTTCACAAAAAAGTGAAATTTTCAAAAATCCATAAAATTGGCTGAAAACGACTAAATATCAAGTACTCTTTGGGCGAATCGCTCTGGAACTGAAATCAGAACGCTCTCTTACATTTACCCTATCTGAAAGTCTGATAAACGCCGGAAAAATTACTTAGTCCAAAAAAAAAAATTTTTCAACTTTTTTCAATTTTACCCCCGTGAGATATATATTCTAACCACACACATTTGGAACTCTCCTGGGGTACCCTCACACATATTATTCCCTCATTTAGTGGATATTTTCACAAAAAAAGTGAAATTTTCAAAAATCCAGAAAATTGGCTGAAAACAACTAAATATCAAGGACTCATTGGGCGAATCGCTCTGGAACTGAAATCGGAACGCTCACTGACATTTCCCCTATCTGAAAGTCTGATAAATGCCGGAAAAATTACTTAGTCCAAAAAAAAAAATTTTTCAACTTTTTTCAATTTTACCCCGTGGGATATATATTCTAACCACACACATTTTGAACTCTCCTGGGGTACCCTCACACATATTATTATCTCATTTAGTGGATATTTTCACAAAAAAGTGAAATTTTCAAAAATCCAGAAAATTGGCTGAAAACTACTAAATATCAAGGACTCATTGGGCGAATCGCTCTGGAACTGAAATTGGAACGCTCACTGACATTTACCCTATCTGAAAGTCTGATAAACGTCGGAAAAATGACTAAGTCCCAAAAAAATTTTTTTTCAACTTTTTTCAATTTTACCCCCGTGGGATATATATTCTACCCACACACATTTGGAACTCTCCTGGGGTACCCTCACACATATTATTCCCTCATTTAGTGGATATTTTCACAAAAAAGTGAAATTTTAAAAAATCCAGAAAATTTGCTGAAAATGACTAAATATCAAGGACTCATTGGGCGAATCGCTCTGGAACTGAAATCGGAATGCTCACTGACATTTCCCCTATCTGAAAGTCTGATAAACGCCGTAAAAATTACTTAGTCCAAAAAAAAAAATTTTTCAACTTTTTTCAATTTTACCCCCGTGGGATATATATTCTAACCTTACACATTTGGAACTCTCCTGGGGTACCCTCACACATATTATTCCCTCATTTAGTGGATATTTTCACAAAAAAGTGAAATTTTCAAAAATACAGAAAATTGGCTGAAAACAACTGAATATCAAAGATTCATGTGGCGAATCGCTCTGGAACTGAAATCGGAATGCTCACTGACATTTCCCCTATCTGAAAGTCTGATAAACGCAGGAAAAATGACTAAGTCAAAAAAAAAAAATTTTTCAACTTTTTTCAATTATACCCCCGTGGGAAATATATTCTACCCACACTCATTTGGAACTCTCCTGGGGTACCCTCACACATATTATTCCCTCATTTAGTGGATATTTTCACAAAAAAGTGAAATTTTCCAAAATCCAGAAAATTGGCTGAAAAAGACTAAATATCAAGGACTCATTGGGCGAATCTCTGGAAATGAAATCGGAACGCTCACTGACATTTCCCCTATCTGAAAGTCTGATAAACGCCAGAAAAATGACTAAGTAAAAAAAAAATGTTTTCAACTTTTTTCAATTTTACCCCCGTGGGATATATATTCTACCCACACACATTTGGAACTCTCGTGGGGTACCCTTACACATATTATTACCTCATTTAGTGGATATTTTCACAAAAAAGTGAAATTTTCAAAAATCCAGAACATTGGCTGAAAACTACTAAATATCAAGGACTCATTGGGCGAATCGCTCTGGAACTGAAATCGGAATGCTCACTGACATTTACCCTATCTGAAAGTCTGATAAACGCCGGAAAAATTACTAAGTCCAAAAAAAATTTTTTTTCAACTTTTTTCAATTTTACCCCCGTGGGATATATATTCTACCCACACACATTTGGAACTCTCCTGGGGTACCCTCACACATATTATTCCCTCATTTAGTGGATATTTTCACAAAAAAGTGAAATTTTCAAAAATCCAGAAAATTGGCTGAAAACGACTAAATATCAAGGACTCATTGGGAGAATCACTCTGGAACTGAAATCGGAACGCTCGCTGACATTTCCCCTATCTGAAAGTCTGATAAACGGCGCAAAAAAGACTAAGTCCAAAAAAAATTTTTTTCAACTTTTTTCAATTTTACCCCCGTGGGATATATATTCTACCCACACACATTTGGAACTCTCTTGGGGTACCCTCACACATATTATTCCCTCATTTAGTGGATATTTTCACAAAAAAGTGAAATTTTCAAAAATCCAGAAAATTGGCTGAAAAAGACTAAATATCAACGACTCATTGGGCGAAACGCTCTGGAACTGAAATCGGAACGCTCACTGACATTTCCCCTATCTGAAAGTCTGATAAACGCCGGAAAAATTACTAAGTCCAAAAAACATTTTTTCAACTTTTTTCAATTTTACCCCCGTGGGATATATATTCTGCCCACACACATTTGGAACTCTCCTGGGGTACCCTCACACATATTATTCCCTCATTTAGTGGATATTTTCACAAAAAAGTGAAATTTTGAAAAATCCAGAAAATTGGCTGAAAACGACTAAATATCAAGAACTCATTGGGCGAATCGCTCTGGAACTGAAATCGGAACGCTCACTGACATTTCCCCAATCTGAAAGTCTGATAAACGCCGGAAAAATGACTAAGTCCAAAAAAAAAATTTTTCAACTTTTTTCAATTTTACCCCCGTGGGATATATATTCTACCCACACACATTTGGAACTCTCCTGGGGTACCCTCACTCATATTATTCCCTCATTTAATGGATATTTTCACAAAAAAGTGAAATTTTCAAAAATCCAGAAAATTGGCTGAAAAAGATTAAATATCAAGGACTCATTGGGCGAATCGCTCTGGAACTTAAATCGGAACGCTCACTGACATTTCCCCTATCTGGAAGTCTGATAAACGCTGGAAAAATGACTAAGTCCCAAAAAAATTTTTTTCAACTTTTTTCAATTTTACCCCCGTGGGATATAGATTCTACCCACACACATTTGGAACTCTCCTGGGGTACCCTCACACATATTATTCCCTCATTTAGTGGATATTTTCACAAAAAAGTGAAATTTTCAAAAATCCAGAAAATTGGCTGAAAAAGATTAAATATCAAGGACTCATTGGGCGAATCGCTCTGGAACTGAAATCGGAATGCTCACGGACATTTCCCCAATCTGAAAGTCTGATAAACGCCGGAAAAATGACTAAGACCAAAAAAAAAATTTTTGAACTTTTTTCAATTTTACCCCCGTGGGATATATATACTACCCACACACATTTGGAACTCTCCTGGGGTACCCTCACTCATATTATTCCCTCATTTAATGGATATTTTCACAAAAAAAGTGAAATTATCAAAAATCCATAAAATTGGCTGAAAAAGACTAAATATCAAGGACTCATTGGGCGAAACGCTCTGGAACTGAAATCGGAACGCTCACTGACATTTCCCCTATCTGAAAGTCTGATAAACGCCGGAAAAATGACTAAGTCCAAAAAACATTTTTTCAACTTTTTTCAATTTTACCCCCGTGGGATATATATTCTGCCCACACACATTTGGAACTCTCCTGGGGAACCCTCACACATATTATTCCCTCATTTAGTGGATATTTTCACAAAAAAGTGAAATTATCAAAAATCCATAAAATTGGCTGAAAAAGACTAAATATCAAGGACTCATTGGGCGAAACGCTCTGGAACTGAAATCGGAACGCTCACTGACATTTCCCCTGTCTGAAAGTCTGATAAACGCCGGAAAAATGACCAAGTCCAAAAAACATTTTTTCAACTTTTTTCAATTTTACCCCCGTGGGATATATATTCTGCCCACACACATTTGGAACTCTCCTGGGGTACCCTCACACATATTATTCCCTCATTTAGTGGATATTTTCACAAAAAAGTGAAATTTTCAAAAATCCAGAAAATTGGCTGAAAACGACTAAATATCAAGAACTCATTGGGCGAATCGCTGTGGAAATGAAATCGGAATGCTCACTGATATTTCCCCAATCTGAAAGTCTGATAAACGCCGGAAAAATGACTAAGTCCAAAAAAAAATTTTTTTTTCAACTTTTTTCAATTTTACCTCCGTGGGATATATATTCTGCTCACACACATTTGGAACTCTCCTGGGGTACCCTCACACATATTATTCCCTCATTTAGTGGATATTTTCACAAAAAAGTGAAATTTTCAAAAATCCAGAAAATTGGATGAAAAAGACTAAATATCAAGGACTCATTGGGCGAAATGCTCTGGAACTGAAATCGGAACGCTCACTGACATTTCCCGTATCTGAAAGTCTGATAAACGGCGCAAAAATGACAGTCCAAAAAAAAATTTTTTCAACTTTTTTCAATTTTAACCCTGTGGGATATATATTCTGCCCACACACATTTGGAACTCTCCTGGGGAACCCTCACACATATTATTCCCTCATTTAGTGGATATTTTCACAAAAAAGTGAAATTTTCAAAAATCCAGAAAATTGGCTGAAAAAGACTAAATATCAAGGACTCATTGGGCGAAACGCTCTGGAACTGAAATGGGAACGCTCACTGACATTTCCCCTATCTGAAAGTCTGATAAACGCCGGAAAAATGACTAAGTCCAAAAAAAAAATTTTTCAACTTTTTTCAATTTTACCCCCGTGGGATATATATTCTGCCCACACACATTTGGAACTCTCCTGGGGTACCCTCACACATATTATTCCCTCATTTAGTGGATGTTTTCACAAAAAAGTGAAATTTTCAAAAATCCAGAAAATTGGCTGAAAAAGATTAAATATCAAGGACTCATTGGGCGAATCGCTCTGGAACTTAAATCGGAACGCTCACTGACATTTCCCCTATCTGGAAGTCTGATAAACGCTGGAAAAATGACTAAGTCCCAAAAAAATTTTTTTCAACTTTTTTCAATTTTACCCCCGTGGGATATATATTCTACCCACACACATTTGGAACTCTCCTGGGGTACCCTCACACATATTATTCCCTCATTTAGTGGATATTTTCACAAAAAAGTGAAATTTTCAAAAATCCAGAAAATTGGCTGAAAACGACTAAATATCAAGAACTCATTGGGCGAATCGCTCTGGAACTGAAATCGGAACGCTCACGGACATTTCCTCAATCTGAAAGTCTGATAAACGCCGGAAAAATGACTAAGTTCAAAAAAAAAATTTTTGAACTTTTTTCAATTTTACCCCCGTGGGATATATATACTACCCACACACATTTGGAACTCTCCTGGGGTACCCTCACACATATTATTCCCTCATTTAGTGGATATTTTCACAAAAAAGTGAAATTTTCAAAAATCCAGAAAATTGGCTGAAAAAGACTAAATATCAAGAACTCATTGGGCGAATCGCTCTGGAACTGAAATCGGAACGCTCACTGACATTTCCCCTATCTGAAAGTCTGATAAACGCCGGAAAAATGACTAAGTCCAAAAAAAAAATTTTTGAACTTTTTTCAATTTTACCCCCGTGGGATATATGTTCTGCCCACACACATTTGGAACTCTCCTGGGGTACCCTCACACATATTATTCCCTCATTTAGTGGATATTTAAAAAAAAAAGTGAAATTTTTAAAAAGCCAGAAAATTGGCTGAAAACGACTAAATATCAAGGACTCATTGGGCAAATCGCTCTGGAACTGAAATTGGAACGCTCACTCACATTTCCCCTATCTGAAAGTCTGATAAACGCCGGAAAAATGACTAAGTCCAAAAAATATTTTTTTTCAACTTTTTTCAATTTTACCCCCGTGGGATATATATTCTACCCACACACATTTGGAACTCTCCTGGGGTACCCTCACACATATTATTCCCTCATTTAGTGGATATTTTCACAAAAAAGTGAAATTTTCAAAAATCCAGAAAATTTCCTGAAAAAGACTAAATATCAAGAACTCATTGGGCGAATCGCTCTGGAAATGAAATCGGAACGCTCACTGACATTTCCCCTATCTGAAAGTCTGATAAACGCACGTAAAATGATTAAGTCCAAAAAAAAAATTTTTTCAACTTTTTTCAATTTTACCCCCGTGGGAAATATATTCTACCCACACACATTTGGAACTCTCCTGGGGTACCCTCACACATATTATTCCCTCATTTAGTGGATATTTTCACAAAAAAGTGAAATTTTCAAAAATCCAGAAAATTGGCTGAAAAAGACTAAATATCAAGAACTCATTGGGCGAATCGCTCTGGAACTGAAATCGGAACGCTCACTGACATTTCCCCTATCTGAAAGTCTGATAAACGCCGGAAAAATGACTAAGTCCAAAAAAAAAATTTTTGAACTTTTTTCAATTTTACCCCCGTGGGATATATATACTACCCACACACATTTGGAACTCTCCTGGGGTACCCTCACACATATTATTCCCTCATTTAGTGGATATTTTCACAAAAAAGTGAAATTTTCAAAAATCCAGAAAATTGGCTGAAAACGACTAAATATCAAGAACTCATTGGGCGAATCGCTCTGGAACTGAAATCGGAACGCTCACGGACATTTCCCCAATCTGAAAGTCTGATAAACGCCGGAAAAATGACTAAGTCCAAAAAAAAAATTTTTGAACTTTTTTCAATTTTACCCCCGTGGGATATATATACTACCCACACACATTTGGAACTCTCCTGGGGTACCCTCACACATATTATTCCCTCATTTAGTGGATATTTTCACAAAAAAGTGAAATTTTCAAAAATCCAGAAAATTGGCTGAAAAAGACTAAATATCAAGAACTCATTGGGCGAATCGCTCTGGAACTGAAATCGGAACACTCACTGACATTTCCCCTATCTGAAAGTCTGATAAACGGCGCAAAAATGACTAAGTCCAAAAAAAAATTTTTTCAACTTTTTTCAATTTTACCCCCGTGGGATATATATTCTGCCCACACACATTTGGAACTCTCCTGGGGTACCCTCACACATATTATTCCCTCATTTAGTGGATATTTTCACAAAAAAGTGAAATTTTCAAAAATCCAGAAAATTGGCTGAAAAAGATTAAATATCAAGGACTCATTGGGCGAATCGCTCTGGAACTTAAATCGGAACGCTCACTGACATTTCCCCTATCTGGAAGTCTGATAAACGCTGGAAAAATGACTAAGTCCAAAAAAAAATTTTTTCAACTTTTTTCAATTTTGCCCCCGTGGGATATATATTCTACCCACACACATTTGGAACTCTCCTGGGGTACCCTCACGCATATTATTCCCTCATTTAGTGAATATTTTCACAAAAAAGTGAAATTTTCAAAAATCCAGAAAATTGGCTGAAAACGACTAAATATCAAGAACTCATTGGGCGAATCGCTCTGGAACTGAAATCGGAACGCTCACGGACATTTCCCCAATGTGAAAGTCTGATAAACGCCGGAAAAATGACTAAGTCCAAAAAAAAAATTTTTGAAATTTTTTCAATTTTACCCCCGTGGGATATATATACTACCCACACACATTTGGAACTCTCCTGGGGTACCCTCACACATATTATTCCCTCATTTAGTGGATATTTTCACAAAAAAGTGAAATTTTCAAAAATCCAGAAAATTGGATGAAAAAGACTAAATATCAAGGACTCATTGGGCGAAACGCTCTGGAACTGAAATCGGAACCCTCACTGACATTTCCCCTATCTGAAAGTCTGATAAACGCCGGAAAAATGACTAAGTCCAAAAAAAAAATTTTTGAACTTTTTTCAATTTTACCCCCGTGGGATATATGTTCTGCCCACACACATTTGGAACTCTCCTGGGGTACCCTCACACATATTATTCCCTCATTTAGTGGATATTTAAAAAAAAAAGTGAAATTTTTAAAAAGCCAGAAAATTGGCTGAAAACGACTAAATATCAAGGACTCATTGGGCAAATCGCTCTGGAACTGAAATTGGAACGCTCACTCACATTTCCCCTATCTGAAAGTCTGATAAACGCCGGAAAAATGACTAAGTCCAAAAAATATTTTTTTTCAACTTTTTTCAATTTTACCCCCGTGGGATATATATTCTACCCACACACATTTGGAACTCTCCTGGGGTACCCTCACACATATTATTCCCTCATTTAGTGGATATTTTCACAAAAAAGTGAAATTTTCAAAAATCCAGAAAATTTCCTGAAAAAGACTAAATATCAAGAACTCATTGGGCGAATCGCTCTGGAAATGAAATCGGAACGCTCACTGACATTTCCCCTATCTGAAAGTCTGATAAACGCACGTAAAATGATTAAGTCCAAAAAAAAAATTTTTTCAACTTTTTTCAATTTTACCCCCGTGGGAAATATATTCTACCCACACACATTTGGAACTCTCCTGGGGTACCCTCACACATATTATTCCCTCATTTAGTGGATATTTTCACAAAAAAGTGAAATTTTCAAAAATCCAGAAAATTGGCTGAAAAAGACTAAATATCAAGAACTCATTGGGCGAATCGCTCTGGAACTGAAATCGGAACGCTCACTGACATTTCCCCTATCTGAAAGTCTGATAAACGCCGGAAAAATGACTAAGTCCAAAAAAAAAATTTTTGAACTTTTTTCAATTTTACCCCCGTGGGATATATATACTACCCACACACATTTGGAACTCTCCTGGGGTACCCTCACACATATTATTCCCTCATTTAGTGGATATTTTCACAAAAAAGTGAAATTTTCAAAAATCCAGAAAATTGGCTGAAAACGACTAAATATCAAGAACTCATTGGGCGAATCGCTCTGGAACTGAAATCGGAACGCTCACGGACATTTCCCCAATCTGAAAGTCTGATAAACGCCGGAAAAATGACTAAGTCCAAAAAAAAAATTTTTGAACTTTTTTCAATTTTACCCCCGTGGGATATATATACTACCCACACACATTTGGAACTCTCCTGGGGTACCCTCACACATATTATTCCCTCATTTAGTGGATATTTTCACAAAAAAGTGAAATTTTCAAAAATCCAGAAAATTGGCTGAAAAAGACTAAATATCAAGAACTCATTGGGCGAATCGCTCTGGAACTGAAATCGGAACACTCACTGACATTTCCCCTATCTGAAAGTCTGATAAACGGCGCAAAAATGACTAAGTCCAAAAAAAAATTTTTTCAACTTTTTTCAATTTTACCCCCGTGGGATATATATTCTGCCCACACACATTTGGAACTCTCCTGGGGTACCCTCACACATATTATTCCCTCATTTAGTGGATATTTTCACAAAAAAGTGAAATTTTCAAAAATCCAGAAAATTGGCTGAAAAAGATTAAATATCAAGGACTCATTGGGCGAATCGCTCTGGAACTTAAATCGGAACGCTCACTGACATTTCCCCTATCTGGAAGTCTGATAAACGCTGGAAAAATGACTAAGTCCAAAAAAAAATTTTTTCAACTTTTTTCAATTTTGCCCCCGTGGGATATATATTCTACCCACACACATTTGGAACTCTCCTGGGGTACCCTCACGCATATTATTCCCTCATTTAGTGAATATTTTCACAAAAAAGTGAAATTTTCAAAAATCCAGAAAATTGGCTGAAAACGACTAAATATCAAGAACTCATTGGGCGAATCGCTCTGGAACTGAAATCGGAACGCTCACGGACATTTCCCCAATGTGAAAGTCTGATAAACGCCGGAAAAATGACTAAGTCCAAAAAAAAAATTTTTGAAATTTTTTCAATTTTACCCCCGTGGGATATATATACTACCCACACACATTTGGAACTCTCCTGGGGTACCCTCACACATATTATTCCCTCATTTAGTGGATATTTTCACAAAAAAGTGAAATTTTCAAAAATCCAGAAAATTGGATGAAAAAGACTAAATATCAAGGACTCATTGGGCGAAACGCTCTGGAACTGAAATCGGAACCCTCACTGACATTTCCCCTATATGAAAGTCTGATAAACGGCGCAAAAATGACTAAGTCCCAAAAAAAAAATTTTTCAACTTTTTTCAATTTTACCCCCGTGCGATATATATTCTACCCACACACATTTGGAACACTCCTGGTGTACCCTCACACATATTATTCCCTCATTTAGTGGATATTTTCACAAAAAAGTGAAATTTTCAAAAATCCAGAAAATTGGCTGAAAACGACTAAATATCAAGGACTCATTGGGCGAATCGCTCTGGAAATGAAATCAGAACGCTCACTGACATTTCCCCTATCTGAAAGTCTGATAAACGCAGGAAAAATGATTAAGTCCAAAAAAAAAATTTTTCAACTTTTTTCAATTATACACCCGTGGGAAATATATTCTACCCACACACATTTGGAACTCTCCTGGGGTACCCTCACACATATTATTCCCTCATTTAGTGGATATTTTCACAAAAAAGTGAAATTTTCAAAAATCCAGAAAATTGGCTGAAAACGACTAAATATCAAGAACTCATTGGGCGAATCGCTCTGGAACTGAAATCGGAACGCTCACGGAAATTTCCCCAATCTGAAAGTCTGATAAACGCTGGAAAAATGACTAAGTCCAAAAAAAAAATTTTTGAACTTTTTTCAATTTTACCCCCGTGGGATATATATACTACCCACACACATTTGGAACTCTCCTGGGGTACCCTCACACATATTATTCCCTCATTTAGTGGATATTTTCACAAAAAAGTGAAATTTTCAAAAATCCAGAAAATTGGATGAAAAAGACTAAATATCAAGGACTCATTGGGCGAAACGCTCTGGAACTGAAATCGGAACACTCACTGACATTTCCCCTATCTGAAAGCCTGACAAACGCCGGAAATATGACTAAGTCCAAAAAAACCATTTTTTTTACTTTTTTCAATTTTACCCCCGTGGGATACATATTCTACCCACACACATTTGGAACTCTCCTGGGGTGCCCTCACACATATTATTCCCTCATTTAGTGGATATTTTCACAAAAAAGTGAAATTATCAAAAATCCAGAAAATTGTCTGAAAACGACTAAATATCAAGGACTCATTGGGCGAATCGCTCTGGAACTGAAATCGGAATGCTCACTGACATTTCCCCTATCTGAAAGTCTGATAACCGCTGGAAAAATGACTAAGTCCAAAAAAAAAAATTTTTCAACTTTTTTCAATTTTACCCCCGTGCGATATATATTCTACCCACACACATTTGGAACACTCCTGGTGTACCCTCACACATATTATTCCCTCATTTAGTGGATATTTTCACAAAAAAGTGAAATTTTCAAAAATCCAGAAAATTGGCTGAAAACGACTAAATATCAAGGACTCATTGGGCGAATCGCTCTGGAAATGAAATCAGAACGCTCACTGACATTTCCCCTATCTGAAAGTCTGATAAACGCAGGAAAAATGATTAAGTCCAAAAAAAAAATTTTTCAACTTTTTTCAATTATACACCCGTGGGAAATATATTCTACCCACACACATTTGGAACTCTCCTGGGGTACCCTCACACATATTATTCCCTCATTTAGTGGATATTTTCACTAAAAAGTGAAATTTTCAAAAATCCAGAAAATTGGCTGAAAAAGACTAAATATCAACGACTCATTGGGCGAAACGCTCTGGAACTGAAATCGGAACGCTCACTGACATTTCCCCAATCTGAAAGTCTGACAAACGCCGGAAATATGACTAAGTCCAAAAAAACCATTTTTTTAACTTTTTTCAATTTTACCCCCGTGGGATACATATTCTACCCACACACATTTGGAACTCTCCTGGGGTGCCCTCACACATATTATTCCCTCATTTAGTGGATATTTTCACAAAAAAGTGAAATTATCAAAAATCCAGAAAATTGGCTGAAAACGACTAAATATCAAGGACTCATTGGGCGAATCGCTCTGGAACTGAAATCGGAATGCTCACTGACATTTCCCCTATCTGAAAGTCTGATAAACGCTGGAAAAATGACTAAGTCCAAAAAAAAAATTTTTTTTCAACTTTTTTCAATTTTACCCCCGTGCGATATATATTCTACCCACACACATTTGGAACACTCCTGGTGTACCCTCACACATATTATTCCCTCATTTAGTGGATATTTTCACAAAAAAGTGAAATTTTCAAAAATCCAGAAAATTGGCTGAAAACGACTAAATATCAAGGACTCATTGGGCGAATCGCTCTGGAAATGAAATCGGAACGCTCACTGACATTTCCCCTATCTGAAAGTCTGATAAACGCAGGAAAAATGATTAAGTCCAAAAAAAAAATTTTTCAACTTTTTTCAATTATACACCCGTGGGAAATATATTCTACCCACACACATTTGGAACTCTCCTGGGGTACCCTCACACATATTATTCCCTCATTTAGTGGATATTTTCACAAAAAAGTGAAATTTTCAAAAATCCAGAAAATTGGCTGAAAACGACTAAATATCAAGAACTCATTGGGCGAATCGCTCTGGAACTGAAATCGGAACGCTCACGGAAATTTCCCCAATCTGAAAGTCTGATAAACGCCGGAAAAATGACTAAGTCCAAAAAAAAAATTTTTGAACTTTTTTCAATTTTACCCCCGTGGGATATATATACTACCCACACACATTTGGAACTCTCCTGGGGTACCCTCACACATATTATTCCCTCATTTAGTGGATATTTTCACAAAAAAGTGAAATTTTCAAAAATCCAGAAAATTGGATGAAAAAGACTAAATATCAAGGACTCATTGGGCGAAACGCTCTGGAACTGAAATCGGAACACTCACTGACATTTCCCCTATCTGAAAGCCTGACAAACGCCGGAAATATGACTAAGTCCAAAAAAACCATTTTTTTAACTTTTTTCAATTTTACCCCCGTGGGATACATATTCTACCCACACACATTTGGAACTCTCCTGGGGTGCCCTCACACATATTATTCCCTCATTTAGTGGATATTTTCACAAAAAAGTGAAATTATCAAAAATCCAGAAAATTGGCTGAAAACGACTAAATATCAAGGACTCATTGGGCGAATCGCTCTGGAACTGAAATCGGAATGCTCACTGACATTTCCCCTATCTGAAAGTCTGATAAACGCTGGAAAAATGACTAAGTCCAAAAAAAATATTTTTTTTCAACTTTTTTCAATTTTACCCCCGTGCGATATATATTCTACCCACACACATTTGGAACACTCCTGGTGTACCCTCACACATATTATTCCCTCATTTAGTGGATATTTTCACAAAAAAGTGAAATTTTCAAAAATCCAGAAAATTGGCTGAAAACGACTAAATATCAAGGACTCATTGGGCGAATGGCTCTGGAAATGAAATCGGAACGCTCACTGACATTTCCCCTATCTGAAAGCCTGATAAACGCCGGAAAAATGACTAAGTCCAAAAAAAAATTTTTTTCAACATTTTTCAATTTTACCCCCGCGGGTTATATATTCTACCCACACACATTTGCAACTCTCCTGGGGTACCCTCACACATATTATTCCCTCATTTAGTGGATATTTTCACAAAAAAGTGAAATTTTCAAAAATCCAGAAAATTGGATGAAAAAGACTAAATATCAAGGACTCATTGGGCGAAACGCTCTGGAACTGAAATCGGAACGCTCACTGACATTTCCCCTATCTGAAAGTCTGATAAACGGCGCAAAAATGACTAAGTCCAAAAAAAAATTTTTTCAACTTTTTTCAATTTTACCCCCGTGGGATATATATTCTACCCACACACATTTGGAACTCTCCTGGGGTACCCTCACACATATTATTCCCTCATTTAGTGGATATTTTCACAAAAAAGTGAAATTTTCAAAAATCCAGAAAATTGGCTGAAAACGACTAAATATCAGGAACTCATTGGGCGAATCACTCTGGAACTGAAATCGGAACGCTCACGGACATTTCCCCAATCTGAAAGTCTGATAAACGCCGGAAAAATGACTAAGTCCAAAAAAAAAATTTTTCAACTTTTTTCAATTTTACCCCCGTGGGATATATATACTACCCACACACATTTGGAACTCTCCTGGGGTACCCTCACACATATTATTCCCTCATTTAGTGGATATTTTCACAAAAAAGTGAAATTTTCAAAAATCCAGAAAATTGGATGAAAAAGACTAAATATCAAGGACTCATTGGGCGCAAACGCTCTGGAACTGAAATCGGAACGCTCACTGACATTTCCCCTATCTGAAAATCTGATAAACGCCGGAAAAATGACTAAGTCCAAAAAAAAAATTTTTCAACTTTTTTCAATTTTACCCCCGTGGGATATATATTCTGCCCACACACATTTGGAACTCTCCTGGGGTACCCTCACACATATTATTCCCTCATTTAGTGGATATTTTCACTAAAAAGTGAAATTTTCAAAAATCCAGAAAATTGGCTGAAAACGACTAAATATCAAGGACTCATTGGGCGAATCGCTCTGGAACTGAAATCGGAATGCTCACTGTCATTTCCCCTATCTGAAAGTCTGATAAACGCTGGAAAAATGACTAAGTCCAAAAAAAAAATTTTTTTTCAACTTTTTTCAATTTTATCCCCGAGCAATATATATTCTACCCACACACATTTGGAACTCTTCTGGGGTACCCTCACACATATTATTCCCTCATTTAGTGGATATTTTCACAAAAAAGTGAAATTTTCAAAAATCCAGAAAATTGGCTGAAAACGACTAAATATCAAGGACTCATTGGGCGAATCGCTCTGGAACTGAAATCGGAACGCTCACTTACATTTCCCCTATCTGAAAGTCTGATAAACGTCGGAAAAATGACTAAGTCCAAAAAAAAAAATTTTTCAACTTTTTTCAATTTTACCCCCGTGCGATATATATTCTACCCACACACATTTGGAACACTCCTGGTGTACCCTCACACATATTATTCCCTCATTTAGTGGATATTTTCACAAAAAAGTGAAATTTTCAAAAATCCAGAAAATTGGCTGAAAACGACTAAATATCAAGGACTCATTGGGCGAATCGCTCTGAAAATGAAATCAGAATGCTCACTGACATTTCCCCTATCTGAAAGTCTGATAAACGCAGGAAAAATGATTAAGTCCAAAAAAAAAATTTTTCAACTTTTTTCAATTATACACCCGTGGGAAATATATTCTACCCACACACATTTGGAACTCTCCTGGGGTACCCTCACACATATTATTCCCTCATTTAGTGGATATTTTCACAAAAAAGTGAAATTTTCAAAAATCCAGAAAATTGGCTGAAAAAGACTAAATATCAAGAACTCATTGGGCGAATCGCTCTGGAAATGAAATCGGAACGCTCACTGACATTTCCCCTATCTGAAAGCCTGATAAACGCCGGAAAAATGACTAAGTCCAAAAAAAAATTTTTTTCAACTTTTTTCAATTTTACCCCCGTGGGTTATATATTCTACGCACACACATTTTGAACTCTCCTGGGGTACCCTCACACATATTATTCCCTCATTTAGTGGATATTTTCACAAAAAAGTGAAATTTTCAAAAATCCAGAAAATTGGATGAAAAAGACTAAATATCAAGGACTCATTGGGCGAAACGCTCTGGAACTGAAATCGGAACGCTCACTGACATTTCCCCTATCTGAAAATCTGATAAACGCCGGAAAAATGACTAAGTCCAAAAAAAAAATTTTTCAACTTTTTTCAATTTTACCCCCGTTGGATATATATTCTGCCCACACACATTTGGAACTCTCCTGGGGTACCCTCACACATATTATTCCCTCATTTAGTGGATATTTTCACTAAAAAGTGAAATTTTCAAAAATCCAGAAAATTGGCTGAAAAAGACTAAATATCAACGACTCATTGGGCGAAACGCTCTGGAACTGAAATCGGAACGCTCACTGACATTTCCCCAATCTGAAAGTCTGACAAACGCCGGAAATATGACTAAGTCCAAAAAAACCATTTTTTTAACTTTTTTCAATTTTACCCCCGTGGGATACATATTCTACCCACACACATTTGGAACTCTCCTGGGGTGCCCTCACACATATTATTCCCTCATTTAGTGGATATTTTCACAAAAAAGTGAAATTATCAAAAATCCAGAAAATTGGCTGAAAACGACTAAATATCAAGGACTCATTGGGCGAATCGCTCTTGAACTGAAATCGGAATGCTCACTGACATTTCCCCTATCTGAAAGTCTGATAAACGCTGGAAAAATGACTAAGTCCAAAAAAAAAATTTTTTTTCAACTTTTTTCAATTTTATCCCCGAGCAATATATATTCTACCCACACACATTTGGAACTCTTCTGGGGTACCCTCACACATATTATTCCCTCATTTAGTGGATATTTTCACAAAAAAGTGAAATTTTCAAAAATCCAGAAAATTGGCTGAAAACGACTAAATATCAAGGACTCATTGGGCGAATCGCTCTGGAACTGAAATCGGAACGCTCACTGACATTTCCCCTATCTGAAAGTCTGATAAACGTCGGAAAAATGACTAAGTCCAAAAAAAAAAATTTTTCAACTTTTTTCAATTTTACCCCCGTGCGATATATATTCTACCCACACACATTTGGAACACTCCTGGTGTACCCTCACACATATTATTCCCTCATTTAGTGGATATTTTCACAAAAAAGTGAAATTTTCAAAAATCCAGAAAATTGGCTGAAAACGACTAAATATCAAGGACTCATTGGGCGAATCGCTCTGGAAATGAAATCAGAATGCTCACTGACATTTCCCCTATCTGAAAGTCTGATAAACGCAGGAAAAATGATTAAGTCCAAAAAAAAAATTTTTCAACTTTTTTCAATTATACACCCGTGGGAAATATATTCTACCCACACACATTTGGAACTCTCCTGGGGTACCCTCACACATATTATTCCCTCATTTAGTGGATATTTTCACAAAAAAGTGAAATTTTCAAAAATCCAGAAAATTGGCTGAAAAAGACTAAATATCAAGAACTCATTGGGCGAATCGCTCTGGAAATGAAATTGGAACGCTCACTGACATTTCCCCTATCTGAAAGCCTGATAAACGCCGGAAAAATGACTAAGTCCAAAAAAAAATTTTTTTCAACTTTTTTCAATTTTACCCCCGCGGGTTATATATTCTACGCACACACATTTTGAACTCTCCTGGGGTACCCTCACACATATTATTCCCTCATTTAGTGGATATTTTCACAAAAAAGTGAAATTTTCAAAAATCCAGAAAATTGGCTGAAAACGACTAAATATCAAGAACTCATTGGGCGAATCGCTCTGGAACTGAAATCGGAACGCTCACGGACATTTCCCCAATCTGAAAGTCTGATAAACGCCGGAAAAATGACTAAGTCCAAAAAAAAAATTTTTGAACTTTTTTCAATTTTACCCCCGTGGGATATATATACTACCCACACACATTTGGAACTCTCCTGGGGTACCCTCACACATATTATTCCCTCATTTAGTGGATATTTTCACAAAAAAGTGAAATTTTCAAAAATCCAGAAAATTGGATGAAAAAGACTAAATATCAAGGACTCATTGGGCGAAACGCTCTGGAACTGAAATCGGAACGCTCACTGACATTTCCCCTATCTGAAAGTCTGATAAACGGCGCAAAAATGACTAAGTCCAAAAAAAAATTTTTTCAACTTTTTTCAATTTTACCCCCGTGGGATATATATTCTGCCCACACACATTTGGAACTCTCCTGGGGTACCCTCACACATATTATTCCCTCATTTAGTGGATATTTTCACAAAAAAGTGAAATTTTCAAAAATCCAGAAAATTGGATGAAAAAGACTAAATATCAAGGACTCATTGGGCGAAACGCTCTGGAACTGAAATCGGAACGCTCACTGACATTTCCCCTATCTGAAAGTCTGATAAACGGCGCAAAAATGACTAAGTCCAAAAAAAAATTTTTTCAACTTTTTTCAATTTTACCCCCGTGGGATATATATTCTGCCCACACACATTTGGAACTCTCCTGGGGTACCCTCACACATATTATTCCCTCATTTAGTGGATATTTTCACAAAAAAGTGAAATTTTCAAAAATCCAGAAAATTGGCTGAAAAAGATTAAATATCAAGGACTCATTGGGCGAATCGCTCTGGAACTTAAATCGGAACGCTCACTGACATTTCCCCTATCTGGAAGCCTGATAAACGCTGGAAAAATGACTAAGTCCAAAAAAAATTTTTTTCAACTTTTTTCAATTTTACCCCCGTGGGATATATATTCTACCCACACACATTTGGAACTCTCCTGGGGTACCCTCACACATATTATTCCCTCATTTAGTGGATATTTTCACAAAAAAGTGAAATTTTCAAAAATCAAGAAAATTGGCTGAAAACGACTAAATATCAAGAACTCATTGGGCGAATCGCTCTGGAACTGAAATCGGAATGCTCACGGACATTTCCCCAATCTGAAAGTCTGATAAACGCCGGAAAAATGACTAAGTCCAAAAAAAAAATTTTTGAACTTTTTTCAATTTTACCCCCGTGGGATATATATACTACCCACACACATTTGGAACTCTCCTGGGGTACCCTCACACATATTATTCCCTCATTTAGTGGATATTTTCACAAAAAAGTGAAATTTTCAAAAATCCAGAAAATTGGATGAAAAAGACTAAATATCAAGGACTCATTGGGCGAAACGCTCTGGAACTGAAATCGGAACGCTCACTGACATTTCCCCTATCTGAAAGTCTGATAAACGGCGCAAAAATGACTAAGTCCAAAAAAAAATTTTTTCAACTTTTTTCAATTTTACCCCCGTGGGATATATATTCTACCCACACACATTTGGAACTCTCCTGGGGTACCCTCACACATATTATTCCCTCATTTAGTGGATATTTTCACAAAAAAGTGAAATTTTCAAAAATCCAGAAAATTGGCTGAAAAAGACTAAATATCAAGAACTCATTGGGCGAATCGCTCTGGAAATGAAATCGGAACGCTCACTGACATTTCCCCTATCTGAAAGCCTGATAAACGCCGGAAAAATGACTAAGTCCAAAAAAAAATTTTTTTCAACTTTTTTCAATTTTACCCCCGCGGGTTATATATTCTACGCACACACATTTTGAACTCTCCTGGGGTACCCTCACACATATTATTCCCTCATTTAGTGGATATTTTCACAAAAAAGTGAAATTTTCAAAAATCCAGAAAATTGGCTGAAAAAGATTAAATATCAAGGACTCATTGGGCGAATCGCTCTGGAACTTAAATCGGAACGCTCACTGACATTTCCCCTATCTGGAAGTCTGATAAACGCTGGAAAAATGACTAAGTCCAAAAAAAATTTTTTTCAACTTTTTTCAATTTTACCCCCGTGGGATATATATTCTACCCACACACATTTGGAACTCTCCTGGGGTACCCTCACACATATTATTCCCTCATTTAGTGGATATTTTCACAAAAAAGTGAAATTTTCAAAAATCCAGAAAATTGGATGAAAAAGACTAAATATCAAGGACTCATTGGGCGAAACGCTCTGGAACTGAAATCGGAACGCTCACTGACATTTCCCCTATCTGAAAGTCTGATAAACGGCGCAAAAATGACTAAGTCCAAAAAAAAATTTTTTCAACTTTTTTCAATTTTACCCCCGTGGGATATATATTCTGCCCACACACATTTGGAACTCTCCTGGGGTACCCTCACACATATTATTCCCTCATTTAGTGGATATTTTCACAAAAAAGTGAAATTTTCAAAAATCCAGAAAATTGGCTGAAAAAGATTAAATATCAAGGACTCATTGGGCGAATCGCTCTGGAACTTAAATCGGAACGCTCACTGACATTTCCCCTATCTGGAAGTCTGATAAACGCTGGAAAAATGACTAAGTCCAAAAAAAATTTTTTTCAACTTTTTTCAATTTTACCCCCGTGGGATATATATTCTACCCACACACATTTGGAACTCTCCTGGGGTACCCTCACACATATTATTCCCTCATTTAGTGGATATTTTCACAAAAAAGTGAAATTTTCAAAAATCCAGAAAATTGGCTGAAAACGACTAAATATCAAGAACTCATTGGGCGAATCGCTCTGGAACTGAAATCGGAATGCTCACGGACATTTCCCCAATCTGAAAGTCTGATAAACGCCGGAAAAATGACTAAGTCCAAAAAAAAAATTTTTCAACTTTTTTCAATTTTACCCCCGTGGGATATATATACTACCCACACACATTTGGAACTCTCCTGGGGTACCCTCACACATATTATTCCCTCATTTAGTGGATATTTTCACAAAAAAGTGAAATTTTCAAAAATCCAGAAAATTGGATGAAAAAGACTAAATATCAAGGACTCATTGGGCGAAACGCTCTGGAACTGAAATCGGAACGCTCACTGACATTTCCCCTATCTGAAAGTCTGATAAATGCTGGAAAAATGACTAAGTCCAAAAAAAATTTTTTTCAACTTTTTTCAATTTTACCCCCGTGGGATATATATTCTACCCACACACATTTGGAACTCTCCTGGGGTACCCTCACACATATTATTCCCTCATTTAGTGGATATTTTCACAAAAAAGTGAAATTTTCAAAAATCCAGAAAATTGGCTGAAAACGACTAAATATCAAGAACTCATTGGGCGAATCGCTCTGGAACTGAAATCGGAATGCTCACGGACATTTCCCCAATCTGAAAGTCTGATAAACGCCGGAAAAATGACTAAGTCCAAAAAAAAAATTTTTCAACTTTTTTCAATTTTACCCCCGTGGGATATATATACTACCCACACACATTTGGAACTCTCCTGGGGTACCCTCACACATATTATTCCCTCATTTAGTGGATATTTTCACAAAAAAGTGAAATTTTCAAAAATCCAGAAAATTGGATGAAAAAGACTAAATATCAAGGACTCATTGGGCGAAACGCTCTGGAACTGAAATCGGAACGCTCACTGACATTTCCCCTATCTGAAAGTCTGATAAACGCCGGAAAAATGACTAAGTCCAAAAAAAAAATTTTTCAACTTTTTTCAATTTTACCCCCGTGGGATATATATTCTGCCCACACACATTTGGAACTCTCCTGGGGTACCCTCACACATATTATTCCCTCATTTAGTGGCTATTTTCACAAAAAAGTGAAATTTTCAAAAATCCAGAAAATTGGCTGAAAACGACTAAATATCAAGAACTCATTGGGCGAATCGCTCTGGAACTGAAATCGGAATGCTCACGGACATTTCCCCAATCTGAAAGTCTGATAAACGCCGGAAAAATGACTAAGTCCAAAAAAAAAATTTTTCAACTTTTTTCAATTTTACCCCCGTGGGATATATATACTACCCACACACATGTGGAACTCTCCTGGGGTACCCTCACACATATTATTCCCTCATTTAGTGGATATTTTCACAAAAAAGTGAAATTTTCAAAAATCCAGAAAATTGGATGAAAAAGACTAAATATCAAGGACTCATTGGGCGAAACGCTCTGGAACTGAAATCGGAACGCTCACTGACATTTCCCCTATCTGAAAGTCTGATAAACGCTGAAAAAATGACTAAGTCCAAAAAAAATTTTTTTCAACTTTTTTCAATTTTACCCCCGTGGGATATATATTCTACCCACACACATTTGGAACTCTCCTGGGGTACCCTCACACATATTATTCCCTCATTTAGTGGATATTTTCACAAAAAAGTGAAATTTTCAAAAATCCAGAAAATTGGCTGAAAATGACTAAATATCAAGAACTCATTGGGCGAATCGCTCTGGAACTGAAATCGGAATGCTCACGGACATTTCCCCAATCTGAAAGTCTGATAAACGCCGGAAAAATGACTAAGTCCAAAAAAAAAATTTTTCAACTTTTTTCAATTTTACCCCCGTGGGATATATATACTACCCACACACATTTGGAACTCTCCTGGGGTACCCTCACACATATTATTCCCTCATTTAGTGGATATTTTCACAAAAAAGTGAAATTTTCAAAAATCCAGAAAATTGGATGAAAAAGACTAAATATCAAGGACTCATTGGGCGAAACGCTCTGGAACTGAAATCAGAACGCTCACTGACATTTCCCCTATCTGAAAGTCTGATAAACGCCGGAAAAATGACTAAGTCCAAAAAAAAAATTTTTCAACTTTTTCAATTTTACCCCCGTGGGATATATATTCTGCCCACACACATTTGGAACTCTCCTGGGGTACCCTCACACATATTATTCCCTCATTTAGTGGATATTTTCACAAAAAAGTGAAATTTTCAAAAATCCAGAAAATTGGATGAAAAAGACTAAATATCAAGGACTCATTGGGCGAAACGCTCTGGAACTTAAATCGGAACACTCACTGACATTTCCCCTATCTGAAAGCCTGATAAACGGCGGAAAAATGACTAAGTCCAAAAAAAAATTTTTTCACCTTTTTTCAATTTTCCCCCCATAGGATATATATTCTACCCACACACATTTGGAACTCTCCTGGGGTACCCTCACACATATTATTCCCTCATTTAGTGGATATTTTCACAAAAAAGTGAAATTTTCAAAAATCCAGAAAATTGGCTGAAAAAGACTAAATATCAACGACTCATTGGGCGAAACGCTCTGGAACTGAAATCGAAACACTCACTGACATTTCCCCTATCTGAAAGTCTGATTAACGCTGGAAAAATGACTAAGTCCAAAAAAAAAATTTTTTTTCAACTTTTTTCAATTTTATCCCCGAGCAATATATATTCTACCCACAAACATTTGGAACTCTTCTGGGGTACCCTCACACATATTATTCCCTCATTTAGTGGATATTTTCACAAAAAAGTGAAATTTTCAAAAATCCAGAAAATTGGCTGAAAAATACTAAATATCAAGGACTCATTGGGCGAAACGCTCTGGAACTGAAATCGGAACGCTCACTGACATTTCTCCTATCTGAAAGTCTGATAAACGCCGGAAAAATTACTTAGTCCAAAAAAAAAAAAATTTTTTTCAACTTTTTTCAATTTTACCCATGTGGGATATATATTCTACCCACACACATTTGGAACTCTCCTGGGGTACCCTCACATATATTATTCCCTCATTTAGAGGATATTTTCACAAAAAAGTGAAATTTTCAAAAATCCAGAAAATTGGCTGAAAACGACTAAATATCAAGGACTCATTGGGCGAATCGCTCTGGAACTGAAATCGGAACGCTCACTGACATTTCCCCTATCTGAAAGTCTGATAAACGTCGCAAAAATGAATAAGTCCAAAAAAAAAAATTTTTCAACTTTTTTCAATTTTACCCCCGTGCGATATATATTCTACCCACACACATTTGGAACACTCCTGGTGTACCCTCACACATATTATTCCCTCATTTAGTGGATATTTTCACAAAAAAGTGAAATTTTCAAAAATCCAGAAAATTGGCTGAAAACGACTAAATATCAAGGACTCATTGGGCGAATCGCTCTGGAAATGAAATAAGAACGCTCACTGACATTTCCCCTATCTGAAAGTCTGATAAACGCAGGAAAAATGATTAAGTCCAAAAAAAAATTTTTTCAACTTTTTTCAATTATACACCCGTGGGAAATATATTCTACCCACACACATTTGGAACTCTCCTGGGGTACCCTCACACATATTATTCCCTCATTTAGTGGATATTTTCACAAAAAAGTGAAATGTTAAAAAATCCAGAAAATTGGCTGGAAAAGACTAAATATCAAGGACTCATTGGGCGAATCGCTCTGGAACTGAAATCGGAACGCTCACTGACATTTCCCCTATCTGAAAGTCTTATACACTCCGGAAAAATGACGAAGTCCAAAAAAAACATTTTTTCAACTTTTTTCAGTTTTACCCCCGTGGGATACATATTCTACCCACACACATTTGGAACTCTCCTGGGGTACCCTCACACATATTATTCCCTCATTTAGTGGATATTTTCACAAAAAAGTGAAATTTTCAAAAATCCAGAAAATTGGCTGAAAACGACTAAATATCAAGAACTCATTGGGCGAATCGCTCTGGAACTGAAATCGGAACGCTCACTAACATTTCCCCAATCTGAGAGTATGACAAAGGCCGGAAAAATGACTAAGTCCAAAAAAAAAAATTTTTCAACTTTTTTCAATTTTACCCCCGTGGGATATATATTCTACCAACACACATTTGGAACTCTCCTGGGGTACCCTCACACATATTATTCCCTCATTTAGTGGATATTTTCACAAAAAAGTGAAATTTTCAAAAATCCAGAAAACTGGCTGAAAACGACTTAATATCAAGGACTCATTGGGCGAATCGCCCTGGAACTGAAATCGGAACGCTCACTGACATTTGCCCTATCTAAAAGTCTGATAAACGTCGGAAAAATGACTAAGTCCAAAAAAAATTTTTTTTCAACTTTTTTCAATTTTACCCTCGTGGGATATATATTCTACCCACATACATTTGGAACTCTCCTGGGGTACCCTCACACATATTATTCCCTCATTTAGTGGATATTTTCACAAAAAAGTGAAATTTTCAAAAATCCAGAAAATTGGATGAAAAAGACTAAATATCAAGGACTCATTGGGCGAAACGCTCTGGAACTGAAATCGGAACGCTCACTGACATTTCCCCTATCTGAAAGTCTGATAAACGCTGGAAAAATGACTAAGTCCAAAAAAAATTTTTTTCAACTTTTTTCAATTTTACCCCCGTGGGATATATATTCTACCCACACACATTTGGAACTCTCCTGGGGTACCCTCACACATATTATTCCCTCATTTAGTGGATATTTTCACAAAAAAGTGAAATTTTCAAAAATCCAGAAAATTGGCTGAAAATGACTAAATATCAAGAACTCATTGGGCGAATCGCTCTGGAACTGAAATCGGAATGCTCACGGACATTTCCCCAATCTGAAAGTCTGATAAACGCCGGAAAAATGACTAAGTCCAAAAAAAAAATTTTTCAACTTTTTTCAATTTTACCCCCGTGGGATATATATACTACCCACACACATTTGGAACTCTCCTGGGGTACCCTCACACATATTATTCCCTCATTTAGTGGATATTTTCACAAAAAAGTGAAATTTTCAAAAATCCAGAAAATTGGATGAAAAAGACTAAATATCAAGGACTCATTGGGCGAAACGCTCTGGAACTGAAATCGGAACGCTCACTGACATTTCCCCTATCTGAAAGTCTGATAAACGCCGGAAAAATGACTAAGTCCAAAAAAAAAATTTTTCAACTTTTTTCAATTTTACCCCCGTGGGATATATATTCTGCCCACACACATTTGGAACTCTCCTGGGGTACCCTCACACATATTATTCCCTCATTTAGTGGATATTTTCACAAAAAAGTGAAATTTTCAAAAATCCAGAAAATTGGATGAAAAAGACTAAATATCAAGGACTCATTGGGCGAAACGCTCTGGAACTTAAATCGGAACACTCACTGACATTTCCCCTATCTGAAAGCCTGATAAACGGCGGAAAAATGACTAAGTCCAAAAAAAAATTTTTTCACCTTTTTTCAATTTTCCCCCCATAGGATATATATTCTACCCACACACATTTGGAACTCTCCTGGGGTACCCTCACACATATTATTCCCTCATTTAGTGGATATTTTCACAAAAAAGTGAAATTTTCAAAAATCCAGAAAATTGGCTGAAAAAGACTAAATATCAACGACTCATTGGGCGAAACGCTCTGGAACTGAAATCGGAACACTCACTGACATTTCCCCTATCTGAAAGTCTGATTAACGCTGGAAAAATGACTAAGTCCAAAAAAAAAATTTTTCTTCAACTTTTTTCAATTTTATCCCCGAGCAATATATATTCTACCCACAAACATTTGGAACTCTTCTGGGGTACCCTCACACATATTATTCCCTCATTTAGTGGATATTTTCACAAAAAAGTGAAATTTTCAAAAATCCAGAAAATTGGCTGAAAATGACTAAATATCAAGGACTCATTGGGCGAATCGCTCTGGAACTGAAATCGGAACGCTCACTGACATTTCCCCTATCTGAAAGTCTGATAAACGTCGCAAAAATGAATAAGTCCAAAAAAAAAAATTTTTCAACTTTTTTCAATTTTACCCCCGTGCGATATATATTCTACCCACACACATTTGGAACACTCCTGGTGTACCCTCACACATATTATTCCCTCATTTAGTGGATATTTTCACAAAAAAGTGAAATTTTCAAAAATCCAGAAAATTGGCTGAAAACGACTAAATATCAAGGACTCATTGGGCGAATCGCTCTGGAAATGAAATAAGAACGCTCACTGACATTTCCCCTATCTGAAAGTCTGATAAACGCAGGAAAAATGATTAAGTCCAAAAAAAAATTTTTTCAACTTTTTTCAATTATACACCCGTGGGAAATATATTCTACCCACACACATTTGGAACTCTCCTGGGGTACCCTCACACATATTATTCCCTCATTTAGTGGATATTTTCACAAAAAAGTGAAATGTTAAAAAATCCAGAAAATTGGCTGGAAAAGACTAAATATCAAGGACTCATTGGGCGAATCGCTCTGGAACTGAAATCGGAACGCTCACTGACATTTCCCCTATCTGAAAGTCTTATACACTCCGGAAAAATGACGAAGTCCAAAAAAAACATTTTTTCAACTTTTTTCAGTTTTACCCCCGTGGGATACATATTCTACCCACACACATTTGGAACTCTCCTGGGGTACCCTCACACATATTATTCCCTCATTTAGTGGATATTTTCACAAAAAAGTGAAATTTTCAAAAATCCAGAAAATTGGCTGAAAACGACTAAATATCAAGAACTCATTGGGCGAATCGCTCTGGAACTGAAATCGGAACGCTCACTAACATTTCCCCAATCTGAGAGTATGACAAAGGCCGGAAAAATGACTAAGTCCAAAAAAAAAAATTTTTCAACTTTTTTCAATTTTACCCCCGTGGGATATATATTCTACCAACACACATTTGGAACTCTCCTGGGGTACCCTCACACATATTATTCCCTCATTTAGTGGATATTTTCACAAAAAAGTGAAATTTTCAAAAATCCAGAAAACTGGCTGAAAACGACTTAATATCAAGGACTCATTGGGCGAATCGCCCTGGAACTGAAATCGGAACGCTCACTGACATTTGCCCTATCTAAAAGTCTGATAAACGTCGGAAAAATGACTAAGTCCAAAAAAAATTTTTTTTCAACTTTTTTCAATTTTACCCTCGTGGGATATATATTCTACCCACATACATTTGGAACTCTCCTGGGGTACCCTCACACATATTATTCCCTCATTTAGTGGATATTTTCACAAAAAAGTGAAATTTTCAAAAATCCAGAAAATTGGCTGAAAACGACTAAATATCAAGAACTCATTGGGCGAATCGCTCTGGAACTGAAATCGGAACGCTCACTAACATTTCCCCAATCTGAGAGTCTGACAAAGGCCGGAAAAATGACTAAGTCCAAAAAAAAAAATTTTTCAACTTTTTTCAATTTTACCCCCGTGGGATATATATTCTAGCCACACACATTTGGAACTCTCCTGGGGTACCTTCACACATATTATTCCCTCATTTAGTGGATATTTTCACAAAAAAGTGAAATTTTCAAAAATCCAGAAAACTGGCTGAAAACGACTTAATATCAAGGACTCATTGGGCGAATCGCCCTGGAACTGAAATCGGAACGCTCACTGACATTTGCCCTATCTAAAAGTCTGATAAACGTCGGAAAAATGACTAAGTCCAAAAAAAATTTTTTTTCAACTTTTTTCAATTTTACCCTCGTGGGATATATATTCTACCCACACACATTTGGAACTCTCCTGGGGTACCCTCACACATATTATTCCCTCATTTAGTGGATATTTTCACAAAAAAGTGAAATTTTCAAAAATCCAGAAAATTGGCAGAAAAAGACTAAATATCAAGGAGTCATTGGGCGAATCGCTCTGGAACTGAAATCGGAACGCTCACTGACATTTCCCCTATCTGAAAGTCTTATACACTCCGGAAATATGACGAAGTCCAAAAAAAACAATTTTTTCAACTTTTTTCAGTTTTACCCCCGTGGGATACATATTCTACCCACACACATTTGGAACTCTCCTGGGGTACCCTCACACATATTATTCCCTCATTTAGTGGAAATTTTCACAAAAAAGTGAAATTTTCAAAAATCCAGAAAATTGGCTGAAAACGACTAAATATCAAGAACTCATTGGGCGAATTGCTCTGGAACTGAAATCGGAATGCTCACTGCCATTTCCCCAATCTGAAAGTCTGACAAACGCCGGAAAAATGACTAAGTCCAAAAAAACATTTTTTCAACTTTTTTCAGTTTTACCCCCGTGGGATACATATTCTACCCACACACATTTGGAACTCTCCTGGGGTACCCTCACACATATTATTCCCTCATTTAGTGGATATTTTCACAAAAAAGTGAAATTTTCAAAAATTCAGAAAATTGGCTGAAAACGACTAAATATCAAGAACTCATTGGGCGAGTCGCTCTGGAACTGAAATCGGAACGCTCACTGACATTTCCCCAATCTGAAAGTCTAACAAACGCCGGAAAAATGACTAAGTCCAAGAAAAACATTTTTTCAACTTTTTCCAGTTTTACCCCCGTGGGATACATATTCTACCCACACACATTTCTAACTCTCCTGGGGTACCCTCACACATATTATTCCCTCATTTAGTGGATATTTTCACAAAAAAGTGAAATTTTCAAAAATCCAGAAAATTGGCTTAAAAAGACTAAATATCAAGGACTCATTGGGCGAATCGCTCTGGAACTGAAATCGAAATGCTCACTGACATTTCCCCTTTCTGAAAGTCTGATAAACGCTGGAAAAATGACTAAGTCTAAAAAAATTTTTTTTTCAACTTTTTTGAATTTTACCCCCGTGGGATATATATTCTAGCCACACACATTTGGAACTCTCCTGGGGTACCTTCACACATATTATTCCCTCATTTAGTGGATATTTTCACAAAAAAGTGAAATTTTCAAAAATCCAGAAAATTGGCTGAAAACGACTTAATATCAAGGACTCATTGGGTGAATCGCTCTGGAACTGAAATCAGAACGCTCACTGCCATTTCCCCTATCTGAAAGTCTGATAAACGCCAGAAAAATGACTAAGTCCAAAAAAAAAATTTTTTTCAACTTTTTTCAATTTTACCCCCGTGGGATATATATTCTACCCACACACATTTGGAACTCTCCTGGGGTACCCTCACACATATTATTCCCTCATTTAGTGGATATTTTCACAAAAAAGTGAAATTTTCAAAAATCCAGAAAATTGGCTGAAAACGACTAAATATCAAAGACTCATTGGGTGAATCGCTCTGGAACTGAAATTGGAAGCCTCACTGACATTTCCCCTATCTAAAAGTCTGATAAACGTCGGAAAAATGACTAAGTCCAAAAAAAATTTTTTTTCAACTTTTTTCAGTTTTACCCCGTGGGATATATATTCTACCCACACACATTTGGAACTCTCCTGGGGTACCCTCACACATGTTATTCCCTCATTTAGTGGATATTTTCACAAAAAAAGTGAAATGTTAAAAAATCCAGAAAATTGGCTGGAAAAGACTAAATATCAAGGACTCATTGGGCGAATCGCTCTGGAACTGAAATCGGAACGCTCACTGACATTTCCCCTATCTGAAAGTCTTATACACTCCGGAAATATGACGAAGTCCAAAAAAAACAATTTTTTCAACTTTTTTCAGTTTTACCCCCGTGGGATCCATATTCTACCCACACACATTTGGAACTTTCCTGGGGTACCCTCACACATATTATTCCCTCATTTAGTGGAAATTTTCACAAAAAAGTGAAATTTTCAAAAATCCAGAAAATTGGCTGAAAACGACTAAATATCAAGAACTCATTGGGCGAATTGCTCTGGAACTGAAATCGGAATGCTCACTGCCATTTCCCCAATCTGAAAGTCTGACAAACGCCGGAAAAATGACTAAGTCCAAAAAAACATTTTTTCAACTTTTTTCAGTTTTACCCCCGTGGGATACATATTCTACCCACACACATTTGGAACTCTCCTGGGGTACCCTCACACATATTATTCCCTCATTTAGTGGATATTTTCACAAAAAAGTGAAATTTTCAAAAATCCAGAAACTTGGCTGAAAACAACTAAATATCAAGAACTCATTGGGCGAATCGCTCTGGAACTGAAATTGGAAGCCTCACTGACATTTCCCCTATGTAAAAGTCTGATAAACGTCGGAAAAATGACTAAGTCCAAAAAAAATTTTTTTTCAACTTTTTTCAATTTTACCCCCGTGGGATATATATTATACCCACACACATTAGGAACTCTCCTGATGTACCCTCACACATATTGTTCCCTCATATAGTGGAAATTTTCACAAAAAAGTGAAATTTTCAAAAATCCAGAAAATTGGCTGAAAAATACTAAATATCAATGACTCATTGGGCGAATCGCTCTGGAACTGAAATCGGAATGCTCAATGACATTTGCCCTATCTGAAAGTCTTATAAACGCCGGAAAAATGACAAAGTCCAAAAAAAAGTTTTTTTCAACTTTTTTCAGTTTTACCCCGTGGGATATATATTCTACCCACACACATTTGGAACTCTCCTGGGGTACCCTCACACATGTTATTCCCTCATTTAGTGGATATTTTCACAAAAAAAGTGAAATGTTAAAAAATCCAGAAAATTGGCTGGAAAAGACTAAATATCAAGGACTCATTGGGCGAATCGCTCTGGAACTGAAATCGGAACGCTCACTGACATTTCCCCTATCTGAAAGTCTTATACACTCCGGAAATATGACGAAGTCCAAAAAAAACAATTTTTTCAACTTTTTTCAGTTTTACCCCCGTGGGATACATATTCTACCCACACACATTTGGAACTTTCCTGGGGTACCCTCACACATATTATTCCCTCATTTAGTGGAAATTTTCACAAAAAAGTGAAATTTTCAAAAATCCAGAAAATTGGCTGAAAACGACTAAATATCAAGAACTCATTGGGCGAATTGCTCTGGAACTGAAATCGGAATGCTCACTGCCATTTCCCCAATCTGAAAGTCTGACAAACGCCGGAAAAATGACTAAGTCCAAAAAAACATTTTTTCAACTTTTTTCAGTTTTACCCCCGTGGGATACATATTCTACCCACACACATTTGGAACTCTCCTGGGGTACCCTCACACATATTATTCCCTCATTTAGTGGATATTTTCACAAAAAAGTGAAATTTTCAAAAATCCAGAAACTTGGCTGAAAACAACTAAATATCAAGAACTCATTGGGCGAATCGCTCTGGAACTGAAATTGGAATGCTCACTGACATTTCCCCAATCTGAAAGTCTGACAAACACCGGAAAAATGACTAAGTCCAAAAAAACATTTTTTCAACTTTTTGCAGTTTTACCCCCGTGGGATACATATTCTACCCACACACATTTGGAACTCTCCTGGGGTACCCTCACACATATTATTCCCTCATTTAGTGGATATTTTCACAAAAAAGTGAAATTTTCAAAAATCCAGAAAATTGGCTTAAAAAGACTAAATATCAAGGACTCATTGGGCGAATCGCTCTGGAACTGAAATCGAAATGCTCACTGACATTTCCCCTTTCTGAAAGTCTGATAAACGCTGGAAAAATGACTAAGTCTAAAAAAAATTTTTTTTCAACTTTTTTCAATTTTACCCCCGTGGGATATATATTCTACCCACACACATTTGGAACTCTCCTGGGGTACCATCACACATATTATTACTTCATTTAGTGGATATTTTCACAAAAAAGTGAAATTTTCAAAAATCCAGAAAATTGGCTGAAAACGACTAAATATCAAGAACTCATTGGGCGAATCGCTCTGGAAATGAAATCGGAACACTCAATGACATTTCCCCTATCTGAAAGTCTGATAAACGCCGGAAAAATGACTAAGACCAAAAAAAAAATTTTTCAACTTTTTTCAATTTTACCCCGTGGAATATACTGTATATTCTACCGACACTCATTTGGAACTCTCCTGGGGTACCCTCACACATATTATTCCCTCATTTAGTGGATATTTTCACAAAAAAGTGAAATTTTCAAAAATCCAGAAAATTGGCTGAAAAAGACTAAATATCAAGGACTCATTGGGCGAATCGCTCTGGAACTGAAATCGGATAGCTCACTGACATTTCCCCTCTCTGAAAGTCTGATAAACGCAGGAAATATGACTAAGTCCAAAAAAAAAATGTTTTCAACTTTTTTCAATTTTACCCCCTTGGGATATATATTATACCCACACACATTAGGAACTCTCCTGGGGTACCCTCACACATATTATTCCCTCATTTAGTGGATATTTTCACAAAAAAGTGAAATTTTCAAAAATCCAGAAATTTGGCTGAAAAATACTAAATATCAATGACTCATTGGGCAAATCGCTCTGGAACTGAAATCGGAACTCTCACTGACATTTCCCCTATCTGAAAGACTGATAAACGTTGCAAAAATGACTAAGTCCCAAAAAAATTTTTTTTCAACTTTTTTCAATTTTACCCCGTGGGATATATATTCTACCCACACACATTTGGAACTCTCCTGGGGTACCCTCACACATATTATTCCCTCATTTAGTGGATATTTTCAGAAAAAAGTGACATTTTCAAAAATCCAGATAATTGGAAGGACGCATTGGGCGAATCGCTCTGGAACTGAAATCGGAATGCTCACTGATATTTCTCCTATCTGAAAGTCTGATAAACGCTGGAAAAAGGACTAAGTCAAAAAAGAATTTTTTTCAACTTTTTTCAATTTTACCCCGTGGGATATACTGTATATTCTACCCACACTCATTTAGAACTCTCCTAGGGTACCCTCACACATATTATTGCCTCATTTAGTGGATATTTTCACAAAAAAGTGAAATTTTGAAAAATCCAGAAAATTGGCTGAAAATGACTAAATATCAAGGACTCATTGGGCGAATCGCTCTGGAACTGAAATCGGAACACTCACTGACAATTGCCCTATCTGAAAGTCTGATAAACACCGGAAAAATGACTAAGTCCAAAAAAAATTTTTTTTCAACTTTTTTCAATTTGACCCCCATGGGATATATATTCTACCCACACACATTTGGAACTCTCCTGGGGTACCCTCACACATATTATTCCCTCATTTAGTGGATATTTTCACAAAAAAGTGAAATTTTCAAAAATCCATAAAATTGGCTGAAAAAGACTAAATATCAAGGACTCATTGGGCGAATCGCTCTGGAATTGAAATCGGATTGCTCACTGACATTTCCCCTATCTGAAAGTCTGATAAACGCAGGAAATATGACTAAGTCCAAAAAAAAAATGTTTTCAACTTTTTTCAATTTTACCCCCTTGGGATATATATTCTACCCACACACATTTGGAACTCTCCTGGGGTACCCTTACACATATTATTACTTTATTTAGTGGATATTTTCACAAAAAAGTGAAATTTTCAAAAATCCAGAAATTTGGCTGAAAAAGTCTAAATATCAAGGACTCATTGGGCGAATCGCTCTGGAACTGAAATCGGAATGCTCACTGACATTTCCCCTATCTGAAAGTCTGACAAACGCAGGAAAAATGACTAAGACCAAAAAAAAAATTTTTCAACTTTTTTCAATTTTACCCCGTGGGATATACTGTATATTCTACCGACACTCATTTGGAACTCTCCTGGGGTACCCTCACACATATTATTCCCTCATTTAGTGGATATTTTCACAAAAAAGTGAAATTTTCAAAAATCCAGAAAATTGGCTGAAAACGACTAAATATCAAGGACTCATTGGGCGAATCGCTCTGGAACTGAAATCGGAACACTCACTGACATTTGCCCTATCTGAAAGTCTGATAAACACCGGAAAAATGACTAAGTCCAAAAAAAAGTTTTTTTCAACTTTTTTCAGTTTTACCCCGTGGGATACATATTCTACCCACACACATTTGGAACTTTCCTGGGGTACCCTCACACATATTATTCCCTCATTTAGTGGAAATTTTCACAAAAAAGTGAAATTTTCAAAAATCCAGAAAATTGGCTGAAAACGACTAAATATCAAGAACTCATTGGGCGAATTGCTCTGGAACTGAAATCGGAATGCTCACTGCCATTTCCCCAATCTGAAAGTCTGACAAACGCCGGAAAAATGACTAAGTCCAAAAAAACATTTTTTCAACTTTTTTCAGTTTTACCCCCGTGGGATACATATTCTACCCACACACATTTGGAACTCTCCTGGGGTACCCTCACACATATTATTCCCTCATTTAGTGGATATTTTCACAAAAAAGTGAAATTTTCAAAAATCCAGAAAATTGGCTGAAAACAACTAAATATCAAGAACTCATTGGGCGAATCGCTCTGGAACTGAAATTGGAATGCTCACTGACATTTCCCCAATCTGAAAGTCTAACAAACGCCAGAAAAATGACTAAGTCCAAGAAAAACATTTTTTCAACTTTTTCCAGTTTTACCCCCGTGGGATACATATTCTACCCACACACATTTGGAACTCTCCTGGGGTACCATCACACATATTATTACTTCATTTAGTGGATATTTTCACAAAAAAGTGAAATTTTCAAAAATCCAGAAAATTGGCTGAAAACGACTAAATATCAAGAACTCATTGGGCGAATCGCTCTGGAAATGAAATCGGAACACTCAATGACATTTCCCCAATCTGAAAGTCTGACAAACGCCGGAAAAATGACTAAGTCCAAAAAAACATTTTTTCAACTTTTTGCAGTTTTACCCCCGTGGGATACATATTCTACCCACACACATTTGGAACTCTCCTGGGGTACCCTCACACATATTATTCCCTCATTTAGTGGATATTTTCACAAAAAAGTGAAATTTTCAAAAATTCAGAAAATTGGCTGAAAACGACTAAATATCAAGAACTCATTGGGCGAGTCGCTCTGGAACTGAAATCGGTACGCTCACTGACATTTCCCCAATCTGAAAGTCTAACAAACGCCAGAAAAATGACTAAGTCCAAGAAAAACATTTTTTCAACTTTTTCCAGTTTTACCCCCGTGGGATACATATTCTACCCACACACATTTGGAACTCTCCTGGGGTACCCTCACACATATTATTCCCTCATTTAGTGGATATTTTCACAAAAAAGTGAAATTTTCAAAAATCCAGAAAATTGGCTTAAAAAGACTAAATATCAAGGACTCATTGGGCGAATCGCTCTGGAACTGAAATCGAAATGCTCACTGACATTTCCCCTTTCTGAAAGTCTGATAAACGCTGGAAAAATGACTAAGTCTAAAAAAAATTTTTTTTCAACTTTTTTCAATTTTACCCCCGTGGGATATATATTCTACCCACACACATTTGGAACTCTCCTGGGGTACCATCACACATATTATTACTTCATTTAGTGGATATTTTCACAAAAAAGTGAAATTTTCAAAAATCCAGAAAATTGGCTGAAAACGACTAAATATCAAGAACTCATTGGGCGAATCGCTCTGGAAATGAAATCGGAACACTCAATGACATTTCCCCTATCTGAAAGTCTGATAAACGCCGGAAAAATGACTAAGACCAAAAAAAAAATTTTTCAACTTTTTTCAATTTTACCCCGTGGAATATACTGTATATTCTACCGACACTCATTTGGAACTCTCCTGGGGTACCCTCACACATATTATTCCCTCATTTAGTGGATATTTTCACAAAAAAGTGAAATTTTCAAAAATCCAGAAAATTGGCTGAAAAAGACTAAATATCAAGGACTCATTGGACGAATCGCTCTGGAACTGAAATCGGATAGCTCACTGACATTTCCCCTCTCTGAAAGTCTGATAAACGCAGGAAATATGACTAAGTCCAAAAAAAAAATGTTTTCAACTTTTTTCAATTTTACCCCCTTGGGATATATATTATACCCACACACATTAGGAACTCTCCTGGGGTACCCTCACACATATTATTCCCTCATTTAGTGGATATTTTCACAAAAAAGTGAAATTTTCAAAAATCCAGAAATTTGGCTGAAAAATACTAAATATCAATGACTCATTGGGCAAATCGCTCTGGAACTGAAATCGGAACTCTCACTGACATTTCCCCTATCTGAAAGACTGATAAACGTTGCAAAAATGACTAAGTCCCAAAAAAATTTTTTTTCAACTTTTTTCAATTTTACCCCGTGGGATATATATTCTACCCACACACATTTGGAACTCTCCTGGGGTACCCTCACACATATTATTCCCTCATTTAGTGGATATTTTCAGAAAAAAGTGACATTTTCAAAAATCCAGATAATTGGAAGGACGCATTGGGCGAATCGCTCTGGAACTGAAATCGGAATGCTCACTGATATTTCTCCTATCTGAAAGTCTGATAAACGCTGGAAAAAGGACTAAGTCAAAAAAGAATTTTTTTCAACTTTTTTCAATTTTACCCCGTGGGATATACTGTATATTCTACCCACACTCATTTAGAACTCTCCTAGGGTACCCTCACACATATTATTGCCTCATTTAGTGGATATTTTCACAAAAAAGTGAAATTTTGAAAAATCCAGAAAATTGGCTGAAAATGACTAAATATCAAGGACTCATTGGGCGAATCGCTCTGGAACTGAAATCGGAACACTCACTGACATTTGCCCTATCTGAAAGTCTGATAAACACCGGAAAAATGACTAAGTCCAAAAAAAATTTTTTTTCAACTTTTTTCAATTTTACCCCCATGGGATATATATTCTACCCACACACATTTGGAACTCTCCTGGGGTACCCTCACACATATTATTCCCTCATTTAGTGGATATTTTCACAAAAAAGTGAAATTTTCAAAAATCCAGAAAATTGGCTGAAAAAGACTAAATATCAAGGACTCATTGGGCGAATCGCTCTGGAATTGAAATCGGATTGCTCACTGACATTTCCCCTATCTGAAAGTCTGATAAACGCAGGAAATATGACTAAGTCCAAAAAAAAAATGTTTTCAACTTTTTTCAATTTTACCCCCTTGGGATATATATTCTACCCACACACATTTGGAACTCTCCTGGGGTACCCTTACACATATTATTACTTTATTTAGTGGATATTTTCACAAAAAAGTGAAATTTTCAAAAATCCAGAAATTTGGCTGAAAAAGTCTAAATATCAAGGACTCATTGGGCGAATCGCTCTGGAACTGAAATCGGAATGCTCACTGACATTTCCCCTATCTGAAAGTCTGACAAACGCAGGAAAAATGACTAAGTCCAAAAAAAAAATGTTTTCAACTTTTTCAATTTTACCCCCGTGGGATATATATTCTACCCACACACATTTGGAACTCTCCTGGGGTACCCTCACACATATTATTCCCTAATTTAGTGGATATTTTCACAAAAAAGTGACATTTTCAAAAATCCAGAAAATTAGCTGAAAAAGACTAAATATCAAGGACTCATTGGGCGAATCACTCTGGAATTGAAATCGGATTGCTCACTGACATTTCCCCTATCTGAAAGTCTGATAAACGCAGGAAATATGACTAAGTCCAAAAAAAAAATGTTTTCAACTTTTTTCAATTTTACCCCCTTGGGATATATATTCTACCCACACACATTTGGAACTCTCCTGGGGTACCCTTACACATATTATTACTTTATTTAGTGGATATTTTCACAAAAAAGTGAAATTTTCAAAAATCCAGAAATTTGGCTGAAAAAGTCTAAATATCAAGGACTCATTGGGCGAATCGCTCTGGAACTGAAATCGGAATGCTCACTGACATTTCCCCTATCTGAAAGTCTGACAAACGCAGGAAAAATGACTAAGTCCAAAAAAAAAATGTTTTCAACTTTTTCAATTTTACCCCCGTGGGATATATATTCTACCCACACACATTTGGAACTCTCCTGGGGTACCCTCACACATATTATTCCCTAATTTAGTGGATATTTTCACAAAAAAGTGACATTTTCAAAAATCCAGAAAATTAGCTGAAAAAGACTAAATATCAAGGACTCATTGGGCGAATCACTCTGGAACTGAAATCGGAACACTCACTGACATTTCCCCTATCTGAAAGTCTGATAAACGCCGGAAAAATGACTAAGACCAAAAAAAAAATTTTTCAACTTTTTTCAATTTTACCCCGTGGGATATACTGTATATTCTACCGACACTCATTTGGAACTCTCCTGGGGTACCCTCACACATATTATTCCCTCATTTAGTGGATATTTTCACAAAAAAGTGAAATTTTCACAAATCCAGAAAATTGGCTGAAAACGACTAAATATCAAGGACTCATTGGGCGAATCGCTCTGGAACTGAAATCGGAACACTCACTGACATTTGCCCTATCTGAAAGTCTGATAAACACCGGAAAAATGACTAAGTCCAAAAAAAAGTTTTTTTCAACTTTTTTCAGTTTTACCCCGTGGGATATATATTCTACCAACACACATTTGGAACTCTCCTGGGGTACCCTCACACATGTTATTCCCTCATTTAGTGGATATTTTCACAAAAAAAGTGAAATGTTAAAAAATCCAGAAAATTGGCTGGAAAAGACTAAATATCAAGGACTCATTGGGCGAATCGCTCTGGAACTGAAATCGCAACGCTCACTGACATTTCCCCTATCTGAAAGTCTTATACACTCCGGAAATATGACGAAGTCCAAAAAAAACAATTTTTTCAACTTTTTTCAGTTTTACCCCCGTGGGATACATATTCTACCCACACACATTTGGAACTTTCCTGGGGTACCCTCACACATATTATTCCCTCATTTAGTGGAAATTTTCACAAAAAAGTGAAATTTTCAAAAATCCAGAAAATTGGCTGAAAACGACTAAATATCAAGAACTCATTGGGCGAATTGCTCTGGAACTGAAATCGGAATGCTCACTGCCATTTCCCCAATCTGAAAGTCTGACAAACGCCGGAAAAATGACTAAGTCCAAAAAAACATTTTTTCAACTTTTTTCAGTTTTACCCCCGTGGGATACATATTCTACCCACACACATTTGGAACTCTCCTGGGGTACCCTCACACATATTATTCCCTCATTTAGTGGATATTTTCACAAAAAAGTGAAATTTTCAAAAATCCAGAAAATTGGCTGAAAACAACTAAATATCAAGAACTCATTGGGCGAATCGCTCTGGAACTGAAATTGGAATGCTCACTGACATTTCCCCAATCTGAAAGTCTAACAAACGCCAGAAAAATGACTAAGTCCAAGAAAAACATTTTTTCAACTTTTTCCAGTTTTACCCCCGTGGGATACATATTCTACCCACACACATTTGGAACTCTCCTGGGGTACCATCACACATATTATTACTTCATTTAGTGGATATTTTCACAAAAAAGTGAAATTTTCAAAAATCCAGAAAATTGGCTGAAAACGACTAAATATCAAGAACTCATTGGGCGAATCGCTCTGGAAATGAAATCGGAACACTCAATGACATTTCCCCAATCTGAAAGTCTGACAAACGCCGGAAAAATGACTAAGTCCAAAAAAACATTTTTTCAACTTTTTGCAGTTTTACCCCCGTGGGATACATATTCTACCCACACACATTTGGAACTCTCCTGGGGTACCCTCACACATATTATTCCCTCATTTAGTGGATATTTTCACAAAAAAGTGAAATTTTCAAAAATTCAGAAAATTGGCTGAAAACGACTAAATATCAAGAACTCATTGGGCGAGTCGCTCTGGAACTGAAATCGGTACGCTCACTGACATTTCCCCAATCTGAAAGTCTAACAAACGCCAGAAAAATGACTAAGTCCAAGAAAAACATTTTTTCAACTTTTTCCAGTTTTACCCCCGTGGGATACATATTCTACCCACACACATTTGGAACTCTCCTGGGGTACCCTCACACATATTATTCCCTCATTTAGTGGATATTTTCACAAAAAAGTGAAATTTTCAAAAATCCAGAAAATTGGCTTAAAAAGACTAAATATCAAGGACTCATTGGGCGAATCGCTCTGGAACTGAAATCGAAATGCTCACTGACATTTCCCCTTTCTGAAAGTCTGATAAACGCTGGAAAAATGACTAAGTCTAAAAAAAATTTTTTTTCAACTTTTTTCAATTTTACCCCCGTGGGATATATATTCTACCCACACACATTTGGAACTCTCCTGGGGTACCATCACACATATTATTACTTCATTTAGTGGATATTTTCACAAAAAAGTGAAATTTTCAAAAATCCAGAAAATTGGCTGAAAACGACTAAATATCAAGAACTCATTGGGCGAATCGCTCTGGAAATGAAATCGGAACACTCAATGACATTTCCCCTATCTGAAAGTCTGATAAACGCCGGAAAAATGACTAAGACCAAAAAAAAAATTTTTCAACTTTTTTCAATTTTACCCCGTGGAATATACTGTATATTCTACCGACACTCATTTGGAACTCTCCTGGGGTACCCTCACACATATTATTCCCTCATTTAGTGGATATTTTCACAAAAAAGTGAAATTTTCAAAAATCCAGAAAATTGGCTGAAAAAGACTAAATATCAAGGACTCATTGGACGAATCGCTCTGGAACTGAAATCGGATAGCTCACTGACATTTCCCCTCTCTGAAAGTCTGATAAACGCAGGAAATATGACTAAGTCCAAAAAAAAAATGTTTTCAACTTTTTTCAATTTTACCCCCTTGGGATATATATTATACCCACACACATTAGGAACTCTCCTGGGGTACCCTCACACATATTATTCCCTCATTTAGTGGATATTTTCACAAAAAAGTGAAATTTTCAAAAATCCAGAAATTTGGCTGAAAAATACTAAATATCAATGACTCATTGGGCAAATCGCTCTGGAACTGAAATCGGAACTCTCACTGACATTTCCCCTATCTGAAAGACTGATAAACGTTGCAAAAATGACTAAGTCCCAAAAAAATTTTTTTTCAACTTTTTTCAATTTTACCCCGTGGGATATATATTCTACCCACACACATTTGGAACTCTCCTGGGGTACCCTCACACATATTATTCCCTCATTTAGTGGATATTTTCAGAAAAAAGTGACATTTTCAAAAATCCAGATAATTGGAAGGACGCATTGGGCGAATCGCTCTGGAACTGAAATCGGAATGCTCACTGATATTTCTCCTATCTGAAAGTCTGATAAACGCTGGAAAAAGGACTAAGTCAAAAAAGAATTTTTTTCAACTTTTTTCAATTTTACCCCGTGGGATATACTGTATATTCTACCCACACTCATTTAGAACTCTCCTAGGGTACCCTCACACATATTATTGCCTCATTTAGTGGATATTTTCACAAAAAAGTGAAATTTTGAAAAATCCAGAAAATTGGCTGAAAATGACTAAATATCAAGGACTCATTGGGCGAATCGCTCTGGAACTGAAATCGGAACACTCACTGACATTTGCCCTATCTGAAAGTCTGATAAACACCGGAAAAATGACTAAGTCCAAAAAAAATTTTTTTTCAACTTTTTTCAATTTTACCCCCATGGGATATATATTCTACCCACACACATTTGGAACTCTCCTGGGGTACCCTCACACATATTATTCCCTCATTTAGTGGATATTTTCACAAAAAAGTGAAATTTTCAAAAATCCAGAAAATTGGCTGAAAAAGACTAAATATCAAGGACTCATTGGGCGAATCGCTCTGGAATTGAAATCGGATTGCTCACTGACATTTCCCCTATCTGAAAGTCTGATAAACGCAGGAAATATGACTAAGTCCAAAAAAAAAATGTTTTCAACTTTTTTCAATTTTACCCCCTTGGGATATATATTCTACCCACACACATTTGGAACTCTCCTGGGGTACCCTTACACATATTATTACTTTATTTAGTGGATATTTTCACAAAAAAGTGAAATTTTCAAAAATCCAGAAATTTGGCTGAAAAAGTCTAAATATCAAGGACTCATTGGGCGAATCGCTCTGGAACTGAAATCGGAATGCTCACTGACATTTCCCCTATCTGAAAGTCTGACAAACGCAGGAAAAATGACTAAGTCCAAAAAAAAAATGTTTTCAACTTTTTCAATTTTACCCCCGTGGGATATATATTCTACCCACACACATTTGGAACTCTCCTGGGGTACCCTCACACATATTATTCCCTAATTTAGTGGATATTTTCACAAAAAAGTGACATTTTCAAAAATCCAGAAAATTAGCTGAAAAAGACTAAATATCAAGGACTCATTGGGCGAATCACTCTGGAATTGAAATCGGATTGCTCACTGACATTTCCCCTATCTGAAAGTCTGATAAACGCAGGAAATATGACTAAGTCCAAAAAAAAAATGTTTTCAACTTTTTTCAATTTTACCCCCTTGGGATATATATTCTACCCACACACATTTGGAACTCTCCTGGGGTACCCTTACACATATTATTACTTTATTTAGTGGATATTTTCACAAAAAAGTGAAATTTTCAAAAATCCAGAAATTTGGCTGAAAAAGTCTAAATATCAAGGACTCATTGGGCGAATCGCTCTGGAACTGAAATCGGAATGCTCACTGACATTTCCCCTATCTGAAAGTCTGACAAACGCAGGAAAAATGACTAAGTCCAAAAAAAAAATGTTTTCAACTTTTTCAATTTTACCCCCGTGGGATATATATTCTACCCACACACATTTGGAACTCTCCTGGGGTACCCTCACACATATTATTCCCTAATTTAGTGGATATTTTCACAAAAAAGTGACATTTTCAAAAATCCAGAAAATTAGCTGAAAAAGACTAAATATCAAGGACTCATTGGGCGAATCACTCTGGAACTGAAATCGGAACACTCACTGACATTTCCCCTATCTGAAAGTCTGATAAACGCCGGAAAAATGACTAAGACCAAAAAAAAAATTTTTCAACTTTTTTCAATTTTACCCCGTGGGATATACTGTATATTCTACCGACACTCATTTGGAACTCTCCTGGGGTACCCTCACACATATTATTCCCTCATTTAGTGGATATTTTCACAAAAAAGTGAAATTTTCAAAAATCCAGAAAATTGGCTGAAAACGACTAAATATCAAGGACTCATTGGGCGAATCGCTCTGGAACTGAAATCGGAACACTCACTGACATTTGCCCTATCTGAAAGTCTGATAAACACCGGAAAAATGACTAAGTCCAAAAAAAAGTTTTTTTCAACTTTTTTCAGTTTTACCCCGTGGGATATATATTCTACCAACACACATTTGGAACTCTCCTGGGGTACCCTCACACATGTTATTCCCTCATTTAGTGGATATTTTCACAAAAAAAGTGAAATGTTAAAAAATCCAGAAAATTGGCTGGAAAAGACTAAATATCAAGGACTCATTGGGCGAATCGCTCTGGAACTGAAATCGCAACGCTCACTGACATTTCCCCTATCTGAAAGTCTTATACACTCCGGAAATATGACGAAGTCCAAAAAAAACAATTTTTTCAACTTTTTTCAGTTTTACCCCCGTGGGATACATATTCTACCCACACACATTTGGAACTTTCCTGGGGTACCCTCACACATATTATTCCCTCATTTAGTGGAAATTTTCACAAAAAAGTGAAATTTTCAAAAATCCAGAAAATTGGCTGAAAACGACTAAATATCAAGAACTCATTGGGCGAATTGCTCTGGAACTGAAATCGGAATGCTCACTGCCATTTCCCCAATCTGAAAGTCTGACAAACGCCGGAAAAATGACTAAGTCCAAAAAAACATTTTTTCAACTTTTTTCAGTTTTACCCCCGTGGGATACATATTCTACCCACACACATTTGGAACTCTCCTGGGGTACCCTCACACATATTATTCCCTCATTTAGTGGATATTTTCACAAAAAAGTGAAATTTTCAAAAATCCAGAAAATTGGCTGAAAACAACTAAATATCAAGAACTCATTGGGCGAATCGCTCTGGAACTGAAATTGGAATGCTCACTGACATTTCCCCAATCTGAAAGTCTAACAAACGCCAGAAAAATGACTAAGTCCAAGAAAAACATTTTTTCAACTTTTTCCAGTTTTACCCCCGTGGGATACATATTCTACCCACACACATTTGGAACTCTCCTGGGGTACCATCACACATATTATTACTTCATTTAGTGGATATTTTCACAAAAAAGTGAAATTTTCAAAAATCCAGAAAATTGGCTGAAAACGACTAAATATCAAGAACTCATTGGGCGAATCGCTCTGGAAATGAAATCGGAACACTCAATGACATTTCCCCAATCTGAAAGTCTGACAAACGCCGGAAAAATGACTAAGTCCAAAAAAACATTTTTTCAACTTTTTGCAGTTTTACCCCCGTGGGATACATATTCTACCCACACACATTTGGAACTCTCCTGGGGTACCCTCACACATATTATTCCCTCATTTAGTGGATATTTTCACAAAAAAGTGAAATTTTCAAAAATTCAGAAAATTGGCTGAAAACGACTAAATATCAAGAACTCATTGGGCGAGTCGCTCTGGAACTGAAATCGGTACGCTCACTGACATTTCCCCAATCTGAAAGTCTAACAAACGCCAGAAAAATGACTAAGTCCAAGAAAAACATTTTTTCAACTTTTTCCAGTTTTACCCCCGTGGGATACATATTCTACCCACACACATTTGGAACTCTCCTGGGGTACCCTCACACATATTATTCCCTCATTTAGTGGATATTTTCACAAAAAAGTGAAATTTTCAAAAATCCAGAAAATTGGCTTAAAAAGACTAAATATCAAGGACTCATTGGGCGAATCGCTCTGGAACTGAAATCGAAATGCTCACTGACATTTCCTCTTTCTGAAAGTCTGATAAACGCTGGAAAAATGACTAAGTCTAAAAAAAATTTTTTTTCAACTTTTTTCAATTTTACCCCCGTGGGATATATATTCTACCCACACACATTTGGAACTCTCCTGGGGTACCATCACACATATTATTACTTCATTTAGTGGATATTTTCACAAAAAAGTGAAATTTTCAAAAATCCAGAAAATTGGCTGAAAACGACTAAATATCAAGAACTCATTGGGCGAATCGCTCTGGAAATGAAATCGGAACACTCAATGACATTTCCCCTATCTGAAAGTCTGATAAACGCCGGAAAAATGACTAAGACCAAAAAAAAAATTTTTCAACTTTTTTCAATTTTACCCCGTGGAATATACTGTATATTCTACCGACACTCATTTGGAACTCTCCTGGGGTACCCTCACACATATTATTCCCTCATTTAGTGGATATTTTCACAAAAAAGTGAAATTTTCAAAAATCCAGAAAATTGGCTGAAAAAGACTAAATATCAAGGACTCATTGGACGAATCGCTCTGGAACTGAAATCGGATAGCTCACTGACATTTCCCCTCTCTGAAAGTCTGATAAACGCAGGAAATATGACTAAGTCCAAAAAAAAAATGTTTTCAACTTTTTTCAATTTTACCCCCTTGGGATATATATTATACCCACACACATTAGGAACTCTCCTGGGGTACCCTCACACATATTATTCCCTCATTTAGTGGATATTTTCACAAAAAAGTGAAATTTTCAAAAATCCAGAAATTTGGCTGAAAAATACTAAATATCAATGACTCATTGGGCAAATCGCTCTGGAACTGAAATCGGAACTCTCACTGACATTTCCCCTATCTGAAAGACTGATAAACGTTGCAAAAATGACTAAGTCCCAAAAAAATTTTTTTTCAACTTTTTTCAATTTTACCCCGTGGGATATATATTCTACCCACACACATTTGGAACTCTCCTGGGGTACCCTCACACATATTATTCCCTCATTTAGTGGATATTTTCACAAAAAAGTGACATTTTCAAAAATCCAGATAATTGGAAGGACGCATTGGGCGAATCGCTCTGGAACTGAAATCGGAATGCTCACTGATATTTCTCCTATCTGAAAGTCTGATAAACGCTGGAAAAAGGACTAAGTCAAAAAAGAATTTTTTTCAACTTTTTTCAATTTTACCCCGTGGGATATACTGTATATTCTACCCACACTCATTTAGAACTCTCCTAGGGTACCCTCACACATATTATTGCCTCATTTAGTGGATATTTTCACAAAAAAGTGAAATTTTGAAAAATCCAGAAAATTGGCTGAAAATGACTAAATATCAAGGACTCATTGGGCGAATCGCTCTGGAACTGAAATCGGAACACTCACTGACATTTGCCCTATCTGAAAGTCTGATAAACACCGGAAAAATGACTAAGTCCAAAAAAAATTTTTTTTCAACTTTTTTCAATTTTACCCCCATGGGATATATATTCTACCCACACACATTTGGAACTCTCCTGGGGTACCCTCACACATATTATTCCCTCATTTAGTGGATATTTTCACAAAAAAGTGAAATTTTCAAAAATCCAGAAAATTGGCTGAAAAAGACTAAATATCAAGGACTCATTGGGCGAATCGCTCTGGAATTGAAATCGGATTGCTCACTGACATTTCCCCTATCTGAAAGTCTGATAAACGCAGGAAATATGACTAAGTCCAAAAAAAAAATGTTTTCAACTTTTTTCAATTTTACCCCCTTGGGATATATATTCTACCCACACACATTTGGAACTCTCCTGGGGTACCCTTACACATAATATTACTTTATTTAGTGGATATTTTCACAAAAAAGTGAAATTTTCAAAAATCCAGAAATTTGGCTGAAAAAGTCTAAATATCAAGGACTCATTGGGCGAATCGCTCTGGAACTGAAATCGGAATGCTCACTGACATTTCCCCTATCTGAAAGTCTGACAAACGCAGGAAAAATGACTAAGTCCAAAAAAAAAATGTTTTCAACTTTTTCAATTTTACCCCCGTGGGATATATATTCTACCCACACACATTTGGAACTCTCCTGGGGTACCCTCACACATATTATTCCCTAATTTAGTGGATATTTTCACAAAAAAGTGACATTTTCAAAAATCTAGAAAATTAGCTGAAAAAGACTAAATATCAAGGACTCATTGGGCGAATCACTCTGGAACTGAAATCGGAACACTCACTGACATTTCCCCTATCTGAAAGTCTGATAAACGCCGGAAAAATGACTAAGACCAAGAAAAAAATTTTTCAACTTTTTTCAATTTTACCCCGTGGGATATACTGTATATTCTACCGACACTCATTTGGAACTCTCCTGGGGTACCCTCACACATATTATTCCCTCATTTAGTGGATATTTTCACAAAAAAGTGAAATTTTCAAAAATCCAGAAAATTGGCTGAAAACGACTAAATATCAAGGACTCATTGGGCGAATCGCTCTGGAACTGAAATCGGAACACTCACTGACATTTGCCCTATCTGAAAGTCTGATAAACACCGGAAAAATGACTAAGTCCAAAAAAAATTTTTTTTCAACTTTTTTCAATTTTACCCCCGTGGGATATATATTCTACCCACACACATTTGGAACTCTCCTGGGGTACCCTCACACATATTATTCCCTCATTTAGTGGATATTTTCACAAAAAAGTGAAATTTTCAAAAATCCAGAAAATTGGCTGAAAAAGACTAAATATCAAGGACTCATTGGGCGAATCGCTCTGGAACTGAAATCGGAATGCTCTCTGACATTTCCCCTATCTGAAAGTCTGACAAACGCAGGAAAAATGACTAAGTCCAAAAAAAAAATGTTTTCAACTTTTTTCAATTTTACCCCCGTGGGATATATATTCTACCCACACACATTTGGAACTCTCCTGGGGAACCCTCACACATATTATTCCCTCATTTAGTGGATATTTTCACAAAAAAGTGAAATTTTCAAAAATCCTGAAATTGGCTGAAATCGACTAAATATCAAGGACTCATTGGGCGAATCACTGTGGAACTGAATTCAGAACTCTCACTGACATTTGCCCTATCTGAAAGTCTGATAAACGCCGGAAAAATTACTAAGTCCAAAAAAAAATTTTTTTCAACATTTTCCAATTTTACCCACGTGGGATATATATTCTACCCACACACATTTGGAACTCTCCTGGGGTACCCTCACACATATTATTCCCTCATTTAGTGGATATTTTCACAATAAGTGAAATTTTCAAAAATTCAGAAAATTGGCTGAAGACGACTAAATATCAAGGACTCATTGGGCGAATCGCTCTGGAAATGAAATCGGAACGCTCACTGACATTTCCCCTATCTGAAAGTCTGATAAACGCCGGAAAAATGACTAAGTCCAAAAAAAAATTTTTCAACTTTTTTCTATTTTACCCCCGTGGGATATATATTCTACCCACACACATTTGGAAATCTCCTTGGGTACCCTCACACACATTATTCCCTCATTTAGTGGATATTTTCACAAAAAGGAGAAATTATCAAAAATCCAAAAAATTGGCTGAAAACGACTAAATATCAAGGACTCATTGGGCGAATCGCTCTGTAACTGAAATCGGAACGTTCACTGACATTTCCCCTATCTGAAAGTCTGATAAACGCCGGGAAAATGACTAAGTCCAACAAAAAATTTTTTTTTCAACTTTTTTCAATTTTAACCCTGTGGGATATATATTCTACCCACACACATTTGTACCTCTCCTAGCGTACCGTCACACATATTATTCCCTCATTTAGTGGATATTTTCACAAAAAAGTGAAATTTTCAAAAATCCATAAAATTGGCTGAAAACGACTAAATATCAAGGACTCATTGGGCGTATCGCTCTGGAACTGCAATCGGAATGCTCACTGACATTTCCTCTATCTGAAAGTCTGATAAACGCCGGAAAAATGACTAATTCCAAAAGAAAACTTTTTCAACTTTTTTCAATTTTACCCCCCGTGGGATATATATTCTACCCACACACATTTGGAACTCTCCTGGGGTACCCTCACACATATTATTCCCTCATTTAGTGGATATTTTCACAAAAAAGTAAAATTTTCAAAAATCCAAAATATTGGCTGAAAACGACTAAATATGAAGGACTCATTGGGCGAATCGCTCTGTAACTGAAATCGGAACGCTCACTGACATTTCCCCTATCTGAAAGTCTGATAAACGCCGGAAAAATGACTAAGTCCAAAAAAATATTTTTTTCAACTTTTTTCAATTTTACCCCGTGGGATATATATTCTACCCACACACATTTGGAACTCTCCTGGGGTACCCTCACACATATTATTCCCTCATTTAGTGGATATTTTCACAAAAGAGTGAAATTTTCAAAAATCAGGAAAATTGGCTGAAAACGACTAAATATCAAGGACTCATTGGGCGAATCGCTCTGGAACTGAAATTGGAACTCTCACTGACATTTGGAACTCTCCTGGGGTACCCTCACACATATTATTCCCTCATTTAGAGGATATTTTCACAAAAAAAGTGAAATTTTCAAAAATCCAGAAAATTGGCTGAAAACGACTAAATATCAAGGACTCATTGGGCGAATCGCTCTGGAACTGAAATCGGAATGCTCACTGACATTTCCCCTATCTGAAAGTCTGATAAACGCTGGAGAAATGACTAAGTCAAAGAAATTTTTTTTTTCAATTTTACCCCCGTGGGATATATATTCTACCCGCACACATTTGGAACTCTCCTGGGGTACCCTCACACATATTATTCCCTCATTTAGTGGATATTTTCACAAAAAAAGTGAAATTTTCAAAAATCCATAAAATTTGCTGAAAACGACTAAATATCAAGGACTCATTGGGAGAATCACTCTGGAACTGAAATCAGAACGCTCACTCCCTAGCTCACTCCCTATCTGAAAGTCTGATAAATGCCGTAAAAATGATTAAGTCCAAAAAAAAATTTTTTTCAACTTTTTTCAATTTTTCACCTGTGGGATATATATTCTACCCACACACATTTGGAACTCTCCTGGGGAACCCTCACACATATTATTCCCTCATTTAGAGGATATTTTCCCAAAAAAATTGACATTTTCAAAAATCCATAAAATTGGCTGAAAACGACTAAATATCAAGGACTCATTGGGCGAATCGCTCTGGAATTGAAATCGGAACGCTCACTGACATTTGGAACTCTCCTGGGGTACCCTCACACATATTTTCCCTCATTTAGAGGATATTTTCACAAAAAAAGTGAAATTTTCAAAAATCCAGAAAATTGGCTGAAAACGACTAAATATCAAGGACTCATTGGGCGAATCGCTCTGGAACTGAAATTAGAACGCTCAATCCCTAGCTCACTCCCTAACTGAAAGTGTGATAAACGCCGGGAAAATGACTAAGTCCAAAAAAAAATTTTTTTCATCTTTTTTCAATTTTACCCCCGTGGCATATATATTCTACCCACACACATTTGGAACTCTCCTGGGGTACCCTCACACATATTATTCCCTCATTTAGAGGATATTTTCACAAAAAAAGTGACATTTTCAAAAATCCATAAAATTGGCTGAAAACGACTAAATATCAAGGACTCATTGGGCGAATCGCTCTGGAACTGAAATCGGAATGCTCACTGACATTTCCCCTATCTGAAAGTCTGATAAACGCTGGAAAAATGACTAAGTCAAAGAAAAATTTTTTTTCAATTTTGCCCCCGTGGGATATATATTCTACCCGCACACATTTGGAACTCTCCTGGGGTACCCTCACACATATTATTCCCTCATTTAGTGGATATTTTCAAAAAAAAAGTGAAATTTTCAAAAATCCATAAAATTTGCTGAAAAAGACTAAATATGTAGGACTCATTGGGCGAATCACTCTGGAACTGAAATCGGAACGCTCACTCCCTAGCTCACTCCCTATCTGAAAGTCTGATAAACGCCGTAAAAATGATTAAGTCTAAAAAAAATTTTTTTTTTAAACTTTTATCAATTTTAACCCTGTGGGATATATATTCTACCCACACACATTTGTAGCTCTCCTGGCGTACCCTCACACATATTATTCCCTCATTTAGTGGATATTTTCACAAAAAAGTGAAATCTTCAAAAATCCAGAAAATTGGCTGAAAACGACTAAATATCAAGGTCTCATTGGGCGTATCGCTCTGGAACTGAAATCGGAATGCTCACTGACATTTCCCCTATCTGAAAGTCAGATAAACGCCAGAAAAATGACTAATTCCAAAAAAAAAACTTTTTCAACTTTTTTCAATTTTCCCCCCGTGGGATATATATTCTACCCACACACATTTGGAACTCTCCTGGGGTACCCTCACACATATTATTCGCTCATTTAGTGGATATTTTCACAAAAAAGTTAAATTTTCAAAAATCCAAAATATTGGCTGAAAACGAATAAATATCAAGGACTCATTTGGCAAATCGCTCTGGAACTGAAATTGGAACGCTCACTGACATTTGCCCTATCTGAAAGTCTGATCAACGCCGGAAAAATGACTAAGTCCAAAAAAAAATTTTTTTAAACTTTTTTCAATTTTACCCCCGTGGGATATATATTCTACCCACACACATTTGGAACTCTCCTGGGGAACCCTCACACATATTATTCCCTCATTTAGTGGATATTTTCACAAAAAAAGTGAAATTTTCAAAAATAAAAGTATTGGCTGAAAAAGACTAAATATCAAGGACTCATTGGGCGAATCACTCTGGAACTGAAATCGCAACTCTCACTCCGTAGCTCACTCCCTATCTGAAAGTCTGATAAACGCCGGGAAAATGAATAAGTCCAAAAGAAAATTTTTTTTCACTTATTTCAATTTTACCCCCGTGGGATATATATTCTACCCACACACATTTGGAACTCTCCTGGGGTACTCTCATACATATTATTCCCTCATTTAGTGGATATTTTCACAAAAAAGTGAAATTTTCAAAAATCCAGAAAATTGGCTGAAAACGACCAAATATCAAGGACTCATTGGGCGAATCGCTCTGGAACTGAAATCGGAATGCTCACTGACATTTCCCCTATCTGAAAATCTGATAAACGCCGGAAAAATGACTAAGTCCAAAAGAAAATTTTTTTTCACTTATTTCAATTTTACCCCCGTGGGATATATATTCTACCCACACACATTTGGAACTCTCCTGGGGAACCGTCACACATATTATCGCCTTATTTAGTGGATATTTTCACAAAAAAAGTGAAATTTTCAAAAATACAAAGTATTGGCCGAAAACGACTAAATATCAAGGACTCATTGGGCGAATCACTCTGGAACTGAAATCAGAACGATCACTGACATTTCCCCTATCTGAAAGTCTGATAAACGCCGGAAAAATGACTAAGTCCAAAAAAAATTATTTTTTTTCAACTTTTTTCAATTTTAACCCTGTGGGATATATATTCTACCCAAACACATTTGTAGCTCTGCTGGCGCACCCTCACACATATTATTCCCTCATTTAGTGGATATTTTCACAAAAAATGTGAAATTTTCAAAAATCCAAAGTATTGGCTGAAAACGACTAAATATCAAGGACTCATTGGGCGAATCGCTCTGGAACTGAAATTGGAACGTTCACTGACATTTCCCCTATCTGAAAGTCTGATAAACGCCGGAAAAATGACTAAGTCTAAAAAAAAAATTTTTTCAACTTTTTTCAATTTTACCCCCGTGGGACATATATTCTACCCACACACATTTGGAACTCTCCTGGGGTACCCTCACACATATTATTCCCTCATTTAGTGGATATTTTCACAAAAAAGTTAAATTTTCAAAAATCCAAAATATTGGCTGAAAACGACTAAATATCAAGGACTCATTGGGCGAATCACTCTGGAACTGAAATGGGAACGCTCACTCCCTAGCTGACTCCCTATCTGAAAGTCTGATAAACGCAGGAAAAATGACTAAGTCTAAAAAAAAAATTTTTTCAAATTTTTTCAATTTTACCCCCGTGGGACATATATTCTACCCACACACATTTGGAACTCTCCTGGGGTACCCTCACACATATTATTCCCTCATTTAGTGGATATTTTCACAAAAAAGTGAAATTTTCAAAAATCCAGAAAATTGGCTGAAAACGACTAAATATCAAGGACTCATTGGGCGAATCACTCTGTAACTGAAATCGGAATGCTCACTGACATTTCCCCTATCTGAAAGTCTGATAAACGCCGGAAAAATGACTAAGTCCAAAAAAAAAATTTTTTAAACTTTTTTAAATTTTACCCCGTGGGATATATATTCTACCCACACACATTTGGAACTCTCCCGGGGTACCCTCACACATATTATTCCCTCATTTAGTGGATATTTTCACAAAAAAGTGAAATTTTCAAAAATCCAGAAAATTGGCTGAAAACGACTAAATATCAAGGACTCATTGGGCGAATCACTCTGGAACTGAAATCGGAACGCTCACTCCCTAGCTGACTCCCTATCTGAAAGTCTGATAAACGCCGGAAAAATGACTAAGTCTAAAAAAAAAATTTTTTCAACTTTTTTCAATTTTACCCCCGTGGGACATATATTCTACCCACACACATTTGGAACTCTCCTGGGGTACCCTCACACATATTATTCCCTCATTTAGTGGATATTTTCACAAAAAAGTTAAATTTTCAAAAATCCAAAATATTGGCTGAAAACGACTAAATATCAAGGACTCATTGGGCGAATCACTCTGGAACTGAAATCGGAACGCTCACTCCCTATCTGAAAGTCTGGTAAACGCCGGAAAAATGACTAAGTCCAAAAAAAAAAAATTTTCAACTTTTTTCAATTTTACCCCCCGTGGGATATTTATTCTACCCACACACATTTGGAACTCTCCTGGGGTACCATCACACATATTATTCCCTCATTTAGTGGATATTTTCACAAAAAAGTTAAATTTTCAAAAATCCAAAATATTGGCTGAAAACGACTAAATATCAAGGACTCATTGGGCGAATCACTCTGGAACTGAAATCGGAACGCTCACTGACATTTGCCATATCTGAAAGTCTGATAAACGCCGGAAAAATGACTAAGTTCAAAAAAAAATTTTTTTTCAACTTTTTTCAATTTTAAACCTGTGGGATATAGACTCTACCCACACACATTTGGAGCTCTCCTGGCGTACCCTCACACATATTATTCCCTCATTTAGTGGATATTTTCACAAAAAAAGTGAAATTTTCAAAAATCCAGAAAATTGGCTGAAAACGACTAAATATCAAGGACTCATTGGGCGAATCGCTCTGGAACTGAAATCGGAACACTCACTGACATTTGCCCTATCTGAAAGTCTGATAAACGCCGGAAAAATGACTAAGTCCAAAAAAACCTTTTTTTCAACTTTTTTCAATTTTACCCCCGTGGGATATATATTCTACCCACACACATTTGGAGCTCTCCTGGCGTACCCTCACGCATATTATTCCCTCATTTAGTGGATATTTTCACAAAAAAGTGAAATTTTCAAAAATCCAGAAAATTGGCTGAAAACGACTAAATATCCAGGACTCATTGGGCGAATCACTCTGGAACTGAAATCGGAACGCTCACTCCCTAGCTCACTCCCTATCTGAAAGTCTGATAAACGCCGGGAAAATGACTAAGTCCAAAAGAAAATTTTTTTACACTTCTTTCAATTTTACCCCCGTGGGATATATATTCTACCCACACACATTTGGAACTCTCCTGGGGTACCCTCACACATATTATTCCCTCATTTAGTGGATATTTTCACAAAAAAGTGAAATTTTCAAAAATCCAGAAAATTGGCTGAAAACTACTAAATATCAAGGACTCATTGGGCGAATCTCTCTGGAACTGAAATCGGAACGCTCACTGACATTTCCCCTATCTGAAAGTCTGATAAACGCCGGAAAAATGACTAATTCCAAAAAAAAAAAAATTTCAACTTTTTTCAATTTTACCCCTCGTGGGATATATATTCTACCCACACACATTTGGAACTCTCCTGAGGAACCCTCACACATATTATTTCCTCATTTAGTGGATATTTTCACAAAAAAAGTGAAATTTTCAAAAATCCAAAATATTGGCTGAAAACGACTAAATATAAAGGAGTCATTGGGCGAATCGATCTGGAACTGAAATCGGAAGGCTCACTCCCTAGCTCACTCCCTATCGGAAAGTCTGATAAACGACGGAAAAATGACTAAGTCCAAAAAAAAAAATTTTTTCAACTTTTTTCAATTTTAAACCTGTGGGATATATATTCTACCCACACACATTTGGAGCTCTCCTGGCATACCCTCACACATATTATTCCCTCATTTAGTGGATATTTTCACAAAAAAGTGAAATTTTCAAAAATCCAGAAAATTGGCTGAAAACTACTAAATATCAAGGACTCATTGGGCGAATCTCTCTGGAACTGAAATCGGAACGCTCAATGACATTTCCCCTATCTGAAAGTCTTATAAACGCCGGAAAAATGACTAATTCCAAAAAAAAAAAATTTTCAACTTTTTTCAATTTTACCCCTCGTGGGATATATATTCTACCCACACACATTTGGAACTCTCCTGGGGTACCCTCACACATATTATTCCCTCATTTAGTGGATATTTTCACAAAAAAGTTAAATTTTCAAAAATCCAAAATATTGGCTGAAAACGACTAAATATTAAGGACTCATTGGGCGAATCGCTCTGAAACTGAAATCGGAACGCTCACTGACATTTGCCCTATCTGAAAGTCTGATAAACGCCGGAAAAATGATTAAGTACAAAAAAAAAAATTTTTTAAACTTTTTTCAATTTTACCCCCGTGGGATATATATTCTACCCAAACACATTTGGAACTCTCCTGGGGTACCCTCACACATATTATTCCCTCATTTAGTGGATATTTTCACAAAAAAAGTGAAATTTTCAAAAATCCAAAATATTGGCTGAAAACGACTAAATATCAAGCACTCATTGGGCGAAGCACTCTGGAACTGAAATCGGAATGCTCACTGACATTTGCCATATCTGAAAGTCTGATAAACGCCGGAAAAATGACTAAGTCCAAAAAAAAAATTTTTTTCAACTTTTTTCAATTTTAAACCTGTGGGATATATATTCTACCCACACACATTTGGAACTCTCCTGGGGAACCCTCACACATATTGTTCCCTCATTTAGTGGATATTTTCACAAAAAAAAGTGAAATTTTCAAAAATCCAAAATATTGGCTGAAAACGACTAAATATCAAGGACTCATTGGGCGAATCGCTCTGGAACTGAAATCGGAACGCTAGCTGACATTTGCCTATCTGAAAGTCTGTTAAACACCAAAAAAATGACTAAGTCCAAAAAAAATTTTTTCAACTTTTTTCAATTTTACCCCCGTGGGATATATATTCTACCCACACACATGTGGAACTCTCCTGGGGAACCCTCACACATATTATTCCCTCATTTAGTGGATATTTTCACAAAAAAGTGAACATTTCAAAAATCCAGAAAATTGGCTGAAAACGACTAAATATCAAGGACTCATTGGGCAAATCGCTCTGGAACTGAAATCGGAACGCTCACTCCCTAGCTCACTCCCTATCTGAAAGTCTGATAAACGCCGGGAAAATGACTAAGTCCAAAAGAAAATTTTTTTACACTTCTTTCAATTTTACCCCCGTGGGATATATATTCTACCCACACACATTTGGAACTCTCCTGGGGTACCCTCATACATATTATTCCCTCATTTAGTGGATATTTTCACAAAAAAGTGAAATTTTCAAAAATCCAGAAAATTGGCTGAAAACTACTAAATATCAAGGACTCATTGGGCAAATCTCTCTGGAACTGAAATCGGAACGCTCACTGCCAAGCTCACTCCCTATCTGAAAGTCTGATAAAAGCCGTAAAAATGACTAAGCCCAAAAAAATTTTTTTTTTCAACTTTTTTCAATTTTAACCCTGTGGGATATATATTCTACCCACACACATTTGGAGCTCTCCTGGCGTACCCTCACACATATTATTCCCTCATTTAGTGGATATTTTCACAAAAAAAGTGAAATTTTCAAAAATCCAGAAAATTGGCTGAAAACGACTAAATATCAAGGACTCATTGGGTGAATCGCTCTGGAACTGAAATCGAAATGCTCACTGACATTTCCCCTATCTGAAAGCCTGATAAACGCTGGAAAAATGACTAAGTTCAAAAAAAAAAAAATTTCCAACTTTTTTCAATTTTACCCCCGTGGGATATATATTCTACCCACACACATTTGGAACTCTCCTGGGGTACCCTCACACATATTATTCCCTCATTTAGTGGATATTTACACAAAAAAGTGAAATTTTCAAAAATCCAGAAAATTGGCTGAAAACGACTAAATATCAAGGACTCATTGGGCGAATCGCTCTGGAACTGAAATCGGAACGCTCACTGACATTTGCCCTATCTGAAAGTCTAATAAACACCGGAAAAATGACTAAATCCAAAAAAAAAAAATGTTTCAACTTTTTTCAATTTTACCGCCGTGGGATATATATTCTACCCACACACATTTGGAACTCTCCTGGGGTACCCTCACACATATTATTTCCTCATTTAGTGGATATTTTCACAAAAAAGTGAAATTTTCAAAAAATCCAGAAAATTGACTGAAAATGACTTAATATCAAGTACTCATTGGGCGAATCGCTCTGGAACTGAAATCGGAACGCTCACTGACATTTGTCCTATCTGAAAGTCTGATAACCGGCAGAAAAATTACTAAGTCCAAAAAAAAAATTTTTTAAACTTTTTTCAATTTTACCCCGTCGGATATATATTCTACCCACACACATTTGGAACTCTCCTGGGGTACCCTCACACATATTATTCCCTCATTTAGTGGATATTTTCACAAAAAAGTGAAATTTTCAAAAATCCAGAAAATTGGCTGAAAACGACTAAATATCAAGGACTCATTGGGCGAATCGCTCTGGAACTGAAATCAGAACGATCACTGACATTTGCCCTATCTGAAAGTCTGATAAACGACGGAAAAATGACTAAGTCCAAAAAAAAAAATTTTTTAAACTTTTTTCAATTTTACGCCCGTGGCATATATATTCTACCGACACACATTTGGAACTCTCCTTGGGTACCCTCACACATATTATTCCCTCATTTAGTGGATATTTTCACAAAAAAGTGAAATTTTTAAAAATCCAGAAAATTGGCTGAAAACAACTAAATATCAAGGACTCATTGGGCGAATCGCTCTGGAACTGAAATCGCAACGCTCACTGACATTTCCCCTATCTGAAAGGCTGATAAACGCCGGAAAAATGACTAAGTCCAAAAACAATTTTTTTTCAATTTTTTTCAATTTTACCCCCGTGGGATATATATTCTACCCACACACATGTGGAACTCTCCTGGGGAACCCTCACACATATTATTCCCTCATTTAGTGGATATTTTCACAAAAAAGTGAACATTTCAAAAATCCAGAAAATTGGCTGAAAACGACTAAATATCAAGGACTCATTGGGCAAATCGCTCTGGAACTGAAATCGGAACGCTCACTCCCTAGCTCACTCCCTATCTGAAAGTCTGATAAACGCCGGGAAAATAACTAAGTCCAAAAGAAAATTTTTTTACACTTCTTTCAATTTTACCCCCGTGGGATATATATTCTACCCACACACATTTGGAACTCTCCTGGGGTACCCTCATACATATTATTCCCTCATTTAGTGGATATTTTCACAAAAAAGTGAAATTTTCAAAAATCCAGAAAATTGGCTGAAAACTACTAAATATCAAGGACTCATTGGGCGAATCGCTCTGGAACTGAAATCAGAACGATCACTGACATTTGCCCTAACTGAAAGTCTGATAAACGCGGGAAAAATGACAGTCCAAAAAAAAAATTTTTTTAAACTTTTTTCAATTTTACACCCGTGGCATATATATTCTACCCACACACATTTGGAACTCTCCTGGGGTACCCTCACACATATTATTCTCTCATTTAGTGGATATTTTCACAAAAAAGTGAAATTTTCAAAAATCCAGAAAATTGGCTGAAAACGACTAAATATCAAGGACTCATTGGGCGAATCGCTCTGGAACTGAAATCAGAACGATCACTGACATTTGCCCTATCTGAAAGTCTGATAAACGACGGAAAAATGACTAAGTCCAAAAAAAAAATTTTTTTAAACTTTTTTCAATTTTACGCCCGTGGCATATATATTCTACCGGCACACATTTGGAACTCTCCTGGGGTACCCTCACACATATTATTCCCTCATTTAGTGGATATTTTCACAAAAAAGTGAAATTTTTAAAAATCCAGAAAATTGGCTGAAAACGACTAAATATCAAGGACTCATTGGGCGAATCGCTCTGGAACTGAAATCGCAACGCTCACTGACATTTCCCCTATCTGAAAGGCTGATAAACGCCGGAAAAATGACTAAGTCCAAAAACAATTTTTTTTCAATTTTTTTCAATTTTACCCCCGTGGGATATATATTCTACCCACACACATTTGGAACTCCCCTGGGGTACCCTCACACATATTATTCCCTCATTTAGTGGATATTTTCACAAAAAAGTGAAATTTTCAAAAATCCAGAAAATTGGCTGAAAACGACTAAATATCAAGGACTCATTGGGCGAATCGCTCTGGAACTGAAATCGGAACGCTCACTGACATTTGCCCTATCTGAAAGTTTGATAAACGCGCGGAAAAATGACTAAGTCCAAAAAAAAAAATTTTTCAACTTTTTTCAATTTTACCCCCATGGGATATATATTCTACCCACACACATTTGGAACTCTCCTGGGGTACCGTCACACATATTATTCCATCATTTAGTGGATATTTTCACAAAAAAGTGAAATTTTCAAAAATCCAGAAAATTGGCTGAAAACGACTAAATATCAAGGACTCATTGGGCGAATCGCTCTGGAACTGAAATTGGAACGCTCAATGACATTTGCCCTATCTGAAAGTCTGATAAACGCCGGAAAAATGACTAAGTCCAAAAAAAAATTTTTTTAAACTTTTTTCAATCTTACCCGCGTGGGATATATATTCTGCCCACACACATTTGGAACTCTCCAGGGGAACCCTCACACATATTATTCCCTCATTTAGCGGATATTTTCACAAAAAAGTGAAATTTTTAAAAATCCAGAAAATTGGCTGAAAACGACTAAATATCAAGGACTCATTGGGCGAATCGCTCTGGAACTGAAATCGCAACGCTCACTGACATTTCCCCTATCTGAAAGGCTGATAAACGCCGGAAAAATGACTAAGTCCAAAAACAATTTTTTTTCAATTTTTTTCAATTTTACCCCCGTGGGATATATATTCTACCCACACACATGTGGAACTCTCCTGGGGAACCCTCACACATATTATTCCCTCATTTAGTGGATATTTTCACAAAAAAGTGAACATTTCAAAAATCCAGAAAATTGGCTGAAAACGACTAAATATCAAGGACTCATTGGGCAAATCGCTCTGGAACTGAAATCGGAACGCTCACTCCCTAGCTCACTCCCTATCTGAAAGTCTGATAAACGCCGGGAAAATAACTAAGTCCAAAAGAAAATTTTTTTACACTTCTTTCCATTTTACCCCCGTGGGATATATATTCTACCCACACACATTTGGAACTCTCCTGGGGTACCCTCATACATATTATTCCCTCATTTAGTGGATATTTTCACAAAAAAGTGAAATTTTCAAAAATCCAGAAAATTGGCTGAAAACTACTAAATATCAAGGACTCATTGGGCGAATCGCTCTGGAACTGAAATCAGAACGATCACTGACATTTGCCCTATCTGAAAGTCTGATAAACGACGGAAAAATGACTAAGTCCAAAAAAAAAATTTTTTTAAACTTTTTTCAATTTTACGCCCGTGGCATATATATTCTACCGACACACATTTGGAACTCTCCTGGGGTACCCTCACACATATTATTCCCTCATTTAGTGGATATTTTCACAAAAAAGTGAAATTTTTAAAAATCCAGAAAATTAGCTGAAAACGACTAAATATCAAGGACTCATTGGGCGAATCGCTCTGGAACTGAAATCGCAACGCTCACTGACATTTCCCCTATCTGAAAGGCTGATAAACGCCGGAAAAATGACTAAGTCCAAAAAAAATTTTTTTTCAACTTTTTTCAATTTTACCCCCGTGGGATATATATTCTACCCACACACATTTGGAACTCCCCTGGGGTACCCTCACACATATTATTCCCTCATTTAGTGGATATTTTCACAAAAAAGTGAAATTTTAAAAAATCCAGAAAATTGGCTGAAAACGACTAAATATCAAGGACTCATTGGGCGAATCACTCTGGAACTGAAATCGGAACGCTCACTGACATTTCCCCTATCTGAAAGTCTGATAAACGCCGGAAAAATGACTAAGTCCAAAAAAAAATTTTTTTTTAACTTTTTTCAATTTTACGCCCGTGGCATATATATTCTACCCACACACATTTGGAACTCTCCTGGGGTACCCTCACAAATATTATTCCCTCATTTAGTGGATATTTTCATAAAAAAGTGAAATTTTTAAAAATCCAGAAAATTGGCTGAAAACGACTAAATATAAAGGACTCATTGGGCGAATCGCTCTGGAACTGAAATCGGAACGCTCACTGACATTTCCCCTATCTGAAAGTCTGATAAACGCCGGAAAAATGACTAAGTCCAAAAAAAAATTTTTTTTAAACTTTTTTCAATTTTACGCCCGTGGCATATATATTCTACCCACACACATTTGGAACTCTCCTGGGGTACCCTCACACATATTATTCCCTCATTTAGTGGATATTTTCACAAAAAAGTGAAATTTTTAAAAATCCAGAAAATTGGCTGAAAACGACTAAATATCAAGGACTCATTGGGCGAATCGCTCTGGAACTGAAATCGCAACGCTCACTGACATTTCCCCTATCTGAAAGGCTGATAAACGCCGAAAAAATGACTAAGTCCAAAAAAAAATTTTTTTCAACTTTTTTCAATTTTACCCCCGTGGGATATATATTCTACCCAAACACATTTGGAACTCCCCTGGGGTACCCTCACACATATTATTCCCTCATTTAGTGGATATTTTCACAAAAAAGTGAAATTTTCAAAAATCCAGAAAATTGGCTGAAAACGACTAAATATCACGGACTCATTGGGCGAATCGCTCTGGAACTGAAATCGGAATGTTCACTGACATTTGCCGTATCTGAAAGTCTGATAAACGCGCGGAAAAATGACTAAGTCCAAAAAAAATTTTTTTTCAACTTTTTTCAATTTTACCCCCGTGGGATATATATTCTACCCACACACATTTGGAACTCCCCTGGGGTACCCTCACACATATTATTCCCTCATTTAGTGGATATTTTCACAAAAAAGTGACATTTTCAAAAATCCAGAAAATTGGCTGAAAACGACTAAATATCAAGGACTCATTGGGCGAATCGCTCTGGAACTGAAATCGGAATGCTCACTGACATTTCCCCTATCTGAAAGTCTGATAAACGCTGGAAAAATCACTAAGTCCAAAAAAAAATTGTTTTCAACTTTTTTCAATTTTACGCCCGTGGCATATATATTCTACCCACACACATTTGGAACTCTCCTGGGGTACCCTCACACATATTATTCCCTCATTTAGTGGATATTTTCACAAAAAAGTGAAATTTTAAAAAATCCAGAAAATTGGCTGAAAACGACTAAATATCAAGGACTCATTGGGCGAATCACTCTGGAACTGAAATCGGAACGCTCACTGACATTTCCCCTATCTGAAAGTCTGATAAACGCCGGAAAAATGACTAAGTCCAAAAAAAAATTTTTTTTTAACTTTTTTCAATTTTACGCCCGTGGCATATATATTCTACCCACACACATTTGGAACTCTCCTGGGGTACCCTCACAAATATTATTCCCTCATTTAGTGGATATTTTCATAAAAAAGTGAAATTTTTAAAAATCCAGAAAATTGGCTGAAAACGACTAAATATAAAGGACTCATTGGGCGAATCGCTCTGGAACTGAAATCGGAACGCTCACTGACATTTCCCCTATCTGAAAGTCTGATAAACGCCGGAAAAATGACTAAGTCCAAAAAAAAATTTTTTTAAAACTTTTTTCAATTTTACGCCCGTGGCATATATATTCTACCCACACACATTTGGAACTCTCCTGGGGTACCCTCACACATATTATTCCCTCATTTAGTGGATATTTTCACAAAAAAGTGAAATTTTTAAAAATCCAGAAAATTGGCTGAAAACGACTAAATATCAAGGACTCATTGGGCGAATCGCTCTGGAACTGAAATCGCAACGCTCACTGACATTTCCCCTATCTGAAAGGCTGATAAACGCCGGAAAAATGACTAAGTCCAAAAAAAAATTTTTTTCAACTTTTTTCAATTTTACCCCCGTGGGATATATATTCTACCCACACACATTTGGAACTCCCCTGGGGTACCCTCACACATATTATTCCCTCATTTAGTGGATATTTTCACAAAAAAGTGACATTTTCAAAAATCCAGAAAATTGGCTGAAAACGACTAAATATCAAGGACTCATTGGGCGAATCGCTCTGGAACTGAAATCGGAATGCTCACTGACATTTCCCCTATCTGAAAGTCTGATAAACGCTGGAAAAATCACTAAGTCCAAAAAAAAATTGTTTTCAACTTTTTTCAATTTTACCCCCGTGGGATATATATTCTACCCACACACATTTGGAACTCTCCTGGGGTACCCTCACACATATTATTCCCTCATTTAGTGGATATTTTCACATAAAAGTGAAATTTTCAAAAATCCAGAAAATTGGCTGAAAACGACTAAATATCAAGGACTCATTGGGCGAATCGCTCTGGAACTGAAATCGGAACGCTCACTGACATTTCCCCTATCTGAAAGCCTGATAAACGCTGGAAAAATCACTAAGTCCAAAAAAAAATTTTTTTTAAACTTTTTTCAATTTTACGCCCGTGGCATATATATTCTACCCACACACATTTGGAACTCTCCTGGGGTACCCTCACACATATTATTCCCTCATTTAGTGGATATTTTCACAAAAAAGTGACATTTTCAAAAATCCAGAAAATTGGCTGAAAACGACTAAATATCAAGGACTCATTGGGCGAATCGCTCTGGAACTGAAATCGGAACGCTCACTGACATTTGCCCTATCTGAAAGTCTGATAAACGCCGGAAAAATGACTAAGTCGAAAAAAAAAGTTTTTTCAACTTTTTTCAATTTTACCCCCGTGGGATATATATTCTACCCATACACATTTGGAACTCTCCTGGGGAACTCTCACACATATTATTCCCTCATTTAGTGGATATTTTCACAAAAAAGTGAAATTTTCAAAATTCCAGAAAATTGGCTGAAAACGACTAAATATCAAGGACTCATTAGGCGAATCGCTCTGGAACTGAAATCGGAATGATCACTGACCTATCTGAAAGTCTGATAAACGCCGGAAAAATGACTAAGTCCAAAAAAAAAAAATTTTTAAACTTTTTTCAATTTTACGCCCGTGGTATATATATTCTACCCACACACATTTGGAACTCTCCTGGGGTACCCTCACACATATTATTCCCTCATTTAGTGGATATTTTCACAAAAAAGTGAAATTTTTAAAAATCCAGAAAATTGGCTGAAAACGACTAAACATCAAGGACTCATTGGGCGATTCGCTCTGGAACTGAAATCAGAACGCTCACTGACATTTCCCCTATCTGAAAGTCTGATAAACGCCGGAAAATTGACTAAGTCCAAAAAAAAATTTTTTTAAACTTTTTTCAATCTTACACCCGTGGGATATATATTCTGCCCACACACATTTGAAACTCTCCAGGGGAACCCTCACACATATTATTCCCTCATTTAGAGGATATTTTCACAAAAAAGTGAAATTTTCAAAAATCCAGAAAATTGGCTGAAAACGACTAAATATCAAAGACTCATTGGGCGAATAGCTCTGGAACTGAAATCGGAACGCTCACTGACATTTGCCCTATCTGAAAGTCTGATAAACGCCGGAAAAATGACTAAGTCGAAAAAAAAAATTTTTTCAACTTTTTTCAATTTTACCCCCGTGGGATATATATTCTACCCACACACATTTGGAACTCTCCTGGGGAACACTCACACATATTATTCCCTCATTTAGTGGATATTTTCACAAAAAAGTGACATTTTCAAAAATCCAGAAAATTGGCTGAAAACGACTAAATATCAAGGACTCATTGGGCGAATCGCTCTGGAACTGAAATCGGAATGATCACTTACATTTGCCCTATCTGAAAGTCTGATAAACGCCGGAAAAATGACTAAGTCCAAAAAAAAAAATTTTTTAAACTTTTTTCAATTTTACCCCGTGGGATAAATATTCTACCCACAGACATTTGGAACTCTCCTGGGGTACCGTCACACATATTATTCCCTCATTTAGTGGATATTTTCACAAAAAAGTGAAATTTTCAAAAATCCAGAAAATTGGCTGAAAACGACTAAATATCAAGGACTCATTGGGCGAATCGCTCTGGAACTGAAATCGGAACGCTCACTGACATTTCCCCTATCTGAAAGTCTGATAAACGCCGGAAAAATGACTAAGTCCAAAAAAAAAATTTTTTTAAACTTTTTTCAATTTTACGCCCGTGGCATATATATTCTACCCACACACATTTGGAACTCTCCTGGGGTACCCTCACACATATTATTCCCTCATTTAGTGGATATTTTCACAAAAAAGTGAAATTTTTAAAAATCCAGAAAATTGGCTGAAAACGACTAAATATCAAGGACTCATTGGGCGTATCGCTCTGGAACTGAAATCGCAACGCTCACTGACATTTGCCCTATCTGAAAGTCTGATAAACGGCGGAAAAATGACTAAGTCGAAAAAAAATTTTTTTTCAACTTTTTTCAATCTTACCCGCGTGGGATATATATTCTGCCCACACACATTTGGAACTCTCCAGGGGAACCCTCACACATATTATTCCCTCATTTAGTGGATATTTTCACAAATAAGTGAAATTTTCAAAAATCCAGAAAATTGGCTGAAAACGACTAAATATCAAGGACTCTTTGGGCGAATCGCTCTGGAACTGAAATCGGAACGCTCACTGACATTTGCCCTATCTGAAAGTCTGATAAACGCCGGAAAATTGACTAAGTCCAAAAAAAAATTTTTTTAAACTTTTTTCAATCTTACACCCGTGGGATATATATTCTGCCCACACACATTTGGAACTCTCCAGGGGAACCCTCACACATATTATTCCCTCATTTAGTGGATATTTTCACAAAAAAGTGAAATTTTCAAAAATCCAGAAAATTGGCTGAAAACGACTAAATATCAAAGACTCATTGGGCGAATAGCTCTGGAACTGAAATCGGAACGCTCACTGACATTTGCCCTATCTGAAAGTCTGATAAACGCCGGAAAAATGACTAAGTCGAAAAAAAAAGTTTTTTCAACTTTTTTCAATTTTACCCCCGTGGGATATATATTCTACCCATACACATTTGGAACTCTCCTGGGGAACTCTCACACATATTATTCCCTCATTTAGTGGATATTTTCACAAAAAATTGACATTTTTAAAAATCCAGAAAATTGGCTGAAAACTACTAAATATAAAGGACTCATTGGGCGAATCGCTCTGGAACTGAAATCGGAACGCTCACTGACATTTCCCCATCTGAAAGTCTGATAAACGCCGGAAAAATGACTAAGTCCAAAAAAAATTTTTTTTCAACTTTTTTCAATTTTACCCCCGTGGGATATATATTCTACCCACACACATTAGGAACTCTCCTGGGGTACCCTCACACATATTATTCCCTCATTTAGTGGATATTTTCACAAAAAAGTGAAATTTTCAAAATTCCAGAAAATTGGCTGAAAACGACTAAATATCAAGGACTCATTAGGCGAATCGCTCTGGAACTGAAATCGGAATGATCACTGACCTATCTGAAAGTCTGATAAACGCCGGAAAAATGACTAAGTCCAAAAAAAAATAATTTTTAAACTTTTTTCAATTTTACGCCCGTGGTATATATATTCTGCCCACACACATTTGGAACTCTCCAGGGGAACCCTCACACATATTATTCCCTCATTTAGTGGATATTTTCACAAAAAAGTGAAATTTTCAAAAATCCAGAAAATTGGCTGAAAACGAATAAATATCAAAGACTCATTGGGCGAATAGCTCTGGAACTGAAATCGGAACGCTCACTGACATTTGCCCTATCTGAAAGTCTGATAAACGCCGGAAAAATGACTAAGTCGGAAAAAAAAATTTTTTCAACTTTTTTCAATTTTACCCCCGTGGGATATATATTCTACCCACAAACATTTGGAACTCTCCTGGGGAACACTCACACATATTATTCCCTCATTTAGTGGATATTTTCACAAAAAAGTGACATTTTCAAAAATCCAGAAAATTGGCTGAAAACGACTAAATATCAAGGACTCATTGGGCGAATCGCTCTGGAACTGAAATCGGAATGATCACTGACATTTGCCCTATCTGAAAGTCTGATAAACGCCGGAAAAATGACTAAGTCCAAAAAAAAAAATTTTTTAAACTTTTTTCAATTTTACCCCGTGGGATAAATATTCTACCCACACACATTTGGAACTCTCCTGGGGTACCCTCACACATATTATTCCCTCATTTAGTGGATATTTTCACAAAATAGTGAAATTTTCAAAAATCCAGAAAATTGGCTGAAAACAACTAAATATCAAGGACTCATTGGGCGAATCGCTCTGGAACTGAAATCGGAACGCTCACTGACATTTGCCCTATCTGAAAGTCTGATAAACGCCGGAAAAATGACTAAGTCGAAAAAAAAATTTTTTTCAACTTTTTTCAATTTTACCCCCGTGGGATATATATTCTACCCACACACATTTGGAACTCTCCTGGGGTACCCTCACACATATTATTCCCTCATTTAGTGGATATTTTCACAAAAAAGTGACATTTTCAAAAATCCAGAAAATTGGCTGAAAACGACTAAATATCAAGGACTCATTGGGCGAATCGCTCTGGAACTGAAATCGGAACGCTCACTGACATTTGCCCTCTCTGAAAGTCTGATAAACGGTGGAAAAATGACTAAGTCGAAAAAAAAAGTTTTTTCAACTTTTTTCAATTTTACCCCCGTGGGATATATATTCTACCCATACACATTTGGAACTCTCCTGGGGAACTCTCACACATATTATTCCCTCATTTAGTGGATATTTTCACAAAAAATTGACATTTTCAAAAATCCAGAAAATTAACTGAAAACGACTAAATATCAAGGACTCATTGGGCGAATCGCTCTGGAACTGAAATCGGAACGCTCACTGACATTTCCCCTATCTGAAAGTCTGATAAACGCCGGAAAAATGACTAAGTCCAAAAAAAAAATGTTTTTAAACTTTTTTCAATCTTACCCCCGTGGGATATATATTCTGCCCACACACATTTGGAACTCTCCTGGGGAACTCTCACACATATTATTCCCTCATTTAGTGGATATTTTCACAAAAAAGTGACATTTTCAAAAATCCAGAAAATTGGCTGAAAACGACTAAATATCAAGGACTCATTGAGCGAATCGCTCTGGAACTGAAATCGGAGAGCTCACTGACATTTCCCCTATCTGAAAGGCTGATAAACGCCGGAAAAATGACTAAGTCCAAAAAAAATTTTTTTTCAACTTTTTTCAATTTTACCCCCGTGGGATATATATTCTACCCACACACATTTGGAACTCCCCTGGGGTACCCTAACACATATTATTCCCTCATTTAGTGGATATTTTCACAAAAAAGTGAAATTTTAAAAAATCCAGAAAATTGGCTGAAAACGACTAAATATCAAGGACTCATTGGGCGAATCGCTCTGGAACTGAAATCGGAACGGTCACTGACATTTGCCCTATCTGAAAGTCTGATAAACGCCGGAAAAATGACTAAGTCGAAAAAATTTTTTTTTTTAACTTTTTTCAATTTTACCCCCGTGGGATATATACTCTACCCACACACATTTGGAACTCTCCTGGGGAACTCTCACACATATTATTCCCTCATTTAGTGGATATTTTCACAAAAAAGTGACATTTTCAAAAATCCAGAAAATTGGCTGAAAACGACTAAATATCAAGGACTCATTGGGCGAATCGCTCTGGAACTGAAATCGGAACGCTCACTGACATTTCCCCTATCTGAAAGTCTGATAAACGCCGGAAAAATGACTAAGTCCAAAAAAAAAATTTTTTTAAACTTTTTTCAATTTTACGCCCGTGGCATATATATTCTACCCACACACATTTGGAACTCTCCTGGGGTACCCTCACAAATATTATTCCCTCATTTAGTGGATATTTTCACAAAAAAGTGAAATTTTTAAAAATCCAGAAAATTGGCTGAAAACGACTAAATATAAAGGACTCATTGGGCGAATCGCTCTGGAACTGAAATCGGAACGCTCACTGACATTTCCCCATCTGAAAGTCTGATAAACGCCGGAAAAATGACTAAGTCCAAAAAAAATTTTTTTTCAACTTTTTTCAATTTTACCCCCGTGGGATATATATTCTACCCACACACATTAGGAACTCTCCTGGGGTACCCTCACACATATTATTCCCTCATTTAGTGGATATTTTCACAAAAAAGTGAAATTTTCAAAATTCCAGAAAATTGGCTGAAAACGACTAAATATCAAGGACTCATTAGGCGAATCGCTCTGGAACTGAAATCGGAATTATCACTGACCTATCTGAAAGTCTGATAAACGCCGGAAAAATGACTAAGTCGGAAAAAAAAATTTTTTCAACTTTTTTCAATTTTACCCCCGTGGGATATATATTCTACCCACACACATTTGGAACTCTCCTGGGGAACACTCACACATATTATTCCCTCATTTAGTGGATATTTTCACAAAAAAGTGACATTTTCAAAAATCCAGAAAATTGGCTGAAAACGACTAAATATCAAGGACTCATTGGGCGAATCGCTCTGGAACTGAAATCGGAATGATCACTGACATTTGCCCTATCTGAAAGTCTGATAAACGCCGGAAAAATGACTAAGTCCAAAAAAAAATTTTTTTCAACTTTTTTCAATTTTACCCCCGTGGGATATATATTCTACCCACACACATTTGGAACTCTCCTGGGGTACCCTCACACATATTATTCTCTCATTTAGTGGATATTTTCACAAAAAAGTGAAATTTTCAAAAATCCAGAAAATTGGCTGAAAACGACTAAATATCAAGGACTCATTGGGCGAATCGCTCTGGAACTGAAATCAGAATGATCACTTACATTTGCCCTATCTGAAAGTCTGATAAACGCCGGAAAAATGACTAAGTCCAAAAAAAAAAAATTTTTTAAACTTTTTTCAATTTTACCCCGTGGGATAAATATTCTACCCACACACATTTGGAACTCTCCTGGGGTACCGTCACACATATTATTCCCTCATTTAGTGGATATTTTCACAAAAAAGTGAAATTTTCAAAAATCCAGAAAATTGGCTGAAAACGACTAAATATCAAGGACTCATTGGGCGAATCACTCTGGAACTGAAATCGGAACGCTCACTGACATTTCCCCTATCTGAAAGTCTAATAAACGCCGGAAAAATGACTAAGTCCAAAAAAAAAAATTTTTTTAAACTTTTTTCAATTTTACGCCCGTGGCATATATATTCTACCCACACACATTTGGAACTCTCCTGGGGTACCCTCACACATATTCTTCCCTCATTTAGTGGATATTTTCACAAAAAAGTGAAATTTTTAAAAATCCAGAAAATTGGCTGAAAACGACTAAATATCAAGGACTCATTGGGCGTATCGCTCTGGAACTGAAATCGCAACGCTCACTGACATTTGCCCTATCTGAAAGTCTGATAAACGGCGGAAAAATGACTAAGTCGAAAAAAAAATTTTTTTCAACTTTTTTCAATTTTACCCCCGTGGGATATATATTCTACCCACACACATTTGGAACTCCCCTGGGGTACCCTCACACATATTATTCCCTCATTTAGTGGATATTTTCACAAAAAAGTGAAATTTTCAAAAATCCAGAAAATTGGCTGAAAACGACTAAATATCAAGGACTCATTGGTCGAATCGCTCTGGAACTGAAATCGGAACGCTCACTGACATTTGCCCTATCTGAAAGTCTGATAAACGCCGGAAAAATGACTAAGTCCAAAAAAAAATTTTTTTCAACTTTTTTCAATTTTACCCCCGTGGGATATATATTCTACCCACACACATTTGGAACTCTCCTGGGGTACCCTCACACATATTATTCCCTCATTTAGTGGATATTTTCACAAAATAGTGAAATTTTCAAAAATCCAGAAAATTGGCTGAAAACGACTAAATATCAAGGACTCATTGGGCGAATCGCTCTGGAACTGAAATCGGAACGCTCACTGACATTTGCCCTATCTGAAAGTCTGATAAACGCTGGAAAAATCACTAAGTCCAAAAAAAAATTTTTTTCAACTTTTTTCAATTTTACCCCCGTGGGATATATATTCTACCCACACACATTTGGAACTCTCCTGGGGTACCCTCCCACATATTATTCTCTCATTTAGTGGATATTTTCACAAAAAAGTGAAATTTTCAAAAATCCAGAAAATTGGCTGAAAACGACTAAATATCAAGGACTCATTGGGCGAATCGCTCTGGAACTGAAATCAGAACGATCACTGACATTTGCCCTATCTGAAAGTCTGATAAACGCCGGAAAAATGACTAAGTCCAAAAAAAAAAAATTTTTAAACTTTTTTCAATTTTACGCCCGTGGTATATATATTCTACCCACACACATTTGGAACTCTCCTGGGGTACCCTCACACATATTATTCCCTCATTTAGTGGATATTTTCACAAAAAAGTGAAATTTTTAAAAATCCAGAAAATTGGCTGAAAACGACTAAACATCAAGGACTCATTGGGCGATTCGCTCTGGAACTGAAATCAGAACGCTCACTGACATTTCCCCTATCTGAAAGTCTGATAAACGCCGGAAAATTGACTAAGTCCAAAAAAAAATTTTTTTAAACTTTTTTCAATCTTACACCCGTGGGATATATATTCTGCCCACACACATTTGGAACTCTCCAGGGGAACCCTCACACATATTATTCCCTCATTTAGAGGATATTTTCACAAAAAAGTGAAATTTTCAAAAATCCAGAAAATTGGCTGAAAACGACTAAATATCAAAGACTCATTGGGCGAATAGCTCTGGAACTGAAATCGGAACGCTCACTGACATTTGCCCTATCTGAAAGTCTGATAAACGCCGGAAAAATGACTAAGTCGAAAAAAAAAAAATTTTTCAACTTTTTTCAATTTTACCCCCGTGGGATATATATTCTACCCACACACATTTGGAACTCTCCTGGGGAACACTCACACATATTATTCCCTCATTTAGTGGATATTTTCACAAAAAAGTGACATTTTCAAAAATCCAGAAAATTGGCTGAAAACGACTAAATATCAAGGACTCATTGGGCGAATCGCTCTGGAACTGAAATCGGAATGATCACTTACATTTGCCCTATCTGAAAGTCTGATAAACGCCGGAAAAATGACTAAGTCCAAAAAAAAAAATTTTTTAAACTTTTTTCAATTTTACCCCGTGGGATAAATACTCTACCCACACACATTTGGAACTCTCCTGGGGTACCCTCACACATATTATTCCCTCATTTAGTGGATATTTTCACAAAAAAGTGAAATTTTTAAAAATCCAGAAAATTGGCTGAAAACGACTAAATATCAAGGACTCATTGGGCGTATCGCTCTGGAACTGAAATCGCAACGCTCACTGACATTTGCCCTATCTGAAAGTCTGATAAACGGCGGAAAAATGACTAAGTCGAAAAAAAAATTTTTTTCAACTTTTTTCAATTTTACCCCCGTGGGATATATATTCTACCCACACACATTTGGAACTCCCCTGGGGTACCCTCACACATATTATTCCCTCATTTCGTGGATATTTTCACAAAAAAGTGAAATTTTTAAAAATCCAGAAAATTGGCTGAAAACGACTAAATATCAAGGACTCATTGGGTGAATCACTCTGGAACTGAAATCGGAACGCTCACTGACATTCGCAATATCTGAAAGTCTGATAAACGCCGGAAAAATGACTAAGTCCAAAAAAAAATGTTTTTAAACTTTTTTCAATCTTACCCGCGTGGGATATATATTCTGCCCACACACATTTGGAACTCTCCAGGGGAACCCTCACACATATTATTCCCTCATTTAGTGGATATTTTCACAAAAAAGTGAAATTTTCAAAAATCCAGAAAATTGGCCGAAAACGACTAAATATCAAGGACTCATTGGTCGAATCGCTCTGGAACTGAAATCGGAACGCTCACTGACATTTGCCCTATCTGAAAGTCTGATAAACGCCGGAAAAATGACTAAGTCCAAAAAAAATTTTTTTTCAACTTTTTTCAATCTTACCCCCGTGGGATATATATTCTGCCCACACACATTTGGAACTCTCCAGGGGAACCCTCACACATATTATTCCCTCATTTCGTGGATATTTTCACAAAAAAGTGAAATTTTCAAAAATCCAGAAAATTGGCTGAAAACCACTAAATATCAAAGACTCATTGGGCGAATCGCTCTTGAACTGAAATCGGAATGCTCACTGACATTTGCCCTATCTGAAAGTCTGTTAAACGCGCGGAAAAATGACTAAGTCCAAAAAAAAAAAATTTTCAACTTTTTTCAATTTTACCCCCGTGGGATATATATTCTACCCACACACATTTGGAACTCCCCTGGGGTACCCTCACACATATTATTCCCTCATTTAGTGGATATTTTCACAAAAAAGTGAAATTTTCAAAAATCCAGAAAATTGGCTGAAAACGACTAAATATCAAGGACTCATTGGGCGAATCGCTCTGGAACTGAAATCGGAACGCTCACTGACATTTGCCCTATCTGAAAGTCTGATAAACGCCGGAAAAATGACTAAGTCCAAAAAAAAATAGTTTTCAACTTTTTTCAATTTTACCCCGTGGGATATATATTCTACCCACACACATTTGGAACTCTCCAGGGGAACCCTCACACATATTATTCCCTCATTTTGTGGATATTTTCACAAAAAAGTGAAATTTTCAAAAATCCAGAAAATTGGCTGAAAACCACTAAATATCAAAGACTCATTGGGCGAATCGCTCTTGAACTGAAATCGGAATGCTCACTGACATTTGCCCTATCTGAAAGTCTGATAAACGCCGGAAAAATCACTAAGTCCAAAAAAAAATTTTTTTAAACTTTTTTCAATTTTACCCCGTGGTAAAAATATATTTTCTAACCACACACATTTGGAACTCTCCTGGGGTACCCTCACACATATTATTCCCTCATTTAGTGGATATTTTCACAAAAAAGTGAAATTTTTAAAAATCCAGAAAATTGGCTGAAAACGACTAAATATCAAGGACTCATTGGGCGAATCGCTCTGAAACTGAAATCGGAACGCTCACTGACACTTCCCCTATCTGAAAGGCTGATAAACGCCGGAAAAATGACTAAGTCCAAAAAAAATTTTTTTTAAACTTTTTTCAATTTTACCCCCGTGGGATATATATTCTGCCCACACACATTTGGAACTCTCCAGGGGAACCCTCACACATATTATTCCCTCATTTTGTGGATATTTTCACAAAAAAGTGAAATTTTCAAAAATCCAGAAAATTGGCTGAAAACCACTCAATATCAAAGACTCATTGGACGAATCGCTCTTGAACTGAAATCGGAATGCTCACTGACATTTGCCCTATCTGAAAGTCTGTTAAACGCGCGGAAAAATGACTAAGTCCAAAAAAAAAAATTTTCAACTTTTTTCAATTTTACCCCGTGGGATATATATTCTACCCACACACATTTGGAACTCTCCTGGGGTACCGTCACACATATTATTCCCTCATTTAGTGGATATTTTCACAAAAAAGTGACATTTTCAAAAATCCAGAAAATTGGCTGAAAACGACTAAATATCAAGGACTCATTGGGCGAATCGCTCTGGAACTGAAATCGGAACGCTCACTGACATTTGCCCTATCTGAAAGTCTGATAAACGCCGGAAAAATGACTAAGTCGAAAAAAAAAATTTTTCAACTTTTTTCAATTTTACCCCCGTGGGATATATATTCTACCAACACACATTTGGAACTCTCCTGGGGAACTCTCACACATATTATTCCCTCATTTTAGTGGATATTTTCACAAAAAAGTGACATTTTCAAAAATCCAGAAAATTGGCTGAAAACGACTAAATATCAAGGACTCATTGGGCGAATCGCTCTGGAACTGAAATCGGAACGCTCACTGACATTTCCCCTATCTGAAAGTCTGATAAACGCCGGAAAAATGACTAAGTCCAAAAAAATTTTTTTTTCAACTTTTTTCAATTTTACCCCCGTGGGATATATATTCTACCCACACACATTTGGAACTCCCCTGGGGTACCCTCACACATATTATTCCCTCATTTAGTGGATATTTTCACAAAAAATTGAAATTTTCAAAAATCCAGAAAATTGGCTGAAAACGACTAAATATCAAGGACTCATTGGGCGAATCGCTCTGGAACTGAAATCGGAACGCTCACTGACATTTGCCCTATCTGAAAGTCTGATAAACGCCGGAAAAATGACTAAGTCCAAAAAAAAAATTTTTTCAACTTTTTTCAATTTTACCCCCGTGGGATATATATTCTACCCACACACATTTGGAACTCTCCTGGGGAACTCTCACACATATTATTCCCTCATTTAGTGGATATTTTCACAAAAAAGTGACATTTTCAAAAATCCAGAAAATTGGCTGAAAACGACTAAATATCAAGGACTCATTGGGCGAATCGCTCTGAAACTGAAATCGGAACGCGCACTGACATTTCTCCTATCTGAAAGTCTGATAAACGCCGGAAAAATGACTAAGTCCAAAAAAAAAATTTTTTTAAACCTTTTTTTAATTTTACGCCCGTGGCATATATATTCTACCCACACAGATTTGGAACTCTCCTGGGGTACCCTCACAAATATTATTCCCTCATTTAGTGGATATTTTCACAAAAAAGTGAAATTTTTAAAAATCCAGAAAATTGGCTGAAAACGACTAAATATAAAGGACTCATTGCGCGAATCGCTCTGGAACTGAAATCGGAACACTCACTGACATTTCCCCTATTTGAAAGTCTGATAAACGTCGGAAAAATGACTAAGTCCAAAAAAAAATTTTTTTAAACTTTTTTTACCCGCGTGGGATATATATTCTGCCCACACACATTTGGAACTCTCCAGGGGAACCCTCACACATATTATTCCCTCATTTAGTGGATATTTTCACAAAAAAGTGAAATTTTCAAAAATCCAGAAAATTGGCTGAAAACGACTAAATATCAAGGACTCATTGGGCGAATCGCTCTGGAACTGAAATTGGAACGCTCACTGACATTTGCCCTATCTGAAAGTCTGATAAACGCCGGAAAAATGACTAAGTCCAAAAAAAAATAGTTTTCAACTTTTTTCAATTTTACCCCGTGGGATATATATTCTACCCACACACATTTGGAACTCTCCTGGGGTACCGTCACACATATTATTCCCTCATTTAGTGGATATTTTCACAAAAAAGTGAAATTTTCAAAAATCCAGAAAATTGGCTGAAAACGACTAAATATCAAGGACTCATTGGTCGAATCGCTCTGGAACTGAAATCGGAACGCTCACTGACATTTGCCCTATCTGAAAGTCTGATAAACGCCGGAAAAATGACTAAGTCCAAAAAAAATTTTTTTTCAACTTTTTTCAATTTTACCCCCGTGGGATATATATTCTACCCACACACATTTGGAACTCTCCTGGGGTACCGTCACACATATTATTCCCTCATTTAGTGGATATTTTCACAAAAAAGTGAAATTTTCAAAAATCCAGAAAATTGGCTGAAAACGACTAAATATCAAGGACTCATTGGGCGAATCGCTCTGGAACTGAAATCGGAACGCTCACTGACATTTGCCCTATCTGAAAGTCTGATAAACGCCGGAAAAATGACTAAGTCCAAAAAAAAAATTTTTTCAACTTTTTTCAATTTTACCCCCGTGGGATATATATTCTACCCATACACATTTGGAACTCTCCTGGGGAACTCTCACACATATTATTCCCTCATTTAGTGGATATTTTCACAAAAAAGTGACATTTTCAAAAATCCAGAAAATTGGCTGAAAACGACTAAATATCAAGGACTCATTGGTCGAATCGCTCTGGAACTGAAATCGGAATGCTCACTGACATTTGCCCTATCTGAAAGTCTGATAAACGCCGGAAAAATGACTAAGTCCAAAAAAAATTTTTTTTCAACTTTTTTCAATTTTACCCCCGTGGGATATATATTCTACCCACACACATTTGGAACTCTCCTGGAGTACCCTCACACATATTATTCTCTCATTTAGTGGATATTTTCACAAAAAAGTGAAATTTTCAAAAATCCAGAAAATTGGCTGAAAACGACTAAATATCAAGGACTCATTGGTCGAATCGCTCTGGAACTGAAATCGGAACGCTCACTGACATTTGCCCTATCTGAAAGTCTGAAAAACGCCGGAAAAATGACTAAGTCCAAAAAAAAATTTTTTTCAACTTTTTTCAATCTTACCCCCGTGGGATATATATTCTGCCCACACACATTTGGAACTCTCCAGGGGAACCCTCACACATATTATTCCCTCATTTTGTGGATATTTTCACAAAAAAGTGAAATTTTCAAAAATCCAGAAAATTGGCTGAAAACCACTAAATATCAAAGACTCATTGGGCGAATCGCTCTTGAACTGAAATCGGAATGCTCACTGACATTTGCCCTATCTGAAAGTCTGATAAACGCCGGAAAAATCACTAAGTCCAAAAAAAAAATTTTTTAAACTTTTTTCAATTTTACCCCGTGGTAAAAATATATTTTCTAACCACACACATTTGGAACTCTCCTGGGGTACCCTCACACATATTATTCCCTCATTTAGTGGATATTTTCACAAAAAAGTGAAATTTTTAAAAATCCAGAAAATTGGCTGAAAACGACTAAATATCAAGGACTCATTGGGCGAATCGCTCTGAAACTGAAATCGGAACGCTCACTGACACTTCCCCTATCTGAAAGGCTGATAAACGCCGGAAAAATGACTAAGTCCAAAAAAAATTTTTTTTAAACTTTTTTCAATTTTACCCCCGTGGGATATATATTCTGCCCACACACATTTGGAACTCTCCAGGGGAACCCTCACACATATTATTCCCTCATTTTGTGGATATTTTCACAAAAAAGTGAAATTTTCAAAAATCCAGAAAATTGGCTGAAAACCACTCAATATCAAAGACTCATTGGACGAATCGCTCTTGAACTGAAATCGGAATGCTCACTGACATTTGCCCTATCTGAAAGTCTGATAAACGCCGGAAAAATGACTAAGTCCAAAAAAATTTTTTTTTCAACTTTTTTCAATTTTACCCCCGTGGGATATATATTCTACCCACACACATTTGGAACTCCCCTGGGGTACCCTCACACATATTATTCCCTCATTTAGTGGATATTTTCACAAAAAATTGAAATTTTCAAAAATCCAGAAAATTGGCTGAAAACGACTAAATATCAAGGACTCATTGGGCGAATCGCTCTGGAACTGAAATCGGAACGCTCACTGACATTTGCCCTATCTGAAAGTCTGATAAACGCCGGAAAAATGACTAAGTCCAAAAAAAAATTTTTTTCAACTTTTTTCAATTTTACCCCCGTGGGATATATATTCTACCCACACACATTTGGAACTCTCCTGGGGAACTCTCACACATATTATTCCCTCATTTAGTGGATATTTTCACAAAAAAGTGACATTTTCAAAAATCCAGAAAATTGGCTGAAAACGACTAAATATCAAGGACTCATTGGGCGAATCGCTCTGAAACTGAAATCGGAACGCGCACTGACATTTCTCCTATCTGAAAGTCTGATAAACGCCGGAAAAATGACTAAGTCCAAAAAAAAAATTTTTTTAAACCTTTTTTTAATTTTACGCCCGTGGCATATATATTCTACCCACACAGATTTGGAACTCTCCTGGGGTACCCTCACAAATATTATTCCCTCATTTAGTGGATATTTTCACAAAAAAGTGAAATTTTTAAAAATCCAGAAAATTGGCTGAAAACGACTAAATATAAAGGACTCATTGCGCGAATCGCTCTGGAACTGAAATCGGAACACTCACTGACATTTCCCCTATCTGAAAGTCTGATAAACGTCGGAAAAATGACTAAGTCCAAAAAAAAATTTTTTTAAACTTTTTTTACCCGCGTGGGATATATATTCTGCCCACACACATTTGGAACTCTCCAGGGGAACCCTCACACATATTATTCCCTCATTTAGTGGATATTTTCACAAAAAAGTGAAATTTTCAAAAATCCAGAAAATTGGCTGAAAACCACTAAATATCAAAGACTCATTGGGTGAATCGCTCTTGAACTGAAATCGGAATGCTCACTGACATTTGACCTATCTGAAAGTCTGATAAACGCCGGAAAAATCACTAAGTCCAAAAAAAATTTTTTTTCAACTTTTTTCAATTTTACCCCCGTGGGATATATATTCTACCCACACACATTTGGAACTACCCTGGGGTACCCTCACACATATTATTCCCTCATTTAGTGGATATTTTCACAAAAAAGTGAAATTTTCAAAAATCCAGAAAATTGGCTGAAAACGACTAAATATCAAGGACTCATTGGTCGAATCGCTCTGGAACTGAAATCGGAACGCTCACTGACATTTGCCCTATCTGAAAGGCTGATAAACGCCGGAAAAATGACTAAGTCCAAAAAAAAATTTTTTTCAACTTTTTTCAATTTTACCCCCGTGGGATATATATTCTACCCACACACATTTGGAACTCTCCTGGGGTACCGTCACACATATTATTCCCTCATTTAGTGGATATTTTCACAAAAAAGTGAAATTTTCAAAAAACCAGAAAATTGGCTGAAAACGACTAAATATCAAGGACTCATTGGGCGAATCGCTCTGGAACTGAAATTGGAATGCTCACTGACATTTGCCCTATCTGAAAGTCTGTTAAACGCGCGGAAAAATGACTAAGTCCAAAAAAAAAAATTTTCAACTTTTTTCAATTTTAACCCCGTGGGATATATATTCTACCCACACACATTTGGAACTCTCCTGGGGTACCGTCACACATATTATTCCCTCATTTAGTGGATATTTTCACAAAAAAGTGAAATTTTCAAAAATCCAGAAAATTGGCTGAAAACGACTAAATATCAAGGACTCATTGGGCGAATCGCTCTGGAACTGAAATCGGAACGCTCACTGACATTTGCCCTATCTGAAAGTCTGATAAACGCCGGAAAAATGACTAAGTCGAAAAAAAAATTTTTTTCAACTTTTTTCAATTTTACCCCCGTGGGATATATATTCTACCCACACACATTTGGAACTCTCCTGGGGAACTCTCACACATATTATTCCCTCATTTAGTGGATATTTTCACAAAAAAGTGACATTTTCAAAAATCCAGAAAATTGGCTGAAAACGACTAAATATCAAGGACTCATTGGGCGAATCGCTCTGGAACTGAAATTGGAACGCTCACTGACATTTGCCCTATCTGAAAGTCTGATAAACGCCGTAAAAATGACTAAGTCCAAAAAAAATTTTTTTTCAACTTTTTTCAATTTTACCCCCGTGGGATATATATTCTACCCACACACATTTGGAACTCTCCTGGGGTACCCTCACACATATTATTCCCTCATTTAGTGGATATTTTCACAAAAAAGTGAAATTTTCAAAAATCCAGAAAATTGGCTTAAAACGAGTAAATATCAAGGAATCATTGGGCGAATCACTCTGGAACTGAAATCGGAACGCTCACTGACATTTGCAATATCTGAAAGTCTGATAAACGCCGGAAAAATGACTAAGTCCAAAAAAAAATTTTTTTAAACTTTTTTCAATCTTACCCGCGTGGGATATATATTCTGCCCACACACATTTGGAACTCTCCAGGGGAACCCTCACACATATTATTCCCTCATTTAGGGGATATTTTCACAAAAAAGTGAAATTTTCAAAAATCCAGAAAATTGGCTGAAAACCACTAAATATCAAAGACTCATTGGGCGAATCGCTCTTGAACTGAAATCGGAATGCTCACTGACATTTCCCCTATCTGAAAGTCTGATAAACGCCGGAAAAATGACTAAGTCCAAAAAAAAATAGTTTTCAACTTTTTTCAATTTTACCCCCGTGGGATATATATTCTACCCACACACATTTGGAACTCTCCTGGGGTACCGTCACACATATTATTCCCTCATTTAGTGGATATTTTCACAAAAAAGTGAAATTTTCAAAAATCCAGAAAATTGGCTGAAAACGACTAAATATCAAGGACTCATTGGGCGAATCGCTCTGGAACTGAAATTGGAACGCTCACTGACATTTGCCCTATCTGAAAGTCTGATAAACGCCGGAAAAATGACTAAGTCCAAAAAAAAATAGTTTTCAACTTTTTTCAATTTTACCCCGTGGGATATATATTCTACCCACACACATTTGGAACTCTCCTGGGGTACCGTCACACATATTATTCCCTCATTTAGTGGATATTTTCACAAAAAAGTGAAATTTTCAAAAATCCAGAAAATTGGCTGAAAACGACTAAATATCAAGGACTCATTGGGCGAATCGCTCTGGAACTGAAATTGGAACGCTCACTGACATTTGCCCTATCTGAAAGTCTGATAAACGCCGGAAAAATGACTAAGTCCAAAAAAAAATAGTTTTCAACTTTTTTCAATTTTACCCCGTGGGATATATATTCTACCCACACACATTTGGAACTCTCCTGGAGTACCCTCACACATATTATTCTCTCATTTAGTGGATATTTTCACAAAAAAGTGAAATTTTCAAAAATCCAGAAAATTGGCTGAAAACGACTAAACATCAAGGACTCATTGGTCGAATCGCTCTGGAACTGAAATCGGAACGCTCACTGACATTTGCCCTATCTGAAAGTCTGATAAACGCCGGAAAAATGACTAAGTCCAAAAAAAAATTTTTTTCAACTTTTTTCAATCTTACCCCCGTGGGATATATATTCTGCCCACACACATTTGGAACTCTCCAGGGGAACCCTCACACATATTATTCCCTCATTTTGTGGATATTTTCACAAAAAAGTGAAATTTTCAAAAATCCAGAAAATTGGCTGAAAACCACTAAATATCAAAGACTCATTGGGCGAATCGCTCTTGAACTGAAATCGGAATGCTCACTGACATTTGCCCTATCTGAAAGTCTGATAAACGCCGGAAAAATCACTAAGTCCAAAAAAAAATTTTTTTAAACTTTTTTCAATTTTACCCCGTGGGATATATATTCTAACCACACACATTTGGAACTCTCCTGGGGTACCCTCACACATATTATTCCCTCATTTAGTGGATATTTTCACAAAAAAGTGAAATTTTTAAAAATCCAGAAAATTGGCTGAAAACGACTAAATATCAAGGACTCATTGGGCGAATCGCTCTGAAACTGAAATCGGAACGCTCACTGACATTTCCCCTATCTGAAAGGCTGATAAATGCCGGAAAAATGACTAAGTCCAAAAAAAATTTTTTTTAAACTTTTTTCAATTTTACCCCCGTGGGATATATATTCTACCCACACACATTTGGAACTACCCTGGGGTACCCTCACACATATTATTCCCTCATTTAGTGGATATTTTCACAAAAAAGTGAAATTTTCAAAAATCCAGAAAATTGGCTGAAAACGACTAAATATCAAGGACTCATTGGTCGAATCGCTCTGGAACTGAAATCGGAACGCTCACTGACTTTTGCCCTATCTGAAAGTCTGATAAACGCCGGAAAAATGACTAAGTCCAAAAAAAATTTTTTTTCAACTTTTTTCAATTTTACCCCCGTGGGATGTATATTCTACCCACACACATTTGGAACTCTCCTGGGGTACCGTCACACATATTATTCCCTCATTTAGTGGATATTTTCACAAAAAAGTGAAATTTTCAAAAATCCAGAAAATTGGCTGAAAACGACTAAATATCAAGGACTCATTGGGCGAATCGCTCTGGAACTGAAATTGGAACGCTCACTGACATTTGCCCTATCTGAAAGTCTGATAAACGCCGGAAAAATGACTAAGTCCAAAAAAAAATAGTTTTCAACTTTTTTCAATTTTACCCCGTGGGATATATATTCTACCCACACACATTTGGAACTCTCCTGGAGTACCCTCACACATATTATTCTCTCATTTAGTGGATATTTTCACAAAAAAGTGAAATTTTCAAAAATCCAGAAAATTGGCTGAAAACCACTAAATATCAAAGACTCATTGGGCGAATCGCTCTTGAACTGAAATCGGAATGCTCACTGACATTTGCCCTATCTGAAAGTCTGATAAACGCCGGAAAAATCACTAAGTCCAAAAAAAAATTTTTTTAAACTTTTTTCAATTTTACCCCGTGGGATATATATTCTAACCACACACATTTGGAACTCTCCTGGGGTACCCTCACACATATTATTCCCTCATTTAGTGGATATTTTCACAAAAAAGTGAAATTTTTAAAAATCCAGAAAATTGGCTGAAAACGACTAAATATCAAGGACTCATTGGGCGAATCGCTCTGAAACTGAAATCGGAACGCTCACTGACATTTCCCCTATCTGAAAGGCTGATAAACGCCGGAAAAATGACTAAGTCCAAAAAAAATTTTTTTTAAACTTTTTTCAATTTTACCCCCGTGGGATATATATTCTACCCACACACATTTGGAACTACCCTGGGGTACCCTCACACATATTATTCCCTCATTTAGTGGATATTTTCACAAAAAAGTGAAATTTTCAAAAATCCAGAAAATTGGCTGAAAACGACTAAATATCAAGGACTCATTGGTCGAATCGCTCTGGAACTGAAATCGGAACGCTCACTGACATTTGCCCTATCTGAAAGTCTGATAAACGCCGGAAAAATGACTAAGTCCAAAAAACATTTTTTTTCAACTTTTTTCAATTTTACCCCCGTGGGATATATATTCTACCCACACACATTTGGAACTCTCATGGGGTACCGTCACACATATTATTCCCTCATTTAGTGGATATTTTCACAAAAAAGTGAAATTTTCAAAAATCCAGAAAATTGGCTGAAAACGACTAAATATCAAGGACTCATTGGGCGAATCGCTCTGGAACTGAAATCGGAACGCTCACTGACATTTGCCCTATCTGAAAGTCTGATAAACGCCGGAAAAATGACTAAGTCCAAAAAAAAATAGTTTTCAACTTTTTTCAATTTTACCCCGTGGGATATATATTCTACCCACACACATTTGGAACTCTCCTGGGGTACCCTCACACATATTATTCTCTCATTTAGTGGATATTTTCACAAAAAAGTGAAATTTTCAAAAATCCAGAAAATTAGCTGAAAACCACTAAATATCAAAGACTCATTGGGCGAATCGCTCTTGAACTGAAATCGGAATGCTCACTGACATTTGCCCTTTCTGAAAGTCTGTTAAACGCGCGGAAAAATGACTAAGTCCAAAAAAAAAAATTTTCAACTTTTTTCAATTTTAACCCCGTGGGATATATATTCTACCCACACACATTTGGAACTCTCCTGGGGTACCGTCACACATATTATTCCCTCATTTAGTGGATATTTTCACAAAAAAGTGAAATTTTCAAAAATCCAGAAAATTGGCTGAAAACGACTAAATATCAAGGACTCATTGGGCGAATCGCTCTGGAACTGAAATCGGAACGCTCACTGACATTTGCCCTATCTGAAAGTCTGATAAACGCCGGAAAAATGACTAAGTCGAAAAAAAAAATTTTTTAAACTTTTTTCAATTTTACCCCCGTGGGATATATATTCTACCCACACACATTTGGAACTCTCCTGGGGAACTCTCACACATATTATTCCCTCATTTAGTGGATATTTTCACAAAAAAGTGACATTTTCAAAAATCCAGAAAATTGGCTGAAAACGACTAAATATCAAGGACTCATTGGGCGAATCGCTCTGGAACTGAAATTGGAACGCTCACTGACATTTGCCCTATCTGAAAGTCTGATAAACGCCGTAAAAATGACTAAGTCCAAAAAAAATTTTTTTTCAACTTTTTTCAATTTTACCCCCGTGGGATATATATTCTACCCACACACATTTGGAACTCTCCTGGGGAACTCTCACACATATTATTCCCTCATTTAGTGGATATTTTCACAAAAAAGTGAAATTTTCAAAAATCCAGAAAATTGGCTTAAAACGAGTAAATATCAAGGACTCATTGGGCGAATCACTCTGGAACTGAAATCGGAACGCTCACTGACATTTGCAATATCTGAAAGTCTGATAAACGCCGGAAAAATGACTAAGTCCAAAAAAAAATTTTTTTAAACTTTTTTCAATCTTACCCGCGTGGGATATATATTCTGCCCACACACATTTGGAACTCTCCAGGGGAACCCTCACACATATTATTCCCTCATTTAGGGGATATTTTCACAAAAAAGTGAAATTTTCAAAAATCCAGAAAATTGGCTGAAAACCACTAAATATCAAAGACTCATTGGGCGAATCGCTCTTGAACTGAAATCGGAATGCTCACTGACATTTCCCCTATCTGAAAGTCTGATAAACGCCGGAAAAATGACTAAGTCCAAAAAAAAATAGTTTTCAACTTTTTTCAATTTTACCCCCGTGGGATATATATTCTACCCACACACATTTGGAACTCTCCTGGGGTACCGTCACACATATTATTCCCTCATTTAGTGGATATTTTCACAAAAAAGTGAAATTTTCAAAAATCCAGAAAATTGGCTGAAAACGACTAAATATCAAGGACTCATTGGGCGAATCGCTCTGGAACTGAAATTGGAACGCTCACTGACATTTGCCCTATCTGAAAGTCTGATAAACGCCGGAAAAATGACTAAGTCCAAAAAAAAATAGTTTTCAACTTTTTTCAATTTTACCCCGTGGGATATATATTCTACCCACACACATTTGGAACTCTCCTGGGGTACCGTCACACATATTATTCCCTCATTTAGTGGATATTTTCACAAAAAAGTGAAATTTTCAAAAATCCAGAAAATTGGCTGAAAACGACTAAATATCAAGGACTCATTGGGCGAATCGCTCTGGAACTGAAATTGGAACGCTCACTGACATTTGCCCTATCTGAAAGTCTGATAAACGCCGGAAAAATGACTAAGTCCAAAAAAAAATAGTTTTCAACTTTTTTCAATTTTACCCCGTGGGATATATATTCTACCCACACACATTTGGAACTCTCCTGGAGTACCCTCACACATATTATTCTCTCATTTAGTGGATATTTTCACAAAAAAGTGAAATTTTCAAAAATCCAGAAAATTGGCTGAAAACGACTAAATATCAAGGACTCATTGGGCGAATCGCTCTGGAACTGAAATCGGAACGCTCACTGACATTTGCCCTATCTGAAAGTCTGATAAACGCCGGAAAAATGACTAAGTCCAAAAAAAAATTTTTTTCAACTTTTTTCAATCTTACCCCCGTGGGATATATATTCTGCCCACACACATTTGGAACTCTCCAGGGGAACCCTCACACATATTATTCCCTCATTTTGTGGATATTTTCACAAAAAAGTGAAATTTTCAAAAATCCAGAAAATTGGCTGAAAACCACTAAATATCAAAGACTCATTGGGCGAATCGCTCTTGAACTGAAATCGGAATGCTCACTGACATTTGCCCTATCTGAAAGTCTGATAAACGCCGGAAAAATCACTAAGTCCAAAAAAAAATTTTTTTAAACTTTTTTCAATTTTACCCCGTGGGATATATATTCTAACCACACACATTTGGAACTCTCCTGGGGTACCCTCACACATATTATTCCCTCATTTAGTGGATATTTTCACAAAAAAGTGAAATTTTTAAAAATCCAGAAAATTGGCTGAAAACGACTAAATATCAAGGACTCATTGGGCGAATCGCTCTGAAACTGAAATCGGAACGCTCACTGACATTTCCCCTATCTGAAAGGCTGATAAACGCCGGAAAAATGACTAAGTCCAAAAAAAATTTTTTTTAAACTTTTTTCAATTTTACCCCCGTGGGATATATATTCTACCCACACACATTTGGAACTACCCTGGGGTACCCTCACACATATTATTCCCTCATTTAGTGGATATTTTCACAAAAAAGTGAAATTTTCAAAAATCCAGAAAATTGGCTGAAAACGACTAAATATCAAGGACTCATTGGTCGAATCGCTCTGGAACTGAAATCGGAACGCTCACTGACTTTTGCCCTATCTGAAAGTCTGATAAACGCCGGAAAAATGACTAAGTCCAAAAAAAATTTTTTTTCAACTTTTTTCAATTTTACCCCCGTGGGATGTATATTCTACCCACACACATTTGGAACTCTCCTGGGGTACCGTCACACATATTATTCCCTCATTTAGTGGATATTTTCACAAAAAAGTGAAATTTTCAAAAATCCAGAAAATTGGCTGAAAACGACTAAATATCAAGGACTCATTGGGCGAATCGCTCTGGAACTGAAATTGGAACGCTCACTGACATTTGCCCTATCTGAAAGTCTGATAAACGCCGGAAAAATGACTAAGTCCAAAAAAAAATAGTTTTCAACTTTTTTCAATTTTACCCCGTGGGATATATATTCTACCCACACACATTTGGAACTCTCCTGGAGTACCCTCACACATATTATTCTCTCATTTAGTGGATATTTTCACAAAAAAGTGAAATTTTCAAAAATCCAGAAAATTGGCTGAAAACCACTAAATATCAAAGACTCATTGGGCGAATCGCTCTTGAACTGAAATCGGAATGCTCACTGACATTTGCCCTATCTGAAAGTCTGATAAACGCCGGAAAAATCACTAAGTCCAAAAAAAAATTTTTTTAAACTTTTTTCAATTTTACCCCGTGGGATATATATTCTAACCACACACATTTGGAACTCTCCTGGGGTACCCTCACACATATTATTCCCTCATTTAGTGGATATTTTCACAAAAAAGTGAAATTTTTAAAAATCCAGAAAATTGGCTGAAAACGACTAAATATCAAGGACTCATTGGGCGAATCGCTCTGAAACTGAAATCGGAACGCTCACTGACATTTCCCCTATCTGAAAGGCTGATAAACGCCGGAAAAATGACTAAGTCCAAAAAAAATTTTTTTTAAACTTTTTTCAATTTTACCCCCGTGGGATATATATTCTACCCACACACATTTGGAACTACCCTGGGGTACCCTCACACATATTATTCCCTCATTTAGTGGATATTTTCACAAAAAAGTGAAATTTTCAAAAATCCAGAAAATTGGCTGAAAACGACTAAATATCAAGGACTCATTGGTCGAATCGCTCTGGAACTGAAATCGGAACGCTCACTGACATTTGCCCTATCTGAAAGTCTGATAAACGCCGGAAAAATGACTAAGTCCAAAAAAAATTTTTTTTCAACTTTTTTCAATTTTACCCCCGTGGGATATATATTCTACCCACACACATTTGGAACTCTCCTGGGGTACCGTCACACATATTATTCCCTCATTTAGTGGATATTTTCACAAAAAAGTGAAATTTTCAAAAATCCAGAAAATTGGCTGAAAACGACTAAATATCAAGGACTCATTGGGCGAATCGCTCTGGAACTGAAATCGGAACGCTCACTGACATTTGCCCTATCTGAAAGTCTGATAAACGCCGGAAAAATGACTAAGTCCAAAAAAAAATAGTTTTCAACTTTTTTCAATTTTACCCCGTGGGATATATATTCTACCCACACACATTTGGAACTCTCCTGGGGTACCCTCACACATATTATTCTCTCATTTAGTGGATATTTTCACAAAAAAGTGAAATTTTCAAAAATCCAGAAAATTGGCTGAAAACCACTAAATATCAAAGACTCATTGGGCGAATCGCTCTTGAACTGAAATCGGAATGCTCACTGACATTTGCCCTATCTGAAAGTCTGTTAAACGCGCGGAAAAATGACTAAGTCCAAAAAAAAAAATTTTCAACTTTTTTCAATTTTAACCCCGTGGGATATATATTCTACCCACACACATTTGGAACTACCCTGGGGTACCCTCACACATATTATTCCCTCATTTAGTGGATATTTTCACAAAAAAGTGAAATTTTCAAAAATCCAGAAAATTGGCTGAAAACGACTAAATATCAAGGACTCATTGGGCGAATCGCTCTGGAACTGAAATCGGAACGCTCACTGACCTTTGCCCTATCTGAAAGTCTGATAAACGCCGGAAAAATGACTAAGTCGAAAAAAAAAATTTTTTCAACTTTTTTCAATTTTACCCCCGTGGGATATATATTCTACCCACACACATTTGGAACTCTCCTGGGGAACTCTCACACATATTATTCCCTCATTTAGTGGATATTTTCACAAAAAAGTGACATTTTCAAAAATCCAGAAAATTGGCTGAAAACGACTAAATATCAAGGACTCATTGGGCGAATCGCTCTGGAACTGAAATTGGAACGCTCACTGACATTTGCCCTATCTGAAAGTCTGATAAACGCCGTAAAAATGACTAAGTCCAAAAAAAATTTTTTTTCAACTTTTTTCAATTTTACCCCCGTGGGATATATATTCTACCCACACACATTTGGAACTCTCCTGGGGTACCCTCACACATATTATTCCCTCATTTAGTGGATATTTTCACAACAAAGTGAAATTTTCAAAAATCCAGAAAATTGGCTGAAAACGACTAAATATCAAGGACTCATTGGGCGAATCACTATGGAACTGAAATCGGAACGCTCACTGACATTTGCAATATCTGAAAGTCTGATAAACGCCGGAAAAATGACTAAGTCCAAAAAAAAATTTTTTTAAACTTTTTTCAATCTTACCCGCGTGGGATATATATTCTGCCCACACACATTTGGAACTCTCCAGGGGAACCCTCACACATATTATTCCCTCATTTAGTGGATATTTTCACAAAAAAGTGAAATTTTCAAAAATCCAGAAAATTGGCTGAAAACCACTAAATATCAAAGACTCATTGGGCGAATCGCTCTTGAACTGAAATCGGAATGCTCACTGACATTTCCCCTATCTGAAAGTCTGATAAACGCCGGAAAAATGACTAAGTCCAAAAAAAAATAGTTTTCAACTTTTTTCAATTTTACCCCCGTGGGATATATATTCTACCCACACACATTTGGAACTCTCCTGGGGTACCGTCACACATATTATTCCCTCATTTAGTGGATATTTTCACAAAAAAGTGAAATTTTCAAAAATCCAGAAAATTGGCTGAAAACGACTAAATATCAAGGACTCATTGGGCGAATCGCTCTGGAACTGAAATTGGAACGCTCACTGACATTTGCCCTATCTGAAAGTCTGATAAACGCCGGAAAAATGACTAAGTCCAAAAAAAAATAGTTTTCAACTTTTTTCAATTTTACCCAGTGGGATATATATTCTACCCACACACATTTGGAACTCTCCTGGGGTACCGTCACACATATTATTCCCTCATTTAGTGGATATTTTCACAAAAAAGTGAAATTTTCAAAAATCCAGAAAATTGGCTGAAAACGACTAAATATCAAGGACTCATTGGGCGAATCGCTCTGGAACTGAAATTGGAACGCTCACTGACATTTGCCCTATCTGAAAGTCTGATAAACGCCGGAAAAATGACTAAGTCCAAAAAAAAATAGTTTTCAACTTTTTTCAATTTTACCCCGTGGGATATATATTCTACCCACACACATTTGGAACTCTCCTGGAGTACCCTCACACATATTATTCTCTCATTTAGTGGATATTTTCACAAAAAAGTGAAATTTTCAAAAATCCAGAAAATTGGCTGAAAACGACTAAATATCAAGGACTCATTGGTCGAATCGCTCTGGAACTGAAATCGGAACGCTCACTGACATTTGCCCTATCTGAAAGTCTGATAAACGCCGGAAAAATGACTAAGTCCAAAAAAAAATTTTTTTCAACTTTTTTCAATCTTACCCCGTGGGATATATATTCTAACCACACACATTTGGAACTCTCCTGGGGTACCCTCACACATATTATTCCCTCATTTAGTGGATATTTTCACAAAAAAGTGAAATTTTTAAAAATCCAGAAAATTGGCTGAAAACGACTAAATATCAAGGACTCATTGGGCGAATCGCTCTGAAACTGAAATCGGAACGCTCACTGACATTTCCCCTATCTGAAAGGCTGATAAACGCCGGAAAAATGACTAAGTCCAAAAAAAATTTTTTTAAAACTTTTTTCAATTTTACCCCCGTGGGATATATATTCTACCCACACACATTTGGAACTACCCTGGGGTACCCTCACACATATTATTCCCTCATTTAGTGGATATTTTCACAAAAAAGTGAAATTTTCAAAAATCCAGAAAATTGGCTGAAAACGACTAAATATCAAGGACTCATTGGTCGAATCGCTCTGGAACTGAAATCGGAATGCTCACTGACATTTGCCCTATCTGAAAGTCTGATAAACGCCGGAAAAATGACTAAGTCCAAAAAAAATTTTTTTTCAACTTTTTTCAATTTTACCCCCGTGGGATATATATTCTACCCATACACATTTGGAACTCTCCTGGGGAACTCTCACACATATTATTCCCTCATTTAGTGGATATTTTCACAAAAAAGTGACATTTTCAAAAATCCAGAAAATTGGCTGAAAACGACTAAATATCAAGGACTCATTGGGCGAATCGCTATGAAACTGAAATCGGAATGCTCACTGACATTTCCCCTATCTGAAAGTCTGATAAACGCCGGAAAAATGACTAAGTCCAAAAAAAAATAGTTTTCAACTTTTTTCAATTTTACCCCGTGGGATATATATTCTACCCACACACATTTGGAACTCTCCTGGGGTACCCTCACACATATTATTCCCTCATTTAGTGGATATTTTCACAAAAAAGTGAAATTTTTAAAAATCCAGAAAATTGGCTGAAAACGACTAAATATCAAGGACTCATTGGGCGAATTGCTCTGGAACTGAAATCGGAACGCTCACTGACATTTCCCCTATCTGAAAGGCTGATAAACGCCGGAAAAATGACTAAGTCCCAAAAAAATTTTTTTTAAACTTTTTTCAATTTTACCCCCGTGGGATATATATTCTACCCACACACATTTGGAACTACCCTGGGGTACCGTCACACATATTATTCCCTCATTTAGTGGATATTTTCACAAAAAAGTGAAATTTTCAAAAATCCAGAAAATTGGCTGAAAACGACTAAATATCAAGGACTCATTGGGCGAATCGCTCTGGAACTGAAATTGGAATGCTCACTGACATTTGCCCTATCTGAAAGTCTGATAAACGCCGGAAAAATGACTAAGTCCAAAAAAAAATAGTTTTCAACTTTTTTCAATTTTACCCCGTGGGATATATATTCTACCCACACACATTTGGAACTCTCCTGGAGTACCCTCACACATATTATTCTCTCATTTAGTGGATATTTTCACAAAAAAGTGAAATTTTCAAAAATCCAGAAAATTGGCTGAAAACGACTAAATATCAAGGACTCATTGGTCGAATCGCTCTGGAACTGAAATCGGAACGCTCACTGACATTTGCCCTATCTGAAAGTCTGAAAAACGCCGGAAAAATGACTAAGTCCAAAAAAAAATTTTTTTCAACTTTTTTCAATCTTACCCCCGTGGGATATATATTCTGCCCACACACATTTGGAACTCTCCAGGGGAACCCTCACACATATTATTCCCTCATTTTGTGGATATTTTCACAAAAAAGTGAAATTTTAAAAAATCCAGAAAATTGGCTGAAAACCACTAAATATCAAAGACTCATTGGGCGAATCGCTCTTGAACTGAAATCGGAATGCTCACTGACATTTGCCCTATCTGAAAGTCTGATAAACGCCGGAAAAATCACTAAGTCCAAAAAAAAATTTTTTTAAACTTTTTTCAATTTTACCCCGTGGGATATATATTCTAACCACACACATTTGGAACTCTCCTGGGGTACCCTCACACATATTATTCCCTCATTTAGTGGATATTTTCACAAAAAAGTGAAATTTTTAAAAATCCAGAAAATTGGCTGAAAACGACTAAATATCAAGGACTCATTGGGCGAATCGCTCTGAAACTGAAATTGGAACGCTCACTGACATTTCCCCTATCTGAAAGGCTGATAAACGCCGGAAAAATGACTAAGTCCAAAAAAAATTTTTTTTAAACTTTTTTCAATTTTACCCCCGTGGGATATATATTCTACCCACACACATTTGGAACTACCCTGGGGTACCCTCACACATATTATTCCCTCATTTAGTGGATATTTTCACAAAAAAGTGAAATTTTCAAAAATCCAGAAAATTGGCTGAAAACGACTAAATATCAAGGACTCATTGGTCGAATCGCTCTGGAACTGAAATCGGAACGCTCACTGACATTTGCCCTATCTGAAAGTCTGATAAACGCCGGAAAAATGACTAAGTCCAAAAAAAATTTTTTTTCAACTTTTTTCAATTTTACCCCCGTGGGATATATATTCTACCCACACACATTTGGAACTCTCCTGGGGTACCGTCACACATATTATTCCCTCATTTAGTGGATATTTTCACAAAAAAGTGAAATTTTCAAAAATCCAGAAAATTGGCTGAAAACGACTAAATATCAAGGACTCATTGGGCGAATCGCTCTGGAACTGAAATTGGAACGCTCACTGACATTTGCCCTATCTGAAAGTCTGATAAATGCCGGAAAAATGACTAAGTCCAAAAAAAAATAGTTTTCAACTTTTTTCAATTTTACCCCATGGGATATATATTCTACCCACACACATTTGGAACTCTCCTGGAGTACCCTCACACATATTATTCTCTCATTTAGTGGATATTTTCACAAAAAAGTGAAATTTTCAAAAATCCAGAAAATTGGCTGAAAACGACTAAATATCAAGGACTCATTGGTCGAATCGCTCTGGAACTGAAATCGGAACGCTCACTGACATTTGCCCTATCTGAAAGTCTGATAAACGCCGGAAAAATGACTAAGTCCATAAAAAAATTTTTTTCAACTTTTTTCAATCTTACCCCCGTGGGATATATATTCTGCCCACACACATTTGGAACTCTCCAGGGGAACCCTCACACATATTATTCCCTCATTTTGTGGATATTTTCACAAAAAAGTGAAATTTTCAAAAATCCAGAAAATTGGCTGAAAACCACTCAATATCAAAGACTCATTGGGCGAATCGCTCTTGAACTGAAATCGGAATGCTCACTGACATTTGCCCTGTCTGAAAGTCTGTTAAACGCGCGGAAAAATGACTAAGTCCAAAAAAAAAAATTTTCAACTTTTTTCAATTTTACCCCGTGGGATATATATTCTACCCACACACATTTGGAACTCTCCTGGGGTACCGTCACACATATTATTCCCTCATTTAGTGGATATTTTCACAAAAAAGTGAAATTTTCAAAAATCCAGAAAATTGGCTGAAAACGACTAAATATCAAGGACTCATTGGGCGAATCGCTCTGGAACTGAAATCGGAATGCTCACTGACATTTGCCCTATCTGAAAGTCTGATAAACGCCGGAAAAATGACTAAGTCCAAAAAAAAATAGTTTTCAACTTTTTTCAATTTTACCCCGTGGGATATATATTCTACCCACACACATTTGGAACTCTCCTGGGGTACCCTCACACATATTATTCCCTCATTTAGTGGATATTTTCACAAAAAAGTGAAATTTTTAAAAATCCAGAAAATTGGCTGAAAACGACTAAATATCAAGGACTCATTGGGCGAATTGCTCTGAAACTGAAATCGGAACGCTCACTGACATTTCCCCTATCTGAAAGGCTGATAAACGCCGGAAAAATGACTAAGTCCCAAAAAAATTTTTTTTAAACTTTTTTCAATTTTACCCCCGTGGGATATATATTCTACCCACACACATTTGGAACTACCCTGGGGTACCGTCACACATATTATTCCCTCATTTAGTGGATATTTTCACAAAAAAGTGAAATTTTCAAAAATCCAGAAAATTGGCTGAAAACGACTAAATATCAAGGACTCATTGGGCGAATCGCTCTGGAACTGAAATTGGAATGCTCACTGACATTTGCCCTATCTGAAAGTCTGATAAACGCCGGAAAAATGACTAAGTCCAAAAAAAAATAGTTTTCAACTTTTTTCAATTTTACCCCGTGGGATATATATTCTACCCACACACATTTGGAACTCTCCTGGAGTACCCTCACACATATTATTCTCTCATTTAGTGGATATTTTCACAAAAAAGTGAAATTTTCAAAAATCCAGAAAATTGGCTGAAAACGACTAAATATCAAGGACTCATTGGTCGAATCGCTCTGGAACTGAAATCGGAACGCTCACTGACATTTGCCCTATCTGAAAGTCTGAAAAACGCCGGAAAAATGACTAAGTCCAAAAAAAAATTTTTTTCAACTTTTTTCAATCTTACCCCCGTGGGATATATATTCTGCCCACACACATTTGGAACTCTCCAGGGGAACCCTCACACATATTATTCCCTCATTTTGTGGATATTTTCACAAAAAAGTGAAATTTTCAAAAATCCAGAAAATTGGCTGAAAACCACTAAATATCAAAGACTCATTGGGCGAATCGCTCTTGAACTGAAATCGGAATGCTCACTGACATTTGCCCTATCTGAAAGTCTGATAAACGCCAGAAAAATCACTAAGTCCAAAAAAAAATTTTTTTAAACTTTTTTCAATTTTACCCCGTGGGATATATATTCTAACCACACACATTTGGAACTCTCCTGGGGTACCCTCACACATATTATTCCCTCATTTAGTGGATATTTTCACAAAAAAGTGAAATTTTTAAAAATCCAGAAAATTGGCTGAAAACGACTAAATATCAAGGACTCATTGGGCGAATCGCTCTGAAACTGAAATCGGAACGCTCACTGACATTTCCCCTATCTGAAAGGCTGATAAACGCCGGAAAAATGACTAAGACCAAAAAAAATTTTTTTTAAACTTTTTTCAATTTTACCCCCGTGGGATATATATTCTACCCACACACATTTGGAACTACCCTGGGGTACCCTCACACATATTATTCCCTCATTTAGTGGATATTTTCACAAAAAAGTGAAATTTTCAAAAATCCAGAAAATTGGCTGAAAACGACTAAATATCAAGGACTCATTGGGCGAATCGCTCTGGAACTGAAATTGGAACGCTCACTGACATTTGCCCTATCTGAAAGTCTGATAAACGCCGGAAAAATGACTAAGTCCAAAAAAAAATAGTTTTCAACTTTTTTCAATTTTACCCCATGGGATATATATTCTACCCACACACATTTGGAACTCTCCTGGAGTACCCTCACACATATTATTCTCTCATTTAGTGGATATTTTCACAAAAAAGTGAAATTTTCAAAAATCCAGAAAATTGGCTGAAAACGACTAAATATCAAGGACTCATTGGTCGAATCGCTCTGGAACTGAAATCGGAACGCTCACTGACATTTGCCCTATCTGAAAGTCTGATAAACGCCGGAAAAATGACTAAGTCCATAAAAAAATTTTTTTCAACTTTTTTCAATCTTACCCCCGTGGGATATATATTCTGCCCACACACATTTGGAACTCTCCAGGGGAACCCTCACACATATTATTCCCTCATTTTGTGGATATTTTCACAAAAAAGTGAAATTTTCAAAAATCCAGAAAATTGGCTGAAAACCACTCAATATCAAAGACTCATTGGGCGAATCGCTCTTGAACTGAAATCGGAATGCTCACTGACATTTGCCCTATCTGAAAGTCTGTTAAACGCGCGGAAAAATGACTAAGTCCAAAAAAAAAAATTTTCAACTTTTTTCAATTTTACCCCGTGGGATATATATTCTACCCACACACATTTGGAACTCTCCTGGGGTACCGTCACACATATTATTCCCTCATTTAGTGGATATTTTCACAAAAAAGTGAAATTTTCAAAAATCCAGAAAATTGGCTGAAAACGACTAAATATCAAGGACTCATTGGGCGAATCGCTCTGGAACTGAAATCGGAATGCTCACTGACATTTGCCCTATCTGAAAGACTGATAAACGCCGGAAAAATGACTAAGTCCAAAAAAAAATTTTTTTCAACTTTTTTCAATCTTACCCCTGTGGGATATATATTCTGCCCACACACATTTGGAACTCTCCAGGGGAACCCTCACACATATTATTCCCTCATTTAGTGGATATTTTCACAAAAAAGTGAAATTTTCAAAAATCCAGAAAATTGGCTGAAAACGACTAAATATCAAGGACTCATTGGGCGAATCGCTCTGGAACTGAAATCGGAACGCTCACTGACATTTGCCCTATCTGAAAGTCTGATAAACGCCGGAAAAATGACTAAGTCGAAAAAAAAATTTTTTTCAACTTTTTTCAATTTTACCCCCGTGGGATATATATTCTACCCACACACATTTGGAACTCTCCTGGGGAACTCTCACACATATTATTCCCTCATTTTAGTGGATATTTTCACAAAAAAGTGACATTTTCAAAAATCCAGAAAATTGGCTGAAAACGACTAAATATCAAGGACTCATTGGGCGAATCGCTCTTGAACTGAAATCGGAATGCTCACTGACATTTCCCCTATCTGAAAGTCTGATAAACGCCGGAAAAATGACTAAGTCCAAAAAAATTTTTTTTTCAACTTTTTTCAATTTTACCCCCGTGGGATATATATTCTACCCACACACATTTGGAACTCTCCTGGAGTACCCTCACACATATTATTCTCTCATTTAGTGGATATTTTCACAAAAAAGTGAAATTTTCAAAAATCCAGAAAATTGGCTGAAAACCACTCAATATCAAAGACTCATTGGGCGAATCGCTCTTGAACTGAAATCGGAATGCTCACTGACATTTGCCCTATCTGAAAGTCTGTTAAACGCGCGGAAAAATGACTAAGTCCAAAAAAAAAAATTTTCAACTTTTTTCAATTTTACCCCGTGGGATATATATTCTACCCACACACATTTGGAACTCTCCTGGGGTACCGTCACACATATTATTCCCTCATTTAGTGGATATTTTCACAAAAAAGTGAAATTTTCAAAAATCCAGAAAATTGGCTGAAAACGACTAAATATCAAGGACTCATTGGGCGAATCGCTCTGGAACTGAAATCGGAACGCTCACTGACATTTGCCCTATCTGAAAGTCTGATAAACGCCGGAAAAATGACTAAGTCGAAAAAAAAAATTTTTTCAACTTTTTTCAGTTTTACCCCCGTGGGATATATATTCTACCCACACACATTTGGAACTCTCCTGGGGAACTCTCACACATATTATTCCCTCATTTTAGTGGATATTTTCACAAAAAAGTGACATTTTCAAAAATCCAGAAAATTGGCTGAAAACGACTAAATATCAAGGACTCATTGGGCGAATCGCTCTGGAACTGAAATCGGAACGCTCACTGACATTTGCCCTATCTGAAAGTCTGATAAACGCCGGAAAAATGACTAAGTCCAAAAAAAAATTTTTTTAAACTTTTTTTTACCCGCGTGGGATATATATTCTGCCCACACACATTTGGAACTCTCCAGGGGAACCCTCACACATATTATTCCCTCATTTTGTGAATATTTTCACAAAAAAGTGAAATTTTCAAAAATCCAGAAAATTGGCTGAAAACCACTCAATATCAAAGACTCATTGGGCGAATCGCTCTTGAACTGAAATCGGAATGCTCACTGACATTTGCCCTATCTGAAAGTCTGTTAAACGCGCGGAAAAATGACTAAGTCCAAAAAAAAAAATTTTCAACTTTTTTCAATTTTACCCCGTGGGATATATATTCTACCCACACACATTTGGAACTCTCCTGGGGTACCGTCACACATATTATTCCCTCATTTAGTGGATATTTTCACAAAAAAGTGAAATTTTCAAAAATCCAGAAAATTGGCTGAAAACGACTAAATATCAAGGACTCATTGGGCGAATCGCTCTGGAACTGAAATCGGAATGCTCACTGACATTTGCCCTATCTGAAAGTCTGATAAACGCCGGAAAAATGACTAAGTCCAAAAAAAAATTTTTTTCAACTTTTTTCAATCTTACCCCTGTGGGATATATATTCTGCCCACACACATTTGGAACTCTCCAGGGGAACCCTCACACATATTATTCCCTCATTTAGTGGATATTTTCACAAAAAAGTGAAATTTTCAAAAATCCAGAAAATTGGCTGAAAACGACTAAATATCAAGGACTCATTGGGCGAATCGCTCTGGAACTGAAATCGGAACGCTCACTGACATTTGCCCTATCTGAAAGTCTGATAAACGCCGGAAAAATGACTAAGTCGAAAAAAAAATTTTTTTCAACTTTTTTCAATTTTACCCCCGTGGGATATATATTCTACCCACACACATTTGGAACTCTCCTGGGGAACTCTCACACATATTATTCCCTCATTTTAGTGGATATTTTCAAAAAAAAGTGACATTTTCAAAAATCCAGAAAATTGGCTGAAAACGACTAAATATCAAGGACTCATTGGGCGAATCGCTCTTGAACTGAAATCGGAATGCTCACTGACATTTCCCCTATCTGAAAGTCTGATAAACGCCGGAAAAATGACTAAGTCCAAAAAAATTTTTTTTTCAACTTTTTTCAATTTTACCCCCGTGGGATATATATTCTACCCACACACATTTGGAACTCTCCTGGAGTACCCTCACACATATTATTCTCTCATTTAGTGGATATTTTCACAAAAAAGTGAAATTTTCAAAAATCCAGAAAATTGGCTGAAAACCACTCAATATCAAAGACTCATTGGGCGAATCGCTCTTGAACTGAAATCGGAACGCTCACTGACATTTGCCCTATCTGAAAGTCTGATAAACGCCGGAAAAATGACTAAGTCGAAAAAAAAAATTTTTTCAACTTTTTTCAGTTTTACCCCCGTGGGATATATATTCTACCCACACACATTTGGAACTCTCCTGGGGAACTCTCACACATATTATTCCCTCATTTTAGTGGATATTTTCACAAAAAAGTGACATTTTCAAAAATCCAGAAAATTGGCTGAAAACGACTAAATATCAAGGACTCATTGGGCGAATCGCTCTGGAACTGAAATCGGAACGCTCACTGACATTTCCCCTATCTGAAAGTCTGATAAACGCCGGAAAAATGACTAAGTCCAAAAAAATTTTTTTTTCAACTTTTTTCAATTTTACCCCCGTGGGATATATATTCTACCCACACACATTTGGAACTCCCCTGGGGTACCCTCACACATATTATTCCCTCATTTAGTGGATATTTTCACAAAAAATTGAAATTTTCAAAAATCCAGAAAATTGGCTGAAAACGACTAAATATCAAGGACTCATTGGGCGAATCACTCTGGAACTGAAATCGGAACGCTCACTGACATTTGCCCTATCTGAAAGTCTGATAAACGCCAGAAAAATGACTAAGTCCAAAAAAAAAATTTTTTCAACTTTTTTCAATTTTACCCCCGTGGGATATATATTCTACCCACACACATTTGGAACTCTCCTGGGGAACTCTCACACATATTATTCCCTCATTTAGTGGATATTTTCACAAAAAAGTGACATTTTCAAAAATCCAGAAAATTGGCTGAAAACGACTAAATATCAAGGACTCATTGGGCGAATCGCTCTGAAACTGAAATCGGAACGCTCACTGACATTTCCCCTATCTGAAAGTCTGATAAACGCCGGAAAAATGACTAAGTCCAAAAAAAAAATGTTTTTAAACTTTTTTCAATTTTACGCCCGTGGCATATATATTCTACCCACACAGATTTGGAACTCTCCTGGGGTACCCTCACAAATATTATTCCCTCATTTAGTGGATATTTTCACAAAAAAGTGAAATTTTTAAAAATCCAGAAAATTGGCTGAAAACGACTAAATATAAAGGACTCATTGCGCGAATCGCTCTGGAACTGAAATCGGAACACTCACTGACATTTCCCCTGTCTGAAAGTCTGATAAACGGCGGAAAAATGACTAAGTCCAAAAAAAAATTTTTTTAAACTTTTTTCAATCTTACCCGCGTGGGATATATATTCTGCCCACACACATTTGGAACTCTCCAGGGGAACCCTCACACATATTATTCCCTCATTTAGTGGATATTTTCACAAAAAAGTGAAATTTTCAAAAATCCAGAAAATTGGCTGAAAACCACTAAATATCAAAGACTCATTGGGCGAATTGCTCTTGAACTGAAATCGGAACGCTCACTGACATTTCCCCTATCTGAAAGTCTGATAAACGCCGGAAAAATGACTAAGTCCAAAAAAAAATAGTTTTCAACTTTTTTCAATTTTACCCCCGTGGGATATATATTCTACCCACACACATTTGGAACTCTCCTGGGGTACCCTCACACATATTATTCTCTCATTTAGTGGATATTTTCACAAAAAAGTGAAATTTTCAAAAATCCAGAAAATTGGCTGAAAACTACTAAATATCAAGGACTCATTGGGCGAATCGCTGTGGAACTGAAATTGGAACGCTCACTGACATTTGCCCTATCTGAAAGTCTGATAAACGCCGGAAAAATGACTAAGTCCAAAAAAAAATTTTTTTAAACTTTTTTTACCCGCGTGGGATATATATTCTGCCCACACACATTTGGAACTCTCCAGGGGAACCCTCACACATATTATTCCCTCATTTTGTGAATATTTTCACAAAAAAGTGAAATTTTCAAAAATCCAGAAAATTGGCTGAAAACCACTCAATATCAAAGACTCATTGGGCGAATCGCTCTTGAACTGAAATCGGAATGCTCACTGACATTTGCCCTATCTGAAAGTCTGTTAAACGCGCGGAAAAATGACTAAGTCCAAAAAAAAAAATTTTCAACTTTTTTCAATTTTACCCCGTGGGATATATATTCTACCCACACACATTTGGAACTCTCCTGGGGTACCGTCACACATATTATTCCCTCATTTAGTGGATATTTTCACAAAAAAGTGAAATTTTCAAAAATCCAGAAAATTGGCTGAAAACGACTAAATATCAAGGACTCATTGGGCGAATCGCTCTGGAACTGAAATCGGAATGCTCACTGACATTTGCCCTATCTGAAAGTCTGATAAACGCCGGAAAAATGACTAAGTCCAAAAAAAAATTTTTTTCAACTTTTTTCAATCTTACCCCTGTGGGATATATATTCTGCCCACACACATTTGGAACTCTCCAGGGGAACCCTCACACATATTATTCCCTCATTTAGTGGATATTTTCACAAAAAAGTGAAATTTTCAAAAATCCAGAAAATTGGCTGAAAACGACTAAATATCAAGGACTCATTGGGCGAATCGCTCTGGAACTGAAATCGGAACGCTCACTGACATTTGCCCTATCTGAAAGTCTGATAAACGCCGGAAAAATGACTAAGTCGAAAAAAAAATTTTTTTCAACTTTTTTCAATTTTACCCCCGTGGGATATATATTCTACCCACACACATTTGGAACTCTCCTGGAGTACCCTCACACATATTATTCTCTCATTTAGTGGATATTTTCACAAAAAAGTGAAATTTTCAAAAATCCAGAAAATTGGCTGAAAACCACTCAATATCAAAGACTCATTGGGCGAATCGCTCTTGAACTGAAATCGGAACGCTCACTGACATTTGCCCTATCTGAAAGTCTGATAAACGCCGGAAAAATGACTAAGTCGAAAAAAAAAATTTTTTCAACTTTTTTCAGTTTTACCCCCGTGGGATATATATTCTACCCACACACATTTGGAACTCTCCTGGGGAACTCTCACACATATTATTCCCTCATTTTAGTGGATATTTTCACAAAAAAGTGACATTTTCAAAAATCCAGAAAATTGGCTGAAAACGACTAAATATCAAGGACTCATTGGGCGAATCGCTCTGGAACTGAAATCGGAACGCTCACTGACATTTCCCCTATCTGAAAGTCTGATAAACGCCGGAAAAATGACTAAGTCCAAAAAAATTTTTTTTTCAACTTTTTTCAATTTTACCCCCGTGGGATATATATTCTACCCACACACATTTGGAACTCCCCTGGGGTACCCTCACACATATTATTCCCTCATTTAGTGGATATTTTCACAAAAAATTGAAATTTTCAAAAATCCAGAAAATTGGCTGAAAACGACTAAATATCAAGGACTCATTGGGCGAATCACTCTGGAACTGAAATCGGAACGCTCACTGACATTTGCCCTATCTGAAAGTCTGATAAACGCCAGAAAAATGACTAAGTCCAAAAAAAAAATTTTTTCAACTTTTTTCAATTTTACCCCCGTGGGATATATATTCTACCCACACACATTTGGAACTCTCCTGGGGAACTCTCACACATATTATTCCCTCATTTAGTGGATATTTTCACAAAAAAGTGACATTTTCAAAAATCCAGAAAATTGGCTGAAAACGACTAAATATCAAGGACTCATTGGGCGAATCGCTCTGAAACTGAAATCGGAACGCTCACTGACATTTCCCCTATCTGAAAGTCTGATAAACGCCGGAAAAATGACTAAGTCCAAAAAAAAAATGTTTTTAAACTTTTTTCAATTTTACGCCCGTGGCATATATATTCTACCCACACAGATTTGGAACTCTCCTGGGGTACCCTCACAAATATTATTCCCTCATTTAGTGGATATTTTCACAAAAAAGTGAAATTTTTAAAAATCCAGAAAATTGGCTGAAAACGACTAAATATAAAGGACTCATTGCGCGAATCGCTCTGGAACTGAAATCGGAACACTCACTGACATTTCCCCTGTCTGAAAGTCTGATAAACGGCGGAAAAATGACTAAGTCCAAAAAAAAATTTTTTTAAACTTTTTTCAATCTTACCCGCGTGGGATATATATTCTGCCCACACACATTTGGAACTCTCCAGGGGAACCCTCACACATATTATTCCCTCATTTTGTGAATATTTTCACAAAAAAGTGAAATTTTCAAAAATCCAGAAAATTGGCTGAAAACCACTCAATATCAAAGACTCATTGGGCGAATCGCTCTTGAACTGAAATCGGAATGCTCACTGACATTTGCCCTATCTGAAAGTCTGTTAAACGCGCGGAAAAATGACTAAGTCCAAAAAAAAAAATTTTCAACTTTTTTCAATTTTACCCCGTGGGATATATATTCTACCCACACACATTTGGAACTCTCCTGGGGTACCGTCACACATATTATTCCCTCATTTAGTGGATATTTTCACAAAAAAGTGAAATTTTCAAAAATCCAGAAAATTGGCTGAAAACGACTAAATATCAAGGACTCATTGGGCGAATCGCTCTGGAACTGAAATCGGAATGCTCACTGACATTTGCCCTATCTGAAAGTCTGATAAACGCCGGAAAAATGACTAAGTCCAAAAAAAAATTTTTTTCAACTTTTTTCAATCTTACCCCTGTGGGATATATATTCTGCCCACACACATTTGGAACTCTCCAGGGGAACCCTCACACATATTATTCCCTCATTTAGTGGATATTTTCACAAAAAAGTGAAATTTTCAAAAATCCAGAAAATTGGCTGAAAACGACTAAATATCAAGGACTCATTGGGCGAATCGCTCTGGAACTGAAATCGGAACGCTCACTGACATTTGCCCTATCTGAAAGTCTGATAAACGCCGGAAAAATGACTAAGTCGAAAAAAAAATTTTTTTCAACTTTTTTCAATTTTACCCCCGTGGGATATATATTCTACCCACACACATTTGGAACTCTCCTGGGGAACTCTCACACATATTATTCCCTCATTTTAGTGGATATTTTCACAAAAAAGTGACATTTTCAAAAATCCAGAAAATTGGCTGAAAACGACTAAATATCAAGGACTCATTGGGCGAATCGCTCTTGAACTGAAATCGGAATGCTCACTGACATTTCCCCTATCTGAAAGTCTGATAAACGCCGGAAAAATGACTAAGTCCAAAAAAATTTTTTTTTCAACTTTTTTCAATTTTACCCCCGTGGGATATATATTCTACCCACACACATTTGGAACTCTCCTGGAGTACCCTCACACATATTATTCTCTCATTTAGTGGATATTTTCACAAAAAAGTGAAATTTTCAAAAATCCAGAAAATTGGCTGAAAACCACTCAATATCAAAGACTCATTGGGCGAATCGCTCTTGAACTGAAATCGGAATGCTCACTGACATTTGCCCTATCTGAAAGTCTGTTAAACGCGCGGAAAAATGACTAAGTCCAAAAAAAAAAATTTTCAACTTTTTTCAATTTTACCCCGTGGGATATATATTCTACCCACACACATTTGGAACTCTCCTGGGGTACCGTCACACATATTATTCCCTCATTTAGTGGATATTTTCACAAAAAAGTGAAATTTTCAAAAATCCAGAAAATTGGCTGAAAACGACTAAATATCAAGGACTCATTGGGCGAATCGCTCTGGAACTGAAATCGGAACGCTCACTGACATTTGCCCTATCTGAAAGTCTGATAAACGCCGGAAAAATGACTAAGTCCAAAAAAAAAATTTTTTTCAACTTTTTTCAATCTTACCCCTGTGGGATATATATTCTGCCCACACACATTTGGAACTCTCCAGGGGAACCCTCACACATATTATTCCCTCATTTAGTGGATATTTTCACAAAAAAGTGAAATTTTCAAAAATCCAGAAAATTGGCTGAAAACGACTAAATATCAAGGACTCATTGGGCGAATCGCTCTGGAACTGAAATCGGAACGCTCACTGACATTTGCCCTATCTGAAAGTCTGATAAACGCCGGAAAAATGACTAAGTCGAAAAAAAAAATTTTTTCAACTTTTTTCAGTTTTACCCCCGTGGGATATATATTCTACCCACACACATTTGGAACTCTCCTGGGGAACTCTCACACATATTATTCCCTCATTTTAGTGGATATTTTCACAAAAAAGTGACATTTTCAAAAATCCAGAAAATTGGCTGAAAACGACTAAATATCAAGGACTCATTGGGCGAATCGCTCTGGAACTGAAATCGGAACGCTCACTGACATTTCCCCTATCTGAAAGTCTGATAAACGCCGGAAAAATGACTAAGTCCAAAAAAATTTTTTTTTCAACTTTTTTCAATTTTACCCCCGTGGGATATATATTCTACCCACACACATTTGGAACTCCCCTGGGGTACCCTCACACATATTATTCCCTCATTTAGTGGATATTTTCACAAAAAATTGAAATTTTCAAAAATCCAGAAAATTGGCTGAAAACGACTAAATATCAAGGACTCATTGGGCGAATCACTCTGGAACTGAAATCGGAACGCTCACTGACATTTGCCCTATCTGAAAGTCTGATAAACGCCGGAAAAATGACTAAGTCCAAAAAAAAAAATTTTTTCAACTTTTTTCAATTTTACCCCCGTGGGATATATATTCTACCCACACACATTTGGAACTCTCCTGGGGAACTCTCACACATATTATTCCCTCATTTAGTGGATATTTTCACAAAAAAGTGACATTTTCAAAAATACAGAAAATTGGCTGAAAACGACTAAATATCAAGGACTCATTGGGCGAATCGCTCTGAAACTGAAATCGGAACGCTCACTGACATTTCCCCTATCTGAAAGTCTGATAAACGCCGGAAAAATGACTAAGTCCAAAAAAAAAATGTTTTTAAACTTTTTTCAATTTTACGCCCGTGGCATATATATTCTACCCACACAGATTTGGAACTCTCCTGGGGTACCCTCACAAATATTATTCCCTCATTTAGTGGATATTTTCACAAAAAAGTGAAATTTTTAAAAATCCAGAAAATTGGCTGAAAACGACTAAATATAAAGGACTCATTGCGCGAATCGCTCTGGAACTGAAATCGGAACACTCACTGACATTTCCCCTGTCTGAAAGTCTGATAAACGGCGGAAAAATGACTAAGTCCAAAAAAAATTTTTTTTCAACTTTTTTAAATTTTACCCCCGTGGGATATATATTCTACCCACACACATTTGGAACTCTCCTGGGGTACCCTCACACATATTATTCCCTCATTTAGTGGATATTTTCACAAAAAAATGAAATTTTCAAAAATCCAGAAAATTGGCTGAAAACGACTAAATATCAAGGACTCATTGGGCGAATCACTCTGGAACTGAAATCGGAACGCTCACTGACATTTGCAATATCTGAAAGTCTGATAAACGCCGGAAAAATGACTAAGTCCAAAAAAAAATTTTTTTAAACTTTTTTCAATCTTACCCGCGTGGGATATATATTCTGCCCACACACATTTGGAACTCTCCAGGGGAACCCTCACACATATTATTCCCTCATTTAGTGGATATTTTCACAAAAAAGTGAAATTTTCAAAAATCCAGAAAATTGGCTGAAAACCACTAAATATCAAAGACTCATTGGGCGAATTGCTCTTGAACTGAAATCGGAACGCTCACTGACATTTCCCCTATCTGAAAGTCTGATAAACGCCGGAAAAATGACTAAGTCCAAAAAAAAATAGTTTTCAACTTTTTTCAATTTTACCCCCGTGGGATATATATTCTACCCACACACATTTGGAACTCTCCTGGGGTACCCTCACACATATTATTCTCTCATTTAGTGGATATTTTCACAAAAAAGTGAAATTTTCAAAAATCCAGAAAATTGGCTGAAAACTACTAAATATCAAGGACTCATTGGGCGAATCGCTGTGGAACTGAAATTGGAACGCTCACTGACATTTGCCCTATCTGAAAGTCTGATAAACGCCGGAAAAATGACTAAGTCCAAAAAAAAATTTTTTTAAACTTTTTTTTACCCGCGTGGGATATATATTCTGCCCACACACATTTGGAACTCTCCAGGGGAACCCTCACACATATTATTCCCTCATTTAGTGGATATTTTCACAAAAAAGTGAAATTTTCAAAAATCCAGAAAATTGGCTGAAAACCACTAAATATCAAAGACTCATTGGGCGAATCGCTCTTGAACTGAAATCGGAATGCTCACTGACATGTGACCTATCTGAAAGTCTGATAAACGCCGGAAAAATCACTAAGTCCAAAAAAAATTTTTTTTCAACTTTTTTCAATTTTACCCCCGTGGGATATATATTCTACCCACACACATTTGGAACTACCCTGGGGTACCCTCACACATATTATTCCCTCAATTAGTGGATATTTTCACAAAAAAGTGAAATTTTCAAAAATCCAGAAAATTGGCTGAAAACGACTAAATATCAAGGACTCATTGGTCGAATCGCTCTGGAACTGAAATCGGAACGCTCACTGACATTTGCCCTATCTGAAAGGCTGATAAACGCCGGAAAAATGACTAAGTCCAAAAAAAAATTTTTTTCAACTTTTTTCAATCTTACCCGCGTGGGATATATATTCTGCCCACACACATTTGGAACTCTCCAGGGGAACCCTCACACATATTATTCCCTCATTTAGTGGATATTTTCACAAAAAAGTGAAATTTTCAAAAATCCAGAAAATTGGCTGAAAACCACTAAATATCAAAGACTCATTGGGCGAATTGCTCTTGAACTGAAATCGGAACGCTCACTGACATTTCCCCTATCTGAAAGTCTGATAAACGCCGGAAAAATGACTAAGTCCAAAAAAAAATAGTTTTCAACTTTTTTCAATTTTACCCCCGTGGGATATATATTCTACCCACACACATTTGGAACTCTCCTGGGGTACCCTCACACATATTATTCTCTCATTTAGTGGATATTTTCACAAAAAAGTGAAATTTTCAAAAATCCAGAAAATTGGCTGAAAACTACTAAATATCAAGGACTCATTGGGCGAATCGCTGTGGAACTGAAATTGGAACGCTCACTGACATTTGCCCTATCTGAAAGTCTGATAAACGCCGGAAAAATGACTAAGTCCAAAAAAAAATTTTTTTAAACTTTTTTTACCCGCGTGGGATATATATTCTGCCCACACACATTTGGAACTCTCCAGGGGAACCCTCACACATATTATTCCCTCATTTAGTGGATATTTTCACAAAAAAGTGAAATTTTCAAAAATCCAGAAAATTGGCTGAAAACCACTAAATATCAAAGACTCATTGGGCGAATCGCTCTTGAACTGAAATCGGAATGCTCACTGACATGTGACCTATCTGAAAGTCTGATAAACGCCGGAAAAATCACTAAGTCCAAAAAAAATTTTTTTTCAACTTTTTTCAATTTTACCCCCGTGGGATATATATTCTACCCACACACATTTGGAACTACCCTGGGGTACCCTCACACATATTATTCCCTCAATTAGTGGATATTTTCACAAAAAAGTGAAATTTTCAAAAATCCAGAAAATTGGCTGAAAACGACTAAATATCAAGGACTCATTGGTCGAATCGCTCTGGAACTGAAATCGGAACGCTCACTGACATTTGCCCTATCTGAAAGGCTGATAAACGCGCAGAAAAATGACTAAGTCCAAAAAAAAAAATTTTCAACTTTTTTCAATTTTAACCCCGTGGGATATATATTCTACCCACACACATTTGGAACTCTCCTGGGGTACCGTCACACATATTATTCCCTCATTTAGTGGATATTTTCACAAAAAAGTGAAATTTTCAAAAATCCAGAAAATTGGCTGAAAACGACTAAATATCAAGGACTCATTGGGCGAATCGCTCTGGAACTGAAATCGGAACGCTCACTGACATTTGCCCTATCTGAAAGTCTGATAAACGCCGGAAAAATGACTAAGTCGAAAAAAAAAATTTTTTCAACTTTTTTCAATTTTACCCCCGTGGGATATATATTCTACCCACACACATTTGGAACTCTCCTGGGGAACTCTCACACATATTATTCCCTCATTTAGTGGATATTTTCACAAAAAAGTGACATTTTCAAAAATCCAGAAAATTGGCTGAAAACGACTAAATATCAAGGACTCATTGGGCGAATCGCTCTGGAACTGAAATTGGAACGCTCACTGACATTTGCCCTATCTGAAAGTCTGATAAACGCCGGAAAAATGACTAAGTCCAAAAAAAATTTTTTTTCAACTTTTTTCAATCTTACCCCCGTGGGATATATATTCTGCCCACACACATTTGGAACTCTCCAGTGGAACCCTCACACATATTATTCCCTCATTTCGTGGATATTTTCACAAAAAAGTGAAATTTTCAAAAATCCAGAAAATTGGCTGAAAACCACTAAATATCAAGGACTCATTGGGCGAATCGCTCTGAAACTGAAATCGGAACGCTCACTGACATTTCCCCTATCTGAAAGTCTGATAAACGCCGGAAAAATGACTAAGTCCAAAAAAAAATTTTTTTTAAACTTTTTTCAATTTTACGCCCGTGGCATATATATTCTACCCACACAGATTTGGAACTCTCCTGGGGTACCCTCACAAATATTATTCCCTCATTTAGTGGATATTTTCACAAAAAAGTGAAATTTTTAAAAATCCAGAAAATTGGCTGAAAACGACTAAATATAAAGGACTCATTGCGCGAATCGCTCTGGAACTGAAATCGGAACACTCACTGACATTTCCCCTATCTGAAAGTCTGATAAACGGCGGAAAAATGACTAAGTCCAAAAAAAATTTTTTTTCAACTTTTTTCAATTTTACCCCCGTGGGATATATATTCTACCCACACACATTTGGAACTCTCCTGGGGTACCCTCACACATATTATTCTCTCATTTAGTGGATATTTTCACAAAAAAGTGACATTTTCAAAAATCCAGAAAATTGGCTGAAAACTACTAAATATCAAGGACTCATTGGGCGAATCGCTCTGGAACTGAAATTGGAACGCTCACTGACATTTGCCCTATCTGAAAGTCTGATAAACGCCGGAAAAATGACTAAGTCCAAAAAAAAATTTTTTTAAACTTTTTTCAATCTTACCCGCGTGGGATATATATTCTGCCCACACACATTTGGAACTCTCCAGGGGAACCCTCACACATATTATTCCCTCATTTAGTGGATATTTTCACAAAAAAGTGAAATTTTCAAAAATCCAGAAAATTGGCTGAAAACCACTAAATATCAAAGACTCATTGGGCGAATCGCTCTTGAACTGAAATCGGAATGCTCACTGACATTTGCCCTATCTGAAAGTCTGATAAACGCTGGAAAAATCACTAAGTCCAAAAAAAATTTTTTTTCAACTTTTTTCAATTTTACCCCCGTGGGATATATATTCTACCCACAAACATTTGGAACTACCCTGGGGTACCCTCACACATATTATTCCCTCATTTAGTGGATATTTTCACAAAAAAGTGAAATTTTCAAAAATCCAGAAAATTGGCTGAAAACGACTAAATATCAAGGACTCATTGGTCGAATCGCTCTGGAACTGAAATCGGAACGCTCACTGACATTTGCCCTATCTGAAAGGTTGATAAACGCCGGAAAAATGACTAAGTCCAAAAAAAAATTTTTTTCAACTTTTTTCAATTTTACCCCCGTGGGATATATATTCTACCCACACACATTTGGAACTCTCCTGGGGTACCGTCACACATATTATTCCCTCATTTAGTGGATATTTTCACAAAAAAGTGAAATTTTCAAAAAACCAGAAAATTGGCTGAAAACGACTAAATATCAAGGACTCATTGGGCGAATCGCTCTGGAACTGAAATCGGAATGCTCACTGACATTTGCCCTATCTGAAAGTCTGATAAACGCCGGAAAAATCACTAAGTCCAAAAAAAAATAGTTTTCAACTTTTTTCAATTTTACCCCGTGGGATATATATTCTACCCACACACATTTGGAACTCTCCTGGGGTACCCTCACACATATTATTCCCTCATTTAGTGGATATTTTCACAAAAAAATGAAATTTTCAAAAATCCAGAAAATTGGCTGAAAACGACTAAATATCAAGGACTCATTGGGCGAATCACTCTGGAACTGAAATCGGAACGCTCACTGACATTTGCAATATCTGAAAGTCTGATAAACGCCGGAAAAATGACTAAGTCCAAAAAAAAATTTTTTTAAACTTTTTTCAATCTTACCCGCGTGGGATATATATTCTGCCCACACACATTTGGAACTCTCCAGGGGAACCCTCACACATATTATTCCCTCATTTAGTGGATATTTTCACAAAAAAGTGAAATTTTCAAAAATCCAGAAAATTGGCTGAAAACCACTAAATATCAAAGACTCATTGGGCGAATTGCTCTTGAACTGAAATCGGAACGCTCACTGACATTTCCCCTATCTGAAAGTCTGATAAACGCCGGAAAAATGACTAAGTCCAAAAAAAAATAGTTTTCAACTTTTTTCAATTTTACCCCCGTGGGATATATATTCTACCCACACACATTTGGAACTCTCCTGGGGTACCCTCACACATATTATTCTCTCATTTAGTGGATATTTTCACAAAAAAGTGAAATTTTCAAAAATCCAGAAAATTGGCTGAAAACTACTAAATATCAAGGACTCATTGGGCGAATCGCTGTGGAACTGAAATTGGAACGCTCACTGACATTTGCCCTATCTGAAAGTCTGATAAACGCCGGAAAAATGACTAAGTCCAAAAAAAAATTTTTTTAAACTTTTTTTTACCCGCGTGGGATATATATTCTGCCCACACACATTTGGAACTCTCCAGGGGAACCCTCACACATATTATTCCCTCATTTAGTGGATATTTTCACAAAAAAGTGAAATTTTCAAAAATCCAGAAAATTGGCTGAAAACCACTAAATATCAAAGACTCATTGGGCGAATCGCTCTTGAACTGAAATCGGAATGCTCACTGACATGTGACCTATCTGAAAGTCTGATAAACGCCGGAAAAATCACTAAGTCCAAAAAAAATTTTTTTTCAACTTTTTTCAATTTTACCCCCGTGGGATATATATTCTACCCACACACATTTGGAACTACCCTGGGGTACCCTCACACATATTATTCCCTCAATTAGTGGATATTTTCACAAAAAAGTGAAATTTTCAAAAATCCAGAAAATTGGCTGAAAACGACTAAATATCAAGGACTCATTGGTCGAATCGCTCTGGAACTGAAATCGGAACGCTCACTGACATTTGCCCTATCTGAAAGGCTGATAAACGCCGGAAAAATGACTAAGTCCAAAAAAAAATTTTTTTCAACTTTTTTCAATCTTACCCGCGTGGGATATATATTCTGCCCACACACATTTGGAACTCTCCAGGGGAACCCTCACACATATTATTCCCTCATTTAGTGGATATTTTCACAAAAAAGTGAAATTTTCAAAAATCCAGAAAATTGGCTGAAAACCACTAAATATCAAAGACTCATTGGGCGAATTGCTCTTGAACTGAAATCGGAACGCTCACTGACATTTCCCCTATCTGAAAGTCTGATAAACGCCGGAAAAATGACTAAGTCCAAAAAAAAATAGTTTTCAACTTTTTTCAATTTTACCCCCGTGGGATATATATTCTACCCACACACATTTGGAACTCTCCTGGGGTACCCTCACACATATTATTCTCTCATTTAGTGGATATTTTCACAAAAAAGTGAAATTTTCAAAAATCCAGAAAATTGGCTGAAAACTACTAAATATCAAGGACTCATTGGGCGAATCGCTGTGGAACTGAAATTGGAACGCTCACTGACATTTGCCCTATCTGAAAGTCTGATAAACGCCGGAAAAATGACTAAGTCCAAAAAAAAATTTTTTTAAACTTTTTTTACCCGCGTGGGATATATATTCTGCCCACACACATTTGGAACTCTCCAGGGGAACCCTCACACATATTATTCCCTCATTTAGTGGATATTTTCACAAAAAAGTGAAATTTTCAAAAATCCAGAAAATTGGCTGAAAACCACTAAATATCAAAGACTCATTGGGCGAATCGCTCTTGAACTGAAATCGGAATGCTCACTGACATGTGACCTATCTGAAAGTCTGATAAACGCCGGAAAAATCACTAAGTCCAAAAAAAATTTTTTTTCAACTTTTTTCAATTTTACCCCCGTGGGATATATATTCTACCCACACACATTTGGAACTACCCTGGGGTACCCTCACACATATTATTCCCTCAATTAGTGGATATTTTCACAAAAAAGTGAAATTTTCAAAAATCCAGAAAATTGGCTGAAAACGACTAAATATCAAGGACTCATTGGTCGAATCGCTCTGGAACTGAAATCGGAACGCTCACTGACATTTGCCCTATCTGAAAGGCTGATAAACGCGCAGAAAAATGACTAAGTCCAAAAAAAAAAATTTTCAACTTTTTTCAATTTTAACCCCGTGGGATATATATTCTACCCACACACATTTGGAACTCTCCTGGGGTACCGTCACACATATTATTCCCTCATTTAGTGGATATTTTCACAAAAAAGTGAAATTTTCAAAAATCCAGAAAATTGGCTGAAAACGACTAAATATCAAGGACTCATTGGGCGAATCGCTCTGGAACTGAAATCGGAACGCTCACTGACATTTGCCCTATCTGAAAGTCTGATAAACGCCGGAAAAATGACTAAGTCGAAAAAAAAAATTTTTTCAACTTTTTTCAATTTTACCCCCGTGGGATATATATTCTACCCACACACATTTGGAACTCTCCTGGGGAACTCTCACACATATTATTCCCTCATTTAGTGGATATTTTCACAAAAAAGTGACATTTTCAAAAATCCAGAAAATTGGCTGAAAACGACTAAATATCAAGGACTCATTGGGCGAATCGCTCTGGAACTGAAATTGGAACGCTCACTGACATTTGCCCTATCTGAAAGTCTGATAAACGCCGGAAAAATGACTAAGTCCAAAAAAAATTTTTTTTCAACTTTTTTCAATCTTACCCCCGTGGGATATATATTCTGCCCACACACATTTGGAACTCTCCAGTGGAACCCTCACACATATTATTCCCTCATTTCGTGGATATTTTCACAAAAAAGTGAAATTTTCAAAAATCCAGAAAATTGGCTGAAAACCACTAAATATCAAGGACTCATTGGGCGAATCGCTCTGAAACTGAAATCGGAACGCTCACTGACATTTCCCCTATCTGAAAGTCTGATAAACGCCGGAAAAATGACTAAGTCCAAAAAAAAATTTTTTTTAAACTTTTTTCAATTTTACGCCCGTGGCATATATATTCTACCCACACAGATTTGGAACTCTCCTGGGGTACCCTCACAAATATTATTCCCTCATTTAGTGGATATTTTCACAAAAAAGTGAAATTTTTAAAAATCCAGAAAATTGGCTGAAAACGACTAAATATAAAGGACTCATTGCGCGAATCGCTCTGGAACTGAAATCGGAACACTCACTGACATTTCCCCTATCTGAAAGTCTGATAAACGGCGGAAAAATGACTAAGTCCAAAAAAAATTTTTTTTCAACTTTTTTCAATTTTACCCCCGTGGGATATATATTCTACCCACACACATTTGGAACTCTCCTGGGGTACCCTCACACATATTATTCTCTCATTTAGTGGATATTTTCACAAAAAAGTGACATTTTCAAAAATCCAGAAAATTGGCTGAAAACTACTAAATATCAAGGACTCATTGGGCGAATCGCTCTGGAACTGAAATTGGAACGCTCACTGACATTTGCCCTATCTGAAAGTCTGATAAACGCCGGAAAAATGACTAAGTCCAAAAAAAAATTTTTTTAAACTTTTTTCAATCTTACCCGCGTGGGATATATATTCTGCCCACACACATTTGGAACTCTCCAGGGGAACCCTCACACATATTATTCCCTCATTTAGTGGATATTTTCACAAAAAAGTGAAATTTTCAAAAATCCAGAAAATTGGCTGAAAACCACTAAATATCAAAGACTCATTGGGCGAATCGCTCTTGAACTGAAATCGGAATGCTCACTGACATTTGCCCTATCTGAAAGTCTGATAAACGCTGGAAAAATCACTAAGTCCAAAAAAAATTTTTTTTCAACTTTTTTCAATTTTACCCCCGTGGGATATATATTCTACCCACAAACATTTGGAACTACCCTGGGGTACCCTCACACATATTATTCCCTCATTTAGTGGATATTTTCACAAAAAAGTGAAATTTTCAAAAATCCAGAAAATTGGCTGAAAACGACTAAATATCAAGGACTCATTGGTCGAATCGCTCTGGAACTGAAATCGGAACGCTCACTGACATTTGCCCTATCTGAAAGGTTGATAAACGCCGGAAAAATGACTAAGTCCAAAAAAAAATTTTTTTCAACTTTTTTCAATTTTACCCCCGTGGGATATATATTCTACCCACACACATTTGGAACTCTCCTGGGGTACCGTCACACATATTATTCCCTCATTTAGTGGATATTTTCACAAAAAAGTGAAATTTTCAAAAAACCAGAAAATTGGCTGAAAACGACTAAATATCAAGGACTCATTGGGCGAATCGCTCTGGAACTGAAATCGGAATGCTCACTGACATTTGCCCTATCTGAAAGTCTGATAAACGCCGGAAAAATCACTAAGTCCAAAAAAAAATAGTTTTCAACTTTTTTCAATTTTACCCCGTGGGATATATATTCTACCCACACACATTTGGAACTCTCCTGGGGTACCCTCACACATATTATTCTCTCATTTAGTGGATATTTTCACAAAAAAGTGAAATTTTCAAAAATCCAGAAAATTGGCTGAAAACGACTAAATATCAAGGACTCATTGGGCGAATCGCTCTGGAACTGAAATTGGAACGCTCATAGACATTTGCCCTATCTGAAAGTCTGATAAACGCCGGAAAAATGACTAAGTCCAAAAAAAAATTTTTTTCAACTTTTTTCAATCTTACCCCCGTGGGATATATATTCTGCCCACACACATTTGGAACTCTCCAGGGGAACCCTCACACATATTATTCCCTCATTTCGTGGATATTTTCACAAAAAAGTGAAATTTTCAAAAATCCAGAAAATTGGCTGAAAACCACTAAATATCAAAGACTCATTGGGCGAATCGCTCTTGAACTGAAATCGGAATGCTCACTGACATTTGCCCTATCTGAAAGTCTGTTAAACGCGCGGAAAAATGACTAAGTCCAAAAAAAAAAATTTGCAACTTTTTTCAATTTTAACCCCGTGGGATATATATTCTACCCACACACATTTGGAACTTTCCTGGGGAACTCTCACACATATTATTCCCTCATTTAGTGGATATTTTCACAAAAAAGTGACATTTTCAAAAATCCAGAAAATTGGCTGAAAACGACTAAATATCTAGGACTCATTGGGCGAATCGCTCTGGAACTGAAATCGGAACGCTCACTGACATTTCCCCTATCTGAAAGTCTGATAAACGCCGGAAAAATGACTAAGTCCAAAAAAATTTTTTTTTCAACTTTTTTCAATTTTACCCCCGTGGGATATATATTCTACCCACACACATTTGGAACTCCCCTGGGGTACCCTCACACATATTATTCCCTCATTTAGTGGATATTTTCACAAAAAAGTGAAATTTTCAAAAATCCAGAAAATTGGCTGAAAACGACTAAATATCAAGGACTCATTGGGCGAATCGCTCTGGAACTGAAATCGGAACGCTCACTGACATTTGCCCTATCTGAAAGTCTGATAAACGCCGGAAAAATGACTAAGTCCAAAAAAAAAATTTTTTCAACTTTTTTCAATTTTACCCCCGTGGGATATATATTCTACCCACACACATTTGGAACTTTCCAGGGGAACCCTCACACATATTATTCCCTCATTTAGTGGATATTTTCACAAAAAAGTGAAATTTTCAAAAATCCAGAAAATTGGCTGAAAACGACTAAATATCAAAGACTCATTGGGCGAATAGCTGTGGAACTGAAATCGGAACGCTCACTGACATTTCCCCTATCTGAAAGTCTGATAAACGCCGGAAAAATGACTAAGTCCAAAAAAAAATTTTTTTCAACTTTTTTCAATTTTACCCCCGTGGGATATATATTCTACCCACACACATTTGGAACTCTCCTGGGGTACCCTCACACATATTATTCTCTCATTTAGTGGATATTTTCACAAAAAAGTGAAATTTTCAAAAATCCAGAAAATTGGCTGAAAACTACTAAATATCAAGGACTCATTGGGCGAATCGCTCTGGAACTGAAATTGGAACGTTCACTGACATTTGCCCTATCTGAAAGTCTGATAAACGCCGGAAAAATGACTAAGTCCAAAAAAAAATTTTTTAAAACTTTTTTCAATCTTACCCGCGTGGGATATATATTCTGCCCACACACATTTGGAACTCTCCAGGGGAACCCTCACACATATTATTCCCTCATTTAGTGGATATTTTCACAAAAAAGTGAAATTTTCAAAAATCCAGAAAATTGGCTGAAAACCACTAAATATCAAAGACTCATTGGGCGAATCGCTCTTGAACTGAAATCGGAATGCTCCCTGACATTTGCCCTATTTGAAAGTCTGATAAACGCCGGAAAAATGACTAAGTCCAAAAAAAATTTTTTTTCAACTTTTTTCAATTTTACCCCCGTGGGATATATATTCTACCCACACACATTTGGAACTACCCTGGGGTACCCTCACACATATTATTCCCTCATTTAGTGGATATTTTCACAAAAAAGTGAAATTTTCAAAAATCCAGAAAATTGGCTGAAAACGACTAAATATCAAGGACTCATTGGTCGAATCGCTCTGGAACTGAAATCGGAACGCTCACTGACATTTGCCCTATCTGAAAGTCTGATAAACGCCGGAAAAATGACTAAGTCCAAAAAAAAATAGTTTTCAACTTTTTTCAATTTTACCCCGTGGGATATATATTCTACCCACACACATTTGGAACTCTCCTGGGGTACCCTCACACATATTATTCTCTCATTTAGTGGATATTTTCACAAAAAAGTGAAATTTTCAAAAATCCAGAAAATTGGCTGAAAACGACTAAATATCAAGGACTCATTGGTCGAATCGCTCTGGAACTGAAATCGGAACGCTCACTGACATTTGCCCTATCTGAAAGTCTGATAAACGCCAGAAAAATGACTAAGTCCAAAAAAAAATTTTTTTCAACTTTTTTCAATTTTACCCCCGTGGGATATATATTCTACCCACACACATTTGGAACTCTCCTGGGGTACCGTCACACATATTATTCCCTCATTTAGTGGATATTTTCACAAAAAAGTGAAATTTTCAAAAATCCAGAAAATTGGCTGAAAACGACTAAATATCAAGGACTCATTGGGCGAATCGCTCTGGAACTGAAATTGGAACGCTCATAGACATTTGCCCTATCTGAAAGTCTGATAAACGCCGGAAAAATGACTAAGTCCAAAAAAAAATTTTTTTCAACTTTTTTCAATCTTACCCCCGTGGGATATATATTCTGCCCACACACATTTGGAACTCTCCAGGGGAACCCTCACACATATTATTCCCTCATTTCGTGGATATTTTCACAAAAAAGTGAAATTTTCAAAAATCCAGAAAATTGGCTGAAAACCACTAAATATCAAAGACTCATTGGGCGAATCGCTCTTGAACTGAAATCGGAATGCTCACTGACATTTGCCCTATCTGAAAGTCTGTTAAACGCGCGGAAAAATGACTAAGTCCAAAAAAAAAAATTTGCAACTTTTTTCAATTTTAACCCCGTGGGATATATATTCTACCCACACACATTTGGAACTTTCCTGGGGTAACGTCACACATATTATTCCCTCATTTAGTGGATATTTTCACAAAAAAGTGAAATTTTCAAAAATCCAGAAAATTGGCTGAAAACGACTAAATATCAAGGACTCATTGGGCGAATCGCTCTGGAACTGAAATCGGAACGCTCACTGACATTTGCCCTATCTGAAAGTCTGATAAACGCCGGAAAAATGACTAAGTCGAAAAAAAAATTTTTTTCAACTTTTTTCAATTTTACCCCCGTGGGATATATATTCTACCCACACACATTTGGAACTCTCCTGGGGAACTCTCACACATATTATTCCCTCATTTAGTGGATATTTTCACAAAAAAGTGACATTTTCAAAAATCCAGAAAATTGGCTGAAAACGACTATATATCTAGGACTCATTGGGCGAATCGCTCTGGAACTGAAATCGGAACGCTCACTGACATTTCCCCTATCTGAAAGTCTGATAAACGCCGGAAAAATGACTAAGTCCAAAAAAATTTTTTTTTCAACTTTTTTCAATTTTACCCCCGTGGGATATATATTCTACCCACACACATTTGGAACTCCCCTGGGGTACCCTCACACATATTATTCCCTCATTTAGTGGATATTTTCACAAAAAAGTGAAATTTTCAAAAATCCAGAAAATTGGCTGAAAACGACTAAATATCAAGGACTCATTGGGCGAATCGCTCTGGAACTGAAATCGGAACGCTCACTGACATTTGCCCTATCTGAAAGTCTGATAAACGCCGGAAAAATGACTAAGTCCAAAAAAAAAATTTTTTCAACTTTTTTCAATTTTACCCCCGTGGGATATATATTCTACCCACACACATTTGGAACTTTCCAGGGGAACCCTCACACATATTATTCCCTCATTTAGTGGATATTTTCACAAAAAAGTGAAATTTTCAAAAATCCAGAAAATTGGCTGAAAACGACTAAATATCAAAGACTCATTGGGCGAATAGCTGTGGAACTGAAATCGGAACGCTCACTGACATTTCCCCTATCTGAAAGTCTGATAAACGCCGGAAAAATGACTAAGTCCAAAAAAAAAATTTTTTCAACTTTTTTCAATTTTACCCCCGTGGGATATATATTCTACCCACACACATTTGGAACTCTCCTGGGGTACCCTCACACATATTATTCTCTCATTTAGTGGATATTTTCACAAAAAAGTGAAATTTTCAAAAATCCAGAAAATTGGCTGAAAACTACTAAATATCAAGGACTCATTGGGCGAATCGCTCTGGAACTGAAATTGGAACGTTCACTGACATTTGCCCTATCTGAAAGTCTGATAAACGCCGGAAAAATGACTAAGTCCAAAAAAAAATTTTTTTAAACTTTTTTCAATCTTACCCGCGTGGGATATATATTCTGCCCACACACATTTGGAACTCTCCAGGGGAACCCTCACACATATTATTCCCTCATTTAGTGGATATTTTCACAAAAAAGTGAAATTTTCAAAAATCCAGAAAATTGGCTGAAAACCACTAAATATCAAAGACTCATTGGGCGAATCGCTCTTGAACTGAAATCGGAATGCTCACTGACATTTGCCCTATTTGAAAGTCTGATAAACGCCGGAAAAATGACTAAGTCCAAAAAAAAAATTTTTTTAAACTTTTTTCAATTTTACCACCGTGGGATATATATTCTAACCACACACATTTGGAACTCTCCTGGGGTACCCTCACACATATTATTCCCTCATTTAGTGGATATTTTCACAAAAAAGTGAAATTTTTAAAAATCCAGAAAATTGGCTGAAAACGACTAAATATCAAGGACTCATTGGGCGAATCGCTCTGGAACTGAAATCGGAATGCTCACTGACATTTCCCCTATCTGAAAGGCTGATAAACGCCGGAAAAATGACTAAGTCCAAAAAAAATTTTTTTTCAACTTTTTTCAATTTTACCCCCGTGGGATATATATTCTACCCACACACATTTGGAACTACCCTGGGGTACCCTCACACATATTATTCCCTCATTTAGTGGATATTTTCACAAAAAAGTGAAATTTTCAAAAATCCAGAAAATTGGCTGAAAACGACTAAATATCAAGGACTCATTGGTCGAATCGCTCTGGAACTGAAATCGGAACGCTCACTGACATTTGCCCTATCTGAAAGTCTGATAAACGCCGGAAAAATGACTAAGTCCAAAAAAAAATAGTTTTCAACTTTTTTCAATTTTACCCCGTGGGATATATATTCTACCCACACACATTTGGAACTCTCCTGGGGTACCCTCACACATATTATTCTCTCATTTAGTGGATATTTTCACAAAAAAGTGAAATTTTCAAAAATCCAGAAAATTGGCTGAAAACGACTAAATATCAAGGACTCATTGGTCGAATCGCTCTGGAACTGAAATCGGAACGCCCACTGACATTTGCCCTATCTGAAAGTCTGATAAACGCCAGAAAAATGACTAAGTCCAAAAAAAAATTTTTTTCAACTTTTTTCAATTTTACCCCCGTGGGATATATATTCTACCCACACACATTTGGAACTCTCCTGGAGTACCGTCACACATATTATTCCCTCATTTAGTGGATATTTTCACAAAAAAGTGAAATTTTCAAAAATCCAGAAAATTGGCTGAAAACGACTAAATATCAAGGACTCATTGGGCGAATCGCTCTGGAACTGAAATTGGAACGCTCATAGACATTTGCCCTATCTGAAAGTCTGATAAACGCCGGAAAAATGACTAAGTCCAAAAAAAAATTTTTTTCAACTTTTTTCAATCTTACCCCCGTGGGATATATATTCTGCCCACACACATTTGGAACTCTCCAGGGGAACCCTCACACATATTATTCCCTCATTTCGTGGATATTTTCACAAAAAAGTGAAATTTTCAAAAATCCAGAAAATTGGCTGAAAACCACTAAATATCAAAGACTCATTGGGCGAATCGCTCTTGAACTGAAATCGGAATGCTCACTGACATTTGCCCTATCTGAAAGTCTGTTAAACGCGCGGAAAAATGACTAAGTCCAAAAAAAAAAATTTGCAACTTTTTTCAATTTTAACCCCGTGGGATATATATTCTACCCACACACATTTGGAACTTTCCTGGGGTACCGTCACACATATTATTCCCTCATTTAGTGGATATTTTCACAAAAAAGTGAAATTTTCAAAAATCCAGAAAATTGGCTGAAAACGACTAAATATCAAGGACTCATTGGGCGAATCGCTCTGGAACTGAAATCGGAACGCTCACTGACATTTGCCCTATCTGAAAGTCTGATAAACGCCGGAAAAATGACTAAGTCGAAAAAAAAAATTTTTTCAACTTTTTTCAATTTTACCCCCGTGGGATATATATTCTACCCACACACATTTGGAACTCTCCTGGGGAACTCTCACACATATTATTCCCTCATTTAGTGGATATTTTCACAAAAAAGTGACATTTTCAAAAATCCAGAAAATTGGCTGAAAACGACTAAATATCTAGGACTCATTGGGCGAATCGCTCTGGAACTGAAATCGGAACGCTCACTGACATTTCCCCTATCTGAAAGTCTGATAAACGCCGGAAAAATGACTAAGTCCAAAAAAATTTTTTTTTCAACTTTTTTCAATTTTACCCCGGTGGGATATATATTCTACCCACACACATTTGGAACTCCCCTGGGGTACCCTCACACATATTATTCCCTCATTTAGTGGATATTTTCACAAAAAAGTGAAATTTTCAAAAATCCAGAAAATTGGCTGAAAACGACTAAATATCAAAGACTCATTGGGCGAATAGCTGTGGAACTGAAATCGGAATGCTCACTGACATTTCCCCTATCTGAAAGTCTGATAAACGCCGGAAAAATGACTAAGTCCAAAAAAAAATTTTTTTAAACTTTTTTCAATCTTACCCGCGTGGGATATATATTCTGCCCACACACATTTGGAACTCTCCAGGGGAACCCTCACACATATCATTCCCTCATTTAGTGGATATTTTCACAAAAAAGTGAAATTTTCAAAAATCCAGAAAATTGGCTGAAAACCACTAAATATCAAAGACTCATTGGGCGAATCGCTCTTGAACTGAAATCGGAATGCTCACTGACATTTGCCCTATTTGAAAGTCTGATAAACGCCGGAAAAATGACTAAGTCCAAAAAAAAAATTTTTTTAAACTTTTTTCAATTTTACCCCGTGGGATATATATTCTAACCACACACATTTGGAACTCTCCTGGGGTACCCTCACACATATTATTCCCTCATTTAGTGGATATTTTCACAAAAAAGTGAAATTTTTAAAAATCCAGAAAATTGGCTGAAAACGACTAAATATCAAGGACTCATTGGGCGAATCGCTCTGGAACTGAAATCGGAATGCTCACTGACATTTCCCCTATCTGAAAGGCTGATAAACGCCGGAAAAATGACTAAGTCCAAAAAAAATTTTTTTTCAACTTTTTTCAATTTTACCCCCGTGGGATATATATTCTACCCACACACATTTGGAACTACCCTGGGGTACCCTCACACATATTATTCCCTCATTTAGTGGATATTTTCACAAAAAAGTGAAATTTTCAAAAATCCAGAAAATTGGCTGAAAACGACTAAATATCAAGGACTCATTGGTCGAATCGCTCTGGAACTGAAATCGGAACGCTCACTGACATTTGCCCTATCTGAAAGTCTGATAAACGCCGGAAAAATGACTAAGTCCAAAAAAAAATAGTTTTCAACTTTTTTCAATTTTACCCCGTGGGATATATATTCTACCCACACACATTTGGAACTCTCCTGGGGTACCCTCACACATATTATTCTCTCATTTAGTGGATATTTTCACAAAAAAGTGAAATTTTCAAAAATCCAGAAAATTGGCTGAAAACGACTAAATATCAAGGACTCATTGGGCGAATCGCTCTGGAACTGAAATCGGAACGCTCACTGACATTTGCCCTATCTGAAAGTCTGATAAACGCCGGAAAAATGACTAAGTCCAAAAAAAAATTTTTTTAAACTTTTTTCAATCTTACACCCGTGGGATATATATTCAGCCCACACACATTTGGAACTCTCCAGGGGAACCCTCACACATATTATTCCCTCATTTAGTGGATATTTTCACAAAAAAGTGAAATTTTCAAAAATCCAGAAAATTGGCTGAAAACGACTAAATATCAAAGACTCATTGGGCGAATAGCTGTGGAACTGAAATCGGAACGCTCACTGACATTTCCCCTATCTGAAAGTCTGATAAACGCCGGAAAAATGACTAAGTCCAAAAAAAAATTTTTTTCAACTTTTTTCAATTTTACCCCTGTGGGATATATATTCTACCCACACACATTTGGAACTCTCCTGGGGTACCCTCACACATATTATTCTCTCATTTAGTGGATATTTTCACAAAAAAGTGAAATTTTCAAAAATCCAGAAAATTGGCTGAAAACTACTAAATATCAAGGACTCATTGGGCGAATCGCTCTGGAACTGAAATTGGAACGTTCACTGACATTTGCCCTATCTGAAAGTCTGATAAACGCCGGAAAAATGACTAAGTCCAAAAAAAAATTTTTTTAAACTTTTTTCAATCTTACCCGCGTGGGATATATATTCTGCCCACACACATTTGGAACTCTCCAGGGGAACCCTCACACATATTATTCCCTCATTTAGTGGATATTTTCACAAAAAAGTGAAATTTTCAAAAATCCAGAAAATTGGCTGAAAACCACTAAATATCAAAGACTCATTGGGCGAATCGCTCTTGAACTGAAATCGGAATGCTCACTGACATTTGCCCTATCTGAAAGTCTGATAAACGCCGGAAAAATGACTAAGTCCAAAAAAAATTTTTTTTCAACTTTTTTCAATTTTACCCCCGTGGGATATATATTCTACCCACACACATTTGGAACTACCCTGGGGTACCCTCACACATATTATTCCCTCATTTAGTGGATATTTTCACAAAAAAGTGAAATTTTCAAAAATCCAGAAAATTGGCTGAAAACGACTAAATATCAAAGACTCATTGGGCGAATCGCTCTTGAACTGAAAACGGAATGCTCACTGACATTTGCCCTATCTGAAAGTCTGATAAACGCCGGAAAAATCACTAAGTCCAAAAAAAAATGTTTTTAAACTTTTTTCAATTTTACCCCGTGGGATATATATTCTAACCACACACATTTGGAACTCTCCTGGGGTACCCTCACACATATTATTCCCTCATTTAGTGGATATTTTCACAAAAAAGTGAAATTTTTAAAAATCCAGAAAATTGGCTGAAAACGACTAAATATCAAGGACTCATTGGGCGAATCACTCTGGAACTGAAATCGGAACGCTCACTGACATTTCCCCTATCTGAAAGGCTGATAAACGCCGGAAAAATGACTAAGTCCAAAAAAAAATAGTTTTCAACTTTTTTCAATTTTACCCCGTGGGATATATATTCTACCCACACACATTTGGAACTCTCCTGGGGTACCCTCACACATATTATTCTCTCATTTAGTGGATATTTTCACAAAAAAGTGAAATTTTCAAAAATCCAGAAAATTGGCTGAAAACGACTAAATATCAAGGACTCATTGGTCGAATCGCTCTGGAACTGAAATCGGAACGCTCACTGACATTTGCCCTATCTGAAAGTCTGATAAACGCCAGAAAAATGACTAAGTCCAAAAAAAAATTTTTTTCAACTTTTTTCAATTTTACCCCCGTGGGATATATATTCTACCCACACACATTTGGAACTCTCCTGGGGTACCGTCACACATATTATTCCCTCATTTAGTGGATATTTTCACAAAAAAGTGAAATTTTCAAAAATCCAGAAAATTGGCTGAAAACGACTAAATATCAAGGACTCATTGGGCGAATCGCTCTGGAACTGAAATTGGAACGCTCATAGACATTTGCCCTATCTGAAAGTCTGATAAACGCCGGAAAAATGACTAAGTCCAAAAAAAAATTTTTTTAAACTTTTTTCAATCTTACCCGCGTGGGATATATATTCTGCCCACACACATTTGGAACTCTCCTGGGGTACCCTCACACATATTATTCCCTCATTTAGTGGATATTTTCACAAAAAAGTGAAATTTTTAAAAATCCAGAAAATTGGCTGAAAACGACTAAATATCAAGGACTCATTGGGCGAATCGCTCTGGAACTGAAATCGGAATGCTCACTGACATTTCCCCTATCTGAAAGGCTGATAAACGCCGGAAAAATGACTAAGTCCAAAAAAAATTTTTTTTCAACTTTTTTCAATTTTACCCCCGTGGGATATATATTCTACCCACACACATTTGGAACTCTCCTGGGGTACCCTCACACATATTATTCTCTCATTTAGTGGATATTTTCACAAAAAAGTGAAATTTTCAAAAATCCAGAAAATTGGCTGAAAACGACTAAATATCAAGGACTCATTGGGCGAATCGCTCTGGAACTGAAATCGGAACGCTCACTGACATTTGCCCTATCTGAAAGTCTGATAAACGCCGGAAAAATGACTAAGTCCAAAAAAAAATTTTTTTAAACTTTTTTCAATCTTACACCCGTGGGATATATATTCAGCCCACACACATTTGGAACTCTCCAGGGGAACCCTCACACATATTATTCCCTCATTTAGTGGATATTTTCACAAAAAAGTGAAATTTTCAAAAATCCAGAAAATTGGCTGAAAACGACTAAATATCAAAGACTCATTGGGCGAATAGCTGTGGAACTGAAATCGGAACGCTCACTGACATTTCCCCTATCTGAAAGTCTGATAAACGCCGGAAAAATGACTAAGTCCAAAAAAAAATTTTTTTCAACTTTTTTCAATTTTACCCCTGTGGGATATATATTCTACCCACACACATTTGGAACTCTCCTGGGGTACCCTCACACATATTATTCTCTCATTTAGTGGATATTTTCACAAAAAAGTGAAATTTTCAAAAATCCAGAAAATTGGCTGAAAACTACTAAATATCAAGGACTCATTGGGCGAATCGCTCTGGAACTGAAATTGGAACGTTCACTGACATTTGCCCTATCTGAAAGTCTGATAAACGCCGGAAAAATGACTAAGTCCAAAAAAAAATTTTTTTAAACTTTTTTCAATCTTACCCGCGTGGGATATATATTCTGCCCACACACATTTGGAACTCTCCAGGGGAACCCTCACACATATTATTCCCTCATTTAGTGGATATTTTCACAAAAAAGTGAAATTTTCAAAAATCCAGAAAATTGGCTGAAAACCTCTAAATATCAAAGACTCATTGGGCGAATCGCTCTTGAACTGAAATCGGAATGCTCACTGACATTTGCCCTATCTGAAAGTCTGATAAACGCCGGAAAAATGACTAAGTCCAAAAAAAATTTTTTTTCAACTTTTTTCAATTTTACCCCCGTGGGATATATATTCTACCCACACACATTTGGAACTACCCTGGGGTACCCTCACACATATTATTCCCTCATTTAGTGGATATTTTCACAAAAAAGTGAAATTTTCAAAAATCCAGAAAATTGGCTGAAAACGACTAAATATCAAAGACTCATTGGGCGAATCGCTCTTGAACTGAAAACGGAATGCTCACTGACATTTGCCCTATCTGAAAGTCTGATAAACGCCGGAAAAATCACTAAGTCCAAAAAAAAATGTTTTTAAACTTTTTTCAATTTTACCCCGTGGGATATATATTCTAACCACACACATTTGGAACTCTCCTGGGGTACCCTCACACATATTATTCCCTCATTTAGTGGATATTTTCACAAAAAAGTGAAATTTTTAAAAATCCAGAAAATTGGCTGAAAACGACTAAATATCAAGGACTCATTGGGCGAATCACTCTGGAACTGAAATCGGAACGCTCACTGACATTTCCCCTATCTGAAAGGCTGATAAACGCCGGAAAAATGACTAAGTCCAAAAAAAAATAGTTTTCAACTTTTTTCAATTTTACCCCGTGGGATATATATTCTACCCACACACATTTGGAACTCTCCTGGGGTACCCTCACACATATTATTCTCTCATTTAGTGGATATTTTCACAAAAAAGTGAAATTTTCAAAAATCCAGAAAATTGGCTGAAAACGACTAAATATCAAGGACTCATTGGTCGAATCGCTCTGGAACTGAAATCGGAACGCTCACTGACATTTGCCCTATCTGAAAGTCTGATAAACGCCAGAAAAATGACTAAGTCCAAAAAAAAATTTTTTTCAACTTTTTTCAATTTTACCCCCGTGGGATATATATTCTACCCACACACATTTGGAACTCTCCTGGGGTACCGTCACACATATTATTCCCTCATTTAGTGGATATTTTCACAAAAAAGTGAAATTTTCAAAAATCCAGAAAATTGGCTGAAAACGACTAAATATCAAGGACTCATTGGGCGAATCGCTCTGGAACTGAAATTGGAACGCTCATAGACATTTGCCCTATCTGAAAGTCTGATAAACGCCGGAAAAATGACTAAGTCCAAAAAAAAATTTTTTTAAACTTTTTTCAATCTTACCCGCGTGGGATATATATTCTGCCCACACACATTTGGAACTCTCCTGGGGTACCCTCACACATATTATTCCCTCATTTAGTGGATATTTTCACAAAAAAGTGAAATTTTTAAAAATCCAGAAAATTGGCTGAAAACGACTAAATATCAAGGACTCATTGGGCGAATCGCTCTGGAACTGAAATCGGAATGCTCACTGACATTTCCCCTATCTGAAAGGCTGATAAACGCCGGAAAAATGACTAAGTCCAAAAAAAATTTTTTTTCAACTTTTTTCAATTTTACCCCCGTGGGATATATATTCTACCCACACACATTTGGAACTCTCCTGGGGTACCCTCACACATATTATTCTCTCATTTAGTGGATATTTTCACAAAAAAGTGAAATTTTCAAAAATCCAGAAAATTGGCTGAAAACGACTAAATATCAAGGACTCATTGGGCGAATCGCTCTGGAACTGAAATCGGAACGCTCACTGACATTTGCCCTATCTGAAAGTCTGATAAACGCCGGAAAAATGACTAAGTCCAAAAAAAAATGTTTTTAAACTTTTTTCAATCTTACACCCGTGGGATATATATTCAGCCCACACACATTTGGAACTCTCCAGGGGAACCCTCACACATATTATTCCCTCATTTAGTGGATATTTTCACAAAAAAGTGAAATTTTCAAAAATCCAGAAAATTGGCTGAAAACGACTAAATATCAAAGACTCATTGGGCGAATAGCTGTGGAACTGAAATCGGAACGCTCACTGACATTTCCCCTATCTGAAAGTCTGATAAACGCCGGAAAAATGACTAAGTCCAAAAAAAAATTTTTTTCAACTTTTTTCAATTTTACCCCCGTGGGATATATATTCTACCCACACACATTTGGAACTCTCCTGGGGTACCCTCACACATATTATTCTCTCATTTAGTGGATATTTTCACAAAAAAGTGAAATTTTCAAAAATCCAGAAAATTGGCTGAAAACTACTAAATATCAAGGACTCATTGGGCGAATCGCTCTGGAACTGAAATTGGAACGTTCACTGACATTTGCCCTATCTGAAAGTCTGATAAACGCCGGAAAAATGACTAAGTCCAAAAAAAAATGTTTTTAAACTTTTTTCAATCTTACACCCGTGGGATATATATTCAGCCCACACACATTTGGAACTCTCCAGGGGAACCGTCACACATATTATTCCCTCATTTAGTGGATATTTTCACAAAAAAGTGAAATTTTCAAAAATCCAGAAAATTGGCTGAAAACGACTAAATATCAAGGACTCATTGGGCGAATCGCTCTGGAACTGAAATTGGAACGCTCATAGACATTTGCCCTATCTGAAAGTCTGATAAACGCCGGAAAAATGACTAAGTCCAAAAAAAAAATTTTTTTAAACTTTTTTCAATTTTACCCCGTGGGATATATATTCTAACCACACACATTTGGAACTCTCCTGGGGTACCCTCACACATATTATTCCCTCATTTAGTGGATATTTTCACAAAAAAGTGAAATTTTTAAAAATCCAGAAAATTGGCTGAAAACGACTAAATATCAAGGACTCATTGGGCGAATCGCTCTGGAACTGAAATCGGAATGCTCACTGACATTTCCCCTATCTGAAAGGCTGATAAACGCCGGAAAAATGACTAAGTCCAAAAAAAATTTTTTTTCAACTTTTTTCAATTTTACCCCCGTGGGATATATATTCTACCCACACACATTTGGAACTACCCTGGGGTACCCTCACACATATTATTCCCTCATTTAGTGGATATTTTCACAAAAAAGTGAAATTTTCAAAAATCCAGAAAATTGGCTGAAAACGACTAAATATCAAGGACTCATTGGTCGAATCGCTCTGGAACTGAAATCGGAACGCTCACTGACATTTGCCCTATCTGAAAGTCTGATAAACGCCGGAAAAATGACTAAGTCCAAAAAAAAATAGTTTTCAACTTTTTTCAATTTTACCCCGTGGGATATATATTCTACCCACACACATTTGGAACTCTCCTGGGGTACCCTCACACATATTATTCTCTCATTTAGTGGATATTTTCACAAAAAAGTGAAATTTTCAAAAATCCAGAAAATTGGCTGAAAACGACTAAATATCAAGGACTCATTGGGCGAATCGCTCTGGAACTGAAATCGGAACGCTCACTGACATTTGCCCTATCTGAAAGTCTGATAAACGCCGGAAAAATGACTAAGTCCAAAAAAAAATGTTTTTAAACTTTTTTCAATCTTACACCCGTGGGATATATATTCAGCCCACACACATTTGGAACTCTCCAGGGGAACCCTCACACATATTATTCCCTCATTTAGTGGATATTTTCACAAAAAAGTGAAATTTTCAAAAATCCAGAAAATTGGCTGAAAACGACTAAATATCAAAGACTCATTGGGCGAATAGCTGTGGAACTGAAATCGGAACGCTCACTGACATTTCCCCTATCTGAAAGTCTGATAAACGCCGGAAAAATGACTAAGTCCAAAAAAAAATTTTTTTCAACTTTTTTCAATTTTACCCCCGTGGGATATATATTCTACCCACACACATTTGGAACTCTCCTGGGGTACCCTCACACATATTATTCTCTCATTTAGTGGATATTTTCACAAAAAAGTGAAATTTTCAAAAATCCAGAAAATTGGCTGAAAACTACTAAATATCAAGGACTCATTGGGCGAATCGCTCTGGAACTGAAATTGGAACGTTCACTGACATTTGCCCTATCTGAAAGTCTGATAAACGCCGGAAAAATGACTAAGTCCAAAAAAAAATTTTTTTAAACTTTTTTCAATCTTACCCGCGTGGGATATATATTCTGCCCACACACATTTGGAACTCTCCAGGGGAACCCTCACACATATTATTCCCTCATTTAGTGGATATTTTCACAAAAAAGTGAAATTTTCAAAAATCCAGAAAATTGGCTGAAAACTACTAAATATCAAGGACTCATTGGGCGAATCGCTCTGGAACTGAAATTGGAACGTTCACTGACATTTGCCCTATCTGAAAGTCTGATAAACGCCGGAAAAATGACTAAGTCCAAAAAAAAATTTTTTTAAACTTTTTTCAATCTTACCCGCGTGGGATATATATTCTGCCCACACACATTTGGAACTCTCCAGGGGAACCCTCACACATATTATTCCCTCATTTAGTGGATATTTTCACAAAAAAGTGAAATTTTCAAAAATCCAGAAAATTGGCTGAAAACCACTAAATATCAAAGACTCATTGGGCGAATCGCTCTTGAACTGAAATCGGAATGCTCACTGACATTTGCCCTATCTGAAAGTCTGATAAACGCCGGAAAAATGACTAAGTCCAAAAAAAATTTTTTTTCAACTTTTTTCAATTTTACCCCCGTGGGATATATATTCTACCCACACACATTTGGAACTACCCTGGGGTACCCTCACACATATTATTCCCTCATTTAGTGGATATTTTCACAAAAAAGTGAAATTTTCAAAAATCCAGAAAATTGGCTGAAAACGACTAAATATCAAAGACTCATTGGGCGAATCGCTCTTGAACTGAAATCGGAATGCTCACTGACATTTGCCCTATCTGAAAGTCTGATAAACGCCGGAAAAATCACTAAGTCCAAAAAAAAATGTTTTTAAACTTTTTTCAATTTTACCCCGTGGGATATATATTCTAACCACACACATTTGGAACTCTCCTGGGGTACCCTCACACATATTATTCCCTCATTTAGTGGATATTTTCACAAAAAAGTGAAATTTTTAAAAATCCAGAAAATTGGCTGAAAACGACTAAATATCAAGGACTCATTGGGCGAATCACTCTGGAACTGAAATCGGAACGCTCACTGACATTTCCCCTATCTGAAAGGCTGATAAACGCCGGAAAAATGACTAAGTCCAAAAAAAAATAGTTTTCAACTTTTTTCAATTTTACCCCGTGGGATATATATTCTACCCACACACATTTGGAACTCTCCTGGGGTACCCTCACACATATTATTCTCTCATTTAGTGGATATTTTCACAAAAAAGTGAAATTTTCAAAAATCCAGAAAATTGGCTGAAAACGACTAAATATCAAGGACTCATTGGTCGAATCGCTCTGGAACTGAAATCGGAACGCTCACTGACATTTGCCCTATCTGAAAGTCTGATAAACGCCAGAAAAATGACTAAGTCCAAAAAAAAATTTTTTTCAACTTTTTTCAATTTTACCCCCGTGGGATATATATTCTACCCACACACATTTGGAACTCTCCTGGGGTACCGTCACACATATTATTCCCTCATTTAGTGGATATTTTCACAAAAAAGTGAAATTTTCAAAAATCCAGAAAATTGGCTGAAAACGACTAAATATCAAGGACTCATTGGGCGAATCGCTCTGGAACTGAAATTGGAACGCTCATAGACATTTGCCCTATCTGAAAGTCTGATAAACGCCGGAAAAATGACTAAGTCCAAAAAAAAATTTTTTTAAACTTTTTTCAATCTTACCCGCGTGGGATATATATTCTGCCCACACACATTTGGAACTCTCCAGGGGAACCCTCACACATATTATTCCCTCATTTAGTGGATATTTTCACAAAAAAGTGAAATTTTCAAAAATCCAGAAAATTGGCTGAAAACCACTAAATATCAAAGACTCATTGGGCGAATCGCTCTTGAACTGAAATCGGAATGCTCACTGACATTTGCCCTATTTGAAAGTCTGATAAACGCCGGAAAAATGACTAAGTCCAAAAAAAAAATTTTTTTAAACTTTTTTCAATTTTACCCCGTGGGATATATATTCTAACCACACACATTTGGAACTCTCCTGGGGTACCCTCACACATATTATTCCCTCATTTAGTGGATATTTTCACAAAAAAGTGAAATTTTTAAAAATCCAGAAAATTGGCTGAAAACGACTAAATATCAAGGACTCATTGGGCGAATCGCTCTGGAACTGAAATCGGAATGCTCACTGACATTTCCCCTATCTGAAAGGCTGATAAACGCCGGAAAAATGACTAAGTCCAAAAAAAATTTTTTTTCAACTTTTTTCAATTTTACCCCCGTGGGATATATATTCTACCCACACACATTTGGAACTACCCTGGGGTACCCTCACACATATTATTCCCTCATTTAGTGGATATTTTCACAAAAAAGTGAAATTTTCAAAAATCCAGAAAATTGGCTGAAAACGACTAAATATCAAGGACTCATTGGTCGAATCGCTCTGGAACTGAAATCGGAACGCTCACTGACATTTGCCCTATCTGAAAGTCTGATAAACGCCGGAAAAATGACTAAGTCCAAAAAAAAATAGTTTTCAACTTTTTTCAATTTTACCCCGTGGGATATATATTCTACCCACACACATTTGGAACTCTCCTGGGGTACCCTCACACATATTATTCTCTCATTTAGTGGATATTTTCACAAAAAAGTGAAATTTTCAAAAATCCAGAAAATTGGCTGAAAACGACTAAATATCAAGGACTCATTGGGCGAATCGCTCTGGAACTGAAATCGGAACGCTCACTGACATTTGCCCTATCTGAAAGTCTGATAAACACCGGAAAAATGACTAAGTCCAAAAAAAAATGTTTTTAAACTTTTTTCAATCTTACACCCGTGGGATATATATTCAGCCCACACACATTTGGAACTCTCCAGGGGAACCGTCACACATATTATTCCCTCATTTAGTGGATATTTTCACAAAAAAGTGAAATTTTCAAAAATCCAGAAAATTGGCTGAAAACGACTAAATATCAAGGACTCATTGGGCGAATCGCTCTGGAACTGAAATTGGAACGCTCATAGACATTTGCCCTATCTGAAAGTCTGATAAACGCCGGAAAAATGACTAAGTCCAAAAAAAAATTTTTTTAAACTTTTTTCAATCTTACCCGCGTGGGATATATATTCTGCCCACACACATTTGGAACTCTCCAGGGGAACCCTCACACATATTATTCCCTCATTTAGTGGATATTTTCACAAAAAAGTGAAATTTTCAAAAATCCAGAAAATTGGCTGAAAACCACTAAATATCAAAGACTCATTGGGCGAATCGCTCTTGAACTGAAATCGGAATGCTCACTGACATTTGCCCTATTTGAAAGTCTGATAAACGCCGGAAAAATGACTAAGTCCAAAAAAAAAATTTTTTTAAACTTTTTTCAATTTTACCCCGTGGGATATATATTCTAACCACACACATTTGGAACTCTCCTGGGGTACCCTCACACATATTATTCCCTCATTTAGTGGATATTTTCACAAAAAAGTGAAATTTTTAAAAATCCAGAAAATTGGCTGAAAACGACTAAATATCAAGGACTCATTGGGCGAATCGCTCTGGAACTGAAATCGGAATGCTCACTGACATTTCCCCTATCTGAAAGGCTGATAAACGCCGGAAAAATGACTAAGTCCAAAAAAAATTTTTTTTCAACTTTTTTCAATTTTACCCCCGTGGGATATATATTCTACCCACACACATTTGGAACTACCCTGGGGTACCCTCACACATATTATTCCCTCATTTAGTGGATATTTTCACAAAAAAGTGAAATTTTCAAAAATCCAGAAAATTGGCTGAAAACGACTAAATATCAAGGACTCATTGGTCGAATCGCTCTGGAACTGAAATCGGAACGCTCACTGACATTTGCCCTATCTGAAAGTCTGATAAACGCCGGAAAAATGACTAAGTCCAAAAAAAAATAGTTTTCAACTTTTTTCAATTTTACTCCGTGGGATATATATTCTACCCACACATATTTGGAACTCTCCTGGGGTACCCTCACACATATTATTCTCTCATTTAGTGGATATTTTCACAAAAAAGTGAAATTTTCAAAAATCCAGAAAATTGGCTGAAAACGACTAAATATCAAGGACTCATTGGGCGAATCGCTCTGGAACTGAAATCGGAACGCTCACTGACATTTGCCCTATCTGAAAGTCTGATAAACGCCGGAAAAATGACTAAGTCCAAAAAAAAATGTTTTTAAACTTTTTTCAATCTTACACCCGTGGGATATATATTCAGCCCACACACATTTGGAACTCTCCAGGGGAACCCTCACACATATTATTCCCTCATTTAGTGGATATTTTCACAAAAAAGTGAAATTTTCAAAAATCCAGAAAATTGGCTGAAAACGACTAAATATCAAAGACTCATTGGGCGAATAGCTGTGGAACTGAAATCGGAACGCTCACTGACATTTCCCCTATCTGAAAGTCTGATAAACGCCGGAAAAATGACTAAGTCCAAAAAAAAATTTTTTTAAACTTTTTTCAATCTTACCCGCGTGGGATATATATTCTGCCCACACACATTTGGAACTCTCCAGGGGAACCCTCACACATATTATTCCCTCATTTAGTGGATATTTTCACAAAAAAGTGAAATTTTCAAAAATCCAGAAAATTTGCTGAAAACCACTAAATATCAAAGACTCATTGGGCGAATCGCTCTTGAACTGAAATCGGAATGCTCACTGACATTTGCCCTATCTGAAAGTCTGATAAACGCCGGAAAAATGACTAAGTCCAAAAAAAATTTTTTTTCAACTTTTTTCAATTTTACCCCCGTGGGATATATATTCTACCCACACACATTTGGAACTACCCTGGGGTACCCTCACACATATTATTCCCTCATTTAGTGGATATTTTCACAAAAAAGTGAAATTTTCAAAAATCCAGAAAATTGGCTGAAAACGACTAAATATCAAAGACTCATTGGGCGAATCGCTCTTGAACTGAAATCGGAATGCTCACTGACATTTGCCCTATCTGAAAGTCTGATAAACGCCGGAAAAATCACTAAGTCCAAAAAAAAATGTTTTTAAACTTTTTTCAATTTTACCCCGTGGGATATATATTCTAACCACACACATTTGGAACTCTCCTGGGGTACCCTCACACATATTATTCCCTCATTTAGTGGATATTTTCACAAAAAAGTGAAATTTTCAAAAATCCAGAAAATTGACTGAAAACGACTAAATATCAAGGACTCATTGGGCGAATCGCTCTGGAACTGAAATCGGAACGCTCACTGACATTTGCCCTATCTGAAAGTCTGATAAACGCCGGAAAAATGACTAAGTCCAAAAAAAAAATTTTTTCAACTTTTTTCAATTTTACCCCCGTGGGATATATATTCTACCCACACACATTTGGAACTTTCCAGGGGAACCCTCACACATATTATTCCCTCATTTAGTGGATATTTTCACAAAAAAGTGAAATTTTCAAAAATCCAGAAAATTGGCTGAAAACGACTAAATATCAAAGACTCATTGGGCGAATAGCTGTGGAACTGAAATCGGAACGCTCACTGACATTTCCCCTATCTGAAAGTCTGATAAACGCCGGAAAAATGACTAAGTCCAAAAAAAAATTTTTTTCAACTTTTTTCAATTTTACCCCCGTGGGATATATATTCTACCCACACACATTTGGAACTCTCCTGGGGTACCCTCACACATATTATTCTCTCATTTAGTGGATATTTTCACAAAAAAGTGAAATTTTCAAAAATCCAGAAAATTGGCTGAAAACTACTAAATATCAAGGACTCATTGGGCGAATCGCTCTGGAACTGAAATTGGAACGTTCACTGACATTTGCCCTATCTGAAAGTCTGATAAACGCCGGAAAAATGACTAAGTCCAAAAAAAAATTTTTTTAAACTTTTTTCAATCTTACCCGCGTGGGATATATATTCTGCCCACACACATTTGGAACTCTCCAGGGGAACCCTCACACATATTATTCCCTCATTTAGTGGATATTTTCACAAAAAAGTGAAATTTTCAAAAATCCAGAAAATTGGCTGAAAACCACTAAATATCAAAGACTCATTGGGCGAATCGCTCTTGAACTGAAATCGGAATGCTCACTGACATTTGCCCTATTTGAAAGTCTGATAAACGCCGGAAAAATGACTAAGTCCAAAAAAAAAATTTTTTTAAACTTTTTTCAATTTTACCCCGTGGGATATATATTCTAACCACACACATTTGGAACTCTCCTGGGGTACCCTCACACATATTATTCCCTCATTTAGTGGATATTTTCACAAAAAAGTGAAATTTTCAAAAATCCAGAAAATTGGCTGAAAACGACTAAATATCAAGGACTCATTGGTCGAATCGCTCTGGAACTGAAATCGGAACGCTCACTGACATTTGCCCTATCTGAAAGTCTGATAAACGCCGGAAAAATGACTAAGTCCAAAAAAAAATAGTTTTCAACTTTTTTCAATTTTACCCCGTGGGATATATATTCTACCCACACACATTTGGAACTCTCCTGGGGTACCCTCACACATATTATTCTCTCATTTAGTGGATATTTTCACAAAAAAGTGAAATTTTCAAAAATCCAGAAAATTGGCTGAAAACGACTAAATATCAAGGACTCATTGGGCGAATCGCTCTGGAACTGAAATCGGAACGTTCACTGACATTTGCCCTATCTGAAAGTCTGATAAACGCCGGAAAAATGACTAAGTCCAAAAAAAAATTTTTTTAAACTTTTTTCAATCTTACCCGCGTGGGATATATATTCTGCCCACACACATTTGGAACTCTCCAGGGGAACCCTCACACATATTATTCCCTCATTTAGTGGATATTTTCACAAAAAAGTGAAATTTTCAAAAATCCAGAAAATTGGCTGAAAACCACTAAATATCAAAGACTCATTGGGCGAATCGCTCTTGAACTGAAATCGGAATGCTCACTGACATTTGCCCTATTTGAAAGTCTGATAAACGCCGGAAAAATGACTAAGTCCAAAAAAAAAATTTTTTTAAACTTTTTTCAATTTTACCCCGTGGGATATATATTCTAACCACACACATTTGGAACTCTCCTGGGGTACCCTCACACATATTATTCCCTCATTTAGTGGATATTTTCACAAAAAAGTGAAATTTTTAAAAATCCAGAAAATTGGCTGAAAACGACTAAATATCAAGGACTCATTGGGCGAATCGCTCTGGAGCTGAAATCGGAATGCTCACTGACATTTCCCCTATCTGAAAGGCTGATAAACGCCGGAAAAATGACTAAGTCCAAAAAAAATTTTTTTTCAACTTTTTTCAATTTTACACCCGTGGGATATATATTCTACCCACACACATTTGGAACTACCCTGGGGTACCCTCACACATATTATTCCCTCATTTAGTGGATATTTTCACAAAAAAGTGAAATTTTCAAAAATCCAGAAAATTGGCTGAAAACGACTAAATATCAAGGACTCATTGGTCGAATCGCTCTGGAACTGAAATCGGAACGCTCACTGACATTTGCCCTATCTGAAAGTCTGATAAACGCCGGAAAAATGACTAAGTCCAAAAAAAAATAGTTTTCAACTTTTTTCAATTTTACCCCGTGGGATATATATTCTACCCACACACATTTGGAACTCTCCTGGGGTACCCTCACACATATTATTCTCTCATTTAGTGGATATTTTCACAAAAAAGTGAAATTTTCAAAAATCCAGAAAATTGGCTGAAAACGACTAAATATCAAGGACTCATTGGGCGAATCGCTCTGGAACTGAAATCGGAACGCTCACTGACATTTGCCCTATCTGAAAGTCTGATAAACGCCGGAAAAATGACTAAGTCCAAAAAAAAATTTTTTTAAACTTTTTTCAATCTTACACCCGTGGGATATATATTCAGCCCACACACATTTGGAACTCTCCAGGGGAACCCTCACACATATTATTCCCTCATTTAGTGGATATTTTCACAAAAAAGTGAAATTTTCAAAAATCCAGAAAATTGGCTGAAAACGACTAAATATCAAAGACTCATTGGGCGAATAGCTGTGGAACTGAAATCGGAACGCTCACTGACATTTCCCCTATCTGAAAGTCTGATAAACGCCGGAAAAATGACTAAGTCCAAAAAAAAATTTTTTTCAACTTTTTTCAATTTTACCCCCGTGGGATATATATTCTACCCACACACATTTGGAACTCTCCTGGGGTACCCTCACACATATTATTCTCTCATTTAGTGGATATTTTCACAAAAAAGTGAAATTTTCAAAAATCCAGAAAATTGGCTATAAACTACTAAATATCAAGGACTCATTGGGCGAATCGCTCTGGAACTGAAATTGGAACGTTCACTGACATTTGCCCTATCTGAAAGTCTGATAAACGCCGGAAAAATGACTAAGTCCAAAAAAAATTTTTTTTCAACTTTTTTCAATTTTACCCCCGTGGGATATATATTCTACAGACACACATTTGGAACTACCCTGGGGTACCCTCACACATATTATTCCCTCATTTAGTGGATATTTTCACAAAAAAGTGAAATTTTCAAAAATCCAGAAAATTGGCTGAAAACGACTAAATATCAAGGACTCATTGGTCGAATCGCTCTGGAACTGAAATCGGAACGCTCACTGACATTTGCCCTATCTGAAAGTCTGATAAACGCCGGAAAAATGACTAAGTCCAAAAAAAAATAGTTTTCAACTTTTTTCAATTTTACCCCGTGGGATATATATTCTACCCACACACATTTGGAACTCTCCTGGGGTACCCTCACACATATTATTCTCTCATTTAGTGGATATTTTCACAAAAAAGTGAAATTTTCAAAAATCCAGAAAATTGGCTGAAAACGACTAAATATCAAGGACTCATTGGGCGAATCGCTCTGGAACTGAAATTGGAACGTTCACTGACATTTGCCCTATCTGAAAGTCTGATAAACGCCGGAAAAATGACTAAGTCCAAAAAAAAATTTTTTTAAACTTTTTTCAATCTTACCCGCGTGGGATATATATTCTGCCCACACACATTTGGAACTCTCCAGGGGAACCCTCACACATATTATTCCCTCATTTAGTGGATATTTTCACAAAAAAGTGAAATTTTCAAAAATCCAGAAAATTGGCTGAAAACCACTAAATATCAAAGACTCATTGGGCGAATCGCTCTTGAACTGAAATCGGAATGCTCACTGACATTTGCCCTATTTGAAAGTCTGATAAACGCCGGAAAAATGACTAAGTCCAAAAAAAAAATTTTTTTAAACTTTTTTCAATTTTACCCCGTGGGATATATATTCTAACCACACACATTTGGAACTCTCCTGGGGTACCCTCACACATATTATTCCCTCATTTAGTGGATATTTTCACAAAAAAGTGAAATTTTTAAAAATCCAGAAAATTGGCTGAAAACGACTAAATATCAAGGACTCATTGGGCGAATCGCTCTGGAGCTGAAATCGGAATGCTCACTGACATTTCCCCTATCTGAAAGGCTGATAAACGCCGGAAAAATGACTAAGTCCAAAAAAAATTTTTTTTCAACTTTTTTCAATTTTACACCCGTGGGATATATATTCTACCCACACACATTTGGAACTACCCTGGGGTACCCTCACACATATTATTCCCTCATTTAGTGGATATTTTCACAAAAAAGTGAAATTTTCAAAAATCCAGAAAATTGGCTGAAAACGACTAAATATCAAGGACTCATTGGTCGAATCGCTCTGGAACTGAAATCGGAACGCTCACTGACATTTGCCCTATCTGAAAGTCTGATAAACGCCGGAAAAATGACTAAGTCCAAAAAAAAATAGTTTTCAACTTTTTTCAATTTTACCCCGTGGGATATATATTCTACCCACACACATTTGGAACTCTCCTGGGGTACCCTCACACATATTATTCTCTCATTTAGTGGATATTTTCACAAAAAAGTGAAATTTTCAAAAATCCAGAAAATTGGCTGAAAACGACTAAATATCAAGGACTCATTGGGCGAATCGCTCTGGAACTGAAATCGGAACGCTCACTGACATTTGCCCTATCTGAAAGTCTGATAAACGCCGGAAAAATGACTAAGTCCAAAAAAAAATTTTTTTAAACTTTTTTCAATCTTACACCCGTGGGATATATATTCAGCCCACACACATTTGGAACTCTCCAGGGGAACCCTCACACATATTATTCCCTCATTTAGTGGATATTTTCACAAAAAAGTGAAATTTTCAAAAATCCAGAAAATTGGCTGAAAACGACTAAATATCAAAGACTCATTGGGCGAATAGCTGTGGAACTGAAATCGGAACGCTCACTGACATTTCCCCTATCTGAAAGTCTGATAAACGCCGGAAAAATGACTAAGTCCAAAAAAAAATTTTTTTCAACTTTTTTCAATTTTACCCCCGTGGGATATATATTCTACCCACACACATTTGGAACTCTCCTGGGGTACCCTCACACATATTATTCTCTCATTTAGTGGATATTTTCACAAAAAAGTGAAATTTTCAAAAATCCAGAAAATTGGCTGAAAACTACTAAATATCAAGGACTCATTGGGCGAATCGCTCTTGAACTGAAATCGGAATGCTCACTGACATTTGCCCTATCTGAAAGTCTGATAAACGCCGGAAAAATGACTAAGTCCAAAAAAAATTTTTTTTCAACTTTTTTCAATTTTACCCCCGTGGGATATATATTCTACCCACACACATTTGGAACTACCCTGGGGTACCCTCACACATATTATTCCCTCATTTAGTGGATATTTTCACAAAAAAGTGAAATTTTCAAAAATCCAGAAAATTGGCTGAAAACGACTAAATATCAAGGACTCATTGGTCGAATCGCTCTGGAACTGAAATCGGAACGCTCACTGACATTTGCCCTATCTGAAAGTCTGATAAACGCCGGAAAAATGACTAAGTCCAAAAAAAAATTTTTTTCAACTTTTTTCAATTTTACCCCCGTGGGATATATATTCTACCCACACACATTTGGAACTCTCCTGGGGTACCGTCACACATATTATTCCCTCATTTAGTGGATATTTTCACAAAAAAGTGAAATTTTCAAAAATCCAGAAAATTGGCTGAAAACGACTAAATATCAAGGACTCATTGGGCGAATCGCTCTGGAACTGAAATTGGAACGCTCACTGACATTTGCCCTATCTGAAAGTCTGATAAACGCCGGAAAAATGACTAAGTCCAAAAAAAAATAGTTTTCAACTTTTTTCAATTTTACCCCGTGGGATATATATTCTACCCACACACATTTGGAACTCTCCTGGGGTACCCTCACACATATTATTCTCTCATTTAGTGGATATTTTCACAAAAAAGTGAAATTTTCAAAAATCCAGAAAATTGGCTGAAAACGACTAAATATCAAGGACTCATTGGGCGAATCGCTCTTGAACTGAAATCGGAATGCTCACTGACATTTGCCCTATCTGAATGTCTGTTAAACGCGCGTAAAAATGACTAAGTCCAAAAAAAAAATTTTTCAACTTTTTTCAATTTTACCCCCGTGGGATATATATTCTACCCACACACATTTGGAACTACCCTGGGGTACCCTCACACATATTATTCCCTCATTTAGTGGATATTTTCACAAAAAAGTGAAATTTTCAAAAATCCAGAAAATTGGCTGAAAACGACTAAATATCAAGGACTCATTGGTCGAATCGCTCTGGAACTGAAATCGGAACGCTCACTGACATTTGCCCTATCTGAAAGTCTGATAAACGCCGGAAAAATGACTAAGTCCAAAAAAAAATTTTTTTAAACTTTTTTCAATTTTACCCCGTGGGATATATATTCTAACCACACACATTTGGAACTCTCCTGGGGTACCGTCACACATATTATTCCCTCATTTAGTGGATATTTTCACAAAAAAGTGAAATTTTCAAAAATCCAGAAAATTGGCTGAAAACGACTAAATATCAAGGACTCATTGGGCGAATCGCTCTGGAACTGAAATCGGAACGCTCACTGACATTTGCCCTATCTGAAAGTCTGATAAACGCCGGAAAAATGACTAAGTCCAAAAAAAAATTTTTTTCAACTTTTTTCAATCTTACCCCCGTGGGATATATATTCTGCCCACACACATTTGGAACTCTCCAGGGGAACACTCACACATATTATTCCCTCATTTCGTGGATATTTTCACAAAAAAGTGAAATTTTCAAAAATCCAGAAAATTGGCTGAAAACCACTAAATATCAAAGACTCATTGGGCGAATCGCTCTTGAACTGAAATCGGAATGCTCACTGACATTTGCCCTATCTGAAAGTCTGTTAAACGCGCGGAAAAATGACTAAGTCCAAAAAAATTTTTTTTTCAACTTTTTTCAATTTTACCCCCGTGGGATATATATTCTACCCACACACATTTGGAACTCCCCTGGGGTACCCTCACACATATTATTCCCTCATTTAGTGGATATTTTCACAAAAAAGTGAAATTTTCAAAAATCCAGAAAATTGGCTGAAAACGACTAAATATCAAGGACTCATTGGGCGAATCGCTCTGGAACTGAAATCGGAACGCTCACTGACATTTGCCCTATCTGAAAGTCTGATAAACGCCGGAAAAATGACTAAGTCCAAAAAAAAATTTTTTTCAACTTTTTTCAATTTTACCCCCGTGGGATATATATTCTACCCACACACATTTGGAACTCTCCTGGGGAACTCTCACACATATTATTCCCTCATTTAGTGGATATTTTCACAAAAAAGTGACATTTTCAAAAATCCAGAAAATTGGCTGAAAACGACTAAATATCAAGGACTCATTGGGCGAATCGCTCTGAATCTGAAATCGGAACGCTCACTGACATTTCCCCTATCTGAAAGTCTGATAAACGCCGGAAAAATGACTAAGTCCAAAAAAAAAATTTTTTTAAACTTTTTTCAATTTTACGCCCGTGGCATATATATTCTACCCACACAGATTTGGAACTCTCCTGGGGTACCCTCACAAATATTATTCCCTCATTTAGTGGATATTTTCACAAAAAAGTGAAATTGTTAAAAATCCAGAAAATTGGCTGAAAACGACTAAATATCAAGGACTCATTGGGCGAATCGCTCTGGAACTGAAATCGGAACGCTCACTGACATTTGCCCTATCTGAAAGTCTGATAAACGCCGGAAAAATGACTAAGTCCAAAAAAAAATAGTTTTCAACTTTTTTCAATTTTACCCCGTGGGATATATATTCTACCCACACACATTTGGAACTCTCCTGGGGTACCCTCACACATATTATTCTCTCATTTAGTGGATATTTTCACAAAAAAGTGAAATTTTCAAAAATCCAGAAAATTGGCTGAAAACGACTAAATATCAAGGACTCATTGGGCGAATCGCTCTGGAACTGAAATCAGAACGATCACTGACATTTGCCCTATCTGAAAGTCTGATAAACGCCGGAAAAGTGACTAAGTCCAAAAAAAAATTTTTTTCAACTTTTTTCAATCTTACCCCCGTGGGATATATATTCTGCCCACACACATTTGGAACTCTCCAGGGGAACCCTCACACATATTATTCCCTCATTTAGTGGATATTTTCACAAAAAAGTGAAATTTTCAAAAATCCAGAAAATTGGCTGAAAACGACTAAATATCAAGGACTCATTGGGCGAATCGCTCTGGAACTGAAATCGGAACGCTCACTGACATTTGCCCTATCTGAAAGTCTGATAAACGCCGGAAAAATGACTAAGTCCAAAAAAAAATAGTTTTCAACTTTTTTCAATTTTACCCCGTGGGATATATATTCTACCCACACACATTTGGAACTCTCCTGGGGTACCCTCACACATATTATTCTCTCATTTAGTGGATATTTTCACAAAAAAGTGAAATTTTAAAAAATCCAGAAAATTGGCTGAAAACGACTAAATATCAAGGACTCATTGGGCGAATCGCTCTGGAACTGAAATCAGAACGATCACTGACATTTGCCCTATCTGAAAGTCTGATAAACGCCGGAAAAATGACTAAGTCCAAAAAAAAATTTTTTTCAACTTTTTTCAATCTTACCCCCGTGGGATATATATTCTGCCCACACACATTTGGAACTCTCCAGGGGAACCCTCACACATATTATTCCCTCATTTCGTGGATATTTTCACAAAAAAGTGAAATTTTCAAAAATCCAGAAAATTGGCTGAAAACCACTAAATATCAAAGACTCATTGGGCGAATCGCTCTTGAACTGAAATCGGAATGCTCACTGACATTTGCCCTATCTGAATGTCTGTTAAACGCGCGGAAAAATGACTAAGTCCAAAAAAAAAAATTTTCAACTTTTTTCAATTTTACCCCCGTGGGATATATATTCTACCCACACACATTTGGAACTCTCCTGGGGTACCGTCACACATATTATTCCCTCATTTAGTGGATATTTTCACAAAAAAGTGAAATTTTCAAAAATCCAGAAAATTGGCTGAAAACGACTAAATATCAAGGACTCATTGGGCGAATCGCTCTGGAACTGAAATCGGAACGCTCACTGACATTTGCCCTATCTGAAAGTCTGATAAACGCCGGAAAAATGACTAAGTCCAAAAAAAAATTTTTTTCAACTTTTTTCAATCTTACCCCCGTGGGATATATATTCTGCCCACACACATTTGGAACTCTCCAGGGGAACCCTCACGCATATTATTCCCTCATTTTGTGGATATTTTCACAAAAAAGTGAAATTTTCAAAAATCCAGAAAATTGGCTGAAAACCACTAAATATCAAAGACTCATTGGGCGAATCGCTCTTGAACTGAAATCGGAATGCTCACTGACATTTGCCCTATCTGAAAGTCTGATAAACGCCGGAAAAATGACTAAGTCCAAAAAAAAATAGTTTTCAACTTTTTTCAATTTTACCCCGTGGGATATATATTCTACCCACACACATTTGGAACTCTCCTGGGGTACCCTCACACATATTATTCTCTCATTTAGTGGATATTTTCACAAAAAAGTGAAATTTTCAAAAATCCAGAAAATTGGCTGAAAACGACTAAATATCAAGGACTCATTGGGCGAATCGCTCTGGAACTGAAATCAGAACGATCACTGACATTTGCCCTATCTGAAAGTCTGATAAACGCCGGAAAAGTGACTAAGTCCAAAAAAAAATTTTTTTCAACTTTTTTCAATCTTACCCCCGTGGGATATATATTCTGCCCACACACATTTGGAACTCTCCAGGGGAACCCTCACACATATTATTCCCTCATTTCGTGGATATTTTCACAAAAAAGTGAAATTTTCAAAAATCCAGAAAATTGGCTGAAAACCACTAAATATCAAAGACTCATTGGGCGAATCGCTCTTGAACTGAAATCGGAATGCTCACTGACATTTGCCCTATCTGAATGTCTGTTAAACGCGCGGAAAAATGACTAAGTCCAAAAAAAAAAATTTTCAACTTTTTTCAATTTTACCCCCGTGGGATATATATTCTACCCACACACATTTGGAACTCTCCTGGGGTACCGTCACACATATTATTCCCTCATTTAGTGGATATTTTCACAAAAAAGTGAAATTTTCAAAAATCCAGAAAATTGGCTGAAAACGACTAAATATCAAGGACTCATTGGGCGAATCGCTCTGGAACTGAAATCGGAACGCTCACTGACATTTGCCCTATCTGAAAGTCTGATAAACGCCGGAAAAATGACTAAGTCCAAAAAAAAATTTTTTTCAACTTTTTTCAATCTTACCCCCGTGGGATATATATTCTGCCCACACACATTTGGAACTCTCCAGGGGAACCCTCACACATATTATTCCCTCATTTCGTGGACATTTTCACAAAAAAGTGAAATTTTCAAAAATCCAGAAAATTGGCTGAAAACCACTAAATATCAAAGACTCATTGGGCGAATCGCTCTTGAACTGAAATCGGAATGCTCACTGACATTTGCCCTATCTGAAAGTCTGTTAAACGCGCGGAAAAATGACTAAGTCCAAAAAAAAAAATTTTCAACTTTTTTCAATTTTACCCCCGTGGGATATATATTCTACCCACACACATTTGGAACTCTCCTGGGGTACCGTCACACATATTATTCCCTCATTTAGTGAATATTTTCACAAAAAAGTGAAATTTTCAAAAATCCAGAAAATTGGCTGAAAATGACTAAATATCAAGGACTCATTGGGCGAATCGCTCTGGAACTGAAATCGGAACGCTCACTGACATTTCCCCTATCTGAAAGTCTGATAAACGCCGGAAAAATGACTAAGTCCAAAAAAAATTTTTTTTCAACTTTTTTCAATTTTACCCCCGTGGGATATATATTCTACCCACACACATTTGGAACTCCCCTGGGGTACCCTCACACATATTATTCCCTCATTTAGTGGATATTTTCACAAAAAAGTGAAATTTTCAAAAATCCAGAAAATTGGCTGAAAACGACTAAATATCAAGGACTCATTGGGCGAATCGCTCTGGAACTGAAATCGGAACGCTCACTGACATTTGCCCTATCTGAAAGTCTGATAAACGCCGGAAAAATGACTAAGTCCAAAAAAAAATAGTTTTCAACTTTTTTCAATTTTACCCCGTGGGATATATATTCTACCCACACACATTTGGAACTCTCCTGGGGTACCGTCACACATATTATTCCCTCATTTAGTGGATATTTTCACAAAAAAGTGAAATTTTCAAAAATCCAGAAAATTGGCTGAAAACGACTAAATATCAAGGACTCATTGGGCGAATCGCTCTGGAACTGAAATCGGAACGCTCACTGACATTTGCCCTATCTGAAAGTCTGATAAACGCCGGAAAAATGACTAAGTCCAAAAAAAAATTTTTTTCAACTTTTTTCAATCTTACCCCCGTGGGATATATATTCTGCCCACACACATTTGGAACTCTCCAGGGGAACCCTCACACATATTATTCCCTCATTTCGTGGACATTTTCACAAAAAAGTGAAATTTTCAAAAATCCAGAAAATTGGCTGAAAACCACTAAATATCAAAGACTCATTGGGTGAATCGCTCTTGAACTGAAATCGGAATGCTCACTGACATTTGCCCTATCTGAAAGTCTGTTAAACGCGCGGAAAAATGACTAAGTCCAAAAAAAAAAATTTTCAACTTTTTTCAATTTTACCCCCGTGGGATATATATTCTACCCACACACATTTGGAACTCTCCTGGGGTACCGTCACACATATTATTCCCTCATTTAGTAGATATTTTCACAAAAAAGTGAAATTTTCAAAAATCCAGAAAATTGGCTGAAAATGACTAAATATCAAGGACTCATTGGGCGAATCGCTCTGGAACTGAAATCGGAACGCTCACAGACATTTCCCCTATCTGAAAGTCTGATAAACGACGGAAAAATGACTAAGTCCAAAAAAAATTTTTTTTCAACTTTTTTCAATTTTACCCCCGTGGGATATATATTCTACCCACACACATTTGGAACTCCCCTGGGGTACCCTCACACATATTATTCCCTCATTTAGTGGATATTTTCACAAAAAAGTGAAATTTTCAAAAATCCAGAAAATTGGCTGAAAACGACTAAATATCAAGGACTCATTGGGCGAATCGCTCTGGAACTGAAATCGGAACGCTCACTGACATTTGCCCTATCTGAAAGTCTGATAAACGCTGGAAAAATGACTAAGTCCAAAAAAAAATAGTTTTCAACTTTTTTCAATTTTACCCCGTGGGATATATATTCTACCCACACACATTTGGAACTCTCCTGGGGTACCCTCACACATATTATTCTCTCATTTAGTGGATATTTTCACAAAAAAGTGAAATTTTCAAAAATCCAGAAAATTGGCTGAAAACGACTAAATATCAAGGACTCATTGGGCGAATCGCTCTGGAACTGAAATCAGAACGATCACTGACATTTGCCCTATCTGAAAGTCTGATAAACGCCGGAAAAATGACTAAGTCCAAAAAAAAATTTTTTTCAACTTTTTTCAATCTTACCCCCGTGGGATATATATTCTGCCCACACACATTTGGAACTCTCCAGGGGAACCCTCACACATATTATTCCCTCATTTCGTGGATATTTTCATAAAAAAGTGAAATTTTCAAAAATCCAGAAAATTGGCTGAAAACCACTAAATATCAAAGACTCATTGGGCGAATCGCTCTTGAACTGAAATCGGAATGCTCACTGACATTTGCCCTATCTGAATGTCTGTTAAACGCGCGGAAAAATGACTAAGTCCAAAAAAAAAAATTTTCAACTTTTTTCAATTTTACCCCCGTGGGATATATATTCTACCCACACACATTTGGAACTCTCCTGGGGTACCGTCACACATATTATTCCCTCATTTAGTGGATATTTTCACAAAAAAGTGAAATTTTCAAAAATCCAGAAAATTGGCTGAAAACGACTAAATATCAAGGACTCATTGGGCGAATCGCTCTGGAACTGAAATCGGAACGCTCACTGACATTTGCCCTATCTGAAAGTCTGATAAACGCCGGAAAAATGACTAAGTCCAAAAAAAAATTTTTTTCAACTTTTTTCAATCTTACCCCCGTGGGATATATATTCTGCCCACACACATTTGGAACTCTCCAGGGGAACCCTCACACATATTATTCCCTCATTTCGTGGACATTTTCACAAAAAAGTGAAATTTTCAAAAATCCAGAAAATTGGCTGAAAACCACTAAATATCAAAGACTCATTGGGCGAATCGCTCTTGAACTGAAATCGGAATGCTCACTGACATTTGCCCTATCTGAAAGTCTGTTAAACGCGCGGAAAAATGACTAAGTCCAAAAAAAAAAATTTTCAACTTTTTTCAATTTTACCCCCGTGGGATATATATTCTACCCACACACATTTGGAACTCTCCTGGGGTACCGTCACACATATTATTCCCTCATTTAGTGGATATTTTCACAAAAAAGTGAAATTTTCAAAAATCCAGAAAATTGGCTGAAAATGACTAAATATCAAGGACTCATTGGGCGAATCGCTCTGGAACTGAAATCGGAACGCTCACTGACATTTCCCCTATCTGAAAGTCTGATAAACGCCGGAAAAATGACTAAGTCCAAAAAAATTTTTTTTTCAACTTTTTTCAATTTTACCCCCGTGGGATATATATTCTGCCCACACACATTTGGAACTCTCCTGGGGAACTCTCACACATATTATTTCCTCATTTAGTGGATATTTTCACAAAAAAGTGACATTTTCAAAAATCCAGAAAATTGGCTGAAAACGACTAAATATCAAGGACTCATTGGGCGAATCGCTCTGGAACTGAAATCGGAACGCTCACTGACATTTCCCCTATCTGAAAGTCTGATAAACGCCGGAAAAACGACTAAGTCCAAAAAAAATATTTTTTCAACTTTTTTCAATTTTACCCCCGTGGGATATATATTCTACCCACACACATTTGGAACTCTCCTGGGGAACTCTCACACATATTATTCCCTCATTTAGTGGATATTTTCACAAAAAAGTGACATTTTCAATAATCCAGAAAATTGGCTGAAAATGACTAAATATCAAGGACTCATTGGGCGAATCGCTCTGGAACTGAAATCGGAATGCTCACTGACATTTCCCCTATCTGAAAGTCTGATAAACGCCGGAAAAATGACTAAGTCCAAAAAAAAATTTTTTTAAACTTTTTTCAATTTTACCCCCGTGGGATATATATTCTACCCACACACATTTGGAACTCCCCTGGGGTACCCTCACACATATTATTCCCTCATTTAGAGGATATTTTCACAAAAAAGTGACATTTTCAAAAATCCAGAAAATTGGCTGAAAACGACTAAATATCACGGACTCATTGGGCGAATCGCTCTGGAACTGAAATCGGAACGCTCACTGACACTTGCCCTATCTGAAAGTCTGATAAACGCCGGAAAAATGACTAAGTCCAAAAAAAAAATTTTTTTAAACTTTTTTAAATTTTACGCCCGTGGCATATATATTCTACCCACACACATTTGGAACTCTCCTGGGGTACCCTCACAAATATTATTCCCTCATTTAGTGGATATTTTCACAAAAAAATGAAATTTTTAAAAATCCAGAAAATTGGCTGAAAACGACTAAATATAAAGGACTCATTGGGCGAATCGCTCTGGAACTGAAATCGGAACGCTCACTGACATTTCCCCTATCTGAAAGTCTGATAAACGCCGGAAAAATGACTAAGTCCAAAAAAAATTTTTTTTCAACTTTTTTCAATTTTACCCCTGTGGGATATATATTCTACCCACACACATTTGGAACTCCCCTGGGGTACCCTCACACATATTATTCCCTCATTTAGTGGATATTTTCACAAAAAAGTGAAATTTTCAAAAATCCAGAAAATTGGCTGAAAACGACTAAATATCAAGGACTCATTGGGCGAATAACTCTGGAACTGAAATCGGAACGCTCACTGACATTTGCAATATCTGAAAGTCTGATAAACGCCGGAAAAATGACTAAGTCGAAAAAAAAAATTTTTTCAACTTTTTTCAATTTTACCCCCGTGGGATATATATTCTACCCACACACATTTGGAACTCTCCTGGGGAACTCTCACACATATTATTCCCTCATTTAGTGGATATTTTCACAAAAAAGTGAAATTTTCAAAAATCCAGAAAATGGGCTGAAAATGACTTAATATCAAAGACTCATTGGGCGAATAGCTCTGGAACTGAAATCGGAATGCTCACTGACATTTGCCCTATCTGAAAGTCTGATAAACGCCGGAAAAATCACTAAGTCCAAAAAAAAATTGTTTTCAACTTTTTTCAATTTTACCCCGTGGGATATATATTCTACCCACACACATTTGGATCTCTCCTGGCGTACCCTCACACATATTATTCTCTCATTTAGTGGATATTTTCACAAAAAAGTGACATTTTCAAAAATCCAGAAAATTGGCTGAAAACGACTAAATATCAAGGACTCATTGGGCGAATCGCTCTGGAACTGAAATCGGAACGCTCACTGACATTTGCCCTATCTGAAAGTCTGATAAACGCCGGAAAAATGACTAAGTCCAAAAAAAAATTTTTTTAAACTTTTTTCAATCTTACCCCCGTGGGATATATATTCTGCCCACACACCTTTGGAACTGTCCAGGGGAGCCCTCACACATATTATTCCCTCATTTAGTGGATATTTTCACAAAAAAGTGAAATTTTGAAAAATCCAGAAAATTGGCTGAAAACCACTAAATATCAAAGACTCATTGGGCGAATCGCTCTTGAACTGAAATCGGAATGCTCACTGACATTTGCCCTATCTGAAAGTCTGATAAACGCCGGAAAAATGACTAAGTCCAAAAAAAAATTGTTTTCAACTTTTTTCAATTTTACCCCGTGGGATATATATTCTACCCACACACATTTGGAACTCTCCTGGGGTACCCTCACACATATTATTCTCTCATTTAGTGGATATTTTCACAAAAAAGTGAAATTTTCAAAAATCCAGAAAATTGGCTGAAAATGACTAAATATCAAGAACTCATTGGGCGAATCGCTCTGGAACTGAAATCAGAACGATCACTGACATTTGCCCTATCTGAAAGTATGATAAACGCCGGAAAAATGACTAAGTCCAAAAAAAAAATTTTTTTTAAACTTTTTCAATTTTACGCCCGTGGCATATATATTCTACCCACACACATTTGGAACTCTCCTGGGGTACCCTCACACATATTATTCCCTCATTTAGTGGATATTTTCACAAAAAAGTGAAATTTTCAAAAATCCAGAAAATTGGCTGAAAACGACTAAATATCAAGGACTCATTGGGCGAATCGCTCTGGAACTGAAATCGGAACGCTCACTGACATTTGCCCTATCTGAAAGTCTGATAAACGCCGGAAAAACGACTAAGTCCAAAAAAAATATTTTTTCAACTTTTTTCAATTTTACCCCCGTGGGATATATATTCTACCCACACACATTTGGAACTCTCCTGGGGAACTCTCACACATATTATTCCCTCATTTAGTGGATATTTTCACAAAAAAGTGACATTTTCAAAAATCCAGAAAATTGGCTGAAAACGACTAAATATCAAGGACTCATTGGGCGAAACGCTCTGGAACTGAAATCGGAACGCTCACTGACATTTGCCCTATCTGAAAGTCTGATAAACGCCGGAAAAATGACTAAGTCCAAAAAAAAATTTTTTTAAACTTTTTTCAATCTTACCCCCGTGGGATATATATTCTGCCCACACACCTTTGGAACTCTCCAGGGGAGCCCTCACACATATTATTCCTCATTTAGTGGATATTTTCACAAAAAAGTGAAATTTTGAAAAATCCAGAAAATTGGCTGAAAACCACTAAATATCAAAGACTCATTGGGCGAATCGCTCTTGAACTGAAATCGGAATGCTCACTGACATTTGCCCTATCTGAAAGTCTGATAAACGCCGGAAAAATCACTAAGTCCAAAAAAAAATTGTTTTCAACTTTTTTCAATTTTACCCCGTGGGATATATATTCTACCCACACACATTTGGAACTCTCCTGGGGTACCCTCACACATATTATTCTCTCATTTAGTGGATATTTTCACAAAAAAGTGAAATTTTCAAAAATCCAGAAAATTGGCTGAAAACTACTAAATATCAAGGACTCATTGGGCGAATCGCTCTGGAACTGAAATCAGAACGATCACTGACATTTGCCCTATCTGAAAGTCTGATAAACGCCGGAAAAATGACTAAGTCGAAAAAAATTTTTTTTTTTACTTTTTTCAATTTTACCCCCGTGGGATATATATTCTACCCACACACATTTGGAACTCTCCTGGGGTACCCTCACAAATATTATTCCCTCATTTAGTGGATATTTTCACAAAAAAGTGAAATTTTTAAAAATCCAGAAAATTGGCTGAAAACGACTAAATATAAAGGACTCATTGGGCGAATCGCTCTGGAACTGAAATCAGAACGATCACTGACATTTGCCCTATCTGAAAGTATGATAAACGCCAAAAAAATGACTAAGTCCAAAAAAAAAATTTTTTTAAACTTTTTTCAATTTTACGCCCGTGGCATATATATTCTACCCACACACATTTGGAACTCTCCTGGGGTACCCTCACACATATTATTCCCTCATTTAGTGGATATTTTCACAAAAAAGTGAAATTTTCAAAAATCCAGAAAATTGGCTGAAAACGACTAAATATCAAGGACTCATTGGGCGAATCGCTCTGGAACTGAAATCGGAATGCTCACTGACATTTCCCCTATCTGAAAGTCTGATAAACGCCGGAAAAATGACTAAGTCCAAAAAAAAATTTTTTTTTTACTTTTTTCAATTTTACCCCCGTGGGATATATATTCTACCCACACACATTTGGAACTCTCCTGGGGTACCCTCACACATATTATTCTCTCATTTAGTGGATATTTTCACAAAAAAGTGAAATTTTCAAAAATCCAGAAAATTGGCTGAAAATGACTAAATATCAAGAACTCATTGGGCGAATCGCTCTGGAACTGAAATCGGAACGCTCACTGACATTTGCCCTATCTGAAAGTCTGATAAACGCCGGAAAAACGACTAAGTCCAAAAAAAATATTTTTTCAACTTTTTTCAATTTTACCCCCGTGGGATATATATTCTACCCACACACATTTGGAACTCTCCTGGGGAACTCTCACACATATTATTCCCTCATTTAGTGGATATTTTCACAAAAAAGTGACATTTTCAAAAATCCAGAAAATTGGCTGAAAACGACTAAATATCAAGGACTCATTGGGCGAATCGCTCTGGAACTGAAATCGGAACGCTCACTGACATTTGCCCTATCTGAAAGTCTGATAAACGCCGGAAAAATGACTGAGTCCAAAAAAAAATTTTTTTAAACTTTTTTCAATCTTACCCCCGTGGGATATATATTCTGCCCACACACCTTTGGAACTCTCCAGGGGAGCCCTCACACATATTATTCCTCATTTAGTGGATATTTTCACAAAAAAGTGAAATTTTGAAAAATCCAGAAAATTGGCTGAAAACCACTAAATATCAAAGACTCATTGGGCGAATCGCTCTTGAACTGAAATCGGAATGCTCACTGACATTTGCCCTATCTGAAAGTCTGATAAACGCCGGAAAAATCACTAAGTCCAAAAAAAAATTGTTTTCAACTTTTTTCAATTTTACCCCGTGGGATATATATTCTACCCACACACATTTGGAACTCTCCTGGGGTACCCTCACACATATTATTCTCTCATTTAGTGGATATTTTCACAAAAAAGTGAAATTTTCAAAAATCCAGAAAATTGGCTGAAAACTACTAAATATCAAGGACTCATTGGGCGAATCGCTCTGGAACTGATATCAGAACGATCACTGACATTTGGCCTATCTGAAAGTCTGATAAACGCCGGAAAAATGACTAAGTCAAAAAAAAATTTTTTTTTTACTTTTTTCAATTTTACCCCCGTGGGATATATATTCTACCCACACACATTTGGAACTCTCCTGGGGTACCCTCACACATATTATTCTCTCATTTAGTGGATATTTTCACAAAAAAGTGAAATTTTCAAAAATCCAGAAAATTTGCTGAAAATGACTAAATATCAAGAACTCATTGGGCGAATCGCTCTGGAACTGAAATCAGAACGATCACTGACATTTGCCCTATCTGAAAGTATGATAAACGCCGGAAAAATGACTAAGTCCAAAAAAAAAATTTTTTTTAAACTTTTTCAATTTTACGCCCGTGGCATATATATTCTACCCACACACATTTGGAACTCTCCTGGGGTACCCTCACACATATTATTCCCTCATTTAGTGGATATTTTCACAAAAAAGTGAAATTTTCAAAAATCCAGAAAATTGGCTGAAAACGACTAAATATCAAGGACTCATTGGGCGAATCGCTCTGGAACTGAAATCGGAACGCTCACTGACATTTGCCCTATCTGAAAGTCTGATAAACGCCGGAAAAACGACTAAGTCCAAAAAAAATATTTTTTCAACTTTTTTCAATTTTACCCCCGTGGGATATATATTCTACCCACACACATTTGGAACTCCCCTGGGGTACCCTCACACCTATTATTCCCTCATTTAGTGGATATTTTCACAAAAAAGTGAAATTTTCAAAAATCCAGAAAATTGGCTGAAAACGACTAAATATCAAGGACTCATTGGGCGAATAACTCTGGAACTGAAATCGGAACGCTCACTGACATTTGCAATATCTGAAAGTCTGATAAACGCCGGAAAAATGACTAAGTCGAAAAAAAAATTTTTTTCAACTTTTTTCAATTTTACCCCCGTGGGATATATATTCTACCCACACACATTTGGAACTCTCCTGGGGAACTCTCACACATATTATTCCCTCATTTAGTGGATATTTTCACAAAAAAGTGACATTTTCAAAAATCCAGAAAATTGGCTGAAAACGACTAAATATCAAGGACTCATTGGGCGAATCGCTCTGGAACTGAAATCGGAACGCTCACTGACATTTCCCCTATCTGAAAGTCTGATAAACGCCGGAAAAATGACTAAGTCCAAAAAAAAAATTTTTTTAAACTTTTTTCAATTTTACCCCCGTGGGATATATATTCTACCCACACACATTTGGAACTCCCCTGGGGTACCCTCACACATATTATTCCCTCATTTAGTGGATATTTTCACAAAAAAGTGAAATTTTCAAAAATCCAGAAAATGGGCTGAAAATGACTTAATATCAAAGACTCATTGGGCGAATAGCTCTGGAACTGAAATCGGAATGCTCACTGACATTTGCCCTATCTGAAAGTCTGATAAACGCCGGAAAAATCACTAAGTCCAAAAAAAAATTGTTTTCAACTTTTTTCAATTTTACCCCGTGGGATATATATTCTACCCACACACATTTGGAACTCTCCTGGCGTACCCTCACACATATTATTCTCTCATTTAGTGGATATTTTCACAAAAAAGTGAAATTTTCAAAAATCCAGAAAATTGGCTGAAAATGACTAAATATCAAGAACTCATTGGGCGAATCGCTCTGGAACTGAAATCAGAACGATCACTGACATTTGCCCTATCTGAAAGTATGATAAACGCCGAAAAAATGACTAAGTCCAAAAAAAAAATTTTTTTAAACTTTTTTCAATTTTACGCCCGTGGCATATATATTCTACCCACACACATTTGGAACTCTCCTGGGGTACCCTCACACATATTATTCCCTCATTTAGTGGATATTTTCACAAAAAAGTGACATTTTCAATAATCCAGAAAATTGGCTGAAAACGACTAAATATCAAGGACTCATTGGGCGAATCGCTCTGGAACTGAAATCGGAATGCTCACTGACATTTCCCCTATCTGAAAGTCTGATAAACGCCGGAAAAATGACTAAGTCCAAAAAAATATTTTTTTAAACTTTTTTCAATCTTACCCCCGTGGGATATATATTCTGCCCACACACCTTTGGAACTCTCCAGGGGAGCCCTCACACATATTATTCCCTCATTTAGTGGATATTTTCACAAAAAAGTGAAATTTTGAAAAATCCAGAAAATTGGCTGAAAACCACTAAATATCAAAGACTCATTGGGCGAATCGCTCTTGAACTGAAATCGGAATGCTCACTGACATTTGCCCTATCTGAAAGTCTGATAAACGCCGGAAAAATCACTAAGTCCAAAAAAAAATTGTTTTCAACTTTTTTCAATTTTACCCCCGTGTGATATATATTCTACCCACACACATTTGGATCTCTCCTGGGGTACCCTCACACATATTATTCTCTCATTTAGTGGATATTTTCCCAAAAAAGTCAAATTTTCAAAAATCCAGAAACTTGGCTGAAAACGACTAAATATCAAGGACTCATTGGGCGAATCGCTCTGGACCTGAAATCGGAACGATCACTGACATTTGCCCTATCTGAAAGTCTGATAGACGCCGGAAAATTGACTAAGTCCAAAAAAAATTTTTTTCAATTTTACCCCCGTGTGATATATATTCTACCCACACACATTTGGATCTCTCCTGGGGTACCCTCACACATATTATTCCCTCATTTAGTGGATATTTTCACAAAAAAGTGAAATTTTCAAAAATCCAGAAAATTGGCTGAAAAAGACTAAACATCAAGGACTCATTGGGTGAATCAATCTGGAACTGAAATCGGAGCGATCACTGACATTTGCCCTATCTGAAAGTCTGATAAACGGCGGAAAAATGAATAAGTCCAAAAAAAAAATTTTTTCAACTTTTTTCAATTTTACCCCCGTGGGATATATATTCTACCCACACACATTTGGATCTCTCCTGGGGTACCCTCACACATATTATTCCATCATTTAGTGGATATTTTCACAAAAAAGTGAAATTTTCAAAAATCAAGTAAATTGGCTGAAAACGACTAAATATCAAGGAGTCATTGGGCGAATCGCTCTGGAACTGAAATCGGAACGCTCACTGACATTTGCCCTATCTGAAAGTCTGATAAACGCCGGAAAAATGACTAAGTCCAAAAAAATTTTTTTTAAACTTTATTCAATTTTACCCCCGTGGGATATATATTCTACCCACACACATTTGGAACTCTCCTGGGGTACCCTCACACATATTATTCCCTCATTTAGTGGATATGTTCACAAAAAAAGTGAAATTTTCAAAAATCAGGAAAATTGGCTGAAAATGGCTAAATATGAAGGACTCATTGGGAGAATCGCTCTGGAACTGAAATCGGAACGCTCACTGACATTTCCTCTATCTGAAAGTCCGATAAACGTCGGAAAAATAAATAAGCCCAAAAAAAATTTTTTTTCAACTTTTTTAAATTTTACCCCCGTGGGATATATATTCTACCCACACACATTTGGATCTCTCCTGGGGTACCCTCACACATATTACTCCCTCATTTAGTGGATATTTTCACAAAAAAGTGAAATTTTCAAAAATCCAGAAACTTGGCTGAAAACGACTAAATATCAAGGACTCATTGGGCGAATCGCTCTGGAACTGAAATCGGAACGATCACTGACATTTCCCCTATCTGAAAGTCTGATAAACGGCGGAAAAATGAATAAGTCCAAAAAAAAAAATTTTTAAACTTTTTTCAATTTTACCCCCGTGGGATATATATTCTACCCACACACATTTGGAACTCTCCTGGGGTACCCTCACACATATTATTCCCTCATTTAGTGGATATTTTCACAAAAAAGTGAAATTTTCAAAAATCCAGAAAATTGGCTGAAAATGACTAAATATCAAGGACTCATTGGGTGAATTGATCTGGAACTGAAATCGGAACGCTCACTGACATTTCCTCTATCTGAAAGTCTGATAAATGCCGGAAAAATGACTAAGTCCAAAAAAATTTTTTTTTAAACTTTTTTCAATTTTTCCCCTGTGTGATATATATTCTACCCACACACATTTGGATCTCTCCTGGGGTACCCTCACACATATTATTCCCTCATTTAGTGGTTATTTTCACAAAAAAGTGAAATTTTCAAAAATCAAGTAAATTGGCTGAAAACGACTAAATATCAAGGACTCATTGGGCGAATCGATCTGGAACTGAAATCGGAACGCTCACTGACATTTCCTCTATCTGAAAGTCAGATAAACGCCGGAAAAATGACTAAGGCCAAAAAAAAAAATTTTTCAATTTTTTTCAATTTTACCCCCGTGGGATATATATTCTACCCACATACATTTGGAACTCTCCTGGGGTACCCTCACACATATTATTCCCTCATTTAGTGGATATTTTCACAAAAAAGTGAAATTTTCAAAAATCCAGAAAATTGGCTGAAAAATACTAAATATCAAGGACAGATTGGGCGAATCGCTCTGGAACTGAAATCGGAACGCTCACTGTCATTTCCCCTATCTGAAAGTCTGATAAACGTCGGAAAAATGAATAAGTCCAAAAAAAAAATTTTTTCAACTTTTTCAATTTTACCCCCGTGGGATATATATTCTACCCACACACATTTGGAACTCTCCTGGGGTACCCTCACACATATTATTCCCTCATTTAGTGGATATGTTCACAAAAAAAGTGAAATTTTCAAAAATCAAGAAAATTGGCTGAAAACGACTAAATATGAAGGACTCATTGGGAGAATCGCTCTGGAACTGAAATCGGAACGCTCACTGTCATTTCCTCTATCTGAAAGTCAGATAAATGCCGGAAAAATGACTAAGTCCAAAAAAAAAAATTTTTCAATTTTTTTCAATTTTACCCCCGTGGGATATATATTCTACCCACATACATTTGGAACTCTCCTGGGGTACCCTCACACATATTATTCCCTCATTTAGTGGATATTTTCACAAAAAAGTGAAATTTTCAAAAATCCAGAAAATTGGCTGAAAAATACTAAATATCAAGGACTGATTGGGCGAATCGCTCTGGAACTGAAATCGGAACGCTCACTGACATTTGCCCTATCTGAAAGTCTGATAAACGTCGAAAAAATGACTAAGTCCAAAAAAATTTTTTTTAAACTTTATTCAATTTTATCCCCGTGGGATATATATTCTACCCACACACATTTGGAACTCTCCTGGGGTACCCTCACACATATTATTCCCTCATTTAGTAGATATTTTCACAAAAAAGTGAAATTTTCAAAAATCCAGAAAATTGGCTGAAAATGACTAAATATCAAGGACTCATTGGGTGAATTGATCTGGAACTGAAATCGGAACGCTCACTGACATTTCCTCTATCTGAAAGTCTGATAAATGCCGGAAAAATGACTAAGTCCAAAAAAAAAAATTTTTCAATTTTTTTCAATTTTACCCCCGTGGGATATATATTCTACCCACATACATTTGGAACTCTCCTGGGGTACCCTCACACATATTATTCCCTCATTTAGTGGATATTTTCACAAAAAAGTGAAATTTTCAAAAATCCAGAAAATTGGCTGAAAAATACTAAATATCAAGGACTGATTGGGCGAATCGCTCTGGAACTGAAATCGGAACGCTCACTGACATTTGCCCTATCTGAAAGTCTGATAAACGTCGGAAAAATGACTAAGTCCCAAAAAATTTTTTTTAAACTTTATTCAATTTTATCCCCGTGGGATATATATTCTACCCACACACATTTGGAACTCTCCTGGGGTACCCTCACACATATTATTCCCTCATTTAGTGGATATGTTCACAAAAAGAGTGAAATTTTCAAAAATCAAGAAAATTGGCTGAAAACTACTAAATATGAAGGACTCATTGGGAGAATCACTCTGGAACTGAAATCGGAACGCTCACTGACATTTCCTCTATCTGAAAGTCCGATAAACGTCGGAAAAATAAATAAGTCCAAAAAAAATTTTTTTTCAACTTTTTTCAATTTTACCCCCGTGGGATATATATTCTACCCACACAATTTGGAACTCTCCTGGGGTCCCCTCACACATATTATTCCCTCATTTAGTGGATATTTTCACAAAAAAGTGAAATTTTCAAAAATCCAGAAACTTGGCTGAAAACGACTAAATATCAAGGACTCATTGGGCGAATCGCTCTGGAACAGAAATCGGAACGCTCACTGACATTTCCCCTATCTGAAAGTCTGATAAACGGCGGAAAAATGAATAAGTCCAAAAAAAAATTTTTTTCAACTTTTTTCAATTTTACCCCCGTGGGATATATATTCTACCCACACACATTTGGAACTCTCCTGGGGTACCCTCACACATATTATTCCCTCATTTAGTGGATATTTTCACAAAAAAGTGAAATTTTCAAAAATCCAGAAACTTGTCTGAAAACGACTAAATATCAAGGACTCATTGGGCGAATCGCTCTGGAACTGAAATCGGAACGATCACTGACATTTCCCCTATCTGAAAGTCTGATAAACGGCGGAAAAATGAATAAGTCCAAAAAAAAAATTTTTTTCAACTTTTTTCAATTTTACCCCCGTGGGATATATTTTCTACCCACACACATTTGGAACTCTCCTGGGGTACCCTCACACATATTATTCCCTCATTTAGTGGATATTTTCACAAAAAAGTGAAATTTTCAAAAATCCAGAAACTTGGCTGAAAACGACTAAATATCAAGGACTCATTGGGTGAATTGATCTGGAATTGAAATCGGAACGCTCACTGACATTTCCTCTGTCTGAAAGTCTGATAAATGCCGGAAAAATGACTAAGTCCAAAAAAAATTTTTTTTTAAACTTTTTTCAATTTTACCCCTGTGTGATATATATTCTACCCACACACATTTGGATCTCTCCTGGGGTACCCTCACACATATTATTCCCTCATTTAGTGGATATTTTCATAAAAAAGTGAAATTTTCAAAATTCCAGAAACTTGGCTGAAAACGACTAAATATCAAGGACTCATTGGGCGAATCGCTCTGGAACTGAAATCGGGATGCTCACTGACATTTCCCCTATCTGAAAGTTTGATAAACGTTGGAAAAATGACTAAGTCCAAAAAAATAAATTTTTAAACTTTTTTCAATTTTACCCCCGTGGGATATATATTCTACCCACATACATTTGGAACTCTCCTGGGGTACCCTCACACATATTATTCCCTCATTTAGTGGATATTTTCACAAAAAAAGTGAAATTTTCAAAAATCCAGAAAATTTTCTGAAAAAGACTAAATATCAAGGACTGATTGTGCGAATCGCTCTGGAACTGAAATCGGAACGCTCACTGTCATTTCCCCTATCTGAAAGTCTGATAAACGTCGGAAAAATGAATAAGTCCAAAAAAAAATTTTTTTCAACTTTTTCAATTTTACCCCCGTGGGATATATATTCTACCCACACACATTTGGAACTCTCCTGGGGTACTCTCACACATATAATTCCCTCATTTAGTGGATATTTTCACAAAAAAGTGAAATTTTCAAAAATCCAGAAAATTGGCTGAAATTGACTAAATATCAAGGACTCATTGGGCGAATCGCTCTGGAACTGAAATTGGAACGCTCACTGACATTTGCCCTATCTGAAAGTCTAATAAACGTCGGAAAAATAGATAAGTCTAAAAAAAATTTTTTTTCAACTTTTTTCAATTTTACCCCCGTGGGATATATATTCTACCCACACACATTTGGATCTCTCCTGGGGTACCCTCACACATATTATTCCCTCATTTAGTGGATATTTTAACAAAAAAGTGAAATTTTCAAAAATCCAGAAACTTGGCTGAAAACGACTAAATATCAAGGACTCATTGGGCGAATCGCTCTGGAACTGAAATCGGGACGCTCACTGACATTTCCCGTATCTGAAAGTCTGATAAACGTTGGAAAAATGACTAAGTCCAAAAAAAAAAATTTTTAAACTTTTTTCAATTTTACCCCCGTGGGATAAATATTTTACCCACACACATTTGGAACTCTCCTGGGGTACCCTCACACATATTATTCCTTCATTTAGTGGATATTTTCACAAAAAAGTGAAATTTTCAAAAATCCAGAAAATTGGCTGAAAAAGACTAAACATCAAGGACTCATTGGGTGAATCAATCTGGAACTGAAATCGAAACGATCACTGACATTTGCCCTATCTGAAAGTCTGGTAGACGCCGAAAAATTGACTAAGTACAAAAAAAAATTTTTTTAAACTTTTTTCAACTTTACCCCCGTGGGATATATATTCTACCCACACAATTTGGAACTCTCCTGGGGTCCCCTCACACATATTATTCCCTCATTTAGTGGATATTTTCACAAAAAAGTGAAATTTTCAAAAATCCAGAAACTTGGCTGAAAACGACTAAATATCAAGGACTCATTGGGCGAATCGCTCTGGAACTGAAATCGGAATGCTCACTGACATTTCCCCTATCTGAAAGTCTGATAAACGGCGGAAAAATGAATAAGTCCAAAAAAAAAATTTTTTCAACTTTTTTCAATTTTACCCCCGTGGGATATATATTCTACCCACACACATTTGGAACTCTCCTGGGGTACCCTCACACATATTATTCCCTCATTTAGTGGATATTTTCACAAAAAAGTGAAATTTTCAAAAATCCAGAAACTTGGCTGAAAACGACTAAATATCAAGGACTCATTGGGCGAATCGCTCTGGAACTGAAATCGGAACGATCACTGACATTTCCCCTATCTGAAAGTCTGATAAACGGCGGAAAAATGAATAAGTCCAAAAAAAAAAATTTTTAAACTTTTTTCAATTTTACCCCCGTGGGATATATATTCTACCCACACACATTTGGAACTCTCCTGGGGTACCCTCACACATATTATTCCCTCATTTAGTGGATATTTTCACAAAAAAGTGAAATTTTCAAAAATCCAGAAAATTGGCTGAAAATGACTAAATATCAAGGACTCATTGGGTGAATTGATCTGGAACTGAAATCGGAACGCTCACTGACATTTCCTCTATCTGTGTTAGAACCTTGCTGTTAGGTTTTTTTTCCTTTGCTGGTCACATGACCTTGTTGGCCTATTTAGTCCTGCTCCGCCCTTCTGGCTTTGCTGGACTTCATTGTATATCTACTTTCTAGCTAGCCTGTGCTCTGTATCTAACTCTGTTAGTTTGCTTGGTCTACGGACCTCTATGTTCTATCTATTTTGTTTGTTCGTCTGTCTGCTACTATTTCTGTGAGGAGGTGTCCCATATTCCTCCCAGTCCTTAGTACTTGTAGGGATTCCCTCCCCACATCTATAGGTCTTCGTACAGACTAGATTAGGACTTCAGCAGGTCTGATCGCAGGATCAGGTTCCCTGTTACATCGTAGGGATTCAGCTGAGTCTCATAGTAGGACAGATCTCCTCTCTTTCCTTAGCTTTGGTAGCAGAACATAACAGTAAGTCCAGCCAGCAAATTCTCTAAGGAAAGATTTTTCTGTTCCATCATGGTGTCGGTTCAGGATTTGGCTCATCGCCTGCAGGGACTCTCTCTGGAGGTGGCCGAGCTCCGTCAGCACGTGAGTAACTGTCCTGGAGCACATTTCTTGGAGCCTAAGGTATGTTTGCCGGATTTGTTTTTTGGTGAACACCGAGAATTTTTTTCATTTAAAAATGCTTGCTTATTGTATTTTCGTTTGAGACCTAAGTCCTCTGGGGATGAATCCCAGCGCGTAGGGTTCATAATGTCACTTTTGCGCAAAGAGCCTCAGGAGTGGGCCTTTTCTTTGCAACCTAGTGATTCATGCTTCAGATCAGTGGATAGTTTTTTTTCTGCTTTGGGACTATTATATGATGATCCTGACCGTGTCGCATCAGCTGAGACTGAGTTGAGACGTCTAAAACAAGGATCGGGTAATGTGGAAAAATATTGTACACATTTTCGTCGTTGGTCCACTCAAACAGGGTGGAACGATTCTGCTCTGAAAAGTCTATTTCTTGCTGGGCTCAGTGAAAGGGTTAAAGACCTGCTAATTGCTTATCCTACACCTGAAGATTTGCAACAGGCTATGCAATTAGCTATACGGGTGGATAGAAGACTGCGTGCTAGGGTTAATGAGAGCAAATCCTCTGCTATGTCAGTTTCTGGTTATGATAATGTGTGTACTAACAGTGGTGAACCGATGGAGATTGGATCGGTGGCACCTCGCTCTCAAGAAAAAGACCGTCGTTTTTCGCAAGGCTTGTGTTTCTACTGCGGAAAATCTGGTCATTTGATTAAAGGCTGTGAGCTTCGTATGAAGAAAGAAAAAAAAATGGTCAGTCACGCCCGTATTTCCTGTTTAAATTCCAAGGGTATATTTTTAGCTGCTTCCACGATTGCTCAGGAAAAATTAATGGAATTTCGGGTGTTTGTTGATTGCGGGTCTACACTGAATGTAATTGATGGGGGATTCGTGGAAAAACTCAATTTAAAACCTGAACCTTTGTCATCCCCCATTGCTGTGGTTTCTGTGGATGGCTCCCCTTTGAAGAATATTACTCTCAAGGTCAGTGAATTTCCTCTCACTATTAATGGTGTTCACCATGAGAAATTGGATTTGGTAGTGTTGAATAACTTGCCTTCTCCAGTAATATTGGGTTTGCCCTGGTTAAAATTTCACAATCCTGTACTGGATTGGTCTACCAGTGAAATTAAATCCTGGAGCCATAAATGTTATGACAAGTGTTGTAACGGGCGTATTGCAGCTTTGGATAGGGGAGAATTGCCTGTTCCTATTCAGGATTTTTGGAGAATTTTTTTCTGAGAAGGAATCGCAGGTTTTGCCTCCCCATAGAGACTATGATTGTTCTATTGAATTTGTCCCTGGAGCGACTCTTCCTAAGAGTCGTTTATTTAACCTTACTATTCCTGAGAGGAAGGCTTTGGAGGAATACATACAGACAAGCTTGGCCGCCGGTCACATTAGGCCCTCTAAGTCTCCTGTGGCGGTTGGATTTTTTTTTGTAAAAAAAAAGGACGGCGGTTTACGTCCTTGTCTGGATTTTCGTGAGATTAACAAAATTACGGTACGCAATCCTTACCCACTGCCATTGATTCCTGATCTGTTTAACCAGTTATTGGGGGCCAAGTGGTTCTCTAAAATTGACCTTAAGGGGGCATACAATCTGTTGCACATGAAGGAGGGTGATGAATGGAAGACTGCTTTTAACACTCCTGTGGGTCATTTTGAGAATCTGGTTATGCCTTTTGGTCTCACTAATGCTCCTGCATTTTTTCAGAATCTGATTAATGACATCCTTAGACCTTTGATCGGTAAAAATGTGGTTGTGTATTTGGATGACATTTTGATTTATTCGCCAGATCTGGAGTCTCATTGGCGGAGCGTGCGTGAGGTATTACAGTTATTAATGGACAATTCGCTTTTTGCTAAGCTGGAGAAATGTGAGTTCGCTGTACAGAGAATTAGTTTTTTGGGCTACATTATCTCCAGCAAAGGTTTTGAGATGGATCCGGTTAAGGTTCAGGCTGTGCAGGAATGGCCTAGGCCTATTGGTTTGAAATCGATACAGAGGTTTTTGGGTTTCGCCAATTACTATAGAAAGTTCATAAAAAATTTTTCTAGTATTGTCAAACCTCTGACTGATCTCACCAGGAAAGGTGCTGATGCGGTTCAGTGGTCTTCTGAGGCCATTGAAGCTTTTGTGTATCTCAAGGAGAGGTTCACCTCTGCTCCCATCCTTATGCAGCCTGATGTTACTAGGCCGTTTTTGGTTGAGGTTGATGCTTCCTCTGTGGGGGTTGGCGCAGTATTGTCTCAGGATAACGGGGATGGATTACATCCCTGTGCCTTTTTTTTCAAAAAATTTTTCGGAGACTGAATTGAATTACGATATTGGTAATCGGGAATTATTGGCTATTAAACTCGCATTTGAACACTGGCGCCACTTCTTGGAAGGTGCGGAATTTCCCGTTCAGGTTCTTACGGATCATAAAAATCTGATATATCTTGATGCTGCCAAGCGCCTGAATGCCCGTCAGGCTAGGTGGGCACTGTTTTTCTCGCGGTTTAATTTCTCCGTTACTTACATCCCTGGTACTAAGAATGTTAAGGCGGATGCCTTGTCTCGCAGTTTTTCTCCCATAGTCGGTGCTGAGAAAGAGGAAAACATTTTACAAGAAGGTGTTGTGATAGCTGCTTTAGACTCCGTTTTGGAAGATGAGATTCTTAAAGCTCAGGAGAATGCCCCATCTAACACTCCTCATGGGAGGTTGTTTGTGCCTGAGACCTTTAGGAGAGATTTGTTTGTTGAGTGTCACGAATCTCGGTTGGCAGGTCATCCCGGAATCTCTGAGACCAAGAGACTGGTGGGTCGCAGTTTTTGGTGGCCTGGATGGCAGAAGGAAGTCATTAAGTGGGTGCGCCAATGTACTATATGTGCTAGATCTAAGTCCTCACATACTCCTGCTGCGGGGTTGCTTTGTCCTTTGGAGGTCCCCAGTGCTACTTGGACACATTTGGCTATGGACTTTATAACTGACCTTCCCCACTCTGAGGGTTTTACTGTCATCTGGGTGGTCGTGGACCGCTTTAGCAAGATGTGTCACTTGGTTCCCTTCGTCAAACTGCCCTGCGCTAAAACTCTCGCTAAGGCCTTTGTCAAGGAAATTGTCAGACTTCATGGCGTTCCTACTGACATTGTTTCTGATAGGGGTCCTCAGTTCGTGGCTCGTTTTTGGCGTGCCTTTTGTGACAGGTTGGGAATTCATTTGTCGTTTTCGTCCGGATATCATCCTGAATCTAATGGCCAGACAGAAAGGAAAAACCAGGATGTTGAGCAGTTCTTGCGTTGTTTTGTGGCAGACAATCAAGAGGGGTGGTCTGAGTTTCTGCCACTTGCCGAATTTGCTCTGAACAATCATACATCTTCTTCTGCTGGTTGTTCGCCTTTTTTTTGTTGTTCTGGGAGACATCCGTCGTTTGGGTCGTTCTCCAAGTTGGGATCTGCCGTGCCTGAGGAGGAGAATTTTTCCGGTGATTTGGAAAGAGTTTGGACGGATGTGCGTGGTAATCTTCAGGAGGCCAACAGAAAATCTAAAGACTACTTTGATAGGAAACGACAGGAGGTTTTGTTCGCTGTTGGTGACATGGTTTGGTTGTCCTCTAGGAATCTGCGGTTGAGGATTCCTTCTAAGAAATTGGGTCCCAAGTTTGTAGGGCCCTTTAAGGTGCTTCAGGCTGTCAACCAATCTGCTGTTAGGTTGGAGGTTCCTACCTCCTGGAGAATTAATCCGGTCTTTCATGTCTCTCTGTTAAAAAAAGCTGTTGTGTCGGATGGTGACGCCTCTGCCTCTGTTCCTCCGGTGGTGGAGGACGGGGAATATGAAATTTCTCGCATCCTTGACTCTAGACGGTATAGAGGTAGTTTGCAGTATCTTGTGGCCTGGAAAGGTTTTGGACCCGAGGATAACTCTTGGGTGAGGTCAGATGATGTTTCCGCGTCCAGACTAATCAGAGCGTTTCACAGGAGATTTCCTGATAAGCCTGGTCCTAGGGGATCCGGAGGATCCTCTTAGAAGGGGGGGTACTGTTAGAACCTTGCTGTTAGGTTTTTTTTCCTTTGCTGGTCACATGACCTTGTTGGGCTATTTAGTCCTGCTCCGCCCTTCTGGCTTTGCTGGACTTCATTGTATATCTACTTTCTAGCTAGCCTGTGCTCTGTATCTAACTCTGTTAGTTTGCTTGGTCTACGGACCTCTATGTTCTATCTATTTTGTTTGTTCGTCTGTCTGCTACTATTTCTGTGAGGAGGTGTCCCATATTCCTCCCAGTCCTTAGTACTTGTAGGGATTCCCTCCCCACATCTATAGGTCTTCGTACAGACTAGATTAGGACTTCAGCAGGTCTGATCGCAGGATCAGGTTCCCTGTTACATCGTAGGGATTCAGCTCATAGTCTCATAGTAGGGACAGATCTCCTCTCTTTCCTTAGCTTTGGTAGCAGAACATAACAATCTGAAAGTCTGATAAATGCCGGAAAAATGACTAAGTCCAAAAAAATTTTTTTTTAAACTTTTTTCAATTTTACCCCTGTGTGATATATATTCTACCCACACACATTTGGATCTCTCCTGGGGTACCTTCACGCATATTATTCCCTCATTTAGTGGATATTTTCACAAAAAAGTGAAATTTTCAAAAATCCAGAAACTTGGCTGAAAACGACTAAATATCAAGGACTCATTGGGCGAATCGCTCTGGAACTGAAATCGGAACGCTCACTGTCATTTCCCCTATCTGAAAGTCTGATAAACGTCGGAAAAATGAATAAGTCCAAAAAAAAATTTTTTCATCTTTTTCAATTTTACCTCCGTGGGATATATATTCTACCCACACACATTTGGAACTCTCCTGGGGTACTCTCACACATATTATTCCCTCATTTAGTGGATATTTTCACAAAAAAGTGAAATTTTCAAAAATCCAGAAAATTGGCTGAAATTGACTAAATATCAAGGACTCATTGGGCGAATCGCTCTGGAACTGAAATCGGAACGCTCACTGACATTTGCCCTATCTGAAAGTCTGATAAACGTCGGAAAAATAAATAAGTCCAAAAAAATTTTTTTTTCAACTTTTTTCAATTTTACCCCCGTGGGATATATATTCTACCCACACACATTTGGATCTCTCCTGGGGTACCCTCACACATATTATTCCCTCATTTAGTGGATATTTTCACAAAAAAGTGAAATTTTCAAAAATCCAGAAACTTGGCTGAAAACGACTAAATATCATGGACTCATTGGGCGAATCGCTCTGGAACTGAAATCGGGACGCTCACTGACATTTCCCGTATCTGAAAGTCTGATAAACGTTGGAAAAATGACTAAGTCCAAAAAAAAAAATTTTTAAACTTTTTTCAATTTTACCCCCGTGGGATATATATTTTACCCACACACATTTGGAACTCTCCTGGGGTACCCTCACACATATTATTCCCTCATTTAGTGGATATTTTCACAAAAAAGTGAAATTTTCAAAAATCCAGAAAATTGGCTGAAAATGACTAAATATCAAGGACTCATTGGGTGAATTGATCTGGAACTGAAATCGGAACGCTCACTGACATTTCCTCTATCTGAAAATCTGATAAACGTTGGAAAAATGACTAAGTCCAAAAAAAATTTATTTAAAACTTTTTTCAATTTTACCCCCGTGGGATATATATTCTACCCACACACATTTGGAACTCTTCTGGGGTACCCTCACACATATTATTCCCTCATTTAGTGGATATTTTCACAAAAAAGTGAAATTTTCAAAAATCCAGAACATTGGCTGAAATTGACTAAATATCAAGGACTCATTCGGCGAATCGCTCTGGAACTGATATTGGAACGCTCACTGACATTTGCCCTATCTGAAAGTCTGATAAACGCCGGAAAAATGAATAAGTCCAAAAAAAATTTTTTTTCAACTTTTTCAATTTTACCCCCGTGTGATATATATTCTACCCACACACATTTGGATCTCTCCTGGGGTACCCTCACACATATTATTCCCTCATTTAGTGGATATTTTCACAAAAAAGTGAAATTTTCAAAAATCAAGTAAATTGGCTGAAAACGACTAAATATCAAGGACTCATTGGGCGAATCGATCTGGAACTGAAATCGGAACGCTCACTGACATTTCCTCTATCTGAAAGTCAGATAAACGCCGGAAAAATGACTAAGTCCAAAAAAAAAAATTTTTCAATTTTTTTCAATTTTACCCCCGTGGGATATATATTCTACCCACATACATTTGGAACTCTCCTGGGGTACCCTCACACATATTATTCCCTCATTTAGTGGATATTTTCACAAAAAAGTGAAATTTTCAAAAATCCAGAAAATTGACTGAAAAAGCCTAAATATCAAGGACTGATTGTGCGAATCGCTCTGGAACTGAAATCGGAACGCTCACTGTCATTTCCCCTATCTGAAAGTCTGATAAACGTCGGAAAAATGAATAAGTCCAAAAAAAATTTATTTAAAACTTTTTTCAATTTTACCCCCGTGGGATATATATTCTACCTACACACATTTGGAACTCTCCTGGGGTACCCTCACACATATTATTCCCTCATTTAGTGGATATTTTCACAAAAAAGTGAAATTTTCAAAAATCCAGAACATTGGCTGAAATTGACTAAATATCAAGGACTCATTGGGCGAATCGCTCTGGAACTGAAATCGAAACGCTCACTGACATTTGACTATCTGAAAGTCTGATAAACGCCAGAAAAATGACTAAGTCCCAAAAAATTTTTTTTAAAACTTTATTCAATTTTACCCAAGTGGGATAAATATTCTACCCACACACATTTGGAACTCTCCTGGGGAACCCTCACACATATTATTCCCTCATTTAGTGGATATTTTCACAAAAAAGTGAAATTTTCAAAAATCAAGAAAATTGGCTGAAAACGACAAAATATCAAGTACTCATTGGGCGAATCGCTCTGGAACTGAAATCGGAACGCTCACTGACATTTGCCCTATCTGAAAGTCTGATAAACGCCGGAAAAATGACTAAGTCCAAAAAAAAATTTTTTAAACTTTTTTCAATTTTACCCCCGTGGGATATATATTCTACCCACACACATTTGGAACTCTCCTGGGGTACCCTCACACATATTATTCCCTCATTTAGTGGATATTTTCACAAAAAAGTGAAATTTTCAAAAATCCATAAAATTGGCTGAAAAAGACTAAATATCAAGGACTCATTGGGCGAATCGCTCTGGAACTGAAATCGGAATGCTCACTGACATTTCCCCTATCTGAAAGTCTGATAAACGTCGGAAAAATGAATAAGTCCAAAAAAAAATTTTTTTCAACTTTTTTCAATTTTACCCCCGTGGGATATATATTCTACCCACACACATTTGGAACTCTCCTGGGGTACCCTCACACATATTATTCCCTCATTTAGTGGATATTTTCACAAAAAAGTGAAATTTTCAAAAATCCAGAAAATTGGCTGAAAATGACTAAATATCAAGGACTCATTGGGCGAATCGTTCTGGAACTGAAATCGGAACGCTCACTGACATTTCCCCTATCTGAAAGTCTTATAAACGTTGGAAAAATGAATAAGTCCAAAAAAAAATTTTTTTTCAACTTTTTTCAATTTTACCCCCGTGGGATATATATTCTACCCACACACATTTGGAACTCTCCTGGGGTACCCTCACACATATTATTCCCTCATTTAGTGGATATTTTCACAAAAAAGTGAAATTTTCAAAAATCCATAAAATTGGCTGAAAAAGACTAAATATCAAGGACTCATTGGGCGAATCGCTCTGGAACTGAAATCGGAATGCTCACTGACATTTCCCCTATCTGAAAGTCTGATAAACGTCGGAAAAATGAATAAGTCCAAAAAAAAATTTTTTTCAACTTTTTTCAATTTTACCCCCGTGGGATATATATTCTACCCACACACATTTGGAACTCTCCTGGGGTACCCTCACACATATTATTCCCTCATTTAGTGGATATTTTCACAAAAAAGTGAAATTTTCAAAAATCCAGAAAATTGGCTGAAAATGACTAAATATCAAGGACTCATTGGGCGAATCGCTCTGGAACTGAAATTGGAATGCTCACTGACATTTCCCCTATCTGAAAGTCTGATAAACGTCGTAAAAATGAATAAGTCCAAAAAAATTTTTTTTCAACTTTTTTCAATTTTACCCCCGTGGGATATATATTCTACCCACACACATTTGGAACTCTCCTGGGGTACCCTCACACATATTATTCCCTCATTTAGTGGATATTTTCACAAAAAAGTCAAATTTTCAAAAATCCAGAAAATCGGCTGAAAATAACTAAATATCAAGGACTCATTGGGCGAATCGCTCTGGAACTGAAATCGGAACGCTCACTGACATTTACTCTCTCTGAAAGTCTGATAAACGTCGGAAAAATGAAGAAGTCCAAAATAAATTCTTTTCAACTTTTTTAAATTTTACCCCTGTGGGATATATATTCTACCCACACACATTTGGAACTCTCCTGGGGTACCATCACACATATTATTCCCTCATTTAGTGGATATTTTCACAAAAAAGTGAAATTTTCAAAAATCCAGAAAATTGGCTGAAATTGACTAAATATCAAGGACTCATTGGGCGAATCGCTCTGGAACTGAAATCGGAACGCTCACTGACATTTCCCCTATCTGAAAGTCTGATAAACGCCGGAAAAATGAATACGTCCAAAAAAAAAAAATGTTTCAATTTTTTTCAATTTTACCCCTGTGGGATATATATTCTACAGACACACATTTGGAACTCTCCTGGGGTACCCTCACACATATTATTCCCTCATTTAGTGGATATTTTCACAAAAAAGTGAAATTTTCAAAAATCCAGAAAATTGGCTGAAAATGACTAAATATCAAGGACTCATGGGGCGAATCGTTCTGGAACTGAAATCGGAACGCTCACTGACATTTCCCCTATCTGAAAGTCTGATAAACGTCGGAAAAATGAATAAGTCCAAAAAAAAAAATTTTTCAACTTTTTTCAATTTTACCCCCGTGGGATATATATTCTACCCACACACATTTGGAACTCTCCTGGGGTACCCTCACACATATTTCTCCCTCATTTAGTGGATCTTTTCACAAAAAAGTGAAATTTTCAAAAATCCAGAAAATTGGCTGAAAATGACTAAATATCAAGGACTCATTGGACCAATCGCTCTGGAACAGAAATCGGAACGCTCATTGACATTTCCCCTATCTGAAAGTCTGATAAACGTCGGATAAATGAAGAAGTCCAAAATAAATTCTTTTCAACTTTTTTCAATTTTACCCCCGTGGGATATATATTCTACTCACACACATTTGGAACTCTCCTGGGGTACCCTCACACATATTATTCCCTCATTTAGTGGATATTTTCACAAAAAAGTGAAATTTTCAAAAATCCAGAAAATTGGCTGAAAATGACTAAATATCAAGGACTCATTGGGCGAATCACTCTGGAACTGAAATCGGAATGCTCACTGACATTTCCCCTATCTGAAAGTCTGATAAACGTTGGAAAAATGACTATGTCCAAAAAAAAATTTTTTTAAACTTTTTTCAATTTTACCCCCGTGGGATATATATTCTACCCACACACATTTCGAACTCTCCTGGGGTACCCTCACATATATTATTCCCTCATTTAGTGGATATTTTTACAAAAAAGTGAAATTTTCAAAAATCCAGAAAATTTTTCTGAAATTGACTAAATATCAAGGACTCATTGGGCGAATCGCTCTGGAACTGAAATCGGAACGCTCACTGACATTTCCCCTATCTGAAAGTCTGATAAACGCCGGAAAAATGACTAAGTCCAAAAAAAAAAAAGTTTCAATTTTTTTCAATTTTACCCCCGTGGGATATATATTCTACCCACACACATTTGGAACTCTCCTGGGGTACCCTCACACATATTATTCCCTCATTTAGTGGATATTTTCACAAAAAAGTGAAATTTTCAAAAATCCAGAAAATTGGCTGAAAATGACTAAATATCAAGGACTCAATGCGCGAACCGCTCTGGAACTGAAATCGGAACGCTCACTGACATTTCCCCTATCTGAAAGCCTGATAAACGCCAGAAAAATGACTAAGTCCAAAAAAAAAAATTTTTCAATTTTTTCAATTTTACCCCGTGGTATATATATTCTACCCACACACATTTGGAACTCTTCTGGGGTATCCTCAAACATATTATTCCCTCATTTAGTGGATATTTTCACAAATAAGTGAAATTTTCAAAAATCCAGAAAATTGGCTGAAAATGACTAAATATCAAGGACTCGGGCGAATCGCTCTGGAACTGAAATTGGAACGCTCACTGACATTTCCCCTATCTGAAAGTCTGATAAACGTTGGAAAAATGACTAAGTCCCAAAAAAAATTTTTTTAACTTTTTTCAATTTTACCCCCGTGGGATATATATTCTACCCACACACATTTGGAACTCTCCTGGGGTACCCTCACACATATTATTCCCTCATTTAGTGGATATTTTCACAAAAAAGTGAAATTTTCAAAAATCCAGAAAATTGGCTGAAAATGACTAAATATCAAGGACTCATTGGGCGAATCGCTCTGGAACTGAAATCGGAATGCTCACTGACATTTCCCCTATCTGAAAGTCTGATAAACGCCGGAAAAATGACTAAGTCCAAAAAAAAAAATTTTTCAATTTTTTCAATTTTACCCCCGTGGTATATATATTCTACCCACACACATTTGGAACTCTCCTGGGGTACCCTCACACATATTATTCCCTCATTTAGTGGATATTTTCACAAAAAGTGAAATTTTCAAAAATCCAGAAAATTGGCTGAAAATGACTAAATATCAAGGACTCATTGGCGAATCGCTCTGGAACTGAAATCGGAACGCTCACTGACATTTCCCCTATCTGAAAGTCTGATAAACGTTGGAAAAATGACTAAGTCCAAAAAAAAATTTTTTAAACTTTTTTCAATTTTACCCCCGTGGGATATATATTCTACCCACACACATTTGGAACTCTCCTGGGGTACCCTCACACATATTACTCCCTCATTTAGTGGATATTTTCACAAAAAAGTGAAATTTTCAAAAATCCAGAAAATTGGCTGAAAATGACTAAATATCAAGGACTCATTGGGCGAATCGCTCTGGAACTAAAATCGGAACGATCACTGACATTTCCCCTATCTGAAAGTCTGATAAACGCCGGAAAAATGACTAAGTCCAAAAAAAAAAATTTTTCAATTTTTTTCAATTTTACCCCCGTGGTATATATATTCTACCCACACACATTTGGAACTCTCCTGGGGTACCCTCACACATATTATTCCCTCATTTAGTGGATATTTTCACAAATAAGTGAAATTTTCAAAAATCCAGAAAATTGGCTGAAAATGACTAAATATCAAGGACTCAATGCGAGAACCGCTCTGGAACTGAAATCGGAACGCTCACTTACATTTCCCCTATCTGAAAGTCTGATAAACGGCGGAAAAATGAATAAGTCCAAAAAAAAAAATGTTTCAATTTTTTTCAATTTTACCCCCGTGGGATATATATTCTACCCACACACATTTGGAACTCTTCTGGGGTACCCTCACACATATTATTCCCTCATTTAGTGGATATTTTCACAAAAAGTAAAATTTTCAAAAATCCAGAAAATTGGCTGAAAATGACTAAATATCAAGGACTCATTGGGCGAATCGCTCTGGAACTGAAATCGGAATGATCACTGACATTTCCCCTATCTGAAAGTCTGATAAACGCCGGAAAAATGACTAAGTCCAAAAAAAAAAATTTTTCAATTTTTTTCAATTTTACCCCCGTGGTATATAAATTCTACCCACACACATTTGGAACTCTTCTGGGGTACCCTCAAACATATGATTCCCTCATTTAGTGGATATTTTCACAAATAAGTGAAATTTTCAAAAATCCAGAAAATTTGCTGAAAATGACTAATTATCAAGGACTCATTGGGCGAATCGCTCTGGAACTGAAATCGGAATGCTCACTGACATTTCCCCTATCTGAAAGTCTGATAAACGTCGGAAAAATTAATAAGTCCAAAAAAAAATTTTTTTCAACTTTTTTCAATTTTACCCCCGTGGGATATATATTCTACCCACACACATTTGGAACTCTCCTGGGGTACCCTCACACATATTACTCCCTCATTTAGTGGATATTTTCACAAAAAAGTGAAATTTTCAAAAATCCAGAAAATTGGCTGAAAACGACTAAATATCAAGGTCTCAATGGGCGAACCGCTCTGGAACTGAAATCGGAACGCTCACTGACATTTCCCCTATCTGAAAATCTGATAAACGGCGGAAAAATGAATAAGTCCAAAAAAAAAAATTTTTATACTTTTTTCAATTTTACCCCCGTGGGATATATATTCTACCCACACACATTTGGTACTCTCCTGGGGTACCCTCACACATATTATTCCCTCATTTAGTGGATATTTTCACAAAAAAGTGAAATTTGAAAAAATCCAGAAACTTGGCTGAAAACGACTAAATATCAAGGACTCATTGGGTGAATCGCTCTGGAACTGAAATCGGAACGATCACTGTCATTTGCCTTTCTGAAAGTCTGAGAAACGCCGGAAAAATGACTAAGTCCAAAAAAAACAATTTTTCAATTTTTTTCAATTTTACCCCCATGGTATATATATTCTACCCACACACATTTGGAACTCTTCTGGGGTACCCTCACACATATTATTCCCTCATTTAGTGAATATTTTCACAAAAAGTAAAATTTTCAAAAATCCAGAAAATTGGCTGAAAATGACTAAATATCAAGGACTCATTGGGCGAATCGCTCTGGAACTGAAATCGGAACGATCACTGACATTTCCCCTATCTGAAAGTCTGATAAACGTTGGAAAAATGACTAAGTCCAAAAAAAATTTTTTAAACTTTTTTCAATTTTACCCCCGTGGGATATATATTCTACCCACACACATTTGGAACTCTTCTGGGGTACCCTCAAACATATGATTCCCTCATTTAGTGGATATTTTCACAAAAAAGTGAAATTTTCAAAAATCCAGAAACTTGGCTGAAAACGACTAAATATCAAGGACTCAATGGGCGAACCGCTCTGGAACTGAAATCGGAACGCTCACTGACATTTCCCCTATCTGAAAATCTGATAAACGGCGGAAAAATGAATAAGTCCAAAAGAAAAAATTTTTAAACTTTTTTCAATTTTACCCCCGTGGGATATATATTCTACCCACACACTTTTGGAACTCTCCTGGTGTACCCTCACACATATTATTCCCTCATTTAGTGGATATTTTCACAAAAAAGTGAAATTTTCAAAAATCCAGAAAATTGGCTGAAAATGACTAAATATCAAGGACTCATTGGACGAATCGTTCTGGAACTGAAATCTGAACGCTCACTGACATTTCCCCTATCAGAAAGTCTGATAAACGTGGGAAAAATGACTAAGTCTAAAAAAAAAAAAGTTTCAATTTTTTTCAATTTTACCCCTGTGGGATATATATTCTACCCACACACATTTGGAACTCTCCTGGGGTCCCCTCACACATATTATTCCCTCATTTAGTGGATATTTTCACAAAAAGTGAAATTTTCAAAAATCCAGAAAATTGGCTGAAAATGACTAAATATCAAGGACTCATTGGGCGAATCGCTCTGGAACTGAAATCGGAATGCTCACTGACATTTCCCCTATCTGAAAATCTGATAAACGTCGGAAAAATTAATAAGTCCAAAAAAAAATTTTTTTCAACTTTTTTCAATTTTACCCCCGTGGGATATATATTCTACCCACACACATTTGGAACTCTCCTGGGGTACCCTCACACATATTACTCCCTCATTTAGTGGATATTTTCACAAAAAAGTGAAATTTTCAAAAATCCAGAAACTTGGCTGAAAACGACAAAATATCAAGGACTCAATGGGCGAACCGCTCTGGAACTGAAATCGGAACGCTCACTGACATTTCCCCTATCTGAAAATCTGATAAACGGCGGAAAAATGAATAAGTCCAAAAGAAAAAATTTTTAAACTTTTTTCAATTTTACCCCCGTGGGATATATATTCTACCCACACACTTTTGGAACTCTCCTGGTGTACCCTCACACATATTATTCCCTCATTTAGTGGATATTTTCACAAAAAAGTGAAATTTTCAAAAATCCAGAAAATTGGCTGAAAATGACTAAATATCAAGGACTCATTGGGCGAATCGCTCTGGAACTGAAATCTGAACGCTCACTGACATTTCCCCTATCAGAAAGTCTGATAAACGTGGGAAAAATGACTAAGTCCAAAAAAAAAAAAGTTTCAATTTTTTTCAATTTTACCCCTGTGGGATATATATTCTACCCACACACATTTGGAACTCTCCTGGGGTACCCTCACACATATTATTCCCTCATTTAGTGGATATTTTCACAAAAAAGTGAAATTTTCAAAAATCAAGAAACTTGGCTGAAAACTACAAAATATCAAGGACTCAATGCGCGATCCGCTCTGGAACTGAAATCGGAACGCTCACTGACATTTCCCCTATCTGAAAGTCTGATAAACGGCGGAAAAATGAATAAGTCCAAAAAAAAAAATTTTTATACTTTTTTCAATTTTACCCCCGTGGGATATATATTCTACCCACACACATTTGGTACTCTCCTGGGGTGGGGTACCCTCATACATATTATTCCCTCATTTAGTGGATATTTTCACAAAAAAGTGAAATTTTCAAAAATCCAGAAACTTGGCTGAAAACGACTAAATATCAAGGACTCATTGGGTGAATCGCTCTGGAACTGAAATCGGAACGATCACTGTCATTTGCCTTTCTGAAAGTCTGAGAAACGCCGGAAAAATGACTAAGTCCAAAAAAAAATTTTTTTAAACTTTTTTCAATTTTTACCCCCGTGGGATATATATTCTACCCACACACATTTGGAACTTTCCTGGGGTACCCTCACACATATTATTCCCTCATTTAGTGGATATTTTCACAAATAAGTGAAATTTTCAAAAATCCAGAAAATTGGCTGAAAATGACTAAATATCAATGACTCATTGGGCGAATCGCTCTGGAACTGAAATCGGAACGCTCACTGACATTTCCCCTATCTGAAAGTCTGATAAACGCCGGATAAATGACTAAGTCCAAAAAAAACAATTTTTCAATTTTTTTCAATTTTACCCCCATGGTATATATATTCTACCCACACACATTTGGAACTCTTCTGGGGTACCCTCACACATATTATTCCCTCATTTAGTGGATATTTTCACAAAAAGTAAAATTTTCAAAAATCCAGAAAATTGGCTGAAAAAGACTAAATATCAAGGACTCAATGGGCGAACCGCTCTGGAACTGAAATCGGAACGCTCACTGACATTTCCCCTATCTGAAAATCTGATAAACGGCGGAAAAATAAGTCCAAAAGAAAAAAATTTTAAACTTTTTTCAATTTTACCCCCGTGGGATATATATTCTACCCACACACTTTTGGAACTCTCCTGGTGTACCCTCACACATATTATTCCCTCATTTAGTGGATATTTTCACAAAAAAGTGAAATTTTCAAAAATCCAGAAAATTGGCTGAAAATGACTAAATATCAAGGACTCATTGGGCGAATCGCTCTGGAACTGAAATCTGAACGCTCACTGACATTTCCCCTATCAGAAAGTCTGATAAACGTGGGAAAAATGACTAAGTCCAAAAAAAAAAAAGTTTCAATTTTTTTCAATTTTACCCCTGTGGGATATATATTCTACCCACACACATTTGGAAGTCTCCTGGGGTACCCTCACACATATTATTCCCTCATTTAGTGGATATTTTCACAAAAAAGTGAAATTTTCAAAAATCCAGAAACTTGGCTGAAAAAGACTAAATATCAAGGACTCAATGGGCGAACCGCTCTGGAACTGAAATCGGAACGCTCACTGACATTTCCCCTATCTGAAAGTCTGATAAACGTCGGAAAAATGAATAAGTCCAAAAAAAAATTTTTTTCAACTTTTTTCAATTTTACCCCCGTGGGATATATATTCTACCCACACACATTTGGAACTCTCCTGGGGTACCCTCACACATATTATTCCCTCATTTAGTGGATATTTTCACAAAAAAGTGAAATTTTCAAAAATCCAGAAACTTGGCTGAAAAAGTCTAAATATCAAGGACTCAATGGGCGAACCGCTCTGGAACTGAAATCGGAACGCTCACTGACATTTCCCCTATCTGAAAGTCTGATAAACGGCGGAAAAATGAATAAGTCCAAAAGAAAAATTTTTTAAACTTTTTTCAATTTTACCCCCGTGGGATATATATTCTACCCACACACTTTTGGAACTCTCCTGGTGTACCCTCACACATATTATTCCCTCATTTAGTGGATATTTTCACAAAAAAGTGAAATTTTCAAAAATCCAGAAAATTGGCTGAAAATGACTAAATATCAAGGACTCAATGGTCGAATCGCTCTGGAACTGAAATCGGAACGCTCACTGACATTTCCCCTATCTGAAAGTCTGATAAACGTCGGAAAAATGAATAAGTCCAAAATAAAAAATTTTCAACTTTTTTCAATTTTACCCCTGTGGGATATATATTCTACCCACACACATTTGGAATTCTCCTGGGGTACCCTCACACATATTATTCCCTCATTTAGTGGATATTTTCACAAAAAGTGAAATTTTCAAAAATCCAGAAAATTGGCTGAAAATGACTAAATATCAAGGACTCGTTGGGCGAATCGCTCTGGAACTGAAATCGGAATGCTCACTGACATTTCCCCTATCTGAAAGTCTGATAAACGTCGGAAAAATGAATAAGTCCAAAAAAAAATTTTTTTCAACTTTTTTCAATTTTACCCCCGTGGGATATATATTCTACCGACACACATTTGGAACTCTCCTGGGGTACCCTCACACATATTATTCCCTCATTTAGTGGATATTTTCACAAAAAAGTGAAATTTTCAAAAATCCAGAAACTTGGCTGAAAAAGACTAAATATCAAGGACTCAATGGACGAACCGCTCTGGAACTGAAATCGGAACGCTCACTGACATTTCCCCTATCTGAAAATCTGATAAACGGCGGAAAAATGAATAAGTCCAAAAGAAAAAATTTTTAAACTTTTTTCAATTTTACCCCCGTGGGATATATATTCTACCCACACACTTTTGGAACTCTCCTGGTGTACCCTCACACATATTATTCCCTCATTTAGTGGATATTTTCACAAAAAAGTGAAATTTTCAAAAATCCAGAAAATTGGCTGAAAATGACTAAATATCAAGGACTCATTGGGCGAATCGTTCTGGAACTGAAATCTGAACGCTCACTGACATTTCCCCTATCAGAAAGTCTGATAAACGCGGGAAAAATGACTAAGTCCAAAAAAAAAAAATGTTTCAATTTTTTTCAATTTTACCCCTGTGGGATATATATTCTACCCACACACATTTGGAACTCTCCTGGGGTACCCTCACACATATTATTCCCTCATTTAGTGGATATTTTCACAAAAAGTGAAATTTTCAAAAATCCAGAAAATTGGCTGAAAATGACTAAATATCAAGGACTCATTGGGCGAATCGCTCTGGAACTGAAATCGGAATGCTCACTGACATTTCCCCTATCTGAAAGTCTGATAAACGTCGGAAAAATGACTAAGTCCAAAAAAAAATTTTTTTCAACTTTTTTCAATTTTACCCCCGTGGGATATATATTCTACCCACACACATTTGGAACTCTCCTGGGGTACCCTCACACATATTACTCCCTCATTTAGTGGATATTTTCACAAAAAAGTGAAATTTTCAAAAATCCAGAAAATTGGCTGAAAATGACTAAATATCAAGGACTCAATGGGCGAACCGCTCTGGAACTGAAATCGGAACGCTCACTGACATTTCCCCTATCTGAAAGTCTGATAAACGGCGGAAAAATGAATAAGTCCAAAAGAAAAATTTTTTAAACTTTTTTCAATTTTACCCCCGTGGGATATATATTCTACCCACACACTTTTGGAACTCTCCTGGTGTACCCTCACACATATTATTCCCTCATTTAGTGGATATTTTCACAAAAAAGTGAAATTTTCAAAAATCCAGAAAATTGGCTGAAAATGACTAAATATCAAGGACTCATTGGATGAATCGTTCTGGAACTGAAATCTGAACGCTCACTGACATTTCCCCTATCAGAAAGTCTGATAAACGTTGGAAAAATGACTAAGTCCAAAAAAAAATTTTTTAAACTTTTTTCAATTTTACCCCCGTGGGATATATATTCTACCCACACACATTTGGAACTCTCCTGGGGTACCCTCACACATATTACTCCCTCATTTAGTGGATATTTTCACAAAAAAGTGAAATTTTCAAAAATCCAGAAAATTGGCTGAAAATGACTAAATATCAAGGACTCAATGGGCGAATCGCTCTGGAACTGAAATCGGAACGCTCACTGACATTTCCCCTATCTGAAAGTCTGATAAACGGCGGAAAAATGAATAAGTCCAAAATAAAAATTTTTCAACTTTTTTCAATTTTACCCCCATGGTATATATATTCTACCCACACACATTTGGAACTCTTCTGGGGTACCCTCAAACATATTATTCCCTCATTTAGTGGATATTTTCACAAATAAGTGAAATTTTCAAAAATCCAGAAAATTGGCTGAAAATGACTAAATATCAAGGACTCATTGGGCGAATCACTCTGGAACTGAAATCGGAATGCTCACTGACATTTCCCCTATCTGAAAGTCTGATAAACGTCGGAAAAATGAATAAGTCCAAAAAAAAATTTTTTTCAACTTTTTTCAATTTTACCCCCGTGGGATATATATTCTACCCACACACATTTGGAACTCTTCTGGGGTACCCTCAAACATATTATTCCCTCATTTAGTGGATATTTTCACAAAAAAGTGAAATTTTCAAAAATCCAGAAACTTGGCTGAAAACGACTAAATATCAAGGACTCAATGGGTGAACCGCTCTGGAACTGAAATCGGAACGCTCACTGACATTTCCCCTATCTGAAAATCTGATAAACAGCGGAAAAATGAATAAGTCCAAAAGAAAAAATTTTTAAACTTTTTTCAATTTTACCCCCGTGGGATATATATTCTACCCACACACTTTTGGAACTCTCCTGGTGTACCCTCACACATATTATTCCCTCATTTAGTGGATATTTTCACAAAAAGTGAAATTTTCAAAAATCCAGAAAATTGGCTGAAAATGACTAAATATCAAGGACTCGTTGGGCAAATCGCTCTGGAACTGAAATCGGAATGCTCACTGACATTTCCCCTATCTGAAAGTCTGATAAACGTCGGAAAAATGAATAAGTCCAAAAAAAAATTTTTTTCAACTTTTTTCAATTTTACCCCCGTGGGATATATATTCTACCCACACACATTTTTAACTCTCCTGGGGTACCCTCACACATATTATTCCCTCATTTAGTGGATATTTTCACAAAAAAGTGAAATTTTCAAAAATCCAGAAACTTGGCTGAAAATGACTAAATATCAAGGACTCAATGGGCGAACCGCTCTGGAACTGAAATCGGAACGCTCACTGACATTTCCCCTATCTGAAAGTCTGATAAACGGCGGAAAAATGAATAAGTCCAAAAAAAAAATTTTTTAAACTTTTTTCAATTTTACCTCCGTGGGATATATATTCTACCCACACACTTTTGGAACTCTTCTGGTGTACCGTCACACATATTATTCCCTCATTTAGTGGATATTTTCACAAAAAAGTGAAATTTTCAAAAATCCAGAGAATTGGCTGAAAATGACTAAATATCAAGGACTCATTGGGCGAATCATTCTGGAACTGAAATCTGAACGCTCACTCACATTTCCCCTATCAGAAAGTCTGATAAACGTTGGAAAAATGACTAAGTCCAAAAAAAAATTTTTTAAACTTTTTTCAATTTTACCCCCGTGGGATATATATTCTACCCACACACATTTGGAACTCTCCTGGGGTACCCTCATACATATTACTCCCTCATTTAGTGGATATTTTCACAAAAAAGTGAAATTTTCAAAAATCCAGAAAATTGGCTGAAAATGACTAAATATCAAGGACTCAATGGTCGAATCGCTCTGGAACTGAAATCGGAACGCTCACTGACATTTCCCCTATCTGAAAGTCTGATAAACGTCGGAAAAATGAATAAGTCCAAAATAAAAATTTTTCAACTTTTTTCAATTTTACCCCAGTGGGATATATATTATACCCAAACACATTTGGAACTCTCCTGGGGTACCCTCACACATATTATTCCCTCATTTAGTGGATATTTTCACAAAAATGAAATTTTCAAAAATCCAGAAAATTGGCTGAAAATGACTAAATATCAAGGACTCATTGGGCGAATCGCTCTGGAACTGAAATCGGAACGCTCACTGACATTTCCCCTATCTGAAAGTCTGATAAACGTCGGAAAAACGAATAAGTCCAAAAAAAAATTTTTTTCAACTTTTTTCAATTTTACCCCCGTGGGATATATATTCTACCCACACATATTTGGAACTCTCCTGGTGTACCCTCACACATATTATTCCCTCATTTAGTGGATATTTTCACAAAAAAGTGAAATTTTCAAAAATCCAGAAAATTGGCTGAAAATGACTAAATATCAAGGACTCGTTGGGCGAATCGCTCTGGAACTGAAATCGGAACGCTCACTGACATTTCCCCTATCTGAAAGTCTGATAAACGTCGGAAAAATGAATAAGTCCAAAAAAATATTTTTTTCAACTTTTTTCAATTTTACACCCGTGGGATATATATTCTACCCAAACACATTTGGAACTCTCCTGGGGTACCCTCACACATATTATTCCCTCATTTAGTGGATATTTTCACAAAAAAGTGAAATTTTAAAAAATCCAGAAACTTGGCTGAAAACGACTAAATATCAAGGACTCAATGGGCGAACTGCTCTGGAACTGAAATCGGAACGCTCACTGACATTTCCCCTATCTGAAAGTCTGATAAACGGCGGAAAAATGAATAAGTCCAAAAAAAAATTTTTTTCAACTTTTTTCAATTTTACACCCGTGGGATATATATTCTACCCACACACTTTTGGAACTCTCCTGGGGTACCCTCACACATATTATTCCCTCATTTAGTGGATATTTTCACAAAAAGTGAAATTTTCAAAAATCCAGAAAATTGGCTGAAAATGACTAAATATCAAGGACTCATTGGGCGAATCGCTCTGGAACTGAAATCGGAATGCTCACTGACATTTCCCCTATCTGAAAGTCTGATAAACATCGGAAAAATGAATAAGTCCAAAAAAAAATTTTTTTCAACTTTTTTCAATTTTACCCCCGTGGGATATATATTCTACCCACACACATTTGGAACTCTCCTGGGGTACCCTCACACATATTATTCCCTCATTTAGTGGATATTTTCACAAAAAGTGAAATTTTCAAAAATCCAGAAAATTGGCTGAAAATGACTAAATATCAAGGACTCGTTGGGCGAATCGCTCTGGAACTGAAATCGGAACGCTCACTGACATTTCCCCTATCTGAAAGTCTGATAAACGTTGCAAAAATGACTTAGTCCAAAAAAAAAATTTTTAAACTTTTTTCAATTTTACCCCCGTGGGATATATATTCTACCCACACACATTTGGTACTCTCCTGGGGTACCCTCACACATATTATTCCCTCATTTAGTGGATATTTTCACAAAAAAGTGAAATTTTCAAAAATCCAGAAAATTGGCTGAAAATGACTAAATATCAAGGACTCGTTGGGCGAATCGCTCTGGAACTGAAATCGGAACGCTCACCGACATTTCCCCTATCTGAAAGTCTGATAAACACCGGAAAAATGACTAAGTCCAAAAAACAAAATTTTTCAATTGTTTTCAATTTTACCCCGGTGGGATATATATTCTACCCACACACATTTGGAACTCTCCTGGGGTACCCACACACATATTATTCCCTCATTTAGTGGATATTTTCACAAAAAAGTGAAATTTTCAAAAATCCAGAAACTTGGCTGAAAACGACTAAATATCAAGGACTCATTGGGCGAATCGCTTTGGAACTGAAATCGGAATGGTCACTGACATTTCCCCTATCTGATAGTCTGACAAACGGCGGAAAAATGAATAAGTCGAAAAAAAAAATTTTTAAAACTTTTTTCAATTTTACCCCCGTGGGATATATATTCTACCCACACACATTTGCAAATCTCCTGGGGTTCCCTCACACATATTATTCCCTCATTTAGTGGATATTTTCACAAAAAAGTGAAATTTTCAAAAATCCAGAAAATTGGCTGAAAATGACTAAATATCAAGGACTCGTTGGGCGAATCGCTCTGGAACTGAAATCGGAACGCTCACTGACATTTCCCCTATCTGAAAGTCTGATAAACGTCAGAAAAATTAATAAGTCCAAAAAAAAATTTTTTTCAACTTTTTTCAATTTTACCCCCGTGGGATATATATTCTACCTACACACTTTTGGAACTCTCCTGGGGTACCCTCACACATATTATTCCCTCATTTAGTGGATATTTTCACAAAAAAGTGAAATTTTCAAAAATCCAGAAAATTGTGTGAAAACGACTAAATATCAAGGACTCATTGGGCAAATCGCTCTGGAACTGAAATCGGAACGTTCACTGACATTTCCCCTATCTGAAAGTCTGATAAACGGCGGAAAAATGAATAAGTCCAGAAAAAAATTTTTTTCAACTTTTTTCAATTTTACCCCCGTGGGATATATATTCTACCCACACACATTTGGAACTCTCCTGGGGTACCCACACACATATTATTCCCTCATTTAGTGGATATTTTCACAAAAAAGTGAAATTTTCAAAAATCCAGAAAATTGGCTGAAAATGACTAAATATCAAGGACTCGTTGGGCGAATCGCTCTGGAACTGAAATTGGAACGCTCACTGACATTTCCCCTATCAGAAAGTCTGATAAACGCCGTAAAAATGACTAAGTCCAAAAAAAAAAATGTTTAAATTTTTTTCAATTTTACCCCCGTGGGATATATATTCTACCCACACACATTTGGTACTCTCCTGGGGTACCCTTACACATATTATTCCCTCATTTAGTGGATATTTTCACAAAAAAGTGAAATTTTCAAAAATCCAGAAAATTGGCTGAAAACGAATAAATATCAAGGACTCATTGGGTGAATCGCTCTGGAACTGAAATCGGAACGATCACTGACATTTGCCTTCCTGAAAGTCTGATAAACGCCGGAAAAATGACTTGGTCCAAAAAAAAAATTTTTTCAACTTTTTTCAGTTTTACCCCCGTGGGATATATATTCTACTCACACACATTTGGAACTCTCCTGGGGTACCCTCACACATATTATTCCCTCATTTAGTGGATATTTTCACAAATAAGTGAAATTTTCAAAAATCCAGAAAATTGGCTGAAAATGACTAAATATCAAGGACTCGTTGGGCGAATCGCTCTGGAACTGAAATCGGAACGCTCACTGACATTTCCCCTATCTGAAAGTCTGATAAACACCGGAAAAATGACTAAGTCCAAAAAACAAAATTTTTCAATTGTTTTCAATTTTACCCCGGTGGGATATATATTCTACCCACACACATTTGGAACTCTCCTGGGGTACCCACACACATATTATTCCCTCATTTAGTGGATATTTTCACAAAAAAGTGAAATTTTCAAAAATCCAGAAAATTGGCTGAAAATGACTAAATATCAAGGACTCGTTGGGCGAATCGCTCTGGAACTGAAATTGGAACGCTCACTGACATTTCCCCTATCTGAAAGTCTGATAAACGTCAGAAAAATTAATAAGTCCAAAAAAAAATTTTTTTCAACTTTTTTCAATTTTACCCCCGTGGGATATATATTCTACCCACACACATTTGGAACTCTCCTGGGGTACCCTCACACATATTATTCCCTCATTTAGTGGATATTTTCACAAAAAAGTGAAATTTTCAAAAATCCAAAAAATTGGCTGAAAATGACTAAATATCAAGGACTCATTGGGCGAATCGTTCTGGAACTGAAATCGGAACGCTCACTGACATTTCCCCTATCAGAATGTCTGATAAACGCCGGAAAAATGACTAAGTAAAAAAAAAAAAATGTTTAAATTTTTTTCAATTTTACCCCCGTGGGATATATATTCTACCCACACACATTTGGTACTCTCCTGGGGTACCCTCACACATATTATTCCCTCATTTAGTGGATATTTTCGCAAAAAAGTGAAATATTCCAAAATCCAGAAAATTGGCTGAAAACGACTAAATATCAAGGACTCATTGGGTGAATCGCTCTGGAACTGAAATCGGAACGATCACTGACATTTGCCTTTCTGAAAGTCTGATAAACGTCGGAAAAATGAATAAGTCCAAAAAAATATTTTTTTCAACTTTTTTCAATTTTACACCCGTGGGATATATATTCTACCCAAACACATTTGGAACTCTCCTGGGGTACCCTCACACATATTATTCCCTCATTTAGTGGATATTTTCACAAAAAAGTGAAATTTTAAAAAATCCAGAAACTTGGCTGAAAACGACTAAATATCAAGGACTCAATGGGCGAACTGCTCTGGAACTGAAATCGGAACGCTCACTGACATTTCCCCTGTCTGAAAGTCTGATAAACGGCGGAAAAATGAATAAGTCCAAAAAAAAAATTTTTTCAACTTTTTTCAATTTTACACCCGTGGGATATATATTCTACCCACACACTTTTGGAACTCTCCTGGGGTACCCTCACACATATTATTCCCTCATTTAGTGGATATTTTCACAAAAAGTGAAATTTTCAAAAATCCAGAAAGTTGGCTGAAAATGACTAAATATCAAGGACTCGTTGGGCAAATCGCTCTGGAACTGAAATCGGAACGCTCACTGACATTTCCCCTATCTGAAAGTCTGATAAACGTTGGAAAAATGACTAAGTCCAAAAAAAAAATTTTTCAACTTTTTTCAATTTTACCCCCGTGGGATATATATTCTACCCACACACATTTGGAACTCTCCTGGGGTACCCTCACACATATTATTCCCTCATTTAGTGGATATTTTCACAAAAAAGTGAAATTTTCAAAAATCCAGAAACTTGGCTGAAAACAACTAAATATCAAGGACTCAATGGGCGAACCGCTCTGGAACTGAAATCTGAACGCTCACTGACATTTCACCTATCAGAAAGTCTGATAAACGCCGGAAAAATGACTAAGTCCAAAAAAAAAAAATGTTTCAATTTTTTCCAATTTTACCCCCGAGGGATATATATTCTACCCACACACATTTGGAACTCTTCTGGGGTACCCTCAAACATATTATTCCCTCATTTAGTGGATATTTTCACAAAAAAGTGAAATTTTCAAAAATCCAGAAACTTGGCTGAAAACGACTAAATATCAAGGACTCAATGGGCGAACTGCTCTGGAACTGAAATCGGAACGCTCACTGACATTTCCCCTATCTGAAAGTCTGATAAACGTCGGAAAAATGAATAAGTCCAAAAAAAAATTTTTTTCAACTTTTTTCAATTTTACCCCCGTGGGATATATATTCTACCTACACACTTTTGGAACTCTCCTGGGGTACCCTCACACATATTATTCCCTCATTTAGTGGATATTTTCACAAAAAAGTGAAATTTTCAAAAATCCAGAAAATTGTGTGAAAACGACTAAATATCAAGGACTCATTGGGCAAATCGCTCTGGAACTGAAATCGGAACGTTCACTGACATTTCCCCTATCTGAAAGTCTGATAAACGTCAGAAAAATTAATAAGTCCAAAAAAAAATTTTTTTCAACTTTTTTCAATTTTACCCCCGTGGGATATATATTCTACCCACACACATTTGGAACTCTCCTGGGGTACCCTCACACATATTATTCCCTCATTTAGTGGATATTTTCACAAAAAAGTGAAATTTTCAAAAATCCAAAAAATTGGCTGAAAATGACTAAATATCAAGGACTCATTGGGCGAATCGTTCTGGAACTGAAATCGGAACGCTCACTGACATTTCCCCTATCAGAATGTCTGATAAACGCCGGAAAAATGACTAAGTAAAAAAAAAAAAATGTTTAAATTTTTTTCAATTTTACCCCCGTGGGATATATATTCTACCCACACACATTTGGTACTCTCCTGGGGTACCCTCACACATATTATTCCCTCATTTAGTGGATATTTTCGCAAAAAAGTGAAATATTCCAAAATCCAGAAAATTGGCTGAAAACGACTAAATATCAAGGACTCATTGGGTGAATCGCTCTGGAACTGAAATCGGAACGATCACTGACATTTGCCTTTCTGAAAGTCTGATAAACGTCGGAAAAATGAATAAGTCCAAAAAAATATTTTTTTCAACTTTTTTCAATTTTACACCCGTGGGATATATATTCTACCCAAACACATTTGGAACTCTCCTGGGGTACCCTCACACATATTATTCCCTCATTTAGTGGATATTTTCACAAAAAAGTGAAATTTTAAAAAATCCAGAAACTTGGCTGAAAACGACTAAATATCAAGGACTCAATGGGCGAACTGCTCTGGAACTGAAATCGGAACGCTCACTGACATTTCCCCTGTCTGAAAGTCTGATAAACGGCGGAAAAATGAATAAGTCCAAAAAAAAAATTTTTTCAACTTTTTTCAATTTTACACCCGTGGGATATATATTCTACCCACACACTTTTGGAACTCTCCTGGGGTACCCTCACACATATTATTCCCTCATTTAGTGGATATTTTCACAAAAAGTGAAATTTTCAAAAATCCAGAAAGTTGGCTGAAAATGACTAAATATCAAGGACTCGTTGGGCAAATCGCTCTGGAACTGAAATCGGAACGCTCACTGACATTTCCCCTATCTGAAAGTCTGATAAACGTTGGAAAAATGACTAAGTCCAAAAAAAAAATTTTTCAACTTTTTTCAATTTTACCCCCGTGGGATATATATTCTACCCACACACATTTGGAACTCTCCTGGGGTACCCTCACACATATTATTCCCTCATTTAGTGGATATTTTCACAAAAAAGTGAAATTTTCAAAAATCCAGAAACTTGGCTGAAAACAACTAAATATCAAGGACTCAATGGGCGAACCGCTCTGGAACTGAAATCTGAACGCTCACTGACATTTCACCTATCAGAAAGTCTGATAAACGCCGGAAAAATGACTAAGTCCAAAAAAAAAAAATGTTTCAATTTTTTCCAATTTTACCCCCGAGGGATATATATTCTACCCACACACATTTGGAACTCTTCTGGGGTACCCTCAAACATATTATTCCCTCATTTAGTGGATATTTTCACAAAAAAGTGAAATTTTCAAAAATCCAGAAACTTGGCTGAAAACGACTAAATATCAAGGACTCAATGGGCGAACTGCTCTGGAACTGAAATCGGAACGCTCACTGACATTTCCCCTATCTGAAAGTCTGATAAACGTCGGAAAAATGAATAAGTCCAAAAAAAAATTTTTTTCAACTTTTTTCAATTTTACCCCCGTGGGATATATATTCTACCTACACACTTTTGGAACTCTCCTGGGGTACCCTCACACATATTATTCCCTCATTTAGTGGATATTTTCACAAAAAAGTGAAATTTTCAAAAATCCAGAAAATTGTGTGAAAACGACTAAATATCAAGGACTCATTGGGCAAATCGCTCTGGAACTGAAATCGGAACGTTCACTGACATTTCCCCTATCTGAAAGTCTGATAAACGGCGGAAAAATGAATAAGTCCAGAAAAAAAATTTTTTCAACTTTTTTCAATTTTACCCCCGTGGGATATATATTCTACCCACACACATTTGGAACTCTCCTGGGGTACCCACACACATATTATTCCCTCATTTAGTGGATATTTTCACAAAAAAGTGAAATTTTCAAAAATCCAGAAACTTGGCTGAAAACGACTAAATATCAAGGACTCATTGGGCGAATCGCTTTGGAACTGAAATCGGAACGCTCACTGACATTTCCCCTATCTTGAAAGTCTGACAAACGGCGGAAAAATGAATAAGTCGAAAAAAAAAATTTTTAAAACTTTTTTCAATTTTACCCCCGTGGGATATATATTCTACCCACACACATTTGGAACTCTCCTGGGGTACCCTCACACATATTATTCCCTCATTTAGTGGTTATTTTCACAAAAAAGGGAAATTTTCAAAAATCCAGAAAATTGGCTGAAAATGACTAAATATCAAGGACTCGTTGGACGAACCGCTCTGGAACTGAAATTGGAACGCTCACTGACATTTTCCCTATCTGAAAGTCTGATAAACGCCGGAAAAATAACTAAGTCCAAAAAACAAAATTTTTCAATTTTTTTCAATTTTACCCCCGTGGGATATATATTCTACCCACACACATTTGGAACTCTCCTGGGGTACCCTCACACATATTATTCCCTCATTTAGTGGTTATTTTCACAAAAAAGGGAAATTTTCAAAAATCCAGAAAATTGGCTGAAAATGACTAAATATCAAGGACTCGTTGGACGAACCGCTCTGGAACTGAAATTGGAACGCTCACTGACATTTTCCCTATCTGAAAGTCTGATAAACGCCGGAAAAATAACTAAGTCCAAAAAACAAAATTTTTCAATTTTTTTCAATTTTACCCCCGTGGGATATATATTCTACCCACACACATTTGGAACTCTCCTGGGGTACCCTCACACATATTATTCCCTCATTTAGTGGATATTTTCACAAAAAAGTGAAATTTTCAAAAATCCAGAAAATTAGCTGAAAATGACTAAATATCAAGGACTCGTTGGGCGAAGCGCTCTGGAACTGAAATCGGAACGCTCACTGACATTTCCCCTATCTGAAAGTCTGACAAACGGCGGAAAAATGAATAAGTCGAAAAAAAAAATTTTTCAAACTTTTTTCAATTTTACCCCGGTGGGATATATATTCTACCCACACACATTTGGAAATCTCCTGGGGTACCCTCACACATATTATTCCCTCATTTAGTGGATATTTTCACAAAAAAGTGAAATTTTCAAAAATCCAGAAAATTGGGTGAAAATGACTAAATATCAAGGACTCATTCGGCGAATCACTCTGGAACGGAAATCGGAACACTCACTGACATTTCCCCTATCTGAAAGTCTGATAAACGGCGGAAAAATGAATAAGTCGAAAAAAAAAAATTTTTAAACTTTTTTCAATTTTACCCCCGTGGGATATTTATTCTACCCACACACATTTGGAACTCTCCTGGGGTACCCTCACACATATTATTCCCTCAATTAGTGGATATTTTCACAAAAAAGTGAAATTTTCAAAAATCCAGAGAATTGGCTGAAAACGACTAAATATCAAGGACTCATTCGGCGAATCGCTCTGGAACTGAAACCGGAATGCTCACTGACATTTCCCCTATCTGAAAGTCTGATGAACGCCGGAAAAATGAATAAGTCCAAAGAAAAAATTTTTTCAACTTTTTTCAATTTTACCCCCGTGGGATATATATTCTACCCACACACATTTGGAAATCTCCTGGGGTACCCTCACACATATTATTCCCTCATTTAGTGGATATTTTCACAAAAAAGTGAAATTTTCAAAAATCCATAAAATTGGCTGAAAAAAACTAAATATCAAGGACTCATTGGGCGAATCGCTCTGGAACTGAAATCGGAATGCTCACTGACATTTCCCCTATCTGAAAGTCTGATAAACGTCGGAAAAATGAATAAGTCCAAAAAAAAATTTTTTTCAACTTTTTTCAATTTTACCCCCGTGGGATATATATTCTACCCACACACATTTGGAACTCTCCTGGGGTACCCTCACACATATTATTCCCTCATTTAGTGGATATTTTCACAAAAAAGTGAAATTTTCAAAAATCCAGAAAATTGGCTGAAAATGACTAAATATCAAGGACTCATTGGGCGAATCGTTCTGGAACTGAAATCGGAACGCTCACTGACATTTCCCCTATCTGAAAGTCTTATAAACGTTGGAAAAATGAATAAGTCCAAAAAAAAATTTTTTTTCAACTTTTTTCAATTTTACCCCCGTGGGATATATATTCTACCCACACACATTTGGAACTCTCCTGGGGTACCCTCACACATATTATTCCCTCATTTAGTGGATATTTTCACAAAAAAGTGAAATTTTCAAAAATCCAGAAAATTGGCTGAAAATGACTAAATATCAAGGACTCATTGGGCGAATCGCTCTGGAACTGAAATTGGAATGCTCACTGACATTTCCCCTATCTGAAAGTCTGATAAACGTCGTAAAAATGAATAAGTCCAAAAAAATTTTTTTTCAACTTTTTTCAATTTTACCCCCGTGGGATATATATTCTACCCACACACATTTGGAACTCTCCTGGGGTACCCTCACACATATTATTCCCTCATTTAGTGGATATTTTCACAAAAAAGTCAAAGTTTCAAAAATCCAGAAAATCGGCTGAAAATAACTAAATATCAAGGACTCATTGGGCGAATCGCTCTGGAACTGAAATCGGAACGCTCACTGACATTTACTCTCTCTGAAAGTCTGATAAACGTCGGAAAAATGAAGAAGTCCAAAATAAATTCTTTTCAACTTTTTTAAATTTTACCCCTGTGGGATATATATTCTACCCACACACATTTGGAACTCTCCTGGGGTACCATCACACATATTATTCCCTCATTTAGTGGATATTTTCACAAAAAAGTGAAATTTTCAAAAATCCAGAAAATTGGCTGAAATTGACTAAATATCAAGGACTCATTGGGCGAATCGCTCTGGAACTGAAATCGGAACGCTCACTGACATTTCCCCTATCTGAAAGTCTGATAAACGCCGGAAAAATGAATACGTCCAAAAAAAAAAAATGTTTCAATTTTTTTCAATTTTACCCCTGTGGGATATATATTCTACAGACACACATTTGGAACTCTCCTGGGGTACCCTCACACATATTATTCCCTCATTTAGTGGATATTTTCACAAAAAAGTGAAATTTTCAAAAATCCAGAAAATTGGCTGAAAATGACTAAATATCAAGGACTCATGGGGCGAATCGTTCTGGAACTGAAATCGGAACGCTCACTGACATTTCCCCTATCTGAAAGTCTGATAAACGTCGGAAAAATGAATAAGTCCAAAAAAAAAAATTTTTCAACTTTTTTCAATTTTACCCCCGTGGGATATATATTCTACCCACACACATTTGGAACTCTCCTGGGGTACCCTCACACATATTTCTCCCTCATTTAGTGGATCTTTTCACAAAAAAGTGAAATTTTCAAAAATCCAGAAAATTGGCTGAAAATGACTAAATATCAAGGACTCATTGGACCAATCGCTCTGGAACAGAAATCGGAACGCTCATTGACATTTCCCCTATCTGAAAGTCTGATAAACGTCGGATAAATGAAGAAGTCCAAAATAAATTCTTTTCAACTTTTTTCAATTTTACCCCCGTGGGATATATATTCTACTCACACACATTTGGAACTCTCCTGGGGTACCATCACACATATTATTCCCTCATTTAGTGGATATTTTCACAAAAAAGTGAAATTTTCAAAAATCCAGAAAATTGGCTGAAAAGGGCTAAATATCAAGGACTCATTGGGCGAATCGCTCTGGAACTGAAATCGGAACGCTCACTGACATTTCCCCTTTCTGAAAGTCTGATAAACGCCGGAAAAATGACTAAGTCCAAAAAAAAAATTTTTTCAATTTTTTTCAATTTTACCCCCGTGGGATATAAATTCTACCCACACACATTTGGAACTATCCTGGGGTACCCTCACACATATTATTCCCTCATTTAGTGGATATTTTCACAAAAAAGTGAAATTTTCAAAAATCCAGAAAATTGGCTGAAAATGACTAAATATCAAGGACTCATTGGGCGAATCACTCTGGAACTGAAATCGGAATGCTCACTGACATTTCCCCTATCTGAAAGTCTGATAAACGTTGGAAAAATGACTATGTCCAAAAAAAAATTTTTTTAAACTTTTTTCAATTTTACCCCCGTGGGATATATATTCTACCCACACACATTTCGAACTCTCCTGGGGTACCCTCACATATATTATTCCCTCATTTAGTGGATATTTTTACAAAAAAGTGAAATTTTCAAAAATCCAGAAAATTTTTCTGAAATTGACTAAATATCAAGGACTCATTGGGCGAATCGCTCTGGAACTGAAATCGGAACGCTCACTGACATTTCCCCTATCTGAAAGTCTGATAAACGCCGGAAAAATGACTAAGTCCAAAAAAAAAAAAAAGTTTCAATTTTTTTCAATTTTACCCCCGTGGGATATATATTCTACCCACACACATTTGGAACTCTCCTGGGGTACCCTCACACATATTATTCCCTCATTTAGTGGATATTTTCACAAAAAGTGAAATTTTCAAAAATCCAGAAAATTGGCTGAAAATGACTAAATATCAAGGACTCATTGGGCGAATCGCTCTGGAACTGAAATCGGAACAATCACTGACATTTCCCCGTTCTGAAAGTCTGATAAACGCCGGAAAAATGACTAAGTCCAAAAAAAAAAATTTTTCAATTTTTTCAATTTTACCCCCGTGGTATATATATTCTACCCACACACATTTGGAACTCTCCTGGGGTACCCTCACACATATTATTCCCTCATTTAGTGGATATTTTCACAAAAAGTGAAATTTTCAAAAATCCAGAAAATTGGCTGAAAATGACTAAATATCAAGGACTCATTGGCGAATCGCTCTGGAACTGAAATCGGAACGCTCACTGACATTTCCCCTATCTGAAAGTCTGATAAACGTTGGAAAAATGACTAAGTCCAAAAAAAAATTTTTTAAACTTTTTTCAATTTTACCCCCGTGGGATATATATTCTACCCACACACATTTGGAACTCTCCTGGGGTACCCTCACACATATTACTCCCTCATTTAGTGGATATTTTCACAAAAAAGTGAAATTTTCAAAAATCCAGAAAATTGGCTGAAAATGACTAAATATCAAGGACTCATTGGGCGAATCGCTCTGGAATTAAAATCGGAACGATCACTGACATTTCCCCTATCTGAAAGTCTGATAAACGCCGGAAAAATGACTAAGTCCAAAAAAAAAAATTTTTCAATTTTTTTCAATTTTACCCCCGTGGTATATATATTCTACCCACACACATTTGGAACTCTCCTGGGGTACCCTCACACATATTATTCCCTCATTTAGTGGATATTTTCACAAATAAGTGAAATTTTCAAAAATCCAGAAAATTGGCTGAAAATGACTAAATATCAAGGACTCAATGCGAGAACCGCTCTGGAACTGAAATCGGAACGCTCACTTACATTTCCCCTATCTGAAAGTCTGATAAACGGCGGAAAAATGAATAAGTCCAAAAAAAAAAATGTTTCAATTTTTTTCAATTTTACCCCCGTGGGATATATATTCTACCCACACACATTTGGAACTCTTCTGGGGTACCCTCACACATATTATTCCCTCATTTAGTGGATATTTTCACAAAAAGTAAAATTTTCAAAAATCCAGAAAATTGGCTGAAAATGACTAAATATCAAGGACTCATTGGGCGAATCGCTCTGGAACTGAAATCGGAATGATCACTGACATTTCCCCTATCTGAAAGTCTGATAAACGCCGGAAAAATGACTAAGTCCAAAAAAAAAAATTTTTCAATTTTTTTCAATTTTACCCCCGTGGTATATATATTCTACCCACACACATTTGGAACTCTTCTGGGGTACCCTCAAACATATGATTCCCTCATTTAGTGGATATTTTCACAAATAAGTGAAATTTTCAAAAATCCAGAAAATTGGCTGAAAATGACTAATTATCAAGGACTCATTGGGCGAATCGCTCTGGAACTGAAATCGGAATGCTCACTGACATTTCCCCTATCTGAAAGTCTGATAAACGTCGGAAAAATTAATAAGTCCAAAAAAAAATTTTTTTCAACTTTTTTCAATTTTACCCCCGTGGGATATATATTCTACCCACACACATTTGGAACTCTCCTGGGGTACCCTCACACATATTACTCCCTCATTTAGTGGATATTTTCACAAAAAAGTGAAATTTTCAAAAATCCAGAAAATTGGCTGAAAACGACTAAATATCAAGGTCTCAATGGGCGAACCGCTCTGGAACTGAAATCGGAACGCTCACTGACATTTCCCCTATCTGAAAATCTGATAAACGGCGGAAAAATGAATAAGTCCAAAAAAAAAAATTTTTATACTTTTTTCAATTTTACCCCCGTGGGATATATATTCTACCCACACACATTTGGTACTCTCCTGGGGTACCCTCACACATATTATTCCCTCATTTAGTGGATATTTTCACAAAAAAGTGAAATTTTCAAAAATCCAGAAACTTGGCTGAAAACGACTAAATATCAAGGACTCATTGGGTGAATCGCTCTGGAACTGAAATCGGAACGATCACTGTCATTTGCCTTTCTGAAAGTCTGAGAAACGCCGGAAAAATGACTAAGTCCAAAAAAAACAATTTTTCAATTTTTTTCAATTTTACCCCCATGGTATATATATTCTACCCACACACATTTGGAACTCTTCTGGGGTACCCTCACACATATTATTCCCTCATTTAGTGAATATTTTCACAAAAAGTAAAATTTTCAAAAATCCAGAAAATTGGCTGAAAATGACTAAATATCAAGGACTCATTGGGCGAATCGCTCTGGAACTGAAATCGGAACGATCACTGACATTTCCCCTATCTGAAAGTCTGATAAACGTTGGAAAAATGACTAAGTCCAAAAAAAATTTTTTAAACTTTTTTCAATTTTACCCCCGTGGGATATATATTCTACCCACACACATTTGGAACTCTTCTGGGGTACCCTCAAACATATGATTCCCTCATTTAGTGGATATTTTCACAAAAAAGTGAAATTTTCAAAAATCCAGAAACTTGGCTGAAAACGACTAAATATCAAGGACTCAATGGGCGAACCGCTCTGGAACTGAAATCGGAACGCTCACTGACATTTCCCCTATCTGAAAATCTGATAAACGGCGGAAAAATGAATAAGTCCAAAAGAAAAAATTTTTAAACTTTTTTCAATTTTACCCCCGTGGGATATATATTCTACCCACACACTTTTGGAACTCTCCTGGTGTACCCTCACACATATTATTCCCTCATTTAGTGGATATTTTCACAAAAAAGTGAAATTTTCAAAAATCCAGAAAATTGGCTGAAAATGACTAAATATCAAGGACTCATTGGACGAATCGTTCTGGAACTGAAATCTGAACGCTCACTGACATTTCCCCTATCAGAAAGTCTGATAAACGTGGGAAAAATGACTAAGTCTAAAAAAAAAAAAGTTTCAATTTTTTTCAATTTTACCCCTGTGGGATATATATTCTACCCACACACATTTGGAACTCTCCTGGGGTCCCCTCACACATATTATTCCCTCATTTAGTGGATATTTTCACAAAAAGTGAAATTTTCAAAAATCCAGAAAATTGGCTGAAAATGACTAAATATCAAGGACTCATTGGGCGAATCGCTCTGGAACTGAAATCGGAATGCTCACTGACATTTCCCCTATCTGAAAATCTGATAAACGTCGGAAAAATTAATAAGTCCAAAAAAAAATTTTTTTCAACTTTTTTCAATTTTACCCCCGTGGGATATATATTCTACCCACACACATTTGGAACTCTCCTGGGGTACCCTCACACATATTACTCCCTCATTTAGTGGATATTTTCACAAAAAAGTGAAATTTTCAAAAATCCAGAAAATTGGCTGAAAATGACTAAATATCAAGGACTCATTGGGCGAATCACTCTGGAACTGAAATCGGAATGCTCACTGACATTTCCCCTATCTGAAAGTCTGATAAACGTTGGAAAAATGACTATGTCCAAAAAAAAATTTTTTTAAACTTTTTTCAATTTTACCCCCGTGGGATATATATTCTACCCACACACATTTCGAACTCTCCTGGGGTACCCTCACATATATTATTCCCTCATTTAGTGGATATTTTTACAAAAAAGTGAAATTTTCAAAAATCCAGAAAATTTTTCTGAAATTGACTAAATATCAAGGACTCATTGGGCGAATCGCTCTGGAACTGAAATCGGAACGCTCACTGACATTTCCCCTATCTGAAAGTCTGATAAACGCCGGAAAAATGACTAAGTCCAAAAAAAAAAAAAGTTTCAATTTTTTTCAATTTTACCCCCGTGGGATATATATTCTACCCACACACATTTGGAACTCTCCTGGGGTACCCTCACACATATTATTCCCTCATTTAGTGGATATTTTCACAAAAAGTGAAATTTTCAAAAATCCAGAAAATTGGCTGAAAATGACTAAATATCAAGGACTCATTGGGCGAATCGCTCTGGAACTGAAATCGGAACAATCACTGACATTTCCCCGTTCTGAAAGTCTGATAAACGCCGGAAAAATGACTAAGTCCAAAAAAAAAAATTTTTCAATTTTTTCAATTTTACCCCCGTGGTATATATATTCTACCCACACACATTTGGAACTCTCCTGGGGTACCCTCACACATATTATTCCCTCATTTAGTGGATATTTTCACAAAAAGTGAAATTTTCAAAAATCCAGAAAATTGGCTGAAAATGACTAAATATCAAGGACTCATTGGCGAATCGCTCTGGAACTGAAATCGGAACGCTCACTGACATTTCCCCTATCTGAAAGTCTGATAAACGTTGGAAAAATGACTAAGTCCAAAAAAAAATTTTTTAAACTTTTTTCAATTTTACCCCCGTGGGATATATATTCTACCCACACACATTTGGAACTCTCCTGGGGTACCCTCACACATATTACTCCCTCATTTAGTGGATATTTTCACAAAAAAGTGAAATTTTCAAAAATCCAGAAAATTGGCTGAAAATGACTAAATATCAAGGACTCATTGGGCGAATCGCTCTGGAACTAAAATCGGAACGATCACTGACATTTCCCCTATCTGAAAGTCTGATAAACGCCGGAAAAATGACTAAGTCCAAAAAAAAAAATTTTTCAATTTTTTTCAATTTTACCCCCGTGGTATATATATTCTACCCACACACATTTGGAACTCTCCTGGGGTACCCTCACACATATTATTCCCTCATTTAGTGGATATTTTCACAAATAAGTGAAATTTTCAAAAATCCAGAAAATTGGCTGAAAATGACTAAATATCAAGGACTCAATGCGAGAACCGCTCTGGAACTGAAATCGGAACGCTCACTTACATTTCCCCTATCTGAAAGTCTGATAAACGGCGGAAAAATGAATAAGTCCAAAAAAAAAAATGTTTCAATTTTTTTCAATTTTACCCCCGTGGGATATATATTCTACCCACACACATTTGGAACTCTTCTGGGGTACCCTCACACATATTATTCCCTCATTTAGTGGATATTTTCACAAAAAGTAAAATTTTCAAAAATCCAGAAAATTGGCTGAAAATGACTAAATATCAAGGACTCATTGGGCGAATCGCTCTGGAACTGAAATCGGAATGATCACTGACATTTCCCCTATCTGAAAGTCTGATAAACGCCGGAAAAATGACTAAGTCCAAAAAAAAAAATTTTTCAATTTTTTTCAATTTTACCCCCGTGGTATATATATTCTACCCACACACATTTGGAACTCTTCTGGGGTACCCTCAAACATATGATTCCCTCATTTAGTGGATATTTTCACAAATAAGTGAAATTTTCAAAAATCCAGAAAATTGGCTGAAAATGACTAATTATCAAGGACTCATTGGGCGAATCGCTCTGGAACTGAAATCGGAATGCTCACTGACATTTCCCCTATCTGAAAGTCTGATAAACGTCGGAAAAATTAATAAGTCCAAAAAAAAATTTTTTTCAACTTTTTTCAATTTTACCCCCGTGGGATATATATTCTACCCACACACATTTGGAACTCTCCTGGGGTACCCTCACACATATTACTCCCTCATTTAGTGGATATTTTCACAAAAAAGTGAAATTTTCAAAAATCCAGAAAATTGGCTGAAAACGACTAAATATCAAGGTCTCAATGGGCGAACCGCTCTGGAACTGAAATCGGAACGCTCACTGACATTTCCCCTATCTGAAAATCTGATAAACGGCGGAAAAATGAATAAGTCCAAAAAAAAAAATTTTTATACTTTTTTCAATTTTACCCCCGTGGGATATATATTCTACCCACACACATTTGGTACTCTCCTGGGGTACCCTCACACATATTATTCCCTCATTTAGTGGATATTTTCACAAAAAAGTGAAATTTTCAAAAATCCAGAAACTTGGCTGAAAACGACTAAATATCAAGGACTCATTGGGTGAATCGCTCTGGAACTGAAATCGGAACGATCACTGTCATTTGCCTTTCTGAAAGTCTGAGAAACGCCGGAAAAATGACTAAGTCCAAAAAAAACAATTTTTCAATTTTTTTCAATTTTACCCCCATGGTATATATATTCTACCCACACACATTTGGAACTCTTCTGGGGTACCCTCACACATATTATTCCCTCATTTAGTGAATATTTTCACAAAAAGTAAAATTTTCAAAAATCCAGAAAATTGGCTGAAAATGACTAAATATCAAGGACTCATTGGGCGAATCGCTCTGGAACTGAAATCGGAACGATCACTGACATTTCCCCTATCTGAAAGTCTGATAAACGTTGGAAAAATGACTAAGTCCAAAAAAAATTTTTTAAACTTTTTTCAATTTTACCCCCGTGGGATATATATTCTACCCACACACATTTGGAACTCTTCTGGGGTACCCTCAAACATATGATTCCCTCATTTAGTGGATATTTTCACAAAAAAGTGAAATTTTCAAAAATCCAGAAACTTGGCTGAAAACGACTAAATATCAAGGACTCAATGGGCGAACCGCTCTGGAACTGAAATCGGAACGCTCACTGACATTTCCCCTATCTGAAAATCTGATAAACGGCGGAAAAATGAATAAGTCCAAAAGAAAAAATTTTTAAACTTTTTTCAATTTTACCCCCGTGGGATATATATTCTACCCACACACTTTTGGAACTCTCCTGGTGTACCCTCACACATATTATTCCCTCATTTAGTGGATATTTTCACAAAAAAGTGAAATTTTCAAAAATCCAGAAAATTGGCTGAAAATGACTAAATATCAAGGACTCATTGGGCGAATCGCTCTGGAACTGAAATCTGAACGCTCACTGACATTTCCCCTATCAGAAAGTCTGATAAACGTGGGAAAAATGACTAAGTCCAAAAAAAAAAAAGTTTCAATTTTTTTCAATTTTACCCCTGTGGGATATATATTCTACCCACACACATTTGGAACTCTCCTGGGGTACCCTCACACATATTATTCCCTCATTTAGTGGATATTTTCACAAAAAAGTGAAATTTTCAAAAATCAAGAAACTTGGCTGAAAACTACAAAATATCAAGGACTCAATGCGCGATCCGCTCTGGAACTGAAATCGGAACGCTCACTGACATTTCCCCTATCTGAAAGTCTGATAAACGGCGGAAAAATGAATAAGTCCAAAAAAAAAAATGTTTATACTTTTTTCAATTTTACCCCCGTGGGATATATATTCTACCCACACACATTTGGTACTCTCCTGGGGTACCCTCATACATATTATTCCCTCATTTAGTGGATATTTTCACAAAAAAGTGAAATTTTCAAAAATCCAGAAACTTGGCTGAAAACGACTAAATATCAAGGACTCATTGGGTGAATCGCTCTGGAACTGAAATCGGAACGATCACTGTCATTTGCCTTTCTGAAAGTCTGAGAAACGCCGGAAAAATGACTAAGTCCAAAAAAAAATTTTTTTAAACTTTTTTCAATTTTTACCCCCGTGGGATATATATTCTACCCACACACATTTGGAACTTTCCTGGGGTACCCTCACACATATTATTCCCTCATTTAGTGGATATTTTCACAAATAAGTGAAATTTTCAAAAATCCAGAAAATTGGCTGAAAATGACTAAATATCAATGACTCATTGGGCGAATCGCTCTGGAACTGAAATCGGAACGCTCACTGACATTTCCCCTATCTGAAAGTCTGATAAACGCCGGATAAATGACTAAGTCCAAAAAAAACAATTTTTCAATTTTTTTCAATTTTACCCCCATGGTATATATATTCTACCCACACACATTTGGAACTCTTCTGGGGTACCCTCACACATATTATTCCCTCATTTAGTGGATATTTTCACAAAAAGTAAAATTTTCAAAAATCCAGAAAATTGGCTGAAAAAGACTAAATATCAAGGACTCAATGGGCGAACCGCTCTGGAACTGAAATCGGAACGCTCACTGACATTTCCCCTATCTGAAAATCTGATAAACGGCGGAAAAATAAGTCCAAAAGAAAAAAATTTTAAACTTTTTTCAATTTTACCCCCGTGGGATATATATTCTACCCACACACTTTTGGAACTCTCCTGGTGTACCCTCACACATATTATTCCCTCATTTAGTGGATATTTTCACAAAAAAGTGAAATTTTCAAAAATCCAGAAAATTGGCTGAAAATGACTAAATATCAAGGACTCATTGGGCGAATCGCTCTGGAACTGAAATCTGAACGCTCACTGACATTTCCCCTATCAGAAAGTCTGATAAATGTGGGAAAAATGACTAAGTCCAAAAAAAAAAAAGTTTCAATTTTTTTCAATTTTACCCCTGTGGGATATATATTCTACCCACACACATTTGGAAGTCTCCTGGGGTACCCTCACACATATTATTCCCTCATTTAGTGGATATTTTCACAAAAAAGTGAAATTTTCAAAAATCCAGAAACTTGGCTGAAAAAGACTAAATATCAAGGAATCAATGGGCGAACCGCTCTGGAACTGAAATCGGAACGCTCACTGACATTTCCCCTATCTGAAAATCTGATAAACGGCGGAAAAATAAGTCCAAAAGAAAAAAATTTTAAACTTTTTTCAATTTTACCCCCGTGGGATATATATTCTACCCACACACTTTTGGAACTCTCCTGGTGTACCCTCACACATATTATTCCCTCATTTAGTGGATATTTTCACAAAAAAGTGAAATTTTCAAAAATCCAGAAAATTGGCTGAAAATGACTAAATATCAAGGACTCATTGGGCGAATCGCTCTGGAACTGAAATCTGAACGCTCACTGACATTTCCCCTATCAGAAAGTCTGACAAACGTGGGAAAAATGACTAAGTCCAAAAAAAAAAAAGTTTCAATTTTTTTCAATTTTACCCCTGTGGGATATATATTCTACCCACACACATTTGGAACTCTCCTGGGGTACCCTCACACATATTATTCCCTCATTTAGTGGATACTTTCAAAAAAAGTGAAATTTTCAAAAATCCAGAAAATTGGCTGAAAATGACTAAATATCAAGGACTCGTTGGGCGAATCGCTCTGGAACTGAAATCGGAATGCTCACTGACATTTCCCCTATCTGAAAGTCTGATAAACGTTGGAAAAATGACTAAGTCCAAAAAAAATTTTTTAAACTTTTTTCAATTTTACCCCCGTGGGATATATATTCTACCCACACACATTTGGAACTCTTCTGGGGTACCCTCAAACATATGATTCCCTCATTTAGTGGATATTTTCACAAAAAAGTGAAATTTTCAAAAATCCAGAAACTTGGCTGAAAACGACTAAATATCAAGGACTCAATGGGCGAACCGCTCTGGAACTGAAATCGGAACGCTCACTGACATTTCCCCTATCTGAAAATCTGATAAACGGCGGAAAAATGAATAAGTCCAAAAGAAAAAATTTTTAAACTTTTTTCAATTTTACCCCCGTGGGATATATATTCTACCCACACACTTTTGGAACTCTCCTGGTGTACCCTCACACATATTATTCCCTCATTTAGTGGATATTTTCACAAAAAAGTGAAATTTTCAAAAATCCAGAAAATTGGCTGAAAATGACTAAATATTAAGGACTCATTGGACGAATCGTTCTGGAACTGAAATCTGAACGCTCACTGACATTTCCCCTATCAGAAAGTCTGATAAACGTGGGAAAAATGACTAAGTCTAAAAAAAAAAAAGTTTCAATTTTTTTCAATTTTACCCCTGTGGGATATATATTCTACCCACACACATTTGGAACTCTCCTGGGGTCCCCTCACACATATTATTCCCTCATTTAGTGGATATTTTCACAAAAAGTGAAATTTTCAAAAATCCAGAAAATTGGCTGAAAATGACTAAATATCAAGGACTCATTGGGCGAATCGCTCTGGAACTGAAATCGGAACGCTCACTGACATTTCCCCTATCTGAAAATCTGATAAACGGCGGAAAAATGAATAATTCCAAAAGAAAAAAATTTTAAACTTTTTTCAATTTTACCCCCGTGGGATATATATTCTACCCACACACTTTTGGAACTCTCCTGGTGTACCCTCACACATATTATTCCCTCATTTAGTGGATATTTTCACAAAAAAGTGAAATTTTCAAAAATCCAGAAAATTGGCTGAAAATGACTAAATATCAAGGACTCATTGGGCGAATCGCTCTGGAACTGAAATCTGAACGCTCACTGACATTTCCCCTATCAGAAAGTCTGATAAACGTGGGAAAAATGACTAAGTCCAAAAAAAAAAAAGTTTCAATTTTTTTCAATTTTACCCCTGTGGGATATATATTCTACCCACACACATTTGGAATTCTCCTGGGGTACCCTCACACATATTATTCCCTCATTTAGTGGATATTTTCACAAAAAGTGAAATTTTCAAAAATCCAGAAAATTGGCTGAAAATGACTAAATATCAAGGACTCGTTGGGCGAATCGCTCTGGAACTGAAATCGGAATGCTCACTGACATTTCCCCTATCTGAAAGTCTGATAAACGTCGGAAAAATGACTAAGTCCAAAAAAAAATTTTTTTCAACTTTTTTCAATTTTACCCCCGTGGGATATATATTCTACCGACACACATTTGGAACTCTCCTGGGGTACCCTCACACATATTATTCCCTCATTTAGTGGATATTTTCACAAAAAAGTGAAATTTTCAAAAATCCAGAAACTTGGCTGAAAAAGACTAAATATCAAGGACTCAATGGGCGAACCGCTCTGGAACTGAAATCGGAACGCTCACTGACATTTCCCCTATCTGAAAATCTGATAAACGGCGGAAAAATGAATAAGTCCAAAAGAAAAAATTTTTAAACTTTTTTCACTTTTACCCCCGTGGGATATATATTCTACCCACACACTTTTGGAACTCTCCTGGTGTACCCTCACACATATTATTCCCTCATTTAGTGGATATTTTCACAAAAAAGTGAAATTTTCAAAAATCCAGAAAATTGGCTGAAAATGACTAAATATCAAGGACTCATTGGGCGAATCGTTCTGGAACTGAAATCTGAACGCTCACTGACATTTCCCCTATCAGAAAGTCTGATAAACGCGGGAAAAATGACTAAGTCCAAAAAAAAAAAATGTTTCAATTTTTTTCAATTTTACCCCTGTGGGATATATATTCTACCCACACACATTTGGAACTCTCCTGGGGTACCCTCACACATATTATTCCCTCATTTAGTGGATATTTTCACAAAAAGTGAAATTTTCAAAAATCCAGAAAATTGGCTGAAAATGACTAAATATCAAGGACTCATTGGGCGAATCGCTCTGGAACTGAAATCGGAATGCTCACTGACATTTCCCCTATCTGAAAGTCTGATAAACGTCGGAAAAATGACTAAGTCCAAAAAAAAATTTTTTTCAACTTTTTTCAATTTTACCCCCGTGGGATATATATTCTACCCACACACATTTGGAACTCTCCTGGGGTACCCTCACACATATTACTCCCTCATTTAGTGGATATTTTCACAAAAAAGTGAAATTTTCAAAAATCCAGAAAATTGGCTGAAAATGACTAAATATCAAGGACTCAATGGGCGAACCGCTCTGGAACTGAAATCGGAACGCTCACTGACATTTCCCCTATCTGAAAGTCTGATAAACGGCGGAAAAATGAATAAGTCCAAAAGAAAAATTTTTTAAACTTTTTTCAATTTTACCCCCGTGGGATATATATTCTACCCACACACTTTTGGAACTCTCCTGGTGTACCCTCACACATATTATTCCCTCATTTAGTGGATATTTTCACAAAAAAGTGAAATTTTCAAAAATCCAGAAAATTGGCTGAAAATGACTAAATATCAAGGACTCATTGGATGAATCGTTCTGGAACTGAAATCTGAACGCTCACTGACATTTCCCCTATCAGAAAGTCTGATAAACGTGGGAAAAATGACTAAGTCTAAAAAAAAAAAAGTTTCAATTTTTTTCAATTTTACCCCTGTGGGATATATATTCTACCCACACACATTTGGAACTCTCCTGGGGTCCCCTCACACATATTATTCCCTCATTTAGTGGATATTTTCACAAAAAGTGAAATTTTCAAAAATCCAGAAAATTGGCTGAAAATGACTAAATATCAAGGACTCATTGGGCGAATCGCTCTGGAACTGAAATCGGAATGCTCACTGACATTTCCCCTATCTGAAAGTCTGATAAACGTCGGAAAAATTAATAAGTCCAAAAAAAAATTTTTTTCAACTTTTTTCAATTTTACCCTCGTGGGATATATATTCTACCCACACACATTTGGAACTCTCCTGGGGTACCCTCACACATATTACTCCCTCATTTAGTGGATATTTTCACAAAAAAGTGAAATTTTCAAAAATCCAGAAACTTGGCTGAAAACGACTAAATATCAAGGACTCAATGGGCGAACCGCTCTGGAACTGAAATCGGAACGCTCACTAACATTTCCCCTATCTGAAAGTCTGATAAACGTCGGAAAAATGAATAAGTCCAAAAAAAAATTTTTTTCAACTTTTTTCAATTTTACCCCCGTGGGATATATATTCTACCCACACACATTTGGAACTCTCCTGGGGTACCCTCACACATATTATTCCCTCATTTAGTGGATATTTTCACAAAAAAGTGAAATTTTCAAAAATCCAGAAACTTGGCTGAAAAAGTCTAAATATCAAGGACTCAATGGGCGAACCGCTCTGGAACTGAAATCGGAACGCTCACTGACATTTCCCCTATCTGAAAGTCTGATAAACGGCGGAAAAATGAATAAGTCCAAAAGAAAAATTTTTTAAACTTTTTTCAATTTTACCCCCGTGGGATATATATTCTACCCACACACTTTTGGAACTCTCCTGGTGTACCCTCACACATATTATTCCCTCATTTAGTGGATATTTTCACAAAAAAGTGAAATTTTCAAAAATCCAGAAAATTGGCTGAAAATGACTAAATATCAAGGACTCAATGGTCGAATCGCTCTGGAACTGAAATCGGAACGCTCACTGACATTTCCCCTATCTGAAAGTCTGATAAACGTCGGAAAAATGAATAAGTCCAAAATAAAAAATTTTCAACTTTTTTCAATTTTACCCCTGTGGGATATATATTCTACCCACACACATTTGGAATTCTCCTGGGGTACCCTCACACATATTATTCCCTCATTTAGTGGATATTTTCACAAAAAGTGAAATTTTCAAAAATCCAGAAAATTGGCTGAAAATGACTAAATATCAAGGACTCGTTGGGCGAATCGCTCTGGAACTGAAATCGGAATGCTCACTGACATTTCCCCTATCTGAAAGTCTGATAAACGTCGGAAAAATGAATAAGTCCAAAAAAAAATTTTTTTCAACTTTTTTCAATTTTACCCCCGTGGGATATATATTCTACCGACACACATTTGGAACTCTCCTGGGGTACCCTCACACATATTATTCCCTCATTTAGTGGATATTTTCACAAAAAAGTGAAATTTTCAAAAATCCAGAAACTTGGCTGAAAAAGACTAAATATCAAGGACTCAATGGGCGAACCGCTCTGGAACTGAAATCGGAACGCTCACTGACATTTCCCCTATCTGAAAATCTGATAAACGGCGGAAAAATGAATAAGTCCAAAAGAAAAAATTTTTAAACTTTTTTCAATTTTACCCCCGTGGGATATATATTCTACCCACACACTTTTGGAACTCTCCTGGTGTACCCTCACACATATTATTCCCTCATTTAGTGGATATTTTCACAAAAAAGTGAAATTTTCAAAAATCCAGAAAATTGGCTGAAAATGACTAAATATCAAGGACTCATTGGGCGAATCGTTCTGGAACTGAAATCTGAACGCTCACTGACATTTCCCCTATCAGAAAGTCTGATAAACGCGGGAAAAATGACTAAGTCCAAAAAAAAAAAATGTTTCAATTTTTTTCAATTTTACCCCTGTGGGATATATATTCTACCCACACACATTTGGAACTCTCCTGGGGTACCCTCACACATATTATTCCCTCATTTAGTGGATATTTTCACAAAAAGTGAAATTTTCAAAAATCCAGAAAATTGGCTGAAAATGACTAAATATCAAGGACTCATTGGGCGAATCGCTCTGGAACTGAAATCGGAATGCTCACTGACATTTCCCCTATCTGAAAGTCTGATAAACGTCGGAAAAATGACTAAGTCCAAAAAAAAATTTTTTTCAACTTTTTTCAATTTTACCCCCGTGGGATATATATTCTACCCACACACATTTGGAACTCTCCTGGGGTACCCTCACACATATTACTCCCTCATTTAGTGGATATTTTCACAAAAAAGTGAAATTTTCAAAAATCCAGAAAATTGGCTGAAAATGACTAAATATCAAGGACTCAATGGGCGAACCGCTCTGGAACTGAAATCGGAACGCTCACTGACATTTCCCCTATCTGAAAGTCTGATAAACGGCGGAAAAATGAATAAGTCCAAAAGAAAAATTTTTTAAACTTTTTTCAATTTTACCCCCGTGGGATATATATTCTACCCACACACTTTTGGAACTCTCCTGGTGTACCCTCACACATATTATTCCCTCATTTAGTGGATATTTTCACAAAAAAGTGAAATTTTCAAAAATCCAGAAAATTGGCTGAAAATGACTAAATATCAAGGACTCATTGGATGAATCGTTCTGGAACTGAAATCTGAACGCTCACTGACATTTCCCCTATCAGAAAGTCTGATAAACGTGGGAAAAATGACTAAGTCTAAAAAAAAAAAAGTTTCAATTTTTTTCAATTTTACCCCTGTGGGATATATATTCTACCCACACACATTTGGAACTCTCCTGGGGTCCCCTCACACATATTATTCCCTCATTTAGTGGATATTTTCACAAAAAGTGAAATTTTCAAAAATCCAGAAAATTGGCTGAAAATGACTAAATATCATGGACTCATTTTGCGAATCGCTCTGGAACTGAAATCGGAATGCTCACTGACATTTCCCCTATCTGAAAGTCTGATAAACGGCGGAAAAATGAATAAGTCCAAAAAAAAAATTTTTAAAATTTTTTTCAATTTTACCCCCGTGGGATATATATTCTACCCACACACATTTGGAACTCTCCTGGTGTACCCTCACACATATTATTCCCTCATTTAGTGGATATTTTCACAAAAAAGTGAAATTTTCAAAAATCCAGAAAATTGGCTGAAAATGACTAAATATCAAGGATACATTGGGCGAATCATTCTGGAACTGAAATCTGAACGCTCACTGACATTTCCCCTATCAGAAAGTCTGATAAACGTTGGAAAAATGACTAAGTCCAAAAAAAAATTTTTTAAACTTTTTTCAATTTTACCCCCGTGGGATATATATTCTACCCACACACATTTGGAACTCTCCTGGGGTACCCTCACACATATTACTCCCTCATTTAGTGGATATTTTCACAAAAAAGTGAAATTTTCAAAAATCCAGAAAATTGGCTGAAAATGACTAAATATCAAGGACTCAATGGGCGAATCGCTCTGGAACTGAAATCGGAACGCTCACTGACATTTCCCCTATCTGAAAGTCTGATAAACGTCGGAAAAATGAATAAGTCCAAAATAAAAATTTTTCAACTTTTTTCAATTTTACCCCCATGGTATATATATTCTACCCACACACATTTGGAACTCTTCTGGGGTACCCTCAAACATATTATTCCCTCATTTAGTGGATATTTTCACAAATAAGTGAAATTTTCAAAAATCCAGAAAATTGGCTGAAAATGACTAAATATCAAGGACTCATTGGGCGAATCGCTCTGGAACTGAAATCGGAATGCTCACTGACATTTCCCCTATCTGAAAGTCTGATAAACGTCGGAAAAATGAATAAGTCCAAAAAAAAATTTTTTTCAACTTTTTTCAATTTTACCCCCGTGGGATATATATTCTACCCACACACATTTGGAACTCTTCTGGTGTACCCTCAAACATATTATTCCCTCATTTAGTGGATATTTTCACAAAAAAGTGAAATTTTCAAAAATCCAGAAACTTGGCTGAAAACGACTAAATATCAAGGACTCAATGGGTGAACCGCTCTGGAACTGAAATCGGAACGCTCACTGACATTTCCCCTATCTGAAAATCTGATAAACAGCGGAAAAATGAATAAGTCCAAAAGAAAAAATTTTTAAACTTTTTTCAATTTTACCCCCGTGGGATATATATTCTACCCACACACTTTTGGAACTCTCCTGGTGTACCCTCACACATATTATTCCCTCATTTAGTGGATATTTTCACAAAAAGTGAAATTTTCAAAAATCCAGAAAATTGGCTGAAAATGACTAAATATCAAGGACTCGTTGGGCAAATCGCTCTGGAACTGAAATCGGAATGCTCACTGACATTTCCCCTATCTGAAAGTCTGATAAACGTCGGAAAAATGAATAAGTCCAAAAAAAAATTTTTTTCAACTTTTTTCAATTTTACCCCCGTGGGATATATATTCTACCCACACACATTTTTAACTCTCCTGGGGTACCCTCACACATATTATTCCCTCATTTAGTGGATATTTTCACAAAAAAGTGAAATTTTCAAAAATCCAGAAACTTGGCTGAAAATGACTAAATATCAAGGACTCAATGGGCGAACCGCTCTGGAACTGAAATCGGAACGCTCACTGACATTTCCCCTATCTGAAAGTCTGATAAACGGCGGAAAAATGAATAAGTCCAAAAAAAAAATTTTTTAAACTTTTTTCAATTTTACCTCCGTGGGATATATATTCTACCCACACACTTTTGGAACTCTCCTGGTGTACCGTCACACATATTATTCCCTCATTTAGTGGATATTTTCACAAAAAAGTGAAATTTTCAAAAATCCAGAGAATTGGCTGAAAATGACTAAATATCAAGGACTCATTGGGCGAATCATTCTGGAACTGAAATCTGAACGCTCACTCACATTTCCCCTATCAGAAAGTCTGATAAACGTTGGAAAAATGACTAAGTCCAAAAAAAAATTTTTTAAACTTTTTTCAATTTTACCCCCGTGGGATATATATTCTACCCACACACATTTGGAACTCTCCTGGGGTACCCTCATACATATTACTCCCTCATTTAGTGGATATTTTCACAAAAAAGTGAAATTTTCAAAAATCCAGAAAATTGGCTGAAAATGACTAAATATCAAGGACTCAATGGTCGAATCGCTCTGGAACTGAAATCGGAACGCTCACTGACATTTCCCCTATCTGAAAGTCTGATAAACGTCGGAAAAATGAATAAGTCCAAAATAAAAATTTTTCAACTTTTTTCAATTTTACCCCAGTGGGATATATATTATACCCAAACACATTTGGAACTCTCCTGGGGTACCCTCACACATATTATTCCCTCATTTAGTGGATATTTTCACAAAAATGAAATTTTCAAAAATCCAGAAAATTGGCTGAAAATGACTAAATATCAAGGACTCATTGGGCGAATCGCTCTGGAACTGAAATCGGAACGCTCACTGACATTTCCCCTATCTGAAAGTCTGATAAACGTCGGAAAAATGAATAAGTCCAAAAAAAATTTTTTTTCAACTTTTTTCAATTTTACCCCCGTGGGATATATATTCTACCCACACACATTTGGAACTCTCCTGGTGTACCCTCACACATATTATTCCCTCATTTAGTGGATATTTTCACAAAAAAGTGAAATTTTCAAAAATCCAGAAAATTGGCTGAAAATGACTAAATATCAAGGACTCATTTTGCGAATCGCTCTGGAACTGAAATCGGAATGCTCACTGACATTTCCCCTATCTGAAAGTCTGATAAACGGCGGAAAAATGAATAAGTCCAAAAAAAAATTTTTTAAAATTTTTTTCAATTTTACCCCCGTGGGATATATATTCTACCCACACACATTTGGAACTCTCCTGGTGTACCCTCACACATATTATTCCCTCATTTAGTGGATATTTTCACAAAAAAGTGAAATTTTCAAAAATCCAGAAAATTGGCTGAAAATGACTAAATATCAAGGACTCGTTGGGCGAATCGCTCTGGAACTGAAATCGGAACGCTCACTGACATTTCCCCTATCTGAAAGTCTGATAAACGTCGGAAAAATGAATAAGTCCAAAAAAATATTTTTTTCAACTTTTTTCAATTTTACACCCGTGGGATATATATTCTACCCAAACACATTTGGAACTCTCCTGGGGTACCCTCACACATATTATTCCCTCATTTAGTGGATATTTTCACAAAAAAGTGAAATTTTAAAAAATCCAGAAACTTGGCTGAAAACGACTAAATATCAAGGACTCAATGGGCGAACTGCTCTGGAACTGAAATCGGAATGCTCACTGACATTTCCCCTATCTGAAAGTCTGATAAACGGCGGAAAAATGAATAAGTCCAAAAAAAAATTTTTTTCAACTTTTTTCAATTTTACACCCGTGGGATATATATTCTACCCACACACTTTTGGAACTCTCCTGGGGTACCCTCACACATATTATTCCCTCATTTAGTGGATATTTTCACAAAAAGTGAAATTTTCAAAAATCCAGAAAATTGGCTGAAAATGACTAAATATCAAGGACTCATTGGGCGAATCGCTCTGGAACTGAAATCGGAATGCTCACTGACATTTCCCCTATCTGAAAGTCTGATAAACGTCGGAAAAATGAATAAGTCCAAAAAAATATTTTTTTCAACTTTTTTCAATTTTACACCCGTGGGATATATATTCTACCCAAACACATTTGGAACTCTCCTGGGGTACCCTCACACATATTATTCCCTCATTTAGTGGATATTTTCACAAAAAAGTGAAATTTTAAAAAATCCAGAAACTTGGCTGAAAACGACTAAATATCAAGGACACAATGGGCGAACTGCTCTGGAACTGAAATCGGAATGCTCACTGACATTTCCCCTATCTGAAAGTCTGATAAACGGCGGAAAAATGAATAAGTCGAAAAAAAAAATTTTTTCAACTTTTTTCAATTTTACACCCGTGGGATATATATTCTACCCACACACTTTTGGAACTCTCCTGGGGTACCCTCACACATATTATTCCCTCATTTAGTGGATATTTTTACAAAAAGTGAAATTTTCAAAAATCCAGAAAATTGTGTGAAAACGACTAAATATCAAGGACTCATTGGGCAAATCGCTCTGGAACTGAAATCGGAACGTTCACTGACTTTTCCCTATCTGAAAGTCTGATAAACGGCGGAAAAATGAATAAGTCCAGAAAAAAAATTTTTTCAACTTTTTTCAATTTTACCCCCGTGGGATATATATTCTACTCACACACATTTGGAACTCTCCTGGGGTACCCTCACACATATTATTCAATCATTTAGTGGATATTTTCACAAAAAAGTGAAATTTTCAAAAATCCAGAAAATTGGCTGAAAATGACTAAATATCAAGGACTCGTTGGGCGAATCGCTCTGGAACTGAAATCGGAACGCTCACCGACATTTCCCCTATCTGAAAGTCTGATAAACACCGGAAAAATGACTAAGTCCAAAAAACAAAATTTTTCAATTGTTTTCAATTTTACCCCGGTGGGATATATATTCTACCCACACACATTTGGAACTCTCCTGGGGTACCCACACACATATTATTCCCTCATTTAGTGGATATTTTCACAAAAAAGTGAAATTTTCAAAAATCCAGAAACTTGGCTGAAAACGACTAAATATCAAGGACTCATTGGGCGAATCGCTTTGGAACTGAAATCGGAACGGTCACTGACATTTCCCCTATCTGATAGTCTGACAAACGGCGGAAAAATGAATAAGTCGAAAAAAAAAAATTTTTAAAACTTTTTTCAATTTTACCCCCGTGGGATATATATTCTACCCACACACATTTGCAAATCTCCTGGGGTTCCCTCACACATATTATTCCCTCATTTAGTGGATATTTTCACAAAAAAGTGAAATTTTCAAAAATCCAGAAAATTGGCTGAAAATGACTAAATATCAAGGACTCGTTGGGCGAATCGCTCTGGAACTGAAATCGGAACGCTCACTGACATTTCCCCTATCTGAAAGTCTGATAAACGTCAGAAAAATTAATAAGTCCAAAAAAAAATTTTTTTCAACTTTTTTCAATTTTACCCCCGTGGGATATATATTCTACCTACACACTTTTGGAACTCTCCTGGGGTACCCTCACACATATTATTCCCTCATTTAGTGGATATTTTCACAAAAAAGTGAAATTTTCAAAAATCCAGAAAATTGTGTGAAAACGACTAAATATCAAGGACTCATTGGGCAAATCGCTCTGGAACTGAAATCGGAACGTTCACTGACATTTCCCCTATCTGAAAGTCTGATAAACGGCGGAAAAATGAATAAGTCCAGAAAAAAATTTTTTTCAATTTTTTTCAATTTTACCCCCGTGGGATATATATTCTACCCACACACATTTGGTACTCTCCTGGGGTACCCTTACACATATTATTCCCTCATTTAGTGGATATTTTCACAAAAAAGTGAAATTTTCAAAAATCCAGAAAATTGGCTGAAAACGAATAAATATCAAGGACTCATTGGGTGAATCGCTCTGGAACTGAAATCGGAACGATCACTGACATTTGCCTTCCTGAAAGTCTGATAAACGCCGGAAAAATGACTTGGTCCAAAAAAAAAATTTTTTCAACTTTTTTCAGTTTTACCCCCGTGGGATATATATTCTACTCACACACATTTGGAACTCTCCTGGGGTACCCTCACACATATTATTCCCTCATTTAGTGGATATTTTCACAAATAAGTGAAATTTTCAAAAATCCAGAAAATTGGCTGAAAATGACTAAATATCAAGGACTCGTTGGGCGAATCGCTCTGGAACTGAAATCGGAACGCTCACTGACATTTCCCCTATCTGAAAGTCTGATAAACACCGGAAAAATGACTAAGTCCAAAAAACAAAATTTTTCAATTGTTTTCAATTTTACCCCGGTGGGATATATATTCTACCCACACACATTTGGAACTCTCCTGGGGTACCCACACACATATTATTCCCTCATTTAGTGGATATTTTCACAAAAAAGTGAAATTTTCAAAAATCCAGAAAATTGGCTGAAAATGACTAAATATCAAGGACTCGTTGGGCGAATCGCTCTGGAACTGAAATCGGAACGCTCACTGACATTTCCCCTATCAGAATGTCTGATAAACGCCGGAAAAATGACTAAGTAAAAAAAAAAAAATGTTTAAATTTTTTTCAATTTTACCCCCGTGGGATATATATTCTACCCACACACATTTGGTACTCTCCTGGGGTACCCTCACACATATTATTCCCTCATTTAGTGGATATTTTCACAAAAAAGTGAAATATTCCAAAATCCAGAAAATTGGCTGAAAACGACTAAATATCAAGGACTCATTGGGTGAATCGCTCTGGAACTGAAATCGGAACGATCACTGACATTTGCCTTTCTGAAAGTCTGATAAACGTCGGAAAAATGAATAAGTCCAAAAAAATATTTTTTTCAACTTTTTTCAATTTTACACCCGTGGGATATATATTCTACCCAAACACATTTGGAACTCTCCTGGGGTACCCTCACACATATTATTCCCTCATTTAGTGGATATTTTCACAAAAAAGTGAAATTTTAAAAAATCCAGAAACTTGGCTGAAAACGACTAAATATCAAGGACTCAATGGGCGAACTGCTCTGGAACTGAAATTGGAACGCTCACTGACATTTCCCCTGTCTGAAAGTCTGATAAACGGCGGAAAAATGAATAAGTCCAAAAAAAAAATTTTTTCAACTTTTTTCAATTTTACACCCGTGGGATATATATTCTACCCACACACTTTTGGAACTCTCCTGGGGTACCCTCACACATATTATTCCCTCATTTAGTGGATATTTTCACAAAAAGTGAAATTTTCAAAAATCCAGAAAATTGGCTGAAAATGACTAAATATCAAGGACTCGTTGGGCAAATCGCTCTGGAACTGAAATCGGAACGCTCACTGACATTTCCCCTATCTGAAAGTCTGATAAACGTTGGAAAAATGACTAAGTCCAAAAAAAAAATTTTTCAACTTTTTTCAATTTTACCCCCGTGGGATATATATTCTACCCACACACATTTGGAACTCTCCTGGGGTACCCTCACACATATTATTCCCTCATTTAGTGGATATTTTCACAAAAAAGTGAAATTTTCAAAAATCCAGAAAATTGGCTGAAAATGACTAAATATCAAGGACTCGTTGGGCGAATCGCTCTGGAACTGAAATCGGAACGCTCACTGACATTTCCCCTATCTGAAAGTCTGATAAACGTCAGAAAAATTAATAAGTCCAAAAAAAAATTTTTTTCAACTTTTTTCAATTTTACCCCCGTGGGATATATATTCTACCCACACACATTTGGAACTCTCCTGGGGTACCCTCACACATATTATTCCCTCATTTAGTGGATATTTTCACAAAAAAGTGAAATTTTCAAAAATCCAAAAAATTGGCTGAAAATGACTAAATATCAAGGACTCATTGGGCGAATCGTTCTGGAACTGAAATCGGAACGCTCACTGACATTTCCCCTATCAGAATGTCTGATAAACGCCGGAAAAATGACTAAGTAAAAAAAAAAAAATGTTTAAATTTTTTTCAATTTTACCCCCGTGGGATATATATTCTACCCACACACATTTGGTACTCTCCTGGGGTACCCTCACACATATTATTCCCTCATTTAGTGGATATTTTCACAAAAAAGTGAAATATTCCAAAATCCAGAAAATTGGCTGAAAACGACTAAATATCAAGGACTCATTGGGTGAATCGCTCTGGAACTGAAATCGGAACGATCACTGACATTTGCCTTTCTGAAAGTCTGATAAACGTCGGAAAAATGAATAAGTCCAAAAAAATATTTTTTTCAACTTTTTTCAATTTTACACCCGTGGGATATATATTCTACCCAAACACATTTGGAACTCTCCTGGGGTACCCTCACACATATTATTCCCTCATTTAGTGGATATTTTCACAAAAAAGTGAAATTTTAAAAAATCCAGAAACTTGGCTGAAAACGACTAAATATCAAGGACTCAATGGGCGAACTGCTCTGGAACTGAAATCGGAACGCTCACTGACATTTCCCCTGTCTGAAAGTCTGATAAACGGCGGAAAAATGAATAAGTCCAAAAAAAAAATTTTTTCAACTTTTTTCAATTTTACACCCGTGGGATATATATTCTACCCACACACTTTTGGAACTCTCCTGGGGTACCCTCACACATATTATTCCCTCATTTAGTGGATATTTTCACAAAAAGTGAAATTTTCAAAAATCCAGAAAATTGGCTGAAAATGACTAAATATCAAGGACTCATTGGGCAAATCGCTCTGGAACTGAAATCGGAACGCTCACTGACATTTCCCCTATCTGAAAGTCTGATAAACGTTGGAAAAATGACTAAGTCCAAAAAAAAAATTTTTCAACTTTTTTCAATTTTACCCCCGTGGGATGTATATTCTACCCACACACATTTGGAACTCTCCTGGGGTACCCTCACACATATTATTCCCTCATTTAGTGGATATTTTCACAAAAAAGTGAAATTTTCAAAAATCCAGAAACTTGGCTGAAAACAACTAAATATCAAGGACTCAATGGGCGAACCGCTCTGGAACTGAAATCTGAACGCTCACTGACATTTCACCTATCAGAAAGTCTGATAAACGCCGGAAAAATGACTAAGTCCAAAAAAAAAAAATGTTTCAATTTTTTCCAATTTTACCCCCGAGGGATATATATTCTACCCACACACATTTGGAACTCTTCTGGGGTACCCTCAAACATATTATTCCCTCATTTAGTGGATATTTTCACAAAAAAGTGAAATTTTCAAAAATCCAGAAACTTGGCTGAAAACGACTAAATATCAAGGACTCAATGGGCGAACTGCTCTGGAACTGAAATCGGAACGCTCACTGACATTTCCCCTATCTGAAAGTCTGATAAACGTCGGAAAAATGAATAAGTCCAAAAAAAAATTTTTTTCAACTTTTTTCAATTTTACCCCCGTGGGATATATATTCTACCTACACACTTTTGGAACTCTCCTGGGGTACCCTCACACATATTATTCCCTCATTTAGTGGATATTTTCACAAAAAAGTGAAATTTTCAAAAATCCAGAAAATTGTGTGAAAACGACTAAATATCAAGGACTCGTTGGGCGAAGCGCTCTGGAACTGAAATCGGAACGCTCACTGACATTTCCCCTATCTGAAAGTCTGACAAACGGCGGAAAAATGAATAAGTCGAAAAAAAAAATTTTTCAAACTTTTTTCAATTTTACCCCGGTGGGATATATATTCTACCCACACACATTTGGAAATCTCCTGGGGTACCCTCACACATATTATTCCCTCATTTAGTGGATATTTTCACAAAAAAGTGAAATTTTCAAAAATCTAGAAAATTGGGTGAAAATGACTAAATATCAAGGACTCATTCGGCGAATCGCTCTGGAACGGAAATCGGAACACTCACTGACATTTCCCCTATCTGAAAGTCTGATAAACGGCGGAAAAATGAATAAGTCGAAAAAAAAAATTTTTAAACTTTTTTCAATTTTACCCCCGTGGGATATTTATTCTACCCACACACATTTGGAACTCTCCTGGGGTACCCTCACACATATTATTCCCTCAATTAGTGGATATTTTCACAAAAAAGTGAAATTTTCAAAAATCCAGAGAATTGGCTGAAAACGACTAAATATCAAGGACTCATTCGGCGAATCGCTCTGGAACTGAAACCGGAATGCTCACTGACATTTCCCCTATCTGAAAGTCTGATGAACGCCGGAAAAATGAATAAGTCCAAAGAAAAAATTTTTTCAACTTTTTTCAATTTTACCCCCGTGGGATATATATTCTACCCACACACATTTGGAAATCTCCTGGGGTACCCTCACACATATTATTCCCTCATTTAGTGGATATTTTCACAAAAAAGTGAAATCTTCAAAAATCCAGAAAATTGGCTGAAAATGACTAAATATCAAGGACTCGTTGGGCGAATCGCTCTGGAACTGAAATCGGAAAGCTCACTGACATTTCCCCTATCTGAAAGTCTGATAAACGCCGGAAAAATGACTAAGTAAAAAAAAAAAAACTTTTCAATTTTTTTCAATTTTACCCCCGTGGGATATATATTCTACCCACACACATTTGGAACTCTCCTGGGGTACCCTCACACATATTATTCCCTCATTTAGTGGTTATTTTCACAAAAAAGGGAAATTTTCAAAAATCCAGAAAATTGGCTGAAAATGACTAAATATCAAGGACTCGTTGGACGAACCGCTCTGGAACTGAAATTGGAACGCTCACTGACATTTTCCCTATCTGAAAGTCTGATAAACGCCGGAAAAATAACTAAGTCCAAAAAACAAAATTTTTCAATTTTTTTCAATTTTACCCCGGTGGGATATATATTCTACCCACACACATTTGGAAATCTCCTGGGGTACCCTCACACATATTATTCCCTCATTTAGTGGATATTTTCACAAAAAAGTGAAATTTTCAAAAATCCAGAAAATTAGCTGAAAATGACTAAATATCAAGGACTCGTTGGGCGAAGCGCTCTGGAACTGAAATCGGAACGCTCACTGATATTTCCCCTATCTGAAAGTCTGACAAACGGCGGAAAAATGAATACGTCGAAAAAAAAAATGTTTCAAACTTTTTTCAATTTTACCCCGGTGGGATATATATTCTACCCACACACATTTGGAAATCTCCTGGGGTACCCTCACACATATTATTCCCTCATTTAGTGGATATTTTCACAAAAAAGTGAAATTTTCAAAAATCCAGAAAATTGGGTGAAAATGACTAAATATCAAGGACTCATTCGGCGAATCGCTCTGGAACTGAAATCGGAACACTCACTGACATTTCCCCTATCTGAAAGTCTGATAAACGGCGGAAAAATGAATAAGTCCAAAAAAAAATATTTTTTAAACTTTTTTCAATTTTACCCCCGTGGGATATTTATTCTACCCACACACATTTGGAACTCTCCTGGGGTACCCTCACACATATTATTCCCTCAATTAGTGGATATTTTCACAAAAAAGTGAAATTTTCAAAAATCCAGAGAATTGGCTGAAAACGACTAAATATCAAGGACTCATTCGGCGAATCGCTCTGGAACTGAAACCGGAATGCTCACTGACATTTCCCCTATCTGAAAGTCTGATGAACGCCGGAAAAATGAATAAGTCCAAAGAAAAATTTTTTTCAACTTTTTTCAATTTTACCCCCGTGGGATATATATTCTATCCACACACATTTGGAAATCTCCTGGGGTACCCTCACACATATTATTCCCTCATTTAGTGGATATTTTCACAAAAAAGTGAAATCTTCAAAAATCCAGAAAATTGGCTGAAAATTACTAAATATCAAGGACTCGTTGGGCGAATCGCTCTGGAACTGAAATCGGAAAGCTCACTGACATTTCCCCTATCTGAAAGTCTGATAAACGCCGGAAAAATGACTAAGTCAAAAAAAAAAAACTTTTCAATTTTTTTCAATTTTACCCGCGTGGGATATATATTCTACCCACACACATTTGGAACTCTCCTGGGGTGCCCTCACACATATTATTCCCTCATTTAGTGGTTATTTTCACAAAAAAGGGAAATTTTCAAAAATCCAGAAAATTGGCTGAAAACGACTAAATATCAAGGACTCAATGGGCGAATCGCTCTGGAACTGAAACCGGAATGCTCACTGACATTTCCCCTATCTGAAAGTCTGATGAACGCCGGAAAAATGAATAAGTCCAAAGAAAAAATTTTTTCAACTTTTTTCAATTTTACCCCCGTGGGATATATATTCTACCCACACACATTTGGAAATCTCCTGGGGTACCCTCACACATATTATTCCCTCATTTAGTGGATATTTTCACAAAAAAGTGAAATTTTCAAAAATCCAGAGAATTGGCTGAAAACGACTAAATATCAAGGACTCATTCGGCGAATCACTCTGGAACTGAAACCGGAATGCTCACTGACATTTCCCCTATCTGAAAGTCTGATAAACGCCGGAAAAATGAATAAGTCCAAAGAAAAAATTTTTTCAACTTTTTTCAATTTTACCCCCGTGGGATATATATTCTACCCACACACATTTGGAAATCTCCTGGGGCACCCTCACACATATTATTCCCTCATTTAGTGGATATTTTCACAAAAAAGTGAAATCTTCAAAAACCAGAAAATTGGCTGAAAATGACTAAATATCAAGGACTCGTTGGGCGAATCGCTCTGGAACTGAAATCGGAAAGCTCACTGACATTTCCCCTATCTGAAAGTCTGATAAACGCCGGAAAAATGACTAAGTAAAAAAAAAAAAACTTTTCAATTTTTTTCAATTTTACCCCCGTGGGATATATATTCTACCCACACACATTTGGAACTCTCCTGGGGTGCCATCACACATATTATTCCCTCATTTAGTGGTTATTTTCACAAAAAAGGGAAATTTTCAAAAATCCAGAAAATTGGCTGAAAACGACTAAATATCAAGGACTCGTTGGGCGAATCGCTCTGGAACTGAAATCGGAACGCTCACTGACATTTTCCCTATCTGAAAGTCTGATAAACGCCGGAAAAATAACTAAGTCCAAAAAACAAAATTTTTCAATTTTTTTCAATTTTACCCCCGTGGGATATATATTCTACCCACACACATTTGGAACTCTCCTGGGGTACCCTCACACATATTATTCCCTCATTTAGTGGATATTTTCACAAAAAAGTGAAATTTTCAAAAATCCAGAAAATTAGCTGAAAATGACTAAATATCAAGGACTCGTTGGGCGAAGCGCTCTGGAACTGAAATCGGAACGCTCACTGACATTTCCCCTATCTGAAAGTCTGACAAACGGCGGAAAAATGAATAAGTCGAAAAAAAAAATTTTTCAAACTTTTTTCAATTTTACCCCGGTGGGATATATATTCTACGCACACACATTTGGAAATCTCCTGGGGTACCCTCACACATATTATTCCCTCATTTAGTGGATATTTTCACAAAAAAGTGAAATTTTCAAAAATCCAGAAAATTGGGTGAAAATGACTAAATATCAAGGACTCATTCGGCGAATCGCTCTGGAACGGAAATCGGAACACTCACTGACATTTCCCCTATCTGAAAGTCTGATAAACGGCGGAAAAATGAATAAGTCGAAAAAAAAAATTTTTAAACTTTTTTCAATTTTACCCCCGTGGGATATTTATTCTACCCACACACATTTGGAACTCTCCTGGGGTACCCTCACACATATTATTCCCTCAATTAGTGGATATTTTCACAAAAAAGTGAAATTTTCAAAAATCCAGAGAATTGGCTGAAAACGACTAAATATCAAGGACTCATTCGGCGAATCGCTCTGGAACTGAAACCGGAATGCTCACTGACATTTCCCCTATCTGAAAGTCTGATGAACGCCGGAAAAATGAATAAGTCCAAAGAAAAAATTTTTTCAACTTTTTTCAATTTTACCCCCGTGGGATATATATTCTACCCACACACATTTGGAACTCTCCTGGGGTACCCTCACACATATTATTCCCTCATTTAGTGGATATTTTCACAAAAAAGTGAAATTTTCAAAAATCCAGAAAATTGGCTGAAAATGACTAAATATCAAGGACTCGTTGGGCGAATCGCTCTGGAACTAAAATCGGAACGCTCACTGACATTTCCCCTATCTGAAAGTCTGATAAACGCCGGAAAAATGACTAAGTCCAAAAAAAAAATTTTTCAATTTTTTTCAATTTTACCCCCGTGGGATATATATTCTACCCACACACATTTGGAAATCTCCTGGGGTACCCTCACACATATTATTCCCTCATTTAGTGGATATTTTCACAAAAAAGTGAAATTTTCAAAAATCTAGAAAATTTGCTGAAAACGACTAAATATCAAGGACTCATTCGGCGAATCGCTGTGGAACTGAAATCGGAATGCTCACTGACATTTCCCCTATCTGAAAGTCTAATAAACGATAAAAAATGACTAAGTCCAAAAAAAAATTTTTTTAAACTTTTTTCAATTTTACCCCCGTGGGATATATATTCTACCCACACACATTTTGAAATCTCCTGTGGTACCCTCACACATATTATTCCCTCATTTAGTGGATATTTTCACAAAAAAGTGAAATTTTCAAAAATCCAGAAAATTGGCTGAAAACGAATAAATATCAAGGACTCAATCCGCGAATCGCTCTGGAACTGAAATTGGAATGCTCACTGACATTTCCCCTATCTGAAAGTCTGCTAAACACCGGAAAAATGACTAAGTCCAAAAAAAAATGTTTTTAAACTTTTTTCAATTTTACCCCCGTGGAATATATATTCTACCCACACACATTTGGATCTCTCCTGGGGTACCCTCACACATATTATTTCCTCATTTAGTGGATATTTTCACAAAAAAGTGAAATTTTCAAAAATCCAAAATATTGGCTGAAAACAACTAAATATCAAGGACTCATTGGGCAAATCGCTCTGGAACTGAAATCGGAATGCTCACTGACATTTCCCCTATCTGAAAGTCTGATAAATGTCAGAAAAATGACTGTCCAAAAAAAAATTTTTTTTCAACTTTTTTCAATTTTACCCCCGTGGGATATATATTCTACCCACACACATTTGGAACTCTCCTGGGGTACTCTCACACATATTATTCCATCATTTACTGGATATTTTCACAAAAAAGTGAAATTTTCAAAAATCCAGAAAATTGGCTGAAAACGACTAAATATCAAAGTCTCATTGGGCGAATCACTCTGGAACTGAAATCGGAATGCTCACTGACATTTGACCTATCTGAAAGTCTGATAAATGTCGGAAAAATGACTGTCCAAAAAAAAAATTTTTTTCAACTTTTTTTCAATTTTACCCCCGTGGGATATATATTCTACCCACACACATTTTGAACTCTCCTGGGGTACCCTCACACATATTGTTCCCTCATTTAGTGGATATATTCACAAAAAAGTGAAATTTTCAAAAATCCAAAATATTGACTGAAAACAACTAAATATCAAGGACTCATTGGGCAAATCGCTCTGGAACTGAAATCGGAACGCTCACTGACATTTGACCTATTTGAAAGTCTGATAAATGTCGGAAAAATGACTGTCCAAAAAAAAAATTTTTTTCAACTTTTTTCAATTTTACCCCCGTGGGATATATATTCTACCCACAGACATTTGGAACTCTCCTGGGGTACCCTCACACATATTATTCCCTCATTTAGTGGATATTTTCACCAAAAAGTGACATTTTCAAAAATCTAGAAAATTGGCTGAAAACGAATACATATCAAGGATTCAATGGGCGAATCATTTTGGAACTGAAATCGGAATGCTCACTGATATTTCCCCTATCTGAAAGTCTGAAAAACGCCGGAAAAATGACTAAGTCCAAAAAAAGAAATTTTTCAATTTTTTTCAATTTTACTCCCGTGGGATATATATTCTACCCACACACATTTGGAACTCTCCTGGGGTACCCTCACACATATTATTCCCTCATTTAGTGGATATTTTCACAAAAAAGTGAAATTTTCAAAAATCCAGAAAATTAGCTGAAAATGACTAAATATCAAGGACTCGTTGGGCGAAGCGCTCTGGAACTGAAATCGGAACGCTCACTGACATTTCCCCTATCTGAAAGTCTGACAAACGGCGGAAAAATGAATACGTCGAAAAAAAAAATTTTTCAAACTTTTTTCAATTTTACCCCGGTGGGATGTATATTCTACCCACACACATTTGGAAATCTCCTGGGGTACCCTCACACATATTATTCCCTCATTTAGTGGATATTTTCACAAAAAAGTGAAATTTTCAAAAATCCAGAAAATTGGGTGAAAATGACTAAATATCAAGGACTCATTCGGCGAATCGCTCTGGAACTGAAATCGGAACACTCACTGACATTTCCCCTATCTGAAAGTCTGATAAACGGCGGAAAAATGAATAAGTCCAAAAAAAAAATTTTTTAAACTTTTTTCAATTTTACCCCCGTGGGATATATATTCTACCCACACACATTTGGAACTATCCTGGGGTACCCTCACACATATTATTCCCTCAATTAGTGGATATTTTCACAAAAAAGTTAAATTTTCAAAAATCCAGAAAATTGGCTGAAAACGACTAAATATCAAGGACTCATTGGGCGAATCGCTCTGGAACTGAAATTGGAACGCTCACTGACATTTCCCCTCTCTGAAAGTCTGATAAACGGCGGAAAAATGAATAAGTCCAAAAAAAAAATTTTTTAAACTTTTTTCAATTTTACCCCCGTGGGATATTTATTCTACCCACACACATTTGGAACTCTCCTGGGGTACCCTCACACATATTATTCCCTCATTTAGTGGATATTTTCACAAAAAAGTGAAATCTTCAAAAATCCAGAAAATTGGCTGAAAATGACTAAATATCAAGGACTCGTTGGGCGAATCGCTCTGGAACTGAAATCGGAACGCTCACTGACATTTCCCCTATCTGAAAGTCTGATAAACGCCGGAAAAATGACTAAGTCCAAAAAAAAAAATTTTTCAATTTTTTTCAATTTTACCCCCGTGGGATATATATTCTACCCACACACATTTGGAAATCTCCTGGGGTACCCTCACACATATTATTCCCTCATTTAGTGGATATTTTCACAAAAAAGTGAAATTTTCAAAAATCCAGAAAATTGGCTGAAAACGACTAAATATCAAGGACTCATTCGGCGAATCGCTCTGGAACTGAAATCGGAATGCTCACTGACATTTCCCCTATCTGAAAGTCTGATAAACGCCGGAAAAATGAATAAGTCCAAATAAAAATTTTTTTCAACTTTTTTCAATTTTACCCCCGTGGGATATATATTCTACCCACACACATTTGGAAATCTCCTGGGGTACCCTCACACATATTATTCCCTCATTTTGTGGATATTTTCACAAAAAAGTGAAATTTTCAAAAATCCAGAAAATTGGCTGAAAATGACTAAATATCAAGGACTCGTTGGGCGAATCGCTCTGGAACTAAAATCGGAACGCTCACTGACATTTCCCCTATCTGAAAGTCTGATAAACGCCGGAAAAATGACTAAGTCCAAAAAAAAAAATTTTTCTATTTTTTTCAATTTTACCCCCGTGGGATATATATTCTACCCACACACATTTGGAAATCTCCTGGGGTACCCTCACACATATTATTCCCTCATTTAGTGGATATTTTCACAAAAAAGTGAAATTTTCAAAAATCTAGAAAATTTGCTGAAAACGACTAAATATCAAGGACTCATTCGGCGAATCGCTGTGGAACTGAAATCGGAATGCTCACTGACATTTCCCCTATCTGAAAGTCTAATAAACGATAAAAAATGACTAAGTCCAAAAAAAAATTTTTTTAAACTTTTTTCAATTTTACCCCCGTGGGATATATATTCTACCCACACACATTTTGAAATCTCCTGTGGTACCCTCACACATATTATTCCCTCATTTAGTGGATATTTTCACAAAAAAGTGAAATTTTCAAAAATCCAGAAAATTGGCTGAAAACGAATAAATATCAAGGACTCAATCGGCGAATCGCTCTGGAACTGAAATTGGAATGCTCACTGACATTTCCCCTATCTGAAAGTCTGATAAACGCCGGAAAAATGACTAAGTCCAAAAAAAATTTTTTAAAACTTTTTTCAATTTTACCCACGTGGGATATATATTCTACCCACACACATTTGGATCTCTCCTGGGGTACCCTCACACATATTATTCCCTCATTTAGTGGATATTTTCACAAAAAAGTGAAATTTTCAAAAAGCCAGAAAATTGGCTGAAAATGACGAAATATCAAGGACTCATTGGGCGAATCGCTCTGGAACTGAAATCGGAACGATCACTGACATTTGCCTATCTGAAAGTCTGCTAAACACCGGAAAAATGACTAAGTCCAAAAAAAAATGTTTTTAAACTTTTTTCAATTTTACCCCCGTGGAATATATATTCTACCCACACACATTTGGATCTCTCCTGGGTTACCCTCACACATATTATTTCCTCATTTAGTGGATATTTTCACAAAAAAGTGAAATTTTCAAAAATCAAGATAATTGGCTGAAAACGACTAAATATAAAGGAGTCATTGGGCGAATCGCTCTGGAACTGAAATCGGAACGCTCACTGACATTTGCCCTATCTGAAAGTCTGAGAAACTTTGGAAAAATGACTAAGTCCCAAAAAAATTTTTTTAAAACTTTTTTCAATTTTACCCTCGTGAGATATATATTCTACCCACACACATTTGGAAGTCTCCCGGGGTACCCTCACACATATTATTCCCTCATTTAATGGATATTTTCACAAAAAAGTGAAATTTTCAAAAATCCAGAAAATTGGCTGAAAACGACTAAATATCACAGACTCATTGGGCGAATCACTCCGGAACTGAAATAGGAACGCTCACTGACATTTGCCTATCTGAAAGTCTGATAAACGCCGGAAAAATGACTAAGTCCAAAAAAAAAATTTTTTCAACTTTTTTCAATTTTACCCCCGTGGGATATATATTCTACCCACACACATTTGGAAGTCTCCTGGGGTACCCTCACACATATTATTCCCTCATTTAGTGGATATTTTCACAAAAAAGTGAAATTTTCAAAAATCAAGAAAATTGGCTGAAAACGACTAAATATCAAGGACTCATTGGGCGAATCACTCTGGAACTGAAATCGGAACGCTCACTGACATTTCCCCTATCTGAAAATCTGATAAACGTCGGAAAAATGAAGAAGTCCAAAAAAAAATTTTTTTCAACTTTTTTCAATTTTACCCCCGTGGGATATATATTCTACCCACACACATTTGGAACTCTCCTGGGGTACCCTCACACATATTATCCCTCATTTAGTGGATATGTTCACAAAAAAGTGTAATTTTCAAAAATCCAAAATATTGGCTGAAAACAACTAAATATCAAGGACTCATTGGGCAAATCGCTCTGGAACTGAAATCGGAATGCTCACTGACATTTCCCCTATCTGAAAGTCTGACAAACGTTGGAAAAATGACAGTCAAAAAAAAATTTTTTTCAACTTTCTTCAATTTTACCCCCGTGGGATATATATTCTACCCACACACATTTGGAACTCTCCTGGGGTACCCTCACACATATTATTCCCTCATTTAGTGGATATTTTCACAAAAAAGTGAAATTTCCAAAAATCCAGAAAATTGGCTGAAAATGACTAAATATCAAGGATTCAATGGGCGAATCGTTTTGGACCTGAAATCGGAATGCTCACTGATATTTCCCCTATCTGAAAGTCTGCCAAACGTTGGAAAAATGACAGTCAAAAAAAAAATTTTTTTAAACTTTTTTCAATTTTACCACCGTGGGATATATATTCTACCCACACACATTTGGAACTCTCCTGGGGTACCCTCACCCATATTATTCCCTCATTTACTGGATATTTTCACAAAAAAGTGAAATTTTTAAAAATCCAAAATATTGGCTGAAAACGACTAAATATCAAGGAATCATTGGGCAAATCGCTCTAGAACTGAAATTGGAATGCTCACTGACATTTCCATTATCTGAAAGTCTGACAAACGTTGGAAAAAGGACTGAGTCAAAAAAAAATTTTTTTTAAACTTTTTTCAATTTTACCCCCGTGGGATATATATTCTACCCACACACATTTGGAACTCTCCTGGGGTACCCTCACACATATTATTCCCTCATTTAGTGGATATTTTCACAAAAAAGTGACATTTTCAAAAATCCAGAAAATTGGCTGAAAACGAATATCAAGGACTCATTGGGCGAATCGCTCTGGAACTGAAATCGGAACACTCACTGACATTTCGCTTATCTGAAAGTCTGATAAACGCCGGAAAAAGGACTAAGTCCAAAAAAAGAAATTTTTAAATTTTTTTCAATTTTACTCCCGTGGGATATATATTCTACCCACACACATTTGGAACTCTTCTGGGGTACCCTCACACATATAATTCCCTCAATTAGTGGATATTTTCACAAAAAAGTGAAATTTTCAAAAATCCAGAAATTTGGCTGAAAACGACTAAATATCAAGGACTCATTGGGTGAATGGCTCTGGAACTGAAATCGGAATGCTCACTGACATTTCCCCTATCTGAAAGTCTGATAAACGTTGGAAAAATGACTGAGTCAAAAAAAAATTTTTTTTCAACTTTTTTCAATTTTACCCCCGTGGGATATATGTTCTACTCACACACATTTGGAACTCTCCTGGGGTGCCCTCACACATATTATTCCCTCATTTAGTGGATATTTTCACAAAAAAGTGAAATTTTCAAAAATCCAGAAAATTGGCTGAAAACTACTAATTATCAAGGACTCATTGGGCTAATCGCTCTGGAACTGAAATCGGAACGCTCACTGTTATTTCCCCTTTCTGAAAGTCTGATAAATGTCGTAAAAATGAATAAGTCCAAAAATATATTTTTTTTAACTTTTTTCAATTTTACCCCAGTAGGATATATATTCTACCCACACACATTTGGAACTCTCCTGGGGTACCCTCACACATATTATTCCCTCATTTAGTGGATATTTTCACAAAAAAGTGAAATTTTCAAAAATCCAGAAAATTGGCTGAAAATGACTAAATATCAAGGATTCAATGGGCGAATCGTTTTGGAACTGAAATCGGAATGCTCACTGATATTTCCCCTATCTGAAAGTCTGATAAACGTCGTAAAAATGAATAAGTCCAACAAAAAATTTTTTTCAACTTTTTTCAATTTTACCCCCGTGGGATGTACATTCTACCCACACACATTTGAAACTCTCCTGGGGTACTCTCACATATATTATTCACTCATTTAGTGGATATTTTCACAAAAAAGTGAAATTTTCAAAAATCCAGAAAATTGGCTGAAAACGACTAAATATCAAGGTCTCATTGGTCGAATCGCTCTGGAACTGAAATCGGAACGCTCACTGACATTTGACCTATGTGAAAGTCTGATAAATGACGGAAAAATGACTATGTCCAAAAAAAATTTTTTTTCAACTTTTTTCAATTTTACCCCCGTGGGATATATATTCTACCCACACACATTTTGAACTCTCCTGGGGTACCGTCACACATATTATTCCCTCATTTAGTGGATATTTTCACAAAAAAGTGAAATTTTCAAAAATCTAAAATATTGGCTGAAAACAACTAAATATCAAGGACTCATTGGGCAAATCGCTCTGGAACTGAAATCGGAATGCTCACTGACATTTCCCCTATCTGAAAGTCTGCCAAACGTTGGAAAAATGACAGTCAAAAAAAAATTTTTTTTAAACCTTTTTCAATTTTACCACCGTGGGATATATATTCTACCCACAAGCATTTGGAACTCTCCTGGGGTACCCTCACACATATTATTCCCTCATTTAGTGGATATTTTCACAAAAAAGTGAAATTTCCAAAAATCCAGAAAATTGGCTGAAAATGACTAAATATCAAGGACTCATTGGGCGAATCGTTTTGGAACTGAAATCGGAATGCTCACTGACATTTCCCCAATCTGAAAGTCTGATAAACGTCGTAAAAATGAATAAGTCAAACAAAAAATTTTTTTCAACTTTTTTCAATTTTACCCCCGTGGGATATATATTCTACCCACACACATTTGGAACTCTCCTGGGGTACTCTCACATATATTATTCCCTCATTTAGTGGATATTTTCACAAAAAAGTGAAATTTTCAAAAATCCAGAAAATTGGCTGAAAACGACTAAATATCAAGGTCTCTTTGGGCGAATCACTCTGGAACTGAAATCGGAACGCTCACTGACATTTCCCCTTTCTGAAAGTCTGATAAATGACGGAAAAATGACTATGTCCAAAAAAAAATTTTTTTTAACTTTTTTCAATTTTACCCCCGTAGGATATATATTCTACCCACACACATTTGCAACTCTCCTGGGGTACCCTCACACATATTATTCCCTCATTTAGTGGATATTTTCACAAAAAAGTGAAATTTTCAAAAATCCAGAAAATTGGCTGAAAATGACTAAATATCAAGGATTCAATGGGCGAATCGTTTTGGAACTGAAATCGGAATGCTCACTGATATTTCCCCTATCTGAAAGTCTGATAAACGTCGTAAAAATGAATAAGTCCAACAAAAAATTTTTTTCAACTTTTTTCAATTTTACCTCCGTGGGATATATATTCTACCCACACACATTTGGAACTCTCCTGGGGTACCCTCACACATATTATTCCCTCATTTAGTGGATATTTTCACAAAAAAGTGAAATTTTCAAAAACCCAAAATATTGTCTGAAAACGACTAAATATCAAGGACTCATTGGGCAAATCGCTCTGGAACTGAAATCGGAATGCTCACTGACATTTCCCCTATCTGAAAGTCTGCCAAACATTGGAAAAATGACTGAGTCAAAAAAAAATTTTTTTCAACTTTTTTCAATTTTACCCCCGTGGGATATATATTCTACCCACACACATTTGGAACTCTTCTGGGGTACCCTCACATATATTATTCCCTCATTTAGTGGATATTTTCACAAAAAAGTGAAATTTTCAAAAATCCAGAAAATTGGCTGAAAACGACTAAATATCAAGGACTCATTGGGCAAATCGCTCTGGAACTGAAATCGGAACGCTCACTGACATTTCCCCTATCTGAAAGTCTGATAAACACCGGAAAAATGACTAAGTCCAAAAAAAATTTTTTTTCAACTTTTTTCAATTTTACCCCCGTGGGATATATATTCTACCCACACACATTTGGAACTCTCCTGGGGTACCCTCACACATATTATTCCCTCATTTAGTGGATATTTTCACAAAAAAGTGAAATTTTCTAAAATCCAGAAAATTGGCTGAAAACGACTAAATATCAAGGACTCATTGGGCGAATCGCTCTGGAACTGAAATCTGAACGCTCACTGACATTTGACCTATCTGAAAGTCTGATAAACGACGGAAAAATGACTATGTCCAAAAAAAAAAAATTTTTAAACTTTTTTCAATTTTACCCCCGTGGGATATATATTCTACCCACACACATTTGGAACTCTCCTGGGGTACCCTCACACATATTATTCCCTCATTTAGTGGATATTTTCACAACAAAGTGAAATTTTCAAAAATCAAGAATATTGGCTGAAAACGACTAAATATCAAGGTCTCATTGGGCGAATTGCTCTGGAACTGAAATCGGAACGCTCACTGACATTTCCCCTATCTGAAAGTCTGATAAACGCCGGAAAAATGACTAAGTCCAAAAAAAATTTTTTAAAACTTTTTTCAATTTTACCCACGTGGGATATATATTCTACCCACACACATTTGGATCTCTCCTGGGGTACCCTCACACATATTATTCCCTCATTTAGTGGATATTTTCACAAAAAAGTGAAATTTTCAAAAAGCCAGAAAATTGGCTGAAAATGACTAAATATCAAGGACTCATTGGGCGAATCGCTCTGGAACTGAAATCGGAACGATCACTGACATTTGCCTATCTGAAAGTCTGCTAAACACCGGAAAAATGACTAAGTCCAAAAAAAAATGTTTTTAAACTTTTTTCAATTTTACCCCCGTGGAATATATATTCTACCCACACACATTTGGATCTCTCCTGGGTTACCCTCACACATATTATTTCCTCATTTAGTGGATATTTTCACAAAAAAGTGAAATTTTCAAAAATCAAGATAATTGGCTGAAAACGACTAAATATAAAGGAGTCATTGGGCGAATCGCTCTGGAACTGAAATCGGAACGCTCACTGACATTTGCCCTATCTGAAAGTCTGAGAAACTTTGGAAAAATGACTAAGTCCCAAAATAATTTTTTTAAAACTTTTTTCAATTTTACCCTCGTGAGATATATATTCTACCCACACACATTTGGAAGTCTCCCGGGGTACCCTCACACATATTATTCCCTCATTTAATGGATATTTTCACAAAAAAGTGAAATTTTCAAAAATCCAGAAAATTGGCTGAAAACGACTAAATATCACAGACTCATTGGGCGAATCACTCCGGAACTGAAATAGGAACGCTCACTGACATTTGCCTATCTGAAAGTCTGATAAACGCCGGAAAAATGACTAAGTCCAAAAAAAAAATTTTTTCAACTTTTTTCAATTTTACCCCCGTGGGATATATATTCTACCCACACACATTTGGAAGTCTCCTGGGGTACCCTCACACATATTATTCCCTCATTTAGTGGATATTTTCACAAAAAAGTGAAATTTTCAAAAATCAAGAAAATTGGCTGAAAACGACTAAATATCAAGGACTCATTGGGCGAATCACTCTGGAACTGAAATCGGAACGCTCACTGACATTTCCCCTATCTGAAAATCTGATAAACGTCGGAAAAATGAAGAAGTCCAAAAAAAAATTTTTTTCAACTTTTTTCAATTTTACCCCCGTGGGATATATATTCTACCCACACACATTTGGAACTCTCCTGGGGTACCCTCACACATATTATCCCTCATTTAGTGGATATGTTCACAAAAAAGTGTAATTTTCAAAAATCCAAAATATTGGCTGAAAACAACTAAATATCAAGGACTCATTGGGCAAATCGCTCTGGAACTGAAATCGGAATGCTCACTGACATTTCCCCTATCTGAAAGTCTGACAAACGTTGGAAAAATGACAGTCAAAAAAAAATTTTTTTCAACTTTCTTCAATTTTACCCCCGTGGGATATATATTCTACCCACACACATTTGGAACTCTCCTGGGGTACCCTCACACATATTATTCCCTCATTTAGTGGATATTTTCACAAAAAAGTGAAATTTCCAAAAATCCAGAAAATTGGCTGAAAATGACTAAATATCAAGGATTCAATGGGCGAATCGTTTTGGACCTGAAATCGGAATGCTCACTGATATTTCCCCTATCTGAAATTCTGCCAAACGTTGGAAAAATGACAGTCAAAAAAAAAATTTTTTTAAACTTTTTTCAATTTTACCACCGTGGGATATATATTCTACCCACACACATTTGGAACTCTCCTGGGGTACCCTCACCCATATTATTCCCTCATTTACTGGATATTTTCACAAAAAAGTGAAATTTTTAAAAATCCAAAATATTGGCTGAAAACGACTAAATATCAAGGAATCATTGGGCAAATCGCTCTAGAACTGAAATTGGAATGCTCACTGACATTTCCCCTATCAGAAAGTCTGACAAACGTTGGAAAAAGGACTGAGTCAAAAAAAAATTTTTTTTAAACTTTTTTCAATTTTACCCCCGTGGGATATATATTCTACCCACACACATTTGGAACTCTCCTGGGGTACCCTCACACATATTATTCCCTCATTTAGTGGATATTTTCACAAAAAAGTGACATTTTCAAAAATCCAGAAAATTGGCTGAAAACGAATATCAAGGACTCATTGGGCGAATCGCTCTGGAACTGAAATCGGAACACTCACTGACATTTCGCTTATCTGAAAGTCTGATAAACGCCGGAAAAATGACTAAGTCCAAAAAAAGAAATTTTTAAATTTTTTTCAATTTTACTCCCGTGGGATATATATTCTACCCACACACATTTGGAACTCTTCTGGGGTACCCTCACACATATAATTCCCTCAATTAGTGGATATTTTCACAAAAAAGTGAAATTTTCAAAAATCCAGAAATTTGGCTGAAAACGACTAAATATCAAGGACTCATTGGGTGAATGGCTCTGGAACTGAAATCGGAATGCTCACTGACATTTCCCCTATCTGAAAGTCTGATAAACGTTGGAAAAATGACTGAGTCAAAAAAAAATTTTTTTTCAACTTTTTTCAATTTTACCCCCGTGGGATATATGTTCTACTCACACACATTTGGAACTCTCCTGGGGTGCCCTCACACATATTATTCCCTCATTTAGTGGATATTTTCACAAAAAAGTGAAATTTTCAAAAATCCAGAAAATTGGCTGAAAACTACTAATTATCAAGGACTCATTGGGCTAATCGCTCTGGAACTGAAATCGGAACGCTCACTGTTATTTCCCCTTTCTGAAAGTCTGATAAATGTCGTAAAAATGAATAAGTCCAAAAATATATTTTTTTTAACTTTTTTCAATTTTACCCCAGTAGGATATATATTCTACCCACACACATTTGGAACTCTCCTGGGGTACCCTCACACATATTATTCCCTCATTTAGTGGATATTTTCACAAAAAAGTGAAATTTTCAAAAATCCAGAAAATTGGCTGAAAATGACTAAATATCAAGGATTCAATGGGCGAATCGTTTTGGAACTGAAATCGGAATGCTCACTGATATTTCCCCTATCTGAAAGTCTGATAAACGTCGTAAAAATGAATAAGTCCAACAAAAAATTTTTTTCAACTTTTTTCAATTTTACCCCCGTGGGATGTACATTCTACCCACACACATTTGAAACTCTCCTGGGGTACTCTCACATATATTATTCACTCATTTAGTGGATATTTTCACAAAAAAGTGAAATTTTCAAAAATCCAGAAAATTGGCTGAAAACGACTAAATATCAAGGTCTCATTGGTCGAATCGCTCTGGAACTGAAATCGGAACGCTCACTGACATTTGACCTATGTGAAAGTCTGATAAATGACGGAAAAATGACTATGTCCAAAAAAAATTTTTTTTCAACTTTTTTCAATTTTACCCCCGTGGGATATATATTCTACCCACACACATTTTGAACTCTCCTGGGGTACCGTCACACATATTATTCCCTCATTTAGTGGATATTTTCACAAAAAAGTGAAATTTTCAAAAATCTAAAATATTGGCTGAAAACAACTAAATATCAAGGACTCATTGGGCAAATCGCTCTGGAACTGAAATCGGAATGCTCACTGACATTTCCCCTATCTGAAAGTCTGATAAACGTTGGAAAAATGACTGAGTCAAAAAAAATTTTTTTTTCAACTTTTTACAATTTTACCCCCGTGGGATATTATATTCTACCCACACACATTTGGACCTCTCCTGGGGTACCCTCACACATATTATTCCCTCATTTAGTGGATATTTTCACAAAAAAGTGAAATTTTCAAAAATCCAGAAAATTGGCTGAAAACGAATAAATATCAAGGTCTCATTGGGCGAATCGCTCTGGAACTGAAATCGGAACGCTCACTGACATTTGACCTATCTGAAAGTCTGATAAATGTCGGAAAAATGACTGTCCAAAAAAAAAATTTTTTTCAACTTTTTTTCAATTTTACCCCCGTGGGATATATATTCTACCCACACACATTTTGAACTCTCCTGGGGTACCCTCACACATATTGTTCCCTCATTTAGTGGATATATTCACAAAAAAGTGAAATTTTCAAAAATCCAAAATATTGACTGAAAACAACTAAATATCAAGGACTCATTGGGCAAATCGCTCTGGAACTGAAATCGGAACGCTCACTGACATTTGACCTATCTGAAAGTCTGATAAATGTCGGAAAAATGACTGTCCAAAAAAAAAATTTTTTTCAACTTTTTTCAATTTTACCCCCGTGGGATATATATTCTACCCACACACATTTGGAACTCTCCTGGGGTACCCTCACACATATTATTCCCTCATTTAGTGGATATTTTCACCAAAAAGTGACATTTTCAAAAATCTAGAAAATTGGCTGAAAACGAATATCAAGGACTCATTGGGCGAATCGCTCTGGAACTGAAATCGGAACGCTCACTGACATTTCCCCTTTCTGAAAGTCTGATAAACGTCGTAAAAATGAAAAAGTCCAAAAAAAAATTTTTTTTTACTTTTTTCAATTTTACCCCTGTAGGATATATATTCTACCCACACACATTTGGAACTCTCCTGGGGTACCCTCACACATATTATTCCCTCATTTAGTGGATATTTTCACAAAAAAAGTGAAATTTTCAAAAATTCAGAAAATTGGCTGAAAATGACTAAATATCAAGGATTCAATGGGCTAATCATTTTGGAACTGAAATCGGAATGCTCACTGATATTTCCCCTATCTGAAAGTCTGATAAACGTCGTAAAAATGAATAAGTCCAACAAAAAATTTTTTTCAACTTTTTTCAATTTTACCCCCGTGGGATATATATTCTACCCACACACATTTGGAACTCTCCTGGGGTACCCTCACACATATTATTCCCTCATTTACTGGATATTTTCACAAAAAAGTGACATTTTTAAAAATCCAAAATATTGGCTGAAAACGACTAAATATCAAGGACTCATTGGGCAAATCGCTCTGGAACTGAAATCGGAATGCTCACTGACATTTCCCCTATCTGAAAGTCTGCCAAACGTTGGAAAAATGACAGTCAAAAAAAAATTTTTTTTAAACCTTTTTCAATTTTACCACCGTGGGATATATATTCTACCCACAAGCATTTGGAACTCTCCTGGGGTACCCTCACACATATTATTCCCTCATTTAGTGGATATTTTCACAAAAAAGTGAAATTTCCAAAAATCCAGAAAATTGGCTGAAAATGACTAAATATCAAGGACTCATTGGGCGAATCGTTTTGGAACTGAAATCGGAATGCTCACTGACATTTCCCCAATCTGAAAGTCTGATAAACGTCGTAAAAATGAATAAGTCAAACAAAAAATTTTTTTCAACTTTTTTCAATTTTACCCCCGTGGGATATATATTCTACCCACACACATTTGGAACTCTCCTGGGGTACTCTCACATATATTATTCCCTCATTTAGTGGATATTTTCACAAAAAAGTGAAATTTTCAAAAATCCAGAAAATTGGCTGAAAACGACTAAATATCAAGGTCTCTTTGGGCGAATCACTCTGGAACTGAAATCGGAACGCTCACTGACATTTCCCCTTTCTGAAAGTCTGATAAATGACGGAAAAATGACTATGTCCAAAAAAAAATTTTTTTTAACTTTTTTCAATTTTACCCCCGTAGGATATATATTCTACCCACACACATTTGCAACTCTCCTGGGGTACCCTCACACATATTATTCCCTCATTTAGTGGATATTTTCACAAAAAAGTGAAATTTTCAAAAATCCAGAAAATTGGCTGAAAATGACTAAATATCAAGGATTCAATGGGCGAATCGTTTTGGAACTGAAATCGGAATGCTCACTGATATTTCCCCTATCTGAAAGTCTGATAAACGTCGTAAAAATGAATAAGTCCAACAAAAAATTTTTTTCAACTTTTTTCAATTTTACCTCCGTGGGATATATATTCTACCCACACACATTTGGAACTCTCCTGGGGTACCCTCACACATATTATTCCCTCATGTAGTGGATATTTTCACAAAAAAGTGAAATTTTCAAAAACCCAAAATATTGTCTGAAAACGACTAAATATCAAGGACTCATTGGGCAAATCGCTCTGGAACTGAAATCGGAATGCTCACTGACATTTCCCCTATCTGAAAGTCTGCCAAACATTGGAAAAATGACTGAGTCAAAAAAAAATTTTTTTCAACTTTTTTCAATTTTACCCCCGTGGGATATATATTCTACCCACACACATTTGGAACTCTTCTGGGGTACCCTCACATATATTATTCCCTCATTTAGTGGATATTTTCACAAAAAAGTGAAATTTTCAAAAATCCAGAAAATTGGCTGAAAACGACTAAATATCAAGGACTCATTGGGCGAATCGCTCTGGAACTGAAATCGGAACGCTCACTGACATTTCCCCTATCTGAAAGTCTGATAAACACCGGAAAAATGACTAAGTCCAAAAAAAATTTTTTTTCAACTTTTTTCAATTTTACCCCCGTGGGATATATATTCTACCCACACACATTTGGAACTCTCCTGGGGTACCCTCACACATATTATTCCCTCATTTAGTGGATATTTTCACAAAAAAGTGAAATTTTCTAAAATCCAGAAAATTGGCTGAAAACGACTAAATATCAAGGACTCATTGGGCGAATCGCTCTGGAACTGAAATCTGAACGCTCACTGACATTTGACCTATCTGAAAGTCTGATAAACGACGGAAAAATGACTATGTCCAAAAAAAAAAAATTTTTAAACTTTTTTCAATTTTACCCCCGTGGGATATATATTCTACCCACACACATTTGGAACTCTCCTGGGGTACCCTCACACATATTATTCCCTCATTTAGTGGATATTTTCACAACAAAGTGAAATTTTCAAAAATCAAGAATATTGGCTGAAAACGACTAAATATCAAGGTCTCATTGGGCGAATTGCTCTGGAACTGAAATCGGAACGCTCACTGACATTTCCCCTATCTGAAAGTCTGATAAACGCCGGAAAAATGACTAAGTCCAAAAAAAAAAATTTTTCAATTTTTTTCAGTTTTACCCCCGTGGGATATATATTCTACCCACACACATTTGGAACTCTCCTGGGGTACCCTCACACATATTATTCCCTCATTTAGTGGATATTTTCACAAAAAAGTGAAATTTTCTAAAATCCAGAAAATTGGCTGAAAACGACTAAATATCAAGGACTCATTGGGTGAATGGCTCTGGAACTGAAATCGGAATGCTCACTGACATTTCCCCTATCTGAAAGTCTGACAAACGTTGGAAAAATGACTGAGTCAAAAAAAAAATTTTTTCAACTTTTTTCAATTTTACCCCCGTGGGATATATATTCTACCCACACACATTTGGAACTCTCCTGGGGTACCCTCACACATATTATTCCCTCATTTAATGGATATTTTCACAAAAAAGTGAAATTTTCAAAAACCCAAAATATTGGCTGAAAACGACTAAATATCAAGGACTCATTGGGCAAATCGCTCTGGAACTGAAATCGGAATGCTCACTGACATTTCCCCTATCTGAAAGTCTGATAAATGTTGGAAAAATGACTAAGTCCAAAAAAAAATTTTTTTCAACTTTTTTCAATTTTACCCCCGTGGGATATATATTCTACCCACACACATTTGGAACTCTCCTGGGGTACCCTCACACATATTATTCTCTCATTTAGTGGATATTTTCACAAAAATGTGAAATTTTCAAAAATCCAGAAAATTGACTGAAAACGACTAAATATGAAAGTCTAATTCAGCGAATCGCTCTGGAACTGAAATCGGAACGCTCACAGACATTTGACCTATCTGAAAGTCTGATAAACACCGGAAAAATGACTAAGTCCAAAAAAAATTTTTTTCAATTTTACCCCCGTGGGATATTCTACGCATACACGTTTGGAACTCTCCTGGCGTACCCTCACACATATTATTCCCTCATTTAGTGGATATTTTCACAAAAAAGTGAAATTTTCAAAAACCCAAAATATTGGCTGAAAACGACTAAATATCAAGGACTCATTGGGTGAATCGCTCTGGAACTGAAATCGGAACGCTCACTGACATTTCCCCTATCTGAAAGTCTGATAAACACCGGAAAAATGACTAAGTCCAAAAAAAAATTTTTTTCAATTTTTTTCAATTTTACCCCCGTGGGACACACATTTGGAACTCTCCTGGGGTACCCTCACACATATTATTCTCTCATTTAGTGGATATTTTCTCAAAAAAGTGAAATTTTCAAAAATCCAGAAAATTGACTGAAAACGACTAAATATGAAGGTCTAATTGAGCAAATCGCTCTGGAACTGAAATCGGAACGCTCACAGACATTTGAGCTATCTGAAAGTCTGATAAACACCGGAAAAATGACTAAGTCCAAAAAAAAATTTTTCAAATTTACCCCCGTGGGATATATATTCTACCCACACACATTTGGAACTCTCCTGGGGTACCCTCACACATATTATTCCCTCATTTAGTGGATATTTTCACAAAAAAGTGAAATTTTCACAAATCAAGAAAATTGGCTGAAAACGACTAAATATCAAAGACTCATTGGGCGAATCGCTCTGGAACTGAAATCGGAATGCTCACTGACATTTCCCCTATCTGAAAGTCTGATAAACGCCGGAAAAATGACTAAGTCCAAAAAAAAAAATTTTTCAATTTTTTTCAGTTTTACCCCCGTGGGAATTATATTCTACCCACACACATTTGGAACTCTTCTGGGGTACCCTCACACATTTTATTCCCTCATTTAGTGGATATTTTCACAAAAAAGTGACATTTTCAAAAATCCAGAAAATTGGCTGAAAACGACTAAATATCAAGGTCTCATTGGGCGAATCGCTCTGGAACTGAAATCGGAACGCTCACTGACATTTGACCTATCTGAAAGTCTGCTAAACAACGGAAAAATGACTATGTCCAAAAAAAAAAATTTTTCAACTTTTTTCAATTTTACCCCCGTGGGATATATATTCTACCCACACACATTTGGAACTCTCCTGGGGTACCCTCACACATATTATTCCCTCATTTAGTGGATATTTTCACAGAAAAGTGAAATTTTCAAAAATCCAGAAAATTGGCTGAAAACGACTAAATATCAAGGACTCATTGGGCGAATTGGTCTGGAACTGAAATCGGAACGCTCACTGACATTTCCCCTATCTGAAAGTCTGATAAACACCGGAAAAATGACTAAGTCCAAAAAAAAATTTTTTTCACCTTTTTTCAATTTTACCCCCGTGGGATATATATTCTACCCACACACATTTGGAACTCTTCTGGGGTACCCTCACAGATATTATTCCCTCATTTAGTGGATATTTTCACAAAAAAGTAAAATTTTCAAAAATCCAGAAAATTGGCTGAAAACTACTAAATATCAAGGTCTCACTGGGCGAATCGCTCTGGAACTGAAATCGGAACTCTCACTGACATTTGACCCATCTGAAAGTCTGATAAACGACGGAAAAATGACTAAGTCAAAAAAAAAAATTTTTCAACTTTTTTCAATTTTACCCCCGTGGGATATATATTCTACCCACACACATTTGGAACTCTCCTGGGGTACCCTCACACATATTATTCCCTCATTTAGTGGATATTTTCAAAAAAAGGGAAATTTTCAAAAATCCAAAAAATTGGCTGAAAACGACTAAATATCAAGGTCTCATTGGACGAATCGCTCTGGAACTGAAATCGGAACGCTCACTGACATTTGACCTATCTGAAAGTCTGATAAACGAAGGAAAAATGAATAAGTCCAAAAAAAAATTTTTTTTTACTTTTTTCAATTTTACCCCCGTGGGATATATATTCTACCCACACACATTTGGAACTCTCCTGGGGTACCCTCACACATATTATTCCCTCATTTAGTGGATATTTTCACAAAAAAGTGAAATTTTCAAAAATCCAGAAAATTGTCTGAAAACGACTAAATATCAAGGTCTCATTGGGCGAATCGCTCTGGAACTGAAATAGGAACGCTCACTGACATTTGACCTATCTGAAAGTCTGCTAAACAACGGAAAAATGACTATGTCCAAAAAAAAAAATTTTTCAACTTTTTTAAATTTTACCCCCGTGGGATATATATTCTACCCACACACATTTGGAACTCTCCTGGGGTACCCTCACACATATTATTCCCTCATTTAGTGGATATTTTCACAAAAAAGTGAAATTTTCAAAAATCCAGAAAATTGGCTGAAAACGACTAAATATCAAGGACTCATTGGGCGAATCGCTCTGGAACTGAAATCGGAACGCTCACTGACATTTCCCCTATCTGAAAGTCTGATAAACACCGGAAAAATGACTAAGTCCAAAAAAAATTTTTTTTCAACTTTTTTCAATTTTACCCCCGTGGGATATATATTCTACCCACACACATTTGGAACTCTCCTGGGGTACCCTCACACATATTATTCCCTCATTTAGTGGATATTTTCACAAAAAAGTGAAATTTTCTAAAATCCAGAAAATTGGCTGAAAACGACTAAATATCAAGGACTCATTGGGCGAATCGCTCTGGAACTGAAATCTGAACGCTCACTGACATTTGACCTATCTGAAAGTCTGATAAACGACGGAAAAATGACTATGTCCAAAAAAAAAAAATTTTTAAACTTTTTTCAATTTTACCCCCGTGGGATATATATTCTACCCACACACATTTGGAACTCTCCTGGGGTACCCTCACACATATTATTCCCTCATTTAGTGGATATTTTCACAACAAAGTGAAATTTTCAAAAATCAAGAATATTGGCTGAAAACGACTAAATATCAAGGTCTCATTGGGCGAATTGCTCTGGAACTGAAATCGGAACGCTCACTGACATTTCCCCTATCTGAAAGTCTGATAAACGCCGGAAAAATGACTAAGTCCAAAAAAAAAAATTTTTCAATTTTTTTCAGTTTTACCCCCGTGGGATATATATTCTACCCACACACATTTGGAACTCTCCTGGGGTACCCTCACACATATTATTCCCTCATTTAGTGGATATTTTCACAAAAAAGTGAAATTTTCTAAAATCCAGAAAATTGGCTGAAAACGACTAAATATCAAGGACTCATTGGGTGAATGGCTCTGGAACTGAAATCGGAATGCTCACTGACATTTCCCCTATCTGAAAGTCTGACAAACGTTGGAAAAATGACTGAGTCAAAAAAAAAATTTTTTCAACTTTTTTCAATTTTACCCCCGTGGGATATATATTCTACCCACACACATTTGGAACTCTCCTGGGGTACCCTCACACATATTATTCCCTCATTTAATGGATATTTTCACAAAAAAGTGAAATTTTCAAAAACCCAAAATATTGGCTGAAAACGACTAAATATCAAGGACTCATTGGGCAAATCGCTCTGGAACTGAAATCGGAATGCTCACTGACATTTCCCCTATCTGAAAGTCTGATAAATGTTGGAAAAATGACTAAGTCCAAAAAAAAATTTTTTTCAACTTTTTTCAATTTTACCCCCGTGGGATATATATTCTACCCACACACATTTGGAACTCTCCTGGGGTACCCTCACACATATTATTCTCTCATTTAGTGGATATTTTCACAAAAATGTGAAATTTTCAAAAATCCAGAAAATTGACTGAAAACGACTAAATATGAAAGTCTAATTCAGCGAATCGCTCTGGAACTGAAATCGGAACGCTCACAGACATTTGACCTATCTGAAAGTCTGATAAACACCGGAAAAATGACTAAGTCCAAAAAAAATTTTTTTCAATTTTACCCCCGTGGGATATTCTACGCATACACGTTTGGAACTCTCCTGGCGTACCCTCACACATATTATTCCCTCATTTAGTGGATATTTTCACAAAAAAGTGAAATTTTCAAAAACCCAAAATATTGGCTGAAAACGACTAAATATCAAGGACTCATTGGGTGAATCGCTCTGGAACTGAAATCGGAACGCTCACTGACATTTCCCCTATCTGAAAGTCTGATAAACACCGGAAAAATGACTAAGTCCAAAAAAAAATTTTTTTCAATTTTTTTCAATTTTACCCCCGTGGGACACACATTTGGAACTCTCCTGGGGTACCCTCACACATATTATTCTCTCATTTAGTGGATATTTTCTCAAAAAAGTGAAATTTTCAAAAATCCAGAAAATTGACTGAAAACGACTAAATATGAAGGTCTAATTGAGCAAATCGCTCTGGAACTGAAATCGGAACGCTCACAGACATTTGAGCTATCTGAAAGTCTGATAAACACCGGAAAAATGACTAAGTCCAAAAAAAAATTTTTCAAATTTACCCCCGTGGGATATATATTCTACCCACACACATTTGGAACTCTCCTGGGGTACCCTCACACATATTATTCCCTCATTTAGTGGATATTTTCACAAAAAAGTGAAATTTTCACAAATCAAGAAAATTGGCTGAAAACGACTAAATATCAAAGACTCATTGGGCGAATCGCTCTGGAACTGAAATCGGAATGCTCACTGACATTTCCCCTATCTGAAAGTCTGATAAACGCCGGAAAAATGACTAAGTCCAAAAAAAAAAATTTTTCAATTTTTTTCAGTTTTACCCCCGTGGGAATTATATTCTACCCACACACATTTGGAACTCTTCTGGGGTACCCTCACACATTTTATTCCCTCATTTAGTGGATATTTTCACAAAAAAGTGACATTTTCAAAAATCCAGAAAATTGGCTGAAAACGACTAAATATCAAGGTCTCATTGGGCGAATCGCTCTGGAACTGAAATCGGAACGCTCACTGACATTTGACCTATCTGAAAGTCTGCTAAACAACGGAAAAATGACTATGTCCAAAAAAAAAAATTTTTCAACTTTTTTCAATTTTACCCCCGTGGGATATATATTCTACCCACACACATTTGGAACTCTCCTGGGGTACCCTCACACATATTATTCCCTCATTTAGTGGATATTTTCACAGAAAAGTGAAATTTTCAAAAATCCAGAAAATTGGCTGAAAACGACTAAATATCAAGGACTCATTGGGCGAATTGGTCTGGAACTGAAATCGGAACGCTCACTGACATTTCCCCTATCTGAAAGTCTGATAAACACCGGAAAAATGACTAAGTCCAAAAAAAAATTTTTTTCACCTTTTTTCAATTTTACCCCCGTGGGATATATATTCTACCCACACACATTTGGAACTCTTCTGGGGTACCCTCACAGATATTATTCCCTCATTTAGTGGATATTTTCACAAAAAAGTAAAATTTTCAAAAATCCAGAAAATTGGCTGAAAACTACTAAATATCAAGGTCTCACTGGGCGAATCGCTCTGGAACTGAAATCGGAACTCTCACTGACATTTGACCCATCTGAAAGTCTGATAAACGACGGAAAAATGACTAAGTCAAAAAAAAAAATTTTTCAACTTTTTTCAATTTTACCCCCGTGGGATATATATTCTACCCACACACATTTGGAACTCTCCTGGGGTACCCTCACACATATTATTCCCTCATTTAGTGGATATTTTCAAAAAAAGGGAAATTTTCAAAAATCCAAAAAATTGGCTGAAAACGACTAAATATCAAGGTCTCATTGGACGAATCGCTCTGGAACTGAAATCGGAACGCTCACTGACATTTGACCTATCTGAAAGTCTGATAAACGAAGGAAAAATGAATAAGTCCAAAAAAAAATTTTTTTTTACTTTTTTCAATTTTACCCCCGTGGGATATATATTCTACCCACACACATTTGGAACTCTCCTGGGGTACCCTCACACATATTATTCCCTCATTTAGTGGATATTTTCACAAAAAAGTGAAATTTTCAAAAATCCAGAAAATTGTCTGAAAACGACTAAATATCAAGGTCTCATTGGGCGAATCGCTCTGGAACTGAAATAGGAACGCTCACTGACATTTGACCTATCTGAAAGTCTGCTAAACAACGGAAAAATGACTATGTCCAAAAAAAAAAATTTTTCAACTTTTTTAAATTTTACCCCCGTGGGATATATATTCTACCCACACACATTTGGAACTCTCCTGGGGTACCCTCACACATATTATTCCCTCATTTAGTGGATATTTTCACAAAAAAGTGAAATTTTCAAAAATCAAGAAAATTGGCTGAAAAGGACTAAATATCAAAGACTCATTGAGCGAATCGCTCTGGAACTGAAATCGGAATGCTCACTGACATTTCCCCTATCTGAAAGTCTGATAAACGCCGGAAAAATGACTAAGTCCAAAAAAAAAAAATTTTCAATTTTTTTCAGTTTTACCCCCGTGGGAAATATATTCTACCCACACACATTTGGAACTCTTCTGGGGTACCCTCACACATATTATTCCCTCATTTAGTGGATATTTTCACAAAAAAGTGAAATTTTCAAAAATCCAGAAAATTGGCTGAAAACGACTAAATATCAAGGACTCATTGGGCGAATCGCTCTGGAACTGAAATCGGAACGCTCTCTGACATTTCCCCTATCTGAAAGTCTGATAAACACCGGAAAAATGACTAAGTCGAAAAAAAAATTTTTTTCACCTTATTTCAATTTTACCCTCGTGGGATATATATTCTACCCACACACATTTGGAACTCTTCTGGGGTACCCTCACAGATATTATTCCCTTATTTAGTGGATATTTTCACAAAAAAGTGACATTTTCAAAAATCCAGAAAATTGGCTGAAAACGACTAAATATCAAGGTCTCATTGGGCGAATCGCTCTGGAACTGAAATCGGAACGCTCACTGACATTTGACCTCTCTGAAAGTCTGATAAACGACGGAAAAATGACTATATCCAAAAAAAAAAAATGTTTCAACTTTTTTCAATTTTATCCCCGTGGGATATATATTCTACCCACACACATTTGGAACTCTCCTGGGGTGCCCTCACACATATTATTCCCTCATTTAGTTGATATTTTCACAAAAAAGTGAAATTTTCAAAAATCCAGAAAATTGGCTGAAAACGACTAAATATCAAGGACTCATTGGGCGAATCGCTCTGGAACTGAAATTGGAACGCTCACTGACATGTCCCCTATCTGAAAGTCTGATAAACGTCGTAAAAATAAATAAGTCCAAAAAAATTTTTTTCAAATTTACCCCCGTGGGATATGTATTCTACCCACACACATTTGGAACTCTCCTGGGGTACCCTCACACATATTATTCCCTCATTTAGTGGATATTTTCACAAAAAAGTGAAATTTTCAAAAATCAGGAAAATTGGCTGAAAACGACTAAATATCAAAGACTCATTGGGCGAATCGCTCTGGAACTGAAATCGGAACGCTCACTGACATTTCCCCTATCTGAAAGTCTGATAAACGCCGGAAAAATGACTAAGTCCAAAAAAAAAAATTTTCAATTTTTTTCAGTTTTACCCCCGTGGGAATTATATTCTACCCACTCACATTTGGAACTCTCCTGGGGTACCCTCACACATATTATTCCCTCATTTAGTGGATATTTTCACAAAAAAGTAAAATTTTCAAAAATCCAGAAAATTGGCTGAAAACGACTAAATATCAAGGTCTCATTGGGCGAATCGCTCTGGAACTGAAATCGGAACGCTCACTGACATTTGACCCATCTGAAAGTCTGATAAACGACGGAAAAATGACTAAGTCAAAAAAAAAAATTTTTTAAACTTTTTTAAATTTTACCCCCGTGGGATATATATTCTACCCACACACATTTGGAACTCTCCTGGGGTACCCTCACACATATTATTCCCTCATTTAGTGGATATTTTCACAAAAAAGCGAAATTTTCAAAAATCCAGAAAATTGGCTGAAAACGACTAAATATCAAGGACTCATTGGGCAAATCGCTCTGGAAGCGAAATCGGAATGCTCACTGACATTTCCCCTATCTGAAAGTCTGATAAACGCCGGAAAAATGAATAAGTCCAAAAAAAAATTTTTTTTTACTTTTTTCAATTTTACCCCCGTGGGATATATATTCTACCCACACACATTTGGAACTCTCCTGGGGTACCCTCACACATATTATTCCCTCATTCAGTGGATATTTTCACAAAAAAGTGAAATTTTCAAAAATCCAGAAAATTGTCTGAAAACGACTAAATATCAAGGACTCATTGGGCGAATCGCTCTGGAACTGAAATCGGAACGCTCTCTGACATTTCCCCTATCTGAAAGTCTGATAAACACCGGAAAAATGACTAAGTCGAAAAAAAAATTTTTTCACCTTATTTCAATTTTACCCTCGTGGGATATATATTCTACCCACACACATTTGGAACTCTTCTGGGGTACCCTCACAGATATTATTCCCTTATTTAGTGGATATTTTCACAAAAAAGTGACATTTTCAAAAATCCAGAAAATTGGCTGAAAACGACTAAATATCAAGGACTCATTGGGCGAATCGCTCTGGAACTGAAATCGGAACGCTCACTGACATTTCCCCTATCTGAAAGTCTGATAAACACCAGAAAAATGACTAAGTCCAAAAAAAAATTTTTTTCACCTTTTTTCAATTTTACCCCCGTGGGACACACATTTGGAACTGTTCTGGGGTACCCTCACAGATATTATTCCCTTATTTAGTGGATATTTTCACAAAAAAGTGACATTTTCAAAAATCCAGAAAATTGGCTGAAAACGACTAAATATCAAGGACTCATTGGGCGAATCGCTCTGGAACTGAAATCGGAACGCTCTCTGACATTTCCCCTATCTGAAAGTCTGATAAACGCCGGAAAAATGACTAAGTCCAAAAAAAAAAATTTTTCAATTTTTTTCAGTTTTACCCCCGTGGGAATTATATTCTACCCACACACATTTGGAACTCTTCTGGGGTACCCTCACACATTTTATTCCCTCATTTAGTGGATATTTTCACAAAAAAGTGACATTTTCAAAAATCCAGAAAATTGGCTGAAAACGACTAAATATCAAGGTCTCATTGGGCGAATCGCTCTGGAACTGAAATCGGAACGCTCACTGACATTTGACCTCTCTGAAAGTCTGATAAACGACGGAAAAATGACTATATCCAAAAAAAAAAAATGTTTCAACTTTTTTCAATTTTATCCCCGTGGGATATATATTCTACCCACACACATTTGGAACTCTCCTGGGGTACCCTCACACATATTATTCCCTCATTTAGTTGATATTTTCACAAAAAAGTGAAATTTTCAAAAATCCAGAAAATTGGCTGAAAACGACTAAATATCAAGGACTCATTGGGCGAATCGCTCTGGAACTGAAATTGGAACGCTCACTGACATGTCCCCTATCTGAAAGTCTGATAAACGTCGTAAAAATAAATAAGTCCAAAAAAATTTTTTTCAAATTTACCCCCGTGGGATATGTATTCTACCCACACACATTTGGAACTCTCCTGGGGTACCCTCACACATATTATTCCCTCATTTAGTGGATATTTTCACAAAAAAGTGAAATTTTCAAAAATCAGGAAAATTGGCTGAAAACGACTAAATATCAAAGACTCATTGGGCGAATCGCTCTGGAACTGAAATCGGAACGCTCACTGACATTTCCCCTATCTGAAAGTCTGATAAACGCCGGAAAAATGACTAAGTCCAAAAAAAAAAATTTTCAATTTTTTTCAGTTTTACCCCCGTGGGAATTATATTCTACCCACTCACATTTGGAACTCTCCTGGGGTACCCTCACACATATTATTCCCTCATTTAGTGGATATTTTCACAAAAAAGTAAAATTTTCAAAAATCCAGAAAATTGGCTGAAAACGACTAAATATCAAGGTCTCATTGGGCGAATCGCTCTGGAACTGAAATCGGAACGCTCACTGACATTTGACCCATCTGAAAGTCTGATAAACGACGGAAAAATGACTAAGTCAAAAAAAAAAATTTTTTAAACTTTTTTAAATTTTACCCCCGTGGGATATATATTCTACCCACACACATTTGGAACTCTCCTGGGGTACCCTCACACATATTATTCCCTCATTTAGTGGATATTTTCACAAAAAAGCGAAATTTTCAAAAATCCAGAAAATTGGCTGAAAACGACTAAATATCAAGGACTCATTGGGCAAATCGCTCTGGAAGCGAAATCGGAATGCTCACTGACATTTCCCCTATCTGAAAGTCTGATAAACGCCGGAAAAATGAATAAGTCCAAAAAAAAATTTTTTTTTACTTTTTTCAATTTTACCCCCGTGGGATATATATTCTACCCACACACATTTGGAACTCTCCTGGGGTACCCTCACACATATTATTCCCTCATTCAGTGGATATTTTCACAAAAAAGTGAAATTTTCAAAAATCCAGAAAATTGTCTGAAAACGACTAAATATCAAGGACTCATTGGGCGAATCGCTCTGGAACTGAAATCGGAACGCTCTCTGACATTTCCCCTATCTGAAAGTCTGATAAACACCGGAAAAATGACTAAGTCGAAAAAAAAATTTTTTCACCTTATTTCAATTTTACCCTCGTGGGATATATATTCTACCCACACACATTTGGAACTCTTCTGGGGTACCCTCACAGATATTATTCCCTTATTTAGTGGATATTTTCACAAAAAAGTGACATTTTCAAAAATCCAGAAAATTGGCTGAAAACGACTAAATATCAAGGACTCATTGGGCGAATCGCTCTGGAACTGAAATCGGAACGCTCACTGACATTTCCCCTATCTGAAAGTCTGATAAACACCAGAAAAATGACTAAGTCCAAAAAAAAATTTTTTTCACCTTTTTTCAATTTTACCCCCGTGGGACACACATTTGGAACTGTTCTGGGGTACCCTCACAGATATTATTCCCTTATTTAGTGGATATTTTCACAAAAAAGTGACATTTTCAAAAATCCAGAAAATTGGCTGAAAACGACTAAATATCAAGGACTCATTGGGCGAATCGCTCTGGAACTGAAATCGGAACGCTCTCTGACATTTCCCCTATCTGAAAGTCTGATAAACGCCGGAAAAATGACTAAGTCCAAAAAAAAAAATTTTTCAATTTTTTTCAGTTTTACCCCCGTGGGAATTATATTCTACCCACACACATTTGGAACTCTTCTGGGGTACCCTCACACATTTTATTCCCTCATTTAGTGGATATTTTCACAAAAAAGTGAAATTTTCAAAAATCCAGAAAATTGGCTGAAAACGACTAAATATCAAGGACTCATTGGGCGAATCGCTCTGGAACTGAAATCGGAACGCTCACTGACATTTCCCCTATCTGAAAGTCTGATAAACACCGGAAAAATGACTAAGTCCAAAAAAAAATTTTTTTCACCTTTTTTCAATTTTACCCCCGTGGGATATATATTCTACCCACACACATTTGGAACTCTTCTGGGGTACCCTCACAGATATTATTCCCTTATTTAGTGGATATTTTCACAAAAAAGTGACATTTTCAAAAATCCAGAAAATTGGCTGAAAACGACTAAACATCAAGGTCTCATTGGGCGAATCGCTCTGGAACTGAAATCGGAATGCTCACTGACATTTGACCTCTCTGAAAGTCTGATAAACGACGGAAAAATGACTATGTATAAAAAAAAAATTTTTTCAACTTTTTTCAATTTTACCCCCGTGGGATATATATTCTACCCACACACATTTGGAACTCTCCTGGGGTGCCCTCACACATATTATTCCCTCATTTAGTTGATATTTTCACAAAAAAGTGAAATTTTCAAAAATCCAGAAAATTGGCTGAAAACGACTAAATATCAAGGAATCATTGGGCGAATTGCTCTGGAACTGAAATTGGAATGCTCACTGACATGTCCCCTATCTGAAAGTCTGAAAAATGTCGTAAAAATAAATAAGTCCAAAAAATTTTTTTTCAAATTTTCCCCCGTGGGATATATATTCTACCCACACACATTTGGAACTCTTCTGGGGTACCCTCACACATATTATTCCCTCATTTAGTGGATAGTTTCACAAAAAAGTGAAATTTTCAAAAATCGAGAAAATTGGCTGAAAACGACTAAATATCAAGGACTCATTGGGCGAATCGCTCTGGAACTGAAATCGGAACGCTCACTGACATTTCCCCTATCTGAAAGTCTGATAAACACCGGAAAAATGACTAAGTCCAAAAAAAAATTTTTTTCACCTTTTTTCAATTTTACCCCTGTGGGATATATATTCTACCCACACACATTTGGAACTCTTCTGGGGTACCCTCACAGATATTATTCCCTTATTTAGTGGATATTTTCACAAAAAAGTGACATTTTCAAAAATCCAGAAAATTGGCTGAAAACGACTAAATATCAAGGTCTCATTGGGCAAATCGCTCTGGAACTGAAATCGGAACGCTCACTGATATTTGACCTCTCTGAAAGTCTGATAAACGACGGAAAAATGACTGTCCAAAAAAAAAAATTTTTTCAACTTTTTTCAATTTTACCCCCGTGGGATATATATTCTACCCACACACATTTGGAACTCTCCTGGGGTACCCTCACACATATTATTCCCTCATTTAGTGGATATTTTCACAAAAAAGTAAAATTTTCAAAAATCCAAAAAATTGGCTGAAAACTACTAAATATCAAGGTCTCATTGGGCGAATCGCTCTGGAACTGAAATCGGAACGCTCACTGACATTTTACCCATCTGAAAGTCTGATAAACGACGGAAAAATGACTAAGTCAAAAAAAAAAAATTTTTCAACTTTTTTCAATTTTACCCCCGTGGGATATATATTCTACCCACACACATTTGGAACTCTCCTGGGGTACCCTCACACATGTTATTCCCTTATTTAGTGGATATTTTCACAAAAAAGTGAAATTTTCAAAAATCAAGAAAATTGGCTGAAAACGACTAAATATCAAGGTCTCATTGGGCGAATCGCTCTGGAACTGAAATCAGAACGCTCACTGACATTTCCCCTATCTGAAAGTCTGATAAACATTGGAAAAATGACTAAGTCCAAAAAAAAATTTTTTTCAACTTTTTTCAATTTTACCTCCGTGGGATATATATTCTACCCACACACATTTGGAACTCTCCTGGGGTACCCTCACACATATTATTCCCTCATTTAGTGGATATTTTCACAAAAAAGTGACATTTTCAAAAATCCAAAATATTGGCTGAAAACAACTAAATATCAAGGTCTCATTGGGCGAATCGCTCTGGAACTGAAATCGGAATGCTCACTGACATTTGACCTATCTGAAAGTCTGATAAACGACGGAAAAATGACTGTCCAAAAAAAAAAAATTTTTCAACTTTTTTCAATTTTACCCCCGTGGGATATATATTCTACCCACACACATTTGGAACTCTCCTGGGGTACCCTCACACATATTATTCCCTCATTTAGTGGATATTTTCACAAAAAAGTGAAATTTTCTAAAATCTAGAAAATTGGCTGAAAACGACTAAATATCAAGGACTCATTGGGTGAATGGCTCTGGAACTGAAATCGGAATGCTCACTGACATTTCCCCTATCTGAAAGTCTGATAAACGTTGGAAAAATGACAGTCAAAACAATTTTTTTTTTCACCTTTTTTCAATTTTACCCCCGTGGGATATATATTCTACCCACACACATTTGGAACTCTCCTGGGGTACCTTCACACATATTATTCCCTCAATTACTGGATATTTTCACAAAAAAGTGAAATTTTCAAAAATCCAAAATATTGGCTGAAAAAGACTAAATATCAAGAACTCTTTGGGCGAATCGCTCTGGAACTGAAATCGGAACGCTCCCTGACATTTCCCCTATCTGAAAGTCTGACAAACGTTGGAAAAATGACTGAGTCAAAAAAAAAATTTTTTTCAACTTTTTTAATTTTACCCCCGTGGGATATATATTCTACCCACACACATTTGGAACTCTCCTGGGGTACCCTCACACATATTATTCCCTCATTTAGTGGATATTTTCACAAAAAAGTGAAATTTTCAAAAATCCAGAAAATTGGCTGAAAAAGACTAAATATCAAGGACTCATTGAGCGAATCGCTCTGGAACTGAAATCGGTATGCTCACTGACATTTCCCCTATCTGAAAGTCTGATAAACGTTGGAAAAATGACTAAGTCCAAAAAAAAAATTTTTTCAACTTTTTTCAATTTTACCCCGTGGGATATTCTACCCATACACGTTTGGAACTCTCCTGGGGTATCCTCACACATATTATTCCCTCATTTAGTGGATATTTTTACAAAAATGTGAAATTTTCAAAAATCCAGAAAATTGGCTGAAAACGACTAAATATCAAGGTCTCATAGAGCGAATCGCTCTGGAACTGAAATCGGAACACTCACAGACATTTGACCTATCTGAAAGTCTGATAAACGACGGAAAAATGACTATGTCCAAAAAAAAAATTTTTTTTAACTTTTTTCAATTTTAACCCCATGGGATATATATTCTACCCACACACATTTGGAACTCTCCTGGGGTACCCTCACACATATTATTCCCTCATTTAGTGGATATTTTCACAAAAAAGTGAAATTTTCAAAAATCCAGAAAATTGGCTGAAAACGACTAAATATCAAGGTCTCATTGAGCGAATCGCTCTGGAACTGAAATCGGAACGCTCACAGACATTTGACCTATCTGAAAGTCTGATAAACGACGGAAAAATGACTATGTCCAAAAAAAAAAATTTTTTTAACTTTTTTCAATTTTACCCCCATGGGATATATATTCTACCCACACACATTTGGAACTCTCCTGGGGTACCCTCACACATATTATTCCCTCATTTAGTGGATATTTTCACAAAAAAGGGAAATTTTCTAAAATCCAGAAAATTGGCTGAAAACGACTAAATATCAAGGACTCATTGGGCGAATCGCTCTGGAACTGAAATCGGAACGCTCACTGACACTTCCCCTATCTGAAAGTCTGATAAACGCCGGAAAAATGATTAAGTCCAAAAAAAAAAATTTTTCAATTTTTTTCAGTTTTACCCCCGTGGGATATATATTCTACCCACACACATTTGGACCTCTTCTGGGGTACCCTCACACATATTATTCCCTCATTTAGTGGATATTTTCACAAAAAAGTGAAATTTTCAAAAGTCCAGAAAATTGGCTGAAAACGACTAAATATCAAGGACTCATTGGGCAAATCGCTCTGGCACTGAAATCGGAACGTAAACACCGGAAAAATGACTAAGTCCAAAAAAAAATTTTTTTCAACTTTTTTCAATTTTACCCCCGTGGGATATATATTCTACCCACACATATTTGGAACTCTCCTGGGGTACCCTCACACATATTATTACCTCATTTAGTGGATATTTTCACAAAAAAGGGAAATTTTCTAAAATCCAGAAAATTGGCTGAAAACGACTAAATATCAAGGACTCATTGGGCGAATCGCTCTGGAACTGAAATCGGAACGCTCACTGACACTTCCCCTATCTGAAAGTCTGATAAACGCCGGAAAAATGATTAAGTCCAAAAAAAAAAATTTTTCAATTTTTTTCAGTTTTACCCCCGTGGGATATATATTCTACCCACACACATTTGGACCTCTTCTGGGGTACCCTCACACATATTATTCCCTCATTTAGTGGATATTTTCACAAAAAAGTGAAATTTTCAAAAGTCCAGAAAATTGGCTGAAAACGACTAAATATCAAGGACTCATTGGGCAAATCGCTCTGGCACTGAAATCGGAACGTAAACACCGGAAAAATGACTAAGTCCAAAAAAAAATTTTTTTCAACTTTTTTCAATTTTACCCCCGTGGGATATATATTCTACCCACACATATTTGGAACTCTCCTGGGGTACCCTCACACATATTATTTCCTCATTTAGTGGATATTTTCACAAAAAAGTGAAATTTTCAAAAATCCAGAAAATTGGCTGAAAACGACTAAATATCAAGGTCTCATTGAGCGAATCGCTCTGGAACTGAAATCGGAACGCTCACAGACATTTGACCTATCTGAAAGTCTGATAAACAACGGAAAAATGACTATATCCAAAAAAAAAAATTTTTTAAACTTTTTTCAATTTTAACCCCATGGGATATATATTCTACCCACACACATTTGGAACTCTCCTGGGGTACCCTCACACATATTATTCCCTCATTTAGTGGATATTTTCACAAAAAAAGTGAAATTTTCAAAAATCCAGAAAATTGGCTGAAAACGACTAAATATCAAGGACTCATTGGGCGAATCGCTCTGGAACTGAAATCGGAACGCTCACTGACATTTCCCCTATCTGAAAGTCTGACAAACGTTGGAAAAATGACTGAGTCAAAAAAAAAATTTTTTTCAACTTTTTTAATTTTACCCCCGTGGGATATATATTCTACCCACACACATTTGGAACTCTCCTGGGGTACCCTCACACATATTATTCCCTCATTTAGTGGATATTTTCACAAAAAAGTGAAATTTTCAAAAATCCAGAAAATTGGCTGAAAAAGACTAAATATCAAGGACTCATTGAGCGAATCGCTCTGGAACTGAAATCGGTATGCTCACTGACATTTCCCCTATCTGAAAGTCTGATAAACGTTGGAAAAATGACTAAGTCCAAAAAAAAAATTTTTTCAACTTTTTTCAATTTTACCCCGTGGGATATTCTACCCATACACGTTTGGAACTCTCCTGGGGTATCCTCACACATATTATTCCCTCATTTAGTGGATATTTTTACAAAAATGTGAAATTTTCAAAAATCCAGAAAATTGGCTGAAAACGACTAAATTTCAAGGTCTCATAGAGCGAATCGCTCTGGAACTGAAATCGGAACACTCACAGACATTTGACCTATCTGAAAGTCTGATAAACGACGGAAAAATGACTATGTCCAAAAAAAAAATTTTTTTTAACTTTTTTCAATTTTAACCCCATGGGATATATATTCTACCCACACACATTTGGAACTCTCCTGGGGTACCCTCACACATATTATTCCCTCATTTAGTGGATATTTTCACAAAAAAGTGAAATTTTCAAAAATCCAGAAAATTGGCTGAAAACGACTAAATATCAAGGACTCATTGGGCGAATCGCTCTGGCACTGAAATCGGAATGTAAACACCAGAAAAATGACTAAGTCCAAAAAAAAATTTTTTTCAACTTTTTTCAATTTTACCCCCGTGGGATATATATTCTACCCACACACATTTGGATCTCTCCTGGGGTACCCTCACACATATTATTCCCTCATTTAGTGGTATTTTCACAAAAAAGTGAAATTTTCAAAAATCCAGAAAATTGGCTGAAAACGACTAAATATCAAGGTCTCATTGAGCGAATCGCTCTGGAACTGAAATCGGAACGCTCACAGACATTTGACCTATCTGAAAGTCTGATAAACGACGGAAAAATGACTATGTCCAAAAAAAAAAATTTTTTTAACTTTTTTCAATTTTACCCCCATGGGATATATATTCTACCCACACACATTTGGAACTCTCCTGGGGTACCCTCACACATATTATTCCCTCATTTAGTGGATATTTTCACAAAAAAGGGAAATTTTCTAAAATCCAGAAAATTGGCTGAAAACGACTAAATATCAAGGACTCATTGGGCGAATCGCTCTGGAACTGAAATCGGAACGCTCACTGACACTTCCCCTATCTGAAAGTCTGATAAACGCCGGAAAAATGATTAAGTCCAAAAAAAAAAATTTTTCAATTTTTTTCAGTTTTACCCCCGTGGGATATATATTCTACCCACACACATTTGGACCTCTTCTGGGGTACCCTCACACATATTATTCCCTCATTTAGTGGATATTTTCACAAAAAAGTGAAATTTTCAAAAGTCCAGAAAATTGGCTGAAAACGACTAAATATCAAGGACTCATTGGGCGAATCGCTCTGGCACTGAAATCGGAACGTAAACACCGGAAAAATGACTAAGTCCAAAAAAAAATTTTTTTCAACTTTTTTCAATTTTACCCCCGTGGGATATATATTCTACCCACACACATTTGGATCTCTCCTGGGGTACCCTCACACATATTATTCCCTCATTTAGTGGTATTTTCACAAAAAAGTGAAATTTTCAAAAATCCAGAAAATTGGCTGAAAACGACTAAATATCAAGGTCTCATTGAGCGAATCGCTCTGGAACTGAAATCGGAACGCTCACTGACATTTCCCCTATCTGAAAGTCTGATAAACATCGGAAAAATGACTAAGTCCAAAAAAAATTTTTTTCAACTTTTTTCAATTTTCCCCCGTGGGATATATATTCTACCCACACACATTTGGAACTCTCCTGGGGTACCCTCACACATATTATTCCCTCATTTAGTGGATATTTTCACAAAAAAGTGAAATTTTCTAAAATCCAGAAAATTGGCTGAAAACGACTAAATATCAAGGACTCATTGGGCGAATCGCTCTGGAACTGAAATCGGAATGCTCACTGACATTTCCCCTATCTGAAAGTCTGATAAACACCGGAAAAATGACTAAGTCCAAAAAAAAAATTTTTTCAACTTTTTTCAAATTTACCCCCGTGGGATATATATTCTACCCACACACATTTGGAACTCTCCTGGGGTACCCTCACACATATTATTCCCTCATTTAGTGGATATTTTCACAAAAAAGTGAAATTTTCAAAAATCCAGAAAATTGGCTGAAAACGACTAAATATCAAGGTCTCATTGAGCGAATCACTCTGGAACTGAAATCGGTACGCTCACAGACATTTGACCTATCTGAAAGTCTGATAAACGACGAAAAAATGACTATGTTCAAAAAAAAAATTTTTTTTAACTTTTTTCAATTTTACCCCCATGGGATATATATTCTACCCACACACATTTGGAACTCTTCTGGGGTACCCTCACACATATTATTCCCTCATTTAGTGGATATTTTCACAAAAAAGTGAAATTTTCAAAAATCCAGAAAATTGGCTGAAAACGACTAAATATCAAGGACTTATTGGGCGAATCGCTCTGGAACTGAAATCGGAATGCTCACTGACATTTCCCCTATCTGAAAGTCTGATAAACACCGGAAAAATGACTAAGTCCAAAAAAATTTTTTTTCAACTTTTTTCAATTTTACCCCCATGGGATACATATTCTACCCACACACATTTGGAACTCTCCTTGGGTACCCTCACACATTTTATTCCCTCATTTAGTGGATATTTTCACAAAAAAGTGAAATTTTCAAAAATCCAGAAAATTGGCTGAAAAAGACTAAATATCAAGGACTCATTGGGCGAATCGCTCTGGAACTGAAATTGGAATGCTCACTGACATTTCCCTTATCTGAAAGTCTGATAAATGTTGGAAAAATGACTAAGTCCAAAAAAAAAATTTTTTCAACTTTTTTCAATTTTACCCCCGTGGGATATATATTCTGCCCACACACATTTGGAACTCTCCTGGGGTACCCTCACACATATTATTCCCTCATTTAGTGGATATTTTCACAAAAAAGTGAAATTTTCAAAAATCCAGAAAATTGGCTGAAAACGACTAAATATCAAGGTCTCATTGAGTGAATCGCTCTGGAACTGAAATCGGAACGCTCACAGACATTTGACCTATCTGAAAGTCTGATAAACGACGGAAAAATGACTATGTCCAAAAAAAAAAATTTTTTTAACTTTTTTCAATTTTACCCCCATGGGATATATATTCTACCCACACACATTTGGAACTCTTCTGGGGTACCCTCACACATAATATTCCCTCATTTAGTGGATATTTTCACAAAAAAGTGAAATTTTCAAAAATCCAGAAAATTGGCTGAAAACGACTAAATATCAAGGACTCATTGGGCGAATCGCTCTGGAACTGAAATCGGAATGCTCACTGACATTTCCCCTATCTGAAAGTCTGATAAACACCGGAAAAATGACTAAGTCCAAAAAAAAAATTTTTTCAACTTTTTTCAAATTTACCCCCGTGGGATATATATTCTACCCACACACATTTGGAACTCTCCTGGGGTACCCTCACACATATTATTCCCTCATTTAGTGGATATTTTCACAAAAAAGTGAAATTTTCAAAAATCCAGAAAATTGGCTGAAAACGACTAAATATCAAGGACTCATTGGGCGAATCGCTCTGGAACTGAAATCGGAACGCTCACAGACATTTGACTTATCTGAAAGTCTGATAAACGACGGAAAAATGACTATGTCCAAAAAAAAAAATTTTTTTAACTTTTTTCAATTTTACCCCCATGGGATATATATTCTACCCACACACATTTGGAACTCTTCTGGGGTACCCTCACACATAATATTCCCTCATTTAGTGGATATTTTCACAAAAAAGTGAAATTTTCAAAAATCCAGAAAATTGGCTGAAAACGACTAAATATCAAGGACTCATTGGGCGAATCGCTCTGGAACTGAAATCGGAACGCTCACTGACATTTCCCCTATCTGAAAGTCTGATAAACACCGGAAAAATGACTAAGGCGAAAAAAAAATTTTTTTCAACTTTTTTCAATTTTACCCCCGTGGGATATATATTCTACCCACACACATTTGGAACTCTCCTGAGGTACCCTCACACATATTATTCCCTCATTTAGTGGATATTTTCACAAAAAAGTGAAATTTTCAAAAATCCAGAAAATTGGCTGAAAACGACTAAATATCAAGGACTCATTGGGCGAATCGCTCTGGAACTGAAATCGGAATGCTCACTGACATTTCCCCTATCTGAAAGTCTGATAAACACCGGAAAAATGACTAAGTCCAAAAAAAAATTTTTTTCAACTTTTTTCAATTTTACCCCCGAGGGATATATATTTTACCCACACACATTTGGAACTCTCCTGGGGTACCCTCACACATATTATTCCCTCATTTAGTGGATATTTTCACAAAAAAGTGAAATTTTCAAAAATCCAGAAAATTGGCTGAAAACGACTAAATATCAAGGTCTCATTGAGCGAATCGCTCTGGAACTGAAATTGGAATGCTCACTGACATTTCCCCTATCTGAAAGTCTGATAGACGCCGGAAAAATGACTAAGTCCAAAAAAAAAAAATTTTTCAATTTTTTTCAGTTTTACCCCCGTGGGATATATATTCTACCCACACACATTTGGAACTCTCCTGGGGTACCCTCACACATATTATTCCCTCATTTAGTGGATATTTTCACAAAAAAGTGAAATTTTCTAAAATCCAGAAAATTGGCTGAAAACGACTAAATATCAAGGACTCATTGGGCGAATCGCTCTGGAACTGAAATCGGAATGCTCACTGACATTTCCCCTATCTGAAAGTCTGATAAACACCGGAAAAATGACTAAGTCCAAAAAAAAAATTTTTTCAACTTTTTTCAAATTTACCCCCGTGGGATATATATTCTACCCACACACATTTGGAACTCTCCTGGGGTACCCTCACACATATTATTCCCTCATTTAGTGGATATTTTCACAAAAAAGTGAAATTTTCAAAAATCCAGAAAATTGGCTGAAAACGACTAAATATCAAGGTCTCATTGAGCGAATCACTCTGGAACTGAAATCGGTACGCTCACAGACATTTGACCTATCTGAAAGTCTGATAAACGACGAAAAAATGACTATGTTCAAAAAAAAAATTTTTTTTAACTTTTTTCAATTTTACCCCCATGGGATATATATTCTACCCACACACATTTGGAACTCTTCTGGGGTACCCTCACACATATTATTCCCTCATTTAGTGGATATTTTCACAAAAAAGTGAAATTTTCAAAAATCCAGAAAATTGGCTGAAAACGACTAAATATCAAGGACTTATTGGGCGAATCGCTCTGGAACTGAAATCGGAATGCTCACTGACATTTCCCCTATCTGAAAGTCTGATAAACACCGGAAAAATGACTAAGTCCAAAAAAATTTTTTTTCAACTTTTTTCAATTTTACCCCCATGGGATACATATTCTACCCACACACATTTGGAACTCTCCTTGGGTACCCTCACACATTTTATTCCCTCATTTAGTGGATATTTTCACAAAAAAGTGAAATTTTCAAAAATCCAGAAAATTGGCTGAAAAAGACTAAATATCAAGGACTCATTGGGCGAATCGCTCTGGAACTGAAATTGGAATGCTCACTGACATTTCCCTTATCTGAAAGTCTGATAAATGTTGGAAAAATGACTAAGTCCAAAAAAAAAATTTTTTCAACTTTTTTCAATTTTACCCCCGTGGGATATATATTCTGCCCACACACATTTGGAACTCTCCTGGGGTACCCTCACACATATTATTCCCTCATTTAGTGGATATTTTCACAAAAAAGTGAAATTTTCAAAAATCCAGAAAATTGGCTGAAAACGACTAAATATCAAGGTCTCATTGAGTGAATCGCTCTGGAACTGAAATCGGAACGCTCACAGACATTTGACCTATCTGAAAGTCTGATAAACGACGGAAAAATGACTATGTCCAAAAAAAAAAATTTTTTTAACTTTTTTCAATTTTACCCCCATGGGATATATATTCTACCCACACACATTTGGAACTCTTCTGGGGTACCCTCACACATAATATTCCCTCATTTAGTGGATATTTTCACAAAAAAGTGAAATTTTCAAAAATCCAGAAAATTGGCTGAAAACGACTAAATATCAAGGACTCATTGGGCGAATCGCTCTGGAACTGAAATCGGAATGCTCACTGACATTTCCCCTATCTGAAAGTCTGATAAACACCGGAAAAATGACTAAGTCCAAAAAAAAAATTTTTTCAACTTTTTTCAAATTTACCCCCGTGGGATATATATTCTACCCACACACATTTGGAACTCTCCTGGGGTACCCTCACACATATTATTCCCTCATTTAGTGGATATTTTCACAAAAAAGTGAAATTTTCAAAAATCCAGAAAATTGGCTGAAAACGACTAAATATCAAGGACTCATTGGGCGAATCGCTCTGGAACTGAAATCGGAACGCTCACAGACATTTGACTTATCTGAAAGTCTGATAAACGACGGAAAAATGACTATGTCCAAAAAAAAAAATTTTTTTAACTTTTTTCAATTTTACCCCCATGGGATATATATTCTACCCACACACATTTGGAACTCTTCTGGGGTACCCTCACACATAATATTCCCTCATTTAGTGGATATTTTCACAAAAAAGTGAAATTTTCAAAAATCCAGAAAATTGGCTGAAAACGACTAAATATCAAGGACTCATTGGGCGAATCGCTCTGGAACTGAAATCGGAACGCTCACTGACATTTCCCCTATCTGAAAGTCTGATAAACACCGGAAAAATGACTAAGGCGAAAAAAAAATTTTTTTCAACTTTTTTCAATTTTACCCCCGTGGGATATATATTCTACCCACACACATTTGGAACTCTCCTGAGGTACCCTCACACATATTATTCCCTCATTTAGTGGATATTTTCACAAAAAAGTGAAATTTTCAAAAATCCAGAAAATTGGCTGAAAACGACTAAATATCAAGGACTCATTGGGCGAATCGCTCTGGAACTGAAATCGGAATGCTCACTGACATTTCCCCTATCTGAAAGTCTGATAAACACCGGAAAAATGACTAAGTCCAAAAAAAAATTTTTTTCAACTTTTTTCAATTTTACCCCCGAGGGATATATATTTTACCCACACACATTTGGAACTCTCCTGGGGTACCCTCACACATATTATTCCCTCATTTAGTGGATATTTTCACAAAAAAGTGAAATTTTCAAAAATCCAGAAAATTGGCTGAAAACGACTAAATATCAAGGTCTCATTGAGCGAATCGCTCTGGAACTGAAATTGGAATGCTCACTGACATTTCCCCTATCTGAAAGTCTGATAGACGCCGGAAAAATGACTAAGTCCAAAAAAAAAAAATTTTTCAATTTTTTTCAGTTTTACCCCCGTGGGATATATATTCTACCCACACACATTTGGACCTCTTCTGTGGTACCCTCACACATATTATTCGGTCATTTAGTGGATATTTTCACAAAAAAGTGAAATTTTCAAAAATCCAGAAAATTGGCTGAAAACGACTAAATATCAAGGACTCATTGGGCTAATCACTCTGGAACTGAAATCGGAATGCTCACTGACATTTCCCCTATCTGAAAGTCTGATAAACACGGGAAAAATGACAGTCCAAAAAAAAATTTTTTTCAACTTTTTTCAATTTTACCCCTGTGGGATATATATTCTACCCACACACATTTGGAACTCTCCTGGGGTACCCTCACACATATTATTCCCTCATTGAGTGGATATTTTCACAAAAAAGTGAAATTTTCAAAAATCCAGAAAATTAGCTGAAAACGACTAAATATCAAGGTCTCATTGAGCGAATCGCTCTGGAACTGAAATCGGAACGCTCACCACATTTGACCTATCTGAAAGTCTGATAAACGCCGGAAAAATGACTATGTCCAAAAAAATAAATTTTTTAAACTTTTTTCAATTTTAACCCCATGGGATATATATTCTACCCACACACATTTGGAACTCTCCTGGGGTACCCTCACACATATTATTCCCTCATTTAGTGGATATTTTCACAAAAAAGTGAAATTTTCAAAAATCCAGAAAATTGGCTGAAAGCGACTAAATATCAAGGACTCATTGGGCGAATCGCTCTGGCACTGAAATCGGAACGTAAACACCGGAAAAATGACTAAGTCCAAAAAAAAATTTTTTTCAACTTTTTTCAATTTTACCCCCGTGGGATATATATTCTACCCACACACATTTGGAACTCTCCTGGGGTACCCTCACACATATTATTCCCTCATTTAGTGGATATTTTCACAAAAAAGTGAAATTTTCAAAAATCCAGAAAATTGGCTGAAAACGACTAAATATCAAGGACTCATTGGGCGAATCGCTCTGGAACTGAAATCGGAACGCTCACAGACATTTGACTTATCTGAAAGTCTGATAAACGACGGAAAAATGACTATGTCCAAAAAAAAAAATTTTTTTAACTTTTTTCAATTTTACCCCCATGGGATATATATTCTACCCACACACATTTGGAACTCTTCTGGGGTACCCTCACACATATTATTCCCTCATTTAGTGGATATTTTCACAAAAAAGTGAAATTTTCAAAAATCCAGAAAATTGGCTGAAAACGACTAAATATCAAGGACTCATTGGGCGAATCGCTCTGGAACTGAAATCGGAACGCTCACTGACATTTCCCCTATCTGAAAGTCTGATAAACACCGGAAAAATGACTAAGGCGAAAAAAAAATTTTTTTCAACTTTTTTCAATTTTACCCCCGTGGGATATATATTCTACCCACACACATTTGGAACTCTCCTGGGGTACCCTCACACATATTATTCCCTCATTTAGTGGATATTTTCACAAAAAAGTGAAATTTTCAAAAATCCAGAAAATTGGCTGAAAACGACTAAATATCAAGGTCTCATTGAGCGAATCGCTCTGGAACTGAAATTGGAATGCTCACTGACATTTCCCCTATCTGAAAGTCTGATAGACGCCGGAAAAATGACTAAGTCCAAAAAAAAAAAATTTTTCAATTTTTTTCAGTTTTACCCCCGTGGGATATATATTCTACCCACACACATTTGGACCTCTTCTGTGGTACCCTCACACATATTATTCGGTCATTTAGTGGATATTTTCACAAAAAAGTGAAATTTTCAAAAATCCAGAAAATTGGCTGAAAACGACTAAATATCAAGGACTCATTGGGCTAATCACTCTGGAACTGAAATCGGAATGCTCACTGACATTTCCCCTATCTGAAAGTCTGATAAACACGGGAAAAATGACTAAGTCCAAAAAAAAATTTTTTTCAACTTTTTTCAATTTTACCCCTGTGGGATATATATTCTACCCACACACATTTGGAACTCTCCTGGGGTACCCTCACACATATTATTCCCTCATTGAGTGGATATTTTCACAAAAAAGTGAAATTTTCAAAAATCCAGAAAATTAGCTGAAAACGACTAAATATCAAGGTCTCATTGAGCGAATCGCTCTGGAACTGAAATCGGAACGCTCACCACATTTGACCTATCTGAAAGTCTGATAAACGCCGGAAAAATGACTATGTCCAAAAAAATAAATTTTTTAAACTTTTTTCAATTTTAACCCCATGGGATATATATTCTACCCACACACATTTGGAACTCTCCTGGGGTACCCTCACACATATTATTCCCTCATTTAGTGGATATTTTCACAAAAAAGTGAAATTTTCAAAAATCCAGAAAATTGGCTGAAAGCGACTAAATATCAAGGACTCATTGGGCGAATCGCTCTGGCACTGAAATCGGAACGTAAACACCGGAAAAATGACTAAGTCCAAAAAAAAATTTTTTTCAACTTTTTTCAATTTTACCCCCGTGGGATATATATTCTACCCACACACATTTGGAACTCTCCTGGGGTACCCTCACACATATTATTCCCTCATTTAGTGGATATTTTCACAAAAAAGTGAAATTTTCAAAAATCCAGAAAATTGGCTGAAAACGACTAAATATCAAGGACTCATTGGGCGAATCGCTCTGGAACTGAAATCGGAACGCTCACAGACATTTGACTTATCTGAAAGTCTGATAAACGACGGAAAAATGACCATGTCCAAAAAAAAAAATTTTTTTTACTTTTTTCAATTTTACCCCCATGGGATATATATTCTACCCACACACATTTGGAACTCTTCTGGGGTACCCTCACACATATTATTCCCTCATTTAGTGGATATTTTCACAAAAAAGTGAAATTTTCAAAAATCCAGAAAATTGGCTGAAAACGACTAAATATCAAGGACTCATTGGGCGAATCGCTCTGGAACTGAAATCGGAATGCTCACTGACATTTCCCCTATCTGAAAGTCTGATAAACACCGGAAAAATGACTAAGTCCAAAAAAAAATTTTTTTCAACTTTTTTCAATTTTACCCCCGAGGGATATATATTTTACCCACACACATTTGGAACTCTCCTGGGGTACCCTCACACATATTATTCCCTCATTTAGTGGATATTTTCACAAAAAAGTGAAATTTTCAAAAATCCAGAAAATTGGCTGAAAACGACTAAATATCAAGGTCTCATTGAGCGAATCGCTCTGGAACTGAAATTGGAATGCTCACTGACATTTCCCCTATCTGAAAGTCTGATAAACACCGGAAAAATGACTAAGTCCAAAAAAAAATTTTTTTCAACTTTTTTCAATTTTACCCCTGTGGGATATATATTCTACCCACACACATTTGGAACTCTCCTGGGGTACCCTCACACATATTATTCCCTCATTGAGTGGATATTTTCACAAAAAAGTGAAATTTTCAAAAATCCAGAAAATTAGCTGAAAACGACTAAATATCAAGGTCTCATTGAGCGAATCGCTCTGGAACTGAAATCGGAACGCTCACCACATTTGACCTATCTGAAAGTCTGATAAACGCCGGAAAAATGACTATGTCCAAAAAAATAAATTTTTTAAACTTTTTTCAATTTTAACCCCATGGGATATATATTCTACCCACACACATTTGGAACTCTCCTGGGGTACCCTCACACATATTATTCCCTCATTTAGTGGATATTTTCACAAAAAAGTGAAATTTTCAAAAATCCAGAAAATTGGCTGAAAGCGACTAAATATCAAGGACTCATTGGGCGAATCGCTCTGGCACTGAAATCGGAACGTAAACACCGGAAAAATGACTAAGTCCAAAAAAAAATTTTTTTCAACTTTTTTCAATTTTACCCCCGTGGGATATATATTCTACCCACACACATTTGGAACTCTCCTGGGTACCCTCACACATATTATTCCCTCATTTAGTGGATATTTTCACAAAAAAGTGAAATTTTCAAAAATCCAGAAAATTGGCTGAAAACGACTAAATATCAAGGACTCATTGGGCGAATCGCTCTGGAACTGAAATCGGAACGCTCACAGACATTTGACTTATCTGAAAGTCTGATAAACGACGGAAAAATGACTATGTCCAAAAAAAAAAATTTTTTTAACTTTTTTCAATTTTACCCCCATGGGATATATATTCTACCCACACACATTTGGAACTCTTCTGGGGTACCCTCACACATATTATTCCCTCATTTAGTGGATATTTTCACAAAAAAGTGAAATTTTCAAAAATCCAGAAAATTGGCTGAAAACGACTAAATATCAAGGACTCATTGGGCGAATCGCTCTGGAACTGAAATCGGAACGCTCACTGACATTTCCCCTATCTGAAAGTCTGATAAACACCGGAAAAATGACTAAGGCGAAAAAAAAATTTTTTTCAACTTTTTTCAATTTTACCCCCGTGGGATATATATTCTACCCACACACATTTGGAACTCTCCTGAGGTACCCTCACACATATTATTCCCTCATTTAGTGGATATTTTCACAAAAAAGTGAAATTTTCAAAAATCCAGAAAATTGGCTGAAAACGACTAAATATCAAGGACTCATTGGGCGAATCGCTCTGGAACTGAAATCGGAATGCTCACTGACATTTCCCCTATCTGAAAGTCTGATAAACACCGGAAAAATGACTAAGTCCAAAAAAAAATTTTTTTCAACTTTTTTCAATTTTACCCCCGAGGGATATATATTTTACCCACACACATTTGGAACTCTCCTGGGGTACCCTCACACATATTATTCCCTCATTTAGTGGATATTTTCACAAAAAAGTGAAATTTTCAAAAATCCAGAAAATTGGCTGAAAACGACTAAATATCAAGGACTCATTGGGCGAATCGCTCTGGAACTGAAATCGGAATGCTCACTGACATTTCCCCTATCTGAAAGTCTGATAAACACCGGAAAAATGACTAAGTCCAAAAAAAAATTTTTTTCAACTTTTTTCAATTTTACCCCCGAGGGATATATATTTTACCCACACACATTTGGAACTCTCCTGGGGTACCCTCACACATATTATTCCCTCATTTAGTGGATATTTTCACAAAAAAGTGAAATTTTCAAAAATCCAGAAAATTGGCTGAAAACGACTAAATATCAAGGTCTCATTGAGCGAATCGCTCTGGAACTGAAATTGGAATGCTCACTGACATTTCCCCTATCTGAAAGTCTGATAGACGCCGGAAAAATGACTAAGTCCAAAAAAAAAAAATTTTTCAATTTTTTTCAGTTTTACCCCCGTGGGATATATATTCTACCCACACACATTTGGACCTCTTCTGTGGTACCCTCACACATATTATTCGGTCATTTAGTGGATATTTTCACAAAAAAGTGAAATTTTCAAAAATCCAGAAAATTGGCTGAAAACTACTAAATATCAAGGACTCATTGGGCTAATCACTCTGGAACTGAAATCGGAATGCTCACTGACATTTCCCCTATCTGAAAGTCTGATAAACACGGGAAAAATGACTAAGTCCAAAAAAAAATTTTTTTCAACTTTTTTCAATTTTACCCCTGTGGGATATATATTCTACCCACACACATTTGGAACTCTCCTGGGGTACCCTCACACATATTATTCCCTCATTGAGTGGATATTTTCACAAAAAAGTGACATTTTCAAAAATCCAGAAAATTAGCTGAAAACGACTAAATATCAAGGTCTCATTGAGCGAATCGCTCTGGAACTGAAATCGGAACGCTCACCACATTTGACCTATCTGAAAGTCTGATAAACGCCGGAAAAATGACTATGTCCAAAAAAATAAATTTTTTAAACTTTTTTCAATTTTAACCCCATGGGATATATATTCTACCCACACACATTTGGAACTCTCCTGGGGTACCCTCACACATATTATTCCCTCATTTAGTGGATATTTTCACAAAAAAGTGAAATTTTCAAAAATCCAGAAAATTGGCTGAAAGCGACTAAATATCAAGGACTCATTGGGCGAATCGCTCTGGCACTGAAATCGGAACGTAAACACCGGAAAAATGACTAAGTCCAAAAAAAAATTTTTTTCAACTTTTTTCAATTTTACCCCCGTGGGATATATATTCTACCCACACACATTTGGAACTCTCCTGGGGTACCCTCACACATATTATTCCCTCATTTAGTGGATATTTTCACAAAAAAGTGAAATTTTCAAAAACCCAAAATATTGGCTGAAAACGACTAAATATCAAGGACTCATAGGGCAAATCGCTCTGGAACTGAAATCGGAATGCTCACTGACATTTCCCCTATCTGAAAGTCTGACAAACGTTGGAAAAATGATTGAGTCAAAAAAAAATTTTTTTTCAACTTTTTTAAATTTTACCCCCGTGGGATATATATTCTACCCAAACACATTTGGAACTCTCCTGGGGTACCCTCACACATATTATTCCCTCATTTAGTGGATATTTTCACAAAAAAGTGAAATTTTCAAAAATCCAGAAAATTGGCTGAAAACGACTAAATATCAAGGACTCATTGGGCGAATCGCTCTGGAACTGAAATCGGAACGCTCACTGACATTTCCCCTATCTGAAAGTCTGATAAACACCGGAAAAATGACTAAGTCCAAAAAAAATTTTTTTTCAACTTTTTTCAATTTTACCCCTGTGGGATATATATTCTACCCACACACATTTGGAACTCTCCTGGGGTACCCTCACACATATTATTCCCTCATTTAGTGGATATTTTCACAAAAAAGTGAAATTTTCAAAAATCCAGAAAATTGGCTGAAAACGACTAAATATCAAGGTCTCATTGAGCGAATCGCTCTGGAACTGAAATCGGAACGCTCACAGACATTTGACCTATCTGAAAGTCTGGTAAACGACGGAAAAATGACTATGTCCAAAAAAAAAAATTTTTTAAACTTTTTTCAATTTTAACCCCATGGGATATATATTCTACCCACACACATTTGGAACTCTCCTGGGGTACCCTCACACATATTATTCCCTCATTTAGTGGATATTTTCACAAAAAAGTGAAATTTTCAAAAATCCAGAAAATTGGCTGAAAACGACTAAATATCAAGGACTAATTGGGCGAATCGCTCTGGCACTGAAATCCGAACGTAAACACCGGAAAAATGACTAAGTCCAAAAAAAAAATTTTTTTCAACTTTTTTCAATTTTACCCCCGTGGGATATATATTCTACCCACACACATTTGGAACTCTCCTGGGGTACCCTCACACATATTATTCCCTCATTTAGTGGATATTTTCACAAAAAAGTGAAATTTTCAAAAATCCAGAAAATTGGCTGAAAACGACTAAATATCAAGGACTCATTGGGCGAATCACTCAGGAACTAAAATCGGAATGCTCACTGACATTTCCCCTATCTGAAAGTCTGATAAACACCGGAAAAATGACTAAGTCCAAAAAAAAATTTTTTTCAACTTTTTTCAATTTTACCCCCGTGGGATATATATTCTACCCACACACATTTGGAACTCTCCTGGGGTACCCTCACACATATTATTCCCTCATTTAGTGGATATTTTCACAAAAAAGTGAAATTTTCAAAAATCCAGAAAATTGGCTGAAAACGACTAAATATCAAGGACTCATTGGGCGAATCGCTCTGGAACTGAAATCGGAACGCTCACTGACATTTCCCCTATCTGAAAGTCTGATAAATGTTGGAAAAATGACTAAGTCCAAAAAAAAATTTTTTTCAACTTTTTTCAATTTTACCCCCGTGGGATATATATTCTACCCACACACATTTGGAACTCTCCTAGGGTACCCTCACACATATTATTCCCTCATTTAGTGGATATTTTCACAAAAAAGTGAAATTTTCAAAAATCCAGAAAATTGGCTGAAAACGACTAAATATCAAGGTCTCATTGAGCGAATCGCTCTGGAACTGAAATCGGAACGCTCACAGACATTTGACCTATCTGAAAGTCTGATAAACGACAAAAAAATGACTATGTCCAAAAAAAAAATTTTTTTTAACTTTTTTCAATTTTAACCCCATGGGATATATATTCTACCCACACACATTTGCAACTCTCCTGGGGTACCCTCACACATATTATTCCCTCATTTAGTGGATATTTTTTGACAAAAAAGTGAAATTTTCAAAAATCCAGAAAATTGGCTGAAAACGACTAAATATCAAGGTCTCATTGAGCGAATCGCTCTGGAACTGAAATCGGAACGCTCACAGACATTTGACCTATCTGAAAGTCTGATAAACGACGGAAAAATGACTATGTCCAAAAAAAAAAATTTTTTAAACTTTTTTCAATTTTAACCCCATGGGATATATATTCTACCCACACACATTTGGAACTCTCCTGGGGTACCCGCACACATATTATTCCCTCATTTAGTGGATATTTTCACAAAAAAGTGAAATTTTCTAAAATCCAGAAAATTGGCTGAAAACGACTAAATATCAAGGACTCATTGGGTGAATGGCTCTGGAACTGAAATCGGAATGCTCACTGACATTTCCCCTATCTGAAAGTCTGATAAACGTTGGAAAAATGACAGTCAAAAAAATTTTTTTTTTCAACTTTTTTCAATTTTACCCCCGTGGGATATATATTCTACCCACACACATTTGGAACTCTCCTGGGGTACCCTCACACATATTATTCCCTCATTTAGTGGATATTTTCACAAAAAAGTGAAATTTTCAAAAACCCAAAATATTGGCTGAAAACGACTAAATATCAAGGACTCATTGGGCAAATCGCTCTGGAACTGAAATCGGAATGCTCACTGACATTTCCCCTATCTGAAAGTCTGACAAACGTTGGAAAAATGATTGAGTCAAAAAAAAATTTTTTTTCAACTTTTTTAAATTTTACGCCCGTGGGATATATATATTACACAAACACATTTGGAACTCTCCTGGGGTACCCTCACACATATTATTCCCTCATTTAGTGGATATTTTCACAAAAAAGTGAAATTTTCAAAAATCCAGAAAATTGGCTGAAAAAGACTAAATATCAAGGACTCATTGAGCGAATCGCTCTGGAACTGAAATCGGAACGCTCACTGACATTTGACCTATCTGAAAGTCTGATAAACGACGGAAAAATGACTATGTCCAAAAAAAAAAAATTTTAAAACTTTTTTCAATTTTACCCCCGTGGGATATATATTCTACCCACACACATTTGGAACTCTCCTGGGGTACCCTCACACATATTATTCCCTCATTTAGTGGATATTTTCACAAAAAAGTGAAATTTTCAAAAATCCAGAAAATTGGCTGAAAACGACTAAATATCAAGGTCTCATTGAGCGAATCGCTCTGGAACTGAAATCGGAACGCTCACAGACATATGACCTATCTGAAAGTCTGATAAACGACGGAAAAATGACTATGTCCAAAAAAAAAAATTTTTTAAACTTTTTTCAATTTTAACCCCATGGGATATATATTCTACCCACACACATTTGGAACTCTCCTGGGGTACCCTCACACATATTATTCCCTCATTTAGTGGATATTTTCACAAAAAAGTGAAATTTTCTAAAATCCAGAAAATTGGCTGAAAACGACTAAATATCAAGGACTCATTGGGTGAATGGCTCTGGAACTGAAATTGGAATGCTCACTGACATTTCCCCTATCTGAAAGTCTGATAAACGTTGGAAAAATGACAGTCAAAAAAAATTTTTTTTTCAACTTTTTTCAATTTTACCCCCGTGGGATATATATTCTACCCACACACATTTGGAACTCTCCTGGGGTACCCTCACACATATTATTCCCTCATTTAGTGGATATTTTCACAAAAAAGTGAAATTTTCAAAAACCCAAAATATTGGCTGAAAACGACTAAATATCAAGGACTCATTGGGCAAATCGCTCTGGAACTGAAATCGGAATGCTCACTGACATTTCCCCTATCTGAAAGTCTGATAAACACCGGAAAAATGACTAAGTCCAAAAAAAAATTTTTTTCAACTTTTTTCAATTTTACCCCCGTGGGATATATATTCTACCCACACACATTTGGAACTCTCCTGGGGTACCCTCACACATATTATTCCCTCATTTAGTGGATATTTTCACAAAAAAGTGAAATTTTCAAAAATCCAGAAAATTGGCTGAAAACGACTAAATATCAAGGTCTCATTGAGCGAATCGCTCTGGAACTGAAATCGGAACGCTCACAGACATTTGACCTATCTGAAAGTCTGATAAACGACGAAAAAATGACTATGTCCAAAAATAATTTTTTTTTTAACTTTTTTCAATTTTACCCCCATGGGATATATATTCTACCCACACACATTTGGAACTCTCCTGGGGTACCATCACACATATTATTCCCTCATTTAGTGGATATTTTCACAAAAAAGTGAAATTTTCAAAAATCCAGAAAATTGGCTGAAAACGACTAAATATCAAGGACTCATTGGGCGAATCGCTCTGGAACTGAAATCGGAACGCTCACTGACATTTCCCCTATCTGAAAGTCTGATAAATGTTGGAAAAATGACTAAGTCCAAAAAAAAATTTTTTTCAACTTTTTTCAATTTTACCCCCGTGGGATATATATTCTACCCACACACATTTGGAACTCTCCTGGGTTACCCTCACACATATTATTCCCTCATTTAGTGGATATTTTCACAAAAAAGTGAAATTTTCAAAAATCCAGAAAATTAGCTGAAAACGACTAAATATCAAGGTCTCATTGAGCGAATCGCTCTGGAACTGAAATCGGAACGCTCACAGACATTTGACCTATCTGAAAGTCTGATAAACGACGGAAAAATGACTATGTCCAAAAAAAAAAATGTTTTAAACTTTTTTCAATTTTAACCCCATGGGATATATATTCTACCCACACACATTTGGAACTCTCCTGGGGTACCCTCACACATATTATTCCCTCATTTAGTGGATATTTTCACAAAAAAGAGAAATTTTCTAAAATCCAGAAAATTGGCTGAAAACGACTAAATATCAAGGACTCATTGGGTGAATCGCTCTGGAACTGAAATCGGAACGCTCACTGACATTTCCCCTATCTGAAAGTCTGACAAACGGAAAAATGAATGAGTCAAAAAAAAATTTTTTTTCAACTTTTTTCAATTTTACCCCCGTGGGATATATATTCTACCCACACACATTTGGAACTCTCCTGGGGTACCCTCACACATATTATTCCCTCATTTAGTGGATATTTTCACAAAAAAGTGAAATTTTCAAAAATCCAGAAAATTGGCTGAAAACGACTAAATATCAAGGTCTCATTGAGCGAATCGCTCTGGAACTGAAATCGGAACGCTCACAGACATTTGACCTATCTGAAAGTCTGATAAACGACAGAAAAATGACTATGTCCAAAAAAAAAAATTTTTTAAACTTTTTTCAATTTTAACCCCATGGGATATATATTCTACCCACACACATTTGGAACTCTCCTGGGGTACCCTCACACATATTATTCCCTCATTTAGTGGATATTTTCACAAAAAAGTGAAATTTTCAAAAATCCAGAAAATTGGCTGAAAACGACTAAATATCAAGGACTCATTGGGCGAATCGCTCTGGCACTGAAATCGGAACGTAAACACCGGAAAAATGACTAAGTCCAAAAAAAAATTTTTTTCAACTTTTTTCAATTTTACCCCCGTGGGATATATATTCTACCCACACACATTTGGAACTCTCCTGGGGTACCCTCACACATATTATTCCCTCATTTAGTGGATATTTTCACAAAAAAGTGAAATTTTCAAAAACCCAAATTATTGGCTGAAAACGACTAAATATCAAGGACTCATTGGGCAAATCGCTCTGGAACTGAAATCGGAATGCTCACTGACATTTCCCCTATCTGAAAGCCTGACAAACGTTGGAAAAATGATTGAGTCAAAAAAAAATTTTTTTTCAACTTTTTTAAATTTTACCCCCGTGAGATATATATTCTACCCACACACATTTGGAACTCTCCTGGGGTACCCTCACACATATTATTCCCTCATTTAGTGGATATTTTCACAAAAAAGTGAAATTTTCAAAAATCCAGAAAATTGGCTGAAAACGACTAAATATCAAGGTCTCATTGGGCGAATTGCTCTGGAACTGAAATCGGAACGCTCACTGACATTTCCCCTATCTGAAAGTCTGATAAACGCCGGAAAAATGACTAAGTCCAAAAAAAAAAATTTTTCAATTTTTTTCAGTTTTACCCCCGTGGGATATATATTCTACCCACACACATTTGGAACTCTCCTGGGGTACCCTCACACATATTATTCCCTCATTTAGTGGATATTTTCACAAAAAAGTGAAATTTTCAAAAATCCAGAAAATTGGCTGAAAACGACTAAATATCAAGGACTCATTGGGCGAATCGCTCTGGAACTGAAATCGGAACGCTCACTGACATTTCCCCTATCTGAAAGTCTGATAAACACCGGAAAAATGACTAAGTCCAAAAAAAATTTTTTTTCAACTTTTTTCAATTTTACCCCCGTGGGATATATATTCTACCCACACACATTTGGAACTCTCCTGGGGTACCCTCACACATATTATTCCCTCATTTAGTGGATATTTTCACAAAAAAGTGAAATTTTCAAAAATCCAAAAAATTGGCTGAAAACGACTAAATATCAAGGTCTCATTGAGCGAATCGCTCTGGAACTGAAATCGGAACGCTCACAGACATTTGATCTATCTGAAAGTCTGATAAACGATGGAAAAATGACTATGTCCAAAAAAAAAATTTTTTCAATTCTTTCAATTTTACCCCCGTGGGATATATATTCTACCCACACACATTTGGAACTCTCCTGGGGTACCCTCACACATATTATTCCCTCATTTAGTGGATATTTTCACAAAAAAGTGAAATTGTCAAAAATCCAGAAAATTGGCTGAAAACGACTAAATATCAAGGACTCATTGGGCGAATCGCTCTGGAACTGAAATCGGAACGCTCACTGACATTTCCCCTATCTGAAAGTCTGATAAACGCCGGAAAAATGACTAAGTCCAAAAAAAAAAATTTTTCAATTTTTTTCAGTTTTACCCCCGTGGGATATATATTCTACCCACACACAGTTGGACCTCTTCTGGGGTACCCTCACACATATTATTCCCTCATTTAGTTGATATTTTCACAAAAAAGTGAAATTTTCAAAAATCCAGAAAATTGGCTGAAAACTAATAAATATCAAGGTCTGATTGGGCGAATCGCTCTGGAACTGAAATCGGAATGCTCACTGACATTTGACCTATCTGAAAGTCTGATAAACGACGAAAAAATGACTATGTCCAAAAAGAAAATTTTTTTTAACTTTTTTCAATTTTACCCCCATGGGATATATATTCTACCCACACACATTTGGAACTCTCCTGGGGTACCCTCACACATATTATTCCCTCATTTAGTGGATATTTTCACAAAAAACTGAAATTTTCAAAAATCCAGAAAATTGGCTGAAAACGACTAAATATCAAGGACTCATTGGGCGAATCGCTCTGGAACTGAAATCGGAACGCTCACTGACGTTTCCCCTATCTGAAAGTCTGATAAACGCCGAAAAAATGACTAAGTCCAAAAAAAAAAATTTTTCAATTTTTTTCAGTTTTACCCCGTGGGATATATATTCTACCCACACACATTTGGAACTCTCCTGGGGTACCCTCACACATATTATTCCCTCATTTAGTGGATATTTTGACAAAAAACTGAAATTTTCAAAAATCCAGAAAATTGGCTGAAAACGACTAAATATCAAGGACTCATTGGGCGAATCGCTCTGGAACTGAAATTGGAATACTCACTGACATTTCCCCTATCTGAAAGTCTGATAAACACCGGAAAAATGACTAAATCCAAAAAAAATTTTTTTTCAACTTTTTTCAATTTTACCCCCGTGGGATATATATTCTACCCACACACATTTGGAACTCTCCTGGGGTACCCTCACACATATTATTCCCTCATTTAGTGGATATTTTCACAAAAAAGTGAAATTTTCAAAAATCCAGAAAATTGGCTGAAAGCGACTAAATATCAAGGACTCATTGGGCGAATCGCTCTGGCACTGAAATCGGAACGTAAACACCGGAAAAATGACTAAGTCCAAAAAAAAATTTTTTTCAACTTTTTTCAATTTTACCCCCGTGGGATATATATTCTACCCACACACATTTGGAACTCTCCTGGGGTACCCTCACACATATTATTCCCTCATTTAGTGGATATTTTCACAAAAAAGTGAAATTGTCAAAAATCCAGAAAATTGGCTGAAAACGACTAAATATCAAGGACTCATTGGGCGAATCGCTCTGGAACTGAAATCGGAACGCTCACTGACATTTCCCCTATCTGAAAGTCTGATAAATGCCGGAAAAATGACTAAGTCCAAAAAAAAAAATTTATCAATTTTTTTCAGTTTTACCCCCGTGGGATATATATTCTACCCACACACATTTGGACCTCTTCTGGGGTACCCTCACACATATTATTCCCTCATTTAGTTGATATTTTCACAAAAAAGTGAAATTTTCAAAAATCCAGAAAATTGGCTGAAAACTAATAAATATCAAGGTCTGATTGGGCGAATCGCTCTGGAACTGAAATCGGAACGCTCACTGACATTTGACCTATCTGAAAGTCTGATAAACGACGGAAAAATGGCTAAGTCCAAAAAAAAATTTTTTATCAACTTTTTTCAATTTTACCCCCATGAAATATATATTCTACCCACACACATTTGGAACTCTCCTGGGGTACCCTCACACATATTATTCCCTCATTTAGTGGATATTTTCACAAAAAAGTGAAATTTTCAAAAATCCAGAAAATTGGCTGAAAACTAATAAATATCAAAGTCTCATGGGCGAATCGCTCTGGAACTGAAATCGGAACGCTCACTGACATTTGACCCATCTGAAAGTCTGATAAACGATGGAAAAATGACTATGTCCAAAAAAAAAATTTTTTCAATTCTTTCAATTTTACCCCCGTGGGATATATATTCTACCCACACACATTTATAACTCTCCTGGGGTACCCTCACACATATTATTCCCTCATTTAGTGGATATTTTCGCAAAAAAGTAAAATTTCAAAAATCCAAAATATTGGCTGAAAACAACTAAATATCAAGGACTCATTGGGTGAATCGCTCTGGAACTGAAATCGGAATGCTCACTGACATTTGCCCTATCTGAAAGTCTGATAAACATTGGAAAAATGACTGAGTCCAAAAAAAAATTTTTTTTAACTTTTTTCAATTTTACCCCCGTGGGATATATATTCTACCCACACACATTTGGAACTCTCCTGGGGTACCCTCACACATATTATTCCCTCATTTAGTGGATATTTTCACAAAAAAGTGAAATTGTCAAAAATCCAGAAAATTGGCTGAAAACGACTAAATATCAAGGACTCATTGGGCGAATCGCTCTGGAACTGAAATCGGAACGCTCACTGACATTTCCCCTATCTGAAAGTCTGATAAACGACGGAAAAATGACTAAGTCCAAAAAAAAAAATTTTTCAATTTTTTTCAGTTTTACCCCCGTGGGATATATATTCTACCCACACACATTTGGACCTCTTCTGGGGTACCCTCACAGATATTATTCCCTCATTTAGTTGATATTTTCACAAAAAAGTGAAATTTTCAAAAATCCAGAAAATTGGCTGAAAACTAATAAATATCAAGGTCTGATTGGGCGAATCGCTCTGGAACTGAAATCGGAACGCTCACTGACATTTGACCTATCTGAAAGTCTGATAAACGACGGAAAAATGGCTAAGTCCAAAAAAAAATTTTTTATCAACTTTTTTCAATTTTACCCCCATGGGATATATATTCTACCCACACACATTTGGAACTCTCCTGGGGTACCCTCACACATATTATTCCCTCATTTAGTGGATATTTTCACAAAAAAGTGAAATTTTCAAAAATCCAAAAAATTGGCTGAAAACGACTAAATATCAAGGTCTCATTGGACGAATCACTCTGGAACTGAAATCGGAACGCTCACTGACATTTGACCTATCTGAAAGTCTGATAAACGACGGAAAAATGACTACGTCCAAAAAAAAAAAATTTTTCAACTTTTTTCAATTTTACCCCCGTGGGATATATATTCTACCCACACACATTTGGAACTCTCCTGGGGTACCCTCACACATATTATTCCCTCATTTAGTGGATATTTTCACAAAAAAGTGAAATATTCAAAAATCCAGAAAATTGGCTGAAAACGACAAAATATCAAGGACTCATTGGGCGAATCGCTCTGGAACTGAAATCGGAATGCTCACTGACATTTCCCCTATCTGAAAGTCTGATAAACGCCAGAAAAATGACTAAGTCCAAAAAAAAATTTTTTCAACTTTTTTCAATTTTACCCCCGTGGGATATATGTTCTACCCACACACATTTGGAACTCTCCTGGGGTGCCCTCACACATATTATTCCCTCATTTAGTGGATATTTTCACAAAAAAGTGAAATTTTCAAAAATCCAGAAATCTGTCTGAAAATGACTAAATATCAAGGACTCATTGGGCGAATCGCTCTGGAACTGAAATCGGAACGCTCACTGACATTTCCCCTATCTGAAAGTCTGATAAACGTTGGAAAAATGACTAAGTCCAAAAAAAAATTTTTTTCAACTTTTTCAAATTTACCCCCGTGGGATATATATTCTACCCACACACATTTGGAACTCTCCTGGGGTACCCTCACACATATTATTCCCTCATTCAGTGGATATTTTCACAAAAAAGTGAAATTACCAAAATCCAGAAAATTGGCTGAAAACGTCTAAATATGAAGGACTCATTGGGCGAATCGCTCTGGAACTGAAATCGGAATGCTCACTGACATTTGCCCTATCTGAAAGTCTGATAAACGCCAGAAAAAAGACTAAGTCAAAATAAAATTTTTTTTCAACTTTTTTCAAATTTACCCCCGTGGGATATATATTCTACCCACACACATTTGGAACTCTCCTGGGGTACCCTCACATATATTATTCCCTCATTTAGTGGATATTTTCACAAAAAAGTGAAATTTTCAAAAATCCAGAAAATTGTCTGAAAATGGCTAAATATCAAGAACTCATTGGGCGAATTGCTCTGGAACTGAAATCGGAACGCTCACTGACATTTGACCTATCTGAAAGTCTGATAAACGTTGGAAAAATGACTAATTGCAAAAAAAAAATTTTTTCAACTTTTTTCAATTTTACCCCCGAGGGATATATATTCTACCCACACACATTTGGAACTCTCCTGGGGTACCCTCACACATATTATTCCCTCATTTAGTGGATATTTTCACAAAAAAGTGAAATTTTCTAAAATCCAGAAAATTGGCTGAAAACGACTAAATAACAAAGACTCATTGGGCGAATCGCTCTGGAACTGAAATCTGAACGCTCACTGACATTTCCCCTATCTGAAAGTCTGATAAACGCCGGAAAAATGACTAAGTCCAAAAAAAAAAATTTTTCACCTTTTTTCAATTTTACCCCCGTGGGATATATATTCTACCCACACACATTTGAAACTCTTCTGGGGTACCCTCACAGGTATTATTCCCTTATTTAGTGGATATTTTCACAAAAAAGTGACATTTTCAAAAATCCAGAAAATTGGCTGAAAACGACTAAATATCAAGGTCTCATTGGGCGAATCGCTCTGGAACTGAAATCGGAACGCTCACTGACATTTGACCTCTCTGAAAGTCTGATAAACGACGGAAAAATGACTATGTCCAAAAAAAATAATTTTTTCAACTTTTTTCAATTTTACCCCCGTGGGATATATATTCTACCCACACACATTTGGAACTCTCCTGGGGTACCCTCACACATATTATTCCCTCATTTAGTTGATATTTTCACAAAAAAGTGAAATTTTCAAAAATCCAGAAAATTGGCTGAAAACGACTAAATATCAAGGACTCATTGGGCGAATCGCTCTGGAACTGAAATTGGAACGCTCACTGACATGTTCCCTATCTGAAAGTCTGATAAACATCGTAAAAATGAATAAGTCCAAAAAAAAATTTTTTTTTACTTTTTTCAATTTTACCCCCGTGGGATATATATTCTACCCACACACATTTGGAACTCTCCTGGGGTGCCCTCACACATATTATTCCCTCATTCAGTGGATATTTTCACAAAAAAGTGAAATTTCCAAAATCCAGAAAATTGGCTGAAAACGACTAAATATCAAGGACTCATTGAGCGAATCGCTCTGGAACTGAAATCGGAATGCTCACTGACATTTCCCCTATCTGAAAGTCTGATAAACGTTGGAAAAATGACTGAGTCCAAAAAAAAATTTTTTTCAACTTTTTTCAATTTTACCCCCGTGGGATATATATTTTACCCACACACATTTGGAACTCTCCTGGGGTACCCTCACACATATTATTCCCTCATTTAGTGGATATTTTCACAAAAAAGTGAAGTTTTCAAAAATCCAAAATATTGACTGATAACGACTAAATATCAAAGACCCATTGGCCGAATCGCTCTGGAACTGAAATCGGAATACTCACTGACATTTGCCCTATCTGAAAGTCTGATAAACGCCAGAAAAATGACTAAGTCAAAAAAAAATTTTTTTTCAACTTTTTTCAAATTTACCCCCGTGGGATATATATTCTACCCACACACATTTGGAACTCTCCTGGGGTACCCTCACATATATTATTCCCTCATTTAGTGGATATTTTCACAAAAAAGTGAAATTTTCAAAAATCCAGAAAATTGTCTGAAAATGGCTAAATATCAAGGACTCATTGGGCGAATTGCTCTGGAACTGAAATCGGAACGCTCACTGACATTTGACCTATCTGAAAGTCTGATAAACGTTGGAAAAATGACTAATTGCAAAAAAAAAAATTTTTTCAACTTTTTTCAATTTTACCCCCGTGGGATATATATTCTACCCACACACATTTGGAACTCTCCTGGGGTACCCTCACACATATCATTCCATCATTCAGTGGATATTTTCACAAAAAAGTAAAATTTTCAAAAATCCAGAAAATTGGCTGAAAACGACTAAATATCAAGGACTCATTGGGCGAATCGCTCTGGAACTGAAATCGGAATGCTCACTGACATTTGACCTATCTGAAAGTCTGATAAACAACGGAAAAATGACTATGTCCAAAAAAAAAAAATTTTTCAACTTTTTTCAATTTTACCCCCGTGGGATATATATTCTACCCAAACACATTTGCAACTCTCCTGGGGTACTCTCACACATATTATTCCCTCATTTAGTGGATATTTTCACAATAAAGTGAAATTTTCAAAAATCCAAAATATTGGCTGAAAACGACTAAATATCAAGGACTCATTGGGCGAATCGCTCTGGAACTGAAATCGGAACGCTCACTGACATTTCCCCTATCTGAAAGTCTGATAAACGTCGGAAAAATTAGTAAGTCCAAAAAAACAAATTTTTCAACTTTTTTCAATTTTACCCCCGTGGGATATATATTCTACCCACACACATTTGGAACTCTCCTGGGGTACCCTCACACATATTATTCCCTCATTTAGTGGATATTTTCACAAAAAAGTGAAATTTTCTAAAATCCAGAAAATTGGCTGAAAACGACTAAATATCAAGGTCTCATTGAGCGAATCGCTCTGGCACTGAAATCGGAACGTAAACACCGGAAAAATGACTAAGTCCCAAAAAAAATTTTTTTCAACTTTTTTCAATTTTACCCCCGTAGGATATATATTCTACCCACACACATTTGGAACTCTCCTGGGGTACCCTCACACATATTATTCCCTCATTTAGTGGATATTTTCACAAAAAAGTGAAATTTTCTAAAATCCAGAAAATTGGCTGAAAACGAATAAATATCAAAGACTCATTGGGCGAATCGCTCTGGAACTGAAATCGGAACGCTCACTGACATTTCCCCTATCTGAAAGTCTGATAAACGCCGGAAAAATGACTAAGTCCCAAAAAAATTTTTTTTCAACTTTTTTCAATTTTACCCCCGTGGGATGTATATTCTACCCACACACATTTGGAACTCTCCTGGGGTACCCTCACATATATTATTCCCTCATTTAGTGGATATTTTCACAAAAAAGTGAAATTTTCTAAAATCCAGAAAATTGGCTGAAAACGACTAAATATCAAGGACTCATTGGGCGAATCGCTCTGGAACTGAAATTGGAATGCTCACTGACATTTCCCCTATCTGAAAGTCTGATAAACGTCGGAAAAATTAGTAAGTCCAAAAAAAAAATTTTTTCAACTTTTTTAAATTTTACCCCCTTGGAATATATATATTCTACCCACACACATTTGGAACTCTCCTGGGGTACCCTCACACATATTATTCCCTCATTTAGTGGATATGTTCACAAAAAAGTGAAATTTTCAAAAATCAAGAAAATTGGCTGAAAACGACTAAATATCAAGGTCTCATTGGGCGAATCGCTCTGGAACTGAAATTGGAACGCTCACTGACATGTCCCCTATCTGAAAGTCTGATAAACATCGTAAAAATGAATAAGTCCAAAAAAAAATTTTTTTTTACTTTTTTCAATTTTACCCCCGTGGGATATATATTCTACCCACACACATTTGGAACTCTCCTGGGGTGCCCTCACACATATTATTCCCTCATTCAGTGGATATTTTCACAAAAAAGTGAAATTTCCAAAATCCAGAAAATTGGCTGAAAACGACTAAATATGAAGGACTCATTGGGCGAATCGCTCTGGAACTGAAATCGGAACGCTCACTGACATTTGACCTATCTGAAAGTCTGATAAACGACGGAAAAATGACTATGTTCAAAAAAAAAAAATTTTTTTAACTTTTTTCAATTTTACCCCCGTGGGATATATATTCTACCCACACACATTTGGAACTCTCCTGGGGTACCCTCACACATATTATTCCCTCATTTAGTTGATATTTTCACAAAAAAGTGAAATTTCCAAAATCCAGAAAATTGGCTGAAAACGACTAAATATGAAGGACTCATTGGGCGAATCGCTCTGGAACTGAAATCAGAATGCTCACTGACATTTCCCCTATCTGAAAGTCTGATAAACGTTGGAAAAATGACTGAGTCCAAAAAAAAATTTTTTTCAACTTTTTTCAATTTTACCCCCGTGGGATATATATTTTACCCACACACATTTGGAACTCTCCTGGGGTACCCTCACATATATTATTCCCTCATTTAGTGGATATTTTCACAAAAAAGTGAAATTTTCAAAAATCCAGAAAATTCTTTGAAAATGGCTAAATATCAAGGACTCATTGGGCGAATTGCTCTGGAACTGAAATCGGAACGCTCACTGACATTTGCCCTATCTGAAAGTCTGATAAACGCCAGAAAAATGACTAAGTCAAAAAAAAAATTTTTTTCAACTTTTTTCAAATTTACCCCCGTGGGATATATATTCTACCCACACACATTTGGAACTCTCCTGGGGTACCCTCACACATATTATTCCCTCATTTAGTGGATATTTTCACAAAAAAGTGAAATTTTCAAAAATCAAGAAAATTGGCTGAAAACGACTAAATATCAAGGACTCATTGGGCGAATCGCTCTGGAACTGAAATTGGAACGCTCACTGACATGTCCCCTATCTGAAAGTCTGATAAACGTCGTAAAAATGAATAAGTCCAAAAAAAAATTTTTTTTTACTTTTTTCAATTTTACCCCCGTGGGATATATATTCTACCCACACACATTTGGAACTCTCCTGGGGTACCCTCACACATATTATTCCCTCATTCAGTGGATATTTTCACAAAAAAGTGAAATTTCCAAAATCCAGAAAATTGGCTGAAAACGAATAAATATGAAGGACTCATTGGGCGAATCGCTCTGGAACTGAAATCGGAACGCTCACTGACATTTGACCTATCTGAAAGTCTGATAAACGACGGAAAAATGACTATGTTCAAAAAAAAAATTTTTTTTTAACTTTTTTCAATTTTACCCCCGTGGGATATATACTCTACCCACACACATTTGGAACTCTCCTGGGGTACCCTCACACATATTATTCCCTCATTTAGTTGATATTTTCACAAAAAAGTGAAATTTCCAAAATCCAGAAAATTGGCTGAAAACGACTAAATATGAAGGACTCATTGGGCGAATCGCTCTGGAACTGAAATCGGAATGCTCACTGACATTTCCCCTATCTGAAAGTCTGATAAACGTTGGAAAAATGACTGAGTCCAAAAAAAAATTTTTTTCAACTTTTTTCAATTTTACCCCCGTGGGATATATATTTTACCCACACACATTTGGAACTCTCCTGGGGTACCCTCACACATATTATTCCCTCATTTAGTGGATATTTTCACAAAAAAGTGAAGTTTTCAAAAATCCAAAATATTGACTGATAACGACTAAATATCTTTATCAATGATTTAGATGAAGGAATTGAGGGTAAACTGATTAAATTTGCTGATGACACAAAGCTAGGAGGGATAGCTAATAATAGAGAAGAGAGAGAGAGGATTCAAAAAGACCTAAATAAACTGGAGCAGTGGGCAGCAACCAACAGAATGGTTTTTAACAGGGAAAAATGCAAAGTACTACATCTGGGCAATAAAAATGAAAAAAGCATATACAGAATGGGAGGAATAGAGCTAAGCAACAGTAAATATGAAAAAGATTTAGGTATACTAATAGATCATAGACTGAACATGAGTCAACAGTGTGATGCAGCAGCAAAAAAGGCAAATACAATTCTGGGATGTATTAACAGAAGCATACAGTCTAGATCATGTGAAGTCATTATCGGTCTTTACTCCTCTTTGGTCAGACCTCATCTGGAATACTGTGTACAGTTTTGGGCACCACATTTTAAAAAAGACATAGACAAACTGGAGCAAGTTCAGAGAAGAGCGACCAGAATGGTGACTGGTCTGCAAACCATGTCCTATGAGGAACGGTTGCAGGATTTGGGAATGTTTAGCTTGCAAAAAAGAAGACTGAGAGGAGACTTAATAGCTGTCTACAAATATGTCAAGGGCTGTCACATTGTAGAAGGATCATCTTTATTCTCATTTGCACAAGGAAAGACTAGAAGCAATGGGATGAAACTCAATGGGAGGAGACACAGATTAGATATTAGAAAAAACTTTTTGACAGTTAGGGTGATTAATGAGTGGAACAGGCTGCCACGAGAGGTGGTGAGTTCCCCTTCAATGGACGTCTTCAAACAGAGGCTGGACAGACATCTGTCTGAGATGATCTAGTGAATCCTGCTTTGAGCAGGGGGTTGGACCAGATGACCCAGGAGGTCCCTTCCAACTCTACCATTCTATGATTCTATTCTATGATTCTATGAAATATCAAAGACCCATTGGCCGAATTGCTCTGGAACTGAAATCGGAACGCTCACTGACATTTGCCCTATCTGAAAGTCTGATAAACGCCAGAAAAATGACTAAGTCAAAAAAAAATTTTTTTTCAACTTTTTTCAAATTTACCCCCGTGGGATATATATTCTACCCACACACATTTGGAACTCTCCTGGGGTACCCTCACATATATTATTCCCTCATTTAGTGGATATTTTCACAAAAAAGTGAAATTTTCAAAAATCCAGAAAATTGTCTGAAAATGGCTAAATATCAAGGACTCATTGGGCGAATTGCTCTGGAACTGAAATCGGAACGCTCACTGACATTTGACCTATCTGAAAGTCTGATAAACGTTGGAAAAATGACTAATTGCAAAAAAAAAATTTTTTCAACTTTTTTAAATTTTACCCCCGAGGGATATATATTCTACCCACACACATTTGGAACTCTCCTGGGGTACCCTCACACATATTATTCCCTCATTTAGTGGATATTTTCACAAAAAAGTGAAATTTTCAAAAATCAAGAAAATTGGCTGAAAACGACTAAATATCAAGGACTCATTGGGCGAATCGTTCTGGAACTGAAATCGGAACGCTCACTGACATTTCCCCTATCTGAAAGTCTGATAAACGTTGGAAAAATGACTAAGTCCAAAAAAAAAATTTTTTTAACTTTTTTCAATTTTACCCCCGTTGGGATATATATTCTACCCACACACATTTGGAACTCTCCTGGGGTACCCTCACACATATCATTCCATCATTCAGTGGATATTTTCACAAAAAAGTAAAATTTTCAAAAATCCAGAAAATTGGCTGAAAACGACTAATTATCAAGGACTCATTGGGCGAATCGCTCTGGAACTGAAATCGGAATGCTCACTGACATTTGACCTATCTGAAAGTCTGATAAACAACGGAAAAATGACTATTTCCAAAAAAAAAAAATGTTTCAACTTTTTTCAATTTTACCCCCGTGGGATATATATTCTACCCAAACACATTTGGAACTCTCCTGGGGTACTCTCACACATATTATTCCCTCATTTAGTGGATATTTTCACAAAAAAGTGAAATTTTCAAAAATCCAAAATATTGGCTGAAAACGACTAAATATCAAGGACTCATTGGGCGAATCGCTCTGGAACTGAAATCGGAACGCTCACTGACATTTCCCCTATCTGAAAGTCTGATAAACGTCGGAAAAATTAGTAAGTCCAAAAAAAAAATTTTTTCAACTTTTTTAAATTTTACCCCCTTGGAATATATATATTCTACCCACACACATTTGGAACTCTCCTGGGGTACCCTCACACATATTATTAACTCATTTAGTGGATATGTTCACAAAAAAGTGAAATTTTCAAAAATCAAGAAAATTGGCTGAAAACGACTAAATATCAAGGTCTCATTGGGCGAATCGCTCTGGAACTGAAATCAGAACGCTCACTGACATTTCCCCTATCTGAAAGTCTGATAAACATTGGAAAAATGACTAAGTCCAAAAAAAATTTTTTTTCAACTTTTTTCAATTTTACCTCCGTGGGATATATATTCTACCCACACACATTTGAAACTCTCCTGGGGTACCCTCACATATATTATTCCCTCATTTAGTGGATATTTTCACAAAAAAGTACAATTTTCAAAAATCAATAAAATTGGCTGAAAACAACTAAATATCAAGGTCTCATTGGGCGAATCGCTCTGGAACTGAAATCGGAACGTTCACTGACATTTCCCCTATCTGAAAGTCTGATAAACAACGGAAAAATGACTATGTCCAAAAAAACTAATTTTTCAACTTTTTTCAATTTTACCCCCGTGGGATATATATTCTACCCACACACATTTGGAACTCTCCTGGGGTACCCTCACACATATTATTCCCTCATTTAGTGGATATTTTCACAAAAAAGTGAAATTTTCAAAAATCCAGAAAATTGGCTGAAAACGACTAAATATCAAGGACTCATTGGGCGAATCGCTCTGGAACTGAATTCGGAACGTTCACTGACATTTGACCTATCTGAAAGTCTGATAAACGACGGAAAGATGACTATGTCCAAAAAAACTAATTTTTCAACTTTTTTCAATTTTACCCCCGTGGGATATATATTCTACCCACACACATTTGGAACTCTCCTGGGGTACCCTCACACATATTATTCCCTCATTTAGTGGATATTTTCACAAAAAAGTGAAATTTTCAAAAATCCAGAAAATTGGCTGAAAACGACTAAATATCAAGGACTCATTGGGCGAATCGCTCTGGAACTGAAATCGGAATGCTCACTGACATTTCCCCTATCTGAAAGTCTGATAAATGTTGGAAAAATGACTAAGTCCAAAAAAAAAATTTTTTCAACTTTTTTCAATTTAACCCCCGTGGGATATATATTCTACCCACACACATTTGGAACTCTCCTGGGGTACCCTCACACATATTATTCCTTCATTTAGTGGATATTTTCACAAAAAAGTGACATTTTAAAAAATCCAGAAAATTGGCTGAAAATGACTAAATATCAAGGACTCATTGGGCGAATCTCTCTGGAACTGAAATCGGAATGTTCACTGACATTTCCCCTATCTGAAAGTCTGATACACGTTGGAAAAATGACTGAGTAAAAAAAATAATTTTTTTCTACTTTTATCAATTTTACCCCCGTGGGATATATATTCTACCCACACACATTTGGAACTCTCCTGTGGTACCCTCACACATATTATTCCCTCATTTAGTGGATATTTTCACAAAAAAGTGAAATTTTCAAAAATCCAGAAAATTGGCTGAAAACGACTAAATATCAAGGACTCATTGAGCGAATAGCTCTGGAACTGAAATCGGAACGCTCACTGACATTTCCCCTATCTGAAAGTCTGATAAACAATGGAAAAATGACTAAGTCCAAAAAAAAAATTTTTTCAACTTTTTTTAAATTTACCACCGTGGGATATATATTCTACCCACACACATTTGGAACTCTCCTGGGGTACCCTCACACATATTATTCCCTCATTTAGTGGATATTTTCACAAAAAAGTGAAATTTTCAAAAATCCAGAAAATTTACTGAAAATGACTAAATATCAAGGTCTCATTGGGCGAATCGCTCTGGAACTGAAATCGGAACATTCACTGACATTTGACCTATCTGAAAGTCTGATAAACGACGGAAAAATGACTAAGTCCAAAAAAAAATGTTTTTCAACTTTTTTCAATTTTACCCCCGTGGGATATATATTCTACCCACACACATTTGGAACACTCGTGGGTTACCCTCACACATATTATTCCCTCATTTAGTGGATATTTTCACAAAAAAGTGAAATTTTCAAAAATCCAGAAAATTGGCTGAAAACGACTAAATATCAAGGTCTCATTGGGCGAATCGCTCTGGAACTGAAATCGGTACGCTCACTGATATTTCCCCTATCTGAAAGTCTGATAAACAATGGAAAAATGACTAAGTCCAAAAAAAAATTTTTTTAAACTTTTTTCAATTTTACCCCCGTGGGATATATATTCTACCCACACACATTTGGAACTCTCCTGGGTTACCCTCACACATATTATTCCCTCATTTAGTGGATATTTTCACAAAAAAGTGAAATTTTCAAAATTCAAGAAAATTGGCTGAAAACGACTAAATATCAAAGTCTCATTGGGCGAATCGCTCTGGAACTGAAATCGGAATGCTCACTGACATTTGACCTATCTGAAAGTCTGATAAACGGCGGAAAAATGACTAAGTCCAAAAAAAAATTTTTTTGAACTTTTTTCAATTTTACCCCCGTGGGATATATATTCTACCCACACACATTTGGAACACTCGTGGGTTACCCTCACACATATTATTCCCTCATTTAGTGGATATTTTCACAAAAAAGTGAAATTTTCAAAAATCCAGAAAATTGGCTGAAAACGACTAAATATCAAGGTCTCATTGGGCCAATCGCTCTGGAACTGAAATCGGAACGCTCACTGACATTTCCCCTATCTGAAAGTCTGATAAACAATGGAAAAATGACTAAGTCCAAAAAAAAAATTTTTTCAACTTTTTTCAATTTTACCCCCGTGGGATATATATTCTACCCACACACATTTGGAACTCTCCTGGGTTACCCTCACACATATTATTCCCTCATTTAGTGGATATTTTCACAAAAAAGTGAAATTTTCACAATTCAAGAAAATTGGCTGAAAACGACTAAATATCAAGGTCTCATTGGGCGAATCGCTCTGGAACTGAAATCGGAACGCTCACTGACATTTCCCCTATCTGAAAGTCTGATAAACGTTGGAAAAATGACTGAGTAAAAAAAATTATTTTTTTCTACTTTTATCAATTTTACCCCCGTGGGATATATATTCTACCCACACACATTTGGAACTCTCCTGTGGTACCCTCACACATATTATTCCCTCATTTAGTGGATATTTTCACAAAAAAGTGAAATTTTCAAAAATCCAGAAAATTGGCTGAAAACGACTAAATATCAAGGACTCATTGAGCGAATAGCTCTGGAACTGAAATCGGAACGCTCACTGACATTTCCCCTATCTGAAAGTCTGATAAACAATGGAAAAATGACTAAGTCCAAAAAAAAAATTTTTTCAACTTTTTTTAAATTTACCCCCGTGGGATATATATTCTACCCACACACATTTGGAACTCTCCTGGGGTACCCTCACACATATTATTCCCTCATTTAGTGGATATTTTCACAAAAAAGTGAAATTTTCAAAAATCCAGAAAATTTACTGAAAATGACTAAATATCAAGGTCTCATTGGGCGAATCGCTCTGGAACTGAAATCGGAACATTCACTGACATTTGACCTATCTGAAAGTCTGATAAACGACGGAAAAATGACTATGTCCAAAAAAACAAATTTTTCAACTTTTTTCAATTTTACCCCCGTGGGATATATATTCTACCCACACACATTTGGAACTCTCCTGGGTTACCCTCACACATATTATTCCCTCATTTAGTGGATATTTTCACAAAAAAGTGAAATTTTCAAAATTCAAAAAAATTGGCTGAAAACGACTAAATATCAAGGTCTCATTGGGCGAATCGCTCTGGAACTGAAATCGGAACGCTCACTGACATTTGACCTATCTGAAAGTCTGATAAACGGCGGAAAAATGACTAAGTCCAAAAAAAAATTTTTTTGAACTTTTTTCAATTTTACCCCCGTGGGATATATATTCTACCCACACACATTTGGAACACTCGTGGGTTACCCTCACACATATTATTCCCTCATTTAGTGGATATTTTCACAAAAAAGTGAAATTTTCAAAAATCCAGAAAATTGGCTGAAAACGACTAAATATCAAGGTCTCATTGGGCGAATCGCTCTGGAACTGAAATCGGAACGCTCACTGACATTTCCCCTATCTGAAAGACTGATAAACGCCGGAAAAATGACTAAGTCCAAAAAAAAAATTTTTAAACTTTTTTCAATTTTACCCCCTTGGAATATATATATTCTACCCACACACATTTGGAACTCTCCTGGGGTACCCTCACACATATTATTCCCTCATTTAGTGGATATTTTCACAAAAAAGTGAAATTTTCAAATATCCAGAAAATTTGCTGAAAACGACTAAATATCAAGGTCTCATTGGGCGAATCGCTCTGGAACTGAAATCGGAATGCTCACTGACATTTGACCTATCTGAAAGTCTGATAAACGGCGGAAAAATGACTAAGTCCAAAAAAAAATTTTTTTGAACTTTTTTCAATTTTACCCCCGTGGGATATATATTCTACCCACACACATTTGGAACACTCGTGGGTTACCCTCACACATATTATTCCCTCATTTAGTGGATATTTTCACAAAAAAGTGAAATTTTCAAAAATCCAGAAAATTGGCTGAAAACGACTAAATATCAAGGTCTCATTGGGCGAATCGCTCTGGAACTGAAATCGGAACGCTCACTGACATTTCCCCTATCTGAAAGTCTGATAAACAATGGAAAAATGACTAAGTCCAAAAAAAAAATTTTTTCAACTTTTTTCAATTTTACCCCCGTGGGATATATATTCTACCCACACACATTTGGAACTCTCCTGGGTTACCCTCACACATATTATTCCCTCATTTAGTGGATATTTTCACAAAAAAGTGAAATTTTCACAATTCAAGAAAATTGGCTGAAAACGACTAAATATCAAGGTCTCATTGGGCGAATCGCTCTGGAACTGAAATCGGAACGCTCACTGACATTTCCCCTATCTGAAAGTCTGATAAACAATGGAAAAATGACTAAGTCCAAAAAAAAATTTTTTTCAACTTTTTTCAATTTTACCCCCGTGGGATATATATTCTACCCACACACATTTGGAACTCTCCTGGGTTACCCTCACACATATTATTCCCTCATTTAGTGGATATTTTCACAAAAAAGTGAAATTTTCACAATTCAAGAAAATTGGCTGAAAACGACTAAATATCAAGGTCTCATTGGGCGAATCGCTCTGGAACTGAAATTGGAACGCTCACTGACATTTCCCCTATCTGAAAGTCTGATAAACGTTGGAAAAATGACTAAGTCCAAAAAAAAAATTTTTTCAACTTTTTTCAAATTTACCCCCGTGGGATATATATTCTACCCACACACATTTGGAACTCTCCTGGGGTACCCTCACATATATTATTCCCTCATTTAGTGGATATTTTCACAAAAAAGTGAAATTTTCAAAAATCCAAAATATTGGCTGAAAACGACTAAATATCTAGGACTCATTGGGCGAATCGCTCTGGAACTGAAATCGAAACGCTCACTGACATTTCCCCTATCTGAAAGTCTGATAAACGCCGGAAAAATGACTAAGTCCAAAAAAAAATTTTTTAAACTTTTTTCAATTTTACCCCCTTGGAATATATAGATTCTACCCACACACATTTGGAACTCTCCTGGGGTACCCTCACACATATTATTCCCTCATTTAGTGGATATTTTCACAAAAAAGTGAAATTTTCAAAAATCCAGAAAATTTGCTGAAAACGACTAAATATCAAGGTCTCATTGGGCGAATCGCTCTGGAACTGAAATCGGAACGCTCACTGACATTTCCCCTATCTGAAAGTCTGATAAACGTTGGAAAAATGACTAAGTGCAAAAAAAAATTTTTTCAACTTTTTTCAATTTTACCCCCGTGGGATATATATTCTACCCACACACATTTGGAACACTCGTGGGTTACCCTCACACATATTATTCCCTCATTTAGTGGATATTTTCACAAAAAAGTGAAATTTTCAAAAATCCAGAAAATTTGCTGAAAACGACTAAATATCAAGGTCTCATTGGGCGAATCGCTCTGGAACTGAAATCGGAACATTCACTGACATTTGACCTATCTGAAAGTCTGGTAAACGACGGAAAAATGACTATGTCCAAAAAAACAAATTTTTCAACTTTTTTCAATTTTACCCCCTTGGAATATATATATTCTACCCACACACATTTGGAACTCTCCTGGGGTACCCTCACACATATTATTACCTCATTTAGTGGATATTTTCACAAAAAAGTGAAATTTTCAAAAATCAAGAGAATTGGCTGAAAACGACTAAATATCAAGGTCTCATTGGGCGAATCGCTCTGGAACTGAAATCGGAACATTCACTGACATTTGACCTATCTGAAAGTCTGATAAACGACGGAAAAATGACTATGTCCAAAAACAAATTTTTTTCAACTTTTTTCAATTTTACCCCCGTGGGATATATATTCTACCCACACACATTTGGAACTCTCCTGGGTTACCCTCACACATATTATTCCCTCATTTAGTGGATATTTTCACAAAAAAGTGACATTTTCAAAAATCCAGAAAATTGGCTGAAAACGACTAAATATCAAGGACTCATTGGGCGAATCGCTCTGGAACTGAAATCGGAACGCTCACTGACATTTCCCCTATCTGAAAGTCTGATAAACGTTGGGAAAATGACTAAGTGCAAAAAAAAATTTTTTTCAACTTTTTTCAATTTTACCCCCGTGGGATATATATTCTACCCACACACATTTGAAACTCTCGTGGGTTACCCTCACACATATTATTCCCTCATTTAGTGGATATTTTCACAAAAAAGTGAAATTTTCAAAATTCAAGAAAATTGGCTGAAAACGACTAAATATCAAAGTCTCATTGGGCGAATCGCTCTGGAACTGAAATCAAAACGCTCACTGACATTTCCCCTATCTGAAAGTCTGATAAACGCCGGAAAAATGACTAAGTCCAAAAAAAAAATTTTTAAACTTTTTTCAATTTTACCCCCTTGGAATATATATATTCTACCCACACACATTTGGAACTCTCCTAGGGTACCCTCACACATATTATTCCCTCATTTAGTGGATATTTTCACAAAAAAGTGAAATTTTCAAATATCCAGATAATTTGCTGAAAACGACTAAATATCAAGGTCTCATTGGGCGAATCGCTCTGGAACTGAAATCGGAATGCTCACTGACATTTGACCTATCTGAAAGTCTGATAAACGGCGGAAAAATGACTAAGTCCAAAAAAAAATTTTTTTGAACTTTTTTCAATTTTACCCCCGTGGGATATATATTCTACCCACACACATTTGGAACACTCGTGGGTTACCCTCACACATATTATTCCCTCATTTAGTGGATATTTTCACAAAAAAGTGAAATTTTCAAAAATCCAGAAAATTGGCTGAAAACGACTAAATATCAAGGTCTCATTGGGCGAATCGCTCTGGAACTGAAATCGGAACGCTCACTGACATTTCCCCTATCTGAAAGTCTGATAAACAATGGAAAAATGACTAAGTCCAAAAAAAAAATTTTTTCAACTTTTTTCAATTTTACCCCCGTGGGATATATATTCTACCCACACACATTTGGAACTCTCCTGGGTTACCCTCACACATATTATTCCCTCATTTAGTGGATATTTTCACAAAAAAGTGAAATTTTCACAATTCAAGAAAATTGGCTGAAAACGACTAAATATCAAGGTCTCATTGGGCGAATCGCTCTGGAACTGAAATCGGAACGCTCACTGACATTTCCCCTATCTGAAAGTCTGATAAACAATGGAAAAATGACTAAGTCCAAAAAAAAATTTTTTTCAACTTTTTTCAATTTTACCCCCGTGGGATATATATTCTACCCACACACATTTGGAACTCTCCTGGGTTACCCTCACACATATTATTCCCTCATTTAGTGGATATTTTCACAAAAAAGTGAAATTTTCACAATTCAAGAAAATTGGCTGAAAACGACTAAATATCAAGGTCTCATTGGGCGAATCGCTCTGGAACTGAAATTGGAACGCTCACTGACATTTCCCCTATCTGAAAGTCTGATAAACGTTGGAAAAATGACTAAGTCCAAAAAAAAAATTTTTTCAACTTTTTTCAAATTTACCCCCGTGGGATATATATTCTACCCACACACATTTGGAACTCTCCTGGGGTACCCTCACATATATTATTCCCTCATTTAGTGGATATTTTCACAAAAAAGTGAAATTTTCAAAAATCCAAAATATTGGCTGAAAACGACTAAATATCTAGGACTCATTGGGCGAATCGCTCTGGAACTGAAATCGAAACGCTCACTGACATTTCCCCTATCTGAAAGTCTGATAAACGCCGGAAAAATGACTAAGTCCAAAAAAAAATTTTTTAAACTTTTTTCAATTTTACCCCCTTGGAATATATAGATTCTACCCACACACATTTGGAACTCTCCTGGGGTACCCTCACACATATTATTCCCTCATTTAGTGGATATTTTCACAAAAAAGTGAAATTTTCAAAAATCCAGAAAATTTGCTGAAAACGACTAAATATCAAGGTCTCATTGGGCGAATCGCTCTGGAACTGAAATCGGAACGCTCACTGACATTTCCCCTATCTGAAAGTCTGATAAACGTTGGAAAAATGACTAAGTGCAAAAAAAAATTTTTTCAACTTTTTTCAATTTTACCCCCGTGGGATATATATTCTACCCACACACATTTGGAACACTCGTGGGTTACCCTCACACATATTATTCCCTCATTTAGTGGATATTTTCACAAAAAAGTGAAATTTTCAAAAATCCAGAAAATTTGCTGAAAACGACTAAATATCAAGGTCTCATTGGGCGAATCGCTCTGGAACTGAAATCGGAACATTCACTGACATTTGACCTATCTGAAAGTCTGGTAAACGACGGAAAAATGACTATGTCCAAAAAAACAAATTTTTCAACTTTTTTCAATTTTACCCCCTTGGAATATATATATTCTACCCACACACATTTGGAACTCTCCTGGGGTACCCTCACACATATTATTACCTCATTTAGTGGATATTTTCACAAAAAAGTGAAATTTTCAAAAATCAAGAGAATTGGCTGAAAACGACTAAATATCAAGGTCTCATTGGGCGAATCGCTCTGGAACTGAAATCGGAACATTCACTGACATTTGACCTATCTGAAAGTCTGATAAACGACGGAAAAATGACTATGTCCAAAAACAAATTTTTTTCAACTTTTTTCAATTTTACCCCCGTGGGATATATATTCTACCCACACACATTTGGAACTCTCCTGGGTTACCCTCACACATATTATTCCCTCATTTAGTGGATATTTTCACAAAAAAGTGACATTTTCAAAAATCAAGAAAATTGGCTGAAAACGACTAAATATCAAGGACTCATTGGGCGAATCGCTCTGGAACTGAAATCGGAACGCTCACTGACATTTCCCCTATCTGAAAGTCTGATAAACGTTGGGAAAATGACTAAGTGCAAAAAAAAAATTTTTTCAACTTTTTTCAATTTTACCCCCGTGGGATATATATTCTACCCACACACATTTGGAACTCTCCTGGGGTACCCTCACATATATTATTCCCTCATTTAGTGGATATTTTCACAAAAAAGTGAAATTTTCAAAAATCCAAAATATTGGCTGAAAACGACTAAATATCTAGGACTCATTGGGCGAATCGCTCTGGAACTGAAATCGAAACGCTCACTGACATTTCCCCTATCTGAAAGTCTGATAAACGCCGGAAAAATGACTAAGTCCAAAAAAAAATTTTTTAAACTTTTTTCAATTTTACCCCCTTGGAATATATAGATTCTACCCACACACATTTGGAACTCTCCTGGGGTACCCTCACACATATTATTCCCTCATTTAGTGGATATTTTCACAAAAAAGTGAAATTTTCAAAAATCCAGAAAATTTGCTGAAAACGACTAAATATCAAGGTCTCATTGGGCGAATCGCTCTGGAACTGAAATCGGAACGCTCACTGACATTTCCCCTATCTGAAAGTCTGATAAACGTTGGAAAAATGACTAAGTGCAAAAAAAAATTTTTTCAACTTTTTTCAATTTTACCCCCGTGGGATATATATTCTACCCACACACATTTGGAACACTCGTGGGTTACCCTCACACATATTATTCCCTCATTTAGTGGATATTTTCACAAAAAAGTGAAATTTTCAAAAATCCAGAAAATTTGCTGAAAACGACTAAATATCAAGGTCTCATTGGGCGAATCGCTCTGGAACTGAAATCGGAACATTCACTGACATTTGACCTATCTGAAAGTCTGGTAAACGACGGAAAAATGACTATGTCCAAAAAAACAAATTTTTCAACTTTTTTCAATTTTACCCCCTTGGAATATATATATTCTACCCACACACATTTGGAACTCTCCTGGGGTACCCTCACACATATTATTACCTCATTTAGTGGATATTTTCACAAAAAAGTGAAATTTTCAAAAATCAAGAGAATTGGCTGAAAACGACTAAATATCAAGGTCTCATTGGGCGAATCGCTCTGGAACTGAAATCGGAACATTCACTGACATTTGACCTATCTGAAAGTCTGATAAACGACGGAAAAATGACTATGTCCAAAAACAAATTTTTTTCAACTTTTTTCAATTTTACCCCCGTGGGATATATATTCTACCCACACACATTTGGAACTCTCCTGGGTTACCCTCACACATATTATTCCCTCATTTAGTGGATATTTTCACAAAAAAGTGACATTTTCAAAAATCAAGAAAATTGGCTGAAAACGACTAAATATCAAGGACTCATTGGGCGAATCGCTCTGGAACTGAAATCGGAACGCTCACTGACATTTCCCCTATCTGAAAGTCTGATAAACGTTGGGAAAATGACTAAGTGCAAAAAAAAAATTTTTTCAACTTTTTTCAATTTTACCCCCGTGGGATATATATTCTACCCACACACATTTGAAACTCTCGTGGGTTACCCTCACACATATTATTCCCTCATTTAGTGGATATTTTCACAAAAAAGTGAAATTTTCAAAAATCCAGAAAATTTACTGAAAACGACTAAATATCAAGGTCTCATTGGGCGAATCGCTCTAGAACTGAAATCGGAACGCTCACTGACATTTCCCCTATCTGAAAATCTGATAAACGACGGAAAAATGACTATGTCCAAAAAAACAAATTTTTCAACTTTTTTCAATTTTACCCCCTTGGAATATATATATTCTACCCACACACATTTGGAACTCTCCTGGGGTACCCTCACACATATTATTCCCTCATTTAGTGGATATTTTCACAAAAAAGTGAAATTTTCAAAAATCCAGAAAATTGGCTGAAAACGACTAAATATCAAGGACTGATTGGGCGAATCGCTCTGGAACTGAAATCGGAACGCTCACTGACATTTCCCCTATCTGAAAGTCTGATAAAAAATGGAAAAATGACTAAGTCCAAAAAAAAATTTTTTTCAACTTTTTTCAATTTTACCCCCGTGGGATATATATTCTACCCACACACATTTGGAACTCTCGTGGGTTACCCTCACACATATTATTCTCTCATTTAGTGGATATTTTCACAAAAAAGTGAAATTTTCAAAAATCCAAAATATTGGCTGAAAACGACTAAATATCTAGGACTCATTGGGCGAATCGCTCTGGAACTGAAATCGAAACGCTCACTGACATTTCCCCTATCTGAAAGTCTGATAAACGCCGGAAAAATGACTAAGTCCAAAAAAAAATTTTTTAAACTTTTTTCAATTTTACCCCCTTGGAATATATAGATTCTACCCACACACATTTGGAACTCTCCTGGGGTACCCTCACACATATTATTCCCTCATTTAGTGGATATTTTCACAAAAAAGTGAAATTTTCAAAAATCCAGAAAATTTGCTGAAAACGACTAAATATCAAGGTCTCATTGGGCGAATCGCTCTGGAACTGAAATCGGAACGCTCACTGACATTTCCCCTATCTGAAAGTCTGATAAACGTTGGAAAAATGACTAAGTGCAAAAAAAAATTTTTTCAACTTTTTTCAATTTTACCCCCGTGGGATATATATTCTACCCACACACATTTGGAACACTCGTGGGTTACCCTCACACATATTATTCCCTCATTTAGTGGATATTTTCACAAAAAAGTGAAATTTTCAAAAATCCAGAAAATTTGCTGAAAACGACTAAATATCAAGGTCTCATTGGGCGAATCGCTCTGGAACTGAAATCGGAACATTCACTGACATTTGACCTATCTGAAAGTCTGGTAAACGACGGAAAAATGACTATGTCCAAAAAAACAAATTTTTCAACTTTTTTCAATTTTACCCCCTTGGAATATATATATTCTACCCACACACATTTGGAACTCTCCTGGGGTACCCTCACACATATTATTACCTCATTTAGTGGATATTTTCACAAAAAAGTGAAATTTTCAAAAATCAAGAGAATTGGCTGAAAACGACTAAATATCAAGGTCTCATTGGGCGAATCGCTCTGGAACTGAAATCGGAACATTCACTGACATTTGACCTATCTGAAAGTCTGATAAACGACGGAAAAATGACTATGTCCAAAAACAAATTTTTTTCAACTTTTTTCAATTTTACCCCCGTGGGATATATATTCTACCCACACACATTTGGAACTCTCCTGGGTTACCCTCACACATATTATTCCCTCATTTAGTGGATATTTTCACAAAAAAGTGACATTTTCAAAAATCAAGAAAATTGGCTGAAAACGACTAAATATCAAGGACTCATTGGGCGAATCGCTCTGGAACTGAAATCGGAACGCTCACTGACATTTCCCCTATCTGAAAGTCTGATAAACGTTGGGAAAATGACTAAGTGCAAAAAAAAAATTTTTTCAACTTTTTTCAATTTTACGCCCGTGGGATATATATTCTACCCACACACATTTGAAACTCTCGTGGGTTACCCTCACACATATTATTCCCTCATTTAGTGGATATTTTCACAAAAAAGTGAAATTTTCAAAAATCCAGAAAATTTACTGAAAACGACTAAATATCAAGGTCTCATTGGGCGAATCGCTCTAGAACTGAAATCGGAACGCTCACTGACATTTCCCCTATCTGAAAATCTGATAAACGACGGAAAAATGACTATGTCCAAAAAAACAAATTTTTCAACTTTTTTCAATTTTACCCCCTTGGAATATATATATTCTACCCACACACATTTGGAACTCTCCTGGGGTACCCTCACACATATTATTCCCTCATTTAGTGGATATTTTCACAAAAAAGTGAAATTTTCAAAAATCCAGAAAATTGGCTGAAAACGACTAAATATCAAGGACTGATTGGGCGAATCGCTCTGGAACTGAAATCGGAACGCTCACTGACATTTCCCCTATCTGAAAGTCTGATAAAAAATGGAAAAATGACTAAGTCCAAAAAAAAATTTTTTTCAACTTTTTTCAATTTTACCCCCGTGGGATATATATTCTACCCACACACATTTGGAACTCTCGTGGGTTACCCTCACACATATTATTCTCTCATTTAGTGGATATTTTCACAAAAAAGTGAAATTTTCAAAATTCAAGAAAATTGGCTGAAAACGACTAAATATCAAGGTCTCATTGGGCGAATCGCTCTGGAACTGAAATCGGAACGCTCACTGACATTTCCCCTATCTGAAAGTCTGATAAACAATGGAAAAATGACTAAGTCCAAAAAAAAATTTTTTTCAACTTTTTTGAATTTTACCCCCGTGGGATATATATTCTACCCACACACATTTGGAACTCTCGTGGGTTACCCTCACACATATTATTCTCTCATTTAGTGGATATTTTCACAAAAAAGTGAAATTTTCAAAATTCAAGAAAATTGGCTGAAAACGACTAAATATCAAGGTCTCATTGGGCGAATCGCTCTGGAACTGAAATCGGAATGCTCACTGACATTTGACCTATCTGAAAGTCTGATAAACGGCGGAAAAATGACTAAGTCCAAAAAAAAATTTTTTTCAACTTTTTTCAATTTTACCCCCGTGGGATATATATTCTACCCACACACATTTGGAACTCTCCTGGGGTACCCTCACACATATTATTCCCTCATTTAGTGGATATTTTCACAAAAAAGTGAAATTTTCAAAAATACAGAAAATTGGCTGAAAAGGACTAAATATCAAGGTCTCATTGGGCGAATCGCTCTGGAACTGAAATCGGAACGCTCACTGACATTTCCCCTATCTGAAAGTCTGATAAACAATGGAAAAATGACTAAGTCCAAAAAAAAATTTTTTTCAACTTTTTTCAATTTTACCCCCGTGGGATATATATTCTACCCACACACATTTGGAACTCTCCTGGGGTACCCTCACATATATTATTCCCTCATTTAGTGGATATTTTCACAAAAAAGTGAAATTTTCAAAAATCCAAAATATTGGCTGAAAACGACTAAATATCTAGGACTCATTGGGCGAATCGCTCTGGAACTGAAATCGAAACGCTCACTGACATTTCCCCTATCTGAAAGTCTGATAAACGCCGGAAAAATGACTAAGTCCAAAAAAAAATTTTTTAAACTTTTTTCAATTTTACCCCCTTGGAATATATAGATTCTACCCACACACATTTGGAACTCTCCTGGGGTACCCTCACACATATTATTCCCTCATTTAGTGGATATTTTCACAAAAAAGTGAAATTTTCAAAAATCCAGAAAATTTGCTGAAAACGACTAAATATCAAGGTCTCATTGGGCGAATCGCTCTGGAACTGAAATCGGAACGCTCACTGACATTTCCCCTATCTGAAAGTCTGATAAACGTTGGAAAAATGACTAAGTGCAAAAAAAAATTTTTTCAACTTTTTTCAATTTTACCCCCGTGGGATATATATTCTACCCACACACATTTGGAACACTCGTGGGTTACCCTCACACATATTATTCCCTCATTTAGTGGATATTTTCACAAAAAAGTGAAATTTTCAAAAATCCAGAAAATTTGCTGAAAACGACTAAATATCAAGGTCTCATTGGGCGAATCGCTCTGGAACTGAAATCGGAACATTCACTGACATTTGACCTATCTGAAAGTCTGGTAAACGACGGAAAAATGACTATGTCCAAAAAAACAAATTTTTCAACTTTTTTCAATTTTACCCCCTTGGAATATATATATTCTACCCACACACATTTGGAACTCTCCTGGGGTACCCTCACACATATTATTACCTCATTTAGTGGATATTTTCACAAAAAAGTGAAATTTTCAAAAATCAAGAGAATTGGCTGAAAACGACTAAATATCAAGGTCTCATTGGGCGAATCGCTCTGGAACTGAAATCGGAACATTCACTGACATTTGACCTATCTGAAAGTCTGATAAACGACGGAAAAATGACTATGTCCAAAAACAAATTTTTTTCAACTTTTTTCAATTTTACCCCCGTGGGATATATATTCTACCCACACACATTTGGAACTCTCCTGGGTTACCCTCACACATATTATTCCCTCATTTAGTGGATATTTTCACAAAAAAGTGACATTTTCAAAAATCAAGAAAATTGGCTGAAAACGACTAAATATCACGGACTCATTGGGCGAATCGCTCTGGAACTGAAATCGGAACGCTCACTGACATTTCCCCTATCTGAAAGTCTGATAAACGTTGGGAAAATGACTAAGTGCAAAAAAAAATTTTTTTCAACTTTTTTCAATTTTACCCCCGTGGGATATATATTCTACCCACACACATTTGAAACTCTCGTGGGTTACCCTCACACATATTATTCCCTCATTTAGTGGATATTTTCACAAAAAAGTGAAATTTTCAAAAATCCAGAAAATTTACTGAAAACGACTAAATATCAAGGTCTCATTGGGCGAATCGCTCTAGAACTGAAATCGGAACGCTCACTGACATTTCCCCTATCTGAAAATCTGATAAACGACGGAAAAATGACTATGTCCAAAAAAACAAATTTTTCAACTTTTTTCAATTTTACCCCCTTGGAATATATATATTCTTCCCACACACATTTGGAACTCTCCTGGGGTACCCTCACACATATTATTCCCTCATTTAGTGGATATTTTCACAAAAAAGTGAAATTTTCAAAAATCCAGAAAATTGGCTGAAAACGACTAAATATCAAGGACTGATTGGGCGAATCGCTCTGGAACTGAAATCGGAACGCTCACTGACATTTCCCCTATCTGAAAGTCTGATAAAAAATGGAAAAATGACTAAGTCCAAAAAAAAATTTTTTTCAACTTTTTTCAATTTTACCCCCGTGGGATATATATTCTACCCACACACATTTGGAACTCTCGTGGGTTACCCTCACACATATTATTCTCTCATTTAGTGGATATTTTCACAAAAAAGTGAAATTTTCAAAATTCAAGAAAATTGGCTGAAAACGACTAAATATCAAGGTCTCATTGGGCGAATCGCTCTGGAACTGAAATCGGAACGCTCACTGACATTTCCCCTATCTGAAAGTCTGATAAACAATGGAAAAATGACTAAGTCCAAAAAAAAATTTTTTTCAACTTTTTTGAATTTTACCCCCGTGGGATATATATTCTACCCACACACATTTGGAACTCTCGTGGGTTACCCTCACACATATTATTCTCTCATTTAGTGGATATTTTCACAAAAAAGTGAAATTTTCAAAATTCAAGAAAATTGGCTGAAAACGACTAAATATCAAGGTCTCATTGGGCGAATCGCTCTGGAACTGAAATCGGAATGCTCACTGACATTTGACCTATCTGAAAGTCTGATAAACGGCGGAAAAATGACTAAGTCCAAAAAAAAATTTTTTTCAACTTTTTTCAATTTTACCCCCGTGGGATATATATTCTACCCACACACATTTGGAACTCTCCTGGGGTACCCTCACACATATTATTCCCTCATTTAGTGGATATTTTCACAAAAAAGTGAAATTTTCAAAAATACAGAAAATTGGCTGAAAAGGACTAAATATCAAGGTCTCATTGGGCGAATCGCTCTGGAACTGAAATCGGAACGCTCACTGACATTTCCCCTATCTGAAAGTCTGATAAACAATGGAAAAATGACTAAGTCCAAAAAAAAATTTTTTTCAACTTTTTTCAATTTTACCCCCGTGGGATATATATTCTACCCACACACATTTGGAACTCTCCTGGGGTACCCTCACACATATCATTCCCTCATTCAGTGGATATTTTCACAAAAAAGTAAAATTTTCAAAAATCCAGAAAATTGGCTGAAAACGACTAAATATCAAGGACTGATTGGGCGAATCGCTCTGGAACTGAAATCGGAACGCTCACTGACATTTCCCCTATCTGAAATTCTGATAAACGCCGGAAAAATGACTAAGTCCAAAAAAGAATTTTTTAAACCTTTTTCAATTTTACCCCCTTGGAATATATATATTCTACCCACACACATTTGGAACTCTCCTGGGGTACCCTCACACATATCATTCCCTCATTCGGTGGATATTTTCAAAAAAAAAGTAAAATTTTCAAAAATCCATAAAATTGGCTGAAAACGACTAAATATCAAGGACTCATTGGGCGAATCACTCTGGAACTGAAATCGGAACGCTCACTGACATTTCCCCTATCTGAAAGTCTGATAAACGTTGGAAAAATGACTAAGTGCAAAAAAAAATTTTTTTCAACTTTTTTCAATTTTACCCCCGTGGGATATATATTCTACCCACACACATTTGGAACTCTCGTGGGTTACCCTCACACATATTATTCCCTCATTTAGTGGATATTTTCACAAAAAAGTGAAATTTTCAAAAATCCAGAAAATTTGCTGAAAACGACTAAATATCAAGGTCTCATTGGGCGAATCGCTCTGGAACTGAAATCGGAATGCTCACTGACATTTGACCTATCTGAAAGTCTGATAAACGGCGGAAAAATGACTAAGTCCAAAAAAAATTTTTTTCAACTTTTTTCAATTTTACCCCCGTGGGATATATATTCTACCCACACACATTTGGAACTCTCCTGGGGTACCCTCACACATATTATTCCCTCATTTAGTGGATATTTTCACAAAAAAGTGAAATTTTCAAAAATACAGAAAATTGGCTGAAAACGACTAAATATCAAGGTCTCATTGGGCGAATCGCTCTAGAACTGAAATCGGAACGCTCACTGACATTTCCCCTATCTGAAAATCTGATAAACGACGGAAAAATGACTATGTCCAAAAAAACAAATTTTTCAACTTTTTTCAATTTTACAACCTTGGAATATATATATTCTACCCACACACATTTGGAACTCTCCTGGGGTACCCTCACACATATCATTCCCTCATTCGGTGGATATTTTCAAAAAAAAGTAAAATTTTCAAAAATCCAGAAAATTGGCTGAAAACGACTAAATATCAAGGACTCATTGGGCGAATCGCTCTGGAACTGAAATCGGAACGCTCACTGACAATTCCCCTATCTGAAAGTCTGATAAACGTTGGAAAAATGACTAAGTGCAAAAAAAAATTTTTTTCAACTTTTTTCAATTTTACCCCCGTGGGATATATATTCTACCCACACACATTTGGAACTCTCGTGGGTTACCCTCACACATATTATTCCCTCATTTAGTGGATATTTTCACAAAAAAGTGAAATTTTCAAAAATCCAGAAAATTTGCTGAAAACGACTAAATATCAAGGTCTCATTGGGCGAATCGCTCTGCAACTGAAATCGGAATGCTCACTGACATTTGACCTATCTGAAAGTCTGATAAACGGCGGAAAAATGACTAAGTCCAAAAAAAAATTTTTTTCAACTTTTTTCAATTTTACCCCCGTGGGATATATATTCTACCCACACACATTTGGAACTCTCCTGGGGTACCCTCACACATATTATTCCCTCATTTAGTGGATATTTTCACAAAAAAGTGAAATTTTCAAAAATACAGAAAATTGGCTGAAAACGACAAAATATCAAGGTCTCATTGGGCGAATCGCTCTAGAACTGAAATCGGAACGCTCACTGACATTTCCCCTATCTGAAAATCTGATAAACGACGGAAAAATGACTATGTCCAAAAAAACAAATTTTTCAACTTTTTTCAATTTTACCCCCGTGGGATATATATTCTACCCACACACATTTGGAACTCTCTTGGGTTACCCTCACACATATTATTCCCTCAATAAGTGGATATTTTCACAAAAAAGTGAAATTTTCAAAATTCCAGAAAATTGGCTGAAAACGACTAAATATCAAGGTCTCATTGGGCAAATCGCTCGGGAACTGAAATCGGAACGCTCACTGACATTTCCCCTATCTGAAAGTCTGATAAACGTTGGAAAAATGACTAAGTCCAAAAAAAATTTTTTTTAAATTTTTTCAATTTTACCCCCATGGGATATATATTCTACCCACACACATTTGGAACTCTCCTGGGGTACCCTCACACATATTATTCCCTCATTTAGTGGATATTTTCACAAAAAAGTGAAATTTTCAAAAATCCAGAAAATTGGCTGAAAACGACTAAATATCAAGGTCTCATTGGGCGAATCGCTCTGGAACTGAAATCGGAACGCTCACTGACATTTCCCCTATCTGAAAGTCTGATAAACGTTGGAAAAATGACTAAGTCAAAAAAAAAATTTTTTTTCAACTTTTTTCAATTTTACCCCCGTGGGATATATATTCTACCCACACACATTTGGAACTCTCCTGGGGTACCCTCACACATATTATTCCCTCATTTAGTGGATATTTTCACAAAAAAGTGAAATTTTCAAAAATCCAGAAAATTGGCTGAAAACAACTAAATATCAAGGTCTCATTGGGCGAATCGCTCTGGAACTGAAATCGGAACGCTCACTGACATTTCCCCTATCTGAAAGTCTGATAAACGTTGGAAAAATGACTAAGTGCAAAAAAAAATTTTTTTCAACTTTTTTCAATTTTACCCCCTTGGGATATATATTCTACCCACACACATTTGGAACTCTCGTGGGTTACCCTCACACATATTATTCCCTCATTTAGTGGATATTTTCACAAAAAAGTGAAATTTTCAAAAATCCAGAAAATTTGCTGAAAACGACTAAATATCAAGGTCTCATTGGGCGAATCGCTCTGGAACTGAAATCGGAACGCTCACTGACATTTCCCCTATCTGAAAGTCTGATAAACAATGGAAAAATGACTAAGTCCAAAAAAAAATTTTTTTCAACTTTTTTCAATTTTACCCCCGTGGGATATATATTCTACCCAAACACATTTGGAACTCTCCTGGGGTACCCTCACACATATTATTCCCTCATTTAGTGGATATTTTCACAAAAAAGTGAAATTTTCAAAAATCCAGAAAACTGGCTGAAAACGACTAAATATCAAGGTCTCATTGGGCGAATCGCTCTGGAACTGAAATCGGAACGCTCACTGACATTTCCCCTATCTGAAAGTCTGATAAACAATGGAAAAATGACTAAGTCCAAAAAAAAATTTTTTTCAACTTTTTTCAATTTTACCCCCGTGGGATATATATTCTACCCACACACATTTGGAACTCTCCTGGGGTACCCTCACACATATTATTCCCTCATTTAGTGGATATTTTCACAAAAAAGTGAAATTTTCAAAAATACAGAAAATTGGCTGAAAACGACTAAATATCAAGGTCTCATTGGGCGAATCGCTCTAGAACTGAAATCGGAACGCTCACTGACATTTCCCCTATCTGAAAGTCTGATAAACGACGGAAAAATGACTATGTCCAAAAAAACAAATTTTTCAACTTTTTTCAATTTTACCCCCGTGGGATATATATTCTACCCACACACATTTGGAACTCTCTTGGGTTACCCTCACACATATTATTCCCTCAATAAGTGGATATTTTCACAAAAAAGTGAAATTTTCAAAATTCCAGAAAATTGGCTGAAAACAACTAAATATCAAGGTCTCATTGGGCGAATCGCTCGGGAACTGAAATCGGAACGCTCACTGACATTTCCCCTATCTGAAATTCTGATAAACGCCGGAAAAATGACTAAGTCCAAAAAAAAATTTTTTAAACCTTTTTCAATTTTACCCCCTTGGAATATATATATTCTACCCACACACATTTGGAACTCTCCTGGGGTACCCTCACACATATCATTCCCTCATTCGGTGGATATTTTCAAAAAAAAGTAAAATTTTCAAAAATCCATAAAATTGGCTGAAAACGACTAAATATCAAGGACTCATTGGGCGAATCGCTCTGGAACTGAAATCGGAACGCTCATTGACATTTCCCCTATCTGAAAGTCTGATAAACGTTGGAAAAATGACTAAGTGCAAAAAAAAATTTTTTTCAACTTTTTTCAATTTTACCCCCGTGGGATATATATTCTACCCACACACATTTGGAACTTTCGTGGGTTACCCTCACACATATTATTCCCTCATTTAGTGGATATTTTCACAAAAAAGTGAAATTTTCAAAAATCAAGAAAATTGGCTGAAAACGACTAAATATCAAGGTCTCATTGGGCGAATCGCTCTGGAACTGAAATCGGAATGCTCACTGACATTTGACCTATCTGAAAGTCTGATAAACGGCGGAAAAATGACTAAGTCCAAAAAAAATTTTTTTCAACTTTTTTCAATTTTACCCCCGTGGGATATATATTCTACCCACACACATTTGGAACTCTCCTGGGGTACCCTCACACATATTATTCCCTCATTTAGTGGATATTTTCACAAAAAAGTGAAATTTTCAAAAATACAGAAAATTGGCTGAAAACGACTAAATATCAAGGTCTCATTGGGCGAATCGCTCTAGAACTGAAATCGGAACGCTCACTGACATTTCCCCTATCTGAAAATCTGATAAACGACGGAAAAATGACTATGTCCAAAAAAACAAATTTTTCAACTTTTTTCAATTTTACAACCTTGGAATATATATATTCTACCCACACACATTTGGAACTCTCCTGGGGTACCCTCACACATATCATTCCCTCATTCGGTGGATATTTTCAAAAAAAAGTAAAATTTTCAAAAATCCAGAAAATTGGCTGAAAACGACTAAATATCAAGGACTCATTGGGCGAATCGCTCTGGAACTGAAATCGGAACGCTCACTGACATTTCCCCTATCTGAAAGTCTGATAAACGTTGGAAAAATGACTAAGTGCAAAAAAAAATTTTTTTCAACTTTTTTCAATTTTACCCCCGTGGGATATATATTCTACCCACACACATTTGGAACTCTCGTGGGTTACCCTCACACATATTATTCCCTCATTTAGGGGATATTTTCACAAAAAAGTGAAATTTTCAAAAATCCAGAAAATTTGCTGAAAACGACTAAATATCAAGGTCTCATTGGGCGAATCGCTCTGCAACTGAAATCGGAATGCTCACTGACATTTGACCTATCTGAAAGTCTGATAAACGGCGGAAAAATGACTAAGTCCAAAAAAACAAATTTTTCAACTTTTTTCAATTTTACCCCCGTGGGATATATATTCTACCCACACACATTTGGAACTCTCCTGGGGTACCCTCACACATATTATTCCCTCATTTAGTGGATATTTTCACAAAAAAGTGAAATTTTCAAAAATCCAGAAAATTGGCTGAAAACAACTAAATATCAAGGTCTCATTGGGCGAATCGCTCTGGAACTGAAATCGGAACGCTCACTGACATTTCCCCTATCTGAAAGTCTGATAAACAATGGAAAAATGACTAAGTCCAAAAAAAAATTTTTTTCAACTTTTTTCAATTTTACCCCCGTGGGATATATATTCTACCCAAACACATTTGGAACTCTCCTGGGGTACCCTCACACATATTATTCCCTCATTTAGTGGATATTTTCACAAAAAAGTGAAATTTTCAAAAATCCAGAAAACTGGCTGAAAACGACTAAATATCAAGGTCTCATTGGGCGAATCGCTCTGGAACTGAAATCGGAACGCTCACTGACATTTCCCCTATCTGAAAGTCTGATAAACAATGGAAAAATGACTAAGTCCAAAAAAAAATTTTTTTCAACTTTTTTCAATTTTACCCCCGTGGGATATATATTCTACCCACACACATTTGGAACTCTCCTGGGGTACCCTCACACATATTATTCCCTCATTTAGTGGATATTTTCACAAAAAAGTGAAATTTTCAAAAATACAGAAAATTGGCTGAAAACGACTAAATATCAAGGTCTCATTGGGCGAATCACTCTAGAACTGAAATCGGAACGCTCACTGACATTTCCCCTATCTGAAAGTCTGATAAACGACGGAAAAATGACTATGTCCAAAAAAACAAATTTTTCAACTTTTTTCAATTTTACCCCCGTGGGATATATATTCTACCCACACACATTTGGAACTCTCTTGGGTTACCCTCACACATATTATTCCCTCAATAAGTGGATATTTTCACAAAAAAGTGAAATTTTCAAAATTCCAGAAAATTGGCTGAAAACAACTAAATATCAAGGTCTCATTGGGCGAATCGCTCGGGAACTGAAATCGAAACACTCACTGACATTTCCCCTATCTGAAAGTCTGATAAACGACGGAAAAATGACTAAGTGCAAAAAAAAATTTTTTTCAACTTTTTTCAATTTTACCCCCGTGGGATATATATTCTACCCACACACATTTGGAACTCTCCTGGGGTACCCTCACACATATTATTCCCTCATTTAGTGGATATTTTCACAAAAAAGTGAAATTTTCAAAAATCCAAAAAATTGGCTGAAAACGACTAAATATCAAGGTCTCATTGGGCGAATCGCTCTGGAACTGAAATTGGAACGCTCACTGACATTTCCCCTATCTGAAAGTCTGATAAACGTTGGAAAAATGACTAAGTCAAAAAAAAAATTTTTTTCAACTTTTTTCAATTTTACCCCCGTGGGATATATATTCTACCCACACACATTTGGAACTCTCGTGGGTTACCCTCACACATATTATTCCCTCATTTAGTGGATATTTTCACAAAAAAGTGAAATTTTCAAAAATCCAGAAAATTTGCTGAAAACGACTAAATATCAAGGTCTCATTGGGCGAATCGCTCTGGAACTGAAATCGGAACGCTCACTGACATTTCCCGTATCTGAAAGTCTGATAAACAATGGAAAAATGACTAAGTCCAAAAAAAAATTTTTTTCAACTTTTTTCAATTTTACCCCCGTGGGATATATATTCTACCCACACACATTTGGAACTCTCCTGGGGTACCCTCACACATATTATTCCCTCATTTAGTGGATATTTTCACAAAAAAGTGAAATTTTCAAAAATACAGAAAATTGGCTGAAAACGACTAAATATCAAGGTCTCATTGGGCGAATCGCTCTAGAACTGAAATCAGAACGCTCACTGACATTTCCCCTATCTGAAAGTCTGATAAACGACGGAAAAATGACTATGTCCAAAAAAACAAATTTTTCAACTTTTTTCAATTTTACCCCCGTGGGATATATATTCTACCCACACACATTTGGAACTCTCTTGGGTTACCCTCACACATATTATTCCCTCAATAAGTGGATATTTTCACAAAAAAGTGAAATTTTCAAAATTCCAGAAAATTGGCTGAAAACGACTAAATATCAAGGTCTCATTGGGCAAATCGCTCGGGAACTGAAATCGGAACGCTCACTGACATTTCCCCTATCTGAAAGTCTGATAAACGTTGGAAAAATGACTAAGTCCAAAAAAAAATTTTTTTCAACTTTTTTCAATTTTACCCCCGTGGGATATATATTCTACCCACACACATTTGGAACTCTCCTGGGGTACCCTCACACATATTATTCCCTCATTTAGTGGATATTTTCACAAAAAAGTGAAATTTTCAAAAATACAGAAAATTGGCTGAAAACGACTAAATATCAAGGTCTCATTGGGCGAATCGCTCTAGAACTGAAATCGGAACGCTCACTGACATTTCCCCTATCTGAAAATCTGATAAACGACGGAAAAGTGACTATGTCCAAAAAAACAAATTTTTCAACTTTTTTCAATTTTACCCCCGTGGGATATATATTCTACCCACACACATTTGGAACACTCTTGGGTTACCCTCACACATATTATTCCCTCAATAAGTGGATATTTTCACAAAAAAGTGAAATTTTCAAAATTCCAGAAAATTGGCTGAAAACGACTAAATATCAAGGTCTCATTGGGCAAATCGCTCGGGAACTGAAATCGGAACGCTCACTGACATTTCCCCTATCTGAAAGTCTGATAAACAATGGAGAAATGACTAAGTCCAAAAAAAAATTTTTTTCAACTTTTTTCAATTTTACCCCCGTGGGATATATATTCTACCCACACACATTTGGAACTCTCCTGGGGTACCCTCACACATATTATTCCCTCATTTAGTGGATATTTTCACAAAAAAGTGAAATTTTCAAAAATACAGAAAATTGGCTGAAAACGACTAAATATCAAGGTCTCATTGGGCGAATCGCTCTAGAACTGAAATCGGAACGCTCACTGACATTTCCCCTATCTGAAAGTCTGATAAACGACGGAAAAATGACTGTCCAAAAAAACAAATTTTTCAACTTTTTTCAATTTTACCCCCGTGGGATATATATTCTACCCACACACATTTGGAACTCTCTTGGGTTACCCTCACACATATTATTCCCTCAATAAGTGGATATTTTCACAAAAAAGTGAAATTTTCAAAATTCCAGAAAATTGGCTGAAAACAACTAAATATCAAGGTCTCATTGGGCGAATCGCTCGGGAACTGAAATCGAAACGCTCACTGACATTTCCCCTATCTGAAAGTCTGATAAACGACGGAAAAATGACTAAGTGCAAAAAAAAATTGTTTTCAACTTTTTTCAATTTTACCCCCGTGGGATATATATTCTACCCACACACATTTGGAACTCTCCTGGGGTACCCTCACACATATTATTCCCTCATTTAGTGGATATTTTCACAAAAAAGTGAAATTTTCAAAAATCCAGAAAATTGGCTGAAAACGACTAAATATCAAGGTCTCATTGGGCGAATCGCTCTGGAACTGAAATTGGAATGCTCACTGACATTTCCCCTATCTGAAAGTCTGATAAACGTTGGAAAAATGACTAAGTGCAAAAAAAATTTTTTTTCAACTTTTTTCAATTTTACCCCCGTGGGATATATATTCTACCCACACACATTTGGAACTCTCGTGGGTTACCCTCACACATATTATTCCCTCATTTAGTGGATATTTTCACAAAAAAGTGAAATTTTCAAAAATCCAGAAAATTTGCTGAAAACGACTAAATATCAAGGTCTCATTGGGCGAATCGCTCTGGAACTGAAATCGGAACGCTCACTGACATTTCCCCTATCTGAAAGTCTGATAAACAATGGAAAAATGACTAAGTCCAAAAAAAAATTTTTTTCAACTTTTTTCAATTTTACCCCCGTGGGATATATATTCTACCCACACACATTTGGAACTCTCGTGGGTTACCCTCACACATATTATTCTCTCATTTAGTGGATATTTTCACAAAAAAGTGAAATTTTCAAAATTCAAGAAAATTGGCTGAAAACGACTAAATATCAAGGTGTCATTGGGCGAATCGCTCTGGAACTGAAATCGGAATGCTCACTGACATTTGACCTATCTGAAAGTCTGATAAACGGCGGAAAAATGACTAAGTCCAAAAAAAAATTTTTTTAAACTTTTTTCAATTTTACCCTCGTGGGATATATATTCTACCCACACACATTTGGAACTCTCCTGGGGTACCCTCACACATATTATTCCCTCATTTAGTGGATATTTTCACAAAAAAGTGAAATTTTCAAAAATACAGAAAATTGGCTGAAAACGACTAAATATGAAGGTCTCATTGGGCGAATCGCTCTGGAACTGAAATCGGAACGCTCACTGACATTTCCCCTATCTGAAAGTCTGATAAACGACGGAAAAATGACTGTCCAAAAAAACAAATTTTTCAACTTTTTTCAATTTTACCCCCGTGGGATATATATTCTACCCAAACACATTTGGAACTCTCCTGGGGTACCCTCACACATATTATTCCCTCATTTAGTGGATATTTTCACAAAAAAGTGAAATTTTCAAAAATACAGAAAATTGGCTGAAAACGACTAAATATCAAGGTCTCATTGGGCGAATCGCTCTGGAACTGAAATCGGAATGCTCACTGACATTTGACCTATCTGAAAGTCTGATAAACGGCGGAAAAATGACTAAGTCCAAAAAAAAATTTTTTTAAACTTTTTTCAATTTTACCCCCGTGGGATATATATTCTACCCACACACATTTGGAACTCTCCTGGGGTACCCTCACACATATTATTCCCTCATTTAGTGGATATTTTCACAAAAAAGTGAAATTTTCAAAAATACAGAAAATTGCCTGAAAACGACTAAATATCAAGGTCTCATTGGGCGAATCGCTCTGGAACTGAAATTGGAACGCTCACTGACATTACCCCTATCTGAAAGTCTGATAAACGACGGAAAAATGACTGTCCAAAAAAACAAATTTTTCAACTTTTTTCAATTTTACCCCGTGGGATATATATTCTACCCACACACATTTGGAACTCTCCTGGGGTACCCTCACACATATTATTCCCTCATTTAGTGGATATTTTCACAAAAAAGTGAAATTTTCAAAAATCCAGAAAATTGCCTGAAAACGACTAAATATCAAGGTCTCATTGGGCGAATCGCTCTGGAACTGAAATCGGAACGCTCACTGACATTTCCCCTATCTGAAAGTCTGATAAACGACGGAAAAATGACTATGTCCAAAAAAACAAATTTTTCAACTTTTTTCAATTTTACCCCCGTGGGATATATATTCTACCCACACACATTTGGAACTCTCCTGGGGTACCCTCACACATATTATTCCCTCATTTAGTGGATATTTTCACAAAAAAGTGAAATTTTCAAAAATCCAGAAAATTGGCTGAAAACGACTAAATATCAAGGTCTCATTGGGCGAATCTCTCTGGAACTGAAATCGGAACGCTCACTGACATTTCCCCTATCTGAAAGTCTGATAAACGTTGGAAAAATGACTAAGTCCAAAAAAAAATTTTTTTCAACTTTTTTCAACTTTACCATCGTGGGATATATATTCTACACACACACATTTGGAACTCTCCTGGGGTACCCTCACACATATTATTCCCTCATTTAGTGGATATTTTCACAAAAAAGTGAAATTTTCAAAAATCCAGAAAATTGGCTGAAAACGACTAAATATCAAGGTCTCATTGGGCGAATCTCTCTGGAACTGAAATCGGAACGCTCACTGACATTTCCCCTATCTGAAAGTCTGATAAACGTTGGAAAAATGACTAAGTCCAAAAAAAAATTTTTTTCAACTTTTTTCAACTTTACCATCGTGGGATATATATTCTACACACACACATTTGGAACTCTTGTGGGTTACCCTCACACATATTATTCCCTCATTTAGTGGATATTTTCACAAAAAAGTGAAATTTTCAAAAATCCAGAAAATTTGCTGAAAACGACTAAATATCAAGGTCTCATTGGGCGAATCACTCTGGAACTGAAATCGGAACGCTCACTGACATTTCCCCTATCTGAAAGTCTGATAAACAATGGAAAAATGACTAAGTCCAAAAAAAAATTTTTTTCAACTTTTTTCAATTTTACCCCCGTGGGATATATATTCTACCCACACACATTTGGAACTCTCGTGGGTTACCCTCACACATATTATTCTCTCATTTAGTGGATATTTTCACAAAAAAGTGAAATTTTCAAAATTCAAGAAAATTGGCTGAAAACGACTAAATATCAAGGTCTCATTGGGCGAATCTCTCTGGAACTGAAATCGGAACGCTCACTGACATTTCCCCTATCTGAAAGTCTGATAAACGTTGGAAAAATGACTAAGTCCAAAAAAAAATTTTTTTCAACTTTTTTCAATTTTACCCCCGTGGGATATATATTCTACCCACACACATTTGGAACTCTCGTGGGTTACCCTCACACATATTATTCTCTCATTTAGTGGATATTTTCACAAAAAAGTGAAATTTTCAAAATTCAAGAAAATTGGCTGAAAACGACTAAATATCAAGGTCTCATTGGGCGAATCGCTCTGGAACTGAAATCGGAATGCTCACTGACATTTGACCTATCTGAAAGTCTGATAAACGGCGGAAAAATGACTAAGTCCAAAAAAAATTTTTTTTAAATTTTTTCAATTTTACCCCCGTGGGATATATATTCTACCCACACACATTTGGAACTCTCGTGGGTTACCCTCACACATATTATTCCCTCATTTAGTGGATATTTTCACAAAAAAGTGAAATTTTCAAAAATCCAGAAAATTGGCTGAAAACGACTAAATATCAAGGTCTCATTGGGCGAATCGCTCTGCAACTGAAATCGGAACGCTCACTGACATTTCCCCTATCTGAAAGTCTGATAAACAATGGAAAAATGACTAAGTCCAAAAAAAAATTTTTTTCAACTTTTTTCAATTTTACCCCCGTGGGATATATATTCTACCCACACACATTTGGAACTCTCCTGGGGTACCCTCACACATATTGTTCCCTCATTTAGTGGATATTTTCACAAAAAAGTGAAATTTTCAAAATTCAAGAAAATTGGCTGAAAACGACTAAATATCAAGGTCTCATTGGGCGAATCTCTCTGGAACTGAAATCGGAACGCTCACTGACATTTCCCCTATCTGAAAGTCTGATAAACGTTGGAAAAATGACTAAGTCCAAAAAAAAATTTTTTTCAACTTTTTTCAATTTTACCCCCGTGGGATATATATTCTACCCACACACATTTGGAACTCTCGTGGGTTACCCTCACACATATTATTCTCTCATTTAGTGGATATTTTCACAAAAAAGTGAAATTTTCAAAATTCAAGAAAATTGGCTGAAAACGACTAAATATCAAGCTCTCATTGGGCGAATCGCTCTGGAACTGAAATCGGAATGCTCACTGACAGTTGACCTATCTGAAAGTCTGATAAACGGCGGAAAAATGACTAAGTCCAAAAAAAATTTTTTTTAAATTTTTTCAATTTTACCCCCGTGGGATATATATTCTACCCACACACATTTGGAACTCTCCTGGGGTACCCTCACACATATTATTACCTCATTTAGTGGATATTTTCACAAAAAAGTGAAATTTTCAAAAATCCAGAAAATTGGCTGAAAACGACTAAATATCAAGGTCTCATTGGGCGAATCGCTCTGGAACTGAAATCGGAACGCTCACTGACATTTCCCCTATCTGAAAGTCTGATAAACGTTGGAAAAATGACTAAGTGCAAAAAAAAATTTTTTTCAACTTTTTTCAATTTTACCCCCGTGGGATATATATTCTACCCACACACATTTGGAACTCTCGTGGGTTACCCTCACACATATTATTCCCTCATTTAGTGGATATTTTCACAAAAAAGTGAAATTTTCAAAAATCCAGAAAATTTGCTGAAAACGACTAAATATCAAGGTCTCATTGGGCGAATCGCTCTGGAACTGAAATCAGAACGCTCACTGACATTTCCCCTATCTGAAAGTCTGATAAACAATGGAAAAATGACTAAGTCCAAAAAAAAATTTTTTTCAACTTTTTTCAATTTTACCCCCGTGGGATATATATTCTACCCACACACATTTGGAACTCTCGTGGGTTACCCTCACACATATTATTCTCTCATTTAGTGGATATTTTCACAAAAAAGTGAAATTTTCAAAAATCCAGAAAATTTGCTGAAAACGACTAAATATCAAGGTCTCATTGGGCGAATCGCTCTGGAACTGAAATCGGAACGCTCACTGACATTTCCCCTATCTGAAAGTCTGATAAACAATGGAAAAATGACTAAGTCCAAAAAAAAATTTTTTTCAATTTTACCCCCGTGGGATATATATTCTACCCACACACATTTGGAACTCTCGTGGGTTACCCTCACACATATTATTCTCTCATTTAGTTGATATTTTCACAAAAAAGTAAAATTTTCAAAATTCAAGAAAATTGGCAGAAAACGACTAAATATCAAGGTCTCATTGGGCGAATCGCTCTGGAACTGAAATCGGAATGCTCACTGACATTTGACCTATCTGAAAGTCTGATAAACGGCGGAAAAATGACTAAGTCCCAAAAAAATTTTTTTTAAACTTTTTTCAATTTTACCCCCGTGGGATATATATTCTACCCACACACATTTGGAACTCTCCTGGGGTACCCTCACACATATTATTCCCTCATTTAGTGGATATTTTCACAAAAAAGTGAAATTTTCAAAAATACAGAAAATTGGCTGAAAACGACTAAATATCAAGGTCTCATTGGGCGAATCGCTCTGGAACTGAAATCGGAACGCTCACTGACATTTCCCCTATCTGAAAGTCTGATAAACGACGGAAAAATGACTAAGTCCAAAAAAAAATTTTTTTCAACTTTTTTCAATTTTACCCCCGTGGGATATATATTCTACCCACACACATTTGGAACTCTCCTGGGGTACCCTCACACATATTATTCCCTCATTTAGTGGATATTTTCACAAAAAAGTGAAATTTTCAAAAATCCAGAAAATTGGCTGAAAACGACTAAATATCAAGGTCTCATTGGGCGAATCGCTCTGGAACTGAAATCGGAACGCTCACTGACATTTCCCCTATCTGAAAGTCTGATAAACGACGGAAAAATGACTATGTCCAAAAAAACAAATTTTTCAACTTTTTTCAATTTTACCCCGTGGGATATATATTCTACCCACACACATTTGGAACTCTCCTGGGGTAGCCTCACACATATTATTCCCTCATTTAGTGGATATTTTCACAAAAAAGTGAAATTTTCAAAAATACAGAAAATTGGCTGAAAACGACTAAATATCAAGGTCTCATTGGGCGAATCGCTCTGGAACTGAAATCGGAATGCTCACTGACATTTGACCTATCTGAAAGTCTGATAAACGGCGGAAAAATGACTAAGTCCAAAAAAAAATTTTTTTTAAATTTTTTCAATTTTACCCCCGTGGGATATATATTCTACCCACACACATTTGGAACTCTCCTGGGGTACCCTCACACATATTATTCCCTCATTTTGTGGATATTTTCACAAAAAAGTGACATTTTCAAAAATACAGAAAATTGGCTGAAAACGACTAAATATCAAGGTCTCATTGGGCGAATCGCTCTGGAACTGAAATCGGAACGCTCACTGACATTTGACCTATCTGAAAGTCTGATAAACGACGGAAAAATGACTAAGTCCAAAAAAAAAATTTTTTAAACTTTTTTCAATTTTACCCCCGTGGGATATATATTCTACCCACACACATTTGGAACTCTCCTGGGGTACCCTCACACATATTATTCCCTCATTTTGTGAATATTTTCACAAAAAAGTGACATTTTCAAAAATACAGAAAATTGGCTGAAAACGACTAAATATCAAGGTCTCATTGGGCGAATCGCTCTGGAACTGAAATCGGAACGCTCACTGACATTTCCCCTATCTGAAAGTCTGATAAACAATGGAAAAATGAGTAAGTCCAAAAAAAAATTTTTTTCAACTTTTTTCAATTTTACCCCCGTGGGATATATATTCTACCCACACACATTTGGAACTCTCGTGGGTTACCCTCACACATATTATTCTCTCATTTAGTGGATATTTTCACAAAAAAGTGAAATTTTCAAAGTTCAAGAAAATTGGCTGAAAATGACTAAATATCAAGGTCTCATTGGGCGAATCGCTCTGGAACTGAAATCGGAATGCTCACTGACATTTGACCTATCTGAAAGTCTGATAAACGGCGGAAAAATGACTAAGTCCAAAAAAAAATTTTTTTCAACTTTTTTCAATTTTACCCCCGTGGGATATATATTCTACCCACACACATTTGGAACTCTCCTGGGGTACCCTCACACATATTATTCCCTCATTTAGTGGATATTTTCACAAAAAAGTGAAATTTTCAAAAATACAGAAAATTGGCTGAAAACGACTAAATATCAAGGTCTCATTGGGCGAATCGCTCTGGAACTGAAATCGGAACGCTCACTGACATTTCCCCTATCTGAAAGTCTGATAAACAATGGAAAAATGACTAAGTCCAAAAAAAAATTTTTTTCAACTTTTTTCAATTTTACCCCCGTGGGATATATATTCTACCCACACACATTTGGAACTCTCGTGGGTTACCCTCACACATATTATTCTCTCATTTAGTGGATATTTTCACAAAAAAGTGAAATTTTCAAAATTCAAGAAAATTGGCTGAAAATGACTAAATATCAAGGTCTCATTGGGCGAATCGCTCTGGAACTGAAATCGGAATGCTCACTGACATTTGACCTATCTGAAAGTCTGATAAACGGCGGAAAAATGACTAAGTCCAAAAAAAAATTTTTTTCAACTTTTTTCAATTTTACCCCCGTGGGATATATATTCTACCCACACACATTTGGAACTCTCCTGGGGTACCCTCACACATATTATTCCCTCATTTAGTGGATATTTTCACAAAAAAGTGAAATTTTCAAAAATCCAGAAAATTGGCTGAAAACGACTAAATATCAAGGTCTCATTGGGCGAATCGCTCTGGAACTGAAATCGGAATGCTCACTGACATTTCCCCTATCTGAAAGTCTGATAAATGACGGAAAAATGACTATGTCCAAAAAAACAAATTTTTCAACTTTTTTCAATTTTACCCCCGTGGGATATATATTCTACCCACACACATTTGGAACTCTCTTGGGTTACCCTCACACATATTATTCCCTCAATAAGTGGATATTTTCACAAAAAAGTGAAATTTTCAAAATTCCAGAAAATTGGCTGAAAACGACTAAATATCAAGGTCTCATTGGGCAAATCGCTCGGGAACTGAAATCGGAACGCTCACTGACATTTCCCCTATCTGAAAGTCTGATAAACGCCGGAAAAATGACTAAGTCCAAAAAAAAATTTTTTTCAACTTTTTTCAATTTTACCCCCGTGGGATATATATTCTACCCACACACATTTGGAACTCTCCTGGGGTACCCTCACACATATTATTCCCTCATTTAGTGGATATTTTCACAAAAAAGTGAAATTTTCAAAAATCCAGAAAATTGGCTGAAAACGACTAAATATCAAGGTCTCATTGGGCGAATCGCTCTGGAACTGAAATCGGAATGCTCACTGACATTTGACCTATCTGAAAGTCTGATAAACAGCGGAAAAATGATTAAGTTCCAAAAAAAATTTTTTTCAACTTTTTTCAATTTTACCCCCGTGGGATTCTACCCACACACATTTGGAACTCTCCTGGGGTACCCTCACACATATCATTCCCTCATTCAGTGGATATTTTCACAAAAAAGTAAAATTTTCAAAAATCCAGAAAATTGGCTGAAAACGACTAAATATCAAGGACTCATTGGGCAAATCGCTCTGGAACTGAAATCGGAACGCTCACTGACATTTCCCCTATCTGAAAGTCTGATAAACGCCGGAAAAATGACTAAGTCCAAAAAAAATTTTTTTTCAACTTTTTTCAATTTTACCCCCGTGGGATATATATTCTACCCACACACATTTGGAACTCTCCTGGGGTACCCTCACACATATTATTCCCTCATTTAGTAGATATTTTCACAAAAAAGTGAAATTTTCAAAAATACAGAAAATTGGCTGAAAACGACTAAATATCAAGGTCTCATTGGGCGAATCGCTCTGGAACTGAAATTGGAACGCTCACTGACATTTCCCCTATCTGAAAGTCTGATAAACGCCGGAAAAATGACTTAAGTCCAAAAAAAAATTTTTTTCAACTTTTTTCAATTTTACCCCCGTGGGATAGATATTCTACCCACACACATTTGGAACTCTCCTGGGGTACCCTCACACATATTATTCCCTCATTTAGTGGATATTTTCACAAACAAGTGAAATTTTCAAAAATCCAGAAAATTGTCTGAAAACGACTAAATATCAAGGTCTCATTGGGCGAATCGCTCTGGAACTGAAATCGGAACGCTCACTGACATTTCCCCTATCTGAAAGTCTGATAAACGTTGGAAAAATGACTAAGTCCAAAAAAAAATTTTTTTCAACTTTTTTCAATTTTACCCCCGTGGGATATATATTCTACCCACACACCTTTGGAACTCTCCTGGGGTACCCTCACACATATTATTCCCTCATTTAGTGGATATTTTCACAAACAAGTGAAATTTTCAAAATTCCAGAAAATTGGCTGAAAACGACTAAATATCAAGGTCTCATTGGGCAAATCGCTCGGGAACTGAAATCAGAACGCTCACTGACATTTCCCCTATCTGAAAGTCTGATAAACGTTGGAAAAATGACTAAGTCCAAAAAAAAATTTTTTTCAACTTTTTTCAATTTTACCCCCGTGGGATATATATTCTACCCACACACATTTGGAACTCTCCTGGGGTACCCTCACACATATTATTCCCTCACTTAGTGGATATTTTCACAAAAAAGTGAAATTTTCAAATATCCAGAAAATTGGCTGAAAACGACTAAATATCAAGGTCTCATTGGGCGAATCGCTCTGGAACTGAAATCGGAACGCTCACTGACATTTCCCCTGTCTGAAAGTCTGATAAACGCCGGAAAAATGACTAAGTCCAAAAAAAAATTTTTTTAAACTTTTTTCAATTTTACCCCCGTGGGATATATATTCTACCCACACACATTTGGAACTCTCCTGGGGTACCCTCACACATATTATTCCCTCATTTAGTGGATATTTTCACAAAAAAGTGAAATTTTCAAAAATCCAGAAAATTGGCTGAAAACGACTAAATATCAAGGTCTCATTGGGCGAATCGCTCTGGAACTGAAATCGGAACGCTCACTGACATTTCCCCTATCTGAAAGTCTGATAAACGACGGAAAAATGACTATGTCCAAAAAAACAAATTTTTCAACTTTTTTCAATTTTACCCCCGTGGGATATATATTCTACCCACACACATTTGGAACTCTCTTGGGTTACCCTCACACATATTATTCCCTCAATAAGTGGATATTTTCACAAAAAAGTGAAATTTTCAAAATTCCAGAAAATTGGCTGAAAACGACTAAATATCAAGGTCTCATTGGGCAAATCGCTCGGAAACTGAAATCAGAACGCTCACTGACATTTCCCCTATCTGAAAGTCTGATAAACGTTGGAAAAATGACTAAGTCCAAAAAAAAATTTTTTTCAACTTTTTTCAATTTTACCCCCGTGGGATATATATTCTACCCACACACATTTGGAACTCTCCTGGGGTACCCTCACACATATTATTCCCTCATTTAGTGGATATTTTCACAAAAAAGTGAAATTTTCAAATATCCAGAAAATTGGCTGAAAACGACTAAATATCAAGGTCTCATTGGGCGAATCGCTCTGGAACTGAAATCGGAACGCTCACTGACATTTCCCCTATCTGAAAGTCTGATAAACGACGGAAAAATGACTATGTCCAAAAAAACAAATTTTTCAACTTTTTTCAATTTTACCCCCGTGGGATATATATTCTACCCACACACATTTGGAACTCTCTTGGGTTACCCTCACACATATTATTCCCTCAATAAGTGGATATTTTCACAAAAAAGTGAAATTTTCAAAATTCCAGAAAATTGGCTGAAAACGACTAAATATCAAGGTCTCATTGGGCAAATCGCTCGGGAACTGAAATCGGAACGCTCACTGACATTTTCCCTATCTGAAAGTCTGATAAACGCCGGAAAAATGACTAAGTCCAAAAAAAAATTTTTTTAAACTTTTTTCAATTTTACCCCCGTGGGATATATATTCTACCCACACACATTTGGAACTCTCCTGGGGTACCCTCACACATATTATTCCCTCATTTAGTGGATATTTTCACAAAAAAGTGAAATTTTCAAAAATCCAGAAAATTGGCTGAAAACGACTAAATATCAAGGTCTCATTGGGCGAATCGCTCTGGAACTGAAATCGGAACGCTCACTGACATTTCCCCTATCTGAAAGTCTGATAAACGACGGAAAAATGACTATGTCCAAAAAAACAAATTTTTCAACTTTTTTCAATTTTACCCCCGTGGGATATATATTCTACCCACACACATTTGGAACTCTCTTGGGTTACCCTCACACATATTATTCCCTCAATAAGTGGATATTTTCACAAAAAAGTGAAATTTTCAAAATTCCAGAAAATTGGCTGAAAACGACTAAATATCAAGGTCTCATTGGGCAAATCGCTCGGAAACTGAAATCAGAACGCTCACTGACATTTCCCCTATCTGAAAGTCTGATAAACGTTGGAAAAATGACTAAGTCCAAAAAAAAATTTTTTTCAACTTTTTTCAATTTTACCCCCGTGGGATATATATTCTACCCACACACATTTGGAACTCTCCTGGGGTACCCTCACACATATTATTCCCTCATTTAGTGGATATTTTCACAAAAAAGTGAAATTTTCAAATATCCAGAAAATTGGCTGAAAACGACTAAATATCAAGGTCTCATTGGGCGAATCGCTCTGGAACTGAAATCGGAACGCTCACTGACATTTCCCCTATCTGAAAGTCTGATAAACGACGGAAAAATGACTATGTCCAAAAAAACAAATTTTTCAACTTTTTTCAATTTTACCCCCGTGGGATATATATTCTACCCACACACATTTGGAACTCTCTTGGGTTACCCTCACACATATTATTCCCTCAATAAGTGGATATTTTCACAAAAAAGTGAAATTTTCAAAATTCCAGAAAATTGGCTGAAAACGACTAAATATCAAGGTCTCATTGGGCAAATCGCTCGGGAACTGAAATCGGAACGCTCACTGACATTTTCCCTATCTGAAAGTCTGATAAACGCCGGAAAAATGACTAAGTCCAAAAAAAAATTTTTTTCAACTTTTTTCAATTTTACCCCCGTGGGATATATATTCTACCCACACACATTTGGAACTCTCCTGGGGTACCCTCACACATATTATTCCCTCATTTAGTGGATATTTTCACAAACAAGTGAAATTTTCAAAATTCCAGAAAATTGGCTGAAAACGACTAAATATCAAGGTCTCATTGGGCAAATCGCTCGGAAACTGAAATCAGAACGCTCACTGACATTTCCCCTATCTGAAAGTCTGATAAACATTGGAAAAATGACTAAGTCCAAAAAAAAATTTTTTTCAACTTTTTTCAATTTTACCCCCGTGGGATATATATTCTACCCACACACATTTGGAACTCTCCTGGGGTACCCTCACACATATTATTCCCTCATTTAGTGGATATTTTCACAAAAAAGTGAAATTTTCAAATATCCAGAAAATTGGCTGAAAACGACTAAATATCAAGGTCTCATTGGGCGAATCGCTCTGGAACTGAAATCGGAACGCTCACTGACATTTCCCCTATCTGAAAGTCTGATAAACGACGGAAAAATGACTGTCCAAAAAAACAAATTTTTCAACTTTTTTCAATTTTACCCCCGTGGGATATATATTCTACCCACACACATTTGGAACTCTCTTGGGTTACCCTCACACATATTATTCTCTCAATAAGTGGATATTTTCACAAAAAAGTGAAATTTTCAAAATTCCAGAAAATTGGCTGAAAACGACTAAATATCAAGGTCTCATTGGGCAAATCGCTCGGGAACTGAAATCGGAACGCTCACTGACATTTTCCCTATCTGAAAGTCTGATAAACGCCGGAAAAATGACTAAGTCCAAAAAAAAATTTTTTTCAACTTTTTTCAATTTTACCCCCGTGGGATATATATTCTACCCACACACATTTGGAACTCTCCTGGGGTACCCTCACACATATTATTCCCTCATTTAGTGGATATTTTCACAAAAAAGTGAAATTTTCAAAAATCCAGAAAATTGGCTGAAAACGACTAAATATCAAGGTCTCATTGGGCGAATCGCTCTGGAACTGAAATCGGAACGCTCACTGACATTTCCCCTATCTGAAAGTCTGATAAACGTTGGAAAAATGACTAAGTCCAAAAAAAAATTTTTTTCAACTTTTTTCAATTTTACCCCCGTGGGATATATATTCTACCCACACACATTTGGAACTCTCCTGGGGTACCCTCACACATATTATTCCCTCATTTAGTGGATATTTTCACAAACAAGTGAAATTTTCAAAATTCCAGAAAATTGGCTGAAAACGACTAAATATCAAGGTCTCATTGGGCAAATCGCTCGGGAACTGAAATCAGAACGCTCACTGACATTTCCCCTATCTGAAAGTCTGATAAACGTTGGAAAAATGACTAAGTCCAAAAAAAAATTTTTTTCAACTTTTTTCAATTTTACCCCCGTGGGATATATATTCTACCCACACACATTTGGAACTCTCCTGGGGTACCCTCACACATATTATTCCCTCATTTAGTGGATATTTTCACAAAAAAGTGAAATTTTCAAATATCCAGAAAATTGGCTGAAAACGACTAAATATCAAGGTCTCATTGGGCGAATCGCTCTGGAACTGAAATCGGAATGCTCACTGACATTTCCCCTATCTGAAAGTCTGATAAACGACGGAAAAATGACTATGTCCAAAAAAACAAATTTTTCAACTTTTTTCAATTTTACCCCCGTGGGATATATATTCTACCCACACACATTTGGAACTCTCTTGGGTTACCCTCACACATATTATTCCCTCAATAAGTGGATATTTTCACAAAAAAGTGAAATTTTCAAAATTCCAGAAAATTGGCTGAAAACGACTAAATATCAAGGTCTCATTGGGCAAATTGCTCGGGAACTGAAATCGGAACGCTCACTGACATTTTCCCTATCTGAAAGTCTGATAAACGCCGGAAAAATGACTAAGTCCAAAAAAAAATTTTTTTCAACTTTTTTCAATTTTACCCCCGTGGGATATATATTCTACCCACACACATTTGGAACTCTCCTGGGGTACCCTCACACATATTATTCCCTCATTTAGTGGATATTTTCACAAAAAAGTGAAATTTTCAAAAATCCAGAAAATTGGCTGAAAACGACTAAATATCAAGGTCTCATTAGGCGAATCGCTCTGGAACTGAAATCGGAACGCTCACTGACATTTCCCCTATCTGAAAGTCTGATAAACGTTGGAAAAATGACTAAGTCTAAAAAAAAATTTTTTTCAACTTTTTTCAATTTTACCCCCGTGGGATATATATTCTACCAACACACATTTGGAACTCTCCTGGGGTACCCTCACACATATTATTCCCTCATTTAGTGGATATTTTCACAAAAAAGTGAAATTTTCAAAAATCCAGAAAATTGGCTGAAAACGACTAAATATCAAGGTCTCATTGGGCGAATCGCTCTGGAACTGAAATCGGAATGCTCACTGACATTTCCCCTATCTGAAAGTCTGATAAACGACGGAAAAATGACTATGTCCAAAAAAACAAATTTTTCAACTTTTTTCAATTTTACCCCCGTGGGATATATATTCTACCCACACACATTTGGAACTCTCTTGGGTTACCCTCACACATATTATTCCCTCAATAAGTGGATATTTTCACAAAAAAGTGAAATTTTCAAAATTCCAGAAAATTGGCTGAAAACGACTAAATATCAAGGTCTCATTGGGCAAATTGCTCGGGAACTGAAATCGGAACGCTCACTGACATTTTCCCTATCTGAAAGTCTGATAAACGCCGGAAAAATGACTAAGTCCAAAAAAAAATTTTTTTCAACTTTTTTCAATTTTACCCCCGTGGGATATATATTCTACCCACACACATTTGGAACTCTCCTGGGGTACCCTCACACATATTATTCCCTCATTTAGTGGATATTTTCACAAACAAGTGAAATTTTCAAAATTCCAGAAAATTGGCTGAAAACGACTAAATATCAAGGTCTCATTGGGCAAATCGCTCGGAAACTGAAATCAGAACGCTCACTGACATTTCCCCTATCTGAAAGTCTGATAAACGTTGGAAAAATGACTAAGTCCAAAAAAAAATTTTTTTCAACTTTTTTCAATTTTACCCCCGTGGGATATATATTCTACCCACACACATTTGGAACTCTCCTGGGGTACCCTCACACATATTATTCCCTCATTTAGTGGATATTTTCACAAAAAAGTGAAATTTTCAAATATCCAGAAAATTGGCTGAAAACGACTAAATATCAAGGTCTCATTGGGCGAATCGCTCTGGAACTGAAATCGGAACGCTCACTGACATTTCCCCTATCTGAAAGTCTGATAAACGACGGAAAAATGACTGTCCAAAAAAACAAATTTTTCAACTTTTTTCAATTTTACCCCCGTGGGATATATATTCTACCCACACACATTTGGAACTCTCTTGGGTTACCCTCACACATATTATTCCCTCAATAAGTGGATATTTTCACAAAAAAGTGAAATTTTCAAAATTCCAGAAAATTGGCTGAAAACGACTAAATATCAAGGTCTCATTGGGCAAATCGCTCGGGAACTGAAATCGGAACGCTCACTGACATTTTCCCTATCTGAAAGTCTGATAAACGCCGGAAAAATGACTAAGTCCAAAAAAAAATTTTTTTCAACTTTTTTCAATTTTACCCCCGTTTGATATATATTCTACCCACACACATTTGGAACTCTCCTGGGGTACCCTCACACATATTATTCCCTCATTTAGTGGATATTTTCACAAAAAAGTGAAATTTTCAAAAATCCATAAAATTGGCTGAAAACGACTAAATATCAAGGTCTCATTGGGCGAATCGCTCTGGAACTGAAATCGGAACGCTCACTGACATTTCCCCTATCTGAAAGTCTGATAAACGTTGGAAAAATGACTAAGTCCAAAAAAAAATTTTTTTCAACTTTTTTCAATTTTACCCCCGTGGGATATATATTCTACCCACACACATTTGGAACTCTCCTGGGGTACCCTCACACATATTATTCCCTCATTTAGTGGATATTTTCACAAACAAGTGAAATTTTCAAAATTCCAGAAAATTGGCTGAAAACGACTAAATATCAAGGTCTCATTGGGCAAATCGCTCGGGAACTGAAATCAGAACGCTCACTGACATTTCCCCTATCTGAAAGTCTGATAAACGTTGGAAAAATGACTAAGTCCAAAAAAAAATTTTTTTCAACTTTTTTCAATTTTACCCCCGTGGGATATATATTCTACCCACACACATTTGGAACTCTCCTGGGGTACCCTCACACATATTATTCCCTCATTTAGTGGATATTTTCACAAAAAAGTGAAATTTTCAAATATCCAGAAAATTGGCTGAAAACGACTAAATATCAAGGTCTCATTGGGCGAATCGCTCTGGAACTGAAATCGGAACGCTCACTGACATTTCCCCTATCTGAAAGTCTGATAAACGACGGAAAAATGACTATGTCCAAAAAAACAAATTTTTCAACTTTTTTCAATTTTACCCCCGTGGGATATATATTCTACCCACACACATTTGGAACTCTCTTGGGTTACCCTCACACATATTATTCCCTCAATAAGTGGATATTTTCACAAAAAAGTGAAATTTTCAAAATTCCAGAAAATTGGCTGAAAACGACTAAATATCAAGGTCTCATTGGGCAAATTGCTCGGGAACTGAAATCGGAACGCTCACTGACATTTTCCCTATCTGAAAGTCTGATAAACGCCGGAAAAATGACTAAGTCCAAAAAAAAATTTTTTTCAACTTTTTTCAATTTTACCCCCGTGGGATATATATTCTACCCACACACATTTGGAACTCTCCTGGGGTACCCTCACACATATTATTCCCTCATTTAGTGGATATTTTCACAAAAAAGTGAAATTTTCAAAAATCCAGAAAATTGGCTGAAAACGACTAAATATCAAGGTCTCATTAGGCGAATCGCTCTGGAACTGAAATCGGAACGCTCACTGACATTTCCCCTATCTGAAAGTCTGATAAACGTTGGAAAAATGACTAAGTCTAAAAAAAAATTTTTTTCAACTTTTTTCAAGTTTACCCCCGTGGGATATATATTCTACCAACACACATTTGGAACTCTCCTGGGGTACCCTCACACATATTATTCCCTCATTTAGTGGATATTTTCACAAAAAAGTGAAATTTTCAAAAATCCAGAAAATTGGCTGAAAACGACTAAATATCAAGGTCTCATTGGGCGAATCGCTCTGGAACTGAAATCGGAATGCTCACTGACATTTCCCCTATCTGAAAGTCTGATAAACGACGGAAAAATGACTATGTCCAAAAAAACAAATTTTTCAACTTTTTTCAATTTTACCCCCGTGGGATATATATTCTACCCACACACATTTGGAACTCTCTTGGGTTACCCTCACACATATTATTCCCTCAATAAGTGGATATTTTCACAAAAAAGTACAATTTTCAAAATTCCAGAAAATTGGCTGAAAACGACTAAATATCAAGGTCTCATTGGGCAAATCGCTCGGGAACTGAAATCGGAATGCTCACTGACATTTCCCCTATCTGAAAGTCTGATAAACGCCGGAAAAATGACTAAGTCCAAAAAAAAATTTTTTTCAACTTTTTTCAATTTTACCCCCGTGGGATATATATTCTACCCACACACATTTGGAACTCTCCTGGGGTACCCTCACACATATTATTCCCTCATTTAGTGGATATTTTCACAAAAAAGTGAAATTTTCAAAAATCCAGAAAATTGGCTGAAAACGACTAAATATCAAGGTCTCATTAGGCGAATCGCTCTGGAACTGAAATCGGAACGCTCACTGACATTTCCCCTATCTGAAAGTCTGATAAACGTTGGAAAAATGACTAAGTCCAAAAAAAAATTTTTTTCAACTTTTTTCAATTTTACCCCCGTGGGATATATATTCTACCAACACACATTTGGAACTCTCCTGGGGTACCCTCACACATATTATTCCCTCATTTAGTGGATATTTTCACAAAAAAGTGAAATTTTCAAAAATCCAGAAAATTGGCTGAAAACGACTAAATATCAAGGTCTCATTGGGCGAATCTCTCTGGAACTGAAATCGGAATGCTCACTGAAAGTCTGATAAACGGAAAAATGACTAAGTCCAAAAAAAATTTTTTTTCAACTTTTTTCAATTTTACCCCCGTGGGATATATATTCTACCCACACACATTTGGAACTCTCCTGGGGTACCCTCACACATATTATTCCCTCATTTAGTGGATATTTTCACAAAAAAGTGAAATTTTCAAAAATCCAGAAAATTGGCTGAAAACGACTAAATATCAAGGTCTCATTGGGCGAATCGCTCTGAAACTGAAATCGGAATGCTCACTGACATTTCCCCTATCTGAAAGTCTGATAAACGACGGAAAAATGACTATGTCCAAAAAAACAAATTTTTCAACTTTTTTCAATTTTACCCCCGTGGGATATATATTCTACCCACACACATTTGGAACTCTCTTGGGTTACCCTCACACATATTATTCCCTCAATAAGTGGATATTTTCACAAAAAAGTGAAATTTTCAAAATTCCAGAAAATTGGCTGAAAACGACTAAATTTCAAGGTCTCATTGGGCAAATCGCTCGGGAACTGAAATCGGAACGCTCACTGACATTTCCCCTATCTGAAAGTCTGATAAACGCCGGAAAAATGACTAAGTCCAAAAAACAATTTTTTTCAACTTTTTTCAATTTTACCCCCGTGGGATATATATTCTACCCACACACATTTGGAACTCTCCTGGGGTACCCTCACACATATTATTCCCTCATTTAGTGGATATTTTCACAAAAAAGTGAAATTTTCAAAAATCCAGAAAATTGGCTGAAAACGACTAAATATCAAGGTCTCATTGGGCGAATCTCTCTGGAACTGAAATCGGAATGCTCACTGAAAGTCTGATAAACGGAAAAATGACTAAGTCCAAAAAAAATTTTTTTTCAACTTTTTTCAATTTTACCCCCGTGGGATATATATTCTACCCACACACATTTGGAACTCTCCTGGGGTACCCTCACACATATTATTCCCTCATTTAGTGGATATTTTCACAAAAAAGTGAAATTTTCAAAAATCCAGAAAATTGGCTGAAAACGACTAAATATCAAGGTCTCATTGGGCGAATCGCTCTGAAACTGAAATCGGAATGCTCACTGACATTTCCCCTATCTGAAAGTCTGATAAACGACGGAAAAATGACTATGTCCAAAAAAACAAATTTTTCAACTTTTTTCAATTTTACCCCCGTGGGATATATATTCTACCCACACACATTTGGAACTCTCTTGGGTTACCCTCACACATATTATTACCTCAATAAGTGGATATTTTCACAAAAAAGTGAAATTTTCAAAATTCCAGAAAATTGGCTGAAAACGACTAAATTTCAAGGTCTCATTGGGCAAATCGCTCGGGAACTGAAATCGGAACGCTCACTGACATTTCCCCTATCTGAAAGTCTGATAAACGCCGGAAAAATGACTAAGTCCAAAAAACAATTTTTTTCAACTTTTTTCAATTTTACCCCCGTGGGATATATATTCTACCCACACACATTTGGAACTCTCCTGGGGTACCCTCACACATATTATTCCCTCATTTAGTGGATATTTTCACAAAAAAAGTGAAATTTTCAAAAATCCAGAAAATTGGCTGAAAACGACTAAATATCAAGGTCTCATTGGGCGAATCGCTCTGGAACTGAAATCGGAACGCTCACTGACATTTCCCCTATCTGAAAGTCTGATAAACGACGGAAAAATGACTATGTCCAAAAAAACAAATTTTTCAACTTTTTTCAATTTTACCCCCGTGGGATATATATTCTACCCACACACATTTGGAACTCTCTTGGGTTACCCTCACACATATTATTCCCTCAATAAGTGGATATTTTCACAAAAAAGTACAATTTTCAAAATTCCAGAAAATTGGCTGAAAATGACTAAATATCAAGGTCTCATTGGGCAAATCGCTCGGGAACTGAAATCGGAACGCTCACTGACATTTCCCCTATCTGAAAGTCTGATAAACGTTGGAAAAATGACTAAGTCAAAAAAAATTTTTTTTTTAATTTTTTCAATTTTACCCCCGTGGGATATATATTCTACCCACACACATTTGGAACTCTCCTGGGGTACCCTCACACATATTATTCCCTCATTTAGTGGATATTTTCACAAAAAAGTGAAATTTTCAAAATTCCAGAAAATTGGCTGAAAACGACTAAATATCAAGGTCTCATTGGGCAAATCGCTCGGGAACTGAAATCGGAACGCTCACTGACATTTCCCCTATCTGAAAGTCTGATACACGCCGGAAAAATGACTAAGTCCAAAAAAAAATTTTTTTCAATTTTTTTCAATTTTACCCCCGTGGGATATATATTCTACCCACACACATTTGGAACTCTCCTGGGGTACCCTCACACATATTATTCCCTCATTTAGTGGATATTTTCACAAAAAAGTGAAATTTTCAAAAATCCAGAAAATTGGCTGAAAACGACTAAATATCAAGGTCTCATTGGGCGAATCGCTCTGGAACTGAAATCGGAACGCTCACTGACATTTCCCCTATCTGAAAGTCTGATAAACGACGGAAAAATGACTATGTCCAAAAAAACAAATTTTTCAACTTTTTTCAATTTTACCCCCGTGGGATATATATTCTACCCACACACATTTGGAACTCTCTTGGGTTACCCTCACACATATTATTCCCTCAATAAGTGGATATTTTCACAAAAAAGTACAATTTTCAAAATTCCAGAAAATTGGCTGAAAACGACTAAATATCAAGGTCTCATTGGGCAAATCGCTCGGGAACTGAAATCGGAACGCTCACTGACATTTCCCCTATCTGAAAGTCTGATAAACGTTGGAAAAATGACTAAGTCCAAAAAAATTTTTTTTTAAATTTTTTCAATTTTACCCCCGTGGGATATATATTCTACCCACACACATTTGGAACTCTCCTGGGGTACCCTCACACATATTATTCCCTCATTTAGTGGATATTTTCACAAAAAAGTGAAATTTTCAAAAATCCAGAAAATTGGCTGAAAACGACTAAATATCAAGGTCTCATTGGGCAAATCGCTCGGGAACTGAAATCGGAATGCTCACTGACATTTCCCCTATCTGAAAGTCTGATAAACGTTGGAAAAATGACTAAGTCCAAAAAAATTTTTTTTTAAATTTTTTCAATTTTACCCCCGTGGGATATATATTCTACCCACACACATTTGGAACTCTCCTGGGGTACCCTCACACATATTATTCCCTCATTTAGTGGATATTTTCACAAAAAAGTGAAATTTTCAAAAATCCAGAAAATTGGCTGAAAACGACTAAATATCAAGGTCTCATTAGGCGAATCGCTCTGGAACTGAAATCGGAACGCTCACTGACATTTCCCCTATCTGAAAGTCTGATAAACGTTGGAAAAATGACTAAGTCCAAAAAAAAATTTTTTTCAACTTTTTTCAATTTTACCCCCGTGGGATATATATTCTACCAACACACATTTGGAACTCTCCTGGGGTACCCTCACACATATTATTCCCTCATTTAGTGGATATTTTCACAAAAAAGTGAAATTTTCAAAAATCCAGAAAATTGGCTGAAAATGACTAAATATCAAGGTCTCATTGGGCGAATCTCTCTGGAACTGAAATCGGAATGCTCACTGAAAGTCTGATAAACGGAAAAATGACTAAGTCCAAAAAAAATTTTTTTTCAACTTTTTTCAATTTTACCCCCGTGGGATATATATTCTACCCACACACATTTGGAACTCTCCTGGGGTACCCTCACACATATTATTCCCTCATTTAGTGGATATTTTCACAAAAAAGTGAAATTTTCAAAAATCCAGAAAATTGGCTGAAAACGACTAAATATCAAGGTCTCATTGGGCGAATCGCTCTGAAACTGAAATCGGAATGCTCACTGACATTTCCCCTATCTGAAAGTCTGATAAACGACGGAAAAATGACTATGTCCAAAAAAACAAATTTTTCAACTTTTTTCAATTTTACCCCCGTGGGATATATATTCTACCCACACACATTTGGAACTCTCTTGGGTTACCCTCACACATATTATTCCCTCAATAAGTGGATATTTTCACAAAAAAGTGAAATTTTCAAAATTCCAGAAAATTGGCTGAAAACGACTAAATTTCAAGGTCTCATTGGGCAAATCGCTCGGGAACTGAAATCGGAACGCTCACTGACATTTCCCCTATCTGAAAGTCTGATAAACGCCGGAAAAATGACTAAGTCCAAAAAACAATTTTTTTCAACTTTTTTCAATTTTACCCCCGTGGGATATATATTCTACCCACACACATTTGGAACTCTCCTGGGGTACCCTCACACATATTATTCCCTCATTTAGTGGATATTTTCACAAAAAAGTGAAATTTTCAAAAATCCAGAAAATTGGCTGAAAACGACTAAATATCAAGGTCTCATTGGGCGAATCTCTCTGGAACTGAAATCTGAATGCTCACTGAAAGTCTGATAAACGGAAAAATGACTAAGTCCAAAAAAAATTTTTTTTCAACTTTTTTCAATTTTACCCCCGTGGGATATATATTCTACCCACACACATTTGGAACTCTCCTGGGGTACCCTCACACATATTATTCCCTCATTTAGTGGATATTTTCACAAAAAAGTGAAATTTTCAAAAATCCAGAAAATTGGCTGAAAACGACTAAATATCAAGGTCTCATTGGGCGAATCGCTCTGAAACTGAAATCGGAATGCTCACTGACATTTCCCCTATCTGAAAGTCTGATAAACGACGGAAAAATGACTATGTCCAAAAAAACAAATTTTTCAACTTTTTTCAATTTTACCCCCGTGGGATATATATTCTACCCACACACATTTGGAACTCTCTTGGGTTACCCTCACACATATTATTCCCTCAATAAGTGGATATTTTCACAAAAAAGTGAAATTTTCAAAATTCCAGAAAATTGGCTGAAAACGACTAAATTTCAAGGTCTCATTGGGCAAATCGCTCGGGAACTGAAATCGGAACGCTCACTGACATTTCCCCTATCTGAAAGTCTGATAAACGCCGGAAAAATGACTATGTCCAAAAAAACAAATTTTTCAACTTTTTTCAATTTTACCCCCGTGGGATATATATTCTACCCACACACATTTGGAACTCTCTTGGGTTACCCTCACACATATTATTCCCTCAATAAGTGGATATTTTCACAAAAAAGTACAATTTTCAAAATTCCATAAAATTGGCTGAAAACGACTAAATATCAAGGTCTCATTGGGCAAATCGCTCGGGAACTGAAATCGGAACGCTCACTGACATTTCCCCTATCTGAAAGTCTGATAAACGTTGGAAAAATGACTAAGTCAAAAAAAATTTTTTTTTTAATTTTTTCAATTTTACCCCCGTGGGATATATATTCTACCCACACACATTTGGAACTCTCCTGGGGTACCCTCACACATATTATTCCCTCATTTAGTGGATATTTTCACAAAAAAGTGAAATTTTCAAAATTCCAGAAAATTGGCTGAAAACGACTAAATATCAAGGTCTCATTGGGCGAATCGCTCTGGAACTGAAATCGGAACGCTCACTGACATTTCCCCTATCTGAAAGTCTGATAAACGACGGAAAAATGACTATGTCCAAAAAAACAAATTTTTCAACTTTTTTCAATTTTACCCCCGTGGGATATATATTCTACCCACACACATTTGGAACTCTCTTGGGTTACCCTCACACATATTATTCCCTCAATAAGTGGATATTTTCACAAAAAAGTACAATTTTCAAAATTCCAGAAAATTGGCTGAAAACGACTAAATATCAAGGTCTCATTGGGCAAATCGCTCGGGAACTGAAATCGGAACGCTCACTGACATTTCCCCTATCTGAAAGTCTGATAAACGTTGGAAAAATGACTAAGTCCAAAAAATTTTTTTTTTAAATTTTTTCAATTTTACCCCCGTGGGATATATATTCTACCCACACACATTTGGAACTCTCCTGGGGTACCCTCACACATATTATTCCCTCATTTAGTGGATATTTTCACAAAAAAGTGAAATTTTCAAAAATACAGAAAATTGGCTGAAAACGACTAAATATCAAGGTCTCATTGGGCGAATCGCTCTGGAACTGAAATCGGAACGCTCACTGACATTTCCCCTATCTGAAAGTCTGATAAACGCCGGAAAAATGACTAAGTCTAAAAAAAAATTTTTTTCAACTTTTTTCAATTTTACCCCCGTGGGATATATATTCTACCCACACACATTTGGAACTCTCCTGGGGTACCCTCACACATATTATTCCCTCATTTAGTGGATATTTTTACAAAAAAGTGAAATTTTCAAAAATCCAGAAAATTGGCTGAAAACGACTAAATATCAAGGTCTCATTGGGCGAATCGCTCTGGAACTGAAATCGGAATGCTCACTGACATTTGACCTATCTGAAAGTCTGATAAACGGCGGAAAAATGATTAAGTTCCAAAAAAAATTTTTTTCAACTTTTTTCAATTTTACCCCCGTGGGATATATATTCTACCCACACACATTTGGAACTCTCCTGGGGTACCCTCACACATATCATTCCCTCATTCAGTGGATATTTTCACAAAAAAGTAAAATTTTCAAAAATCCAGAAAATTGGCTGAAAACGACTAAATATCAAGGACTCATTGGGCAAATCGCTCTGGAACTGAAATCGGAACGCTCACTGACATTTCCCCTATCTGAAAGTCTGATAAACGCCGGAAAAATGACTAAGTCCAAAAAAAATTTTTTTTCAACTTTTTTCAATTTTACCCCCGTGGGATATATATTCTACCCACACACATTTGGAACTCTCCTGGGGTACCCTCACACATATTATTCCCTCATTTAGTAGATATTTTCACAAAAAAGTGAAATTTTCAAAAATACAGAAAATTGGCTGAACACGACTAAATATCAAGGTCTCATTGGGCGAATCGCTCTGGAACTGAAATCGGAACGCTCACTGACATTTCCCCTATCTGAAAGTCTGATAAACGCCGGAAAAATGACTAAGTCCAAAAAAAAATTTTTTTCAACTTTTTTCAATTTTACCCCCGTGGGATATATATTCTACCCACACACATTTGGAACTCTCCTGGGGTACCCTCACACATATTATTCCCTCATTTAGTGGATATTTTCACAAAAAAGTGAAATTTTCAAAAATCCAGAAAATTGTCTGAAAACGACTAAATATCAAGGTCTCATTGGGCGAATCGCTCTGGAACTGAAATCGGAACGCTCACTGACATTTCCCCTATCTGAAAGTCTGATAAACTTTGGAAAAATGACTAAGTCCCAAAAAAAATTTTTTTCAACTTTTTTCAATTTTACCCCCGTGGGATATATATTCTACCCACACACATTTGGAACTCTCCTGGGGTACCCTCACACATATTATTCCCTCATTTAGTGGATATTTTCACAAACAAGTGAAATTTTCAAAATTCCAGAAAATTGGCTGAAAACGACTAAATATCAAGGTCTCATTGGGCAAATCGCTCGGGAACTGAAATCAGAACGCTCACTGACATTTCCCCTATCTGAAAGTCTGATAAACGTTGGAAAAATGACTAAGTCTAAAAAAATTTTTTTTTAAATTTTTTCAATTTTACCCCCGTGGGTTATATATTCTACCCACACACATTTGGAACTCTCCTGGGGTACCCTCACACATATTATTCCCTCATTTAGTGGATATTTTCACAAAAAAGTGAAATTTTCAAAAATACAGAAAATTGGCTGAAAACGACTAAATATCAAGGTCTCATTGGGCGAATCGCTCTGGAACTGAAATCAGAATGCTCACTGACATTTGACCTATCTGAAAGTCTGATAAACGGCGGAAAAATGATTAAGTTCCAAAAAAAAATTTTTTCAACTTTTTTCAATTTTACCCCCGTGGGATATATATTCTACCCACACACATTTGGAACTCTCCTGGGGTACCCTCACACATATCATTCCCTCATTTAGTAGATATTTTCACAAAAAAGTGAAATTTTCAAAAATACAGAAAATTGGCTGAAAACGACTAAATATCAAGGTCTCATTGGGCGAATCGCTCTGGAACTGAAATCGGAACGCTCACTGACATTTCCCCTATCTGAAAGTCTGATAAACGCCGGAAAAATGGCTAAGTCCAAAAAAAAATTTTTTTCAACTTTTTTCAATTTTACCCCCGTGGGATATATATTCTACCCACACACATTTGGAACTCTCCTGGGGTACCCTCACACATATTATTCCCTCATTTAGTGGATATTTTCACAAACAAGTGAAATTTTCAAAATTCCAGAAAATTGGCTGAAAACGACTAAATATCAAGGTCTCATTGGGCAAATCTCTCGGGAACTGAAATCAGAACGCTCACTGACATTTCCCCTATCTGAAAGTCTGATAAACGTTGGAAAAATGACTAAGTCCAAAAAAAAATTTTTTTCAACTTTTTTCAATTTTACCCCCGTGGGTTATATATTCTACCCACACACATTTGGAACTCTCCTGGGGTACCCTCACACATATTATTCCCTCATTTTGTGGATATTTTCACAAAAAAGTGAAATTTTCAAAAATACAGAAAATTGGCTGAAAACGACTAAATATCAAGGTCTCAGTGGGCGAATCGCTCTGGAACTGAAATCGGAACGCTCACTGACATTTCCCCTATCTGAAAGTCTGATAAACGCCGGAAAAATGACTAAGTCCAAAAAAAAATTTTTTTCAACTTTTTTCAATTTTACCCCCGTGGGATATATATTCTACCCACACACATTTGGAACTCTCCTGGGGTACCCTCACACATATTATTCCCTCATTTAGTGGATATTTTCACAAACAAGTGAAATTTTCAAAATTCCAGAAAATTGGCTGAAAACGACTAAATATCAAGGTCTCATTGGGCAAATCGCTCGGGAACTGAAATCAGAACGCTCACTGACATTTCCCCTATCTGAAAGTCTGATAAACGTTGGAAAAATGACTAAGTCTAAAAAAATTTTTTTTTAAATTTTTTCAATTTTACCCCCGTGGGTTATATATTCTACCCACACACATTTGGAACTCTCCTGGGGTACCCTCACACATATTATTCCCTCATTTAGTGGATATTTTCACAAAAAAGTGAAATTTTCAAAAATACAGAAAATTGGCTGAAAACGACTAAATATCAAGGTCTCATTGGGCGAATCGCTCTGGAACTGAAATCGGAATGCTCACTGACATTTGACCTATCTGAAAGTCTGATAAACGGCGGAAAAATGATTAAGTTCCAAAAAAAAATTTTTTCAACTTTTTTCAATTTTACCCCCGTGGGATATATATTCTACCCACACACATTTGGAACTCTCCTGGGGTACCCTCACACATATCATTCCCTCATTCAGTGGATATTTTCACAAAAAAGTAAAATTTTCAAAAATCCAGAAAATTGGCTGAAAACGACTAAATATCAAGGACTCATTGGGCAAATCGCTCTGGAACTGAAATCGGAACGCTCACTGACATTTCCCCTATCTGAAAGTCTGATAAACGCCGGAAAAATGACTAAGTCCAAAAAAATTTTTTTTTTAACTTTTTTCAATTTTACCCCCGTGGGATATATATTCTACCCACACACATTTGGAACTCTCCTGGGGTACCCTCACACATATTATTCCCTCATTTAGTAGATATTTTCACAAAAAAGTGAAATTTTCAAAAATACAGAAAATTGGCTGAAAACGACTAAATATCAAGGTCTCATTGGGCGAATCGCTCTGGAACTGAAATCGGAACGCTCACTGACATTTCCCCTATCTGAAAGTCTGATAAACGCCGGAAAAATGACTAAGTCCAAAAAAAAATTTTTTTCAACTTTTTTCAATTTTACCCCCGTGGGATATATATTCTACCCACACACATTTGGAACTCTCCTGGGGTACCCTCACACATATTATTCCCTCATTTAGTGGATATTTTCACAAAAAAGTGAAATTTTCAAAAATCCAGAAAATTGTCTGAAAACGACTAAATATCAAGGTCTCATTGGGCGAATCGCTCTGGAACTGAAATCGGAACGCTCACTGACATTTCCCCTATCTGAAAGTCTGATAAACGTTGGAAAAATGACTAAGTCCAAAAAAAAATTTTTTTCAACTTTTTTCAATTTTACCCCCGTGGGATATATATTCTACCCACACACATTTGGAACTCTCCTGGGGTACCCTCACACATATTATTCCCTCATTTAGTGGATATTTTCACAAACAAGTGAAATTTTCAAAATTCCAGAAAATTGGCTGAAAACGACTAAATATCAAGGTCTCATTGGGCAAATCGCTCGGGAACTGAAATCAGAACGCTCACTGACATTTCCCCTATCTGAAAGTCTGATAAACGTTGGAAAAATGACTAAGTCCAAAAAAAAATTTTTTTCAACTTTTTTCAATTTTACCCCCGTGGGATATATATTCTACCCACACACATTTGGAACTCTCCTGGGGTACCCTCACACATATTATTCCCTCATTTAGTGGATATTTTCACAAACAAGTGAAATTTTCAAAATTCCAGAAAATTGGCTGAAAACGACTAAATATCAAGGTCTCATTGGGCAAATCGCTCGGGAACTGAAATCAGAACGCTCACTGACATTTCCCCTATCTGAAAGTCTGATAAACGTTGGAAAAATGACTAAGTCTAAAAAAATTTTTTTTTAAATTTTTTCAATTTTACCCCCGTGGGTTATATATTCTACCCACACACATTTGGAACTCTCCTGGGGTACCCTCACACATATTATTCCCTCATTTTGTGGATATTTTCACAAAAAAGTGAAATTTTCAAAAATACAGAAAATTGGCTGAAAACGACTAAATATCAAGGTCTCAGTGGGCGAATCGCTCTGGAACTGAAATCGGAACGCTCACTGACATTTCCCCTATCTGAAAGTCTGATAAACGCCGGAAAAATGACTAAGTCCAAAAAAAAAATTTTTTTCAACTTTTTTCAATTTTACCCCCGTGGGATATATATTCTACCCACACACATTTGGAACTCTCCTGGGGTACCCTCACACATATTATTCCCTCATTTAGTGGATATTTTCACAAAAAAGTGAAATTTTCAAAAATACAGAAAATTGGCTGAAAACTACTAAATATCAAGGTCTCATTGGGCGAATCGCTCTGGAACTGAAATCGGAACGCTCACTGACATTTCCCCTATCTGAAAGTCTGATAAACGCCGGAAAAATGACTAAGTCCAAAAAAAATTTTTTTTTAACTTTTTTCAATTTTACCCCCGTGGGATATATATTCTACCCACACACATTTGGAACTCTCCTGGGGTACCCTCACACATATTATTCCCTCATTTAGTAGATATTTTCACAAAAAAGTGAAATTTTCAAAAATACAGAAAATTGGCTGAAAACGACTAAATATCAAGGTCTCATTGGGCGAATCGCTCTGGAACTGAAATCGGAACGCTCACTGACATTTCCCCTATCTGAAAGTCTGATAAACGCCGGAAAAATGACTAAGTCCAAAAAAAAATTTTTTTCAACTTTTTTCAATTTTACCCCCGTGGGATATATATTCTACCCACACACATTTGGAACTCTCCTGGGGTACCCTCACACATATTATTCCCTCATTTAGTGGATATTTTCACAAAAAAGTGAAATTTTCAAAAATCCAGAAAATTGTCTGAAAACGACTAAATATCAAGGTCTCATTGGGCGAATCGCTCTGGAACTGAAATCGGAACGCTCACTGACATTTCCCCTATCTGAAAGTCTGATAAACGTTGGAAAAATGACTAAGTCCAAAAAAAAATTTTTTTCAACTTTTTTCAATTTTACCCCCGTGGGATATATATTCTACCCACACACATTTGGAACTCTCCTGGGGTACCCTCACACATATTATTCCCTCATTTAGTGGATATTTTCACAAACAAGTGAAATTTTCAAAATTCCAGAAAATTGGCTGAAAACGACTAAATATCAAGGTCTCATTGGGCAAATCGCTCGGGAACTGAAATCAGAACGCTCACTGACATTTCCCCTATCTGAAAGTCTGATAAACGTTGGAAAAATGACTAAGTCTAAAAAAATTTATTTTTAAATTTTTTCAATTTTACCCCCGTGGGTTATATATTCTACCCACACACATTTGGAACTCTCCTGGGGTACCCTCACACATATTATTCCCTCATTTTGTGGATATTTTCACAAAAAAGTGAAATTTTCAAAAATACAGAAAATTGGCTGAAAACGACTAAATATCAAGGTCTCATTGGGCGAATCGCTCTGGAACTGAAATCGGAACGCTCACTGACATTTCCCCTATCTGAAAGTCTGATAAACGCCGGAAAAATGACTAAGTCCAAAAAAAAATTTTTTTCAACTTTTTTCAATTTTACCCCCGTGGGATATATATTCTACCCACACACATTTGGAACTCTCCTGGGGTACCCTCACACATATTATTCCCTCATTTAGTGGATATTTTCACAAAAAAGTGAAATTTTCAAAAATCCAGAAAATTGGCTGAAAACGACTAAATATCAAGGTCTCATTGGGCGAATCGCTCTGGAACTGAAATCGGAACGCTCACTGACATTTCCCCTATCTGAAAGTCTGATAAACGTTGGAAAAATGACTAAGTCCAAAAAAAAATTTTTTTCAACTTTTTTCAATTTTACCCCCGTGGGATATATATTCTACCCACACACATTTGGAACTCTCCTGGGGTACCCTCACACATATTATTCCCTCATTTAGTGGATATTTTCACAAACAAGTGAAATTTTCAAAATTCCAGAAAATTGGCTGAAAACGACTAAATATCAAGGTCTCATTGGGCAAATCGCTCGGGAACTGAAATCAGAACGCTCACTGACATTTCCCCTATCTGAAAGTCTGATAAACGTTGGAAAAATGACTAAGTCTAAAAAAATTTATTTTTAAATTTTTTCAATTTTACCCCCGTGGGTTATATATTCTACCCACACACATTTGGAACTCTCCTGGGGTACCCTCACACATATTATTCCCTCATTTTGTGGATATTTTCACAAAAAAGTGAAATTTTCAAAAATACAGAAAATTGGCTGAAAACGACTAAATATCAAGGTCTCATTGGGCGAATCGCTCTGGAACTGAAATCGGAACGCTCACTGACATTTCCCCTATCTGAAAGTCTGATAAACGCCGGAAAAATGACTAAGTCCAAAAAAAAATTTTTTTCAACTTTTTTCAATTTTACCCCCGTGGGATATATATTCTACCCACACACATTTGGAACTCTCCTGGGGTACCCTCACACATATTATTCCCTCATTTAGTGGATATTTTCACAAAAAAGTGAAATTTTCAAAAATCCAGAAAATTGGCTGAAAACGACTAAATATCAAGGTCTCATTGGGCGAATCGCTCTGGAACTGAAATCGGAATGCTCACTGACATTTGACCTATCTGAAAGTCTGATAAACGGCGGAAAAATGATTAAGTTCCAAAAAAAAATTTTTTCAACTTTTTTCAATTTTACCCCCGTGGGATATATATTCTACCCACACACATTTGGAACTCTCCTGGGGTACCCTCACACATATTATTCCCTCATTTAGTGGATATTTTCACAAAAAAGTGAAATTTTCAAAAATCCAGAAAATTGTCTGAAAACGACTAAATATCAAGGTCTCATTGGGCGAATCGCTCTGGAACTGAAATCGGAACGCTCACTGACATTTCCCCTATCTGAAAGTCTGATAAACGTTGGAAAAATGACTAAGTCCAAAAAAAAATTTTTTTCAACTTTTTTCAATTTTACCCCCGTGGGATATATATTCTACCCACACACATTTGGAACTCTCCTGGGGTACCCTCACACATATTATTCCCTCATTTAGTGGATATTTTCACAAAAAAGTGAAATTTTCAAAAATCCAGAAAATTGGCTGAAAACGACTAAATATCAAGGTCTCATTGGGCGAATCGCTCTGGAACTGAAATCGGAATGCTCACTGACATTTCCCCTATCTGAAAGTCTGATAAACGTTGGAAAAATGACTAAGTCCAAAAAAAATTTTTTTTCAACTTTTTTCAATTTTACCCCCGTGGGATATATATTCTACCCACACACATTTGGAACTCTCCTGGGGTACCCTCACACATATTATTCCCTCATTTAGTAGATATTTTCACAAAAAAGTGAAATTTTCAAAAATACAGAAAATTGGCTGAAAACGACTAAATATCAAGGTCTCATTGGGCGAATCGCTCTGGAACTGAAATCGGAACGCTCACTGACATTTCCCCTATCTGAAAGTCTGATAAACGTTGGAAAAATGACTAAGTCCAAAAAAAAATTTTTTTCAACTTTTTTCAATTTTACCCCCGTGGGATATATATTCTACCCACACACATTTGGAACTCTCCTGGGGTACCCTCACACATATTATTCCCTCATTTAGTGGATATTTTCACAAACAAGTGAAATTTTCAAAATTCCAGAAAATTGGCTGAAAACGACTAAATATCAAGGTCTCATTGGGCAAATCGCTCGGGAACTGAAATCAGAACGCTCACTGACATTTCCCCTATCTGAAAGTCTGATAAACGTTGGAAAAATGACTAAGTCCAAAAAAAAATTTTTTTCAACTTTTTTCAATTTTACCCCCGTGGGATATATATTCTACCCACACACATTTGGAACTCTCCTGGGGTACCCTCACACATATTATTCCCTCATTTAGTGGATATTTTCACAAACAAGTGAAATTTTCAAAATTCCAGAAAATTGGCTGAAAACGACTAAATATCAAGGTCTCATTGGGCAAATCGCTCGGGAACTGAAATCAGAACGCTCACTGACATTTCCCCTATCTGAAAGTCTGATAAACGTTGGAAAAATGACTAAGTCTAAAAAAATTTTTTTTTAAATTTTTTCAATTTTACCCCCGTGGGTTATATATTCTACCCACACACATTTGGAACTCTCCTGGGGTACCCTCACACATATTATTCCCTCATTTTGTGGATATTTTCACAAAAAAGTGAAATTTTCAAAAATACAGAAAATTGGCTGAAAACGACTAAATATCAAGGTCTCAGTGGGCGAATCGCTCTGGAACTGAAATCGGAACGCTCACTGACATTTCCCCTATCTGAAAGTCTGATAAACGCCGGAAAAATGACTAAGTCCAAAAAAAAAATTTTTTTCAACTTTTTTCAATTTTACCCCCGTGGGATATATATTCTACCCACACACATTTGGAACTCTCCTGGGGTACCCTCACACATATTATTCCCTCATTTAGTGGATATTTTCACAAAAAAGTGAAATTTTCAAAAATACAGAAAATTGGCTGAAAACGACTAAATATCAAGGTCTCATTGGGCGAATCGCTCTGGAACTGAAATCGGAACGCTCACTGACATTTCCCCTATCTGAAAGTCTGATAAACGTTGGAAAAATGACTAAGTCCAAAAAAAAATTTTTTTCAACTTTTTTCAATTTTACCCCCGTGGGATATATATTCTACCCACACACATTTGGAACTCTCCTGGGGTACCCTCACACATATTATTCCCTCATTTAGTGGATATTTTCACAAACAAGTGAAATTTTCAAAATTCCAGAAAATTGGCTGAAAACGACTAAATATCAAGGTCTCATTGGGCAAATCGCTCGGGAACTGAAATCAGAACGCTCACTGACATTTCCCCTATCTGAAAGTCTGATAAACGTTGGAAAAATGACTAAGTCCAAAAAAAAATTTTTTTCAACTTTTTTCAATTTTACCCCCGTGGGATATATATTCTACCCACACACATTTGGAACTCTCCTGGGGTACCCTCACACATATTATTCCCTCATTTAGTGGATATTTTCACAAACAAGTGAAATTTTCAAAATTCCAGAAAATTGGCTGAAAACGACTAAATATCAAGGTCTCATTGGGCAAATCGCTCGGGAACTGAAATCAGAACGCTCACTGACATTTCCCCTATCTGAAAGTCTGATAAACGTTGGAAAAATGACTAAGTCTAAAAAAATTTTTTTTTAAATTTTTTCAATTTTACCCCCGTGGGTTATATATTCTACCCACACACATTTGGAACTCTCCTGGGGTACCCTCACACATATTATTCCCTCATTTTGTGGATATTTTCACAAAAAAGTGAAATTTTCAAAAATACAGAAAATTGGCTGAAAACGACTAAATATCAAGGTCTCAGTGGGCGAATCGCTCTGGAACTGAAATCGGAACGCTCACTGACATTTCCCCTATCTGAAAGTCTGATAAACGCCGGAAAAATGACTAAGTCCAAAAAAAAAATTTTTTTCAACTTTTTTCAATTTTACCCCCGTGGGATATATATTCTACCCACACACATTTGGAACTCTCCTGGGGTACCCTCACACATATTATTCCCTCATTTAGTGGATATTTTCACAAAAAAGTGAAATTTTCAAAAATACAGAAAATTGGCTGAAAACGACTAAATATCAAGGTCTCATTGGGCGAATCGCTCTGGAACTGAAATCGGAACGCTCACTGACATTTCCCCTATCTGAAAGTCTGATAAACGCCGGAAAAATGACTAAGTCCAAAAAAAATTTTTTTTTAACTTTTTTCAATTTTACCCCCGTGGGATATATATTCTACCCACACACATTTGGAACTCTCCTGGGGTACCCTCACACATATTATTCCCTCATTTAGTAGATATTTTCACAAAAAAGTGAAATTTTCAAAAATACAGAAAATTGGCTGAAAACGACTAAATATCAAGGTCTCATTGGGCGAATCGCTCTGGAACTGAAATCGGAACGCTCACTGACATTTCCCCTATCTGAAAGTCTGATAAACGCCGGAAAAATGACTAAGTCCAAAAAAAAATTTTTTTCAACTTTTTTCAATTTTACCCCCGTGGGATATATATTCTACCCACACACATTTGGAACTCTCCTGGGGTACCCTCACACATATTATTCCCTCATTTAGTGGATATTTTCACAAAAAAGTGAAATTTTCAAAAATCCAGAAAATTGTCTGAAAACGACTAAATATCAAGGTCTCATTGGGCGAATCGCTCTGGAACTGAAATCGGAACGCTCACTGACATTTCCCCTATCTGAAAGTCTGATAAACGTTGGAAAAATGACTAAGTCCAAAAAAAAATTTTTTTCAACTTTTTTCAATTTTACCCCCGTGGGATATATATTCTACCCACACACATTTGGAACTCTCCTGGGGTACCCTCACACATATTATTCCCTCATTTAGTGGATATTTTCACAAACAAGTGAAATTTTCAAAATTCCAGAAAATTGGCTGAAAACGACTAAATATCAAGGTCTCATTGGGCAAATCGCTCGGGAACTGAAATCAGAACGCTCACTGACATTTCCCCTATCTGAAAGTCTGATAAACGTTGGAAAAATGACTAAGTCTAAAAAAATTTATTTTTAAATTTTTTCAATTTTACCCCCGTGGGTTATATATTCTACCCACACACATTTGGAACTCTCCTGGGGTACCCTCACACATATTATTCCCTCATTTTGTGGATATTTTCACAAAAAAGTGAAATTTTCAAAAATACAGAAAATTGGCTGAAAACGACTAAATATCAAGGTCTCATTGGGCGAATCGCTCTGGAACTGAAATCGGAACGCTCACTGACATTTCCCCTATCTGAAAGTCTGATAAACGCCGGAAAAATGACTAAGTCCAAAAAAAAATTTTTTTCAACTTTTTTCAATTTTACCCCCGTGGGATATATATTCTACCCACACACATTTGGAACTCTCCTGGGGTACCCTCACACATATTATTCCCTCATTTAGTGGATATTTTCACAAAAAAGTGAAATTTTCAAAAATCCAGAAAATTGGCTGAAAACGACTAAATATCAAGGTCTCATTGGGCGAATCGCTCTGGAACTGAAATCGGAATGCTCACTGACATTTGACCTATCTGAAAGTCTGATAAACGGCGGAAAAATGATTAAGTTCCAAAAAAAAATTTTTTCAACTTTTTTCAATTTTACCCCCGTGGGATATATATTCTACCCACACACATTTGGAACTCTCCTGGGGTACCCTCACACATATCATTCCCTCATTCAGTGGATATTTTCACAAAAAAGTAAAATTTTCAAAAATCCAGAAAATTGGCTGAAAACGACTAAATATCAAGGACTCATTGGGCAAATCGCTCTGGAACTGAAATCGGAACGCTCACTGACATTTCCCCTATCTGAAAGTCTGATAAACGCCGGAAAAATGACTAAGTCCAAAAAAAATTTTTTTTTAACTTTTTTCAATTTTACCCCCGTGGGATATATATTCTACCCACACACATTTGGAACTCTCCTGGGGTACCCTCACACATATTATTCCCTCATTTAGTAGATATTTTCACAAAAAAGTGAAATTTTCAAAAATACAGAAAATTGTCTGAAAACGACTAAATATCAAGGTCTCATTGGGCGAATCGCTCTGGAACTGAAATCGGAACGCTCACTGACATTTCCCCTATCTGAAAGTCTGATAAACGTTGGAAAAATGACTAAGTCCAAAAAAAAATTTTTTTCAACTTTTTTCAATTTTACCCCCGTGGGATATATATTCTACCCACACACATTTGGAACTCTCCTGGGGTACCCTCACACATATTATTCCCTCATTTAGTGGATATTTTCACAAACAAGTGAAATTTTCAAAATTCCAGAAAATTGGCTGAAAACGAATAAATATCAAGGTCTCATTGGGCAAATCGCTCGGGAACTGAAATCAGAACGCTCACTGACATTTCCCCTATCTGAAAGTCTGATAAACGTTGGAAAAATGACTAAGTCCAAAAAAAAATTTTTTTCAACTTTTTTCAATTTTACCCCCGTGGGATATATATTCTACCCACACACATTTGGAACTCTCCTGGGGTACCCTCACACATATTATTCCCTCATTTAGTGGATATTTTCACAAAAAAGTGAAATTTTCAAAAATCCAGAAAATTGTCTGAAAACGACTAAATATCAAGGTCTCATTGGGCGAATCGCTCTGGAACTGAAATCGGAACACTCACTGACATTTCCCCTATCTGAAAGTCTGATAAACGTTGGAAAAATGACTAAGTCCAAAAAAAAATTTTTTTCAACTTTTTTCAATTTTACCCCCGTGGGATATATATTCTACCCACACACATTTGGAACTCTCCTGGGGTACCCTCACACATATTATTCCCTCATTTAGTGGATATTTTCACAAAAAAGTGAAATTTTCAAAAATCCAGAAAATTGGCTGAAAACGACTAAATATCAAGGTCTCATTGGGCGAATCGCTCTGGAACTGAAATCGGAATGCTCACTGACATTTCCCCTATCTGAAAGTCTGATAAACGTTGGAAAAATGACTAAGTCCAAAAAAAATTTTTTTTCAACTTTTTTCAATTTTACCCCCGTGGGATATATATTCTACCCACACACATTTGGAACTCTCCTGGGGTACCCTCACACATATTATTCCCTCATTTAGTAGATATTTTCACAAAAAAGTGAAATTTTCAAAAATACAGAAAATTGGCTGAAAACGACTAAATATCAAGGTCTCATTGGGCGAATCGCTCTGGAACTGAAATCGGAACGCTCACTGACATTTCCCCTATCTGAAAGTCTGATAAACGCCGGAAAAATGACTAAGTCCAAAAAAAAATTTTTTTCAACTTTTTTCAATTTTACCCCCGTGGGATATATATTCTACCCACACACATTTGGAACTCTCCTGGGGTACCCTCACACATATCATTCCCTCATTCAGTGGATATTTTCACAAAAAAGTAAAATTTTCAAAAATCCAGAAAATTGGCTGAAAACGACTAAATATCAAGGACTCATTGGGCAAATCGCTCTGGAACTGAAATCGGAACGCTCACTGACATTTCCCCTATCTGAAAGTCTGATAAACGCCGGAAAAATGACTAAGTCCAAAAAAAATTTTTTTTTAACTTTTTTCAATTTTACCCCCGTGGGATATATATTCTACCCACACACATTTGGAACTCTCCTGGGGTACCCTCACACATATTATTCCCTCATTTAGTAGATATTTTCACAAAAAAGTGAAATTTTCAAAAATACAGAAAATTGGCTGAAAACGACTAAATATCAAGGTCTCATTGGGCGAATCGCTCTGGAACTGAAATCGGAACGCTCACTGACATTTCCCCTATCTGAAAGTCTGATAAACGCCGGAAAAATGACTAAGTCCAAAAAAAAATTTTTTTCAACTTTTTTCAATTTTACCCCCGTGGGATATATATTCTACCCACACACATTTGGAACTCTCCTGGGGTACCCTCACACATATTATTCCCTCATTTAGTGGATATTTTCACAAAAAAGTGAAATTTTCAAAAATCCAGAAAATTGTCTGAAAACGACTAAATATCAAGGACTCATTGGGCAAATCGCTCTGGAACTGAAATCGGAACGCTCACTGACATTTCCCCTATCTGAAAGTCTGATAAACGCCGGAAAAATGACTAAGTCCAAAAAAAATTTTTTTTTAACTTTTTTCAATTTTACCCCCGTGGGATATATATTCTACCCACACACATTTGGAACTCTCCTGGGGTACCCTCACACATATTATTCCCTCATTTAGTAGATATTTTCACAAAAAAGTGAAATTTTCAAAAATACAGAAAATTGTCTGAAAACGACTAAATATCAAGGTCTCATTGGGCGAATCGCTCTGGAACTGAAATCGGAACGCTCACTGACATTTCCCCTATCTGAAAGTCTGATAAACGTTGGAAAAATGACTAAGTCCAAAAAAAAATTTTTTTCAACTTTTTTCAATTTTACCCCCGTGGGATATATATTCTACCCACACACATTTGGAACTCTCCTGGGGTACCCTCACACATATTATTCCCTCATTTAGTGGATATTTTCACAAACAAGTGAAATTTTCAAAATTCCAGAAAATTGGCTGAAAACGAATAAATATCAAGGTCTCATTGGGCAAATCGCTCGGGAACTGAAATCAGAACGCTCACTGACATTTCCCCTATCTGAAAGTCTGATAAACGTTGGAAAAATGACTAAGTCCAAAAAAAAATTTTTTTCAACTTTTTTCAATTTTACCCCCGTGGGATATATATTCTACCCACACACATTTGGAACTCTCCTGGGGTACCCTCACACATATTATTCCCTCATTTAGTGGATATTTTCACAAAAAAGTGAAATTTTCAAAAATCCAGAAAATTGTCTGAAAACGACTAAATATCAAGGTCTCATTGGGCGAATCGCTCTGGAACTGAAATCGGAACGCTCACTGACATTTCCCCTATCTGAAAGTCTGATAAACGTTGGAAAAATGACTAAGTCCAAAAAAAAATTTTTTTCAACTTTTTTCAATTTTACCCCCGTGGGATATATATTCTACCCACACACATTTGGAACTCTCCTGGGGTACCCTCACACATATTATTCCCTCATTTAGTGGATATTTTCACAAAAAAGTGAAATTTTCAAAAATCCAGAAAATTGGCTGAAAACGACTAAATATCAAGGTCTCATTGGGCGAATCGCTCTGGAACTGAAATCGGAATGCTCACTGACATTTCCCCTATCTGAAAGTCTGATAAACGTTGGAAAAATGACTAAGTCCAAAAAAAATTTTTTTTCAACTTTTTTCAATTTTACCCCCGTGGGATATATATTCTACCCACACACATTTGGAACTCTCCTGGGGTACCCTCACACATATTATTCCCTCATTTAGTAGATATTTTCACAAAAAAGTGAAATTTTCAAAAATACAGAAAATTGGCTGAAAACGACTAAATATCAAGGTCTCATTGGGCGAATCGCTCTGGAACTGAAATCGGAACGCTCACTGACATTTCCCCTATCTGAAAGTCTGATAAACGCCGGAAAAATGACTAAGTCCAAAAAAAAATTTTTTTCAACTTTTTTCAATTTTACCCCCGTGGGATATATATTCTACCCACACACATTTGGAACTCTCCTGGGGTACCCTCACACATATCATTCCCTCATTCAGTGGATATTTTCACAAAAAAGTAAAATTTTCAAAAATCCAGAAAATTGGCTGAAAACGACTAAATATCAAGGACTCATTGGGCAAATCGCTCTGGAACTGAAATCGGAACGCTCACTGACATTTCCCCTATCTGAAAGTCTGATAAACGCCGGAAAAATGACTAAGTCCAAAAAAAATTTTTTTTTAACTTTTTTCAATTTTACCCCCGTGGGATATATATTCTACCCACACACATTTGGAACTCTCCTGGGGTACCCTCACACATATTATTCCCTCATTTAGTAGATATTTTCACAAAAAAGTGAAATTTTCAAAAATACAGAAAATTGGCTGAAAACGACTAAATATCAAGGTCTCATTGGGCGAATCGCTCTGGAACTGAAATCGGAACGCTCACTGACATTTCCCCTATCTGAAAGTCTGATAAACGTTGGAAAAATGACTAAGTCCAAAAAAAAATTTTTTTCAACTTTTTTCAATTTTACCCCCGTGGGATATATATTCTACCCACACACATTTGGAACTCTCCTGGGGTACCCTCACACATATTATTCCCTCATTTAGTAGATATTTTCACAAAAAAGTGAAATTTTCAAAAATACAGAAAATTGGCTGAAAACGACTAAATATCAAGGTCTCATTGGGCGAATCGCTCTGGAACTGAAATCGGAACGCTCACTGACATTTCCCCTATCTGAAAGTCTGATAAACGCCGGAAAAATGACTAAGTCCAAAAAAAAATTTTTTTCAACTTCTTTCAATTTTACCCCCGTGGGATATATATTCTACCCACACACATTTGGAACTCTCCTGGGGTACCCTCACACATATCATTCCCTCATTCAGTGGATATTTTCACAAAAAAGTAAAATTTTCAAAAATCCAGAAAATTGGCTGAAAACGACTAAATATCAAGGACTCATTGGGCAAATCGCTCTGGAACTGAAATCGGAACGCTCACTGACATTTCCCCTATCTGAAAGTCTGATAAACGCCGGAAAAATGACTAAGTCCAAAAAAAATTTTTTTTTAACTTTTTTCAATTTTACCCCCGTGGGATATATATTCTACCCACACACATTTGGAACTCTCCTGGGGTACCCTCACACATATTATTCCCTCATTTAGTAGATATTTTCACAAAAAAGTGAAATTTTCAAAAATACAGAAAATTGGCTGAAAACGACTAAATATCAAGGTCTCATTGGGCGAATCGCTCTGGAACTGAAATCGGAACGCTCACTGACATTTCCCCTATCTGAAAGTCTGATAAACGCCGGAAAAATGACTAAGTCCAAAAAAAAATTTTTTTCAACTTTTTTCAATTTTACCCCCGTGGGATATATATTCTACCCACACACATTTGGAACTCTCCTGGGGTACCCTCACACATATTATTCCCTCATTTAGTGGATATTTTCACAAAAAAGTGAAATTTTCAAAAATCCAGAAAATTGTCTGAAAACGACTAAATATCAAGGTCTCATTGGGCGAATCGCTCTGGAACTGAAATCGGAATGCTCACTGACATTTCCCCTATCTGAAAGTCTGATAAACGTTGGAAAAATGACTAAGTCCAAAAAAAATTTTTTTTCAACTTTTTTCAATTTTACCCCCGTGGGATATATATTCTACCCACACACATTTGGAACTCTCCTGGGGTACCCTCACACATATTATTCCCTCATTTAGTAGATATTTTCACAAAAAAGTGAAATTTTCAAAAATACAGAAAATTGGCTGAAAACGACTAAATATCAAGGTCTCATTGGGCGAATCGCTCTGGAACTGAAATCGGAACGCTCACTGACATTTCCCCTATCTGAAAGTCTGATAAACGCCGGAAAAATGACTAAGTCCAAAAAAAAATTTTTTTCAATTTTACCCCCGTGGGATATATATTCTACCCACACACATTTGGAACTCTCCTGGGGTACCCTCACACATATCATTCCCTCATTCAGTGGATATTTTCACAAAAAAGTAAAATTTTCAAAAATCCAGAAAATTGGCTGAAAACGACTAAATATCAAGGACTCATTGGGCAAATCGCTCTGGAACTGAAATCGGAACGCTCACTGACATTTCCCCTATCTGAAAGTCTGATAAACGCCGGAAAAATGACTAAGTCCAAAAAAAATTTTTTTTTAACTTTTTTCAATTTTACCCCCGTGGGATATATATTCTACCCACACACATTTGGAACTCTCCTGGGGTACCCTCACACATATTATTCCCTCATTTAGTAGATATTTTCACAAAAAAGTGAAATTTTCAAAAATACAGAAAATTGGCTGAAAACGACTAAATATCAAGGTCTCATTGGGCGAATCGCTCTGGAACTGAAATCGGAACGCTCACTGACATTTCCCCTATCTGAAAGTCTGATAAACGCCGGAAAAATGACTAAGTCCAAAAAAAAATTTTTTTCAACTTTTTTCAATTTTACCCCCGTGGGATATATATTCTACCCACACACATTTGGAACTCTCCTGGGGTACCCTCACACATATTATTCCCTCATTTAGTGGATATTTTCACAAAAAAGTGAAATTTTCAAAAATCCAGAAAATTGTCTGAAAACGACTAAATATCAAGGTCTCATTGGGCGAATCGCTCTGGAACTGAAATCGGAACGCTCACTGACATTTCCCCTATCTGAAAGTCTGATAAACGTTGGAAAAATGACTAAGTCCAAAAAAAAATTTTTTTCAACTTTTTTCAATTTTACCCCCGTGGGATATATATTCTACCCACACACATTTGGAACTCTCCTGGGGTACCCTCACACATATTATTCCCTCATTTAGTAGATATTTTCACAAAAAAGTGAAATTTTCAAAAATACAGAAAATTGGCTGAAAACGACTAAATATCAAGGTCTCATTGGGCGAATCGCTCTGGAACTGAAATCGGAACGCTCACTGACATTTCCCCTATCTGAAAGTCTGATAAACGCCGGAAAAATGACTAAGTCCAAAAAAAAATTTTTTTCAACTTTTTTCAATTTTACCCCCGTGGGATATATATTCTACCCACACACATTTGGAACTCTCCTGGGGTACCCTCACACATATCATTCCCTCATTCAGTGGATATTTTCACAAAAAAGTAAAATTTTCAAAAATCCAGAAAATTGGCTGAAAACGACTAAATATCAAGGACTCATTGGGCAAATCGCTCTGGAACTGAAATCGGAACGCTCACTGACATTTCCCCTATCTGAAAGTCTGATAAACGCCGGAAAAATGACTAAGTCCAAAAAAAATTTTTTTTTAACTTTTTTCAATTTTACCCCCGTGGGATATATATTCTACCCACACACATTTGGAACTCTCCTGGGGTACCCTCACACATATTATTCCCTCATTTAGTAGATATTTTCACAAAAAAGTGAAATTTTCAAAAATACAGAAAATTGGCTGAAAACGACTAAATATCAAGGTCTCATTGGGCGAATCGCTCTGGAACTGAAATCGGAATGCTCACTGACATTTCCCCTATCTGAAAGTCTGATAAACGTTGGAAAAATGACTAAGTCCAAAAAAAATTTTTTTTCAACTTTTTTCAATTTTACCCCCGTGGGATATATATTCTACCCACACACATTTGGAACTCTCCTGGGGTACCCTCACACATATTATTCCCTCATTTAGTAGATATTTTCACAAAAAAGTGAAATTTTCAAAAATACAGAAAATTGGCTGAAAACGACTAAATATCAAGGTCTCATTGGGCGAATCGCTCTGGAACTGAAATCGGAACGCTCACTGACATTTCCCCTATCTGAAAGTCTGATAAACGCCGGAAAAATGACTAAGTCCAAAAAAAAATTTTTTTCAATTTTACCCCCGTGGGATATATATTCTACCCACACACATTTGGAACTCTCCTGGGGTACCCTCACACATATCATTCCCTCATTCAGTGGATATTTTCACAAAAAAGTAAAATTTTCAAAAATCCAGAAAATTGGCTGAAAACGACTAAATATCAAGGACTCATTGGGCAAATCGCTCTGGAACTGAAATCGGAACGCTCACTGACATTTCCCCTATCTGAAAGTCTGATAAACGCCGGAAAAATGACTAAGTCCAAAAAAAATTTTTTTTTAACTTTTTTCAATTTTACCCCCGTGGGATATATATTCTACCCACACACATTTGGAACTCTCCTGGGGTACCCTCACACATATTATTCCCTCATTTAGTAGATATTTTCACAAAAAAGTGAAATTTTCAAAAATACAGAAAATTGGCTGAAAACGACTAAATATCAAGGTCTCATTGGGCGAATCGCTCTGGAACTGAAATCGGAACGCTCACTGACATTTCCCCTATCTGAAAGTCTGATAAACGCCGGAAAAATGACTAAGTCCAAAAAAAAATTTTTTTCAACTTTTTTCAATTTTACCCCCGTGGGATATATATTCTACCCACACACATTTGGAACTCTCCTGGGGTACCCTCACACATATTATTCCCTCATTTAGTGGATATTTTCACAAAAAAGTGAAATTTTCAAAAATCCAGAAAATTGTCTGAAAACGACTAAATATCAAGGTCTCATTGGGCGAATCGCTCTGGAACTGAAATCGGAACGCTCACTGACATTTCCCCTATCTGAAAGTCTGATAAACGTTGGAAAAATGACTAAGTCCAAAAAAAAATTTTTTTCAACTTTTTTCAATTTTACCCCCGTGGGATATATATTCTACCCACACACATTTGGAACTCTCCTGGGGTACCCTCACACATATTATTCCCTCATTTAGTAGATATTTTCACAAAAAAGTGAAATTTTCAAAAATACAGAAAATTGGCTGAAAACGACTAAATATCAAGGTCTCATTGGGCGAATCGCTCTGGAACTGAAATCGGAACGCTCACTGACATTTCCCCTATCTGAAAGTCTGATAAACGCCGGAAAAATGACTAAGTCCAAAAAAAAATTTTTTTCAACTTTTTTCAATTTTACCCCCGTGGGATATATATTCTACCCACACACATTTGGAACTCTCCTGGGGTACCCTCACACATATCATTCCCTCATTCAGTGGATATTTTCACAAAAAAGTAAAATTTTCAAAAATCCAGAAAATTGGCTGAAAACGACTAAATATCAAGGACTCATTGGGCAAATCGCTCTGGAACTGAAATCGGAACGCTCACTGACATTTCCCCTATCTGAAAGTCTGATAAACGCCGGAAAAATGACTAAGTCCAAAAAAAATTTTTTTTTAACTTTTTTCAATTTTACCCCCGTGGGATATATATTCTACCCACACACATTTGGAACTCTCCTGGGGTACCCTCACACATATTATTCCCTCATTTAGTAGATATTTTCACAAAAAAGTGAAATTTTCAAAAATACAGAAAATTGGCTGAAAACGACTAAATATCAAGGTCTCATTGGGCGAATCGCTCTGGAACTGAAATCGGAACGCTCACTGACATTTCCCCTATCTGAAAGTCTGATAAACGCCGGAAAAATGACTAAGTCCAAAAAAAAATTTTTTTCAACTTTTTTCAATTTTACCCCCGTGGGATATATATTCTACCCACACACATTTGGAACTCTCCTGGGGTACCCTCACACATATTATTCCCTCATTTAGTGGATATTTTCACAAAAAAGTGAAATTTTCAAAAATCCAGAAAATTGTCTGAAAACGACTAAATATCAAGGTCTCATTGGGCGAATCGCTCTGGAACTGAAATCGGAACGCTCACTGACATTTCCCCTATCTGAAAGTCTGATAAACGTTGGAAAAATGACTAAGTCCAAAAAAAAATTTTTTTCAACTTTTTTCAATTTTACCCCCGTGGGATATATATTCTACCCACACACATTTGGAACTCTCCTGGGGTACCCTCACACATATTATTCCCTCATTTAGTAGATATTTTCACAAAAAAGTGAAATTTTCAAAAATACAGAAAATTGGCTGAAAACGACTAAATATCAAGGTCTCATTGGGCGAATCGCTCTGGAACTGAAATCGGAACGCTCACTGACATTTCCCCTATCTGAAAGTCTGATAAACGCCGGAAAAATGACTAAGTCCAAAAAAAAATTTTTTTTAACTTTTTTCAATTTTACCCCCGTGGGATATATATTCTACCCACACACATTTGGAACTCTCCTGGGGTACCCTCACACATATTATTCCCTCATTTAGTAGATATTTTCACAAAAAAGTGAAATTTTCAAAAATACAGAAAATTGGCTGAAAACGACTAAATATCAAGGTCTCATTGGGCGAATCGCTCTGGAACTGAAATCGGAACGCTCACTGACATTTCCCCTATCTGAAAGTCTGATAAACGCCGGAAAAATGACTAAGTCCAAAAAAAAATTTTTTTCAACTTTTTTCAATTTTACCCCCGTGGGATATATATTCTACCCACACACATTTGGAACTCTCCTGGGGTACCCTCACACATATTATTCCCTCATTTAGTGGATATTTTCACAAAAAAGTGAAATTTTCAAAAATCCAGAAAATTGTCTGAAAACGACTAAATATCAAGGTCTCATTGGGCGAATCGCTCTGGAACTGAAATCGGAACGCTCACTGACATTTCCCCTATCTGAAAGTCTGATAAACGTTGGAAAAATGACTAAGTCCAAAAAAAAATTTTTTTCAACTTTTTTCAATTTTACCCCCGTGGGATATGTATTCTACCCACACACATTTGGAACTCTCCTGGGGTACCCTCACACATATTATTCCCTCATTTAGTGGATATTTTCACAAACAAGTGAAATTTTCAAAATTCCAGAAAATTGGCTGAAAACGACTAAATATCAAGGTCTCATTGGGCAAATCGCTCGGGAACTGAAATCAGAACGCTCACTGACATTTCCCCTATCTGAAAGTCTGATAAACGTTGGAAAAATGACTAAGTCCAAAAAAAAATTTTTTTCAACTTTTTTCAATTTTACCCCCGTGGGATATATATTCTACCCACACACATTTGGAACTCTCCTGGGGTACCCTCACACATATTATTCCCTCATTTAGTGGATATTTTCACAAAAAAGTGAAATTTTCAAAAATCCAGAAAATTGGCTGAAAACGACTAAATATCAAGGTCTCATTGGGCGAATCGCTCTGGAACTGAAATCGGAATGCTCACTGACATTTCCCCTATCTGAAAGTCTGATAAACGTTGGAAAAATGACTAAGTCCAAAAAAAATTTTTTTTCAACTTTTTTCAATTTTACCCCCGTGGGATATATATTCTACCCACACACATTTGGAACTCTCCTGGGGTACCCTCACACATATTATTCCCTCATTTAGTAGATATTTTCACAAAAAAGTGAAATTTTCAAAAATACAGAAAATTGGCTGAAAACGACTAAATATCAAGGTCTCATTGGGCGAATCGCTCTGGAACTGAAATCGGAATGCTCACTGACATTTCCCCTATCTGAAAGTCTGATAAACGCCGGAAAAATGACTAAGTCCAAAAAAAAATTTTTTTCAACTTTTTTCAATTTTACCCCCGTGGGATATATATTCTACCCACACACATTTGGAACTCTCCTGGGGTACCCTCACACATATTATTCCCTCATTTAGTGGATATTTTCACAAAAAAGTGAAATTTTCAAAAATCCAGAAAATTGTCTGAAAACGACTAAATATCAAGGTCTCATTGGGCGAATCGCTCTGGAACTGAAATCGGAATGCTCACTGACATTTGACCTATCTGAAAGTCTGATAAACGGCGGAAAAATGATTAAGTTCCAAAAAAAAATTTTTTCAACTTTTTTCGATTTTACCCCCGTGGGATATATATTCTACCCACACACATTTGGAACTCTCCTGGGGTACCCTCACACATATCATTCCCTCATTCAGTGGATATTTTCACAAAAAAGTAAAATTTTCAAAAATCCAGAAAATTGGCTGAAAACGACTAAATATCAAGGACTCATTGGGCAAATCGCTCTGGAACTGAAATCGGAACGCTCACTGACATTTCCCCTATCTGAAAGTCTGATAAACGCCGGAAAAATGACTAAGTCCAAAAAAAATTTTTTTTTAACTTTTTTCAATTTTACCCCCGTGGGATATATATTCTACCCACACACATTTGGAACTCTCCTGGGGTACCCTCACACATATTATTCCCTCATTTAGTAGATATTTTCACAAAAAAGTGAAATTTTCAAAAATACAGAAAATTGGCTGAAAACGACTAAATATCAAGGTCTCATTGGGCGAATCGCTCTGGAACTGAAATCGGAACGCTCACTGACATTTCCCCTATCTGAAAGTCTGATAAACTTTGGAAAAATGACTAAGTCCAAAAAAAAATTTTTTTCAACTTTTTTCAATTTTACCCCCGTGGGATATATATTCTACCCACACACATTTGGAACTCTCCTGGGGTACCCTCACACATATTATTCCCTCATTTAGTGGATATTTTCACAAACAAGTGAAATTTTCAAAATTCCAGAAAATTGGCTGAAAACGACTAAATATCAAGGTCTCATTGGGCAAATCGCTCGGGAACTGAAATCGGAATGCTCACTGACATTTGACCTATCTGAAAGTCTGATAAACGGCGGAAAAATGATTAAGTTCCAAAAAAAAATTTTTTCAACTTTTTTCAATTTTACCCCCGTGGGATATATATTCTACCCACACACATTTGGAACTCTCCTGGGGTACCCTCACACATATCATTCCCTCATTCAGTGGATATTTTCACAAAAAAGTAAAATTTTCAAAAATCCAGAAAATTGGCTGAAAACGACTAAATATCAAGGACTCATTGGGCAAATCGCTCTGGAACTGAAATCGGAACGCTCACTGACATTTCCCCTATCTGAAAGTCTGATAAACGCCGGAAAAATGACTAAGTCCAAAAAAAATTTTTTTTTAACTTTTTTCAATTTTACCCCCGTGGGATATATATTCTACCCACACACATTTGGAACTCTCCTGGGGTACCCTCACACATATTATTCCCTCATTTAGTGGATATTTTCACAAACAAGTGAAATTTTCAAAATTCCAGAAAATTGGCTGAAAACGACTAAATATCAAGGTCTCATTGGGCGAATCGCTCTGGAACTGAAATCGGAACGCTCACTGACATTTCCCCTATCTGAAAGTCTGATAAACTTTGGAAAAATGACTAAGTCCAAAAAAAAATTTTTTTCAACTTTTTTCAATTTTACCCCCGTGGGATATATATTCTACCCACACACATTTGGAACTCTCCTGGGGTACCCTCACACATATTATTCCCTCATTTAGTGGATATTTTCACAAACAAGTGAAATTTTCAAAATTCCAGAAAATTGGCTGAAAACGACTAAATATCAAGGTCTCATTGGGCAAATCGCTCGGGAACTGAAATCGGAATGCTCACTGACATTTGACCTATCTGAAAGTCTGATAAACGGCGGAAAAATGATTAAGTTCCAAAAAAAAATTTTTTCAACTTTTTTCAATTTTACCCCCGTGGGATATATATTCTACCCACACACATTTGGAACTCTCCTGGGGTACCCTCACACATATCATTCCCTCATTCAGTGGATATTTTCACAAAAAAGAAAAATTTTCAAAAATCCAGAAAATTGGCTGAAAACGACTAAATATCAAGGACTCATTGGGCAAATCGCTCTGGAACTGAAATCGGAACGCTCACTGACATTTCCCCTATCTGAAAGTCTGATAAACGCCGGAAAAATGACTAAGTCCAAAAAAAATTTTTTTTTAACTTTTTTCAATTTTACCCCCGTGGGATATATATTCTACCCACACACATTTGGAACTCTCCTGGGGTACCCTCACACATATTATTCCCTCATTTAGTAGATATTTTCACAAAAAAGTGAAATTTTCAAAAATACAGAAAATTGGCTGAAAACGACTAAATATCAAGGTCTCATTGGGCGAATCGCTCTGGAACTGAAATCGGAACGCTCACTGACATTTCCCCTATCTGAAAGTCTGATAAACGCCGGAAAAATGACTAAGTCCAAAAAAAAATTTTTTTCAACTTTTTTCAATTTTACCCCCGTGGGATATATATTCTACCCACACACATTTGGAACTCTCCTGGGGTACCCTCACACATATTATTCCCTCATTTAGTGGATATTTTCACAAAAAAGTGAAATTTTCAAAAATCCAGAAAATTGTCTGAAAACGACTAAATATCAAGGTCTCATTGGGCGAATCGCTCTGGAACTGAAATCGGAACGCTCACTGACATTTCCCCTATCTGAAAGTCTGATAAACGTTGGAAAAATGACTAAGTCCAAAAAAAAATTTTTTTCAACTTTTTTCAATTTTACCCCCGTGGGATATGTATTCTACCCACACACATTTGGAACTCTCCTGGGGTACCCTCACACATATTATTCCCTCATTTAGTGGATATTTTCACAAACAAGTGAAATTTTCAAAATTCCAGAAAATTGGCTGAAAACGACTAAATATCAAGGTCTCATTGGGCAAATCGCTCGGGAACTGAAATCAGAACGCTCACTGACATTTCCCCTATCTGAAAGTCTGATAAACGTTGGAAAAATGACTAAGTCCAAAAAAAAATTTTTTTCAACTTTTTTCAATTTTACCCCCGTGGGATATATATTCTACCCACACACATTTGGAACTCTCCTGGGGTACCCTCACACATATTATTCCCTCATTTAGTGGATATTTTCACAAAAAAGTGAAATTTTCAAAAATCCAGAAAATTGGCTGAAAACGACTAAATATCAAGGTCTCATTGGGCGAATCGCTCTGGAACTGAAATCGGAATGCTCACTGACATTTCCCCTATCTGAAAGTCTGATAAACGTTGGAAAAATGACTAAGTCCAAAAAAAATTTTTTTTCAACTTTTTTCAATTTTACCCCCGTGGGATATATATTCTACCCACACACATTTGGAACTCTCCTGGGGTACCCTCACACATATTATTCCCTCATTTAGTAGATATTTTCACAAAAAAGTGAAATTTTCAAAAATACAGAAAATTGGCTGAAAACGACTAAATATCAAGGTCTCATGGGGCGAATCGCTCTGGAACTAAAATCGGAACGCTCACTGACATTTCCCCTATCTGAAAGTCTGATAAACGCCGGAAAAATGACTAAGTCCAAAAAAAAATTTTTTTCAACTTTTTTCAATTTTACCCCCGTGGGATATATATTCTACCCACACACATTTGGAACTCTCCTGGGGTACCCTCACACATATTATTCCCTCATTTAGTGGATATTTTCACAAAAAAGTGAAATTTTCAAAAATCCAGAAAATTGTCTGAAAACGACTAAATATCAAGGTCTCATTGGGCGAATCGCTCTGGAACTGAAATCGGAACGCTCACTGACATTTCCCCTATCTGAAAGTCTGATAAACTTTGGAAAAATGACTAAGTCCAAAAAAAAATTTTTTTCAACTTTTTTCAATTTTACCCCCGTGGGATATATATTCTACCCACACACATTTGGAACTCTCCTGGGGTACCCTCACACATATTATTCCCTCATTTAGTGGATATTTTCACAAACAAGTGAAATTTTCAAAATTCCAGAAAATTGGCTGAAAACGACTAAATATCAAGGTCTCATTGGGCAAATCGCTCGGGAACTGAAATCGGAATGCTCACTGACATTTGACCTATCTGAAAGTCTGATAAACGGCGGAAAAATGATTAAGTTCCAAAAAAAAATTTTTTCAACTTTTTTCAATTTTACCCCCGTGGGATATATATTCTACCCACACACATTTGGAACTCTCCTGGGGTACCCTCACACATATCATTCCCTCATTCAGTGGATATTTTCACAAAAAAGTAAAATTTTCAAAAATCTAGAAAATTGGCTGAAAACGACTAAATATCAAGGACTCATTGGGCAAATCGCTCTGGAACTGAAATCGGAACGCTCACTGACATTTCCCCTATCTGAAAGTCTGATAAACGCCGGAAAAATGACTAAGTCCAAAAAAAATTTTTTTTTAACTTTTTTCAATTTTACCCCCGTGGGATATATATTCTACCCACACACATTTGGAACTCTCCTGGGGTACCCTCACACATATTATTCCCTCATTTAGTAGATATTTTCACAAAAAAGTGAAATTTTCAAAAATACAGAAAATTGGCTGAAAACGACTAAATATCAAGGTCTCATTGGGCGAATCGCTCTGGAACTGAAATCGGAACGCTCACTGACATTTCCCCTATCTGAAAGTCTGATAAACGCCGGAAAAATGACTAAGTCCAAAAAAAAATTTTTTTCAACTTTTTTCAATTTTACCCCCGTGGGATATATATTCTACCCACACACATTTGGAACTCTCCTGGGGTACCCTCACACATATTATTCCCTCATTTAGTGGATATTTTCACAAAAAAGTGAAATTTTCAAAAATCCAGAAAATTGTCTGAAAACGACTAAATATCAAGGTCTCATTGGGCGAATCGCTCTGGAACTGAAATCGGAACGCTCACTGACATTTCCCCTATCTGAAAGTCTGATAAACGTTGGAAAAATGACTAAGTCCAAAAAAAAATTTTTTTCAACTTTTTTCAATTTTACCCCCGTGGGATATATATTCTACCCACACACATTTGGAACTCTCCTGTGGTACCCTCACACATATTATTCCCTCATTTAGTGGATATTTTCACAAACAAGTGAAATTTTCAAAATTCCAGAAAATTGGCTGAAAACGACTAAATATCAAGGTCTCATTGGGCAAATCGCTCGGGAACTGAAATCAGAACGCTCACTGACATTTCCCCTATCTGAAAGTCTGATAAACGTTGGAAAAATGACTAAGTCCAAAAAAAAATTTTTTTCAACTTTTTTCAATTTTACCCCCGTGGGATATATATTCTACCCACACACATTTGGAACTCTCCTGGGGTACCCTCACACATATTATTCCCTCATTTAGTGGATATTTTCACAAAAAAGTGAAATTTTCAAAAATCCAGAAAATTGGCTGAAAACGACTAAATATCAAGGTCTCATTGGGCGAATCGCTCTGGAACTGAAATCGGAATGCTCACTGACATTTCCCCTATCTGAAAGTCTGATAAACGTTGGAAAAATGACTAAGTCCAAAAAAAATTTTTTTTCAACTTTTTTCAATTTTACAGCTGTGGGATATATATTCTACCCACACACATTTGGAACTCTCCTGGGGTACCCTCACACATATTATTCCCTCATTTAGTGGATATTTTCACAAAAAGTGAAATTTTCAAAAATCAAGAAAATTGGCTGAAAACGACTAAATATCAAGGTCTCATTGGGCGAATCGCTCTGGAACTGAAATCGGAACGCTCACTGACATTTCCCCTATCTGAAAGTCTGATAAACGTTGGAAAAATGACTAAGTCCAAAAAAAAATTTTTTTCAACTTTTTTCAATTTTACCCCCGTGGGATATATATTCTACCAACACACATTTGGAACTCTCCTGGGGTACCCTCACACATATTATTCCCTCATTTAGTGGATATTTTCACAAAAAAGTGAAATTTTCAAAAATCCAGAAAATTGGCTGAAAACGACTAAATATCAAGGTCTCATTGGGCGAATCTCTCTGGAACTGAAATCGGAATGCTCACTGAAAGTCTGATAAACGGAAAAATGACTAAGTCCAAAAAAAAATTTTTTTCAACTTTTTTCAATTTTACCCCCGTGGGATATATATCCTACCCACACACATTTGGAACTCTCCTGGGGTACCCTCACACATATTATTCCCTCATTTAGTGGATATTTTCACAAAAAAGTGAAATTTTCAAAAATCCAGAAAATTGGCTGAAAACGACTAAATATCAAGGTCTCATTGGCGAATCGCTCTGGAACTGAAATCGGAATGCTCACTGACATTTCCCCTATCTGAAAGTCTGATAAACGACGGAAAAATGACTATGTCCAAAAAAACAAATTTTTCAACTTTTTTCAATTTTACCCCCGTGGGATATATATTCTACCCACACACATTTGGAACTCTCTTGGGTTACCCTCACACATATTATTCCCTCAATAAGTGGATATTTTCACAAAAAAGTACAATTTTCAAAATTCCAGAAAATTGGCTGAAAACGACTAAATATCAAGGTCTCATTGGGCAAATCGCTCGGGAACTGAAATCGGAACGCTCACTGACATTTCCCCTATCTGAAAGTCTGATAAACGTTGGAAAAATGACTAAGTCCAAAAAAATTTTTTTTAAAATTTTTTCAATTTTACCCCCGTGGGATATATATTCTACCCACACACATTTGGAACTCTCCTGGGGTACCCTCACACATATTATTCCCTCATTTAGTGGATATTTTCACAAAAAAGTGAAATTTTCAAAAATCCAGAAAATTGGCTGAAAACGACTAAATATCAAGGTCTCATTGGGCGAATCGCTCTGGAACTGAAATCGGAACGCTCACTGACATTTCCCCTATCTGAAAGTCTGATAAATGTTGGAAAAATGACTAAGTCCAAAAAAAAATTTTTTTCAACTTTTTTCAATTTTACCCCCGTGGGATATATATTCTACCCACACACATTTGGAACTCTCCTGGGGTACCCTCACACATATTATTCCCTCATTTAGTGGATATTTTCACAAAAAAGTGAAATTTTCAAAAATCCAGAAAATTGGCTGAAAACGACTAAATATCAAGGTCTCATTGGGCGAATCGCTCTGGAACTGAAATCGGAACGCTCACTGACATTTCCCCTATCTGAAAGTCTGATAAACGACCGAAAAATGACTATGTCCAAAAAAACAAATTTTTCAACTTTTTTCAATTTTACCCCCGTGGGATATATATTCTACCCACACACATTTGGAACTCTCTTGGGTTACCCTCACACATATTATTCCCTCAATAAGTGGATATTTTCACAAAAAAGTACAATTTTCAAAATTCCAGAAAATTGGCTGAAAACGACTAAATATCAAGGTCTCATTGGGCAAATCGCTCGGGAACTGAAATCGGAACGCTCACTGACATTTCCCCTATCTGAAAGTCAGATAAACGTTGGAAAAATGACTAAGTCCAAAAAAATTTTTTTTAAAATTTTTTCAATTTTACCCCCGTGGGATATATATTCTACCCACACACATTTGGAACTCTCCTGGGGTACCCTCACACATATTATTCCCTCATTTAGTGGATATTTTCACAAAAAAGTGAAATTTTCAAAAATCCAGAAAATTGGCTGAAAACGACTAAATATCAAGGTCTCATTGGGCGAATCTCTCTGGAACTGAAATCGGAACCCTCACTGACATTTCCCCTATCTGAAAGTCTGATAAACGTTGGAAAAATGACTAAGTCCAAAAAAAAATTTTTTTCAACTTTTTTCAATTTTACCCCCGTGGGATATATATTCTACCCACACACATTTGGAACTCTCGAGGGTTACCCTCACACATATTATTCCCTCATTTAGTGGATATTTTCACAAAAAAGTGAAATTTTCAAAATTCAAGAAAATTGGCTGAAAACGACTAAATATCAAGGTCTCATTGGGCGCATCGCTCTGGAACTGAAATCGGAATGCTCACTGACATTTCCCCTATCTGAAAGTCTGATAAACGTTGGAAAAATGACTAAGTCCAAAAAAAATTTTTTTTCAACTTTTTTCAATTTTACAGCTGTGGGATATATATTCTACCCACACACATTTGGAACTCTCCTGGGGTACCCTCACACATATTATTCCCTCATTTAGTGGATATTTTCACAAAAAAGTGAAATTTTCAAATATCCAGAAAATTGGCTGAAAACGACTAAATATCAAGGTCTCATTGGGCGAATCGCTCTGGAACTGAAATCGGAACGCTCACTGACATTTCCCCTATCTGAAAGTCTGATAAACGACGGAAAAATGACTATGTCCAAAAAAACAAATTTTTCAACTTTTTTCAATTTTACCCCCGTGGGATATATATTCTACCCACACACATTTGGAACTCTCTTGGGTTACCCTCACACATATTATTCCTTCAATAAGTGGATATTTTCACAAAAAAGTGAAATTTTCAAAATTCCAGAAAATTGGCTGAAAACGACTAAATATCAAGGTCTCATTGGGCAAATCGCTCGGGAACTGAAATCGGAACGCTCACTGACATTTCCCCTATCTGAAAGTCTGATAAACGCCGGAAAAATGACTAAGTCCAAAAAAAAATTTTTTTCAACTTTTTTCAATTTTACCCCCGTGGGATATATATTCTACCCACACACATTTGGAACTCTCCTGGGGTACCCTCACACATATTATTCCCTCATTTAGTGGATATTTTCACAAAAAAGTGAAATTTTCAAAAATCCAGAAAATTGGCTGAAAACGACTAAATATCAAGGTCTCATTGGGCGAATCTCTCTAGAACTGAAATCAGAATGCTCACTGAAAGTCTGATAAACGGAAAAATGACTAAGTCCAAAAAAAAATTTTTTTCAACTTTTTTCAATTTTACCCCCGTGGGATATATATTCTACCCACACACATTTGGAACTCTCCTGGGGTACCCTCACACATATTATTCCCTCATTTAGTGGATATTTTCACAAAAAAGTGAAATTTTCAAAAATCCAGAAAATTGGCTGAAAACGACTAAATATCAAGGTCTCGTTGGGCTAATCGCTCTGGAACTGAAATCGGAACGCTCACTGACATTTCCCCTATCTGAAAGTCTGATAAACGACGGAAAAATGACTATGTCCAAAAAAACAAATTTTTCAACTTTTTTCAATTTTACCCCCGTGGGATATATATTCTACCCACACACATTTGGAACTCTCTTGGGTTACCCTCACACATATTATTCCCTCAATAAGTGGATATTTTCACAAAAAAGTACAATTTTCAAAATTCCAGAAAATTGGCTGAAAACGACTAAATATCAAGGTCTCATTGGGCAAATCGCTCGGGAACTGAAATCGGAACGCTCACTGACATTTCCCCTATCTGAAAGTCTGATAAACGTTGGAAAAATGACTAAGTCCAAAAAAATTTTTTTTTAAATTTTTTCAATTTTACCCCCGTGGGATATATATTCTACCCACACACATTTGGAACTCTCCTGGGGTACCCTCACACATATTATTCCCTCATTTAGTGGATATTTTCACAAAAAAGTGAAATTTTCAAAAATCCAGAAAATTGGCTGAAAACGACTAAATATCAAGGTCTCATTGGGCGAATCGCTCTGGAACTGAAATCGGAACGCTCACTGACATTTCCCCTATCTGAAAGTCTGATAAACGTTGGAAAAATGACTAAGTCCAAAAAAAAATTTTTTTCAACTTTTTTCAATTTTACCCCCGTGGGATATATATTCTACCCACACACATTTGGAACTCTCCTGGGGTACCCTCACACATATTATTCCCTCATTTAGTGGATATTTTCACAAAAAAGTGAAATTTTCAAAATTCCAGAAAATTGGCTGAAAACGACTAAATATCAAGGTCTCATTGGGCAAATCGCTCGGGAACTGAAATCAGAACGCTCATTGACATTTCCCCTATCTGAAAGTCTGATAAACGTTGGAAAAATGACTAAGTCTAAAAAAAATTTTTTTTAAATTTTTTCAATTTTACCCCCGTGGGATATATATTCTACCCACACACATTTGGAACTCTCCTGGGGTACCCTCACACATATTATTCCCTCATTTAGTGGATATTTTCACAAAAAAGTGAAATTTTCAAAAATCCAGAAAATTGGCTGCAAACGACTAAATATCAAGGTCTCATTGGGCGAATCTCTCTGGAACTGAAATCGGAACGCTCACTGACATTTCCCCTATCTGAAAGTCTGATAAACGTTGGAAAAATGACTAAGTCCAAAAAAAAATTTTTTTCAACTTTTTTCAATTTTACCCCCGTGGGATATATATTCTACCCACACACATTTGGAACTCTCGAGGGTTACCCTCACACATATTATTCCCTCATTTAGTGGATATTTTCACAAAAAAGTGAAATTTTCAAAATTCAAGAAAATTGGCTGAAAACGACTAAATATCAAGGTCTCATTGGGCGCATCGCTCTGGAACTGAAATCGGAATGCTCACTGACATTTCCCCTATCTGAAAGTCTGATAAACGTTGGAAAAATGACTAAGTCCAAAAAAAATTTTTTTTCAACTTTTTTCAATTTTACAGCTGTGGGATATATATTCTACCCACACACATTTGGAACTCTCCTGGGGTACCCTCACACATATTATTCCCTCATTTAGTGGATATTTTCACAAAAAAGTGAAATTTTCAAATATCCAGAAAATTGGCTGAAAACGACTAAATATCAAGGTCTCATTGGGCGAATCGCTCTGGAACTGAAATCGGAACGCTCACTGACATTTCCCCTATCTGAAAGTCTGATAAACGACGGAAAAATGACTATGTCCAAAAAAACAAATTTTTCAACTTTTTTCAATTTTACCCCCGTGGGATATATATTCTACCCACACACATTTGGAACTCTCTTGGGTTACCCTCACACATATTATTCCTTCAATAAGTGGATATTTTCACAAAAAAGTGAAATTTTCAAAATTCCAGAAAATTGGCTGAAAACGACTAAATATCAAGGTCTCATTGGGCAAATCGCTCGGGAACTGAAATCGGAACGCTCACTGACATTTCCCCTATCTGAAAGTCTGATAAACGCCGGAAAAATGACTAAGTCCAAAAAAAAATTTTTTTCAACTTTTTTCAATTTTACCCCCGTGGGATATATATTCTACCCACACACATTTGGAACTCTCCTGGGGTACCCTCACACATATTATTCCCTCATTTAGTGGATATTTTCACAAAAAAGTGAAATTTTCAAAAATCCAGAAAATTGGCTGAAAACGACTAAATATCAAGGTCTCATTGGGCGAATCTCTCTAGAACTGAAATCAGAATGCTCACTGAAAGTCTGATAAACGGAAAAATGACTAAGTCCAAAAAAAAATTTTTTTCAACTTTTTTCAATTTTACCCCCGTGGGATATATATTCTACCCACACACATTTGGAACTCTCCTGGGGTACCCTCACACATATTATTCCCTCATTTAGTGGATATTTTCACAAAAAAGTGAAATTTTCAAAAATCCAGAAAATTGGCTGAAAACGACTAAATATCAAGGTCTCATTGGGCGAATCGCTCTGGAACTGAAATCGGAATGCTCACTGACATTTCCCCTATCTGAAAGTCTGATAAACGACGGAAAAATGACTATGTCCAAAAAAACAAATTTTTCAACTTTTTTCAATTTTACCCCCGTGGGATATATATTCTACCCACACACATTTGGAACTCTCTTGGGTTACCCTAACACATATTATTCCCTCAATAAGTGGATATTTTCACAAAAAAGTGAAATTTTCAAAATTCCAGAAAATTGGCTGAAAACGACTAAATATCAGGGTCTCATTGGGTAAATCGCTCGGGAACTGAAATCGGAACGCTCACTGACATTTCCCCTATCTGAAAGTCTGATAAACGACGGAAAAATGACTATGTCCAAAAAAACAAATTTTTCAACTTTTTTCAATTTTACCCCCGTGGGATATATATTCTACCCACACACATTTGGAACTCTCTTGGGTTACCCTCACACATATTATTCCTTCAATAAGTGGATATTTTCACAAAAAAGTGAAATTTTCAAAATTCCAGAAAATTGGCTGAAAACGACTAAATATCAAGGTCTCATTGGGCAAATCGCTCGGGAACTGAAATCGGAACGCTCACTGACATTTCCCCTATCTGAAAGTCTGATAAACGCCGGAAAAATGACTAAGTCCAAAAAAAAATTTTTTTCAACTTTTTTCAATTTTACCCCCGTGGGATATATATTCTACCCACACACATTTGGAACTCTCCTGGGGTACCCTCACACATATTATTCCCTCATTTAGTGGATATTTTCACAAAAAAGTGAAATTTTCAAAAATCCAGAAAATTGGCTGAAAACGACTAAATATCAAGGTCTCATTGGGCGAATCTCTCTAGAACTGAAATCAGAATGCTCACTGAAAGTCTGATAAACGGAAAAATGACTAAGTCCAAAAAAAAATTTTTTTCAACTTTTTTCAATTTTACCCCCGTGGGATATATATTCTACCCACACACATTTGGAACTCTCCTGGGGTACCCTCACACATATTATTCCCTCATTTAGTGGATATTTTCACAAAAAAGTGAAATTTTCAAAAATCCAGAAAATTGGCTGAAAACGACTAAATATCAAGGTCTCATTGGGCGAATCGCTCTGGAACTGAAATCGGAATGCTCACTGACATTTCCCCTATCTGAAAGTCTGATAAACGACGGAAAAATGACTATGTCCAAAAAAACAAATTTTTCAACTTTTTTCAATTTTACCCCCGTGGGATATATATTCTACCCACACACATTTGGAACTCTCTTGGGTTACCCTAACACATATTATTCCCTCAATAAGTGGATATTTTCACAAAAAAGTGAAATTTTCAAAATTCCAGAAAATTGGCTGAAAACGACTAAATATCAGGGTCTCATTGGGTAAATCGCTCGGGAACTGAAATCGGAACGCTCACTGACATTTCCCCTATCTGAAAGTCTGATAAACGCCGGAAAAATGACTAAGTCCAAAAAAAAATTTTTTTCAACTTTTTTCAATTTTACCCCCGTGGGATATATATTCTACCCACACACATTTGGAACTCTCCTGGGGTACCCTCACACATATTATTCCCTCATTTAGTGGATATTTTCACAAAAAAGTGAAATTTTCAAAAATCCAGAAAATTGGCTGAAAACGACTAAATATCAAGGTCTCGTTGGGCTAATCGCTCTGGAACTGAAATCGGAACGCTCACTGACATTTCCCCTATCTGAAAGTCTGATAAACGCCGGAAAAATGACTAAGTCCAAAAAAAAATTTTTTTCAACTTTTTTCAATTTTACCCCCGTGGGATATATATTCTACCCACACACATTTGGAACTCTACTGGGGTACCCTCACACATATTATTCCCTCATTTAGTGGATATTTTCACAAAAAAGTGAAATTTTCAAAAATCCAGAAAATTGGCTGAAAACGACTAAATATCAAGGTCTCGTTGGGCTAATCGCTCTGGAACTGAAATCGGAATGCTCACTGACATTTCCCCTATCTGAAAGTCTGATAAACGACGGAAAAATGACTATGTCCAAAAAAACAAATTTTTCAACTTTTTTCAATTTTACCCCCGTGGGATATATATTCTACCCACACACATTTGGAACTCTCTTGGGTTACCCTCACACATATTATTCCCTCAATAAGTGGATATTTTCACAAAAAAGTACAATTTTCAAAATTCCAGAAAATTGGCTGAAAACGACTAAATATCAAGGTCTCATTGGGCAAATCGCTCGGGAACTGAAATCGGAACGCTCACTGACATTTCCCCTATCTGAAAGTCTGATAAACGTTGGAAAAATGACTAAGTCCAAAAAAATTTTTTTTTAAATTTTTTCAATTTTACCCCCGTGGGATATATATTCTACCCACACACATTTGGAACTCTCCTGGGGTACCCTCACACATATTATTCCCTCATTTAGTGGATATTTTCACAAAAAAGTGAAATTTTCAAAAATCCAGAAAATTGGCTGAAAACGACTAAATATCAAGGTCTCATTGGGCGAATCGCTCTGGAACTGAAATCGGAACGCTCACTGACATTTCCCCTATCTGAAAGTCTGATAAACGTTGGAAAAATGACTAAGTCCAAAAAAAAATTTTTTTCAACTTTTTTCAATTTTACCCCCGTGGGATATATATTCTACCCACACACATTTGGAACTCTCCTGGGGTACCCTCACACATATTATTCCCTCATTTAGTGGATATTTTCACAAAAAAGTGAAATTTTCAAAATTCCAGAAAATTGGCTGAAAACGACTAAATATCAAGGTCTCATTGGGCAAATCGCTCGGGAACTGAAATCAGAACGCTCATTAACATTTCCCCTATCTGAAAGTCTGATAAACGTTGGAAAAATGACTAAGTCTAAAAAAAATTTTTTTTAAATTTTTTCAATTTTACCCCCGTGGGATATATATTCTACCCACACACATTTGGAACTCTCCTGGGGTACCCTCACACATATTATTCCCTCATTTAGTGGATATTTTCACAAAAAAGTGAAATTTTCAAAAATCCAGAAAATTGGCTGCAAACGACTAAATATCAAGGTCTCATTGGGCGAATCTCTCTGGAACTGAAATCGGAACGCTCACTGACATTTCCCCTATCTGAAAGTCTGATAAACGTTGGAAAAATGACTAAGTCCAAAAAAAAATTTTTTTCAACTTTTTTCAATTTTACCCCCGTGGGATATATATTCTACCCACACACATTTGGAACTCTCGAGGGTTACCCTCACACATATTATTCCCTCATTTAGTGGATATTTTCACAAAAAAGTGAAATTTTCAAAATTCAAGAAAATTGGCTGAAAACGACTAAATATCAAGGTCTCATTGGGCGCATCGCTCTGGAACTGAAATCGGAATGCTCACTGACATTTCCCCTATCTGAAAGTCTGATAAACGTTGGAAAAATGACTAAGTCCAAAAAAAATTTTTTTTCAACTTTTTTCAATTTTACAGCTGTGGGATATATATTCTACCCACACACATTTGGAACTCTCCTGGGGTACCCTCACACATATTATTCCCTCATTTAGTGGATATTTTCACAAAAAAGTGAAATTTTCAAATATCCAGAAAATTGGCTGAAAACGACTAAATATCAAGGTCTCATTGGGCGAATCGCTCTGGAACTGAAATCGGAACGCTCACTGACATTTCCCCTATCTGAAAGTCTGATAAACGACGGAAAAATGACTATGTCCAAAAAAACAAATTTTTCAACTTTTTTCAATTTTACCCCCGTGGGATATATATTCTACCCACACACATTTGGAACTCTCTTGGGTTACCCTCACACATATTATTCCTTCAATAAGTGGATATTTTCACAAAAAAGTGAAATTTTCAAAATTCCAGAAAATTGGCTGAAAACGACTAAATATCAAGGTCTCATTGGGCAAATCGCTCGGGAACTGAAATCGGAACGCTCACTGACATTTCCCCTATCTGAAAGTCTGATAAACGCCGGAAAAATGACTAAGTCCAAAAAAAAATTTTTTTCAACTTTTTTCAATTTTACCCCCGTGGGATATATATTCTACCCACACACATTTGGAACTCTCCTGGGGTACCCTCACACATATTATTCCCTCATTTAGTGGATATTTTCACAAAAAAGTGAAATTTTCAAAAATCCAGAAAATTGGCTGAAAACGACTAAATATCAAGGTCTCATTGGGCGAATCTCTCTAGAACTGAAATCAGAATGCTCACTGAAAGTCTGATAAACGGAAAAATGACTAAGTCCAAAAAAAAATTTTTTTCAACTTTTTTCAATTTTACCCCCGTGGGATATATATTCTACCCACACACATTTGGAACTCTCCTGGGGTACCCTCACACATATTATTCCCTCATTTAGTGGATATTTTCACAAAAAAGTGAAATTTTCAAAAATCCAGAAAATTGGCTGAAAACGACTAAATATCAAGGTCTCATTGGGCGAATCGCTCTGGAACTGAAATCGGAATGCTCACTGACATTTCCCCTATCTGAAAGTCTGATAAACGACGGAAAAATGACTATGTCCAAAAAAACAAATTTTTCAACTTTTTTCAATTTTACCCCCGTGGGATATATATTCTACCCACACACATTTGGAACTCTCTTGGGTTACCCTAACACATATTATTCCCTCAATAAGTGGATATTTTCACAAAAAAGTGAAATTTTCAAAATTCCAGAAAATTGGCTGAAAACGACTAAATATCAGGGTCTCATTGGGTAAATCGCTCGGGAACTGAAATCGGAACGCTCACTGACATTTCCCCTATCTGAAAGTCTGATAAACGCCGGAAAAATGACTAAGTCCAAAAAAAAATTTTTTTCAACTTTTTTCAATTTTACCCCCGTGGGATATATATTCTACCCACACACATTTGGAACTCTCCTGGGGTACCCTCACACATATTATTCCCTCATTTAGTGGATATTTTCACAAAAAAGTGAAATTTTCAAAAATCCAGAAAATTGGCTGAAAACGACTAAATATCAAGGTCTCGTTGGGCGAATCGCTCTGGAACTGAAATCGGAACGCTCACTGACATTTCCCCTATCTGAAAGTCTGATAAACGACGGAAAAATGACTATGTCCAAAAAAACAAATTTTTCAACTTTTTTCAATTTTACCCCCGTGGGATATATATTCTACCCACACACATTTGGAACTCTCTTGGGTTACCCTCACACATATTATTCCCTCAATAAGTGGATATTTTCACAAAAAAGTACAATTTTCAAAATTCCAGAAAATTGGCTGAAAACGACTAAATATCAAGGTCTCATTGGGCAAATCGCTCGGGAACTGAAATCGGAACGCTCACTGACATTTCCCCTATCTGAAAGTCTGATAAACGTTGGAAAAATGACTAAGTCCAAAAAAATTTTTTTTTTAAAATTTTTTCAATTTTACCCCCGTGGGATATATATTCTACCCACACACATTTGGAACTCTCCTGGGGTACCCTCACACATATTATTCCCTCATTTAGTGGATATTTTCACAAAAAAGTGAAATTTTCAAAAATCCAGAAAATTGGCTGAAAACGACTAAATATCAAGGTCTCATTGGGCGAATCGCTCTGGAACTGAAATCGGAACGCTCACTGACATTTCCCCTATCTGAAAGTCTGATAAATGTTGGAAAAATGACTAAGTCCAAAAAAAAATTTTTTTCAACTTTTTTCAATTTTACCCCCGTGGGATATATATTCTACCCACACACATTTGGAACTCTCCTGGGGTACCCTCACACATATTATTCCCTCATTTAGTGGATATTTTCACAAAAAAGTGAAATTTTCAAAAATCCAGAAAATTGGCTGAAAACGACTAAATATCAAGGTCTCATTGGGCGAATCGCTCTGGAACTGAAATCGGAACGCTCACTGACATTTCCCCTATCTGAAAGTCTGATAAATGTTGGAAAAATGACTAAGTCCAAAAAAAAATTTTTTTCAACTTTTTTCAATTTTACCCCCGTGGGATATATATTCTACCCACACACATTTGGAACTCTCCTGGGGTACCCTCACACATATTATTCCCTCATTTAGTGGATATTTTCACAAAAAAGTGAAATTTTCAAAAATCCAGAAAATTGGCTGAAAACGACTAAATATCAAGGTCTCATTGGGTAAATCGCTCGGGAACTGAAATCGGAACGCTCACTGACATTTCCCCTATCTGAAAGTCTGATAAACGCCGGAAAAATGACTAAGTCCAAAAAAAAATTTTTTTCAACTTTTTTCAATTTTACCCCCGTGGGATATATATTCTACCCACACACATTTGGAACTCTCCTGGGGTACCCTCACACATATTATTCCCTCATTTAGTGGATATTTTCACAAAAAAGTGAAATTTTCAAAAATCCAGAAAATTGGCTGAAAACGACTAAATATCAAGGTCTCATTGGGCGAATCGCTCTGGAACTGAAATCGGAACGCTCACTGACATTTCCCCTATCTGAAAGTCTGATAAACGACGGAAAAATGATTATGTTCAAAAAAACAAATTTTTCAACTTTTTTCAATTTTACCCCCGTGGGATATATATTCTACCCACACACATTTGGAACTCTCTTGGGTTACCCTCACACATATTATTCCCTCAATAAGTGGATATTTTCACAAAAAAGTGAAATTTTCAAAATTCCAGAAAATTGGCTGAAAACGACTAAATATCAAGGTCTCATTGGGTAAATCGCTCGGGAACTGAAATCGGAACGCTCACTGACATTTCCCCTATCTGAAAGTCTGATAAACGCCGGAAAAATGACTAAGTCCAAAAAAAAATTTTTTTCAACTTTTTTCAATTTTACCCCCGTGGGATATATATTCTACCCACACACATTTGGAACTCTCCTGGGGTACCCTCACACATATTATTCCCTCATTTAGTGGATATTTTCACAAAAAAGTGAAATTTTCAAAAATCCAGAAAATTGGCTGAAAACGACTAAATATCAAGGTCTCATTGGGTAAATCGCTCGGGAACTGAAATCGGAACGCTCACTGACATTTCCCCTATCTGAAAGTCTGATAAACGCCGGAAAAATGACTAAGTCCAAAAAAAAATTTTTTTCAACTTTTTTCAATTTTACCCCCGTGGGATATATATTCTACCCACACACATTTGGAACTCTCCTGGGGTACCCTCACACATATTATTCCCTCATTTAGTGGATATTTTCACAAAAAAGTGAAATTTTCAAAAATCCAGAAAATTGGCTGAAAACGACTAAATATCAAGGTCTCATTGGGCGAATCGCTCTGGAACTGAAATCGGAACGCTCACTGACATTTCCCCTATCTGAAAGTCTGATAAACGACGGAAAAATGATTATGTTCAAAAAAACAAATTTTTCAACTTTTTTCAATTTTACCCCCGTGGGATATATATTCTACCCACACACATTTGGAACTCTCTTGGGTTACCCTCACACATATTATTCCCTCAATAAGTGGATATTTTCACAAAAAAGTGAAATTTTCAAAATTCCAGAAAATTGGCTGAAAACGACTAAATATCAAGGTCTCATTGGGTAAATCGCTCGGGAACTGAAATCGGAACGCTCACTGACATTTCCCCTATCTGAAAGTCTGATAAACGCCGGAAAAATGACTAAGTCCAAAAAAAAATTTTTTTCAACTTTTTTCAATTTTACCCCCGTGGGATATATATTCTACCCACACACATTTGGAACTCTCCTGGGGTACCCTCACACATATTATTCCCTCATTTAGTGGATATTTTCACAAAAAAGTGAAATTTTCAAAAATCCAGAAAATTGGCTGAAAACGACTAAATATCAAGGTCTCATTGGGCGAATCGCTCTGGAACTGAAATCGGAACGCTCACTGACATTTCCCCTATCTGAAAGTCTGATAAACGTTGGAAAAATGACTAAGTCTAAAAAAAATTTTTTTCAACTTTTTTCAATTTTACCCCCGTGGGATATATATTCTACCCACACACATTTGGAACTCTCCTGGGGTACCCTCACACATATTATTCCCTCATTTAGTGGATATTTTCACAAAAAAGTGAAATTTTCAAAAATCCAGAAAATTGGCTGCAAACGACTAAATATCAAGGTCTCATTGGGCGAATCTCTCTGGAACTGAAATCGGAACGCTCACTGACATTTCCCCTATCTGAAAGTCTGATAAACGTTGGAAAAATGACTAAGTCCAAAAAAAAATTTTTTTCAACTTTTTTCAATTTTACCCCCGTGGGATATATATTCTACCCACACACATTTGGAACTCTCGAGGGTTACCCTCACACATATTATTCCCTCATTTAGTGGATATTTTCACAAAAAAGTGAAATTTTCAAAATTCAAGAAAATTGGCTGAAAACGACTAAATATCAAGGTCTCATTGGGCGCATCGCTCTGGAACTGAAATCGGAATGCTCACTGACATTTCCCCTATCTGAAAGTCTGATAAACGTTGGAAAAATGACTAAGTCCAAAAAAAATTTTTTTTCAACTTTTTTCAATTTTACAGCTGTGGGATATATATTCTACCCACACACATTTGGAACTCTCCTGGGGTACCCTCACACATATTATTCCCTCATTTAGTGGATATTTTCACAAAAAAGTGAAATTTTCAAATATCCAGAAAATTGGCTGAAAACGACTAAATATCAAGGTCTCATTGGGCGAATCGCTCTGGAACTGAAATCGGAACGCTCACTGACATTTCCCCTATCTGAAAGTCTGATAAACGACGGAAAAATGACTATGTCCAAAAAAACAAATTTTTCAACTTTTTTCAATTTTACCCCCGTGGGATATATATTCTACCCACACACATTTGGAACTCTCTTGGGTTACCCTCACACATATTATTCCTTCAATAAGTGGATATTTTCACAAAAAAGTGAAATTTTCAAAATTCCAGAAAATTGGCTGAAAACGACTAAATATCAAGGTCTCATTGGGCGAATCTCTCTGGAACTGAAATCAGAATGCTCACTGAAAGTCTGATAAACGGAAAAATGACTAAGTCCAAAAAAAAATTTTTTTCAACTTTTTTCAATTTTACCCCCGTGGGATATATATTCTACCCACACACATTTGGAACTCTCCTGGTGTACCCTCACACATATTATTCCCTCATTTAGTGGATATTTTCACAAAAAAGTGAAATTTTCAAAAATCCAGAAAATTGGCTGAAAACGACTAAATATCAAGGTCTCATTGGGCGAATCGCTCTGGAACTGAAATCGGAATGCTCACTGACATTTCCCCTATCTGAAAGTCTGATAAACGACGGAAAAATGACTATGTCCAAAAAAACAAATTTTTCAACTTTTTTCAATTTTACCCCCGTGGGATATATATTCTACCCACACACATTTGGAACTCTCTTGGGTTACCCTCACACATATTATTCCCTCAATAAGTGGATATTTTCACAAAAAAGTGAAATTTTCAAAATTCCAGAAAATTGGCTGAAAACGACTAAATATCAAGGTCTCATTGGGCAAATCGCTCGGGAACTGAAATCGGAACGCTCACTGACATTTCCCCTATCTGAAAGTCTGATAAACGCCGGAAAAATGACTAAGTCCAAAAAAAAATTTTTTTCAACTTTTTTCAATTTTACCCCCGTGGGATATATATTCTACCCACACACATTTGGAACTCTCGAGGGTTACCCTCACACATATTATTCCCTCATTTAGTGGATATTTTCACAAAAAAGTGAAATTTTCAAAATTCAAGAAAATTGGCTGAAAACGACTAAATATCAAGGTCTCATTGGGCGAATCGCTCTGGAACTGAAATCGGAATGCTCACTGACATTTCCCCTATCTGAAAGTCTGATAAACGTTGGAAAAATGACTAAGTCCAAAAAAAATTTTTTTTCAACTTTTTTCAATTTTACAGCTGTGGGATATATATTCTACCCACACACATTTGGAACTCTCCTGGGGTACCCTCACACATATTATTCCCTCATTTAGTGGATATTTTCACAAAAAAGTGAAATTTTCAAATATCCAGAAAATTGGCTGAAAACGACTAAATATCAAGGTCTCATTGGGCGAATCGCTCTGGAACTGAAATCGGAACGCTCACTGACATTTCCCCTATCTGAAAGTCTGATAAACGACGGAAAAATGACTATGTCCAAAAAAACAAATTTTTCAACTTTTTTCAATTTTACCCCCGTGGGATATATATTCTACCCACACACATTTGGAACTCTCTTGGGTTACCCTCACACATATTATTCCTTCAATAAGTGGATATTTTCACAAAAAAGTGAAATTTTCAAAATTCCAGAAAATTGGCTGAAAACGACTAAATATCAAGGTCTCATTGGGCAAATCGCTCGGGAACTGAAATCGGAATGCTCACTGACATTTCCCCTATCTGAAAGTCTGATAAACGCCGGAAAAATGACTAAGTCCAAAAAAAAATTTTTTTCAACTTTTTTCAATTTTACCCCCGTGGGATATATATTCTACCCACACACATTTGGAACTCTCCTGGGGTACCCTCACACATATTATTCCCTCATTTAGTGGATATTTTCACAAAAAAGTGAAATTTTCAAAAATCCAGAAAATTGGCTGAAAACAACTAAATATCAAGGTCTCATTGGGCGAATCGCTCTGGAACTGAAATCGGAACGCTCACTGACATTTCCCCTATCTGAAAGTCTGATAAACGTTGGAAAAATAACTAAGTCCAAAAAAAATTTTTTTTCAACTTTTTTCAATTTTACCCCCGTGGGATATATATTCTACCAACACACATTTGGAACTCTCCTGGGGTACCCTCACACATATTATTCCCTCATTTAGTGGATATTTTCACAAAAAAGTGAAATTTTCAAAAATCCAGAAAATTGGCTGAAAACGACTAAATATCAAGGTCTCATTGGGCGAATCTCTCTGGAACTGAAATCAGAATGCTCACTGAAAGTCTGGTAAACGGAAAAATGACTAAGTCCAAAAAAAATTTTTTTTCAACTTTTTTCAATTTTACCCCCGTGGGATATATATTCTACCCACACACATTTGGAACTCTCCTGGGGTACCCTCACACAAATTATTCCCTCATTTAGTGGATATTTTCACAAAAAAGTGAAATTTTCAAAAATCCAGAAAATTGGCTGAAAACGACTAAATATCAAGGTCTCATTGGGCGAATCGCTCTGGAACTGAAATCGGAATGCTCACTGACATTTCCCCTATCTGAAAGTCTGATAAACGACGGAAAAATGACTATGTCCAAAAAAACAAATTTTTCAACTTTTTTCAATTTTACCCCCGTGGGATATATATTCTACCCACACACATTTGGAACTCTCTTGGGTTACCCTCACACATATTATTCCCTCAATAAGTGGATATTTTCACAAAAAAGTGAAATTTTCAAAATTCCAGAAAATTGGCTGAAAACGACTAAATATCAAGGTCTCATTGGGCAAATCGCTCGGGAACTGAAATCGGAACGCTCACTGACATTTCCCCTATCTGAAAGTCTGATAAACGCCGGAAAAATGACTAAGTCCAAAAAAAAATTTTTTTCAACTTTTTTCAATTTTACCCCCGTGGGATATATATTCTACCCACACACATTTGGAACTCTCCTGGGGTACCCTCACACATATTATTCCCTCATTTAGTGGATATTTTCACAAAAAAGTGAAATTTTCAAAAATCCAGAAAATTGGCTGAAAACGACTAAATATCAAGGTCTCATTGGGCGAATCGCTCTGGAACTGAAATCGGAACGCTCACTGACATTTCCCCTATCTGAAAGTCTGATAAACGACGGAAAAATGACTATGTCCAAAAAAACAAATTTTTCAACTTTTTTCAATTTTACACCCGTGGGATATATATTCTACCCACACACATTTGGAACTCTCTTGGGTTACCCTCACACATATTATTCCCTCAATAAGTGGATATTTTCACAAAAAAGTGAAATTTTCAAAATTCCAGAAAATTGGCTAAAAACGACTAAATATCAAGGTCTCATTGGGCAAATCGCTCGGGAACTGAAATCAGAACGCTCACTGACATTTCCCCTATCTGAAAGTCTGATAAACGTTGGAAAAATGACTAAGTCCAAAAAAAAATTTTTTTCAACTTTTTTCAATTTTACCCCCGTGGGATATATATTCTACCCACACACATTTGGAACTCTCTTGGGTTACCCTCACACATATTATTCCCTCAATAAGTGGATATTTTCACAAAAAAGTGAAATTTTCAAAATTCCAGAAAATTGGCTGAAAACGACTAAATATCAAGGTCTCATTGGGCAAATCGCTCGGGAACTGAAATCAGAATGCTCACTGACATTTCCCCTATCTGAAAGTCTGATAAACGTTGGAAAAATGACTAAGTCCAAAAAAAATTTTTTTTCAACTTTTTTCAATTTTACCCCCGTGGGATATATATTCTACCAACACACATTTGGAACTCTCCTGGGGTACCCTCACACATATTATTCCCTCATTTAGTGGATATTTTCACAAAAAAGTGAAATTTTCAAAAATCCAGAAAATTGGCTGAAAACGACTAAATATCAAGGTCTCATTGGGCGAATCTCTCTGGAACTGAAATCGGAATGCTCACTGAAAGTCTGATAAACGGAAAAATGACTAAGTCCAAAAAAAAATTTTTTTAAACTTTTTTCAATTTTACCCCCGTGGGATATATATTCTACCAACACACATTTGGAACTCTCCTGGGGTACCCTCACACATATTATTCCCTCATTTAGTGGATATTTTCACAAAAAAGTGAAATTTTCAAAAATCCAGAAAATTGGCTGAAAACGACTAAATATCAAGGTCTCATTGGGCGAATCTCTCTGGAACTGAAATCGGAATGCTCACTGAAAGTCTGATAAACGGAAAAATGACTAAGTCCAAAAAAAAATTTTTTTCAACTTTTTTCAATTTTACCCCCGTGGGATATATATTCTACCCACACACATTTGGAACTCTCTTGGGTTACCCTCACACATATTATTCCCTCAATAAGTGGATATTTTCACAAAAAAGTGAAATTTTCAAAATTCCAGAAAATTGGCTGAAAACGACTAAATATCAAGGTCTCATTGGGCAAATCGCTCGGGAACTGAAATCAGAATGCTCACTGACATTTCCCCTATCTGAAAGTCTGATAAACGTTGGAAAAATGACTAAGTCCAAAAAAAATTTTTTTTCAACTTTTTTCAATTTTACCCCCGTGGGATATATATTCTACCAACACACATTTGGAACTCTCCTGGGGTACCCTCACACATATTATTCCCTCATTTAGTGGATATTTTCACAAAAAAGTGAAATTTTCAAAAATCCAGAAAATTGGCTGAAAACGACTAAATATCAAGGTCTCATTGGGCGAATCTCTCTGGAACTGAAATCGGAATGCTCACTGAAAGTCTGATAAACGGAAAAATGACTAAGTCCAAAAAAAAATTTTTTTCAACTTTTTTCAATTTTACCCCCGTGGGATATATATTCTACCCACACACATTTGGAACTCTCTTGGGTTACCCTCACACATATTATTCCCTCAATAAGTGGATATTTTCACAAAAAAGTAAAATTTTCAAAATTCCAGAAAATTGGCTGAAAACGACTAAATATCAAGGTCTCATTGGGCAAATCGCTCGGGAACTGAAATCTGAACGCTCACTGACATTTCCCCTATCTGAAAGTCTGATAAACGTTGGAAAAATGACTAAGTCCAAAAAAAAATTTTTTTCAACTTTTTTCAATTTTACCCCCGTGGGATATATATTCTACCCACACACATTTGGAACTCTCCTGGGGTACCCTCACACATATTATTCCCTCATTTAGTGGATATTTTCACAAAAAAGTGAAATTTTCAAAAATCCAGAAAATTGGCTGAAAACGACTAAATATCAAGGTCTCATTGGGCGAATCTCTCTGGAACTGAAATCGGAATGCTCACTGAAAGTCTGATAAACGGAAAAATGACTAAGTCCAAAAAAAAATTTTTTTCAACTTTTTTCAATTTTACCCCCGTGGGATATATATTCTACCCACACACATTTGGAACTCTCTTGGGTTACCCTCACACATATTATTCCCTCAATAAGTGGATATTTTCACAAAAAAGTAAAATTTTCAAAATTCCAGAAAATTGGCTGAAAACGACTAAATATCAAGGTCTCATTGGGCAAATCGCTCGGGAACTGAAATCTGAACGCTCACTGACATTTCCCCTATCTGAAAGTCTGATAAACGTTGGAAAAATGACTAAGTCCAAAAAAAATTTTTTTTAAATTTTTTCAATTTTACCCCCGTGGGATATATATTCTACCCACACACATTTGGAACTCTCCTGGGGTACCTTCACACATATTATTCCCTCATTTAGTGGATATTTTCACAAAAAAGTGAAATTTTCAAAAATCCAGAAAATTGGCTGAAAACGACTAAATATCAAGGTCTCATTGGGCGAATCGCTCTGGAACTGAAATCGGAACGCTCACTGACATTTCCCCTATCTGAAAGTCTGATAAACGTTGGAAAAATGACTAAGTCCAAAAAAAAATTTTTTTCAACTTTTTTCAATTTTACCCCCGTGGGATATATATTCTACCCACACACATTTGGAACTCTCCTGGGGTACCCTCACACATATTATTCCCTCATTTAGTGGATATTTTCACAAAAAAGTGAAATTTTCAAAAATCCAGAAAATTGGCTGAAAACGACTAAATATCAAGGTCTCATTGGGCGAATCGCTCTGGAACTGAAATCGGAATGCTCACTGACATTTGACCTATCTGAAAGTCTGATAAACGGCGGAAAAATGATTAAGTTCCAAAAAAATTTTTTTCAACTTTTTTCAATTTTACCCCCGTGGGATATATATTCTACCCACACACATTTGGAACTCTCCTGGGGTACCCTCACACATATCATTCCCTCATTCAGTGGATATTTTCACAAAAAAGTAAAATTTTCAAAAATCCAGAAAATTGGCTGAAAACGACTAAATATCAAGGACTCATTGGGCAAATCGCTCTGGAACTGAAATCGGAACGCTCACTGACATTTCCCCTATCTGAAAGTCTGATAAACGCCGGAAAAATGACTAAGTCCAAAAAAAAATTTTTTTCAACTTTTTTCAATTTTACCCCCGTGGGATATATATTCTACCCACACACATTTGGAACTCTCCTGGGTTACCCTCACACATATTATTCCCTCATTTAGTGGATATTTTCACAAAAAAGTGAAATTTTCAAAAATCAAGAAAATTGGCTGAAAACGACTAAATATCAAGGTCTCATTGGGCGAATCGCTCTGGAACTGAAATCGGAACATTCACTGACATTTGACCTATCTGAAAGTCTGATAAACGACGGAAAAATGACTATGTCCAAAAAAACAAATTTTTCAACTTTTTTCAATTTTACCCCCGTGGGATATATAATCTACCCACACACATTTGGAACTCTCCTGGGGTACCCTCACACATATTATTCCCTGATTTAGTGGATATTTTCACAAAAAAGTGAAATTTTCAAAAATCCAGAAAATTGGCTGAAAACGACTAAATATCAAGGTCTCATTGGGCGAATCGCTCTGGAACTGAAATCGGAACGCACACTGACATTTCCCCTATCTGAAAGTCTGATAAACGTTGGAAAAATGACTAAGTCCAAAAAAAAATTTTTTTAAACTTTTTTCAATTTTACCCCCGTGGGATATATATTCTACCCACACACATTTGGAACTCTCGTGGGTTACCCTCACACATATTATTCCCTCATTTAGTGGATATTTTCACAAAAAAGTGAAATTTTCAAAATTCAAGAAAATTGGCTGAAAACGACTAAATATCAAGGTCTCATTGGGTGAATCGCTCTGGAACTGAAATCGGAACGCTCACTGACATTTCCCCTATCTGAAAGTCTGATAAACGTTGGAAAAATGACTAAGTCCAAAAAAAATTTTTTTTCAACTTTTTTCAATTTTACCCCCGTGGGATATATATTCTACCAACACACATTTGGAACTCTCCTGGGGTACCCTCACACATATTATTCCCTCATTTAGTGGATATTTTCACAAAAAAGTGAAATTTTCAAAAATCCAGAAAATTGGCTGAAAACGACTAAATATCAAGGTCTCATTGGGCGAATCTCTCTGGAACTGAAATCGGAATGCTCACTGAAAGTCTGATAAACGGAAAAATGACTAAGTCCAAAAAAAAATTTTTTTCAACTTTTTTCAATTTTACCCCCGTGGGATATATATTCTACCCACACACATTTGGAACTCTCCTGGGGTACCCTCACACATATTATTCCCTCATTTAGAGGATATTTTCACAAAAAAGTGAAATTTTCAAAAATCCAGAAAATTGGCTGAAAACGACTAAATATCAAGGTCTCATTGGGCGAATCGCTCTGGAACTGAAATCGGAATGCTCACTGACATTTCCCCTATCTGAAAGTCTGATAAACGACGGAAAAATGACTATGTCCAAAAAAACAAATTTTTCAACTTTTTTCAATTTTACCCCCGTGGGATATATATTCTACCCACACACATTTGGAACTCTCCTGGGGTACCCTCACACATATTATTCCCTCATTTAGAGGATATTTTCACAAAAAAGTGAAATTTTCAAAATTCCAGAAAATTGGCTGAAAACGACTAAATATCAAGGTCCCATTGGGCAAATCGCTCGGGAACTGAAATCGGAACGCTCACTGACATTTCCCCTATCTGAAAGTCTGATAAACGCCGGAAAAATGACTAAGTCCAAAAAAAAATTTTTTTCAACTTTTTTCAATTTTACCCCCGTGGGATATATATTCTACCCACACACATTTGGAACTCTCCTGGGGTACCCTCACACATATTATTCCCTCATTTAGTGGATATTTTCACAAAAAAGTGAAATTTTCAAAAATCCAGAAAATTGGCTGAAAACGACTAAATATCAAGGTCTCATTGGGCGAATCGCTCTGGAACTGAAATCGGAACGCTCACTGACATTTCCCCTATCTGAAAGTCTGATAAACGACGGAAAAATGACTATGTCCAAAAAAACAAATTTTTCAACTTTTTTCAATTTTACCCCCGTGGGATATATATTCTACCCACACACATTTGGAACTCTCTTGGGTTACCCTCACACATATTATTCCCTCAATAAGTGGATATTTTCACAAAAAAGTAAAATTTTCAAAATTCCAGAAAATTGGCTGAAAACGACTAAATATCAAGGTCTCATTGGGCAAATCGCTCGGGAACTGAAATCGGAACGCTCACTGACATTTCCCCTATCTGAAAGTCTGATAAACGTTGGAAAAATGACTAAGTCCAAAAAAAATTTTTTTTAAATTTTTTCAATTTTACCCCCGTGGGATATATATTCTACCCACACACATTTGGAACTCTCCTGGGGTACCCTCACACATATTATTCCCTCATTTAGTGGATATTTTCACCAAAAAGTGAAATTTTCAAAAATCCAGAAAATTGGCTGAAAACGACTAAATATCAAGGTCTCATTGGGCGAATCTCTCTGGAACTGAAATCGGAATGCTCACTGAAAGTCTGATAAACGGAAAAATGACTAAGTCCAAAAAAAAATTTTTTTCAACTTTTTTCAATTTTACCCCCGTGGGATATATATTCTACCCACACACATTTGGAACTCTCTTGGGTTACCCTCACACATATTATTCCCTCAATAAGTGGATATTTTCACAAAAAAGTAAAATTTTCAAAATTCCAGAAAATTGGCTGAAAACGACTAAATATCAAGGTCTCATTGGGCAAATCGCTCGGGAACTGAAATCTGAACGCTCACTGACATTTCCCCTATCTGAAAGTCTGATAAACGTTGGAAAAATGACTAAGTCCAAAAAAAATTTTTTTAAAATTTTTTCAATTTTACCCCCGTGGGATATATATTCTACCCACACACATTTGGAACTCTCCTGGGGTACCTTCACACATATTATTCCCTCATTTAGTGGATATTTTCACAAAAAAGTGAAATTTTCAAAAATCCAGAAAATTGGCTGAAAACGACTAAATATCAAGGTCTCATTGGGCGAATCGCTCTGGAACTGAAATCGGAACGCTCACTGACATTTCCCCTATCTGAAAGTCTGATAAACGTTGGAAAAATGACTAAGTCCCAAAAAAAATTTTTTTCAACTTTTTTCAATTTTACCCCCGTGGGATATATATTCTACCCACACACATTTGGAACTCTCCTGGGGTACCCTCACACATATTATTCCCTCATTTAGTGGATATTTTCACAAAAAAGTGAAATTTTCAAAAATCCAGAAAATTGGCTGAAAACGACTAAATATCAAGGTCTCATTGGGCGAATCGCTCTGGAACTGAAATCGGAATGCTCACTGACATTTGACCTATCTGAAAGTCTGATAAACGGCGGAAAAATGATTAAGTTCCAAAAAAATTTTTTTCAACTTTTTTCAATTTTACCCCCGTGGGATATATATTCTACCCACACACATTTGGAACTCTCCTGGGGTACCCTCACACATATCATTCCCTCATTCAGTGGATATTTTCACAAAAAAGTAAAATTTTCAAAAATCCAGAAAATTGGCTGAAAACGACTAAATATCAAGGACTCATTGGGCAAATCGCTCTGGAACTGAAATCGGAACGCTCACTGACATTTCCCCTATCTGAAAGTCTGATAAACGCCGGAAAAATGACTAAGTCCAAAAAAAAATTTTTTTCAACTTTTTTCAATTTTACCCCCGTGGGATATATATTCTACCCACACACATTTGGAACTCTCCTGGGTTACCCTCACACATATTATTCCCTCATTTAGTGGATATTTTCACAAAAAAGTGAAATTTTCAAAAATCAAGAAAATTGGCTGAAAACGACTAAATATCAAGGTCTCATTGGGCGAATCGCTCTGGAATTGAAATCGGAACATTCACTGACATTTGACCTATCTGAAAGTCTGATAAACGACGGAAAAATGACTATGTCCAAAAAAACAAATTTTTCAACTTTTTTCAATTTTACCCCCGTGGGATATATAATCTACCCACACACATTTGGAACTCTCCTGGGGTACCCTCACACATATTATTCCCTGATTTAGTGGATATTTTCACAAAAAAGTGAAATTTTCAAAAATCCAGAAAATTGGCTGAAAACGACTAAATATCAAGGTCTCATTGGGCGAATCGCTCTGGAACTGAAATCGGAACGCACACTGACATTTCCCCTATCTGAAAGTCTGATAAACGTTGGAAAAATGACTAAGTCCAAAAAAAAATTTTTTTAAACTTTTTTCAATTTTACCCCCGTGGGATATATATTCTACCCACACACATTTGGAACTCTCGTGGGTTACCCTCACACATATTATTCCCTCATTTAGTGGATATTTTCACAAAAAAGTGAAATTTTCAAAATTCAAGAAAATTGGCTGAAAACGACTAAATATCAAGGTCTCATTGGGTGAATCGCTCTGGAACTGAAATCGGAACGCTCACTGACATTTCCCCTATCTGAAAGTCTGATAAACGTTGGAAAAATGACTAAGTCCAAAAAAAATTTTTTTTCAACTTTTTTCAATTTTACCCCCGTGGGATATATATTCTACCAACACACATTTGGAACTCTCCTGGGGTACCCTCACACATATTATTCCCTCATTTAGTGGATATTTTCACAAAAAAGTGAAATTTTCAAAAATCCAGAAAATTGGCTGAAAACGACTAAATATCAAGGTCTCATTGGGCGAATCTCTCTGGAACTGAAATCGGAATGCTCACTGAAAGTCTGATAAACGGAAAAATGACTAAGTCCAAAAAAAAATTTTTTTCAACTTTTTTCAATTTTACCCCCGTGGGATATATATTCTACCCACACACATTTGGAACTCTCCTGGGGTACCCTCACACATATTATTCCCTCATTTAGAGGATATTTTCACAAAAAAGTGAAATTTTCAAAATTCCAGAAAATTGGCTGAAAACGACTAAATATCAAGGTCCCATTGGGCAAATCGCTCGGGAACTGAAATCGGAACGCTCACTGACATTTCCCCTATCTGAAAGTCTGATAAACGCCGGAAAAATGACTAAGTCCAAAAAAAAATTTTTTTCAACTTTTTTCAATTTTACCCCCGTGGGATATATATTCTACCCACACACATTTGGAACTCTCCTGGGGTACCCTCACACATATTATTCCCTCATTTAGTGGATATTTTCACAAAAAAGTGAAATTTTCAAAAATCCAGAAAATTGGCTGAAAACGACTAAATATCAAGGTCTCATTGGGCGAATCGCTCTGGAACTGAAATCGGAACGCTCACTGACATTTCCCCTATCTGAAAGTCTGATAAACGACGGAAAAATGACTATGTCCAAAAAAACAAATTTTTCAACTTTTTTCAATTTTACCCCCGTGGGATATATATTCTACCCACACACATTTGGAACTCTCTTGGGTTACCCTCACACATATTATTCCCTCAATAAGTGGATATTTTCACAAAAAAGTAAAATTTTCAAAATTCCAGAAAATTGGCTGAAAACGACTAAATATCAAGGTCTCATTGGGCAAATCGCTCGGGAACTGAAATCGGAACGCTCACTGACATTTCCCCTATCTGAAAGTCTGATAAACGTTGGAAAAATGACTAAGTCCAAAAAAAATTTTTTTAAAATTTTTTCAATTTTACCCCCGTGGGATATATATTCTACCCACACACATTTGGAACTCTCCTGGGGTACCCTCACACATATTATTCCCTCATTTAGTGGATATTTTCACAAAAAAGTGAAATTTTCAAAAATCCAGAAAATTGGCTGAAAACGACTAAATATCAAGGTCTCATTGGGCGAATCGCTCTGGAACTGAAATCGGAACGCTCACTGACATTTGACCTATCTGAAAGTCTGATAAACGGCGGAAAAATGATTAAGTTCCAAAAAAAATTTTTTTCAACTTTTTTCAATTTTACCCCCGTGGGATATATATTCTACCCACACACATTTGGAACTCTCCTGGGGTACCCTCACACATATCATTCCCTCATTCAGTGGATATTTTCACAAAAAAGTAAAATTTTCAAAAATCCCGAAAATTGGCTGAAAACGACTAAATATCAAGGACTCATTGGGCAAATCGCTCTGGAACTGAAATCGGAACGCTCACTGACATTTCCCCTATCTGAAAGTCTGATAAACGCCGGAAAAATGACTAAGTCCAAAAAAAAATTTTTTTCAACTTTTTTCAATTTTACCCCCGTGGGATATATATTCTACCCACACACATTTGGAACTCTCCTGGGTTACCCTCACACATATTATTCCCTCATTTAGTGGATATTTTCACAAAAAAGTGAAATTTTCAAAAATCAAGAAAATTGGCTGAAAACGACTAAATATCAAGGTCTCATTGGGCGAATCGCTCTGGAACTGAAATCGGAACAATCACTGACATTTGACCTATCTGAAAGTCTGATAAACGACGGAAAAATGACTATGTCCAAAAAAACAAATTTTTCAACTTTTTTCAATTTTACCCCCGTGGGATATATAATCTACCCACACACATTTGGAACTCTCCTGGGGTACCCTCACACATATTATTCCCTGATTTAGTGGATATTTTCACAAAAAAGTGAAATTTTCAAAAATCCAGAAAATTGGCTGAAAACGACTAAATATCAAGGTCTCATTGGGCGAATCGCTCTGGAACTGAAATCGGAACGCACACTGACATTTCCCCTATCTGAAAGTCTGATAAACGTTGGAAAAATGACTAAGTCCAAAAAAAAAATTTTTTTAAACTTTTTTCAATTTTACCACCGTGGGATATATATTCTACCCACACACATTTGGAACTCTCGTGGGTTACCCTCACACATATTATTCCCTCATTTAGTGGATATTTTCACAAAAAAGTGAAATTTTCAAAATTCAAGAAAATTGGCTGAAAACGACTAAATATCAAGGTCTCATTGGGTGAATCGCTCTGGAACTGAAATCGGAACGCTCACTGACATTTCCCCTATCTGAAAGTCTGATAAACGTTGGAAAAATGACTAAGTCCAAAAAAAATTTTTTTTCAACTTTTTTCAATTTTACAGCTGTGGGATATATATTCTACCCACACACATTTGGAACTCTCCTGGGGTACCCTCACACATATTATTCCCTCATTTAGTGGATATTTTCACAAAAAAGAGAAATTTTCAAATATCCAGAAAATTGGCTGAAAACGACTAAATATCAAGGTCTCATTGGGCGAATCGCTCTGGAACTGAAATCGGAACGCTCACTGACATTTCCCCTATCTGAAAGTCTGATAAACGACGGAAAAATGACTATGTCCAAAAAAACAAATTTTTCAACTTTTTTCAATTTTACCCCCGTGGGATATATATTCTACCCACACACATTTGGAACTCTCTTGGGTTACCCTCACACATATTATTCCCTCAATAAGTGGATATTTTCACAAAAAAGTAAAATTTTCAAAATTCCAGAAAATTGGCTGAAAACGACTAAATATCAAGGTCTCATTGGGCAAATCGCTCGGGAACTGAAATCGGAACGCTCACTGACATTTCCCCTATCTGAAAGTCTGATAAACGTTGGAAAAATGACTAAGTCCAAAAAAAATTTTTTTTAAATTTTTTCAATTTTACCCCCGTGGGATATATATTCTACCCACACACATTTGGAACTCTCCTGGGGTACCCTCACACATATTATTCCCTCATTTAGTGGATATTTTCACAAAAAAGTGAAATTTTCAAAAATCCAGAAAATTGGCTGAAAACGACTAAATATCAAGGTCTCATTGGGCGAATCGCTCTGGAACTGAAATCGGAACGCTCACTGACATTTCCCCTATCTGAAAGTCTGATAAACGTTGGAAAAATGACTAAGTCCAAAAAAAAATTTTTTTCAACTTTTTTCAATTTTACCCCCGTGGGATATATATTCTACCCACACACATTTGGAACTCTCCTGGGGTACCCTCACACATATTATTCCCTCATTTAGTGGATATTTTCACAAAAAAGTGAAATTTTCAAAAATCCAGAAAATTGGCTGAAAACGACTAAATATCAAGGTCTCATTGGGCGAATCGCTCTGGAACTGAAATCGGAATGCTCACTGACATTTGACCTATCTGAAAGTCTGATAAACGGTGGAAAAATGATTAAGTTCCAAAAAAAATTTTTTTCAACTTTTTTCAATTTTACCCCCGTGGGATATATATTCTACCCACACACATTTGGAACTCTCCTGGGGTACCCTCACACATATCATTCCCTCATTCAGTGGATATTTTCACAAAAAAGTAAAATTTTCAAAAATCCCGAAAATTGGCTGAAAACGACTAAATATCAAGGACTCATTGGGCAAATCGCTCTGGAACTGAAATCGGAACGCTCACTGACATTTCCCCTATCTGAAAGTCTGATAAACGCCGGAAAAATGACTAAGTCCAAAAAAAAATTTTTTTCAACTTTTTTCAATTTTACCCCCGTGGGATATATATTCTACCCACACACATTTGGAACTCTCCTGGGTTACCCTCACACATATTATTCCCTCATTTAGTGGATATTTTCACAAAAAAGTGAAATTTTCAAAAATCAAGAAAATTGGCTGAAAACGACTAAATATCAAGGTCTCATTGGGCGAATCGCTCTGGAACTGAAATCGGAACAATCACTGACATTTGACCTATCTGAAAGTCTGATAAACGACGGAAAAATGACTATGTCCAAAAAAACAAATTTTTCAACTTTTTTCAATTTTACCCCCGTGGGATATATAATCTACCCACACACATTTGGAACTCTCCTGGGGTACCCTCACACATATTATTCCCTGATTTAGTGGATATTTTCACAAAAAAGTGAAATTTTCAAAAATCCAGAAAATTGGCTGAAAACGACTAAATATCAAGGTCTCATTGGGCGAATCGCTCTGGAACTGAAATCGGAACGCACACTGACATTTCCCCTATCTGAAAGTCTGATAAACGTTGGAAAAATGACTAAGTCCAAAAAAAAAATTTTTTTAAACTTTTTTCAATTTTACCACCGTGGGATATATATTCTACCCACACACATTTGGAACTCTCGTGGGTTACCCTCACACATATTATTCCCTCATTTAGTGGATATTTTCACAAAAAAGTGAAATTTTCAAAATTCAAGAAAATTGGCTGAAAACGACTAAATATCAAGGTCTCATTGGGTGAATCGCTCTGGAACTGAAATCGGAACGCTCACTGACATTTCCCCTATCTGAAAGTCTGATAAACGTTGGAAAAATGACTAAGTCCAAAAAAAATTTTTTTTCAACTTTTTTCAATTTTACAGCTGTGGGATATATATTCTACCCACACACATTTGGAACTCTCCTGGGGTACCCTCACACATATTATTCCCTCATTTAGTGGATATTTTCACAAAAAAGAGAAATTTTCAAATATCCAGAAAATTGGCTGAAAACGACTAAATATCAAGGTCTCATTGGGCGAATCGCTCTGGAACTGAAATCGGAACGCTCACTGACATTTCCCCTATCTGAAAGTCTGATAAACGACGGAAAAATGACTATGTCCAAAAAAACAAATTTTTCAACTTTTTTCAATTTTACCCCCGTGGGATATATATTCTACCCACACACATTTGGAACTCTCTTGGGTTACCCTCACACATATTATTCCCTCAATAAGTGGATATTTTCACAAAAAAGTAAAATTTTCAAAATTCCAGAAAATTGGCTGAAAACGACTAAATATCAAGGTCTCATTGGGCAAATCGCTCGGGAACTGAAATCGGAACGCTCACTGACATTTCCCCTATCTGAAAGTCTGATAAACGTTGGAAAAATGACTAAGTCCAAAAAAAATTTTTTTAAAATTTTTTCAATTTTACCCCCGTGGGATATATATTCTACCCACACACATTTGGAACTCTCCTGGGGTACCCTCACACATATTATTCCCTCATTTAGTGGATATTTTCACAAAAAAGTGAAATTTTCAAAAATCCAGAAAATTGGCTGAAAACGACTAAATATCAAGGTCTCATTGGGCGAATCGCTCTGGAACTGAAATCGGAACGCACACTGACATTTCCCCTATCTGAAAGTCTGATAAACGCCGGAAAAATGACTAAGTCCAAAAAAAAATTTTTTTCAACTTTTTTCAATTTTACCCCCGTGGGATATATATTCTACCCACACACATTTGGAACTCTCCTGGGTTACCCTCACACATATTATTCCCTCATTTAGTGGATATTTTCACAAAAAAGTGAAATTTTCAAAAATCCAGAAAATTGGCTGAAAACGACTAAATATCAAGGTCTCATTGGGCGAATCGCTCTGGAACTGAAATCGGAACGCTCACTGACATTTCCCCTATCTGAAAGTCTGATAAACGTTGGAAAAATGACTAAGTCCAAAAAAAAATTTTTTTCAACTTTTTTCAATTTTACCCCCGTGGGATATATATTCTACCCACACACATTTGGAACTCTCCTGGGTTACCCTCACACATATTATTCCCTCATTTAGTGGATATTTTCACAAAAAAGTGAAATTTTCAAAAATCAAGAAAATTGGCTGAAAACGACTAAATATCAAGGTCTCATTGGGCGAATCGCTCTGGAACTGAAATCGGAACAATCACTGACATTTGACCTATCTGAAAGTCTGATAAACGACGGAAAAATGACTATGTCCAAAAAAACAAATTTTTCAACTTTTTTCAATTTTACCCCCGTGGGATATATAATCTACCCACACACATTTGGAACTCTCCTGGGGTACCCTCACACATATTATTCCCTGATTTAGTGGATATTTTCACAAAAAAGTGAAATTTTCAAAAATCCAGAAAATTGGCTGAAAACGACTAAATATCAAGGTCTCATTGGGCGAATCGCTCTGGAACTGAAATCGGAACGCACACTGACATTTCCCCTATCTGAAAGTCTGATAAACGTTGGAAAAATGACTAAGTCCAAAAAAAAAATTTTTTTAAACTTTTTTCAATTTTACCACCGTGGGATATATATTCTACCCACACACATTTGGAACTCTCGTGGGTTACCCTCACACATATTATTCCCTCATTTAGTGGATATTTTCACAAAAAAGTGAAATTTTCAAAATTCAAGAAAATTGGCTGAAAACGACTAAATATCAAGGTCTCATTGGGTGAATCGCTCTGGAACTGAAATCGGAACGCTCACTGACATTTCCCCTATCTGAAAGTCTGATAAACGTTGGAAAAATGACTAAGTCCAAAAAAAATTTTTTTTCAACTTTTTTCAATTTTACAGCTGTGGGATATATATTCTACCCACACACATTTGGAACTCTCCTGGGGTACCCTCACACATATTATTCCCTCATTTAGTGGATATTTTCACAAAAAAGAGAAATTTTCAAATATCCAGAAAATTGGCTGAAAACGACTAAATATCAAGGTCTCATTGGGCGAATCGCTCTGGAACTGAAATCGGAACGCTCACTGACATTTCCCCTATCTGAAAGTCTGATAAACGACGGAAAAATGACTATGTCCAAAAAAACAAATTTTTCAACTTTTTTCAATTTTACCCCCGTGGGATATATATTCTACCCACACACATTTGGAACTCTCTTGGGTTACCCTCACACATATTATTCCCTCAATAAGTGGATATTTTCACAAAAAAGTAAAATTTTCAAAATTCCAGAAAATTGGCTGAAAACGACTAAATATCAAGGTCTCATTGGGCAAATCGCTCGGGAACTGAAATCGGAACGCTCACTGACATTTCCCCTATCTGAAAGTCTGATAAACGTTGGAAAAATGACTAAGTCCAAAAAAAATTTTTTTAAAATTTTTTCAATTTTACCCCCGTGGGATATATATTCTACCCACACACATTTGGAACTCTCCTGGGGTACCCTCACACATATTATTCCCTCATTTAGTGGATATTTTCACAAAAAAGTGAAATTTTCAAAAATCCAGAAAATTGGCTGAAAACGACTAAATATCAAGGTCTCATTGGGCGAATCGCTCTGGAACTGAAATCGGAACGCTCACTGACATTTCCCCTATCTGAAAGTCTGATAAACGTTGGAAAAATGACTAAGTCCAAAAAAAAATTTTTTTCAACTTTTTTCAATTTTACCCCCGTGGGATATATATTCTACCCACACACATTTGGAACTCTCCTGGGGTACCCTCACACATATTATTCCCTCATTTAGTGGATATTTTCACAAAAAAGTGAAATTTTCAAAAATCCAGAAAATTGGCTGAAAACGACTAAATATCAAGGTCTCATTGGGCGAATCGCTCTGGAACTGAAATCGGAATGCTCACTGACATTTGACCTATCTGAAAGTCTGATAAACGGTGGAAAAATGATTAAGTTCCAAAAAAAATTTTTTTCAACTTTTTTCAATTTTACCCCCGTGGGATATATATTCTACCCACACACATTTGGAACTCTCCTGGGGTACCCTCACACATATCATTCCCTCATTCAGTGGATATTTTCACAAAAAAGTAAAATTTTCAAAAATCCCGAAAATTGGCTGAAAACGACTAAATATCAAGGACTCATTGGGCAAATCGCTCTGGAACTGAAATCGGAACGCTCACTGACATTTCCCCTATCTGAAAGTCTGATAAACGCCGGAAAAATGACTAAGTCCAAAAAAAAATTTTTTTCAACTTTTTTCAATTTTACCCCCGTGGGATATATATTCTACCCACACACATTTGGAACTCTCCTGGGTTACCCTCACACATATTATTCCCTCATTTAGTGGATATTTTCACAAAAAAGTGAAATTTTCAAAAATCAAGAAAATTGGCTGAAAACGACTAAATATCAAGGTCTCATTGGGCGAATCGCTCTGGAACTGAAATCGGAACAATCACTGACATTTGACCTATCTGAAAGTCTGATAAACGACGGAAAAATGACTATGTCCAAAAAAACAAATTTTTCAACTTTTTTCAATTTTACCCCCGTGGGATATATAATCTACCCACACACATTTGGAACTCTCCTGGGGTACCCTCACACATATTATTCCCTGATTTAGTGGATATTTTCACAAAAAAGTGAAATTTTCAAAAATCCAGAAAATTGGCTGAAAACGACTAAATATCAAGGTCTCATTGGGCGAATCGCTCTGGAACTGAAATCGGAACGCACACTGACATTTCCCCTATCTGAAAGTCTGATAAACGTTGGAAAAATGACTAAGTCCAAAAAAAAAATTTTTTTAAACTTTTTTCAATTTTACCACCGTGGGATATATATTCTACCCACACACATTTGGAACTCTCGTGGGTTACCCTCACACATATTATTCCCTCATTTAGTGGATATTTTCACAAAAAAGTGAAATTTTCAAAATTCAAGAAAATTGGCTGAAAACGACTAAATATCAAGGTCTCATTGGGTGAATCGCTCTGGAACTGAAATCGGAACGCTCACTGACATTTCCCCTATCTGAAAGTCTGATAAACGTTGGAAAAATGACTAAGTCCAAAAAAAATTTTTTTTCAACTTTTTTCAATTTTACAGCTGTGGGATATATATTCTACCCACACACATTTGGAACTCTCCTGGGGTACCCTCACACATATTATTCCCTCATTTAGTGGATATTTTCACAAAAAAGAGAAATTTTCAAATATCCAGAAAATTGGCTGAAAACGACTAAATATCAAGGTCTCATTGGGCGAATCGCTCTGGAACTGAAATCGGAACGCTCACTGACATTTCCCCTATCTGAAAGTCTGATAAACGACGGAAAAATGACTATGTCCAAAAAAACAAATTTTTCAACTTTTTTCAATTTTACCCCCGTGGGATATATATTCTACCCACACACATTTGGAACTCTCTTGGGTTACCCTCACACATATTATTCCCTCAATAAGTGGATATTTTCACAAAAAAGTAAAATTTTCAAAATTCCAGAAAATTGGCTGAAAACGACTAAATATCAAGGTCTCATTGGGCAAATCGCTCGGGAACTGAAATCGGAACGCTCACTGACATTTCCCCTATCTGAAAGTCTGATAAACGTTGGAAAAATGACTAAGTCCAAAAAAAATTTTTTTAAAATTTTTTCAATTTTACCCCCGTGGGATATATATTCTACCCACACACATTTGGAACTCTCCTGGGGTACCCTCACACATATTATTCCCTCATTTAGTGGATATTTTCACAAAAAAGTGAAATTTTCAAAAATCCAGAAAATTGGCTGAAAACGACTAAATATCAAGGTCTCATTGGGCGAATCGCTCTGGAACTGAAATCGGAACGCACACTGACATTTCCCCTATCTGAAAGTCTGATAAACGCCGGAAAAATGACTAAGTCCAAAAAAAAATTTTTTTCAACTTTTTTCAATTTTACCCCCGTGGGATATATATTCTACCCACACACATTTGGAACTCTCCTGGGTTACCCTCACACATATTATTCCCTCATTTAGTGGATATTTTCACAAAAAAGTGAAATTTTCAAAAATCCAGAAAATTGGCTGAAAACGACTAAATATCAAGGTCTCATTGGGCGAATCGCTCTGGAACTGAAATCGGAACGCTCACTGACATTTCCCCTATCTGAAAGTCTGATAAACGTTGGAAAAATGACTAAGTCCAAAAAAAAATTTTTTTCAACTTTTTTCAATTTTACCCCCGTGGGATATATATTCTACCCACACACATTTGGAACTCTCCTGGGGTACCCTCACACATATTATTCCCTCATTTAGTGGATATTTTCACAAAAAAGTGAAATTTTCAAAAATCCAGAAAATTGGCTGAAAACGACTAAATATCAAGGTCTCATTGGGCGAATCGCTCTGGAACTGAAATCGGAATGCTCACTGACATTTGACCTATCTGAAAGTCTGATAAACGGCGGAAAAATGATTAAGTTCCAAAAAAAATTTTTTTCAACTTTTTTCAATTTTACCCCCGTGGGATATATATTCTACCCACACACATTTGGAACTCTCCTGGGGTACCCTCACACATATCATTCCCTCATTCAGTGGATATTTTCACAAAAAAGTAAAATTTTCAAAAATCCAGAAAATTGGCTGAAAACGACTAAATATCAAGGACTCATTGGGCAAATCGCTCTGGAACTGAAATCGGAACGCTCACTGACATTTCCCCTATCTGAAAGTCTGATAAACGCCGGAAAAATGACTAAGTCCAAAAAAAAATTTTTTTCAACTTTTTTCAATTTTACCCCCGTGGGATATATATTCTACCCACACACATTTGGAACTCTCCTGGGTTACCCTCACACATATTATTCCCTCATTTAGTGGATATTTTCACAAAAAAGTGAAATTTTCAAAAATCAAGAAAATTGGCTGAAAACGACTAAATATCAAGGTCTCATTGGGCGAATCGCTCTGGAACTGAAATCGGAACATTCACTGACATTTGACCTATCTGAAAGTCTGATAAACGACGGAAAAATGACTATGTCCAAAAAAACAAATTTTTCAACTTTTTTCAATTTTACCCCCGTGGGATATATAATCTACCCACACACATTTGGAACTCTCCTGGGGTACCCTCACACATATTATTCCCTGATTTAGTGGATATTTTCACAAAAAAGTGAAATTTTCAAAAATCCAGAAAATTGGCTGAAAACGACTAAATATCAAGGTCTCATTGGGCGAATCGCTCTGGAACTGAAATCGGAACGCACACTGACATTTCCCCTATCTGAAAGTCTGATAAACGTTGGAAAAATGACTAAGTCCAAAAAAAAATTTTTTTAAACTTTTTTCAATTTTACCCCCGTGGGATATATATTCTACCCACACACATTTGGAACTCTCGTGGGTTACCCTCACACATATTATTCCCTCATTTAGTGGATATTTTCACAAAAAAGTGAAATTTTCAAAATTCAAGAAAATTGGCTGAAAACGACTAAATATCAAGGTCTCATTGGGTGAATCGCTCTGGAACTGAAATCGGAACGCTCACTGACATTTCCCCTATCTGAAAGTCTGATAAACGTTGGAAAAATGACTAAGCCAAAAAAAAATTTTTTTTCAACTTTTTTCAATTTTACAGCTGTGGGATATATATTCTACCCACACACATTTGGAACTCTCCTGGGGTACCCTCACACATATTATTCCCTCATTTAGTGGATATTTTCACAAAAAAGTGAAATTTTCAAATATCCAGAAAATTGGCTGAAAACGACTAAATATCAAGGTCTCATTGGGCGAATCGCTCTGGAACTGAAATCGGAACGCTCACTGACATTTCCCCTATCTGAAAGTCTGATAAACGACGGAAAAATGACTATGTCCAAAAAAACAAATTTTTCAACTTTTTTCAATTTTACCCCCGTGGGATATATATTCTACCCACACACATTTGGAACTCTCTTGGGTTACCCTCACACATATTATTCCCTCAATAAGTGGATATTTTCACAAAAAAGTACAATTTTCAAAATTCCAGAAAATTGGCTGAAAACGACTAAATATCAAGGTCTCATTGGGCAAATCGCTCGGGAACTGAAATCGGAACGCTCACTGACATTTCCCCTATCTGAAAGTCTGATAAACGTTGGAAAAATGACTAAGTCCAAAAAAAATTTTTTTAAAATTTTTTCAATTTTACCCCCGTGGGATATATATTCTACCCACACACATTTGGAACTCTCCTGGGGTACCCTCACACATATTATTCCCTCATTTAGTGGATATTTTCACAAAAAAGTGAAATTTTCAAAAATCCAGAAAATTGGCTGAAAACGACTAAATATCAAGGTCTCATTGGGCGAATCGCTCTGGAACTGAAATCGGAACGCACACTGACATTTCCCCTATCTGAAAGTCTGATAAACGCCGGAAAAATGACTAAGTCCAAAAAAAAATTTTTTTCAACTTTTTTCAATTTTACCCCCGTGGGATATATATTCTACCCACACACATTTGGAACTCTCCTGGGTTACCCTCACACATATTATTCCCTCATTTAGTGGATATTTTCACAAAAAAGTGAAATTTTCAAAAATCAAGAAAATTGGCTGAAAACGACTAAATATCAAGGTCTCATTGGGCGAATCGCTCTGGAACTGAAATCGGAACATTCACTGACATTTGACCTATCTGAAAGTCTGATAAACGACGGAAAAATGACTATGTCCAAAAAAACAAATTTTTCAACTTTTTTCAATTTTACCCCCGTGGGATATATAATCTACCCACACACATTTGGAACTCTCCTGGGGTACCCTCACACATATTATTCCCTGATTTAGTGGATATTTTCACAAAAAAGTGAAATTTTCAAAAATCCAGAAAATTGGCTGAAAACGACTAAATATCAAGGTCTCATTGGGCGAATCGCTCTGGAACTGAAATCGGAACGCACACTGACATTTCCCCTATCTGAAAGTCTGATAAACGTTGGAAAAATGACTAAGTCCAAAAAAAAATTTTTTTAAACATTTTTCAATTTTACCCCCGTGGGATATATATTCTACCCACACACATTTGGAACTCTCGTGGGTTACCCTCACACATATTATTCCCTCATTTAGTGGATATTTTCACAAAAAAGTGAAATTTTCAAAATTCAAGAAAATTGGCAGAAAACGACTAAATATCAAGGTCTCATTGGGTGAATCGCTCTGGAACTGAAATCGGAACGCTCACTGACATTTCCCCTATCTGAAAGTCTGATAAACGTTGGAAAAATGACTAAGTCCAAAAAAAATTTTTTTTCAACTTTTTTCAATTTTACAGCTGTGGGATATATATTCTACCCACACACATTTGGAACTCTCCTGGGGTACCCTCACACATATTATTCCCTCATTTAGTGGATATTTTCACAAAAAAGTGAAATTTTCAAATATCCAGAAAATTGGCTGAAAACGACTAAATATCAAGGTCTCATTGGGCGAATCGCTCTGGAACTGAAATCGGAACGCTCACTGACATTTCCCCTATCTGAAAGTCTGATAAACGACGGAAAAATGACTATGTCCAAAAAAACAAATTTTTCAACTTTTTTCAATTTTACCCCCGTGGGATATATATTCTACCCACACACATTTGGAACTCTCTTGGGTTACCCTCACACATATTATTCCCTCAATAAGTGGATATTTTCACAAAAAAGTGAAAATTTCAAAATTCCAGAAAATTGGCTGAAAACGACTAAATATCAAGGTCTCATTGGGCAAATCGCTCGGGAACTGAAATCGGAACGCTCACTGACATTTCCCCTATCTGAAAGTCTGATAAACGTTGGAAAAATGACTAAGTCCAAAAAAAATTTTTTTTAAATTTTTTCAATTTTACCCCCGTGGGATATATATTCTACCCACACATTTGGAACTCTCCTGGGGTACCCTCACACATATTATTCCCTCATTTAGTGGATATTTTCACAAAAAACTGAAATTTTCAAAAATCCAGAAAATTGGCTGAAAACGACTAAATATCAAGGTCTCATTGGGCGAATCGCTCTGGAACTGAAATCGGAACGCTCACTGACATTTCCCCTATCTGAAAGTCTGATAAACGTTGGAAAAATGATTAAGTTCCAAAAAAAATTTTTTTCAACTTTTTTCAATTTTACCCCCGTGGGATATATATTCTACCCACACACATTTGGAACTCTCCTGGGGTACCCTCACACATATCATTCCCTCATTCAGTGGATATTTTCACAAAAAAGTAAAATTTTCAAAAATCCAGAAAATTGGCTGAAAACGACTAAATATCAAGGACTCATTGGGCAAATCGCTCTGGAACTGAAATCGGAACGCTCACTGACATTTCCCCTATCTGAAAGTCTGATAAACGCCGGAAAAATGACTAAGTCCAAAAAAAAATTTTTTTCAACTTTTTTCAATTTTACCCCCGTGGGATATATATTCTACCCACACACATTTGGAACTCTCCTGGGGTACCCTCACACATATTATTCCCTCATTTAGTGGATATTTTCACAAAAAAGTGAAATTTTCAAATATCCAGAAAATTGGCTGAAAACGACTAAATATCAAGGTCTCATTGGGCGAATCGCTCTGGAACTGAAATCGGAACGCTCACTGACATTTCCCCTATCTGAAAGTCTGATAAACGACGGAAAAATGACTATGTCCAAAAAAACAAATTTTTCAACTTTTTTCAATTTTACCCCCGTGGGATATATATTCTACCCACACACATTTGGAACTCTCGTGGGTTACCCTCACACATATTATTCTCTCATTTAGTGGATTTTTTCACAAAAAAGTGAAATTTTCAAAATTCAAGAAAATTGGCTGAAAACGACTAAATATCAAGGTCTCATTGGGCGAATCGCTCTGGAACTGAAATCGGAATGCTCACTGACATTTGACCTATCTGAAAGTCTGATAAACGGCGGAAAAATGATTAAATTCCAAAAAAAATTTTTTTCAACTTTTTTCAATTTTACCCCCGTGGGATATATATTCTACCCACACACATTTGGAACTCTCCTGGGGTACCCTCACACATATCATTCCCTCATTCAGTGGATATTTTCACAAAAAAGTAAAATTTTCAAAAATCCAGAAAATTGGCTGAAAACGACTAAATATCAAGGACTCATTGGGCAAATCGCTCTGGAGCTGAAATCGGAACGCTCACTGACATTTCCCCCATCTGAAAGTCTGATAAACGCCGGAAAAATGACTAAGTCCAAAAAAAAATTTTTTTCAACTTTTTTCAATTTTACCCCCGTGGGATATATATTCTACCCACACACATTTGGAACTCTCCTGGGGTACCCTCACACATATTATTCCCTCATTTAGTAGATATTTTCACAAAAAAGTGAAATTTTCAAAAATACAGAAAATTGGCTGAAAACGACTAAATATCAAGGTCTCATAGGGCGAATCGCTCTGGAACTGAAATCGGAACGCTCACTGACATTTCCCCTATCTGAAAGTCTGATAAACGTTGGAAAAATGATTAAGTTCCAAAAAAAATTTTTTTCAACTTTTTTCAATTTTACCCCCGTGGGATATATATTCTACCCACACACATTTGGAACTCTCCTGGGGTACCCTCACACATATCATTCCCTCATTCAGTGGATATTTTCACAAAAAAGTAAAATTTTCAAAAATCCAGAAAATTGGCTGAAAACGACTAAATATCAAGGACTCATTGGGCAAATCGCTCTGGAACTGAAATCGGAACGCTCACTGACATTTCCCCTATCTGAAAGTCTGATAAACGCCGGAAAAATGACTAAGTCCAAAAAAAAATTTTTTTCAACTTTTTTCAATTTTACCCCCGTGGGATATATATTCTACCCACACACATTTGGAACTCTCCTGGGGTACCCTCACACATATTATTCCCTCATTTAGTGGATATTTTCACAAAAAAGTGAAATTTTCAAATATCCAGAAAATTGGCTGAAAACGACTAAATATCAAGGTCTCATTGGGCGAATCGCTCTGGAACTGAAATCGGAACGCTCACTGACATTTCCCCTATCTGAAAGTCTGATAAACGACGGAAAAATGACTATGTCCAAAAAAACAAATTTTTCAACTTTTTTCAATTTTACCCCCGTGGGATATATATTCTACCCACACACATTTGGAACTCTCGTGGGTTACCCTCACACATATTATTCTCTCATTTAGTGGATTTTTTCACAAAAAAGTGAAATTTTCAAAATTCAAGAAAATTGGCTGAAAACGACTAAATATCAAGGTCTCATTGGGCGAATCGCTCTGGAACTGAAATCGGAATGCTCACTGACATTTGACCTATCTGAAAGTCTGATAAACGGCGGAAAAATGATTAAGTTCCAAAAAAAATTTTTTTCAACTTTTTTCAATTTTACCCCCGTGGGATATATATTCTACCCACACACATTTGGAACTCTCCTGGGGTACCCTCACACATATCATTCCCTCATTCAGTGGATATTTTCACAAAAAAGTAAAATTTTCAAAAATCCAGAAAATTGGCTGAAAACGACTAAATATCAAGGACTCATTGGGCAAATCGCTCTGGAGCTGAAATCGGAACGCTCACTGACATTTCCCCCATCTGAAAGTCTGATAAACGCCGGAAAAATGACTAAGTCCAAAAAAAAATTTTTTTCAACTTTTTTCAATTTTACCCCCGTGGGATATATATTCTACCCACACACATTTGGAACTCTCCTGGGGTACCCTCACACATATTATTCCCTCATTTAGTGGATATTTTCACAAAAAAAGTGAAATTTTCAAAAATCCAGAAAATTGGCTGAAAACGACTAAATATCAAGGTCTCATTGGGCGAATCGCTCTGGAACTGAAATCGGAACGCTCACTGACATTTCCCCTATCTGAAAGTCTGATAAACGTTGGAAAAATGACTCAGTCCAAAAAAAAATTTTTTTCAACTTTTTTCAATTTTACCCCCGTGGGATATATATTCTACCCACACACATTTGGAACTCTCCTGGGGTACCCTCACACATATTATTCCCTCATTTAGTGGATTTTTTCACAAAAAAGTGAAATTTTCAAAAATCCAGAAAATTGGCTGAAAACGACTAAATATCAAGGTCTCATTGGGCGAATCGCTGTGGAACTGAAATTGGAACGCTCACTGACATTTCCCCTATCTGAAAGTCTGATAAACGTTGGAAAAATGACTCAGTCCAAAAAAAAATTTTTTTCAACTTTTTTCAATTTTACCCCCGTGGGATATATATTCTACCCACACACATTTGGAACTCTCCTGGGGTACCCTCACACATATTATTCCCTCATTTAGTGGATATTTTCACAAAAAAGTGAAATTTTCAAAAATCCAGAAAATTGGCTGAAAACGACTAAATATCAAGGTCTCATTGGGCGAATCTCTCTGGAACTGAAATCGGAATGCTCACTGACATTTCCCCTATCTGAAAGTCTGATAAACGCCGGAAAATTGACTAAGTTCAAAAAAAAATTTTTTTCAACTTTTTTCAATTTTACCCCCGTGGGATATATATTCTACCCACACACATTTGGAACTCTCCTGGGGTACCCTCACACATATTATTCCCTCATTTAGTGGATATTTTCACAAAAAAAGTGAAATTTTCAAAAATCCAGAAAATTGGCTGAAAACGACTAAATATCAAGGTCTCATTGGGCGAATCGCTCTGGAACTGAAATCGGAACGCTCACTGACATTTCCCCTATCTGAAAGTCTGATAAACGTTGGAAAAATGACTCAGTCCAAAAAAAAATTTTTTTCAACTTTTTTCAATTTTACCCTCGTGGGATATATATTCTACCCACACACATTTGGAACTCTCCTGGGGTACCCTCACACATATTATTCCCTCATTTAGTGGATATTTTCACAAAAAAGTGAAATTTTCAAAAATCCAGAAAATTGGCTGAAAACGACTAAATATCAAGGTCTCATTGGGCGAATCGCTGTGGAACTGAAATTGGAACGCTCACTGACATTTCCCCTATCTGAAAGTCTGATAAACGTTGGAAAAATGACTCAGTCCAAAAAAAAATTTTTTTCAACTTTTTTCAATTTTACCCCCGTGGGATATATATTCTACCCACACACATTTGGAACTCTCCTGGGGTACCCTCACACATATTATTCCCTCATTTAGTGGATATTTTCACAAAAAAGTGAAATTTTCAAAAATCCAGAAAATTGGCTGAAAACGACTAAATATCAAGGTCTCATTGGGCGAATCTCTCTGGAACTGAAATCGGAATGCTCACTGACATTTCCCCTATCTGAAAGTCTGATAAACGCCGGAAAATTGACTAAGTTCAAAAAAAAATTTTTTTCAACTTTTTTCAATTTTACCCCCGTGGGATATATATTCTACCCACACACATTTGGAACTCTCCTGGGGTACCCTCACACATATTATTCCCTCATTTAGTGGATATTTTCACAAAAAAGTGAAATTTTCAAAAATCCAGAAAATTGGCTGAAAACGACTAAATATCAAGGTCTCATTGGGCGAATCGCTCTGGAACTGAAATCGGAACGCTCACTGACATTTCCCCTATCTGAAAGTCTGATAAACGGTGGAAAAATGACTAAGTCCAAAAAAAATTTTTTTTCAACTTTTTTCAATTTTACAGCCGTGGGATATATATTCTACCCACACACATTTGGAACTCTCCTGGGTTACCCTCACACATATTATTCCCTCATTTAGTGGATATTTTCACAAAAAAGTGAAATTTTCAAAAATCAAGAAAATTGGCTGAAAACGACTAAATATCAAGGTCTCATTGGGCGAATCGCTCTGGAACTGAAATCGGAACATTCACTGACATTTGACCTATCTGAAAGTCTGATAAACGACGCAAAAATGACTATGTCCAAAAAAACAAATTTTTCAACTTTTTTCAATTTTACCCCCGTGGGATATATAATCTACCCACACACATTTGGAACTCTCCTGGGGTACCCTCACACATATTATTCCCTCATTTAGTGGATATTTTCACAAAAAAGTGAAATTTTCAAAAATCCAGAAAATTTGCTGAAAACGACTAAATATCAAGGTCTCATTGGGCGAATCGCTCTGGAACTGAAATCGGAATGCTCACTGACATTTCCCCTATCTGAAAGTCTGATACACATTGGAAAAATGACTAAGTCCAAAAAAAAATTTTTTTCAACTTTTTTCAATTTTACCCCCGTGGGATATATATTCTACCCACACACATTTGGAACTCTCGTGGGTTACCCTCACACATATTATTCCCTCATTTAGTGGATATTTTCACAAAAAAGTGAAATTTTCAAAATTCAAGAAAATTGGCTGAAAACGACTAAATATCAAGGTCTCATTGGGTGAATCGCTCTGGTACTGAAATCGGAACGCTCACTGACATTTCCCCTATCTGAAAGTCTGATAAACGTTGGAAAAATGACTAAGTCCAAAAAAAATTATTTAAAATTTTTTCAATTTTACCCCCGTGGGATATATATTCTACCCTCACACATTTGGAACTCTCCTGGGTTACCCTCACACATATTATTCCCTCATTTAGTGGATATTTTCACAAAAAAGTGAAATTTTCAAAAATCCAGAAAATTTGCTGAAAACGACTAAATATCAAGGTCTCATTGGGCGAATCGCTCTGGAACTGAAATCGGAACGCTCACTGACATTTCCCCTATCTGAAAGTCTGATAAACGACGGAAAAATGACTATGTCCAAAAAAACAAATTTTTCAACTTTTTTCAATTTTACCCCCGTGGGATATATATTCTACCCACACACATTTGGAACTCTCTTGGGTTACCCTCACACATATTATTCCCTCAATAAGTGGATATTTTCACAAAAAAGTAAAATTTTCAAAATTCCAGAAAATTGGCTGAAAACGACTAAATATCAAGGTCTCATTGGGCAAATCGCTCGGGAACTGAAATCGGAACGCTCACTGACATTTCCCCTACCTGAAAGTCTGATAAACGTTGGAAAAATGACTAAGTCCAAAAAAAATTTTTTTTAAATTTTTTCAATTTTACCCCCGTGGGATATATATTCTACCCACACACATTTGGAACTCTCCTGGGGTACCCTCACACATATTATTCCCTCATTTAGTGGATATTTTCACAAAAAAGTGAAATTTTCAAAAATCCAGAAAATTTGCTGAAAACGACTAAATATCAAGGTCTCATTGGGCGAATCGCTCTGGAACTGAAATCGGAACGCTCACTGACATTTCCCCTATCTGAAAGTCTGATAAACGTTGGAAAAATGACTAAGTCCAAAAAAAAATTTTTTTCAACTTTTTTCAATTTTACCCCCGTGGGATATATATTCTACTCACACACATTTGGAACTCTCCTGGGGTACCCTCACACATATTATTCCCTCATTTAGTAGATATTTTCACAAAAAAGTGAAATTTTCAAAAATACAGAAAATTGGCTGAAAACGACTAAATATCAAGGTCTCATTGGGCGAATCGCTCTGGAACTGAAATCGGAACATTCACTGACATTTGACCTATCTGAAAGTCTGATAAACGACGGAAAAATGACTATGTCCAAAAAAACAAATTTTTCAACTTTTTTCAATTTTACCCCCGTAGGATATATAATCTACCCACACACATTTGGAACTCTCCTGGGGTACCCTCACACATATTATTCCCTCATTTAGTGGATATTTTCACAAAAAAGTGAAATTTTCAAAAATCCAGAAAATTTGCTGAAAACGACTAAATATCAAGGTCTCATTGGGCGAATCGCTCTGGAACTGAAATCGGAACGCTCACTGACATTTCCCCTATCTGAAAGTCTGATAAACAATGGAAAAATGACTAAGTCCAAAAAAAAATTTTTTTCAACTTTTTTCAATTTTACCCCCGTGGGATATATATTCTACCCACACACATTTGGAACTCTCGTGGGTTACCCTCACACATATTATTCTCTCATTTAGTGGATATTTTCACAAAAAAGTGAAATTTTCAAAATTCAAGAAAATTGGCTGAAAACGACTAAATATCAAGGTCTCATTGGGCGAATCGCTCTGGAACTGAAATCGGAATGCTCACTGACATTTGACCTATCTGAAAGTCTGATAAACGGCGGAAAAATGATTAAGTTCCAAAAAAAATTTTTTTCAACTTTTTTCAATTTTACCCCCGTGGGATATATATTCTACCCACACACATTTGGAACTCTCCTGGGGTACCCTCACACATATCATTCCCTCATTCAGTGGATATTTTCACAAAAAAGTAAAATTTTCAAAAATCCAGAAAATTGGCTGAAAACGACTAAATATCAAGGACTCATTGGGCAAATCGCTCAGGAGCTGAAATCGGAACGCTCACTGACATTTCCCCTATCTGAAAGTCTGATAAACGTCGGAAAAATGACTAAGTCCAAAAAAAAATTTTTTTCAACTTTTTTCAATTTTACCCCCGTGGGATATATATTCTACCCACACACATTTGGAACTCTCCTGGGGTACCCTCACACATATTATTCCCTCATTTAGTAGATATTTTCACAAAAAAGTGAAATTTTCAAAAATACAGAAAATTGGCTGAAAACGACTAAATATCAAGGTCTCATAGGGCGAATCGCTCTGGAACTGAAATCGGAACGCTCACTGACATTTCTCCTATCTGAAAGTCTGATAAACGTTGGAAAAATGACTCAGTCCAAAAAAAAATTTTTTTCAACTTTTTTCAATTTTACCCCCGTGGGATATATATTCTACCCACACACATTTGGAACTCTCCTGGGGTACCCTCACACATATTATTCCCTCATTTAGTGGATATTTTCACAAAAAAGTGAAATTTTCAAAAATCCAGAAAATTGGCTGAAAACGACTAAATATCAAGGTCTCATTGGGCGAATCTCTCTGGAACTGAAATCGGAATGCTCACTGACATTTCCCCTATCTGAAAGTCTGATAAACGCCGGAAAATTGACTAAGTTGAAAAAAACATTTTTTTCAACTTTTTTCAATTTTACCCCCGTGGGATATATATTCTACCCACACACATTTGGAACTCTCCTGGGGTACCCTCACACATATTATTCCCTCATTTAGTGGATATTTTCACAGAAAAGTGAAATTTTCAAAAATCCAGAAAATTGGCTGAAAACGACTAAATATCAAGGTCTCATTGGGCGAATTGCTCTGGAACTGAAATCGGAACGCTCACTGACATTTCCCCTATCTGAAAGTCTGATAAACAATGGAAAAATGACTAAGTCCAAAAAAAAATTTTTTTCAACTTTTTTCAATTTTACCCCCGTGGGATATATATTCTACCCACACACATTTGGAACTCTCGTGGGTTACCCTCACACATATTATTCTCTCATTTAGTGGATATTTTCACAAAAAAGTGAAATTTTCAAAATTCAAGAAAATTGGCTGAAAACGACTAAATATCAAGGTCTCATTGGGCGAATCACTCTGGAACTGAAATCGGAATGCTCACTGACATTTGACCTATCTGAAAGTCTGATAAACGGCTGAAAAATGATTAAGTTCCAAAAAAAATTTTTTTCAACTTTTTTCAATTTTACCCCCGTGGGATATATATTCTACCCCCACACATTTGGAACTCTCCTGGGGTACCCTCACACATATCATTCCCTCATTCAGTGGATATTTTCACAAAAAAGTAAAATTTTCAAAAATCCAGAAAATTGGCTGAAAACGACTAAATATCAAGGACTCATTGGGCAAATCGCTCTGGAACTGAAATCGGAACGCTCACTGACATTTCCCCTATCTGAAAGTCTGATAAACGTTGGAAAAATGACTAAGTCCAAAAAAAATTATTTAAAATTTTTTCAATTTTACCCCCGTGGGATATATATTCTACCCTCACACATTTGGAACTCTCCTGGGTTACCCTCACACATATTATTCCCTCATTTAGTGGATATTTTCACAAAAAAGTGAAATTTTCAAAAATCCAGAAAATTTGCTGAAAACGACTAAATATCAAGGTCTCATTGGGCGAATCGCTCTGGAACTGAAATCGGAACGCTCACTGACATTTCCCCTATCTGAAAGTCTGATAAACGCCGGAAAAATGACTAAGTCCAAAAAAAAATTTTTTTCAACTTTTTTCAATTTTACCCCCGTGGGATATATATTCTACCCACACACATTTGGAACTCTCCTGGGGTACCCTCACACATATTATTCCCTCATTTAGTGGATATTTTCACAAAAAAAGTGAAATTTTCAAAAATCCAGAAAATTGGCTGAAAACGACTAAATATCAAGGTCTCATTGGGCGAATCGCTCTGGAACTGAAATCGGAACGCTCACTGACATTTCTCCTATCTGAAAGTCTGATAAACGTTGGAAAAATGACTCAGTCCAAAAAAAAATTTTTTTCAACTTTTTTCAATTTTACCCCCGTGGGATATATATTCTACCCACACACATTTGGAACTCTCCTGGGGTACCCTCACACATATTATTCCCTCATTTAGTGGATATTTTCACAAAAAAGTGAAATTTTCAAAAATCCAGAAAATTGGCTGAAAACGACTAAATATCAAGGTCTCATTGGGCGAATCTCTCTGGAACTGAAATCGGAATGCTCACTGACATTTCCCCTATCTGAAAGTCTGATAAACGCCGGAAAATTGACTAAGTTCAAAAAAAAATTTTTTTCAACTTTTTTCAATTTTACCCCCGTGGGATATATATTCTACCCACACACATTTGGAACTCTCCTGGGGTACCCTCACACATATTATTCCCTCATTTAGTGGATATTTTCACAAAAAAGTGAAATTTTCAAAAATCCAGAAAATTGGCTGAAAACGACTAAATATCAAGGTCTCATTGGGCGAATCGCTCTGGAACTGAAATCGGAACGCTCACTGACATTTCCCCTATCTGAAAGTCTGATAAACGTTGGAAAAATGACTAAGTCCAAAAAAAAATTTTTTTCAACTTTTTTCAATTTTACCCCCGTGGGATATATATTCTACTCACACACATTTGGAACTCTCCTGGGGTACCCTCACACATATTATTCCCTCATTTAGTAGATATTTTCACAAAAAAGTGAAATTTTCAAAAATACAGAAAATTGGCTGAAAACGACTAAATATCAAGGTCTCATTGGGCGAATCGCTCTGGAACTGAAATCGGAACATTCACTGACATTTGACCTATCTGAAAGTCTGATAAACGACGGAAAAATGACTATGTCCAAAAAAACAAATTTTTCAACTTTTTTCAATTTTACCCCCGTAGGATATATAATCTACCCACACACATTTGGAACTCTCCTGGGGTACCCTCACACATATTATTCCCTCATTTAGTGGATATTTTCACAAAAAAGTGAAATTTTCAAAAATCCAGAAAATTTGCTGAAAACGACTAAATATCAAGGTCTCATTGGGCGAATCGCTCTGGAACTGAAATCGGAACGCTCACTGACATTTCCCCTATCTGAAAGTCTGATAAACAATGGAAAAATGACTAAGTCCAAAAAAAAATTTTTTTCAACTTTTTTCAATTTTACCCCCGTGGGATATATATTCTACCCACACACATTTGGAACTCTCGTGGGTTACCCTCACACATATTATTCTCTCATTTAGTGGATATTTTCACAAAAAAGTGAAATTTTCAAAATTCAAGAAAATTGGCTGAAAACGACTAAATATCAAGGTCTCATTGGGCGAATCGCTCTGGAACTGAAATCGGAATGCTCACTGACATTTGACCTATCTGAAAGTCTGATAAACGGCGGAAAAATGATTAAGTTCCAAAAAAAATTTTTTTCAACTTTTTTCAATTTTACCCCCGTGGGATATATATTCTACCCACACACATTTGGAACTCTCCTGGGGTACCCTCACACATATCATTCCCTCATTCAGTGGATATTTTCACAAAAAAGTAAAATTTTCAAAAATCCAGAAAATTGGCTGAAAACGACTAAATATCAAGGACTCATTGGGCAAATCGCTCAGGAGCTGAAATCGGAACGCTCACTGACATTTCCCCTATCTGAAAGTCTGATAAACGTCGGAAAAATGACTAAGTCCAAAAAAAAATTTTTTTCAACTTTTTTCAATTTTACCCCCGTGGGATATATATTCTACCCACACACATTTGGAACTCTCCTGGGGTACCCTCACACATATTATTCCCTCATTTAGTAGATATTTTCACAAAAAAGTGAAATTTTCAAAAATACAGAAAATTGGCTGAAAACGACTAAATATCAAGGTCTCATAGGGCGAATCGCTCTGGAACTGAAATCGGAACGCTCACTGACATTTCTCCTATCTGAAAGTCTGATAAACGTTGGAAAAATGACTCAGTCCAAAAAAAAATTTTTTTCAACTTTTTTCAATTTTACCCCCGTGGGATATATATTCTACCCACACACATTTGGAACTCTCCTGGGGTACCCTCACACATATTATTCCCTCATTTAGTGGATATTTTCACAAAAAAGTGAAATTTTCAAAAATCCAGAAAATTGGCTGAAAACGACTAAATATCAAGGTCTCATTGGGCGAATCTCTCTGGAACTGAAATCGGAATGCTCACTGACATTTCCCCTATCTGAAAGTCTGATAAACGCCGGAAAATTGACTAAGTTGAAAAAAACATTTTTTTCAACTTTTTTCAATTTTACCCCCGTGGGATATATATTCTACCCACACACATTTGGAACTCTCCTGGGGTACCCTCACACATATTATTCCCTCATTTAGTGGATATTTTCACAGAAAAGTGAAATTTTCAAAAATCCAGAAAATTGGCTGAAAACGACTAAATATCAAGGTCTCATTGGGCGAATTGCTCTGGAACTGAAATCGGAACGCTCACTGACATTTCCCCTATCTGAAAGTCTGATAAACAATGGAAAAATGACTAAGTCCAAAAAAAAATTTTTTTCAACTTTTTTCAATTTTACCCCCGTGGGATATATATTCTACCCACACACATTTGGAACTCTCGTGGGTTACCCTCACACATATTATTCTCTCATTTAGTGGATATTTTCACAAAAAAGTGAAATTTTCAAAATTCAAGAAAATTGGCTGAAAACGACTAAATATCAAGGTCTCATTGGGCGAATCACTCTGGAACTGAAATCGGAATGCTCACTGACATTTGACCTATCTGAAAGTCTGATAAACGGCTGAAAAATGATTAAGTTCCAAAAAAAATTTTTTTCAACTTTTTTCAATTTTACCCCCGTGGGATATATATTCTACCCCCACACATTTGGAACTCTCCTGGGGTACCCTCACACATATCATTCCCTCATTCAGTGGATATTTTCACAAAAAAGTAAAATTTTCAAAAATCCAGAAAATTGGCTGAAAACGACTAAATATCAAGGACTCATTGGGCAAATCGCTCTGGAACTGAAATCGGAACGCTCACTGACATTTCCCCTATCTGAAAGTCTGATAAACGTTGGAAAAATGACTAAGTCCAAAAAAAATTATTTAAAATTTTTTCAATTTTACCCCCGTGGGATATATATTCTACCCTCACACATTTGGAACTCTCCTGGGTTACCCTCACACATATTATTCCCTCATTTAGTGGATATTTTCACAAAAAAGTGAAATTTTCAAAAATCCAGAAAATTTGCTGAAAACGACTAAATATCAAGGTCTCATTGGGCGAATCGCTCTGGAACTGAAATCGGAACGCTCACTGACATTTCCCCTATCTGAAAGTCTGATAAACGCCGGAAAAATGACTAAGTCCAAAAAAAAATTTTTTTCAACTTTTTTCAATTTTACCCCCGTGGGATATATATTCTACCCACACACATTTGGAACTCTCCTGGGGTACCCTCACACATATTATTCCCTCATTTAGTGGATATTTTCACAAAAAAAGTGAAATTTTCAAAAATCCAGAAAATTGGCTGAAAACGACTAAATATCAAGGTCTCATTGGGCGAATCGCTCTGGAACTGAAATCGGAACGCTCACTGACATTTCTCCTATCTGAAAGTCTGATAAACGTTGGAAAAATGACTCAGTCCAAAAAAAAATTTTTTTCAACTTTTTTCAATTTTACCCCCGTGGGATATATATTCTACCCACACACATTTGGAACTCTCCTGGGGTACCCTCACACATATTATTCCCTCATTTAGTGGATATTTTCACAAAAAAGTGAAATTTTCAAAAATCCAGAAAATTGGCTGAAAACGACTAAATATCAAGGTCTCATTGGGCGAATCTCTCTGGAACTGAAATCGGAATGCTCACTGACATTTCCCCTATCTGAAAGTCTGATAAACGCCGGAAAATTGACTAAGTTCAAAAAAAAATTTTTTTCAACTTTTTTCAATTTTACCCCCGTGGGATATATATTCTACCCACACACATTTGGAACTCTCCTGGGGTACCCTCACACATATTATTCCCTCATTTAGTGGATATTTTCACAAAAAAGTGAAATTTTCAAAAATCCAGAAAATTGGCTGAAAACGACTAAATATCAAGGTCTCATTGGGCGAATCGCTCTGGAACTGAAATCGGAACGCTCACTGACATTTCCCCTATCTGAAAGTCTGATAAACGTTGGAAAAATGACTAAGTCCAAAAAAAATTATTTAAAATTTTTTCAATTTTACCCCCGTGGGATATATATTCTACCCTCACACATTTGGAACTCTCCTGGGTTACCCTCACACATATTATTCCCTCATTTAGTGGATATTTTCACAAAAAAGTGAAATTTTCAAAAATCCAGAAAATTTGCTGAAAACGACTAAATATCAAGGTCTCATTGGGCGAATCGCTCTGGAACTGAAATCGGAACGCTCACTGACATTTCCCCTATCTGAAAGTCTGATAAACAATGGAAAAATGACTAAGTCCAAAAAAAAATTTTTTTCAACTTTTTTCAATTTTACCCCCGTGGGATATATATTCTACCCACACACATTTGGAACTCTCGTGGGTTACCCTCACACATATTATTCTCTCATTTAGTGGATATTTTCACAAAAAAGTGAAATTTTCAAAATTCAAGAAAATTGGCTGCAAACGACTAAATATCAAGGTCTCATTGGGCGAATCACTCTGGAACTGAAATCGGAATGCTCACTGACATTTGACCTATCTGAAAGTCTGATCAACGGCTGAAAAATGATTAAGTTCCAAAAAAAATTTTTTTCAACTTTTTTCAATTTTACCCCCGTGGGATATATATTCTACCCACACACATTTGGAACTCTCCTGGGGTACCCTCACACATATCATTCCCTCATTCAGTGGATATTTTCACAAAAAAGTAAAATTTTCAAAAATCCAGAAAATTGGCTGAAAACGACTAAATATCAAGGACTCATTGGGCAAATCGCTCTGGAACTGAAATCGGAACGCTCACTGACATTTCCACTATCTGAAAGTCTGATAAACGCCGGAAAAATGACTAAGTCCAAAAAAAAATTTTTTTCAACTTTTTTCAATTTTACCCCCGTGGGATATATATTCTACCCACACACATTTGGAACTCTCCTGGGGTACCCTCACACATATTATTCCCTCATTTAGTAGATATTTTCACAAAAAAGTGAAATTTTCAAAAATACAGAAAATTGGCTGAAAACGACTAAATATCAAGGTCTCATTGGGCGAATCGCTCTGGAACTGAAATCGGAACGCTCACTGACATTTCCCCTATCTGAAAGTCTGATAAACGCCGGAAAAATGACTAAGTCCAAAAAAAAATTTTTTTCAACTTTTTTCAATTTTACCCTCGTGGGATATATATTCTACCCACACACATTTGGAACTCTCCTGGGGAACCCTCACACATATTATTCCCTCATTTAGTGGATATTTTCACAAAAAAGTGAAATTTTCAAAAATCCAGAAAATTGGCTGAAAACGACTAAATATCAAGGTCTCATTGGGCGAATCGCTCTGGAACTGAAATCGGAACGCTCACTGACATTTCCCCTATCTGAAAGTCTGATAAACGTTGGAAAAATGACTAAGTCCAAAAAAAAATTTTTTTCAACTTTTTTCAATTTTACCCCCGTGGGATATATATTCTACCCACACACATTTGGAACTCTCCTGGGGCACCCTCACACATATTATTTCCTCATTTAGTGGATATTTTCACAAAAAAGTGAAATTTTCAAAAATCCAGAAAATTGGCTGAAAACGACTAAATATCAAGGTCTCATTGGGCGAATCGCTCTGGAACTGAAATCGGAATGCTCACTGACATTTGACCTATCTGAAAGTCTGATAAACGGCGGAAAAATGATTAAGTTCCAAAAAAAATTTTTTTCAACTTTTTTCAATTTTACCCCCGTGGGATATATATTCTACCCACACACATTTGGAACTCTCCTGGGGTACCCTCACACATATCATTCCCTCATTCAGTGGATATTTTCACAAAAAAGTAAAATTTTCAAAAATCCAGAAAATTGGCTGAAAACGACTAAATATCAAGGTCTCATTGGGCGAATCGCTCTGGAACTGAAATCGGAACATTCACTGACATTTGACCTATCTGAAAGTCTGATAAACGCCGGAAAAATGACTATGTCCAAAAAAACAAATTTTTCAACTTTTTTCAATTTTACCCCCGTGGGATATATAATCTACCCACACACATTTGGAACTCTCCTGGGGTACCCTCACACATATTATTCCCTCATTTAGTGGATATTTTCACAAAAAAGTGAAATTTTCAAAATTCAAGAAAATTGGCTGAAAACGACTAAATATCAAGGTCTCATTGGGTGAATCGCTCTGGAACTGAAATCGGAACGCTCACTGACATTTCCCCTATCTGAAAGTCTGATAAACGTTGGAAAAATGACTAAATCCAAAAAAAATTATTTAAAATTTTTTCAATTTTACCCCCCGTGGGATATATATTCTACCCTCACACATTTGGAACTCTCCTGGGTTACCCTCACACATATTATTCCCTCATTTAGTGGATATTTTCACAAAAAAGTGAAATTTTCAAAAATCCAGAAAATTTGCTGAAAACGACTAAATATCAAGGTCTCATTGGGCGAATCGCTCTGGAACTGAAATCGGAACGCTCACTGACATTTCCCCTATCTGAAAGTCTGATAAACAATGGAAAAATGACTAAGTCCAAAAAAAAATTTTTTTCAACTTTTTTCAATTTTACCCCCGTGGGATATATATTCTACCCACACACATTTGGAACTCTCGTGGGTTACCCTCTCACATATTATTCTCTCATTTAGTGGATATTTTCACAAAAAAGTGAAATTTTCAAAATTCAAGAAAATTGGCTGAAAACGACTAAATATCAAGGTCTCATTGGGCGAATCGCTCTGGAACTGAAATCGGAATGCTCACTGACATTTGACCTATCTGAAAGTCTGATAAACGGCGGAAAAATGATTAAGTTCCAAAAAAAATTTTTTTCAACTTTTTTCAATTTTACCCCCGTGGGATATATATTCTACCCACACACATTTGGAACTCTCCTGGGGTACCCTCACACATATCATTCCCTCATTCAGTGGATATTTTCACAAAAAAGTAAAATTTTCAAAAATCCAGAAAATTGGCTGAAAACGACTAAATATCAAGGACTCATTGGGCAAATCGCTCTGGAGCTGAAATCGGAACGCTCACTGACATTTCCCCTATCTGAAAGTCTGATAAACGCCGGAAAAATGACTAAGTCCAAAAAAAAAATTTTTTCAACTTTTTTCAATTTTACCCCCGTGGGATATATATTCTACCCACACACATTTGGAACTCTCCTGGGGTACCCTCACACATATTATTCCCTCATTTGGTAGATATTTTCACAAAAAAGTGAAACTTTCAAAAATACAGAAAATTGGCTGAAAACGACTAAATATCAAGGTCTCATAGGGCGAATCGCTCTGGAACTGAAATCGGAACACTCACTGACATTTCCCCTATCTGAAAGTCGGATAAACGCCGGAAAAATGACTAAGTCCAAAAAAAAATTTTTTTCAACTTTTTTCAATTTTACCCCCGTGGGATATATATTCTACCCACACACATTTGGAACTCTCCTGGGGTACCCTCACACATATTATTCCCTCATTTAGTGGATATTTTCACAAAAAAAGTGAAATTTTCAAAAATCCAGAAAATTGGCTGAAAACGACTAAATATCAAGGTCTCATTGGGCGAATCGCTCTGGAACTGAAATCGGAACGCTCACTGACATTTCCCCTATCTGAAAGTCTGATAAACGTTGGAAAAATGACTCAGTCCAAAAAAAAATTTTTTTCAACTTTTTTCAATTTTACCCCCGTGGGATATATATTCTACCCACACACATTTGGAACTCTCCTGGGGTACCCTCACACATATTATTCCCTCATTTAGTGGATATTTTCACAAAAAAGTGAAATTTTCAAAAATCCAGAAAATTGGCTGAAAACGACTAAATATCAAGGTCTCATTGGGCGAATCTCTCTGGAACTGAAATCGGAATGCTCACTGACATTTCCCCTATCTGAAAGTCTGATAAACGCCGGAAAATTGACTAAGTCCAAAAAAAAATTTTTTTCAACTTTTTTCAATTTTACCCCCGTGGGATATATATTCTACCCACACACATTTGGAACTCTCCTGGGGTACCCTCACACATATTATTCCCTCATTTGGTAGATATTTTCACAAAAAAGTGAAATTTTCAAAAATACAGAAAATTGGCTGAAAACGACTAAATATCAAGGTCTCATAGGGCGAATCGCTCTGGAACTGAAATCGGAACGCTCACTGACATTTCCCCTATCTGAAAGTCTGATAAACGCCGGAAAAATGACTAAGTCCAAAAAAAAATTTTTTTCAACTTTTTTCAATTTTACAGCCGTGGGATATATATTCTACCCACACACATTTGGAACTCTCCTGGGTTACCCTCACACATATTATTCCCTCATTTAGTGGATATTTTCACAAAAAAGTGAAATTTTCAAAAATCCAGAAAATTTGCTGAAAACGACTAAATATCAAGGTCTCATTGGGCGAATCGCTCTGGAACTGAAATCGGAACGCTCACTGACATTTCCCCTATCTGAAAGTCTGATAAACAATGGAAAAATGACTAAGTCCAAAAAAAAATTTTTTTCAACTTTTTTCAATTTTACCCCCGTGGGATATATATTCTACCCACACACATTTGGAACTCTCGTGGGTTACCCTCTCACATATTATTCTCTCATTTAGTGGATATTTTCACAAAAAAGTGAAATTTTCAAAATTCAAGAAAATTGGCTGAAAACGACTAAATATCAAGGTCTCATTGGGCGAATCGCTCTGGAACTGAAATCGGAATGCTCACTGACATTTGACCTATCTGAAAGTCTGATAAACGGCGGAAAAATGATTAAGTTCCAAAAAAAATTTTTTTCAACTTTTTTCAATTTTACCCCCGTGGGATATATATTCTACCCACACACATTTGGAACTCTCCTGGGGTACCCTCACACATATCATTCCCTCATTCAGTGGATATTTTCACAAAAAAGTAAAATTTTCAAAAATCCAGAAAATTGGCTGAAAACGACTAAATATCAAGGACTCATTGGGCAAATCGCTCTGGAGCTGAAATCGGAACGCTCACTGACATTTCCCCTATCTGAAAGTCTGATAAACGCCGGAAAAATGAGTAAGTCCAAAAAAAAAATTTTTTCAACTTTTTTCAATTTTACCCCCGTGGGATATATATTCTATCCACACACATTTGGAACTCTCCTGGGGTACCCTCACACATATTATTCCCTCATTTAGTAGATATTTTCACAAAAAAGTGAAATTTTCAAAAATACAGAAAATTGGCTGAAAACGACTAAATATCAAGGTCTCATAGGGCGAATCGCTCTGGAACTGAAATCGGAACGCTCACTGACATTTCCCCTATCTGAAAGTCTGATAAACGCCGGAAAAATGACTAAGTCCAAAAAAAAATTTTTTTCAACTTTTTTCAATTTTACCCCCGTGGGATATATATTCTACCCACACACATTTGGAACTCTCCTGGGGTACCCTCACACATATTATTCCCTCATTTGGTAGATATTTTCACAAAAAAGTGAAACTTTCAAAAATACAGAAAATTGGCTGAAAACGACTAAATATCAAGGTCTCATAGGGCGAATCGCTCTGGAACTGAAATCGGAACGCTCACTGACATTTCCCCTATCTGAAAGTCGGATAAACGCCGGAAAAATGACTAAGTCCAAAAAAAAATTTTTTTCAACTTTTTTCAATTTTACCCCCGTGGGATATATATTCTACCCACACACATTTGGAACTCTCCTGGGGTACCCTCACACATATTATTCCCTCATTTAGTGGATATTTTCACAAAAAAAGTGAAATTTTCAAAAATCCAGAAAATTGGCTGAAAACGACTAAATATCAAGGTCTCATTGGGCGAATCGCTCTGGAACTGAAATCGGAACGCTCACTGACATTTCCCCTATCTGAAAGTCTGATAAACGTTGGAAAAATGACTCAGTCCAAAAAAAAATTTTTTTCAACTTTTTTCAATTTTACCCCCGTGGGATATATATTCTACCCACACACATTTGGAACTCTCCTGGGGTACCCTCACACATATTATTCCCTCATTTAGTGGATATTTTCACAAAAAAGTGAAATTTTCAAAAATCCAGAAAATTGGCTGAAAACGACTAAATATCAAGGTCTCATTGGGCGAATCTCTCTGGAACTGAAATCGGAATGCTCACTGACATTTCCCCTATCTGAAAGTCTGATAAACGCCGGAAAATTGACTAAGTCCAAAAAAAAATTTTTTTCAACTTTTTTCAATTTTACCCCCGTGGGATATATATTCTACCCACACACATTTGGAACTCTCCTGGGGTACCCTCACACATATTATTCCCTCATTTGGTAGATATTTTCACAAAAAAGTGAAATTTTCAAAAATACAGAAAATTGGCTGAAAACGACTAAATATCAAGGTCTCATAGGGCGAATCGCTCTAGAACTGAAATCGGAACGCTCACTGACATTTCCCCTATCTGAAAGTCTGATAAACGCCGGAAAATTGACTAAGTCCAAAAAAAAATTTTTTTCAACTTTTTTCAATTTTACCCCCGTGGGATATATATTCTACCCACACACATTTGGAACTCTCCTGGGTTACCCTCACACATATTATTCCCTCATTTAGTGGATATTTTCACAAAAAAGTGAAATTTTCAAAAATCCAGAAAATTTGCTGAAAACGACTAAATATCAAGGTCTCATTGGGCGAATCGCTCTGGAACTGAAATCGGAACGCTCACTGACATTTCCCCTATCTGAAAGTCTGATAAACAATGGAAAAATGACTAAGTCCAAAAAAAAATTTTTTTCAACTTTTTTCAATTTTACCCCCGTGGGATATATATTCTACCCACACACATTTGGAACTCTCGTGGGTTACCCTCTCACATATTATTCTCTCATTTAGTGGATATTTTCACAAAAAAGTGAAATTTTCAAAATTCAAGAAAATTGGCTGAAAACGACTAAATATCAAGGTCTCATTGGGCGAATCGCTCTGGAACTGAAATCGGAATGCTCACTGACATTTGACCTATCTGAAAGTCTGATAAACGGCGGAAAAATGATTAAGTTCCAAAAAAAATTTTTTTCAACTTTTTTCAATTTTACCCCCGTGGGATATATATTCTACCCACACACATTTGGAACTCTCCTGGGGTACCCTCACACATATCATTCCCTCATTCAGTGGATATTTTCACAAAAAAGTAAAATTTTCAAAAATCCAGAAAATTGGCTGAAAACGACTAAATATCAAGGACTCATTGGGCAAATCGCTCTGGAGCTGAAATCGGAACGCTCACTGACATTTCCCCTATCTGAAAGTCTGATAAACGCCGGAAAAATGACTAAGTCCAAAAAAAAATTTTTTTCAACTTTTTTCAATTTTACCCCCGTGGGATATATATTCTATCCACACACATTTGGAACTCTCCTGGGGTACCCTCACACATATTATTCCCTCATTTAGTAGATATTTTCACAAAAAAGTGAAATTTTCAAAAATACAGAAAATTGGCTGAAAACGACTAAATATCAAGGTCTCATAGGGCGAATCGCTCTGGAACTGAAATCGGAACGCTCACTGACATTTCCCCTATCTGAAAGTCTGATAAACGCCGGAAAAATGACTAAGTCCAAAAAAAAATTTTTTTCAACTTTTTTCAATTTTACCCCCGTGGGATATATATTCTACCCACACACATTTGGAACTCTCCTGGGTTACCCTCACACATATTATTCCCTCATTTAGTGGATATTTTCACAAAAAAGTGAAATTTTCAAAAATCAAGAAAATTGGCTGAAAACGACTAAATATCAAGGTCTCATTGGGCGAATCGCTCTGGAACTGAAATCGGAACATTCACTGACATTTGACCTATCTGAAAGTCTGATAAACGACGGAAAAATGACTATGTCCAAAAAAACAAATTTTTCAACTTTTTTCAATTTTACCCCCGTGGGATATATAATCTACCCACACACATTTGGAACTCTCCTGGGGTACCCTCACACATATTATTCCCTCATTTAGTGGATATTTTCACAAAAAAGTGAAATTTTCAAAAATCCAGAAAATTGGCTGAAAACGACTAAATATCAAGGTCTCATTGGGCGAATCGCTCTGGAACTGAAATCGGAACGCTCACTGACATTTCCCCTATCTGAAAGTCTGATAAACGTTGGAAAAATGACTCAGTCCAAAAAAAAATTTTTTTCAACTTTTTTCAATTTTACCCCCGTGGGATATATATTCTACCCACACACATTTGGAACTCTCCTGGGGTACCCTCACACATATTATTCCCTCATTTAGTGGATATTTTCACAAAAAAGTGAAATTTTCAAAAATCCAGAAAATTGGCTGAAAACGACTAAATATCAAGGTCTCATTGGGCGAATCTCTCTGGAACTGAAATCGGAATGCTCACTGACATTTCCCCTATCTGAAAGTCTGATAAACGCCGAAAAATTGACTAAGTCCAAAAAAAAATTTTTTTCAACTTTTTTCAATTTTACCCCCGTGGGATATATATTCTACCCACACACATTTGGAACTCTCCTGGGGTACCCTCACACATATTATTCCCTCATTTAGTGGATATTTTCACAAAAAAGTGAAATTTTCAAAAATCCAGAAAATTGGCTGAAAACGACTAAATATCAAGGTCTCATTGGGCGAATCGCTCTGGAACTGAAATCGGAACGCTCACTGACATTTCCCCTATCTGAAAGTCTGATAAACGTTGGAAAAATGACTAAGTCCAAAAAAAATTTTTTTTCAACTTTTTTCAATTTTACAGCCGTGGGATATATATTCTACCCACACACATTTGGAACTCTCCTGGGTTACCCTCACACATATTATTCCCTCATTTAGTGGATATTTTCACAAAAAAGTGAAATTTTCAAAAATCAAGAAAATTGGCTGAAAACGACTAAATATCAAGGTCTCATTGGGCGAATCGCTCTGGAACTGAAATCGGAACATTCACTGACATTTGACCTATCTGAAAGTCTGATAAACGCCGGAAAAATGACTAAGTCCAAAAAAAAATTTTTTTCAACTTTTTTCAATTTTACCCCCGTGGGATATATATTCTATCCACACACATTTGGAACTCTCCTGGGGTACCCTCACACATATTATTCCCTCATTTAGTAGATATTTTCACAAAAAAGTGAAATTTTCAAAAATACAGAAAATTGGCTGAAAACGACTAAATATCAAGGTCTCATAGGGCGAATCGCTCTGGAACTGAAATCGGAACGCTCACTGACATTTCCCCTATCTGAAAGTCTGATAAACGCCGGAAAAATGACTAAGTCCAAAAAAAAATTTTTTTCAACTTTTTTCAATTTTACCCCCGTGGGATATATATTCTACCCACACACATTTGGAACTCTCCTGGGGTACCCTCACACATATTATTCCCTCATTTAGTGGATATTTTCACAAAAAAGTGAAATTTTCAAAAATCCAGAAAATTGGCTGAAAACGACTAAATATCAAGGTCTCATTGGGCGAATCTCTCTGGAACTGAAATCGGAATGCTCACTGACATTTCCCCTATCTGAAAGTCTGATAAACGCCGGAAAATTGACTAAGTCCAAAAAAAAAATTTTTTCAACTTTTTTCAATTTTACCCCCGTGGGATATATATTCTACCCACACACATTTGGAACTCTCCTGGGGTACCCTCACACATATTATTCCCTCATTTAGTGGATATTTTCACAAAAAAGTGAAATTTTCAAAAATCCAGAAAATTGGCTGAAAACGACTAAATATCAAGGTCTCATTGGGCGAATCGCTCTGGAACTGAAATCGGAACGCTCACTGACATTTCCCCTATCTGAAAGTCTGATAAACGTTGGAAAAATGACTAAGTCCAAAAAAAATTTTTTTTCAACTTTTTTCAATTTTACAGCCGTGGGATATATATTCTACCCACACACATTTGGAACTCTCCTGGGTTACCCTCACACATATTATTCCCTCATTTAGTGGATATTTTCACAAAAAAGTGAAATTTTCAAAAATCAAGAAAATTGGCTGAAAACGACTAAATATCAAGGTCTCATTGGGCGAATCGCTCTGGAACTGAAATCGGAACATTCACTGACATTTGACCTATCTGAAAGTCTGATAAACGCCGGAAAAATGACTAAGTCCAAAAAAAAATTTTTTTCAACTTTTTTCAATTTTACCCCCGTGGGATATATATTCTATCCACACACATTTGGAACTCTCCTGGGGTACCCTCACACATATTATTCCCTCATTTAGTAGATATTTTCACAAAAAAGTGAAATTTTCAAAAATACAGAAAATTGGCTGAAAACGACTAAATATCAAGGTCTCATAGGGCGAATCGCTCTGGAACTGAAATCGGAACGCTCACTGACATTTCCCCTATCTGAAAGTCTGATAAACGCCGGAAAAATGACTAAGTCCAAAAAAAAATTTTTTTCAACTTTTTTCAATTTTACCCCCGTGGGATATATATTCTACCCACACACATTTGGAACTCTCCTGGGGTACCCTCACACATATTATTCCCTCATTTAGTGGATATTTTCACAAAAAAGTGAAATTTTCAAAAATCCAGAAAATTGGCTGAAAACGACTAAATATCAAGGTCTCATTGGGCGAATCTCTCTGGAACTGAAATCGGAATGCTCACTGACATTTCCCCTATCTGAAAGTCTGATAAACGCCGGAAAATTGACTAAGTCCAAAAAAAAAATTTTTTCAACTTTTTTCAATTTTACCCCCGTGGGATATATATTCTACCCACACACATTTGGAACTCTCCTGGGGTACCCTCACACATATTATTCCCTCATTTAGTGGATATTTTCACAAAAAAGTGAAATTTTCAAAAATCCAGAAAATTGGCTGAAAACGACTAAATATCAAGGTCTCATTGGGCGAATCGCTCTGGAACTGAAATCGGAACGCTCACTGACATTTCCCCTATCTGAAAGTCTGATAAACGTTGGAAAAATGACTAAGTCCAAAAAAAAATTTTTTTCAACTTTTTTCAATTTTACAGCCGTGGGATATATATTCTACCCACACACATTTGGAACTCTCCTGGGTTACCCTCACACATATTATTCCCTCATTTAGTGGATATTTTCACAAAAAAGTGAAATTTTCAAAAATCAAGAAAATTGGCTGAAAACGACTAAATATCAAGGTCTCATTGGGCGAATCGCTCTGGAACTGAAATTGGAACGCTCACTGACATTTCCCCTATCTGAAAGTCTGATAAACGTTGGAAAAATGACTAAGTCCAAAAAAAAATTTTTTTCAACTTTTTTCAATTTTACCCCCGTGGGATATATATTCTACCCACACACATTTGGAACTCTCGTGGGTTACCCTCACACATATTATTCCCTCATTTAGTGGATATTTTCACAAAAAAGTGAAATTTTCAAAAATCCAGAAAATTTTGCTGAAAACGACTAAATGTCAAGGAATCATTGGGCGAATCGCTCTGGAACTGAAATCGGAACGCTCACTGACATTTCCCCTATCTGAAAGTCTGATAAACGTTGGAAAAATGACTAAGTCCAAAAACAAATTTTTTTCAACTTTTTTCAATTTTACAGCCGTGGGATATATATTCTACCCACACACATTTGGAACTCTCCTGGGTTACCCTCACACATATTATTCCCTCATTTAGTGGATATTTTCACAAAAAAGTGAAATTTTCAAAAATCAAGAAAATTGGCTGAAAACGAATAAATATCAAGGTCTCATTGGGCGAATCGCTCTGGAACTGAAATCGGAACATTCACTGACATTTGACCTATCTGAAAGTCTGATAAACGACGGAAAAATGACTATGTCCAAAAAAACAAATTTTTCAACTTTTTTCAATTTTACCCCCGTGGGATATATAATCTACCCACACACATTTGGAACTCTCCTGGGGTACCCTCACACATATTATTCCCTCATTTAGTGGATATTTTCACAAAAAAGTGAAATTTTCAAAAATCCAGAAAATTGGCTGAAAACGACTAAATATCAAGGTCTCATTGGGCGAATCGCTCTGGAACTGAAATCGGAACGCTCACTGACATTTCCCCTATCTGAAAGTCTGATAAACGTTGGAAAAATGACTCAGTCCAAAAAAAAATTTTTTTCAACTTTTTTCAATTTTACCCCCGTGGGATATATATTCTACCCACACACATTTGGAACTCTCCTGGGGTACCCTCACACATATTATTCCCTCATTTAGTGGATATTTTCACAAAAAAGTGAAATTTTCAAAAATCCAGAAAATTGGCTGAAAACGACTAAATATCAAGGTCTCATTGGGCGAATCTCTCTGGAACTGAAATCGGAATGCTCACTGACATTTCCCCTATCTGAAAGTCTGATAAACGCCGAAAAATTGACTAAGTCCAAAAAAAAATTTTTTTCAACTTTTTTCAATTTTACCCCCGTGGGATATATATTCTACCCACACACATTTGGAACTCTCCTGGGGTACCCTCACACATATTATTCCCTCATTTAGTGGATATTTTCACAAAAAAGTGAAATTTTCAAAAATCCAGAAAATTGGCTGAAAACGACTAAATATCAAGGTCTCATTGGGCGAATCGCTCTGGAACTGAAATCGGAACGCTCACTGACATTTCCCCTATCTGAAAGTCTGATAAACGTTGGAAAAATGACTAAGTCCAAAAAAAATTTTTTTTCAACTTTTTTCAATTTTACAGCCGTGGGATATATATTCTACCCACACACATTTGGAACTCTCCTGGGTTACCCTCACACATATTATTCCCTCATTTAGTGGATATTTTCACAAAAAAGTGAAATTTTCAAAAATCAAGAAAATTGGCTGAAAACGACTAAATATCAAGGTCTCATTGGGCGAATCGCTCTGGAACTGAAATCGGAACATTCACTGACATTTGACCTATCTGAAAGTCTGATAAACGACGGAAAAATGACTATGTCCAAAAAAACAAATTTTTCAACTTTTTTCAATTTTACCCCCGTGGGATATATAATCTACCCACACACATTTGGAACTCTCCTGGGGTACCCTCACACATATTATTCCCTCATTTAGTGGATATTTTCACAAAAAAGTGAAATTTTCAAAAATCCAGAAAATTGGCTGAAAACGACTAAATATCAAGGTCTCATTGGGCGAATCGCTCTGGAACTGAAATCGGAACGCTCACTGACATTTCCCCTATCTGAAAGTCTGATAAACGTTGGAAAAATGACTCAGTCCAAAAAAAAATTTTTTTCAACTTTTTTCAATTTTACCCCCGTGGGATATATATTCTACCCACACACATTTGGAACTCTCCTGGGGTACCCTCACACATATTATTCCCTCATTTAGTGGATATTTTCACAAAAAAGTGAAATTTTCAAAAATCCAGAAAATTGGCTGAAAACGACTAAATATCAAGGTCTCATTGGGCGAATCTCTCTGGAACTGAAATCGGAATGCTCACTGACATTTCCCCTATCTGAAAGTCTGATAAACGCCGGAAAATTGACTAAGTCCAAAAAAAAATTTTTTTCAACTTTTTTCAATTTTACCCCCGTGGGATATATATTCTACCCACACACATTTGGAACTCTCCTGGGGTACCCTCACACATATTATTCCCTCATTTAGTGGATATTTTCACAAAAAAGTGAAATTTTCAAAAATCAAGAAAATTGGCTGAAAACGACTAAATATCAAGGTCTCATTGGGCGAATCGCTCTGGAACTGAAATCGGAACATTCACTGACATTTGACCTATCTGAAAGTCTGATAAACGACGGAAAAATGACTATGTCCAAAAAAACAAATTTTTCAACTTTTTTCAATTTTACCCCCGTGGGATATATATTCTACCCACACACATTTGGAACTCTCCTGGGGTACCCTCACACATATTATTCCCTCATTTAGTGGATATTTTCACAAAAAAGTGAAATTTTCAAAACTCCAGAAAATTGGCTGAAAACGACTAAATATCAAGGTCTCATTGGGCGAATCGCTCTGGAACTGAAATTGGAACGCTCACTGACATTTCCCCTATCTGAAAGTCTGATAAACGTTGGAAAAATGACTAAGTCCAAAAAAAAATTTTTTTCAACTTTTTTCAATTTTACCCCCGTGGGATATATATTCTACCCACACACATTTGGAACTCTCGTGGGTTACCCTCACACATATTATTCCCTCATTTAGTGGATATTTTCACAAAAAAGTGAAATTTTCAAAAATCCAGAAAATTGGCTGAAAACGACTAAATGTCAAGGAATCATTGGGCGAATCGCTCTGGAACTGAAATCGGAACGCTCACTGACATTTCCCCTATCTGAAAGTCTGATAAACGTTGGAAAAATGACTAAGTCCAAAAACAAATTTTTTTCAACTTTTTTCAATTTTACAGCCGTGGGATATATATTCTACCCACACACATTTGGAACTCTCCTGGGTTACCCTCACACATATTATTCCCTCATTTAGTGGATATTTTCACAAAAAAGTGAAATTTTCAAAAATCAAGAAAATTGGCTGAAAACGACTAAATATCAAGGTCTCATTGGGCGAATCGCTCTGGAACTGAAATCGGAACATTCACTGACATTTGACCTATCTGAAAGTCTGATAAACGACGGAAAAAAGACTATGTCCAAAAAAACAAATGTTTCAACTTTTTTCAATTTTACCCCCGTGGGATATATAATCTACCCACACACATTTGGAACTCTCCTGGGGTACCCTCACACATATTATTCCCTCATTTAGTGGATATTTTCACAAAAAAGTGAAATTTTCAAAAATCCAGAAAATTGGCTGAAAACGACTAAATATCAAGGTCTCATTGGGCGAATCGCTCTGGAACTGAAATCGGAACGCTCACTGACATTTCCCCTATCTGAAAGTCTGATAAACGCCGGAAAATTGACTAAGTCCAAAAAAAAATTTTTTTCAACTTTTTTCAATTTTACCCCCGTGGGATATATATTCTACCCACACACATTTGGAACTCTCCTGGGGTACCCTCACACATATTATTCCCTCATTTAGTGGATATTTTCACAAAAAAGTGAAATTTTCAAAAATCCAGAAAATTGGCTGAAAACGACTAAATATCAAGGTCTCATTGGGCGAATCGCTCTGGAACTGAAATCGGAACGCTCACTGACATTTCCCCTATCTGAAAGTCTGATAAACGTTGGAAAAATGACTAAGTCCAAAAAAAAATTTTTTTCAACTTTTTTCAATTTTACAGCCGTGGGATATATATTCTACCCACACACATTTGGAACTCTCCTGGGTTACCCTCACACATATTATTCCCTCATTTAGTGGATATTTTCACAAAAAAGTGAAATTTTCAAAAATCAAGAAAATTGGCTGAAAACGACTAAATATCAAGGTCTCATTGGGCGAATCGCTCTGGAACTGAAATCGGAACATTCACTGACATTTGACCTATCTGAAAGTCTGATAAACGACGGAAAAATGACTATGTCCAAAAAAACAAATTTTTCAACTTTTTTCAATTTTACCCCCGTGGGATATATAATCTACCCACACACATTTGGAACTCTCCTGGGGTACCCTCACACATATTATTCCCTCATTTAGTGGATATTTTCACAAAAAAGTGAAATTTTCAAAAATCCAGAAAATTGGCTGAAAACGACTAAATATCAAGGTCTCATTGGGCGAATCGCTCTGGAACTGAAATCGGAACGCTCACTGACATTTCCCCTATCTGAAAGTCTGATAAACGTTGGAAAAATGACTCAGTCCAAAAAAAAATTTTTTTCAACTTTTTTCAATTTTACCCCCGTGGGATATATATTCTACCCACACACATTTGGAACTCTCCTGGGGTACCCTCACACATATTATTCCCTCATTTAGTGGATATTTTCACAAAAAAGTGAAATTTTCAAAAATCCAGAAAATTGGCTGAAAACGACTAAATATCAAGGTCTCATTGGGCGAATCTCTCTGGAACTGAAATCGGAATGCTCACTGACATTTCCCCTATCTGAAAGTCTGATAAACGCCGGAAAATTGACTAAGTCCAAAAAAAAATTTTTTTCAACTTTTTTCAATTTTACCCCCGTGGGATATATATTCTACCCACACACATTTGGAACTCTCCTGGGGTACCCTCACACATATTATTCCCTCATTTAGTGGATATTTTCACAAAAAAGTGAAATTTTCAAAAATCCAGAAAATTGGCTGAAAACGACTAAATATCAAGGTCTCATTGAGCGAATCTCTCTGGAACTGAAATCGGAATGCTCACTGACATTTCCCCTATCTGAAAGTCTGATAAACGCCGGAAAATTGACTAAGTCCAAAAAAAAATTTTTTTCAACTTTTTTCAATTTTACCCCCGTGGGATATATATTCTACCCACACACATTTGGAACTCTCCTGGGGTACCCTCACACATATTATTCCCTCATTTAGTGGATATTTTCACAAAAAAGTGAAATTTTCAAAAATCCAGAAAATTGGCTGAAAACGACTAAATATCAAGGTCTCATTGGGCGAATCTCTCTGGAACTGAAATCGGAATGCTCACTGAGATTTCCCCTATCTGAAAGTCTGATAAACGCCGGAAAATTGACTAAGTCCAAAAAAAAATTTTTTTCAACTTTTTTCAATTTTACCCCCGTGGGATATATATTCTACCCACACACATTTGGAACTCTCCTGGGGTACCCTCACACATATTATTCCCTCATTTAGTGGATATTTTCACAAAAAAGTGAAATTTTCAAAAATCCAGAAAATTGGCTGAAAACGACTAAATATCAAGGTCTCATTGGGCGAATCGCTCTGGAACTGAAATCGGAACGCTCACTGACATTTCCCCTATCTGAAAGTCTGATAAACGTTGGAAAAATGACTAAGTCCAAAAAAAAATTTTTTTCAACTTTTTTCAATTTTACAGCCGTGGGATATATATTCTACCCACACACATTTGGAACTCTCCTGGGTTACCCTCACACATATTATTCCCTCATTTAGTGGATATTTTCACAAAAAAGTGAAATTTTCAAAAATCAAGAAAATTGGCTGAAAACGACTAAATATCAAGGTCTCATTGGGCGAATCGCTCTGGAACTGAAATCGGAACATTCACTGACATTTGACCTATCTGAAAGTCTGATAAACGACGGAAAAATGACTATGTCCAAAAAAACAAATTTTTCAACTTTTTTCAATTTTACCCCCGTGGGATATATATTCTACCCACACACATTTGGAACTCTCCTGGGGTACCCTCACACATATTATTCCCTCATTTAGTGGATATTTTCACAAAAAAGTGAAATTTTCAAAACTCCAGAAAATTGGCTGAAAACGACTAAATGTCAAGGAATCATTGGGCGAATCGCTCTGGAACTGAAATCGGAACGCTCACTGACATTTCCCCTATCTGAAAGTCTGATAAACGTTGGAAAAATGACTAAGTCCAAAAACAAATTTTTTTCAACTTTTTTCAATTTTACAGCCGTGGGATATATATTCTACCCACACACATTTGGAACTCTCCTGGGTTACCCTCACACATATTATTCCCTCATTTAGTGGATATTTTCACAAAAAAGTGAAATTTTCAAAAATCAAGAAAATTGGCTGAAAACGACTAAATATCAAGGTCTCATTGGGCGAATCGCTCTGGAACTGAAATCGGAACATTCACTGACATTTGACCTATCTGAAAGTCTGATAAACGACGGAAAAAAGACTATGTCCAAAAAAACAAATTTTTCAACTTTTTTCAATTTTACCCCCGTGGGATATATAATCTACCCACACACATTTGGAACTCTCCTGGGGTACCCTCACACATATTATTCCCTCATTTAGTGGATATTTTCACAAAAAAGTGAAATTTTCAAAAATCCAGAAAATTGGCTGAAAACGACTAAATATCAAGGTCTCATTGGGCGAATCGCTCTGGAACTGAAATCGGAACGCTCACTGACATTTCCCCTATCTGAAAGTCTGATAAACGTTGGAAAAATGACTAAGTCCAAAAAAAAATTTTTTTCAACTTTTTTCAATTTTACCCCCGTGGGATATATATTCTACCCACACACATTTGGAACTCTCCTGGGGTACCCTCACACATATTATTCCCTCATTTAGTAGATATTTTCACAAAAAAGTGAAATTTTCAAAAATACAGAAAATTGGCTGAAAACGACTAAATATCAAGGTCTCATAGGGCGAATCGTTCTGGAACTGAAATCGGAACGCTCACTGACATTTCCCCTATCTGAAAGTCTGATAAACGCCGGAAAAATGACTAAGTCCAAAAAAAATTTTTTTTCAACTTTTTTCAATTTTACCCCCGTGGGATATATATTCTACCCACACACATTTGGAACTCTCCTGGGGTACCCTCACACATATTATTCCCTCATTTAGTGGATATTTTCACAAAAAAAGTGAAATTTTCAAAAATCCAGAAAATTGGCTGAAAACGACTAAATATCAAGGTCTCATTGGGCGAATCGCTCTGGAACTGAAATCGGAACGCTCACTGACATTTCCCCTATCTGAAAGTCTGATAAACGTTGGAAAAATGACTAAGTCCAAAAAAAAATTTTTTTCAACTTTTTTCAATTTTACAGCCGTGGGATATATATTCTACCCACACACATTTGGAACTCTCCTGGGTTACCCTCACACATATTATTCCCTCATTTAGTGGATATTTTCACAAAAAAGTGAAATTTTCAAAAATCCAGAAAATTGGCTGAAAACGACTAAATGTCAAGGAATCATTGGGCGAATCGCTCTGGAACTGAAATCGGAACGCTCACTGACATTTCCCCTATCTGAAAGTCTGACAAACGTTGGAAAAATGACTAAGTCCAAAAACAAATTATTTTCAACTTTTTTCAATTTTACAGCCGTGGGATATATATTCTACCCACACACATTTGGAACTCTCCTGGGGTACCCTCACACATATTATTCCCTCATTTAGTGGATATTTTCACAAAAAAGTGAAATTTTCAAAAATCCAGAAAATTGGCTGAAAACGACTAAATATCAAGGTCTCATTTGACGAATCGCTCTGGAACTGAAATCGGAACGCTCACTGACATTTCCCCTATCTGAAAGTCTGATGAACGTTGGAAAAATGACTAAGTCCAAAAAAAAATTTTTTTCAACTTTTTTCAATTTTACAGCCGTGGGATATATATTCTACCCACACACATTTGGAACTCTCCTGGGTTACCCTCACACATATTATTCCCTCATTTAGTGGATATTTTCACAAAAAAGTGAAATTTTCAAAAATCAAGAAAATTGGCTGAAAACGACTAAATATCAAGGTCTCATTGGGCGAATCGCTCTGGAACTGAAATCGGAACATTCACTGACATTTGACCTATCTGAAAGTCTGATAAACGACGGAAAAATGACTATGTCCAAAAAAAAAAATTTTTCAACTTTTTTCAATTTTACCCCCGTGGGATATATATTCTACCCACACACATTTGGAACTCTCGTGGGTTACCCTCACACATATTATTCCCTCATTTAGTGGATATTTTCACAAAAAAGTGAAATTTTCAAAAATCCAGAAAATTGGCTGAAAACGACTAAATGTCAAGGAATCATTGGGCGAATCGCTCTGGAACTGAAATCGGAACGCTCACTGACATTTCCCCTATCTGAAAGTCTGATAAACGTTGGAAAAATGACTAAGTCCAAAAACAAATTTTTTTCAACTTTTTTCAATTTTACAGCCGTGGGATATATATTCTACCCACACACATTTGGAACTCTCCTGGGTTACCCTCACACATATTATTCCCTCATTTAGTGGATATTTTTGACAAAAAAGTGAAATTTTCAAAAATCAAGAAAATTGGCTGAAAACGACTAAATATCAAGGTCTCATTGGGCGAATCGCTCTGGAACTGAAATCGGAACATTCACTGACATTTGACCTATCTGAAAGTCTGATAAACGACAGAAAAATGACTATGTCCAAAAAAACAAATTTTTCAACTTTTTTCAATTTTACCCCCGTGGGATATATAATCTACCCACACACATTTGGAACTCTCCTGGGGTACCCTCACACATATTATTCCCTCATTTAGTGGATATTTTCACAAAAAAGTGAAATTTTCAAAAATCCAGAAAATTGGCTGAAAACGACTAAATATCAAGGTCTCATTGGGCGAATCGCTCTGGAACTGAAATCGGAACGCTCACTGACATTTCCCCTATCTGAAAGTCTGATAAACGTTGGAAAAATGACTAAGTCCAAAAAAAAATTTTTTTCAACTTTTTTCAATTTTACCCCCGTGGGATATATATTCTACCCACACACATTTGGAACTCTCGTGGGTTACCCTCACACATATTATTCCCTCATTTAGTGGATATTTTCACAAAAAAGTGAAATTTTCAAAATTCAAGAAAATTGGCTGAAAACGACTAAATATCAAGGTCTCATTGGGTGAATCGCTCTGGTACTGAAATCGGAACGCTCACTGACATTTCCCCTATCTGAAAGTCTGATAAACGTTGGAAAAATGACTAAGTCCAAAAAAAATTATTTAAAATTTTTTCAATTTTACCCCCGTGGGATATATATTCTACCCTCACACATTTGGAACTCTCCTGGGTTACCCTCACACATATTATTCTCTCATTTAGTGGATATTTTCACAAAAAAGTGAAATTTTCAAAAATCCAGAAAATTTGCTGAAAACGACTAAATATCAAGGTCTCATTGGGCGAATCGCTCTGGAACTGAAATCGGAACATTCACTGACATTTGACCTATCTGAAAGTCTGATAAACGACAGAAAAATGACTATGTCCAAAAAAACAAATTTTTCAACTTTTTTCAATTTTACCCCCGTGGGATATATAATCTACCCACACACATTTGGAACTCTCCTGGGGTACCCTCACACATATTATTCCCTCATTTAGTGGATATTTTCACAAAAAAGTGAAATTTTCAAAAATCCAGAAAATTGGCTGAAAACGACTAAATATCAAGGTCTCATTGGGCGAATCGCTCTGGAACTGAAATCGGAACGCTCACTGACATTTCCCCTATCTGAAAGTCTGATAAACGTTGGAAAAATGACTAAGTCCAAAAAAAAATTTTTTTCAACTTTTTTCAATTTTACCCCCGTGGGATATATATTCTACCCACACACATTTGGAACTCTCGTGGGTTACCCTCACACATATTATTCCCTCATTTAGTGGATATTTTCACAAAAAAGTGAAATTTTCAAAATTCAAGAAAATTGGCTGAAAACGACTAAATATCAAGGTCTCATTGGGTGAATCGCTCTGGTACTGAAATCGGAACGCTCACTGACATTTCCCCTATCTGAAAGTCTGATAAACGTTGGAAAAATGACTAAGTCCAAAAAAAATTATTTAAAATTTTTTCAATTTTACCCCCGTGGGATATATATTCTACCCTCACACATTTGGAACTCTCCTGGGTTACCCTCACACATATTATTCTCTCATTTAGTGGATATTTTCACAAAAAAGTGAAATTTTCAAAAATCCAGAAAATTTGCTGAAAACGACTAAATATCAAGGTCTCATTGGGCGAATCGCTCTGGAACTGAAATCGGAACGCTCACTGACATTTCCCCTATCTGAAAGTCTGATAAACAATGGAAAAATGACTAAGTCCAAAAAAAAATTTTTTTCAACTTTTTTCAATTTTACAGCCGTGGGATATATATTCTACCCACACACATTTGGAACTCTCGTGGGTTACCCTCACACATATTATTCTCTCATTTAGTGGATATTTTCACAAAAAAGTGAAATTTTCAAAATTCAAGAAAATTGTCTGAAAACGACTAAATATCAAGGTCTCATTGGGCGAATCACTCTGGAACTGAAATCGGAATGCTCACTGACATTTGACCTATCTGAAAGTCTGATAAACGGCGGAAAAATGATTAAGTTCCAAAAAAAATTTTTTTCAACTTTTTTCAATTTTACCCCCGTGGGATATATATTCTACCCACACACATTTGGAACTCTCCTGGGGTACCCTCACACATATCATTCCCTCATTCAGTGGATATTTTCACTAAAAAGTAAAATTTTCAAAAATCCAGAAAATTGGCTGAAAACGACTAAATATCAAGGACTCATTGGGCAAATCGCTCTGGAACTGAAATCGGAACGCTCACTGACATTTCCCCTATTTGAAAGTCTGATAAACGCCGGAAAAATGACTAAGTCCAAAAAAAAATTTTTTTCAACTTTTTTCAATTTTACCCCCGTGGGATATATATTCTACCCACACACATTTGGAACTCTCCTGGGGTACCCTCACACATATTATTCCCTCATTTAGTAGATATTTTCACAAAAAAGTGAAATTTTCAAAAATACAGAAAATTGGCTGAAAACGACTAAATATCAAGGTCTCATTGGGCGAATCGCTCTGGAACTGAAATCGGAACGCTCACTGACATTTCCCCTATCTGAAAGTCTGATAAACGCTGGAAAAATGACTAAGTCCAAAAAAAAATTTTTTTCAACTTTTTTCAATTTTACCCCCGTGGGATATATATTCTACCCACACACATTTGGAACTCTCCTGGGGTACCCTCACACATATTATTCCCTCATTTAGTGGATATTTTCACAAAAAAGTGAAATTTTCAAAAATCCTGAAAATTGGCTGAAAACGACTAAATATCAAGGTCTCATTGGGCGAATCTCTCTGGAACTGAAATCGGAATGCTCACTGACATTTCCCCTATCTGAAAGTCTGATAAACGCCGGAAAAATGACTAAGTCCAAAAAAAAATTTTTTTCAACTTTTTTCAATTTTACCCCCGTGGGATATATATTCTACCCACACACATTTGGAACTCTCCTGGGGTACCCTCACACATATTATTCCCTCATTTAGTGGATATTTTCACAAAAAAGTGAAATTTTCAAAAATCCAGAAAATTGGCTGAAAACGACTAAATATCAAGGTCTCATAGGGCGAATCGCTCTGGAACTGAAATCGGAACGCTCACTGACATTTCCCCTATCTGAAAGTCTGATAAACGTTGGAAAAATGACTAAGTCCAAAAACAAATTTTTTTCAACTTTTTTCAATTTTACAGCCGTGGGATATATATTCTACCCACACACATTTGGAACTCTCCTGGGTTACCCTCACACATATTATTCCCTCATTTAGTGGATATTTTCACAAAAAAGTGAAATTTTCAAAAATCAAGAAAATTGGCTGAAAACGACTAAATATCAAGGTCTCATTGGGCGAATCGCTCTGGAACTGAAATCGGAACATTCACTGACATTTGACCTATCTGAAAGTCTGATAAACGACGGAAAAATGACTATGTCCAAAAAAACAAATTTTTCAACTTTTTTCAATTTTACCCCCGTGGGATATATAATCTACCCACACACATTTGGAACTCTCCTGGGGTACCCTCACACATATTATTCCCTCATTTAGTGGATATTTTCACAAAAAAGTGAAATTTTCAAAAATCCAGAAAATTGGCTGAAAACGACTAAATATCAAGGTCTCATTGGGCGAATCGCTCTGGAACTGAAATCGGAACGCTCACTGACATTTCCCCTATCTGAAAGTCTGATAAACGTTGGAAAAATGACTAAGTCCAAAAAAAAATTTTTTTCAACTTTTTTCAATTTTACCCCCGTGGGATATATATTCTACCCACACACATTTGGAACTCTCGTGGGTTACCCTCACACATATTATTCCCTCATTTAGTGGATATTTTCACAAAAAAGTGAAATTTTCAAAATTCAAGAAAATTGGCTGAAAACGACTAAATATCAAGGTCTCATTGGGTGAATCGCTCTGGTACTGAAATCGGAACGCTCACTGACATTTCCCCTATCTGAAAGTCTGATAAACGTTGGAAAAATGACTAAGTCCAAAAAAAATTATTTAAATTTTTTTCAATTTTACCCCCGTGGGATATATATTCTACCCTCACAAAAAAGTGAAATTTTGAAAAATCCAGAAAATTGGCTGAAAACGACAAAATATCAAGGTCTCATTGGGCGAATCGCTCTGGAACTGAAATTGGAACGCTCACTGACATTTCCCCTATCTGAAAGTCTGATAAACGTTGGAAAAATGACTAAGTCCAAAAAAACAAATTTTTCAACTTTTTTCAATTTTACCCCCGTGGGATATATAATCTACCCACACACATTTGGAACTCTCCTGGGGTACCCTCACACATATTATTCCCTCATTTAGTGGATATTTTCACAAAAAAGTGAAATTTTCAAAAATCCAGAAAATTGGCTGAAAACGACTAAATATCAAGGTCTCATTGGGCGAATCGCTCTGGAACTGAAATCGGAACGCTCACTGACATTTCCCCTATCTGAAAGTCTGATAAACGTTGGAAAAATGACTAAGTCCAAAAAAAAATTTTTTTCAACTTTTTTCAATTTTACCCCCGTGGGATATATATTCTACCCACACACATTTGGAACTCTCGTGGGTTACCCTCACACATATTATTCCCTCATTTAGTGGATATTTTCACAAAAAAGTGAAATTTTCAAAATTCAAGAAAATTGGCTGAAAACGACTAAATATCAAGGTCTCATTGGGTGAATCGCTCTGGTACTGAAATCGGAATGCTCACTGACATTTCCCCCATCTGAAAGTCTGATAAACGTTGGAAAAATGACTAAGTCCAAAAAAAATTATTTAAATTTTTTTCAATTTTACCCCCGTGGGATATATATTCTACCCTCACACATTTGGAACGTTCCTGGGTTACCCTCACACATATTATTCCCTCATTTAGTGGATATTTTCACAAAAAAGTGAAATTTTCAAAAATCCAGAAAATTTGCTGAAAACGACTAAATATCAAGGTCTCATTGGGCGAATCGCTCTGGAACTGAAATCGGAACGCTCACTGACATTTCCCCTATCTGAAAGTCTGATAAACAATGGAAAAATGACTAAGTCCAAAAAAAAATTTTTTTCAACTTTTTTCAATTTTACAGCCGTGGGATATATATTCTACCCACACACATTTGGAACTCTCGTGGGTTACCCTCACACATATTATTCTCTCATTTAGTGGATATTTTCACAAAAAAGTGAAATTTTCAAAATTCAAGAAAATTGTCTGAAAACGACTAAATATCAAGGTCTCATTGGGCGAATCACTCTGGAACTGAAATCGGAATGCTCACTGACATTTGACCTATCTGAAAGTCTGATAAACGGCGGAAAAATGATTAAGTTCCAAAAAAAATTTTTTTCAACTTTTTTCAATTTTACCCCCGTGGGATATATATTCTACCCACACACATTTGGAACTCTCCTGGGGTACCCTCACACATATCATTCCCTCATTCAGTGGATATTTTCACAAAAAAGTAAAATTTTCAAAAATCCAGAAAATTGGCTGAAAACGACTAAATATCAAGGACTCATTGGGCAAATCGCTCTGGAACTGAAATCGGAACGCTCACTGACATTTCCCCTATCTGAAAGTCTGATAAACGCCGGAAAAATGACTAAGTCCAAAAAAAAATTTTTTTCAACTTTTTTCAATTTTACCCCCGTGGGATATATATTCTACCCACACACATTTGGAACTCTCCTGGGGTACCCTCACACATATTATTCCCTCATTTAGTAGATATTTTCACAAAAAAGTGAAATTTTCAAAAATCAAGAAAATTGGCTGAAAACGACTAAATATCAAGGTCTCATTGGGCGAATCGCTCTGGAACTGAAATCGGAACGCTCACTGACATTTCCCCTATCTGAAAGTCTGATAAACGCTGGAAAAATGACTAAGTCCAAAAAAAAATTTTTTTCAACTTTTTTCAATATTACCCCCGTGGGATATATATTCTACCCACACACATTTGGAACTCTCCTGGGGTACCCTCACACATATTATTCCCTCATTTAGTGGATATTTTCACAAAAAAGTGAAATTTTCAAAAATCCTGAAAATTGGCTGAAAACGACTAAATATCAAGGTCTCATTGGGCGAATCTCTCTGGAACTGAAATCGGAATGCTCACTGACATTTCCCCTATCTGAAAGTCTGATAAACGCCGGAAAAATGACTAAGTCCAAAAAAAAATTTTTTTCAACTTTTTTCAATTTTACCCCCGTGGGATATATATTCTACCCACACACATTTGGAACTCTCCTGGGGTACCCTCACACATATTATTCCCTCATTTAGTGGATATTTTCACAAAAAAGTGAAATTTTCAAAAATCCAGAAAATTGGCTGAAAACGACTAACTATCATGGCCTCATTGGGCGAATCGCTCTGGAACTGAAATCGGAACGCTCACTGACATTTCCCCTATCTGAAAGTCTGATAAACAATGGAAAAATGACTAAGTCCAAAAAAAAATTTTTTTCAACTTTTTTCAATTTTACCCCCGTGGGATATATATTTTACCCACACACATTTGGAACTCTCGTGGGTTACCCTCACACATATTATTCCCTCATTTAGTGGATATTTTCACAAAAAAGTGAAATTTTCAAAATTCAAGAAAATTGGCTGAAAACGACTAAATATCAAGGTCTCATTGGGTGAATCGCTCTGGAACTGAAATCGGAACGCTCACTGACATTTCCCCTATCTGAAAGTCTGATAAACGTTGGAAAAATGACTAAGTCCAAAAAAAATTATTTAAAATTTTTTCAATTTTACCCCCGTGGGATATATATTCTACCCTCACACATTTGGAACTCTCCTGGGTTACCCTCACACATATTATTCCCTCATTTAGTGGATATTTTCACAAAAAAGTGAAATTTTCAAAAATCCAGAAAATTTGCTGAAAACGACTAAATATCAAGGTCTCATTGGGCGAATCGCTCTGGAACTGAAATCGGAACGCTCACTGACATTTCCCCTATCTGAAAGTCTGATAAACAATGGAAAAATGACTAAGTCCAAAAAAAAATTTTTTTCAACTTTTTTCAATTTTACCCCCGTGGGATATATATTCTACCCACACACATTTGGAACTCTCGTGGGTTACCCACACACATATTATTCTCTCATTTAGTGGATATTTTCACAAAAAAGTGAAATTTTCAAAATTCAAGAAAATTGGCTGAAAACGACTAAATATCAAGGTCTCATTGGGCGAATCGCTCTGGAACTGAAATCGGAATGCTCACTGACATTTGACCTATCTGAAAGTCTGATAAACGGCTGAAAAATGATTAAGTTCAAAAAAAAATTTTTTTCAACTTTTTTCAATTTTACCCCCGTGGGATATATATTCTACCCACACACATTTGGAACTCTCCTGGGGTACCCTCACACATATTATTCCCTCATTTAGTGGATATTTTCACAAAAAAGTGAAATTTTCCAAAATCCAGAAAATTGGCTGAAAACGACTAAATATCAAGGTCTCATTGGGCGAATCTCTCTGGAACTGAAATCGGAATGCTCACTGACATTTCCCCTATCTGAAAGTCTGATGAACGTTGGAAAAATGACTAAGTCCAAAAAAAAATTTTTTTCAACTTTTTTCAATTTTACAGCCGTGGGATATATATTCTACCCACACACATTTGGAACTCTCCTGGGTTACCCTCACACATATTATTCCCTCATTTAGTGGATATTTTCACAAAAAAGTGAAATTTTCAAAAATCAAGAAAATTGGCTGAAAACGACTAAATATCAAGGTCTCATTGGGCGAATCGCTCTGGAACTGAAATCGGAACATTCACTGACATTTGACCTATCTGAAAGTCTGATAAACGGCGGAAAAATGACTATGTCCAAAAAAAAAAATTTTTCAACTTTTTTCAATTTTACCCCCGTGGGATATATATTCTACCCACACACATTTGGAACTCTCGTGGGTTACCCTCACACATATTATTCCCTCATTTAGTGGATATTTTCACAAAAAAGTGAAATTTTCAAAAATCCAGAAAATTGGCTGAAAACGACTAAATGTCAAGGAATCATTGGGCGAATCGCTCTGGAACTGAAATCGGAACGCTCACTGACATTTCCCCTATCTGAAAGTCTGATAAACGTTGGAAAAATGACTAAGTCCAAAAACAAATTTTTTTCAACTTTTTTCAATTTTACAGCCGTGGGATATATATTCTACCCACACACATTTGGAACTCTCCTGGGTTACCCTCACACATATTATTCCCTCATTTAGTGGATATTTTTGACAAAAAAGTGAAATTTTCAAAAATCAAGAAAATTGGCTGAAAACGACTAAATATCAAGGTCTCATTGGGCGAATCGCTCTGGAACTGAAATCGGAACATTCACTGACATTTGACCTATCTGAAAGTCTGATAAACGACGGAAAAATGACTATGTCCAAAAAAACAAATTTTTCAACTTTTTTCAATTTTACCCCCGTGGGATATATAATCTACCCACACACATTTGGAACTCTCCTGGGGTACCCTCACACATATTATTCCCTCATTTAGTGGATATTTTCACAAAAAAGTGAAATTTTCAAAAATTCAGAAAATTGGCTGAAAACGACTAAATATCAAGGTTTCATTGGGCGAATCGCTCTGGAACTGAAATCGGAACGCTCACTGACATTTCCCCTATCTGAAAGTCTGATAAACGTTGGAAAAATGACTAAGTCCAAAAAAAAATTTTTTTCAACTTTTTTCAATTTTACCCCCGTGGGATATATATTCTACCCACACACATTTGGAACTCTCGTGGGTTACCCTCACACATATTATTCCCTCATTTAGTGGATATTTTCACAAAAAAGTGAAATTTTCAAAATTCAAGAAAATTGGCTGAAAACGACTAAATATCAAGGTCTCATTGGGCGAATCGCTCTGGAACTGAAATCGGAACGCTCACTGACATTTCCCCTATCTGAAAGTCTGATAAACAATGGAAAAATGACTAAGTCCAAAAAAAAATTTTTTTCAACTTTTTTCAATTTTACAGCCGTGGGATATATATTCTACCCACACACATTTGGAACTCTCGTGGGTTACCCTCACACATATTATTCTCTCATTTAGTGGATATTTTCACAAAAAAGTGAAATTTTCAAAATTCAAGAAAATTGTCTGAAAACGACTAAATATCAAGGTCTCATTGGGCGAATCACTCTGGAACTGAAATCGGAATGCTCACTGACATTTGACCTATCTGAAAGTCTGATAAACGGCGGAAAAATGATTAAGTTCCAAAAAAAATTTTTTTCAACTTTTTTCAATTTTACCCCCGTGGGATATATATTCTACCCACACACATTTGGAACTCTCCTGGGGTACCCTCACACATATCATTCCCTCATTCAGTGGATATTTTCACAAAAAAGTAAAGTTTTCAAAAATCCAGAAAATTGGCTGAAAACGACTAAATATCAAGGACTCATTGGGCAAATCGCTCTGGAACTGAAATCGGAACGCTCACTGACATTTCCCCTATCTGAAAGTCTGATAAACGCCGGAAAAATGACTAAGTCCAAAAAAAAATTTTTTTCAACTTTTTTCAATTTTACCCCCGTGGGATATATATTCTACCCACACACATTTGGAACTCTCCTGGGGTACCCTCACACATATTATTCCCTCATTTAGTAGATATTTTCACAAAAAAGTGAAATTTTCAAAAATACAGAAAATTGGCTGAAAACGACTAAATATCAAGGTCTCATTGGGCGAATCTCTCTGGAACTGAAATCGGAATGCTCACTGACATTTCCCCTATCTGAAAGTCTGATAAACGCCGGAAAAATGACTAAGTCCAAAAAAAAATTTTTTTCAACTTTTTTCAATTTTACCCCCGTGGGATATATATTCTACCCACACACATTTGGAACTCTCCTGGGGTACCCTCACACATATTATTCCCTCATTTAGTAGATATTTTCACAAAAAAGTGAAATTTTCAAAAATACAGAAAATTGGCTGAAAACGACTAAATATCAAGGTCTCATTGGGCGAATCGCTCTGGAACTGAAATCGGAACATTCACTGACATTTGACCTATCTGAAAGTCTGATAAACGACGGAAAAATGACTATGTCCAAAAAAACAAATTTTTCAACTTTTTTCAATTTTACCCCCGTGGGATATATAATCTACCCACACACATTTGGAACTCTCCTGGGGTACCCTCACACATATTATTCCCTCATTTAGTGGATATTTTCACAAAAAAGTGAAATTTTCAAAAATCCAGAAAATTGGCTGAAAACGACTAAATATCAAGGTCTCATTGGGCGAATCGCTCTGGAACTGAAATCGGAACGCTCACTGACATTTCCCCTATCTGAAAGTCTGATAAACGTTGGAAAAATGACTAAGTCCAAAAAAAAATTTTTTTCAACTTTTTTCAATTTTACCCCCGTGGGATATATATTCTACCCACACACATTTGGAACTCTCCTGGGGTACCCTCACACATATTATTCCCTCATTTAGTAGATATTTTCACAAAAAAGTGAAATTTTCAAAAATACAGAAAATTGGCTGAAAACGACTAAATATCAAGGTCTCATAGGGCGAATCGTTCTGGAACTGAAATCGGAACGCTCACTGACATTTCCCCTATCTGAAAGTCTGATAAACGTTGGAAAAATGACTAAGTCCAAAAAAAAATTTTTTTCAACTTTTTTCAATTTTACAGCCGTGGGATATATATTCTACCCACACACATTTGGAACTCTCCTGGGTTACCCTCACACATATTATTCCCTCATTTAGTGGATATTTTCACAAAAAAGTGAAATTTTCAAAAATCAAGAAAATTGGCTGAAAACGACTAAATATCAAGGTCTCATTGGGCGAATCGCTCTGGAACTGAAATCGGAACATTCACTGACATTTGACCTATCTGAAAGTCTGATAAACGACGGAAAAATGACTATGTCCAAAAAAACAAATTTTTCAACTTTTTTCAATTTTACCCCCGTGGGATATATATTCTACCCACACACATTTGGAACTCTCCTGGGGTACCCTCACACATATTATTCCCTCATTTAGTGGATATTTTCACAAAAAAGTGAAATTTTCAAAAATCCAGAAAATTGGCTGAAAACGACAAAATATCAAGGTCTCATTGGGCGAATCGCTCTGGAACTGAAATTGGAACGCTCACTGACATTTCCCCTATCTGAAAGTCTGATAAACGTTGGAAAAATGACTAAGTCCAAAAAAAAATTTTTTTCAACTTTTTTCAATTTTACCCCCGTGGGATATATATTCTACCCACACACATTTGGAACTCTCGTGGGTTACCCTCACACATATTATTCCCTCATTTAGTGGATATTTTCACAAAAAAGTGAAATTTTCAAAAATCCAGAAAATTGGCTGAAAACGACTAAATATCAAGGTCTCATTGGGCGAATCGCTCTGGAACTGAAATCGGAACGCTCACTGACATTTCCCCTATCTGAAAGTCTGATAAACGTTGGAAAAATGACTAAGTCCAAAAAAAAATTTTTTTCAACTTTTTTCAATTTTACCCCCGTGGGATATATATTCTACCCACACACATTTGGAACTCTCCTGGGGTACCCTCACACATATTATTCCCTCATTTAGTAGATATTTTCACAAAAAAGTGAAATTTTCAAAAATACAGAAAATTGGCTGAAAACGACTAAATATCAAGGTCTCATAGGGCGAATCGTTCTGGAACTGAAATCGGAACGCTCACTGACATTTCCCCTATCTGAAAGTCTGATAAACGTTGGAAAAATGACTAAGTCCAAAAAAAAATTTTTTTCAACTTTTTTCAATTTTACAGTTGTGGGATATATATTCTACCCACACACATTTGGAACTCTCCTGGGTTACCCTCACACATATTATTCCCTCATTTAGTGGATATTTTCACAAAAAAGTGAAATTTTCAAAAATCAAGAAAATTGGCTGAAAACGACTAAATATCAAGGTCTCATTGGGCGAATCGCTCTGGAACTGAAATCGGAACATTCACTGACATTTGACCTATCTGAAAGTCTGATAAACGACGGAAAAATGACTATGTCCAAAAAAACAAATTTTTCAACTTTTTTCAATTTTACCCCCGTGGGATATATATTCTACCCACACACATTTGGAACTCTCCTGGGGTACCCTCACACATATTATTCCCTCATTTAGTGGATATTTTCACAAAAAAGTGAAATTTTCAAAAATCCAGAAAATTGGCTGAAAACGACAAAATATCAAGGTCTCATTGGGCGAATCGCTCTGGAACTGAAATTGGAACGCTCACTGACATTTCCCCTATCTGAAAGTCTGATAAACGTTGGAAAAATGACTAAGTCCAAAAAAAAATTTTTTTCAACTTTTTTCAATTTTACCCCCGTGGGATATATATTCTACCCACACACATTTGGAACTCTCGTGGGTTACCCTCACACATATTATTCCCTCATTTAGTGGATATTTTCACAAAAAAGTGAAATTTTCAAAAATCCAGAAAATTGGCTGAAAACGACTAAATATCAAGGAATCATTGGGCGAATCGCTCTGGAACTGAAATCGGAACATTCACTGACATTTGACCTATCTGAAAGTCTGATAAACGACGGAAAAATGACTAAGTCCAAAAAAAAATTTTTTTCAACTTTTTTCAATTTTACCCCCGTGGGATATATATTCTACCCACACACATTTGGAACTCTCCTGGGGTACCCTCACACATATTATTCCCTCATTTAGTAGATATTTTCACAAAAAAGTGAAATTTTCAAAAATACAGAAAATTGGCTGAAAACGACTAAATATCAAGGTCTCATTGGGCGAATCTCTCTGGAACTGAAATCGGAATGCTCACTGACATTTCCCCTATCTGAAAGTCTGATAAACGCCGGAAAAATGACTAAGTCCAAAAAAAAATTTTTTTCAACTTTTTTCAATTTTACCCCCGTGGGATATATATTCTACCCACACACATTTGGAACTCTCCTGGGGTACCCTCACACATATTATTCCCTCATTTAGTAGATATTTTCACAAAAAAGTGAAATTTTCAAAAATACAGAAAATTGGCTGAAAACGACTAAATATCAAGGTCTCATTGGGCGAATCGCTCTGGAACTGAAATCGGAACATTCACTGACATTTGACCTATCTGAAAGTCTGATAAACGACGGAAAAATGACTATGTCCAAAAAAACAAATTTTTCAACTTTTTTCAATTTTACCCCCGTGGGATATATAATCTACCCACACACATTTGGAACTCTCCTGGGGTACCCTCACACATATTATTCCCTCATTTAGTGGATATTTTCACAAAAAAGTGAAATTTTCAAAAATCCAGAAAATTGGCTGAAAACGACTAAATATCAAGGTCTCATTGGGCGAATCGCTCTGGAACTGAAATCGGAACGCTCACTGACATTTCCCCTATCTGAAAGTCTGATAAACGTTGGAAAAATGACTAAGTCCAAAAAAAAATTTTTTTCAACTTTTTTCAATTTTACCCCCGTGGGATATATATTCTACCCACACACATTTGGAACTCTCCTGGGGTACCCTCACACATATTATTCCCTCATTTAGTAGATATTTTCACAAAAAAGTGAAATTTTCAAAAATACAGAAAATTGGCTGAAAACGACTAAATATCAAGGTCTCATAGGGCGAATCGTTCTGGAACTGAAATCGGAACGCTCACTGACATTTCCCCTATCTGAAAGTCTGATAAACGTTGGAAAAATGACTAAGTCCAAAAAAAAATTTTTTTCAACTTTTTTCAATTTTACAGCCGTGGGATATATATTCTACCCACACACATTTGGAACTCTCCTGGGTTACCCTCACACATATTATTCCCTCATTTAGTGGATATTTTCACAAAAAAGTGAAATTTTCAAAAATCAAGAAAATTGGCTGAAAACGACTAAATATCAAGGTCTCATTGGGCGAATCGCTCTGGAACTGAAATCGGAACATTCACTGACATTTGACCTATCTGAAAGTCTGATAAACGACGGAAAAATGACTATGTCCAAAAAAACAAATTTTTCAACTTTTTTCAATTTTACCCCCGTGGGATATATATTCTACCCACACACATTTGGAACTCTCCTGGGGTACCCTCACACATATTATTCCCTCATTTAGTGGATATTTTCACAAAAAAGTGAAATTTTCAAAAATCCAGAAAATTGGCTGAAAACGACAAAATATCAAGGTCTCATTGGGCGAATCGCTCTGGAACTGAAATTGGAACGCTCACTGACATTTCCCCTATCTGAAAGTCTGATAAACGTTGGAAAAATGACTAAGTCCAAAAAAAAATTTTTTTCAACTTTTTTCAATTTTACCCCCGTGGGATATATATTCTACCCACACACATTTGGAACTCTCGTGGGTTACCCTCACACATATTATTCCCTCATTTAGTGGATATTTTCACAAAAAAGTGAAATTTTCAAAAATCCAGAAAATTGGCTGAAAACGACTAAATATCAAGGAATCATTGGGCGAATCGCTCTGGAACTGAAATCGGAACATTCACTGACATTTGACCTATCTGAAAGTCTGATAAACGACGGAAAAATGACTATGTCCAAAAAAACAAATTTTTCAACTTTTTTCAATTTTACCCCCGTGGGATATATAATCTACCCACACACATTTGGAACTCTCCTGGGGTACCCTCACACATATTATTCCCTCATTTAGTGGATATTTTCACAAAAAAGTGAAATTTTCAAAAATCCAGAAAATTGGCTGAAAACGACTAAATATCAAGGTCTCATTGGGCGAATCGCTCTGGAACTGAAATCGGAACGCTCACTGACATTTCCCCTATCTGAAAGTCTGATAAACGTTGGAAAAATGACTAAGTCCAAAAAAAAATTTTTTTCAACTTTTTTCAATTTTACCCCCGTGGGATATATATTCTACCCACACACATTTGGAACTCTCGTGGGTTACCCTCACACATATTATTCCCTCATTTAGTGGATATTTTCACAAAAAAGTGAAATTTTCAAAATTCAAGAAAATTGGCTGAAAACGACTAAATATCAAGGTCTCATTGGGTGAATCGCTCTGGTACTGAAATCGGAACGCTCACTGACATTTCCCCTATCTGAAAGTCTGATAAACGTTGGAAAAATGACTAAGTCCAAAAAAAATTATTTAAATTTTTTTCAATTTTACCCCCGTGGGATATATATTCTACCCTCACACATTTGGAACTCTCCTGGGTTACCCTCACACATATTATTCCCTCATTTAGTGGATATTTTCACAAAAAAGTGAAATTTTCAAAAATCCAGAAAATTTGCTGAAAACGACTAAATATCAAGGTCTCATTGGGCGAATCGCTCTGGAACTGAAATCGGAACGCTCACTGACATTTCCCCTATCTGAAAGTCTGATAAACAATGGAAAAATGACTAAGTCCAAAAAAAAATTTTTTTCAACTTTTTTCAATTTTACAGCCGTGGGATATATATTCTACCCACACACATTTGGAACTCTCGTGGGTTACCCTCACACATATTATTCTCTCATTTAGTGGATATTTTCACAAAAAAGTGAAATTTTCAAAATTCAAGAAAATTGTCTGAAAACGACTAAATATCAAGGTCTCATTGGGCGAATCACTCTGGAACTGAAATCGGAATGCTCACTGACATTTGACCTATCTGAAAGTCTGATAAACGGCGGAAAAATGATTAAGTTCCAAAAAAAATTTTTTTCAACTTTTTTCAATTTTACCCCCGTGGGATATATATTCTACCCACACACATTTGGAACTCTCCTGGGGTACCCTCACACATATCATTCCCTCATTCAGTGGATATTTTCACAAAAAAGTAAAATTTTCAAAAATCCAGAAAATTGGCTGAAAACGACTAAATATCAAGGACTCATTGGGCAAATCGCTCTGGAACTGAAATCGGAACGCTCACTGACATTTCCCCTATCTGAAAGTCTGATAAACGCCGGAAAAATGACTAAGTCCAAAAAAAAATTTTTTTCAACTTTTTTCAATTTTACCCCCGTGGGATATATATTCTACCCACACACATTTGGAACTCTCCTGGGGTACCCTCACACATATTATTCCCTCATTTAGTAGATATTTTCACAAAAAAGTGAAATTTTCAAAAATACAGAAAATTGGCTGAAAACGACTAAATATCAAGGTCTCATTGGGCGAATCGCTCTGGAACTGAAATCGGAACGCTCACTGACATTTCCCCTATCTGAAAGTCTGATAAACGCTGGAAAAATGACTAAGTCCAAAAAAAAATTTTTTTCAACTTTTTTCAATATTACCCCCGTGGGATATATATTCTACCCACACACATTTGGAACTCTCCTGGGGTACCCTCACACATATTATTCCCTCATTTAGTGGATATTTTCACAAAAAAGTGAAATTTTCAAAAATCCTGAAAATTGGCTGAAAACGACTAAATATCAAGGTCTCATTGGGCGAATCTCTCTGGAACTGAAATCGGAATGCTCACTGACATTTCCCCTATCTGAAAGTCTGATAAACGCCGGAAAAATGACTAAGTCCAAAAAAAAATTTTTTTCAACTTTTTTCAATTTTACCCCCGTGGGATATATATTCTACCCACACACATTTGGAACTCTCCTGGGGTACCCTCACACATATTATTCCCTCATTTAGTGGATATTTTCACAAAAAAGTGAAATTTTCAAAAATCCAGAAAATTGGCTGAAAACGACTAACTATCATGGCCTCATTGGGCGAATCGCTCTGGAACTGAAATCGGAACGCTCACTGACATTTCCCCTATCTGAAAGTCTGATAAACAATGGAAAAATGACTAAGTCCAAAAAAAAATTTTTTTCAACTTTTTTCAATTTTACCCCCGTGGGATATATATTCTACCCACACACATTTGGAACTCTCGTGGGTTACCCTCACACATATTATTCTCTCATTTAGTGGATATTTTTACAAAAAAGTGAAATTTTCAAAATTCAAGAAAATTGGCTGAAAACGACTAAATATCAAGGTCTCATTGGGCGAATCGCTCTGGAACTGAAATCGGAACGCTCACTGACATTTCCCCTATCTGAAAGTCTGATAAACGTTGGAAAAATGACAGTCCAAAAAAAAATTTTTTTCAACTTTTTTCAATTTTACCCCCGTGGGATATATATTTTACCCACACACATTTGGAACTCTCGTGGGTTACCCTCACACATATTATTCCCTCATTTAGTGGATATTTTCACAAAAAAGTGAAATTTTCAAAATTCAAGAAAATTGGCTGAAAACGACTAAGTATCAAGGTCTCATTGGGTGAATCGCTCTGGAACTGAAATCGGAACGCTCACTGACATTTCCCCTATCTGAAAGTCTGATAAACGTTGGAAAAATGACTAAGTCCAAAAAAAATTATTTAAAATTTTTTCAATTTTACCCCCGTGGGATATATATTCTACCCTCACACATTTGGAACTCTCCTGGGTTACCCTCACACATATTATTCCCTCATTTAGTGGATATTTTCACAAAAAAGTGAAATTTTCAAAAATCCAGAAAATTTGCTGAAAACGACTAAATATCAAGGTCTCATTGGGCGAATCGCTCTGGAACTGAAATCGGAACGCTCACTGACATTTCCCCTATCTGAAAGTCTGATAAACAATGGAAAAATGACTAAGTCCAAAAAAAAATTTTTTTCAACTTTTTTCAATTTTACCCCCGTGGGATATATATTCTACCCACACACATTTGGAACTCTCGTGGGTTACCCACACACATATTATTCTCTCATTTAGTGGATATTTTCACAAAAAAGTGAAATTTTCAAAATTCAAGAAAATTGGCTGAAAACGACTAAATATCAAGGTCTCATTGGGCGAATCGCTCTGGAACTGAAATCGGAACGCTCACTGACATTTCCCCTATCTGAAAGTCTGATAAACGTTGGAAAAATGACAGTCCAAAAAAAAATTTTTTTCAACTTTTTTCAATTTTACCCCCGTGGGATATATATTTTACCCACACACATTTGGAACTCTCGTGGGTTACCCTCACACATATTATTCCCTCATTTAGTGGATATTTTCACAAAAAAGTGAAATTTTCAAAATTCAAGAAAATTGGCTGAAAACGACTAAATATCAAGGTCTCATTGGGTGAATCGCTCTGGAACTGAAATCGGAACGCTCACTGACATTTCCCCTATCTGAAAGTCTGATAAACGTTGGAAAAATGACTAAGTCCAAAAAAAATTAATTAAAATTTTTTCAATTTTACCCCCGTGGGATATATATTCTACCCTCACACATTTGGAACTCTCCTGGGTTACCCTCACACATATTATTCCCTCATTTAGTGGATATTTTCACAAAAAAGTGAAATTTTCAAAAATCCAGAAAATTTGCTGAAAACGACTAAATATCAAGGTCTCATTGGGCGAATCGCTCTGGAACTGAAATCGGAACGCTCACTGACATTTCCCCTATCTGAAAGTCTGATAAACAATGGAAAAATGACTAAGTCCAAAAAAAAATTTTTTTCAACTTTTTTCAATTTTACCCCCGTGGGATATATATTCTACCCACACACATTTGGAACTCTCGTGGGTTACCCACACACATATTATTCTCTCATTTAGTGGATATTTTCACAAAAAAGTGAAATTTTCAAAATTCAAGAAAATTGGCTGAAAACGACTAAATATCAAGGTCTCATTGGGCGAATCGCTCTGGAACTGAAATCGGAACGCTCACTGACATTTCCCCTATCTGAAAGTCTGATAAACGTTGGAAAAATGACTAAGTCCAAAAAAAAATTTTTTTCAACTTTTTTCAATTTTACCCCCGTGGGATATATATTCTACCCACACACATTTGGAACTCTCCTGGGGTACCCTCACACATATTATTCCCTCATTTAGTGGATATTTTCACAAAAAAGTGAAATTTTCAAAAATCCAGAAAATTGGCTGAAAACGACTAAATATCAAGGTCTCATTGGGCGAATCGCTCTGGAACTGAAATCGGAACGCTCACTGACATTTCCCCTATCTGAAAGTCTGATAAACGTTGGAAAAATGACTAAGTCCAAAAAAAAATTTTTTTCAACTTTTTTCAATTTTACCCCCGTGGGATATATATTCTACCCACACACATTTGGAACTCTCCTGGGGTACCCTCACACATATTATTCCCTCATTTAGTGGATATTTTCACAAAAAAGTGAAATTTTCAAAAATCCAGAAAATTGGCTGAAAACGACTAAATATCAAGGTCTCATTGGGCGAATCTCTCTGGAACTGAAATCGGAATGCTCACTGACATTTCCCCTATCTGAAAGTCTGATAAACGCCGGAAAAATGACTAAGTCCAAAAAAAAATTTTTTTCAACTTTTTTCAATTTTACCCCCGTGGGATATATATTCTACCCACACACATTTGGAACTCTCCTGGGGTACCCTCACACATATTATTCCCTCATTTAGTGGATATTTTCACAAAAAAGTGAAATTTTCAAAAATCCAGAAAATTGGCTGAAAACGACTAAATATCAAGGCCTCATTGGGCGAATCGCTCTGGAACTGAAATCGGAACGCTCACTGACATTTCCCCTATCTGAAAGTCTGATAAACAATGGAAAAATGACTAAGTCCAAAAAAAAATTTTTTTCAACTTTTTTCAATTTTACCCCCGTGGGATATATATTCTACCCACACACATTTGGAACTCTCGTGGGTTACCCTCACACATATTATTCTCTCATTTAGTGGATATTTTTACAAAAAAGTGAAATTTTCAAAATTCAAGAAAATTGGCTGAAAACGACTAAATATCAAGGTCTCATTGGGCGAATCGCTCTGGAACTGAAATCGGAACGCTCACTGACATTTCCCCTATCTGAAAGTCTGATAAACGTTGGAAAAATGACTAAGTCCAAAAAAAAATTTTTTTCAACTTTTTTCAATTTTACCCCCGTGGGATATATATTCTACCCACACACATTTGGAACTCTCCTGGGGTACCGTCACACATATCATTCCCTCATTCAGTGGATATTTTCACAAAAAAGTAAAATTTTCAAAAATCCAGAAAATTGGCTGAAAACGACTAAATATCAAGGACTCATTGGGCAAATCGCTCTGGAACTGAAATCGGAATGCTAACTGACATTTCCCCTATCTGAAAGTCTGATAAACGCCGGAAAAATGACTAAGTCCAAAAAAAAATTTTTTTCAACTTTTTTCAATTTTACCCCCGTGGGATATATATTCTACCCACACACATTTGGAACTCTCCTGGGGTACCCTCACACATATTATTCCCTCATTTAGTGGATATTTTCACAAAAAAGTGAAATTTTCAAAAATCCAGAAAATTGGCTGAAAACGACTAAATATCATGGCCTCATTGGGCGAATCGCTCTGGAACTGAAATCGGAACGCTCACTGACATTTCCCCTATCTGAAAGTCTGATAAACAATGGAAAAATGACTAAGTCCAAAAAAAAATTTTTTTAAACTTTTTTCAATTTTACCCCCGTGGGATATATATTCTACCCACACACATTTGGAACTCTCGTGGGTTACCCTCACACATATTATTCTCTCATTTAGTGGATATTTTTACAAAAAAGTGAAATTTTCAAAATTCAAGAAAATTGGCTGAAAACGACTAAATATCAAGGTCTCATTGGGCGAATCGCTCTGGAACTGAAATCGGAACGCTCACTGACATTTCCCCTATCTGAAAGTCTGATAAACGTTGGAAAAATGACAGTCCAAAAAAAAATTTTTTTCAACTTTTTTCAATTTTACCTCCGTGGGATATATATTTTACCCACACACATTTGGAACTCTCGTGGGTTACCCTCACACATATTATTCCCTCATTTAGTGGATATTTTCACAAAAAAGTGAAATTTTCAAAATTCAAGAAAATTGGCTGAAAACGACTAAATATCAAGGTCTCATTGGGTGAATCGCTCTGGAACTGAAATCGGAACGCTCACTGACATTTCCCCTATCTGAAAGTCTGATAAACGTTGGAAAAATGACTAAGTCCAAAAAAAATTATTTAAAATTTTTTAAATTTTACCCCCGTGGGATATATATTCTACCCTCACACATTTGGAACTCTCCTGGGTTACCCTCACACATATTATTCCCTCATTTAGTGGATATTTTCACAAAAAAGTGAAATTTTCAAAAATCCAGAAAATTTGCTGAAAACGACTAAATATCAAGGTCTCATTGGGCGAATCGCTCTGGAACTGAAATCGGAACGCTCACTGACATTTCCCCTATCTGAAAGTCTGATAAACAATGGAAAAATGACTAAGTCCAAAAAAAAATTTTTTTCAACTTTTTTCAATTTTACCCCCGTGGGATATATATTCTACCCACACACATTTGGAACTCTCGTGGGTTACCCTCACACATATTATTCTCTCATTTAGTGGATATTTTCACAAAAAAGTGAAATTTTCAAAATTCAAGAAAATTGGCTGAAAACGACTAAATATCAAGGTCTCATTGGGCGAATCGCTCTGGAACTGAAATCGGAATGCTCACTGACATTTGACCTATCTGAAAGTCTGATAAACGGCTGAAAAATGATTAAGTTCAAAAAAAAATTTTTTTCAATTTTTTCAATTTTACCCCCGTGGGATATATATTCTACCCACACACATTTGGAACTCTCCTGGGGTACCCTCACACATATTATTCCCTCATTTAGTGGATATTTTCACAAAAAAGTGAAATTTTCAAAAATCCAGAAAATTGGCTGAAAACGACTAAATATCAAGGTCTCATTGGGCGAATCGCTCTGGAACTGAAATCGGAATGCTCACTGACATTTCCCCTATCTGAAAGTCTGATAAACGTTGGAAAAATGACTAAGTCCAAAAAAAAATTTTTTTCAACTTTTTTCAATTTTACCCCCGTGGGATATATATTCTACCCACACACATTTGGAACTCTCCTGGGGTACCCTCACACATATTATTCCCTCATTTAGTGGATATTTTCACAAAAAAGTGAAATTTTCAAAAATCCAGAAAATTGGCTGAAAACGACTAAATATCAAGGTCTCATTGGGCGAATCTCTCTGGAACTGAAATCGGAATGCTCACTGACATTTCCCCTATCTGAAAGTCTGATAAACGCCGGAAAAATGACTAAGTCCAAAAAAAAATTTTTTTCAACTTTTTTCAATTTTACCCCCGTGGGATATATATTCTACCCACACACATTTGGAACTCTCCTGGGGTACCCTCACACATATTATTCCCTCATTTAGTGGATATTTTCACAAAAAAGTGAAATTTTCAAAAATCCAGAAAATTGGCTGAAAACGACTAAATATCAAGGCCTCATTGGGCGAATCGCTCTGGAACTGAAATCGGAACGCTCACTGACATTTCCCCTATCTGAAAGTCTGATAAACAATGGAAAAATGACTAAGTCCAAAAAAAAATTTTTTTCAACTTTTTTCAATTTTACCCCCGTGGGATATATATTCTACCCACACACATTTGGAACTCTCGTGGGTTACCCTCACACATATTATTCTCTCATTTAGTGGATATTTTTACAAAAAAGTGAAATTTTCAAAATTCAAGAAAATTGGCTGAAAACGACTAAATATCAAGGTCTCATTGGGCGAATCGCTCTGGAACTGAAATCGGAACGCTCACTGACATTTCCCCTATCTGAAAGTCTGATAAACGTTGGAAAAATGACTAAGTCCAAAAAAAAATTTTTTTCAACTTTTTTCAATTTTACCCCCGTGGGATATATATTTTACCCACACACATTTGGAACTCTCGTGGGTTACCCTCACACATATTATTCCCTCATTTAGTGGATATTTTCACAAAAAAGTGAAATTTTCAAAATTCAAGAAAATTGGCTGAAAACGACTAAATATCAAGGTCTCATTGGGTGAATCGCTCTGGAACTGAAATCGGAATGCTCACTGACATTTTCCCTATCTGAAAGTCTGATAAACGTTGGAAAAATGACTAAGTCCAAAAAAAATTATTTAAAATTTTTTCAATTTTACCCCCGTGGGATATATATTCTACCCACACACATTTGGAACTCTCCTGGGGTACCGTCACACATATCATTCCCTCATTCAGTGGATATTTTCACAAAAAAGTAAAATTTTCAAAAATCCAGAAAATTGGCTGAAAACGACTAAATATCAAGGACTCATTGGGCAAATCGCTCTGGAACTGAAATCGGAACGCTCACTGACATTTCCCCTATCTGAAAGTCTGATAAACGTTGGAAAAATGACTAAGTCCAAAAAAAAAAATTTTTTCAACTTTTTTCAATTTTACCCCCGTGGGATATATATTCTACCCACACACATTTGGAACTCTCGTGGGTTACCCTCACACATATTATTCCCTCATTTAGTGGATATTTTCACAAAAAAGTGAAATTTTCAAAAATACAGAAAATTGGCTGAAAACGACTAAATATCAAGGAATCATTGGGCGAATCGCTCTGGAACTGAAATCGGAACGCTCACTGACATTTCCCCTATCTGAAAGTCTGATAAACGTTGGAAAAATGACTAAGTCCAAAAAAAAATTTTTTTCAACTTTTTTCAATTTTACCCCCGTGGGATATATATTCTACCCACACACATTTGGAACTCTCCTGGGGTACCCTCACACATATTATTCCCTCATTTAGTGGATATTTTCACAAAAAAGTGAAATTTTCAAAAATCCAGAAAATTGGCTGAAAACGACTATATATCAAGGTCTCATTGGGCGAATCGCTCTGGAACTGAAATCGGAACGCTCACTGACATTTCCCCTATCTGAAAGTCTGATAAACATTGGAAAAATGACTAAGTCCAAAAAAAAAATTTTTTTAACTTTTTTCAATTTTACCCCCGTGGGATATATATTTTACCCACACACATTTGGAACTCTCGTGGGTTACCCTCACACATATTATTCCCTCATTTAGTGGATATTTTCACAAAAAAGTGAAATTTTCAAAATTCAAGAAAATTGGCTGAAAACGACTAAATATCAAGGTCTCATTGGGTGAATCGCTCTGGAACTGAAATCGGAACGCTCACTGACATTTCCCCTATCTGAAAGTCTGATAAACGTTGGAAAAATGACTAAGTCCAAAAAAAAATTTTTTTCAACTTTTTTCAATTTTACCCCCGTGGGATATATATTTTACCCACACACATTTGGAACTCTCGTGGGTTACCCTCACACATATTATTCCCTCATTTAGTGGATATTTTCACAAAAAAGTGAAATTTTCAAAATTCAAGAAAATTGGCTGAAAACGACTAAATATCAAGGTCTCATTGGGTGAATCGCTCTGGAACTGAAATCGGAATGCTCACTGACATTTTCCCTATCTGAAAGTCTGATAAACGTTGGAAAAATGACTAAGTCCAAAAAAAATTATTTAAAATTTTTTCAATTTTACCCCCGTGGGATATATATTCTACCCACACACATTTGGAACTCTCCTGGGGTACCGTCACACATATCATTCCCTCATTCAGTGGATATTTTCACAAAAAAGTAAAATTTTCAAAAATCCAGAAAATTGGCTGAAAACGACTAAATATCAAGGACTCATTGGGCAAATCGCTCTGGAACTGAAATCGGAACGCTCACTGACATTTCCCCTATCTGAAAGTCTGATAAACGTTGGAAAAATGACTAAGTCCAAAAAAAAAAATTTTTTCAACTTTTTTCAATTTTACCCCCGTGGGATATATATTCTACCCACACACATTTGGAACTCTCGTGGGTTACCCTCACACATATTATTCCCTCATTTAGTGGATATTTTCACAAAAAAGTGAAATTTTCAAAAATCCAGAAAATTTGCTGAAAACGACTAAATATCAAGGTCTCATTGGGCGAATCGCTCTGGAACTGAAATCGGAACGCTCACTGACATTTGACCTATCTGAAAGTCTGATAAACGGCTGAAAAATGATTAAGTTCAAAAAAAAATTTTTTTCAACTTTTTTCAATTTTACCCCCGTGGGATATATATTCTACCCACACACATTTGGAACTCTCCTGGGGTACCCTCACACATATTATTCCCTCATTTAGTGGATATTTTCACAAAAAAGTAAAATTTTCAAAAATCCAGAAAATTGGCTGAAAACGACTAAATATCAAGGACTCATTGGGCAAATCGCTCTGGAACTGAAATCGGAACGCTCACTGACATTTCCCCTATCTGAAAGTCTGATAAACGCCGGAAAAATGACTAAGTCCAAAAAAAAATTATTTTCAACTTTTTTCAATTTTACCCCCGTGGGATATATATTCTACCCACACACATTTGGAACTCTCCTGGGGTACCCTCACACATATTATTCCCTCATTTAGTGGATATTTTCACAAAAAAGTGAAATTTTCAAAAATCCAGAAAATTGGCTGAAAACGACTAAATATCAAGGTCTCATTGGGCGAATCGCTCTGGAACTGAAATCGGAATGCTCACTGACATTTGACCTATCTGAAAGTCTGATAAACGGCTGAAAAATGATTAAGTTCAAAAAAAAATTTTTTTCAACTTTTTTCAATTTTACCCCCGTGGGATATATATTCTACCCACACACATTTGGAACTCTCCTGGGGTACCCTCACACATATTATTCCCTCATTTAGTGGATATTTTCACAAAAAAGTAAAATTTTCAAAAATCCAGAAAATTGGCTGAAAACGACTAAATATCAAGGACTCATTGGGCAAATCGCTCTGGAACTGAAATCGGAACGCTCACTGACATTTCCCCTATCTGAAAGTCTGATAAACGCCGGAAAAATGACTAAGTCCAAAAAAAAATTATTTTCAACTTTTTTCAATTTTACCCCCGTGGGATATATATTCTACCCACACACATTTGGAACTCTCCTGGGGTACCCTCACACATATTATTCCCTCATTTAGTGGATATTTTCACAAAAAAGTGAAATTTTCAAAAATCCAGAAAATTGGCTGAAAACGACTAAATATCAAGGCCTCATTGGGCGAATCGCTCTGGAACTGAAATCGGAACGCTCACTGACATTTCCCCTATCTGAAAGTCTGATAAACAATGGAAAAATGACTAAGTCCAAAAAAAAATTTTTTTCAACTTTTTTCAATTTTACCCCCGTGGGATATATATTTTACCCACACACATTTGGAACTCTCGTGGGTTACCCTCACACATATTATTCCCTCATTTAGTGGATATTTTCACAAAAAAGTGAAATTTTCAAAATTCAAGAAAATTGGCTGAAAACGACTAAATATCAAGGTCTCATTGGGTGAATCGCTCTGGAACTGAAATCGGAACGCTCACTGACATTTCCCCTATCTGAAAGTCTGATAAACGTTGGAAAAATGACTAAGTCCAAAAAAAATTATTTAAAATTTTTTCAATTTTACCCCCGTGGGATATATATTCTACCCACACACATTTGGAACTCTCGTGGGTTACCCTCACACATATTATTCTCTCATTTAGTGGATATTTTCACAAAAAAGTGAAATTTTCAAAATTCAAGAAAATTGGCTGAAAACGACTAAATATCAAGGTCTCATTGGGCGAATCGCTCTGGAACTGAAATCGGAATGCTCACTGACATTTGACCTATCTGAAAGTCTGATAAACGGCTGAAAAATGATTAAGTTCAAAAAAAAATTTTTTTCAACTTTTTTCAATTTTACCCCCGTGGGATATATATTCTACCCACACACATTTGGAACTCTCCTGGGGTACCTTCACACATATCATTCCCTCATTCAGTGGATATTTTCACAAAAAAGTAAAATTTTCAAAAATCCAGAAAATTGGCTGAAAACGACTAAATATCAAGGACTCATTGGGCAAATCGCTCTGGAACTGAAATCGGAACGCTCACTGACATTTCCCCTATCTGAAAGTCTGATAAACGCCGGAAAAATGACTAAGTCCAAAAAAAAATTAATTTCAACTTTTTTCAATTTTACCCCCGTGGGATATATATTCTACCCACACACATTTGGAACTCTCGTGGGTTACCCTCACACATATTATTCCCTCATTTAGTGGATATTTTCACAAAAAAGTGAAATTTTCAAAAATACAGAAAATTGGCTGAAAACGACTAAATATCAAGGAATCATTGGGCGAATCGCTCTGGAACTGAAATCGGAACGCTCACTGACATTTCCCCTATCTGAAAGTCTGATAAACGTTGGAAAAATGACTAAGTCCAAAAAAAAATTTTTTTCAACTTTTTTCAATTTTACCCCCGTGGGATATATATTCTACCCACACACATTTGGAACTCTCCTGGGGTACCCTCACACATATTATTCCCTCATTTAGTGGATATTTTCACAAAAAAGTGAAATTTTCAAAAATCCAGAAAATTGGCTGAAAACGACTAAATATCAAGGTCTCATTGGGCGAATCTCTCTGGAACTGAAATCGGAATGCTCACTGACATTTCCCCTATCTGAAAGTCTGATAAACGCCGGAAAAATGACTAAGTCCAAAAAAAAATTTTTTTCAACTTTTTTCAATTTTACCCCCGTGGGATATATATTCTACCCACACACATTTGGAACTCTCCTGGGGTACCCTCACACATATTATTCCCTCATTTAGTGGATATTTTCACAAAAAAGTGAAATTTTCAAAAATCCAGAAAATTGGCTGAAAACGACTAAATATCAAGGCCTCATTGGGCGAATCGCTCTGGAACTGAAATCGGAACGCTCACTGACATTTCCCCTATCTGAAAGTCTGATAAACGTTGGAAAAATGACTAAGTCCAAAAAAAATTATTTAAAATTTTTTCAATTTTACCCCCGTGGGATATATATTCTACCCACACACATTTGGAACTCTCGTGGGTTACCCTCACACATATTATTCTCTCATTTAGTGGATATTTTCACAAAAAAGTGAAATTTTCAAAATTCAAGAAAATTGGCTGAAAACGACTAAATATCAAGGTCTCATTGGGCGAATCGCTCTGGAACTGAAATCGGAATGCTCACTGACATTTGACCTATCTGAAAGTCTGATAAACGGCTGAAAAATGATTAAGTTCAAAAAAAAATTTTTTTCAACTTTTTTCAATTTTACCCCCGTGGGATATATATTCTACCCACACACATTTGGAACTCTCCTGGGGTACCTTCACACATATCATTCCCTCATTCAGTGGATATTTTCACAAAAAAGTAAAATTTTCAAAAATCCAGAAAATTGGCTGAAAACGACTAAATATCAAGGACTCATTGGGCAAATCGCTCTGGAACTGAAATCGGAACGCTCACTGACATTTCCCCTATCTGAAAGTCTGATAAACGCCGGAAAAATGACTAAGTCCAAAAAAAAATTAATTTCAACTTTTTTCAATTTTACCCCCGTGGGATATATATTCTACCCACACACATTTGGAACTCTCGTGGGTTACCCTCACACATATTATTCCCTCATTTAGTGGATATTTTCACAAAAAAGTGAAATTTTCAAAAATACAGAAAATTGGCTGAAAACGACTAAATATCAAGGAATCATTGGGCGAATCGCTCTGGAACTGAAATCGGAACGCTCACTGACATTTCCCCTATCTGAAAGTCTGATAAACGTTGGAAAAATGACTAAGTCCAAAAAAAAATGTTTTTCAACTTTTTTCAATTTTACCCCCGTGGGATATATATTCTACCCACACACATTTGGAACTCTCCTGGGGTACCCTCACACATATTATTCCCTCATTTAGTGGATATTTTCACAAAAAAGTGAAATTTTCAAAATTCAAGAAAATTGGCTGAAAACGATTAAATATCAAGGTCTCATTGGGCGAATCGCTCTGGAACTGAAATCGGAATGCTCACTGACATTTGACCTATCTGAAAGTCTGATAAACGGCTGAAAAATGATTAAGTTCAAAAAAATATTTTTTTCAACTTTTTTCAATTTTACCCCCGTGGGATATATATTCTACCCACACACATTTGGAACTCTCGTGGGTTACCCTCACACATATTATTCTCTCATTTAGTGGATATTTTCACAAAAAAGTGAAATTTTCAAAATTCAAGAAAATTGGCTGAAAACGACTAAATATCAAGGTCTCATTGGGCGAATCGCTCTGGAACTGAAATCGGAATGCTCACTGACATTTGACCTATCTGAAAGTCTGATAAACGGCTGAAAAATGATTAAGTTCAAAAAAAAATTTTTTTCAACTTTTTTCAATTTTACCCCCGTGGGATATATATTCTACCCACACACATTTGGAACTCTCCTGGGGTACCTTCACACATATCATTCCCTCATTCAGTGGATATTTTCACAAAAAAGTAAAATTTTCAAAAATCCAGAAAATTGGCTGAAAACGACTAAATATCAAGGACTCATTGGGCAAATCGCTCTGGAACTGAAATCGGAACGCTCACTGACATTTCCCCTATCTGAAAGTCTGATAAACGCCGGAAAAATGACTAAGTCCAAAAAAAAATTAATTTCAACTTTTTTCAATTTTACCCCCGTGGGATATATATTCTACCCACACACATTTGGAACTCTCGTGGGTTACCCTCACACATATTATTCCCTCATTTAGTGGATATTTTCACAAAAAAGTGAAATTTTCAAAAATACAGAAAATTGGCTGAAAACGACTAAATATCAAGGAATCATTGGGCGAATCGCTCTGGAACTGAAATCGGAACGCTCACTGACATTTCCCCTATCTGAAAGTCTGATAAACGTTGGAAAAATGACTAAGTCCAAAAAAAAATTTTTTTCAACTTTTTTCAATTTTACCCCCGTGGGATATATATTCTACCCACACACATTTGGAACTCTCCTGGGGTACCCTCACACATATTATTCCCTCATTTAGTGGATATTTTCACAAAAAAGTGAAATTTTCAAAATTCAAGAAAATTGGCTGAAAACGATTAAATATCAAGGTCTCATTGGGCGAATCGCTCTGGAACTGAAATCGGAATGCTCACTGACATTTGACCTATCTGAAAGTCTGATAAACGGCTGAAAAATGATTAAGTTCAAAAAAATATTTTTTTCAACTTTTTTCAATTTTACCCCCGTGGGATATATATTCTACCCACACACATTTGGAACTCTCGTGGGTTACCCTCACACATATTATTCTCTCATTTAGTGGATATTTTCACAAAAAAGTGAAATTTTCAAAATTCAAGAAAATTGGCTGAAAACGACTAAATATCAAGGTCTCATTGGGCGAATCGCTCTGGAACTGAAATCGGAATGCTCACTGACATTTGACCTATCTGAAAGTCTGATAAACGGCTGAAAAATGATTAAGTTCAAAAAAAAATTTTTTCAACTTTTTTCAATTTTACCCCCGTGGGATATATATTCTACCCACACACATTTGGAACTCTCCTGGGGTACCTTCACACATATCATTCCCTCATTCAGTGGATATTTTCACAAAAAAGTAAAATTTTCAAAAATCCAGAAAATTGGCTGAAAACGACTAAATATCAAGGACTCATTGGGCAAATCGCTCTGGAACTGAAATCGGAACGCTCACTGACATTTCCCCTATCTGAAAGTCTGATAAACGCCGGAAAAATGACTAAGTCCAAAAAAAAATTAATTTCAACTTTTTTCAATTTTACCCCCGTGGGATATATATTCTACCCACACACATTTGGAACTCTCGTGGGTTACCCTCACACATATTATTCCCTCATTTAGTGGATATTTTCACAAAAAAGTGAAATTTTCAAAAATACAGAAAATTGGCTGAAAACGACTAAATATCAAGGAATCATTGGGCGAATCGCTCTGGAACTGAAATCGGAACGCTCACTGACATTTCCCCTATCTGAAAGTCTGATAAACGTTGGAAAAATGACTAAGTCCAAAAAAAAATTTTTTTCAACTTTTTTCAATTTTACCCCCGTGGGATATATATTCTACCCACACACATTTGGAACTCTCCTGGGGTACCCTCACACATATTATTCCCTCATTTAGTGGATATTTTCACAAAAAAGTGAAATTTTCAAAAATCCAGAAAATTGGCTGAAAACGACTAAATATCAAGGTCTCATTGGGCGAATCTCTCTGGAACTGAAATCGGAATGCTCACTGACATTTCCCCTATCTGAAAGTCTGATAAACGCCGGAAAAATGACTAAGTCCAAAAAAAAATTTTTTTCAACTTTTTTCAATTTTACCCCCGTGGGATATATATTCTACCCACACACATTTGGAACTCTCCTGGGGTACCCTCACACATATTATTCCCTCATTTAGTGGATATTTTCACAAAAAAGTGAAATTTTCAAAAATCCAGAAAATTGGCTGAAAACGACTAAATATCAAGGCCTCATTGGGCGAATCGCTCTGGAACTGAAATCGGAACGCTCACTGACATTTCCCCTATCTGAAAGTCTGATAAACAATGGAAAAATGACTAAGTCCAAAAAAAAATTTTTTTCAACTTTTTTCAATTTTACCCCCGTGGGATATATATTTTACCCACACACATTTGGAACTCTCGTGGGTTAAACTCACACATATTATTCCCTCATTTAGTGGATATTTTCACAAAAAAGTGAAATTTTCAAAATTCAAGAAAATTGGCTGAAAACGACTAAATATCAAGGTCTCATTGGGTGAATCGCTCTGGAACTGAAATCGGAACGCTCACTGACATTTCCCCTATCTGAAAGTCTGATAAACGTTGGAAAAATGACTAAGTCCAAAAAAAATTATTTAAAATTTTTTCAATTTTACCCCCGTGGGATATATATTCTACCCACACACATTTGGAACTCTCGTGGGTTACCCTCACACATATTATTCTCTCATTTAGTGGATATTTTCACAAAAAAGTGAAATTTTCAAAATTCAAGAAAATTGGCTGAAAACGACTAAATATCAAGGTCTCATTGGGCGAATCGCTCTGGAACTGAAATCGGAATGCTCACTGACATTTGACCTATCTGAAAGTCTGATAAACGGCTGAAAAATGATTAAGTTCAAAAAAAAATTTTTTTCAACTTTTTTCAATTTTACCCCCGTGGGATATATATTCTACCCACACACATTTGGAACTCTCCTGGGGTACCTTCACACATATCATTCCCTCATTCAGTGGATATTTTCACAAAAAAGTAAAATTTTCAAAAATCCAGAAAATTGGCTGAAAACGACTAAATATCAAGGACTCATTGGGCAAATCGCTCTGGAACTGAAATCGGAACGCTCACTGACATTTCCCCTATCTGAAAGTCTGATAAACGCCGGAAAAATGACTAAGTCCAAAAAAAAATTAATTTCAACTTTTTTCAATTTTACCCCCGTGGGATATATATTCTACCCACACACATTTGGAACTCTCGTGGGTTACCCTCACACATATTATTCCCTCATTTAGTGGATATTTTCACAAAAAAGTGAAATTTTCAAAAATACAGAAAATTGGCTGAAAACGACTAAATATCAAGGAATCATTGGGCGAATCGCTCTGGAACTGAAATCGGAACGCTCACTGACATTTCCCCTATCTGAAAGTCTGATAAACGTTGGAAAAATGACTAAGTCCAAAAAAAAATTTTTTTCAACTTTTTTCAATTTTACCCCCGTGGGATATATATTCTACCCACACACATTTGGAACTCTCCTGGGGTACCCTCACACATATTATTCCCTCATTTAGTGGATATTTTCACAAAAAAGTGAAATTTTCAAAATTCAAGAAAATTGGCTGAAAACGATTAAATATCAAGGTCTCATTGGGCGAATCGCTCTGGAACTGAAATCGGAATGCTCACTGACATTTGACCTATCTGAAAGTCTGATAAACGGCTGAAAAATGATTAAGTTCAAAAAAATATTTTTTTCAACTTTTTTCAATTTTACCCCCGTGGGATATATATTCTACCCACACACATTTGGAACTCTCGTGGGTTACCCTCACACATATTATTCTCTCATTTAGTGGATATTTTCACAAAAAAGTGAAATTTTCAAAATTCAAGAAAATTGGCTGAAAACGATTAAATATCAAGGTCTCATTGGGCGAATCGCTCTGGAACTGAAATCGGAATGCTCACTGACATTTGACCTATCTGAAAGTCTGATAAACGGCTGAAAAATGATTAAGTTCAAAAAAAAATTTTTTTCAACTTTTTTCAATTTTACCCCCGTGGGATATATATTCTACCCACACACATTTGGAACTCTCCTGGGGTACCCTCACACATATTATTCCCTCATTTAGTGGATATTTTCACAAAAAAGTGAAATTTTCAAAAATACAGAAAATTGGCTGAAAACGACTAAATATCAAGGTCTCATTGGGCGAATCGCTCTGGAACTGAAATCGGAACGCTCACTGACATTTCCCCTATCTGAAAGTCTGATAAACGTTGGAAAAATGACTAAGTCCAAAAAAAATTTTTTTCAACTTTTTTCAATTTTACCCCCGTGGGATATATATTCTACCCACACACATTTGGAACTCTCCTGGGGTACCCTCACACATATTATTCCCTCATTTAGTGGATATTTTCACAAAAAAGTGAAATTTTCAAAAATCCAGAAAATTGGCTGAAAACGACTAAATATCAAGGTCTCATTGGGCGAATCGCTCTGGAACTGAAATCGGAACGCTCACTGACATTTCCCCTATCTGAAAGTCTGATAAACGTTGGAAAAATGACTAAGTCCAAAAAAATTTTTTTTTAAATTTTTTCAATTTTACCCCCGTGGGATATATATTCTACCCACACATATTTGGAACTCTCCTGGGGTACCCTCACACATATTATTCCCTCATTTAGTGGATATTTTCACAAAAAAGTGAAATTTTCAAAAATCCAGAAAATTGGCTGAAAACGACTAAATATCAAGGTCTCATTGGGCGAATCGCTCTGGAACTGAAATCGGAACGCTCACTGACATTTCCCCTATCTGAAAGTCTGATAAACGTTGGAAAAATGACTAAGTCCAAAAAAAAATTTTTTTCAACTTTTTTCAATTTTACCCCCGTGGGATATATATTCTACCCACACACATTTGGAACTCTCCTGGGGTACCCTCACACATATTATTCCCTCATTTAGTGGATATTTTCACAAAAAAGTGAAATTTTCAAAAATCCAGAAAATTGGCTGAAAACGACTAAATATCAAGGTCTCATTGGGCGAATCGCTCTGGAACTGAAATCGGAACGCTCACTGACATTTCCCCTATCTGAAAGTCTGATAAACGTTGGAAAAATGACTAAGTCCAAAAAAAAATTTTTTTCAACTTTTTTCAATTTTACCCCCGTGGGATATATATTCTACCCACACACATTTGGAACTCTCCTGGGGTACCCTCACACATATTATTCCCTCATTTAGTGGATATTTTCACAAAAAAGTGAAATTTTCAAAAATCCAGAAAATTGGCTGAAAACGACTAAATATCAAGGTCTCATTGGGCGAATCTCTCTGGAACTGAAATCGGAATGCTCACTGACATTTCCCCTATCTGAAAGTCTGATAAACGCCGGAAAAATGACTAAGTCCAAAAAAAAATTTTTTTCAACTTTTTTCAATTTTACCCCCGTGGGATATATATTCTACCCACACACATTTGGAACTCTCCTGGGGTACCCTCACACATATTATTCCCTCATTTAGTGGATATTTTCACAAAAAAGTGAAATTTTCAAAAATCCAGAAAATTGGCTGAAAACGACTAAATATCAAGGCCTCATTGGGCGAATCGCTCTGGAACTGAAATCGGAACGCTCACTGACATTTACCCTATCTGAAAGTCTGATAAACAATGGAAAAATGACTAAGTCCAAAAAAAAATTTTTTTCAACTTTTTTCAATTTTACCCCCGTGGGATATATATTTTACCCACACACATTTGGAACTCTCGTGGGTTACCCTCACACATATTATTCCCTCATTTAGTGGATATTTTCACAAAAAAGTGAAATTTTCAAAATTCAAGAAAATTGGCTGAAAACGACTAAATATCAAGGTCTCATTGGGTGAATCGCTCTGGAACTGAAATCGGAACGCTCACTGACATTTCCCCTATCTGAAAGTCTGATAAACGTTGGAAAAATGACTAAGTCCAAAAAAAATTATTTAAAATTTTTTCAATTTTACCCCCGTGGGATATATATTCTACCCACACACATTTGGAACTCTCGTGGGTTACCCTCACACATATTATTCTCTCATTTAGTGGATATTTTCACAAAAAAGTGAAATTTTCAAAATTCAAGAAAATTGGCTGAAAACGACTAAATATCAAGGTCTCATTGGGCGAATCGCTCTGGAACTGAAATCGGAATGCTCACTGACATTTGACCTATCTGAAAGTCTGATAAACGGCTGAAAAATGATTAAGTTCAAAAAAAAATTTTTTTCAACTTTTTTCAATTTTACCCCCGTGGGATATATATTCTACCCACACACATTTGGAACTCTCCTGGGGTACCTTCACACATATCATTCCCTCAGTCAGTGGATATTTTCACAAAAAAGTAAAATTTTCAAAAATCCAGAAAATTGGCTGAAAACGACTAAATATCAAGGACTCATTGGGCAAATCGCTCTGGAACTGAAATCGGAACGCTCACTGACATTTCCCCTATCTGAAAGTCTGATAAACGCCGGAAAAATGACTAAGTCCAAAAAAAAATTAATTTCAACTTTTTTCAATTTTACCCCCGTGGGATATATATTCTACCCACACACATTTGGAACTCTCGTGGGTTACCCTCACACATATTATTCCCTCATTTAGTGGATATTTTCACAAAAAAGTGAAATTTTCAAAAATACAGAAAATTGGCTGAAAACGACTAAATATCAAGGAATCATTGGGCGAATCGCTCTGGAACTGAAATCGGAACGCTCACTGACATTTCCCCTATCTGAAAGTCTGATAAACGTTGGAAAAATGACTAAGTCCAAAAAAAAATTTTTTTCAACTTTTTTCAATTTTACCCCCGTGGGATATATATTCTACCCACACACATTTGGAACTCTCCTGGGGTACCCTCACACATATTATTCCCTCATTTAGTGGATATTTTCACAAAAAAGTGAAATTTTCAAAAATCAAGAAAATTGGCTGAAAACGACTAAATATCAAGGTCTCATTGGGCGAATCGCTCTGGAACTGAAATCGGAACGCTCACTGACATTTCCCCTATCTGAAAGTCTGATAAACGTTGGAAAAATGACTAAGTCCAAAAAAAAATTTTTTTTCAACTTTTTTCAATTTTACCCCCGTGGGATATATATTCTACCCACACACATTTGGAACTCTCCTGGGGTACCCTCACACATATTATTCCCTCATTTAGTGGATATTTTCACAAAAAAGTGAAATTTTCAAAAATCAAGAAAATTGGTTGAAAACGACTAAATATCAAGGTCTCATTGGGCGAATTGCTCTGGAACTGAAATCGGAACGCTCACTGACATTTCCCCTATCTGAAAGTCTGATAAACGTTGGAAAAATGACTAAGTCCAAAAAAAAAATTTTTTTAACTTTTTTCAATTTTACCCCCGTGGGATATATATTCTACCCACACACATTTGGAACTCTCCTGGGGTACCCTCACACATATTATTCCCTCATTTAGTGGATATTTTCACAAAAAAGTGAAATTTTAAAAAATCCAGAAAATTGGTTGAAAACGACTAAATATCAAGGTCTCATTGGGCGAATCGCTCTGGAACTGAAATCGGAACACTCACTGACATTTCCCCTATCTGAAAGTCTGATAAACGTTGGAAAAATGACTAAGTCCAAAAAAAATTTTTTTCAACTTTTTTCAATTTTACAGCCGTGGGATATATATTCTACCCACACACATTTGGAACTCTCCTGGGTTACCCTCACACATTTTATTCCCTCATTTAGTGGATATTTTCACAAAAAAGTGAAATTTTCAAAAATCAAGAAAATTGGCTGAAAACGACTAAATATCAAGGTCTCATTGGGCGAATCGCTCTGGAACTGAAATCGGAACGCTCACTGACATTTCCCCTATCTGAAAGTCTGATAAACGTTGGAAAAATGACTAAGTCCAAAAAAAAATTTTTTTTCAACTTTTTTCAATTTTACCCCCGTGGGATATATATTCTACCCACACACATTTGGAACTCTCCTGGGGTACCCTCACACATATTATTCCCTCATTTAGTGGATATTTTCACAAAAAAGTGAAATTTTCAAAAATCAAGAAAATTGGTTGAAAACGACTAAATATCAAGGTCTCATTGGGCGAATTGCTCTGGAACTGAAATCGGAACGCTCACTGACATTTCCCCTATCTGAAAGTCTGATAAACGTTGGAAAAATGACTAAGTCCAAAAAAAAAATTTTTTTAACTTTTTTCAATTTTACCCCCGTGGGATATATATTCTACCCACACACATTTGGAACTCTCCTGGGGTACCCTCACACATATTATTCCCTCATTTAGTGGATATTTTCACAAAAAAGTGAAATTTTAAAAAATCCAGAAAATTGGTTGAAAACGACTAAATATCAAGGTCTCATTGGGCGAATCGCTCTGGAACTGAAATCGGAACACTCACTGACATTTCCCCTATCTGAAAGTCTGATAAACGTTGGAAAAATGACTAAGTCCAAAAAAAATTTTTTTCAACTTTTTTCAATTTTACAGCCGTGGGATATATATTCTACCCACACACATTTGGAACTCTCCTGGGTTACCCTCACACATTTTATTCCCTCATTTAGTGGATATTTTCACAAAAAAGTGAAATTTTCAAAAATCAAGAAAATTGGCTGAAAACGACTAAATATCAAGGTCTCATTGGGCGAATCGCTCTGGAACTGAAATCGGAACGCTCACTGACATTTCCCCTATCTGAAAGTCTGATAAACGTTGGAAAAATGACTAAGTCCAAAAAAAAATTTTTTTTCAACTTTTTTCAATTTTACCCCCGTGGGATATATATTCTACCCACTCAAATTTGGAACTCTCGTGGGTTACCCTCACACATATTATTCCCTCATTTAGTGGATATTTTCACAAAAAAGTGAAATTTTCAAAAATCCAGAAAATTGGCTGAAAACGACTAAATATCAAGGTCTTATTGGGCGAATCGCTCTGGAACTGAAATCGGAACATTCACTGACATGTGACCTATCTGAAAGTCTGATAAACGACGGAAAAATGACTATGTCCAAAAAAACAAATTTTTCAACTTTTTTCAATTTTACCCCCGTGGGATATATATTCTACCCACACACATTTGGAACTCTCCTGGGGTACCCTCACACATATTATTCCCTCATTTAGTGGATATTTTCACAAAAAAGTGAAATTTTAAAAAATCCAGAAAATTGGTTGAAAACGACTATATATCAAGGTCTCATTGGGCGAATCGCTCTGGAACTGAAATCGGAACGCTCACTGACATTTCCCCTATCTGAAAGTCTGATAAACGTTGGAAAAATGACTAAGTCCAAAAAAAAATTTTTTTTTACTTTTTTCAATTTTACAGCCGTGGGATATATATTCTACCCACACACATTTGGAACTCTCCTGGGTTACCCTCACACATTTTATTCCCTCATTTAGAGGATATTTTCACAAAAAAGTGAAATTTTCAAAAATCAAGAAAATTGGCTGAAAACGACTAAATATCAAGGTCTCATTGGGCGAATCGCTCTGGAACTGAAATCGGAACGCTCACTGACATTTCCCCTATCTGAAAGTCTGATAAACGTTGGAAAAATGACTAAGTCCAAAAAAAAATTTTTTTTCAACTTTTTTCAATTTTACCCCCGTGGGATATATATTCTACCCACACACATTTGGAACTCTCCTGGGGTACCCTCACACATATTATTCCCTCATTTAGTGGATATTTTCACAAAAAAGTGAAATTTTCAAAAATCAAGAAAATTGGTTGAAAACGACTAAATATCAAGGTCTCATTGGGCGAATTGCTCTGGAACTGAAATCGGAACGCTCACTGACATTTCCCCTATCTGAAAGTCTGATAAACGTTGGAAAAATGACTAAGTCCAAAAAAAATTTTTTTCAACTTTTTTCAATTTTACAGCCGTGGGATATATATTCTACCCACACACATTTGGAACTCTCCTGGGTTACCCTCACACATTTTATTCCCTCATTTAGAGGATATTTTCACAAAAAAGTGAAATTTTCAAAAATCAAGAAAATTGGCTGAAAACGACTAAATATCAAGGTCTCATTGGGCGAATCGCTCTGGAACTGAAATCGGAACGCTCACTGACATTTCCCCTATCTGAAAGTCTGATAAACGTTGGAAAAATGACTAAGTCCAAAAAAAAATTTTTTTCAACTTTTTTCAATTTTACAGCCGTGGGATATATATTCTACCCACACACATTTGGAACTCTCCTGGGTTACCCTCACACATTTTATTCCCTCATTTAGTGGATATTTTCACAAAAAAGTGAAATTTTCAAAAATCAAGAAAATTGGCTGAAAACGACTAAATATCAAGGTCTCATTGGGCGAATCGCTCTGGAACTGAAATCGGAACGCTCACTGACATTTCCCCTATCTGAAAGTCTGATAAACGTTGGAAAAATGACTAAGTCCAAAAAAAAATTTTTTTCAACTTTTTTCAATTTTACCCCCGTGGGATATATATTCTACCCACTCAAATTTGGAACTCTCGTGGGTTACCCTCACACATATTATTCCCTCATTTAGTGGATATTTTCACAAAAAAGTGAAATTTTCAAAAATCCAGAAAATTGGCTGAAAACGACTAAATATCAAGGTCTCATTGGGCGAATCGCTCTGGAACTGAAATCGGAACATTCACTGACATGTGACCTATCTGAAAGTCTGATAAACGACGGAAAAATGACTATGTCCAAAAAAACAAATTTTTCAACTTTTTTCAATTTTACCCCCGTGGGATATATATTCTACCCACACACATTTGGAACTCTCCTGGGGTACCCTCACACATATTATTCCCTCATTTAGTGGATATTTTCACAAAAAAGTGAAATTTTAAAAAATCCAGAAAATTGGCTGAAAACGACTGAATATCAAGGTCTCATTGGGCGAATTGCTCTGGAACTGAAATCGGAACGCTAACTGACATTTCCCCTATCTGAAAGTCTGATAAACGTTGGAAAAATGACTAAGTCCAAAAAAAATTTTTTTTTAACTTTTTTCAATTTTACCCCCGTGGGATATATATTCTACCCACACACATTTGGAACTCTCCTGGGGTACCCTCACACATATTATTCCCTCATTTAGTGGATATTTTCACAAAAAAGTGAAATTTTCAAAAATCCAGAAAATTGGCTGAAAACGACTAAATATCAAGGAATCATTGAGCGAATCGCTCTGGAACTGAAATCGGAACGCTCACTGACATTTCCCCTATCTGAAAGTCTGATAAACGTTGGAAAAATGACTAAGTCCAAAAAAAAATTTATTTCAACTTTTTTCAATTTTACAGCCGTGGGATATATATTCTACCCACACACATTTGGAACTCTCCTGGGTTACCCTCACACATTTTATTCCCTCATTTAGTGGATATTTTCACAAAAAAGTGAAATTTTCAAAAATCAAGAAAATTGGCTGAAAACGACTAAATATCAAGGTCTCATTGGGCGAATCGCTCTGGAACTGAAATCGGAACATTCACTGACATTTGACATATCTGAAAGTCTGATAAACGACGGAAAAATGACTGTCCAAAAAAACAAATTTTTCAACTTTTTTCAATTTTACCCCCGTGGGATATATATTCTACCCACACACATTTGGAACTCTCATGGGGTACCCTCACATATATTTTTCCCTCATTTAGTGGATATTTTCACAAAAAAGTGAAATTTTCAAAAATCCAAAATATTGGCTGAAAACGACTAAATATCAAGGACTCATTGGGCTAATCTCTCTGGAACTGAAATCGAAACGCTCACTGACATTTCCCCTATCTGAAAGTCTGATAAACGCCGGAAAAATGACTAAGTCCAAAAAAAAATTTTTTAAACTTTTTTAAATTTTACCCCCGTGGGATATATATTCTACCCACACACATTTGGAACTCTCCTGGGGTACCCTCACACATATTATTCCCTCATTTAGTGGATATTTTCACAAAAAAGTGAAATTTTCAAAAATCCAGAAAATTGGCTGAAAACGACTAAATATCACGGTCTCATTGGGCGAATCGCTCTGGAACTGAAATCTGAACGCTCACTGACATTTGCCCTATCTGAAAGTCTGATAAACGACAGAAAAATGACTATGTCCAAAAAAACAAATTTTTCAACTTTTTTCAATTTTACCCCCGTGGGATATATATTCTACCCACACACATTTGGAACTCTCCTGGGTTACCCTCACACATATTATTCCCTCATTTAGTGGATATTTTCACAAAAAAGTGAAATTTTCAAAATTCCAGAAAATTGGCTGAAAACGACTATATATCAAGGTCTCATTGGGCGAATCGCTCTGGAACTGAAATCGGAACGCTCACTGACATTTCCCCTATCTGAAAGTCTGATAAACGTTGGAAAAATGACTAAGTCCAAAAAAAAAATTTTTTTAACTTTTTTCAATTTTACCCCCGTGGGATATATATTTTACCCACACACATTTGGAACTCTCGTGGGTTACCCTCACACATATTATTCCCTCATTTAGTGGATATTTTCACAAAAAAGTGAAATTTTCAAAATTCAAGAAAATTGGCTGAAAACGACTAAATATCAAGGTCTCATTGGGTGAATCGCTCTGGAACTGAAATCGGAACGCTCACTGACATTTCCCCTATCTGAAAGTCTGATAAACGTTGGAAAAATGACTAAGTCCAAAAAAAATTATTTAAAATTTTTTCAATTTTACCCCCGTGGGATATATATTCTACCCTCACACATTTGGAACTCTCCTGGGTTACCCTCACACATATTATTCCCTCATTTAGTGGATATTTTCACAAAAAAGTGAAATTTTCAAAAATCCAGAAAATTTGCTGAAAACGACTAAATATCAAGGTCTCATTGGGCGAATCGCTCTGGAACTGAAATCGGAACGCTCACTGACATTTCCCCTATCTGAAAGTCTGATAAACAATGGAAAAATGACTAAGTCCAAAAAAAAATTTTTTTCAACTTTTTTCAATTTTACCCCCGTGGGATATATATTCTACCCACACACATTTGGAACTCTCGTGGGTTACCCTCACACATATTATTCTCTCATTTAGTGGATATTTTCACAAAAAAGTGAAATTTTCAAAATTCAAGAAAATTGGCTGAAAACGACTAAATATCAAGGTCTCATTGGGCGAATCGCTCTGGAACTGAAATCGGAATGCTCACTGACATTTGACCTATCTGAAAGTCTGATAAACGGCTGAAAAATGATTAAGTTCAAAAAAAAATTTTTTTCAACTTTTTTCAATTTTACCCCCGTGGGATATATATTCTACCCACACACATTTGGAACTCTCCTGGGGTACCCTCACACATATTATTCCCTCATTTAGTGGATATTTTCACAAAAAAGTAAAATTTTCAAAAATCCAGAAAATTGGCTGAAAACGACTAAATATCAAGGACTCATTGGGCAAATCGCTCTGGAACTGAAATCGGAACGCTCACTGACATTTCCCCTATCTGAAAGTCTGATAAACGCCGGAAAAATGACTAAGTCCAAAAAAAAATTATTTTCAACTTTTTTCAATTTTACCCCCGTGGGATATATATTCTACCCACACACATTTGGAACTCTCCTGGGGTACCCTCACACATATTATTCCCTCATTTAGTGGATATTTTCACAAAAAAGTGAAATTTTCAAAAATCCAGAAAGTTGGCTGAAAACGACTAAATATCAAGGTCTCATTGGGCGAATCGCTCTGGAACTGAAATCGGAACGCCCACTGACATTTCCCCTATCTGAAAGTCTGATAAACGTTGGAAAAATGACTAAGTCCAAAAAAATTTTTTTTTAAATTTTTTCAATTTTACCCCCGTGGGATATATATTCTACCCACACATATTTGGAACTCTCCTGGGGTACCCTCACACATATTATTCCCTCATTTAGTGGATATTTTCACAAAAAAGTGAAATTTTCAAAAATCCAGAAAATTGGCTGAAAACGACTAAATATCAAGGTCTCATTGGGCGAATCGCTCTGGAACTGAAATCGGAACGCTCACTGACATTTCCCCTATCTGAAAGTCTGATAAACGTTGGAAAAATGACTAAGTCCAAAAATAAATTTTTTTCAACTTTTTTCAATTTTACCCCCGTGGGATATATATTCTACCCACACACATTTGGAACTCTCCTGGGGTACCCTCACACATATTATTCCCTCATTTAGTGGATATTTTCACAAAAAAGTGAAATTTTCAAAAATCCAGAAAATTGGCTGAAAACGACTAAATATCAAGGTCTCATTGGGCGAATCGCTCTGGAACTGAAATCGGAACGCTCACTGACATTTCCCCTATCTGAAAGTCTGATAAACGTTGGAAAAATGACTAAGTCCAAAAAAAAATTTTTTTCAACTTTTTTCAATTTTACCCCCGTGGGATATATATTCTACCCACACACATTTGGAACTCTCCTGGGGTACCCTCACACATATTATTCCCTCATTTAGTGGATATTTTCACAAAAAAGTGAAATTTTCAAAAATCCAGAAAATTGGCTGAAAACGACTAAATATCAAGGTCTCATTGGGCGAATCTCTCTGGAACTGAAATCGGAATGCTCACTGACATTTCCCCTATCTGAAAGTCTGATAAACGCCGGAAAAATGACTAAGTCCAAAAAAAAATTTTTTTCAACTTTTTTCAATTTTACCCCCGTGGGATATATATTCTACCCACACACATTTGGAACTCTCCTGGGGTACCCTCACACATATTATTCCCTCATTTAGTGGATATTTTCACAAAAAAGTGAAATTTTCAAAAATCCAGAAAATTGGCTGAAAACGACTAAATATCAAGGCCTCATTGGGCGAATCGCTCTGGAACTGAAATCGGAACGCTCACTGACATTTCCCCTATCTGAAAGTCTGATAAACAATGGAAAAATGACTAAGTCCAAAAAAAAATTTTTTTCAACTTTTTTCAATTTTACCCCCGTGGGATATATATTCTACCCACACACATTTGGAACTCTCGTGGGTTACCCTCACACATATTATTCTCTCATTTAGTGGATATTTTTACAAAAAAGTGAAATTTTCAAAATTCAAGAAAATTGGCTGAAAACGACTAAATATCAAGGTCTCATTGGGCGAATCGCTCTGGAACTGAAATCGGAACGCTCACTGACATTTCCCCTATCTGAAAGTCTGATAAACGTTGGAAAAATGACTAAGTCCAAAAAAAAATTTTTTTCAACTTTTTTCAATTTTACCCCCGTGGGATATATATTTTACCCACACACATTTGGAACTCTCGTGGGTTACCCTCACACATATTATTCCCTCATTTAGTGGATATTTTCACAAAAAAGTGAAATTTTCAAAATTCAAGAAAATTGGCTGAAAACGACTAAATATCAAGGTCTCATTGGGTGAATCGCTCTGGAACTGAAATCGGAACGCTCACTGACATTTCCCCTATCTGAAAGTCTGATAAACGTTGGAAAAATGACTAAGTCCAAAAAAAATTATTTAAAATTTTTTCAATTTTACCCCCGTGGGATATATATTCTACCCACACACATTTGGAACTCTCGTGGGTTACCCTCACACATATTATTCTCTCATTTAGTGGATATTTTCACAAAAAAGTGAAATTTTCAAAATTCAAGAAAATTGGCTGAAAACGACTAAATATCAAGGTCTCATTGGGCGAATCGCTCTGGAACTGAAATCGGAATGCTCACTGACATTTGACCTATCTGAAAGTCTGATAAACGGCTGAAAAATGATTAAGTTCAAAAAAAAATTTTTTTCAACTTTTTTCAATTTTACCCCCGTGGGATATATATTCTACCCACACACATTTGGAACTCTCCTGGGGTACCCTCACACATATTATTCCCTCATTTAGTGGATATTTTCACAAAAAAGTAAAATTTTCAAAAATCCAGAAAATTGGCTGAAAACGACTAAATATCAAGGACTCATTGGGCAAATCGCTCTGGAACAGAAATCGGAACGCTCACTGACATTTCCCCTATCTGAAAGTCTGATAAACGCCGGAAAAATGACTAAGTCCAAAAAAAAATTATTTTCAACTTTTTTCAATTTTACCCCCGTGGGATATATATTCTACCCACACACATTTGGAACTCTCCTGGGGTACCCTCACACATATTATTCCCTCATTTAGTGGATATTTTCACAAAAAAGTGAAATTTTCAAAAATCCAGAAAGTTGGCTGAAAACGACTAAATATCAAGGTCTCATTGGGCGAATCGCTCTGGAACTGAAATCGGAACGCTCACTGACATTTCCCCTATCTGAAAGTCTGATAAACGTTGGAAAAATGACTAAGTCCAAAAAAATTTTTTTTTAAATTTTTTCAATTTTACCCCCGTGGGATATATATTCTACCCACACATATTTGGAACTCTCCTGGGGTACCCTCACACATATTATTCCCTCATTTAGTGGATATTTTCACAAAAAAGTGAAATTTTCAAAAATCCAGAAAATTGGCTGAAAACGACTAAATATCAAGGTCTCATTGGGCGAATCGCTCTGGAACTGAAATCGGAACGCTCACTGACATTTCCCCTATCTGAAATCTGATAAACGTTGGAAAAATGACTAAGTCCAAAAAAAAATTTTTTTCAACTTTTTTCAATTTTACCCCCGTGGGATATATATTCTACCCACACACATTTGGAACTCTCCTGGGGTACCCTCACACATATTATTCCCTCATTTAGTGGATATTTTCACAAAAAAGTGAAATTTTCAAAAATCCAGAAAATTGGCTGAAAACGACTAAATATCAAGGTCTCATTGGGCGAATCGCTCTGGAACTGAAATCGGAAAGCTCACTGACATTTCCCCTATCTGAAAGTCTGATAAACGTTGGAAAAATGACTAAGTCCAAAAAAAAATTTTTTTCAACTTTTTTCAATTTTACCCCCGTGGGATATATATTCTACCCACACACATTTGGAACTCTCCTGGGGTACCCTCACACATATAATTCCCTCATTTAGTGGATATTTTCACAAAAAAGTGAAATTTTCAAAAATCCAGAAAATTGGCTGAAAACGACTAAATATCAAGGTCTCATTGGGCGAATCTCTCTGGAACTGAAATCGGAATGCTCACTGACATTTCCCCTATCTGAAAGTCTGATAAACGCCGGAAAAATGACTAAGTCCAAAAAAAAATTTTTTTCAACTTTTTTCAATTTTACCCCCGTGGGATATATATTCTACCCACACACATTTGGAACTCTCCTGGGGTACCCTCACACATATTATTCCCTCATTTAGTGGATATTTTCACAAAAAAGTGAAATTTTCAAAAATCCAGAAAATTGGCTGAAAACGACTAAATATCAAGGCCTCATTGGGCGAATCGCTCTGGAACTGAAATCGGAACGCTCACTGACATTTCCCCTATCTGAAAGTCTGATAAACAATGGAAAAATGACTAAGTCCAAAAAAAAATTTTTTTCAACTTTTTTCAATTTTACCCCCGTGGGATATATATTCTACCCACACACATTTGGAACTCTCGTGGGTTACCCTCACACATATTATTCTCTCATTTAGTGGATATTTTTACAAAAAAGTGAAATTTTCAAAATTCAAGAAAATTGGCTGAAAACGACTAAATATCAAGGTCTCATTGGGCGAATCGCTCTGGAACTGAAATCGGAACGCTCACTGACATTTCCCCTATCTGAAAGTCTGATAAACGTTGGAAAAATGACTAAGTCCAAAAAAAATTATTTAAAATTTTTTCAATTTTACCCCCGTGGGATATATATTCTACCCACACACATTTGGAACTCTCGTGGGGTACCTTCACACATATCATTCCCTCATTCAGTGGATATTTTCACAAAAAAGTAAAATTTTCAAAAATCCAGAAAATTGGCTGAAAACGACTAAATATCAAGGACTCATTGGGCAAATCGCTCTGGAACTGAAATCGGAACGCTCACTGACATTTCCCCTATCTGAAAGTCTGATAAACGCCGGAAAAATGACTAAGTCCAAAAAAAAATTAATTTCAACTTTTTTCAATTTTACCCCCGTGGGATATATATTCTACCCACACACATTTGGAACTCTCCTGGGGTACCCTCACACATATTATTCCCTCATTTAGTGGATATTTTCACAAAAAAGTGAAATTTTCAAAAATACAGAAAATTGGCTGAAAACGACTAAATATCAAGGTCTCATTGGGCGAATCGCTCTGGAACTGAAATCGGAATGCTCACTGACATTTCCCCTATCTGAAAGTCTGATAAACGTTGGAAAAATGACTAAGTCCAAAAAAAATTTTTTTCAACTTTTTTCAATTTTACCCCCGTGGGATATATATTCTACCCACACACATTTGGATCTCTCCTGGGGTACCCTCACACATATTATTCCCTCATTTAGTGGATATTTTCACAAAAAAGTGAAATTTTCAAAAATCCAGAAAATTGGCTGAAAACGACTAAATATCAAGGTCTCATTGGGCGAATCGCTCTGGAACTGAAATCGGAACGCTCACTGACATTTCCCCTATCTGAAAGTCTGATAAACGTTGGAAAAATGACTAAGTCCAAAAAAAATTTTTTTCAACTTTTTTCAATTTTACCCCCGTGGGATATATATTCTACCCACACACATTTGGAACTCTCCTGGGGTACCCTCACACATATTATTCCCTCATTTAGTGGATATTTTCACAAAAAAGTGAAATTTTAAAAAATCCAGAAAATTGGTTGAAAACGACTAAATATCAAGGTCTCATTGGGCGAATTGCTCTGGAACTGAAATCGGAACGCTCACTGACATTTCCCCTATCTGAAAGTCTGATAAACGTTGGAAAAATGACTAAGTCCAAAAAAAATTTTTTTCAACTTTTTTCAATTTTACAGCCGTGGGATATATATTCTACCCACACACATTTGGAACTCTCCTGGGTTACCCTCACACATTTTATTCCCTCATTTAGAGGATATTTTCACAAAAAAGTGAAATTTTCAAAAATCAAGAAAATTGGCTGAAAACGACTAAATATCAAGGTCTCATTGGGCGAATCGCTCTGGAACTGAAATCGGAACGCTCACTGACATTTCCCCTATCTGAAATTCTGATAAACGTTGGAAAAATGACTAAGTCCAAAAAAAAATTTTTTTCAACTTTTTTCAATTTTACCCCCGTGGGATATATATTCTACCCACTCAAATTTGGAACTCTCGTGGGTTACCCTCACACATATTATTCCCTCATTTAGTGGATATTTTCACAAAAAAGTGAAATTTTCAAAAATCCAGAAAATTGGCTGAAAACGACTAAATATCAAGGTCTCATTGGGCGAATCGCTCTGGAACTGAAATCGGAACATTCACTGACATGTGACCTATCTGAAAGTCTGATAAACGACGGAAAAATGACTATGTCCAAAAAAACAAATTTTTCAACTTTTTTCAATTTTACCCCCGTGGGATATATATTCTACCCACACACATTTGGAACTCTCCTGGGGTACCCTCACACATATTATTCCCTCATTTAGTGGATATTTTCACAAAAAAGTGAAATTTTCAAAAATCCAGAAAATTGGCTGAAAACGACTAAATATCAAGGAATCATTGGGCGAATCGCTCTGGAACTGAAATCGGAACGCTCACTGACATTTCCCCTATCTGAAAGTCTGATAAACGTTGGAAAAATGACTAAGTCCAAAAAAAAATTTTTTTCAACTTTTTTCAATTTTACAGCCGTGGGATATATATTCTACCCACACACATTTGGAACTCTCCTGGGTTACCCTCACACATTTTATTCCCTCATTTAGTGGATATTTTCACAAAAAAGTGAAATTTTCAAAAATCAAGAAAATTGGCTGAAAACGACTAAATATCAAGGTCTCATTGGGCGAATCGCTCTGGAACTGAAATCGGAACGCTCACTGACATTTCCCCTATCTGAAAGTCTGATAAACGTTGGAAAAATGACTAAGTCTAAAAAAAAATTTTTTTCAACTTTTTTCAATTTTACAGCCGTGGGATATATATTCTACCCACACACATTTGGAACTCTCCTGGGTTACCCTCACACATTTTATTCCCTCATTTAGTGGATATTTTCACAAAAAAGTGAAATTTTCAAAAATCAAGAAAATTGGCTGAAAACGACTAAATATCAAGGTCTCATTGGGCGAATCGCTCTGGAACTGAAATCGGAATGCTCACTGAAATTTCCCCTATCTGAAAGTCTGATAAACGTTGGAAAAATGACTAAGTCCAAAAAAAAATTTTTTTCAACTTTTTTCAATTTTACAGCCGTGGGATATATATTCTACCCACACACATTTGGAACTCTCCTGGGTTACCCTCACACATTTTATTCCCTCATTTAGTGGATATTTTCACAAAAAAGTGAAATTTTCAAAAATCCAGAATATTGGCTGAAAACGACTAAATATCAAGGAATCATTGGGCGAATCGCTCTGGAACTGAAATCGGAACGCTCACTGACATTTCCCCTATCTGAAAGTCTGATAAACGACGGAAAAATGACTGTCCAAAAAAACAAATTTTTCAACTTTTTTCAATTTTACCCCCGTGGGATATATATTCTACCCACACACATTTGGAACTCTCATGGGGTACCCTCACATATATTTTTCCCTCATTTAGTGGATATTTTCACAAAAAAGTGAAATTTTCAAAAATCCAAAATATTGGCTGAAAACGACTAAATATCAAGGACTCATTGGGCTAATCTCTCTGGAACTGAAATCGAAACGCTCACTGACATTTCCCCTATCTGAAAGTCTGATAAACGCCGGAAAAATGACTAAGTCCAAAAAAAAATTTTTTAAACTTTTTTAAATTTTACCCCCGTGGGATATATATTCTACCCACACACATTTGGAACTCTCCTGGGGTACCCTCACACATATTATTCCCTCATTTAGTGGATATTTTCACAAAAAAGTGAAATTTTCAAAAATCCAGAAAATTGGCTGAAAACGACTAAATATCACGGTCTCATTGGGCGAATCGCTCTGGAACTGAAATCGGAACGCTCACTGACATTTACCCTATCTGAAAGTCTGATAAACGTTGGAAAAATGGCTAAGTCCAAAAAAAAATTTTTTTCAACTTTTTTCAATTTTACCCCCGTGGGATATATATTCTACCCACACAAATTTGGAACTCTCGTGGGTTACCCTCACACATATTATTCCCTCATTTAGTGGATATTTTCACAAAAAAGTGAAATTTTCAAAAATCCAGAAAATTGGCTGAAAACGACTAAATATCAAGGTCTCATTGGGCGAATCGCTCTGGAACTGAACTCGGAACATTCACTGACATTTGACATATCTGAAAGTCTGATAAACGACGGAAAAATGACTGTCCAAAAAAACAAATTTTTCAACTTTTTTCAATTTTACCCCCGTGGGATATATATTCTACCCACACACATTTGGAACTCTCCTGGGTTACCCTCACACATTTTATTCCCTCATTTAGTGGATATTTTCACAAAAAAGTGAAATTTTCAAAAATCAAGAAAATTGGCTGAAAACGACTACATATCAAGGTCTCATTGGGCGAATCGCTCTGGAACTGAAATCGGAACGCTCACTGACATTTCCCCTATCTGAAAGTCTGATAAACGTTGGAAAAATGACTAAGTCTAAAAAAAAAATTTTTTCAACTTTTTTCAATTTTACAGCCGTGGGATATATATTCTACCCACACACATTTGGAACTCTCCTGGGTTACCCTCACACATTTTATTCCCTCATTTAGTGGATATTTTCACAAAAAAGTGAAATTTTCAAAAATCAAGAAAATTGGCTGAAAACGACTAAATATCAAGGTCTCATTGGGCGAATCGCTCTGGAACTGAAATCGGAACGCTCACTGACATTTCCCCTATCTGAAAGTCTGATAAACGTTGGAAAAATGACAGTCCAAAAAAAAATTTTTTTCAACTTTTTTCAATTTTACAGCCGTGGGATATATATTCTACCCACACACATTTGGAACTCTCCTGGGTTGCCCTCACACATTTTATTCCCTCATTTAGTGGATATTTTCACAAAAAAGTGAAATTTTCAAAAATCAAGAAAATTGGCTGAAAACGACTAAATATCAAGGTCTCATTGGGCGAATCGCTCTGGAACTGAAATCGGAACATTCACTGACATTTGACATATCTGAAAGTCTGATAAACGACGGAAAAATGACTGTCCAAAAAAACAAATTTTTCAACTTTTTTCAATTTTACCCCCGTGGGATATATATTCTACCCACACACATTTGGAACTCTCATGGGGTACCCTCACATATATTTTTCCCTCATTTAGTGGATATTTTCACAAAAAAGTGAAATTTTCAAAAATCCAAAATATTGGCTGAAAACGACTAAATATCAAGGACTCATTGGGCTAATCTCTCTGGAACTGAAATCGAAACGCTCACTGACATTTCCCCTATCTGAAAGTCTGATAAACGCCGGAAAAATGACTAAGTCCAAAAAAAAATTTTTTAAACTTTTTTAAATTTTACCCCCGTGGGATATATATTCAACCCACACACATTTGGAACTCTCCTGGGGTACCCTCACACATATTATTCCCTCATTTAGTGGATATTTTCACAAAAAAGTGAAATTTTCAAAAATCCAGAAAATTGGCTGAAAACGACTAAATATCACGGTCTCATTGGGCGAATCGCTCTGGAACTGAAATCGGAACGCTCACTGACATTTGCCCTATCTGAAAGTCTGATAAACTTTGGAAAAATGACTAAGTCCAAAAAAAAATTTTTTTCAACTTTTTTCAATTTTACCCCCGTGGGATATATATTCTACCCACACAAATTTGGAACTCTCGTGGGTTACCCTCACACATATTATTCCCTCATTTAGTGGATATTTTCACAAAAAAGTGAAATTTTCAAAAATCCAGAAAATTGGCTGAAAACGACTAAATATCAAGGTCTCATAGGGCGAATCGCTCTGGAACTGAAATCGGAACATTCACTGACATGTGACCTATCTGAAAGTCTGATAAACGACGGAAAAATGACTATGTCCAAAAAAACAAATTTTTCAACTTTTTTCAATTTTACCCCCGTGGGATATATATTCTACCCACACACATTTGGAACTCTCCTGGGGTACCCTCACACATATTATTCCCTCATTTAGTGGATATTTTCACAAAAAAGTGAAATTTTCAAAAATCCAGAAAATTGGCTGAAAACGACTAAATATCACGGTCTCATTGGGCGAATCGCTCTGGAACTGAAATCGGAACGCTCACTGACATTTGCCCTATCTGAAAGTCTGATAAACGTTGGAAAAATGGCTAAGTCCAAAAAAAAATTTTTTTCAACTTTTTTCAATTTTACCCCCGTGGGATATATATTCTACCCACACAAATTTGGAACTCTCGTGGGTTACCCTCACACATATTATTCCCTCATTTAGTGAATATTTTCACAAAAAAGTGAAATTTTCAAAAATCCAGAAAATTGGCTGAAAACGACTAAATATCAAGGTCTCATAGGGCGAATCGCTCTGGAACTGAAATCGGAACATTCACTGACATGTGACCTATCTGAAAGTCTGATAAACGACGGAAAAATGACTATGTAAAAAAAAAACAAATTTTTCAACTTTTTTCAATTTTACCCCCGTGGGATATATATTCTACCCACACACATTTGGAACTCTCCTGGGTTACCCTCACACATATTATTCCCTCATTTAGTGGATATTTTCACAAAAAAGTGAAATTTTCAAAATTCCAGAAAATTGGCTGAAAACGACTAAATATCAAGGTCTCATTGGGCAAATCGCTCGGGAACTGAAATCGGAATGCTCACTGACATTTCCCCTATCTGAAAGTCTGCTAAACGTTGGAAAAATGACTAAGTCCAAAAAAAATTTTTTTTAAATTTTTTCAATTTTACCCCCGTGGGATATATATTCTACCCACACACATTTGGAACTCTCCTGGGGTACCCTCACACATATTATTCCCTCATTTAGTGGATATTTTAACAAAAAAGTGAAATTTTCAAAAATACAGAAAATTGGCTGAAAACGACTAAATATCAAGGTCTCATTGGGCGAATCGCTCTGGAACTGAAATCGGAACGCTCACTGACATTTTCCCTATCTGAAAGTCTGATAAACGGCGGAAAAATGACTAAGTCCAAAAAAAATTTTTTTTCAACTTTTTTCAATTTTACCCCCGTGGGATATATATTCTACCCACACACATTTGGAACTCTCCTGGGGTACCCTCACACATATTATTCCCTCATTTAGTGGATATTTTCACAAAAAAGTGAAATTTTCAAAAATCCAGAAAATTGGCTGAAAACGACTAAATATCAAGGTCTCATTGGGCGAATCGCTCTGGAACTGAAATCGGAACATTCACTGACATGTGACCTATCTGAAAGTCTGATAAACGACGGAAAAATGACTATGTCCAAAAAAACAAATTTTTCAACTTTTTTCAATTTTACCCCCGTGGGATATATATTCTACCCACACACATTTGGAACTCTCATGGGGTACCCTCACATATATTTTTCCCTCATTTAGTGGATATTTTCACAAAAAAGTGAAATTTTCAAAAATCCAAAATATTGGCTGAAAACGACTAAATATCAAGGACTCATTGGGCTAATCTCTCTGGAACTGAAATCGAAACGCTCACTGACATTTCCCCTATCTGAAAGTCTGATAAACGCCGGAAAAATGACTAAGTCCAAAAAAAAATTTTTTAAACTTTTTTAAATTTTACCCCCGTGGGATATATATTCTACCCACACACATTTGGAACTCTCCTGGGGTACCCTCACACATATTATTCCCTCATTTAGTGGATATTTTCACAAAAAAGTGAAATTTTCAAAAATCCAGAAAATTGGCTGAAAACGACTAAATATCACGGTCTCATTGGGCGAATCGCTCTGGAACTGAAATCGGAACGCTCACTGACATTTACCCTATCTGAAAGTCTGATAAACGTTGGAAAAATGGCTGTCCAAAAAAACAAATTTTTCAACTTTTTTCAATTTTACCCCCGTGGGATATATATTCTACCCACACACATTTGGAACTCTCCTGGGTTACCCTCACACATTTTATTCCCTCATTTAGTGGATATTTTCACAAAAAAGTGAAATTTTCAAAAATCAAGAAAATTGGCTGAAAACGACTACATATCAAGGTCTCATTGGGCGAATCGCTCTGGAACTGAAATCGGAACGCTCACTGACATTTCCCCTATCTGAAAGTCTGATAAACGTTGGAAAAATGACTAAGTCTAAAAAAAAATTTTTTTCAACTTTTTTCAATTTTACAGCCGTGGGATATATATTCTACCCACACACATTTGGAACTCTCCTGGGTTACCCTCACACATTTTATTCCCTCATTTAGTGGATATTTTCACAAAAAAGTGAAATTTTCAAAAATCAAGAAAATTGGCTGAAAACGACTAAATATCAAGGTCTCATTGGGCGAATCGCTCTGGAACTGAAATCGGAACGCTCACTGACATTTCCCCTATCTGAAAGTCTGATAAACGTTGGAAAAATGACTAAGTCCAAAAAAAAATTTTTTTCAACTTTTTTCAATTTTACAGCCGTGGGATATATATTCTACCCACACACATTTGGAACTCTCCTGGGTTGCCCTCACACATTTTATTCCCTCATTTAGTGGATATTTTCACAAAAAAGTGAAATTTTCAAAAATCAAGAAAATTGGCTGAAAACGACTAAATATCAAGGTCTCATTGGGCGAATCGCTCTGGAACTGAAATCGGAACATTCACTGACATTTGACATATCTGAAAGTCTGATAAACGACGGAAAAATGACTGTCCAAAAAAACAAATTTTTCAACTTTTTTCAATTTTACCCCCGTGGGATATATATTCTACCCACACACATTTGGAACTCTCATGGGGTACCCTCACACATATTATTCCCTCATTTAGTGGATATTTTCACAAAAAAGTGAAATTTTCAAAATTCAAGAAAATTGGCTGAAAACGACTAAATATCAAGGTCTCATTGGGCGAATCGCTCTGGAACTGAACTCGGAACATTCACTGACATTTGACATATCTGAAAGTCTGATAAACGACGGAAAAATGACTGTCCAAAAAAACAAATTTTTCAACTTTTTTCAATTTTACCCCCGTGGGATATATATTCTACCCACACACATTTGGAACTCTCCTGGGGTACCCTCACACATATTATTCCCTCATTTAGTGGATATTTTCACAAAAAAGTGAAATTTTCAAAAATCCAGAAAATTGGCTGAAAACGACTAAATATCACGGTCTCATTGGGCGAATCGCTCTGGAACTGAAATCGGAACGCTCACTGACATTTGCCCTATCTGAAAGTCTGATAAACGACAGAAAAATGACTATGTCCAAAAAAACAAATTTTTCAACTTTTTTCAATTTTACCCCCGTGGGATATATATTCTACCCACACACATTTGGAACTCTCCTGGGGTACTCTCACACATATTATTCCCTCATTTAGTGGATATTTTAACAAAAAAGTGAAATTTTCAAAAATACAGAAAATTGGCTGAAAACGACTAAATATCAAGGTCTCATTGGGCGCATCGCTCTGGAACTGAAATCGGAACGCTCACTGACATTTTCCCTATCTGAAAGTCTGATAAACGGCGGAAAAATGACTAAGTCCAAAAAAAATTTTTTTTCAACTTTTTTCAATTTTACCCCCGTGGGATATATATTCTACCCACACACATTTGGAACTCTCCTGGGGTACCCTCACACATATTATTCCCTCATTTAGTGGATATTTTCACAAAAAAGTGAAATTTTCAAAAATCCAGAAAATTGGCTGAAAACGACTAAATATCAAGGTCTCATTGGGCGAATCGCTCTGGAACTGAAATCGGAACATTCACTGACATGTGACCTATCTGAAAGTCTGATAAACGACGGAAAAATGACTATGTCCAAAAAAACAAATTTTTCAACTTTTTTCAATTTTACCCCCGTGGGATATATATTCTACCCACACACATTTGGAACTCTCCTGGGGTACCCTCACACATATTATTCCCTCATTTAGTGGATATTTTCACAAAAAAGTGAAATTTTCAAAAATCCAGAAAATTGGCTGAAAACGACTAAATATCAAGGAATCATTGGGCGAATCGCTCTGGAACTGAAATCGGAACGCTCACTGACATTTCCCCTATCTGAAAGTCTGATAAACGTTGGAAAAATGACTAAGTCCAAAAAAAATTTTTTTTCAACTTTTTTCAATTTTACAGCCGTGGGATATATATTCTACCCACACACATTTGGAACTCTCCTGGGTTACCCTCACACATTTTATTCCCTCATTTAGTGGATATTTTCACAAAAAAGTGAAATTTTCAAAAATCAAGAAAATTGGCTGAAAACGACTAAATATCAAGGTCTCATTGGGCGAATCGCTCTGGAACTGAAATCGGAACGCTCACTGACATTTCCCCTATCTGAAAGTCTGATAAACGTTGGAAAAATGACTAAGTCTAAAAAAAAATTTTTTTCAACTTTTTTCAATTTTACAGCCGTGGGATATATATTCTACCCACACACATTTGGAACTCTCCTGGGTTACCCTCACACATTTTATTCCCTCATTTAGTGGATATTTTCACAAAAAAGTGAAATTTTCAAAAATCAAGAAAATTGGCTGAAAACGACTAAATATCAAGGTCTCATTGGGCGAATCGCTCTGGAACTGAAATCGGAACGCTCACTGACATTTCCCCTATCTGAAAGTCTGATAAACGTTGGAAAAATGACTAAGTCCAAAAAAAAATTTTTTTCAACTTTTTTCAATTTTACAGCCGTGGGATATATATTCTACCCACACACATTTGGAACTCTCCTGGGTTACCCTCACACATTTTATTCCCTCATTTAGTGGATATTTTCACAAAAAAGTGAAATTTTCAAAAATCAAGAAAATTGGCTGAAAACGACTAAATATCAAGGTCTCATTGGGCGAATCGCTCTGGAACTGAAATCGGAACGCTCACTGACATTTCCCCTATCTGAAAGTCTGATAAACGTTGGAAAAATGACTAAGTCTAAAAAAAAATTTTTTTCAACTTTTTTCAATTTTACAGCCGTGGGATATATATTCTACCCACACACATTTGGAACTCTCCTGGGTTACCCTCACACATTTTATTCCCTCATTTAGTGGATATTTTCACAAAAAAGTGAAATTTTCAAAAATCAAGAAAATTGGCTGAAAACGACTAAATATCAAGGTCTCATTGGGCGAATCGCTCTGGAACTGAAATCGGAACGCTCACTGACATTTCCCCTATCTGAAAGTCTGATAAACGTTGGAAAAATGACTAAGTCCAAAAAAAAATTTTTTTCAACTTTTTTCAATTTTACAGCCGTGGGATATATATTCTACCCACACACATTTGGAACTCTCCTGGGTTACCCTCACACATTTTATTCCCTCATTTAGTGGATATTTTCACAAAAAAGTGAAATTTTCAAAAATCCAGAATATTGGCTGAAAACGACTAAATATCAAGGAATCATTGGGCGAATCGCTCTGTAACTGAAATCGGAACGCTCACTGACATTTCCCCTATCTGAAAGTCTGATAAACGACGGAAAAATGACTGTCCAAAAAAACAAATTTTTCAACTTTTTTCAATTTTACCCCCGTGGGATATATATTCTACCCACACACATTTGGAACTCTCATGGGGTACCCTCACATATATTTTTCCCTCATTTAGTGGATATTTTCACAAAAAAGTGAAATTTTCAAAAATCCAAAATATTGGCTGAAAACGACTAAATATCAAGGACTCATTGGGCTAATCTCTCTGGAACTGAAATCGAAACGCTCACTGACATTTCCCCTATCTGAAAGTCTGATAAACGCCGGAAAAATGACTAAGTCCAAAAAAAAATTTTTTAAACTTTTTTAAATTTTACCCCCGTGGGATATATATTCTACCCACACACATTTGGAACTCTCCTGGGGTACCCTCACACATATTATTCCCTCATTTAGTGGATATTTTCACAAAAAAGTGAAATTTTCAAAAATCCAGAAAATTGGCTGAAAACGACTAAATATCACGGTCTCATTGGGCGAATCGCTCTGGAACTGAAATCGGAACGCTCACTGACATTTACCCTATCTGAAAGTCTGATAAACGTTGGAAAAATGGCTGTCCAAAAAAACAAATTTTTCAACTTTTTTCAATTTTACCCCCGTGGGATATATATTCTACCCACACACATTTGGAACTCTCCTGGGTTACCCTCACACATTTTATTCCCTCATTTAGTGGATATTTTCACAAAAAAGTGAAATTTTCAAAAATCAAGAAAATTGGCTGAAAACGACTACATATCAAGGTCTCATTGGGCGAATCGCTCTGGAACTGAAATCGGAACGCTCACTGACATTTCCCCTATCTGAAAGTCTGATAAACGTTGGAAAAATGACTAAGTCTAAAAAAAAATTTTTTTCAACTTTTTTCAATTTTACAGCCGTGGGATATATATTCTACCCACACACATTTGGAACTCTCCTGGGTTACCCTCACACATTTTATTCCCTCATTTAGTGGATATTTTCACAAAAAAGTGAAATTTTCAAAAATCAAGAAAATTGGCTGAAAACGACTAAATATCAAGGTCTCATTGGGCGAATCGCTCTGGAACTGAAATCGGAACGCTCACTGACATTTCCCCTATCTGAAAGTCTGATAAACGTTGGAAAAATGACTAAGTCCAAAAAAAAATTTTTTTCAACTTTTTTCAATTTTACAGCCGTGGGATATATATTCTACCCACACACATTTGGAACTCTCCTGGGTTGCCCTCACACATTTTATTCCCTCATTTAGTGGATATTTTCACAAAAAAGTGAAATTTTCAAAATTCAAGAAAATTGGCTGAAAACGACTAAATATCAAGGTCTCATTGGGCGAATCGCTCTGGAACTGAAATCGGAACATTCACTGACATTTGACATATCTGAAAGTCTGATAAACGACGGAAAAATGACTGTCCAAAAAAACAAATTTTTCAACTTTTTTCAATTTTACCCCCGTGGGATATATATTCTACCCACACACATTTGGAACTCTCATGGGGTACCCTCACATATATTTTTCCCTCATTTAGTGGATATTTTCACAAAAAAGTGACATTTTCAAAAATCCAAAATATTGGCTGAAAACGACTAAATATCAAGGACTCATTGGGCTAATCTCTCTGGAACTGAAATCGAAACGCTCACTGACATTTCCCCTATCTGAAAGTCTGATAAACGCCGGAAAAATGACTAAGTCCAAAAAAAATTTTTTTAAACTTTTTTAAATTTTACCCCCGTGGGATATATATTCTACCCACACACATTTGGAACTCTCCTGGGGTACCCTCACACATATTATTCCCTCATTTAGTGGATATTTTCACAAAAAAGTGAAATTTTCAAAAATCCAGAAAATTGGCTGAAAACGACTAAATATCACGGTCTCATTGGGCGAATCGCTCTGGAACTGAAATCGGAACGCTCACTGACATTTGCCCTATCTGAAAGTCTGATAAACGTTGGAAAAATGGCTAAGTCCAAAAAAAAATTTTTTTCAACTTTTTTCAATTTTACCCCCGTGGGATATATATTCTACCCACACAAATTTGGAACTCTCGTGGGTTACCCTCACACATATTATTCCCTCATTTAGTGGATATTTTCACAAAAAAGTGAAATTTTCAAAAATCCAGAAAATTGGCTGAAAACGACTAAATATCAAGGTCTCATAGGGCGAATCGCTCTGGAACTGAAATCGGAACATTCACTGACATGTGACCTATCTGAAAGTCTGATAAACGACGGAAAAATGACTATGTCCAAAAAAACAAATTTTTCAACTTTTTTCAATTTTACCCCCGTGGGATATATATTCTACCCACACACATTTGGAACTCTCCTGGGGTACCCTCACACATATTATTCCCTCATTTAGTGGATATTTTCACAAAAAAGTGAAATTTTCAAAAATCCAGAAAATTGGCTGAAAACGACTAAATATCACGGTCTCATTGGGTGAATCGCTCTGGAACTGAAATCGGAACGCTCACTGACATTTGCCCTATCTGAAAGTCTGATAAACGTTGGAAAAATGGCTAAGTCCAAAAAAAAATTTTTTTCAACTTTTTTCAATTTTACCCCCGTGGGATATATATTCTACCCACACAAATTTGGAACTCTCGTGGGTTACCCTCACACATATTATTCCCTCATTTAGTGAATATTTTCACAAAAAAGTGAAATTTTCAAAAATCCAGAAAATTGGCTGAAAACGACTAAATATCAAGGTCTCATAGGGCGAATCGCTCTGGAACTGAAATCGGAACATTCACTGACATGTGACCTATCTGAAAGTCTGATAAACGACGGAAAAATGACTATGTAAAAAAAAAACAAATTTTTCAACTTTTTTCAATTTTACCCCCGTGGGATATATATTCTACCCACACACATTTGGAACTCTCCTGGGGAACCCTCACACATATTATTCCCTCATTTAGTGGATATTTTCACAAAAAAGTGAAATTTTCAAAATTCAAGAAAATTGGCTGAAAACGACTAAATATCAAGGTCTCATTGGGCGAATCGCTCTGGAACTGAACTCGGAACATTCACTGACATTTGACATATCTGAAAGTCTGATAAACGACGGAAAAATGACTGTCCAAAAAAACAAATTTTTCAACTTTTTTCAATTTTACCCCCGTGGGATATATATTCTACCCACACACATTTGAAACTCTCCTGGGGTACCCTCACACATATCATTCCCTCATTCAGTGGATATTTTCACAAAAAAGTAAAATTTTCAAAAATCCAGAAAATTGGCTGAAAACGACTAAATATCAAGGACTCATTGGGCGAATCGCTCTGGAACTGAAATCAGAACGCTCACTGACATTTCCCCTATCTGAAAGTCTGATAAACGCCGAAAAAATGACTAAGTCCAAAAAAAAATTTTTTTCAACTTTTTTCAATTTTACCCCCGTGGGATATATATTCTACCCACACACATTTGGAACTCTCCTGGGGTACCCTCACACATATTATTCCCTCATTTAGTGGATATTTTCACAAAAAAGTGAAATTTTCAAAAATCCAGAAAATTGGCTGAAAACGACTAAATATCACGGTCTCATTGGGCGAATCGCTCTGGAACTGAAATCGGAACGCTCACTGACATTTGCCCTATCTGAAAGTCTGATAAACGACAGAAAAATGACTATGTCCAAAAAAACAAATTTTTCAACTTTTTTCAATTTTACCCCCGTGGGATATATATTCTACCCACACACATTTGGAACTCTCCTGGGTTACCCTCACACATATTATTCCCTCATTTAGTGGATATTTTCACAAAAAAGTGAAATTTTCAAAATTCCAGAAAATTGGCTGAAAACGACTAAATATCAAGGTCTCATTGGGCAAATCGCTCGGGAACTGAAATCGGAATGCTCACTGACATTTCCCCTATCTGAAAGTCTGCTAAACGTTGGAAAAATGACTAAGTCCAAAAAAAATTTTTTTTAAATTTTTTCAATTTTACCCCCGTGGGATATATATTCTACCCACACACATTTGGAACTCTCCTGGGGTACCCTCACACATATTATTCCCTCATTTAGTGGATATTTTAACAAAAAAGTGAAATTTTCAAAAATACAGAAAATTGGCTGAAAACGACTAAATATCAAGGTCTCATTGGGCGAATCGCTCTGGAACTGAAATCGGAACGCTCACTGACATTTTCCCTATCTGAAAGTCTGATAAACGTTGGAAAAATGACTAAGTCCAAAAAAAATTTTTTTTCAACTTTTTTCAATTTTACCCCCGTGGGATATATATTCTACCCACACACATTTGGAACTCTCCTGGGGTACCCTCACACATATTATTCCCTCATTTAGTGGATATTTTCACAAAAAAGTGAAATTTTCAAAAATCCAGAAAATTGGCTGAAAACGACTAAATATCAAGGTCTCATTGGGCGAATCGCTCTGGAACTGAAATCGGAATGCTCACTGACATTTCCCCTATCTGAAAGTCTGATAAACGTTGGAAAAATGACTAAGTCCAAAAAAAAAATTTTTTCAACTTTTTTCAATTTTACCCCCGTGGGATATATATTCTACCCACACACATTTGGAACTCTCGTGGGTTACCCTCACACATATTATTCCCTCATTTAGTGGATATTTTCACAAAAAAGTGAAATTTTCAAAAATACAGAAAATTGGCTGAAAACGACTAAATATCAAGGAATCATTGCGCGAATCGCTCTGGAACTGAAATCGGAACGCTCACTGACATTTCCCCTATCTGAAAGTCTGATAAACGTTGGAAAAATGGCTAAGTCCAAAAAAAAATTTTTTTCAACTTTTTTCAATTTTACAGCCGTGGGATATATATCCTACCCACACACATTTGGAACTCTCCTGTGTTACCCTCACACATATTATTCCCTCATTTAGTGGATATTTTCACAAAAAAGTGAAATTTTCAAAAATCAAGAAAATTGGCTGAAAACGACTAAATATCAAGGTCTCATTGGGCGAATCGCTCTGGAACTGAAATCGGAACATTCACTGACATGTGACCTATCTGAAAGTCTGATAAACGACGGAAAAATGACTGTCCAAAAAAACAAATTTTTCAACTTTTTTCAATTTTACCCCCGTGGGATATATATTCTACCCACACACATTTGGAACTCTCATGGGGTACCCTCACATATATTTTTTCCTCATTTAGTGGATATTTTCACAAAAAAGTGAAATTTTCAAAAATCCAAAATATTGGCTGAAAACGACTAAATATCAAGGACTCATTGGGCGAATCGCTCTGGAACTGAAATCGGAACGCTCACTGACATTTCCCCTATCTGAAAGTCTGATAAACGCCGGAAAAATGACTAAGTCCAAAAAAAAAATGTTTTCAACTTTTTTCAATTTTACCCCCGTGGGATATATATTCTACCCACACACATTTGGAACTCTCCTGGGGTACCCTCACACATATTATTCCCTCATTTAGTGGATATTTTCACAAAAAAGTGAAATTTTCAAAAATTCAGAAAATTGGCTGAAAACGACTAAATATCACGGTCTCATTGGGCGAATCGCTCTGGAACTGAAATCGGAACGCTCACTGACATTTGCCCTATCTGAAAGTCTGATAAACGACAGAAAAATGACTATGTCCAAAAAAACAAATTTTTCAACTTTTTTCAATTTTACCCCCGTGGGATATATATTCTACCCACTCACATTTGGAACTCTCCTGGGGTACCCTCACACATATTATTCCCTCATTTAGTGGATATTTTCACAAAAAAGTGAAATTTTCAAAAATCCAGAAAATTGGCTGAAAACGACTAAATATCACGGTCTCATTGGGCGAATCGCTCTGGAACTGAAATCGGAACGCTCACTGACATTTGCCCTATCTGAAAGTCTGATAAACGTTGGAAAAATGGCTAAGTCCAAAAAAAAATTTTTTTCAACTTTTTTCAATTTTACCCCCGTGGGATATATATTCTACCCACACAAATTTGGAACTCTCGTGGGTTACCCTCACACATATTATTCCCTCATTTAGTGGATATTTTCACAAAAAAGTGAAATTTTCAAAAATCCAGAAAATTGGCTGAAAACGACTAAATATCAAGGTCTCATAGGGCGAATCGCTCTGGAACTGAAATCGGAACATTCACTGACATGTGACCTATCTGAAAGTCTGATAAACGACGGAAAAATGACTATGTAAAAAAAAAACAAATTTTTCAACTTTTTTCAATTTTACCCCCGTGGGATATATATTCTACCCACACACATTTGGAACTCTCCTGGGGAACCCTCACACATATTATTCCCTCATTTAGTGGATATTTTCACAAAAAAGTGAAATTTTCAAAATTCAAGAAAATTGGCTGAAAACGACTGAATATCAAGGTCTCATTGGGCGAATCGCTCTGGAACTGAACTCGGAACATTCACTGACATTTGACATATCTGAAAGTCTGATAAACGACGGAAAAATGACTGTCCAAAAAATCAAATTTTTCAACTTTTTTCAATTTTACCCCCGTGGGATATATATTCTACCCACACACATTTGGAACTCTCCTGGGGTACCCTCACACATATTATTCCCTCATTTAGTGGATATTTTCACAAAAAAGTGAAATTTTCAAAAATCCAGAAAATTGGCTGAAAACGACTAAATATCACGGTCTCATTGGGCGAATCGCTCTGGAACTGAAATCGGAATGCTCACTGACATTTCCCCTATCTGAAAGTCTGATAAACGCCGAAAAAATGACTAAGTCCAAAAAAAAATTTTTTTCAACTTTTTTCAATTTTACCCCCGTGGGATATATATTCTACCCACACACATTTGGAACTCTCCTGGGGTACCCTCACACATATTATTCCCTCATTTAGTGGATATTTTCACAAAAAAGTGAAATTTTCAAAAATCCAGAAAATTGGCTGAAAACGACTAAATATCACGGTCTCATTGGGCGAATCGCTCTGGAACTGAAATCGGAACGCTCACTGACATTTGCCCTATCTGAAAGTCTGATAAACGACAGAAAAATGACTATGTCCAAAAAAACAAATTTTTCAACCTTTTTTCAATTTTACCCCCGTGGGATATATATTCTACCCACTCACATTTGGAACTCTCCTGGGGTACCCTCACACATATTATTCCCTCATTTAGTGGATATTTTCACAAAAAAGTGAAATTTTCAAAAATCCAGAAAATTGGCTGAAAACGACTAAATATCACGGTCTCATTGGGCGAATCGCTCTGGAACTGAAATCGGAACGCTCACTGACATTTGCCCTATCTGAAAGTCTGATAAACGTTGGAAAAATGGCTAAGTCCAAAAAAAAATTTTTTTCAACTTTTTTCAATTTTACCCCCGTGGGATATATATTCTACCCACACAAATTTGGAACTCTCGTGGGTTACCCTCACACATATTATTCCCTCATTTAGTGGATATTTTCACAAAAAAGTGAAATTTTCAAAAATCCAGAAAATTGGCTGAAAACGACTAAATATCAAGGTCTCATAGGGCGAATCGCTCTGGAACTGAAATCGGAACATTCACTGACATGTGACCTATCTGAAAGTCTGATAAACGACGGAAAAATGACTATGTAAAAAAAAAACAAATTTTTCAACTTTTTTCAATTTTACCCCCGTGGGATATATATTCTACCCACACACATTTGGAACTCTCCTGGGGAACCCTCACACATATTATTCCCTCATTTAGTGGATATTTTCACAAAAAAGTGAAATTTTCAAAATTCAAGAAAATTGGCTGAAAACGACTGAATATCAAGGTCTCATTGGGCGAATCGCTCTGGAACTGAACTCGGAACATTCACTGACATTTGACATATCTGAAAGTCTGATAAACGACGGAAAAATGACTGTCCAAAAAATCAAATTTTTCAACTTTTTTCAATTTTACCCCCGTGGGATATATATTCTACCCACACACATTTGGAACTCTCCTGGGGTACCCTCACACATATTATTCCCTCATTTAGTGGATATTTTCACAAAAAAGTGAAATTTTCAAAAATCCAGAAAATTGGCTGAAAACGACTAAATATCACGGTCTCATTGGGCGAATCGCTCTGGAACTGAAATCGGAACGCTCACTGACATTTCCCCTATCTGAAAGTCTGATAAACGCCGAAAAAATGACTAAGTCCAAAAAAAAATTTTTTTCAACTTTTTTCAATTTTACCCCCGTGGGATATATATTCTACCCACACACATTTGGAACTCTCCTGGGGTACCCTCACACATATTATTCCCTCATTTAGTGGATATTTTCACAAAAAAGTGAAATTTTCAAAAATACAGAAAATTGGCTGAAAACGACTAAATATCAAGGTCTCATTGGGCGAATCGCTCTGGAACTGAAATCGGAACGCTCACTGACATTTTCCCTATCTGAAAGTCTGATAAACGTTGGAAAAATGACTAAGTCCAAAAAAAATTTTTTTTCAACTTTTTTCAATTTTACCCCCGTGGGATATATATTCTACCCACACACATTTGGAACTCTCCTGGGGTACCCTCACACATATTATTCCCTCATTTAGTGGATATTTTCACAAAAAAGTGAAATTTTCAAAAATCCAGAAAATTGGCTGAAAACGACTAAATATCAAGGTCTCATTGGGCGAATCACTCTGGAACTGAAATCGGAATGCTCACTGACATTTCCCCTATCTGAAAGTCTGATAAACGTTGGAAAAATGACTAAGTCCAAAAAAAAAATTTTTTCAACTTTTTTCAATTTTACCCCCGTGGGATATATATTCTACCCACACACATTTGGAACTCTCGTGGGTTACCCTCACACATATTATTCCCTCATTTAGTGGATATTTTCACAAAAAAGTGAAATTTTCAAAAATACAGAAAATTGGCTGAAAACGACTAAATATCAAGGAATCATTGGGCGAATCGCTCTGGAACTGAAATCGGAACGCTCACTGACATTTCCCCTATCTGAAAGTCTGATAAACGTTGGAAAAATGGCTAAGTCCAAAAAAAAATTTTTTTCAACTTTTTTCAATTTTACAGCCGTGGGATATATATTCTACCCACACACATTTGGAACTCTCCTGTGTTACCCTCACACATATTATTCCCTCATTTAGTGGATATTTTCACAAAAAAGTGAAATTTTCAAAAATCCAGAAAATTGGCTGAAAACGACTAAATATCACGGTCTCATTGGGCGAATCGCTCTGGAACTGAAATCGGAACGCTCACTGACATTTGCCCTATCTGAAAGTCTGATAAACGACAGAAAAATGACTATGTCCAAAAAAACAAATTTTTCAACTTTTTTCAATTTTACCCCCGTGGGATATATATTCTACCCACACACATTTGGAAATCTCCTGGGTTACCCTCACACATATTATTCCCTCATTTAGTGGATATTTTCACAAAAAAGTGAAATTTTCAAAAATCCAGAAAATTGGCTGAAAACGACTAAATATCAAGGTCTCATAGGGCGAATCGCTCTGGAACTGAAATCGGAACATTCACTGACATGTGACCTATCTGAAAGTCTGATAAACGACGGAAAAATGACTATGTAAAAAAAAAACAAATTTTTCAACTTTTTTCAATTTTACCCCCGTGGGATATATATTCTACCCACACACATTTGGAACTCTCCTGGGGAACCCTCACACATATTATTCCCTCATTTAGTGGATATTTTCACAAAAAAGTGAAATTTTCAAAATTCAAGAAAATTGGCTGAAAACGACTAAATATCAAGGTCTCATTGGGCGAATCGCTCTGGAACTGAACTCGGAACATTCACTGACATTTGACATATCTGAAAGTCTGATAAACGACGGAAAAATGACTGTCCAAAAAAACAAATTTTTCAACTTTTTTCAATTTTACCCCCGTGGGATATATATTCTACCCACACACATTTGGAACTCTCCTGGGGTACCCTCACACATATCATTCCCTCATTCAGTGGATATTTTCACAAAAAAGTAAAATTTTCAAAAATCCAGAAAATTGGCTGAAAACGACTAAATATCAAGGACTCATTGGGCGAATCGCTCTGGAACTGAAATCGGAACGCTCACTGACATTTGCCCTATCTGAAAGTCTGATAAACGACAGAAAAATGACTATGTCCAAAAAAACAAATTTTTCAACTTTTTTCAATTTTACCCCCGTGGGATATATATTCTACCCACACACATTTGGAACTCTCCTGGGTTACCCTCACACATATTATTCCCTCATTTAGTGGATATTTTCACAAAAAAGTGAAATTTTCAAAATTCCAGAAAATTGGCTGAAAACGACTAAATATCAAGGTCTCATTGGGCAAATCGCTCGGGAACTGAAATCGGAATGCTCACTGACATTTCCCCTATCTGAAAGTCTGCTAAACGTTGGAAAAATGACTAAGTCCAAAAAAAATTTTTTTTAAATTTTTTCAATTTTACCCCCGTGGGATATATATTCTACCCACACACATTTGGAACTCTCCTGGGGTACCCTCACACATATTATTCCCTCATTTAGTGGATATTTTCACAAAAAAGTGAAATTTTCAAAAATACAGAAAATTGGCTGAAAACGACTAAATATCAAGGTCTCATTGGGCGAATCGCTCTGGAACTGAAATCGGAACGCTCACTGACATTTTCCCTATCTGAAAGTCTGATAAACGTTGGAAAAATGACTAAGTCCAAAAAAAATTTTTTTTCAACTTTTTTCAATTTTACCCCCGTGGGATATATATTCTACCCACACACATTTGGAACTCTCCTGGGGTACCCTCACACATATTATTCCCTCATTTAGTGGATATTTTCACAAAAAAGTGAAATTTTCAAAAATCCAGAAAATTGGCTGAAAACGACTAAATATCAAGGTCTCATTGGGCGAATCACTCTGGAACTGAAATCGGAATGCTCACTGACATTTCCCCTATCTGAAAGTCTGATAAACGTTGGAAAAATGGCTAAGTCCAAAAAAAAATTTTTTTCAACTTTTTTCAATTTTACAGCCGTGGGATATATATTCTACCCACACACATTTGGAACTCTCCTGTGTTACCCTCACACATATTATTCCCTCATTTAGTGGATATTTTCACAAAAAAGTGAAATTTTCAAAAATCAAGAAAATTGGCTGAAAACGACTAAATATCAAGGTCTCATTGGGCGAATCGCTCTGGAACTGAAATCGGAACATTCACTGACATGTGACCTATCTGAAAGTCTGATAAACGACGGAAAAATGACTGTCCAAAAAAACAAATTTTTCAACTTTTTTCAATTTTACCCCCGTGGGATATATATTCTACCCACACACATTTGAAACTCTCATGGGGTACCCTCACATATATTTTTTCCTCATTTAGTGGATATTTTCACAAAAAAGTGAAATTTTCAAAAATCCAAAATATTGGCTGAAAACGACTAAATATCAAGGACTCATTGGGCGAATCGCTCTGGAACTGAAATCGGAACGCTCACTGACATTTCCCCTATCTGAAAGTCTGATAAACGCCGGAAAAATGACTAAGTCCAAAAAAAAAATTTTTTCAACTTTTTTCAATTTTACCCCCGTGGGATATATATTCTACCCACACACATTTGGAACTCTCCTGGGGTACCCTCACACATATTATTCCCTCATTTAGTGGATATTTTCACAAAAAAGTGAAATTTTCAAAAATCCAGAAAATTGGCTGAAAACGACTAAATATCACGGTCTCATTGGGCGAATCGCTCTGGAACTGAAATCGGAACGCTCACTGACATTTGCCCTATCTGAAAGTCTGATAAACGACAGAAAAATGACTATGTCCAAAAAAACAAATTTTTCAACTTTTTTCAATTTTACCCCCGTGGGATATATATTCTACCCACTCACATTTGGAACTCTCCTGGGGTACCCTCACACATATTATTCCCTCATTTAGTGGATATTTTCACAAAAAAGTGAAATTTTCAAAAATCCAGAAAATTGGCTGAAAACGACTAAATATCAAGGTCTCATTGGGCGAATCGCTCTGGAACTGAAATCGGAACGTTCACTGACATTTCCCCTATCTGAAAGTCTGATAAACGTTGGAAAAATGACTAAGTCCAAAAAAATTTTTTTTTAAATTTTTTCAATTTTACCCCCGTGGGATATATATTCTACCCACACACATTTGGAACTCTCGTGGGTTACCCTCACACATATTATTCCCTCATTTAGTGGATATTTTCACAAAAAAGTGAAATTTTCAAGAATCCAGAAAATTGGCTGAAAACGACTAAATATCAAGGTCTCATTGGGCGAATCGCTCTGGAACTGAAATCGGAACGCTCACTGACATTTCCCCTATCTGAAAGTCTGATAAACGTTGGAAAAATGACTAAGTCCAAAAAAAAATTTTTTTCAACTTTTTTCAATTTTACCCCCGTGGGATATATATTCTACCCACACACATTTGGAACTCTCCTGGGGTACCCTCAGACATATTATTCCCTCATTTAGTGGATATTTTCACAAAAAAGTGAAATTTTCAAAAATCCAGAAAATTGGCTGAAAACGACTAAATATCAAGGTCTCATTGGGCGAATGGCTCTGGAACTGAAATCGGAACGCTCACTGACATTTCCCCTATCTGAAAGTCTGATAAACGTTGGAAAAATGACTAAGTCCAAAAAAAAATTTTTTACAACTTTTTTCAATTTTACCCCCGTGGGATATATATTCTACCCACACACATTTGGAACTCTCCTGGGGTACCCTCACACATATTATTCCCTCATTTAGTGGATATTTTCACAAAAAAGTGAAATTTTCAAAATTCAAGAAAATTGGCTGAAAACGACTAAATATCAAGGTCTCATTGGGCGAATCGCTCTGGAACTGAAATCGGAATGCTCACTGACATTTGACCTATCTGAAAGTCTGATAAACGGCGGAAAAATGACTAAGTCCAAAAAAAATTTTTTTTCAACTTTTTTCAATTTTACCCCCGTGGGATATATATTCTACCCACACACATTTGGAACTCTCGTGGGTTACCCTCACACATATTATTCTCTCATTTAGTGGATATTTTCACAAAAAAGTGAAATTTTCAAAATTCAAGAAAATTGGCTGAAAACGACTAAATATCAAGGTCTCATTGGGCGAATCGCTCTGGAACTGAAATCGGAACGCTCACTGACATTTCCCCTATCTGAAAGTCTGATAAACGTTGGAAAAATGACTAAGTCCAAAAAAAAATTTTTTTCAACTTTTTTCAATTTTACCCCCGTGGGAAATATATTCTACCCACACACATTTGGAACTCTCCTGGGGTACCCTCAGACATATTATTCCCTCATTTAGTGGATATTTTCACAAAAAAGTGAAATTTTCAAAAATCCAGAAAATTGGCTGAAAACGACTAAATATCAAGGTCTCATTGGGCGAATCGCTCTGGAACTGAAATCGGAACGCTCACTGACATTTCCCCTATCTGAAAGTCTGATAAACGTTGGAAAAATGACTAAGTCCCAAAAAAATTTTTTTTCAACTTTTTTCAATTTTACCCCCGTGGGATATATATTCTACCCACACACATTTGGAACTCTCCTGGGGTACCCTCACACATATTATTCCCTCATTTAGTGGATATTTTCACAAAAAAGTGAAATTTTCAAAAATCCAGAAAATTGGCTGAAAACGACTAAATATCAAGGTCTCATTGGGCGAATCACTCTGGAACTGAAATCGGAATGCTCACTGACATTTCCCCTATCTGAAAGTCTGATAAACGTTGGAAAAATGGCTAAGTCCAAAAAAAAATTTTTTTCAACTTTTTTCAATTTTACAGCCGTGGGATATATATTCTACCCACACACATTTGGAACTCTCCTGTGTTACCCTCACACATATTATTCCCTCATTTAGTGGATATTTTCACAAAAAAGTGAAATTTTCAAAAATCAAGAAAATTGGCTGAAAACGACTAAATATCAAGGTCTCATTGGGCGAATCGCTCTGGAACTGAAATCGGAACATTCACTGACATGTGACCTATCTGAAAGTCTGATAAACGACGGAAAAATGACTGTCCAAAAAAACAAATTTTTCAACTTTTTTCAATTTTACCCCCGTGGGATATATATTCTACCCACACACATTTGAAACTCTCATGGGGTACCCTCACATATATTTTTTCCTCATTTAGTGGATATTTTCACAAAAAAGTGAAATTTTCAAAAATCCAAAATATTGGCTGAAAACGACTAAATATCAAGGACTCATTGGGCGAATCGCTCTGGAACTGAAATCGGAACGCTCACTGACATTTCCCCTATCTGAAAGTCTGATAAACGACGGAAAAATGACTATGTAAAAAAAAAACAAATTTTTCAACTTTTTTCAATTTTACCCCCGTGGGATATATATTCTACCCACACACATTTGGAACTCTCCTGGGGAACCCTCACACATATTATTCCCTCATTTAGTGGATATTTTCACAAAAAAGTGAAATTTTCAAAATTCAAGAAAATTGGCTGAAAACGACTAAATATCAAGGTCTCATTGGGCGAATCGCTCTGGAACTGAACTCGGAACATTCACTGACATTTGACATATCTGAAAGTCTGATAAACGACGGAAAAATGACTGTCCAAAAAAACAAATTTTTCAACTTTTTTCAATTTTACCCCCGTGGGATATATATTCTACCCACACACATTTGGAACTCTCCTGGGGTACCCTCACACATATCATTCCCTCATTCAGTGGATATTTTCACAAAAAAGTAAAATTTTCAAAAATCCAGAAAATTGGCTGAAAACGACTAAATATCAAGGACTCATTGGGCGAATCGCTCTGGAACTGAAATCGGAACGCTCACTGACATTTGCCCTATCTGAAAGTCTGATAAACGACAGAAAAATGACTATGTCCAAAAAAACAAATTTTTCAACTTTTTTCAATTTTACCCCCGTGGGATATATATTCTACCCACACACATTTGGAACTCTCCTGGGTTACCCTCACACATATTATTCCCTCATTTAGTGGATATTTTCACAAAAAAGTGAAATTTTCAAAATTCCAGAAAATTGGCTGAAAACGACTAAATATCAAGGTCTCATTGGGCAAATCGCTCGGGAACTGAAATCGGAATGCTCACTGACATTTCCCCTATCTGAAAGTCTGCTAAACGTTGGAAAAATGACTAAGTCCAAAAAAAATTTTTTTTAAATTTTTTCAATTTTACCCCCGTGGGATATATATTCTACCCACACACATTTGGAACTCTCCTGGGGTACCCTCACACATATTATTCCCTCATTTAGTGGATATTTTCACAAAAAAGTGAAATTTTCAAAAATACAGAAAATTGGCTGAAAACGACTAAATATCAAGGTCTCATTGGGCGAATCGCTCTGGAACTGAAATCGGAACGCTCACTGACATTTTCCCTATCTGAAAGTCTGATAAACGTTGGAAAAATGACTAAGTCCAAAAAAAATTTTTTTTCAACTTTTTTCAATTTTACCCCCGTGGGATATATATTCTACCCACACACATTTGGAACTCTCCTGGGGTACCCTCACACATATTATTCCCTCATTTAGTGGATATTTTCACAAAAAAGTGAAATTTTCAAAAATCCAGAAAATTGGCTGAAAACGACTAAATATCAAGGTCTCATTGGGCGAATCACTCTGGAACTGAAATCGGAATGCTCACTGACATTTCCCCTATCTGAAAGTCTGATAAACGTTGGAAAAATGGCTAAGTCCAAAAAAAAATTTTTTTCAACTTTTTTCAATTTTACAGCCGTGGGATATATATTCTACCCACACACATTTGGAACTCTCCTGTGTTACCCTCACACATATTATTCCCTCATTTAGTGGATATTTTCACAAAAAAGTGAAATTTTCAAAAATCAAGAAAATTGGCTGAAAACGACTAAATATCAAGGTCTCATTGGGCGAATCGCTCTGGAACTGAAATCGGAACATTCACTGACATGTGACCTATCTGAAAGTCTGATAAACGACGGAAAAATGACTGTCCAAAAAAACAAATTTTTCAACTTTTTTCAATTTTACCCCCGTGGGATATATATTCTACCCACACACATTTGAAACTCTCATGGGGTACCCTCACATATATTTTTTCCTCATTTAGTGGATATTTTCACAAAAAAGTGAAATTTTCAAAAATCCAAAATATTGGCTGAAAACGACTAAATATCAAGGACTCATTGGGCGAATCGCTCTGGAACTGAAATCGGAACGCTCACTGACATTTCCCCTATCTGAAAGTCTGATAAACGCCGGAAAAATGACTAAGTCCAAAAAAAAAATTTTTTCAACTTTTTTCAATTTTACCCCCGTGGGATATATATTCTACCCACACACATTTGGAACTCTCCTGGGGTACCCTCACACATATTATTCCCTCATTTAGTGGATATTTTCACAAAAAAGTGAAATTTTCAAAAATCCAGAAAATTGGCTGAAAACGACTAAATATCACGGTCTCATTGGGCGAATCGCTCTGGAACTGAAATCGGAACGCTCACTGACATTTGCCCTATCTGAAAGTCTGATAAACGACAGAAAAATGACTATGTCCAAAAAAACAAATTTTTCAACTTTTTTCAATTTTACCCCCGTGGGATATATATTCTACCCACTCACATTTGGAACTCTCCTGGGGTACCCTCACACATATTATTCCCTCATTTAGTGGATATTTTCACAAAAAAGTGAAATTTTCAAAAATCCAGAAAATTGGCTGAAAACGACTAAATATCAAGGTCTCATTGGGCGAATCGCTCTGGAACTGAAATCGGAACGTTCACTGACATTTCCCCTATCTGAAAGTCTGATAAACGTTGGAAAAATGACTAAGTCCAAAAAAATTTTTTTTTAAATTTTTTCAATTTTACCCCCGTGGGATATATATTCTACCCACACACATTTGGAACTCTCGTGGGTTACCCTCACACATATTATTCCCTCATTTAGTGGATATTTTCACAAAAAAGTGAAATTTTCAAGAATCCAGAAAATTGGCTGAAAACGACTAAATATCAAGGTCTCATTGGGCGAATCGCTCTGGAACTGAAATCGGAACGCTCACTGACATTTCCCCTATCTGAAAGTCTGATAAACGTTGGAAAAATGACTAAGTCCAAAAAAAAATTTTTTTCAACTTTTTTCAATTTTACCCCCGTGGGATATATATTCTACCCACACACATTTGGAACTCTCCTGGGGTACCCTCAGACATATTATTCCCTCATTTAGTGGATATTTTCACAAAAAAGTGAAATTTTCAAAAATCCAGAAAATTGGCTGAAAACGACTAAATATCAAGGTCTCATTGGGCGAATGGCTCTGGAACTGAAATCGGAACGCTCACTGACATTTCCCCTATCTGAAAGTCTGATAAACGTTGGAAAAATGACTAAGTCCAAAAAAAAATTTTTTACAACTTTTTTCAATTTTACCCCCGTGGGATATATATTCTACCCACACACATTTGGAACTCTCCTGGGGTACCCTCACACATATTATTCCCTCATTTAGTGGATATTTTCACAAAAAAGTGAAATTTTCAAAATTCAAGAAAATTGGCTGAAAACGACTAAATATCAAGGTCTCATTGGGCGAATCGCTCTGGAACTGAAATCGGAATGCTCACTGACATTTGACCTATCTGAAAGTCTGATAAACGGCGGAAAAATGACTAAGTCCAAAAAAAATTTTTTTTCAACTTTTTTCAATTTTACCCCCGTGGGATATATATTCTACCCACACACATTTGGAACTCTCGTGGGTTACCCTCACACATATTATTCTCTCATTTAGTGGATATTTTCACAAAAAAGTGAAATTTTCAAAATTCAAGAAAATTGGCTGAAAACGACTAAATATCAAGGTCTCATTGGGCGAATCGCTCTGGAACTGAAATCGGAACGCTCACTGACATTTCCCCTATCTGAAAGTCTGATAAACGTTGGAAAAATGACTAAGTCCAAAAAAAAATTTTTTTCAACTTTTTTCAATTTTACCCCCGTGGGAAATATATTCTACCCACACACATTTGGAACTCTCCTGGGGTACCCTCAGACATATTATTCCCTCATTTAGTGGATATTTTCACAAAAAAGTGAAATTTTCAAAAATCCAGAAAATTGGCTGAAAACGACTAAATATCAAGGTCTCATTGGGCGAATCGCTCTGGAACTGAAATCGGAACGCTCACTGACATTTCCCCTATCTGAAAGTCTGATAAACGTTGGAAAAATGACTAAGTCCCAAAAAAATTTTTTTTCAACTTTTTTCAATTTTACCCCCGTGGGATATATATTCTACCCACACACATTTGGAACTCTCCTGGGGTACCCTCACACATATTATTCCCTCATTTAGTGGATATTTTCACAAAAAAGTGAAATTTTCAAAAATCCAGAAAATTGGCTGAAAACGACTAAATATCAAGGTCTCATTGGGCGAATCACTCTGGAACTGAAATCGGAATGCTCACTGACATTTCCCCTATCTGAAAGTCTGATAAACGTTGGAAAAATGGCTAAGTCCAAAAAAAAATTTTTTTCAACTTTTTTCAATTTTACAGCCGTGGGATATATATTCTACCCACACACATTTGGAACTCTCCTGTGTTACCCTCACACATATTATTCCCTCATTTAGTGGATATTTTCACAAAAAAGTGAAATTTTCAAAAATCAAGAAAATTGGCTGAAAACGACTAAATATCAAGGTCTCATTGGGCGAATCGCTCTGGAACTGAAATCGGAACATTCACTGACATGTGACCTATCTGAAAGTCTGATAAACGACGGAAAAATGACTGTCCAAAAAAACAAATTTTTCAACTTTTTTCAATTTTACCCCCGTGGGATATATATTCTACCCACACACATTTGAAACTCTCATGGGGTACCCTCACATATATTTTTTCCTCATTTAGTGGATATTTTCACAAAAAAGTGAAATTTTCAAAAATCCAAAATATTGGCTGAAAACGACTAAATATCAAGGACTCATTGGGCGAATCGCTCTGGAACTGAAATCGGAACGCTCACTGACATTTCCCCTATCTGAAAGTCTGATAAACGCCGGAAAAATGACTAAGTCCAAAAAAAAAATTTTTTCAACTTTTTTCAATTTTACCCCCGTGGGATATATATTCTACCCACACACATTTGGAACTCTCCTGGGGTACCCTCACACATATTATTCCCTCATTTAGTGGATATTTTCACAAAAAAGTGAAATTTTCAAAAATCCAGAAAATTGGCTGAAAACGACTAAATATCACGGTCTCATTGGGCGAATCGCTCTGGAACTGAAATCGGAACGCTCACTGACATTTGCCCTATCTGAAAGTCTGATAAACGACAGAAAAATGACTATGTCCAAAAAAACAAATTTTTCAACTTTTTTCAATTTTACCCCCGTGGGATATATATTCTACCCACTCACATTTGGAACTCTCCTGGGGTACCCTCACACATATTATTCCCTCATTTAGTGGATATTTTCACAAAAAAGTGAAATTTTCAAAAATCCAGAAAATTGGCTGAAAACGACTAAATATCAAGGTCTCATTGGGCGAATCGCTCTGGAACTGAAATCGGAACGTTCACTGACATTTCCCCTATCTGAAAGTCTGATAAACGTTGGAAAAATGACTAAGTCCAAAAAAATTTTTTTTTAAATTTTTTCAATTTTACCCCCGTGGGATATATATTCTACCCACACACATTTGGAACTCTCCTGGGGTACCCTCAGACATATTATTCCCTCATTTAGTGGATATTTTCACAAAAAAGTGAAATTTTCAAGAATCCAGAAAATTGGCTGAAAACGACTAAATATCAAGGTCTCATTGGGCGAATCGCTCTGGAACTGAAATCGGAACGCTCACTGACATTTCCCCTATCTGAAAGTCTGATAAACGTTGGAAAAATGACTAAGTCCCAAAAAAATTTTTTTTCAACTTTTTTCAATTTTACCCCCGTGGGATATATATTCTACCCACACACATTTGGAACTCTCCTGGGGTACCCTCACACATATTATTCCCTCATTTAGTGGATATTTTCACAAAAAAGCGAAATTTTCAAAAATCCAGAAAATTGGCTGAAAAAGACTAAATGTCAAGGTCTCATTGGGCGAATCGCTCTGGAACTGAAATCGGAACGCTCACTGACATTTCCCCTATCTGAAAGTCTGATAAACGTTGGAAAAATGACTAAGTCCAAAAAAAAATTTTTTTCAACTTTTTTCAATTTTACCCCCGTGGGATATATATTCTACCCACACACATTTGGAACTCTCCAGGGGTACCCTCAGACATATTATTCCCTCATTTAGTGGATATTTTCACAAAAAAGTGAAATTTTCAAAAATCCAGAAAATTGGCTGAAAACGACTAAATATCAAGGTCTCATTGGGCGAATCGCTCTGGAACTGAAATCGGAACGCTCACTGACATTTCCCCTATCTGAAAGTCTGATAAACGTTGGAAAAATGACTAAGTCCAAAAAAAAATTTTTTTCAACTTTTTTCAATTTTACCCCCGTGGGATATATATTCTACCCACACACATTTGGAACTCTCCTGGGGTACCCTCAGACATATTATTCCCTCATTTAGTGGATATTTTCACAAAAAAGTGAAATTTTCAAAAATCCAGAAAATTGGCTGAAAACGACTAAATATCAAGGTCTCATTGGGCGAATGGCTCTGGAACTGAAATCGGAACGCTCACTGACATTTCCCCTATCTGAAAGTCTGATAAACGTTGGAAAAATGACTAAGTCCAAAAAAAAATTTTTTTCAACTTTTTTCAATTTTACCCCCGTGGGATATATATTCTACCCACACACATTTGGAACTCTCCTGGGGTACCCTCACACATATTATTCCCTCATTTAGTGGATATTTTCACAAAAAAGTGAAATTTTCAAAAATCCAGAAAATTGGCTGAAAACGACTAAATATCAAAGTCTCATTGGGCGAATCGCTCTGGAACTGAAATCGGAACGCTCACTGACATTTCCCCTATCTGAAAGTCTGATAAACGTTGGAAAAATGACGAAGTCCAAAAAAAAATTTTTTACAACTTTTTTCAATTTTACCCCCGTGGGATATATATTCTACCCACACACATTTGGAACTCTCCTGGGGTACCCTCACACATATTATTCCCTCATTTAGTGGATATTTTCACAAAAAAGTGAAATTTTCAAAATTCAAGAAAATTGGCTGAAAACGACTAAATATCAAGGTCTCATTGGGCGAATCGCTCTGGAACTGAAATCGGAATGCTCACTGACATTTGACCTATCTGAAAGTCTGATAAACGGCGGAAAAATGACTAAGTCCAAAAAAAAATTTTTTTAAACTTTTTTCAATTTTACCCCCGTGGGATATATATTCTACCCACACACATTTGGAACTCTCCTGGGGTACCCTCACACATATCATTCCCTCATTCAGTGGATATTTTCACAAAAAAGTGAAATTTTCAAAAATCCAGAAAATTGGCTGAAAACGACTAAATATCAAGGTCTCATTGGGCGAACCGCTCTGGAACTGAAATCGGAACGCTCACTGACATTTCCCCTATCTGAAAGTCTGATAAACGTTGGAAAAATGACTAAGTCCAAAAAAAATTTTTTTTCAACTTTTTTCAATTTTACCCCCGTGGGATATATATTCTACCCACACACATTTGGAACTCTCGTGGGTTACCCTCACACATATTATTCTCTCATTTAGTGGATATTTTCACAAAAAAGTGAAATTTTCAAAATTCAAGAAAATTGGCTGAAAACGACTAAATATCAAGGTCTCATTGGGCGAATCGCTCTGGAACTGAAATCGGAACGCTCACTGACATTTCCCCTATCTGAAAGTCTGATAAACGTTGGAAAAATGACTAAGTCCAAAAAAAAATTTTTTTCAACTTTTTTCAATTTTACCCCCGTGGGAAATATATTCTACCCACACACATTTGGAACTCTCCTGGGGTACCCTCAGACATATTATTCCCTCATTTAGTGGATATTTTCACAAAAAAGTGAAATTTTCAAAAATCCAGAAAATTGGCTGAAAACGACTAAATATCAAGGTCTCATTGGGCGAATCGCTCTGGAACTGAAATCGGAACGCTCACTGACATTTCCCCTATCTGAAAGTCTGATAAACGTTGGAAAAATGACTAAGTCCCAAAAAAATTTTTTTTCAACTTTTTTCAATTTTACCCCCGTGGGATATATATTCTACCCACACACATTTGGAACTCTCCTGGGGTACCCTCACACATATTATTCCCTCATTTAGTGGATATTTTCACAAAAAAGCGAAATTTTCAAAAATCCAGAAAATTGGCTGAAAAAGACTAAATGTCAAGGTCTCATTGGGCGAATCGCTCTGGAACTGAAATCGGAACGCTCACTGACATTTCCCCTATCTGAAAGTCTGATAAACGTTGGAAAAATGACTAAGTCCAAAAAAAAATTTTTTTCAACTTTTTTCAATTTTACCCCCGTGGGATATATATTCTACCCACACACATTTGGAACTCTCCTGGGGTACCCTCAGACATATTATTCCCTCATTTAGTGGATATTTTCACAAAAAAGTGAAATTTTCAAAAATCCAGAAAATTGGCTGAAAACGACTAAATATCAAGGTCTCATTGGGCGAATCGCTCTGGAACTGAAATCGGAACGCTCACTGACATTTCCCCTATCTGAAAGTCTGATAAACGTTGGAAAAATGACTAAGTCCAAAAAAAAATTTTTTTCAACTTTTTTCAATTTTACCCCCGTGGGATATATATTCTACCCACACACATTTGGAACTCTCCTGGGGTACCCTCAGACATATTATTCCCTCATTTAGTGGATATTTTCACAAAAAAGTGAAATTTTCAAAAATCCAGAAAATTGGCTGAAAACGACTAAATATCAAAGTCTCATTGGGCGAATCGCTCTGGAACTGAAATCGGAACGCTCACTGACATTTCCCCTATCTGAAAGTCTGATAAACGTTGGAAAAATGACTAAGTCCAAAAAAAAATTTTTTACAACTTTTTTCAATTTTACCCCCGTGGGATATATATTCTACCCACACACATTTGGAACTCTCCTGGGGTACCCTCACACATATTATTCCCTCATTTAGTGGATATTTTCACAAAAAAGTGAAATTTTCAAAATTCAAGAAAATTGGCTGAAAACGACTAAATATCAAGGTCTCATTGGGCGAATCGCTCTGGAACTGAAATCGGAATGCTCACTGACATTTGACCTATCTGAAAGTCTGATAAACGGCGGAAAAATGACTAAGTCCAAAAAAAAATTTTTTTAAACTTTTTTCAATTTTACCCCCGTGGGATATATATTCTACCCACACACATTTGGAACTCTCCTGGGGTACCCTCACACATATCATTCCCTCATTCAGTGGATATTTTCACAAAAAAGTGAAATTTTCAAAAATCCAGAAAATTGGCTGAAAACGACTAAATATCAAGGTCTCATTGGGCGAACCGCTCTGGAACTGAAATCGGAACGCTCACTGACATTTCCCCTATCTGAAAGTCTGATAAACGTTGGAAAAATGACTAAGTCCAAAAAAAATTTTTTTTCAACTTTTTTCAATTTTACCCCCGTGGGATATATATTCTACCCACACACATTTGGAACTCTCGTGGGTTACCCTCACACATATTATTCTCTCATTTAGTGGATATTTTCACAAAAAAGTGAAATTTTCAAAATTCAAGAAAATTGGCTGAAAACGACTAAATATCAAGGTCTCATTGGGCGAATCGCTCTGGAACTGAAATCGGAACGCTCACTGACATTTCCCCTATCTGAAAGTCTGATAAACGTTGGAAAAATGACTAAGTCCAAAAAAAAATTTTTTTCAACTTTTTTCAATTTTACCCCCGTGGGAAATATATTCTACCCACACACATTTGGAACTCTCCTGGGGTACCCTCAGACATATTATTCCCTCATTTAGTGGATATTTTCACAAAAAAGTGAAATTTTCAAAAATCCAGAAAATTGGCTGAAAACGACTAAATATCAAGGTCTCATTGGGCGAATCGCTCTGGAACTGAAATCGGAACGCTCACTGACATTTCCCCTATCTGAAAGTCTGATAAACGTTGGAAAAATGACTAAGTCCCAAAAAAATTTTTTTTCAACTTTTTTCAATTTTACCCCCGTGGGATATATATTCTACCCACACACATTTGGAACTCTCCTGGGGTACCCTCACACATATTATTCCCTCATTTAGTGGATATTTTCACAAAAAAGCGAAATTTTCAAAAATCCAGAAAATTGGCTGAAAAAGACTAAATGTCAAGGTCTCATTGGGCGAATCGCTCTGGAACTGAAATCGGAACGCTCACTGACATTTCCCCTATCTGAAAGTCTGATAAACGTTGGAAAAATGACTAAGTCCAAAAAAAAATTTTTTTCAACTTTTTTCAATTTTACCCCCGTGGGATATATATTCTACCCACACACATTTGGAACTCTCCTGGGGTACCCTCAGACATATTATTCCCTCATTTAGTGGATATTTTCACAAAAAAGTGAAATTTTCAAAAATCCAGAAAATTGGCTGAAAACGACTAAATATCAAGGTCTCATTGGGCGAATCGCTCTGGAACTGAAATCGGAACGCTCACTGACATTTCCCCTATCTGAAAGTCTGATAAACGTTGGAAAAATGACTAAGTCCAAAAAAAAATTTTTTTCAACTTTTTTCAATTTTACCCCCGTGGGATATATATTCTACCCACACACATTTGGAACTCTCCTGGGGTACCCTCAGACATATTATTCCCTCATTTAGTGGATATTTTCACAAAAAAGTGAAATTTTCAAAAATCCAGAAAATTGGCTGAAAACGACTAAATATCAAGGTCTCATTGGGCGAATGGCTCTGGAACTGAAATCGGAACGCTCACTGACATTTCCCCTATCTGAAAGTCTGATAAACGTTGGAAAAATGACTAAGTCCAAAAAAAAATTTTTTTCAACTTTTTTCAATTTTACCCCCGTGGGATATATATTCTACCCACACACATTTGGAACTCTCCTGGGGTACCCTCACACATATTATTCCCTCATTTAGTGGATATTTTCACAAAAAAGTGAAATTTTCAAAAATCCAGAAAATTGGCTGAAAACGACTAAATATCAAAGTCTCATTGGGCGAATCGCTCTGGAACTGAAATCGGAACGCTCACTGACATTTCCCCTATCTGAAAGTCTGATAAACGTTGGAAAAATGACGAAGTCCAAAAAAAAATTTTTTACAACTTTTTTCAATTTTACCCCCGTGGGATATATATTCTACCCACACACATTTGGAACTCTCCTGGGGTACCCTCACACATATTATTCCCTCATTTAGTGGATATTTTCACAAAAAAGTGAAATTTTCAAAATTCAAGAAAATTGGCTGAAAACGACTAAATATCAAGGTCTCATTGGGCGAATCGCTCTGGAACTGAAATCGGAATGCTCACTGACATTTGACCTATCTGAAAGTCTGATAAACGGCGGAAAAATGACTAAGTCCAAAAAAAAATTTTTTTAAACTTTTTTCAATTTTACCCCCGTGGGATATATATTCTACCCACACACATTTGGAACTCTCCTGGGGTACCCTCACACATATCATTCCCTCATTCAGTGGATATTTTCACAAAAAAGTGAAATTTTCAAAAATCCAGAAAATTGGCTGAAAACGACTAAATATCAAGGTCTCATTGGGCGAACCGCTCTGGAACTGAAATCGGAACGCTCACTGACATTTCCCCTATCTGAAAGTCTGATAAACGTTGGAAAAATGACTAAGTCCAAAAAAAATTTTTTTTCAACTTTTTTCAATTTTACCCCCGTGGGATATATATTCTACCCACACACATTTGGAACTCTCGTGGGTTACCCTCACACATATTATTCTCTCATTTAGTGGATATTTTCACAAAAAAGTGAAATTTTCAAAATTCAAGAAAATTGGCTGAAAACGACTAAATATCAAGGTCTCATTGGGCGAATCGCTCTGGAACTGAAATCGGAACGCTCACTGACATTTCCCCTATCTGAAAGTCTGATAAACGTTGGAAAAATGACTAAGTCCAAAAAAAAATTTTTTTCAACTTTTTTCAATTTTACCCCCGTGGGAAATATATTCTACCCACACACATTTGGAACTCTCCTGGGGTACCCTCAGACATATTATTCCCTCATTTAGTGGATATTTTCACAAAAAAGTGAAATTTTCAAAAATCCAGAAAATTGGCTGAAAACGACTAAATATCAAGGTCTCATTGGGCGAATCGCTCTGGAACTGAAATCGGAACGCTCACTGACATTTCCCCTATCTGAAAGTCTGATAAACGTTGGAAAAATGACTAAGTCCCAAAAAAATTTTTTTTCAACTTTTTTCAATTTTACCCCCGTGGGATATATATTCTACCCACACACATTTGGAACTCTCCTGGGGTACCCTCACACATATTATTCTCTCATTTAGTGGATATTTTCACAAAAAAGCGAAATTTTCAAAAATCCAGAAAATTGGCTGAAAAAGACTAAATGTCAAGGTCTCATTGGGCGAATCGCTCTGGAACTGAAATCGGAACGCTCACTGACATTTCCCCTATCTGAAAGTCTGATAAACGTTGGAAAAATGACTAAGTCCAAAAAAAAATTTTTTTCAACTTTTTTCAATTTTACCCCCGTGGGATATATATTCTACCCACACACATTTGGAACTCTCCTGGGGTACCCTCAGACATATTATTCCCTCATTTAGTGGATATTTTCACAAAAAAGTGAAATTTTCAAAAATCCAGAAAATTGGCTGAAAACGACTAAATATCAAGGTCTCATTGGGCGAATCGCTCTGGAACTGAAATCGGAACGCTCACTGACATTTCCCCTATCTGAAAGTCTGATAAACGTTGGAAAAATGACTAAGTCCAAAAAAAAATTTTTTTCAACTTTTTTCAATTTTACCCCCGTGGGATATATATTCTACCCACACACATTTGGAACTCTCCTGGGGTACCCTCAGACATATTATTCCCTCATTTAGTGGATATTTTCACAAAAAAGTGAAATTTTCAAAAATCCAGAAAATTGGCTGAAAACGACTAAATATCAAAGTCTCATTGGGCGAATCGCTCTGGAACTGAAATCGGAACGCTCACTGACATTTCCCCTATCTGAAAGTCTGATAAACGTTGGAAAAATGACTAAGTCCAAAAAAAAATTTTTTACAACTTTTTTCAATTTTACCCCCGTGGGATATATATTCTACCCACACACATTTGGAACTCTCCTGGGGTACCCTCACACATATTATTCCCTCATTTAGTGGATATTTTCACAAAAAAGTGAAATTTTCAAAAATTCAAGAAAATTGGCTGAAAACGACTAAATATCAAGGTCTCATTGGGCGAATCGCTCTGGAACTGAAATCGGAATGCTCACTGACATTTGACCTATCTGAAAGTCTGATAAACGGCGGAAAAATGACTAAGTCCAAAAAAAAATTTTTTTAAACTTTTTTCAATTTTACCCCCGTGGGATATATATTCTACCCACACACATTTGGAACTCTCCTGGGGTACCCTCACACATATCATTCCCTCATTCAGTGGATATTTTCACAAAAAAGTGAAATTTTCAAAAATCCAGAAAATTGGCTGAAAACGACTAAATATCAAGGTCTCATTGGGCGAACCGCTCTGGAACTGAAATCGGAACGCTCACTGACATTTCCCCTATCTGAAAGTCTGATAAACGTTGGAAAAATGACTAAGTCCAAAAAAAATTTTTTTTCAACTTTTTTCAATTTTACCCCCGTGGGATATATATTCTACCCACACACATTTGGAACTCTCGTGGGTTACCCTCACACATATTATTCTCTCATTTAGTGGATATTTTCACAAAAAAGTGAAATTTTCAAAATTCAAGAAAATTGGCTGAAAACGACTAAATATCAAGGTCTCATTGGGCGAATCGCTCTGGAACTGAAATCGGAACGCTCACTGACATTTCCCCTATCTGAAAGTCTGATAAACGTTGGAAAAATGACTAAGTCCAAAGAAAAATTTTTTTCAACTTTTTTCAATTTTACCCCCGTGGGAAATATATTCTACCCACACACATTTGGAACTCTCCTGGGGTACCCTCAGACATATTATTCCCTCATTTAGTGGATATTTTCACAAAAAAGTGAAATTTTCAAAAATCCAGAAAATTGGCTGAAAACGACTAAATATCAAGGTCTCATTGGGCGAATCGCTCTGGAACTGAAATCGGAACGCTCACTGACATTTCCCCTATCTGAAAGTCTGATAAACGTTGGAAAAATGACTAAGTCCAAAAAAAAATTTTTTTCAACTTTTTTCAATTTTACCCCCGTGGGATATATATTCTACCCACACACATTTGGAACTCTCCTGGGGTACCCTCACACATATTATTCCCTCATTTAGTGGATATTTTCACAAAAAAGTGAAATTTTCAAAAATCCAGAAAATTGGCTGAAAACGACTAAATATCAAAGTCTCATTGGGCGAATCGCTCTGGAACTGAAATCGGAACGCTCACTGACATTTCCCCTATCTGAAAGTCTGATAAACGTTGGAAAAATGACGAAGTCCAAAAAAAAATTTTTTACAACTTTTTTCAATTTTACCCCCGTGGGATATATATTCTACCCACACACATTTGGAACTCTCCTGGGGTACCCTCACACATATTATTCCCTCATTTAGTGGATATTTTCACAAAAAAGTGAAATTTTCAAAATTCAAGAAAATTGGCTGAAAACGACTAAATATCAAGGTCTCATTGGGCGAATCGCTCTGGAACTGAAATCGGAATGCTCACTGACATTTGACCTATCTGAAAGTCTGATAAACGGCGGAAAAATGACTAAGTCCAAAAAAAAATTTTTTTAAACTTTTTTCAATTTTACCCCCGTGGGATATATATTCTACCCACACACATTTGGAACTCTCCTGGGGTACCCTCACACATATCATTCCCTCATTCAGTGGATATTTTCACAAAAAAGTGAAATTTTCAAAAATCCAGAAAATTGGCTGAAAACGACTAAATATCAAGGTCTCATTGGGCGAACCGCTCTGGAACTGAAATCGGAACGCTCACTGACATTTCCCCTATCTGAAAGTCTGATAAACGTTGGAAAAATGACTAAGTCCAAAAAAAATTTTTTTTCAACTTTTTTCAATTTTACCCCCGTGGGATATATATTCTACCCACACACATTTGGAACTCTCGTGGGTTACCCTCACACATATTATTCTCTCATTTAGTGGATATTTTCACAAAAAAGTGAAATTTTCAAAATTCAAGAAAATTGGCTGAAAACGACTAAATATCAAGGTCTCATTGGGCGAATCGCTCTGGAACTGAAATCGGAACGCTCACTGACATTTCCCCTATCTGAAAGTCTGATAAACGTTGGAAAAATGACTAAGTCCAAAAAAAAATTTTTTTCAACTTTTTTCAATTTTACCCCCGTGGGAAATATATTCTACCCACACACATTTGGAACTCTCCTGGGGTACCCTCAGACATATTATTCCCTCATTTAGTGGATATTTTCACAAAAAAGTGAAATTTTCAAAAATCCAGAAAATTGGCTGAAAACGACTAAATATCAAGGTCTCATTGGGCGAATCGCTCTGGAACTGAAATCGGAACGCTCACTGACATTTCCCCTATCTGAAAGTCTGATAAACGTTGGAAAAATGACTAAGTCCCAAAAAAATTTTTTTTCAACTTTTTTCAATTTTACCCCCGTGGGATATATATTCTACCCACACACATTTGGAACTCTCCTGGGGTACCCTCACACATATTATTCCCTCATTTAGTGGATATTTTCACAAAAAAGCGAAATTTTCAAAAATCCAGAAAATTGGCTGAAAAAGACTAAATGTCAAGGTCTCATTGGGCGAATCGCTCTGGAACTGAAATCGGAACGCTCACTGACATTTCCCCTATCTGAAAGTCTGATAAACGTTGGAAAAATGACTAAGTCCAAAAAAAAATTTTTTTCAACTTTTTTCAATTTTACCCCCGTGGGATATATATTCTACCCACACACATTTGGAACTCTCCTGGGGTACCCTCAGACATATTATTCCCTCATTTAGTGGATATTTTCACAAAAAAGTGAAATTTTCAAAAATCCAGAAAATTGGCTGAAAACGACTAAATATCAAGGTCTCATTGGGCGAATCGCTCTGGAACTGAAATCGGAACGCTCACTGACATTTCCCCTATCTGAAAGTCTGATAAACGTTGGAAAAATGACTAAGTCCAAAAAAAAATTTTTTTCAACTTTTTTCAATTTTACCCCCGTGGGATATATATTCTACCCACACACATTTGGAACTCTCCTGGGGTACCCTCAGACATATTATTCCCTCATTTAGTGGATATTTTCACAAAAAAGTGAAATTTTCAAAAATCCAGAAAATTGGCTGAAAACGACTAAATATCAAAGTCTCATTGGGCGAATCGCTCTGGAACTGAAATCGGAACGCTCACTGACATTTCCCCTATCTGAAAGTCTGATAAACGTTGGAAAAATGACTAAGTCCAAAAAAAAATTTTTTACAACTTTTTTCAATTTTACCCCCGTGGGATATATATTCTACCCACACACATTTGGAACTCTCCTGGGGTACCCTCACACATATTATTCCCTCATTTAGTGGATATTTTCACAAAAAAGTGAAATTTTCAAAATTCAAGAAAATTGGCTGAAAACGACTAAATATCAAGGTCTCATTGGGCGAATCGCTCTGGAACTGAAATCGGAATGCTCACTGACATTTGACCTATCTGAAAGTCTGATAAACGGCGGAAAAATGACTAAGTCCAAAAAAAAATTTTTTTAAACTTTTTTCAATTTTACCCCCGTGGGATATATATTCTACCCACACACATTTGGAACTCTCCTGGGGTACCCTCACACATATCATTCCCTCATTCAGTGGATATTTTCACAAAAAAGTGAAATTTTCAAAAATCCAGAAAATTGGCTGAAAACGACTAAATATCAAGGTCTCATTGGGCGAACCGCTCTGGAACTGAAATCGGAACGCTCACTGACATTTCCCCTATCTGAAAGTCTGATAAACGTTGGAAAAATGACTAAGTCCAAAAAAAATTTTTTTTCAACTTTTTTCAATTTTACCCCCGTGGGATATATATTCTACCCACACACATTTGGAACTCTCGTGGGTTACCCTCACACATATTATTCTCTCATTTAGTGGATATTTTCACAAAAAAGTGAAATTTTCAAAATTCAAGAAAATTGGCTGAAAACGACTAAATATCAAGGTCTCATTGGGCGAATCGCTCTGGAACTGAAATCGGAACGCTCACTGACATTTCCCCTATCTGAAAGTCTGATAAACGTTGGAAAAATGACTAAGTCCAAAGAAAAATTTTTTTCAACTTTTTTCAATTTTACCCCCGTGGGAAATATATTCTACCCACACACATTTGGAACTCTCCTGGGGTACCCTCAGACATATTATTCCCTCATTTAGTGGATATTTTCACAAAAAAGTGAAATTTTCAAAAATCCAGAAAATTGGCTGAAAACGACTAAATATCAAGGTCTCATTGGGCGAATCGCTCTGGAACTGAAATCGGAACGCTCACTGACATTTCCCCTATCTGAAAGTCTGATAAACGTTGGAAAAATGACTAAGTCCAAAAAAAATTTTTTTTCAACTTTTTTCAATTTTACCCCCGTGGGATATATATTCTACCCACACACATTTGGAACTCTCCTGGGGTACCCTCACACATATTATTCCCTCATTTAGTGGATATTTTCACAAAAAAGCGAAATTTTCAAAAATCCAGAAAATTGGCTGAAAAAGACTAAATGTCAAGGTCTCATTGGGCGAATCGCTCTGGAACTGAAATCGGAACGCTCACTGACATTTCCCCTATCTGAAAGTCTGATAAACGTTGGAAAAATGACTAAGTCCAAAAAAAAATTTTTTTCAACTTTTTTCAATTTTACCCCCGTGGGATATATATTCTACCCACACACATTTGGAACTCTCCTGGGGTACCCTCACACATATTATTCCCTCATTTAGTGGATATTTTCACAAAAAAGTGAAATTTTCAAAAATCCAGAAAATTGGCTGAAAACGACTAAATATCAAAGTCTCATTGGGCGAATCGCTCTGGAACTGAAATCGGAACGCTCACTGACATTTCCCCTATCTGAAAGTCTGATAAACGTTGGAAAAATGACTAAGTCCAAAAAAAAATTTTTTACAACTTTTTTCAATTTTACCCCCGTGGGATATATATTCTACCCACACACATTTGGAACTCTCCTGGGGTACCCTCACACATATTATTCCCTCATTTAGTGGATATTTTCACAAAAAAGTGAAATTTTCAAAATTCAAGAAAATTGGCTGAAAACGACTAAATATCAAAGTCTCATTGGGCGAATCGCTCTGGAACTGAAATCGGAACGCTCACTGACATTTCCCCTATCTGAAAGTCTGATAAACGTTGGAAAAATGACTAAGTCCAAAAAAAAATTTTTTACAACTTTTTTCAATTTTACCCCCGTGGGATATATATTCTACCCACACACATTTGGAACTCTCCTGGGGTACCCTCACACATATTATTCCCTCATTTAGTGGATATTTTCACAAAAAAGTGAAATTTTCAAAAATCCAGAAAATTGGCTGAAAAAGACTAAATGTCAAGGTCTCATTGGGCGAATCGCTCTGGAACTGAAATCGGAACGCTCACTGACATTTCCCCTATCTGAAAGTCTGATAAACGTTGGAAAAATGACTAAGTCCAAAAAAAATTTTTTTTCAACTTTTTTCAATTTTACCCCCGTGGGATATATATTCTACCCACACACATTTGGAACTCTCCTGGGGTACCCTCACACATATTATTCCCTCATTTAGTGGATATTTTCACAAAAAAGCAAAATTTTCAAAAATCCAGAAAATTGGCTGAAAAAGACTAAATGTCAAGGTCTCATTGGGCGAATCGCTCTGGAACTGAAATCGGAACGCTCACTGACATTTCCCCTATCTGAAAGTCTGATAAACGTTGGAAAAATGACTAAGTCCAAAGAAAAATTTTTTTCAACTTTTTTCAATTTTACCCCCGTGGGATATATATTCTACCCACACACATTTGGAACTCTCCTGGGGTACCCTCACACATATTATTCCCTCATTTAGTGGATATTTTCACAAAAAAGTGAAATTTTCAAAAATCCAGAAAATTGGCTGAAAACGACTAAATATCAAGGTCTCATTGGGCGAATCGCTCTGGAACTGAAATCGGAACGCTCACTGACATTTCCCCTATCTGAAAGTCTGATAAACGTTGGAAAAATGACTAAGTCCAAAAAAATTTTTTTTTCAACTTTTTTCAATTTTACCCCCGTGGGATATATATTCTACCCACACACATTTGGAACTCTCCTGGGGTACCCTCACACATATTATTCCCTCATTTAGTGGATATATTCACAAAAAAGCGAAATTTTCAAAAATCCAGAAAATTGGCTGAAAAAGACTAAATGTCAAGGTCTCATTGGGCGAATCGCTCTGGAACTGAAATCGGAACGCTCACTGACATTTCCCCTATCTGAAAGTCTGATAAACGTTGGAAAAATGACTAAGTCCAAAAAAAAATTTTTTTCAACTTTTTTCAATTTTACCCCCGTGGGATATATATTCTACCCACACACATTTGGAACTCTCGTGGGTTACCCTCACACATATTATTCTCTCATTTAGTGGATATTTTCAAAAAAAAGTGAAATTTTCAAAATTCAAGAAAATTGGCTGAAAACGACTAAATATCAAGGTCTCATTGGGCGAATCGCTCTGGAACTGAAATCGGAATGCTCACTGACATTTGACCTATCTGAAAGTCTGATAAACGGCGGAAAAATGACTAAGTCCAAAAAAAAATTTTTTTAAACTTTTTTCAATTTTACCCCCGTGGGATATATATTCTACCCACACACATTTGGAACTCTCCTGGGGTACCCTCACACATATCATTCCGTCATTCAGTGGATATTTTCACAAAAAAGTAAAATTTTCAAAAATCCAGAAAATTGGCTGAAAACGACTAAATATCAAGGACTCATTGGGCGAATCGCTCTGGAACTGAAACCGGAACGCTCACTGACATTTCCACCATCTGAAAGTCTGATAAACGCCGGAAAAATGACTAAGTCCAAAAAAAAATTTTTTTCAACTTTTTTCAATTTTACCCCCGTGGGATATATATTCTACCCACACACATTTGGAACTCTCCTGGGGTACCCTCAGACATATTATTCCCTCATTTAGTGGATATTTTCACAAAAAAGTGAAATTTTCAAAAATCCAGAAAATTGGCTGAAAACGACTAAATATCAAGGTCTCATTGGGCGAATCGCTCTGGAACTGAAATCGGAATACTCACTGACATTTCCCCTATCTGAAAGTCTGATAAACGTTGGAAAAATGACTAAGTCCAAAAAAAATTTTTTTTCAACTTTTTTCAATTTTACCCCCGTGGGAAATATATTCTACCCACACACATTTGGAACTCTCCTGGGGTACCCTCAGACATATTATTCCCTCATTTAGTGGATATTTTCACAAAAAAGTGAAATTTTCAAAAATCCAGAAAATTGGCTGAAAACGACTAAATATCAAGGTCTCATTGGGCGAATCGCTCTGGAACTGAATTCGGAACGCTCACTGACATTTCCCCTATCTGAAAGTCTGATAAACGTTGGAAAAATGACTAAGTCCAAAAAAAAATTTTTTTCAACTTTTTTCAATTTTACCCCCGTGGGATATATATTCTACCCACACACATTTGGAACTCTCCTGGGGTACCCTCACACATATTATTCCCTCATTTAGTGGATATTTTCACAAAAAAGTGAAATTTTCAAAAATCCAGAAAATTGGCTGAAAATGACTAAATATCAAGGTCTCATTGGGCGAATTGCTCTGGAACTGAAATCGGAACGCTCACTGACATTTCCCCTATCTGAAAGTCTGATAAACGTTGGAAAAATGACTAAGTCCCAAAAAAATTTTTTTCAACTTTTTTCAATTTTACCCCCGTGGGATATATATTCTACCCACACACATTTGGAACTCTCCTGGGGTACCCTCACACATATTATTCCCTCATTTAGTGGATATTTTCACAAAAAAGTGAAATTTTCAAAAATCCAGAAAATTGGCTGAAAAAGACTAAATGTCAAGGTCTCATTGGGCGAATCGCTCTGGAACTGAAATCGGAACGCTCACTGACATTTCCCCTATCTGAAAGTCTGATAAACGTTGGAAAAATGACTAAGTCCAAAAAAAAATTTTTTTCAACTTTTTTCAATTTTACCCCCGTGGGATATATATTTTACCCACACACATTTGGAACTCTCGTGGGTTACCCTCACACATATTATTCCCTCATTTAGTGGATATTTTCACAAAAAAGTGAAATTTTCAAAAATCCAGAAAATTGGCTGAAAACGACTAAATATCAAGGTCTCATTGGGCGAATCGCTCTGGAACTGAAATCGGAACGCTCACTGACATTTCCCCTATCTGAAAGTCTGATAAACGTTGGAAAAATGACTAAGTCCAAAAAAATTTTTTTTTCAACTTTTTTCAATTTTACCCCCGTGGGATATATATTCTACCCACACACATTTGGAACTCTCCTGGGGTACCCTCACACATATTATTCCCTCATTTAGTGGATATATTCACAAAAAAGCGAAATTTTCAAAAATCCAGAAAATTGGCTGAAAAAGACTAAATGTCAAGGTCTCATTGGGCGAATCGCTCTGGAACTGAAATCGGAACGCTCACTGACATTTCCCCTATCTGAAAGTCTGATAAACGTTGGAAAAATGACTAAGTCCAAAAAAAAATTTTTTTCGACTTTTTTCAATTTTACCCCCGTGGGATATATATTCTACCCACACACATTTGGAACTCTCGTGGGTTACCCTCACACATATTATTCTCTCATTTAGTGGATATTTTCACAAAAAAGTGAAATTTTCAAAATTCAAGAAAATTGGCTGAAAACGACTAAATATCAAGGTCTCATTGGGCGAATCGCTCTGGAACTGAAATCGGAATGCTCACTGACATTTGACCTATCTGAAAGTCTGATAAACGGCGGAAAAATGACTAAGTCCAAAAAAAAATTTTTTTAAACTTTTTTCAATTTTACCCCCGTGGGATATATATTCTACCCACACACATTTGGAACTCTCCTGGGGTACCCTCACACATATCATTCCCTCATTCAGTTGATATTTTCACAAAAAAGTAAAATTTTCAAAAATCCAGAAAATTGGCTGAAAACGACTAAATATCAAGGACTCATTGGGCGAATCGCTCTGGAACTGAAACCGGAACGCTCACTGACATTTCCACCATCTGAAAGTCTGATAAACGCCGGAAAAATGACTAAGTCCAAAAAAAAATTTTTTTCAACTTTTTTCAATTTTACCCCCGTGGGATATATATTCTACCCACACACATTTGGAACTCTCCTGGGGTACCCTCACACATATTATTCCCTCATTTAGTGGATATTTTCACAAAAAAGTGAAATTTTCAAAAATCCAGAAAATTGGCTGAAAATGACTAAATATCAAGGTCTCATTGGGCGAATCGCTCTGGAACTGAAATCGGAACGCTCACTGACATTTCCCCTATCTGAAAGTCTGATAAACGTTGGAAAAATGACTAAGTCCAAAAAAAATTTTTTTTCAACTTTTTTCAATTTTACCCCCGTGGGATATATATTCTACCCACACACATTTGGAACTCTCCTGGGGTACCCTCACACATATTATTCGCTCGTTTAGTGGATATTTTCACAAAAAAGCGAAATTTTCAAAAATCCAGAAAATTGGCTGAAAAAGACTAAATGTCAAGGTCTCATTGGGCGAATCGCTCTGGAACTGAAATCGGAACGCTCACTGACATTTCCCCTATCTGAAAGTCTGATAAACGTTGGAAAAATGACTAAGTCCAAAAAAAATTTTTTTTCAACTTTTTTCAATTTTACAGCCGTGGGATATATATTCTACCCACACACATTTGGAACTCTCCTGGGTTACCCTCACACATATTATTCCCTCATTTAGTGGATATTTTCACAAAAAAGTGAAATTTTCAAAAATCCAGAAAAATGGATAAAAAGGACTACATATCAAGGAATCATTGGGAGAATCGCTCTGGAACTGAAATCGGAATGCTCACTGACATTTCCCCTATCTGAAAGTCTGATAAACGTGGGAAAAATGACTAAGTCCAAAAAAAAATTTTTTTCAACTTTTTTCAATTTTACCCCCGTGGAATATATATTCTACCCACACACATTTGGAACTCTCCTGGGGTACCCTCACACATATTATTCCCTCATTTAGTGGATATTTTCACAAAACAGTGAAATTTTCAAAAATCCAGAAAATTGGCTGAAAACGACTAAATATCAAGGTCACATTGGGCGAATCGCTCTGGAACTGAAATCGGAACGCTCACTGACATTTCCCCTATCTGAAAGTCTGATAAACGTTGGAAAAATGACTAAGTCCAAAAAAAAATTTTTTTCAACTTTTTTCAATTTTACCCCCGTGGGATATATATTCTACCCACACACATTTGGAACTCTCGTGGGTTACCCTCACACATATTATTCCCTCATTTAGTGGATATTTTCACAAAAAAGTGAAATTTTCAAAAATTCAGAAAATTGGCTGAAAACGACTAAATATCAAGGAATCATTGGGCGAATCGCTCTGGAACTGAAATCGGAATGCTCACTGACATTTCCCCTATCTGAAAGTCTGATAAACACCGGAAAAATAAATAAGTCCAAAAAAAAATTTTTTTCAACTTTTTTCAATTTTACCCCCGTGGGATATATATTCTACCCACACACATTTGGAACTCTCCTGGGTTACCCTCACACATATTATTCCCTCATTTAGTGGATATTTTCACAAAAAAGTGAAATTTTCAAAAATCCAGAAAATTGGCTGAAAACGACTAAATATCAAGGTCTCATTGGGCGAATCGCTCTGGAACTGAAATCGGAACATTCACTGACATTTGACCTATCTGAAAGTCTGATAAACGACGGAAAAATGACTATGTCCAAAAAAACAAATTTTTCAACTTTTTTCAATTTTACCCCCGTGGGATATACATTCTACCCACACACATTTGGAACTCTCCTGGGTTACCCTCACACATATTATTCCCTCATTTAGTGGATATTATCACAAAAAAGTGAAATTTTCAAAAATCAAGAAAATTGGCTGAAAACGACTAAATATCAAGGACATTTCCCCTATCTGAAAGTCTGATAAACGACGGAAAAATGACTATGTCCAAAAAAACAAATTTTTCAACTTTTTTCAATTTTACCCCCGTGGGATATATATTCTACCCACACACATTTGGAACTCTCCTGGGGTACCCTCACACATATTATTCCCTCATTTAGTGGATATTTTCACAAAAAAGTGAAATTTTCAAAAATCAAGAAAATTGGCTGAAAACGACTAAATATCAACGTCTCATTGGGCAAATCGCTCTGGAACTGAAATCGGAACGCTCACTGACATTTCCCCTATCTGAAAGTCTGATAAACGATGGAAAAATGACTATGTCCAAAAAAAAAATTTTTTTCAACTTTTTTCAATTTTACCCCCGAGGGATATATATTCTACCCACACACATTTGGAGCTCTCCTGGGGTACCCTCACACATATTATTCCCTCATTTAGTGGATATTTTCACAAAAAAGTGAAATTTTGAAAAATCCAGAAAATTGGCTGAAAACGACTAAATATCAAGGTCTCATTGGGCAAATCGCTCGGGAACTGAAATCGGAACGCTCACTGACATTTCCCCTATCTGAAAGTCTGATAAACGTTGGAAAAATGACTATGTCCAAAAAAACAAATTTTTCAACTTTTTTAAATTTTACCCCCGTGGGATATATATTCCACCCACACACATTTGGAACTCTCCTGGGTTACCCTCACACATATTATTCCCTCATTTAGTGGATATTTTCACAAAAAAGTGAAATTTTCAAAATTCAAGAAAATTGGCTGAAAACGACTAAATATCGTCTCATTGGGCGAATCGCTCTGGAACTGAAATCGGAACGCTCACTGACATTTCCGCTATCTGAAAGTCTGATAAACGTTGGAAAAATGATTAAGTCCAAAAAAAATTTTTTTTAAATTTTTTCAATTTTACCCCCGTGAGATATATATTCTACCCACACACATTTGGAACTCTCGTGGGTTACCCTCACACATATTATTCCCTCATTTAGTGGATATTTTCACAAAAAAGTGAAATTTTCAAAAATTCAGAAAATTGGCTGAAAACGACTAAATATCAAGGAATCATTGGGCGAATCGCTCTGGAACTGAAATCGGAATGCTCACTGACATTTTCCCTATCTGAAAGTCTGATAAACACCGGAAAAATAAATAAGTCCAAAAAAAAATTTTTTTCAACTTTTTTCAATTTTACCCCCGTGGGATATATATTCTACCCACACACATTTGGAACTCTCCTGGGTTACCCTCACACATATTATTCCCTCATTTAGTGGATATTTTCACAAAAAAGTGAAATTTTCAAAAATCCAGAAAATTGGCTGAAAACGACTAAATATCAAGGTCTCATTGGGCGAATCGCTCTGGAACTGAAATCGGAACATTCACTGACATTTGACCTATCTGAAAGTCTGATAAACGACGGAAAAATGACTATGTCCAAAAAAACAAATTTTTCAACTTTTTTCAATTTTACCCCCGTGGGATATACATTCTACCCACACACATTTGGAACTCTCCTGGGTTACCCTCACACATATTATTCCCTCATTTAGTGGATATTATCACAAAAAAGTGAAATTTTCAAAAATCAAGAAAATTGGCTGAAAACGACTAAATATCAAGGACATTTCCCCTATCTGAAAGTCTGATAAACGACGGAAAAATGACTATGTCCAAAAAAACAAATTTTTCAACTTTTTTCAATTTTACCCCCGTGGGATATATATTCTACCCACACACATTTGGAACTCTCCTGGGGTACCCTCACACATATTATTCCCTCATTTAGTGGATATTTTCACAAAAAAGTGAAATTTTCAAAAATCAAGAAAATTGGCTGAAAACAACTAAATATCAAGGACATTTCCCCTATCTGAAAGTCTGATAAACGACGGAAAAATGACTATGTCCAAAAAAACAAATTTTTCAACTTTTTTCAATTTTACCCCCGTGGGATATATATTCTACCTAGACACATTTGGAACTCTCCTGTGGTACCCTCACACATATTATTCCCTCATTTAGTGGATATTTTCACAAAAAAGTGAAATTTTCAAAAATCAAGAAAATTGGCTGAAAATGACTAAATATCAAGGTCTCATTGGGCGAGTCGCTCTGGAACTGAAATCGGAACGTTCACTGACATTTGACCTATCTGAAAGTCTGATAAACGACGGAAAAATGACTATGTCCAAAAAAAAAATTTTTCAACTTTTTTCAATTTTACCCTCATGGGATATATATTCTACCCACACACATTTGGAACTCTCCTGGGGTACCCTCACACATATTATTCCCTCATTTAGTGGATATTTTCACAAAAAAGTGAAATTTTCAAAAATCAAGAAAATTGGCTGAAAACGACTAAATATCAACGTCTCATTGGGCAAATCGCTCTGGAACTGAAATCGGAACGCTCACTGACATTTCCCCTATCTGAAAGTCTGATAAACGATGGAAAAATGACTATGTCCAAAAAAAAAATTTTTTTCAACTTTTTTCAATTTTACCCCCGAGGGATATATATTCTACCCACACACATTTGGAGCTCTCCTGGGGTACCCTCACACATATTATTCCCTCATTTAGTGGATATTTTCACAAAAAAGTGAAATTTTGAAAAATCCAGAAAATTGGCTGAAAACGACTAAATATCAAGGTCTCATTGGGCAAATCGCTCGGGAACTGAAATCGGAACGCTCACTGACATTTCCCCTATCTGAAAGTCTGATAAACGTTGGAAAAATGACTATGTCCAAAAAAACAAATTTTTCAACTTTTTTAAATTTTACCCCCGTGGGATATATATTCCACCCACACACATTTGGAACTCTCCTGGGTTACCCTCACACATATTATTCCCTCATTTAGTGGATATTTTCACAAAAAAGTGAAATTTTCAAAATTCAAGAAAATTGGCTGAAAACGACTAAATATCGTCTCATTGGGCGAATCGCTCTGGAACTGAAATCGGAACGCTCACTGACATTTCCGCTATCTGAAAGTCTGATAAACGTTGGAAAAATGATTAAGTCCAAAAAAAATTTTTTTTACATTTTTTCAATTTTACCCCCGTGAGATATATATTCTACCCACACACATTTGGAACTCTCCTGGGGTACCCTCACACATATTATTCCCTCATTTACTGGATATTTTCACAAAAAAGTGAAATTTTCAAAAATCCAGAAAATTGACTGAAAACGACTAAATATCAAGGTCTCATTGGGCGAATCGCTCTGGAACTGAAATCGTAATGCTCACTGACATTTCCCCTATCTGAAAGTCTGATAAACGTTGGAAAAATGACTAAGTCCAAAAAAAAAATTTTTTCAACTTTTTTCAATTTTACCCCCGTGGGATATATATTCTACCCACACACATTTGGAACTCTCCTGGGGTACCCTCACACATATTATTCCCTCATTTAGAGGATATTTTCACAAAAAAGTGAAATTTTCAAAAATCCAGAAAATTGGCTGAAAACGACTAAATATCAAGGTCTCATTGGGCGAATCGCTCTGGAACTGAAATCGGAACGCTCACTGACATTTCCCCTATCTGAAAGTCTGATAAACGTTGGAAAAATGACTAAGTCCAAAAAAAATTTTTTTAAAATTTTTTCAATTTTACCCCCGTGGGATATCTATTCTACCCACACACATTTGGAACTCTCCTGGGGTACCCTCACACATATTATTCCCTCATTTAGTGGATATTTTCACAAAAAAGTGAAATTTTCAAAAATCCAGAAAATTGGCTGAAAACGAGTAAATATCAAGGTCTCATTGGGCGAATCGTTCTGGAACTGAAATCGGAAAGCTCACTGACATTTCCCCTATCTGAAAGTCTGATAAACGTTGGAAAAATGACTAAGTCCAAAAAAAATTTTTTTTCAACTTTTTTTAATTTTACCCCCGTGGGATATATATTCTACCCACACACATTTGGAACTCTCCTGGGGTACCCTCACACATATTATTCCCTCATTTAGTGGATATTTTCACAAAAAAGTGAAATTTTCAAAAATCCAGAAAATTGGCTGAAAACATCTAAATATCAAGGTCTCATTGGGCGAATCGCTCTGGAACTGAAATCGGAACATTCACTGACATTTGACCTATCTGAAAGTCTGATAAACGACAGAAAAATGACTATGTCTAAAAAAACAAATTTTTCAACTTTTTTCAATTTTACCCCCGTGGGATATATATTCTACCCACACACATTTGGAACTCTCCTGGGGTACCCTCACACATATTATTCCCTCATTTAGTGGATATTTTCACAAAAAAGTGAAATTTTCAAAAATCCAGAAAATTGGCTGAAAACGACTAAATATCAAGGTCTCATTGGGCGAATCGCTCTGGAACTGAAATCGGAACGCTCACTGACATTTCCCCTATCTGAAAGTCTGATAAATGTTGGAAAAATGACTAAGTCCAAAAAAAAAATTTTTTTAAATTTTTTCAATTTTACCCCCGTGGGATATATATTCTACCCACACACATTTGGAACTCTCCTGGGGTACCCTCACACATATTATTCCCTCATTTAGTGGATATTTTCACAAAAAAGTGAAATTTTCAAAAATCCAGAAAATTGGCTGAAAACGACTAAATATCAAGGTCTCATTGGGTGAATCGCTCTGGAACTGAAATCGGAACGCTCACTGACATTTCCCCTATCTGAAAGTCTGATAAACATTGGAAAAATGACTAAGTCCAAAAAAAAATTTTTTTCAACTTTTTTCAATTTTACCCCCGTGGGATATATATTCTACCCACACACATTTGGAACTCTCGTGGGTTACCCTCACACATATTATTCCCTCATTTAGTGGATATTTTCACAAAAAAGTGAAATTTTCAAAAATCCAGAAAATTGGCTGAAAACGACTAAATATCAAGGAATCATTGGGCGAATCGCTCTGGAACTGAAATCGGAACGCTCACTGACATTTCCCCTATCTGAAAGTCTGATAAACGACGGAAAAATGACTAAGTCCAAAAAAAAATTTTTTTCAACTTTTTTCAATTTTACCCCCGTGGGATATATATTCTACCCACACACATTTGGAACTCTCCTGGGGTACCCTCACACATATTATTCCCTCATTTAGTGGATATTTTCACAAAAAAGTGAAATTTTCAAAAATCCAGAAAATTGGCTGAAAACGACTAAATATCAAGGTCTCATTGGGCGAATCGCTCTGGAACTGAAATCGGAACGCTCACTGACATTTCCCCTATCTGAAAGTCTGATAAACATTGGAAAAATGACTAAGTCCAAAAAAAAATTTTTTTCAACTTTTTTCAATTTTACCCCCGTGGGATATATATTCTACCCACACACATTTGGAACTCTCGTGGGTTACCCTCACACATATTATTCCCTCATTTAGTGGATATTTTCACAAAAAAGTGAAATTTTCAAAAATCCAGAAAATTGGCTGAAAACAACTAAATATCAAGGTCTCATTGGGCGAATCGCTCTGGAACTGAAATCGGAACATTCACTGACATTTGACCTATCTGAAAGTCTGATAAACGACGGAAAAATGACTATGTCTAAAAAAACAAATTTTTCAACTTTTTTCAATTTTACCCCCGTGGGATATATATTCTACCCACACACATTTGGAACTCTCCTGGGGTACCCTCACACATATTATTCCCTCATTTAGTGGATATTTTCACAAAAAAGTGAAATTTTCAAAAATCCAGAAAATTGGCTGAAAACGACTAAATATCAAGGTCTCATTGGGCGAATCGCTCTGGAACTGAAATCGGAACGCTCACTGACATTTCCCCTATCTGAAAGTCTGATAAACGTTGGAAAAATGACTAAGTCCAAAAAAAAAATTTTTTCAACTTTTTTCAATTTTACAGCCGTGGGATATATATTCTACCCACACACATTTAGAACTCTCCTGGGTTACCCTCATACATATTATTCCCTCATTTAGTGGATATTTTCACAAAAAAGTGAAATTTTCAAAAATCCAGAAAATTGGCTGAAAACGACTAAATATCAAGGTCTCATTGGGCGAATCACTCTGGAACTGAAATCGGAACGCTCACTGACATTTCCCCTATCTGAAAGTCTGATAAACATTGGAAAAATGACTAAGTCCAAAAAAAAATTTTTTTCAACTTTTTTCAATTTTACCCCCGTGGGATATATATTCTACCCACACACATTTGGAACTCTCGTGGGTTACCCTCACACATATTATTCCCTCATTTAGTGGATATTTTCACAAAAAAGTGAAATTTTCAAAAATCCAGAAAATTGGCTGAAAACGACTAAATATGAAGGTCTCATTGGGCGAATCGCTCTGGAACTGAAATCGGAACGCTCACTGACATTTCCCCTATCTGAAAGTCTGATAAATGTTGGAAAAATGACTAAGTCCAAAAAAAAATTTTTTTAAATTTTTTCAATTTTACCCCCGTGGGATATATATTCTACCCACACACATTTGGAACTCTCCTGGGGTACCCTCACACATATTATTCCCTCATTTAGTGGATATTTTCACAAAACAGTGAAATTTTCAAAAATCCAGAAAATTGGCTGAAAACGACTAAATATCAAGGTCACATTGGGCGAATCGCTCTGGAACTGAAATCGGAACGCTCACTGACATTTCCCCTATCTGAAAGTCTGATAAACGTTGGAAAAATGACTAAGTCCAAAAAAAAATTTTTTTCAACTTTTTTCAATTTTACCCCCGTGGGATATATATTCTACCCACACACATTTGGAACTCTCGTGGGTTACCCTCACACATATTATTCCCTCATTTAGTGGATATTTTCACAAAAAAGTGAAATTTTCAAAAATCCAGAAAATTGGCTGAAAACGACTAAATATCAAGGTCTCATTGGGCGAATCGCTCTGGAACTGAAATCGGAACATTCACTGACATTTGACCTATCTGAAAGTCTGATAAACGACGGAAAAATGACTATGTCCAAAAAAACAAATTTTTCAACTTTTTTCAATTTTACCCCCGTGGGATATATATTCTACCCACACACATTTGGAACTCTCCTGGGTTACCCTCACACATATTATTCCCTCATTTAGTGGATATTATCACAAAAAAGTGAAATTTTCAAAAATCAAGAAAATTGGCTGAAAACGACTAAATATCAAGGACATTTCCCCTATCTGAAAGTCTGATAAACGACGGAAAAATGACTATGTCCAAAAAAACAAATTTTTCAACTTTTTTCAATTTTACCCCCGTGGGATATATATTCTACCCACACACATTTGGAACTCTCCTGGGGTACCCTCACACATATTATTCCCTCATTTAGTGGATATTTTCACAAAAAAGTGAAATTTTCAAAAATCAAGAAAATTGGCTGAAAACGACTAAATATCAAGGACATTTCCCCTATCTGAAAGTCTGATAAACGACGGAAAAATGACTATGTCCAAAAAAACTAATTTTTCAACTTTTTTCAATTTTACCCCCATGGGATATATATTCTACCCACACACATTTGGAACTCTCGTGGGTTACCCTCACACATATTATTCCCTCATTTAGTGGATATTTTCACAAAAAAGTGAAATTTTCAAAAATCCAGAAAATTGGCTGAAAACGACTAAATATCAAGGAATCATTGGGCGAATCGCTCTGGAACTGAAATCGGAACGCTCACTGACATTTCCCCTATCTGAAAGTCTGATAAACGTTGGAAAAATGACTAAGTCCAAAAAAAATTTTTTTCAACTTTATTCAATTTTACAGCTGTGGGATATATATTCTACCCACACACATTTGGAACTCTCCTGGGTTACCCTCACACATATTATTCCCTCATTTAGTGGATATTTTCACAAAAAAGTGAAATTTTCAAAAATCCAGAAAATTGGCTGAAAACGACTAAATATCAAGGTCTCATTGGGCGAATCGCTCTGGAACTGAAATCGGAACATTCACTGACATTTGACCTATCTGAAAGTCTGATAAACGACGGAAAAATGACTATGTCCAAAAAAACAAATTTTTCAACTTTTTTCAATTTTACCCCCGTGGGATATACATTCTACCCACACACATTTGGAACTCTCCTGGGTTACCCTCACACATATTATTCCCTCATTTAGTGGATATTATCACAAAAAAGTGAAATTTTCAAAAATCAAGAAAATTGGCTGAAAACGACTAAATATCAAGGACATTTCCCCTATCTGAAAGTCTGATAAACGACGGAAAAATGACTATGTCCAAAAAAACAAATTTTTCAACTTTTTTCAATTTTACCCCCGTGGGATATATATTCTACCCACACACATTTGGAACTCTCCTGGGGTACCCTCACACATATTATTCCCTCATTTAGTGGATATTTTCACAAAAAAGTGAAATTTTCAAAAATCAAGAAAATTGGCTGAAAACGACTAAATATCAACGTCTCATTGGGCAAATCGCTCTGGAACTGAAATCGGAACGCTCACTGACATTTCCCCTATCTGAAAGTCTGATAAACGATGGAAAAATGACTATGTCCAAAAAAAAAATTTTTTTCAACTTTTTTCAATTTTACCCCCGAGGGATATATATTCTACCCACACACATTTGGAGCTCTCCTGGGGTACCCTCACACATATTATTCCCTCATTTAGTGGATATTTTCACAAAAAAGTGAAATTTTGAAAAATCCAGAAAATTGGCTGAAAACGACTAAATATCAAGGTCTCATTGGGCAAATCGCTCGGGAACTGAAATCGGAACGCTCACTGACATTTCCCCTATCTGAAAGTCTGATAAACGTTGGAAAAATGACTATGTCCAAAAAAACAAATTTTTCAACTTTTCTAAATTTTACCCCCGTGGGATATATATTCCACCCACACACATTTGGAACTCTCCTGGGTTACCCTCACACATATTATTCCCTCATTTAGTGGATATTTTCACAAAAAAGTGAAATTTTCAAAATTCAAGAAAATTGGCTGAAAACGACTAAATATCGTCTCATTGGGCGAATCGCTCTGGAACTGAAATCGGAACGCTCACTGACATTTCCGCTATCTGAAAGTCTGATAAACGTTGGAAAAATGATTAAGTCCAAAAAAAATTTTTTTTAAATTTTTTCAATTTTACCCCCGTGAGATATATATTCTACCCACACACATTTGGAACTCTCCTGGGGTACCCTCACACATATTATTCCCTCATTTAGTGGATATTTTCACAAAAAAGTGAAATTTTCAAAAATCCAGAAAATTGACTGAAAACGACTAAATATCAAGGTCTCATTGGGCGAATCGCTCTGGAACTGAAATCGGAATGCTCACTGACATTTCCCCTATCTGAAAGTCTGATAAACGTTGGAAAAATGACTAAGTCCAAAAAAAAAATTTTTTCAACTTTTTTCAATTTTACCCCCGTGGGATATATATTCTACCCACACACATTTGGAACTCTCCTGGGGTACCCTCACACATATTATTCCCTCATTTAGTGGATATTTTCACAAAAAAGTGAAATTTTCAAAAATCCAGAAAATTGGCTGAAAACGACTAAATATCAAGGTCTCATTGGGCGAATCGCTCTGGAACTGAAATCGGAACGCTCACTGACATTTCCCCTATCTGAAAGTCTGATAAACGTTGGAAAAATGACTAAGTCCAAAAAAAAATTTTTTAAAATTTTTTCAATTTTACCCCCGTGGGATATCTATTCTACCCACACACATTTGGAACTCTCCTGGGGTACCCTCACACATATTATTCCCTCATTTAGTGGATATTTTCACAAAAAAGTGATATTTTCTAAAATCCAGAAAATTGGCTGAAAACGACTAAATATCAAGGTCTCATTGGGCGAATCGTTCTGGAACTGAAATCGGAAAGCTCACTGACATTTCCCCTATCTGAAAGTCTGATAAACGTTGGAAAAATGACTAAGTCCAAAAAAAAATTTTTTTCAACTTTTTTTAATTTTACCCCCGTGGGATATATATTCTACCCACACACATTTGGAACTCTCCTGGGGTACCCTCACACATATTATTCCCTCATTTAGTGGATATTTTCACAAAAAAGTGAAATTTTCAAAAATCCAGAAAATTGGCTGAAAACAACTAAATATCAAGGTCTCATTGGGCGAATCGCTCTGGAACTGAAATCGGAACATTCACTGACATTTGACCTATCTGAAAGTCTGATAAACGACAGAAAAATGACTATGTCTAAAAAAACAAATTTTTCAACTTTTTTCAATTTTACCCCCGTGGGATATATATTCTACCCACACACATTTGGAACTCTCGTGGGTTACCCTCACACATATTATTCCCTCATTTAGTGGATATTTTCACAAAAAAGTGAAATTTTCAAAAATCCAGAAAATTGGCTGAAAACGACTAAATATCAAGGAATCATTGGGCGAATCGCTCTGGAACTGAAATCGGAACGCTCACTGACATTTCCCCTATCTGAAAGTCTGATAAACGTTGGAAAAATGACTAAGTCCAAAAAAAATTTTTTTTCAACTTTTTTCAATTTTACCCCCGTGGGATATATATTCTACCCACACACATTTGGAACTCTCCTGGGGTACCCTCACACATATTATTCCCTCATTTAGTGGATATTTTCACAAAAAAGTGAAATTTTCAAAAATCCAGAAAATTGGCTGAAAACGACTAAATATCAAGGTCTCATTGGGCGAATCGCTCTGGAACTGAAATCGGAACGCTCACTGACATTTCCCCTATCTGAAAGTCTGATAAACATTGGAAAAATGACTAAGTCCAAAAAAAAATTTTTTTCAACTTTTTTCAATTTTACCCCCGTGGGATATATATTCTACCCACACACATTTGGAACTCTCGTGGGTTACCCTCACACATATTATTCCCTCATTTAGTGGATATTTTCACAAAAAAGTGAAATTTTCAAAAATCCAGAAAATTGGCTGAAAACGACTAAATATCAAGGAATCATTGGGCGAATCGCTCTGGAACTGAAATCGGAACGCTCACTGACATTTCCCCTATCTAAAAGTCTGATAAACGACGGAAAAATGACTAAGTCCAAAAAAAAATTTTTTTCAACTTTTTTCAATTTTACCCCCGTGGGATATATATTCTACCCACACACATTTGGAACTCTCGTGGGTTACCCTCACACATATTATTCCCTCATTTAGTGGATATTTTCACAAGAAAGTGAAATTTTCAAAAATCCAGAAAATTGGCTGAAAACTACTAAATATCAAGGAATCATTGGGCGAATCGCTCTGGAACTGAAATCGGAACGCTCACTGACATTTCCCCTATCTGAAAGTCTGATAAACGACGGAAAAATGACTATGTCCAAAAAAAAAATTTTTTTCAACTTTTTTCAATTTTACCCCCGAGGGATATATATTCTACCCACACACATTTGGAACTCTCCTGGGGTACCCTCACACATATTATTCCCTCATTTAGTGGATATTTTCACAAAAAAGTGAAATTTTCAAAAATCCAGAAAATTGGCTGAAAACAACTAAATATCAAGGTCTCATTGGGCGAATCGCTCTGGAACTGAAATCGGAACATTCACTGACATTTGACCTATCTGAAAGTCTGATAAACGACGGAAAAATGACTATGTCTAAAAAAACAAATTTTTCAACTTTTTTCAATTTTACCCCCGTGGGATATATATTCTACCCACACACATTTGGAACTCTCCTGGGGTACCCTCACACATATTATTCCCTCATTTAGTGGATATTTTCACAAAAAAGTGAAATTTTCAAAAATCCAGAAAATTGGCTGAAAACGACTAAATATCAAGGTCTCATTGGGCGAATCGCTCTGGAACTGAAATCGGAACGCTCACTGACATTTCCCCTATCTGAAAGTCTGATAAACGTTGGAAAAATGACTAAGTCCAAAAAAAAAATTTTTTCAACTTTTTTCAATTTTACAGCCGTGGGATATATATTCTACCCACACACATTTGGAACTCTCCTGGGTTACCCTCACACATATTATTCCCTCATTTAGTGGATATTTTCACAAAAAAGTGAAATTTTCAAAAATCCAGAAAATTGGCTGAAAACGACTAAATATCAAGGTCTCATTGGGCGAATCACTCTGGAACTGAAATCGGAACGCTCACTGACATTTCCCCTATCTGAAAGTCTGATAAACATTGGAAAAATGACTAAGTCCAAAAAAAAATTTTTTTCAACTTTTTTCAATTTTACCCCCGTGGGATATATATTCTACCCACACACATTTGGAACTCTCGTGGGTTACCCTCACACATATTATTCCCTCATTTAGTGGATATTTTCACAAAAAAGTGAAATTTTCAAAAATCCAGAAAATTGGCTGAAAACGACTAAATATGAAGGTCTCATTGGGCGAATCGCTCTGGAACTGAAATCGGAACGCTCACTGACATTTCCCCTATCTGAAAGTCTGATAAATGTTGGAAAAATGACTAAGTCCAAAAAAAAATTTTTTCAACTTTTTTCAATTTTACCCCCGTGGGATATATATTCTACCCACACACATTTGGAACTCTCCTGGGGTACCCTCACACATATTATTCCCTCATTTAGTGGATATTTTCACAAAAAAGTGAAATTTTCAAAAATCCAGAAAATTGGCTGAAAACGACTAAATATCAAGGTCTCATTGGGCGAATCGCTCTGGAACTGAAATCAGAACGCTCACTGACATTTCCCCTATCTGAAAGTCTGATAAACATTGGAAAAATGACTAAGTCCAAAAAAAATTTTTTTTCAACTTTTTTCAATTTTACCCCCGTGGGATATATATTCTACCCACACACATTTGGAACTCTCGTGGGTTACCCTCACACATATTATTCCCTCATTTAGTGGATATTTTCACAAAAAAGTGAAATTTTCAAAAATCCAGAAAATTGGCTGAAAACGACTAAATATCAAGGAATCATTGGGCGAATCGCTCTGGAACTGAAATCGAAACGCTCACTGACATTTCCCCTATCTGAAAGTCTGATAAACATTGGAAAAATGACTAAGTCCAAAAAAAAAATTTTTTCAACTTTTTTCAATTTTACCCCCGTGGGATATATATTCTACCCACACACATTTGGAACTCTCGTGGGTTACCCTCACACATATTATTCCCTCATTTAGTGGATATTTTCACAAAAAAGTGAAATTTTCAAAAATCCAGAAAATTGGCTGAAAACGACTAAATATCAAGGAATCATTGGGCGAATCGCTCTGGAACTGAAATCGGAACGCTCACTGACATTTCCCCTATCTGAAAGTCTGATAAACGTTGGAAAAATGACTAAGTCCAAAAAAAAATTTTTTTCAACTTTTTTCAATTTTACCCCCGTGGGATATATATTCTACCCACACACATTTGGAACTCTCCTGGGTTACCCTCACACATATTATTCCCTCATTTAGTGGATATTTTCACAAAAAAGTGAAATTTTCAAAAATCCAGAAAATTGGCTGAAAACGACTAAATATCAAGGTCTCATTGGGCGAATCGCTCTGGAACTGAAATCGGAACGCTCACTGACATTTCCCCTATCTGAAAGTCTGATAAACATTGGAAAAATGACTAAGTCCAAAAAAAAATTTTTTTCAACTTTTTTCAATTTTACCCCCGTGGGATATATATTCTACCCACACACATTTGGAACTCTCCTGGGGTACCCTCACACATATTATTCCCTCATTTAGTGGATATTTTCACAAAAAAGTGAAATTTTCAAAAATCCAGAAAATTGGCTGAAAACGACTAAATATCAAGGTCTCATTGGTCGAATCGCTCTGGAACTGAAATCGGAACGCTCACTGACATTTCCCCTATCTGAAAGTCTGATAAACGTTGGAAAAATGACTAAGTCCAAAAAAAAATTTTTTTCAACTTTTTTCAATTTTACAGCCGTGGGATATATATTCTACCCACACACATTTGGAACTCTCCTGGGTTACCCTCACACATATTATTCCCTCATTTAGTGGATATTTTCACAAAAAAGTGAAATTTTCAAAAATCAAGAAAATTGGCTGAAAACGACTAAATATCAAGGTCTCATTGGGCGAATCGCTCTGGAACTGAAATCGGAACATTCACTGACATTTGACCTATCTGAAAGTCTGATAAACGACGGAAAAATGACTATGTCTAAAAAAACAAATTTTTCAACTTTTTTCAATTTTACCCCCGTGGGATATATATTCTACCCACACACATTTGGAACTCTCCTGGGGTACCCTCACACATATTATTCCCTCATTTAGTGGATATTTTCACAAAAAAGTGAAATTTTCAAAAATCCAGAAAATTGGCTGAAAACGACTAAATATCAAGGTCTCATTGGGCGAATCGCTCTGGAACTGAAATCGGAACGCTCACTGACATTTCCCCTATCTGAAAGTCTGATAAACATTGGAAAAATGACTAAGTCCAAAAAAAATTTTTTTTCAACTTTTTTCAATTTTACCCCCGTGGGATATATATTCTACCCACACACATTTGGAACTCTCGTGGGTTACCCTCACACATATTATTCCCTCATTTAGTGGATATTTTCACAAAAAAGTGAAATTTTCAAAAATCCAGAAAATTGGCTGAAAACGACTAAATATCAAGGAATCATTGGGCGAATCGCTCTGGAACTGAAATCGGAACGCTCACTGACATTTCCCCTATCTGAAAGTCTGATAAACGTTGGAAAAATGACTAAGTCCAAAGAAAAATTTTTTTCAACTTTTTTCAATTTTACCCTCGTGGGATATATATTCTACCCACACACATTTGGAACTCTCGTGGGTTACCCTCACACATATTATTCCCTCATTTAGTGGATATTTTCACAAAAAAGTGAAATTTTCAAAAATCCAGAAAATTGGCTGAAAACGACTAAATATCAAGGAATCATTGGGCAAATCGCTCTGGAACTGAAATCGGAACGCTCACTGACATTTCCCCTATCTGAAAGTCTGATAAACGTTGGAAAAATGACTAAGTCCAAAAAAAATTTTTTTTAAATTTTTTCAATTTTACCCCCGTGGGATATATATTCTACCCACACACATTTGGAACTCTCCTGGGGTACCCTCACACATATTATTCCCTCATTTAGTGGATATTTTCACAAAAAAGTGAAATTTTCAAAAATCCAGAAAATTGGCTGAAAACGACTAAATATCAAGGTCTCATTGGTCGAATCGCTCTGGAACTGAAATCGGAACGCTCACTGACATTTCCCCTATCTGAAAGTCTGATAAACGTTGGAAAAATGACTAAGTCCAAAAAAAATTTTTTTCAACTTTTTTCAATTTTACAGCCGTGGGATATATATTCTACCCACACACATTTGGAACTCTCCTGGGTTACAATCACACATATTATTCCCTCATTTAGTGGATATTTTCACAAAAAAGTGAAATTTTCAAAAATCAAGAAAATTGGCTGAAAACGACTAAATATCAAGGTCTCATTGGGCGAATCGCTCTGGAACTGAAATCGGAACATTCACTGACATTTGACCTATCTGAAAGTCTGATAAACGACGGAAAAATGACTATGTCTAAAAAAACAAATTTTTCAACTTTTTTCAATTTTACCCCCGTGGGATATATATTCTACCCACACACATTTGGAACTCTCCTGGGGTACCCTCACACATATTATTCCCTCATTTAGTGGATATTTTCACAAAAAAGTGAAATTTTCAAAAATCCAGAAAATTGGCTGAAAACGACTAAATATCAAGGAATCATTGGGCGAATCGCTCTGGAACTGAAATCGGAACGCTCACTGACATTTCCCCTATCTGAAAGTCTGATAAACGTTGGAAAAATGACTAAGTCCAAAAAAAATTTTTTTTCAACTTTTTTCAATTTTACCCCCGTGGGATATATATTCTACCCACACACATTTGGAACTCTCCTGGGGTACCCTCACACATATTATTCCCTCATTTAGTGGATATTTTCACAAAAAAGTGAAATTTTCAAAAATCCAGAAAATTGGCTGAAAACGACTAAATATCAAGGTCTCATTGGGCGAATCGCTCTGGAACTGAAATCGGAACGCTCACTGACATTTCCCCTATCTGAAAGTCTGATAAACATTGGAAAAATGACTAAGTCCAAAAAAAAATTTTTTTCAACTTTTTTCAATTTTACCCCCGTGGGATATATATTCTACCCACACACATTTGGAACTCTCGTGGGTTACCCTCACACATATTATTCCCTCATTTAGTGGATATTTTCACAAAAAAGTGAAATTTTCAAAATTCCAGAAAATTGGCTGAAAACGACTAAATATCAAGGAATCATTGGGCGAATCGCTCTGGAACTGAAATCGGAACGCTCACTGACATTTCCCCTATCTGAAAGTCTGATAAACATTGGAAAAATGACTAAGTCCAAAAAAAATTTTTTTTCAACTTTTTTCAATTTTACCCCCGTGGGATATATATTCTACCCACACACATTTGGAACTCTCGTGGGTTACCCTCACACATATTATTCCCTCATTTAGTGGATATTTTCACAAAAAAGTGAAATTTTCAAAAATCCAGAAAATTGGCTGAAAACGACTAAATATCAAGGAATCATTGGGCGAATCGCTCTGGAACTGAAATCGGAACGCTCACTGACATTTCCCCTATCTGAAAGTCTGATAAACGTTGGAAAAATGACTAAGTCCAAAGAAAAATTTTTTTCAACTTTTTTCAATTTTACCCTCGTGGGATATATATTCTACCCACACACATTTGGAACTCTCGTGGGTTACCCTCACACATATTATTCCCTCATTTAGTGGATATTTTCACAAAAAAGTGAAATTTTCAAAAATCCAGAAAATTGGCTGAAAACGACTAAATATCAAGGAATCATTGGGCAAATCGCTCTGGAACTGAAATCGGAACGCTCACTGACATTTCCCCTATCTGAAAGTCTGATAAACGTTGGAAAAATGACTAAGTCCAAAAAAAATTTTTTTTAAATTTTTTCAATTTTACCCCCGTGGGATATATATTCTACCCACACACATTTGGAACTCTCCTGGGGTACCCTCACACATATTATTCCCTCATTTAGTGGATATTTTCACAAAAAAGTGAAATTTTCAAAAATCCAGAAAATTGGCTGAAAACGACTAAATATCAAGGTCTCATTGGTCGAATCGCTCTGGAACTGAAATCGGAACGCTCACTGACATTTCCCCTATCTGAAAGTCTGATAAACGTTGGAAAAATGACTAAGTCCAAAAAAAATTTTTTTCAACTTTTTTCAATTTTACAGCCGTGGGATATATATTCTACCCACACACATTTGGAACTCTCCTGGGTTACAATCACACATATTATTCCCTCATTTAGTGGATATTTTCACAAAAAAGTGAAATTTTCAAAAATCAAGAAAATTGGCTGAAAACGACTAAATATCAAGGTCTCATTGGGCGAATCGCTCTGGAACTGAAATCGGAACATTCACTGACATTTGACCTATCTGAAAGTCTGATAAACGACGGAAAAATGACTATGTCTAAAAAAACAAATTTTTCAACTTTTTTCAATTTTACCCCCGTGGGATATATATTCTACCCACACACATTTGGAACTCTCCTGGGGTACCCTCACACATATTATTCCCTCATTTAGTGGATATTTTCACAAAAAAGTGAAATTTTCAAAAATCCAGAAAATTGGCTGAAAACGACTAAATATCAAGGAATCATTGGGCGAATCGCTCTGGAACTGAAATCGGAACGCTCACTGACATTTCCCCTATCTGAAAGTCTGATAAACGTTGGAAAAATGACTAAGTCCAAAAAAAATTTTTTTTCAACTTTTTTCAATTTTACCCCCGTGGGATATATATTCTACCCACACACATTTGGAACTCTCCTGGGGTACCCTCACACATATTATTCCCTCATTTAGTGGATATTTTCACAAAAAAGTGAAATTTTCAAAAATCCAGAAAATTGGCTGAAAACGACTAAATATCAAGGTCTCATTGGGCGAATCGCTCTGGAACTGAAATCGGAACGCTCACTGACATTTCCCCTATCTGAAAGTCTGATAAACATTGGAAAAATGACTAAGTCCAAAAAAAAATTTTTTTCAACTTTTTTCAATTTTACCCCCGTGGGATATATATTCTACCCACACACATTTGGAACTCTCGTGGGTTACCCTCACACATATTATTCCCTCATTTAGTGGATATTTTCACAAAAAAGTGAAATTTTCAAAATTCCAGAAAATTGGCTGAAAACGACTAAATATCAAGGAATCATTGGGCGAATCGCTCTGGAACTGAAATCGGAACGCTCACTGACATTTCCCCTATCTGAAAGTCTGATAAACGTTGGAAAAATGACTAAGTCCAAAGAAAAATTTTTTTCAACTTTTTTCAATTTTACCCTCGTGGGATATATATTCTACCCACACACATTTGGAACTCTCGTGGGTTACCCTCACACATATTATTCCCTCATTTAGTGGATATTTTCACAAAAAAGTGAAATTTTCAAAAATCCAGAAAATTGGCTGAAAACGACTAAATATCAAGGAATCATTGGGCAAATCGCTCTGGAACTGAAATCGGAACGCTCACTGACATTTCCCCTATCTGAAAGTCTGATAAACGTTGGAAAAATGACTAAGTCCAAAAAAAATTTTTTTTAAATTTTTTCAATTTTACCCCCGTGGGATATATATTCTACCCACACACATTTGGAACTCTCCTGGGGTACCCTCACACATATTATTCCCTCATTTAGTGGATATTTTCACAAAAAAGTGAAATTTTCAAAAATCCAGAAAATTGACTGAAAACGACTAAATATCAAGGTCTCATTGGGCGAATCGCTCTGGAACTGAAATCGGAACGCTCACTGACATTTCCCCTATCTGAAAGTCTGATAAACGTTGGAAAAATGACTAAGTCCAAAAAAAAAATTTTTTCAACTTTTTTCAATTTTACCCCCGTGGGATATATATTCTACCCACACACATTTGGAACTCTCCTGGGGTACCCTCACACATATTATTCCCTCATTTAGTGGATATTTTCACAAAAAAGTGAAATTTTCAAAAATCCAGAAAATTGGCTGAAAACGACTAAATATCAAGGTCTCATTGGTCGAATCGCTCTGGAACTGAAATCGGAACGCTCACTGACATTTCCCCTATCTGAAAGTCTGATAAACGTTGGAAAAATGACTAAGTCCAAAAAAAATTTTTTTCAACTTTTTTCAATTTTACAGCCGTGGGATATATATTCTACCCACACACATTTGGAACTCTCCTGGGTTACCCTCACACATATTATTCCCTCATTTAGTGGATATTTTAACAAAAAAGTGAAATTTTCAAAAATCAAGAAAATTGGCTGAAAACGACTAAATATCAAGGTCTCATTGGGCGAATCGCTCTGGAACTGAAATCGGAACATTCACTGACATTTGACCTATCTGAAAGTCTGATAAACGACGGAAAAATGACTATGTCTAAAAAAACAAATTTTTCAACTTTTTTCAATTTTACCCCCGTGGGATATATATTCTACCCACACACATTTGGAACTCTCCTGGGGTACCCTCACACATATTATTCCCTCATTTAGTGGATATTTTCACAAAAAAGTGAAATTTTCAAAAATCCAGAAAATTGGCTGAAAACGACTAAATATCAAGGTCTCATTGGGCGAATCGCTCTGGAACTGAAATCGGAACGCTCACTGACATTTCCCCTATCTGAAAGTCTGATAAACATTGGAAAAATGACTAAGTCCAAAAAAAAATTTTTTTCAACTTTTTTCAATTTTACCCCCGTGGGATATATATTCTACCCACACACATTTGGAACTCTCGTGGGTTACCCTCACACATATTATTCCCTCATTTAGTGGATATTTTCACAAAAAAGTGAAATTTTCAAAAATCCAGAAAATTGGCTGAAAACGACTAAATATCAAGGAATCATTGGGCGAATCGCTCTGGAACTGAAATCGGAACGCTCACTGACATTTCCCCTATCTGAAAGTCTGATAAACGTTGGAAAAATGACTAAGTCCAAAAAAAAATTTTTTTCAACTTTTTTCAATTTTACCCCCGTGGGATATATATTCTACCCACACACATTTGGAACTCTCCTGGGGTACCCTCACACATATTATTCCCTCATTTAGTGGATATTTTCACAAAAAAGTGAAATTTTCAAAAATCCAGAAAATTGGCTGAAAACGACTAAATATCAAGGTCTCATTGGGCGAATCGCTCTGGAACTGAAATCGGAACGCTCACTGACATTTCCCCTATCTGAAAGTCTGATAAACGACGGAAAAATGACTATGTCTAAAAAAACAAATTTTTCAACTTTTTTCAATTTTACCCCCGTGGGATATATATTCTACCCACACACATTTGGAACTCTCCTGGGGTACCCTCACACATATTATTCCCTCATTTAGTGGATATTTTCACAAAAAAGTGAAATTTTCAAAAATCCAGAAAATTGGCTGAAAACGACTAAATATCAAGGTCTCATTGGGCGAATCGCTCTGGAACTGAAATCGGAACGCTCACTGACATTTCCCCTATCTGAAAGTCTGATAAACGTTGGAAAAATGACTAAGTCCAAAAAAAAAATTTTTTCAACTTTTTTCAATTTTACAGCCGTGGGATATATATTCTACCCACACACATTTGGAACTCTCCTGGGTTACCCTCACACATATTATTCCCTCATTTAGTGGATATTTTCACAAAAAAGTGAAATTTTCAAAAATCCAGAAAATTGGCTGAAAACGACTAAATATCAAGGTCTCATTGGGCGAATCACTCTGGAACTGAAATCGGAACGCTCACTGACATTTCCCCTATCTGAAAGTCTGATAAACATTGGAAAAATGACTAAGTCCAAAAAAAAATTTTTTTCAACTTTTTTCAATTTTACCCCCGTGGGATATATATTCTACCCACACACATTTGGAACTCTCGTGGGTTACCCTCACACATATTATTCCCTCATTTAGTGGATATTTTCACAAAAAAGTGAAATTTTCAAAAATCCAGAAAATTGGCTGAAAACGACTAAATATGAAGGTCTCATTGGGCGAATCGCTCTGGAACTGAAATCGGAACGCTCACTGACATTTCCCCTATCTGAAAGTCTGATAAATGTTGGAAAAATGACTAAGTCCAAAAAAAAATTTTTTCAACTTTTTTCAATTTTACCCCCGTGGGATATATATTCTACCCACACACATTTGGAACTCTCCTGGGGTACCCTCACACATATTATTCCCTCATTTAGTGGATATTTTCACAAAAAAGTGAAATTTTCAAAAATCCAGAAAATTGGCTGAAAACGACTAAATATCAAGGTCTCATTGGGCGAATCGCTCTGGAACTGAAATCAGAACGCTCACTGACATTTCCATTATCTGAAAGTCTGATAAACATTGGAAAAATGACTAAGTCCAAAAAAAATTTTTTTTCAACTTTTTTCAATTTTACCCCCGTGGGATATATATTCTACCCACACACATTTGGAACTCTCGTGGGTTACCCTCACACATATTATTCCCTCATTTAGTGGATATTTTCACAAAAAAGTGAAATTTTCAAAAATCCAGAAAATTGGCTGAAAACGACTAAATATCAAGGAATCATTGGGCGAATCGCTCTGGAACTGAAATCGAAACGCTCACTGACATTTCCCCTATCTGAAAGTCTGATAAACATTGGAAAAATGACTAAGTCCAAAAAAAAAATTTTTTCAACTTTTTTCAATTTTACCCCCGTGGGATATATATTCTACCCACACACATTTGGAACTCTCGTGGGTTACCCTCACACATATTATTCCCTCATTTAGTGGATATTTTCACAAAAAAGTGAAATTTTCAAAAATCCAGAAAATTGGCTGAAAACGACTAAATATGAAGGTCTCATTGGGCGAATCGCTCTGGAACTGAAATCGGAACGCTCACTGACATTTCCCCTATCTGAAAGTCTGATAAATGTTGGAAAAATGACTAAGTCCAAAAAAAAATTTTTTCAACTTTTTTCAATTTTACCCCCGTGGGATATATATTCTACCCACACACATTTGGAACTCTCCTGGGGTACCCTCACACATATTATTCCCTCATTTAGTGGATATTTTCACAAAAAAGTGAAATTTTCAAAAATCCAGAAAATTGGCTGAAAACGACTAAATATCAAGGTCTCATTGGGCGATTCGCTCTGGAACTGAAATCAGAACGCTCACTGACATTTCCCCTATCTGAAAGTCTGATAAACATTGGAAAAATGACTAAGTCCAAAAAAAATTTTTTTTCAACTTTTTTCAATTTTACCCCCGTGGGATATATATTCTACCCACACACATTTGGAACTCTCGTGGGTTACCCTCACACATATTATTCCCTCATTTAGTGGATATTTTCACAAAAAAGTGAAATTTTCAAAAATCCAGAAAATTGGCTGAAAACGACTAAATATCAAGGAATCATTGGGCGAATCGCTCTGGAACTGAAATCGAAACGCTCACTGACATTTCCCCTATCTGAAAGTCTGATAAACATTGGAAAAATGACTAAGTCCAAAAAAAAAATTTTTTCAACTTTTTTCAATTTTACCCCCGTGGGATATATATTCTACCCACACACATTTGGAACTCTCGTGGGTTACCCTCACACATATTATTCCCTCATTTAGTGGATATTTTCACAAAAAAGTGAAATTTTCAAAAATCCAGAAAATTGGCTGAAAACGACTAAATATCAAGGTCTCATTGGGCGAATCGCTCTGGAACTGAAATCGGAACGCTCACTGACATTTCCCCTATCTGAAAGTCTGATAAACATTGGAAAAATGACTAAGTCCAAAAAAAAATTTTTTTCAACTTTTTTCAATTTTACCCCCGTGGGATATATATTCTACCCACACACATTTGGAACTCTCGTGGGTTACCCTCACACATATTATTCCCTCATTTAGTGGATATTTTCACAAAAAAGTGAAATTTTCAAAAATCCAGAAAATTGGCTGAAAACGACTAAATATCAAGGAATCATTGGGCGAATCGCTCTGGAACTGAAATCGGAACGCTCACTGACATTTCCCCTATCTGAAAGTCTGATAAACGTTGGAAAAATGACTAAGTCCAAAGAAAAATTTTTTTCAACTTTTTTCAATTTTACCCTCGTGGGATATATATTCTACCCACACACATTTGGAACTCTCGTGGGTTACCCTCACACATATTATTCCCTCATTTAGTGGATATTTTCACAAAAAAGTGAAATTTTCAAAAATCCAGAAAATTGGCTGAAAACGACTAAATATCAAGGAATCATTGGGCAAATCGCTCTGGAACTGAAATCGGAACGCTCACTGACATTTCCCCTATCTGAAAGTCTGATAAACGTTGGAAAAATGACTAAGTCCAAAAAAAATTTTTTTTAAATTTTTTCAATTTTACCCCCGTGGGATATATATTCTACCCACACACATTTGGAACTCTCCTGGGGTACCCTCACACATATTATTCCCTCATTTAGTGGATATTTTCACAAAAAAGTGAAATTTTCAAAAATCCAGAAAATTGACTGAAAACGACTAAATATCAAGGTCTCATTGGGCGAATCGCTCTGGAACTGAAATCGGAACGCTCACTGACATTTCCCCTATCTGAAAGTCTGATAAACGTTGGAAAAATGACTAAGTCCAAAAAAAAAATTTTTTCAACTTTTTTCAATTTTACCCCCGTGGGATATATATTCTACCCACACACATTTGGAACTCTCCTGGGGTACCCTCACACATATTATTCCCTCATTTAGTGGATATTTTCACAAAAAAGTGAAATTTTCAAAAATCCAGAAAATTGGCTGAAAACGACTAAATATCAAGGTCTCATTGGTCGAATCGCTCTGGAACTGAAATCGGAACGCTCACTGACATTTCCCCTATCTGAAAGTCTGATAAACGTTGGAAAAATGACTAAGTCCAAAAAAAATTTTTTTCAACTTTTTTCAATTTTACAGCCGTGGGATATATATTCTACCCACACACATTTGGAACTCTCCTGGGTTACCCTCACACATATTATTCCCTCATTTAGTGGATATTTTCACAAAAAAGTGAAATTTTCAAAAATCAAGAAAATTGGCTGAAAACGACTAAATATCAAGGTCTCATTGGGCGAATCGCTCTGGAACTGAAATCGGAACATTCACTGACATTTGACCTATCTGAAAGTCTGATAAACGACGGAAAAATGACTATGTCTAAAAAAACAAATTTTTCAACTTTTTTCAATTTTACCCCCGTGGGATATATATTCTACCCACACACATTTGGAACTCTCCTGGGGTACCCTCACACATATTATTCCCTCATTTAGTGGATATTTTCACAAAAAAGTGAAATTTTCAAAAATCCAGAAAATTGGCTGAAAACGACTAAATATCAAGGTCTCATTGGGCGAATCGCTCTGGAACTGAAATCGGAACGCTCACTGACATTTCCCCTATCTGAAAGTCTGATAAACATTGGAAAAATGACTAAGTCCAAAAAAAAATTTTTTTCAACTTTTTTCAATTTTACCCCCGTGGGATATATATTCTACCCACACACATTTGGAACTCTCGTGGGTTACCCTCACACATATTATTCCCTCATTTAGTGGATATTTTCACAAAAAAGTGAAATTTTCAAAAATCCAGAAAATTGGCTGAAAACGACTAAATATCAAGGAATCATTGGGCGAATCGCTCTGGAACTGAAATCGGAACGCTCACTGACATTTCCCCTATCTGAAAGTCTGATAAACGTTGGAAAAATGACTAAGTCCAAAAAAAAATTTTTTTCAACTTTTTTCAATTTTACCCCCGTGGGATATATATTCTACCCACACACATTTGGAACTCTCCTGGGGTACCCTCACACATATTATTCCCTCATTTAGTGGATATTTTCACAAAAAAGTGAAATTTTCAAAAATCCAGAAAATTGGCTGAAAACGACTAAATATCAAGGTCTCATTGGGCGAATCGCTCTGGAACTGAAATCGGAACGCTCACTGACATTTCCCCTATCTGAAAGTCTGATAAACGACGGAAAAATGACTATGTCCAAAAAAAAAATTTTTTTCAACTTTTTTCAATTTTACCCCCGAGGGATATATATTCTACCCACACACATTTGGAACTCTCCTGGGGTACCCTCACACATATTATTCCCTCATTTAGTGGATATTTTCACAAAAAAGTGAAATTTTCAAAAATCCAGAAAATTGGCTGAAAACAACTAAATATCAAGGTCTCATTGGGCGAATCGCTCTGGAACTGAAATCGGAACATTCACTGACATTTGACCTATCTGAAAGTCTGATAAACGACGGAAAAATGACTATGTCTAAAAAAACAAATTTTTCAACTTTTTTCAATTTTACCCCCGTGGGATATATATTCTACCCACACACATTTGGAACTCTCCTGGGGTACCCTCACACATATTATTCCCTCATTTAGTGGATATTTTCACAAAAAAGTGAAATTTTCAAAAATCCAGAAAATTGGCTGAAAACGACTAAATATCAAGGTCTCATTGGGCGAATCGCTCTGGAACTGAAATCGGAACGCTCACTGACATTTCCCCTATCTGAAAGTCTGATAAACGTTGGAAAAATGACTAAGTCCAAAAAAAAAATTTTTTCAACTTTTTTCAATTTTACAGCCGTGGGATATATATTCTACCCACACACATTTGGAACTCTCCTGGGTTACCCTCACACATATTATTCCCTCATTTAGTGGATATTTTCACAAAAAAGTGAAATTTTCAAAAATCCAGAAAATTGGCTGAAAACGACTAAATATCAAGGTCTCATTGGGCGAATCACTCTGGAACTGAAATCGGAACGCTCACTGACATTTCCCCTATCTGAAAGTCTGATAAACATTGGAAAAATGACTAAGTCCAAAAAAAAATTTTTTTCAACTTTTTTCAATTTTACCCCCGTGGGATATATATTCTACCCACACACATTTGGAACTCTCGTGGGTTACCCTCACACATATTATTCCCTCATTTAGTGGATATTTTCACAAAAAAGTGAAATTTTCAAAAATCCAGAAAATTGGCTGAAAACGACTAAATATGAAGGTCTCATTGGGCGAATCGCTCTGGAACTGAAATCGGAACGCTCACTGACATTTCCCCTATCTGAAAGTCTGATAAATGTTGGAAAAATGACTAAGTCCAAAAAAAAATTTTTTCAACTTTTTTCAATTTTACCCCCGTGGGATATATATTCTACCCACACACATTTGGAACTCTCCTGGGGTACCCTCACACATATTATTCCCTCATTTAGTGGATATTTTCACAAAAAAGTGAAATTTTCAAAAATCCAGAAAATTGGCTGAAAACGACTAAATATCAAGGTCTCATTGGGCGAATCGCTCTGGAACTGAAATCAGAACGCTCACTGACATTTCCCCTATCTGAAAGTCTGATAAACATTGGAAAAATGACTAAGTCCAAAAAAAATTTTTTTTCAACTTTTTTCAATTTTACCCCCGTGGGATATATATTCTACCCACACACATTTGGAACTCTCGTGGGTTACCCTCACACATATTATTCCCTCATTTAGTGGATATTTTCACAAAAAAGTGAAATTTTCAAAAATCCAGAAAATTGGCTGAAAACGACTAAATATCAAGGAATCATTGGGCGAATCGCTCTGGAACTGAAATCGAAACGCTCACTGACATTTCCCCTATCTGAAAGTCTGATAAACATTGGAAAAATGACTAAGTCCAAAAAAAAAATTTTTTCAACTTTTTTCAATTTTACCCCCGTGGGATATATATTCTACCCACACACATTTGGAACTCTCGTGGGTTACCCTCACACATATTATTCCCTCATTTAGTGGATATTTTCACAAAAAAGTGAAATTTTCAAAAATCCAGAAAATTGGCTGAAAACGACTAAATATGAAGGTCTCATTGGGCGAATCGCTCTGGAACTGAAATCGGAACGCTCACTGACATTTCCCCTATCTGAAAGTCTGATAAATGTTGGAAAAATGACTAAGTCCAAAAAAAAATTTTTTCAACTTTTTTCAATTTTACCCCCGTGGGATATATATTCTACCCACACACATTTGGAACTCTCCTGGGGTACCCTCACACATATTATTCCCTCATTTAGTGGATATTTTCACAAAAAAGTGAAATTTTCAAAAATCCAGAAAATTGGCTGAAAACGACTAAATATCAAGGTCTCATTGGGCGAATCGCTCTGGAACTGAAATCAGAACGCTCACTGACATTTCCCCTATCTGAAAGTCTGATAAACATTGGAAAAATGACTAAGTCCAAAAAAAATTTTTTTTCAACTTTTTTCAATTTTACCCCCGTGGGATATATATTCTACCCACACACATTTGGAACTCTCGTGGGTTACCCTCACACATATTATTCCCTCATTTAGTGGATATTTTCACAAAAAAGTGAAATTTTCAAAAATCCAGAAAATTGGCTGAAAACGACTAAATATCAAGGAATCATTGGGCGAATCGCTCTGGAACTGAAATCGAAACGCTCACTGACATTTCCCCTATCTGAAAGTCTGATAAACATTGGAAAAATGACTAAGTCCAAAAAAAAAATTTTTTCAACTTTTTTCAATTTTACCCCCGTGGGATATATATTCTACCCACACACATTTGGAACTCTCGTGGGTTACCCTCACACATATTATTCCCTCATTTAGTGGATATTTTCACAAAAAAGTGAAATTTTCAAAAATCCAGAAAATTGGCTGAAAACGACTAAATATCAAGGAATCATTGGGCGAATCGCTCTGGAACTGAAATCGGAACGCTCACTGACATTTCCCCTATCTGAAAGTCTGATAAACGTTGGAAAAATGACTAAGTCCAAAAAAAAATTTTTTTCAACTTTTTTCAATTTTACCCCCGTGGGATATATATTCTACCCACACACATTTGGAACTCTCCTGGGGTACCCTCACACATATTATTCCCTCATTTAGTGGATATTTTCACAAAAAAGTGAAATTTTCAAAAATCCAGAAAATTGGCTGAAAACGACTAAATATCAAGGTCTCATTGGTCGAATCGCTCTGGAACTGAAATCGGAACGCTCACTGACATTTCCCCTATCTGAAAGTCTGATAAACGTTGGAAAAATGACTAAGTCCAAAAAAAAATTTTTTTCAACTTTTTTCAATTTTACAGCCGTGGGATATATATTCTACCCACACACATTTGGAACTCTCCTGGGTTACCCTCACACATATTATTCCCTCATTTAGTGGATATTTTCACAAAAAAGTGAAATTTTCAAAAATCAAGAAAATTGGCTGAAAACGACTAAATATCAAGGTCTCATTGGGCGAATCGCTCTGGAACTGAAATCGGAACATTCACTGACATTTGACCTATCTGAAAGTCTGATAAACGACGGAAAAATGACTATGTCTAAAAAAACAAATTTTTCAACTTTTTTCAATTTTACCCCCGTGGGATATATATTCTACCCACACACATTTGGAACTCTCCTGGGGTACCCTCACACATATTATTCCCTCATTTAGTGGATATTTTCACAAAAAAGTGAAATTTTCAAAAATCCAGAAAATTGGCTGAAAACAACTAAATATCAAGGTCTCATTGGGCGAATCGCTCTGGAACTGAAATCGGAACGCTCACTGACATTTCCCCTATCTGAAAGTCTGATAAACATTGGAAAAATGACTAAGTCCAAAAAAAAATTTTTTTCAACTTTTTTCAATTTTACCCCCGTGGGATATATATTCTACCCACACACATTTGGAACTCTCCTGGGGTACCCTCACACATATTATTCCCTCATTTAGTGGATATTTTCACAAAAAAGTGAAATTTTCAAAAATCCAGAAAATTGGCTGAAAACGACTAAATATCAAGGTCTCATTGGTCGAATCGCTCTGGAACTGAAATCGGAACGCTCACTGACATTTCCCCTATCTGAAAGTCTGATAAACGTTGGAAAAATGACTAAGTCCAAAAAAAAATTTTTTTCAACTTTTTTCAATTTTACAGCCGTGGGATATATATTCTACCCACACACATTTGGAACTCTCCTGGGTTACCCTCACACATATTATTCCCTCATTTAGTGGATATTTTCACAAAAAAGTGAAATTTTCAAAAATCAAGAAAATTGGCTGAAAACGACTAAATATCAAGGTCTCATTGGGCGAATCGCTCTGGAACTGAAATCGGAACATTCACTGACATTTGACCTATCTGAAAGTCTGATAAACGACGGAAAAATGACTATGTCTAAAAAAACAAATTTTTCAACTTTTTTCAATTTTACCCCCGTGGGATATATATTCTACCCACACACATTTGGAACTCTCCTGGGGTACCCTCACACATATTATTCCCTCATTTAGTGGATATTTTCACAAAAAAGTGAAATTTTCAAAAATCCAGAAAATTGGCTGAAAACAACTAAATATCAAGGTCTCATTGGGCGAATCGCTCTGGAACTGAAATCGGAACGCTCACTGACATTTCCCCTATCTGAAAGTCTGATAAACATTGGAAAAATGACTAAGTCCAAAAAAAAATTTTTTTCAACTTTTTTCAATTTTACCCCCGTGGGATATATATTCTACCCACACACATTTGGAACTCTCCTGGGGTACCCTCACACATATTATTCCCTCATTTAGTGGATATTTTCACAAAAAAGTGAAATTTTCAAAAATCCAGAAAATTGGCTGAAAACGACTAAATATCAAGGTCTCATTGGGCGAATCGCTCTGGAACTGAAATCGGAACGCTCACTGACATTTCCCCTATCTGAAAGTCTGATAAACGTTGGAAAAATGACTAAGTCCAAAAAAAAAATTTTTTCAACTTTTTTCAATTTTACAGCCGTGGGATATATATTCTACCCACACACATTTGGAACTCTCCTGGGTTACCCTCACACATATTATTCCCTCATTTAGTGGATATTTTCACAAAAAAGTGAAATTTTCAAAAATCCAGAAAATTGGCTGAAAACGACTAAATATCAAGGTCTCATTGGGCGAATCACTCTGGAACTGAAATCGGAACGCTCACTGACATTTCCCCTATCTGAAAGTCTGATAAACATTGGAAAAATGACTAAGTCCAAAAAAAAATTTTTTTCAACTTTTTTCAATTTTACCCCCGTGGGATATATATTCTACCCACACACATTTGGAACTCTCGTGGGTTACCCTCACACATATTATTCCCTCATTTAGTGGATATTTTCACAAAAAAGTGAAATTTTCAAAAATCCAGAAAATTGGCTGAAAACGACTAAATATGAAGGTCTCATTGGGCGAATCGCTCTGGAACTGAAATCGGAACGCTCACTGACATTTCCCCTATCTGAAAGTCTGATAAATGTTGGAAAAATGACTAAGTCCAAAAAAAAATTTTTTCAACTTTTTTCAATTTTACCCCCGTGGGATATATATTCTACCCACACACATTTGGAACTCTCCTGGGGTACCCTCACACATATTATTCCCTCATTTAGTGGATATTTTCACAAAAAAGTGAAATTTTCAAAAATCCAGAAAATTGGCTGAAAACGACTAAATATCAAGGTCTCATTGGGCGAATCGCTCTGGAACTGAAATCAGAACGCTCACTGACATTTCCCCTATCTGAAAGTCTGATAAACATTGGAAAAATGACTAAGTCCAAAAAAAATTTTTTTTCAACTTTTTTCAATTTTACCCCCGTGGGATATATATTCTACCCACACACATTTGGAACTCTCGTGGGTTACCCTCACACATATTATTCCCTCATTTAGTGGATATTTTCACAAAAAAGTGAAATTTTCAAAAATCCAGAAAATTGGCTGAAAACGACTAAATATCAAGGAATCATTGGGCGAATCGCTCTGGAACTGAAATCGAAACGCTCACTGACATTTCCCCTATCTGAAAGTCTGATAAACATTGGAAAAATGACTAAGTCCAAAAAAAAAATTTTTTCAACTTTTTTCAATTTTACCCCCGTGGGATATATATTCTACCCACACACATTTGGAACTCTCCTGGGGTACCCTCACACATATTATTCCCTCATTTAGTGGATATTTTCACAAAAAAGTGAAATTTTCAAAAATCCAGAAAATTGGCTGAAAACGACTAAATATCAAGGTCTCATTGGGCGAATCGCTCTGGAACTGAAATCAGAACGCTCACTGACATTTCCCCTATCTGAAAGTCTGATAAACATTGGAAAAATGACTAAGTCCAAAAAAAATTTTTTTTCAACTTTTTTCAATTTTACCCCCGTGGGATATATATTCTACCCACACACATTTGGAACTCTCGTGGGTTACCCTCACACATATTATTCCCTCATTTAGTGGATATTTTCACAAAAAAGTGAAATTTTCAAAAATCCAGAAAATTGGCTGAAAACGACTAAATATCAAGGAATCATTGGGCGAATCGCTCTGGAACTGAAATCGAAACGCTCACTGACATTTCCCCTATCTGAAAGTCTGATAAACATTGGAAAAATGACTAAGTCCAAAAAAAAAATTTTTTCAACTTTTTTCAATTTTACCCCCGTGGGATATATATTCTACCCACACACATTTGGAACTCTCGTGGGTTACCCTCACACATATTATTCCCTCATTTAGTGGATATTTTCACAAAAAAGTGAAATTTTCAAAAATCCAGAAAATTGGCTGAAAACGACTAAATATCAAGGAATCATTGGGCGAATCGCTCTGGAACTGAAATCGGAACGCTCACTGACATTTCCCCTATCTGAAAGTCTGATAAACGTTGGAAAAATGACTAAGTCCAAAAAAAAATTTTTTTCAACTTTTTTCAATTTTACCCCCGTGGGATATATATTCTACCCACACACATTTGGAACTCTCCTGGGGTACCCTCACACATATTATTCCCTCATTTAGTGGATATTTTCACAAAAAAGTGAAATTTTCAAAAATCCAGAAAATTGGCTGAAAACGACTAAATATCAAGGTCTCATTGGTCGAATCGCTCTGGAACTGAAATCGGAACGCTCACTGACATTTCCCCTATCTGAAAGTCTGATAAACGTTGGAAAAATGACTAAGTCCAAAAAAAAATTTTTTTCAACTTTTTTCAATTTTACAGCCGTGGGATATATATTCTACCCACACACATTTGGAACTCTCCTGGGTTACCCTCACACATATTATTCCCTCATTTAGTGGATATTTTCACAAAAAAGTGAAATTTTCAAAAATCAAGAAAATTGGCTGAAAACGACTAAATATCAAGGTCTCATTGGGCGAATCGCTCTGGAACTGAAATCGGAACATTCACTGACATTTGACCTATCTGAAAGTCTGATAAACGACGGAAAAATGACTATGTCTAAAAAAACAAATTTTTCAACTTTTTTCAATTTTACCCCCGTGGGATATATATTCTACCCACACACATTTGGAACTCTCCTGGGGTACCCTCACACATATTATTCCCTCATTTAGTGGATATTTTCACAAAAAAGTGAAATTTTCAAAAATCCAGAAAATTGGCTGAAAACGACTAAATATCAAGGTCTCATTGGGCGAATCGCTCTGGAACTGAAATCGGAACGCTCACTGACATTTCCCCTATCTGAAAGTCTGATAAACATTGGAAAAATGACTAAGTCCAAAAAAAAATTTTTTTCAACTTTTTTCAATTTTACCCCCGTGGGATATATATTCTACCCACACACATTTGGAACTCTCGTGGGTTACCCTCACACATATTATTCCCTCATTTAGTGGATATTTTCACAAAAAAGTGAAATTTTCAAAAATCCAGAAAATTGGCTGAAAATGACTAAATATCAAGGTCTCATTGGGCGAATCGCTCTGGAACTGAAATCGGAACGCTCACTGACATTTCCCCTATCTGAAAGTCTGATAAACATTGGAAAAATGACTAAGTCCAAAAAAAAATTTTTTTCAACTTTTTTCAATTTTACCCCCGTGGGATATATATTCTACCCACACACATTTGGAACTCTCGTGGGTTACCCTCACACATATTATTCCCTCATTTAGTGGATATTTTCACAAAAAAGTGAAATTTTCAAAAATCCAGAAAATTGGCTGAAAACGACTAAATATCAAGGAATCATTGGGCGAATCACTCTGGAACTGAAATCGGAACGCTCACTGACATTTCCCCTATCTGAAAGTCTGATAAACGTTGGAAAAATGACTAAGTCCAAAAAAAAATTTTTTTCAACTTTTTTCAATTTTACCCCCGTGGGATATATATTCTACCCACACACATTTGGAACTCTCGTGGGTTACCCTCACACATATTATTCCCTCATTTAGTGGATATTTTCACAAAAAAGTGAAATTTTCAAAAATCCAGAAAATTGGCTGAAAACGACTAAATATCAAGGAATCATTGGGCGAATCGCTCTGGAACTGAAATCGGAACGCTCACTGACATTTCCCCTATCTGAAAGTCTGATAAACGTTGGAAAAATGACTAAGTCCAAAAAAAAATTTTTTTCAACTTTTTTCAATTTTACCCCCGTGGGATATATATTCTACCCACACACATTTGGAACTCTCGTGGGTTACCCTCACACATATTATTCCCTCATTTAGTGGATATTTTCACAAAAAAGTGAAATTTTCAAAAATCCAGAAAATTGGCTGAAAACGACTAAATATCAAGGAATCATTGGGCGAATCGCTCTGGAACTGAAATCGGAACGCTCACTGACATTTCCCCTATCTGAAAGTCTGATAAACGTTGGAAAAATGACTAAGTCCAAAAAAAAATTTTTTTCAACTTTTTTCAATTTTACCCCCGTGGGATATATATTCTACCCACACACATTTGGAACTCTCCTGGGGTACCCTCACACATATTATTCCCTCATTTAGTGGATATTTTCACAAAAAAGTGAAATTTTCAAAAATCCAGAAAATTGGCTGAAAACGACTAAATATCAAGGTCTCATTGGTCGAATCGCTCTGGAACTGAAATCGGAACGCTCACTGACATTTCCCCTATCTGAAAGTCTGATAAACGTTGGAAAAATGACTAAGTCCAAAAAAAATTTTTTTTCAACTTTTTTCAATTTTACCCCCGTGGGATATATATTCTACCCACACACATTTGGAACTCTCGTGGGTTACCCTCACACATATTATTCCCTCATTTAGTGGATATTTTCACAAAAAAGTGAAATTTTCAAAAATCCAGAAAATTGGCTGAAAACGACTAAATATCAAGGAATCATTGGGCGAATCGCTCTGGAACTGAAATCGAAACGCTCACTGACATTTCCCCTATCTGAAAGTCTGATAAACATTGGAAAAATGACTAAGTCCAAAAAAAAAATTTTTTCAACTTTTTTCAATTTTACCCCCGTGGGATATATATTCTACCCACACACATTTGGAACTCTCGTGGGTTACCCTCACACATATTATTCCCTCATTTAGTGGATATTTTCACAAAAAAGTGAAATTTTCAAAAATCCAGAAAATTGGCTGAAAACGACTAAATATCAAGGAATCATTGGGCGAATCGCTCTGGAACTGAAATCGGAACGCTCACTGACATTTCCCCTATCTGAAAGTCTGATAAACGTTGGAAAAATGACTAAGTCCAAAAAAAAATTTTTTTCAACTTTTTTCAATTTTACCCCCGTGGGATATATATTCTACCCACACACATTTGGAACTCTCCTGGGGTACCCTCACACATATTATTCCCTCATTTAGTGGATATTTTCACAAAAAAGTGAAATTTTCAAAAATCCAGAAAATTGGCTGAAAACGACTAAATATCAAGGTCTCATTGGTCGAATCGCTCTGGAACTGAAATCGGAACGCTCACTGACATTTCCCCTATCTGAAAGTCTGATAAACGTTGGAAAAATGACTAAGTCCAAAAAAAAATTTTTTTCAACTTTTTTCAATTTTACAGCCGTGGGATATATATTCTACCCACACACATTTGGAACTCTCCTGGGTTACCCTCACACATATTATTCCCTCATTTAGTGGATATTTTCACAAAAAAGTGAAATTTTCAAAAATCAAGAAAATTGGCTGAAAACGACTAAATATCAAGGTCTCATTGGGCGAATCGCTCTGGAACTGAAATCGGAACATTCACTGACATTTGACCTATCTGAAAGTCTGATAAACGACGGAAAAATGACTATGTCTAAAAAAACAAATTTTTCAACTTTTTTCAATTTTACCCCCGTGGGATATATATTCTACCCACACACATTTGGAACTCTCCTGGGGTACCCTCACACATATTATTCCCTCATTTAGTGGATATTTTCACAAAAAAGTGAAATTTTCAAAAATCCAGAAAATTGGCTGAAAACGACTAAATATCAAGGTCTCATTGGGCGAATCGCTCTGGAACTGAAATCGGAACGCTCACTGACATTTCCCCTATCTGAAAGTCTGATAAACATTGGAAAAATGACTAAGTCCAAAAAAAAATTTTTTTCAACTTTTTTCAATTTTACCCCCGTGGGATATATATTCTACCCACACACATTTGGAACTCTCGTGGGTTACCCTCACACATATTATTCCCTCATTTAGTGGATATTTTCACAAAAAAGTGAAATTTTCAAAAATCCAGAAAATTGGCTGAAAACGACTAAATATCAAGGAATCATTGGGCGAATCGCTCTGGAACTGAAATCGGAACGCTCACTGACATTTCCCCTATCTGAAAGTCTGATAAACGTTGGAAAAATGACTAAGTCCAAAAAAAAATTTTTTTCAACTTTTTTCAATTTTACCCCCGTGGGATATATATTCTACCCACACACATTTGGAACTCTCCTGGGGTACCCTCACACATATTATTCCCTCATTTAGTGGATATTTTCACAAAAAAGTGAAATTTTCAAAAATCCAGAAAATTGGCTGAAAACGACTAAATATCAAGGTCTCATTGGGCGAATCGCTCTGGAACTGAAATCGGAACGCTCACTGACATTTCCCCTATCTGAAAGTCTGATAAACATTGGAAAAATGACTAAGTCCAAAAAAAAATTTTTTTCAACTTTTTTCAATTTTACCCCCGTGGGATATATATTCTACCCACACACATTTGGAACTCTCGTGGGTTACCCTCACACATATTATTCCCTCATTTAGTGGATATTTTCACAAAAAAGTGAAATTTTCAAAAATCCAGAAAATTGGCTGAAAACGACTAAATATCAAGGAATCATTGGGCGAATCGCTCTGGAACTGAAATCGGAACGCTCACTGACATTTCCCCTATCTGAAAGTCTGATAAACGTTGGAAAAATGACTAAGTCCAAAGAAAAATTTTTTTCAACTTTTTTCAATTTTACCCTCGTGGGATATATATTCTACCCACACACATTTGGAACTCTCGTGGGTTACCCTCACACATATTATTCCCTCATTTAGTGGATATTTTCACAAAAAAGTGAAATTTTCAAAAATCCAGAAAATTGGCTGAAAACGACTAAATATCAAGGAATCATTGGGCAAATCGCTCTGGAACTGAAATCGGAACGCTCACTGACATTTCCCCTATCTGAAAGTCTGATAAACGTTGGAAAAATGACTAAGTCCAAAAAAAATTTTTTTTAAATTTTTTCAATTTTACCCCCGTGGGATATATATTCTACCCACACACATTTGGAACTCTCCTGGGGTACCCTCACACATATTATTCCCTCATTTAGTGGATATTTTCACAAAAAAGTGAAATTTTCAAAAATCCAGAAAATTGACTGAAAACGACTAAATATCAAGGTCTCATTGGGCGAATCGCTCTGGAACTGAAATCGGAATGCTCACTGACATTTCCCCTATCTGAAAGTCTGATAAACGTTGGAAAAATGACTAAGTCCAAAAAAAAATTTTTTTCAACTTTTTTCAATTTTACCCCCGTGGGATATATATTCTACCCACACACATTTGGAACTCTCGTGGGTTACCCTCACACATATTATTCCCTCATTTAGTGGATATTTTCACAAAAAAGTGAAATTTTCAAAAATCCAGAAAATTGGCTGAAAACGACTAAATATCAAGGAATCATTGGGCGAATCGCTCTGGAACTGAAATCGGAACGCTCACTGACATTTCCCCTATCTGAAAGTCTGATAAACGTTGGAAAAATGACTAAGTCCAAAAAAAAATTTTTTTCAACTTTTTTCAATTTTACCCCCGTGGGATATATATTCTACCCACACACATTTGGAACTCTCCTGGGGTACCCTCACACATATTATTCCCTCATTTAGTGGATATTTTCACAAAAAAGTGAAATTTTCAAAAATCAAGAAAATTGGCTGAAAACGACTAAATATCAACGTCTCATTGGTCGAATCGCTCTGGAACTGAAATCGGAACGCTCACTGACATTTCCCCTATCTGAAAGTCTGATAAACGTTGGAAAAATGACTAAGTCCAAAAAAAATTTTTTTTCAACTTTTTTCAATTTTACCCCCGTGGGATATATATTCTACCCACACACATTTGGAACTCTCGTGGGTTACCCTCACACATATTATTCCCTCATTTAGTGGATATTTTCACAAAAAAGTGAAATTTTCAAAAATCCAGAAAATTGGCTGAAAACGACTAAATATCAAGGAATCATTGGGCGAATCGCTCTGGAACTGAAATCGAAACGCTCACTGACATTTCCCCTATCTGAAAGTCTGATAAACATTGGAAAAATGACTAAGTCCAAAAAAAAAATTTTTTCAACTTTTTTCAATTTTACCCCCGTGGGATATATATTCTACCCACACACATTTGGAACTCTCGTGGGTTACCCTCACACATATTATTCCCTCATTTAGTGGATATTTTCACAAAAAAGTGAAATTTTCAAAAATCCAGAAAATTGGCTGAAAACGACTAAATATCAAGGAATCATTGGGCGAATCGCTCTGGAACTGAAATCGGAACGCTCACTGACATTTCCCCTATCTGAAAGTCTGATAAACGTTGGAAAAATGACTAAGTCCAAAAAAAAATTTTTTTCAACTTTTTTCAATTTTACCCCCGTGGGATATATATTCTACCCACACACATTTGGAACTCTCCTGGGGTACCCTCACACATATTATTCCCTCATTTAGTGGATATTTTCACAAAAAAGTGAAATTTTCAAAAATCCAGAAAATTGGCTGAAAACGACTAAATATCAAGGTCTCATTGGTCGAATCGCTCTGGAACTGAAATCGGAACGCTCACTGACATTTCCCCTATCTGAAAGTCTGATAAACGTTGGAAAAATGACTAAGTCCAAAAAAAAATTTTTTTCAACTTTTTTCAATTTTACAGCCGTGGGATATATATTCTACCCACACACATTTGGAACTCTCCTGGGTTACCCTCACACATATTATTCCCTCATTTAGTGGATATTTTCACAAAAAAGTGAAATTTTCAAAAATCAAGAAAATTGGCTGAAAACGACTAAATATCAAGGTCTCATTGGGCGAATCGCTCTGGAACTGAAATCGGAACATTCACTGACATTTGACCTATCTGAAAGTCTGATAAACGACGGAAAAATGACTATGTCTAAAAAAACAAATTTTTCAACTTTTTTCAATTTTACCCCCGTGGGATATATATTCTACCCACACACATTTGGAACTCTCCTGGGGTACCCTCACACATATTATTCCCTCATTTAGTGGATATTTTCACAAAAAAGTGAAATTTTCAAAAATCCAGAAAATTGGCTGAAAACGACTAAATATCAAGGTCTCATTGGGCGAATCGCTCTGGAACTGAAATCGGAACGCTCACTGACATTTCCCCTATCTGAAAGTCTGATAAACATTGGAAAAATGACTAAGTCCAAAAAAAAATTTTTTTCAACTTTTTTCAATTTTACCCCCGTGGGATATATATTCTACCCACACACATTTGGAACTCTCGTGGGTTACCCTCACACATATTATTCCCTCATTTAGTGGATATTTTCACAAAAAAGTGAAATTTTCAAAAATCCAGAAAATTGGCTGAAAACGACTAAATATCAAGGAATCATTGGGCGAATCGCTCTGGAACTGAAATCGGAACGCTCACTGACATTTCCCCTATCTGAAAGTCTGATAAACGTTGGAAAAATGACTAAGTCCAAAAAAAAATTTTTTTCAACTTTTTTCAATTTTACCCCCGTGGGATATATATTCTACCCACACACATTTGGAACTCTCCTGGGGTACCCTCACACATATTATTCCCTCATTTAGTGGATATTTTCACAAAAAAGTGAAATTTTCAAAAATCCAGAAAATTGGCTGAAAACGACTAAATATCAAGGTCTCATTGGGCGAATCGCTCTGGAACTGAAATCGGAACGCTCACTGACATTTCCCCTATCTGAAAGTCTGATAAACATTGGAAAAATGACTAAGTCCAAAAAAAAATTTTTTTCAACTTTTTTCAATTTTACCCCCGTGGGATATATATTCTACCCACACACATTTGGAACTCTCGTGGGTTACCCTCACACATATTATTCCCTCATTTAGTGGATATTTTCACAAAAAAGTGAAATTTTCAAAAATCCAGAAAATTGGCTGAAAACGACTAAATATCAAGGAATCATTGGGCGAATCGCTCTGGAACTGAAATCGGAACGCTCACTGACATTTCCCCTATCTGAAAGTCTGATAAACGTTGGAAAAATGACTAAGTCCAAAGAAAAATTTTTTTCAACTTTTTTCAATTTTACCCTCGTGGGATATATATTCTACCCACACACATTTGGAACTCTCGTGGGTTACCCTCACACATATTATTCCCTCATTTAGTGGATATTTTCACAAAAAAGTGAAATTTTCAAAAATCCAGAAAATTGGCTGAAAACGACTAAATATCAAGGAATCATTGGGCAAATCGCTCTGGAACTGAAATCGGAACGCTCACTGACATTTCCCCTATCTGAAAGTCTGATAAACGTTGGAAAAATGACTAAGTCCAAAAAAATTTTTTTAAAATTTTTTCAATTTTACCCCCGTGGGATATATATTCTACCCACACACATTTGGAACTCTCCTGGGGTACCCTCACACATATTATTCCCTCATTTAGTGGATATTTTCACAAAAAAGTGAAATTTTCAAAAATCCAGAAAATTGACTGAAAACGACTAAATATCAAGGTCTCATTGGGCGAATCGCTCTGGAACTGAAATCGGAATGCTCACTGACATTTCCCCTATCTGAAAGTCTGATAAACGTTGGAAAAATGACTAAGTCCAAAAAAAAAATTTTTTCAACTTTTTTCAATTTTACCCCCGTGGGATATATATTCTACCCACACACATTTGGAACTCTCCTGGGGTACCCTCACACATATTATTCCCTCATTTAGTGGATATTTTCACAAAAAAGTGAAATTTTCAAAAATCCAGAAAATTGGCTGAAAACGACTAAATATCAAGGTCTCATTGGTCGAATCGCTCTGGAACTGAAATCGGAACGCTCACTGACATTTCCCCTATCTGAAAGTCTGATAAACGTTGGAAAAATGACTAAGTCCAAAAAAAATTTTTTTCAACTTTTTTCAATTTTACAGCCGTGGGATATATATTCTACCCACACACATTTGGAACTCTCCTGGGTTACCCTCACACATATTATTCCCTCATTTAGTGGATATTTTCACAAAAAAGTGAAATTTTCAAAAATCAAGAAAATTGGCTGAAAACGACTAAATATCAAGGTCTCATTGGGCGAATCGCTCTGGAACTGAAATCGGAACATTCACTGACATTTGACCTATCTGAAAGTCTGATAAACGACGGAAAAATGACTATGTCTAAAAAAACAAATTTTTCAACTTTTTTCAATTTTACCCCCGTGGGATATATATTCTACCCACACACATTTGGAACTCTCCTGGGGTACCCTCACACATATTATTCCCTCATTTAGTGGATATTTTCACAAAAAAGTGAAATTTTCAAAAATCCAGAAAATTGGCTGAAAACGACTAAATATCAAGGAATCATTGGGCGAATCGCTCTGGAACTGAAATCGGAACGCTCACTGACATTTCCCCTATCTGAAAGTCTGATAAACGTTGGAAAAATGACTAAGTCCAAAAAAAATTTTTTTTCAACTTTTTTCAATTTTACCCCCGTGGGATATATATTCTACCCACACACATTTGGAACTCTCCTGGGGTACCCTCACACATATTATTCCCTCATTTAGTGGATATTTTCACAAAAAAGTGAAATTTTCAAAAATCCAGAAAATTGGCTGAAAACGACTAAATATCAAGGTCTCATTGGGCGAATCGCTCTGGAACTGAAATCGGAACGCTCACTGACATTTCCCCTATCTGAAAGTCTGATAAACATTGGAAAAATGACTAAGTCCAAAAAAAAATTTTTTTCAACTTTTTTCAATTTTACCCCCGTGGGATATATATTCTACCCACACACATTTGGAACTCTCGTGGGTTACCCTCACACATATTATTCCCTCATTTAGTGGATATTTTCACAAAAAAGTGAAATTTTCAAAAATCCAGAAAATTGGCTGAAAACGACTAAATATCAAGGAATCATTGGGCGAATCGCTCTGGAACTGAAATCGGAACGCTCACTGACATTTCCCCTATCTGAAAGTCTGATAAACGTTGGAAAAATGACTAAGTCCAAAGAAAAATTTTTTTCAACTTTTTTCAATTTTACCCTCGTGGGATATATATTCTACCCACACACATTTGGAACTCTCGTGGGTTACCCTCACACATATTATTCCCTCATTTAGTGGATATTTTCACAAAAAAGTGAAATTTTCAAAAATCCAGAAAATTGGCTGAAAACGACTAAATATCAAGGAATCATTGGGCAAATCGCTCTGGAACTGAAATCGGAACGCTCACTGACATTTCCCCTATCTGAAAGTCTGATAAACGTTGGAAAAATGACTAAGTCCAAAAAAAATTTTTTTTAAATTTTTTCAATTTTACCCCCGTGGGATATATATTCTACCCACACACATTTGGAACTCTCCTGGGGTACCCTCACACATATTATTCCCTCATTTAGTGGATATTTTCACAAAAAAGTGAAATTTTCAAAAATCCAGAAAATTGACTGAAAACGACTAAATATCAAGGTCTCATTGGGCGAATCGCTCTGGAACTGAAATCGGAACGCTCACTGACATTTCCCCTATCTGAAAGTCTGATAAACGTTGGAAAAATGACTAAGTCCAAAAAAAAAATTTTTTCAACTTTTTTCAATTTTACCCCCGTGGGATATATATTCTACCCACACACATTTGGAACTCTCCTGGGGTACCCTCACACATATTATTCCCTCATTTAGTGGATATTTTCACAAAAAAGTGAAATTTTCAAAAATCCAGAAAATTGGCTGAAAACGACTAAATATCAAGGTCTCATTGGTCGAATCGCTCTGGAACTGAAATCGGAACGCTCACTGACATTTCCCCTATCTGAAAGTCTGATAAACGTTGGAAAAATGACTAAGTCCAAAAAAAATTTTTTTCAACTTTTTTCAATTTTACAGCCGTGGGATATATATTCTACCCACACACATTTGGAACTCTCCTGGGTTACCCTCACACATATTATTCCCTCATTTAGTGGATATTTTCACAAAAAAGTGAAATTTTCAAAAATCAAGAAAATTGGCTGAAAACGACTAAATATCAAGGTCTCATTGGGCGAATCGCTCTGGAACTGAAATCGGAACATTCACTGACATTTGACCTATCTGAAAGTCTGATAAACGACGGAAAAATGACTATGTCTAAAAAAACAAATTTTTCAACTTTTTTCAATTTTACCCCCGTGGGATATATATTCTACCCACACACATTTGGAACTCTCCTGGGGTACCCTCACACATATTATTCCCTCATTTAGTGGATATTTTCACAAAAAAGTGAAATTTTCAAAAATCCAGAAAATTGGCTGAAAACGACTAAATATCAAGGTCTCATTGGGCGAATCGCTCTGGAACTGAAATCGGAACGCTCACTGACATTTCCCCTATCTGAAAGTCTGATAAACATTGGAAAAATGACTAAGTCCAAAAAAAAATTTTTTTCAACTTTTTTCAATTTTACCCCCGTGGGATATATATTCTACCCACACACATTTGGAACTCTCGTGGGTTACCCTCACACATATTATTCCCTCATTTAGTGGATATTTTCACAAAAAAGTGAAATTTTCAAAAATCCAGAAAATTGGCTGAAAACGACTAAATATCAAGGAATCATTGGGCGAATCGCTCTGGAACTGAAATCGGAACGCTCACTGACATTTCCCCTATCTGAAAGTCTGATAAACGTTGGAAAAATGACTAAGTCCAAAAAAAAATTTTTTTCAACTTTTTTCAATTTTACCCCCGTGGGATATATATTCTACCCACACACATTTGGAACTCTCCTGGGGTACCCTCACACATATTATTCCCTCATTTAGTGGATATTTTCACAAAAAAGTGAAATTTTCAAAAATCCAGAAAATTGGCTGAAAACGACTAAATATCAAGGTCTCATTGGGCGAATCGCTCTGGAACTGAAATCGGAACGCTCACTGACATTTCCCCTATCTGAAAGTCTGATAAACATTGGAAAAATGACTAAGTCCAAAAAAAAATTTTTTTCAACTTTTTTCAATTTTACCCCCGTGGGATATATATTCTACCCACACACATTTGGAACTCTCGTGGGTTACCCTCACACATATTATTCCCTCATTTAGTGGATATTTTCACAAAAAAGTGAAATTTTCAAAAATCCAGAAAATTGGCTGAAAACGACTAAATATCAAGGAATCATTGGGCGAATCGCTCTGGAACTGAAATCGGAACGCTCACTGACATTTCCTCTATCTGAAAGTCTGATAAACGTTGGAAAAATGACTAAGTCCAAAGAAAAATTTTTTTCAACTTTTTTCAATTTTACCCTCGTGGGATATATATTCTACCCACACACATTTGGAACTCTCGTGGGTTACCCTCACACATATTATTCCCTCATTTAGTGGATATTTTCACAAAAAAGTGAAATTTTCAAAAATCCAGAAAATTGGCTGAAAACGACTAAATATCAAGGAATCATTGGGCAAATCGCTCTGGAACTGAAATCGGAACGCTCACTGACATTTCCCCTATCTGAAAGTCTGATAAACGTTGGAAAAATGACTAAGTCCAAAAAAAATTTTTTTTAAATTTTTTCAATTTTACCCCCGTGGGATATATATTCTACCCACACACATTTGGAACTCTCCTGGGGTACCCTCACACATATTATTCCCTCATTTAGTGGATATTTTCACAAAAAAGTGAAATTTTCAAAAATCCAGAAAATTGACTGAAAACGACTAAATATCAAGGTCTCATTGGGCGAATCGCTCTGGAACTGAAATCGGAACGCTCACTGACATTTCCCCTATCTGAAAGTCTGATAAACGTTGGAAAAATGACTAAGTCCCAAAAAAAAATTTTTTCAACTTTTTTCAATTTTACCCCCGTGGGATATATATTCTACCCACACACATTTGGAACTCTCCTGGGGTACCCTCACACATATTATTCCCTCATTTAGTGGATATTTTCACAAAAAAGTGAAATTTTCAAAAATCCAGAAAATTGGCTGAAAACGACTAAATATCAAGGTCTCATTGGTCGAATCGCTCTGGAACTGAAATCGGAACGCTCACTGACATTTCCCCTATCTGAAAGTCTGATAAACGTTGGAAAAATGACTAAGTCCAAAAAAAATTTTTTTCAACTTTTTTCAATTTTACAGCCGTGGGATATATATTCTACCCACACACATTTGGAACTCTCCTGGGTTACCCTCACACATATTATTCCCTCATTTAGTGGATATTTTCACAAAAAAGTGAAATTTTCAAAAATCAAGAAAATTGGCTGAAAACGACTAAATATCAAGGTCTCATTGGGCGAATCGCTCTGGAACTGAAATCGGAACATTCACTGACATTTGACCTATCTGAAAGTCTGATAAACGACGGAAAAATGACTATGTCTAAAAAAACAAATTTTTCAACTTTTTTCAATTTTACCCCCGTGGGATATATATTCTACCCACACACATTTGGAACTCTCCTGGGGTACCCTCACACATATTATTCCCTCATTTAGTGGATATTTTCACAAAAAAGTGAAATTTTCAAAAATCCAGAAAATTGGCTGAAAACGAATAAATATCAAGGTCTCATTGGGCGAATCGCTCTGGAACTGAAATCGGAACGCTCACTGACATTTCCCCTATCTGAAAGTCTGATAAACATTGGAAAAATGACTAAGTCCAAAAAAAAATTTTTTTCAACTTTTTTCAATTTTACCCCCGTGGGATATATATTCTACCCACACACATTTGGAACTCTCGTGGGTTACCCTCACACATATTATTCCCTCATTTAGTGGATATTTTCACAAAAAAGTGAAATTTTCAAAAATCCAGAAAATTGGCTGAAAACGACTAAATATCAAGGAATCATTGGGCGAATCGCTCTGGAACTGAAATCGGAACGCTCACTGACATTTCCCCTATCTGAAAGTCTGATAAACGTTGGAAAAATGACTAAGTCCAAAAAAAAATTTTTTTCAACTTTTTTCAATTTTACCCCCGTGGGATATATATTCTACCCACACACATTTGGAACTCTCGTGGGTTACCCTCACACATATTATTCCCTCATTTAGTGGATATTTTCACAAAAAAGTGAAATTTTCAAAAATCCAGAAAATTGGCTGAAAATGACTAAATATCAAGGTCTCATTGGCAAATCGCTCTGGAACTGAAATCGGAACGCTCACTGGCATTTCCCCTATCTGAAAGTCTGATAAACGTTGGAAAAATGACTAAGTCCAAAAAAAAATTTTTTTAAATTTTTTCAATTTTACCCCCGTGGGATATATATTCTACCCACACACATTTGGAACTCTCCTGGGGTACCCTCACACATATTATTCCCTCATTTAGTGGATATTTTCACAAAAAAGTGAAATTTTTAAAAATCAAGAAAATTGGCTGAAAGCGACTAAATATCAAGGTCTCATTGGGCGAATCGCTCTGGAACTGAAATCGGAACATTCACTGACATTTGACCTATCTGAAAGTCTGATAAACGACGGAAAAATGACTATGTCTAAAAAAACAAATTTTTCAACTTTTTTCAATTTTACCCCCGTGGGATATATATTCTACCCACACACATTTGGAACTCTCCTGGGGTACCCTCACACATATTATTCCCTCATTTAGTGGATATTTTCACAAAAAAGTGAAATTTTCAAAAATCCAGAAAATTGGCTGAAAACGACTAAATATCAAGGTCTCATTGGGCGAATCGCTCTGGAACTGAAATCGGAACGCTCACTGACATTTCCCCTATCTGAAAGTCTGATAAACATTGGAAAAATGACTAAGTCCAAAAAAAAATTTTTTTCAACTTTTTTCAATTTTACCCCCGTGGGATATATATTCTACCCACACACATTTGGAACTCTCGTGGGTTACCCTCACACATATTATTCCCTCATTTAGTGGATATTTTCACAAAAAAGTGAAATTTTCAAAAATCCAGAAAATTGGCTGAAAACGACTAAATATCAAGGAATCATTGGGCGAATCGCTCTGGAACTGAAATCGGAACGCTCACTGACATTTCCCCTATCTGAAAGTCTGATAAACGTTGGAAAAATGACTAAGTCCAAAAAAAAATTTTTTTCAACTTTTTTCAATTTTACCCCCGTGGGATATATATTCTACCCACACACATTTGGAACTCTCGTGGGTTACCCTCACACATATTATTCCCTCATTTAGTGGATATTTTCACAAAAAAGTGAAATTTTCAAAAATCCAGAAAATTGGCTGAAAATGACTAAATATCAAGGTCTCATTGGCAAATCGCTCTGGAACTGAAATCGGAACGCTCACTGGCATTTCCCCTATCTGAAAGTCTGATAAACGTTGGAAAAATGACTAAGTCCAAAAAAAAATTTTTTTAAATTTTTTCAATTTTACCCCCGTGGGATATATATTCTACCCACACACATTTGGAACTCTCCTGGGGTACCCTCACACATATTATTCCCTCATTTAGTGGATATTTTCACAAAAAAGTGAAATTTTCAAAAATCCAGAAAATTGGCTGAAAACGACTAAATATCAAGGTCTCATTGGGCGAATCGCTCTGGAACTGAAATCGGAACGCTCACTGACATTTCCCCTATCTGAAAGTCTGATAAACGTTGGAAAAATGACTAAGTCCAAAAAAAAAATTTTTTCAACTTTTTTCAATTTTACCCCCGTGGGATATATATTCTACCCACACACATTTGGAACTCTCCTGGGGTACCCTCACACATATTATTCCCTCATTTAGTGGATATTTTCACAAAAAAGTGAAATTTTCAAAAATCCAGAAAATTGGCTGAAAACGACTAAATATCAAGGTCTCATTGGGCGAATCGCTCTGGAACTGAAATCGGAACGCTCACTGACATTTCCCCTATCTGAAAGTCTGATAAACGTTGGAAAAATGACTAAGTCCAAAAAAAAATTTTTTTCAAATTTTTTGAATTTTACAGCCGTGGGATATATATTCTACCCACACACATTTGGAACTCTCCTGGGTTACCCTCACACATATTATTCCCTCATTTAGTGGATATTTTCACAAAAAAGTGAAATTTTCAAAAATCCAGAAAATTGGCTGAAAACGACTAAATATCAAGGAATCATTGGGCGAATCGCTCTGGAACTGAAATCGGAACGCTCACTGACATTTCCCCTATCTGAAAGTCTGATAAACGTTGGAAAAATGACTAAGTCCAAAAAAAAATTTTTTTCAACTTTTTTCAATTTTACCCCCGTGGGATATATATTCTACCCACACACATTTGGAACTCTCGTGGGTTACCCTCACACATATTATTCCCTCATTTAGTGGATATTTTCACAAAAAAGTGAAATTTTCAAAAATCCAGAAAATTGGCTGAAAACGACTAAATATCAAGGTCTCATTGGGCAAATCGCTCTGGAACTGAAATCGGAACGCTCACTGGCATTTCCCCTATCTGAAAGTCTGATAAACGACGGAAAAATGACTATGTCTAAAAAAACAAATTTTTCAACTTTTTTCAATTTTACCCCCGTGGGATATATATTCTACCCACACACATTTGGAACTCTCGTGGGTTACCCTCACACATATTATTCCCTCATTTAGTGGATATTTTCACAAAAAAGTGAAATTTTCAAAAATCCAGAAAATTGGCTGAAAACGACTAAATATCAAGGAATCATTGGGCGAATCGCTCTGGAACTGAAATCGGAACGCTCACTGACATTTCCCCTATCTGAAAGTCTGATAAACATTGGAAAAATGACTAAGTCCAAAAAAAAATTTTTTTCAACTTTTTTCAATTTTACCCCCGTGGGATATATATTCTACCCACACACATTTGGAACTCTCGTGGGTTACCCTCACACATATTATTCCCTCATTTAGTGGATATTTTCACAAAAAAGTGAAATTTTCAAAAATCCAGAAAATTGGCTGAAAACGACTAAATATCAAGGAATCATTGGGCGAATCGCTCTGGAACTGAAATCGGAACACTCACTGACATTTCCCCTATCTGAAAGTCTGATAAACGTTGGAAAAATGACTAAGTCCAAAAAAAAATTTTTTTCAACTTTTTTCAATTTTACCCCCGTGGGATATATATTCTACCCACACACATTTGGAACTCTCGTGGGTTACCCTCACACATATTATTCCCTCATTTAGTGGATATTTTCACAAAAAAGTGAAATTTTCAAAAATCCAGAAAATTGGCTGAAAACGACTAAATATCAAGGTCTCATTGGGCAAATCGCTCTGGATCTGAAATCGGAACGCTCACTGACATTTCCCCTATCTGAAAGTCTGATAAACGTTGGAAAAATGACTAAGTCCAAAAAAAAAATTTTTTCAACTTTTTTCAATTTTACCCCCGTGGGATATATATTCTACCCACACACATTTGGAACTCTCCTGGGGTACCCTCACACATATTATTCCCTCATTTAGTGGATATTTTCACAAAAAAGTGAAATTTTCAAAAATCCAGAAAATTGGCTGAAAACGACTAAATATCAAGGTCTCATTGGGCGAATCGCTCTGGAACTGAAATCGGAACGCTCACTGACATTTCCCCTATCTGAAAGTCTGATAAACGTTGGAAAAATGACTAAGTCCAAAAAAAAATTTTTTTCAACTTTTTTCAATTTTACAGCCGTGGGATATATATTCTACCCACACACATTTGGAACTCTCCTGGGTTACCCTCACACATATTATTCCCTCATTTAGTGGATATTTTCACAAAAAAGTGAAATTTTCAAAAATCAAGAAAATTGGCTGAAAACGACTAAATATCAAGGTCTCATTGGGCAAATAGCTCTGGAACTGAAATCGGAACGCTCACTGACATTTCCCCTATCTGAAAGTCTGATAAACGTTGGAAAAATGACTAAGTCCAAAAAAAAAATTTTTTCAACTTTTTTCAATTTTACCCCCGTGGGATATATATTCTACCCACACACATTTGGAACTCTCGTGGGTTACCCTCACACATATTATTCCCTCATTTAGTGGATATTTTCACAAAAAAGTGAAATTTTCAAAAATCCAGAAAATTGGCTGAAAACGACTAAATATCAAGGTCTCATTGGGCAAATCGCTCTGGAACTGAAATCGGAACGCTCACTGGCATTTCCCCTATCTGAAAGTCTGATAAACGACGGAAAAATGACTATGTCTAAAAAAACAAATTTTTCAACTTTTTTCAATTTTACCCCCGTGGGATATATATTCTACCCACACACATTTGGAACTCTCGTGGGTTACCCTCACACATATTATTCCCTCATTTAGTGGATATTTTCACAAAAAAGTGAAATTTTCAAAAATCCAGAAAATTGGCTGAAAACGACTAAATATCAAGGAATCATTGGGCGAATCGCTCTGGAACTGAAATCGGAACGCTCACTGACATTTCCCCTATCTGAAAGTCTGATAAACATTGGAAAAATGACTAAGTCCAAAAAAAAATTTTTTTCAACTTTTTTCAATTTTACCCCCGTGGGATATATATTCTACCCACACACATTTGGAACTCTCGTGGGTTACCCTCACACATATTATTCCCTCATTTAGTGGATATTTTCACAAAAAAGTGAAATTTTCAAAAATCCAGAAAATTGGCTGAAAACGACTAAATATCAAGGAATCATTGGGCGAATCGCTCTGGAACTGAAATCGGAACACTCACTGACATTTCCCCTATCTGAAAGTCTGATAAACGTTGGAAAAATGACTAAGTCCAAAAAAAAATTTTTTTCAACTTTTTTCAATTTTACCCCCGTGGGATATATATTCTACCCACACACATTTGGAACTCTCGTGGGTTACCCTCACACATATTATTCCCTCATTTAGTGGATATTTTCACAAAAAAGTGAAATTTTCAAAAATCCAGAAAATTGGCTGAAAACGACTAAATATCAAGGTCTCATTGGGCAAATCGCTCTGGATCTGAAATCGGAACGCTCACTGACATTTCCCCTATCTGAAAGTCTGATAAACGTTGGAAAAATGACTAAGTCCAAAAAAAAAATTTTTTCAACTTTTTTCAATTTTACCCCCGTGGGATATATATTCTACCCACACACATTTGGAACTCTCCTGGGGTACCCTCACACATATTATTCCCTCATTTAGTGGATATTTTCACAAAAAAGTGAAATTTTCAAAAATCCAGAAAATTGGCTGAAAACGACTAAATATCAAGGTCTCATTGGGCGAATCGCTCTGGAACTGAAATCGGAACGCTCACTGACATTTCCCCTATCTGAAAGTCTGATAAACGTTGGAAAAATGACTAAGTCCAAAAAAAAATTTTTTTCAACTTTTTTCAATTTTACAGCCGTGGGATATATATTCTACCCACACACATTTGGAACTCTCCTGGGTTACCCTCACACATATTATTCCCTCATTTAGTGGATATTTTCACAAAAAAGTGAAATTTTCAAAAATCAAGAAAATTGGCTGAAAACGACTAAATATCAAGGTCTCATTGGGCAAATAGCTCTGGAACTGAAATCGGAACGCTCACTGACATTTCCCCTATCTGAAAGTCTGATAAACGTTGGAAAAATGACTAAGTCCAAAAAAAAAATTTTTTCAACTTTTTTCAATTTTACCCCCGTGGGATATATATTCTACCCACACACATTTGGAACTCTCCTGGGGTACCCTCACACATATTATTCCCTCATTTAGTGGATATTTTCACAAAAAAGTGAAATTTTCAAAAATCCAGAAAATTGGCTGAAAACGACTAAATATCAAGGTCTCATTGGGCGAATCGCTCTGGAACTGAAATCGGAACGCTCACTGACATTTCCCCTAATTGAAAGTCTGATAAACGTTGGAAAAATGACTAAGTCCAAAAAAAAATTTTTTTCAACTTTTTTCAATTTTACAGCCGTGGGATATATAGTCTACCCACACACATTTGGAACTCTCCTGGGTTACCCTCACACATATTATTCCCTCATTTAGTGGATATTTTCACAAAAAAGTGAAATTTTCAAAAATCAAGAAAATTGGCTGAAAACGACTAAATATCAAGGTCTCATTGGGCGAATCGCTCTGGAACTGAAATCGGAACATTCACTGACATTTGACCTATCTGAAAGTCTGATAAACGACGGAAAAATGACTATGTCTAAAAAAACAAATTTTTCAACTTTTTTCAATTTTACCCCCGTGGGATATATATTCTACCCACACACATTTGGAACTCTCCTGGGGTACCCTCAGACATATTATTCCCTCATTTAGTGGATATTTTCACAAAAAAGTGAAATTTTCAAAAATCCAGAAAATTGGCTGAAAACGACTAAATATAAAGGTCTCATTGGGCGATTCGCTCTGGAACTGAAATCGGAACGCTCACTGACATTTCCCCTATCTGAAAGTCTGATAAACATTGGAAAAATGACTAAGTCCAAAAAAAAATTTTTTTCAACTTTTTTCAATTTTACCCCCGTGGGATATATATTCTACCCACACACATTTGGAACTCTCGTGGGTTACCCTCACACATATTATTCCCTCATTTAGTGGATATTTTCACAAAAAAGTGAAATTTTCAAAAATCAAGAAAATTGGCTGAAAACGACTAAATATCAAGGTCTCATTGGGCAAATAGCTCTGGAACTGAAATCGGAACGCTCACTGACATTTCCCCTATCTGAAAGTCTGATAAACGTTGGAAAAATGACTAAGTCCAAAAAAAAAATTTTTTCAACTTTTTTCAATTTTACCCCCGTGGGATATATATTCTACCCACACACATTTGGAACTCTCGTGGGTTACCCTCACACATATTATTCCCTCATTTAGTGGATATTTTCACAAAAAAGTGAAATTTTCAAAAATCCAGAAAATTGGCTGAAAACGACTAAATATCAAGGTCTCATTGGGCAAATCGCTCTGGAACTGAAATCGGAACGCTCACTGGCATTTCCCCTATCTGAAAGTCTGATAAACGACGGAAAAATGACTATGTCTAAAAAAACAAATTTTTCAACTTTTTTCAATTTTACCCCCGTGGGATATATATTCTACCCACACACATTTGGAACTCTCGTGGGTTACCCTCACACATATTATTCCCTCATTTAGTGGATATTTTCACAAAAAAGTGAAATTTTCAAAAATCCAGAAAATTGGCTGAAAACGACTAAATATCAAGGAATCATTGGGCGAATCGCTCTGGAACTGAAATCGGAACGCTCACTGACATTTCCCCTATCTGAAAGTCTGATAAACATTGGAAAAATGACTAAGTCCAAAAAAAAATTTTTTTCAACTTTTTTCAATTTTACCCCCGTGGGATATATATTCTACCCACACACATTTGGAACTCTCGTGGGTTACCCTCACACATATTATTCCCTCATTTAGTGGATATTTTCACAAAAAAGTGAAATTTTCAAAAATCCAGAAAATTGGCTGAAAACGACTAAATATCAAGGAATCATTGGGCGAATCGCTCTGGAACTGAAATCGGAACACTCACTGACATTTCCCCTATCTGAAAGTCTGATAAACGTTGGAAAAATGACTAAGTCCAAAAAAAAATTTTTTTCAACTTTTTTCAATTTTACCCCCGTGGGATATATATTCTACCCACACACATTTGGAACTCTCGTGGGTTACCCTCACACATATTATTCCCTCATTTAGTGGATATTTTCACAAAAAAGTGAAATTTTCAAAAATCCAGAAAATTGGCTGAAAACGACTAAATATCAAGGTCTCATTGGGCAAATCGCTCTGGATCTGAAATCGGAACGCTCACTGACATTTCCCCTATCTGAAAGTCTGATAAACGTTGGAAAAATGACTAAGTCCAAAAAAAAAATTTTTTCAACTTTTTTCAATTTTACCCCCGTGGGATATATATTCTACCCACACACATTTGGAACTCTCCTGGGGTACCCTCACACATATTATTCCCTCATTTAGTGGATATTTTCACAAAAAAGTGAAATTTTCAAAAATCCAGAAAATTGGCTGAAAACGACTAAATATCAAGGTCTCATTGGGCGAATCGCTCTGGAACTGAAATCGGAACGCTCACTGACATTTCCCCTATCTGAAAGTCTGATAAACGTTGGAAAAATGACTAAGTCCAAAAAAAAATTTTTTTCAACTTTTTTCAATTTTACAGCCGTGGGATATATATTCTACCCACACACATTTGGAACTCTCCTGGGTTACCCTCACACATATTATTCCCTCATTTAGTGGATATTTTCACAAAAAAGTGAAATTTTCAAAAATCAAGAAAATTGGCTGAAAACGACTAAATATCAAGGTCTCATTGGGCAAATAGCTCTGGAACTGAAATCGGAACGCTCACTGACATTTCCCCTATCTGAAAGTCTGATAAACGTTGGAAAAATGACTAAGTCCAAAAAAAAAATTTTTTCAACTTTTTTCAATTTTACCCCCGTGGGATATATATTCTACCCACACACATTTGGAACTCTCCTGGGGTACCCTCACACATATTATTCCCTCATTTAGTGGATATTTTCACAAAAAAGTGAAATTTTCAAAAATCCAGAAAATTGGCTGAAAACGACTAAATATCAAGGTCTCATTGGGCGAATCGCTCTGGAACTGAAATCGGAACGCTCACTGACATTTCCCCTAATTGAAAGTCTGATAAACGTTGGAAAAATGACTAAGTCCAAAAAAAAATTTTTTTCAACTTTTTTCAATTTTACAGCCGTGGGATATATAGTCTACCCACACACATTTGGAACTCTCCTGGGTTACCCTCACACATATTATTCCCTCATTTAGTGGATATTTTCACAAAAAAGTGAAATTTTCAAAAATCAAGAAAATTGGCTGAAAACGACTAAATATCAAGGTCTCATTGGGCGAATCGCTCTGGAACTGAAATCGGAACATTCACTGACATTTGACCTATCTGAAAGTCTGATAAACGACGGAAAAATGACTATGTCTAAAAAAACAAATTTTTCAACTTTTTTCAATTTTACCCCCGTGGGATATATATTCTACCCACACACATTTGGAACTCTCCTGGGGTACCCTCAGACATATTATTCCCTCATTTAGTGGATATTTTCACAAAAAAGTGAAATTTTCAAAAATCCAGAAAATTGGCTGAAAACGACTAAATATAAAGGTCTCATTGGGCGATTCGCTCTGGAACTGAAATCGGAACGCTCACTGACATTTCCCCTATCTGAAAGTCTGATAAACATTGGAAAAATGACTAAGTCCAAAAAAAAATTTTTTTCAACTTTTTTCAATTTTACCCCCGTGGGATATATATTCTACCCACACACATTTGGAACTCTCGTGGGTTACCCTCACACATATTATTCCCTCATTTAGTGGATATTTTCACAAAAAAGTGAAATTTTCAAAAATCAAGAAAATTGGCTGAAAACGACTAAATATCAAGGTCTCATTGGGCAAATAGCTCTGGAACTGAAATCGGAACGCTCACTGACATTTCCCCTATCTGAAAGTCTGATAAACGTTGGAAAAATGACTAAGTCCAAAAAAAAAATTTTTTCAACTTTTTTCAATTTTACCCCCGTGGGATATATATTCTACCCACACACATTTGGAACTCTCGTGGGTTACCCTCACACATATTATTCCCTCATTTAGTGGATATTTTCACAAAAAAGTGAAATTTTCAAAAATCCAGAAAATTGGCTGAAAACGACTAAATATCAAGGTCTCATTGGGCAAATCGCTCTGGAACTGAAATTGGAACGCTCACTGGCATTTCCCCTATCTGAAAGTCTGATAAACGACGGAAAAATGACTATGTCTAAAAAAACAAATTTTTCAACTTTTTTCAATTTTACCCCCGTGGGATATATATTCTACCCACACACATTTGGAACTCTCGTGGGTTACCCTCACACATATTATTCCCTCATTTAGTGGATATTTTCACAAAAAAGTGAAATTTTCAAAAATCCAGAAAATTGGCTGAAAACGACTAAATATCAAGGAATCATTGGGCGAATCGCTCTGGAACTGAAATCGGAACGCTCACTGACAATTCCCCTATCTGAAAGTCTGATAAACATTGGAAAAATGACTAAGTCCAAAAAAAAATTTTTTTCAACTTTTTTCAATTTTACCCCCGTGGGATATATATTCTACCCACACACATTTGGAACTCTCGTGGGTTACCCTCACACATATTATTCCCTCATTTAGTGGATATTTTCACAAAAAAGTGAAATTTTCAAAAATCCAGAAAATTGGCTGAAAACGACTAAATATCAAGGAATCATTGGGCGAATCGCTCTGGAACTGAAATCGGAACACTCACTGACATTTCCCCTATCTGAAAGTCTGATAAACGTTGGAAAAATGACTAAGTCCAAAAAAAAATTTTTTTCAACTTTTTTCAATTTTACCCCCGTGGGATATATATTCTACCCACACACATTTGGAACTCTCGTGGGTTACCCTCACACATATTATTCCCTCATTTAGTGGATATTTTCACAAAAAAGTGAAATTTTCAAAAATCCAGAAAATTGGCTGAAAACGACTAAATATCAAGGTCTCATTGGGCAAATCGCTCTGGATCTGAAATCGGAACGCTCACTGACATTTCCCCTATCTGAAAGTCTGATAAACGTTGGAAAAATGACTAAGTCCAAAAAAAAAATTTTTTCAACTTTTTTCAATTTTACCCCCGTGGGATATATATTCTACCCACACACATTTGGAACTCTCCTGGGGTACCCTCACACATATTATTCCCTCATTTAGTGGATATTTTCACAAAAAAGTGAAATTTTCAAAAATCCAGAAAATTGGCTGAAAACGACTAAATATCAAGGTCTCATTGGGCGAATCGCTCTGGAACTGAAATCGGAACGCTCACTGACATTTCCCCTATCTGAAAGTCTGATAAACGTTGGAAAAATGACTAAGTCCAAAAAAAAATTTTTTTCAACTTTTTTCAATTTTACAGCCGTGGGATATATATTCTACCCACACACATTTGGAACTCTCCTGGGTTACCCTCACACATATTATTCCCTCATTTAGTGGATATTTTCACAAAAAAGTGAAATTTTCAAAAATCAAGAAAATTGGCTGAAAACGACTAAATATCAAGGTCTCATTGGGCAAATAGCTCTGGAACTGAAATCGGAACGCTCACTGACATTTCCCCTATCTGAAAGTCTGATAAACGTTGGAAAAATGACTAAGTCCAAAAAAAAAATTTTTTCAACTTTTTTCAATTTTACCCCCGTGGGATATATATTCTACCCACACACATTTGGAACTCTCCTGGGGTACCCTCACACATATTATTCCCTCATTTAGTGGATATTTTCACAAAAAAGTGAAATTTTCAAAAATCCAGAAAATTGGCTGAAAACGACTAAATATCAAGGTCTCATTGGGCGAATCGCTCTGGAACTGAAATCGGAACGCTCACTGACATTTCCCCTAATTGAAAGTCTGATAAACGTTGGAAAAATGACTAAGTCCAAAAAAAAATTTTTTTCAACTTTTTTCAATTTTACAGCCGTGGGATATATAGTCTACCCACACACATTTGGAACTCTCCTGGGTTACCCTCACACATATTATTCCCTCATTTAGTGGATATTTTCACAAAAAAGTGAAATTTTCAAAAATCAAGAAAATTGGCTGAAAACGACTAAATATCAAGGTCTCATTGGGCGAATCGCTCTGGAACTGAAATCGGAACATTCACTGACATTTGACCTATCTGAAAGTCTGATAAACGACGGAAAAATGACTATGTCTAAAAAAACAAATTTTTCAACTTTTTTCAATTTTACCCCCGTGGGATATATATTCTACCCACACACATTTGGAACTCTCCTGGGGTACCCTCAGACATATTATTCCCTCATTTAGTGGATATTTTCACAAAAAAGTGAAATTTTCAAAAATCCAGAAAATTGGCTGAAAACGACTAAATATAAAGGTCTCATTGGGCGATTCGCTCTGGAACTGAAATCGGAACGCTCACTGACATTTCCCCTATCTGAAAGTCTGATAAACATTGGAAAAATGACTAAGTCCAAAAAAAAATTTTTTTCAACTTTTTTCAATTTTACCCCCGTGGGATATATATTCTACCCACACACATTTGGAACTCTCGTGGGTTACCCTCACACATATTATTCCCTCATTTAGTGGATATTTTCACAAAAAAGTGAAATTTTCAAAAATCAAGAAAATTGGCTGAAAACGACTAAATATCAAGGTCTCATTGGGCAAATAGCTCTGGAACTGAAATCGGAACGCTCACTGACATTTCCCCTATCTGAAAGTCTGATAAACGTTGGAAAAATGACTAAGTCCAAAAAAAAATTTTTTTCAACTTTTTTCAATTTTACCCCCGTGGGATATATATTCTACCCACACACATTTGGAACTCTCGTGGGTTACCCTCACACATATTATTCCCTCATTTAGTGGATATTTTCACAAAAAAGTGAAATTTTCAAAAATCCAGAAAATTGGCTGAAAACGACTAAATATCAAGGTCTCATTGGGCAAATCGCTCTGGAACTGAAATTGGAACGCTCACTGGCATTTCCCCTATCTGAAAGTCTGATAAACGACGGAAAAATGACTATGTCTAAAAAAACAAATTTTTCAACTTTTTTCAATTTTACCCCCGTGGGATATATATTCTACCCACACACATTTGGAACTCTCGTGGGTTACCCTCACACATATTATTCCCTCATTTAGTGGATATTTTCACAAAAAAGTGAAATTTTCAAAAATCCAGAAAATTGGCTGAAAACGACTAAATATCAAGGAATCATTGGGCGAATCGCTCTGGAACTGAAATCGGAACGCTCACTGACAATTCCCCTATCTGAAAGTCTGATAAACATTGGAAAAATGACTAAGTCCAAAAAAAAATTTTTTTCAACTTTTTTCAATTTTACCCCCGTGGGATATATATTCTACCCACACACATTTGGAACTCTCGTGGGTTACCCTCACACATATTATTCCCTCATTTAGTGGATATTTTCACAAAAAAGTGAAATTTTCAAAAATCCAGAAAATTGGCTGAAAACGACTAAATATCAAGGAATCATTGGGCGAATCGCTCTGGAACTGAAATCGGAACACTCACTGACATTTCCCCTATCTGAAAGTCTGATAAACGTTGGAAAAATGACTAAGTCCAAAAAAAAATTTTTTTCAACTTTTTTCAATTTTACCCCCGTGGGATATATATTCTACCCACACACATTTGGAACTCTCGTGGGTTACCCTCACACATATTATTCCCTCATTTAGTGGATATTTTCACAAAAAAGTGAAATTTTCAAAAATCCAGAAAATTGGCTGAAAACGACTAAATATCAAGGTCTCATTGGGCAAATCGCTCTGGATCTGAAATCGGAACGCTCACTGACATTTCCCCTATCTGAAAGTCTGATAAACGTTGGAAAAATGACTAAGTCCAAAAAAAAAATTTTTTCAACTTTTTTCAATTTTACCCCCGTGGGATATATATTCTACCCACACACATTTGGAACTCTCCTGGGGTACCCTCACACATATTATTCCCTCATTTAGTGGATATTTTCACAAAAAAGTGAAATTTTCAAAAATCCAGAAAATTGGCTGAAAACGACTAAATATCAAGGTCTCATTGGGCGAATCGCTCTGGAACTGAAATCGGAACGCTCACTGACATTTCCCCTATCTGAAAGTCTGATAAACGTTGGAAAAATGACTAAGTCCAAAAAAAAATTTTTTTCAACTTTTTTCAATTTTACAGCCGTGGGATATATATTCTACCCACACACATTTGGAACTCTCCTGGGTTACCCTCACACATATTATTCCCTCATTTAGTGGATATTTTCACAAAAAAGTGAAATTTTCAAAAATCAAGAAAATTGGCTGAAAACGACTAAATATCAAGGTCTCATTGGGCAAATAGCTCTGGAACTGAAATCGGAACGCTCACTGACATTTCCCCTATCTGAAAGTCTGATAAACGTTGGAAAAATGACTAAGTCCAAAAAAAAAATTTTTTCAACTTTTTTCAATTTTACCCCCGTGGGATATATATTCTACCCACACACATTTGGAACTCTCCTGGGGTACCCTCACACATATTATTCCCTCATTTAGTGGATATTTTCACAAAAAAGTGAAATTTTCAAAAATCCAGAAAATTGGCTGAAAACGACTAAATATCAAGGTCTCATTGGGCGAATCGCTCTGGAACTGAAATCGGAACGCTCACTGACATTTCCCCTAATTGAAAGTCTGATAAACGTTGGAAAAATGACTAAGTCCAAAAAAAAATTTTTTTCAACTTTTTTCAATTTTACAGCCGTGGGATATATAGTCTACCCACACACATTTGGAACTCTCCTGGGTTACCCTCACACATATTATTCCCTCATTTAGTGGATATTTTCACAAAAAAGTGAAATTTTCAAAAATCAAGAAAATTGGCTGAAAACGACTAAATATCAAGGTCTCATTGGGCGAATCGCTCTGGAACTGAAATCGGAACATTCACTGACATTTGACCTATCTGAAAGTCTGATAAACGACGGAAAAATGACTATGTCTAAAAAAACAAATTTTTCAACTTTTTTCAATTTTACCCCCGTGGGATATATATTCTACCCACACACATTTGGAACTCTCCTGGGGTACCCTCAGACATATTATTCCCTCATTTAGTGGATATTTTCACAAAAAAGTGAAATTTTCAAAAATCCAGAAAATTGGCTGAAAACGACTAAATATAAAGGTCTCATTGGGCGATTCGCTCTGGAACTGAAATCGGAACGCTCACTGACATTTCCCCTATCTGAAAGTCTGATAAACATTGGAAAAATGACTAAGTCCAAAAAAAAATTTTTTTCAACTTTTTTCAATTTTACCCCCGTGGGATATATATTCTACCCACACACATTTGGAACTCTCGTGGGTTACCCTCACACATATTATTCCCTCATTTAGTGGATATTTTCACAAAAAAGTGAAATTTTCAAAAATCCAGAAAATTGGCTGCAAACGACTAAATATCAAGGAATCATTGGGCGAATCGCTCTGGAACTGAAATCGGAACGCTCACTGACATTTCCCCTATCTGAAAGTCTGATAAACATTGGAAAAATGACTAAGTCCAAAAAAAAATTTTTTTCAACTTTTTTCAATTTTACCCCCGTGGGATATATATTCTACCCACACACATTTGGAACTCTCGTGGGTTACCCTCACACATATTATTCCCTCATTTAGTGGATATTTTCACAAAAAAGTGAAATTTTCAAAAATCCAGAAAATTGGCTGAAAACGACTAAATATCAAGGTCTCATTGGGCAAATCGCTCTGGAACTGAAATCGGAACGCTCACTGACATTTCCCCTATCTGAAAGTCTGATAAACGTTGGAAAAATGACTAAGTCCAAAAAAAAATTTTTTTAAATTTTTTCAATTTTACCCCCGTGGGATATATATTCTACCCACACACATTTGGAACTCTCCTGGGGTACCCTCACACATATTATTCCCTCATTTAGTGGATATTTTCACAAAAAAGTGAAATTTTCAAAAATCCAGAAAATTCGCTGAAAACGACTAAATATCAAGGTCTCATTGGGCGAATCGCTCTGGAACTGAAATCGGAATGCTCACTGACATTTCCCCTATCTGAAAGTCTGCTAAACGTTGGAAAAATGACTAAGTCCAAAAAAAAATTTTTTTCAACTTTTTTCAATTTTACAGCCGTGGGATATATATTCTACCCACACACATTTGGAACTCTCCTGGGTTACCCTCACACATATTATTCCCTCATTTAGTGGATATTTTCACAAAAAAGTGAAATTTTCAAAAATCAAGAAAATTGGCTGAAAACGACTAAATATCAAGGTCTCATTGGGCGAATCGCTCTGGAACTGAAATCGGAACATTCACTGACATTTGACCTATCTGAAAGTCTGATAAACGACGGAAAAATGACTATGTCTAAAAAAACAAATTTTTCAACTTTTTTCAATTTTACCCCCGTGGGATATATATTCTACCCACACACATTTGGAACTCTCCTGGGGTACCCTCAGACATATTATTCCCTCATTTAGTGGATATTTTCACAAAAAAGTGAAATTTTCAAAAATCCAGAAAATTGGCTGAAAACGACTAAATATCAAGGTCTCATTGGGCGATTCGCTCTGGAACTGAAATCGGAACGCTCACTGACATTTTCCCTATCTGAAAGTCTGATAAACATTGGAAAAATGACTAAGTCCAAAAAAAAATTTTTTTCAACTTTTTTCAATTTTACCCCCGTGGGATATATATTCTACCCACACACATTTGGAACTCTCGTGGGTTACCCTCACACATATTATTCCCTCATTTAGTGGATATTTTCACAAAAAAGTGAAATTTTCAAAAATCCAGAAAATTGGCTGCAAACGACTAAATATCAAGGAATCATTGGGCGAATCGCTCTGGAACTGAAATCGGAATGCTCACTGACATTTCCCCTATCTGAAAGTCTGATAAACATTGGAAAAATGACTAAGTCCAAAAAAAAATTTTTTTCAACTTTTTTCAATTTTACCCCCGTGGGATATATATTCTACCCACACACATTTGGAACTCTCGTGGGTTACCCTCACACATATTATTCCCTCATTTAGTGGATATTTTCACAAAAAAGTGAAATTTTCAAAAATCCAGAAAATTGGCTGAAAACGACTAAATATCAAGGTCTCATTGGGCAAATCGCTCTGGAACTGAAATCGGAACGCTCACTGACATTTCCCCTATCTGAAAGTCTGATAAACGTTGGAAAAATGACTAAGTCCAAAAAAAAATTTTTTTAAATTTTTTCAATTTTACCCCCGTGGGATATATATTCTACCCACACACATTTGGAACTCTCCTGGGGTACCCTCACACATATTATTCCCTCATTTAGTGGATATTTTCACAAAAAAGTGAAATTTTCAAAAATCCAGAAAATTGGCTGAAAACGACTAAATATCAAGGTCTCATTGGGCGAATCGCTCTGGAACTGAAATCGGAACGCTCACTGACATTTCCCCTATCTGAAAGTCTGATAAACGTTGGAAAAATGACTAAGTCCAAAAAAAAAATTTTTTCAACTTTTTTCAATTTTACCCCCGTGGGATATATATTCTACCCACACACATTTGGAACTCTCCTGGGGTACCCTCACACATATTATTCCCTCATTTAGTGGATATTTTCACAAAAAAGTGAAATTTTCAAAAATCCAGAAAATTGGCTGAAAACGACTAAATATCAAGGTCTCATTGGGCGAATCGCTCTGGAACTGAAATCGGAACGCTCACTGACATTTCCCCTATCTGAAAGTCTGATAAACGTTGGAAAAATGACTAGGTCCAAAAAAAAATTTTTTTCAACTTTTTTCAATTTTACCCCCGTGGGATATATATTCTACCCACACACATTTGGAACTCTCCTGGGGTACCCTCACACATATTATTCCCTCATTTAGTGGATATTTTCACAAAAAAGTGAAATTTTCAAAAATCCAGAAAATTGGCTGAAAACGACTAAATATCAAGGTCTCATTGGGTGAATCGCTCTGGAACTGAAATCGGAACGCTCACTGACATTTCCCCTATCTGAAAGTCTGATAAACGTTGGAAAAATGGCTATGTCTAAAAAAACAAATTTTTCAACTTTTTTCAATTTTACCCCCGTGGGATATATATTCTACCCACACACATTTGGAACTCTCCTGGGGTACCCTCACACATATTATTCCCTCATTTAGTGGATATTTTCACAAAAAAGTGAAATTTTCAAAAATCCAGAAAATTGGCTGAAAACGACTAAATATCAAGGTCTCATTGGGCGAATCGCTCTGGAACTGAAATCGGAACGCTCACTGACATTTCCCCTATCTGAAAGTCTGATAAACGTTGGAAAAATGACTAAGTCCAAAAAAAAATTTTTTTCAACTTTTTTCAATTTTACAGCCGTGGGATATATATTCTACCCACACACATTTGGACCTCTCCTGGGTTACCCTCACACATATTATTCCCTCATTTAGTGGATATTTTCACAAAAAAGTGAAATTTTCAAAAATCAAGAAAATTGGCTGAAAACGACTAAATATCAAGGTCTCATTGGGCGAATCGCTCTGGAACTGAAATCGGAAAATTCACTGACATTTGACCTATCTGAAAGTCTGATAAACGACGGAAAAATGACTATGTCTAAAAAAACAAATTTTTCAACTTTTTTCAATTTTACCCCCGTGGGATATATATTCTACCCACACACATTTGGAACTCTCGTGGGTTACCCTCACACATATTATTCCCTCATTTAGCGGATATTTTCACAAAAAAGTGAAATTTTCAAAAATCCAGAAAATTGGCTGAAAACGACTAAATATCAAGGAATCATTGGGCGAATCGCTCTGGAACTGAAATCGGAACGCTCACTGACATTTCCCCTATCTGAAAGTCTGATAAACGTTGGAAAAATGACTAAGTCCAAAAAAAAAATTTTTTCAACTTTTTTCAATTTTACCCCCGTGGGATATATATTCTACCCACACACATTTGGTACTCTCCTGAGGTAACCTCACACATATTATTCCCTCATTTAGTGGATATTTTCACAAAAAAGTGAAATTTTCAAAAATCCAGAAAATTGGCTGAAAACGACTAAATATCAAGGTCTCATTGGGCGATTCGCTCTGGAACTGAAATCGGAACGCTCACTGACATTTCCCCTATCTGAAAGTCTGATAAACATTGGAAAAATGACTAAGTCCAAAAAAAAATTTTTTTCAACTTTTTTCAATTTTACCCCCGTGGGATATATATTCTACCCACACACATTTGGAACTCTCGTGGGTTACCCTCACACATATTATTCCCTCATTTAGTGGATATTTTCACAAAAAAGTGAAATTTTCAAAAATCCAGAAAATTGGCTGCAAACGACTAAATATCAAGGAATCATTGGGCGAATCGCTCTGGAACTGAAATCGGAACGCTCACTGACATTTCCCCTATCTGAAAGTCTGATAAACATTGGAAAAATGACTAAGTCCAAAAAAAAATTTTTTTCAACTTTTTTCAATTTTACCCCCGTGGGATATATATTCTACCCACACACATTTGGAACTCTCGTGGGTTACCCTCACACATATTATTCCCTCATTTAGTGGATATTTTCACAAAAAAGTGAAATTTTCAAAAATCCAGAAAATTGGCTGAAAACGACTAAATATCAAGGTCTCATTGGGCAAATCGCTCTGGAACTGAAATCGGAACGCTCACTGACATTTCCCCTATCTGAAAGTCTGATAAACGTTGGAAAAATGACTAAGTACAAAAAAAAATTTTTTTAAATTTTTTCAATTTTACCCCCGTGGGATATATATTCTACCCACACACATTTGGAACTCTCCTGGGGTACCCTCACACATATTATTCCCTCATTTAGTGGATATTTTCACAAAAAAGTGAAATTTTCAAAAATCCAGAAAATTGGCTGAAAACGACTAAATATCAAGGTCTCATTGGGCGAATCGCTCTGGAACTGAAATCGGAACGCTCACTGACATTTCCCCTATCTGAAAGTCTGATAAACGTTGGAAAAATGACTAAGTCCAAAAAAAAAATTTTTTCAACTTTTTTCAATTTTACCCCCGTGGGATATATATTCTACCCACACACATTTGGAACTCTCCTGGGGTACCCTCACACATATTATTCCCTCATTTAGTGGATATTTTCACAAAAAAGTGAAATTTTCAAAAATCCAGAAAATTGGCTGAAAACGACTAAATATCAAGGTCTCATTGGGTGAATCGCTCTGGAACTGAAATCGGAACGCTCACTGACATTTCCCCTATCTGAAAGTCTGATAAACGTTGGAAAAATGACTAAGTCCAAAAAAAAATTTTTTTCAACTTTTTTCAATTTTACCCCCGTGGGATATATATTCTACCCACACACATTTGGAACTCTCCTGGGGTACCCTCACACATATTATTCCCTCATTTAGTGGATATTTTCACAAAAAAGTGAAATTTTCAAAAATCCAGAAAATTGGCTGAAAACGACTAAATATCAAGGTCTCATTGGGTGAATCGCTCTGGAACTGAAATCGGAACGCTCACTGACATTTCCCCTATCTGAAAGTCTGATAAACGTTGGAAAAATGACTATGTCTAAAAAAACAAATTTTTCAACTTTTTTCAATTTTACCCCCGTGGGATATATATTCTACCCACACACATTTGGAACTCTCCTGGGGTACCCTCACACATATTATTCCCTCATTTAGTGGATATTTTCACAAAAAAGTGAAATTTTCAAAAATCCAGAAAATTGGCTGAAAACGACTAAATATCAAGGTCTCATTGGGCGAATCGCTCTGGAACTGAAATCGGAACGCTCACTGACATTTCCCCTATCTGAAAGTCTGATAAACGTTGGAAAAATGACTAAGTCCAAAAAAAAATTTTTTTCAACTTTTTTCAATTTTACAGCCGTGGGATATATATTCTACCCACACACATTTGGAACTCTCCTGGGTTACCCTCACACATATTATTCCCTCATTTAGTGGATATTTTCACAAAAAAGTGAAATTTTCAAAAATCAAGAAAATTGGCTGAAAACGACTAAATATCAAGGTCTCATTGGGCGAATCGCTCTGGAACTGAAATCGGAAAATTCACTGACATTTGACCTATCTGAAAGTCTGATAAACGACGGAAAAATGACTGTCTAAAAAAACAAATTTTTCAACTTTTTTCAATTTTACCCCCGTGGGATATATATTCTACCCACACACATTTGGAACTCTCGTGGGTTACCCTCACACATATTATTCCCTCATTTAGTGGATATTTTCACAAAAAAGTGAAATTTTCAAAAATCCAGAAAATTGGCTGAAAACGACTAAATATCAAGGAATCATTGGGCGAATCGCTCTGGAACTGAAATCGGAACGCTCACTGACATTTCCCCTATCTGAAAGTCTGATAAACGTTGGAAAAATGACTAAGTCCAAAAAAAAAATTTTTTCAACTTTTTTCAATTTTACCCCCGTGGGATATATATTCTACCCACACACATTTGGAACTCTCCTGGGGTACCCTCAGACATATTATTCCCTCATTTAGTGGATATTTTCACAAAAAAGTGAAATTTTCAAAAATCCAGAAAATTGGCTGAAAACGACTAAATATCAAGGTCTCATTGGGCGATTCGCTCTGGAACTGAAATCGGAACGCTCACTGACATTTCCCCTATCTGAAAGTCTGATAAACATTGGAAAAATGACTAAGTCCAAAAAAAAATTTTTTTCAACTTTTTTCAATTTTACCCCCGTGGGATATATATTCTACCCACACACATTTGGAACTCTCGTGGGTTACCCTCACACATATTATTCCCTCATTTAGTGGATATTTTCACAAAAAAGTGAAATTTTCAAAAATCCAGAAAATTGGCTGCAAACGACTAAATATCAAGGAATCATTGGGCGAATCGCTCTGGAACTGAAATCGGAACGCTCACTGACATTTCCCCTATCTGAAAGTCTGATGAACATTGGAAAAATGACTAAGTCCAAAAAAAAATTTTTTTCAACTTTTTTCAATTTTACCCCCGTGGGATATATATTCTACCCACACACATTTGGAACTCTCGTGGGTTACCCTCACACATATTATTCCCTCATTTAGTGGATATTTTCACAAAAAAGTGAAATTTTCAAAAATCCAGAAAATTGGCTGAAAACGACTAAATATCAAGGTCTCATTGGGCAAATCGCTCTGGAACTGAAATCGGAACGCTCACTGACATTTCCCCTATCTGAAAGTCTGATAAACGTTGGAAAAATGACTAAGTCCAAAAAAAAATTTTTTTAAATTTTTTCAATTTTACCCCCGTGGGATATATATTCTACCCACACACATTTGGAACTCTCCTGGGGTACCCTCACACATATTATTCCCTCATTTAGTGGATATTTTCACAAAAAAGTGAAATTTTCAAAAATCCAGAAAATTGGCTGAAAACGACTAAATATCAAGGTCTCATTGGGCGAATCGCTCTGGAACTGAAATCGGAACGCTCACTGACATTTCCCCTATCTGAAAGTCTGATAAACGTTGGAAAAATGACTAAGTCCAAAAAAAAAATTTTTTTCAACTTTTTTCAATTTTACCCCCGTGGGATATATATTCTACCCACACACATTTGGAACTCTCCTGGGGTACCCTCAGACATATTATTCCCTCATTTAGTGGATATTTTCACAAAAAAGTGAAATTTTCAAAAATCCAGAAAATTGGCTGAAAACGACTAAATATCAAGGTCTCATTGGGCGATTCGCTCTGGAACTGAAATCGGAACGCTCACTGACATTTCCCCTATCTGAAAGTCTGATAAACATTGGAAAAATGACTAAGTCCAAAAAAAAATTTTTTTCAACTTTTTTCAATTTTACCCCCGTGGGATATATATTCTACCCACACACATTTGGAACTCTCGTGGGTTACCCTCACACATATTATTCCCTCATTTAGTGGATATTTTCACAAAAAAGTGAAATTTTCAAAAATCCAGAAAATTGGCTGCAAACGACTAAATATCAAGGAATCATTGGGCGAATCGCTCTGGAACTGAAATCGGAACGCTCACTGACATTTCCCCTATCTGAAAGTCTGATAAACATTGGAAAAATGACTAAGTCCAAAAAAAAATTTTTTTCAACTTTTTTCAATTTTACCCCCGTGGGATATATATTCTACCCACACACATTTGGAACTCTCGTGGGTTACCCTCACACATATTATTCCCTCATTTAGTGGATATTTTCACAAAAAAGTGAAATTTTCAAAAATCCAGAAAATTGGCTGAAAACGACTAAATATCAAGGTCTCATTGGGCAAATCGCTCTGGAACTGAAATCGGAACGCTCACTGACATTTCCCCTATCTGAAAGTCTGATAAACGTTGGAAAAATGACTAAGTACAAAAAAAAATTTTTTTAAATTTTTTCAATTTTACCCCCGTGGGATATATATTCTACCCACACACATTTGGAACTCTCCTGGGGTACCCTCACACATATTATTCCCTCATTTAGTGGATATTTTCACAAAAAAGTGAAATTTTCAAAAATCCAGAAAATTGGCTGAAAACGACTAAATATCAAGGTCTCATTGGGCGAATCGCTCTGGAACTGAAATCGGAACGCTCACTGACATTTCCCCTATCTGAAAGTCTGATAAACGTTGGAAAAATGACTAAGTCCAAAAAAAAAATTTTTTCAACTTTTTTCAATTTTACCCCCGTGGGATATATATTCTACCCACACACATTTGGAACTCTCCTGGGGTACCCTCACACATATTATTCCCTCATTTAGTGGATATTTTCACAAAAAAGTGAAATTTTCAAAAATCCAGAAAATTGGCTGAAAACGACTAAATATCAAGGTCTCATTGGGTGAATCGCTCTGGAACTGAAATCGGAACGCTCACTGACATTTCCCCTATCTGAAAGTCTGATAAACGTTGGAAAAATGACTAAGTCCAAAAAAAAATTTTTTTCAACTTTTTTCAATTTTACCCCCGTGGGATATATATTCTACCCACACACATTTGGAACTCTCCTGGGGTACCCTCACACATATTATTCCCTCATTTAGTGGATATTTTCACAAAAAAGTGAAATTTTCAAAAATCCAGAAAATTGGCTGAAAACGACTAAATATCAAGGTCTCATTGGGTGAATCGCTCTGGAACTGAAATCGGAACGCTCACTGACATTTCCCCTATCTGAAAGTCTGATAAACGTTGGAAAAATGACTATGTCTAAAAAAACAAATTTTTCAACTTTTTTCAATTTTACCCCCGTGGGATATATATTCTACCCACACACATTTGGAACTCTCCTGGGGTACCCTCACACATATTATTCCCTCATTTAGTGGATATTTTCACAAAAAAGTGAAATTTTCAAAAATCCAGAAAATTGGCTGAAAACGACTAAATATCAAGGTCTCATTGGGCGAATCGCTCTGGAACTGAAATCGGAACGCTCACTGACATTTCCCCTATCTGAAAGTCTGATAAACGTTGGAAAAATGACTAAGTCCAAAAAAAAATTTTTTTCAACTTTTTTCAATTTTACAGCCGTGGGATATATATTCTACCCACACACATTTGGAACTCTCCTGGGTTACCCTCACACATATTATTCCCTCATTTAGTGGATATTTTCACAAAAAAGTGAAATTTTCAAAAATCAAGAAAATTGGCTGAAAACGACTAAATATCAAGGTCTCATTGGGCGAATCGCTCTGGAACTGAAATCGGAAAATTCACTGACATTTGACCTATCTGAAAGTCTGATAAACGACGGAAAAATGACTGTCTAAAAAAACAAATTTTTCAACTTTTTTCAATTTTACCCCCGTGGGATATATATTCTACCCACACACATTTGGAACTCTCGTGGGTTACCCTCACACATATTATTCCCTCATTTAGTGGATATTTTCACAAAAAAGTGAAATTTTCAAAAATCCAGAAAATTGGCTGAAAACGACTAAATATCAAGGAATCATTGGGCGAATCGCTCTGGAACTGAAATCGGAACGCTCACTGACATTTCCCCTATCTGAAAGTCTGATAAACGTTGGAAAAATGACTAAGTCCAAAAAAAAAATTTTTTCAACTTTTTTCAATTTTACCCCCGTGGGATATATATTCTACCCACACACATTTGGAACTCTCCTGGGGTACCCTCAGACATATTATTCCCTCATTTAGTGGATATTTTCACAAAAAAGTGAAATTTTCAAAAATCCAGAAAATTGGCTGAAAACGACTAAATATCAAGGTCTCATTGGGCGATTCGCTCTGGAACTGAAATCGGAACGCTCACTGACATTTCCCCTATCTGAAAGTCTGATAAACATTGGAAAAATGACTAAGTCCAAAAAAAAATTTTTTTCAACTTTTTTCAATTTTACCCCCGTGGGATATATATTCTACCCACACACATTTGGAACTCTCGTGGGTTACCCTCACACATATTATTCCCTCATTTAGTGGATATTTTCACAAAAAAGTGAAATTTTCAAAAATCCAGAAAATTGGCTGCAAACGACTAAATATCAAGGAATCATTGGGCGAATCGCTCTGGAACTGAAATCGGAACGCTCACTGACATTTCCCCTATCTGAAAGTCTGATGAACATTGGAAAAATGACTAAGTCCAAAAAAAAATTTTTTTCAACTTTTTTCAATTTTACCCCCGTGGGATATATATTCTACCCACACACATTTGGAACTCTCGTGGGTTACCCTCACACATATTATTCCCTCATTTAGTGGATATTTTCACAAAAAAGTGAAATTTTCAAAAATCCAGAAAATTGGCTGAAAACGACTAAATATCAAGGTCTCATTGGGCAAATCGCTCTGGAACTGAAATCGGAACGCTCACTGACATTTCCCCTATCTGAAAGTCTGATAAACGTTGGAAAAATGACTAAGTCCAAAAAAAAATTTTTTTAAATTTTTTCAATTTTACCCCCGTGGGATATATATTCTACCCACACACATTTGGAACTCTCCTGGGGTACCCTCACACATATTATTCCCTCATTTAGTGGATATTTTCACAAAAAAGTGAAATTTTCAAAAATCCAGAAAATTGGCTGAAAACGACTAAATATCAAGGTCTCATTGGGCGAATCGCTCTGGAACTGAAATCGGAACGCTCACTGACATTTCCCCTATCTGAAAGTCTGATAAACGTTGGAAAAATGACTAAGTCCAAAAAAAAAATTTTTTCAACTTTTTTCAATTTTACCCCCGTGGGATATATATTCTACCCACACACATTTGGAACTCTCCTGGGGTACCCTCACACATATTATTCCCTCATTTAGTGGATATTTTAACAAAAAAGTGAAATTTTCAAAAATCCAGAAAATTGGCTGAAAACGACTAAATATCAAGGTCTCATTGGGCGAATCGCTCTGGAACTGAAATCGGAACGCTCACTGACATTTCCCCTATCTGAAAGTCTGATAAACGTTGGAAAAATGACTAAGTCCAAAAAAAAATTTTTTTCAACTTTTTTCAATTTTACAGCCGTGGGATATATATTCTACCCACACACATTTGGAACTCTCCTGGGTTACCCTCACACATATTATTCCCTCATTTAGTGGATATTTTCACAAAAAAGTGAAATTTTCAAAAATCAAGAAAATTGGCTGAAAACGACTAAATATCAAGGTCTCATTGGGCGAATCGCTCTGGAACTGAAATCGGAACATTCACTGACATTTGACCTATCTGAAAGTCTGATAAACGACGGAAAAATGACTATGTCTAAAAAAACAAATTTTTAAACTTTTTTCAATTTTACCCCCGTGGGATATATATTCTACCCACACACATTTGGAACTCTCCTGGGGTACCCTCAGACATATTATTCCCTCATTTAGTGGATATTTTCACAAAAAAGTGAAATTTTCAAAAATCCAGAAAATTGGCTGAAAACGACTAAATATCAAGGTCTCATTGGGCGATTCGCTCTGGAACTGAAATCGGAACGCTCACTGACATTTCCCCTATCTGAAAGTCTGATAAACATTGGAAAAATGACTAAGTCCAAAAAAAAATTTTTTTCAACTTTTTTCAATTTTACCCCCGTGGGATATATATTCTACCCACACACATTTGGAACTCTCGTGGGTTACCCTCACACATATTATTCCCTCATTTAGTGGATATTTTCACAAAAAAGTGAAATTTTCAAAAATCCAGAAAATTGGCTGCAAACGACTAAATATCAAGGAATCATTGGGCGAATCGCTCTGGAACTGAAATCGGAACGCTCACTGACATTTCCCCTATCTGAAAGTCTGATAAACATTGGAAAAATGACTAAGTCCAAAAAAAAATTTTTTTCAACTTTTTTCAATTTTACCCCCGTGGGATATATATTCTACCCACACACATTTGGAACTCTCGTGGGTTACCCTCACACATATTATTCCCTCATTTAGTGGATATTTTCACAAAAAAGTGAAATTTTCAAAAATCCAGAAAATTGGCTGAAAACGACTAAATATCAAGGTCTCATTGGGCAAATCGCTCTGGAACTGAAATCGGAACGCTCACTGACATTTCCCCTATCTGAAAGTCTGATAAACGTTGGAAAAATGACTAAGTCCAAAAAAAAATTTTTTTAAATTTTTTCAATTTTACCCCCGTGGGATATATATTCTACCCACACACATTTGGAACTCTCCTGGGGTACCCTCACACATATTATTCCCTCATTTAGTGGATATTTTCACAAAAAAGTGAAATTTTCAAAAATCCAGAAAATTGGCTGAAAACGACTAAATATCAAGGTCTCATTGGGCGAATCGCTCTGGAACTGAAATCGGAACGCTCACTGACATTTCCCCTATCTGAAAGTCTGATAAACGTTGGAAAAATGACTAAGTCCAAAAAAAAAATTTTTTCAACTTTTTTCAATTTTACCCCCGTGGGATATATATTCTACCCACACACATTTGGAACTCTCCTGGGGTACCCTCACACATATTATTCCCTCATTTAGTGGATATTTTCACAAAAAAGTGAAATTTTCAAAAATCCAGAAAATTGGCTGAAAACGACTAAATATCAAGGTCTCATTGGGTGAATCGCTCTGGAACTGAAATCGGAACGCTCACTGACATTTCCCCTATCTGAAAGTCTGATAAACGTTGGAAAAATGACTAAGTCCAAAAAAAAATTTTTTTCAACTTTTTTCAATTTTACCCCCGTGGGATATATATTCTACCCACACACATTTGGAACTCTCCTGGGGTACCCTCACACATATTATTCCCTCATTTAGTGGATATTTTCACAAAAAAGTGAAATTTTCAAAAATCCAGAAAATTGGCTGAAAACGACTAAATATCAAGGTCTCATTGGGTGAATCGCTCTGGAACTGAAATCGGAACGCTCACTGACATTTCCCCTATCTGAAAGTCTGATAAACGTTGGAAAAATGACTATGTCTAAAAAAACAAATTTTTCAACTTTTTTCAATTTTACCCCCGTGGGATATATATTCTACCCACACACATTTGGAACTCTCCTGGGGTACCCTCACACATATTATTCCCTCATTTAGTGGATATTTTCACAAAAAAGTGAAATTTTCAAAAATCCAGAAAATTGGCTGAAAACGACTAAATATCAAGGTCTCATTGGGCGAATCGCTCTGGAACTGAAATCGGAACGCTCACTGACATTTCCCCTATCTGAAAGTCTGATAAACGTTGGAAAAATGACTAAGTCCAAAAAAAAATTTTTTTCAACTTTTTTCAATTTTACAGCCGTGGGATATATATTCTACCCACACACATTTGGAACTCTCCTGGGTTACCCTCACACATATTATTCCCTCATTTAGTGGATATTTTCACAAAAAAGTGAAATTTTCAAAAATCAAGAAAATTGGCTGAAAACGACTAAATATCAAGGTCTCATTGGGCGAATCGCTCTGGAACTGAAATCGGAAAATTCACTGACATTTGACCTATCTGAAAGTCTGATAAACGACGGAAAAATGACTGTCTAAAAAAACAAATTTTTCAACTTTTTTCAATTTTACCCCCGTGGGATATATATTCTACCCACACACATTTGGAACTCTCGTGGGTTACCCTCACACATATTATTCCCTCATTTAGTGGATATTTTCACAAAAAAGTGAAATTTTCAAAAATCCAGAAAATTGGCTGAAAACGACTAAATATCAAGGAATCATTGGGCGAATCGCTCTGGAACTGAAATCGGAACGCTCACTGACATTTCCCCTATCTGAAAGTCTGATAAACGTTGGAAAAATGACTAAGTCCAAAAAAAAATTTTTTTCAACTTTTTTCAATTTTACAGCCGTGGGATATATATTCTACCCACACACATTTGGAACTCTCCTGGGTTACCCTCACACATATTATTCCCTCATTTAGTGGATATTTTCACAAAAAAGTGAAATTTTCAAAAATCAAGAAAATTGGCTGAAAACGACTAAATATCAAGGTCTCATTGGGCGAATCGCTCTGGAACTGAAATCGGAAAATTCACTGACATTTGACCTATCTGAAAGTCTGTTAAACGACGGAAAAATGACTATGTCTAAAAAAACAAATTTTTCAACTTTTTTCAATTTTACCCCCGTGGGATATATATTCTACCCACACACATTTGGAACTCTCGTGGGTTACCCTCACACATATTATTCCCTCATTTAGTGGATATTTTCACAAAAAAGTGAAATTTTCAAAAATCCAGAAAATTGGCTGCAAACGACTAAATATCAAGGAATCATTGGGCGAATCGCTCTGGAACTGAAATCGGAACGCTCACTGACATTTCCCCTATCTGAAAGTCTGATAAACATTGGAAAAATGACTAAGTCCAAAAAAAAATTTTTTTCAACTTTTTTCAATTTTACCCCCGTGGGATATATATTCTACCCACACACATTTGGAACTCTCGTGGGTTACCCTCACACATATTATTCCCTCATTTAGTGGATATTTTCACAAAAAAGTGAAATTTTCAAAAATCCAGAAAATTGGCTGAAAACGACTAAATATCAAGGTCTCATTGGGCAAATCGCTCTGGAACTGAAATCGGAACGCTCACTGACATTTCCCCTATCTGAAAGTCTGATAAACGTTGGAAAAATGACTAAGTCCAAAAAAAAATTTTTTTAAATTTTTTCAATTTTACCCCCGTGGGATATATATTCTACCCTCACACATTTGGAACTCTCCTGGGGTACCCTCACACATATTATTCCCTCATTTAGTGGATATTTTCACAAAAAAGTGAAATTTTCAAAAATCCAGAAAATTGGCTGAAAACGACTAAATATCAAGGTCTCATTGGGCGAATCGCTCTGGAACTGAAATCGGAACGCTCACTGACATTTCCCCTATCTGAAAGTCTGATAAACGTTGGAAAAATGACTAAGTCCAAAAAAAAAATTTTTTCAACTTTTTTCAATTTTACCCCCGTGGGATATATATTCTACCCACACACATTTGGAACTCTCCTGGGGTACCCTCACACATATTATTCCCTCATTTAGTGGATATTTTCACAAAAAAGTGAAATTTTCAAAAATCCAGAAAATTCGCTGAAAACGACTAAATATCAAGGTCTCATTGGGCGAATCGCTCTGGAACTGAAATCGGAACGCTCACTGACATTTCCCCTATCTGAAAGTCTGATAAACGTTGGAAAAATGACTAAGTCCAAAAAAAAATTTTTTTCAACTTTTTTCAATTTTACCCCCGTGGGATATATATTCTACCCACACACATTTGGAACTCTCCTGGGGTACCCTCACACATATTATTCCCTCATTTAGTGGATATTTTCACAAAAAAGTGAAATTTTCAAAAATCCAGAAAATTGGCTGAAAACGACTAAATATCAAGGTCTCATTGGGCGAATCGCTCTGGAACTGAAATCGGAACGCTCACTGACATTTCCCCTATCTGAAAGTCTGATAAACGTTGGAAAAATGACTAAGTCCAAAAAAAAATTTTTTTCAACTTTTTTCAATTTTACAGCCGTGGGATATATATTCTACCCACACACATTTGGAACTCTCCTGGGTTACCCTCACACATATTATTCCCTCATTTAGTGGATATTTTCACAAAAAAGTGAAATTTTCAAAAATCAAGAAAATTGGCTGAAAACGACTAAATATCAAGGTCTCATTGGGCGAATCGCTCTGGAACTGAAATCGGAAAATTCACTGACATTTGACCTATCTGAAAGTCTGATAAACGACGGAAAAATGACTATGTCTAAAAAAACAAATTTTTCAACTTTTTTCAATTTTACCCCCGTGGGATATATATTCTACCCACACACATTTGGAACTCTCGTGGGTTACCCTCACACATATTATTCCCTCATTTAGTGGATATTTTCACAAAAAAGTGAAATTTTCAAAAATCCAGAAAATTGGCTGAAAACGACTAAATATCAAGGAATCATTGGGCGAATCGCTCTGGAACTGAAATCGGAACGCTCACTGACATTTCCCCTATCTGAAAGTCTGATAAACGTTGGAAAAATGACTAAGTCCAAAAAAAAATTTTTTTCAACTTTTTTCAATTTTACAGCCGTGGGATATATATTCTACCCACACACATTTGGAACTCTCCTGGGTTACCCTCACACATATTATTCCCTCATTTAGTGGATATTTTCACAAAAAAGTGAAATTTTCAAAAATCAAGAAAATTGGCTGAAAACGACTAAATATCAAGGTCTCATTGGGCGAATCGCTCTGGAACTGAAATCGGAAAATTCACTGACATTTGACCTATCTGAAAGTCTGTTAAACGACGGAAAAATGACTATGTCTAAAAAAACAAATTTTTCAACTTTTTTCAATTTTACCCCCGTGGGATATATATTCTACCCACACACATTTGGAACTCTCGTGGGTTACCCTCACACATATTATTCCCTCATTTAGTGGATATTTTCACAAAAAAGTGAAATTTTCAAAAATCCAGAAAATTGGCTGAAAACGACTAAATATCAAGGTCTCATTGGGTGAATCGCTCTGGAACTGAAATCGGAACGCTCACTGACATTTCCCCTATCTGAAAGTCTGATAAACGTTGGAAAAATGACTATGTCTAAAAAAACAAATTTTTCAACTTTTTTCAATTTTACCCCCGTGGGATATATATTCTACCCACACACATTTGGAACTCTCCTGGGGTACCCTCACACATATTATTCCCTCATTTAGTGGATATTTTCACAAAAAAGTGAAATTTTCAAAAATCCAGAAAATTGGCTGAAAACGACTAAATATCAAGGTCTCATTGGGCGAATCGCTCTGGAACTGAAATCGGAACGCTCACTGACATTTCCCCTATCTGAAAGTCTGATAAACGTTGGAAAAATGACTAAGTCCAAAAAAAAATTTTTTTCAACTTTTTTCAATTTTACCCCCGTGGGATATATATTCTACCCACACACATTTGGAACTCTCGTGGGTTACCCTCACACATATTATTCCCTCATTTAGTGGATATTTTCACAAAAAAGTGAAATTTTCAAAAATCCAGAAAATTGGCTGCAAACGACTAAATATCAAGGAATCATTGGGCGAATCGCTCTGGAACTGAAATCGGAACGCTCACTGACATTTCCCCTATCTGAAAGTCTGATAAACATTGGAAAAATGACTAAGTCCAAAAAAAAATTTTTTTCAACTTTTTTCAATTTTACCCCCGTGGGATATATATTCTACCCACACACATTTGGAACTCTCGTGGGTTACCCTCACACATATTATTCCCTCATTTAGTGGATATTTTCACAAAAAAGTGAAATTTTCAAAAATCCAGAAAATTGGCTGAAAACGACTAAATATCAAGGTCTCATTGGGCAAATCGCTCTGGAACTGAAATCGGAACGCTCACTGACATTTCCCCTATCTGAAAGTCTGATAAACGTTGGAAAAATGACTAAGTCCAAAAAAAAATTTTTTTAAATTTTTTCAATTTTACCCCCGTGGGATATATATTCTACCCACACACATTTGGAACTCTCCTGGGGTACCCTCACACATATTATTCCCTCATTTAGTGGATATTTTCACAAAAAAGTGAAATTTTCAAAAATCCAGAAAATTGGCTGAAAACGACTAAATATCAAGGTCTCATTGGGCGAATCGCTCTGGAACTGAAATCGGAACGCTCACTGACATTTCCCCTATCTGAAAGTCTGATAAACGTTGGAAAAATGACTAAGTCCAAAAAAAAAATTTTTTCAACTTTTTTCAATTTTACCCCCGTGGGATATATATTCTACCCACACACATTTGGAACTCTCCTGGGGTACCCTCACACATATTATTCCCTCATTTAGTGGATATTTTCACAAAAAAGTGAAATTTTCAAAAATCCAGAAAATTGGCTGAAAACGACTAAATATCAAGGTCTCATTGGGTGAATCGCTCTGGAACTGAAATCGGAACGCTCACTGACATTTCCCCTATCTGAAAGTCTGATAAACGTTGGAAAAATGACTAAGTCCAAAAAAAAATTTTTTTCAACTTTTTTCAATTTTACCCCCGTGGGATATATATTCTACCCACACACATTTGGAACTCTCCTGGGGTACCCTCACACATATTATTCCCTCATTTAGTGGATATTTTCACAAAAAAGTGAAATTTTCAAAAATCCAGAAAATTGGCTGAAAACGACTAAATATCAAGGTCTCATTGGGTGAATCGCTCTGGAACTGAAATCGGAACGCTCACTGACATTTCCCCTATCTGAAAGTCTGATAAACGTTGGAAAAATGACTAAGTCCAAAAAAAAAATTTTTTCAACTTTTTTCAATTTTACCCCCGTGGGATATATATTCTACCCACACACATTTGGAACTCTCCTGGGGTACCCTCACACATATTATTCCCTCATTTAGTGGATATTTTCACAAAAAAGTGAAATTTTCAAAAATCCAGAAAATTCGCTGAAAACGACTAAATATCAAGGTCTCATTGGGCGAATCGCTCTGGAACTGAAATCGGAACGCTCACTGACATTTCCCCTATCTGAAAGTCTGATAAACGTTGGAAAAATGACTAAGTCCAAAAAAAAATTTTTTTCAACTTTTTTCAATTTTACCCCCGTGGGATATATATTCTACCCACACACATTTGGAACTCTCCTGGGGTACCCTCACACATATTATTCCCTCATTTAGTGGATATTTTCACAAAAAAGTGAAATTTTCAAAAATCCAGAAAATTGGCTGAAAACGACTAAATATCAAGGTCTCATTGGGTGAATCGCTCTGGAACTGAAATCGGAACGCTCACTGACATTTCCCCTATCTGAAAGTCTGATAAACGTTGGAAAAATGACTATGTCTAAAAAAACAAATTTTTCAACTTTTTTCAATTTTACCCCCGTGGGATATATATTCTACCCACACACATTTGGAACTCTCCTGGGGTACCCTCACACATATTATTCCCTCATTTAGTGGATATTTTCACAAAAAAGTGAAATTTTCAAAAATCCAGAAAATTGGCTGAAAACGACTAAATATCAAGGTCTCATTGGGCGAATCGCTCTGGAACTGAAATCGGAACGCTCACTGACATTTCCCCTATCTGAAAGTCTGATAAACGTTGGAAAAATGACTAAGTCCAAAAAAAAATTTTTTTCAACTTTTTTCAATTTTACAGCCGTGGGATATATATTCTACCCACACACATTTGGAACTCTCCTGGGTTACCCTCACACATATTATTCCCTCATTTAGTGGATATTTTCACAAAAAAGTGAAATTTTCAAAAATCAAGAAAATTGGCTGAAAACGACTAAATATCAAGGTCTCATTGGGCGAATCGCTCTGGAACTGAAATCGGAACGCTCACTGACATTTCCCCTATCTGAAAGTCTGATAAACGTTGGAAAAATGACTAAGTCCAAAAAAAAAATTTTTTCAACTTTTTTCAATTTTACCCCCGTGGGATATATATTCTACCCACACACATTTGGAACTCTCCTGGGGTACCCTCACACATATTATTCCCTCATTTAGTGGATATTTTCACAAAAAAGTGAAATTTTCAAAAATCCAGAAAATTGGCTGAAAACGACTAAATATCAAGGTCTCATTGGGTGAATCGCTCTGGAACTGAAATCGGAACGCTCACTGACATTTCCCCTATCTGAAAGTCTGATAAACGTTGGAAAAATGACTAAGTCCAAAAAAAAATTTTTTTCAACTTTTTTCAATTTTACCCCCGTGGGATATATATTCTACCCACACACATTTGGAACTCTCCTGGGGTACCCTCACACATATTATTCCCTCATTTAGTGGATATTTTCACAAAAAAGTGAAATTTTCAAAAATCCAGAAAATTGGCTGAAAACGACTAAATATCAAGGTCTCATTGGGTGAATCGCTCTGGAACTGAAATCGGAACGCTCACTGACATTTCCCCTATCTGAAAGTCTGATAAACGTTGGAAAAATGACTAAGTCCAAAAAAAAAATTTTTTCAACTTTTTTCAATTTTACCCCCGTGGGATATATATTCTACCCACACACATTTGGAACTCTCCTGGGGTACCCTCACACATATTATTCCCTCATTTAGTGGATATTTTCACAAAAAAGTGAAATTTTCAAAAATCCAGAAAATTCGCTGAAAACGACTAAATATCAAGGTCTCATTGGGCGAATCGCTCTGGAACTGAAATCGGAACGCTCACTGACATTTCCCCTATCTGAAAGTCTGATAAACGTTGGAAAAATGACTAAGTCCAAAAAAAAATTTTTTTCAACTTTTTTCAATTTTACCCCCGTGGGATATATATTCTACCCACACACATTTGGAACTCTCCTGGGGTACCCTCACACATATTATTCCCTCATTTAGTGGATATTTTCACAAAAAAGTGAAATTTTCAAAAATCCAGAAAATTGGCTGAAAACGACTAAATATCAAGGTCTCATTGGGTGAATCGCTCTGGAACTGAAATCGGAACGCTCACTGACATTTCCCCTATCTGAAAGTCTGATAAACGTTGGAAAAATGACTATGTCTAAAAAAACAAATTTTTCAACTTTTTTCAATTTTACCCCCGTGGGATATATATTCTACCCACACACATTTGGAACTCTCCTGGGGTACCCTCACACATATTATTCCCTCATTTAGTGGATATTTTCACAAAAAAGTGAAATTTTCAAAAATCCAGAAAATTGGCTGAAAACGACTAAATATCAAGGTCTCATTGGGCGAATCGCTCTGGAACTGAAATCGGAACGCTCACTGACATTTCCCCTATCTGAAAGTCTGATAAACGTTGGAAAAATGACTAAGTCCAAAAAAAAATTTTTTTCAACTTTTTTCAATTTTACAGCCGTGGGATATATATTCTACCCACACACATTTGGAACTCTCCTGGGTTACCCTCACACATATTATTCCCTCATTTAGTGGATATTTTCACAAAAAAGTGAAATTTTCAAAAATCAAGAAAATTGGCTGAAAACGACTAAATATCAAGGTCTCATTGGGCGAATCGCTCTGGAACTGAAATCGGAAAATTCACTGACATTTGACCTATCTGAAAGTCTGATAAACGACGGAAAAATGACTATGTCTAAAAAAACAAATTTTTCAACTTTTTTCAATTTTACCCCCGTGGGATATATATTCTACCCACACACATTTGGAACTCTCGTGGGTTACCCTCACACATATTATTCCCTCATTTAGTGGATATTTTCACAAAAAAGTGAAATTTTCAAAAATCCAGAAAATTGGCTGAAAACGACTAAATATCAAGGAATCATTGGGCGAATCGCTCTGGAACTGAAATCGGAACGCTCACTGACATTTCCCCTATCTGAAAGTCTGATAAACGTTGGAAAAATGACTAAGTCCAAAAAAAAATTTTTTTCAACTTTTTTCAATTTTACAGCCGTGGGATATATATTCTACCCACACACATTTGGAACTCTCCTGGGTTACCCTCACACATATTATTCCCTCATTTAGTGGATATTTTCACAAAAAAGTGAAATTTTCAAAAATCAAGAAAATTGGCTGAAAACGACTAAATATCAAGGTCTCATTGGGCGAATCGCTCTGGAACTGAAATCGGAAAATTCACTGACATTTGACCTATCTGAAAGTCTGTTAAACGACGGAAAAATGACTATGTCTAAAAAAACAAATTTTTCAACTTTTTTCAATTTTACCCCCGTGGGATATATATTCTACCCACACACATTTGGAACTCTCGTGGGTTACCCTCACACATATTATTCCCTCATTTAGTGGATATTTTCACAAAAAAGTGAAATTTTCAAAAATCCAGAAAATTGGCTGAAAACGACTAAATATCAAGGAATCATTGGGCGAATCGTTCTGGAACTGAAATCGGAACGCTCACTGACATTTCCCCTATCTGAAAGTCTGATAAACGTTGGAAAAATGACTAAGTCCAAAAAAAAATTTTTTTCAACTTTTTTTAATTTTACCCCCGTGGGATATATATTCTACCCACACACATTTGGAACTCTCCTGGGGTACCCTCACACATATTATTCCCTCATTTAGTGGATATTTTCACAAAAAAGTGAAATTTTCAAAAATCCAGAAAATTGGCTGAAAACGAATAAATATCAAGGTCTCATTGGGTGAATCGCTCTGGAACTGAAATCGGAATGCTCACTGACATTTCCCCTATCTGAAAGTCTGATAAACGTTGGAAAAATGACTAAGTCCAAAAAAAAATTTTTTTCAACTTTTTTCAATTTTACAGCCGTGGGATATATATTCTACCCACACACATTTGGAACTCTCCTGGGGTACCCTCACACATATTATTCCCTCATTTAGTGGATATTTTCACAAAAAAGTGAAATTTTCAAAAATCCAGAAAATTGGCTGAAAACGACTAAATATCAAGGTCTCATTGGGCGAATCGCTCTGGAACTGAAATCGGAACGCTCACTGACATTTCCCCTATCTGAAAGTCTGATAAACGTTGGAAAAATGACTAAGTCCAAAAAAAAATTTTTTTCAACTTTTTTCAATTTTACAGCCGTGGGATATATATTCTACCCACACACATTTGGAACTCTCCTGGGTTACCCTCACACATATTATTCCCTCATTTAGTGGATATTTTCACAAAAAAGTGAAATTTTCAAAAATCCAGAAAATTGGCTGAAAACGACTAAATATCAAGGAATCATTGGGCGAATCGCTCTGGAACTGAAATCGGAACGCTCACTGACATTTCCCCTATCTGAAAGTCTGATAAACGTTGGAAAAATGACTAAGTCCAAAAAAAAATTTTTTTCAACTTTTTTCAATTTTACCCCCGTGGGATATATATTCTACCCACACACATTTGGAACTCTCGTGGGTTACCCTCACACATATTATTCCCTCATTTAGTGGATATTTTCACAAAAAAGTGAAATTTTCAAAAATCCAGAAAATTGGCTGAAAACGACTAAATATCAAGGTCTCATTGGGCAAATCGCTCTGGAACTGAAATCGGAACGCTCACTGGCATTTCCCCTATCTGAAAGTCTGATAAACGACGGAAAAATGACTATGTCTAAAAAAACAAATTTTTCAACTTTTTTCAATTTTACCCCCGTGGGATATATATTCTACCCACACACATTTGGAACTCTCCTGGGGTACCCTCACACATATTATTCCCTCATTTAGTGGATATTTTCACAAAAAAGTGAAATTTTCAAAAATCCAGAAAATTGGCTGAAAACGACTAAATATCAAGGAATCATTGGGCGAATCGCTCTGGAACTGAAATCGGAACGCTCACTGACATTTCCCCTATCTGAAAGTCTGATAAACATTGGAAAAATGACTAAGTCCAAAAAAAAATTTTTTTCAACTTTTTTCAATTTTACCCCCGTGGGATATATATTCTACCCACACACATTTGGAACTCACACACATTTGGAACTCTCGTGGGTTACCCTCACACATATTATTCCCTCATTTAGTGGATATTTTCACAAAAAAGTGAAATTTTCAAAAATCCAGAAAATTGGCTGAAAACGACTAAATATCAAGGAATCATTGGGCGAATCGCTCTGGAACTGAAATCGGAACGCTCACTGACATTTCCCCTATCTGAAAGTCTGATAAACGTTGGAAAAATGACTAAGTCCAAAAAAAAATTTTTTTCAACTTTTTTCAATTTTACCCCCGTGGGATATATATTCTACCCACACACATTTGGAACTCTCGTGGGTTACCCTCACACATATTATTCCCTCATTTAGTGGATATTTTCACAAAAAAGTGAAATTTTCAAAAATCCAGAAAATTGGCTGAAAACGAGTAAATATCAAGGTCTCATTGGGCAAATCGCTCTGGAACTGAAATCGGAACGCTCACTGACATTTCCCCTATCTGAAAGTCTGATAAACGTTGGAAAAATGACTAAGTCCAAAAAAAAATTTTTTTCAACTTTTTTCAATTTTACAGCCGTGGGATATATATTCTACCCACACACATTTGGAACTCTCCTGGGTTACCCTCACACATATTATTCCCTCATTTAGTGGATATTTTCACAAAAAAGTGAAATTTTCAAAAATCAAGAAAATTGGCTGAAAACGACTAAATATCAAGGTCTCATTGGGCAAATCGCTCTGGAACTGAAATCGGAACGCTCACTGACATTTCCCCTATCTGAAAGTCTGATAAACGTTGGAAAAATGACTAAGTCCAAAAAAAAAATTTTTTCAACTTTTTTCAATTTTACCCCCGTGGGATATATATTCTACCCACACACATTTGGAACTCTCCTGGGGTACCCTCACACATATTATTCCCTCATTTAGTGGATATTTTCACAAAAAAGTGAAATTTTCAAAAATCCAGAAAATTGGCTGAAAACGACTAAATATCAAGGTCTCATTGGGCGAATCGCTCTGGAACTGAAATCGGAACGCTCACTGACATTTCCCCTATCTGAAAGTCTGATAAACGTTGGAAAAATGACTAAGTCCAAAAAAAAATTTTTTTCAACTTTTTTCAATTTTACAGCCGTGGGATATATATTCTACCCACACACATTTGGAACTCTCCTGGGTTACCCTCACACATATTATTCCCTCATTTAGTGGATATTTTCACAAAAAAGTGAAATTTTCAAAAATCAAGAAAATTGGCTGAAAACGACTAAATATCAAGGTCTCATTGGGCGAATCGCTCTGGAACTGAAATCGGAACATTCACTGACATTTGACCTATCTGAAAGTCTGATAAACGACGGAAAAATGACTATGTCTAAAAAAACAAATTTTTCAACTTTTTTCAATTTTACCCCCGTGGGATATATATTCTACCCACACACATTTGGAACTCTCGTGGGTTACCCTCACACATATTATTCCCTCATTTAGTGGATATTTTCACAAAAAAGTGAAATTTTCAAAAATCCAGAAAATTGGCTGCAAACGACTAAATATCAAGGAATCATTGGGCGAATCGCTCTGGAACTGAAATTGGAACGCTCACTGACATTTCCCCTATCTGAAAGTCTGATAAACATTGGAAAAATGACTAAGTCCAAAAAAAAATTTTTTTCAACTTTTTTCAATTTTACCCCCGTGGGATATATATTCTACCCACACACATTTGGAACTCTCGTGGGTTACCCTCACACATATTATTCCCTCATTTAGTGGATATTTTCACAAAAAAGTGAAATTTTCAAAAATCCAGAAAATTGGCTGAAAACGACTAAATATCAAGGTCTCATTGGGCAAATCGCTCTGGAACTGAAATCGGAACGCTCACTGACATTTCCCCTATCTGAAAGTCTGATAAACGTTGGAAAAATGACTAAGTCCAAAAAAAAATTTTTTTAAATTTTTTCAATTTTACCCCCGTGGGATATATATTCTACCCACACACATTTGGAACTCTCCTGGGGTACCCTCACACATATTATTCCCTCATTTAGTGGATATTTTCACAAAAAAGTGAAATTTTCAAAAATCCAGAAAATTGGCTGAAAACGACTAAATATCAAGGTCTCATTGGGCGAATCGCTCTGGAACTGAAATCGGAACGCTCACTGACATTTCCCCTATCTGAAAGTCTGATAAACGTTGGAAAAATGACTAAGTCCAAAAAAAAAATTTTTTCAACTTTTTTCAATTTTACCCCCGTGGGATATATATTCTACCCACACACATTTGGAACTCTCCTGGGGTACCCTCACACATATTATTCCCTCATTTAGTGGATATTTTCACAAAAAAGTGAAATTTTCAAAAATCCAGAAAATTGGCTGAAAACGACTAAATATCAAGGTCTCATTGGGCGAATCGCTCTGGAACTGAAATCAGAACGCTCACTGACATTTCCCCTATCTGAAAGTCTGATAAACGTTGGAAAAATGACTAAGTCCAAAAAAAAATTTTTTTCAACTTTTTTCAATTTTACCCCCGTGGGATATATATTCTACCCACACACATTTGGAACTCTCCTGGGGTACCCTCACACATATTATTCCCTCATTTAGTGGATATTTTCACAAAAAAGTGAAATTTTCAAAAATCCAGAAAATTGGCTGAAAACGACTAAATATCAAGGTCTCATTGGGTGAATCGCTCTGGAACTGAAATCGGAACGCTCACTGACATTTCCCCTATCTGAAAGTCTGATAAACGTTGGAAAAATGACTATGTCTAAAAAAACAAATTTTTCAACTTTTTTCAATTTTACCCCCGTGGGATATATATTCTACCCACACACATTTGGAACTCTCCTGGGGTACCCTCACACATATTATTCCCTCATTTAGTGGATATTTTCACAAAAAAGTGAAATTTTCAAAAATCCAGAAAATTGGCTGAAAACGACTAAATATCAAGGTCTCATTGGGCGAATCGCTCTGGAACTGAAATCGGAACGCTCACTGACATTTCCCCTATCTGAAAGTCTGATAAACGTTGGAAAAATGACTAAGTCCAAAAAAAAAATTTTTTCAACTTTTTTCAATTTTACCCCCGTGGGATATATATTCTACCCACACACATTTGGAACTCTCCTGGGGTACCCTCACACATATTATTCCCTCATTTAGTGGATATTTTCACAAAAAAGTGAAATTTTCAAAAATCCAGAAAATTGGCTGAAAACGACTAAATATCAAGGTCTCATTGGGCGAATCGCTCTGGAACTGAAATCAGAACGCTCTCTGACATTTCCCCTATCTGAAAGTCTGATAAACGTTGGAAAAATGACTAAGTCCAAAAAAAAATTTTTTTAAACTTTTTTCAATTTTACCCCCGTGGGATATATATTCTACCCACACACATTTGGAACTCTCCTGGGGTACCCTCACACATATTATTCCCTCATTTAGTGGATATTTTCACAAAAAAGTGAAATTTTCAAAAATCCAGAAAATTGGCTGAAAACGACTAAATATCAAGGTCTCATTGGGTGAATCGCTCTGGAACTGAAATCGGAACGCTCACTGACATTTCCCCTATCTGAAAGTCTGATAAACGTTGGAAAAATGACTATGTCTAAAAAAACAAATTTTTCAACTTTTTTCAATTTTACCCCCGTGGGATATATATTCTACCCACACACATTTGGAACTCTCCTGGGGTACCCTCACACATATTATTCCCTCATTTAGTGGATATTTTCACAAAAAAGTGAAATTTTCAAAAATCCAGAAAATTGGCTGAAAACGACTAAATATCAAGGTCTCATTGGGCGAATCGCTCTGGAACTGAAATCGGAACGCTCACTGACATTTCCCCTATCTGAAAGTCTGATAAACATTGGAAAAATGACTAAGTCCAAAAAAAAATTTTTTTCAACTTTTTTCAATTTTACCCCCGTGGGATATATATTCTACCCACACACATTTGGAACTCTCCTGGGGTACCCTCACACATATTATTCCCTCATTTAGTGGATATTTTCACAAAAAAGTGAAATTTTCAAAAATCCAGAAAATTGGCTGAAAACGACTAAATATCAAGGTCTCATTGGGCGAATCGCTCTGGAACTGAAATCGGAACGCTCACTGACATTTCCCCTATCTGAAAGTCTGATAAACGTTGGAAAAATGACTAAGTCCAAAAAAAAATTTTTTTCAACTTTTTTCAATTTTACAGCCGTGGGATATATATTCTACCCACACACATTTGGAACTCTCCTGGGTTACCCTCACACATATTATTCCCTCATTTAGTGGATATTTTCACAAAAAAGTGAAATTTTCAAAAATCAAGAAAATTGGCTGAAAACGACTAAATATCAAGGTCTCATTGGGCGAATCGCTCTGGAACTGAAATCGGAACATTCACTGACATTTGACCTATCTGAAAGTCTGATAAACGACGGAAAAATGACTATGTCTAAAAAAACAAATTTTTCAACTTTTTTCAATTTTACCCCCGTGGGATATATATTCTACCCACACACATTTGGAACTCTCGTGGGTTACCCTCACACATATTATTCCCTCATTTAGTGGATATTTTCACAAAAAAGTGAAATTTTCAAAAATCCAGAAAATTGGCTGCAAACGACTAAATATCAAGGAATCATTGGGCGAATCGCTCTGGAACTGAAATCGGAACGCTCACTGACATTTCCCCTATCTGAAAGTCTGATAAACATTGGAAAAATGACTAAGTCCAAAAAAAAATTTTTTTCAACTTTTTTCAATTTTACCCCCGTGGGATATATATTCTACCCACACACATTTGGAACTCTCGTGGGTTACCCTCACACATATTATTCCCTCATTTAGTGGATATTTTCACAAAAAAGTGAAATTTTCAAAAATCCAGAAAATTGGCTGAAAACGACTAAATATCAAGGTCTCATTGGGCAAATCGCTCTGGAACTGAAATCGGAACGCTCACTGACATTTCCCCTATCTGAAAGTCTGATAAACGTTGGAAAAATGACTAAGTCCAAAAAAAAATTTTTTTACATTTTTTCAATTTTACCCCCGTGGGATATATATTCTACCCACACACATTTGGAACTCTCCTGGGGTACCCTCACACATATTATTCCCTCATTTAGTGGATATTTTCACAAAAAAGTGAAATTTTCAAAAATCCAGAAAATTGGCTGAAAACGACTAAATATCAAGGTCTCATTGGGCGAATCGCTCTGGAACTGAAATCGGAACGCTCACTGACATTTCCCCTATCTGAAAGTCTGATAAACATTGGAAAAATGACTAAGTCCAAAAAAAAATTTTTTTCAACTTTTTTCAATTTTACCCCCGTGGGATATATATTCTACCCACACACATTTGGAACTCTCCTGGGGTACCCTCACACATATTATTCCCTCATTTAGTGGATATTTTCACAAAAAAGTGAAATTTTCAAAAATCCAGAAAATTGGCTGAAAACGACTAAATATCAAGGTCTCATTGGGCGAATCGCTCTGGAACTGAAATCGGAACGCTCACTGACATTTCCCCTATCTGAAAGTCTGATAAACGTTGGAAAAATGACTAAGTCCAAAAAAAAATTTTTTTCAACTTTTTTCAATTTTACAGCCGTGGGATATATATTCTACCCACACACATTTGGAACTCTCCTGGGTTACCCTCACACATATTATTCCCTCATTTAGTGGATATTTTCACAAAAAAGTGAAATTTTCAAAAATCAAGAAAATTGGCTGAAAACGACTAAATATCAAGGTCTCATTGGGCGAATCGCTCTGGAACTGAAATCGGAACATTCACTGACATTTGACCTATCTGAAAGTCTGATAAACGACGGAAAAATGACTATGTCTAAAAAAACAAATTTTTCAACTTTTTTCAATTTTACCCCCGTGGGATATATATTCTACCCACACACATTTGGAACTCTCGTGGGTTACCCTCACACATATTATTCCCTCATTTAGTGGATATTTTCACAAAAAAGTGAAATTTTCAAAAATCCAGAAAATTGGCTGCAAACGACTAAATATCAAGGAATCATTGGGCGAATCGCTCTGGAACTGAAATCGGAACGCTCACTGACATTTCCCCTATCTGAAAGTCTGATAAACATTGGAAAAATGACTATGTCCAAAAAAAAATTTTTTTCAACTTTTTTCAATTTTACCCCCGTGGGATATATATTCTACCCACACACATTTGGAACTCTCGTGGGTTACCCTCACACATATTATTCCCTCATTTAGTGGATATTTTCACAAAAAAGTGAAATTTTCAAAAATCCAGAAAATTGGCTGAAAACGACTAAATATCAAGGTCTCATTGGGCAAATCGCTCTGGAACTGAAATCGGAACGCTCACTGACATTTCCCCTATCTGAAAGTCTGATAAACGTTGGAAAAATGACTAAGTCCAAAAAAAAATTTTTTTAAATTTTTTCAATTTTACCCCCGTGGGATATATATTCTACCCACACACATTTGGAACTCTCCTGGGGTACCCTCACACATATTATTCCCTCATTTAGTGGATATTTTCACAAAAAAGTGAAATTTTCAAAAATCCAGAAAATTGGCTGAAAACGACTAAATATCAAGGTCTCATTGGGCGAATCGCTCTGGAACTGAAATCGGAACGCTCACTGACATTTCCCCTATCTGAAAGTCTGATAAACGTTGGAAAAATGACTAAGTCCAAAAAAAAATTTTTTTAAACTTTTTTCAATTTTACCCCCGTGGGATATATATTCTACCCACACACATTTGGAACTCTCCTGGGGTACCCTCACACATATTATTCCCTCATTTAGTGGATATTTTCACAAAAAAGTGAAATTTTCAAAAATCCAGAAAATTGGCTGAAAACGACTAAATATCAAGGTCTCATTGGGTGAATCGCTCTGGAACTGAAATCGGAACGCTCACTGACATTTCCCCTATCTGAAAGTCTGATAAACGTTGGAAAAATGACTAAGTCCAAAAAAAAATTTTTTTAAACTTTTTTCAATTTTACCCCCGTGGGATATATATTCTACTCACACACATTTGGAACTCTCCTGGGGTACCCTCACACATATTATTCCCTCATTTAGTGGATATTTTCACAAAAAAGTGAAATTTTCAAAAATCCAGAAAATTGGCTGAAAACGACTAAATATCAAGGTCTCATTGGGTGAATCGCTCTGGAACTGAAATCGGAACGCTCACTGACATTTCCCCTATCTGAAAGTCTGATAAACGTTGGAAAAATGACTATGTCTAAAAAAACAAATTTTTCAACTTTTTTCAATTTTACCCCCGTGGGATATATATTCTACCCACACACATTTGGAACTCTCCTGAGGTACCCTCACACATATTATTCCCTCATTTAGTGGATATTTTCACAAAAAAGTGAAATTTTCAAAAATCCAGAAAATTGGCTGAAAACGACTAAATATCAAGGTCTCATTGGGCGAATCGCTCTGGAACTGAAATCGGAACGCTCACTGACATTTCCCCTATCTGAAAGTCTGATAAACATTGGAAAAATGACTAAGTCCAAAAAAAAATTTTTTTCAACTTTTTTCAATTTTACCCCCGTGGGATATATATTCTACCCACACACATTTGGAACTCTCCTGGGGTACCCTCACACATATTATTCCCTCATTTAGTGGATATTTTCACAAAAAAGTGAAATTTTCAAAAATCCAGAAAATTGGCTGAAAACGACTAAATATCAAGGTCTCATTGGGCGAATCGCTCTGGAACTGAAATCGGAACGCTCACTGACATTTCCCCTATCTGAAAGTCTGATAAACGTTGGAAAAATGACTAAGTCCAAAAAAAAATTTTTTTCAACTTTTTTCAATTTTACAGCCGTGGGATATATATTCTACCCACACACATTTGGAACTCTCCTGGGTTACCCTCACACATATTATTCCCTCATTTAGTGGATATTTTCACAAAAAAGTGAAATTTTCAAAAATCAAGAAAATTGGCTGAAAACGACTAAATATCAAGGTCTCATTGGGCGAATCGCTCTGGAACTGAAATCGGAACATTCACTGACATTTGACCTATCTGAAAGTCTGATAAACGACGGAAAAATGACTATGTCTAAAAAAACAAATTTTTCAACTTTTTTCAATTTTACCCCCGTGGGATATATATTCTACCCACACACATTTGGAACTCTCGTGGGTTACCCTCACACATATTATTCCCTCATTTAGTGGATATTTTCACAAAAAAGTGAAATTTTCAAAAATCAAGAAAATTGGCTGAAAACGACTAAATATCAAGGTCTCATTGGGCGAATCGCTCTGGAACTGAAATCGGAACATTCACTGACATTTGACCTATCTGAAAGTCTGATAAACGACGGAAAAATGACTATGTCTAAAAAAACAAATTTTTCAACTTTTTTCAATTTTACCCCCGTGGGATATATATTCTACCCACACACATTTGGAACTCTCGTGGGTTACCCTCACACATATTATTCCCTCATTTAGTGGATATTTTCACAAAAAAGTGAAATTTTCAAAAATCCAGAAAATTGGCTGCAAACGACTAAATATCAAGGAATCATTGGGCGAATCGCTCTGGAACTGAAATCGGAACGCTCACTGACATTTCCCCTATCTGAAAGTCTGATAAACATTGGAAAAATGACTAAGTCCAAAAAAAAATTTTTTTCAACTTTTTTCAATTTTACCCCCGTGGGATATATATTCTACCCACACACATTTGGAACTCTCGTGGGTTACCCTCACACATATTATTCCCTCATTTAGTGGATATTTTCACAAAAAAGTGAAATTTTCAAAAATCCAGAAAATTGGCTGAAAACGACTAAATATCAAGGTCTCATTGGGCAAATCGCTCTGGAACTGAAATCGGAACGCTCACTGACATTTCCCCTATCTGAAAGTCTGATAAACGTTGGAAAAATGACTAAGTCCAAAAAAAAATTTTTTTAAATTTTTTCAATTTTACCCCCGTGGGATATATATTCTACCCACACACATTTGGAACTCTCCTGGGGTACCCTCACACATATTATTCCCTCATTTAGTGGATATTTTCACAAAAAAGTGAAATTTTCAAAAATCCAGAAAATTGGCTGAAAACGACTAAATATCAAGGTCTCATTGGGCGAATCGCTCTGGAACTGAAATCGGAACGCTCACTGACATTTCCCCTATCTGAAAGTCTGATAAACGTTGGAAAAATGACTAAGTCCAAAAAAAAATTTTTTTAAACTTTTTTCAATTTTACCCCCGTGGGATATATATTCTACCCACACACATTTGGAACTCTCCTGGGGTACCCTCACACATATTATTCCCTCATTTAGTGGATATTTTCACAAAAAAGTGAAATTTTCAAAAATCCAGAAAATTGGCTGAAAACGACTAAATATCAAGGTCTCATTGGGTGAATCGCTCTGGAACTGAAATCGGAACGCTCACTGACATTTCCCCTATCTGAAAGTCTGATAAACGTTGGAAAAATGACTATGTCTAAAAAAACAAATTTTTCAACTTTTTTCAATTTTACCCCCGTGGGATATATATTCTACCCACACACATTTGGAACTCTCCTGGGGTACCCTCACACATATTATTCCCTCATTTAGTGGATATTTTCACAAAAAAGTGAAATTTTCAAAAATCCAGAAAATTGGCTGAAAACGACTAAATATCAAGGTCTCATTGGGCGAATCGCTCTGGAACTGAAATCGGAACGCTCACTGACATTTCCCCTATCTGAAAGTCTGATAAACATTGGAAAAATGACTAAGTCCAAAAAAAAATTTTTTTCAACTTTTTTCAATTTTACCCCCGTGGGATATATATTCTACCCACACACATTTGGAACTCTCCTGGGGTACCCTCACACATATTATTCCCTCATTTAGTGGATATTTTCACAAAAAAGTGAAATTTTCAAAAATCCAGAAAATTGGCTGAAAACGACTAAATATCAAGGTCTCATTGGGCGAATCGCTCTGGAACTGAAATCGGAACATTCACTGACATTTGACCTATCTGAAAGTCTGATAAACGACGGAAAAATGACTATGTCTAAAAAAACAAATTTTTCAACTTTTTTCAATTTTACCCCCGTGGGATATATATTCTACCCACACACATTTGGAACTCTCGTGGGTTACCTTCACACATATTATTCCCTCATTTAGTGGATATTTTCACAAAAAAGTGAAATTTTCAAAAATCCAGAAAATTGGCTGCAAACGACTAAATATCAAGGAATCATTGGGCGAATCGCTCTGGAACTGAAATCGGAACGCTCACTGACATTTCCCCTATCTGAAAGTCTGATAAACATTGGAAAAATGACTATGTCCAAAAAAAAATTTTTTTCAACTTTTTTCAATTTTACCCCCGTGGGATATATATTCTACCCACACACATTTGGAACTCTCGTGGGTTACCCTCACACATATTATTCCCTCATTTAGTGGATATTTTCACAAAAAAGTGAAATTTTCAAAAATCCAGAAAATTGGCTGAAAACGACTAAATATCAAGGTCTCATTGGGCAAATCACTCTGGAACTGAAATCGGAACGCTCACTGACATTTCCCCTATCTGAAAGTCTGATAAACGTTGGAAAAATGACTAAGTCCAAAAAAAAATTTTTTTAAATTTTTTCAATTTTACCCCCGTGGGATATATATTCTACCCACACACATTTGGAACTCTCCTGGGGTACCCTCACACATATTATTCCCTCATTTAGTGGATATTTTCACAAAAAAGTGAAATTTTCAAAAATCCAGAAAATTGGCTGAAAACGACTAAATATCAAGGTCTCATTGGGCGAATCGCTCTGGAACTGAAATCGGAACGCTCACTGACATTTCCCCTATCTGAAAGTCTGATAAACGTTGGAAAAATGACTAAGTCCAAAAAAAAATTTTTTTAAACTTTTTTCAATTTTACCCCCGTGGGATATATATTCTACCCACACACATTTGGAACTCTCCTGGGGTACCCTCACACATATTATTCCCTCATTTAGTGGATATTTTCACAAAAAAGTGAAATTTTCAAAAATCCAGAAAATTGGCTGAAAACGACTAAATATCAAGGTCTCATTGGGTGAATCGCTCTGGAACTGAAATCGGAACGCTCACTGACATTTCCCCTATCTGAAAGTCTGATAAACGTTGGAAAAATGACTAAGTCCAAAAAAAAATTTTTTTAAACTTTTTTCAATTTTACCCCCGTGGGATATATATTCTACCCACACACATTTGGAACTCTCCTGGGGTACCCTCACACATATTATTCCCTCATTTAGTGGATATTTTCACAAAAAAGTGAAATTTTCAAAAATCCAGAAAATTGGCTGAAAACGACTAAATATCAAGGTCTCATTGGGTGAATCGCTCTGGAACTGAAATCGGAACGCTCACTGACATTTCCCCTATCTGAAAGTCTGATAAACGTTGGAAAAATGACTATGTCTAAAAAAACAAATTTTTCAACTTTTTTCAATTTTACCCCCGTGGGATATATATTCTACCCACACACATTTGGAACTCTCCTGGGGTACCCTCACACATATTATTCCCTCATTTAGTGGATATTTTCACAAAAAAGTGAAATTTTCAAAAATCCAGAAAATTGGCTGAAAACGACTAAATATCAAGGTCTCATTGGGCGAATCGCTCTGGAACTGAAATCGGAACGCTCACTGACATTTCCCCTATCTGAAAGTCTGATAAACATTGGAAAAATGACTAAGTCCAAAAAAAAATTTTTTTCAACTTTTTTCAATTTTACCCCCGTGGGATATATATTCTACCCACACACATTTGGAACTCTCCTGGGGTACCCTCACACATATTATTCCCTCATTTAGTGGATATTTTCACAAAAAAGTGAAATTTTCAAAAATCCAGAAAATTGGCTGAAAACGACTAAATATCAAGGTCTCATTGGGCGAATCGCTCTGGAACTGAAATCGGAACGCTCACTGACATTTCCCCTATCTGAAAGTCTGATAAACGTTGGAAAAATGACTAAGTCCAAAAAAAAATTTTTTTCAACTTTTTTCAATTTTACAGCCGTGGGATATATATTCTACCCACACACATTTGGAACTCTCCTGGGTTACCCTCACACATATTATTCCCTCATTTAGTGGATATTTTCACAAAAAAGTGAAATTTTCAAAAATCAAGAAAATTGGCTGAAAACGACTAAATATCAAGGTCTCATTGGGCGAATCGCTCTGGAACTGAAATCGGAACATTCACTGACATTTGACCTATCTGAAAGTCTGATAAACGACGGAAAAATGACTATGTCTAAAAAAACAAATTTTTCAACTTTTTTCAATTTTACCCCCGTGGGATATATATTCTACCCACACACATTTGGAACTCTCGTGGGTTACCCTCACACATATTATTCCCTCATTTAGTGGATATTTTCACAAAAAAGTGAAATTTTCAAAAATCCAGAAAATTGGCTGCAAACGACTAAATATCAAGGAATCATTGGGCGAATCGCTCTGGAACTGAAATCGGAACGCTCACTGACATTTCCCCTATCTGAAAGTCTGATAAACATTGGAAAAATGACTAAGTCCAAAAAAAAATTTTTTTAAACTTTTTTCAATTTTACCCCCGTGGGATATATATTCTACCCACACACATTTGGAACTCTCCTGGGGTACCCTCACACATATTATTCCCTCATTTAGTGGATATTTTCACAAAAAAGTGAAATTTTCAAAAATCCAGAAAATTGGCTGAAAACGACTAAATATCAAGGTCTCATTGGGTGAATCGCTCTGGAACTGAAATCGGAACGCTCACTGACATTTCCCCTATCTGAAAGTCTGATAAACGTTGGAAAAATGACTATGTCTAAAAAAACAAATTTTTCAACTTTTTTCAATTTTACCCCCGTGGGATATATATTCTACCCACACACATTTGGAACTCTCCTGGGGTACCCTCACACATATTATTCCCTCATTTAGTGGATATTTTCACAAAAAAGTGAAATTTTCAAAAATCCAGAAAATTGGCTGAAAACGACTAAATATCAAGGTCTCATTGGGCGAATCGCTCTGGAACTGAAATCGGAACGCTCACTGACATTTCCCCTATCTGAAAGTCTGATAAACATTGGAAAAATGACTAAGTCCAAAAAAAAATTTTTTTCAACTTTTTTCAATTTTACCCCCGTGGGATATATATTCTACCCACACACATTTGGAACTCTCCTGGGGTACCCTCACACATATTATTCCCTCATTTAGTGGATATTTTCACAAAAAAGTGAAATTTTCAAAAATCCAGAAAATTGGCTGAAAACGACTAAATATCAAGGTCTCATTGGGCGAATCGCTCTGGAACTGAAATCGGAACGCTCACTGACATTTCCCCTATCTGAAAGTCTGATAAACGTTGGAAAAATGACTAAGTCCAAAAAAAAATTTTTTTCAACTTTTTTCAATTTTACAGCCGTGGGATATATATTCTACCCACACACATTTGGAACTCTCCTGGGTTACCCTCACACATATTATTCCCTCATTTAGTGGATATTTTCACAAAAAAGTGAAATTTTCAAAAATCAAGAAAATTGGCTGAAAACGACTAAATATCAAGGTCTCATTGGGCGAATCGCTCTGGAACTGAAATCGGAACATTCACTGACATTTGACCTATCTGAAAGTCTGATAAACGACGGAAAAATGACTATGTCTAAAAAAACAAATTTTTCAACTTTTTTCAATTTTACCCCCGTGGGATATATATTCTACCCACACACATTTGGAACTCTCGTGGGTTACCCTCACACATATTATTCCCTCATTTAGTGGATATTTTCACAAAAAAGTGAAATTTTCAAAAATCCAGAAAATTGGCTGCAAACGACTAAATATCAAGGAATCATTGGGCGAATCGCTCTGGAACTGAAATCGGAACGCTCACTGACATTTCCCCTATCTGAAAGTCTGATAAACATTGGAAAAATGACTAAGTCCAAAAAAAAATTTTTTTCAACTTTTTTCAATTTTACCCCCGTGGGATATATATTCTACCCACACACATTTGGAACTCTCGTGGGTTACCCTCACACATATTATTCCCTCATTTAGTGGATATTTTCACAAAAAAGTGAAATTTTCAAAAATCCAGAAAATTGGCTGAAAACGACTAAATATCAAGGTCTCATTGGGCAAATCGCTCTGGAACTGAAATCGGAACGCTCACTGACATTTCCCCTATCTGAAAGTCTGATAAACGTTGGAAAAATGACTAAGTCCAAAAAAAAATTTTTTTAAATTTTTTCAATTTTACCCCCGTGGGATATATATTCTACCCACACACATTTGGAACTCTCCTGGGGTACCCTCACACATATTATTCCCTCATTTAGTGGATATTTTCACAAAAAAGTGAAATTTTCAAAAATCCAGAAAATTGGCTGAAAACGACTAAATATCAAGGTCTCATTGGGCGAATCGCTCTGGAACTGAAATCCGAACGCTCACTGACATTTCCCCTATCTGAAAGTCTGATAAACGTTGGAAAAATGACTAAGTCCAAAAAAAAATTTTTTTAAACTTTTTTCAATTTTACCCCCGTGGGATATATATTCTACCCACACACATTTGGAACTCTCCTGGGGTACCCTCACACATATTATTCCCTCATTTAGTGGATATTTTCACAAAAAAGTGAAATTTTCAAAAATCCAGAAAATTGGCTGAAAACGACTAAATATCAAGGTCTCATTGGGTGAATCGCTCTGGAACTGAAATCGGAACGCTCACTGACATTTCCCCTATCTGAAAGTCTGATAAACGTTGGAAAAATGACTATGTCTAAAAAAACAAATTTTTCAACTTTTTTCAATTTTACCCCCGTGGGATATATATTCTACCCACACACATTTGGAACTCTCCTGGGGTACCCTCACACATATTATTCCCTCATTTAGTGGATATTTTCACAAAAAAGTGAAATTTTCAAAAATCCAGAAAATTGGCTGAAAACGACTAAATATCAAGGTCTCATTGGGCGAATCGCTCTGGAACTGAAATCGGAACGCTCACTGACATTTCCCCTATCTGAAAGTCTGATAAACATTGGAAAAATGACTAAGTCCAAAAAAAAATTTTTTTCAACTTTTTTCAATTTTACCCCCGTGGGATATATATTCTACCCACACACATTTGGAACTCTCCTGGGGTACCCTCACACATATTATTCCCTCATTTAGTGGATATTTTCACAAAAAAGTGAAATTTTCAAAAATCCAGAAAATTGGCTGAAAACGACTAAATATCAAGGTCTCATTGGGCGAATCGCTCTGGAACTGAAATCGGAACGCTCACTGACATTTCCCCTATCTGAAAGTCTGATAAACGTTGGAAAAATGACTAAGTCCAAAAAAAAATTTTTTTCAACTTTTTTCAATTTTACAGCCGTGGGATATATATTCTACCCACACACATTTGGAACTCTCCTGGGTTACCCTCACACATATTATTCCCTCATTTAGTGGATATTTTCACAAAAAAGTGAAATTTTCAAAAATCAAGAAAATTGGCTGAAAACGACTAAATATCAAGGTCTCATTGGGCGAATCGCTCTGGAACTGAAATCGGAAAATTCACTGACATTTGACCTATCTGAAAGTCTGATAAACGACGGAAAAATGACTATGTCTAAAAAAACAAATTTTTCAACTTTTTTCAATTTTACCCCCGTGGGATATATATTCTACCCACACACATTGGGAACTCTCGTGGGTTACCCTCACACATATTATTCCCTCATTTAGTGGATATTTTCACAAAAAAGTGAAATTTTCAAAAATCCAGAAAATTGGCTGAAAACGACTAAATATCAAGGAATCATTGGGCGAATCGCTCTGGAACTGAAATCGGAACGCTCACTGACATTTCCCCTATCTGAAAGTCTGATAAACGTTGGAAAAATGACTAAGTCCAAAAAAAAATTTTTTTCAACTTTTTTCAATTTTACCCCCGTGGGATATATATTCTACCCACACACATTTGGAACTCTCCTGGGGTACCCTCACACATATTATTCCCTCATTTAGTGGATATTTTCACAAAAAAGTGAAATTTTCAAAAATCCAGAAAATTGGCTGAAAACGACTAAATATCAAGGTCTCATTGGGTGAATCGCTCTGGAACTGAAATCGGAATGCTCACTGACATTTCCCCTATCTGAAAGTCTGATAAACGTTGGAAAAATGACTAAGTCCAAAAAAAATTTTTTTCAACTTTTTTCAATTTTACAGCCGTGGGATATATATTCTACCCACACACATTTGGAACTCTCCTGGGTTACCCTCACACATATTATTCCCTCATTTAGTGGATATTTTCACAAAAAAGTGAAATTTTCAAAAATCAAGAAAATTGGCTGAAAACGACTAAATATCAAGGTCTCATTGGGCGAATCGCTCTGGAACTGAAATCGGAAAATTCACTGACATTTGACCTATCTGAAAGTCTGATAAACGACGGAAAAATGACTATGTCTAAAAAAACAAATTTTTCAACTTTTTTCAATTTTACCCCCGTGGGATATATATTCTACCCACACACATTTGGAACTCTCGTGGGTTACCCTCACACATATTATTCCCTCATTTAGTGGATATTTTCACAAAAAAGTGAAATTTTCAAAAATCCAGAAAATTGGCTGAAAACGACTAAATATCAAGGAATCATTGGGCGAATCGCTCTGGAACTGAAATCGGAACGCTCACTGACATTTCCCCTATCTGAAAGTCTGATAAACGTTGGAAAAATGACTAAGTCCAAAAAAAAATTTTTTTCAACTTTTTTCAATTTTACCCCCGTGGGATATATATTCTACCCACACACATTTGGAACTCTCCTGGGGTACCCTCACACATATTATTCCCTCATTTAGTGGATATTTTCACAAAAAAGTGAAATTTTCAAAAATCCAGAAAATTGGCTGAAAACGACTAAATATCAAGGTCTCATTGGGTGAATCGCTCTGGAACTGAAATCGGAACGCTCACTGACATTTCCCCTATCTGAAAGTCTGATAAACGTTGGAAAAATGACTAAGTCCAAAAAAAAATTTTTTTCAACTTTTTTCAATTTTACAGCCGTGGGATATATATTCTACCCACACACATTTGGAACTCTCCTGGGTTACCCTCACACATATTATTCCCTCATTTAGTGGATATTTTCACAAAAAAGTGAAATTTTCAAAAATCAAGAAAATTGGCTGAAAACGACTAAATATCAAGGTCTCATTGGGCGAATCGCTCTGGAACTGAAATCGGAAAATTCACTGACATTTGACCTATCTGAAAGTCTGATAAACGACGGAAAAATGACTATGTCTAAAAAAACAAATTTTTCAACTTTTTTCAATTTTACCCCCGTGGGATATATATTCTACCCACACACATTTGGAACTCTCCTGGGGTACCCTCACACATATTATTCCCTCATTTAGTGGATATTTTCACAAAAAAGTGAAATTTTCAAAAATCCAGAAAATTGGCTGAAAACGACTAAATATCAAGGTCTCATTGGGCGAATCGCTCTGGAACTGAAATCGGAACGCTCACTGACATTTCCCCTATCTGAAAGTCTGATAAACGTTGGAAAAATGACTAAGTCCAAAAAAAAATTTTTTTCAACTTTTTTCAATTTTACAGCCGTGGGATATATATTCTACCCACACACATTTGGAACTCTCCTGGGTTACCCTCACACATATTATTCCCTCATTTAGTGGATATTTTCACAAAAAAGTGAAATTTTCAAAAATCAAGAAAATTGGCTGAAAACGACTAAATATCAAGGTCTCATTGGGCGAATCGCTCTGGAACTGAAATCGGAAAATTCACTGACATTTGACCTATCTGAAAGTCTGATAAACGACGGAAAAATGACTATGTCTAAAAAAACAAATTTTTCAACTTTTTTCAATTTTACCCCCGTGGGATATATATTCTACCCAGACACATTTGGAACTCTCGTGGGTTACCCTCACACATATTATTCCCTCATTTAGTGGATATTTTCACAAAAAAGTGAAATTTTCAAAAATCAAGAAAATTGGCTGAAAACGACTAAATATCAAGGTCTCATTGGGCGAATCGCTCTGGAACTGAAATCGGAAAATTCACTGACATTTGACCTATCTGAAAGTCTGATAAACGACGGAAAAATGACTATGTCTAAAAAAACAAATTTTTCAACTTTTTTCAATTTTACCCCCGTGGGATATATATTCTACCCACACACATTTGGAACTCTCCTGGGGTACCCTCACACATATTATTCCCTCATTTAGTGGATATTTTCACAAAAAAGTGAAATTTTCAAAAATCCAGAAAATTGGCTGAAAACGACTAAATATCAAGGTCTCATTGGGCGAATCGCTCTGGAACTGAAATCGGAACGCTCACTGACATTTCCCCTATCTGAAAGTCTGATAAACGTTGGAAAAATGACTAAGTCCAAAAAAAAATTTTTTTCAACTTTTTTCAATTTTACAGCCGTGGGATATATATTCTACCCACACACATTTGGAACTCTCCTGGGTTACCCTCACACATATTATTCCCTCATTTAGTGGATATTTTCACAAAAAAGTGAAATTTTCAAAAATCAAGAAAATTGGCTGAAAACGACTAAATATCAAGGTCTCATTGGGCGAATCGCTCTGGAACTGAAATCGGAAAATTCACTGACATTTGACCTATCTGAAAGTCTGATAAACGACGGAAAAATGACTATGTCTAAAAAAACAAATTTTTCAACTTTTTTCAATTTTACCCCCGTGGGATATATATTCTACCCACACACATTTGGAACTCTCGTGGGTTACCCTCACACATATTATTCCCTCATTTAGTGGATATTTTCACAAAAAAGTGAAATTTTCAAAAATCCAGAAAATTGGCTGAAAACGACTAAATATCAAGGAATCATTGGGCGAATCGCTCTGGAACTGAAATCGGAACGCTCACTGACATTTCCCCTATCTGAAAGTCTGATAAACGTTGGAAAAATGACTAAGTCCAAAAAAAATTTTTTTTCAACTTTTTTCAATTTTACCCCCGTGGGATATATATTCTACCCACACACATTTGGAACTCTCCTGGGGTACCCTCACACATATTATTCCCTCATTTAGTGGATATTTTCACAAAAAAGTGAAATTTTCAAAAATCCAGAAAATTGGCTGAAAACGACTAAATATCAAGGTCTCATTGGGCGAATCGCTCTGGAACTGAAATCGGAACGCTCACTGACATTTCCCCTATCTGAAAGTCTGATAAACGTTGGAAAAATGACTAAGTCCAAAAAAAAATTTTTTTCAACTTTTTTCAATTTTACAGCCGTGGGATATATATTCTACCCACACACATTTGGAACTCTCCTGGGTTACCCTCACACATATTATTCCCTCATTTAGTGGATATTTTCACAAAAAAGTGAAATTTTCAAAAATCCAGAAAATTGGCTGAAAACGACTAAATATCAAGGTTTCATTGGGCGAATCACTCTGGAACTGAAATCGGAACACTCACTGACATTTCCCCTATCTGAAAGTCTGATAAACATTGGAAAAATGACTAAGTCCAAAAAAAAATTTTTTTCAACTTTTTTCAATTTTACCCCCGTGGGATATATATTCTACCCACACACATTTGGAACTCTCGTGGGTTACCCTCACACATATTATTCCCTCATTTAGCGGATATTTTCACAAAAAAGTGAAATTTTCAAAAATCCAGAAAATTGGCTGAAAACGACTAAATATCAAGGTCTCATTGGGCAAATCGCTCTGGAACTGAAATCGGAACGCTCACTGACATTTCCCCTATCTGAAAGTCTGATAAACGTTGGAAAAATGACTAAGTCCAAAAAAAAATTTTTTTAAATTTTTTAAATTTTACCCCCGTGGGATATATATTCTACCCACACACATTTGGAACTCTCCTGGGGTACCCTCACACATATTATTCCCTCATTTAGTGGATATTTTCACAAAAAAGTGAAATTTTCAAAAATCCAGAAAATTGACTGAAAACGACTAAATATCAAGGTCTCATTGGGCGAATCGCTCTGGAACTGAAATCGGAACGCTCACTGACATTTCCCCTATCTGAAAGTCTGATAAACGTTGGAAAAATGACTAAGTCCAAAAAAAAATTTTTTTCAACTTTTTTCAATTTTACAGCCGTGGGATATATATTCTACCCACACACATTTGGAACTCTCCTGGGTTACCCTCACACATATTATTCCCTCATTTAGTGGATATTTTCACAAAAAAGTGAAATTTTCAAAAATCAAGAAAATTGGCTGAAAACGACTAAATATCAAGGTCTCATTGGGCGAATCGCTCTGGAACTGAAATCGGAAAATTCACTGACATTTGACCTATCTGAAAGTCTGATAAACGACGGAAAAATGACTATGTCTAAAAAAACAAATTTTTCAACTTTTTTCAATTTTACCCCCGTGGGATATATATTCTACCCACACACATTTGGAACTCTCCTGGGGTACCCTCACACATATTATTCCCTCATTTAGTGGATATTTTCACAAAAAAGTGAAATTTTCAAAAATCCAGAAAATTGGCTGAAAACGACTAAATATCAAGGTCTCATTGGGCGAATCGCTCTGGAACTGAAATCGGAACGCTCACTGACATTTCCCCTATCTGAAAGTCTGATAAACGTTGGAAAAATGACTAAGTCCAAAAAAAAATTTTTTTCAACTTTTTTCAATTTTACAGCCGTGGGATATATATTCTACCCACACACATTTGGAACTCTCCTGGGTTACCCTCACACATATTATTCCCTCATTTAGTGGATATTTTCACAAAAAAGTGAAATTTTCAAAAATCAAGAAAATTGGCTGAAAACGACTAAATATCAAGGTCTCATTGGGCGAATCGCTCTGGAACTGAAATCGGAAAATTCACTGACATTTGACCTATCTGAAAGTCTGATAAACGACGGAAAAATGACTATGTCTAAAAAAACAAATTTTTCAACTTTTTTCAATTTTACCCCCGTGGGATATATATTCTACCCAGACACATTTGGAACTCTCGTGGGTTACCCTCACACATATTATTCCCTCATTTAGTGGATATTTTCACAAAAAAGTGAAATTTTCAAAAATCAAGAAAATTGGCTGAAAACGACTAAATATCAAGGTCTCATTGGGCGAATCGCTCTGGAACTGAAATCGGAAAATTCACTGACATTTGACCTATCTGAAAGTCTGATAAACGACGGAAAAATGACTATGTCTAAAAAAACAAATTTTTCAACTTTTTTCAATTTTACCCCCGTGGGATATATATTCTACCCACACACATTTGGAACTCTCCTGGGGTACCCTCACACATATTATTCCCTCATTTAGTGGATATTTTCACAAAAAAGTGAAATTTTCAAAAATCCAGAAAATTGGCTGAAAACGACTAAATATCAAGGTCTCATTGGGCGAATCGCTCTGGAACTGAAATCGGAACGCTCACTGACATTTCCCCTATCTGAAAGTCTGATAAACGTTGGAAAAATGACTAAGTCCAAAAAAAAATTTTTTTCAACTTTTTTCAATTTTACAGCCGTGGGATATATATTCTACCCACACACATTTGGAACTCTCCTGGGTTACCCTCACACATATTATTCCCTCATTTAGTGGATATTTTCACAAAAAAGTGAAATTTTCAAAAATCAAGAAAATTGGCTGAAAACGACTAAATATCAAGGTCTCATTGGGCGAATCGCTCTGGAACTGAAATCGGAAAATTCACTGACATTTGACCTATCTGAAAGTCTGATAAACGACGGAAAAATGACTATGTCTAAAAAAACAAATTTTTCAACTTTTTTCAATTTTACCCCCGTGGGATATATATTCTACCCACACACATTTGGAACTCTCGTGGGTTACCCTCACACATATTATTCCCTCATTTAGTGGATATTTTCACAAAAAAGTGAAATTTTCAAAAATCCAGAAAATTGGCTGAAAACGACTAAATATCAAGGAATCATTGGGCGAATCGCTCTGGAACTGAAATCGGAACGCTCACTGACATTTCCCCTATCTGAAAGTCTGATAAACGTTGGAAAAATGACTAAGTCCAAAAAAAAATTTTTTTCAACTTTTTTCAATTTTACCCCCGTGGGATATATATTCTACCCACACACATTTGGAACTCTCCTGGGGTACCCTCACACATATTATTCCCTCATTTAGTGGATATTTTCACAAAAAAGTGAAATTTTCAAAAATCCAGAAAATTGGCTGAAAACGACTAAATATCAAGGTCTCATTGGGCGAATCGCTCTGGAACTGAAATCGGAACGCTCACTGACATTTCCCCTATCTGAAAGTCTGATAAACGTTGGAAAAATGACTAAGTCCAAAAAAAAATTTTTTTCAACTTTTTTCAATTTTACAGCCGTGGGATATATATTCTACCCACACACATTTGGAACTCTCCTGGGTTACCCTCACACATATTATTCCCTCATTTAGTGGATATTTTCACAAAAAAGTGAAATTTTCAAAAATCAAGAAAATTGGCTGAAAACGACTAAATATCAAGGTCTCATTGGGCGAATCGCTCTGGAACTGAAATCGGAAAATTCACTGACATTTGACCTATCTGAAAGTCTGATAAACGACGGAAAAATGACTATGTCTAAAAAAACAAATTTTTCAACTTTTTTCAATTTTACCCCCGTGGGATATATATTCTACCCACACACATTTGGAACTCTCGTGGGTTACCCTCACACATATTATTCCCTCATTTAGTGGATATTTTCACAAAAAAGTGAAATTTTCAAAAATCCAGAAAATTGGCTGAAAACGACTAAATATCAAGGAATCATTGGGCGAATCGCTCTGGAACTGAAATCGGAACGCTCACTGACATTTCCCCTATCTGAAAGTCTGATAAACGTTGGAAAAATGACTAAGGCCAAAAAAAAATTTTTTTCAACTTTTTTCAATTTTACCCCCGTGGGATATATATTCTACCCACACACATTTGGAACTCTCCTGGGGTACCCTCACACATATTATTCCCTCATTTAGTGGATATTTTCACAAAAAAGTGAAATTTTCAAAAATCCAGAAAATTGGCTGAAAACGACTAAATATCAAGGTCTCATTGGGCGAATCGCTCTGGAACTGAAATCGGAACGCTCACTGACATTTCCCCTATCTGAAAGTCTGATAAACGTTGGAAAAATGACTAAGTCCAAAAAAAAATTTTTTTCAACTTTTTTCAATTTTACAGCCGTGGGATATATATTCTACCCACACACATTTGGAACTCTCCTGGGTTACCCTCACACATATTATTCCCTCATTTAGTGGATATTTTCACAAAAAAGTGAAATTTTCAAAAATCCAGAAAATTGGCTGAAAACGACTAAATATCAAGGTTTCATTGGGCGAATCACTCTGGAACTGAAATCGGAACACTCACTGACATTTCCCCTATCTGAAAGTCTGATAAACATTGGAAAAATGACTAAGTCCAAAAAAAAATTTTTTTCAACTTTTTTCAATTTTACCCCCGTGGGATATATATTCTACCCACACACATTTGGAACTCTCGTGGGTTACCCTCACACATATTATTCCCTCATTTAGTGGATATTTTCACAAAAAAGTGAAATTTTCAAAAATCCAGAAAATTGGCTGAAAACGACTAAATATCAAGGTCTCATTGGGCAAATCTCTCTGGAACTGAAATCGGAACGCTCACTGACATTTCCCCTATCTGAAAGTCTGATAAACGTTGGAAAAATGACTAAGTCCAAAAAAAAATTTTTTTAAATTTTTTAAATTTTACCCCCGTGGGATATATATTCTACCCACACACATTTGGAACTCTCCTGGGGTACCCTCACACATATTATTCCCTCATTTAGTGGATATTTTCACAAAAAAGTGAAATTTTCAAAAATCCAGAAAATTGACTGAAAACGACTAAATATCAAGGTCTCATTGGGCGAATCGCTCTGGAACTGAAATCGGAACGCTCACTGACATTTCCCCTATCTGAAAGTCTGATAAACGTTGGAAAAATGACTAAGTCCAAAAAAAAAATTTTTTCAACTTTTTTCAATTTTACCCCCGTGGGATATATATTCTACCCACACACATTTGGAACTCTCCTGGGGTACCCTCACACATATTATTCCCTCATTTAGTGGATATTTTCACAAAAAAGTGAAATTTTCAAAAATCAAGAAAATTGGCTGAAAACGACTAAATATCAAGGTCTCATTGGGCGAATCGCTCTGGAACTGAAATCGGAACATTCACTGACATTTGACCTATCTGAAAGTCTGATAAACGACGGAAAAATGACTATGTCTAAAAAAACAAATTTTTCAACTTTTTTCAATTTTACCCCCGTGGGATATATATTCTACCCACACACATTTGGAACTCTCCTGGGGTACCCTCAGACATATTATTCCCTCATTTAGTGGATATTTTCACAAAAAAGTGAAATTTTCAAAAATCCAGAAAATTGGCTGAAAACGACTAAATATCAAGGTCTCATTGGGCGAATCGCTCTGGAACTGAAATCGGAATGCTCACTGACATTTCCCCTATCTGAAAGTCTGATAAACGTTGGAAAAATGACTAAGTCCAAAAAAAAAATTTTTTCAACTTTTTTCAATTTTACCCCCGTGGGATATATATTCTACCCACACACATTTGGAACTCTCCTGGGGTACCCTCACACATATTATTCCCTCATTTAGTGGATATTTTCACAAAAAAGTGAAATTTTCAAAAATCAAGAAAATTGGCTGAAAACGACTAAATATCAAGGTCTCATTGGGCGAATCGCTCTGGAACTGAAATCGGAACATTCACTGACATTTGACCTATCTGAAAGTCTGATAAACGACGGAAAAATGACTATGTCTAAAAAAACAAATTTTTCAACTTTTTTCAATTTTACCCCCGTGGGATATATATTCTACCCACACACATTTGGAACTCTCCTGGGGTACCCTCAGACATATTATTCCCTCATTTAGTGGATATTTTCACAAAAAAGTGAAATTTTCAAAAATCCAGAAAATTGGCTGAAAACGACTAAATATCAAGGTCTCATTGGGCGAATCGCTCTGGAACTGAAATCGGAACGCTCACTGACATTTCCCCTATCTGAAAGTCTGATAAACGTTGGAAAAATGACTAAGTCCAAAAAAAAATTTTTTTCAACTTTTTTCAATTTTACCACCGTGGGATATATATTCTACCCACACACATTTGGAACTCTCCTGGGGTACCCTCACACATATTATTCCCTCATTTAGTGGATATTTTCACAAAAAAGTGAAATTTTCAAAAATCCAGAAAATTGGCTGAAAATGACTAAATATCAAGGTCTCATTGGGCGAATCGCTCTGGAACTGAAATCGGAAAATTCACTGACATTTGACCTATCTGAAAGTCTGATAAACGACGGAAAAATGACTATGTCTAAAAAAACAAATTTTTCAACTTTTTTCAATTTTACCCCCGTGGGATATATATTCTACTCACACACATTTGGAACTCTCCTGGGGTACCCTCACACATATTATTCCCTCATTTAGTGGATATTTTCACAAAAAAGTGAAATTTTCAAAAATCCAGAAAATTGGCTGAAAACGACTAAATATCAAGGTCTCATTGGGCAAATCGCTCTGGAACTGAAATCGGAACGCTCACTGACATTTCCCCTATCTGAAAGTCTGATAAACGTTGGAAAAATGACTAAGTCCAAAAAAAAATTTTTTTAAATTTTTTCAATTTTACCCCCGTGGGATATATATTCTACCCACACACATTTGGAACTCTCCTGGGGTACCCTCACACATATTATTCCCTCAATTAGTGGATATTTTCACAAAAAAGTGAAATTTTCAAAAATCCAGAAAATTGACTGAAAACGACTAAATATCAAGGTCTCATTGGGCGAATCGCTCTGGAACTGAAATCGGAACGCTCACTGACATTTCCCCTATCTGAAAGTCTGATAAACGTTGGAAAAATGACTAAGTCCAAAAAAAAATTTTTTTCAACTTTTTTCAATTTTACAGCCGTGGGATATATATTCTACCCACACACATTTGGAACTCTCCTGGGTTACCCTCACACATATTATTCCCTCATTTAGTGGATATTTTCACAAAAAAGTGAAATTTTCAAAAATCCAGAAAATTGGCTGAAAACGACTAAATATCAAGGTCTCATTGGGCGAATCACTCTGGAACTGAAATCGGAACACTCACTGACATTTCCCCTATCTGAAAGTCTGATAAACATTGGAAAAATGACTAAGTCCAAAAAAAAATTTTTTTCAACTTTTTTCAATTTTACCCCCGTGGGATATATATTCTACCCACACACATTTGGAACTCTCGTGGGTTACCCTCACACATATTATTCCCTCATTTAGTGGATATTTTCACAAAAAAGTGAAATTTTCAAAAATCCAGAAAATTGGCTGAAAACGACTAAATATCAAAGTCTCATTGGGCAAATCGCTCTGGAACTGAAATCGGAACGCTCACTGACATTTCCCCTATCTGAAAGTCTGATAAACGTTGGAAAAATGACTAAGTCCAAAAAAAAATTTTTTTACATTTTTTCAATTTTACCCCCGTGGGATATATATTCTACCCACACACATTTGGAACTCTCCTGGGGTACCCTCACACATATTATTCCCTCATTTAGTGGATATTTTCACAAAAAAGTGAAATTTTCAAAAATCCAGAAAATTGACTGAAAACGAGTAAATATCAAGGTCTCATTGGGCGAATCGCTCTGGAACTGAAATCGGAACGCTCACTGACATTTCCCCTATCTGAAAGTCTGATAAACGTTGGAAAAATGACTAAGTCCAAAAAAAATTTTTTTTCAACTTTTTTCAATTTTACCCCCGTGGGATATATATTCTACCCACACACATTTGGAACTCTCCTGGGGTACCCTCACACATATTATTCCCTCATTTAGTGGATATTTTCACAAAAAAGTGAAATTTTCAAAAATCAAGAAAATTGGCTGAAAACGACTAAATATCAAGGTCTCATTGGGCGAATCGCTCTGGAACTGAAATCGGAACATTCACTGACTTTTGACCTATCTGAAAGTCTGATAAACGACGAAAAAATGACTATGTCTAAAAAAACAAATTTTTCAACTTTTTTCAATTTTACCCCCGTGGGATATATATTCTACCCACACACATTTGGAACTCTCCTGGGGTACCCTCACACATATTATTCCCTCATTTAGTGGATATTTTCACAAAAAAGTGAAATTTTCAAAAATCCAGAAAATTGGCTGAAAACGACTAAATATCAAGGTCTCATTGGGCGAATCGCTCTGGATCTGAAATCGGAACGCTCACTGACATTTCCCCTATCTGAAAGTCTGATAAACGTTGGAAAAATGACTAAGTCCAAAAAAAAATTTTTTTCAACTTTTTTCAATTTTACCCCCGTGGGATATATATTCTACCCACACACATTTGGAACTCTCCTGGGGTACCCTCACACATATTATTCCCTCATTTAGTGGATATTTTCACAAAAAAGTGAAATTTTCAAAAATCCAGAAAATTGGCTGAAAACGACTAAATATCAAGGTCTCATTGGGCGAATCGCTCTGGAACTGAAATCGGAACGCTCACTGACATTTCCCCTATCTGAAAGTCTGATAAACGTTGGAAAAATGACTAAGTCCAAAAAAAAAATTTTTTCAACTTTTTTCAATTTTACAGCCGTGGGATATATATTCTACCCACACACATTTGGAACTCTCCTGGGTTACCCTCACACATATTATTCCCTCATTTAGTGGATATTTTCACAAAAAAGTGAAATTTTCAAAAATCCAGAAAATTGGCTGAAAACGACTAAATATCAAGGTCTCATTGGGCGAATCGCTCTGGAACTGAAATCGGAACGCTCACTGACATTTCCCCTATCTGAAAGTCTGATAAACATTGGAAAAATGACTAAGTCCAAAAAAAAATTTTTTTCAACTTTTTTCAATTTTACCCCCGTGGGATATATATTCTACCCACACACATTTGGAACTCTCGTGGGTTACCCTCACACATATTATTCCCTCATTTAGTGGATATTTTCACAAAAAAGTGAAATTTTCAAAAATCCAGAAAATTGGCTGAAAACGACTAAATATCAAGGTCTCATTGGGCGAATCACTCTGGACTGAAATCGGAACGCTCACTGACATTTCCCCTATCTGAAAGTCTGATAAACATTGGAAAAATGACTAAGTCCAAAAAAAAAATTTTTTCAACTTTTTTCAATTTTACCCCCGTGGGATATATATTCTACCCACACACATTTGGAACTCTCGTGGGTTACCCTCACACATATTATTCCCTCATTTAGTGGATATTTTCACAAAAAAGTGAAATTTTCAAAAATCAAGAAAATTGGCTGAAAACGACTAAATATCAAGGTCTCATTGGGCGAATCGCTCTGGAACTGAAATCGGAACATTCACTGACATTTGACCTATCTGAAAGTCTGATAAACGACGGAAAAATGACTATGTCCAAAAAAACAAATTTTTCAACTTTTTTCAATTTTACCCCCGTGGGATATATATTCTACCCACACACATTTGGAACTCTCCTGGGTTACCCTCACACATATTATTCCCTCATTTAGTGGATATTATCACAAAAAAGTGAAATTTTCAAAAATCAAGAAAATTAGCTGAAAACGACTAAATATCAAAGACATTTCCCCTATCTGAAAGTCTGATAAACGACGGAAAAATGACTATGTCCAAAAAAACAAATTTTTCAACTTTTTTCAATTTTACCCCCGTGGGATATATATTCTACCCACACACATTTGGAACTCTCCTGGGGTACCCTCACACATATTATTCCCTCATTTAGTGGATATTTTCACAAAAAAGTGAAATTTTCAAAAATCAAGAAAATTGGCTGAAAATGACTAAATATCAAGGTCTCATTGGGCGAGTCGTTCTGGAACTGAAATCGGAACGTTCACTGACATTTGACCTATCTGAAAGTCTGATAAACGACGGAAAAATGACTATGTCCAAAAAAACAAATTTTTCAACTTTTTTCAATTTTACCCCCATGGGATATATATTCTACCCACACACATTTGGAACTCTCCTGGGGTACCCTCACACATATTATTCCCTCATGTAGTGGATATTTTCACAAAAAAGTGAAATTTTCAAAAATCAAGAAAATTGGCTGAAAACGACTAAATATCAAGGACTCATTGGGTGAATCGCTCTGGAACTGAAATCAGAATGCTCACTGACATTTCCCCTATCTGTAGGTCTGATAAACGTTGGAAAAATGACTAAGTCCATAAAAAAAATTTTTTAAACTTTTTTCAATTTTACCCCCGTGGGATATATATTCTACCCACACACATTTGGAACTCTCCTGGGTTACCCTCACACATATTATTCCCTCATTTAGTGGATATTTTCATAAAAAAGTGAAATTTTCAAAAATCAAGAAAATTGGCTGAAAACGACTAAATATGAACGTCTCATTGGGCAAATCGCTCTGGAACTGAAATCGGAACGCTCACTGACATTTCCCCTATCTGAAAGTCTGATAAACGTTGGAAAAATGACTATGTCCAAAAAAAAAATTTTTTTCAACTTTTTTCAATTTTACCCCCGTGGGATATATATTCTACCCACACACATTTGGAACTCTCCTGGGGTACCCTCACACATATTATTCCCTCATTTAGTGGATATTTTCACAAAAAAGTGAAATTTTCAAAAATCCAGAAAATTGGCTGAAAGCGACTAAATATCAAGGTCTCATTGGACTAATCGCTCTGGAACTGAAATCGGAACGTTCACTGACATTTGACCTATCTGAAAGTCTGATAAACGACGGAAAAATGACTATGTCCAAAAAAACAAATTTTTCAACTTTTTTCAATTTTACCCCCGTGGGATATATATTCTACCCACACACATTTGGAACTCTCCTGGGGTACCGTCGCTCATATTATTCCCTCATTTAGTGGATATTTTCACAAAAAAGTGAAATTTTCAAAAAATCTAGAAAATTGGCTGAAAACAACTAAATATCAAGGACTCATTGGGCGAATCGCTCTGGAACTGAAATCGGAACGCTTACTGACATTTCCCCTATCTGAAAGTCTGATAAACACCGGAAAAATGACTAAGTCCAAAAAAAATTTTTTAAACTTTTTTCAATTTTACCCCCGTGGGATATATATTCTACCCACACACATTTGGAACATTCCTGGGGTACCCTCACACATATTATTCCCTCATTTAGTGGATATCTTCACAAAAAAGTAACATTTTCAAAAATCCAGAAAATTGGATGAAAACGAATGAATATCAAGGACTCATTGGGCGAATCGCTCTGGAACTGAAATCGGAACGCTCACTGACATTTGCCCTATCTGAAAGTCTGATAAACGCCGGAAAAATGACAAGGTCCAAAAAAAAACTTTTTTCAATTTTACCCCCGTGGGATATATATTCTACCCACACACATTTGGAACTCTCCTGGGGTACCCTCACACATATTATTCTCTCATTTAGTGGATATTTTCACAAAAAGGTGAAATTTTCAAAAATTCAAAAAATTGGCTGAAAACGACTAAATATCAAGGACTCATTGGGCGAATCGCTCTGGAACTGAAATCGGAACGCTCACTGACATTTGCCCTATCTGAAAGTCTGATAAACGCCGGAAAAATGACTAGGTCCAAAAAAAAATTTTTTTCAACTTTTTTCAATTTTACCCCCGTGGGATATATATTCTACCCACACACATTTGGAACTCTCCTGGGGTACCCTCACACATATTATTCCCTCATTTAGTGGATATTTTCACAAAAAAGTGAAATTTTCAAAAATCCAGAAAATTGGCTGAAAACGACTAAATATCAAGGACTCATTGGACTAATCGCTCTGGAACTGAAATCGGAACGTTCACTGACATTTGACCTATCTGAAAGTCTGATAAACGACGGAAAAATGACTATGTCCAAAAAAACAAATTTTTCAACTTTTTTCAATTTTACCCCCGTGGGATATATATTCTACCCACACACATTTGGAACTCTCCTGGGGTACCCTCACACATATTATTCCCTCATTTAGTGGATATTTTCACAAAAAAGTAAAATTTTCAAAAATCCAGAAAATTGGCTGAAAACGACTAAATATCAAGGACTCATTGGGCGAATCGCTCTGGAACTGAAATCGGAACGCTCACTGACATTTGCCCTATCTGAAAGTCTGATAAACGCCGGAAACATGACTAAGTCCAAAAAAAACCTTTTTTCAATTTTACCCCCGTGGGATATATATTCTACCCACACACATTTGGAACTCTCCTGGGGTACCCTCACACATATTATTCCCTCATTTAGTGGATATTTTCACAAAAAGGTGAAATTTTCAAAAATCCAGAAAATTGGCTGAAAACGACTAAATATCAAGGACTCATTGGGCGAATCGCTCTGGAACTGAAATCGGAACGCTCACTGACATTTGCCCTATCTGAAAGTCTGATAAACGCCGGAAAAATGACTAGGTCCAAAAAATATTTTTTTTAAACTTTTTTAATTTTTACCCCCGTGGAATATATATTCTACCCACACACATTTGGAACTCTCCTGGGGTACCCTCACACATATTATTCCCTCATTTAGTGGATATTTTCACAAAAAAGTGAAATTTTCAAAAATCCAGAAAATTGGCTGAAAACGACTAAATATCAAGAACTCATTGGGCGAGTCGCTCTGGAATTGAAATCGGAACGCTCACTGACATTTCCCCTATCTGAAAGTCTGATAAACGCCGGAAAAATGACTAAGTCCAGAAAAATTTTTTTTTCAATTTTACCCCTGTGGGATATATATTCTACCCACACACATTTGGAACTCTCCTGGGGTACCCTCGCTCATATTATTCCCTCATTTAGTGGATATTTTCACAAAAAAGTGAAATTTTCAAAAAATCTAGAAAATTGGCTGAAAACAACTAAATATCAAGGACTCATTGGGCGAATCGCTCTGGAACTGATATCGGAACGCTTACTGACATTTCCCCTATCTGAAAGTCTGATAAACACCGGAAAAATGACTAAGTCCAAAAAAAATTTTTTAAACTTTTTTCAATTTTACCCCCGTGGGATATATATTCTACCCACACACATTTGGAACATTCCTGGGGTACCCTCACACATATTATTCCCTCATTTAGTGGATATCTTCACAAAAAAGTAACATTTTCAAAAATCCAGAAAATTGGATGAAAACGAATGAATATCACGGACTCATTGGGCGAATCGCTCTGGAACTGAAATCGGAACGCTCACTGACATTTGCCCTATCTGAAAGTCTGATAAACGCCGGAAAAATGACTAGGTCCAAAAAAAAACTTTTTTCAATTTTACCCCCGTGGGATATATATTCTACCCACACACATTTGGAACTCTCCTGGGTACCCTCACACATATTATTCTCTCATTCAGTGGATATTTTCACAAAAAGGTGAAATTTTCAAAAATCCAGAAAATTGGCTGAAAATGACTAAATATCAAGGACTCATTGGGCGAATCGCTCTGGAACTGAAATCGGAACGCTCACTGACATTTGCCCTATCTGAAAGTCTGATAAACGCTGCAAAAATGACTAGGTCCAAAAAAAAAATGTTTTCAACTTTTTTCAATTTTACCCCTGTGGGATATATATTCTACCCACACACATTTGGAACTCTCCTGGGGTACCTCACACATATTATTCCCTCATTTAGTGGATATTTTCACAAAAACGTGAAATTTTCAAAAAATCTAGAAAATTGGCTGAAAACGACTAAATATCAAGGACTCATTGGGCGAATCGCTCTGGAACTGAAATCGGAACGCTCACTGACAGTTGCCCTATCTGAAAGTCTGATAAACGCCGGAAAAATGACTAAGTCCAAAAAAAAATTTTTCAACTTTTTTCAATTTTACCCCCGTGGGATATATATTCTACCCACACACATTTGGAACTCTCCTGGGGTACCCTCGCTCATATTATTCCCTCATTTAGTGGATATTTTCACAAAAAAGTGAAATTTTCAAAAAATCTAGAAAATTGGCTGAAAACGACTAAATATCAAGGACTCATTGGGCGAATCGCTCTGGAACTCAAATAGGAACGCTCACTGACATTTGCCCTATCTGAAAGTCTGATAAACGCCGGAAAAATGACTAAGTCCATAAAAAACCTTTTTTCAATTTTACCCCCGTGGGATATATATTCTACCCACACACATTTGGAACTCTCCTGGGGTACCCTCACACATATTATTCCCTCATTTAGTGGATATTTTCATAAAAAGGTGAAATTTTCAAAAATCCAGAAAATTGGCTGAAAACGACTAAATATCAATTACTAATTGGGCGAATCGCTCTGGAACTGAAATCGGAACGCTCACTGACATTTGCCCTATCTGAAAGTCTGATAAACGCCGGAAAAATGACTAGGTCCAAAAAAAAATTTTTTTCAACTTTTTTCATTTTCACCCCCGTGGGATATATATTCTACCCACACACATTTGGAACTCTTCTGGGGTACCCTCACTCATATTATTCCCTCATTTAGTGGATATTTTCACAAAAAAGTGAAATTTTCAAAAAATCTAAAAAATTGGCTGAAAATGACTAAATATCAAGGACTCATTGGGCGAATCACTCTGGAACTGAAATAGGAACGCTCACTGACATTTGCCCTATCTGAAAGTCTGATAAACGCCAGAAAAATGACTAGGTCTAAAAAAAAAATTTTTTTCAACCTTTTTCATTTTTACCCCCGTGGGATATATATTCTACCCACACACATTTGGAACTCTTCTGGGGTACCCTCACTCATATTATTCCCTCATTTAGTGGATATTTTCACAAAAAAGTGAAATTTTCAAAAAATCTAGAAAATTGTCTGAAAATGACTAAATATCAAGGACTCATTGGGTGAATCGCTCTGGAACTGAAATCGGAACGCTCACTGACATTTCCCCGATCTGAAAGTCTGATAAACGCCGGAAAAATGACTCAGTCCAAGAAAAAAAAAATTTCAACTTTTTTCAATTTTACCCCTGTGGGATATATATTCTATCCACACACATTTTGAACAATCCTGGGGTACCCTCACACATATTATTCCCTCATTTAGTGGATATTTTCACAAAAAAGTGAAATTTTCAAAAATCCCGAAAATTGGCTGAAAACGACTTAATATCAAGGACTCATTGGGCGAATCACTCTGGAACTGAAATCGGAACGCTCACTGACATTTCCCCTCTCTGAAAGTGTTATAAACGCCGGAAAAATGACTAAGTCCTAAAAAAAAATTTGTTCAACTTTTTTCAATTTTACCCCCGTGGGATATATATTCTACCCACACACATTTGGAACTCTCCTGGGGTTCCCTCACACATATTATTCCCTCATTTAGTGGATATTTTCACAAAAAAGTGAAATTTTCAAAATATCCAGAAAATTGGCTGAAAACGACTAAATATTAAGGACTCATTGGGAAAATAGCTCTGGAACTGAAATCGGAACGCTCACTGACATTTCCCATATCTGAAAGTCTGATAAACGCCGGAAAAATGACTAAGTCGAAGAAAAAAAATTTTTCAACTTTTTTCAATTTTACCCCCGTGGGATATATATTCTACCCACACACATTTGGAACTCTCCTGGGGTACCCTCACACATATTATTCCCTCATTCAGTGGATATTTTCACAAAAAAGTGACATTTTCAAAAATCCAGAAAATTGGCTGAAAACGACTAAATATCAAGGACTCATTGGGCGAATTGCTCTGGAACTGAAATCGGAATGCTCACTGACATTTCCCCTATCTGAAAGCCTGATAAACGCCGGAAAAATGACTAAGTCCGAAAAAAAAAATGTTCAACTTTTTTCAATTTTACCCCCGTGGGATATAAATTCTACCCACACACATTTGGAACTCTCCTGGGGTACCCTCACACATATTATTCCCTCATTTAGTGGATATTTTCACAAAAAAAGTAAAATTTTCAAAAATCCAGAAAATTGGCTGAAAACGACTAAATATTAATGACTCATTGGGCAAATTGCTCTGGAACTGAAATCGGAATGCTCACTGCCATTTCCTCTATCTGAAAGTCTGATAAACGCCGGAAAAATGACTAAGTCCAAGAAAAATTTTTTTTCAACTTTTTTAAATTTTACACCCGTGGGATATATATTCTACCCAAACACATTTGGAACTCTCCTGGGGTACCCTCACACATATTATTCCCTCATTTAGTGGATATTTTCACAAAAAAGTGAAATTTTCAAAAAATCCAGAAAATTGGCTGAAAACTACTAAATATCAAGGACTCATTGGGCAAATCGCTCTGGAACTGAAATCGGAACGCTCACTGACATTTGCCCTATCTGAAAGTCGGATAAACGCCGGAAAAATGACTAGGTCCAAAAAATAATTTTTTTTCAACTTTTTTCATTTTTACCCTCGTGGGATATATATTCTACCCACACACATTTGGAACTCTCCTGGGGTACCCTCACTCATATTATTCCCTCATTTAGTGGATATTTTCACAAAAAAGTGAAATTTTCAAAAAATCTAGAAAATTGGCTGAAAATGACTAAATATCAAGGACTCATTGGGCTAATCGCTCTGGAACTGAAATTGGAACGCTCACTGACATTTCCCCTATCTGAAAGTCTGATAAACGCCGGAAAAATGACTAAGTCCGAAAAAAAAAAATTTCAACTTTTTTCAATTTTACCCCCGTGGGATATATATTCTACCCACACACATTTGGAACTCTCCTGGGGTACCCTCACACATATTATTCCCTCATTTAGTGGATATTTTCACAAAAAATTAACATTTTCAAAAATCCAGAAAATTGGCTGAAAACGACTAAATATCAAGGACTCATTGGGCGAATCGCTCTTGAACTGAAATCGGAACGCTCACTGACATTTGCCCTATCTGAAAGTCTGATAAACGCCGGAAAAATGACTAGGTCCAAAAAATAATTTTTTTTCAACTTTTTTCATTTTTACCCTCGTGGGATATATATTCTACCCACACACATTTGGAACTCTCCTGGGGTACCCTCACACATATTATTCCCTCATTTAGTGGATATTTTCACAAAAAAAGTGAAATTTTCAAAAATCCAGAAAATTGGCTGAAAACGACTAAATATCAAGGACTCATTGGGCGAATCGCTCTGGAACTGAAATCGGAACGCTCACTGACATCTCCCATATCTGAAAGTGTGATCAATGCCGGAAAAATGACTAGGTCCAAAAAATATTTTTTTTTCAACTTTTTTCATTTTTACCCTCGTGGGATATATATTCTACCCACACACATTTGGAACTCTCCTGGGGTACCCTCACTCATATTATTCCCTCATTTAGTGGATATTTTCACAAAAAAGTGAAATTTTCAAAAAATCTAGAAAATTGGCTGAAAACGACTAAATATCAAGGACTCATTGGGCGAATCGCTCTGGAACTGAAATAGAAACGCTCACTGACATTTGCCCTATCTGAAAGTCTGATAAACGCCGGAAAAATGACTAAGTCCGAATAAAAAAATTTTAAACTTTTTTCAATTTTACCCCCGTGGGATATATATTCTACCCACACACATTTGGAACTCTCCTGGTGTACCCTCACACATATTATTCCCTCATTCAGTGGATATTTTCACAAAAAGGTGCCATTTTCAAAAATCCAGAAAATTGGCTGAAAACGACTAAATATCAAGGACTCATTGGGCGAATTGCTCTGGAACTGAAATCGGAATGCTCACTGACATTTCCCCTATCTGAAAGTCTGATAAACGCCGGAAAAATGTCTAAGTCCAAGAAAAAAATGTTTTCAACTTTTTTCAATTTTACCCCCGTGGGATATATATTCTACTCACACACATTTGGAATTCTCCTGGGGTACCCTCACACATATTATTCCCTCATTTAGCGGATCTTTTCACAAAAAAGTGAAATTTTCTAAAATCCAAAAAATTGGCTGAAAACGACTAAATATTAAGGACTCATTGGGCGAATCGCTCTGGAACTGAAATCGGAACGCTCACTGACAGTTGCCCTATCTGAAAGTCTGATAAACGCCGGAATAATGACAGTCCAAAAAAAATTTTTTTTCAACTTTCTTCAATTTTACTCCCGTGGGATATATATTCTACCCACACACATTTGGAACTCTCCTGGGGTACCCTCACACATATTATTCCCTCATTTAGTGGATATTTTCACAACAAAGTGAAATTTTCAAAAATCCAGAAAATTGGCTAAAAACGACTAAATATCAAGGACACATTAGGCGAATCGCTCTGGAACTGAAATCGGAATGCTCACAGACATTTGCCCTATCTGAAAGTCTGATAAACGCCGGAAAAATGACTAAGTCCAAAAAAAATTTTTTTTCAACTTTCTTCAATTTTACCCCCGTGGGATATTTATTCTACCCACACACATTTGGAACTCTCCTGGGGTACCCTCACACATATTATTCCCTCATTTAGTGGATATTTTCACAAAAAAGTGAAATTTTCTAAAATCCAGAAAATTGGCTGAAAACGAATAAATATCAAGGACTCATTGGGCGAATCGCTCTGGAACTGGAATCGGAACGCTCACTGACAGTTGCCCTATCTGAAAGTCTGATAAACGCCGGAAAAATGACTAAGTCCAAAAAAAATTTTTTTTCAACTTTCTTCAATTTTACCCCCGTGGGATATATATTCTACCCACACACATTTGGAACTCTCCTGGGGTACCCTCACACATATTATTCCCTCATTTAGTGGATATTTTCACAAAAAAGTGAAATTTTCAAAAATCCAGAAAATTGGCTGAAAACGACTAAATATCAAGGACACATTAGGCGAATCGCTCTGGAACTGAAATTTGAATGCTCACAGACATTTGCCCTATCTGAAAGTCTGATAAACGCCGGAAAAATGACTAAGTCCAAAAAAATTTTTTTTTCAACTTTCTTCAATTTTACCCCCGTGGGATATATATTCTACCCACACACATTTGGAACTCTCCTGGGGTACCCTCACACATATTATTCCCTCATTTAGTGGATATTTTCACAAAAAAGTGAAATTTTCAAAAATCCAGAAAATTGGCTGAAAACGACTAAATATTAAGGACTCATTGGGCAAATCGCTCTGGAACTGAAATCGGAACTCTCACTGACATTTCCCCTATCTGAAAGTCTGATAAACGCCGGAAAAATGACTAAGTCCAAGAAAAAAATTTTTTCAACTTTTTTCAATTTTACCCCCATGGAATATATTCTACCCACACACATTTGGAACTCTCCTGGGGTACCCTCACACATATTATTCCCTCATTTAGAGGTTATTTTCACCAAAAAGTGAAATTTTCAAAAATCCAGAAAATTGGCTGAAAACGACTAAATATTATGGACTCATTGGGCAAATCGCTCTAGAACTGAAATCGGAACGCTCACTGACATTTCCCCTATCAGAAAGTCTGATAAACGCCGGAAAAATGACAGTCCAAGAAAAATAAATTTTCAACTTTTTTCAATTTTACACCCGTGGGATATATATTCTACCCACACACATTTGGAACTCTCCTGGGGTACCCTCACACATATTATTCCCTCATTTAGTGGATATTTTCACAAAAAAAGTGAAATTTTCAAGAATCCAGAAAATTGGCTGAAAACGACTAAATATTAAGGACTCATTGGGCGAATCGCTCTGGAACTGAAATCGGAATGCTCACTGACATTTCCCCTATAAGAAAGTCTGATAAACGCCGGAAAAATGACTTAGTCCAAGAAAAAAAAAATTTTCAACTTTTTTCAATTTTACCCCCGTGGGATATATATTCTACCCACACACATTTGGAACTCTCCTGGGGTACCCTCACACATATTATTCCCTCATTTAGTGGATATTTTCACAAAAAAAGTGAAATTTTCAAAAATCCAGAAAATTGGCTGAAAACGACTAAATATCAAGGATACATTGAGCGAATCCCTCTGGAACTGAAATAGTAACGCCCACTGACATTTCCCCTATCTGAAAGTCTGATAAACGTCGGAAAAAAGACTCAGTCCAAGAAAAAAAATTTTTCAACTTTTTTCAATTTTACCCCCGTGGGATATATATTCTACCCACACACATTTGGAACTCTCCTGGGGTACCCTCACACATATTATTCCCTCATTTAGTGGATATTTTCACAAAAAAGTTAAATTTTCAAAAATCCAGAAAATTGGCTGAAAACTACTAAATATTAAGGACTCATTGGGCAAATCGCTCTGGAACTGAAATCGGAACGCTCACTGACATTTCCCCTATAAGAAAGTCTGATAAACGCCGGAAAAATGACTTAGTCCAAGAAAAAAAAAATTTTCAACTTTTTTCAATTTTACCCCCGTGGGATATATATTCTACCCACACACATTTGGAACTCTCCTGGGGTACCCTCACACATATTATTCCCTCATTTAGTGGATATTTTCACAAAAAAAGTGAAATTTTCAAAAATCCAGAAAATTGGCTGAAAACGACTAAATATCAAGGACTCATTGGGCGAATCGCTCTGGAACTGAAATCGGAACGCTCACTGACAGTTGCCCTATCTGAAAGTCTGATAAACGCCGGAAAAATGACTAAGTCCAAAAACAATTTTTTTTCAACTTTTTTCAATTTTACCCCCGTGGGATATATATTCTACCCACACACATTTGGAACTCTCCTGGGGTACCCTCACACATATTATTCCCTCATTTAGTGGATATTTTCACAAAAAAGTGAAATTTTCAAAAATCCAGAAAATTGGCTGAAAACGACTAAATATCAAGGACTCATTGGGCGAATCGCTCTGGAACTGAAATCGGAACGCTCACTGACATTTCCCCTATCTGAAAGTCTGATAATCGCCAGAAAAATGACTAAGTCCAAAAAAATTTTTTTTCAACTTTTTTTAATTTTACCCCTGTGGGATATATGTTCTACCCACACACATTTTGAACTCTCCTGGGGTACCCTCACACATATTATTCTCTCATTTAGTGGATATTTTCACAAAAAAGTGAAATTTTCAAAAATCTAGAAAATTGGCTGAAAACTACTAAATATTATGGACTCATTGGGCGAATCGCTTTGGAACTGAAATAAGAACGCTCACTGACATTTCCCCCATCTGAAAGTCTGATAAACGCCGGAAAAATGACTAAGTCCAAGAAAAAAATGTTTTCAACTTTTTTAAATTTTACCCCCGTGGGATATATATTCTACCCACACACATTTGGAACTCTCCTGGTGTACCCTCACACATATTATTCTCTCATTTAGTGGATATTTTCACAAAATAGTGAAATTTTCAAAAATCCAGAAAATTGGCTAAAAACGACTAAATATCATGGACACATTAGGCGAATCGCTCTGGAACTGAAATTGGAATGCTCACAGACATTTGCCCTATCTGAAAGTCTGATAAAAGCAGGAAAAATGACTAAGTCCAAAAAAAAATTTTTTTCAACTTTCTTCAATTTTACCCCCGTGGGATATATATTCTACCCACACACATTTGGAACTCTCCTGGGGTACCCTCACACATATTATTCCCTCATTTAGTGGATATTTTCACAAAAAAGTGAAATTTTCAAAACTCCAGAAAATTCGCTGAAAACGACTAAATATTAAGGACTCATTGGGCAAATCGCTCTGGAACTGAAATCGGAACGCTCACTGACATTTCCCCTATCTGAAAGTCTGATAAACGCCGGAAAAATGACTAAGTCCAAGAAAAAAATTTATTCAACTTTTTTCAATTTTACCCCCGTGGAATATATTCTACCCACACACATTTGGAACTCTCCTGGGGTACCCTCACACATATTACTCCCTCATTTAGAGGATATTTTCACCAAAAAGTGAAATTTTCAAAAATCCCGAAAATTGTCTGAAAACGACTAAATATCAATGACTCATTGGGCGAATCGCTCTGGAACTGAAATAGGAACGCTCACTGGCATTTCCCCTATCTGAAAGTCTGATAAACGCCGGAAAAATGACTAAGTCCGAAAAAAAAAATTTCAACTTTTTTCAATTTTACCCCCGTGGGATATATATTCTACCCACACACATTTGGAACTCTCCTGGGGTACCCTCACACATATTATTCCCTCATTTAGTGGATATTTTCACAAAAAAAGTGAAATTTTCAAAAATCCAGAAAATTGGCTGAAAATGACTAAATATCAAGGACTCATTGGGCGAATCACTCTGGAACTGAAATCGGAATGCTCACTGACATTTCCCCTATCTGAAAGTCTGATAAACGCCGGAAAAATGACAGTCCAAGAAAAAAAAATTTTTCAACTTTTTTCAATTTTACCCCCGTGGGATATATATTCTACCCACACACATTTGGAACTCTCCTGGGGTACCCTCACACATATTATTCCCTCATTTAGTGGATATTTTCACAAAAAAAGTGAAATTTTCAAAAATCCAGAAAATTGGCTGAAAACGACTAAATATCAAGGACTCATTGGGCGAATCGCTCTGGAACTGAAATCGAAACGCTCACTGACAGTTGCCCTATCTGAAAGTCTGATAAACGCCGGAAAAATGACTAAGTCCAAAAACAATTTTTTTTCAACTTTCTTCAATTTTACCCCCGTGGGATATATATTCTTCCCACACACATTTGGAACTCTCCTGGGGTACCCTCACACATATTATTCCCTCATTTAGTGGATATTTTCAAAAAAAGTGAAATTTTCAAAAATCCAGAAAATTGGCTGAAAACGACTAAATATCAAGGACTCATTGGGCGAATCGCTCTGGAACTGAAATCGGAACGCTCACTGACATTTCCCCTATCTGAAAGTCTGATAAACGCCGGAAAAATGACTAAGTCCAAAAAAAATTTTTTTCAACTTTTTTTAATTTTACCCCTGTGGGATATATGTTCTACCCACACACATTTGGAACTCTCCTGGGGTACCCTCACACATATTATTCTCTCATTTAGTGGATATTTTCACAAAAAAGTGAAATTTTCAAAAATACAGAAAATTGGCTGAAAACGACTAAATATCAAGGACTCATTGGGCAAATCGCTCTGGAACTGAAATCGGAACGCTCACTGACATTTGCCCTATCTGAAAGTCTGATAAACGCCGGAAAAATGACTAAGTCCAAGAAAAAAATGTTTTCAACTTTTTTCAATTTTACCCCCGTGGGATATATATTCTACCCACACACATTTGGTACTCTCCTGGGGTACCCTCACACATATTATTCCCTCATTTAGTGGATATTTTCACAAAATAGTGAAATTTTCAAAAATCCAGAAAATTGGCTAAAAACGACTAAATATCATGGACACATTAGGCGAATCGCTCTGGAACTGAAATTGGAATGCTCACAGACATTTGCCCTATCTGAAAGTCTGATAAAAGCAGGAAAAATGACTAAGTCCAAAAACAATTTTTTTTCAACTTTCTTCAATTTTACCCCCGTGGGATATATATTCTACCCACACACATTTGGAACTCTCCTGGGGTACCCTCACACATATTATTCCCTCATTTAGTGGATATTTTCACAAAAAAGTGAAATTTTCAAAAATCCAGAAAATTCGCTGAAAACGACTAAATATTAAGGACTCATTGGGCAAATCGCTCTGGAACTGAAATCGGAACGCTCACTGACATTTCCCCTATCTGAAAGTCTGATAAACGCCGGAAAAATGACTAAGTCCAAGAAAAAAAATTTTTCAACTTTTTTCAATTTTACCCCCGTGGAATATATTCTACCCACACACATTTGGAACTCTCCTGGGGTACCCTCACACATATTACTCCCTCATTTAGAGGATATTTTCACCAAAAAGTGAAATTTTCAAAAATCCCGAAAATTGTCTGAAAACGACTAAATATCAATGACTCATTGGGCGAATCGCTCTGGAACTGAAATAGGAACGCTCACTGGCATTTCCCCTATCTGAAAGTCTGATAAACGCCGGAAAAATGACTAAGTCCGAAAAAAAAAATTTCAACTTTTTTCAATTTTACCCCCGTGGGATATATATTCTACCCACACACATTTGGAACTCTCCTGGGGTACCCTCACACATATTAGTCCCTCATTTAGTGGATATTTTCACAAAAAAAGTGAAATTTTCAAAAATCCAGAAAATTGGCTGAAAATGACTAAATATCAAGGACTCATTGGGCGAATCACTCTGGAACTGAAATCGGAATGCTCACTGACATTTCCCCTATCTGAAAGTCTGATAAACGCCGGAAAAATGACAGTCCAAGAAAAAAAAAATTTTCAACTTTTTTCAATTTTACCCCCGTGGGATATATATTCTACCCACACACATTTGGAACTCTCCTGGGGTACCCTCACACATATTATTCCCTCATTTAGTGGATATTTTCACAAAAAAGTGAAACTTTCAAAAATCCAGAAAATTGGCTGAAAACGACTAAATATCAAGGACTCATTGGGCGAATTGCTCTGGAACTGAAATCGGAACGCTCACTGACATTTCCCCTATCTGAAAGTCTGATAAACGCCGGAAAAATGACTAAGTCCAAAAAAAATTTTTTTCAACTTTTTTTAATTTTACCCCTGTGGGATATATGTTCTACCCACACACATTTGGAACTCTCCTGGGGTACCCTCACACATATTATTCTCTCATTTAGTGGATATTTTCACAAAAAAGTGAAATTTTCAAAAATACAGAAAATTGGCTGAAAACGACTAAATATCAAGGACTCATTGGGCAAATCGCTCTGGAACTGAAATCTGAACGCTCACTGACATTTGCCCTATCTGAAAGTCTGATAAACGCCGGAAAAATGACTAAGTCCAAGAAAAAAATGTTTTCAACTTTTTTCAATTTTACCCCCGTGGGATATATATTCTACCCACACACATTTGGTACTCTCCTGGGGTACCCTCACACATATTATTCCTTCATTTAGTGGATATTTTCACAAAATAGTGAAATTTTCAAAAATCCAGAAAATTGGCTAAAAACGACTAAATATCATGGACACATTAGGCGAATCGCTCTGGAACTGAAATTGGAATGCTCACAGACATTTGCCCTATCTGAAAGTCTGATAAAAGCAGGAAAAATGACTAAGTCCAAAAACAATTTTTTTTCAACTTTCTTCAATTTTACCCCCGTGGGATATATATTCTACCCACACACATTTGGAACTCTCCTGGGGTACCCTCACACATATTATTCCCTCATTTAGTGGATATTTTCACAAAAAAGTGAAATTTTCAAAAATCCAGAAAATTGGCTGAAAACGACTAAATATCAAGGACTCATTGGGCGAATCGCTCTGGAACTGAAATCGGAACGCTCACTGACATTTCCCCTATCTGAAAGTCTGATAAACGCCGGAAAAATGACTAAGTCCAAAAAAATTTTTTTTCAACTTTTTTTAATTTTACCCCTGTGGGATATATGTTCTATCCACACACATTTTAAACTCTCCTGGGGTACCCTCACACATATTATTCTCTCATTTAGTGGATATTTTCACAAAAAAGTGAAATTTTCAAAAATCTAGAAAATTGGCTGAAAACTACTAAATATTATGGACTCATTGGGCGAATCGCTTTGGAACTGAAATAAGAACGCTCACTGACATTTCCCCCATCTGAAAGTCTGATAAACGGCGGAAAAATGACTAAGTCCAAGAAAAAAATGTTTTCAACTTTTTTAAATTTTACCCCCGTGGGATATATATTCTACCCACACACATTTGGAACTCTCCTGGTGTACCCTCACACATATTATTCTCTCATTTAGTGGATATTTTCACAAAAAAAGTGAAATTTTCAAAAATCCCGAAAATTGGCTGAAAACGACTAAATATCAAGGACTCATTGGGCAAATCGCTCTGGAACTGAAATCGGAACGCTCACTGACATTTGCCCTATCTGAAAGTCTGATAAACGCCGGAAAAATGACTAAGTCCAAGAAAAAAATGTTTTCAACTTTTTTCAATTTTACCCCCGTGGGATATATCTTCTACCCACACACATTTGGTACTCTCCTGGGGTACCCTCACACATATTATTCCCTCATTTAGTGGATATTTTCACAAAAAAGTGAAATTTTCAAAAATCCAGAAAATTGGCTGAAAATGACTAAATATCAAGGACTCATTGGGCGAATCGCTCTGGAACTGAAATCGGAATGCTCACTGACATTTCCCCTATCTGAAAGTCTGATAAATGCCGGAAAAATGACAGTCCAAGAAAAAAAAAATTTTCAACTTTTTTCAATTTTACCCCCGTGGGATATAGATTCTACCCACACACATTTGGAACTCTCCTGGGGTACCCTCACACATATTATTCCCTCATTTAGTGGATATTTTCACAAAAAAAGTGAAATTTTCAAAAATCCAGAAAATTGGCTGAAAACGACTAAATATCAAGGACTCATTGGGCGAATCGCTCTGGAACTGAAATCGGAACGCTCACTGACAGTTGCCCTATCTGAAAGTCTGATAAACGCCGGAAAAATGACTAAGTCCAAAAACAATTTTTTTTCAACTTTCTTCAATTTTACCCCCGTGGGATATATATTCTACCCACACACATTTGGAACTCTCCTGGGGTACCCTCACACATATTATTCCCTCATTTAGTGGATATTTTCACAAAAAAGTGAAATTTTCAAAAATCCAGAAAATTGGCTGAAAACGACTAAATATCAAGGACTCATTGGGCGAATTGCTCTGGAACTGAAATCGGAACGCTCACTGACATTTCCCCTATCTGAAAGTCTGATAAATGCCGGAAAAATGACTAAGTCCAAAAACAATTTTTTTTCAACTTTCTTCAATTTTACCCCCGTGGGATATATATTCTACCCACACACATTTGGAAATCTCCTGGGGTACCCTCACACATATTATTCCCTCATTTAGTGGATATTTTCACAAAAAAGTGAAATTTTCAAAAATCCAGAAAATTGGCTGAAAACGACTAAATATCAAGGACTCATTGGGCGAATCGCTCTGGAACTGAAATCGGAACGCTCACTGACATTTCCCCTATCTGAAAGTCTGATAAACGCCGGAAAAATGACTAAGTCCAAAAAAATTTTTTTTCAACTTTTTTTAATTTTACCCCTGTGGGATATATGTTCTATCCACACACATTTTGAACTCTCCTGGGGTACCCTCACACATATTATTCTCTCATTTAGTGGATATTTTCACAAAAAAGTGAAATTTTCAAAAATCTAGAAAATTGGCTGAAAACTACTAAATATTATGGACTCATTGGGCGAATCGCTTTGGAACTGAAATAAGAACGCTCACTGACATTTCCCCCATCTGAAAGTCTGATAAACGCCGGAAAAATGACTAAGTCCAAGAAAAAAATGTTTTCAACTTTTTTAAATTTTACCCCCGTGGGATATATATTCTACCCACACACATTTGGAACTCTCCTGGTGTACCCTCACACATATTATTCTCTCATTTAGTGGATATTTTCACAAAAAAAGTGAAATTTTCAAAAATCCCGAAAATTGGCTGAAAACGACTAAATATCAAGGACTCATTGGGCAAATCGCTCTGGAACTGAAATCGGAACGCTCACTGACATTTGCCCTATCTGAAAGTCTGATAAACGCCGGAAAAATGACTAAGTCCAAGAAAAAAATGTTTTCAACTTTTTTCAATTTTACCCCCGTGGGATATATCTTCTACCCACACACATTTGGTACTCTCCTGGGGTACCCTCACACATATTATTCCCTCATTTAGTGGATATTTTCACAAAATAGTGAAATTTTCAAAAATCCAGAAAATTGGCTAAAAACGACTAAATATCATGGACACATTAGGCGAATCGCTCTGGAACTGAAATTGGAATGCTCACAGACATTTGCCCTATCTGAAAGTCTGATAAAAGCAGGAAAAATGACTAAGTCCAAAAAAAAATTTTTTTCAACTTTCTTCAATTTTACCCCCGTGGGATATATATTCTACCCACACACATTTGGAACTCTCCTGGGGTACCCTCACACATATTATTCCCTCATTTAGTGGATATTTTCACAAAAAAGTGAAATTTTCAAAAATCCAGAAAATTCGCTGAAAACGACTAAATATTAAGGACCCATTGGGCAAATCGCTCTGGAACTGAAATCGGAACGCTCACTGACATTTCCCCTATCTGAAAGTCTGATAAACGCCGGAAAAATGACTAAGTCCAAGAAAAAAATTTTTTCAACTTTTTTCAATTTTACCCCCGTGGAATATATTCTACCCACACACATTTGGAACTCTCCTGGGGTACCCTCACACATATTACTCCCTCATTTAGAGGATATTTTCACCAAAAAGTGAAATTTTCAAAAATCCCGAAAATTGTCTGAAAATGACTAAATATCAAGGACTCATTGGGCGAATCACTCTGGAACTGAAATCGGAATGCTCACTGACATTTCCCCTATCTGAAAGTCTGATAAACGCCGGAAAAATGACAGTCCAAGAAAAAAAAATTTTTCAACTTTTTTCAATTTTACCCCCGTGGGATATATTCTACCCACACACATTTGGAACTCTCCTGGGGTACCCTCACACATATTATTCCCTCATTTAGTGGATATTTTCACAAAAAAAGTGAAATTTTCAAAAATCCCGAAAATTGTCTGAAAACGACTAAATATCAAGGACTCATTGGGCGAATCGCTCTGAAACTGAAATCGGAAAACTCACTGACATTTGCCCTATCTGAAAGTCTGATAAACGACGGAAAAATGGTTAAGTGCAAAAAAAAAATTTTTTTAACTTTTTTAATTTTACCCCCGTGGGATATATGTTCTACCCACACACATTTGGAACTCTCCTGGGGTACCCTCACACATATTATTCTCTCATTTAGTGGATATTTTCACAAAAAAGTGAAATTTTCAAAAATCCAGAAAATTGGCTGAAAACGACTAAATATTATGGACTCATTGGGCGAATCGCTTTGGAACTGAAATAAGAACGCTCACTGACATTTCCCCCATCTGAAAGTCTGATAAACGCCCAAAAAATGACTAAGTCCAAGAAAAAAATGTTTTCAACTTTTTTCAATTTTACCCCCGTGGGATATATATTCTACCCACACACATTTGGTACTCTCCTGGGGTACCCTCACACATATTATTCCCTCATTTAGTGGATATTTTCACAAAATAGTGAAATTTTCAAAAATCCAGAAAATTGGCTAAAAACGACTAAATATCATGGACACATTAGGCGAATCGCTCTGGAACTGAAATTGGAACGCTCACTGACAGATGCCCTATCTGAAAGTCTGATAAACGCCGGAAAAATGACTAAGTCCAAATAAAAAAAGTTTTCAACTTTTTTCAATTTTACCCCTGTGGGATATATATTCTACCCACACACATATGGAACTCTCCTGGGGTACCCTCACACATATTATTCCCTCATTTAGTGGATATTTTCACAAAAAAGTGAAATTTTCAAAAATCCAGAAAATTGGTTGAAAACGACTAAATATCAAGGACTCATTGGGCGAATCGCTCTGGAACTGAAATCGGAACGCTCACTGACAGTTGCCCTATCTGAAAGTCTGATAAACGCCGGAAAAATGACTAAGTCCAAATAAAAAATGTTTTCAACTTTTTTCAATTTTACCCCTGTGGGATATATATTCTACCCACACACATATGGAACTCTCCTGGGGTACCCTCACACATATTATTCCCTCATTTAGTGGATATTTTCACAAAAAAGTGAAATTTTCAAAAATCCAGAAAATTGGCTGAAAATGACTAAATATCAAGGACTCATTGGGCGAATCGCTCTGGAACTGAAATCGGAATGCTCACTGACATTTCCCCTATCTGAAAGTCTGATAAACGCCGGAAAAATGACTTAGTCCAAGAAAAAAAAAATTTTCAACTTTTTTCAATTTTACCCCCGTGGGATATATATTCTACCCACACACATTTGGAACTCTCCTGGGGTACCCTCACACATATTATTCTCTCATTTAGTGGATATTTTCACAAAAAAAGTGACATTTTCAAAAATCCAGAAAATTGGCTGAAAACGACTAAATATCAAGGACTCATTGGGCAAATGGCTCTGGAACTGAAATCGGAATGCTCACTGACAGTTGCCCTATCTGAAAGTCTGATAAACGCCGGAAAAATGACTAAGTCCAAATAAAAAATGTTTTCAACTTTTTTCAATTTTACCCCTGTGGGATATATATTCTACCCACACACATTTGGTACTCTCCTGGGGTACCCTCACACATATTATTCCCTCATTTAGTGGATATTTTCACAAAATAGTGAAATTTTCAAAAATCCAGAAAATTGGCTAAAAACGACTAAATATCATGGACACATTAGGCGAATCGCTCTGGAACTGAAATTGGAATGCTCACAGACATTTGCCCTATCTGAAAGTCTGATAAAAGCAGGAAAAATGACTAAGTCCAAAAACAATTTTTTTTCAACTTTCTTCAATTTTACCCCCGTGGGATATATATTCTACCCACACACATTTGGAACTCTCCTGGGGTACCCTCACACATATTATTCCCTCATTTAGTGGATATTTTCACAAAAAAGTGAAATTTTCAAAAATCCAGAAAATTGGCTGAAAACGACTAAATATCAAGGACTCATTGGGCGAATCGCTCTGGAACTGAAATCGGAACGCTCACTGACATTTCCCCTATCTGAAAGTCTGATAAACGCCGGAAAAATGACTAAGTCCAAAAAAATTTTTTTTCAACTTTTTTTAATTTTACCCCTGTGGGATATATGTTCTATCCACACACATTTTAAACTCTCCTGGGGTACCCTCACACATATTATTCTCTCATTTAGTGGATATTTTCACAAAAAAGTGAAATTTTCAAAAATCTAGAAAATTGGCTGAAAACTACTAAATATTATGGACTCATTGGGCGAATCGCTTTGGAACTGAAATAAGAACGCTCACTGACATTTCCCCCATCTGAAAGTCTGATAAACGGCGGAAAAATGACTAAGTCCAAGAAAAAAATGTTTTCAACTTTTTTAAATTTTACCCCCGTGGGATATATATTCTACCCACACACATTTGGAACTCTCCTGGTGTACCCTCACACATATTATTCTCTCATTTAGTGGATATTTTCACAAAAAAAGTGAAATTTTCAAAAATCCCGAAAATTGGCTGAAAACGACTAAATATCAAGGACTCATTGGGCAAATCGCTCTGGAACTGAAATCGGAACGCTCACTGACATTTGCCCTATCTGAAAGTCTGATAAACGCCGGAAAAATGACTAAGTCCAAGAAAAAAATGTTTTCAACTTTTTTCAATTTTACCCCCGTGGGATATATCTTCTACCCACACACATTTGGTACTCTCCTGGGGTACCCTCACACATATTATTCCCTCATTTAGTGGATATTTTCACAAAATAGTGAAATTTTCAAAAATCCAGAAAATTGGCTAAAAACGACTAAATATCATGGACACATTAGGCGAATCGCTCTGGAACTGAAATTGGAACGCTCACTGACAGATGCCCTATCTGAAAGTCTGATAAACGCCGGAAAAATGACTAAGTCCAAATAAAAAAAGTTTTCAACTTTTTTAAATTTTACCCCCGTGGGATATATATTCTACCCACACACATTTGGAACTCTCCTGGTGTACCCTCACACATATTATTCTCTCATTTAGTGGATATTTTCACAAAAAAAGTGAAATTTTCAAAAATCCCGAAAATTGGCTGAAAACGACTAAATATCAAGGACTCATTGGGCAAATCGCTCTGGAACTGAAATCGGAACGCTCACTGACATTTGCCCTATCTGAAAGTCTGATAAACGCCGGAAAAATGACTAAGTCCAAGAAAAAAATGTTTTCAACTTTTTTCAATTTTACCCCCGTGGGATATATCTTCTACCCACACACATTTGGTACTCTCCTGGGGTACCCTCACACATATTATTCCCTCATTTAGTGGATATTTTCACAAAATAGTGAAATTTTCAAAAATCCAGAAAATTGGCTAAAAACGACTAAATATCATGGACACATTAGGCGAATCGCTCTGGAACTGAAATTGGAACGCTCACTGACAGATGCCCTATCTGAAAGTCTGATAAACGCCGGAAAAATGACTAAGTCCAAATAAAAAAAGTTTTCAACTTTTTTCAATTTTACCCCTGTGGGATATATATTCTACCCACACACATATGGAACTCTCCTGGGGTACCCTCACACATATTATTCCCTCATTTAGTGGATATTTTCACAAAAAAGTGAAATTTTCAAAAATCCAGAAAATTGGCTGAAAACGACTAAATATCAAGGACTCATTGGGCGAATCGCTCTGGAACTGAAATCGGAACGCTCACTGACATTTCCCCTATCTGAAAGTCTGATAAACGCCGGAAAAATGACTAAGTCCAAAAAAATTTTTTTTCAACTTTTTTTAATTTTACCCCTGTGGGATATATGTTCTATCCACACACATTTTAAACTCTCCTGGGGTACCCTCACACATATTATTCTCTCATTTAGTGGATATTTTCACAAAAAAGTGAAATTTTCAAAAATCTAGAAAATTGGCTGAAAACTACTAAATATTATGGACTCATTGGGCGAATCGCTTTGGAACTGAAATAAGAACGCTCACTGACATTTCCCCCATCTGAAAGTCTGATAAACGGCGGAAAAATGACTAAGTCCAAGAAAAAAATGTTTTCAACTTTTTTAAATTTTACCCCCGTGGGATATATATTCTACCCACACACATTTGGAACTCTCCTGGTGTACCCTCACACATATTATTCTCTCATTTAGTGGATATTTTCACAAAAAAAGTGAAATTTTCAAAAATCCCGAAAATTGGCTGAAAACGACTAAATATCAAGGACTCATTGGGCAAATCGCTCTGGAACTGAAATCGGAACGCTCACTGACATTTGCCCTATCTGAAAGTCTGATAAACGCCGGAAAAATGACTAAGTCCAAGAAAAAAATGTTTTCAACTTTTTTCAATTTTACCCCCGTGGGATATATCTTCTACCCACACACATTTGGTACTCTCCTGGGGTACCCTCACACATATTATTCCCTCATTTAGTGGATATTTTCACAAAATAGTGAAATTTTCAAAAATCCAGAAAATTGGCTAAAAACGACTAAATATCATGGACACATTAGGCGAATCGCTCTGGAACTGAAATTGGAACGCTCACTGACAGATGCCCTATCTGAAAGTCTGATAAACGCCGGAAAAATGACTAAGTCCAAATAAAAAAAGTTTTCAACTTTTTTAAATTTTACCCCCGTGGGATATATATTCTACCCACACACATTTGGAACTCTCCTGGTGTACCCTCACACATATTATTCTCTCATTTAGTGGATATTTTCACAAAAAAAGTGAAATTTTCAAAAATCCCGAAAATTGGCTGAAAACGACTAAATATCAAGGACTCATTGGGCAAATCGCTCTGGAACTGAAATCGGAACGCTCACTGACATTTGCCCTATCTGAAAGTCTGATAAACGCCGGAAAAATGACTAAGTCCAAGAAAAAAATGTTTTCAACTTTTTTCAATTTTACCCCCGTGGGATATATCTTCTACCCACACACATTTGGTACTCTCCTGGGGTACCCTCACACATATTATTCCCTCATTTAGTGGATATTTTCACAAAATAGTGAAATTTTCAAAAATCCAGAAAATTGGCTAAAAACGACTAAATATCATGGACACATTAGGCGAATCGCTCTGGAACTGAAATTGGAACGCTCACTGACAGATGCCCTATCTGAAAGTCTGATAAACGCCGGAAAAATGACTAAGTCCAAATAAAAAAAGTTTTCAACTTTTTTCAATTTTACCCCTGTGGGATATAGATTCTACCCACACACATTTGGAACTCTCCTGGGGTACCCTCACACATATTATTCCCTCATTTAGTGGATATTTTCACAAAAAAAGTGAAATTTTCAAAAATCCAGAAAATTGGCTGAAAACGACTAAATATCAAGGACTCATTGGGCGAATCGCTCTGGAACTGAAATCGGAACGCTCACTGACAGTTGCCCTATCTGAAAGTCTGATAAACGCCGGAAAAATGACTAAGTCCAAAAACAATTTTTTTTCAACTTTCTTCAATTTTACCCCCGTGGGATATATATTCTACCCACACACATTTGGAACTCTCCTGGGGTACCCTCACACATATTATTCCCTCATTTAGTGGATATTTTCACAAAAAAGTGAAATTTTCAAAAATCCAGAAAATTGGCTGAAAACGACTAAATATCAAGGACTCATTGGGCGAATTGCTCTGGAACTGAAATCGGAACGCTCACTGACATTTCCCCTATCTGAAAGTCTGATAAATGCCGGAAAAATGACTAAGTCCAAAAAAAATTTTTTTCAACTTTTTTTAATTTTACCCCTGTGGGATATATGTTCTACCCACACACATTTGGAACTCTCCTGGGGTACCCTCACACATATTATTCTCTCATTTAGTGGATATTTTCACAAAAAAGTGAAATTTTCAAAAATACAGAAAATTGGCTGAAAACGACTAAATATCAAGGACTCATTGGGCAAATCGCTCTGGAACTGAAATCGGAACTCTCACTGACATTTGCCCTATCTGAAAGTCTGATAAACGCCGGAAAAATGACTAAGTCCAAGAAAAAAATGTTTTCAACTTTTTTCAGTTTTACCCCCGTGGGATATATATTCTACCCACACACATTTGGTACTCTCCTGGGGTACCCTCACACATATTATTCCCTCATTTAGTGGATATTTTCACAAAATAGTGAAATTTTCAAAAATCCAGAAAATTGGCTAAAAACGACTAAACATCATGGACACATTAGGCGAATCGCTCTGGAACTGAAATTGGAATGCTCACAGACATTTGCCCTATCTGAAAGTCTGATAAAAGCAGGAAAAATGACTAAGTCCAAAAACAATTTTTTTTCAACTTTCTTCAATTTTACCCCCGTGGGATATATATTCTACCCACACACATTTGGAAATCTCCTGGGGTACCCTCACACATATTATTCCCTCATTTAGTGGATATTTTCACAAAAAAGTGAAATTTTCAAAAATCCAGAAAATTGGCTGAAAACGACTAAATATCAAGGACTCATTGGGCGAATCGCTCTGGAACTGAAATCGGAACGCTCACTGACATTTCCCCTATCTGAAAGTCTGATAAACGCCGGAAAAATGACTAAGTCCAAAAAAATTTTTTTTCAACTTTTTTTAATTTTACCCCTGTGGGATATATGTTCTATCCACACACATTTTAAACTCTCCTGGGGTACCCTCACACATATTATTCTCTCATTTAGTGGATATTTTCACAAAAAAGTGAAATTTTCAAAAATCTAGAAAATTGGCTGAAAACTACTAAATATTATGGACTCATTGGGCGAATCGCTTTGGAACTGAAATAAGAACGCTCACTGACATTTCCCCCATCTGAAAGTCTGATAAACGGCGGAAAAATGACTAAGTCCAAGAAAAAAATGTTTTCAACTTTTTTAAATTTTACCCCCGTGGGATATATATTCTACCCACACACATTTGGAACTCTCCTGGTGTACCCTCACACATATTATTCTCTCATTTAGTGGATATTTTCACAAAAAAAGTGAAATTTTCAAAAATCCCGAAAATTGGCTGAAAACGACTAAATATCAAGGACTCATTGGGCAAATCGCTCTGGAACTGAAATCGGAACGCTCACTGACATTTGCCCTATCTGAAAGTCTGATAAACGCCGGAAAAATGACTAAGTCCAAGAAAAAAATGTTTTCAACTTTTTTCAATTTTACCCCCGTGGGATATATCTTCTACCCACACACATTTGGTACTCTCCTGGGGTACCCTCACACATATTATTCCCTCATTTAGTGGATATTTTCACAAAAAAGTGAAATTTTCAAAAATCCAGAAAATTGGCTGAAAATGACTAAATATCAAGGACTCATTGGGCGAATCGCTCTGGAACTGAAATCGGAATGCTCACTGACATTTCCCCTATCTGAAAGTCTGATAAATGCCGGAAAAATGACAGTCCAAGAAAAAAAAAATTTTCAACTTTTTTCAATTTTACCCCCGTGGGATATAGATTCTACCCACACACATTTGGAACTCTCCTGGGGTACCCTCACACATATTATTCCCTCATTTAGTGGATATTTTCACAAAAAAAGTGAAATTTTCAAAAATCCAGAAAATTGGCTGAAAACGACTAAATATCAAGGACTCATTGGGCGAATCGCTCTGGAACTGAAATCGGAACGCTCACTGACAGTTGCCCTATCTGAAAGTCTGATAAACGCCGGAAAAATGACTAAGTCCAAAAACAATTTTTTTTCAACTTTCTTCAATTTTACCCCCGTGGGATATATATTCTACCCACACACATTTGGAACTCTCCTGGGGTACCCTCACACATATTATTCCCTCATTTAGTGGATATTTTCACAAAAAAGTGAAATTTTCAAAAATCCAGAAAATTCGCTGAAAACGACTAAATATTAAGGACTCATTGGGCAAATCGCTCTGGAACTGAAATCGGAACGCTCACTGACATTTCCCCTATCTGAAAGTCTGATAAACGCCGGAAAAATGACTAAGTCCAAGAAAAAAATTTTTTCAACTTTTTTCAATTTTACCCCCGTGGAATATATTCTACCCACACACATTTGGAACTCTCCTGGGGTACCCTCACACATATTACTCCCTCATTTAGAGGATATTTTCACCAAAAAGTGAAATTTTCAAAAATCCCGAAAATTGTCTGAAAATGACTAAATATCAAGGACTCATTGGGCGAATCACTCTGGAACTGAAATCGGAATGCTCACTGACATTTCCCCTATCTGAAAGTCTGATAAACGCCGGAAAAATGACAGTCCAAGAAAAAAAAATTTTTCAACTTTTTTCAATTTTACCCCCGTGGGATATATTCTACCCACACACATTTGGAACTCTCCTGGGGTACCCTCACACATATTATTCCCTCATTTAGTGGATATTTTCACAAAAAAAGTGAAATTTTCAAAAATCCCGAAAATTGTCTGAAAACGACTAAATATCAAGGACTCATTGGGCGAATCGCTCTGAAACTGAAATCGGAAAACTCACTGACATTTGCCCTATCTGAAAGTCTGATAAACGACGGAAAAATGGGTAAGTGCAAAAAAAAAATTTTTTTAACTTTTTTAATTTTACCCCCGTGGGATATATGTTCTACCCACACACATTTGGAACTCTCCTGGGGTACCCTCACACATATTATTCTCTCATTTAGTGGATATTTTCACAAAAAAGTGAAATTTTCAAAAATCCAGAAAATTGGCTGAAAACGACTAAATATTATGGACTCATTGGGCGAATCGCTTTGGAACTGAAATAAGAACGCTCACTGACATTTCCCCCATCTGAAAGTCTGATAAACGCCCAAAAAATGACTAAGTCCAAGAAAAAAATGTTTTCAACTTTTTTCAATTTTACCCCCGTGGGATATATATTCTACCCACACACATTTGGTACTCTCCTGGGGTACCCTCACACATATTATTCCCTCATTTAGTGGATATTTTCACAAAATAGTGAAATTTTCAAAAATCCAGAAAATTGGCTAAAAACAACTAAATATCATGGACACATTAGGCGAATCGCTCTGGAACTGAAATTGGAACGCTCACTGACAGATGCCCTATCTGAAAGTCTGATAAACGCCGGAAAAATGACTAAGTCCAAATAAAAAAAGTTTTCAACTTTTTTCAATTTTACCCCTGTGGGATATATATTCTACCCACACACATATGGAACTCTCCTGGGGTACCCTCACACATATTATTCCCTCATTTAGTGGATATTTTCACAAAAAAGTGAAATTTTCAAAAATCCAGAAAATTGGCTGAAAACGACTAAATATCAAGGACTCATTGGGCGAATCGCTCTGGAACTGAAATCGGAACGCTCACTGACAGTTGCCCTATCTGAAAGTCTGATAAACGCCGGAAAAATGACTAAGTCCAAATAAAAAATGTTTTCAACTTTTTTCAATTTTACCCCTGTGGGATATATATTCTACCCACACACATATGGAACTCTCCTGGGGTACCCTCACACATATTATTCCCTCATTTAGTGGATATTTTCACAAAAAAGTGAAATTTTCAAAAATCCAGAAAATTGGCTGAAAATGACTAAATATCAAGGACTCATTGGGCGAATCGCTCTGGAACTGAAATCGGAATGCTCACTGACATTTCCCCTATCTGAAAGTCTGATAAACGCCGGAAAAATGACTTAGTCCAAGAAAAAAAAAATTTTCAACTTTTTTCAATTTTACCCCCGTGGGATATATATTCTACCCACACACATTTGGAACTCTCCTGGGGTACCCTCACACATATTATTCTCTCATTTAGTGGATATTTTCACAAAAAAAGTGACATTTTCAAAAATCCAGAAAATTGGCTGAAAACGACTAAATATCAAGGACTCATTGGGCAAATGGCTCTGGAACTGAAATCGGAATGCTCACTGACAGTTGCCCTATCTGAAAGTCTGATAAACGCCGGAAAAATGACTAAGTCCAAATAAAAAATGTTTTCAACTTTTTTCAATTTTACCCCTGTGGGATATATATTCTACCCACACACATATGGAACTCTCCTGGGGTGCCCTCACACATATTATTCCCTCATTTAGTGGATATTTTCACAAAAAAGTGAAATTTTCAAAAATCCAGAAAATTGGCTGAAAATGACTAAATATCAAGGACTCATTGGGCGAATCTCTCTGGAACTGAAATCGGAATGCTCACTGACATTTCCCCTATCTGAAAGTCTGATAAACGCCGGAAAAATGACTTAGTCCAAGAAAAAAAAAATTTTCAACTTTTTTCAATTTTACCCCCGTGGGATATATGTTCTACCCACACACATTTGGAACTCTCCTGGGGTACCCTCACACATATTATTCTCTCATTTAGTGGATATTTTCACAAAAAAGTGAAATTTTCAAAAATCCAGAAAATTGGCTGAAAACGACTATATATTATGGACTCATTGGGCGAATCGCTTTGGAACTGAAATAAGAATGCTCACTGACATTTCCCCAATCTGAAAGTCTGATAAACGCCGGAAAAATGACTAAGTCCAAGAAAAAAATTTTTTCAACTTTCTTCAGTTTTACCCCCGTGGAATATATTCTACCCACACACATTTGGAACTCTCCTGGGGTACCCTCACACATATTATTCCCTCATTTAGAGGATATTTTCACAAAAAAGTGAAATTTTCAAAAATCCAGAAAATTGGCTGAAAACGACTAAATATCAAGGACTCATTGGGCGAATCGCTCTGGAACTGAAATCGGAAGGCTCACTTACATTTCCCCCATCTGAAAGTCTGATAAACGCCGGAAAAATGACTAAGTCCAAAAAAAATTTTTTTCAACTTTTTTTAATTTTACCCCCGTGGGATATATGTTCTACCCACACACATTTGGAACTCTCCTGGGGTACCCTCACACATATTATTCTCTCATTTAGTGGATATTTTCACAAAAAAGTGAAATTTTCAAAAATCCAGAAAATTGGCTGAAAACGACTAAATATTATGGACTCATTGGGCGAATCGCTTTGGAACTGAAATAAGAACGCTCACTGACATTTCCCCCATCTGAAAGTCTGATAAACGCCGGAAAAATGACTAAGTCCAAGAAAAAAATGTTTTCAACTTTTTTAAATTTTACCCCCGTGGGATATATATTCTACCCACACACATTTGGAACTCTCCTGGGGTACCCTCACATATAATATTCTCTCATTTAGTGGATATTTTCACAAAAAAAGTGAAATTTTCAAAAATCCAGAAAATTGGCTGAAAACGACTAAATATCAAGGACTCATTGGGCAAATGGCTCTGGAACTGAAATCGGAATGCTCACTGACAGTTGCCCTATCTGAAAGTCTGATAAACACCGGAAAAATGACTAAGTCCAAATAAAAAATGTTTTCAACTTTTTTCAATTTTACCCCTGTGGGATATATATTCTACCCACACACATATGGAACTCTCCTGGGGTGCCCTCACACATATTATTCCCTCATTTAGTGGATATTTTCACAAAAAAGTGAAATTTTCAAAAATCCAGAAAATTGGCTGAAAATGACTAAATATCAAGGACTCATTGGGCGAATCGCTCTGGAACTGAAATCGGAATGCTCACTGACATTTCCCCTATCTGAAAGTCTGATAAATGCCGGAAAAATGACTAAGTCCAAGAAAAAAAATTTTTCAACTTTTTTCAGTTTTACCCCCGTGGAATATATTCTACCCACACACATTTGGAACTCTCCTGGGGTACCCTCACACATATTATTCCCTCATTTAGAGGATATTTTCACAAAAAAGTGAAATTTTCAAAAATCCCGAAAATTGGCTGAAAACGACTAAATATCAAGGACTCATTGGGCGAATCGCTCTGGAACTGAAATCGGAACACTCACTGACATTTCCCCTATCTGAAAGTCTGATAAACGCCGGAAAAATGACTTAGTCCAAGAAAAAAAAAATTTTCAACTTTTTTCAATTTTACCCCCGTGGGATATATATTCTACCCACACACATTTGGAACTCTCCTGGGGTACCCTCACACATATTATTCTCTCATTTAGTGGATATTTTCACAAAAAAATGAAATTTTCAAAAATCCAGAAAATTGGCTGAAAACGACTAAATATCAAGGACTCATAGGGCGAATCGCTCTGGAACTGAAATCGGAATGCTCACTGACATTTCCCCTATCTGAAAGTCTGATAAATGCCGGAAAAATGACTTAGTCCAAGAAAAAAAAAATTTTCAACTTTTTTCAGTTTTACCCCCGTGGGATATATATTCTACCCACACACATTTGGAACTCTCCTGGGGTACCCTCACACATATTATTCCCTCATTTAGAGGATATTTTCACAAAAAAGTGAAATTTTCAAAAATCCCGAAAATTGGCTGAAAACGACTAAATATCAAGGACTCATTGGGCGAATCGCTCTGGAACTGAAATCGGAACGCTCACTGACAGTTGCCCTATCTGAAAGTCTGATAAACGCCGGAAAAATGACTAAGTCCAAATAAAAAATGTTTTCAACTTTTTTCAATTTTACCCCTGTGGGATATATATTCTACCCACACACATATGGAACTCTCCTGGGGTACCCTCACACATATTATTCCCTCATTTAGTGGATATTTTCACAAAAAAGTGAAATTTTCAAAAATCCAGAAAAATGGCTGAAAATGACTAAATATCAAGGACTCATTGGGCGAATCGCTCTGGAACTGAAATCGAAATGCTCACTGACATTTCCCCTATCTGAAAGTCTGATAAACGCCGGAAAAATGACTTAGTCCAAGAAAAAAAAAATTTTCAACTTTTTTCAATTTTACCCCCGTGGGATATATATTCTACCCACACACATTTGGAACTCTCCTGGGGTACCCTCACACATATTATTCCCTCATTTAGTGGATATTTTCACAAAAAAAGTGAAATTTTCAAAAATCCAGAAAATTGGCTGAAAACGACTAAATATCAAGGACTCATTGGGCGAATCGTTCTGGAACTGAAATCGAAACGCTCACTGACAGATGCCCTATCTGAAAGTCTGATAAACACCGGAAAAATGACTAAGTCCAAATAAAAAATGTTTTCAACTTTTTTCAATTTTACCCCTGTGGGATATATATTCTACCCACACACATATGGAACTCTCCTGGGGTGCCCTCACACATATTATTCCCTCATTTAGTGGATATTTTCACAAAAAAAGTGAAATTTTCAAAAATCCAGAAAATTGGCTGAAAATGACTAAATATCAAGGACTCATTGGGCGAATCGCTCTGGAACTGAAATCGGAATGCTCACTGACATTTCCCCTATCTGAAAGTCTGATAAACGCCGGAAAAATGACTTAGTCCAAGAAAAAAAAAATTTTCAACTTTTTTCAATTTTACCCCCGTGGGATATATGTTCTACCCACACACATTTGGAACTCTCCTGGGGTACCCTCACACATATTATTCTCGCATTTAGTGGATATTTTCACAAAAAAGTGAAATTTTCAAAAATCCAGAAAATTGGCTGAAAACGACTAAATATTATGGACTCATTGGGCGAATCGCTTTGGAACTGAAATAAGAATGCTCACTGACATTTCCCCCATCTGAAAGTCTGATAAACGCCGGAAAAATGACTAAGTCCAAGAAAAAAAATTTTTCAACTTTCTTCAGTTTTACCCCCGTGGAATATATTCTACCCACACACATTTGGAACTCTCCTGGGGTACCCTCACACATATTATTCCCTCATTTAGAGGATAATTTCACAAAAAAGTGAAATTTTCAAAAATCCAGAAAATTGGCTGAAAACGACTAAATATCAAGGACTCATTGGGCAAATGGCTCTGGAACTGAAATCGGAATGCTCACTGACATTTCCCCTATCTGAAAGTGTGATAAATGCCGGAAAAATGACTAAGTCCAAGAAAAAAAAATTTTCAACTTTTTTCAGTTTTACCCCCTTGGAATATATTCTACCCACACACATTTGGAACTCTCCTGGGGTACCCTCACACATATTATTCCCTCATTTAGAGGATATTTTCACAAAAAAGTGAAATTTTCAAAAATCCCGAAAATTGGCTGAAAACGACAAAATATCAAGGACTCATTGGGCGAATAGCTCTGGAACTGAAATCGGAACACTCACTGACATTTGCCCTATCTGAAAGTCTGATAAACGCCGGAAAAATGACTAAGTACGAAAAAAAAAAATTTCAACTTTTTTCAATTTTACCCCCGTGGGATATATATTCTACCCACACACATTTGGAACTCTCCTGGGGTACCCTCACACATATTATTCCCTCATTTAGTGGATATTTTCACAAAAAAAGTGAAATTTTCAAAAATCCAGAAAATTGGCTGAAAACGACTAAATATCAAGGACTCATTGGGCGAATCGCTCTGGAACTGAAATCGGAACGCTCACTGACAGTTGCCCTATCTGAAAGTCTGATAAACGCCGGAAAAATGACTAAGTCCAAATAAAAAATGTTTTCAACTTTTTTCAATTTTACCCCTGTGGGCTATATATTCTACCCACACACATATGGAACTCTCCTGGGGTACCCTCACACATATTATTCTCTCATTTAGTGGATATTTTCACAAAAAAGTGAAATTTTCATAAATCCAGAAAATTGGCTGAAAACGACTAAATATTATGGACTCATTGGGCGAATCGCTTTGGAACTGAAATAAGAACGCTCACTGACATTTCCCCCATCTGAAAGTCTGATAAACGCCGGAAAAATGACTAAGTCCAAGAAAAAAATGTTTTCAACTTTTTTCAATTTTACCCCCGTGGGATATATATTCTACCCACACACATTTGGAACTCTCCTGGGGTACCCTCACACATATTATTCTCTCATTTAGTGGATATTTTCACAAAAAAAGTGAAATATTCAAAAATCCAGAAAATTGGCTGAAAACGACTAAATATCAAGGACTCATTGGGCAAATGGCTCTGGAACTGAAATCGGAATGCTCACTGACAGTTGCCCTATCTGAAAGTCTGATAAACGCCGGAAAAATGACTAAGTCCAAATAAAAAATGTTTTCAACTTTTTTCAATTTTACCCCTGTGGGATATATATTCTACCCACACACATATGGAACTCTCCTGGGGTACCCTCACACATATTATTCCCTCATTTAGTGGATATTTTCACAAAAAAGTGAAATTTTCAAAAATCCAGAAAATTGGCTGAAAATGACTAAATATCAAGGACTCATTGGGCGAATCGCTCTGGAACTGAAATCGAAATGCTCACTGACATTTCCCCTATCTGAAAGTATGATAAACGCCGGAAAAATGACTTAGTCCAAGAAAAAAAAAATTTTCAACTTTTTTCAATTTTACCCCCGTGGGATATATATTCTACCCACACACATTTGGAACTCTCCTGGGGTACCCTCACACATATTATTCCCTCATTTAGTGGATATTTTCACAAAAAAAGTGAAATTTTCAAAAATCCAGAAAATTGGCTGAAAACGACTAAATATCAAGGACTCATTGGGCGAATCGCTCTGGAACTGAAATCGGAACGCTCACTGACAGTTGCCCTATCTGAAAGTCTGATAAACACCGGAAAAATGACTAAGTCAAAATAAAAAATGTTTTCAACTTTTTTCAATTTTACCCCTGTGGGATATATATTCTACCCACACACATATGGAACTCTCCTGGGGTGCCCTCACACATATTATTCCCTCATTTAGTGGATATTTTCACAAAAAAGTGAAATTTTCAAAAATCCAGAAAATTGGCTGAAAATGACTAAATATCAAGGACTCATTGGGCGAATCGCTCTGGAACTGAAATCGGAATGATCACTGACATTTCCCCTATCTGAAAGTCTGATAAATGCCTGAAAAATGACTAAGTCCAAGAAAAAAAATTTTTCAACTTTTTTCAGTTTTACCCCCGTGGAATATATTCTACCCACACACATTTGGAACTCTCCTGGGGTACCCTCACACATATTATTCCCTCATTTAGAGGATATTTTCACAAAAAAGTGAAATTTTCAAAAATCCCGAAAATTGGCTGAAAACGACTAAATATCAAGGACTCATTGGGCGAATCACTCTGGAACTGAAATAGGAACGCTCACTGACATTTCCCCTATCTGAAAGTCTGATAAACGCCGGAAAAATGACTAAGTCTGAAAAAAAAAAATTTCAACTTTTTTCAATTTTACCCCTGTGGGATGTATATTCTACCCACACACATTTGGAACTCTCCTGGGGTACCCTCACACATATTATTCTCTCATTTAGTGGATATTTTCACAAAAAAGTGAAATTTTCAAAAATCCAGAAAATTGGCTGAAAACGACTAAATATTATGGACTCATTGGGCGAATCGCTCTGGAACTGAAATAAGAACGCTCACTGACATTTCTCCTATCTGAAAGTCTGATAAACGCCGGAAAAATGACTAAATCCCAAAAAAAATTTTTTTCAACTTTTTTTAATTTTACCCCCGTGCGATATATATTCTACCCACACACATTTGGAATTCTCCTGGGGAACCCTCACACATATTATTCCCTCATTTAGTGGACATTATCACAAAAAAGTGAAATTTTCAAAAATCCAGAAAATTGGCTGAAAACGACTAAATATCAAGGTCTCATTGGGCGAATCGCTCTGGAACTGAAACAGTAACGCCCACTGACATTTCCCCTATCTGAAAGTCTGATAAACGCCAGAAAAATGACTAAGTAAAAAAAAAAAATTTTTTCAACTTTTCTCAATTTTACCCCCGTGGGATGTATATTTTATCCACACACATTTGGAACTCTCCTGGGGTACCGTCACACATATTATTCCCTCATTTAGTGGATATTTTCACAAAAAAGTGAAATTTTCAAAAATCCAGAAAATTGGCTGAAAACGACTAAATATTGAGGACTCATTGGGCAAATCGCTCTGGAACTGAAATCGGAAAGCTCACTGACATTTCCCCTATCTGAAAGTCTGATAAACGCCGGAAAAATGACTAAGTCCAAGAAAAAAATTTTTTCAACTTTTTTCAATTTTACCCCCGTGGGATATATATTCTACCCACACACATTTGGAACTCTCCTGGGGTAACCTCACACATATTATTCTCTCATTTAGTGGATATTTTCACAAAAAAAGTGAAATTTTCAAAAATCCAGAAAATTGGCTGAAAACGACTAAATATCAAGGACTCATTGGGCGAATCGCTCTGGAACTGAAATAGGAACGCTCACTGACATTTCCCCTATCTGAAAGTCTGATAAACGCCAGAAAAATGACTAAGTCCAAGAAAAAAAATTTTTCAACTTTTTTCAATTTTACCCCCGTGGGATATATATTCTACCCACACACATTTGGAACTCTCCTGGGGTACCCTCACACATATTATTCCCTCATTTAGTGGATATTTTCACAAAAAAGTGAAATTTTCAAAAATCCAGAAAATTGGCTGAAAACGACTAAATATTAAGGACTCATTGGGCAAATCGCTCTGGAACTGAAATCGGAATGCTCACTGACATTTCTCCGATCAGAAAGTCTGATAAACGCCGGAAAAATGACTAAGTCCAAGAAAAAAAATTTTTCAACTTTTTTCAATTTTACCCCCGTGGGATATATATTCTATCCACACACATTTGGAACTCTCCTGGGGTACCCTCACACATATTATTCCCTCATTTAGAGGATATTTTCACAAAAAAGTGAAATTTTCAAAAATCCAGAAAATTGTCTGAAAACGACTAAATATCAAGGACTCATTGGGCGAATCGCTCTGGAACTGAAATAGGAACGCACACTGACATTTCCCCTATCTGAAAGTCTGATAAACGCCGGAAAAATGACTAAGTCCGAAAAAAAAAAATTTCAACTTTTTTCAATTTTACCCCTGTGGGCTATATATTCTACCCACACACATATGGAACTCTCCTGGGGTACCCTCACACATATTATTCTCTCATTTAGTGGATATTTTCACAAAAAAGTGAAATTTTCATAAATCCAGAAAATTGGCTGAAAACGACTAAATATTATGGACTCATTGGGCGAATCGCTTTGGAACTGAAATAAGAACGCTCACTGACATTTCCCCCATCTGAAAGTCTGATAAACGCCGGAAAAATGACTAAGTCCAAGAAAAAAATGTTTTCAACTTTTTTCAATTTTACCCCCGTGGGATATATATTCTACCCACACACATTTGGAACTCTCCTGGGGTACCCTCACACATATTATTCTCTCATTTAGAGGATATTTTCACAAAAAAGTGAAATTTTCAAAAATCCAGAAAATTGTCTGAAAACGACTAAATATCAAGGACTCATTGGGCGAATCGCTCTGGAACTGAAATAGGAACGCACACTGACATTTCCCCTATCTGAAAGTCTGATAAACGCCGGAAAAATGACTAAGTCCAAATAAAAAATGTTTTCAACTTTTTCAATTTTACCCCTGTGGGATATATATTCTACCCACACACATATGGAACTCTCCTGGGGTACCCTCACACATATTATTCCCTCATTTAGTGGATATTTTCACAAAAAAGTGAAATTTTCAAAAATCCAGAAAATTGGCTGAAAATGACTAAATATGAAGGACTCATTGGGCGAATCGCTCTGGAACTGAAATCGAAATGCTCACTGACATTTCCCCTATCTGAAAGTCTGATAAACGCCGGAAAAATGACTTAGTCCAAGAAAAAAAAAATTTTCAACTTTTTTCAATTTTACCCCCGTGGGATATATATTCTACCCACACACATTTGGAACTCTCCTGGGGTACCCTCACACATATTATTCCCTCATTTAGTGGATATTTTCACAAAAAAAGTGAAATTTTCAAAAATCCAGAAAATTGGCTGAAAACGACTAAATATCAAGGACTCATTGGGCGAATCGCTCTGGAACTGAAATCGGAACGCTCACTGACAGTTGCCCTATCTGAAAGTCTGATAAACACCGGAAAAATGACTAAGTCAAAATAAAAAATGTTTTCAACTTTTTTCAATTTTACCCCTGTGGGATATATATTCTACCCACACACATATGGAACTCTCCTGGGGTGCCCTCACACATATTATTCCCTCATTTAGTGGATATTTTCACAAAAAAGTGAAATTTTCAAAAATCCAGAAAATTGGCTGAAAATGACTAAATATCAAGGACTCATTGGGCGAATCGCTCTGGAACTGAAATCGGAATGATCACTGACATTTCCCCTATCTGAAAGTCTGATAAATGCCTGAAAAATGACTAAGTCCAAGAAAAAAAATTTTTCAACTTTTTTCAGTTTTACCCCCGTGGAATATATTCTACCCACACACATTTGGAACTCTCCTGGGGTACCCTCACACATATTATTCCCTCATTTAGAGGATATTTTCACAAAAAAGTGAAATTTTCAAAAATCCCGAAAATTGGCTGAAAACGACTAAATATCAAGGACTCATTGGGCGAATCGCTCTGGAACTGAAATAGGAACGCTCACTGACATTTCCCCTATCTGAAAGTCTGATAAACGCCGGAAAAATGACTAAGTCTGAAAAAAAAAAATTTCAACTTTTTTCAATTTTACCCCTGTGGGATGTATATTCTACCCACACACATTTGGAACTCTCCTGGGGTACCCTCACACATATTATTCTCTCATTTAGTGGATATTTTCACAAAAAAGTGAAATTTTCAAAAATCCAGAAAATTGGCTGAAAACGACTAAATATTATGGACTCATTGGGCGAATCGCTCTGGAACTGAAATAAGAACGCTCACTGACATTTCTCCTATCTGAAAGTCTGATAAACGCCGGAAAAATGACTAAATCCAAAAAAAAATTTTTTTCAACTTTTTTTAATTTTACCCCCGTGCGATATATATTCTACCCACACACATTTGGAATTCTCCTGGGGAACCCTCACACATATTATTCCCTCATTTAGTGGACATTATCACAAAAAAGTGAAATTTTCAAAAATCCAGAAAATTGGCTGAAAACGACTAAATATCAAGGTCTCATTGGGCGAATCGCTCTGGAACTGAAACAGTAACGCCCACTGACATTTCCCCTATCTGAAAGTCTGATAAACGCCAGAAAAATGACTAAGTAAAAAAAAAAAATTTTTTCAACTTTTCTCAATTTTACCCCCGTGGGATGTATATTTTATCCACACACATTTGGAACTCTCCTGGGGTACCGTCACACATATTATTCCCTCATTTAGTGGATATTTTCACAAAAAAGTGAAATTTTCAAAAATCCAGAAAATTGGCTGAAAACGACTAAATATTGAGGACTCATTGGGCAAATCGCTCTGGAACTGAAATCGGAACGCTCACTGACATTTCCCCTATCTGAAAGTCTGATAAACGCCGGAAAAATGACTAAGTCCAAGAAAAAAATTTTTTCAACTTTTTTCAATTTTACCCCCGTGGGATATATATTCTACCCACACACATTTGGAACTCTCCTGGGGTAACCTCACACATATTATTCTCTCATTTAGTGGATATTTTCACAAAAAAAGTGAAATTTTCAAAAATCCAGAAAATTGGCTGAAAACGACTAAATATCAAGGACTCATTGGGCGAATCGCTCTGGAACTGAAATAGGAACGCTCACTGACATTTCCCCTATCTGAAAGTCTGATAAACGCCAGAAAAATGACTAAGTCCAAGAAAAAAAATTTTTCAACTTTTTTCAATTTTACCCCCGTGGGATATATATTCTACCCACACACATTTGGAACTCTCCTGGGGTACCCTCACACATATTATTCCCTCATTTAGTGGATATTTTCACAAAAAAGTGAAATTTTCAAAAATCCAGAAAATTGGCTGAAAACGACTAAATATTAAGGACTCATTGGGCAAATCGCTCTGGAACTGAAATCGGAATGCTCACTGACATTTCTCCGATCAGAAAGTCTGATAAACGCCGGAAAAATGACTAAGTCCAAGAAAAAAAATTTTTCAACTTTTTTCAATTTTACCCCCGTGGGATATATATTCTATCCACACACATTTGGAACTCTCCTGGGGTACCCTCACACATATTATTCCCTCATTTAGAGGATATTTTCACAAAAAAGTGAAATTTTCAAAAATCCAGAAAATTGTCTGAAAACGACTAAATATCAAGGACTCATTGGGCAAATCGCTCTGGAACTGAAATCGGAACGCTCACTGACATTTCTCCGATCAGAAAGTCTGATAAACGCCGGAAAAATGACTAAGTCCAAGAAAAAAAATTTTTCAACTTTTTTCAATTTTACCCCCGTGGGATTTATATTCTATCCACACACATTTGGAACTCTCCTGGGGAACCCTCACACATATTATTCCCTCATTTAGTGGATATTTTCACAAAAAAAGTGAAATTTTCAAAAATCCAGAAAATTGGCTGAAAACGACTAAATATCAAGGACTCATTGGGCGAATCGCTCTGGAACTGAAATCGGAACGCTCACTGACAGTTGCCCTATTTGAAAGTCTGATAAACGCCGGAAAAATGACAGTCCAAGAAAAAAAAATTTTTCAACTTTTTTCAATTTTACCCCCGTGGGATATATATTCTACCCACACACATTTGGAACTCTCCTGGGGAACCCTCACACATATTATTCCCTCATTTAGTGGATATTTTCACAAAAAAGTGAAATTTTCAAAAATCCAGAAAATTGGCTAAAAACGACTAAATATCAAGGACTCACTAGGCGAATCGCTCTGGATCTGAAATCGGAGTGCTCACAGACATTTGCCCTATCTGAAAGTCTGATAAACGCCGGAAAAATGACCAAGTCCAAAAAAAAATTTTTTTCAACTTTTTTTTAATTTTACCCCCGTGCGATATACATTCTACCCACACACATTTGGAATTCTCCTGGGGAACCCTCACACATATTATTCCCTCATTTAGTGGACATTATCACAAAAAAGTGAAATTTTCAAAAATCCAGAAAATTGGCTGAAAACGACTAAATATTAAGGACTCATAGGGCGAATCGCTCTGGAACTGAAATAGGAACGCTCACTGACATTTCCCGTATCTGAAAGTCTGATAAACGCCGGAAAAATGACTAAGTCCGAAAAAAAAAAAATTTCAACTTTTTTCAATTTTACCCCTGTGGGATATATGTTCTACCCACACACATTTGGAACTCTCCTGGGGTACCCTCACATATATTATTCTCTAATTTAGTGGATATTTTCACAAAAAAGTGAAATTTTCAAAAAATCCAGAAAATTGGCTGAAAACGACTAAATATCAAGGATACATTGGGCGAATCGCTCTGGAACTGAAACAGTAACGCCCACTGACATTTCTCCTATCTGAAAGTCTGATAAACGCTGGAAAAATGACTAAGTAAAAAAAAAAAATTTTTTCAACTTTTCTCAATTTTACCCCCGTGAGATGTATATTTTATCCACACACATTTGGAACTCTCCTGGGGTACCCTCACTCATATTATTCCCTCATTTAGTGGATATTTTCACAAAAAAGTGAAATTTTAAAAAAATCCAGAAAATTGGCTGAAAACGACTAAATATCAAGGACTCATTGGGCGAATCGCTCTGGAACTGAAATCGGAATGCTCACTGACATTTCCCCTATCTGAAAGTCTGATAAACGCCGGAAAAATGACTAAATCCCCAAAAAAAATTTTTTCAACTTTTTTTAATTTTACCCCCGTGGGATATATATTCTACCCACACACATTTGGAACTCTACTGGGGTACCCTCACACATATTATTCCCTCATTTAGTGGATATTTTCACAAAAAAAGTGAAATTTTCAAAAATCCAGAAAATTGGCTGAAAACGACTAAATATTAAGGGCTCATTGGGCAAATCGCACTGGAACTGAAATCGGAACGCTCACTGACATTTCTCCGATCAGAAAGTCTGATAAACGCCGGAAAAATGACTAAGTCCAAGAAAAAAAATTTTTCAACTTTTTTCAATTTTACCCCCGTGGGATTTATATTCTATCCACACACATTTGGAACTCTCCTGGGGAACCCTCACACATATTATTCCCTCATTTAGTGGATATTTTCACAAAAAAAGTGAAATTTTCAAAAATCCAGAAAATTGGCTGAAAACGACTAAATATCAAGGACTCATTGGGCGAATCGCTCTGGAACTGAAATCGGAACGCTCACTGACAGTTGCCCTATTTGAAAGTCTGATAAACGCCGGAAAAATGACAGTCCAAGAAAAAAAAAATTTTCAACTTTTTTCAATTTTACCCCCGTGGGATATATATTCTACCCACACACATTTGGAACTCTCCTGGGGAACCCTCACACATATTATTCCCTCATTTAGTGGATATTTTCACAAAAAAAGTGAAATTTTCAAAAATCCAGAAAAATGGCTGAAAACGACTAAATATCAAGGACTCATTGGGCGAATCGCTCTGGAACTGAAATTGGAACGCTCACTGACAGTTGACCTATCTGAAAGTCTGATAAACGCCGGAAAAATGACTAAGTCCAAAAAAAATTTTTTTTCAACTTTCTTCAATTTTACCCTCGTGGGATATATGTTCTACCCACACACATTTGGAACTCTCCTGGGGTACCCTCACACATATTATTCTCTCATTTAGTGGATATTTTCACAAAAAAGTGAAATTTTCAAAAATCCAGAAAATTGGCTGAAAACTACTAAATATCAAGGACTCATTAGGCGAATCGCTCTGCAACTGAAATCGGAACGCTCACTGACATTTCCCCTATCTGAAAGTCTGATAAACGCCGGAAAAATGACTAAGTCCGAAAAAAAAAATGTTCAACTTTTTTCAATTTTACCCCCGTGGGATATATATTCTATTCACACACATTTGGAACTCTCCTGGGGTACCCTCACACATATTATTCCCTCATTTAGTGGATATTTTCACAAAAAAGTGAAATTTTCAAAAATCCAGAAAATTGGCTGAAAACGACTAAATATTAAGGACTCATTGGGCGAATCGCTCTGGAACTGAAATAGGAACGCTCACTGACATTTCCCCTATCTGAAAGTCTGATAAACGCCAGAAAAATGACTAAGTCCAAGAAAAAAAATTTTTCAACTTTTTTCAATTTTACCCCCGTGGGATATATATTCTACCCACACACATTTGGAACTCTCCTGGGGTACCCTCACACATATTATTCCCTCATTTAGTGGATATTTTCACAAAAAAGTGAAATTTTCAAAAATCCAGAAAATTGGCTGAAAACGACTAAATATTAAGGACTCATTGGGCAAATCGCTCTGGAACTGAAATCGGAATGCTCACTGACATTTCTCCGATCAGAAAGTCTGATAAACGCCGGAAAAATGACTAAGTCCAAGAAAAAAAATTTTTCAACTTTTTTCAATTTTACCCCCGTGGGATATATATTCTATCCACACACATTTGGAACTCTCCTGGGGTACCCTCACACATATTATTCCCTCATTTAGAGGATATTTTCACAAAAAAGTGAAATTTTCAAAAATCCCGAAAATTGTCTGAAAACGACTAAATATCAAGGACTCATTGGGCGAATCGCTCTGGAACTGAAATAGGAACGCTCACTGACATTTCCCCTATCTGAAAGTCTGATAAACGCCGGAAAAATGACTAAGTCCGAAAAAAAAAAAATTTCAACTTTTTTCAATTTTACCCCTGTGGGATATATGTTCTACCCACACACATTTGGAACTCTCCTGGGGTACCCTCACATATATTATTCTCTCATTTAGTGGATATTTTCACAAAAAAGTGAAATTTTCAAAAATCCAGAAAATTGGCTGAAAACTAGTAAATATCAAGGACTCATTAGGCGAATCGCTCTGGAACTGAAATCGGAACGCTCACTGAAATTTCCCCTATCTGAAAGTCTGATAAACGCCGGAAAAATGACTAAGTCCAAGAAAAAAATGTTTTCAACTTTTTTCAATTTTACCCCCGTGGGATATATATTCTACCCACACACATTTGGAACTCTCCTGGGGTACCCTCACACATATTATTCCCTCATTTAGTGGATATTTTCACAAAAAAGTGAAATTTTCAAAAATCCAGAAAATTGGCTAAAAACGACTAAATATCAAGGACTCACTAGGCGAATCGCTCTGGATCTGAAATCGGAGTGCTCACAGACATTTGCCCTATCTGAAAGTCTGATAAACGCCGGAAAAATGACCAAGTCCAAAAAAAAATTTTTTTCAACTTTTTTTTAATTTTACCCCCGTGCGATATACATTCTACCCACACACATTTGGAATTCTCCTGGGGAACCCTCACACATATTATTCCCTCATTTAGTGGACATTATCACAAAAAAGTGAAATTTTCAAAAATCCAGAAAATTGGCTGAAAACGACTAAATATTAAGGACTCATAGGGCGAATCGCTCTGGAACTGAAATAGGAACGCTCACTGACATTTCCCGTATCTGAAAGTCTGATAAACGCCGGAAAAATGACTAAGTCCGAAAAAAAAAAAATTTCAACTTTTTTCAATTTTACCCCTGTGGGATATATGTTCTACCCACACACATTTGGAACTCTCCTGGGGTACCCTCACATATATTATTCTCTAATTTAGTGGATATTTTCACAAAAAAGTGAAATTTTCAAAAAATCCAGAAAATTGGCTGAAAACGACTAAATATCAAGGATACATTGGGCGAATCGCTCTGGAACTGAAATCGGAATGCTCACTGACATTTCCCCTATCTGAAAGTCTGATAAACGCCGGAAAAATGACTAAATCCCCAAAAAAAATTTTTTCAACTTTTTTTAATTTTACCCCCGTGGGATATATATTCTACCCACACACATTTGGAACTCTACTGGGGTACCCTCACACATATTATTCCCTCATTTAGTGGATATTTTCACAAAAAAAGTGAAATTTTCAAAAATCCAGAAAATTGGCTGAAAACGACTAAATATTAAGGACTCATTGGGCAAATCGCACTGGAACTGAAATCGGAACGCTCACTGATATTTGCTCTATCTGAAAGTCTGATAAACGCCGGAAAAATGACTAAGTCCAAGAAAAAAATGTTTTCAACTTTTTTCAATTTTACCCCCGTGAGATATATATTCTACCCACACACATTTGGAACTCTCCTGGGGTACCCTCCCTCATTTAGTGGATATTTTCACAAAAAAGTGAAATTTTCAAAAAATCCAGAAAATTGGCTGAAAACGACTAAATATCAAGGATACATTGGGCGAATCGCTCTGGAACTGAAACAGTAACGCCCACTGACATTTCCCCTATCTGAAAGTCTGATAAACGCTGGAAAAATGACTAAGTAAAAAAAAAAATTTTTTTCAACTTTTCTCAATTTTACCCCCGTGAGATGTATATTTTATACACACACATTTGGAACTCTCCTGGGGTACCCTCACTCATATTATTCCCTCATTTAGTGGATATTTTCACAAAAAAGTGAAATTTTAAAAAAATCCAGAAAATTGGCTGAAAACGACTAAATATCAAGGATACATTGGGCAAATCGCTCTGGAACTGAAATTGGAATGCTCACTGACATTTGCCCTATCTGAAAGTCTGATAAACGCCGGAAAAATGACTAAGTCCAAAAAAAAATTTTTTTCAACTTTTTTCAATTTTACCCCCGTGGGATATATATTTTACCCACACACATTTGGAACTCTCCTGGGGTACCCTCACTCATATTATTCCCTCATTTAGTGGATATTTTCACAAAAAAGTGAAATTTTCAAAAAATCCAGAAAATTGGCTGAAAACTACTAAATATCAAGGACTCATTAGGCGAATCGCTCTGGAACTGAAATCGGAACGCTCACTGACATTTTCCCTATCTGAAAGTCTGATAAACGCCGGAAAAATGACTAAGTACGAAAAAAAAAATGTTCAACTTTTTTCAATTTTACCCCCGTGGGATATATATTCTACCCACACACATTTGGAACTCTCCTGGGGTACCCTCACACATATTATTCTCTCATTTAGTGGATATTTTCACAAAAAAGTGAAATTTTCAAAAATCCAGAAAATTGGCTGAAAACGACTAAATATTATGGACTCATTGGGCGAATCGCTCTGGAACTGAAATAAGAACGCTCACTGACATTTCCCTTATCTGAAAGTCTGATAAACGCCGGAAAAATGACTAAGTCCAAGAAAAAAATGTTTTCAACTTTTTTCAATTTTACCCCCGTGGGATATATATTCTACCCACACACATTTGGAACTCTCCTGGGGTACCCTCACACATATTATTCCCTCATTTAGTGGATATTTTCACAAAAAAGTGAAATTTTCAAAAATCCAGAAAATTGGCTAAAAACGACTAAATATCAAGGACTCATTAGGCGAATCGCTCTGGATCTGAAATCGGAGTGCTCACAGACATTTCCCCTATGTGAAAGTCTGATAAACGCCAGAAAAATGACTAAGTAAAAAAAAAAAATTTTTTCAACTTTTCTCAATTTTACCCCCGTGGGATGTATATTTTACCCACACACATTTGGAACTCTCCTGGGGTACCCTCACACATATTATTCCCTCATTTAGTGGATATTTTCACAAAAAAGTGAAATTTTAAAAAAATCCAGAAAATTGGCTGAAAACGACTAAATATCAAGGATACATTGGGCAAATCGCTCTGGAACTGAAATTGGAATGCTCACTGACATTTGCCCTATCTGAAAGTCTGATAAACGCCGGAAAAATGACTAAATCCAAAAAAAAAATTTTTTCAACTTTTTTCAATTTTACCCCCGTGGGATATATATTTTACCCACACACATTTGGAACTCTCCTGGGGTACCCTCACACATATTATTCCCTCATTTAGTGGATATTTTCACAAAAAAGTGAAATTTTCAAAAAATCCAGAAAATTGGCTGAAAACTACTAAATATCAAGGACTCATTAGGCGAATCGCTCTGGAACTGAAATCGGAACGCTCACTGACATTTCCCCTATCTGAAAGTCTGATAAACGCCGGAAAAATGACTAAGTCCGAAAAAAAAAATGTTCAACTTTTTTCAATTTTACCCCCGTGGGATATATATTCTACCCACACACATTTGGAACTCTCCTGGGGTACCCTCACACATATTATTCCCTCATTTAGTGGATATTTTCACAAAAAAGTGAAATTTTCAAAAATCCAGAAAATTGGCTAAAAACGACTAAATATCAAGGACTCATTAGGCGAATCACTCTGGATCTGAAATCGGAGTGCTCACAGACATTTGCCCTCTCTGAAAGTCTGATAAACGCCGGAAAAATGACTAAGTCCAAAAAAAAAATTTTTTTCAACTTTTTTTAATTTTACCCCCGTGCGATATATATTCTACCCACACACATTTGGAATTCTCCTGGGGAACCCTCATACATATTATTCCCTCATTTAGTGGACATTATCACAAAAAAGTGAAATTTTCAAAAAGCCAGAAAATTGGCTGAAAACGACTAAATATCAAGGATACATTGGGCGAATCGCTCTGGAACTGAAACAGTAACGCCCACTGACATTTCCCCTATGTGAAAGTCTGATAAACGCTGGAAAAATGACTAAATCCAAAAAAAATTTTTTTCAACTTTTTTTAATTTTACCCCCGTGGGATATATATTCTACCCACACACATTTGGAACTCTCCTGGGGAACCCTCACACATATTATTCCCTCATTTAGTGGACATTTTCACAAAAAAGTGAAATTTTCAAAAATCCAGAAAATTGGCTGAAAACGACTAAATATTATTGACTCATTGGGCAAATCGCTCTGGAACTGAAATCGGAACGCTCACTGACATTTGCTCTATCTGAAAGTCTGATAAACGCCGGAAAAATGACTAAGTCCAAGAAAAAAATGTTTTCAACTTTTTTCAATTTTACCCCCGTGAGATACATATTCTACCCACACACATTTGGAACTCTCCTGGGGTACCCTCACACATATTATTCCCTCATTTAGTGGATATTTTCACAAAAAAGTGAAATTTTCAAAAATCCAGAAAATTGGCTGAAAACGACTAAATATTAAGGACTCATTGGGCAAATCGCTCTGGAACTGAAATCGGAACGCTCACTGACATTTCCTCTATCTGAAAGTCTGATAAACGCCGGAAAAATGACTAAGTCCAAGAAAAAATTTTTTTCAACTTTTTTCAATTTTACCCCCGTGGGATATATATTCTACCCACACACATTTGGAACTCTCCTGGGGAACCCTCACACATATTATTCCCTCATTTAGTGGATATTTTCACAAAAAAGTTACATTTTCAAAAAATCCAGAAAATTGGCTGAAAACGACTAAATATCAAGGACTCATTGGGCGAATCGCTCTGGAACTGAAATCGGAATGCTCACTGACATTTCCCCTATCTGAAAGTTGAATAAAAGCCGGAAAAATGACTCAGTCCAAGAAAAAAAAATTTTCAACTTTTTTCAATTTTACCCCCGTGGGATATATATTCTACCCACACACATTTGGAACTCTCCTGGGGTACCCTCACAGATATTATTCCATTATTTAGTGGATATTTTCACAAAAAAGTGAAATTTTCAAAAAATCCAGAAAATTGGCTGAAAACGACTAAATATCAAGGATACATTGGGCGAATCGCTCTGGAACTGAAACAGTAACGCCCACTGACATTTCCCCTATCTGAAAGTCTGATAAACGCCGGAAAAATGACTAAATCCCCAAAAAAATTTTTTCAACTTTTTTTAATTTTACCCCCGTGGGATATATATTCTACCCACACACATTTGGAACTCTCCTGGGGAACCCTCACACATATTATTCCCTCATTTAGTGGACATTTTCACAAAAAAGTGAAATTTTCAAAAATCCAGAAAATTGGCTGAAAACGACTAAATATTAAGGACTCATTGGGCAAATCGCTCTGGAACTGAAATCGGAACGCTCACTGGCATTTGCTCTATCTGAAAGTCTGATAAACGCCGGAAAAATGACTAAGTCCAAGAAAAAAATGTTTTCAACTTTTTTCAATTTTACCCCCGTGAGATACATATTCTACCCACACACATTTGGAACTCTCCTGGGGTACCCTCACACATATTATTCCCTCATTTAGTGGATATTTTCACAAAAAAGTGAAATTTTCAAAAATCCAGAAAATTGGCTAAAAACGACTAAATATCAAGGACTCATTAGGCGAATCGCTCTGGATCTGAAATCGGAGTGCTCACAGACATTTCCCCTATGTGAAAGTCTGATAAACGCCAGAAAAATGACTAAGTAAAAAAAAAAATTTTTTTCAACTTTTCTCAATTTTACCCCCGTGGGATGTATATTTTACCCACACACATTTGGAACTCTCCTGGGGTACCCTCACACATATTATTCCCTCATTTAGTGGATATTTTCACAAAAAAGTGAAATTTTAAAAAAATCCAGAAAATTGGCTGAAAACGACTAAATATCAAGGATACATTGGGCAAATCGCTCTGGAACTGAAATTGGAATGCTCACTGACATTTGCCCTATCTGAAAGTCTGATAAACGCCGGAAAAATGACTAAATCCAAAAAAAAAATTTTTTCAACTTTTTTCAATTTTACCCCCGTGGGATATGTATTTTACCCACACACATTTGGAACTCTCCTGGGGTACCCTCACACATATTATTCCCTCATTTAGTGGATATTTTCACAAAAAAGTGAAATTTTCAAAAAATCCAGAAAATTGGCTGAAAACTACTAAATATCAAGGACTCATTAGGCGAATCGCTCTGGAACTGAAATCGGAACGCTCACTGACATTTCCCCTATCTGAAAGTCTGATAAACGCCGGAAAAATGACTAAGTCCGAAAAAAAAAATGTTCAACTTTTTTCAATTTTACCCCCGTGGGATATATATTCTACCCACACACATTTGGAACTCTCCTGGGGTACCCTCACACATATTATTCCCTCATTTAGTGGATATTTTCACAAAAAAGTGAAATTTTCAAAAATCCAGAAAATTGGCTAAAAACGACTAAATATCAAGGACTCATTAGGCGAATCACTCTGGATCTGAAATCGGAGTGCTCACAGACATTTGCCCTCTCTGAAAGTCTGATAAACGCCGGAAAAATGACTAAGTCCAAAAAAAAAATTTTTTTCAACTTTTTTTAATTTTACCCCCGTGCGATATATATTCTACCCACACACATTTGGAATTCTCCTGGGGAACCCTAATACATATTATTCCCTCATTTAGTGGACATTATCACAAAAAAGTGAAATTTTCAAAAAGCCAGAAAATTGGCTGAAAACGACTAAATATCAAGGATACATTGGGCGAATCGCTCTGGAACTGAAACAGTAACGCCCACTGACATTTCCCCTATGTGAAAGTCTGATAAACGCCGGAAAAATGACTAAAGCCAAAAAAAATTTTTTTCAACTTTTTTTAATTTTACCCCCGTGGGATATATATTCTACAGACACACATTTGGAACTCTCCTGGGGAACCCTCACACATATTATTCCCTCATTTAGTGGACATTTTCACAAAAAAGTGAAATTTTCAAAAATCCAGAAAATTGGCTGAAAACGACTAAATATTAATGACTCATTGGGCAAATCGCTCTGGAACTGAAATCGGAACGCTCACTGACATTTGCTCTATCTGAAAGTCTGATAAACGCCGGAAAAATGACTAAGTCCAAGAAAAAAATGTTTTCAACTTTTTTCAATTTTACCCCCGTGAGATACATATTCTACCCACACACATTTGGAACTCTCCTGGGGTACCCTCACACATATTATTCCCTCATTTAGTGGATATTTTCACAAAAAAGTGAAATTTTCAAAAATCCAGAAAATTGGCTGAAAACGACTAAATATTAAGGACTCATTGGGCAAATCGCTCTGGAACTGAAATCGGAACGCTCACTGACATTTCCTCTATCTGAAAGTCTGATAAACGCCGGAAAAATGACTAAGTCCAAGAAAAAATTTTTTTCAACTTTTTTCAATTTTACCCCCGTGGGATATATATTCTACCCACACACATTTGGAACTCTCCTGGGGAACCCTCACACATATTATTCCCTCATTTAGTGGATATTTTCACAAAAAAGTTACATTTTCAAAAAATCCAGAAAATTGGCTGAAAACGACTAAATATCAAGGACTCATTGGGCGAATCGCTCTGGAACTGAAATCGGAATGCTCACTGACATTTCCCCTATCTGAAAGTTGAATAAAAGCCGGAAAAATGACTCAGTCCAAGAAAAAAAAATTTTCAACTTTTTTCAATTTTACCCCCGTGGGATATATATTCTACCCACACACATTTGGAACTCTCCTGGGGTACCCTCACAGATATTATTCCATTATTTAGTGGATATTTTCACAAAAAAGTGAAATTTTCAAAAAATCCAGAAAATTGGCTGAAAACGACTAAATATCAAGGATACATTGGGCGAATCGCTCTGGAACTGAAACAGTAACGCCCACTGACATTTCCCCTATCTGAAAGTCTGATAAACGCCGGAAAAATGACTAAATCCCCAAAAAAATTTTTTCAACTTTTTTTAATTTTACCCCCGTGGGATATATATTCTACCCACACACATTTGGAACTCTCCTGGGGAACCCTCACACATATTATTCCCTCATTTAGTGGACATTTTCACAAAAAAGTGAAATTTTCAAAAATCCAGAAAATTGGCTGAAAACGACTAAATATTAAGGTCTCATTGGGCAAATCGCTCTGGAACTGAAATCGGAACGCTCACTGGCATTTGCTCTATCTGAAAGTCTGATAAACGCCGGAAAAATGACTAAGTCCAAGAAAAAAATGTTTTCAACTTTTTTCAATTTTACCCCCGTGAGATACATATTCTACCCACACACATTTGGAACTCTCCTGGGGTACCCTCACACATATTATTCCCTCATTTAGTGGATATTTTCACAAAAAAGTGAAATTTTCAAAAATCCAGAAAATTGGCTGAAAACGACTAAATATTAAGGACTCATTGGGCAAATCGCTCTGGAACTGAAATCGGAACGCTCTCTGACATTTCCCCTATCTGAAAGTCTGATAAACGCCGGAAAAATGACTAAGTCCAAGAAAAAATTTTTTTCAACTTTTTTCAATTTTACCCCCGTGGGATATATATTCTACCCACACACATTTGGAACTCTCCTGGGGTACCCTCACACATATTATTCCCTCATTTAGTGGATATTTTCACAAAAAAGTGAAATTTACAAAAAATCCAGAAAATTGGCTGAAAACGACTAAATATCAAGGACTCATTGGGCGAATCGCTCTGGAACTGAAATCGGAATGCTCACTGACATTTCCCCTATCTGAAAGTCTAATAAACGCCGGAAAAATGACTCAGTCCAAGAAAAAAAAATTTTCAACTTTTTTAAATTTTACCCCTGTGGGATATATATTCTACCCACACACATTTGGAACTCTCCTGGGGTACCCTCACACATATGATTCCCTCATTTAGTGGATATTTTCACAAAAAAGTGAAATTTTCAAAAATCCAGAAAATTGGCTGAAAACGACTAAATATTAAGGACTTATTGGGCAAATCGCTCTGGAACTGAAATTGGAATGCTCACTGACATTTGCCCTATCTGAAAGTCTGATAAACGACGGAAAAATGACTAAGTCCAAAAAAAAAATTTTTTCAACTTTTTTCAAGTTTACCCCCGTGGGATATATATTTTACCCACACACATTTGGAACTCTCCTGGGGTACCCTCACACATATTATTCCCTCATTTAGTGGATATTTTCACAAAAAAGTGAAATTTTCAAAAAATCCAGAAAATTGGCTGAAAACGACTAAATATCAAGGACTCATTAGGCGAATCGCTCTGGAACTGAAATCGGAACGCTCACTGACATTTCCCCTATCTGAAAGTCTGATAAACGCCGGAAAAATGACTAAGTCCAAGAAAAAAATGTTTTCAACTTTTTTCAATTTTACCCCCGTGGGATATATATTCTACCCACACACATTTGGAACTCTCCTGGGGTACCCTCACACATATTATTCCCTCATTTAGAGGATATTTTCACAATATAGTGAAATTTTCAAAAATCCCGAAAATTGGCTGAAAACGCCTAAATATCAAGGACTCATTGGGCAAATCGCTCTGGTACTGAAATCGGAATGCTCACTGACATTTCCCCTATCTGAAAGTCTGATAAACGCCGGAAAAATGACTAAGTCCAAAAAAAAATTTTTTTAAACTTTTTTTAATTTTACCCCCGTGGGATATATATTCTACCCACACACATTTGGAACTGTCCGGGGGTACCCTCACACATATTATTCCCTCATTTAGTGGATATTTTCACAAAAAAGTGAAATTTTCATAAATCCAGAAAATTGGCTGAAAACGACTAAATATCAAGGACTCATTGGGCGAATCACTCTGGAACTGAAATCGGAACCCTCACTGACATTTCCCCTATCTGAAAGTCTGATAAACGCCGGAAAAATGTCTAAGTCCCAAGAAAAATTTTTTTCAACTTTTTTTAATTTTACCCCCGTGCGATATATATTCTACCCACACACATTTGGAACCCTCCTGGGGAACCCTGCCACATATTATTCCCTCATTTAGTGGACATTATCACAAAAAAGTGAAATTTTCAAAAATCCAGAAAATTGGCTGAAAACGACTAAATATTAAGGACTCATTGGGCAAATCGCTCTGGAACTGAAATCGGAACGCTCACTGACATTTGCTCTATCTGAAAGTCTGATAAACGCCGGAAAAATGACTAAGTCCAAGAAAAAAATGTTTTCAACTTTTTTCAATTTTACCCCCGTGAGATATATATTCTACCCACACACATTTGGAACTCTCCTGGGGTACCCTCACACATATTATTCCCTCATTTAGTGGATATTTTCACAAAAAAGTGAAATTTTCAAAAAATCCAGAAAATTGGCTGAAAACGACTAAATATCAAGGATACATTGGGCGAATTGCTCTGGAACTGAAACAGTAACGCCCACTGACATTTCCCCTATCTGAAAGTCTGATAAACGCCGGAAAAATGACTAAATAAAAAAAAAAAAATTTTTCAATTTTTTTCAATTTTACCCCCGTGGGATATATATTCTACCCACACACATTTGGAACTCTCCTGGGGTACCCTCACACATATTATTCCCTCATTTAGTGGATATTTTCACAAAAAAGTAAAATTTTCAAAAAATCCAGAAAATTGGCTTAAAACGACTAAATATCAAGGACTCATTGGGCGAATCGCTCTGGAACTGAAATCGGAATGCTCACTGACATTTCCCCTATCTGAAAGTCTAATAAACGCCGGAAAAATGACTCAGTCCAAGAAAAAAAAAATTTCAACTTTTTTCAATTTTACCCCCGTGGGATATATATTCTACCCACACACATTTGGAACTCTCCTGGGGAACCCTCACACATATTATTCCCTCATTTAGTGGACATTTTCACAAAAAAGTGAAATTTTCAAAAATCCAGAAAATTGGCTGAAAACGACTAAATATTAAGGACTCATTGGGCAAATCGCTCTGGAACTGAAATCGGAACGCTCACTGACATTTGCTCTATCTGAAAGTCTGATAAACGCTGGAAAAATGACTAAGTCCAAGAAAAAAATGTTTTCAACTTTTTTCAATTTTACCCCCGTGAGATATATATTCTACCCACACACATTTGGAACTCTCCTGGGGTACCCTCACACATATTATTCCCTCATTTAGTGGATATTTTCACAAAAAAGTGAAATTTTCAAAAAATCCAGAAAATTGGCTGAAAACGACTAAATATCAAGGATACATTGGGCGAATCGCTCTGGAACTGAAACAGTAACGCCCACTGACATTTCCCCTATCTGAAAGTCTGATAAACGCCGGAAAAATGACTAAATAAAAAAAAAAAAATTTTTCAACTTTTTTCAATTTTACCCCCGTGGGATATATATTCTACCCACACACATTTGGAACTCTCCTGGGGTACCCTCACACATATTATTCCCTCATTTAGTGGATATTTTCACAAAAAAGTGAAATTTTCAAAAATCCAGAAAATTGGCTGAAAACGACTAAATATTAAGGACTCATTGGGAAATCGCTCTGGAACTGAAATCGGAACGCTCTCTGACATTTCCCCTATCTGAAAGTCTGATAAACGCCGGAAAAATGACTAAGTCCAAGAAAAAAATTTTTTCAACTTTTTTCAATTTTTACCCCCGTGGGATATATATTCTACCCACACACATTTGGAACTCTCCTGGGGTACCCTCACACATATTATTCCCTCATTTAGTGGATATTTTCACAAAAAAGTTAAATTTTCAAAAAATCCAGAAAATTGGCTTAAAACGACTAAATATCAAGGACTCATTGGGCGAATCGCTCTGGAACTGAAATCGGAATGCTCACTGACATTTCCCCTATCTGAAAGTCTAATAAACGCCGGAAAAATGACTCAGTCCAAGAAAAAAAAAATTTCAACTTTTTTCAATTTTACCCCCGTGGGATATATATTCTACCCACACACATTTGGAACTCTCCTGGGGTACCCTCACACATATGATTCCCTCATTTAGTGGATATTTTCACAAAAAAGTGAAATTTTCAAAAATCCAGAAAATTGGCTGAAAACGACTAAATATTAAGGACTTATTGGGCAAATCGCTCTGGAACTGAAATTGGAATGCTCACTGACATTTGCCCTATCTGAAAGTCTGATAAACGCCGGAAAAATGACTAAGTCCAAAAAAAAAAATTTTTTCAACTTTTTTCAAGTTTACCCCCGTGGGATATATATTTTACCCACACACATTTGGAACTCTCCTCGGGTACCCTCACACATATTATTCCCTCATTTAGTGGATATTTTCACAAAAAAGTTAAATTTTCAAAAAATCCAGAAAATTGGCTGAAAACGACTAAATATCAAGGACTCATTGGGCGAATCGCTCTGGAACTGAAATCGGAATGCTCACTGACATTTCCCCTATCTGAAAGTCTAATAAACGCCGGAAAAATGACTCAGTCCAAGAAAAAAACATTTTCAACTTTTTTAAATTTTACCCCCGTGGGATATATATTCTACCCACACACATTTGGAACTCTCCTGGGGTACCCTCACACATATGATTCCCTCATTTAGTGGATATTTTCACAAAAAAGTGAAATTTTCAAAAATCCAGAAAATTGGCTGAAAACGACTAAATATTAAGGACTCAATATTAAGGACTCATTGGGCGAATCGCTCTGGAACTGAAATCGGAACGCTCACTGACATTTCCCCTATCTGAAAGTCTGATAAACGCCGGAAAAATGACTTAGTCCAAGAAAAAAAAATTTAAACTTTTTTCAATTTTACTCCCGTGGGATATATATTCTACCCACATACATTTCGAACTCTCCTGGGGTACCCTCACACATATTATTCCCTCATTTAGTGGATATTTTCACAAAAAAGTGAAATTTTCAAAAATCCAGAAAATTGTCTGAAAACGACTAAATATTAAGGACTCATTGGGCGAATCGCTCTGGAACTGAAATAAGAACGCTCACTGACATTTCCCCTATCTGAAAGTATGATAAACGCCGGAAAAATGACTAAGTCCAAGAAAAAAATGTTTTCAACTTTTTTCAATTTTACCCCCGTGGGATATATATTCTACCCACACACATTTGGAACTCTCGTGGGGTACCCTCACACATATTATTCCCTCATTTAGTGGATATTTTCACAAAATAGTGAAATTTTCAAAAATCCCAAAAATTGGCTGAAAACGCCTAAATATCAAGGACTCATTGGGCAAATCGCTTTGGAACTGAAATCGGAACGCTCACTGACATTTGCCCTATCTGAAAGTCTGATAAACGCCGGAAAAATGACTAAGTCCAAGAAAAAATGTTTTCAACTTTTTTCAATTTTACCCCCGTGGGATATATATTCTACCCACACACATTTGGAACCCTCCTGGGGTACCCTCACACATATTATTCCCTCATTTAGTGGATATTTTCACAAAAAAGTGAAATTTTCAAAAATCCAGAAAATTGGCTGAAAACGACTAAATATCAAGGACTCATTGGGCAAATCGCTCTGGTACTGAAATCGGAATGCTCACTGACATTTCCCCTATCTGAAAGTCTGATAAACGCCGGAAAAATGACTAAGTCCAAAAAAAAATTTTTTTAAACTTTTTTTAATTTTACCCCCGTGGGATATATATTCTACCCACACACATTTGGAACTGTCCGGGGGTACCCTCACACATATTATTCCCTCATTTAGTGGATATTTTCACAAAAAAGTGAAATTTTCAAAAATCCAGAAAATTGGCTGAAAACGACTAAATATCAAGGACTCATTGGGCGAATCACTCTGGAACTGAAATTGGAACCCTCACTGACATTTCCCCTATCTGAAAGTCTGATAAACGCCGGAAAAATGTCTAAGTCCCAAGAAAAATTTTTTTCAACTTTTTTTAATTTTACCCCCGTGCGATATATATTCTACCCACACACATTTGGAACTCTCCTGGGGAACCCTCACACATATTATTCCCTCATTTAGTGGACATTTTCACAAAAAAGTGAAATTTTCAAAAATCCAGAAAATTGGCTGAAAACGACTAAATATTAAGGACTCATTGGGCAAATCGCTCTGGAACTGAAATCGGAACGCTCACTGACATTTGCTCTATCTGAAAGTCTGATAAATGCCGGAAAAATGACTAAGTCCAAGAAAAAAATGTTTTCAACTTTTTTCAATTTTACCCCCGTGAGATATATATTCTACCCACACACATTTGGAACTCTCCTGGGGTACCCTCACACATATTATTCCCTCATTTAGTGGATATTTTCACAAAAAAGTGAAATTTTCAAAAAATCCAGAAAATTGGCTGAAAACGACTAAATATCAAGGATACATTGGGCGAATCGCTCTGGAACTGAAACAGTAACGCCCACTGACATTTCCCCTATCTGAAAGTCTGATAAACGCCGGAAAAAAGACTAAATAAAAAAAAAAAAATTTTTCAACTTTTCTCAATTTTACCCCCGTTGGATGTATATTTTACCCACACACATTTGGAACTCTCCTGGGGTACCGTCACACATATTATTCCCTCATTTAGTTTATATTTTCACAAAAAAGTGAAATTTTCAAAAAATCCAGAAAATTGGCTGAAAATGACTAAATATCAAGGACTCATTGGGCGAATCGCTCTGGAACTGAAATCGTAACGCTCACTGACATTTCCCCTATCTGAAAGTCTGATAAACGCCGGAAAAATGACTAAGTCCGAAAAAAAAAAATTTCAACTTTTTTCAATTTTACCCCCGTGGGATATATATTCTACCCACACACATTTGGAACTCTCCTGGGGTACCCTCACACATATTATTCCCTCATTTAGTGGATATTTTCACAAAAAAGTGAAATTTTCAAAAATCCAGAAAATTGGCTGAAAACGACTAAATATTAAGGACTCATTGGGCAAATCGCTCTGGAACTGAAATCGGAACGCTCTCTGACATTTCCCCTATCTGAAAGTCTGATAAACGCCGGAAAAATGACTAAGTCCAAGAAAAAAATTTTTTCAACTTTTTTCAATTTTTACCCCCGTGGGATATATATTCTACCCACACACATTTGGAACTCTCCTGGGGTACCCTCACACATATTATTCCCTCATTTAGTGGATATTTTCACAAAAAAGTTAAATTTTCAAAAAATCCAGAAAATTGGCTGAAAACGACTAAATATCAAGGACTCATTGGGCGAATCGCTCTGGAACTGAAATCGGAATGCTCACTGACATTTCCCCTATCTGAAAGTCTAATAAACGCCGGAAAAATGACTCAGTCCAAGAAAAAAAAATTTTCAACTTTTTTAAATTTTACCCCCGTGGGATATATATTCTACCCACACACATTTGGAACTCTCCTGGGGTACCCTCACACATATGATTCCCTCATTTAGTGGATATTTTCACAAAAAAGTGAAATTTTCAAAAATCCAGAAAATTGGCTGAAAACGACTAAATATTAAGGACTCATTGGCAAATCGCTCTGGAACTGAAATCGGAATGCTCACTGACATTTCCCCTATCTGAAAGTCTGATAAACGCCGGAAAAATGACTAAGTCCAAGAAAAAAATTTTTTAAACTTTTTTCAATTTTACCCCCGTGGGATATATATTCTACCCACACACATTTGGAACTCTCCTGGGGTACACTCACACATATTATTCCCTCATTTAGAGGATATTTTCACAAAATAGTGAAATTTTCAAAAATCCCGAAAATTGGCTGAAGACGACTAAATATCAAGGACTCATTGGGCGAATCGCTCTGGAACTGAAATCGGAACGCTCACTGACATTTGCTCTATCTGAAAGTCTGATAAACGCCGGAAAAATGACTAAGTCCAAGAAAAAAATGTTTTCAACTTTTTTCAATTTTACCCCCGTGAGATATATATTCTACCCACACACATTTGGAACTCTCCTGGGGTACCCTCACACATATTATTCCCTCATTTAGTGGATATTTTCACAAAAAAGTGAAATTTTCAAAAAATCCAGAAAATTGGCTGAAAACGACTAAATATCAAGGATACTTTGGGCGAATCGCTCTGGAAGTGAAACAGTAACGCCCACTGACATTTCCCCTATCTGAAAGTCTGATAAACGCCGGAAAAATGACTAAATAAAAAAAAAAAAATTTTTCAACTTTTCTCAATTTTACCCCCGTGGGATGTATATTTTACCCACACACATTTGGAACTCTCCTGGGGTACCGTCACACATATTATTCCCTCATTTAGTTTATACTTTCACAAAAAAGTTAAATTTTCAAAAAATCCAGAAAATTGGCTGAAAACGACTAAATATCAAGGACTCATTGGGCGAATCGCTCTGGAACTGAAATCGGAACGCTCACTGACATTTCCCCTATCTGAAAGTCTGATAAACGCCGGAAAAATGACTTAGTCCAAGAAAAAAAAATTTAAACTTTTTTCAATTTTACTCCCGTGGGATATATATTCTACCCACATACATTTCGAACTCTCCTGGGGTACCCTCACACATATTATTCCCTCATTTAGTGGATATTTTCACAAAAAAGTGAAATTTTCAAAAATCCAGAAAATTGTCAGAAAACGACTAAATATTAAGGACTCATTGGGCGAATCGCTCTGGAACTGAAATAAGAACGCTCACTGACATTTCCCCTATCTGAAAGTATGATAAACGCCGGAAAAATGACTAAGTCCAAGAAAAAAATGTTTTCAACTTTTTTCAATTTTACCCCCGTGGGATATATATTCTACCCACACACATTTGGAACTCTCCTGGGGTACCCTCACACATATGATTCCCTCATTTAGTGGATATTTTCACAAAAAAGTGAAATTTTCAAAAATCCAGAAAATTGGCTGAAAACGACTAAATATTAAGGACTCATTGGCAAATCGCTCTGGAACTGAAATCGGAATGCTCACTGACATTTCCCCTATCTGAAAGTCTGATAAACGCCGGAAAAATGACTAAGTCCAAGAAAAATTTTTTTTAAACTTTTTTCAATTTTACCCCCGTGGGATATATATTCTACCCACACACATTTGGAACTCTCCTGGGGTACACTCACACATATTATTCCCTCATTTAGAGGATATTTTCACAAAATAGTGAAATTTTCAAAAATCCCGAAAATTGGCTGAAGACGACTAAATATCAAGGACTCATTGGGCGAATCGCTCTGGAACTGAAATCGGAACGCTCACTGACATTTCCCCTATCTGAAAGTCTGATAAACGCCGGAAAAAGGACTAAGTCCAAGAAAAAATTTTTTTCAACTTTTTTCAATTTTACCCCCGTGGGATATATATTCTACCCACACACATTTGGAACCCTCCTGGGGTACCCTCACACATATTATTCCCTCATTTAGTGGATATTTTCACAAAAAAGTGAAATTTTCAAAAATCCAGAAAATTGGCCGAAAACGACTAAATATCAAGGACTCATTGGGCGAATCGCTCTGGAACTGAAATCGGAACGCTCACTGACATTTTCTCTATCTGAAAGTCTGATAAACGCCGGAAAAATGACTAAGTCAAAGAAAAAAATGTTTTCAACTTTTTTCAATTTTACCCCCGTGAGATATATATTCTACCCACACACATTTGGAAATCTCCTGGGGTACCCTCACACATATTATTCCCTCATTTAGTGGATATTTTCACAAAAAAGTGAAATTTTCAAAAAATCCAGAAAATTGGCTGAAAACGACTAAATATCAAGGATACTTTGGGCGAATCGCTCTGGAAGTGAAACAGTAACGCCCACTGACATTTCCCCTATCTGAAAGTCTGATAAACGCCGGAAAAATGACTAAATAAAAAAAAAAAAAATTTTCAACTTTTCTCAATTTTACCCCCGTGGGATGTATATTTTACCCACACACATTTGGAACTCTCCTGGGGTACCGTCACACATATTATTCCCTCATTTAGTTTATATTTTCACAAAAAAGTGAAATTTTCAAAAAATCCAGAAAATTGGCTGAAAATGACTAAATATCAAGGACTCATTGGGCGAATCGCTCTGGAACTGAAATCGGAACGCTCACTGACATTTCCCCTATCTGAAAGTCTGATAAACGCCGGAAAAATGACTTAGTCCAAGAAAAAAAAATTTAAACTTTTTTCAATTTTACTCCCGTGGGATATATATTCTACCCACATACATTTCGAACTCTCCTGGGGTACCCTCACACATATTATTCCCTCATTTAGTGGATATTTTCACAAAAAAGTGAAATTTTCAAAAATCCAGAAAATTGTCTGAAAACGACTAAATATTAAGGACTCATTGGGCGAATCGCTCTGGAACTGAAATAAGAACGCTCACTGACATTTCAATATCTGAAAGTATGATAAACGCCGGAAAAAGGACTAAGTCCAAGAAAAAAATGTTTTCAACTTTTTTCAATTTTACCCCCGTGGGATATATATTCTACCCACACACATTTGGAACTCTCCTGGGGTACACTCACACATATTATTCCCTCATTTAGAGGATATTTTCACAAAATAGTGAAATTTTCAAAAATCCCGAAAATTGGCTGAAGACGACTAAATATCAAGGACTCATTGGGCGAATCGCTCTGGAACTGAAATCGGAACGCTCACTGACATTTGCTCTATCTGAAAGTCTGATAAACGCCGGAAAAATGACTAAGTCCAAGAAAAAAATGTTTTCAACTTTTTTCAATTTTACCCCCGTGAGATATATATTCTACCCACACACATTTGGAACTCTCCTGGGGTACCCTCACACATATTATTCCCTCATTTAGTGGATATTTTCACAAAAAAGTGAAATTTTCAAAAAATCCAGAAAATTGGCTGAAAACGACTAAATATCAAGGATACTTTGGGCGAATCGCTCTGGAAGTGAAACAGTAACGCCCACTGACATTTCCCCTATCTGAAAGTCTGATAAACGCCGGAAAAATGACTAAATAAAAAAAAAAAAATTTTTCAACTTTTCTCAATTTTACCCCCGTGGGATGTATATTTTACCCACACACATTTGGAACTCTCCTGGGGTACCGTCACACATATTATTCCCTCATTTAGTTTATACTTTCACAAAAAAGTTAAATTTTCAAAAAATCCAGAAAATTGGCTGAAAATGACTAAATATCAAGGACTCATTGGGCGAATCGCTCTGGAACTGAAATCGGAACGCTCACTGACATTTCCCCTATCTGAAAGTCTGATAAACGCCGGAAAAATGACTTAGTCCAAGAAAAAAAAATTTAAACTTTTTTCAATTTTACTCCCGTGGGATATATATTCTACCCACATACATTTCGAACTCTCCTGGGGTACCCTCACACATATTATTCCCTCATTTAGTGGATATTTTCACAAAAAAGTGAAATTTTCAAAAAATCCAGAAAATTGGCTGAAAACGACTAAATATCAAGGATACTTTGGGCGAATCGCTCTGGAAGTGAAACAGTAACGCCCACTGACATTTCCCCTATCTGAAAGTCTGATAAACGCCGGAAAAATGACTAAATAAAAAAAAAAAAAATTTTCAACTTTTCTCAATTTTACCCCCGTGGGATGTATATTTTACCCACACACATTTGGAACTCTCCTGGGGTACCGTCACACATATTATTCCCTCATTTAGTTTATATTTTCACAAAAAAGTGAAATTTTCAAAAAATCCAGAAAATTGGCTGAAAATGACTAAATATCAAGGACTCATTGGGCGCACCGCTCTGGAACTGAAATCGTAACTCTCACTGACATTTCCCCTATCTGAAAGTCTGATAAACGCCGGAAAAATGACTAAATAAAAAAAACAAAAATTTTTCAGCTTTTTTCAATTTTACCCCCGTGGGATATATATTCTACCCACACACATTCGGAACTCTCCTGGGGTACCCTCACACATATTATTCCCTCATTTAGTGGATATTTTCACAAAAAAGTTAAATTTTCAAAAAATCCAGAAAATTGGCTGAAAACGACTAAATATCAAGGACTCATTGGGCGAATCGCTCTGGAACTGAAATCGGAACGCTCACTGACATTTCCCCTATCTGAAAGTCTGATAAACGCCGGAAAAATGACTTAGTCCAAGAAAAAAAAATTTAAACTTTTTTCAATTTTACTCCCGTGGGATATATATTCTACCCACACACATTTGGAACTCTCGTGGGGTACCCTCACACATATTATTCCCTCATTTAGTGGATATTTTCACAAAATAGTGAAATTTTCAAAAATCCCAAAAATTGGCTGAAAACGCCTAAATATCAAGGACTCATTGGGCAAATCGCTCTGGAACTGAAATCGGAACGCTCACTGACATTTGCCCTATCTGAAAGTCTGATAAACGCCGGAAAAATGACTAAGTCCAAGAAAAAATGTTTTAAACTTTTTTTAATTTTACCCCCGTGGGATATATATTCTACCCACACACATTTGGAACTGTCCGGGGGTACCCTCACACATATTATTCCCTCATTTAGTGGATATTTTCACAAAAAAGTGAAATTTTCAAAAATCCAGAAAATTGGCTGAAAACGACGAAATATCAAGGACTCATTGGGCGAATCACTCTGGAACTGAAATCGGAACCCTCACTGACATTTCCCCTATCTGAAAGTCTGATAAACGCCGGAAAAATGTCTAAGTCCCAAGAAAAATTTTTTTCAACTTTTTTTAATTTTACCCCCGTGCGATATATATTCTACCCACACACATTTGGAACTCTCCTGGGGAACCCTGACACATATTATTCCCTCATTTAGTGGACATTATCACAAAAAAGTGAAATTTTCAAAAATCCAGAAAATTGGCTGAAAACGACTAAATATCAAGGACTCATTGGGCAAATCGCTCTGGAACTGAAATCGGAATGCTCACTGACATTTCCCCTATCTGAAAGTCTGATAAACGCCGGAAAAATGACTAAGTCCAAGAAAAATTTTTTTTAAACTTTTTTCAATTTTACCCCCGTGGGATATATATTCTACCCACACACATTTGGAACTCTCCTGGGGTACACTCACACATATTATTCCCTCATTTAGAGGATATTTTCACAAAATAGTGAAATTTTCAAAAATCCCGAAAATTGGCTGAAGACGACTAAATATCAAGGACTCATTGGGCGAATCGCTCTGGAACTGAAATCGGAACACTCACTGACATTTCCCCTATCTGAAAGTCTGATAAACGCCGGAAAAAGGACTAAGTCCAAGAAAAATTTTTTTTCAACTTTTTTCAATTTTACCCCCGTGGGATATATATTCTACCCACACACATTTGGAACCCTCCTGGGGTACCCTCACACATATTATTCCCTCATTTAGTGGATATTTTCACAAAAAAGTGAAATTTTCAAAAATCCAGAAAATTGGCCGAAAACGACTAAATATCAAGGACTCATTGGGTGAATCGCTCTGGAACTGAAATCGGAACGCTCACTGACATTTGCTCTATCTGAAAGTCTGATAAACGCCGGAAAAATGACTAAGTCCAAGAAAAAAATGTTTTCAACTTTTTTCAATTTTACCCCCGTGAGATATATATTCTACCCACACACATTTGGAACTCTCCTGGGGTACCCTCACACATATTATTCCCTCATTTAGTGGATATTTTCACAAAAAAGTGAAATTTTCAAAAAATCCAGAAAATTGGCTGAAAACGACTAAATATCAAGGATACATTGGGCGAATTGCTCTGGAAGTGAAACAGTAACGCCCACTGACATTTCCCCTATCTGAAAGTCTGATAAACGCCGGAAAAATGACTAAATAAAAAAAAAAAAATTTTTCAACTTTTCTCAATTTTACCCCCGTGGGATGTATATTTTACCCACACACATTTGGAACTCTCCTGGGGTACCGTCACACATATTATTCCCTCATTTAGGTTATATTTTCACAAAAAAGTGAAATTTTCAAAAAATCCAGAAAATTGGCTGAAAATGACTAAATATCAAGGACTCATTGGGCGCATCGCTCTGGAACTGAAATCGTAACGCTCACTGACATTTCCCCTATCTGAAAGTCTGATAAACGCCGGAAAAATGACTAAGTCCAAGAAAAAAATGTTTTCAACTTTTTTCAATTTTTACCCCCGTGGGATATATATTCTACCCACACACATTTGGAACTCTCCTGGGGTACCCTCACACATATTATTCCCTCATTTAGTGGATATTTTCACAAAAAAGTTAAATTTTCAAAAAATCCAGAAAATTGGCTGAAAACGACTAAATATCAAGGACTCATTGGGCGAATCGCTCTGGAACTGAAATCGGAATGCTCACTGACATTTCCCCTATCTGAAAGTCTAATAAACGCCGGAAAAATGACTCAGTCCAAGAAAAAAAAATTTTCAACTTTTTTAAATTTTACCCCCGTGGGATATATATTCTACCCACACACATTTGGAACTCTCCTGGGGTACCTTCACACATATGATTCCCTCATTTAGTGGATATTTTCACAAAAAAGTGAAATTTTCAAAAATCCAGAAAATTGGCTGAAAACGACTAAATATTAAGGACTTATTGGGCAAATCGCTCTGGAACTGAAATTGGAATGCTCACTGACATTTGCCCTATCTGAAAGTCTGATAAACGCCGGAAAAATGACTAAGTCCAAAAAAAAAAATTTTTTCAAGTTTACCCCCGTGGGATATATATTTTACCCACACACATATGGAACTATCCTCGGGTACCCTCACACATATTATTCCCTCATTTAGTGGATATTTTCACAAAAAAGTTACATTTTCAAAAAATCCAGAAAATTGGCTGAAAACGACTAAATATCAAGGACTCATTGGGCGAATCGCTCTGGAACTGAAATCGGAATGCTTACTGACATTTCCCCTATCTGAAAGTCTAATAAACGCCGGAAAAATGACTCAGTCCAAGAAAAAAAAATTTTCAACTTTTTTAAATTTTACCCCCGTGGGATATATATTCTACCCACACACATTTGGAACTCTCCTGGGGTACCCTCACACATATGATTCCCTCATTTAGTGGATATTTTCACAAAAAAGTGAAATTTTCAAAAATCCAGAAAATTGGCTGAAAACGACTAAATATTAAGGAATCATTGGGCAAATCGCTCTGGAACTGAAATAAGAACGCTCACTGACATTTGCCCTATCTGAAAGTCTGATAAACGCCGGAAAAATGACTAAGTCCAAGAAAAAAATGTTTTCAACTTTTTTCAATTTTACCCCCGTGGGATATATATTCTACCCACACACATTTGGAACCCTCCTGGGGTACCCTCACACATATTATTCCCTCATTTAGTGGATATTTTCACAAAAAAGTGAAATTTTCAAAAATCCAGAAAATTGGCTGAAAACGACTAAATATCAAGGACTCATTGGGCGAATCGCTCTGGAACTGAAATCGGAACGCTCACTGACATTTCCCCTATCTGAAAGTCTGATAAACGCCGGAAAAATGACTAAGTCCAAGAAAAAAATTTTTTAAACTTTTTTCAATTTTACCCCCGTGGGATATATATTCTACCCACACACATTTGGAACTCTCCTGGGGTACCCTCACACATATTATTCCCTCATTTAGTGGATATTTTCACAAAAAAGTGAAATTTTCAAAAATCCAGAAAATTGGCTGAAAACGACTAAATATTAAGGACTCATTGGGCAAATCGCTCTGGAACTGAAATCGGAATGCTCACTGACATTTCCCCTATCTGAAAGTCTGATAAACGCCGGAAAAATGACTAAGTCCAAGAAAAAAATTTTTTAAACTTTTTTCAATTTTACCCCCGTGGGATATATATTCTACCCACACACATTTGGAACTCTCCTGGGGTACACTCACACATATTATTCCCTCATTTAGAGGATATTTTCACAAAATAGTGAAATTTTCAAAAATCCCGAAAATTGGCTGAAGACGACTAAATATCAAGGACTCATTGGGCGAATCGCTCTGGACCTGAAATCGGAACGCTCACTGACATTTCCCCTATCTGAAAGTCTGATAAACGCCGGAAAAAGGACTAAGTCCAAGAAAAAATGTTTTAAACTTTTTTTAATTTTACCCCCGTGGGATATATATTCTACCCACACACATTTGGAACTGTCCGGGGGTACCCTCACACATATTATTCCCTCATTTAGTGGATATTTTCACAAAAAAGTGAAATTTTCAAAAATCCAGAAAATTGGCTGAAAACGACGAAATATCAAGGACTCATTGGGCGAATCACTCTGGAACTGAAATCGGAACCCTCACTGACATTTCCCCTATCTGAAAGTCTGATAAACGCCGGAAAAATGTCTAAGTCCCAAGAAAAATTTTTTTCAACTTTTTTTAATTTTACCCCCGTGCGATATATATTCTACCCACACACATTTGGAACTCTCCTGGGGAACCCTGACACATATTATTCCCTCATTTAGTGGACATTATCACAAAAAAGTGAAATTTTCAAAAATCCAGAAAATTGGCTGAAAACGACTAAATATCAAGGACTCATTGGGCAAATCGCTCTGGAACTGAAATCGGAATGCTCACTGACATTTCCCCTATCTGAAAGTCTGATAAACGCCGGAAAAATGACTAAGTCCAAGAAAAATTTTTTTTAAACTTTTTTCAATTTTACCCCCGTGGGATATATATTCTACCCACACACATTTGGAACTCTCCTGGGGTACACTCACACATATTATTCCCTCATTTAGAGGATATTTTCACAAAATAGTGAAATTTTCAAAAATCCCGAAAATTGGCTGAAGACGACTAAATATCAAGGACTCATTGGGCGAATCGCTCTGGAACTGAAATCGGAACACTCACTGACATTTCCCCTATCTGAAAGTCTGATAAACGCCGGAAAAAGGACTAAGTCCAAGAAAAATTTTTTTTCAACTTTTTTCAATTTTACCCCCGTGGGATATATATTCTACCCACACACATTTGGAACCCTCCTGGGGTACCCTCACACATATTATTCCCTCATTTAGTGGATATTTTCACAAAAAAGTGAAATTTTCAAAAATCCAGAAAATTGGCCGAAAACGACTAAATATCAAGGACTCATTGGGTGAATCGCTCTGGAACTGAAATCGGAACGCTCACTGACATTTGCTCTATCTGAAAGTCTGATAAACGCCGGAAAAATGACTAAGTCCAAGAAAAAAATGTTTTCAACTTTTTTCAATTTTACCCCCGTGAGATATATATTCTACCCACACACATTTGGAACTCTCCTGGGGTACCCTCACACATATTATTCCCTCATTTAGTGGATATTTTCACAAAAAAGTGAAATTTTCAAAAAATCCAGAAAATTGGCTGAAAACGACTAAATATCAAGGATACATTGGGCGAATTGCTCTGGAAGTGAAACAGTAACGCCCACTGACATTTCCCCTATCTGAAAGTCTGATAAACGCCGGAAAAATGACTAAATAAAAAAAAAAAAATTTTTCAACTTTTCTCAATTTTACCCCCGTGGGATGTATATTTTACCCACACACATTTGGAACTCTCCTGGGGTACCGTCACACATATTATTCCCTCATTTAGGTTATATTTTCACAAAAAAGTGAAATTTTCAAAAAATCCAGAAAATTGGCTGAAAATGACTAAATATCAAGGACTCATTGGGCGCATCGCTCTGGAACTGAAATCGTAACGCTCACTGACATTTCCCCTATCTGAAAGTCTGATAAACGCCGGAAAAATGACTAAGTCCAAGAAAAAAATGTTTTCAACTTTTTTCAATTTTTACCCCCGTGGGATATATATTCTACCCACACACATTTGGAACTCTCCTGGGGTACCCTCACACATATTATTCCCTCATTTAGTGGATATTTTCACAAAAAAGTTAAATTTTCAAAAAATCCAGAAAATTGGCTGAAAACGACTAAATATCAAGGACTCATTGGGCGAATCGCTCTGGAACTGAAATCGGAATGCTCACTGACATTTCCCCTATCTGAAAGTCTAATAAACGCCGGAAAAATGACTCAGTCCAAGAAAAAAAAATTTTCAACTTTTTTAAATTTTACCCCCGTGGGATATATATTCTACCCACACACATTTGGAACTCTCCTGGGGTACCTTCACACATATGATTCCCTCATTTAGTGGATATTTTCACAAAAAAGTGAAATTTTCAAAAATCCAGAAAATTGGCTGAAAACGACTAAATATTAAGGACTTATTGGGCAAATCGCTCTGGAACTGAAATTGGAATGCTCACTGACATTTGCCCTATCTGAAAGTCTGATAAACGCCGGAAAAATGACTAAGTCCAAAAAAAAAAATTTTTTCAAGTTTACCCCCGTGGGATATATATTTTACCCACACACATATGGAACTATCCTCGGGTACCCTCACACATATTATTCCCTCATTTAGTGGATATTTTCACAAAAAAGTTACATTTTCAAAAAATCCAGAAAATTGGCTGAAAACGACTAAATATCAAGGACTCATTGGGCGAATCGCTCTGGAACTGAAATCGGAATGCTTACTGACATTTCCCCTATCTGAAAGTCTAATAAACGCCGGAAAAATGACTCAGTCCAAGAAAAAAAAATTTTCAACTTTTTTAAATTTTACCCCCGTGGGATATATATTCTACCCACACACATTTGGAACTCTCCTGGGGTACCCTCACACATATGATTCCCTCATTTAGTGGATATTTTCACAAAAAAGTGAAATTTTCAAAAATCCAGAAAATTGGCTGAAAACGACTAAATATTAAGGAATCATTGGGCAAATCGCTCTGGAACTGAAATAAGAACGCTCACTGACATTTGCCCTATCTGAAAGTCTGATAAACGCCGGAAAAATGACTAAGTCCAAGAAAAAAATGTTTTCAACTTTTTTCAATTTTACCCCCGTGGGATATATATTCTACCCACACACATTTGGAACCCTCCTGGGGTACCCTCACACATATTATTCCCTCATTTAGTGGATATTTTCACAAAAAAGTGAAATTTTCAAAAATCCAGAAAATTGGCTGAAAACGACTAAATATCAAGGACTCATTGGGCGAATCGCTCTGGAACTGAAATCGGAACGCTCACTGACATTTCCCCTATCTGAAAGTCTGATAAACGCCGGAAAAATGACTAAGTCCAAGAAAAAAATTTTTTAAACTTTTTTCAATTTTACCCCCGTGGGATATATATTCTACCCACACACATTTGGAACTCTCCTGGGGTACCCTCACACATATTATTCCCTCATTTAGTGGATATTTTCACAAAAAAGTGAAATTTTCAAAAATCCAGAAAATTGGCTGAAAACGACTAAATATTAAGGACTCATTGGGCAAATCGCTCTGGAACTGAAATCGGAATGCTCACTGACATTTCCCCTATCTGAAAGTCTGATAAACGCCGGAAAAATGACTAAGTCCAAGAAAAAAATTTTTTAAACTTTTTTCAATTTTACCCCCGTGGGATATATATTCTACCCACACACATTTGGAACTCTCCTGGGGTACACTCACACATATTATTCCCTCATTTAGAGGATATTTTCACAAAATAGTGAAATTTTCAAAAATCCCGAAAATTGGCTGAAGACGACTAAATATCAAGGACTCATTGGGCGAATCGCTCTGGACCTGAAATCGGAACGCTCACTGACATTTCCCCTATCTGAAAGTCTGATAAACGCCGGAAAAAGGACTAAGTCCAGGAAAAAATTTTTTTCAACTTTTTTCAATTTTACCCCCGTGGGATATATATTCTACCCACACACATTTGGAACCCTCCTGGGGTACCCTCACACATATTATTCCCTCATTTAGTGGATATTTTCACAAAAAAGTGAAATTTTCAAAAATCCAGAAAATTGGCCGAAAACGACTAAATATCAAGGACTCATTGGGCGAATCGCTCTGGAACTGAAATCGGAACGCTCACTGACATTTCCCCTATCTGAAAGTCTGATAAACGCCGGAAAAATGACTAAGTCCAAGAAAAAAATTTTTTAAACTTTTTTCAATTTTACCCCCGTGGGATATATATTCTACCCACACACATTTGGAACTCTCCTGGGGTACACTCACACATATTATTCCCTCATTTAGTGGATATTTTCACAAAAAAGTGAAATTTTCAAAAATCCAGAAAATTGGCTAAAAACGACTAAATATCAAGGACTCATTAGGCGAATCGCTCTGGAACTGAAATCGGAATGCTCACAGACATTTGCCCTATCTGAAAGTCTGATAAACGCCGGAAAAATAACTAAGTACAAAAAAAAAATTTTTTCAACATTTTTAATTTTGCCCCCGTGGGATATATATTCTACCCACACACATTTGGAACTCTCCTGGGGTACCCTCACACATATTATTCCCTCATTTAGTGGATATTTTCACAAAAAAGTGAAATTTTCAAAAATCCAGAAAATTGGCTGAAAACGACTAAATATTAAGGACTCATTGGGCAAATCGCTCTGGAACTGAAATCGGAATGCTCACTGACATTTCCCCTATCTGAAAGTCTGATAAACGCCGGAAAAATGACTAAGTCCAAGAAAAAAATTTTTTAAACTTTTTTCAATTTTACCCCCGTGGGATATATATTCTACCCACACACATTTGGAACTCTCCTGGGGTACACTCACACATATTATTCCCTCATTTAGAGGATATTTTCACAAAATAGTGAAATTTTCAAAAATCCCGAAAATTGGCTGAAAACGACTAAATATCAAGGACTCATTGGGCGAATCGCTCTGGAACTGAAATCGGAACGCTCACTGACATTTCCCCTATCTGAAAGTCTGATAAACTCCGGAAAAAGGACTAAGTCCAAGAAAAAAAATTTTTCAACTTTTTTCAATTTTACCCCCGTGGCATATATATTCTACCCACACACATTTGGAACTCTCCTGGGGTACCCTCACACATATTATTCCCTCATTTAGTGGATATTTTCACAAAAAAGTGAAATTTTCAAAAATCCAGAAAATTGGCTGAAAACGACTAAATATTAAGGACTCATTGGGCAAATCGCTCTGGAACTGAAATCGGAATGCTCACTGACATTTCCCCTATCTGAAAGTCTGATAAACGCCGGAAAAATGACTAAGTCCAAGAAAAAATTTTTTTAAACTTTTTTCAATTTTACCCCCGTGGGATATATATTCTACCCACACACATTTGGAACTCTCCTGGGGTACACTCACACATATTATTCCCTCATTTAGAGGATATTTTCACAAAATAGTGAAATTTTCAAAAATCCCGAAAATTGGCTGAAGACGACTAAATATCAAGGACTCATTGGGCGAATCGCTCTGGAACTGAAATCGGAACGCTCACTGACATTTCCCCTATCTGAAAGTCTGATAAACGCCGGAAAAAGGACAAAGTCCAAGAAAAAAATTTTTTCAACTTTTTTCAATTTTACCCCCGTGGGATATATATTCTACCCACACACATTTGGAACCCTCCTGGGGTACCCTCACACATATTATTCCCTCATTTAGTGGATATTTTCACAAAAAAGTGAAATTTTCAAAAATCCAGAAAATTGGCTAAAAACGACTAAATATCAAGGACTCATTAGGCGAATCACTCTGGAACTGAAATCGGAATGCTCACAGACATTTGCCCTATCTGAAAGTCTGATAAACGCCGGAAAAATAACTAAGTACAAAAAAAATATTTTTTCAACTTTTTTTAATTTTACCCCCGTGGGATATATATTCTACCCACACACATTTGGAACTCTCCTGGGGTACCCTCACACATATTATTCCCTCATTTAGTGGATATTTTCACAAAAAAGTGAAATTTTCAAAAATCCAGAAAATTGGCTGAAAACGGCTAAATATTAAGGACTCATTGGGCAAATCGCTCTGGAACTGAAATCGGAATGCTCACTGACATTTCCCCTATCTGAAAGTCTGATAAACGCCGGAAAAATGACTAAGTCCAAGAAAAATTTTTTTTAAACTTTTTTCAATTTTACCCCCGTGGGATATATATTCTACCCACACACATTTGGAACTCTCCTGGGGTACACTCACACATATTATTCCCTCATTTAGAGGATATTTTCACAAAATAGTGAAATTTTCAAAAATCCCGAAAATTGGCTGAAAACGACTAAATATCAAGGACTCATTGGGCGAATCGCTCTGGAACTGAAATCGGAACGCTCACTGACATTTCCCCTATCTGAAAGTCTGATAAACGCTGGAAAAAGGACTAAGTCCAAGAAAAAAATTTTTTCAACTTTTTTCAATTTTACCCCCGTGGCATATATATTCTACCCACACACATTTGGAACTCTCCTGGGGTACCCTCACACATATTATTCCCTCATTTAGTGGATATTTTCACAAAAAAGTGAAATTTTCAAAAATCCAGAAAATTGGCTGAAAACGACTAAATATTAAGGACTCATTGGGCAAATCGCTCTGGAACTGAAATCGGAATGCTCACTGACATTTCCCCTATCTGAAAGTCTGATAAACGCCGGAAAAATGACTAAGTCCAAGAAAAATTTTTTTTAAACTTTTTTCAATTTTACCCCCGTGGGATATATATTCTACCCACACACATTTGGAACTCTCCTGGGGTACACTCACACATATTATTCCCTCATTTAGAGGATATTTTCACAAAATAGTGAAATTTTCAAAAATCCCGAAAATTGGCTGAAGACGACTAAATATCAAGGACTCATTGGGCGAATCGCTCTGGAACTGAAATCGGAACGCTCACTGACATTTCCCCTATCTGAAAGTCTGATTAACGCCGGAAAAAGGACAAAGTCCAAGAAAAAATTTTTTTCAACTTTTTTCAATTTTACCCCCGTGGGATATATATTCTACCCACACACATTTGGAACTCTCCTGGGGTACCCTCACACATATTATTCCCTCATTTAGTGGATATTTTCACAAAAAAGTGAAATTTTCAAAAATCCAGAAAATTGGCTGAAAACGGCTAAATATTAAGGACTCATTGGGCAAATCGCTCTGGAACTGAAATCGGAATGCTCACTGACATTTCCCCTATCTGAAAGTCTGATAAACGCCGGAAAAATGACAAAGTCCAAGAAAAAATTTTTTTCAACTTTTTTCAATTTTACCCCCGTGGGATATATATTCTACCCACACACATTTGGAACCCTCCTGGGATACCCTCACACATATTATTCCCTCATTTAGTGGATATTTTCACAAAAAAGTGAAATTTTCAAAAATCCAGAAAATTGGCTGAAAACGACTAAATATCAAGGACTCATTGGGCGAATCGCTCTGGAACTGAAATCGGAACGCTCACTGACATTTCCCCTATCTGAAAGTCTGATAAACGCCGGAAAAATGACTAAGTCCAAAAAAAATATTTTTTCAACTTTTTTTAATTTTACCCCCGTGGGATATATATTCTACCCACACACATTTGGAACTCTCCTGGGGTACCCTCACACATATTATTCCCTCATTTAGTGGATATTGTCACAAAAAAGTGAAATTTTCAAAAATCCAGAAAATTGGCTGAAAACGACTAAATATCAACGACTCATTGGGCGAATCGCTCTGGAACTGAAATCGGAACGCTCACTCACATTTCCCCTATCTGAAAGTCTGATAAACGCCGGAAAAATGACTAAGTCCAAAAAAAAATTTTTTTCAACTTTTTTTAATTTTACCCCCGTGGGATATATATTCTACCCATACACATTTGGAACTTTCCTGGGGTACCCTCACACATATTATTCCCTCATTTAGTGGATATTTTCACAAAAAAGTGAAATTTTCAAAAATCCAGAAAATTGGCTGAAAACGACTAAATATCAAGGACTCATTGGGCGAATCGCTCTGGAACTGAAATCGGAACGCTCACTGACATTTCCCTTATCTGAAAGTCTGATAAACGCCGGAAAAATGACTAAGTCCAAAAAAAATATTTTTCAACTTTTTTCAACTTTACCCCCGTGGCATATATATTCTACCCACACACATTTGGAACTCTCCTGGGGTACCCTCACACATATTATTCCCTCATTTAGTGGATATTTTCACAAAAAATTGAAATTTTCAAAAATCCAGAAAATTGGCTAAAAACGACTAAATATCAAGGACTCATTAGGCGAATCGCTCTGGAACTGAAATCGGAATGCTCACAGACATTTGCCCTATCTGAAAGTCTGATAAACGCCGGAAAAATGACTAAGTCCAAAAAAATTTTTTTTTCAACTTTCTTTAATTTTACCCCCATGGGATATATATTCTACCCACACACATTTGGAACTCTCCTGGGGTACCCTCACACATATTATTCCCTCATTTAGTGGATATTTTCACAAAAAAGTGAAATTTTCAAAAATCCAGAAAATTGGCTCAAAAACGACTAAATATGAAGGACTCAGTGGGCAAATCGCTCTGGAACTGAAATCGGAATGCTCACTGACATTTCCCCTATCTGAAAGTCTGATAAACGCCGGAAAAATGACTAAGTCCAAGAAAAATTTTTTTTCAACTTTTTTCAATTTTACCCCCTTGGGATATATATTCTACCCACACACATTTGGAACCCTCCTGGGGTACCCTCACACATATTATTCCCTCATTTAGTGGATATTTTCACAAAATAGTGAAATTTTCAAAAAACCCAAAAAATGGCTGAAAACGACTAAATATCAAGGACTCATTGGGCGAATCGCTCTGGAACTGAAATCGGAATGCTCACTGACATTTGCCCTATCTGAAAGTCTGATAAACGCCGGAAAAATGACTAAGTCGAAGAAAAAAATGTTTTCAACTTTTTTCTATTTTACCCCCGTGGGATATATATTCTACCCACACACATTTGGAACTCTCCTGGGGTACCCTCACAAATACTATTCCCTCATTTAGTGGATATTTTCACAAAATAGTGAAATTTTCAAAAATCCCGAAAAATGGCTGAAAACGACTAAATATCAAGGACTCATTGGGTGAATCACTCTGGAACTGAAATCGGAATGCTCACTGACATTTGCCCTATCTGAAAGTCTGATAAACGCCGGAAAAATGACTAAGTCGAATAAAAAAATTTTTTCAACTTTTTTCTATTTTACCCCCGTGGGATATATATTCTACCCAAACACATTTGGAACTCTCCTGGGGTACCCTCACACATATTATTCCCTCATTTAGTGGATATTTTCACAAAAAAGTGAAATTTTCAAAAATCCAGAAAATTGGCTGAAAACGACTAAATATCAACGACTCATTGGGCGAATCAGTCTGGAACTGAAATTGGAACGCTCACTCACATTTCCCCTATCTGAAAGTCTGATAAACGCCGGAAAAATGACTAAGTCCAAGAAAAAAATGTTTTAAACTTTCTTCAATTTTACCCCCGTGGGATATATATTCTACCCACACACATTTGGAACCCTCCTGGGGTACCCTCACACATATTATTCGCTCATTTAGTGGATATTTTCACAAAAAAGTGAAATTTTCAAAAATCCATAAAAATTGGCTGAAAACGACTAAATATCAACGACTCATTGGGTGAATCGCTTTTGAACTGAAATCGGAACGCTCACTGACATTTCCCCTATCTGAAAGTCTGATAAACGTCGGAAAAATGACTAAGTCCAAAAAAAATTTTTTTTCAACTTTCTTCAATTTTACCCCCGTGGGATATATATTCTACCCACACACATTTGCAACTCTCCTGGGGTACCCTCACACATATTATTCCCTCATTTAGTGGATATTTTCACAAAAAAGTGAAATTTTCAAAAATCCAGAAAATTGGCTAAAAACGACTAAATATCAAGGACTCATTAGGCGAATCGCTCTGGAACTGAAATCGGAATGCTCACAGACATTTGCCCTGTCTGAAAGTCTGATAAACGCCGGAAAAATGACTAAGTCCAAAATAAATTTTCTTCAACTTTCTTCAATTTTACCCCCGTGGGATATATATTCTACCCACACACATTTGGAACTCTCCTGGGGTACCCTCACACATATTATTCCCTCATTTAGTGGATATTTTCACAAAAAAGTGAAATTTTCAAAAATCCAGAAAATTGGCTAAAAACGACTAAATATCAAGGACTCATTAGGCGAATCGCTCTGGAACTGAAATCGGAATGCTCGCAGACATTTGCCCTATCTGAAAGTCTGATAAACGCCGGAAAAATGACTAAGTCCAAAAAAATTTTTTTTCAACTTTCTTCAATTTTACCCCCGTGGGATATATATTCTACCCACACACATTTGGAACTCTCCTGGGGTACCCTCACACATATTATTCCCTCATTTAGTGGATATTTTCACAAAAAAGTGAAATTTTCAAAAATCCAGAAAATTGGCTGAAAACGACTAAATATTATGGACTCATTGGGCAAATCGCTCTGGAACTGAAATCGGGACGCTCACTGACATTTCCCCTATCTGAAAGTCTGATAAACGCCGGAAAAATGACTAAGTCCAAGAAAAATTTTTTTTCAACTTTTTTCAATTTTACCCCCGTGGGATATACCCGTGGGATATGACTTAATATCAAGGACTCATTGGGCGAATCGCTCTGGAACTGAAATCTGAACGCTCACTGACATTTGCCCTATCTGAAAGTCTGATAAACGCCGGAAAAATGACTAAGTCCAAGAAAAAAATGTTTTCAACTTTCTTCAATTTTACCCCCGTGGGATATATATTCTACCCACACACATTTGCAACTCTCCTGGGGTACCGTCACACATATTATTCCCTCATTTAGTGGATATTTTCACAAAAAAGTGAAATTTTCAAAAATCCAGAAAATTGGCTGAAAACGACTAAATATTATGGACTCATTGGGCAAATCGCTCTGGAACTGAAATCAAAACACTCACTGACATTTCCCCTATCTGAAAGTCTGATAAACGCCGGAAAAATGACTAAGTCCAAGAAAAAATTTTTTTCAACTTTTTTCAATTTTACCCCCGCGGGATATATATTCTACCCACACACATTTGGAACCCTCCTGGGGTACCCTCACACATATTATTCCCTCATTTAGTGGATATTTTCACAAAAAAGTGAAATTTTCAAAAATCCAGAAAATTGGCTGAAAACGACTAAATATCAAGGACTCATTGGGCGAATCGCTCTGGAACTGAAATCGGAACGCTCACTGACATTTCCCCTATCTGAAAGTCTGATAAACGCCGGAAAAATGACTAAGTCCAAGAAAAAAAATTTTTAAACTTTTTTCAATTTTACCCCCGTGGGATATATATTCTACCCACACACATTTGGAACTCTCCTGGGGTACACTCACACATATTATTCCCTCATTTAGAGGATATTTTCACAAAATAGTGAAATTTTCAAAAATCCCGAAAATTGGCTGAAAACGACTAAATATCAAGGACTCATTGGGCGAATCGCTCTGGAACTGAAATCGGAACACTCACTGACATTTCCCCTATCTGAAAGTCTGATAAACGCCGGAAAAATGACTAAGTCCAAGAAAAAAATTTTTTCAACTTTTTTCAATTTTACCCCCGTGGGATATATATTCTACCCACACACATTTGGAACTCTCCCGGGGTACCCTCACACATATTATTTCCTCATTTAGTGGATATTTTCACAAAAAAGTGAAATTTTCAAAAATCCAGAAAATTGGCTGAAAACGACTAAATATTAAGGACTCGTTAGGCAAATCGCTCTGGAACTGAAATCGGAATGCTCACTGACATTTGCCCTATCTGAAAGTCTGATAAACGCCGGAAAAATGACTAAGTCGAAGAAAAAAAATTTTTCAACTTTTTTCTATTTTACCCCCGTGGGATATATATTCTACCCACACACATTTGGAACTCTCCTGGGGTACCCTCACACATATTATTCCCTCATTTAGTGGATACTTTCACAAAATAGTGAAATTTTCAAAAATTCCGAAAAATGGCTGAAAACGACTAAATATCAAGGACTCATTGGGTGAATCGCTCTGGAACTGAAATCGGAATGCTCACTGACATTTGCCCTATCTGAAAGTCTGATAAACGCCGGAAAAATGACTAAGTCCAAAAAAAATTTTCTTCAACTTTCTTCAATTTTACCCCCGTGGGATATATATTCTACCCACACACATTTGGAACCCTCCTGGGGTACCCTCACACATATTATTCCCTCATTTAGTGGATATTTTCACAAAATAGTGAAATTTTCAAAAATCCCGAAAAATGGCTGAAAACGACTAAATATCAAGGACTCATTGGGCGAATCGCTCTGGAACTGAAATCGGAATGCTCACTGACATTTGCCCTATCTGAAAGTCTGATAAACGCCGGAAAAATGACTAAGTCGAAGAAAAAATTTTTTTCAACTTTTTTCAATTTTACCCCCGTGGGATATATATTCTACCCACACACATTTGGAACTCTCCTGGGGTACCCTCACACATATTATTCCCTCATTTAGTGGATATTTTCACAAAAAAAGTGAAATTTTCAAAAATCCAGAAAATTGGCTAAAAATGACTAAATATCAAGGACTCATTAGGCGAATCGCTCTGGAACTGAAATCGGAATGCTCGCAGACATTTGCCCTATCTGAAAGTCTGATAAACGCCGGAAAAATGACTAAGTCCAAAAAAATTTTTTTTCAACTTTCTTCAATTTTACCCCCGTGGGATATATATTCTACCCACACACATTTGGAACTCTCCTGGGGTACCCTCACACATATTATTTCCTCATTTAGTGGATATTTTCACAAAAAAGTGAAATTTTCAAAAATACAGAAAATTGGCTGAAAACGACTGAATATTAAGGACTCATTGGGCAAATCGCTCTGGAACTGAAATCGGAACGCTCACTGACATTTCCCCTATCTGAAAGTCTGATAAACGCCGGAAAAATGACTAAGTCCAAGAAAAAATTTTTTTCAACTTTTTTCAATTTTACCCCCGTGGGATATATATTCTACCCACACACATTTGGAACTCTCCTGGGATACCCTCACACATATTATTTCCTCATTTAGTGGATATTTTCACAAAAAAGTGAAATTTTCAAAAATCCAGAAAATTGGCTGAAAACGACTAAATATTAAGGACTCGTTGGGCAAATCGCTCTGGAACTGAAATCGGAACGCTCACTGACATTTCCCCTATCTGAAAGTCTGATAAACGCCGGAAAAATGACTAAGTCCAAGAAAATTTTTTTTTCAACTTTTTTCAATTTTACCCCCTTGGGATATATATTCTACCCACACACATTTGGAACCCTCCTGGGGTACCCTCACACATATTATTCCCTCATTTAGTGGATATTTTCACAAAATAGTGAAATTTTCAAAAATCCCGAAAAATGGATGAAAACGACTAAATATCAAGGACTCATTGGGCGAATCGCTCTGGAACTGAAATCGGAATGCTCACTGACATTTGCCCTATCTGAAAGTCTGATAAACGCCGGAAAAATGACTAAGTCGAAGAAAAAAATTTTTTCAACTTTTTTCTATTTTACCCCCGTGGGATATATATTCTACCCACACACATTTGGAACTCTCCTGGGGTACCCTCACACATATTATTCCCTCATTTAGTGGATATTTTCACAAAAAAGTGAAATTTTCAAAAATCCAGAAAATTGGCTGAAAACGACTAAATATCAACGACTCATTGGGCGAATCGCTCTGGAACTGAAATCGGAACGCTCACTCACATTTCCCCTATCTGAAAGTCTGATAAACGCCGGAAAAATGACTAAGTCCAAAAAAAAATTTTTTTCAACTTTTTTTAATTTTACCCCCGTGGGATATATATTCTACCCATACACATTTGGAACTCTCCTGGGGTACCCTCACACATATTATTCCCTCATTTAGTGGATATTTTCACAAAAAAGTGAAATTTTCAAAAATCCAGAAAATTGGCTGAAAACGACTAAATATCAAGGACTCATTGGGCGAATCGCTCTGGAACTGAAATCGGAATGCTCACTGACATTTGCCCTATCTGAAAGTCTGATAAACGCCGGAAAAATGACTAAGTCGAAGAAAAAAATTTTTTCAACTTTTTTCTATTTTACCCCCGTGGGATATATATTCTACCCACACACATTTGGAACTCTCCTGGGGTACCCTCACACATATTATTCCCTCATTTAGTGGATATTTTCACAAAATAGTGAAATTTTCAAAAATCCCGAAAAATGGCTGAAAACGACTAAATATCAAGGACTCATTGGGTGAATCGCTCTGGAACTGAAATCGGAATGCTCACTGACATTTGCCCTATCTGAAAGTCTGATAAACGCCGGAAAAATGACTAAGTCGAAGAAAAAATTTTTTTCAACTTTTTTTAATTTTACCCCCGTGGGATATATATTCTACCCACACACATTTGGAACTCTCCTGGGGTACCCTCACACATATTATTCCCTCATTTAGTGGATATTTTCACAAAAAAGTGAAATTTTCAAAAATCCAGAAAATTGGCTGAAAACGACTAAATATTAAGGACTCATTGGGCAAATCGCTCTGGAACTGAAATCGGGACACTCACTGACATTTCCCCTATCTGAAAGTCTGATAAACGCCGGAAAAATGACTAAGTCCAAGAAAAAATTTTTTTCAACTTTTTTCAATTTTACCCCCGTGGGATATATATTCTACCCACACACATTTGGAACTCTCCAGGGGTTCACTCACACATATTATTCCCTCATTTAGAGGATATTGTCACAAAATAGTGAAATTTTCAAAAATCCCGAAAATTGGCTGAAAACGACTAAATATCAAGGACTCATTGGGCGAATCGCTCTGGAACTGAAATCTGAACGCTCACTGACATTTGCCCTATCTGAAAGTCTGATAAACGCCGGAAAAATGACTAAGTCCAAGAAAAATATGTTTTCAACTTTCTTCAATTTTACCCCCGTGGGATATATATTCTACCCACACACATTTGGAACCCTCCTGGGGTACCCTCACACATATTATTCCCTCATTTAGTGGATATTTTCACAAAAAAGTGAAATTTTCAAAAATCCAGAAAATTGGCTGAAAACGACTAAATATCAAGGACTCATTGGGCGAATCGCTCTTGAACTGAAATGGGAACGCTCACTGACATTTCCCCTATCTGAAAGTCTGATAAACGCCGGAAAAATGACTAAGTCCAAGAAAATTTTTTTTTCATCTTTTTTCAATTTTACCCCCGTGGGATATATATTCTACCCACACACATTTGGAACTCTCCTGGGGTACCCTCACACATATTATTCCCTCATTTAGTGGATATTTTCACAAAAAAGTGAAATTTTCAAAAATCCAGAAAATTGGCTAAAAACGACTAAATATCAAGGACTCATTAGGCGAAACGCTCTGGAACTGAAATCGGAATGCTCACAGACATTTGCCCTATCTGAAAGTCTGATAAACGCCGGAAAAATGACTAAGTCCAAAAAAAATTTTTTTTCAACTTTCTTCAATTTTACCCCCGTGGGATATATATTCTACCCACACACATTTGCAACTCTCCTGGGGTACCCTCACACATATTATTTCCTCATTTAGTGGATATTTTCACAAAAAAGTGAAATTTTCAAAAATCCAGAAAATTGGCTGAAAACGACTAAATATTAAGGACTCGTTGGGCAAATCGCTCTGGAACTGAAATCGGAACGCTCACTGACATTTCCCCTATCTGAAAGTCTGATAAACGCCGGAAAAATGACTAAGTCCAAGAAAATTTTTTTTTCAACTTTTTTCAATTTTACCCCCTTGGGATATATATTCTACCCACACACATTTGGAACCCTCCTGGGGTACCCTCACACATATTATTCCCTCATTTAGTGGATATTTTCACAAAATAGTGAAATTTTCAAAAATCCCGAAAAATGGATGAAAACGACTAAATATCAAGGACTCATTGGGCGAATCGCTCTGGAACTGAAATCGGAATGCTCACTGACATTTGCCCTATCTGAAAGTCTGATAAACGCCGGAAAAATGACTAAGTCGAAGAAAAAAATTTTTTCAACTTTTTTCTATTTTACCCCCGTGGGATATATATTCTACCCACACACATTTGGAACTCTCCTGGGGTACCCTCACACATATTATTCCCTCATTTAGTGGATATTTTCACAAAAAAGTGAAATTTTCAAAAATCCAGAAAATTGGCTGAAAACGACTAAATATCAACGACTCATTGGGCGAATCGCTCTGGAACTGAAATCGGAACGCTCACTCACATTTCCCCTATCTGAAAGTCTGATAAACGCCGGAAAAATGACTAAGTCCAAAAAAAAATTTTTTTCAACTTTTTTTAATTTTACCCCCGTGGGATATATATTCTACCCATACACATTTGGAACTCTCCTGGGGTACCCTCACACATATTATTCCCTCATTTAGTGGATATTTTCACAAAAAAGTGAAATTTTCAAAAATCCAGAAAATTGGCTGAAAACGACTAAATATCAAGGACTCATTGGGCGAATCGCTCTGGAACTGAAATCGGAATGCTCACTGACATTTGCCCTATCTGAAAGTCTGATAAACGCCGGAAAAATGACTAAGTCGAAGAAAAAAATTTTTTCAACTTTTTTCTATTTTACCCCCGTGGGATATATATTCTACCCACACACATTTGGAACTCTCCTGGGGTACCCTCACACATATTATTCCCTCATTTAGTGGATATTTTCACAAAATAGTGAAATTTTCAAAAATCCCGAAAAATGGCTGAAAACGACTAAATATCAAGGACTCATTGGGTGAATCGCTCTGGAACTGAAATCGGAATGCTCACTGACATTTGCCCTATCTGAAAGTCTGATAAACGCCGGAAAAATGACTAAGTCGAAGAAAAAATTTTTTTCAACTTTTTTTAATTTTACCCCCGTGGGATATATATTCTACCCACACACATTTGGAACTCTCCTGGGGTACCCTCACACATATTATTCCCTCATTTAGTGGATATTTTCACAAAAAAGTGAAATTTTCAAAAATCCAGAAAATTGGCTGAAAACGACTAAATATTAAGGACTCATTGGGCAAATCGCTCTGGAACTGAAATCGGGACACTCACTGACATTTCCCCTATCTGAAAGTCTGATAAACGCCGGAAAAATGACTAAGTCCAAGAAAAAATTTTTTTCAACTTTTTTCAATTTTACCCCCGTGGGATATATATTCTACCCACACACATTTGGAACTCTCCAGGGGTTCACTCACACATATTATTCCCTCATTTAGAGGATATTGTCACAAAATAGTGAAATTTTCAAAAATCCCGAAAATTGGCTGAAAACGACTAAATATCAAGGACTCATTGGGCGAATCGCTCTGGAACTGAAATCTGAACGCTCACTGACATTTGCCCTATCTGAAAGTCTGATAAACGCCGGAAAAATGACTAAGTCCAAGAAAAATATGTTTTCAACTTTCTTCAATTTTACCCCCGTGGGATATATATTCTACCCACACACATTTGGAACCCTCCTGGGGTACCCTCACACATATTATTCCCTCATTTAGTGGATATTTTCACAAAAAAGTGAAATTTTCAAAAATCCAGAAAATTGGCTGAAAACGACTAAATATCAAGGACTCATTGGGCGAATCGCTCTTGAACTGAAATGGGAACGCTCACTGACATTTCCCCTATCTGAAAGTCTGATAAACGCCGGAAAAATGACTAAGTCCAAGAAAATTTTTTTTTCATCTTTTTTCAATTTTACCCCCGTGGGATATATATTCTACCCACACACATTTGGAACTCTCCTGGGGTACCCTCACACATATTATTCCCTCATTTAGTGGATATTTTCACAAAAAAGTGAAATTTTCAAAAATCCAGAAAATTGGCTAAAAACGACTAAATATCAAGGACTCATTAGGCGAAACGCTCTGGAACTGAAATCGGAATGCTCACAGACATTTGCCCTATCTGAAAGTCTGATAAACGCCGGAAAAATGACTAAGTCCAAAAAAAATTTTTTTTCAACTTTCTTCAATTTTACCCCCGTGGGATATATATTCTACCCACACACATTTGCAACTCTCCTGGGGTACCCTCACACATATTATTCCCTCATTTAGTGGATATTTTCACAAAAAAGTGAAATTTTCAAAAATCCAGAAAATTGGCTGAAAACGACTAAATATTATGGACTCATTGGGCAAATCGCTCTGGAACTGAAATCGGAACACTCACTGACATTTCCCCTTTCTGAAAGTCTGATAAACGCCGGAAAAATGACTAAGTCCAAGAAAAAATTTTTTTCAACTTTTTTCAATTTTACCCCCGCGGGATATATATTCTACCCACACACATTTGGAACCCTCCTGGGGTACCCTCACACATATTATTCCCTCATTTAGTGGATATTTTCACAAAATAGTGAAATTTTCAAAAATCCAGAAAATTGGCTGAAAACGACTAAATATCAACGACTCATTGGGCGAATCGCTCTGGAACTGAAATCGGAACGCTCACTCACATTTCCCCTATCTGAAAGTCTGATAAACGCCGGAAAAATGACTAAGTCCAAGAAAAAAATGTTTTCAACTTTCTTCAATTTTACCCCCGTGGGATATATATTCTACCCACACACATTTGGAACTCTCCTGGGGTACCCTCACACATATTATTCCCTCATTTAGTGGATATTTTCACAAAAAAGTGAAATTTTCCAAAATCCAGAAAATTGGCTGAAAACGACTAAATATTAAGGACTCATTGGGCAAATCGCTCTGGAACTGAAATCGGAACGCTCACTGACATTTCCCATATCTGAAAGTCTGATAAACGCCGGAAAAATGACTAAGTCCAAAAAAAAATTTTTTTCAACTTTCTTCAATTTTACCCCCGTGGGATATATATTCTACCCACACACATTTGGAACTCTCCTGGGGTACCCTCACACATATTATTCCCTCATTTAGTGGATATTTTCACAATAAAGTGAAATTTTCAAAAATCCAGAAAATTGGCTGAAAACGACTAAATATTAAGGACTCATTGGGCAAATCGCTCTGGAACTGAAATCGGAACGCTCACTGACATTTCCCCTATCTGAAAGTCTGATAAACGCTGGAAAAATGACTAAGTCGAAGAAAAAAATTTTTTCAACTTTTTTCTATTTTACCCCCGTGGGATATATATTCTACCCACACACATTTGGAACTCTCCTGGGGTACCTTCACACATATTATTCCCTCATTTAGTGGATATTTTCACAAAAAAATGAAATTTTCAAAAATCCCGAAAATTGGCTAAAAACGACTAAATATCAAGGACTCATTAGGCGAATCGCTCTGGAACTGAAATCGGAATGCTCACTGACATTTGCCCTATCTGAAAGTCTGATAAACGCCAGAAAAATGACTAAGTCGAAGAAAAAAATTTTTTCAACTTTTTTCTATTTTACCCCTGTGGGATATATATTCTACCCACACACATTTGGAACTCTCCTGGGGTACCCTCACACATATTATTCCCTCATTTAGTGGATATTTTCACAAAAAAGTGAAATTTTCAAAAATCCAGAAAATTGGCTGAAAACGACTAAATATCAACGACTCATTGGGCGAATCGCTCTGGAACTGAAATCGGAATGCTCACTCACATTTCCCCTATCTGAAAGTCTGATAAACGCTGGAAAAATGACTAAGTCGAAGAAAAAAATTTTTTCAACTTTTTTCTATTTTACCCCCGTGGGATATATATTATACCCACACACATTTGGAACTCTCCTGGGGTACCTTCACACATATTATTCCCTCATTTAGTGGATATTTTCACAAAAAAGTGAAATTTTCAAAAATCCCGAAAATTGGCTAAAAACGACTAAATATCAAGGACTCATTAGTCGAATCGCTCTGGAACTGAAATCGGAATGCTCACTGACATTTGCCCTATCTGAAAGTCTGATAAACGCCGGAAAAATGACTAAGTCGAAGAAAAAAATTTTTTCAACTTTTTTCTATTTTACCCCTGTGGGATATATATTCTACCCACACACATTTGGAACTCTCCTGGGGTACCCTCACACATATTATTCCCTCATTTAGTGGATATTTTCACAAAAAAGTGAAATTTTCAAAAATCCAGAAAATTGGCTGAAAACGACTAAATATTAAGGACTCATTGGGCAAATCGCTCTGGAACTGAAATCGGAATGCTCACTGACATTTCCCCTATCTGAAAGTCTGATAAACGCCGGAAAAATGACTAAGTCCAAGAAAATTTTTTTTTCAACTTTTTTCAATTTTACCCCCGTGGGATATATATTCTACCCACACACATTTGGAACCCTCCTGGGGTACCCTCACACATATTATTCCCTCATTTAGTGGATATTTTCACAAAATAGTGAAATTTTCAAAAATCCCGAAAAATGGCTGAAAACGACTAAATATCAAGGACTCATTGGGCGAATCGCTCTGGAACTGAAATCGGAATGCTCACTGACATTTGCCCTATCTGAAAGTCTGATAAACGCCGGAAAAATGACTAAGTCCAAGAAAAAAATTTTTTAAACTTTTTTCAATTTTACCCCCGTGGGATATATATTCTACCCACACACATTTGGAACTCTCCTGGGGTACCCTCACACATATTATTTCCTCATTTAGTGGATATTTTAACAAAAAAGTGAAATTTTCAAAAATCCAGAAAATTGGCTGAAAACGACTAAATATTAAGGACTCATTGGGCAAATCGCTCTGGAACTGAAATCGGGATGCTCACTGACATTTCCCCTATCTGAAAGTCTGATAAACGCCAGAAAAATGACTAAGTCCAAGAAAAAAATGTTTTCAACTTTTTTCAATTTTACCTCCGTGGGATATATATTATACCCACACACATTTGGAACTCTCCTGGGGTACCCTCACACATATTATTCCCTCATTTAGTGGATATTTTCACAAAAAAAGTGAAATTTTCAAAAATCCAGAAAATTGGCTGAAAGCGACTAAATATCAAGGACTCATTGGGCGAATCACTCTGGAGCTGAAATCGGAATGCTCACTGACAGTTGCCCTATCTGAAAGTCTGATAAACGCCGGAAAAATTACTAACTCCAAAAAAAAATTTTTTCAAGTTTTTTCAATTTTACCCCCGTGGGATATATATTCTACCCACACACATTTGGAACTCTCCTGGGGTACCCTCACATATATTATTCCCTCATTTAGTGGATATTTTCACAAAAAAAGTGAAATTTTCAAAAATCCAGAAAATTGGCTGAAAACGACTAAATATTAAGGACTCATTGGGCAAATCGCTCTGGAACTGAAATCGGGATGCTCACTGACATTTCCCCTATCTGAAAGTCTGATAAACGCCGGAAAAATGACTAAGTCCAAAAAAAATTTTTTTTCAACTTTCTTCAATTTTACCCCCGTTGGATATATATTCTACCCACACACATTTGGAACTCTCCTGGGGTACCCTCACACATATTATTCCCTCATTTAGTGGATATTTTCACAAAAAAGTGAAATTTTCAAAAATCCATAAAATTGGGTGAAAACGACTAAATATCAAGGACTCATTGGGCGAATCGCTCTGGAACTGAAATCGAAATGCTCACAGACATTTGCCCTATCTGAAAGTCTGATAAACGCCAGAAAAATGACTAAGTCCAAGAAAAAAATGTTTTCAACCTTTTTCAATTTTACCCCCGTGGGATATATATTCTACCCACACACATTTGGAACCCTCCTGGGGTACCCTCACACATATTATTCCCTCATTTAGTGGATATTTTCACAAAAAAGTGAAATTTTCAAAAAATCCAGAAAATTGGCTGAAAACGACTAAATATCAATTACTCATTGGGCGAATCGCTCTGGAACTGAAATAAGAATGCTCACTGACATTTCCCCTATCTGAAAGTCTGATAAACGCCGTAAAAATGACTAAGTCCAAGAAAAAAATGTTTTCAACTTTTTTAAATTTTACCTCCGTGGGATATATATTATACCCACACACATTTGGAACTCTCCAGGGGTACCCTCACACATATTATTCCCTCATTTAGTGGATATTTTCACAAAAAAAGTGAAATTTTCAAAAATCCAGAAAATTGGCTGAAAGCGACTAAATATCAAGGACTCATTGGGCGAATCACTCTGGAACTGAAATCGGAACGCTCACTGACAGTTGCCCTATCTGAAAGTCTGATAAACGCCGGAAAAATGACTAAGTCCAAAAAAATTTTTTTTCAACTTTCTTCAATTTTACCCCCGTGGGATATATATTCTACCCACACACATTTGGAACTCTCTTGGGGTACCCTCACACATATTATTCCCTCATTTAGTGGATATTTTCACAAAAAAAGTGAAATTTTTAAAAAACCAGAAAATTGGCTGAAAGCGACTAAATATCAAGGACTCATTGGGCGAAAAAACTCTGGAACTGAAATCGGAACGCTCACTGACAGTTGCCCTATCTGAAAGTCTGATAAACGCCGGAAAAATGACTAAGTCCAAAAAAATTTTTTTTCAACTTTCTTCAATTTTACCCCCGTGGGATATATATTCTACCCACACACATTTGGAACTCTCTTGGGGTACCCTCACACATATTATTCCCTCATTTAGTGGATATTTTCACAAAAAAAGTGAAAATTTCAAAAATCCAGAAAATTGGCTGAAAACGACTAAATATTAAGGACTCATTGGGCAAATCGCTCTGGAACTGAAATCGGAATGCTCACTGACATTTCCCCTATCTGAAAGTCTGATAGACGCCGGAAAAATGACTCAGTCCAAGAAAAAAATTTTTTCAACTTTTCTCAATTTTACCCCCGCTGGATATATATTTTACCCACACACATTTAGAATTCTCCTGGGGTACCCTCACACATATTATTCCCTCATTTAGTGGATATTTTCACAAAAAAGTGAAATTTTCAAAAATCCAGGAAATTGGCTGAAAACGACTAAATATCAAGGACTCATTGGGCGAATCGCTCTGGAACTGAAATCGGAACGCTCACTGACATTTCCCTATCTGAAAGTCTGATAAACGCCGGAAAAATGACTAAGTCAAAAAAAAATTTTTTTTCAACTTTTCTCAATTTTACCCCCGTGGGATATATATTCTACCCACACACTTTTGGAAATCTCCTGGGGTACCCTCACACATATTGTTCCCTCATTTAGTGGATATTTTCACAAAAAAGTGAAATTTTCAAAAATCCAGAAAATTGGCTGAAAACGACTAAATATTAAGGACTTATTGGGCAAATCGCTCTGGAACTGAAATCGGAATGCTCACTGACATTTGCCATATCTGAAAGTCTGATAAACGCCGGAAAAATGACTGAGTCAAAAAATAAATTTTTTTCAACTTTTCTCAATTTTATCCCCGTGGGATATATATTCTACCCACACACATTTGGAACTCTCCTGGGGTACCCTCATACATATTATTCCCTCATTTAGTGGATATTTTCACAAAAAAGTGAAATTTTCAAAAATCCAGAAAATTGGCTAAAAACGACTAAATATCTATGACTCATTAGGCGAATCGCTCTGGAACTGAAATCGGAATGCTCACAGACATTTGCCCTATCTGAAAGTCTGATAAACGCCGGAAAAATTACTAAGTCCAAGAAAAAATTTTTTTTCAACTTTTTTCAATTTTACCCCCGTGGGATATATATTCTACCCACACACATTTGGAACTCTCCTGGGGTACCCTCACACATATTATTCCCTCATTTAGTGGATATTTTCACAAAAAAGTGAAATTTTCAAAAATCCAGAAAATTGGCTAAAAACGACTAAATATCAAGGACTCATTAGGCGAATCGCTCTGGAACTGAAATCGGAATGCTCACAGACATTTGTCCTATATGAAAGTCTGATAAACGCCGGAAAAATGACTAAGTCCAAAAAAATTTTTTTTCAACTTTCTTCAATTTTACCCCCGTGGGATATATATTCTACCCACACACATTTGGAACTCTCTTGGGGTACCCTCACACATATTATTCCCTCATTTAGTGGATATTTTCACAAAAAAGTGAAATTTTCAAAAATCCAGAAAATTGGCTGAAAACGACTAAATATTAAGGACTCATTGGGCAAATCGCTCTGGAACTGAAATCGGAATGCTCACTGACATTTCCCCTATCTGAAAGTCTGATAAACGCCCGAAAAATGACTAAGTCCAAGAAAAAATTTTTTTCAACTTTTTTCAATTTTACCCCCGTGGGATATATATTCTACCCACACACATTTGGAACCCTCCTGGGGTACCCTCACATATATTATTCCCTCATTTAGTGGATATTTTCACAAAAAAAGTGAAATTTTCAAAAATCCAGAAAATTGGCTGAAAATGACTAAATATTAAGGACTCATTGGGCAAATCTCTCTGGAACTGAAATCGGGACGCTCACTGACATTTCCCCTATCTGAAAGTCTGATATACGCCGGAAAAATGACTAAGTCTAAAAAAAAATTTTTTCAACTTTTTTTAATTTTACCCCCGTGGGATATATATTCAACCCACACACATTTGGAACTCTCCTGGGGTACCCTCACACATATTATTCCCTCATTTAGTGGATATTTTCACAAAAAAGTGAAATTTTCAAAAATCCAGAAAATTGGCTGAAAACGACTAAATATCAAGGACTCATTGGGCGAATCGCTCTGGAACTGAAATCAAAATGCTCACAGACATTTGCCCTATCTGAAAGTCTGATAAACGCCGGAAAAATGACTAAGTCCAAGAAAAAAAAGTTTTCAACTTTTTTCAATTTTACCCCCGTGGGATATATATTCTACCCACACACATTTGGAACCCTCCTGGGGTACCCTCACACATATTATTCCCTCATTTAGTGGATATTTTCACAAAAAAGTGAAATTTTCAAAAATCCAGAAAATTGGCTAAAAACGACTAAATATCAAGGACTCATTAGGCGAATCGCTCTGGAACTGAAATCGGAATGCTCACAGACATTTGTCCTATATGAAAGTCTGATAAACGCCGGAAAAATGACTAAGTCCAAAAAAATTTTTTTTCAACTTTCTTCAATTTTACCCCCGTGGGATATATATTCTACCCACACACATTTGGAACTCTCTTGGGGTACCCTCACACATATTATTCCCTCATTTAGTGGATATTTTCACAAAAAAGTGAAATTTTCAAAAATCCAGAAAATTGGCTGAAAACGACTAAATATTAAGGACTCATTGGGCAAATCGCTCTGGAACTGAAATCGGAACGCTCACTGACATTTCCCCTATCTGAAAGTCTGATAAACGCCCGAAAAATGACTAAGTCCAAGAAAAAATTTTTTTCAACTTTTTTCAATTTTACCCCCGTGGGATATATATTCAACCCACACACATTTGGAACTCTCCTGGGGTACCCTCACACATATTATTCCCTCATTTAGTGGATATTTTCACAAAAAAGTGAAATTTTCAAAAATCCAGAAAATTGGCTGAAAACGACTAAATATCAAGGACTCATTGGGCGAATCGCTCTGGAACTGAAATCGAAATGCTCACAGACATTTGCCCTATCTGAAAGTCTGATAAACGCCGGAAAAATGACTAAGTCCAAGAAAAAAATGTTTTCAACTTTTTTCAATTTTACCCCCGTGGGATATATATTCTACCCACACACATTTGGAACTCTCCTGGGGTACCCTCACACTTATTATTCCCTCATTTAGTGGATATTTTCACAAAAAAGTGAAATTTTCAAAAATCCAGAAAATTGACTGAAAACGACTAAATATCAAGGACTCATTGGGCGAATCGCTCTGGAACTGAAATCGAAATGCTCACAGACATTTGCCCTATCTGAAAGTCTGATAAACGCCGGAAAAATGACTAAGTCCAAGAAAAAAATGTTTTCAACTTTTTTCAATTTTACCCCCGTGGGATATATATTCTACCCACACACATTTGGAACCCTCCTGGGGAACCCTCACACATATTATTCCCTCATTTAGTGGATATTTTCACAAAAAAGTGAAATTTTCAAAAAATCCAGAAAATTGGCTGAAAACGACTAAATATCAATTACTCATTGGGCGAATCGCTCTGGAACTGAAATAAGAATGCTCACTGACATTTCCCCTATCTGAAAGTCTGATAAACGCCGGAAAAATGACTAAGTCCAAGAAAAAAATGTTTTCAACTTTTTTCAATTTTACCCCCGTGGGATATATATTATACCCACACACATTTGGAACTCTCCTGGGGTACCCTCACACATATTATTCCCTCATTTAGTGGATATTTTCACAAAAAAAGTGAAATTTTCAAAAATCCAGAAAATTGGCTGAAAGCGACTAAATATCAAGGACTCATTGGGCGAATCACTCTGGAACTGAAATCGGAACGCTCACTGACAGTTGCCCTATCTGAAAGTCTGATAAACGCCGGAAAAATTACTAAGTCCAAGAAAAAATTTTTTTCAACTTTTTTCAATTTTACCCCCGTGGGATATATATTCTACCCACACACATTTGGAAATCTCCTGGGGTACCCTCACACATATTATTCCCTCATTTAGTGGATATTTTCACAAAAAAGTGAAATTTTCAAAAATCCAGAAAATTGGCTAAAAACGAATAAATATCTATGACTCATTAGGCGAATCGCTCTGGAACTGAAATCGGAATGCTCACAGACATTTGCCCTATCTGAAAGTCTGATAAACGCCGGAAAAATGACTAAGTACAAAAAAAATTTTTTTCAACTTTCTTCAATTTTACCCCCGTGGGATATATATTCTACCCACACACATTTGGAACTCTCTTGGGGTACCCTCACACATATTATTCCCTCATTTAGTGGATATTTTCACAAAAAAGTGAAATTTTCAAAAATCCAGAAAATTGGCTAAAAACGACTAAATATCTATGACTCATTAGGCGAATCGCTCTGGAACTGAAATCGGAATGCTCACAGACATTTGCCCTATCTGAAAGTCTGATAAACGCCGGAAAAATGACTAAGTACAAAAAAAATTTTTTTTCAACTTTCTTCAATTTTACCCCCGTGGGATATATATTCTACCCACACACATTTGGAACTCTCCTGGGGTACCCTCACACATATTATTCCCTCATTTAGTGGATATTTTCACAAAAAAGTGAAATTTTCAAAAATCCAGAAAATTGGCTGAAAACGACTAAATATCAAGGACTCATTGGGCGAATCGCTCTGGAACTGAAATCGAAATGCTCACAGACATTTGCCCTATCTGAAAGTCTGATAAACGCCGTAAAAATGACTAAGTCCAAGAAAAAAATGTTTTCAACTTTTTTCAATTTTACCCCCGTGGGATATATATTCTACCCACACACATTTGGAACCCTCCTGGGGTACCCTCACACATATTATTCCCTCATTTAGTGGATATTTTCACAAAAAAGTGAAATTTTCAAAAAATCCAGAAAATTGGCTGAAAACGACTAAATATCAATTACTCATTGGGCGAATCGCTCTGGAACTGAAATAAGAATGCTCACTGACATTTCCCCTATCTGAAAGTCTGATAAACGCTGGAAAAATGACTAAGTCCAAGAAAAAAATGTTTTCAACTTTTTTCAATTTTACCCCCGTGGGATATATATTATACCCACACACATTTGGAACTCTCCTGGGGTACCCTCACACATATTATTCCCTCATTTAGTGGATATTTTGACAAAAAAGTGAAATTTTCAAAAATCCAGAAAATTGGCTGAAAACGACTAAATATCAAGGACTCATTGGGCGAATCGCTCTGGAACTGAAATCGAAATGCTCACAGACATTTGCCCTATCTGAAAGTCTGATAAACGCCGGAAAAATGACTAAGTCCAAGAAAAAAATGTTTTCAACTTTTTTCAATTTTACCCCCGTGGGATATATATTCTACCCACACACATTTGGGAACCCTCCTGGGGTACCCTCACACATATTATTCCCTCATTTAGTGGATATTTTCACAAAAAAGTGAAATTTTCAAAAATCCAGAAAATTGGCTAAAAACGACTAAATATCAAGGACTCATTAGGCGAATCGCTCTGGAACTGAAATCGGAATGCTCACAGACATTTGTCCTATATGAAAGTCTGATAAACGCCGGAAAAATGACTAAGTCCAAAAAAATTTTTTTTCAACTTTCTTCAATTTTACCCCCGTGGGATATATATTCTACCCACACACATTTGGAACTCTCTTGGGGTACCCTCACACATATTATTCCCTCATTTAGTGGATATTTTCACAAAAAAGTGAAATTTTCAAAAATCCAGAAAATTGGCTGAAAACGACTAAATATTAAGGACTCATTGGGCAAATCGCTCTGGAACTGAAATCGGAACGCTCACTGACATTTCCCCTATCTGAAAGTCTGATAAACGCCCGAAAAATGACTAAGTCCAAGAAAAATTTTTTTTCAACTTTTTTCAATTTTACCCCCGTGGGATATATATTCAACCCACACACATTTGGAACTCTCCTGGGGTACCCTCACACATATTATTCCCTCATTTAGTGGATATTTTCACAAAAAAGTGAAATTTTCAAAAATCCAGAAAATTGGCTGAAAACGACTAAATATCAAGGACTCATTGGGCGAATCGCTCTGGAACTGAAATCGAAATGCTCACAGACATTTGCCCTATCTGAAAGTCTGATAAACGCCGGAAAAATGACTAAGTCCAAGAAAAAAATGTTTTCAACTTTTTTCAATTTTACCCCCGTGGGATATATATTATACCCACACACATTTGGAACTCTCCTGGGGTACCCTCACACATATTATTCCCTCATTTAGTGGATATTTTCACAAAAAAAGTGAAATTTTCAAAAATCCAGAAAATTGGCTGAAAGCGACTAAATATCAAGGACTCATTGGGCGAATCACTCTGGAACTGAAATCAGAACGCTCACTGACAGTTGCCCTATCTGAAAGTCTGATAAACGCCGGAAAAATTACTAAGTCCAAGAAAAAAATTTTTTCAACTTTTTTCAATTTTACCCCCGTGGGATATATATTCTACCCACACACATTTGGAAATCTCCTGGGGTACCCTCACACATATTATTCCCTCATTTAGTGGATATTTTCACAAAAAAGTGAAATTTTCAAAAATCCAGAAAATTGGCTAAAAACGACTAAATATCTATGACTCATTAGGCGAATCGCTCTGGAACTGAAATCGGAATGCTCACAGACATTTGCCCTATCTGAAAGTCTGATAAACGCCGGAAAAATGACTAAGTACAAAAAAAATTTTTTTCAACTTTCTTCAATTTTACCCCCGTGGGATATATATTCTACCCACACACATTTGGAACTCTCTTGGGGTACCCTCACACATATTATTCCCTCATTTAGTGGATATTTTCACAAAAAAGTGAAATTTTCAAAAATCCAGAAAATTGGCTAAAAACGACTAAATATCTATGACTCATTAGGCGAATCGCTCTGGAACTGAAATCGGAATGCTCACAGACATTTGCCCTATCTGAAAGTCTGATAAACGCCGGAAAAATGACTAAGTACAAAAAAAATTTTTTTTCAACTTTCTTCAATTTTACCCCCGTGGGATATATATTCTACCCACACACATTTGGAACTCTCCTGGGGTACCCTCACACATATTATTCCCTCATTTAGTGGATATTTTCACAAAAAAGTGAAATTTTCAAAAATCCAGAAAATTGGCTGAAAACGACTAAATATCAAGGACTCATTGGGCGAATCGCTCTGGAACTGAAATCGAAATGCTCACAGACATTTGCCCTATCTGAAAGTCTGATAAACGCCGTAAAAATGACTAAGTCCAAGAAAAAAATGTTTTCAACTTTTTTCAATTTTACCCCCGTGGGATATATATTCTACCCACACACATTTGGAACCCTCCTGGGGTACCCTCACACATATTATTCCCTCATTTAGTGGATATTTTCACAAAAAAGTGAAATTTTCAAAAAATCCAGAAAATTGGCTGAAAACGACTAAATATCAATTACTCATTGGGCGAATCGCTCTGGAACTGAAATAAGAATGCTCACTGACATTTCCCCTATCTGAAAGTCTGATAAACGCTGGAAAAATGACTAAGTCCAAGAAAAAAATGTTTTCAACTTTTTTCAATTTTACCCCCGTGGGATATATATTATACCCACACACATTTGGAACTCTCCTGGGGTACCCTCACACATATTATTCCCTCATTTAGTGGATATTTTCACAAAAAAAGTGAAATTTTCAAAAATCCAGAAAATTGGCTGAAAGCGACTAAATATCAAGGACTCATTGGGCGAATCACTCTGGAACTGAAATCGGAACGCTCACTGACAGTTGCCCTATCTGAAAGTCTGATAAACGCCGGAAAAATTACTAAGTCCAAGAAAAAAATTTTTTCAACTTTTTTCAATTTTACCCCCGTGGGATATATATTCTACCCACACACATTTGGAAATCTCCTGGGGTACCCTCACACATATTATTCCCTCATTTAGTGGATATTTTCACAAAAAAGTGAAATTTTCAAAAATCCAGAAAATTGGCTAAAAACGACTAAATATCAAGGACTCATTAGGCAAATCGCTCTGGAACTGAAATCGGAATGCTCACAGACATTTGCCCTATCTGAAAGTCTGATAAACGCCGGAAAAATGACTAAGTCCAAAAAAATTTTTTTTTCAACTTTCTTCAATTTTACCCCCGTGGGATATATATTCTACCCACACACATTTGCAACTCTCCTGGGGTACCCTCACACATATTATTCCCTCATTTAGTGGATATTTTCACAAAAAAGTGAAATTTTCAAAAATCCAGAAAATTGGCTGAAAACGACTAAATATTAAGGACTCATTGGGCAAATCGCTCTGGAACTGAAATCGGAACGCTCACTGACATTTCCCCTATATGAAAGTCTGATAAACGCCGGAAAAATGACTAAGTCCAAGAAAAAATTTTTTTCAACTTTTTTCAATTTTACCCCCGTGGGATATATATTCTACCCACACACATTTGGAACCCTCCTGGTGTACCCTCACATATATTATTCCCTCATTTAGTGGATATTTTCACAAAAAAGTGAAATTTTCAAAAATCCAGAAAATTGGCTGAAAATGACTAAATATTAAGGACTCATTGGGCAAATCTCTCTGGAACTGAAATCGGGACGCTCACTGACATTTCCCCTATCTGAAAGTCTGATAAACGCCGGAAAAATGACTAAGTCCAAAAAAAATTTTTTTTCAACTTTCTTCAATTTTACCCCCGTGGGATATATATTCTACCCACACACATTTGGAACTCTCCTGGGGTACCCTCACACATATTATTCCCTCATTTAGTGGATATTTTCACAAAAAAGTGAAATTTTCAAAAATCCAGAAAATTGGCTGAAAACGACTAAATATCAAGGACTCATTGGGCGAATCGCTCTGGAACTGAAATCGAAATGCTCACAGACATTTGCCCTATCTGAAAGTCTGATAAACGCCGGAAAAATGACTAAGTCCAAGAAAAAAATGTTTTCAACTTTTTTCAATTTTACCCCCGTGGGATATATATTCTACCCACACACATTTGGAACCCTCCTGGGGTACCCTCACACATATTATTCCCTCATTTAGTGGATATTTTCACAAAAAAGTGACATTTTCAAAAAATCCAGAAAATTGGCTGAAAACGACTAAATATCAATTACTCATTGGGCGAATCGCTCTGGAACTGAAATAAGAATGCTCACTGACATTTCCCCTATCTGAAAGTCTGATAAACGCTGGAAAAATGACTAAGTCCAAGAAAAAAATGTTTTCAACTTTTTTCAATTTTACCCCCGTGGGATATATATTATACCCACACACATTTGGAACTCTCCTGGGGTACCCTCACACATATTATTCCCTCATTTAGTGGATATTTTCACAAAAAAGTGAAATTTTCAAAAAATCCAGAAAATTGGCTGAAAACGACTAAATATCAATTACTCATTGGGCGAATCGCTCTGGAACTGAAATAAGAATGCTCACTGACATTTCCCCTATCTGAAAGTCTGATAAACGCCGGAAAAATGACTAAGTCCAAGAAAAAAATGTTTTCAACTTTTTTCAATTTTACCCCCGTGGGATATATATTATACCCACACACATTTGGAACTCTCCTGGGGTACCCTCACACATATTATTCCCTCATTTAGTGGATATTTTCACAAAAAAAGTGAAATTTTCAAAAATCCAGAAAATTGGCTGAAAGCGACTAAATATCAAGGACTCATTGGGCGAATCACTCTGGAACTGAAATCAGAACGCTCACTGACAGTTGCCCTATCTGAAAGTCTGATAAACGCCGGAAAAATTACTAAGTCCAAGAAAAAAATTTTTTCAACTTTTTTCAATTTTACCCCCGTGGGATATATATTCTACCCACACACATTTGGAAATCTCCTGGGGTACCCTCACACATATTATTCCCTCATTTAGTGGATATTTTCACAAAAAAGTGAAATTTTCAAAAATCCAGAAAATTGGCTAAAAACGACTAAATATCTATGACTCATTAGGCGAATCGCTCTGGAACTGAAATCGGAATGCTCACAGACATTTGCCCTATCTGAAAGTCTGATAAACGCCGGAAAAATGACTAAGTACAAAAAAAATTTTTTTCAACTTTCTTCAATTTTACCCCCGTGGGATATATATTCTACCCACACACATTTGGAACTCTCTTGGGGTACCCTCACACATATTATTCCCTCATTTAGTGGATATTTTCACAAAAAAGTGAAATTTTCAAAAATCCAGAAAATTGGCTAAAAACGACTAAATATCAATGACTCATTAGGCGAATCGCTCTGGAACTGAAATCGGAATGCTCACAGACATTTGCCCTATCTGAAAGTCTGATAAACGCCGGAAAAATGACTAAGTACAAAAAAAATTTTTTTTCAACTTTCTTCAATTTTACCCCCGTGGGATATATATTCTACCCACACACATTTGGAACTCTCCTGGGGTACCCTCACACATATTATTCCCTCATTTAGTGGATATTTTCACAAAAAAGTGAAATTTTCAAAAATCCAGAAAATTGGCTGAAAACGACTAAATATCAAGGACTCATTGGGCGAATCGCTCTGGAACTGAAATCGAAATGCTCACAGACATTTGCCCTATCTGAAAGTCTGATAAACGCCGGAAAAATGACTAAGTCCAAGAAAAAAATGTTTTCAACTTTTTTCAATTTTACCCCCGTGGGATATATATTCTACCCACACACATTTGGAACCCTCCTGGGGTACCCTCACACATATTATTCCCTCATTTAGTGGATATTTTCACAAAAAAGTGACATTTTCAAAAAATCCAGAAAATTGGCTGAAAACGACTAAATATCAATTACTCATTGGGCGAATCGCTCTGGAACTGAAATAAGAATGCTCACTGACATTTCCCCTATCTGAAAGTCTGATAAACGCTGGAAAAATGACTAAGTCCAAGAAAAAAATGTTTTCAACTTTTTTCAATTTTACCCCCGTGGGATATATATTATACCCACACACATTTGGAACTCTCCTGGGGTACCCTCACACATATTATTCCCTCATTTAGTGGATATTTTCACAAAAAAAGTGAAATTTTCAAAAATCCAGAAAATTGGCTGAAAGCGACTAAATATCAAGGACTCATTGGGCGAATCACTCTGGAACTGAAATCGGAACGCTCACTGACAGTTGCCCTATCTGAAAGTCTGATAAACGCCGGAAAAATTACTAAGTCCAAGAAAAAAATTTTTTCAACTTTTTTCAATTTTACCCCCGTGGGATATATATTCTACCCACACACATTTGGAAATCTCCTGGGGTACCCTCACACATATTATTCCCTCATTTAGTGGATATTTTCACAAAAAAGTGAAATTTTCAAAAATCCAGAAAATTGCTAAAAACGACTAAATATCAAGGACTCATTAGGCGAATCGCTCTGGAACTGAAATCGGAATGCTCACAGACATTTGCCCTATCTGAAAGTCTGATAAACGCCGGAAAAATGACTAAGTACAAAAAAAATTTTTTTCAACTTTCTTCAATTTTACCCCCGTGGGATATATATTCTACCCACACACATTTGGAACTCTCTTGGGGTACCCTCACACATATTATTCCCTCATTTAGTGGATATTTTCACAAAAAAGTGAAATTTTCAAAAATCCAGAAAATTGGCTGAAAACGACTAAATATTAAGGACTCATTGGGCAAATCGCTCTGGAACTGAAATCGGAACGCTCACTGACATTTCCCCTATATGAAAGTCTGATAAACGCCGGAAAAATGACTAAGTCCAAGAAAAAAATTTTTTCAACTTTTTTCAATTTTACCCCCGTGGGATATATATTCTACCCACACACATTTGGAACCCTCCTGGGGTACCCTCACATATATTATTCCCTCATTTAGTGGATATTTTCACAAAAAAGTGAAATTTTCAAAAATCCAGAAAATTGGCTGAAAATGACTAAATATTAAGGACTCATTGGGCAAATCTCTCTGGAACTGAAATCGGGACGCTCACTGACATTTCCCCTATCTGAAAGTCTGATATACGCCGGAAAAATGACTAAGTCCAAAAAAAAATTTTTTTCAACTTTTTTTAATTTTACCCCCGTGGGATATATATTCTACCCACACACATTTGGAACTCTCCTGGGGTACCCTCACACATATTATTCCCTCATTTAGTGGATATTTTCACAAAAAAGTGAAATTTTCAAAAATCCAGAAAATTGGCTGAAAACGACTAAATATCAAGGACTCATTGGGCGAATCGCTCTGGAACTGAAATCGAAACGCTCACAGACATTTGCCCTATCTGAAAGTCTGATAAACGCCGGAAAAATGACTAACTCCAAAAAAAAATTTTTTCAACTTTTTTCAATTTTACCCCCGTGGGATATATATTCTACCCACACACATTTGGAACTCTCCTGGGGTACCCTCACACATATTATTCCCTCATTTAGTGGATATTTTCACAAAAAAGTGAAATTTTCAAAAATCCAGAAAATTGGCTGAAAACGACTAAATATCAAGGACTCTTTGGGAGAATTGCTCTGGAACTGAAATCGGAACGCTCACTGACATTTCCCCTATCTGAAAGTCTGATAAACGCCGGAAAAATGACTAAGTCCAAGAAAAAATTTTTTTCAACTTTTTTCAATTTTACCCCCGTGGGATATATATTCTACCCACACACATTTGGAACCCTCCTGGGGTACCCTCACACATATTATTAACTCATTTAGTGGATATTTTCACAAAAAAGTGAAATTTTCAAAAATCCAGAAAATTGGATGAAAATGACTAAATATCAAGGACTCATTGGGTGAATCGCTCTGGAACTGAAATCGGAACGCTCACTGACATTTCCCCTATCTGAAAGTCTGATAAACGCCGGAAAAATTACTACGTCAAAAAAAATTTTTTTTTAAACTTTTCTCAATTTTACCCCCGTGGGATATATATTCTACCCACACACATTTGGAACTCTCCTGGGGTACCCTCACACATATTATTCCCTCATTTAGTGGATATTTTCACAAAAAAGTGAAATTTTCAAAAAATCCAGAAAATTGGCTGAAAACGACTAAATATCAAGGACTCATTGAGCGAATCGCTTTGGAACTGAAATCGGAATGCTCACTGACATTTCCCCTATCTGAAAGTCTGATAGACGCTGGAAAAATGACTCAGTCCAAGAAAAATTTTTTTTCAACTTTTCTCAATTTTACCCCCGTGGGATATATATTCTACCCACACACATTTAGAATTCTCCTGGGGTACCCTCACACATATTATTCCCTCATTTAGTGGATATTTTCACAAAAAAGTGAAATTTTCAAAAAATCCAGAAAATTGGCTGAAAACGACTAAATATCAAGGACTAATTGAGCGAATCGCTCTGGAACTGAAATCGGAATGCTCACTGACATTTCCCCTATCTGAAAGTCTGATAGACGCCGGAAAAATGACTCAGTCCAAGAAAAAAATTTTTTCAACTTTTTCAATTTTACCCCGTGGGATATATATTCTACCCACACACATTTGGAACTCTCCTGGGGTACCCTCACACATATTATTCCCTCATTTAGTGGATATTTTCACAAAAAAGTGAAATTTTCAAAAATCCAGAAAATTGGCTGAAAACGACTAAATATTAAGGACTTATTGGGCAAATCGCTCTTTGAACTGAAATTGGAACGCTCACTGACATTTGCCCTATCTGAAAGTCAGATAAACGCCGGAAAAATTACTAAGTCCAAGAAAAAAATTTTTTCAACTTTTTTCAATTTTACCCCCGTGGGATATATATTCTACCCACACACATTTGGAAATCTCCTGGGGTACCCTCACACATATTATTCCCTCATTTAGTGGATATTTTCACAAAAAAGTGAAATTTTCAAAAATCCAGAAAATTGCTAAAAACGACTAAATATCAAGGACTCATTAGGCAAATCGCTCTGGAACTGAAATCGGAATGCTCACAGACATTTGCCCTATCTGAAAGTCTGATAAACGCCGGAAAAATGACTAAGTCCAAAAAAAATTTTTTTTCAACTTTCTTCAATTTTACCCCCGTGGGATATATATTCTACCCACACACATTTGCAACTCTCCTGGGGTACCCTCACACATATTATTCCCTCATTTAGTGGATATTTTCACAAAAAAGTGAAATTTTCAAAAATCCAGAAAATTGGCTAAAAACGACTAAATATCTATGACTCATTAGGCGAATCGCTCTGGAACTGAAATCGGAATGCTCACAGACATTTGCCCTATCTGAAAGTCTGATAAACGCCGGAAAAATGACTAAGTACAAAAAAATTTTTTTTCAACTTTCTTCAATTTTACCCCCGTGGGATATATATTCTACCCACACACATTTGGAACTCTCTTGGGGTACCCTCACACATATTATTCCCTCATTTAGTGGATATTTTCACAAAAAAGTGAAATTTTCAAAAATCCAGAAAATTGGCTGAAAACGACTAAATATTAAGGACTCATTGGGCAAATCGCTCTGGAACTGAAATCGGAACGCTCACTGACATTTCCCCTATCTGAAAGTCTGATAAACGCCGGAAAAATTACTACGTCAAAAAAAATTTTTTTTTAAACTTTTCTCAATTTTACCCCCGTGGGATATATATTCTACCCACACACATTTGGAACTCTCCTGGGGTACCCTCACACATATTATTCCCTCATTTAGTGGATATTTTCACAAAAAAGTGAAATTTTCAAAAAATCCAGAAAATTGGCTGAAAACGACTAAATATCAACGACTCATTGAGCGAATCGCTTTGGAACTGAAATCGGAATGCTCACTGACATTTCCCCTATCTGAAAGTCTGATAGACGCTGGAAAAATGACTCAGTCCAAGAAAAAATTTTTTTCAACTTTTCTCAATTTTACCCCCGTGGGATATATATTCTACCCACACACATTTGGAACTCTCCTGGGGTACCCTCACACATATTATTCCCTCATTTAGTGGATATTTTCACAAAAAAGTGAAATTTTCAAAAATCCAGAAAATTGGCTGAAAACGACTAAATATTAAGGACTTATTGGGCAAATCGCTCTTTGAACTGAAATCGGAACGCTCACTGACATTTGCCCTATATGAAAGTCTGATAAACGGCGGAAAAATGACTAAGTCCAAGAAAAAATTTTTTTCAACTTTTTTCAATTTTACCCCCGTGGGATATATATTCTACCCACACACATTTGGAACCCTCCTGGGGTACCCTCACACATATTATTCCCTCATTTAGTGGATATTTTCACAAAAAAGTGAAATTTTCAAAAATCCAGAAAATTGGCTGAAAATGACTAAATATCAAGGACTCATTGGGCGAATCGCTCTGGAACTGAAATCGGAACGCTCACTGACATTTCCCCTATCTGAAAGTCTGATAAACGCCGGAAAAATGACTCAGTCCAAGAAAAAAAAATTTTCAACTTTTTTTAATTTTACCCCCGTGGGATATATATTCTACCCACACACATTTGGAACTCTCCTGGGGTACCCTCACACATATTATTCCCTCATTTAGTGGATATTTTCACAAAAAAGTGAAATATTCAAAAATCCAGAAAATTGGCTGAAAACGACTAAATATCAAGGACTCTTTGGGCGAATCGCTCTGAAACTGAAATCGGAATGCTCACTGACATTTCCCCTATCTGAAAGTCTGATAAACGCCGGAAAAATGACTAAGTCGAAGAAAAAAATGTTTTCAACTTTTTTCAATTTTACCCCCGTGGGATATATATTCTACCCACACACATTTGGAACTCTCCTGGGGTACCCTCACATATATTATTCCCTCATTTAGTGGATATTTTCACAAAAAAGTGAAATTTTCAAAAATCCAGAAAATTGGCTGAAAATGACTAAATATTAAGGACTCATTGGGCAAATCTCTCTGGAACTGAAATCGGGACGCTCACTGACATTTCCCCTATCTGAAAGTCTGATATACGCCGGAAAAATGACTAAGTCCAAAAAAAATTTTTTTTCAACTTTTTTTAATTTTACCCCCGTGGGATATATATTCTACCCACACACATTTGGAACTCTCCTGGGGTACCCTCACACATATTATTAACTCATTTAGTGGATATTTTCACAAAAAAGTGAAATTTTCAAAAATCCAGAAAATTGGATGAAAATGACTAAATATTAAGGACTCATTGGGCGAATCGCTCTGGAACTGAAATCGGAATGCTCACTGACATTTCCCCTATCTGAAAGTCTGATAAACGCCGGAAAAATTACTACGTCAAAAAAATATTTTTTTTAAACTTTTCTCAATTTTACCCCCGTGGGATATATATTCTACCCACACACATTTGGAACTCTCCTGGGGTACCCTCACACATATTATTCCCTCATTTAGTGGATATTTTCACAAAAAAGTGAAATTTTCAAAAAATCCAGAAAATTGGCTGAAAACGACTAAATATCAAGGACTCATTGAGCGAATCGCTCTGGAACTGAAATCGGAATGCTCACTGACATTTCCCCTATCTGAAAGTCTGATAGACGCCGGAAAAATGACTCAGTCCAAGAAAAAAATTTTTTCAACTTTTCTCAATTTTACTCCCGTGGGATATATATTCTATCCACACACATTTAGAATTCTCCTGGGGTACCCTCACACATATTATTCCCTCATTTAGTGGATATTTTCACAAAAAAGTGAAATTTTCAAAAAATCCAGAAAATTGGCTGAAAACGACTAAATATCAAGGACTAATTGAGCGAATCGCTCTGAAACTGAAATCGGAATGCTCACTGACATTTCCCCTATCTGAAAGTCTGATAGACGCCGGAAAAATGACTCAGTCCAAGAAAAATTTTTTTTCAACTTTTTCAATTTTACCCCCGTGGGATATATATTCTACCCACACACATTTGGAACTCTCCTGGGGTACCCTCACACATATTATTCCCTCATTTAGTGGATATTTTCACAAAAAAGTGAAATTTTCAAAAATCCAGAAAATTGGCTGAAAACGACTAAATATTAAGGAATTATTGGGCAAATCGCTCTGGAACTGAAATCGGAACGCTCACTGACAATTCCCCTATCTGAAAGTCTGATAAACGGCGGAAAAATGACTAAGTCCAAGAAAAAAATGTTTTCAACTTTTTTCTATTTTACCCCCGTGGGATATATATTCTACCCACACACATTCGGAACTCTCCTGGGGAACCCTCACACATATCATTCCTTCATTTAGTGGATATTTTCACAAAAAAGTGAAATTTTCAAAAAATCAAGAAAATTGGCTGAAAACGACTAAATATCAAGGACTCATTGGGCGAATCGCTCTGGAACTGAAATCGGAATGCTCACTGACATTTGCCCTATCTGAAAGTCTGATAAACGCCGGAAAAATTAATAATTCGAAGAAAAAAATGTTTTCAACTTTTTTCAATTTTACCCCCGTGGGATATATATTCTACCCACACGTTTGGAACTCTTCTGGGGTACCCTCACACATATTATTCCTTCATTTAGTGGATATTTTCACAAAAAAGTGAAATTTTCAAAAAATCCAGAAAATTGGCTGAAAACGACTAAATATCAAGGACTCATTGAGCGAATGGCTCAGGAACTGAAATCGGAACGCTCACTGACATTTCCCCTATCTGAAAGTCTGATAAACGCCGGAAAAATGACTTAGTCCAAAAAAAAAACATTTTCAGCTTTTTTCAATTTTACCCCCGTGGGATATATATTCTACCCACACACATTTGGAACTCTCCTGGGGTACCCTCACACATATGATTCCCTCATTTAGTGGATATTTTCACAAAAAAGTGAAATTTTCAAAAATCCAAAATATTGGCTGAAAACGACAAAATATCAAGGACTCATTGGGCGAATCGCTCTGGAACTGAAATCGGAAATCTCACTGACATTTCCCCTATCTGAAAGTCTGATAAACGCCGGAAAAATGACTAAGTCCAAAAAAAAATTTTTTTCAACTTTTTTCAATTTTACCCCCGTGGGATATATATTCTACCCACTCAAATTATGAACTCTCCTGGGGTACACTCACACATATTATTCCCTCATTTAGTGGATATTTTCACAAAAAAGTGAAATTTTCCAAAAATCCAGAAAATTGGCTGAAAATGACTAAATATCAAGGACTCATTGGGCGAATCGCTCTGGAACTGAAATCGGAACGCTCACTGACATTTCCCCTATCTGAAAGTCTGATAAACGCCGGAAAAATGACTAAGTCCAAGAAAAAAGTGTTTTCAACTTTTTTCAATTTTAACCCCGTGGGATATATATTCTACCCACTCACATTTGGAACTCTCCTGGGGTACCCTCACACATATTATTCCCTCATTTAGTGGATATTTTCACAAAAAAGTGAAATTTTCCAAAAATCCAGAAAATTGGCTGAAAACGACAAAATATCAAGGACTCATTGGGCGAATCGCTCTGGAACTGAAATCGGAACGCTCACTGACATTTCCCCTATCTGAAACTCTGATAAACGCCGGAAAAATGACTAAGTCCAAGAAAAAAGTGTTTTCAACTTTTTTCAATTTTACCCCCGTGGGATATATATTCTACCCACTCACATTTGGAACTCTCCTGGTGTACCCTCACACATATTATTCCCTCATTTAGTGGATATTCTCACAAAAAAGTGAAATTTTCTAAAAATCCAGAAAATTGGCTGAAAACGACAAAATATCAAGGACTCATTGGGCGAATCGCTCTGGAACTGAAATCGGAATGCTCACTGACATTTCCCCTATCTGAAAGTCTGATAAACGCCGGAAAAATGCCTAAGTCCAAAGAAAATTTTTTTTCAACTTTTTTCAATTTTACCCCCGTGGGATATATATTCTACCCACACACATTTGGAACTCTCCTGGGGTACCCTCACACATATTATTCCCTCATTTAGTGGATATTTTCACAAAAAAGTGAAATTTTCAAAAATCCAGAAAATTGGCTCAAAACGACTAAATATCAAAGACTCATGGGGCGAATCGCTCTGGAACTGAAATCGGAACGCTCACTGACATTTCCCCTATCTGAAAGTCTGATAAACGCCGGAAAAATGACTAAGTCCAAAAAAAAAAATTTTTTCAACTGTTTTCAATTTTACCCCCGTGGGATATATATTCTACCCACACACATTTGGAACTCTCCTGGGGTACCCTCACACATATTATTCCTTCATTTACTGGATATTTTCACAAAAAGGTGAAATTTTCAAAAAATCCAGAAAATTGGCTGAAAACGACAAAATATCAAGGACTCATTGGGCGAATCGCTCTGGAACTGAAATCGGAATGCTCACTGACATTTGCCCTATCTGAAAGTCTGATAAACGCCGGAAAAATGCCTAAGTCCAAAGAAAATTTTTTTTCAACTTTTTTCAATTTTACCCCCGTGGGATAAATATTCTACCCACACACATTTGGAACTCTCCTGGGATACCCTCACACATATTATTCCCTCATTTAGTGGATATTTTCACAAAAAAGTGAAATTTTCAAAAATCCAGAAAATTGGCTCAAAACGACTAAATATCAAAGACTCATGGGGCGAATCGCTCTGGAACTGAAATCGGAACGCTCACTGACATTTCCCTTATCTGAAAGTCTGATAAACGCCGGAAAAATGACTAAGTCCAAAAAAAAAAATTTTTTCAACTGTTTTCAATTTTACCCCCGTGGGATATATATTCTACCCACACACATTTGGAACTCTCCTGGGGTACCCTCACACATATTATTCCTTCATTTACTGGATATTTTCACAAAAAGGTGAAATTTTCAAAAAATCCAGAAAATTGGCTGAAAACGACTAAATATCAAGGACTCATTGGGCGAATCGCTCTGGAACTGAAATCGGAATGCTCACTGACATTTCCCCTATCTGAAAGTCTGATAAACGCCGGAAAAATGACTCAGTCCAAGAAAAAAAAAATTTAAACTTTTTTCAATTTTACCCCCGTGGGATATATATTCTACCCACACACATTTGGAACTCTCCTGGGGTACCCTCACACATATTATTCCCTCATTTAGTGGACATTTTCACAAAAAAGTGAAATTTTCAAAAAATCCAGAAAATTGGCTAAAAACGACTAAATGTCAAGGACTCATTGGGTGAATCGCTCTGGAACTGAAATCAGAACGCTCACTCACATTTCCCCTATCTGAAATTTTGATAAACGGCGGAAAAAAGACTAAGTCCAAGAAAAAAATGTTTTCAACTTTTTTCAATTTTACCCCCGTGGGATATATATTCTACCCACACACATTTGGAACTCTCCTGGGGTACCCTCACACATATTATTCCCTCATTTAGTGGATATTTTCACAAAAAAGTGAAATTTTCAAAAATCCAAAATATTGGCTGAAAACGACAAAATATCAAGGACTCATTGGGCGAATCGCTCTGGAACTGAAATCGGAACGCTCACTGACATTTCCCCCAATCTGAAAGTCTGATAAACGCCGGAAAAATGACTCAGTCCAAGAAAAAAAAATTTTAAATTTTTTTCAATTTTACCCCCGTGGGATATATATTCTACCCACACACATTTGGAACTCTCCTGGGGTACCCTCACACATATTATTCCCTCATTTAGTGGACATTTTCACAAAAAAGTGAAATTTTCAAAAATCCAGAAAATTGGCTGAAGACGACTAAATATCAAGGACTCATTGGGCGAATCGCTCTGGAACTGAAATAAGAATGCTCACTGACATTTCCCCTATCTGAAAGTCTGATAAATGCCGGAAAAATGACTAAGTCCAAAAAAAAATTTTTTTAAACTTTTTTCAATTTTATCCCCGTGGGATATATATTCTACCCACACACATTTGGAACTCTCCTGGGGTACCCTCACACATATTATTCCCTCATTTAGTGGATATTTTCATAAAAATGTGACATTTTCAAAAAATCGAGAAAATTGGCTGAAAACGACTAAATATCAAGGACTCATTGGGCGAATCGCTCTGGAACTGAAATAAGAATGCTCACTGACATTTCTCCTATCTGAAAGTCTGATAAATGCCGGAAAAATGACTAAGTCCAAAAAAAAATTTTTTTAAACTTTTTTCAATTTTACCCCCGTGGGATATATATTCTACCCACACACATTTGGAACTCTCCTGGGGTACCCTCACACATATTATTCCCTCATTTAGTGGATATTTTCACAAAAATGTGACATTTTCAAAAAATCGAGAAAATTGGCTGAAAATGACTAAATATCAAGGACTCATTGGACGAATCGCTCTGGAACTGAAATCGGAAATCTCACTGACATTTCCCCTATCTGAAAGTCTGATAAATGCCGGAAAAATGACTAAGTCCAAGAAAAAAGTGTTTTCAACTTTTTTCAATTTTACCCCCGTGGGATATATATTCTACCCACTCACATTTGGAACTCTCCTGGGGTAGCCTCACACATATTATTCCCTCATTTAGTGGATATTCTCACAAAAAAGTGAAATTTTCCAAAAATCCAGAAAATTGGCTGAAAACGACAAAATATCAAGGACTCATTGGGCGAATCGCTCTGGAACTAAAATAAGAACGCTCACTGACATTTCCCCTATCTGAAAGTCTGATAAATGCCGGAAAAATGACTAAGTCCAAAAAAAAAATTTTTTAAACTTTTTTCAATTTTACCCCCGTGGGATATAATCTACCCACACACATTTGGAACTCTCCTGGGGTACCCTCACACATATTATTCCCTCATTTAGTGGATATTTTCACAAAAATGTGAAATTTTCAAAAAATCGAGAAAATTGGCTGAAAATGACTAAATATCAAGGACTCATTGGGCGAATTGCTCTGGAACTGAAATCGGAACGCTCACTGACATTTCCCCTATCTGAAAGTCTGATAAACGACGGAAAAATGACTAAGTCCAAGAAAAAAATGTTTTCAACTTTTTTCAATTTTACCCCCGTGGGAAATATATTCTACCCACATACATTTGGAACTCTCCTGGGGTACCCTCACACATATTATTCCCTCATTTAGTGGATATTTTCACAAAAGAGTGAAATTTTCAAAAAATCCAGAAAATTGGCTGAAAACGACTAAATATCAAGGACTCATTGGGCGAATCGCTCTGGAACTGAAATCGGAATGCTCACTGACATTTCCCCTATCTGAAAGTCTGATAAACGCCGGAAAAATGCCTAAGTCCAAAGAAAATTTTTTTTCAACTTTTTTCAATTTTCCCCCCGTGGGATATATATTCTACCCACACACATTTGGAACTCTCCCGGGGTACCCTCACACATATTATTCCCTCATTTAGTGGATATTTTCACAAAAAAGTGAAATTTTCAAAAATCCAAAGTATTGGCTGAAAACGACAAAATATCAAGGACTCATTGGGCGAATCGCTCTGGAACTGAAATCGGAAATCTCACTGACATTTACCCTATCTGAAAGTCTGATAAACGCCGGAAAAATGACTAAGTCCAAAAAAAAATTTTTTTAAACTTTTTTCAATTTTACCCCCGTGGGATATATATTCTACCCACACACATTTGGAACTCTCCTGGGGTACCCTCACACATATTATTCCCTCATTTAGTGGATATTTTCACAAAAATGTGACATTTTCAAAAAATCGAGAAAATTGGCTGAAAATGACTAAATATCACGGACTCATTGGGCGAATTGCTCTGGAACTGAAATCGGAACGCTCACTGACATTTCCCCTATCTGAAAGTCTGATAAACGACGGAAAAATGACTAAGTCCAAGAAAAAAATGTTTTCAACTTTTTTCAATTTTACCCCCGTGGGATATATATTCTACCCACTCACATTTGGAACTCTCCTGGGGTACCCTCACACATATTATTCCCTCATTTAGTGGATATTTTCACAAAAAAGTGAAATTTTCAAAAATCCAGAAAATTGGCTGAAAACGACTAAATATCAAGGACTCATTGGGCGAAACGCTCTGGAACTGAAATCGGAATGCTCACTGACATTTGCCCTATCTGAAAGTCTGATAAACGCCGGAAAAATGACTAAGTCCAAAGAAAATTTTTTTTCAACTTTTTTCAATTTTACCCCCGTGGGATATATATTCTACCCACACACATTTGAAACTCTCCTGGGGTACCCTCACACATATTATTCCCTCATTTAGTGGATATTTTCACAAAAGAGTGAAATTTTCCAAAAATCCAGAAAATTGGCTGAAAACGACTAAATATCAAGGACTCATTGGGCGAATTGCTCTTTAACTGAAATCGGAACGCTCACTGACATTTCCCCTATCTGAAAGTCTGATAAACGACGGAAAAATGACTAAGTCCAAAAAAAAAAATTTTTCAACTTTTTTCAATTTTACCCCTGTGGGATATATATTCTACCCACACACATTTGGAACTCTCCTGGGGTACCCTCACACATATCATTCCCTCATTTAGTGGACATTTTCACAAAAAAAGTGAAATTTTCAAAAATCCAGAAATTTGGCTGAAAACGACTAAATATCAAGGACTCATTGGGCGAATCGCTCTGGAACTTAAATCGGAACGCTCACTGACATTTCCCCTATCTGAAAGTCTGATAAACGCCCGAAAAATGACTAAGTCCAAGGAAAATTTTTTTTCAACTTTTTTAAATTTTACCCCCGTGGGATACATATTCTACCCACACACATTTGGAACTCTCCTGGGGTACCCTCACACATATTATTCCCTCATTTAGTGGATATTTTCACAAAAAAGTGAAATTTTCAAAAATCCCGAAAATTGGCTGAAAACGACTAAATATCAAGGACTCATTGGGCGAATCGCTCTGGAACTGAAATCGGAATGCTCACTGACATTTCCCCTATCTGAAAGTCTGATAAACGCCGGAAAAATGACTAAGTCCAAAGAAAAATTTTTTTCAACTTTTTTCAATTTTACCCCCGTGGGATATATATTCTACCCACACACATTTGGAACTCTCCTGGGGTACCCTCACACATATTATTCCCTCATTTAGTGGATATTTTCACAAAAAAGTGAAATTTTCAAAAAATCCAGAAATTTGGCTGAAAACGACTAAATATCAAGGACTCATTGGGCGAATCGCTCTGGAACTGAAATCGGAATGCTCACTGACATTTCCCCTATCTGAAAGTCTGATAAACGCCGGAAAAATGACTAAGTCAAAAAAAAAAATTTTTCAACTTTTTTCAATTTTACCCCCGTGGGATATATATTCTACCCACACACATTTGGAACTCTCCTGGGGTACCCTCACACATATCATTCCCTCATTTAGTGGACATTTTCACAAAAAAAGTGAAATTTTCAAAAATCCAGAAATTTGGCTGAAAACGACTAAATATCAAGGACTCATTGGGCGAATCGCTCTGGAACTTAAATCGGAACGCTCACTGACATTTCCCCTATCTGAAAGTCTGATAAACGCCCGAAAAATGACTAAGTCCAAGGAAAATTTTTTTTCAACTTTTTTAAATTTTACCCCCGTGGGATATATATTCTACCCACACACATTTGGAACTCTCCTGGGGTACCCTCACACATATTATTCCCTCATTTAGTGGATATTTTCACAAAAAAGTGAAATTTTCAAAAAATCCAGAAAATTGGCTGAAAACGACTAAATATCAAGGACTCATTGGGCGAATCGCTCTGGAACTGAAATCGGAATGCTCACTGACATTTCCCCTATCTGAAAGTCTGATAAACGCCGGAAAAATGACTCAGTCCAAGAAAAAAAAAAATTCAACTTTTTTCAATTTTACCCCCGTCGGATATATATTCTACCCACACACATTTGGAACTCTCCTGGGGTTCCCTCACACATATTATTCCCTCATTTAGTGGATATTTTCACAAAAAAGTGAAATTTTCAAAAATCCCAAAAATTGGCTGAAAATGACTAAATATCAAGGACTCATTGGGCGAATCGCTCTGGAACTGAAATCGGAACGCTCAATGACATTTCCCCTATCTGAAAGTCTGATAAACGCTGGAAAAATGACTTAGTCCAAGAAAAAAAATTTTTCAACTTTTTAAAATTTTAAACCCGTGGGATATATATTCTACCCACACACATTTGGAACTCTCCTGGGATACCCTCACACATATTATTCCCTCATTTAGTGGATATTTTCACAAAAAAGTGAAATTTTCAAAAATCCAGAAAATTGGCTCAAAACGACTAAATATCAAGGACTCATTGGGCGAATCGCTCTGGAACTGAAATCGGAACGCTCACTGACATTTGCCCTATCTGAAAGTCTGATAAATGCCGGAAAAATGACTAAGTCCAAAGAAAATTTTTTTTCAACTTTTTTCAATTTTACCCCCGTGGGATATATATTCTACCCACACACATTTGGAACTCTCCTGGGGTACCCTCACACATATTATTCCCTCATTTAGTGGATATTTTCACAAAAAAGTGAAATTTTCCAAAAATCCAGAAAATTGTCTGAAAACGACTAAATATCAAGGACTCATTGGGCGAATCGCTCTGGAACTGAAATCGGAACGCTCACTGACATTTCCCCTATCTGAAAGTCTGATAAACGCCGGAAAAATGACTAAGTCCAAGAAAAAAGTGTTTTCAACTTTTTTCAATTTTACCCCTGTGGGATATATATTCTACCCACACACATTTGGAACTCTCCTGGGGTACCCTCACACATATTATTCCCTCATTTCGTGGATATTTTCACAAAAAAGTGAAATTTTCAAAAAATCCAGAAAATTGGCTGAAAAAGACTAAATATCAAGGACTCATTGGGCGAATCACTCTGGAACTGAAATCGGAATGCTCACTGACATTTCCCCTATCTGAAAGTGTGATAAACGCCGGAAAAATGACTCAGTCCAAGAAAAAAAAAATTTCAACTTTTTTCAATTTTACCCCCGTGGGATATATATTCTACCCACACACATTTGGAACTCTCCTGGGGTACCCTCACACATATTATTCCCTCATTTAGTGGATATTTTCACAAAAAAGTGAAATTTTCAAAAAATCCAGAAAATTGGCTGAAAACGACTAAATATCAAGGAATCATTGGGCGAATCGCTCTGGAACTGAAATCGGAATGCTCACTGACATTTCCCCTATCTGAAAGTCTGATAAACGCCGGAAAAATGACTAAGTCAAAGAAAAAAGTGTTTTCAACTTTTTTCAATTTTACCCCCGTGGGATATATATTCTACCCACTCACATTTGGAACTCTCCTGGGGTACCCTCACACATATTATTCCCTCATTTAGTGGATATTTTCACAAAAAAGTGAAATTTTCAAAAATCCAGAAAATTGGCTGAAAACGACTAAATATCAAGGACTCATTGGGCGAAACGCTCTGGAACTGAAATCGGAATGCTCACTGACATTTGCCCTATCTGAAAGTCTGATAAACGCCGGAAAAATGACTAAGTCCAAAGAAAATTTTTTTTCAACTTTTTTCAATTTTACCCCCGTGGGATATATATTCTACCCACACACATTTGAAACTCTCCTGGGGTACCCTCACACATATTATTCCCTCATTTAGTGGATATTTTCACAAAAGAGTGAAATTTTCCAAAAATCCAGAAAATTGGCTGAAAACGACTAAATATCAAGGACTCATTGGGCGAATTGCTCTTTAACTGAAATCGGAACGCTCACTGACATTTCCCCTATCTGAAAGTCTGATAAACGACGGAAAAATGACTAAGTCCAAAAAAAAAAATTTTTCAACTTTTTTCAATTTTACCCCTGTGGGATATATATTCTACCCACACACATTTGGAACTCTCCTGGGGTACCCTCACACATATCATTCCCTCATTTAGTGGACATTTTCACAAAAAAAGTGAAATTTTCAAAAATCCAGAAATTTGGCTGAAAACGACTAAATATCAAGGACTCATTGGGCGAATCGCTCTGGAACTTAAATCGGAACGCTCACTGACATTTCCCCTATCTGAAAGTCTGATAAACGCCCGAAAAATGACTAAGTCCAAGGAAAATTTTTTTTCAACTTTTTTAAATTTTACCCCCGTGGGATATATATTCTACCCACACACATTTGGAACTCTCCTGGGGTACCCTCACACATATTATTCCCTCATTTAGTGGATATTTTCACAAAAAAGTGAAATTTTCAAAAATCCCGAAAATTGGCTGAAAACGACTAAATATCAAGGACTCATTGGGCGAATCGCTCTGGAACTGAAATCGGAATGCTCACTGACATTTCCCCTATCTGAAAGTCTGATAAACGCCGGAAAAATGACTAAGTCCAAAGAAAAATTTTTTTCAACTTTTTTCAATTTTACCCCCGTGGGATATATATTCTACCCACACACGTTTGGAACTCTCCTGGGGTACCCTCACACATATTATTCCCTCATTTAGTGGATATTTTCACAAAAAAGTGAAATTTTCAAAAAATCCAGAAATTTGGCTGAAAACGACTAAATATCAAGGACTCATTGGGCGAATCGCTCTGGAACTGAAATCGGAATGCTCACTGACATTTCCCCTATCTGAAAGTCTGATAAACGCCGGAAAAATGACTAAGTCAAAAAAAAAAATTTTTCAACTTTTTTCAATTTTACCCCCGTGGGATATATATTCTACCCACACACATTTGGAACTCTCCTGGGGTACCCTCACACATATCATTCCCTCATTTAGTGGACATTTTCACAAAAAAAGTGAAATTTTCAAAAATCCAGAAATTTGGCTGAAAACGACTAAATATCAAGGACTCATTGGGCGAATCGCTCTGGAACTTAAATCGGAACGCTCACTGACATTTCCCCTATCTGAAAGTCTGATAAACGCCCGAAAAATGACTAAGTCCAAGGAAAATTTTTTTTCAACTTTTTTAAATTTTACCCCCGTGGGATATATATTCTACCCACACACATTTGGAACTCTCCTGGGGTACCCTCACACATATTATTCCCTCATTTAGTGGATATTTTCACAAAAAAGTGAAATTTTCAAAAATCCCGAAAATTGGCTGAAAACGACTAAATATCAAGGACTCATTGGGCGAATCGCTCTGGAACTGAAATCGGAATGCTCACTGACATTTCCCCTATCTGAAAGTCTGATAAACGCCGGAAAAATGACTAAGTCCAAAGAAAAATTTTTTTCAACTTTTTTCAATTTTACCCCCGTGGGATATATATTCTACCCACACACATTTGGAACTCTCCTGGGGTACCCTCACACATATTATTCCCTCATTTAGTGGATATTTTCACAAAAAAGTGAAATTTTCAAAAAATCCAGAAATTTGGCTGAAAACGACTAAATATCAAGGACTCATTGGGCGAATCGCTCTGGAACTGAAATCGGAATGCTCACTGACATTTCCCCTATCTGAAAGTCTGATAAACGCCGGAAAAATGACTAAGTCAAAAAAAAAAATTTTTCAACTTTTTTCAATTTTACCCCCGTGGGATATATATTCTACCCACACACATTTGGAACTCTCCTGGGGTACCCTCACACATATCATTCCCTCATTTAGTGGACATTTTCACAAAAAAAGTGAAATTTTCAAAAATCCAGAAATTTGGCTGAAAACGACTAAATATCAAGGACTCATTGGGCGAATCGCTCTGGAACTTAAATCGGAACGCTCACTGACATTTCCCCTATCTGAAAGTCTGATAAACGCCCGAAAAATGACTAAGTCCAAGGAAAATTTTTTTTCAACTTTTTTAAATTTTACCCCCGTGGGATATATATTCTACCCACACACATTTGGAACTCTCCTGGGGTACCCTCACACATATTATTCCCTCATTTAGTGGATATTTTCACAAAAAAGTGAAATTTTCAAAAATCCCGAAAATTGGCTGAAAACGACTAAATATCAAGGACTCATTGGGCGAATCGCTCTGGAACTGAAATCGGAATGCTCACTGACATTTCCCCTATCTGAAAGTCTGATAAACGCCGGAAAAATGACTAAGTCCAAAGAAAAATTTTTTTCAACTTTTTTCAATTTTACCCCCGTGGGATATATATTCTACCCACACACATTTGGAACTCTCCTGGGGTACCCTCACACATATTATTCCCTCATTTAGTGGATATTTTCACAAAAAAGTGAAATTTTCAAAAAATCCAGAAATTTGGCTGAAAACGACTAAATATCAAGGACTCATTGGGCGAATCGCTCTGGAACTGAAATCGGAATGCTCACTGACATTTCCCCTATCTGAAAGTCTGATAAACGCCGGAAAAATGACTAAGTCAAAAAAAAAAATTTTTCAACTTTTTTCAATTTTACCCCCGTGGGATATATATTCTACCCACACACATTTGGAACTCTCCTGGGGTACCCTCACACATATCATTCCCTCATTTAGTGGACATTTTCACAAAAAAAGTGAAATTTTCAAAAATCCAGAAATTTGGCTGAAAACGACTAAATATCAAGGACTCATTGGGCGAATCGCTCTGGAACTTAAATCGGAACGCTCACTGACATTTCCCCTATCTGAAAGTCTGATAAACGCCCGAAAAATGACTAAGTCCAAGGAAAATTTTTTTTCAACTTTTTTAAATTTTACCCCCGTGGGATATATATTCTACCCACACACATTTGGAACTCTCCTGGGGTACCCTCACACATATTATTCCCTCATTTAGTGGATATTTTCACAAAAAAGTGAAATTTTCAAAAATCCCGAAAATTGGCTGAAAACGACTAAATATCAAGGACTCATTGGGCGAATCGCTCTGGAACTGAAATCGGAATGCTCACTGACATTTCCCCTATCTGAAAGTCTGATAAACGCCGGAAAAATGACTAAGTCCAAAGAAAAATTTTTTTCAACTTTTTTCAATTTTACCCCCGTGGGATATATATTCTACCCACACACATTTGGAACTCTCCTGGGGTACCCTCACACATATTATTCCCTCATTTAGTGGATATTTTCACAAAAAAGTGAAATTTTCAAAAAATCCAGAAATTTGGCTGAAAACGACTAAATATCAAGGACTCATTGGGCGAATCGCTCTGGAACTGAAATCGGAATGCTCACTGACATTTCCCCTATCTGAAAGTCTGATAAACGCCGGAAAAATGACTAAGTCAAAAAAAAAAAATTTTTCAACTTTTTTCAATTTTACCCCCGTGGGATATATATTCTACCCACACACATTTGGAACTCTCCTGGGGTACCCTCACACATATTATTCCCTCATTTAGTGGATATTTTCACAAAAAAGTGAAATTTTCAAAAATCCAGAAAATTGGCTGAAAACGACTAAATATCAAGGACTCATTGGGCAAATCGCTCTGGAACTGAAATCGGAATGCTCACTGACATTTCCCCTATCTGAAAGACTGATAAACGGCGGAAAAATGACTAAGTCCAAAAAAAAATTTTTTTCAGCTTTTTTCAATTTTACCCCCGTGGGATAAATATTCTACCCACACACATTTGGAACTCTCCTGGGGTACCCTCACACATATTATTCCCTCATTTAGTGGACATTTTCACAAAAAAGTGAAATTTTCAAAAAATCCAGAAAATTGGCTAAAAACGACTAAATGTCAAGGACTCATTGGGCGAATCGCTCTGGAACTGAAATCAGAACGCTCACTCACATTTCCCCTATCTGAAATTTTGATAAACGCCGGAAAAAAGACTAAGTCCAAGAAAAAAATGTTTTCAACTTTTTTCAATTTTACCCCCGTGGGATATATATTCTACCCACACACATTTGGAACTCTCCTGGGGTACCCTCACACATATTATTCCCTCATTTAGTGGATATTTTCACAAAAAAGTGAAATTTTCAAAAATCCAAAATATTGGCTGAAAGCGACAAAATATCAAGGACTCATTGGGCGAATCGCTCTGGAACTGAAATCGGAATGCTCACTGACATTTCCCCTATCTGAAAGTCTGATAAACGCCGGAAAAATGACTAAGTCCAAGAAAAAAATGTTTTCAACTTTTTTCAATTTTACCCTCGTGGGATATATATTCTACCCACACACATTCGAAACTCTCCTGGGGAAGCCTCACACATATTCCTTCATTTAGTGGATATTTTCACAAAAAAGTGAAATTTTCAAAAAATCCAGAAAATTGGCTGAAAACGACTAAATATCAAGGACTCATTGGGCGAATCGCTCTGGAACTGAAATCGGAACGCTCACTGACATTTCCCCCAATCTGAAAGTCTGATAAACGCCGGAAAAATGACTCAGTCCAAGAAAAAAAAAATTTAAATTTTTTTCAATTTTATCCCCGTGGGATATATATTCTACCCACACACATTTGGAACTCTCCTGGGGTACCCTCACACATATTATTCCCTCATTTAGTGGACATTTTCACAAAAAAGTGAAATTTTCATAAAATCCAGAAAATTGGCTAAAAACGACTAAATGTCAAGGACTCATTGGGCACATCGCTCTGGAACTGAAATCAGAACGCTCACTCACATTTCCCCTATCTGAAATTTTGATAAACGCCGGAAAAAAGACGAAGTCCAAAAAAAAATTTTTTTAAACTTTTTTCAATTTTACCCCCGTGGGATATATATTCTACCCACACACATTTGGAACTCTCCTGGGGTACCCTCACACATATTATTCCCTCAGTTAGTGGATATTTTCACAAAAAAGTGAAATTTTAAAAAAATCCAGAAAATTGGCTGAAAAAGACTAAATATCAAGGACTCATTGGGTGAATCGCTCTGGAACTGAAATAAGAACGCTCACTGACATTTCCCCTATCTGAAAGTCTGATAAACGCCGGAAAAATGACTAAGTCCAAGAAAAAAATGTTTTCAACTTTTTTCAATTTTACCCCCGTGGAATATATATTCTACCCACACACATTCGAAACTCTCCTGGGGAAGCCTCACACATATTATTCCTTCATTTAGTGGATATTTTCACAAAAAAGTGAAATTTTCAAAAAATCCAGAAAATTGGCTGAAAATGACTAAATATCAAGGACTCATTGGGCGAATTGCTCTGGAACTGAAATCGGAACGCTCACTGACATTTCCCCTATCTGAAAGTCTGATAAACGACGGAAAAATGACTAAGTCCAAGAAAAAAATGTTTTCAACTTTTTTCAATTTTACCCCCGTGGGATATATATTCTACCCACATACATTTGGAACTCTCCTGGGGTACCCTCACACATATTATTCCCTCATTTAGTGGATATTTTCACAAAAGAGTGAAATTTTCAAAAAATCCAGAAAATTGGCTGAAAACGACTAAATATCAAGGACTCATTGGGCGAATCGCTCTGGAACTGAAATCGGAATGCTCACTGACATTTCCTCTATCTGAAAGTCTGATAAACGCCGGAAAAATGACTAAGTCCAAAAAAAAATTTTTTTCAACTTTTTTCAATTTTACCCCCGTGGGATATATATTCTACCCACACACATTTGGAACTCTCCTGGGGTACCCTCACACATCTTATTCCCTCATTTAGTGGATATTTTCACAAAAAAGTGAAATTTTCCAAAAATCCAGAAAATTGGCTGAAAACGACTAAATATCAAGGACTCATTGGGCGAATCACTCTGGAACTGAAATCGGAATGCTCACTGACATTTCCCCTATCTGAAAGTCTGATAAACGCCAGAAAAATGACTCAGTCCAAGAAAAAAAAAATTTCAACTTTTTTCAATTTTACCCCCGTGGGATATATATTCTACCCACACACATTTGGAACTCTCCTGGGGTACCCTCACACATATTATTCCCTCATTTAGTGGATATTTTCACAAAAAAGTGAAATTTTCAAAAAATCCAGAAAATTGGCTGAAAACGACTAAATATCAAGGACTTATTGGGCGAATCGCTCTGGAACTGAAATCGGAATGCTCACTGACATTTCCCCTATCTGAAAGTTTGATAAACGCCGGAAAAATGACTCAGTCCAAGAAAAAAAAAAATTCAACTTTTTTCAATTTTACCCCCGTCGGATATATATTCTACCCACACACATTTGGAACTCTCCTGGGGTTCCCTCACACATATTATTCCCTCATTTAGTGGATATTTTCACAAAAAAGTGAAATTTTCAAAAATCCCAAAAATTGGCTGAAAATGACTAAATATCAAGGACTCATTGGGCGAATCGCTCTGGAACTGAAATCGGAACGCTCAATGACATTTCCCCTATCTGAAAGTCTGATAAACGCTGGAAAAATGACTTAGTCCAAGAAAAAAAATTTTTCAACTTTTTAAAATTTTAAACCCGTGGGATATATATTCTACCCACACACATTTGGAACTCTCCTGGGGTACCCTCACACATATTATTCCCTCATTTAGTGGATATTTTCACAAAAAAGTGAAATTTTCCAAAAATCCAGAAAATTGTCTGAAAACGACTAAATATCAAGGACTCATTGGGCGAATCGCTCTGGAACTGAAATCGGAACGCTCACTGACATTTGCCCTATCTGAAAGTCTGATAAACGCCGGAAAAATGACTAAGTCGAAGAAAAAAATGTTTTCAACTTATTTCAATTTTACCCCCGTGGGATATATATTCTACCCACACACATTTGGAACTCTCCTGGGATACCCTCACACATATTATTCCCTCATTTAGTGGATATTTTCACAAAAAAGTGAAATTTTCAAAAATCCAGAAAATTGGCTCAAAACGACTAAATATCAAGGACTCATTGGGCGAATCGCTCTGGAACTGAAATCGGAACGCTCACTGACATTTGCCCTATCTGAAAGTCTGATAAATGCCGGAAAAATGACTAAGTCCAAAGAAAATTTTTTTTCAACTTTTTTCAATTTTACCCCCGTGGGATATATATTCTACCCACACACATTTGGAACTCTCCTGGGGTACCCTCACACATATTATTCCCTCATTTAGTGGATATTTTCACAAAAAAGTGAAATTTTCCAAAAATCCAGAAAATTGTCTGAAAACGACTAAATATCAAGGACTCATTGGGCGAATCGCTCTGGAACTGAAATCGGAACGCTCACTGACATTTCCCCTATCTGAAAGTCTGATAAACGCCGGAAAAATGACTAAGTCCAAGAAAAAAGTGTTTTCAACTTTTTTCAATTTTACCCCTGTGGGATATATATTCTACCCACACACATTTGGAACTCTCCTGGGGTACCCTCACACATATTATTCCCTCATTTCGTGGATATTTTCACAAAAAAGTGAAATTTTCAAAAAATCCAGAAAATTGGCTGAAAACGACTAAATATCAAGGACTCATTGGGCGAATCGCTCTGGAACTGAAATCGGAACGCTCACTGACATTTCCCCCAATCTGAAAGTCTGATAAACGCCGGAAAAATGACTCAGTCCAAGAAAAAAAAAATTTAAATTTTTTTCAATTTTATCCCCGTGGGATATATATTCTACCCACACACATTTGGAACTCTCCTGGGGTACCCTCACACATATTATTCCCTCATTTAGTGGACATTTTCACAAAAAAGTGAAATTTTCATAAAATCCAGAAAATTGGCTAAAAACGACTAAATGTCAAGGACTCATTGGGCACATCGCTCTGGAACTGAAATCAGAACGCTCACTCACATTTCCCCTATCTGAAATTTTGATAAACGCCGGAAAAAAGACGAAGTCCAAAAAAAAATTTTTTTAAACTTTTTTCAATTTTACCCCCGTGGGATATATATTCTACCCACACACATTTGGAACTCTCCTGGGGTACCCTCACACATATTATTCCCTCAGTTAGTGGATATTTTCACAAAAAAGTGAAATTTTAAAAAAATCCAGAAAATTGGCTGAAAAAGACTAAATATCAAGGACTCATTGGGTGAATCGCTCTGGAACTGAAATAAGAACGCTCACTGACATTTCCCCTATCTGAAAGTCTGATAAACGCCGGAAAAATGACTAAGTCCAAGAAAAAAATGTTTTCAACTTTTTTCAATTTTACCCCCGTGGAATATATATTCTACCCACACACATTCGAAACTCTCCTGGGGAAGCCTCACACATATTATTCCTTCATTTAGTGGATATTTTCACAAAAAAGTGAAATTTTCAAAAAATCCAGAAAATTGGCTGAAAATGACTAAATATCAAGGACTCATTGGGCGAATTGCTCTGGAACTGAAATCGGAACGCTCACTGACATTTCCCCTATCTGAAAGTCTGATAAACGACGGAAAAATGACTAAGTCCAAGAAAAAAATGTTTTCAACTTTTTTCAATTTTACCCCCGTGGGATATATATTCTACCCACATACATTTGGAACTCTCCTGGGGTACCCTCACACATATTATTCCCTCATTTAGTGGATATTTTCACAAAAGAGTGAAATTTTCAAAAAATCCAGAAAATTGGCTGAAAACGACTAAATATCAAGGACTCATTGGGCGAATCGCTCTGGAACTGAAATCGGAATGCTCACTGACATTTCCTCTATCTGAAAGTCTGATAAACGCCGGAAAAATGACTAAGTCCAAAAAAAAATTTTTTTCAACTTTTTTCAATTTTACCCCCGTGGGATATATATTCTACCCACACACATTTGGAACTCTCCTGGGGTACCCTCACACATCTTATTCCCTCATTTAGTGGATATTTTCACAAAAAAGTGAAATTTTCCAAAAATCCAGAAAATTGGCTGAAAACGACTAAATATCAAGGACTCATTGGGCGAATCACTCTGGAACTGAAATCGGAATGCTCACTGACATTTCCCCTATCTGAAAGTCTGATAAACGCCAGAAAAATGACTCAGTCCAAGAAAAAAAAAATTTCAACTTTTTTCAATTTTACCCCCGTGGGATATATATTCTACCCACACACATTTGGAACTCTCCTGGGGTACCCTCACACATATTATTCCCTCATTTAGTGGATATTTTCACAAAAAAGTGAAATTTTCAAAAAATCCAGAAAATTGGCTGAAAACGACTAAATATCAAGGACTTATTGGGCGAATCGCTCTGGAACTGAAATCGGAATGCTCACTGACATTTCCCCTATCTGAAAGTTTGATAAACGCCGGAAAAATGACTCAGTCCAAGAAAAAAAAAAATTCAACTTTTTTCAATTTTACCCCCGTCGGATATATATTCTACCCACACACATTTGGAACTCTCCTGGGGTTCCCTCACACATATTATTCCCTCATTTAGTGGATATTTTCACAAAAAAGTGAAATTTTCAAAAATCCCAAAAATTGGCTGAAAATGACTAAATATCAAGGACTCATTGGGCGAATCGCTCTGGAACTGAAATCGGAACGCTCAATGACATTTCCCCTATCTGAAAGTCTGATAAACGCTGGAAAAATGACTTAGTCCAAGAAAAAAAATTTTTCAACTTTTTAAAATTTTAAACCCGTGGGATATATATTCTACCCACACACATTTGGAACTCTCCTGGGGTACCCTCACACATATTATTCCCTCATTTAGTGGATATTTTCACAAAAAAGTGAAATTTTCCAAAAATCCAGAAAATTGTCTGAAAACGACTAAATATCAAGGACTCATTGGGCGAATCGCTCTGGAACTGAAATCGGAACGCTCACTGACATTTGCCCTATCTGAAAGTCTGATAAACGCCGGAAAAATGACTAAGTCGAAGAAAAAAATGTTTTCAACTTATTTCAATTTTACCCCCGTGGGATATATATTCTACCCACACACATTTGGAACTCTCCTGGGATACCCTCACACATATTATTCCCTCATTTAGTGGATATTTTCACAAAAAAGTGAAATTTTCAAAAATCCAGAAAATTGGCTCAAAACGACTAAATATCAAGGACTCATTGGGCGAATCGCTCTGGAACTGAAATCGGAACGCTCACTGACATTTGCCCTATCTGAAAGTCTGATAAATGCCGGAAAAATGACTAAGTCCAAAGAAAATTTTTTTTCAACTTTTTTCAATTTTACCCCCGTGGGATATATATTCTACCCACACACATTTGGAACTCTCCTGGGGTACCCTCACACATATTATTCCCTCATTTAGTGGATATTTTCACAAAAAAGTGAAATTTTCCAAAAATCCAGAAAATTGTCTGAAAACGACTAAATATCAAGGACTCATTGGGCGAATCGCTCTGGAACTGAAATCGGAACGCTCACTGACATTTCCCCTATCTGAAAGTCTGATAAACGCCGGAAAAATGACTAAGTCCAAGAAAAAAGTGTTTTCAACTTTTTTCAATTTTACCCCTGTGGGATATATATTCTACCCACACACATTTGGAACTCTCCTGGGGTACCCTCACACATATTATTCCCTCATTTCGTGGATATTTTCACAAAAAAGTGAAATTTTCAAAAAATCCAGAAAATTGGCAGAAAAAGACTAAATATCAAGGACTCATTGGGCGAATCACTCTGGAACTGAAATCGGAATGCTCACTGACATTTCCCCTATCTGAAAGTGTGATAAACGCCGGAAAAATGACTCAGTCCAAGAAAAAAAAAATTTCAACTTTTTTCAATTTTACCCCCGTGGGATATATATTCTACCCACACACATTTGGAACTCTCCTGGGGTACCCTCACACATATTATTCCCTCATTTAGTGGATATTTTCACAAAAAAGTGAAATTTTCAAAAAATCCAGAAAATTGGCTGAAAACGACTAAATATCAAGGACTCATTGGGCGAATCGCTCTGGAACTGAAATCGGAATGCTCACTGACATTTCCCCTATCTGAAAGTCTGATAAACGCCGGAAAAATGACTAAGTCCAAGAAAAAAGTGTTTTCAACTTTTTTCAATTTTACCCTCGTGGGATATATATTCTACCCACTCACATTTGGAACTCTCCTGGGGTACCCTCACACATATTATTCCCTCATTTAGTGGATATTTTCACAAAAAAGTGAAATTTTGCAAAAATCCAGAAAATTGGCTGAAAACGACTAAATATCAAGGAATCATTGGGCGAATCGCTCTGGAACTGAAATCGGAATGCTCACTGACATTTCCCCTATCTGAAAGTCTGATAAACGCCGGAAAAATGACTAAGTCAAAGAAAAAAGTGTTTTCAACTTTTTTCAATTTTACCCCCGTGGGATATATATTCTACCCACTCACATTTGGAACTCTCCTGGGGTACCCTCACACATATTATTCCCTCATTTAGTGGATATTTTCACAAAAAAGTGAAATTTTCAAAAATCCAGAAAATTGGCTGAAAACGACTAAATATCAAGGACTCATTGGGCGAAACGCTCTGGAACTGAAATCGGAATGCTCACTGACATTTGCCCTATCTGAAAGTCTGATAAACGCCGGAAAAATGACTAAGTCCAAAGAAAATTTTTTTTCAACTTTTTTCAATTTTACCCCCGTGGGATATATATTCTACCCACACACATTTGAAACTCTCCTGGGGTACCCTCACACATATTATTCCCTCATTTAGTGGATATTTTCACAAAAGAGTGAAATTTTCCAAAAATCCAGAAAATTGGCTGAAAACGACTAAATATCAAGGACTCATTGGGCGAATTGCTCTTTAACTGAAATCGGAACGCTCACTGACATTTCCCCTATCTGAAAGTCTGATAAACGACGGAAAAATGACTAAGTCCAAAAAAAAAAATTTTTCAACTTTTTTCAATTTTACCCCTGTGGGATATATATTCTACCCACACACATTTGGAACTCTCCTGGGGTACCCTCACACATATCATTCCCTCATTTAGTGGACATTTTCACAAAAAAAGTGAAATTTTCAAAAATCCAGAAAATTGGCTGAAAACGACTAAATATCAAGGACTCATTGGGCGAATCGCTCTGGAACTTAAATCGGAACGCTCACTGACATTTCCCCTATCTGAAAGTCTGATAAACGCCCGAAAAATGACTAAGTCCAAGGAAAATTTTTTTTCAACTTTTTTAAATTTTACCCCTGTGGGATATATATTCTACCCACACACATTTGGAACTCTCCTGGGGTACCTTCACACATATTATTCCCTCATTTAGTGGATATTTTCACAAAAAAGTGAAATTTTCAAAAATCCCAAAAATTGGCTGAAAACGACTAAATATCAAGGACTCATTGGGCGAATCGCTCTGGAACTGAAATCGGAATGCTCACTGACATTTCCCCTATCTGAAAGTCTGATAAACGCCGGAAAAATGACTAAGTCCAAAGAAAAATTTTTTTCAACTTTTTTCAATTTTACCCCCGTGGGATATATATTCTACCCACACACATTTGGAACTCTCCTGGGGTACCCTCACACATATTATTCCCTCATTTAGTGGATATTTTCACAAAAAAGTGAAATTTTCAAAAATCCAGAAAATTGGCTGAAAACGACTAAATATCAAGGACTCATTGGGCAAATCGCTCTGGAACTGAAATCGGAATGCTCACTGACATTTCCCCTATCTGAAAGTCTGATAAACGGCGGAAAAATGACTAAGTCCAAAAAAAAATTTTTTTCAGCTTTTTTCAATTTTACCCCCGTGGGATAAATATTCTACCCACACACATTTGGAACTCTCCTGGGATACCATCACACATATTATTCCCTCATTTTGTAGATATTTTAACAAAAAAGTGAAATTTTCAAAAATCCAGAAAATTGGCTCAAAACGACTAAATATCAAGGACTCATTGGGCGAATCGCTCTGGAACTTAAATCGGAACGCTCACTGACGTTTGCCCTATCTGAAAGTCTGAAAAACGCCGGAAAAATGACTAAGTCTAAGAAAAAAGTGTTTTCAACTTTTTTCAATTTTACCCCCGTGGGATATATATTCTACCCACACACATTTGGAACTCTCCTGGGGTACCCTCACACATATTATTCCCTCATTTAGTGGATATTTTCACAAAAAAGTGAAATTTTTAAAAATCCAGAAAATTGGCTCAAAACGACTAAATATCAAGGACTCATTGGGCGAATCGCTCTGGAACTGAAATCGGAACGCTCACTGACATTTGCCCTATCTGAAAGTCTGATAAATGCCGGAAAAATGACTAAGTCCAAAGAAAATTTTTTTCAACTTTTTTCAATTTTACCCCCGTGGGATATATATTCTACCCACACACATTTGGAACTCTCCTGGGGTACCCTCACACATATTATTCCCTCATTTAGTGGATATTTTCACAAAAAAGTGAAATTTTCCAAAAATCCAGAAAATTGTCTGAAAACGACTAAATATCAAGGACTCATTGGGCGAATCGCTCTGGAACTGAAATCGGAATGCTCACTGACATTTCCCCTATCTGAAAGTCTGATAAACGCCGGAAAAATGACTAAGTCCAAAAAAAAAAATTTTTCAACTTTTTTCAATTTTACCCCCGTGGGATATATATTCTACCCACACACATTTGGAACTCTCCTGGGGTACCCTCACACATATTATTCCCTCATTTAGTGGATATTTTCACAAAAAAGTGAAATTTTCAAAAATCCAGAAAATTGGCTGAAAACGACTAAATATCAAGGACTCATTGGGCGAATCGCTCTGGAACTGAAATCGGAATGCTCACTGACATTTCCCCTATCTGAAAGTCTGATAAACGCCGGAAAAACGACTAAGTCAAAAAAAAAAAATTTTTCAACTTTTTTCAATTTTACCCCCGTGGGATATATATTCTACCCACACACATTTGGAACTCTCCTGGGGTACCCTCACACATATTATTCCCTCATTTAGTGGATATTTTCACAAAAAAGTGAAATTTTCAAAAATCCAGAAAATTGGCTGAAAACGACTAAATATCAAGGACTCATTGGGCAAATCGCTCTGGAACTGAAATCGGAATGCTCACTGACATTTCCCCTATCTGAAAGACTGATAAACGGCGGAAAAATGACTAAGTCCAAAAAAAAATTTTTTTCAGCTTTTTTCAATTTTACCCCCGTGGGATAAATATTCTACCCACACACATTTGGAACTCTCCTGGGGTACCCTCACACATATTATTCCCTCATTTAGTGGACATTTTCACAAAAAAGTGAAATTTTCAAAAAATCCAGAAAATTGGCTAAAAACGACTAAATGTCAAGGACTCATTGGGCGAATCGCTCTGGAACTGAAATCAGAACGCTCACTCACATTTCCCCTATCTGAAATTTTGATAAACGCCGGAAAAAAGACTAAGTCCAAGAAAAAAATGTTTTCAACTTTTTTCAATTTTACCCCCGTGGGATATATATTCTACCCACACACATTTGGAACTCTCCTGGGGTACCTTCACACATATTATTCCCTCATTTAGTGGATATTTTCACAAAAAAGTGAAATTTTCAAAAATCCCAAAAATTGGCTGAAAACGACTAAATATCAAGGACTCATTGGGCGAATCGCTCTGGAACTGAAATCGGAATGCTCACTGACATTTCCCCTATCTGAAAGTCTGATAAACGCCGGAAAAATGACTAAGTCCAAAGAAAAATTTTTTTCAACTTTTTTCAATTTTACCCCCGTGGGATATATATTCTACCCACACACATTTGGAACTCTCCTGGGGTACCCTCACACATATTATTCCCTCATTTAGTGGATATTTTCACAAAAAAGTGAAATTTTCAAAAATCCAGAAAATTGGCTGAAAACGACTAAATATCAAGGACTCATTGGGTAAATCGCTCTGGAACTGAAATCGGAATGCTCACTGACATTTCCCCTATCTGAAAGTCTGATAAACGCCGGAAAAATGACTAAGTCAAAAAAAAAAAATTTTTCAACTTTTTTCAATTTTACCCCCGTGGGATATATATTCTACCCACACACATTTGGAACTCTCCTGGGGTACCCTCACACATATTATTCCCTCATTTAGTGGATATTTTCACAAAAAAGTGAAATTTTCAAAAATCCAGAAAATTGGCTGAAAACGACTAAATATCAAGGACTCATTGGGCAAATCGCTCTGGAACTGAAATCGGAATGCTCACTGACATTTCCCCTATCTGAAAGACTGATAAACGGCGGAAAAATGACTAAGTCCAAAAAAAAATTTTTTTCAGCTTTTTTCAATTTTACCCCCGTGGGATAAATATTCTACCCACACACATTTGGAACTCTCCTGGGATACCATCACACATATTATTCCCTCATTTTGTAGATATTTTAACAAAAAAGTGAAATTTTCAAAAATCCAGAAAATTGGCTCAAAACGACTAAATATCAAGGACTCATTGGGCGAATCGCTCTGGAACTTAAATCGGAACGCTCACTGACGTTTGCCCTATCTGAAAGTCTGAAAAACGCCGGAAAAATGACTAAGTCTAAGAAAAAAGTGTTTTCAACTTTTTTCAATTTTACCCCCGTGGGATATATATTCTACCCACACACATTTGGAACTCTCCTGGGGTACCCTCACACATATTATTCCCTCATTTAGTGGATATTTTCACAAAAAAGTGAAATTTTCAAAAATCCAGAAAATTGGCTCAAAACGACTAAATATCAAGGACTCATTGGGCGAATCGCTCTGGAACTGAAATCGGAACGCTCACTGACATTTGCCCTATCTGAAAGTCTGATAAATGCCGGAAAAATGACTAAGTCCAAAGAAAATTTTTTTCAACTTTTTTCAATTTTACCCCCGTGGGATATATATTCTACCCACACACATTTGGAACTCTCCTGGGGTACCCTCACACATATTATTCCCTCATTTAGTGGATATTTTCACAAAAAAGTGAAATTTTCCAAAAATCCAGAAAATTGTCTGAAAACGACTAAATATCAAGGACTCATTGGGCGAATCGCTCTGGAACTGAAATCGGAATGCTCACTGACATTTCCCCTATCTGAAAGTCTGATAAACGCCGGAAAAATGACTAAGTCCAAAAAAAAAAATTTTTCAACTTTTTTCAATTTTACCCCCGTGGGATATATATTCTACCCACACACATTTGGAACTCTCCTGGGGTACCCTCACACATATTATTCCCTCATTTAGTGGATATTTTCACAAAAAAGTGAAATTTTCAAAAATCCAGAAAATTGGCTGAAAACGACTAAATATCAAGGACTCATTGGGCGAATCGCTCTGGAACTGAAATCGGAATGCTCACTGACATTTCCCCTATCTGAAAGTCTGATAAACGCCGGAAAAATGACTAAGTCAAAAAAAAAAAATTTTTCAACTTTTTTCAATTTTACCCCCGTGGGATATATATTCTACCCACACACATTTGGAACTCTCCTGGGGTACCCTCACACATATTATTCCCTCATTTAGTGGATATTTTCACAAAAAAGTGAAATTTTCAAAAATCCAGAAAATTGGCTGAAAACGACTAAATATCAAGGACTCATTGGGCAAATCGCTCTGGAACTGAAATCGGAATGCTCACTGACATTTCCCCTATCTGAAAGACTGATAAACGGCGGAAAAATGACTAAGTCCAAAAAAAAATTTTTTTCAGCTTTTTTCAATTTTACCCCCGTGGGATAAATATTCTACCCACACACATTTGGAACTCTCCTGGGGTACCCTCACACATATTATTCCCTCATTTAGTGGACATTTTCACAAAAAAGTGAAATTTTCAAAAAATCCAGAAAATTGGCTAAAAACGACTAAATGTCAAGGACTCATTGGGCGAATCGCTCTGGAACTGAAATCAGAACGCTCACTCACATTTCCCCTATCTGAAATTTTGATAAACGCCGGAAAAAAGACTAAGTCCAAGAAAAAAATGTTTTCAACTTTTTTCAATTTTACCCCCGTGGGATATATATTCTACCCACACACATTTGGAACTCTCCTGGGGTACCTTCACACATATTATTCCCTCATTTAGTGGATATTTTCACAAAAAAGTGAAATTTTCAAAAATCCCAAAAATTGGCTGAAAACGACTAAATATCAAGGACTCATTGGGCGAATCGCTCTGGAACTGAAATCGGAATGCTCACTGACATTTCCCCTATCTGAAAGTCTGATAAACGCCGGAAAAATGACTAAGTCCAAAGAAAAATTTTTTTCAACTTTTTTCAATTTTACCCCCGTGGGATATATATTCTACCCACACACATTTGGAACTCTCCTGGGGTACCCTCACACATATTATTCCCTCATTTAGTGGATATTTTCACAAAAAAGTGAAATTTTCAAAAATCCAGAAAATTGGCTGAAAACGACTAAATATCAAGGACTCATTGGGTAAATCGCTCTGGAACTGAAATCGGAATGCTCACTGACATTTCCCCTATCTGAAAGTCTGATAAACGCCGGAAAAATGACTAAGTCAAAAAAAAAAAATTTTTCAACTTTTTTCAATTTTACCCCCGTGGGATATATATTCTACCCACACACATTTGGAACTCTCCTGGGGTACCCTCACACATATTATTCCCTCATTTAGTGGATATTTTCACAAAAAAGTGAAATTTTCAAAAATCCAGAAAATTGGCTGAAAACGACTAAATATCAAGGACTCATTGGGCAAATCGCTCTGGAACTGAAATCGGAATGCTCACTGACATTTCCCCTATCTGAAAGACTGATAAACGGCGGAAAAATGACTAAGTCCAAAAAAAAATTTTTTTCAGCTTTTTTCAATTTTACCCCCGTGGGATAAATATTCTACCCACACACATTTGGAACTCTCCTGGGATACCATCACACATATTATTCCCTCATTTTGTAGATATTTTAACAAAAAAGTGAAATTTTCAAAAATCCAGAAAATTGGCTCAAAACGACTAAATATCAAGGACTCATTGGGCGAATCGCTCTGGAACTTAAATCGGAACGCTCACTGACGTTTGCCCTATCTGAAAGTCTGAAAAACGCCGGAAAAATGACTAAGTCTAAGAAAAAAGTGTTTTCAACTTTTTTCAATTTTACCCCCGTGGGATATATATTCTACCCACACACATTTGGAACTCTCCTGGGGTACCCTCACACATATTATTCCCTCATTTAGTGGATATTTTCACAAAAAAGTGAAATTTTCAAAAATCCAGAAAATTGGCTCAAAACGACTAAATATCAAGGACTCATTGGGCGAATCGCTCTGGAACTGAAATCGGAACGCTCACTGACATTTGCCCTATCTGAAAGTCTGATAAATGCCGGAAAAATGACTAAGTCCAAAGAAAATTTTTTTCAACTTTTTTCAATTTTACCCCCGTGGGATATATATTCTACCCACACACATTTGGAACTCTCCTGGGGTACCCTCACACATATTATTCCCTCATTTAGTGGATATTTTCACAAAAAAGTGAAATTTTCCAAAAATCCAGAAAATTGTCTGAAAACGACTAAATATCAAGGACTCATTGGGCGAATCGCTCTGGAACTGAAATCGGAATGCTCACTGACATTTCCCCTATCTGAAAGTCTGATAAACGCCGGAAAAATGACTAAGTCCAAAAAAAAAAATTTTTCAACTTTTTTCAATTTTACCCCCGTGGGATATATATTCTACCCACACACATTTGGAACTCTCCTGGGGTACCCTCACACATATTATTCCCTCATTTAGTGGATATTTTCACAAAAAAGTGAAATTTTCAAAAATCCAGAAAATTGGCTGAAAACGACTAAATATCAAGGACTCATTGGGCGAATCGCTCTGGAACTGAAATCGGAATGCTCACTGACATTTCCCCTATCTGAAAGTCTGATAAACGCCGGAAAAATGACTAAGTCAAAAAAAAAAAATTTTTCAACTTTTTTCAATTTTACCCCCGTGGGATATATATTCTACCCACACACATTTGGAACTCTCCTGGGGTACCCTCACACATATTATTCCCTCATTTAGTGGATATTTTCACAAAAAAGTGAAATTTTCAAAAATCCAGAAAATTGGCTGAAAACGACTAAATATCAAGGACTCATTGGGCAAATCGCTCTGGAACTGAAATCGGAATGCTCACTGACATTTCCCCTATCTGAAAGACTGATAAACGGCGGAAAAATGACTAAGTCCAAAAAAAAATTTTTTTCAGCTTTTTTCAATTTTACCCCCGTGGGATAAATATTCTACCCACACACATTTGGAACTCTCCTGGGGTACCCTCACACATATTATTCCCTCATTTAGTGGACATTTTCACAAAAAAGTGAAATTTTCAAAAAATCCAGAAAATTGGCTAAAAACGACTAAATGTCAAGGACTCATTGGGCGAATCGCTCTGGAACTGAAATCAGAACGCTCACTCACATTTCCCCTATCTGAAATTTTGATAAACGCCGGAAAAAAGACTAAGTCCAAGAAAAAAATGTTTTCAACTTTTTTCAATTTTACCCCCGTGGGATATATATTCTACCCACACACATTTGGAACTCTCCTGGGGTACCCTCACACATATTATTCCCTCATTTAGTGGATATTTTCACAAAAAAGTGAAATTTTCAAAAATCCAAAATATTGGCTGAAAACGACAAAATATCAAGGACTCATTGGGCGAATCGCTCTGGAACTGAAATCGGAATGCTCACTGACATTTCCCCTATCTGAAAGTCTGATAAACGCCGGAAAAATGACTAAGTCCAAGAAAAAAATGTTTTCAACTTTTTTCAATTTTACCCTCGTGGGATATATATTCTACCCACACACATTCGAAACTCTCCTGGGGAAGCCTCACACATATTCCTTCATTTAGTGGATATTTTCACAAAAAAGTGAAATTTTCAAAAAATCCAGAAAATTGGCTGAAAACGACTAAATATCAAGGACTCATTGGGCGAATCGCTCTGGAACTGAAATCGGAACGCTCACTGACATTTCCCCCAATCTGAAAGTCTGATAAACGCCGGAAAAATGACTCAGTCCAAGAAAAAAAAAATTTAAATTTTTTTCAATTTTATCCCCGTGGGATATATATTCTACCCACACACATTTGGAACTCTCCTGGGGTACCCTCACACATATTATTCCCTCATTTAGTGGACATTTTCACAAAAAAGTGAAATTTTCATAAAATCCAGAAAATTGGCTAAAAACGACTAAATGTCAAGGACTCATTGGGCGCATCGCTCTGGAACTGAAATCAGAACGCTCACTCACATTTCCCCTATCTGAAATTTTGATAAACGCCGGAAAAAAGACGAAGTCCAAAAAAAAATTTTTTTAAACTTTTTTCAATTTTACCCCCGTGGGATATATATTCTACCCACACACATTTGGAACTCTCCTGGGGTACCCTCACACATATTATTCCCTCAGTTAGTGGATATTTTCACAAAAAAGTGAAATTTTAAAAAAATCCAGAAAATTGGCTGAAAAAGACTAAATATCAAGGACTCATTGGGTGAATCGCTCTGGAACTGAAATAAGAACGCTCACTGACATTTCCCCTATCTGAAAGTCTGATAAACGCCGGAAAAATGACTAAGTCCAAGAAAAAAATGTTTTCAACTTTTTTCAATTTTACCCCCGTGGAATATATATTCTACCCACACACATTCGAAACTCTCCTGGGGAAGCCTCACACATATTATTCCTTCATTTAGTGGATATTTTCACAAAAAAGTGAAATTTTCAAAAAATCCAGAAAATTGGCTGAAAACGACTAAATATCAAGGACTCATTGGGCGAATCGCTCTGGAACTGAAATCGGAACGCTCACTGACATTTCCCCTATCTGAAAGTCTGATAAACGCCGGAAAAATGACTCAGTCCAAGAAAAAAAAAATTTCAACTTTTTTCAATTTTAGCCCCGTGGGATATATATTCTACCCACACACATTTGGAACTCTCCTAGGGTACCCTCACACATATTATTCCCTCATTTAGTGGATATTTTCACAAAAAAGTGAAATTTTCAAAAATCCAAAGTATTGGCTGAAAACGACAAAATATCAAGGACTCATTGGGCGAATCGCTCTGGAACTGAAATCGGAAATCTCACTGACATTTACCCTATCTGAAAGTCTGATAAACGCCGGAAAAATGACTAAGTCCAAAAAAAAATTTTTTTCAACTTTTTTCAATTTTACCCCCGTGGGATATATATTCTACCCACACACATTTGGAACTCTCCTGGGGTACCCTCACACATCTTATTCCCTCATTTAGTGGATATTTTCACAAAAAAGTGAAATTTTCCAAAAATCCAGAAAATTGGCTGAAAACGACTAAATATCAAGGACTCATTGGGCGAATCACTCTGGAACTGAAATCGGAATGCTCACTGACATTTCCCCTATCTGAAAGTCTGATAAACGCCAGAAAAATGACTCAGTCCAAGAAAAAAAAAATTTCAACTTTTTTCAATTTTACCCCCGTGGGATATATATTCTACCCACACACATTTGGAACTCTCCTGGGGTACCCTCACACATATTATTCCCTCATTTAGTGGATATTTTCACAAAAAAGTGAAATTTTCAAAAAATCCAGAAAATTGGCTGAAAACGACTAAATATCAAGGACTCATTGGGCGAATCGCTCTGGAACTGAAATCGGAATGCTCACTGACATTTCCCCTATCTGAAAGTCTGATAAACGCCGGAAAAATGACTCAGTCCAAGAAAAAAAAAAATTCAACTTTTTTCAATTTTACCCCCGTCGGATATATATTCTACCCACACACATTTGGAACTCTCCTGGGGTTCCCTCACACATATTATTCCCTCATTTAGTGGATATTTTCACAAAAAAGTGAAATTTTCAAAAATCCCAAAAATTGGCTGAAAATGACTAAATATCAAGGACTCATTGGGCGAATCGCTCTGGAACTGAAATCGGAACGCTCAATGACATTTCCCCTATCTGAAAGTCTGATAAACGCTGGAAAAATGACTTAGTCCAAGAAAAAAAATTTTTCAACTTTTTAAAATTTTAAACCCGTGGGATATATATTCTACCCACACACATTTGGAACTCTCCTGGGGTACCCTCACACATATTATTCCCTCATTTAGTGGATATTTTCACAAAAAAGTGAAATTTTCCAAAAATCCAGAAAATTGTCTGAAAACGACTAAATATCAAGGACTCATTGGGCGAATCGCTCTGGAACTGAAATCGGAACGCTCACTGACATTTGCCCTATCTGAAAGTCTGATAAACGCCGGAAAAATGACTAAGTCCAAAAAAAAAAATTTTTCAACTTTTTTCAATTTTACCCCCGTGGGATATATATTCTACCCACACACATTTGGAACTCTCCTGGGGTACCCTCACACATATTATTCCCTCATTTAGTGGATATTTTCACAAAAAAGTGAAATTTTCAAAAATCCAGAAAATTGGCTGAAAACGACTAAATATCAAGGACTCATTGGGCGAATCGCTCTGGAACTGAAATCGGAATGCTCACTGACATTTCCCCTATCTGAAAGTCTGATAAACGCCGGAAAAATGACTAAGTCAAAAAAAAAAAATTGTTCAACTTTTTTCAATTTTACCCCCGTGGGATATATATTCTACCCACACACATTTGGAACTCTCCTGGGGTACCCTCACACATATTATTCCCTCATTTAGTGGATATTTTCACAAAAAAGTGAAATTTTCAAAAATCCAGAAAATTGGCTGAAAACGACTAAATATCAAGGACTCATTGGGCAAATCGCTCTGGAACTGAAATCGGAATGCTCACTGACATTTCCCCTATCTGAAAGACTGATAAACGGCGGAAAAATGACTAAGTCCAAAAAAAAATTTTTTTCAGCTTTTTTCAATTTTACCCCCGTGGGATAAATATTCTACCCACACACATTTGGAACTCTCCTGGGGTACCCTCACACATATTATTCCCTCATTTAGTGGACATTTTCACAAAAAAGTGAAATTTTCAAAAAATCCAGAAAATTGGCTAAAAACGACTAAATGTCAAGGACTCATTGGGCGAATCGCTCTGGAACTGAAATCAGAACGCTCACTCACATTTCCCCTATCTGAAATTTTGATAAACGCCGGAAAAAAGACTAAGTCCAAGAAAAAAATGTTTTCAACTTTTTTCAATTTTACCCCCGTGGGATATATATTCTACCCACACACATTTGGAACTCTCCTGGGGTACCCTCACACATATTATTCCCTCATTTAGTGGATATTTTCACAAAAAAGTGAAATTTTCAAAAATCCAAAATATTGGCTGAAAACGACAAAATATCAAGGACTCATTGGGCGAATCGCTCTGGAACTGAAATCGGAATGCTCACTGACATTTCCCCTATCTGAAAGTCTGATAAACGCCGGAAAAATGACTAAGTCCAAGAAAAAAATGTTTTCAACTTTTTTCAATTTTACCCTCGTGGGATATATATTCTACCCACACACATTCGAAACTCTCCTGGGGAAGCCTCACACATATTCCTTCATTTAGTGGATATTTTCACAAAAAAGTGAAATTTTCAAAAAATCCAGAAAATTGGCTGAAAACGACTAAATATCAAGGACTCATTGGGCGAATCGCTCTGGAACTGAAATCGGAACGCTCACTGACATTTCCCCCAATCTGAAAGTCTGATAAACGCCGGAAAAATGACTCAGTCCAAGAAAAAAAAAATTTAAATTTTTTTCAATTTTATCCCCGTGGGATATATATTCTACCCACACACATTTGGAACTCTCCTGGGGTACCCTCACACATATTATTCCCTCATTTAGTGGACATTTTCACAAAAAAGTGAAATTTTCATAAAATCCAGAAAATTGGCTAAAAACGACTAAATGTCAAGGACTCATTGGGCGCATCGCTCTGGAACTGAAATCAGAACGCTCACTCACATTTCCCCTATCTGAAATTTTGATAAACGCCGGAAAAAAGACGAAGTCCAAAAAAAAATTTTTTTAAACTTTTTTCAATTTTACCCCCGTGGGATATATATTCTACCCACACACATTTGGAACTCTCCTGGGGTACCCTCACACATATTATTCCCTCAGTTAGTGGATATTTTCACAAAAAAGTGAAATTTTAAAAAAATCCAGAAAATTGGCTGAAAAAGACTAAATATCAAGGACTCATTGGGTGAATCGCTCTGGAACTGAAATAAGAACGCTCACTGACATTTCCCCTATCTGAAAGTCTGATAAACGCCGGAAAAATGACTAAGTCCAAGAAAAAAATGTTTTCAACTTTTTTCAATTTTACCCCCGTGGAATATATATTCTACCCACACACATTCGAAACTCTCCTGGGGAAGCCTCACACATATTATTCCTTCATTTAGTGGATATTTTCACAAAAAAGTGAAATTTTCAAAAAATCCAGAAAATTGGCTGAAAACGACTAAATATCAAGGACTCATTGGGCGAATCGCTCTGGAACTGAAATCGGAACGCTCACTGACATTTCCCCTATCTGAAAGTCTGATAAACGCCGGAAAAATGACTCAGTCCAAGAAAAAAAAAATTTCAACTTTTTTCAATTTTACCCCCGTGGGATATATATTCTACCCACACACATTTGGAACTCTCCTAGGGTACCCTCACACATATTATTCCCTCATTTAGTGGATATTTTCACAAAAAAGTGAAATTTTCAAAAATCCAAAGTATTGGCTGAAAACGACAAAATATCAAGGACTCATTGGGCGAATCGCTCTGGAACTGAAATCGGAAATCTCACTGACATTTACCCTATCTGAAAGTCTGATAAACGCCGGAAAAATGACTAAGTCCAAAAAAAAATTTTTTTCAACTTTTTTCAATTTTACCCCCGTGGGATATATATTCTACCCACACACATTTGGAACTCTCCTGGGGTACCCTCACACATCTTATTCCCTCATTTAGTGGATATTTTCACAAAAAAGTGAAATTTTCCAAAAATCCAGAAAATTGGCTGAAAACGACTAAATATCAAGGACTCATTGGGCGAATCACTCTGGAACTGAAATCGGAATGCTCACTGACATTTCCCCTATCTGAAAGTCTGATAAACGCCAGAAAAATGACTCAGTCCAAGAAAAAAAAATTTCAACTTTTTTCAATTTTACCCCCGTGGGATATATATTCTACCCACACACATTTGGAACTCTCCTGGGGTACCCTCACACATATTATTCCCTCATTTAGTGGATATTTTCACAAAAAAGTGAAATTTTCAAAAAATCCAGAAAATTGGCTGAAAACGACTAAATATCAAGGACTCATTGGGCGAATCGCTCTGGAACTGAAATCGGAATGCTCACTGACATTTCCCCTATCTGAAAGTCTGATAAACGCCGGAAAAATGACTCAGTCCAAGAAAAAAAAAAATTCAACTTTTTTCAATTTTACCCCCGTCGGATATATATTCTACCCACACACATTTGGAACTCTCCTGGGGTTCCCTCACACATATTATTCCCTCATTTAGTGGATATTTTCACAAAAAAGTGAAATTTTCAAAAATCCCAAAAATTGGCTGAAAATGACTAAATATCAAGGACTCATTGGGCGAATCGCTCTGGAACTGAAATCGGAACGCTCAATGACATTTCCCCTATCTGAAAGTCTGATAAACGCTGGAAAAATGACTTAGTCCAAGAAAAAAAATTTTTCAACTTTTTAAAATTTTAAACCCGTGGGATATATATTCTACCCACACACATTTGGAACTCTCCTGGGGTACCCTCACACATATTATTCCCTCATTTAGTGGATATTTTCACAAAAAAGTGAAATTTTCCAAAAATCCAGAAAATTGTCTGAAAACGACTAAATATCAAGGACTCATTGGGCGAATCGCTCTGGAACTGAAATCGGAACGCTCACTGACATTTGCCCTATCTGAAAGTCTGATAAACGCCGGAAAAATGACTAAGTCGAAGAAAAAAATGTTTTCAACTTATTTCAATTTTACCCCCGTGGGATATATATTCTACCCACACACATTTGGAACTCTCCTGGGATACCCTCACACATATTATTCCCTCATTTAGTGGATATTTTCACAAAAAAGTGAAATTTTCAAAAATCCAGAAAATTGGCTCAAAACGACTAAATATCAAGGACTCATTGGGCGAATCGCTCTGGAACTGAAATCGGAACGCTCACTGACATTTGCCCTATCTGAAAGTCTGATAAATGCCGGAAAAATGACTAAGTCCAAAGAAAATTTTTTTTCAACTTTTTTCAATTTTACCCCCGTGGGATATATATTCTACCCACACACATTTGGAACTCTCCTGGGGTACCCTCACACATATTATTCCCTCATTTAGTGGATATTTTCACAAAAAAGTGAAATTTTCCAAAAATCCAGAAAATTGTCTGAAAACGACTAAATATCAAGGACTCATTGGGCGAATCGCTCTGGAACTGAAATCGGAACGCTCACTGACATTTCCCCTATCTGAAAGTCTGATAAACGCCGGAAAAATGACTAAGTCCAAGAAAAAAGTGTTTTCAACTTTTTTCAATTTTACCCCTGTGGGATATATATTCTACCCACACACATTTGGAACTCTCCTGGGGTACCCTCGCACATATTATTCCCTCATTTCGTGGATATTTTCACAAAAAAGTGAAATTTTCAAAAAATCCAGAAAATTGGCTGAAAAAGACTAAATATCAAGGACTCATTGGGCGAATCACTCTGGAACTGAAATCGGAATGCTCACTGACATTTCCCCTATCTGAAAGTGTGATAAACGCCGGAAAAATGACTCAGTCCAAGAAAAAAAAAATTTCAACTTTTTTCAATTTTACCCCCGTGGGATATATATTCTACCCACACACATTTGGAACTCTCCTGGGGTACCCTCACACATCTTATTCCCTCATTTAGTGGATATTTTCACAAAAAAGTGAAATTTTCCAAAAATCCAGAAAATTGGCTGAAAACGACTAAATATCAAGGACTCATTGGGCGAATCACTCTGGAACTGAAATCGGAATGCTCACTGACATTTCCCCTATCTGAAAGTCTGATAAACGCCAGAAAAATGACTCAGTCCAAGAAAAAAAAAATTTCAACTTTTTTCAATTTTACCCCCGTGGGATATATATTCTACCCACACACATTTGGAACTCTCCTGGGGTACCCTCACACATATTATTCCCTCATTTAGTGGATATTTTCACAAAAAAGTGAAATTTTCAAAAAATCCAGAAAATTGGCTGAAAACGACTAAATATCAAGGACTCATTGGGCGAATCGCTCTGGAACTGAAATCGGAATGCTCACTGACATTTCCCCTATCTGAAAGTCTGATAAACGCCGGAAAAATGACTCAGTCCAAGAAAAAAAAAAATTCAACTTTTTTCAATTTTACCCCCGTCGGATATATATTCTACCCACACACATTTGGAACTCTCCTGGGGTTCCCTCACACATATTATTCCCTCATTTAGTGGATATTTTCACAAAAAAGTGAAATTTTCAAAAATCCCAAAAATTGGCTGAAAATGACTAAATATCAAGGACTCATTGGGCGAATCGCTCTGGAACTGAAATCGGAACGCTCAATGACATTTCCCCTATCTGAAAGTCTGATAAACGCTGGAAAAATGACTTAGTCCAAGAAAAAAAATTTTTCAACTTTTTAAAATTTTAAACCCGTGGGATATATATTCTACCCACACACATTTGGAACTCTCCTGGGGTACCCTCACACATATTATTCCCTCATTTAGTGGATATTTTCACAAAAAAGTGAAATTTTCCAAAAATCCAGAAAATTGTCTGAAAACGACTAAATATCAAGGACTCATTGGGCGAATCGCTCTGGAACTGAAATCGGAACGCTCACTGACATTTGCCCTATCTGAAAGTCTGATAAACGCCGGAAAAATGACTAAGTCGAAGAAAAAAATGTTTTCAACTTATTTCAATTTTACCCCCGTGGGATATATATTCTACCCACACACATTTGGAACTCTCCTGGGATACCCTCACACATATTATTCCCTCATTTAGTGGATATTTTCACAAAAAAGTGAAATTTTCAAAAATCCAGAAAATTGGCTCAAAACGACTAAATATCAAGGACTCATTGGGCGAATCGCTCTGGAACTGAAATCGGAACGCTCACTGACATTTGCCCTATCTGAAAGTCTGATAAATGCCGGAAAAATGACTAAGTCCAAAGAAAATTTTTTTTCAACTTTTTTCAATTTTACCCCCGTGGGATATATATTCTACCCACACACATTTGGAACTCTCCTGGGGTACCCTCACACATATTATTCCCTCATTTAGTGGATATTTTCACAAAAAAGTGAAATTTTCCAAAAATCCAGAAAATTGTCTGAAAACGACTAAATATCAAGGACTCATTGGGCGAATCGCTCTGGAACTGAAATCGGAACGCTCACTGACATTTCCCCTATCTGAAAGTCTGATAAACGCCGGAAAAATGACTAAGTCCAAGAAAAAAGTGTTTTCAACTTTTTTCAATTTTACCCCTGTGGGATATATATTCTACCCACACACATTTGGAACTCTCCTGGGGTACCCTCACACATATTATTCCCTCATTTCGTGGATATTTTCACAAAAAAGTGAAATTTTCAAAAAATCCAGAAAATTGGCTGAAAAAGACTAAATATCAAGGACTCATTGGGCGAATCACTCTGGAACTGAAATCGGAATGCTCACTGACATTTCCCCTATCTGAAAGTGTGATAAACGCCGGAAAAATGACTCAGTCCAAGAAAAAAAAAATTTCAACTTTTTTCAATTTTACCCCCGTGGGATATATATTCTACCCACACACATTTGGAACTCTCCTGGGGTACCCTCACACATATTATTCCCTCATTTAGTGGATATTTTCACAAAAAAGTGAAATTTTCAAAAAATCCAGAAAATTGGCTGAAAACGACTAAATATCAAGGACTCATTGGGCGAATCGCTCTGGAACTGAAATCGGAATGCTCACTGACATTTCCCCTATCTGAAAGTCTGATAAACGCCGGAAAAATGACTAAGTCCAAGAAAAAAGTGTTTTCAACTTTTTTCAATTTTACCCTCGTGGGATATATATTCTACCCACTCACATTTGGAACTCTCCTGGGGTACCCTCACACATATTATTCCCTCATTTAGTGGATATTTTCACAAAAAAGTGAAATTTTGCAAAAATCCAGAAAATTGGCTGAAAACGACTAAATATCAAGGAATCATTGGGCGAATCGCTCTGGAACTGAAATCGGAATGCTCACTGACATTTCCCCTATCTGAAAGTCTGATAAACGCCGGAAAAATGACTAAGTCCAAGAAAAAAGTGTTTTCAACTTTTTTCAATTTTACCCCTGTGGGATATATATTCTACCCACACACATTTGGAACTCTCCTGGGGTACCCTCACACATATTATTCCCTCATTTCGTGGATATTTTCACAAAAAAGTGAAATTTTCAAAAAATCCAGAAAATTGGCTGAAAAAGACTAAATATCAAGGACTCATTGGGCGAATCACTCTGGAACTGAAATCGGAATGCTCACTGACATTTCCCCTATCTGAAAGTGTGATAAACGCCGGAAAAATGACTCAGTCCAAGAAAAAAAAAATTTCAACTTTTTTCAATTTTACCCCCGTGGGATATATATTCTACCCACACACATTTGGAACTCTCCTGGGGTACCCTCACACATATTATTCCCTCATTTAGTGGATATTTTCACAAAAAAGTGAAATTTTCAAAAAATCCAGAAAATTGGCTGAAAACGACTAAATATCAAGGACTCATTGGGCGAATCGCTCTGGAACTGAAATCGGAATGCTCACTGACATTTCCCCTATCTGAAAGTCTGATAAACGCCGGAAAAATGACTAAGTCCAAGAAAAAAGTGTTTTCAACTTTTTTCAATTTTACCCTCGTGGGATATATATTCTACCCACTCACATTTGGAACTCTCCTGGGGTACCCTCACACATATTATTCCCTCATTTAGTGGATATTTTCACAAAAAAGTGAAATTTTGCAAAAATCCAGAAAATTGGCTGAAAACGACTAAATATCAAGGAATCATTGGGCGAATCGCTCTGGAACTGAAATCGGAATGCTCACTGACATTTCCCCTATCTGAAAGTCTGATAAACGCCGGAAAAATGACTAAGTCAAAGAAAAAAGTGTTTTCAACTTTTTTCAATTTTACCCCCGTGGGATATATATTCTACCCACTCACATTTGGAACTCTCCTGGGGTACCCTCACACATATTATTCCCTCATTTAGTGGATATTTTCACAAAAAAGTGAAATTTTCAAAAATCCAGAAAATTGGCTGAAAACGACTAAATATCAAGGACTCATTGGGCGAAACGCTCTGGAACTGAAATCGGAATGCTCACTGACATTTGCCCTATCTGAAAGTCTGATAAACGCCGGAAAAATGACTAAGTCCAAAGAAAATTTTTTTTCAACTTTTTTCAATTTTACCCCCGTGGGATATATATTCTACCCACACACATTTGAAACTCTCCTGGGGTACCCTCACACATATTATTCCCTCATTTAGTGGATATTTTCACAAAAGAGTGAAATTTTCCAAAAATCCAGAAAATTGGCTGAAAACGACTAAATATCAAGGACTCATTGGGCGAATTGCTCTTTAACTGAAATCGGAACGCTCACTGACATTTCCCCTATCTGAAAGTCTGATAAACGACGGAAAAATGACTAAGTCCAAAAAAAAAAATTTTTCAACTTTTTTCAATTTTACCCCTGTGGGATATATATTCTACCCACACACATTTGGAACTCTCCTGGGGTACCCTCACACATATTATTCCCTCATTTAGTGGATATTTTCACAAAAAAGTGAAATTTTCAAAAAATCCAGAAAATTTTCTGAAAACGACTAAATATCAAGGACTCATTGGGCGAATCGCTCTGGAACTGAAATCGGAATGCTCACTGACATTTCCCCTATCTGAAAGTCTGATAAACGCCGGAAAAATGACTCAGTCCAAGAAAAAAAAAAATTCAACTTTTTTCAATTTTACCCCCGTCGGATATATATTCTACCCACACACATTTGGAACTCTCCTGGGGTTCCCTCACACATATTATTCCCTCATTTAGTGGATATTTTCACAAAAAAGTGAAATTTTCAAAAATCCCAAAAATTGGCTGAAAATGACTAAATATCAAGGACTCATTGGGCGAATCGCTCTGGAACTGAAATCGGAACGCTCAATGACATTTCCCCTATCTGAAAGTCTGATAAACGCTGGAAAAATGACTTAGTCCAAGAAAAAAAATTTTTCAACTTTTTAAAATTTTAAACCCGTGGGATATATATTCTACCCACACACATTTGGAACTCTCCTGGGGTACCCTCACACATATTATTCCCTCATTTAGTGGATATTTTCACAAAAAAGTGAAATTTTCCAAAAATCCAGAAAATTGTCTGAAAACTACTAAATATCAAGGACTCATTGGGCGAATCGCTCTGGAACTGAAATCGGAACGCTCACTGACATTTGCCCTATCTGAAAGTCTGATAAACGCCGGAAAAATGACTAAGTCGAAGAAAAAAATGTTTTCAACTTATTTCAATTTTACCCCCGTGGGATATATATTCTACCCACACACATTTGGAACTCTCCTGGGATACCCTCACACATATTATTCCCTCATTTAGTGGATATTTTCACAAAAAAGTGAAATTTTCAAAAATCCAGAAAATTGGCTCAAAACGACTAAATATCAAGGACTCATTGGGCGAATCGCTCTGGAACTGAAATCGGAACGCTCACTGACATTTGCCCTATCTGAAAGTCTGATAAATGCCGGAAAAATGACTAAGTCCAAAGAAAATTTTTTTTCAACTTTTTTCAATTTTACCCCCGTGGGATATATATTCTACCCACACACATTTGGAACTCTCCTGGGGTACCCTCACACATATTATTCCCTCATTTAGTGGATATTTTCACAAAAAAGTGAAATTTTCCAAAAATCCAGAAAATTGTCTGAAAACGACTAAATATCAAGGACTCATTGGGCGAATCGCTCTGGAACTGAAATCGGAACGCTCACTGACATTTCCCCTATCTGAAAGTCTGATAAACGCCGGAAAAATGACTAAGTCCAAGAAAAAAGTGTTTTCAACTTTTTTCAATTTTACTCCTGTGGGATATATATTCTACCCACACACATTTGGAACTCTCCTGGGGTACCCTCACACATATTATTCCCTCATTTCGTGGATATTTTCACAAAAAAGTGAAATTTTCAAAAAATCCAGAAAATTGGCTGAAAAAGACTAAATATCAAGGACTCATTGGGCGAATCACTCTGGAACTGAAATCGGAATGCTCACTGACATTTCCCCTATCTGAAAGTGTGATAAACGCCGGAAAAATGACTCAGTCCAAGAAAAAAAAAATTTCAACTTTTTTCAATTTTACCCCCGTGGGATATATATTCTACCCACACACATTTGGAACTCTCCTGGGGTACCCTCACACATCTTATTCCCTCATTTAGTGGATATTTTCACAAAAAAGTGAAATTTTCCAAAAATCCAGAAAATTGGCTGAAAACGACTAAATATCAAGGACTCATTGGGCGAATCACTCTGGAACTGAAATCGGAATGCTCACTGACATTTCCCCTATCTGAAAGTCTGATAAACGCCAGAAAAATGACTCAGTCCAAGAAAAAAAAAATTTCAACTTTTTTCAATTTTACCCCCGTGGGATATATATTCTACCCACACACATTTGGAACTCTCCTGGGGTACCCTCACACATATTATTCCCTCATTTAGTGGATATTTTCACAAAAAAGTGAAATTTTCAAAAAATCCAGAAAATTGGCTGAAAACGACTAAATATCAAGGACTCATTGGGCGAATCGCTCTGGAACTGAAATCGGAATGCTCACTGACATTTCCCCTATCTGAAAGTCTGATAAACGCCGGAAAAATGACTCAGTCCAAGAAAAAAAAAAATTCAACTTTTTTCAATTTTACCCCCGTCGGATATATATTCTACCCACACACATTTGGAACTCTCCTGGGGTTCCCTCACACATATTATTCCCTCATTTAGTGGATATTTTCACAAAAAAGTGAAATTTTCAAAAATCCCAAAAATTGGCTGAAAATGACTAAATATCAAGGACTCATTGGGCGAATCGCTCTGGAACTGAAATCGGAACGCTCAATGACATTTCCCCTATCTGAAAGTCTGATAAACGCTGGAAAAATGACTTAGTCCAAGAAAAAAAATTTTTCAACTTTTTAAAATTTTAAACCCGTGGGATATATATTCTACCCACACACATTTGGAACTCTCCTGGGGTACCCTCACACATATTATTCCCTCATTTAGTGGATATTTTCACAAAAAAGTGAAATTTTCCAAAAATCCAGAAAATTGTCTGAAAACGACTAAATATCAAGGACTCATTGGGCGAATCGCTCTGGAACTGAAATCGGAACGCTCACTGACATTTGCCCTATCTGAAAGTCTGATAAACGCCGGAAAAATGACTAAGTCGAAGAAAAAAATGTTTTCAACTTATTTCAATTTTACCCCCGTGGGATATATATTCTACCCACACACATTTGGAACTCTCCTGGGATACCCTCACACATATTATTCCCTCATTTAGTGGATATTTTCACAAAAAAGTGAAATTTTCAAAAATCCAGAAAATTGGCTCAAAACGACTAAATATCAAGGACTCATTGGGCGAATCGCTCTGGAACTGAAATCGGAACGCTCACTGACATTTGCCCTATCTGAAAGTCTGATAAATGCCGGAAAAATGACTAAGTCCAAAGAAAATTTTTTTTCAACTTTTTTCAATTTTACCCCCGTGGGATATATATTCTACCCACACACATTTGGAACTCTCCTGGGGTACCCTCACACATATTATTCCCTCATTTAGTGGATATTTTCACAAAAAAGTGAAATTTTCCAAAAATCCAGAAAATTGTCTGAAAACGACTAAATATCAAAGACTCATTGGGCGAATCGCTCTGGAACTGAAATCGGAACGCTCACTGACATTTCCCCTATCTGAAAGTCTGATAAACGCCGGAAAAATGACTAAGTCCAAGAAAAAAGTGTTTTCAACTTTTTTCAATTTTACCCCTGTGGGATATATATTCTACCCACACACATTTGGAACTCTCCTGGGGTACCCTCACACATATTATTCCCTCATTTCGTGGATATTTTCACAAAAAAGTGAAATTTTCAAAAAATCCAGAAAATTGGCTGAAAAAGACTAAATATCAAGGACTCATTGGGCGAATCACTCTGGAACTGAAATCGGAATGCTCACTGACATTTCCCCTATCTGAAAGTGTGATAAACGCCGGAAAAATGACTCAGTCCAAGAAAAAAAAAATTTCAACTTTTTTCAATTTTACCCCCGTGGGATATATATTCTACCCACACACATTTGGAACTCTCCTGGGGTACCCTCACACATATTATTCCCTCATTTAGTGGATATTTTCACAAAAAAGTGAAATTTTCAAAAAATCCAGAAAATTGGCTGAAAACGACTAAATATCAAGGACTCATTGGGCGAATCGCTCTGGAACTGAAATCGGAATGCTCACTGACATTTCCCCTATCTGAAAGTCTGATAAACGCCGGAAAAATGACTAAGTCCAAGAAAAAAGTGTTTTCAACTTTTTTCAATTTTACCCTCGTGGGATATATATTCTACCCACTCACATTTGGAACTCTCCTGGGGTACCCTCACACATATTATTCCCTCATTTAGTGGATATTTTCACAAAAAAGTGAAATTTTGCAAAAATCCAGAAAATTGGCTGAAAACGACTAAATATCAAGGAATCATTGGGCGAATCGCTCTGGAACTGAAATCGGAATGCTCACTGACATTTCCCCTATCTGAAAGTCTGATAAACGCCGGAAAAATGACTAAGTCAAAGAAAAAAGTGTTTTCAACTTTTTTCAATTTTACCCCCGTGGGATATATATTCTACCCACTCACATTTGGAACTCTCCTGGGGTACCCTCACACATATTATTCCCTCATTTAGTGGATATTTTCACAAAAAAGTGAAATTTTCAAAAATCCAGAAAATTGGCTGAAAACGACTAAATATCAAGGACTCATTGGGCGAAACGCTCTGGAACTGAAATCGGAATGCTCACTGACATTTGCCCTATCTGAAAGTCTGATAAACGCCGGAAAAATGACTAAGTCCAAAGAAAATTTTTTTTCAACTTTTTTCAATTTTACCCCCGTGGGATATATATTCTACCCACACACATTTGAAACTCTCCTGGGGTACCCTCACACATATTATTCCCTCATTTAGTGGATATTTTCACAAAAGAGTGAAATTTTCCAAAAATCCAGAAAATTGGCTGAAAACGACTAAATATCAAGGACTCATTGGGCGAATTGCTCTTTAACTGAAATCGGAACGCTCACTGACATTTCCCCTATCTGAAAGTCTGATAAACGACGGAAAAATGACTAAGTCCAAAAAAAAAAATTTTTCAACTTTTTTCAATTTTACCCCTGTGGGATATATATTCTACCCACACACATTTGGAACTCTCCTGGGGTACCCTCACACATATTATTCCCTCATTTAGTGGATATTTTCACAAAAAAGTGAAATTTTCAAAAAATCCAGAAAATTTTCTGAAAACGACTAAATATCAAGGACTCATTGGGCGAATCGCTCTGGAACTGAAATCGGAATGCTCACTGACATTTCCCCTATCTGAAAGTCTGATAAACGCCGGAAAAATGACTCAGTCCAAGAAAAAAAAAAATTCAACTTTTTTCAATTTTACCCCCGTCGGATATATATTCTACCCACACACATTTGGAACTCTCCTGGGGTTCCCTCACACATATTATTCCCTCATTTAGTGGATATTTTCACAAAAAAGTGAAATTTTCAAAAATCCCAAAAATTGGCTGAAAATGACTAAATATCAAGGACTCATTGGGCGAATCGCTCTGGAACTGAAATCGGAACGCTCAATGACATTTCCCCTATCTGAAAGTCTGATAAACGCTGGAAAAATGACTTAGTCCAAGAAAAAAAATTTTTCAACTTTTTAAAATTTTAAACCCGTGGGATATATATTCTACCCACACACATTTGGAACTCTCCTGGGGTACCCTCACACATATTATTCCCTCATTTAGTGGATATTTTCACAAAAAAGTGAAATTTTCCAAAAATCCAGAAAATTGTCTGAAAACGACTAAATATCAAGGACTCATTGGGCGAATCGCTCTGGAACTGAAATCGGAACGCTCACTGACATTTGCCCTATCTGAAAGTCTGATAAACGCCGGAAAAATGACTAAGTCGAAGAAAAAAATGTTTTCAACTTATTTCAATTTTACCCCCGTGGGATATATATTCTACCCACACACATTTGGAACTCTCCTGGGATACCCTCACACATATTATTCCCTCATTTAGTGGATATTTTCACAAAAAAGTGAAATTTTCAAAAATCCAGAAAATTGGCTCAAAACGACTAAATATCAAGGACTCATTGGGCGAATCGCTCTGGAACTGAAATCGGAACGCTCACTGACATTTGCCCTATCTGAAAGTCTGATAAATGCCGGAAAAATGACTAAGTCCAAAGAAAATTTTTTTTCAACTTTTTTCAATTTTACCCCCGTGGGATATATATTCTACCCACACACATTTGGAACTCTCCTGGGGTACCCTCACACATATTATTCCCTCATTTAGTGGATATTTTCACAAAAAAGTGAAATTTTCCAAAAATCCAGAAAATTGTCTGAAAACGACTAAATATCAAGGACTCATTGGGCGAATCGCTCTGGAACTGAAATCGGAACGCTCACTGACATTTCCCCTATCTGAAAGTCTGATAAACGCCGGAAAAATGACTAAGTCCAAGAAAAAAGTGTTTTCAACTTTTTTCAATTTTACCCCTGTGGGATATATATTCTACCCACACACATTTGGAACTCTCCTGGGGTACCCTCACACATATTATTCCCTCATTTCGTGGATATTTTCACAAAAAAGTGAAATTTTCAAAAAATCCAGAAAATTGGCTGAAAAAGACTAAATATCAAGGACTCATTGGGCGAATCACTCTGGAACTGAAATCGGAATGCTCACTGACATTTCCCCTATCTGAAAGTGTGATAAACGCCGGAAAAATGACTCAGTCCAAGAAAAAAAAAATTTCAACTTTTTTCAATTTTACCCCCGTGGGATATATATTCTACCCACACACATTTGGAACTCTCCTGGGGTACCCTCACACATCTTATTCCCTCATTTAGTGGATATTTTCACAAAAAAGTGAAATTTTCCAAAAATCCAGAAAATTGGCTGAAAACGACTAAATATCAAGGACTCATTGGGCGAATCACTCTGGAACTGAAATCGGAATGCTCACTGACATTTCCCCTATCTGAAAGTCTGATAAACGCCAGAAAAATGACTCAGTCCAAGAAAAAAAAAATTTCAACTTTTTTCAATTTTACCCCCGTGGGATATATATTCTACCCACACACATTTGGAACTCTCCTGGGGTACCCTCACACATATTATTCCCTCATTTAGTGGATATTTTCACAAAAAAGTGAAATTTTCAAAAAATCCAGAAAATTGGCTGAAAACGACTAAATATCAAGGACTCATTGGGCGAATCGCTCTGGAACTGAAATCGGAATGCTCACTGACATTTCCCCTATCTGAAAGTCTGATAAACGCCGGAAAAATGACTCAGTCCAAGAAAAAAAAAAATTCAACTTTTTTCAATTTTACCCCCGTCGGATATATATTCTACCCACACACATTTGGAACTCTCCTGGGGTTCCCTCACACATATTATTCCCTCATTTAGTGGATATTTTCACAAAAAAGTGAAATTTTCAAAAATCCCAAAAATTGGCTGAAAATGACTAAATATCAAGGACTCATTGGGCGAATCGCTCTGGAACTGAAATCGGAACGCTCAATGACATTTCCCCTATCTGAAAGTCTGATAAACGCTGGAAAAATGACTTAGTCCAAGAAAAAAATTTTTTCAACTTTTTAAAATTTTAAACCCGTGGGATATATATTCTACCCACACACATTTGGAACTCTCCTGGGGTACCCTCACACATATTATTCCCTCATTTAGTGGATATTTTCACAAAAAAGTGAAATTTTCCAAAAATCCAGAAAATTGTCTGAAAACGACTAAATATCAAGGACTCATTGGGCGAATCGCTCTGGAACTGAAATCGGAACGCTCACTGACATTTGCCCTATCTGAAAGTCTGATAAACGCCGGAAAAATGACTAAGTCGAAGAAAAAAATGTTTTCAACTTATTTCAATTTTACCCCCGTGGGATATATATTCTACCCACACACATTTGGAACTCTCCTGGGATACCCTCACACATATTATTCCCTCATTTAGTGGATATTTTCACAAAAAAGTGAAATTTTCAAAAATCCAGAAAATTGGCTCAAAACGACTAAATATCAAGGACTCATTGGGCGAATCGCTCTGGAACTGAAATCGGAACGCTCACTGACATTTGCCCTATCTGAAAGTCTGATAAATGCCGGAAAAATGACTAAGTCCAAAGAAAATTTTTTTTCAACTTTTTTCAATTTTACCCCCGTGGGATATATATTCTACCCACACACATTTGGAACTCTCCTGGGGTACCCTCACACATATTATTCCCTCATTTAGTGGATATTTTCACAAAAAAGTGAAATTTTCCAAAAATCCAGAAAATTGTCTGAAAACGACTAAATATCAAGGACTCATTGGGCGAATCGCTCTGGAACTGAAATCGGAACGCTCACTGACATTTCCCCTATCTGAAAGTCTGATAAACGCCGGAAAAATGACTAAGTCCAAGAAAAAAGTGTTTTCAACTTTTTTCAATTTTACCCCTGTGGGATATATATTCTACCCACACACATTTGGAACTCTCCTGGGGTACCCTCACACATATTATTCCCTCATTTCGTGGATATTTTCACAAAAAAGTGAAATTTTCAAAAAATCCAGAAAATTGGCTGAAAAAGACTAAATATCAAGGACTCATTGGGCGAATCACTCTGGAACTGAAATCGGAATGCTCACTGACATTTCCCCTATCTGAAAGTGTGATAAACGCCGGAAAAATGACTCAGTCCAAGAAAAAAAAAATTTCAACTTTTTTCAATTTTACCCCCGTGGGATATATATTCTACCCACACACATTTGGAACTCTCCTGGGGTACCCTCACACATATTATTCCCTCATTTAGTGGATATTTTCACAAAAAAGTGAAATTTTCAAAAAATCCAGAAAATTGGCTGAAAACGACTAAATATCAAGGACTCATTGGGCGAATCGCTCTGGAACTGAAATCGGAATGCTCACTGACATTTCCCCTATCTGAAAGTCTGATAAACGCCGGAAAAATGACTAAGTCCAAGAAAAAAGTGTTTTCAACTTTTTTCAATTTTACCCTCGTGGGATATATATTCTACCCACTCACATTTGGAACTCTCCTGGGGTACCCTCACACATATTATTCCCTCATTTAGTGGATATTTTCACAAAAAAGTGAAATTTTGCAAAAATCCAGAAAATTGGCTGAAAACGACTAAATATCAAGGAATCATTGGGCGAATCGCTCTGGAACTGAAATCGGAATGCTCACTGACATTTCCCCTATCTGAAAGTCTGATAAACGCCGGAAAAATGACTAAGTCAAAGAAAAAAGTGTTTTCAACTTTTTTCAATTTTACCCCCGTGGGATATATATTCTACCCACTCACATTTGGAACTCTCCTGGGGTACCCTCACACATATTATTCCCTCATTTAGTGGATATTTTCACAAAAAAGTGAAATTTTCAAAAATCCAGAAAATTGGCTGAAAACGACTAAATATCAAGGACTCATTGGGCGAAACGCTCTGGAACTGAAATCGGAATGCTCACTGACATTTGCCCTATCTGAAAGTCTGATAAACGCCGGAAAAATGACTAAGTCCAAAGAAAATTTTTTTTCAACTTTTTTCAATTTTACCCCCGTGGGATATATATTCTACCCACACACATTTGAAACTCTCCTGGGGTACCCTCACACATATTATTCCCTCATTTAGTGGATATTTTCACAAAAGAGTGAAATTTTCCAAAAATCCAGAAAATTGGCTGAAAACGACTAAATATCAAGGACTCATTGGGCGAATTGCTCTTTAACTGAAATCGGAACGCTCACTGACATTTCCCCTATCTGAAAGTCTGATAAACGACGGAAAAATGACTAAGTCCAAAAAAAAAAATTTTTCAACTTTTTTCAATTTTACCCCTGTGGGATATATATTCTACCCACACACATTTGGAACTCTCCTGGGGTACCCTCACACATATCATTCCCTCATTTAGTGGACATTTTCACAAAAAAAGTGAAATTTTCAAAAATCCAGAAAATTGGCTGAAAACGACTAAATATCAAGGACTCATTGGGCGAATCGCTCTGGAACTTAAATCGGAACGCTCACTGACATTTCCCCTATCTGAAAGTCTGATAAACGCCCGAAAAATGACTAAGTCCAAGGAAAATTTTTTTTCAACTTTTTTAAATTTTACCCCCGTGGGATATATATTCTACCCACACACATTTGGAACTCTCCTGGGGTACCTTCACACATATTATTCCCTCATTTAGTGGATATTTTCACAAAAAAGTGAAATTTTCAAAAATCCCAAAAATTGGCTGAAAACGACTAAATATCAAGGACTCATTGGGCGAATCGCTCTGGAACTGAAATCGGAATGCTCACTGACATTTCCCCTATCTGAAAGTCTGATAAACGGCGGAAAAATGACTAAGTCCAAAAAAAAATTTTTTTCAGCTTTTTTCAATTTTACCCCCGTGGGATAAATATTCTACCCACACACATTTGGAACTCTCCTGGGATACCATCACACATATTATTCTCTCATTTTGTAGATATTTTAACAAAAAAGTGAAATTTTCAAAAATCCAGAAAATTGGCTCAAAACGACTAAATATCAAGGACTCATTGGGCGAATCGCTCTGGAACTTAAATCGGAACGCTCACTGACGTTTGCCCTATCTGAAAGTCTGAAAAACGCCGGAAAAATGACTAAGTCTAAGAAAAAAGTGTTTTCAACTTTTTTCAATTTTACCCCCGTGGGATATATATTCTACCCACACACATTTGGAACTCTCCTGGGGTACCCTCACACATATTATTCCCTCATTTAGTGGATATTTTCACAAAAAAGTGAAATTTTCAAAAATCCAGAAAATTGGCTCAAAACGACTAAATATCAAGGACTCATTGGGCGAATCGCTCTGGAACTTAAATCGGAACGCTCACTGACGTTTGCCCTATCTGAAAGTCTGATAAACGCCGGAAAAATGACTAAGTCTAAGAAAAAAGTGTTTTCAACTTTTTTCAATTTTACCCCCGTGGGATATATATTCTACCCACACACATTTGGAACTCTCCTGGGGTACCCTCACACATATTATTCCCTCATTTAGTGGATATTTTCACAAAAAAGTGAAATTTTCAAAAATCCAGAAAATTGGCTCAAAACGACTAAATATCAAGGACTCATTGGGCGAATCGCTCTGGAACTGAAATCGGAACGCTCACTGACATTTGCCCTATCTGAAAGTCTGATAAATGCCGGAAAAATGACTAAGTCCAAAGGAAATTTTTTTTCAACTTTTTTCAATTTTACCCCCGTGGGATATATATTCTACCCACACACATTTGGAACTCTCCTGGGGTACCCTCACACATATTATTCCCTCATTTAGTGGATATTTTCACAAAAAAGTGAAATTTTCCAAAAATCCAGAAAATTGTCTGAAAACGACTAAATATCAAGGACTCATTGGGCGAATCGCTCTGGAACTGAAATCGGAATGCTCACTGACATTTCCCCTATCTGAAAGTCTGATAAACGCCGGAAAAATGACTAAGTCCAAAAAAAAAAATTTTTCAACTTTTTTCAATTTTACCCCCGTGGGATATATATTCTACCCACACACATTTGGAACTCTCCTGGGGTACCCTCACACATATTATTCCCTCATTTAGTGGATATTTTCACAAAAAAGTGAAATTTTCAAAAATCCAGAAAATTGGCTGAAAACGACTAAATATCAAGGACTCATTGGGCAAATCGCTCTGGAACTGAAATCGGAATGCTCACTGACATTTCCCCTATCTGAAAGTCTGATAAACGGCGGAAAAATGACTAAGTCCAAAAAAAAATTTTTTTCAGCTTTTTTCAATTTTACCCCCGTGGGATAAATATTCTACCCACACACATTTGGAACTCTCCTGGGATACCATCACACATATTATTCCCTCATTTTGTAGATATTTTAACAAAAAAGTGAAATTTTCAAAAATCCAGAAAATTGGCTCAAAACGACTAAATATCAAGGACTCATTGGGCGAATCGCTCTGGAACTTAAATCGGAACGCTCACTGACGTTTGCCCTATCTGAAAGTCTGATAAACGCCGGAAAAATGACTAAGTCTAAGAAAAAAGTGTTTTCAACTTTTTTCAATTTTACCCCCGTGGGATATATATTCTACCCACACACATTTGGAACTCTCCTGGGGTACCCTCACACATATTATTCCCTCATTTAGTGGATATTTTCACAAAAAAGTGAAATTTTCAAAAATCCAGAAAATTGGCTCAAAACGACTAAATATCAAGGACTCATTGGGCGAATCGCTCTGGAACTGAAATCGGAACGCTCACTGACATTTGCCCTATCTGAAAGTCTGATAAATGCCGGAAAAATGACTAAGTCCAAAGGAAATTTTTTTTCAACTTTTTTCAATTTTACCCCCGTGGGATATATATTCTACCCACACACATTTGGAACTCTCCTGGGGTACCCTCACACATATTATTCCCTCATTTAGTGGATATTTTCACAAAAAAGTGAAATTTTCCAAAAATCCAGAAAATTGTCTGAAAACGACTAAATATCAAGGACTCATTGGGCGAATCGCTCTGGAACTGAAATCGCAATGCTCACTGACATTTCCCCTATCTGAAAGTCTGATAAACGCCGGAAAAATGACTAAGTCCAAAAAAAAAAATTTTTCAACTTTTTTCAATTTTACCCCCGTGGGATATATATTCTACCCACACACATTTGGAACTCTCCTGGGGTACCCTCACACATATTATTCCCTCATTTAGTGGATATTTTCACAAAAAAGTGAAATTTTCAAAAATCCAGAAAATTGGCTGAAAACGACTAAATATCAAGGACTCATTGGGCGAAACGCTCTGGAACTGAAATCGGAATGCTCACTGACATTTGCCCTATCTGAAAGTCTGATAAACGCCGGAAAAATGACTAAGTCCAAAGAAAATTTTTTTTCAACTTTTTTCAATTTTACCCCCGTGGGATATATATTCTACCCACACACATTTGAAACTCTCCTGGGGTACCCTCACACATATTATTCCCTCATTTAGTGGATATTTTCACAAAAGAGTGAAATTTTCCAAAAATCCAGAAAATTGGCTGAAAACGACTAAATATCAAGGACTCATTGGGCGAATTGCTCTTTAACTGAAATCGGAACGCTCACTGACATTTCCCCTATCTGAAAGTCTGATAAACGACGGAAAAATGACTAAGTCCAAAAAAAAAAATTTTTCAACTTTTTTCAATTTTACCCCTGTGGGATATATATTCTACCCACACACATTTGGAACTCTCCTGGGGTACCCTCACACATATCATTCCCTCATTTAGTGGACATTTTCACAAAAAAAGTGAAATTTTCAAAAATCCAGAAAATTGGCTGAAAACGACTAAATATCAAGGACTCATTGGGCGAATCGCTCTGGAACTTAAATCGGAACGCTCACTGACATTTCCCCTATCTGAAAGTCTGATAAACGCCCGAAAAATGACTAAGTCCAAGGAAAATTTTTTTTCAACTTTTTTAAATTTTACCCCCGTGGGATATATATTCTACCCACACACATTTGGAACTCTCCTGGGGTACCTTCACACATATTATTCCCTCATTTAGTGGATATTTTCACAAAAAAGTGAAATTTTCAAAAATCCCAAAAATTGGCTGAAAACGACTAAATATCAAGGACTCATTGGGCGAATCGCTCTGGAACTGAAATCGGAATGCTCACTGACATTTCCCCTATCTGAAAGTCTGATAAACGGCGGAAAAATGACTAAGTCCAAAAAAAAATTTTTTTCAGCTTTTTTCAATTTTACCCCCGTGGGATAAATATTCTACCCACACACATTTGGAACTCTCCTGGGATACCATCACACATATTATTCTCTCATTTTGTAGATATTTTAACAAAAAAGTGAAATTTTCAAAAATCCAGAAAATTGGCTCAAAACGACTAAATATCAAGGACTCATTGGGCGAATCGCTCTGGAACTTAAATCGGAACGCTCACTGACGTTTGCCCTATCTGAAAGTCTGAAAAACGCCGGAAAAATGACTAAGTCTAAGAAAAAAGTGTTTTCAACTTTTTTCAATTTTACCCCCGTGGGATATATATTCTACCCACACACATTTGGAACTCTCCTGGGGTACCCTCACACATATTATTCCCTCATTTAGTGGATATTTTCACAAAAAAGTGAAATTTTCAAAAATCCAGAAAATTGGCTCAAAACGACTAAATATCAAGGACTCATTGGGCGAATCGCTCTGGAACTTAAATCGGAACGCTCACTGACGTTTGCCCTATCTGAAAGTCTGATAAACGCCGGAAAAATGACTAAGTCTAAGAAAAAAGTGTTTTCAACTTTTTTCAATTTTACCCCCGTGGGATATATATTCTACCCACACACATTTGGAACTCTCCTGGGGTACCCTCACACATATTATTCCCTCATTTAGTGGATATTTTCACAAAAAAGTGAAATTTTCAAAAATCCAGAAAATTGGCTCAAAACGACTAAATATCAAGGACTCATTGGGCGAATCGCTCTGGAACTGAAATCGGAACGCTCACTGACATTTGCCCTATCTGAAAGTCTGATAAATGCCGGAAAAATGACTAAGTCCAAAGGAAATTTTTTTTCAACTTTTTTCAATTTTACCCCCGTGGGATATATATTCTACCCACACACATTTGGAACTCTCCTGGGGTACCCTCACACATATTATTCCCTCATTTAGTGGATATTTTCACAAAAAAGTGAAATTTTCCAAAAATCCAGAAAATTGTCTGAAAACGACTAAATATCAAGGACTCATTGGGCGAATCGCTCTGGAACTGAAATCGGAATGCTCACTGACATTTCCCCTATCTGAAAGTCTGATAAACGCCGGAAAAATGACTAAGTCCAAAAAAAAAAATTTTTCAACTTTTTTCAATTTTACCCCCGTGGGATATATATTCTACCCACACACATTTGGAACTCTCCTGGGGTACCCTCACACATATTATTCCCTCATTTAGTGGATATTTTCACAAAAAAGTGAAATTTTCAAAAATCCAGAAAATTGGCTGAAAACGACTAAATATCAAGGACTCATTGGGCAAATCGCTCTGGAACTGAAATCGGAATGCTCACTGACATTTCCCCTATCTGAAAGTCTGATAAACGGCGGAAAAATGACTAAGTCCAAAAAAAAATTTTTTTCAGCTTTTTTCAATTTTACCCCCGTGGGATAAATATTCTACCCACACACATTTGGAACTCTCCTGGGATACCATCACACATATTATTCCCTCATTTTGTAGATATTTTAACAAAAAAGTGAAATTTTCAAAAATCCAGAAAATTGGCTCAAAACGACTAAATATCAAGGACTCATTGGGCGAATCGCTCTGGAACTTAAATCGGAACGCTCACTGACGTTTGCCCTATCTGAAAGTCTGATAAACGCCGGAAAAATGACTAAGTCTAAGAAAAAAGTGTTTTCAACTTTTTTCAATTTTACCCCCGTGGGATATATATTCTACCCACACACATTTGGAACTCTCCTGGGGTACCCTCACACATATTATTCCCTCATTTAGTGGATATTTTCACAAAAAAGTGAAATTTTCAAAAATCCAGAAAATTGGCTCAAAACGACTAAATATCAAGGACTCATTGGGCGAATCGCTCTGGAACTGAAATCGGAACGCTCACTGACATTTGCCCTATCTGAAAGTCTGATAAATGCCGGAAAAATGACTAAGTCCAAAGGAAATTTTTTTTCAACTTTTTTCAATTTTACCCCCGTGGGATATATATTCTACCCACACACATTTGGAACTCTCCTGGGGTACCCTCACACATATTATTCCCTCATTTAGTGGATATTTTCACAAAAAAGTGAAATTTTCCAAAAATCCAGAAAATTGTCTGAAAACGACTAAATATCAAGGACTCATTGGGCGAATCGCTCTGGAACTGAAATCGGAATGCTCACTGACATTTCCCCTATCTGAAAGTCTGATAAACGCCGGAAAAATGACTAAGTCCAAAAAAAAAAATTTTTCAACTTTTTTCAATTTTACCCCCGTGGGATATATATTCTACCCACACACATTTGGAACTCTCCTGGGGTACCCTCACACATATTATTCCCTCATTTAGTGGATATTTTCACAAAAAAGTGAAATTTTCAAAAATCCAGAAAATTGGCTGAAAACGACTAAATATCAAGGACTCATTGGGCAAATCGCTCTGGAACTGAAATCGGAATGCTCACTGACATTTCCCCTATCTGAAAGTCTGATAAACGGCGGAAAAATGACTAAGTCCAAAAAAAAATTTTTTTCAGCTTTTTTCAATTTTACCCCCGTGGGATAAATATTCTACCCACACACATTTGGAACTCTCCTGGGATACCATCACACATATTATTCCCTCATTTTGTAGATATTTTAACAAAAAAGTGAAATTTTCAAAAATCCAGAAAATTGGCTCAAAACGACTAAATATCAAGGACTCATTGGGCGAATCGCTCTGGAACTTAAATCGGAACGCTCACTGACGTTTGCCCTATCTGAAAGTCTGATAAACGCCGGAAAAATGACTAAGTCTAAGAAAAAAGTGTTTTCAACTTTTTTCAATTTTACCCCCGTGGGATATATATTCTACCCACACACATTTGGAACTCTCCTGGGGTACCCTCACACATATTATTCCCTCATTTAGTGGATATTTTCACAAAAAAGTGAAATTTTCAAAAATCCAGAAAATTGGCTCAAAACGACTAAATATCAAGGACTCATTGGGCGAATCGCTCTGGAACTGAAATCGGAACGCTCACTGACATTTGCCCTATCTGAAAGTCTGATAAATGCCGGAAAAATGACTAAGTCCAAAGAAAATTTTTTTTCAACTTTTTTCAATTTTACCCCCGTGGGATATATATTCTACCCACACACATTTGGAACTCTCCTGGGGTACCCTCACACATATTATTCCCTCATTTAGTGGATATTTTCACAAAAAAGTGAAATTTTCCAAAAATCCAGAAAATTGTCTGAAAACGACTAAATATCAAGGACTCATTGGGCGAATCGCTCTGGAACTGAAATCGGAACGCTCACTGACATTTCCCCTATCTGAAAGTCTGATAAACGCCGGAAAAATGACTAAGTCCAAGAAAAAAGTGTTTTCAACTTTTTTCAATTTTACCCCTGTGGGATATATATTCTACCCACACACATTTGGAACTCTCCTGGGGTACCCTCACACATATCATTCCCTCATTTAGTGGACATTTTCACAAAAAAAGTGAAATTTTCAAAAATCCAGAAAATTGTCTGAAAACGACTAAATATCAAGGACTCATTGGGCGAATCGCTCTGGAACTGAAATCGGAACGCTCACTCACATTTCCCCTATCTGAAAGTCTGATAAATGCCGGAAAAATGACTCAGTCCAAGAAAAAAAAAATTTCAACTTTTTTCAATTTTACCCCCGTGGGATATATATTCTACCCTCACACATTTGGAACTCTCCTGGGGTACCCTCACACATATTATTCCCTCATTTAGTGGATATTTTCACAAAAAAGTGAAATTTTCAAAAATCCAGAAAATTGGCTCAAAACGACTAAATATCAAGGACTCATTGGGCGAATCGCTCTGGAACTGAAATCGGAACGCTCACTGACATTTCCCCTATCTGAAAGTCTGATAAACGCCGGAAAAATGACTAAGTCCAAAAAAAAATTTTTTTCAACTTTTTTCAATTTTACCCCCGTGGGATATATATTCTACCCACACACATTTGGAACTCTCCTGGGGTACCCTCACACATATTATTCCCTCATTTCGTGGATATTTTCACAAAAAAGTGAAATTTTCAAAAAATCCAGAAAATTGGCTGAAAAAGACTAAATATCAAGGACTCATTGGGCGAATCGCTCTGGAACTGAAATCGGAATGCTCACTGACATTTCCCCTATCTGAAAGTCTGATAAACGCCGGAAAAATGACTAAGTCCAAAAAAAAAAATTTTTCAACTTTTTTCAATTTTACCCCCTTGGGATATATATTCTACCCACACACATTTGAACTCTCCTGGGGTACCCTCACACATATTATTCCCTCATTTAGTGGATATTTTCACAAAAAAGTGAAATTTTCAAAAATCCAGAAAATTGGCTGAAAACGACTAAATATCAAGGACTCATTGGGCGAATCGCTCTGGAACTGAAATCAGAATGCTCACTGACATTTCCCCTATCTGAAAGTCTGATAAACGGCGGAAAAATGACTAAGTCCAAAAAAAAATTTTTTTCAACTTTTTTCAATTTTACCCCCGTGGGATAAATATTCTACCCACACACATTTGGAACTCTCCTGGGATACCATCACACATATTATTCCCTCATTTTGTAGATATTTTCACAAAAAAGTGAAATTTTCAAAAATCCAGAAAATTGGCTCAAAACGACTAAATATCAAGGACTCATTGGGCGAATCGCTCTGGAACTTAAATCGGAACGCTCACTGACATTTGCCCTATCTGAAAGTCTGATAAACGCCGGAAAAATGACTAAGTCTAAGAAAAAAGTGTTTTCAACTTTTTTCAATTTTACCCCCGTGGGATATATATTCTACCCACTCACAATTGAAACTCTCCTGGGGTACCCTCACACATATTATTCCCTCATTTAGTGGATATTTTCACAAAAAAATTGAAATTTTCCAAAAATCCAGAAAATTGGCTGAAAACGACTAAATATCAAGGACTTATTGGGCGAATCGCTCTGGAACTGAAATCAGAATGCTTACTGAAATTTGCCCTATCTGTAAGTCTGCTAAACGCCGGAAAAATGACGAAGTCCAAAGAAAAATTTTTTTCAACTTTTTTCAATTTTACCCCCGTGAGATATATATTCTACCCACACACATTTGGAACTCTCCTGGGGTACCCTCACACATATTATTCCCTCATTTAGTGGATATTTTCACAAAAAAGTGAAATTTTCAAAAATCCAGAAAATTGGCTCAAAACGACTAAATATCAAGGACTCATTGGGCGAATCGCTCTGGAACTGAAATCGGAATGCTCACTGACATTTCCCCTATCTGAAAGTCTGATAAACGGCGGAAAAATGACTAAGTCCAAAAAAAAAATTTTTTCAACTTTTTTCAATTTTACCCCTGTGGGATATATATTCTACCCACACACATTTGGAACTCTCCTGGGGTACCCTCACACATATTATTCCCTCATTTAGTGGATATTTTCACAAAAAAGTAAAATTTTCAAAAATCCAGAAAATTGTCTGAAAACGTCTAAATATCAAGGACTCATTGGGCGAATCTCTCTGGAACTTAAATCGGAACGCACACTGACATTTGCCCTATCTGAAAGTCTGATAAACGCCGGAAAAATGACTAAGTCTAAGAAAAAAGTGTTTTCAACTTTTTTCAATTTTACCCCCGTGGGATATATATTCTACCCACACACATTTGGAACTCTCCTCATTTAGTGGATATTTTCACAAAAAAGTGAAATTTTCAAAAATCCAGAAAATTGGCTCAAAACGACTAAATATCAAGGACTCATTGGGCGAATCGCTCTGGAACTGAAATCGGAATGCTCACTGACATTTCCCCTATCTGAAAGTCTGATAAACGCCGGAAAAATGACTAAGTCCAAAAAAAAAAATTTTTCAACTTTTTTCAATTTTACCCCCTTGGGATATATATTCTACCCACACACATTTGAACTCTCCTGGGGTACCCTCACACATATTATTCCCTCATTTAGTGGATATTTTCACAAAAAAGTGAAATTTTCAAAAATACAAAATATTGGGTGAAAACGACTAAATATCAAGGACTCATTGGGCGAATCGCTCTGGAACTGAAATCGGAATGCTCTCTGACATTTCCCCTATCTGAAAGTCTGATAAACGCCGGAAAAATGACTAAGTCAAAAAAAAAAATTTTTTCAACTTTTTTCAATTTTACCCACTTGGTATATATATTCTACCCACTCACATTTGGAACTCTCCTGGGGTACCCTCACACATATTATTCCCTCATTTAGTGGATATTTTCACAAAAAAGTGAAATTTTCAAAAATCCAGAAAATTGTCTGAAAACGACTAAATATCAAGGACTCATTGGGCGAATCGCTCTGGAACTGAAATCGGAACGCTCACTCACATTTCCCCTATCTGAAAGTCTGATAAACACCGGAAAAATGACTAAGTCCAAAAAAAATTTTTTTTAAACTTTTTTTAATTTTACCCCCGTGGAATATATATTCTACCCACACACATTTGGAACTCTCCTGGGATACCCTCACACATATTATTCCCTCATTTAGTGGATATTTTCACAAAAAAGTGAAATTTTCAAAAATCCAGAAAATTGGCTCAAAACGACTAAATATCAAGGACTCATTGGGCGAATCGCTCTGTAACTGAAATCGGAACGCTCACTGACATTTCCCCTATCTGAAAGTCTGATAAACGCTGGAAAAATGACTAAGTCCAAATAAAAAATTTTTTCAACTTTTTTCAATTTTACCCCCGTGGGATATATATTCTACCCACACACATTTGGAACTCTCCTGGGGTACCCTCACACATATTATTCCCTCATTTAGTGGATATTTTCACAAAAAAGTGAAATTTTCAAAAAATCCAGAAAATTGTCTGAAAACGACTAAATATCAAGGACTCATTGGGCGAATCGATCTGGAACTAAAATCGGAACACTCACTGACATTTCCCCTATCTGAAAGTCTGATAAACGACGGAAAAATGACTCAGTCCAAGAAAAAAAAAATTTCAACTTTTTTCAATTTTACCCCCGTGGGATATATATTCTACCCACACACATTTGGAAATCTCCTGGGGTACCCTCACACATATTATTCCCTCATTTAGTGGATATTTTCACAAAAAAGTGAAATTTTCAAAAAATCAAGAAAATTTCCTGAAAACGACTAAATATCAAGGACTCATTGGGCGAATCGCTCTGGAACTGAAATCGGAACGCTCACTGACATTTCCCCTATCTGAAAGTCTGATAAACGCCGGAAAAATGACTAAGTCCAAAAAAAAAATTTTTTCAACTTTTTTCAATTTTACCCCTGTGGGATATATATTCTACCCACACACATTTGGAACTCTCCTGGGGTACCCTCACACATATTATTCCCTCATTTAGTGGATATTTTCACAACAAAGTGAAATTTTCAAAAATCCCGAAAATTGGCTGAAAACGACTAAATATCAAGGACTCATTGGGCGAATCGCTCTGGAACTGAAATCGGAACGCTCACTGACATTTCCCCTATCTGAAAGTCTGATAAACGCTGGAAAAATGACTAAGTCCAAATAAAAAATTTTTTCAACTTTTTTCAATTTTACCCCCGTGGGATATATATTCTACCCACACACATTTGGAACTCTCCTGGGGTACCCTCACACATATTATTCCCTCATTTAGTGGATATTTTCACAAAAAAGTGAAATTTTCAAAAAATCCAGAAAATTGTCTGAAAACGACTAAATATCAAGGACTCATTGGGCGAATCGATCTGGAACTAAAATCGGAACACTCACTGACATTTCCCCTATCTGAAAGTCTGATAAACGACGGAAAAATGACTCAGTCCAAGAAAAAAAAAATTTCAACTTTTTTCAATTTTACCCCCGTGGGATATATATTCTACCCACACACATTTGGAACTCTCCTGGGGTACCCTCACACATATTATTCCCTCATTTAGTGGATATTTTCACAAAAAAGTGAAATTTTCAAAAAATCAAGAAAATTTCCTGAAAACGACTAAATATCAAGGACTCATTGGGCGAATCGCTCTGGAACTGAAATCGGAACGCTCACTGACATTTCCCCTATCTGAAAGTCTGATAAACGCCGGAAAAATGACTAAGTCCAAAAAAAAAATTTTTTCAACTTTTTTCAATTTTACCCCTGTGGGATATATATTCTACCCACACACATTTGGAACTCTCCTGGGGTACCCTCACACATATTATTCCCTCATTTAGTGGATATTTTCACAACAAAGTGAAATTTTCAAAAATCCCGAAAATTGGCTGAAAACGACTAAATATCAAGGACTCATTGGGCGAATCGCTCTGGAACTGAAATCGGAACGCTCACTGACATTTCCCCTATCTGAAAGTCTGATAAACGCCGGAAAAATGACTAAGTCCAAAGAAAAATTTTTTTCAACTTTTTTTAATTTTACCCCCGTGGGATATATATTCTACCCACACACATTTGGAACTCTCCTGGGGTACCCTCACACATATTATTCCCTCATTTAGTGGATATTTTCACAAAAAAGTGAAATTTTCAAAAATCCAGAAAAATTGTCTGAAAACTACTAAATATCAAGGACTCATTGGGCGAATCGCTCTGGAACTGAAATCGGAAAGCTCACTCACATTTCCCCTATCTGAAAGTCTGATAAACGCCGGAAAAATGACTAAGTCCAAAAAAAAATTTTTTTCAATTTTACCCCCGTGGGATATATATTCTACCCACTCACATTTGGAACTCTCCTGGGGAACCCTCACACATATTATTCCCTCATTTAGTGGATATTTTCACAAAAAATTGAAATTTTCCAAAAATTCAGAAAACTGGCTGAAAACGACTAAATATCTAGGACTCATTGGGCGAATCGCTCTGGAACTGAAATCGGAACGCTCACTGACATTTCCCCTATCTGAAAGTCTGATAAACGCCGGAAAAATGACTAAGTCCAAGAAAAAAGTATTTTCAACTTTTTTCAATTTTACCCCCGTGGGATATATATTCTACCCACTCACATTTGGAACTCTCCTGGGGTACCCTCACACATATTATTCCCTCATTTAGTGGATATTTTCACAAAAAAGTGAAATTTTCCAAAAATCAAGAAAATTGGCTCAAAACGACAAAATATCAAGGACTCATTGGGTGAATCGCTCTGGAACTGAAATCGGAACGCTCACTGACATTTCCCCTATCTGAAAGTCTGATAAACGCCGGAAAAATGACTCAGTCCAAGAAAAAAAAAATTTCAACTTTTTTCAATTTTACCCCCGTGGGATATATATTCTACCCACACACATATTATTATGTGTGAGGGTACCCCAGGAACTCTCCTGGGGTACCCTCACACATATTATTCCCTCATTTAGTGGATATTTTCACAAAAAAGTGAAATTTTCAAAAATCCAAAATATTGGCTGAAAACGACTAAATATCAAGGACTCATTGGGCGAATCGCTCTGGAACTGAAATCGGAATGCTCACTGACATTTCCCCTATCTGAAAGTCTGATAAACGCCGGAAAAATGACTAAGTCCAAGAAAAAAGTGTTTTCAACTTTTTTCAACTTTACCACCGTGGGATATATATTCTACCCACTCACATTTGGAACTCTCCTGGGGTACCCTCACACATATTATTCCCTCCTTTAGTGGATATTTTTACAAAAAAGTGAAATTTTCAAAAAATCCAGAAAATTGGTTGAAAACGACTAAATATCAAGGACTCATTGGGCGAATCGCTCTGGAACTGAAATCGGAACTCTCACTGACATTTCCCCTATCTGAAAGTCTGATAAACGCCGGAAAAATGACTCAGTCCAAGAAAAAAAAAATTTCAACTTTTTTCAATTTTACCCCTGTGAGATATATATTCTACCTACACACATTTGGAACTCTCCTGGGGTACCCTCACATATATTATTCCCTCATTTAGTGGATATTTTCACAAAAAAGTGAAATTTTCAAAAAATCCAGAAAATTGGCTGAAAACGACTAAATATCAAGGACTCATTGGGCGAATCGCTCTGGAACTGAAATCGGAATGCTCACTGACATTTGCCCTATCTGAAAGTCTTATAAACGCCGGAAAAATGACTAAGTCCAAGAAAAAAGTGTTTTCAACTTTTTTCAATTTTACCCCCGTGGGATATATATTCTACCCACTCACAATTGGAACTCTCCTGGGGTACCCTCACACATATTATTCCCTCAATTAGTGGATATTTTCACAAAAAAGTGAAATTTTCAAAAATCCCGAAAATTGGCTGAAAACGACTAAATATCAAGGACTCATTGGGCGAATCGCTCTGGAACTGAAATCGGAACGCTCACTGACATTTCCCCTATCTGAAAGTCTGATAAACGCCGGAAAAATGACTAAGTCCAAAAAAAAAGTGTTTTCAACTTTTTTCAATTTTACCCCCGTGGGATATATATTCTACCCACACACATTTGGAACTCTCCTCATTTAGTGGATATTTTCACAAAAAAGTGAAATTTTCAAAAATCTAGAAAATTGGCTCAAAACGACTAAATATCAAGGACTCATTGGGCGAATCGCTTTGGAACTGAAATCGGAACGCTCACTGACATTTCCCCAATCTGAAAGTCTGATAAACGCCGGAAAAATGACTAAGTCCAAAAAAAAAAATTTTTCAACTTTTTTCAATTTTACCCCCGTGGGATATATATTCTACCCACACACATTTGGAACTCTCCTGGGGTACCCTCACACATATTATTCCCTCATTTAGTGGATATTTTCACAAAAAAGTGAAATTTTCAAAAATCCAGAAAATTGTCTGAAAACGACTAAATATCAAGGACTCATTGGGCGAATCGCTCTGGAACTGAAATCGGAACGCTCACTCACATTTCCCCTATCTGAAAGTCTGATAAACACCGGAAAAATGACTAAGTCCAAAAAAAATTTTTTTTAAACTTTTTTTAATTTTACCCCCGTGGAATATATATTCTACCCACACACATTTGGAACTCTCCTGGGATACCCTCACACATATTATTCCCTCATTTAGTGGATATTTTCACAAAAAAGTGAAATTTTCAAAAATCCAGAAAATTGGCTGAAAACGACTAAATATCAAGGACTCATTGGGCGAATCGCTCTGGAACTGAAATCGGAATGCTCACTGACATTTCCCCTATCTGAAAGTCTGATAAACGCCGGAAAAATGACTAAGTCCAAAAAAAAAAATTTTTCAACTTTTTTCAATTTTACCCCCTTGGGATATATATTCTACCCACACACATTTGAACTCTCCTGGGGTACCCTCACACATATTATTCCCTCATTTAGTGGATATTTTCACAAAAAAGTGAAATTTTCAAAAATCCAGAAAATTGGCTGAAAACGACTAAATATCAAGGACTCATTGGGCGAATCGCTCTGGAACTGAAATCAGAATGCTCACTGACATTTCCCCTATCTGAAAGTCTGATAAACGGCGGAAAAATGACTAAGTCCAAAAAAAAATTTTTTTCAACTTTTTTCAATTTTACCCCCGTGGGATAAATATTCTACCCACACACATTTGGAACTCTCCTGGGATACCATCACACATATTATTCCCTCATTTTGTAGATATTTTCACAAAAAAGTGAAATTTTCAAAAATCCAGAAAATTGGCTCAAAACGACTAAATATCAAGGACTCATTGGGCGAATCGCTCTGGAACTTAAATCGGAACGCTCACTGACATTTGCCCTATCTGAAAGTCTGATAAACGCCGGAAAAATGACTAAGTCTAAGAAAAAAGTGTTTTCAACTTTTTTCAATTTTACCCCCGTGGGATATATATTCTACCCACTCACAATTGAAACTCTCCTGGGGTACCCTCACACATATTATTCCCTCATTTAGTGGATATTTTCACAAAAAAATTGAAATTTTCCAAAAATCCAGAAAATTGGCTGAAAACGACTAAATATCAAGGACTTATTGGGCGAATCGCTCTGGAACTGAAATCAGAATGCTTACTGAAATTTGCCCTATCTGTAAGTCTGCTAAACGCCGGAAAAATGACGAAGTCCAAAGAAAAATTTTTTTCAACTTTTTTCAATTTTACCCCCGTGAGATATATATTCTACCCACACACATTTGGAACTCTCCTGGGGTACCCTCACACATATTATTCCCTCATTTAGTGGATATTTTCACAAAAAAGTGAAATTTTCAAAAATCCAGAAAATTGGCTCAAAACGACTAAATATCAAGGACTCATTGGGCGAATCGCTCTGGAACTGAAATCGGAATGCTCACTGACATTTCCCCTATCTGAAAGTCTGATAAACGGCGGAAAAATGACTAAGTCCAAAAAAAAAATTTTTTCAACTTTTTTCAATTTTACCCCTGTGGGATATATATTCTACCCACACACATTTGGAACTCTCCTGGGGTACCCTCACACATATTATTCCCTCATTTAGTGGATATTTTCACAAAAAAGTAAAATTTTCAAAAATCCAGAAAATTGTCTGAAAACGTCTAAATATCAAGGACTCATTGGGCGAATCTCTCTGGAACTTAAATCGGAACGCACACTGACATTTGCCCTATCTGAAAGTCTGATAAACGCCGGAAAAATGACTAAGTCTAAGAAAAAAGTGTTTTCAACTTTTTTCAATTTTACCCCCGTGGGATATATATTCTACCCACACACATTTGGAACTCTCCTCATTTAGTGGATATTTTCACAAAAAAGTGAAATTTTCAAAAATCCAGAAAATTGGCTCAAAACGACTAAATATCAAGGACTCATTGGGCGAATCGCTCTGGAACTGAAATCGGAATGCTCACTGACATTTCCCCTATCTGAAAGTCTGATAAACGCCGGAAAAATGACTAAGTCCAAAAAAAAAAATTTTTCAACTTTTTTCAATTTTACCCCCTTGGGATATACATTCTACCCACACACATTTGAACTCTCCTGGGGTACCCTCACACATATTATTCCCTCATTTAGTGGATATTTTCACAAAAAAGTGAAATTTTCAAAAATCCAGAAAATTGGCTGAAAACGACTAAATATCAAGGACTCATTGGGCGAATCGCTCTGGAACTGAAATCAGAATGCTCACTGACATTTCCCCTATCTGAAAGTCTGATAAACGGCGGAAAAATGACTAAGTCCAAAAAAAAATTTTTTTCAACTTTTTTCAATTTTACCCCCGTGGGATAAATATTCTACCCACACACATTTGGAACTCTCCTGGGATACCATCACACATATTATTCCCTCATTTTGTAGATATTTTCACAAAAAAGTGAAATTTTCAAAAATCCAGAAAATTGGCTCAAAACGACTAAATATCAAGGACTCATTGGGCGAATCGCTCTGGAACTTAAATCGGAACGCTCACTGACATTTGCCCTATCTGAAAGTCTGATAAACGCCGGAAAAATGACTAAGTCTAAGAAAAAAGTGTTTTCAACTTTTTTCAATTTTACCCCCGTGGGATATATATTCTACCCACTCACAATTGAAACTCTCCTGGGGTACCCTCACACATATTATTCCCTCATTTAGTGGATATTTTCACAAAAAAATTGAAATTTTCCAAAAATCCAGAAAATTGGCTGAAAACGACTAAATATCAAGGACTTATTGGGCGAATCGCTCTGGAACTGAAATCAGAATGCTTACTGAAATTTGCCCTATCTGTAAGTCTGCTAAACGCCGGAAAAATGACGAAGTCCAAAGAAAAATTTTTTTCAACTTTTTTCAATTTTACCCCCGTGAGATATATATTCTACCCACACACATTTGGAACTCTCCTGGGGTACCCTCACACATATTATTCCCTCATTTAGTGGATATTTTCACAAAAAAGTGAAATTTTCAAAAATCCAGAAAATTGGCTCAAAACGACTAAATATCAAGGACTCATTGGGCGAATCGCTCTGGAACTGAAATCGGAATGCTCACTGACATTTCCCCTATCTGAAAGTCTGATAAACGGCGGAAAAATGACTAAGTCCAAAAAAAAAATTTTTTCAACTTTTTTCAATTTTACCCCTGTGGGATATATATTCTACCCACACACATTTGGAACTCTCCTGGGGTACCCTCACACATATTATTCCCTCATTTAGTGGATATTTTCACAAAAAAGTAAAATTTTCAAAAATCCAGAAAATTGTCTGAAAACGTCTAAATATCAAGGACTCATTGGGCGAATCTCTCTGGAACTTAAATCGGAACGCACACTGACATTTGCCCTATCTGAAAGTCTGATAAACGCCGGAAAAATGACTAAGTCTAAGAAAAAAGTGTTTTCAACTTTTTTCAATTTTACCCCCGTGGGATATATATTCTACCCACACACATTTGGAACTCTCCTCATTTAGTGGATATTTTCACAAAAAAGTGAAATTTTCAAAAATCCAGAAAATTGGCTCAAAACGACTAAATATCAAGGACTCATTGGGCGAATCGCTCTGGAACTGAAATCGGAATGCTCACTGACATTTCCCCTATCTGAAAGTCTGATAAACGCCGGAAAAATGACTAAGTCCAAAAAAAAAAATTTTTCAACTTTTTTCAATTTTACCCCCTTGGGATATATATTCTACCCACACACATTTGAACTCTCCTGGGGTACCCTCACACATATTATTCCCTCATTTAGTGGATATTTTCACAAAAAAGTGAAATTTTCAAAAATCCAGAAAATTGGCTGAAAACGACTAAATATCAAGGACTCATTGGGCGAATCGCTCTGGAACTGAAATCAGAATGCTCACTGACATTTCCCCTATCTGAAAGTCTGATAAACGGCGGAAAAATGACTAAGTCCAAAAAAAAATTTTTTTCAACTTTTTTCAATTTTACCCCCGTGGGATAAATATTCTACCCACACACATTTGGAACTCTCCTGGGATACCATCACACATATTATTCCCTCATTTTGTAGATATTTTCACAAAAAAGTGAAATTTTCAAAAATCCAGAAAATTGGCTCAAAACGACTAAATATCAAGGACTCATTGGGCGAATCGCTCTGGAACTTAAATCGGAACGCTCACTGACATTTGCCCTATCTGAAAGTCTGATAAACGCCGGAAAAATGACTAAGTCTAAGAAAAAAGTGTTTTCAACTTTTTTCAATTTTACCCCCGTGGGATATATATTCTACCCACTCACAATTGAAACTCTCCTGGGGTACCCTCACACATATTATTCCCTCATTTAGTGGATATTTTCACAAAAAAATTGAAATTTTCCAAAAATCCAGAAAATTGGCTGAAAACGACTAAATATCAAGGACTTATTGGGCGAATCGCTCTGGAACTGAAATCAGAATGCTTACTGAAATTTGCCCTATCTGTAAGTCTGCTAAACGCCGGAAAAATGACGAAGTCCAAAGAAAAATTTTTTTCAACTTTTTTCAATTTTACCCCCGTGAGATATATATTCTACCCACACACATTTGGAACTCTCCTGGGGTACCCTCACACATATTATTCCCTCATTTAGTGGATATTTTCACAAAAAAGTGAAATTTTCAAAAATCCAGAAAATTGGCTCAAAACGACTAAATATCAAGGACTCATTGGGCGAATCGCTCTGGAACTGAAATCGGAATGCTCACTGACATTTCCCCTATCTGAAAGTCTGATAAACGGCGGAAAAATGACTAAGTCCAAAAAAAAAATTTTTTCAACTTTTTTCAATTTTACCCCTGTGGGATATATATTCTACCCACACACATTTGGAACTCTCCTGGGGTACCCTCACACATATTATTCCCTCATTTAGTGGATATTTTCACAAAAAAGTAAAATTTTCAAAAATCCAGAAAATTGTCTGAAAACGTCTAAATATCAAGGACTCATTGGGCGAATCTCTCTGGAACTTAAATCGGAACGCACACTGACATTTGCCCTATCTGAAAGTCTGATAAACGCCGGAAAAATGACTAAGTCTAAGAAAAAAGTGTTTTCAACTTTTTTCAATTTTACCCCCGTGGGATATATATTCTACCCACACACATTTGGAACTCTCCTCATTTAGTGGATATTTTCACAAAAAAGTGAAATTTTCAAAAATCCAGAAAATTGGCTCAAAACGACTAAATATCAAGGACTCATTGGGCGAATCGCTCTGGAACTGAAATCGGAATGCTCACTGACATTTCCCCTATCTGAAAGTCTGATAAACGCCGGAAAAATGACTAAGTCCAAAAAAAAAAATTTTTCAACTTTTTTCAATTTTACCCCCTTGGGATATATATTCTACCCACACACATTTGAACTCTCCTGGGGTACCCTCACACATATTATTCCCTCATTTAGTGGATATTTTCACAAAAAAGTGAAATTTTCAAAAATCCAGAAAATTGGCTGAAAACGACTAAATATCAAGGACTCATTGGGCGAATCGCTCTGGAACTGAAATCAGAATGCTCACTGACATTTCCCCTATCTGAAAGTCTGATAAACGGCGGAAAAATGACTAAGTCCAAAAAAAAATTTTTTTCAACTTTTTTCAATTTTACCCCCGTGGGATAAATATTCTACCCACACACATTTGGAACTCTCCTGGGATACCATCACACATATTATTCCCTCATTTTGTAGATATTTTCACAAAAAAGTGAAATTTTCAAAAATCCAGAAAATTGGCTCAAAACGACTAAATATCAAGGACTCATTGGGCGAATCGCTCTGGAACTTAAATCGGAACGCTCACTGACATTTGCCCTATCTGAAAGTCTGATAAACGCCGGAAAAATGACTAAGTCTAAGAAAAAAGTGTTTTCAACTTTTTTCAATTTTACCCCCGTGGGATATATATTCTACCCACTCACAATTGAAACTCTCCTGGGGTACCCTCACACATATTATTCCCTCATTTAGTGGATATTTTCACAAAAAAATTGAAATTTTCCAAAAATCCAGAAAATTGGCTGAAAACGACTAAATATCAAGGACTTATTGGGCGAATCGCTCTGGAACTGAAATCAGAATGCTTACTGAAATTTGCCCTATCTGTAAGTCTGCTAAACGCCGGAAAAATGACGAAGTCCAAAGAAAAATTTTTTTCAACTTTTTTCAATTTTACCCCCGTGAGATATATATTCTACCCACACACATTTGGAACTCTCCTGGGGTACCCTCACACATATTATTCCCTCATTTAGTGGATATTTTCACAAAAAAGTGAAATTTTCAAAAATCCAGAAAATTGGCTCAAAACGACTAAATATCAAGGACTCATTGGGCGAATCGCTCTGGAACTGAAATCGGAATGCTCACTGACATTTCCCCTATCTGAAAGTCTGATAAACGGCGGAAAAATGACTAAGTCCAAAAAAAAAATTTTTTCAACTTTTTTCAATTTTACCCCTGTGGGATATATATTCTACCCACACACATTTGGAACTCTCCTGGGGTACCCTCACACATATTATTCCCTCATTTAGTGGATATTTTCACAAAAAAGTAAAATTTTCAAAAATCCAGAAAATTGTCTGAAAACGTCTAAATATCAAGGACTCATTGGGCGAATCTCTCTGGAACTTAAATCGGAACGCACACTGACATTTGCCCTATCTGAAAGTCTGATAAACGCCGGAAAAATGACTAAGTCTAAGAAAAAAGTGTTTTCAACTTTTTTCAATTTTACCCCCGTGGGATATATATTCTACCCACACACATTTGGAACTCTCCTCATTTAGTGGATATTTTCACAAAAAAGTGAAATTTTCAAAAATCTAGAAAATTGGCTCAAAACGACTAAATATCAAGGACTCATTGGGCGAATCGCTTTGGAACTGAAATCGGAACGCTCACTGACATTTCCCCTATCTGAAAGTCTGATAAACGCCGGAAAAATGACTAAGTCAAAAAAAAAAATTTTTTCAACTTTTTTCAATTTTACCCACTTGGTATATATATTCTACCCACTCACATTTGGAACTCTCCTGGGGTACCCTCACACATATTATTCCCTCATTTAGTGGATATTTTCACAAAAAAGTGAAATTTTCAAAAATCCAGAAAATTGTCTGAAAACGACTAAATATCAAGGACTCATTGGGCGAATCGCTCTGGAACTGAAATCGGAACGCTCACTCACATTTCCCCTATCTGAAAGTCTGATAAACACCGGAAAAATGACTAAGTCCAAAAAAAATTTTTTTTAAACTTTTTTTAATTTTACCCCCGTGGAATATATATTCTACCCACACACATTTGGAACTCTCCTGGGATACCCTCACACATATTATTCCCTCATTTAGTGGATATTTTCACAAAAAAGTGAAATTTTCAAAAATCCAGAAAATTGGCTCAAAACGACTAAATATCAAGGACTCATTGGGCGAATCGCTCTGTAACTGAAATCGGAACGCTCACTGACATTTCCCCTATCTGAAAGTCTGATAAACGCTGGAAAAATGACTAAGTCCAAATAAAAAATTTTTTCAACTTTTTTCAATTTTACCCCCGTGGGATATATATTCTACCCACACACATTTGGAACTCTCCTGGGGTACCCTCACACATATTATTCCCTCATTTAGTGGATATTTTCACAAAAAAGTGAAATTTTCAAAAAATCCAGAAAATTGTCTGAAAACGACTAAATATCAAGGACTCATTGGGCGAATCGATCTGGAACTAAAATCGGAACACTCACTGACATTTCCCCTATCTGAAAGTCTGATAAACGACGGAAAAATGACTCAGTCCAAGAAAAAAAAAATTTCAACTTTTTTCAATTTTACCCCCGTGGGATATATATTCTACCCACACACATTTGGAAATCTCCTGGGGTACCCTCACACATATTATTCCCTCATTTAGTGGATATTTTCACAAAAAAGTGAAATTTTCAAAAAATCAAGAAAATTTCCTGAAAACGACTAAATATCAAGGACTCATTGGGCGAATCGCTCTGGAACTGAAATCGGAACGCTCACTGACATTTCCCCTATCTGAAAGTCTGATAAACGCCGGAAAAATGACTAAGTCCAAAAAAAAAATTTTTTCAACTTTTTTCAATTTTACCCCTGTGGGATATATATTCTACCCACACACATTTGGAACTCTCCTGGGGTACCCTCACACATATTATTCCCTCATTTAGTGGATATTTTCACAACAAAGTGAAATTTTCAAAAATCCCGAAAATTGGCTGAAAACGACTAAATATCAAGGACTCATTGGGCGAATCGCTCTGGAACTGAAATCGGAACGCTCACTGACATTTCCCCTATCTGAAAGTCTGATAAACGCTGGAAAAATGACTAAGTCCAAATAAAAAATTTTTTCAACTTTTTTCAATTTTACCCCCGTGGGATATATATTCTACCCACACACATTTGGAACTCTCCTGGGGTACCCTCACACATATTATTCCCTCATTTAGTGGATATTTTCACAAAAAAGTGAAATTTTCAAAAAATCCAGAAAATTGTCTGAAAACGACTAAATATCAAGGACTCATTGGGCGAATCGATCTGGAACTAAAATCGGAACACTCACTGACATTTCCCCTATCTGAAAGTCTGATAAACGACGGAAAAATGACTCAGTCCAAGAAAAAAAAAATTTCAACTTTTTTCAATTTTACCCCCGTGGGATATATATTCTACCCACACACATTTGGAACTCTCCTGGGGTACCCTCACACATATTATTCCCTCATTTAGTGGATATTTTCACAAAAAAGTGAAATTTTCAAAAAATCAAGAAAATTTCCTGAAAACGACTAAATATCAAGGACTCATTGGGCGAATCGCTCTGGAACTGAAATCGGAACGCTCACTGACATTTCCCCTATCTGAAAGTCTGATAAACGCCGGAAAAATGACTAAGTCCAAAAAAAAAATTTTTTCAACTTTTTTCAATTTTACCCCTGTGGGATATATATTCTACCCACACACATTTGGAACTCTCCTGGGGTACCCTCACACATATTATTCCCTCATTTAGTGGATATTTTCACAACAAAGTGAAATTTTCAAAAATCCCGAAAATTGGCTGAAAACGACTAAATATCAAGGACTCATTGGGCGAATCGCTCTGGAACTGAAATCGGAACGCTCACTGACATTTCCCCTATCTGAAAGTCTGATAAACGCCGGAAAAATGACTAAGTCCAAAGAAAAATTTTTTTCAACTTTTTTTAATTTTACCCCCGTGGGATATATATTCTACCCACACACATTTGGAACTCTCCTGGGGTACCCTCACACATATTATTCCCTCATTTAGTGGATATTTTCACAAAAAAGTGAAATTTTCAAAAATCCAGAAAAATTGTCTGAAAACTACTAAATATCAAGGACTCATTGGGCGAATCGCTCTGGAACTGAAATCGGAAAGCTCACTCACATTTCCCCTATCTGAAAGTCTGATAAACGCCGGAAAAATGACTAAGTCCAAAAAAAAATTTTTTTCAATTTTACCCCCGTGGGATATATATTCTACCCACTCACATTTGGAACTCTCCTGGGGAACCCTCACACATATTATTCCCTCATTTAGTGGATATTTTCACAAAAAATTGAAATTTTCCAAAAATTCAGAAAACTGGCTGAAAACGACTAAATATCTAGGACTCATTGGGCGAATCGCTCTGGAACTGAAATCGGAACGCTCACTGACATTTCCCCTATCTGAAAGTCTGATAAACGCCGGAAAAATGACTAAGTCCAAGAAAAAAGTATTTTCAACTTTTTTCAATTTTACCCCCGTGGGATATATATTCTACCCACTCACATTTGGAACTCTCCTGGGGTACCCTCACACATATTATTCCCTCATTTAGTGGATATTTTCACAAAAAAGTGAAATTTTCCAAAAATCAAGAAAATTGGCTCAAAACGACAAAATATCAAGGACTCATTGGGTGAATCGCTCTGGAACTGAAATCGGAACGCTCACTGACATTTCCCCTATCTGAAAGTCTGATAAACGCCGGAAAAATGACTCAGTCCAAGAAAAAAAAAATTTCAACTTTTTTCAATTTTACCCCCGTGGGATATATATTCTACCCACACACATATTATTATGTGTGAGGGTACCCCAGGAACTCTCCTGGGGTACCCTCACACATATTATTCCCTCATTTAGTGGATATTTTCACAAAAAAGTGAAATTTTCAAAAATCCAAAATATTGGCTGAAAACGACTAAATATCAAGGACTCATTTGGCGAATCGCTCTGGAACTGAAATCGGAATGCTCACTGACATTTCCCCTATCTGAAAGTCTGATAAACGCCGGAAAAATGACTAAGTCCAAGAAAAAAGTGTTTTCAACTTTTTTCAACTTTACCACCGTGGGATATATATTCTACCCACTCACATTTGGAACTCTCCTGGGGTACCCTCACACATATTATTCCCTCCTTTAGTGGATATTTTTACAAAAAAGTGAAATTTTCAAAAAATCCAGAAAATTGGTTGAAAACGACTAAATATCAAGGACTCATTGGGCGAATCGCTCTGGAACTGAAATCGGAACTCTCACTGACATTTCCCCTATCTGAAAGTCTGATAAACGCCGGAAAAATGACTCAGTCCAAGAAAAAAAAAATTTCAACTTTTTTCAATTTTACCCCTGTGAGATATATATTCTACCTACACACATTTGGAACTCTCCTGGGGTACCCTCACATATATTATTCCCTCATTTAGTGGATATTTTCACAAAAAAGTGAAATTTTCAAAAAATCCAGAAAATTGGCTGAAAACGACTAAATATCAAGGACTCATTGGGCGAATCGCTCTGGAACTGAAATCGGAATGCTCACTGACATTTGCCCTATCTGAAAGTCTTATAAACGCCGGAAAAATGACTAAGTCCAAGAAAAAAGTGTTTTCAACTTTTTTCAATTTTACCCCCGTGGGATATATATTCTACCCACTCACAATTGGAACTCTCCTGGGGTACCCTCACACATATTATTCCCTCATTTAGTGGATATTTTCACAAAAAAGTGAAATTTTCAAAAATCCCGAAAATTGGCTGAAAACGACTAAATATCAAGGACTCATTGGGCGAATCGCTCTGGAACTGAAATCGGAACGCTCACTGACATTTCCCCTATCTGAAAGTCTGATAAACGCCGGAAAAATGACTAAGTCCAAAAAAAAAGTGTTTTCAACTTTTTTCAATTTTACCCCCGTGGGATATATATTCTACCCACACACATTTGGAACTCTCCTCATTTAGTGGATATTTTCACAAAAAAGTGAAATTTTCAAAAATCTAGAAAATTGGCTCAAAACGACTAAATATCAAGGACTCATTGGGCGAATCGCTTTGGAACTGAAATCGGAACGCTCACTGACATTTGCCCTATCTGAAAGTCTTATAAACGCCGGAAAAATGACTAAGTCCAAGAAAAAAGTGTTTTCAACTTTTTTCAATTTTACCCCCGTGGGATATATATTCTACCCACTCACAATTGGAACTCTCCTGGGGTACCCTCACACATATTATTCCCTCATTTAGTGGATATTTTCACAAAAAAGTGAAATTTTCAAAAAATCCAGAAAATTGGCTGAAAACGACTAAATATCAAGGACTCATTGGGCGAATCGATCTGGAACTAAAATCGGAACACTCACTGACATTTCCCCTATCTGAAAGTCTGATAAACGACGGAAAAATGACTCAGTCCAAGAAAAAAAAAATTTCAACTTTTTTCAATTTGACCCCCGTGGGATATATATTCTACCCACACACATTTGGAACTCTCCTGGGGTACCCTCACACATATTATTCCCTCATTTAGTGGATATTTTCACAAAAAAGTGAAATTTTCAAAAAATCAAGAAAATTTCCTGAAAACGACTAAATATCAAGGACTCATTGGGCGAATCGCTCTGGAACTGAAATCGGAACGCTCACTGACATTTCCCCTATCTGAAAGTCTGATAAACGCCGGAAAAATGACTAAGTCCAAAAAAAAAATTTTTTCAACTTTTTTCAATTTTACCCCTGTGGGATATATATTCTACCCACACACATTTGGAACTCTCCTGGGGTACCCTCACACATATTATTCCCTCATTTAGTGGATATTTTCACAAAAAAGTAAAATTTTCAAAAATCCAGAAAATTGTCTGAAAACGACTAAATATCAAGGACTCATTGGGCGAATCGCTCTGGAACTGAAATCGGAGCGCTCACTCACATTTCCCCTATCTGAAAGTCTGATAAACGCCGGAAAAATGACTAAGTCCAAGAAAAAAGTGTTTTCAACTTTTTTCAATTTTACCCCTGTGGGATATATATTCTACCCACACACATTTGGAACTCTCCTGGGGTACCCTCACACATATTATTCCCTCATTTAGTGGATATTTTCACAAAAAAGTGAAATTTTCAAAAATCCCGAAAATTGGCTGAAAACGACTAAATATCAAGGACTCATTGGGCGAATCGCTCTGGAACTGAAATTGGAACGCTCACTGACATTTCCCCTATCTGAAAGTCTGATAAACGCCGGAAAAATGACTAAGTCCAAAAAAAAAGTGTTTTCAACTTTTTTCAATTTTACCCCCGTGGGATATATATTCTACCCACACACATTTGGAACTCTCCTGGCGTACCCTCACACATATTATTCCCTCATTTAGTGGATATTTTCACAAAAAAGTGAAATTTTCAAAAATACAAAATATTGGGTGAAAACGACTAAATATCAAGGACTCATTGGGCGAATCGCTCTGGAACTGAAATCGGAATGCTCTCTGACATTTCCCCTATCTGAAAGTCTGATAAACGCCGGAAAAATGACTAAGTCCAAAAAAAAAATTTTTTCAACTTTTTTCAATTTTACCCACTTGGTATATATATTCTACCCACTCACATTTGGAACTCTCCTGGGGTACCCTCACACATATTATTCCCTCATTTAGTGGATATTTTCACAAAAAAGTGAAATATTCAAAAATCCAGAAAATTGTCTGAAAACGACTAAATATCAAGTACTCATTGGGCGAATCGCTCTGGAACTGAAATCGGAACGCTCACTCACATTTCCCCTATCTGAAAGTCTGATAAACACCGGAAAAATGACTAAGTCCAAAAAAAATTTTTTTTTAACTTTTTTTAATTTTACCCCCGTGGAATATATATTCTACCCACACACATTTGGAACTCTCCTGGGATACCCTCACACATATTATTCCCTCATTTAGTGGATATTTTCACAAAAAAGTGAAATTTTCAAAAATCCAGAAAATTGGCTCAAAACGACTAAATATCAAGGACTCATTGGGAGAATCACTGGAACTTAAATTGGAACGCTCACTGACATTTGCCCTATCTGAAAGTCTTATAAACGCCGGAAAAATGACTAAGTCCAAGAAAAAAGTGTTTTCAACTTTTTTCAATTTTACCCCCGTGGGATATATATTCTACCCACTCACAATTGGAACTCTCCTGGGGTACCCTCACACATATTATTCCCTCATTTAGTGGATATTTTCACAAAAAAGTGAAATTTTCAAAAATCCCGAAAATTGGCTGAAAACGACTAAATATCAAGGACTCATTGGGCGAATCGCTCTGTAACTGAAATCGGAACGCTCACTGACATTTCCCCTATCTGAAAGTCTGATAAACGCTGGAAAAATGACTAAGTCCAAATAAAAAATTTTTTCAACTTTTTTCAATTTTACCCCCGTGGGATATATATTCTACTCACACACATTTGGAACTCTCCTGGGGTACCCTCACACATATTATTCCCTCATTTAGTGGATATTTTCACAAAAAAGTGAAATTTTCAAAAAATCCAGAAAATTGTCTGAAAACGACTAAATATCAAGGACTCATTGGGCGAATCGATCTGGAACTAAAATCGGAACACTCACTGACATTTCCCCTATCTGAAAGTCTGATAAACGACGGAAAAATGACTCAGTCCAAGAAAAAAAAAATTTCAACTTTTTTCAATTTTACCCCCGTGGGATATATATTCTACCCACACACATTTGGAACTCTCCTGGGGTACCCTCACACATATTATTCCCTCATTTAGTGGATATTTTCACAAAAAAGTGAAATTTTCAAAAAATCAAGAAAATTTCCTGAAAACGACTAAATATCAAGGACTCATTGGGCGAATCGCTCTGGAACTGAAATCGGAACGCTCACTGACATTTCCCCTATCTGAAAGTCTGATAAACGCCGGAAAAATGACTAAGTCCAAAAAAAAAATTTTTTCAACTTTTTTCAATTTTACCCCTGTGGGATATATATTCTACCCACACACATTTGGAACTCTCCTGGGGTACCCTCACACATATTATTCCCTCATTTAGTGGATATTTTCACAAAAAAGTAAAATTTTCAAAAATCCAGAAAATTGTCTGAAAACGACTAAATATCAAGGACTCATTGGGCGAATCGCTCTGGAACTGAAATCGGAGCGCTCACTCACATTTCCCCTATCTGAAAGTCTGATAAACGCCGGAAAAATGACTAAGTCCAAGAAAAAAGTGTTTTCAACTTTTTTCAATTTTACCCCTGTGGGATATATATTCTACCCACACACATTTGGAACTCTCCTGGGGTACCCTCACACATATTATTCCCTCATTTAGTGGATATTTTAACAAAAAAGTGAAATTTTCAAAAATCCCGAAAATTGGCTGAAAACGACTAAATATCAAGGACTCATTGGGCGAATCGCTCTGGAACTGAAATCGGAACGCTCACTGACATTTCCCCTATCTGAAAGTCTGATAAACGCCGGAAAAATGACTAAGTCCAAAGAAAAATTTTTTTCAACTTTTTTTAATTTTACCCCCGTGGGATATATATTCTACCCACACACATTTGGAACTCTCCTGGGGTACCCTCACACATATTATTCCCTCATTTAGTGGATATTTTCACAAAAAAGTGAAATTTTCAAAAATCCAAAATATTGGCTGAAAACGACTAAATATCAAGGACTCATTGGGCGAATCGCTCTGGAACTGAAATCGGAATGCTCACTGACATTTCCCCTATCTGAAAGTCTGATAAACGCCGGAAAAATGACTCAGTCCAAGAAAAAAAAAATTTCAACTTTTTTCAATTTTACCCCTGTGAGATATATATTCTACCTACACACATTTGGAACTCTCCTGGGGTACCCTCACATATATTATTCCCTCATTTAGTGGATATTTTCACAAAAAAGTGAAATTTTCAAAAAATCCAGAAAATTGGCTGAAAACGACTAAATATCAAGGACTCATTGGGCGAATCGCTCTGGAACTGAAATCGGAATGCTCACTGACATTTGACCTATCTGAAAGTCTGATAAACGCCGGAAAAATGACTAAGTCTAAGAAAAAAGTGTTTTCAACTTTTTTCAATTTTACCCCCGTGGGATATATATTCTACCCACACACATTTGGAACTCTCCTGGGGTACCCTCACACATATTATTCCCTCATTTAGTGGATATTTTCACAAAAAAGTGAAATTTTCAAAAATCCAGAAAATTGTTTGAAAACGACTAAATATCAAGGACTCATTGGGCGAATCGCTCTGGAACTGAAATCGGAACGCTCACTCACATTTCCCCTATCTGAAAGTCTGATAAACACCGGAAAAATGACTAAGTCCAAAAAAAAAATTTTTTTAATTTTACCCCCGTGGAATATATATTCTACCCACACACATTTGGAACTCTCCTGGGATACCCTCACACATATTATTCCCTCATTTAGTGGATATTTTCACAAAAAAGTGAAATTTTCAAAAATCCAGAAAATTGGCTCAAAACGACTAAATATCAAGGACTCATTGGGAGAATCACTGGAACTTAAATTGGAACGCTCACTGACATTTGCCCTATCTGAAAGTCTTATAAACGCCGGAAAAATGACTAAGTCCAAGAAAAAAGTGTTTTCAACTTTTTTCAATTTTACCCCCGTGGGATATATATTCTACCCACTCACAATTGGAACTCTCCTGGGGTACCCTCACACATATTATTCCCTCATTTAGTGGATATTTTCACAAAAAAGTGAAATTTTCAAAAATCCCGAAAATTGGCTGAAAACGACTAAATATCAAGGACTCATTGGGCGAATCGCTCTGGAACTGAAATCGGAACGCTCACTGACATTTCCCCTATCTGAAAGTCTGATAAACGACGGAAAAATGACTCAATCCAAGAAAAAAAAAATTTAAACTTTTTTCAATTTTACCCCCGTGGGATATATATTCTACCCACACACATTTGGAACTCTCCTGGGGTACCCTCACACATATTATTCCCTCATTTAGTGGATATTTTCACAAAAAAGTGAAATTTTCAAAAAATCAAGAAAATTTCCTGAAAACGACTAAATATCAAGGACTCATTGGGCGAATCGCTCTGGAACTGAAATCGGAACGCTCACTGACATTTCCCCTATCTGAAAGTCTGATAAACGCCGGAAAAATGACTAAGTCCAAAAAAAAAGTGTTTTCAACTTTTTTCAATTTTACCCCCGTGGGATATATATTCTACCCACACACATTTGGAACTCTCCTCATTTAGTGGATATTTTCACAAAAAAGTGAAATTTTCAAAAATCTAGAAAATTGGCTCAAAACGGCTAAATATCAAGGACTCATTGGGCGAATCGCTTTGGAACTGAAATCGGAACGCTCACTGACATTTCCCCAATCTGAAAGTCTGATAAACGCCGGAAAAATGACTAAGTCCAAAAAAAAAAATTTTTCAACTTTTTTCAATTTTACCCCCGTGGGATATATATTCTACCCACACACATTTGGAACTCTCCTGGGGTACCCTCACACATATTATTCCCTCATTTAGTGGATATTTTCACAAAAAAGTGAAATTTTCAAAAATCCAGAAAATTGGCTCAAAACGACTAAATATCAAGGACTCATTGGGAGAATCACTGGAACTTAAATTGGAACGCTCACTGACATTTGCCCTATCTGAAAGTCTTATAAACGCCGGAAAAATGACTAAGTCCAAGAAAAAAGTGTTTTCAACTTTTTTCAATTTTACCCCCGTGGGATATATATTCTACCCACTCACAATTGGAACTCTCCTGGGGTACCCTCACACATATTATTCCCTCATTTAGTGGATATTTTCACAAAAAAGTGAAATTTTCAAAAATCCCGAAAATTGGCTGAAAACGACTAAATATCAAGGACTCATTGGGCGAATCGCTCTGTAACTGAAATCGGAACGCTCACTGACATTTCCCCTATCTGAAAGTCTGATAAACGCCGGAAAAATGACTAAGTCCAAAAAAAAAATTTTTTCAACTTTTTTCAATTTTACCCCTGTGGGATATATATTCTACCCACACACATTTGGAACTCTCCTGGGGTACCCTCACACATATTATTCCCTCATTTAGTGGATATTTTCACAAAAAAGTAAAATTTTCAAAAATCCAGAAAATTGTCTGAAAACGACTAAATATCAAGGAATCATTGGGCGAATCGCTCTGGAACTGAAATCGGAGCGCTCACTCACATTTCCCCTATCTGAAAGTCTGATAAACGCCGGAAAAATGACTAAGTCCAAAGAAAAATTTTTTTCAACTTTTTTTAATTTTACCCCCGTGGGATATATATTCTACCCACACACATTTGGAACTCTCCTGGGGTACCCTCACACATATTATTCCCTCATTTAGTGGATATTTTCACAAAAAAGTGAAATTTTCAAAAATCCAAAATATTGGCTGAAAACGACTAAATATCAAGGACTCATTGGGCGAATCGCTCTGGAACTGAAATCGGAATGCTCACTGACATTTCCCCTATCTGAAAGTCTGATAAACGCCGGAAAAATGACTCAGTCCAAGAAAAAAAAAATTTCAACTTTTTTCAATTTTACCCCTGTGAGATATATATTCTACCTACACACATTTGGAACTCTCCTGGGGTACCCTCACATATATTATTCCCTCATTTAGTGGATATTTTCACAAAAAAGTGAAATTTTCAAAAATCCAGAAAATTGGCTCAAAACGACTAAATATCAAGGACTCATTGGGAGAATCACTGGAACTTAAATTGGAACGCTCACTGACATTTGCCCTATCTGAAAGTCTTATAAACGCCGGAAAAATGACTAAGTCCAAGAAAAAAGTGTTTTCAACTTTTTTCAATTTTACCCCCGTGGGATATATATTCTACCCACTCACAATTGGAACTCTCCTGGGGTACCCTCACACATATTATTCCCTCATTTAGTGGATATTTTCACAAAAAAGTGAAATTTTCAAAAATCCCGAAAATTGGCTGAAAACGACTAAATATCAAGGACTCATTGGGCGAATCGCTCTGGAACTGAAATCGGAACGCTCACTGACATTTCCCCTATCTGAAAGTCTGATAAACGACGGAAAAATGACTCAATCCAAGAAAAAAAAAATTTAAACTTTTTTCAATTTTACCCCCGTGGGATATATATTCTACCCACACACATTTGGAACTCTCCTGGGGTACCCTCACACATATTATTCCCTCATTTAGTGGATATTTTCACAAAAAAGTGAAATTTTCAAAAAATCAAGAAAATTTCCTGAAAACGACTAAATATCAAGGACTCATTGGGCGAATCGCTCTGGAACTGAAATCGGAACGCTCACTGACATTTCCCCTATCTGAAAGTCTGATAAACGCCGGAAAAATGACTAAGTCCAAAAAAAAAAATTTTTCAACTTTTTTCAATTTTACCCCCGTGGGATATATATTCTACCCACACACATTTGGAACTCTCCTGGGGTACCCTCACACATATTATTCCCTCATTTAGTGGATATTTTCACAAAAAAGTGAAATTTTCAAAAATCCAGAAAATTGGCTCAAAACGACTAAATATCAAGGACTCATTGGGAGAATCACTGGAACTTAAATTGGAACGCTCACTGACATTTGCCCTATCTGAAAGTCTTATAAACGCCGGAAAAATGACTAAGTCCAAGAAAAAAGTGTTTTCAACTTTTTTCAATTTTACCCCCGTGGGATATATATTCTACCCACTCACAATTGGAACTCTCCTGGGGTACCCTCACACATATTATTCCCTCATTTAGTGGATATTTTCACAAAAAAGTGAAATTTTCAAAAATCCCGAAAATTGGCTGAAAACGACTAAATATCAAGGACTCATTGGGCGAATCGCTCTGTAACTGAAATCGGAACGCTCACTGACATTTCCCCTATCTGAAAGTCTGATAAACGCCGGAAAAATGACTAAGTCCAAAAAAAAAATTTTTTCAACTTTTTTCAATTTTACCCCTGTGGGATATATATTCTACCCACACACATTTGGAACTCTCCTGGGGTACCCTCACACATATTATTCCCTCATTTAGTGGATATTTTCACAAAAAAGTAAAATTTTCAAAAATCCAGAAAATTGTCTGAAAACGACTAAATATCAAGGAATCATTGGGCGAATCGCTCTGGAACTGAAATCGGAGCGCTCACTCACATTTCCCCTATCTGAAAGTCTGATAAACGCCGGAAAAATGACTAAGTCCAAGAAAAAAGTGTTTTCAACTTTTTTCAATTTTACCCCTGTGGGATATATATTCTACCCACACACATTTGGAACTCTCCTGGGGTACCCTCACACATATTATTCCCTCATTTAGTGGATATTTTAACAAAAAAGTGAAATTTTCAAAAATCCCGAAAATTGGCTGAAAACGACTAAATATCAAGGACTCATTGGGCGAATCGCTCTGGAACTGAAATCGGAACGCTCACTGACATTTCCCCTATCTGAAAGTCTGATAAACGCCGGAAAAATGACTAAGTCCAAAGAAAAATTTTTTTCAACTTTTTTTAATTTTACCCCCGTGGGATATATATTCTACCCACACACATTTGGAACTCTCCTGGGGTACCCTCACACATATTATTCCCTCATTTAGTGGATATTTTCACAAAAAAGTGAAATTTTCAAAAATCCAAAATATTGGCTGAAAACGACTAAATATCAAGGACTCATTGGGCGAATCGCTCTGGAACTGAAATCGGAATGCTCACTGACATTTCCCCTATCTGAAAGTCTGATAAACGCCGGAAAAATGACTCAGTCCAAGAAAAAAAAAATTTCAACTTTTTTCAATTTTACCCCTGTGAGATATATATTCTACCTACACACATTTGGAACTCTCCTGGGGTACCCTCACATATATTATTCCCTCATTTAGTGGATATTTTCACAAAAAAGTGAAATTTTCAAAAAATCCAGAAAATTGGCTGAAAACGACTAAATATCAAGGACTCATTGGGCGAATCGCTCTGGAACTGAAATCGGAATGCTCACTGACATTTGACCTATCTGAAAGTCTGATAAACGCCGGAAAAATGACTAAGTCTAAGAAAAAAGTGTTTTCAACTTTTTTCAATTTTACCCCCGTGGGATATATATTCTACCCACACACATTTGGAACTCTCCTGGGGTACCCTCACACATATTATTCCCTCATTTAGTGGATATTTTCACAAAAAAGTGAAATTTTCAAAAATCCAGAAAATTGTTTGAAAACGACTAAATATCAAGGACTCATTGGGCGAATCGCTCTGGAACTGAAATCGGAACGCTCACTCACATTTCCCCTATCTGAAAGTCTGATAAACACCGGAAAAATGACTAAGTCCAAAAAAAAAATTTTTTTAATTTTACCCCCGTGGAATATATATTCTACCCACACACATTTGGAACTCTCCTGGGATACCCTCACACATATTATTCCCTCATTTAGTGGATATTTTCACAAAAAAGTGAAATTTTCAAAAATCCAGAAAATTGGCTCAAAACGACTAAATATCAAGGACTCATTGGGAGAATCACTGGAACTTAAAATGGAACGCTCACTGACATTTGCCCTATCTGAAAGTCTTATAAACGCCGGAAAAATGACTAAGTCCAAGAAAAAAGTGTTTTCAACTTTTTTCAATTTTACCCCCGTGGGATATATATTCTACCCACTCACAATTGGAACTCTCCTGGGGTACCCTCACACATATTATTCCCTCATTTAGTGGATATTTTCACAAAAAAGTGAAATTTTCAAAAATCCCGAAAATTGGCTGAAAACGACTAAATATCAAGGACTCATTGGGCGAATCGCTCTGGAACTGAAATCGGAACGCTCACTGACATTTCCCCTATCTGAAAGTCTGATAAACGACGGAAAAATGACTCAATCCAAGAAAAAAAAAATTTAAACTTTTTTCAATTTTACCCCCGTGGGATATATATTCTACCCACACACATTTGGAACTCTCCTGGGGTACCCTCACACATATTATTCCCTCATTTAGTGGATATTTTCACAAAAAAGTGAAATTTTCAAAAAATCAAGAAAATTTCCTGAAAACGACTAAATATCAAGGACTCATTGGGCGAATCGCTCTGGAACTGAAATCGGAACGCTCACTGACATTTCCCCTATCTGAAAGTCTGATAAACGCCGGAAAAATGACTAAGTCCAAAAAAAAAGTGTTTTCAACTTTTTTCAATTTTACCCCCGTGGGATATATATTCTACCCACACACATTTGGAACTCTCCTCATTTAGTGGATATTTTCACAAAAAAGTGAAATTTTCAAAAATCTAGAAAATTGGCTCAAAACGGCTAAATATCAAGGACTCATTGGGCGAATCGCTTTGGAACTGAAATCGGAACGCTCACTGACATTTCCCCAATCTGAAAGTCTGATAAACGCCGGAAAAATGACTAAGTCCAAAAAAAAAAATTTTTCAACTTTTTTCAATTTTACCCCCGTGGGATATATATTCTACCCACACACATTTGGAACTCTCCTGGGGTACCCTCACACATATTATTCCCTCATTTAGTGGATATTTTCACAAAAAAGTGAAATTTTCAAAAATCCAGAAAATTGGCTCAAAACGACTAAATATCAAGGACTCATTGGGAGAATCACTGGAACTTAAATTGGAACGCTCACTGACATTTGCCCTATCTGAAAGTCTTATAAACGCCGGAAAAATGACTAAGTCCAAGAAAAAAGTGTTTTCAACTTTTTTCAATTTTACCCCCGTGGGATATATATTCTACCCACTCACAATTGGAACTCTCCTGGGGTACCCTCACACATATTATTCCCTCATTTAGTGGATATTTTCACAAAAAAGTGAAATTTTCAAAAATCCCGAAAATTGGCTGAAAACGACTAAATATCAAGGACTCATTGGGCGAATCGCTCTGTAACTGAAATCGGAACGCTCACTGACATTTCCCCTATCTGAAAGTCTGATAAACGCTGGAAAAATGACTAAGTCCAAATAAAAAAATTTTTCAACTTTTTTCAATTTTACCCCCGTGGGATATATATTCTACCCACACACATTTGGAACTCTCCTGGGGTACCATCACACATATTATTCCCTCATTTAGTGGATATTTTCACAAAAAAGTGAAATTTTCAAAAAATCCAGAAAATTGTCTGAAAACGACTAAATATCAAGGACTCATTGGGCGAATCGATCTGGAACTAAAATCGGAACACTCACTGACATTTCCCCTATCTGAAAGTCTGATAAACGACGGAAAAATGACTCAGTCCAAGAAAAAAAAAATTTCAACTTTTTTCAATTTTACCCCCGTGGGATATATATTCTACCCACACACATTTGGAACTCTCCTAGGGTACCCTCACACATATTATTCCCTCATTTAGTGGATATTTTCACAAAAAAGTGAAATTTTCAAAAAATCAAGAAAATTTCCTGAAAACGACTAAATATCAAGGACTCATTGGGCGAATCGCTCTGGAACTGAAATCGGAACGCTCACTGACATTTCCCCTATCTGAAAGTCTGATAAACGCCGGAAAAATGACTAAGTCCAAAAAAAAAATTTTTTCAACTTTTTTCAATTTTACCCCTGTGGGATATATATTCTACCCACACACATTTGGAACTCTCCTGGGGTACCCTCACACATATTATTCCCTCATTTAGTGGATATTTTCACAAAAAAGTAAAATTTTCAAAAATCCAGAAAATTGTCTGAAAACGACTAAATATCAAGGACTCATTGGGCGAATCGCTCTGGAACTGAAATCGGAGCGCTCACTCACATTTCCCCTATCTGAAAGTCTGATAAACGCCGGAAAAATGACTAAGTCCAAGAAAAAAGTGTTTTCAACTTTTTTCAATTTTACCCCTGTGGGAAATATATTCTACCCACACACATTTGGAACTCTCCTGGGGTACCCTCACACATATTATTCCCTCATTTAGTGGATATTTTAACAAAAAAGTGAAATTTTCAAAAATCCCGAAAATTGGCTGAAAACGACTAAATATCAAGGACTCATTGGGCGAATCGCTCTGGAACTGAAATCGGAACGCTCACTGACATTTCCCCTATCTGAAAGTCTGATAAACGCCGGAATAATGACTAAGTCCAAAGAAAAATTTTTTTCAACTTTTTTTAATTTTTCCCCGTGGGATATATATTCTACCCACACACATTTGGAACTCTCCTGGGGTACCCTCACACATATTATTCCCTCATTTAGTGGATATTTTCACAAAAAAGTGAAATTTTCAAAAATCCAGAAAATTGGCTCAAAACGACTAAATATCAAGGACTCATTGGGAGAATCACTGGAACTTAAATTGGAACGCTCACTGACATTTGCCCTATCTGAAAGTCTTATAAACGCCGGAAAAATGACTAAGTCCAAGAAAAAAGTGTTTTCAACTTTTTTCAATTTTACCCCCGTGGGATATATATTCTACCCACTCACAATTGGAACTCTCCTGGGGTACCCTCACACATATTATTCCCTCATTTAGTGGATATTTTCACAAAAAAGTGAAATTTTCAAAAATCCCGAAAATTGGCTGAAAACGACTAAATATCAAGGACTCATTGGGCGAATCGCTCTGTAACTGAAATCGGAACGCTCACTGACATTTCCCCTATCTGAAAGTCTGATAAACGCTGGAAAAATGACTAAGTCCAAATAAAAAAATTTTTCAACTTTTTTCAATTTTACCCCCGTGGGATATATATTCTACCCACACACATTTGGAACTCTCCTGGGGTACCATCACACATATTATTCCCTCATTTAGTGGATATTTTCACAAAAAAGTGAAATTTTCAAAAAATCCAGAAAATTGTCTGAAAACGACTAAATATCAAGGACTCATTGGGCGAATCGATCTGGAACTAAAATCGGAACACTCACTGACATTTCCCCTATCTGAAAGTCTGATAAACGACGGAAAAATGACTCAGTCCAAGAAAAAAAAAATTTCAACTTTTTTCAATTTTACCCCCGTGGGATATATATTCTACCCACACACATTTGGAACTCTCCTAGGGTACCCTCACACATATTATTCCCTCATTTAGTGGATATTTTCACAAAAAAGTGAAATTTTCAAAAAATCAAGAAAATTTCCTGAAAACGACTAAATATCAAGGACTCATTGGGCGAATCGCTCTGGAACTGAAATCGGAACGCTCACTGACATTTCCCCTATCTGAAAGTCTGATAAACGCCGGAAAAATGACTAAGTCCAAAAAAAAAATTTTTTCAACTTTTTTCAATTTTACCCCTGTGGGATATATATTCTACCCACACACATTTGGAACTCTCCTGGGGTACCCTCACACATATTATTCCCTCATTTAGTGGATATTTTCACAAAAAAGTAAAATTTTCAAAAATCCAGAAAATTGTCTGAAAACGACTAAATATCAAGGACTCATTGGGCGAATCGCTCTGGAACTGAAATCGGAGCGCTCACTCACATTTCCCCTATCTGAAAGTCTGATAAACGCCGGAAAAATGACTAAGTCCAAGAAAAAAGTGTTTTCAACTTTTTTCAATTTTACCCCTGTGGGAAATATATTCTACCCACACACATTTGGAACTCTCCTGGGGTACCCTCACACATATTATTCCCTCATTTAGTGGATATTTTAACAAAAAAGTGAAATTTTCAAAAATCCCGAAAATTGGCTGAAAACGACTAAATATCAAGGACTCATTGGGCGAATCGCTCTGGAACTGAAATCGGAACGCTCACTGACATTTCCCCTATCTGAAAGTCTGATAAACGCCGGAATAATGACTAAGTCCAAAGAAAAATTTTTTTCAACTTTTTTTAATTTTTCCCCGTGGGATATATATTCTACCCACACACATTTGGAACTCTCCTGGGGTACCCTCACACATATTATTCCCTCATTTAGTGGATATTTTCACAAAAAAGTGAAATTTTCAAAAATCCAGAAAAATTGTCTGAAAACTACTAAATATCAAGGACTCATTGGGCGAATCGCTCTGGAACTGAAATCGGAAAGCTCACTCACATTTCCCCTATCTGAAAGTCTGATAAACGCCGGAAAAATGACTAAGTCCAAAAAAAAATTTTTTTCAATTTTACCCCCGTGGGATATATATTCTACCCACTCACATTTGGAACTCTCCTGGGGAACCCTCACACATATTATTCCCTCATTTAGTGGATATTTTCACAAAAAATTGAAATTTTCCAAAAATTCAGAAAACTGGCTGAAAACGACTAAATATCTAGGACTCATTGGGCGAATCGCTCTGGAACTGAAATCGGAACGCTCACTGACATTTCCCCTATCTGAAAGTCTGATAAACGCCGGAAAAATGACTAAGTCCAAGAAAAAAGTATTTTCAACTTTTTTCAATTTTACCCCCGTGGGATATATATTCTACCCACTCACATTTGGAACTCTCCTGGGGTACCCTCACATATATTATTCCCTCATTTAATGGATATTTTCACAAAAAAGTGAAATTTTCCAAAAATCAAGAAAATTGGCTGAAAACGACAAAATATCAAGGACTCATTGGGCGAATCGCTCTGGAACTGAAATCGGAACGCTCACTGACATTTCCCCTATCTGAAAGTCTGATAAACGCCGGAAAAATGACTCAGTCCAAGAAAAAAAAAATTTCAACTTTTTTCAATTTTACCCCCGTGGGATATATATTCTACCCACACACATTTGGAACTCTCCTGGGGTACCCTCACACATATTATTCCCTCATTTAGTGGATATTTTCACAAAAAAGTAAAATTTTCAAAAATCCAGAAAATTGTCTGAAAACGACTAAATATCAAGGACTCATTGGGCGAATCGCTCTGGAACTGAAATCGGAGCGCTCACTCACATTTCCCCTATCTGAAAGTCTGATAAACGCCGGAAAAATGACTAAGTCCAAGAAAAAAGTGTTTTCAACTTTTTTCAATTTTACCCCCGTGGGATATATATTCTACCCACTCACATTTGGAACTCTCCTGGGGTACCCTCACACATATTATTCCCTCATTTAGTGGATATTTTCACAAAAAAGTGAAATTTTCAAAAAATCCAGAAAATTGTCTGAAAACGACTAAATATCAAGGACTCATTGGGCGAATCGATCTGGAACTAAAATAGGAACACTCACTGACATTTCCCCTATCTGAAAGTCTGATAAACGCCGGAAAAATGACTCAGTCCAAGAAAAAAAAAATTTAAACTTTTTTCAATTTTACCCCTGTGGGATATATATTCTACCCACACACATTTGGAACTCTCCTGGGGTACCCTCACACATATTATTCCCTCATTTAGTGGATATTTTCACAAAAAAGTGAAATTTTCAAAAATCCCGAAAATTGGCTGAAAACGACTAAATATCAAGGACTCATTGGGCGATTCGCTCTGGAACTGAAATCGGAACGCTCACTGACATTTCCCCTATCTGAAAGTCTGATAAACGCCGGAAAAATGGCTAAGTCCAAAAAAAAATTTTTTTCAATTTTACCCCCGTGGGATATATATTCTACCCACTCACATTTGGAACTCTCCTGGGGTACCCTCACACATATTATTCCCTCATTTAGTGGATATTTTCACAAAAAAGTGAAATTTTCAAAAATCCAAAATATTGGCTGAAAACGACTAAATATCAAGGACTCATTGGGCGAATCGCTCTGGAACTGAAATCGGAATGCTCACTGACATTTCCCCTATCTGAAAGTCTGATAAACGCCGGAAAAATGACTAAGTCCAAGAAAAAAGTGTTTTCAACTTTTTTCAACTTTACCACCGTGGGATATATATTCTACCCACTCACATTTGGAACTCTCCTGGGGTACCCTCACACATATTATTCCCTCATTTAGTGGATATTTTTACAAAAAAGTGAAATTTTCAAAAAATCCAGAAAATTGGTTGAAAACGACTAAATATCAAGGACTCATTGGGCGAATCGCTCTGGAACTGAAATCGGAACGCTCACTGACATTTCCCCTATCTGAAAGTCTGATAAACGCCGGAAAAATGACTCAGTCCAAGAAAAAAAAAAATTCAACTTTTTTCAATTTTACCCCTGTGAGATATATATTCTACCTACACACATTTGGAACTCTCCTGGGGTACCCTCACATATATTATTCCCTCATTTAGTGGATATTTTCACAAAAAAGTGAAATTTTCAAAAAATCCAGAAAATTGGCTGAAAACGACTAAATATCAAGGACTCATTGGGCGAATCGCTCTGGAACTGAAATCGGAATGCTCACTGACATTTGACCTATCTGAAAATCTGATAAACGCCTGAAAAATGACTAAGTCCAAGAAAAAAGTGTTTTCAACTTTTTTCAATTTTACCCCCGTGGGATTTATATTCTACCCACTCCCAATTGGAACTCTCCTGGTGTACCCTCACACATATTATTCCCTCATTTAGTGGATATTTTCACAAAAAAGTGAAATTTTCCAAAAATCCAGAGAATTGGCTGAAAACGACTAAATATCAAGGACTCATTGGGCGAATCGCTTTGGAACTGAAATCGGAACGCTCACTGACATTTCCCCTATCTGAAAGTCTGATAAACGCCGGAAAAATGACAGTCCAAGAAAAAAGTGTTTTCAACTTTTTTCAATTTTACCCCCGTGGGATAAATATTCTACCCACACACATTTGGAACTCTCCTGGGATACCCTCACACATATTATTCCCTCATTTAGTGGATATTTTCACAAAAAAGTGAAATTTTCAAAAATCCAGAAAATTGGCTCAAAACGACTAAATATCAAGGACTCATTGGGAGAATCGCTCTGGAACTTAAATCGGAATGCTCACTGACATTTGCCCTATCTGAAAGTCTGATAAACGCCGGAAAAATGACTAAGTCCAAGAAAAAAGTGTTTTCAACTTTTTTCAATTTTACCCCCGAGGGATATATATTCTACCGACTCACAATTCTAACTCTCCTGGGGTAGCCTCACACATATTATTCCCTCATTTAGTGGATATTTTCACAAAAAAAGTGAAATTTTCCAAAAATCCAGAAAATTGGCTGAAAACGACTAAATATCAAGGACTCATTGGGCGAATCGCTCTGGAACTGAAATCGGAACGCTCACTGACATTTGCCCTATCTGAAAGTCTGATAAACGCCGGAAAAATGACGAAGTCTAAAGAAAAATTTTTTTCAACTTTTTTCAATTTTACCCCCGTGGGATATATATTCTACCCACACACATTTGGAAATCTCCTGGGGTACCCTCACACATATTATTCCCTCATTTAGTGGATATTTTCACAAAAAAGTGAAATTTTCAAAAATTCAGAAAAATTGGCTGAAAACGACTAAATATCAAGGACTCATTGGGCGAATCGCTCTGGAACTGAAATCGGAAAGATCACTCACATTTCCCCTATCTGAAAGTCTGATAAACGCCGGAAAAATGACTAAGTCCAAAAAAAAATTTTTTTCAATTTTATCCCCGTGGGATATATATTCTACCCACTCACATTTGGAACTCTCCTGGGGTACCCTCACACATATTATTCCCTCAATTAGAGGATATTTTTACAAAAAAGTGAAATTTTCAAAAAATCCAGAAAATTGGTTGAAAACGACTAAATATCAAGGACTCATTGGGCGATTCGCTCTGGAACTGAAATCGGAACGCTCACTGACATTTCCCCTATCTGAAAGTCTGATAAACGCCGGAAAAATGACTCAGTCCAAGAAAAAAAAAATTTCAACTTTTTTCAATTTTACCCCTGTGAGATATATATTCTACCTACACACATTTGGAACTCTCCTGGGGTACCCTCACATATATTATTCCCTCATTTAGTGGATATTTTCACAAAAAAGTGAAATTTTCAAAAAATCCAGAAAATTGGCTGAAAACGACTAAATATCAAGGACTCATTGGGCGAATCGCTCTGGAACTGAAATCGGAACGCTCACTGACATTTGCCCTATCTGAAAGTCTGATAAACGCCGGAAAAATGACTAAGTCTAAGAAAAAAGTGTTTTCAACTTTTTTCAATTTTACCCCCGTGGGATATATATTCTACCCACACACATTTGGAACTCTCCTGGGGTACCCTCACACATATTATTCCCTCATTTAGTGGATATTTTCACAAAAAAGTGAAATTTTCCAAAAATCCAGAGAATTGGCTGAAAACGACTAAATATCAAGGACTCATTGGGCGAATCGCTTTGGAACTGAAATCGGAACGCTCACTGACATTTCCCCTATCTGAAAGTCTGATAAACGCCGGAAAAATGACAGTCCAAGAAAAAAGTGTTTTCAACTTTTTTCAATTTTACCCCGTGGGATAAATATTCTACCCACACACATTTGGAACTCTCCTGGGATACCCTCACACATATTATTCCCTCATTTAGTGGATATTTTCACAAAAAAGTGAAATTTTCAAAAATCCAGATAATTGGCTCAAAACGACTAAATATCAAGGACTCATTGGGAGAATCGCTCTGGAACTTAAATCGGAATGCTCACTGACATTTGCCCTATCTGAAAGTCTGATAAACGCCGGAAAAATGACTAAGTCCAAGAAAAAAGTGTTTTCAACTTTTTTCAATTTTACCCCCGAGGGATATATATTCTACCCACTCACAATTCTAACTCTCCTGGGGTAGCCTCACACATATTATTCCCTCATTTAGTGGATATTTTCACAAAAAAAGTGAAATTTTCCAAAAATCCAGAAAATTGGCTGAAAACGACTAAATATCAAGGACTGATTGGGCGAATCGCTCTGAAACTGAAATCGGAACTCTCACTGACATTTGCCCTATCTGAAAGTCTGATAAACGGCGGAAAAATGACGAAGTCTATAGAAAAATTTTTTTCAACTTTTTTCAATTTTACCCCCGTGGGATAAGTATTCTACCCACACACATTTGGAACTCTCCTGGGATACCCTCACACATATTATTCCCTCATTTTGTAGATATTTTAACAAAAAAGTGAAATTTTCAAAAATCCAGAAAATTGGCTCAAAACGACTAAATATCAAGGACTCATTAGGCGAATCACTCTGGAACTTAAATCGGAACGCTCACTGACATTTGCCCTATCTGAAAGTCTGATAAACGCCGGAAAAATGACTAAGTGTGAGAAAAAAGTGTTTTCAACTTTTTTCAATTTTACCCCCGTGGGATATATATTCTACCCACACACATTTGTAACTCTTCTGGGGTAGCCTCACACATATTATTCCCTCATTTAGTGGATATTTTCAAAAAAAGTGAAATTTTCCAAAAATCCAGAAAATTGGCTGAAAACGACTAAATATCAAGGACTCATTGGGCGAATCGCTTTGGAACTGAAATCGGAACGCTCACTGACATTTCCCCTATCTGAAAGTCTGATAAACGCCGGAAAAATGACTCAGTCCAAGAAAAAAAAAATTTCAACTTTTTTCAATTTTACCCCTGTGAGATATATATTCTACCTACACACATTTGGAACTCTCCTGGGGTACCCTCACATATATTATTCCCTCATTTAGTGGATAATTTCACAAAAAAGTGAAATTTTCAAAAAATCCAGAGAATTGGCTGAAAACGACTAAATATCAAGGACTCATTGGGCGAATCGCTCTGGAACTGAAATCGGAATGCTCACTGACATTTCCCCTATCTGAAAGTCTGATAAACGCCGGAAAAATGACTAAGTGTAAGAAAAAAGTGTTTTCAACTTTTTTCAATTTTACCCCCGTGGGATATATATTCTACCCACACACATTTGTAACTCTTCTGGGGTAGCCTCACACATATTATTCCCTCATTTAGTGGATATTTTCAAAAAAAGTGAAATTTTCCAAAAATCCAGAAAATTGGCTGAAAACGACTAAATATCAAGGACTCATTGGGCGAATCGCTTTGGAACTGAAATCGGAACGCTCACTGACATTTCCCCTATCTGAAAGTCTGAGAAACGCCGGAAAAATGACTAAGTCTAAGAAAAAAGTGTTTTCAACTTTTTTCAATTTTACCCCCGTGGGATATATATTCTACCCATTCACAATTGGAACTCTCCTGGGGTACCCTCACACATATTATTCCCTCAGTTAGTGGATATTTTCACAAAAAAGTGAAATTTTCAAAAATCCAAAATATTGTCTGAAAACGACTAAATATCAAGGACTCATTGGGCGAATCGCTTTGGAACTGAAATCGGAACGCTCACTGACATTTCCCCTATCTGAAAGTCTGATAAAAGCCGGAAAAATGACAGTCCAAGAAAAAAGTGTTTTCAACTTTTTTCAATTTTACCCCGTGGGATAAATATTCTACCCACACACATTTGGAACTCTCCTGGGATACCCTCACACATATTATTCCCTCATTTAGTGGATATTTTCACAAAAAAGTGAAATTTTCAAAAATCCAGAAAATTGGCTCAAAACGACTAAATATCAAGGACTCATTGGGAGAATCGCCCTGGAACTTAAATCGGAATGCTCACTGACATTTGCCCTATCTGAAAGTCTGATAAACGCCGGAAAAATGACTAAGTCCAAGAAAAAAGTGTTTTCAACTTTTTTCAATTTTACCCCCGAGGGATATATATTCTACCCACTCACAATTCTAACTCTCCTGGGGTAGCCTCACACATATTATTCCCTCATTTAGTGGATATTTTCACAAAAAAAGTGAAATTTTCCAAAAATCCAGAAAATTGGCTGAAAACGACTAAATATCAAGGACTCATTGGGCGAATCGCTCTGAAACTGAAATTGGAACGCTCACTGACATTTGCCCTATCTGAAAGTCTGATAAACGCCGGAAGAATGACGAAGTCTAAAGAAAAATTTTTTTCAACTTTTTTCAATTTTACCCCCGTGGGATATATATTCTACCCACACACATTTGGAAATCTCCTGGGGTACCCTCACACATATTATTCACTCATTTAGTGGATATTTTCACAAAAAAGTGAAATTTTCAAAAATCTAGAAAATTGGCTGAAACCGACTAAATATCAAGGACTCATTGGGCGAATCGCTCTGGAACTGAAATCGGAATGCTCACTGACATTTCCCCTATCTGAAAGTCTGATAAACGCCGGAAAAATGACTAAGTCCAAAAAAAAAATTTTTTCAACTTTTTTCAATTTTACCCCCGTGGGATATATATTCTACCCACACACATTTGGAACTCTCCTGGGGTACCCTCACACATATTATTCCCTCATTTAGTGGATATTTTCACAAAAAAGTGAAATTTTCAAAAATCCAGAAAATTGGCTGAAAACGACTAAATATCAAGGACTCATTGGGCGAATCGCTCTGGAACTGAAATCGGAATGCTCACTGACATTTCCCCTATCTGAAAGTCTGATAAACGCCGGAAAAATGACTAAGTGTAAGAAAAAAGTGTTTTCAACTTTTTTCAATTTTACCCCCGTGGGATATATATTCTACCCACACACATTTGTAACTCTTCTGGGGTAGCCTCACACATATTATTCCCTCATTTAGTGGATATTTTCAAAAAAAGTGAAATTTTCCAAAAATCCAGAAAATTGGCTGAAAACGACTAAATATCAAGGACTCATTGGGCGAATCGCTTTGGAACTGAAATCGGAACGCTCACTGACATTTCCCCTATCTGAAAGTCTGAGAAACGCCGGAAAAATGACTAAGTCTAAGAAAAAAGTGTTTTCAACTTTTTTCAATTTTACCCCCGTGGGATATATATTCTACCCATTCACAATTGGAACTCTCCTGGGGTACCCTCACACATATTATTCCCTCAGTTAGTGGATATTTTCACAAAAAAGTGAAATTTTCAAAAATCCAAAATATTGTCTGAAAACGACTAAATATCAAGGACTCATTTTGCGAATCGCTTTGTATCTGAAATCGGAACGCTCACTGACATTTCCCCTATCTGAAAGTCTGATAAAAGCCGGAAAAATGACAGTCCAAGAAAAAAGTGTTTTCAACTTTTTTCAATTTTACCCCGTGGGATAAATATTCTACCCACACACATTTGGAACTCTCCTGGGATACCCTCACACATATTATTCCCTCATTTAGTGGATATTTTCACAAAAAAGTGAAATTTTCAAAAATCCAGAAAATTGGCTCAAAACGACTAAATATCAAGGACTCATTGGGAGAATCGCTCTGGAACTTAAATCGGAATGCTCACTGACATTTGCCCTATCTGAAAGTCTGATAAACGCCGGAAAAATGACTAAGTCCAAGAAAAAAGTGTTTTCAACTTTTTTCAATTTTACCCCCGAGGGATATATATTCTACCCACTCACAATTCTAACTCTCCTGGGGTAGCCTCACACATATTATTCCCTCATTTAGTGGATATTTTCACAAAAAAAGTGAAATTTTCCAAAAATCCAGAAAATTGGCTGAAAACGACTAAATATCAAGGACTCATTGGGCGAATCGCTCTGAAACTGAAATTGGAACGCTCACTGACATTTGCCCTATCTGAAAGTCTGATAAACGCCGGAAAAATGACGAAGTCTAAAGAAAAATTTTTTTCAACTTTTTTCAATTTTACCCCCGTGGGATATATATTCTACCCACACACATTTGGAAATCTCCTGGGGTACCCTCACACATATTATTCACTCATTTAGTGGATATTTTCACAAAAAAGTGAAATTTTCAAAAATCTAGAAAATTGGCTGAAACCGACTAAATATCAAGGACTCATTGGGCGAATCGCTCTGGAACTGAAATCGGAATGCTCACTGACATTTCCCCTATCTGAAAGTCTGATAAACGCCGGAAAAATGACTAAGTCCAAAAAAAAAATTTTTTCAACTTTTTTCAATTTTACCCCCGTGGGATATATATTCTACCCACACACATTTGGAACTCTCCTGGGGTACCCTCACACATATTATTCCCTCATTTAGTGGATATTTTCACAAAAAAGTGAAATTTTCAAAAATCCAGAAAATTGGCTGAAAACGACTAAATATCAAGGACTCATTGGGCGAATCGCTCTGGAACTGAAATCGGAATGCTCACTGACATTTGCCCTATCTGAAAGTCTGATAAACGGCGGAAAAATGACTAAGTCCAAAAAAAAATTTTTTTCAACTTTTTTCAATTTTACCCCCGTGGGATAAGTATTCTACCCACACACATTTGGAACTCTCCTGGGATACCCTCACACATATTATTCCCTCATTTTGTAGATATTTTAACAAAAAAGTGAAATTTTCAAAAATCCAGAAAATTGGCTCAAAACGACTAAATATCAAGGACTCATTAGGCGAATCACTCTGGAACTTAAATCGGAACGCTCACTGACATTTGCCCTATCTGAAAGTCTGATAAACGCCGGAAAAATGACTAAGTGTAAGAAAAAAGTGTTTTCAACTTTTTTCAATTTTACCCCCGTGGGATATATATTCTACCCACACACATTTGTAACTCTTCTGGGGTAGCCTCACACATATTATTCCCTCATTTAGTGGATATTTTCACAAAAAAGTGAAATTTTCCAAAAATCCAGAAAATTGGCTGAAAACGACTAAATATCAAGGACTCATTGGGCGAATCGCTTTGGAACTGAAATCGGAACGCTCACTGACATTTCCCCTATCTGAAAGTCTGATAAACGCCGGAAAAATGACTAAGTCTAAGAAAAAAGTGTTTTCAACTTTTTTCAATTTTACCCCCGTGGGATATATATTCTACCCACACACATTTGGAACTCTCCTGGGGTACCCTCACACATATTATTCCCTCAGTTAGTGGATATTTTCACAAAAAAGTGAAATTTTCAAAAATCCAAAATATTGGCTGAAAACGACTAAATATCAAGGACTCATTGGGCGAATCACTCTGGAACTGAAATCGGAACGCTCACTGACATTTCCCCTATCTGAAAGTCTGATAAACGCTGGAAAAATGACAGTCCAAGAAAAAAGTGTTTTCAACTTTTTTCAATTTTACCCCCGTGGGATAAATATTCTACCCACACACATTTGGAACTCTCCTGGGATACCCTCACACATATTATTCCCTCATTTAGTGGATATTTTCACAAAAAAGTGAAATTTTCAAAAATCCAGAAAATTCGCTCAAAACGACTAAATATCAAGGACTCATTGGGAGAATCGCTCTGGAACTGAAATCGGAACGCTCACTGACATTTGCCCTATCTGAAAGTCTGATAAACGCCGGAAAAATGACGAAGTCTAAAGAAAAATTTTTTTCAACTTTTTTCATTTTTACCCCCGTGGGATATATATTCTACCCACACACATTTGGAACTCTCCTGGGGTACCCTCACACATATTATTCCCTCATTTAGTGGATATTTTCACAAAAAAGTGAAATTTTCAAAAATCCAGAAAATTGGCTGAAAACGACTAAATATCAAGGACTCATTGGGCGAATCGCTCTGGAACTGAAATCGGAATGCTCACTGACATTTCCCCTATCTGAAAGTCTGATAAACGCCGGAAAAATGACTAAGTCTAAGAAAAAAGTGTTTTCAACTTTTTTCAATTTTACCCCCGTGGGAGATATATTCTACCCACACACATTTGTAACTCTTCTGGGGTAGCCTCACACATATTATTCCCTCATTTAGTGGATATTTTCAAAAAAAGTGAAATTTTCCAAAAATCCAGAAAATTGGCTGAAAACGACTAAATATCAAGGACTCATTGGGCGAATCGCTTTGGAACTGAAATCGGAATGCTCACTGACATTTCCCCTATCTGAAAGTCTGAGAAACGCCGGAAAAATGACTAAGTCTAAGAAAAAAGTGTTTTCAACTTTTTTCAATTTTACCCCCGTGGGATATATATTCTACCCATTCACAATTGGAACTCTCCTGGGGTACCCTCACACATATTATTCCCTCAGTTAGTGGATATTTTCACAAAAAAGTGAAATTTTCAAAAATCCAAAATATTGTCTGAAAACGACTAAATATCAAGGACTAATTGGGCGAATCGCTTTGGAACTGAAATCGGAACGCTCACTGACATTTCCCCTATCTGAAAGTCTGATAAAAGCCGGAAAAATGACAGTCCAAGAAAAAAGTGTTTTCAACTTTTTTCAATTTTACCCCGTGGGATAAATATTCTACCCACACACATTTGGAACTCTCCTGGGATACCCTCACACATATTATTCCCTCATTTAGTGGATATTTTCACAAAAAAGTGAAATTTTCAAAAATCCAGAAAATTGGCTCAAAACGACTAAATATCAAGGACTCATTGGGAGAATCGCTCTGGAACTTAAATCGGAATGCTCACTGACATTTGCCCTATCTGAAAGTCTGATAAATGCCGGAAAAATGACTAAGTCCAAGAAAAAAGTGTTTTCAACTTTTTTCAATTTTACCCCCGAGGGATATATATTCTACCCACTCACAATTCTAACTCTCCTGGGGTAGCCTCACACATATTATTCCCTCATTTAGTGGATATTTTCACAAAAAAAGTGAGATTTTCCAAAAATCCAGAAAATTGGCTGAAAACGACTAAATATCAAGGACTCATTGGGCGAATCGCTCTGAAACTGAAATTGGAACGCTCACTGACATTTGCCCTATCTGAAAGTCTGATAAACGCCGGAAAAATGACGAAGTCTAAAGAAAAATTTTTTTCAACTTTTTTCAATTTTACCCCCGTGGGATATATATTCTACCCACACACATTTGGAAATCTCCTGGGGTACCCTCACACATATTATTCACTCATTTAGTGGATATTTTCACAAAAAAGTGAAATTTTCAAAAATCTAGAAAATTGGCTGAAACCGACTAAATATCAAGGACTCATTGGGCGAATCGCTCTGGAACTGAAATCGGAATGCTCACTGACATTTCCGCTATCTGAAAGTCTGATAAACGCCGGAAAAATGACTAAGTCCAAAAAAAAAATTTTTTCAACTTTTTTCAATTTTACCCCCGTGGGATATATATTCTACCCACACACATTTGGAACTCTCCTGGGGTACCCTCACACATATTATTCCCTCATTTAGTGGATATTTTCACAAAAAAGTGAAATTTTCAAAAATCCAGAAAATTGGCTGAAAACGACTAAATATCAAGGACTCATTGGGCGAATCGCTCTGGAACTGAAATCGGAATGCTCACTGACATTTCCCCTATCTGAAAGTCTGATAAACGGCGGAAAAATGACTAAGTCCAAAAAAAAATTTTTTTCAACTTTTTTCAATTTTACCCCCGTGGGATAAGTATTCTACCCACACACATTTGGAACTCTCCTGGGATACAATCACACATATTATTCCCTCATTTTGTAGATATTTTAACAAAAAAGTGAAATTTTCAAAAATCAAGAAAATTGGCTCAAAACGACTAAATATCAAGGACTCATTAGGCGAATCACTCTGGAACTTAAATCGGAACGCTCACTGACATTTGCCCTATCTGAAAGTCTGATAAACGCCGGAAAAATGACTAAGTGTAAGAAAAAAGTGTTTTCAACTTTTTTCAATTTTACCCCCGTGGGATATATATTCTACCCACACACATTTGTAACTCTTCTGGGGTAGCCTCACACATATTATTCCCTCATTTAGTGGATATTTTCACAAAAAAGTGAAATTTTCCAAAAATCCAGAAAATTGGCTGAAAACGTCTAAATATCAAGGACTCATTGGGCGAATCGCTTTGGAACTGAAATCGGAACGCTCACTGACATTTCCCCTATCTGAAAGTCTGATAAACGCCGGAAAAATGACTAAGTCTAAGAAAAAAGTGTTTTCAACTTTTTTCAATTTTACCCCCGTGGGATATATATTCTACCCATTCACAATTGGAACTCTCCTGGGGTACACTCACCCTCATTTAGTGGATATTTTCACAAAAAAAGTGAAATTTTCCAAAAATCCAGAAAATTGTCTGAAAACCACTAAATATCAAGGACTCATTGGGCGAATCGCTCTGGAACTGAAATCGGAACGCTCACTGACATTTGCCCTATCTGAAAGTCTGATAAACGCCGGAAAAATGAGTAAGTCCAAGAAAAAAGTGTTTTCAACTTTTTTCAATTTTACCCCCGTGGGATATATATTCTACCCACACACATTTGGAACTCTCCTGGGGTACCCTCACACATATTATTCCCTCAGTTAGTGGATATTTTCACAAAAAAGTGAAATTTTCAAAAATCCAAAATATTGGCTGAAAACGACTAAATATCAAGGACTCATTGGGCGAATCACTCTGGAACTGAAATCGGAACGCTCACTGACATTTCCCCTATCTGAAAGTCTGATAAACGCCGGAAAAATGACAGTCCAAGAAAAAAGTGTTTTCAACTTTTTTCAATTTTACCCCCGTGGGATAAATATTCTACCCACACACATTTGGAACTCTCCTGGGATACCCTCACACATATTATTCCCTCATTTAGTGGATATTTTCACAAAAAAGTGAAATTTTCAAAAATCCAGAAAATTGGCTCAAAACGACTAAATATCAAGGACTCATTGGGAGAATCGCTCTGGAACTGAAATCGGAACGCTCACTGACATTTGCCCTATCTGAAAGTCTGATAAACGCCGGAAAAATGACGAAGTCTAAAGAAAAATTTTTTTCAACTTTTTTCATTTTTACCCCCGTGGGATATATATTCTACCCACACACATTTGGAACTCTCCTGGGGTACCCTCACACATATTATTCCCTCATTTAGTGGATATTTTCACAAAAAAGTGAAATTTTCAAAAATCCAGAAAATTGGCTGAAAACGACTAAATATCAAGGACTCAGTGGGCGAATCGCTTTGGAACTGAAATCGGAACGCTCACTGACATTTCCCCTATCTGAAAGTCTGAGAAACGCCGGAAAAATGACTGAGTCTAAGAAAAAAGTGTTTTCAACTTTTTTCAATTTTACCCCCGTGGGATATATATTCTACCCATTCACAATTGGAACTCTCCTGGGGTACCCTCACACATATTATTCCCTCAGTTAGTGGATATTTTCACAAAAAAGTGAAATTTTCAAAAATCCAAAATATTGTCTGAAAACGACTAAATATCAAGGACTCATTGGGCGAATCACTCTGGAACTGAAATCGGAATGCTCACTGACATTTGCCCTATCTGAAAGTCTGATAAACGCCGGAAAAATGACGAAGTCTAAAGAAAAATTTTTTTCAACTTTTTTCAATTTTACCCCCGTGGGATATATATTCTACCCACACACATTTGGAAATCTCCTGGGGTACCCTCACACATATTATTCCCTCATTTAGTGGATATTTTCACAAAAAAGTGAAATTTTCAAAAATCTAGAAAATTGGCTGAAAACGACTAAATATCAAGGACTCATTGGGCGAATCGCTCTGGAACTGAAATCGGAATGCTCACTGACATTTCCCCTATCTGAAAGTCTGATAAACGCCGGAAAAATGACTAAGTCCAAAAAAAAAATTTTTTCAACTTTTTTCAATTTTACCCCCGTGGGATATATATTCTACCCACACACATTTGGAACTCTCCTGGGGTACCCTCACACATATTATTCCCTCATTTAGTGGATATTTTCACAAAAAAGTGAAATTTTCAAAAATCCAGAAAATTGGCTGAAAACGACTAAATATCAAGGACTCATTGGGCGAATCGCTCTGGAACTGAAATCGGAATGCTCACTGACATTTCCCCTATCTGAAAGTCTGATAAACGGCGGAAAAATGACTAAGTCCAAAAAAAAATTTTTTTCAACTTTTTTCAATTTTACCCCCGTGGGATAAGTATTCTACCCACACACATTTGGAACTCTCCTGGGATACCCTCACACATATTATTCCCTCATTTTGTAGATATTTTAACAAAAAAGTGAAATTTTCAAAAATCCAGAAAATTGGCTCAAAACGACTAAATATCAAGGACTCATTAGGCGAATCACTCTGGAACTTAAATCGGAACGCTCACTGACATTTGCCCTATCTGAAAGTCTGATAAACGCCGGAAAAATGACTAAGTGTAAGAAAAAAGTGTTTTCAACTTTTTTCAATTTTACCCCCGTGGGATATATATTCTACCCACACACATTTGTAACTCTTCTGGGGAAGCCTCACACATATTATTCCCTCATTTAGTGGATATTTTCACAAAAAAGTGAAATTTTCCAAAAATCCAGAAAATTGGCTGAAAACGACTAAATATCAAGGACTCATTGGGCGAATCGCTTTGGAACTGAAATCGGAACGCTCACTGACATTTCCCCTATCTGAAAGTCTGATAAACGCCGGAAAAATGACTAAGTCTAAGAAAAAAGTGTTTTCAACTTTTTTCAATTTTACCCCCGTGAGATATATATTCTACCCATTCACAATTGGAACTCTCCTGGGGTACCCTCACACATATTATTCCCTCAGTTAGTGGATATTTTCACAAAAAAGTGAAATTTTCAAAAATCCAAAATATTGTCTGAAAACGACTAAATATCAAGGACTCATTGGGCGAATCGCTCTGGAACTGAAATCGGAATGCTCACTGACATTTGCCCTATCTGAAAGTCTGATAAACGCCGGAAAAATGACGAAGTCTAAAGAAAAATTTTTTTCAACTTTTTTCAATTTTACCCCCGTGGGATATATATTCTACCCACACACATTTGGAAATCTCCTGGGGTACCCTCACACATATTATTCCCTCATTTAGTGGATATTTTCACAAAAAAGTGAAATTTTCAAAAATCTAGAAAATTGGCTGAAAACGACTAAATATCAAGGACTCATTGGGCGAATCGCTCTGGAACTGAAATCGGAATGCTCACTGACATTTCCCCTATCTGAAAGTCTGATAAACGCCGGAAAAATGACTAAGTCCAAAAAAAAAATTTTTTCAACTTTTTTCAATTTTACCCCCGTGGGATATATATTCTACCCACACACATTTGTAACTCTTCTGGGGTAGCCTCACACATATTATTCCCTCATTTAGTGGATATTTTCACAAAAAAGTGAAATTTTCCAAAAATCCAGAAAATTGGCTGAAAACGACTAAATATCAAGGACTCATTGGGCGAATCGCTTTGGTACTGAAATCGAAACGCTCACTGACATTTCCCCTATCTGAAAGTCTGATAAACGCCGGAAAAATGACTAAGTCTAAGAAAAAAGTGTTTTCAACTTTTTTCAATTTTACCCCCGTGAGATATATATTCTACACATTCACAATTGGAACTCTCCTGGGGTACCCTCACCCTCATTTAGTGGATATTTTCACAAAAAAAGTGAAATTTTCCAAAAATCCAGAAAATTTTCTGAAAACCACTAAATATCAAGGACACATTGGGCGAATCGCTCTGGAACTGAAATCGGAACGCTCACTGACATTTGCCCTATCTGAAAGTCTGATAAACGCCGGAAAAATGAGTAAGTCCAAGAAAAAAGTGTTTTCAACTTTTTTCAATTTTACCCCCGTGGGATATATATTCTACCCACACACATTTGGAACTCTCCTGGGGTACCCTCACACATATTATTCCCTCATTTAGTGGATATTTTCACAAAAAAGTGAAATTTTCAAAAATCCAGAAAATTGGCTCAAAACGACTAAATATCAAGGACTCATTGGGAGAATCGCTCTGGAACTGAAATCGGAACGCTCACTGACGTTTGCCCTATCTGAAAGTCTGATAAACGCCGGAAAAATGACGAAGTCTAAAGAAAAATTTTTTTCAACTTTTTTCAATTTTACCCCCGTGGGATGTATATTCTACCCACACACATTTGGAACTCTCCTGGGGTACCCTCACACATATTATTCCCTCATTTAGTGGATATTTTCACAAAAAAGTGAAATTTTCAAAAATCCAGAAAATTGGCTGAAAACGACTAAATATCAAGGACTCATTGGGCGAATCGCTCTGGAACTGAAATCGGAATGCTCACTGACATTTCCCCTATCTGAAAGTCTGATAAACGCCGGAAAAATGACTAAGTGTAAGAAAAAAGTGTTTTCAACTTTTTACAATTTTACCCCCGTGGGATATATATTCTACCCACACACATTTGTAACTCTTCTGGGGTAGCCTCACACATATTATTCCCTCATTTTGTGGATATTTTCAAAAAAAGTGAAATTTTCCAAAAATCCAGAAAATTGGCTGAAAACGTCTAAATATCAAGGACTCATTGGGCGAATCGCTCTGGAACTGAAATCGGAATGCTCACTGACATTTGCCCTATCTGAAAGTCTGATAAACGCCGGAAAAATGACTAAGTCCAAAAAAATTTTTTTTCAATTTTACCCCCATGGGATAAATATTCTACCCACACACATTTGGAACTCTCCTGGGATACCCTCACACATATTATTCCCTCATTTAGTGGATATTTTCACAAAAAAGTGAAATTTTCAAAAATCCAGAAAATTGGTTCAAAACGACTAAATATCAAGGACTCATTGGGAGAATCGCTCTGGAACTTAAATCGGAACGCTCACTGACATTTGCCCTATCTGAAAGTCTGATAAACGCCGGAAAAATGACTAAGTCCAAGAAAAAAGTGTTTTCAACTTTTTTCAATTTTACCCCCGTGGGATATATATTCTACCCACACACATTTGGAACTCTCCTAGGGTACCCTCACACATATTATTCCCTCATTTAGTGGATATTTTCACAAAAAAAGTGAAATTTTCAAAAATCCAGAAAATTGGCTGAAAACAACTAAATAACAAGTAATCATTGGGAGAATCGCTCTGGAACTGAAAACAGAACTCTCACTGACATTTCCCCTATCTGAAAGTCTGATAAACGCCGGAAAAATGACGAAGTTTAAAGAAAAATTTTTTTCAACTTTTTTCAATTTTACCCCCGTGGGATATATATTCTACCCACACACATTTGGAACTCTCCTGGGGTACCCTCACACATATTATTCCCTCATTTAGTGGATATTTTCACAAAAATGTGAAATTTTCAAAAATCCAGAAAATTGGCTGAAAACGACTAAATATCAAGGACTCATTGGGCGAATCGCTCTGGAACTGAAATCGGAATGCTCACTGACATTTCCCCTATCTGAAAGTCTGATAAACGCCGGAAAAATGACTAAGTGTAAGAAAAAAGTGTTTTCAACTTTTTTCAATTTTACCCCCGTGGGATATATATTCTACCCACACACATTTGTAACTCTTCTGGGGTAGCCTCACACATATTATTCCCTCATTTAGTGGATATTTTCAAAAAAAGTGAAATTTTCCAAAAATCCAGAAAATTGGCTGAAAACGACTAAATATCAAGGACTCATTGGGCGAATCGCTTTGGAACTGAAATCGGAACGCTCACTGACATTTCCCCTATCTGAAAGTCTGAGAAACGCCGGAAAAATGACTAAGTCTAAGAAAAAAGTGTTTTCAACTTTTTTCAATTTTACCCCCGTGGGATATATATTCTACCCATTCACAATTGGAACTCTCCTGGGGTACCCTCACACATATTATTCCCTCAGTTAGTGGATATTTTCACAAAAAAGTGAAATTTTCAAAAATCCAAAATATTGTCTGAAAACGACTAAATATCAAGGACTCATTGGGCGAATCGCTCTGGAACTGAAATCGGAATGCTCACTGACATTTGCACTATCTGAAAGTCTGATAAACGCCGGAAAAATGACGAAGTCTAAAGAAAAATTTTTTTCAACTTTTTTCAATTTTACCCCCGTGGGATATATATTCTACCCACACACATTTGTAACTCTTCTGGGGTAGCCTCACACATATTATTCCCTCATTTAGTGGATATTTTCACAAAAAAGTGAAATTTTCCAAAAATCCAGAAAATTGGCTGAAAACGACTAAATATCAAGGACTCATTGGGCGAATCGCTTTGGAACTGAAATCGGAACGCTCACTGACATTTCCCCTATCTGAAAGTCTGATAAACGCCGGAAAAATGACTAAGTCTAAGAAAAAAGTGTTTTCAACTTTTTTCAATTTTACCCCCGTGAGATATATATTCTACCCATTCACAATTGGAACTCTCCTGGGGTACCCTCACCCTCATTTAGTGGATATTTTCACAAAAAAAGTGAAATTTTCCAAAAATCCAGAAAATTGTCTGAAAACCACTAAATATCAAGGACACATTGGGCGAATCGCTCTGAAACTGAAATCGGAACGCTCACTGACATTTGCCCTATCTGAAAGTCTGATAAACGCCGGAAAAATGAGTAAGTCCAAGAAAAAAGTGTTTTCAACTTTTTTCAATTTTACCCCCGTGGGATATATATTCTACCCACACACATTTGGAACTCTCCTGGGGTACCCTCACACATATTATTCCCTCAGTTAGTGGATATTTTCACAAAAAAGTGAAATTTTCAAAAATCCAAAATATTGGCTGAAAACGACTAAACATCAAGGACTCATTGGGCGAATGGCTCTGGAACTGAAATCGGAACGCTCACTGACATTTCCCCTATCTGAAAGTCTGATAAACGCCGGAAAAATGACAGTCCAAGAAAAAAGTGTTTTCAACTTTTTTCAATTTTACCCCCGTGGGATAAATATTCTACCCACACACATTTGGAACTCTCCTGGGATACCCTCACACATATTATTCCCTCATTTAGTGGATATTTTCACAAAAAAGTGAAATTTTCAAAAATCCAGAAAATTGGCTCAAAACGACTAAATATCAAGGACTCATTGGGAGAATCGCTCTGGAACTGAAATCGGAACGCTCACTGACGTTTGCCCTATCTGAAAGTCTGATAAACGCCGGAAAAATGACGAAGTCTAAAGAAAAATTTTTTTCAACTTTTTTCAATTTTACCCCCGTGGGATATATATTCTACCCACACACATTTGGAACTCTCCTGGGGTACCCTCACACATATTATTCCCTCATTTAGTGGATATTTTCACAAAAAAGTGAAATTTTCAAAAATCCAGAAAATTGGCTGAAAACGACTAAATATCAAGGACTCATTGGGCGAATCGCTCTGGAACTGAAATCGGAATGCTCACTGACATTTCCCCTATCTGAAAGTCTGATAAACGCCGGAAAAATGACTAAGTGTAAGAAAAAAGTGTTTTCAACTTTTTACAATTTTACCCCCGTGGGATATATATTCTACCCACACACATTTGTAGCTCTTCTGGGGTAGCCTCACACATATTATTCCCTCATTTTGTGGATATTTTCAAAAAAAGTGAAATTTTCCAAAAATCCAGAAAATTGGCTGAAAACGACTAAATATCAAGGACTCATTGGGCGAATCGCTCTGGAACTGAAATCGGAATGCTCACTGACATTTGCCCTATCTGAAAGTCTGATAAACGCCGGAAAAATGACTAAGTCCAAAAAAATTTTTTATCAATTTTACCCCCATGGGATAAATATTCTACCCACACACATTTGGAACTCTCCTGGGATACCCTCACACATATTATTCCCTCATTTAGTGGATATTTTCACAAAAAAGTGAAATTTTCAAAAATCCAGAAAATTGTCTCAAAACGACTAAATATCAAGGACTCATTGGGAGAATCGCTCTGGAACTTAAATCGGAACGCTCACTGACATTTGCCCTATCTGAAAGTCTGATAAACGCCGGAAAAATGACTAAGTCCAAGAAAAAAGTGTTTTCAACTTTTCTCAATTTTACCCCCGTGGGATATATATTCTACCCACACACATTTGGAACTCTCCTAGGGTACCCTCACACATATTATTCCCTCATTTAGTGGATATTTTCACAAAAAAAGTGAAATTTTCAAAAATCCAGAAAATTGGCTGAAAACAACTAAATAACAAGTAATCATTGGGAGAATCGCTCTGGAACTGAAAACAGAACTCTCACTGACATTTCCCCTATCTGAAAGTCTGATAAACGCCGGAAAAATGACGAAGTTTAAAGAAAAATTTTTTTCAACTTTTTTCAATTTTACCCCCGTGGGATATATATTCTACCCACACACATTTGGAACTCTCCTGGGGTACCCTCACACATATTATTCCCTCATTTAGTGGATATTTTCACAAAAAAGTGAAATTTTCAAAAATCCAGAAAATTGGCTGAAAACGACTAAATATCAAGGACTCATTGGGCGAATCGCTCTGGAACTGAAATCGGAATGCTCACTGACATTTCCCCTATCTGAAAGTCTGATAAACGCCGGAAAAATGACTAAGTGTAAGAAAAAAGTGTTTTCAACTTTTTTCAATTTTACCCCCGTGGGATATATATTCTACCCACACACATTTGTAACTCTTCTGGGGTAGCCTCACACATATTATTCCCTCATTTAGTGGATAATTTCACAAAAAAGTGAAATTTTCCAAAAATCCAGAAAATTGGCTGAAAACGACTAAATATCAAGGACTCATTGGGCGAATCGCTTTGGAACTGAAATCGGAACGCTCACTGACATTTCCCCTATCTGAAAGTCTGATAAACGCCGGAAAAATGACTAAGTCTAAGAAAAAAGTGTTTTCAACTTTTTTCAATTTTACCCCCGTGAGATATATATTCTACCCATTCACAATTGGAACTCTCCTGGGGTACCCTCACCCTCATTTAGTGGATATTTTCACAAAAAAAGTGAAATTTTCCAAAAATCCAGAAAATTGTCTGAAAACCACTAAATATCAAGGACACATTGGGCGAATCGCTCTGGAACTGAAATCGGAACGCTCACTGACATTTGCCCTATCTGAAAGTCTGATAAACGCCGGAAAAATGAGTAAGTCCAAGAAAAAAGTGTTTTCAACTTTTTTCAATTTTACCCCCGTGGGATATATATTCTACCCACACACATTTGGAACTCTCCTGGGGTACCCTCACACATATTATTCCCTCAGTTAGTGGATATTTTCACAAAAAAGTGAAATTTTCAAAAATCCAAATTATTGGCTGAAAACGACTAAACATCAAGGACTCATTGGGCGAATGGCTCTGGAACTGAAATCGGAACGCTCACTGACATTTCCCCTATCTGAAAGTCTGATAAACGCTGGAAAAATGACAGTCCAAGAAAAAAGTGTTTTCAACTTTTTTCAATTTTACCCCCGTGGGATAAATATTCTACCCACACACATTTGGAACTCTCCTGGGATACCCTCACACATATTATTCCCTCAGTTAGTGGATATTTTCACAAAAAAGTGAAATTTTCAAAAATCCAAAATATTGTCTGAAAACGACTAAATATCAAGGACTCATTGGGCGAATCGCTCTGGAACTGAAATCGGAATGCTCACTGACATTTGCCCTATCTGAAAGTCTGATAAACGCCGGAAAAATGACGAAGTCTAAAGAAAAATTTTTTTCAACTTTTTTCAATTTTACCCCCGTGGGATATATATTCTACCCACACACATTTGGAAATCTCCTGGGGTACCCTCACACATATTATTCCCTCATTTAGTGGATATTTTCACAAAAAAGTGAAATTTTCAAAAATCTAGAAAATTGGCTGAAAACGACTAAATATCAAGGACTCATTGGGCGAATCGCTCTGGAACTGAAATCGGAATGCTCACTGACATTTCCCCTATCTGAAAGTCTGATAAACGCCGGAAAAATGACTAAGTCCAAAAAAAAAATTTTTTCAACTTTTTTCAATTTTACCCCCGTGGGATATATATTCTACCCACACACATTTGGAACTCTCCTGGGGTACCCTCACACATATTATTCCCTCATTTAGTGGATATTTTCACAAAAAAGTGAAATTTTCAAAAATCCAGAAAATTGGCTGAAAACGACTAAATATCAAGGACTCATTGGGCGAATCGCTCTGGAACTGAAATCGGAATGCTCACTGACATTTCCCCTATCTGAAAGTCTGATAAACGCCGGAAAAATGACTAAGTCCAAAAAAAAAATTTTTTCAACTTTTTTCAATTTTACCCCCGTGGGATATATATTCTACCCACACACATTTGGAACTCTCCTGGGATACCCTCACACATATTATTCCCTCATTTTGTAGATATTTTAACAAAAAAGTGAAATTTTCAAAAATCCAGAAAATTGGCTCAAAACGACTAAATATCAAGGACTCATTAGGCGAATCACTCTGGAACTTAAATCGGAACGCTCACTGACATTTGCCCTATCTGAAAGTCTGATAAACGCCGGAAAAATGAGTAAGTCCAAGAAAAAAGTGTTTTCAACTTTTTTCAATTTTACCCCCGTGGGATATATATTCTACCCACACACATTTGGAACTCTCCTGGGGTACCCTCACACATATTATTCCCTCAGTTAGTGGATATTTTCACAAAAAAGTGAAATTTTCAAAAATCCAAAATATTGGCTGAAAACGACTAAATATCAAGGACTCATTGGGCGAATGGCTCTGGAACTGAAATCGGAACGCTCACTGACATTTCCCCTATCTGAAAGTCTGATAAACGCCGGAAAAATGACAGTCCAAGAAAAAAGTGTTTTCAACTTTTTTCAATTTTACCCCCGTGGGATAAATATTCTACCCACACACATTTGGAACTCTCCTGGGATACCCTCACACATATTATTCCCTCATTTAGTGGATATTTTCACAAAAAAGTGAAATTTTCAAAAATCCAGAAAATTGGCTCAAAACGACTAAATATCAAGGACTCATTGGGAGAATCGCTCTGGAACTGAAATCGGAACGCTCACTGACGTTTGCCCTATCTGAAAGTCTGATAAACGCCGGAAAAATGACGAAGTCTAAAGAAAATTTTTTTTCAACTTTTTTCAATTTTACCCCCGTGGGATATATATTCTACCCACACACATTTGGAACTCTCCTGGGGTACCCTCACACATATTATTCCCTCATTTAGTGGATATTTTCACAAAAAAGTGAAATTTTCAAAAATCCAGAAAATTGGCTGAAAACGACTAAATATCAAGGACTCATTGGGCGAATCGCTCTGGAACTGAAATCGGAATGCTCACTGACATTTCCCCTATCTGAAAGTCTGATAAACGCCGGAAAAATGACTAAGTGTAAGAAAAAAGTGTTTTCAACTTTTTACAATTTTACCCCCGTGGGATATATATTCTACCCACACACATTTGTAACTCTTCTGGGGTAGCCTCACACATATTATTCCCTCATTTTGTGGATATTTTCAAAAAAAGTGAAATTTTCCAAAAATCCAGAAAATTGGCTGAAAACGACTAAATATCAAGGACTCATTGGGCGAATCGCTCTGGAACTGAAATCGGAATGCTCACTGACATTTGCCCTATCTGAAAGTCTGATAAACGCCGGAAAAATGACTAAGTCCAAAAAAATTTTTTTTCAATTTTACCCCCATGGGATAAATATTCTACCCACACACATTTGGAACTCTCCTGGGATACCCTCACACATATTATTCCCTCATTTAGTGGATATTTTCACAAAAAAGTGAAATTTTCAAAAATCCAGAAAATTGGCTCAAAACGACTAAATATCAAGGACTCATTGGGAGAATCGCTCTGGAACTTAAATCGGAACGCTCACTGACATTTGCCCTATCTGAAAGTCTGATAAACGCCGGAAAAATGACTAAGTCCAAGAAAAAAGTGTTTTCAACTTTTTTCAATTTTACCCCCGTGGGATATATATTCTACCCACACACATTTGGAACTCTCCTAGGGTACCCTCACACATATTATTCCCTCATTTAGTGGATATTTTCACAAAAAAAGTGAAATTTTCAAAAATCCAGAAAATTGGCTGAAAACAACTAAATAACAAGTAATCATTGGGAGAATCGCTCTGGAACTGAAAACAGAACTCTCACTGACATTTCCCCTATCTGAAAGTCTGATAAACGCCGGAAAAATGACGAAGTCTAAAGAAAAATTTTTTTCAACTTTTTTCAATTTTACCCCCGTGGGATATATATTCTACCCACACACATTTGTAACTCTTCTGGGGTAGCCTCACACATATTATTCCCTCATTTAGTGGATATTTTCAAAAAAAGTGAAATTTTCCAAAAATCCAGAAAATTGGCTGAAAACGACTAAATATCAAGGACTCATTGGGCGAATCGCTGTGGAACTGAAATCGGAACGCTCACTGACATTTCCCCTATCTGAAAGTCTGAGAAACGCCGGAAAAATGACTAAGTCTAAGAAAAAAGTGTTTTCAACTTTTTTCAATTTTACCCCCGTGGGATATATATTCTACCCATTCACAATTGGAACTCTCCTGGGGTACCCTCACACATATTATTCCCTCAGTTAGTGGATATTTTCACAAAAAAGTGAAATTTTCAAAAATCCAAAATATTGTCTGAAAACGACTAAATATCAAGGACTCATTGGGCGAATCGCTCTGGAACTGAAATCGGAATGCTCACTGACATTTGCCCTATCTGAAAGTCTGATAAACGCCGGAAAAATGACGAAGTCTAAAGAAAAATTTTTTTCAACTTTTTTCAATTTTACCCCCGTGGGATATATATTCTACCCACACACATTTGGAAATCTCCTGGGGTACCCTCACACATATTATTCCCTCATTTAGTGGATATTTTCACAAAAAAGTGAAATTTTCAAAAATCTAGAAAATTGGCTGAAAACGACTAAATATCAAGGACTCATTGGGCGAATCGCTCTGGAACTGAAATCGGAATGCTCACTGACATTTCCCCTATCTGAAAGTCTGATAAACGCCGGAAAAATGACTAAGTCCAAAAAAAAAATTTTTTCAACTTTTTTCAATTTTACCCCCGTGGGATATATATTCTACCCACACACATTTGGAACTCTCCTGGGGTACCCTCACACATATTATTCCCTCATTTAGTGGATATTTTCACAAAAAAGTGAAATTTTCAAAAATCCAGAAAATTGGCTGAAAACGACTAAATATCAAGGACTCATTGGGCGAATCGCTCTGGAACTGAAATCGGAATGCTCACTGACATTTCCCCTATCTGAAAGTTTGATAAACGCCGGAAAAATGACTAAGTGTAAGAAAAAAGTGTTTTCAACTTTTTTCAATTTTACCCCCGTGGGATATATATTCTACCCACACACATTTGTAACTCTTCTGGGGTAGCCTCACACATATTATTCCCTCATTTAGTGGATATTTTCACAAAAAAGTGAAATTTTCAAAAATCCAGAAAATTGGCTCAAAACGACAAAATATCAAGGACTCATTGGGCGAATCGCTTTGGAACTGAAATCGGAACGCTCACTGACATTTCCCCTATCTGAAAGTCTGATAAACGCCGGAAAAATGACTAAGTCTAAGAAAAAAGTGTTTTCAACTTTTTTCAATTTTACCCCCGTGGGATATATATTCTACCCATTCACAATTGGAACTCTCCTGGGGTACCCTCACCCTCATTTAGTGGATATTTTCACAAAAAAAGTGAAATTTTCCAAAAATCCAGAAAATTGTCTGAAAACCACTAAATATCAAGGACTCATTGGGCGAATCGCTCTGGAACTGAAATCGGAACGCTCACTGACATTTCCCCTATCTGAAAGTCTGATAAACGCCGGAAAAATGACAGTCCAAGAAAAAAGTGTTTTCAACTTTTTTCAATTTTACCCCCGTGGGATAAATATTCTACCCACACACATTTGGAACTTTCCTGGGATACCCTCACACATATTATTCCCTCATTTAGTGGATATTTTCACAAAAAAGTGAAATTTTCAAAAATCCAGAAAATTGGCTCAAAACGACTAAATATCAAGGACTCATTGGGAGAATCGCTCTGGAACTGAAATCGGAACGCTCACTGACATTTGCCCTATCTGAAAGTCTGATAAACGCCGGAAAAATGACGAAGTCTAAAGAAAAATTTTTTTCAACTTTTTTCAATTTTACCCCCGTGGGATATATATTCTACCCACACACATTTGGAACTCTCCTGGGGTACCCTCACACATATTATTCCCTCATTTAGTGGATATTTTCACAAAAAAGTGAAATTTTCAAAAATCCAGAAATTTGGCTGAAAACGACTAAATATCAAGGACTCATTGGGCGAATCGCTCTGGAACTGAAATCGGAATGCTCACTGACATTTCCCCTATCTGAAAGTCTGATAAACGCCGGAAAAATGACTAAGTGTAAGAAAAAAGTGTTTTCAACTTTTTTCAATTTTACCCCCGTGGGATATATATTCTACCCACACACATTTGTAACTCTTCTGGGGTAGCCTCACACATATTATTCCCTCATTTAGTGGATATTTTCACAAAAAAGTGAAATTTTCAAAAATCCAGAAAATTGGCTGAAAACGACTAAATATCAAGGACTCATTGGGCGAATCGCTCTGGAACTGAAATCGGAATGCTCACTGACATTTCCCCTATCTGAAAGTTTGATAAACGGCGGAAAAATGACTAAGTCCAAAAAAAAATTTTTTTCAACTTTTTTCAATTTTACCCCCGTGGGATAAGTATTCTACCCACACACATTTGGAACTCTCCTGGGATACCCTCACACATATTATTCCCTCATTTAGTGGATATTTTCACAAAAAAGTGAAATTTTCAAAAATCCAGAAAATTGGCTGAAAACGACTAAATATCAAGGAGTCATTGGGCGAATCGCTCTGGAACTTAAATCGGAACGCTCACTGACATTTCCCCTATCTGAAAGTCTGATAAACGGCGGAAAAATGACAGTCCAAAAAAAAAATTTTTTAAACTTTTTTCAATTTTACCCCCGTGGGATATATATTCTACCCACACACATTTGGAACTCTCCTGGGGTACCCTCACACATATTATTCTCTCATTTAGTGGATATTTTCACAAAAAAGTGAAATTTTCAAAAATCCAGAAAATTGGCTGAAAACGACTAAATATCAAGGAGTCATTGGGCGAATCGCTCTGGAACTGAAATCGGAATGCTCACTGACATTTCCCCTATCTGAAAGTCTGATAAACGCCGGAAAAATGACTAAGTGTAAAAAAAAAGTGTTTTCAACTTTTTTCAATTTTACCCCCGTGGGATATATATTCTACCCACACACATTTGTAACTCTTCTGGGGTAGCCTCACACATATTATTCCCTCATTTAGTGGATATTTTCACAAAAAAGTGAAATTTTCAAAAATCCAGAAAATTGGCTCAAAACGACTAAATATCAAGGACTCATTGGGCGAATCGCTTTGGAACTGAAATCGGAACGCTCACTGACATTTCCCCTATCTGAAAGTCTGATAAACGCCGGAAAAATGACTAAGTCTAAGAAAAAAGTGTTTTCAACTTTTTTCAATTTTACCCCCGTGGGATATATATTCTACCCATTCACAATTGGAACTCTCCTGGGGTACCCTCACCCTCATTTAGTGGATATTTTCACAAAAAAAGTGAAATTTTCCAAAAATCCAGAAAATTGTCTGAAAACCACTAAATATCAAGGACTCATTGGGCGAATCGCTCTGGAACTGAAATCGGAACGCTCACTGACATTTGCCCTATCTGAAAGTCTGATAAACGCCGGAAAAATGAGTAAGTCCAAGAAAAAAGTGTTTTCAACTTTTTTCAATTTTACCCCCGTGGGATATATATTCTACCCACACACATTTGGAACTCTCCTGGGGTACCCTCACACATATTATTCCCTCAGTTAGTGGATATTTTCACAAAAAAGTGAAATTTTCAAAAATCCAAAATATTGGCTGAAAACGACTAAATATCAAGGACTCATTGGGCGAATCGCTCTGGAACTGAAATCGGAACGCTCACTGACATTTCCCCTATCTGAAAGTCTGATAAACGCCGGAAAAATGACAGTCCAAGAAAAAAGTGTTTTCAACTTTTTTCAATTTTACCCCCGTGGGATAAATATTCTACCCACACACATTTGGAACTCTCCTGGGATACCCTCACACATATTATTCCCTCATTTAGTGGATATTTTCACAAAAAAGTGAAATTTTCAAAAATCCAGAAAATTGGCTCAAAACGACTAAATATCAAGGACTCATTGGGAGAATCGCTCTGGAACTGAAATCGGAACGCTCACTGACATTTGCCCTATCTGAAAGTCTGATAAACGCCGGAAAAATGACGAAGTCTAAAGAAAAATTTTTTTCAACTTTTTTCAATTTTACCCCCGTGGGATATATATTCTACCCACACACATTTGGAACTCTCCTGGGGTACCCTCACACATATTATTCCCTCATTTAGTGGATATTTTCACAAAAAAGTGAAATTTTCAAAAATCCAGAAAATTGGCTGAAAACGACTAAATATCAAGGACTCATTGGGCGAATCGCTCTGGAACTGAAATCGGAATGCTCACTGACATTTCCCCTATCTGAAAGTCTGATAAACGCCGGAAAAATGACTAAGTGTAAGAAAAAAGTGTTTTCAACTTTTTTCAATTTTACCCCCGTGGGATATATATTCTACCCACACACATTTGTAACTCTTCTGGGGTAGCCTCACACATATTATTCCCTCATTTAGTGGATATTTTCAAAAAAAGTGAAATTTTCCAAAAATCCAGAAAATTGGCTGAAAACGACTAAATATCAAGGACTCATTGGGCGAATCGCTCTGGAACTGAAATCGGAATGCTCACTGACATTTGCCCTATGTGAAAGTCTGATAAACGCCGGAAAAATGACTAAGTCCAAAAAAAATTTTTTTCAATTTTACCCCCATGGGATAAATATTCTACCCACACACATTTGGAACTCTCCTGGGATACCCTCACACATATTATTCCCTCATTTAGTGGATATTTTCACAGAAAAGTGAAATTTTCAAAAATCCAGAAAATTGGCTGAAAACAACTAAATAACAAGTACTCATTGGGAGAATCGCTCTGGAACTGAAAACAGAACTCTCACTGACATTTCCCCTATCTGAAAGTCTGATAAACGCCGAAAAAATGACTAAGTCCAGAAAAAAAAATTTTTCAACTTTTTTCAATTTTACCCCTGTGGAATATATATTCTACCCACACACATTTGGAACTCTCCTGGGGTACCCTTCACACATATTATTCCCTCATTTAGTGGATATTTTCACAAAAAAGTGAAATTTTCAAAAATCCAGAAAATTGGCTGAAAACGACTAAATATCAAGGACTCATTGGGCGAATCGCTCTGGAACTGAAATCGGAATGCTCACTGACATTTCCCCTATCTGAAAGTCTGATAAACGGCGGAAAAATGACAGTCCAAAAAAAAAATTTTTTTAACTTTTTTCAATTTTACCCCCGTGGGATATATATTCTACCCACACACATTTGGAACTCTCCTGGGGTACCCTCACACATATTATTCTCTCATTTAGTGGATATTTTCACAAAAAAGTGAAATTTTCAAAAATCCAGAAAATTGGCTGAAAACGACTAAATATCAAGGAGTCATTGGGCGAATCGCTCTGGAACTGAAATCGGAATGCTCACTGACATTTCCCCTATCTGAAAGTCTGATAAACGCCGGAAAAATGACTAAGTCCAAAAAAATATTTTTTTCAACTTTTTTTAATTTTACCCCCGAGAGATATATATTCTACCCACACACATTTGGAACTCTCCTGGGGTACCCTCACACATATTATTCCCTCATTTAGTGGATATTTTCACAAAAAAGTGAAATTTTCAAAAATCCAGAAAATTGGCTGAAAACGACTAAATATCAAGGACTCATTGGGCGAATCGCTCTGGAACTGAAATCGGAACGCTCACTGACATTTCCCCTATCTGAAAGTCTGATAAACGCCGGAAAAATGACTAAGTCCAAAAAAAAAAAATTTTTAAACTTTTTTCAATTTTACCCCCGTGGGATATATATTCTACCCACTCACATTTGGAACTCTCCTGGGGTACCCTCACACATATTATTACCTCATTTAGTGGAAATTTTCACAAAAAAGTGAAATTTTCAAAAATCCAGAAAATTGGCTGAAAACTACTAAATATCAAGGACTCATTGGGCGAATCGCTCTGGAACTGAAATCGGAATGCTCACTGACATTTGCCCTATCTGAAAGTCTGATAAACGCCGGAAAAATGACTAAGTCCAAAAAAAAATTTTTTTTTACTTTTTTCAATCTTACCCCCGTGGAATATATATTCTACCCACACACATTTGGAACTTTCCTGGGGTACCCTCACACATATTATTCCCTCATTTAGTGGATATTTTCACAAAAAAGTGAAATTTTCAAAAATCCAGAAAATTGGCTGAAAACGACTAAATATCAAGGAGTCATTGGGCGAATCGCTCTGGAACTTAAATCGGAACGCTCACTGACATTTCCCCTATCTGAAAGTCTGATAAACGCCGGAAAAATGACAGTCCAAAAAAAAAATTTTTTAAACTTTTTTCAATTTTACCCCCGTGGGATATATATTCTACCCATTCACAATTGGAACTCTCCTGGGGTACCCTCACCCTCATTTAGTGGATATTTTCACAAAAAAAGTGAAATTTTCCAAAAATCCAGAAAATTGTCTGAAAACCACTAAATATCAAGGACTCATTGGGCGAATCGCTCTGGAACTGAAATCGGAACGCTCACTGACATTTGCCCTATCTGAAAGTCTGATAAACGCCGGAAAAATGAGTAAGTCCAAGAAAAAAGTGTTTTCAACTTTTTTCAATTTTACCCCCGTGGGATATATATTCTACCCACACACATTTGGAACTCTCCTGGGGTACCCTCACACATATTATTCCCTCAGTTAGTGGATATTTTCACAAAAAAGTGAAATTTTCAAAAATCCAAAATATTGGCTGAAAACGACTAAATATCAAGGACTCATTGGGCGAATCGCTCTGGAACTGAAATCGGAACGCTCACTGACATTTCCCCTATCTGAAAGTCTGATAAACGCCGGAAAAATGACAGTCCAAGAAAAAAGTGTTTTCAACTTTTTTCAATTTTACCCCCGTGGGATAAATATTCTACCCACACACATTTGGAACTCTCCTGGGATACCCTCACACATATTATTCCCTCATTTAGTGGATATTTTCACAAAAAAGTGAAATTTTCAAAAATCCAGAAAATTGGCTCAAAACGACTAAATATCAAGGACTCATTGGGAGAATCGCTCTGGAACTGAAATCGGAACGCTCACTGACATTTGCCCTATCTGAAAGTCTGATAAACGCCGGAAAAATGACGAAGTCTAAAGAAAAATTTTTTTCAACTTTTTTCAATTTTACCCCCGTGGGATATATATTCTACCCACACACATTTGGAACTCTCCTGGGGTACCCTCACACATATTATTCCCTCATTTAGTGGATATTTTCACAAAAAAGTGAAATTTTCAAAAATCCAGAAAATTGGCTGAAAACGACTAAATATCAAGGACTCATTGGGCGAATCGCTCTGGAACTGAAATCGGAATGCTCACTGACATTTCCCCTATCTGAAAGTCTGATAAACGCCGGAAAAATGACTAAGTGTAAGAAAAAAGTGTTTTCAACTTTTTTCAATTTTACCCCCGTGGGATATATATTCTACCCACACACATTTGTAACTCTTCTGGGGTAGCCTCACACATATTATTCCCTCATTTAGTGGATATTTTCAAAAAAAGTGAAATTTTCCAAAAATCCAGAAAATTGGCTGAAAACGACTAAATATCAAGGACTCATTGGGCGAATCGCTCTGGAACTGAAATCGGAATGCTCACTGACATTTGCCCTATGTGAAAGTCTGATAAACGCCGGAAAAATGACTAAGTCCAAAAAAAATTTTTTTCAATTTTACCCCCATGGGATAAATATTCTACCCACACACATTTGGAACTCTCCTGGGATACCCTCACACATATTATTCCCTCATTTAGTGGATATTTTCACAGAAAAGTGAAATTTTCAAAAATCCAGAAAATTGGCTGAAAACAACTAAATAACAAGTACTCATTGGGAGAATCGCTCTGGAACTGAAAACAGAACTCTCACTGACATTTCCCCTATCTGAAAGTCTGATAAACGCCGAAAAAATGACTAAGTCCAGAAAAAAAAATTTTTCAACTTTTTTCAATTTTACCCCTGTGGAATATATATTCTACCCACACACATTTGGAACTCTCCTGGGGTACCCTTCACACATATTATTCCCTCATTTAGTGGATATTTTCACAAAAAAGTGAAATTTTCAAAAATCCAGAAAATTGGCTGAAAACGACTAAATATCAAGGACTCATTGGGCGAATCGCTCTGGAACTGAAATCGGAATGCTCACTGACATTTCCCCTATCTGAAAGTCTGATAAACGGCGGAAAAATGACAGTACAAAAAAAAAATTTTTTTAACTTTTTTCAATTTTACCCCCGTGGGATATATATTCTACCCACACACATTTGGAACTCTCCTGGGGTACCCTCACACATATTATTCTCTCATTTAGTGGATATTTTCACAAAAAAGTGAAATTTTCAAAAATCCAGAAAATTGGCTGAAAACGACTAAATATCAAGGACTCATTGGGCGAATCGCTCTGGAACTGAAATCGGAACGCTCACTGACATTTCCCCTATCTGAAAGTCTGATAAACGCCGGAAAAATGACTAAGTCCAAAAAAAAAATTTTTTAAACTTTTTTCAATTTTACCCCCGTGGGATATATATTCTACCCACACACATTTGGAACTCTCCTGGGGTACCCTCACACATATTATTCTCTCATTTAGTGGATATTTTCACAAAAAAGTGAAATTTTCAAAAATCCAGAAAATTGGCTGAAAACGACTAAATATCAAGGAGTCATTGGGCGAATCGCTCTGGAACTGAAATCGGAATGCTCACTGACATTTGCCCTATCTGAAAGTCTGATAAACGCCGGAAAAATGACTAAGTCCAAAAAAAAATTTTTTTTTACTTTTTTCAATCTTACCCCCGTGGAATATATATTCTACCCACACACATTTGGAACTTTCCTGGGGTACCCTCACACATATTATTCCCTCATTTAGTGGATATTTTCACAAAAAAGTGAAATTTTCAAAAATCCAGAAAATTGGCTGAAAACGACTAAATATCAAGGAGTCATTGGGCGAATCGCTCTGGAACTTAAATCGGAACGCTCACTGACATTTCCCCTATCTGAAAGTCTGATAAACGCCGGAAAAATGACAGTCCAAAAAAAAAATTTTTTAAATTTTTTTCAATTTTACCCCCGTGGGATATATATTCTACCCACACACATTTGTAACTCTTCTGGGGTAGCCTCACACATATTATTCCCTCATTTAGTGGATATTTTCACAAAAAAGTGAAATTTTCAAAAATCCAGAAAATTGGCTCAAAACGACTAAATATCATGGACTCATTGGGCGAATCGCTTTGGAACTGAAATCGGAACGCTCACTGACATTTCCCCTATCTGAAAGTCTGATAAACGCCGGAAAAATGACTAAGTCTAAGAAAAAAGTGTTTTCAACTTTTTTCAATTTTACCCCCGTGGGATATATATTCTACCCATTCACAATTGGAACTCTCCTGGGGTACCCTCACCCTCATTTAGTGGATATTTTCACAAAAAAAGTGAAATTTTCCAAAAATCCAGAAAATTGTCTGAAAACCACTAAATATCAAGGACTCATTGGGCGAATCGCTCTGGAACTGAAATCGGAACGCTCACTGACATTTGCCCTATCTGAAAGTCTGATAAACGCCGGAAAAATGAGTAAGTCCAAGAAAAAAGTGTTTTCAACTTTTTTCAATTTTACCCCCGTGGGATATATATTCTACCCACACACATTTGGAATTCTCCTGGGGTACCCTCACACATATTATTCCCTCAGTTAGTGGATATTTTCACAAAAAAGTGAAATTTTCAAAAATCCAAAATATTGGCTGAAAACGACTAAATATCAAGGACTCATTGGGCGAATCGCTCTGGAACTGAAATCGGAACGCTCACTGACATTTCCCCTATCTGAAAGTCTGATAAACGCCGGAAAAATGACAGTCCAAGAAAAAAGTGTTTTCAACTTTTTTCAATTTTACCCCCGTGGGATAAATATTCTACCCACACACATTTGGAACTCTCCTGGGATACCCTCACACATATTATTCCCTCATTTAGTGGATATTTTCACAAAAAAGTGAAATTTTCAAAAATCCAGAAAATTGGCTCAAAACGACTAAATATCAAGGACTCATTGGGAGAATCGCTCTGGAACTGAAATCGGAACGCTCACTGACATTTGCCCTATCTGAAAGTCTGATAAACGCCGGAAAAATGACGAAGTCTAAAGAAAAATTTTTTTCAACTTTTTTCAATTTTACCCCCGTGGGATATATATTCTACCCACACACATTTGGAACTCTCCTGGGGTCCCCTCACACATATTATTCCCTCATTTAGTGGATATTTTCACAAAAAAGTGAAATTTTCAAAAATCCAGAAAATTGGCTGAAAACGACTAAATATCAAGGACTCATTGGGCGAATCGCTCTGGAACTGAAATCGGAATGCTCACTGACATTTCCCCTATCTGAAAGTCTGATAAACGCCGGAAAAATGACTAAGTGTAAGAAAAAAGTGTTTTCAACTTTTTTCAATTTTACCCCCGTGGGATATATATTCTACCCACACACATTTGTAACTCTTCTGGGGTAGCCTCACACATATTATTCCCTCATTTAGTGGATATTTTCAAAAAAAGTGAAATTTTCCAAAAATCCAGAAAATTGGCTGAAAACGACTAAATATCAAGGACTCATTGGGCGAATCGCTCTGGAACTGAAATCGGAATGCTCACTGACATTTGCCCTATGTGAAAGTCTGATAAACGCCGGAAAAATGACTAAGTCCAAAAAAAATTTTTTTCAATTTTACCCCCATGGGATAAATATTCTACCCACACACATTTGGAACTCTCCTGGGATACCCTCACACATATTATTCCCTCATTTAGTGGATATTTTCACAGAAAAGTGAAATTTTCAAAAATCCAGAAAATTGGCTGAAAACAACTAAATAACAAGTACTCATTGGGAGAATCGCTCTGGAACTGAAAACAGAACTCTCACTGACATTTCCCCTATCTGAAAGTCTGATAAACGCCGAAAAAATGACTAAGTCCAGAAAAAAAATTTTTCCAACTTTTTTCAATTTTACCCCTGTGGAATATATATTCTACCCACACACATTTGGAACTCTCCTGGGGTACCCTCACACATATTATTCCCTCATTTAGTGGATATTTTCACAAAAAAGTGAAATTTTCAAAAATCCAGAAAATTGGCTGAAAACGACTAAATATCAAGGACTCATTGGGCGAATCGCTCTGGAACTGAAATCGGAATGCTCACTGACATTTCCCCTATCTGAAAGTCTGATAAACGGCGGAAAAATGACAGTCCAAAAAAAAATTTTTTTAACTTTTTTCAATTTTACCCCCGTGGGATATATATTCTACCCACACACATTTGGAACTCTCCTGGGGTACCCTCACACATATTATTCTCTCATTTAGTGGATATTTTCACAAAAAAGTGAAATTTTCAAAAATCCAGAAAATTGGCTGAAAACGACTAAATATCAAGGAGTCATTGGGCGAATCGCTCTGGAACTGAAATCGGAATGCTCACTGACATTTCCCCTATCTGAAAGTCTGATAAACGCCGGAAAAATGACTAAGTCCAAAAAAATATTTTTTTCAACTTTTTTTAATTTTACCCCCGAGAGATATATATTCTACCCACACACATTTGGAACTCTCCTGGGGTACCCTCACACATATTATTCCCTCATTTAGTGGATATTTTCACAAAAAAGTGAAATTTTCAAAAATCCAGAAAATTGGCTGAAAACGACTAAATATCAAGGACTCATTGGGCGAATCGCTCTGGAACTGAAATCGGAACGCTCACTGACATTTCCCCTATCTGAAAGTCTGATAAACGCCGGAAAAATGACTAAGTCCAAAAAAAAAAAATTTTTAAACTTTTTTCAATTTTACCCCCGTGGGATATATATTCTACCCACTCACATTTGGAACTCTCCTGGGGTACCCTCACACATATTATTCCCTCATTTAGTGGAAATTTTCACAAAAAAGTGAAATTTTCAAAAATCCAGAAAATTGGCTGAAAACTACTAAATATCAAGGACTCATTGGGCGAATCGCTCTGGAACTGAAATCGGAATGCTCACTGACATTTGCCCTATCTGAAAGTCTGATAAACGCCGGAAAAATGACTAAGTCCAAAAAAAAATTTTTTTTTACTTTTTTCAATCTTACCCCCGTGGAATATATATTCTACCCACACACATTTGGAACTTTCCTGGGGTACCCTCACACATATTATTCCCTCATTTAGTGGATATTTTCACAAAAAAGTGAAATTTTCAAAAATCCAGAAAATTGGCTGAAAACGACTAAATATCAAGGAGTCATTGGGCGAATCGCTCTGGAACTTAAATCGGAACGCTCACTGACATTTCCCCTATCTGAAAGTCTGATAAACGCCGGAAAAATGACAGTCCAAAAAAAAAATTTTTTAAACTTTTTTCAATTTTACCCCCGTGGGATATATATTCTACCCACACACATTTGGAACTCTCCTGGGGTACCCTCACACATATTATTCTCTCATTTAGTGGATATTTTCACAAAAAAGTGAAATTTTCAAAAATCCAGAAAATTGGCTGAAAACGACTAAATATCAAGGAGTCATTGGGCGAATCGCTCTGGAACTGAAATCGGAATGCTCACTGACATTTGCCCTATCTGAAAGTCTGATAAACGCCGGAAAAATGACTAAGTCCAAAAAAAAATTTTTTTTTACTTTTTTCAATCTTACCCCCGTGGAATATATATTCTACCCACACACATTTGGAACTTTCCTGGGGTACCCTCACACATATTATTCCCTCATTTAGTGGATATTTTCACAAAAAAGTGAAATTTTCAAAAATCCAGAAAATTGGCTGAAAACGACTAAATATCAAGGAGTCATTGGGCGAATCGCTCTGGAACTTAAATCGGAACGCTCACTGACATTTCCCCTATCTGAAAGTCTGATAAACGCCGGAAAAATGACAGTCCAAAAAAAAAATTTTTTAAATTTTTTTCAATTTTACCCCCGTGGGATATATATTCTACCCACACACATTTGGAACTCTCCTGGGGTACCCTCACACATATTATTCTCTCATTTAGTGGATATTTTCACAAAAAAGTGAAATTTTCAAAAATCCAGAAAATTGGCTGAAAACGACTAAATATCAAGGAGTCATTGGGCGAATCGCTCTGGAACTGAAATCGGAATGCTCACTGACATTTCCCCTATCTGAAAGTCTGATAAACGCCGGAAAAATGACTAAGTGTAAGAAAAAAGTGTTTTCAACTTTTTTCAATTTTACCCCCGTGGGATATATATTCTACCCACACACATTTGTAACTCTTCTGGGGTAGCCTCACACATATTATTCCCTCATTTAGTGGATATTTTCACAAAAAAGTGAAATTTTCAAAAATCCAGAAAATTGGCTCAAAACGACTAAATATCAAGGACTCATTGGGCGAATCGCTTTGGAACTGAAATCGGAACGCTCACTGACATTTCCCCTATCTGAAAGTCTGATAAACGCCGGAAAAATGACTAAGTCTAAGAAAAAAGTGTTTTCAACTTTTTTCAATTTTACCCCCGTGGGATATATATTCTACCCATTCACAATTGGAACTCTCCTGGGGTACCCTCACCCTCATTTAGTGGATATTTTCACAAAAAAAGTGAAATTTTCCAAAAATCCAGAAAATTGTCTGAAAACCACTAAATATCAAGGACTCATTGGGCGAATCGCTCTGGAACTGAAATCGGAACGCTCACTGACATTTGCCCTATCTGAAAGTCTGATAAACGCCGGAAAAATGAGTAAGTCCAAGAAAAAAGTGTTTTCAACTTTTTTCAATTTTACCCCCGTGGGATATATATTCTACCCACACACATTTGGAATTCTCCTGGGGTACCCTCACACATATTATTCCCTCAGTTAGTGGATATTTTCACAAAAAAGTGAAATTTTCAAAAATCCAAAATATTGGCTGAAAACGACTAAATATCAAGGACTCATTGGGCGAATCGCTCTGGAACTGAAATCGGAACGCTCACTGACATTTCCCCTATCTGAAAGTCTGATAAACGCCGGAAAAATGACAGTCCAAGAAAAAAGTGTTTTCAACTTTTTTCAATTTTACCCCCGTGGGATAAATATTCTACCCACACACATTTGGAACTCTCCTGGGATACCCTCACACATATTATTCCCTCATTTAGTGGATATTTTCACAAAAAAGTGAAATTTTCAAAAATCCAGAAAATTGGCTCAAAACGACTAAATATCAAGGACTCATTGGGAGAATCGCTCTGGAACTGAAATCGGAACGCTCACTGACATTTGCCCTATCTGAAAGTCTGATAAACGCCGGAAAAATGACGAAGTCTAAAGAAAAATTTTTTTCAACTTTTTTCAATTTTACCCCCGTGGGATATATATTCTACCCACACACATTTGGAACTCTCCTGGGGTACCCTCACACATATTATTCCCTCATTTAGTGGATATTTTCACAAAAAAGTGAAATTTTCAAAAATCCAGAAAATTGGCTGAAAACGACTAAATATCAAGGACTCATTGGGCGAATCGCTCTGGAACTGAAATCGGAATGCTCACTGACATTTCCCCTATCTGAAAGTCTGATAAACGCCGGAAAAATGACTAAGTGTAAGAAAAAAGTGTTTTCAACTTTTTTCAATTTTACCCCCGTGGGATATATATTCTACCCACACACATTTGTAACTCTTCTGGGGTAGCCTCACACATATTATTCCCTCATTTAGTGGATATTTTCAAAAAAAGTGAAATTTTCCAAAAATCCAGAAAATTGGCTGAAAACGACTAAATATCAAGGACTCATTGGGCGAATCGCTCTGGAACTGAAATCGGAATGCTCACTGACATTTGCCCTATGTGAAAGTCTGATAAACGCCGGAAAAATGACTAAGTCCAAAAAAAATTTTTTTCAATTTTACCCCCATGGGATAAATATTCTACCCACACACATTTGGAACTCTCCTGGGATACCCTCACACATATTATTCCCTCATTTAGTGGATATTTTCACAGAAAAGTGAAATTTTCAAAAATCCAGAAAATTGGCTGAAAACAACTAAATAACAAGTACTCATTGGGAGAATCGCTCTGGAACTGAAAACAGAACTCTCACTGACATTTCCCCTATCTGAAAGTCTGATAAACGCCGAAAAAATGACTAAGTCCAGAAAAAAAAATTTTTCAACTTTTTTCAATTTTACCCCTGTGGAATATATATTCTACCCACACACATTTGGAACTCTCCTGGGGTACCCTCACACATATTATTCCCTCATTTAGTGGATATTTTCACAAAAAAGTGAAATTTTCAAAAATCCAGAAAATTGGCTGAAAACGACTAAATATCAAGGACTCATTGGGCGAATCGCTCTGGAACTGAAATCGGAATGCTCACTGACATTTGCCCTATCTGAAAGTCTGATATACGCCGTAAAAATGACTAAGTCCAAAAAAAAAAATTTTTAAACTTTTTTCAATTTTACCCCCGTGGGATATATATTCTACCCACTCACATTTGGAACTCTCCTGGGGTACCCTCACACATATTATTCCCTCATTTAGTGGAAATTTTCACAAAAAAGTGAAATTTTCAAAAATCCAGAAAATTGGCTGAAAACTACTAAATATCAAGGACTCATTGGGCGAATCGCTCTGGAACTGAAATCGGAATGCTCACTGACATTTGCCCTATCTGAAAGTCTGATAAACGCCGGAAAAATGACTAAGTCCAAGAAAAAAAATTTTTAAACTTTTTTAAATTTTACCCCCGTGGGATATATATTCTACCCACACACATTTGGAACTCTCCTGGGGTACCCTCACACATATCATTCCCTCATTTAGTGGATATTTTCACAAAAATTGAAATTTTCAAAAAATCCAGAAAATTTTACTGAAAATGACTAAATATCAAAGACTCATTGGGCGAATCGCTCTGGAACTGAAATCGGAATGCTCACTGACATTTCCCCTATCTGAAAGTCTGATAAACGCCGGAAAAATGACTAAGTCCAAGAAAAAATTTTTTTCAACTTTTTTCAATTTTACCCCCGTGGGATATATATTCTACCCACACACATTTGGAACTCTCCTGGGGTACCCTCACACATATTATTCCCTCATTTAGTGGATATTTTCACAAAAAAGTGAAATTTTCAAAAATCCAAAATATTGGCTGAAAACGACTAAATATCAAGGACTCATTGGGCGAATCGCTCTGGAACTGAAATCGGAACGCTCACTGACATTTCCCCTATCTGAAAGTCTGATAAACGCCGGAAAAATGACTAAGTCCAAAAAGAATTTTTTTTCAACTTTTTTTAATTTTACCCCCGTGGAATATATATTCTACCCACACACATTTGGAACTCTCCTGGGGTACCCTCACACATATTATTCCCTCATTTAGTGGATATTTTCACAAAAAAGTGAAATTTTCAAAAATCCAGAAAATTGGCTGAAAACGACTAAATATCAAGGAGTCATTGGGCGAATCGCTCTGGAACTGAAATCGGAACGCTCACTGACATTTCCCCTATCTGAAAGTCTGATAAACGCCGGAAAAATGACTAAGTCCAAGAAAAAAAATTTTTCAACTTTTTTCAATTTTACCCCCGTGGGATATATATTCTACCCACACACATTTGGAACTCTCCTGGGGTACCCTCACACATATTATTCCCTCATTTAGTGGATATTTTCACAAAAAAGTGAAATTTTCAAAAATCCAGAAAATTGGCTGAAAACGACTAAATATCAAGGAGTCATTGGGCGAATCGCTCTGGAACTGAAATCGGAACGCTCACTAACATTTCCCCTATCTGAAAGTCTGATAAACGCCGGAAAAATGACTAAGTCCAAAAAAAAAATTTTTTTAACTTTTTTCAATTTTACCCCCGTGGGATATATATTCTACCCACACACATTTGGAACTCTCCTGGGGTACCCTCACACATATTATTCCCTCATTTAGTGGATATTTTCACAAAAAAGTGAAATTTTCAAAAATCCAAAATATTGGCTGAAAACGACTAAATATCAAGGACTCATTGGGCGAATCGCTCTGGAACTGAAATCGGAACGCTCACTCACATTTCCCCTATCTGAAAGTGTGATAAACGCCGGAAAAATGACTAAGTCCAAAAAAAAATTTTTTTCAACTTTTTTTAATGTTACCCCCGTGAGATATATATTCTACCCACACACATTTGGAACTCTCCTGGGGTACCCTCACACATATTATTTCCTCATTTAGTGGATATTTTCACAAAAAAGTGAAATTTTCAAAAATCCAGAAAATTGGCTGAAAAGGACTAAATATCAAGGGGTCATTGGGCGAATCGCTCTGGAACTGAAATCGGAACGCTCACTGACATTTCCCCTATCTGAAAGTCTGATAAACGCCGGAAAAATGACTAAGTCCAAAAAAAAAATTTTTTAAACTTTTTTCAATTTTACCCCCGTGGGATATATATTCTACCCACACACATTTGGAACTCTCCTGGGGTACCCTCACACATATTATTCCCTCATTTAGTGGATATTTTCACAAAAAAGTGAAATTTTCAAAAATCCAGAAAATTGGCTGAAAACGACTAAATATCAAGGACTCATTGGGCGAATCGCTCTGGAACTGAAATCGGAACGCTCACTGACATTTCCCCTATCTGAAAGTCTGATAAACGCCGGAAAAATGACTAAGTCCAAGAAAAAAATTTTTTAAACTTTTTTAAATTTTACCCCCGTGGGATATATATTCTACCCACACACATTTGGAACTCTCCTGGGGTACCCTCACACATATCATTCCCTCATTTAGTGGATATTTTCACAAAAATTGAAATTTTCAAAAAATCCAGAAAATTGGCTGAAAATGACTAAATATCAAAGACTCATTGGGCGAATCGCTCTGGAACTGAAATCTGAATGCTCACTGACATTTCCCCTATCTGAAAGTCTGATAAACGCCGGAAAAATGACTAAGTCCAAAAAAAATTTTTTTTCAACTTTTTTTAATTTTACCCCCGTGGAATATATATTCTACCCACTCACATTTTGAACTCTCCTGGGGTACCCTCACACATATTATTCCCTCATTTAGTGGTTATTTTCACAAAAAAGTGAAATTTTCAAAAATCCAGAAAATTGGCTGAAAACGACTAAATATCAAGGACTCATTGGGCGAATTGCTCTGGAACTGAAATCGGAATGCTCACTGACATTTGCCCTATCTGAAAGTCTGATAAACGCCGGAAAAATGACTAAGTCCAAAAAAAAATTTTTTTTAACTTTTTTCAATCTTACCCCCGTGGAATATATATTCTACCCACACACATTTGGAACTTTCCTGGGGAACCCTCACACATATTATTCCCTCATTTAGTGGATATTTTCACAAAAAAGTGAAATTTTCAAAAATCCAGAAAATTGGCTGAAAACGACTAAATATCAAGGAGTCATTTGGCGAATCGCTCTGGAACTTAAATCGGAACGCTCACTGACATTTCCCCTATCTGAAAGTCTGATAAACGCCGGAAAAATGACTAAGTCCAAAAAAAAAATTTTTAAAACTTTTTTAAATTTTACCCCCGTGGGATATATATTCTACCCACACACATTTGGCACTCTCCTGGGGTACCCTCACACATATCATTCCCTAATTTAGTGGATATTTTCACAAAAATTTAAATTTTCAAAAAATCCAGAAAATTGGCTGAAAATGACTAAATATCAAAGACTCATTGGGCGAATCCCTCTGGAACTGAAATCGGAATGCTCACTGACATTTCCCCTATCTGAAAGTCTGATAAACGCCGGAAAAATGACTAAGTCCAAGAAAAAAAATTTTTCAACTTTTTTCAATTTTACCCCCGTGGGATATATATTCTACCCACACACATTTGGAACTCTCCTGGGGTACCCTCACACATATTATTCCCTCATTTAGTGGATATTTTCACAAAAAAGTGAAATTTTCAAAAATCCAAAATATTGGCTGAAAACGACTAAATATCAAGGACTCATTGGGCGAATAGCTCTGGAACTGAAATCGGAACGCTCACTGACATTTTCCCTATCTGAAAGTCTGATAAACGCCGGAAAAATGACTAAGTCCAAAAAAAATTTTTTTTCAACTTTTTTTAATTTTACCCCCGTGGAATATATATTCTACCCACACACATTTGGAACTCTCCTGGGGTACCCTCACACATATTATTCCCTCATTTAGTGGATATTTTCACAAAAAAGTGAAATTTTCAAAAATCCAGAAAATTGGCTGAAAACGACTATATATCAAGGAGTCATTGGGCGAATCGCTCTGGAACTGAAATCGGAACGCTCACTGACATTTCCCCTATCTGAAAGTCTGATATACGCCGTAAAAATGACTAAGTTGAAAAAAAAAAATGTTTAAACTTTTTTCAATTTTACCCCCGTGGGATATATATTCTACCCACTCACATTTGGAACTCTCCTGGGGTACCCTCACACATATTATTCCCTCATTTAGTGGATATTTTCACAAAAAAGTGAAATTTTCAAAAATCCAGAAAATTGGCTGAAAACGACTAAATATCAAGGACTCATTGGGCGAATCGCTCTGGAACTGAAATCGGAACGCTCACTGACATTTCCCCTATCTGAAAGTCTGATAAACGCCAGAAAAATGACTAAGTCCAAGAAAAAAATTTTTTAAACTTTTTTAAATTTTACCCCCGTGGGATATATATTCTACCCACACACATTTGGAACTCTCCTGGGGTACCCTCACACATATCATTCCCTCATTTAGTGGTTATTTTCACAAAAAAGTGAAATTTTCAAAAATCCAGAAAATTGGCTGAAAACGACTAAATATCAAGGACTCATTGGGCGAATTGCTCTGGAACTGAAATCGGAATGCTCACTGACATTTGCCCTATCTGAAAGTCTGATAAACGCCGGAAAAATGACTAAGTCCAAAAAAAAATTTTTTTTAACTTTTTTCAATCTTACCCCCGTGGAATATATATTCTACCCACACACATTTGGAACTTTCCTGGGGAACCCTCACACATATTATTCCCTCATTTAGTGGATATTTTCACAAAAAAGTGAAATTTTCAAAAATCCAGAAAATTGGCTGAAAACGACTAAATATCAAGGAGTCATTTGGCGAATCGCTCTGGAACTTAAATCGGAACGCTCACTGACATTTCCCCTATCTGAAAGTCTGATAAACGCCGGAAAAATGACTAAGTCCAAAAAAAAAATTTTTTAAACTTTTTTAAATTTTACCCCCGTGGGATATATATTCTACCCACACACATTTGGCACTCTCCTGGGGTACCCTCACACATATCATTCCCTAATTTAGTGGATATTTTCACAAAAATTTAAATTTTCAAAAAATCCAGAAAATTGGCTGAAAATGACTAAATATCAAAGACTCATTGGGCGAATCCCTCTGGAACTGAAATCGGAATGCTCACTGACATTTCCCCTATCTGAAAGTCTGATAAACGCCGGAAAAATGACTAAGTCCAAGAAAAAAAATTTTTCAACTTTTTTCAATTTTACCCCCGTGGGATATATATTCTACCCACACACATTTGGAACTCTCCTGGGGTACCCTCACACATATTATTCCCTCATTTAGTGGATATTTTCACAAAAAAGTGAAATTTTCAAAAATCCAAAATATTGGCTGAAAACGACTAAATATCAAGGACTCATTGGGCGAATAGCTCTGGAACTGAAATCGGAACGCTCACTGACATTTTCCCTATCTGAAAGTCTGATAAACGCCGGAAAAATGACTAAGTCCAAAAAAAATTTTTTTTCAACTTTTTTTACTTTTACCCCCGTGGAATATATATTCTACCCACACACATTTGGAACTCTCCTGGGGTACCCTCACACATATTATTCCCTCATTTAGTGGATATTTTCACAAAAAAGTGAAATTTTCAAAAATCCAGAAAATTGGCTGAAAACGACTATATATCAAGGAGTCATTGGGCGAATCGCTCTGGAACTGAAATCGGAACGCTCACTGACATTTCCCCTATCTGAAAGTCTGATATACGCCGTAAAAATGACTAAGTTCAAAAAAAAAAATGTTTAAACTTTTTTCAATTTTACCCCCGTGGGATATATATTCTACCCACTCACATTTGGAACTCTCCTGGGGTACCCTCACACATATTATTCCCTCATTTAGTGGAAATTTTCACAAAAAAGTGAAATTTTCAAAAATCCAGAAAATTGGCTGAAAACGACTAAATATCAAGGACTCATTGGGCGAATCGCTCTGGAACTGAAATCGGAATGCTCACTGACATTTGCCCTATCTGAAAGTCTGATAAACGCCGGAAAAATGACAGTCCAAAAAAAAAATTTTTTAAACTTTTTTCAATTTTACCCCCGTGGGATATATATTCTACCCACACACATTTGGAACTCTCCTGGGGTACCCTCACACATATTATTCTCTCATTTAGTGGATATTTTCACAAAAAAGTGAAATTTTCAAAAATCCAGAAAATTGGCTGAAAACGACTAAATATCAAGGAGTCATTGGGCGAATCACTCTGGAACTGAAATCGGAATGCTCACTGACATTTCCCCTATCTGAAAGTCTGATAAACGCCGGAAAAATGACTAAGTCCAAAAAAATATTTTTTTCAACTTTTTTTAATTTTACCCCCATGAGATATATATTCTACCCACACACATTTGGAACTCTCCTGGGGTACCCTCACACATATTATTCCCTCATTTAGTGGATATTTTCACAAAAAAGTGAAATTTTCAAAAATCCAAAATATTGGCTGAAAACCACTAAATATCAAGGACTCATTGGGCGAATCGCTCTGGAACTGAAATCGGAACGCTCACTGACATTTCCCCTATCTGAAAGTCTGATAAACGCCGGAAAAATGACTAAGTCCAAAAAAATATTTTTTTCAACTTTTTTTAATTTTACCCCCATGAGATATATATTCTACCCACACACATTTGGAACTCTCCTGGGGTACCCTCACACATATTATTCCCTCATTTAGTGGATATTTTCACAAAAAAGTGAAATTTTCAAAAATCCAGAAAATTGGCTGAAAACGACTATATATCAAGGAGTCATTGGGCGAATCACTCTGGAACTGAAATCGGAACGCTCACTGACATTTCCCCTATCTGAAAGTCTGATATACGCCGTAAAAATGACTAAGTTCAAAAAAAAAAATTTTTTAACTTTTTTCAATTTTACCCCCGTGGGATATATATTCTACCCACTCACATTTGGAACTCTCCTGGGGTACCCTCACACGTATTATTCCCTCATTTAGTGGAAATTTTCACAAAAAAGTGAAATTTTCAAAAATCCAGAAAATTGGCTGAAAACGACTAAATATCAAGGAGTCATTGGGCGAATCGCTCTGGAACTGAAATCGGAATGCTCACTGACATTTGCCCTATCTGAAAGTCTGATAAATGGCGGAAAAATGACTAAGTCCAAAAAAAATTTTTTTTTAACTTTTTTCAATCTTACCCCCGTGGAATATATATTCTACCCACACACATTTGGAACTCTCCTGGGGTACCCTCACACATATCATTCCCTCATTTAGTGGATATTTTCACAAAAAATGAAATTTTCAAAAAATCCAGAAAATTGGCTGAAAATGACTAAATATCAAAGATTCATTGGGCGAATCGCTCTGGAACTGAAATCGGAATGCTCACTGACATTTCCCCTATCTGAAAGTCTGATAAACGCCGGAAAAATGACTAAGTCCAAGAAAAAATTTTTTTCAACTTTTTTCAATTTTACCCCCGTGGGATATATATTCTACCCACACACATTTGGAACTCTCCTGGGGTACCCTCACACATATTATTCCCTCATTTAGTGGATATTTTCACAAAAAAGTGAAATTTTCAAAAATCCAAAATATTGGCTGAAAACGACTAAATATCAAGGACTCATTGGGCGAATCACTCTGGAACTGAAATCGGAACGCTCACTGACATTTCCCCTATCTGAAAGTCTGATAAACGCCGGAAAAATGACTAAGTCCAAAAAAAATTTTTTTTCAACTTTTTTTAATTTTACCCCCGTGGAATATATATTCTACCCACACACATTTGGAACTCTCCTGGGGTACCCTCACACATATTATTCCCTCATTTAGTGGATATTTTCACAAAAAAGTGAAATTTTCAAAAATCCAGAAAATTGGCTGAAAACGACTAAATATCAAGGAGTCATTGGGCGAATCGCTCTGGAACTGAAATCGGAACGCTCACTGACATTTCCCCTATCTGAAAGTCTGATAAACGCCGGAAAAATGACTAAGTCCAAAAAAAAAATTTTTTAAACTTTTTTCAATTTTACCCCCGTGGGATATATATTCTACCCACACACATTTGGAACTCTCCTGGGGTACCCTCACACATATTATTCCCTCATTTAGTGGATATTTTCACAAAAAAGTGAAATTTTCAAAAATCCAAAATATTGGCTGAAAATGACTAAATATCAAGGACTCATTGGGCGAATCGCTCTGGAACTGAAATCGGAACGCTCACTGACATTTCCCCTATCTGAAAGTCTGATAAACGCCGGAAAAATGACTAAGTCCAAAAAAAAAATTTTTTAAACTTTTTTCAATTTTACCCCCGTGGGATATATATTCTACCCACACACATTTGGAACTCTCCTGGAGTACCCTCACACATATTATTCCCTCATTTAGTGGATATTTTCACAAAAAAGTGAAATTTTCAAAAATCCAGATAATTGGCTGAAAACGACTAAATATCAAGGAGTCATTGCGCGAATCGCTCTGGAACTGAAATCGGAACGCTCACTGACATTTCCCCTATCTGAAAGTCTGATAAACGCCGGAAAAATGACAGTCCAAGAAAAAAATTTTTTCAACTTTTTTCAATTTTACCCCCGTGGGATATATATTCTACCCACACACATTTGGAACTCTCCTGGGGTACCCTCACACATATTATTCCCTCATTTAGTGGATATTTTCACAAAAAAGTGAAATTTTCAAAAATCCAAAATATTGGCTGAAAACGACTAAATATCAAGGAGTCATTGAGCGAATCGCTCTGGAACTGAAATCGGAACGCTCACTGACATTTCCCCTATCTGAAAGTCTGATAAACGCCGGAAAAATGACTAAGTCCAAAAAAAAATTTTTTTCAACTTTTTTTAATTTTACCCCCGTGGAATATATATTCTACCCACACACATTTGGAACTCTCCTGGGGTACCCTCACACATATTATTCCCTCATTTAGTGGATATTTTCACAAAAAAGTGAAATTTTCAAAAATCCAGAAAATTGGCTGAAAACGACTAAATATCAAGGAGTCATTGGGCGAATCGCTCTGGAACTGAAATCGGAACGCTCACTGACATTTCCCCTATCTGAAAGTCTGATAAACGCCGGAAAAATGACTAAGTCCAAAAAAAAAATTTTTAAAATTTTTTTCAATTTTACCCCCGTGGGATATATATTCTACCCACACACATTTGGAACTCTCCTGGGGTACCCTCACACATATTATTCCCTCATTTAGTGGATATTTTCACAAAAAAGTGAAATTTTCAAAAATCCAGAAAATTGGCTGAAAACGACTAAATATCAAGGAGTGATTGGGCGAATCGCTCTGGAACTGAAATCGGAACGCTCACTAACATTTCCCCTATCTGAAAGTCTGATAAACGCCGGAAAAATGACTAAGTCCAAAAAAAAAATTTTTTTAACTTTTTTCAATTTTACCCCCGTGGGATATATATTCTACCCACACACATTTGGAACTCTCCTGGGGTACCCTCATACATATTATTCCCTCATTTAGTGGGTATTTTCACAAAAAAGTGAAATTTTCAAAAATCCAAAATATTGGCTGAAAACGACTAAATATCAAGGACTCATTGGGCGAATCGCTCTGGAACTGAAATCGGAACGCTCACTCACATTTCCCCTATCTGAAAGTGTGATAAACGCCGGAAAAATGACTAAGTCCAAAAAAAAATTTTTTTCAACTTTTTTTAATGTTACCCCCGTGAGATATATATTCTACCCACACACATTTGGAACTCTCCTGGGGTACCCTCACACATATTATTTCCTCATTTAGTGGATATTTTCACAAAAAAGTGAAATTTTCAAAAATCCAGAAAATTGGCTGAAAACGACTAAATATCAAGGAGTCATTGGGCGAATCGCTCTGGAACTGAAATCGGAACGCTCACTGACATTTCCCCTATCTGAAAGTCTGATAAACGCCGGAAAAATGACTAAGTCCAAAAAAAAAATTTTTTAAACTTTTTTCAATTTTACCCCCGTGGGATATATATTCTACCCACACACATTTGGAACTCTCCTGGGGTACCCTCACACATATTATTCCCTCATTTAGTGGATATTTTCACAAAAAAGTGAAATTTTCAAAAATCCAGAAAATTGGCTCAAAACGACTAAATATCAAGGAGTCATTGGGCGAATCGCTCTGGAACTGAAATCGGAACGCTCACTGACATTTCCCCTATCTGAAAGTCTGATAAACGCCGGAAAAATGACTAAGTCCAAAAAAAAAATTTTTTAAACTTTTTTCAATTTTACCCCCGTGGGATATATATTCTACCCACACACATTTGGAACTCTCCTGGGGTACCCTCACACATATTATTCCCTCATTTAGTGGATATTTTCACAAAAAAGTGAAATTTTCAAAAATCCAAAATATTGGCTGAAAACGACTAAATATCAAGGACTCATTGGGCGAATCGCTCTGGAACTGAAATCGGAACGCTCACTGACATTTCCCCTATCTGAAAGTCTGATAAACGCCGGAAAAATGACTAAGTCCAAAAAAAAAATTTTTTAAACTTTTTTCAATTTTACCCCCGTGGGATTTATATTCTACCCACACACATTTGGAACTCTCCTGGGGTACCCTCACACATATTATTCCCTCATTTAGTGGATATTTTCACAAAAAAGTGAAATTTTCAAAAATCCAGAAAATTGGCTGAAAACGACTAAATATCAAGGAGTCATTGGGCGAATCGCTCTGGAACTGAAATCGGAATGCTTACTGACATTTCCCCTATCTGAAAGTCTGATAAACGCCGGAAAAATGACTAAGTCCAAGAAAAAAATTTTTTCAACTTTTTTCAATTTTACCCCCGTAGAATATATATTCTACCCACACACATTTGGAACTCTCCTGGGGTACCCTCACACATATTATTCCCTCATTTAGTGGATATTTTCACAAAAAAGTGAAATTTTCAAAAATCCAGAAAATTGGCTGAAAACGACTAAATATCAAGGAGTCATTGGGCGAATCGCTCTGGAACTGAAATCGGAATGCTCACTGACATTTCCCCTATCTGAAAGTCTGATAAACGCCGGAAAAATGACTAAGCCCAAAAAAAATTTTTTTAAACTTTTTTTAATTTTACCCCCGTGGGATATATATTCTACCCACACACATTTGGAACTCTCCTGGGGTACCCTCACACATATTATTCCCTCATTTAGTGGATATTTTCACAAAAAAGTGAAATTTTCAAAAATCCAGAAAATTGGCTCAAAACGACTAAATATCAAGGACTCATTGGGAGAATCGCTCTGGAACTTAAATCGGAACGCTCACTGACATTTGCCCTATCTGAAAGTCTGATAAACGCCGGAAAAATGACTAAGTCCAAGAAAAAAGTGTTTTCAACTTTTTTCAATTTTACCCCCGTGGGATATATATTCTACCCACACACATTTGGAACTCTCCTGGGGTACCCTCACACATATTATTCCCTCATTTAGTGGATATTTTCACAAAAAAGTGAAATTTTCAAAAATCCAAAATATTGGCTGAAAACGACAAAATATCAAGGACTCATTGGGCGAATCGCTCTGGAACTGAAATCGGAACGCTCACTCACATTTCCCCTATCTGAAAGTCTGATAAACGCCGGAAAAATGACTAAGTCCAAAAAAAAATTTTTTTCAACTTTTTTTAATGTTACCCCGTGAGATATATATTCTACCCACACACATTTGGAACTCTCCTGGGGTACCCTCACACATATTATTTCCTCATTTAGTGGATATTTTCACAAAAAAGTGAAATTTTCAAAAATCCAGAAAATTGGCTGAAAACGACTAAATATCAAGGAGTCATTGCGCGAATCGCTCTGGAACTGAAATCGGAACGCTCACTGACATTTCCCCTATCTGAAAGTCTGATAAACGCCAGAAAAATGACTAAGTCCAAAAAAAAAATTTTTTAAACTTTTTTCAATTTTACCCCCGTGGGATATATATTCTACCCACACACATTTGGAACTCTCCTGGGGTACCCTCACACATATTATTCCCTCATTTAGTGGATAATTTCACAAAAAAGTGAAATTTTCAAAAATCCATAAAATTGGCTGAAAACGACTAAATATCAAGGAGTCATTGGGCGAATCGCTCTGGAACTGAAATCGGAATGCTCACTGACATTTCCCCTATCTGAAAGTCTGATAAACGCCGGAAAAATGACTAAGTCCAAGAAAAAAATGTTTTCAACTTTTTTCAATTTTACCCCCGTGGGATATATATTCTACCCACACACATTTGGAACTCTCCTGGGGTACCCTCACACATATTATTCCCTCATTTAGTGGATATTTTCACAAAAAAGTGAAATTTTCGAAAATCCAGAAAATTGGCTGAAAACGACTAAATATCAAGGAGTCATTGGGCGAATCGCTCTGGAACTGAAATCGGAATGCTCACTGACATTTCCCCTATCTGAAAGTCTGATAAACGCCGGAAAAATGACTAAGTCCAAGAAAAAATTTTTTTCAACTTTTTTCAATTTTACCCCCGTGGGATATATATTCTACCCACACACATTTGGAACTCTCCTGGGGTACCCTCACACATATTATTCCCTCATTTAGTGGATATTTTCACAAAAAAGTGAAATTTTCAAAAATCCAAAATATTGGCTGAAAACGACTAAATATCAAGGACTCATTGGGCGAATCGCTCTGGAACTGAAATCGGAATGCTCACTGACATTTCCCCTATCTGAAAGTCTGATAAACGCCGGAAAAATGACTAAGTCCAAAAAAAAAATTTTTTAAACTTTTTTCAATTTTACCCCCGTGGGATATATATTCTACCCACACACATTTGGAACTCTCCTGGGGTACCCTCACACATATTATTCCCTCATTTAGTGGATATTTTCACAAAAAAGTGAAATTTTCAAAAATCCAAAATATTGGCTGAAAACGACAAAATATCAAGGACTCATTGGGCGAATCGCTCTGGAACTGAAATCGGAACGCTCACTCACATTTCCCCTATCTGAAAGTCTGATAAACGCCGGAAAAATGACTAAGTCCAAAAAAAAATTTTTTTCAACTTTTTTTAATGTTACCCCCGTGAGATATATATTCTACCCACACACATTTGGAACTCTCCTGGGGTACCCTCACACATATTATTTCCTCATTTAGTGGATATTTTCACAAAAAAGTGAAATTTTCAAAAATCCAGAAAATTGGCTGAAAACGACTAAATATCAAGGAGTCATTGCGCGAATCGCTCTGGAACTGAAATCGGAACGCTCACTGACATTTCCCCTATCTGAAAGTCTGATAAGCGCCAGAAAAATGACTAAGTCCAAAAAAAAAATTTTTTAAACTTTTTTCAATTTTACCCCCGTGGGATATATATTCTACCCACACACATTTGGAACTCTCCTGGGGTACCCTCACACATATTATTCCCTCATTTAGTGGATAATTTCACAAAAAAGTGAAATTTTCAAAAATCCATAAAATTGGCTGAAAACGACTAAATATCAAGGAGTCATTGGGCGAATCGCTCTGGAACTGAAATCGGAATGCTCACTGACATTTCCCCTATCTGAAAGTCTGATAAACGCCGGAAAAATGACTAAGTCCAAGAAAAAAATGTTTTCAACTTTTTTCAATTTTACCCCCGTGGGATATATATTCTACCCACACACATTTGGAACTCTCCTGGGGTACCCTCACACATATTATTCCCTCATTTAGTGGATATTTTCACAAAAAAGTGAAATTTTCGAAAATCCAGAAAATTGGCTGAAAACGACTAAATATCAAGGAGTCATTGGGCGAATCGCTCTGGAACTGAAATCGGAATGCTCACTGACATTTCCCCTATCTGAAAGTCTGATAAACGCCGGAAAAATGACTAAGTCCAAGAAAAAATTTTTTTCAACTTTTTTCAATTTTACCCCCGTGGGATATATATTCTACCCACACACATTTGGAACTCTCCTGGGGTACCCTCACACATATTATTCCCTCATTTAGTGGATATTTTCACAAAAAAGTGAAATTTTCAAAAATCCAAAATATTGGCTGAAAACGACTAAATATCAAGGAGTCATTGCGCGAATCGCTCTGGAACTGAAATCGGAACGCTCACTGACATTTCCCCTATCTGAAAGTCTGATAAACGCCAGAAAAATGACTAAGTCCAAAAAAAAAATTTTTTAAACTTTTTTCAATTTTACCCCCGTGGGATATATATTCTACCCACACACATTTGGAACTCTCCTGGGGTACCCTCACACATATTATTCCCTCATTTAGTGGATAATTTCACAAAAAAGTGAAATTTTCAAAAATCCATAAAATTGGCTGAAAACGACTAAATATCAAGGAGTCATTGGGCGAATCGCTCTGGAACTGAAATCGGAATGCTCACTGACATTTCCCCTATCTGAAAGTCTGATAAACGCCGGAAAAATGACTAAGTCCAAGAAAAAAATGTTTTCAACTTTTTTCAATTTTACCCCCGTGGGATATATATTCTACCCACACACATTTGGAACTCTCCTGGGGTACCCTCACACATATTATTCCCTCATTTAGTGGATATTTTCACAAAAAAGTGAAATTTTCGAAAATCCAGAAAATTGGCTGAAAACGACTAAATATCAAGGAGTCATTGGGCGAATCGCTCTGGAACTGAAATCGGAATGCTCACTGACATTTCCCCTATCTGAAAGTCTGATAAACGCCGGAAAAATGACTAAGTCCAAGAAAAAATTTTTTTCAACTTTTTTCAATTTTACCCCCGTGGGATATATATTCTACCCACACACATTTGGAACTCTCCTGGGGTACCCTCACACATATTATTCCCTCATTTAGTGGATATTTTCACAAAAAAGTGAAATTTTCAAAAATCCAAAATATTGGCTGAAAACGACTAAATATCAAGGACTCATTGGGCGAATCGCTCTGGAACTGAAATCGGAATGCTCACTGACATTTCCCCTATCTGAAAGTCTGATAAACGCCGGAAAAATGACTAAGTCCAAAAAAAAAATTTTTTAAACTTTTTTCAATTTTACCCCCGTGGGATATATATTCTACCCACACACATTTGGAACTCTCCTGGGGTACCCTCACACATATTATTCCCTCATTTAGTGGATATTTTCACAAAAAAGTGAAATTTTCAAAAATCCAAAATATTGGCTGAAAACGACAAAATATCAAGGACTCATTGGGCGAATCGCTCTGGAACTGAAATCGGAACGCTCACTCACATTTCCCCTATCTGAAAGTCTGATAAACGCCGGAAAAATGACTAAGTCCAAAAAAAAATTTTTTTCAACTTTTTTTAATGTTACCCCCGTGAGATATATATTCTACCCACACACATTTGGAACTCTCCTGGGGTACCCTCACACATATTATTTCCTCATTTAGTGGATATTTTCACAAAAAAGTGAAATTTTCAAAAATCCAGAAAATTGGCTGAAAACGACTAAATATCAAGGAGTCATTGCGCGAATCGCTCTGGAACTGAAATCGGAACGCTCACTGACATTTCCCCTATCTGAAAGTCTGATAAGCGCCAGAAAAATGACTAAGTCCAAAAAAAAAATTTTTTAAACTTTTTTCAATTTTACCCCCGTGGGATATATATTCTACCCACACACATTTGGAACTCTCCTGGGGTACCCTCACACATATTATTCCCTCATTTAGTGGATAATTTCACAAAAAAGTGAAATTTTCAAAAATCCATAAAATTGGCTGAAAACGACTAAATATCAAGGAGTCATTGGGCGAATCGCTCTGGAACTGAAATCGGAATGCTCACTGACATTTCCCCTATCTGAAAGTCTGATAAACGCCGGAAAAATGACTAAGTCCAAGAAAAAAATGTTTTCAACTTTTTTCAATTTTACCCCCGTGGGATATATATTCTACCCACACACATTTGGAACTCTCCTGGGGTACCCTCACACATATTATTCCCTCATTTAGTGGATATTTTCACAAAAAAGTGAAATTTTCGAAAATCCAGAAAATTGGCTGAAAACGACTAAATATCAAGGAGTCATTGGGCGAATCGCTCTGGAACTGAAATCGGAATGCTCACTGACATTTCCCCTATCTGAAAGTCTGATAAACGCCGGAAAAATGACTAAGTCCAAGAAAAAATTTTTTTCAACTTTTTTCAATTTTACCCCCGTGGGATATATATTCTACCCACACACATTTGGAACTCTCCTGGGGTACCCTCACACATATTATTCCCTCATTTAGTGGATATTTTCACAAAAAAGTGAAATTTTCAAAAATCCAAAATATTGGCTGAAAACGACTAAATATCAAGGACTCATTGGGCGAATCGCTCTGGAACTGAAATCGGAATGCTCACTGACATTTCCCCTATCTGAAAGTCTGATAAACGCCGGAAAAATGACTAAGTCCAAAAAAAAAATTTTTTAAACTTTTTTCAATTTTACCCCCGTGGGATATATATTCTACCCACACACATTTGGAACTCTCCTGGGGTACCCTCACACATATTATTCCCTCATTTAGTGGATATTTTCACAAAAAAGTGAAATTTTCAAAAATCCAAAATATTGGCTGAAAACGACTAAATATCAAGGACTCATTGGGCGAATCGCTCTGGAACTGAAATCGGAACGCTCACTCACATTTCTCCTATCTGAAAGTCTGACAAACGCCGGAAAAATGACTAAGTCCAAGAAAAAAATGTTTTCAACTTTTTTCAATTTTACCCCCGTGGGATATATATTCTACCCACACACATTTGGAACTCTCCTGGGGTACCCTCACACATATTATTCCCTCATTTAGTGGATATTTTCACAAAAAAGTGAAATTTTCAAAAATCCAGAAAATTGGCTCAAAACGACTAAATATCAAGGACTCATTGGGAGAATCGCTCTGGAACTTAAATCGGAACGCTCACTGACATTTGCCCTATCTGAAAGTCTGATAAACGCCGGAAAAATGACTAAGTCCAAGAAAAAAGTGTTTTCAACTTTTTTCAATTTTACCCCCGTGGGATATATATTCTACCCACACACATTTGGAACTCTCCTGGGGTACCCTCACACATATTATTCCCTCATTTAGTGGATATTTTCACAAAAAAGTGAAATTTTCAAAAATCCAAAATATTGGCTGAAAACGACAAAATATCAAGAACTCATTGGGCGAATCGCTCTGGAACTGAAATCGGAACGCTCACTCACATTTCCCCTATCTGAAAGTCTGATAAACGCCGGAAAAATGACTAAGTCCAAAAAAAAATTTTTTTCAACTTTTTTTAATGTTACCCCCGTGAGATATATATTCTACCCACACACATTTGGAACTCTCCTGGGGTACCCTCACCCATATTATTTCCTCATTTAGTGGATATTTTCACAAAAAAGTGAAATTTTCAAAAATCCAGAAAATTGGCTGAAAACGACTAAATATCAAGGAGTCATTGCGCGAATCGCTCTGGAACTGAAATCGGAACGCTCACTGACATTTCCCCTATCTGAAAGTCTGATAAACGCCAGAAAAATGACTAAGTCCAAAAAAAAAATTTTTTAAACTTTTTTCAATTTTACCCCCGTGGGATATATATTCTACCCACACACATTTGGAACTCTCCTGGGGTACCCTCACACATATTATTCCCTCATTTAGTGGATAATTTCACAAAAAAGTGAAATTTTCAAAAATCCATAAAATTGGCTGAAAACGACTAAATATCAAGGAGTCATTGGGCGAATCGCTCTGGAACTGAAATCGGAATGCTCACTGACATTTCCCCTATCTGAAAGTCTGATAAACGCCGGAAAAATGACTAAGTCCAAGAAAAAAATGTTTTCAACTTTTTTCAATTTTACCCCCGTGGGATATATATTCTACCCACACACATTTGGAACTCTCCTGGGGTACCCTCACACATATTATTCCCTCATTTAGTGGATATTTTCACAAAAAAGTGAAATTTTCGAAAATCCAGAAAATTGGCTGAAAACGACTAAATATCAAGGAGTCATTGGGCGAATCGCTCTGGAACTGAAATCGGAATGCTCACTGACATTTCCCCTATCTGAAAGTCTGATAAACGCCGGAAAAATGACTAAGTCCAAGAAAAAATTTTTTTCAACTTTTTTCAATTTTACCCCCGTGGGATATATATTCTACCCACACACATTTGGAACTCTCCTGGGGTACCCTCACACATATTATTCCCTCATTTAGTGGATATTTTCACAAAAAAGTGAAATTTTCAAAAATCCAAAATATTGGCTGAAAACGACTAAATATCAAGGACTCATTGGGCGAATCGCTCTGGAACTGAAATCGGAATGCTCACTGACATTTCCCCTATCTGAAAGTCTGATAAACGCCGGAAAAATGACTAAGTCCAAAAAAAAAATTTTTTAAACTTTTTTCAATTTTACCCCCGTGGGATATATATTCTACCCACACACATTTGGAACTCTCCTGGGGTACCCTCACACATATTATTCCCTCATTTAGTGGATATTTTCACAAAAAAGTGAAATTTTCAAAAATCCAAAATATTGGCTGAAAACGACTAAATATCAAGGACTCATTGGGCGAATCGCTCTGGAACTGAAATCGGAACGCTCACTCACATTTCTCCTATCTGAAAGTCTGATAAACGCCGGAAAAATGACTAAGTCCAAGAAAAAAATGTTTTCAACTTTTTTCAATTTTACCCCCGTGGGATATATATTCTACCCACACACATTTGGAACTCTCCTGGGGTACCCTCACACATATTATTCCCTCATTTAGTGGATATTTTCAAAAAAAAGTGAAATTTTCAAAAATCCAGAAAATTGGCTGAAAACGACTAAATATCAAGGAGTCATTGGGCGAATCGCTCTGGAACTGAAATCGGAACGCTCACTGACATTTCCCCTATCTGAAAGTCTGATAAACGCCGGAAAAATGACTAAGTCCAAAAAAAAAATTTTTTAAACTTTTTTCAATTTTACCCCCGTGGGATATATATTCTACCCACACACATTTGGAACTCTCCTGGGGTACCCTCACACATATTATTCCCTCATTTAGTGGATATTTTCACAAAAAAGTGAAATTTTCAAAAATCCAGAAAATTGGCTGAAAACGACTAAATATCAAGGACTCATTGGGCGAATCGCTCTGGAACTGAAATCGGAACGCTCACTCACATTTCCCCTATCTGAAAGTCTGATAAACGCCGGAAAAATGACTAAGTCCAAAAAAAAATTTTTTTCAACTTTTTTTAATGTTACCCCCGTGAGATATATATTCTACCCACACACATTTGGAACTCTCCTGGGGTACCCTCACACATATTATTTCCTCATTTAGTGGATATTTTCACAAAAAAGTGAAATTTTCAAAAATCCAGAAAATTGGCTGAAAACGACTAAATATCAAGGAGTCATTGCGCGAATCGCTCTGGAACTGAAATCGGAACGCTCACTGACATTTCCCCTATCTGAAAGTCTGATAAACGCCAGAAAAATGAATAAGTCCAAAAAAAAAATTTTTTAAACTTTTTTCAATTTTACCCCCGTGGGATATATATTCTACCCACACACATTTGGAACTCTCCTGGGGTACCCTCACACATATTATTCCCTCATTTAGTGGATAATTTCACAAAAAAGTGAAATTTTCAAAAATCCATAAAATTGGCTGAAAACGACTAAATATCAAGGAGTCATTGGGCGAATCGCTCTGGAACTGAAATCGGAATGCTCACTGACATTTCCTCTATCTGAAAGTCTGATAAACGCCGGAAAAATGACTAAGTCCAAAAAAAAATTTTTTTCAACTTTTTTCAATTTTACCCCCGTGGGATATATATTCTACCCACACACATTTGGAACTCTCCTGGGGTACCCTCACACATATTATTCCCTCATTTAGTGGATATTTTCACAAAAAAGTGAAATTTTCAAAAATCCAAAATATTGGCTGAAAACGACTAAATATCAAGGACTCATTGGGCGAATCGCTCTGGAACTGAAATCGGAATGCTCACTGACATTTCCCCTATCTGAAAGTCTGATAAACGCCGGAAAAATGACTAAGTCCAAAAAAAAAATTTTTTAAACTTTTTTCAATTTTACCCCCGTGGGATATATATTCTACCCACACACATTTGGAACTCTCCTGGGGTACCCTCACACATATTATTCCCTCATTTAGTGGATATTTTCACAAAAAAGTGAAATTTTCAAAAATCCAAAATATTGGCTGAAAACGACTAAATATCAAGGACTCATTGGGCGAATCGCTCTGGAACTGAAATCGGAACGCTCACTCACATTTCCCCTATCTGAAAGTCTGATAAACGCCGGAAAAATGACTAAGTACAAGAAAAAAATGTTTTCAACTTTTTTCAATTTTACCCCCGTGGGATATATATTCTACCCACACACATTTGGAACTCTCCTGGGGTACCCTCACACATATTATTCCCTCATTTAGTGGATATTTTCACAAAAAAGTGAAATTTTCAAAAATCCAGAAAATTGGCTGAAAACGACTAAATATCAAGGAGTCATTGGGCGAATCGCTCTGGAACTGAAATCGGAACGCTCACTGACATTTCCCCTATCTGAAAGTCTGATAAACGCCGGAAAAATGACTAAGTCCAAAAAAAAAATTTTTTAAACTTTTTTCAATTTTACCCCCGTGGGATATATATTCTACCCACACACATTTGGAACTCTCCTGGGGTACCCTCACACATATTATTCCCTCATTTAGTGGATATTTTCACAAAAAAGTGAAATTTTCAAAAATCCAGAAAATTGGCTGAAAACGACTAAATATCAAGGAGTCATTGGGCGAATCGCTCTGGAACTGAAATCGGAATGCTCACTGACATTTCCCCTATCTGAAAGTCTGATAAACGCCGGAAAAATGACTAAGTCCAAGAAAAAAATGTTTTCAACTTTTTTCAATTTTACCCCGTGGGATATATATTCTACCCACACACATTTGGAACTCTCCTGGGGTACCCTCACACATATTATTCCCTCATTTAGTGGATATTTTCACAAAAAAGTGAAATTTTCAAAAATCCAGAAAATTGGCTGAAAACGACTAAATATCAAGGAGTCATTGGGCGAATCGCTCTGGAACTGAAATCGGAATGCTCACTGACATTTCCCCTATCTGAAAGTCTGATAAACGCCGGAAAAATGACTAAGTCCAAGAAAAAATTTTTTTCAACTTTTTTCAATTTTACCCCCGTGGGATATATATTCTACCCACACACATTTGGAACTCTCCTGGGGTACCCTCACACATATTATTCCCTCATTTAGTGGATATTTTCACAAAAAAGTGAAATTTTCAAAAATCCAAAATATTGGCTGAAAACGACTAAATATCAAGGACTCATTGGGCGAATCGCTCTGGAACTGAAATCGGAATGCTCACTCACATTTCCTCTATCTGAAAGTCTGATAAACGCCGGAAAAATGACTAAGCCCAAAAAAAAATTTTTTTCAACTTTTTTTAATTTTACCCCCGTGGGATATATATTCTACCCACACACATTTGGAACTCTCCTGGGGTACCCTCACACATATTATTCCCTCATTTAGTGGATATTTTCACAAAAAAGTGAAATTTTCAAAAATCCAGAAAATTGGCTCAAAACGACTAAATATCAAGGACTCATTGGGAGAATCGCTCTGGAACTTAAATCGGAACGCTCACTGACATTTGCCCTATCTGAAAGTCTGATAAACGCCGGAAAAATGACTAAGTCCAAGAAAAAAGTGTTTTCAACTTTTTTCAATTTTACCCCCGTGGGATATATATTCTACCCACACACATTTGGAACTCTCCTGGGGTACCCTCACACATATTATTCCCTCATTTAGTGGATATTTTCACAAAAAAGTGAAATTTTCAAAAATCCAAAATATTGGCTGAAAACGACTAAATATCAAGGACTCATTGGGCGAATCGCTCTGGAACTGAAATTGGAACGCTCACTCACATTTCCCCTATCTGAAAGTCTGATAAACGCCGGAAAAATGACTAAGTCCAAAAAAAAATTTTTTTCAACTTTTTTTAATGTTACCCCCGTGAGATATATATTCTACCCACACACATTTGGAACTCTCCTGGGGTACCCTCACACATATTATTTCCTCATTTAGTGGATATTTTCACAAAAAAGTGAAATTTTCAAAAATCCAGAAAATTGGCTGAAAACGACTAAATATCAAGGAGTCATTGCGCGAATCGCTCTGGAACTGAAATCGGAACGCTCACTGACATTTCCCCTATCTGAAAGTCTGATAAACGCCAGAAAAATGACTAAGTCCAAAAAAAAAATTTTTTAAACTTTTTTCAATTTTAACCCCGTGGGATATATATTCTACCCACACACATTTGGAACTCTCCTGGGGTACCCTCACACATATTATTCCCTCATTTAGTGGATAATTTCACAAAAAAGTGAAATTTTCAAAAATCCATAAAATTGGCTGAAAACGACTAAATATCAAGGAGTCATTGGGCGAATCGCTCTGGAACTGAAATCGGAATGCTCACTGACATTTCCCCTATCTGAAAGTCTGATAAACGCCGGTAAAATGACTAAGTCCAAGAAAAAAATGTTTTCAACTTTTTTCAATTTTACCCCCGTGGGATATATATTCTACCCACACACATTTGGAACTCTCCTGGGGTACCCTCACACATATTATTCCCTCATTTAGTGGATATTTTCACAAAAAAGTGAAATTTTCAAAAATCCAGAAAATTGGCTGAAAACGACTAAATATCAAGGAGTCATTGGGCGAATCGCTCTGGAACTGAAATCGGAATGCTCACTGACATTTCCCCTATCTGAAAGTCTGATAAACGCCGGAAAAATGACTAAGTCCAAGAAAAAATTTTTTTCAACTTTTTTCAATTTTACCCCCGTGGGATATATATTCTACCCACACACATTTGGAACTCTCCTGGGGTACCCTCACACATATTATTCCCTCATTTAGTGGATATTTTCACAAAAAAGTGAAATTTTCAAAAATCCAAAATATTGGCTGAAAACGACTAAATATCAAGGACTCATTGGGCGAATCGCTCTGGAACTGAAATCGGAATGCTCACTCACATTTCCCCTATCTGAAAGTCTGATAAACGCCGGAAAAATGACTAAGCCCAAAAAAAAATTTTTTTCAACTTTTTTTAATTTTACCCCCGTGGGATATATATTCTACCCACACACATTTGGAACTCTCCTGGGGTACCCTCACACATATTATTCCCTCATTTAGTGGATATTTTCACAAAAAAGTGAAATTTTCAAAAATCCAGAAAATTGGCTCAAAACGACTAAATATCAAGGACTCATTGGGAGAATCGCTCTGGAACTGAAATCGGAACGCTCACTGATATTTCCCCTATCTGAAAGTCTGATAAACGCCAGAAAAATGACTAAGTCCAAAAAAAAAATTTTTTAAACTTTTTTCAATTTTACCCCCGTGGGATATATATTCTACCCACACACATTTGGAACTCTCCTGGGGTACCCTCACACATATTATTCCCTCATTTAGTGGATAATTTCACAAAAAAGTGAAATTTTCAAAAATCCATAAAATTGGCTGAAAACGACTAAATATCAAGGAGTCATTGGGCGAATCGCTCTGGAACTGAAATCGGAATGCTCACTGACATTTCCCCTATCTGAAAGTCTGATAAACGCCGGAAAAATGACTAAGTCCAAGAAAAAAATGTTTTCAACTTTTTTCAATTTTACCCCCGTGGGATATATATTCTACCCACACACATTTGGAACTCTCCTGGGGTACCCTCACACATATTATTCCCTCATTTAGTGGATATTTTCACAAAAAAGTGAAATTTTCAAAAATCCAGAAAATTGGCTGAAAACGACTAAATATCAAGGAGTCATTGGGCGAATCGCTCTGGAACTGAAATCGGAACGCTCACTGACATTTCCCCTATCTGAAAGTCTGATAAACGCCGGAAAAATGACTAAGCCCAAAAAAAAATTTTTTTCAACTTTTTTTAATTTTACCCCCGTGGGATATATATTCTACCCACACACATTTGGAACTCTCCTGGGGTACCCTCACACATATTATTCCCTCATTTAGTGGATATTTTCACAAAAAAGTGAAATTTTCAAAAATCCAGAAAATTGGCTGAAAACGACTAAATATCAAGGAGTCATTGGGCGAATCGCTCTGGAACTTAAATCGGAACGCTCACTGACATTTCCCCTATCTGAAAGTCTGATAAATGCCGGAAAAATGATAGTCCAAAAAAAAATTTTTTTAAACTTTTTTCAATTTTACCCCCGTGGGATATATATTCTACCCACACACATTTGGAACTCTCCTGGGGTACCATCACACATATTATTCTCTCATTTAGTGGATATTTTCACAAAAAAGTGAAATTTTCAAAAATCCAGAAAATTGGCTGAAAACGACTAAATATCAAGGAGTCATTGGGCGAATCGCTCTGGAACTGAAATCGGAATGCTCACTGACATTTCCCCTATCTGAAAGTCTGATAAACGCCGGAAAAATGACTAAGTCCAAAAAAATATTTTTTTCAACTTTTTTAAATTTTACCCCCGTGGGATATATATTCTACCCACACACATTTGGAACTCTCCTGGGGTACCCTCACACATATTATTCCCTCATTTAGTGGATATTTTCACAAAAAAGTGAAATTTTCAAAAAATCCAGAAAATTGGCTAAAAACGACTAAATATTAAGGACTCATTGGGCGAATCACTCTGGAACTGAAATCGGAACACTCACTGACATTTGATAAACGCCGGAAAAATGACTAAGTCCAAAAAAAAAATTTTTTAAACTTTTTCAAATTTTACCCCCGTGGGATATATATTCTACCCACACACATTTGGAACTCTCCTGGGGTACCCTCACACATATCATTCCCTCATTTAGTGGATATTTTCACAAAAATTGAAATTTTCAAAAAATCCAGAAAATTGGCTGAAAATGACTAAATATCAAAGACTCATTGGGCGAATCGCTCTGGAACTGAAATCGGAATGCTCACTGACATTTCCCCTATCTGAAAGTCTGATAAACGCCGGAAAAATGACTAAGTCCAAGAAAAAAATTTTTTCAACTTTTTTCAAGTTGTTTACCCCCGTGGGATATATATTCTACCCACACACATTTGGAACTCTCCTGGGGAAGCCTCACACATATTATTCCCTCATTTAGTGGATATTTTCACAAAAAAGTGAAATTTTCAAAAATCCAAAATATTGGCTGAAAACGACTAAATATCAAGGACTCATTGGGCGAATCGCTCTGGAACTGAAATCGGAACGCTCACTGACATTTTCCCTATCTGAAAGTCTGATAAACGCCGGAAAAATGACTAAGTCCAAAAAAATTTTTTTCAACTTTTTTTAATGTTACCCCCGTGAGATATATATTCTACCCACACACATTTGGAACTCTCCTGGGGTACCCTCACACATATTATTTCCTCATTTAGTGGATATTTTCACAAAAAAGTGAAATTTTCAAAAATCCAGAAAATTGGCTGAAAACGACTAAATATCAAGGAGTCATTGCGCGAATCGCTCTGGAACTGAAATCGGAACGCTCACTGATATTTCCCCTATCTGAAAGTCTGATAAACGCCAGAAAAATGACTAAGTCCAAAAAAAAAATTTTTTAAACTTTTTTCAATTTTACCCCCGTGGGATATATATTCTACCCACACACATTTGGAACTCTCCTGGGGTACCCTCACACATATTATTCCCTCATTTAGTGGATAATTTCACAAAAAAGTGAAATTTTCAAAAATCCATAAAATTGGCTGAAAACGACTAAATATCAAGGAGTCATTGGGCGAATCGCTCTGGAACTGAAATCGGAATGCTCACTGACATTTCCCCTATCTGAAAGTCTGATAAACGCCGGAAAAATGACTAAGTCCAAGAAAAAAATGTTTTCAACTTTTTTCAATTTTACCCCCGTGGGATATATATTCTACCCACACACATTTGGAACTCTCCTGGGGTACCCTCACACATATTATTCCCTCATTTAGTGGATATTTTCACAAAAAAGTGAAATTTTCAAAAATCCAGAAAATTGGCTGAAAACGACTAAATATCAAGGAGTCATTGGGCGAATCGCTCTGGAACTGAAATCGGAACGCTCACTGACATTTCCCCTATCTGAAAGTCTGATAAACGCCGGAAAAATGACTAAGCCCAAAAAAAAATTTTTTTCAACTTTTTTTAATTTTACCCCCGTGGGATATATATTCTACCCACACACATTTGGAACTCTCCTGGGGTACCCTCACACATATTATTCCCTCATTTAGTGGATATTTTCACAAAAAAGTGAAATTTTCAAAAATCCAGAAAATTGGCTGAAAACGACTAAATATCAAGGAGTCATTGGGCGAATCGCTCTGGAACTTAAATCGGAACGCTCACTGACATTTCCCCTATCTGAAAGTCTGATAAATGCCGGAAAAATGATAGTCCAAAAAAAAATTTTTTTAAACTTTTTTCAATTTTACCCCCGTGGGATATATATTCTACCCACACACATTTGGAACTCTCCTGGGGTACCATCACACATATTATTCTCTCATTTAGTGGATATTTTCACAAAAAAGTGAAATTTTCAAAAATCCAGAAAATTGGCTGAAAACGACTAAATATCAAGGAGTCATTGGGCGAATCGCTCTGGAACTGAAATCGGAATGCTCACTGACATTTCCCCTATCTGAAAGTCTGATAAACGCCGGAAAAATGACTAAGTCCAAAAAAATATTTTTTTCAACTTTTTTAAATTTTACCCCCGTGGGATATATATTCTACCCACACACATTTGGAACTCTCCTGGGGTACCCTCACACATATTATTCCCTCATTTAGTGGATATTTTCACAAAAAAGTGAAATTTTCAAAAAATCCAGAAAATTGGCTAAAAACGACTAAATATTAAGGACTCATTGGGCGAATCACTCTGGAACTGAAATCGGAACACTCACTGACATTTGATAAACGCCGGAAAAATGACTAAGTCCAAAAAAAAAATTTTTTAAACTTTTTCAAATTTTACCCCCGTGGGATATATATTCTACCCACACACATTTGGAACTCTCCTGGGGTACCCTCACACATATCATTCCCTCATTTAGTGGATATTTTCACAAAAATTGAAATTTTCAAAAAATCCAGAAAATTGGCTGAAAATGACTAAATATCAAAGACTCATTGGGCGAATCGCTCTGGAACTGAAATCGGAATGCTCACTGACATTTCCCCTATCTGAAAGTCTGATAAACGCCGGAAAAATGACTAAGTCCAAGAAAAAAATTTTTTCAACTTTTTTCAAGTTGTTTACCCCCGTGGGATATATATTCTACCCACACACATTTGGAACTCTCCTGGGGAAGCCTCACACATATTATTCCCTCATTTAGTGGATATTTTCACAAAAAAGTGAAATTTTCAAAAATCCAAAATATTGGCTGAAAACGACTAAATATCAAGGACTCATTGGGCGAATCGCTCTGGAACTGAAATCGGAACGCTCACTGACATTTTCCCTATCTGAAAGTCTGATAAACGCCGGAAAAATGACTAAGTCCAAAAAAATTTTTTTTTCAACTTTTTTTAATTTTACCCCCGTGGAATATATATTCTACCCACACACATTTGGAACTCTCCTGGGGTACCCTCACACATATTATTCCCTCATTTAGTGGATATTTTCACAAAAAAGTGAAATTTTCAAAAATCCAGAAAATTGGCTGAAAACGACTATATATCAAGGAGTCATTGGGCGAATCGCTCTGGAACTGAAATCGGAACGCTCACTGACATTACCCCTATCTGAAAGTCTGATAAACACCGGAAAAATGACTAAGTCCAAGAAAAAAATGTTTCAACTTTTTTCAATTTTACCCCCGTGGGATATATATTCTACCCACACACATTTGGAACTCTCCTGGGGTACCCTCACACATATTATTCCCTCATTTAGTGGATATTTTCACAAAAAAGTGAAATTTTCAAAAAATCCAGAAAATTGGCTAAAAACGACTAAATATTAAGGACTCATTGGGCGAATCGCTCTGGAACTGAAATCGGAACACTCACTGACATTTGATAAACGCCGGAAAAATGACTAAGTCCAAAAAATAAATTTTTCAACTTTTTTCAATTTTACCCCCGTGGGATATATATTCTACCCACACACATTTTGAACTCTCCTGGGGTACCCTCACACATATTATTCCCTCATTTAGTGGATATTTTCACAAAAAAGTGAAATTTTCAAAAAATCCAGAAAATTGGCTAAAAACGACTAAATATCAAGGACTCATTGGGCGAATCGCTCTGGAACTGAAATCGGAACGCTCACTGACATTTCCCCTATCTGAAAGTCCGATAAACGCCGGAAAAATGACTAAGTCCAAAAAAAAATTTGTTCAACTTTTTTCAATTTTACCCCGTGGGATATATATTCTACCCACACACATTTGGAACTCTCCTGGGGTACCCTCACACATTTCATTCCCTCATTTAGTGGATATTTTCACAAAAAAGTGAAATTTTCAAAAATCCAGAAAATTGGCTGAAAACGACTAAATATCAAGGAGTCATTGCGCGAATCGCTCTGGAACTGAAATCGGAACGCTCACTGACATTTCCCCTATCTGAAAGTCTGATAAACGCCGGAAAAATGACTAAGTGCAAAAAAAAAATTTTTTAAACTTTTTTCAATTTTACCCCCGTGGGATATATATTCTACCCACACACATTTGGAACTTTCCTGGGGTACCCTCACACATATTATTCCCTCATTTAGTGGATATTTTCACAAAAAAGTGAAATTTTCAAAAATCCAGAAAATTGGCTGAAAACGACTAAATATCAAGGACTCATTGGGCGAATCGCTCTGGAACTGAAATCGGAATGCTCACTGACATTTCCCCTATCTGAAAGTCTGATGAACGCCGGAAAAATGACTAAGTCCAAGAAAAAATTTTTTTCAACTTTTTTCAATTTTACCCCCGTGGGATATATATTCTACCCACACACATTTGGAACTCTCCTGGGGTACCCTCACACATATTATTCCCTCATTTAGTGGATATTTTCACAAAAAAGTGAAATTTTCAAAAATCCAAAATATTGGCTGAAAACGACTAAATATCAAGGACTCATTGGGCGAATCGCTCTGGAACTGAAATCGGAACGCTCACTGACAATTCCCCTATCTGAAAGTCTGATAAACGCCGGAAAAATGACTAAGTCCAAAAAAAAAATTTTTTAAACTTTTTTTAATTTTACCCCCGTGGAATATATATTCTACCCACACACATTTGGAACTCTCCTGGGGTACCCTCACACATATCATTCCCTCATTTAGTGGATATTTTCACAAAAAAGTGAAATTTTCAAAAATCCAGAAAATTGGCTGAAAACGACTAAATATCAAGGAGTCATTGGGCGAATCGCTCTGGAACTGAAATCGGAATGCTCACTGACATTTCCCCTATCTGAAAGTCTGATAAACGCCGGAAAAATGACTAAGTCCAAAAAAAAAATTTTTTAAATTTTTTTCAATTTTACCCCCGTGGGATATATATTCTACCCACACACATTTGGAACTCTCCTGGGGTACCCTCACACATATTATTCCCTCATTTAGTGGATATTTTCACAAAAAAGTGAAATTTTCAAAAATCCAGAAAATTGGCTGAAAACGACTAAATATCAAGGAGTCATTGGGCGAATCTCTCTGGAACTGAAATCGGAATGCTCACTGACATTTCCCCTATCTGAAAGTCTGATAAACGCCGGAAAAATGACTAAGTCCAAGAAAAAAATTTTTTCAACTTTTTTCAATTTTACCCCCGTGGGATATATATTCTACCCACACACATTTGGAACTCTCCTGGGGTACCCTCACACATATTATTCCCTCATTTAGTGGATATTTTCACAAAAAAGTGAAATTTTCAAAAATCCAAAATATTGGCTGAAAACGACTAAATATCAAGGACTCATTGGGCGAATCGCTCTGGAACTGAAATCGGAACGCTCACTGACATTTCCCCTATCTGAAAGTCTGATAAACGCCGGAAAAATGACTAAGTCCAAAAAAAAAATTTTTTAAACTTTTTTCAATTTTACCCCCGTGGGATATATATTCTACCCACACACATTTGGAACTCTCCTGGGGTACCCACACACATATTATTCCCTCATTTAGTGGATATTTTCACAAAAAAGTGAAATTTTCAAAAATCCAAAATATTGGCTGAAAACGACTAAATATCACGGAGTCATTGGGCGAATCGCTCTGGAACTGAAATCGGAACGCTCACTGACATTTCCCCTATCTGAAAGTCTGATAAACGCCGGAAAAATGACTAAGTCCAAAAAAAAAATTTTTTAAATTTTTTTCAATTTTACCCCCGTGGGATATATATTCTACCCACACACATTTGGAACTTTCCTGGAGTACCCTCACACATATTATTCCCTCATTTAGTGGATATTTACACAAAAAAGTGAAATTTTCAAAAATCCAAAATATTGGCTGAAAACGACTAAATATCAAGGACTCATTGGGCGAATCGCTCTGGAACTGAAATCGGAACGCTCACTGACATTTCCCCTATCTGAAAGTCTGATAAACGCCGGAAAAATGACTAAGTCCAAAAAAAAAATTTTTTAAACTTTTTTCAATTTTACCCCCGTGGGATATATATTCTACCCACACACATTTGGAACTCTCCTGGGGTACCCACACACATATTATTCCCTCATTTAGTGGATATTTACACAAAAAAGTGAAATTTTCAAAAATCCAAAATATTGGCTGAAAACGACTAAATATCACGGAGTCATTGGGCGAATCGCTCTGGAACTGAAATCGGAACGCTCACTGACATTTCCCCTATCTGAAAGTCTGATAAACGCCGGAAAAATGACTAAGTCCAAAAAAAAAATTTTTTAAATTTTTTTCAATTTTACCCCCGTGGGATATATATTCTACCCACACACATTTGGAACTTTCCTGGAGTACCCTCACACATATTATTCCCTCATTTAGTGGATATTTACACAAAAAAGTGAAATTTTCAAAAATCCAAAATATTGGCTGAAAACGACTAAATATCAAGGACTCATTGGGCGAATCGCTCTGGAACTGAAATCGGAACGCTCACTGACATTTCCCCTATCTGAAAGTCTGATAAACGCCGGAAAAATGACTAAGTCCAAAAAAAAAATTTTTTAAACTTTTTTCAATTTTACCCCCGTGGGATATATATTCTACCCACACACATTTGGAACTCTCCTGGGGTACCCACACACATATTATTCCCTCATTTAGTGGATATTTACACAAAAAAGTGAAATTTTCAAAAATCCAAAATATTGGCTGAAAACGACTAAATATCAAGGACTCATTGGGCGAATCGCTCTGGAACTGAAATCGGAACGCTCACTGACATTTCCCCTATCTGAAAGTCTGATAAACGCCGGAAAAATGACTAAGTCCAAAAAAAAAATTTTTTAAACTTTTTTCAATTTTACCCCCGTGGGATATATATTCTACCCACACACATTTGGAACTCTCCTGGGGTACCCACACACATATTATTCCCTCATTTAGTGGATATTTTCACAAAAAAGTGAAATTTTCAAAAATCCAAAATATTGGCTGAAAACGACTAAATATCAAGGACTCATTGGGTGAATCGCTCTGGAACTGAAATCGGAACGCTCACTGACATTTCCCCTATCTGAAAGTCTGATAAACGCCGGAAAAATGACTAAGTCCAAAAAAAAAATTTTTAAAATTTTTTTCAATTTTACCCCCGTGGGATATATATTCTACCCACACACATTTGGAACTCTCCTGGGGTACCCTCACACATATTATTCCCTCATTTAGTGGATATTTTCACAAAAAAGTGATATTTTCAAAAATCCAAAATATTGGCTGAAAACGACTAAATATCAAGGACTCATTGGGCGAATCGCTCTGGAACTGAAATCGGAACGCTCACTCACATTTCCCCTATCTGAAAGTCTGATAAACGCCGGAAAAATGACTAAGTCCAAAAAAAAATTTTTTTCAACTTTTTTTAATTTTACCCCCGTGAGATATATATTCTACCCACACACATTTGGAACTCTCCTGGGGTACCCTCACACATATTATTCCCTCATTTAGTGGATATTTTCACAAAAAAGTGAAATTTTCAAAAATCCAGAAAATTGGCTGAAAACGACTAAATATCAAGGAGTCATTGGGCGAATCGCTCTGGAACTGAAATCGGAACGCTCACTGACATTTCCCCTATCTGAAAGTCTGATAAACGCCGGAAAAATGACTAAGTCCAAAAAAAAAATTTTTTTAACTTTTTTCAATTTTACCCCCGTGGGATATATATTCTACCCACACACATTTGGAACTCTCCTGGGGTACCCTCACACATATTATTCCCTCATTTAGTGGATATTTTCACAAAAAAGTGAAATTTTCAAAAATCTAAAATATTGGCTGAAAACGACTAAATATGAAGGACTCATTGGGCGAATCGCTCTGGAACTGAAATCGGAATGCTCACTAACATTTCCCCTATCTGAAAGTCTGATAAACGCCGGAAAAATGACTAAGTCCAAGAAAAAAATTTTTTCAACTTTTTTCAATTTTACCCCCGTGGGATATATATTCTACCCACACACATTTGGAACTCTCCTGGGGTACCCTCACACATATTATTCCCTCATTTAGTGGATATTTTCACAAAAAAGTGAAATTTTCAAAAATCCAGAAAATTGGCTGAAAACGACTAAATATCAAGGAGTCATTGGGCGAATCGCTCTGGAACTGAAATCGGAACGCTCACTGACATTTCCCCTATCTGAAAGTCTGATAAACGCCGGAAAAATGACTAAGTCCAAAAAAAAATTTTTTAAACTTTTTTCAATTTTACCCCCGTGGGATATATATTCTACCCACACACATTTGGAACTCTCCTGGAGTACCCTCACACATATTATTCCCTCATTTAGTGGATATTTACACAAAAAAGTGAAATTTTCAAAAATCCAAAATATTGGCTGAAAACGACTAAATATCAAGGACTCATTGGGTGAATCGCTCTGGAACTGAAATCGGAACGCTCACTGACATTTCCCCTATCTGAAAGTCTGATAAACGCCGGAAAAATGACTAAGTCCAAAAAAAAAATTTTTTAAACTTTTTTCAATTTTACCCCCGTGGGATATATATTCTACCCACACACATTTGGAACTCTCCTGGAGTACCCTCACACATATTATTCCCTCATTTAGTGGATATTTTCACAAAAAAGTGAAATTTTCAAAAATCCAAAATATTGGCTGAAAACGACTAAATATCACGGAGTCATTGGGCGAATCGCTCTGGAACTGAAATCGGAACGCTCACTGACATTTCCCCTATCTGAAAGTCTGATAAACGCCGGAAAAATGACTAAGTCCAAAAAAAAAATTTTTTAAATTTTTTTCAATTTTACCCCCGTGGGATATATATTCTACCCACACACATTTGGAACTCTCCTGGGGTACCCTCACACATATTATTCCCTCATTTAGTGGATATTTTCACAAAAAAGTGATATTTTCAAAAATCCAAAATATTGGCTGAAAACGACTAAATATCAAGGTCTCATTGTGCGAATCGCTCTGGAACTGAAATCGGAACGCTCACTCACATTTCCCCTATCTGAAAGTCTGATAAACGCCGGAAAAATGACTAAGTCCAAAAAAAAAATTTTTTTAACTTTTTTCAATTTTACCCCCGTGGGATATATATTCTACCCACACACATTTGGAACTCTCCTGGGGTACCCTCACACATATTATTCCCTCATTTAGTGGATATTTTCACAAAAAAGTGAAATTTTCAAAAATCTAAAATACTGGCTGAAAACGACTAAATATGAAGGACTCATTGGGCGAATCGCTCTGGAACTGAAATCGGAATGCTCACTGACATTTCCCCTATCTGAAAGTCTGATAAACGCCGGAAAAATGACTAAGTCCAAGAAAAAAATTTTTTCAACTTTTTTCAATTTTACCCCCGTGGGATATATATTCTACCCACACACATTTGGAACTCTCCTGGGGTACCCTCACACATATCATTCCCTCATTTAGTGGATATTTTCACAAAAAAGTGAAATTTTCAAAAATCCAAAATATTGGCTGAAAACGACTAAATATCAAGGACTCATTGGGCGAATCGCTATGGAACTGAAATCGGAACGCTCACTGACATTTCCCCTATCTGAAAGTCTGATAAACGCCGGAAAAATGACTAAGTCCAAAAAAAAAATTTTTTAAACTTTTTTCAATTTTACCCCCGTGGGATATATATTCTACCCACACACATTTGGAACTCTCCTGGAGTACCCTCACACATATTATTCCCTCATTTAGTGGATATTTACAGAAAAAAGTGAAATTTTCAAAAATCCAAAATATTGGCTGAAAACGACTAAATATGAAGGACTCATTGGGCGAATTGCTCTGGAACTGAAATCGGAATGCTCACTGACATTTCCCCTATCTGAAAGTCTGATAAACGCCGGAAAAATGACTAAGTCCCAGAAAAAAATTTTTTCAACTTTTTTCAATTTTACCCCCGTGGGATATATATTCTACCCACACACATTTGGAACTCTCCTGGGGTACCCTCACACATATTATTCCCTCATTTAGTGGATATTTTCACAAAAAAGTGAAATTTTCAAAAATCCAAAATATTGGCTGAAAACGACTAAATATCAAGGACTCATTGGGCGAATCGCTCTGGAACTGAAATCGGAATGCTCACTGACATTTACCCTATCTGAAAGTCTGATAAACGCCGGAAAAATGACTAAGTCCAAGAAAAAAAATTTTTCAACTTTTTTCAATTTTACCCCCGTGGGATATATATTCTACCCACACACATTTGGAACTCTCCTGGGGTACCCTCACACATATTATTCCCTCATTTAGTGGATATTTTCACAAAAAAGTGAAATTTTCAAAAATCCAAAATATTGGCTGAAAACGACTAAATATCAAGGACTCATTGGGCGAATCGCTCTGGAACTGAAATCGGAATGCTCACTGACATTTCCCCTATCTGAAAGTCTGATAAACGCCGGAAAAATGACTAAGTCCAAAAAAAAAATTTTTTAAACTTTTTTCAATTTTACCCCCGTGGGATATATATTCTACCCACACACATTTTTAACTCTCCTGGAGTACCCTCACACATATTATTCCCTCATTTAGTGGATATTTACACAAAAAAGTGAAATTTTCAAAAATCCAAAATATTGGCTGAAAACGACTAAATATCAAGGACTCATTGGGCGAATCGCTCTGGAACTGAAATCGGAACGCTCACTGACATTTCCCCTATCTGAAAGTCTGATAAACGCCGGAAAAATGACTAAGTCCAAAAAAAAAATTTTTTAAACTTTTTTCAATTTTACCCCCGTGGGATATATATTCTACCCACACACATTTGGAACTCTCCTGGGGTACCCTCACACATATTATTCCCTCATTTAGTGGATATTTTCACAAAAAAGTGAAATTTTCAAAACTCCAGAAAATTGGCTGAAAACGACTAAATATCAAGGAGTCATTGCGCGAATCGCTCTGGAACTGAAATCGGAACGCTCACTGACATTTCCCCTATCTGAAAGTCTGATAAACGCCGTAAAAATGATTAAGTCCAAAAAAAAAATTTTTTTAACTTTTTTCAATTTTACCCCCGTGGGATATATATTCTACCCACACACATTTGGAACTCTCCTGGGGTACCCTCACACATATTATTCCCTCATTTAGTGGATATTTTCACAAAAAAGTGAAATTTTCAAAAATCCAAAATATTGGCTGAAAACGACTAAATATCAAGGACTCATTGGGCGAATCGCTCTGGAACTGAAATCGGAATGCTCACTGACATTTACCCTATCTGAAAGTCTGATAAACGCCGGAAAAATGACTAAGTCCAAGAAAAAAATTTTTTCAACTTTTTTCAATTTTACCCCCGTGGGATATATATTCTACCCACACACATTTGGAACTCTCCTGGGGTACCCTCACACATATTATTCCCTCATTTAGTGGATATTTTCACAAAAAAGTGAAATTTTCAAAAATCCAAAATATTGGCTGAAAACGACTAAATATCAAGGACTCATTGGGCGAATCGCTCTGGAACTGAAATCGGAATGCTCACTGACATTTCCCCTATCTGAAAGTCTGATAAACGCCGGAAAAATGACTAAGTCCAAAAAAAAAATTTTTTAAACTTTTTTCAATTTTACCCCCGTGGGATATATATTCTACCCACACACATTTGGAACTCTCCTGGGGTACCCTCACACATATTATTCCCTCATTTAGTGGATATTTTCACAAAAAAGTGAAATTTTCAAAACTCCAGAAAATTGGCTGAAAACGACTAAATATCAAGGAGTCATTGCGCGAATCGCTCTGGAACTGAAATCGGAACGCTCACTGACATTTCCCCTATCTGAAAGTCTGATAAACGCCGGAAAAATGACTAAGTCCAAGAAAAAAATTTTTTCAACTTTTTTCAATTTTACCCCCGTGGGATATATATTCTACCCACACACATTTGGAACTCTCCTGGGGTACCCTCACACATATTATTCCCTCATTTAGTGGATATTTTCACAAAAAAGTGAAATTTTCAAAAATCCAAAATATTGGCTGAAAACGACTAAATATCAAGGACTCATTGGGCGAATCGCTCTGGAACTGAAATCGGAACGCTCACTGACATTTCCCCTATCTGAAAGTCTGATAAACGCCGGAAAAATGACTAAGTCCAAAAAAAAATTTTTTAAATTTTTTTTCAATTTTACCCCCGTGGGATATATATTCTACCCACACACATTTGGAACTCTCCTGGGGTACCCTCACACATATTATTCCCTCATTTAGTGGATATTTTCACAAAAAAGTGATATTTTCAAAAATCCAAAATATTGGCTGAAAACGACTAAATATCAAGGACTCATTGGGCGAATCGCTCTGGAACTGAAATCGGAACGCTCACTCACATTTCCCCTATCTGAAAGTCTGATAAATGCCGGAAAAATGACTAAGTCCAAAAAAAAATTTTTTTCAACTTTTTTTAATTTTACCCCCGTGAGATATATATTCTACCCACACACATTTGGAACTCTCCTGGGGTACCCTCACACATATTATTCCCTCATTTAGTGGATATTTTCACAAAAAAGTGAAATTTTCAAAAATCCAAAATATTGGCTGAAAACGACTAAATATCAAGGACTCATTGGGCGAATCGCTCTGGAACTGAAATCGGAATGCTCACTGACATTTCCCCTATCTGAAAGTCTGATAAACGCCGGAAAAATGACTAAGTCCAAAAAAAAAATTTTTTTAACTTTTTTCAATTTTACCCCCGTGGGATATATATTCTACCCACACACATTTTTAACTCTCCTGGAGTACCCTCACACATATTATTCCCTCATTTAGTGGATATTTACACAAAAAAGTGAAATTTTCAAAAATCCAAAATATTGGCTGAAAACGACTAAATATCAAGGACTCATTGGGCGAATCGCTCTGGAACTGAAATCGGAACGCTCACTGACATTTCCCCTATCTGAAAGTCTGATAAACGCCGGAAAAATGACTAAGTCCAAAAAAAAAAATTTTTAATCTTTTTTCAATTTTACCCCCGTGGGATATATATTCTACCCACACACATTTGGAACTCTCCTGGGGTACCCTCACACATATTATTCCCTCATTTAGTGGATATTTTCACAAAAAAGTGAAATTTTCAAAAATCCAGAAAATTGGCTGAAAACGACTAAATATCAAGGAGTCATTGCGCGAATCGCTCTGGAACTGAAATCGGAACGCTCACTGACATTTCCCCTATCTGAAAGTCTGATAAACGCCGGAAAAATGACTAAGTCCAAGAAAAAAATTTTTTCAACTTTTTTCAATTTTACCCCCGTGGGATATATATTCTACCCACACACATTTGGAACTCTCCTGGGGTACCCTCACACATATTATTCCCTCATTTAGTGGATATTTTCACAAAAAAGTGAAATTTTCAAAAATCCAAAATATTGGCTGAAAACGACTAAATATCAAGGACTCATTGGGCGAATCGCTCTGGAACTGAAATCGGAACGCTCACTGACATTTCCCCTATCTGAAAGTCTGATAAACGCCGGAAAAATGACTAAGTCCAAAAAAAAATTTTTTAAATTTTTTTTCAATTTTACCCCCGTGGGATATATATTCTACCCACACACATTTGGAACTCTCCTGGGGTACCCTCACACATATTATTCCCTCATTTAGTGGATATTTTCACAAAAAAGTGATATTTTCAAAAATCCAAAATAATGGCTGAAAACGACTAAATATCAAGGACTCATTGGGCGAATCGCTCTGGAACTGAAATCGGAACGCTCACTCACATTTCCCCTATCTGAAAGTCTGATAAACGCCGGAAAAATGACTAAGTCCAAAAAAAAATTTTTTTCAACTTTTTTTAATTTTACCCCCGTGAGATATATATTCTACCCACACACATTTGGAACTCTCCTGGGGTACCCTCACACATATTATTCCCTCATTTAGTGGATATTTTCACAAAAAAGTGAAATTTTCAAAAATCCAGAAAATTGGCTGAAAACGACTAAATATCAAGGAGTCATTGGGCGAATCGCTCTGGAACTGAAATCGGAACGCTCACTGACATTTCCCCTATCTGAAAGTCTGATAAACGCCGGAAAAATGACTAAGTCCCAAAAAAAATTTTTTTTAACTTTTTTCAATTTTACCCCCGTGGGATATATATTCTACCCACACACATTTTTAACTCTCCTGGAGTACCCTCACACATATTATTCCCTCATTTAGTGGATATTTACACAAAAAAGTGAAATTTTCAAAAATCCAAAATATTGGCTGAAAACGACTAAATATCAAGGACTCATTGGGCGAATCGCTCTGGAACTGAAATCGGAACGCTCACTGACATTTCCCCTATCTGAAAGTCTGATAAACGCCGGAAAAATGACTAAGTCCAAAAAAAAAATTTTTTAAACTTTTTTCAATTTTACCCCCGTGGGATATATATTCTACCCACACACATTTGGAACTCTCCTGGGGTACCCTCACACATATTATTCCCTCATTTAGTGGATATTTTCACAAAAAAGTGAAATTTTCAAAACTCCAGAAAATTGGCTGAAAACGACTAAATATCAAGGAGTCATTGCGCGAATCGCTCTGGAACTGAAATCGGAACGCTCACTGACATTTCCCCTATCTGAAAGTCTGATAAACGCCGTAAAAATGATTAAGTCCAAAAAAAAAATTTTTTTAACTTTTTTCAATTTTACCCCCGTGGGATATATATTCTACCCACACACATTTGGAACTCTCCTGGGGTACCCTCACACATATTATTCCCTCATTTAGTGGATATTTTCACAAAAAAGTGAAATTTTCAAAAATCCAAAATATTGGCTGAAAACGACTAAATATCAAGGACTCATTGGGCGAATCGCTCTGGAACTGAAATCGGAATGCTCACTGACATTTACCCTATCTGAAAGTCTGATAAACGCCGGAAAAATGACTAAGTCCAAGAAAAAAATTTTTTCAACTTTTTTCAATTTTACCCCCGTGGGATATATATTCTACCCACACACATTTGGAACTCTCCTGGGGTACCCTCACACATATTATTCCCTCATTTAGTGGATATTTTCACAAAAAAGTGAAATTTTCAAAAATCCAAAATATTGGCTGAAAACGACTAAATATCAAGGACTCATTGGGCGAATCGCTCTGGAACTGAAATCGGAATGCTCACTGACATTTCCCCTATCTGAAAGTCTGATAAACGCCGGAAAAATGACTAAGTCCAAAAAAAAAATTTTTTAAACTTTTTTCAATTTTACCCCCGTGGGATATATATTCTACCCACACACATTTGGAACTCTCCTGGGGTACCCTCACACATATTATTCCCTCATTTAGTGGATATTTTCACAAAAAAGTGAAATTTTCAAAACTCCAGAAAATTGGCTGAAAACGACTAAATATCAAGGAGTCATTGCGCGAATCGCTCTGGAACTGAAATCGGAACGCTCACTGACATTTCCCCTATCTGAAAGTCTGATAAACGCCGGAAAAATGACTAAGTCCAAGAAAAAAATTTTTTCAACTTTTTTCAATTTTACCCCCGTGGGATATATATTCTACCCACACACATTTGGAACTCTCCTGGGGTACCCTCACACATATTATTCCCTCATTTAGTGGATATTTTCACAAAAAAGTGAAATTTTCAAAAATCCAAAATATTGGCTGAAAACGACTAAATATCAAGGACTCATTGGGCGAATCGCTCTGGAACTGAAATCGGAACGCTCACTGACATTTCCCCTATCTGAAAGTCTGATAAACGCCGGAAAAATGACTAAGTCCAAAAAAAAATTTTTTAAATTTTTTTTCAATTTTACCCCCGTGGGATATATATTCTACCCACACACATTTGGAACTCTCCTGGGGTACCCTCACACATATTATTCCCTCATTTAGTGGATATTTTCACAAAAAAGTGATATTTTCAAAAATCCAAAATATTGGCTTAAAACGACTAAATATCAAGGACTCATTGGGCGAATCGCTCTGGAACTGAAATCGGAACGCTCACTCACATTTCCCCTATCTGAAAGTCTGATAAATGCCGGAAAAATGACTAAGTCCAAAAAAAAATTTTTTTCAACTTTTTTTAATTTTACCCCCGTGAGATATATATTCTACCCACACACATTTGGAACTCTCCTGGGGTACCCTCACACATATTATTCCCTCATTTAGTGGATATTTTCACAAAAAAGTGAAATTTTCAAAAATCCAAAATATTGGCTGAAAACGACTAAATATCAAGGACTCATTGGGCGAATCGCTCTGGAACTGAAATCGGAATGCTCACTGACATTTCCCCTATCTGAAAGTCTGATAAACGCCGGAAAAATGACTAAGTCCAAAAAAAAAATTTTTTTAACTTTTTTCAATTTTACCCCCGTGGGATATATATTCTACCCACACACATTTTTAACTCTCCTGGAGTACCCTCACACATATTATTCCCTCATTTAGTGGATATTTACACAAAAAAGTGAAATTTTCAAAAATCCAAAATATTGGCTGAAAACGACTAAATATCAAGGACTCATTGGGCGAATCGCTCTGGAACTGAAATCGGAACGCTCACTGACATTTCCCCTATCTGAAAGTCTGATAAACGCCGGAAAAATGACTAAGTCCAAAAAAAAAAATTTTTAATCTTTTTTCAATTTTACCCCCGTGGGATATATATTCTACCCACACACATTTGGAACTCTCCTGGGGTACCCTCACACATATTATTCCCTCATTTAGTGGATATTTTCACAAAAAAGTGAAATTTTCAAAAATCCAGAAAATTGGCTGAAAACGACTAAATATCAAGGAGTCATTGCGCGAATCGCTCTGGAACTGAAATCGGAACGCTCACTGACATTTCCCCTATCTGAAAGTCTGATAAACGCCGGAAAAATGACTAAGTCCAAGAAAAAAATTTTTTCAACTTTTTTCAATTTTACCCCCGTGGGATATATATTCTACCCACACACATTTGGAACTCTCCTGGGGTACCCTCACACATATTATTCCCTCATTTAGTGGATATTTTCACAAAAAAGTGAAATTTTCAAAAATCCAAAATATTGGCTGAAAACGACTAAATATCAAGGACTCATTGGGCGAATCGCTCTGGAACTGAAATCGGAACGCTCACTGACATTTCCCCTATCTGAAAGTCTGATAAACGCCGGAAAAATGACTAAGTCCAAAAAAAAATTTTTTAAATTTTTTTTCAATTTTACCCCCGTGGGATATATATTCTACCCACACACATTTGGAACTCTCCTGGGGTACCCTCACACATATTATTCCCTCATTTAGTGGATATTTTCACAAAAAAGTGATATTTTCAAAAATCCAAAATAATGGCTGAAAACGACTAAATATCAAGGACTCATTGGGCGAATCGCTCTGGAACTGAAATCGGAACGCTCACTCACATTTCCCCTATCTGAAAGTCTGATAAACGCCGGAAAAATGACTAAGTCCAAAAAAAAATTTTTTTCAACTTTTTTTAATTTTACCCCCGTGAGATATATATTCTACCCACACACATTTGGAACTCTCCTGGGGTACCCTCACACATATTATTCCCTCATTTAGTGGATATTTTCACAAAAAAGTGAAATTTTCAAAAATCCAGAAAATTGGCTGAAAACGACTAAATATCAAGGAGTCATTGGGCGAATCGCTCTGGAACTGAAATCGGAACGCTCACTGACATTTCCCCTATCTGAAAGTCTGATAAACGCCGGAAAAATGACTAAGTCCCAAAAAAAATTTTTTTTAACTTTTTTCAATTTTACCCCCGTGGGATATATATTCTACCCACACACATTTGGAACTCTCCTGGGGTACCCACACACATATAATTCCCTCATTTAGTGGATATTTTCACAAAAAAGTGAAATTTTCAAAAATCCAAAATATTGGCTGAAAACGACTAAATATCAAGGACTCATTGGGCGAATCGCTCTGGAACTGAAATCGGAACGCTCACTGACATTTCCCCTATCTGAAAGTCTGATAAACGCCGGAAAAATGACTAAGTCCAAAAAAAAAATTTTTTAAACTTTTTTCAATTTTACCCCCGTGGGATATATATTCTACCCACACACATTTGGAACTCTCCTGGAGTACCCTCACACATATTATTCCCTCATTTAGTGGATATTTACACAAAAAAGTGAAATTTTCAAAAATCCAAAATATTGGCTGAAAACGACTAAATATCAAGGACTCATTGGGCGAATCGCTCTGGAACTGAAATCGGAACGCTCACTGACATTTCCCCTATCTGAAAGTCTGATAAACGCCGGAAAAATGACTAAGTCCAAAAAAAAAATTTTTTAAACTTTTTTCAATTTTACCCCCGTGGGATATATATTCTACCCACACACATTTGGAACTCTCCTGGGGTACCCTCACACATATTATTCCCTCATTTAGTGGATATTTTCACAAAAAAGTGAAATTTTCAAAAATCCAAAATATTGGCTGAAAACGACTAAATATCAAGGACTCATTGGGCGAATCGCTCTGGAACTGAAATCGGAACGCTCACTGACATTTCCCCTATCTGAAAGTCTGATAAACGCCGGAAAAATGACTAAGTCCAAAAAAAAAATGTTTAAAATTTTTTTCAATTTTACCCACGTGGGATATATATTCTACCCACACACATTTGGAACTCTCCTGGGGTACCCTCACACATATTATTCCCTCATTTAGTGGATATTTTCACAAAAAAGTGAAATTTTCAAAAATCCAAAATATTGGCTGAAAACGACTAAATATCAAGGACTCATTGGGCGAATCGCTCTGGAACTGAAATCGGAACGCTCACTGACATTTCCCCTATCTGAAAGTCTGATAAACGCCGGAAAAATGACTAAGTCCAAAAAAAAAATGTTTAAAATTTTTTTCAATTTTACCCACGTGGGATATATATTCTACCCACACACATTTGGAACTCTCCTGGGGTACCCTCACACATATTATTCCCTCATTTAGTGGATATTTTCACAAAAAAGTGAAATTTTCAAAAATCCAAAATATTGGCTGAAAACGACTAAATATCAAGGACTCATTGGGCGAATCGCTCTGGAACTGAAATCGGAACGCTCACTCACATTTCCCCTATCTGAAAGTCTGATAAATGCCGGAAAAATGACTAAGTCCAAAAAAAAATTTTTTTCAACTTTTTTTAATTTTACCCCCGTGAGATATATATTCTACCCACACACATTTGGAACTCTCCTGGGGTACCCTCACACATATTATTCCCTCATTTAGTGGATATTTTCACAAAAAAGTGAAATTTTCAAAAATCCAGAAAATTGGCTGAAAACGACTAAATATCAAGGAGTCATTGGGCGAATCGCTCTGGAACTGAAATCGGAACGCTCACTGACATTTCCCCTATCTGAAAGTCTGATAAACGCCGGAAAAATGACTAAGTCCAAGAAAAAAATTTTTTCAACTTTTTTCAATTTTACCCCCGTGGGATATATATTCTACCCACACACATTTGGAACTCTCCTGGGGTACCCTCACACATATTATTCCCTCATTTAGTGGATATTTTCACAAAAAAGTGAAATTTTCAAAAATCCAAAATATTGGCTGAAAACGACTAAATATCAAGGACTCATTGGGCGAATCGCTCTGGAACTGAAATCGGAACGCTCACTGACATTTCCCCTATCTGAAAGTCTGATAAATGCCGGAAAAATGACTAAGTCCAAAAAAAAAATTTTTAAATTTTTTTTCAATTTTACCCACGTGGGATATATATTCTACCCACACACATTTGGAACTCTCCTGGGGTACCCTCACACATATTATTCCCTCATTTAGTGGATATTTTCACAAAAAAGTGAAATTTTCAAAAATCCAAAATATTGGCTGAAAACGACTAAATATCAAGGACTCATTGGGCGAATCGCTCTGGAACTGAAATCGGAACGCTCACTCACATTTCCCCTATCTGAAAGTCTGATAAACGCCGGAAAAATGACTAAGTCCAAAAAAAAAATTTTTAAAATTTTTTTCAATTTTACCCCCGTGGGATATATATTCTACCCACACACATTTGGAACTCTCCTGGGGTACCCTCACACATATTATTCCCTCATTTAGTGGATATTTTCACAAAAAAGTGAAATTTTCAAAAATCCAAAATATTGGCTGAAAACGACTAAATATCAAGGACTCATTGGGCGAATCGCTCTGGAACTGAAATCGGAACGCTCACTCACATTTCCCCTATCTGAAAGTCTGATAAAGGCCGGAAAAATGACTAAGTCCAAAAAAAAAATTTTTTAAACTTTTTTCAATTTTACCCCCGTGGGATATATATTCTACCCACACACATTTGGAACTCTCCTGGGGTACCCTCACACATATTATTCCCTCATTTAGTGGATATTTTCACAAAAAAGTGAAATTTTCAAAAATCCAGAAAATTGGCTGAAAACGACTAAATATCAAGGAGTCATTGGGCGAATCGCTCTGGAACTGAAATCGGAATGCTCACTGACATTTCCCCTATCTGAAAGTCTGATAAACGCCGGAAAAATGACTAAGTCCAAGAAAAAAATGTTTTCAACTTTTTTCAATTTTACCCCCGTGGGATATATATTCTACCCACACACATTTGGAACTCTCCTGGGGTACCCTCACACATATTATTCCCTCATTTAGTGGATATTTTCACAAAAAAGTGAAATTTTCAAAAATCCAAAATATTGGCTGAAAACGACTAAATATCAAGGACTCATTGGGCGAATCGCTCTGGAACTGAAATCGGAACGCTCACTCACATTTCCCCTATCTGAAAGTCTGATAAACGCCGGAAAAATGACTAAGTCCAAAAAAAAAAATTTTTCAACTTTTTTCAATTTTACCCCCGTGGGATATATATTCTACCCACACACATTTGGAACTCTCCTGGGGTACCCTCACACATATTATTCCCTCATTTAGTGGATATTTTCACAAAAAAGTGAAATTTTCAAAAATCCAGAAAATTGGCTGAAAACGACTAAATATCAAGGAGTCATTGGGCGAATCGCTCTGGAACTGAAATCGGAACGCTCACTGACATTTCCCCTATCTGAAAGTCTGATAAACGCGGGAAAAATGACTAAGCCCAAAAAAAAATTTTTTTCAACTTTTTTTAATTTTACCCCCGTGGGATATATATTCTACCCACACACATTTGGAACTCTCCTGGGGTACCCTCACACATATTATTCCCTCATTTAGTGGATATTTTCACAAAAAAGTGAAATTTTCAAAAATCCAAAATATTGGCTGAAAACGACTAAATATCAAGGACTCATTGGGCGAATCGCTCTGGAACTGAAATCGGAACGCTCACTCACATTTCCCCTATCTGAAAGTCTGATAAACGCCGGAAAAATGACTAAGTCCAAAAAAAAAATTTTTTAAACTTTTTTCAATTTTACCCCCGTGGGATATATATTCTACCCACACACATTTGGAACTCTCCTGGGGTACCCTCACACATATTATTCCCTCATTTAGTGGATATTTTCGCAAAAAAGTGAAATTTTCAAAAATCCAGAAAATTGGCTGAAAACGACTAAATATCAAGGAGTCATTGGGCGAATCGCTCTGGAACTGAAATCGGAATGCTCACTGACATTTCCCCTATCTGAAAGTCTGATAAACGCCGGAAATATGACTAAGTCCAAGAAAAAAATGTTTTCAACTTTTTTCAATTTTACCCCCGTGGGATATATATTCTACCCACACACATTTGGAACTCTCCTGGGGTACCCTCACACATATTATTCCCTCATTTAGTGGATATTTTCACAAAAAAGTGAAATTTTCAAAAATCCAAAATATTGGCTGAAAACGACTAAATATCAAGGACTCATTGGGCGAATCGCTCTGGAACTGAAATCGGAACGCTCACTCACATTTCCCCTATCTGAAAGTCTGATAAACGCCGGAAAAATGACCAAGTCCAAAAAAAAAAATTTTTCAACTTTTTTCAATTTTACCCCCGTGGGATATATATTCTACCCACACACATTTGGAACTCTCCTGGGGTACCCTCACACATATTATTCCCTCATTTAGTGGATATTTTCACAAAAAAGTGAAATTTTCAAAAATCCAGAAAATTGGCTGAAAACGACTAAATATCAAGGAGTCATTGGGCGAATCGCTCTGGAACTGAAATCGGAATGCTCACTGACATTTCCCCTATCTGAAAGTCTGATAAACGCGGGAAAAATGACTAAGCCCAAAAAAAAATTTTTTTCAACTTTTTTTAATTTTACCCCCGTGGGATATATATTCTACCCACACACATTTGGAACTCTCCTGGGGTACCCTCACACATATTATTCCCTCATTTAGTGGATATTTTCACAAAAAAGTGAAATTTTCAAAAATCCAAAATATTGGCTGAAAACGACTAAATATCAAGGACTCATTGGGCGAATCGCTCTGGAACTGAAATCGGAACGCTCACTCACATTTCCCCTATCTGAAAGTCTGATAAGCGCTGGAAAAATGACTAAGTCCAAAAAAAAATTTTTTTCAACTTTTTTTAATTTTACCCCCGTGAGATATATATTCTACCCACACACATTTGGAACTCTCCTGGGGTACCCTCACACATATTATTTCCTCATTTAGTGGATATTTTCACAAAAAAGTGAAATTTTCAAAAATCCAGAAAATTGGCTGAAAACGACTAAATATCAAGGAGTCATTGCGCGAATGGCTCTGGAACTGAAATCGGAACGCTCACTGACATTTCCCCTATCTGAAAGTCTGATAAACGCCGGAAAAATGACTAAGTCCAAGAAAAAAATGTTTTCAACTTTTTTCAATTTTACCCCCGTGGGATATATATTCTACCCACACACATTTGGAACTCTCCTGGGGTACCCACACACATATAATTCCCTCATTTAGTGGATATTTTCACAAAAAAGTGAAATTTTCAAAAATCCAAAATATTGGCTGAAAACGACTAAATATCAAGGACTAATTGGGCGAATCGCTCTGGAACTGAAATCGGAATGCTCACTGACATTTCCCCTATCTGAAAGTCTGATAAACGCCGGAAAAATGACTAAGTCCAAAAAAAAATTTTTTTCAACTTTTTTTAATTTTACCCCCGTGGGATATATATTCTACGCACACACATTTGGAACTCTCCTGGGGTACCCTCACACATATTATTCCCTCATTTAGTGGATATTTTCACAAAAAAGTGAAATTTTCAAAAATCCAGAAAATTGGCTGAAAACGACTAAATATCAAGGAGTCATTGCGCGAATCGCTCTGGAACTGAAATCGGAACGCTCACTGACATTTCCCCTATCTGAAAGTCTGATAAACGCCGGAAAAATGACTAAGTCCAAGAAAAAAATTTTTTCAACTTTTTTCAATTTTACCCCCGTGGGATATATATTCTACCCACACACATTTGGAACTCTCCTGGGGTACCCTCACACATATTATTCCCTCATTTAGTGGATATTTTCACAAAAAAGTGAAATTTTCAAAAATCCAAAATATTGGCTGAAAACGACTAAATATCAAGGACTCATTGGGCGAATCGCTCTGGAACTGAAATCGGAACGCTCACTCACATTTCCCCTATCTGAAAGTCTGATAAACGCCGGAAAAATGACTAAGTCCAAAAAAAAAAATTTTTCAACTTTTTTCAATTTTACCCCCGTGGGATATATATTCTACCCACACACATTTGGAACTCTCCTGGGGTACCCTCACACATATTATTCCCTCATTTAGTGGATATTTTCACAAAAAAGTGAAATTTTCAAAAATCCAGAAAATTGGCTGAAAACGACTAAATATCAAGGAGTCATTGGGCGAATCGCTCTGGAACTGAAATCGGAACGCTCACTGACATTTCCCCTATCTGAAAGTCTGATAAACGCGGGAAAAATGACTAAGCCCAAAAAAAAATTTTTTTCAACTTTTTTTAATTTTACCCCCGTGGGATATATATTCTACCCACACACATTTGGAACTCTCCTGGGGTACCCTCACACATATTATTCCCTCATTTAGTGGATATTTTCACAAAAAAGTGAAATTTTCAAAAATCCAAAATATTGGCTGAAAACGACTAAATATCAAGGACTCATTGGGCGAATCGCTCTGGAACTGAAATCGGAACGCTCACTGACATTTCCCCTATCTGAAAGTCTGATAAACGCGGGAAAAATGACTAAGCCCAAAAAAAAATTTTTTTCAACTTTTTTTAATTTTACCCCCGTGGGATATATATTCTACCCACACACATTTGGAACTCTCCTGGGGTACCCTCACACATATTATTCCCTCATTTAGTGGATATTTTCACAAAAAAGTGAAATTTTCAAAAATCCAAAATATTGGCTGAAAACGACTAAATATCAAGGACTCATTGGGCGAATCGCTCTGGAACTGAAATCGGAACGCTCACTGACATTTCCCCTATCTGAAAGTCTGATAAACGCCGGAAAAATGACTAAGTCCAAAAAAAAAATTTTTAAAATTTTTTTCAATTTTACCCACGTGGGATATATATTCTACCCACACACATTTGGAACTCTCCTGGGGTACCCTCACACATATTATTCCCTCATTTAGTGGATATTTTCACAAAAAAGTGAAATTTTCAAAAATCCAAAATATTGGCTGAAAACGACTAAATATCAAGGACTCATTGGGCGAATCGCTCTGGAACTGAAATCGGAACGCTCACTCACATTTCCCCTATCTGAAAGTCTGATAAACGCCGGAAAAATGACTAAGTCCAAAAAAAAAATTTTTTAAACTTTTTTCAATTTTACCCCCGTGGGATATATATTCTACCCACACACATTTGGAACTCTCCTGGGGTACCCTCACACATATTATTCCCTCATTTAGTGGATATTTTCGCAAAAAAGTGAAATTTTCAAAAATCCAGAAAATTGGCTGAAAACGACTAAATATCAAGGAGTCATTGGGCGAATCGCTCTGGAACTGAAATCGGAATGCTCACTGACATTTCCCCTATCTGAAAGTCTGATAAACGCCGGAAAAATGACTAAGTCCAAGAAAAAAATGTTTTCAACTTTTTTCAATTTTACCCCCGTGGGATATATATTCTACCCACACACATTTGGAACTCTCCTGGGGTACCCTCACACATATTATTCCCTCATTTAGTGGATATTTTCACAAAAAAGTGAAATTTTCAAAAATCCAAAATATTGGCTGAAAACGACTAAATATCAAGGACTCATTGGGCGAATCGCTCTGGAACTGAAATCGGAACGCTCACTCACATTTCCCCTATCTGAAAGTCTGATAAACGCCGGAAAAATGACTAAGTCCAAAAAAAAAAATTTTTCAACTTTTTTCAATTTTACCCCCGTGGGATATATATTCTACCTACACACATTTGGAACTCTCCTGGGGTACCCTCACACATATTATTCCCTCATTTAGTGGATATTTTCACAAAAAAGTGAAATTTTCAAAAATCCAGAAAATTGGCTGAAAACGACTAAATATCAAGGAGTCATTGGGCGAATCGCTCTGGAACTGAAATCGGAACGCTCACTGACATTTCCCCTATCTGAAAGTCTGATAAACGCGGGAAAAATGACTAAGCCCAAAAAAAAATTTTTTTCAACTTTTTTTAATTTTACCCCCGTGGGATATATATTCTACCCACACACATTTGGAACTCTCCTGGGGTACCCTCACACATATTATTCCCTCATTTAGTGGATATTTTCACAAAAAAGTGAAATTTTCAAAAATCCAAAATATTGGCTGAAAACGACTAAATATCAAGGAGTCATTGCGCGAATGGCTCTGGAACTGAAATCGGAACGCTCACTGACATTTCCCCTATCTGAAAGTCTGATAAACGCCGGAAAAATGACTAAGTCCAAGAAAAAAATGTTTTCAACTTTTTTCAATTTTACCCCCGTGGGATATATATTCTACCCACACACATTTGGAACTCTCCTGGGGTACCCACACACATATAATTCCCTCATTTAGTGGATATTTTCACAAAAAAGTGAAATTTTCAAAAATCCAAAATATTGGCTGAAAACGACTAAATATCAAGGACTCATTGGGCGAATCGCTCTGGAACTGAAATCGGAATGCTCACTGACATTTCCCCTATCTGAAAGTCTGATAAACGCCGGAAAAATGACTAAGTCCAAAAAAAAATTTTTTTCAACTTTTTTTAATTTTACCCCCGTGGGATATATATTCTACGCACACACATTTGGAACTCTCCTGGGGTACCCTCACACATATTATTCCCTCATTTAGTGGATATTTTCACAAAAAAGTGAAATTTTCAAAAATCCAGAAAATTGGCTGAAAACGACTAAATATCAAGGAGTCATTGCGCGAATGGCTCTGGAACTGAAATCGGAACGCTCACTGACATTTCCCCTATCTGAAAGTCTGATAAACGCCGGAAAAATGACTAAGTCCAAGAAAAAAATGTTTTCAACTTTTTTCAATTTTACCCCCGTGGGATATATATTCTACCCACACACATTTGGAACTCTCCTGGGGTACCCACACACATATAATTCCCTCATTTAGTGGATATTTTCACAAAAAAGTGAAATTTTCAAAAATCCAAAATATTGGCTGAAAACGACTAAATATCAAGGACTCATTGGGCGAATCGCTCTGGAACTGAAATCGGAATGCTCACTGACATTTCCCCTATCTGAAAGTCTGATAAACGCCGGAAAAATGACTAAGTCCAAAAAAAAATTTTTTTCAACTTTTTTTAATTTTACCCCCGTGGGATATATATTCTACGCACACACATTTGGAACTCTCCTGGGGTACCCTCACACATATTATTCCCTCATTTAGTGGATATTTTCACAAAAAAGTGAAATTTTCAAAAATCCAGAAAATTGGCTGAAAACGACTAAATATCAAGGAGTCATTGCGCGAATCGCTCTGGAACTGAAATCGGAACGCTCACTGACATTTCCCCTATCTGAAAGTCTGATAAACGCCGGAAAAATGACTAAGTCCAAGAAAAAATTTTTTTCAACTTTTTTCAATTTTACCCCCGTGGGATATATATTCTACCCACACACATTTGGAACTCTCCTGGGGTACCCACACACATATAATTCCCTCATTTAGTGGATATTTTCACAAAAAAGTGAAATTTTCAAAAATCCAAAATATTGGCTGAAAACGACTAAATATCAAGGACTCATTGGGCGAATCGCTCTGGAACTGAAATCGGAATGCTCACTGACATTTCCCCTATCTGAAAGTCTGATAAACGCCGGAAAAATGACTAAGTCCAAAAAAAAATTTTTTTCAACTTTTTTTAATTTTACCCCCGTGGGATATATATTCTACGCACACACATTTGGAACTCTCCTGGGGTACCCTCACACATATTATTCCCTCATTTAGTGGATATTTTCACAAAAAAGTGAAATTTTCAAAAATCCAGAAAATTGGCTGAAAACGACTAAATATCAAGGAGTCATTGCGCGAATCGCTCTGGAACTGAAATCGGAACGCTCACTGACATTTCCCCTATCTGAAAGTCTGATAAACGCCGGAAAAATGACTAAGTCCAAAAAAAAAATTTTTAAAATTTTTTTCAATTTTACCCACGTGGGATATATATTCTACCCACACACATTTGGAACTCTCCTGGGGTACCCTCACACATATTATTCCCTCATTTAGTGGATATTTTCACAAAAAAGTGAAATTTTCAAAAATCCAAAATATTGGCTGAAAACGACTAAATATCAAGGACTCATTGGGCGAATCGCTCTGGAACTGAAATCGGAACGCTCACTGACATTTCCCCTATCTGAAAGTCTGATAAACGCCGGAAAAATGACTAAGTCCAAGAAAAAAATGTTTTCAACTTTTTTCAATTTTACCCCCGTGGGATATATATTCTACCCACACACATTTGGAACTCTCCTGGGGTACCCTCACACATATTATTCCCTCATTTAGTGGATATTTTCACAAAAAAGTGAAATTTTCAAAAATCCAAAATACTGGCTGAAAACGACTAAATATCAAGGACTCATTGGGCGAATCGCTCTGGAACTGAAATCGGAACGCTCACTCACATTTCCCCTATCTGAAAGTCTGATAAACGCCGGAAAAATGACTAAGTCCAAAAAAAAAAATTTTTCAACTTTTTTCAATTTTACCCCCGTGGGATATATATTCTACCCACACACATTTGGAACTCTCCTGGGGTACCCTCACACATATTATTCCCTCATTTAGTGGATATTTTCACAAAAAAGTGAAATTTTCAAAAATCCAGAAAATTGGCTGAAAACGACTAAATATCAAGGAGTCATTGGGCGAATCGCTCTGGAACTGAAATCGGAACGCTCACTGACATTTCCCCTATCTGAAAGTCTGATAAACGCGGGAAAAATGACTAAGCCCAAAAAAAAATTTTTTTCAACTTTTTTTAATTTTACCCCCGTGGTATATATATTCTACCCACACACATTTGGAACTCTCCTGGGGTACCCTCACACATATTATTCCCTCATTTAGTGGATATTTTCACAAAAAAGTGAAATTTTCAAAAATCCAAAATATTGGCTGAAAACGACTAAATATCAAGGACTCATTGGGCGAATCGCTCTGGAACTGAAATCGGAACGCTCACTGACATTTCCCCTATCTGAAAGTCTGATAAACGCCGGAAAAATGACTAAGTCCAAAAAAAAAATTTTTTAAATTTTTTTCAATTTTACCCACGTGGGATATATATTCTACCCACACACATTTGGAACTCTCCTGGGGTACCCTCACACATATTATTCCCTCATTTAGTGGATATTTTCACAAAAAAGTGAAATTTTCAAAAATCCAAAATATTGGCTGAAAACGACTAAATATCAAGGACTCATTGGGCGAATCGCTCTGGAACTGAAATCGGAACGCTCACTGACATTTCCCCTATCTGAAAGTCTGATAAACGCCGGAAAAATGACTAAGTCCAAGAAAAAAATGTTTTCAACTTTTTTCAATTTTACCCCCGTGGGATATATATTCTACCCACACACATTTGGAACTCTCCTGGGGTACCCTCACACATATTATTCCCTCATTTAGTGGATATTTTCACAAAAAAGTGAAATTTTCAAAAATCCAAAATACTGGCTGAAAACGACTAAATATCAAGGACTCATTGGGCGAATCGCTCTGGAACTGAAATCGGAACGCTCACTCACATTTCCCCTATCTGAAAGTCTGATAAACGCCGGAAAAATGACTAAGTCCAAAAAAAAAAATTTTTCAACTTTTTTCAATTTTACCCCCGTGGGATATATATTCTACCCACACACATTTGGAACTCTCCTGGGGTACCCTCACACATATTATTCCCTCATTTAGTGGATATTTTCACAAAAAAGTGAAATTTTCAAAAATCCAGAAAATTGGCTGAAAACGACTAAATATCAAGGAGTCATTGGGCGAATCGCTCTGGAACTGAAATCGGAACGCTCACTGACATTTCCCCTATCTGAAAGTCTGATAAACGCGGGAAAAATGACTAAGCCCAAAAAAAAATTTTTTTCAACTTTTTTTAATTTTACCCCCGTGGTATATATATTCTACCCACACACATTTGGAACTCTCCTGGGGTACCCTCACACATATTATTCCCTCATTTAGTGGATATTTTCACAAAAAAGTGAAATTTTCAAAAATCCAAAATATTGGCTGAAAACGACTAAATATCAAGGACTCATTGGGCGAATCGCTCTGGAACTGAAATCGGAACGCTCACTCACATTTCCGCTATCTGAAAGTCTGATAAACGCCGGAAAAATGACTAAGTCCAAAAAAAAAATTTTTTAAACTTTTTTCAATTTTACCCCCGTGGGATATATATTCTACCCACACACATTTGGAACTCTCCTGGGGTACCCTCACACATATTATTCCCTCATTTAGTGGATATTTTCGCAAAAAAGTGAAATTTTCAAAAATCCAGAAAATTGGCTGAAAACGACTAAATATCAAGGAGTCATTGGGCGAATCGCTCTGGAACTGAAATCGGAACGCTCAATGACATTTCCCCTATCTGAAAGTCTGATAAACGCCGGAAAAATGACTAAGTCCAAGAAAAAAATGTTTTCAACTTTTTTCAATTTTACCCCCGTGGGATATATATTCTACCCACACACATTTGGAACTCTCCTGGGGTACCCTCACACATATTATTCCCTCATTTAGTGGATATTTTCACAAAAAAGTGAAATTTTCAAAAATCCAAAATACTGGCTGAAAACGACTAAATATCAAGGACTCATTGGGCGAATCGCTCTGGAACTGAAATCGGAACGCTCACTCACATTTCCCCTATCTGAAAGTCTGATAAACGCCGGAAAAATGACTAAGTCCAAAAAAAAAAATTTTTCAACTTTTTTCAATTTTACCCCCGTGGGATATATATTCTACCCACACACATTTGGAACTCTCCTGGGGTACCCTCACACATATTATTCCCTCATTTAGTGGATATTTTCACAAAAAAGTGAAATTTTCAAAAATCCAGAAAATTGGCTGAAAACGACTAAATATCAAGGAGTCATTGGGCGAATCGCTCTGGAACTGAAATCGGAACGCTCACTGACATTTCCCCTATCTGAAAGTCTGATAAACGCGGGAAAAATGACTAAGCCCAAAAAAAAATTTTTTTCAACTTTTTTTAATTTTACCCCCGTGGTATATATATTCTACCCACACACATTTGGAACTCTCCTGGGGTACCCTCACACATATTATTCCCTCATTTAGTGGATATTTTCACAAAAAAGTGAAATTTTCAAAAATCCAAAATATTGGCTGAAAACGACTAAATATCAAGGACTCATTGGGCGAATCGCTCTGGAACTGAAATCGGAACGCTCACTCACATTTCCCCTATCTGAAAGTCTGATAAACGCCGGAAAAATGACTAAGTCCAAAAAAAAAATTTTTTAAACTTTTTTCAATTTTACCCCCGTGGGATATATATTCTACCCACACACATTTGGAACTCTCCTGGGGTACCCTCACACATATTATTCCCTCATTTAGTGGATATTTTCGCAAAAAAGTGAAATTTTCAAAAATCCAGAAAATTGGCTGAAAACGACTAAATATCAAGGAGTCATTGGGCGAATCGCTCTGGAACTGAAATCGGAATGCTCACTGACATTTCCCCTATCTGAAAGTCTGATAAACGCCGGAAAAATGACTAAGTCCAAGAAAAAAATGTTTTCAACTTTTTTCAATTTTACCCCCGTGGGATATATATTCTACCCACACACATTTGGAACTCTCCTGGGGTACCCTCACACATATTATTCCCTCATTTAGTGGATATTTTCACAAAAAAGTGAAATTTTCAAAAATCCAGAAAATTGGCTGAAAACGACTAAATATCAAGGAGTCATTGGGCGAATCGCTCTGGAACTGAAATCGGAACGCTCACTGACATTTCCCCTATCTGAAAGTCTGATAAACGCGGGAAAAATGACTAAGCCCAAAAAAAAATTTTTTTCAACTTTTTTTAATTTTACCCCCGTGGTATATATATTCTACCCACACACATTTGGAACTCTCCTGGGGTACCCTCACACATATTATTCCCTCATTTAGTGGATATTTTCACAAAAAAGTGAAATTTTCAAAAATCCAAAATATTGGCTGAAAACGACTAAATATCAAGGACTCATTGGGCGAATCGCTCTGGAACTGAAATCGGAACGCTCACTCACATTTCCCCTATCTGAAAGTCTGATAAACGCCGGAAAAATGACTAAGTCCAAAAAAAAAATTTTTTAAACTTTTTTCAATTTTACCCCCGTGGGATATATATTCTACCCACACACATTTGGAACTCTCCTGGGGTACCCTCACACATATTATTCCCTCATTTAGTGGATATTTTCGCAAAAAAGTGAAATTTTCAAAAATCCAGAAAAATGGCTGAAAACGACTAAATATCAAGGAGTCATTGGGCGAATCGCTCTGGAACTGAAATCGGAATGCTCACTGACATTTCCCCTATCTGAAAGTCTGATAAACGCCGGAAAAATGACTAAGTCCAAGAAAAAAATGTTTTCAACTTTTTTCAATTTTACCCCCGTGGGATATATATTCTACCCACACACATTTGGAACTCTCCTGGGGTACCCTCACACATATTATTCCCTCATTTAGTGGATATTTTCACAAAAAAGTGAAATTTTCAAAAATCCAAAATATTGGCTGAAAACGACTAAATATCAAGGACTCATTGGGCGAATCGCTCTGGAACTGAAATCGGAACGCTCACTCACATTTCCCCTATCTGAAAGTCTGATAAACGCCGGAAAAATGACTAAGTCCAAAAAAAAATATTTTTCAACTTTTTTCAATTTTACCCCCGTGGGATATATATTCTACCCACACACATTTGGAACTCTCCTGGGGTACCCTCACACATATTATTCCCTCATTTAGTGGATATTTTCACAAAAAAGTGAAATTTTCAAAAATCCAGAAAATTGGCTGAAAACGACTAAATATCAAGGAGTCATTGGGCGAATCGCTCTGGAACTGAAATCGGAACGCTCACTGACATTTCCCCTATCTGAAAGTCTGATAAACGCGGGAAAAATGACTAAGCCCAAAAAAAAATTTTTTTCAACTTTTTTCAATTTTACCCCCGTGGGATATATATTCTACCCACACACATTTGGAACTCTCCTGGGGTACCCACACACATATAATTCCCTCATTTAGTGGATATTTTCACAAAAAAGTGAAATTTTCAAAAATCCAAAATATTGGCTGAAAACGACTAAATATCAAGGACTCATTGGGCGAATCGCTCTGGAACTGAAATCGGAATGCTCACTGACATTTCCCCTATCTGAAAGTCTGATAAACGCCGGAAAAATGACTAAGTCCAAGAAAAAAATTTTTTCAACTTTTTTCAATTTTACCCCCGTGGGATATATATTCTACGCACACACATTTGGAACTCTCCTGGGGTACCCTCACACATATTATTCCCTCATTTAGTGGATATTTTCACAAAAAAGTGAAATTTTCAAAAATCCAGAAAATTGGCTGAAAACGACTAAATATCAAGGAGTCATTGCGCGAATCGCTCTGGAACTGAAATCGGAACACTCACTGACATTTCCCCTATCTGAAAGTCTGATAAACGCCGGAAAAATGACTAAGTCCAAAAAAAAAATTTTTAAAATTTTTTTCAATTTTACCCACGTGGGATATATATTCTACCCACACACATTTGGAACTCTCCTGGGGTACCCTCACACATATTATTCCCTCATTTAGTGGATATTTTCACAAAAAAGTGAAATTTTCAAAAATCCAAAATATTGGCTGAAAACGACTAAATATCAAGGACTCATTGGGCGAATCGCTCTGGAACTGAAATCGGAACGCTCACTCACATTTCCCCTATCTGAAAGTCTGATAAACGCCGGAAAAATGACTAAGTCCAAAAAAAAAATTTTTTCAATTTTTTTCAATTTTACCCCCGTGGGATATATATTCTACCCACACACATTTGGAACTCTCCTGGGGTACCCTCACACATATTATTCCCTCATTTAGTGGATATTTTCACAAAAAAGTGAAATTTTCAAAAATCCAAAATATTGGCTGAAAACGACTAAATATCAAGGACTCATTGGGCGAATCGCTCTGGAACTGAAATCGGAACGCTCACACACATTTCCCCTATCTGAAAGTCTGATAAAGGCCGGAAAAATGACTAAGTCCAAAAAAAAAATTTTTTAAACTTTTTTCAATTTTACCCCCGTGGGATATATATTCTACCCACACACATTTGGAACTCTCCTGGGGTACCCTCACACATATTATTCCCTCATTTAGTGGATATTTTCACAAAAAAGTGAAATTTTCAAAAATCCAGAAAATTGGCTGAAAACGACTAAATATCAAGGAGTCATTGGGCGAATCGCTCTGGAACTGAAATCGGAATGCTCACTGACATTTCCCCTATCTGAAAGTCTGATAAACGCCGGAAAAATGACTAAGTCCAAGAAAAAAATGTTTTCAACTTTTTTCAATTTTACCCCCGTGGGATATATATTCTACCCACACACATTTGGAACTCTCCTGGGGTACCCTCACACATATTATTCCCTCATTTAGTGAATATTTTCACAAAAAAGTGAAATTTTCAAAATATAAAATATTGGCTGAAAACGACTAAATATCAAGGACTCATTGGGCGAATCGCTCTGGAACTGAAATCGGAACGCTCACTCACATTTCCCCTATCTGAAAGTCTGATAAACGCCGGAAAAATGACTAAGTCCAAAAAAAAAAATTTTTCAACTTTTTTCAATTTTACCCCCGTGGGATATATATTCTACCCACACACATTTGGAACTCTCCTGGGGTACCCTCACACATATTATTCCATCATTTAGTGGATATTTTCACAAAAAATGAAATTTTCAAAAATCCAGAAAATTGGCTGAAAACGACTAAATATCAAGGAGTCATTGGGCGAATCGCTCTGGAACTGAAATCGGAACGCTCACTGACATTTCCCCTATCTGAAAGTCTGATAAACGCGGGAAAAATGACTAAGCCCAAAAAAAAATTTTTTTCAACTTTTTTTAATTTTACCCCCGTGGGATATATATTCTACCCACACACATTTGGAACTCTCCTGGGGTACCCTCACACATATTATTCCCTCATTTAGTGGATATTTTCACAAAAAAGTGAAATTTTCAAAAATCCTAAATATTGGCTGAAAACGACTAAATATCAAGGACTCATTGGGCGAATCGCTCTGGAACTGAAATCGGAACGCTCACTCACATTTCCCCTATCTGAAAGTCTGATAAACGCCGGAAAAATGACTAAGTCCAAAAAAAAAAATTTTTTAAACTTTTTTCAATTTTACCCCCGTGGGATATATATTCTACCCACACACATTTGGAACTCTCCTGGGGTACCCTCACACATATTATTCCCTCATTTAGTGGATATTTTCGCAAAAAAGTGAAATTTTCAAAAATCCAGAAAATTGGCTGAAAACGACTAAATATCAAGGAGTCATTGGGCGAATCGCTCTGGAACTGAAATCGGAATGCTCACTGACATTTCCCCTATCTGAAAGTCTGATAAACGCCGGAAAAATGACTAAGTCCAAGAAAAAAATGTTTTCAACTTTTTTCAATTTTACCCCCGTGGGATATATATTCTACCCACACACATTTGGAACTCTCCTGGGGTACCCTCACACATATTATTCCCTCATTTAGTGGATATTTTCACAAAAAAGTGAAATTTTCAAAAATCCAAAATATTGGCTGAAAACGACTAAATATCAAGGACTCATTGGGCGAATCGCTCTGGAACTGAAATCGGAACGCTCACTCACATTTCCCCTATCTGAAAGTCTGATAAACGCCGGAAAAATGACTAAGTCCAAAAAAAAAAATTTTTCAACTTTTTTCAATTTTACCCCCGTGGGATATATATTCTACCCACACACATTTGGAACTCTCCTGGGGTACCCTCACACATATTATTCCTCATTTAGTGGATATTTTCACAAAAAAGTGAAATTTTCAAAAATCCAGAAAATTGGCTGAAAACGACTAAATATCAAGGAGTCATTGGGCGAATCGCTCTGGAACTGAAATCGGAACGCTCACTGACATTTCCCCTATCTGAAAGTCTGATAAACGCGGGAAAAATGACTAAGCCCAAAAAAAAATTTTTTTCAACTTTTTTTAATTTTACCCCCGTGGGATATATATTCTACCCACACACATTTGGAACTCTCCTGGGGTACCCTCACACATATTATTCCCTCATTTAGTGGATATTTTCACAAAAAAGTGAAATTTTCAAAAATCCAAAATATTGGCTGAAAACGACTAAATATCAAGGACTCATTGGGCGAATCGCTCTGGAACTGAAATCGGAACGCTCACTCACATTTCCCCTATCTGAAAGTCTGATAAGCGCTGGAAAAATGACTAAGTCCAAAAAAAAATTTTTTTCAACTTTTTTTAATTTTACCCCCGTGAGATATATATTCTACCCACACACATTTGGAACTCTCCTGGGGTACCCTCACACATATTATTTCCTCATTTAGTGGATATTTTCACAAAAAAGTGAAATTTTCAAAAATCCAGAAAATTGGCTGAAAACGACTAAATATCAAGGAGTCATTGCGCGAATGGCTCTGGAACTGAAATCGGAACGCTCACTGACATTTCCCCTATCTGAAAGTCTGATAAACGCCGGAAAAATGACTAAGTCCAAGAAAAAAATGTTTTCAACTTTTTTCAATTTTACCCCCGTGGGATATATATTCTACCCACACACATTTGGAACTCTCCTGGGGTACCCACACACATATAATTCCCTCATTTAGTGGATATTTTCACAAAAAAGTGAAATTTTCAAAAATCCAAAATATTGGCTGAAAACGACTAAATATCAAGGACTCATTGGGCGAATCGCTCTGGAACTGAAATCGGAACGCTCACTGACATTTCCCCTATCTGAAAGTCTGATAAACGCCGGAAAAATGACTAAGTCCATAAAAAAAATTTTTTAAACTTTTTTCAATTTTACCCCCGTGGGATATATATTCTACCCACACACATTTGGAACTCTCCTGGAGTACCCTCACACATATTATTCCCTCATTTAGTGGATATTTACACAAAAAAGTGAAATTTTCAAAAATCCAAAATATTGGCTGAAAACGACTAAATATCAAGGACTCATTGGGCGAATCGCTCTGGAACTGAAATCGGAACGCTCACTGACATTTCCCCTATCTGAAAGTCTGATAAACGCCGGAAAAATGACTAAGTCCAAAAAAAAAATTTTTAAAATTTTTTTCAATTTTACCCCCGTGGGATATATATTCTACCCACACACATTTGGAACTCTCCTGGGGTACCCTCACACATATTATTCCCTCATTTAGTGGATATTTTCACAAAAAAGTGAAATTTTCAAAAATCCAAAGTATTGGCTGAAAACGACTAAATATCAAGGACTAATTGGGCGAATCGCTCTGGAACTGAAATCGGAACGCTCACTCACATTTCCCCTATCTGAAAGTCTGATAAAGGCCGGAAAAATGACTAAGTCCAAAAAAAAAATTTTTTAAACTTTTTTCAATTTTACCCCCGTGGGATATATATTCTACCCACACACATTTGGAACTCTCCTGGGGTACCCTCACACATATTATTCCCTCATTTAGTGGATATTTTCACAAAAAAGTGAAATTTTCAAAAATCTAGAAAATTGGCTGAAAACGACTAAATATCAAGGAGTCATTGGGCGAATCGCTCTGGAACTGAAATCGGAATGCTCACTGACATTTCCCCTATCTGAAAGTCTGATAAACGCCGGAAAAATGACTAAGTCCAAGAAAAAAATGTTTTCAACTTTTTTCAATTTTACCCCCGTGGGATATATATTCTACCCACACACATTTGGAACTCTCCTGGGGTACCCTCACACATATTATTCCCTCATTTAGTGGATATTTTCACAAAAAAGTGAAATTTTCAAAAATCCAAAATATTGGCTGAAAACGACTAAATATCAAGGACTCATTGGGCGAATCGCTCTGGAACTGAAATCGGAACGCTCACTCACATTTCCCCTATCTGAAAGTCTGATAAACGCCGGAAAAATGACTAAGTCCAAAAAAAAAAATTTTTCAACTTTTTTCAATTTTACCCCCGTGGGATATATATTCTACCCACACACATTTGGAACTCTCCTGGGGTACCCTCACACATATTATTCCCTCATTTAGTGGATATTTTCACAAAAAAGTGAAATTTTCAAAAATCCAGAAAATTGGCTGAAAACGACTAAATATCAAGGAGTCATTGGGCGAATCGCTCTGGAACTGAAATCGGAACGCTCACTGACATTTCCCCTATCTGAAAGTCTGATAAACGCGGGAAAAATGACTAAGCCCAAAAAAAAAATTTTTTCAACTTTTTTTAATTTTACCCCCGTGGGATATATATTCTACCCACACACATTTGGAACTCTCCTGGGGTACCCTCACACATATTATTCCCTCATTTAGTGGATATTTTCGCAAAAAAGTGAAATTTTCAAAAATCCAGAAAATTGGCTGAAAACGACTAAATATCAAGGAGTCATTGGGCGAATCGCTCTGGAACTGAAATCGGAATGCTCACTGACATTTCCCCTATCTGAAAGTCTGATAAACGCCGGAAAAATGACTAAGTCCAAGAAAAAAATGTTTTCAACTTTTTTCAATTTTACCCCCGTGGGATATATATTCTACCCACACACATTTGGAACTCTCCTGGGGTACCCTCACACATATTATTCCCTCATTTAGTGGATATTTTCACAAAAAAGTGAAATTTTCAAAAATCCAAAATATTGGCTGAAAACGACTAAATATCAAGGACTCATTGGGCGAATCGCTCTGGAACTGAAATCGGAACGCTCACTCACATTTCCCCTATCTGAAAGTCTGATAAACGCCGGAAAAATGACTAAGTCCAAAAAAAAAAATTTTTCAACTTTTTTCAATTTTACCCCCGTGGGATATATATTCTACCCACACACATTTGGAACTCTCCTGGGGTACCCTCACACATATTATTCCCTCATTTAGTGGATATTTTCACAAAAAAGTGAAATTTTCAAAAATCCAGAAAATTGGCTGAAAACGACTAAATATCAAGGAGTCATTGGGCGAATCGCTCTGGAACTGAAATCGGAACGCTCACTGACATTTCCCCTATCTGAAAGTCTGATAAACGCGGGAAAAATGACTAAGCCCAAAAAAAAATTTTTTTCAACTTTTTTTAATTTTACCCCCGTGGGATATATATTCTACCCACACACATTTGGAACTCTCCTGGGGTACCCTCACACATATTATTCCCTCATTTAGTGGATATTTTCACAAAAAAGTGAAATTTTCAAAAATCCAAAATATTGGCTGAAAACGACTAAATATCAAGGACTCATTGGCCGAATCGCTCTGGAACTGAAATCGGAACGCTCACTCACATTTCCCCTATCTGAAAGTCTGATAAGCGCCGGAAAAATGACTAAGTCCAAAAAAAAATTTTTTTCAACTTTTTTTAATTTTACCCCCGTGAGATATATATTCTACCCACACACATTTGGAACTCTCCTGGGGTACCCTCACACATATTATTTCCTCATTTAGTGGATATTTTCACAAAAAAGTGAAATTTTCAAAAATCCAGAAAATTGGCTGAAAACGACTAAATATCAAGGAGTCATTGCGCGAATGGCTCTGGAACTGAAATCGGAACGCTCACTCACATTTCCCCTATCTGAAAGTCTGATAAACGCCGGAAAAATGACTAAGTCCAAAAAAAAAAATTTTTCAACTTTTTTCAATTTTACCCCCGTGGGATATATATTCTACCCACACACATTTGGAACTCTCCTGGGGTACCCTCACACATATTATTCCCTCATTTAGTGGATATTTTCACAAAAAAGTGAAATTTTCAAAAATCCAGAAAATTGGCTGAAAACGACTAAATATCAAGGAGTCATTGGGCGAATCGCTCTGGAACTGAAATCGGAACGCTCACTGACATTTCCCCTATCTGAAAGTCTGATAAACGCCGGAAAAATGACTAAGCCCAAAAAAAAATTTTTTTCAACTTTTTTTAATTTTACCCCCGTGGGATATATATTCTACCCACACACATTTGGAACTCTCCTGGGGTACCCTCACACATATTATTCCCTCATTTAGTGGATATTTTCACAAAAAAGTGAAATTTTCAAAAATCCAGAAAATTGGCTGAAAACGACTAAATATCAAGGAGTCATTGCGCGAATGGCTCTGGAACTGAAATCGGAACGCTCACTGACATTTCCCCTATCTGAAAGTCTGATAAATGCCGGAAAAATGACTAAGTCCAAGAAAAAAATGTTTTCAACTTTTTTCAATTTTACCCCCGTGGGATATATATTCTACCCACACACATTTGGAACTCTCCTGGGGTACCCTCACACATATTATTCCCTCATTTAGTGGATATTTTCACAAAAAAGTGAAATTTTCAAAAATCCAAAATATTGGCTGAAAACGACTAAATATCAAGGACTCATTGGGCGAATCGCTCTGGAACTGAAATCGGAACGCTCACTGACATTTCCCCTATCTGAAAGTCTGATAAACGCCGGAAAAATGACTAAGTCCAAAAAAAAATTTTTTAAATTTTTTTCAATTTTACCCCCGTGGGATATATATTCTACCCACACACATTTGGAACTCTCCTGGGGTACCCTCACACATATTATTCCCTCATTTAGTGGATATTTTCACAAAAAAGTGAAATTTTCAAAAATCCAAAATATTGGCTGAAAACGACTAAATATCAAGGACTCATTGGGCGAATCGCTCTGGAACTGAAATCGGAACGCTCACTCACATTTCCCCTATCTGAAAGTCTGATAAACGCCGGAAAAATGACTAAGTCCAAAAAAAAATTTTTTTCAACTTTTTTTAATTTTACCCCCGTGAGATATATATTCTACCCACACACATTTGGAACTCTCCTGGGGTACCCTCACACATATTATTTCCTCATTTAGTGGATATTTTCACAAAAAAGTGAAATTTTCAAAAATCCAGAAAATTGGCTGAAAACGACTAAATATCAATGACTCATTGGGCGAATCGCTCTGGAACTGAAATCGGAATGCTCACTGACATTTCCCCTATCTGAAAGTCTGATAAACGCCGGAAAAATGACTAAGTCCAAAAAAAAATTTTTTTTAACTTTTTTCAATTTTACCCCCGTGGGATATATATTCTACCCACACACATTTGGAACTCTCCTGGGGTACCCTCACACATATTATTCCCTCATTTAGTGGATATTTTCACAAAAAAGTGAAATTTTCAAAAATCCAAAATATTGGCTGAAAACGACTAAATATCAAGGACTCATTGGGCGAATCGCTCTGGAACTGAAATCGGAACGCTCACTCACATTTCCCCTATCTGAAAGTCTGATAAACGCCGGAAAAATGACTAAGTCCAAAAAAAAATTTTTTTCAACTTTTTTTAATTTTACCCCCGTGAGATATATATTCTACCCACACACATTTGGAACTCTCCTGGGGTACCCTCACACATATTATTTCCTCATTTAGTGGATATTTTCACAAAAAAGTGAAATTTTCAAAAATCCAGAAAATTGGCTGAAAACGACTAAATATCAAGGAGTCATTGGGCGAATCGCTCTGGAACTGAAATCGGAATGCTCACTGACATTTCCCCTATCTGAAAGTCTGATAAACGCCGGAAAAATGACTAAGTCCAAGAAAAAAATGTTTTCAACTTTTTTCAATTTTACCCCCGTGGGATATATATTCTACCCACACACATTTGGAACTCTCCTGGGGTACCCTCACACATATTATTCCCTCATTTAGTGGATATTTTCACAAAAAAGTGAAATTTTCAAAAATCCAAAATATTGGCTGAAAACGACTAAATATCAAGGACTCATTGGGCGAATCGCTCTGGAACTGAAATCGGAACGCTCACTCACATTTCCCCTATCTGAAAGTCTGATAAACGCCGGAAAAATGACTAAGTCCAAAAAAAAAAATTTTTCAACTTTTTTCAATTTTACCCCCGTGGGATATATATTCTACCCACACACATTTGGAACTCTCCTGGGGTACCCTCACACATATTATTCCCTCATTTAGTGGATATTTTCACAAAAAAGTGAAATTTTCAAAAATCCAGAAAATTGGCTGAAAACGACTAAATATCAAGGAGTCATTAGGCGAATCGCTCTGGAACTGAAATCGGAATGCTCACTGACATTTCCCCTATCTGAAAGTCTGATAAACGCGGGAAAAATGACTAAGCCCAAAAAAAAATTTTTTTCAACTTTTTTTAATTTTACCCCCGTGGGATATATATTCTACCCACACACATTTGGAACTCTCCTGGGGTACCCTCACACATATTATTCCCTCATTTAGTGGATATTTTCACAAAAAAGTGAAATTTTCAAAAATCCAAAATATTGGCTGAAAACGACTAAATATCAAGGACTCATTGGGCGAATCGCTCTGGAACTGAAATCGGAACGCTCACTCACATTTCCCCTATCTGAAAGTCTGATAAGCGCCGGAAAAATGACTAAGTCCAAAAAAAAATTTTTTTCAACTTTTTTTAATTTTACCCCCGTGAGATATATATTCTACCCACACACATTTGGAACTCTCCTGGGGTACCCTCACACATATTATTCCCTCATTTAGTGGATATTTTCACAAAAAAGTGAAATTTTCAAAAATCCAAAATATTGGCTGAAAACGACTAAATATCAAGGACTCATTGGGCGAATCGCTCTGGAACTGAAATCGGAACGCTCACTCACATTTCCCCTATCTGAAAGTCTGATAAGCGCCGGAAAAATGACTAAGTCCAAAAAAAAATTTTTTTCAACTTTTTTTAATTTTACCCCCGTGAGATATATATTCTACCCACACACATTTGGAACTCTCCTGGGGTACCCTCACACATATTATTTCCTCATTTAGTGGATATTTTCACAAAAAAGTGAAATTTTCAAAAATCCAGAAAATTGGCTGAAAACGACTAAATATCAAGGAGTCATTGCGCGAATGGCTCTGGAACTGAAATCGGAACGCTCACTGACATTTCCCCTATCTGAAAGTCTGATAAACGCCGGAAAAATGACTAAGTCCAAGAAAAAAATGTTTTCAACTTTTTTCAATTTTACCCCCGTGGGATATATATTCTACCCACACACATTTGGAACTCTCCTGGGGTACCCTCACACATATTATTCCCTCATTTAGTGGATATTTTCACAAAAAAGTGAAATTTTCAAAAATCCAGAAAATTGGCTGAAAACGACTAAATATCAAGGAGTCATTGGGCGAATCGCTCTGGAACTGAAATCGGAATGCTCACTGACATTTCCCCTATCTGAAAGTCTGATAAACGCCGGAAAAATGACTAAGCCCAAAAAAAAATTTTTTTCAACTTTTTTTAATTTTACCCCCGTGGGATATATATTCTACCCACACACATTTGGAACTCTCCTGGGGTACCCTCACACATATTATTCCCTCATTTAGTGGATATTTTCACAAAAAAGTGAAATTTTCAAAAATCCAGAAAATTGGCTGAAAACGACTAAATATCAAGGAGTCATTGCGCGAATGGCTCTGGAACTGAAATCAGAACGCTCACTGACATTTCCCCTATCTGAAAGTCTGATAAACGCCGGAAAAATGACTAAGTCCAAGAAAAAAATGTTTTCAACTTTTTTCAATTTTACCCCCGTGGGATATATATTCTACCCACACACATTTGGAACTCTCCTGGGGTACCCTCACACATATTATTCCCTCATTTAGTGGATATTTTCACAAAAAAGTGAAATTTTCAAAAATCCAAAATATTGGCTGAAAACGACTAAATATCAAGGACTCATTGGGCGAATCGCTCTGGAACTGAAATCGGAACGCTCACTCACATTTCCCCTATCTGAAAGTCTGATAAACGCCGGAAAAATGAATAAGTCCAAAAAAAAAAATTTTTCAACTTTTTTCAATTTTACCCCCGTGGGATATATATTCTACCCACACACATTTGGAACTCTCCTGGGGTACCCTCACACATATTATTCCCTCATTTAGTGGATATTTTCACAAAAAAGTGAAATTTTCAAAAATCCAGAAAATTGGCTGAAAACGACTAAATATCAAGGAGTCATTGGGCGAATCGCTCTGGAACTGAAATCGGAACGCTCACTGACATTTCCCCTATCTGAAAGTCTGATAAACGCCGGAAAAATGACTAAGCCCAAAAAAAAATTTTTTTCAACTTTTTTCAATTTTACCCCCGTGGGATATATATTCTACCCACACACATTTGGAACTCTCCTGGGGTACCTCACACATATTATTCCCTCATTTAGTGGATATTTTCACAAAAAAGTGAAATTTTCAAAAATCCAGAAAATTGGCTGAAAACGACTAAATATCAAGGAGTCATTGCGCGAATGGCTCTGGAACTGAAATCAGAACGCTCACTGACATTTCCCCTATCTGAAAGTCTGATAAACGCCGGAAAAATGACTAAGTCCAAGAAAAAAATGTTTTCAACTTTTTTCAATTTTACCCCCGTGGGATATATATTCTACCCACACACATTTGGAACTCTCCTGGGGTACCCTCACACATATTATTCCCTCATTTAGTGGATATTTTCACAAAAAAGTGAAATTTTCAAAAATCCAAAATATTGGCTGAAAACGACTAAATATCAAGGACTCATTGGGCGAATCGCTCTGGAACTGAAATCGGAACGCTCACTCACATTTCCCCTATCTGAAAGTCTGATAAACGCCGGAAAAATGACTAAGTCCAAAAAAAAAAATTTTTCAACTTTTTTCAATTTAACCCCCGTGGGATATATATTCTACCCACACACATTTGGAACTCTCCTGGGGTACCCTCACACATATTATTCCCTCATTTAGTGGATATTTTCACAAAAAAGTGAAATTTTCAAAAATCCAGAAAATTGGCTGAAAACGACTAAATATCAAGGAGTCATTGGGCGAATCGCTCTGGAACTGAAATCGGAACGCTCACTGACATTTCCCCTATCTGAAAGTCTGATAAACGCCGGAAAAATGACTAAGCCCAAAAAAAAATTTTTTTCAACTTTTTTTAATTTTACCCCCGTGGGATATATATTCTACCCACACACATTTGGAACTCTCCTGGGGTACCCTCACACATATTATTTCCTCATTTAGTGTATATTTTCACAAAAAAGTGAAATTTTCAAAAATCCAGAAAATTGGCTGAAAACGACTAAATATCAAGGAGTCATTGGGCGAATCGCTCTGGAACTGAAATCGGAATGCTCACTGACATTTCCCCTATCTGAAAGTCTGATAAACGCCGGAAAAATGACTAAGTCCAAGAAAAAAATGTTTTCAACTTTTTTCAATTTTACCCCCGTGGGATATATATTCTACCCACACACATTTTGAACTCTCCTGGGGTACCCTCACACATATTATTCCCTCATTTAGTGGATATTTTCACAAAAAAGTGAAATTTTCAAAAATCCAAAATATTGGCTGAAAACGACTAAATATCAAGGACTCATTGGGCGAATCGCTCTGGAACTGAAATCGGAACGCTCACTCACATTTCCCCTATCTGAAAGTCTGATAAACGCCGGAAAAATGACTAAGTCCAAAAAAAAAATTTTTTAAACTTTTTTCAATTTTACCCCCGTGGGATATATATTCTACCCACACACATTTGGAACTCTCCTGGGGTACCCTCACACATATTATTCCCTCATTTAGTGGATATTTTCACAAAAAAGTGAAATTTTCAAAAATCCAAAATATTGGCTGAAAACGACTAAATATCAAGGACTCATTGGGCGAATCGCTCTGGAAATGAAATCGGAACGCTCACTCACATTTCCCCTATCTGAAAGTCTGATAAACGCCGGAAAAATGACTAAGTCCAAAAAAAAAATTTTTTAAATTTTTTTCAATTTTACCCCCGTGGGATATATATTCTACCCACACACATTTGGAACTCTCCTGGGGTACCCTCACACATATTATTCCCTCATTTAGTGGATATTTTCACAAAAAAGTGATATTTTCAAAAATCCAAAATATTGGCTGAAAACGACTAAATATCAAGGACTCATTGGGCGAATCGCTCTGGAACTGAAATCAGAACGCTCACTCACATTTCCCCTATCTGAAAGTCTGATAAACGCCGTAAAAATGACTAAGTCCAAAAAAAAATTTTTTTCAACTTTTTTTAATTTTACCCCCGTGGGATATATATTCTACGCACACACATTTGGAACTCTACTGGGGTACCCTCACACATATTATTCCCTCATTTAGTGGATATTTTCACAAAAAAGTGAAATTTTCAAAAATCCAGAAAATTGGCTGAAAACGACTAAATATCAAGGAGTCATTGGGCGAATCGCTCTGGAACTGAAATCGGAACGCTCACTGACATTTCCCCTATCTGAAAGTCTGATAAACGCCGGAAAAATGACTAAGTCCAAAAAAAAATTTTTTTTAACTTTTTTCAATTTTACCCCCGTGGGATATATATTCTACCCACACACATTTGGAACTCTCCTGGGGTACCCTCACACATATTATTCCCTCATTTAGTGGATATTTTCACAAAAAAGTGAAATTTTCAAAAATCCAAAATATTGGCTGAAAACGACTAAATATCAAGGACTCATTGGGCGAATCGCTCTGGAACTAAAATCGGAACGCTCACTCACATTTCCCCTATCTGAAAGTCTGATAAACGCCGGAAAAATGACTAAGTCCAAAAAAAAATTTTTTTCAACTTTTTTTAATTTTACCCCCGTGAGATATATATTCTACCCACACACATTTGGAAATCTCCTGGGGTACCCTCACACATATTATTTCCTCATTTAGTGGATATTTTCACAAAAAAGTGAAATTTTCAAAAATCCAGAAAATTGGCTGAAAACGACTAAATATCAAGGAGTCATTGGGCGAATCGCTCTGGAACTGAAATCGGAATGCTCACTGACATTTCCCCTATCTGAAAGTCTGATAAACGCCGGAAAAATGACTAAGTCCAAGAAAAAAATGTTTTCAACTTTTTTCAATTTTACCCCCGTGGGATATATATTCTACCCACACACATTTTGAACTCTCCTGGGGTACCCTCACACATATTATTCCCTCATTTAGTGGATATTTTCACAAAAAAGTGAAATTTTCAAAAATCCAAAATATTGGCTGAAAACGACTAAATATCAAGGACTCATTGGGCGAATCGCTCTGGAACTGAAATCGGAACGCTCACTCACATTTCCCCTATCTGAAAGTCTGATAAACGCCGGAAAAATGACTAAGTCCAAAAAAAAAATTTTTTAAACTTTTTTCAATTTTACCCCCGTGGGATATATATTCTACCCACACACATTTGGAACTCTCCTGGGGTACCCTCACACATATTATTCCCTCATTTAGTGGATATTTTCACAAAAAAGTGAAATTTTCAAAAATCCAAAATATTGGCTGAAAACGACTAAATATCAAGGACTCATTGGGCGAATCGCTCTGGAAATGAAATCGGAACGCTCACTCACATTTCCCCTATCTGAAAGTCTGATAAACGCCGGAAAAATGACTAAGTCCAAAAAAAAAATTTTTTAAATTTTTTTCAATTTTACCCCCGTGGGATATATATTCTACCCACACACATTTGGAACTCTCCTGGGGTACCCTCACACATATTATTCCCTCATTTAGTGGATATTTTCACAAAAAAGTGATATTTTCAAAAATCCAAAATATTGGCTGAAAACGACTAAATAACAAGGACTCATTGGGCGAATCGCTCTGGAACTGAAATCAGAACGCTCACTCACATTTCCCCTATCTGAAAGTCTGATAAACGCCGTAAAAATGACTAAGTCCAAAAAAAAAATTTTTAAAATTTTTTTCAATTTTACCCCCGTGGGATATATATTCTACCCACACACATTTGGAACTCTCCTGGGGTACCCTCACACATATTATTCCCTCATTTAGTGGATATTTTCACAAAAAAGTGATATTTTCAAAAATCCAAAATATTGGCTGAAAACGACTAAATATCAAGGACTCATTGGGCGAATCGCTCTGGAACTGAAATCGGAACGCTCACTGACATTTCCCCTATCTGAAAGTCTGATAAACGCCGGAAAAATGACTAAGTCCAAAAAAAAAATGTTTTTAACTTTTTTCAATTTTACCCCCGTGGGATATATATTCTACCCACACACATTTGGAACTCTCCTGGGGTACCCTCACACATATTATTCCCTCATTTAGTGGATATTTTCACAAAAAAGTGAAATTTTCAAAAATCCAAAATATTGGCTGAAAACGACTAAATATCAAGGACTCATTGGGCGAATCGCTCTGGAACTGAAATCGGAACGCTCACTCACATTTCCCCTATCTGAAAGTCTGATAAACGCCGGAAAAATGACTAAGTCCAAAAAAAAATTTTTTTTAACTTTTTTCAATTTTACCCCCGTGGGATATATATTCTACCCACACACATTTGGAACTCTCCTGGGGTACCCTCACACATATTATTCCCTCATTTAGTGGATATTTTCACAAAAAAGTGAAATTTTCAAAAATCCAAAATATTGGCTGAAAACGACTAAATATCAAGGACTCATTGGGCGAATCGCTCTGGAACTAAAATCGGAACGCTCACTCACATTTCCCCTATCTGAAAGTCTGATAAACGCCGGAAAAATGACTAAGTCCAAAAAAAAATTTTTTTCAACTTTTTTTAATTTTACCCCCGTGAGATATATATTCTACCCACACACATTTGGAAATCTCCTGGGGTACCCTCACACATATTATTTCCTCATTTAGTGGATATTTTCACAAAAAAGTGAAATTTTCAAAAATCCAGAAAATTGGCTGAAAACGACTAAATATCAAGGAGTCATTGGGCGAATCGCTCTGGAACTGAAATCGGAATGCTCACTGACATTTCCCCTATCTGAAAGTCTGATAAACGCCGGAAAAATGACTAAGTCCAAGAAAAAAATGTTTTCAACTTTTTTCAATTTTACCCCCGTGGGATATATATTCTACCCACACACATTTTGAACTCTCCTGGGGTACCCTCACACATATTATTCCCTCATTTAGTGGATATTTTCACAAAAAAGTGAAATTTTCAAAAATCCAAAATATTGGCTGAAAACGACTAAATATCAAGGACTCATTGGGCGAATCGCTCTGGAACTGAAATCGGAACGCTCACTCACATTTCCCCTATCTGAAAGTCTGATAAACGCCGGAAAAATGACTAAGTCCAAAAAAAAAATTTTTTAAACTTTTTTCAATTTTACCCCCGTGGGATATATATTCTACCCACACACATTTGGAACTCTCCTGGGGTACCCTCACACATATTATTCCCTCATTTAGTGGATATTTTCACAAAAAAGTGAAATTTTCAAAAATCCAAAATATTGGCTGAAAACGACTAAATATCAAGGACTCATTGGGCGAATCGCTCTGGAAATGAAATCGGAACGCTCACTCACATTTCCCCTATCTGAAAGTCTGATAAACGCCGGAAAAATGACTAAGTCCAAAAAAAAAATTTTTTAAATTTTTTTCAATTTTACCCCCGTGGGATATATATTCTACCCACACACATTTGGAACTCTCCTGGGGTACCCTCACACATATTATTCCCTCATTTAGTGGATATTTTCACAAAAAAGTGATATTTTCAAAAATCCAAAATATTGGCTGAAAACGACTAAATAACAAGGACTCATTGGGCGAATCGCTCTGGAACTGAAATCAGAACGCTCACTCACATTTCCCCTATCTGAAAGTCTGATAAACGCCGTAAAAATGACTAAGTCCAAAAAAAAAATTTTTAAAATTTTTTTCAATTTTACCCCCGTGGGATATATATTCTACCCACACACATTTGGAACTCTCCTGGGGTACCCTCACACATATTATTCCCTCATTTAGTGGATATTTTCACAAAAAAGTGATATTTTCAAAAATCCAAAATATTGGCTGAAAACGACTAAATATCAAGGACTCATTGGGCGAATCGCTCTGGAACTGAAATCGGAACGCTCACTGACATTTCCCCTATCTGAAAGTCTGATAAACGCCGGAAAAATGACTAAGTCCAAAAAAAAAATGTTTTTAACTTTTTTCAATTTTACCCCCGTGGGATATATATTCTACCCACACACATTTGGAACTCTCCTGGGGTACCCTCACACATATTATTCCCTCATTTAGTGGATATTTTCACAAAAAAGTGAAATTTTCAAAAATCCAAAATATTGGCTGAAAACGACTAAATATCAAGGACTCATTGGGCGAATCGCTCTGGAACTGAAATCGGAACGCTCACTCACATTTCCCCTATCTGAAAGTCTGATAAACGCCGGAAAAATGACTAAGTCCAAAAAAAAATTTTTTTCAACTTTTTTTAATTTTACCCCCGTGAGATATATATTCTACCCACACACATTTGGAACTCTCCTGGGGTACCCTCACACATATTATTTCCTCATTTAGTGGATATTTTCACAAAAAAGTGAAATTTTCAAAAATCCAGAAAATTGGCTGAAAACGACTAAATATCAAGGAGTCATTGGGCGAATCGCTCTGGAACTGAAATCGGAACGCTCACTGACATTTCCCCTATCTGAAAGTCTGATAAACGCCGGAAAAATGACTAAGTCCAAAAAAAAATTTTTTTTAACTTTTTTCAATTTTACCCCCGTGGGATATATATTCTACCCACACACATTTGGAACTCTCCTGGGGTACCCTCACACATATTATTCCCTCATTTAGTGGATATTTTCACAAAAAAGTGAAATTTTCAAAAATCCAGAAAATTGGCTGAAAACGACTAAATATCAAGGAGTCATTGGGCGAATCGCTCTGGAACTGAAATCGGAATGCTCACTGACATTTCCCCTATCTGAAAGTCTGATAAACGCCGGAAAAATGACTAAGTCCAAGAAAAAAATGTTTTCAACTTTTTTCAATTTTACCCCCGTGGGATATATATTCTACCCACACACATTTTGAACTCTCCTGGGGTACCCTCACACATATTATTCCCTCATTTAGTGGATATTTTCACAAAAAAGTGAAATTTTCAAAAATCCAAAATATTGGCTGAAAACGACTAAATATCAAGGACTCATTGGGCGAATCGCTCTGGAACTGAAATCGGAACGCTCACTCACATTTCCCCTATCTGAAAGTCTGATAAACGCCGGAAAAATGACTAAGTCCAAAAAAAAAATTTTTTAAACTTTTTTCAATTTTACCCCCGTGGGATATATATTCTACCCACACACATTTGGAACTCTCCTGGGGTACCCTCACACATATTATTCCCTCATTTAGTGGATATTTTCACAAAAAAGTGAAATTTTCAAAAATCCAAAATATTGGCTGAAAACGACTAAATATCAAGGACTCATTGGGCGAATCGCTCTGGAAATGAAATCGGAACGCTCACTGACATTTCCCCTATCTGAAAGTCTGATAAACGCCGGAAAAATGACTAAGTCCAAGAAAAAAATGTTTTCAACTTTTTTCAATTTTACCCCCGTGGGATATATATTCTACCCACACACATTTTGAACTCTCCTGGGGTACCCTCACACATATTATTCCCTCATTTAGTGGATATTTTCACAAAAAAGTGAAATTTTCAAAAATCCAAAATATTGGCTGAAAACGACTAAATATCAAGGACTCATTGGGCGAATCGCTCTGGAACTGAAATCGGAACGCTCACTCACATTTCCCCTATCTGAAAGTCTGATAAACGCCGGAAAAATGACTAAGTCCAAAAAAAAAATTTTTTAAACTTTTTTCAATTTTACCCCCGTGGGATATATATTCTACCCACACACATTTGGAACTCTCCTGGGGTACCCTCACACATATTATTCCCTCATTTAGTGGATATTTTCACAAAAAAGTGAAATTTTCAAAAATCCAAAATATTGGCTGAAAACGACTAAATATCAAGGACTCATTGGGCGAATCGCTCTGGAAATGAAATCGGAACGCTCACTCACATTTCCCCTATCTGAAAGTCTGATAAACGCCGGAAAAATGACTAAGTCCAAAAAAAAAATTTTTAAAATTTTTTTCAATTTTACCCCCGTGGGATATATATTCTACCCACACACATTTGGAACTCTCCTGGGGTACCCTCACACATATTATTCCCTCATTTAGTGGATATTTTCACAAAAAAGTGATATTTTCAAAAATCCAAAATATTGGCTGAAAACTACTAAATATCAAGGACTCATTGGGCGAATCGCTCTGGAACTGAAATCAGAACGCTCACTCACATTTCCCCTATCTGAAAGTCTGATAAACGCCGTAAAAATGACTAAGTCCAAAAAAAAATTTTTTTCAACTTTTTTTAATTTTACCCCCGTGGGATATATATTCTACGCACACACATTTGGAACTCTACTGGGGTACCCTCACACATATTATTCCCTCATTTAGTGGATATTTTCACAAAAAAGTGAAATTTTCAAAAATCCAGAAAATTGGCTGAAAACGACTAAATATCACGGAGTCATTGGGCGAATCGCTCTGGAACTGAAATCGGAACGCTCACTGACATTTCCCCTATCTGAAAGTCTGATAAACGCCGGAAAAATGACTAAGTCCAAAAAAAAAATTTTTAAAATTTTTTTCAATTTTACCCCCGTGGGATATATATTCTACCCACACACATTTGGAACTCTCCTGGGGTACCCTCACACATATTATTCCCTCATTTAGTGGATATTTTCACAAAAAAGTGATATTTTCAAAAATCCAAAATATTGGCTGAAAACGACTAAATATCAAGGACTCATTGGGCGAATCGCTCTGGAACTGAAATCGGAACGCTCACTGACATTTCCCCTATCTGAAAGTCTGATAAACGCCGGAAAAATGACTAAGTCCAAAAAAAAAATTTTTTTAACTTTTTTCAATTTTACCCCCGTGGGATATATATTCTACCCACACACATTTGGAACTCTCCTGGGGTACCCTCACACATATTATTCCCTCATTTAGTGGATATTTTCACAAAAAAGTGAAATTTTCAAAAATCCAAAATATTGGCTGAAAACGACTAAATATCAAGGACTCATTGGGCGAATCGCTCTGGAACTGAAATCGGAACGCTCACTGACATTTCCCCTATCTGAAAGTCTGATAAACGCCGGAAAAATGACTAAGTCCAAAAAAAAAATTTTTTAAACTTTTTTCAATTTTACCCCCGTGGGATATATATTCTACCCACACACATTTGGAACTCTCCTGGAGTACCCTCACACATATTATTCCCTCATTTAGTGGATATTTACACAAAAAAGTGAAATTTTCAAAAATCCAAAATATTGGCTGAAAAAGACTAAATATGAAGGACTCATTGGGCGAATTGCTCTGGAACTGAAATCGGAATGCTCACTGACATTTCCCCTATCTGAAAGTCTGATAAACGCCGGAAAAATGACTAAGTCCAAGAAAAAAATTTTTTCAACTTTTTTCAATTTTACCCCCGTGGGATATATATTCTACCCACACACATTTGGAACTCTCCTGGGGTACCCTCACACATATTGTTCCCTCATTTAGTGGATATTTTCACAAAAAAGTGAAATTTTCAAAAATCCAAAATATTGGCTGAAAACGACTAAATATCAAGGACTCATTGGGCGAATCGCTCTGGAACTGAAATCGGAACGCTCACTGACATTTCCCCTATCTGAAAGTCTGATAAACGCCGGAAAAATGACTAAGTCCAAAAAAAAATTTTTTTAAATTTTTTTCAATTTTACCCCCGTGGGATATATATTCTACCCACACACATTTGGAACTCTCCTGGGGTACCCTCACACATATTATTCCCTCATTTAGTGGATATTTTCACAAAAAAGTGATATTTTCAAAAATCCAAAATATTGGCTGAAAACGACTAAATATCAAGGACTCATTGGGCGAATCGCTCTGGAACTGAAATCGGAACGCTCACTCACATTTCCCCTATCTGAAAGTCTGATAAACGCCGGAAAAATGACTAAGTCCAAAAAAAAATTTTTTTCAACTTTTTTTAATTTTACCCCCGTGAGATATATATTCTACCCACACACATTTGGAACTCTCCTGGGGTACCCTCACACATATTATTCCCTCATTTAGTGGATATTTTCACAAAAAAGTGAAATTTTCAAAAATCCAGAAAATTGGCTGAAAACGACTAAATATCAAGGAGTCATTGGGCGAATCGCTCTGGAACTGAAATCGGAACGCTCACTGACATTTCCCCTATCTGAAAGTCTGATAAACGCCGTAAAAATGACTAAGTCCAAAAAAAAAATTTTTTTAACTTTTTTCAATTTTACCCCCGTGGGATATATATTCTACCCACACACATTTGGAACTCTCCTGGGGTACCCTCACACATATTATTCCCTCATTTAGTGGATATTTTCACAAAAAAGTGAAATTTTCAAAAATCCAAAATATTGGCTGAAAACGACTAAATATCAAGGACTCATTGGGCGAATCGCTCTGGAACTGAAATCGGAACGCTCACTGACATTTCCCCTATCTGAAAGTCTGATAAACGCCGGAAAAATGACTAAGTCCAAAAAAAAAATTTTTTTAACTTTTTTCAATTTTACCCCCGTGGGATATATATTCTACCCACACACATTTGGAACTCTCCTGGGGTACCCTCACACATATTATTCCCTCATTTAGTGGATATTTTCACAAAAAAGTGAAATTTTCAAAAATCCAAAATATTGGCTGAAAACGACTAAATATCAAGGACTCATTGGGCGAATCGCTCTGGAACTGAAATCGGAATGCTCACTGACATTTCCCCTATCTGAAAGTCTGATAAACGCCGGAAAAATGACTAAGTCCAAGAAAAAAATTTTTTCAACTTTTTTCAATTTTACCCCCGTGGGATATATATTCTACCCACACACATTTGGAACTCTCCTGGGGTACCCTCACACATATTATTCCCTCATTTAGTGGATATTTTCACAAAAAAGTGAAATTTTCAAAAATCCAAAATATTGGCTGAAAACGACTAAATATCAAGGACTCATTGGGCGAATCGCTCTGGAACTGAAATCGGAACGCTCACTGACATTTCCCCTATCTGAAAGTCTGATAAACGCCGGAAAAATGACTAAGTCCAAAAAAAAAATTTTTTAAACTTTTTTCAATTTTACCCCCGTGGGATATATATTCTACCCACACACATTTGGAACTCTCCTGGAGTACCCTCACACATATTATTCCCTCATTTAGTGGATATTTACACAAAAAAGTGAAATTTTCAAAAATCCAAAATATTGGCTGAAAACGACTAAATATCAAGGAGTCATTGGGCGAATCGCTCTGGAACTGAAATCGGAACGCTCACTGACATTTCCCCTATCTGAAAGTCTGATAAACGCCGGAAAAATGACTAAGTCCAAAAAAAAAATTTTTTTAACTTTTTTCAATTTTACCCCCGTGGGATATATATTCTACCCACACACATTTGGAACTCTCCTGGGGTACCCTCACACATATTATTCCCTCATTTAGTGGATATTTTCACAAAAAAGTGAAATTTTCAAAAATCCAAAATATTGGCTGAAAACGACTAAATATCAAGGACTCATTGGGCGAATCGCTCTGGAACTGAAATCGGAATGCTCACTGACATTTCCCCTATCTGAAAGTCTGATAAACGCCGGAAAAATGACTAAGTCCAAGAAAAAAATTTTTTCAACTTTTTTCAATTTTACCCCCGTGGGATATATATTCTACCCACACACATTTGGAACTCTCCTGGGGTACCCTCACACATATTATTCCCTCATTTAGTGGATATTTTCACAAAAAAGTGAAATTTTCAAAAATCCAAAATATTGGCTGAAAACGACTAAATATCAAGGACTCATTGGGCGAATCGCTCTGGAACTGAAATCGGAACGCTCACTGACATTTCCCCTATCTGAAAGTCTGATAAACGCCGGAAAAATGACTAAGTCCAAAAAAAAATTTTTTTAAATTTTTTTCAATTTTACCCCCGTGGGATATATATTCTACCCACACACATTTGGAACTCTCCTGGGGTACCCTCACACATATTATTCCCTCATTTAGTGGATATTTTCACAAAAAAGTGATATTTTCAAAAATCCAAAATATTGGCTGAAAACGACTAAATATCAAGGACTCATTGGGCGAATCGCTCTGGAACTGAAATCGGAACGCTCACTCACATTTCCCCTATCTGAAAGTCTGATAAACGCCGGAAAAATGACTAAGTCCAAAAAAAAATTTTTTTCAACTTTTTTTAATTTTACCCCCGTGAGATATATATTCTACCCACACACATTTGGAACTCTCCTGGGGTACCCTCACACATATTATTCCCTCATTTAGTGGATATTTTCACAAAAAAGTGAAATTTTCAAAAATCCAGAAAATTAGCTGAAAACGACTAAATATCAAGGAGTCATTGGGCGAATCGCTCTGGAACTGAAATCGGAACGCTCACTGACATTTCCCCTATCTGAAAGTCTGATAAACGCCGTAAAAATGACTAAGTCCAAAAAAAAAATTTTTTTAACTTTTTTCAATTTTACCCCCGTGGGATATATATTCTACCCACACACATTTGGAACTCTCCTGGGGTACCCTCACACATATTATTCCCTCATTTAGTGGATATTTTCACAAAAAAGTGAAATTTTCAAAAATCCAAAATATTGGCTGAAAACGACTAAATATCAAGGACTCATTGGGCGAATCGCTCTGGAACTGAAATCGGAACGCTCACTGACATTTCCCCTATCTGAAAGTCTGATAAACGCCGGAAAAATGACTAAGTCCAAAAAAAAAATTTTTTTAACTTTTTTCAATTTTACCCCCGTGGGATATATATTCTACCCACACACATTTGGAACTCTCCTGGGGTACCCTCACACATATTATTCCCTCATTTAGTGGATATTTTCACAAAAAAGTGAAATTTTCAAAAATCCAAAATATTGGCTGAAAACGACTAAATATCAAGGACTCATTGGGCGAATCGCTCTGGAACTGAAATCGGAACGCTCACTGACATTTCCCCTATCTGAAAGTCTGATAAACGCCGGAAAAATGACTAAGTCCAAAAAAAAAATTTTTTAAACTTTTTTCAATTTTACCCCCGTGGGATATATATTCTACCCACACACATTTGGAACTCTCCTGGAGTACCCTCACACATATTATTCCCTCATTTAGTGGATATTTACACAAAAAAGTGAAATTTTCAAAAATCCAAAATATTGGCTGAAAACGACTAAATATCAAGGACTCATTGGGCGAATCGCTCTGGAACTGAAATCGGAACGCTCACTGACATTTCCCCTATCTGAAAGTCTGATAAACGCCGGAAAAATGACTAAGTCCAAGAAAAAAATTTTTTCAACTTTTTTCAATTTTACCCCCGTGGGATATATATTCTACCCACACACATTTGGAACTCTCCTGGGGTACCCTCACACATATTATTCCCTCATTTAGTGGATATTTTCACAAAAAAGTGAAATTTTCAAAAATCCAGAAAATTGGCTGAAAACGACTAAATATCAAGGAGTCATTGCGCTAATCGCTCTGGAACTGAAATCGGAACGCTCACTGACATTTCCCCTATCTGAAAGTCTGATAAACGCCGGAAAAATGACTAAGTCCAAGAAAAAAATTTTTTCAACTTTTTTCAATTTTACCCCCGTGGGATATATATTCTACCCACACACATTTGGAACTCTCCTGGGGTACCCTCAACACATATTATTCCCTCATTTAGTGGATAGTTTCACAAAAAAGTGAAATTTTCAAAAATCCAAAATATTGGCTGAAAACGACTAAATATCAAGGAGTCATTGGGCGAATCGCTCTGGAACTGAAATCGGAACGCTCACTGACATTTTCCCTATCTGAAAGTCTGATAAACGCCGGAAAAATGACTAAGTCCAAAAAAAAAATTTTTTTAACTTTTTTCAATTTTACCCCCGTGGGATATATATTCTACCCACACACATTTGGAACTCTCCTGGGGTACCCTCACACATATTATTCGCTCATTTAGTGGATATTTTCACAAAAAAGTGAAATTTTCAAAAATCCAAAATATTGGCTGAAAACGACTAAATATCAAGGACTCATTGGGCGAATCGCTCTGGAACTGAAATCGGAATGCTCACTGACATTTCCCCTATCTGAAAGTCTGATAAACGCCGGAAAAATGACTAAGTCCAAGAAAAAAATTTTTTCAACTTTTTTCAATTTTACCCCCGTGGGATATATATTCTACCCACACACATTTGGAACTCTCCTGGGGTACCCTCACACATATTATTCCCTCATTTAGTGGATATTTTCACAAAAAAGTGAAATTTTCAAAAATCCAAAATATTGGCTGAAAACGACTAAATATCAAGGACTCATTGGGCGAATCGCTCTGGAACTGAAATCGGAACGCTCACTGACATTTCCCCTATCTGAAAGTCTGATAAACGCCGGAAAAATGACTAAGTCCAAAAAAAAAATTTTTTAAACTTTTTTCAATTTTACCCCCGTGGGATATATATTCTACCCACACACATTTGGAACTCTCCTGGAGTACCCTCACACATATTATTCCCTCATTTAGTGGATATTTACACAAAAAAGTGAAATTTTCAAAAATCCAAAATATTGGCTGAAAACGACTAAATATCAAGGAGTCATTGGGCGAATCGCTCTGGAACTGAAATCGGAACGCTCACTGACATTTCCCCTATCTGAAAGTCTGATAAACGCCGGAAAAATGACTAAGTCCAAAAAAAAAATTTTTTTAACTTTTTTCAATTTTACCCCCGTGGGATATATATTCTACCCACACACATTTGGAACTCTCCTGGGGTACCCTCACACATATTATTCCCTCATTTAGTGGATATTTTCACAAAAAAGTGAAATTTTCAAAAATCCAAAATATTGGCTGAAAACGACTAAATATCAAGGACTCATTGGGCGAATCGCTCTGGAACTGAAATCGGAATGCTCACTGACATTTCCCCTATCTGAAAGTCTGATAAACGCCGGAAAAATGACTAAGTCCAAGAAAAAAATTTTTTCAACTTTTTTCAATTTTACCCCCGTGGGATATATATTCTACCCACACACATTTGGAACTCTCCTGGGGTACCCTCACACATATTATTCCCTCATTTAGTGGATATTTTCACAAAAAAGTGAAATTTTCAAAAATCCAAAATATTGGCTGAAAACGACTAAATATCAAGGACTCATTGGGCGAATCGCTCTGGAACTGAAATCGGAACGCTCACTGACATTTCCCCTATCTGAAAGTCTGATAAACGCCGGAAAAATGACTAAGTCCAAAAAAAAATTTTTTAAAATTTTTTTCAATTTTACCCCCGTGGGATATATATTCTACCCACACACATTTGGAACTCTCCTGGGGTACCCTCACACATATTATTCCCTCATTTAGTGGATATTTTCACAAAAAAGTGATATTTTCAAAAATCCAAAATATTGGCTGAAAACGACTAAATATCAAGGACTCATTGGGCGAATCGCTCTGGAACTGAAATCGGAACGCTCACTCACATTTCCCCTATCTGAAAGTCTGATAAACGCCGGAAAAATGACTAAGTCCAAAAAAAAATTTTTTTCAACTTTTTTTAATTTTACCCCCGTGAGATATATATTCTACCCACACACATTTGGAACTCTCCTGGGGTACCCTCACACATATTATTCCCTCATTTAGTGGATATTTTCACAAAAAAGTGAAATTTTCAAAAATCCAGAAAATTGGCTGAAAACGACTAAATATCAAGGAGTCATTGGGCGAATCGCTCTGGAACTGAAATCGGAACGCTCACTGACATTTCCCCTATCTGAAAGTCTGATAAACGCCGTAAAAATGACTAAGTCCAAAAAAAAAATTTTTTTAACTTTTTTCAATTTTACCCCCGTGGGATATATATTCTACCCACACACATTTGGAACTCTCCTGGGGTACCCTCACACATATTATTCCCTCATTTAGTGGATATTTTCACAAAAAAGTGAAATTTTCAAAAATCCAAAATATTGGCTGAAAACGACTAAATATCAAGGACTCATTGGGCGAATCGCTCTGGAACTGAAATCGGAACGCTCACTGACATTTCCCCTATCTGAAAGTCTGATAAACGCCGGAAAAATGACTAAGTCCAAAAAAAAAATTTTTTTAACTTTTTTCAATTTTACCCCCGTGGGATATATATTCTACCCACACACATTTGGAACTCTCCTGGGGTACCCTCACACATATTATTCCCTCATTTAGTGGATATTTTCACAAAAAAGTGAAATTTTCAAAAATCCAAAATATTGGCTGAAAACGACTAAATATCAAGGACTCATTGGGCGAATCGCTCTGGAACTGAAATCGGAACGCTCACTGACATTTCCCCTATCTGAAAGTCTGATAAACGCCGGAAAAATGACTAAGTCCAAAAAAAAATTTTTTAAACTTTTTTCAATTTTACCCCCGTGGGATATATATTCTACCCACACACATTTGGAACTCTCCTGGAGTACCCTCACACATATTATTCCCTCATTTAGTGGATATTTACACAAAAAAGTGAAATTTTCAAAAATCCAAAATATTGGCTGAAAACGACTAAATATCAAGGACTCATTGGGCGAATCGCTCTGGAACTGAAATCGGAACGCTCACTGACATTTCCCCTATCTGAAAGTCTGATAAACGCCGGAAAAATGACTAAGTCCAAAAAAAAAATTTTTTAAACTTTTTTCAATTTTACCGCCGTGGGATATATATTCTACCCACACACATTTGGAACTCTCCTGGGGTACCCTCACACATATTATTCCCTCATTTAGTGGATATTTTCACAAAAAAGTGAAATTTTCAAAAATCCAGAAAATTGGCTGAAAACGACTAAATATCAAGGAGTCATTGGGCGAATCGCTCTGGAACTGAAATCGGAACGCTCACTGACATTTCCCCTATCTGAAAGTCTGATAAACGCCGGAAAAATGACTAAGTCCAAAAAAAAATTTTTTTTAACTTTTTTCAATTTTACCCCCGTGGGATATATATTCTACCCACACACATTTGGAACTCTCCTGGGGTACCCTCACACATATTATTCCCTCATTTAGTGGATATTTTCACAAAAAAGTGAAATTTTCAAAAATCCAGAAAATTGGCTGAAAACGACTAAATATCAAGGAGTCATTGGGCGAATCGCTCTGGAACTGAAATCGGAATGCTCACTGACATTTCCCCGATCTGAAAGTCTGATAAACGCCGGAAAAATGACTAAGTCCAAGAAAAAAATGTTTTCAACTTTTTTCAATTTTACCCCCGTGGGATATATATTCTACCCACACACATTTTGAACTCTCCTGGGGTACCCTCACACATATTATTCCCTCATTTAGTGGATATTTTCACAAAAAAGTGAAATTTTCAAAAATCCAAAATATTGGCTGAAAACGACTAAATATCAAGGACTCATTGGGCGAATCGCTCTGGAACTGAAATCGGAACGCTCACTCACATTTCCCCTATCTGAAAGTCTGATAAACGCCGGAAAAATGACTAAGTCCAAAAAAAAAATTTTTTAAACTTTTTTCAATTTTACCCCCGTGGGATATATATTCTACCCACACACATTTGGAACTCTCCTGGGGTACCCTCACACATATTATTCCCTCATTTAGTGGATATTTTCACAAAAAAGTGAAATTTTCAAAAATCCAAAATATTGGCTGAAAACGACTAAATATCAAGGACTCATTGGGCGAATCGCTCTGGAAATGAAATCGGAACGCTCACTCACATTTCCCCTATCTGAAAGTCTGATAAACGCCGGAAAAATGACTAAGTCCAAGAAAAAAATGTTTTCAACTTTTTTCAATTTTACCCCCGTGGGATATATATTCTACCCACACACATTTTGAACTCTCCTGGGGTACCCTCACACATATTATTCCCTCATTTAGTGGATATTTTCACAAAAAAGTGAAATTTTCAAAAATCCAAAATATTGGCTGAAAACGACTAAATATCAAGGACTCATTGGGCGAATCGCTCTGGAACTGAAATCGGAACGCTCACTCACATTTCCCCTATCTGAAAGTCTGATAAACGCCGGAAAAATGACTAAGTCCAAAAAAAAAATTTTTTAAACTTTTTTCAATTTTACCCCCGTGGGATATATATTCTACCCACACACATTTGGAACTCTCCTGGGGTACCCTCACACATATTATTCCCTCATTTAGTGGATATTTTCACAAAAAAGTGAAATTTTCAAAAATCCAAAATATTGGCTGAAAACGACTAAATATCAAGGACTCATTGGGCGAATCGCTCTGGAAATGAAATCGGAACGCTCACTCACATTTCCCCTATCTGAAAGTCTGATAAACGCCGGAAAAATGACTAAGTCCAAAAAAAAAATTTTTTAAATTTTTTTCAATTTTACCCCCGTGGGATATATATTCTACCCACACACATTTGGAACTCTCCTGGGGTACCCTCACACATATTATTCCCTCATTTAGTGGATATTTTCACAAAAAAGTGATATTTTCAAAAATCCAAAATATTGGCTGAAAACTACTAAATATCAAGGACTCATTGGGCGAATCGCTCTGGAACTGAAATCAGAACGCTCACTCACATTTCCCCTATCTGAAAGTCTGATAAACGCCGTAAAAATGACTAAGTCCAAAAAAAAATTTTTTTCAACTTTTTTTAATTTTACCCCCGTGGGATATATATTCTACGCACACACATTTGGAACTCTACTGGGGTACCCTCACACATATTATTCCCTCATTTAGTGGATATTTTCACAAAAAAGTGAAATTTTCAAAAATCCAGAAAATTGGCTGAAAACGACTAAATATCACGGAGTCATTGGGCGAATCGCTCTGGAACTGAAATCGGAACGCTCACTGACATTTCCCCTATCTGAAAGTCTGATAAACGCCGGAAAAATGACTAAGTCCAAAAAAAAATTTTTTAAAATTTTTTTCAATTTTACCCCCGTGGGATATATATTCTACCCACACACATTTGGAACTCTCCTGGGGTACCCTCACACATATTATTCCCTCATTTAGTGGATATTTTCACAAAAAAGTGATATTTTCAAAAATCCAAAATATTGGCTGAAAACGACTAAATATCAAGGACTCATTGGGCGAATCGCTCTGGAACTGAAATCGGAACGCTCACTCACATTTCCCCTATCTGAAAGTCTGATAAACGCCGGAAAAATGACTAAGTCCAAAAAAAAATTTTTTTCAACTTTTTTTAATTTTACCCCCGTGAGATATATATTCTACCCACACACATTTGGAACTCTCCTGGGGTACCCTCACACATATTATTCCCTCATTTAGTGGATATCTACACAAAAAAGTGAAATTTTCAAAAATCCAGAAAATTGGCTGAAAACGACTAAATATCAAGGAGTCATTGGGCGAATCGCTCTGGAACTGAAATCGGAACGCTCACTGACATTTCCCCTATCTGAAAGTCTGATAAACGCCGTAAAAATGACTAAGTCCAAAAAAAAAATTTTTTTAACTTTTTTCAATTTTACCCCCGTGGGATATATATTCTACCCACACACATTTGGAACTCTCCTGGGGTACCCTCACACATATTATTCCCTCATTTAGTGGATATTTTCACAAAAAAGTGAAATTTTCAAAAATCCAAAATATTGGCTGAAAACGACTAAATATCAAGGACTCATTGGGCGAATCGCTCTGGAACTGAAATCGGAACGCTCACTGACATTTCCCCTATCTGAAAGTCTGATAAACGCCGGAAAAATGACTAAGTCCAAAAAAAAAATTTTTTTAACTTTTTTCAATTTTACCCCCGTGGGATATATATTCTACCCACACACATTTGGAACTCTCCTGGGGTACCCTCACACATATTATTCCCTCATTTAGTGGATATTTTCACAAAAAAGTGAAATTTTCAAAAATCCAAAATATTGGCTGAAAACGACTAAATATCAAGGACTCATTGGGCGAATCGCTCTGGAACTGAAATCGGAACGCTCACTGACATTTCCCCTATCTGAAAGTCTGATAAACGCCGGAAAAATGACTAAGTCCAAAAAAAAAATTTTTTAAACTTTTTTCAATTTTACCCCCGTGGGATATATATTCTACCCACACACATTTGGAACTCTCCTGGAGTACCCTCACACATATTATTCCCTCATTTAGTGGATATTTACACAAAAAAGTGAAATTTTCAAAAATCCAAAATATTGGCTGAAAACGACTAAATATCAAGGACTCATTGGGCGAATCGCTCTGGAACTGAAATCGGAACGCTCACTGACATTTCCCCTATCTGAAAGTCTGATAAACGCCGGAAAAATGACTAAGTCCAAAAAAAAAATTTTTTAAACTTTTTTCAATTTTACCGCCGTGGGATATATATTCTACCCACACACATTTGGAACTCTCCTGGGGTACCCTCACACATATTATTCCCTCATTTAGTGGATATTTTCACAAAAAAGTGAAATTTTCAAAAATCCAGAAAATTGGCTGAAAACGACTAAATATCAAGGAGTCATTGGGCGAATCGCTCTGGAACTGAAATCGGAACGCTCACTGACATTTCCCCTATCTGAAAGTCTGATAAACGCCGGAAAAATGACTAAGTCCAAAAAAAAATTTTTTTTAACTTTTTTCAATTTTACCCCCGTGGGATATATATTCTACCCACACACATTTGGAACTCTCCTGGGGTACCCTCACACATATTATTCCCTCATTTAGTGGATATTTTCACAAAAAAGTGAAATTTTCAAAAATCCAGAAAATTGGCTGAAAACGACTAAATATCAAGGAGTCATTGGGCGAATCGCTCTGGAACTGAAATCGGAATGCTCACTGACATTTCCCCTATCTGAAAGTCTGATAAACGCCGGAAAAATGACTAAGTCCAAGAAAAAAATGTTTTCAACTTTTTTCAATTTTACCCCCGTGGGATATATATTCTACCCACACACATTTTGAACTCTCCTGGGGTACCCTCACACATATTATTCCCTCATTTAGTGGATATTTTCACAAAAAAGTGAAATTTTCAAAAATCCAAAATATTGGCTGAAAACGACTAAATATCAAGGACTCATTGGGCGAATCGCTCTGGAACTGAAATCGGAACGCTCACTCACATTTCCCCTATCTGAAAGTCTGATAAACGCCGGAAAAATGACTAAGTCCAAAAAAAAAATTTTTTAAACTTTTTTCAATTTTACCCCCGTGGGATATATATTCTACCCACACACATTTGGAACTCTCCTGGGGTACCCTCACACATATTATTCCCTCATTTAGTGGATATTTTCACAAAAAAGTGAAATTTTCAAAAATCCAAAATATTGGCTGAAAACGACTAAATATCAAGGACTCATTGGGCGAATCGCTCTGGAAATGAAATCGGAACGCTCACTCACATTTCCCCTATCTGAAAGTCTGATAAACGCCGGAAAAATGACTAAGTCCAAAAAAAAAATTTTTAAAATTTTTTTCAATTTTACCCCCGTGGGATATATATTCTACCCACACACATTTGGAACTCTCCTGGGGTACCCTCACACATATTATTCCCTCATTTAGTGGATATTTTCACAAAAAAGTGATATTTTCAAAAATCCAAAATATTGGCTGAAAACTACTAAATATCAAGGACTCATTGGGCGAATCGCTCTGGAACTGAAATCAGAACGCTCACTCACATTTCCCCTATCTGAAAGTCTGATAAACGCCGTAAAAATGACTAAGTCCAAAAAAAAATTTTTTTCAACTTTTTTTAATTTTACCCCCGTGGGATATATATTCTACGCACACACATTTGGAACTCTACTGGGGTACCCTCACACATATTATTCCCTCATTTAGTGGATATTTTCACAAAAAAGTGAAATTTTCAAAAATCCAGAAAATTGGCTGAAAACGACTAAATATCACGGAGTCATTGGGCGAATCGCTCTGGAACTGAAATCGGAACGCTCACTGACATTTCCCCTATCTGAAAGTCTGATAAACGCCGGAAAAATGACTAAGTCCAAAAAAAAAATTTTTAAAATTTTTTTCAATTTTACCCCCGTGGGATATATATTCTACCCACACACATTTGGAACTCTCCTGGGGTACCCTCACACATATTATTCCCTCATTTAGTGGATATTTTCACAAAAAAGTGATATTTTCAAAAATCCAAAATATTGGCTGAAAACGACTAAATATCAAGGACTCATTGGGCGAATCGCTCTGGAACTGAAATCGGAACGCTCACTGACATTTCCCCTATCTGAAAGTCTGATAAACGCCGGAAAAATGACTAAGTCCAAAAAAAAAATTTTTTTAACTTTTTTCAATTTTACCCCCGTGGGATATATATTCTACCCACACACATTTGGAACTCTCCTGGGGTACCCTCACACATATTATTCCCTCATTTAGTGGATATTTTCACAAAAAAGTGAAATTTTCAAAAATCCAAAATATTGGCTGAAAACGACTAAATATCAAGGACTCATTGGGCGAATCGCTCTGGAACTGAAATCGGAACGCTCACTGACATTTCCCCTATCTGAAAGTCTGATAAACGCCGGAAAAATGACTAAGTCCAAAAAAAAAATTTTTTAAACTTTTTTCAATTTTACCCCCGTGGGATATATATTCTACCCACACACATTTGGAACTCTCCTGGAGTACCCTCACACATATTATTCCCTCATTTAGTGGATATTTACACAAAAAAGTGAAATTTTCAAAAATCCAAAATATTGGCTGAAAAAGACTAAATATGAAGGACTCATTGGGCGAATTGCTCTGGAACTGAAATCGGAATGCTCACTGACATTTCCCCTATCTGAAAGTCTGATAAACGCCGGAAAAATGACTAAGTCCAAGAAAAAAAATTTTTCAACTTTTTTCAATTTTACCCCCGTGGGATATATATTCTACCCACACACATTTGGAACTCTCCTGGGGTACCCTCACACATATTGTTCCCTCATTTAGTGGATATTTTCACAAAAAAGTGAAATTTTCAAAAATCCAAAATATTGGCTGAAAACGACTAAATATCAAGGACTCATTGGGCGAATCGCTCTGGAACTGAAATCGGAACGCTCACTGACATTTCCCCTATCTGAAAGTCTGATAAACGCCGGAAAAATGACTAAGTCCAAAAAAAAATTTTTTTAAATTTTTTTCAATTTTACCCCCGTGGGATATATATTCTACCCACACACATTTGGAACTCTCCTGGGGTACCCTCACACATATTATTCCCTCATTTAGTGGATATTTTCACAAAAAAGTGATATTTTCAAAAATCCAAAATATTGGCTGAAAACGACTAAATATCAAGGACTCATTGGGCGAATCGCTCTGGAACTGAAATCGGAACGCTCACTCACATTTCCCCTATCTGAAAGTCTGATAAACGCCGGAAAAATGACTAAGTCCAAAAAAAAATTTTTTTCAACTTTTTTTAATTTTACCCCCGTGAGATATATATTCTACCCACACACATTTGGAACTCTCCTGGGGTACCCTCACACATATTATTCCCTCATTTAGTGGATATTTTCACAAAAAAGTGAAATTTTCAAAAATCCAGAAAATTGGCTGAAAACGACTAAATATCAAGGAGTCATTGGGCGAATCGCTCTGGAACTGAAATCGGAACGCTCACTGACATTTCCCCTATCTGAAAGTCTGATAAACGCCGTAAAAATGACTAAGTCCAAAAAAAAAATTTTTTTAACTTTTTTCAATTTTACCCCCGTGGGATATATATTCTACCCACACACATTTGGAACTCTCCTGGGGTACCCTCACACATATTATTCCCTCATTTAGTGGATATTTTCACAAAAAAGTGAAATTTTCAAAAATCCAAAATATTGGCTGAAAACGACTAAATATCAAGGACTCATTGGGCGAATCGCTCTGGAACTGAAATCGGAACGCTCACTGACATTTCCCCTATCTGAAAGTCTGATAAACGCCGGAAAAATGACTAAGTCCAAAAAAAAAATTTTTTTAACTTTTTTCAATTTTACCCCCGTGGGATATATATTCTACCCACACACATTTGGAACTCTCCTGGGGTACCCTCACACATATTATTCCCTCATTTAGTGGATATTTTCACAAAAAAGTGAAATTTTCAAAAATCCAAAATATTGGCTGAAAACGACTAAATATCAAGGACTCATTGGGCGAATCGCTCTGGAACTGAAATCGGAACGCTCACTGACATTTCCCCTATCTGAAAGTCTGATAAACGCCGGAAAAATGACTAAGTCCAAAAAAAAAATTTTTTAAACTTTTTTCAATTTTACCCCCGTGGGATATATATTCTACCCACACACATTTGGAACTCTCCTGGAGTACCCTCACACATATTATTCCCTCATTTAGTGGATATTTACACAAAAAAGTGAAATTTTCAAAAATCCAAAATATTGGCTGAAAACGACTAAATATCAAGGACTCATTGGGCGAATCGCTCTGGAACTGAAATCGGAACGCTCACTGACATTTCCCCTATCTGAAAGTCTGATAAACGCCGGAAAAATGACTAAGTCCAAGAAAAAAATTTTTTCAACTTTTTTCAATTTTACCCCCGTGGGATATATATTCTACCCACACACATTTGGAACTCTCCTGGGGTACCCTCACACATATTATTCCCTCATTTAGTGGATATTTTCACAAAAAAGTGAAATTTTCAAAAATCCAGAAAATTGGCTGAAAACGACTAAATATCAAGGAGTCATTGCGCTAATCGCTCTGGAACTGAAATCGGAACGCTCACTGACATTTCCCCTATCTGAAAGTCTGATAAACGCCGGAAAAATGACTAAGTCCAAGAAAAAAATTTTTTCAACTTTTTTCAATTTTACCCCCGTGGGATATATATTCTACCCACACACATTTGGAACTCTCCTGGGGTACCCTCAACACATATTATTCCCTCATTTAGTGGATAGTTTCACAAAAAAGTGAAATTTTCAAAAATCCAAAATATTGGCTGAAAACGACTAAATATCAAGGAGTCATTGGGCGAATCGCTCTGGAACTGAAATCGGAACGCTCACTGACATTTTCCCTATCTGAAAGTCTGATAAACGCCGGAAAAATGACTAAGTCCAAAAAAAAAATTTTTTTAACTTTTTTCAATTTTACCCCCGTGGGATATATATTCTACCCACACACATTTGGAACTCTCCTGGGGTACCCTCACACATATTATTCGCTCATTTAGTGGATATTTTCACAAAAAAGTGAAATTTTCAAAAATCCAAAATATTGGCTGAAAACGACTAAATATCAAGGACTCATTGGGCGAATCGCTCTGGAACTGAAATCGGAACGCTCACTGACATTTCCCCTATCTGAAAGTCTGATAAACGCCGGAAAAATGACTAAGTCCAAAAAAAAAATTTTTTAAACTTTTTTCAATTTTACCCCCGTGGGATATATATTCTACCCACACACATTTGGAACTCTCCTGGGGTACCCTCACACATATTATTCCCTCATTTAGTGGATATTTTCACAAAAAAGTGATATTTTCAAAAATCCAAAATATTGGCTGAAAACGACTAAATATCAAGGACTCATTGGGCGAATCGCTCTGGAACTGAAATCGGAACGCTCACTGACATTTCCCCTATCTGAAAGTCTGATAAACGCCGGAAAAATGACTAAGTCCAAAAAAAAAATTTTTTTAACTTTTTTCAATTTTACCCCCGTGGGATATATATTCTACCCACACACATTTGGAACTCTCCTGGGGTACCCTCACACATATTATTCCCTCATTTAGTGGATATTTTCACAAAAAAGTGAAATTTTCAAAAATCCAAAATATTGGCTGAAAACGACTAAATATCAAGGACTCATTGGGCGAATCGCTCTGGAACTGAAATCGGAACGCTCACTGACATTTCCCCTATCTGAAAGTCTGATAAACGCCGGAAAAATGACTAAGTCCAAAAAAAAAATTTTTTAAACTTTTTTCAATTTTACCCCCGTGGGATATATATTCTACCCACACACATTTGGAACTCTCCTGGAGTACCCTCACACATATTATTCCCTCATTTAGTGGATATTTACACAAAAAAGTGAAATTTTCAAAAATCCAAAATATTGGCTGAAAAAGACTAAATATGAAGGACTCATTGGGCGAATTGCTCTGGAACTGAAATCGGAATGCTCACTGACATTTCCCCTATCTGAAAGTCTGATAAACGCCGGAAAAATGACTAAGTCCAAGAAAAAAATTTTTTCAACTTTTTTCAATTTTACCCCCGTGGGATATATATTCTACCCACACACATTTGGAACTCTCCTGGGGTACCCTCACACATATTGTTCCCTCATTTAGTGGATATTTTCACAAAAAAGTGAAATTTTCAAAAATCCTAAATATTGGCTGAAAACGACTAAATATCAAGGACTCATTGGGCGAATCGCTCTGGAACTGAAATCGGAACGCTCACTGACATTTCCCCTATCTGAAAGTCTGATAAACGCCGGAAAAATGACTAAGTCCAAAAAAAAATTTTTTTAAATTTTTTTCAATTTTACCCCCGTGGGATATATATTCTACCCACACACATTTGGAACTCTCCTGGGGTACCCTCACACATATTATTCCCTCATTTAGTGGATATTTTCACAAAAAAGTGATATTTTCAAAAATCCAAAATATTGGCTGAAAACGACTAAATATCAAGGACTCATTGGGCGAATCGCTCTGGAACTGAAATCGGAACGCTCACTCACATTTCCCCTATCTGAAAGTCTGATAAACGCCGGAAAAATGACTAAGTCCAAAAAAAAATTTTTTTCAACTTTTTTTAATTTTACCCCCGTGAGATATATATTCTACCCACACACATTTGGAACTCTCCTGGGGTACCCTCACACATATTATTCCCTCATTTAGTGGATATTTTCACAAAAAAGTGAAATTTTCAAAAATCCAGAAAATTGGCTGAAAACGACTAAATATCAAGGAGTCATTGGGCGAATCGCTCTGGAACTGAAATCGGAACGCTCACTGACATTTCCCCTATCTGAAAGTCTGATAAACGCCGTAAAAATGACTAAGTCCAAAAAAAAAATTTTTTTAACTTTTTTCAATTTTACCCCCGTGGGATATATATTCTACCCACACACATTTGGAACTCTCCTGGGGTACCCTCACACATATTATTCCCTCATTTAGTGGATATTTTCACAAAAAAGTGAAATTTTCAAAAATCCAAAATATTGGCTGAAAACGACTAAATATCAAGGACTCATTGGGCGAATCGCTCTGGAACTGAAATCGGAACGCTCACTGACATTTCCCCTATCTGAAAGTCTGATAAACGCCGGAAAAATGACTAAGTCCAAAAAAAAAATTTTTTTAACTTTTTTCAATTTTACCCCCGTGGGATATATATTCTACCCACACACATTTGGAACTCTCCTGGGGTACCCTCACACATATTATTCCCTCATTTAGTGGATATTTTCACAAAAAAGTGAAATTTTCAAAAATCCAAAATATTGGCTGAAAACGACTAAATATCAAGGACTCATTGGGCGAATCGCTCTGGAACTGAAATCGGAACGCTCACTGACATTTCCCCTATCTGAAAGTCTGATAAACGCCGGAAAAATGACTAAGTCCAAGAAAAAAATTTTTTCAACTTTTTTCAATTTTACCCCCGTGGGATATATATTCTACCCACACACATTTGGAACTCTCCTGGGGTACCCTCACACATATTATTCCCTCATTTAGTGGATATTTTCACAAAAAAGTGAAATTTTCAAAAATCCAGAAAATTGGCTGAAAACGACTAAATATCAAGGAGTCATTGCGCTAATCGCTCTGGAACTGAAATCGGAACGCTCACTGACATTTCCCCTATCTGAAAGTCTGATAAACGCCGGAAAAATGACTAAGTCCAAGAAAAAAATTTTTTCAACTTTTTTCAATTTTACCCCCGTGGGATATATATTCTACCCACACACATTTGGAACTCTCCTGGGGTACCCTCAACACATATTATTCCCTCATTTAGTGGATAGTTTCACAAAAAAGTGAAATTTTCAAAAATCCAAAATATTGGCTGAAAACGACTAAATATCAAGGAGTCATTGGGCGAATCGCTCTGGAACTGAAATCGGAACGCTCACTGACATTTTCCCTATCTGAAAGTCTGATAAACGCCGGAAAAATGACTAAGTCCAAAAAAAAAATTTTTTTAACTTTTTTCAATTTTACCCCCGTGGGATATATATTCTACCCACACACATTTGGAACTCTCCTGGGGTACCCTCACACATATTATTCGCTCATTTAGTGGATATTTTCACAAAAAAGTGAAATTTTCAAAAATCCAAAATATTGGCTGAAAACGACTAAATATCAAGGACTCATTGGGCGAATCGCTCTGGAACTGAAATCGGAACGCTCACTGACATTTCCCCTATCTGAAAGTCTGATAAACGCCGGAAAAATGACTAAGTCCAAAAAAAAAATTTTTTAAACTTTTTTCAATTTTACCCCCGTGGGATATATATTCTACCCACACACATTTGGAACTCTCCTGGAGTACCCTCACACATATTATTCCCTCATTTAGTGGATATTTACACAAAAAAGTGAAATTTTCAAAAATCCAAAATATTGGCTGAAAACGACTAAATATCAAGGAGTCATTGGGCGAATCGCTCTGGAACTGAAATCGGAACGCTCACTGACATTTCCCCTATCTGAAAGTCTGATAAACGCCGGAAAAATGACTAAGTCCAAAAAAAAAATTTTTTTAACTTTTTTCAATTTTACCCCCGTGGGATATATATTCTACCCACACACATTTGGAACTCTCCTGGGGTACCCTCACACATATTATTCCCTCATTTAGTGGATATTTTCACAAAAAAGTGAAATTTTCAAAAATCCAAAATATTGGCTGAAAACGACTAAATATCAAGGACTCATTGGGCGAATCGCTCTGGAACTGAAATCGGAATGCTCACTGACATTTCCCCTATCTGAAAGTCTGATAAACGCCGGAAAAATGACTAAGTCCAAGAAAAAAATTTTTTCAACTTTTTTCAATTTTACCCCCGTGGGATATATATTCTACCCACACACATTTGGAACTCTCCTGGGGTACCCTCACACATATTATTCCCTCATTTAGTGGATATTTTCACAAAAAAGTGAAATTTTCAAAAATCCAAAATATTGGCTGAAAACGACTAAATATCAAGGACTCATTGGGCGAATCGCTCTGGAACTGAAATCGGAACGCTCACTGACATTTCCCCTATCTGAAAGTCTGATAAACGCCGGAAAAATGACTAAGTCCAAAAAAAAAATTTTTTAAACTTTTTTCAATTTTACCCCCGTGGGATATATATTCTACCCACACACATTTGGAACTCTCCTGGAGTACCCTCACACATATTATTCCCTCATTTAGTGGATATTTACACAAAAAAGTGAAATTTTCAAAAATCCAAAATATTGGCTGAAAACGACTAAATATCAAGGAGTCATTGGGCGAATCGCTCTGGAACTGAAATCGGAACGCTCACTGACATTTCCCCTATCTGAAAGTCTGATAAACGCCGGAAAAATGACTAAGTCCAAAAAAAAATTTTTTTTAACTTTTTTCAATTTTACCCCCGTGGGATATATATTCTACCCACACACATTTGGAACTCTCCTTGGGTACCCTCACACATATTGTTCCCTCATTTAGTGGATATTTTCACAAAAAAGTGAAATTTTCAAAAATCCAAAATATTGGCTGAAAACGACTAAATATCAAGGACTCATTGGGCGAATCGCTCTGGAACTGAAATCGGAACGCTCACTGACATTTCCCCTATCTGAAAGTCTGATAAACGCCGGAAAAATGACTAAGTCCAAAAAAAAATTTTTTAAAATTTTTTTCAATTTTACCCCCGTGGGATATATATTCTACCCACACACATTTGGAACTCTCCTGGGGTACCCTCACACATATTATTCCCTCATTTAGTGGATATTTTCACAAAAAAGTGATATTTTCAAAAATCCAAAATATTGGCTGAAAACGACTAAATATCAAGGACTCATTGGGCGAATCGCTCTGGAACTGAAATCGGAACGCTCACTCACATTTCCCCTATCTGAAAGTCTGATAAACGCCGGAAAAATGACTAAGTCCAAAAAAAAAATTTTTTTCAACTTTTTTTAATTTTACCCCCGTGAGATATATATTCTACCCACACACATTTGGAACTCTCCTGGGGTACCCTCACACATATTATTCCCTCATTTAGTGGATATTTTCACAAAAAAGTGAAATTTTCAAAAATCCAGAAAATTGGCTGAAAACGACTAAATATCAAGGAGTCATTGGGCGAATCGCTCTGGAACTGAAATCGGAACGCTCACTGACATTTCCCCTATCTGAAAGTCTGATAAACGCCGTAAAAATGACTAAGTCCAAAAAAAAAATTTTTTTAACTTTTTTCAATTTTACCCCCGTGGGATATATATTCTACCCACACACATTTGGAACTCTCCTGGGGTACCCTCACACATATTATTCCCTCATTTAGTGGATATTTTCACAAAAAAGTGAAATTTTCAAAAATCCAAAATATTGGCTGAAAACGACTAAATATCAAGGACTCATTGGGCGAATCGCTCTGGAACTGAAATCGGAACGCTCACTGACATTTCCCCTATCTGAAAGTCTGATAAACGCCGGAAAAATGACTAAGTCCAAAAAAAAAATTTTTTTAACTTTTTTCAATTTTACCCCCGTGGGATATATATTCTACCCACACACATTTGGAACTCTCCTGGGGTACCCTCACACATATTATTCCCTCATTTAGTGGATATTTTCACAAAAAAGTGAAATTTTCAAAAATCCAAAATATTGGCTGAAAACGACTAAATATCAAGGACTCATTGGGCGAATCGCTCTGGAACTGAAATCGGAACGCTCACTGACATTTCCCCTATCTGAAAGTCTGATAAACGCCGGAAAAATGACTAAGTCCAAAAAAAAAATTTTTTAAACTTTTTTCAATTTTACCCCCGTGGGATATATATTCTACCCACACACATTTGGAACTCTCCTGGAGTACCCTCACACATATTATTCCCTCATTTAGTGGATATTTACACAAAAAAGTGAAATTTTCAAAAATCCAAAATATTGGCTGAAAACGACTAAATATCAAGGACTCATTGGGCGAATCGCTCTGGAACTGAAATCGGAACGCTCACTGACATTTCCCCTATCTGAAAGTCTGATAAACGCCGGAAAAATGACTAAGTCCAAAAAAAAAATTTTTTAAACTTTTTTCAATTTTACCGCCGTGGGATATATATTCTACCCACACACATTTGGAACTCTCCTGGGGTACCCTCACACATATTATTCCCTCATTTAGTGGATATTTTCACAAAAAAGTGAAATTTTCAAAAATCCAGAAAATTGGCTGAAAACGACTAAATATCAAGGAGTCATTGCGCTAATCGCTCTGGAACTGAAATCGGAACGCTCACTGACATTTCCCCTATCTGAAAGTCTGATAAACGCCGGAAAAATGACTAAGTCCAAGAAAAAAATTTTTTCAACTTTTTTCAATTTTACCCCCGTGGGATATATATTCTACCCACACACATTTGGAACTCTCCTGGGGTACCCTCAACACATATTATTCCCTCATTTAGTGGATAGTTTCACAAAAAAGTGAAATTTTCAAAAATCCAAAATATTGGCTGAAAACGACTAAATATCAAGGAGTCATTGGGCGAATCGCTCTGGAACTGAAATCGGAACGCTCACTGACATTTTCCCTATCTGAAAGTCTGATAAACGCCGGAAAAATGACTAAGTCCAAAAAAAAAATTTTTTTAACTTTTTTCAATTTTACCCCCGTGGGATATATATTCTACCCACACACATTTGGAACTCTCCTGGGGTACCCTCACACATATTATTCGCTCATTTAGTGGATATTTTCACAAAAAAGTGAAATTTTCAAAAATCCAAAATATTGGCTGAAAACGACTAAATATCAAGGACTCATTGGGCGAATCGCTCTGGAACTGAAATCGGAATGCTCACTGACATTTCCCCTATCTGAAAGTCTGATAAACGCCGGAAAAATGACTAAGTCCAAGAAAAAAATTTTTTCAACTTTTTTCAATTTTACCCCCGTGGGATATATATTCTACCCACACACATTTGGAACTCTCCTGGGGTACCCTCACACATATTATTCCCTCATTTAGTGGATATTTTCACAAAAAAGTGAAATTTTCAAAAATCCAAAATATTGGCTGAAAACGACTAAATATCAAGGACTCATTGGGCGAATCGCTCTGGAACTGAAATCGGAACGCTCACTGACATTTCCCCTATCTGAAAGTCTGATAAACGCCGGAAAAATGACTAAGTCCAAAAAAAAAAATTTTTAAACTTTTTTCAATTTTACCCCCGTGGGATATATATTCTACCCACACACATTTGGAACTCTCCTGGAGTACCCTCACACATATTATTCCCTCATTTAGTGGATATTTACACAAAAAAGTGAAATTTTCAAAAATCCAAAATATTGGCTGAAAACGACTAAATATCAAGGAGTCATTGGGCGAATCGCTCTGGAACTGAAATCGGAACGCTCACTGACATTTCCCCTATCTGAAAGTCTGATAAACGCCGGAAAAATGACTAAGTCCAAAAAAAAAATTTTTTTAACTTTTTTCAATTTTACCCCCGTGGGATATATATTCTACCCACACACATTTGGAACTCTCCTGGGGTACCCTCACACATATTATTCCCTCATTTAGTGGATATTTTCACAAAAAAGTGAAATTTTCAAAAATCCAAAATATTGGCTGAAAACGACTAAATATCAAGGACTCATTGGGCGAATTGCTCTGGAACTGAAATCGGAATGCTCACTGACATTTCCCCTATCTGAAAGTCTGATAAACGCCGGAAAAATGACTAAGTCCAAGAAAAAAATTTTTTCAACTTTTTTCAATTTTACCCCCGTGGGATATATATTCTACCCACACACATTTGGAACTCTCCTGGGGTACCCTCACACATATTATTCCCTCATTTACTGGATATTTTCACAAAAAAGTGAAATTTTCAAAAATCCAAAATATTGGCTGAAAACGACTAAATATCAAGGACTCATTGGGCGAATCGCTCTGGAACTGAAATCGGAACGCTCACTGACATTTCCCCTATCTGAAAGTCTGATAAACGCCGGAAAAATGACTAAGTCCAAAAAAAAAATTTTTTAAACTTTTTTCAATTTTACCCCCGTGGGATATATATTCTACCCACACACATTTGGAACTCTCCTGGAGTACCCTCACACATATTATTCCCTCATTTAGTGGATATTTACACAAAAAAGTGAAATTTTCAAAAATCCAAAATATTGGCTGAAAACGACTAAATATCAAGGAGTCATTGGGCGAATCGCTCTGGAACTGAAATCGGAACGCTCACTGACATTTCCCCTATCTGAAAGTCTGATAAACGCCGGAAAAATGACTAAGTCCAAAAAAAAAATTTTTTTAACTTTTTTCAATTTTACCCCCGTGGGATATATATTCTACCCACACACATTTGGAACTCTCCTGTGGTACCCTCACACATATTATTCCCTCATTTAGTGGATATTTTCACAAAAAAGTGAAATTTTCAAAAATCCAAAATATTGGCTGAAAACGACTAAATATCAAGGACTCATTGGGCGAATCGCTCTGGAACTGAAATCGGAATGCTCACTGACATTTCCCCTATCTGAAAGTCTGATAAACGCCGGAAAAATGACTAAGTCCAAGAAAAAAATTTTTTCAACTTTTTTCAATTTTACCCCCGTGGGATATATATTCTACCCACACACATTTGGAACTCTCCTGGGGTACCCTCACACATATTATTCCCTCATTTAGTGGATATTTTCACAAAAAAGTGAAATTTTCAAAAATCCAAAATATTGGCTGAAAACGACTAAATATCAAGGACTCATTGGGTGAATCGCTCTGGAACTGAAATCGGAACGCTCACTGACATTTCCCCTATCTGAAAGTCTGATAAACGCCGGAAAAATGACTAAGTCCAAAAAAAAATTTTTTTAAACTTTTTTCAATTTTACCCCCGTGGGATATATATTCTACCCACACACATTTGGAACTCTCCTGGAGTACCCTCACACATATTATTCCCTCATTTAGTGGATATTTTCACAAAAAAGTGAAATTTTCAAAAATCCAAAATATTGGCTGAAAACGACTAAATATCAAGGACTCATTGGGCGAATCGCTCTGGAACTGAAATCGGAACGCTCACTGACATTTCCCCTATCTGAAAGTCTGATAAACGCCGGAAAAATGACTAAGTCCAAGAAAAAAATTTTTTCAACTTTTTTCAATTTTACCCCCGTGGGATATATATTCTACCCACACACATTTGGAACTCTCCTGGGGTACCCTCAACACATATTATTCCCTCATTTAGTGGATAGTTTCACAAAAAAGTGAAATTTTCAAAAATCCAAAATATTGGCTGAAAACGACTAAATATCAAGGAGTCATTGGGCGAATCGCTCTGGAACTGAAATCGGAACGCTCACTGACATTTTCCCTATCTGAAAGTCTGATAAACGCCGGAAAAATGACTAAGTCCAAAAAAAAAATTTTTTTAACTTTTTTCAATTTTACCCCCGTGGGATATATATTCTACCCACACACATTTGGAACTCTCCTGGGGTACCCTCACACATATTATTCCCTCATTTAGTGGATATTTTCACAAAAAAGTGAAATTTTCAAAAATCCAAAATATTGGCTGAAAACGACTAAATATCAAGGACTCATTGGGCGAATCGCTCTGGAACTGAAATCGGAATGCTCACTGACATTTTCCCTATCTGAAAGTCTGATAAACGCCGGAAAAATGACTAAGTCCAAAAAAAAAATTTTTTTAACTTTTTTCAATTTTACCCCCGTGGGATATATATTCTACCCACACACATTTGGAACTCTCCTGGGGTACCCTCACACATATTATTCCCTCATTTAGTGGATATTTTCACAAAAAAGTGAAATTTTCAAAAATCCAAAATATTGGCTGAAAACGACTAAATATCAAGGACTCATTGGGCGAATCGCTCTGGAACTGAAATCGGAATGCTCACTGACATTTCCCCTATCTGAAAGTCTGATAAACGCCGGAAAAATGACTAAGTCCAAAAAAAAAAATTTTTAAACTTTTTTCAATTTTACCCCCGTGGGATATATATTCTACCCACACACATTTGGAACTCTCCTGGAGTACCCTCACACATATTATTCCCTCATTTAGTGGATATTTACACAAAAAAGTGAAATTTTCAAAAATCCAAAATATTGGCTGAAAACGACTAAATATCAAGGAGTCATTGGGCGAATCGCTCTGGAACTGAAATCGGAACGCTCACTGACATTTCCCCTATCTGAAAGTCTGATAAACGCCGGAAAAATGACTAAGTCCAAAAAAAAAATTTTTTTAACTTTTTTCAATTTTACCCCCGTGGGATATATATTCTACCCACACACATTTGGAACTCTCCTGGGGTACCCTCACACATATTATTCCCTCATTTAGTGGATATTTTCACAAAAAAGTGAAATTTTCAAAAATCCAAAATATTGGCTGAAAACGACTAAATATCAAGGACTCATTGGGCGAATCGCTCTGGAACTGAAATCGGAATGCTCACTGACATTTCCCCTATCTGAAAGTCTGATAAACGCCGGAAAAATGACTAAGTCCAAGAAAAAAATTTTTTCAACTTTTTTCAATTTTACCCCCGTGGGATATATATTCTACCCACACACATTTGGAACTCTCCTGGGGTACCCTCACACATATTATTCCCTCATTTAGTGGATATTTTCACAAAAAAGTGAAATTTTCAAAAATCCAAAATATTGGCTGAAAACGACTAAATATCAAGGACTCATTGGGCGAATCGCTCTGGAACTGAAATCGGAACGCTCACTGACATTTCCCCTATCTGAAAGTCTGATAAACGCCGGAAAAATGACTAAGTCCAAAAAAAAAATTTTTTAAACTTTTTTCAATTTTACCCCGTGGGATATATATTCTACCCACACACATTTGGAACTCTCCTGGAGTACCCTCACACATATTATTCCCTCATTTAGTGGATATTTACACAAAAAAGTGAAATTTTCAAAAATCCAAAATATTGGCTGAAAACGACTAAATATCAAGGACTCATTGGGCGAATCGCTCTGGAACTGAAATCGGAACGCTCACTGACATTTCCCCTATCTGAAAGTCTGATAAACGCCGGAAAAATGCCGAAGTCCAAAAAAAAAATTTTTTAAACTTTTTTCAATTTTACCCCCGTGGGATATATATTCTACCCACACACATTTGGAACTCTCCTGGAGTACCCTCACACATATTATTCCCTCATTTAGTGGATATTTACACAAAAAAGTGAAATTTTCAAAAATCCAAAATATTGGCTGAAAACGACTAAATATCAAGGAGTCATTGGGCGAATCGCTCTGGAACTGAAATCGGAATGCTCACTGACATTTCCCCTATCTGAAAGTCTGATAAACGCCGGAAAAATGACTAAGTCCAAGAAAAAAATTTTTTCAACTTTTTTCAATTTTACCCCCGTGGGATATATATTCTACCCACACACATTTGGAACTCTCCTGGGGTACCCTCACACATATTATTCCCTCATTTAGTGGATATTTTCACAAAAAAGTGAAATTTTCAAAAATCCAAAATATTGGCTGAAAACGACTAAATATCAAGGACTCATTGGGTGAATCGCTCTGGAACTGAAATCGGAACGCTCACTGACATTTCCCCTATCTGAAAGTCTGATAAACGCCGGAAAAATGACTAAGTCCAAAAAAAAATTTTTTTAAACTTTTTTCAATTTTACCCCCGTGGGATATATATTCTACCCACACACATTTGGAACTCTCCTGGAGTACCCTCACACATATTATTCCCTCATTTAGTGGATATTTTCACAAAAAAGTGAAATTTTCAAAAATCCAAAATATTGGCTGAAAACGACTAAATATCAAGGACTCATTGGGCGAATCGCTCTGGAACTGAAATCGGAACGCTCACTGACATTTCCCCTATCTGAAAGTCTGATAAACGCCGGAAAAATGACTAAGTCCAAGAAAAAAATTTTTTCAACTTTTTTCAATTTTACCCCCGTGGGATATATATTCTACCCACACACATTTGGAACTCTCCTGGGGTACCCTCAACACATATTATTCCCTCATTTAGTGGATAGTTTCACAAAAAAGTGAAATTTTCAAAAATCCAAAATATTGGCTGAAAACGACTAAATATCAAGGAGTCATTGGGCGAATCGCTCTGGAACTGAAATCGGAACGCTCACTGACATTTTCCCTATCTGAAAGTCTGATAAACGCCGGAAAAATGACTAAGTCCAAAAAAAAAATTTTTTTAACTTTTTTCAATTTTACCCCCGTGGGATATATATTCTACCCACACACATTTGGAACTCTCCTGGGGTACCCTCACACATATTATTCGCTCATTTAGTGGATATTTTCACAAAAAAGTGAAATTTTCAAAAATCCAAAATATTGGCTGAAAACGACTAAATATCAAGGACTCATTGGGCGAATCGCTCTGGAACTGAAATCGGAATGCTCACTGACATTTCCCCTATCTGAAAGTCTGATAAACGCCGGAAAAATGACTAAGTCCAAGAAAAAAATTTTTTCAACTTTTTTCAATTTTACCCCCGTGGGATATATATTCTACCCACACACATTTGGAACTCTCCTGGGGTACCCTCACACATATTATTCCCTCATTTAGTGGATATTTTCACAAAAAAGTGAAATTTTCAAAAATCCAAAATATTGGCTGAAAACGACTAAATATCAAGGACTCATTGGGCGAATCGCTCTGGAACTGAAATCGGAACGCTCACTGACATTTCCCCTATCTGAAAGTCTGATAAACGCCGGAAAAATGACTAAGTCCAAAAAAAAAAATTTTTAAACTTTTTTCAATTTTACCCCCGTGGGATATATATTCTACCCACACACATTTGGAACTCTCCTGGAGTACCCTCACACATATTATTCCCTCATTTAGTGGATATTTACACAAAAAAGTGAAATTTTCAAAAATAAAAAATATTGGCTGAAAACGACTAAATATCAAGGAGTCATTGGGCGAATCGCTCTGGAACTGAAATCGGAACGCTCACTGACATTTCCCCTATCTGAAAGTCTGATAAACGCCGGAAAAATGACTAAGTCCAAAAAAAAAATTTTTTTAACTTTTTTCAATTTTACCCCCGTGGGATATATATTCTACCCACACACATTTGGAACTCTCCTGGGGTACCCTCACACATATTATTCCCTCATTTAGTGGATATTTTCACAAAAAAGTGAAATTTTCAAAAATCCAAAATATTGGCTGAAAACGACTAAATATCAAGGACTCATTGGCCGAATCGCTCTGGAACTGAAATCGGAATGCTCACTGACATTTCCCCTATCTGAAAGTCTGATAAACGCCGGAAAAATGACTAAGTCCAAGAAAAAAATTTTTTCAACTTTTTTCAATTTTACCCCCGTGGGATATATATTCTACCCACACACATTTGGAACTCTCCTGGGGTACCCTCACACATATTATTCCCTCATTTAGTGGATATTTTCACAAAAAAGTGAAATTTTCAAAAATCCAAAATATTGGCTGAAAACGACTAAATATCAAGGACTCATTGGGCGAATCGCTCTGGAACTGAAATCGGAACGCTCACTGACATTTCCCCTATCTGAAAGTCTGATAAACGCCGGAAAAATGACTAAGTCCAAAAAAAAAATTTTTTTAACTTTTTTCAATTTTACCCCCGTGGAATATATATTCTACCCACACACATTTGGAACTCTCCTGTGGTACCCTCACACATATTATTCCCTCATTTAGTGGATATTTTCACAAAAAAGTGAAATTTTCAAAAATCCAAAATATTGGCTGAAAACGACTAAATATCAAGGACTCATTGGGCGAATCGCTCTGGAACTGAAATCGGAATGCTCACTGACATTTCCCCTATCTGAAAGTCTGATAAACGCCGGAAAAATGACTAAGTCCAAGAAAAAAATTTTTTCAACTTTTTTCAATTTTACCCCCGTGGGATATATATTCTACCCACACACATTTGGAACTCTCCTGGGGTACCCTCACACATATTATTCCCTCATTTAGTGGATATTTTCACAAAAAAGTGAAATTTTCAAAAATCCAAAATATTGGCTGAAAACGACTAAATATCAAGGACTCATTGGGTGAATCGCTCTGGAACTGAAATCGGAACGCTCACTGACATTTCCCCTATCTGAAAGTCTGATAAACGCCGGAAAAATGACTAAGTCCAAAAAAAAATTTTTTTAAACTTTTTTCAATTTTACCCCCGTGGGATATATATTCTACCCACACACATTTGGAACTCTCCTGGAGTACCCTCACACATATTATTCCCTCATTTAGTGGATATTTTCACAAAAAAGTGAAATTTTCAAAAATCCAAAATATTGGCTGAAAACGACTAAATATCAAGGACTCATTGGGCGAATCGCTCTGGAACTGAAATCGGAACGCTCACTCACATTTCCCCTATCTGAAAGTCTGATAAACGCCGGAAAAATGACTAAGTCCAAAAAAAAATTTTTTTCAACTTTTTTTAATTTTACCCCCGTTGGATATATATTCTACGCACACACATTTGGAACTCTCCTGGGGTACCCTCACACATATTATTCCCTCATTTAGTGGATATTTTCACAAAAAAGTGAAATTTTCAAAAATCCAGAAAATTGGCTGAAAACGACTAAATATCAAGGAGTCATTGGGCGAATCGCTCTGGAACTGAAATCGGAACGCTCACTGACATTTTCCCTATCTGAAAGTCTGATAAACGCCGGAAAAATGACTAAGTCCAAAAAAAAAATTTTTTTAACTTTTTTCAATTTTACCCCCGTGGGATATATATTCTACCCAAACACATTTGGAACTCTCCTGGGGTACCCTCACACATATTATTCGCTCATTTAGTGGATATTTTCACAAAAAAGTGAAATTTTCAAAAATCCAAAATATTGGCTGAAAACGACTAAATATCAAGGACTCATTGGGCGAATCGCTCTGGAACTGAAATCGGAACGCTCACTGACATTTCCCCTATCTGAAAGTCTGATAAACGCCGGAAAAATGACTAAGTCCAAAAAAAAAATTTTTTAAACTTTTTTCAATTTTACCCCCGTGGGATATATATTCTACCCACACACATTTGGAACTCTCCTGGAGTACCCTCACACATATTATTCCCTCATTTAGTGGATATTTACACAAAAAAGTGAAATTTTCAAAAATCCAAAATATTGGCTGAAAACGACTAAATATCAAGGAGTCATTGGGCGAATCGCTCTGGAACTGAAATCGGAACGCTCACTGACATTTCCCCTATCTGAAAGTCTGATAAACGCCGGAAAAATGACTAAGTCCAAAAAAAAAATTTTTTTAACTTTTTTCAATTTTACCCCCGTGGGATATATATTCTACCCACACACATTTGGAACTCTCCTGGGGTACCCTCACACATATTATTCCCTCATTTAGTGGATATTTTCACAAAAAAGTGAAATTTTCAAAAATCCAAAATATTGGCTGAAAACGACTAAATATCAAGGACTCATTGGGCGAATCGCTCTGGAACTGAAATCGGAATGCTCACTGACATTTCCCCTATCTGAAAGTCTGATAAACGCCGGAAAAATGACTAAGTCCAAGAAAAAAATTTTTTCAACTTTTTTCAATTTTACCCCCGTGGGATATATATTCTACCCACACACATTTGGAACTCTCCTGGGGTACCCTCACACATATTATTCCCTCATTTAGTGGATATTTTCACAAAAAAGTGAAATTTTCAAAAATCCAAAATATTGGCTGAAAACGACTAAATATCAAGGACTCATTGGGCGAATCGCTCTGGAACTGAAATCGGAACGCTCACTGACATTTCCCCTATCTGAAAGTCTGATAAACGCCGGAAAAATGACTAAGTCCAAAAAAAAAATTTTTTAAACTTTTTTCAATTTTACCCCCGTGGGATATATATTCTACCCACACACATTTGGAACTCTCCTGGAGTACCCTCACACATATTATTCCCTCATTTAGTGGATATTTACACAAAAAAGTGAAATTTGCAAAAATCCAAAATATTGGCTGAAAACGACTAAATATCAAGGACTCATTGGGCGAATCGCTCTGGAACTGAAATCGGAACGCTCACTGACATTTCCCCTATCTGAAAGTCTGATAAACGCCGGAAAAATGACTAAGTCCAAAAAAAAAATTTTTTAAACTTTTTTCAATTTTACCCCCGTGGGATATATATTCTACCCACACACATTTGGAACTCTCCTGGGGTACCCTCACACATATTATTCCCTCATTTAGTGGATATTTTCACAAAAAAGTGAAATTTTCAAAAATCCAGAAAATTGGCTGAAAACGACTAAATATCAAGGAGTCATTGCGCGAATCGCTCTGGAACTGAAATCGGAACGCTCACTGACATTTCCCCTATCTGAAAGTCTGATAAACGCCGGAAAAATGACTAAGTCCAAGAAAAAAAATTTTTCAACTTTTTTCAATTTTACCCCCGTGGGATATATATTCTACCCACACACATTTGGAACTCTCCTGGGGTACCCTCACACATATTATTCCCTCATTTAGTGGATATTTTCACAAAAAAGCGAAATTTTCAAAAATCCAAAATATTGGCTGAAAACGACTAAATATCAAGGACTCATTGGGCGAATCGCTCTGGAACTGAAATCGGAACGCTCACTGACATTTCCCCTATCTGAAAGTCTGATAAACGCCGGAAAAATGACTAAGTCCAAAAAAAAAATTTTTTTAACTTTTTTCAATTTTACCCCCGTGGGATATATATTCTACCCACACACATTTGGAACTCTCCTGGGGTACCCTCACACATATTATTCCCTCATTTAGTGGATATTTTCACAAAAAAGTGAAATTTTCAAAAATCCAAAATATTGGCTGAAAACGACTAAATATCAAGGACTCATTGGGCGAATCGCTCTGGAACTGAAATCGGAACGCTCACTGACATTTCCCCTATCTGAAAGTCTGATAAACGCCGGAAAAATGACTAAGTCCAAAAAAAAAATTTTTTAAACTTTTTTCAATTTTACCCCCGTGGGATATATATTCTACCCACACACATTTGGAACTCTCCTGGGGTACCCTCACACATATTATTCCCTCATTTAGTGGATATTTTCACAAAAAAGTGAAATTTTCAAAAATCCAAAATATTGGCTGAAAACGACTAAATATCAAGGACTCATTGGGCGAATCGCTCTGGAACTGAAATCGGAACGCTCACTGACATTTCCCCTATCTGAAAGTCTGATAAACGCCGGAAAAATGACTAAGTCCAAAAAAAAAATGTTTTTAACTTTTTTCAATTTTACCCCCGTGGGATATATATTCTACCCACACACATTTGGAACTCTCCTGGGGTACCCTCACACATATTATTCGCTCATTTAGTGGATATTTTCACAAAAAAGTGAAATTTTCAAAAATCCAAAATATTGGCTGAAAACGACTAAATATCAAGGACTCATTGGGCGAATCGCTCTGGAACTGAAATCGGAATGCTCACTGACATTTCCCCTATATGAAAGTCTGATAAACGCCGGAAAAATGACTAAGTCCAAGAAAAAAATTTTTTCAACTTTTTTCAATTTTACCCCCGTGGGATATATATTCTACCCACACACATTTGGAACTCTCCTGGGGTACCCTCACACATATTATTCCCTCATTTAGTGGATATTTTCACAAAAAAGTGAAATTTTCAAAAATCCAAAATATTGGCTGAAAACGCCTAAATATCAAGGACTCATTGGGCGAATCGCTCTGGAACTGAAATCGGAACGCTCACTGACATTTCCCCTATCTGAAAGTCTGATAAACGCCGGAAAAATGACTAAGTCCAAAAAAAAAATTTTTTAAACTTTTTTCAATTTTACCCCCGTGGGATGTATATTCTACCCACACACATTTGGAACTCTCCTGGAGTACCCTCACACATATTATTCCCTCATTTAGTGGATATTTACACAAAAAAGTGAAATTTTCAAAAATCCAAAATATTGGCTGAAAACGACTAAATATCAAGGAGTCATTGGGCGAATCGCTCTGGAACTGAAATCGGAACGCTCACTGACATTTCCCCTATCTGAAAGTCTGATAAACGCCGGAAAAATGACTAAGTCCAAAAAAAAAATTTTTTTAACTTTTTTCAATTTTACCCCCGTGGGATATATATTCTACCCACACACATTTGGAACTCTCCTGGGGTACCCTCACACATATTATTCCCTCATTTAGTGGATATTTTCACAAAAAAGTGAAATTTTCAAAAATCCAAAATATTGGCTGAAAACGACTAAATATCAAGGACTCATTGGGCGAATCGCTCTGGAACTGAAATCGGAATGCTCACTGACATTTCCCCTATCTGAAAGTCTGATAAACGCCGGAAAAATGACTAAGTCCAAGAAAAAAATTTTTTCAACTTTTTTCAATTTTACCCCCGTGGGATATATATTCTACCCACACACATTTGGAACTCTCCTGGGGTACCCTCACACATATTATTCCCTCATTTAGTGGATATTTTCACAAAAAAGTGAAATTTTCAAAAATCCAAAATATTGGCTGAAAACGACTAAATATCAAGGACTCATTGGGCGAATCGCTCTGGAACTGAAATCGGAACGCTCACTGACATTTCCCCTATCTGAAAGTCTGATAAACGCCGGAAAAATGACTAAGTCCAAAAAAAAAATTTTTTAAACTTTTTTCAATTTTACCCCCGTGGGATATATATTCTACCCACACACATTTGGAACTCTCCTGGAGTACCCTCACACATATTATTCCCTCATTTAGTGGATATTTACACAAAAAAGTGAAATTTGCAAAAATCCAAAATATTGGCTGAAAACGACTAAATATCAAGGACTCATTGGGCGAATCGCTCTGGAACTGAAATCGGAACGCTCACTGACATTTCCCCTATCTGAAAGTCTGATAAACGCCGGAAAAATGACTAAGTCCAAAAAAAAAATTTTTTAAACTTTTTTCAATTTTACCCCCGTGGGATATATATTCTACCCACACACATTTGGAACTCTCCTGGGGTACCCTCACACATATTATTCCCTCATTTAGTGGATATTTTCACAAAAAAGTGAAATTTTCAAAAATCCAGAAAATTGGCTGAAAACGACTAAATATCAAGGAGTCATTGCGCGAATCGCTCTGGAACTGAAATCGGAACGCTCACTGACATTTCCCCTATCTGAAAGTCTGATAAACGCCGGAAAAATGACTAAGTCAAAGAAAAAAAATTTTTCAACTTTTTTCAATTTTACCCCCGTGGGATATATATTCTACCCACACACATTTGGAACTCTCCTGGGGTACCCTCACACATATTATTCCCTCATTTAGTGGATATTTTCACAAAAAAGCGAAATTTTCAAAAATCCAAAATATTGGCTGAAAAAGACTAAATATCAAGGACTCATTGGGCGAATCGCTCTGGAACTGAAATCGGAACGCTCACTGACATTTCCCCTATCTGAAAGTCTGATAAACGCCGGAAAAATGACTAAGTCCAAAAAAAAAATTTTTTAAACTTTTTTCAATTTTACCCCCGTGGGATATATATTCTACCCACACACATTTGGAACTCTCCTGGAGTACCCTCACACATATTATTCCCTCATTTAGTGGATATTTACACAAAAAAGTGAAATTTTCAAAAATCCAAAATATTGGCTGAAAACGACTAAATATCAAGGAGTCATTGGGCGAATCGCTCTGGAACTGAAATCGGAACGCTCACTGACATTTCCCCTATCTGAAAGTCTGATAAACGCCGGAAAAATGACTAAGTCCAAAAAAAAAATTTTTTTAACTTTTTTCAATTTTACCCCCGTGGGATATATATTCTACCCACACACATTTGGAACTCTCCTGGGGTACCCTCACACATATTATTCCCTCATTTAGTGGATATTTTCACAAAAAAGTGAAATTTTCAAAAATCCAAAATATTGGCTGAAAACGACTAAATATCAAGGACTCATTGGGCGAATCGCTCTGGAACTGAAATCGGAATGCTCACTGACATTTCCCCTATCTGAAAGTCTGATAAACGCCGGAAAAATGACTAAGTCCAAGAAAAAAATTTTTTCAACTTTTTTCAATTTTACCCCCGTGGGATATATATTCTACCCACACACATTTGGAACTCTCCTGGGGTACCCTCACACATATTATTCCCTCATTTAGTGGATATTTTCACAAAAAAGTGAAATTTTCAAAAATCCAGAAAATTGGCTGAAAACGACTAAATATCAAGGAGTCATTGCGCGAATCGCTCTGGAACTGAAATCGGAACGCTCACTGACATTTCCCCTATCTGAAAGTCTGATAAACGCCGGAAAAATGACTAAGTCCAAGAAAAAAAATTTTTCAACTTTTTTCAATTTTACCCCCGTGGGATATATATTCTACCCACACACATTTGGAACTCTCCTGGGGTACCCTCACACATATTATTCCCTCATTTAGTGGATATTTTCACAAAAAAGCGAAATTTTCAAAAATCCAAAATATTGGCTGAAAACGACTAAATATCAAGGACTCATTGGGCGAATCGCTCTGGAACTGAAATCGGAACGCTCACTGACATTTCCCCTATCTGAAAGTCTGATAAACGCCGGAAAAATGACTAAGTCCAAAAAAAAATTTTTTTAAACTTTTTTTAATTTTACCCCCGTGGGATATATATTCTACGCACACACATTTGGAACTCTCCTGGGGTACCCTCACACATATTATTCCCTCATTTAGTGGATATTTTCACAAAAAAGTGAAATTTTCAAAAATCCAGAAAATTGGCTGAAAACGACTAAATATCAAGGAGTCATTGCGCGAATCGCTCTGGAACTGAAATCGGAACGCTCACTGACATTTCCCCTATCTGAAAGTCTGATAAACGCGGGAAAAATGACTAAGTCCAAGAAAAAAATGTTTTCAACTTTTTTCAATTTTACCCCCGTGGGATATATATTCTACCCACACACATTTGGAACTCTCCTGGGGTACCCTCACACATATTATTCCCTCATTTAGTGGATATTTTCACAAAAAAGTGAAATTTTCAAAAATCCAAAATATTGGCTGAAAACAACTAAATATCAAGGACTCATTGGGCGAATCGCTCTGGAACTGAAATCGGAACGCTCACTCACATTTCCCCTATCTGAAAGTCTGATAAACGCCGGAAAAATGACTAAGTCCAAAAAACAAAATTTTTCAACTTTTTTCAATTTTACCCCCGTGGGATATATATTCTACCCACACACATTTGGAACTCTCCTGGGGTACCCTCACACATATTATTCCCTCATTTAGTGGATATTTTCACAAAAAAGTGAAATTTTCAAAAATCCAGAAAATTGGCTGAAAACGACTAAATATCAAGGAGTCATTGGGCGAATCGCTCTGGAACTGATATCGGAACGCTCACTGACATTTCCCCTATCTGAAAGTCTGATAAACGCCGGAAAAATGACTAAGCCCAAAAAAAAATTTTTTTCAACTTTTTTTAATTTGACCCCCGTGGGATATATATTCTACCCACACACATTTGGAACTCTCCTGGGGTACCCTCACACATATTATTCCCTCATTTAGTGGATATTTTCACAAAAAAGTGAAATTTTCAAAAATCCAGAAAATTGGCTCAAAACGACTAAATATCAAGGACTCATTGGGAGAATCGCTCTGGAACTTAAATCGGAATGCTCACTGACATTTGCCCTATCTGAAAGTCTGATAAACGCCGGAAAAATGACTAAGTCCAAGAAAAAAGTGTTTTCAACTTTTTTCAATTTTACCCCCGTGGGATATATATTCTACCCACACACATTTGGAACTCTCCTGGGGTACCCTCACACATGTTATTCCCTCATTTAGTGGATATTTTCACAAAAAAGTGAAATTTTCAAAAATCCAGAAAATTGGCTGAAAACTACTAAATATCAAGGACTCATTGGGCGAATCGCTCTGGAACTGAAATCGGAACGCTCACTGACATTTCCCCTATCTGAAAGTGTGATATACGCCGTAAAAATGACTAAGTTCCAAAAAAAAATTTTTTAAACTTTTTTCAATTTTACCCCCGTGGGATATATATTCTACCCACTCACATTTGGAACTCTCCTGGGGTACCCTCACACATATTATTCCCTCATTTAGTGGAAATTTTCACAAAAAAGTGAAATTTTCAAAAATCCAGAAAATTGGCTGAAAACGACTAAATATCAAGGAGTCATTGGGCGAATCGCTCTGGAACTTAAATCGGAACGCTCACTGACATTTCCCCTATCTGAAAGTCTGATAAATGCCGGAAAAATGACAGTCCAAAAAAAAAATTTTTTAAACTTTTTTCAATTTTACCCCCGTGGGATATATATTCTACCCACACACATTTGGAACTCTCCTGGGGTACCCTCACACATATTATTCTCTCATTTAGTGGATATTTTCACAAAAAAGTGAAATTTTCAAAAATCCAGAAATTTGGCTGAAAACGACTAAATATCAAGGAGTCATTGGGCGAATCGCTCTGGAACTGAAATCGGAATGCTCACTGACATTTCCCCTATCTGAAAGTCTGATAAACGCCGGAAAAATGACTAAGTCCAAAAAAATATTTTTTTCAACTTTTTTAAATTTTACCCCCGTGAGATATATATTCTACCACACACATTTGGAACTCTCCTGGTGTACCCTCACACATATTATTCCCTCATTTAGTGGATATTTTCACAAAAAAGTGAAATTTTCAAAAATCCAGAAAATTGGCTGAAAACTACTAAATATCAAGGAGTCATTGCGCGAATCGCTCTGGAACTGAAATCGGAACGCTCACTGACATTTCCCCTATCTGAAAGTCTGATAAACGCCGGAAAAATGACTAAGTCCAAAAAAAAAATTTTTTAAACTTTTTTCAGTTTTACCCCCGTGGGATATATATTCTACCCACACACATTTGGAACTCTCCTGGGGTACCCTCACACATATTATTCCCTCATTTAGTGGATATTTTCACAAAAAAGTGAAATTTTCAAAAATCCAGAAAATTGGCTGAAAACGACTAAATATCAAGGACTCATTGGGCGAATCGCTCTGGAACTGAAATCGGAACGCTCACTGACATTTCCCCTATCTGAAAGTCTGATAAACGCCGGAAAAATGACTAAGTAAAAAAAAAATTTTTTCAACTTTTTTCAATTTTACCCCCGTGGGATATATATTCTACCCACACACATTTGGAACTCTCCTGGGGAAGCCTCACACATATTATTCCCTCATTTAGTGGATATTTTCACAAAAAAGTGAAATTTTCAAAAATCCAAAATATTGGCTGAAAACGACTAAATATCAAGGACTCATTGGGCGAATCGCTCTGGAACTGAAATCGGAACGCTCACTGACATTTTCCCTATCTGAAAGTCTGATAAACGCCGGAAAAATGACTAAGTCCAAAAAAAATTTTTTTTCAACTTTTTTTAATTTTACCCCCGTGGAATATATATTCTACCCACACACATTTGGAACTCTCCTGGGGTACCCTCACACATATTATCCCCTCATTTAGTGGATATTTTCACAAAAAAGTGAAACTTTCAAAAATCCAGAAAATTGGCTGAAAACGACTATATATCAAGGAGTCATTGGGCGAATCGCTCTGGAACTGAAATCGGAATCCTCACTGACATTTCCCCTATCTGAAAGTCTGATAAACGCCGGAAAAATGACTAAGTCCAAGAAAAAAATTTTTTCAACTTTTTTCAATTTTACCCCCGTGGGATATATATTCTACCCACACACATTTGGAACTCTCCTGGGGAAGCCTCACACATATTATTCCCTCATTTAGTGGATATTTTCACAAAAAAGTGAAATTTTCAAAAAATCCAGAAAATTGGCTAAAAACGACTAAATATTAAGGACTCATTGGGCGAATAGCTCTGGAACTGAAATCGGAACGCTCAGTCACATTTCCCCTATCTGAAAGTCTGATAAACGCCGGAAAAATGACTAAGTCCAAAAAAAAATTTTTTTCAACTTTTTTTAATTTTACCCCCGTGAGATATATATTCTACCCACACACCTTTGGAACTCTCCTGTGGTACCCTCACACATATTAATTCCTCATTTAGTGGATATTTTCACAAAAAAGTGAAATTTTCAAAAATCCAGAAAATTGGCTGAAAACGACTAAATATCAAGGAGTCATTGCGCGAATCGCTCTGGAACTGAAATCGGAACGCTCACTGACATTTCCCCTATCTGAAAGTCTGATAAACGCCGGAAAAATGACTAAGTGCAAAAAAAAAATTTTTTAAACTTTTTTCAATTTTACCCCCGTGGGATATATATTCTACCCACACACATTTGGAACTCTACTGGGGTAGCCTCACACATTTCATTCCCTCATTTAGTGGATATTTTCACAAAAAAGTGAAATTTTCAAAAAATCCAGAAAATTGGCTGAAAATGACTAAATATCAAAGACTCATTGGGCGCATCGCTCTGGAACTGAAATCGGAATGCTCACTGACATTTCCCCTTTCTGAAAGTCTGATAAACGCCGGAAAAATGACTAAGTCCAAGAAAAAAATTTTTTCAACTTTTTTCAATTTTACCCCCGTGGGATATATATTCTACCCACACACATTTGGAACTCTCCTGGGGTACCCTCACACATGTTATTCCCTCATTTAGTGGATATTTTCACAAAAAAGTGACATTTTCAAAAAATCCAGAAAATTGGCTGAAAACGACTAAATATCAAGGAGTCATTGGGCGAATCGCTCTGGAACTGAAATCGGAACGCTCACTGACATTTCCCCTATCTGAAAGTCTGATAAACGCCGGAAAAATGACTAAGTCCAAGAAAAAAAATGTTTCAACTTTTTTCAATTTTACCCCCGTGGGATATATATTCTACCCACACACATTTGGAACTCTCCTGGGGTACCCTCACACATGTTATTCCCTCATTTAGTGGATATTTTCACAAAAAAGTGAAATTTTCAAAAATCCAAAATATTGGCTGAAAACGACTAAATATCAAGGACTCATTGGGCGAATCGCTCTGGAACTGAAATCGGAACGCTCACTCACATTTCCCTTATCTGAAAGTCTGATAAACGCCGGAAAAATGACTAAGTCCAAAAAAAAATTGTTTTCAACTTTTTTTAATTTTACCCCCGTGAGATATATATTCTACCCACACACATTTGGAACTCTCCTGGGGTACCCTCACACATATTATTTCCTCATTTAGTGGATATTTTCACAAAAAAGTGAAATTTTCAAAAATCCAGAAAATTGGCTGAAAACGACTAAATATCAAGGAGTCATTGCGCGAATCGCTCTGGAACTGAAATCGGAACGCTCACTGACATTTCCCCTATCTGAAAGTCTGATAAACTTCGGAAAAATGACTAAGTGCAAAAAAAAAATTTTTTAAACTTTTTTCAATTTTACCCCCGTGGGATATATATTCTACCCACACACATTTGGAACTCTCCTGGGGTACCCTCACACATTTCATTCCCTCATTTAGTGGATATTTTCACAAAAAAGTGAAATTTTCAAAAAATCCAGAAAATTGGCTGAAAATGACTAAATATCAAAGACTCATTGGGCGAATCTCTCTGGAACTGAAATCGGAATGCTCACTGACATTTCCCCTTTCTGAAAGTCTGATAAACGCCGGAAAAATGACTAAGTCCAAGAAAAAATTTTTTTCAACTTTTTTCAATTTTACCCCCGTGGGATATATATTCTACCCACACACATTTGGAACTCTCCTGGGGTACCCTCACACATATTATTCCCTCATTTAGTGGATATTTTCACAAAAAAGTGACATTTTCAAAAAATCCAGAAAATTGGATGAAAACAACTAAATATCAAGGACTCATTGGGCGAATCGCTCTGGAACTGAAATCGGAATGCTCACTGACATTTCCCCTATCTGAAAGTCTGATAAATGCCAGAAAAATGACTAAGTCCAAAAAAAATTTTTTTTCAACTTTTTTTAATTTCACCCCCGTGAGATATATATTCTACCCACACACATTTGGAACTCTCCTGGGGTACCCTCACACATATTATTTCCTCATTTAGTGGATATTTTCACAAAAAAGTGAAATTTTCAAAAATCCAGAAAATTTCCTGAAAACGACTAAATATCAAGGACTCATTGGGCGAATCGCTCTGGAACTGAAATCGGAATGCTCACTGACATTTCCCCTATCTGAAAGTCTGATAAACGCCGGAAAAATGACTAAGTCCAAAAAAAAATTTGTTCAACTTTTTTCAGTTTTACCCGGTGGGATATATATTCTACCCACACACATTTGGAACTCTCCTGGGGTACCCTCACACATATTATTCCCTCATTTAGTGGATATTTTCACAAAAAAGTGACATTTTCAAAAAATCCAGAAAATTGGCTGAAAACGACTAAATATCAAGGACTCATTGGGCGAATCGCTCTGGAACTGAAATCGGAATGCTCACTGACATTTCCCCTATCTGAAAGTCTGATAAATGCCAGAAAAATAACTAAGTCCAAGAAAAAAAATGTTTCAACTTTTTTCAATTTTACCCCCGTGGGATATATATTCTACCCACACACATTTGGAACTCTCCTGGGGTACCCTCACACATATTATTCCCTCATTTAGTGGATATTTTCACAAAAAAGTGAAATTTTCAAAAAATCCAGAAAATTGGCTGAAAACGACTAAATATCAAGGACTCATTGGGCGAATCACTCTGGAACTGAAATCGGAATGCTCACTGACATTTCCCCTATCTGAAAGTCTGATAAACGCCGGAAAAATGACTAAGTCCAAAAAAAAATTTTTGCAACTTTTTTCAATTTTACCCCCGTGGTATATATATTCTACCCACACATTTGGAACTCTCCTGGGGTACCCTCACACATATTATTCCCTCATTTAGTGGATATTTTCTCAAAAAGTGAAATTTTCAAAAAATCCAGAAAATTTGCTAAAAACGACTAAATATCAAGGACTCATTGAGCGAATCGCTCTGGAACTGAAATCGGAACGCTTACTGACATTTCCTCTATTTGAAAGTCTGCTAAACGCCGGAAAAATGACTAAGTCCAAAAAAAAATTTTTTTCAACTTTTTTCAATTTTGCCCCCGTGGGATATATATTCTACCCACACACATTTGGAACTCTCTTGGGGTACCCTCGCACATATTATTCCCTCATTTAGTGGATATTTTCACAAAAAAGTGAAATTTTCAAAAATCCAGAAAATTGGCTGAAAATGACTAAATATCAAGGATTCATTGGGCGAATCGCTCTGGAACTGAAATCGGAACGCTCACTCACATTTCCCCTATCTGAAAGTCTGATAAACGCCGGAAAAATGACTAAGTCCAAGAAAAAATTTTTTGCAACTTTTTTCAATTTTACCCCGTGGTATATATATTCTACCAACACACATTTGGAACTCTCCTGGGGTACCCTCACACATATTATTCCCTGATTTAGTGGATATTTTCACAAAAAGTGAAATTTTCAAACAATCCAGAAAATTGGCTGAAAACGACTAAATATTAAGGACTCATTGGGCGAATCGCTCTGGAACTGAAATTGGAACGCTCACTGACATTTCCCCTATCTGAAAGTCTGATAAACGCCGGAAAAATGACTAAGTCCAAGAAAAAATTTTTTGCAACTTTTTTCAATTTTACCCCCGTGGTATATATATTCTACCCACACACATTTCGAACTCTCCTTGGGTACCCTCACACATATCATTCCCTCATTTAGTGGATATTTTCACAAAAAAGTGAAATTTTCAAAAAATCCAGAAAATTGGCTGAAAATGACTAAATATCAAAGACTCATTGGGCGAATCGCTCTGGAACTGAAATCGGAACGCTCACTGACATTTCCCCTATCTGAATGTCTGATAAACGCCGGAAAAATGACTAAGTCCAAAAAAAAATTTTTTTCAACTTTTTTTAATTTTACCCCCGTGAGATATATATTCTACCCACACACATTTGGAACTCTCCTGGGGTACCCTCACACATATTATTTCCTCATTTAGTGGATATTTTCACAAAAAAGTGAAATTTTCAAAAATCCAGAAAATTGGCTGAAAACGACTAAATATCAAGGAGTCATTGCGCGAATCGCTCTGGAACTGAAATCGGAACGCTCACTGACATTTCCCCTATCTGAAAGTCTGATAAACTCCGGAAAAATGACTAAGTGCAAAAAAAAAAATTTTTTAAACTTTTTTCAATTTTACCCCCGTGGGATATATATTCTACCCACACACATTTGGAACTCTCCTGGGGTACCCTCACACATTTCATTCCCTCATTTAGTGGATATTTTCACAAAAAAGTGAAATTTTCAAAAAATCCAGAAAATTGGCTGAAAATGACTAAATATCAAAGACTCATTGGGCGAATCTCTCTGGAACTGAAATCGGAATGCTCACTGACATTTCCCCTTTCTGAAAGTCTGATAAACGCTGGAAAAATGACTAAGTCCAAGAAAAAATTTTTTTCAACTTTTTTCAATTTTACCCCCGTGGGATATATATTCTACCCACACACATTTGGAACTCTCCTGGGGTACCCTCACACATATTATTCCCTCATTTAGTGGATATTTTCACAAAAAAGTGACATTTTCAAAAAATCCAGAAAATTGGCTGAAAACAACTAAATATCAAGGACTCATTGGGCGAATCGCTCTTGAACTGAAATCGGAATGCTCACTGACATTTCCCCTATCTGAAAGTCTGATAAACGCCGGAAAAATGACTAAGTCCAAAAAAAAATTTGTTCAACTTTTTTCAGTTTTACCAGGTGGGATATATATTCTACCCACACACATTTGGAACTCTCCTGGGGTACCCTCACACATATTATTCCCTCATTTAGTGGATATTTTCACAAAAAAGTGAAATTTTCAAAAAATCCAGAAAATTGGCTAAAAACGACTAAATATTAAGTACTCATTGGGCGAATCGCTCTGGAACTGAAATCGGAACACTCACTGACATTTGATAAACGCCGGAAAAATGACTAAATCCCAAAAAAAAATTTTTTCAACTTTTTTCAATTTTACCCCCGTGGGATACATATTCTACCCACACACATTTGGAACTCTCCTGGGGTACCCTCACACATATTATTCCCTCATTTAGTGGATATTTTCACAAAAAAGTGACATTTTCAAAAAATCCAGAAAATTGGCTGAAAACGACTAAATATCAAGGACTCATTGGGCGAATCGCTCTGGAACTGAAATCGGAATGCTCACTGACATTTCCCCTATCTGAAAGTCTGATAAATGCCAGAAAAATAACTAAGTCCAAGAAAAAAAATGTTTCAACTTTTTTCAATTTTACCCCCGTGGGATATATATTCTACCCACACACATTTGGAACTCTCCTGGGGTACCCTCACACATATTATTCCCTCATTTAGTGGATATTTTCACAAAAAAGTGAAATTTTGAAAAAATCCAGAAAATTGGCTGAAAACGACTAAATATCAAGGACTCATTGGGCGAATCACTCTGGAACTGAAATCGGAACGCTCACTGACATTTCCCCTATCTGAAAGTCTGATAAACGCCGGAAAAATGACTAAGTCCAACAAAAAATTTTTTGCAACTTTTTTCAATTTTACCCCCGTGGTATATATATTCTACGAACACACATTTGGAACTCTCCTGGGGTACCCTCACACATATTATTCCCTGATTTAGTGGATATTTTCGCAAAAAGTGAAATTTTCAAACAATCCAGAAAATTGGCTGAAAACGACTAAATATTAAGGACTCATTGGGCGAATCGCTCTGGAACTGAAATCGGAACGCTCACTGACATTTCCCCTATCTGAAAGTCTGATAAACGCCGGAAAAATGACTAAGTCCAAGAAAAAATTTTTTGCAACTTTTTTCAATTTTACCCAAGTGGTATATATATTCTACCCACACACATTTCGAACTCTCCTTGGGTACCCTCACACATATCATTCCCTCATTTAGTGGATATTTTCACAAAAAAGTGAAATTTTCAAAAAATCCAGAAAATTGGCTGAAAATGACTAAATATCAAGGACTCATTGAGCGAATCGCTCTGGAACTGAAATCGGAACGCTTACTGACATTTCCTCTATTTGAAAGTCTGCTAAACGCCGGAAAAATGACTAAGTCCAAAAAAAAATTTTTTTCAACTTTTTTCAATTTTGCCCCCGTGGGATATATATTCTACCCACACACATTTGGAACTCTCTTGGGGTACCCTCGCACATATTATTCCCTCATTTAGTGGATATTTTCACAAAAAAGTGAAATTTTCAAAAATCCAGAAAATTGGCTGAAAATGACTAAATATCAAGGATTCATTGGGCGAATCGCTCTGGAACTGAAATCGGAACGCTCACTCACATTTCCCCTATCTGAAAGTCTGATAAACGCCGGAAAAATGACTAAGTCCAAGAAAAAATTTTTTGCAACTTTTTTCAATTTTACCCCCGTGGTATATATATTCTACCAACACACATTTGGAACTCTCCTGGGGTACCCTCACACATATTATTCCCTGATTTAGTGGATATTTTCACAAAAAGTGAAATTTTCAAACAATCCAGAAAATTGGCTGAAAACGACTAAATATTAAGGACTCATTGGGCGAATCGCTCTGGAACTGAAATTGGAACGCTCACTGACATTTCCCCTATCTGAAAGTCTGATAAACGCCGAAAAAATGACTAAGTCCAAGAAAAAATTTTTTGCAACTTTTTTCAATTTTACCCCCGTGGTATATATATTCTACCCACACACATTTCGAACTCTCCTTGGGTACCCTCACACATATCATTCCCTCATTTAGTGGATATTTTCACAAAAAAGTGAAATTTTCAAAAAATCCAGAAAATTGGCTGAAAATGACTAAATATCAAAGACTCATTGGGCGAATTGCTCTGGAGCTGAAATCGGAACGCTCACTGACATTTCCCCTATCTGAATGTCTGATAAACGCCGGAAAAATGACTAAGTCCAAAAAAAAATTTTTTTCAACTTTTTTTAATTTTACCCCCGTGAGATATATATTCTACCCACACACATTTGGAACTCTCCTGGGGTACCCTCACACATATTATTTCCTCATTTAGTGGATATTTTCACAAAAAAGTGAAATTTTCAAAAATCCAGAAAATTGGCTGAAAACGACTAAATATCAAGGAGTCATTGCGCGAATCGCTCTGGAACTGAAATCGGAACGCTCACTGACATTTCCCCTATCTGAAAGTCTGATAAACTCCGGAAAAATGACTAAGTGCAAAAAAAAAATTTTTTAAACTTTTTTCAATTTTACCCCCGTGGGATATATATTCTACCCACACACATTTGGAACTCTCCTGGGGTACCCTCACACATTTCATTCCCTCATTTAGTGGATATTTTCACAAAAAAGTGAAATTTTCAAAAAATCCAGAAAATTGGCTGAAAATGACTAAATATCAAAGACTCATTGGGCGAATCTCTCTGGAACTGAAATCGGAATGCTCACTGACATTTCCCCTTTCTGAAAGTCTGATAAACGCTGGAAAAATGACTAAGTCCAAGAAAAAATTTTTTTCAACTTTTTTCAATTTTACCCCCGTGGGATATATATTCTACCCACACACATTTGGAACTCTCCTGGGGTACCCTCACACATATTATTCCCTCATTTAGTGGATATTTTCACAAAAAAGTGACATTTTCAAAAAATCCAGAAAATTGGCTGAAAACAACTAAATATCAAGGACTCATTGGGCGAATCGATCTTGAACTGAAATCGGAATGCTCACTGACAGTTCCCCTATCTGAAAGTCTGATAAACGCCGGAAAAATGACTAAGTCCAAAAAAAAATTTGTTCAACTTTTTTCAGTTTTACCAGGTGGGATATATATTCTACCCACACACATTTGGAACTCTCCTGGGGTACCCTCACACATATTATTCCCTCATTTAGTGGATATTTTCACAAAAAAGTGAAATTTTCAAAAAATCCAGAAAATTGGCTAAAAACGACTAAATATTAAGTACTCATTGGGCGAATCGCTCTGGAACTGAAATCGGAACACTCACTGACATTTGATAAACGCCGGAAAAATGACTAAATCCCAAAAAAAAATTTTTTCAACTTTTTTCAATTTTACCCCCGTGGGATACATATTCTACCCACACACATTTGGAACTCTCCTGGGGTACCCTCACACATATTATTCCCTCATTTAGTGGATATTTTCACAAAAAAGTGACATTTTCAAAAAATCCAGAAAATTGGCTGAAAACGACTAAATATCAAGGACTCATTGGGCGAATCGCTCTGGAACTGAAATCGGAATGCTCACTGACATTTCCCCTATCTGAAAGTCTGATAAATGCCAGAAAAATAACTAAGTCCAAGAAAAAAAATGTTTCAACTTTTTTCAATTTTACCCCCGTGGTATATATATTCTACGAACACACATTTGGAACTCTCCTGGGGTACCCTCACACATATTATTCCCTGATTTAGTGGATATTTTCGCAAAAAGTGAAATTTTCAAACAATCCAGAAAATTGGCTGAAAACGACTAAATATTAAGCACTCATTGGGCGAATCGCTCTGGAACTGAAATCGGAACGCTCACTGACATTTCCCCTATCTGAAAGTCTGATAAACGCCGGAAAAATGACTAAGTCCAAGAAAAAATTTTTTGCAACTTTTTTCAATTTTACCCAAGTGGTATATATATTCTACCCACACACATTTCGAACTCTCCTTGGGTACCCTCACACATATCATTCCCTCATTTAGTGGATATTTTCACAAAAAAGTGAAATTTTCAAAAAATCCAGAAAATTGGCTGAAAATGACTAAATATCAAGGACTCATTGAGCGAATCGCTCTGGAACTGAAATCGGAACGCTTACTGACATTTCCTCTATTTGAAAGTCTGCTAAACGCCGGAAAAATGACTAAGTCCAAAAAAAAATTTTTTTCAACTTTTTTCAATTTTGCCCCCGTGGGATATATATTCTACCCACACACATTTGGAACTCTCTTGGGGTACCCTCGCACATATTATTCCCTCATTTAGTGGATATTTTCACAAAAAAGTGAAATTTTCAAAAATCCAGAAAATTGGCTGAAAATGACTAAATATCAAGGATTCATTGGGCGAATCGCTCTGGAACTGAAATCGGAACGCTCACTCACATTTCCCCTATCTGAAAGTCTGATAAACGCCGGAAAAATGACTAAGTCCAAGAAAAAATTTTTTGCAACTTTTTTCAATTTTACCCCCGTGGTATATATATTCTACCAACACACATTTGGAACTCTCCTGGGGTACCCTCACACATATTATTCCCTGATTTAGTGGATATTTTCACAAAAAGTGAAATTTTCAAACAATCCAGAAAATTGGCTGAAAACGACTAAATATTAAGGACTCATTGGGCGAATCGCTCTGGAACTGAAATTGGAACGCTCACTGACATTTCCCCTATCTGAAAGTCTGATAAACGCCGGAAAAATGACTAAGTCCAAGAAAAAATTTTTTGCAACTTTTTTCAATTTTACCCCCGTGGTATATATATTCTACCCACACACATTTCGAACTCTCCTTGGGTACCCTCACACATATCATTCCCTCATTTAGTGGATATTTTCACAAAAAAGTGAAATTTTCAAAAAATCCAGAAAATTGGCTGAAAATGACTAAATATCAAAGACTCATTGGGCGAATCGCTCTGGAGCTGAAATCGGAACGCTCACTGACATTTCCCCTATCTGAATGTCTGATAAACGCCGGAAAAATGACTAAGTCCAAAAAAAAATTTTTTTCAACTTTTTTTAATTTTACCCCCGTGAGATATATATTCTACCCACACACATTTGGAACTCTCCTGGGGTACCCTCACACATATTATTCCCTCATTTAGTGGATATTTTCACAAAAAAGTGACATTTTCAAAAAATCCAGAAAATTGGCTGAAAACAACTAAATATCAAGGACTCATTGGGCGAATCGCTCTGGAACTGAAATCGGAATGCTCACTGACATTTCCCCTATCTGAAAGTCTGATAAACGCCGGAAAAATGACTAAGTCCAAAAAAAAATTTGTTCAACTTTTTTCAGTTTTACCAGGTGGGATATATATTCTACCCACACACATTTGGAACTCTCCTGGGGTACCCTCACACATATTATTCCCTCATTTAGTGGATATTTTCACAAAAAAGTGAAATTTTCAAAAAATCCAGAAAATTGGCTAAAAACGACTAAATATTAAGTACTCATTGGGCGAATCGCTCTGGAACTGAAATCGGAACACTCACTGACATTTGATAAACGCCGGAAAAATGACTAAATCCCAAAAAAAAATTTTTTCAACTTTTTTCAATTTTACCCCCGTGGGATACATATTCTACCCACACACATTTGGAACTCTCCTGGGGTACCCTCACACATATTATTCCCTCATTTAGTGGATATTTTCACAAAAAAGTGACATTTTCAAAAAATCCAGAAAATTGGCTGAAAACGACTAAATATCAAGGACTCATTGGGCGAATCGCTCTGGAACTGAAATCGGAATGCTCACTGACATTTCCCCTATCTGAAAGTCTGATAAATGCCAGAAAAATAACTAAGTCCAAGAAAAAAAATGTTTCAACTTTTTTCAATTTTACCCCCGTGGGATATATATTCTACCCACACACATTTGGAACTCTCCTGGGGTACCCTCACACATATTATTCCCTCATTTAGTGGATATTTTCACAAAAAAGTGAAATTTTGAAAAAATCCAGAAAATTGGCTGAAAACGACTAAATATCAAGGACTCATTGGGCGAATCACTCTGGAACTGAAATCGGAACGCTCACTGACATTTCCCCTATCTGAAAGTCTGATAAACGCCGGAAAAATGACTAAGTCCAAGAAAAAATTTTTTGCAACTTTTTTCAATTTTACCCCCGTGGTATATATATTCTACGAACACACATTTGGAACTCTCCTGGGGTACCCTCACACATATTATTCCCTGATTTAGTGGATATTTTCGCAAAAAGTGAAATTTTCAAACAATCCAGAAAATTGGCTGAAAACGACTAAATATTAAGGACTCATTGGGCGAATCGCTCTGGAACTGAAATCGGAACGCTCACTGACATTTCCCCTATCTGAAAGTCTGATAAACGCCGGAAAAATGACTAAGTCCAAAAAAAAATTTTTTTCAACTTTTTTTAATTTTACCCCCGTGAGATATATATTCTTCCCACACACATTTGGAACTCTCCTGGGGTACCCTCACACATATTATTTCCTCATTTAGTGGATATTTTCACAAAAAAGTGAAATTTTCAAAAATCCAGAAAATTGGCTGAAAACGACTAAATATCAAGGAGTCATTGCGTGAATCGCTCTGGAACTGAAATCGGAACGCTCACTGACATTTCCCCTATCTGAAAGTCTGATAAACTCCGGAAAAATGACTAAGTGCAAAAAAAAAATTTTTTAAACTTTTTTCAATTTTACCCCCGTGGGATATATATTCTACCCACACACATTTGGAACTCTCCTGGGGTACCCTCACACATTTCATTCCCTCATTTAGTGGATATTTTCACAAAAAAGTGAAATTTTCAAAAAATCCAGAAAATTGGCTGAAAATGACTAAATATCAAAGACTCATTGGGCGAATCGCTCTGGAACTGAAATCGGAATGCTCACTGACATTTCCCCTTTCTGAAAGTCTGATAAACGCCGGAAAAATGACTAAGTCCAAGAAAAAATTTTTTTCAACTTTTTTCAATTTTACCCCCGTGGGATATATATTCTACCCACACACATTTGGAACTCTCCTGGGGTACCCTCACACATATTATTCCCTCATTTAGTGGATATTTTCACAAAAAAGTGACATTTTCAAAAAATCCAGAAAATTGGCTGAAAACAACTAAATATCAAGGACTCATTGGGCGAATCGCTCTGGAACTGAAATCGGAATGCTCACTGACATTTCCCCTATCTGAAAGTCTGATAAATGCCAGAAAAATGACTAAGTCCAAGAAAAAAAATGTTTCAACTTTTTTCAATTTTACCCCCGTGGGATATATATTCTACCCACACACATTTGGAACTCTCCTGGGGTACCCTCACACATATTACTCCCTCATTTAGTGGATATTTTCACAAAAAAGTGAAATTTTCAAAAAATCCAGAAAATGGCTAAAAACGACTAAGTATTAAGGTCTCATTGGGCGAATCGCTCTGGAACTGAAATCGGAACGCTCACTGACATTTCCCCTATCTGAAAGTCCGATAAACGCCGGAAAAATGACTAAGTCCAAAAAAAAATTTGTTCAACTTTTTTCAATTTTACCCCGTGGGATATATATTCTACCCACACACATTTGGAACTCTCCTGGGGTACCCTCACACATTTCATTCCCTCATTTAGTGGATATTTTCACAAAAAAGTGAAATTTTCAAAAAATCCAGAAAATTGGCTGAAAATGACTAAATATCAAAGACTCATTGGGCGAATCGCTCTGGAACTGAAATCGGAATGCTCACTGACATTTCCCCTATCTGAAAGTCTGATAAATGCCAGAAAAATGACTAAGTCCAAGAAAAAAAATGTTTCAACTTTTTTCAATTTTACCCCCGTGGGATATATATTCTACCCACACACATTTGGAACTCTCCTGGGGTACCCTCACACATATTATTCCCTCATTTAGTGGATATTTTCACAAAAAAGTGACATTTTCAAAAAATCCAGAAAATTGGCTGAAAACGACTAAATATCAAGGACTCATAGGGCGAATCACTCTGGAACTGAAATCGGAACGCTCACTGACATTTCCCCTAACTGAAAGTCTGATAAACGCCGGAAAAATGACTAAGTCCAAAAAAAAATGTTTCAACTTTTTTCAATTTTACCCCCGTGGGATATATATTCTACCCACACACATTTGGAACTCTCCTGGGGTACCCTCACACATATTATTCCCTCATTTAGTGGATATTTTCACAAAAAAGTAAAATTTTCAAAAATCCAGAAAATTGTCTGAAAACGACTAAATATCAAGGACTCATTGGGCGAATCGCTCTGGAACTGAAATCGGAGCGCTCACTGACATTTCCCCTATCTGAAAGTCTGATAAACGCCGGAAAAATGACTAAGTCCAAGAAAAAATTTTTTTCAACTTTTTTCAATTTTACCCCGTGGGATATATATTCTACCCACTCACATTTGGAACTCTCCTGGGGTACCCTCACACATATTATTCCCTCATTTAGTCAATATTTTCACAAAAAAGTGAAATTTTCAAAAAATCCAGAAAATTGGCTGAAAATGACTAAATATCAAAGATTCATTGGGCGAATCGCTCTGGAACTGAAATCGGAAAGCTCACTGACATTTCCCCTATCTCAAAGTCTGATAAACGCCGTAAAACTGACTAAGTCCAAGAAAAAAAATTTTTTTTCAACTTTTTTCAATTTTTCCCCCGTGGGATATATATTCTACCCACACACATTTGGAACTCTCCTGGGTTCCCCTCACACATATTATTCCCTCATTTAGTGGATATTTTCACAAAAAAGTGAAATTTTCAAAAAATCCAGAAAATTGGCTGAAAACGACTAAATATCAAGGACTCATTGGGCGAATCGCTCTGGAACTGAAATTGTAATGCTCACTGATATTTCCCCTATCTGAAAGTCTGATAAACGCCGGAAAAATGACTAAGTCGAAAAAAAAAATTTGTTCAACTTTTTTCAATTTTACCCCCGTGGGATATATATTCTACCCACACACATTTGGAACTCTCCTGGGGTACCCTCACACATATTATTCCCTCATTTAGTGGATATTTTCACAAAAAAGTAAAATTTTCAAAAATCCAGAAAATTGGCTTAAAACGACTAAATATCAAGGACTCATTGGGCGAATCACTCTGGAACTGAAATCGGAACGCTCACTGACATTTCCCCTATCTGAAAGTCTGATAAACGCCGGAAAAATGACTAAGTCCAAAAAAAAATTTGTTCAACTTTTTTCAATTTTACCCCCGTGGGATATATATTCTACCCACACACATTTGGAACTCTCCTGGGGTACCCTCACACATATTATTCCCTCATTTAGTGGATATTTTCACAAAAAAGTGAAACTTTCAAAAAATCCAGAAAATTGGCTTAAAACGACTAAATATCAAGGACTCATTGGGCGAATCACTCTGGAACTGAAATCGGAACGCTCACTGACATTTCCCCTATCTGAAAGTCTGATAAACGCCGGAAAAATGACTAAGTACAAGAAAAAAAAATTTTCACCTTTTTTCAATTTTACCCCCGTGGGATATATGTTCTACCCACACACATTTGGAACGCTCATGGGGTACCCTCACACATATTATTCCCTCATTTAGTGGATATTTTCACAAAAAAGTAAAATTTTCAAAAATCCAGAAAATTGGCTTAAAACGACTAAATATCAAGGACTCATTGGGCGAATCACTCTGGAACTGAAATCGGAACGCTCACTGACATTTCCCCTATCTGAAAGTCTGATAAACGCCGGAAAAATGACTAAGTCCAAGAAAAAAATTTTTTCAACTTTTTTCAATTTTACCCCCGTGGGATATATATTCTACCCACTCACATTTGGAACTGTCCTGGGGTACCCTCACACATATTATTCCCCCATTTAGTGGATATTTTCACAAAAAAGTAAAATTTTCAAAAATCCAGAAAATTGGCTGAAAACGACTACATATCAAGGACTCATTGGGCGAATCACTCTGGAACTGAAATCGGAATGCTCATTGACATTTCCCCTATCTGAAAGTCTGATAAATGCCGGAAAAATGACTAAGTCCAAGAAAAAAATTTTTTCAACTTTTTTCAATTTTACCCCCGTGGGATATATATTCTGCCTTCAAACATTTGGAACTCTCCTGGGGTACCCTCACACATATTATTCCCTCATTTAGTGGATATTTTCACAAAAAAGTGAAATTTGCAAAAAATCCAGAAAATTGGCTGAAAATGACTAAATATCAAGGACTCATTGGGCGAATCGCTCTGGAACTGAAATTGGAATACTCACTGACATTTCCACTATCTGAAAGTCTGATAAACGCCGGAAAAATGACTAAGTCCAAAAAAAAAATTTGTTTAACTTTTTTCAATTTTACCCCCGTGGGATATATATTCTGCCCACACACATTTGGAACTCTCCTGGGGTACCCTCACACATATTATTCCCTCATTTAGTGGATATTTTCACAAAAAAGTGAAATTTTCAAAAAATCCAGAAAATTGGCTGAAAATGACTAAATATCAAAGATTCTTTGGGCGAATCGCTCTGGAACTGAAATCGGAAAGCTCACTGACATTTCCCCTATCTGAAAGTCTGATAAACGCCGGAAAAATGACTAAGTCCAAGAAAAATTTTTTTTCAACTTTTTTCAATTTTACTACCGTGGGATATATATTCTGCCCACACACATTTGGAACTCTCCTGGGGTACCCTCACACATATTATTCCCTCATTTAGTGGATATTTTCACAAAAAAGTGAAATTTTCAAAAATCCAGAAAATTGGCTGAAAATGACTAAATATCAAGGACTCATTGGGCGAATCGCTCTGCAACTGAAATCGCAACGCTCACTGACATTTCCCCTATCTGAAAGTCTGATAAATGCAGGAAAAATGACTAAGTCCAAGAAAAAAATTTTTTAAAATTTTTTCAATTTTACCCCATGGAATATATATTCTACCCACACACATTTGGAACTCTCCTGGGGTACCCTCACACATATTATTCCCTCATTTAGTGGATATTTTCACAAAAAAGTAAAATTTTCAAAAATCCAGAAAATTGGCTGAAAATGACTAAATATCAAGGACTCATTGGGCGAATCACTCTGGAACTGAAATCGGAATGCTCATTGACATTTCCCCTATCTGAAAGTCTGATAAACGCCGGAAAAGTGACTAAGTCCAAAAAAAAATTTGTTCAACTTTTTTCAATTTTACCCCCGTGGGATATATATTCTACCCACACACATTTGGAACTCTCCTGGGGTACCCTCACACATATTATTCCCCCATTTAGTGGATATTTTCACAAAGAAGTAAAATTTTCAAAAATCCAGAAAATTGGCTGAAAACGACTAACTATCAAGGACTCATTGGGCGAATCGCTCTGGAACTGAAATCGGAACGTTCACTGACATTTGCCCTATCTGAAAGTCTGATAAACGGCGGAAAAATGACTAAGTCCAAAAAAAATTTTTTTAAACTTTTTTCAATTTTACCCCCGTGGGATATATATTCTACCCACACACATTTGGAACTCTCCTGGGGTACCCTCACACATATTATTCCCTCATTTAGTGGCTATTTTCACAAAAAAGTGAAATTTTCAAAAATCCAAAATATTGGCTGAAAACGACTAAATATCAAGGACTCATTTAGCGAATCGTTCTGGAACTGAAATCGGAACGCTCACTAATATTTCCACTATCTGAAAGTCTGATAAACGCCAGAAAAATGACTAAGTCCAAAAAAAAATTGTTTTGAACTTTTTTCAATTTTACCCCCGTGGGATATATATTCTACCCACACACATTTTGAACTCTCCTGGGGTACCCTCACACATATTATTCCCTCATTTAGTGGATATTTTCACAAAAAAGTGAAATTTTCAACATATCCAGAAAATTGGCTGAAAACGACTAAATATCAAAGACTCATTGGGCGAATCGCTCTGGAACTGAAATCGGAACGTTCACTGACATTTGCCCTATCTGAAAGTCTGATAAACGCCAGAAAAATGACTAAGTCCAAAAAAATTTGTTTCAGCTTTTTTCAATTTTACCCCCGTGGGATATATATTCTACCCATACACATTTGGAACTCTCCTGGGGTACCCTCACACATATTATTCCCTCATTTAGTGGCTATTTTCACAAAAAAGTGAAATTTTCAAAAATCCAAAATATTTTCTGAAAACGACTAAATGTCAAGGACTCATTGGGCGAATCGCTCTGGAACTCAAATCGGAACGCTCACTGACATTTCCCCTATCTGAATGTCTGATAAACGCCGGAAAAATGAATAAGTCCAAGAAAAAAAATTTTTCAACTTTTTTCAATTTTACCCCCGTGGGATATATATTCTACCCACACACATTTGGAACTCTCCTGGGGTACCCTCACACATATTATTCCCCCATTTAGTGGATATTTTCACAAAGAAGTAAAATTTTCAAAAATCCAGAAAATTGGCTGAAAACGACTAACTATCAAGGACTCATTGGGCGAATCGCTCTGGAATTGAAATCGGAACGTTCACAGACATTTCCCCTCTCTGAAAGTCTGATAAACGCCGGAAAAATGACTAAGTCCAAAAAAATTTTTTTTAAACTTTTTTCAATTTTACCCCCGTGGGATATATATTCTACCCACACACATTTGGAACTCTCCTGGGGTACCCTCACACATATTATTCCCTCATTTAGTGGCTATTTTCACAAAAAAGTGAAATTTTCAAAAATCCAAAATATTTTCTGAAAACGACTAAATGTCAAGGACTCATTCGGCGAATCGCTCTGGAACTGAAATCGTAACGCTCACTGACATTTCCCCTATCTGAATGTCTGATAAACGCCGGAAAAATGAATAAGTCCAAGAAAGAAATTTTTTCAACTTTTTTCAATTTTACCCCCGTGGGATATATATTCTACCCACACACATTTGGAACTCTCCTGTGGTACCCTCACACATATTATTCCCTCATTTAGTGGATATTTTCACAAAAAAGTGAAATTTTCAAAAATCCAGAAAACTGGCTTAAAATGACTAAATATCAAAGACTCAATGGGAGAATCACTCTGGAACTGAAATCGGAATGCTCACTCACATTTCCCCTATCTGAAAGTCTGATAAACACCGGAAAAATGACTAAGACCAAGAAAAAAATGTTTTCAACTTTTTTCAATTTTACCCCCGTGGGATATATGTTCTACCCACACACATTTGGAACTCTCCTGGGGTACCCTCACACATATTATTCCCTCATTTAGTGGATATTTTCACAAAAAAGTGAAATTTTCAAAAATCCAGAAAATTGGCTGAAAACGACTAACTATCAAGGACTCATTGGGCGAATCGCTCTGGAACTGAAATCGGAACGTTCACAGACATTTCCCCTCTCTGAAAGTCTGATAAACGCCGGAAAAATGACTAAGTCCAAAAAACAATTTTTTTCAACTTTTTTTAATTTTACCCCCGTGGAATATATATTCTACCCACACACATTTGGAACTCTCCTGGGGTACCCTCACACATATTATTCCCTCATTTAGTGGCTATTTTCACAAAAAAGTGAAATTTTCAAAAATCCAAAATATTTTCTGAAAACGACTAAATGTCAAGGACTCATTGGGCGAATCGCTCTGGAACTGAAATCGGAACGCTCACTCACATTTCCCCTTTCTGAAAGTCTGATAAACGCCGGAAAAATGACTAAGTCCAAAAAACAATTTTTTTCAACTTTTTTTAATTTTACCCCCGTGGGATATATATTCTACCCACACACATTTGGAACTCTCCTGGGGTACCCTCACACATATTATTCCCTCATTTAGTGGATATTTTCACAAAAAAGTGAAATTTTCAACAAATCCAGAAAATTGGCTGAAAACGACTAAATATCAAAGACTCATTGGGCGAATCGCTCTGGAACTGAAATCGGAACGTTCACTGACTTTTGCCCTATCTGAAAGTCTGATAAACGCAGGAAAAATTACTATGTCCAAAAAAATTTGTTTCAGCTTTTTTCAATTTTACCCCCGCGGGATATATATTCTACCCACACACATTTGGAACTCTCCTGGGGTACCCTCACACATATTATTCCCTCATTTAGTGGCTATTTTCACAAAAAAGTGAAATTTTCAAAAATCCAAAATATTTTCTGAAAACGACTAAATGTCAAGGACTAATTGGGCGAATCGCTCTGGAACTGAAATCGGAATGCTCACTGACATTTCCCCTATCTGAATGTCTGATAAACGCCGGAAAAATGAATAAGTCCAAGAAAAAAATTTTTTCAACTTTTTTCAATTTTACCCCCGTGGGATATATATTCTACCCACACACATTTGGAACTCTCCTGTGGTACCCTCACACATATTATTCCCTCATTTAGTGGATATTTTCACAAAAAAGTGAAATTTTCAAAAATCCAGAAAACTGGCTGAAAATGACTAAATATCAAAGACTCATTGGGCGAATCGCTCTGGAACTGAAATCGGAACGTTCACAGACATTTCCCCTCTCTGAAAGTCTGATAAACGCCGGAAAAATGACTAAGTCCAAAAAACAATTTTTTTCAACTTTTTTTAATTTTACCCCCGTGGGATATATATTCTACCCACACACATTTGGAACTCTCCTGGGGTACCCTCACACATATTATTCCCTCATTTAGTGGCTATTTTCACAAAAAAGTGAAATTTTCAAAAATCCAGAAAATTGGCTGAAAACGACTAACTATCAAGGACTCATTGGGCGAATCGCTCTGGAACTGAAATCGGAACGTTCACAGACATTTCCCCTCTCTGAAAGTCTGATAAACGCCGGAAAAATGACTAAGTCCAAAAAACAATTTTTTTCAACTTTTTTTAATTTTACCCCCGTGGGATATATATTCTACCCACACACATTTGGAACTCTCCTGGGGTACCCTCACACATATTATTCCCTCATTTAGTGGCTATTTTCACAAAAAAGTGAAATTTTCAAAAATCCAAAATATTGGCTGAAAACGACTAAATATCAAGGACTCATTTAGCGAATCGCTCTGGAACTGAAATCGGAACGCTCACTGACATTTCCACTATCTGAAAGTCTGATAAACGCCAGAAAAATGACTAAGTCCAAAAAAAAATTGTTTTGAACTTTTTTCAATTTTACCCCCGTGGGATATATATTCTACCCACACACATTTTGAACTCTCCTGGGGTACCCTCACACATATTATTCCCTCATTTAGTGGATATTTTCACAAAAAAGTGAAATTTTCAACAAATCCAGAAAATTGGCTGAAAACGACTAAATATCAAAGACTCATTGGGCGAATCGCTCTGGAACTGAAATCGGAACATTCACTGACATTTGCCCTATCTGAAAGTCTGATAAACGCAGGAAAAATTACTATGTCCAAAAAAAATTTGTTTCAACTTTTTTCAATTTTACCCCCGTGGGATATATATTCTACCCACACACATTTGGAACTCTCCTGGGGTACCCTCACACATATTATTCCCTCATTTAGTGGCTATTTTCACAAAAAAGTGAAATTTTCAAAAATCCAAGATATTTTCTGAAAACGACTAAATGTCAAGTACGCATTGTGCGAATCGCTCTGGAACTGAAATCGGAACGCTCACTCACATTTCCCCTTTCTGAAAGTCTGATAAACGCCGGAAAAATGACTAAGTCCAAAAAACAATTTTTTTCAACTTTTTTTAATTTTACCCCCGTGGGATATATATTCTACCCACACACATTTGGAACTCTCCTGGGGTACCCTCACACATATTATTCCCTCATTTAGTGGATATTTTCACAAAAAAGTGAAGTTTTCAACAAATCCAGAAAATTGGCTGAAAACGACTAAATATCAAAGACTCATTGGGCGAATCGCTCTGGAACTGAAATCGGAACGTTCACTGACATTTGCCCTATCTGAAAGTCTGATAAACGCAGGAAAAATTACTATGTCCAAAAAAATTTGTTTCAGCTTTTTTCAATTTTACCCCCGCGGGATATATATTCTACCCACACACATTTGGAACTCTCCTGGGGTACCCTCACACATATTATTCCCTCATTTAGTGGCTATTTTCACAAAAAAGTGAAATTTTCAAAAATCCAAAATATTTTCTGAAAACGACTAAATGTCAAGGACTCATTGGGCGAATCGCTCTGGAACTGAAATCGGAACGCTTACTGAAATTTCCCCTATCTGAATGTCTGATAAACGCCGGAAAAATGAATAAGTCCAAGAAAAAAAATTTTTCAACTTTTTTCAATTTTACCCCCGTGGGATCTATATTCTACCCACACACATTTGGAACTCTCCTGTGGTACCCTCACACATATTATTCCCTCATTTAGTGGATATTTTCACAAAAAAGTGAAATTTTCAAAAATCCAGAAAACTGGCTGAAAATGACTAAATATCAAAGACTCAATGGGAGAATCACTCTGGAACTGAAATCGGAATGCTCACTCACATTTCCCCTATCTGAAAGTCTGATAAACGCCGGAAAAATGACTAAGTCCAAGAAAAAAATGTTTTCAACTTTTTTCAATTTTACCCCCGTGGGATATATGTTCTACCCACACACATTTGGAACTCTCCTGGGGTACCCTCACACATATTATTCCCTCATTTAGTAGATATTTTCACAAAAAAGTGAAATTTTCAAAAATCCAGAAAATTGGCTGAAAATGACTAACTATCAAGGACTCATTGGGCGAATCGCTCTGGAACTGAAATCGGAACGTTCACAGACATTTCCCCTATCTGAAAGTCTGATAAACGCCGGAAAAATGACTAAGTCCAAAAAACAATTTTTTTCAACTTTTTTTAATTTTACCCCCGTGGGATATATATTCTACCCACACACATTTGGAACTCTCCTGGGGTACCCTCACACATATTATTCCCTCATTTAGTGGCTATTTTCACAAAAAAGTGAAATTTTCAAAAATCCAAAATATTGGCTGAAAACGACTAAATATCAAGGTCTCATTTAGCGAATCGCTCTGGAACTGAAATCGGAACGCTCACTGACATTTCCACTATCTGAAAGTCTGATAAACGCCAGAAAAATGACTAAGTCCAAAAAAAATTGTTTTGAACTTTTTTCAATTTTACCCCCGTGGGATATATATTCTACCCACACACATTTTGAACTCTCCTGGGGTACCCTCACACATATTATTCCCTCAATTAGTGGATATTTTCACAAAAAAGTGAAATTTTCAACAAATCCAGAAAATTGGCTGAAAACGACTAAATATCAAAGACTCATTGGGCGAATCGCTCTGGAACTGAAATCGGAACGTTCACTGACATTTGCCCTATCTGAAAGTCTGATAAACGCAGGAAAAATTACTATGTCCAAAAAAAATTTGTTTCAACTTTTTTCAATTTTACCCCCGTGGGATATATATTCTACCCACACACATTTGGAACTCTCCTGGGGTACCCTCACACATATTATTCCCTCATTTAGTGGCTATTTTCACAAAAAAGTGAAATTTTCAAAAATCCAAAATATTTTCTGAAAACGACTAAATCTCAAGTACTCATTGGGCGAATCGCTCTGGAACTGAAATCGGAACGCTCACTCACATTTCCCCTTTCTGAAAGTCTGATAAACGCCGGAAAAATGACTAAGTCCAAAAAACAATTTTTTTCAACTTTTTTTAATTTTACCCCTGTGGGATATATATTCTACCCACACACATTTGGAACTCTCCTGTGGTACCCTCACACATATTATTCCCTCATTTAGTGGATATTTTCACAAAAAAGTGAAGTTTTCAACAAATCCAGAAAATTGGCTGAAAACGACTAAATATCAAAGACTCATTGGGCGAATCGCTCTGGAACTGAAATCGGAACGTTCACTGACATTTGCCCTATCTGAAAGTCTGATAAACGGCGGAAAAATGACTAAGTCCAAAAAAATTTTTTTTTAACTTTTTTCAATTTTACCCCCGTGGGATATATATTCTACCCACACACATTTGGAACTCTCCTGGGGTACCCTCACACATATTATTCCCTCATTTAGTGGCTATTTTCACAAAAAAGTGAAATTTTCAAAAATCCAAAATATTGGCTGAAAACGACTAAATATCAAGGACTCATTTAGCGAATCGCTCTGGAACTGAAATCGGAACGCTCACTGACATTTCCACTATCTGAAAGTCTGATAAACGCAAGAAAAATGACTAAGTCCAAAAAAAAAAGGTTTTGAACTTTTTTCAATTTTACCCCCGTGGGATATATATTCTACCCACACACATTTTGAACTCTCCTGGGGTACCCTCACACATATTATTCCCTCATTTAGTGGATATTTTCACAAAAAAGTGAAATTTTCACAAATCCACAAAATTGGCTGAAAACGACTAAATATCAAAGACTCATTGGGCGAATCGCTCTGGAACTGAAATCGGAATGTTCACTGACATTTGCCCTATCTGAAAGTCTGATAAACGCCGGAAAAATTACTAAGTCTAAAAAAAAATTTTTTTAAACTTTTTTCAATTTTACCCCCGTGGGATATATATTCTACCCACACACATTTGGAACTCTCCTGGGGTACCCTCACACATATTATTCCCTCATTTAGTGGCTATTTTCACAAAAAAGTGAAATTTTCAAAAATCCAAAATATTTTCTGAAAACGACTAAATGTCAAGGACTCATTGGGCGAATCGCTCTGGAACTGAAATCGGAACGCTCACTCACATTTCCCCTTTCTGAAAGTCTGATAAACGCCGGAAAAATGACTAAGTCCAAAAAACAATTTTTTTCAACTTTTTTTAATTTTACCCCCGTGGGATATATATTCTACCCACACACATTTGGAACTCTCCTGGGGTACCCTCACACATATTATTCCCTCATTTAGTGGATATTTTCACAAAAAAGTGAAATTTTCAACAAATCCAGAAAATTGGCTGAAAACGACTAAATATCAAAGACTCATTGGGCGAATCGCTCTGGAACTGAAATCGGAATGTTCACTGACATTTGCCCTATCTGAAAGTCTGATAAACGCAGGAAAAATTACTATGTCCAAAAAAATTTGTTTCAGCTTTTTTCAATTTTACCCCCGCGGGATATATATTCTACCCACACACATTTGGAACTCTCCTGGGGTACCCTCACACATATTATTCCCTCATTTAGTGGCTATTTTCACAAAAAAGTGAAATTTTCAAAAATCCAAAATATTTTCTGAAAACGACTAAATGTCAAGGACTCATTGGGCGAATCGCTCTGGAACTGAAATCGGAACGCTCACTGACATTTCCCCTATCTGAATGTCTGATAAACGCCGGAAAAATGAATAAGTCCAAGAAAAAAAATTTTTCAACTTTTTTCAATTTTACCCCCGTGGGATATATATTCTACCCACACACATTTGGAACTCTCCTGTGGTACCCTCACACATATTATTCCCTCATTTAGTGGATATTTTCACAAAAAAGTGAAATTTTCAAAAATCCAGAAAACTGGCTGAAAATGACTAAATATCAAAGACTCAATGGGAGAATCACTCTGGAACTGAAATCGGAACGCTCACTCACATTTCCCCTATCTGAAAGTCTGATAAACGCCGGAAAAATGACTAAGTCCAAGAAAAAAATGTTTTCAACTTTTTTCAATTTTACCCCCGTGGGATATATGTTCTACCCACACACATTTGGAACTCTCCTGGGGTACCCTCACACATATTATTCCCTCATTTAGTGGATATTTTCACAAAAAAGTGAAATTTTCAAAAATCCAGAAAATTGGCTGAAAACGACTAACTATCAAGGACTCATTGGGCGAATCGCTCTGGAACTGAAATCGGAACGTTCACAGACATTTCCCCTCTCTGAAAGTCTGATAAACGCCGGAAAAATGACTAAGTCCAAAAAACAATTTTTTTCAACTTTTTTTAATTTTACCCCCGTGGGATATATATTCTACCCACACACATTTGGAACTCTCCTGGGGTACCCTCACACATATTATTCCCTCATTTAGTGGCTATTTTCACAAAAAAGTGAAATTTTCAAAAATCCAAAATATTGGCTGAAAACGACTAAATATCAAGGACTCATTTAGCGAATCGCTCTGGAACTGAAATCGGAACGCTCACTGACATTTCCACTATCTGAAAGTCTGATAAACGCCAGAAAAATGACTAAGTCCAAAAAACAATTTTTTTCAACTTTTTTTAATTTTACCCCCGTGGGATATATATTCTACCCACACACATTTGGAACTCTCCTGGGGTACCCTCACACATATTATTCCCTCATTTAGTGGATATTTTCACAAAAAAGTGAAGTTTTCAACAAATCCAGAAAATTGGCTGAAAACGACTAAATATCAAAGACTCATTGGGCGAATCGCTCTGGAACTGAAATCGGAACGTTCACTGACATTTGCCCTATCTGAAAGTCTGATAAACGGCGGAAAAATGACTAAGTCCAAAAAAATTTTTTTTTAACTTTTTTCAATTTTACCCCCGTGGGATATATATTCTACCCACACACATTTAGAACTGTCCTGGGGTACCCTCACACATATTATTCCCTCATTTAGTGGCTATTTTTTTACAAAAAAGTGAAATTTTCAAAAATCCAAAATATTGGCTGAAAACGACTAAATATCAAGGACTCATTGTGCGAATCGCTCTGGAACTGAAATCGGAACGCTCACTGACATTTGCCCTATCTGAAAGTCTGATAAACGGTGGAAAAATAACTAAGTCCAAGAAAAAATTTTTTCAACTTTTTTCAATTTTACCCCCGTGGGATATATATTCTACCCACACACATTCGGAACTCTCCCCAGGTACCCTCACACATATTATTCCCTCATTTAGTGGATATTTTCACAAAAAAATTGAAATTTTAAAAAATTTCAGAAAATTGGCTGAGAACGACTAAATATCAAGGACTCATTGGGCGAATCGCTCTGGAACTGAAATCGGAACGTTCACTGACATTTGCCCTATCTGAAAGTCTGCTAAACGCCGGAAAAATTACTAAGTCCAAAAAAAAATGTTTTTCAACTTTTTTCAATTTTACCCCCATGGGATATATATTCCACCCACACACATTTGGAACTCTCCTGGGGTACCCTCACACATATTATTCTCTCATTTAGTGGATATTTTCACAAAAAAGTGAAATTTTAAAAATCCAGAAAATTGGCTGAAAACGACTAAATATCAAGGACTCATTGGGCGAATCGCTCTGGAACTGAAATCGAAATGCTCACTGACATTTCCCCTATCTGAAAGTCTGAACAACGCCGGAAAAATGACTAAGTCCAAAAAAAAATTTTTTTAAACTTTTTTTAATTTTACCCCCGTGGGATATATATTCTACCCACACACATTTGGAACTCTCCTGGGGTACCCTCACACAAATTATTCCCTCATTTAGTGGATATTTTCACAAAAAAGTGAAATTTTCAAAAATCCAGAAAACTGGCTGAAAACGACTAAATATCAAGGACTCATTGGGCGAATCGCTCTGGAACTGAAATCGAAATGCTCACTGACATTTCCCCTATCTGAAAGTCTGATAAACGCCGGAAAAATGACTAAGTCCAAAAAAAAATTTTTTTCAACTTTTTTCAATTTTACCCCCGTGGGATATATATTCTACCCACACACATTTGGATCTCTCCTGGGGTACCCTCACACATATTATTCCCTCATTTAGTTTATATTTTCACAAAAAAGTGAAATTTTCAAAAATCCAGAAAACTGGCTGAAAACTACTTAATATCAAGGACTCATTGGGCGAATCGCTCTGGAACTGAAATCGGAACGCTCACTGACATTTGCCCTATCTGAAAGTCTGATAAACGCTGGAAAAATGACTAAGTACAAAAAAAAATTTGTTCAACTTTTTTCAATTTTACCCCCGTGGGATATATATTCTACCCACACACATTTGGAACTCTCCTGGGGTACCCTCACACATATTATTATTTCATTTAGTGGATATTTTCACAAAAAAGTGAAATTTTAAAAAATCCAGAAAATTGGCTGAAAACGACTAAATATCAAGGGCTCATTGGGCGAATTGCTCTGGAACTGAAATCGGAACGCTCCCTGACATTTGCCCTATCTGAAAGTCTGATAAACGGCGGAAAAATGACTAAGTCCAAAAAAAAAATTTTTTCAACTTTTTTCAATTTTACCCCCGTGGGATATATATTCTACCCACACACATTTGGAACTCTCCTGGGGTACCCTCACACATATTATTCCCTCGTTTAGTGGATATTTTCACAAAAAATTGAAAGTTTCAAAAATCCAGAAAATTGGCTGAAAACGACTAAATATCAAGGATTCATTGGGCGAATTGCTCTGGAACTGAAATCGGAACGCTCACTGACATTTCCCCTATCTGAAAGTCTGATAAACGCCGGAAAAATGACTAAGTCCAAAAAAACATTTGTTCAACTTTTTTCAATTTTACCCCCGTGGGATATATATTCTACTCACACACATTTGGAACTCTCCTGGGGTACCCTCACACATATTATTCCCTCATTTAGTGGATATTTTCACAAAAAAGTGAAATTTTCAAAAATCCAGAAAATTGGCTGAAAACGACTAAATATCAAGGATTCATTGTGCGAATTGCTCTGGAACTGAAATCGGAACGCTCACTGACATTTCCCCTATCTGAAAGTCTGATAAATGCCGGAAAAATGACTAAGTCCAAGAAAAAAATTGTTTCAACTTTTTTCAATTTTACCCCCGTGGGATAAATATTCTACCCACACACATTTGGAACTCTCCTGGGGTACCCTCACACATATTATTCCCTCATTTAGTTGATATTTTCACAAAAAATTGAAAGTTTCAAAAATCCAGAAAATTGGCTGAAAACGACTAAATATCAAGGATTCATTGTGCGAATTGCTCTGGAACTGAAATCGGAACGCTCACTGACATTTCCCCTATCTGAAAGTCTGATAAACGCCGGAAAAATGACTAAGTCAAAAAAAATTTTTTTTTCAACTTTTTTCAATTTTACCCCCGTGGGATATATATTCTACCCACAAACAATTGGAACTCTCCTGGGGTACCCTCACACATATTATTCCCTCATTTAGTGGATATTTTCACAAAAAAGTGAAAGTTTCAAAAATCCAGAAAATTGGCTGAAAACGACTAAATATCAAGGATTCATTGTGCGAATTGCTCTGGAACTGAAATCGGAACACTCCCTGACATTTCTCCTATCTGAAAGTCTGATAAACGCCGGAAAAATGACTAAGTCCAAAAAAAAATTTGTTCAACTTTTTTCAATTTTACCCCCGTGGGATATATATTCTACCCACAAACATTTGGAACTCTTCTGGGGAACCCTCACACATATTATTCCCTCATTTAGTGGATATTTTCACAAAAAATTGAAATTTTCAAAAAATCCAGAAAATTGGCTGAAAACGAGTAAATATCAAATACTCATTGGGCGAATCGCTCTGGAACTGAAATCGGAACGCTCAATGACATTTGCCCTATCTGAAAGTCTGATAAACGCCGGAAAAATGACTAAGTCCAAGAAAAAAATTGTTTCAACTTTTTTCAATTTTACCCCCGTGGGATATATATTCTACCCACACACATTTGGAACTCTCCTGGGGTACCCTCACACATATTATTCCCTCATTTAGTGGATATTTTCACAAAAAATTGAAAGTTTCAAAAATCCAGAAAATTGGCTGAAAACGACTAAATATCAAGGATTCATTGTGCGAATTGCTCTGGAACTGAAATCGGAACGCTCACTGACATTTCTCCTATCTGAAAGTCTGTTAAACGCCGGAAAAATGACTTAAGTCCAAAAAAAAATTTGTTCAACTTTTTTCAATTTTACCCCCGTGGGATATATATTCTACCCACACACATTTGGATCTCTCCTGGGGTACCCTCACACATATTATTCCCTCATTTAGTGGATATTTTCACAAAAAAGTGAAATTTTCAAAAAATCCAGAAAATTGGCTGAAAACGACTAAATATCAAGGATTCATTGGGCAAATTGCTCTGGAACTGAAATCGGAATGCTCACTGACATTTCCCCTATCTGAAAGTATGATAAACGCCGGAAAAATGACTAAGTCCAAAAAAAAATTTGTTCAACTTTCTTTCAATTTTACCCCCGTGGGATATATATTCTACCCACACACATTTGGAACTCTCCTGGGGTACCCTCACACATATTATTCCCTCATTTAGTGGATATTTTCACAAAAAAGTGAAATTTTCAAAAATCTAGAAAATTGGCTGAAAACGACTAAATATCAAGGATTCATTGGGCGAATTGCTCTGGAACTGAAATCGGAACGCTCACTGACATTTCCCCTATCTGAAAGTCTGATAAACGCCGGAAAAATGACTAAGTCAAAAAAAAATTTTTTTTAAACTTTTTTCAATTTTACCCCCGTGGGATATATATTCTACCCACAAACATTTGGAACTCTTCTGGGGAACCCTCACACATATTATTCCCTCATTTAGTGGATACTTTCACAAAAAATTGAAATTTTCAAAAAATCCAGAAAATTGGCTGAAAATGAGTAAATATCAAGGACTCATTGGGCGAATCGCTCTGGAATTGAAATCGGAACACTCACTGACATTTGCCCTATCTGAAAGTCTGATAAACGCCGGAAAAATGACTAAGTCCAAGGAAAAAATTGTTTCAACTTTTTTCAATTTTACCCCCGTGGGATATATATTCTACCCACACACATTTGGTACTCTCCTGGGGTACCCTCACACATATTATTCCCTCATTTAGTGGATATTTTCACAAAAAAATGAAATTTTCAAAAATCTAGAAAATTGGCTGAAAACGACTAAATATCAAGGATTCATTGTGCGAATTGCTCTGGAACTGAAATCGGAACGCTCACTGACATTTCCCCTATCTGAAAGTCTGATAAACGCCGGAAAAATGACTAAGTCAAAAAAAAATTTTTTTTTAACTTTTTTCAATTTTACCCCCGTGGGATATATATTCTACCCACAAACAATTGGAACTCTCCTGGGGTACCCTCACACATATTATTCCCTCATTTAGTGGATATTTTCACAAAAAAGTGAAAGTTTCAAAAATCCAGAAAATTGGCTGAAAACGACTAAATATCAAGGATTCATTGTGCGAATTGCTCTGGAACTGAAATCGGAACACTCACTGACATTTCTCCTATCTGAAAGTCTGATAAACGCCGGAAAAATGACTAAGTCCAAAAAAAAATTTGTTCAACTTTTTTTCAATTTTACCCCCGTGGGATATATATTCTACCCACACACATTTGGAACTCTCCTGGGGTACCCTCACACATATTATTCCCTCATTTAGTGGATATTTTCACAAAAAATTGAAATTTTCAAAAAATCCATAAATTGGCTGAAAACGAGTAAATATCAAATACTCATTGGGCGAATTGCTCTGGAACTGAAATCGGAACGCTCACTGACATTTGCCCTATCTGAAAGTCTGATAAACGCCGGAAAAATGACTAAGTCCAAGAAAAAAATTGTTTAAACTTTTTTCAATTTTACCCCCGTGGGATATATATTCTACCCACACACATTTGGAACTCTCCTGGGGTACCCTCACACATATTATTCCCTCATTTAGTGGATATTTTCACAAAAAAGTGAAATTTTCAAAAATCCAGAAAATTGGCTGAAAACGACTAAATATCAAGGATTCGTTGGGCGAATTGCTCTGGAACTGAAATCGGAACGCTCACTGACATTTCCCCTATCTGAAAGTCTGATAAACGCCGGAAAAATTACTAAGTCCAAAAAAAAATTTGTTCAACTTTTTTCAATTTTACCCCCGTGGGATATATATTCTACTCACACACATTTGGAACTCTCCTGGGGTACCCTCACACATATTATTCCCTCATTTAGTGGATATTTTCACAAAAAAGTGAAATTTTCAAAAATCCAGAAAATTGGCTGAAAACGACTAAATATCAAGGATTCATTGTGCGAATTGCTCTGGAACTGAAATCGGAACGCTCACTGACATTTCCCCTATCTGAAAGTCTGATAAACGCCGGAAAAATGACTAAGTCCAAAAAAAAATTTGTTCAACTTTTTTCAATTTTACCCCCGTGGGATATATATTCTACCCACACACATTTGGATCTCTCCTGGGGTACCCTCACACATATTATTCCCTCATTTAGTGGATATTTTCACAAAAAAGTGAAATTTTCAAAAATCCAGAAAATTGGCTGGAAACGACTAAATATCAAGGATTCATTGTGCGAATTGCTCTGGAACTGAAATCGGAACGCTCACTGACATTTCCCCTATCTGAAAGTCTGATAAACGCCGGAAAAATGACTAAGTCAAAAAAAATTTTTTTTTCAACTTTTTTCAATTTTACCCCCGTGGGATATATATTCTACGCACAAACAATTGGAACTCTCCTGGGGTACCCTCACACATATTATTCCCTCATTTAGTGGATATTTTCACAAAAAAGTGAAAGTTTCAAAAATCCAGAAAATTGGCTGAAAACGACTAAATATCAAGGATTCATTGTGCGAATTGCTCTGGAACTGAAATCGGAACACTCACTGACATTTCTCCTATCTGAAAGTCTGATAAATGCCGGAAAAATGACTAAGTCCAAAAAAAAATTTGTTCAACTTTTTTCAATTTTACCCCCGTGGGATATATATTCTACCCACAAACATTTGGAACTCTTCTGGGGAACCCTCACACATATTATTCCCTCATTTAGTGGATATTTTCAAAAAAAATTGAAATTTTCAAAAAATCCAGAAAATTGGCTGAAAACGAGTAAATATCAAATACTCATTGGGCGAATCGCTCTGGAACTGAAATCGGAATGCTCACTGACATTTGCCCTATCTGAAAGTCTGATAAACGCCGGAAAAATGACTAAGTCCAAGAAAAAAATTGTTTCAACTTTTTTCAATTTTACCCCCGTGGGATATATATTCTACCCACACACATTTGGAACTCTCCTGGGGTACCCTCACACATATTATTCCCTCATTTAGTGGATATTTTCACAAAAAATTGAAAGTTTCAAAAATCCAGAAAATTGGCTGAAAACGACTAAATATCAAGGATTCATTGTGCGAATTGCTCTGGAACTGAAATCGGAACGCTCACTGACATTTCTCCTATCTGAAAGTCTGTTAAACGCCGGAAAACTGACTAAGTCCAAAAAAAAATTTGTTCAACTTTTTTCAATTTTACCCCCGTGGGATATATATTCTACCCACAAACATTTGGAACTCTTCTGGGGAACCCTCACACATATTATTCCCTCATTTAGTGGATACTTTCACAAAAAATTGAAATTTTCAAAAAATCCAGAAAATTGGCTGAAAACGAGTAAATATCAAGGACTCATTGGGCGAATCGCTCTGGAATTGAAATCGGAACACTCACTGACATTTGCCCTATCTGAAAGTCTGATAAACGCCGGAAAAATGACTAAGTCCAAGAAAAAAATTGTTTCAACTTTTTTCAATTTTACCCCCGTGGGATATATATTCTACCCACACACATTTGGAACTCTCCTGGGGTACCCTCACACATATTATTCCCTCATTTAGTGGATATTTTCACAAAAAAGTGAAATTTTCAAAAAATCCAGAAAATTGGCTGAAAACGACTAACTATCAAGGATTCATTGGGCAAATTGCTCTGGAACTGAAATCGGAACGCTCACTGACATTTCTCCTATCTGAAAGTCTGTTAAACGCCGGAAAAATGACTAAGTCCAAAAAAAAATTTGTTCAACTTTTTTCAATTTTACCCCCGTGGGATATATATTCTACCCACAAACATTTGGAACTCTTCTGGGGAACCCTCACACATATTATTCCCTCATTTAGTGGATATTTTCACAAAAAATTGAAATTTTCAAAAAATCCAGAAAAATGGCTGAAAACGAGTAAATATCAAGGACTCATTGGGCGAATTGCTCTGGAACTGAAATCGGAACGCTCACTGACATTTGCCCTATCTGAAAGTCTGATAAACGCCGGAAAAATGACTAAGTCCAAGAAAAAAATTGTTTCAACTTTTTTCAATTTTACCCCCGTGGGATAAATATTCTACCCACACACATTTGGAACTCTCCTGGGGTACCCTCACACATATTATTCCCTCATTTAGTTGATATTTTCACAAAAAATTGAAAGTTTCAAAAATCCAGAAAATTGGCTGAAAACGACTAAATATCAAGGATTCATTGTGCGAATTGCTCTGGAACTGAAATTGGATCGCTCACTGACATTTCCCCTATCTGAAAGTCTGATAAACGCCGGAAAAATGACTAAGTCAAAAAAAAATTTTTTTTCAACTTTTTTCAATTTTACCCCCGTGGGATATATATTCTACCCACAAACAATTGGAATTCTCCTGGGGTACCCTCACACATATTATTCCCTCATTTAGTGGATATTTTCACAAAAAAGTGAAAGTTTCAAAAATCCAGAAAATTGGCTGAAAACGACTAAATATCAAGGATTTATTGTGCGAATTGCTCTGGAACTGAAATCGGAACACTCACTGACATTTCTCCTATCTGAAAGTCTGATAAACGCCGGAAAAATGACTAAGTCCAAAAAAAAATTTGTTCAACTTTTTTCAATTTTACCCCCGTGGGATATATATTCTACCCACAAACATTTGAACTCTTCTGGGGAACCCTCACACATATTATTCCCTCATTTAGTGGATATTTTCACAAAAAATTGAAATTTTCAAAAAATCCAGAAAATTGGCTGAAAACGAGTAAATGTCAAATACTCATTGGGCGAATCGCTCTGGAACTGAAATCGGAACGCTCACTGACATTTGCCCTATCTGAAAGTCTGATAAACGCCGGAAAAATGACTAAGTCCAAGAAAAAAATTGTTTCAACTTTTTTCAATTTTACCCCCATGGGATATATATTCTACCCACACACATTTGGTACTCTCCTGGGGTACCCTCACACATGTTATTCCCTCATTTAGTGGATATTTTCACAAAAAAAGTGAAATTTTCAAAAATCTAGAAAATTGGCTGAAAACGACTAAATATCAAGGATTCATTGGGCGAATTGCTCTGGAACTGAAATCGGAACGCTCACTGACATTTCCCCTATCTGAAAGTCTGATAAATGCCGGAAAAATGAGTAAGTCCAAAAAAACATTTGTTCAACTTTTTTCAATTTTACCCCCGTGGGATATATATTCTACTCACACACATTTGGAACTCTCCTGGGGTACCCTCACACATATTATTCCCTCATTTAGTGGATATTTTCACAAAAAAGTGAAATTTTCAAAAGTCCAGAAAATTGGCTGAAAACGACTAAATATCAAGGATTCATTGTGCGAATTGCTCTGGAACTGAAATCGGAACGCTCACTGACATTTCCCCTATCTGAAAGTCTGATAAACGCCGGAAAAATGACTAAGTCAAAAAAAAATTTTTTTTAAACTTTTTTCAATTTTACCCCCGTGGGATATATATTCTACCCACAAACAATTGGAACTCTCCTGGGGTACCCTCACACATATTATTCCCTCATTTAGTGGATATTTTCACAAAAAATTGAAAGTTTCAAAAATCCAGAAAATTGGCTGAACACGACTAAATATCAAGGATTCATTGTGCGAATTGCTCTGGAACTGAAATCGGAACGCTCACTGACATTTCTCCTATCTGAAAGTCTGTTAAACGCCGGAAAAATGACTAAGTCCAAAAAAAAATTTGTTCAACTTTTTTCAATTTTACCCCCGTGGGATATATATTCTAGCCACAAACATTTGGAACTCTTCTGGGGAACCCTCACACATATTATTCCCTCATTTAGTGGATATTTTCACAAAAAATTGAAATTTTCAAAAAATCCAGAAAAATGGCTGAAAACGAGTAAATATCAAGGACTCATTGGGCGAATTGCTCTGGAACTGAAATCGGAACGCTCACTGACATTTGCCCTATCTGAAAGTCTGATAAACGCCGGAAAAATGACTAAGTCCAAGAAAAAAATTGTTTCAACTTTTTTCAATTTTACCCCCGTGGGATATATATTCTACCCACACACATTTGGTACACTCCTGGGGTACCTTCACACATATTATTCCCTCATTTAGTGGATATTTTCACAAAAAAGTGAAATTTTCAAAAATCTAGAAAATTGGCTGAAAACGACTAAATATCAAGGATTCATTGGGCGAATTGCTCTGGAACTGAAATCGGAACGCTCACTGACATTTCCCCTATCTGAAAGTCTGATAAATGCCGGAAAAATGAGTAAGTCCAAAAAAACATTTGTTCAACTTTTTTCAATTTTACCCCCGTGGGATATATATTCTACTCACACACATTTGGAACTCTCCTGGGGTACCCTCACACATATTATTCCCTCATTTAGTGGATATTTTCACAAAAAAGTGAAATTTTCAAAAGTCCAGAAAATTGGCTGAAAACGACTAAATATCAAGGATTCATTGTGCGAATTGCTCTGGAACTGAAATCGGAACGCTCACTGACATTTGCCCTATCTGAAAGTCTGATAAACGCCGGAAAAATGACTAAGTCCAAGAAAAAAATTGTTCAACTTTTTTTCAATTTTACCCCCGTGGGATATATATTCTACCCACACACATTTGGAACTCTCCTGGGGTACCCTCACACATATTATTCCCTCATTTAGTGGATATTTTCACAAAAAATTGAAATTTTCAAAAAATCCAGAAAATTGGCTGAAAACGAGTAAATATCAAATACTCATTGGGCGAATTGCTCTGGAACTGAAATCGGAACGCTCACTGACATTTGCCCTATCTGAAAGTCTGATAAACGCCGGAAAAATGACTAAGTCCAAGAAAAAAATTGTTTAAACTTTTTTCAATTTTACCCCCGTGGGATATATATTCTACCCACACACATTTGGAACTCTCCTGGGGTACCCTCACACATATTATTCCCTCATTTAGTGGATATTTTCACAAAAAAGTGAAATTTTCAAAAATCCAGAAAATTGGCTGAAAACGACTAAATATCAAGGATTCGTTGGGCGAATTGCTCTGGAACTGAAATCGGAACGCTCACTGACATTTCCCCTATCTGAAAGTATGATAAACGCCGGAAAAATGACTAAGTCCAAAAAAAAATTTGTTCAACTTTTTTTCAATTTTACCCCCGTGGGATATATATTCTACCCACACACATTTGGAACTCTCCTGGGGTACCCTCACACATATTAATCCCTCATTTAGTGGATATTTTCACAAAAAAGTGAAATTTTCAAAAGTCCAGAAAATTGGCTGAAAACGAATAAATATCAAGGATTCATTGTGCGAATTGCTCTGGAACTGAAATCGGAATGCTCACTGACATTTCCCCTATCTGAAAGTCTGATAAACGCCGGAAAAATGACTAAGTCAAAAAAAAATTTTTTTTAAACTTTTTTCAATTTTACCCCCGTGGGATATATATTCTACCCACAAACAATTGGAACTCTCCTGGGGTACCCTCACACATATTATTCCCTCATTTAGTGGATATTTTCACAAAAAAGTGAAAGCTTCAAAAATCCAGAAAATTGGCTGAAAACGACTAAATATCAAGGATTCATTGTGCGAATTGCTCTGGAACTGAAATCGGAACACTCACTGACATTTCTCCTATCTGAAAGTCTGATAAACGCCGGAAAAATGACTAAGTCCAAAAAAAAATTTGTTCAACTTTTTTTCAATTTTACCCCCGTGGGATATATATTCTACTCACACACATTTGGAACTCTCCTGGGGTACCCTCACACATATTATTCCCTCATTTAGTGGATATTTTCACAAAAAAGTGAAAGTTTCAAAAATCCAGAAAATTGGCTGAAAACGAGTAAATATCAAATACTCATTGGGCGAATCGCTCTGGAACTGAAATCGGAACGCTCACTGACATTTGCCCTATCTGAAAGTCTGATAAACGCCGGAAAAATGACTAAGTCCAAGAAAAAAATTTTTTTTTCAACTTTATTCAATTTTACCCCCGTGGGATATATATTCTACCCACACACATTTGGAACTCTCCTGGGGTACCCTCACACATATAATTCCCTCATTTAGTGGATATTTTCACAAAAAATTGAAATTTTCAAAAATCTAGAAAATTGGCTGAAAACGACTAAATATCAAGGATTCATTGGGCGAATTGCTCTGGAACTGAAATCGGAACGCTCACTGACATTTCCCCTATCTGAAAGTCTGATAAACACCGGAAAAATGACTAAGTCCAAAAAAACATTTGTTCAACTTTTTTCAATTTTACCCCCGTGGGATATATATTCTACTCACACACATTTGGAACTCTCCTGGGGTACCCTCACACATATTATTCCCTCATTTAGTGGATATTTTCACAAAAAAGTGAAATTTTCAAAAATCCAGAAAAATGGCTGAAAACGACTAAATATCAAGGATTCATTGTGCGAATTGCTCTGGAACTGAAATCGGAACGCTCACTGACATTTCCCCTATCTCAAAGTCTGATAAACGCCGGAAAAATGACTAAGTCCAAAAAAAATTTTTTTTCAACTTTTTTCAATTTTACCCCCGTGGGATATATATTCTACCCACAAACAATTGGAACTCTCCTGGGGTACCCTCACACATATTATTCCCTCATTTTTTGGATATTTTCACAAAAAAGTGAAAGTTTCAAAAATCCAGAAAATTGGCTGAAAACGACTAAATATCAAGGATTCATTGTGCGAATTGCTCTGGAACTGAAATCGGAACACTCACTGACATTTCTCCTATCTGAAAGTCTGATAAACGCCGGAAAAATGACTAAGTCCAAAAAAAAATTTGTTCAACTTTTTTCAATTTTACCCCCGTGGGATATATATTCTACCCACAAACATTTGGAACTCTTCTGGGGAACCCTCACACATATTATTCCCTCATTTAGTGGATATTTTCACAAAAAATTGAAATTTTCAAAAAATCCAGAAAATTGGCTGAAAACGAGTAAATATCAAATACTCATTGGGCGAATCGCTCTGGAACTGAAATCGGAACGCTCACTGACATTTGCCCTATCTGAAAGTCTGATAAACGCCGGAAAAATGACTAAGTCCAAGAAAAAAATTGTTTAAACTTTTTTCAATTTTACCCCCGTGGGATATATATTCTACCCACACACATTTGGAACTCTCCTGGGGTACCCTCACACATATTATTCCCTCATTTAGTGGATATTTTCACAAAAAAGTGAAATTTTCAAAAGTCCAGAAAATTGGCTGAAAACGACTAAAGATCAAGGATTCATTGTGCGAATTGCTCTGGAACTGAAATCGGAACGCTCACTGACATTTCCCCTTTCTGAAAGTCTGATAAACGCCGGAAAAATGACTAAGTCAAAAAAAAATTTTTTTTAAACTTTTTTCAATTTTACCCCCGTGGGATATATATTCTACCCACAAACAATTGGAACTCTCCTGGGGTACCCTCACACATATTATTCCCTCATTTAGTGGATATTTTCACAAAAAAGTGAAAGTTTCAAAAATCCAGAAAATTGGCTGAAAACGACTAAATATCAAGGATTCATTGTGCGAATTGCTCTGGAACTGAAATCGGAACACTCACTGACATTTCTCCTATCTGAAAGTCTGATAAACGCTGGAAAAATGACTAAGTCCAAAAAAAAATTTGTTCAACTTTTTTTCAATTTTACCCCCGTGGGATATATATTCTACCCACAAACATTTGGATCTCTTCTGGGGAACCCTCACACATATTATTCCCTCATTTAGTGGATATTTTCACAAAAAATTGAAATTTTCAAAAAATCCAGAAAATTGGCTGAAAACGAGTAAATATCAAATACTCATTGGGCGAATCGCTCTGGAACTGAAATCGGAACGCTCACTGACATTTGCCCTATCTGAAAGTCTGATAAACGCCGGAAAAATGACTAAGTCCAAGAAAAAAATTTTTTTTTCAACTTTATTCAATTTTACCCCCGTGGGATATATATTCTACCCACACACATTTGGAACTCTCCTGGGGTACCCTCACACATATAATTCCCTCATTTAGTGGATATTTTCACAAAAAATTGAAATTTTCAAAAATCTAGAAAATTGGCTGAAAACGACTAAATATCAAGGATTCATTGGGCGAATTGCTCTGGAACTGAAATCGGAACGCTCACTGACATTTCCCCTATCTGAAAGTCTGATAAACACCGGAAAAATGACTAAGTCCAAAAAAACATTTGTTCAACTTTTTTCAATTTTACCCCCGTGGGATATATATTCTACTCACACACATTTGGAACTCTCCTGGGGTACCCTCACACATATTATTCCCTCATTTAGTGGATATTTTCACAAAAAAGTGAAATTTTCAAAAATCCAGAAAAATGGCTGAAAACGACTAAATATCAAGGATTCATTGTGCGAATTGCTCTGGAACTGAAATCGGAACGCTCACTGACATTTCCCCTATCTCAAAGTCTGATAAACGCCGGAAAAATGACTAAGTCCAAAAAAAATTTTTTTTCAACTTTTTTCAATTTTACCCCCGTGGGATATATATTCTACCCACAAACAATTGGAACTCTCCTGGGGTACCCTCACACATATTATTCCCTCATTTAGTGGATATTTTCACAAAAAAAGTGAAAGTTTCAAAAATCCAGAAAATTGGCTGAAAACGACTAAATATCAAGGATTCATTGTGCGAATTGCTCTGGAACTGAAATCGGAACGCTCACTGACATTTGCCCTATCTGAAAGTCTGATAAACGCTGGAAAAATGAATAAGTCCAAGAAAAAAATTGTTTCAACTTTTTTCAATTTTACCCCCGTGGGATATATATTCTACCCACACACATTTGGAACTCTCCTGGGGTACCCTCACACATATTATTCCCTCATTTAGTGGATATTTTCACAAAAAAGTGAAATTTTCAAAAAATCCAGAAAATTGGCTGAAAACGACTAAATATCAAGGACTCATTGGGCGAATCGCTCTGGAACTGAAATAGGAATGCTCACTGACATTTCTCCTATTTGAAAGTCTGATAAACGCCAGAAAAATGACTAAGTCCAAAAAAATTTTTTTTTCAACTTTATTCAATTTTACCCCCGTGGGATATATATTCTACCCACACACATTTGGAGCTCTCCTGGGGTACCCTCACACATATTATTCCCTCATTTAGTGGATATTTTCACAAAAAAGTGAAATTTTTAAAAATCCAGAAAATTGGCTGAAAACAAGTAAATATCAAGGACTCATTGGGCTAATCGCTCTGGAACTGAAATCGGAACGCTCACTGACATTTCCCCTATCTGAAAGTCTGATAAACGCCGGAAAAATGACTAAGTCCAAAAAAAAATTTTTTTCAACTTTTTTCAATTTTACCCCCGTGGGATATATATTCTACCCACACACATTTGAAACTCTCCTGGGGTACCCTCACACATATTATTCCCTCATTTAGTGGATATTTTCACAAAAAAGTGACATTTTCAAAAAATCCAGAAAATTGGCTGAAAACGACTAAACTTCAAGGACTCATTGGGCAAATCGCTCTGGAACTGAAATCGGAACGCTCACTGACATTTCCCCTATCTGAAAGTCTGATAAACGCCGGAAAAATGACTAAGTCCAAAAAAAACATTTTTTAAATTTTACCCCCGTGGTTTATGTATTCTACCCACACACATTTGGAACTCTCCTGGGGTACCCTCACACATATTATTCCCTCATTTAGTGGATTTTTTCACAAAAAAGTAAAATTTTCAAAAATCCAGAAAAATGGCTGAAAACGACTAAATATCAAGGACTCATTGGGCGAATCGCTCTGGAACTGAAATCGGAACGCTCGCTGACATTTCCCCTATCTGAAAGTCTGATAAACGCCAGAAAAATGGCTAAGTCCAAGAAAAATTTTTTTTCAACTTTTTCCAAATTTACCCCCGTGGGATATATATTCTACCCACACACATTTGGAACTCTCCTGGGGTACCCTCACACATATTATTCCCTCATTTAGTGGATATTTTCACAAAAAAGTGTAATTTTCAAAGATCCAGAAAATTGGCTGAAAACGACTAATAATCAAGGACTCAGTGGGCGAATAGCTCTGGAACAGAAATAGGAACGCTCACTGACATTTCCCCTATCTGAAAGTCTGATAAATGCCGGAAAAATGACTAAGTCCAAGAAAAAAATTTTTTCAACTTTTTTCAATTTTACCCCCGTGGGATATATATTCTACCCACACACATTTGGAACTCTCCTGGGGTACCCTCACACATATTATTCCCTCATTTAGTGGATATTTTCACAAAAAAAGTGAAATTTTCAAAAATCCAGAAAATTGGCTGAAAACGACTAAATATCAAGGACTCATTGGGCGAATGGCTCTGGAACTGAAATCGGAATGCTCACTGACATTTCCCCTATCTGAAAGTCTGATAAACGCCAGAAAAATGACTAAGTCCAAAAAAAAATTTTTTTCAACTTTTTTCAATTTTACCCCGTGGGATATATATTCTACCCATACACATTTGGAACTCTCCTGGGGTACCCTCACACATATTATTCCCTCATTTAGTGGATATTTTCACAAAAAAGTGAAATTTTCAAAAATCCAGAAAATTGGCTGAAAACGACTAAATATCAAGGACTCATTGGGCGAATGGCTCTGGAACTGAAATCAGAATGCTCACTGACATTTCCCCTATCTGAAAGTCTGATAAACGCCAGAAAAATGACTAAGTCCAAAAAAAAAATTTTTTTCAACTTTTTTCAATTTTACCCCGTGGGATATATATTCTACCCATACACATTTGGAACTCTCCTGGGGTACCCTCACACATATTATTCCCTCATTTAGTGGATATTTTCACAAAAAAGTGAAATTTTCAAAAATCCAGAAAATTGGCTGAAAACGACTAAATATCAAGGACTCATTGGGCGAATGGCTCTGGAACTGAAATCGGAACGCTCACTGACATTTCCCCTATCTGAAAGTCTGATAAACGCCGGAAAAATTACTAAGTCCAAGAAAAAAAATTTTTTCAACTTTTTTCAATTTTACCCCCGTGGGATATATATTCTACCCACACACATTTGGAACTCTCCTGGGGTACCCTCACACATATTATTCCCTCATTTAGTGGATATTTTCACAAAAAAGTGAAATTTTCAAAAATCCAGAAAATTGGCTGAAAACGACTAAATATCAAGGACTCATTGGGCGAATGGCTCTGGAACTGAAATCGGAACGCTCACTGACATTTCCCCTATCTGAAAGTCTGATAAACGCCGGAAAAATTACTAAGTCCAAGAAAAAAAATTTTTTCAACTTTTTTCAATTTTACCCCCGTGGGATATATATTCTACCCACACACATTTGGAACTCTCCTGGGGTACCCTCACACATATTATTCCCTCATTTAGTGGATATTTTCACAAAAAAGTGAAATTTTCAAAAATCCAGAAAATTGGCTGAAAACGACTAAATATCAAGGACTCATTGGGCGAATTGCTTTGGAACTGAAATCGGAATGCTCACTGACATTTCCCCTATCTGAAAGTCTGATAAACGCCGGAAAAATTACTAAGTCCAAGAAAAAAAATTTTTAAACTTTTTTCAATTTTACCCCCGTGGGATATATATTCTACCCACACACATTTGGAACTCTCCTGGGGTACCGTCACACATATTATTCCATCATTTAGTGGATATTTTCACAAAAAAGGGAAATTTTCAAAAATCCAGAAAATTGGCTGAAAACGACTAAATATCAAGGACTCATTGGGCGAATCGCTCTGGAACTGAAATCGGAATGCTCACTGACATTTCCCCTATCTGAAAGTCTGATAAATGCCGGAAAAATGACTAAGTCTAAAAAAATATATTATTTAAACTTTTTTCAATTTTACCCCCGTGGGATATATATTCTACCCACACACATTTGGAACTCTCCTGGGGTACCCTCACACATATTATTCCCTCATTTAGTGGATATTTTCACAAAAAAGTGAAATTTTCAAAAATCCAGAAAATTTTACTGAAAACGACTAAATATCAAGGACTCATTGGGCGAATCGCTCTGGAACTGAAATCGGTACGCTCACTGACATTTCCCCTATCTGAAAGTCTGATAAACGCAGGAAAAATGACTAAGTCCAAAAAAAAATTTTTTTCATCTTTTTTCAATTTTACCCCCATGGGATACATGTTCTACCCATACACATTTGGAACTCTCCTGGGGTACCCTCACACATATTATTCCCTCATTTAGTGGATATTTTCACAAAAAAGTGAAATTTTCAAAAATCCAGAAAATTTTACTGAAAACGACTAAATATCAAGGACTCATTGGGCGAATCGCTCTGGAACTGAAATCGGTACGCTCACTGACATTTCCCCTATCTGAAAGTCTGATAAACGCAGGAAAAATGACTAAGTCCAAAAAAAAATTTTTTTCATCTTTTTTCAATTTTACCCCCATGGGATACATGTTCTACCCATACACATTTGGAACTCTCCTGGGGTACCCTCACACATATTATTCCCTCATTTAGTGGATATTTTCACAAAAAAGTGAAATTTTCAAAAATCCAGAAAATTGGCTGAAAACGACTAAATATCAAGGACTCATTGGGCAAATGGCTCTGGTACTGAAATCGGAACGCTCACTGACATTTCCCCTATCTGAAAGTCTGATAAACGCCAGAAAAATGACTAAGTCCAAAAAAAAATTTTTTTCAACTTTTTTCAATTTTACCCCGTGGGATATATATTCTACCCATACACATTTGGAACTCTCCTGGGGTACCCTCACACTTATTATTCCCTCATTTAGTTGATATTTTCACAAAAAAGTGAAATTTTCAAAGATCCAGAAAATTGGCTGAAAACGACTAAATATCAAGGACTCATTGGGCGAATGGCTCTGGAACGGAAATCGGAATGCTCACTGACATTTCCCCTATCTGAAAGTCTGATAAACGCCGGAAAAATGACTAAGTCCAAGAAAAAATTTTTTTCAACTTTTTTCAATTTTACCCCCGTGGGATATATATTCTACCCACACACATTTGGAACTCTCCTGGGGTACCCTCACACATATTATTCCCTCATTTAGTGGATATTTTCACAAAAAAGTGAAATTTTCAAAAATCCAGAAAATTTTACTGAAAACGACTAAATATCAAGGACTCATTGGGCGAATCGCTCTGGAACTGAAATCGGTACGCTCACTGACATTTCCCCTATCTGAAAGTCTGATAAACGCAGGAAAAATGACTAAGTCCAAAAAAAAATTTTTTTCATCTTTTTTCAATTTTACCCCCATGGGATACATGTTCTACCCATACACATTTGGAACTCTCCTGGGGTACCCTCACACATATTATTCCCTCATTTAGTGGATATTTTCACAAAAAAGTGAAATTTTGAAAAATCCAGAAAATTGGCTGAAAACGACTAAATATCAAGGACTCATTGGGCGAATGGCTCTGGAACTGAAATCGGAACACTCACTGACATTTCCCCTATATGAAAGTCTGATAAATGCCAGAAAAATGACTAAGTCCAAAAAAAAATTTTTTTCAACTTTTTTCAATTTTACCCCGTGGGATATATATTCTACCCATACACATTTGGAACTCTCCTGGGGTACCCTCACACATATTATTCCCTCATTTAGTGGATATTTTCACAAAAAAGTGAAATTTTCAAAAATCCAGACAATTGGCTGAAAACGACTAAATATCAAGGACTCATTGGGCGAATGGCTCTGGAACTGAAATCGGAACGCTCACTGACATTTCCCCTATCTGAAAGTCTGATAAACGCCAGAAAAATGACTAAGTCCAAAAAAAAATTTTTTTCAACTTTTTTCAGTTTTACCCCGTGGGATATATATTATACCCATACACATTTGGAACTCTCCTGGGGTACCCTCACACATATTATTCCCTCATTTAGTGGATATTTTCACAAAAAAGTGAAATTTTCAAAGATCCAGAAAATTGGCTGAAAACGACTAAATATCAAGGACTCATTGGGCAAATGGCTCTGGAACTGAAATCGGACAGCTCACTGACATTTCCCCTATCTGAAAGTCTGATAAACGCCAGAAAAATGACTAAGTCCAAAAAAAAATTTTTTTCAACTTTTTTCAATTTTACCCCGTGGGATATATATTCTACCCATACACATTTGGAACTCTCCTGGGGTACCCTCACACTTATTATTCCCTCATTTAGTTGATATTTTCACAAAAAAGTGAAATTTTCAAAGATCCGCAAAATTTTACTGAAAACGACTAAATATCAAGGACTCATTGGGCGAATCGCTCTGGAACTGAAATCGGAATGCTCACTGACATTTGCCTTTTCTGAAAGTCTGATAAACGCCAGAAAAATGACTAAGTCCAAAAAAAAAAATGTTTTCAACTTTTTTCAATTTTCCCCTAGTGGGATATATATTCTACCCACACACATTTGGAACTCTCCTGGGGTACCCTCACACATATTATTCCATCATTTAGTGGATATTTTCACAAAAAAGTGAAATTTTCAAAAATCCAGAAAATTGGCTGAAAATGACTAAATATCAAAGACTCATTGGGCAAATCGCTCTGGAACTGAAATTGGAACGCTAACTGACACTTCCCCTATCTGAAAGTCTGATAAACGCCAGAAAAATGACTAAGTCCAAAAAAAAAAATTTTTCAACTTTTTTCAATTTTACCCCCGTGGGATATATATTCTACCCACACACATTTGGAACTCTCCTGGGGTACCCTCACACATATTATTCCCTCATTTAGTGGATATTTTCACAAAAAAGTGAAATTTTCAAAAATCAAAAATATTGGCTGAAAACGACTAAATATCAAGGACTCATTGGGCGAATTGCTCTGGAACTGAAATCGGAATGCTCACTGACATTTGCCTTTTCTGAAAGTCTGATAAACGCCGGAAAAATGACTAAGTCCAAAAAAAATTTTTTTAAACTTTTTTCAATTTTACCCCCGTGGGATATATATTCTAACCACACACATTTGGAACTCTCCTGGGGTACCCTCACACATATTATTCCCTCATTTAGTGGATATTTTCACAAAAAAGTGAAAGTTTCAAAAATCCAGAAAATTGGCTGAAAACGACTAAATATCAAGGACTCATTGGGTGAATCGCTCTGGAACTGAAATCGGTACGCTCACTGACATTTCCCCTATCTGAAAGTCTGATAAACGCCGGAAAAATGACTAAGTCCAAGAAAAAAAATTTTTCAACTTTTTTCAATTTTACCCCCGTGGGATATATATTCTACCCACACACATTTATAACTCTCCTGGGGTACCCTCACACATATTATTCCCTCATTTAGTGGATATTTTCACAAAAAAGTGAAATTTTCAAAAATCCAGAAAATTTTACTGAAAACGACTAAATATCAAGGACTCATTGGGCGAATCGCTCTGGAACTGAAATCGGAATGCTCACTGACATTTGCCTTTCCTGAAAGTCTGATAAACGCCAGAAAAATGACTAAGTCCAAAAAAAAATATGTTTTCAACTTTTTTCAACTTTCCCCTAGTGGGATATATATTCTACCCACACACATTTGGAACTCTCCTGGGGTACCCTCACACATATTATTCCCTCATTTAGTGGATATTTTCACAAAAAAGTGAAATTTTCAAAAATCAAAAATATTGGCTGAAAACGACTAAATATCAAGGACTCATTGGGCGAATTGCTCTGGAACTGAAATTGGAATGCTCACTGACATTTGCCTTTTCTGAAAGTCTGATAAACGCCGGAAAAATGACTAAGTCCAAGAAAAAAAATTTTTCAACTTTTTTCAATTTTACCCCCGTGGGATATATATTCTACCCACACACATTTGGAACTCTCCTGGTGTACCGTCACACATATTATTCCATCATTTAGTGGATATTTTCACAAAAAAGGGAAATTTTCAAAAATCCAGAAAATTGGCTGAAAACGACTAAATATCAAGGACTCATTGGGCGAATCGCTCTGGAACTGAAATCGGAATGCTCACTGACATTTCCCCTAACTGAAAGTCTGATAAATGCCGGAAAAATGACTAAGTCTAAAAAAATATGTTATTTCAACTTTTTTCAATTTTACCCCCGTGGGATATATATTCTACCCACACACATTTGGAACTCTCCTGGGGTACCGTCACACATATTATTCCCTCATTTAGTGGATATTTTCATAAAAAAGTGAAATTTTAAAAAATAAAGAAAATTGGCTGAAAACGACTAAATATCAAGGGCTCATTGGGCGAATTGCTCTGGAACTGAAATCGGAACGCTCCCTGACATTTCCCCTATCTGAAAGTCTGATAAACGCCGGAAAAATGACTAAGTCCAAAAAAAATTTGTTCAACTTTTTTCAATTTTACCCCCGTGGGATATATATTCTACCCACACACATTTGGATCTCTCCTGGGGTACCCTCACACATATTATTCCCTCATTTAGTGGATATTTTCACAAAAAAATGACATTTTCAAAAATCCAGAAAACTGGCTGAAAACGACTAAATATCAAGGACTCATTGGGCGAATCGCTCTGGAACTGAAATCAGAACGCTCACTGACATTTGCCCTATCTGAAAGTCTGATAAACGGCGGAAAAATGACTAAGTCCAAAAAAAAAATTTTTTCAACTTTTTTCAATTTTACCCCCGTGGGATATATATTCTACCCACACACATTTGGAACTCTCCTGGGGTACCCTCACACATATTATTCCCTCGTTTAGTGGATATTTTCACAAAAAATTGAAAGTTTCAAAAATCCAGAAAATTGGCTGAAAACGACTAAATATCAAGGATTCATTGGGCGAATTGCTCTGGAACTGAAATCGGAACGCTCACTGACATTTCCCCTATCTGAAAGTCTGATAAACGCCGGAAAAATGACTAAGTCCAAAAAAACATTTGTTCAACTTTTTTCAATTTTACCCCCGTGGGATATATATTCTACTCACACACATTTGGAACTCTCCTGGGGTACCCTCACACATATTATTCCCTCATTTAGTGGATATTTTCACAAAAAAGTGAAATTTTCAAAAATCCAGAAAATTGGCTGAAAACGACTAAATATCAAGGATTCATTGTGCGAATTGCTCTGGAACTGAAATCGGAACGCTCACTGACATTTACCCTATCTGAAAGTCTGATAAACGCCGGAAAAATGACTAAGTCCAAGAAAAAAATTGTTTCAACTTTTTTCAATTTTACCCCCGTGGGATAAATATTCTACCCACACACATTTGGAACTCTCCTGGGGTACCCTCACACATATTATTCCCTCATTTAGTTGATATTTTCACAAAAAATTGAAAGTTTCAAAAATCCAGAAAATTGGCTGAAAACGACTAAATATCAAGGATTCATTGTGCGAATTGCTCTGGAACTGAAATCGGAACGCTCACTGACATTTCTCCTATCTGAAAGTCTGTTAAACGCCGGAAAAATGACTAAGTCCAAAAAAAAATTTGTTCAACTTTTTTCAATTTTACCCCCGTGGGATATATATTCTACCCACACACATTTGGATCTCTCCTGGGGTACCCTCACACATATTATTCCCTCATTTAGTGGATATTTTCACAAAAAAGTGAAATTTTCAAAAAATCCAGAAAATTGGCTGAAAACGACTAAATATCAAGGATTCATTGGGCAAATTGCTCTGGAACTGAAATCGGAATGCTCACTGACATTTCCCCTATCTGAAAGTATGATAAACGCCGGAAAAATGACTAAGTCCAAAAAAAAATTTGTTCAACTTTTTTTCAATTTTACCCCCATGGGATACATGTTCTACCCATACACATTTGGAACTCTCCTGGGGTACCCTCACACATATTATTCCCTCATTTAGTGGATATTTTCACAAAAAAGTGAAATTTTCAAAAATCCAGAAAATTGGCTGAAAACGACTAAATATCAAGGACTCATTGGGCGAATCGCTCTGGAACTGAAATCGGAATGCTCACTGACATTTGCCTTTTCTGAAAGTCTGATAAACGCCAGAAAAATGACTAAGTCCAAAAAAAAAAATGTTTTCAACTTTTTTCAATTTTCCCCTAGTGGGATATATATTCTACCCACACACATTTGGAACTCTCCTGGGGTACCCTCACACATATTATTCCATCATTTAGTGGATATTTTCACAAAAAAGTGAAATTTTCAAAAATCCAGAAAATTGGCTGAAAATGACTAAATATCAAGGACTCATTGGGCAAATCGCTCTGGAACTGAAATTGGAATGCTAACTGACATTTCCCCTATCTGAAAGTCTGATAAACGCCAGAAAAATGACTAAGTCCAAAAAAAAAATTTTTCAACTTTTTTCAATTTTACCCCCGTGGGATATATATTCTACCCACACACATTTGGAACTCTCCTGGGGTACCCTCACACATATTATTCCATCATTTAGTGGATATTTTCACAAAAAAGTGAAATTTTCAAAAATCCAGAAAATTGGCTGAAAATGACTAAATATCAAGGACTCATTGGGCAAATCGCTCTGGAACTGAAATTGGAATGCTAACTGACATTTCCCCTATCTGAAAGTCTGATAAACGCCAGAAAAATGACTAAGTCCAAAAAAAAAATTTTTCAACTTTTTTCAATTTTACCCCCGTGGGATATATATTCTACCCACACACATTTGGAACTCTCCTGGGGTACCCTCACACATATTATTCCCTCATTTAGTGGATATTTTCACAAAAAAGTGAAATTTTCAAAAATCAAAAATATTGGTTGAAAACGACTAAATATCAAGGACTCATTGGGCGAATTGCTCTGGAACTGAAACCGGAATGCTCACTGACATTTGCCTTTTCTGAAAGTCTGATAAACGCCGGAAAAATGACTAAGTCCAAAAAAAATTTTTTTAAACTTTTTTCAATTTTACCCCCGTGGGATATATATTCTAACCACACACATTTGGACCTCTCCTGGGGTACCCTCACACATATTATTCCCTCATTTAGTGGATATTTTCACAAAAAAGTGAAAGTTTCAAAAATCCAGAAAATTGGCTGAAAACGACTAAATATCAAGGACTCATTGGGCGAATCGCTCTGGAACTGAAATCGGAATGCTCACTGACATTTGCCTTTCCTGAAAGTCTGATAAACGCCGGAAAAATGACTAAGTCCAAAAAAATTTTTTTTAAACTTTTTTCAATTTTACCCCCGTGGGATATATATTCTACCCACACACATTTGGAACTCTCCTGGGGTACCGTCACACATATTATTCCATCATTTAGTGGATATTTTCACAAAAAAGGGAAATTTTCAAAAATCCAGAAAATTGGCTGAAAACGACTAAATATCAAGGACTCATTGGGCGAATCGCTCTGGAACTGAAATCGGAACGCTCACTGACATTTCCCCTATCTGAAAGTCTGATAAATGCCGGAAAAATGACTAAGTCTAAAAAAAAATATTATTTCAACTTTTTTCAATTTTACCCCCGTGGGATATATATTCTGCCCACACACATTTGGAACTCTCCTGGGGTACCCTCACACATATTATTCCCTCATTTAGTGGATATTTTCACAAAAAAGTGAAATTTTCAAAAATCCAGAAAATTTTACTGAAAACGACTAAATATCAAGGACTCATTGGGCGAATCGCTCTGGAACTGAAATCGGTACGCTCAGTGACATTTCCCCTATCTGAAAGTCTGATAAACGCCGGAAAAATGACTAAGTCCAAAAAAAAATTTTTTTCATCTTTTTTCAATTTTACCCCCATGGGATACATGTTCTACCCATACACATTTGGAACTCTCCTGGGGTACCCTCACACATATTATTCCCTCATTTAGTGGATATTTTCACAAAAAAGTGAAATTTTCAAAAATCCAGAAAATTGGCTGAAAACGACTAAATATCAAGGACTCATTGGGCGAATCGCTCTGGAACTGAAATCGGAATGCTCACTGACATTTGCCTTTTCTGAAAGTCTGATAAACGCCAGAAAAATGACTAAGTCCAAAAAAAAAAATGTTTTCAACTTTTTTCAATTTTCCCCTAGTGGGATATATATTCTACCCACACACATTTGGAACTCTCCTGGGGTACCCTCACACATATTATTCCATCATTTAGTGGATATTTTCACAAAAAAGTGAAATTTTCAAAAATCCAGAAAATTGGCTGAAAATGACTAAATATCAAGGACTCATTGGGCAAATCGCTCTGGAACTGAAATTGGAACGCTAACTGACATTTCCCCTATCTGAAAGTCTGATAAACGCCAGAAAAATGACTAAGTCCAAAAAAAAAAATTTTTCAACTTTTTTCAATTTTACCCCCGTGGGATATATATTCTACCCACACACATTTGGAACTCTCCTGGGGTACCCTCACACATATTATTCCCTCATTTAGTGGATATTTTCACAAAAAAGTGAAATTTTCAAAAATCAAAAATATTGGCTGAAAACGACTAAATATCAAGGACTCATTGGGCGAATTGCTCTGGAACTGAAATCGGAATGCTCACTGACATTTGCCTTTTCTGAAAGTCTGATAAACGCCGGAAAAATGACTAAGTCCAAAAAAAATTTTTTTAAACTTTTTTCAATTTTACCCCCGTGGGATACATGTTCTACCCATACACATTTGGAACTCTCCTGGGGTACCCTCACACATATTATTCCCTCATTTAGTGGATATTTTCACAAAAAAGTGAAATTTTCAAAAATCCAGAAAATTTTACTGAAAACGACTAAATATCAAGGACTCATTGGGCGAATCGCTCTGGAACTGAAATCGGTATGCTCACTGACATTTCCCCTATCTGAAAGTCTGATAAATGCCGGAAAAATGACTAAGTCCAAAAAAAATTTTTTTTTCATCTTTTTTCAATTTTACCCCCATGGGATACATGTTCTACCCATACACATTTGGAACTCTCCTGGGGTACCCTCACACATATTATTCCCTCATTTAGTGGATATTTTCACAAAAAAGTGAAATTTTCAAAAATCCAGAAAATTGGCTGAAAACGACTAAATATCAAGGACTCATTGGGCGAATCGCTCTGGAACTGAAATCGGAATGCTCACTGACATTTGCCTTTCCTGAAAGTCTGATAAACGCCAGAAAAATGACTAAGTCCAAAAAAAAATATGTTTTCAACTTTTTTCAACTTTCCCCTAGTGGGATATATATTCTACCCACACACATTTGGAACTCTCCTGGGGTACCCTCACACATATTATTCCCTCATTTAGTGGATATTTTCACAAAAAAGTGAAATTTTCAAAAATCAAAAATATTGGCTGAAAACGACTAAATATCAAGGACTCATTGGGCGAATTGCTCTGGAACTGAAATCGGAATGCTCACTGACATTTGCCTTTTCTGAAAGTCTGATAAACGCCGGAAAAATGACTAAGTCCAAGAAAAAAAATTTTTCAACTTTTTTCAATTTTACCCCCGTGGGATATATATTCTACCCACACACATTTGGAACTCTCCTGGTGTACCGTCACACATATTATTCCATCATTTAGTGGATATTTTCACAAAAAAGGGAAATTTTCAAAAATCCAGAAAATTGGCTGAAAACGACTAAATATCAAGGACTCATTGGGCGAACGCTCTGGAACTGAAATCGGAATGCTCACTGACATTTCCCCTAACTGAAAGTCTGATAAATGCCGGAAAAATGACTAAGTCTAAAAAAATATATTATTTCAACTTTTTTCAATTTTACCCCCGTGGGATATATATTCTACCCACACACATTTGGAACTCTCCTGGGGTACCCTCACACATATTATTCCCTCATTTAGTGGATATTTTCACAAAAAAGTGAAATTTTCAAAAATCCAGAAAATTGGCTGAAAACGACTAAATATCAAGGATTCATTGTGCGAATTGCTCTGGAACTGAAATCGGAACGCTCACTGACATTTACCCTATCTGAAAGTCTGATAAACGCCGGAAAAATGACTAAGTCCAAGAAAAAAATTGTTTCAACTTTTTTCAATTTTACCCCCGTGGGATAAATATTCTACCCACACACATTTGGAACTCTCCTGGGGTACCCTCACACATATTATTCCCTCATTTAGTTGATATTTTCACAAAAAATTGAAAGTTTCAAAAATCCAGAAAATTGGCTGAAAACGACTAAATATCAAGGATTCATTGTGCGAATTGCTCTGGAACTGAAATCGGAACGCTCACTGACATTTCTCCTATCTGAAAGTCTGTTAAACGCCGGAAAAATGACTAAGTCCAAAAAAAAATTTGTTCAACTTTTTTCAATTTTACCCCCGTGGGATATATATTCTACCCACACACATTTGGATCTCTCCTGGGGTACCCTCACACATATTATTCCCTCATTTAGTGGATATTTTCACAAAAAAGTGAAATTTTCAAAAAATCCAGAAAATTGGCTGAAAACGACTAAATATCAAGGATTCATTGGGCAAATTGCTCTGGAACTGAAATCGGAATGCTCACTGACATTTCCCCTATCTGAAAGTATGATAAACGCCGGAAAAATGACTAAGTCCAAAAAAAAATTTGTTCAACTTTTTTTCAATTTTACCCCCATGGGATACATGTTCTACCCATACACATTTGGAACTCTCCTGGGGTACCCTCACACATATTATTCCCTCATTTAGTGGATATTTTCACAAAAAAGTGAAATTTTCAAAAATCCAGAAAATTGGCTGAAAACGATTAAATATCAAGGACTCATTGGGCGAATCGCTCTGGAACTGAAATCGGAATGCTCACTGACATTTGCCTTTTCTGAAAGTCTGATAAACGCCAGAAAAATGACTAAGTCCAAAAAAAAAAATGTTTTCAACTTTTTTCAATTTTCCCCTAGTGGGATATATATTCTACCCACACACATTTGGAACTCTCCTGGGGTACCCTCACACATATTATTCCATCATTTAGTGGATATTTTCACAAAAAAGTGAAATTTTCAAAAATCCAGAAAATTGGCTGAAAATGACTAAATATCAAGGACTCATTGGGCAAATCGCTCTGGAACTGAAATTGGAATGCTAACTGACATTTCCCCTATCTGAAAGTCTGATAAACGCCAGAAAAATGACTAAGTCCAAAAAAAAAATTTTTCAACTTTTTTCAATTTTACCCCCGTGGGATATATATTCTACCCACACACATTTGGAACTCTCCTGGGGTACCCTCACACATATTATTCCATCATTTAGTGGATATTTTCACAAAAAAGTGAAATTTTCAAAAATCCAGAAAATTGGCTGAAAATGACTAAATATCAAGGACTCATTGGGCAAATCGCTCTGGAACTGAAATTGGAATGCTAACTGACATTTCCCCTATCTGAAAGTCTGATAAACGCCAGAAAAATGACTAAGTCCAAAAAAAAAATTTTTCAACTTTTTTCAATTTTACCCCCGTGGGATATATATTCTACCCACACACATTTGGAACTCTCCTGGGGTACCCTCACACATATTATTCCCTCATTTAGTGGATATTTTCACAAAAAAGTGAAATTTTCAAAAATCAAAAATATTGGTTGAAAACGACTAAATATCAAGGACTCATTGGGCGAATTGCTCTGGAACTGAAACCGGAATGCTCACTGACATTTGCCTTTTCTGAAAGTCTGATAAACGCCGGAAAAATGACTAAGTCCAAAAAAAATTTTTTTAAACTTTTTTCAATTTTACCCCCGTGGGATATATATTCTAACCACACACATTTGGACCTCTCCTGGGGTACCCTCACACATATTATTCCCTCATTTAGTGGATATTTTCACAAAAAAGTGAAAGTTTCAAAAATCCAGAAAATTGGCTGAAAACGACTAAATATCAAGGACTCATTGGGCGAATCGCTCTGGAACTGAAATCGGAATGCTCACTGACATTTGCCTTTCCTGAAAGTCTGATAAACGCCGGAAAAATGACTAAGTCCAAAAAAATTTTTTTTAAACTTTTTTCAATTTTACCCCCGTGGGATATATATTCTACCCACACACATTTGGAACTCTCCTGGGGTACCGTCACACATATTATTCCATCATTTAGTGGATATTTTCACAAAAAAGGGAAATTTTCAAAAATCCAGAAAATTGGCTGAAAACGACTAAATATCAAGGACTCATTGGGCGAATCGCTCTGGAACTGAAATCGGAACGCTCACTGACATTTCCCCTATCTGAAAGTCTGATAAATGCCGGAAAAATGACTAAGTCTAAAAAAAAATATTATTTCAACTTTTTTCAATTTTACCCCCGTGGGATATATATTCTGCCCACACACATTTGGAACTCTCCTGGGGTACCCTCACACATATTATTCCCTCATTTAGTGGATATTTTCACAAAAAAGTGAAATTTTCAAAAATCCAGAAAATTTTACTGAAAACGACTAAATATCAAGGACTCATTGGGCGAATCGCTCTGGAACTGAAATCGGTACGCTCAGTGACATTTCCCCTATCTGAAAGTCTGATAAACGCCGGAAAAATGACTAAGTCCAAAAAAAAATTTTTTTCATCTTTTTTCAATTTTACCCCCATGGGATACATGTTCTACCCATACACATTTGGAACTCTCCTGGGGTACCCTCACACATATTATTCCCTCATTTAGTGGATATTTTCACAAAAAAGTGAAATTTTCAAAAATCCAGAAAATTGGCTGAAAACGACTAAATATCAAGGACTCATTGGGCGAATCGCTCTGGAACTGAAATCGGAATGCTCACTGACATTTGCCTTTTCTGAAAGTCTGATAAACGCCAGAAAAATGACTAAGTCCAAAAAAAAAAATGTTTTCAACTTTTTTCAATTTTCCCCTAGTGGGATATATATTCTACCCACACACATTTGGAACTCTCCTGGGGTACCCTCACACATATTATTCCATCATTTAGTGGATATTTTCACAAAAAAGTGAAATTTTCAAAAATCCAGAAAATTGGCTGAAAATGACTAAATATCAAGGACTCATTGGGCAAATCGCTCTGGAACTGAAATTGGAACGCTAACTGACATTTCCCCTATCTGAAAGTCTGATAAACGCCAGAAAAATGACTAAGTCCAAAAAAAAAAATTTTTCAACTTTTTTCAATTTTACCCCCGTGGGATATATATTCTACCCACACACATTTGGAACTCTCCTGGGGTACCCTCACACATATTATTCCCTCATTTAGTGGATATTTTCACAAAAAAGTGAAATTTTCAAAAATCAAAAATATTGGCTGAAAACGACTAAATATCAAGGACTCATTGGGCGAATTGCTCTGGAACTGAAATCGGAATGCTCACTGACATTTGCCTTTTCTGAAAGTCTGATAAACGCCGGAAAAATGACTAAGTCCAAAAAAAATTTTTTTAAACTTTTTTCAATTTTACCCCCGTGGGATATATATTCTAACCACACACATTTGGAACTCTCCTGGGGTACCCTCACACATATTATTCCCTCATTTAGTGGATATTTTCACAAAAAAGTGAAAGTTTCAAAAATCCAGATAATTGGCTGAAAACGACTAAATATCAAGGACTCATTGGGTGAATCGCTCTGGAACTGAAATCGGTACGCTCACTGACATTTCCCCTATCTGAAAGTCTGATAAACGCCGGAAAAATGACTAAGTCCAAGAAAAAAAATTTTTCAACTTTTTTCAATTTTACCCCCGTGGGATATATATTCTACCCACACACATTTATAACTCTCCTGGGGTACCCTCACACATATTATTCCCTCATTTAGTGGATATTTTCACAAAAAAGTGAAATTTTCAAAAATCCAGAAAATTTTACTGAAAACGACTAAATATCAAGGACTCATTGGGCGAATCGCTCTGGAACTGAAATCGGTATGCTCACTGACATTTCCCCTATCTGAAAGTCTGATAAATGCCGGAAAAATGACTAAGTCCAAAAAAAATTTTTTTTTCATCTTTTTTCAATTTTACCCCCATGGGATACATGTTCTACCCATACACATTTGGAACTCTCCTGGGGTACCCTCACACATATTATTCCCTCATTTAGTGGATATTTTCACAAAAAAGTGAAATTTTCAAAAATCCAGAAAATTGGCTGAAAACGACTAAATATCAAGGACTCATTGGGCGAATCGCTCTGGAACTGAAATCGGAATGCTCACTGACATTTGCCTTTCCTGAAAGTCTGATAAACGCCAGAAAAATGACTAAGTCCAAAAAAAAATATGTTTTCAACTTTTTTCAACTTTCCCCTAGTGGGATATATATTCTACCCACACACATTTGGAACTCTCCTGGGGTACCCTCACACATATTATTCCCTCATTTAGTGGATATTTTCACAAAAAAGTGAAATTTTCAAAAATCAAAAATATTGGCTGAAAACGACTAAATATCAAGGACTCATTGGGCGAATTGCTCTGGAACTGAAATCGGAATGCTCACTGACATTTGCCTTTTCTGAAAGTCTGATAAACGCCGGAAAAATGACTAAGTCCAAGAAAAAAAATTTTTCAACTTTTTTCAATTTTACCCCCGTGGGATATATATTCTACCCACACACATTTGGAACTCTCCTGGTGTACCGTCACACATATTATTCCATCATTTAGTGGATATTTTCACAAAAAAGGGAAATTTTCAAAAATCCAGAAAATTGGCTGAAAACGACTAAATATCAAGGACTCATTGGGCGAACGCTCTGGAACTGAAATCGGAATGCTCACTGACATTTCCCCTAACTGAAAGTCTGATAAATGCCGGAAAAATGACTAAGTCTAAAAAAATATATTATTTCAACTTTTTTCAATTTTACCCCCGTGGGATATATATTCTACCCACACACATTTGGAACTCTCCTGGGGTACCCTCACACATATTATTCCCTCATTTAGTGGATATTTTCACAAAAAAGTGAAATTTTCAAAAATCCAGAAAATTTTACTGAAAACGACTAAATATCAAGGACTCATTGGGCGAATCGCTCTGGAACTGAAATCGGTACGCTCACTGACATTTCCCCTATCTGAAAGTCTGATAAACGCCGGAAAAATGACTAAGTCCAAAAAAAAATTTTTTTCATCTTTTTTCAATTTTACCCCCATGGGATACATGTTCTACCCATACACATTTGGAACTCTCCTGGGCTACCCTCACACATATTATTCCCTCATTTAGTGGATATTTTCATAAAAAAGTGAAATTTTCAAAAATCCAGAAAATTGGCTGAAAACTACTAAATATCAAGGACTCATTGGGCAAATCGCTCTGGAACTGAAATCGGAAAGCTAACTGACATTTCCCCTATCTGAAACTCGGATAAACGCCGGAAAAATGACTAAGTCCAAAAAAAAATTGTTTTCAACTTTTTTCAATTTTACCCCCGTGGGATATATATTCTACCCACACACATTTGGAACTCTCCTGGGGTACCCTCACACATATTATTCCATCATTTAGTGAATATTGTCACAAAAAAGTGAAATTTTCAAAAATCCAGAAAATTGGCTGAAAACGACTAAATATCAAGGACTCATTGGGCGAATCGCTCTGGAACTGAAATCGGAATGCTCACTGACATTTCCCCTATCTGAAAGTCTGATAAATGCCGGAAAAATGACTAAGTCTAAAAAAATATATTATTTCAACTTTTTTCAATTTTACCCCCGTGGGATATATATTCTACCCACACACATTTGGAACTCTCCTGGGGTACCCTCACACATATTATTCCCTCATTTAGTGGATATTTTCACAAAAAAGTGAAATTTTCAAAAATCCAGAAAATTTTACTGAAAACGACTAAATATCAAGGACTCATTGGGCGAATCGCTCTGGAACTGAAATCGGTACGCTCACTGACATTTCCCCTATCTGAAAGTCTGATAAACGCCGGAAAAATGACTAAGTCCAAAAAAAAATTTTTTTCATCTTTTTTCAATTTTACCCCCATGGGATACATGTTCTACCCATACACATTTGGAACTCTCCTGGGGTACCCTCACACATATTATTCCCTCATTTAGTGGATATTTTCACAAAAAAGTGAAATTTTCAAAAATCCAGAAAATTGGCTGAAAACGACTAAATATCAAGGACTCATTGGGCAAATCGCTCTGGAACTGAAATTGGAACGCTAACTGACATTTCCCCTATCTGAAAGTCTGATAAATGCCGGAAAAATGACTAAGTTCAAAAAAAAAATTTTTTTCAACTTTTTTCAATTTTACCCCCGTGGGATATATATTCTACCCACACACATTTGGAACTCTCCTGGGGTACCCTCACACATATTATTCCCTCATTTAGTGGATATTTTCACAAAAAAGTGACATTTTCAAAAATCAAAAATATTGGCTGAAAACGACTAAATATCAAGGACTCATTGGGCGAATTGCTGTGGAACTGAAATCGGAATGCTCACTGACAATTGCCTTTTCTGAAAGTCTGATAAACGCCGGAAAAATGACTAAGTCCAAAAAAAATTTTTTTAAACTTTTTTCAATTTTACCCCCGTGGGATATATATTCTAACCACACACATTTGGAACTCTCCTGGGGTACCCTCACACATATTATTCCCTCATTTAGTGGATATTTTCACAAAAAAGTGAAATTTTCAAAAATCCAGAAAATTGTCTGAAAACGACTAAATATCAAGGAATCATTGGGCGAATCGCTCTGGAACTGAAATCGGAATGCTCACTGACATTTGCCTTTCCTGAAAGTCTGATAAACGCCGGAAAAATGACTAAGTCCAAAAAAAATTTTTTTAAACTTTTTTCAATTTTACCCCCGTGGGATATATATTCTAACCACACACATTTGGAACTCTCCTGGGGTACCCTCACACATATTATTCCCTCATTTAGTGGATATTTTCACAAAAAAGTGAAAGTTTCAAAAATCCAGAAAATTGGCTGAAAACGACTAAATATCAAGGACTCATTGGGTGAATCGCTCTGGAACTGAAATCGGTACGCTCACTGACATTTCCCCTATCTGAAAATCTGATAAACGCCGGAAAAATGACTAAGTCCAAGAAAAAAATGTTTTCAACTTTTTTCAATTTTACCCCCGTGGGATATATATTCTACCCACACACATTTGGAACTCTCCTGGGGTACCGTCACACATATTATTCCATCATTTAGTGGATATTTTCACAAAAAAGGGAAATTTTCAAAAATCCAGAAAATTGGCTGAAAACGACTAAATATCAAGGACTCATTGGGCGAATCGCTCTGGAACTGAAATCGGAACGCTCACTGACATTTCCCCTATCTGAAAGTCTGATAAATGCCGGAAAAATGACTAAGTCTAAAAAAAAATATTATTTCAACTTTTTTCAATTTTACCCCCGTGGGATATATATTCTGCCCACACACATTTGGAACTCTCCTGGGGTACCCTCACACATATTATTCCCTCATTTAGTGGATATTTTCACAAAAAAGTGAAATTTTCAAAAATCCAGAAAATTTTACTGAAAACGACTAAATATCAAGGACTCATTGGGCGAATCGCTCTGGAACTGAAATCGGTACGCTCAGTGACATTTCCCCTATCTGAAAGTCTGATAAACGCCGGAAAAATGACTAAGTCCAAAAAAAAATTTTTTTCATCTTTTTTCAATTTTACCCCCATGGGATACATGTTCTACCCATACACATTTGGAACTCTCCTGGGGTACCCTCACACATATTATTCCCTCATTTAGTGGATATTTTCACAAAAAAGTGAAATTTTCAAAAATCCAGAAAATTGGCTGAAAACGACTAAATATCAAGGACTCATTGGGCGAATCGCTCTGGAACTGAAATCGGAATGCTCACTGACATTTGCCTTTTCTGAAAGTCTGATAAACGCCAGAAAAATGACTAAGTCCAAAAAAAAAAATGTTTTCAACTTTTTTCAATTTTCCCCTAGTGGGATATATATTCTACCCACACACATTTGGAACTCTCCTGGGGTACCCTCACACATATTATTCCATCATTTAGTGGATATTTTCACAAAAAAGTGAAATTTTCAAAAATCCAGAAAATTGGCTGAAAATGACTAAATATCAAGGACTCATTGGGCAAATCGCTCTGGAACTGAAATTGGAACGCTAACTGACATTTCCCCTATCTGAAAGTCTGATAAACGCCAGAAAAATGACTAAGTCCAAAAAAAAAAATTTTTCAACTTTTTTCAATTTTACCCCCGTGGGATATATATTCTACCCACACACATTTGGAACTCTCCTGGGGTACCCTCACACATATTATTCCCTCATTTAGTGGATATTTTCACAAAAAAGTGAAATTTTCAAAAATCAAAAATATTGGCTGAAAACGACTAAATATCAAGGACTCATTGGGCGAATTGCTCTGGAACTGAAATCGGAATGCTCACTGACATTTGCCTTTTCTGAAAGTCTGATAAACGCCGGAAAAATGACTAAGTCCAAAAAAAATTTTTTTAAACTTTTTTCAATTTTACCCCCGTGGGATATATATTCTAACCACACACATTTGGAACTCTCCTGGGGTACCCTCACACATATTATTCCCTCATTTAGTGGATATTTTCACAAAAAAGTGAAAGTTTCAAAAATCCAGAAAATTGGCTGAAAACGACTAAATATCAAGGACTCATTGGGTGAATCGCTCTGGAACTGAAATCGGTACGCTCACTGACATTTCCCCTATCTGAAAGTCTGATAAACGCCGGAAAAATGACTAAGTCCAAGAAAAAAAATTTTTCAACTTTTTTCAATTTTACCCCCGTGGGATATATATTCTACCCACACACATTTATAACTCTCCTGGGGTACCCTCACACATATTATTCCCTCATTTAGTGGATATTTTCACAAAAAAGTGAAATTTTCAAAAATCCAGAAAATTTTACTGAAAACGACTAAATATCAAGGACTCATTGGGCGAATCGCTCTGGAACTGAAATCGGTATGCTCACTGACATTTCCCCTATCTGAAAGTCTGATAAATGCCGGAAAAATGACTAAGTCCAAAAAAAATTTTTTTTTCATCTTTTTTCAATTTTACCCCCATGGGATACATGTTCTACCCATACACATTTGGAACTCTCCTGGGGTACCCTCACACATATTATTCCCTCATTTAGTGGATATTTTCACAAAAAAGTGAAATTTTCAAAAATCCAGAAAATTGGCTGAAAACGACTAAATATCAAGGACTCATTGGGCGAATCGCTCTGGAACTGAAATCGGAATGCTCACTGACATTTGCCTTTCCTGAAAGTCTGATAAACGCCAGAAAAATGACTAAGTCCAAAAAAAAATATGTTTTCAACTTTTTTCAACTTTCCCCTAGTGGGATATATATTCTACCCACACACATTTGGAACTCTCCTGGGGTACCCTCACACATATTATTCCCTCATTTAGTGGATATTTTCACAAAAAAGTGAAATTTTCAAAAATCAAAAATATTGGCTGAAAACGACTAAATATCAAGGACTCATTGGGCGAATTGCTCTGGAACTGAAATCGGAATGCTCACTGACATTTGCCTTTTCTGAAAGTCTGATAAACGCCGGAAAAATGACTAAGTCCAAGAAAAAAAATTTTTCAACTTTTTTCAATTTTACCCCCGTGGGATATATATTCTACCCACACACATTTGGAACTCTCCTGGTGTACCGTCACACATATTATTCCATCATTTAGTGGATATTTTCACAAAAAAGGGAAATTTTCAAAAATCCAGAAAATTGGCTGAAAACGACTAAATATCAAGGACTCATTGGGCGAATCGCTCTGGAACTGAAATCGGAATGCTCACTGACATTTCCCCTAACTGAAAGTCTGATAAATGCCGGAAAAATGACTAAGTCTAAAAAAATATATTATTTCAACTTTTTTCAATTTTACCCCCGTGGGATATATATTCTACCCACACACATTTGGAACTCTCCTGGGGTACCCTCACACATATTATTCCCTCATTTAGTGGATATTTTCACAAAAAAGTGAAATTTTCAAAAATCCAGAAAATTTTACTGAAAACGACTAAATATCAAGGACTCATTGGGCGAATCGCTCTGGAACTGAAATCGGTACGCTCACTGACATTTCCCCTATCTGAAAGTCTGATAAACGCCGGAAAAATGACTAAGTCCAAAAAAAAAATTTTTTCATCTTTTTTCAATTTTACCCCCATGGGATACATGTTCTACCCATACACATTTGGAACTCTCCTGGGCTACCCTCACACATATTATTCCCTCATTTAGTGGATATTTTCATAAAAAAGTGAAATTTTCAAAAATCCAGAAAATTGGCTGAAAACTACTAAATATCAAGGACTCATTGGGCAAATCGCTCTGGAACTGAAATCGGAAAGCTAACTGACATTTCCCCTATCTGAAACTCGGATAAACGCCGGAAAAATGACTAAGTCCAAAAAAAAATTGTTTTCAACTTTTTTCAATTTTACCCCCGTGGGATATATATTCTACCCACACACATTTGGAACTCTCCTGGGGTACCCTCACACATATTATTCCATCATTTAGTGAATATTGTCACAAAAAAGTGAAATTTTCAAAAATCCAGAAAATTGGCTGAAAACGACTAAATATCAAGGACTCATTGGGCGAATCGCTCTGGAACTGAAATCGGAATGCTCACTGACATTTCCCCTATCTGAAAGTCTGATAAATGCCGGAAAAATGACTAAGTCTAAAAAAATATATTATTTCAACTTTTTTCAATTTTACCCCCGTGGGATATATATTCTACCCACACACATTTGGAACTCTCCTGGGGTACCCTCACACATATTATTCCCTCATTTAGTGGATATTTTCACAAAAAAGTGAAATTTTCAAAAATCCAGAAAATTTTACTGAAAACGACTAAATATCAAGGACTCATTGGGCGAATCGCTCTGGAACTGAAATCGGTACGCTCACTGACATTTCCCCTATCTGAAAGTCTGATAAACGCCGGAAAAATGACTAAGTCCAAAAAAAAATTTTTTTCATCTTTTTTCAATTTTACCCCCATGGGATACATGTTCTACCCATACACATTTGGAACTCTCCTGGGGTACCCTCACACATATTATTCCCTCATTTAGTGGATATTTTCACAAAAAAGTGAAATTTTCAAAAATCCAGAAAATTGGCTGAAAACGACTAAATATCAAGGACTCATTGGGCAAATCGCTCTGGAACTGAAATTGGAACGCTAACTGACATTTCCCCTATCTGAAAGTCTGATAAATGCCGGAAAAATGACTAAGTTCAAAAAAAAAAATTTTTTCAACTTTTTTCAATTTTACCCCCGTGGGATATATATTCTACCCACACACATTTGGAACTCTCCTGGGGTACCCTCACACATATTATTCCCTCATTTAGTGGATATTTTCACAAAAAAGTGACATTTTCAAAAATCAAAAATATTGGCTGAAAACGACTAAATATCAAGGACTCATTGGGCGAATTGCTGTGGAACTGAAATCGGAATGCTCACTGACAATTGCCTTTTCTGAAAGTCTGATAAACGCCGGAAAAATGACTAAGTCCAAAAAAAATTTTTTTAAACTTTTTTCAATTTTACCCCTGTGGGATATATATTCTAACCACACACATTTGGAACTCTCCTGGGGTACCCTCACACATATTATTCCCTCATTTAGTGGATATTTTCACAAAAAAGTGAAAGTTTCAAAAATCCAGAAAATTGGCTGAAAACGACTAAATATCAAGGACTCATTGGGTGAATCGCTCTGGAATTGAAATCGGTACGCTCACTGACATTTCCCCTATCTGAAAGTCTGATAAACGCCGGAAAAATGACTAAGTCCAAGAAAAAAATTTTTTCAACTTTTTTCAATTTTACCCCCGTGGGATATATATTCTACCCACACACATTTGGAACTCTCCTGGGGTACCGTCACACATATTATTCCATCATTTAGTGGATATTTTCACAAAAAAGGGAAATTTTCAAAAATCCAGAAAATTGGCTGAAAACGACTAAATATCAAGGACTCATTGGGCGAATCGCTCTGGAACTGAAATCGGAACGCTCACTGACATTTCCCCTATCTGAAAGTCTGATAAATGCCGGAAAAATGACTAAGTCTAAAAAAAAATATTATTTCAACTTTTTTCAATTTTACCCCCGTGGGATATATATTCTGCCCACACACATTTGGAACTCTCCTGGGGTACCGTCACACATATTATTCCCTCATTTAGTGGATATTTTCACAAAAAAGTGAAATTTTCAAAAATCCAGAAAATTTTTCTGAAAACGACTAAATATCAAGGACTCATTGGGCGAATCGCTCTGGAACTGAAATCGGTACGCTCAGTGACATTTCCCCTATCTGAAAGTCTGATAAACGCCAGAAAAATGACTAAGTAGAAAAAAAAAAATGTTTTCAACTTTTTTCAATTTTACCCACGTGGGATATATATTCTACCCACACACATTTGGAACTTTCCTGGGGTACCCTCACACATATTATTCCCTCATTTAGTGGATTTTTTCACAAAAAAGTGAAATTTTCAAAAATCCAGAAAATTGGCTGAAAACGACTAAATATCAAGGACTCATTGGGCGAATCGCTCTGGAACTGAAATCGGAATGCTCACTGACATTTGCCTTTTCTGAAAGTCTGATAAACGCCGGAAAAATGACTAAGTCCGAAAAAAAAAAATTTTCAACTTTTTTCAATTTTACCCCCGTGGGATATATATTCTACCCACACACATTTGGAACTCTCCTGGGGTACCTTCACACATATTATTCCCTCATTTACTGGATATTGTCACAAAAAAGGGAAATTTTCAAAAATCCAAAATTTTGACTGAAAATGTCTAAATGTCAAGGGCTCTTTGGGCGAATCGCTCTGGAACTGAAATCGGAACGCTAACTGAAATTTCCCCTATCTGAAAGTCTGATAAACGCCGGAAAAATGACTAAGTCCAAAAAAAAATTTTTTTCATCTTTTTTCAATTTTCCCCTAGTGGGATATATATTCTACCCACACACATTTGGAACTTTCCTGGGGTACCCTCACACATATTATTCCATCATTTAGCGGATATTTTCACAAAAAAGTGAAATTTTCAAAAATCCAGAAAATTGGCTGAAAACGACTAAATATCAAGGACTCATTGGGCGAATCACTCTGGAACTGAAATCGCAATGCTCACTGACATTTCCCCTATCTGAAAGTCTGTTAAATGCCGGAAAAATGAATAAGTCCAAAAAAAAATTTTTTTCAACTTTTTTCAATTTTACCCCCGTGGGATATATATTCTACCCACACACATTTGGAACTCTCCTGGGGTACCCTCACACATATTATTCCATCATTTAGTGAATATTGTCACAAAAAAGTGAAATTTTCAAAAATCCAGAAAATTGGCTGAAAATGACTAAATATCAAGGACTCATTGGGCGAATCGCTCTGGAACTGAAATCGGAACGCTAACTGACATTTCCCCTATCTGAAACTCGGATAAACGCCGGAAAAATGAATAAGTCCAAAAAAAAAATGTTTTCAACTTTTTTAATTTTACCCCCTTGGGATATATATTCTACCCACACACATTTGGAACTCTCCTGGGGTACCGTCACACATATTATTCCATCATTTAGTGGATATTTTCACAAAAAAGTGAAAGTTTCAAAAATCCAGAAAATTGGCTGAAAACGACTAAATATCAAGGACTCATTGGGTGAATCGCTCTGGAATTGAAATCGGTACGCTCACTGACATTTCCCCTATCTGAAAGTCTGATAAACGCCGGAAAAATGACTAAGTCCAAGAAAAAAAATTTTTCAACTTTTTTCAATTTTACCCCCGTGGGATATATATTCTACCCACACACATTTGGAACTCTCCTGGGGTACCGTCACACATATTATTCCATCATTTAGTGGATATTTTCACAAAAAAGGGAAATTTTCAAAAATCCAGAAAATTGGCTGAAAACGACTAAATATCAAGGACTCATTGGGCGAATCGCTCTGGAACTGAAATCGGAACGCTCACTGACATTTCCCCTATCTGAAAGTCTGATAAATGCCGGAAAAATGACGAAGTCTAAAAAAAAATATTATTTCAACTTTTTTCAATTTTACCCCCGTGGGATATATATTCTACCCACACACATTTGGAACTCTCCTGGGGTACCCTCACACATATTATTCCCTCATTTAGTGGATATTTTCACAAAAAAGTGAAATTTTCAAAAATCCAGAAAATTTTACTGAAAATGACTAAATATCAAGGACTCATTGGGCGAATTGCTCTGGAACTGAAATCGGTACGCTCACTGACATTTCCCCTATCTGAAAATCTGATAAACGCCGGAAAAATGACTAAGTCCAAAAAAAAATTTTTTTCATCTTTTTTCAATTTTACCCCCATGGGATACATGTTCTACCCATACACATTTGGAACTCTCCTGGGGTACCCTCACACATATTATTCCCTCATTTAGTGGATATTTTCACAAAAAAGTGAAATTTTCAAAAATCCAGAAAATTGGCTGAAAACGACTAAATATCAAGGACTCATTGGGCGAATCGCTCTGGAACTGAAATCGGTACGCTCAGTGACATTTCCCCTATCTGAAAGTCTGATAAACGCCAGAAAAATGACTAAGTAGAAAAAAAAAAATGTTTTCAACTTTTTTCAATTTTACCCACGTGGGATATATATTCTACCCACACACATTTGGAACTTTCCTGGGGTACCCTCACACATATTATTCCCTCATTTAGTGGATATTTTCACAAAAAAGTGAAATTTTCAAAAATCCAGAAAATTGGCTGAAAACGACTAAATATCAAGGACTCATTGGGCGAATCGCTCTGGAACTGAAATCGGAATGCTCACTGACATTTGCCTTTTCTGAAAGTCTGATAAACGCCGGAAAAATGACTAAGTCCGAAAAAAAAAAATTTTCAACTTTTTTCAATTTTACCCCCGTGGGATATATATTCTACCCACACACATTTGGAACTCTCCTGGGGTACCTTCACACATATTATTCCCTCATTTACTGGATATTGTCACAAAAAAGGGAAATTTTCAAAAATCCAAAATTTTGACTGAAAATGTCTAAATGTCAAGGGCTCTTTGGGCGAATCGCTCTGGAACTGAAATCGGAACGCTAACTGAAATTTCCCCTATCTGAAAGTCTGATAAACGCCGGAAAAATGACTAAGTCCAAAAAAAAATTTTTTTCATCTTTTTTCAATTTTCCCCTAGTGGGATATATATTCTACCCACACACATTTGGAACTTTCCTGGGGTACCCTCACACATATTATTCCATCATTTAGCGGATATTTTCACAAAAAAGTGAAATTTTCAAAAATCCAGAAAATTGGCTGAAAACGACTAAATATCAAGGACTCATTGGGCGAATCACTCTGGAACTGAAATCGCAATGCTCACTGACATTTCCCCTATCTGAAAGTCTGTTAAATGCCGGAAAAATGAATAAGTCCAAAAAAAAATTTTTTTCAACTTTTTTCAATTTTACCCCCGTGGGATATATATTCTACCCACACACATTTGGAACTCTCCTGGGGTACCCTCACACATATTATTCCATCATTTAGTGAATATTGTCACAAAAAAGTGAAATTTTCAAAAATCCAGAAAATTGGCTGAAAATGACTAAATATCAAGGACTCATTGGGCGAATCGCTCTGGAACTGAAATCGGAACGCTAACTGACATTTCCCCTATCTGAAACTCGGATAAACGCCGGAAAAATGAATAAGTCCAAAAAAAAAATGTTTTCAACTTTTTTAATTTTACCCCCTTGGGATATATATTCTACCCACACACATTTGGAACTCTCCTGGGGTACCGTCACACATATTATTCCATCATTTAGTGGATATTTTCACAAAAAAGTGAAAGTTTCAAAAATCCAGAAAATTGGCTGAAAACGACTAAATATCAAGGACTCATTGGGTGAATCGCTCTGGAATTGAAATCGGTACGCTCACTGACATTTCCCCTATCTGAAAGTCTGATAAACGCCGGAAAAATGACTAAGTCCAAGAAAAAAAATTTTTCAACTTTTTTCAATTTTACCCCCGTGGGATATATATTCTACCCACACACATTTGGAACTCTCCTGGGGTACCGTCACACATATTATTCCATCATTTAGTGGATATTTTCACAAAAAAGGGAAATTTTCAAAAATCCAGAAAATTGGCTGAAAACGACTAAATATCAAGGACTCATTGGGCGAATCGCTCTGGAACTGAAATCGGAACGCTCACTGACATTTCCCCTATCTGAAAGTCTGATAAATGCCGGAAAAATGACGAAGTCTAAAAAAAAATATTATTTCAACTTTTTTCAATTTTACCCCCGTGGGATATATATTCTACCCACACACATTTGGAACTCTCCTGGGGTACCCTCACACATATTATTCCCTCATTTAGTGGATATTTTCACAAAAAAGTGAAATTTTCAAAAATCCAGAAAATTTTACTGAAAATGACTAAATATCAAGGACTCATTGGGCGAATTGCTCTGGAACTGAAATCGGTACGCTCACTGACATTTCCCCTATCTGAAAATCTGATAAACGCCGGAAAAATGACTAAGTCCAAAAAAAAATTTTTTTCATCTTTTTTCAATTTTACCCCCATGGGATACATGTTCTACCCATACACATTTGGAACTCTCCTGGGGTACCCTCACACATATTATTCCCTCATTTAGTGGATATTTTCACAAAAAAGTGAAATTTTCAAAAATCCAGAAAATTGGCTGAAAACGACTAAATATCAAGGACTCATTGGGCGAATCGCTCTGGAACTGAAATCGGAATGCTCACTGACATTTGCCTTTTCTGAAAGTCTGATAAACGCCGGAAAAATGACTAAGTCCGAAAAAAAAAAATTTTCAACTTTTTTCAATTTTACCCCCGTGGGATATATATTCTACCCACACACATTTGGAACTCTCCTGGGGTACCTTCACACATATTATTCCCTCATTTACTGGATATTGTCACAAAAAAGGGAAATTTTCAAAAATCCCAAATTTTGACTGAAAATGACTAAATATCAAGGGCTCTTTGGGCGAATCGCTCTGGAACTGAAATCGGAACGCTAACTGACATTTCCCCTATCTGAAAGTCTGATAAATGCCGGAAAAATGACTAAGTCTATAAAAAAAATTTTTTTCAAATTTTTACAATTTTACCCCTGTGGGATATATATTCTACCCACACACATTTGGAACTCTCCTGGGGTACCCTCACACGTATTATTCCCTCATTTAGTGGATATTTTCACAAAAAAGTGAAATTTTCAAAAAATCCAGAAAATTGGCTGAAAACGAGTAAATATCAAGGACTCATTGGGCGAATCGCTCTGGAACTGAAATCGGAATGCTCACTGACATTTGCCCTATCTGAAAGTCTGATAAACGCCCGAAAAATGACTAAGTCCAAGAAAAAAATTGTTTCAACTTTTTTCAATTTTACCCCCGTGGGATATATATTCTACCCACACACATTTGGAACTCTCCTGGGGTACCCTCACACATATTATTCCCTCATTTAGTGGATATTTTCACAAAAAATTGAAATTTTCAAAAAATCCAGAAAATTGGCTGAAAACGAGTAAATATCAAGGACTCATTGGGCGAATCGCTCTGGAACTGAAATCGGAATGCTCACTGACATTTGCCCTATCTGAAAGTCTGATAAACGCCGGAAAAATGACTAAGTCCAAGAAAAAAATTGTTTCAACTTTTTTCAATTTTACCCCCGTGGGATATATATTCTACCCACACACATTTGGAACTCTCCTGGGGTACCCTCACACATATTATTCCCTCATTTAGTGGATATTTTCAGATAAAAGTGAAATTTTCAAAAATCCAAAATATTGGCTGAAAATGACTAAATATCAAGGACTCATTGGGCGAATCACTCTGGAACTGAAATCGGAACACTCACTGACATTTCCCCTATCTGAAAGTCTGATAAATGCCAGAAAAATGACAAAGTCTAGAAAAAAAATTTTTTTCAAATTTTTATAATTTTACCCCTGTGGGATATATATTCTACCCACACACATTTGGAACTCTCCTGGGGTACCCTCACACATATTATTCCCTCATTTAGTGGATATTTTCACAAAAAAGTGAAATTTTCAAAAATCCAGAAAATTGGCTGAAAACGACTAAATATCAAGAACTCATTGGGCAAACCGCTCTGGAACTGAAATTGGAACGCTAACTGACATTTCCCCAATCTGAAAGTCGGATAAACGCCAGAAAAATGACTAAGGCCAAAAAAAATATTTTTTTAACTTTTTTCAATTTTGCCCCGTGGGATATATATTCTACCCACACACATTTGGAACTCTCCTGGGGTACCCTCACACATATTATTCCCTCATTTAGTGGATATTTTCACAAAAAAGTGAAATTTTCAAAAATCCAAAATATTGGCTGAAAACGACTAAATATCAAGGACTCATTGGGCGAACTGCTCTGGAACTGAAATCGGAATGCTCACTGACATTTCCAATATCTGAAAGTCTGATAAACGCCAGAAAAATGACTAAGTCCAAAAAAAAAATGTTTTCAACTTTTTTCAATTTTACCCCCGTGGGATATATATTCTACCCACACACATTTGGAACTCTCCTGGGGTACCCTCACACATATTATTCCCTCATTTAGTGGATATTTTCACAAAAAAGTGAAATTTTCAAAAATCCAAAATATTGGCTGAAAATGACTAAATATCAAGGACTCATTGGGCGAATCACTCTGGAACTGAAATCGGAACGCTCACTGACATTTCCCCTATCTGAAAGTCTGATAAATGCCGGAAAAATGACAAAGTCTAGAAAAAATTTTTTTTTTAAATTTTTACAATTTTATCCCTGTGGGATATATATTCTACCCACACACATTTGGAACTCTCCTGGGGTACCCTCACACATATTATTCCCTCATTTAGTGGATATTTTCACAAAAAAGTGAAATTTTCAAAAATCCAAAATATTGGCTGAAAACGACTAAATATCAAGGACTCATTGGGCGAAACGCTCTGGAACTGAAATCGGAACGCTCACTGACATTTGTCTTATCTGAAAGTCAGATAAATGCCGGAAAAATGACTGAGTCCAAAAAAAAATGTTTTAAACTTTTTTCAATTTAACCCCTGTGGGATATATATTCTACCCACACACATTTGGAACTCTCCTGGGGTACCCTCAAACATATTATTCCCTCATTTAGTGGATATTTTCACAAAAAAGTGAAAGTTTCAAAAATCCAGAAAATTGGCTGAAAACGACTAAATATCAAGGACTCAATGGTCGAATCGCTCTGGAACTGAAATCGGAATGCTCACTGACATTTCCCCTATCTGAAAGTCTGATAAACGAAGGAGATATGACTAAGTCCAAGAAAAAAATTTTTTCAACTTTTTTCAATTTTACCCCCGTGGGATATATATTCTACCCACAAACATTTGGAACTCTCCTGGGGTACCCTCACACATATTATTCCCTCATTTAGTGGATATTTTCACAAAAAAGTGAAAGTTTCAAAAATCCAGAAAATTGGCTGAAAACGACTAAATATCAAGGACTCATTGGGTGAATCGCTCTGGAACTGAAATCGGAACGCTCACTGACATTTCCCCTATCTGAAAGTTTGATAACCGCCGGAAAAATGACTAAGTCCAAAAAAAAAATGTTTTCAACTTTTTTCAATTTTACCCACGTGGGATATATATTCTACCCACACACATTTGGAACTCTCCTGGGGAACCCTCACACATATTATTCCCTCATTTAGTGGATATTTTCACAAAAAAGTGAAATTTTCAAAAATCCTGAAAATTGGCTGAAAACGACTAAATATCAAGGACTCATTGGGCGAATTGCTCTGGAACTGAAATCGGAATGCTCACTGACATTTCCCCAATCTGACAGTCTGATAAACGCTGGAAAAATGACAGTCCAAAAAAAAAATAGTTTCAACTTTTTTCAATTTTGCCCCCGTGGGATATATATTCTACCCACACACATTTGGAACTCTCCTGGGGTACACTTAGACATATTATTCCCTCATTTAGTGGATATTTTCACAAAAAAGTGAAAGTTTCAAAAATCCCGAAAATTGGCTGAAAACGACTAAATATCAAAGACTCCTTGGGCGAATCGCTCTGGAACTGAAATCGGAACACTCACTAACATTTCCCCTATCTGAAAGTCTGATAAACGCCGGAAAAATAAATAAGTCCAAAAATAATTTTTTTTCAACTATTTTCAATTTAACCCCTGTGGGATATATATTCTACCCACACACATTTGGAACTCTCCTGGGGTACCCTCACACATATTATTCCCTCATTTAGTGGATATTTTCACAAAAAAGTGAAATTTTCAAAAATCCAGAAAATTGGCTGAAAACGGCTGAATATCAAGGAATCATTGGGTGAATCGCTCTGGAACTGAAATCGGAACGCTCACTGACATTTCCCCTATTTGAAAGTCTGATAAACGAAGGAGATATGACTAAGTCCAAGAAAAAATTTTTTTCAACTTTTTTCAATTTTACCCCCGTGGGATATATATTCTACCCACACACATTTGGAACTCTCCTGGGGTACCCTCACACATATTATTCCCACATTTAGTGGATATTTTCACAAAAAAGTGAAAGTTTCAAAAATCCAGAAAATTGGCTGAAAACGACTAAATATCAGGGACTCATTGGGTGAATAGCTCTGGAACTGAAATCGGAATGCTCACTTACATTTCCCCTATCTGAAAGTCTGATAAACGCTGGAAAAATGACAGTCCAAAAAAAAAATTGTTTCAACTTTTTTCAATTTTGCCCCCGTGGGATATATATTCTACCCACACACATTTGGAACTATCCTGGGGTACCCTCACACATATTATTCCCTCATTTAGTGGATATTTTCACAAAAAAAGTGAAATTTTCGAAAATCCAGAAAATTGGCTGAAAACGGCTAAATATCAAGGAATCATTGGGCGAATCGCTCTGGAACTGAAATCGGAACGCTCACTGACATTTCCCCTATCTGAAAGTCTGTTAAACGCCGGAAAAATGACTAAGTAAAAAAAAAATTTTTTAAACTTTTTTCAATTTTACCCCCGTGGGATATATATTCTACCCACACACATTTGAAACTCTCCTGGGGTACCCTCACACATATTATTCCCTCATTTAGTGGATATTTTCACAAAAAAAGTGAAATTTTCAAAAATCCAGAAAATTGGCTGAAAACGACTAAATATCAAGGACTCATTGGGCAAATCACTCTGGAACTGAAATTGGAAGGCTAACTGACATTTCCCCTATGTGAAAGTCGGATAAACGCCGGAAAAATGACTAAGTCCAAAAAAAAATTGTTTTCAACTTTTTTATATTTTACCCCCGTGGGATATATATTCTACCCACACACATTTGGAACTCGCCTGGGGTACCCTCACACATATTATTCCCTCATTTAGTGGATATTTTCACAAAAAAGTGAAATTTTCAAAAATCCAAAATATTGGCTGAAAACGACTAAATATCAAGGACTCATTGGGCGAATTGCTCTGGAGCTGAAATCGGAATGCTCACTGACATTTCCAATATCTGAAAGTCTGATAAACGCCAGAAAAATGACTAAGTCCAAAAAAAAAATTTTTTCAACTTTTTTCAATTTTACCCCCGTGGGATATATATTCTACCCACACACATTTGGAACTCTCCTGGGGTACCCTCACACATATTATTCCCTCATTTAGTGGATATATTCAGAAAAAAGTGAAATTTTCAAAAATCCAAAATATTGGCTGAAAATGACTAAATATCAAGGACTCATTGGGCGAATCACTCTGGAACTGAAATCGGAACGCTCACTGACATTTCCCCTATCTGAAAGTCTGATAAACGAAGGAGATATGACTAAGTCAAAGAAAAAAATGTTTTCAACTTTTTTCAATTTAACCCCTGTGGGATATATATTCTACCCACACACATTTGGAACTCTCCTGGGGTACCCTCACACATATTATTCCCTCATTTAGTGGATATTTTCACAAAAAAGTGAAATTTTCAAAAATCCACAAAATTGGCTGAAAACGGCTGAATATCAAGGAATCATTGGGCGAATCGCTCTGGAACTGAAATCGGAACGCTCACTGACATTTCCCCTATCTGAAAGTCTGATAACCGCCGGAAAAATGACTAAGTCCAAAAAAAAAATGTTTTCAACTTTTTTCAATTTTACCCACGTGGGATATATATTCTACCCACACACATTTGAAACTCTCCTGGGGTACCCTCACACATATTATTCCCTCATTTAGTGGATATTTTCACAAAAAAGTGAAATTTTCAAAAAATCCAGAAAATTGGCTGAAAACGGCTAAATATCAAGGAATCATTGGGAGAATTACTCTGGAACTGAAATCGGAATTCTCACTAACATTTCCCCTATCTGAAAGTCTGTTAAACGCCAGACAAATGACTAAGGCCCAAAAAAATATTTTTTTAACTTTTTTCAATTTTGCCCCCATGGGATATATATTCTACCCACACACATTTGGAACTCTCCTGGGGTACCCTCACACATATTATTCCCTCATTTAGTGGATATTTTCACAAAAAAGTGAAATTTTCAAAAATCCAGAAAATTGGAAAGGACTCATTGGGCGAATCGCTCTGGAACTGAAATCAGAACACTCACTGACATTTCCCCTATCTGAAAGTCTGATAAACGCTGGAAAAATTAATAAGTCCAAAAAAAATTTTTTTTCAACTTTTTTCAATTTAACCCCTGTGGGATATATATTCTACCCACACACATTTGGAACTCTCCTGGGGTACCCTCACACATATTATTCCCTCATTTAGTGGATAATTTCACAAAAAAGTGAAATTTTCAAAAATCCAAAATATTGGCTGAAAACGACTAAATATCAAGGACTCAATGGTCGAATCGCTCTGGAACTGAAATCGGAATGCTCACTGACATTTCCCCTATCTGAAAGTCTGATAAACGAAGGAGATATGACTAAGTCCAAGAAAAATTTTTTTTCAACTTTTTTCAATTTAACCCCTGTGGGATATATATTCTACCCACACACATTTGGAACTCTCCTGGGGTACCCTCACACATATTATTCCCTCATTTAGTGGATATTTTCACAAAAAACTGAAATTTTCAAAAATCCAGAAAATTGGCTGAAAACGGCTGAATATCAAGGAATCATTGGGCGAATCGCTCTGGAACTGAAATCGGAACGCTCACTGACATTTCCCCTTTCTGAAAGTCTGTTAAACGCCGGAAAAAAGACTAAGTAAAAAAAAAATTTTTTTTTTACTTTTTTCAATTTTACCCCCGTGGGATATATATTCTACCCACACACATTTGGAACTCTCCTGGGGTACCCTCACACATATTATTCCCTCATTTAGTGGATATTTTCACAAAAAAGTGAAATTTTCAAAAATCCAGAAAATTGGCTGAAAACGACTGAATATCAAGGACTCATTGGGCGAATCGCTCTGGAACTGAAATCGGAATGCTCACTGACATTTCCCCAAACTGAAAGTCTGATAAACGCTGGAAAAATGACAGTCCAAAAAAAAAATTGTTTCAACTTTTTTTAATTTTGCCCCCGTGGGATATATATTCTACCCACACACATTTGGAACTCTCCTGGGGTACCCTCACACATATTATTCCCTCATTTAGTGGATATTTTCACAAAAAAGTGAAAGTTTCAAAAATCCAGAAAATTGGCTGAAAACGACTAAATATCAAAGACTTCGTGGGCGAATCGCTCTGGAACTGAAATCGGAACACTCACTGACATTTCCCCTATCTGAAAGTCTGATAACCGCCGGAAAAATGACTAAGTCCAAAAAAAAAATGTTTTCAACTTTTTTCAATTTTACCCACATGGGATATATATTCTACCCACACACATTTGAAACTCTCCTGGGGTACCCTCACACATATTATTCCCTCATTTAGTGGATATTTTCACAAAAAAGTGAAATTTTCAAAAATCCAGAAAATTGGCTGAAAACGGCTAAATATCAAGGAATCATTGGGAGAATTACTCGGGAACTGAAATCGGAATGCTCACTAACATTTCCCCTATCTGAAAGTCTGTTAAACGCCAGACAAATGACTAAGGCCCAAAAAAATATTTTTTTAACTTTTTTCAATTTTGCCCCCATGGGATATATATTCTACCCACACACATTTGGAACTCTCCTGGGGTACCCTCACACATATTATTCACTCATTTAGTGGATATTTTCACAAAAAAGTGAAATTTTCAAAAATCCAGAAAATTGGCTGAAAACGACTAAATATCAAGGACTCATTGGGCGAATCGCTCTGGAACTGAAATCGGAATGCTCACTGACATTTCCCCAAACTGAAAGTCTGATAAACGCTGGAAAAATGACAGTCCAAAAAAAAAATTTTTTCAACTTTTTTTAATTTTGCCCCCGTGGGATATATATTCTATCCACACACATTTGGAACTCTCCTGGGGTACCCTCACACATATTATTCCCTCATTTAGTGGATATTTTCACAAAAAAGTGAAATTTTCAAAAATTCTGAAAATTGACTGAAAACTATGAATTGTCAAGGACTCATTGGGCGAATCGCTCCGGAACTGAAATCGGAACGCTCTCTGACATTTCCTCTATCTGAAAGTCTGATAAGCGCCGGAAAAATGACTAAGTCCAAAAAAATTTTTTTTTCAATTTTACCCCCGTGGGATATATATTCTACCCACACACATTTGGAACTCTCCTGGGGTTCCCTCACACATATTATTCCCTCATTTAGTGGATATTTTCAGAAAAAAGTAAAATTTTCAAAAATCCAGAAGACTGGCTGAAAACTACTAAATAGCAAGGACTCATGGGGCGAATCGCTCTGGAACTGATATCGGAATGTTCACTGACATTTCCCCTATCTGAAAGTCTGATAAACGCCAGAAAAATGACTAAGTCCAAAAAAAAAATTGTTTCAACTTTTTTCAATTTTACCTACCGTCTGATATATATTCTACATACATACATTTGGAACTTTCCTCGGGTACCCTCACACATATTATTCCCTCATTTAGTGGATATTTTCACAAAAAAAGTAACATTTTCAAAAATCCAGAAAATTGGCTGAAAACGACAAAATATCAAGTACTCATTGGGCGAATCGCTCTGTAACTGAAATCGGAACGCACACAGACATTTCCCCTTTCTGAAAGTCTGATAAACGCCGGAAAAATGACTAAGTCCAAAAAAAAAATTGTTTCAACTTTTTTCAATTTTACCTACCGTCTGATATATATTCTACCCACACACATTTGGAAGTCTCCTGGGGTACCCTCACACATATTATTCACTCATTTTGTGGATATTTTCACAAAAAAGTAAAATTTTCAAAAATCCAGAAAATTCGCTGAAAACGACTAAATATCAAGGACTCATTGGGCGAATCGCTCTGGAACTGAAATCGGAACGCTCACTGACATTTCCCCTATCTGAAAGTTTGATAAACGCCGGAAAAATGACTAAGTCCAAAAAAAAAATGTTTTAAACTTTTTTCAATTTTACCCCCCCGTCTGATATATATTCTACCCACACACATATGGAACTCTCCTGGGGTACCCTCACACATATTATTCCCTCATTTAGTGGATATTTTCACAAAAAAGTGAAATTTTCAACTATCCAAAACATTGGCTGAAAACGACTAAATATCAAGGACTCATGGGGCGAATCGCTCTGGAACTGATATCGGAATGTTCAATGACATTTCCCCTATCTGAAAGTCTGATAAACGGCGGAAAAATGACTAAGTCCAAAAAAAAAATTTTTTCAACTTTTTTAAATTTTACCCCCGTGGGATATATATTCTACCCACACACATTTGGAACTCTCCTGGGGTACCCTCACACATATTATTCCCTAATTTTGTGGATATTTTCACAAAAAAGTGAAATTTTCAAAAATCCAGAAAATTGGCTGAAAACGACTAAATATCAAGGACTCATTGGGCGAATCGCTCTGGAACTGAAATCGGAACGCTCACTGACATTTCCCCAATCTGAAAGTCTGATAAACGCCGGAAAAATGACAAAGTCCCCAAAAAATTTTTTTTCAACTTTTTTCAATTTTACCCCCGTGGGATACATATTCTACACACACACATTTGGAACTCTCCTGGGGTACCCTCACACATATTATTCCCTCATTTAGTGGATATTTTCACAAAAAAGTAAAATTTTCAAAAATCCAGAAAATTGGCTGAAAACGACTAAATATCAAGGACTCATTGGGCGAATCGCTCCGGAACTGAAATCGGAACGCACACTGACATTTCCTCTATCTTAAAGTCTGATAAGCGCCGGAAAAATGACTAAGTCCAAAAAAATTTTTTTTTCAATTTTACCCCCGTGGGATATATATTCTACCCACACACATTTGGAACTCTCCTGGGGTACCCTCACACATATTATTCCCTCATTTAGTGGATATTTTCACAAAAAGGTGAAATTTTCAAATATCCAAAATATTTTACTGAAAACGACTAAATATCAAGGACTCATGGGGCGAATCGCTCTGGAACTGATATCGGAATGTTCACTGACATTTCCCCTATCTAAAAGTCTGATAAATGCTGGAAAAATGATTAAGTAAAAAAAAAACATTTTTTTCAACTTTTTTCAATTTTACCCCCGTGGGATATATATTCTACCCACACACATTTGGAACTCTCCTGAGGTACCCTCACACATTTTATTCCCTCATTTAGTGGATATTTTCACAAAAAAGAATGCTCACTCCCTAGCTCACTCCCTATCTAAAAGTCTGATAAATGCTGGAAAAATGATTAAGTAAAAAAAAAAATTTTTTTCAACTTTTTTCAATTTTAACCCTGTGGAATATATATTCTACCAACACACATTTGGAACTCTCCTGGGGTACCCTCACACATATTATTCCCTCATTTAGTGGATATTTTCACAAAAAAGTGAAATTTTCAAAAATCCAGAAAATTGGCTGAAAACTACTAAATATCAAGGACTCATTGTGCGAATCGCTCCGGAACTGAAATCTGAACGCTCACTGACATTTCCCCTATCTGAAAGTCTGATAAGCGCCGGAAAAATTACTAAGTCCAAAAAATTTTTATTTTTTATTTTACCCCCGTGGGATATATATTCTACCCACACACATTTGGAACTCTCCTGGGGTACCCTCACACCTCTTATTCCCTCATTTAGTGGATATTTTCACAAAAAAGTGAAATTTTCAAAAATCCAGAAAATTGGCTGAAAACGACTAAATTTCAAGGAATCACTGGGCGAATCGCTCTGGAACTGAAATCGGAACGCTCACTGACATTTCCCCTATCTGAAAGTCTTAGAAATGCTGGAAAAATGACTAAGTCCAAAAAAAAATTTTTTTTCAACTGTTTTCAATTTTACCCCCCCTCTGATATATATTCTACCCACACACATTTGGAACTCTCCTGGGGTACCCTCACACATATTATTCCCTCATTTAGTGGATATTTTCACAAAAAAGTGAAATTTTCAAAAATTCAGAAAATTGCCTGACAACGACGAAATATCAAGGATTCATTGGGCGAATCGCTCTGGAACTGAAATCAGAACACGCACTGACATTTCCCCTATCTGAAAGTCTGATAAACGCCCGAAAAATGACTACGTCTAAAAAAAAAAATTTTTCAACTTTTTTTCAATTTTACCCCCCGTGTGATATATATTCTACCCAAACACATTTGGAACTCTCCTGGGGTACCCTCACACACATTATTCCTTCATTTAGTGGATATTTTCATAAAAAAGTAAAATTTTCAAAAATCCAGAAAATTGGCTGAAAACACCTAAATATCAAGGACTCATTGGGCGAATCGCTCTGGAACTGAAATCGGAACGCTCACTCCCTAGCTCACTCCCTATCTGAAAGTCTGCTAAATGCCAGAAAAATGAATAAGTACAAAAAATATTTTTTTCAACTTTTTTCAATTTTACCCCCGTGGGATATATATTCTACCCGCACACATTTGGAACTCTCCTGGGGTACCCTCACACATATTATTCCCTAATTAAGTGGATATTTTCACAAAAAAGTGAAATTTTCAAAAATTCTGAAAATTGCCTGAAAACGACTAAATATCAAGGACTCATTGGGCGAATCGCTCTGGAACTGAAATCGGAATGCTCACTGACATTTCCCCTATCTGAAAGTCTGATAAACGCCAGAAAAATGACTAAGTCCAAAAAAAATGTTTTCAACTTTTTTCAATTTTAATCCTGTTTGATAAATATTCTACCCACACACATTTTGAACTCTCCTGGGGTACAGTCACACATATTATTCCCTCATTTAGTGAATATTTTCACAAAAAAGTGAAATTTTGAAAAATTCAGAAAATTGCCTAACAACGGTGAAATATCAAGGACTCATTGGGCGAATCGCTCTGGAACTGAAATCAGAACGCTCACTCCCTAGCTCACTCCCTCTCTGAAAGCCTGATAAACACCGGAAAAATGACCAAAAATAAAAAATTTTCAACTTTTTTCAATTTTAATCCTGTTTGATATATATTCTACCCACACACATTTGGAACTCTCCTGGGGTGCCCTCACATATTATTACCTCATTTAGTGGATATTTTCACAAAAAAGTGAAATTTTCAAAAATCCAGAAAATTGGCTGAAAACGAGTAAATATCAAGGACTCATTGGGCGAACTGCTCTGGAACTGAAATCGGAACGCTCACTGACATTTCCCCTATCTGAAAGACAGATAAACGCTGGAAAAATGACTAAGTCCAAAAAATAATTTTTTTCAACTTTTTTCAATTTTAATCCTGTTTGATATATATTCTACCCACACACATTTGGAACTCTCCTGGGGTATCCTCACACATATTATTCCCTCATTTAGTGGATATTTTCACAAAAAAGTGAAATTTTCAAAAATCCAGAAAATTGGCTGAAAATGACTAAATATCAAGGACTCATTGGGGGAATCGCTCTGGAACTGAAATCAGAACGCTCACTGATATTTCCCCTATCTGAAAGTCTGATAAACGCCGGAAAAATGACTAAGTCCAAAAAAAATTTTTTTGAAACTTTTTTCAATTTTACCCCCGTGGGATATATATTCTACCCACACACATTTGGAACTCTCCTGGGGTACCCTCACACATATTATTCCCTCATTTAGAGGATATTTTCACAAAAAAGTGAAATTTTCAAAAATTCAAAAAATTGCCTGACAACGACGAAATATCAAGGACTCATTGGGCGAATCGCTCTGGAACTGACATCAGAACGCTCACTCCCTAGGTCACTCCCTATCTGAAAGTCTGATAAACGCCGGAGAAATGACTAAGTCCAAAAAAAAAATTTTTTCAACTGTTTTCAATTTTACCCCCCGTCTGAAATATATTCTACCGACACACATTTGGAACTCTCCTGGGGTACCCTCACACATATTATTCCCTCATTTAGTGGATATTTTCACAAAAAAGTAAAATTTTCAAAAATCCAGAAAATTGTCTGAAAACGACTAAATATCAAGGACTCATTGGGCGAATTGCTCTGTAATTGAAATCGGAACGCTTACTGACATTTCCCTAATCTGAAAGTCTGATAAACGCCGGAAAAATGACTAAGTCCAAAAATAAATTTTTTTAAACTTTTTTCAATTTTACCCCCGTGGGATATATATTCTACCCACACACTTTTGGAACTCTCCTGGGGTACCCTCACACATATTATTCCCTCATTTAGTGGATATTTTCACAAAAAAGTGAAATTTTCAAAAATCCAGAAAATTCGCTGAAAACAACTAAATATCAAGGACTCATTGGGTGAATCGCTCTGTAACTGAAATCGGAACGCTCACTGACATTTCCCCTATCTGAAAGTCTGATAAACGCTGGAAAAATGACAAAGTCCAAAAAAAAAATTTTTTCAACTTTTTTCAATTTTACCCCCTTGGGATATATATTCTACCCACACACATTTGGAACTCTCCTGGGGTACCCTCAGTCATATTATTCCCTCATTTAGTGGATATTTTCACAAAAAAGTGAAATTTTCAAAAATCCAGAAAATTGGCTGAAAACGACTAAATTTCAAGGACTCATTGGGCGAATCGCTCTGGAACTGAAATCGGAACGCTCACTGACATTTCCCCTATCTGAAAGTCTTATAAACGTTGGAAAAATGACTAAGTCCAAAAAAAAATTTTTTTTAACTGTTTTCAATTTTACCCCCCGTCTGATATATATTCTACCCACACACATTTGGAACTCTCCTGGGGTACCCTCACACATATTATTCCCTCATTTAGTGGATATTTTCACAAAAAAGTGAAATTTTCAAAAATCCAAAATGTTGGCTGAAAACGACTAAATATCAAGGACTCATGGGGCGAATAGCTCTGGAACTGATATCGGAATGCTCACTGACATTTCCCCTATCTGAAAGTCTGCTAAACGTCGGAAAAATGACTAAGTCCAAAAAAAAATTTTTTTCAACTTTTTTCAATTTTACCCCCGTGGGATACATATTCTACACACACACATTTGGAACTCTCCTGGGGTACCCTCACATATTATTCCCTCATTTAGTGGATAGTTTCACAAAAAAGTGAAATTTTCAAAAATCAAGAAAATTGGCTGAAAACGATTAAATATCAAGGACTCATTGGCCGAATCGCTCTGGAACTGAAATCGGAAGCCTCACTGACATTTCCCCTATCTGAAAGTCTGATAAACGCCGGAAAAATGACTAAGTCCAAAAATAATTTTTTTTCAACTTTTTTCAATTTTACCGCCCGTCTGATATATATTCTACCCACACACATTTGGAACTCTCCTGGGGTACCCTCACACATATTGTTCCCTCATTTAGTGGATATTTTCACAAAAAAGTGAAATTTTCAAAAATCCAGAAAATTGGCTGAAAACTACTAAATTTCAAGGACTCATTGGGCGAATCGCTCTGGAACTGAAATCGGAACGCTCACTGACATTTCCCCTATCTGAAAGTCTTATAAACGTTGGAAAAATGACTAGGTCCCAAAAAAAATTTTTTTCAACTTTTTTCAATTTTACCCCCGTGGGATATATATTCTACCCACACACATTTGGAACTCTCCTGGGGTACCCTCACACATATTATTCCCCCATTTAGTGGATATTTTCACAAAAAAGTGAAATTTTCAAAAATCCAGAAAATTGGCTGAAAACGACTAAATTTCAAGGACTGATTGGGCGAATCGCTCTCGAACTGAAAACGGAACGCTCACTGACATTTCCCCTATCTGAAAGTCTTATAAACGCTGGAAAAATGACTTAAGTCCAAAAAAAAAATTTTTTCAACTGTTTTCAATTTTACCCCCCGTCTGATATATATTCTACCCACACACATTTGGAACTCTCCTGGGGTACCCTCACACATATTATTCCCTCATTTAGTGAATAGTTTCACAAAAAAGTGAAATTTTCAAAAATCCCGAAAATTCGCTGAAAACGACTAAATATCAAGGACTCATTGGGTGAATCGCTCTGTAACTGAAATCGGAATGCTCACTGGTCTGGAGTTGGGACCCGGTCCTATTTGTCTACCCTTTTATATGCATTACTTCAACTTTGATATACAGTAAGGTTTTTAATATAGGCAGTATAGGTACCGTCCCAATTTAGGGTCACCTTGCCGCTGGTGGGACGGCTTGTATACTTTTTTTGATCAAAAATAGTTCACTAAGTACCCTATATTTATTATGCAATTTTGCTTTACATTTATATATAATTATGGTAGGGTATGAGATATATTTTTGTCTTGCTTCTTTTTTGCTAGTGTGAACATGCCTCTGTTTCTTGTATGTCTGCCATCTTAGACCTCAGTTCACATTGTCTGGTTTTTTGACTTGTTTGCATTCTGTGCAATTTAAGGGTGTGGCATGCCCTTTGTTGAGCTGATTGGTATATATGTAGCTTACCACGGGCCTAGGTGGTCTGGAGTTGGGACCCGGTCCTATTTGTCTACCCTTTTATATGCATTACTTCAACTTTGATATACAGTAAGGTTTTTAATATAGGCAGTATAGGTACCGTCCCAATTTAGGGTCACCTTGCCGCTGGTGGGACGGCTTGTATACTTTTTTTGATCAAAAATAGTTCACTAAGTACCCTATATTTATTATGCAATTTTGCTTTACATTTATATATAATTATGGTAGGGTATGAGATATATTTTTGTCTTGCTTCTTTTTTGCTAGTGTGAACATGCCTCTGTTTCTTGTATGTCTGCCATCTTAGACCTCAGTTCACATTGTCTGGTTTTTTGACTTGTTTGCATTCTGTGCAATTTAAGGGTGTGGCATGCCCTTTGTTGAGCTGATTGGTATATATGTAGCTTACCACGGGCCTAGGTGGTCTGGAGTTGGGACCCGGTCCTATTTGTCTACCCTTTTATATGCATTACTTCAACTTTGATATACAGTAAGGTTTTTAATATAGGCAGTATAGGTACCGTCCCAATTTAGGGTCACCTTGCCGCTGGTGGGACGGCTTGTATACTTTTTTTGATCAAAAATAGTTCACTAAGTACCCTATATTTATTATGCAATTTTGCTTTACATTTATATATAATTATGGTAGGGTATGAGATATATTTTTGTCTTGCTTCTTTTTTGCTAGTGTGAACATGCCTCTGTTTCTTGTATGTCTGCCATCTTAGACCTCAGTTCACATTGTCTGGTTTTTTGACTTGTTTGCATTCTGTGCAATTTAAGGGTGTGGCATGCCCTTTGTTGAGCTGATTGGTATATATGTAGCTTACCACGGGCCTAGGTGGTCTGGAGTTGGGACCCGGTCCTATTTGTCTACCCTTTTATATGCATTACTTCAACTTTGATATACAGTAAGGTTTTTAATATAGGCAGTATAGGTACCGTCCCAATTTAGGGTCACCTTGCCGCTGGTGGGACGGCTTGTATACTTTTTTTGATCAAAAATAGTTCACTAAGTACCCTATATTTATTATGCAATTTTGCTTTACATTTATATATAATTATGGTAGGGTATGAGATATATTTTTGTCTTGCTTCTTTTTTGCTAGTGTGAACATGCCTCTGTTTCTTGTATGTCTGCCATCTTAGACCTCAGTTCACATTGTCTGGTTTTTTGACTTGTTTGCATTCTGTGCAATTTAAGGGTGTGGCATGCCCTTTGTTGAGCTGATTGGTATATATGTAGCTTACCACGGGCCTAGGTGGTCTGGAGTTGGGACCCGGTCCTATTTGTCTACCCTTTTATATGCATTACTTCAACTTTGATATACAGTAAGGTTTTTAACATAGGCAGTATAGGTACCGTCCCAATTTAGGGTCACCTTGCCGCTGGTGGGACGGCTTGTATACTTTTTTTGATCAAAAATAGTTCACTAAGTACCCTATATTTATTATGCAATTTTGCTTTACATTTATATATAATTATGGTAGGGTATGAGATATATTTTTGTCTTGCTTCTTTTTTGCTAGTGTGAACATGCCTCTGTTTCTTGTATGTCTGCCATCTTAGACCTCAGTTCACATTGTCTGGTTTTTTGACTTGTTTGCATTCTGTGCAATTTAAGGGTGTGGCATGCCCTTTGTTGAGCTGATTGGTATATATGTAGCTTACCACGGGCCTAGGTGGTCTGGAGTTGGGACCCGGTCCTATTTGTCTACCCTTTTATATGCATTACTTCAACTTTGATATACAGTAAGGTTTTTAATATAGGCAGTATAGGTACCGTCCCAATTTAGGGTCACCTTGCCGCTGGTGGGACGGCTTGTATACTTTTTTTGATCAAAAATAGTTCACTAAGTACCCTATATTTATTATGCAATTTTGCTTTACATTTATATATAATTATGGTAGGGTATGAGATATATTTTTGTCTTGCTTCTTTTTTGCTAGTGTGAACATGCCTCTGTTTCTTGTATGTCTGCCATCTTAGACCTCAGTTCACATTGTCTGGTTTTTTGACTTGTTTGCATTCTGTGCAATTTAAGGGTGTGGCATGCCCTTTGTTGAGCTGATTGGTATATATGTAGCTTACCACGGGCCTAGGTGGTCTGGAGTTGGGACCCGGTCCTATTTGTCTACCCTTTTATATGCATTACTTCAACTTTGATATACAGTAAGGTTTTTAATATAGGCAGTATAGGTACCGTCCCAATTTAGGGTCACCTTGCCGCTGGTGGGACGGCTTGTATACTTTTTTTGATCAAAAATAGTTCACTAAGTACCCTATATTTATTATGCAATTTTGCTTTACATTTATATATAATTATGGTAGGGTATGAGATATATTTTTGTCTTGCTTCTTTTTTTTTTTTTTTTTTTTAAGCTGGTCCTTAGACAGACTGACAGGAGTTGGAAGGCAGACCGTCGGACCTCAGGCAAGCAGGCAGGTAGAAGATGTGCGCTCCCAGGTGAGCGGGCAAGCTGGTCCTTAGACAGACTGACAGGAGTTGGAAGGCAGACTGTCGGACCTCAGGCTAGCAGGCAGGTAGCAGGATATCAGGCAGGAATTAGACAGCAGACTGGCAGGAATCTGGCAGGTATCTGGCAGGTAACTGGCAACGGGACCTGAGGGCTGAAGCAGAGTAGTGAACAGTGCTACAACATTGCTCGGGCACCTCCATTTTGGAGGAGGTGCCTTTTATATGGGAGGTCCTCCGGCAATTGGCCGGGGACTCCTTAGGACGGCGCGCGCGGTCCTTTTAAGAGAGGGGGAGCACGCGCGCGCGCGCCCTAAGCACACTGCCGGGGAAGGAGCGCGTGCCGGAAGCAGCGGGGAGAGAAGCGCTGGAGGACGCCGCGCCAGAAGCGGGGAGGTGAGAGGGACGGCGTCTCTGCCTAGAACGGGGCAGAGACGCCAATGCTACAGTACCCCCCCTTTAGGCCCCCTCTTTTTTTGGCCAGAAAGAAATTTCTCAAGGAGAAGCGGGGCGTTGATGTTCTCCCTGGGTTCCCAAGTTCTCTCCTCAGGACCAAACCCCTTCCAATCTACCAGAAAAAAGGTTTTTCCTCTTACCCTCTTGGAGGCCAGAATACTCTCTACCTCAAAGATGTCATCAGCGGAAACCGGAGCAGGAGGGGCACCTGGATTTTTGGAAAAAAAGTTAAAGACAACGGGTTTGAGGAGAGATACGTGGAAGGAGTTGTGGATCCGTATGGTGGCCGGGAGTTTTAATTTGTAGGCCACAGGGTTAATTTGCCTGAGGACTTCGAAGGGGCCGATGAATCGAGGACCCAACTTGTAGGAGGGTACTTTGAGCCGCACATGTTTGGATGAGAGCCAAACCTTGTCTCCCGGACGGAATTGGGGCGGATCCAGACGTCTCTTATCAGCATATTTCTTCATCCGCTCAGAGGAGAGAAGAAGAGCGGACCTGGTACTCTCCCAAATTGTAGAAAATTCGCTGACAAGAGACTCCGCAGCAGGGTTGTCCACAGAAACGGAGACAGGAAGTGGAATCCGGGGATGTTGGCCACCAACTATAAAGAACGGGGATTTGGAAGAGGACTCGCTCTCATGGTTGTTATAAGAGAACTCGGCCCATGGTAGAAGATCCACCCAGTCCGAGTGGTGAGCATCAACGAAGTGCCGGAGGTAGCTGGTCAAGATCTGATTGATCCGCTCCACTTGACCATTGGACTGAGGGTGGTAAGCGGAGGAGAAATCCAGGGTAATGTCCAGCAGCTTACATGTGGCTCTCCAGAAGCGAGAGGTGAACTGAACCCCACGATCCGACACGATGTGGAGGGGCAGACCATGGAGACGGAAGATGTGGCGGATAAAGTCTTTAGCCAGCTCGGGTGCGGATGGAAGACCAGGCAGGGGAATGAAGTGGGCAATCTTAGAAAAACGGTCAGCGACAACCCAAATGACAGTACAACCGGCAGAAACTGGAAGGTCGGTGATAAAGTCCATAGCGATGTGTTGCCAAGGAGCAGCAGGTACGGGAAGGGGCAGGAGATGGCCGGCAGGTAGATGTCGGGGAACTTTGTTACGGGCACAAGATGAACAGGCCGCGACGAAGTCTACCACGTCCTTACGCAGGGTAGGCCACCAGTAATGCCGGGTAATAAGTTGGAAGGTCTTCTTTTGGCCAGCATGGCCAGCTAGTTTAGAAGAATGTCCCCAGCGAAGAACCCTCTCCCAATCTGGCACAGCTACGAACGTCTTACCGGGTGGAAGACGAGTCATATCCAAGGGGGCCACATTCATCACCTTGGAGGAGTCGATGATGTGCGTAGGTTCCTCCTCTTGATCGGAGGACAGGAAGGACCGGGACAAGGCATCAGCTTTGACGTTCTTGTCCGCCGGACGGAAATGAAGAATGAAGTCGAAGCGGGCAAAAAACAACGACCACCGGGCCTGCCGAGGATTGAGTCTCTGGGCATTTTGGAGATATGCCAGGTTTTTGTGATCCGTGTAGATAATTACCGGGTAGAGAGCCCCTTCAAGCAGATAGCGCCACTCTCCCAGTGCCAATTTGATGGTTAGCAATTCACGGTCTCCTATGGAGTAGTTGCGCTCCGACGAGGAGAAGATTTTGGAGAAGAAGCCGCACGTTACCATTCTCCCGGTAGAAGACTTCTGGGTGAGCACCGCTCCGGCTCCGGAGGAGGAGGCATCAACCTCCAGGTAGAATTGTTTATTACAGTCCGGACGGTGCAGGACGGGAGTAGAGGCGAAGGCTTTCTTTAGGGAAAGGAAGGCCTCCTCGGCTTCAGGCGACCATGTCCTGGGGTTAGCCCCCTTACAGGTAAGTGCAGATATGGGAGCAGTCCGAGACGAGAAGTGTGGGATGAAAAGACGATAGTAATTAGCGAAGCCCAGGAATCGCTGTATCGCCTTCAAACCTTCAGGACGAGGCCATTTTAGAACGGAAGAGAGCTTCTCGGCATCCATTTGCAGACCTGTTTGGGAGATGACATAGCCCAAGAACGGAAGGGAGGTCTGATCGAAGAGGCACTTCTCGTATTTGGCATAAAGGTGGTTCTGCCGAAGCCTAAGCAGGACCTGACGAACATCCCTCCGGTGTGTGGGGAGATCCGGAGAGAAGACCAAGATATCGTCCAGGTATACCACTACGCAGGAGTACAGGAGGTCACGGAAGATGTCGTTGACTAGTTCCTGAAAGACCGCGGGAGCATTACAGAGACCGAAGGGCATCACAAGGTACTCGTAGTGACCGTCCCGGGTATTGAATGCCGTCTTCCACTCGTCTCCTTGACGGATACGGACCAGATTATACGCTCCTCATAGATCCAGCTTGGAGAAGATCCTGGCGCCCTTGAGACGGTCAAACAATTCGGAGATGAGTGGCAGGGGATATTTGTTTTTTACCATGATGAGATTGAGTCCTCTGTAGTCAATACAGGGACGTAGCGAGCCGTCTTTCTTTTTGACAAAGAAGAATCCGGCTCCAGCCGGGGAGGTAGATTTTCGGATAAATCCCCTAGCCAGATTCTCTTCAATGTACTCAGACATGGCTCGGGTCTTGGCTGCAGACAACGGGTAGATACGCCCACGGGGAGGAGTGGTGCCAGGTACCAGGTCGATCGGGCAATCGTATGGCCTATGGGGTGGCAACGTCTCAGCTTCCTTCTTACCGAAGACGTCCGCATAGGGCCAGTAGGGAGCCGGGAGACCAGGTAAGTTAGCTGGAGTAGGCTGAGGGTGAAGTGGACGGACCGGGACCAGGCAGGTCCTATGGCAGTCAGGACCCCATCGGAGTACTTCACCGGACCGCCAGTTCAATACGGGTTCATGTGTCTGGAGCCAAGGTAGACCTAGCAACAGGGAGTGAGAAAGTCCGGACAGCACATGGAATGAGATCTCCTCAGAGTGCAGCATTCCCACCTGCAGGGTTATGGGTTCAGTGACGAGCAGGATGGTCTCCGAGAGAAGTCTTCCATCCACGGAGGCGACTGACAATGGTTCAGCCAGGGACTTGGTGGGAATATGGTATCTCTCTACCAGAGACTGGGAGATGAGGTTTCCAGCAGCTCCAGAATCCAGATGGGTGAGTTCAAAGAGACGGTTCTCTCCCCAAGCAATAGAGACCGGTAAGGTCAGAGACGGAGAGGGCTTACTTTTGTCTAGGACGACCTCTCCGAGTGGTCCTAGACACTGGCGTTTCCCGGCTTCTCCGGGCAGGAACGGATGAAGTGCTTCATACTGCCACAATAGAAACAGCTTCCCTCGGCTCGGCGAGATTCTTGGCGAGAACCGACCATCTTGGTCTGGTCGACCTGCATAGGCTCAGGAGAGTGTACCTGAGGAGAGATGGAGGGAGTGACGGGTTTCTGAAAAGTAGGAGCTAGACGTGGAAACCTCCTCTCACGGGTGACCTCTTTGGCACGCTCCTGGAACCGCAGGTCAATCCGGGTGGCAAGAGTAATTAGGTCATCGAGAGTGGTAGGAATGTCCCGACCGGCAAGTTCATCTTTAATACGGCCGGACAGACCCTCCCAGAAGACGGAAACCAGAGCGTCATTATCCCAGGCCAGCTCCGAGGCAAGGTTACGGAACCGTATGGCATATTGGCCCACGGTGAGACTTCCCTGACGGAGGCGTAGCAGAGATGATGCGGATGAGGTCTTCTGTCCGGGTTCGTCGAAGACTTTCCGGAAAGCCGTGAGAAAGGCAGGCAAGTCGGACACCAGGGGGTCTCCTCACTCCCATAGAGGATTTAGCCAGGCCAGGGCCTCCCCGGTGAGATGGGACATGATGAAGGCAATTTTGGCCAGGTCGGAGTTAAACTGGTGAGACAGGAGTTCAAAGTGCAGGGTGCACTGATTTATGAAGCCCCGAGCCTGGGCGGAGTCGCCTCCAAAACGAGGAGGTGCAGAAAGCAGGTGGTCCGGGGTAGGATACCATGTTATTAGAGGGCAGTGGAGCTGCCGGATTGCGAGTCATGGCACTGGCGGTTGTTGCAGGCAGAGCAGTCAGAGTGTCCAGGCGAGAATTGACATTCCGCAGGTGACACAGGATGGACTCCTGTTGGGACCTCTGACGGGACAGTTCATGACACAGGTCCGAGAGCGAGGGAGCTTGGGTGCCACCGGGTTCCATGGCCCGAGCAAACTGTAACGGGTCTGGGCGGCGGAACCTCTGAGCTACTATACAAGGGGGCGGTCCTTGTAAGGATGCGGGTGGCGACCAGAGTAGACGGGCAGGCAGTCACAGCAGGTGACCGGGACAGTCTCTGAATGAACGGACAGGAGGTCACGGCAAGTGACCTGGGTAGTCTCTGGATGAACGGGCAGGAGATCACGGCAAGTGACCGGGGTAGTCTCTGGATGAACGGGCAGGAGGTCACGGCAAGTGACCGGGGCAGTCTCTGGGTAAAGGATTGGTACGACCTGTGGCGGCAGATGATAGACGTGAGCTCCCAGGTGAGCAGGCGAGAGTCTCTGGATAAACGGGTGGTCACAGCATGTGACGGCGGAGTCTCCAGGAAGACCAACAGACAGGTAGCAGATGAGCGCTCCCAGGTGAGCGGGCAGGAGTCTCTGGACAGGCGGGTGGTCACAGCACGTGATGGCAGAGCCTCCTGGTAGGCTAGCAGACAGGCAGCAGATGAGCGCTCCCAGGTGAGCGGGCAAGCTGGTCCTTAGACAGACTGACAGGAGTTGGAAGGCAGACCGTCGGACCTCAGGCAAGCAGGCAGGTAGAAGATGTGCGCTCCCAGGTGAGCGAGCAAGCTGGTCCTTAGACAGACTGACAGGAGTTGGAAGGCAGACCGTCGGACCTCAGGCTAGCAGGCAGGTAGCAGGATATCAGGCAGGAATTAGACAGCAGACTGGCAGGAGTCTGGCAGGTATCTGGCAGGTAACTGGCAACGGGAAATGAGGGCTGAAGCAGAGTAGTGAACAGTGCTACAACATTGCTCGGGCACCTCCATTTTGGAGGAGGTGCCTTTTATATGGGAGGTCCTCCGGCAATTGGCCAGGGACTCCTTAGGACGGCGCGCGCGGTCCCTTTAAGAGAGGGGGAGCGCGCGCGCCCTAAGCACACTGACGGGGAAGGAGCGCGTGCCGGAAGCAGCGGGGAGAGAAGCGCTGGAGGACGCCGCGCCAGTAGCGGGGAGGTGAGAGGGACGGCGTCTCTGCCTAGAACGGGGCAGAGACGCCAATGCTACAATATATATTCTACCCACACACATTTGGAACTCTCCTGGTGTACCCTCACACATATTATTCCCTCATTTAGTGGATATTTTCACAAAAAAGTGAAATTTTCAAAAATTCTGAAAATTTCCTGAAAACGACGAAATATCAAGGACTCATTGGGCGAATCGCTCTGGAACTGAAATCGTAACGCTCACTGACATTTCCCCTATCTGAAAGTCTGATAAACGCCGGAAAAATGACTAAGTACAAAAAAAAAAATTTTTTTAACTTTTTTCAATTTTAACCCTGTGGGATATATATTCTACCCACACTCATTTGGAACTCTCCCGAGGTACCCTCACACATATTATTCCCTCATTTAGTTAATATTTTCACAAAAAAGTGACATTTTCAAAAATTCTGAAAATTGACTGAAAACGACGAAATATCAAGGACTCATTGGGCGAATCGCTCTGGAACTGAAATCGGAACGCTCACTGACATTTGCCCTATCTGAAAGTCTGATAAGCGCCGGAAAAATTACTAAGTCCAAAAAAATTTTTTTTTCAGGTTTACCCCCGTGGGATATATATTCTACCCACACACATATGGAACTCTCCTGTGGTACCCTCAGTCATATTATTCCCTCATTTAGTGGATATTTTCACAAAAAAGTGAAATTTTCAAAAATCCAGAAAATTGGCTGAAAACAACTAAATTTCAAGGACTCATTGGGCGAATCGCTCTGGAACTGAAATCGGAACGCTCACTGACATTTCCCCTATCTGAAAGTCTTATAAACGCTGGAAAAATGACTTAAGTCCAAAAAAAAATTTTTTTCAACTTTTTTCAATTTTACCCCCGTGGGATACATATTCTACACACACACATTTGGAACTCTCCTGGGGTACCCTCACACATATTATTCCCTCATTTAGTGGATAGTTTCACAAAAAAGTGAAATTTTCAAAAATCAAGAAAATTGGCTGAAAACGACTAAATATCAAGGACTCATTGGCCGAATCGCTCTGGAACTGAAATCGGAAGGCTCACTGACATTTCCCCTATCTGAAAGTCTGATAAACGCCGGAAAAATGACTAAGTCCAAAAATAATTTTTTTTCAACTTTTTCAGTTTTACCCCCCCCGTCTGATATATATTCTACACACACACATTTGGAACTCTCCTGGGGTACCCTCACACATATTATTCCCTCATTTAGTGGATATTTTCACAAAAAAGTGAAATTTTCAAAAATCCAGAAAATTGGCTGAAAACGACTAAATATCAAGGACTCATTGGTCGAATCGCTCTGGAACTGAAATCGGAACGCTCACTGACATTTCCCCTATCTGAAAGTCTTATTAACGCTGGAAAAATGACTAAGTCCAAAAAAAATTTTTTTTAAACTTTTTTCAATTTTACCCCCGTGGGATACATATTCTACCCACACTCATTTGGAACTCTCCCGAGGTAGCCTCACACATATTATTCCCTCATTTAGTGAATATTTTCACAAGAAAGTGAAATTTTCAAAAATTCTGAAAATTGACTGAAAACGACGAAATATCAAGGACTCATTGGGCGAATCGCTCTGGAACTGAAATCGGAACAATCACTGACATTTCCCCTATCTGAAAGTCTGATAAACGCCGGAAAAATGACTAAGTACAAAAAAAAAATTTTTTCAACTTTTTTCAATTTTACCCCCGTGGGATATATATTCTACCCACACACATTTGGAACTCTCCTGGGGTACCCTCACACATATTATTCCCTCATTTAGTGGATATTTTCACAAGAAAGTGAAATTTTCAAAAATTCTGAAAATTGACTGAAAACGACGAAATATCAAGGACTCATTGGGCGAATCGCTCTGGAACTGAAGTTGGAACACTCACTGAAATTTCCCCTATCTGAAAGTCTGATAAACGCCGGAAAAATGACTAAGTACAAAAAAAAATTTTTTTTAACTTTTTTCAATTTTAACCCTGTGGGATATATATTCTACCCACACACATTTGGAACTCTCCTGGGGTACCCTCACACATATTATTCCCTCATTTAGTGGATATTTTCACAAAAAAGTGAAATTTTCAAAAATTCTGAAAATTGCCTGAAAACGACGAAATATCAAGGACTCATTGAGCGAATCGCTCTGGAACTGAAATCGTAACGCTCACTGACATTTCCCCTATCTGAAAGTCTGATAAACGCCGGAAAAATGACTAAGTACAAAAAAAAAATTTTTTTTAACTTTTTTCAATTTTAACCCTGTGGGATATATATTCTACCCACACTCATTTGGAACTCTCCCGAGGTACCCTCACACATATTATTCCCTCATTTAGTTAATATTTTCACAAAAAAGTGACATTTTCAAAAATTCTGAAAATTGACTGAAAACGACGAAATATCAAGGACTCATTGGGCGAATCGCTCTGGAACTGATATCGGAATGCTCACTGACATTTCCCCTATCTGAAAGTCTGCTAAACGTCGGAAAAATGACTAAGTCCAAAAAAAAATTTTTTTCAACTTTTTTCAATTTTACCCCCGTGGGATACATATTCTACACACACACATTTGGAACTCTCCTGGGGTACCCTCACACATATTATTCCCTCATTTAGTGGATATTTTCACAAAAAAGTGAAATTTTCAAAAATCCAGAAAATTGGCTGAAAACGACTAAATATCAAGGACTCATTGGGCGAATCGCTCTGGAACTGAAATCGGAACGCTCACTGACATTTCCCCTATCTGAAAGTCTTATCAACGCTGGAAAAATGACTAAGTCTAAAAAAAAATTTTTTTCAATTTTACCCCCGTGGGATACATATTCTACACACACACATTTGGAACTCTCCTGGGGTACCCTCACACATATTATTCCCTCATTTAGTGGATATTTTCACAAAAAAGTGAAATTTTCAAAAATCCAAAATATTGCCTGAAAACGACTAAATATCAAGGACTCATTGGGCGAATCGTTCTGGAACTGAAATCTAACGCTCACTGACATTTCCCCTATCTGAAAGTGTTATCAACGCTGGAAAAATGACTAAGTCCAAAAAAAAATTTTTTTAAACTTTTTTCAATTTTACCCCCGTGGGATACATATTCTACACACACACATTTGGAACTCTCCTGGGGTACCCTCACATATTATTCCCTCATTTAGTGGATAGTTTCACAAAAAAGTGAAATTTTCAAAAATCAAGAAAATTGGCTGAAAACGATTAAATATCAAGGACTCATTGGCCGAATCGCTCTGGAACTGAAATCGGAAGGCTCACTGACATTTCCCCTATCTGAAAGTCTGATAAACGCCGGAAAAATGACTAAGTCCAAAAATAATTTTTTTTCAACTTTTTTCAATTTTACCGCCCGTCTGATATATATTCTACCCACACACATTTGGAACTCTCCTGGGGTACCCTCACACATATTGTTCCCTCATTTAGTGGATATTTTCACAAAAAAGTGAAATTTTCAAAAATCCAGAAAATTGGCTGAAAACTACTAAATTTCAAGGACTCATTGGGCGAATCGCTCTGGAACTGAAATCGGAACGCTCACTGACATTTCCCCTATCTGAAAGTCTTATAAACGTTGGAAAAATGACTAGGTCCCAAAAAAAATTTTTTTCAACTTTTTTCAATTTTACCCCCGTGGGATATATATTCTACCCACACACATTTGGAACTCTCCTGGGGTACCCTCACACATATTATTCCCCCATTTAGTGGATATTTTCACAAAAAAGTGAAATTTTCAAAAATCCAGAAAATTGGCTGAAAACGACTAAATTTCAAGGACTGATTGGGCGAATCGCTCTGTAACTGAAATCGGAACGCTCACTGACATTTCCCCAATCTGAAAGTCTGATAAATGCCGGAAAAATGACTAAGTTCAAAAAAAAATTTTTTTCAAATTTTTTCAATTTTACCCCCCGTGTGATATATATTCTACCCACACACATTTGGAACTCTCCTGGGGTACCCTCACAAATATTATTCCCTCATTTAGTGGATATTTTCACAAAAAAGTGAAATTTTCAAAAATCCAGAAAATTGGCTGAAAACGACTAAATATCAAGGACTCATTGGGCGAATTGCTCTGGAACTGAAATCGGAACGCTCACTGACATTTCCCCAATCTGAAAGTCTGATAAACGCCGGAAAAATGACTAAGCCCAAAAAAAAAATGTTTTCAACTTTTTTCAATTTTACCCCCGTGGGATATATGTAACGGGTCTGGGCGGCGGAACCTCTGAGCTACTATACAAGGGGGCGGTCCTTGTAAGGGAGCGGGTGACGACCAGGGTAGACGGGCAGGCAGTCACAGCAGGTGACCGGGACAGTCTCTGAATGAAAGGACAGGAGGTCACGGCAAGTGACCGGGGCAGTCTCTGGATGAACGGGCAGGAGATCACGGCAAGTGACCGGGGCAGTCTCTGGATGAACGGGCAGGAGGTCATGGCAAGTGACCGGGGCAGTCTCTGGGTAAAGGATTGGTACGACCTGTGGCGGCAGATGATAGACGTGAGCTCCCAGGTGAGCAGGCGAGAGTCTCTGGATAAACGGGTGGTCACAGCATGTGACGGCGGAGCCTCCAGGAAGACCAACAGACAGGTAGCAGATGAGCGCTCCCAGGTGAGCGGGCAGGAGTCTCTGGACAGGCGGGTGGTCACAGCACGTGACGGCAGAGCCTCCTGGTAGGCTAGCAGACAGGCAGCAGATGAGCGCTCCCAGGTGAGCGGGCAAGCTGGTCCTTAGACAGACTGACAGGAGTTGGAAGGCAGACCGTCGGACCTCAGGCAAGCAGGCAGGTAGAAGATGTGCGCTCCCAGGTGAGCGGGCAAGCTGGTCCTTAGACAGACTGACAGGAGTTGGAAGGCAGACCGTCGGACCTCAGGCTAGCAGGCAGGTAGCAGGATATCAGGCAGGAATTAGACAGCAGACTGGCAGGAATCTGGCAGGTATCTGGCAGGTAACTGGCAACGGGACCTGAGGGCTGAAGCAGAGTAGTGAACAGTGCTACAACATTGCTCGGGCACCTCTATTTTGGAGGAGGTGCCTTTTATATGGGAGGTCCTCCGGCAATTGGCCGGGGACTCCTTAGGACGGCGCGCGCGGTCCTTTTAAGAGAGGGGGAGCACGCGCGCGCGCGCCCTAAGCACACTGCCGGGGAAGGAGCGCGTGCCGGAAGCAGCGGGGAGAGAAGCGCTGGAGGACGCCGCGCCAGAAGCGGGGAGGTGAGAGGGACGGCGTCTCTGCCTAGAACGGGGCAGAGACGCCAATGCTACAGTACCCCCCCTTTAGGCCCCCTCTTTTTTTGGCCAGAAAGAAATTTCTCAAGGAGAAGCGGGGCGTTGATGTTCTCCCTGGGTTCCCAAGTTCTCTCCTCAGGACCAAACCCCTTCCAATCTACCAGAAAAAAGGTTTTTCCTCTTACCCTCTTGGAGGCCAGAATACTCTCTACCTCAAAGATGTCATCAGCGGAAACCGGAGCAGGAGGGGCACCTGGATTTTTGGAAAAAAAGTTAAAGACAACAGGTTTGAGGAGAGATACGTGGAAGGAGTTGGGGATCCGTATGGTGGCCGGGAGTTTTAATTTGTAGGCCACAGGGTTAATTTGCCTGAGGACTTCGAAGGGGCCGATGAATCGAGGACCCAACTTGTAGGAGGGTACTTTGAGCCGCACATGTTTGGATGAGAGCCAAACCTTGTCTCCCGGACGGAATTGGGGCGGATCCAGACGTCTCTTATCAGCATATTTCTTCATCCGCTCAGAGGAGAGAAGAAGAGCGGACCTGGTACTCTCCCAAATTGTAGAAAATTCGCTGACAAGAGACTCCGCAGCAGGGTTGTCCACAGAAACGGAGACAGGAAGTGGAATCCGGGGATGTTGGCCACCAACTATAAAGAACGGGGATTTGGAAGAGGACTCGCTCTCATGGTTGTTATAAGAGAACTCGGCCCATGGTAGAAGATCCACCCAGTCCGAGTGGTGAGCATCAACGAAGTGCCGGAGGTAGCTGGTCAAGATCTGATTGATCCGCTCCACTTGACCATTGGACTGAGGGTGGTAAGCGGAGGAGAAATCCAGGGTAATGTCCAGCAGCTTACATGTGGCTCTCCAGAAGCGAGAGGTGAACTGAACCCCACGATCCGACACGATGTGGAGGGGCAGACCATGGAGACGGAAGATGTGGCGGATAAAGTCTTTAGCCAGCTCGGGTGCGGATGGAAGACCAGGCAGGGGAATGAAGTGGGCAATCTTAGAAAAACGGTCAGCGACAACCCAAATGACAGTACAACCGGCAGAAACTGGAAGGTCGGTGATAAAGTCCATAGTGATGTGTTGCCAAGGAGCAGCAGGTACGGGAAGGGGCAGGAGATGGCCGGCAGGTAGATGTCGGGGAACTTTGTTACGGGCACAAGATGAACAGGCCGCGACGAAGTCTACCACGTCCTTACGCAGGGTAGGCCACCAGTAATGCCGGGTAATAAGTTGGAAGGTCTTCTTTTGGCCAGCATGGCCAGCTAGTTTAGAAGAATGTCCCCAGCGAAGAACCCTCTCCCAATCTGGCACAGCTACGAACGTCTTACCGGGTGGAAGACGAGTCATATCCAAGGGGGCCACATTCATCACCTTGGAGGAGTCGATGATGTGCGTAGGTTCCTCCTCTTGATCGGAGGACAGGAAGGACCGGGACAAGGCATCAGCTTTGACGTTCTTGTCCGCCGGACGGAAATGAAGAATGAAGTCGAAGCGGGCAAAAAACAACGACCACCGGGCCTGCCGAGGATTGAGTCTCTGGGCATTTTGGAGATATGCCAGGTTTTTGTGATCCGTGTAGATAATTACCGGGTAGAGAGCCCCTTCAAGCAGATAGCGCCACTCTCCCAGTGCCAATTTGATGGTTAGCAATTCACGGTCTCCTATGGAGTAGTTGCGCTCCGACGAGGAGAAGATTTTGGAGAAGAAGCCGCACGTTACCATTCTCCCGGTAGAAGACTTCTGGGTGAGCACCGCTCCGGCTCCGGAGGAGGAGGCATCAACCTCCAGGTAGAATTGTTTATTACAGTCCGGACGGTGCAGGACGGGAGTAGAGGCGAAGGCTTTCTTTAGGGAAAGGAAGGCCTCCTCGGCTTCAGGCGACCATGTCCTGGGGTTAGCCCCCTTACAGGTAAGTGCAGATATGGGAGCAGTCCGAGACGAGAAGTGTGGGATGAAAAGACGATAGTAATTAGCGAAGCCCAGGAATCGCTGTATCGCCTTCAAACCTTCAGGACGAGGCCATTTTAGAACGGAAGAGAGCTTCTCGGCATCCATTTGCAGACCTGTTTGGGAGATGACATAGCCCAAGAACGGAAGGGAGGTCTGATCGAAGAGGCACTTCTCGTATTTGGCATAAAGGTGGTTCTGCCGAAGCCTAAGCAGGACCTGACGAACATCCCTCCGGTGTGTGGGGAGATCCGGAGAGAAGACCAAGATATCGTCCAGGTATACCACTACGCAGGAGTACAGGAGGTCACGGAAGATGTCGTTGACTAGTTCCTGAAAGACCGCGGGAGCATTACAGAGACCGAAGGGCATCACAAGGTACTCGTAGTGACCGTCCCGGGTATTGAATGCCGTCTTCCACTCGTCTCCTTGACGGATACGGACCAGATTATACGCTCCTCATAGATCCAGCTTGGAGAAGATCCTGGTGCCCTTGAGACGGTCAAACAATTCGGAGATGAGTGGCAGGGGATATTTGTTTTTTACCATGATGAGATTGAGTCCTCTGTAGTCAATTCAGGGACGTAGCGAGCCGTCTTTCTTTTTGACAAAGAAGAATCCGGCTCCAGCCGGGGAGGTAGATTTTCGGATAAATCCCCTAGCCAGATTCTCTTCAATGTACTCAGACATGGCTCGGGTCTTGGCTGCAGACAACGGGTAGATACGCCCACGGGGAGGAGTGGTGCCAGGTACCAGGTCGATCGGGCAATCGTATGGCCTATGGGGTGGCAACGTCTCAGCTTCCTTCTTACCGAAGACGTCCGCATAGGGCCAGTAGGGAGCCGGGAGACCAGGTAAGTTAGCTGGAGTAGGCTGAGGGTGAAGTGGACGGACCGGGACCAGGCAGGTCCTATGGCAGTCAGGACCCCATCGGAGTACTTCACCGGACCGCCAGTTCAATACGGGTTCATGTGTCTGGAGCCAAGGTAGACCTAGCAACAGGGAGTGAGAAAGTCCGGACAGCACATGGAATGAGATCTCCTCAGAGTGCAGCATTCCCACCTGCAGGGTTATGGGTTCAGTGACGAGCAGGATGGTCTCCGAGAGAAGTCTTCCATCCACGGAGGCGACTGACAATGGTTCAGCCAGGGACTTGGTGGGAATATGGTATCTCTCTACCAGAGACTGGGAGATGAGGTTTCCAGCAGCTCCAGAATCCAGATGGGTGAGTTCAAAGAGACGGTTCTCTCCCCAAGCAATAGAGACCGGTAAGGTCAGAGACGGAGAGGGCTTACTTTTGTCTAGGACGACCTCTCCGAGTGGTCCTAGACACTGGCGTTTCCCGGCTTCTCCGGGCAGGAACGGATGAAGTGCTTCATACTGCCACAATAGAAACAGCTTCCCTCGGCTCGGCGAGATTCTTGGCGAGAACCGACCATCTTGGTCTGGTCGACCTGCATAGGCTCAGGAGAGTGTACCTGAGGAGAGATGGAGGGAGTGACGGGTTTCTGAAAAGTAGGAGCTAGACGTGGAAACCTCCTCTCACGGGTGACCTCTTTGGCACGCTCCTGGAACCGCAGGTCAATCCGGGTGGCAAGAGTAATTAGGTCATCGAGAGTGGTAGGAATGTCCCGACCGGCAAGTTCATCTTTAATACGGCCGGACAGACCCTCCCAGAAGACGGAAACCAGAGCGTCATTATCCCAGGCCAGCTCCGAGGCAAGGTTACGGAACCGTATGGCATATTGGCCCACGGTGAGACTTCCCTGACGGAGGCGTAGCAGAGATGATGCGGATGAGGTCTTCTGTCCGGGTTCGTCGAAGACTTTCCGGAAAGCCGTGAGAAAGGCAGGCAAGTCGGACACCAGGGGGTCTCCTCACTCCCATAGAGGATTTAGCCAGGCCAGGGCCTCCCCGGTGAGATGGGACATGATGAAGGCAATTTTGGCCAGGTCGGAGTTAAACTGGTGAGACAGGAGTTCAAAGTGCAGGGTGCACTGATTTATGAAGCCCCGAGCCTGGGCGGAGTCGCCTCCAAAACGAGGAGGTGCAGAAAGCAGGGGGTCCGGGGTAGGATACCATGTTATTAGAGGGCAGTGGAGCTGCCGGATTGCGAGTCATGGCACTGGCGGTTGTTGCAGGCAGAGCAGTCAGAGTGTCCAGGCGAGAATTGACATTCCGCAGGTGACACAGGATGGACTCCTGTTGGGACCTCTGACGGGACAGTTCATGACACAGGTCCGAGAGCGAGGGAGCTTGGGTGCCACCGGGTTCCATGGCCCGAGCAAACTGTAACGGGTCTGGGCGGCGGAACCTCTGAGCTACTATACAAGGGGGCGGTCCTTGTAAGGATGCGGGTGGCGACCAGGGTAGACGGGCAGGCAGTCACAGCAGGTGACCGGGACAGTCTCTGAATGAACGGACAGGAGGTCACGGCAAGTGACCTGGGTAGTCTCTGGATGAACGGGCAGGAGATCACGGCAAGTGACCGGGGTAGTCTCTGGATGAACGGGCAGGAGGTCACGGCAAGTGACCGGGGCAGTCTCTGGGTAAAGGATTGGTACGACCTGTGGCGGCAGATGATAGACGTGAGCTCCCAGGTGAGCAGGCGAGAGTCTCTGGATAAACGGGTGGTCACAGCATGTGACGGCGGAGTCTCCAGGAAGACCAACAGACAGGTAGCAGATGAGCGCTCCCAGGTGAGCGGGCAGGAGTCTCTGGACAGGCGGGTGGTCACAGCACGTGATGGCAGAGCCTCCTGGTAGGCTAGCAGACAGGCAGCAGATGAGCGCTCCCAGGTGAGCGGGCAAGCTGGTCCTTAGACAGACTGACAGGAGTTGGAAGGCAGACCGTCGGACCTCAGGCAAGCAGGCAGGTAGAAGATGTGCGCTCCCAGGTGAGCGAGCAAGCTGGTCCTTAGACAGACTGACAGGAGTTGGAAGGCAGACCGTCGGACCTCAGGCTAGCAGGCAGGTAGCAGGATATCAGGCAGGAATTAGACAGCAGACTGGCAGGAGTCTGGCAGGTATCTGGCAGGTAACTGGCAACGGGAAATGAGGGCTGAAGCAGAGTAGTGAACAGTGCTACAACATTGCTCGGGCACCTCCATTTTGGAGGAGGTGCCTTTTATATGGGAGGTCCTCCGGCAATTGGCCAGGGACTCCTTAGGACGGCGCGCGCGGTCCCTTTAAGAGAGGGGGAGCGCGCGCGCCCTAAGCACACTGACGGGGAAGGAGCGCGTGCCGGAAGCAGCGGGGAGAGAAGCGCTGGAGGACGCCGCGCCAGTAGCGGGGAGGTGAGAGGGACGGCGTCTCTGCCTAGAACGGGGCAGAGACGCCAATGCTACAATATATATTCTACCCACACACATTTGGAACTCTCCTGGGGTACCCTCACACATATTATTCCCTCATTTAGTGGATATTTTCACAAAAAAGTGAAATTTTCAAAAATTCTGAAAATTTCCTGAAAACGACGAAATATCAAGGACTCATTGGGCGAATCGCTCTGGAACTGAAATCGTAACGCTCACTGACATTTCCCCTATCTGAAAGTCTGATAAACGCCGGAAAAATGACTAAGTACAAAAAAAAAATTTTTTTTAACTTTTTTCAATTTTAACCCTGTGGGATATATATTCTACCCACACTCATTTGGAACTCTCCCGAGGTACCCTCACACATATTATTCCCTCATTTAGTTAATATTTTCACAAAAAAGTGACATTTTCAAAAATTCTGAAAATTGACTGAAAACGACGAAATATCAAGGACTCATTGGGCGAATCGCTCTGTAACTGAAATCGGAACGCTCACTGACATTTGCCCTATCTGAAAGTCTGATAAGCGCCGGAAAAATTACTAAGTCCAAAAAAATTTTTTTTTCAGGTTTACCCCCGTGGGATATATATTCTACCCACACACATTTGGAACTCTCCTGTGGTACCCTCAGTCATATTATTCCCTCATTTAGTGGATATTTTCACAAAAAAGTGAAATTTTCAAAAATCCAGAAAATTGGCTGAAAACGACTAAATTTCAAGGACTCATTGGGCGAATCGCTCTGGAACTGAAATCGGAACGCTCACTGACATTTCCCCTATCTGAAAGTCTTATAAACGCTGGAAAAATGACTTAAGTCCAAAAAAAAATTTTTTTCAACTTTTTTCAATTTTACCCCCGTGGGATACATATTCTACACACACACATTTGGAACTCTCCTGGGGTACCCTCACACATATTATTCCCTCATTTAGTGGATAGTTTCACAAAAAAGTGAAATTTTCAAAAATCAAGAAAATTGGCTGAAAACGACTAAATATCAAGGACTCATTGGCCGAATCGCTCTGGAACTGAAATCGGAAGGCTCACTGACATTTCCCCTATCTGAAAGTCTGATAAACGCCGGAAAAATGACTAAGTCCAAAAATAATTTTTTTTCAACTTTTTTCAATTTTACCCCCCCCGTCTGATATATATTCTACACACACACATTTGGAACTCTCCTGGGGTACCCTCACACATATTATTCCCTCATTTAGTGGATATTTTCACAAAAAAGTGAAATTTTCAAAAATCCAGAAAATTGGCTGAAAACGACTAAATATCAAGGACTCATTGGTCGAATCGCTCTGGAACTGAAATCGGAACGCTCACTGACATTTCCCCTATCTGAAAGTCTTATTAACGCTGGAAAAATGACTAAGTCCAAAAAAAATTTTTTTTAAACTTTTTTCAATTTTACCCCCGTGGGATACATATTCTACCCACACTCATTTGGAACTCTCCCGAGGTAGCCTCACACATATTATTCCCTCATTTAGTGAATATTTTCACAAGAAAGTGAAATTTTCAAAAATTCTGAAAATTGACTGAAAACGACGAAATATCAAGGACTCATTGGGCGAATCGCTCTGGAACTGAAATCGGAACAATCACTGACATTTCCCCTATCTGAAAGTCTGATAAACGCCGGAAAAATGACTAAGTACAAAAAAAAAATTTTTTCAACTTTTTTCAATTTTACCCCCGTGGGATATATATTCTACCCACACACATTTGGAACTCTCCTGGGGTACCCTCACACATATTATTCCCTCATTTAGTGGATATTTTCACAAGAAAGTGAAATTTTCAAAAATTCTGAAAATTGACTGAAAACGACGAAATATCAAGGACTCATTGGGCGAATCGCTCTGGAACTGAAGTTGGAACACTCACTGAAATTTCCCCTATCTGAAAGTCTGATAAACGCCGGAAAAATGACTAAGTACAAAAAAAAATTTTTTTTAACTTTTTTCAATTTTAACCCTGTGGGATATATATTCTACCCACACACATTTGGAACTCTCCTGGGGTACCCTCACACATATTATTCCCTCATTTAGTGGATATTTTCACAAAAAAGTGAAATTTTCAAAAATTCTGAAAATTGCCTGAAAACGACGAAATATCAAGGACTCATTGAGCGAATCGCTCTGGAACTGAAATCGTAACGCTCACTGACATTTCCCCTATCTGAAAGTCTGATAAACGCCGGAAAAATGACTAAGTACAAAAAAAAAATTTTTTTTAACTTTTTTCAATTTTAACCCTGTGGGATATATATTCTACCCACACTCATTTGGAACTCTCCCGAGGTACCCTCACACATATTATTCCCTCATTTAGTTAATATTTTCACAAAAAAGTGACATTTTCAAAAATTCTGAAAATTGACTGAAAACGACGAAATATCAAGGACTCATTGGGCGAATCGCTCTGGAACTGATATCGGAATGCTCACTGACATTTCCCCTATCTGAAAGTCTGCTAAACGTCGGAAAAATGACTAAGTCCAAAAAAAAATTTTTTTCAACTTTTTTCAATTTTACCCCCGTGGGATACATATTCTACACACACACATTTGGAACTCTCCTGGGGTACCCTCACACATATTATTCCCTCATTTAGTGGATATTTTCACAAAAAAGTGAAATTTTCAAAAATCCAGAAAATTGGCTGAAAACGACTAAATATCAAGGACTCATTGGGCGAATCGCTCTGGAACTGAAATCGGAACGCTCACTGACATTTCCCCTATCTGAAAGTCTTATCAACGCTGGAAAAATGACTAAGTCTAAAAAAAAATTTTTTTCAATTTTACCCCCGTGGGATACATATTCTACACACACACATTTGGAACTCTCCTGGGGTACCCTCACACATATTATTCCCTCATTTAGTGGATATTTTCACAAAAAAGTGAAATTTTCAAAAATCCAAAATATTGCCTGAAAACGACTAAATATCAAGGACTCATTGGGCGAATCGTTCTGGAACTGAAATCTAACGCTCACTGACATTTCCCCTATCTGAAAGTGTTATCAACGCTGGAAAAATGACTAAGTCCAAAAAAAATTTTTTTTAAACTTTTTTCAATTTTACCCCCGTGGGATACATATTCTACACACACACATTTGGAACTCTCCTGGGGTACCCTCACATATTATTCCCTCATTTAGTGGATAGTTTCACAAAAAAGTGAAATTTTCAAAAATCAAGAAAATTGGCTGAAAACGATTAAATATCAAGGACTCATTGGCGGAATCGCTCTGGAACTGAAATCGGAAGGCTCACTGACATTTCCCCTATCTGAAAGTCTGATAAACGCCGGAAAAATGACTAAGTCCAAAAATAATTTTTTTTCAACTTTTTTCAATTTTACCGCCCGTCTGATATATATTCTACCCACACACATTTGGAACTCTCCTGGGGTACCCTCACACATATTGTTCCCTCATTTAGTGGATATTTTCACAAAAAAGTGAAATTTTCAAAAATCCAGAAAATTGGCTGAAAACTACTAAATTTCAAGGACTCATTGGGCGAATCGCTCTGGAACTGAAATCGGAACGCTCACTGACATTTCCCCTATCTGAAAGTCTTATAAACGTTGGAAAAATGACTAGGTCCCAAAAAAAATTTTTTTCAACTTTTTTCAATTTTACCCCCGTGGGATATATATTCTACCCACACACATTTGGAACTCTCCTGGGGTACCCTCACACATATTATTCCCCCATTTAGTGGATATTTTCACAAAAAAGTGAAATTTTCAAAAATCCAGAAAATTGGCTGAAAACGACTAAATTTCAAGGACTGATTGGGCGAATCGCTCTGTAACTGAAATCGGAACGCTCACTGACATTTCCCCAATCTGAAAGTCTGATAAATGCCGGAAAAATGACTAAGTTCAAAAAAAAATTTTTTTCAAATTTTTTCAATTTTACCCCCCGTGTGATATATATTCTACCCACACACATTTGGAACTCTCCTGGGGTACCCTCACAAATATTATTCCCTCATTTAGTGGATATTTTCACAAAAAAGTGAAATTTTCAAAAATCCAGAAAATTGGCTGAAAACGACTAAATATCAAGGACTCATTGGGCGAATTGCTCTGGAACTGAAATCGGAACGCTCACTGACATTTCCCCAATCTGAAAGTCTGATAAACGCCGGAAAAATGACTAAGCCCAAAAAAAAAATGTTTTCAACTTTTTTCAATTTTACCCCCGTGGGATATATGTAACGGGTCTGGGCGGCGGAACCTCTGAGCTACTATACAAGGGGGCGGTCCTTGTAAGGGAGCGGGTGACGACCAGGGTAGACGGGCAGGCAGTCACAGCAGGTGACCGGGACAGTCTCTGAATGAAAGGACAGGAGGTCACGGCAAGTGACCGGGGCAGTCTCTGGATGAACGGGCAGGAGATCACGGCAAGTGACCGGGGCAGTCTCTGGATGAACGGGCAGGAGGTCATGGCAAGTGACCGGGGCAGTCTCTGGGTAAAGGATTGGTACGACCTGTGGCGGCAGATGATAGACGTGAGCTCCCAGGTGAGCAGGCGAGAGTCTCTGGATAAACGGGTGGTCACAGCATGTGACGGCGGAGCCTCCAGGAAGACCAACAGACAGGTAGCAGATGAGCGCTCCCAGGTGAGCGGGCAGGAGTCTCTGGACAGGCGGGTGGTCACAGCACGTGACGGCAGAGCCTCCTGGTAGGCTAGCAGACAGGCAGCAGATGAGCGCTCCCAGGTGAGCGGGCAAGCTGGTCCTTAGACAGACTGACAGGAGTTGGAAGGCAGACCGTCGGACCTCAGGCAAGCAGGCAGGTAGAAGATGTGCGCTCCCAGGTGAGCGGGCAAGCTGGTCCTTAGACAGACTGACAGGAGTTGGAAGGCAGACCGTCGGACCTCAGGCTAGCAGGCAGGTAGCAGGATATCAGGCAGGAATTAGACAGCAGACTGGCAGGAATCTGGCAGGTATCTGGCAGGTAACTGGCAACGGGACCTGAGGGCTGAAGCAGAGTAGTGAACAGTGCTACAACATTGCTCGGGCACCTCCATTTTGGAGGAGGTGCCTTTTATATGGGAGGTCCTCCGGCAATTGGCCGGGGACTCCTTAGGACGGCGCGCGCGGTCCTTTTAAGAGAGGGGGAGCACGCGCGCGCGCGCCCTAAGCACACTGCCGGGGAAGGAGCGCGTGCCGGAAGCAGCGGGGAGAGAAGCGCTGGAGGACGCCGCGCCAGAAGCGGGGAGGTGAGAGGGACGGCGTCTCTGCCTAGAACGGGGCAGAGACGCCAATGCTACAGTACCCCCCCTTTAGGCCCCCTCTTTTTTTGGCCAGAAAGAAATTTCTCAAGGAGAAGCGGGGCGTTGATGTTCTCCCTGGGTTCCCAAGTTCTCTCCTCAGGACCAAACCCCTTCCAATCTACCAGAAAAAAGGTTTTTCCTCTTACCCTCTTGGAGGCCAGAATACTCTCTACCTCAAAGATGTCATCAGCGGAAACCGGAGCAGGAGGGGCACCTGGATTTTTGGAAAAAAAGTTAAAGACAACAGGTTTGAGGAGAGATACGTGGAAGGAGTTGGGGATCCGTATGGTGGCCGGGAGTTTTAATTTGTAGGCCACAGGGTTAATTTGCCTGAGGACTTCGAAGGGGCCGATGAATCGAGGACCCAACTTGTAGGAGGGTACTTTGAGCCGCACATGTTTGGATGAGAGCCAAACCTTGTCTCCCGGACGGAATTGGGGCGGATCCAGACGTCTCTTATCAGCATATTTCTTCATCCGCTCAGAGGAGAGAAGAAGAGCGGACCTGGTACTCTCCCAAATTGTAGAAAATTCGCTGACAAGAGACTCCGCAGCAGGGTTGTCCACAGAAACGGAGACAGGAAGTGGAATCCGGGGATGTTGGCCACCAACTATAAAGAACGGGGATTTGGAAGAGGACTCGCTCTCATGGTTGTTATAAGAGAACTCGGCCCATGGTAGAAGATCCACCCAGTCCGAGTGGTGAGCATCAACGAAGTGCCGGAGGTAGCTGGTCAAGATCTGATTGATCCGCTCCACTTGACCATTGGACTGAGGGTGGTAAGCGGAGGAGAAATCCAGGGTAATGTCCAGCAGCTTACATGTGGCTCTCCAGAAGCGAGAGGTGAACTGAACCCCACGATCCGACACGATGTGGAGGGGCAGACCATGGAGACGGAAGATGTGGCGGATAAAGTCTTTAGCCAGCTCGGGTGCGGATGGAAGACCAGGCAGGGGAATGAAGTGGGCAATCTTAGAAAAACGGTCAGCGACAACCCAAATGACAGTACAACCGGCAGAAACTGGAAGGTCGGTGATAAAGTCCATAGCGATGTGTTGCCAAGGAGCAGCAGGTACGGGAAGGGGCAGGAGATGGCCGGCAGGTAGATGTCGGGGAACTTTGTTACGGGCACAAGATGAACAGGCCGCGACGAAGTCTACCACGTCCTTACGCAGGGTAGGCCACCAGTAATGCCGGGTAATAAGTTGGAAGGTCTTCTTTTGGCCAGCATGGCCAGCTAGTTTAGAAGAATGTCCCCAGCGAAGAACCCTCTCCCAATCTGGCACAGCTACGAACGTCTTACCGGGTGGAAGACGAGTCATATCCAAGGGGGCCACATTCATCACCTTGGAGGAGTCGATGATGTGCGTAGGTTCCTCCTCTTGATCGGAGGACAGGAAGGACCGGGACAAGGCATCAGCTTTGACGTTCTTGTCCGCCGGACGGAAATGAAGAATGAAGTCGAAGCGGGCAAAAAACAACGACCACCGGGCCTGCCGAGGATTGAGTCTCTGGGCATTTTGGAGATATGCCAGGTTTTTGTGATCCGTGTAGATAATTACCGGGTAGAGAGCCCCTTCAAGCAGATAGCGCCACTCTCCCAGTGCCAATTTGATGGTTAGCAATTCACGGTCTCCTATGGAGTAGTTGCGCTCCGACGAGGAGAAGATTTTGGAGAAGAAGCCGCACGTTACCATTCTCCCGGTAGAAGACTTCTGGGTGAGCACCGCTCCGGCTCCGGAGGAGGAGGCATCAACCTCCAGGTAGAATTGTTTATTACAGTCCGGACGGTGCAGGACGGGAGTAGAGGCGAAGGCTTTCTTTAGGGAAAGGAAGGCCTCCTCGGCTTCAGGCGACCATGTCCTGGGGTTAGCCCCCTTACAGGTAAGTGCAGATATGGGAGCAGTCCGAGACGAGAAGTGTGGGATGAAAAGACGATAGTAATTAGCGAAGCCCAGGAATCGCTGTATCGCCTTCAAACCTTCAGGACGAGGCCATTTTAGAACGGAAGAGAGCTTCTCGGCATCCATTTGCAGACCTGTTTGGGAGATGACATAGCCCAAGAACGGAAGGGAGGTCTGATCGAAGAGGCACTTCTCGTATTTGGCATAAAGGTGGTTCTGCCGAAGCCTAAGCAGGACCTGACGAACATCCCTCCGGTGTGTGGGGAGATCCGGAGAGAAGACCAAGATATCGTCCAGGTATACCACTACGCAGGAGTACAGGAGGTCACGGAAGATGTCGTTGACTAGTTCCTGAAAGACCGCGGGAGCATTACAGAGACCGAAGGGCATCACAAGGTACTCGTAGTGACCGTCCCGGGTATTGAATGCCGTCTTCCACTCGTCTCCTTGACGGATACGGACCAGATTATACGCTCCTCATAGATCCAGCTTGGAGAAGATCCTGGCGCCCTTGAGACGGTCAAACAATTCGGAGATGAGTGGCAGGGGATATTTGTTTTTTACCATGATGAGATTGAGTCCTCTGTAGTCAATACAGGGACGTAGCGAGCCGTCTTTCTTTTTGACAAAGAAGAATCCGGCTCCAGCCGGGGAGGTAGATTTTCGGATAAATCCCCTAGCCAGATTCTCTTCAATGTACTCAGACATGGCTCGGGTCTTGGCTGCAGACAACGGGTAGATACGCCCACGGGGAGGAGTGGTGCCAGGTACCAGGTCGATCGGGCAATCGTATGGCCTATGGGGTGGCAACGTCTCAGCTTCCTTCTTACCGAAGACGTCCGCATAGGGCCAGTAGGGAGCCGGGAGACCAGATAAGTTAGCTGGAGTAGGCTGAGGGTGAAGTGGACGGACCGGGACCAGGCAGGTCCTATGGCAGTCAGGACCCCATCGGAGTACTTCACCGGACCGCCAGTTCAATACGGGTTCATGTGTCTGGAGCCAAGGTAGACCTAGCAACAGGGAGTGAGAAAGTCCGGACAGCACATGGAATGAGATCTCCTCAGAGTGCAGCATTCCCACCTGCAGGGTTATGGGTTCAGTGACGAGCAGGATGGTCTCCGAGAGAAGTCTTCCATCCACGGAGGCGACTGACAATGGTTCAGCCAGGGACTTGGTGGGAATATGGTATCTCTCTACCAGAGACTGGGAGATGAGGTTTCCAGCAGCTCCAGAATCCAGATGGGTGAGTTCAAAGAGACGGTTCTCTCCCCAAGCAATAGAGACCGGTAAGGTCAGAGACGGAGAGGGCTTACTTTTGTCTAGGACGACCTCTCCGAGTGGTCCTAGACACTGGCGTTTCCCGGCTTCTCCGGGCAGGAACGGATGAAGTGCTTCATACTGCCACAATAGAAACAGCTTCCCTCGGCTCGGCGAGATTCTTGGCGAGAACCGACCATCTTGGTCTGGTCGACCTGCATAGGCTCAGGAGAGTGTACCTGAGGAGAGATGGAGGGAGTGACGGGTTTCTGAAAAGTAGGAGCTAGACGTGGAAACCTCCTCTCACGGGTGACCTCTTTGGCACGCTCCTGGAACCGCAGGTCAATCCGGGTGGCAAGAGTAATTAGGTCATCGAGAGTGGTAGGAATGTCCCGACCGGCAAGTTCATCTTTAATACGGCCGGACAGACCCTCCCAGAAGACGGAAACCAGAGCGTCATTATCCCAGGCCAGCTCCGAGGCAAGGTTACGGAACCGTATGGCATATTGGCCCACGGTGAGACTTCCCTGACGGAGGCGTAGCAGAGATGATGCGGATGAGGTCTTCTGTCCGGGTTCGTCGAAGACTTTCCGGAAAGCCGTGAGAAAGGCAGGCAAGTCGGACACCAGGGGGTCTCCTCACTCCCATAGAGGATTTAGCCAGGCCAGGGCCTCCCCGGTGAGATGGGACATGATGAAGGCAATTTTGGCCAGGTCGGAGTTAAACTGGTGAGACAGGAGTTCAAAGTGCAGGGTGCACTGATTTATGAAGCCCCGAGCCTGGGCGGAGTCGCCTCCAAAACGAGGAGGTGCAGAAAGCAGGGGGTCCGGGGTAGGATACCATGTTATTAGAGGGCAGTGGAGCTGCCGGATTGCGAGTCATGGCACTGGCGGTTGTTGCAGGCAGAGCAGTCAGAGTGTCCAGGCGAGAATTGACATTCCGCAGGTGACACAGGATGGACTCCTGTTGGGACCTCTGACGGGACAGTTCATGACACAGGTCCGAGAGCGAGGGAGCTTGGGTGCCACCGGGTTCCATGGCCCGAGCAAACTGTAACGGGTCTGGGCGGCGGAACCTCTGAGCTACTATACAAGGGGGCGGTCCTTGTAAGGATGCGGGTGGCGACCAGGGTAGACGGGCAGGCAGTCACAGCAGGTGACCGGGACAGTCTCTGAATGAACGGACAGGAGGTCACGGCAAGTGACCTGGGTAGTCTCTGGATGAACGGGCAGGAGATCACGGCAAGTGACCGGGGTAGTCTCTGGATGAACGGGCAGGAGGTCACGGCAAGTGACCGGGGCAGTCTCTGGGTAAAGGATTGGTACGACCTGTGGCGGCAGATGATAGACGTGAGCTCCCAGGTGAGCAGGCGAGAGTCTCTGGATAAACGGGTGGTCACAGCATGTGACGGCGGAGTCTCCAGGAAGACCAACAGACAGGTAGCAGATGAGCGCTCCCAGGTGAGCGGGCAGGAGTCTCTGGACAGGCGGGTGGTCACAGCACGTGATGGCAGAGCCTCCTGGTAGGCTAGCAGACAGGCAGCAGATGAGCGCTCCCAGGTGAGCGGGCAAGCTGGTCCTTAGACAGACTGACAGGAGTTGGAAGGCAGACCGTCGGACCTCAGGCAAGCAGGCAGGTAGAAGATGTGCGCTCCCAGGTGAGCGAGCAAGCTGGTCCTTAGACAGACTGACAGGAGTTGGAAGGCAGACCGTCGGACCTCAGGCTAGCAGGCAGGTAGCAGGATATCAGGCAGGAATTAGACAGCAGACTGGCAGGAGTCTGGCAGGTATCTGGCAGGTAACTGGCAACGGGAAATGAGGGCTGAAGCAGAGTAGTGAACAGTGCTACAACATTGCTCGGGCACCTCCATTTTGGAGGAGGTGCCTTTTATATGGGAGGTCCTCCGGCAATTGGCCAGGGACTCCTTAGGACGGCGCGCGCGGTCCCTTTAAGAGAGGGGGAGCGCGCGCGCCCTAAGCACACTGACGGGGAAGGAGCGCGTGCCGGAAGCAGCGGGGAGAGAAGCGCTGGAGGACGCCGCGCCAGTAGCGGGGAGGTGAGAGGGACGGCGTCTCTGCCTAGAACGGGGCAGAGACGCCAATGCTACAATATATATTCTACCCACACACATTTGGAACTCTCCTGGGGTACCCTCACACATATTATTCCCTCATTTAGTGGATATTTTCACAAAAAAGTGAAATTTTCAAAAATTCTGAAAATTTCCTGAAAACGACGAAATATCAAGGACTCATTGGGCGAATCGCTCTGGAACTGAAATCGTAACGCTCACTGACATTTCCCCTATCTGAAAGTCTGATAAACGCCGGAAAAATGACTAAGTACAAAAAAAAAAATTTTTTTAACTTTTTTCAATTTTAACCCTGTGGGATATATATTCTACCCACACTCATTTGGAACTCTCCCGAGGTACCCTCACACATATTATTCCCTCATTTAGTTAATATTTTCACAAAAAAGTGACATTTTCAAAAATTCTGAAAATTGACTGAAAACGACGAAATATCAAGGACTCATTGGGCGAATCGCTCTGGAACTGAAATCGGAACGCTCACTGACATTTGCCCTATCTGAAAGTCTGATAAGCGCCGGAAAAATTACTAAGTCCAAAAAAATTTTTTTTTCAGGTTTACCCCCGTGGGATATATATTCTACCCACACACATTTGGAACTCTCCTGTGGTACCCTCAGTCATATTATTCCCTCATTTAGTGGATATTTTCACAAAAAAGTGAAATTTTCAAAAATCCAGAAAATTGGCTGAAAACGACTAAATTTCAAGGACTCATTGGGCGAATCGCTCTGGAACTGAAATCGGAACGCTCACTGACATTTCCCCTATCTGAAAGTCTTATAAACGCTGGAAAAATGACTTAAGTCCAAAAAAAAATTTTTTTCAACTTTTTTCAATTTTACCCCCGTGGGATACATATTCTACACACACACATTTGGAACTCTCCTGGGGTACCCTCACACATATTATTCCCTCATTTAGTGGATAGTTTCACAAAAAAGTGAAATTTTCAAAAATCAAGAAAATTGGCTGAAAACGACTAAATATCAAGGACTCATTGGCCGAATCGCTCTGGAACTGAAATCGGAAGGCTCACTGACATTTCCCCTATCTGAAAGTCTGATAAACGCCGGAAAAATGACTAAGTCCAAAAATAATTTTTTTTCAACTTTTTTCAATTTTACCCCCCCCGTCTGATATATATTCTACCCACACACATTTGGAACTCTCCTGGGGTACCCTCACACATATTATTCCCCCATTTAGTGGATATTTTCACAAAAAAGTGAAATTTTCAAAAATCCAGAAAATTGGCTGAAAACGACTAAATTTCAAGGACTCATTGGGCGAATCGCTCTCGAACTGAAATCGGAACACTCACTGACATTTCCCCTATCTGAAAGTCTTATAAACGCTGGAAAAATGACTTAAGTCCAAAAAAAAAATTTTTTCAACTGTTTTCAATTTTACCCCCCGTCTGATATATATTCTACCCACACACATTTGGAACTCTCCTGGGGTACCCTCACACATATTATTCCCTCATTTAGTGGATATTTTCACAAAAAAGTGAAATTTTCAAAAATCCAGAAAATTGGCTGAAAACGACTAAATATCAAGGACTCATTGGTCGAATCGCTCTGGAACTGAAATCGGAACGCTCACTGACATTTCCCCTATCTGAAAGTCTTATTAACGCTGGAAAAATGACTAAGTCCAAAAAAAATTTTTTTTAAACTTTTTTCAATTTTACCCCCGTGGGATACATATTCTACCCACACTCATTTGGAACTCTCCCGAGGTAGCCTCACACATATTATTCCCTCATTTAGTGGATATTTTCACAAGAAAGTGAAATTTTCAAAAATTCTGAAAATTGACTGAAAACGACGAAATATCAAGGACTCATTGGGCGAATCGCTCTGGAACTGAAATCGGAACAATCACTGACATTTCCCCTATCTGAAAGTCTGATAAACGCCGGAAAAATGACTAAGTACAAAAAAAAAATTTTTTCAACTTTTTTCAATTTTACCCCCGTGGGATATATATTCTACCCACACACATTTGGAACTCTCCTGGGGTACCCTCACACATATTATTCCCTCATTTAGTGGATATTTTCACAAGAAAGTGAAATTTTCAAAAATTCAGAAAATTGACTGAAAACGACAAAATATCAAGGACTCATTGGGCGAATCGCTCTGGAACTGAAGTTGGAACACTCACTGAAATTTCCCCTATCTGAAAGTCTGATAAACGCCGGAAAAATGACTAAGTACAAAAAAAAAATTTTTTAAACTTTTTTCAATTTTAACCCTGTGTGATATATATTCTACCCACCCACATTTGGAACTCTCCTGGGGTACCCTCACACATATTATTCCCTCATTTAGTGGATATTTTCACAAAAAAGTGAAATTTTCAAAAATTCAGAAAATTGCCTGAAAACGACGAAATATCAAGGACTCATTGGGCGAATCGCTCTGGAACTAAAATCGCAATGCTCACTGACATTTCCCCTATCTGACAGTGTGATAAACGCCGGAAAAATGACTAAGTCCAAAAAAAAAATTTTTTCAACTTTTTTCAATTTTACCCCCGTGGGATATATATTCTACCCACACACATTTGGAACTCTCCTGGGGTACCCTCACACATATTATTCCCTCATTTAGTGGATATTTTCACAAAAAAGTGAAATTTTCAAAAATTCTGAAAATTGCCTGAAAACGACAAAATATCAAGGACTCATTGGGCGAATCGCTCTGGAACTGAAGTTGGAACACTCACTGAAATTTCCCCTATCTGAAAGTCTGATAAACGCCGGAAAAATGACTAAGTACAAAAAAAAAATTTTTTAAACTTTTTTCAATTTTAACCCTGTGTGATATATATTCTACCCACCCACATTTGGAACTCTCCTGGGGTACCCTCACACATATTATTCCCTCATTTAGTGGATATTTTCACAAAAAAGTGAAATTTTCAAAAATTCTGAAAATTGACTGAAACCGACGAAATATCAAGGACTCATTGGGCGAATCGCTCCGGAACTGAAATCGGAACGCTCACTGACATTTGCCCTATCTGAAAGTCTGATAAAAGCCGGAAAATAGACTAAGTCCAAAAAAAAAATTTTTTCAACTTTTTTCAATTTTATCCCTGTGGGATATATATTCTACCCACACACATTTGGAACTCTCCTGGGGTACCCTCACACATATTATTCCCTCATTTAGTGGATATTTTCACAAAAAAGTGAAATTTTCAAAAATTCTGAAAATTGCCTGAAAACGACGAAATATCAAGGACTCATTGGGCGAATCGCTCTGGAACTGAAATAAGAACGATCACTGACATTTCCCCTATCTGAAAGTCTGATAAACGCCGGAAAAATGACTAAGTACAAAAAAAAAAATTTTTTAACTTTTTTCAATTTTAACCCTGTGGGATATATATTCTACCCACACACATTTGGAACTCTCCTGGGGTACCCTCACACATATTATTCCCTCATTTAGTGGATATTTTCACAAAAAAGTGAAATTTTCAAAAATTCTGAAAATTGCCTGACAACGACGAAATATCAAGGACTCATTGGGCGAATCGCTCTGGAACTGAAATCGGAACAATCACTGACATTTCCCCTATCTGAAAGTCTGATAAACGCCGGAAAAATGACTAAGTACAAAAAAAAAAATTTTTTCAACTTTTTTCAATTTTACCCCCGTGGGATATATATTCTACCCACACACATTTGGAACTCTCCTGGGGTACCCTCACACATATTATTCCCTCATTTAGTGGATATTTTCACAAGAAAGTGAAATTTTCAAAAATTCTGAAAATTGACTGAAAACGACGAAATATCAAGGACTCATTGGGCGAATCGCTCTGGAACTGAAGTTGGAACACTCACTGAAATTTCCCCTATCTGAAAGTCTGATAAACGCCGGAAAAATGACTAAGTACAAAAAAAAATTTTTTTTAACTTTTTTCAATTTTAACCCTGTGGGATATTAATTCTACCCACACACATTTGGAACTCTCCTGGGGTACCCTCACACATATTATTCCCTCATTTAGTGGATATTTTCACAAAAAAGTGAAATTTTCAAAAATTCTGAAAATTGACTGAAACCGACGAAATATCAAGGACTCATTGGGCGAATCGCTCCGGAACTGAAATCGGAACGCTCACTGACATTTGCCCTATCTGAAAGTCTGATAAAAGCCGGAAAATAGACTAAGTCCAAAAAAAAAATTTTTTCAACTTTTTTCAATTTTATCCCTGTGGGATATATATTCTACCCACACACATTTGGAACTCTCCTGGGGTACCCTCACACATATTATTCCCTCATTTAGTGGATATTTTCACAAAAAAGTGAAATTTTCAAAAATTCTGAAAATTGCCTGAAAACGACGAAATATCAAGGACTCATTGGGCGAATCGCTCTGGAACTGAAATCGGAACGATCACTGACATTTCCCCTATCTGAAAGTCTGATAAACGCCGGAAAAATGACTAAGTACAAAAAAAAAAATTTTTTAACTTTTTTCAATTTTAACCCTGTGGGATATATATTTTACCCACACACATTTGGAACTCTCCTGGGGTACCCTCACACATATTATTCCCTCATTTAGTGGATATTTTCACAAAAAAGTGAAATTTTCAAAAATTCTGAAAATTGCCTGAAAACGACAAAATATCAAGGACTCATTGGGCGAATCGCTCTGGAACTGAAGTTGGAACACTCACTGAAATTTCCCCTATCTGAAAGTCTGATAAACGCCGGAAAAATGACTAAGTACAAAAAAAAAATTTTTTAAACTTTTTTCAATTTTAACCCTGTGTGATATATATTCTACCCACCCACATTTGGAACTCTCCTGGGGTACCCTCACACATATTATTCCCTCATTTAGTGGATATTTTCACAAAAAAGTGAAATTTTCAAAAATTCAGAAAATTGCCTGAAAACGACGAAATATCAAGGACTCATTGGGCGAATCGCTCTGGAACTAAAATCGCAATGCTCACTGACATTTCCCCTATCTGACAGTGTGATAAACGCCGGAAAAATGACTAAGTCCAAAAAAAAAATTTTTTCAACTTTTTTCAATTTTACCCCCGTGGGATATATATTCTACCCACACACATTTGGAACTCTCCTGGGGTACCCTCACACATATTATTCCCTCATTTAGTGGATATTTTCACAAAAAAGTGAAATTTTCAAAAATTCTGAAAATTGCCTGAAAACGACAAAATATCAAGGACTCATTGGGCGAATCGCTCTGGAACTGAAGTTGGAACACTCACTGAAATTTCCCCTATCTGAAAGTCTGATAAACGCCGGAAAAATGACTAAGTACAAAAAAAAAAATTTTTAAACTTTTTTCAATTTTAACCCTGTGTGATATATATTCTACCCACCCACATTTGGAACTCTCCTGGGGTACCCTCACACATATTATTCCCTCATTTAGTGGATATTTTCACAAAAAAGTGAAATTTTCAAAAATTCTGAAAATTGACTGAAACCGACGAAATATCAAGGACTCATTGGGCGAATCGCTCCGGAACTGAAATCGGAACGCTCACTGACATTTGCCCTATCTGAAAGTCTGATAAAAGCCGGAAAATAGACTAAGTCCAAAAAAAAAATTTTTTCAACTTTTTTCAATTTTATCCCTGTGGGATATATATTCTACCCACACACATTTGGAACTCTCCTGGGGTACCCTCACACATATTATTCCCTCATTTAGTGGATATTTTCACAAAAAAGTGAAATTTTCAAAAATTCTGAAAATTGCCTGAAAACGACGAAATATCAAGGACTCATTGGGCGAATCGCTCTGGAACTGAAATAAGAACGATCACTGACATTTCCCCTATCTGAAAGTCTGATAAACGCCGGAAAAATGACTAAGTACAAAAAAAAAAATTTTTTAACTTTTTTCAATTTTAACCCTGTGGGATATATATTCTACCCACACACATTTGGAACTCTCCTGGGGTACCCTCACACATATTATTCCCTCATTTAGTGGATATTTTCACAAAAAAGTGAAATTTTCAAAAATTCTGAAAATTGCCTGACAACGACGAAATATCAAGGACTCATTGGGCGAATCGCTCTGGAACTGAAATCGGAACAATCACTGACATTTCCCCTATCTGAAAGTCTGATAAACGCCGGAAAAATGACTAAGTACAAAAAAAAAAATTTTTTCAACTTTTTTCAATTTTACCCCCGTGGGATATATATTCTACCCACACACATTTGGAACTCTCCTGGGGTACCCTCACACATATTATTCCCTCATTTAGTGGATATTTTCACAAGAAAGTGAAATTTTCAAAAATTCTGAAAATTGACTGAAAACGACGAAATATCAAGGACTCATTGGGCGAATCGCTCTGGAACTGAAGTTGGAACACTCACTGAAATTTCCCCTATCTGAAAGTCTGATAAACGCCGGAAAAATGACTAAGTACAAAAAAAAATTTTTTTTAACTTTTTTCAATTTTAACCCTGTGGGATATTAATTCTACCCACACACATTTGGAACTCTCCTGGGGTACCCTCACACATATTATTCCCTCATTTAGTGGATATTTTCACAAAAAAGTGAAATTTTCAAAAATTCTGAAAATTGACTGAAACCGACGAAATATCAAGGACTCATTGGGCGAATCGCTCCGGAACTGAAATCGGAACGCTCACTGACATTTGCCCTATCTGAAAGTCTGATAAAAGCCGGAAAATAGACTAAGTCCAAAAAAAAAATTTTTTCAACTTTTTTCAATTTTATCCCTGTGGGATATATATTCTACCCACACACATTTGGAACTCTCCTGGGGTACCCTCACACATATTATTCCCTCATTTAGTGGATATTTTCACAAAAAAGTGAAATTTTCAAAAATTCTGAAAATTGCCTGAAAACGACGAAATATCAAGGACTCATTGGGCGAATCGCTCTGGAACTGAAATCGGAACGATCACTGACATTTCCCCTATCTGAAAGTCTGATAAACGCCGGAAAAATGACTAAGTACAAAAAAAAAAATTTTTTAACTTTTTTCAATTTTAACCCTGTGGGATATATATTTTACCCACACACATTTGGAACTCTCCCTAGGTACCCTCACACATATTATTCCCTCATTTAGTTAATATTTTCACAAAAAAGTGAAATTTTCAAAAATTCTGAAAATTGACTGAAAACGACGAAATATCAAGGACTCATTGGGCGAATCGCTCTGGAACTGAAGTTGGAACACTCACTGAAATTTCCCCTATCTGAAAGTCTGATAAACGCCGGAAAAATGACTAAGTACAAAAAAAATTTTTTTTTAACTTTTTTCAATTTTAACCCTGTGGGATATATATTCTACCCACACACATTTGGAACTCTCCTGGGGTACCCTCACACATATTATTCCCTCATTTAGTGGATATTTTCACAAAAAAGTGAAATTTTCAAAAATTCAGAAAATTGCCTGAAAACGACGAAATATCAAGGACTCATTGGGCGAATCGCTCTGGAACTGAAATCGGAACTATCACTGACATTTGCCCTATCTGAAAGTCTGATAAACGCCGGAAAAATGACTAAGTCCAAAAAAAAAATTTTTTCAACTTTTTTCATTTTTACCCCCGTGGGATATATATTCTACCCACACACATTTGGAACTCTCCTGGGGTACCCTCACACATATTATTCCCTCATTTAGTGGATATTTTCACAAAAAAGTGAAATTTTCAAAAATTCAGAAAATTGCCTGAAAACGACGAAATATCAAGGACTCATTGGGCGAATCGCTCTGGAACTAAAATCGCAACGCTCACTGACATTTCCCCTATCTGAAAGTCTGATAAAAGCCGGAAAATAGACTAAGTCCAAAAAAAAAATTTTTTCAACTTTTTTCAATTTTACCCCCGTGGGATATATATTCTACCCACACACATTTGGAACTCTCCTGGGGTACCCTCACACATATTATTCCCTCATTTAGAGGATATTTTCACAAAAAAGTGAAATTTCCAAAAATCCAGAAAATTGACTGAAAACGACAAAATATCAAGGACTCATTGGGCGAATCGCTCCGGAACTGAAATCGGAACGCTCACTGACATTTCCCCTATCTGAAAGTCTGATAAACGCCGGAAAAATGACTTAAGTCCAAAAAAAAATGTTTTCAACTTTTTTCAATTTTACCCCGTGGGATATATATTCTACCCACACACATTTGGAACTCTCCTGGGGTACCCTCACACATATTATTCCCTCATTTAGTGGGTATTTTCACAAAAAAGTGAAATTTTCAAAAATCCTGAAAATTGACTGAAAACGAAGAAATATCAAGGACTCATTGGGCGAATCGCTCTGGAACTGAAGTTGGAACACTCACTGACATTTCCCCTATCTGAAAGTCTGATAAACGCCGGAAAAATGACTAAGTACAAAAAAAAAATTTTTTTAAACTTTTTTCAATTTTAACCCTGTGGGATATATATTCTACCCACACACATTTGGAACTCTCTTGGGGTACCCTCACACATATTATTCCCTCATTTAGTGGATATTTTCACAAAAAAGTGAAATTTTCTAAAATGGAGAAAATTTGCTAAAAACGACTACATATCAAGGTCTCATTGGGCGAATTGCTCTGGAACTGAAATCGGAACGCTCACTGACATTTGCCCTATCTGAAAGTCTGATACACGCCGGAAAAATGACTAAGTCCAAAAAAAAATGTTTTCAACTTTTTTCAATTTTACCCCCGTGGGATATATATTCTACCCACACACATTTGGAACTCTCCTGGGGTACCCTCACACATATTATTCCCTCATTTAGTGGATATTTTCACAAAAAAGTGCAATTTTCAAAAATCCAGAAAATTGGCTGAAAACGACTAAATATCAAGGACTCATTGCGCGAGTCGATCTGGAACTGAAATCGGAACGCTCACTGACATTTGCCCTATCTGAAAGTCTGATAAACACCGGAAAAATGACTAAGTCCAAAAAAGAAAAAAAATTTTTCAACTTTTTTCAATTTTACCCCCGTGGGATATAAATTCTACTCACACACATTTGGAACTCTCCTGGGGTACCCTCACACATATTATTCCCTCATTTAGTGAATATTTTCACAAAAAATTGAAATTTTCAAAAATCCAGAAAATTGGCTGAAAACAACTAAATATCAAGGACTCATTGGGCGAATCGTTCTGGAAATGAAATCGGAACGCTCACTGACATTTCCCCTATCTGAAAGTCTGCTAAACGCCGGAAAAATGAATAAGTCCTAAAAAAAATTTTTGCAACTTTTTTCAATTTTACCCCCGTGGGATATATATTCTACCCACTCACATTTGGAACTCTCCTTCGGTACCCTCACACATATTATTCCCTCATTTAGTGGATATTTTCACAAAGAAGTGAAATTTTCAAAAATCCAGAAAATTGGCTGAAAACGACTAATTATCAAGGACTAATTGGGCGACTCGCTCTGGAACTGAATTCGGAACGCTCACTGATATTTCCCCTATCTGAAAGACTGATACACGCCGGAAAAATGACTAAGTCAAAAAAAAAATGTTTTCATCTTTTTTCAATTTTACCCCCGTGGGATATATATTCTACCCACTCACATTTGGTACTCTCCTTCGGTACCCTCACACATATTATTCCCACATTTAGTGTATATTTTCACAAAAAAGTGAATTTCTCAAAAATCCAGAAAATTTGCTGAAAACGACTAAATATCAAGGACTCATTGGGCGAATCGCTCTGGAATTGAAATCGGAACGCTCACTGACATTTCCCCTATCTGAAAGCCTGATAAATGCCGGAAAAAAGACTAAGTAAAAAAAAAAAAATTTTTTCAACTTTTTTCAATTTTACCCCCGTGGGATATATATTCTACCCACACACACTTGGAACTCTCCTGGGGTACCCTCACACATATTATTCCCTCATTTAGTGGATATTTTCACAAAAAAGTGAAATTTTCAAAAATCCAAAAAATTGGCTGAAAACGACTAAATATCAAGGATTCATTGGGCGATTCGCTCTGGAACTGAAATCGGAACGCTCACTGACATTTCCCCTATCTGAATGTCTGCTAAACGCCGGAAAAATGACTAAGTCCTAAAAAAAAAATTTTCAACTTTTTTCAATTTTACCCCGTGGGATATATATTCTACCCACTCACATTTGGAACTCTCCTTCGGTACCCTCACACATATGATTCCCTCATTTAGTGGATATTTTCACAAAAAAGTGAAATTTTCAAAAATCCAGAAAATTGTCTGAAAACGACTAAATATCAAGGACTCATTGGGCGAATCGCTCTGGAACTGAAATCGGAATGCTCAATGACATTTCCCCTATCTTAAAGCCTGATAAATGCCGGAAAAAAGAGTTAAGTCCAAAAAAAAAATGTTTTCAACTTTTTTCAATTTTACCCCCGTGGGATATATATTCTACCCGCACACATTTGGAACTCTCCTGCGGTACCCTCATACATATTATTCCCTCATTTAGTGGATATTTTCACAAAAAAGTGAAATTTTCAAAAATCCAGAAAATTGGCTGAAAATGACAAAATATCAAGGACTCATTGGGCGAATCACTCTGGAACTGAAATCGGAACGCTCACTGACATTTGCCCCATCTGAAAGTCTGATAAACGCCGGAAAAGTGACTAAGTCCCAAAAAAAAATTTTTTCAACTTTTTTCAGTTTTACCCCCGTGGGATATATATTCTACCCACACACATTTAGAACTCTCCTGGGGTACCCTCACACATATTATTCCCTCATTTAGTGGATATTTTCACAAAAAAGTGAAATTTTCAAAAATCCAGAAAATTGGCTGAAAACAACTAAATAACAAGGACTCATTGGGCGAATCGCTCTGGAACTGAAATCGGAACGCTCACTGACATTTCCCCTATCTGAAAGTCTGATAAACGCCGGAAAACTGACTAAGTCCAAAAAAAAATTTTTTTTAACTTTTTTCAATTTTACCCCCGTCAGACATTTATTCTACCCACACACATTTGGAACTCTCCTGGGGTACCCTCACACATATTATTCCCTCATTTAGTGGATATTTTCACAAAAAAAGTGAAATTTTCAAAAATCCAGAAAATTTGCAGTAAACGACAAAATATCAAGTACTCATTTGGCGAATCGATCTCAAACTGAAATCGGAATGTTCACTGACATTTCCCCTATCTGAAAGTCTGATACACGGTGGAAAAATGACTAATTTCAAAAAAAAAATTTTTTTAAACTTTTTTCAATTTTACCCCCGTGGGATATATATTCTACCCACAGACAATTGGAAGTCTCCAGGGGTACCCTCACACATATTATTCCCTCATTTAGTTGTTATTTTCACAAAAAAGTGAAATTTTCAAAAATCCAAAATATTGTCTGAAAACTACTAAATATCAAGTACTCATTGGGCGAATCGCTCTGGAACTGAAATCGGAATGCTCACTGACATTTCCCCTATCTGAAAGTCTGATAAACGCCGGAAAAATGACAAAGTCCAAAAAAAAAATGTTTTCAACTTTTTTCAATTTTACCCCGGTCAGATATATATTCTACCCACACCCATTTGGAACTCTCCTGGGGTACCCTCACACATATTATTCCCTCATTTAGTGGATATTTTCACAAAAAAGTGAAATTTTCAAAAATCCTAAATATTGTCTGAAAACGTCTAAATATCAAGGACTCATTGGGCGAATCGCTCTGGAACTGAAATCGGAACGCTCACTGACATTTGCCCTATCTGAAACTCTGATAAACGCCGGAAAAATGAGTAAGTCCAAAAAAAAAAATTTTTTTAAACTTTTTTCAATTTTACCCCCGTCAGATATATATTCTACCCACACACATTTGGAACTCTCCTGGGGTACCCTCACACATATTATTCCCTCATTTAGTGGATATTTTCACAAAAAAGTGAAATTTTCAAAAATCCAAAATATTGGCTGAAAACGACTAAATATCAAGGACTCATTGGGCGAATCGCTCTGGAACTGAAATCGGAATGCTCACTGACATTTGCCCTATCTGAAAGTCTGATAAACGCCGGAAAAATGACTAAGTCCCAAAAAAAAATTTTTTCAACTTTTTTCAATTTTACCCCCATGGGATATATATTCTACCCAAAGACAATTGGAACTCTCCTGGGGTACCCTTAGACATATTATTCCCACATATAGTGGATATTTTCACAAAAAAGTGAAATTTTCAAAAATCCTAAACATTGTCTGAAAACGACTAAATATCAAGGACTCATTGGGCGAATCGCTCTGGAACTGAAATCGGAACGCTCACTGACATTTGCCCTATCTGAAAGTCTGATAAACGCCGGAAAAATGACTAAGTCCAAAAAAAAAATTTTTTAAACTTTTTTCAATTTTACCCCCGTCAGATATATATTCTACCCACACACATTTGGAACTCTCCTGGGGTACCCTCACACATATTATTCCCTCATTTAGTGGATATTTTCACAAAAAAGTGAAATTTTCAAAAATCCAAAATATTGGCAGAAAACGACTAAATATCAAGGACTCATTGGGCGAATCGCTCTGGAACTGAAATCGGAACGCTCACTGACATTTGTCCTATCTGAAAGTCTGATAAACGCCCGAAAAATGACTAAGTCCAAAAAAAAAAATTTTTTCTACTTTTTCCAAATTTACCCCCGTGGGATATATATTCTACCCACAGACAATTGGAACTCTCCTGGGGTACCCTCAGACATATTATTCCCTCATTTAGTGGATATTTTCACAAAAAAGTGAAATTTTCAAAAATCCTAAATATTGTCTGAAAACTAATAAATATCAAGGACTCATTGGGCCAATCGCTCTGGAACTGAAATCGGAACGCTCACTGACATTTGCCCTATCTGAAAGTCTGATAAACGACGGAAAAATGACTAAGTCCAAAAAAAAAATTTGTTCAACTTTTTTCAATTTGACCCCCGTGGGATATATATTCTACCGACATACATTTGGAACTCTCCTGGGGTACCCTCAGACATATTATTTCCTCATTTAGTGGATATTTTCAGAAAAAAGTGAAATTTTCAAAAATCCAAAATATTGGCTGAAAACGACTAAATATCAAGGACTCATTGGGCGAATCGCTCTGGAACTGAAATCGGAACGCTCACTGACATTTGCCCTATCTGAAAGTCTGATAAACGCCCGAAAAATGACTAGGTCCAAAAAAAAAAAATTTTTCAACTTTTTCCAAATTTACCCCCGTGGGATATATATTCTACCCACAGACGATTGGAACTCTCCTGGGGTACCCTCACACATATTATTCCCTCATTTAGTGGATATTTTCACAAAAAAGTGAAATTTTCAAAAATCCTAAATATTGTCTGAAAACGACTAAATATCAAGGACTCATTGGGCGAATCGCTCTGGAACTGAAGTCGGAACGCTCACTGACATTTGCCCTATCTGAAACTCTGATAATTGCCGGAAAAATGACTAAGTCCAAAAAAAAAAATTTTTTAAACTTTTTTCAATTTTACCCCCGTCAGATATATATTCTACCCACACACATTTGGAACTCTCCTGGGGTACCCTCACACATATTATTCCCTCATTTAGTGGATATTTTCACAAAAAAAGTGAAATTTTCAAAAATCCAAAATATTGGCTGAAAACAACTAAATATCAAGGACTCATTGGGCGAATCGCTCTGGAACTGAAATCGGAATGCTCACTGACATTTCCCCTATCTGAAAGTCTGATAAACGCCGGAAAAATGACTAAGTCCAAAAAAAAAATGTTTTCAACTTCTTTCAATTTTACCCCGGTCAGATATATATTCTACCCACACACATTTGGAACTCTCCTGGGGTACCCTCACACATATTATTCCCTCATTTAGTGGATATTTTCACAAAAAAGTGAAATTTTCAAAAATCCTAAATATTGTCTGAAAACGACTAAATATCAAGGACTCATTGGGCGAATTGCTCTGGAACTGAAATCGGAATGCTCACTGACATTTGCCCTATCTGAAAGTCTGATAAACGCCGGAAAAATGACTAAGTCCAAAAAAAAAATTTGTTCAACTTTTTTCAATTTGACCCCCGTGGGATATATATTCTACCGACATACATTTGGAACTCTCCTGGGGTACCCTCAGACATATTATTTCCTCATTTAGTGGATATTTTCAGAAAAAAGTGAAATTTTCAAAAATCCAAAATATTGGCTGAAAACGACTAAATATCAAGGACTCATTGGGCGAATCGCTCTGGAACTGAAATCGGAACGCTCACTGACATTTACCCTATCTGAAAGTCTGATAAACGCCCGAAAAATGACTAAGTCCAAAAAAAAAAAATTTTTCAACTTTTTCCAAATTTACCCCCGTGGGATATATATTCTACCCACAGACAATTGGAACTCTCCTGGGGTACCCTCAGACATATTATTCCCTCATTTAGTGGATATTTTCACAAAAAAGTGAAATTTTCAAAAATCCTAAATATTGTCTGAAAACGACTAAATATCAAGGACTCATTGGGCGAATCGCTCTGGAACTGAAATCGGAACGCTCACTGACATTTGCCCTATCTGAAACTCTGATAAACGCCGGAAAAATGACTAAGTCCAAAAAAAAAATTTTTTAAACTTTTTTCAATTTTACCCCCGTCAGATATATATTCTACCCACACACATTTGGAACTCTCCTGGGGTACCCTCACACATATTATTCCCTCATTTAGTGGATATTTTCACAAAAAAGTGAAATTTTCAAAAATCCAAAATATTGGCTGAAAACGACTAAATATCAAGGACTCATTGGGCGAATCGCTCTGGAACTGAAATCGGAACGCTCACTGACATTTCCCCTATCTGAAAGTCTGATAAACGCCGGAAAAATGACAAAGTCCAAAAAAAAAATGTTTTCAACTTCTTTCAATTTTACCCCGGTCAGATATATATTCTACCCACACACATTTGGAACTCTCCTGGGGTACCCTCACACATATTTTTCCCTCATTTAGTGGATATTTTCACAAAAAAGTGAAATTTTCAAAAATAATAAATATTGTCTGAAAACGACTAAATGTCAAGGACTCATTGGGCGAATCGCTCTGGAACTGAAATCGGAATGCTCACTGACATTTGCCCTATCTGAAAGTCTGATAAACGCCGGAAAAATGACTAAGTCCAAAAAAAAAATTTTTTAAACTTTTTTCAATTTTACCCCCGTCAGACATATATTCTACCCACACACATTTGGAACTCTCCTGGGGTACCCTCACACATATTATTCCCTCATTTAGTGGATATTTTCACAAAAAAAGTGAAATTTTCAAAAATCCAAAATAATGGCTGAAAACAACTAAATATCAAGGACTCATTGGGCGAATCGCTCTGGAACTGAAATCGGAACGCTCACTGACATTTGCCCTATCTGAAAGTCTGATAAACGCCGGAAAAATGACTAGGTCCCAAAAAAAAATTTTTTTTCAACTTTTTTCAAATTTCCCCCGTGGGATATATATTCTACCCACACACATTTGGAACTCTCCTGTGGTACCCTCACACATATTATTCCCTCATTTAGTGGATATTTTCAGAAAAAAGTGAAATTTTCAAAAATCCAAAATATTGGCTGAAAACGACTAAATATCAAGGACTCATTGGGCGAATCGCTCTGGAACTGAAATCGGAACGCTCACTGACATTTGCCCTATCTGAAAGTCTGATAAACGCCGGAAAAATGACTAAGTCCCAAAAAAAAATTTTTTAAACTTTTTTCAATTTTACCCCCGTGGGATATATATTCTACCCACACACATTTGGAACTCTCCTGGGGTACCCTCAGACATATTATTTCCTCATTTAGTGGATATTTTCACAAAAAAGTGAAATTTTCAAAAATCCAAAATATTGGCTGAAAATGACTAAATATCAAGGACTCATTGGGCGAATCGCTCTGGAACTGAAATCGGAACGCTCACTGACATTTGCCCTATCTGAAAGTCTGATAAACGCCGGAAAAATGACTAAGTCCAAAAAAAAAATTTTTTCTACTTTTTTCAATTTTACCCCCGTCAGATATATATTCTACCCACACACATTTGGAACTCTCCTGGGGTACCCTCAGACATATTATTCCCTCATTTAGTGGATATTTTCACAAAAAAGTGATATTTTCAAAAATCCAGAAAATTTGCAGAAAACGACAAAATATCAAGTACTCATTTGGCGAATCGATCTGCAACTGAAATCGGAATGTTCACTGACATTTCCCCTATCTGAAAGTCTGATAAACGCTGGAAAAATGACTAAGTCCAAAAAAAAAATTTTTAAACTTTTTTCAATTTTACCCCCGTCAGACAAATATTCTACCCACACACATTTGGAACTCTCCTGGGGTACCCTCACACATATTATTCCCTCATTTAGTGGATATTTTCACAAAAAAGTGAAATTTTCAAAAATCCAAAATATTGGCTGAAAACGACTAAATATCAAGGACTCATTGGGCGAATCGCTCTGGAAATGAAATCGGAACGCTCACTGACATTTCCCCTATCTGAAAGTCTGATAAACGACCAAAAAATGACTAAGTCCAAAAAAAAAAAATTTTTCAACTTTTTCCAAATTTACCCCCGTGGGATATATATTCTACCCACAGACAATTGAAACTCTCCTGGGGTACCCTCAGACATATTATTCCCTCATTTAGTGGATATTTTCACAAAAAAGTGATATTTTCAAAAATCCAGAAAATTTGCAGAAAACGACAAAATATCAAGTACTCATTTGGCGAATCGATCTGCAACTGAAATCGGAATGTTCACTGACATTTCCCCTATCTGAAAGTCTGATAAACGCTGGAAAAATGACTAATTTCAAAAAAAAAATTTTTTTCAACTTTTTTCAATTTTACCCCCGTGGGATATATATTCTACCCACAGACAATTGGAAGTCTCCAGGGGTACCCTCACACTTATTATTCCCTCATTTAGTGGATATTTTCACAAAAAAGTGAAATTTTCAAAAATCCAAAATATTGTCTGAAAACGACTAAATATCAAGGACTCATTGGGCGAATCGCTCTGGAACTGAAATCGGAATGCTCACTGACATTTCCCCTATCTGAAAGTCTGATAAACGCCGGAAAAATGACAAAGTCCAAAAAAAAAATGTTTTCAACTTTTTTCAATTTTACCCCCGTCAGATATATATTCTACGCACACACATTTGGAACTCTCCTGGGGTACCCTCACACATATTATTCCCTCATTTAGTGGATATTTTCACAAAAAAGTGAAATTTTCAAAAATCCAAAATATTCCCTGAAAACAACTAAATATCAAGGACTCATTGGGCGAATCGCTCTGGAACTGAAATCGGAATGCTCACTGATATTTGCCCTATCTGAAAGTCTGATAAACGCCGGAAAAATGACTAAGTCCCAAAAAAAAATTTTTTCAACTTTTTTCAATTTGACCCCCGTGGGATATATATTCTACCGACATACATTTGGAACTCTCCTGGGGTACCCTCAGACATATTATTTCCTCATTTAGTGGATATTTTCAGAAAAAAGTGAAATTTTCAAAAATCCAAAATATTGGCTGAAAACGACTAAATATCAAGGACTCATTGGGCGAATCGCTCTGGAACTGAAATCGGAACGCTCACTGACATTTACCCTATCTGAAAGTCTGATAAACGCCCGAAAAATGACTAAGTCCAAAAAAAAAAAATTTTTCAGCTTTTTCCAAATTTACCCCCGTGGGATATATATTCTACCCACAGACAATTGGAACTCTCCTGGGGTACCCTCAGACATATTATTCCCTCATTTAGTGGATATTTTCACAAAAAAGTGAAATTTTCAAAAATCCTAAATATTGTCTGAAAACGACTAAATATCAAGGACTCATTGGGCGAATCGCTATGGAACTGAAATCGGAACGCTCACTGACATTTGCCCTATCTGAAACTCTGATAAACGCCGGAAAAATGACTAAGTCCAAAAAAAAAATTTTTTAAACTTTTTTCAATTTTACCCCCGTCAGATATATATTCTACCCACACACATTTGGAACTCTCCTGGGGTACCCTCACACATATTATTCCCTCATTTAGTGGATATTTTCACAAAAAAGTGAAATTTTCAAAAATCCAAAATATTGGCTGAAAACGACTAAATATCAAGGACTCATTGGGCGAATCGCTCTGGAACTGAAATCGGAACGCTCACTGACATTTGCCCTATCTGAAAGTCTGATAAACGACGGAAAAATGACTAAGTCCAAAAAAAAAATTTGTTCAACTTTTTTCAATTTGACCCCCGTGGGATATATATTCTACCGACATACATTTGGAACTCTCCTGGGGTACCCTCAGACATATTATTTCCTCATTTAGTGGATATTTTCAGAAAAAAGTGAAATTTTCAAAAATCCAAAATATTGGCTGAAAACGACTAAATATCAAGGACTCATTGGGCGAATCGCTCTGGAACTGAAATTGGAAGGCTCACTGACATTTGCCCTATCTGAAAGTCTGATAAACGCCCGAAAAATGACTAAGTCCAAAAAAAAAAAATTTTTCAACTTTTTCCAAATTTACCCCCGTGGGATATATATTCTACCCACAGACAATTGGAACTCTCCTGGGGTACCCTCAGACATATTATTCCCTCATTTAGTGGATATTTTCACAAGTGAAATTTTCAAAAATCCTAAATATTGTCTGAAAACGACTAAATATCAAGGACTCATTGGGCGAATCGCTCTGGAACTGAAATCGGAACGCTCACTGACATTTGCCCTATCTGAAAGTCTGATAAACGCCGGAAAAATGACTAAGTCCAAAAAAAAAATTTTTAAACTTTTTTCAATTTTACCCCCGTCAGACAAATATTCTACCCACACACATTTGGAACTCTCCTGGGGTACCCTCACACATATTATTCCCTCATTTAGTGGATATTTTCACAAAAAAGTGAAAGTTTGAAAAATCCACAAAATTGGCTGAAAACGACTAGTTATCAAGGACTCATTGGGCGAATCGCTCTGGAAATGAAATCTGAACGCTCACTGACATTTCCCCTATCTGAAAGTCTGATAAACGCCCAAAAAATGACTAAGTCCAAAAAAAAAAAATTTTTCAACTTTTTCCAAATTTACCCCCGTGGGATATATATTCTACCCACAGACAATTGGAACTCTCCTGGGGTACCCTCAGACATATTATTCCCTCATTTAGTGGATATTTTCACAAGTGAAATTTTCAAAAATCCTAAATATTGTCTGAAAACGACTAAATATCAAGGACTCATTGGGCGAATCGCTCTGGAACTGAAATCGGAACGCTCACTGACATTTGCCCTATCTGAAAGTCTGATAAACGCCGGAAAAATGACTAAGTCCAAAAAAAAAATTTTTTTAACTTTTTTCAATTTTACCCCCGTCAGATATATATTCTACCCACACACATTTGGAACTCTCCTGGGGTACCCTCACACATATTATTCCCTCATTTAGTGGATATTTTCACAAAAAAGTGAAAGTTTGAAAAATCCACAAAATTGGCTGAAAACGACTAGTTATCAAGGACTCATTGGGCGAATCGCTCTGGAAATGAAATCGGAACGCTCACTGACATTTCCCCTATCTGAAAGTCTGATAAACGCCCAAAAAATGACTAAGTCCAAAAAAAAAAAATTTTTCAACTTTTTCCAAATTTACCCCCGTGGGATATATATTCTACCCACAGACAATTGGAACTCTCCTGGGGTACCCTCAGACATATTATTCCCTCATTTAGTGGATATTTTCACAAAAAAGTGATATTTTCAAAAATCCAGAAAATTTGCAGAAAACGACAAAATATCAAGTACTCATTTGGCGAATCGATCTGCAACTGAAATCGGAATGTTCACTGACATTTCCCCTCTCTGAAAGTCTGATAAACGCTGGAAAAATGACTAATTTAAAAAAAAAAAAATTTTTCAACTTTTTTCAATTTTACCCCCGTGGGATATATATTCTACCCACAGACAATTGGAAGTCTCCAGGGGTACCCTCACACATATTATTCCCTCATTTAGTGAATATTTTCACAAAAAAGTGAAATTTTCAAAAATCCAAAATATTGTCTGAAAACGACTAAATATCAAGGACTCATTGGGCGAATCGCTCTGGAACTGAAATCAGAACGCTCACTGACATTTGCCCTATCTGAAAGTTTGATAAACGCCGGAAAAATGACTAAGTCCAAAAAAAAAAATTTTTCAACTTTTTTCAATTTTACCCCCGTCAGATATATATTCTACCCACACACATTTGGAACTCTGCCGTGGTACCCTCACACATATTATTCCCTCATTTAGTGGATATTTTCAGAAAAAAGTGAAATTTTCAAAAATCCAAAATATTGGCTGAAAACGACTAAATATCTAGGACTCATTGGGCGAATCGCTCTGGAACTGAAATCGGAACGCTCACTGACATTTGCCCTATCTGAAAGTCTGATAAACGCCGGAAAAATGACTAAGTCCAAAAAAAAAATTTTTTCAAGTTTTTTCAATTTTACCCCCGTCAGATATATATTCTACCGACATGCATTTGGAACTCTCCTGGGGTACCCTCAGACATATTATTTCCTCATTTAGTGGATATTTTCAGAAAAAAGTGAAATTTTCAAAAATCCAAAATATTGGCTGAAAACGACTAAATATTCAGGACTCATTGGGCGAATCGCTCTGGAACTGAAATCGGAACACTCACTGACATTTGCCCTATCTGAAAGTCTGATAAACGCCGGAAAAATGACTAAGTCCAAAAAAAAATTTTTTTCAAGTTTTTTCAATTTTACCCCCGTCAGATATATATTCTACCCACACATATTTGGAACTCTCCTGTGGTACCCTCACACATATTATTCCCTCATTTAGTGGATATTTTCACAAAAAAGTGAAATTTTCAAATATGCAAAATATTGGCTGAAAACAACTAAATATCAAGGACTCATTGGGCGTATCGCTCTGGAACTGAAATCGGAACGCTCACTGATATTTGCCCTATCTGAAAGTCTGATAAACGCCGGAAAAATGACTAAGTCCCAAAAAAAATTTTTTTTAACTTTTTTCAATTTTACCCCGTGGGATATATATTCTACCCACACACATTTGGAACTCTCCTGGGGTACCCTCAGACATATTATTTCCTCATTTAGTGGATATTTTCACAAAAAAGTGAAATTTTCAAAAATCCAAAATATTGGCTGAAAACGACTAAATATCAAGGACTCATTGGGCGAATCGCTCTGGAACTGAAATCGGAATGCTCACTGAAATTTCCCCTATCTGAAAGTCTGATAAACGCCGGAAAAATGACAAAGTCCAAAAAAAAAATGTTTTCAACTTTTTTCAATTTTACCCCCGTCAGATATATATTCTACGCACACACATTTGGAACTCTCCTGGGGTACCCTCACACATATTATTCCCTCATTTAGTGGATATTTTCACAAAAAAGTGAAATTTTCAAAAATCCAAAATATTGGCTGAAAACAACTAAATATCAAGGACTCATTGGGCGAATCGCTCTGGAACTGAAATCGGAATGCTCACTGATATTTGCCCTATCTGAAAGTCTGATAAACGCCGGAAAAATGACTAAGTCCCAAAAAAAAATTTTTTCAACTTTTTTCAATTTGACCCCCGTGGGATATATATTCTACCGACATACATTTGGAACTCTCCTGGGGTACCCTCAGACATATTATTCCCTCATTTAGTGGATATTTTCACAAGTGAAATTTTCAAAAATCCTAAATATTATCTGAAAACGACTAAATATCAAGGACTCATTGGGCGAATCGCTCTGGAACTGAAATCGGAACGCTCACTGACATTTGCCCTATCTGAAAGTCTGATAAACGCCGGAAAAATGACTAAGTCCCAAAAAAAAATTTTTTAAACTTTTTTCAATTTTACCCCCGTCAGATATATATTCTACCCACACACATTTGGAACTCTCCTGGGGTACCCTCAGACATATTATTCCCTCATTTAGTGGATATTTTCACAAAAAAGTGATATTTTCAAAAATCCAGAAAATTTGCAGAAAACGACAAAATATCAAGTACTCATTTGGCGAATCGATCTGCAACTGAAATCGGAATGTTCACTGACATTTCCCCTATCTGAAAGTCTGATAAACGCTGGAAAAATGACTAATTTCAAAAAAAAAAAATTTTTCAACTTTTTTCAAATTTACCCCCGTGGGATATATATTCTACCCACACACATTTGGAACTCTCCTGTGGTACCCTCACACATATTATTCCCTCATTTAGTGGATATTTTCAGAAAAAAGTGAAATTTTCAAAAATCCAAAATATTGGCTGAAAACGACTAAATATCAAGGACTCATTGGGCGAATCACTCTGGAACTGAAATCGGAACGCTCAATGACATTTGCCCTATCTGAAAGTCTGATAAACGCCGGAAAAATGACTTAGTCCAAAAAAAAAATTTTTTCAACTTTTTTCAATTTTACCCCCGTCAGATATATATTCTACCCACACACATTTGGAACTCTCCTGGGGTACCCTCAAACATATTATTCCCTCATTTAGTGGATATTTTCACAAAAAAGTGAAATTTTCAAAAATCCAAAATATTGGCTGAAAAGAACTAAATATCAAGGACTCATTGGGCGAATCGCTCTGGAACTGAAATCGGAATGCTCACTGATATTTGCCCTATCTGAAAGTCTGATAAACGCCGGAAAAATGACTAAGTCCAAAAAAAAAATTTTTTAAACTTTTTTCAATTTTACCCCCGTCAGACAAATATTCTACCCACACACATTTGGAACTCTCCTGGGGTACCCTCACACATATTATTCCCTCATGTAGTGGATATTTTCACAAAAAAGTGAAATTTTCAAAAATCCAAAATATTGGCTGAAAACGACTAAATATCAAGGACTCATTGGGCGAATCGCTCTGGAAATGAAATCGGAACGCTCACTGACATTTCCCCTATCTGAAAGTCTGATAAACGCCCAAAAAATGACTAAGTCCAAAAAAAAAAAATTTTTCAACTTTTTCCAAATTTACCCCCGTGGGATATATATTCTACTCACAGACAATTGGAACTCTCCTGGGGTACCCTCAGACATATTATTCCCTCATTTAGTGGATATTTTCACAAAAAAGTGATATTTTCAAAAATCCAGAAAATTTGCAGAAAACGACAAAATATCAAGTACTCATTTGGCGAATCGATCTGCAAATGAAATCGGAATGTTCACTGACATTTCCACTATCTGAAAGTCTGATAAACGCTGGAAAAATGACTAATTTCAAAAAAAAAATTTTTTCAACTTTTTTCAATTTACCCCCGTGGGATATATATTCTACCCACAAACATTTGGAACTCTCCTGTGGTACCCTCACACATATTATTCCCTCATTTAGTGGATATTTTCACAAAAAAGTGAAATTTTCAAAAATCCAAAATATTGGCTGAAAACGAATAAATATCAAGGACTCATTGGGCGAATCGCTCTGGAACTGAAATCGGAACGCTCACTGACATTTGCCCTATCTGAAAGTCTGATAAACGCCGGAAAAATGACTAAGTCCAAAAAAAAATTTTTTCAACTTTTTTCAATTTGACCCCCGTGGGATATATATTCTACCGACATACATTTGGAACTCTCCTGGGGTACCCTCAGACATATTATTTCCTCATTTAGTGGATATTTTCAGAAAAAAGTGAAATTTTCAAAAATCCAAAATATTGGCTGAAAACGACTAAATATCAAGGACTCATTGGGCGAATCGCTCTGGAACTGAAATCGGAACGCTCACTGACATTTGCCCTATCTGAAAGTATGATAAACGCCGGAAAAATGACTAAGTCCAAAAAAAAATTTTTTTCAAGTTTTTTCAATTTTACCCCTGTCAGATATATATTCTACCCACACACATTTGGAACTCTCCTGATGTACCCTCACACATATTATTCCCTCATTTCGTGGATATTTTCACAAAAAAGTGAAATTTTCAAAAATCCAAAATATTGGCTGAAAACAACTAAATATAAAGGACTCATTGGGCGAATCGCTCTGGAACTGAAATCGGAACGCTCACTGACATTTGCCCTATCTGAAAGTCTGATAAACGCCAAAAAAATGACTTAGTCCAAAAAAAAAATTTTTTAAACTTTTTTCAATTTTACCCCCGTGGGATATATATTCTACCCACACACATTTGGAACTCTCCTGGGGTACCCTCAGACATATTATTTCCTCATTTAGTGGATATTTTCACAAAAAAGTGAAATTTTCAAAAATCAAAAATATTGGCTGAAAACGACTAAATATCAAGGACTCATTGGGCGAATCGCTCTGGAACTGAAATCGGAACGCTCACTGACATTTGCCCAATCTGAAAGTCTGATAAACGCCGGAAAAATGACCAAGTCTAAAAAAAATAAATTTTTCAACTTTTTTCAATTTACCCCCGTGGGATATATATTCTACCCACACACATTTGGAACTCTCCTGTGGTACCCTCACACATATTATTCCCTCATTTAGTGGATATTTTCACAAAAAATGTGAAATTTTCAAAAATCCAAAATATTGGCTGAAAACGACTAAATATCAAGGACTCATTGGGCGAATCGCTCTGGAACTGAAATCGGAATGCTCACTGACATTTGCCCTATCTGAAAGTTTGATAAACGCCTTAAAAATGACTAAGTCCAAAAAAAAAATTTTTTAAACTTTTTTCAATTTTACCCCCGTCAGATATATATACTGCCCACACACATTTGGAACTCTCCTGGGGTACCCTCACTCATATTATTCCCTCATTTAGTGGATATTTTCACAAAAAAGTGAACTTTTCAAAAATCCAAAATATTGGCTGAAAACGATTAAATATCAAGGACTCATTGGGCGAATCGCTCTGGAACTGAAATCGGAACGCTCACTGACATTTGCCCTATCTGAAAGTCTGATAAACGCCTTAAAAATGACTAAGTCCAAAAAAAAAATTTTTTCAACTTTTTTCAATTTTACCCCCGTGGGATATATATTCTACCCACACACATTTGGAACTCTCCTGGGGTACCCTCACACATATTATTCCCTCATTTAGTGGATATTTTCACAAAAAAAGTGAAATTTTCAAAAATCCAAAATATTGGCTGAAAACGACTAAATACCAAGGACTCATTGGGCGAATCGCTCTGGAACTGAAATCGGAACGCTCACTGACAATTCCCCTATCTGAAAGTCTGATAAACGCCTTAAAAATGACTAAGTCCAAAAAAAAAAATTTTTTAAACTTTTTTCAATTTTACCCCCGTCAGATATATATTCTGCCCACACACATTTGGAACTCTCCTGTGGTACCCTCACACGTATTATTCCCTCATTTAGTGGATATTTTCACAAAAAAGTGAAATTTTCAAAAATCCAAAATATTGGCTGAAAACGACTAAATATCAAGGACTCATTGGGCGAATCGCTCTGGAACTGAAATCGGAACGCTCACTGACATTTGCCCTATCTGAAAGTCTGATAAACGCCAAAAAAATGACTTAGTCCAAAAAAAAAATTTTTTAAACTTTTTTCAATTTTACCCCCGTGGGATATATATTCTACCCACACACATTTGGAACTCTCCTGGGGTACCCTCAGACATATTATTTCCTCATTTAGTGGATATTTTCACAAAAAAGTGAAATTTTCAAAAATCCAAAATATTGGCTGAAAACGACTAAATATCAAGGACTCATTGGGCGAATCGCTCTGGAACTGAAATCGGAACGCTCACTGACATTTGCCCAATCTGAAAGTCTGATAAACGCCGGAAAAATGACCAAGTCTAAAAAAAATAAATTTTTCAACTTTTTTCAATTTACCCCCGTGGGATATATATTCTACCCACACACATTTGGAACTCTCCTGTGGTACCCTCACACATATTATTCCCTCATTTAGTGGATATTTTCACAAAAAAAGTGAAATTTTCAAAAATCCAAAATATTGGCTGAAAACGACTAAATATCAAGGACTCATTGGGCGAATCGCTCTGGAACTGAAATCGGAATGCTCACTGACATTTGCCCTATCTGAAAGTTTGATAAACGCCTTAAAAATGACTAAGTCCAAAAAAAAAATTTTTTAAACTTTTTTCAATTTTACCCCCGTCAGATATATATTCTGCCCACACACATTTGGAACTCTCCTGGGGTACCCTCACACATATTATTCCCTCATTTAGTGGATATTTTCACAAAAAAGTGAACTTTTCAAAAATCCAAAATATTGGCTGAAAACGATTAAATATCAAGGACTCATTGGGCGAATCGCTCTGGAACTGAAATCGGAACGCTCACTGACATTTGCCCTATCTGAAAGTCTGATAAACGCCTTAAAAATGACTAAGTCCAAAAAAAAATTTTTTTCAACTTTTTTCAATTTTACCCCCGTGGGATATATATTCTACCCACACACATTTGGAACTCTCCTGGGGTACCCTCACACATATTATTCCCTCATTTAGTGGATATTTTCACAAAAAAAGTGAAATTTTCAAAAATCCAAAATATTGGCTGAAAACGACTAAATACCAAGGACTCATTGGGCGAATCGCTCTGGAACTGAAATCGGAACGCTCACTGACATTTCCCCTATCTGAAAGTCTGATAAACGCCTTAAAAATGACTAAGTCCAAAAAAAAAAATTTTTTAAACTTTTTTCAATTTTACCCCCGTCAGATATATATTCTGCCCACACACATTTGGAACTCTCCTGTGGTACCCTCACACATATTATTCCCTCATTTAGTGGATATTTTCACAAAAAAGTGAAATTTTCAAAAATCCAAAATATTGGCTGAAAACGACTAAATATCAAGGACTCATTGGGCGAATCGCTCTGGAACTGAAATCGGAACGCTCACTGACATTTGCCCTATCTGAAAGTCTGATAAACGCCGGAAAAATGACTAAGTCCAAAAAAAAAATTTTTTCAACTTTTTTCAATTTTACCCCCGTCAGATATATATTCTACCCACGCACATTTGGAACTCTCCTGGGGTACCCTCACACATATTATTCACTCATTTAGTGGATATTTTCACAAAAAAGTGAAATTTTCAAAAATCCAAAATATTGGCTGAAAACGACTAAATATCAAGGACTCATTGGGCGAATCGCTCTGGAAATGAAATCGGAACGCTCACTGACATTTCCCCTATCTGAAAGTCTGATAAACGCCCAAAAAATGACTAAGTCCAAAAAAAAAAAATTTTTCAACTTTTTCCAAATTTACCCCCGTGGGATATATATTCTACTCACAGACAATTGGAACTCTCCTGGGGTACCCTCAGACATATTATTCCCTCATTTAGTGGATATTTTCACAAAAAAGTGATATTTTCAAAAATCCAGAAAATTTGCAGAAAACGACAAAATATCAAGTACTCATTTGGCGAATCGATCTGCAAATGAAATCGGAATGTTCACTGACATTTCCACTATCTGAAAGTCTGATAAACGCTGGAAAAATGACTAATTTCAGAAAAAAAATTTTTTCAACTTTTTTCAATTTACCCCCGTGGGATATATATTCTACCCACAAACATTTGGAACTCTCCTGTGGTACCCTCACACATATTATTCCCTCATTTAGTGGATATTTTCACAAAAAAGTGAAATTTTCAAAAATCCAAAATATTGGCTGAAAACGACTAAATATCAAGGACTCATTGGGCGAATCGCTCTGGAACTGAAATCGGAACGCTCACTGACATTTGCCCTATCTGAAAGTCTGATAAACGCCGGAAAAATGACTAAGTCCAAAAAAAAAATTTTTTCAACTTTTTTCAATTTTACCCCCGTCAGATATATATTCTACCCACACACATTTGGAACTCTCCTGGGGTACCCTCACACATATTATTCACTCATTTAGTGGATATTTTCACAAAAAAGTGAAATTTTCAAAAATCCAAAATATTGGCTGAAAACGACTAAATATCAAGGACTCATTGGGCGAATCGCTCTGGAAATGAAATCGGAACGCTCACTGACATTTCCCCTATCTGAAAGTCTGATAAACGCCCAAAAAATGACTAAGTCCAAAAAAAAAAAATTTTTCAACTTTTTCCAAATTTACCCCCGTGGGATATATATTCTACTCACAGACAATTGGAACTCTCCTGGGGTACCCTCAGACATATTATTCCCTCATTTAGTGGATATTTTCACAAAAAAGTGATATTTTCAAAAATCCAGAAAATTTGCAGAAAACGACAAAATATCAAGTACTCATTTGGCGAATCGATCTGCAAATGAAATCGGAATGTTCACTGACATTTCCACTATCTGAAAGTCTGATAAACGCTGGAAAAATGACTAATTTCAAAAAAAAAATTTTTTCAACTTTTTTCAATTTACCCCCGTGGGATATATATTCTACCCACAAACATTTGGAACTCTCCTGTGGTACCCTCACACATATTATTCCCTCATTTAGTGGATATTTTCACAAAAAAGTGAAATTTTCAAAAATCCAAAATATTGGCTGAAAACGAATAAATATCAAGGACTCATTGGGCGAATCGCTCTGGAACTGAAATCGGAACGCTCACTGACATTTGCCCTATCTGAAAGTCTGATAAACGCCGGAAAAATGACTAAGTCCAAAAAAAAATTTTTTCAACTTTTTTCAATTTGACCCCCGTGGGATATATATTCTACCGACATACATTTGGAACTCTCCTGGGGTACCCTCAGACATATTATTTCCTCATTTAGTGGATATTTTCAGAAAAAAGTGAAATTTTCAAAAATCCAAAATATTGGCTGAAAACGACTAAATATCAAGGACTCATTGGGCGAATCGCTCTGGAACTGAAATCGGAACGCTCACTGACATTTGCCCTATCTGAAAGTATGATAAACGCCGGAAAAATGACTAAGTCCAAAAAAAAATTTTTTTCAAGTTTTTTCAATTTTACCCCTGTCAGATATATATTCTACCCACACACATTTGGAACTCTCCTGATGTACCCTCACACATATTATTCCCTCATTTCGTGGATATTTTCACAAAAAAGTGAAATTTTCAAAAATCCAAAATATTGGCTGAAAACAACTAAATATAAAGGACTCATTGGGCGAATCGCTCTGGAACTGAAATCGGAACGCTCACTGACATTTGCCCTATCTGAAAGTCTGATAAACGCCAAAAAAATGACTTAGTCCAAAAAAAAAATTTTTTCAACTTTTTTCAATTTTACCCCCGTCAGATATATATTCTACCCACACACATTTGGAACTCTCCTGGGGTACCCTCACACGTATTATTCCCTCATTTAGTGGATATTTTCACAAAAAAGTGAAATTTTCAAAAATCCAAAATATTGGCTGAAAACGACTAAATATCAAGGACTCATTGGGCGAATCGCTCTGGAACTGAAATCGGAACGCTCACTGACATTTGCCCTATCTGAAAGTCTGATAAACGCCTTAAAAATGACTAAGTCCAAAAAAACATTTTTTAAACTTTTTTCAATTTTACCCCCGTCAGATATATATTCTGCCCGCACACATTTGGAACTCTCCTGGGGTACCCTCACACATATTATTCCCTCATTTAGTGGATATTTTGACAAAAAAGTGAAATTTTCAAAAATCCAAAATATTGGCTGAAAACAACTAAATATAAAGGACTCATTGGGCGAATCGCTCTGGAACTGAAATCGGAACGCTCACTGACATTTGCCCTATCTGAAAGTCTGATAAACGCCAAAAAAATGACTTAGTCCAAAAAAAAAATTTTTTAAACTTTTTTCAATTTTACCCCCGTGGGATATATATTCTACCCACACACATTTGGAACTCTCCTGGGGTACCCTCAGACATATTATTTCCTCATTTAGTGGATATTTTCACAAAAAAGTGAAATTTTCAAAAATCCAAAATATTGGCTGAAAACGACTAAATATCAAGGACTCATTGGGCGAATCGCTCTGGAACTGAAATCGGAACGCTCACTGACATTTGCCCAATCTGAAAGTCTGATAAACGCCGGAAAAATGACCAAGTCTAAAAAAAATAAATTTTTCAACTTTTTTCAATTTACCCCCGTGGGATATATATTCTACCCACACACATTTGGAACTCTCCTGTGGTACCCTCACACATATTATTCCCTCATTTAGTGGATATTTTCACAAAAAAAGTGAAATTTTCAAAAATCCAAAATATTGGCTGAAAACGACTAAATATCAAGGACTCATTGGGCGAATCGCTCTGGAACTGAAATCGGAATGCTCACTGACATTTGCCCTATCTGAAAGTTTGATAAACGCCTTAAAAATGACTAAGTCCAAAAAAAAAATTTTTTAAACTTTTTTCAATTTTACCCCCGTCAGATATATATTCTGCCCACACACATTTGGAACTCTCCTGGGGTACCCTCACACATATTATTCCCTCATTTAGTGGATATTTTCACAAAAAAGTGAACTTTTCAAAAATCCAAAATATTGGCTGAAAACGATTAAATATCAAGGACTCATTGGGCGAATCGCTCTGGAACTGAAATCGGAACGCTCACTGACATTTGCCCTATCTGAAAGTCTGATAAACGCCCAAAAAATGACTAAGTCCAAAAAAAAAAAATTTTTCAACTTTTTCCAAATTTACCCCCGTGGGATATATATTCTACTCACAGACAATTGGAACTCTCCTGGGGTACCCTCAGACATATTATTCCCTCATTTAGTGGATATTTTCACAAAAAAGTGATATTTTCAAAAATCCAGAAAATTTGCAGAAAACGACAAAATATCAAGTACTCATTTGGCGAATCGATCTGCAAATGAAATCGGAATGTTCACTGACATTTCCACTATCTGAAAGTCTGATAAACGCTGGAAAAATGACTAATTTCAGAAAAAAAATTTTTTCAACTTTTTTCAATTTACCCCCGTGGGATATATATTCTACCCACAAACATTTGGAACTCTCCTGTGGTACCCTCACACATATTATTCCCTCATTTAGTGGATATTTTCACAAAAAAGTGAAATTTTCAAAAATCCAAAATATTGGCTGAAAACGACTAAATATCAAGGACTCATTGGGCGAATCGCTCTGGAACTGAAATCGGAACGCTCACTGACATTTGCCCTATCTGAAAGTCTGATAAACGCCGGAAAAATGACTAAGTCCAAAAAAAAAATTTTTTCAACTTTTTTCAATTTTACCCCCGTCAGATATATATTCTACCCACACACATTTGGAACTCTCCTGGGGTACCCTCACACATATTATTCACTCATTTAGTGGATATTTTCACAAAAAAGTGAAATTTTCAAAAATCCAAAATATTGGCTGAAAACGACTAAATATCAAGGACTCATTGGGCGAATCGCTCTGGAAATGAAATCGGAACGCTCACTGACATTTCCCCTATCTGAAAGTCTGATAAACGCCCAAAAAATGACTAAGTCCAAAAAAAAAAAATTTTTCAACTTTTTCCAAATTTACCCCCGTGGGATATATATTCTACTCACAGACAATTGGAACTCTCCTGGGGTACCCTCAGACATATTATTCCCTCATTTAGTGGATATTTTCACAAAAAAGTGATATTTTCAAAAATCCAGAAAATTTGCAGAAAACGACAAAATATCAAGTACTCATTTGGCGAATCGATCTGCAAATGAAATCGGAATGTTCACTGACATTTCCACTATCTGAAAGTCTGATAAACGCTGGAAAAATGACTAATTTCAAAAAAAAAATTTTTTCAACTTTTTTCAATTTACCCCCGTGGGATATATATTCTACCCACAAACATTTGGAACTCTCCTGTGGTACCCTCACACATATTATTCCCTCATTTAGTGGATATTTTCACAAAAAAGTGAAATTTTCAAAAATCCAAAATATTGGCTGAAAACGAATAAATATCAAGGACTCATTGGGCGAATCGCTCTGGAACTGAAATCGGAACGCTCACTGACATTTGCCCTATCTGAAAGTCTGATAAACGCCGGAAAAATGACTAAGTCCAAAAAAAAATTTTTTCAACTTTTTTCAATTTGACCCCCGTGGGATATATATTCTACCGACATACATTTGGAACTCTCCTGGGGTACCCTCAGACATATTATTTCCTCATTTAGTGGATATTTTCAGAAAAAAGTGAAATTTTCAAAAATCCAAAATATTGGCTGAAAACGACTAAATATCAAGGACTCATTGGGCGAATCGCTCTGGAACTGAAATCGGAACGCTCACTGACATTTGCCCTATCTGAAAGTATGATAAACGCCGGAAAAATGACTAAGTCCAAAAAAAAATTTTTTTCAAGTTTTTTCAATTTTACCCCTGTCAGATATATATTCTACCCACACACATTTGGAACTCTCCTGATGTACCCTCACACATATTATTCCCTCATTTCGTGGATATTTTCACAAAAAAGTGAAATTTTCAAAAATCCAAAATATTGGCTGAAAACAACTAAATATAAAGGACTCATTGGGCGAATCGCTCTGGAACTGAAATCGGAACGCTCACTGACATTTGCCCTATCTGAAAGTCTGATAAACGCCAAAAAAATGACTTAGTCCAAAAAAAAAATTTTTTCAACTTTTTTCAATTTTACCCCCGTCAGATATATATTCTACCCACACACATTTGGAACTCTCCTGGGGTACCCTCACACGTATTATTCCCTCATTTAGTGGATATTTTCACAAAAAAGTGAAATTTTCAAAAATCCAAAATATTGGCTGAAAACGACTAAATATCAAGGACTCATTGGGCGAATCGCTCTGGAACTGAAATCGGAACGCTCACTGACATTTGCCCTATCTGAAAGTCTGATAAACGCCTTAAAAATGACTAAGTCCAAAAAAACATTTTTTAAACTTTTTTCAATTTTACCCCCGTCAGATATATATTCTGCCCGCACACATTTGGAACTCTCCTGGGGTACCCTCACACATATTATTCCCTCATTTAGTGGATATTTTGACAAAAAAGTGAAATTTTCAAAAATCCAAAATATTGGCTGAAAACAACTAAATATAAAGGACTCATTGGGCGAATCGCTCTGGAACTGAAATCGGAACGCTCACTGACATTTGCCCTATCTGAAAGTCTGATAAACGCCAAAAAAATGACTTAGTCCAAAAAAAAAATTTTTTAAACTTTTTTCAATTTTACCCCCGTGGGATATATATTCTACCCACACACATTTGGAACTCTCCTGGGGTACCCTCAGACATATTATTTCCTCATTTAGTGGATATTTTCACAAAAAAGTGAAATTTTCAAAAATCCAAAATATTGGCTGAAAACGACTAAATATCAAGGACTCATTGGGCGAATCGCTCTGGAACTGAAATCGGAACGCTCACTGACATTTGCCCAATCTGAAAGTCTGATAAACGCCGGAAAAATGACCAAGTCTAAAAAAAATAAATTTTTCAACTTTTTTCAATTTACCCCCGTGGGATATATATTCTACCCACACACATTTGGAACTCTCCTGTGGTACCCTCACACATATTATTCCCTCATTTAGTGGATATTTTCACAAAAAAAGTGAAATTTTCAAAAATCCAAAATATTGGCTGAAAACGACTAAATATCAAGGACTCATTGGGCGAATCGCTCTGGAACTGAAATCGGAATGCTCACTGACATTTGCCCTATCTGAAAGTTTGATAAACGCCTTAAAAATGACTAAGTCCAAAAAAAAAATTTTTTAAACTTTTTTCAATTTTACCCCCGTCAGATATATATTCTGCCCACACACATTTGGAACTCTCCTGGGGTACCCTCACACATATTATTCCCTCATTTAGTGGATATTTTCACAAAAAAGTGAACTTTTCAAAAATCCAAAATATTGGCTGAAAACGATTAAATATCAAGGACTCATTGGGCGAATCGCTCTGGAACTGAAATCGGAACGCTCACTGACATTTGCCCTATCTGAAAGTCTGATAAACGCCTTAAAAATGACTAAGTCCAAAAAAAAATTTTTTTCAACTTTTTTCAATTTTACCCCCGTGGGATATATATTCTACCCACACACATTTGGAACTCTCCTGGGGTACCCTCACACATATTATTCCCTCATTTAGTGGATATTTTCACAAAAAAAGTGAAATTTTCAAAAATCCAAAATATTGGCTGAAAACGACTAAATACCAAGGACTCATTGGGCGAATCGCTCTGGAACTGAAATCGGAACGCTCACTGACATTTCCCCTATCTGAAAGTCTGATAAACGCCTTAAAAATGACTAAGTCCAAAAAAAAAAATTTTTTAAACTTTTTTCAATTTTACCCCCGTCAGATATATATTCTGCCCACACACATTTGGAACTCTCCTGTGGTACCCTCACACATATTATTCCCTCATTTAGTGGATATTTTCACAAAAAAGTGAAATTTTCAAAAATCCAAAATATTGGCTGAAAACGACTAAATATCAAGGACTCATTGGGCGAATCGCTCTGGAACTGAAATCGGAACGCTCACTGACATTTGCCCTATCTGAAAGTCTGATAAACGCCGGAAAAATGACTAAGTCCAAAAAAAAAATTTTTTCAACTTTTTTCAATTTTACCCCCGTCAGATATATATTCTACCCACACACATTTGGAACTCTCCTGGGGTACCCTCACACATATTATTCACTCATTTAGTGGATATTTTCACAAAAAAGTGAAATTTTCAAAAATCCAAAATATTGGCTGAAAACGACTAAATATCAAGGACTCATTGGGCGAATCGCTCTGGAACTGAAATCGGAACGCTCACTGACATTTGCCCTATCTGAAAGTCTGATAAACGCCTTAAAAATGACTAAGTCCAAAAAAAAATTTTTTAAACTTTTTTCAATTTTACCCCCGTCAGATATATATTCTGCCCGCACACATTTGGAACTCTCCTGGGGTACCCTCACACATATTATTCCCTCATTTAGTGGATGTTTTGACAAAAAAGTGAAATTTTCAAAAATCCAAAATATTGACTGAAAACGACTAAATATCAAGGACTCATTGGGCGAATCGCTCTGGAACTGAAATCGGAACGCTCACTGACATTTCCCCTATCTGAAAGTCTGATAAACGCCGGAAAAATGACTAAGTCCAAAAAAAAAATGTTTTCAACTTTTTTCAATTTTACCCCCGTCAGATATATATTCTACCCACACACATTTGGAACTCTCCTGGGGTACCCTCACACATATTATTCCCTCATTTAGTGGATATTTTCACAAAAAAGTGAAATTTTCAAAAATCCAAAATATAGTCTTAAAACGACTAAATATCAAGGACTCATTGGGCGAATCGCTCTGGAACTGAAATCGGAACGCTCACTGACATTTGCCCTATCTGAAAGTCTGATAAACGCCTTAAAAATGACTAAGTCCAAAAAAAAATTTTTTTTAACTTTTTTCAATTTTACCCCCGTCAGATATATATTCTGCCCACACACATTTGGAACTCTCCTGGGGTACCCTCACACATATTATTCCCTCATTTAGTGGATATTTTCACAAAAAAGTGAACTTTTCAAAAATCCAAAATATTGGCTGAAAACGACTAAATATCAAGGACTCATTGGGCGAATCGCTCTGGAACTGAAATCGGAACGCTCACTGACATTTCCCCTATCTGAAAGTCTGATAAACGCCGGAAAAATGACTAAGTCCAAAAAAAAAATTTTTTCAACTTTTTTCAATTTTACCCCCGTGGGATATATATTCTACCCACACACATTTGGAACTCTCCTGTGGTACCGTCACACATATTATTCCCTCATTTAGTGGATATTTTCACAAAAAAGTGAAATTTTCAAAAATCCAAAATATTGGCTGAAAACGACTAAATATCAAGGACTCATTGGGCCAATCGCTCTGGAACTGAAATCGGAACGCTCACTGACATTTCCCCTATCTGAAAGTCTGATAAACGCCGGAAAAATGACTAAGTCCAAAAAAAAAAAATTTTTCAACTTTTTTCAAATTTACCCCCGTGGGATATATATTCTACCCACACAAATTTGGAACTCTCCTGTGGTACCCTCACACATATTATTCCCTCATTTAGTGGATATTTTCACAAAAAAGTGAAATTTTCAAAAATCCAAAATATTGGCTGAAAACGACTAAATATCAAGGACTCATTGGGCGAATCGCTCTGGAACTGAAATCGGAACGCTCACTGACATTTGCCCTATCTGAAAGTCTGATAAATGCGGAAAAATGACTAAGTCCAAAAAAAAAATTTTTTCAACTTTTTTCAATTTTACCCCCGTCAGATATATATTCTACCCACACACATTTGGAACTCTCCTGGGGTACCCTCACACATATTATTCCCTCATTTAGTGGATATTTTCACAAAAAAGTGAACTTTTCAAAAATCCAAAATATTGGCTGAAAACGACTAAATATCAAGGACTCATTGGGCGAATCACTCTGGAACTGAAATCGGAACGCTCACTGACATTTGCCCTATCTGAAAGTCTGATAAACGCCTTAAAATGACTAAGTCCAAAAAAAAATTTTTTTTAACTTTTTTCAATTTTACCCCCGTCAGATATATATTTTGCCCACACACATTTGGAACTCTCCTGGGGTACCCTCACACATATTATTCCCTCATTTAGTGGATATTTTCACAAAAAAGTGAACTTTTCAAAAATCCAAAATATTGGCTGAAAACGACTAAATATCAAGGACTCATTGGGCGAATCGCTCTGGAACTGAAATCGGAACGCTCACTGACATTTCCCCTATCTGAAAGTCTGATAAACGCCGGAAAAATGACTAAGTCCAAAAAAAAAAAATTTTTCAACTTTTTTCAAATTTACCCCCGTGGGATATATATTCTACCCACACACATTTGGAACTCTCCTGTGGTACCCTCACACATATTATTCCCTCACTTAGTGGATATTTTCACAAAAAAGTGAAATTTTCAAAAATCCAAAATATTGGCTGAAAACGACTAAATATCAAGGACTCATTGGGCGAATCGCTCTGGAACTGAAATCGGAACGCTCACTGACATTTGCCCTTTCTGAAAGTCTGATAAACGCCTTAAAAATGACTAAGTCCAAAAAAAAAATTTTTTTAACTTTTTTCAATTTTACCCCCGTCAGATATATATTCTGCCCACACACATTTGGAACTCTCCTGGGGTACCCTCACACATATTATTCCCTCATTTAGTGGATATTTTCACAAAAAAGTGAACTTTTCAAAAATCCAAAATATTGGCTGAAAACGACTAAATATCAAGGACTCATTGGGCGAATCGCTCTGGAACTGAAATCGAAACGCTCACTGACATTTGCCCTCTCTGAAAGTCTGATAAACGCCCGAAAAATGACTAAGTCCAAAAAAAAAAATTTTTCAACTTTTTTCAATTTTACCCCCGTCAGATATATATTCTACCCACACACATTTGGAACTCTCCTGGGGTACCCTCACACATATTATTCCCTCATTTAGTGGATATTTTCACAAAAAAGTGAAATTTTCAAAAATCCAAAATATTGGCTGAAAACGACTAAATATCAAGGACTCATTCGGTGAATCGCTCTGGAACTGAAATCGAAACGCTCACTGACATTTGCCCTCTCTGAAAGTCTGATAAACGCCCGAAAAATGACTAAGTCCAAAAAAAAAAAATTTTTCAACTTTTTTCAATTTTACCCCCGTCAGATATATATTCTACCCACACACATTTGGAACTCTCCTGGGGTACCCTCACACATATTATTCCCTCATTTAGTGGATATTTTCACAAAAAAGTGAAATTTTCAAAAATCCAAAATATTGGCTGAAAACGACTAAATATCAATGACTCATTGGGCGAATCGCTCTGGAACTGAAATCGGAACGCTCACTGACATGTGCCCTATCTGAAAGTCTGATAAATGCCTTAAAAATGACTAAGTCCAAAAAAAACTTTTTTTAAACTTTTTTCAATTTTACCCCCGTCAGATATATATTCTGCCCACACACATTTGGAACTCTCCTGGGGTACCCTCACACATATTATTCCCTCATTTAGTGGATATTTTCACAAAAATGTGAACTTTTCAAAAATCCAAAATATTGGCTGAAAACGACTAAATATCAAGGACTCATTGTGCGAATCGCTCTGGAACTGAAATCGGAACGCTCACTGACATTTGCCCTATCTGAAAGTCTGATAAACGCCTTAAAAATGACTAAGTCCAAAAAAAAATTTTTTTTAACTTTTTTCAAATTTACCCCCGTGGGATATATATTCTACCCACACACATTTGGAACTCTCCTGTGGTACCCTCACACATATTATTCCCTCATTTAGTGGATATTTTCACAAAAAAGTGAAATTTTCAAAAATCCAAAATATTGGCTGAAAACGACTAAATATCAAGGACTCATTGGGCGAATCGCTCTGGAACTGAAATCGGAACGCTCACTGACATTTGCCCTCTCTGAAAGTCTGATAAACGCGGAAAAATGACTAAGTCCAAAAAAAAAATTTTTTCAACTTTTTTCAATTTTACCCCCGTCAGATATATATTCTACCCACACACATTTGGAACTCTCCTGGGGTACCCTCACACATATTATTCCCTCATTTAGTGGATATTTTCACAAAAAAGTGAACTTTTCAAAAATCCAAAATATTGGCTGAAAACGATTAAATATCAAGGACTCATTGGGCGAATCGCTCTGGAACTGAAATCGGAACGCTCACTGACATTTCCCCTATCTGAAAGTCTGATAAACGCCGGAAAAATGACTAAGTCCAAAAAAAAAAATTTTTCAACTTTTTTCAAATTTACCCCCGTGGGATATATATTCTACCCACACACATTTGGAACTCTCCTGTGGTACCCTCACACATATTATTCCCTCATTTAGTGGATATTTTCACAAAAAAGTGAACTTTTCAAAAATCCAAAATATTGGCTGAAAACTACTAAATATCAAGGACTCATTGGGCCAATCGCTCTGGAACTGAAATCGGAACGCTCACTGACATTTCCCCTATCTGAAAGTCTGATAAACGCCGGAAAAATGACTAAGTCCAAAAAAAAAAAATTTTTCAACTTTTTTCAAATTTACCCCCGTGGGATATATATTCTACCCACACACATTTGGAACTCTCCTGTGGTACCCTCACACATATTATTCCCTCATTTAGTGGATATTTTCACAAAAAAGTGAAATTTTCAAAAATCCAAAATATTGGCTGAAAACGACTAAATATCAAGGACTCATTGTGCGAATCGCTCTGGAACTGAAATCGGAACGCTCACTGACATTTGCCCTATCTGAAAGTCTGATAAACGCCTTAAAAATGACTAAGTCCAAAAAAAAATTTTTTTTAACTTTTTTCAAATTTACCCCCGTGGGATATATATTCTACCCACACACATTTGGAACTCTCCTGTGGTACCCTCACACATATTATTCCCTCATTTAGTGGATATTTTCACAAAAAAGTGAAATTTTCAAAAATCCAAAATATTGGCTGAAAACGACTAAATATCAAGGACTCATTGGGCGAATCGCTCTGGAACTGAAATCGGAACGCTCACTGACATTTGCCCTCTCTGAAAGTCTGATAAACGCGGAAAAATGACTAAGTCCAAAAAAAAAATTTTTTCAACTTTTTTCAATTTTACCCCCGTCAGATATATATTCTACCCACACACATTTGGAACTCTCCTGGGGTACCCTCACACATATTATTCCCTCATTTAGTGGATATTTTCACAAAAAAGTGAACTTTTCAAAAATCCAAAATATTGGCTGAAAACGATTAAATATCAAGGACTCATTGGGCGAATCGCTCTGGAACTGAAATCGGAACGCTCACTGACATTTCCCCTATCTGAAAGTCTGATAAACGCCGGAAAAATGACTAAGTCCAAAAAAAAAAATTTTTCAACTTTTTTCAAATTTACCCCCGTGGGATATATATTCTACCCACACACATTTGGAACTCTCCTGTGGTACCCTCACACATATTATTCCCTCATTTAGTGGATATTTTCACAAAAAAGTGAACTTTTCAAAAATCCAAAATATTGGCTGAAAACTACTAAATATCAAGGACTCATTGGGCCAATCGCTCTGGAACTGAAATCGGAACGCTCACTGACATTTCCCCTATCTGAAAGTCTGATAAACGCCGGAAAAATGACTAAGTCCAAAAAAAAAAAATTTTTCAACTTTTTTCAAATTTACCCCCGTGGGATATATATTCTACCCACACACATTTGGAACTCTCCTGTGGTACCCTCACACATATTATTCCCTCATTTAGTGGATATTTTCACAAAAAAGTGAAATTTTCAAAAATCCAAAATATTGGCTGAAAACGACTAAATATCAAGGACTCATTGGGCGAATCGCTCTGGAACTGAAATCGGAACGCTCACTGACATTTGCCCTATCTGAAAGTCTGATAAACGCGGAAAAATGACTAAGTCCAAAAAAAAAATTTTTTCAACTTTTTTCAATTTTACCCCCGTCAGATATATATTCTACCCACACACATTTGGAACTCTCCTGGGGTACCCTCACACATATTATTCCCTCATTTAGTGGATATTTTCACAAAAAAGTGAACTTTTCAAAAATCCAAAATATTGGCTGAAAACGACTAAATATCAAGGACTCATTGGGCGAATCGCTCTGGAACTGAAATCGAAACGCTCACTGACATTTGCCCTCTCTGAAAGTCTGATAAACGCCCGAAAAATGACTAAGTCCAAAAAAAAAAATTTTTCAACTTTTTTCAATTTTACCCCCGTCAGATATATATTCTACCCACACACATTTGGAACTCTCCTGGGGTACCCTCACACATATTATTCCCTCATTTAGTGGATATTTTCACAAAAAAGTGAAATTTTCAAAAATCCAAAATATTGGCTGAAAACGACTAAATATCAAGGACTCATTCGGTGAATCGCTCTGGAACTGAAATCGAAACGCTCACTGACATTTGCCCTCTCTGAAAGTCTGATAAACGCCCGAAAAATGACTAAGTCCAAAAAAAAAAAATTTTTCAACTTTTTTCAATTTTACCCCCGTCAGATATATATTCTACCCACACACATTTGGAACTCTCCTGGGGTACCCTCACACATATTATTCCCTCATTTAGTGGATATTTTCACAAAAAAGTGAAATTTTCAAAAATCCAAAATATTGGCTGAAAACGACTAAATATCAATGACTCATTGGGCGAATCGCTCTGGAACTGAAATCGGAACGCTCACTGACATGTGCCCTATCTGAAAGTCTGATAAATGCCTTAAAAATGACTAAGTCCAAAAAAAACTTTTTTTAAACTTTTTTCAATTTTACCCCCGTCAGATATATATTCTGCCCACACACATTTGGAACTCTCCTGGGGTACCCTCACACATATTATTCCCTCATTTAGTGGATATTTTCACAAAAATGTGAACTTTTCAAAAATCCAAAATATTGGCTGAAAACGACTAAATATCAAGGACTCATTGTGCGAATCGCTCTGGAACTGAAATCGGAACGCTCACTGACATTTGCCCTATCTGAAAGTCTGATAAACGCCTTAAAAATGACTAAGTCCAAAAAAAAATTTTTTTTAACTTTTTTCAAATTTACCCCCGTGGGATATATATTCTACCCACACACATTTGGAACTCTCCTGTGGTACCCTCACACATATTATTCCCTCATTTAGTGGATATTTTCACAAAAAAGTGAAATTTTCAAAAATCCAAAATATTGGCTGAAAACGACTAAATATCAAGGACTCATTGGGCGAATCGCTCTGGAACTGAAATCGGAACGCTCACTGACATTTGCCCTCTCTGAAAGTCTGATAAACGCGGAAAAATGACTAAGTCCAAAAAAAAAATTTTTTCAACTTTTTTCAATTTTACCCCCGTCAGATATATATTCTACCCACACACATTTGGAACTCTCCTGGGGTACCCTCACACATATTATTCCCTCATTTAGTGGATATTTTCACAAAAAAGTGAACTTTTCAAAAATCCAAAATATTGGCTGAAAACGATTAAATATCAAGGACTCATTGGGCGAATCGCTCTGGAACTGAAATCGGAACGCTCACTGACATTTCCCCTATCTGAAAGTCTGATAAACGCCGGAAAAATGACTAAGTCCAAAAAAAAAAATTTTTCAACTTTTTTCAAATTTACCCCCGTGGGATATATATTCTACCCACACACATTTGGAACTCTCCTGTGGTACCCTCACACATATTATTCCCTCATTTAGTGGATATTTTCACAAAAAAGTGAACTTTTCAAAAATCCAAAATATTGGCTGAAAACTACTAAATATCAAGGACTCATTGGGCCAATCGCTCTGGAACTGAAATCGGAACGCTCACTGACATTTCCCCTATCTGAAAGTCTGATAAACGCCGGAAAAATGACTAAGTCCAAAAAAAAAAAATTTTTCAACTTTTTTCAAATTTACCCCCGTGGGATATATATTCTACCCACACACATTTGGAACTCTCCTGTGGTACCCTCACACATATTATTCCCTCATTTAGTGGATATTTTCACAAAAAAGTGAAATTTTCAAAAATCCAAAATATTGGCTGAAAACGACTAAATATCAAGGACTCATTGTGCGAATCGCTCTGGAACTGAAATCGGAACGCTCACTGACATTTGCCCTATCTGAAAGTCTGATAAACGCCTTAAAAATGACTAAGTCCAAAAAAAAATTTTTTTTAACTTTTTTCAAATTTACCCCCGTGGGATATATATTCTACCCACACACATTTGGAACTCTCCTGTGGTACCCTCACACATATTATTCCCTCATTTAGTGGATATTTTCACAAAAAAGTGAAATTTTCAAAAATCCAAAATATTGGCTGAAAACGACTAAATATCAAGGACTCATTGGGCGAATCGCTCTGGAACTGAAATCGGAACGCTCACTGACATTTGCCCTCTCTGAAAGTCTGATAAACGCGGAAAAATGACTAAGTCCAAAAAAAAAATTTTTTCAACTTTTTTCAATTTTACCCCCGTCAGATATATATTCTACCCACACACATTTGGAACTCTCCTGGGGTACCCTCACACATATTATTCCCTCATTTAGTGGATATTTTCACAAAAAAGTGAACTTTTCAAAAATCCAAAATATTGGCTGAAAACGATTAAATATCAAGGACTCATTGGGCGAATCGCTCTGGAACTGAAATCGGAACGCTCACTGACATTTCCCCTATCTGAAAGTCTGATAAACGCCGGAAAAATGACTAAGTCCAAAAAAAAAAATTTTTCAACTTTTTTCAAATTTACCCCCGTGGGATATATATTCTACCCACACACATTTGGAACTCTCCTGTGGTACCCTCACACATATTATTCCCTCATTTAGTGGATATTTTCACAAAAAAGTGAACTTTTCAAAAATCCAAAATATTGGCTGAAAACTACTAAATATCAAGGACTCATTGGGCCAATCGCTCTGGAACTGAAATCGGAACGCTCACTGACATTTCCCCTATCTGAAAGTCTGATAAACGCCGGAAAAATGACTAAGTCCAAAAAAAAAAAATTTTTCAACTTTTTTCAAATTTACCCCCGTGGGATATATATTCTACCCACACACATTTGGAACTCTCCTGTGGTACCCTCACACATATTATTCCCTCATTTAGTGGATATTTTCACAAAAAAGTGAAATTTTCAAAAATCCAAAATATTGGCTGAAAACGACTAAATATCAAGGACTCATTGGGCGAATCGCTCTGGAACTGAAATCGGAACGCTCACTGACATTTGCCCTATCTGAAAGTCTGATAAACGCGGAAAAATGACTAAGTCCAAAAAAAAAATTTTTTCAACTTTTTTCAATTTTACCCCCGTCAGATATATATTCTACCCACACACATTTGGAACTCTCCTGGGGTACCCTCACACATATTATTCCCTCATTTAGTGGATATTTTCACAAAAAAGTGAACTTTTCAAAAATCCAAAATATTGGCTGAAAACGATTAAATATCAAGGACTCATTGGGCGAATCGCTCTGGAACTGAAATCGGAACGCTCACTGACATTTCCCCTATCTGAAAGTCTGATAAACGCCGCAAAAATGACTAAGTAAAAAAAAAAAATTTTTTCAACTTTTTTCAATTTTACCCCGTGGGATATGTATTCTACCCACACACATTTGGAACTCTCCTGTGGTACCGTCACACATATTATTCCCTCATTTAGTGGATATTTTCACAAAAAAGTGAAATTTTCAAAAATCCAAAATATTGGCTGAAAACGACTAAATATCAAGGACTCATTGGGCGAATCGCTCTGGAACTGAAATCGGAACGCTCACTGACATTTCCCCTATCTGAAAGTCTGATAAACGCCGGAAAAATGACTAAGTCCAAAAAAAAAAATTTTTCAACTTTTTTCAAATTTACCCCCGTGGGATATATATTCTACCCACACACATTTGGAACTCTCCTGTGGTACCCTCACACATATTATTCCCTCATTTAGTGGATATTTTCACAAAAAAGTGAACTTTTCAAAAATCCAAAATATTGGCTGAAAACTACTAAATATCAAGGACTCATTGGGCCAATCGCTCTGGAACTGAAATCGGAATGCTCACTGACATTTCCCCTATCTGAAAGTCTGATAAACGCCGGAAAAATGACTAAGTCCAAAAAAAAAATTTTTTCAACTTTTTTCAATTTTACCCCCGTGGGATATATATTCTACCCACACACATTTGGAACTCTCCTGTGGTACCCTCACACATATTATTCCCTCATTTAGTGGATATTTTCACAAAAAAGTGAAATTTTCAAAAATCCAAAATATTGGCTGAAAACGACTAAATATCAAGGACTCATTGGGCGAATCGCTCTGGAACTGAAATCGGAACGCTCACTGACATTTGCCCTATCTGAAAGTCTGATAAACGCCTTAAAAATGACTAAGTCCAAAAAAAAATTTTTTTAAACTTTTTTCAATTTTACCCCCGTCAGATATATATTCTGCCCACACACATTTGGAACTCTCCTGGGGTACCCTCACACATATTATTCCCTCATTTAGTGGATATTTTCACAAAAAAGTGAACTTTTCAAAAATCCAAAATATTGGCTGAAAACGACTAAATATCAAGGACTCATTGGGCGAATCGCTCTGGAACTGAAATTGGAACGCTCACTGACATTTGCCCTTTCTGAAAGTCTGATAAACGCCTTAAGAATGACTAAGTCCAAAAAAAAAATTTTTTTAACTTTTTTCAATTTTACCCCCGTCAGATATATATTCTGCCCACACACATTTGGAACTCTCCTGGGGTACCCTCACACATATTATTCCCTCATTTAGTGGATATTTTCACAAAAAAGTGAACTTTTCAAAAATCCAAAATATTGGCTGAAAACGACTAAATATCAAGGACTCATTGGGCGAATCGCTCTGGAACTGAAATCGAAACGCTCACTGACATTTGCCCTCTCTGAAAGTCTGATAAACGCCCGAAAAATGACTAAGTCCAAAAAAAAAAATTTTTCAACTTTTTTCAATTTTACCCCCGTCAGATATATATTCTACCCACACACATTTGGAACTCTCCTGGGGTACCCTCACACATATTATTCCCTCATTTAGTGGATATTTTCACAAAAAAGTGAACTTTTCAAAAATCCAAAATATTGGCTGAAAACGACTAAATATCAAGGACTCATTGGGCGAATCGCTCTGGAACTGAAATCGAAACGCTCACTGACATTTGCCCTCTCTGAAAGTCTGATAAACGCCCGAAAAATGACTAAGTCCAAAAAAAAAAATTTTTCAACTTTTTTCAATTTTACCCCCGTCAGATATATATTCTACCCACACACATTTGGAACTCTCCTGGGGTACCCTCACACATATTATTCCCTCATTTAGTGGATATTTTCACAAAAAAGTGAAATTTTCAAAAATCCAAAATATTGGCTGAAAACGACTAAATATCAAGGACTCATTCGGTGAATCGCTCTGGAACTGAAATCGAAACGCTCACTGACATTTGCCCTCTCTGAAAGTCTGATAAACGCCCGAAAAATGACTAAGTCCAAAAAAAAAAATTTTTCAACTTTTTTCAATTTTACCCCCGTCAGATATATATTCTACCCACACACATTTGGAACTCTCCTGGGGTACCCTCACACATATTATTCCCTCATTTAGTGGATATTTTCACAAAAAAGTGAAATTTTCAAAAATCCAAAATATTGGCTGAAAACGACTAAATATCAAGGACTCATTGGGCGAATCGCTCTGGAACTGAAATCGGAACGCTCACTGACATGTGCCCTATCTGAAAGTCTGATAAATGCCTTAAAAATGACTAAGTCCAAAAAAAACTTTTTTTAAACTTTTTTCAATTTTACCCCCGTCAGATATATATTCTGCCCACACACATTTGGAACTCTCCTGGGGTACCCTCACACATATTATTCCCTCATTTAGTGGATATTTTCACAAAAATGTGAACTTTTCAAAAATCCAAAATATTGGCTGAAAACGACTAAATATCAAGGACTCATTGTGCGAATCGCTCTGGAACTGAAATCGGAACGCTCACTGACATTTGCCCTCTCTGAAAGTCTGATAAACGCCTTAAAAATGACTAAGTCCAAAAAAAAATTTTTTTTAACTTTTTTCAATTTTACCCCCGTCAGATATATATTCTGCCCACACACATTTGGAACTCTCCTGGGGTACCCTCACACATATTATTCCCTCATTTAGTGGATATTTTCACAAAAAAGTGAACTTTTCAAAAATCCAAAATATTGGCTGAAAACTACTAAATATCAAGGACTCATTGGGCCAATCGCTCTGGAACTGAAATCGGAATGCTCACTGACATTTCCCCTATCTGAAAGTCTGATAAACGCCGGAAAAATGACTAAGTCCAAAAAAAAAATTTTTTCAACTTTTTTCAATTTTACCCCCGTGGGATATATATTCTACCCACACACATTTGGAACTCTCCTGTGGTACCCTCACACATATTATTCCCTCATTTAGTGGATATTTTCACAAAAAAGTGAAATTTTCAAAAATCCAAAATATTGGCTGAAAACGACTAAATATCAAGGACTCATTGGGCGAATCGCTCTGGAACTGAAATCGGAACGCTCACTGACATTTGCCCTATCTGAAAGTCTGATAAACGCCTTAAAAATGACTAAGTCCAAAAAAAAATTTTTTTAAACTTTTTTCAATTTTACCCCCGTCAGATATATATTCTGCCCACACACATTTGGAACTCTCCTGGGGTACCCTCACACATATTATTCCCTCATTTAGTGGATATTTTCACAAAAAAGTGAAATTTTCAAAAATCCAAAATATTGGCTGAAAACGACTAAATATCAAGGACTCATTGGGCGAATCGCTCTGGAACTGAAATCGGAACGCTCACTGACATTTGCCCTCTCTGAAAGTCTGATAAACGCGGAAAAATGACTAAGTCCAAAAAAAAAATTTTTTCAACTTTTTTCAATTTTACCCCCGTCAGATATATATTCTACCCACACACATTTGGAACTCTCCTGGGGTACCCTCACACATATTATTCCCTCATTTAGTGGATATTTTCACAAAAAAGTGAACTTTTCAAAAATCCAAAATATTGGCTGAAAACGATTAAATATCAAGGACTCATTGGGCGAATCGCTCTGGAACTGAAATCGGAACGCTCACTGACATTTCCCCTATCTGAAAGTCTGATAAACGCCGGAAAAATGACTAAGTCCAAAAAAAAAAATTTTTCAACTTTTTTCAAATTTACCCCCGTGGGATATATATTCTACCCACACACATTTGGAACTCTCCTGTGGTACCCTCACACATATTATTCCCTCATTTAGTGGATATTTTCACAAAAAAGTGAACTTTTCAAAAATCCAAAATATTGGCTGAAAACTACTAAATATCAAGGACTCATTGGGCCAATCGCTCTGGAACTGAAATCGGAACGCTCACTGACATTTCCCCTATCTGAAAGTCTGATAAACGCCGGAAAAATGACTAAGTCCAAAAAAAAAAAATTTTTCAACTTTTTTCAAATTTACCCCCGTGGGATATATATTCTACCCACACACATTTGGAACTCTCCTGTGGTACCCTCACACATATTATTCCCTCATTTAGTGGATATTTTCACAAAAAAGTGAAATTTTCAAAAATCCAAAATATTGGCTGAAAACGACTAAATATCAAGGACTCATTGTGCGAATCGCTCTGGAACTGAAATCGGAACGCTCACTGACATTTGCCCTATCTGAAAGTCTGATAAACGCCTTAAAAATGACTAAGTCCAAAAAAAAATTTTTTTTAACTTTTTTCAAATTTACCCCCGTGGGATATATATTCTACCCACACACATTTGGAACTCTCCTGTGGTACCCTCACACATATTATTCCCTCATTTAGTGGATATTTTCACAAAAAAGTGAAATTTTCAAAAATCCAAAATATTGGCTGAAAACGACTAAATATCAAGGACTCATTGGGCGAATCGCTCTGGAACTGAAATCGGAACGCTCACTGACATTTGCCCTCTCTGAAAGTCTGATAAACGCGGAAAAATGACTAAGTCCAAAAAAAAAATTTTTTCAACTTTTTTCAATTTTACCCCCGTCAGATATATATTCTACCCACACACATTTGGAACTCTCCTGGGGTACCCTCACACATATTATTCCCTCATTTAGTGGATATTTTCACAAAAAAGTGAACTTTTCAAAAATCCAAAATATTGGCTGAAAACGATTAAATATCAAGGACTCATTGGGCGAATCGCTCTGGAACTGAAATCGGAACGCTCACTGACATTTCCCCTATCTGAAAGTCTGATAAACGCCGGAAAAATGACTAAGTCCAAAAAAAAAAATTTTTCAACTTTTTTCAAATTTACCCCCGTGGGATATATATTCTACCCACACACATTTGGAACTCTCCTGTGGTACCCTCACACATATTATTCCCTCATTTAGTGGATATTTTCACAAAAAAGTGAACTTTTCAAAAATCCAAAATATTGGCTGAAAACTACTAAATATCAAGGACTCATTGGGCCAATCGCTCTGGAACTGAAATCGGAACGCTCACTGACATTTCCCCTATCTGAAAGTCTGATAAACGCCGGAAAAATGACTAAGTCCAAAAAAAAAAAATTTTTCAACTTTTTTCAAATTTACCCCCGTGGGATATATATTCTACCCACACACATTTGGAACTCTCCTGTGGTACCCTCACACATATTATTCCCTCATTTAGTGGATATTTTCACAAAAAAGTGAAATTTTCAAAAATCCAAAATATTGGCTGAAAACGACTAAATATCAAGGACTCATTGGGCGAATCGCTCTGGAACTGAAATCGGAACGCTCACTGACATTTGCCCTATCTGAAAGTCTGATAAACGCGGAAAAATGACTAAGTCCAAAAAAAAAATTTTTTCAACTTTTTTCAATTTTACCCCCGTCAGATATATATTCTACCCACACACATTTGGAACTCTCCTGGGGTACCCTCACACATATTATTCCCTCATTTAGTGGATATTTTCACAAAAAAGTGAACTTTTCAAAAATCCAAAATATTGGCTGAAAACGATTAAATATCAAGGACTCATTGGGCGAATCGCTCTGGAACTGAAATCGGAACGCTCACTGACATTTCCCCTATCTGAAAGTCTGATAAACGCCGCAAAAATGACTAAGTAAAAAAAAAAAATTTTTTCAACTTTTTTCAATTTTACCCCCGTGGGATATGTATTCTACCCACACACATTTGGAACTCTCCTGTGGTACCGTCACACATATTATTCCCTCATTTAGTGGATATTTTCACAAAAAAGTGAAATTTTCAAAAATCCAAAATATTGGCTGAAAACGACTAAATATCAAGGACTCATTGGGCGAATCGCTCTGGAACTGAAATCGGAACGCTCACTGACATTTCCCCTATCTGAAAGTCTGATAAACGCCGGAAAAATGACTAAGTCCAAAAAAAAAAATTTTTCAACTTTTTTCAAATTTACCCCCGTGGGATATATATTCTACCCACACACATTTGGAACTCTCCTGTGGTACCCTCACACATATTATTCCCTCATTTAGTGGATATTTTCACAAAAAAGTGAACTTTTCAAAAATCCAAAATATTGGCTGAAAACTACTAAATATCAAGGACTCATTGGGCCAATCGCTCTGGAACTGTAATCGGAATGCTCACTGACATTTCCCCTATCTGAAAGTCTGATAAACGCCGGAAAAATGACTAAGTCCAAAAAAAAAATTTTTTCAACTTTTTTCAATTTTACCCCCGTGGGATATATATTCTACCCACACACATTTGGAACTCTCCTGTGGTACCCTCACACATATTATTCCCTCATTTAGTGGATATTTTCACAAAAAAGTGAAATTTTCAAAAATCCAAAATATTGGCTGAAAACGACTAAATATCAAGGACTCATTGGGCGAATCGCTCTGGAACTGAAATCGGAACGCTCACTGACATTTGCCCTATCTGAAAGTCTGATAAACGCCTTAAAAATGACTAAGTCCAAAAAAAAATTTTTTTAAACTTTTTTCAATTTTACCCCCGTCAGATATATATTCTGCCCACACACATTTGGAACTCTCCTGGGGTACCCTCACACATATTATTCCCTCATTTAGTGGATATTTTCACAAAAAAGTGAACTTTTCAAAAATCCAAAATATTGGCTGAAAACGACTAAATATCAAGGACTCATTGTGCGAATCGCTCTGGAACTGAAATCGGAACGCTCACTGACATTTGCCCTATCTGAAAGTCTGATAAACGCCTTAAAATGACTAAGTCCAAAAAAAATTTTTTTTTAACTTTTTTCAATTTTACCCCCGTCAGATATATATTTTGCCCACACACATTTGGAACTCTAATGGGGTACCCTCACACATATTATTCCCTCATTTAGTGGATATTTTCACAAAAAAGTGAACTTTTCAAAAATCCAAAATATTGGCTGAAAACGACTAAATATCAAGGACTCATTGGGCGAATCGCTCTGGAACTGAAATTGGAACGCTCACTGACATTTGCCCTTTCTGAAAGTCTGATAAACGCCTTAAGAATGACTAAGTCCAAAAAAAAAATTTTTTAAACTTTTTTCAATTTTACCCCCGTCAGATATATATTCTGCCCACACACATTTGGAACTCTCCTGGGGTACCCTCACACATATTATTCCCTCATTTAGTGGATATTTTCACAAAAAAGTGAACTTTTCAAAAATCCAAAATATTGGCTGAAAACGACTAAATATCAAGGACTCATTGGGCGAATCGCTCTGGAACTGAAATCGAAACGCTCACTGACATTTGCCCTCTCTGAAAGTCTGATAAACGCCCGAAAAATGACTAAGTCCAAAAAAAAAAATTTTTCAACTTTTTTCAATTTTACCCCCGTCAGATATATATTCTACCCACACACATTTGGAACTCTCCTGGGGTACCCTCACACATATTATTCCCTCATTTAGTGGATATTTTCACAAAAAAGTGAAATTTTCAAAAATCCAAAATATTGGCTGAAAACGACTAAATATCAAGGACTCATTCGGTGAATCGCTCTGGAACTGAAATCGAAACGCTCACTGACATTTGCCCTCTCTGAAAGTCTGATAAACGCCCGAAAAATGACTAAGTCCAAAAAAAAAAATTTTTAAACTTTTTTCAATTTTACCCCCGTCAGATATATATTCTACCCACACACATTTGGAACTCTCCTGGGGTACCCTCACACATATTATTCCCTCATTTAGTGGATATTTTCACAAAAATGTGAACTTTTCAAAAATCCAAAATATTGGCTGAAAACGACTAAATATCAAGGACTCATTGTGCGAATCGCTCTGGAACTGAAATCGGAACGCTCACTGACATTTGCCCTCTCTGAAAGTCTGATAAACGCCTTAAAAATGACTAAGTCCAAAAAAAAATTTTTTTTAACTTTTTTCAATTTTACCCCCGTCAGATATATATTCTGCCCACACACATTTGGAACTCTCCTGGGGTACCCTCACACATATTATTCCCTCATTTAGTGGATATTTTCACAAAAAAGTGAACTTTTCAAAAATCCAAAATATTGGCTGAAAACTACTAAATATCAAGGACTCATTGGGCCAATCGCTCTGGAACTGAAATCGGAATGCTCACTGACATTTCCCCTATCTGAAAGTCTGATAAACGCCGGAAAAATGACTAAGTCCAAAAAAAAAATTTTTTCAACTTTTTTCAATTTTACCCCCGTGGGATATATATTCTACCCACACACATTTGGAACTCTCCTGGGGTACCCTCACACATATTATTCCCTCATTTAGTGGATATTTTCACAAAAAAGTGAACTTTTCAAAAATCCAAAATATTGGCTGAAAACTACTAAATATCAAGGACTCATTGGGCCAATCGCTCTGGAACTGAAATCGGAATGCTCACTGACATTTCCCCTATCTGAAAGTCTGATAAACGCCGGAAAAATGACTAAGTCCAAAAAAAAAATTTTTTCAACTTTTTTCAATTTTACCCCCGTGGGATATATATTCTACCCACACACATTTGGAACTCTCCTGTGGTACCCTCACACATATTATTCCCTCATTTAGTGGATATTTTCACAAAAAAGTGAAATTTTCAAAAATCCAAAATATTGGCTGAAAACGACTAAATATCAAGGACTCATTGGGCGAATCGCTCTGGAACTGAAATCGGAACGCTCACTGACATTTGCCCTATCTGAAAGTCTGATAAACGCCTTAAAAATGACTAAGTCCAAAAAAAAATTTTTTTAAACTTTTTTCAATTTTACCCCCGTCAGATATATATTCTGCCCACACACATTTGGAACTCTCCTGGGGTACCCTCACACATATTATTCCCTCATTTAGTGGATATTTTCACAAAAAAGTGAACTTTTCAAAAATCCAAAATATTGGCTGAAAACGACTAAATATCAAGGACTCATTGTGCGAATCGCTCTGGAACTGAAATCGGAACGCTCACTGACATTTGCCCTATCTGAAAGTCTGATAAACGCCTTAAAATGACTAAGTCCAAAAAAAAATTTTTTTTAACTTTTTTCAATTTTACCCCCGTCAGATATATATTTTGCCCACACACATTTGGAACTCTAATGGGGTACCCTCACACATATTATTCCCTCATTTAGTGGATATTTTCACAAAAAAGTGAACTTTTCAAAAATCCAAAATATTGGCTGAAAACGACTAAATATCAAGGACTCATTGGGCGAATCGCTCTGGAACTGAAATTGGAACGCTCACTGACATTTGCCCTTTCTGAAAGTCTGATAAACGCCTTAAGAATGACTAAGTCCAAAAAAAAAATTTTTTTAACTTTTTTCAATTTTACCCCCGTCAGATATATATTCTGCCCACACACATTTGGAACTCTCCTGGGGTACCCTCACACATATTATTCCCTCATTTAGTGGATATTTTCACAAAAAAGTGAACTTTTCAAAAATCCAAAATATTGGCTGAAAACGACTAAATATCAAGGACTCATTGGGCGAATCGCTCTGGAACTGAAATCGAAACGCTCACTGACATTTGCCCTCTCTGAAAGTCTGATAAACGCCCGAAAAATGACTAAGTCCAAAAAAAAAAATTTTTCAACTTTTTTCAATTTTACCCCCGTCAGATATATATTCTACCCACACACATTTGGAACTCTCCTGGGGTACCCTCACACATATTATTCCCTCATTTAGTGGATATTTTCACAAAAAAGTGAAATTTTCAAAAATCCAAAATATTGGCTGAAAACGACTAAATATCAAGGACTCATTCGGTGAATCGCTCTGGAACTGAAATCGAAACGCTCACTGACATTTGCCCTCTCTGAAAGTCTGATAAACGCCCGAAAAATGACTAAGTCCAAAAAAAAAAATTTTTCAACTTTTTTCAATTTTACCCCCGTCAGATATATATTCTACCCACACACATTTGGAACTCTCCTGGGGTACCCTCACACATATTATTCCCTCATTTAGTGGATATTTTCACAAAAAAGTGAAATTTTCAAAAATCCAAAATATTGGCTGAAAACGACTAAATATCAAGGACTCATTGGGCGAATCGCTCTGGAACTGAAATCGGAACGCTCACTGACATGTGCCCTATCTGAAAGTCTGATAAATGCCTTAAAAATGACTAAGTCCAAAAAAAACTTTTTTTAAACTTTTTTCAATTTTACCCCCGTCAGATATATATTCTGCCCACACACATTTGGAACTCTCCTGGGGTACCCTCACACATATTATTCCCTCATTTAGTGGATATTTTCACAAAAATGTGAACTTTTCAAAAATCCAAAATATTGGCTGAAAACGACTAAATATCAAGGACTCATTGTGCGAATCGCTCTGGAACTGAAATCGGAACGCTCACTGACATTTGCCCTCTCTGAAAGTCTGATAAACGCCTTAAAAATGACTAAGTCCAAAAAAAAATTTTTTTTAACTTTTTTCAATTTTACCCCCGTCAGATATATATTCTGCCCACACACATTTGGAACTCTCCTGGGGTACCCTAACACATATTATTCCCTCATTTAGTGGATATTTTCACAAAAAAGTGAACTTTTCAAAAATCCAAAATATTGGCTGAAAACGACTAAATATCAAGGACTCATTGGGCCAATCGCTCTGGAACTGAAATCGGAACGCTCACTGACATTTCCCCTATCTGAAAGTCTGATAAACGCCGGAAAAATGACTAAGTCCAAAAAAAAAATTTTTTCAACTTTTTTCAATTTTACCCCCGTGGGATATATATTCTACCCACACACATTTGGAACTCTCCTGTGGTACCCTCACACATATTATTCCCTCATTTAGTGGATATTTTCACAAAAAAGTGAAATTTTCAAAAATCCAAAATATTGGCTGAAAACGACTAAATATCAAGGACTCATTGGGCGAATCGCTCTGGAACTGAAATCGGAACGCTCACTGACATTTGCCCTATCTGAAAGTCTGATAAACGCCTTAAAAATGACTAAGTCCAAAAAAAAATTTTTTTAAACTTTTTTCAATTTTACCCCCGTCAGATATATATTCTGCCCACACACATTTGGAACTCTCCTGGGGTACCCTCACACATATTATTCCCTCATTTAGTGGATATTTTCACAAAAAAGTGAACTTTTCAAAAATCCAAAATATTGGCTGAAAACGACTAAATATCAAGGACTCATTGTGCGAATCGCTCTGGAACTGAAATCGGAACGCTCACTGACATTTGCCCTATCTGAAAGTCTGATAAACGCCTTAAAATGACTAAGTCCAAAAAAAAATTTTTTTTAACTTTTTTCAATTTTACCCCCGTCAGATATATATTTTGCCCACACACATTTGGAACTCTCCTGGGGTACCCTCACACATATTATTCCCTCATTTAGTGGATATTTTCACAAAAAAGTGAACTTTTCAAAAATCCAAAATATTGGCTGAAAACGACTAAATATCAAGGACTCATTGGGCGAATCGCTCTGGAACTGAAATTGGAACGCTCACTGACATTTGCCCTTTCTGAAAGTCTGATAAACGCCTTAAAAATGACTAAGTCCAAAAAAAAAATTTTTTTAACTTTTTTCAATTTTACCCCCGTCAGATATATATTCTGCCCACACACATTTGGAACTCTCCTGGGGTACCCTCACACATATTATTCCCTCATTTAGTGGATATTTTCACAAAAAAGTGAACTTTTCAAAAATCCAAAATATTGGCTGAAAACGACTAAATATCAAGGACTCATTGGGCGAATCGCTCTGGAACTGAAATCGAAACGCTCACTGACATTTGCCCTCTCTGAAAGTCTGATAAACGCCCGAAAAATGACTAAGTCCAAAAAAAAAAATTTTTCAACTTTTTTCAATTTTACCCCCGTCAGATATATATTCTACCCACACACATTTGGAACTCTCCTGGGGTACCCTCACACATATTATTCCCTCATTTAGTGGATATTTTCACAAAAAAGTGAAATTTTCAAAAATCCAAAATATTGGCTGAAAACGACTAAATATCAAGGACTCATTCGGTGAATCGCTCTGGAACTGAAATCGAAACGCTCACTGACATTTGCCCTCTCTGAAAGTCTGATAAACGCCCGAAAAATGACTAAGTCCAAAAAAAAAAAATTTTTCAACTTTTTTCAATTTTACCCCCGTCAGATATATATTCTACCCACACACATTTGGAACTCTCCTGGGGTACCCTCACACATATTATTCCCTCATTTAGTGGATATTTTCACAAAAAAGTGAAATTTTCAAAAATCCAAAATATTGGCTGAAAACGACTAAATATCAAGGACTCATTGGGCGAATCGCTCTGGAACTGAAATCGGAATGCTCACTGACATGTGCCCTATCTGAAAGTCTGATAAATGCCTTAAAAATGACTAAGTCCAAAAAAAACTTTTTTTAAACTTTTTTCAATTTTACCCCCGTCAGATATATATTCTGCCCACACACATTTGGAACTCTCCTGGGGTACCCTCACACATATTATTCCCTCATTTAGTGGATATTTTCACAAAAATGTGAACTTTTCAAAAATCCAAAATATTGGCTGAAAACGACTAAATATCAAGGACTCATTGTGCGAATCGCTCTGGAACTGAAATCGGAACGCTCACTGACATTTGCCCTCTCTGAAAGTCTGATAAACGCCTTAAAAATGACTAAGTCCAAAAAAAAATTTTTTTTAACTTTTTTCAATTTTACCCCCGTCAGATATATATTCTGCCCACACACATTTGGAACTCTCCTGGGGTACCCTAACACATATTATTCCCTCATTTAGTGGATATTTTCACAAAAAAGTGAACTTTTCAAAAATCCAAAATATTGGCTGAAAACGACTAAATATCAAGGACTCATTGGGCCAATCGCTCTGGAACTGAAATCGGAACGCTCACTGACATTTCCCCTATCTGAAAGTCTGATAAACGCCGGAAAAATGACTAAGTCCAAAAAAAAAATTTTTTCAACTTTTTTCAATTTTACCCCCGTCAGATATATATTCTACCCACACACATTTGGAACTCTCCTGGGGTACCCTCACACATATTATTCCCTCATTTAGTGGATATTTTCACAAAAAAGTGAAATTTTCAAAAATCCAAAATATTGGCTGAAAACGACTAAATATCAAGGACTCATTCGGTGAATCGCTCTGGAACTGAAATCGAAACGCTCACTGACATTTGCCCTCTCTGAAAGTCTGATAAACGCCCGAAAAATGACTAAGTCCAAAAAAAAAAAATTTTTCAACTTTTTTCAATTTTACCCCCGTCAGATATATATTCTACCCACACACATTTGGAACTCTCCTGGGGTACCCTCACACATATTATTCCCTCATTTAGTGGATATTTTCACAAAAAAGTGAAATTTTCAAAAATCCAAAATATTGGCTGAAAACGACTAAATATCAAGGACTCATTGGGCGAATCGCTCTGGAACTGAAATCGGAACGCTCACTGACATGTGCCCTATCTGAAAGTCTGATAAATGCCTTAAAAATGACTAAGTCCAAAAAAAACTTTTTTTAAACTTTTTTCAATTTTACCCCCGTCAGATATATATTCTGCCCACACACATTTGGAACTCTCCTGGGGTACCCTCACACATATTATTCCCTCATTTAGTGGATATTTTCACAAAAATGTGAACTTTTCAAAAATCCAAAATATTGGCTGAAAACGACTAAATATCAAGGACTCATTGTGCGAATCGCTCTGGAACTGAAATCGGAACGCTCACTGACATTTGCCCTCTCTGAAAGTCTGATAAACGCCTTAAAAATGACTAAGTCCAAAAAAAAATTTTTTTTAACTTTTTTCAATTTTACCCCCGTCAGATATATATTCTGCCCACACACATTTGGAACTCTCCTGGGGTACCCTAACACATATTATTCCCTCATTTAGTGGATATTTTCACAAAAAAGTGAACTTTTCAAAAATCCAAAATATTGGCTGAAAACGACTAAATATCAAGGACTCATTGGGCCAATCGCTCTGGAACTGAAATCGGAACGCTCACTGACATTTCCCCTATCTGAAAGTCTGATAAACGCCGGAAAAATGACTAAGTCCAAAAAAAAAATTTTTTCAACTTTTTTCAATTTTACCCCCGTGGGATATATATTCTACCCACACACATTTGGAACTCTCCTGGGGTACCCTCACACATATTATTCCCTCATTTAGTGGATATTTTCACAAAAAAGTGAAATTTTCAAAAATCCAAAATATTGGCTGAAAACGACTAAATATCAAGGACTCATTGGGCGAATCGCTCTGGAACTGAAATCGGAACGCTCACTGACATGTGCCCTATCTGAAAGTCTGATAAATGCCTTAAAAATGACTAAGTCCAAAAAAAACTTTTTTTAAACTTTTTTCAATTTTACCCCCGTCAGATATATATTCTGCCCACACACATTTGGAACTCTCCTGGGGTACCCTCACACATATTATTCCCTCATTTAGTGGATATTTTCACAAAAATGTGAACTTTTCAAAAATCCAAAATATTGGCTGAAAACGACTAAATATCAAGGACTCATTGTGCGAATCGCTCTGGAACTGAAATCGGAACGCTCACTGACATTTGCCCTCTCTGAAAGTCTGATAAACGCCTTAAAAATGACTAAGTCCAAAAAAAAATTTTTTTTAACTTTTTTCAATTTTACCCCCGTCAGATATATATTCTGCCCACACACATTTGGAACTCTCCTGGGTTACCCTAACACATATTATTCCCTCATTTAGTGGATATTTTCACAAAAAAGTGAACTTTTCAAAAATCCAAAATATTGGCTGAAAACGACTAAATATCAAGGACTCATTGGGCCAATCGCTCTGGAACTGAAATCGGAACGCTCACTGACATTTCCCCTATCTGAAAGTCTGATAAACGCCGGAAAAATGACTAAGTCCAAAAAAAAAATTTTTTCAACTTTTTTCAATTTTACCCCCGTGGGATATATATTCTACCCACACACATTTGGAACTCTCCTGTGGTACCCTCACACATATTATTCCCTCATTTAGTGGATATTTTCACAAAAAAGTGAAATTTTGAAAAATCCAAAATATTGGCTGAAAACGACTAAATATCAAGGACTCATTGGGCGAATCGCTCTGGAACTGAAATCGGAACGCTCACTGACATTTGCCCTATCTGAAAGTCTGATAAACGCCTTAAAAATGACTAAGTCCAAAAAAAAATTTTTTCAAACTTTTTTCAATTTTACCCCCGTCAGATATATATTCTGCCCACACACATTTGGAACTCTCCTGGGGTACCCTCACACATATTATTCCCTCATTTAGTGGATATTTTCACAAAAAAGTGAACTTTTCAAAAATCCAAAATATTGGCTGAAAACGACTAAATATCAAGGACTCATTGTGCGAATCGCTCTGGAACTGAAATCGGAACGCTCACTGACATTTGCCCTATCTGAAAGTCTGATGAACGCCTTAAAAATGACTAAGTCCAAAAAAAAAATTTTTTTTAACTTTTTTCAATTTTACCCCCGTCAGATATATATTCTGCCCACACACATTTGGAACTCTCCTGGGGTACCCTCACACATATTATTCCCTCATTTAGTGGATATTTTCACAAAAAAGTGAACTTTTCAAAAATCCAAAATATTGGCTGAAAACGACTAAATATCAAGGACTCATTGGGCGAATCGCTCTGGAACTGAAATCGGAACGCTCACTGACATTTCCCCTATCTGAAAGTCTGATAAACGCCGGAAAAATGACTAAGTCCAAAAAAAAAAATTTTTCAACTTTTTTCAATTTTACCCCCGACAGATATATATTCTACCCACACACATTTGGAACTCTCCTGGGGTACCCTCACACATATTATTCCCTCATTTAGTGGATATTTTCACAAAAAAGTGAAATTTTCAAAAATCCAAAATATTGGCTAAAAACGACTAAATATCAAGGACTCATTGGGCGAATCGCTCTGGAACTGAAATCGGAACGCTCACTGACATTTCCCCTATCTGAAAGTCTGATAAACGCCGGAAAAATGACTAAGTCCAAAAAAAAAAAATTTTTCAACTTTTTTCAAATTTACCCCCGTGGGATATATATTCTACCCACACACATTTGGAACTCTCCTGTGGTACCCTCACACATATTATTCCCTCACTTAGTGGATATTTTCACAAAAAAGTGAAATTTTCAAAAATCCAAAATATTGGCTGAAAACGACTAAATATCAAGGACTCATTGGGCGAATCGCTCTGGAACTGAAATCGGAACGCTCACTGACATTTGCCCTTTCTGAAAGTCTGATAAACGCCTTAAAAATGACTAAGTCCAAAAAAAAAATTTTTTTAACTTTTTTCAATTTTACCCCCGTCAGATATATATTCTGCCCACACACATTTGGAACTCTCCTGGGGTACCCTCACACATATTATTCCCTCATTTAGTGGATATTTTCACAAAAAAGTGAACTTTTCAAAATTCCAAAATATTGGCTGAAAACGACTAAATATCAAGGACTCATTGGGCGAATCGCTCTGGAACTGAAATCGAAACGCTCACTGACATTTGCCCTCTCTGAAAGTCTGATAAACGCCCGAAAAATGACTAAGTCCAAAAAAAAAAAATTTTTCAACTTTTTTCAATTTTACCCCCGTCAGATATATATTCTACCCACACACATTTGGAACTCTCCTGGGGTACCCTCACACATATTATTCCCTCATTTAGTGGATATTTTCACAAAAAAGTGAAATTTTCAAAAATCCAAAATATTGGCTGAAAACGACTAAATATCAAGGACTCATTGGGCGAATCGCTCTGGAACTGAAATCGGAACGCTCACTGACATTTGCCCTATCTGAAAGTCTGATAAATGCCTTAAAAATGACTAAGTCCAAAAAAAAATTTTTTTAAACTTTTTTCAATTTTACCCCCGTCAGATATATATTCTGCCCACACACATTTGGAACTCTCCTGGGGTACCCTCACACATATTATTCCCTCATTTAGTGGATATTTTCACAAAAATGTGAACTTTTCAAAAATCCAAAATATTGGCTGAAAACGACTAAATATCAAGGACTCATTGTGCGAATCGCTCTGGAACTGAAATCGGAACGCTCACTGACATTTGCCCTATCTGAAAGTCTGATAAACGCCTTAAAAATGACTAAGTCCAAAAAAAAAATTTTTTTAACTTTTTTCAATTTTACCCCCGTCAGATATATATTCTGCCCACACACATTTGGAACTCTCCTGGGGTACCCTAACACATATTATTCCCTCATTTAGTGGATATTTTCACAAAAAAGTGAACTTTTCAAAAATCCAAAATATTGGCTGAAAACGACTAAATATCAAGGACTCATTGGGCGAATCGCTCTGGAACTGAAATCGGAACGCTCACTGACATTTCCCCTATCTGAAAGTCTGATAAACGCCGGAAAAATGACTAAGTCCAAAAAAAAAAAATTTTTCAACTTTTTTCAAATTTACCCCCGTGGGATATATATTCTACCCACACACATTTGGAACTCTCCTGTGGTACCCTCACACATATTATTCCCTCACTTAGTGGATATTTTCACAAAAAAGTGAAATTTTCAAAAATCCAAAATATTGGCTGAAAACGACTAAATATCAAGGACTCATTGGGCGAATCGCTCTGGAACTGAAATCGGAATGCTCACTGACATTTGCCCTTTCTGAAAGTCTGATAAACGCCTTAAAAATGACTAAGTCCAAAAAAAAAATTTTTTTAACTTTTTTCAATTTTACCCCCGTCAGATATATATTCTGCCCACACACATTTGGAACTCTCCTGGGGTACCCTCACACATATTATTCCCTCATTTAGTGGATATTTTCACAAAAAAGTGAACTTTTCAAAAATCCAAAATATTGGCTGAAAACGACTAAATATCAAGGACTCATTGGGCGAATCGCTCTGGAACTGAAATCGAAATGCTCACTGACATTTGCCCTCTCTGAAAGTCTGATAAACGCCCGAAAAATGACTAAGTCCAAAAAAAAAAATTTTTCAACTTTTTTCAATTTTACCCCCGTCAGATATATATTCTACCCACACACATTTGGAACTCTCCTGGGGTACCCTCACACATATTATTCCCTCATTTAGTGGATATTTTCACAAAAAAGTGAAATTTTCAAAAATCCAAAATATTGGCTGAAAACGACTAAATATCAAGGACTCATTCGGTGAATCGCTCTGGAACTGAAATCGAAACGCTCACTGACATTTGCCCTCTCTGAAAGTCTGATAAACGCCCGAAAAATGACTAAGTCCAAAAAAAAAAAATTTTTCAACTTTTTTCAATTTTACCCCCGTCAGATATATATTCTACCCACACACATTTGGAACTCTCCTGGGGTACCCTCACACATATTATTCCCTCATTTAGTGGATATTTTCACAAAAAAGTGAAATTTTCAAAAATCCAAAATATTGGCTGAAAACGACTAAATATCAAGGACTCATTGGGCGAATCGCTCTGGAACTGAAATCGGAACGCTCACTGACATTTGCCCTATCTGAAAGTCTGATAAATGCCTTAAAAATGACTAAGTCCAAAAAAAAATTTTTTCAAACTTTTTTCAATTTTACCCCCGTCAGATATATATTCTGCCCACACACATTTGGAACTCTCCTGGGGTACCCTCACACATATTATTCCCTCATTTAGTGGATATTTTCACAAAAAAGTGAACTTTTCAAAAATCCAAAATATTGGCTGAAAACGACTAAATATCAAGGACTCATTGGGCGAATCGCTCTGGAACTGAAATCGAAACGCTCACTGACATTTGCCCTCTCTGAAAGTCTGATAAACGCCCGAAAAATGACTAAGTCCAAAAAAAAAAAATTTTTCAACTTTTTTCAATTTTACCCCCGTCAGATATATATTCTACCCACACACATTTGGAACTCTCCTGGGGTACCCTCACACATATTATTCCCTCATTTAGTGGATATTTTCACAAAAAAGTGAAATTTTCAAAAATCCAAAATATTGGCTGAAAACGACTAAATATCAAGGACTCATTGGGCGAATCGCTCTGGAACTGAAATCGGAACGCTCACTGACATTTGCCCTATCTGAAAGTCTGATAAATGCCTTAAAAATGACTAAGTCCAAAAAAAAATTTTTTTAAACTTTTTTCAATTTTACCCCCGTCAGATATATATTCTGCCCACACACATTTGGAACTCTCCTGGGGTACCCTCACACATATTATTCCCTCATTTAGTGGATATTTTCACAAAAATGTGAACTTTTCAAAAATCCAAAATATTGGCTGAAAACGACTAAATATCAAGGACTCATTGTGCGAATCGCTCTGGAACTGAAATCGGAACGCTCACTGACATTTGCCCTATCTGAAAGTCTGATAAACGCCTTAAAAATGACTAAGTCCAAAAAAAAAATTTTTTTAACTTTTTTCAATTTTACCCCCGTCAGATATATATTCTGCCCACACACATTTGGAACTCTCCTGGGGTACCCTAACACATATTATTCCCTCATTTAGTGGATATTTTCACAAAAAAGTGAACTTTTCAAAAATCCAAAATATTGGCTGAAAACGACTAAATATCAAGGACTCATTGGGCGAATCGCTCTGGAACTGAAATCGGAACGCTCACTGACATTTCCCCTATCTGAAAGTCTGATAAACGCCGGAAAAATGACTAAGTCCAAAAAAAAAAAATTTTTCAACTTTTTTCAAATTTACCCCCGTGGGATATATATTCTACCCACACACATTTGGAACTCTCCTGTGGTACCCTCACACATATTATTCCCTCACTTAGTGGATATTTTCACAAAAAAGTGAAATTTTCAAAAATCCAAAATATTGGCTGAAAACGACTAAATATCAAGGACTCATTGGGCGAATCGCTCTGGAACTGAAATCGGAATGCTCACTGACATTTGCCCTTTCTGAAAGTCTGATAAACGCCTTAAAAATGACTAAGTCCAAAAAAAAAATTTTTTTAACTTTTTTCAATTTTACCCCCGTCAGATATATATTCTGCCCACACACATTTGGAACTCTCCTGGGGTACCCTCACACATATTATTCCCTCATTTAGTGGATATTTTCACAAAAAAGTGAACTTTTCAAAAATCCAAAATATTGGCTGAAAACGACTAAATATCAAGGACTCATTGGGCGAATCGCTCTGGAACTGAAATCGAAATGCTCACTGACATTTGCCCTCTCTGAAAGTCTGATAAACGCCCGAAAAATGACTAAGTCCAAAAAAAAAAATTTTTCAACTTTTTTCAATTTTACCCCCGTCAGATATATATTCTACCCACACACATTTGGAACTCTCCTGGGGTACCCTCACACATATTATTCCCTCATTTAGTGGATATTTTCACAAAAAAGTGAAATTTTCAAAAATCCAAAATATTGGCTGAAAACGACTAAATATCAAGGACTCATTCGGTGAATCGCTCTGGAACTGAAATCGAAACGCTCACTGACATTTGCCCTCTCTGAAAGTCTGATAAACGCCCGAAAAATGACTAAGTCCAAAAAAAAAAAATTTTTCAACTTTTTTCAATTTTACCCCCGTCAGATATATATTCTACCCACACACATTTGGAACTCTCCTGGGGTACCCTCACACATATTATTCCCTCATTTAGTGGATATTTTCACAAAAAAGTGAAATTTTCAAAAATCCAAAATATTGGCTGAAAACGACTAAATATCAAGGACTCATTGGGCGAATCGCTCTGGAACTGAAATCGGAACGCTCACTGACATTTGCCCTATCTGAAAGTCTGATAAATGCCTTAAAAATGACTAAGTCCAAAAAAAAATTTTTTCAAACTTTTTTCAATTTTACCCCCGTCAGATATATATTCTGCCCACACACATTTGGAACTCTCCTGGGGTACCCTCACACATATTATTCCCTCATTTAGTGGATATTTTCACAAAAAAGTGAACTTTTCAAAAATCCAAAATATTGGCTGAAAACGACTAAATATCAAGGACTCATTGTGCGAATCGCTCTGGAACTGAAATCGGAACGCTCACTGACATTTGCCCTATCTGAAAGTCTGATGAACGCCTTAAAAATGACTAAGTCAAAAAAAAATATTTTTTTTAACTTTTTTCAATTTTACCCCCGTCAGATATATATTCTGCCCACACACATTTGGAACTCTCCTGGGGTACCCTCACACATATTATTCCCTCATTTAGTGGATATTTTCACAAAAATGTGAACTTTTCAAAAATCCAAAATATTGGCTGAAAACGACTAAATATCAAGGACTCATTGTGCGAATCGCTCTGGAACTGAAATCGGAACGCTCACTGACATTTGCCCTATCTGAAAGTCTGATAAACGCCTTAAAAATGACTAAGTCCAAAAAAAAAATTTTTTTAACTTTTTTCAATTTTACCCCCGTCAGATATATATTCTGCCCACACACATTTGGAACTCTCCTGGGGTACCCTAACACATATTATTCCCTCATTTAGTGGATATTTTCACAAAAAAGTGAACTTTTCAAAAATCCAAAATATTGGCTGAAAACGACTAAATATCAAGGACTCATTGGGCCAATCGCTCTGGAACTGAAATCGGAATGCTCACTGACATTTCCCCTATCTGAAAGTCTGATAAACGCCGGAAAAATGACTAAGTCCAAAAAAAAATTTTTTCAACTTTTTTCAATTTTACCCCCGTGGGATATATATTCTACCCACACACATTTGGAACTCTCCTGTGGTACCCTCACACATATTATTCCCTCATTTAGTGGATATTTTCACAAAAAAGTGAAATTTTGAAAAATCCAAAATATTGGCTGAAAACGACTAAATATCAAGGACTCATCGGGCGAATCGCTCTGGAACTGAAATCGGAACGCTCACTGACATTTGCCCTATCTGAAAGTCTGATAAACGCCTTAAAAATGACTAAGTCCAAAAAAAAATTTTTTCAAACTTTTTTCAATTTTACCCCCGTCAGATATATATTCTGCCCACACACATTTGGAACTCTCCTGGGGTACCCTCACACATATTATTCCCTCATTTAGTGGATATTTTCACAAAAAAGTGAACTTTTCAAAAATCCAAAATATTGGCTGAAAACGAATAAATATCAAGGACTCATTCGGCGAATCGCTCTGGAACTGAAATCGGAACGCTCACTGACATTTCCCCTATCTGAAAGTCTGATAAACGCCGGAAAAATGACTAAGTCCAAAAAAAAAAAATTTTTCAACTTTTTTCAAATTTACCCCCGTGGGATATATATTCTACCCACACACATTTGGAACTCTCCTGTGGTACCCTCACACATATTATTCCCTCACTTAGTGGATATTTTCACAAAAAAGTGAAATTTTCAAAAATCCAAAATATTGGCTGAAAACGACTAAATATCAAGGACTCATTGGGCGAATCGCTCTGGAACTGAAATCGGAATGCTCACTGACATTTGCCCTATCTGAAAGTCTGATAAACGCCTTAAAAATGACTAAGTCCAAAAAAAAAATTTTTTTAACTTTTTTCAATTTTACCCCCGTCAGATATATATTCTGCCCACACACATTTGGAACTCTCCTGGGGTACCCTCACACATATTATTCCCTCATTTAGTGGATATTTTCACAAAAAAGTGAACTTTTCAAAAATCCAAAATATTGGCTGAAAACGACTAAATATCAAGGACTCATTGGGCGAATCGCTCTGGAACTGAAATCGAAACGCTCACTGACATTTGCCCTCTCTGAAAGTCTGATAAACGCCCGAAAAATGACTAAGTCCAAAAAAAAAAATTTTTCAACTTTTTTCAATTTTACCCCCGTCAGATATATATTCTACCCACACACATTTGGAACTCTCCTGGGGTACCCTCACACATATCATTCCCTCATTTAGTGGATATTTTCACAAAAAAGTGAAATTTTCAAAAATCCAAAATATTGGCTGAAAACGACTAAATATCAAGGACTCATTGGGCGAGTGGCTCTGAAACTGAAATCGGAACGCTCACTGAAATTTGACGTATCTGAAAGTCTGATAAACGCCCGAAAAATGACTAAGTCCAAAAAAAAATAATTTTTCAACTTTTTTCAAATTTACCCCCGTGGGATATATATTCTACCCACACACATTTGGAACTCTCCTGTGGTACCCTCACACATATTATTCCCTCATTTAGCGGATATTTTCACAAAAAAGTGAAATTTTCAAAAATCCAAAATATTGGCTGAAAACGACTAAATATCAAGGACTCATTGGGCGAATCGCTCTGGAACTGAAATCGGAACGCTCACTGACATTTGCCCTATCTGAAAGTCTGATAAACGCCCGAAAAATGACTAAGTCCAAAAAAAAAATTTTTTAAACTTTTTTCAATTTTACCCCCGTCAGATATATATTCTACCCACACACATTTGGAACTCTCCTGGGGTACCCTCACACATATTATTCCCTCATTTAGTGGATATTTTCACAAAAAAGTGAAATTTTCAAAAATCCAAAATATTGGCTGAAAACGACTAAATATCAAGGACTCATTGGGCGAGTCGCTCTGGAACTGAAATCGGAACGCTCACTGACATTTGCCGTATCTGAATGTCTGATAAACGCCCGAAAAATGACTAAGTCCAAAAAAAAAAATTTTTCAACTTTTTTCAATTTTACCCCCTTCAGATATATATTCTACCCACACACATTTGGAACTCTCCTGGGGTACCCTCACACATATTTTTCCCTCATTTAGTGGATATTTTCACAAAAAAGTGAAATTTTCAAAAATCCAAAATATTGGCTGAAAACGACTAAATATCAAGGACTCATTGGGCGAATCGCTCTGGAACTGAAATCGGAACGCTCACTGACATTTGCCCTATCTGAAAGTCTGATAAATGCCTTAAAAATGACTAAGTCCAAAAAAAAATTTTTTTAAACTTTTTTCAATTTTACCCCCGTCAGATATATATTCTGCCCACACACATTTGGAACTCTCCTGGGGTACCCTCACACATATTATTCCCTCATTTAGTGGATATTTTCACAAAAATGTGAACTTTTCAAAAATCCAAAATATTGGCTGAAAACGACTAAATATCAAGGACTCATTGTGCGAATCGCTCTGGAACTGAAATCGGAACGCTCACTGACATTTGCCCTATCTGAAAGTCTGATAAACGCCTTAAAAATGACTAAGTCCAAAAAAAAAATTTTTTTAACTTTTTTCAATTTTACCCCCGTCAGATATATATTCTGCCCACACACATTTGGAACTCTCCTGGGGTACCCTAACACATATTATTCCCTCATTTAGTGGATATTTTCACAAAAAAGTGAACTTTTCAAAAATCCAAAATATTGGCTGAAAACGACTAAATATCAAGGACTCATTGGGCGAATCGCTCTGGAACTGAAATCGGAACGCTCACTGACATTTCCCCTATCTGAAAGTCTGATAAACGCCGGAAAAATGACTAAGTCCAAAAAAAAAAAATTTTTCAACTTTTTTCAAATTTACCCCCGTGGGATATATATTCTACCCACACACATTTGGAACTCTCCTGTGGTACCCTCACACATATTATTCCCTCACTTAGTGGATATTTTCACAAAAAAGTGAAATTTTCAAAAATCCAAAATATTGGCTGAAAACGACTAAATATCAAGGACTCATTGGGCGAATCGCTCTGGAACTGAAATCGGAACGCTCACTGACATTTGCCCTTTCTGAAAGTCTGATAAACGCCTTAAAAATGACTAAGTCCAAAAAAAAAATTTTTTTAACTTTTTTCAATTTTACCCCCGTCAGATATATATTCTGCCCACACACATTTGGAACTCTCCTGGGGTACCCTCACACATATTATTCCCTCATTTAGTGGATATTTTCACAAAAAAGTGAACTTTTCAAAAATCCAAAATATTGGCTGAAAACGACTAAATATCAAGGACTCATTGGGCGAATCGCTCTGGAACTGAAATCGAAATGCTCACTGACATTTGCCCTCTCTGAAAGTCTGATAAACGCCCGAAAAATGACTAAGTCCAAAAAAAAAAATTTTTCAACTTTTTTCAATTTTACCCCCGTCAGATATATATTCTACCCACACACATTTGGAACTCTCCTGGGGTACCCTCACACATATTATTCCCTCATTTAGTGGATATTTTCACAAAAAAGTGAAATTTTCAAAAATCCAAAATATTGGCTGAAAACGACTAAATATCAAGGACTCATTCGGTGAATCGCTCTGGAACTGAAATCGAAACGCTCACTGACATTTGCCCTCTCTGAAAGTCTGATAAACGCCCGAAAAATGACTAAGTCCAAAAAAAAAAAATTTTTCAACTTTTTTCAATTTTACCCCCGTCAGATATATATTCTACCCACACACATTTGGAACTCTCCTGGGGTACCCTCACACATATTATTCCCTCATTTAGTGGATATTTTCACAAAAAAGTGAAATTTTCAAAAATCCAAAATATTGGCTGAAAACGACTAAATATCAAGGACTCATTGGGCGAATCGCTCTGGAACTGAAATCGGAACGCTCACTGACATTTGCCCTATCTGAAAGTCTGATAAATGCCTTAAAAATGACTAAGTCCAAAAAAAAATTTTTTCAAACTTTTTTCAATTTTACCCCCGTCAGATATATATTCTGCCCACACACATTTGGAACTCTCCTGGGGTACCCTCACACATATTATTCCCTCATTTAGTGGATATTTTCACAAAAAAGTGAACTTTTCAAAAATCCAAAATATTGGCTGAAAACGACTAAATATCAAGGACTCATTGTGCGAATCGCTCTGGAACTGAAATCGGAACGCTCACTGACATTTGCCCTATCTGAAAGTCTGATGAACGCCTTAAAAATGACTAAGTCAAAAAAAAATATTTTTTTTAACTTTTTTCAATTTTACCCCCGTCAGATATATATTCTGCCCACACACATTTGGAACTCTCCTGGGGTACCCTCACACATATTATTCCCTCATTTAGTGGATATTTTCACAAAAATGTGAACTTTTCAAAAATCCAAAATATTGGCTGAAAACGACTAAATATCAAGGACTCATTGTGCGAATCGCTCTGGAACTGAAATCGGAACGCTCACTGACATTTGCCCTATCTGAAAGTCTGATAAACGCCTTAAAAATGACTAAGTCCAAAAAAAAAATTTTTTTAACTTTTTTCAATTTTACCCCCGTCAGATATATATTCTGCCCACACACATTTGGAACTCTCCTGGGGTACCCTAACACATATTATTCCCTCATTTAGTGGATATTTTCACAAAAAAGTGAACTTTTCAAAAATCCAAAATATTGGCTGAAAACGACTAAATATCAAGGACTCATTGGGCCAATCGCTCTGGAACTGAAATCGGAATGCTCACTGACATTTCCCCTATCTGAAAGTCTGATAAACGCCGGAAAAATGACTAAGTCCAAAAAAAAATTTTTTCAACTTTTTTCAATTTTACCCCCGTGGGATATATATTCTACCCACACACATTTGGAACTCTCCTGTGGTACCCTCACACATATTATTCCCTCATTTAGTGGATATTTTCACAAAAAAGTGAAATTTTGAAAAATCCAAAATATTGGCTGAAAACGACTAAATATCAAGGACTCATCGGGCGAATCGCTCTGGAACTGAAATCGGAACGCTCACTGACATTTGCCCTATCTGAAAGTCTGATAAACGCCTTAAAAATGACTAAGTCCAAAAAAAAATTTTTTCAAACTTTTTTCAATTTTACCCCCGTCAGATATATATTCTGCCCACACACATTTGGAACTCTCCTGGGGTACCCTCACACATATTATTCCCTCATTTAGTGGATATTTTCACAAAAAAGTGAACTTTTCAAAAATCCAAAATATTGGCTGAAAACGAATAAATATCAAGGACTCATTCGGCGAATCGCTCTGGAACTGAAATCGGAACGCTCACTGACATTTCCCCTATCTGAAAGTCTGATAAACGCCGGAAAAATGACTAAGTCCAAAAAAAAAAAATTTTTCAACTTTTTTCAAATTTACCCCCGTGGGATATATATTCTACCCACACACATTTGGAACTCTCCTGTGGTACCCTCACACATATTATTCCCTCACTTAGTGGATATTTTCACAAAAAAGTGAAATTTTCAAAAATCCAAAATATTGGCTGAAAACGACTAAATATCAAGGACTCATTGGGCGAATCGCTCTGGAACTGAAATCGGAATGCTCACTGACATTTGCCCTATCTGAAAGTCTGATAAACGCCTTAAAAATGACTAAGTCCAAAAAAAAAATTTTTTTAACTTTTTTCAATTTTACCCCCGTCAGATATATATTCTGCCCACACACATTTGGAACTCTCCTGGGGTACCCTCACACATATTATTCCCTCATTTAGTGGATATTTTCACAAAAAAGTGAACTTTTCAAAAATCCAAAATATTGGCTGAAAACGACTAAATATCAAGGACTCATTGGGCGAATCGCTCTGGAACTGAAATCGAAACGCTCACTGACATTTGCCCTCTCTGAAAGTCTGATAAACGCCCGAAAAATGACTAAGTCCAAAAAAAAAAATTTTTCAACTTTTTTCAATTTTACCCCCGTCAGATATATATTCTACCCACACACATTTGGAACTCTCCTGGGGTACCCTCACACATATTATTCCCTCATTTAGTGGATATTTTCACAAAAAAGTGAAATTTTCAAAAATCCAAAATATTGGCTGAAAACGACTAAATATCAAGGACTCATTGGGCGAGTGGCTCTGAAACTGAAATCGGAACGCTCACTGAAATTTGACGTATCTGAAAGTCTGATAAACGCCCGAAAAATGACTAAGTCCAAAAAAAAATAATTTTTCAACTTTTTTCAAATTTACCCCCGTGGGATATATATTCTACCCACACACATTTGGAACTCTCCTGTGGTACCCTCACACATATTATTCCCTCATTTAGCGGATATTTTCACAAAAAAGTGAAATTTTCAAAAATCCAAAATATTGGCTGAAAACGACTAAATATCAAGGACTCATTGGGCGAATCGCTCTGGAACTGAAATCGGAACGCTCACTGACATTTGCCCTATCTGAAAGTCTGATAAACGCCCGAAAAATGACTAAGTCCAAAAAAAAAATTTTTTAAACTTTTTTCAATTTTACCCCCGTCAGATATATATTCTACCCACACACATTTGGAACTCTCCTGGGGTACCCTCACACATATTATTCCCTCATTTAGTGGATATATTCACAAAAAAGTGAAATTTTCAAAAATCCAAAATATTGGCTGAAAACGACTAAATATCAAGGACTCATTGGGCGAGTCGCTCTGGAACTGAAATCGGAACGCTCACTGACATTTGCCGTATCTGAATGTCTGATAAACGCCCGAAAAATGACTAAGTCCAAAAAAAAAAATTTTTCAACTTTTTTCAATTTTACCCCCTTCAGATATATATTCTACCCACACACATTTAGAACTCTCCTGGGGTACCCTCACACATATTTTTCCCTCATTTAGTGGATATTTTCACAAAAAAGTGAAATTTTCAAAAATCCAAAATATTGGCTGAAAACGACTAAATATCAAGGACTCATTGGGCGAATCGCTCTGGAACTGAAATCGGAACGTTCACTGACATTTGCCCTATCTGAAAGTCTGATAAACGCCGGAAAAATGACTAAGTCCAAAAAAAAAATTTTTCAACTTTTTTCAATTTTACCCCCGTCAGATATATATTCTACCCACACACATTTGGAATTCTCCTGGGGTACCCTCACAGATATTATTCCCTCATTTAGTGGATATTTTCACAAAAAAGTGAAATTTTCAAAAATCCAAAATATTGGCTGAAAACGACTAAATATCAAGGACTCATTGGGCGAATCGCTCTGGAACTGAAATCGGAACACTCACTGACATTTCCCCTATCTGAAAGTCTGATAAACGCCGGAAAAATGACTAAGACTAAAAAAAAATTTTTTAAACTTTTTTCAATTTTACCCCCGTCAGATATATATTCTACCCACACACATTTGGAACTCTCCTGGGGTACCCTCACTCATTTAGTGGATATTTTCACAAAAAAGTGAAATTTTCAAAAATCCAAAATATTGTCTGAAAATGACTAAATATCAAGGACTCATTGGGCGAATCGCTCTGGAACTGAAATCGGAACGCTCACTGACATTTGCCCTATCTGAAAGTCTGATAAACGCCGGAAAAATGACTAAGTCCAAAAAAAAAATTTTTCAACTTTTTTCAATTTTACCCCCGTCAGATATATATTCTACCCACACACATTTGGAACTCTCCTGGGGTACCCTCACACATATTATTCCCTCATTTAGTGGATATTTTCACAAAAAAGTGAAATTTTCAAAAATCCAAAATATTGTCTGAAAACGACTAAATATCAAGGACTCATTGGGCGAATCGCTCTGGAACTGAAATCGGAACGCTCACTGACATTTGCCCTATCTGAAAGTCTGATAAACGCCGGAAAAATGACTAAGTCCAAAAAAAAAATTTTTTAAACTTTTTTCAATTTTACCCCCGTCAGATATATATTCTACCCACACACATTTGGAACTCTCCTGTGGTACCCTCACACATATTATTCCCTCATTTAGCGGATATTTTCACAAAAAAGTGAAATTTTCAAAAATCCAAAATGTTGGCTGAAAACGACTAAATATTCAAGGACTCATTGGGCGAATCGCTCTGGAACTGAAATCGGAACGCTCACTGACATTTCCCCTATCTGAAAGTCTGATAAACGCCAGAAAAATGACTAAGTCCAAAAAAAAAATTTTTTAAACTTTTTTCAATTTTACCCCCATCAGATATATATTCTACCCACACACATTTGGAACTCTCCTGGGGTACCCTCACACATATTATTCCCTCATTTAGTGGATATTTTCACAAAAAAGTGAAATTTTCAAAAATCCAAAATATTGGCTGAAAACGACTAAATATCAAGGACTCATTGGGCGAGTCGCTCTGGAACTGAAATCGGAACGCTCACTGACATTTGCCGTATCTGAAAGTCTGATAAACGCCCGAAAAATGACTAAGTCCCAAAAAAAAATTTTTCAACTTTTTTCAATTTTACCCCCTTCAGATATATATTCTACCCACACACATTTGGAACTCTCCTGGGGTACCCTCACACATATTATTCCCTCATTTAGTGGATATTTTCACAAAAAAGTGAAATTTTCAAAAATCCAAAATATTGGCTGAAAACGACTAAATATCAAGGACTCATTGGGCGAATCGCTCTGGAACTGAAATCAGAACGTTCACTGACATTTGCCCTATCTGAAAGTCTGATAAACGCCAGAAAAATGACTAAGACTAAAAAAAAAATTTTTTAAACTTTTTTCAATTTTACCCCCGTCAGATATATATTCTACCCACACACATTTGGAACTCTCCTGGGGTACCCTCACACATATTATTCCCTCATTTAGTGGATATTTTCACAAAAAAGTGAAATTTTCAAAAATCCAAAATATTGTCTGAAAACGACTAAATATCAAGGACTCATTGGGCGAATCGCTCTGGAACTGAAATCGGAACACTCACTGACATTTGCCCTATCTGAAAGTCTGATAAACGCCGGAAAAATGACTAAGTCCAAAAAAAAAATTTTTTAAACTTTTTTCAATTTTACCCCCGTCAGATATATATTCTACCCACACACATTTGGAACTCTCCTGGGGTACCCTCACACATATTATTCCCTCATTTAGTGGATATTTTCACAAAAAAGTGAAATTTTCAAAAATCCAAAATATTGTCTGAAAACGACTAAATATCAAGGACTCATTGGGCGAATCGCTCTGGAACTGAAATTGGAACGCTCACTGACATTTGCCCTATCTGAAAGTCTGATAAACGCCGGAAAAATGACTAAGTCCAAAAAAAAAATGTTTTCAACTTTTTTCAATTTTACCCCCGTCAGATATATATTCTACCCACACACATTTGGAACTCTCCTGGGGTACCCTCACACATATTATTCCCTCATTTAGTGGATATTTTCACAAAAAAGTGAAATTTTCAAAAATCCAAAATATTGGCTGAAAACAACTAAATATCAAGGACTCATTGGGCGAATCGCTCTGGAACTGAAATCGGAATGCTCACTGACATTTCCCCTATCTGAAAGTGTGATAAACGCCTGAAAAATGACTAAGTCCAAAAAAAAAAAATTTTTCAACTTTTTTCAAATTTACCCCCGTGGGATATATATTCTACCCACACACATTTGGAACTCTCCTGGGGTACCCTCACACATATTATTCCCTCATTTAGTGGATATTTTCACAAAAAAGTGAAATTTTCAAAAATCCAAAATATTGGCTGAAAACAACTAAATATCAAGGACTCATTGGGCGAATCGCTCTGGAACTGAAATCGGAACGCTCACTGACATTTGCCCTATCTGAAAGTCTGATAAACGCCGGAAAAAGGACAAAGTCCAAAAAAAATATTTTTTCAACTTTTTTCAATTTTACCCCCGTGGGATATATATTCTACCCACACACATTTGGAACTCTCCTGGGGTAGCCTCACACATATTATTCCCTCATTTAGTGGATATTTTAACAAAAGAGTGAAATTTTCAAAAATCCAAAATATTGGCTGAAAACGACTTAATATCATGGACTCATTGGGCGAATCGCTCTGGAACTGAAATCGGAATGCTCACTGACATTTCCCCTATCTGAAAGTTTGATAAACGCCGGAAAAATGACCAAGTCCAAAAAAAAATTTTTTTCAACTTCTTTCAATTTTACCCCCGTCAGATATATATTCTACCCACACACATTTGGTACTCTCCTGTGGTACCCTCACACATAATATTCCCTCATTTAGTGGATATTTTCTCAAAAAAGTGAAATTTTCAAAAATCCAAAATATTGGCTGAAAACAACTAAATATCAAGGACTCATTGGGCGAATCGCTCTGGAACTGAAATCGGAACGCTGACTGACATTTGCCCTATCTGAAAGTCTGATAAACGCCCGAAAAATGACTAAGTCCAAAAAAAAAAATTTTTCAACTTTTTTCAAATTTACCCACGTGGGATATATATTCTACCCACACACATTTGGAACTCTCCTGGGGTAGCCTCACACATATTATTCCCTCATTTAGTGGATATTTTCACAAAAGAGTGAAATTTTAAAAAATCCAGAAAATTGGCTGAAAACGACTAAATATCAAGGACTCATTGGGAGAATCGCTCTGGAACTGAAATCGGAACGCTCACTGACATCTCCCCTATCTGAAAGTCTGATAAACTCCAGAAAATTGACTTAGTCCAAAATAAAAAATGTTCAACTTTTTTCAATTTTACCCCCGTGGGATATATATTCTACCCAAACACATTTGGAACTCTCCTGGGGTACCCTCACACATATTATTCCCTCATTTAGTGGATATTTTCACAAAAAAGTGAAATTTTCAAAAATCCAAAATATTGGCTGAAAACGACTAAACATCAAGGACTCATTGGGCGAATCGCTCTGGAACTGAAATCGGAATGCTCACTGACATTTGCCCTATCTGAAAGTCTGATAAACGACGGAAAAATGACTAAGTCCAAAAAAAATTTTTTTTCAACTTTTTTCAATTTTACCCCCGTCAGATATATATTCTACCCACACACATTTGGAACTCTCCTGTGGTACCCTCACACATAATATTCCCTCATTTAGTGGATATTTTCTCAAAAAAGTGAAATTTTCAAAAATCCAAAATATTGGCTGAAAACAACTAAATATCAAGGACTCATTGGGCGAATCGCTCTGGAACTGAAATCGGAACGCTGACTGACATTTGCCCTATCTGAAAGTCTGATAAACGCCCGAAAAATGACTAAGTCCAAAAAAAAATGTTTTCAACTTTTTTCAATTTTACCCCCGTGGGATATACATTCTACCCATACACATTTGGAACTCTCCTGGGGTACCCTCACACATATTATTCCCTCATTTAGTGGATATTTTTACAAAAAAGTGAAATTTTCAAAAATCCTAAATATTGGCTGAAAACGACTAAATATCAAGGACTCATTGGGCGAATCGCTCTGGAACTGAAATCGGAATGCTCACTGACATTTCCTCTATCTGAAAGTCTGATGAACGCAGGAAAAAATGACTAAGTCCAAAAAAAAAAATTTTTCAACTTTTTTCAATTTTACCCCCGTGGGATATATATTCTACCCACACATATTTGGAACTCTCCTGGGGCACCCTCACACATATTATTCCCTCATTTAGTGGATATTTTCACAAAAAAGTGAAATTTTCAAAAATCTAAAATATTGGCTGAAAACGACTAAATATCAAGGACTCATTGGGCGAGTCGCTCTGGAACTGAAATTGGAACGCTCACTGACATTTGCCCTATCTGAAAGTCTGATAAACGCCCGAAAAATCAGTAAGTCCAAAAAAAAAAAATTTTCAACTTTTTTCAAATTTACCGCCTTGGGATATATATTCTACCCACACACAATTGGAAATTTCCTGGGGTACCCTCACACATATTATTCCCTCATTTAGTGGATATTTTCACAAAAAAGTGAAATTTTCAAAAATCCAGAAAAATGGCTGAAAACGACTAAATATCAAGGACTCATTGGGCTAATCGCTCTGGAACTGAAATCAGAACGCTCACTGACATTTGCCCTATCTGAAAGTCTGATAAACGCCGGAAAAATGAATAAGTCCAAAAAAAAAATCTTTTCAACTTTTTCCAATTTTACCCCCGTGGGATATATATTCTACCCACACACATTTGGAACTCTCCTGGGGTACCCTCACACATATTATTCCCTCATTTAGTGGATATTTTCACAAAAAAGTGAAATTTTAAAAAATCCAGAAAATTGGCTGAAAACTACTAGTTATCAAGGACTCATTGGGCGAATCGCTCTGGAACTGAAATCGGAACGCTCACTGACATTTCCCATATCTGAAAGTCTGATAAACGCCGGAAAAATGACTAAGTCCAAAAAAATTTTTTTCAACTTTTTTCAAATTTACCCCGTGGGATATAAATTCTACGCCCAAACATTTGGAACTCTACTGTGGTACCCTCACACATATTATTCCCTCATTTAGTGGATATTTTCACAAAAAAGTGAAATTTTAAAAAATCCAGAAAATTGGCTGAAAACGACTAAATATCAAGGACTCATTGGACGAATCGCTCTAGAACTGAAATCGGAACGCTCACTGACATTTCCCCTATCTGAAAGTCTGATAAACGCCGGAAAAATGACTAAGTCCAAAAAAAAAATTTTTTAAACTTTTTTCAATTTTACCCCCGTCAGATATATATTCTACCCACACACATTTGGAACTCTCCTGGGGTACCCTCACACATATTATTCCCTCATTTAGTGGATATTTTCACAAAAAAGTGAAATTTTCAAAAATCCAAAATATTGGCTGAAAACGACTAAATATCAAGGACTCATTGGGCGAATCGCTCTGGAACTGAAATCGGAACGCTCACTGACATTTCCCCTATCTTAAAGTCTGATAAACGCCAGAAAATTGACTTAGTCCAAAATAAAAAATTTTCAACTTTTTTCAATTTTACCCCCGTGGGATATATATTCTACCCACACATATTTGGAGCTCTCCTGTGGTACCCTCACACATATTATTCCCTCATTTAGTGGATATTTTCACAAAAAAGTGAAATTTTCAAAAATCCAAAATATTGGCTGAAAACGACTAAATATCAAGGACTCATTTAGTGTATCGCTCTGGAACTGGAATTGGAACACTCACTGACATTTGCCGTCTCTGAAAGTCTGATAAACGCCGGAAAAATGACTAAGTCCAAAAAAAAAAATTTTTCAACTTTTTTCAATTTTACCCCCGTCAGATATATATTCTACCCACACACATTTGGAACTCTCCTGGGGTACCCTCACAAATATTATTCCCTCATTTAGTGGATATTTTCACAAAAAAGTGAAATTTTCAAAAATCCAAAATATTGGCTGAAAACGACTAAATATCAAGGACTCATTGGGCGAATCGCTCTGGAACTGAAATCGGAACGCTCACTGACATTTCCCCTATCTGAAAGTCTGATAAACGCCGGAAAAATGACTAAGTCCAAAAAAAAAATTTTTTCAACTTTTTTCAATTTTACCCCCGTGGGATATATATTCTACCCACACATATTTGGAACTCTCCTGGGGTACACTCGCACATATTATTTCCTCATTTAGTGGATATTTTCACAAAAAAGTGAAATTTTCAAAAATCCAGAAAATTGGCTGAAAACGACTAAATATCAAGGACTCATTGGGAGAATCGCTCTGGAACTGAAATCGGAACGCTCACTGACATCTCCCCTATCTGAAAGTCTGATAAACTCCAGAAAATTGACTTAGTCCAAAATAAAAAATTTTCAACTTTTTTCAATTTTACCCCCGTGGGATATATATTCTACCCACACACATTTGGAACTCTCCTGGGGTACCCTCACACATATTATTTCCTCATTTAGTGGATATTTCACAAAAAAGTGAAATTTTCAAAAATCCAGAAAATTGGCTGAAAACGACTAAATATCAAGGACTCATTGGGCGAATTGCTCTGGAACTGAAATCGGAACGCTCACTGACATTTGCCCTATCTGAAAGTCTGATAAACGCCGGAAAAATGACTAAGTCCAAAAAAAAAATTTTTTTCAACTTTTTTCAATTTTACCCTCGTCAGATATATATTCTACCCACACACATTTGGAACTCTCCTGGGGTACCCTCACACATATTATTCCCTCATTTAGTGGATATTTTCACAAAAAAGTGAAATTTTCAAAAATCCAAAATATTGGCTGAAAACGACTAAATATCAAGGACTCATTTAGTGTATCGCTCTGGAACTGGAATTGGAACACTCACTGACATTTGCCGTCTCTGAAAGTCTGATAAACGCCGGAAAAATGACAAAGTCCAAAAAAAAAATGTTTTCAACTTTTTCCAATTTTACCCCCGTCAGATATATATTCTACCCACACACATTTGGAACTCTCCTGGGGTACCCTCACACATATTATTCCCTCATTTAGTGGATATTTTCACAAAAAAGTGAAATTTTCAAAAATCCAAAATATTGGCTGAAAACGACTAAATATCAAGGACTCATTGGGCGAATCGCTCTGGAACTGAAATCGGAACGCTCACTGACATTTCCCCTATCTTAAAGTCTGATAAACGCCAGAAAATTGACTTAGTCCAAAATAAAAAATTTTCAACTTTTTTCAATTTTACCCCCGTGGGATATATATTCTACCCACACATATTTGGAACTCTCCTGTGGTACGCTCACACATATTATTCCCTCATTTAGTGGATATTTTCACAAAAAAGTGAAATTTTCAAAAATCCAAAATATTGGCTGAAAACAACTAAATATCAAGGACTCATTGGGCGAATCGCTCTGGAACTGAAATCGGAACGCTCACTGACATTTGCCCTATCTGAAAGTCTGATAAACGCCAGAAAAAGGACAAAGTCCAAAAAAAAAATTTTTTCAACTTTTTTCAATTTTACCCCCGTGGGATATATATTCTACCCACACACATTTGGAACTCTCCTGGGGTAGCCTCACACATATTATTCCCTCATTTAGTGGATATTTTAACAAAAGAGTGAAATTTTCAAAAATACAAAATATTGGCTGAAAACGACTTAATATCATGGACTCATTGGGCGAATCGCTCTGGAACTGAAATCGGAATGCTCACTGACATTTCCCCTATCTGAAAGTTTGATAAACGCCGGAAAAATGAACAAGTCCAAAAAAAAATTTTTTTCAACTTCTTTCAATTTTACCCCCGTGGGATATATATTCTACCCACACATATTTGGAACTCTCCTGGGGTACACTCGCACATATTATTTCCTCATTTAGTGGATATTTTCACAAAAAAGTGAAATTTTCAAAAATCCAGAATATTGGCTGAAAACGACTAAATATCAAGGACTCATTGGGCGAATCGCTCTGGAACTGAAATCGGAACGCTCACTGACATTTCCCCTATCTTAAAGTCTGATAAACGCCGGAAAAAGGACAAAGTCCAAAAAAAAAATTTTTTCAACTTTTTTCAATTTTACCCCCGTGGGATATATATTCTACCCACACACATTTGGAACTCTCCTGGGGTAGCCTCACACATATTATTCCCTCATTTAGTGGATATTTTAACAAAAGAGTGAAATTTTCAAAAATCCAAAATATTGGCTGAAAACAACTTAATATCATGGACTCATTGGGCGAATCGCTCTGGAACTGAAATCGGAATGCTCACTGACATTTCCCCTATCTGAAAGTTTGATAAACGCCGGAAAAATGACCAAGTCCAAAAAAAAATTTTTTTCAACTTCTTTCAATTTTACCCCCGTCAGATATATATTCTACCCACACACATTTGGAGCTCTCCTGGGGTACCCTCACACATATTATTCCCTCATTTAGTGGATATTTTCACAAAAAAGTGAAATTTTCAAAAATCCAAAATATTGGCTGAAAACGACTAAACATCAAGGACTCATTGGGCGAATCGCTCTGGAACTGAAATCGGAATGCTCACTGACATTTGCCCTATCTGAAAGTCTGATAAAAGACAGAAAAATGACTAAGTCCAAAAAAAAATTTTTTTCAACTTTTTTCAATTTTACCCCCGTCAGATATATATTCTACCCACACACATTTGGAACTCTCCTGTGGTACCCTCACACATAATATTCCCTCATTTAGTGGATATTTTCACAAAAAAGTGAAATTTTCAAAAATCCAGAAATTTGGCTGAAAACGACTAAATATCAAAAACTCATTGGGCGAACCGCTCTGGAACTGAAATCGGAACGCTCACTGACATTTCCCCTATCTGAAAGTCTGATAAATGCCGGAAAAATGACTAAGTCCAAAAAAAAATGATTTCAACTTTTTTCAATTTTACCCCCGTGGGATATATATTCTACCCACACACATTTGGAACTCTCCTGGGGTACCCTCACACATATTATTCCCTCATTTAGTGGATATTTTCACAAAAAAGTGAAATTTTCAAAAATCCAGAAAATTGGCTGAAAACGACTAAATATCAAAGACTCATTGGGCGAACCGCTCTGGAACTGAAATCGGAACGCTCACTGACATTTCCCCTATCTGAAAGTCTGATAAACGCCGGAAAAATGACTAAGTCCAAAAAAAAATGTTTTCAACTTTTTTCAATTTTACCCCCGTGGGATATATATTCTACCCACACACATTTGGAACTCTCCTGGGGCACCCTCACACATATTATTCCCTCATTTAGTGGATATTTTCACAAAAAAGTGAAATTTTCAAAAATCCAGAAATTTGGCTGAAAGCGACTAAATATCAAAAACTCATTGGGCGAACCGCTCTGGAACTGAAATCGGAACGCTCACTGACATTTCCCCTATCTGAAAGTCTGATAAACGCTGGAAAAATGACTAAGTCCAAAAAAAAATGATTTCAACTTTTTTCAATTTTACCTCCGTGGGATATATATTCTACCCACACACATTTGGAACTCTCCTGGGGTACCCTCACACATATTATTCCCTCATTTAGTGGATATTTTCACAAAAAAGTGAAATTTTCAAAAATCCAGAAAATTGGCTGAAAACGACTAAATATCAAAGACTCATTGGGCGAACCGCTCTGGAACTGAAATCGGAACGCTCACTGACATTTCCCCTATCTAAAAGTCTGATAAACGCCGGAAAAATGACTAAGTCCAAAAAAAAATGTTTTCAACTTTTTTCAATTTTACCCCAGTGGGATATATATTCTACCCATACACATTTGGAACTCTCCTGGGGTACCCTCACACATATTATTCCCTCATTTAGTGGATATTTTTACAAAAAAGTGAAATTTTCAAAAATCCAAAATATTGGCTGAAAACGACTAAATATCAAGGACTCATTGGGCGAATCGCTCTGGAACTGAAATCAGAACGCTCACTGACATTTCCCCTATCTGAAAGTCTGATAAACGCCGGAAAAATGACTAAGTCCAAAAAAAAAATTTTTTCAACTTTTTTCAATTTTACCCCCGTGGGATATATATTCTACCCACACATATTTGGAACTCTCCTGGGGTACACTCGCACATATTATTTCCTCATTTAGTGGATATTTTCACAAAAAAGTGAAATTTTCAAAAATCCAGAAAATTGGCTGAAAACGACTAAATATCAAGGACTCATTGGGAGAATCGCTCTGGAACTGAAATCGGAACGCTCACTGACATTTCCCCTATCTGAAAGTCTGATAAATGCCGGAAAAATGACTAAGTCCAAAAAAAAATGATTTCAACTTTTTTCAATTTTACCCCCGTGGGATATATATTCTACCCACACACATTTGGAACTCTCCTGGGGTACCCTCACACATATTATTCCCTCATTTAGTGGATATTTTCACAAAAAAGTGAAATTTTCAAAAATCCAGAAAATTGGCTGAAAACGACTAAATATCAAAGACTCATTGGGCGAACCGCTCTGGAACTGAAATCGGAATGCTCACTGACATTTCCCCTATCTGAAAGTCTGATAAACGCCGGAAAAATGACTAAGTCCAAAAAAAAATGTTTTCAACTTTTTTCAATTTTACCCCCGTGGGATATATATTCTACCCACACATATTTGGAACTCTCCTGGGGTACACTCGCACATATTATTTCCTCATTTAGTGGATATTTTCACAAAAAAGTGAAATTTTCAAAAATCCAGAAAATTGGCTGAAAACGACTAAATATCAAGGACTCATTGGGAGAATCGCTCTGGAACTGAAATCGGAACGCTCACTGACATCTCCCCTATCTGAAAGTCTGATAAACTCCAGAAAATTGACTTAGTCCAAAATAAAAAATTTTCAACTTTTTTCAATTTTACCCCCGTGGGATATATATTCTACCCACACACATTTGGAACTCTCCTGGGGTACCCTCACACATATTATTCCCTCATTTAGTGGATATTTTCACAAAAAAGTGAAATTTTCAAAAATCCAGAAATTTGGCTGAAAACGACTAAATATCAAAAACTCATTGGGCGAACCGCTCTGGAACTGAAATCGGAACGCTCACTGACATTTCCCCTATCTGAAAGTCTGATAAACGCCGGAAAAATGACTAAGTCCAAAAAAAAATGATTTCAACTTTTTTCAATTTTACCCCCGTGGGATATATATTCTACCCACACACATTTGGAACTCTCCTGGGGTACCCTCACACATATTATTCCCTCATTTAGTGGATATTTTCACAAAAAAGTGAAATTTTCAAAAATATAGAATATTGGCTGAAAACGACTTAATATCATGGACTCATTGGGCGAATCGCTCTGGAACTGAAATCGGAATGCTCACTGACATTTCCCCTATCTGAAAGTTTGATAAACGCCGGAAAAATGACCAAGTCCAAAAAAAAATTTTTTTCAACTTCTTTCAATTTTACCCCCGTCAGATCTATATTCTACCCACACACATTTGGAACTCTCCTGGGGTACACTCGCACATATTATTTCCTCATTTAGTGGATATTTTCACAAAAAAGTGAAATTTTCAAAAATCCAGAAAATTGGCTGAAAACGACTAAATATCAAGGACTCATTGGGAGAATCACTCTGGAACTGAAATCGGAACGCTCACTGACATCTCCCCTATCTGAAAGTCTGATAAACTCCAGAAAATTGACTTAGTCCAAAATAAAAAATTTTCAACTTTTTTCAATTTTACCCCCGTGGGATATATATTCTACCCACACACATTTGGAACTCTCCTGGGGTACCCTCACAAATATTATTTCCTCATTTAGTGGATATTTCACAAAAAAGTGAAATTTTCAAAAATCCAGAAAATTGGCTGAAAACGACTAAATATCAAGGACTCATTGGGCGAATCGCTCTGGAACTGAAATCGGAACGCTCACTGACATTTGCCCTATCTGAAAGTCTGATAAACGCCGGAAAAATGACTAAGTCCAAAAAAAAATTTTTTTCAACTTTTTTAAATTTTACCCTCGTCAGATATATATTCTACCCACACACATTTGGAACTCTCCTGGGGTACCCTCACACATATTATTCCCTCATTTAGTGGATATTTTCACAAAAAAGTGAAATTTTCAAAAATCCAGAAATTTGGCTGAAAACGACTAAATATCAAAAACTCATTGGGCGAACCGCTCTGGAACTGAAATCGGAACGCTCACTGACATTGCCCCTATCTGAAAGTCTGATAAACGCCGGAAAAATGACTAAGTCCAAAAAAAAATGATTTCAACTCTTTTCAATTTTACCCCGTGGGATATATATTCTACCCACACACATTTGGAACTCTCCTGGGGTACCCTCACACATATTATTCCCTCATTTAGTGGATATTTTCACAAAAAAGTGAAATTTTCAAAAATCCAGAAAATTGGCTGAAAACGACTAAATATCAAAGACTCATTGGGCGAACCGCTCTGGAACTGAAATCGGAACGCTCACTGACATTTCCCCTATCTGAAAGTCTGATAAACGCCGGAAAAATGACTAAGTCCAAAAAAAAATGTTTTCAACTTTTTTCAATTTTACCCCCGTGGGATATATATTCTACCCATACACATTTGGAACTCTCCTGGGGTACCCTCACACATATTATTCCCTCATTTAGTGGATATTTTTACAAAAAAGTGAAATTTTCAAAAATCCTAAATATTGGCTGAAAACGACTAAATATCAAGGACTCATTGGGCGAATCGCTCTGGAACTGAAATCGGAATGCTCACTGACATTTCCTCTATCTGAAAGTCTGATGAACGCCGGAAAAAATGACTAAGTCCAAAAAAAAAAATTTTTCAACTTTTTTCAATTTTACCCCCGTGGGATATATATTCTACCCACACATATTTGGAACTCTCCTGGGGCACCCTCACACATATTATTCCCTCATTTAGTGAATATTTTCACAAAAAAGTGAAATTTTCAAAAATCTAAAATATTGGCTGAAAACGACTAAATATCAAGGACTCATTGGGCGAGTCGCTCTGGAACTGAAATTGGAACGCTCACTGACATTTGCCCTATCTGAAAGTCTGATAAACGCCCGAAAAATTAGTAAGTCCAAAAAAAAAAATTTTTCAACTTTTTTCAAATTTACCGCCTTGGGATATATATTCTACCCACACACAATTGGAACTTTCCTGGGGTACCCTCACACATATTATTCCCTCATTTAGTGGATATTTTCACAAAAAAGTGAAATTTTCAAAAATCCAGAAAAATGGCTGAAAACGACTAAATATCAAGGACTCATTGGGCTAATCGCTCTGGAACTGAAATCAGAACGCTCACTGACATTTGCCCTATCTGAAAGTCTGATAAACGCCGGAAAAATGACTAAGTCCAAAAAAAAAATCTTTTCAACTTTTTCCAATTTTACCCCCGTGGGATATATATTCTACCCACACACATTTGGAACTCTCCTGGGGTACCCTCACACATATTATTCCCTCATTTAGTGGATATTTTCACAAAAATGTGAAATTTTAAAAAATCCAGAAAATTGGCTGAAAACGACTAAATATCAAAGACTCATTGGGCGAACCGCTCTGGAACTGAAATCGGAACGCTCACTGACATTTCCCCTATCTGAAAGTCTGATAAACGCCGGAAAAATGACTAAGTCCAAAAAAAAATGTTTTCAACTTTTTTCAAATTTACCCCCGTGGGATATATATTCTACCCACACACATTTGGAACTCTCCTGGGGTACCCTCACACATATTATTCCCTCATTTAGTGGATATTTTCACAAAAAAGTGAAATTTTCAAAAATCCAAAATATTGGCTGAAAACAACTAAATATCAAGGACTCATTGGGCGAATCGCTCTGGAACTGAAATCGGAACGCTCACTGACATTTGCCCTATCTGAAAGTCTGATAAACGCCGGAAAAAGGACAAAGTCCAAAAAAAAAATTTTTTCAACTTTTTTCAATTTTACCCCCGTGGGATATATATTCTACCCACACACATTTGGAACTCTCCTGGGGTAGCCTCACACATATTGTTCTCTCATTTAGTGGATATTTTAACAAAAGAGTGAAATTTTCAAAAATTCAAAATATTGGCTGAAAACGACTTAATATCATGGACTCATTGGGCGAATCGCTCTGGAACTGAAATCGGAATGCTCACTGACATTTCCCCTATCTGAAAGTTTGATAAACGCCGGAAAAATGACCCAGTCCAAAAAAAAATTTTTTTCAACTTCTTTCAATTTTACCCCCGTCAGATATATATTCTACCCACACACATTTGGAGCTCTCCTGGGGTACCCTCACACATATTATTCCCTCATTTAGTGGATATTTTCACAAAAAAGTGAAATTTTCAAAAATCCAAAATATTGGCTGAAAACGACTAAACATCAAGGACTCATTGGGCGAATCGCTCTGGAACTGAAATCGGAACGCTCACTGACATTTCCCCTATCTGAAAGTGTGATAAACGCCCGAAAAATGACTAAGTCCAAAAAAAAATAATTTTTCAACTTTTTTCAAATTTACCCCCGTGGGATATATATTCTACCCACACACATTTGGAACTCTCCTGGGGTACCCTCACACATATTATTCCCTCATTTAGTGGATATTTTCTCAAAAAAGTGAAATTTTCAAAAATCCAAAATATTGGCTGAAAACGACTAAATATCAAGGACTCATTGGGCGAATCGCTCTGGAATTGAAATCAGAATGCTCACTGACATTTCCTCTATCTGAAACTCTGATAAAAGCCGGAAAAAATGACTAAGTCCAAAAAAAAAATGTTTTCAACTTTTTTCAATTTTATCCCTGTTATATATATTCTACCCAAACACATTTGGAACTCTCCTGGGGTACCCTCACACATATTATTCCCTCATTTAGTGGATATTTTCACAAAAAAGTGAAATTTTCAAAAATCCAGAAAATTGGCTGAAAACGACAAAATATCAAAGACTCATTGGGCGAATCGCTCTGGAACTGAAATTGGAATGCTCACTGACATTTCTCCTATCTGAAAGTCTGATAAACGCTGGAAAAATGACTAAGTCCAAAAAAAAAATGTTTTCAACTTTTTTCAATTTTACCCCCGTGGGATATATATGCTACCCACACACATTTGGAACTCTCCTGGGGTACCCTCACACATATTATTTCCTCATTTAGTGGATATTTTCACAAAAAAAGTGACATTTTCCAAAATTCAGAAAATTGGCTGAAAACGACTAAATATCAAGGACTCACTGGGCGAATCGCTCTGGAACTGAAATCAGAACGCTCACTGACATTTCCCCTATCTGAAAGTCTGATAAACGCAAGAAAATTGACTTAGTCAAAAATAAAAAAATTTCAACTTTTTTCAATTTTACCCCCGTGGGATATATATTCTACCCACACACATTTGGAATTCTCCTGGGGTATCCTCACACATATTATTCCTTCATTTAGTGGATATTTTCACAAAAAAAGTGAAATTTTCAAAAATCCAGAAAATTGGCTGAAAACGACTAAATATCAAGGACTCATTGGGCGAATCGCTCTGGAACTGAAATTGGAATGCTCACTGACATTTCTCCTATCTGAAAGTCTGATAAACGCCGAAAAATGACTAAGTCCAAAAAAAAATTTTTTTCAACTTCTTTCCATTTTACCCCCGTGGGATATATATTCTACCCACACACAATTGGAACTCTCCTGGGGTACCCTCACACATATTATTCCCTCATTTAGTGGATATTTTCACAAAAAAGTGAAATTTTCAAAAATCCAAAATATTGGCTGAAAACGACTAAATATCAAGGACTCATTGGGCGAATTGCTCTGGAACTGAAATCGGAAGGCTCACTGACATTTGCCCTATCTGAAAGTCTGATAAACGCCAGAAAATTGACTTAGTCAAAAATAAAAAAATTTCAACTTTTTTCAATTTTACCCCCGTGGGATATATATTCTACCCACACACATTTGGAATTCTCCTGGGGTATCCTCACACATATTATTCCCTCATTTAGTGGATATTTTCACAAAAAAAGTGAAATTTTCAAAAATCCAGAAAATTGGCTGAAAATGACTAAATATCAAGGACTCATTGGGCGAATCGCTCTGGAACTGAAATCGGAACGCTCACTGACATTTACCTATCTGAAAGTCTGATAAACGCCGGAACAATGACTAAGTCTAAAAAATAATGTTTTCAACTTTTTTCAATTTTATCCCTGTGTTATATATATTCTACCCAAACACATTTGGAACTCTCCTGGGGTACACTCACACATATTATTCCCTCATTTAGTGGATATTTTCACAAAAAAGTGAAATTTTCAAAAATCCAAAATATTGGCTGAAAACGACTAAATATCAAGGACTCATTGGGCGAATCGCTCTGGAACTGAAATCGGAATGCTCACTGACATTTGCCCTATCTGAAAGTCTGATAAACGCCGAAAAATGACTAAATCCAAAAAAAATTTTTTTTCAACTTCTTTCAATTTTACCCCCGTGGGATATATATTCTACCCACACACATTTGGAACTCTCCTGGGGTACCCTCACACATATGATTCCCTCATTTAGTGGATATTTTCACAAAAAAGAGAAATTTTCAAAAATCCAAAATATTGGCTGAAAACGACTAAATATCAAGGACTCATTGGGCGAATCGCTCTGGAACTGAAATCGGAACGCTCACTGACATTTGCCCTATCTGAAAGTCTGATAAACGCCCGAAAAATGACTAAGTCCAAAAAAAAAAATTTTTCAACTTTTTTCAATTTTACCCCCGTGGGATATATATTCTACCCAAACACATTTGGAACTCTCCTGGGGTACCCTCACACATATTATTCCCTCATTTAGTGGATATTTTCACAAAAAAGTGAAATTTTCAAAAATCCAAAATATTGGCTGAAAACGACTAAATATCAAGGACTCATTGAGCGAATCGCTCTGGAACTGAAATCGGAACGCTCACTGACATTTGCCCTATCTGAAAGTCTGATAAACGCCGAAAAATGACTAAATCCAAAAAAAATTTTTTTTCAACTTCTTTCAATTTTACCCCCGTGGGATATATATTCTACCCACACACATTTGGAACTCTCCTGGGGTACCCTCACACATATGATTCCCTCATTTAGTGGATATTTTCACAAAAATGAGAAATTTTCAAAAATCCAAAATATTGGCTGAAAACGACTAAATATCAAGGACTCATTGGGCGAATCGCTCTGGAACTGAAATCGGAACGCTCACTGACATTTGCCCTATCTGAAAGTCTGATAAACGCCCGAAAAATGACTAAGTCCAAAAAAAAAAATTTTTCAACTTTTTTCAATTTTACCCCCGTGGGATATATATTCTACCCAAACACATTTGGAACTCTCCTGGGGTACCCTCACACATATTATTCCCTCATTTAGTGGATATTTTCACAAAAAAGTGAAATTTTCAAAAATCCAAAATATTGGCTGAAAACGACTAAATATCAAGGACTCATTGGGCAAATCGCTCTGGAACTGAAATCGGAACGCTCACTGACATTTGCCCTATCTGAAAGTCTGATAAACGCCGAAAAATGACTAAATCCAAAAAAAATTTTTTTTCAACTTCTTTCAATTTTACCCCCGTGGGATATATATTCTACCCACACACATTTGGAACTCTCCTGGGGTACCCTCACACATATGATTCCCTCATTTAGTGGATATTTTCACAAAAAAGAGAAATTTTCAAAAATCCAAAATATTGGCTGAAAACGACTAAATATCAAGGACTCATTGGGCGAATCGCTCTGGAACTGAAATCGGAACGCTCACTGACATTTGCCCTATCTGAAAGTCTGATAAACGCCCGAAAAATGACTAAGTCCAAAGAAAAAAATTTTTCAACTTTTTTCAATTTTACCCCCGTGGGATATATATTCTACCCACACACATTTGGAACTCTCCTGGGGTACCCTCACACATATTATTTCCTCATTTAGTGGATATTTTCACAAAAAAGTGAAATTTTCAAAAATCCAAAATAATGCCTGAAAACGACTAAATATCAAGGACTCATTGGGCGAATCGCTCTGGAACTGAAATCGGAACGCTCACTGACATTTGCCCTATCTGAAAGTCTGATAAACGCCGGAAAAATGACTAAGTCCAAAAAAAAAATGTTTTCAACTTTTTTCAATTTTACCCCCGTGGGATATATATTCTACCCACACACATTTGGAACTCTCCTGTGGTACCCTCACACATATTATTTCCTCATTTAGTGGATATTTTCACAAAAAAAGTGAAATTTTCCAAAATTCAGAAAATTGGCTGAAAACGACTAAATTTCAAGTACTCATTGGGCGAATCGCTCTGGAACTGAAATCAGAACACTCACTGACATTTCCCCTATCTGAAAGTCTGATAAACGCCAGAAAATTGACTTAGTCCAAAATAAAAAAATTCCAACTTTTTTCAATTTTACCCCCGTGGGATATATATTCTACCAACACACAAGTGGAACTCTCCTGGGGTACCCTCACACATATGATTAGCTCATTTAGTGGATATTTTCACAAAAAAGTGAAATTTTCAAAAATCCAGAAAATTGGCTGAAAATGGCTAAATATCAAGGAATCATTGGGAGAATCGCTCTGGAACTGAAAGCGGAATGCTCACTGACATTTCCCCTATCTGAAAGTCTGATTAACGCCGGAAAAATGACTAAGTACAAAAAAAAAATTTTTCAACTTTTTTCTATTTTACCCCCGTGGGATATATATTCTACCCACACACATTTGGAACTCTCCTGGGGTACCCTCACACATATTATTCCCTCATTTAGTGGATATTTTCACAAAAAAGTGAAATTTTCAAAAATCCAAAATATTGGCTGAAAACGACTAAATATCAAGGACTCATTGGGCGAATCGCTCTGGAACTGAAATCGGAACGCTCACTGACATTTGCCCTATCTGAAAGTCTGATAAACGCCCGAAAAATGACTAAGTCCAAAAAAAAAAATTTTTCAACTTTTTTCAATTTTACCCCCGTGGGATATATATTCTACCCACACACATTTGGAACTCTCCTGGGGTACCCTCACACATATTATTTCCTCATTTAGTGGATATTTTCACAAAAAAGTGAAATTTTCAAAAATCCAAAATAATGCCTGAAAACGACTAAATATCAAGGACTCATTGGGCGAATCGCTCTGGAACTGAAATCGGAACGCTCACTGACATTTGCCCTATCTGAAAGTCTGATAAACGCCGGAAAAATGACTAAGTCCAAAAAAAAAATGTTTTCAACTTTTTTCAATTTTACCCCCGTGGGATATATATTCTACCCACACACATTTGGAACTCTCCTGTGGTACCCTCACACATATTATTTCCTCATTTAGTGGATATTTTCACAAAAAAAGTGAAATTTTCCAAAATTCAGAAAATTGGCTGAAAACGACTAAATTTCAAGTACTCATTGGGCGAATCGCTCTGGAACTGAAATCAGAACACTCACTGACATTTCCCCTATCTGAAAGTCTGATAAACGCCAGAAAATTGACTTAGTCCAAAATAAAAAAATTCCAACTTTTTTCAATTTTACCCCCGTGGGATATATATTCTACCAGCACACAAGTGGAACTCTCCTGGGGTACCCTCACACATATGATTAGCTCATTTAGTGGATATTTTCACAAAAAAGTGAAATTTTCAAAAATCCAGAAAATTGGCTGAAAATGGCTAAATATCAAGGAATCATTGGGAGAATCGCTCTGGAACTGAAAGCGGAATGCTCACTGACATTTCCCCTATCTGAAAGTCTGATAAACGCCGGAAAAATGACTAAGTCCAAAAAAAAAATGTTTTCAACTTTTTTCAATTTTACCCCCGTGGGATATATATTCTACCCACACACATTTGGAATTCTCCTGTGGTACCCTCACACATATTATTTCCTCATTTAGTGGATATTTTCACAAAAAAAGTGAAATTTTCCAAAATTCAGAAAATTGGCTGAAAACGACTAAATTTCAAGTACTCATTGGGCGAATCGCTCTGGAACTGAAATCAGAACACTCACTGACATTTCCCCTATCTGAAAGTCTGATAAACGCCAGAAAATTGACTTAGTCCAAAATAAAAAAATTCCAACTTTTTTCAATTTTACCCCCGTGGGATATATATTCTACCAACACACAAGTGGAACTCTCCTGGGGTACCCTCACACATATGATTAGCTCATTTAGTGGATATTTTCACAAAAAAGTGAAATTTTCAAAAATCCAGAAAATTGGCTGAAAATGGCTAAATATCAAGGAATCATTGGGAGAATCGCTCTGGAACTGAAAGCGGAATGCTCACTGACATTTCCCCTATCTGAAAGTCTGATTAACGCCGGAAAAATGACTAAGTACAAAAAAAAAATTTTTCAACTTTTTTCTATTTTACCCCCGTGGGATATATATTCTACCCACACACATTTGGAACTCTCCTGGGGTACCCTCACACATATTATTCCCTCATTTAGTGGATATTTTCACAAAAAAGTGAAATTTTCAAAAATCCAAAATATTGGCTGAAAACGACTAAATATCAAGGACTCATTGGGCGAATCGCTCTGGAACTGAAATCGGAACGCTCACTGACATTTGCCCTATCTGAAAGTCTGATAAACGCCCGAAAAATGACTAAGTCCAAAAAAAAAAATTTTTCAACTTTTTTCAATTTTACCCCCGTGGGATATATATTCTACCCACACACATTTGGAACTCTCCTGGGGTACCCTCACACATATTATTTCCTCATTTAGTGGATATTTTCACAAAAAAGTGAAATTTTCAAAAATCCAAAATAATGCCTGAAAACGACTAAATATCAAGGACTCATTGGGCGAATCGCTCTGGAACTGAAATCGGAACGCTCACTGACATTTGCCCTATCTGAAAGTCTGATAAACGCCGGAAAAATGACTAAGTCCAAAAAAAAAATGTTTTCAACTTTTTTCAATTTTACCCCCGTGGGATATATATTCTACCCACACACATTTGGAACTCTCCTGTGGTACCCTCACACATATTATTTCCTCATTTAGTGGATATTTTCACAAAAAAAGTGAAATTTTCCAAAATTCAGAAAATTGGCTGAAAACGACTAAATTTCAAGTACTCATTGGGCGAATCGCTCTGGAACTGAAATCAGAACACTCACTGACATTTCCCCTATCTGAAAGTCTGATAAACGCCAGAAAATTGACTTAGTCCAAAATAAAAAAATTCCAACTTTTTTCAATTTTACCCCCGTGGGATATATATTCTACCAACACACAAGTGGAACTCTCCTGGGGTACCCTCACACATATGATTAGCTCATTTAGTGGATATTTTCACAAAAAAGTGAAATTTTCAAAAATCCAGAAAATTGGCTGAAAATGGCTAAATATCAAGGAATCATTGGGAGAATCGCTCTGGAACTGAAAGCGGAATGCTCACTGACATTTCCCCTATCTGAAAGTCTGATTAACGCCGGAAAAATGACTAAGTACAAAAAAAAAATATTTCAACTTTTTTCTATTTTACCCCCGTGGGATATATATTCTACCCACACACATTTGGAACTCTCCTGGGGTACCCTCACACATATTATTCCCTCATTTAGTGGATATTTTCACAAAAAAGTGAAATTTTCAAAAATCCAAAATATTGGCTGAAAACGACTAAATATCAAGGACTCATTGGGCGAATCGCTCTGGAACTGAAATCGGAACGCTCACTCACATTTCCCTATCTGAAAGTCTGATAAACGCCAGAAAATTGACTTAGTCCAAAATAAAAAAATTTAAACTTTTTTCAATTTCACCCCTGTGGGATATATATTCTACCCACACACATTTGGAACTCTCCTGGGGAACCCTCACACATATTATTTCCTCATTTAGTGGATATTTTCACAAAAAAGTGAAATTTTCCAAAATTCAGAAAATTGGCTGAAAACGACTAAATATCAAGGACTCATTGGGCGAAAAGCTCTGGAACTGAAATCGGAGCGCTCACTGACATTTCCCTATCTGAAAGTCTGATAAACGCCCGAAAAATGACTAAGTACAAAAAAAAATTTTTTCTACTTTTTTCAATTTTATCCCCGTGTTATATATATTCTACCCAAACACATTTGAAACTCTCCTGGGGTACCCTCACACATATTATTCCCTCATTTAGTGGATATTTTCACAAAAAAGTGAAATTTTCAAAAATCCAAAATATTGGCTGAAAACGACTAACTATCAAGGACTCATTGGGCGAATCGCTCTGGAACTGAAATCGGAACGCTCACTGACATTTGCCCTATCTGAAAGTCTGATAAACGCCCGAAAAATGACTAAGTCCAAAAAAAAATTTTTTTCAACATCTTTCAATTTTACCCCCGTGAGATATATATTCTACCCACACACATTTGGAACTCTCCTGGGGTACCCTCACACATATAATTCCCTCATTTAGTGAATATTTTCACAAAAAAGTGAAATTTTCCAAAGTCCAAAATATTGGCTGAAAACGACTAAATATCAAGGACTCATTGGGAGAATCGCTCTGGAACTGAAATCGGAATGCTCACTGACATTTGCCCTATCTGAAAGTCTGATAAACGCCCGAAAAATGACAGTCCAAAAAAAAAATTTTTTCAACTTTTTTCAAATTTACCCTCGTGGGATATATATTCTACCCACACACATTTGGAACTCTTCTGGGGAACCCTCACACATATTATTCCCTCATTTAGTGGATATTTTCACAAAAAAGTGAAATTTTCAAAAATCCAGAAAATTGGCTGAAAATGACTAAATATCAAGGAATCATTGGGAGAATCGCTCTGGAACTGAAATCGGAATGCTCACTGACATTTCCCCTATCTGAAAGTCTGATAAACGCCGGAAAAATGACTAAGTCCAAAAAAATCTTTTTCAACTTTTTTCTATTTTACCCCCGTGGGATATATATTCTACCCACACACATGTGGAACTCTCCTGGGGTACCCTCACACATATTATTCCCTCATTTAGTGGATATTTTCACAAAAAAGTGAAATTTTCAAAAATCCAAAATATTGGCTGAAAGCGACTAACTATCAAGGATTCATTGGGCGAATCGCTCTGGAACTGAAATCGGAACGCTCACTGACATTTGCCCTATCTGAAAGTCTGATAAACGCCCGAAAAATGACTAAGTCCCAAAAAAATTTTTTTTCAACTTCTTTCAATTTTACCCCCGTGGGATATATATTCTACCCACACACATTTGGAAAACTCCTGGGGTACCCTCACACATATTATTCCCTCATTTAGTGGATATTTTCACAAAAAAGCGAAATTTTCAAAAATCCAAAATATTGGCTGAAAACGACTAAATATCAAGGACTCATTGGGAGAATCGCTCTGAAACTGAAATCGGAATGCTCACTGACATTTGCCCTATCTGAAAGTCTGATAAACGCCCGAAAAATGACAGTCCAAAAAAAAAAATTTTTCAACTTTTTTCAAATTTACCCTCGTGGGATATATATTCTACCCACACACATTTGAAACTCTCCTGGGGTACCCTCACACATATTATTTCCTCATTTAGTGGATATTTTCACAAAAAAAGTGAAATTTTCCAAAATTCAGAAAATTGGCTGAAAACGACTAAATATCAAGGACTCATTGGGCGAATCGCTCTGGAACTGAAATCGGAACGCTCATTGACATTTCCCCTATCTGAAAGTCTGATAAACGCCAGAAAATTGACTTAGTCCAAAATTAAAAAATTTCAACTTTTATCAATTTTACCCCCGTGGGATATATATTCTACCCACACACATTTGGAACTCTTCTGGGGAACCCTCACACATATTATTCCCTCATTTAGTGGATATTTTCACAAAAAAGTGAAATTTTCAAAAATCCAGAAAATTGGCTGAAAATGACTAAATATCAAGGAATCATTGGTAGAATCGCTCTGGAACTGAAATCGGAATGCTCACTGACATTTGCCCTATCTGAAAGTCTGATAAACGCCCGAAAAATGACAGTCCAAAAAAAAAATTTTTTCAACTTTTTTCAAATTTACCCTCGTGGGATATATATTCTACCCACACACATTTGGAACTCTTCTGGGGAACCCTCACACATATTATTCCCTCATTTAGTGGATATTTTCACAAAAAAGTGAAATTTTCAAAAATCCAGAAAATTGGCTGAAAATGACTAAATATCAAGGAATCATTGGGAGAATCGCTCTGGAACTGAAATCGGAATGCTCACTGACATTTCCCCTATCTGAAAGTCTGATAAACGCCGGAAAAATGACTAAGTCCAAAAAAATCTTTTTCAACTTTTTTCTATTTTACCCCCGTGGGATATATATTCTACCCACACACATGTGGAACTCTCCTGGGGTACCCTCACACATATTATTCCCTCATTTAGTGGATATTTTCACAAAAAAGTGAAATTTTCAAAAATCCAAAATATTGGCTGAAAGCGACTAACTATCAAGGACTCATTGGGCGAATCGCTCTGGAACTGAAATCGGAACGCTCACTGACATTTGCCCTATCTGAAAGTCTGATAAACGCCCGAAAAATGACTAAGTCCAAAAAAAATTTTTTTTCAACTTCTTTCAATTTTACCCCCGTGGGATATATATTCTACCCACACACATTTGGAAAACTCCTGGGGTACCCTCACACATATTATTCCCTCATTTAGTGGATATTTTCACAAAAAAGCGAAATTTTCAAAAATCCAAAATATTGGCTGAAAACGACTAAATATCAAGGACTCATTGGGAGAATCGCTCTGAAACTGAAATCGGAATGCTCACTGACATTTGCCCTATCTGAAAGTCTGATAAACGCCCGAAAAATGACAGTCCAAAAAAAAAAATTTTTCAACTTTTTTCAAATTTACCCTCGTGGGATATATATTCTACCCACACACATTTGAAACTCTCCTGGGGTACCCTCACACATATTATTTCCTCATTTAGTGGATATTTTCACAAAAAAAGTGAAATTTTCCAAAATTCAGAAAATTGGCTGAAAACGACTAAATATCAAGGACTCATTGGGCGAATCGCTCTGGAACTGAAATCGGAACGCTCATTGACATTTCCCCTATCTGAAAGTCTGATAAACGCCAGAAAATTGACTTAGTCCAAAATTAAAAAATTTCAACTTTTATCAATTTTACCCCCGTGGGATATATATTCTACCCACACACATTTGGAACTCTTCTGGGGAACCCTCACACATATTATTCCCTCATTTAGTGGATATTTTCACAAAAAAGTGAAATTTTCAAAAATCCAGAAAATTGGCTGAAAATGACTAAATATCAAGGAATCATTGGTAGAATCGCTCTGGAACTGAAATCGGAATGCTCACTGACATTTCCCCTATCTGAAAGTCTGATAAACGCCGGAAAAATGACTAAGTCCAAAAAAAATCTTTTTCAACTTTTTTCTATTTTACCCCCGTGGGATATATATTCTACCCACACACATGTGGAACTCTCCTGGGGTACCCTCACACATATTATTCCCTCATTTAGTGGATATTTTCATAAAAAAGTGAAATTTTCAAAAATCCAAAATATTGGCTGAAAACGACTAAATATCAAGGACTCATTGGGCGAATCGCTCTGGAACTGAAATTGGAACGCTCACTGACATTTCCCCTATCTGAAAGTCTGATAAACGCCAGAAAATTGACTTAGTCCAAAATAAAAAAATTTCAACTTTTTTCAATTTTACCCCGGTGGGATATATATTCTACCCATACACATTTGGTACTCTCCTGTGGTACCCTCACACATATTATTCCCTCATTTAGTGGATATTTTCACAAAAAAGTGAAATTTTCAAAAATCCAGAAAATTGGCTGAAAATGACTAAATATCAAGGAATCATTGGGAGAATCGCTCTGGAACTGAAATCGGAATGCTCACTGACATTTCCCCTATCTGAAAGTCTGATGAATGCCGGAAAAATGACTAAGTCCAAAAAAAAATTTTTTCAACTTTTTTCTATTTTACCCCCGTGGGATATATATTCTACCCACACACATTTGGAACTCTCCTGGGGTACCCTCACACATATTATTCCCTCATTTAGTGGATATTTTCACAAAAAAGTGAAATTTTCAAAAATCCAGAAATTTGGCTGAAAACGACTAAATATCAAAGACTCATTGGGCGAATCGCTCTGGAACTGAAATCGGAATGCTCACTGACATTTCCCTATCTGAAAGTCTGATAAACGCCGGAAAAATGACGAAATCTAAAAAAAAATGTTTTCTACTTTTTTCAATTTTATCCCCGTGTTATATATATTCTACCCAAACACATTTGGAACACTCCTGGGGTACCCTCACACATATTATTCCCTCATTTAGTGGATATTTTCACAAAAAAGTGAAATTTTCAAAAATCCAAAATATTGGCTGAAAACGACTAACTATCAAGGACTCATTGGGCGAATCGCTCTGGAACTGAAATCGGAATGCTCACTGACATTTGCCCCATCTGAAAGTCTGATAAACGCCCGAAAAATGACTAAGTCCAAAAAAAAATTTTTTCAACTTTTTTCAAATTTACCCTCGTGGGATATATATTCTACCCACACACATTTGGAACTCTCCTGGGGTACCCTCACACATATTATTCCCTCATTTAGTGGATATTTTCACAAAAAAGTGAAATTTTCAAAAATCCAAAATATTGGCTGAAAACGACTAAATATCAAGGACTCATTGCGTGAATCGCTCTGGAACTGAAATCGGAACGCTCACTGACATTTGCCCTATCTCAAAGTCTGATAAACGCCCGAAAAATGACTAAGTCCAAAAAAAAAATTTTTTCAACTTTTTTCAAATTTACCCTCGTGGGATATATATTCTACCCACACACATTTGGAACTCTCCTGGGGTACCCTCACACATATTATTTCCTCATTTAGTGGATATTTTCACAAAAAAAGTGAAATTTTCCAAAATTCAGAAAATTGGCTGAAAACGACTAAATATCAAGGACTCATTGGGCGAATCGCTCTGGAACTGAAATCGGAATGCTCACTGACATTTCCCCTATCTGAAAGTCTGATAAACGCCGGAAAAATGACTAAGTCCAAAAAAAAATGTTTTTCAACTTCTTTCAATTTTTTACCCCCGTGGGATATATATTCTACCCACACACATTTGGAACTCTCCTGGGGTACCCTCACACATATTATTCCCTCATTTAGTGGATATTTTCACAAAAAAGTGAAATTTTCAAAAATCCAGAAAATTGGCTGAAAACGACAAAATATCAAAGACTCATTGGGTGAATCGCTCTGGAACTGAAATCGGAATGCTCACTGACATTTCCCCTATCTGAAAGTCTGATAAACGCCGGAAAAATGACTAAGTCCAAAATAAAAATTTTTTCATCTTCTTTCAATTTTCCCCCCGTGGGATATATATTCTACCCACACACATTTGGAACTCTCCTGGGGTACCCTCACACATATTATTCCTTCATTTAGTGGATATTTTCACAAAAAAGTGAAATTTTCAAAAATCCAGAAAATTGGCTGAAAATGACTAAATATAAAGGAATCATTGGACGAATCGCTCTGGAACTGAAATCGGAACGCTCACTGACATTTCCCCTATCTGAAAGTCTGATAAACGCCAGAAAATTGACTTAGTCCAAAATAAAAAAATTTCAACTTTTATCAATGTTACCCCCGTGGGATATATATTCTACCCACACACATTTGGAACTCTCCTGTGGTACCCTCACACATATTATTCCCTCATTTAGTGGATATTTTCACAAAAAAGTGAAATTTTCAAAAATCCAAAATATTGGCTGAAAACGACTTAATATCAAGGACTCATTGGGCGAATCGCTCTGGAACTGAAATCGGAATGCTCACTGACATTTCCCCTATCTGAAAGTCTGATAAACGCCGAAAAAAATGACTAAGTCCAAACAAAATTTTTTCAACTTTTTTCAATTTTACCCCCGTGGGATATATATTCTACCCACACACATTTGGAACTCTCCTGAGGTACCCTCACACATATTATTTCCTCATTTAGTGGATATTTTCACAAAAAATTAAATTTTCAAAAATCCAGAAAATTGGCTGAAAACGACTAAATATCAAGGACTAATTGTGCGATCTGCTCTGGAACTGAAATCGGAATGCTCACTGACATTTCCCCTATCTGAAAGTCTGATAAACGTCGGAAAAATGACATAGTCCAAAAAAAATTTTTTTTCAACTTTTTTCAATTTTACCCCGTGGGATATATATTCTACCCACACACATTTGGAACTCTCCTGGGGTACCCTCACACATATTATTCCCTCATTTAGTGGATAATTTCACAAAAAAGTAAAATTTTCAAAAATCCAGAAAATTGGCTGAAAACGACTAAATATCAAGGACTCATTGGGTGAATCGCTCTGGAACTGAAATCGGAATGCTCACTGACATTTCCCCTATCTGAAACTCTGATAAACGCCGGAAAAATGACTAATTCCAAAAAAAATTTTTTTTCAACTTTTTTCAATTTTACCCCCGTGGGATATATATTCTACCCACACACATTTGGAACTCTCCTGGGATACCCTCACACATATTATTCCCTCATTTAGTGGATATATTCACAAAAAATTAAATTTTCAAAAATCCAGAAAATTGGCTGAAAACGACTAAATATCAAGGACTAATTGTGCGATCTGCTCTGGAACTGAAATCGGAATGCTCACTGACATTTCCCCTATCTGAAAGTCTGATAAACGGCGGAAAAATGACATAGTCCAAAAAAAATTTTTTTTCAACTTTTTTCAATTTTACCCCGTGGGCTATATATTCTACCCACACACATTTGGAACTCTCCTGGGGTACCCTCACACATATTATTCCCTCATTTAGTGGATATTTTCACAAAAAAGTGAAATTTTCAAAAATCCAGAAAATTGGCTGGAAACGACTAAATATCAAGGACTCATTGGGCGAATCGCTCTGGAACTGAAATTTGAACGCTCACTGACATTTCCCCTATCTGAAACTCTGATAAACGCCGGAAAAATGACTAATTCCAAAAAAAATTTTTTTTCAACTTTTTTCAATTTTACCCCCGTGGGATATATATTCTACCCACACACATTTGGAACTCTCATGGGGTACCCTGACACATATTATTCCCTCATTTAGTGGATATTTTCACAAAAAAGTGAAATTTTCAAAAATCCAGAAAATTGTCTGAAAACGACTAAATATCAAGGACTCATTGGGTGAATTGCTCTGGAACTGAAATCAGAACGCTCACTGACATTTGCCCAATCTGAAAGTCTGATAAACGCCGGTAAAATGACTAAGTCCCCCCAAAAATTTTTTTAAACTTTTTTCAATTTTACCCCCGTGGGATATATATTCTACCCACACACATTTGGAACTCTCCTGGGGTACCCTCACACATATTATTCCCTCATTTAGTGGATATTTTCACAAAAAAGTGAAATTTTCAAAAATCCAAAATATTGGCTGAAAACGACTTAATATCAAGGACTCATTGGGCGAATCGCTCTGGAACTGAAATCGGAATGCTCACTGACATTTCACCTATCTGAAAGTCTGATAAATGCCGGAGAAATCACTAAGTCCAAAAAAAAATTTTTTTCAACTTTTTTCAATTTTACCCCGTGGGATATATATTCTACCCACACACATTTGGAACTCTCCTGGGGTACCCTCACACATATTATTCCCTCATTTAGTGGATATTTTCACAAAAAATTAAAATTTTCAAAAATCCAGAAAATTGGCTGAAAACGAGTAAATATCAAGGACTCATTGGGCGAATCGCTCAGGAACTGAAATCGGAATGCTCACTGACATTTCCCCTATGTGAAAATCTGTTAAACGCCGGAAAAATGACTAAGTCCAAAAAAAAAATTTATTTCAACTTTTTTCAATTGTAACCCTGTGGGATATATATTCTACCCACACACATTTGGAACTCTCATGGGGTACCCTCACACATATTATTCCCTCATTTAGTGGATATTTTCACAAAAAAGTGAAATTTTCAAAAATCCAGAAAATTGCCTGAAAATGACTAAATATCAAGGACATATTGGGCGAATCGCTCTGGAACTGAAATCGGAACGCTCACTTCCTATCTGAAAGTCTGATAAATGCCGAAAAAATGACTAAGTCCAGAAAAAAATTTTTTTCACATTTTTTCAATTATACCCCCGTGGAATATATATTCTACCCACACACAATTGGAACTCTCCTGGGGTACCCTCACACATATTATTCCCTCATTTAGTGGATATTTTCACAAAAAAGTGAAATTTTCAAAAATCCAGAAAATTGGCTGAAAACGACTAAATATCAAGGACTCATTGGGCGAATCGCTCTGGAACTGAAATCGGAACGCTCACTGACATTTGCCCTATCTGAAAGTATGATAAACGCCGAAAAAATGACTAAGTCCAAAAAAAAAAAATTTTTCAACTTTTTTCAATTTTACCGCCGTGGGATTCATATTCTATCCACACACATTTGGAACTCTCCTGGGGTACCCTCACACATATTATTCCCTCATTTAGTGGATATTTTCACAAAAAAGTGAAATTTTCAAAAATCCAGAAAATTGGCTGAAAATGACTAAATTTCAAGGACTCATTGGGCGAATCGCTCTGGAACTGAAATCAGACACTGACATTTGCCCTATTTGAAAGCATGATGAACGCCGAAAAAAAGACTAAGTCCAAAAAAAAAATTTTTTCAAGTTTTTTCAATTTTACCCCCGTGGAATATATATTCTACCCACACACATTTGGAACTCTCCTGGGGTACCCTCACACATATTATTCCCTCATTTAGTGGATCTTTTCACAAAAAAGTGAAATTTTCAAAAATCCAGAAAATTGCCTGAAAACGATGAAATATCAATGACTCATTGGGCGAATCGCTCTGGAGCTAAAATCGGAACGCTCACTGACATTTCCCCTATCTGAAAGTCTGATAAACACCGGAAAAATGACTAAGTCCAAACAAAAAATTTTTTCAACTTTTTTTTAATTTTACCCCCGTGGAATATATATTCTATCCACACACATTTGGAACTCTCCTGGGGTACCCTCACACATATTACTCCCTCATTTAGTGGATATTTTCACAAAAAAGTAAAATTTTCAAAAATCCAGAAAATTGTCTGAAAACGACTAAATATCAAGGACTCATTGGGCGAATCGCTTTGGAACTGAAATCGTAATGCTCACTGACATTTGCCCTATCTGAAAGTCAGACAAACGCCGAAAAAATGACTAAGTCCAAAAAAACCTATTTTTCAACTTTTTTCAATTTTACCCCCGTGGGATATATATTCTACCCACACACGTTTGGAACTCTCCTGGGGTACCCTCACACGTATTATTCCCTCATTTAGTGGATATTTTCACAAAAAAGTGAAATTTTCAAAAATCCAGAAAATTGCCTGAAAACGATGAAATATCAATGACTCATTGGGCGAATCGCTCTGGAACTGAAATCGGAACGCTCACTGACATTTGCCCTATCTGAAAGTATGATAAACACCGAAAAAAAGACTAAGTCCAAAAAAAAATTTTTTTTAAACTTTTTTCAATTTTAACCCTGTGGGATATATATTCTACCCACACACATTTGGAACTCTCCTGGGGTACCCTCACACATATTATTCCCTCATTTAGTGGATATTTTCACAAAAAAGTGACATTTTCAAAAATCCAAAATATTGGCTGAAAACGACTAAATATCAAGGACTCATTGGGTGAATCGCTCTGGAACTGAAATCGGAATGCTCACTGACATTTCCCCTATCTGAAAGTCTGATAAACGCCGGAAAAATGACTAGGTCAAAAAAAATTTTTTTTTTCAACTTTTTTCAATTTTAACCATGTGGGATATATATTCTACCCACACACATTTGGAACTCTCCTGGGGTACCCTCACACATATTATTCCATCATTTAGTGGATATTTTCACAAAAAAAGTGAAATTTTCAAAAATTGAGAAAATTGGCTGAAAACGACAAAATATCAAGGACTCATCTGGCGAATCGCTCTGGAACTGAAATCGAAACACTCACTGACATTTCCCCTATCTGAAAGTCTGATAAACGCCGGAAAAATGACTAAGTCCAAAAAAAAAATGTTTTCAACTTTTTTCAATTTTACCCCCGTGGGATATATATTCTACCCACACACATTTGGAACTCTCCTGGGGTACCTTCACACATATTAATCCCTCATTTAGTGGATATTTTCACAAAAAAAGTGAAATTTTCAAAAATCCAAAATATTGGCTGAAAACGACTAAATATCAAGGACTCATTGGGCGAATCGCTCTGGAACTGAAATCGGAACGCTCACTGACATTTCCCCTATCTGAAAGTCTGATAAACGCCAGAGAAATGACTAAGTCCAAAAAAAAATTCTTTTCAACTTTTTTCAATTTTACCCCTGTGGGATATATATTCTACCCACACACATTTGGAACTCTCCTGGGGTACCCTCACACATATTATTCCCTCATTTAGTGGATATTTTCACAAAAAAGTGAAATTTTCAAAAATCCAGAAAATTGGCTGAAAACGACGAAATATCAAGGACTCATTGGGCGAATCGCTCTGGAACTGAAATCGTAACACTCACTCCCTAGCTTACTCCCTATCTGAAAATCTGATGAACGCAGGAAAAATGACTAAGTCCAAAAAAAAATTTTTTTTCAACTTTTTTCAATTTTAACCCTGTGGGATATATATTCTACCCACACACATTTGGAACTCTCCTGGGGTACCCTCACACATATTATTCCCTCATTTAGTGGATATTTTCACAAAAAAAGTGAAATTTTCAAAAATCCAAAATATTGGCTGAAAACGACTAAATATCAAGGACTCATTGGGCGAATCGCTCTGGAACTGAAATCGGAACACTCACTCCCTATCTTACTCCCTATCTGAAAGTCTGATAAACGCTGGAAAAATGACTAAGTCAAAAAAAAAAATGTTTTCAACTTTTTTCAATTTTACCCCAGTGGGATATATATTCTACCCACACACATTTCTAAATGTCTTGGGGTACCCTCACACATATTATTCCCTCATTTAGTGGATAATTTCACAAAAAAGTGAAATTTTCAAAAATCCAGAAAATCGGCTGAAAACGATGAAATATCAAGGACTCATTGGGCGAATCGCTCTGGAACTGAAATCGGAACACTCACTCCCTAGCTTACTCCCTATCTGAAAATCTGATGAACGCAGGAAAAATGACTAAGTCCAAAAAAAAAATTTTTTTCAACTTTTTTCAATTTTAACCCTGTGGGATATATATTCTAACCACACACATTTGGAACTCTCCTGGGGTACCCTCACACATATTATTCCCTCATTTAGTGGATATTTTCACAAAAAAAGTGAAATTTTCAAAAATCCAAAATATTGGCTGAAAACGACTAAATATCAAGGACTCATTGGGCGAATCGCTCTGGAACTGAAATCGGAACGCTCACTGACATATCCCCATCTGAAAGACTGATAAACGCCAGAGAAATGACTAAGTCCAAAAAAAAAATTTTTAAAACTTTTTTCAATTTTACCCCCGTGGGATATATATTCTACCCACACATATTTGGAACTCTCCTGGGGTACCCTCACACATATTATTCCCTCATTTAGTGGATATTTTCACAAAAAAGTGAAATTTTCAAAAATTCGGAAAATTGCCTGACAACGACGAAATATCAAGTACTCATTGGGCGAATCGCTCTGGAACTGAAATCGGAACGCTCACTGACATATCCCCATCTGAAAGACTGATAAACGCCAGAGAAATGACTAAGTCCAAAAAAAAAATTTTTAAAACTTTTTTCAATTTTACCCCCGTGGGATATATATTCTACCCACACACATTTGGAACTCTCCTGGGGTACCCTCTCACATATTATTCCCTCACTTAGTGGATATTTTCACAAAAAATTGAAAATTTGAAAAATCCAGAAAATTGGCTGAAAACGACTAAATATGAAGGATTCATTGAGCGAATCGCTCTGGAACTGAAATCGGAACACTCACTTCCTATCTGAAAGTCTGATAAACGGCGAAAAAATGACTAAGTCCAGAAAAAAAAATTTTTCAAGTTTTTTCAATTTTACCCCCGTGGAATATATATTCTACCCACACACATTTGGAACTCTCCTGGGGTACCCTCACACATATTATTCCCTCATTTAGTGGATATTTTCACAAAAAAGTGAAATTTTCAAAAATCCAGAAAATTGGCTGAAAATGACTAAATATCAAGGACTCATCTGGCGAATCGCTCTGGAACTGAAATCGAAATGCTCACTGACATTTCCCCTATCTGAAAGTCTGATAAACGCCGGAAAAATGACTAAGCCCAAAAAAAATTTTTTTTCAACTTTTTTCAATTTTACCCCCGTGGGATATATATTCTACCCACACACATTTGGAACTCTCCTGGTGTACCCTCACACATATTATTCCCTCATTTAGTGGATATTTTCACAAAAAAGTGAAATTTTCAAAAATCCAGAAAATTGGCTGAAAACAACTAAATATCAAGGACTCATTGGGCGAATCGCTCTGGAACTGAAATCGGAACGCTCACTGACATTTCCCCTATCTGAAAGTCTGATAAACGCCAGAGAAATGACTAAGTCCAAAAAAAAAATTTTTTAAGCTTTTTTCAATTTTACCCCCGTGGGATATATTTTCTACCCACACACATTTGGAACTCTCCTGGGGTACCCTCACACATATTATTCCTTCATTTAGTGGATATTTTCACAAAAAAGTGAAATTTTCAAAAATTCAGAAAATTGCCTGACAGCGACGAAATATCAAGGACTCATTGGGCGAATCGCTCTGGAACTGAAATCGGAACACTCACTCCCTAGCTTACTCCCTATCTGAAAGTCTGATAAACGCCGGAAAAATGACTACGTCCAAAAAAAAATTTTTTTCAACTTTTTTCAATTTTACCCCCGTGGGATATATATTCTACCCACACACATTTGGAACTCTCCTGGGGTACCCTCACACATATTATTCCCTCATTTAGTGGATATTTTCACAAAAAAGTGAAATTTTCAAAAATCCAGAAAATTAGTTAAAATGACTAAATATCAAGGGCTCATCTGGCGAATCGCTCTGGAACTGAAATCGAAACGCTCACTGACATTTCCCCTATCTGAAAATCTGATAAACGCCGGAAAAATGACTAAGTATAAAAAAAATTTTTTTTCAACTTTTTTCAATTTTACCCCCGTGGGATATATATTCTACCCACACACATTTGGAACTCTACTGGGGTACCCTCACACATATTATTCCCTCATTTAGTGGATATTTTCACAAAAAAGTGAAATTTTCAAAAATCCAGAAAATTGGCTGAAAACGACTAAATATCAAGGACTCATTGGGCGAATCGCTCTGGAATAGAGATGAGCGGTGTTCGACTAGAACTGTTCGCCAATCTCAAATTCGAGCTGTTTTGGGCGGTGTTCGAGTTGTTCGACGAACCCGAACGATTTGCAAAAAATTCGGCTGTTCGAGGTTATGTTCGATAACTGTTCGTGCACCAAAAGCGTGTCCTGCATGTCTGGCGCTATTTAGAGCACCAATCATGCAGGGATTGTCTGCCACTCACTGTAATGCCACAGCCATGGTGGTTGTGGCATTACAGTGATTGCCCAAATCGATGGGAACAGTGCCAACAGTGAAACATGAAAAGCCGGCAATTCAGCAGCGGCATACACCGGTACCCGACAATTTAGAACCGAAAGAATAGAGCTTCACACATAGATTAGATAGATAGAAACATGTCAGTCACATATATAAGAAGTACAGTGACAGTGTTGCTTACTGTACTTGTCATTTAGCGTAAAGGATTTATCAAAAAAAATAATAGTGTTTTCATGCACCGTCTCTTTAAAAAAGCCGGCCGGCAATTCAGCAGGGTACCCGACAATTTATAACAGACAGAATAGAGCTTCACACATAGATTAGATAGATAGAAACATGTCAGTCACATATATATGAAGTACAGTGACAGTGTTGATGACTGTACTTGTCATTTAGTGTAAAGGATTTATTAAAAAAAATAATAGTGTTTTCATGCACCGTCTCTTTAAGAAAGCCGGCCGGCAATTCAGCATCTGTACCCGACAATTTATAACAGAAAGAATAGAGCTTCACACATAGATTAGATAGATAGAAACATGTCAGTCACATATATATGAAGTACAGTGATAGTGTTGGTTACTGTACTTGTCATTTAGTATTAAAATAAAGGATTTATTATTAAAAAAATTGGCGTGGGGTTCCCCTTAATTTTAGGCTCTAGCGGAGGTTAAGCAGACGGCTGGGGCAGATGTTTGAAGCCTGGGAAGGGGGTAATACCCACGGAGCTTCCCAGGCTACTAATATCAGCCCCCAGCTGAATACATAGCCTTTACTAGCTATTAAAATGGGGGACCCCCCCAAAAAAATGACGTGGGGTCCCCCCTAATTTAATAGCTAGCAAAGGCTAGGCAGACAGCTGGGGGCTGATATTAATAGCCCAGGAAGGGAGCCATGAATATTGGCCCCCTCCCAGGCTAGAAACACCAGCCGTCAGTCGCCCCAGAAATGGCGCATTCATAGGATGCGCCAATTCTGGCACTTAGCCTCGCTCTTCCACGCTGCCCTGGTGCGGTGGCAGGGGGTAATAGGGTTGGGGTTGATGTCAGCTTATAATGCCAGCTGACATCAAGCCCAGGTTAGTAATGGAGAGGCGTCTATAAGACACCCCCATTACTAACCCCATAGTCAAAGTTAAAAAAAACACAAACACCCAGAATAAAGTCCTTTAATTGAAATAAAGACACAATCCTGCGCTTCTCAGTGTCTGCGGGATGACAGGCTGGATGGCAGCGTTCTGCTGCGGTCCAGCCTGTCATCTCGATGTAGCAGAGCTGAAGCTGTCTTGGGAACCATGGAAAGGTAAGGATGATGTTGCTTTATTATTTTTCTTTTATTTCAGGAGATCGTTGGCTTCAGCTGGAATGGGCGTGATGGTAAGTATGGTTTAATTTAGAACAATAAAGAATTGTGTGTTTATTTCAATTAAAGGACTTTTTTCTGGGTGTTGTGTTTTTTTTAAATACTTTACTAGAAATTAATGTGGTCATGTCTAATATTGGCGTGACCCCATGAATTTCGGGCTTAGGGCCAGCTGATAATGCCAAGCTGGCCCTAACCCCTTTATTACCCAGTGAGCCACCGCATCAAGGCCCTGGATGAGTTGGGTACAGCGCCAGAAGATGGCGCTTCTATGAACGCGCCATTTTCCGGGGTGGCTGCGGACTGCAATTTGCAGCGGGGGTGGCCCAGAAAGCTTGGGCCTCCCTGCGCTGCGGATTCCAGCCCCCAGCTGCCTAGTTGTACCTGGCTGGACACAAAAACAGGGCGAAGCCCCACGTCAATTTTCTTTAAATTATTTCATGAAATAATTAAGAAAAAAAGGGCTTCCCTATATTGTTGAGTCCGGCCAGGTACAAATAGGCAGCTGGTGGTTGGGGGCAGCCCGTTCCTGCCTGCTGCACCTGACTGGACACAAATATAGTGCGAAGCCCCACGTCAATTTTTTTTTAATTATTTCATGAATTTCCTGAAATAATTTAAAAAAATTGAAGTGGGGCTTCGCACTATATTTGTGTCCAGCCAGGTACAGCAGGCAGGAACGGGCTGCCCCCAACCACCAGCTGACTATTTGTACCTGGCCAGACACAACAATATAGGGAAGGCCTTTTTTTCTTAATTATTTCATGAATTTCATGAAATAATTAAAAAAAAAATATGTGGGCTTCGCCCTATTTTTGTGTCCAGCCAGGTACAACTAGGCAGCTGGGGGCTGGAATCTGCAGCGCAGGGAGGCCCAAGCTTTCTGGGCCCCCCCCCGCTGCAAATTGCAGTCCGCAGCCACCCCGGAAAATGGCGCGTTCATAGAAGCGCCATCTTCTGGCGCTGTACCCAACTCATCCAGGGCCCTGGTGCGGTGGCTCACTGGGTAATAAAGGGGTTAGGGCCAGCTTGGTATTATCAGCTGGCCCCAAGCCCAAAATTCATGGGGTCACGCCAGTATTAGACATGACCGCCATGAATTTCTAGTAAAGTATTTAAAAAAAACACAACACCCAGAATAAAGTCCTTTAATTGAAATAAACGCACAATTCTTTATTGTTCTAAATTAAACCATACTTACCATCACACCCATTCCAGCTGAAGCCAACGATCTCCTGCAATAAAAGAAAAATAATAAACCAACCTCATCCTTACCTTTCCATGGTTCCCACGACGGCTCCAGCTCTGCTACATCGAGATGACAGGCTGGACCGCAGCAGAAAGCTGCCATCCAGCCTGTCATCCCGCGGACACTGAGAAGCGCAGGCATGCTTGCACTCCTCAGTGTCTGGCTGTGACGGCATCCAGATGAGCCGAGGTCATGTCCAATGAACTCGGCTCACCTCATGCACGTCACTGACAGCGTGGGAAAATTCTCACGCTGAAGTGCTGAGTGCAGGAGAATTCTCCCACGCTGTCAGTGACATACATGAGGTGAGCTCATGTCCAATGAACTCAGCTCACCTCATGTACGTCACTGACAGCGTGGGAGAATTCTCCTGCACTCAGCGCTTCAGCGTGAGAATTTTCCCACGCTGTCAGTGACGTGCATGAGGTGAGCCGAGTTCATTGGACATGACCTCGGCTCATCTGGATGCCGTCACAGCCAGACACTGAGGAGTGCAAGCATGCCTGCGCTTCTCAGTGTCCGCGGGATGACAGGCTGGATGGCAGCTTTCTGCTGCGGTCCAGCCTGTCATCTCGATGTAGCAGAGCTGAAGCTGTCCTGGGAACCATGGAAAGGTAAGGATGAGGTTGGTTTATTATTTTTCTTTTATTACAGGAGATCGTTGGCTTCAGCTGGAATGGGCGTGACGGTAAGTATGGTGTAATTTAGAACAATAAAGAATTGTGTGTTTATTTCAATTAAAAGACTTTATTCTGGGTGTTTGTGTTTTTTTTAACTTTGACTATGGGGTTAGTAATGGGGGTGTCTTATAGACGCCTCTCCATTACTAACCTGGGATTGATGTCAGCTGGCATTATAAGCTGACATCAACCCCAGCCCTATTACCCCCTGCCACCGCAACAGGGCAGCGTGGAAGAGCGAGGCTAAGTGCCAGAATTGGCGCATCCTATGGATGCGCCATTTCTGGGGCGGCTGACGGCTGGTGTTTCTAGCCTGGGAGGGGGCCAATATTCATGGCACCCTTCCTGAGCTATTAATATCAGCCCCCAGCTGTCTGCCTAGCCTTTGCTAGCTATTAAAATAGGGGGGACCCCACGTCATTTTTTGGGGGGGGTCCCCCATTTTAATAGCTAGTAAAGGCTAAGTATTCAGCTGGGGGCTGATATTAGTAGCCTGGGAAGCTCCGTGGGTATTACCCCCTTCCCAGGCTTCAAACATCTGCCCCAGCCGTCTGCTTAACCTCCGCTAGAGCCTAAAATTATGGGGGATCCCACGCCAATTTTTATTTTAATAAATCCTTTATTTTAACACTAAATGACAAGTACAGTAACCAACACTGTCACTGTACTTATTATAAATGTGACTGACATGTTTCTATCTATCTAATCTATGTGTGATGCTCTATCTTTCTGTTCTAAATTGTCGGGTACCGCTGCTGAATTGCCGGCCAGCTTTTTTAAAGAGACAGTGCATGAAAACACTATTATTTTTTTAAATAAATCCTTTACACTAAATGACAAGTACAGTAAGCAACACTGTCACTGTACTTCATATATATGTGACTGACATGTTTCTATCTATCTAATCTATGTGTGAAGCTCTATTCTTTCTATTCTAAATTGTCGGGTACAGATGCTGAATTGCCGGCCGGCTTTTTTAAAGAGACAGTGCATGAAAACACTATTATTTTTTTAAATAAATCCTTTACACTAAATGACAAGTACAGTAATCAACACTATCACTGTACTTCTTATATATGTGACTGACATGTTTCTATGTATCTAATCTATGTGTGAAGCTCTATTCTTTCTGTTCTAAATTGTCGGCTACAGATGCTGAATTGCCGGCCGGCTTTTTTAAAGAGACGGTGCATGAAAACACTAATATATTTTTTAATAAATCCTTTACACTAAATGACAAGTGCAGTAACCAACACTGTCACTGTGCTTCTTATATGTGTGACTGACATGTTTCTATCTATCTAATCTATGTGTGATGCTCTATTCTTTCTTGTCTAAATTGTCGGGTACCGGTGTACGCCGCTGCTGAATTTGCCGGCCGGCTTTTTTAAAGAGAGTGTCTTCTGAGCAGTTTGTCAGCTTTTGGACACCTTTGCAGGTGTTTTCTATGTGTTTCTATGTGTTTTTGTTTGCCTGCCATTGGTTTTAACGGTGTTCGACGGTGTTCTAAGGTGTTCGACGAACAGTTCGACGAACAGTTCCTCGAACATCCCGGTGTTCGACGAACCGAACCGAACCCGAACACTATGGGGGTGGCTCAACACTACTCTGGAACTGAAATCGGAACGCTCACTGACATTTGCCCTATCTGAAAGTCTGATAAACACCAGAGAAATGAATAAGTCCAAAAAAAAATTTTTTCAACTTTTTTCAATTTTACCCCCGTGGGATATATATTCTACCCACACACATTTGGAACTCTCCTGGGGTACCCTCACACATATTATTCCCTCATTTAGTGGATATTTTCACAAAAAAGTGAAATTTTCAAAAATTCAGAAAATTGCCTGACAGCGACGAAATATCAAGGACTCATTGGGCGAATCGCTCTGGAACTGAAATCGGAATGCTCGCTGACATTTCCCCTATCTGAAAGTCTGATAAACATCGGAGAAATGACTAAGTCCAAAAAAAAATTATTTTCAACTTTTTTCAATTTTACCCCCGTGGGATATATATTCTACCCACACACATTTGGAACTGTCCTGGGGTTCCCTCACACATATTATTCCCTCATTTAGTGGATATTTTCACAAAAAAAGTGAAATTTTCAAAAATCCAAAATATTGGCTGAAAACGAGTAAATATCAAGGACTCATTGGGCGAATTGCTCTGGTACTGAAATCGGAACGCTCACTGGCATTTGCCCTATCTGAAAGTCTGATAAAATGACTAAGTCCAAAAAAAAAATTTTTAAACTTTTTTCAATTTTACCCCCGTGGGATATATATTCTACCCACACACATTTGGAACTCTCCTGGGGTACCCTCACACATATTATTCCCTCATTTAGTGGATATTTTCACAAAAAAGTGTAAATTTTCAAAAATTCAGAAAATTGCCTGAAAACGACTAAATATCAAGTACTCATACGGCGAATCGCTCTGGAACTGAAATGGGAATGCTCACTGACATTTCCCCTATCTGAAAGTCTGATAAACACCGGAAAAATGACTAAGTCCAAAAAAAATTTTTTGGGGACTTTTTTCAATTTTACCCCCGTGGGATATATATTCAACCCACACACATTTGGAACTCTCCTGGGGTACCCTCACGCATATTATTCCCTCATTTAGTGGATATTTTCACAAAAAAAGTGAAATTTTCAAAAATCCAGAAAATTGGCTGAAAACGACTAAATATCAAGGACTCATTGGGTGAATCGCTCTGGAACTGAAATCGGAATGCTCACTGACATTTACCCTATCTGAAAGTCTGATAACACCGGAAAAATGACTAAGTCCAAAAAAAAATTTTTTCAATTTTACCCCCGTGGGATATATATTCTACCCACACACATTTGAAACTCTCCTAGGGTACCCTCACACATATTATTCCCTCATTTAGTGGATATTTTCACAAAAAAGTGAAATTTTCAAAAATCCAGAAAATTGGCTGAAAAGGACTAAATATCAAGGACTCATTGGTCGAATCGCTCTGGAACTGAAATTGGAACGCTCGCTGACATTTCCCCTATCTGAAAGTCTGATAAACACTGGAAAAATTACTAAGTTCAAAAAAAAAAAATTTTTCAACTTTTTTCAATTTTACCCCCGTGGGATATATATTCTACCAACACACATTTGGAACTCTCCTGGGGTACCCTCACACATATTATTCCCTCATTTAGTGGATATTTTCACAAAAAAGTGAAATTTTCAAAAATTCAGAAAATTGCCTGAAAATGACGAAATATCAAGGACTCATCCGGCGAATCGCTCTGGAACTGAAATCGGAATGCTCAATGACATTTGCCCTATCTGAAAGTCTGATAAACGCCGGAAAAATGACTAAGTCCAAAAAATTTTTTTTTAAATTTTACCCCCGTGGGATATATATTCTACCCACACACATTTGGAACTCTCCTGGGGTACCCTCACACATATTATTCCCTCATTTAGTGGATATTTTCACAAAAAAGTGAAATTTTCAAAAATCCAAAATATTGGCTGAAAACAACTAAATATCAAGGACTCATTGGGCGAATCGCTCTGGAACTGAAATCGGAATGCTCGCTGACATTTCCCCTATCTGAAAGTCTGATAAACATCGGAGAAATGACTAAGTCCAAAAAAAAATTATTTTCAACTTTTTTCAATTTTACCCCCGTGGGATATATATTCTACCCACACACATTTGGAACTGTCCTGGGGTTCCCTCACACATATTATTCCCTCATTTAGTGGATATTTTCACAAAAAAAGTGAAATTTTCAAAAATCCAAAATATTGGCTGAAAACGAGTAAATATCAAGGACTCATTGGGCGAATCGCTCTGGTACTGAAATCGGAACGCTCACTGGCATTTGCCCTATCTGAAAGTCTGATAAAATGACTAAGTCCAAAAAAAAAATTTTTAAACTTTTTTCAATTTTACCCCCGTGGGATATATATTCTACCCACACACATTTGGAACTCTCCTGGGGTACCCTCACACATATTATTCCCTCATTTAGTGGATATTTTCACAAAAAAGTGTAAATTTTCAAAAATTCAGAAAATTGCCTGAAAACGACTAAATATCAAGTACTCATACGGCGAATCGCTCTGGAACTGAAATGGGAATGCTCACTGACATTTCCCCTATCTGAAAGTCTGATAAACACCGGAAAAATGACTAAGTCCAAAAAAAATTTTTTTTGGACTTTTTTCAATTTTACCCCCGTGGGATATATATTCAACCCACACACATTTGGAACTCTCCTGGGGTACCCTCACGCATATTATTCCCTCATTTAGTGGATATTTTCACAAAAAAAGTGAAATTTTCAAAAATCCAGAAAATTGGCTTAAAACGACTAAATATCAAGGACTCATTGGGTGAATCGCTCTGGAACTGAAATCGGAATGCTCACTGACATTTACCCTATCTGAAAGTCTGATAACACCGGAAAAATGACTAAGTCCAAAAAAAAATTTTTTCAATTTTACCCCCGTGGGATATATATTCTACCCACACACATTTGAAACTCTCCTAGGGTACCCTCACACATATTATTCCCTCATTTAGTGGATATTTTCACAAAAAAGTGAAATTTTCAAAAATCCAGAAAATTGGCTGAAAAGGACTAAATATCAAGGACTCATTGGTCGAATCGCTCTGGAACTGAAATTGGAACGCTCGCTGACATTTCCCCTATCTGAAAGTCTGATAAACACTGGAAAAATTACTAAGTTCAAAAAAAAAAAATTTTTCAACTTTTTTCAATTTTACCCCCGTGGGATATATATTCTACCAACACACATTTGGAACTCTCCTGGGGTACCCTCACACATATTATTCCCTCATTTAGTGGATATTTTCACAAAAAAGTGAAATTTTCAAAAATTCAGAAAATTGCCTGAAAATGATGAAATATCAAGGACTCATCCGGCGAATCGCTCTGGAACTGAAATCGGAATGCTCAATGACATTTGCCCTATCTGAAAGTCTGATAAACGCCGGAAAAATGACTAAGTCCAAAAAATTTTTTTTTAAATTTTACCCCCGTGGGATATATATTCTACCCACACACATTTGGAACTCTCCTGGGGTACCCTCACACATATTATTCCCTCATTTAGTGGATATTTTCACAAAAAAGTGAAATTTTCAAAAATCCAAAATATTGGCTGAAAACAACTAAATATCAAGGACTCATTGGGCAAATCGCTCTGGAACTGAAATCGGAACGCTCACTGACATTTGCCCTATCTGAAAGTCTGATAAAGGCCGGAAAAATGACTAAGTCCAAAAAAAATATTTTTCACCTTTTTTCAATTTTACCCCCGTGGGATATATATTCTACCCACACACATTTGGAACTCTCCTGGGGTACCCTCACACATATTATTCCCTCATTTAGTGGATATTTTCACAAAAAAGTGAAATTTTCAAAAATTCAGAAAATTGGCTGAAAACGACTAAATATCAAGGACTCATTGGGCTAATCGCTCTGGAACTGAAATCGGAACGCTCACTGACATTTGCCCTATCTGAAAGTCTGATAAAGGCCGGAAAAATGACTAAGTCCAAAAAAAATTTTTTTAAATTTTACCCCCGTGGGATATATATTCTACCCACACACATTTGGAACTCTCCTGGGGTACCCTCACACATATTATTCCCTCATTTAGTGGATATTTTCACAAAAAAGTGAAATTTTCAAAAATCCAAAATATTGGCTGAAAACAACTAAATATCAAGGACTCATTGGGCAATTCGCTCTGGAACTGAAATCGGAATGCTGACTGACATATGCCCTATCTGAAAGTCTGAAAAAATGACTAAGTCCAAAAAAAAATTTTTTCACCTTTTTTCAATTTTATCCCCGTGGGATATATATTCTACCCACACACATTTGGAACTCTCCTGGGGTACCCTCACACATATTATTCCCTCATTTAGTGAATATTTTCACAAAAAAGTGAAATTTTCAAAAATCCAGAAAATTGGCTGAAAACGACTAAATATCAAGGACTCATTGGGTGAATCGCTCTGGAACTGAAATCGGAATGCTCACTGACATTTCCCCTATCTGAAAGTCTGATAACACCGGAAAAATGAGTAAGTCCAAAAAAAAATTTTTTCAATTTTACCCCCGTGGGATATATATTCTACCCACACACATTTGGAACTCTCCTGGGGTGCCCTCACACATATTTTTCCCTCATTTAGTGGATATTTTCACAAAAAAGTGAAATTTTCAAAAATCCAGAAAATTGGCTGAAAACTACTAAATATCAAGGACTCATTGGGCGAATCGCTCTGGAACTGAAATCGGAATGCTAACTGACATTTGCCCTATCTGAAAGTCTGATAAAATGACTAAGTCCAAAAAAAATTTTTTTTAAATTTTTTCAATTTTACCCCCGTGGGATATATATTCTACCCACTCACATTTGGAACTCTCCTGGGGTACCTTCACACATATTATTCCCTCATTTAGTGGATATTTTCACAAAAAAGTGAAATTTTGAAAAATCTAGAAAATTGACTGAAAACGACTAAATACCAAGGACTCATTGCGCAAATCGCTCTGGAACTGAAATCGGAACGCTCACTGACATTTCCCCTATCTGAAAGTCTGATAAACGCCGGAAAAATGACTAAGTCCAAAAAAAAAAATTGTAAACTTTTTTCAATTTTACCCCCGTGGGATATATATTCTACCCACACACATTTGGAACTCTCCTGGGGTACCCTCACACATATTATTCCCTCATTTAGTGGATATTTTCCCAAAAAAGTGAAATTTTCAAAAATCCAGAGAATTGCCTGAAAACGACAAAATATCAAGGACTCATCCGGAGAATCGTTCTGGAACTGAAATCGGAACGCTCGCTGACATTTCCCCTATCTGAAAGTTTGATAAACACCGGAAAAATTACTAAGTTAAAAAAAAAAAATTTTCAACTTTTTTCAATTTTACCCCGTGGGATATATATTCTACCCACACATTTGGAACTCTCTTGGGGTATCCTCACACATATTATTCCCTCATTTAGTGGATATTTTCACAAAAAAGTGAAATTTTCAAAAATCGAAAATATTGGCTGAAAACGACTAAATATCAAGAACTCATTGGGCGAATCGCTCTGGAACTGAAATCGGAACGCTCACTGACATTTTCCCTATCTGAAAGTCTGATAAACGCCGGAAAAATGACTAAGTCCAAAAAAAAATTTTTTAAACTTTTTTCAATTTTACCCCCGTGGGATATATATTCTACCCACACACATTTGGAACTCTCCTGGGATACCCTCACACATATTATTCCCTCATTTAGTGGATATTTTCACAAAAAAGTGAAATTTTCAAAAATCCAAAATATTGGCTGAAAACAACTAAATATCAAGGACTCATTGGGCAATTCGCTCTGGAACTGAAATCGGAATGCTGACTGACATATGCCCTATCTGAAAGTCTGAAAAAATGACTAAGTCCAAAAAAAAATATTTTCACCTTTCTTCAATTTTATCCCCGTGGGATATATATTCTACCCACACACATTTGGAACTCTCCTGGGGTACCCTCACAAATATTATTCCCTCATTTAGTGGATATTTTCACAAAAAAGTGAAATTTTCAAAAATCCAGAAAATTGGCTGAAAACGACTAAATATCAAGGACTCATCGGGCGAATCGCTCTGTAACTAAAATCGGAACGCTCACTGACATTTCCCCTATGTGAAAGTCTGATAAACACCGGAAAAATGACGAAGTCCAAAAAAAATTTTTTTTTAACTTTTTTCAATTTTACCCCCGTGGGATATATATTCTACCCACACACATTTGGAACTCTCCTGGGGTACCCTCACACATATTATTCCCTCATTTAGTGGATATTTTCACAAAAAAGTGAAATTTTCAAAAATCCAGAAAATTGGCTGAAAACGACTAAATATCAAGAACTCATTGGGCGAATCGCTCTGGAACTGAAATCGGAATGCTCACTGACATTTGCCCTATCTGAAAGTCTGATAAACGCCGGAAAAATGACTAAGTCCAAAAAAAAAATTTTTCACCTTTTTTCAATTTTACCCCCGTGGGATATTTATTCTACCCACACACATTTGGAACTCTCCTGGGGTACCCTCACACATATTATTCCCTCATTTAGTGGATATTTTCCCAAAAAAGTGAAATTTTCAAAAATCCAGAAAATTTCCTGATAACGACGAAATATCAAGGACTCATCCGGAGAATCGTTCTGGAACTGAAATCGGAATGCTCGCTGACATTTCCCCTATCTGAAAGTCTGATAAACACCGGAAAAATTACTAAGTTAAAAAAAAAAACATTTTTCAACTTTTTTCAATTTTACTCTCGAGGGATATATATTCTACCCACACACATTTGGAACTCTCCTGGAGTACCCTCACACATATTATTCCCTCATTTAGTGGATATTTTCACAAAAAAGTGAAATTTTCAAAAATCCAGTAAATTGGCTGAAAACGACTAAATATCAAGGACTCATTGGGCGAATCGCTCTGGAACTGAAATCGGAATGCTCACTGACATTTGCCCTATCTGAAAGTCTGATAAACGCGGGAAAAATAACTAAGTCCAAAAAAAAAATTTTTCACCTTTTTTCAATTTTACCCCTGTGGGATATTTATTCTACCCACACACATTTGGAACTCTCCTGGGGTATCCTCACACATATTATTCCCTCATTTAGTGGATATTTTCACAAAAAAGTGACATTTTCAAAAATTCAGAAAATTGCCTGAAAATGACGAAATATCAAGGACTCATCCGGCGAACCGCTCTGGAACTTAAATCGGAATGCTCACTGACATTTGCCCTATCTGAGAGTCTGATAAACGCCGGAAAAATGACTAAGTACAAAAAATTTTTTTTTAAATTTTACCCCCGTGGGATATTTATTCTACCCACACACATTTGGAACTCTCCTGGGGTACCCTCACACATATTATTCCCTCATTTAGTGGATATTTTCCCAAAAAAGTGAAATTTTCAAAAATCCAGAAAATTGGCTGAAAACGACTAAATATCAAGGACTCATTGGGCGAATCGCTCTGGAACTGAAAACGGAACGCTCACTGACATTTCCCCTATCTGAAAGTCAGATAAACGCCGGAAAAATGACTAAGTCCAAAAAAAAAAATTTTTCAACTTTTTCAATTTTACCCCCGTGGGATATATATTCTACCCACACACATTTGGAACTCTCCTGTGGTACCCTCACACATATTATTCCCTCATTTAGTGGATATTTTCACAAAAAAGTGAAATTTAAAAAATTCAGAAAATTGCCTGAAAACGACTAAATATCAAGGACTCATCCGGTGAATCGCTCTGGAACTGAAATCGGAACGCTCACTGACATTTCCCCTATCTGAAAGTCAGATAAACGCCGGAAAAATGACTAAGTCCAAAAAAAAAAATGTTTCAACTTTTTCAATTTTACCCCCGTGAGATATATATTCTACCCACACACATTTGGAACTCTCCTGGGGTACCCTCACACATATTTTTCCTTCATTTAGTGGATATTTTCACAAAAAAGTGAAATTTTCAAAAATCCAGAAAATTGGCTGAAAACGACTAAATATCAAGGAATCATTGGGCGAATCGCTCTGGAACTGAAATCGTAACGCTCACTGACTTTTGCCCTATCTGAAAGTCTGATAAACACTGGAAAAATGACTAAGTCCAAAAAAATTTTTTTTTCAATGTTACCCCCGTGGGATATATATTCTACCCACACACATTTGGAACTCTCCTGGGGTACCCTCACACATATTATTCCCTCATTTAGTGGATATTTTCACAAAAAAGTGAAATTTTCAAAAATCCAAAATATTGGCTGAAAACAACTAAATATCAAGGACTCATTGGGCGAATCGCTCTGGAACTGAAATCGGAATGCTCACTGACATATGCCCTATCTGAAAGTCTGAAAAAATGACTAAGCCCAAAAAAAAATTTTTTCAACTTTTTTCAGTTTTAACCCCGTGGGATATATATTCTACCCACACACATTTGGAACTCTCCTGGGGTACCCTCACACATACTATTCCCTCATTTAGTGGATATTTTCACAAAAAAGTGAAATTTTCAAAAATTCAGAAAATTGCCTGCAAATGATGAAATATCAAGGACTCATTGGGCGAATCGCTCTGGAACTGAAATTGGAACGCTCACTGACATTTGCCTTACCTGAAAGTCAGATAAACGCCGGAAAAATGACTAAGTCCAAAAAAAAAAAATTTTCAACTTTTTCAATTTTACCCCCGTGGGAGATATATTCTACCCACACACATTTGGAACTCTCCTGGGGTACCCTCACACATATTATTCCTTCATTTAGTGGATATTTTCACAAAAAAGTGAAATTTTCAAAAATCCAAAATATTGGCTGAAAACAACTAAATATCAAGGACTCATTGGGCGAATCGGAACTGAAATCGGAACGCTCACTGACATATGCCCTATCTGAAAGTCTGAAAAAATGACTAAGCCCAAAAAAAATGTTTTCAACTTTTTTCAATTTTAACCCCGTGGGATATATATTCTACCCACACACATTTGGAACTCTCCTGGGGTACCCTCACACATATTATTCCCTCATTTAGTGGATATTTTCACAAAAAAAGTGAAATTTTCAAAAATTCAGAAAATTGCCTGAAAATGACGAAATACCAAGGACTCATTGGGCGAATCGCTCTGGAACTGAAATCGGAACGCTCACTGACATTTGCCCTATCTGAAAGTCTGATAAATGCCGGAAAAAATGACTAAGTTCAAAAAAAAAATTTTTCAACTTTTTTCAATTTTACCCCCGTGGGATATATAGTCTACCCACACACATTTGGAACTCTCCTGGGGTACCCTCACACATATTATTCCCTCATTTAGTGGATATTTTCATAAAAAAGTGAAATTTTCAAAAATCCCGAAAATTGGCTGAAAACGACTAAATATCAAGGACTCATTGGGCGAATCGCTCTGGAACTGAAATCGGAATACTCACTGACATTTGCCCTATCTGAAAGTCTGATAAACGCCGGAAAAATGACTAAGTCCAAAAAAAAAATTTTTCACCTTTTTTCAATTTTACCCCCTTGGGATATTTATTCTACCCACACACATTTGGAACTCTCCTGGGGTACCCTCACACATATTATTCCCTCATTTAGTGGATATTTTCACAAAAAAGTGAAATTTTCAAAAATTCAGAAAATTGCCTGAAAATGACGAAATATCAAGGACTCATTGGGCGAATCGCTCTGGAACTGAAATCGGAACGCTCACTGACATTTGCCCTATCTGAAAGTCTGATAAATGCCGGAAAAAATGACTAAGTCCAAAAAAAAAATTTTTCAATTTTACCCCCGTGGGATATATATTCTACCCACACACATTTGGAACTCTCCTGGGGTACCCTCACACATATTATTCCCTCATTTAGTGGATATTTTCACAAAAAAGTGAAATTTTCAAAAATTCAGAAAATTGCCTGAAAACGACTAAATATCAAGGACTCATCCGGTGAATCGCTCTGGAACTGAAATCGGAACGCTCACTGACATTTCCCCTATCTGAAAGTCAGATAAACGCCGGAAAAATGACTAAGTCCAAAAAAAAAAATTTTTCAACTTTTTCAATTTTACCCCCGTGGGATATATATTCTACCCACACACATTTGGAACTCTCCTGGGGTACCCTCACACATATTATTACCTCATTTAGTGGATATTTTCACAAAAAAGTGAAATTTTCAAAAATTCAGAAAATTGGCTGAAAACGACGAAATATCAAGGACTCATCTGACGAATCGCTCTGGAACTGAAATCGGAACGCTCACTGACATTTCCCCTATCTGAAAGTCTGATAAACACCGGAAAAATTACTAAGTCAAAAAAAAAATTTTTTTCAACTTTTTTCAATTTTACCCCCGTGGGATATATATTCTACCCACACACATTTGGAACTCTCCTGGGGTACCCTCACACATATTATTCCCTCATTTAGTGGATATTTTCACAAAAAAGTGAAATTTTCAAAAATTCAGAAAATTGCCTGAAAATGACTAAATATCAAGGACTCATCCGGTGAATCGCTCTGGAACTGAAATCGGAACGCTCACTGACATTTCCCCTATCTGAAAGTCAGATAAACGCCGGAAAAATGACTAAGTCCAAAAAAAAAAATTTTTCAACTTTTTCAATTTTACCCCCGTGGGATATATATTCTACCCACACACATTTGGAACTCTCCTGGGGTACCCTCACACATATTATTCCCTCATTTAGTGGATATTTTCACAGAAAAGTGAAATTTTCAAAAATCCAAAATATTGGCTGAAAACAACTAAATATCAAGGACTCATTGGGCGAATCGCTCTGGAACTGAAATCGGAATGCTCACTGACATATGCCCTATCTGAAAGTCTGAAAAAATGACTAAGCCCAAAAAAAAATGTTTTCAACTTTTTTCAATTTTAACCCCGTGGGATATATATTCTACCCACACACATTTGGAACTCTCCTGAGGTACCCTCACACATATTATTCCCTCATTTAATGGATATTTTCACAAAAAAGTGAAATTTTCAAAAATTCAGAAAATTGCCTGCAAATGACGAAATATCAAGGACTCATTGGGCGAATCGCTCTGGAACTGAAATCGGAATGCTCACTGACATTTGCCCTATCTGAAAGTCTGATAAATGCCGGAAAAAATGACTAAGTCCAAAAAAAAATTTTTTTAAACTTTTTTCAATTTTCCCCCCGTGGGATATATATTCTACCCACACACATTTTGAACTCTCCTGGGGTACCCTCACACATATTATTCCCTCATTTAGTGGATATTTTCACAAAAAAGTGAAATTTTCAAAAATCCAGAAAATTGGCTGAAAACGACTAAATATCAAGGACTCATTGGGCGAATCGCTCTGGAACTGAAATCGGAATGCTCACTGACATTTGCCCTATCTGAAAGTCTGATAAACGCCGGAAAAATGACTAAGTCCAAAAAAAAAATTTTTCACCTTTTTTCAATTTTACCCCCGTGGGATATTTATTCTACCCACACACATTTGGAACTCTCCTGGGGTACCCTCACACATATTATTCCCTCATTTAGTGGATATTTTCACAAAAAAGTGAAATTTTCAAAAATTCAAAATATTGGCTGAAAACAACTAAATATCAAGGACTCATTGGGCGAATCACTCTGGAACTGAAATCGGAATGCTCACTGACATATGCCCTATCTGAAAGTCTGAAAAAATAACTAAGCCCAAAAAAAAAATTTTTCAACTTTTTTCAATTTTAACCCCGTGGGATATATATTCTACCCACACACATTTGGAACTCTCCTGGGGTACCCTCACACATATTATTCCCTCATTTAATGGATATTTTCACAATAAAGTGAAATTTTCAGAAATTCAGAAAATTGCCTGAAAATGACGAAATATCAAGGACTCATTGGGCGAATCGCTCTGGAACTGAAATCGGAATGCTCACTGACATTTGCCCTATCTGAAAGTCTGATAAATGCCGGAAAAAATGACTAAGTCCAAAAAAAAAATTTTTCAATTTTACCCCCGTGGGATATATATTCTACCCACACACATTTGGAACTCTCCTGGGGTACCCTCACACATATTATTCCCTCATTTAGTGGATATTTTCACAAAAAAGTGAAATTTTCAGAAATTCAGAAAATTGCCTGAAAATGACGAAATATCAAGGACTCATTGGGCGAATTGCTCTGGAACTGAAATCGGAACGCTCACTGACATTTGCCCTATCTGAAAGTCTGATAAATGCCGGAAAAAATGACTAAGTCCAAAAAAAAAATTTTTCAATTTTACCCCCGTGGGATATATATTCTACCCACACACATTTGGAACTCTCCTGGGGTACCCTCACACATATTATTCCCTCATTTAGTGGATATTTTCACAGAAAAGTGAAATTTTCAAAAATCCAAAATATTGGCTGAAAACAACTAAATATCAAGGACTCATTGGGCGAATCGCTCTGGAACTGAAATCGGAATGCTCACTGACATATGCCCTATCTGAAAGTCTGAAAAAATGACTAAGCCCAAAAAAAAATGTTTTCAACTTTTTTCAATTTTAACCCCGTGGGATATATATCCTACCCACACACATTTGGAACTCTCCTGGGGTACCCTCACACATATTATTCCCTCATTTAGTGGATATTTTCACAAAAAAGTGAAATTTTCAAAAATCCAAAATATTGGCTGAAAACAACTAAATATCAAGGACTCATTGGGCGAATCGCTCTGGAACTGAAATCGGAATGCTCACTGACATATGCCCTATCTGAAAGTCTGAAAAAATGACTAAGCCCAAAAAAAAATGTTTTCAACTTTTTTCAATTTTAACCCCGTGGGATATATATTCTACCCACACACATTTGGAACTCTCCTGAGGTACCCTCACACATGTTATTCCCTCATTTAATGGATATTTTCACAAAAAAGTGAAATTTTCAAAAATTCAGAAAATTGCCTGCAAATGACGAAATATCAAGGACTCATTGGGCGAATCGCTCTGGAACTGAAATCGGAATGCTCACTGACATTTGCCCTATCTGAAAGTCTGATAAATGCCGGAAAAAATGACTAAGTCCAAAAAAAAATTTTTTTAAACTTTTTTCAATTTTCCCCCCGTGGGATATATATTCTACCCACACACATTTTGAACTCTCCTGGGGTACCCTCACACATATTATTCCCTCATTTAGTGGATATTTTCACAAAAAAGTGAAATTTTCAAAAATCCAGAAAATTGGCTGAAAACGACTAAATATCAAGGACTCATTGGGCGAATCGCTCTGGAACTGAAATCGGAATGCTCACTGACATTTGCCCTATCTGAAAGTATGATAAACGCCGGAAAAATGACTAAGTCCAAAAAAAAAATTTTTCACGTTTTTTCAATTTTACCCCCGTGGGATATTTATTCTACCCACACACATTTGGAACTCTCCTGGGGTACCCTCACACATATTATTCCCTCATTTAGTGGATATTTTCACAAAAAAGTGAAATTTTCAAAAATTCAAAATATTGGCTGAAAACAACTAAATATCAAGGACTCATTGGGCGAATCACTCTGGAACTGAAATCGGAATGCTCACTGACATATGCCCTATCTGAAAGTCTGAAAAAATAACTAAGCCCAAAAAAAAAATGTTTTCAACTTTTTTCAATTTTAACCCCGTGGGATATATATTCTACCCACACACATTTGGAACTCTCCTGGGGTACCCTCACACATATTATTCCCTCATTTAATGGATATTTTCACAATAAAGTGAAATTTTCAGAAATTCAGAAAATTGCCTGAAAATGACGAAATATCAAGGACTCATTGGGCGAATCGCTCTGGAACTGAAATCGGAATGCTCACTGACATTTGCCCTATCTGAAAGTCTGATAAATGCCGGAAAAAATGACTAAGTCCAAAAAAAAAATTTTTCAATTTTACCCCCGTGGGATATATATTCTACCCACACACATTTGGAACTCTCCTGGGGTACCCTCACACATATTATTCCCTCATTTAGTGGATATTTTCACAAAAAAGTGAAATTTTCAGAAATTCAGAAAATTGCCTGAAAATGACGAAATATCAAGGACTCATTGGGCGAATTGCTCTGGAACTGAAATCGGAACGCTCACTGACATTTGCCCTATCTGAAAGTCTGATAAATGCCGGAAAAAATGACTAAGTCCAAAAAAAAAATTTTTCAATTTTACCCCCGTGGGATATATATTCTACCCACACACATTTGGAACTCTCCTGGGGTACCCTCACACATATTATTCCCTCATTTAGTGGATATTTTCACAAAAAAGTGAAATTTTCAGAAATTCAGAAAATTGCCTGAAAATGACGAAATATCAAGGACTCATTGGGCGAATCGCTCTGGAACTGAAATCGGAACGCTCACTGACATTTCCCCTATCTGAAAGTCTGATAAACGCCTGAAAAATGACTAAGTCCAAAAAAAAAATTTTTTAAACTTTTTTCAATTTTACCCCCGTGGGATATATATTCTACCCACACACATTTGGAACTCTTCTGGGGTACCCTCACACATATAATTCCCTCATTTAGTGGATATTTTCACAAAAAAGTGAAATTTTCAAAAATTCAGAAAATTGCCTGAAAACGACTAAATATCAAGGACTCATCGGGTGAATCGCTCTGGAACTGAAATCGGAACGCTCACTGACATTTCCCCTATCTGAAAGTCAGATAAACGCCGGAAAAATGACTAAGTCCAAAAAAAAAATTTTTTCAACTTTTTCAACTTTACCCCCGTGGGATATATATTCTACCCTCACACATTTGGAACTCTCCTGGGGTACCCTCACACATATTATTCCCTCATTTAGTGGATATTTTCACAAAAAAGTGAAATTTTCAAAAATCCAAAATATTGGCTGAAAACAACTAAATATCAAGGACTCATTGGGCGAATCGCTCTGGAACTGAAATCGGAATGCTCACTGACATATGCCCTATCTGAAAGTCTGAAAAAATGACTAAGCCCAAAAAAAAATGTTTTCAACTTTTTTCAATTTTAACCCCGTGGGATATATATTCTACCCACACACATTTGGAACTCTCCTGGGGTACCCTCACACATATTATTCCCTCATTTAGTGGATATTTTCACAAAAAAGTGAAATTTTCAAAAATTCAGAAATTGGCTGAAAACGACTAAATATCAAGGACTCATTGGGCGAATCGCTCTGGAACTGAAATCGGAATGCTCACTGACATTTGCCCTATCTGAAAGTCTGATAAACGCCGGAAAAATGACTAAGTGTTATAACCTTGCTCTTAGGTTTTTTCCTTTGCTGGTCACATGACCTTGTTGGCCTATTTAAGACTGCTCCGCCCTTCTGGCTTTGCTGGACTTCATTGTATAACTACTTTCTAGCTAGCCTGTGCTCTGTATCTAACTCTGTTAGTTTGCTTGGTCTACGGACCTCTATGTTCTATATATTTTGTTTGTTCGTCTGTCTGCTACTATTTCTGTTAGGAGGTGTCCCATTTTCCTCCCAGTCCTTAGTACTTGTAGGGATTCCTTCCCCATATCTATAGGTCTCCGTACAGACTAGCTTAGGACTTTAGCAGGTCTGATCGCAGGATCAGGTTCCCTGTTACATCGTAGGGATTCAGCTGAGTTCTATCGTAGGGACAGATCTCCTCTCTTTCCTTAGCTCTGGTAGCAGAACATAACAGTAAGTCCAGCCTGCAAATTCTCTAAGGAAAGATTTTTCTGTTCCATCATGGTGTCGGTTCAGGATTTGGCTCATCGCCTGCAGGGACTCTCTCTGGAGGTGGCCGAGCTCCGTCAGCACGTGAGTAACTGTCCTGGAGCACATTTCTTGGAGCCTAAGGTATGTTTGCCGGATTTATTTTTTGGTGAACACCGAGAATTTTTTTCATTTAAAAATGCTTGCTTATTGTATTTTCGTTTGAGACCCAAGTCCTCTGGGGATGAATCCCAGCGCATAGGGTTCATAATTTCACTTTTGCGCAAGGAGCCTCAGGAGTGGGCCTTTTCTTTGCAACCTAGTGATACATGCTTTAGATCAGTGGATAGTTTTTTTCTGCTTTGGGACTATTATATGATGATCCTGACCGTGTCGCATCAGCTGAGACTGATTTGAGACGTTTGAAACAGGGATCAGGTAATGTGGAAAAATATTGTACTCATTTCCGTCGTTGGTCTACTCAAACAGTGTGGAATGATTCTGCTCTGAAAAGTCTATTTCTTGCTGGGCTCAATGAAAGGGTTAAAGACCTGCTAATTGCTTATCCTACACCTGAAGATTTGCAACAAGCTATGCAATTAGCTATACGGGTGGATAGGAGACTGCGTGCAAGGGTTAATGAGAGCAAATCCTCTGCTATGTCAGTTTCTGGTTATGAGAATGTGTGTACTAACAGTGGTGAACCGATGGAGATTGGATCGGTGGCACCTCGCTCTCAAGAAAAAGACCGTAGATTTTCTGAAGGCTTGTGTTTCTATTGCGGAAAATCTGGTCATTTGATTAAAGGCTGTGAGCTTCGTATGAAGAAAGAAAAAAAAATGGTCAGTCATGCCCGTATTGCCTGTTTAAATTCCAAGGGTGTATTTTTAGCTGCTTCCACGATTGTTCAGAAAAATTAATGGAATTTCGGGTGTTTGTTGATTGTGGGTCTACTCTGAATGTAATTGATGGGGGATTCTTGGAAAGACTCAATTTAAAACCCGAACCTTTATCATCTCCCATTGCTGTGGTTTCTGTGGATGGTTCCCCTTTGAAGAATATTACTCTCAAGGTCTGTGAATTTCCTCTCACTATTAATGGTGTTCACCATGAGAAATTGGATTTGGTAGTTTTGAATAACTTGCCTTCTCCAGTAATATTGGGATTGCCCTGGTTAAAATTTCACAATCCTGCACTGGATTGGTCTACCAGTGAAATTAAATCCTGGAGCCATAAATGTTATGACAAATGTTGTAACGGGCGTATTGCAGCTTTGGATAGGGGAGAATTGCCTGTTCCTATTCAGGATTTTTGGAGAGTTTTTTCTGAGAAGGAATCGCAGGTTTTGCCTCCCCATAGAGACTATGATTGTTCTATTGAATTTGTCCCTGGAGCGACTCTTCCTAAAAGTCGTTTATTTAACCTTACTATTCCTGAGAGCAAGGCTTTGGAGGAATACATACAGACAAGAGGTAGTTTGCAGTATCTTGTGGCCTGGAAAGGTTTCGGACCCGAGGATAACTCTTGGGTGAGGTCAGATGATGTTTCCGCGTCCAGACTTATCAGAGCGTTTCACAGGAGATTTCCTGATAAGCCTGGTCCTAGGGGATCCGGAGGATCCTCTTAGAAGGGGTTGTACTGTTAGAACCTTGCTCTTAGGTTTTTTCCTTTGCTGGTCACATGACCTTGTTGGCCTATTTAATCCTGCTCCGCCCTTCTGGCTTTGCTGGACTTCATTGTATAACTACTTTCTAGCTAGCCTGTGCTCTGTATCTAACTCTGTTAGTTTGCTTGGTCTACGGACCTCTATGCTCTATATATTTTGTTTGTTCGTCTGTCTGCTACTATTTCTGTTAGGAGGTGTCCCATTTTCCTCCCAGTCCTTAGTACTTGTAGGGATTCCTTCCCCACATCTATAGGTCTCCGTACAGACTAGATTAGGACTTTAGCAGGTCTGATCGCAGGATCAGGTTCCCTGTTACATCGTAGGGATTCAGCTGAGTTCTATCGTAGGGACAGATCTCCTCTCTTTCCTTAGCTCTGGTAGCAGAACATAACAGTAAGTCCAGCCTGCAAATTCTCTAAGGAAAGATTTTTCTGTTCCATCATGGTGTCGGTTCAGGATTTGGCTCATCGCCTGCAGGGACTCTCTCTGGAGGTGGCCGAGTTCCGTCAGCACGTGGGTAACTGTCCTGGAGCACATTTCTTGGAGCCTAAGCTATGTTTGCCGGATTTATTTTTTGGTGAACACCGAGAATTTTTTTCATTTAAAAATGCTTGCTTATTGTATTTTCGTTTGAGACCCAAGTCCTCTGGGGATAAATCCCAGCGCATAGGGTTCATAATGTCACTTTTGCGCAAAGAGCCTCAGGAGTGGGCCTTTTCTTTGCAACCTAGTGATACATGCTTCAGATCAGTGGATAGTTTTTTTCTGCTTTGGGACTATTATATGATGATCCTGACCGTGTCGCATCAGCTGAGACTGAGTTGAGACGTTTGAAACAGGGATCAGGTAATGTGGAAAAATATTGTACTCATTTCCGTCGTTGGTCTACTCAAACAGGGTGGAATGATTCTGCTCTGAAAAGTCTATTTCTTGCTGGGCTCAATGAAAGGGTTAAAGACCTGCTAATTGCTTATCCTACACCTGAAGATTTGCAACAGGCTATGCAATTAGCTATACGGGTGGATAGGAGACTGCGTGCAAGGGTTAATGAGAGCAAATCCTCTGCTATGTCAGTTTCTGGTTATGAGAATGTGTGTACTAACAGTGGTGAACCGATGGAGATTGGATCGGTGGCACCTCACTCTCAAGAAAAAGAACGTAGATTTTCTGAAGGCTTGTGTTTCTATTGCGGAAAATCTGGTCATTTGATTAAAGACTGTGAGCTTCGTATGAAGAAAGAAAAAAAAATGGTCAGTCATGCCCGTATTGCCTGTTTAAATTCCAAGGGTGTATTTTTAGCTGCTTCCACGATTGCTCAGAAAAATTAATGGAATTTCGGGTGTTTGTTGATTGTGGGTCTACTCTAAATGTAATTGATGGGTGATTCTTGGAAAGACTCAATTTAAAACCCGAACCTTTATCATCTCCCATTGCTGTGGTTTCTGTGGATGGTTCCCCTTTGAAGAATATTACTCTCAAGGTCTGTGAATTTCCTCTCACTATTAATGGTGTTCACCATGAGAAATTGGATTTTTTAGTTTTGAATAACTTGCCTTCTCCAGTAATATTGGGATTGCCCTGGTTAAAATTTCACAATCCTGTACTGGATAGGTCTACCAGTGAAATTAAATCCTGGAGCCATAAATGTTATGACAAGTGTTGTAACGGGCGTATTGCAGCTTTGGATAGGGGAGAATTGCCTGTTCCTATTCAGGATTTTTGGAGAGTTTTTTCTGAGAAGGAATCGCAGGTTTTGCCTCCCCATAGAGACTATGATTGTTCTATTGAATTTGTCCCTGGAGCGACTCTTCCTAAAAGTCGTTTATTTAACCTTACTATTCCTGAGAGGAAGGCTTTGGAGGAATACATACAGACAAGTTTGGCCGCCGGTCACATTAGGCCCTCTAAGTCTCCTGTGGCGGTTGGATTTTTTTTTGTAAAAAAAAAGGACGGCGGTTTACGTCCTTGTCTGGATTTTCGTGAGATTAACAAAATTACTGTACGCAATCCTTACCCACTGCCATTGATTCCTGATCTGTTTAACCAGTTAGTGGGGGCCAAGTGGTTCTCTAAAATTGACCTTAAGGGGGCATACAATCTGTTGCGCATGAAGGAGGGTGACGAATGGAAGACTGCTTTTAACACTCCTGTGGGTCATTTTGAGAATCTGGTTATGCCTTTTGGTCTTACTAATGCTCCTGCATTTTTCCAGAATCTTATTAATGACATCCTTAGACCTTTAATCGGCAAAAATGTGGTTGTGCATTTGGATGACATTCTGATTTATTCGCCTGATCTGGAGTCTCATTGGCGGAGCGTACGTGAGGTATTACAGTTATTAATGGACAATTCGCTTTTTGCTAAGCTGGAGAAATGTGAGTTCGCTGTACAGAGAATTAGTTTTTTGGGTTACATTATCTCCAGCGAAGGTTTTGAGATGGACCCGGTTAAAGTTCAAGTTGTACAGGAATGGCCTAGGCCTATTGGTTTGAAATCGATACAGAGGTTTTTAGGTTTCGCCAATTATTACAGAAAATTCATAAAAATTTTTTCTAGTATTGTCAAACCTCTGACCGATCTCACCAGGAAAGGTGTTGATGCGGTTCAGTGGTCTTCTGAGGCCATTGAAGCTTTTGTGTATCTCAAGGAGAGGTTCACCTCTGCTCCCATCCTTATGCAGCCTGATGTGACTAAGCCGTTTATGGTTGAGGTTGATGCTTCCTCTGTGGGGGTTGGCGCAGTATTGTCTCAGGATAACGGGGATGGATTACATCCCTGTGCCTTTTTTTCAAAAAAATTTTCGGAAACTGAACTGAATTACGATATTGGTAATCGGGAATTATTGGCTATTAAACTCGCATTTGAACACTGGCGCCACTTCTTGGAAGGTGCGGAATTTCCCGTTCAGCTTCTTACGGATCATAAAAATCTGATATATCTTGATGCTGCCAAGCGCCTGAATGCCCGTCAGGCTAGGTGGGCACTGTTTTTCTCGCCGTTTAATTTCTCCGTTACTTACATCCCTGGTACTAAGAATGTTAAGGCGGATGCCTTGTCTCGCAGTTTTTCTCCCATAGTCGGTGCTGAGAAAGAGGAGAACATTTTACAAGAAGGTGTTGTGATAGCTGCTTTGGACTCCGTTTTGGAAGATGAGATTCTTAAAGCACAGGAGAATGCCCCATCTAACTCTCCTCATGGGAGGTTGTTTGTGCCTGGGACCTTTAGGAGAGATTTGTTTGTTGAGTGTCACGAATCTCGGTTGGCAGGTCATCCCGGAATCTCTGAGACCAAGAGACTGGTGGGTCGCAGTTTTTGGTGGCCTGGGTGGCAGAAGGAAGTCATTAAGTGGGTGCATCAATGTACTATATGTGCTAGATCTAAGTCCTCACATACTTCTGCTGCAGGGTTGCTTTGTCCTTTGGAGGTTCCCAGTGCTCCTTGGACACATTTGGCTATGGACTTTATAACTGACCTTCCCCCCTCTGAGGGTTTTACTGTCATCTGGGTGGTCGTAGACCGTTTTAGCAAGATGTGTCACTTGGTTCCCTTCGTCAAACTGCCCTGCGCTAAAACTCTCGCTAAGGCCTTTGTCAAGGAAATTGTCAGACTTCATTACGTTCCTACTGACATTGTTTCTGATAGGGGTCCTCAGTTCGTGGCTCGTTTTTGGCGTGCCTTTTGTGACAGGTTGGGAGTTCATTTGTCGTTCTCGTCCGGATATCATCCTGAATCTAATGGCCAGACAGAAAGGAAAAACCAGGATGTTGAGCAGTTCTTGCGTTGTTTTGTGGCAGACAATCAAGAGGGGTGGTCTGAGTTTCTGCCACTTGCTGAATTTGCTCTGAACAATCATACATCTTCTTCTGCTGGTTGTTCGCCTTTTTTTTGTTGTTCTGGGAGACATCCGTCGTTTGGGTCGTTCTCCAAGTTGGGATCTGCCGTGCCTGAGGAGGAGAATTTTTCCGGTGATTTGGAGAGAGTTTGGACGGATGTGCGTGGTAATCTTCAGGAGGCCAACAGAAAATCTAAAGACTACTTTGATAGGAAACGACAGGAGGTTTTGTTCGCTGTTGGTGACATGGTTTGGTTGTCCTCTAGGAATCTGCGGTTGAGGATTCCTTCTAAGAAATTGGGTCCCAAGTTTGTAGGGCCCTTTAAGGTGCTTCAGGTTGTCAACCAATCTGCTGTTAGGTTGGAGGTTCCTACCTCCTGGAGAATTAATCCAGTATTTCATGTCTCTCTGTTAAAAAAAGCTGTTGTGTCGGATGGTGACGCCTCTGCCTCTGTTCCTCCGGTGGTGGAGGACGGGGAATATGAAATTTCTCGCATCCTTAACTCTAGACGGTATAGAGGTAGTTTGCAGTATCTTGTGGCCTGGAAAGGTTTTGGACCCGAGGATAACTCTTGGGTGAGGTCAGATGATGTTTCCGCGTCCAGACTTATCAGAGCGTTTCACAGGAGATTTCCTGATAAGCCTGGTCCTAGGGGATCCGGAGGATCCTCTTAGAAGGGGGGGTACTGTTAGAACCTTGCTCTTAGGTTTTTTCCTTTGCTGGTCACATGACCTTGTTGGCCTATTTAATCCTGCTCCGCCCTTCTGGCTTTGCTGGACTTCATTGTATAACTACTTTCTAGCTAGCCTGTGCTCTGTATCTAACTCTGTTAGTTTGCTTGGTCTACGGACCTCTATGTTCTATATATTTTGTTTGTTCGTCTGTCTGCTACTATTTCTGTTAGGAGGTGTCCCATTTTCCTCCCAGTCTTTAGTACTTGTAGGGATTCCTTCCCCACATCTATAGGTCTCCGTACAGACTAGCTTAGGACTTTAGCAGGTCTGATCGCAGGATCAGGTTCCCTGTGACATCGTAGGGATTCAGCTGAGTTCTATCGTAGGGACAGATCTCCTCTCTTTCCTTAGCTCTGGTAGAAGAACATAACACTAAGTCCAAAAAAAATTTTTTTAAATTTTACCCCCGTGGGATATATATTCTACCCACACACATTTGGAACTCTCCTGGGGTACCCTCACACATATTATTCCCTCATTTAGTGGATATTTTCACAAAAAAGTGAAATTTTCAAAAATTCAGAAAATTGCCTGAAAACGACGAAATATCAAGTACTCATTGGGAGAATCGCTCTGGAACTGAAATCGGAATGCTCACTGACATTTGCCCTATCTGAAAGTCTGATAAACGCCGGAAAAATTACTAAGTCCAAAAAAATTTTTTTTAAACTCTTTTCAATTTTATCCCCGTGGGATATATATTCTACCCACACACATTTGGAACTCTCCTGGGGTACCCTCACACATATTATTCCCTCATTTAGTGGATATTTTCACAAAAAAGTGAGATTTTCAAAAATCCAGAAAATTGGCTGAAAATGACTAAATATCAAGGACTCATTGGGCGAATCGCTCTGGAACTGAAATAGAAATGCTCACTGACATTTCCCCTATCTGAAAGTCTGATAAACGCTGGAAAAATGACTAAGTCCAAAAAAAAATTTTTTTCAATTTTACCCCCGTGGGATATATATTCTACCCACACACATTTGGAACTCTCCTGGGGTACCCTCACAAATATTATTCCCTCATTTAGTGGATATTTTCACAAAAAAGTGAAATTTTCAAAAATTCAGAAAATTGCCTGAAAACGACTAAATACCAAGGGCTCATTGGGCGAATCGCTCTGGAACTGAAATCGGAACGCTCACTGACATTTCCCCTATCTGAAAGTCGGATAAACGCCGGAAAAATGACTAAGTCCAAAAAAAATATATTTTTCAACTTTTTTCAAATTTACCACCGTGGGATATATATTCTACCCACACACATTTGGAACTCTCCTGGGGTACCCTCACATATATTATTCCCTCATTTAGTGGATATTTTCACAAAAAAGTAAAATTTTCAAAAATCCAGAAAATTGGCTGGAAACGACTAAATAGCAAGGACCCATTGGGCGAATCGCTCTGGAACTGAAATCGGAATGCTCACTGACATTTGCCCTATCTGAAAGTCTGATAAACGCCGGAAAAATGACTAAGTCCAAAAAAAAAAATTTTCACCTTTTTTCAATTTTACCCCGGTGGGATATTTATTCTACCCACGCACATTTGGAACTCTCCTGGGGTACCCTCACAAATATTATTCCCTCATTTAGTGGATATTTTCACAAAAAAGTGAAATTTTCAAAAATCCAAAATATTTGCTGAAAACGACTAAATATCAAGGACTCATTGGGCGAATCGCTCTGGAACTGAAATCGGAATGCTCATTGACATTTCCCCTATCTGGAAGTCTGATAAACGCCAGAAAAATGACTAAGTCCAAAAAAAAAAATTTTTCAACTTTTTTAGATTTTACCCCGTGGGATATATATTCTACCCACACACATTTGGAACTCTCCTGGGGTACCCTCACACATATTATTTCCACATTTAGTGGATATTTTCAAAAAAAAGTGACATTTTCAAAAATTCAGAAAATTGCCTGAAAATGACGGAATATCAAGGACTCATTGTGCGAATCGCTCTGGAACTGAAATCGGAACGCTCACTGACATTTCCCCTATCTGAAAGTCTGATAAACGCCGGAAAAATGACTAAGTCCAAAAAAAAATGTTTTTCAACTTTTTTCGATTTTACCCCTGTGGGATATATATTCTACCCACACACATTTGGAACTCTCCTGGGGTACCCTCACACATATTATTCCCTCATTTAGTGGATATTTTCACAAAAAAGTGAAATTTTCAAAAATCCAGAAAATTGGCTGAAAACGACTAAATATCAAGGACTCATTGGGCGAATCACTCTGGAACTGAAATTGAAACGCTCACTGACATTTCCCCTATCTGAAAGTCTGATAAACGCCGGAAAAATGACAGTCTAAAAAAATAAAATTTTTAAACTTTTTTCAATTTTACCCCTGTGGGATATATATTCTACCCACACACATTTGGAACTCTCCTGGGGTACCCTCACACATATTATTCCCTCATTTAGTGGATATTTTCACAAAAAAGTGAAATTTTCAAAAATCCAGAAAATTGGCTGAAAACGACTAAATATCAAGGACTCATTGGGCGAATCGCTCTGGAACTGAAATTGGAACTCTCCCTGACATTTGCCCAATCTGAAAGTTTGATAAACGCCAGAAAAATGACAGTACAAAAAAATAAAATTTTTAAACTTTTTTCAATTTTACCCCTGTGGGATATATATTCTACCCACACACATTTGGAACTCTCCTGGGGTACCCTCACACATATTATTCCCTCATTTAGTGGATATTTTCACAAAAAAGTGAAATTTTCAAAAATCGAAAATATTGGCTGAAAATTCCTAAATATCAAGGACTCATTGGGCGAATCGCTCTGGAACTGAAATCGGAATGCTCACTGACATTTACCCTATCTGAAAGTCTGATAAACGCCGGAAAAACGACTAAGTCAAAAAAATTTTTTTCAACTTTTTTCAATTTTACCCCCGTGGGATATATATTCAACCCACACATTTGGAACTCTCCTGGGGTACCCTCACACATATTATTCCCTCATTTAGTGGATATTTTCACAAAAAAGTGAAATTTTCAAAAATCCAGAAAATTGGCTGAAAACGACTAAATATCAAGGACTCATTGGGCGAATCACTCTGTAACTGAAATTGGAACGCTCACTGACATTTGCCCTATCTGAAAGTCTGATAAACGCCGGAAAAATGACAGTCCAAAAAAAAATAATTTTTCAACTTTTTTCAATTTTACCCCCATGGGATATATATTCTACCCACACTCATTTGGAACTCTCCTGGGGTACCCTCACACATATTATTCCCTCATTTAGTGGATATTTAGACAAAAAACTGAAATTTTCAAAAATCCAAAATATTGGCTGAAAACGGCTAAATATCAAGTACTCATTGGGCGAAACGCTCTGGAAATGAAATCGTAACACAAACTGACATTTGCCCTATCTGAAAGTCTGATAAACGCCGGAAAAATGACAGTACAAAAAATAATAATTTTTCAACTTTTTTCAATTTTACCCCCATGGGATATATATTCTACCCACACTCATTTGGAACTCTCCTGGGGTACCCTCACACATATTATTCCCTCATTTAGTGGATATTTTCACAAAAAAATGACATTTTCAAATATTCAGAAAATTGCCTGAAAACGACGAAATATCAAGGACTCATCCGGCGAATCGCTCTGGAACTGAAATCGGAACGCTCGCTGACATTTCCCCTATCTGAAAGTCTGATAAACATCGGAAAAATGACTAAGTCCAAATAAAAAAGTTTTTCAACTTTTTTCAATTTTACCCCCGTGGGATATATATTCTACCCACACACATTTGGAACTCTCCTGGGGTACCCTCACACATATTATTCCCTCGTTTAGTGGATATTTTCACAAAAAAGTGAAATTTTCAAAAATCCAGAAAATTGGCTGAAAATGACTAAATATCAAGAACTCATTGGGCGAATCGCTCTGGAACTGAAATTGGATCTCTCCCTGACATTTGCCCTATCTGAAAGTTTGATAAACGCCGGAAAAATGACAGTCCAAAAAAATAAAATTTTTAAACTTTTTTCTATTTTACCCCTGTGGGATATATATTCTACCCACACACATTTGGAACTCTCCTGGGGTACCCTCACACATCTTATTCCCTCATTTAGTGGATATTTTCACAAAAAAGTGAAATTTTCAAAAATCCAGAAAATTGGCTGAAAACGACTAAATATCAAGGACTCATTGGGCGAATCACTCTGGAACTGAAATTGAAACGCTCACTGATATTTCCCCTATCTGAAAGTCTGATAAACGCCGGAAAAATGACTAAGTCCAAAAAAAAAAATGTTTCAACTTTTTTCAATTTTAACCCCGTGGGATATATATTCCACCCACACACATTTGGAACTCTCCTGGGGTACCCTCACACATATTATTCCCTCATTTAGTGGATATTTTCACAAAAAAGTGAAATTTTCAAAAATCCAGAAAATTGGCTGAAAACGACTAAATATCAAGGACCCATTGGGCGAATCGCTCTGGAACTGAAATCGGAATGCTCACTGACAGTTGCCCTATCTGAAAGTCTGATAAACGCCGGAAAAATGACTAAGTCCAAAAAAAAAATTTTTCAACTTTTTTCAATTTAATCCCCGTGGGATATATATTCTACCCACACACATTTCGAACTCTCCTGGGGTACCCTCACACATATTATTCCCTCATTTAGTGGATATTTTCACAAAAAAGTGAAATTTTCAAAAATCCAGAAAATTGGCTGAAAACGACTAAATATCAAGGACTCATTGGGCGAATCGCTCTGGAACTGAAATCGGAACGCTCACTGACATTTGCCCTATCTGAAAGTCTGATAAAATGACTAAGTCTTAAAAAAAAAATTTTCAACTTTTTTCAATATTACCCTCGTGGGATATATATTCTGCCCACACACATTTGGAACTCTCCTGGGGTACTCTCACACATATTATTTTCTCATTTAGTGGATATTTTCACAAAAAAGTGAAATTTTCAAAAATCCAGAAAATTGGCTGAAAACGACTAAATATCAAGGGCTCATTGGGCGAATCGCTCTGGAACTGAAATCGGAACGCTCGCTGACATTTCCCCTATCTGAAAGTCGGATAAACGCCGGAAAAATGACTAAGTCCAAAAAAAATATATTTTTCAACTTTTTTCAAATTTACCACCGTGGGATATATATTCTACCCACACACATTTGGAACTCTCCTGGGGTACCCTCACATATATTATTCCCTCATTTAGTGGATATTTTCACAAAAAAGTAAAATTTTCAAAAATCCAGAAAATTGGCTGGAAACGACTAAATAGCAAGGACCCATTGGGCGAATCGCTCTGGAACTGAAATCGGAATGCTCACTGACATTTGCCCTATCTGAAAGTCTGATAAACGCCGGAAAAATGACTAAGTCCAAAAAAAAAAATTTTCACCTTTTTTCAATTTTACCCCGGTGGGATATTTATTCTACCCACGCACATTTGGAACTCTCCTGGGGTACCCTCACAAATATTATTCCCTCATTTAGTGGATATTTTCACAAAAAAGTGAAATTTTCAAAAATCCAAAATATTTGCTGAAAACGACTAAATATCAAGGACTCATTGGGCGAATCGCTCTGGAACTGAAATCGGAATGCTCATTGACATTTCCCCTATCTGGAAGTCTGATAAACGCCAGAAAAATGACTAAGTCCAAAAAAAAAAATTTTTCAACTTTTTTAGATTTTACCCCGTGGGATATATATTCTACCCACACACATTTGGAACTCTCCTGGGGTACCCTCACACATATTATTTTCACATTTAGTGGATATTTTCAAAAAAAAGTGACATTTTCAAAAATTCAGAAAATTGCCTGAAAATGACGGAATATCAAGGACTCATTGTGCGAATCGCTCTGGAACTGAAATCGGAACGCTCACTGACATTTCCCCTATCTGAAAGTCTGATAAACGCCGGAAAAATGACTAAGTCCAAAAAAAAATGTTTTTCAACTTTTTTCGATTTTACCCCTGTGGGATATATATTCTACCCACACACATTTGGAACTCTCCTGGGGTACCCTCACACATATTATTCCCTCATTTAGTGGATATTTTCACAAAAAAGTGAAATTTTCAAAAATCCAGAAAATTGGCTGAAAACGACTAAATATCAAGGACTCATTGGGCGAATCACTCTGGAACTGAAATTGAAACACTCACTGACATTTCCCCTATCTGAAAGTCTGATAAACGCCGGAAAAATGACAGTCTAAAAAAATAAAATTTTTAAACTTTTTTCAATTTTACCCCTGTGGGATATATATTCTACCCACACACATTTGGAACTCTCCTGGGGTACCCTCACACATATTATTCCCTCATTTAGTGGATATTTTCACAAAAAAGTGAAATTTTCAAAAATCCAGAAAATTGGCTGAAAACGACTAAATATCAAGGACTCATTGGGCGAATCGCTCTGGAACTGAAATTGGAACTCTCCCTGACATTTGCCCAATCTGAAAGTTTGATAAACGCCAGAAAAATGACAGTACAAAAAAATAAAATTTTTAAACTTTTTTCAATTTTACCCCTGTGGGATATATATTCTACCCACACACATTTGGAACTCTCCTGGGGTACCCTCACACATATTATTCCCTCATTTAGTGGATATTTTCACAAAAAAGTGAAATTTTCAAAAATCGAAAATATTGGCTGAAAATTCCTAAATATCAAGGACTCATTGGGCGAATCGCTCTGGAACTGAAATCGGAATGCTCACTGACATTTACCCTATCTGAAAGTCTGATAAACGCCGGAAAAACGACTAAGTCAAAAAAAATTTTTTTCAACTTTTTTCAATTTTACCCCCGTGGGATATATATTCAACCCACACATTTGGAACTCTCCTGGGGTACCCTCACACATATTATTCCCTCATTTAGTGGATATTTTCACAAAAAAGTGAAATTTTCAAAAATCCAGAAAATTGGCTGAAAACGACTAAATATCAAGGACTCATTGGGCGAATCACTCTGTAACTGAAATTGGAACGCTCACTGACATTTGCCCTATCTGAAAGTCTGATAAACGCCGGAAAAATGACAGTCCAAAAAAAAATAATTTTTCAACTTTTTTCAATTTTACCCCCATGGGATATAGATTCTACCCACACTCATTTGGAACTCTCCTGGGGTACCCTCACACATATTATTCCCTCATTTAGTGGATATTTAGACAAAAAACTGAAATTTTCAAAAATCCAAAATATTGGCTGAAAACGGCTAAATATCAAGGACTCATTGGGCGAAACGCTCTGGAAATGAAATCGTAACACTCACTGACATTTGCCCTATCTGAAAGTCTGATAAACGCCGGAAAAATGACAGTACAAAAAATAATAATTTTTCAACTTTTTTCAATTTTACCCCCATGGGATATATATTCTACCCACACTCATTTGGAACTCTCCTGGGGTACCCTCACACATATTATTCCCTCATTTAGTGGATATTTTCACAAAAAAATGACATTTTCAAATATTCAGAAAATTGCCTGAAAACGACGAAATATCAAGGACTCATCCGGCGAATCGCTCTGGAACTGAAATCGGAACGCTCGCTGACATTTCCCCTATCTGAAAGTCTGATAAACATCGGAAAAATGACTAAGTCCAAAAAAAAAAGTTTTTCAACTTTTTTCAATTTTACCCCCGTGGGATATATATTCTACCCACACACATTTGGAACTCTCCTGGGGTACCCTCACACATATTATTCCCTCGTTTAGTGGATATTTTCACAAAAAAGTGAAATTTTCAAAAATCCAGAAAATTGGCTGAAAATGACTAAATATCAAGAACTCATTGGGCGAATCGCTCTGGAACTGAAATTGGATCTCTCCCTGACATTTGCCCTATCTGAAAGTTTGATAAACGCCGGAAAAATGACAGTCCAAAAAAATAAAATTTTTAAACTTTTTTCTATTTTACCCCTGTGGGATATATATTCTACCCACACACATTTGGAACTCTCCTGGGGTACCCTCACACATCTTATTCCCTCATTTAGTGGATATTTTCACAAAAAAGTGAAATTTTCAAAAATCCAGAAAATTGGCTGAAAACGACTAAATATCAAGGACTCATTGGGCGAATCACTCTGTAACTGAAATTGGAACGCTCACTGACATTTGCCCTATCTGAAAGTCTGATAAACGCCGGAAAAATGACAGTCCAAAAAAAAATAATTTTTCAACTTTTTTCAATTTTACCCCCATGGGATATAGATTCTACCCACACTCATTTGGAACTCTCCTGGGGTACCCTCACACATATTATTCCCTCATTTAGTGGATATTTAGACAAAAAACTGAAATTTTCAAAAATCCAAAATATTGGCTGAAAACGGCTAAATATCAAGGACTCATTGGGCGAAACGCTCTGGAAATGAAATCGTAACACTCACTGACATTTGCCCTATCTGAAAGTCTGATAAACGCCGGAAAAATGACAGTACAAAAAATAATAATTTTTCAACTTTTTTCAATTTTACCCCCATGGGATATATATTCTACCCACACTCATTTGGAACTCTCCTGGGGTACCCTCACACATATTATTCCCTCATTTAGTGGATATTTTCACAAAAAAATGACATTTTCAAATATTCAGAAAATTGCCTGAAAACGACGAAATATCAAGGACTCATCCGGCGAATCGCTCTGGAACTGAAATCGGAACGCTCGCTGACATTTCCCCTATCTGAAAGTCTGATAAACATCGGAAAAATGACTAAGTCCAAAAAAAAAAGTTTTTCAACTTTTTTCAATTTTACCCCCGTGGGATATATATTCTACCCACACACATTTGGAACTCTCCTGGGGTACCCTCACACATATTATTCCCTCGTTTAGTGGATATTTTCACAAAAAAGTGAAATTTTCAAAAATCCAGAAAATTGGCTGAAAATGACTAAATATCAAGAACTCATTGGGCGAATCGCTCTGGAACTGAAATTGGATCTCTCCCTGACATTTGCCCTATCTGAAAGTTTGATAAACGCCGGAAAAATGACAGTCCAAAAAAATAAAATTTTTAAACTTTTTTCTATTTTACCCCTGTGGGATATATATTCTACCCACACACATTTGGAACTCTCCTGGGGTACCCTCACACATCTTATTCCCTCATTTAGTGGATATTTTCACAAAAAAGTGAAATTTTCAAAAATCCAGAAAATTGGCTGAAAACGACTAAATATCAAGGACTCATTGGGCGAATCACTCTGGAACTGAAATTGAAACGCTCACTGACATTTCCCCTATCTGAAAGTCTGATAAACGCCGGAAAAATGACTAAGTCCAAAAAAAAAAATGTTTCAACTTTTTTCAATTTTAACCCCGTGGGATATATATTCCACCCACACACATTTGGAACTCTCCTGGGGTACCCTCACACATATTATTCCCTCATTTAGTGGATATTTTCACAAAAAAGTGAAATTTTCAAAAATCCAGAAAATTGGCTGAAAACGACTAAATATCAAGGACCCATTGGGCGAATCGCTCTGGAACTGAAATCGGAATGCTCACTGACAGTTGCCCTATCTGAAAGTCTGATAAACGCCGGAAAAATGACTAAGTCCAAAAAAAAAATTTTTCAACTTTTTTCAATTTAATCCCCGTGGGATATATATTCTACCCACACACATTTGGAACTCTCCTGGGGTACCCTCACACATATTATTCCCTCATTTAGTGGATATTTTCACAAAAAAGTGAAATTTTCAAAAATCCAGAAAATTGGCTGAAAACGACTAAATATCAAGGACTCATTGGGCGAATCGCTCTGGAACTGAAATCGGAACGCTCACTGACATTTGCCCTATCTGAAAGTCTGATAAAATGACTAAGTCTTAAAAAAAAAATTTTCAACTTTTTTCAATATTACCCTCGTGGGATATATATTCTGCCCACACACATTTGGAACTCTCCTGGGGTACTCTCACACATATTATTTTCTCATTTAGTGGATATTTTCACAAAAAAGTGAAATTTTCAAAAATCCAGAAAATTGGCTGAAAACGACTAAATATCAAGGACTCATTGGGCGAATCGCTCTGGAACTGAAATCGGAACACTCACTGACATTTGCCCTATCTGAAAGTCTAATAAACGCCGGAAAAATGACAGTCCAAAAAAATAAAATTTTTAAACTTTTTTCAATTTTACCCCTGTGGGATATATATTCTACCCACACACATTTGGAACTCTCCTGGGGTACCCTCACACATATTATTCCCTCGTTTAGTGGATATTTTCACAAAAAAGTGAAATTTTCAAAAATCCAGAAAATTGGCTGAAAATGACTAAATATCAAGAACTCATTGGGCGAATCGCTCTGGAACTGAAATTGGATCTCTCCCTGACATTTGCCCTATCTGAAAGTTTGATAAACGCCGGAAAAATGACAGTCCAAAAAAATAAAATTTTTAAACTTTTTTCTATTTTACCCCTGTGGGATATATATTCTACCCACACACATTTGGAACTCTCCTGGGGTACCCTCACACATCTTATTCCCTCATTTAGTGGATATTTTCACAAAAAAGTGAAATTTTCAAAAATCCAGAAAATTGGCTGAAAACGACTAAATATCAAGGACTCATTGGGCGAATCACTCTGGAACTGAAATTGAAACGCTCACTGACATTTCCCCTATCTGAAAGTCTGATAAACGCCGGAAAAATGACTAAGTCCAAAAAAAAAAATGTTTCAACTTTTTTCAATTTTAACCCCGTGGGATATATATTCCACCCACACACATTTGGAACTCTCCTGGGGTACCCTCACACATATTATTCCCTCATTTAGTGGATATTTTCACAAAAAAGTGAAATTTTCAAAAATCCAGAAAATTGGCTGAAAACGACTAAATATCAAGGACCCATTGGGCGAATCGCTCTGGAACTGAAATCGGAATGCTCACTGACAGTTGCCCTATCTGAAAGTCTGATAAACGCCGGAAAAATGACTAAGTCCAAAAAAAAAATTTTTCAACTTTTTTCAATTTAATCCCCGTGGGATATATATTCTACCCACACACATTTGGAACTCTCCTGGGGTACCCTCACACATATTATTCCCTCATTTAGTGGATATTTTCACAAAAAAGTGAAATTTTCAAAAATCCAGAAAATTGGCTGAAAACGACTAAATATCAAGGACTCATTGGGCGAATCGCTCTGGAACTGAAATCGGAACGCTCACTGACATTTGCCCTATCTGAAAGTCTGATAAAATGACTAAGTCTTAAAAAAAAAATTTTCAACTTTTTTCAATATTACCCTCGTGGGATATATATTCTGCCCACACACATTTGGAACTCTCCTGGGGTACTCTCACACATATTATTTTCTCATTTAGTGGATATTTTCACAAAAAAGTGAAATTTTCAAAAATCCATAAAATTGGCTGAAAACGACTAAATATCAAGGACTCATTGGGCGAATCGCTCTGGAACTGAAATCGGAACGCTCACTGACATTTGCCCTATCTGAAAGTCTAATAAACGCCGGAAAAATGACAGTCCAAAAAAATAAAATTTTTAAACTTTTTTCAATTTTACCCCTGTGGGATATATATTCTACCCACACACATTTGGAACTCTCCTGGGGTACCCTCACACATATTATTCCCTCATTTAGTGGATATTGTCACAAAAAAGTGAAATTTTCAAAAATCCAGAAAATTGGCTGAAAACAACTAAATATCAAGGACTCATTGGGCGAATCGCTCTGGAACTGAAATCGAAACGCTCACTGACATTTCCCCTATCTGAAAGTCTGATAAACACCGGAAAAATGACAGTCCAAAAAAAAATAATTTTCAACTTTTTTAATTTTACCCCCGTGGGATATATATTCTACCCACACACATTTGCAACTCTCCTGGGGTACCCTCACACATATTATTCCCTCATTTAGTGGATATGTTCACAAAAAAGTGAAATTTTAAAAAATCGAAAATATTGGCTGAAAACGACTAAATATCAAGGAGTCATTGGGCGAATCGCTCTGGAACTGAAATCGGAATGCTCACTGACATTTGCCCTATCTGAAAGTCTGATAAACGCCGGAAAAACGACTAAGTCAAAAAAAAATTTTTTCAACTTTTTTCAATTTTACCACCGTGGGATATATATTCAACCCACACACATTTGGAACTCTCCTGGGGTACCCTCACACATATTATTCCCTCATTTTGTGGATATTTTCACAAAAAAGTGAAATTTACAAAAATTCAGAAAATTGCCTGAAAACAACGAAATATCAAGGACTCATCCGGCTAATCGCTCTGGAACTGAAATCGAAACGCTCACTGACATTTGCCCTATCTGAAAGTCTGATAAAATGACAAAGTCTTAAAAAAAAAATTTTTCAACTTTTTTCAATTTTACCCCCGTGGGATATATATTCTACCCACACACATTTGGAACTCTCCTGGGGTACCCTCACACATATTATTCCCTTATTTAGTGGATATTTTCACAAAAAAGTGAAATTTTCAAAAATCCAGAAAATTGACTGAAAACGACTAAATAACAAGGACTCATTGGGCGAATCGCTCTGGAACTGAAATCGGAACGCTCACTGACATTTGCCCTATCTGAAAGACTGATAAACGCCGGAAAAATGACAGTCCAAAAAAGAAATTTTTCAACTTTTTTCAATTTTACCCCCGTGGAATATATATTCTACCCACACACATTTGGAACTCTCCTGGGGTACCCTCACACATATTATTCCCTCATTTAGTGGATATTTTCACAAAAAAAGTGAAATTTTCAAAAATCCAGAATGTTAGAACCTTGCTGTTAGGTTTTTTTTCCTTTGCTGGTCACATGACCTTGTTGGCCTATTTAATCCTGCTCCGCCCTTCTGGCTTTGCTGGACTTCATTGTATATCTACTTTCTAGCTAGCCTGTGCTCTGTATCTAACTCTGTTAGTTTGCTTGGTCTACGGACCTCTAGGTTCTATCTATTTTGTTTGTTCGTCTGTCTGCTGCTATTTCTGTTAGGAGGTGTCCTATATTCCTCCCAGTCCTTAGTACTTGTAGGGATTCCCTCCCCAAATCTATAGGTCTCCGTACAGACTAGATTAGGACTTTAGCAGGTCTGATCGCAGGATCAGGTTCCCTGTTACATCGTAGGGATTCAGCTGAGTCTTATAGTAGGGACAGATCTCCTCTCTTTCCTTAGCTTTGGTAGCAGAACATAACAGTAAGTCCAGCCTGTAAATTCTCTAAGGAAAGATTTTTTTTTGTTCCATCATGGTGTCGGTTCAGGATTTGGCTAAACACCTGCAGGGACTCTCTCTGGAAGTGGCCGAGCTCCGTCAGCACGTGAGTAACTGTCCTGGAGCATATTTCTTGGAGCCTAAGGTATGTTTGCCGGATTTATTTTTTGGTGAACATCGAGAATTTTTTTCATTTAAAAATGCTTGCTTATTGTATTTTCGTTTGAGACCCAAGTCCTCTGGGGATGAATCCCAGCGCGTAGGGTTCATAATGTCACTTTTGCGCAAAGAGCCTCAGGAGTGGGCCTTTTCTTTGCAACCTAGTGATACATGCTTCAGATCAGTGGATAGTTTTTTTTCTGCTTTAGGACTATTATATGATGATCCTGACCGTGTGGCATCAGCTGAGACTGAGTTGAGACGTTTAAAACAAGGATCAGGTAATATGGAAAAATATTGTACACATTTTCGTCGTTGGTCCACTCAAACAGGGTGGAACGATTCTGCTCTGAAAAGTCTATTTCTTGCTGGGCTCAGTGAAAAGGTTAAAGACCTGCTAATTGCTTATCCTACACCTGAGGATTTGCAACAGGCTATGCAATTAGCTATACGGGTGGACAGAAGACTGCGTGCTAGGGTTAATGAGAGCAAATCCTCTGCTATGTCAGTTTCTGGTTATGATAATGTGTGTACTAACAGTGGTGAACCGATGGAGATTGGATCGGTGGCACCTCGCTCTCAAGAAAAACACCGTCGTTTTTCAGAAGGCTTGTGTTTCTATTGTGGAAAATCTGGTCATTTGATTAAAGGCTGTGAGCTTCGTATGAAGAAAGAAAAAAAAATGGTCAGTCACGCCCGTATTGCCTGTTTAAATTCCAAGGGTATATTTTTAGCTGCTTCCACGATTGCTCAGGAAAAATTAATGGAATTTCGGGTGTTTGTTGATTGCGGGTCTACACTGAATGTAATTGATGGGGGATTCGTGGAAAAACTCAATTTAAAACCTGAACCTTTATCATCCCCCATTGCTGTGGTTTCTGTGGATGGCTCCCCTTTGAAGAATATTACTCTCAAGGTCAGTGAATTTCCTCTCACTATTAATGGTGTTCACCATGAGAAATTGGATTTGGTAGTGTTGAATAACTTGCCTTCTCCAGTAATATTGGGTTTGCCCTGGTTAAAATTTCACAATCCTGTACTGGATTGGTCTACCAGTGAAATTAAATCCTGGAGCCATAAATGTTATGACAAGTGTTGTAACGGGCGTATTGCAGCTTTGGATAGGGGAGAATTGCCTGTTCCTATTCAGGATTTTTGGAGAGTTTTTTCTGAGAAAGAATCGCAGGTTTTGCCTCCCCATAGAGACTATGATTGTTCTATTGAATTTGTCCCTGGAGCGACTCTTCCTAAAAGTCGTTTATTTAACCTTACTATTCCTGAGAGGAAGGCTTTGGAGGAATACATACAGACAAGTTTGGCCGCCGGTCACATTAGGCCCTCTAAGTCTCCTGTGGCGGTTGGATTTTTTTTTGTAAAAAAAAAGGACGGCGGTTTACGTCCTTGTCTGGATTTTCGTGAGATTAACAAAATTACGGTACGCAATCCTTACCCACTGCCATTGATTCCTGATCTGTTTAACCAGTTATTGGGGGCCAAGTGGTTCTCTAAAATTGACCTTAAGGGGGCATACAATCTGTTGCGCATGAAGGAGGGTGATGAATGGAAGACTGCTTTTAACACTCCTGTGGGTCATTTTGAGAATCTGGTTATGCCTTTTGGTCTTACTAATGCTCCTGCATTTTTTCAGAATCTGATTAATGACATCCTTAGACCTTTGATCGGTAAAAATGTGGTTGTGTATTTGGATGACATTTTGATTTATTCGCCAGATCTGGAGTCTCATTGGCGGAGCGTGCGTGAGGTATTACAGTTATTAATGGACAATTCGCTTTTTGCTAAGCTGGAGAAATGTGAGTTCGCTGTACAGAGAATTAGTTTTTTGGGCTACATTATCTCCAGCAAAGGTTTTGAGATGGATCCGGTTAAGGTTCAGGCTGTGCAGGAATGGCCTAGGCCTATTGGTTTGAAATCAATACAGAGGTTTTTGGGTTTCGCCAATTACTATAGAAAATTCATAAAAAATTTTTCTAGTATTGTCAAACCTCTGACTGATCTCACCAGGAAAGGTGCTGATGCGGTTCAGTGGTCTTCTGAGGCCATTGAAGCTTTTGTGTATCTCAAGGAGAGGTTCACCTCTGCTCCCATCCTTATGCAGCCTGATGTTACTAGGCCGTTTTTGGTTGAGGTTGATGCTTCCTCTGTGGGGGTTGGCGCAGTATTGTCTCAGGATAACGGGGATGGATTACATCCCTGTGCATTTTTTTCAAAAAAATTTTCGGAGACTGAATTGAATTACGATATTGGTAATCGGGAATTATTGGCTATTAAACTCGCATTTGAACACTGGCGCCACTTCTTGGAAGGTGCGGAATTTCCCGTTCAGGTTCTTACGGATCATAAAAATCTGATATATCTTGACGCTGCCAAGCGCCTGAATGCCCGTCAGGCTAGGTGGGCACTGTTTTTCTCGCGGTTTAATTTCTCCGTTACTTACATCCCTGGTACTAAGAATGTTAAGGCGGATGCCTTGTCTCGCAGTTTTTCTCCCATAGTCGGTGCTGAGAAAGAGGAAAACATTTTACAAGAAGGTGTTGTGATAGCTGCTTTAGACTCCGTTTTGGAAGATGAGATTCTTAAAGCTCAGGAGAATGCCCCATCTAACACTCCTCATGGGAGGTTGTTTGTGCCTGGGACCTTTAGGAGAGATTTGTTTGTTGAGTGTCACGAATCTCGGTTGGCAGGTCATCCCGGAATCTCTGAGACCAAGAGACTGGTGGGTCGCAGTTTTTGGTGGCCTGGATGGCAGAAGGAAGTCATTAAGTGGGTGCGCCAATGTACTATATGTGCTAGATCTAAGTCCTCACATACTCCTGCTGCGGGGTTGCTTTGTCCTTTGGAGGTCCCCAGTGCTCCTTGGACACATTTGGCTATGGACTTTATAACTGACCTTCCCCCCTCTGAGGGTTTTACTGTCATCTGGGTGGTCGTGGACCGTTTTAGCAAGATGTGTCACTTGGTTCCCTTCGTCAAACTGCCCTGCGCTAAAACTCTCGCTAAGGCCTTTGTCAAGGAAATTGTCAGACTTCATGGCGTTCCTACTGACATTGTTTCTGATAGGGGTCCTCAGTTCGTGGCTCGTTTTTGGCGTGCCTTTTGTGACAGGTTGGGAATTCATTTGTCGTTTTCGTCCGGATATCATCCTGAATCTAATGGCCAGACAGAAAGGAAAAACCAGGATGTTGAGCAGTTCTTGCGTTGTTTTGTGGCAGACAATCAAGATGGGTGGTCTGAGTTTCTGCCACTTGCCGAATTTGCTCTGAACAATCATACATCTTCTTCTGCTGGTTGTTCGCCTTTTTTTTGTTGTTCTGGGAGACATCCGTCGTTTGGGTCGTTCTCCAAGTTGGGATCTGCCGTGCCTGAGGAGGAGAATTTTTCCGGTGATTTGGAAAGAGTTTGGACGGATGTGCGTGGTAATCTTCAGGAGGCCAACAGAAAATCTAAAGACTACTTTGATAGGAAACGACAGGAGGTTTTGTTCGCTGTTGGTGACATGGTTTGGTTGTCCTCTAGGAATCTGCGGTTGAGGATTCCTTCTAAGAAATTGGGTCCCAAGTTTGTAGGGCCCTTTAAGGTGCTTCAGGTTGTCAACCAATCTGCTGTTAGGTTGGAGGTTCCTACCTCCTGGAGAATTAATCCGGTCTTTCATGTCTCTCTGTTAAAAAAAGCTGTTGTGTCGGATGGTGACGCCTCTGCCTCTGTTCCTCCGGTGGTGGAGGACGGGGAATATGAAATTTCTCGCATCCTTGACTCTAGACGGTATAGAGGTAGTTTGCAGTATCTTGTGGCCTGGAAAGGTTTCGGACCCGAGGATAACTCTTGGGTGAGGTCAGATGATGTTTCCGCGTCCAGACTTATCAGAGCGTTTCACAGGAGATTTCCTGATAAGCCTGGTCCTAGGGGATCCGGAGGATCCTCTTAGAAGGGGGGGTACTGTTAGAACCTTGCTGTTAGGTTTTTTTTCCTTTGCTGGTCACATGACCTTGTTGGCCTATTTAATCCTGCTCCGCCCTTCTGGCTTTGCTGGACTTCATTGTATATCTACTTTCTAGCTAGCCTGTGCTCTGTATCTAACTCTGTTAGTTTGCTTGGTCTACGGACCTCTAGGTTCTATCTATTTTGTTTGTTCGTCTGTCTGCTGCTATTTCTGTTAGGAGGTGTCCTATATTCCTCCCAGTCCTTAGTACTTGTAGGGATTCCCTCCCCAAATCTATAGGTCTCCGTACAGACTAGATTAGGACTTTAGCAGGTCTGATCGCAGGATCAGGTTCCCTGTTACATCGTAGGGATTCAGCTGAGTCTTATAGTAGGGACAGATCTCCTCTCTTTCCTTAGCTTTGGTAGCAGAACATAACACAGAAACTTGGCTGAAAACGACTAAATATCAAGGACTCATTGGGCGAATCGCTCTGGAACTGAAATCGGAATGCTCACTGACATTTGCCCTATCTGAAAGTCTGATAAACGCTGGAAAAATGACAGTCCAAAAAAAAATTTTTTTCAACTTTTTTCAATTTTACCACCGTGGGATATATATTCTACCCACACACATTTGGAACTCTCCTGGGGTTCCCTCACACATATTATTCCCTCATTTAGTGAATATTTAGACAAAAAAGTGAAATTTTCAAAAATCCAAAATATTGTCTGAAAACGACTAAATATCAAGGACTCATTGAGCGAATCGCTCTGGAAGTGAAATCACAACGCTCACTGACATTTGCCCTATCTGAAAGTCTGATAAAATGACTAAGTCCCAAAAAAAAAAATTTTCAACTTTTTTCAATTTTACCCCTGTGGGATATATATTCTACCCACACACATTTGGAACTCTCCTGGGGTACCCTCACACATATTATTCCCTCATTTAGTGGATATTTTCACAAAAAAGTGAAATTTTCAAAAATCCAGAAAATTTGCTGAAAACGACTAAATATCAAGGACTCATTGGGCGAATCGCTCTGGAACTGAAATCGGAACGCTAACTGACATTTCCCCTATCTGAAAGTCTGATAAAAGCCGGAAAAATGACTAAGTCCAAAAAAAAAATGTTTTCAACTTTTTTCAATTTTACCCCCGTGGGATATATATTCTACCCACACACATTTGGAACTCTCCTGGGGTACCCTCACACATATTATTCCCTTATTTAGTGGATATTGTCACAAAAAAGTGAAATTTTCAAAAATCCAGAAAATTGGCTGAAAACGACTAAATATCAAGGACTCATTGGGCGAACCACTCTGGAACTAAAATCGGAATGCTCACTGACATTTGCCCTATCTGAAAGTCTGATAAACGCCGGAAAAATGACTAAGTAAAAAAATTTTTTTTCAACTTTTTTCAATTTTACCACCGTGGGATATATATTCTCCCCACACACATTTGGAACTCTCCTGGGGTTCCCTCACACATATTATTCCCTCATTTAGTGGATATTTTCACAAAAAAGTGAAATTTTGAAAAATTCTGAAAATTGCCTGAAAACGACGAAATATCAAGGACTCATCCGGCAAATCGCTCTGGAACTGAAATCGGAACGCTCACTGACATTTGCCCTATCTGAAAGACTGATAAACGCCGGAAAAATGACTAAATCCAAAAAAAAATTTTTTTCAGCTTTTTCAATTTTACCCCCGTGGGATATATATCCTACCCACACACATTTGGAACTCTCCTGGGGTACCCTCACACATTTGATTCCCTCATTTAGTGGATATTGTCACAAAAAAAGTGAAATTTTCAAAAATCCAGAAAATTGCCTGAAAACGACGAAATATCAAGGACTCATCCGGCAAATCGCTCTGGAACTGAAATCGGAACGCTCATTGACATTTTCCCTATCTGAAAGTCTGATAAACGCCGGAAAAATGACTAAGTGCAAAAAAAAATTTTTTTCAACTTTTTTCAATTTTACCCCCGTGGGATATATATTCTACCCACACACATTTGGATCTCTCCTGGGGTACCCTCACACATATTATTCCCTCATTTAGTGGATATTTTCACAAAAAAGTGAAATTATTAAAAATCCAGAAAATTGTCTGAAAACGACTAAATATCAAGGACGCATTGGGCAAATCGCTCTGGAACTGAAACCGGAATCCTCACTGACATTTGCCCTATCTGAAAGTCTGATAAACGCCGGAAAAATGACTAAGTAAAAAAAATTTTTTTTCAATTTTACCACCGTGGGATATTTATTCTACCCACACACATTTGGAACTCTCCTGGGGTTCCCTCACACATATTATTCCCTCATTTAGTGGATATTTTCACAAAAAGGTGAAATTTTCAAAAATTCAGAAAATTGCCTGAAAACGATGAAATATCAAGGACTCATCCAGCAAATCGCTCTGGAACTGAAATCGGAACGCTCACTGACATTTGCCCTATCTGAAAGTTTGATAAACGCCGGAAAAATGACTAAGTCGAAAAAGAAATTTTTTTCAACTTTTTTCAATTTTACCCCCGTGGGATATATATTCTACCCACACACATTTGGAACTCTCCTGGGGTCCCCTCACACATATTATTCCCTCAATTAGTGGATATTTTCACAAAAAAAGTGAAATTTTCAAAAATCCAGAAAATTGGCTGAAAACGACTAAATATCAAGTACTCATTGGCCGAATCGCTCTGGAACTGAAAACGGAACGCTGACTGACATTTGACCTATCTGAAAGTCTGATAAACGCCGGAAAAATGACTAAGTCCAAAAAAAAATTTTTTTCAACTTTTTCAATTTTACCCCCGTGGGATATATATCCTACCCACACACATTTGGAACTCTCCTGGGGTACCCTCACACATATGATTCCCTCATTTAGTGGATATTGTCACAAAAAAAGTGAAATTTTCAAAAATCCAGAAAATTGCCTGAAAACGACGAAATATCAAGGACTCATCCGGCAAATCGCTCTGGAACTGAAATCGGAACGCTCACTGACATTTTCCCTATCTGAAAGTCTGATAAACGCCGGAAAAATGACTAAGTGCAAAAAAAAATTTTTTTCAACATTTTTCAATTTTACCCCCGTGGGATAAATATTCTACCCACACACATTTGGATCTCTCCTGGGGTACCCTCACACATATTATTCCCTCATTTAGTGGATATTTTCACAAAAAAGTGAAATTTTTAAAAATCCAGAAAATTGTCTGAAAACGACTAAATATCAAGGACTCATTGGGCAAATCGCTCTGGAACTGAAACCGGAATCCTCACTGACATTTGCCCTATCTGAAAGTCTGATAAACGCCGGAAAAATGACTAAGTAAAAAAAAAATTTTTTCAATTTTACCACCGTGGGATATTTATTCTACCCACACACATTTGGAACTCTCCTGGGGTTCCCTCACACATATTATTCCCTCATTTAGTGGATATTTTCACAAAAAAGTGAAATTTTCAAAAATTCAGAAAATTGCCTGAAAACGGTGAAATATCAAGGACTCATTGGGCGAATCGCTCTGGAACTGAAATCGGAACGCTCACTGACATTTGCCCTATCTGAAAGTTTGATAAACGCCGGAAAAATGACTAAGTCCAAAAAGAAATTTTTTTCAACTTTTTTCAATTTTACCCCCGTGGGATATATATTCTACCCACACACATTTGGAACTCTCCTGGGGTACCCTCACACATATTATTCCCTCATTTAGTGGATATTTAGACAAAAAAGTGAAATTTTCAAAAATCCAAAATATTGTCTGAAAACGACTAAATATCAAGGACTCATTGGGCGAATCGCTCTGGAACTGAAATCGGAACGCTCACTGACATTTGCCCTATCTGAAAGTTTGATAAACGCCGGAAAAATGACTAAGTCCAAAAAGAAATTTTTTTCAACTTTTTTCAATTTTACTCCCGTGGGATATATATTCTACCCACACACATTTGGAACTCTCCTGGGGTCCCCTCACACATATTATTCCCTCAATTAGTGGATATTTTCACAAAAAAAGTGAAATTTTCAAAAATCCAGAAAATTGGCTGAAAACGACTAAATATCAAGTACTCATTGGGCGAATCGCTCTGGAACTGACATCGGAACGCTCACTGACATTTGCCCTATCTGAAAGTCTGATAAACGCCGGAAAAATGACTAAGTAAAAAAAAAATTTTTTCAACTTTTTTCATTTTTACCACCGTGGGATATATATTCTACCCACACACATTTAGAACTCTCCTGGGTTTCCCTCACACATATTATTCCCTCATTTAGTGGATATTTTCACAAAAAAGTGAAATTTTCAAAAATTCTGAAAATTGCCTGAAAACGACGAAATATCAAGGACTCATCCGGCAAATCGCTCTGGAACTGAAATCGGAATGCTCACTGACATTTCCCGTATCTAAAAGTCTGTTAAAAGACGGAAAAATGACTAAGTCCAAAGAAAAAATGTTTTCAACTTTTTTCAATTTTACCCCCGTGGGATATATATTCTACCCACACACATTTGGAACTCTCCTGGGGTACCCTCACACATATGATTCCCTCATTTAGTGGATATTGTCACTAAAAAGTGAAATTTTCAAAAATCCAGAAAATTGGCTGAAAATGACTAAACATCAAGGACTCATTGGGCGAATCGCTCTGGAACTGAAAATGGAACGCTGACTGACATTTGACCTATCTGAAAGTCTGATAAACGCCGGAAAAATGACTAAGTCCAAAAAAAAATTTTTTTCAACTTTTTCAATTTTACCCCCGTGGGATATATATTCTACCCACACACATTTGGAACTCTCCTGGGGTAACCTCACACATATTATTCCCTCATTTGATGGATATTTTCACAAAAAAGTGAAATTTTCAAAAATTCAGAAAATTGCCTGAAAACGACGAAATATCAAGGACTCATCTGGCAAATCGGTCTGGAACTGAAATCAGAACGCTCACTGACATTTCCCCTATCTGAAAGTCTGATAAACGCCGGAAAAATGACTAAGACCAAAAAAAAATTTTTTTTCAATTTTACTCCCGTGGGATATATATTATACCCACACACATTTGGAACTCTCCTGGGGTACCCTCACACATATTATTCCCTCATTTAGTGGATATTGTCACAAAAAAGTGAAATTTTCAAAAATCCAGAAAATTGGCTGAAAACGACTAAATATCAAGGACTCATTGTGCGAATCGCTCTGGAACTGAAATTGGAACGCTCACTGACATTTCCCCTATCTGAAAGTTTGATAAACGCCGGAAAAATGACTAAGACCAAAAAAAAATTTTTTTCAACTTTTTTCAATTTTACCCCCGTGGGATATATATTCTACCCACACACATTTGGAACTCTCCTGGGGTACCCTCACACATATTATTCCCTCATTTAGTGGATATTTTCACAAAAAAGTGAAATTTTCAAAAATCCAGAAAATTGGCTGAAAACGACTAAATATAGAGGACTCATTGTGCGAATCGCTCTGGAACTGAAATTGGAACACTCACTGACATTTCCCCTATCTGAAAGTTTGATAAACGCCGGAAAAATGACTAAGACCAAAAAAAAATTTTTTTCAACTTTTTTCAATTTTACCCCCGTGGGATATATATTCTACCCACACACATTTGGAACTCTCCTGGGGTACCCTCACACATATTATTCCCTCATTTAGTGGATATTTTCACAAAAAAGTGAAATTTCCAAAATCCAGAAAATTGGCTGAAAACGACTAAATATCAAGGACTCATTGGGCGAATCGCTCTGGAACTGAAATCGGAATGCTCACTGACATTTCCCCTATCTGAAAGTTTGATAAACGCCGGAAAAATGACTATGACTAAAAAAAATTTTTTTAAACTTTTTTCAGTTTTACCCCCGTGGGATATATATTCTACCCACACACAGTTGGAACTCTCCTGGGGTACCCTCACACATATTATTCCCTCATTTAGTGGATATTGTCACAAAAAAGTGAAATTTTCAAAAATCCTGAAAATTGGCTGAAAAAGACTAAATATCAAGGACTCATTGGGCGAATCGCTCTGGAACTGAAATCGGAACGCTCACTGACATTTCCCCTATCTGAAAGTTTGATAAACGCCGGAAAAATGACTAAGTCCAAAAAAAAATTGTTTTCAACTTTTTTCATTTTTATCCCCGTGGGATATATATTCTACCCAAACACATTTGGAATTCTCCTGGGGTACCCTCACACATATTATTCCCTCATTTAGTGGATATTTTCACAAAAAAGTGAAATTTTCAAAAATCCAGAAAATTGGCTGAAAACGACTAAATATCAAGGACTCATTGGGCGAATCGCTCTGGAACTGAAATCGGAACGCTCACTGACATTTGATCTATCTGAAAATCTGATAAACGCCGGAAAAATGACTAAGACCAAAAAAAAATTTTTTTTCAATTTTACTCCCGTGGGATATATATTATACCCACACACATTTGGAACTCTCCTGGGGTACCCTCACACATATTATTCCCTCATTTAGTGGATATTGTCACAAAAAAGTGAAATTTTCAAAAATCCAGAAAATTGGCTGAAAACGACTAAATATCAAGGACTCATTGTGCGAATCGCTCTGGAACTGAAATTGGAACGCTCACTGACATTTCCCCTATCTGAAAGTTTGATAAACGCCGGAAAAATGACTAAGACCAAAAAAAAATTTTTTTCAACTTTTTTCAATTTTACCCCCGTGGGATATATATTCTACCCACACACATTTGGAACTCTCCTGGGGTGCCCTCACACATATTATTCCCTCATTTAGTGGATATTTTCACAAAAAAGTGAAATTTTCAAAAATCCAGAAAATTGGCTGAAAACGACTAAATATCAAGGACTCATTGTGCGAATCGCTCTGGAACTGAAATTGGAACGCTCACTGACATTTCCCCTATCTGAAAGTTTGATAAACGCCGGAAAAATGACTAAGACCAAAAAAAAATTTTTTTCAACTTTTTTCAATTTTACCCCCGTGGGATATATATTCTACCCACACACATTTGGAACTCTCCTGGGGTACCCTCACACATATTATTCCCTCATTTAGTGGATATTTTCACAAAAAAGTGAAATTTTCAAAAATCCAGAAAATTGGCTGAAAACGACTAAATATCAAGGACTCATTGTGCGAATCGCTCTGGAACTGAAATTGGAACGCTCACTGACATTTCCCCTATCTGAAAGTTTGATAAACGCCGGAAAAATGACTAAGACCAAAAAAAAATTTTTTTCAACTTTTTTCAATTTTACCCCCGTGGGATATATATTCTACCCACACACATTTGGAACTCTCCTGGGGTACCCTCACACATATTATTCCCTCATTTAGTGGATATTTTCACAAAAAAGTGAAATTTTCAAAAATCCAGAAAATTGGCTGAAAACGACTAAATATCAAGGACTCATTGTGCGAATCGCTCTGGAACTGAAATTGGAACACTCACTGACATTTCCCCTATCTGAAAGTTTGATAAACGAGGGAAAAATGACTAAGACCAAAAAAAAATTTTTTTCAACTTTTTTCAATTTTACCCCCGTGGGATATATAGATATATATTCTACCCACACACATTTGGAACTCTCCTGGGGTACCCTCACACATATTATTCCCTCATTTAGTGGATATTTTCACAAAAAAGTGAAATTTTCAAAAATCCAGAAAATTGGCTGAAAACGACTAAATATCAAGGAGTCATTGGGCGAATCGCTCTAGAACTGAAATCGGAACGCTCACTGACATTTCCTCTATCTGAAAGTTTGATAAACGCCAGAAAAATCACTAAGTCCAGAAAAAAAAATGTTTTCAACTTTTTTCAATTTTACCCCCGTGGGATATATATTCTACCCACACACATTTGGAACTCTCCTGGGGAACCCTCACACATATTATTCCCTCATTTAGTGGATATTTTCACAAAAAAGTGAAATTTTCAAAAATCCAAAATATTGGCTGAAAACGTCTAAATATCAAGGACTCATCGGGCGAATCGCTCTGGTACTGAAATCGGAATGCTCACTGACATTTGCCCTATCTGAAAGTCTGATAAACGCAGGAAAAATGACTAAATCCCCAAAAAAAAATTTTTCAACTTTTTTCAATTTTACCCCCGAGGGATATATATTCTACCCACACACATTTGGAACTCTCCTGGGGTACACTCACACATATTATTCCCTCATTTAGTGGATATTTTCACAAAACAGTGAAATTTTCAAAAATCCAAAATATTGGCTGAAAACGACTAAATATCAAGGAGTCATTGGGCGAATCGCTCTGGAACTGAAATCGGAACGCTCACTGACATTTGCCCTATCTGAAAGTCTGATAAACGGCGGAAAAATGACTAAGTCCCAAAAAAATATGTTTTCAACTTTTTTCAATTTTACCCCCGTGGGATATATATTCTACCCACACACATTTGGAACTCTCCTGGGGTACCCTCACACATATTATTCCCTCATTTAGAAGATATTTTCAAAAAAAAGTGAAATTTTCAAAAATCCAGAAAATTGGCTGAAAACGACTAAACATCAAGGAGTCATTGGGCGAATCGCTCTGGAACTGAAATGAGAATGCTCACTGACATTTTCCCTATCTGAAAGTTTGATAAACGCCGGAAAAATGACTAAGTCCAAAAAAAAATTTTTTTCAACTTTTTTCAATTTTACCCCCGTGGAATATATATATTCTACCCGCACACATTTGGAACTCTCCTGGGGTACCCTCACACATATTATTCCCTCATTTAGTGGATATTTTCACAAAAAAAGTGAAATTTTCAGAAATTCAGAAAATTGTTTGAAAACGACTAAAAATCAAGGACTCATTGGGCGAATCGCTCTGGAACTGAAATCGGAACGCTCACTGACATTTGCCCTATCTGAAAGTCTGATAAATGCCGGAAAAATGACTAAGTCCAAAAATAAATTTTTTTCAACTTTTTTCAATTTTACCCCCGTGGGATATATATTCTACCCACACACATTTGGAACTCTCCTGGGGTACCCTCACACATATTATTCCCTCATTTAGTGGATATTTTCACAAAAAAGTGAAATTTTCAAAAATCCAGAAAATTGGCTGAAAACGACTAAATATCAAGGAGTCATTGGGCGAATCGCTCTAGAACTGAAATCGGAACGCTCACTGACATTTCCTCTATCTGAAAGTTTGATAAACGCCGGAAAAATCACTAAGTCCAGAAAAAAAAATGTTTTCAACTTTTTTCAATTTTACCCCCGTGGGATATATATTCTACCCACACACATTTGGAACTCTCCTGGGGAACCCTCACACATATTATTCCCTCATTTAGTGGATATTTTCACAAAAAAGTGAAATTTTCAAAAATCCAAAAAATTGGCTGAAAACGACTAAATATCAAGGACTCATTGGGCGAATCGCTCTGGAACTGAAATCGGAACGCTCACTGACATTTGCCCTATCTGAAAGTCTGATAAACGCCGGAAAAATGACTAAGTCCAAAAAAAAATTTTTTTCAACTTTTTTCAATTTTACCCCGTGGGATATATATTCTACCCACACACATTTGGAACTCTCCTGGGGTACAGTCACACATATTATTCCTTCATTTAGTGGATATTTTCACAAAAAAGTGAAATTTTCAAAAATCCAGAAAATTGGCTGAAAACGACTAAATATCAAGGAGTCATTGGGCGAATTGCTCTGAAATTGAAATCGGAATGCTCACTGACATTTGCCCTGTCTGAAAGTCTGAGAAACGCCGGAAAAATGACTAAATCCAAAAAAAAATTTTTTTCAACTTTTTTCATTTTAACCCCCGTGGGATATATATTCTACCCACACGCATTTGGAACTCTCCTTGGGTACCCTAACACATATTATTCCCTCCTTTAGTGGATATTTTCACAAAAAAGTGAAATTTTCAAAAATCCAAAATATTTGCTGAAAACGACTAAATATCAAGGACTCATTGGGCGAATCGCTCTAGAACTGAAATCGGAATGCTAACTGACATTTCCCCTATCTGAAAGTCTGATAAACGCCTGAAAAATGACTAAGTCGAAAAAAAAAATGTTTTCAACTTTTTTCAATTTTTACCCCCGTGGGTTATGTATTCTACCCACACACAATTGGAAGTCTCCTGGGGTACCCTCACACATATTATTCCCTCATTTAGTGGATATTTTTACAAAAAAGTAAAATTTTCAAAAATCGAAAATATTGGCTGAAAACGACTAAATATTAATGACTCATTGGGCGAATCGCTCTGGAACTGAAATGGGAGTGCTCACTGACATTTCCCCTATCTGAAAGTCTGATAAGCGCCGGAAAAATGACTAAGTCCAAAAAAAAATTTTTTCAACTTTTTTCAATTTTTACCCCCGTGGGTTATATATTCTACCCACACATATTTGGAACTCTCCTGGGGTACCCTCGCACATATTATTCCCTCATTTAGTGGATATTTTCACAAAAAAAGTGAAATTTTCAGAAATTCAGAAAATTGTTTGAAAACGACTAAAAATCAAGGACTCATTGGGCGAATCGCTCTGGAACTGAAATCGGAACGCTCACTGACATTTGCCCTATCTGAAAGTCTGATAAATGCCGGAAAAATGACTAAGTCCAAAAATAAATTTTTTTCAACTTTTTTCAATTTTACCCCCGTGGGATATATATTCTACCCACACACATTTGGAACTCTCCTGGGGTACCCTCACACATATTATTCCCTCATTTAGTGGATATTTTCACAAAAAAGTGAAATTTTCAAAAATCCAGAAAATTGGCTGAAAACGACTAAATATCAAGGAGTCATTGGGCGAATCGCTCTAGAACTGAAATCGGAACGCTCACTGACATTTCCTCTATCTGAAAGTTTGATAAACGCCGGAAAAATCACTAAGTCCAGAAAAAAAAATGTTTTCAACTTATTTCAATTTTACCCCCGTGGGATATATATTCTACCCACACACATTTGGAACTCTCCTGGGGAACCCTCACACATATTATTCCCTCATTTAGTGGATATTTTCACAAAAAAGTGAAATTTTCAAAAATCCAAAATATTGGCTGAAAACGTCTAAATATCAAGGACTCATCGGGCGAATCGCTCTGGTACTGAAATCGGAATGCTCACTGACATTTGCCCTATCTGAAAGTCTGATAAACGCAGGAAAAATGACTAAATCCCCAAAAAAAAATTTTTCAACTTTTTTCAATTTTACCCCCGAGGGATATATATTCTACCCACACACATTTGGAACTCTCCTGGGGTACACTCACACATATTATTCCCTCATTTAGTGGATATTTTCACAAAACAGTGAAATTTTCAAAAATCCAAAATATTGGCTGAAAACGACTAAATATCAAGGAGTCATTGGGCGAATCGCTCTGGAACTGAAATCGGAACGCTCACTGACATTTGCCCTATCTGAAAGTCTGATAAACGGCGGAAAAATGACTAAGTCCCAAAAAAACATTGTTTTCAACTTTTTTCAATTTTACCCCCGTGGGATATATATTCTACCCACACACATTTGGAACTCTCCTGGGGTACCCTCACACATATTATTCCCTCATTTAGAAGATATTTTCAAAAAAAAGTGAAATTTTCAAAAATCCAGAAAATTGGCTGAAAACGACTAAACATCAAGGAGTCATTGGGCGAATCGCTCTGGAACTGCAATGAGAATGCTCACTGACATTTTCCCTATCTGAAAGTTTGATAAACGCCGGAAAAATGACTAAGTCCAAAAAAAAATTTTTTTCAACTTTTTTCAATTTTACCCCCGTGGAATATATATATTCTACCCGCACACATTTGGAACTCTCCTGGGGTACCCTCACACATATTATTCCCTCATTTAGTGGATATTTTCACAAAAAAAGTGAAATTTTCAGAAATTCAGAAAATTGTTTGAAAACGACTAAAAATCAAGGACTCATTGGGCGAATCGCTCTGGAACTGAAATCGGAACGCTCACTGACATTTGCCCTATCTGAAAGTCTGATAAATGCCGGAAAAATGACTAAGTCCAAAAATAAATTTTTTTCAACTTTTTTCAATTTTACCCCCGTGGGATATATATTCTACCCACACACATTTGGAACTCTCCTGGGGAACCCTCACACATATTATTCCCTCATTTAGTGGATATTTTCACAAAAAAGTGAAATTTTCAAAAATCCAGAAAATTGGCTGAAAACGACTAAATATCAAGGAGTCATTGGGCGAATTGCTCTGAAATTGAAATCGGAATGCTCACTGACATTTGCCCTGTCTGAAAGTCTGAGAAACGCCGGAAAAATGACTAAATCCAAAAAAAAATTTTTTTCAACTTTTTTCATTTTAACCCCCGTGGGATATATATTCTACCCACACGCATTTGGAACTCTCCTTGGGTACCCTAACACATATTATTCCCTCCTTTAGTGGATATTTTCACAAAAAAGTGAAATTTTCAAAAATCCAAAATATTTGCTGAAAACGACTAAATATCAAGGACTCATTGGGCGAATCGCTCTAGAACTGAAATCGGAATGCTAACTGACATTTCCCCTATCTGAAAGTCTGATAAACGCCTGAAAAATGACTAAGTCGAAAAAAAAAATGTTTTCAACTTTTTTCAATTTTTACCCCCGTGGGTTATGTATTCTACCCACACACAATTGGAAGTCTCCTGGGGTACCCTCACACATATTATTCCCTCATTTAGTGGATATTTTTACAAAAAAGTAAAATTTTCAAAAATCGAAAATATTGGCTGAAAACGACTAAATATTAATGACTCATTGGGCGAATCGCTCTGGAACTGAAATGGGAGTGCTCACTGACATTTCCCCTATCTGAAAGTCTGATAAGCGCCGGAAAAATGACTAAGTCCAAAAAAAAATTTTTTCAACTTTTTTCAATTTTTACCCCCGTGGGTTATATATTCTACCCACACATATTTGGAACTCTCCTGGGGTACCCTCGCACATATTATTCCCTCATTTAGTGGATATTTTCACAAAAAATTGAAATTTTCAAAAATCCAAAATATTTGCTGAAAATGACTAAATATCAAGGACTCATTAGCCGAATTGCTCTGGAACTGAAATCGGAATGCTCACTGACTTTTCCCCTATCTGAAAGTCTGATAAATACCAGAAAAATGACTAAGACCAAAAAAAAAATTTTTTTCAACTTTTTTAAATTTTACCCCCGTGGGATATATATTCTACCCACACACATTTAGAACTCTCCTGGGGTACGCTCACACATATTATTCCCTCATTTAGTGGATATTTTCACAAAAAAGTGAAATTTTCAAAAATCCAGAAAATTGGCTGAAAACGACTAAATATCAAGGAGTCATTGGGCGAATTGCTCTGAAATTGAAATCGGAACGCTCACTGACATTTCCCCTATCTGAAAGTCTGAGAAACGCCGGAAAAATGACTAAATCCAAAAAAAAATTTTTTTCAACTTTTTTCATTTTAACCCCCTTGGGATATATATTCTACCCACACGCATTTGGAACTCTCCTTGGGTACCCTAACACATATTATTCCCTCCTTTAGTGGATATTTTCACAAAAAAGTGAAATTTTCAAAAATCCAAAATATTTGCTGAAAACGACTAAATATCAAGGACTCATTGGGCGAATCGCTATAGAACTGAAATCGGAATGCTAACTGACATTTCCCCTATCTGAAAGTCTGATAAACGCCTGAAAAATGACTAAGTCGAAAAAAAAAATGTTTTCAACTTTTTTCAATTTTACCCCCGTGGGTTATGTATTCTACCCACACACAATTGGAAGTCTCCTGGGGTACCCTCACACATATTATTCCCTCATTTAGTGGATATTTTTACAAAAAAGTAGAATTTTCAAAAATCGAAAATATTGGCTGAAAACGACTAAATATCAATGACTCATTGGGCGAATCGCTCTGGAACTGAAATCGGAGTGCTCACTGACATTTGCCCTGTCTGAAAGTCTGAGAAACGTCGGAAAAATGACTAAATCCCCAAAAAAAATTTTTTCAACTTTTTTCAATTTAACCCCCGTGGGATATATATTCTAGCCACACGCATTTGGAACTCTCCTTGGGTACCCTAACACATATTATTCCCTCATTTAGTAGATATTTTCACAAAAAAGTGAAATTTTCAAAAATCCAGAAAATTGGCTAAAAACGACTAATTATCAAGGACTCATTGGGCGAATCACTCTGGAACTGAAATTGGAACGCTCACTGACATTTGCCCTATCTGAAAGTCTGATAAACGCTGGAAAAATAACTAAGTCCAAAAAAAAATTTTTTCAACTCTTTTCAATTTTACCCCCGTGGGTTATATATTCTACCCACACACATTTGGAACTCTCCTGGGGCACCCTCACACATATTATTCCCTCATTTAGTGGATATTTTCACAAAAGGTGAAATTTTCAAAAATCCAAAATATTGGCTGAAAACGACTACATATCAAGGAGTCATTGGGCGAATCGCTCTGGAACTGAAATCGGAACGCTCACTGACATTTCCCCTATCTGAAAGTCTGATAAACGCAGGAAAAATGACTAAGTCCAAAGAAAAATTTTTTCAACTTTTTTCAATTTTACCCCCTTGGGATATATATTCTACCCCCACACATTTGGAACTCTCCTGGGGTACCCTCACACATATTATTCCCTCATTTAGTGGATATTGTCACAAAAAAGTGAAATTTTCAAAAATCCAGAAAATTGGCTGAAAACGACTAAATATCAAGGAGTCATTGGGCGAATCACTCTGGAACTGAAATCGGAACGCTCACTGACATTTCCCCTATCTGAAAGTCTGATAAACGCCAGAAAAATGACTAAATCCAAAAAAAAAAATTTTTCAACTTTTTTCAATTTTACCCCCGTGTGATATATATTCTACCCCCACACATTTGGAACTCTCCTGGGGTACCCTCACACATATTATTCCCTCATTTAGTGAATATTTTCACAAAAAAGTGAAATTTTCAACAATCGAGAAAATTGGCTGAAAACGACTAAATGTCAAGAACTCATTTTGGCGAATCGCTCTGGAAGTGAAATCGGAACGCTCACTGACATTTCCCCTATCTGAAAGTCTGATAATCGCTGGAAAAATGACTAAATACCAAAAAAAAATTTTTTCAACTTTTTTCAATTTTAACCCCTTGGGATATATATTCTACCCACACACATTTGGAACTCTCCTGGGGTACCCTCACACATATTATTCCCTCATTTAGTGGATATTTTCACAAAAAAGTGAAATTTTCAAAAATCCAAAATATTGGCTGAAAACGACTAAATATCAAGGAGTCATTGGGCGAATCGCTCTTGAACTGAAATCGGTACGCTCACTGACATTTCCCCTATCTGAAAGTTTGATAAACGCCGGAAAAATGACTAAGTCCAAAAAAAAAAATGTTTTCAACTTTTTTCAATTTTACCCCCGTGGGATATATATTCTACCCACACACATTTGGAACTCTCCTGGGGTACCCTCACACATATTATTCCCTCATTTAGTGGATATTTTCACAAAAAAGTGAAATTTTCAAAAATCCAGAAAATTGGCTGAAAACGACTAAATATCAAGGACTCATTGGGCGAATCGCTCTTGAACTGAAATCTGAACGCTCACTGACATTTCCCCTATCTGAAAGTTTGATAAACGCCGGAAAAATGACTAAGTCCAAAAAAAAAAATGTTTTCAACTTTTTTCAATTTTACCCCCGTGGGATATATATTCTACCCACACACATTTGGAACTCTCCTGGGGTACCGTCACACACAATATTCCCTCATTTAGTGGATATTGTCACAAAAAAGTGAAATTTTCAAAAATCCAGAAAATTGGCTGAAAACGACTAAATATCAAGGACTCATTGGGCGAATCGCTCTGGAACTGAAATCGGAACGCTCACTGACATTTCCCCATCTGAAAGTCTGATAAACGCCGGAAAAATGACTAAATTCCAAAAAAAAATTTTTTCAACTTTTTTCAATTTTACCCCCGTGGGATATATTCTACCCACACACATTTGGAACTCTCCTGGGGTACCCTCACACATATTATTCCCTCATTTAGTGGATATTTTCACAAAAAAGTGAAATTTTCAAAAATCCAGAAAATTGGCTGAAAACGACTAAATATCAAGGAGTCATTGGGCGAATCGCTCTGGAACTGAAATCGGAATGCTCACTGACATTTCCCCTATCTGAAATGTTGATAAACGCCGGAAAAATGACTAAATCCAAAAAAAAAAATTTTTCAACTTTTTTCAATTTTACCCCCTTGGAATATATATTTTACCCCCACACATTTGAAACGCTCCTGGGGTACCCTCACACATATTATTCCCTCATTTAGTGGATATTTTCACAAAAAAGTGAAATTTTCAAAAATCCAAAATATTGGCTGAAAACTACTAAATATCAAGGACTCATCAGGCGAATCGCTCTGGAACTGAAATCGGAACGCTCACTGACATTTCCCCTATCTGAAAGTCTGATAAACGGCGGAAAAATGACTAAATTCCAAAAAAAAATTTTTTCAACTTTTTTCAATTTTAACCCCGTGGGATATATATTCTACCCACACACATTTGGAACTCTCCTGGGGTACCCTCACACATATTATTCCCTCATTTAGTTGATATTTTCACAAAAAAGTGAAATTTTCAAAAATCCAAAATATTGGCTGAAAACGACTAAATATCAAGGAGTCATTGGGCGAATCGCTCTGGAACTGAAATCGGAATGCTCACTGACATTTCCCCTATCTGAAAGTCTGATAAACGCCGGAAAAATGACTAAATTCCCAAAAAAAAATTTTTCAACTTTTTTCAATTTTACCCCCGTGGGATATATATTCTACCCACACACATTTGGAACTCTCCTGGGGTACCCTCACACATATTATTCCCTCATTTAGTGGATATTTTCACAAAAAAGTGAAATTTTCAGAAATTCAGAAAATTGTTTGAAAACGACTAAATATCAAGGAGTCATTGGGCGAATCGCTCTGGAACTGAAATCCGAATGCTCACTGACATTTCCCCTATTTGAAAGTCTGATAAACGCCGGAAAAATGACTAAATTCCCCCAAAAAAATTTTTCAGCTTTTTTCAGTTTTACCCCCGTGGGATATATATTCTACCCACACACATTTGGAACTCTCCTGGGGTACCCTCACACATATTATTCCCTCATTTAGTGGATATTTTCACAAAAAAGTGAAATTTTCAAAAATCCAGAAAATTGGCTGAAAACGACTAAATATCAAGGAGTCATTGGGCGAATCGCTCTTTAACTGAAATCGGAACGCTCACTGACATTTCCCCTATCTGAAAGTCTGATAAACGCCGGAAAAATGACTAAATTCCAAAAAAAAATTTTTTCAACTTTTTTCAATTTTACCCCCGTGGGATATATATTCTACCCACACACATTTGGAACTCTCCTGGGGTACCCTCACACATATTATTCCCTCATTTAGTTGATATTTTCACAAAAAAGTGAAATTTTCAAAAATCCAAAATATTGGCTGAAAACGACTAAATATCAAGTTCACGTTTACTGGATAAGTTCTGTCAGTCACAGTGCCACGTAGTTCACTCACGTTTACTGAACACGTTCTGTCAGTTACAGTGCCACGTAGTTCAGACACGTTTACTGAATAAGTTCTGTCAGTCACAGTGCCACGTAGTTCACTCACGTTTACTGAACAAGTTCTGTCGGTCACAGTGCCACGTAGTTCACTCACGTTTACTGGATACGTTTTGTCAGATTGGGCGAATCGCTCTGGAACTGAAATCAGAATGCTCACTGACATTTCCCCTATCTGAAAGTCTGATAAACGCCGGAAAAATGACTAAATTCCCCCCAAAAATTTTTTCAACTTTTTTCAATTTTACCCCCGTGGGATATATATTCTACCCACACACATTTGGAACTCTCCTGGGGTACCCTCACACATATTATTCCCTCATTTAGTGGATATTTTCACAAAAAAGTGAAATTTTCAAAAATTCAGAAAATTGGCTGAAAACGACTAAATATCAAGGAGTCATTGGGCGAATCGCTCTGGAACTGAAATCGGAACGCTCACTGACATTTGCCCTATCTGAAAGTCTGATAAACGGCGGAAAAATGACTAAGTCCCAAAAAAAAATTTTTTCAACTTTTTTCAATTTTACCCCCGTGGGATATATATTCTACCCACACACATTTGGAACTCTCCTGGGGTACCCTCACACATATTATTCCCTCATTTAGTGGATATTTTCACAAAAAAGTGAAATTTTCAAAAATCCAGAAAATTGGCTGAAAACGACTAAATATCAAGGAGTCATAGGGCGAATCGCTCTAGAACTGAAATCGGAACGCTCACTGACATTTCCTCTATCTGAAAGTTTGATAAACGCCGGAAAAATCACTAAGTCCAGAAAAAAAAATGTTTTCAACTTTTTTCAATTTTACCCCCGTGGGATATATATTCTACCCACACACATTTGGAACTCTCCTGGGGAACCCTCACACATATTATTCCCTCATTTAGTGGATATTTTCACAAAAAAGTGAAATTTTCAAAAATCCAAAAAATTGGCTGAAAACGACTAAATATCAAGGACTCATTGGGCGAATCGCTCTGGAACTGAAATCGGAACGCTCACTGACATTTGCCCTATCTGAAAGTCTGATAAACGCCGAAAAAATGACTAAGTCCAAAAAAAAAATTTTTTCAACTTTTTTCAATTTTACCCCGTGGGATATATATTCTACCCACACACATTTGGAACTCTCCTGGGGTACAGTCACACATATTATTCCTTCATTTAGTGGATATTTTCACAAAAAAGTGAAATTTTCAAAAATCCAGAAAATTGGCTGAAAACGACTAAATATCAAGGACTCAATGTGCAAATCGCTCTTGAACTGAAATCGGAACCCTCACTGACATTTCCCCTATCTGAAAGTTTGATAAACGCCGGAAAAATGACTAAGTCCAAAAAAAAATTTTTTTCAACTTTTTTCAATTTTACCCCCGTGGGATATATATTCTACCCACACACATTTGGAACTCTCCTGGGGTACCATCACACATATTATTCCCTCATTTAGTGGATATTTTCACAAAAAAGTGAAATTTTCAAAAATCCAGAAAATTGGCTGAAAACGACTAAATATCAAGGAGTCATTGGGCGAATTGCTCTGAAATTGAAATCGGAACGCTCACTGACATTTCCCCTATCTGAAAGTCTGATAAACGCCAGAAAAATGACTAAGTCAAAAAAAAAAATTTTTCAACTTTTTTCAATTTTACCCCCGTGGGTTATATATTCTACCCACACGCATTTGGAACTCTCCTGGGGTACCCTCACACATATTATTCCCTCATTTAGTGGATATTTTCACAAAAAAGTGAAATTTTCAAAAATCCAAAATATTTGCTGAAAACGACTAAATATCAAAGACTCATTGGGCGAATCGCTCTAGAACTGAAATCGGAATGCTAACTGACATTTCCCCTATCTGAAAGTCTGATAAACGCCTGAAAAATGACTAAGTCGAAAAAAAAAATGTTTTCAACTTTTTTCAATTTTTACCCCCGTGGGTTATGTATTCTACCCACACACAATTGGAAGTCTCCTGGGGTACCCTCACACATATTATTCCATCATTTAGTGGATATTTTTACAAAAAAGTAAAATTTTCAAAAATCGAAAATATTGGCTGAAAACGACTAAATATTAATGACTCATTGGGCGAATCGCTCTGGAACTGAAATGGGAGTGCTCACTGACATTTCCCCTATCTGAAAGTCTGATAAGCGCCGGAAAAATGACTAAGTCCAAAAAAAAATTTTTTTCAACTTTTTTCAATTTTACCCCCGTGGGATATATATTCTACCCACACACATTTGGAACTCTCCTGGGGTACCCTCACACATATTATTCCCTCATTTAGTGGATATTTTCACAAAAAAGTGAAATTTTCAAAAATCCAAAATATTTGCTGAAAACGACTAATTATCAAGGACTCATTGGGCGAATCACTCTGGAACTGAAATCGGAAAGCTCACTGACATTTCCCCTATCTGAAAGTCTGATAAACGCCGGAAAAATGACTAAGTCCAAAAAAAAATTTTTTTCAACTTTTTTCAATTTTACCCCCGTGGAATATATATATTCTACCCGCACACATTTGGAACTCTCCTGGGGTACCCTCACACATATTATTCCCTCATTTAGTGGATATTTTCACAAAAAAAGTGAAATTTTCAGAAATTCAGAAAATTGTTTGAAAACGACTAAAAATCAAGGACTCATTGGGCGAATCGCTCTGGAACTGAAATCGGAACGCTCACTGACATTTGCCCTATCTGAAAGTCTGATAAATGCCGGAAAAATGACTAAGTCCAAAAATAATTTTTTTTCAACTTTTTTCAATTTTACCCCCGTGGGATATATATTCTACCCACACACATTTGGAACTCTCCTGGGGTACCCTCACACATATTATTCCCTCATTTAGTGGATATTTTCACAAAAAAGTGAAATTTTCAAAAATCCAGAAAATTGGCTGAAAACGACTAAATATCAAGGAGTCATTGGGCGAATCGCTCTAGAACTGAAATCGGAACGCTCACTGACATTTCCTCTATCTGAAAGTTTGATAAACGCCGGAAAAATCACTAAGTCCAGAAAAAAAAATGTTTTCAACTTTTTTCAATTTTACCCCCGTGGGATATATATTCTACCCACACACATTTGGAACTCTCCTGGGGAACCCTCACACATATTATTCCCTCATTTAGTGGATATTTTCACAAAAAAGTGAAATTTTCAAAAATCCAAAATATTGGCTGAAAACGTCTAAATATCAAGGACTCATCGGGCGAATCGCTCTGGTACTGAAATCGGAATGCTCACTGACATTTGCCCTATCTGAAAGTCTGATAAACGCAGGAAAAATGACTAAATCCCCAAAAAAAAATTTTTCAACTTTTTTCAATTTTACCCCCGAGGGATATATATTCTACCCACACACATTTGGAACTCTCCTGGGGTACACTCACACATATTATTCCCTCATTTAGTGGATATTTTCACAAAACAGTGAAATTTTCAAAAATCCAAAATATTGGCTGAAAACGACTAAATATCAAGGAGTCATTGGGCGAATCGCTCTGGAACTGAAATCGGAACGCTCACTGACATTTGCCCTATCTGAAAGTCTGATAAACGGCGGAAAAATGACTAAGTCCCAAAAAAATATGTTTTCAACTTTTTTCAATTTTACCCCCGTGGGATATATATTCTACCCACACACATTTGGAACTCTCCTGGGGTACCCTCACACATATTATTCCCTCATTTAGAAGATATTTTCAAAAAAAAGTGAAATTTTCAAAAATCCAGAAAATTGGCTGAAAACGACTAAACATCAAGGAGTCATTGGGCGAATCGCTCTGGAACTGAAATGAGAATGCTCACTGACATTTTCCCTATCTGAAAGTTTGATAAACGCCGGAAAAATGACTAAGTCCAAAAAAAAATTTTTTTCAACTTTTTTCAATTTTACCCCCGTGGAATATATATATTCTACCCGCACACATTTGGAACTCTCCTGGGGTACCCTCACACATATTATTCCCTCATTTAGTGGATATTTTCACAAAAAAAGTGAAATTTTCAGAAATTCAGAAAATTGTTTGAAAACGACTAAAAATCAAGGACTCATTGGGCGAATCGCTCTGGAACTGAAATCGGAACGCTCACTGACATTTGCCCTATCTGAAAGTCTGATAAATGCCGGAAAAATGACTAAGTCCAAAAATAAATTTTTTTCAACTTTTTTCAATTTTACCCCCGTGGGATATATATTCTACCCACACACATTTGGAACTCTCCTGGGGTACCCTCACACATATTATTCCCTCATTTAGTGGATATTTTCACAAAAAAGTGAAATTTTCAAAAATCCAGAAAATTGGCTGAAAACGACTAAATATCAAGGAGTCATTGGGCGAATCGCTCTAGAACTGAAATCGGAACGCTCACTGACATTTCCTCTATCTGAAAGTTTGATAAACGCCGGAAAAATCACTAAGTCCAGAAAAAAAAATGTTTTCAACTTTTTTCAATTTTACCCCCGTGGGATATATATTCTACCCACACACATTTGGAACTCTCCTGGGGAACCCTCACACATATTATTCCCTCATTTAGTGGATATTTTCACAAAAAAGTGAAATTTTCAAAAATCCAAAAAATTGGCTGAAAACGACTAAATATCAAGGACTCATTGGGCGAATCGCTCTGGAACTGAAATCGGAACGCTCACTGACATTTGCCCTATCTGAAAGTCTGATAAACGCCGGAAAAATGACTAAGTCCAAAAAAAAATTTTTTTCAACTTTTTTCAATTTTACCCCGTGGGATATATATTCTACCCACACACATTTGGAACTCTCCTGGGGTACAGTCACACATATTATTCCTTCATTTAGTGGATATTTTCACAAAAAAGTGAAATTTTCAAAAATCCAGAAAATTGGCTGAAAACGACTAAATATCAAGGAGTCATTGGGCGAATTGCTCTGAAATTGAAATCGGAATGCTCACTGACATTTGCCCTGTCTGAAAGTCTGAGAAACGCCGGAAAAATGACTAAATCCAAAAAAAAATTTTTTTCAACTTTTTTCATTTTAACCCCCGTGGGATATATATTCTACCCACACGCATTTGGAACTCTCCTTGGGTACCCTAACACATATTATTCCCTCCTTTAGTGGATATTTTCACAAAAAAGTGAAATTTTCAAAAATCCAAAATATTTGCTGAAAACGACTAAATATCAAGGACTCATTGGGCGAATCGCTCTAGAACTGAAATCGGAATGCTAACTGACATTTCCCCTATCTGAAAGTCTGATAAACGCCTGAAAAATGACTAAGTCGAAAAAAAAAATGTTTTCAACTTTTTTCAATTTTTACCCCCGTGGGTTATGTATTCTACCCACACACAATTGGAAGTCTCCTGGGGTACCCTCACACATATTATTCCCTCATTTAGTGGATATTTTTACAAAAAAGTAAAATTTTCAAAAATCGAAAATATTGGCTGAAAACGACTAAATATTAATGACTCATTGGGCGAATCGCTCTGGAACTGAAATGGGAGTGCTCACTGACATTTCCCCTATCTGAAAGTCTGATAAGCGCCGGAAAAATGACTAAGTCCAAAAAAAAATTTTTTCAACTTTTTTCAATTTTTACCCCCGTGGGTTATATATTCTACCCACACATATTTGGAACTCTCCTGGGGTACCCTCGCACATATTATTCCCTCATTTAGTGGATATTTTCACAAAAAAAGTGAAATTTTCAGAAATTCAGAAAATTGTTTGAAAACGACTAAAAATCAAGGACTCATTGGGCGAATCGCTCTGGAACTGAAATCGGAACGCTCACTGACATTTGCCCTATCTGAAAGTCTGATAAATGCCGGAAAAATGACTAAGTCCAAAAATAAATTTTTTTCAACTTTTTTCAATTTTACCCCCGTGGGATATATATTCTACCCACACACATTTGGAACTCTCCTGGGGTACCCTCACACATATTATTCCCTCATTTAGTGGATATTTTCACAAAAAAGTGAAATTTTCAAAAATCCAGAAAATTGGCTGAAAACGACTAAATATCAAGGAGTCATTGGGCGAATCGCTCTAGAACTGAAATCGGAACGCTCACTGACATTTCCTCTATCTGAAAGTTTGATAAACGCCGGAAAAATCACTAAGTCCAGAAAAAAAAATGTTTTCAACTTATTTCAATTTTACCCCCGTGGGATATATATTCTACCCACACACATTTGGAACTCTCCTGGGGAACCCTCACACATATTATTCCCTCATTTAGTGGATATTTTCACAAAAAAGTGAAATTTTCAAAAATCCAAAATATTGGCTGAAAACGTCTAAATATCAAGGACTCATCGGGCGAATCGCTCTGGTACTGAAATCGGAATGCTCACTGACATTTGCCCTATCTGAAAGTCTGATAAACGCAGGAAAAATGACTAAATCCCCAAAAAAAAATGTTTCAACTTTTTTCAATTTTACCCCCGAGGGATATATATTCTACCCACACACATTTGGAACTCTCCTGGGGTACACTCACACATATTATTCCCTCATTTAGTGGATATTTTCACAAAACAGTGAAATTTTCAAAAATCCAAAATATTGGCTGAAAACGACTAAATATCAAGGAGTCATTGGGCGAATCGCTCTGGAACTGAAATCGGAACGCTCACTGACATTTGCCCTATCTGAAAGTCTGATAAACGGCGGAAAAATGACTAAGTCCCAAAAAAACATTGTTTTCAACTTTTTTCAATTTTACCCCCGTGGGATATATATTCTACCCACACACATTTGGAACTCTCCTGGGGTACCCTCACACATATTATTCCCTCATTTAGAAGATATTTTCAAAAAAAAGTGAAATTTTCAAAAATCCAGAAAATTGGCTGAAAACGACTAAACATCAAGGAGTCATTGGGCGAATCGCTCTGGAACTGAAATGAGAATGCTCACTGACATTTTCCCTATCTGAAAGTTTGATAAACGCCGGAAAAATGACTAAGTCCAAAAAAAAATTTTTTTCAACTTTTTTCAATTTTACCCCCGTGGAATATATATATTCTACCCGCACACATTTGGAACTCTCCTGGGGTACCCTCACACATATTATTCCCTCATTTAGTGGATATTTTCACAAAAAAAGTGAAATTTTCAGAAATTCAGAAAATTGTTTGAAAACGACTAAAAATCAAGGACTCATTGGGCGAATCGCTCTGGAACTGAAATCGGAACGCTCACTGACATTTGCCCTATCTGAAAGTCTGATAAATGCCGGAAAAATGACTAAGTCCAAAAATAAATTTTTTTCAACTTTTTTCAATTTTACCCCCGTGGGATATATATTCTACCCACACACATTTGGAACTCTCCTGGGGAACCCTCACACATATTATTCCCTCATTTAGTGGATATTTTCACAAAAAAGTGAAATTTTCAAAAATCCAGAAAATTGGCTGAAAACGACTAAATATCAAGGAGTCATTGGGCGAATTGCTCTGAAATTGAAATCGGAATGCTCACTGACATTTGCCCTGTCTGAAAGTCTGAGAAACGCCGGAAAAATGACTAAATCCAAAAAAAAATTTTTTTCAACTTTTTTCATTTTAACCCCCGTGGGATATATATTCTACCCACACGCATTTGGAACTCTCCTTGGGTACCCTAACACATATTATTCCCTCCTTTAGTGGATATTTTCACAAAAAAGTGAAATTTTCAAAAATCCAAAATATTTGCTGAAAACGACTAAATATCAAGGACTCATTGGGCGAATCGCTCTAGAACTGAAATCGGAATGCTAACTGACATTTCCCCTATCTGAAAGTCTGATAAACGCCTGAAAAATGACTAAGTCGAAAAAAAAAATGTTTTCAACTTTTTTCAATTTTTACCCCCGTGGGTTATGTATTCTACCCACACACAATTGGAAGTCTCCTGGGGTACCCTCACACATATTATTCCCTCATTTAGTGGATATTTTTACAAAAAAGTAAAATTTTCAAAAATCGAAAATATTGGCTGAAAACGACTAAATATTAATGACTCATTGGGCGAATCGCTCTGGAACTGAAATGGGAGTGCTCACTGACATTTCCCCTATCTGAAAGTCTGATAAGCGCCGGAAAAATGACTAAGTCCAAAAAAAAATTTTTTCAACTTTTTTCAATTTTTACCCCCGTGGGTTATATATTCTACCCACACATATTTGGAACTCTCCTGGGGTACCCTCGCACATATTATTCCCTCATTTAGTGGATATTTTCACAAAAAATTGAAATTTTCAAAAATCCAAAATATTTGCTGAAAATGACTAAATATCAAGGACTCATTAGCCGAATTGCTCTGGAACTGAAATCGGAATGCTCACTGACATTTCCCCTATCTGAAAGTCTGATAAACGCCGGAAAAATGACTAAGTCCAAAAAAAAAATTTCTTCAACTTTTTTCAATTTTACCCCCGTGGGTTATATATTCTACCTATACCACATTTGGAACTCTCCTGGGGTACCATCACACATATTATTCCCTCATTTAGTGGATATTTTCACAAAAAAGAGAAATGTTCAAAAATCCAGAAAATTGGCTGAAAACGACTAAATGTCAAGGACTCATTTTGGCGAATCGCTCTGGAAGTGAAATCGGAACGCTCACTGACATTTCCCCTATCTGAAAGTCTGATAAACGCTGGAAAAATGACTAAATACCAAAAAAAAATTTTTTCAACTTTTTTCAATTTTACCCCCTTGGGATATATATTCTACCCCCACACATTTGGAACTCTCCTGGGGTACCCTCACACATATTATTCCCTCATTTAGTGGATATTGTCACAAAAAAGTGAAATTTTCAAAAATCCAGAAAATTGGCTGAAAACGACTAAATATCAAGGAGTCATTGGGCGAATCACTCTGGAACTGAAATCGGAACGCTCACTGACATTTCCCCATCTGAAAGTCTGATAAACGCTGGAAAAATGACTAAATTCCAAAAAAAAATTTTTTCAACTTTTTTCAATTTTACCCCCGTGGGATATATTCTACCCACACACATTTGGAACTCTCCTGGGGTACCCTCACACATATTATTCCCTCATTTACTGGATATTTTCACAAAAAAGTGAAATTTTCAAAAATCCAGAAAATTGGCTGAAAACGACTAAATATCAAGGAGTCATTGGGCGAATCGCTCTGGAACTGAAATCGGAATGCTCACTGACATTTCCCCTATCTGAAATGTTGATAAACGCCGGAAAAATGACTAAATCCAAAAAAAAAAATTTTTTAACTTTTTTCAATTTTACCCCCTTGGAATATATATTCTACCCCCACACATTTGAAACGCTCCTGGGGTACCCTCACACATATTATTCCCTCATTTAGTGGATATTTTCACAAAAAAGTGAAATTTTCAAAAATCCAAAATATTGGCTGAAAACGACTAAATATCAAGGACTCATCGGGCGAATCGCTCTGGAACTGAAATCGGAATGCTCACTGACATTTGCTCTATCTGAAAGTCTGATAAACGCTGGAAAAATGACTAAATCCCCCCAAAACAATTTTTCAACTTTTTTCAGTTTTACCCCTGTGGGATATATATTCTACCCACACACATTTGGAACTCTCCTGGGGTACCCTCACACATATTATTCCCTCATTTAGTTGATATTTTCACAAAAAAGTGAAATTTTCAAAAATCCAAAATATTGGCTGAAAACGACTAAATATCAAGGAGTCATTGGGCGAATCGCTCTGGAACTGAAATCGGAATGCTCACTGACATTTCCCCTATTTGAAAGTCTGATAAACGCAGGAAAAATGACTAAATTCCCCAAAAAAAAATTTTCAGCTTTTTTCAGTTTTACCCCCGTGGGATATATATTCTACCCACACACATTTGGAACTCTCCTGGGGTACCCTCACACATATTATTCCCTCATTTAGTGGATATTTTCACAAAAAAGTGAAATTTTCAAAAATCCAGAAAATTGGCTGAAAACGACTAAATATCAAGTTCACGTTTACTGGATAAGTTCTGTCAGTCACAGTGCCACGTAGTTCACTCACGTTTACTGAACATGTTCTGTCAGTTACAGTGCCACGTAGTTCAGACACGTTTACTGAATAAGTTCTGTCAGTCACAGTGCCACGTAGTTCACTCACGTTTACTGAACAAGTTCTGTCGGTCACAGTGCCACGTAGTTCACTCACATTTACTGGATACGTTTTGTCAGATTGGGCGAATCGCTCTGGAACTGAAATCAGAATGCTCACTGACATTTCCCCTATCTGAAAGTCTGATAAACGCCGGAAAAATGACTAAATTCCCCAAAAAAATTTTTTTAAACTTTTTTCAATTTTACCCCCGTGGGATATATATTCTACCCACACACATTTGGAACTCTCCTGGGGTACCCTCACACATATTATTCCCTCATTTAATGGATATTTTCACAAAAAAGTGAAATTTTCAAAAATCCAAAATATTGGCTGAAAACGTCTAAATATCAAGGACTCATCGGGCGAATCGCTCTGGTACTGAAATCGGAATGCTCACTGACATTTGCCCTATCTGAAAGTCTGATAAACGCAGGAAAAATGACTAAATCCCCAAAAAAAAATTTTTCAACTTTTTTCAATTTTACCCCCGAGGAATATATATTCTACCCACACACATTTGGAACTCTGATGGGGTACCCTCACACATATTATTCCCTCATTTAGTGGATATTTTCACAAAACAGTGAAATTTTCAAAAATCCAAAATATTGGCTGAAAACGACTAAATATCAAGGAGTCATTGGGCGAATCGCTCTGGAACTGAAATCGGAACGCTCACTGACATTTGCCCTATCTGAAAGTCTGATAAACGGCGGAAAAATGACTAAGTCCCAAAAAAAAATGTTTTCAACTTTTTTCAATTTTACCCCCGTGGGATATATATTCTACCCACACACATTTGGAACTCTCCTGGGGTACCCTCACACATATTATTCCCTCATTTAGTGGATATTTTCACAAAAAAGTGAAATTTTCAAAAATCCAGAAAATTGGCTGAAAACGACTAAATATCAAGGAGTCATTGGGCGAATCGCTCTAGAACTGAAATCGGAACGCTCACTGACATTTCCTCTATCTGAAAGTTTGATAAACGCCGGAAAAATCACTAAGTCCAAAAAAAAATTTTTTTCAACTTTTTTCAATTTTACCCCGTGGGATATATATTCTACCCACACACATTTGGAACTCTCGTGGGGTACCCTCACACATATTATTCTCTCATTTAGTGGATATTTTCACAAAAAAGTGAAATTTTCAAAAATTCAGAAGATTGGCTGAAAACGACTAAATATCAAGGACTCATTGGGCGAATCGCTCTGGAACTGAAATCGGAATGCTCACTGACATTTCCCCTATTTGAAAGTCTGATAAACGCAGGAAAAATGACTAAATTCCCCAAAAAAAAATTTTCAGCTTTTTTCAGTTTTACCCCCGTGGGATATATATTCTACCCACACACATTTGGAACTCTCCTGGGGTACCCTCACACATATTATTCCCTCATTTAGTGGATATTTTCACAAAAAAGTGAAATTTTCAAAAATCCAGAAAATTGGCTGAAAACGACTAAATATCAAGTTCACGTTTACTGGATAAGTTCTGTCAGTCACAGTGCCACGTAGTTCACTCACGTTTACTGAACATGTTCTGTCAGTTACAGTGCCACGTAGTTCAGACACGTTTACTGAATAAGTTCTGTCAGTCACAGTGCCACGTAGTTCACTCACGTTTACTGAACAAGTTCTGTCGGTCACAGTGCCACGTAGTTCACTCACATTTACTGGATACGTTTTGTCAGATTGGGCGAATCGCTCTGGAACTGAAATCAGAATGCTCACTGACATTTCCCCTATCTGAAAGTCTGATAAACGCCGGAAAAATGACTAAATTCCCCAAAAAAATTTTTTTAAACTTTTTTCAATTTTACCCCCGTGGGATATATATTCTACCCACACACATTTGGAACTCTCCTGGGGTACCCTCACACATATTATTCCCTCATTTAATGGATATTTTCACAAAAAAGTGAAATTTTCAAAAATCCAAAATATTGGCTGAAAACGTCTAAATATCAAGGACTCATCGGGCGAATCGCTCTGGTACTGAAATCGGAATGCTCACTGACATTTGCCCTATCTGAAAGTCTGATAAACGCAGGAAAAATGACTAAATCCCCAAAAAAAAATTTTTCAACTTTTTTCAATTTTACCCCCGAGGAATATATATTCTACCCACACACATTTGGAACTCTCCTGGGGTACCCTCACACATATTATTCCCTCATTTAGTGGATATTTTCACAAAACAGTGAAATTTTCAAAAATCCAAAATATTGGCTGAAAACGACTAAATATCAAGGAGTCATTGGGCGAATCGCTCTGGAACTGAAATCGGAACGCTCACTGACATTTGCCCTATCTGAAAGTCTGATAAACGGCGGAAAAATGACTAAGTCCCAAAAAAAAATGTTTTCAACTTTTTTCAATTTTACCCCCGTGGGATATATATTCTACCCACACACATTTGGAACTCTCCTGGGGTACCCTCACACATATTATTCCCTCATTTAGTGGATATTTTCACAAAAAAGTGAAATTTTCAAAAATCCAGAAAATTGGCTGAAAACGACTAAATATCAAGGAGTCATTGGGCGAATCGCTCTAGAACTGAAATCGGAACGCTCACTGACATTTCCTCTATCTGAAAGTTTGATAAACGCCGGAAAAATCACTAAGTCCAAAAAAAAATTTTTTTCAACTTTTTTCAATTTTACCCCGTGGGATATATATTCTACCCACACACATTTGGAACTCTCGTGGGGTACCCTCACACATATTATTCTCTCATTTAGTGGATATTTTCACAAAAAAGTGAAATTTTCAAAAATTCAGAAGATTGGCTGAAAACGACTAAATATCAAGGACTCATTGGGCGAAGCGCTCTGGAACTGAAATCGGAACGCTCACTGACATTTCCCCTATCTGAAAGTCTGATAAACGGCGGAAAAATGACTAAGTCCCAAAAAAAAATGTTTTCAACTTTTTTCAATTTTACCCCCGTGGGATATATATTCTACCCACACACATTTGAAACTCTCCTGGGGTACCCTCACACATATTATTCCCTCATTTAGTGGATATTTTCACAAAAAAGTGAAATTTTCAAAAATCCAGAAAATTGGCTGAAAACGACTAAATATCAAGGACTCATTGGGCGAATCGCTCTGGAACTGAAATCGGAATGCTCACTGACATTTGCCCTATCTGAAAGTCTGATAAACGCCGGAAAAATGACTAAGTCCAAAAAAAAAATTTTTTCATCTTTTTTCAATTTTACCCCGTGGGATATATATTCTACCCACACACATTTGGAACTCTCCTGGGGTACCCTCACACATATTATTCCCTCATTTAGTGGATATTTTCACAAAAAAGTGAAATTTTCAAAAATCCAGAAAATTGGCTGAAAACGACTAAATATCAAGGACTCAATGGGCAAATTGCTCTTGAACTGAAATCGGAAAGCTCACTGACATTTCCCCTATCTGAAAGTTTGATAAACGCCGGAAAAATGACTAAGTCCCAAAAAAAATTTTTTTCAACTTTTTTCAATTTTACCCCCGTGGGATATATATTCTACCCACACACATTTGGAACTCTCCTGGGGTACCCTCACACATATTATTCTCTCATTTAGTGGATATTTTCACAAAAAAGTGAAATTTTCAAAAATCCAGAAAATTGGCTGAAAATGACTAAATATCAAAGTCCTATTGGGCGAATCGCTCTGGAACTGAAATCGGAACGCTCACTGACATTTGCCCTATCTGAAAGTCTGATAAACGCCGGAAAAATCACTAAGTCCAAAAAAAAAATTTTTTCAACTTTTTTCAATTTTACCCCCGTGGGATATATATTCTACCCACACACATTTGGAACTCTCCTGGGGTACCCTCACACATATTATTCCCTCATTTAGTGGATATTTTCACAAAAAAGTGAAATTGTCAGAAATTCAGAAAATTGGCTGAAAACGACTAAAAATCAAGGACTCATTGGGCGAATCGCTCTGGAACTGAAATCGAAACGCTCACTGACATTTCCCCTATCTGAAAGTCTGATAAACGCCAGAAAAATGACTAAGTCCAAAAAAAAAAATTTTTCAACTTTTTTCCATTTTATCCCCGTGGGATATATATTCTACCCACACACATTTGGAGCTCTCCTGCGGTACCCTCACACATATTATTCCCTCATTTAGTGGATATTTTCACAAAAAAGTGAAATTTTCAAAAATCCAGAAAATTGGCTGAAAACGACTAAATATCAAGGACTCATTGGGCAAAGCGCTCTGGAACTGAAATCGGAATGCTCACTGACATTTGCCCTATCTGAAAGTCTGATAAACGCCGGAAAAATGACTAAGTCCAAAAAAAAATTTTTTTTAAACTTTTTTCAATTTTACCCCCGTGGGATATATATTCTACCGACACACATTTGGAGCTCTCCTTGGGTACCCTCACACATATTATTCCCTCATTTAGTGGATATTTTCACAAAAAAGTGAAATTTTCAAAAATCCAGAAAATTGGCTGAAAACGACTAAATATCAAGGACTCAATGGGCAAATCGCTCTTGAATTGAAATCGGAACGCTCACTGACATTTCCCCTATCTGAAAGTTTGATAAACGCCGGAAAAATGACTAAGTCCAAAAATAAAATTTTTTCAACTTTTTCAATTTTACCCCCGTGGGATATATATTCTACCCACACACATTTGGAACTCTCCTGGGGTACCGTCACACATATTATTCCCTCATTTAGTGGATATTTTCACAAAAAAGTGAAATTTTCAAAAATCCAGAAAATTGGCTGAAAACGACTAAATATCAAAGACTCATTTGGCGAATCGCTCTGGAACTGAAATCGGAATGCTCACTGATATTTGCCCTCTCTGAAAGTCTGATAAACGCCGGAAAAATGACTAAGTACAAAAAAAATTTTTTTTAAACTTTTTTCAATTTTACCCCCGTGGGATATATATTCTACCCACACACATTTGGAACTCTCCTGGGGTACCCTCACACATATTATTCCCTCATTTAGTGGATATTTTCACAAAAAAGTGAAATTTTCAGAAATTCAGAAAATTGGCTGAAAACGACTAAAAATCAAGGACTCATTGGGTGAATCGCTCTGGAACTGAAATCGGAATGCTCACTGACATTTGCCCTATCTGAAAGTCTGATAAATGCCGGAAAAATGACTAAGTCCAAAAAAAAAAATTTTTCAACTTTTTTCAATTTTATCCCCGTGGGATATATATTCTACCCACACACATTTGGAACTCTCCTGGGGTACCCTCACACATATTATTCCCTCATTTAGTGGATATTTTCACAAAAAAGTGAAATTGTCAGAAATTCAGAAAATTGGCTGAAAACGACTAAAAATCAAGGACTCATTGGGCGAATCGCTCTGGAACTGAAATCGAAACGCTCACTGACATTTCCCCTATCTGAAAGTCTGATAAACGCCAGAAAAATGACTAAGTCCAAAAAAAAAAATTTTTCAACTTTTTTCCATTTTATCCCCGTGGGATATATATTCTACCCACACACATTTGGAGCTCTCCTGCGGTACCCTCACACATATTATTCCCTCATTTAGTGGATATTTTCACAAAAAAGTGAAATTTTCAAAAATCCAGAAAATTGGCTGAAAACGACTAAATATCAAGGACTCATTGGGCAAAGCGCTCTGGAACTGAAATCGGAATGCTCACTGACATTTGCCCTATCTGAAAGTCTGATAAACGCCGGAAAAATGACTAAGTCCAAAAAAAAATTTTTTTTAAACTTTTTTCAATTTTACCCCCGTGGGATATATATTCTACCCACACACATTTGGAACTCTCCTGGGGTACCGTCACACATATTATTCCTTCATTTAGTGGATATTTTCACAAAACAGTGAAATTTTCAAAAATAAAAGAAAATTGGATGAAAACGATTAAATATCAAGGACTCAATGGGCGAATCGCTCTTGAACTGAAATCGGAACGCTCACTGACATTTCCCTTATCTGAAAGTTTGATAAACGCCGGAAAAATGACTAAGTCCCAAAAAAATTTTTTTCAACTATTTTCAATTTTACCCCCTTGGGATATATATTCTATCCACACACATTTGGAACTCTCCTGGGGTACCCTCACACATATTATTCTCTCATTTAGTGGATATTTTCACAAAAAAGTGAAATTTTCAAAAATCCAGAAAATTGGCTGAAAACGACTAAATATCAAGGACTCAATGGGCAAATCGCTGTTGAACTGAAATCGGAACGCTCCCTGACATTTCCCCTATCTGAAAGTTTGATAAACGCCGGAAAAATGACTAAGTCCAAAAAAAAAATTTTTTCTACTTTTTTCAATTTTACCCCCGTGGGATATATATTCTACCCACACACATTTGGAACTCTCCTGGGGTACCGTCAAACATATTATTCCTTCATTTAGTGGATATTTTCACAAAAAAGTGAAATTTTCAAAAATCCAGAAAATTGGCTGAAAACGACTAAATATCAAAGACTCATTGGGCGAATCGCTCTGGAACTGAAATCGGAACGCTCACTGACATTTGCCCTATCTGAAAGTCTGATAAATGCCTGAAAAATGAGTAAGTCCAAAAAAAAATTTTTTTCAACTTTTTTCAATTTTACCCCCGTGGGATATATATTCTACCCACACACATTTGGAACTCTCCTGGGGTACCCTCACACATATTATTCTCTCATTTAGTGGATATTTTCACAAAAAAGTTAAATTTTCAAAAATCCAGAAAATTGGCTGAAAACGACTAAATATCAAAGACTCATTGGGCGAATCGCTCTGGAACTGAAATCGGAATGCTCACTGACATTTGCCCTATCTGAAAGTCTGATAAACGCCGGAAAAATCACTAAGTCCAAAAAAAAATTTTTTTCAACTTTTTTCAATTTTACCCCGTGGGATATATATTCTACCCACACACATTTGGAACTCTCCTGGGGTACCGTCACACATATTATTCCTTCATTTAGTGGATATTTTCACAAAACAGTGAAATTTTCAAAAATCCAGAAAATTGGCTGAAAACGACTAAATATCAAGGACTCAATGGGCGAATCGCTCTTGAACTGAAATCGGAACGCTCACTGACATTTCCCTTATCTGAAAGTCTGATAAACGCCGGAAAAATGACTAAGTCCAAAAAAATTTTTTTTAAACTTTTTTCAATTTTACCCCCGTGGGATATATATTCTACCCACACACATTTGGAACTCTCCTGGGGTACCCTCACACATATTATTCCCTCATTTAGTGGATATTTTCACAAAAAAGTGAAATTTTCAGAAATTCAGAAAATTGGCTGAAAACGACTAAAAATCAAGGACTCATTGGGCGAATCGCTCTGGAACTGAAATCGGAACGCTCACTGAGATTTGCCCTATCTGAAAGTCTGATAAATGCCGGAAAAATGAGTAAGTCCAAAAAAAAATTTTTTTCAACTTTTTTCAATTTTACCCCCGTGGGATATATATTCTACCCAAACACATTTGGAACTCTCCTGGGGTACCGTCACACATATTATTCCTTCATTTAGTGGATATTTTCACAAAAAAGTGAAATTTTCAAAAATCCAGAAAATTGGCTGAAAACGACTAAATATCATGGACTCAATGGGCAAATCGCTCTTGAACTGAAATCGGAACGCTCACTGATATTTGCCCTATCTGAAAGTCTGATAAACGCCGGAAAAATGACTAAGTCCAAAAAAATTTTTTTTAAACTTTTTTCAATTTTACCCCCGTGGGATATATATTCTACCCACACACATTTGGAACTCTCCTGGGGTACCCTCACACATATTATTCCCTCATTTAATGGATATTTTCACAAAAAAGTGAAATTTTCAGAAATTCAGAAAATTGGCTGAAAACGACTAAAAATCAAGGACTCATTGGGCGAATCGCTCTGGAACTGAAATCGGAACGCTCACTGACATTTGCCCTATCTGAAAGTCTGATAAATGCCGGAAAAATGAGTAAGTCCAAAAAAAAATTTTTTTCAACTTTTTTCAATTTTACCCCCGTGGGATATATATTCTACCCACACACATTTGGAACTCTCCTGGGGTACCGTCACACATATTATTCCTTCATTTAGTGGATATTTTCACAAAAAAGTGAAATTTTCAAAAATCCAGAAAATTGGCTGAAAACGACTAAATATCATGGACTCAATGGGCAAATCGCTCTTGAACTGAAATCGGAACGCTCACTGATATTTGCCCTATCTGAAAGTCTGATAAATGCCTGAAAAATGACTAAGTCCAAAAAAAAATTTTTTCAACTTTTTTCAATTTTATCCCCGTGGGATATATATTCTACCCACACACATTTGGAACTCTCCTGCGGTACCCTCACACATATTATTCCCTCATTTAGTGGATATTTTCACAAAAAAGTGAAATTTTCAAAAATCCAGAAAATTGGCTGAAAACGACTAAATATCAAAGACTTATTGGGCGAATCGCTCTGGAACTGAAATCGGAATGCTCACTGATATTTGCCCTCTCTGAAAGTCTGATAAACGCCGGAAAAATGACTAAGTCCAAAAAAAATTTTTTTTAAACTTTTTTCAATTTTACCCCCGTGGGATATATATTCTACCCACACACATTTGGAACTCTCCTGGGGTACCCTCACACATATTATTCCCTCATTTAGTGGATATTTTCACAAAAAAGTGAAATTTTCAGAAATTCAGAAAATTGGCTGAAAACGACTAAAAATCAAGGACTCATTGGGTGAATCGCTCTGGAACTGAAATCGGAATGCTCACTGACATTTGAACTATCTGAAAGTCTGATAAATGCCGGAAAAATGACTAAGTCCAAAAAAAAAAATTTTTCAACTTTTTTCAATTTTATCCCCGTGGGATATATATTCTACCCACACACATTTGGAACTCTCCTGCGGTACCCTCACACATATTATTCCCTCATTTAGTGGATATTTTCACAAAAAAAGTGAAATTTTCAAAAATCCAGAAAATTGGCTGAAAACGACTAAATATCAAAGACTTATTGGGCGAATCGCTCTGGAACTGAAATCGGAATGCTCACTGACATTTGCCCTATCTGAAAGTCTGATAAACGCCGGAAAAATCACTAAGTCCAAAAAAAAATTTTTTTCAACTTTTTTCAATTTTACCCCGTGGGATATATATTCTACCCACACACATTTGGAACTCTCCTGGGGTACCGTCACACATATTATTCCTTCATTTAGTGGATATTTTCACAAAACAGTGAAATTTTCAAAAATAAAAGAAAATTGGATGAAAACGATTAAATATCAAGGACTCAATGGGCGAATCGCTCTTGAACTGAAATCGGAACGCTCACTGACATTTCCCTTATCTGAAAGTTTGATAAACGCCGGAAAAATGACTAAGTCCCAAAAAAATTTTTTTCAACTATTTTCAATTTTACCCCCTTGGGATATATATTCTATCCACACACATTTGGAACTCTCCTGGGGTACCCTCACACATATTATTCTCTCATTTAGTGGATATTTTCACAAAAAAGTGAAATTTTCAAAAATCCAGAAAATTGGCTGAAAACGACTAAATATCAAAGACTCATTGGGCGAATCGCTCTGGAACTGAAATCGGAATGCTCACTGACATTTGCAGTATCTGAAAGTCTGATAAACGCCGGAAAAATGACTAAGTCCAAAAAAAATTTTTTTTAAACTTTTTTCAATTTTACCCCCGTGGGATATATATTCTACCCACACACATTTTGAACTCTCCTGAGGTACCCTCACACATATTATTCCCTCATTTAGTGGATATTTTCACAAAAAAGTGAAATTTTCAGAAATTCAGAAAATTGGCTGAAAACGACTAAATATCAAAGACTCATTGGGCGAATCGCTCTGGAACTGAAATCGGAATGCTCACTGACATTTGCCCTATCTGAAAGTCTGATAAATGCCTGAAAAATGAGTAAGTCCAAAAAAAAATTTTTTTAAACTTTTTTCAATTTTACCCCGTGGGATATATATTCTACCCACACACATTTGGAACTCTCCTGGGGTACCGTCACACATATTATTCCTTCATTTAGTGGATATTTTCACAAAACAGTGAAATTTTCAAAAATCCAGAAAATTGGCTGAAAACGACTAAATATCAAGGACTCAATGGGCGAATCGCTCTTGAACTGAAATCGGAACGCTCACTGACATTTCCCTCATCTGAAAGTCTGATAAACGCCGGAAAAATGACTAAGTCCAAAAAAATTTTTTTTAAACTTTTTTCAATTTTACCCCCGTGGGATATATATTCTACCCACACACATTTGGAACTCTCCTGGGGTACCCTCACACATATTATTCCCTCATTTAATGGATATTTTCACAAAAAAGTGAAATTTTCAGAAATTCAGAAAATTGGCTGAAAACGACTAAAAATCAAGGACTCATTGGGCGAATCGCTCTGGAACTGAAATCGGAACGCTCACTGACATTTGCCCTATCTGAAAGTCTGATAAATGCCGGAAAAATGAGTAAGTCCAAAAAAAAATTTTTTCAACTTTTTTCAATTTTATCCCCGTGGGATATATATTCTACCCACACACATTTGGAACTCTCCTGCGGTACCCTCACACATATTATTCCCTCATTTAGTGGATATTTTCACAAAAAAGTGAAATTTTCAAAAATCCAGAAAATTGGCTGAAAACGACTAAATATCAAAGACTTATTGGGCGAATCGCTCTGGAACTGAAATCGGAATGCTCACTGACATTTGCCCTATCTGAAAGTCTGATAAACGCCGGAAAAATGACAGTCCAAAAAAAAATTTTTTTCAACTTTTTTAAATTTTACCCCCGTGGGATATATATTCTACCCACACACATTTAGAACTCTCCTGGGGTACCCTCACACATATTATTCCCTCATTTAGTGGATATTTTCACAAAAAAGTGAAATTTTCAGAAATTCAGAAAATTGGCTGAAAACGACTAAAAATCAAGGACTCATTGGGCGAATCGCTCTGGAACTGAAATCGGAACGCTCACTGACATTTGCCCTATCTGAAAGTCTGATAAATGTCTGAAAAATGACAGTCCAAAAAAAAAATTTTTTCAACTTTTTTCAATTTTACCCCCGTGGGATTTATATATTCTACCCACACACATTTGGAACTCTCCTGGGGTACCCTCACACATATTATTCCGTCATTTAGTGGATATTTTCACAAAAAAGTGAAATTTTCAGAAATTCAGAAAATTGGCTGAAAACGACTAAATATCAAGGACTCATTGGGCAAAGCGCTCTGGAACTGAAATCGGAATGCTCACTGACATTTGCCCTATCTGAAAGTCTGATAAACGCCGGAAAAATGACTAAGTCCAAAAAAATTTTTTTTTAAACTTTTTTAAATTTTACCCCCGTGGGATATATATTCTACCCACACACATTTGGAACTCTCCTGGGGTACCCTCACACATATTATTCCCTCATTTAGTTGATATTTTCACAAAAAAGTGAAATTTTCAGAAATTCAGAAAATTGGCTGAAAACGACTAAAAATCAAGGACTCATTGGGCGAATCGCTCTGGAACTGAAAACGGAATGCTCACTGACATTTGCCCTATCTGAAAGTCTGATAAATGGCGGAAAAATGACTAAGTCCAAAAAAAAATTTTTTTCAACTTTTTTCAATTTTACCCCCGTGGGATATGTATTCTACCCACACACATTTGGAACTCTCCTGGGGTACCGTCAAACATATTATTCCCTCATTTAGTGGATATTTTCACAAAAAAGTGAAATTTTCAAAAATCCAGAAAATTGGCTGAAAACGACTAAATATCAAAGACTCATTGGGCGAATCGCTCTGGAACTGAAATTGGAATGCTCACTGACATTTGCCCTATCTGAAAGTCTGATAAACGCCGGAAAAATGACTAAGTCCAAAAAAAATTTTTTTTAAACTTTTTTCAATTTTACCCCCGTGGGATATATATTCTACCCACACACATTTGGAAATCTCCTGAGGTACCCTCACACATATTATTCCCTCATTTAGTGGATATTTTCACAAAAAAGTGAAATTTTCAGAAATTCAGAAAATTGGCTGAAAACGACTAAAAATCAAGGACTCATTGGGCGAATCGCTCTGGAACTGAAATCGGAACGCTCACTGACATTTGCCCTATCTGAAAGTCTGATAAATGCCTGAAAAATGACTAAGTCCAAAAAAAAATTTTTTTCAACTTTTTTCAATTTTACCCCCATGTGATAAATATTCTACCCACACACATTTGGAACTCTCCTGGGGTACCCTCACACATATTATTCTCTCATTTAGTGGATATTTTCACAAAAAAGTGAAATTTTCAAAAATCCAGAAAATTGGCTGAAAACAACTAAATATCAAGGACTCATTGGGCAAAGCGCTCTGGAACTGAAATCGGAATGCTCACTGACATTTGCCCTATCTGAAAGTCTGATAAACGCCGGAAAAATGACTAAGTCCAAAAAAATTTTTTTTAAACTTTTTTCAATTTTACCCCCGTGGGATATATATTCTACCCACACACATTTGGAACTCTCCTGGGGTACCCTCACACATATTATTCCCTCATTTAGTGGATATTTTCACAAAAAAGTGAAATTTTCAGAAATTCAGAAAATTGGCTGAAAACGACTAAAAATCAAGGACTCATTGGGCGAATCGCTCTGGAACTGAAATCGGAATGCTCACTGACATTTGCCCTATCTGAAAGTCTGATAAATGCCGGAAAAATGAGTAAGTCCAAAAAAAAATTTTTTTCAACTTTTTTCAATTTAACCCCCGTGGGATATATATTCTACCCACACACATTTGGAACTCTCCTGGGGTACCGTCACACATATTATTCCTTCATTTAGTGGATATTTTCACAAAAAAGTGAAATTTTCAAAAATCCAGAAAATTGGGCTGAAAACGACTAAATATCATGGACTCAATGGGCAAATCGCTCTTGAACTGAAATCGGAACGCTCACTGATATTTGCCCTATCTGAAAGTCTGATAAACGCCGGAAAAATGACTAAGTCCAAAAAAAAAATTTTTTCAACTTTTTTCAATTTTATCCCCGTGGGATATATATTCTACCCACACACATTTGGAACTCTCCTGCGGTACCCTCACACATATTATTCCCTCATTTAGTGGATATTTTCACAAAAAAGTGAAATTTTCAAAAATCCAGAAAATTGGCTGAAAACGACTAAATATCAAAGACTTATTGGGCGAATCGCTCTGGAACTGAAATCGGAATGCTCACTGACATTTGCCCTATCTGAAAGTCTGATAAACGCCGGAAAAATGACAGTCCAAAAAAAAATTTTTTTCAACTTTTTTAAATTTTACCCTCGTGGGATATATATTCTACCCACACACATTTGGAACTCTCCTGGGGTACCCTCACACATATTATTCCCTCATTTAGTGGATATTTTCAAAAAAAAGTGAAATTTTCAGAAATTCAGAAAATTGGCTGAAAACGACTAAAAATCAAGGACTCATTGGGCGAATCGCTCTGGAACTGAAATCGGAACGCTCACTGACATTTGCCCTATCTGAAAGTCTGATAAATGTCTGAAAAATGACTAAGTCCAAAAAAAAAATTTTTTCAACTTTTTTCAATTTTACCCCCGTGGGATTTATATATTCTACCCACACACATTTGGAACTCTCCTGGGGTACCCTCACACATATTATTCCGTCATTTAGTGGATATTTTCACAAAAAAGTGAAATTTTCAGAAATTCAGAAAATTGGCTGAAAACGACTAAATATCAAGGACTCATTGGGCGAATCGCTCTGGAACTGAAAACGGAATGCTCACTGACATTTGCCCTATCTGAAAGTCTGATAAACGCCGGAAAAATGACTAAGTTAAAAAAAAAAAATTTTTTTAAACTTTTTTAAATTTTACCCCCGTGGGATATATATTCTACCCACACACATTTGGAACTCTCATGGGGTACCCTCACACATATTATTCCCTCATTTAGTGGATATCTTCACAAAAAAGTGAAATTTGCAGAAATTCAGAAAATTGGCTGAAAACTACTAAAAATCAAGGACTCATTGGGCGAATCGCTCTGGAACTGAAAACGGAATGCTCACTGACATTTGCCCTATCTGAAAGTCTGATAAACGCCGGAAAAATGACTAAGTCCAAAAAAAAAATTTTTTCAACTTTTTTCAATTTTACCCCCGTGGGATATATATTCTACCCACACACATTTGGAACCCTCCTGGGGTACCCTCACACATATTATTCCCTCATTTAGTCGATATTTTCACAAAAAAGTGAAATTTTCAGAAATTCAGAAAATTGGCTGAAAACGACTAAAAATCAAGGACTCATTGGGCGAATCGCTCTGGAACTGAAAACGGAATGCTCACTGACATTTGCCCTATCTGAAAGTCTGATAAATGGCGGAAAAATGACTAAGTCCAAAAAAAAATTTTTTTCAACTTTTTTCAATTTTACCCCCGTGGGATATGTATTCTACCCACACACATTTGGAACTCTCCTGGGGTACCGTCAAACATATTATTCCCTCATTTAGTGGATATTTTCACAAAAAAGTGAAATTTTCAAAAATCCAGAAAATTGGCTGAAAACGACTAAATATCAAAGACTCATTGGGCGAATCGCTCTGGAACTGAAATCGGAATGCTCACTGACATTTGCCCTATCTGAAAGTCTGATAAACGCCGGAAAAATGACTAAGTCCCAAAAAAATTTTTTTTAAACTTTTTTCAATTTTACCCCCGTGGGATATATATTCTACCCACACACATTTGGAAATCTCCTGAGGTACCCTCACACATATTATTCCCTCATTTAGTGGATATTTTCACAAAAAAGTGAAATTTTCAGAAATTCAGAAAATTGGCTGAAAACGACTAAAAATCAAGGACTCATTGGGCGAATCGCTCTGGAACTGAAATCGGAACGCTCACTGACATTTGCCCTATCTGAAAATCTGATAAATGCCTGAAAAATGACTAAGTCCAAAAAAAAATTTTTTTCAACTTTTTTCAATTTTACCCCCATGTGATAAATATTCTACCCACACACATTTGGAACTCTCCTGGGGTACCCTCACACATATTATTCTCTCATTTAGTGGATATTTTCACAAAAAAGTGAAATTTTCAAAAATCCAGAAAATTGGCTGAAAACGACTAAATATCAAGGACTCATTGGGCAAAGCGCTCTGGAACTGAAATCGGAATGCTCACTGACATTTGCCCTATCTGAAAGTCTGATAAACGCCGGAAAAATGACTAAGTCCAAAAAAAATTTTTTTTAAACTTTTTTAAATTTTACCCCCGTGGGATATATATTCTACCCACACACATTTGGAACTCTCCTGGGGTACCCTCACACATATTATTCCCTCATTTAGTGGATATTTTCACAAAAAAGTGAAATTTTCAAAAATCCAGAAAATTGGCTGAAAACGACTAAATATCAAAGACTCATTGGGTGAATCGCTCTGGAACTGAAATCGGAATGCTCACTGACATTTGCCCTATCTGAAAGTCTGATAAACGCCGGAAAAATGACTAAGTCCAAAAAAAATTTTTTTTAAACTTTTCTAAATTTTACCCCCGTGGGATATATATTCTACCCACACACATTTGGAACTCTCCTGGGGTACCCTCACACATATTATTCCCTCATTTAGTCGATATTTTCACAAAAAAGTGAAATTTTCAGAAATTCAGAAAATTGGCTGAAAACGACTAAAATTCAAGGACTCATTGGGCGAATCGCTCTGGAACTGAAAACGGAATGCTCACTGACATTTGCCCTATCTGAAAGTCTGATAAATGGCGGAAAAATGACTAAGTCCAAAAAAAAATTTTTTTCAACTTTTTTCAATTTTACCCCCGTGGGATATATATTCTACCCACACACATTTGGAACTCTCCTGCGGTACCCTCACACATATTATTCCCTCATTTAGTGGATATTTTCACAAAAAAGTGAAATTTTCAAAAATCCAGAAAATTGGCTGAAAACGACTAAATATCAAAGACTTATTGGGCGAATCGCTCTGGAACTGAAATCGGAATGCTCACTGACATTTGCCCTATCTGAAAGTCTGATAAACGCCGGAAAAATGACAGTCCAAAAAAAAATTTTTTTCAACTTTTTTAAATTTTACCCTCGTGGGATATATATTCTACCCACACACATTTGGAACTCTCCTGGGGTACCCTCACACATATTATTCCCTCATTTAGTGGATATTTTCAAAAAAAAGTGAAATTTTCAGAAATTCAGAAAATTGGCTGAAAACGACTAAAAATCAAGGACTCATTGGGCGAATCGCTCTGGAACTGAAATCGGAACGCTCACTGACATTTGCCCTATCTGAAAGTCTGATAAATGTCTGAAAAATGACTAAGTCCAAAAAAAAAATTTTTTCAACTTTTTTCAATTTTACCCCCGTGGGATTTATATATTCTACCCACACACATTTGGAACTCTCCTGGGGTACCCTCGCACATATTATTCCGTCATTTAGTGGATATTTTCACAAAAAAGTGAAATTTTCAGAAATTCAGAAAATTGGCTGAAAACGACTAAATATCAAGGACTCATTGGGCGAATCGCTCTGGAACTGAAAACGGAATGCTCACTGACATTTGCCCTATCTGAAAGTCTGATAAACGCCGGAAAAATGACTAAGTTAAAAAAAAAAAATTTTTTTAAACTTTTTTAAATTTTACCCCCGTGGGATATATATTCTACCCACACACATTTGGAACTCTCATGGGGTACCCTCACACATATTATTCCCTCATTTAGTGGATATCTTCACAAAAAAGTGAAATTTGCAGAAATTCAGAAAATTGGCTGAAAACTACTAAAAATCAAGGACTCATTGGGCGAATCGCTCTGGAACTGAAAACGGAATGCTCACTGACATTTGCCCTATCTGAAAGTCTGATAAATGCCGGAAAAATGACTAAGTCCAAAAAAAAAATTTTTTCAACTTTTTTCAATTTTACCCCCGTGGGATATATATTCTACCCACACACATTTGGAACCCTCCTGGGGTACCCTCACACATATTATTCCCTCATTTAGTCGATATTTTCACAAAAAAGTGAAATTTTCAGAAATTCAGAAAATTGGCTGAAAACGACTAAAAATCAAGGACTCATTGGGCGAATCGCTCTGGAACTGAAAACGGAATGCTCACTGACATTTGCCCTATCTGAAAGTCTGATAAATGGCGGAAAAATGACTAAGTCCAAAAAAAAATTTTTTTCAACTTTTTTCAATTTTACCCCCGTGGGATATGTATTCTACCCACACACATTTGGAACTCTCCTGGGGTACCGTCAAACATATTATTCCCTCATTTAGTGGATATTTTCACAAAAAAGTGAAATTTTCAAAAATCCAGAAAATTGGCTGAAAACGACTAAATATCAAAGACTCATTGGGCGAATCGCTCTGGAACTGAAATCGGAATGCTCACTGACATTTGCCCTATCTGAAAGTCTGATAAACGCCGGAAAAATGACTAAGTCCAAAAAAAATTTTTTTTAAACTTTTTTAAATTTTACCCCCGTGGGATATATATTCTACCCACACACATTTGGAACTCTCCTGGGGTACCCTCACACATATTATTCCCTCATTTAGTGGATATTTTCACAAAAAAGTGAAATTTTCAAAAATCCAGAAAATTGGCTGAAAACGACTAAATATCAAAGACTCATTGGGTGAATCGCTCTGGAACTGAAATCGGAATGCTCACTGACATTTGCCCTATCTGAAAGTCTGATAAACGCCGGAAAAATGACTAAGTCCAAAAAAAATTTTTTTTAAACTTTTCTAAATTTTACCCCCGTGGGATATATATTCTACCCACACACATTTGGAACTCTCCTGGGGTACCCTCACACATATTATTCCCTCATTTAGTCGATATTTTCACAAAAAAGTGAAATTTTCAGAAATTCAGAAAATTGGCTGAAAACGACTAAAAATCAAGGACTCATTGGGCGAATCGCTCTGGAACTGAAATCGGAACGCTCACTGACATTTGCCCTATCTGAAAGTCTGATAAACGCCGGAAAAATGACTAAGTCCAAAAAAAAATTTTTTAAACTTTTTTCAATTTTACCCCCGTGGGATATATATTCTACCCACACACATTTGGAACTCTCCTGCGGTACCCTCACACATATTATTCCCTCATTTAGTGGATATTTTCACAAAAAAGTGAAATTTTCAGAAATTCAGAAAATTGGCTGAAAACGACTAAATATCAAGGACTCATTGGGCAAAGCGCTCTGGAACTGAAATCGGAATGCTCACTGACATTTGCCCTATCTGAAAGTCTGATAAACGCCGGAAAAATGACTAAGTCCAAAAAAAATTTTTTTTAAACTTTTTTAAATTTTACCCCCGTGGGATATATATTCTACCCACACACATTTGGAACTCTCCTGGGGTACCCTCACACATATTATTCCCTCATTTAGTGGATATTTTCACAAAAAAGTGAAATTTTCAAAAATCCAGAAAATTGGCTGAAAACGACTAAATATCAAAGACTCATTGGGCGAATCGCTCTGGAACTGAAATCGGAATGCTCAGTGACATTTGCCCTATCTGAAAGTCTGATAAACGCCGGAAAAATGACTAAGTCCAAAAAAATTTTTTTTAAACTTTTTTCAATTTTACCCCCGTGGGATATATATTCTACCCACACACATTTGGAACTCTCCTGGGGTACCCTCACACATATTAGTCCCTCATTTAGTGGATATTTTCACAAAAAAGTGAAATTTTCAAAAATCCAGAAAATTGGCTGAAAACGACTAAATATCAAAGACTCATTTGGCGAATCGCTCTGGAACTGAAATCGGAATGCTCACTGATATTTGCCCTATCTGAAAGTCTGATAAACGGCGGAAAAATGACTAAGTCCAAAAAAATTTTTTTTAAACTTTTTTCAATTTTACCCCCGTGGGATATATATTCTACCCACACACATTTGGAACTCTCCTGGGGTACCCTCACACATATTATTCCCTCATTTAGTGGATATTTTCACAAAAAAGTGAAATTTTCAGAAATTCAGAAAATTGGCTGAAAACGACTAAAAATCAAGGTCTCATTGGGCGAATCGCTCTGGAACTGAAATCGGAACGCTCACTGACATTTGCCCTATCTGAAAGCCTGATAAATGCCTGAAAAATGACTAAGTCCAAAAAAAAATTTTTTTCAACTTTTTTCAATTTTACCCCCATGGGATAAATATTCTATCCACACACATTTGGAACTCTCCTGGGGTACCCTCACACATATTATTCTCTCATTTAGTGGATATTTTCACAAAAAAGTGAAATTTTCAGAAATTCAGAAAATTGGCTGAAAACGACTAAATATCAAGGACTCATTGGGCAAAGCGCTCTGGAACTGAAATCGGAATGCTCACTGACATTTGCCCTATCTGAAAGTCTGATAAACGCCGGAAAAATGACTAAGTCCAAAAAAAAATTTTTTTAAACTTTTTTAAATTTTACCCCCGTGGGATATATATTCTACCCACACACATTTGGAACTCTCCTGGGGTACCCTCACACATATTATTCCCTCATTTAGTGGATATTTTCACAAAAAAGTGAAATTTTCAAAAATCCAGAAAATTGGCTGAAAACGACTAAATATCAAAGACTCATTGGGCGAATCGCTCTGGAACTGAAATCGGAATGCTCAGTGACATTTGCCCTATCTGAAAGTCTGATAAACGCCGGAAAAATGACTAAGTCCAATAAAAAATTTTTTAAACTTTTTTCAATTTTACCCCCGTGGGATATATATTCTACCCACACACATTTGGAACTCTCCTGGGGTACCCTCACACATATTATTCCCTCATTTAGTGGATATTTTCACAAAAAAGTGAAATTTTCAAAAATCCAGAAAATTGGCTGAAAACGACTAAATATCAAAGACTCATTTGGCGAATCGCTCTGGAACTGAAATCGGAATGCTCACTGATATTTGCCCTATCTGAAAGTCTGATAAACGCCGGAAAAATGACTAAGTCCAAAAAAATTTTTTTTAAACGTTTTTCAATTTTACCCCCGTGGGATATATATTCTATCCACACACATTTGGAACTCTCCTGGGGTACCGTCACACATATTATTCCCTCATTTAGTGGATATTTTCACAAAAAAGTGAAATTTTCAAAAATCCAGAAAATTGGCTGAAAACGACTAAATATCAAAGACTCATTGGGCGAATCGCTCTGGAACTGAAATCGGAATGCTCAGTGACATTTGCCCTATCTGAAAGTCTGATAAACGGCGGAAAAATGACTAAGTCCAAAAAAATTTTTTTTAAACTTTTTTCAATTTTACCCCCGTAGGATATATATTCTACCCACACACATTTGGAACTCTCCTGGGGTACCCTCACACATATTATTCCCTCATTTAGTGGATATTTTCACAAAAAAGTGAAATTTTCAGAAATTCAGAAAATTGGCTGAAAACGACTAAAAATCAAGGTCTCATTGGGCGAATCGCTCTGGAACTGAAATCGGAACGCTCACTGAGATTTGCCCTATCTGAAAGCCTGATAAATGCCTGAAAAATGACTAAGTCCAAAAAAAAATTTTTTTCAACTTTTTTCAATTTTACCCCCGTGGGATATATATTCTACCCAAACACATTTGGAACTCTCCTGGGGTACCGTCACACATATTATTCCTTCATTTAGTGGATATTTTCACAAAAAAGTGAAATTTTCAAAAATCCAGAAAATTGGCTGAAAACGACTAAATATCATGGACTCAATGGGCAAATCGCTCTTGAACTGAAATCGGAACGCTCACTGATATTTGCCCTATCTGAAAGTCTGATAAACGCCGGAAAAATGACTAAGTCCAAAAAAATTTTTTTTAAACTTTTTTCAATTTTACCCCCGTGGGATATATATTCTACCCACACACATTTGGAACTCTCCTGGGGTACCCTCACACATATTATTCCCTCATTTAATGGATATTTTCACAAAAAAGTGAAATTTTCAGAAATTCAGAAAATTGGCTGAAAACGACTAAAAATCAAGGACTCATTGGGCGAATCGCTCTGGAACTGAAATCGGAACGCTCACTGACATTTGCCCTATCTGAAAGTCTGATAAATGCCGGAAAAATGAGTAAGTCCAAAAAAAAATTTTTTTCAACTTTTTTCAATTTTACCCCCGTGGGATATATATTCTACCCACACACATTTGGAACTCTCCTGGGGTACCGTCACACATATTATTCCTTCATTTAGTGGATATTTTCACAAAAAAGTGAAATTTTCAAAAATCCAGAAAATTGGCTGAAAACGACTAAATATCATGGACTCAATGGGCAAATCGCTCTTGAACTGAAATCGGAACGCTCACTGATATTTGCCCTATCTGAAAGTCTGATAAATGCCTGAAAAATGACTAAGTCCAAAAAAAAATTTTTTCAACTTTTTTCAATTTTATCCCCGTGGGATATATATTCTACCCACACACATTTGGAACTCTCCTGCGGTACCCTCACACATATTATTCCCTCATTTAGTGGATATTTTCACAAAAAAGTGAAATTTTCAAAAATCCAGAAAATTGGCTGAAAACGACTAAATATCAAAGACTTATTGGGCGAATCGCTCTGGAACTGAAATCGGAATGCTCACTGATATTTGCCCTCTCTGAAAGTCTGATAAACGCCGGAAAAATGACTAAGTCCAAAAAAAATTTTTTTTAAACTTTTTTCAATTTTACCCCCGTGGGATATATATTCTACCCACACACATTTGGAACTCTCCTGGGGTACCCTCACACATATTATTCCCTCATTTAGTGGATATTTTCACAAAAAAGTGAAATTTTCAGAAATTCAGAAAATTGGCTGAAAACGACTAAAAATCAAGGACTCATTGGGTGAATCGCTCTGGAACTGAAATCGGAATGCTCACTGACATTTGCCCTATCTGAAAGTCTGATAAATGGCGGAAAAATGACTAAGTCCAAAAAAAAATTTTTTTCAACTTTTTTCAATTTTACCCCCGTGGGATATGTATTCTACCCACACACATTTGGAACTCTCCTGGGGTACCGTCAAACATATTATTCCCTCATTTAGTGGATATTTTCACAAAAAAGTGAAATTTTCAAAAATCCAGAAAATTGGCTGAAAACGACTAAATATCAAAGACTCATTGGGCGAATCGCTCTGGAACTGAAATCGGAATGCTCACTGACATTTGCCCTATCTGAAAGTCTGATAAACGCCGGAAAAATGACTAAGTCCAAAAAAAAATTTTTTTAAACTTTTTTCAATTTTACCCCCGTGGGATATATATTCTACCCACACACATTTGGAAATCTCCTGAGGTACCCTCACACATATTATTCCCTCATTTAGTGGATATTTTCACAAAAAAGTGAAATTTTCAGAAATTCAGAAAATTGGCTGAAAACGACTAAAAATCAAGGACTCATTGGGCGAATCGCTCTGGAACTGAAATCGGAACGCTCACTGACATTTGCCCTATCTGAAAATCTGATAAATGCCTGAAAAATGACTAAGTCCAAAAAAAAATTTTTTTCAACTTTTTTCAATTTTACCCCCATGTGATAAATATTCTACCCACACACATTTGGAACTCTCCTGGGGTACCCTCACACATATTATTCTCTCATTTAGTGGATATTTTCACAAAAAAGTGAAATTTTCAAAAATCCAGAAAATTGGCTGAAAACGACTAAATATCAAGGACTCATTGGGCAAAGCGCTCTGGAACTGAAATCGGAATGCTCACTGACATTTGCCCTATCTGAAAGTCTGATAAACGCCGGAAAAATGACTAAGTCCAAAAAAAATTTTTTTTAAACTTTTTTAAATTTTACCCCCGTGGGATATATATTCTACCCACACACATTTGGAACTCTCCTGGGGTACCCTCACACATATTATTCCCTCATTTAGTGGATATTTTCACAAAAAAGTGAAATTTTCAAAAATCCAGAAAATTGGCTGAAAACGACTAAATATCAAAGACTCATTGGGCGAATCGCTCTGGAACTGAAATCGGAATGCTCACTGACATTTGCCCTATCTGAAAGTCTGATAAACGCCGGAAAAATGACTAAGTCCAAAAAAAATTTTTTTTAAACTTTTCTAAATTTTACCCCCGTGGGATATATATTCTACCCACACACATTTGGAACTCTCCTGGGGTACCGTCAAACATATTATTCCCTCATTTAGTCGATATTTTCACAAAAAAGTGAAATTTTCAAAAATCCAGAAAATTGGCTGAAAACGACTAAATATCAAAGACTCATTGGGCGAATCGCTCTGGAACTGAAATCGGAATGCTCACTGACATTTGCCCTATCTGAAAGTCTGATAAACGCCGGAAAAATGACTAAGTCCAAAAAAAATTTTTTTTAAACTTTTTTCAATTTTACCCCCGTGGGATATATATTCTACCCACACACATTTTGAACTCTCCTGAGGTACCCTCACACATATTATTCCCTCATTTAGTGGATATTTTCACAAAAAAGTGAAATTTTCAGAAATTCAGAAAATTGGCTGAAAACGACTAAAAATCAAGGACTCATTGGGCGAATCGCTCTGGAACTGAAAACGGAATGCTCACTGACATTTGCCCTATCTGAAAGTCTGATAAATGCCGGAAAAATGACTAAGTCCAAAAAAAACATTTTTTTCAACTTTTTTAAATTTTACCCCCGTGGGATATATATTCTACCCACACACATTTGGAACTCTCCTGGGGTACCGTCACACATATTATTCCCTCATTTAGTGGATATTTTCACAAAAAAGTGAAATTTTCAAAAATCCAGAAAATTGGCTGAAAACGACTAAATATCAAAGACTCATTGGGCGAATCGCTCTGGAACTGAAATCGGAACGCTCACTGACATTTGCCCTATCTGAAAGTCTGATAAATGCCTGAAAAATGAGTAAGTCCAAAAAAAAATTTTTTTCAACTTTTTTCAATTTTACCCCGTGGGATATATATTCTACCCACACACATTTGGAACTCTCCTGGGGTACCGTCACACATATTATTCCTTCATTTAGTGGATATTTTCACAAAACAGTGAAATTTTCAAAAATCCAGAAAATTGGCTGAAAACGACTAAATATCAAGGACTCAATGGGCGAATCGCTCTTGAACTGAAATCGGAACGCTCACTGACATTTCCCTCATCTGAAAGTCTGATAAACGCCGGAAAAATGACTAAGTCCAAAAAAATTTTTTTTAAACTTTTTTCAATTTTACCCCCGTGGGATATATATTCTACCCACACACATTTGGAACTCTCCTGGGGTACCCTCACACATATTATTCCCTCATTTAATGGATATTTTCACAAAAAAGTGAAATTTTCAGAAATTCAGAAAATTGGCTGAAAACGACTAAAAATCAAGGACTCATTGGGCGAATCGCTCTGGAACTGAAATCGGAACGCTCACTGACATTTGCCCTATCTGAAAGTCTGATAAATGCCGGAAAAATGAGTAAGTCCAAAAAAAAATTTTTTCAACTTTTTTCAATTTTATCCCCGTGGGATATATATTCTACCCACACACATTTGGAACTCTCCTGCGGTACCCTCACACATATTATTCCCTCATTTAGTGGATATTTTCACAAAAAAGTGAAATTTTCAAAAATCCAGAAAATTGGCTGAAAACGACTAAATATCAAAGACTTATTGGGCGAATCGCTCTGGAACTGAAATCGGAATGCTCACTGACATTTGCCCTATCTGAAAGTCTGATAAACGCCGGAAAAATGACAGTCCAAAAAAAAATTTTTTTCAACTTTTTTAAATTTTACCCCCGTGGGATATATATTCTACCCACACACATTTAGAACTCTCCTGGGGTACCCTCACACATATTATTCCCTCATTTAGTGGATATTTTCACAAAAAAGTGAAATTTTCAGAAATTCAGAAAATTGGCTGAAAACGACTAAAAATCAAGGACTCATTGGGCGAATCGCTCTGGAACTGAAATCGGAACGCTCACTGACATTTGCCCTATCTGAAAGTCTGATAAATGTCTGAAAAATGACTAAGTCCAAAAAAAAAATTTTTTCAACTTTTTTCAATTTTACCCCCGTGGGATTTATATATTCTACCCACACACATTTGGAACTCTCCTGGGGTACCCTCACACATATTATTCCGTCATTTAGTGGATATTTTCACAAAAAAGTGAAATTTTCAGAAATTCAGAAAATTGGCTGAAAACGACTAAATATCAAGGACTCATTGGGCAAAGCGCTCTGGAACTGAAATCGGAATGCTCACTGACATTTGCCCTATCTGAAAGTCTGATAAACGCCGGAAAAATGACTAAGTCCAAAACAATTTTTTTTTAAACTTTTTTAAATTTTACCCCCGTGGGATATATATTCTACCCACACACATTTGGAACTCTCCTGGGGTACCCTCACACATATTATTCCCTCATTTAGTGGATATTTTCACAAAAAAGTGAAATTTTCAGAAATTCAGAAAATTGGCTGAAAACTACTAAAAATCAAGGACTCATTGGGCGAATCGCTCTGGAACTGAAAACGGAATGCTCACTGACATTTGCCCTATCTGAAAGTCTGATAAACGCCGGAAAAATGACTAAGTCCAAAAAAAAAATTTTTTCAACTTTTTTCAATTTTACCCCCGTGGGATATATATTCTACCCACACACATTTGGAACTCTCCTGGGGTACCCTCACACATATTATTCCCTCATTTAGTTGATATTTTCACAAAAAAGTGAAATTTTCAGAAATTCAGAAAATTGGCTGAAAACGACTAAAAATCAAGGACTCATTGGGCGAATCGCTCTGGAACTGAAAACGGAATGCTCACTGACATTTGCCCTATCTGAAAGTCTGATAAATGGCGGAAAAATGACTAAGTCCAAAAAAAAATTTTTTTCAACTTTTTTCAATTTTACCCCCGTGGGATATGTATTCTACCCACACACATTTGGAACTCTCCTGGGGTACCGTCAAACATATTATTCCCTCATTTAGTGGATATTTTCACAAAAAAGTGAAATTTTCAAAAATCCAGAAAATTGGCTGAAAACGACTAAATATCAAAGACTCATTGGGCGAATCGCTCTGGAACTGAAATTGGAATGCTCACTGACATTTGCCCTATCTGAAAGTCTGATAAACGCCGGAAAAATGACTAAGTCCAAAAAAAATTTTTTTTAAACTTTTTTCAATTTTACCCCCGTGGGATATATATTCTACCCACACACATTTGGAAATCTCGTGAGGTACCCTCACACATATTATTCCCTCATTTAGTGGATATTTTCACAAAAAAGTGAAATTTTCAGAAATTCAGAAAATTGGCTGAAAACGACTAAAAATCAAGGACTCATTGGGCGAATCGCTCTGGAACTGAAATCGGAACGCTCACTGACATTTGCCCTATCTGAAAGTCTGATAAATGCCTGAAAAATGACTAAGTCCAAAAAAAAATTTTTTTCAACTTTTTTCAATTTTACCCCCATGTGATAAATATTCTACCCACACACATTTGGAACTCTCCTGGGGTACCCTCACACATATTATTCTCTCATTTAGTGGATATTTTCACAAAAAAGTGAAATTTTCAAAAATCCAGAAAATTGGCTGAAAACGACTAAATATCATGGACTCAATGGGCAAATCGCTCTTGAACTGAAATCGGAACGCTCACTGATATTTGCCCTATCTGAAAGTCTGATAAACGCCGGAAAAATGACTAAGTCCAAAAAAAAAATTTTTTCAACTTTTTTCAATTTTATCCCCGTGGGATATATATTCTACCCACACACATTTGGAACTCTCCTGCGGTACCCTCACACATATTATTCCCTCATTTAGTGGATATTTTCACAAAAAAGTGAAATTTTCAAAAATCCAGAAAATTGGCTGAAAACGACTAAATATCAAAGACTTATTGGGCGAATCGCTCTGGAACTGAAATCGGAATGCTCACTGACATTTGCCCTATCTGAAAGTCTGATAAACGCCGGAAAAATGACAGTCCAAAAAAAAATTTTTTTCAACTTTTTTAAATTTTACCCTCGTGGGATATATATTCTACCCACACACATTTGGAACTCTCCTGGGGTACCGTCAAACATATTATTCCCTCATTTAGTCGATATTTTCACAAAAAAGTGAAATTTTCAAAAATCCAGAAAATTGGCTGAAAACGACTAAATATCAAAGACTCATTGGGCGAATCGCTCTGGAACTGAAATCGGAATGCTCACTGACATTTGCCCTATCTGAAAGTCTGATAAACGCCGGAAAAATGACTAAGTCCAAAAAAAATTTTTTTTAAACTTTTTTCAATTTTACCCCCGTGGGATATATATTCTACCCACACACATTTTGAACTCTCCTGAGGTACCCTCACACATATTATTCCCTCATTTAGTGGATATTTTCACAAAAAAGTGAAATTTTCAGAAATTCAGAAAATTGGCTGAAAACGACTAAAAATCAAGGACTCATTGGGCGAATCGCTCTGGAACTGAAAACGGAATGCTCACTGACATTTGCCCTATCTGAAAGTCTGATAAATGCCGGAAAAATGACTAAGTCCAAAAAAAACATTTTTTTCAACTTTTTTAAATTTTACCCCCGTGGGATATATATTCTACCCACACACATTTGGAACTCTCCTGGGGTACCGTCACACATATTATTCCCTCATTTAGTGGATATTTTCACAAAAAAGTGAAATTTTCAAAAATCCAGAAAATTGGCTGAAAACGACTAAATATCAAAGACTCATTGGGCGAATCGCTCTGGAACTGAAATCGGAACGCTCACTGACATTTGCCCTATCTGAAAGTCTGATAAATGCCTGAAAAATGAGTAAGTCCAAAAAAAAATTTTTTTCAACTTTTTTCAATTTTACCCCGTGGGATATATATTCTACCCACACACATTTGGAACTCTCCTGGGGTACCGTCACACATATTATTCCTTCATTTAGTGGATATTTTCACAAAACAGTGAAATTTTCAAAAATCCAGAAAATTGGCTGAAAACGACTAAATATCAAGGACTCAATGGGCGAATCGCTCTTGAACTGAAATCGGAACGCTCACTGACATTTCCCTCATCTGAAAGTCTGATAAACGCCGGAAAAATGACTAAGTCCAAAAAAATTTTTTTTAAACTTTTTTCAATTTTACCCCCGTGGGATATATATTCTACCCACACACATTTGGAACTCTCCTGGGGTACCCTCACACATATTATTCCCTCATTTAATGGATATTTTCACAAAAAAGTGAAATTTTCAGAAATTCAGAAAATTGGCTGAAAACGACTAAAAATCAAGGACTCATTGGGCGAATCGCTCTGGAACTGAAATCGGAACGCTCACTGACATTTGCCCTATCTGAAAGTCTGATAAATGCCGGAAAAATGAGTAAGTCCAAAAAAAAATTTTTTCAACTTTTTTCAATTTTATCCCCGTGGGATATATATTCTACCCACACACATTTGGAACTCTCCTGCGGTACCCTCACACATATTATTCCCTCATTTAGTGGATATTTTCACAAAAAAGTGAAATTTTCAAAAATCCAGAAAATTGGCTGAAAACGACTAAATATCAAAGACTTATTGGGCGAATCGCTCTGGAACTGAAATCGGAATGCTCACTGACATTTGCCCTATCTGAAAGTCTGATAAACGCCGGAAAAATGACAGTCCAAAAAAAAATTTTTTTCAACTTTTTTAAATTTTACCCCCGTGGGATATATATTCTACCCACACACATTTAGACTCTCCTGGGGTACCCTCACACATATTATTCCCTCATTTAGTGGATATTTTCACAAAAAAGTGAAATTTTCAGAAATTCAGAAAATTGGCTGAAAACGACTAAAAATCAAGGACTCATTGGGCGAATCGCTCTGGAACTGAAATCGGAACGCTCACTGACATTTGCCCTATCTGAAAGTCTGATAAATGTCTGAAAAATGACTAAGTCCAAAAAAAAAATTTTTTCAACTTTTTTCAATTTTACCCCCGTGGGATTTATATATTCTACCCACACACATTTGGAACTCTCCTGGGGTACCCTCACACATATTATTCCGTCATTTAGTGGATATTTTCACAAAAAAGTGAAATTTTCAGAAATTCAGAAAATTGGCTGAAAACGACTAAATATCAAGGACTCATTGGGCAAAGCGCTCTGGAACTGAAATCGGAATGCTCACTGACATTTGCCCTATCTGAAAGTCTGATAAACGCCGGAAAAATGACTAAGTCCAAAACAATTTTTTTTTAAACTTTTTTAAATTTTACCCCCGTGGGATATATATTCTACCCACACACATTTGGAACTCTCCTGGGGTACCCTCACACATATTATTCCCTCATTTAGTGGATATTTTCACAAAAAAGTGAAATTTTCAGAAATTCAGAAAATTGGCTGAAAACTACTAAAAATCAAGGACTCATTGGGCGAATCGCTCTGGAACTGAAAACGGAATGCTCACTGACATTTGCCCTATCTGAAAGTCTGATAAACGCCGGAAAAATGACTAAGTCCAAAAAAAAAATTTTTTCAACTTTTTTCAATTTTACCCCCGTGGGATATATATTCTACCCACACACATTTGGAACTCTCCTGGGGTACCCTCACACATATTATTCCCTCATTTAGTTGATATTTTCACAAAAAAGTGAAATTTTCAGAAATTCAGAAAATTGGCTGAAAACGACTAAAAATCAAGGACTCATTGGGCGAATCGCTCTGGAACTGAAAACGGAATGCTCACTGACATTTGCCCTATCTGAAAGTCTGATAAATGGCGGAAAAATGACTAAGTCCAAAAAAAAATTTTTTTCAACTTTTTTCAATTTTACCCCCGTGGGATATGTATTCTACCCACACACATTTGGAACTCTCCTGGGGTACCGTCAAACATATTATTCCCTCATTTAGTGGATATTTTCACAAAAAAGTGAAATTTTCAAAAATCCAGAAAATTGGCTGAAAACGACTAAATATCAAAGACTCATTGGGCGAATCGCTCTGGAACTGAAATTGGAATGCTCACTGACATTTGCCCTATCTGAAAGTCTGATAAACGCCGGAAAAATGACTAAGTCCAAAAAAAATTTTTTTTAAACTTTTTTCAATTTTACCCCCGTGGGATATATATTCTACCCACACACATTTGGAAATCTCGTGAGGTACCCTCACACATATTATTCCCTCATTTAGTGGATATTTTCACAAAAAAGTGAAATTTTCAGAAATTCAGAAAATTGGCTGAAAACGACTAAAAATCAAGGACTCATTGGGCGAATCGCTCTGGAACTGAAATCGGAACGCTCACTGACATTTGCCCTATCTGAAAGTCTGATAAATGCCTGAAAAATGACTAAGTCCAAAAAAAAATTTTTTTCAACTTTTTTCAATTTTACCCCCATGTGATAAATATTCTACCCACACACATTTGGAACTCTCCTGGGGTACCCTCACACATATTATTCTCTCATTTAGTGGATATTTTCACAAAAAAGTGAAATTTTCAAAAATCCAGAAAATTGGCTGAAAACGACTAAATATCATGGACTCAATGGGCAAATCGCTCTTGAACTGAAATCGGAACGCTCACTGATATTTGCCCTATCTGAAAGTCTGATAAACGCCGGAAAAATGACTAAGTCCAAAAAAAAAATTTTTTCAACTTTTTTCAATTTTATCCCCGTGGGATATATATTCTACCCACACACATTTGGAACTCTCCTGCGGTACCCTCACACATATTATTCCCTCATTTAGTGGATATTTTCACAAAAAAGTGAAATTTTCAAAAATCCAGAAAATTGGCTGAAAACGACTAAATATCAAAGACTTATTGGGCGAATCGCTCTGGAACTGAAATCGGAATGCTCACTGACATTTGCCCTATCTGAAAGTCTGATAAACGCCGGAAAAATGACAGTCCAAAAAAAAATTTTTTTCAACTTTTTTAAATTTTACCCTCGTGGGATATATATTCTACCCACACACATTTGGAACTCTCCTGGGGTACCCTCACACATATTATTCCCTCATTTAGTGGATATTTTCACAAAAAAGTGAAATTTTCAGAAATTCAGAAAATTGGCTGAAAACGACTAAAAATCAAGGACTCATTGGGCGAATCGCTCTGGAACTGAAATCGGAACGCTCACTGACATTTGCCCTATCTGAAAGTCTGATAAATGTCTGAAAAATGACTAAGTCCAAAAAAAAAATTTTTTCAACTTTTTTCAATTTTACCCCCGTGGGATTTATATATTCTACCCACACACATTTGGAACTCTCCTGGGGTACCCTCACACATATTATTCCGTCATTTAGTGGATATTTTCACAAAAAAGTGAAATTTTCAGAAATTCAGAAAATTGGCTGAAAACGACTAAATATCAAGGACTCATTGGGCAAAGCGCTCTGGAACTGAAATCGGAATGCTCACTGACATTTGCCCTATCTGAAAGTCTGATAAACGCCGGAAAAATGACTAAGTCCAAAAAAAATTTTTTTTAAACTTTTTTAAATTTTACCCCCGTGGGATATATATTCTACCCACACACATTTGGAACTCTCATGGGGTACCCTCACACATATTATTCCCTCATTTAGTGGATATCTTCACAAAAAAGTGAAATTTTCAGAAATTCAGAAAATTGGCTGAAAACTACTAAAAATCAAGGACTCATTGGGCGAATCGCTCTGGAACTGAAAACGGAATGCTCACTGACATTTGCCCTATCTGAAAGTCTGATAAATGCCGGAAAAATGACTAAGTCCAAAAAAAAAATTTTTTCAACTTTTTTCAATTTTACCCCCGTGGGATATATATTCTACCCACACACATTTGGAACTCTCCTGGGGTACCCTCACACATATTATTCCCTCATTTAGTCGATATTTTCACAAAAAAGTGAAATTTTCAGAAATTCAGAAAATTGGCTGAAAACGACTAAAAATCAAGGACTCATTGGGCGAATCGCTCTGGAACTGAAAACGGAATGCTCACTGACATTTGCCCTATCTGAAAGTCTGATAAATGGCGGAAAAATGACTAAGTCCAAAAAAAAATTTTTTTCAACTTTTTTCAATTTTACCCCCGTGGGATATGTATTCTACCCACACACATTTGGAACTCTCCTGGGGTACCGTCAAACATATTATTCCCTCATTTAGTGGATATTTTCACAAAAAAGTGAAATTTTCAAAAATCCAGAAAATTGGCTGAAAACGACTAAAAATCAAGGACTCATTGGGCGAATCGCTCTGGAACTGAAATCGGAACGCTCACTGACATTTGCCCTATCTGAAAATCTGATAAATGCCTGAAAAATGACTAAGTCCAAAAAAAAATTTTTTTCAACTTTTTTCAATTTTACCCCCATGTGATAAATATTCTACCCACACACATTTGGAACTCTCCTGGGGTACCCTCACACATATTATTCTCTCATTTAGTGGATATTTTCACAAAAAAGTGAAATTTTCAAAAATCCAGAAAATTGGCTGAAAACGACTAAATATCAAGGACTCATTGGGCAAAGCGCTCTGGAACTGAAATCGGAATGCTCACTGACATTTGCCCTATCTGAAAGTCTGATAAACGCCGGAAAAATGACTAAGTCCAAAAAAAATTTTTTTTAAACTTTTTTAAATTTTACCCCCGTGGGATATATATTCTACCCACACACATTTGGAACTCTCCTGGGGTACCCTCACACATATTATTCCCTCATTTAGTGGATATTTTCACAAAAAAGTGAAATTTTCAAAAATCCAGAAAATTGGCTGAAAACGACTAAATATCAAAGACTCATTGGGCGAATCGCTCTGGAACTGAAATCGGAATGCTCACTGACATTTGCCCTATCTGAAAGTCTGATAAACGCCGGAAAAATGACTAAGTCCAAAAAAAATTTTTTTTAAACTTTTCTAAATTTTACCCCCGTGGGATATATATTCTACCCACACACATTTGGAACTCTCCTGGGGTACCCTCACACATATTATTCCCTCATTTAGTCGATATTTTCACAAAAAAGTGAAATTTTCAGAAATTCAGAAAATTGGCTGAAAACGACTAAAATTCAAGGACTCATTGGGCGAATCGCTCTGGAACTGAAAACGGAATGCTCACTGACATTTGCCCTATCTGAAAGTCTGATAAATGGCGGAAAAATGACTAAGTCCAAAAAAAAATTTTTTTCAACTTTTTTCAATTTTACCCCCGTGGGATATGTATTCTACCCACACACATTTGGAAATCTCCTGAGGTACCCTCACACATATTATTCCCTCATTTAGTGGATATTTTCACAAAAAAGTGAAATTTTCAGAAATTCAGAAAATTGGCTGAAAACGACTAAATATCAAGGACTCATTGGGCAAAGCGCTCTGGAACTGAAATCGGAATGCTCACTGACATTTGCCCTATCTGAAAGTCTGATAAACGCCGGAAAAATGACTAAGTCCAAAAAAAATTTTTTTTAAACTTTTTTAAATTTTACCCCCGTGGGATATATATTCTACCCACACACATTTGGAACTCTCCTGGGGTACCCTCACACATATTATTCCCTCATTTAGTGGATATTTTCACAAAAAAGTGAAATTTTCAAAAATCCAGAAAATTGGCTGAAAACGACTAAATATCAAAGACTCATTGGGCGAATCGCTCTGGAACTGAAATCGGAATGCTCAGTGACATTTGCCCTATCTGAAAGTCTGATAAACGCCGGAAAAATGACTAAGTCCAATAAAAAATTTTTTAAACTTTTTTCAATTTTACCCCCGTGGGATATATATTCTACCCACACACATTTGGAACTCTCCTGGGGTACCCTCACACATATTATTCCCTCATTTAGTGGATATTTTCACAAAAAAGTGAAATTTTCAAAAATCCAGAAAATTGGCTGAAAACGACTAAATATCAAAGACTCATTTGGCGAATCGCTCTGGAACTGAAATCGGAATGCTCACTGATATTTGCCCTATCTGAAAGTCTGATAAACGCCGGAAAAATGACAGTCCAAAAAAAATTTTTTTAAACGTTTTTCAATTTTACCCCCGTGGGATATATATTCTATCCACACACATTTGGAACTCTCCTGGGGTACCGTCACACATATTATTCCCTCATTTAGTGGATATTTTCACAAAAAAGTGAAATTTTCAAAAATCCAGAAAATTGGCTGAAAACGACTAAATATCAAAGACTCATTGGGCGAATCGCTCTGGAACTGAAATCGGAATGCTCAGTGACATTTGCCCTATCTGAAAGTCTGATAAACGGCGGAAAAATGACTAAGTCCAAAAAAAAATTTTTTTCAACTTTTTTCAATTTTACCCCCATGGGATAAATATTCTACCCACACACATTTGGAACTCTCCTGGGGTACCCTCACACATATTATTCTCTCATTTAGTGGATATTTTCACAAAAAAGTGAAATTTTCAAAAATCCAGAAAATTGGCTGAAAATGACTAAATATCAAGAACTCATTGGGCAAAGCGCTCTGGAACTGAAATCGGAATGCTCACTGACATTTGCCCTATCTGAAAGTCTGATAAACGCCGGAAAAATGACTAAGTCCAAAAAAAATTTTTTTTAAACTTTTTTCAATTTTACCCCCGTGGGATATATATTCTACCCACACACATTTGGAAATCTCCTGAGGTACCCTCACACATATTATTCCCTCATTTAGTGGATATTTTCACAAAAAAGTGAAATTTTCAGAAATTCAGAAAATTGGCTGAAAACGACTAAAAATCAAGGACTCACTGGTCGAATCGCTCTGGAACTGAAATCGGAACGCTCACTGACATTTGCCCTATCTGAAAGTCTGATAAATGCCTGAAAAATGACTAAGTCCAAAAAAAAATTTTTTTCAACTTTTTTCAATTTTACCCCCATGTGATAAATATTCTACCCACACACATTTGGAAATCTCCTGAGGTACCCTCACACATATTATTCCCTCATTTAGTGGATATTTTCACAAAAAAGTGAAATTTTCAAAAATCCAGAAAATTGGCTGAAAACGACTAAAAATCAAGGTCTCATTGGGCGAATCGCTCTGGAACTGAAATCGGAACGCTCACTGACATTTGCCCTATCTGAAAGCCTGATAAATGCCTGAAAAATGACTAAGTCCAAAAAAAAATTTTTTTAAACTTTTTTAAATTTTACCCCCGTGGGATATATATTCTACCCACACACATTTGGAACTCTCCTGGGGTACCCTCACACATATTATTCCCTCATTTAGTGGATATTTTCACAAAAAAGTGAAATTTTCAAAAATCCAGAAAATTGGCTGAAAACGACTAAATATCAAAGACTCATTGGGCGAATCGCTCTGGAACTGAAATCGGAATGCTCAGTGACATTTGCCCTATCTGAAAGTCTGATAAACGCCGGAAAAATGACTAAGTCCAAAAAAATTTTTTTTAAACTTTTTTCAATTTTACCCCCGTGGGATATATATTCTACCCACACACATTTGGAACTCTCCTGGGGTACCCTCACACATATTATTCCCTCATTTAGTGGATATTTTCACAAAAAAGTGAAATTTTCAAAAATCCAGAAAATTGGCTGAAAACGACTAAATATCAAAGACTCATTGGGCGAATCGCTCTGGAACTGAAATCGGAATGCTCAGTGACATTTGCCCTATCTGAAAGTCTGATAAACGGCGGAAAAATGACTAAGTCCAAAAAAATTTTTTTTAAACTTTTTTCAATTTTACCCCCGTGGGATATATATTCTACCCACACACATTTGGAACTCTCCTGGGGTACCCTCACACATATTATTCCCTCATTTAGTGGATATTTTCACAAAAAAGTGAAATTTTCAAAAATCCAGAAAATTGGCTGAAAATGACTAAATATCAAAGACTCATTGGGCGAATCGCTCTGGAACTGAAATCGGAATGCTCAGTGACATTTGCCCTATCTGAAAGTCTGATAAACGCCGGAAAAATGACTAAGTCCAAAAAAATTTTTTTTAAACTTTTTTCAATTTTACCCCCGTGGGATATATATTCTACCCACACACATTTGGAACTCTCCTGGGGTACCCTCACACATATTATTCCCTCATTTAGTGGATATTTTCACAAAAAAGTGAAATTTTCAAAAATCCAGAAAATTGGCTGAAAACGACTAAATATCAAAGACTCATTTGGCGAATCGCTCTGGAACTGAAATCGGAATGCTCACTGATATTTGCCCTATCTGAAAGTCTGATAAACGCCGGAAAAATGACTAAGTCCAAAAAAATTTTTTTTAAACGTTTTTCAATTTTACCCCCGTGGGATATATATTCTATCCACACACATTTGGAACTCTCCTGGGGTACCGTCACACATATTATTCCCTCATTTAGTGGATATTTTCACAAAAAAGTGAAATTTTCAAAAATCCAGAAAATTGGCTGAAAACGACTAAATATAAAAGACTCATTGGGCGAATCGCTCTGGAACTGAAATCGGAATGCTCAGTGACATTTGCCCTATCTGAAAGTCTGATAAACGGCGGAAAAATGACTAAGTCCAAAAAAATTTTTTTTAAACTTTTTTCAATTTTACCCCCGTGGGATATATATTCTACCCACACACATTTGGAACTCTCCTGGGGTACCCTCACACATATTATTCCCTCATTTAGTGGATATTTTCACAAAAAAGTGAAATTTTCAAAAATCCAGAAAATTGGCTGAAAATGACTAAATATCAAAGACTCATTGGGCGAATCGCTCTGGAACTGAAATCGGAATGCTCAGTGACATTTGCCCTATCTGAAAGTCTGATAAACGCCGGAAAAATGACTAAGTCCAAAAAAATTTTTTTTAAACTTTTTTCAATTTTACCCCCGTGGGATATATATTCTACCCACACACATTTGGAACTCTCCTGGGGTACCCTCACACATATTATTCCCTCATTTAGTGGATATTTTCACAAAAAAGTGAAATTTTCAAAAATCCAGAAAATTGGCTGAAAATGACTAAATATCAAAGACTCATTGGGCGAATCGCTCTGGAACTGAAATCGGAATGCTCAGTGACATTTGCCCTATCTGAAAGTCTGATAAACGCCGGAAAAATGACTAAGTCCAAAAAAATTTTTTTTCAACTTTTTTCAATTTTACCCCCGTGGGATATATATTCTACCCACACACATTTGGAACTCTCCTGGGGTACCCTCACACATATTATTCCCTCATTTAGTGGATATTTTCACAAAAAAGTGAAATTTTCAAAAATCCAGAAAATTGGCTGAAAACGACTAAATATCAAAGACTCATTTGGCGAATCGCTCTGGAACTGAAATCGGAATGCTCACTGATATTTGCCCTATCTGAAAGTCTGATAAACGCCGGAAAAATGACTAAGTCCAAAGAAAATTTTTTTCAACTTTTTTCAATTTTATCCCCGTGGAATATATATTCTACCCACACACATTTGGAACTCTCCTGCGGTACCCTCACACATATTATTCCCTCATTTAGTGGATATTTTCACAAAAAAGTGAAATTTTCAAAAATCCAGAAAATTGGCTGAAAACGACTAAATATCAAAGACTCATTGGGCGAATCGCTCTGGAACTGAAATCGGAATGCTCAGTGACATTTGCCCTATCTGAAAGTCTGATAAACGGCGGAAAAATGACTAAGTCCAAAAAAATTTTTTTTAAACTTTTTTCAATTTTACCCCCGTGGGATATATATTCTACCCACACACATTTGGAACTCTCCTGGGGTACCCTCACACATATTATTCCCTCATTTAGTGGATATTTTCACAAAAAAGTGAAATTTTCAAAAATCCAGAAAATTGGCTGAAAATGACTAAATATCAAAGACTCATTGGGCGAATCGCTCTGGAACTGAAATCGGAATGCTCAGTGACATTTGCCCTATCTGAAAGTCTGATAAACGCCGGAAAAATGACTAAGTCCAAAAAAATTTTTTTTAAACTTTTTTCAATTTTACCCCCGTGGGATATATATTCTACCCACACACATTTGGAACTCTCCTGGGGTACCCTCACACATATTATTCCCTCATTTAGTGGATATTTTCACAAAAAAGTGAAATTTTCAAAAATCCAGAAAATTGGCTGAAAATGACTAAATATCAAAGACTCATTGGGCGAATCGCTCTGGAACTGAAATCGGAATGCTCAGTGACATTTGCCCTATCTGAAAGTCTGATAAACGCCGGAAAAATGACTAAGTCCAAAAAAATTTTTTTTCAACTTTTTTCAATTTTACCCCCGTGGGATATATATTCTACCCACACACATTTGGAACTCTCCTGGGGTACCCTCACACATATTATTCCCTCATTTAGTGGATATTTTCACAAAAAAGTGAAATTTTCAAAAATCCAGAAAATTGGCTGAAAACGACTAAATATCAAAGACTCATTTGGCGAATCGCTCTGGAACTGAAATCGGAATGCTCACTGATATTTGCCCTATCTGAAAGTCTGATAAACGCCGGAAAAATGACTAAGTCCAAAGAAAATTTTTTTCAACTTTTTTCAATTTTATCCCCGTGGAATATATATTCTACCCACACACATTTGGAACTCTCCTGCGGTACCCTCACACATATTATTCCCTCATTTAGTGGATATTTTCACAAAAAAGTGAAATTTTCAAAAATCCAGAAAATTGGCTGAAAACGACTAAATATCAAAGACTTATTGGGCGAATCGCTCTGGAACTGAAATCGGAATACTCACTGACATTTGCCCTATCTGAAAGTCTGATAAACGCCGGAAAAATCACTAAGTCCAAAAAAAAATTTTTTTCAACTTTTTTCAATTTTACCCCGTGGGATATATATTCTACCCACACACATTTGGAACTCTCGTGGGGTACCGTCACACATATTATTCCTTTATTTAGTGGATATTTTCACAAAAAAGTGAAATTTTCAGAAATTCAGAAAATTGGCTGAAAAAGACTAAAAATCAAGGACTCATTGGGCGAATCGCTCTGGAACTGAAATCGGAACGCTCACTGACATTTGCCCTATCTGAAAGTCTGATAAATGTCTGAAAAATGACTAAGTCCAAAAAAAAAATTTTTTCAACTTTTTTCAATTTTACCCCCGTGGGATTTATATATTCTACCCACACACATTTGGAAGTCTCCTGGGGTACCCTCACACATATTATTCCGTCATTTAGTGGATATTTTCACAAAAAAGTGAAATTTTCAGAAATTCAGAAAATTGGCTGAAAACGACTAAAAATCAAGGACTCATTGGGCGAATCGCTCTGGAACTGAAAACGGAATGCTCACTGACATTTGCCCTATCTGAAAGTCTGAAAAACGCCGGAAAAATGACTAAGTCCAAAAAAAAATTTTTTTAAACTTTTTTCAATTTTACCCCCGTGGGATATATATTCTACCCACACACATTTGGAACTCTCCTGGGGTACCCTCACACATATTATTCCATCATTTAGTGGATATTTTCACAAAAAAGTGAAATTTTCAGAAATTCAGAAAATTGGCTGAAAACGACTAAAAATCAAGGTCTCATTGGGCGAATCGCTCTGGAACTGAAATCGGAATGCTCACTGACATTTGCCCTATCTGAAAGTCTGATAAACGCCGGAAAAATGACTAAGTCCAAAAAAAATTTTTTTAAACTTTTTTCAATTTTACCCCCGTGGGATATATATTCTACCCACACACATTTGGAACTCTCCTGGGGTACCGTCACACATATTATTCCCTCATTTAGTGGATATTTTCACAAAAAAGTGAAATTTTCAAAAATCCAGAAAATTGGCTGAAAACGACTAAATATCAAAGACTCATTGGGCGAATCGCTCTGGAACTGAAATCGGAATGCTCAGTGACATTTGCCCTATCTGAAAGTCTGATAAACGCCGGAAAAATGACTAAGTCCAAAAAAATTTTTTTTAAACTTTTTTCAATTTTACCCCCGTGGGATATATATTCTACCCACACACATTTGGAACTCTCCTGGGGTACCCTCACACATATTATTCCCTCATTTAGTGGATATTTTCACAAAAAAGTGAAATTTTCAAAAATCCAGAAAATTGGCTGAAAACGACTAAATATCAAAGACTCATTTGGCGAATCGCTCAGGAACTGAAATCGGAATGCTCACTGATATTTGCCCTATCTGAAAGTCTGATAAACGCCGGAAAAATGACTAAGTCCAAAAAAAAATTTTTTCAACTTTTTTCAATTTTATCCCCGTGGGATATATATTCTACCCACACACATTTGGAACTCTCCTGCGGTACCCTCACACATATTATTCCCTCATTTAGTGGATATTTTCACAAAAAAGTGAAATTTTCAAAAATCCAGAAAATTGGCTGAAAACGACTAAATATCAAAGACTTATTGGGCGAATCGCTCTGGAACTGAAATCGGAATACTCACTGACATTTGCCCTATCTGAAAGTCTGATGAACGCCGGAAAAATCACTAAGTCCAAAAAAAAATTTTTTTCAACTTTTTTCAATTTTACCCCGTGGGATATATATTCTACCCACACACATTTGGAACTCTCCTGGGGTACCGTCACACATATTATTCCTTTATTTAGTGGATATTTTCACAAAAAAGTGAAATTTTCAGAAATTCAGAAAATTGGCTGAAAAAGACTAAAAATCAAGGACTCATTGGGCGAATCGCTCTGGAACTGAAAACGGAATGCTCACTGACATTTGCCCTATCTGAAAGTCTGATAAATGCCGAAAAAATGACTAAGTCCAAAAAAAAATTTTTTTCAACTTTTTTCAATTTTACCCCCTTGGGATATATATTCTACCCACACACATTTGGAACTCTCCTGGGGTACCGTCACACATATTATTCCCTCATTTAGTGGATATTTTCACAAAAAAGTGAAATTTTCAAAAATCCAGAAAATTGGCTGAAAACGACTAAATATCAAAGACTCATTGGGCGAATCGCTCTGGAACTGAAATCGGAATGCTCACTGACATTTGCCCTATCTGAAAGTCTGAAAAACGCCGGAAAAATGACTAAGTCCAAAAAAAATTTTTTTTAAACTTTTTTCAATTTTACCCCCGTGGGATATATATTCTACCCACACACATTTGGAACTCTCCTGGGGTACCCTCACACATATTATTCCCTCATTTAGTGGATATTTTCACAAAAAAGTGAAATTTTCAGAAATTCAGAAAATTGGCTGAAAACGAGTAAAAATCAAGGACTCATTGGGCGAATCGCTCTGGAACTGAAAACGGAATGCTCACTGACATTTGCCCTATCTGAAAGTCTGATAAATGCCGGAAAAATGACTAAGTCCAAAAAAAAATTTTTTTCAACTTTTTTCAATTTTACCCCCGTGGGATATATATTCTACCCACACACATTTGGAACTCTCCTGGGGTACCGTCACACATATTATTCCCTCATTTAGTGGATATTTTCACAAAAAAGTGAAATTTTCAAAAATCCAGAAAATTGGCTGAAAACGACTAAATATCAAAGACTCATTGGGCGAATCGCTCTGGAACTGAAATCGGAATGCTCACTGACATTTGCCCTATCTGAAAGTCTGATAAACGCCGGAAAAATTAGTAAGTCCAAAAAAAAAAATTTTTCAACTTTTTTCAATTTTACCCCCGTGGGATTTATATATTCTACCCACACATATTTGGAACTCTCCTGGGGTACCCTCACACATATTATTCCGTCATTTAGTGGATATTTTCACAAAAAAGTGAAATTTTCAGAAATTCAGAAAATTGGCTGAAAACGACTAAATATCAAGGACTCATTGGGCAAAGCGCTCTGGAACTGAAATCGGAATGCTCACTGACATTTGCCCTATCTGAAAGTCTGATAAACGCCGGAAAAATGACTAAGTCCAAAAAAAATTTTTTTTAAACTTTTTTAAATTTTACCCCCGTGGGATATATATTCTACCCACACACATTTGGAACTCTCCTGGGGTACCCTCACACATATTATTCCCTCATTTAGTGGATATTTTCACAAAAAAGTGAAATTTTCAGAAATTCAGAAAATTGGCTGAAAACGACTAAAGATCAAGGACTCATTGGGCGAATCGCTCTGGAACTGAAAATGGAATGCTCACTGACATTTGCCCTATCTGAAAGTCTGATAAATGCCGGAAAAATGACTAAGTCCAAAAAAAAATTTTTTTCAACTTTTGTCACACATATTATTCTCTCATTTAGTGGATATTTTCACAAAAAAGTGAAATTTTCAAAAATCCAGAAAATTGGCTGACAACGACTAAATATCAAAGACTCATTGGGCGCATCGCTCTGGAACTGAAATCGGAATGCTCACTGACATTTGCCGTATCTGAAAGTCTGATAAACGCCGGAAAAATTACTAAGTCCAAAAAAAATTTTTTTTAAACTTTTTTCAATTTTACCCCCGTGGGATATATATTCTATCCACACACATTTGGAACTCTCCTGAGGTACCCTCACACATATTATTCCCTCATTTAGTGGATATTTTCACAAAAAAGTGAAATTTTCAAAAATCCAGAAAATTGGCTGAAAACGACTAAATATCAAGGACTCATTGGGCAAAGCGCTCTGGAACTGAAATCGGAATGCTCACTGACATTTGCCCTATCTGAAAGTCTGATAAACGCCGGAAAAATGACTAAGTCCAAAAAAAAAATTTTTTTAAACTTTTTTCAATTTTACCCCCGTGGGATTTATATATTCTACCCACACACATTTGGAACTCTCCTGGGGTACCCTCACACATATTATTCCGTCATTTAGTGGATATTTTCACAAAAAAGTGAAATTTTCAGAAATTCAGAAAATTGGCTGAAAACGACTAAAAATCAAGGACTCATTGGGCGAATCGCTCTGGAACTGAAAACGGAATGCTCACTGACATTTGCCCTATCTGAAAGTCTGAAAAACGCCGGAAAAATGACTAAGTCCAAAAAAAAATTTTTTTAAACTTTTTTCAATTTTACCCCCGTGGGATATATATTCTACCCACACACATTTGGAACTCTCCCGGGGTACCCTCACACATATTATTCCATCATTTAGTGGATATTTTCACAAAAAAGTGAAATTTTCAGAAATTCAGAAAATTGGCTGAAAACGACTAAAAATCAAGGTCTCATTGGGCGAATCGCTCTGGAACTGAAATCGGAATGCTCACTGACATTTGCCCTATCTGAAAGTCTGATAAACGCCGGAAAAATGACTAAGTCCAAAAAAAATTTTTTTAAACTTTTTTCAATTTTACCCCCGTGGGATATATATTCTACCCACACACATTTGGAACTCTCCTGGGGTACCGTCACACATATTATTCCCTCATTTAGTGGATATTTTCACAAAAAAGTGAAATTTTCAAAAATCCAGAAAATTGGCTGAAAACGACTAAATATCAAAGACTCATTGGGCGAATCGCTCTGGAACTGAAATCGGAATGCTCAGTGACATTTGCCCTATCTGAAAGTCTGATAAACGCCGGAAAAATGACTAAGTCCAAAAACATTTTTTTTAAACTTTTTTCAATTTTACCCCCGTGGGATATATATTCTACCCACACACATTTGGAACTCTCCTGGGGTACCCTCACACATATTATTCCCTCATTTAGTGGATATTTTCACAAAAAAGTGAAATTTTCAAAAATCCAGAAAATTGGCTGAAAACGACTAAATATCAAAGACTCATTTGGCGAATCGCTCAGGAACTGAAATCGGAATGCTCACTGATATTTGCCCTATCTGAAAGTCTGATAAACGCCGGAAAAATGACTAAGTCCAAAAAAAAATTTTTTCAACTTTTTTCAATTTTATCCCCGTGGGATATATATTCTACCCACACACATTTGGAACTCTCCTGCGGTACCCTCACACATATTATTCCCTCATTTAGTGGATATTTTCACAAAAAAGTGAAATTTTCAAAAATCCAGAAAATTGGCTGAAAACGACTAAATATCAAAGACTTATTGGGCGAATCGCTCTGGAACTGAAATCGGAATACTCACTGACATTTGCCCTATCTGAAAGTCTGATAAACGCCGGAAAAATCACTAAGTCCAAAAAAAAATTTTTTTCAACTTTTTTCAATTTTACCCCGTGGGATATATATTCTACCCACACACATTTGGAACTCTCCTGGGGTACCGTCACACATATTATTCCTTTATTTAGTGGATATTTTCACAAAAAAGTGAAATTTTCAGAAATTCAGAAAATTGGCTGAAAAAGACTAAAAATCAAGGACTCATTGGGCGAATCGCTCTGGAACTGAAAACGGAATGCTCACTGACATTTGCCCTATCTGAAAGTCTGATAAATGCCGAAAAAATGACTAAGTCCAAAAAAAAATTTTTTTCAACTTTTTTCAATTTTACCCCCTTGGGATATATATTCTACCCACACACATTTGGAACTCTCCTGGGGTACCGTCACACATATTATTCCCTCATTTAGTGGATATTTTCACAAAAAAGTGAAATTTTCAAAAATCCAGAAAATTGGCTGAAAACGACTAAATATCAAAGACTCATTGGGCGAATCGCTCTGGAACTGAAATCGGAATGCTCACTGACATTTGCCCTATCTGAAAGTCTGAAAAACGCCGGAAAAATGACTAAGTCCAAAAAAAATTTTTTTTAAACTTTTTTCAATTTTACCCCCGTGGGATATATATTCTACCCACACACATTTGGAACTCTCCTGGGGTACCCTCACACATATTATTCCCTCATTTAGTGGATATTTTCACAAAAAAGTGAAATTTTCAGAAATTCAGAAAATTGGCTGAAAATGAGTAAAAATCAAGGACTCATTGGGCGAATCGCTCTGGAACTGAAAACGGAATGCTCACTGACATTTGCCCTATCTGAAAGTCTGATAAATGCCGGAAAAATGACTAAGTCCAAAAAAAAATTTTTTTCAACTTTTTTCAATTTTACCCCCGTGGGATTTATATATTCTACCCACACATATTTGGAACTCTCCTGGGGTACCCTCACACATATTATTCCGTCATTTAGTGGATATTTTCACAAAAAAGTGAAATTTTCAGAAATTCAGAAAATTGGCTGAAAACGACTAAATATCAAGGACTCATTGGGCAAAGCGCTCTGGAACTGAAATCGGAATGCTCACTGACATTTGCCCTATCTGAAAGTCTGATAAACGCCGGAAAAATGACTAAGTCCAAAAAAAATTTTTTTTAAACTATTTTAAATTTTACCCCCGTGGGATATATATTCTACCCACACACATTTGGAACTCTCCTGGGGTACCCTCACACATATTATTCCCTCATTTAGTGGATATTTTCACAAAAAAGTGAAATTTTCAGAAATTCAGAAAATTGGCTGAAAACGACTAAAAATCAAGGACTCATTGGGCGAATCGCTCTGGAACTGAAAACGGAATGGTCACTGACATTTGCCCTATCTGATGAAAGTCTGATAAATGCCGGAAAAATGACTAAGTCCCAAAAAAAATTTTTTTCAACTTTTTTCAATTTTACCCCCGTGGGATATATATTCTACCCACACACATTTGGAACTCTCCTGGGGTACCGTCACACATATTATTCCCTCATTTAGTGGATATTTTCACAAAAAAGTGAAATTTTCAAAAATCCAGAAAATTGGCTGAAAACGACTAAATATCAAAGACTCATTGGGCGAATCGCTCTGGAACTGAAATCGGAATGCTCACTGACATTTGCCCTATCTGAAAGTCTGATAAACGCCGGAAAAATTAGTAAGTCCAAAAAAAAAAATTTTTCAACTTTTTTCAATTTTACCCCCGTGGGATTTATATATTCTACCCACACATATTTGGAACTCTCCTGGGGTACCCTCACACATATTATTCCGTCATTTAGTGGATATTTTCACAAAAAAGTGAAATTTTCAGAAATTCAGAAAATTGGCTGAAAACGACTAAATATCAAGGACTCATTGGGCAAAGCGCTCTGGAACTGAAATCGGAATGCTCACTGACATTTGCCCTATCTGAAAGTCTGATAAACGCCGGAAAAATGACTAAGTCCAAAAAAAATTTTTTTTAAACTTTTTTAAATTTTACCCCCGTGGGATATATATTCTACCCACACACATTTGGAACTCTCCTGGGGTACCCTCACACATATTATTCCCTCATTTAGTGGATATTTTCACAAAAAAGTGAAATTTTCAGAAATTCAGAAAATTGGCTGAAAACGACTAAAGATCAAGGACTCATTGGGCGAATCGCTCTGGAACTGAAAATGGAATGCTCACTGACATTTGCCCTATCTGAAAGTCTGATAAATGCCGGAAAAATGACTAAGTCCAAAAAAAAATTTTTTTCAACTTTTGTCACACATATTATTCTCTCATTTAGTGGATATTTTCACAAAAAAGTGAAATTTTCAAAAATCCAGAAAATTGGCTGACAACGACTAAATATCAAAGACTCATTGGGCGCATCGCTCTGGAACTGAAATCGGAATGCTCACTGACATTTGCCGTATCTGAAAGTCTGATAAACGCCGGAAAAATTACTAAGTCCAAAAAAAATTTTTTTTAAACTTTTTTCAATTTTACCCCCGTGGGATATATATTCTATCCACACACATTTGGAACTCTCCTGAGGTACCCTCACACATATTATTCCCTCATTTAGTGGATATTTTCACAAAAAAGTGAAATTTTCAAAAATCCAGAAAATTGGCTGAAAACGACTAAATATCAAGGACTCATTGGGCAAAGCGCTCTGGAACTGAAATCGGAATGCTCACTGACATTTGCCCTATCTGAAAGTCTGATAAACGCCGGAAAAATGACTAAGTCCAAAAAAAAAATTTTTTTAAACTTTTTTCAATTTTACCCCCGTGGGATATATATTCTACCCACACACAGTTGGAGCTCTCCTGGGGTACCCTCACACATATTATTCCCTCATTTAGTGGATATTTTCACAAAAAAGTGAAATTTTCAAAAATCCAGAAAATTGGCTGACAACGACTAAATATCAAAGACTCATTGGGCGCATCGCTCTGGAACTGAAATCGGAATGCTCACTGACATTTACCCTATCTGAAAGTCTGATAAACGCCGGAAAAATGACTAAGTCCAAAAAAAATTTTTTTTAAACTTTTTTCAATTTTACCCCCGTGGGATATATATTCTATCCACACACATTTGGAACTCTCCTGAGGTACCCTCACACATATTATTCCCTCATTTAGTGGATATTTTCACAAAAAAGTGAAATTTTCAGAAATTCAGAAAATTGGCTGAAAACGACTAAAAATCAAGGACTCATTGGGCGAATCGCTCTGGAACTGAAATCGGAATGCTCACTGACATTTCCACTATCTGAAAGTTTGATAAACGCCGGAAAAATGACTAAGTCCAAAAAAAAAATTTTTTCAACTTTTTTCCATTTTATCCCCGTGGGATATATATTCTACCCACACACATTTGGAACTCTCCTGGGGTACCCTCACACATATTATTCCCTCATTTAGTGGATATTTTCACAAAAAAGTGAAATTTTCAAAAATCCAGAAAATTGGCTGAAAACGACTAAATATCAAGGACTCATTGGGCAAAGCGCTGTGGAACTGAAATCGGAATGCTCACTGACATTTGCCCTATCTGAAAGTCTGATAAACGCCGGAAAAATGACTAAGTCCAAAAAAAAAATTTTTTTAAACTTTTTTCAATTTTACCCTCGTGGGATATATATTCTACCCACACACATTTGGAGCTCTCCTGGGGTACCCTCACACATATTATTCCCTCATTTAGTGGATATTTTCACAAAAAAGTGAAATTTTCAAAAATCCAGAAAATTGGCTGAAAACGACTAAATATCAAAGACTCATTGGGCGAATCGCTCTGGAACTGAAATCGGAATGCTCACTGACATTTGCCCTATCTGAAAGTCTGATAAACGCCGGAAAAATCACCAAGTCCCAAAAATATTTTTTTAAAACTTTTTTCAATTTTACCCCGTGGGATATATATTCTACCCACACACAGTTGGAGCTCTCCTGGGGTACCCTCACACATATTATTCCCTCATTTAGTGGATATTTTCACAAAAAAGTGAAATTTTCAAAAATCCAAAAAAATGGCTGAAAACGAGTAAATATCAAGGACTCATTGGGCGAATCGCTCTTGAACTGAAATTGGAACGCTCACTGACATTTCCCCTATGTGAAAGTTTGATAAACGCCGGAAAAATGACTAAGGCCAAAAAAAAAATTTTTTCAATTTTTTTCCATTTTATCCCCGTGGGATATATATTCTACCCACACACATTTGGAACTCTCCTGCGGTATCCTCACACATATTATTCCCTCATTTAGTGGATATTTTCACAAAAAAGTGAAATTTTCAAAAATCTAGAAAATTGGCTGAAAACGACTAAATATCAAAGACTTATTGGGCGAATTGCTCTGGAACTGAAATCGGAATGCTCACTGACATTTGCCCTATCTGAAAGTCTGATAAATGCCCGAAAAATGAGTAAGTCCAAAAAAAAATTTTTTTCAACTTTTTTCAATTTTACCCCTGTGGGATAGATATTCTACCCACACACATTTGGAACTCTCCTGGGGTACCCTCACACATATTATTCCCTCATTTAGTGGATATTTTCACAAAAAAGTGAAATTTTCAGAAATTCAGAAAATTGGCTGAAAACGAGTAAATATCAAGGACTCATTGGGCGAATCGCTCTTGAACTGAAATTGGAACGCTCACTGACATTTCCCCTATCTGAAAGTTTGATAAACGCCGGAAAAATGACTAAGTCCAAAAAAAAAAATTTTCAACTTTTTTCAATTTTACCCCCGTGGGATATATATTCTACCCACACACATTTGGAACTCTCCTGGGGTACCCTCACACATATTATTCTCTCATTTAGTGGATATTTTCACAAAAAAGTGAAATTTTCAAAAATCCAGAAAATTGGCTGAAAACGACTAAATATCAAGGACTCATTGGGCGAATCGCTCTGGAACTGAAATCGGAATGCTCACTGACATTTCCCCTATCTGAAAGTTTGATAAACGCCGGAAAAATGACTAAGTCCAAAAAAAATAATTTTTAAACTTTTTTCAATTTTACCCCCGTGGGATATACATTCTACCCACACACATTTGGAACTCTCCTGGGGTACCCTCACACATATTATTCCCTCATTTAGTGGATATTTTCACAAAAAAGTGAAATATTCAAAAATCCAGAAAATTGGCTGAAAACGACTAAATATCAAGGACTCATTGGGCGAAACGCTCTGGAACTGAAATCGGAATGCTCACTGACATTTGCCTTATCTGAAAGTCTGATAAACGCTGGAAAAATCACTAAGTCCAAAAATACATTTTTTTCAACTTTTTTCAATTTTACCCCGTGGGATATATATTCTACCCACACACATTTGGAACTCTCCTGGGGTACCCTCACACATATTATTCTCTCATTTAGTGGATATTTTCACAAAAAAGTGAAATTTTCAAAAATCCAGAAAATTGGCTGAAAACGACTAAATATCAAGGACTCATTGGGCAAATCGCTCTGGAACTGAAATCGGAACGCTCACTGACATTTCCCCTATCTGAAAGTTTGATAAACGCCGGAAAAATGACTAAGTCCAAAAAAAAAAATTTTTCAACTTTATTCAATTTTACCCCCGTGGGATATATATTCTACCCACACACATTTGGAACTCTCCTGGGGTACCCTCACACATATTATTCCCTCATTTAGTGGATATTTTCACAAAAAAGTGAAATATTCAAATATCCAGAAAATTGGCTGAAAACGATTAAATATCAAGGACTCATTGGGCGAATCGCTCTGGAACTGAAATCGGAATGCTCACTGACATTTGCCATATCTGAAAGTCTGATAAACGCCGGAAAAATGACTAAGTCCAAAAACAAAATTTTTTCAACTTTTTTCCATTTTATCCCCGTGGGATATATATTCTACCCACACACATTTGGAACTCTCCTGCGGTACCCTCACACATATTATTCCCTCATTTAGTGGATATTTTCACAAAAAAGTGAAATTTTCAAAAATCCAGAAAATTGGCTGAAAACGACTAAATATCAAAGACTCATTGGGCGAATCGCTCTGGAACTGAAATCGGAATGCTCACTGACATTTGCCATATCTGAAAGTCTGATAAACGCCGGAAAAATGACTAAGTCCAAAAAAAAAATTTTTTAAACTTTTTTCAATTTTACCCCCGTGAGATATATATGCTACCCACTCACATTTGGAACTCTCCTGGGGTACCCTCACACATATTATTCCCTCATTTAGTGGATATTTTCACAAAAAAGTGAAATTTTCAAAAATACAGAAAATTGGCTGAAAACGACTAAATATCAAAGACTCATTGGGGAATCGCTCTGGAACTGAAATTGGAACGCTCACTGACATGTGCCCTATCTGAAAGTCTGATAAACGCCAGAAAAATCACTAAGTCCAAAAAAAAATTGTTTTCAACTTTTTTCAATTTTACCCCGTGGAAGATATATTCTACCCACACACATTTGGAACTCTCCTGGGGTACCCTCACACATATTATTCTCTCATTTAGTGGATATTTTCACAAAAAAGTGAAATTTTCAAAAATCCAGAAAATTGGCTGAAAACGACTAAATATCAAAGACTTATTGGGCGAATCGCTCTGGAACTGAAATCGGAACGCTCACTGACATTTCCCCTATCTGAAAGTTTGATAAACGCCGGAAAAATGACTAAGTCAAAAAAAAATTTTTTTTCAACTTTTTTCAATTTTACCCCCGTGGGATATATATTCTACCCACACACATTTGGAACTCTCCTGGGGTACCCTCACACATATTATTCCCTCATTTAGTGGATATTTTCAGAAAAAAGTGAAATATTCAAAAATCCAGAAAATTGGCTGAAAACGACTAAATATCAAGGACTCATTGGGCAAAGCGCTCTGGAACTGAAATCGGAACGCTCACTGACATTTCCCCTATCTGAAAGTCTGATAAACGCCGGAAAAATGACTAAGTCCAAAAAAAAAAAATTGTTCAACTTTTTTCCATTTTATCCCCGTGGGATATATATTCTACCCACACACATTTGGAACTCTCCTGGGGTACCCTCACACATATTATTCCCTCATTTAGTGGATATTTTCACAAAAAAGTGACATTTTCAAAAATCCAGAAAATTGGCTGAAAACGACTAAATATCAATTACTCATTGGGCAAAGCGCTCTGGAACTGAAATCGGAACGCTCACTGACATTTCCCTTATCTGAAAATTTGATAAACGCCGGAAAAATGACTAAGACCAAAAAAAAATTTTTTCAACTTTTTTCAATTTTACCCCCGTGAGATATATATTCTACCCACACACATTTGGAACTCTCCTGGGGTACCCTCACACATATTATTCCCTCATTTAGTGGATATTTTCACAAAAAAGTGAAATTTTCAAAAATCCAGAAAATTGGCTGAAAACGACTAAATATCAAGTACTCATTGGGCAAAGCACTCTGGAACTGAAATCGGAATGCTCACTGACATTTCCCCTATCTGAAAGTCTGATAAACGCCGGTAAAATCACTAAGTCCAAAAATAATTTTTTTTCAACTTTTTTCAATTTTACCCCGTGGGATATATATTCTACCCACACACATTTGGAACTCTCCCGGGGTACCCTCACACATATTATTCTCTCATTTAGTGGATATTTTCACAAAAAAGTGAAATTTTCAAAAATCCAGAAAATTGGCTGAAAACGACTAAATATCAAGGACTCATTGGGCAAATCGCTCTGGAACTGAAATCGGAACGCTCACTGACATTTGCCCTATCTGAAGTTCTGATAAACGACGGATAAATGACTAAGTCCAAAAACAAAATTTTTTCAACTTTTTTCCATTTTATCCCCGTGGGATATATATTCTACCCACACACATTTGGAACTCTCCTGCGGTACCCTCACACATATTATTCCCTCATTTAGTGGATATTTTCACAAAAAAGTGAAATTTTCAAAAATCCAGAAAATTGGCTGAAAACGACTAAATATCAAAGACTCATTGGGCGAATCGCTCTGGAACTGAAATCGGAATGCTCACTGACATTTGCCCTATCTGAAAGTCTGATAAACGCCGGAAAAATCACTAAGTCCAAAAATAAATTTTTTTCAACTTTTTTCAATTTTACCCCGTGGGATATATATTCTACCCACACACATTTGGAACTCTCCTGGGGTACCCTCACACATATTATTCCCTCATTTAGTGGATATTTTCACAAAAAAGTGACATTTTCAAAAATCCAGAAAATTGGCTGAAAACGACTAAATATCAATTATTCATTGAGCAAAGCGCTCTGGAACTGAAATCGGAACGCTCACTGACATTTGCCCTATCTGAAGGTCTGATAAACGCCGGAAAAATTACTAAGTCCAAAAAAAAAATTTTTTAAACTTTTTTCAATTTTACCCCCGTGAGATATATATGCTACCCACACACATTTGGAACTCTCCTGGGGTACCCTCACACATATTATTCTCTCATTTAGTGGATATTTTCACAAAAAAGTGAAATTTTCAAAAATCCAGAAAATTGGCTGAAAATGACTAAATATCAAGGACTCATTGGGCGAATCGCTCTGGAACTGAAATCGGAACGCTCACTGACATTTCCCCTATCTGAAAGTTTGATAAACGCCGGAAAAATGACTAAGTCCAAAAAAAAAATTTTTTCAACTTTTTTCAATTTTACCCCCGTGGGATATATATTCTACCCACACACATTTGGAACTCTCCTGGGGTACCCTCACACATATTATTCCCTCATTTAGTGGATATTTTCACACAAAAGTTAAATTTTCAAAAATCCAGAAAATTGGCTGAAAACGACTAAATATCAATTACTCATTGGGCAAAGCGCTCTGGAACTGAAATCAGAATGCTCACTGACATTTCCCCTATCTGAAAGTTTGATAAACGCCGGAAAAATGACTAAGACCAAAAAAAAATTTTTTCAACTTTTTTCAATTTTACCCCCGTGAGATATATATTCTACCCACACACATTTGAAACTCTCCTGGGGTACCCTCACACATATTATTCCCTCATTTAGTGGATATATTCACAAAAAAGTGAAATATTGAAATAATCAGAAAATTGGCTGAAAACGACTAAATATCAAGGACTCATTGGGCGAATCGCTCTGGAACTGAAATTGGAACGCTCACTGACATGTGCCCTATCTGAAAGTCTAATAAACACCGGAAAAATGACTAAGTCCAAAAAAAAATTTTTTTAAACTTTTTTCAATTTTACCCCTGTGAGATATATAATCTACCCACACACATTTGGAACTCTCCTGGGGTACCCTCACACATATTATTCCCTCATTTAGTGGATATTTTCACAAAAAAGTGAAATTTTCAAAAATCCAGAAAATTGGCTGAAAACGACTAAATATCACAGACTCATTGGGCGAATCGCTCTGGAACTGAAATCGGAATGCTCACTGACATTTGCCCTATCTGAAAGTCTGATAAACGCCGGAAAAATGACTAAGTCCAAAAAAAATTTTTTTTAAACTTTTTTCAATTTTACCCCGTGGGATATATATTCTACCCACACACATTTGGAACTCTCCTGGGGTACCCTCACACATATTATTCCCTCATTTAGTGGATATTTTCACAAAAAAAGTGAAATTTTCAAAAATCCAGAAAATTGGCTGAAAACGACTAAATATCAAAGACTTATTGGGCGAATCGCTCTGGAACTGAAATCGGAACGCTCACTGACATTTGCCCTATCTGAAAGTCTAATAAACACCGGAAAAATGACTAAGTCCAAAAAAAAAAATTTTTCAACTTTTTTCAATTTTATCCCCGTGGGATATATATTCTACCCACACACATTTGGAACTCTCCTGCGGTACTCTCACACATATTATTCCCTCATTTAGTGGATATTTTCACAAAAAAGTGAAATTTTCAAAAATCCAGAAAATTGGCTGAAAATGACTAAATATCAAAGACTTATTGGGCGAATCGCTCTGGAACTGAAATCGGAATGTTCACTGACATTTGCCCTATCTGAAAGTCTGATAAACGCCGGAAAAATCACTAAGTCCAAAAAAAATTTTTTTTCAACTTTTTTCAATTTTACCCTGTGGGATATATATTCTACCCACACACATTTGGAACTCTCCTGGGGTACCCTCACACATATTATTCCCTCATTTAGTGGATATTTTCACAAAAAAGTGAAATTTTCAAAAATCCAGAAAATTGGCTGAAAACGACTAAATATCAAGGACTCATTGGGCGAATCGGTCTGGAACTGAAATCGGAACGCTCACTGACATTTCCCCTATCTGAAAGTCTGATAAACGCCGGAAAAATGACTAAGTCCAAAAAAAAAAAATGTTTCAACTTTTTTCAATTTTACCCCCGTGGGATATATATTCTACCCACACACATTTGGAACTCTCCTGGGGTACCCTCACACATATTATTCTCTCATTTAGTGGATATTTTCACCAAAAAGTGAAATTTTCAAAAATTCAGAAAATTGGCTGAAAACGACTAAATATTAAGGACTCATTGGGCGAATCGCTCTGGAACTGAAATTGGAACGCTCACTGACATGTGCCCTATCTGAAAGTCTGATAAACGCCGGAAAAATCACTAAGTCCAAAAAAAAATTGTTTTCAATTTTTTTCAATTTTACCCACGTGGGATATATATTCTACCTACACACATTTGGAACTCTCCTGGGGTACCCTCACACATATTATTCCCTCATTTAGTGGATATTTTCACAAAAAAGTGAAATTTTCAAAAATCCAGAAAATTGGCTGAAAACGACTAAATATCAAGGACTCATTGGGCGAATCGGTCTGGAACTGAAATCGGAACGCTCACTGACATTTCCCCTATCTGAAAGTCTGATAAACGCCGGAAAAATGACTAAGTCCAAAAAAAAAAAATGTTTCAACTTTTTTCAATTTTACCCCCGTGGGATATATATTCTACCCACACACATTTGGAACTCTCCTGGGGTACCCTCACACATATTATTCTCTCATTTAGTGGATATTTTCACCAAAAAGTGAAATTTTCAAAAATTCAGAAAATTGGCTGAAAACGACTAAATATCAAGGACTCATTGGGCGAATCGCTCTGGAACTGAAATTGGAACGCTCACTGACATGTGCCCTATCTGAAAGTCTGATAAACGCCGGAAAAATCACTAAGTCCAAAAAAAAATTGTTTTCAATTTTTTTCAATTTTACCCCGTGGAATATATATTCTACCCACACACATTTGGAACTCTCCTGGGGTACCCTCACACATATTATTCCCTCATTTAGTGGATATTTTCACAAAAAAGTGAAATTTTCAAAAATCCAGAAAATTGGCTGAAAACGACTAAATATCAAAGACTTATTGGGCAAATCGCTCTGGAACTGAAATCGGAACGCTCACTGACATTTCCCCTATCTGAAAGTCTGATAAACGCCGGAAAAATGACTAAGTCCAAAAAAAAAAAATGTTTCAACTTTTTTCAATTTTATCCCCGTGGGATATGTATTCTACCCACACACATTTGGAACTCTCCTGCGGTACTCTCACACATATTATTCCCTCATTTAGTGGATATTTTCACAAAAAAGTGAAATTTTCAAAAATCCAGAAAATTGGCTGAAAATGACTAAATATCAAAGACTTATTGGGCGAATCGCTCTGGAACTGAAATCGGAATGCTCACTGACATTTGCCCTATCTGAAAGTCTGATAAACGCCGGAATAATCACTAAGTCCAAAAAAAATTTTTTTTCAACTTTTTTCAATTTTACCCTGTGGGATATATATTCTACCCACACACATTTGGAACTCTCCTGGGGTACCCTCACACATATTATTCTCTCATTTAGTGGATATTTTCACAAAAAAGTGAAATGTTCAAAAATCCAGAAAATTGGCTGAAAACGACTAAATATTAAGGACTCATTGGGCGAATCGCTCTGGAACTGAAATTGGAACGCTCACTGACATGTGCCCTATCTGAAAGTCTGATAAACGCCGGAAAAATCACTAAGTCCAAAAAAAAATTGTTTTCAATTTTTTTCAATTTTACCCCGTGGAATATATATTCTACCCACACACATTTGGAACTCTCCTGGGGTACCCTCACACATATTATTCCCTCATTTAGTGGATATTTTCACAAAAAAGTGAAATTTTCAAAAATCCAGAAAATTGGCTGAAAACGACTAAATATCAAAGACTTATTGGGCAAATCGCTCTGGAACTGAAATCGGTATGCTCACTGACATTTGCCATATCTGAAAGTGTGATAAACGCCAGAAAAATTACTAAGTCCAAAAAAAAAAATGTTTTCAACCTTTTTCAATTTTACCCCCGTGGGATATATATTCTACCCACACACATTTGGAACTCTCCTGGGGTACCCTCACACATATTATTCCCTCATTTAGTGGATATTTTCACAAAAAAGTGAAATTTTCAAAAATCCAGAAAATTGGCTGAAAACGACTAAATATCAAAGACTCATTGGGCGCATCGCTCTGGAACTGAAATTGGAACACTCACTGACATTTGCCCTATCTGAAAGTCTGATAAACGCCGGAAAAATGACTAAGTCCAAAAAAAAAAAGTTTTCAACTTTTTTCAATTTTACCCCCGTGGGATATATATTCTACCCACACACATTTGGAACTCTCCTGGGATACCCTCACACATATTATTCCCTCATTTAGTGGATATTTTCACAAAAAAGTGAAATTTTCAAAAATCCAAAAGAATGGCTGAAAACGACTAAATATCAAAGACTCATTGGGCGAATCGCTATGGAACTGAAATCGGAACGCTCGCTGACATTTCCCCTATCTGAAAGTCTGATAAACGCCGGAAAAATGACTAAGTCCAAAAAAAAAATGTTTTCAACTTTTTTCTATTTTACCCCCGTGGGATATATATTCTACCCACACACATTTGGAACTCTCCTGGGGTACCCTCACACATATTATTCCCTCATTTAGTGGATATTTTCACAAAAAAGTGAAATTTTCAAAAATCCAGAAAATTGGCTGAAAACGACTAAATATGAAAGACTCATTGGGCGAATCGCTCTGGAACTGAAATTGGAACACTCACTGACATTTGCCCTATCTGAAAGTCTGATAAACGCCGAAAAAATGACTAAGTCCCAAAAAAAAAATGTTTTCAACTTTTTTCAATTTTACCCTCGTGGGATATATATTCTACCCACACACATTTGGAACTCTCCTGGGGTACCCTCACACATATTATTCCCTCATTTAGTGGAAATTTTCACAAAAAAGTGAAATTTTCAAAAATCCAAAATATGGGCTGAAAATGACTAAATATCAAGGACTCATTGGGCGAATCGCTATGGAACTGAAATCGGAACGCTCACTGACATTTCCCCTATCTGAAAGTCTGATAAACGCCGGAAAAATGGCTAAGTCCCAAAAAAAAGATGTTTTCAACTTTTTTCAATTTTACCCCCGTGGGATATATATTCTACCCACACACATTTGGAACTCTCCTGGGATACCCTCACACATATTATTCCCTCATTTAGTGGATATTTTCACAAAAAAGTGAAATTTTCAAAAATCCAAAAGAATGGCTGAAAACGACTAAATATCAAGGAATCATTGGGCGAATCGCTCTGGAACTGAAATCGGAACGCTCACTGACATTTCCCCTATCTGAAAGTCTGATAAACGCCGGAAAAATGACTAAGTCCAAAAAAAAAAATGTTTTCAACTTTTTTCAATTTTACCCCCGTGGGATATATATTCTACCCACACACATTTGGAACTCTCCTGGGGTACCCTCACACATATTATTCCCTCATTTAGTGGCTATTTTCTCAAAAAAGTGAAATTTTCAAAAATCCAAAATATTGGCTGAAAACGACTAAATATCAAAGACTCAATGGGCGAATCGCTATGGAACTGAAATCTGAACGCTCACTGACATTTCCCCTATCTGAAAGTCTGATAAACGCCGGAAAAATGACTAAGTCCAAAAAAAAAATGTTTTCAACTTTTTTCAATTTTACCCCCGTGGGATATATATTCTACCCACACACATTTGGAACTCTCCTGGGATACCCTCACACATATTATTCCCTCATTTAGTGGATATTTTCACAAAAAAGTGAAATTTTCAAAAATCCAAAATAATGGCTGAAAAAGACTAAATATCAAGGACTCATTGGGCGAATCGCTCTGGAACTGAAATTGGAATGCTCACTGACATTTGCCCTATCTGAAAGTCTGATAAACGCCGGAAAAATGACTAAGTCCCAAAAAAAAGATGTTTTCAACTTTTTTCAATTTTACCCCAGTGGGATATATATTCTACCCACACACATTTGGAACTCTCCTGGGGTACCCTCACACATATTATTCCCTCATTTAGTGGATATTTTCACAAAAAAGTGAAATTTTCAAAAATCCAGAAAATTGGCTGAAAACGACTAAATATCAAAGACTCATTGGGCGAATCGCTCTGGAACTGAAATCGGAACACTCACTGACATTTGCCCTATCTGAAAGTCTGATAAATGCCGGAAAAATGACTAAGTCCAAAAAAAAAATGTTTTCAACTTTTTTCAATTTTACCCCAGTGGGATATGTATTCTACCCACACACATTTGGAACTCTCCTGGGGTACCCTCACACATATTATTCCCTCATTTAGTGGATATTTTCACAAAAAAGTGAAATTTTCAAAAATCCAGAAAATTGGCTGAAAACGACTAAATATCAAAGACTTATTGGGCAAATCGCTCTGGAACTGAAATCGGAACGCTCACTGACATTTCCCCTATCTGAAAGTCTGATAAACGCCGGAAAAATGACTAAGTCCAAAAAAAAAAAATGTTTCAACTTTTTTCAATTTTATCCCCGTGGGATATGTATTCTACCCACACACATTTGGAACTCTCCTGCGGTACTCTCACACATATTATTCCCTCATTTAGTGGATATTTTCACAAAAAAGTGAAATTTTCAAAAATCCAGAAAATTGGCTGAAAATGACTAAATATCAAAGACTTATTGGGCGAATCGCTCTGGAACTGAAATCGGAATGCTCACTGACATTTGCCCTATCTGAAAGTCTGATAAACGCCGGAATAATCACTAAGTCCAAAAAAAATTTTTTTTCAACTTTTTTCAATTTTACCCTGTGGGATATATATTCTACCCACACACATTTGGAACTCTCCTGGGGTACCCTCACACATATTATTCTCTCATTTAGTGGATATTTTCACAAAAAAGTGAAATGTTCAAAAATCCAGAAAATTGGCTGAAAATGACTAAATATCAAAGAATTATTGGGCGAATCGCTCTGGAACTGAAATCGGAACGCTCCCTGACATTTGCCCTATCTGAAAGTCTAATAAACACCGGAAAAATGACTAAGTCCAAAAAAAAATTTTTTTAAACTTTTTTCAATTTTACCCCCGTGAGATATATATTCTACCCACACACATTTGGAACTCTCCTGGGGTACCCTCACACATATTATTCCCTCATTTAGTGGATATTTTCACAAAAAAGTGAAATTTTCAAAATCCAGAAAATTGGCTGAAAACGACGAAATATCAAGGACTCATCCGGCGAATCGCTCTGGAACTGAAATCGGAACGCACACTGACATTTCCCCTATCTGAAAGTCTGATAAACGCCGGAAAAATGACTAAGTACAAGAAAATATTTTTGTCAACTTTTTTCAATTTTAACCCTGTGGGATATTTATTCTACCCACACACATTTGGAACTCTCCTGGGGTACCCTCACACATATTATTCCCTCATTTTGTGGATATTTTCACAAAAAAGTGAAATTTTCAAAAATCCAGAAAATTGGCTGAAAACAACTAAATATCAAGGACTCATTGGGCGTATCACTCTGGAACTGAAATCGGAATGCTCACTGACATTTCCCCTATCTGAAAGTCTGATAAGCGCCGGAAAAATGACTAAGTACAAAAAAAAAATAATTTTCAAAATTTTTCAATTTTACCCCCGTGGGATATATATTCTACCCACACACATTTGGAACTCTCCTGGGGTACCCTCACACGTATTATTCCCTCATTTATTGAATATTTTCACAAAAAAGTGAAATTTTCAAAAATCCAGAAAATTGGCTGAAATTGACTAAATATCAAGGACTCATTGGGCGATTCGCTCTGGAACTAAAATCGGAACACTCACTGATATTTCCGCTATCTGAAAGTCTGATAAACGCCAGAAAAATGACTAAGTCAAAAAAAAATTGTTTTTCAACTTTTTTCAATTTTACCCCCGTGGGATATATATTCTACCCACACACATTTGGAACTCTCCTAGGGTACCCTCACACATAATATTCCCTCATTTAGTGGATATTTTCACAAAAAAGTGACATTTTCAAAATCCAGAAAATTGGCTGAAAACGACTAAATATCAAGGTCTCATTGGACGAATCACTCTGGAACTGAAATTGGAATGCTCACTGACATTTCCCCTATCTGAAATTCTGATAAATGCCGGAAAAATGACTAAGTCCAAAAAAAAAATTTTTTCAACTGTTTTCAATTTTAACCCCGTGGGATATATATTCTACCCACACACATTTGGAACTCTCCTGGGGTACCCTCACACATATTATTCCCTCATTTAGTGGATATTTTCACAAAAAAGTGAAATTTTCAAAAATCCAGAAAATTGGCTGAAAACGACTAAATATCAAGGACTGATTGGGCGAATCGCTCTGGAACTGAAATCGGAACGCTCACTGACATTTCCCCTATCTGAAAATCTGATAAACGCCGAAAAAATGACTAAGTCCAAAAAAAAAATTTTTTAAACTTTTTTCAATTTTACCCCCGTGGGATATATATTCTACCCACACACATTTGGAACTCTCCTGGGGTACCCTCACACATATTATTCCCTCATTTAGTGGATATTTTCACAAAAAAGTGAAATTTTCAAAATCCAGAAAATTGGCTGAAAACGACTAAATATCAAGGTCTCATTGGGCGAATCGCTCTGGAATTGAAATCGGAACGCTCACTGACATTTCCCCTATCTGAAATTCTGATAAATGCCAGAAAAATGACTAAGTCCAAAAAAAAAAATGTTTTCAACTTTTTTCAATTTTACCCACGTGGGATATATATTCTACCCACACACATTTGGAACTCTCCTGGGGTACCCTCACACATATTATTCCCTCATTTAGTGGATATTTTCACAAAAAAGTGAAATTTTCAAAATCCAGAAAATTGGCTGAAAACGACGAAATATCAAGGACTCATCCGGCGAATCGCTCTGGAACTGAAATCGGAACGCTCACTGACATTTCCCCTATCTGAAAGTCTGATAAACGCCGGAAAAATGACTAAGTACAAAAAAATATTTTTGTCAACTTTTTTCAATTTTAACCCTGTGGGATATTTATTCTACCCACACACATTTGGAACTCTCCTGGGGTACCCTCACACATATTATTCCCTCATTTTGTGGATATTTTCACAAAAAAGTGAAATTTTCAAAAATCCAGAAAATTGGCTGAAAACAACTAAATATCAAGGACTCATTGGGCGTATCACTCTGGAACTGAAATCGGAATGCTCACTGACATTTCCCCTATCTGAAAGTCTGATAAGCGCCGGAAAAATGACTAAGTACAAAAAAAAAATAATTTTCAAAATTTTTCAATTTTACCCCCGTGGGATATATATTCTACCCACACACATTTGGAACTCTCCTGGGGTACCCTCACACGTATTATTCCCTCATTTATTGAATATTTTCACAAAAAAGTGAAATTTTCAAAAATCCAGAAAATTGGCTGAAAACGACTAAATATCAAGGACTCATTGGGCGATTCGCTCTGGAACTGAAATCGGAATGCTCACTGACGTTTCCACTATCTGAAAGTCTGATAAACGCCAGAAAAATGACTAAGTCCAAAAAAAAAATTTTTTTCAACTTTTTTCAGTTTTACCCCCGTGGGATATATATTCTACCCACACACATTTGGAACTCTCCTGGGGTACCCTCACACATATTATTCCCTCATTTAATGAATATTTTCACAAAAAAGTGAAATTTTCAAAAATCCAGAAAATCGGCTGAAAACGACTAAATATCAAGGACTCATTGGGCGATTCGCTCTGGAACTGAAATCGGAACGCTCACTGACGTTTCCGCTATCTGAAAGTCTGATAAACGCCAGAAAAATGACTAAGTCCAAAAAAAAAATTTTTTTCAACTTTTTTCAGTTTTACCCCCGTGGGATATATATTCTACCCACACACATTTGGAACTCTCCTGGGGTACCCTCACACATATTATTCCCTCATTTAGTGGATATTTTCACAAAAAAGTGAAATTTTCAAAAATTCTGAAAATTGGCTGAAAACGATGAAATATCAAGGACTCATCCGGCGAGTCGCTCTGGAACTGAAATCGGAACGCTCACTGACATTTCCCCTATCTGAAAGTCGGATAAACGCCGGAAAAATGACTAAGTACAAAAAAAAATTTTTTTTCAAACTTTTTCAATTTTAACCCTGTGGGATATATATTCTACCCACACACATTTGGAACTCTCCTAGGGTACCCTCACACATATTATTCCCTCATTTAGTGGGTATTTTCACAAAAAAGTGAAATTTTCAAAAATCCAGAAAATTGGCTGAAAACGACTAAATATGAAGGACTCATTGGGTGAATCGCTCTAGAACTGAAATCGGAACGCTCACTGACATTTCCCCTATCTGAAAGTCTGATAAATGCCGTAAAAATGACTAAGTAAAAAAAAAAAAAAATTTTCAACTTTTTTCAATTTTACCCCCGTGGGATATATATTCTACCCACACACATTTGGAACTCTCCTGGGGTACCCTCACACATATTATTCCCTCATTTAGTGGATATTTTCACAAAAAAGTGAAATTTTCAAAAATCCAGAAAATTGGCTGAAAACGACTAAATATGAAGGACTCATTGGGCGAATCGCTCTGGAACTGAAATCGGAACGGTCACTGGCATTTCCCCTATCTGAAATTCTGATAAACGCCGGAAAAATGACTAAGTCCAAAAAAAATTTTTTTTTAACTTTTTTCAATTTTAACCCTGTGGGATATTTATTCTACCCACACACATTTGGAACTCTCCTGGGGTACCCTCACACATATTATTCCCTCATTTAGTGGATATTTTCTCAAAAAAGTGAAATTTTCAAAAATTCAGAAAATTGCCTGAAAACGACGAAATATCAAGGACTGATTGGGCGAATCGCTCTGGAACTGAAATCGGAACGCTCACTGACATTTCCCCTATCTGAAAATCTGATAAACGCCGGAAAAATGACTAAATCCCCCCAAAAAAATTTTTTCAACTTTTTTCAATTTTACCCCCGTGGGATATACAGTGCCTACAAGTAGTATTCAACCCCCTGCAGATTTAGCTGGTTGACACATGCGGAATTAACTTGGCATTGTGACATTTGTACTGTAGATCAGCCTGGAAGTGGGAAATGCACTGCAGCAAAATTTTTTTTTTTTTTTTTTTTAAAAAACGTTAAAAGTTAATTCAGAGTGTAATTTATTATTCAACCCCTCAAACCACAAGAATTCTGTTTGGTCCCCCTAAAGTATTAAGAAGTAGTTCAGGCACCAAGAATAATGAGCTTCACATGTGTGGATTAAAGATCTCTTTTGCCAGCCTTTTCTGACTATTTAAGACCCTCCCCAAACTTGTGAACAGCACTCAGACATGGTCAACATGGGAAAGACAAAGGAGCATTCCAAGGCCATCAGAGACAAGGTCGTGGAGGGACACAAGGCTGGCAAGGGGTACAAAACCCTTTCCAAGGAGTTGGGCCTACCTGTCTCCACTAATGGGAGCATCATCCGTAAGTGGAAGGCTTATGGAACTACTGTTAGCCTTCCACGGCCTGGACAGCCTTTGAAAGTGTCCTCCCGTGCCGAGGCCAGGCTTGTCCGAAGAGTCAAGGCTAACCCAAGGACAACAAGGAAGGAGCTCTGGGAAGATCTCATGGCAGTGGGGACATTGGTTTCAGTCAATACCATAAGTAACGTACTCCACCGCAATGGTCTCCGTTCCAGACGAGCCTGTATGGTACCTTTACTTTCAAAGCGTCATGTCAAGGCTCGTCTACATCACTTGGAGGACTCATGATCACTTGGAGGACTCTGAGACAGACTGGTTGAAGATTCTATGGTCTGATGAAACCAAGATCGAGATCTTTGGTGCCAACCACACACGTGACGTTTGGAGACTGGATGGCACTGCATACGACCCCAAGAATACCATCCCTACAGTCAAGCATGGTGGTGGCAGCATCATGCTGTGGGGCTGTTTCTCAGCCAAGGGGCCTGGCCATCTGGTCCGCATCCATGGGAAAATGGATAGCACGGCCTACCTGGAGATTTTGGCCAAGAACCTCTGCTCCTCCATCAAGGATCTTAAGATGGGTCGCAATTTCATCTTCCAACAAGACAACGACCCAAAGCACACAGCCAAGAAAACCAAGGCCTGGTTCAAGAGGGAAAAAGTCAAGGTGTTGGAGTGGCCTAGTCAGTCTCCTGACCTTAACCCAATTGAAAACTTGTGGAAGGAGCTCAAGAATAAAGTCCACATGAGACACCCAAAGAACCTAGATAACTTGGAGAAGATCTGCATGGAGGAGTGGGCCAAGATAACTCCATGTTATGCACACGCCCGGGCTAGAGCGGCGTGTGCATGTGATTGGTAGTGATTCCACTGGACCGTGCCGGAGAGTGTATGCCTGGAGGGGCGTGACTAAGTATTCACCCGATCCGACCAGGGTCGCACGACGGCATACGACGCCAGTGCACCAAGGAGGAACCGAGCAGAGGGACCAGGTGCTACTCCAGGACAGACCCCGGACACGGCTGTTGACCCACACAGGGGAATACAGGAACAGGCTGGTAGGCTGGCACACAGACTGGTATGCAGGCAGGCGGGTATGCAGGCAGGGGGGTAAAGGCAAGCACAGCTAGAGTGCAGACGGGGAGGCACTAGCAGGTAGGAACACAGGCGGGATAGAACCCAGTACACACCGGGACTCAGGAACAATACAGGCAGGATAGGGCCCAGTACACACTGGGACTCAGGAACAATACAGGCAGGATAGGGCCCAGTACACACTGGGACTCAGGAACAATACAGGCAGGATAGGGTACAGGCAGGGCAGGACAGGACTGCCGGAGCAGCGGGCAGAAGCAGGGCAGGACAGGACTGCAGGAGCAGCGGGCAGAAGCAGGGCAGGACAGGACTCTGTTCACACGGAACAGACAGGAAGGGAAAGACAGAGCCAGACACCCACAGGGTACTTGCAGTGAAGTAGCGAGTGGACCAAAAACTCACAAACGGGAGTACAGAGACAACAAGCAGGAGTTAGGTACGAGTACAGACTCTGCAGGAAAAGGAAGGGAATGGACATAGACAAAACAGGTAAAGGATAGGAGAGAGTTCAGACTGGAACTGAGTGTACGGAGGAGACCGACACTGCAGCGGGATACAGGAGCGGGTCTGGGAATACTGCCCCCAGAGAGGCGGGACGAACAGGCAAGGAGCGTGTTCAGACAGGACAGACAAGATACAGGACACAGTTCAGACACGGGAGCTGACACCGCAAGGCAGGAGAAATACAGGACTTAGTTCAGACACGGGAACTAATACCGTAAAGCAGGAGACAAACAGGACTTAGTTCAGAAACGGGAACTAATACCGTAAAGCAGGAGACATACAGGACACAGTTCAGACACGGGAGCTGACACCGCAAGGCAGGAGAAATACAGGACTTAGTTCAGACACGGGAACTAATACCGTAAAGCAGGAGACATACAGGACACAGTTCAGACACGGGAGCTGACACCGCAAGGCAGGAGACATACAGGACTTAGTTCAGACAGGCCTGGAAATACAGCCTCCAGGAAGGGCGGACAGGGAAAACAGGAACGGGACCTGGCAACTTCAGAGTGCAAGCACACACTGAAAGAAACACATATGCTCAGGCAGGGATAGAAGGGAGCTGCTGAGCTATATACCAAGTGTCAGACAGCAATAGGCTGAGGACGCACAAGGGGTGTGACCCACAGCAGGTACAAAAAGCAGGAAGTGATCGGGCGCCGCCCTTAAGCAGCAGAGACAGACACAAACAGACAGCATGGAGGGAAGCCAGAGAGACATTCTGGACAGGAGATCAAGTGCGCCCTCTTGCACAGTGGGAGATGGACCACTATGCAAGGACGCCGCCAGGTATGTTACAGTACCTCCCCCCTTACGCCCCCTCTTCTTCAGGCCTGCCAGAATCTTCCGCAGGGAATTCGAGGACCAGTCGTTCACTGGGTTGGAGGGGAACAGAGACTTGAGGGTAATCTCTGCTTCGAGGTACATCTTGTCAAGCTCACAGGAAGAAATAGACGGGTTATCAGGTACATAATGAGGAAAAGTCACTGTCTCTTTGTTATCTGGTGGTACCCCGGAGGATTCAGGAAACAACTGGAGGTCCTCCGCCGGGTCAGAAGAGTGCAGAGGCTCAGAGAAAACATCTGCTTCAGAGTACACTAGGTCGGACTCACTGGAGGAAGCAGGCGAGGTATCAGGTACAGGAAATAGGAAAGTCTCTGTCCATTCACCACCAGGTGGCACCCCGAAGGGTTCTAAACACAACTGGAGGTCCTCCGCCTGGTCGGAGGGGTGTAGAGACTCGGGAGTAACTTCTGCTTCGGAGAACACTAGGTCGGACTCACTGGAGGAAGCAGGCGAGGTATCAGGTACAGGAAATAGGAAAGTCTCTGTCCATTCACCACCAGGTGGCACCCCGAAGGGTTCTAAACACAACTGGAGGTCCTCCGCCTGGTCGGAGGGGTGTAGAGACTCGGGAGTAACTTCTGCTTCGGAGAACACTAGGTCGGACTCACTGGAGGAAGCAGGCGAGGTATCGGGTACCGAGTATAGGAAAGTCTCTGTCCATTCACCACCAGGTGGCACCCCGAAGGGTTCTAAACACAACTGGAGGTCCTCCGCCTGGTCGGAGGGGTGTAGAGACTCGGGAGTAACCTCTGCTTCGGAGTACACTAGGTTGGACTCACTGGACGAAGCGAGCGAGGTATCAGGTCCAGGATATAGGAAAGTCTCTGTCCATTCACCACCAGGTGGCACCCCGAAGGGTTCTAAACACAACTGGAGGTCCTCCGCCTGGTCGGAGGGGTGTAGAGACTCGGGAGTAACCTCTGCTTCGGAGTACACCAGGTTGGACTCACTGGACGAAGCGAGCGAGGTATCAGGTACAGAGTATAGGAGAGTCTCTGTCCTTTCGTTACCAGGTAGCACCCCGAAGGGTTCAGGAGGTCTCAGGGAGGACAGACCCAGGCGTGACTGCTTGCCTCTAAGTCTAGCACGTCTGGACTGCCTCTTGAGGTTGGAAGAAGTATTCCGGAAAGCGTAGTCACCCTGTGAGGATTCTGGGTGGGCAGTAGTCTCATTGGGCTGGAGAACTATTACGCTACCCACACACATTACCCATTGGGGCTGCTCCGGGATATTGGGAAGTGAAGCTTCAGCAGGAGCCTGCGGGTTAGGATCATCGAAGACCATTAGAAAGGCCACCAGGAAGGCCATTAGGTCCCGGAGGATCGGATCCTGTGTCTCATATAGGGGGTTGATCCATTCCAAGGCATCCCCCGCCAGGTAAGACATAATAAAGGCCACTTTAGCCCAATCGGAAGGAAAATAAAGAGGGTAGGCCTTAAAGTGTAGCATGCATTGCTCCACAAATGCACGACACTGTCTTGGATCCCCATAGTAACGTGGCGGATCCGCAGGAACGAGAGCTGATAGATCCATCTGGACGGTGCGTAATTCGCCTGGAACTCAGCTAAGGGAAAAAATTTATTTATTTATTTTAATGCAAGTCTTCGCTGGAAACTTCTCAGAGAGCGAAGGCCGTGGGGCTCAACGGGAACCATGGCCTGAGCATGCTGTTATGCACACGCCCGGGCTAAGCGGCGTGTGCGGGTGATTGGTAGTGATTCCACTGGACCGTGCCGGAGAGTGTATGCCTGGAGGGGCGTGACTAAGTATTCACCCGATCCGACCAGGGTCGCACGACGGCATACGACGCCAGTGCACCAAGGAGGAACCGAGCAGAGGGACCAGGTGCTACTCCAGGACAGACCCCGGACACGGCTGTTGACCCACACAGGGGAATACAGGAACAGGCTGGTAGGCTGGCACACAGACTGGTATGCAGGCAGGCGGGTATGCAGGCAGGGGGGTAAAGGCAAGCACAGCTAGAGTGCAGACGGGGAGGCACTAGCAGGTAGGAACACAGGCGGGATAGAACCCAGTACACACCGGGACTCAGGAACAATACAGGCAGGATAGGGCCCAGTACACACTGGGACTCAGGAACAATACAGGCAGGATAGGGCCCAGTACACACTGGGACTCAGGAACAATACAGGCAGGATAGGGTACAGGCAGGGCAGGACAGGACTGCCGGAGCAGCGGGCAGAAGCAGGGCAGGACAGGACTGCAGGAGCAGCGGGCAGAAGCAGGGCAGGACAGGACTCTGTTCACACGGAACAGACAGGAAGGGAAAGACAGAGCCAGACACCCACAGGGTACTTGCAGTGAAGTAGCGAGTGGACCAAAAACTCACAAACGGGAGTACAGAGACAACAAGCAGGAGTTAGGTACGAGTACAGACTCTGCAGGAAAAGGAAGGGAATGGACATAGACAAAACAGGTAAAGGATAGGAGAGAGTTCAGACTGGAACTGAGTGTACGGAGGAGACCGACACTGCAGCGGGATACAGGAGCGGGTCTGGGAATACTGCCCCCAGAGAGGCGGGACGAACAGGCAAGGAGCGTGTTCAGACAGGACAGACAAGATACAGGACACAGTTCAGACACGGGAGCTGACACCGCAAGGCAGGAGAAATACAGGACTTAGTTCAGACACGGGAACTAATACCGTAAAGCAGGAGACAAACAGGACTTAGTTCAGAAACGGGAACTAATACCGTAAAGCAGGAGACATACAGGACACAGTTCAGACACGGGAGCTGACACCGCAAGGCAGGAGAAATACAGGACTTAGTTCAGACACGGGAACTAATACCGTAAAGCAGGAGACATACAGGACACAGTTCAGACACGGGAGCTGACACCGCAAGGCAGGAGACATACAGGACTTAGTTCAGACAGGCCTGGAAATACAGCCTCCAGGAAGGGCGGACAGGGAAAACAGGAACGGGACCTGGCAACTTCAGAGTGCAAGCACACACTGAAAGAAACACATATGCTCAGGCAGGGATAGAAGGGAGCTGCTGAGCTATATACCAAGTGTCAGACAGCAATAGGCTGAGGACGCACAAGGGGTGTGACCCACAGCAGGTACAAAAAGCAGGAAGTGATCGGGCGCCGCCCTTAAGCAGCAGAGACAGACACAAACAGACAGCATGGAGGGAAGCCAGAGAGACATTCTGGACAGGAGATCAAGTGCGCCCTCTTGCACAGTGGGAGATGGACCACTATGCAAGGACGCCGCCAGGTATGTTACACTCCACAGACCTGTGCCGGCCTGATCAGGTCTTATAAAAGACGATTATTAGCTGTAATTGCAAACAAGGGTTATTCCACATAATATTAAACATAGGGGTTGTATAATAATTGACCCACACTTTTATGTTTAAAATGTAATAAAATTCAACTGAGCAACATAACTTTTTGGTTTGTAAGATTTATACTTCTGTTCATAAAACCTACTCTCGTTTGCAGTTTGAAGGCTCTAACTTATTTGCATCTTATCAAACCAGCTAAATCTGCAGGGGGTTGAATACTACTTGTAGGCACTGTATATTCTACCCACACACATTTGGAACTCTCCTGGGGTACCCTCACACATATTATTCCCTCATTTAGTGGATATTTTCACAAAAAAAGTGAAATTTTCAAAAATCCAGAAAATTGGCTGAAAACGACTAAATAGCAAGGACTCATTGGGCGAATCGCTCTGGAACTGAAATCGTAATGATCACTGACATTTCCCCTATCTGAAAGTCTGATAAACGCCGGAAAAATGACTAAATCCCCAAAAAAATATTTTTTCAACTTTTTTAAATTTTACCCCCGTGGAATATATATTCTACCCACACACATTTGGAACTCTCCTGGGGTACCCTCACACATATTATTTCCTCATTTAGTGGATATTTTCACAAAAAAAGTGAAATTTTCAAAATCCAGAAAATTGCCTGAAAACGACTAAATATCAAGGACTCATTGGGCGAATCGCTCTGGAACTGGAATCGGAACGCTCACTGATATTTTCCCTATCTGAAAGTCTGATAAACGCCGGAAAAATGACTAAATCCAAAAAAAAACATTTTTTCAACTTTTTTCAATTTTACCTCCGTGGGATATATATTCTACCCACACACATTTGGAACTCTCCTGGGGTACCCTCACACATATTATTCCTTCATTTAGTGGATATTTTCACAAAAAAGTGAAATTTTCAAAAATTCAGAAAATTGGCTGAAAACGACTAAATATCAAGAACTCATTGGGCGAATCGCTCAGGAACTGAAATCGGAATGCTCACTGACATTTCCTCTATCTGAAAGTCTTATAAACGACGGAAAAATGACTAAGTCCAAAAAAATTTTTTTTAAACTTTTTTCAATTTTACACCCATGGGATATATATTCTACCCACACACATTTGGAACTGTTATGGGGTAACCTCACACATATTATTCCCTCATTTAGTGGATATTTTCACAAAAAAGTGAAATTTTCAAAAATCCAGAAAATTGGCTGAAAACGACGAAATATCAAGGACTCATTGGGATAATCGCTCTGGAACTGAAATCGGAACGCTCACTGACATTTCCCCTATCTGAAAATCTGAATAACGCCGGAAAAATGACTAAGTCAAAAAAAATTTTTTTCCAACTTTTTTCAATTTTACCCCCATAGGATATATTCTACCCACACACATTTGTAACTCTCCTGGGGTACCCACACACATATTATTCCATCATTTAGTGGATATTTTCACAAAAAAGTGAAATTTTCAAAAACCAGAAAATTGGCTGAAAACGAGTAAATATCAAGGACTCATTGGGCGAATCGCTCTGGAACTGAAATCGGAACGCTCACTGACATTTCCCCTATCTCAAAGTCTGATAATCACCGGAAAAATGACTAAGTCCAAAAAAAAATTTTTTTCAACTTTTTCCATTTTACCCCCGTGCTATATATATTCTACCCACACACATTTGGAACTCTCCTGGGTTACCCTCACACATATTATTCCATCATTTAGTGGATATTTTCACAAAAAAGTGAAATTTTCAAAAATCCAGAAAATTGGCTGAAAACGACTAAATATCAAGGACTCATTGGGCGAATCGCTCTGGAACTGAAATCGGAATGCTCACTGACATTTCCCCTATCTGAAAGTCTGATAAACGCCGGAAAAATGACTAAGTACAAAAAAAAATTTTTTTCAACTTTTTTCAATTTTAACCTTGTGGGATATATATTCTACCCACACACATTTGGAACTCTCCTGGGGTAACCTCACACATATTATTCCCTCATTTAGTGGATATTTTCAAAAAAAAGTGAAATTTTCAAAAATCCAGAAAATTGCCTGAAAACGATGAAATATCAAGGACTCATTGGGCAAATCGCTCTGGAACTGAAATCGGAATGCTCACTGACATTTCCCCTATCTGAAAGTCTGATAAACGCCGGAAAAATGATTAAGTACAAAAAAAAATTTTTTTTCAACTTTTTTCAATTTTAACCTTGTGGGATATATATTCTACCAACACACAATTGGAACTCTAATGGGTTACCCTCACACATATTATTCCCTCATTTAGTGGATATTTTCACAAAAAAGTGAAATTTTCAAAAATCCAGAAAATTGCCTGAAAACGACTAAATATCAACGACTCATTGGGCAAATCGCTATGGAACTGAAATCGGAATGCTCACTGACATTTCCCCTATCTGAAAGTCTTATAAGTGCCGGAAAAATGACTAAGTAAAAAAAAAAATTTTTTTCAACCTTTTCCATTTTAAACCCATGCTATATATATTCTACCCACACACATTTGGAACTCTCCTGGGGTACCCTCACACATATTATTCCCTCATTTAGTGGATATTTTCACAAAAAAGTGAAATTTTCAAAAATCCAGAAAATTGGCTGAAAACGACTAAATATCAAGGACTCATTGGGCGAATCGCTCTGGAACTGAAATCGGAATGCTCACTGACATTTCCCCTATCTGAAAGTCTGATAAACGCCGGAAAAATGACTAAGTACAAAAAAAAATTTTTTTCAACTTTTTTCAATTTTACCCCCGTGGGATATATATTCTACCCACACACATTTAGGACTCTCCTGGGGTACCCTCACACATATTATTCCCTCATTTAGTGGATATTTTCACAAACAAGTTTAATTTTCAAAAATCTAGAAAATTGGCTGAAAACGACTAACTATCAAGGACTCATTGGGCGAATCGCTCTGGAACTGAAATCGGAACGCTCACTGACATTTCCCCTATCTCAAAGTCTGATAAACACCGGAAAAATGACTAAGTCCAAAACAAAATTTTTTTCAACTTTTTCCATTTTACCCCCTTGCTATATATATTCTACCCACACACATTTGGAACTCTCCTGGGGTACCCTCACACATATTATTCCCTCATTTAGTGGATATTTTTACAAAAAAGTGACATTTTCAAAAATCCAGAAAATTGGCTGAAAACGACTAAATATCAAGGACTCATTGGGCGAATCGCTCTGGAACTGAAATTGGAATGCTCACTGACATTTCCCCTATCTGAAAGTCTGATAAACGCCGGAAAAATGACTAAGTCCAAAAAAATATTTTTTTTAACTTTTTTCAATTTTACCCCCGTGGGATATGTATTCTACCCACACACATTTGGAACTCTCCTGGGGTACCCTCACACATATTATTCCGTCATTTAGTGGATATTTTCACAAAAAAGTGAAATTTTCAAAAATCCAGAAAATTGGCTGAAAACGACAAAATATAAAGGACTCATTGGGCGAATCGCTCTGGAATTGAAATCGGAACGCTCACTGACATTTCCGCTATCTCAAAGTCTGATAAACGCCAGAAAAATGACTAAGTCCACAAAAATTTTTTTTCAACTATTTCCATTTTACCCCCGTGCTATATATATTCTACCCACACACATTTGGAACTCTCCTGGGGTACCCTCACACATATCATTCCCTCATTTAGTGGATATTTTCACAAAAAAGTAAAATGTTCAAAAATCCAGAAAATTGGCTGAAAACGACGAAATATCAAGGACTCATTGGGCGAATCGCTCTGGAAATGAAATCGGAATGCTCACTGACATTTCCCCTCTCTGAAAGTCTGATAAACGTTGGAAAAATGACTAAGTCCAAAAAAAAATTTTTTTAAACTTTTTTCAATTTTAACCCTGTGTGATATATATTCTACCCACACACATTTGGAACTCTCCTCGGGTAACCTCACACATATTATTCCCTCATTTAGTGGATATTTTCACAAAAAAGTGAAATTTTCAAAAATCCAGAAAATTGGCTGAAAACGACTAAATATCAAGGACTCATTGGGCGAATCGCTCTGGAACTGAAATCGGAATGCTCACTTACATTTCCCCTATCTGAAAGTCTGATAAATGCCAGAAAAATGACTAAATCCAAAAAAAAAAAAAATCAACTTTTTTCAATTTTACCCCCGTGAGATATATATTCTACCCACACACATTTGGAACTCTCCTGGGGTACCCTCACACATATTATGCCCTCATTTAGTGGATATTTTCACAAAAAAGTGCAATTTTCAACAATACAGAAAATTGGCTCTAAACGACTAAATATCAAGGACTCATTGGGCGAATTGCTCTGGAACTAAAATCGGAATGCTCACTGACATTTCTGCTATCTGAAAGTCTGATAAACGCCGGAAAAATGACTAAGTCCAAAAAAAAATTTTTTCAACTTTTTTCAATTTTACCCCCATGGGATATATATTCTACCCACACACATTTGGAACTGTTATGGGGTAACCTCACACATATTATTCCCTCATTTAGTGGATATTTTCACAAAAAAGTGAAATTTTCAAAAATCCAGAAAATTGGCTGAAAACGACTAAATATCAAGGACTCATTGGGCGAATCGCTCTGGAACTAATATCGGAAGGCTCACTGACATTTCCCCTATCTGAAAGTCTGATAAACGCCGGAAAAATGACTAAATCCAAAAAAAAATAATTTTTCAACTTTTTTCAATTTTACCCCCGTGGGATATATATTCTACCCACACACATTTGGAACTCTCCTGGGGTAACCTCACACATATTATTCCCTCATTTAGTGGATATTTTCACAAAAAAGTGAAATTTTCAAAAATCCAGAAAATTGGCTGAAAACGACTAAATATCAAGGACTCATTGGGCGAATCGCTCTGGAACTGAAATGGGAACGCTCACTGACATTTCCCCTATCTGAAAGTCTAATAAACGCCGGAAAAATGACTAAGTCCAAAAAAAAATTTTTTTCAACTTTTTTCAATTTTACCCCGTGGGATATATATTCTACCCACACACATTTGGAACTCTCCTGGGGTACCCTCACACATATTATTCCCTCATTTAGTGGATATTTTCACAAAAAAGTGAAATTTTAAAAAATTCAGAAAATTGCTTGAAAACAAAGAAATATCAAGGATTCATTGGGCGAATCGCTCTGGAACTGAAATCGGAACGCTCACTGACTTTTCCCCTATCTGAAAATCTGATTAATGCCGGAAAAATGACTAAGTCAAAAAAATTTTTTTTTCAACTTTTTTCAATTTTACCCCCATAGGATATATTCTACCCACACACATTTGGAACTCTCCTGGGGTACCCTCACACATATTATTCCATCATTTAGTGGATATTTTCACAAAAAAGTGAAATTTTCAAAAACCAGAAAATTTGCTGAAAACGACTAAATATCAAGGACTCATTGGGCGAATCGCTCTGGAACTGAAATCGGAATGCTCACTGACATTTCCCCTATCTGAAAGTCTGATAAACGCCGGAAAAATGACTAAGTCCAAAAAAAAAAATTTTTTCAACTTTTTTCAATTTTAATCTTGTGGGATATATATTCTACCCACACACATTTGGAACTCTCCTGGGGTAACCTCACACATATTATTCCCTCATTTAGTGGATATTTTCACAAAAAAGTGAAATTTTCAAAAATTCAGAAAATTGCTTGAAAATGACGAAATATCAAGGACTCATTGGGCGAATCGCTCTGGAACTGAAATCAGAATGCTCACTGACATTTCCCCTATCTGAAAGTCTGATAAACGCCGGAAAAATGATTAAGTACAAAAAAAAATTTTTTTTCAACTTTTTCCATTTTACCCCCGTGCTATATATATTCTACCCACACACATTTGGAACTCTCCTGGGGTACCCTCACACATATCATTTCCTCATTTAGTGGACATTTTCACAAAAAAGTAAAATTTTCAAAAATCCAGAAAATTGGCTGAAAACTATGAAATATCAAGGACTTATTGGGCGAATCGCTCTGGAACTGAAATCGGAACGCTCACTGACATTTCCCCTATCTGAAAGTCTGATAAACACCGGAAAAATGACTAAGTCCAAAAAAAAAATTTTTTCAACTTTTTTCAATTTTAACCTTGTGGGATATAGATTCTACCCAAACACATTTGGAACTCTCCTGGGGTAACCTCACACATATTATTCCCTCATTTAGTGGATATTTTCACAAAAAAGTGAAATTTTCAAAAATCCAGAAATTTGATTGAAAACGACGAAATATCAAGGACTCATTGGGCGAATCGCTCTGGAACTGAAATCAGAATGCTCACTGACATTTCCCCTATCTGAAAGTCTGATAAACGCCGGAAAAATGATTAAGTACAAAAAAAAATTTTTTTTTCAACTTTTTTCAATTTTAACCTTGTGGGATATATATTCTACCCACACACATTTGGAACTCTCCTGGGGTAACCTCACACATATTATTCCCTCATTTAGTGGATATTTTCACAAAAAAGTGAAATTTTCAAAAATCCAGAAAATTGGCTGAAAACGACTAAATATCAAGGACTCATTGGGCGAATCGCTCTGGAACTGAAATGGGAACGCTCACTGACATTTCCCCTATCTGAAAGTCTAATAAACGCCGGAAAAATGACTAAGTCCAAAAAAAAATTGTTTTCAACTTTTTTCAATTTTACCCCGTGGGATATATATTCTACCCACACACATTTGGAACTCTCCTGGGGTACCCTCACACATATTATTCCCTCATTTAGTGGATATTTTCACAAAAAAGTGAAATTTTAAAAAATTCAGAAAATTGCTTGAAAACGACGAAATATCAAGGACTCATTGGGCGAATCGCTCTGGAACTGAAATCGGAACGCTCACTGACATTTCCCCTATCTGAAAATCTGATTAACGCCGGAAAAATGACTAAGTCAAAAAAAATTTTTTTCAACTTTTTTCAATTTTACCCCCATAGGATATATTCTACCCACACACATTTGGAACTCTCCTGGGGTACCCTGACACATATTATTCCCTCATTTAGTGGATATTTTCACAAAAAAGTGAAATTTTCAAAAATCCAGAAAATTGCCTGAAAACGACGAAATATCAAGGACTCATTGGGCGAATCGCTCTGGAACTGAAATCGGAATGCTCACTGACATTTCCCCTATCTGAAAGTCTGATAAACGCCGGAAAAATGATTAAGTCCAAAAAAAAAAATTTTTTCAACTTTTTTCAATTTTAATCTTGTGGGATATATATTCTACCCACACACATTTGGAACTCTCCTGGGGTAACCTCACACATATTATTCCCTCATTTAGTGGATATTTTCACAAAAAAGTGAAATTTTCAAAAATTCAGAAAATTGCTTGAAAATGACGAAATATCAAGGACTCATTGGGCGAATCGCTCTGGAACTGAAATCAGAATGCTCACTGACATTTCCCCTATCTGAAAGTCTGATAAACGCCGGAAAAATGATTAAGTACAAAAAAAAATTTTTTTTCAACTTTTTCCATTTTACCCCCGTGCTATATATATTCTACCCACACACATTTGGAACTCTCCTGGGGTACCCTCACACATATCATTTCCTCATTTAGTGGACATTTTCACAAAAAAGTAAAATTTTCAAAAATCCAGAAAATTGGCTGAAAACTATGAAATATCAAGGACTTATTGGGCGAATCGCTCTGGAACTGAAATCGGAACGCTCACTGACATTTCCCCTATCTGAAAGTCTGATAAACACCGGAAAAATGACTAAGTCCAAAAAAAAAATTTTTTCAACTTTTTTCAATTTTAACCTTGTGGGATATAGATTCTACCCAAACACATTTGGAACTCTCCTGGGGTAACCTCACACATATTATTCCCTCATTTAGTGGATATTTTCACAAAAAAGTGAAATTTTCAAAAATCCAGAAATTTGATTGAAAACGACGAAATATCAAGGACTCATTGGGCGAATCGCTCTGGAACTGAAATCAGAATGCTCACTGACATTTCCCCTATCTGAAAGTCTGATAAACGCCGGAAAAATGATTAAGTACAAAAAAAAATTTTTTTTTCAACTTTTTTCAATTTTAACCTTGTGGGATATATATTCTACCCACACACATTTGGAACTCTCCTGGGGTAACCTCACACATATTATTCCCTCATTTAGTGGATATTTTCACAAAAAAGTGAAATTTTCAAAAATCCAGAAAATTGGCTGAAAACGACTAAATATCAAGGACTCATTGGGCGAATCGCTCTGGAACTGAAATGGGAACGCTCACTGACATTTCCCCTATCTGAAAGTCTAATAAACGCCGGAAAAATGACTAAGTCCAAAAAAAAATTGTTTTCAACTTTTTTCAATTTTACCCCGTGGGATATATATTCTACCCACACACATTTGGAACTCTCCTGGGGTACCCTCACACATATTATTCCCTCATTTAGTGGATATTTTCACAAAAAAGTGAAATTTTAAAAAATTCAGAAAATTGCTTGAAAACGACGAAATATCAAGGACTCATTGGGCGAATCGCTCTGGAACTGAAATCGGAACGCTCACTGACATTTCCCCTATCTGAAAATCTGATTAACGCCGGAAAAATGACTAAGTCAAAAAAAATTTTTTTCAACTTTTTTCAATTTTACCCCCATAGGATATATTCTACCCACACACATTTGGAACTCTCCTGGGGTACCCTGACACATATTATTCCCTCATTTAGTGGATATTTTCACAAAAAAGTGAAATTTTCAAAAATCCAGAAAATTGCCTGAAAACGACGAAATATCAAGGACTCATTGGGCGAATCGCTCTGGAACTGAAATCGGAATGCTCACTGACATTTCCCCTATCTGAAAGTCTGATAAACGCCGGAAAAATGATTAAGTACAAAAAAAAAATTTTTTTCAACTTTTTTCAATTTTAACCTTGTGGGATATATATTCTACCCACACACAATTGGAACTCTCCTGGGGTAACCTCACACATATTATTCCCTCATTTAGTGGATATTTTCACAAAAAAGTGAAATTTTCAAAAATCCAGAAAATTGGCTGAAAACGACTAAAGATCAAGGACACATTGGGTGAATCGCTCTGGAACTGAAATTGGAATGCTCACTGACAATTCCCCTATCTGAAAGTCTGATAAACGCCGGAAAAATGACTAAGTCCAAAAAAAAATTTTTTTAAACATTTTTCAATTTTACCCCCGTGGGATATATATTCTACCCACACACATTTGGAACTCTCCTGGGGTAACCTCACACATATTATTCCCTCATTTAGTGGATATTTTCACAAAAAAGTGAAATTTTCAAAAATCCAGAAAATTGCTTGAAAACGACTAATTATCAAGGACTCATTGGGCGAATCGCTCTGGAACTGAAATCGGAATGTTCACTGACATTTCCACTATCTGAAAGTCCGATAAAAGCCGGAAAAATGACTAAGTACAAAAAAAAAATTTTTTTCAACTATTTTCAATTTTAACCCTGTGGGATATATATTCTACCCACACACATTTGGAACTCTCCTGGGTTAACCTCACACGTATTATTCCCTCATTTAGTGGATATTTTCACAAAAAAGTGAAATTTTCAAAAATACAGAAAATTGCCTGAAAACGACTAAATATCAAGGACTCATTGGGCGAATCGGTCTGGAACTGAAATCGGAATGCTCACTTACATTTCCCCTATCTGAAAATCTGATAAATGCCAGAAAAATGACTAAATCCAAAAAAAAAATATTTCAACTTTTTTCAATTTTACCCCCGTGGGATATATATTCTACCCACACATATTTGGAACTCTCCAGGGGTACCCTCACACATATTATTCCCTCACTTAGTGGATATTTTCACAAAAAAGTGAAATTTTCAAAAATCCAGAAAATTAGCTGAAAACGACGAAATATCAAGGACTCATTGGGCGAATCGCTCTGGAACTGAAATCGGAACGCTCACTGACATTTCCCCTATCTGAAAGTCTGATAAACGCCGGAAAAATGACTAAGTCCAAAAAAAAATTTTTTTAAACATTTTTCAATTTTACCCCCGTGGGATATATATTCTACCCACACACATTTGGAACTCTCCTGGGGTAACCTCACACATATTATTCCCTCATTTAGTGGATATTTTCACAAAAAAGTGAAATTTTCAAAAATCCAGAAAATTGCTTGAAAACGACTAATTATCAAGGACTCATTGGGCGAATCGCTCTGGAACTGAAATCGGAACGCTCACTGACATTTCCCCTATCTGAAAGTCTGATAAACGCCGGAAAAATGACTAAGTCCAAAAAAAAAATTTTTTCAACTTTTTTCAATTTTAACCCTGTGGGATATATATTCTACCCACACACATTTGGATCTCTCCTGGGGTAACCTCACACATATTATTCCCTCATTTAGTGGATATTTTCACAAAAAAGTGAAATTTTCAAAAATCCAGAAAATTGGCTGAAAACGACTAAATATCAAGGACTCATTGGGCAAATCGTTCTGGAACTGAAATCGGAATGCTCACTTACATTTCCCCTATCTGAAAGTCTGATAAATGCCAGAAAAATGAGTAAATCCAAAAAAAAAAAAATTTAAACTTTTTTAAATTTTACCCCCGTGGGATATATATTCTACCCACACACATTTGGAACTCTCCTGGGGTACCCTCACACAAATTATTCCCTCATGTAGTGGATATTTTCACAAAAAAGTGAAATATTTCAAAAATCCAGAAAATTGCCTGAAAACGACTAAATATCAAGGACTCATTGGGTGAATCGCTCTGGAACTGAAATCGGAATGCTCACTTACATTTCCCCTATCTGAAAATCTGATAAATGCCAGAAAAATGACTAAATCCAAAAAAAAAATATTTCAACATTTTTCAATTTTACCCCCGTGGGATATATATTCTACCCACACACATTTGGAACTCTCCTGGGGTACCCTCACACATATTATTCCCTCATTTAGTGGATATTTTCACAAAAAAGTGAAATTTTCAAAAATCCAGAAAATTAGCTGAAAACCACGAAATATCAAGGACTCATTGTTCGAATCGCTCTGGAACTGAAATCAGAATGCTCACTTACATTTCCCCTATCTGAAAGTCTGATAAACGCCAGAAAAATGACTAAGTACAAAAAAAAATTTTTTTTCAACTTTTTTCAATTTTAACCCTGTGGGATATATATTCTACCCACACACATTTGGAACTCTCCTGGGGTACCCTCACACATATTATTCCCTCATTTAGTGGATATTTTCACAAAAAAGAGAAATTTTCAAAAATCCAGAAAATTGGCTGAAAACGACTAAATATCAAGGACTCATTGGGTGAATCGCTCTGGAACTGAAATTGGAATGCTCACTGACATTTCCCCTATCTGAAAGTCTGATAAACGCCGGAAAAATGACTAAGTCCAAAAAAAAAAAATTTAAACTTTTTTCAATTTTACCCCCGTGGGATATATATTCTACCCACACACATTTGGAACTCTCCTGGGGTACCCTCACACATATTATTCCCTCATGTAGTGGATATTTTCACAAAAATGTGAAATATTTCAAAAATCCAGAAAATTGCCTGAAAACGACTAAATATCAAGGACTCATTGGGCGAATCGCTCTGGAACTGAAATCAGAATGCTCACTGACATTTCCCCTATCTGAAAGTCTGATAAACGCCGGAAAAATGACTAAGTACAAAAAAAAAATTTTTTTTCAACTATTTTCAATTTTAACCCTGTGGGATATATATTCTACCCACACACATTTGGATCTCTCCTGGGGTAACCTCACACATATTATTCCCTCATTTAGTGGATATTTTCACAAAAAAGTGAAATTTTCAAAAAGCCAGAAAATTGCCTGAAAACGACTAAATATCAAGGACTCATTGGGCGAATCGCTCTGGAACTGAAATCGGAATGCTCACTTACATTTCCCCTATCTGAAAGTCTGATAAATGCCAGAAAAATGACTAAATCCAAAAAAAAAAATATTTCAACTTTTTTCAATTTTACCCCCGTGGGATATATATTCTACCACACACATTTGGAACTCTCCTGGGGTACCCTCACACATATTATTCCCTCATGTAGTGGATATTTTCACAAAAATGTGAAATATTTCAAAAATCCAGAAAATTGCCTGAAAACGACTAAATATCAAGGACTCATTGGGCGAATCGCTCTGGAACTGAAATCAGAATGCTCACTGACATTTCCCCTATCTGAAAGTCTGATAAACGCCGGAAAAATGACTAAGTACAAAAAAAAATTTTTTTTCAACTTTTTTCAATTTTAACCCTGTGGGATATATATTCTACCCACACACATTTGGATCTCTCCTGGGGTAACCTCACACATATTATTCCCTCATTTAGTGGATATTTTCACAAAAAAGTGAAATTTTCAAAAAGCCAGAAAATTGCCTGAAAACGACTAAATATCAAGGACTCATTGGGCGAATCGCTCTGGAACTGAAATCGGAATGCTCACTTACATTTCCCCTATCTGAAAGTCTGATAAATGCCAGAAAAATGACTAAATCCAAAAAAAAAAATATTTAAACTTTTTTCAATTTTACCCCCGTGGGATATATATTCTACCACACACATTTGGAACTCTCCTGGGGTACCCTCACACATATTATTCCCTCATTTAGTGGATATTTTCACAAAAAAGTGAAATTTTCAAAAATCCAGAAAATTGGCTGAAAACGACTAAATATCAAGGACTCATTGGGCGAATCGCTCTGGAACTGAAATCGGAACGCTCACTGACATTTCCCGTATGTGAAAGTCTGATAAACGCCGGAAATATGACTAAGTCCAAAAAAAAAATTTTTTCAACTTTTTTTAATTTTACCCCCGTGGGATATATATTCTACCCACACACATTTGGAACTCTCCTGGGGTACCCTCACACATATTATTCCCTCATTTAGTGAATATTTTCACAAAAAAGTGAAATTTTCAAAAATCCAGAAAATTGGCTGAAAACGACTAAATATCAAGGACTCATTGGGCGAATCGCTCTGGAACTGAAATCGGAATGCTCACTGACATTTCCCCTATCTGAAAGTCTGATAAACGCCGGAAAAATGACTAAGTACAAAAAAAAAATTTTTTTCAACTATTTTCAATTTTAACCCTGTGGGATATATATTCTACCCACACACATTTGGATCTCTCCTGGGGTAACCTCACACATATTATTCCCTCATTTAGTGGATATTTTCACAAAAAATTGAAATTTTCAAAAATCCAGAAAATTGCCTGAAAACGACTAAATATCAAGGACTCATTGGGCGAATCGCTCTGGAACTGAAATCGGAATGCTCACTGACATTTCCCCTATCTGAAAGTCTGATAAAAGCCGGAAAAATGACTAAGTCCAAAAAAAAAATATTTAAACTTTTTTCAATTTTACCCCCATGGGATATATATTCTACCCACACACATTTGGAACTCTCCTGGGGTACCCTCACACATATTATTCCCTCATTTAGTGGATATTTTCACAAAAAAGTGAAATTTTCAAAAATCCAGAAAATTGGCTGAAAACGACTAAATATCAAGGACTCATTGGGCGAATCGCTCTGGAACTGAAATCGGAACGCTCACTGACATTTCCCGTATGTGAAAGTCTGATAAACGCCGGAAATATGACTAAGTCCAAAAAAAAAATTTTTTCAACTTTTTTCAATTTTACCCCCGTGGGATATATATTCTACCCACACACATTTGGAACTCTCCTGGGGTACCCTCACACATATTATTCCCTCATTTAGTGAATATTTTCACAAAAAAGTGAAATTTTCAAAAATCCAGAAAATTGGCTGAAAACGACTAAATATCAAGGACTCATTGGGCGAATCGCTCTGGAACTGAAATCGGAATGCTCACTTACATTTCCCCTATCTGAAAGTCTGATAAATGCCAGAAAAATGACTAAATCCAAAAAAAAAAATATTTCAACTATTTTCAATTTTACCCCCGTGGGATATATATTCTACCCACACACATTTGGAACTCTCCTGGGGTAACCTCACACATATTATTCCCTCATTTAGTGGATATTTTCACAAAAAAGTGAAATTTTCAAAAATCCAGAAAATTGGCTGAAAACGACTAAATATCACGGACTCATTGGGCGAATCGCTCTGGAACTGAAATCGGAATGCTCACTGACATTTCCCCTATCTGAAAGTCTGATAAACGCCGGAAAAATGACTAAGTACAAAAAAAAAATTTTTTTCAACTATTTTCAATTTTAACCCTGTGGGATATATATTCTACCCACACACATTTGGATCTCTCCTGGGGTAACCTCACACATATTATTCCCTCATTTAGTGGATATTTTCACAAAAAATTGAAATTTTCAAAAATCCAGAAAATTGCCTGAAAACGACTAAATATCAAGGACTCATTGGGCGAATCGCTCTGGAACTGAAATCGGAATGCTCACTGACATTTCCCCTATCTGAAAGTCTGATAAAAGCCGGAAAAATGACTAAGTCCAAAAAAAAAATATTTAAACTTTTTTCAATTTTACCCCCATGGGATATATATTCTACCCACACACATTTGGAACTCTCCTGGGGTACCCTCACACATATTATTCCCTCATTTAGTGGATATTTTCACAAAAAAGTGAAATTTTCAAAAATCCAGAAAATTGCCTGAAAACGACTAAATATCAAGGACTCATTGGGCGAATCGCTCTGGAACTGAAATCGGAATGCTCACTGACATTTCCCCTATCTGAAAGTCTGATAAACGCCGGAAAAATGACTAAGTACAAAAAAAAAATTTTTTTCAACTATTTTCAATTTTAACCCTGTGGGATATATATTCTACCCACACACATTTGGATCTCTCCTGGGGTAACCTCACACATATTATTCCCTCATTTAGTGGATATTTTCACAAAAAATTGAAATTTTCAAAAATCCAGAAAATTGCCTGAAAACGACTAAATATCAAGGACTCATTGGGCGAATCGCTCTGGAACTGAAATCGGAATGCTCACTGACATTTCCCCTATCTGAAAGTCTGATAAACGCCGGAAAAATGACTAAGTCCAAAAAAAAAATATTTAAACTTTTTTCAATTTTACCCCCGTGGGATATATATACTACCCACACACATTTGGAACTCTCCTGGGATACCCTCACACATATTATTCCCTCATTTAGTGGATATTTTCACAAAAAAGTGAAATTTTCAAAAATCCAGAAAATTGCCTGAAAACGACTAAATATCAAGGACTCATTGGGCGAATCGCTCTGGAACTGAAATCGGAATGCTCACTGACATTTCCCCTATCTGAAAGTCTGATAAACGCCGGAAAAATGACTAAGTACAAAAAAAAAAATTTTTTCAACTATTTTCAATTTTAACCCTGTGGGATATATATTCTACCCACACACATTTGGATCTCTCCTGGGGTAACCTCACACATATTATTCCCTCATTTAGTGGATATTTTTACAAAAAATTGAAATTTTCAAAAATCCAGAAAATTGCCTGAAAACGACTAAATATCAAGGACTCATTGGGCGAATCGCTCTGGAACTGAAATCGGAATGCTCACTGACATTTCCCCTATCTGAAAGTCTGATAAACGCCGGAAAAATGACTAAGTCCAAAAAAAAAAAATTTAAACTTTTTTCAATTTTACCCCCGTGGGATATATATTCTACCCACACACATTTGGAACTCTCCTGGGGTACCCTCACACATATTATTCCCTCATTTAGTGGATATTTTCACAAAAAAGTGAAATTTTCAAAAATCCAGAAAATTGCCTGAAAACGACTAAATATCAAGGACTCATTGGGCGAATCGCTCTGGAACTGAAATCGGAATGCTCACTGACATTTCCCCTATCTGAAAGTCTGATAAACGCCGGAAAAATGACTAAGTACAAAAAAAAAATTTTTTTTCAACTATTTTCAATTTTAACCCTGTGGGATATTAACCCTGTGGGATATATATTCTACCCACACACATTTGGATCTCTCCTGGGGTAACCTCACACATATTATTCCCTCATTTAGTGGATATTTTCACAAAAAATTGAAATTTTCAAAAATCCAGAAAATTGCCTGAAAACGACTAAATATCAAGGACTCATTGGGCGAATCGCTCTGGAACTGAAATCGGAAAGCTCACTGACATTTCCCCTATCTGAAAGTCTGATAAACGCCGGAAAAATGACTAAGTCCAAAAAAAAAATATTTAAACTTTTTTCAATTTTACCCCCGTGGGATATATATACTACCCACACACATTTGGAACTCTCCTGGGGTACCCTCACACATATTATTCCCTCATTTAGTGGATATTTTCACAAAAAAGTGAAATTTTCAAAAATCCAGAAAATTGCCTGAAAACGACTAAATATCAAGGACTCATTGGGCGAATCGCTCTGGAACTGAAATCGGAATGCTCACTGACATTTCCCCTATCTGAAAGTCTGATAAACGCCAGAAAAATGACTAAGTACAAAAAAAAAAATTTTTTCAACTATTTTCAATTTTAACCCTGTGGGATATATATTCTACCCACACACATTTGGAACTCTCCTGGGGTACCCTCACACATATTATTCCCTCATGTAGTGGATATTTTCACAAAAATGTGAAATATTTCAAAAATCCAGAAAATTGCCTGAAAACGACTAAATATCAAGGACTCATTGGGCGAATCGCTCTGGAACTGAAATCAGAATGCTCACTGACATTTCCCCTATCTGAAAGTCTGATAAACGCCGGAAAAATGACTAAGTACAAAAAAAAATTTTTTTTCAACTATTTTCAATTTTAACCCTGTGGGATATATATTCTACCCACACACATTTGGATCTCTCCTGGGGTAACCTCACACATATTATTCCCTCATTTAGTGGATATTTTCACAAAAAAGTGAAATTTTCAAAAAGCCAGAAAATTGCCTGAAAACGACTAAATATCAAGGACTCATTGGGCGAATCGCTCTGGAACTGAAATCGGAATGCTCACTTACATTTCCCCTATCTGAAAGTCTGATAAATGCCAGAAAAATGACTAAATCCAAAAAAAAAAATATTTCAACTTTTTTCAATTTTACCCCCGTGGGATATATATTCTACCACACACATTTGGAACTCTCCTGGGGTACCCTCACACATATTATTCCCTCATGTAGTGGATATTTTCACAAAAATGTGAAATATTTCAAAAATCCAGAAAATTGCCTGAAAACGACTAAATATCAAGGACTCATTGGGCGAATCGCTCTGGAACTGAAATCAGAATGCTCACTGACATTTCCCCTATCTGAAAGTCTGATAAACGCCGGAAAAATGACTAAGTACAAAAAAAAATTTTTTTTCAACTATTTTCAATTTTAACCCTGTGGGATATATATTCTACCCACACACATTTGGATCTCTCCTGGGGTAACCTCACACATATTATTCCCTCATTTAGTGGATATTTTCACAAAAAAGTGAAATTTTCAAAAAGCCAGAAAATTGCCTGAAAACGACTAAATATCAAGGACTCATTGGGCGAATCGCTCTGGAACTGAAATCGGAATGCTCACTTACATTTCCCCTATCTGAAAGTCTGATAAATGCCAGAAAAATGACTAAATCCAAAAAAAAAAATATTTCAACTTTTTTCAATTTTACCCCCGTGGGATATATATTCTACCACACACATTTGGAACTCTCCTGGGGTACCCTCACACATATTATTCCCTCATGTAGTGGATATTTTCACAAAAATGTGAAATATTTCAAAAATCCAGAAAATTGCCTGAAAACGACTAAATATCAAGGACTCATTGGGCGAATCGCTCTGGAACTGAAATCAGAATGCTCACTGACATTTCCCCTATCTGAAAGTCTGATAAACGCCGGAAAAATGACTAAGTACAAAAAAAAATTTTTTTTCAACTTTTTTCAATTTTAACCCTGTGGGATATATATTCTACCCACACACATTTGGATCTCTCCTGGGGTAACCTCACACATATTATTCCCTCATTTAGTGGATATTTTCACAAAAAAGTGAAATTTTCAAAAAGCCAGAAAATTGCCTGAAAACGACTAAATATCAAGGACTCATTGGGCGAATCGCTCTGGAACTGAAATCGGAATGCTCACTTACATTTCCCCTATCTGAAAGTCTGATAAATGCCAGAAAAATGACTAAATCCAAAAAAAAAAATATTTAAACTTTTTTCAATTTTACCCCCGTGGGATATATATTCTACCACACACATTTGGAACTCTCCTGGGGTACCCTCACACATATTATTCCCTCATTTAGTGGATATTTTCACAAAAAAGTGAAATTTTCAAAAATCCAGAAAATTGGCTGAAAACGACTAAATATCAAGGACTCATTGGGCGAATCGCTCTGGAACTGAAATCGGAACGCTCACTGACATTTCCCGTATGTGAAAGTCTGATAAACGCCGGAAATATGACTAAGTCCAAAAAAAAAATTTTTTCAACTTTTTTCAATTTTACCCCCGTGGGATATATATTCTACCCACACACATTTGGAACTCTCCTGGGGTACCCTCACACATATTATTCCCTCATTTAGTGAATATTTTCACAAAAAAGTGAAATTTTCAAAAATCCAGAAAATTGGCTGAAAACGACTAAATATCAAGGACTCATTGGGCGAATCGCTCTGGAACTGAAATCGGAATGCTCACTTACATTTCCCCTATCTGAAAGTCTGATAAATGCCAGAAAAATGACTAAATCCAAAAAAAAAAATATTTAAACTATTTTCAATTTTACCCCCGTGGGATATATATTCTACCCACACACATTTGGAACTCTCCTGGGGTACCCTCACACATATTATTCCCTCATTTAGTGGATATTTTCACAAAAAAGTGAAATTTTCAAAAATCCAGAAAATTGCCTGAAAACGACTAAATATCAAGGACTCATTGTGCGAATCGCTCTGGAACTGAAATCGGAATGCTCACTGACATTTCCCCTATCTGAAAGTCTGATAAACGCCGGAAAAATGACTAAGTACAAAAAAAAATTTTTTTTCAACTATTTTCAATTTTAACCCTGTGGGATATTAACCCTGTGGGATATATATTCTACCCACACACATTTGGATCTCTCCTGGGGTACCCTCACACATATTATTCCCTCATTTAGTGGATATTTTCACAAAAAAGTGAAATTTTCAAAAAGCCAGAAAATTGCCTGAAAACGACTAAATATCAAGGACTCATTGGGCGAATCGCTCTGGAACTGAAATCGGAATGCTCACTTACATTTCCCCTATCTGAAAGTCTTATAAATGCCAGAAAAATGACTAAATCCAAAAAAAAAAATATTTCAACTTTTTTCAATTTTACCCCCGTGGAATATATATTCTACCCACACACATTTGGAACTCTCCTGGGGTAACCTCACACATATTATTCCCTCATTTAGTGGATATTTTCACAAAAAAGTGAAATTTTCAAAAATCCAGAAAATTGGCTGAAAACGACTAAATATCACGGACTCATTGGGCGAATCGCTCTGGAACTGAAATCGGAATGCTCACTGACATTTCCCCTATCTGAAAGTCTGATAAACGCCGGAAAAATGACTAAGTACAAAAAAAAAATTTTTTTCAACTATTTTCAATTTTAACCCTGTGGGATATATAATCTACCCACACACATTTGGATCTCTCCTGGGGTAACCTCACACATATTATTCCCTCATTTAGTGGATATTTTCACAAAAAATTGAAATTTTCAAAAATCCAGAAAATTGCCTGAAAACGACTAAATATCAAGGACTCATTGGGCGAATCGCTCTGGAACTGAAATCGGAATGCTCACTGACATTTCCCCTATCTGAAAGTCTGATAAAAGCCGGAAAAATGACTAAGTCCAAAAAAAAAATATTTAAACTTTTTTCAATTTTACCCCCATGGGATATATATTCTACCCACACACATTTGGAACTCTCCTGGGGTACCCTCACACATATTATTCCCTCATTTAGTGGATATTTTCACAAAAAATTGAAATTTTCAAAAATCCAGAAAATTGCCTGAAAACGACTAAATATCAAGGACTCATTGGGCGAATCGCTCTGGAACTGAAATCGGAATGCTCACTGACATTTCCCCTATCTGAAAGTCTGATAAACGCCGGAAAAATGACTAAGTCCAAAAAAAAAATATTTAAACTTTTTTCAATTTTACCCCCGTGGGATATATATACTACCCACACACATTTGGAACTCTCCTGGGGTACCCTCACACATATTATTCCCTCATTTAGTGGATATTTTCACAAAAAAGTGAAATTTTCAAAAATCCAGAAAATTGCCTGAAAACGACTAAATATCAAGGACTCATTGGGCGAATCGCTCTGGAACTGAAATCGGAATGCTCACTGACATTTCCCCTATCTGAAAGTCTGATAAACGCCGGAAAAATGACTAAGTACAAAAAAAAAAATTTTTTCAACTATTTTCAATTTTAACCCTGTGGGATATATATTCTACCCACACACATTTGGATCTCTCCTGGGGTAACCTCACACATATTATTCCCTCATTTAGTGGATATTTTTACAAAAAATTGAAATTTTCAAAAATCCAGAAAATTGCCTGAAAACGACTAAATATCAAGGACTCATTGGGCGAATCGCTCTGGAACTGAAATCGGAATGCTCACTGACATTTCCCCTATCTGAAAGTCTGATAAACGCCGGAAAAATGACTAAGTCCAAAAAAAAAAAATTTAAACTTTTTTCAATTTTACCCCCGTGGGATATATATTCTACCCACACACATTTGGAACTCTCCTGGGGTACCCTCACACATATTATTCCCTCATTTAGTGGATATTTTCACAAAAAAGTGAAATTTTCAAAAATCCAGAAAATTGCCTGAAAACGACTAAATATCAAGGACTCATTGGGCGAATCGCTCTGGAACTGAAATCGGAATGCTCACTGACATTTCCCCTATCTGAAAGTCTGATAAACGCCGGAAAAATGACTAAGTACAAAAAAAAAATTTTTTTTCAACTATTTTCAATTTTAACCCTGTGGGATATTAACCCTGTGGGATATATATTCTACCCACACACATTTGGATCTCTCCTGGGGTAACCTCACACATATTATTCCCTCATTTAGTGGATATTTTCACAAAAAATTGAAATTTTCAAAAATCCAGAAAATTGCCTGAAAACGACTAAATATCAAGGACTCATTGGGCGAATCGCTCTGGAACTGAAATCGGAAAGCTCACTGACATTTCCCCTATCTGAAAGTCTGATAAACGCCGGAAAAATGACTAAGTCCAAAAAAAAAATATTTAAACTTTTTTCAATTTTACCCCCGTGGGATATATATACTACCCACACACATTTGGAACTCTCCTGGGGTACCCTCACACATATTATTCCCTCATTTAGTGGATATTTTCACAAAAAAGTGAAATTTTCAAAAATCCAGAAAATTGCCTGAAAACGACTAAATATCAAGGACTCATTGGGCGAATCGCTCTGGAACTGAAATCGGAATGCTCACTGACATTTCCCCTATCTGAAAGTCTGATAAACGCCAGAAAAATGACTAAGTACAAAAAAAAAAATTTTTTCAACTATTTTCAATTTTAACCCTGTGGGATATATATTCTACCCACACACATTTGGATCTCTCCTGGGGTAACCTCACACATATTATTCCCTCATTTAGTGGATATTTTTACAAAAAATTGAAATTTTCAAAAATCCAGAAAATTGCCTGAAAACGACTAAATATCAAGGACTCATTGGGCGAATCGCTCTGGAACTGAAATCGGAATGCTCACTGACATTTCCCCTATCTGAAAGTCTGATAAACGCCGGAAAAATGACTAAGTCCAAAAAAAAAATATTTAAACTTTTTTCAATTTTACCCCCGTGGGATATATATTCTACCCACACACATTTGGAACTCTCCTGGGGTACCCTCACACATATTATTCCCTCATTTAGTGGATATTTTCACAAAAAAGTGAAATTTTCAAAAATCCAGAAAATTGCCTGAAAACGACTAAATATCAAGGACTCATTGGGCGAATCGCTCTGGAACTGAAATCGGAATGCTCACTGACATTTCCCCTATCTGAAAGTCTGATAAACGCCGGAAAAATGACTAAGTACAAAAAAAAATTTTTTTTCAACTATTTTCAATTTTAACCCTGTGGGATATATATTCTACCCACACACATTTGGATCTCTCCTGGGGTAACCTCACACATATTATTCCCTCATTTAGTGGATATTTTCACAAAAAATTGAAATTTTCAAAAATCCAGAAAATTGCCTGAAAACGACTAAATATCAAGGACTCATTGGGCGAATCGCTCTGGAACTGAAATCGGAATGCTCACTGACATTTCCCCTATCTGAAAGTCTGATAAACGCCGGAAAAATGACTAAGTCCAAAAAAAAAATATTTAAACTTTTTTCAATTTTACCCCCGTGGGATATATATTCTACCCACACACATTTGGAACTCTCCTGGGGTACCCTCACACATATTATTCCCTCATTTAGTGGATATTTTCACAAAAAAGTGAAATTTTCAAAAATCCAGAAAATTGCCTGAAAATGACTAAATATCAAGGACTCATTGGGTGAATCACTCTGGAACTGAAATCGGAATGCTCACTGACATTTCCCCTATCTGAAAGTCTGATAAATGCCAGAAAAATGACTAAATCCAAAAAAAAAAATATTTCAACTTTTTTCAATTTTACCCCCGTGGGATATATATTCTACCCACACACATTTGGTACTCTCCTGGGGTAACCTCACACATATTATTCCCTCATTTAGTGGATATTTTCACAAAAAAGTGAAATTTTCAAAAATCCAGAAAATTGGCTGAAAACAACTAAATATCAAGGACTCATTGGGCGAATCGCTCTGGAACTGAAATCGGAACGCTCACTGACATTTCCCGTATGTGAAAGTCTGATAAACGCCGGAAATATGACTAAGTCCAAAAAAAAAAAATTTTTCAGCTTTTTTCAATTTTACCCCCGTGGGATATATATTCTACCCACACACATTTGGAACTCTCCTGGGGTACCCTCACACATATTATTCCCTCATTTAGTGGATATTTTCACAAAAAAGTGAAATTTTCAAAAATCCAGAAAATTGGCTGAAAACGACTAAATATCAAGGACTCATTGGGCGAATCGCTCTGGAACTGAAATCGGAATGCTCACTTACATTTCCCCTATCTGAAAGTCTGATAAACGCCGGAAATATGACTAAGTCCAAAATAAAAAAATTTAAACTTTTTTCAATTTTACCCCCGTGGGATATATATTCTACCACACACATTTGGAACTCTCCTGGGGTACCCTCACACATATTATTCCCTCATTTAGTGGATATTTTCACAAAAAAGTGAAATTTTCAAAAATCCAGAAAATTGCCTGAAAACGACTAAATATCAAGGACTCATTGGGTGAATCGCTCTGGAACTGAAATCGGAATGCTCACTGACATTTCCCCTATCTGAAAGTCTGATAAATGTCAGAAAAATGACTAAATCCAAAAAAAAAAATATTTCAACTTTTTTCAATTTTACCCCCGTGGGATATATATTCTACCCACACACATTTGGTACTCTCCTGGGGTAACCTCACACATATTATTCCCTCATTTAGTGGATATTTTCACAAAAAAGTGAAATTTTCAAAAATCCAGAAAATTGGCTGAAAACGACTAAATATCAAGGACTCATTGGGCGAATCGCTCTGGAACTGAAATCGGAATGCTCACTGACATTTCCCGTATGTGAAAGTCTGATAAACGCCGGAAATATGACTAAGTCCAAAAAAAAAAATTTTTCAACTTTTTTCAATTTTACCCCCGTGGGATATATATTCTACCCACACACATTTGGAACTCTCCTGGGGTACCCTCACACATATTATTCCCTCATTTAGTGGATATTTTCACAAAAAAGTGAAATTTTCAAAAATCCAGAAAATTGGCTGAAAACGACTAAATATCAAGGACTCATTGGGCGAATCGCTCTGGGACTGAAATCGGAATGCTCACTGACATTTCCCCTATCTGAAAGTCTGATAAACGCCGGAAAAATGACTAAGTCCAAAAAAAAAAAATTTAAACATTTTTCAATTTTACCCCCGTGGGATATATATTCTACCCACACACATTTGGAACTCTCCTGGGGTACCCTCACACATATTATTCCCTCATTTAGTGGATATTTTCACAAAAAAGTGAAATTTTCAAAAATCCAGAAAATTGCCTGAAAACGACTAAATATCAAGGACTCATTGGGCGAATCGCTCTGGAACTGAAATCGGAATGCTCACTGACATTTCCCCTATCTGAAAGTCTGATAAACGCCGGAAAAATGACTAAGTACAAAAAAAAATTTTTTTTCAACTATTTTCAATTTTAACCCTGTGGGATATTAACCCTGTGGGATATATATTCTACCCACACACATTTGGATCTCTCCTGGGGTAACCTCACACATATTATTCCCTCATTTAGTGGATATTTTCACAAAAAATTGAAATTTTCAAAAATCCAGAAAATTGCCTGAAAACGACTAAATATCAAGGACTCATTGGGCGAATCGCTCTGGAACTGAAATCGGAATGCTCACTGACATTTCCCCTATCTGAAAGTCTGATAAACGCCGGAAAAATGACTAAGTACAAAAAAAAAATTTTTTTCAACTATTTTTATTTTAACCCTGTGGGATATATATTCTACCCACACACATTTGGATCTCTCCTGGGGTAACCTCACACATATTATTCCCTCATTTAGTGGATATTTTCACAAAAAATTGAAATTTTCAAAAATCCAGAAAATTGCCTGAAAACGACTAAATATCAAGGACTCATTGGGCGAATCGCTCTGGAACTGAAATCGGAATGCTCACTGACATTTCCCCTATCTGAAAGTCTGATAAACGCCGGAAAAATGACTAAGTCCAAAAAAAAAATATTTAAACTTTTTTCAATTTTACCCCCGTGGGATATATATTCTACCCACACACATTTGGAACTCTCCTGGGGTACCCTCACACATATTATTCCCTCATTTAGTGGATATTTTCACAAAAAAGTGAAATTTTCAAAAATCCAGAAAATTGCCTGAAAATGACTAAATATCAAGGACTCATTGGGTGAATCGCTCTGGAACTGAAATCGGAATGCTCACTGACATTTCCCCTATCTGAAAGTCTGATAAATGCCAGAAAAATGACTAAATCCAAAAAAAAAAATATTTCAACTTTTTTCAATTTTACCCCCGTGGGATATATATTCTACCCACACACATTTGGTACTCTCCTGGGGTAACCTCACACATATTATTCCCTCATTTAGTGGATATTTTCACAAAAAAGTGAAATTTTCAAAAATCCAGAAAATTGGCTGAAAACGACTAAATATCAAGGACTCATTGGGCGAATCGCTCTGGAACTGAAATCGGAATGCTCACTTACATTTCCCCTATCTGAAAGTCTGATAAACGCCGGAAATATGACTAAGTCCAAAATAAAAAAATTTAAACTTTTTTCAATTTTACCCCCGTGGGATATATATTCTACCACACACATTTGGAACTCTCCTGGGGTACCCTCACACATATTATTCCCTCATTTAGTGGATATTTTCACAAAAAAGTGAAATTTTCAAAAATCCAGAAAATTGCCTGAAAACGACTAAATATCAAGGACTCATTGGGTGAATCGCTCTGGAACTGAAATCGGAATGCTCACTGACATTTCCCCTATCTGAAAGTCTGATAAATGCCAGAAAAATGACTAAATCCAAAAAAAAAAATATTTCAACTTTTTTCAATTTTACCCCCGTGGGATATATATTCTACCCACACACATTTGGTACTCTCCTGGGGTAACCTCACACATATTATTCCCTCATTTAGTGGATATTTTCACAAAAAAGTGAAATTTTCAAAAATCCAGAAAATTGGCTGAAAACGACTAAATATCAAGGACTCATTGGGCGAATCGCTCTGGAACTGAAATCGGAATGCTCACTTACATTTCCCCTATCTGAAAGTCTGATAAACGCCGGAAATATGACTAAGTCCAAAATAAAAAAATTTAAACTTTTTTCAATTTTACCCCCGTGGGATATATATTCTACCACACACATTTGGAACTCTCCTGGGGTACCCTCACACATATTATTCCCTCATTTAGTGGATATTTTCACAAAAAAGTGAAATTTTCAAAAATCCAGAAAATTGCCTGAAAACGACTAAATATCAAGGACTCATTGGGTGAATCGCTCTGGAACTGAAATCGGAATGCTCACTGACATTTCCCCTATCTGAAAGTCTGATAAATGCCAGAAAAATGACTAAATCCAAAAAAAAAAATATTTCAACTTTTTTCAATTTTACCCCCGTGGGATATATATTCTACCCACACACATTTGGTACTCTCCTGGGGTAACCTCACACATATTATTCCCTCATTTAGTGGATATTTTCACAAAAAAGTGAAATTTTCAAAAATCCAGAAAATTGGCTGAAAACGACTAAATATCAAGGACTCATTGGGCGAATCGCTCTGGAACTGAAATCGGAACGCTCACTGACATTTCCCGTATGTGAAAGTCTGATAAACGCCGGAAATATGACTAAGTCCAAAAAAAAAAATTTTTCAACTTTTTTCAATTTTACCCCCGTGGGATATATATTCTACCCACACACATTTGGAACTCTCCTGGGGTACCCTCACACATATTATTCCCTCATTTAGTGGATATTTTCACAAAAAAGTGAAATTTTCAAAAATCCAGAAAATTGGCTGAAAACGACTAAATATCAAGGACTCATTGGGCGAATCGCTCTGGGACTGAAATCGGAATGCTCACTGACATTTCCCCTATCTGAAAGTCTGATAAACGCCGGAAAAATGACTAAGTCCAAAAAAAAAATATTTAAACATTTTTCAATTTTACCCCCGTGGGATATATATTCTACCCACACACATTTGGAACTCTCCTGGGGTACCCTCACACATATTATTCCCTCATTTAGTGGATATTTTCACAAAAAAGTGAAATTTTCAAAAATCCAGAAAATTGCCTGAAAACGACTAAATATCAAGGACTCATTGGGCGAATCGCTCTGGAACTGAAATCGGAATGCTCACTGACATTTCCCCTATCTGAAAGTCTGATAAACGCCGGAAAAATGACTAAGTACAAAAAAAAATTTTTTTTCAACTATTTTCAATTTTAACCCTGTGGGATATTAACCCTGTGGGATATATATTCTACCCACACACATTTGGATCTCTCCTGGGGTAACCTCACACATATTATTCCCTCATTTAGTGGATATTTTCACAAAAAATTGAAATTTTCAAAAATCCAGAAAATTGCCTGAAAACGACTAAATATCAAGGACTCATTGGGCGAATCGCTCTGGAACTGAAATCGGAACGCTCACTGACATTTCCCGTATGTGAAAGTCTGATAAACGCCGGAAATATGACTAAGTCCAAAAAAAAAAATTTTTCAACTTTTTTCAATTTTACCCCCGTGGGATATATATTCTACCCACACACATTTGGAACTCTCCTGGGGTACCCTCACACATATTATTCCCTCATTTAGTGGATATTTTCACAAAAAAGTGAAATTTTCAAAAATCCAGAAAATTGGCTGAAAACGACTAAATATCAAGGACTCATTGGGCGAATCGCTCTGGGACTGAAATCGGAATGCTCACTGACATTTCCCCTATCTGAAAGTCTGATAAACGCCGGAAAAATGACTAAGTCCAAAAAAAAAATATTTAAACATTTTTCAATTTTACCCCCGTGGGATATATATTCTACCCACACACATTTGGTACTCTCCTGGGGTAACCTCACACATATTATTCCCTCATTTAGTGGATATTTTCACAAAAAAGTGAAATTTTCAAAAATCCAGAAAATTGGCTGAAAACGACTAAATATCAAGGACTCATTGGGCGAATCGCTCTGGAACTGAAATCGGAACGCTCACTGACATTTCCCGTATGTGAAAGTCTGATAAACGCCGGAAATATGACTAAGTCCAAAAAAAAAAATTTTTCAACTTTTTTCAATTTTACCCCCGTGGGATATATATTCTACCCACACACATTTGGAACTCTCCTGGGGTACCCTCACACATATTATTCCCTCATTTAGTGGATATTTTCACAAAAAAGTGAAATTTTCAAAAATCCAGAAAATTGGCTGAAAACGACTAAATATCAAGGACTCATTGGGCGAATCGCTCTGGGACTGAAATCGGAATGCTCACTGACATTTCCCCTATCTGAAAGTCTGATAAACGCCGGAAAAATGACTAAGTCCAAAAAAAAAATATTTAAACATTTTTCAATTTTACCCCCGTGGGATATATATTCTACCCACACACATTTGGAACTCTCCTGGGGTACCCTCACACATATTATTCCCTCATTTAGTGGATATTTTCACAAAAAAGTGAAATTTTCAAAAATCCAGAAAATTGGCTGAAAACGACTAAATATCAAGGACTCATTGGGCGAATCGCTCTGGAACTGAAATCGGAATGCTCACTGACATTTCCCCTATCTGAAAGTCTGATAAACGCCGGAAAAATGACTAAGTACAAAAAAAAATTTTTTTTCAACTATTTTCAATTTTAACCCTGTGGGATATTAACCCTGTGGGATATATATTCTACCCACACACATTTGGATCTCTCCTGGGGTAACCTCACACATATTATTCCCTCATTTAGTGGATATTTTCACAAAAAATTGAAATTTTCAAAAATCCAGAAAATTGCCTGAAAACGACTAAATATCAAGGACTCATTGGGCGAATCGCTCTGGAACTGAAATCGGAACGCTCACTGACATTTCCCGTATGTGAAAGTCTGATAAACGCCGGAAATATGACTAAGTCCAAAAAAAAAAATTTTTCAACTTTTTTCAATTTTACCCCCGTGGGATATATATTCTACCCACACACATTTGGAACTCTCCTGGGGTACCCTCACACATATTATTCCCTCATTTAGTGGATATTTTCACAAAAAAGTGAAATTTTCAAAAATCCAGAAAATTGGCTGAAAACGACTAAATATCAAGGACTCATTGGGCGAATCGCTCTGGGACTGAAATCGGAATGCTCACTGACATTTCCCCTATCTGAAAGTCTGATAAACGCCGGAAAAATGACTAAGTCCAAAAAAAAAATATTTAAACATTTTTCAATTTTACCCCCGTGGGATATATATTCTACCCACACACATTTGGAACTCTCCTGGGGTACCCTCACACATATTATTCCCTCATTTAGTGGATATTTTCACAAAAAAGTGAAATTTTCAAAAATCCAGAAAATTGCCTGAAAACGACTAAATATCAAGGACTCATTGGGCGAATCGCTCTGGAACTGAAATCGGAATGCTCACTGACATTTCCCCTATCTGAAAGTCTGATAAACGCCGGAAAAATGACTAAGTACAAAAAAAAATTTTTTTTCAACTATTTTCAATTTTAACCCTGTGGGATATTAACCCTGTGGGATATATATTCTACCCACACACATTTGGATCTCTCCTGGGGTAACCTCACACATATTATTCCCTCATTTAGTGGATATTTTCACAAAAAATTGAAATTTTCAAAAATCCAGAAAATTGCCTGAAAACGACTAAATATCAAGGACTCATTGGGCGAATCGCTCTGGAACTGAAATCGGAACGCTCACTGACATTTCCCGTATGTGAAAGTCTGATAAACGCCGGAAATATGACTAAGTCCAAAAAAAAAAATTTTTCAACTTTTTTCAATTTTACCCCCGTGGGATATATATTCTACCCACACACATTTGGAACTCTCCTGGGGTACCCTCACACATATTATTCCCTCATTTAGTGGATATTTTCACAAAAAAGTGAAATTTTCAAAAATCCAGAAAATTGGCTGAAAACGACTAAATATCAAGGACTCATTGGGCGAATCGCTCTGGGACTGAAATCGGAATGCTCACTGACATTTCCCCTATCTGAAAGTCTGATAAACGCCGGAAAAATGACTAAGTCCAAAAAAAAAATATTTAAACATTTTTCAATTTTACCCCCGTGGGATATATATTCTACCCACACACATTTGGTACTCTCCTGGGGTAACCTCACACATATTATTCCCTCATTTAGTGGATATTTTCACAAAAAAGTGAAATTTTCAAAAATCCAGAAAATTGGCTGAAAACGACTAAATATCAAGGACTCATTGGGCGAATCGCTCTGGAACTGAAATCGGAACGCTCACTGACATTTCCCGTATGTGAAAGTCTGATAAACGCCGGAAATATGACTAAGTCCAAAAAAAAAAATTTTTCAACTTTTTTCAATTTTACCCCCGTGGGATATATATTCTACCCACACACATTTGGAACTCTCCTGGGGTACCCTCACACATATTATTCCCTCATTTAGTGGATATTTTCACAAAAAAGTGAAATTTTCAAAAATCCAGAAAATTGCCTGAAAACGACTAAATATCAAGGACTCATTGGGCGAATCGCTCTGGAACTGAAATCGGAATGCTCACTGACATTTCCCCTATCTGAAAGTCTGATAAACGCCGGAAAAATGACTAAGTACAAAAAAAAATTTTTTTTCAACTATTTTCAATTTTAACCCTGTGGGATATTAACCCTGTGGGATATATATTCTACCCACACACATTTGGATCTCTCCTGGGGTAACCTCACACATATTATTCCCTCATTTAGTGGATATTTTCACAAAAAATTGAAATTTTCAAAAATCCAGAAAATTGCCTGAAAACGACTAAATATCAAGGACTCATTGGGCGAATCGCTCTGGAACTGAAATCGGAACGCTCACTGACATTTCCCGTATGTGAAAGTCTGATAAACGCCGGAAATATGACTAAGTCCAAAAAAAAAAATTTTTCAACTTTTTTCAATTTTACCCCCGTGGGATATATATTCTACCCACACACATTTGGAACTCTCCTGGGGTACCCTCACACATATTATTCCCTCATTTAGTGGATATTTTCACAAAAAAGTGAAATTTTCAAAAATCCAGAAAATTGGCTGAAAACGACTAAATATCAAGGACTCATTGGGCGAATCGCTCTGGGACTGAAATCGGAATGCTCACTGACATTTCCCCTATCTGAAAGTCTGATAAACGCCGGAAAAATGACTAAGTCCAAAAAAAAAATATTTAAACATTTTTCAATTTTACCCCCGTGGGATATATATTCTACCCACACACATTTGGTACTCTCCTGGGGTAACCTCACACATATTATTCCCTCATTTAGTGGATATTTTCACAAAAAAGTGAAATTTTCAAAAATCCAGAAAATTGGCTGAAAACGACTAAATATCAAGGACTCATTGGGCGAATCGCTCTGGAACTGAAATCGGAACGCTCACTGACATTTCCCGTATGTGAAAGTCTGATAAACGCCGGAAATATGACTAAGTCCAAAAAAAAAAATTTTTCAACTTTTTTCAATTTTACCCCCGTGGGATATATATTCTACCCACACACATTTGGAACTCTCCTGGGGTACCCTCACACATATTATTCCCTCATTTAGTGGATATTTTCACAAAAAAGTGAAATTTTCAAAAATCCAGAAAATTGGCTGAAAACGACTAAATATCAAGGACTCATTGGGCGAATCGCTCTGGGACTGAAATCGGAATGCTCACTGACATTTCCCCTATCTGAAAGTCTGATAAACGCCGGAAAAATGACTAAGTACAAAAAAAAATTTTTTTTCAACTATTTTCAATTTTAACCCTGTGGGATATTAACCCTGTGGGATATATATTCTACCCACACACATTTGGATCTCTCCTGGGGTAACCTCACACATATTATTCCCTCATTTAGTGGATATTTTCACAAAAAATTGAAATTTTCAAAAATCCAGAAAATTGCCTGAAAACGACTAAATATCAAGGACTCATTGGGCGAATCGCTCTGGAACTGAAATCGGAACGCTCTCTGACATTTCCCGTATGTGAAAGTCTGATAAACGCCGGAAATATGACTAAGTCCAAAAAAAAAAATTTTTCAACTTTTTTCAATTTTACCCCCGTGGGATATATATTCTACCCACACACATTTGGAACTCTCCTGGGGTACCCTCACACATATTATTCCCTCATTTAGTGGATATTTTCACAAAAAAGTGAAATTTTCAAAAATCCAGAAAATTGGCTGAAAACGACTAAATATCAAGGACTCATTGGGCGAATCGCTCTGGAACTGAAATCGGAATGCTCACTGACATTTCCCCTATCTGAAAGTCTGATAAACGCCGGAAAAATGACTAAGTACAAAAAAAAATTTTTTTTCAACTATTTTCAATTTTAACCCTGTGGGATATTAACCCTGTGGGATATATATTCTACCCACACACATTTGGATCTCTCCTGGGGTAACCTCACACATATTATTCCCTCATTTAGTGGATATTTTCACAAAAAATTGAAATTTTCAAAAATCCAGAAAATTGCCTGAAAACGACTAAATATCAAGGACTCATTGGGCGAATCGCTCTGGAACTGAAATCGGAATGCTCACTGACATTTCCCCTATCTGAAAGTCTGATAAACGCCGGAAAAATGACTAAGTACAAAAAAAAAATTTTTTTCAACTATTTTTATTTTAACCCTGTGGGATATATATTCTACCCACACACATTTGGATCTCTCCTGGGGTAACCTCACACATATTATTCCCTCATTTAGTGGATATTTTCACAAAAAATTGAAATTTTCAAAAATCCAGAAAATTGCCTGAAAACGACTAAATATCAAGGACTCATTGGGCAAATCGCTCTGGAACTGAAATCGGAATGCTCACTGACATTTCCCCTATCTGAAAGTCTGATAAACGCCGGAAAAATGACTAAGTCCAAAAAAAAAATATTTAAACTTTTTTCAATTTTACCCCCGTGGGATATATATTCTACCCACACACATTTGGAACTCTCCTGGGGTACCCTCACACATATTATTCCCTCATTTAGTGGATATTTTCACAAAAAAGTGAAATTTTCAAAAATCCAGAAAATTGCCTGAAAATGACTAAATATCAAGGACTCATTGGGTGAATCGCTCTGGAACTGAAATCGGAATGCTCACTGACATTTCCCCTATCTGAAAGTCTGATAAATGCCAGAAAAATGACTAAATCCAAAAAAAAAAATATTTCAACTTTTTTCAATTTTACCCCCGTGGGATATATATTCTACCCACACACATTTGGTACTCTCCTGGGGTAACCTCACACATATTATTCCCTCATTTAGTGGATATTTTCACAAAAAAGTGAAATTTTCAAAAATCCAGAAAATTGGCTGAAAACGACTAAATATCAAGGACTCATTGGGCGAATCGCTCTGGAACTGAAATCGGAACGCTCACTGACATTTCCCGTATGTGAAAGTCTGATAAACGCCGGAAATATGACTAAGTCCAAAAAAAAAAATTTTTCAACTTTTTTCAATTTTACCCCCGTGGGATATATATTCTACCCACACACATTTGGAACTCTCCTGGGGTACCCTCACACATATTATTCCCTCATTTAGTGGATATTTTCACAAAAAAGTGAAATTTTCAAAAATCCAGAAAATTGGCTGAAAACGACTAAATATCAAGGACTCATTGGGCGAATCGCTCTGGGACTGAAATCGGAATGCTCACTGACATTTCCCCTATCTGAAAGTCTGATAAACGCCGGAAAAATGACTAAGTCCAAAAAAAAAATATTTAAACATTTTTCAATTTTACCCCCGTGGGATATATATTCTACCCACACACATTTGGAACTCTCCTGGGGTACCCTCACACATATTATTCCCTCATTTAGTGGATATTTTCACAAAAAAGTTAAATTTTCAAAAATCCAGAAAATTGCCTGAAAACGACTAAATATCAAGGACTCATTGGGTGAATCGCTCTGGAACTGAAATCGGAATGCTCACTGACATTTCCCCTATCTGAAAGTCTGATAAATGCCAGAAAAATGACTAAATCCAAAAAAAAAAATATTTCAACTTTTTTCAATTTTACCCCCGTGGGATATATATTCTACCCACACACATTTGGTACTCTCCTGAGGTAACCTCACACATATTATTCCTTCATTTAGTGGATATCTTCACAAAAAAGTGAAATTTTCAAAAATCCAGAAAATTGGCTGAAAACGACTAAATATCAAGGACTCATTGGGCGAATCGCTCTGGAACTGAAATCGGAATGCTCACTGACATTTCCCCTATCTGAAAGTCTGATAAACGCCGGAAAAATGACTAAGTACAAAAAAAAATTTTTTTTCAACTATTTTCAATTTTAACCCAGTGGGATATTAACCCTGTGGGATATATATTCTACCCACACACATTTGGATCTCTCCTGGGGCAACCTCACACATATTATTCCCTCATTTAGTGGATATTTTCACAAAAAATTGAAATTTTCAAAAATCCAGAAAATTGCCTGAAAACGACTAAATATCAAGGACTCATTGGGCGAATCGCTCTGGAACTGAAATCGGAACGCTCACTGACATTTCCCGTATGTGAAAGTCTGATAAACGCCGGAAATATGACTAAGTCCAAAAAAAAAAATTTTTCAACTTTTTTCAATTTTTCCCCCGTGGGATATATATTCTACCCACACACATTTGGAACTCTCCTGGGGTACCCTCACACATATTATTCCCTCATTTAGTGGATATTTTCACAAAAAAGTGAAATTTTCAAAAATCCAGAAAATTGGCTGAAAACGACTAAATATCAAGGACTCATTGGGCGAATCGCTCTGGGACTGAAATCGGAATGCTCACTGACATTTCCCCTATCTGAAAGTCTGATAAACGCCGGAAAAATGACTAAGTCCAAAAAAAAAATATTTAAACATTTTTCAATTTTACCCCCGTGGGATATATATTCTACCCACACACATTTGGAACTCTCCTGGGGTACCCTCACACATATTATTCCCTCATTTAGTGGATATTTTCACAAAAAAGTGAAATTTTCAAAAATCCAGAAAATTGCCTGAAAACGACTAAATATCAAGGACTCATTGGGCGAATCGCTCTGGAACTGAAATCGGAATGCTCACTGACATTTCCCCTATCTGAAAGTCTGATAAACGAAGGAAAAATGACTAAGTCCAAAAAAAAAATATTTAAACATTTTTCAATTTTACCCCCGTGGGATATATATTCTACCCACACACATTTGGATCTCTCCTGGGGTAACCTCACACATATTATTCCCTCATTTAGTGGATATTTTCACAAAAAATTGAAATTTTCAAAAATCCAGAAAATTGCCTGAAAACGACTAAATATCAAGGACTCATTGGGCGAATCGCTCTGGAACTGAAATCGGAATGCTCACTGACATTTCCCCTATCTGAAAGTCTGATAAACGCAGGAAAAATGACTAAGTACAAAAAAAAAATTTTTTTCAACTATTTTTATTTTAACCCTGTGGGATATATATTCTACCCACACACATTTGGATCTCTCCTGGGGTAACCTCACACATATTATTCCCTCATTTAGTGGATATTTTCACAAAAAATTGAAATTTTCAAAAATCCAGAAAATTGCCTGAAAACGACTAAATATCAAGGACTCATTGGGCGAATCGCTCTGGAACTGAAATCGGAATGCTCACTGACATTTCCCCTATCTGAAAGTCTGATAAACGCCGGAAAAATGACTAAGTCCAAAAAAAAAATATTTAAACTTTTTTCAATTTTACCCCCGTGGGATATATATTCTACCCACACACATTTGGAACTCTCCTGGGGTACCCTCACACATATTATTCCCTCATTTAGTGGATATTTTCACAAAAAAGTGAAATTTTCAAAAATCCAGAAAATTGCCTGAAAATGACTAAATATCAAGGACTCATTGGGTGAATCGCTCTGGAACTGAAATCGGAATGCTCACTGACATTTCCCCTATCTGAAAGTCTGATAAATGCCAGAAAAATGACTAAATCCAAAAAAAAAAATATTTCAACTTTTTTCAATTTTACCCCCGTGGGATATATATTCTACCCACACACATTTGGTACTCTCCTGGGGTAACCTCACACATATTATTCCCTCATTTAGTGGATATTTTCACAAAAAAGTGAAATTTTCAAAAATCCAGAAAATTGGCTGAAAACGACTAAATATCAAGGACTCATTGGGCGAATCGCTCTGGAACTGAAATCGGAACGCTCACTGACATTTCCCGTATGTGAAAATCTGATAAACGCCGGAAATATGACTAAGTCCAAAAAAAAAAAATTTTTCAGCTTTTTTCAATTTTACCCCCGTGGGATATATATTCTACCCACACACATTTGGAACTCTCCTGGGGTACCCTCACACATATTATTCCCTCATTAAGTGGATATTTTCACAAAAAAGTGAAATTTTCAAAAATCCAGAAAATTGGCTGAAAACGACTAAATATCAAGGACTCATTGGGCGAATCGCTCTGGAACTGAAATCGGAATGCTCACTTACATTTCCCCTATCTGAAAGTCTGATAAACGCCGGAAATATGACTAAGTCCAAAATAAAAAAATTTAAACTTTTTTCAATTTTACCCCCGTGGGATATATATTCTACCACACACATTTGGAACTCTCCTGGGGTACCCTCACACATATTATTCCCTCATTTAGTGGATATTTTCACAAAAAAGTGAAATTTTCAAAAATCCAGAAAATTGCCTGAAAACGACTAAATATCAAGGACTCATTGGGTGAATCGCTCTGGAACTGAAATCGGAATGCTCACTGACATTTCCCCTATCTGAAAGTCTGATAAATGCCAGAAAAATGACTAAATCCAAAAAAAAAAATATTTCAACTTTTTTCAATTTTACCCCCGTGGGATATATATTCTACCCACACACATTTGGTACTCTCCTGAGGTAACCTCACACATATTATTCCTTCATTTAGTGGATATTTTCACAAAAAAGTGAAATTTTCAAAAATCCAGAAAATTGGCTGAAAACGACTAAATATAAAGGACTCATTGGGCGAATCGCTCTGGAACTGAAATCGGAATGCTCACTGACATTTCCCCTATCTGAAAGTCTGATAAACGCCGGAAAAATGACTAAGTACAAAAAAAAAATTTTTTTCAACTATTTTCAATTTTAACCCTGTGGGATATTAACCCTGTGGGATATATATTCTACCCACACACATTTGGATCTCTCCTGCGGCAACCTCACACATATTATTCCCTCATTTAGTGGATATTTTCACAAAAAATTGAAATTTTCAAAAATCCAGAAAATTGCCTGAAAACGACTAAATATCAAGGACCCATTGGGCGAATCGCTCTGGAACTGAAATCGGAACGCTCACTGACATTTCCCGTATGTGAAAGTCTGATAAACGCCGGAAATATGACTAAGTCCAAAAAAAAAAATTTTTCAACTTTTTTCAATTTTTCCCCCGTGGGATATATATTCTACCCACACACATTTGGAACTCTCCTGGGGTACCCTCACACATATTATTCCCTCATTTAGTGGATATTTTCACAAAAAAGTGAAATTTTCAAAAATCCAGAAAATTGGCTGAAAACGACTAAATATCAAGGACTCATTGGGCGAATCGCTCTGGGACTGAAATCGGAATGCTCACTGACATTTCCCCTATCTGAAAGTCTGATAAACGCCGGAAAAATGACTAAGTCCAAAAAAAAAATATTTAAACATTTTTCAATTTTACCCCCGTGGGATATATATTCTACCCACACACATTTGGAACTCTCCTGGGGTACCCTCACACATATTATTCCCTCATTTAGTGGATATTTTCACAAAAAAGTGAAATTTTCAAAAATCCAGAAAATTGCCTGAAAACGACTAAATATCAAGGACTCATTGGGCGAATCGCTCTGGAACTGAAATCGAAATGCTCACTGACATTTCCCCTATCTGAAAGTCTGATAAACGCCGGAAAAATGACTAAGTACAAAAAAAAATTTTTTTTCAACTATTTTCAATTTTAACCCTGTGGGATATTAACCCTGTGGGATATATATTCTACCCACACACATTTGGATCTCTCCTGGGGTAACCTCACACATATTATTCCCTCATTTAGTGGATATTTTCACAAAAAATTGAAATTTTCAAAAATCCAGAAAATTGCCTGAAAACGACTAAATATCAAGGACTCATTGGGCGAATCGCTCTGGAACTGAAATCGGAATGCTCACTGACATTTCCCCTATCTGAAAGTCTGATAAACGCCGGAAAAATGACTAAGTACAAAAAAAAAATTTTTTCAACTATTTTTATTTTAACCCTGTGGGATATATATTCTACCCACACACATTTGGATCTCTCCTGGGGTAACCTCACACATATTATTCCCTCATTTAGTGGATATTTTCACAAAAAATTGAAATTTTCAAAAATCCAGAAAATTGCCTGAAAATGACTAAATATCAAGGACTCATTGGGCGAATCGCTCTGGAACTGAAATCGGAATGCTCACTGACATTTCCCCTATCTGAAAGTCTGATAAACGCCAGAAAAATGACTAAGTCCAAAAAAAAAATATTTAAACTTTTTTCAATTTTACCCCCGTGGGATATATATTCTACCCACACACATTTGGATCTCTCCTGGGGTACCCTCACACATATTATTCCCTCATTTAGTGGATATTTTCACAAAAAAGTGAAATTTTCAAAAATCCAGAAAATTGCCTGAAAATGACTAAATATCAAGGACTCATTGGGTGAATCGCTCTGGAACTGAAATCGGAATGCTCACTGACATTTCCCCTATCTGAAAGTCTGATAAATGCCAGAAAAATGACTAAATCCAAAAAAAAAAATATTTCAACTTTTTTCAATTTTACCCCCGCGGGATATATATTCTACCCACACACATTTGGTACTCTCCTGGGGTAACCTCACACATATTATTCCCTCATTTAGTGGATATTTTCACAAAAAAGTGAAATTTTCAAAAATCCAGAAAATTGGCTGAAAACGACTAAATATCAAGGACTCATTGGGCGAATCGCTCTGGAACTGAAATCGGAACGCTCACTGACATTTCCCGTATGTGAAAGTCTGATAAACGCCGGAAATATGACTAAGTCCAAAAAAAAAAAATTTTTCAGCTTTTTTCAATTTTACCCCCGTGGGATATATATTCTACCCACACACATTTGGAACTCTCCTGGGGTACCCTCACACATATTATTCCCTCATTTAGTGGATATTTTCACAAAAAAGTGAAATTTTCAAAAATCCAGAAAATTGGCTGAAAACGACTAAATATCAAGGACTCATTGGGCGAATCGCTCTGGAACTGAAATCGGAATGCTCACTTACATTTCCCCTATCTGAAAGTCTGATAAACGCCGGAAATATGACTAAGTCCAAAATAAAAAAATTTAAACTTTTTTCAATTTTACCCCCGTGGGATATATATTCTACCACACACATTTGGAACTCTCCTGGGGTACCCTCACACATATTATTCCCTCATTTAGTGGATATTTTCACAAAAAAGTGAAATTTTCAAAAATCCAGAAAATTGCCTGAAAACGACTAAATATCAAGGACTCATTGGGTGAATCGCTCTGGAACTGAAATCGGAATGCTCACTGACATTTCCCCTATCTGAAAGTCTGATAAATGCCAGAAAAATGACTAAATCCAAAAAAAAAAATATTTCAACTTTTTTCAATTTTACCCCCGTGGGATATATATTCTACCCACACACATTTGGTACTCTCCTGAGGTAACCTCACACATATTATTCCTTCATTTAGTGGATATTTTCACAAAAAAGTGAAATTTTCAAAAATCCAGAAAATTGGCTGAAAACGACTAAATATCAAGGACTCATTGGGCGAATCGCTCTGGAACTGAAATCGGAACGCTCACTGACATTTCCCGTATGTGAAAGTCTGATAAACGCCGGAAATATGACTAAGTCCAAAAAAAAAAATTTTTCAACTTTTTTCAATTTTACCCCCGTGGGATATATATTCTACCCACACACATTTGGAACTCTCCTGGGGTACCCTCACACATATTATTCCCTCATTTAGTGGATATTTTCACAAAAAAGTGAAATTTTCAAAAATCCAGAAAATTGGCTGAAAACGACTAAATATCAAGGACTCATTGGGCGAATCGCTCTGGGACTGAAATCGGAATGCTCACTGACATTTCCCCTATCTGAAAGTCTGATAAACGCCGGAAAAATGACTAAGTCCAAAAAAAAAATATTTAAACATTTTTCAATTTTACCCCCGTGGGATATATATTCTACCCACACACATTTGGAACTCTCCTGGGGTACCCTCACACATATTATTCCCTCATTTAGTGGATATTTTCACAAAAAAGTGAAATTTTCAAAAAGCCAGAAAATTGCCTGAAAACGACTAAATATCAAGGACTCATTGGGCGAATCGCTCTGGAACTGAAATCGGAATGCTCACTTACATTTCCCCTATCTGAAAGTCTGATAAATGCCAGAAAAATGACTAAATCCAAAAAAAAAAATATTTCAACTTTTTTCAATTTTACCCCCGTGGGATATATATTCTACCCACACACATTTGGAACTCTCCTGGGGTAACCTCACACATATTATTCCCTCATTTAGTGGATATTTTCACAAAAAAGTGAAATTTTCAAAAATCCAGAAAATTGGCTGAAAACGACTAAATATCAAGGACTCATTGGGCGAATCGCTCTGGAACTGAAATCGGAATGCTCACTGACATTTCCCCTATCTGAAAGTCTGATAAACGCCGGAAAAATGACTAAGTACAAAAAAAAAATTTTTTTCAACTATTTTCAATTTTAACCCTGTGGGATATATATTCTACCCACACACATTTGGAACTCTCCTGGGGTACCCTCACACATATTATTCCCTCATTTAGTGAATATTTTCACAAAAAAGTGAAATTTTCAAAAATCCAGAAAATTGGCTGAAAACGACTAAATATCAAGGACTCATTGGGCGAATCGCTCTGGAACTGAAATCGGAATGCTCACTTACATTTCCCCTATCTGAAAGTCTGATAAATGCCAGAAAAATGACTAAATCAAAAAAAAAAAATATTTAAACTTTTTTCAATTTTACCCCCGTGGGATATATATTCTACCCACACACATTTGGAACTCTCCTGGGGTACCCTCACACATATTATTCCCTCATTTAGTGGATATTTTCACAAAAAAGTGAAATTTTCAAAAATCCAGAAAATTGACTGAAAACGACTAAATATCAAGGACTCATTGGGCGAATCACTCTGGAACTGAAATCGGAATGCTCACTTACATTTCCCCTATGTGAAAGTCTGATAAACGCCGGAAAAATGACTAAGTACAAAAAAAAATTTTTTTTCAACTATTTTCAATTTTACCCCCGTGGGATATTAACCCTGTGGGATATATATTCTACCCACACACATTTGGATCTCTCCTGGGGTACCCTCACACATATTATTCCCTCATTTAGTGGATATTTTCACAAAAAAGTGAAATTTTCAAAAATCCAGAAAATTGGCTGAAAACGACTAAATATCAAGGACTCATTGGGCGAATCGCTCTGGAACTGAAATCGGAACGCTCACTGACATTTCCCGTATGTGAAAGTCTGATAAACGCCGGAAATATGACTAAGTCCAAAAAAAAATAATTTTCAACTTTTTTCAATTTTACCCCCGTGGGATATATATTCTACCCACACACATTTGGAACTCTCCTGGGGTACCCTCACACATATTATTCCCTCATTTAGTGGATATTTTCACAAAAAAGTGAAATTTTCAAAAATCCAGAAAATTGACTGAAAACGACTAAATATCAAGGACTCATTGGGCGAATCACTCTGGAACTGAAATCGGAATGCTCACTTACATTTCCCCTATCTGAACGTCTGATAAATGCCAGAAAAAAGACTAAATCCCCAAAAAAAAATATTTAAAATTTTTTCAATTTTACCCCCGTGGGATATATATTCTACCCACACACATTTGGAACTCTCCTGGGGTACCCTCACAGATATTATTCCCTCATTTAGTGGATATTTTCACAAAAAAAGTGAAATTTTCAAAAATCCAGAAAATTGCCTGAAAACGACTAAATATCAAGGACTCATTGGGCGAATCGCTCTGGAACTGAAATCGGAATGCTCACTGACATTTCCCCTATCTGAAAGTCTGATAAACGCCGGAAAAATGACTAAGTCCAAAAAAAAAATATTTAAACTTTTTTCAATTTTACCCCCGTGGGATATATATTCTACCCACACACATTTGGAACTCTCCTGGGGTACCCTCACACATATTATTCCCTCATTTAGTGGATATTTTCACAAAAAAGTGAAATTTTCAAAAATCCAGAAAATTGCCTGAAAACGACTAAATATCAAGGACTCATTGGGCGAATCGCTCTGGAACTGAAATCGGAATGCTCACTGACATTTCCCCTATCTGAAAGTCTGATAAATGCCAGAAAAATGACTAAATCCCCAAAAAAAAATATTTCAACTTTTTTCAATTTTACCTCCGTGGGATATATATTCTACCCACACACATTTGGTACTCTCCTGGGCTAACCTCACACATATTATTCCCTCATTTAGTGGATATTTTCACAAAAAAGTGAAATTTTCAAAAATCCAGAAAATTGGCTGAAAACGACTAAATATCAAGGACTCATTGGGCGAATCGCTCTGGAACTGAAATCGGAATGCTCACTGACATTTCCCCTATCTGAAAGTCTGATAAACGCCGGAAAAATGACTAAGTACAAAAAAAAATTTTTTTTCAACTATTTTCAATTTTAACCCTGTGGGATATTAACCCTGTGGGATATATATTCTACCCACACACATTTGGATCTCTCCTGGGGTAACCTCACACATATTATTCCCTCATTTAGTGGATATTTTCACAAAAAAGTGAAATTTTCAAAAATCCAGAAAATTGCCTGAAAACGACTAAATATCAAGGACTCATTGGTTGAATCGCTCTGGAACTGAAATCAGAATGCTCACTGACATTTCCCCTATCTGAAAGTCTGATAAATGCCAGAAAAATGACTAAATCCAAAAAAAAAAATATTTCAACTTTTTTCAATTTTACCCCCGTGGGATATATATTCTACCCACACACATTTGGTACTCTCCTGGGGTAACCTCACACATATTATTCCCTCATTTAGTGGATATTTTCACAAAAAAGTGAAATTTTCAAAAATCCAGAAAATTGGCTGAAAACGACTAAATATCAAGGACTCATTGGGCGAATCGCTCTGGAAATGAAATCGAAACGCTCACTGACATTTCCCGTATGTGAAAGTCTGATAAACGCCGGAAATATGAGTAAGTCCAAAAAAAAAAAATTTTTCAGCTTTTTTCAATTTTACCCCGTTGGGATATATATTCTACCCACACACATTTGGAACTCTCCTGGGGTACCCTCACACATATTATTCCCTCATTTAGTGGATATTTTCACAAAAAAGTGAAATTTTCAAAAATCCAGAAAATTGGCTGAAAACGACTAAATATCAAGGACTCATTGGGCGAATCGCTCTGGAACTGAAATCGGAATGCTCACTGACATTTCCCCTATCTGAAAGTCTGATAAATGCCAGAAAAATGACTAAATCCAAAAAAAAAAATATTTCAACTTTTTTCAATTTTACCCCCGTGGGATATATATTCTACCCACACACATTTGGTACTCTCCTGGGGCAACCTCACACATATTATTCCCTCATTTAGTGGATATTTTCACAAAAAAGTGAAATTTTCAAAAATCCAGAAAATTGGCTGAAAACGACTAAATATCAAGGACTCATTGGGCGAATCGCTCTGGAACTGAAATCGGAATGCTCACTGACATTTCCCCTATCTGAAAGTCTGATAAACGCCGGAAAAATGACTAAGTACAAAAAAAAAATTTTTTTCAACTATTTTCAATTTTAACCATGTGGGATATATATTCTACCCACACACATTTGGATCTCTCCTGGGGTAACCTCACACATATTATTCCCTCATTTAGTGGATATTTTCACAAAAAATTGAAATTTTCAAAAATCCAGAAAATTGCCTGAAAACGACTAAATATCAAGGACTCATTGGGCGAATCGCTCTGGAACTGAAATCGGAATGCTCACTGACATTTCTCCTATCTGAAAGTCTGATAAACGCCGGAAAAATGACTAAGTCCAAAAAAAAAATATTTAAACTTTTTTCAATTTTACCCCCGTGGGATATATATTCTACCCACACACATTTGGAACTCTCCTGGGGTACCCTCACACATATTATTCCCTCATTTAGTGGATATTTTCACAAAAAAGTGAAATTTTCAAAAATCCAGAAAATTGCCTGAAAACGACTAAATATCAAGGACTCATTGGGTGAATCGCTCTGGAACTGAAATCGGAATGCTCACTGACATTTCCCCTATCTGAAAGTCTGATAAATGCCAGAAAAATGACTAAATCCAAAAAAAAAAATATTTCAACTTTTTTCAATTTTACCCCCGTGGGATATATATTCTACCCACACACATTTGGTACTCTCCTGGGGTAACCTCACACATATTATTCCCTCATTTAGTGGATATTTTCACAAAAAAGTGAAATTTTCAAAAATCCAGAAAATTGGCTGAAAACGACTAAATATCAAGGACTCATTGGGCGAATCGCTCTGGAACTGAAATCGGAACGCTCACTGACATTTCCCGTATGTGAAAGTCTGATAAACGCCGGAAATATGACTAAGTCCAAAAAAAAAATTTTTTCAACTTTTTTCAATTTTACCCCCGTGGGATATATATTCTACCCACACACATTTGGAACTCTCCTGGGGTACCCTCACACATATTATTCCCTCATTTAGTGGATATTTTCACAAAAAAGTGAAATTTTCAAAAATCCAGAAAATTGCCTGAAAACGACTAAATATCAAGGACTCATTGGGTGAATCGCTCTGGAACTGAAATCGGAATGCTCACTGACATTTCCCCTATCTGAAAGTCTGATAAATGCCAGAAAAATGACTAAATCCAAAAAAAAAAATATTTCAACTTTTTTCAATTTTACCCCCGTGGGATATATATTCTACCCACACACATTTGGTACTCTCCTGGGGTAACCTCACACATATTATTCCCTCATTTAGTGGATATTTTCACAAAAAAGTGAAATTTTCAAAAATCCAGAAAATTGGCTGAAAACGACTAAATATCAAGGACTCATTGGGCGAATCGCTCTGGAACTGAAATCGGAACGCTCACTGACATTTCCCGTATGTGAAAGTCTGATAAACGCCGGAAATATGACTAAGTCCAAAAAAAAAAATTTTTCAACTTTTTTCAATTTTACCCCCGTGGGATATATATTCTACCCACACACATTTGGAACTCTCCTTTGGTACCCTCACACATATTATTCCCTCATTTAGTGGATATTTTCACATATAAGTGAAATTTTCAAAAATCCAGAAAATTGCCTGAAAATGACTAAATATCAAGGACTCATTGGGCGAATCGCTCTGGAACTGAAATCGGAATGCTCACTGACATTTCCCCTATCTGAAAGTCTGATAAATGCCAGAAAAATGACTAAATCCAAAAAAAAAAATATTTCAACTTTTTTCAATTTTACCCCCGTGGGATATATATTCTACCCACACACATTTGGAACTCTCCTGGGGTACCCTCACACATATTATTCCCTCATTTAGTGGATATTTTCACAAAAAAGTGAAATTTTCAAAAATCCAGAAAATTGCCTGAAAACGACTAAATATCAAGGACTCATTGGGCGAATCGCTCTGGAACTGAAATCGGAATGCTCACTGACATTTCCCCTATCTGAAAGTCTGATAAATGCCAGAAAAATGACTAAATCCCCAAAAAAAAATATTTCAACTTTTTTCAATTTTACCTCCGTGGGATATATATTCTACCCACACACATTTGGTACTCTCCTGGGCTAACCTCACACATATTATTCCCTCATTTAGTGGATATTTTCACAAAAAAGTGAAATTTTCAAAAATCCAGAAAATTGGCTGAAAACGACTAAATATCAAGGACTCATTGGGCGAATCGCTCTGGAACTGAAATCGGAATGCTCACTGACATTTCCCCTATCTGAAAGTCTGATAAACGCCGGAAAAATGACTAAGTACAAAAAAAAATTTTTTTTCAACTATTTTCAATTTTAACCCTGTGGGATATTAACCCTGTGGGATATATATTCTACCCACACACATTTGGATCTCTCCTGGGGTAACCTCACACATATTATTCCCTCATTTAGTGGATATTTTCACAAAAAAGTGAAATTTTCAAAAATCCAGAAAATTGCCTGAAAACGACTAAATATCAAGGACTCATTGGTTGAATCGCTCTGGAACTGAAATCAGAATGCTCACTGACATTTCCCCTATCTGAAAGTCTGATAAATGCCAGAAAAATGACTAAATCCAAAAAAAAAAATATTTCAACTTTTTTCAATTTTACCCCCGTGGGATATATATTCTACCCACACACATTTGGTACTCTCCTGGGGTAACCTCACACATATTATTCCCTCATTTAGTGGATATTTTCACAAAAAAGTGAAATTTTCAAAAATCCAGAAAATTGGCTGAAAACGACTAAATATCAAGGACTCATTGGGCGAATCGCTCTGGAAATGAAATCGAAACGCTCACTGACATTTCCCGTATGTGAAAGTCTGATAAACGCCGGAAATATGAGTAAGTCCAAAAAAAAAAAATTTTTCAGCTTTTTTCAATTTTACCCCGTTGGGATATATATTCTACCCACACACATTTGGAACTCTCCTGGGGTACCCTCACACATATTATTCCCTCATTTAGTGGATATTTTCACAAAAAAGTGAAATTTTCAAAAATCCAGAAAATTGGCTGAAAACGACTAAATATCAAGGACTCATTGGGCGAATCGCTCTGGAACTGAAATCGGAATGCTCACTGACATTTCCCCTATCTGAAAGTCTGATAAATGCCAGAAAAATGACTAAATCCAAAAAAAAAAATATTTCAACTTTTTTCAATTTTACCCCCGTGGGATATATATTCTACCCACACACATTTGGTACTCTCCTGGGGTAACCTCACACATATTATTCCCTCATTTAGTGGATATTTTCACAAAAAAGTGAAATTTTCAAAAATCCAGAAAATTGGCTGAAAACGACTAAATATCAAGGACTCATTGGGCGAATCGCTCTGGAACTGAAATCGGAATGCTCACTGACATTTCCCCTATCTGAAAGTCTGATAAACGCCGGAAAAATGACTAAGTACAAAAAAAAAATTTTTTTCAACTATTTTCAATTTTAACCATGTGGGATATATATTCTACCCACACACATTTGGATCTCTCCTGGGGTAACCTCACACATATTATTCCCTCATTTAGTGGATATTTTCACAAAAAATTGAAATTTTCAAAAATCCAGAAAATTGCCTGAAAACGACTAAATATCAAGGACTCATTGGGCGAATCGCTCTGGAACTGAAATCGGAATGCTCACTGACATTTCTCCTATCTGAAAGTCTGATAAACGCCGGAAAAATGACTAAGTCCAAAAAAAAAATATTTAAACTTTTTTCAATTTTACCCCCGTGGGATATATATTCTACCCACACACATTTGGAACTCTCCTGGGGTACCCTCACACATATTATTCCCTCATTTAGTGGATATTTTCACAAAAAAGTGAAATTTTCAAAAATCCAGAAAATTGCCTGAAAACGACTAAATATCAAGGACTCATTGGGTGAATCGCTCTGGAACTGAAATCGGAATGCTCACTGACATTTCCCCTATCTGAAAGTCTGATAAATGCCAGAAAAATGACTAAATCCAAAAAAAAAAATATTTCAACTTTTTTCAATTTTACCCCCGTGGGATATATATTCTACCCACACACATTTGGTACTCTCCTGGGGTAACCTCACACATATTATTCCCTCATTTAGTGGATATTTTCACAAAAAAGTGAAATTTTCAAAAATCCAGAAAATTGGCTGAAAACGACTAAATATCAAGGACTCATTGGGCGAATCGCTCTGGAACTGAAATCGGAACGCTCACTGACATTTCCCGTATGTGAAAGTCTGATAAACGCCGGAAATATGACTAAGTCCAAAAAAAAAATTTTTTCAACTTTTTTCAATTTTACCCCCGTGGGATATATATTCTACCCACACACATTTGGAACTCTCCTGGGGTACCCTCACACATATTATTCCCTCATTTAGTGGATATTTTCACAAAAAAGTGAAATTTTCAAAAATCCAGAAAATTGCCTGAAAACGACTAAATATCAAGGACTCATTGGGTGAATCGCTCTGGAACTGAAATCGGAATGCTCACTGACATTTCCCCTATCTGAAAGTCTGATAAATGCCAGAAAAATGACTAAATCCAAAAAAAAAAATATTTCAACTTTTTTCAATTTTACCCCCGTGGGATATATATTCTACCCACACACATTTGGTACTCTCCTGGGGTAACCTCACACATATTATTCCCTCATTTAGTGGATATTTTCACAAAAAAGTGAAATTTTCAAAAATCCAGAAAATTGGCTGAAAACGACTAAATATCAAGGACTCATTGGGCGAATCGCTCTGGAACTGAAATCGGAACGCTCACTGACATTTCCCGTATGTGAAAGTCTGATAAACGCCGGAAATATGACTAAGTCCAAAAAAACAAATTTTTCAACTTTTTTCAATTTTACCCCCGTGGGATATATATTCTACCCACACACATTTGGAACTCTCCTTTGGTACCCTCACACATATTATTCCCTCATTTAGTGGATATTTTCACATATAAGTGAAATTTTCAAAAATCCAGAAAATTGCCTGAAAATGACTAAATATCAAGGACTCATTGGGCGAATCGCTCTGGAACTGAAATCGGAATGCTCACTGACATTTCCCCTATCTGAAAGTCTGATAAATGCCAGAAAAATGACTAAATCCAAAAAAAAAAATATTTCAACTTTTTTCAATTTTACCCCCGTGGGATATATATTCTACCCACACACATTTGGTACTCTCCTGGGGTTTCCTCACACATATTATTCCCTCATTTAGTGGTTATTTTCACAAAAAAGTGAAATTTTCAAAAATCCAGAAAATTGGCTGAAAACGACTAAATATCAAGGACTCATTGGGCGAATCGCTCTGGAACTGAAATCGGAACGCTCACTGACATTTCCCGTATGTGAAAGTCTGATAAACGCCGGAAAAATGACTAAGTACAAAAAAAAATTTTTTTTCAACTATTTTCAATTTTAACCCTGTGGGATATTAACCCTGTGGGATATATATTCTACCCACACACATTTGGATCTCTCCTGGGGTAACCTCACACATATTATTCCCTCATTTAGTGGATATTTTCACAAAAAATTGAAATTTTCAAAAATCCAGAAAATTGCCTGAAAACGACTAAATATCAAGGACTCATTGGGCGAATCGCTCTGGAACTGAAATCGGAATGCTCACTGACATTTCTCCTATCTGAAAGTCTGATAAACGCCGGAAAAATGACTAAGTCCAAAAAAAAAATATTTAAACTTTTTTCAATTTTACCCCCGTGGGATATATATTCTACCCACACACATTTGGAACTCTCCTGGGGTACCCTCACACATATTATTCCCTCATTTAGTGGATATTTTCACAAAAAAGTGAAATTTTCAAAAATCCAGAAAATTGCCTGAAAACGACTAAATATCAAGGACTCATTGGGTGAATCGCTCTGGAACTGAAATCGGAATGCTCACTGACATTTCCCCTATCTGAAAGTCTGATAAATGCCAGAAAAATGACTAAATCCAAAAAAAAAAATATTTCAACTTTTTTCAATTTTACCCCCGTGGGATATATATTCTACCCACACACATTTGGTACTCTCCTGGGGTAACCTCACACATATTATTCCCTCATTTAGTGGATATTTTCACAAAAAAGTGAAATTTTCAAAAATCCAGAAAATTGGCTGAAAACGACTAAATATCAAGGACTCATTGGGCGAATCGCTCTGGAACTGAAATCGGAACGCTCACTGACATTTCCCGTATGTGAAAGTCTGATAAACGCCGGAAATATGACTAAGTCCAAAAAAAAAATTTTTTCAACTTTTTTCAATTTTACCCCCGTGGGATATATATTCTACCCACACACATTTGGAACTCTCCTGGGGTACCCTCACACATATTATTCCCTCATTTAGTGGATATTTTCACAAAAAAGTGAAATTTTCAAAAATCCAGAAAATTGCCTGAAAACGACTAAATATCAAGGACTCATTGGGTGAATCGCTCTGGAACTGAAATCGGAATGCTCACTGACATTTCCCGTATGTGAAAGTCTGATAAACGCCGGAAAAATGACTAAGTACAAAAAAAAATTTTTTTTCAACTATTTTCAATTTTAACCCTGTGGGATATTAACCCTGTGGGATATATATTCTACCCACACACATTTGGATCTCTCCTGGGGTACCCTCACACATATTATTCCCTCATTTAGTGGATATTTTCACAAAAAAGTGAAATTTTCAAAAATCCAGAAAATTGGCTGAAAACGACTAAATATCAAGGACTCATTGGGCGAATCGCTCTGGAACTGAAATCGTAACGCTCACTGACATTTCCCGTATGTGAAAGTCTGATAAACGCCGGAAATATGACTAAGTCCAAAAAAAAAAAATTTTCAACTTTTTTCAATTTTACCCCCGTGGGATATATATTCTACCCACACACATTTGGAACTCTCCTGGGGTACCCTCACACATATTATTCCCTCATTTAGTGGATATTTTCACAAAAAAGTGAAATTTTCAAATATCCAGAAAATTGCCTGAAAACGACTAAATATCAAGGTCTCATTGGGCGAATCGCTCTGGAACTGAAATCGGAATGCTCACTGACATTTCCCCTATCTGAAAGTCTGATAAACGCCGGAAAAATGACTAAGTACAAAAAAAAAATTTTTTTCAACTATTTTCAATTTTAACCATGTGGGATATATATTCTACCCACACACATTTGGATCTCTCCTGGGGTAACCTCACACATATTATTCCCTCATTTAGTGGATATTTTCACAAAAAATTGAAATTTTCAAAAATCCAGAAAATTGCCTGAAAACGACTAAATATCAAGGACTCATTGGGCGAATCGCTCTGGAACTGAAATCGGAATGCTCACTGACATTTCTCCTATCTGAAAGTCTGATAAACGCCGGAAAAATGACTAAGTCCAAAAAAAAAATATTTAAACTTTTTTCAATTTTACCCCCGTGGGATATATATTCTACCCACACACATTTGGAACTCTCCTGGGGTACCCTCACACATATTATTCCCTCATTTAGTGGATATTTTCACAAAAAAGTGAAATTTTCAAAAATCCAGAAAATTGCCTGAAAACGACTAAATATCAAGGACTCATTGGGTGAATCGCTCTGGAACTGAAATCGGAATGCTCACTGACATTTCCCCTATCTGAAAGTCTGATAAATGCCAGAAAAATGACTAAATCCAAAAAAAAAAATATTTCAACTTTTTTCAATTTTACCCCCGTGGGATATATATTCTACCCACACACATTTGGTACTCTCCTGGGGTAACCTCACACATATTATTCCCTCATTTAGTGGATATTTTCACAAAAAAGTGAAATTTTCAAAAATCCAGAAAATTGGCTGAAAACGACTAAATATCAAGGACTCATTGGGCGAATCGCTCTGGAACTGAAATCGGAACGCTCACTGACATTTCCCGTATGTGAAAGTCTGATAAACGCCGGAAATATGACTAAGTCCAAAAAAAAAATTTTTTCAACTTTTTTCAATTTTACCCCCGTGGGATATATATTCTACCCACACACATTTGGAACTCTCCTGGGGTACCCTCACACATATTATTCCCTCATTTAGTGGATATTTTCACAAAAAAGTGAAATTTTCAAAAATCCAGAAAATTGCCTGAAAACGACTAAATATCAAGGACTCATTGGGTGAATCGCTCTGGAACTGAAATCGGAATGCTCACTGACATTTCCCCTATCTGAAAGTCTGATAAATGCCAGAAAAATGACTAAATCCAAAAAAAAAAATATTTCAACTTTTTTCAATTTTACCCCCGTGGGATATATATTCTACCCACACACATTTGGTACTCTCCTGGGGTAACCTCACACATATTATTCCCTCATTTAGTGGATATTTTCACAAAAAAGTGAAATTTTCAAAAATCCAGAAAATTGGCTGAAAACGACTAAATATCAAGGACTCATTGGGCGAATCGCTCTGGAACTGAAATCGGAACGCTCACTGACATTTCCCGTATGTGAAAGTCTGATAAACGCCGGAAATATGACTAAGTCCAAAAAAAAAAATTTTTCAACTTTTTTCAATTTTACCCCCGTGGGATATATATTCTACCCACACACATTTGGAACTCTCCTTTGGTACCCTCACACATATTATTCCCTCATTTAGTGGATATTTTCACATATAAGTGAAATTTTCAAAAATCCAGAAAATTGCCTGAAAACGACTAAATATCAAGGACTCATTGGGCGAATCGCTCTGGAACTGAAATCGGAATGCTCACTGACATTTCCCCTATCTGAAAGTCTGATAAATGCCAGAAAAATGACTAAATCCAAAAAAAAAAATATTTCAACTTTTTTCAATTTTACCCCCGTGGGATATATATTCTACCCACACACATTTGGTACTCTCCTGGGGTTTCCTCACACATATTATTCCCTCATTTAGTGGTTATTTTCACAAAAAAGTGAAATTTTCAAAAATCCAGAAAATTGGCTGAAAACGACTAAATATCAAGGACTCATTGGGCGAATCGCTCTGGAACTGAAATCGGAACGCTCACTGACATTTCCCGTATGTGAAAGTCTGATAAACGCCGGAAAAATGACTAAGTACAAAAAAAAATTTTTTTTCAACTATTTTCAATTTTAACCCTGTGGGATATTAACCCTGTGGGATATATATTCTACCCACACACATTTGGATCTCTCCTGGGGTACCCTCACACATATTATTCCCTCATTTAGTGGATATTTTCACAAAAAAGTGAAATTTTCAAAAATCCAGAAAATTGGCTGAAAACGACTAAATATCAAGGACTCATTGGGCGAATCGCTCTGGAACTGAAATCGTAACGCTCACTGACATTTCCCGTATGTGAAAGTCTGATAAACGCCGGAAATATGACTAAGTCCAAAAAAAAAAAATTTTCAACTTTTTTCAATTTTACCCCCGTGGGATATATATTCTACCCACACACATTTGGAACTCTCCTGGGGTACCCTCACACATATTATTCCCTCATTTAGTGGATATTTTCACAAAAAAGTGAAATTTTCAAATATCCAGAAAATTGCCTGAAAACGACTAAATATCAAGGTCTCATTGGGCGAATCGCTCTGGAACTGAAATCGGAATGCTCACTGACATTTCCCCTATCTGAAAGTCTGATAAACGCCGGAAAAATGACTAAGTACAAAAAAAAAAATTTTTTCAACTATTTTCAATTTTAACCCTGTGGGATATATATTCTACCCACACACATTTGGATCTCTCCTGGGGTAACCTCACACATATTAGTCCCTCATTTAGTGGATATTTTCACAAAAAATTGAAATTTTCAAAAATCCAGAAAATTGCCTGAAAACGTCTAAATATCAAGGACTCATTGGGCGAATCGCTCTGGAACTGAAATCGGAATGCTCACTGACATTTCCCCTATCTGAAAGTCTGATAAACGCCGGAAAAATGACTAAGTCCAAAAGAAAAATATTTAAACTTTTTTCAATTTTACCCCCGTGGGATATATATTCTACCCACACACATTTGGAACTCTCCTGGGGTACCCTCACACATATTATTCCCTCATTTAGTGGATATTTTCACAAAAAAGTGAAATTTTCAAAAATCCAGAAAATTGCCTGAAAACGACTAAATATCAAGGACTCATTGGGCGAATCGCTCTGGAACTGAAATCGGAATGCTCACTGACATTTCCCCTATCTGAAAGTCTGATAAATGCCAGAAAAATGACTAAATCCCCAAAAAAAAATATTTCAACTTTTTTCAATTTTACCCCCGTGGGATATATATTCTACCCAAACACATTTGGTACTCTCCTGGGGTAACCTCACACATATTATTCCCTCATTTAGTGGATATTTTCACAAAAAAGTGAAATTTTCAAAAATCCAGAAAATTGGCTGAAAACGACTAAATATCAAGGACTCATTGGGCGAATCGCTCTGGAACTGAAATCGGAACGCTCACTGACATTTCCCGTATGTGAAAGTCTGATAAACGCCGGAAATATGACTAAGTCCAAAAAAAAATAATTTTCAACTTTTTTCAATTTTACCCCCGTGGGATATATATTCTACCCACACACATTTGGAACTCTCCTGGGGTACCCTCACACATATTATTCCCTCATTTAGTGGATATTTTCACAAAAAAGTGAAATTTTCAAAAATCCAGAAAATTGGCTGAAAACGACTAAATATCAAGGACTCATTGGGCGAATCGCTCTGGAACTGAAATCGGAATGCTCACTTACATTTCCCCTATCTGAAAGTCTGATAAATGCCAGAAAAATGACTAAATCCAAAAAAAAAAATATTTAAAATATTTTCAATTTTACCCCTGTGGGATATATATTCTACCCACACACATTTGGAACTCTCCTGGGGTACCCTCACAGATATTATTCCCTCATTTAGTGGATATTTTCACAAAAAAGTGAAATTTTCAAAAATCCAGAAAATTGCCTGAAAACGACTAAATATCAAGGACTCATTGGGCGAATCGCTCTGGAACTGAAATCGGAATGCTCACTGACATTTCCCCTATCTGAAAGTCTGATAAACGCCGGAAAAATGACTAAGTACAAAAAAAAAATTTTTTTCAACTATTTTCAATTTTAATCCTGTGGGATATATATTCTACCCACACACATTTGGATCTCTCCTGGGGTAACCTCACACATATTATTCCCTCATTTAGTGGATATTTTCACAAAAAATTGAAATTTTCAAAAATCCAGAAAATTGCCTGAAAACGACTAAATATCAAGGACTCATTGGACGAATCGCTCTGGAACTGAAATCGGAATGCTCACTGACATTTCCCCTATCTGAAAGTCTGATAAACGCCGGAAAAATGACTAAGTCCAAAAAAAAAATATTTAAACTTTTTTCAATTTTACCCCCGTGGGATATATATTCTACCACACACATTTGGAACTCTCCTGGGGTACCCTCACACATATTATTCCCTCATTTAGTGGATATTTTCACAAAAAAGTGAAATTTTCAAAAATCCAGAAAATTGCCTGAAAACGACTAAATATCAAGGACTCATTGGGTGAATCGCTCTGGAACTGAAATCGGAATGCTCACTGACATTTCCCCTATCTGAAAGTCTGATAAATGCCAGAAAAATGACTAAATCCAAAAAAAAAAATATTTCAACTTTTTTCAATTTTACCCCCGTGGGATATATATTCTACCCACACACATTTGGTACTCTCCTGGGGTAACCTCACACATATTATTCCCTCATTTAGTGGATATTTTCACAAAAAAGTGAAATTTTCAAAAATCCAGAAAATTGGCTGAAAACGACTAAATATCAAGGACTCATTGGGCGAATCGCTCTGGAACTGAAATCGGAACGCTCACTGACATTTCCCGTATGTGAAAGTCTGATAAACGCCGGAAATATGACTAAGTCCAAAAAAAAATAATTTTCAACTTTTTTCAATTTTACCCCCGTGGGATATATATTCTACCCACACACATTTGGAACTCTCCTGGGGTACCCTCACACATATTATTCCCTCATTTAGTGGATATTTTCACAAAAAAGTGAAATTTTCAAAAATCCAGAAAATTGGCTGAAAACGACTAAATATCAAGGACTCATTGGGCGAATCGCTCTGGAACTGAAATCGGAATGCTCACTTACATTTCCCCTATCTGAAAGTCTGATAAATGCCAGAAAAATGACTAAATCCAAAAAAAAAAATATTTAAAATATTTTCAATTTTACCCCTGTGGGATATATATTCTACCCATACACATTTGGAACTCTCCTGGGGTACCCTCACAGATATTATTCCCTCATTTAGTGGATATTTTCACAAAAAAGTGAAATTTTCAAAAATCCAGAAAATTGGCTGAAAACGACTAAATATCAAGGACTCATTGGGCGAATCGCTCTGGAACTGAAATCGGAATGCTCACTGACATTTCCCCTATCTGAAAGTCTGATAAACGCCGGAAAAATGACTAAGTCCAAAAGAAAAATATTTAAACTTTTTTCAATTTTACCCCCGTGGGATATATATTCTACCCACACACATTTGGAACTCTCCTGGGGTACCCTCACACATATTATTCCCTCATTTAGTGGATATTTTCACAAAAAAGTGAAATTTTCAAAAATCCAGAAAATTGCCTGAAAACGACTAAATATCAAGGACTCATTGGGCGAATCGCTCTGGAACTGAAATCGGAATGCTCACTGACATTTCCCCTATCTGAAAGTCTGATAAATGCCAGAAAAATGACTAAATCCCCAAAAAAAAATATTTCAACTTTTTTCAATTTTACCCCCGTGGGATATATATTCTACCCAAACACATTTGGTACTCTCCTGGGGTAACCTCACACATATTATTCCCTCATTTAGTGGATATTTTCACAAAAAAGTGAAATTTTCAAAAATCCAGAAAATTGGCTGAAAACGACTAAATATCAAGGACTCATTGGGCGAATCGCTCTGGAACTGAAATCGGAACGCTCACTGACATTTCCCGTATGTGAAAGTCTGATAAACGCCGGAAATATGACTAAGTCCAAAAAAAAATAATTTTCAACTTTTTTCAATTTTACCCCCGTGGGATATATATTCTACCCACACACATTTGGAACTCTCCTGGGGTACCCTCACACATATTATTCCCTCATTTAGTGGATATTTTCACAAAAAAGTGAAATTTTCAAAAATCCAGAAAATTGGCTGAAAACGACTAAATATCAAGGACTCATTGGGCGAATCGCTCTGGAACTGAAATCGGAATGCTCACTTACATTTCCCCTATCTGAAAGTCTGATAAATGCCAGAAAAATGACTAAATCCAAAAAAAAAAATATTTAAAATATTTTCAATTTTACCCCTGTGGGATATATATTCTACCCACACACATTTGGAACTCTCCTGGGGTACCCTCACAGATATTATTCCCTCATTTAGTGGATATTTTCACAAAAAAGTGACATTTTCAAAAATCCAGAAAATTGCCTGAAAACGACTAAATATCAAGGACTCATTGGGCGAATCGCTCTGGAACTGAAATCGGAATGCTCACTGACATTTCCCCTATCTGAAAGTCTGATAAACGCCGGAAAAATGACTAAGTACAAAAAAAAAATTTTTTTCAACTATTTTCAATTTTAACCCTGTGGGATATATATTCTACCCACACACATTTGGATCTCTCCTGGGGTAACCTCACACATATTATTCCCTCATTTAGTGGATATTTTCACAAAAAATTGAAATTTTCAAAAATCCAGAAAATTGCCTGAAAACGACTAAATATCAAGGACTCATTGGACGAATCGCTCTGGAACTGAAATCGGAATGCTCACTGACATTTCCCCTATCTGAAAGTCTGATAAACGCCGGAAAAATGACTAAGTCCAAAAAAAAAATATTTAAACTTTTTTCAATTTTACCCCCGTGGGATATATATTCTACCACACACATTTGGAACTCTCCTGGGGTACCCTCACACATATTATTCCCTCATTTAGTGGATATTTTCACAAAAAAGTGAAATTTTCAAAAATCCAGAAAATTGCCTGAAAACGACTAAATATCAAGGACTCATTGGGTGAATCGCTCTGGAACTGAAATCGGAATGCTCACTGACATTTCCCCTATCTGAAAGTCTGATAAATGCCAGAAAAATGACTAAATCCAAAAAAAAAAATATTTCAACTTTTTTCAATTTTACCCCCGTGGGATATATATTCTACCCACACACATTTGGTACTCTCCTGGGGTAACCTCACACATATTATTCCCTCATTTAGTGGATATTTTCACAAAAAAGTGAAATTTTCAAAAATCCAGAAAATTGGCTGAAAACGACTAAATATCAAGGACTCATTGGGCGAATCGCTCTGGAACTGAAATCGGAACGCTCACTGACATTTCCCGTATGTGAAAGTCTGATAAACGCCGGAAATATGACTAAGTCCAAAAAAAAATAATTTTCAACTTTTTTCAATTTTACCCCCGTGGGATATATATTCTACCCACACACATTTGGAACTCTCCTGGGGTACCCTCACACATATTATTCCCTCATTTAGTGGATATTTTCACAAAAAAGTGAAATTTTCAAAAATCCAGAAAATTGGCTGAAAACGACTAAATATCAAGGACTCATTGGGCGAATCGCTCTGGAACTGAAATCGGAATGCTCACTTACATTTCCCCTATCTGAAAGTCTGATAAATGCCAGAAAAATGACTAAATCCAAAAAAAAAAATATTTAAAATATTTTCAATTTTACCCCTGTGGGATATATATTCTACCCACACACATTTGGAACTCTCCTGGGGTACCCTCACAGATATTATTCCCTCATTTAGTGGATATTTTCACAAAAAAGTGACATTTTCAAAAATCCAGAAAATTGCCTGAAAACGACTAAATATCAAGGACTCATTGGGCGAATCGCTCTGGAACTGAAATCGGAATGCTCACTGACATTTCCCCTATCTGAAAGTCTGATAAACGCCGGAAAAATGACTAAGTACAAAAAAAAAATTTTTTTCAACTATTTTCAATTTTAACCCTGTGGGATATATATTCTACCCACACACATTTGGATCTCTCCTGGGGTAACCTCACACATATTATTCCCTCATTTAGTGGATATTTTCACAAAAAATTGAAATTTTCAAAAATCCAGAAAATTGCCTGAAAACGACTAAATATCAAGGACTCATTGGACGAATCGCTCTGGAACTGAAATCGGAATGCTCACTGACATTTCCCCTATCTGAAAGTCTGATAAACGCCGGAAAAATGACTAAGTCCAAAAAAAAAATATTTAAACTTTTTTCAATTTTACCCCCGTGGGATATATATTCTACCACACACATTTGGAACTCTCCTGGGGTACCCTCACACATATTATTCCCTCATTTAGTGGATATTTTCACAAAAAAGTGAAATTTTCAAAAATCCAGAAAATTGCCTGAAAACGACTAAATATCAAGGACTCATTGGGTGAATCGCTCTGGAACTGAAATCGGAATGCTCACTGACATTTCCCCTATCTGAAAGTCTGATAAATGCCAGAAAAATGACTAAATCCAAAAAAAAAAATATTTCAACTTTTTTCAATTTTACCCCCGTGGGATATATATTCTACCCACACACATTTGGTACTCTCCTGGGGTAACCTCACACATATTATTCCCTCATTTAGTGGATATTTTCACAAAAAAGTGAAATTTTCAAAAATCCAGAAAATTGGCTGAAAACGACTAAATATCAAGGACTCATTGGGCGAATCGCTCTGGAACTGAAATCGGAACGCTCACTGACATTTCCCGTATGTGAAAGTCTGATAAACGCCGGAAATATGACTAAGTCCAAAAAAAAATAATTTTCAACTTTTTTCAATTTTACCCCCGTGGGATATATATTCTACCCACACACATTTGGAACTCTCCTGGGGTACCCTCACACATATTATTCCCTCATTTAGTGGATATTTTCACAAAAAAGTGAAATTTTCAAAAATCCAGAAAATTGGCTGAAAACGACTAAATATCAAGGACTCATTGGGCGAATCGCTCTGGAACTGAAATCGGAATGCTCACTTACATTTCCCCTATCTGAAAGTCTGATAAATGCCAGAAAAATGACTAAATCCAAAAAAAAAAATATTTAAAATATTTTCAATTTTACCCCTGTGGGATATATATTCTACCCATACACATTTGGAACTCTCCTGGGGTACCCTCACAGATATTATTCCCTCATTTAGTGGATATTTTCACGAAAAAGTGAAATTTTCAAAAATCCAGAAAATTGGCTGAAAACGACTAAATATCAAGGACTCATTGGGCGAATCGCTCTGGAACTGAAATCGGAATGCTCACTTACATTTCCCCTATCTGAAAGTCTGATAAATGCCAGAAAAATGACTAAATCCAAAAAAAAAAATATTTAAACTTTTTTCAATTTTACACCCGTGGGATATTTATTCTACCCACACACATTTGGAACTCTCCTGGGGTACCCTCACACATATTATTCCCTCATTTAGTGGATATTTTCACAAAAAAGTGAAATTTTCAAAAATCCAGAAAATTGCCTGAAAACGACTAAATATAAAGGACTCATTGGGCGAATCGCTCTGGAACTGAAATCGGAATGCTCACTGACATTTCCCCTATCTTAAAGTCTGATAAACGCCGGAAAAATGACTAAGTACAAAAAAAAATTTTTTTTCAACTATTTTCAATTTTAACCCTGTGGGATATTAACCCTGTGGGATATATATTCTACCCACACACATTTGGATCTCTCCTGGGGTACCCTCACACATATTATTCCCTCATTTAGTGGATATTTTCACAAAAAAGTGAAATTTTCAAAAATCCAGAAAATTGGCTGAAAACGACTAAATATCAAGGACTCATTGGGCGAATCGCTCTGGAACTGAAATCGGAATGCTCACTTACATTTCCCCTATCTGAAAGTCTGATAAATGCCAGAAAAATGACTAAATCCCCAAAAAAAAATATTTAAAATTTTTTCAATTTTACCCCCGTGGGATATATATTCTACCCACACACATTTGGAACTCTCCTGGGGTACCCTCACACATATTATTCCCTCATTTAGTGGATATTTTCACAAAAAAGTGACATTTTCAAAAATCCAGAAAATTGGCTGAAAACGACTAAATATCAAGGACTCATTGGGCGAATCGCTCTGGAACTGAAATCGGAATGCTCACTTACATTTCCCCTATCTGAAAGTCTGATAAATGCCAGAAAAATGACTAAATCCCCCAAAAAAAATATTTAAAATTTTTTCAATTTTACCCCCGTGGGATATATATTCTACCCACACACATTTGGAACTCTCCTGGGGTACCCTCACAGATATTATTCCCTCATTTAGTGGATATTTTCACAAAAAAGTGAAATTTTCAAAAATCCAGAAAATTGGCTGAAAACGACTAAATATCAAGGACTCATTGGGCGAATCGCTCTGGAACTGAAATCGGAATGCTCACTTACATTTCCCCTATCTGAAAGTCTGATAAATGCCAGAAAAATGACTAAATCCAAAAAAAAAAATATTTAAAATTTTTTCAATTTTACCCCCGTGGGATATATATTCTACCCACACACATTTGGAACTCTCCTGGGGTACCCTCACAGATATTATTCCCTCATTTAGTGGATATTTTCACAAAAAAGTGAAATTTTCAAAAATCCAGAAAATTGGCTGAAAACGACTAAATATCAAGGACTCATTGGGCGAATCGCTCTGGAACTGAAATCGGAATGCTCACTTACATTTCCCCTATCTGAAAGTCTGATAAATGCCAGAAAAATGACTAAATCCAAAAAAAAAAATATTTAAACTTTTTTCAATTTTACCCCCGTGGGATATTTATTCTACCCACACACATTTGGAACTCTCCTGGGGTACCCTCACACATATTATTCCCTCATTTAGTGGATATTTTCACAAAAAAGTGAAATTTTCAAAAATCCAGAAAATTGCCTGAAAACGACTAAATATAAAGGACTCATTGGGCGAATCGCTCTGGAACTGAAATCGGAATGCTCACTGACATTTCCCCTATCTTAAAGTCTGATAAACGCCGGAAAAATGACTAAGTACAAAAAAAAATTTTTTTTCATCTATTTTCAATTTTAACCCTGTGGGATATTAACCCTGTGGGATATATATTCTACCCACACACATTTGGATCTCTCCTGGGGTACCCTCACACATATTATTCCCTCATTTAGTGGATATTTTCACAAAAAAGTGAAATTTTCAAAAATCCAGAAAATTGGCTGAAAACAACTAAATATCAAGGACTCATTGGGCGAATCGCTCTGGAACTGAAATCGAAACGCTCACTGACATTTCCCGTATGTGAAAGTCTGATAAACGCCGGAAATATGACTAAGTCCAAAAAAAAAAAATTTTCAACTTTTTTCAATTTTACCCCCGTGGGATATATATTCTACCCACACACATTTGGAACTCTCCTGGGGTACCCTCACACATATTATTCCCTCATTTAGTGGATATTTTCACAAAAAATTGAAATTTTCAAAAATCCAGAAAATTGCCTGAAAATGACTAAATATCAAGGACTCATTGGGCGAATCGCTCTGGAACTGAAATCGGAATGCTCACTTACATTTCCCCTATCTGAAAGTCTGATAAATGCCAGAAAAATGACTAAATGCAAAAAAAAAAATATTTAAACTTTTTTCAATTTTACCCCCGTGGGATATTTATTCTACCCACACACATTTGGAACTCTCCTGGGGTACCCTCACACATATTATTCCCTCATTTAGTGGATATTTTCACAAAAAAGTGAAATTTTCAAAAATCCAGAAAATTGCCTGAAAACGACTAAATATAAAGGACTCATTGGGCGAATCGCTCTGGAACTGAAATCGGAATGCTCACTGACATTTCCCCTATCTTAAAGTCTGATAAACGCCGGAAAAATGACTAAGTACAAAAAAAAATTTTTTTTCAACTATTTTAAATTTTAACCCTGTGGGATATTAACCCTGTGGGATATATATTCTACCCACACACATTTGGATCTCTCCTGGGGTACCCTCACACATATTATTCCCTCATTTAGTGGATATTTTCACAAAAAAGTGAAATTTTCAAAAATCCAGAAAATTGGCTGAAAACGACTAAATATCAAGGACTCATTGGGCGAATCGCTCTGGAACTGAAATCGGAACGCTCACTGACATTTCCCGTATGTGAAAGTCTGATAAACGCCGGAAATATGACTAAGTCCAAAAAAAAAAAATTTTCAACTTTTTTCAATTTTACCCCCGTGGGATATATATTCTACCCACACACATTTGGAACTCTCCTGGGGTACCCTCACACATATTATTCCCTCATTTAGTGGATATTTTCACAAAAAAGTGAAATTTTCAAAAATCCAGAAAATTGGCTGAAAACGACTAAATATCAAGGACTCATTGGGCGAATCGCTCTGGAACTGAAATCGGAATGCTCACTTACATTTCCCCTATCTGAAAGTCTGATAAATGCCAGAAAAATGACTAAATCCCCCAAAAAAAATATTTAAAATTTTTTCAATTTTACCCCCGTGGGATATATATTCTACCCACACACATTTGGAACTCTCCTGGGGTACCCTCACAGATATTATTCCCTCATTTAGTGGATATTTTCACAAAAAAGTGAAATTTTCAAAAATCCAGAAAATTGGCTGAAAACGACTAAATATCAAGGACTCATTGGGCGAATCGCTCTGGAACTGAAATCGGAATGCTCACTTACATTTCCCCTATCTGAAAGTCTGATAAATGCCAGAAAAATGACTAAATCCAAAAAAAAAAATATTTAAACTTTTTTCAATTTTACCCCCGTGGGATATTTATTCTACCCACACACATTTGGAACTCTCCTGGGGTACCCTCACACATATTATTCCCTCATTTAGTGGATATTTTCACAAAAAAGTGAAATTTTCAAAAATCCAGAAAATTGCCTGAAAACGACTAAATATCAAGGACTCATTGGGAGAATCGCTCTGGAACTGAAATCGTAATGCTCACTGACATTTCCCCTATCTGAAAGTCTGATAAACGCCGGAAAAATGACTAAGTACAAAAAAAAATTTTTTTTCAACTATTTTCAATTTTAACCCTGTGGGATATTAACCCTGTGGGATATATATTCTACCCACACACATTTGGATCTCTCCTGGGGTACCCTCACACATATTATTCCCTCATTTAGTGGATATTTTCACAAAAAAGTGAAATTTTCAAAAATCCAGAAAATTGGCTGAAAACGACTAAATATCAAGGACTCATTGGGCGAATCGCTCTGGAACTGAAATCGAAACGCTCACTGACATTTCCCGTATGTGAAAGTCTGATAAACGCCGGAAATATGACTAAGTCCAAAAAAAAAAAATTTTCAACTTTTTTCAATTTTACCCCCGTGGGATATATATTCTACCCACACACATTTGGAACTCTCCTGGGGTACCCTCACACATATTATTCCCTCATTTAGTGGATATTTTCACAAAAAATTGAAATTTTCAAAAATCCAGAAAATTGCCTGAAAATGACTAAATATCAAGGACTCATTGGGCGAATCGCTCTGGAACTGAAATCGGAATGCTCACTTACATTTCCCCTATCTGAAAGTCTGATAAATGCCAGAAAAATGACTAAATGCAAAAAAAAAAATATTTAAACTTTTTTCAATTTTACCCCCGTGGGATATTTATTCTACCCACACACATTTGGAACTCTCCTGGGGTACCCTCACACATATTATTCCCTCATTTAGTGGATATTTTCACAAAAAAGTGAAATTTTCAAAAATCCAGAAAATTGCCTGAAAACGACTAAATATCAAGGACTCATTGGGCGAATCGCTCTGGAACTGAAATCGGAATGCTCACTTACATTTCCCCTATCTGAAAGTCTGATAAATGCCAGAAAAATGACTAAATCCAAAAAAAAAAATATTTAAACTTTTTTCAATTTTACCCCCGTGGGATATTTATTCTACCCACACACATTTGGAACTCTCCTGGGGTACCCTCACACATATTATTCCCTCATTTAGTGGATATTTTCACAAAATTGAAATTTTCAAAAATCCAGAAAATTGCCTGAAAACGACTAAATATCAAGGACTCATTGGGCGAATCGCTCTGGAACTGAAATCGTAATGCTCACTGACATTTCCCCTATCTGAAAGTCTGATAAACGCCGGAAAAATGACTAAGTACAAAAAAAAATTTTTTTTCAACTATTTTAAATTTTAACCCTGTGGGATATTAACCCTGTGGGATATATATTCTACCCACACACATTTGGATCTCTCCTGGGGTACCCTCACACATATTATTCCCTCATTTAGTGGATATTTTCACAAAAAAGTGAAATTTTCAAAAATCCAGAAAATTGGCTGAAAACGACTAAATATCAAGGACTCATTGGGCGAATCGCTCTGGAACTGAAATCGGAACGCTCACTGACATTTCCCGTATGTGAAAGTCTGATAAACGCCGGAAATATGACTAAGTCCAAAAAAAAAAAATTTTCAACTTTTTTCAATTTTACCCCCGTGGGATATATATTCTACCCACACACATTTGGAACTCTCCTGGGGTACCCTCACACATATTATTCCCTCATTTAGTGGATATTTTCACAAAAAAGTGAAATTTTCAAAAATCCAGAAAATTGGCTGAAAACGACTAAATATCAAGGACTCATTGGGCGAATCGCTCTGGAACTGAAATCGGAATGCTCACTTACATTTCCCCTATCTGAAAGTCTGATAAATGCCAGAAAAATGACTAAATCCCCCAAAAAAAATATTTAAAATTTTTTCAATTTTACCCCCGTGGGATATATATTCTACCCACACACATTTGGAACTCTCCTGGGGTACCCTCACAGATATTATTCCCTCATTTAGTGGATATTTTCACAAAAAAGTGAAATTTTCAAAAATCCAGAAAATTGGCTGAAAACGACTAAATATCAAGGACTCATTGGGCGAATCGCTCTGGAACTGAAATCGGAATGCTCACTTACATTTCCCCTATCTGAAAGTCTGATAAATGCCAGAAAAATGACTAAATCCAAAAAAAAAAATATTTAAACTTTTTTCAATTTTACCCCCGTGGGATATTTATTCTACCCACACACATTTGGAACTCTCCTGGGGTACCCTCACACATATTATTCCCTCATTTAGTGGATATTTTCACAAAAAAGTGAAATTTTCAAAAATCCAGAAAATTGCCTGAAAACGACTAAATATCAAGGACTCATTGGGCGAATCGCTCTGGAACTGAAATCGTAATGCTCACTGACATTTCCCCTATCTTAAAGTCTGATAAACGCCGGAAAAATGACTAAGTACAAAAAAAAATTTTTTTTCAACTATTTTCAATTTTAACCCTGTGGGATATTAACCCTGTGGGATATATATTCTACCCACACACATTTGGATCTCTCCTGGGGTACCCTCACACATATTATTCCCTCATTTAGTGGATATTTTCACAAAAAAGTGAAATTTTCAAAAATCCAGAAAATTGGCTGAAAACGACTAAATATCAAGGACTCATTGGGCGAATCGCTCTGGAACTGAAATCGAAACGCTCACTGACATTTCCCGTATGTGAAAGTCTGATAAACGCCGGAAATATGACTAAGTCCAAAAAAAAAAAATTTTCAACTTTTTTCAATTTTACCCCCGTGGGATATATATTCTACCCACACACATTTGGAACTCTCCTGGGGTACCCTCACACATATTATTCCCTCATTTAGTGGATATTTTCACAAAAAAGTGAAATTTTCAAAAATCCAGAAAATTGGCTGAAAAACGACTAAATATCAAGGACTCATTGGGCGAATCGCTCTGGAACTGAAATCGGAATGCTCACTGACATTTCGCGTATGTGAAAGTCTGATAAACGCCGGAAATATGACTAAGTCCAAAAAAAAAAATTTTTCAACTTTTTTCAGTTTTACCCCCGTGGGATATATATTTTACCCACACACATTTGGAACTCTCCTGGGGTACCCTCACACATATTATTCCCTCATTTAGTGGATATTTTCACAAAAAAGTGAAATTTTCAAAAATCCAGAAAATTGGCTGAAAACGACTAAATATCAAGGACTCATTGGGCGAATCGCTCTGGAACTGAAATCGGAATGCTCACTTACATTTCCCTATCTGAAAGTCTGATAAATGCCAGAAAAATGACTAAATCCAAAAAAAAAAATATTTAAACTTTTTTCAATTTTACCCCCGTGGGATATATATTCTACCCACACACATTTGGAACTCTCCTGGGGTACCCTCACACATATTATTCCCTCATTTAGTGGATATTTTCACAAAAAAGTGAAATTTTCAAAAATCCAGAAAATTGCCTGAAAACGACTAAATATCAAGGACTCATTGGGCGAATCGCTCTGGAACTGAAATCGGAATGCTCACTGACATTTCCCCTATCTGAAAGTCTGATAAACGCCGGAAAAATGACTAAGTACAAAAAAAAATTTTTTTTCAACTATTTTCAATTTTAACCCTGTGGGATATTAACCCTGTGGGATATATATTCTACCCACACACATTTGGATCTCTCCTGGGGTACCCTCACACATATTATTCCCTCATTTAGTGGATATTTTCACAAAAAAGTGAAATTTTCAAAAATCCAGAAAATTGGCTGAAAACGACTAAATATCAAGGACTCATTGGGCGAATCGCTCTGGAACTGAAATCGGAATGCTCACTTACATTTCCCCTATCTGAAAGTCTGATAAATGCCAGAAAAATGACTAAATCCAAAAAAAAAAATATTTAAAATTTTTTCAATATTACCCCCGTGGGATATATATTCTACCCACACACATTTGGAACTCTCCTGGGGTACCCTCACAGATATTATTCCCTCATTTAGTGGATATTTTCACAAAAAATTGAAATTTTCAAAAATCCAGAAAATTGCCTGAAAACGACTAAATATCAAGGACTCATTGGGCGAATCGCTCTGGAACTGAAATCGGAATGCTCACTGACATTTCCCCTATCTGAAAATCTGATAAACGCCGGAAAAATGACTAAGTCCAAAAAAAAAATATTTAAACTTTTTTCAATTTTACCCCCGTGGGATATATATTCTACCCACACACATTTGGAACTCTCCTGGGGTACCCTCACACATATTATTCCCTCATTTAGTGGATATTTTCACAAAAAAGTGAAATTTTCAAAAATCCAGAAAATTGCCTGAAAACGACTAAATATCAAGGACTCATTGGGCGAATCGCTCTGGAACTGAAATCGGAATGCTCACTGACATTTCCCCTATCTGAAAGTCTGATAAACGCCGGAAAAATGACTAAGTACAAAAAAAAATTTTTTTTCAACTATTTTCAATTTTAACCCTGTGGGATATTAACCCTGTGGGATATATATTCTACCCACACACATTTGGATCTCTCCTGGGGTAACCTCACACATATTATTCCCTCATTTAGTGGATATTTTCACAAAAAATTGAAATTTTCAAAAATCCAGAAAATTGCCTGAAAACGACTAAATATCAAGGACTCATTGGGCGAATCGCTCTGGAACTGAAATCGGAATGCTGACTGACATTTCCCCTATCTGAAAGTCTGATAAACGCCGGAAAAATGACTAAGTCCAAAAAAAAAATATTTAAACTTTTTTCAATTTTACCCCCGTAGGATATATATTCTACCCACACACATTTGGAACTCTCCTGGGGTACCCTCACACATATTATTCCCTCATTTAGTGGATATTTTCACAAAAAAGTGAAATTTTCAAAAATCCAGAAAATTGCTTGAAAACGACTAAATATCAAGGACTCATTGGGCGAATCGCTCTGGAACTGAAATCGGAATGCTCACTGACATTTCCCCTATCTGAAAGTCTGATAAACGCCGGAAAAATGACTAAGTACAAAAAAAAATTTTTTTTCAACTATTTTCAATTTTAACCCTGTGGGATATTAACCCTGTGGGATATATATTCTACCCACACACATTTGGATCTCTCCTGGGGTAACCTCACACATATTATTCCCTCATTTAGTGGATATTTTCACAAAAAATTGAAATTTTCAAAAATCCAGAAAATTGCCTGAAAACGACTAAATATCAAGGACTCATTGGGCGAATCGCTCTGGAACTGAAATCGGAATGCTGACTGACATTTCCCCTATCTGAAAGTCTGATAAACGCCGGAAAAATGACTAAGTCCAAAAAAAAAATATTTAAACTTTTTTCAATTTTACCCCCGTAGGATATATATTCTACCCACACACATTTGGTACTCTCCTGGGGTAACCTCACACATATTATTCCCTCATTTAGTGGATATTTTCACAAAAAAGTGAAATTTTCAAAAATCCAGAAAATTGGCTGAAAACGACTAAATATCAAGGACTCATTGGGCGAATCGCTCTGGAACTGAAATCGGAACGCTCACTGACATTTCGCGTATGTGAAAGTCTGATAAACGCCGAAAATATGACTAAGTCCAAAAAAAAAAATTTTTCAACTTTTTTCAATTTTACCCCCGTGGGATATATATTCTACCCACACACATTTGGAACTCTCCTGGGGTACCCTCACACATATTATTCCCTCATTTAGTGGATATTTTCACAAAAAAGTGAAATTTTCGAAAATCCAGAAAATTGGCTGAAAACGACTAAATATCAAGGACTCATTGGGCGAATCGCTCTGGAACTGAAATCGGAATGCTCACTTACATTTCCCCTATCTGAAAGTCTGATAAATGCCAGAGAAATGACTAAATCCAAAAAAAAAAATATTTAAACTTTTTTCAATTTTACCCCCGTGGGATATATATTCTACCCACACACATTTGGAACTCTCCTGGGGTACCCTCACAGATATTATTCCCTCTTTTAGTGGATATTTTCACAAAAAATTGAAATTTTCAAAAATCCAGAAAATTGCCTGAAAATGACTAAATATCAAGGACTCATTGGGCGAATCGCTCTGGAACTGAAATCGGAATGCTCACTTACATTTCCCCTATCTGAAAGTCTGATAAATGCCAGAAAAATGACTAAATGCAAAAAAAAAAATATTTAAACTTTTTTCAATTTTACCCCCGTGGGATATTTATTCTACCCACACACATTTGGAACTCTCCTGGGGTACCCTCACACATATTATTCCCTCATTTAGTGGATATTTTCACAAAAAAGTGAAATTTTCAAAAATCCAGAAAATTGCCTGAAAACGACTAAATATAAAGGACTCATTGGGCGAATCGCTCTGGAACTGAAATCGGAATGCTCACTGACATTTCCCCTATCTTAAAGTCTGATAAACGCCGGAAAAATGACTAAGTACAAAAAAAAATTTTTTTTCAACTATTTTAAATTTTAACCCTGTGGGATATTAACCCTGTGGGATATATATTCTACCCACACACATTTGGATCTCTCCTGGGGTACCCTCACACATATTATTCCCTCATTTAGTGGATATTTTCACAAAAAAGTGAAATTTTCAAAAATCCAGAAAATTGGCTGAAAACGACTAAATATCAAGGACTCATTGGGCGAATCGCTCTGGAACTGAAATCGGAACGCTCACTGACATTTCCCGTATGTGAAAGTCTGATAAACGCCGGAAATATGACTAAGTCCAAAAAAAAAAAATTTTCAACTTTTTTCAATTTTACCCCCGTGGGATATATATTCTACCCACACACATTTGGAACTCTCCTGGGGTACCCTCACACATATTATTCCCTCATTTAGTGGATATTTTCACAAAAAAGTGAAATTTTCAAAAATCCAGAAAATTGGCTGAAAACGACTAAATATCAAGGACTCATTGGGCGAATCGCTCTGGAACTGAAATCGGAATGCTCACTTACATTTCCCCTATCTGAAAGTCTGATAAATGCCAGAAAAATGACTAAATCCCCCAAAAAAAATATTTAAAATTTTTTCAATTTTACCCCCGTGGGATATATATTCTACCCACACACATTTGGAACTCTCCTGGGGTACCCTCACAGATATTATTCCCTCATTTAGTGGATATTTTCACAAAAAAGTGAAATTTTCAAAAATCCAGAAAATTGGCTGAAAACGACTAAATATCAAGGACTCATTGGACGAATCGCTCTGGAACTGAAATCGGAATGCTCACTTACATTTCCCCTATCTGAAAGTCTGATAAATGCCAGAAAAATGACTAAATCCCAAAAAAAAAATATTTCAACTTTTTTCAATTTTACCTCCGTGGGATATATATTCTACCCACACACATTTGGTACTCTCCTGGGCTAACCTCACACATATTATTCCCTCATTTAGTGGATATTTTCACAAAAAAGTGAAATTTTCAAAAATCCAGAAAATTGGCTGAAAACGACTAAATATCAAGGACTCATTGGGCGTATCGCTCTGGAACTGAAATCGGAATGCTCACTGACATTTCCCCTATCTGAAAGTCTGATAAACGCCGGAAAAATGACTAAGTACAAAAAAAAATTTTTTTTCAACTATTTTCAATTTTAACCCTGTGGGATATTAACCCTGTGGGATATATATTCTACCCACACACATTTGGATCTCTCCTGGGGTAACCTCACACATATTATTCCCTCATTTAGTGGATATTTTCACAAAAAAGTGAAATTTTCAAAAATCCAGAAAATTGCCTGAAAACGACTAAATATCAAGGACTCATTGGTTGAATCGCTCTGGAACTGAAATCAGAATGCTCACTGACATTTCCCCTATCTGAAAGTCTGATAAATGCCAGAAAAATGACTAAATCCAAAAAAAAAAATATTTCAACTTTTTTCAATTTTACCCCCGTGGGATATATATTCTACCCACACACATTTGGTACTCTCCTGGGGTAACCTCACACATATTATTCCCTCATTTAGTGGATATTTTCACAAAAAAGTGAAATTTTCAAAAATCCAGAAAATTGGCTGAAAACGACTAAATATCAAGGACTCATTGGGCGAATCGCTCTGGAAATGAAATCGAAACGCTCACTGACATTTCCCGTATGTGAAAGTCTGATAAACGCCGGAAATATGACTAAGTCCAAAAAAAAAAAATTTTTCAGCTTTTTTCAATTTTACCCCGGTGGGATATATATTCTACCCACACACATTTGGAACTCTCCTGGGGTACCCTCACACATATTATTCCCTCATTTAGTGGATATTTTCACAAAAAAGTGAAATTTTCAAAAATCCAGAAAATTGGCTGAAAACGACTAAATATCAAGGACTCATTGGGCGAATCGCTCTGGAACTGAAATCGGAATGCTCACTGACATTTCCCCTATCTGAAAGTCTGATAAATGCCAGAAAAATGACTAAATCCAAAAAAAAAAATATTTCAACTTTTTTCAATTTTACCCCCGTGGGATATATATTCTACCCACACACATTTGGTACTCTCCTGGGGTAACCTCACACATATTATTCCCTCATTTAGTGGATATTTTCACAAAAAAGTGAAATTTTCAAAAATCCAGAAAATTGGCTGAAAACGACTAAATATCAAGGACTCATTGGGCGAATCGCTCTGGAACTGAAATCGGAACGCTCACTGACATTTCCCCTATCTGAAAGTCTGATAAATGCCAGAAAAATGACTAAATCCAAAAAAAAAAATATTTCAACTTTTTTCAATTTTACCCCCGTGGGATATATATTCTACCCACACACATTTGGTACTCTCCTGGGGTAACCTCACACATATTATTCCCTCATTTAGTGGATATTTTCACAAAAAAGTGAAATTTTCAAAAATCCAGAAAATTGGCTGAAAACGACTAAATATCAAGGACTCATTGGGCGAATCGCTCTGGAACTGAAATCGGAATGCTCACTGACATTTCCCCTATCTGAAAGTCTGATAAACGCCGGAAAAATGACTAAGTCCAAAAAAAAAATATTTAAACATTTTTCAATTTTACCCCCGTGGGATATATATTCTACCCACACACATTTGGAACTCTCCTGGGGTACCCTCACACATATTATTCCCTCATTTAGTGGATATTTTCACAAAAAAGTGAAATTTTCAAAAAGCCAGAAAATTGCCTGAAAACGACTAAATATCAAGGACTCATTGGGCGAATCGCTCTGGAACTGAAATCGGAATGCTCACTTACATTTCCCCTATCTGAAAGTCTGATGAATGCCAGAAAAATGACTAAATCCAAAAAAAAAAATATTTCAACTTTTTTCAATTTTACCCCCGTGGGATATATATTCTACCCACACACATTTGGAACTCTCCTGGGGTAACCTCACACATATTATTCCCTCATTTAGTGGATATTTTCACAAAAAAGTGAAATTTTCAAAAATCCAGAAAATTGGCTGAAAACGACTAAATATCAAGGACTCATTGGGCGAATCGCTCTGGAACTGAAATCGGAATGCTCACTGACATTTCCCCTATCTGAAAGTCTGATAAACGCCGGAAAAATGACTAAGTACAAAAAAAAAATTTTTTTCAACTATTTTCAATTTTAACCATGTGGGATATATATTCTACCCACACACATTTGGATCTCTCCTGGGGTAACCTCACACATATTATTCCCTCATTTAGTGGATATTTTCACAAAAAATTGAAATTTTCAAAAATCCAGAAAATTGCCTGAAAACGACTAAATATCAAGGACTCATTGGGCGAATCGCTCTGGAACTGAAATCGGAATGCTCACTGACATTTCTCCTATCTGAAAGTCTGATAAACGCCGGAAAAATGACTAAGTCCAAAAAAAAAATATTTAAACTTTTTTCAATTTTACCCCCGTGGGATATATATTCTACCCACACACATTTGGAACTCTCCTGGGGTACCCTCACACATATTATTCCCTCATTTAGTGGATATTTTCACAAAAAAGTGAAATTTTCAAAAATCCAGAAAATTGCCTGAAAACGACTAAATATCAAGGACTCATTGGGTGAATCGCTCTGGAACTGAAATCGGAATGCTCACTGACATTTCCCCTATCTGAAAGTCTGATAAATGCCAGAAAAATGACTAAATCCCAAAAAAAAAATATTTCAACTTTTTTCAATTTTACCCCCGTGGGATATATATTCTACCCACACACATTTGGTACTCTCCTGGGGTAACCTCACACATATTATTCCCTCATTTAGTGGATATTTTCACAAAAAAGTGAAATTTTCAAAAATCCAGAAAATTGGCTGAAAACGACTAAATATCAAGGACTCATTGGGCGAATCGCTCTGGAACTGAAATCGGAACGCTCACTGACATTTCCCGTATGTGAAAGTCTGATAAACGCCGGAAATATGACTAAGTCCAAAAAAAAAATTTTTTCAACTTTTTTCAATTTTACCCCCGTGGGATATATATTCTACCCACACACATTTGGAACTCTCCTGGGGTACCCTCACACATATTATTCCCTCATTTAGTGGATATTTTCACAAAAAAGTGAAATTTTCAAAAATCCAGAAAATTGCCTGAAAACGACTAAATATCAAGGACTCATTGGGTGAATCGCTCTGGAACTGAAATCGGAATGCTCACTGACATTTCCCCTATCTGAAAGTCTGATAAATGCCAGAAAAATGACTAAATCCAAAAAAAAAAATATTTCAACTTTTTTCAATTTTACCCCCGTGGGATATATATTCTACCCACACACATTTGGTACTCTCCTGGGGTAACCTCACACATATTATTCCCTCATTTAGTGGATATTTTCACAAAAAAGTGAAATTTTCAAAAATCCAGAAAATTGGCTGAAAACGACTAAATATCAAGGACTCATTGGGCGAATCGCTCTGGAACTGAAATCGGAACGCTCACTGACATTTCCCGTATGTGAAAGTCTGATAAACGCCGGAAATATGACTAAGTCCAAAAAAAAAAATTTTTCAACTTTTTTCAATTTTACCCCCGTGGGATATATATTCTACCCACACACATTTGGAACTCTCCTTTGGTACCCTCACACATATTATTCCCTCATTTAGTGGATATTTTCACATATAAGTGAAATTTTCAAAAATCCAGAAAATTGCCTGAAAACGACTAAATATCAAGGACTCATTGGGCGAATCGCTCTGGAACTGAAATCGGAATGCTCACTGACATTTCCCCTATCTGAAAGTCTGATAAATGCCAGAAAAATGACTAAATCCAAAAAAAAAAATATTTCAACTTTTTTCAATTTTACCCCCGTGGGATATATATTCTACCCACACACATTTGGTACTCTCCTGGGGTTTCCTCACACATATTATTCCCTCATTTAGTGGTTATTTTCACAAAAAAGTGAAATTTTCAAAAATCCAGAAAATTGGCTGAAAACGACTAAATATCAAGGACTCATTGGGCGAATCGCTCTGGAACTGAAATCGGAACGCTCACTGACATTTCCCGAATGTGAAAGTCTGATAAACGCCGGAAAAATGACTAAGTACAAAAAAAAATTTTTTTTCAACTATTTTCAATTTTAACCCTGTGGGATATTAACCCTGTGGGATATATATTCTACCCACACACATTTGGATCTCTCCTGGGGTACCCTCACACATATTATTCCCTCATTTAGTGGATATTTTCACAAAAAAGTGAAATTTTCAAAAATCCAGAAAATTGGCTGAAAACGACTAAATATCAAGGACTCATTGGGCGAATCGCTCTGGAACTGAAATCGTAACGCTCACTGACATTTCCCGTATGTGAAAGTCTGATAAACGCCGGAAATATGACTAAGTCCAAAAAAAAAAAATTTTCAACTTTTTTCAATTTTACCCCCGTGGGATATATATTCTACCCACACACATTTGGAACTCTCCTGGGGTACCCTCACACATATTATTCCCTCATTTAGTGGATATTTTCACAAAAAAGTGAAATTTTCAAATATCCAGAAAATTGCCTGAAAACGACTAAATATCAAGGTCTCATTGGGCGAATCGCTCTGGAACTGAAATCGGAATGCTCACTGACATTTCCCCTATCTGAAAGTCTGATAAACGCCGGAAAAATGACTAAGTACAAAAAAAAAAATTTTTTCAACTATTTTCAATTTTAACCCTGTGGGATATATATTCTACCCACACACATTTGGATCTCTCCTGGGGTAACCTCACACATATTAGTCCCTCATTTAGTGGATATTTTCACAAAAAATTGAAATTTTCAAAAATCCAGAAAATTGCCTGAAAACGTCTAAATATCAAGGACTCATTGGGCGAATCGCTCTGGAACTGAAATCGGAATGCTCACTGACATTTCCCCTATCTGAAAGTCTGATAAACGCCGGAAAAATGACTAAGTCCAAAAGAAAAATATTTAAACTTTTTTCAATTTTACCCCCGTGGGATATATATTCTACCCACACACATTTGGAACTCTCCTGGGGTACCCTCACACATATTATTCCCTCATTTAGTGGATATTTTCACAAAAAAGTGAAATTTTCAAAAATCCAGAAAATTGCCTGAAAACGACTAAATATCAAGGACTCATTGGGCGAATCGCTCTGGAACTGAAATCGGAATGCTCACTGACATTTCCCCTATCTGAAAGTCTGATAAATGCCAGAAAAATGACTAAATCCCCAAAAAAAAATATTTCAACTTTTTTCAATTTTACCCCCGTGGGATATATATTCTACCCAAACACATTTGGTACTCTCCTGGGGTAACCTCACACATATTATTCCCTCATTTAGTGGATATTTTCACAAAAAAGTGAAATTTTCAAAAATCCAGAAAATTGGCTGAAAACGACTAAATATCAAGGACTCATTGGGCGAATCGCTCTGGAACTGAAATCGGAACGCTCACTGACATTTCCCGTATGTGAAAGTCTGATAAACGCCGGAAATATGACTAAGTCCAAAAAAAAATAATTTTCAACTTTTTTCAATTTTACCCCCGTGGGATATATATTCTACCCACACACATTTGGAACTCTCCTGGGGTACCCTCACACATATTATTCCCTCATTTAGTGGATATTTTCACAAAAAAGTGAAATTTTCAAAAATCCAGAAAATTGGCTGAAAACGACTAAATATCAAGGACTCATTGGGCGAATCGCTCTGGAACTGAAATCGGAATGCTCACTTACATTTCCCCTATCTGAAAGTCTGATAAATGCCAGAAAAATGACTAAATCCAAAAAAAAAAATATTTAAAATATTTTCAATTTTACCCCTGTGGGATATATATTCTACCCACACACATTTGGAACTCTCCTGGGGTACCCTCACAGATATTATTCCCTCATTTAGTGGATATTTTCACAAAAAAGTGACATTTTCAAAAATCCAGAAAATTGCCTGAAAACGACTAAATATCAAGGACTCATTGGGCGAATCGCTCTGGAACTGAAATCGGAATGCTCACTGACATTTCCCCTATCTGAAAGTCTGATAAACGCCGGAAAAATGACTAAGTACAAAAAAAAAATTTTTTTCAACTATTTTCAATTTTAACCCTGTGGGATATATATTCTACCCACACACATTTGGATCTCTCCTGGGGTAACCTCACACATATTATTCCCTCATTTAGTGGATATTTTCACAAAAAAATGAAATTTTCAAAAATCCAGAAAATTGCCTGAAAACGACTAAATATCAAGGACTCATTGGACGAATCGCTCTGGAACTGAAATCGGAATGCTCACTGACATTTCCCCTATCTGAAAGTCTGATAAACGCCGGAAAAATGACTAAGTCCAAAAAAAAAATATTTAAACTTTTTTCAATTTTACCCCCGTGGGATATATATTCTACCACACACATTTGGAACTCTCCTGGGGTACCCTCACACATATTATTCCCTCATTTAGTGGATATTTTCACAAAAAAGTGAAATTTTCAAAAATCCAGAAAATTGCCTGAAAACGACTAAATATCAAGGACTCATTGGGTGAATCGCTCTGGAACTGAAATCAGAATGCTCACTGACATTTCCCCTATCTGAAAGTCTGATAAATGCCAGAAAAATGACTAAATCCAAAAAAAAAAATATTTCAACTTTTTTCAATTTTACCCCCGTGGGATATATATTCTACCCACACACATTTGGTACTCTCCTGGGGTAACCTCACACATATTATTCCCTCATTTAGTGGATATTTTCACAAAAAAGTGAAATTTTCAAAAATCCAGAAAATTGGCTGAAAACGACTAAATATCAAGGACTCATTGGGCGAATCGCTCTGGAACTGAAATCGGAACGCTCACTGACATTTCCCGTATGTGAAAGTCTGATAAACGCCGGAAATATGACTAAGTCCAAAAAAAAATAATTTTCAACTTTTTTCAATTTTACCCCCGTGGGATATATATTCTACCCACACACATTTGGAACTCTCCTGGGGTACCCTCACACATATTATTCCCTCATTTAGTGGATATTTTCACAAAAAAGTGAAATTTTCAAAAATCCAGAAAATTGGCTGAAAACGACTAAATATCAAGGACTCATTGGGCGAATCGCTCTGGAACTGAAATCGGAATGCTCACTTACATTTCCCCTATCTGAAAGTCTGATAAATGCCAGAAAAATGACTAAATCCAAAAAAAAAAATATTTAAAATATTTTCAATTTTACCCCTGTGGGATATATATTCTACCCATACACATTTGGAACTCTCCTGGGGTACCCTCACAGATATTATTCCCTCATTTAGTGGATATTTTCACAAAAAAGTGAAATTTTCAAAAATCCAGAAAATTGGCTGAAAACGACTAAATATCAAGGACTCATTGGGCGAATCGCTCTGGAACTGAAATCGGAATGCTCACTTACATTTCCCCTATCTGAAAGTCTGATAAATGCCAGAAAAATGACTAAATCCAAAAAAAAAAATATTTAAAATTTTTTCAATTTTACCCCCGTGGGATATATATTCTACCCACACACATTTGGAACTCTCCTGGGGTACCCTCACAGATATTATTCCCTCATTTAGTGGATATTTTCACAAAAAAGTGAAATTTTCAAAAATCCAGAAAATTGGCTGAAAACGACTAAATATCAAGGACTCATTGGGCGAATCGCTCTGGAACTGAAATCGGAATGCTCACTTACATTTCCCCTATCTGAAAGTCTGATAAATGCCAGAAAAATGACTAAATCCAAAAAAAAAAATATTTAAACTTTTTTCAATTTTACCCCCGTGGGATATTTATTCTACCCACACACATTTGGAACTCTCCTGGGGTACCCTCACACATATTATTCCCTCATTTAGTGGATATTTTCACAAAAAAGTGAAATTTTCAAAAATCCAGAAAATTGCCTGAAAACGACTAAATATAAAGGACTCATTGGGCGAATCGCTCTGGAACTGAAATCGGAATGCTCACTGACATTTCCCCTATCTTAAAGTCTGATAAACGCCGGAAAAATGACTAAGTACAAAAAAAAATTTTTTTTCATCTATTTTCAATTTTAACCCTGTGGGATATTAACCCTGTGGGATATATATTCTACCCACACACATTTGGATCTCTCCTGGGGTACCCTCACACATATTATTCCCTCATTTAGTGGATATTTTCACAAAAAAGTGAAATTTTCAAAAATCCAGAAAATTGGCTGAAAACGACTAAATATCAAGGACTCATTGGGCGAATCGCTCTGGAACTGAAATCGAAACGCTCACTGACATTTCCCGTATGTGAAAGTCTGATAAACGCCGGAAATATGACTAAGTCCAAAAAAAAAAAATTTTCAACTTTTTTCAATTTTACCCCCGTGGGATATATATTCTACCCACACACATTTGGAACTCTCCTGGGGTACCCTCACACATATTATTCCCTCATTTAGTGGATATTTTCACAAAAAATTGAAATTTTCAAAAATCCAGAAAATTGCCTGAAAATGACTAAATATCAAGGACTCATTGGGCGAATAGCTCTGGAACTGAAATCGGAATGCTCACTTACATTTCCCCTATCTGAAAGTCTGATAAATGCCAGAAAAATGACTAAATGCAAAAAAAAAAATATTTAAACTTTTTTCAATTTTACCCCCGTGGGATATATATTCTACCCACACACATTTGGAACTCTCCTGGGGTACCCTCACAGATATTATTCCCTCATTTAGTGGATATTTTCACAAAAAAGTGAAATTTTCAAAAATCCAGAAAATTGGCTGAAAACGACTAAATATCAAGGACTCATTGGGCGAATCGCTCTGGAACTGAAATCGGAATGCTCACTTACATTTCCCCTATCTGAAAGTCTGATAAATGCCAGAAAAATGACTAAATCCAAAAAAAAAAATATTTAAACTTTTTTCAATTTTACCCCCGTGGGATATTTATTCTACCCACACACATTTGGAACTCTCCTGGGGTACCCTCACACATATTATTCCCTCATTTAGTGGATATTTTCACAAAAAAGTGAAATTTTCAAAAATCCAGAAAATTGCCTGAAAATGACTAAATATAAAGGACTCATTGGGCGAATCGCTCTGGAACTGAAATCGGAATGCTCACTGACATTTCCCCTATCTTAAAGTCTGATAAACGCCGGAAAAATGACTAAGTACAAAAAAAAATTTTTTTTCATCTATTTTCAATTTTAACCCTGTGGGATATTAACCCTGTGGGATATATATTCTACCCACACACATTTGGATCTCTCCTGGGGTACCCTCACACATATTATTCCCTCATTTAGTGGATATTTTCACAAAAAAGTGAAATTTTCAAAAATCCAGAAAATTGGCTGAAAACGACTAAATATCAAGGACTCATTGGGCGAATCGCTCTGGAACTGAAATCGAAACGCTCACTGACATTTCCCGTATGTGAAAGTCTGATAAACGCCGGAAATATGACTAAGTCCAAAAAAAAAAAATTTTCAACTTTTTTCAATTTTACCCCCGTGGGATATATATTCTACCCACACACATTTGGAACTCTCCTGGGGTACCCTCACACATATTATTCCCTCATTTAGTGGATATTTTCACAAAAAATTGAAATTTTCAAAAATCCAGAAAATTGCCTGAAAATGACTAAATATCAAGGACTCATTGGGCGAATCGCTCTGGAACTGAAATTGAAACGCTCACTGACATTTCCCGTATGTGAAAGTCTGATAAACGCCGGAAATATGACTAAGTCCAAAAAAAAAAAATTTTCAACTTTTTTCAATTTTACCCCCGTGGGATATATATTCTACCCACACACATTTGGAACTCTCCTGGGGTACCCTCACACATATTATTCCCTCATTTAGTGGATATTTTCACAAAAAATTGAAATTTTCAAAAATCCAGAAAATTGCCTGAAAATGACTAAATATCAAGGACTCATTGGGCGAATCGCTCTGGAACTGAAATCGGAATGCTCACTTACATTTCCCCTATCTGAAAGTCTGATAAATGCCAGAAAAATGACTAAATGCAAAAAAAAAAATATTTAAACTTTTTTCAATTTTACCCCCGTGGGATATTTATTCTACCCACACACATTTGGAACTCTCCTGGGGTACCCTCACACATATTATTCCCTCATTTAGTGGATATTTTCACAAAAAAGTGAAATTTTCAAAAATCCAGAAAATTGGCTGAAAACGACTAAATATCAAGGACTCATTGGGCGAATCGCTCTGGAACTGAAATCGGAATGCTCACTTACATTTCCCCTATCTGAAAGTCTGATAAATGCCAGAAAAATGACTAAATCCCCCAAAAAAAAATTTAAAATTTTTTCAATTTTACCCCCGTGGGATATATATTCTACCCACACACATTTGGAACTCTCCTGGGGTACCCTCACAGATATTATTCCCTCATTTAGTGGATATTTTCACAAAAAAGTGAAATTTTCAAAAATCCAGAAAATTGGCTGAAAACGACTAAATATCAAGGACTCATTGGGCGAATCGCTCTGGAACTGAAATCGGAATGCTCACTTACATTTCCCCTATCTGAAAGTCTGATAAATGCCAGAAAAATGACTAAATCCAAAAAAAAAAATATTTAAACTTTTTTCAATTTTACCCCCGTGGGATATTTATTCTACCCACACACATTTGGAACTCTCCTGGGGTACCCTCACACATATTATTCCCTCATTTAGTGGATATTTTCACAAAAAAGTGAAATTTTCAAAAATCCAGAAAATTGCCTGAAAACGACTAAATATCAAGGACTCATTGGGCGAATCGCTCTGGAACTGAAATCGTAATGCTCACTGACATTTCCCCTATCTGAAAGTCTGATAAACGCCGGAAAAATGACTAAGTACAAAAAAAAATTTTTTTTCAACTATTTTCAATTTTAACCCTGTGGGATATTAACCCTGTGGGATATATATTCTACCCACACACATTTGGATCTCTCCTGGGGTACCCTCACACATATTATTCCCTCATTTAGTGGATATTTTCACAAAAAAGTGAAATTTTCAAAAATCCAGAAAATTGGCTGAAAACGACTAAATATCAAGGACTCATTGGGCGAATCGCTCTGGAACTGAAATCGGAACGCTCACTGACATTTCCCATATGTGAAAGTCTGATAAACGCCGGAAATATGACTAAGTCCAAAAAAAAAAAATTTTCAACTTTTTTCAATTTTACCCCCGTGGGATATATATTCTACCCACACACATTTGGAACTCTCCTGGGGTACCCTCACACATATTATTCCCTCATTTAGTGGATATTTTCACAAAAAAGTGAAATTTTCAAAAATCCAGAAAATTGGCTGAAAACGACTAAATATCAAGGACTCATTGGGCGAATCGCTCTGGAACTGAAATCGGAATGCTCACTTACATTTCCCCTATCTGAAAGTCTGATAAATGCCAGAAAAATGACTAAATCCCCCAAAAAAAATATTTAAAATTTTTTCAATTTTACCCCCGTGGGATATATATTCTACCCACACACATTTGGAACTCTCCTGGGGTACCCTCACAGATATTATTCCCTCATTTAGTGGATATTTTCACAAAAAAGTGAAATTTTCAAAAATCCAGAAAATTGGCTGAAAACGACTAAATATCAAGGACTCATTGGGCGAATCGCTCTGGAACTGAAATCGGAATGCTCACTTACATTTCCCCTATCTGAAAGTCTGATAAATGCCAGAAAAATGACTAAATCCAAAAAAAAAAATATTTAAACTTTTTTCAATTTTACCCCCGTGGGATATTTATTCTACCCACACACATTTGGAACTCTCCTGGGGTACCCTCACACATATTATTCCCTCATTTAGTGGATATTTTCACAAAAAAGTGAAATTTTCAAAAATCCAGAAAATTGCCTGAAAACGACTAAATATCAAGGACTCATTGGGCGAATCGCTCTGGAACTGAAATCGTAATGCTCACTGACATTTCCCCTATCTGAAAGTCTGATAAACGCCGGAAAAATGACTAAGTACAAAAAAAAATTTTTTTTCAACTATTTTCAATTTTAACCCTGTGGGATATTAACCCTGTGGGATATATATTCTACCCACACACATTTGGATCTCTCCTGGGGTAACCTCACACATATTATTCCCTCATTTAGTGGATATTTTCACAAAAAAGTGAAATTTTCAAAAATCCAGAAAATTGCCTGAAAACGACTAAATATCAAGGACTCATTGGGCGAATCGCTCTGGAACTGAAATCGGAATGCTCACTGACATTTCCCCTATCTGAAAGTCTGATAAACGCCGGAAAAATGACTAAGTACAAAAAAAATTTTTTTTTCAACTATTTTCAATTTTAACCCTGTGGGATATTAACCCTGTGGGATATATATTCTACCCACACACATTTGGATCTCTCCTGGGGTACCCTCACACATATTATTCCCTCATTTAGTGGATATTTTCACAAAAAAGTGAAATTTTCAAAAATCCAGAAAATTGGCTGAAAACGACTAAATATCAAGGACTCATTGGGCGAATCGCTCTGGAACTGAAATCGGAATGCTCACTTACATTTCCCCTATCTGAAAGTCTGATAAATGCCAGAAAAATGACTAAATCCAAAAAAAAAAATATTTAAAATTTTTTCAATATTACCCCCGTGGGATATATATTCTACCCACACACATTTGGAACTCTCCTGGGGTACCCTCACAGATATTATTCCCTCATTTAGTGGATATTTTCACAAAAAATTGAAATTTTCAAAAATCCAGAAAATTGCCTGAAAACGACTAAATATCAAGGACTCATTGGGCGAATCGCTCTGGAACTGAAATCGGAATGCTCACTGACATTTCCCCTATCTGAAAATCTGATAAACGCCGGAAAAATGACTAAGTCCAAAAAAAAAATATTTAAACTTTTTTCAATTTTACCCCCGTGGGATATATATTCTACCCACACACATTTGGAACTCTCCTGGGGTACCCTCACACATATTATTCCCTCATTTAGTGGATATTTTCACAAAAAAGTGAAATTTTCAAAAATCCAGAAAATTGCCTGAAAACGACTAAATATCAAGGACTCATTGGGCGAATCGCTCTGGAACTGAAATCGGAATGCTCACTGACATTTCCCCTATCTGAAAGTCTGATAAACGCCGGAAAAATGACTAAGTACAAAAAAAAATTTTTTTTCAACTATTTTCAATTTTAACCCTGTGGGATATTAACCCTGTGGGATATATATTCTACCCACACACATTTGGATCTCTCCTGGGGTAACCTCACACATATTATTCCCTCATTTAGTGGATATTTTCACAAAAAATTGAAATTTTCAAAAATCCAGAAAATTGCCTGAAAACGACTAAATATCAAGGACTCATTGGGCGAATCGCTCTGGAACTGAAATCGGAATGCTGACTGACATTTCCCCTATCTGAAAGTCTGATAAACGCCGGAAAAATGACTAAGTCCAAAAAAAAAATATTTAAACTTTTTTCAATTTTACCCCCGTAGGATATATATTCTACCCACACACATTTGGAACTCTCCTGGGGTACCCTCACACATATTATTCCCTCATTTAGTGGATATTTTCACAAAAAAGTGAAATTTTCAAAAATCCAGAAAATTGCCTGAAAACGACTAAATATCAAGGACTCATTGGGCGAATCGCTCTGGAACGGAAATCGGAATTCTCACTGACATTTCCCCTATCTGAAAGTCTGATAAACGCCGGAAAAATGACTAAGTACAAAAAAAAATTTTTTTTCAACTATTTTCAATTTTAACCCTGTTTGATATTAACCCTGTGGGATATATATTCTACCCACACACATTTGGATCTCTCCTGGGGTAACCTCACACATATTATTCCCTCATTTAGTGGATATTTTCACAAAAAAGTGAAATTTTCAAAAATCCAGAAAATTGCCTGAAAACGACTAAATATCAAGGACTCATTGGGCGAATCGCTCTGGAACTGAAATCGGAATGCTCACTGACATTTCCCCTATCTGAAAGTCTGATAAATGCCAGAAAAATGACTAAATCCAAAAAAAAAAATATTTCAACTTTTTTCAATTTTACCCCCGTGGGATGTATATTCTACCCACACACATTTGGTACTCTCCTGGGGTAACCTCACACATATTATTCCCTCATTTAGTGGATATTTTCACAAAAAAGTGAAATTTTCAAAAATCCAGAAAATTGGCTGAAAACGACTAAATATCAAGGACTCATTGGGCGAATCGCTCTGGAACTGAAATCGGAACGCTCACTGACATTTCGCGTATGTGAAAGTCTGATAAACGCCGGAAATATGACTAAGTCCAAAAAAAAAAATTTTTCAACTTTTTTCAATTTTACCCCCGTGGGATATATATTCTACCCACACACATTTGGAACTCTCCTGGGGTACCCTCACACATATTATTCCCTCATTTAGTGGATATTTTCACAAAAAAGTGAAATTTTCAAAAATCCAGAAAATTGCCTGAAAATGACTAAATATCAAGGACTCATTGGGCGAATCGCTCTGGAACTGAAATCGGAATGCTCACTTACATTTCCCCTATCTGAAAGTCTGATAAATGCCAGAAAAATGACTAAATGCAAAAAAAAAAATATTTAAACTTTTTTCAATTTTACCCCCGTGGGATATTTATTCTACCCACACACATTTGGAACTCTCCTGGGGTACCCTCACACATATTATTCCCTCATTTAGTGGATATTTTCACAAAAAAGTGAAATTTTCAAAAATCCAGAAAATTGCCTGAAAACGACTAAATATAAAGGACTCATTGGGCGAATCGCTCTGGAACTGAAATCGGAATGCTCACTGACATTTCCCCTATCTTAAAGTCTGATAAACGCCGGAAAAATGACTAAGTACAAAAAAAAATTTTTTTTCAACTATTTTAAATTTTAACCCTGTGGGATATTAACCCTGTGGGATATATATTCTACCCACACACATTTGGATCTCTCCTGGGGTAACCTCACACATATTATTCCCTCATTTAGTGGATATTTTCACAAAAAATTGAAATTTTCAAAAATCCAGAAAATTGCCTGAAAACGACTAAATATCAAGGACTCATTGGGCGAATCGCTCTGGAACTGAAATCGGAATGCTCACTGACATTTCCCCTATCTGAAAGTCTGATAAACACCGGAAAAATGACTAAGTCCAAAAAAAAAATATTTAAACTTTTTTCAATTTTACCCCCGTGGGATATATATTCTACCCACACACATTTGGAACTCTCCTGGGGTACCCTCACACATATTATTCCCTCATTTAGTGGATATTTTCACAAAAAAGTGAAATTTTCAAAAATCCAGAAAATTGCCTGAAAACGACTAAATATCAAGGACTCATTGGGCGAATCGCTCTGGAACTGAAATCGTAATGCTCACTGACATTTCCCCTATCTGAAAGTCTGATAAACGCCGGAAAAATGACTAAGTACAAAAAAAAATTTTTTTTCAACTATTTTCAATTTTAACCCTGTGGGATATTAACCCTGTGGGATATATATTCTACCCACACACATTTGGATCTCTCCTGGGGTAACCTCACACATATTATTCCCTCATTTAGTGGATATTTTCACAAAAAAGTGAAATTTTCAAAAATCCAGAAAATTGCCTGAAAACGACTAAATATCAAGGACTCATTGGGCGAATCGCTCTGGAACTGAAATCGGAATGCTCACTGACATTTCCCCTATCTGAAAGTCTGATAAATGCCAGAAAAATGACTAAATCCAAAAAAAAAAATATTTCAACTTTTTTCAATTTTACCCCCGTGGGATGTATATTCTACCCACACACATTTGGTACTCTCCTGGGGTAACCTCACACATATTATTCCCTCATTTAGTGGATATTTTCACAAAAAAGTGAAATTTTCAAAAATCCAGAAAATTGGCTGAAAAACGACTAAATATCAAGGACTCATTGGGCGAATCGCTCTGGAACTGAAATCGGAATGCTCACTGACATTTCGCGTATGTGAAAGTCTGATAAACGCCGGAAATATGACTAAGTCCAAAAAAAAAAATTTTTCAACTTTTTTCAATTTTACCCCCGTGGGATATATATTTTACCCACACACATTTGGAACTCTCCTGGGGTACCCTCACACATATTATTCCCTCATTTAGTGGATATTTTCACAAAAAAGTGAAATTTTCAAAAATCCCGAAAATTGGCTGAAAACGACTAAATATCAAGGACTCATTGGGCGAATCGCTCTGGAACTGAAATCGGAATGCTCACTTACATTTCCCCTATCTGAAAGTCTGATAAATGCCAGAAAAATGACTAAATCCAAAAAAAAAAATATTTAAACTTTTTTCAATTTTACCCCCGTGGGATATATATTCTACCCACACACATTTGGAACTCTCCTGGGGTACCCTCACACATATTATTCCCTCATTTAGTGGATATTTTCACAAAAAAGTGAAATTTTCAAAAATCCAGAAAATTGCCTGAAAACGACTAAATATCAAGGACTCATTGGGCGAATCGCTCTGGAACTGAAATCGGAATGCTCACTGACATTTCCCCTATCTGAAAGTCTGATAAACGCCGGAAAAATGACTAAGTACAAAAAAAATTTTTTTTTCAACTATTTTCAATTTTAACCCTGTGGGATATTAACCCTGTGGGATATATATTCTACCCACACACATTTGGATCTCTCCTGGGGTACCCTCACACATATTATTCCCTCATTTAGTGGATATTTTCACAAAAAAGTGAAATTTTCAAAAATCCAGAAAATTGGCTGAAAACGACTAAATATCAAGGACTCATTGGGCGAATCGCTCTGGAACTGAAATCGGAATGCTCACTTACATTTCCCCTATCTGAAAGTCTGATAAATGCCAGAAAAATGACTAAATCCAAAAAAAAAAATGTTTAAAATTTTTTCAATTTTACCCCCGTGGAATATATATTCTACCCACACACATTTGGAACTCTCCTGGGGTACCCTCACAGATATTATTCCCTCATTTAGTGGATATTTTCACAAAAAATTGAAATTTTCAAAAATCCAGAAAATTGCCTGAAAACGACTAAATATCAAGGACTCATTGGGCGAATCGCTCTGGAACTGAAATCGGAATGCTCACTGACATTTCCCCTATCTGAAAATCTGATAAACGCCGGAAAAATGACTAAGTCCAAAAAAAAAATATTTAAACTTTTTTCAATTTTACCCCCGTGGGATATATATTCTACCCACACACATTTGGAACTCTCCTGGGGTACCCTCACACATATTATTCCCTCATTTAGTGGATATTTTCACAAAAAAGTGAAATTTTCAAAAATCCAGAAAATTGCCTGAAAACGACTAAATATCAAGGACTCATTGGGCGAATCGCTCTGGAACTGAAATCGGAATGCTCACTGACATTTCCCCTATCTGAAAGTCTGATAAACGCCGGAAAAATGACTAAGTACAAAAAAAATTTTTTTTTCAACTATTTTCAATTTTAACCCTGTGGGATATTAACCCTGTGGGATATATATTCTACCCACACACATTTGGATCTCTCCTGGGGTAACCTCACACATATTATTCCCTCATTTAGTGGATATTTTCACAAAAAATTGAAATTTTCAAAAATCCAGAAAATTGCCTGAAAACGACTAAATATCAAGGACTCATTGGGCGAATCGCTCTGGAACTGAAATCGGAATGCTCACTGACATTTCCCCTATCTGAAAGTCTGATAAATGCCAGAAAAATGACTAAATCCAAAAAAAAAAATATTTCAACTTTTTTCAATTTTACCCCCGTGGGATGTATATTCTACCCACACACATTTGGTACTCTCCTGGGGTAACCTCACACATATTATTCCCTCATTTAGTGGATATTTTCACAAAAAAGTGAAATTTTCAAAAATCCAGAAAATTGGCTGAAAAACGAGTAAATATCAAGGACTCATTGGGCGAATCACTCTGGAACTGAAATCTGAATGCTCACTGACATTTCGCGTATGTGAAAGTCTGATAAACGCCGGAAATATGACTAAGTCCAAAAAAAAAAATTTTTCAACTTTTTTCAATTTTACCCCCGTGGGATATATATTCTACCCACACACATTTGGAACTCTCCTGGGGTACCCTCACACATATTATTCCCTCATTTAGTGGATATTTTCACAAAAAAGTGAAATTTTCAAAAATCCAGAAAATTGGCTGAAAACGACTAAATATCAAGGACTCATTGGGCGAATCGCTCTGGAACTGAAATCGGAATGCTCACTTACATTTCCCCTATCTGAAAGTCTGATAAATGCCAGAAAAATGACTAAATCCAAAAAAAAAAATATTTCAACTTTTTTCAATTTTACCCCCGTGGGATATATATTCTACCCACACACATTTGGAACTCTCCTGGGGTACCCTCACACATATTATTCCCTCATTTAGTGGATATTTTCACAAAAAAGTGAAATTTTCAAAAATCCAGAAAATTGCCTGAAAACGACTAAATATCAAGGACTCATTGGGCGAATCGCTCTGGAACTGAAATCGGAATGCTCACTGACATTTCCCCTATCTGAAAGTCTGATAAACGCCGGAAAAATGACTAAGTACAAAAAAAATTTTTTTTTCAACTATTTTCAATTTTAACCCTGTGGGATATTAACCCTGTGGGATATATATTCTACCCACACACATTTGGATCTCTCCTGGGGTACCCTCACACATATTATTCCCTCATTTAGTGGATATTTTCACAAAAAAGTGAAATTTTCAAAAATCCAGAAAATTGGCTGAAAACGACTAAATATCAAGGACTCATTGGGCGAATCGCTCTGGAACTGAAATCGGAATGCTCACTTACATTTCCCCTATCTGAAAGTCTGATAAATGCCAGAAAAATGACTAAATCCAAAAAAAAAAAATATTTAAAATTTTTTCAATATTACCCCCGTGGGATATATATTCTACCCACACACATTTGGAACTCTCCTGGGGTACCCTCACAGATATTATTCCCTCATTTAGTGGATATTTTCACAAAAAATTGAAATTTTCAAAAATCCAGAAAATTGCCTGAAAACGACTAAATATCAAGGACTCATTGGGCGAATCGCTCTGGAACTGAAATCGGAATGCTCACTGACATTTCCCCTATCTGAAAATCTGATAAACGCCGGAAAAATGACTAAGTCCAAAAAAAAAATATTTAAACTTTTTTCAATTTTAACCCCGTGGGATATATATTCTACCCACACACATTTGGAACTCTCCTGGGGTACCCTCACACATATTATTCCCTCATTTAGTGGATATTTTCACAAAAAAGTGAAATTTTCAAAAATCCAGAAAATTGCCTGAAAACGACTAAATATCAAGGACTCATTGGGCGAATCGCTCTGGAACTGAAATCGGAATGCTCACTGACATTTCCCCTATCTGAAAGTCTGATAAACGCCGGAAAAATGACTAAGTACAAAAAAAAATTTTTTTTCAACTATTTTCAATTTTAACCCTGTGGGATATTAACCCTGTGGGATATATATTCTACCCACACACATTTGGATCTCTCCTGGGGTAACCTCACACATATTATTCCCTCATTTAGTGGATATTTTCACAAAAAATTGAAATTTTCAAAAATCCAGAAAATTGCCTGAAAACGACTAAATATCAAGGACTCATTGGGCGAATCGCTCTGGAACTGAAATCGGAATGCTGACTGACATTTCCCCTATCTGAAAGTCTGATAAACGCCGGAAAAATGACTAAGTCCAAAAAAAAAATATTTAAACTTTTTTCAATTTTACCCCCGTAGGATATATATTCTACCCACACACATTTGGAACTCTCCTGGGGTACCCTCACACATATTATTCCCTCATTTAGTGGATATTTTCACAAAAAAGTGAAATTTTCAAAAATCCAGAAAATTGCCTGAAAACGACTAAATATCAAGGACTCATTGGGCGAATCGCTCTGGAACTGAAATCGGAACGCTCACTGACATTTCGCGTATGTGAAAGTCTGATAAACGCCGGAAATATGACTAAGTCCAAAAAAAAAAATTTTTCAACTTTTTTCAATTTTACCCCCGTGGGATATATATTCTACCCACACACATTTGGAACTCTCCTGGGGTACCCTCACACATATTATTCCCTCATTTAGTGGATATTTTCACAAAAAAGTGAAATTTTCAAAAATCCAGAAAATTGGCTGAAAACGACTAAATATCAAGGACTCATTGGGCGAATCGCTCTGGAACTGAAATCGGAATGCTCACTTACATTTCCCCTATCTGAAAGTCTGATAAATGCCAGAGAAATGACTAAATCCAAAAAAAAAAATATTTAAACTTTTTTCAATTTTACCCCCGTGGGATATATATTCTACCCACACACATTTGGAACTCTCCTGGGGTACCCTCACACATATTATTCCCTCATTTAGTGGATATTTTCACAAAAAAGTGAAATTTTCAAAAATCCAGAAAATTGGCTGAAAACGACTAAATATCAAGGACTCATTGGGCGAATCGCTCTGGAACTGAAATCGGAATGCTCACTTACATTTCCCCTATCTGAAAGTCTGATAAATGCCAGAGAAATGACTAAATCCAAAAAAAAAAATATTTAAACTTTTTTCAATTTTACCCCCGTGGGATATATATTCTACCCACACACATTTGGAACTCTCCTGGGGTACCCTCACACATATTATTCCCTCATTTAGTGGATATTTTCACAAAAAAGTGAAATTTTCAAAAATCCAGAAAATTGGCTGAAAACGACTAAATATCAAGGACTCATTGGGCGAATCGCTCTGGAACTGAAATCGGAATGCTCACTTACATTTCCCCTATCTGAAAGTCTGATAAATGCCAGAGAAATGACTAAATCCAAAAAAAAAAATATTTAAACTTTTTTCAATTTTACCCCCGTGGGATATATATTCTACCCACACACATTTGGAACTCTCCTGGGGTACCCTCACAGATATTATTCCCTCATTTAGTGGATATTTTCACAAAAAATTGAAATTTTCAAAAATCCAGAAAATTGCCTGAAAATGACTAAATATCAAGGACTCATTGGGCGAATCGCTCTGGAACTGAAATCGGAATGCTCACTGACATTTCCCCTATCTGAAAATCTGATAAACGCCGGAAAAATGACTAAGTCCAAAAAAAAAATATTTAAACTTTTTTCAATTTTACCCCCGTGGGATATATATTCTACCCACACACATTTGGAACTCTCCTGGGGTACCCTCACACATATTATTCCCTCATTTAGTGGATATTTTCACAAAAAAGTGAAATTTTCAAAAATCCAGAAAATTGCCTGAAAACGACTAAATATCAAGGACTCATTGGGCGAATCGCTCTGGAACTGAAATCGGAATGCTCACTGACATTTCCCCTATCTGAAAGTCTGATAAACGCCGGAAAAATTACTAAGTACAAAAAAAAAATTTTTTTCAACTATTTTCAATTTTAACCCTGTGGGATATTAACCCTGTGGGATATATATTCTACCCACACACATTTGGATCTCTCCTGGGGTAACCTCACACATATTATTCCCTCATTTAGTGGATATTTTCACAAAAAAAGTGAAATTTTCAAAAATCCAGAAAATTGGCTGAAAACGACTAAGTATCAAGGACTCATTGGGCGAATCGCTCTGGAACGGAAATCGGAATGCTCACTGACATTTCCCCTATCTGAAAGTCTGATAAACGTCTGAAAAATGACTAAGTCGAAAAAAAAAATTTTTTCAACTTTTTCCATTTTACCCCCGTGCTATATATATTCTACCCACACACATTTGGAACTCTCCTGGGGTACCCTCACACATATCATTCCCTCATTTAGTGGATATTTTCACAATAAAGTAAAATGTTCAAAAATCCTGAAAATTGGCTGAAAACGACGAAATATCAAGGACTCATTGGGCGAATCACTCTGCAACTGAAATTGGAATGCTCACTGACATTTCCCCTATCTGAAAGTCTGATAAAAGCCAGAAAAATGGCTAAGTGCAAAAAAAATTTTTTTTAAACTTTTTTCAATTTTACCCCCGTGGGATATATATTCTACCCACACAAATTTGGAACTCTCCTGGGGTACCCTCACACATATTATTCCCTCATTTAGAGGATATTTTCACAAAAAAGTGAAATTTTCAAAAATCCAGAAAATTAGCTGAAAACGACGAAATATCAAGGACTCATTGGGCAAATCGCTCTGGAAATGAAACGGAACGATCACTGACATTTCCCCTATCTGAAAGTCTGATAAACACGAGAAAAATGACTAAGTCCAAAAAAAAAAAATTTTCAACTTTTTTCAATTTTACCCCCGAGGGATATATATTCTACCCACACACATTTGTAACTCTCCTGGGGTACCCTCACACATATTATTCCCTCATTCAGTGGATATTTTCACAAAAAAGTGAAATTTTCAAAAATCCAGAAAATTGCCTGTAAACTACTAAATATCAAGGACTCATTGGGCGAATCGCTCTGGAACTGAAATCGGAATGCTCACTTACATTTCCCCTATCTGAAAGTCTGATAAATGCCAGAAAAATGACTAAATCCAAAAAAAAAAAAATTTCAACTTTTTTCAATTTTACCCTCGTGGTATATATATTCTAAACACACAGATTTGGAACTCTCCTGGGGTACCCTCACACATATTATTCCCTCATTTAGTGGATATTTTCACAAAAAAGTGAAATTTTCAAAAATCCAGAAAATTGCCTGAAAACGACTAAATATCAAGGACTCATTGGGCGAATCGCTCTGGAACTGAAATCGGAATGCTCACTGACATTTCCCCTATCTGAAAGTCTGATAAACGCCGGAAAAATGACTAAGTACAAAAAAAAAATTTTTTTCAACTATTTTCAATTTTAACCCTGTGGGATATTAACCCTGTGGGATATATATTCTACCCACACACATTTGGATCTCTCCTGGGGTAACCTCACACATATTATTCCCTCATTTAGTGGATATTTTCACAAAAAAAGTGAAATTTTCAAAAATCCAGAAAATTGGCTGAAAACGACTAAGTATCAAGGACTCATTGGGCGAATCGCTCTGGAACGGAAATCGGAATGCTCACTGACATTTCCCCTATCTGAAAGTCTGATAAACGTCTGAAAAATGACTAAGTCGAAAAAAAAAATTTTTTCAACTTTTTCCATTTTACCCCCGTGCTATATATATTCTACCCACACACATTTGGAACTCTCCTGGGGTACCCTCACACATATCATTCCCTCATTTAGTGGATATTTTCACAATAAAGTAAAATGTTCAAAAATCCTGAAAATTGGCTGAAAACGACGAAATATCAAGGACTCATTGGGCGAATCACTCTGCAACTGAAATTGGAATGCTCACTGACATTTCCCCTATCTGAAAGTCTGATAAAAGCCAGAAAAATGGCTAAGTGCAAAAAAAATTTTTTTTAAACTTTTTTCAATTTTACCCCCGTGGGATATATATTCTACCCACACAAATTTGGAACTCTCCTGGGGTACCCTCACACATATTATTCCCTCATTTAGTGGATATTTTCACAAAAAAGTGAAATTTTCATAAATCCAGAAAATTGGCTGAAAACGACTAAATATCAAGGACTCTGGGCAAATCGCTCTGGAACTGAAATCGGAATGCTCACTGACATTTCCCCTATCTGAAAGTCTGATAAACGCCGGAAAAATGACTAAGTCCAAAAAAAAATTTTTTCAACTTTTTTCAATTTTACCCCCGTGGGATATATATTATACCCACACACATTTGGAACTCTCCTGGGGTACCCTCACACATATTATTCCCTCATTTAGTGGATATTTTCACAAAAAAGTGAAATTTTCAAAAATTCAGAAAATTGGCTGAAAACGACTAAATATCAAGGACTCATTGGGCGAATCGCTCTGGATCTGAAATCGGAACGCTCACTGACATGTCCGCTATCTGAAAGTCTGATAAATGCCAGGAAAATGACTAAATCCCCCCAAAAAAATTTTCAACTTTTTTCAATTTTACCCCCGTGGGATATATATTCTACCCACACACATTTGGAACTCTCCTGGGGTACCCTCACACATATTATTCCCTCATTTAGTGGATATTTTCACAAAAAAGTGAAATTTTCAAAAATTCTGAAAATTGGATGAAAACGACTAAATATCAAGGGCTCATTGGGCGTATCGCTCTGTAACTGAAATCGGAACGCTCACTGACATTTCCCCTATCTGAAAGTCTGATAAACGCCTCAAAAATGACTAAGTCCAAAAAAAAAATGCTTTCAACTCTTTTCAATTTTACCCCCGTGGGATACTCAGTGCCTACAAGTAGTATTCAACCCCCTGCAGATTTAGCTGGTTGACACATGCGGAATTAACTTGGCATTGTGACATTTGTACTGTAGATCAGTCTGGAAGTGGGAAATGCACTGCAGCAAATATTTATTTATTTATTTTTTAAACGTTAAAAGTTAATTCAGAGTGTCATTTATTATTCAACTCCTCAAACCACGAGAATTCTGTTTGGTCCCCCTAAAGTATTAAGAAGTAGTACAGGCAACAAGAATAATGAGCTTCACATGTGTGGATTAAAGATCTCTTTTGCCAGCCTTTTCTGACTATTTAAGACCCTCCCCAAACTTGTGAACAGCACTCAGACATGGTCAACATGGGAAAGACAAAGGAGCATTCCAAGGCCATCAGAGACAAGATCGTGGAGGGTCACAAGGCTGGCAAGGGGTACAAAACCCTTTCCAAGGAGTTGGGCCTACCTGTCTCTACTGTTGGGAGCATCATCCGTAAGTGGAAGGCTTATGGAACTACTGTTAGCCTTCCACGGCCTGGACAGCCTTTGAAAGTGTCCTCCCGTGCCGAGGCCAGGCTTGTCCGAAGAGTCAAGGCTAACCCAAGGACAACAAGGAAGGAGCTCCGGGAAGATCTCATGGCAGTGGGGACATTGGTTTCTGTCAATACCATAAGTAACGTACTCCACCGCAATGGTCTCCGTTCCAGACGAGCCCGTAAGGTACCTTTACTTTCAAAGTGTCATGTCAAGGCACGTCTACAGTTTGCTCATGATCACTTGGAGGACTCTGAGACAGACTGGTTCAAGGTTCTATGGTCTGATGAGACCAAGATCGAGATCTTTGGTGCCAACCACACATGTGACGTTTGGAGACTGGATGGCACTGCATATGACCCCAAGAATACCATCCCTACAGTCAAGCATGGTGGTGGCAGCATCATGCTGTGGGGCTGTTTCTCTGCCAAGGGGCCTGGTCATCTGGTCCGCATCCATGGGAAGATGCATAGCACGGCCTACCTGGAGATTTTGGCCAAGAACCTCCGCTCCTCCATCAAGGATCTTAAGATGGGTCATAATTTCATCTTCCAACAAGACAACAACCCAAAGCACACAGCCAAGAAAACCAAGGCCTGGTTCAATAGGGAAATAGTCAAGGTGTTGGAGTGGCCTAGTCAGTCTCCTGACCTTAACCCAATTGAAAACTTGTGGAAGGAGCTCAAGAATAAAGTCCACATGAGACACCCAAAGAACCTAGATAACTTGGAGAAGATCTGCATGGAGGAGTGGGCCAAGATAACTCCACAGACCTGTGCCGGCCTGATCAGGTCTTATAAAAGACGATTATTAGCTGTAATTGCAAACAAGGTTTATTCCACAAAATATTAAACATAGGGGTTGTATAATAATTGACCCACACTTTTATGTTTAAAATTTAATAAAATTCAACTGAGCAACATAACTTTTTGGTGTGTAAGATTTATGCTTCTGTTCATAAAACCTACTCTCGTTTGCAGTTTGAAGGCTCTAACTTATTTGCATCTTATCAAACCAGCTAAATCTGCAGGGGTTTGAATACTTCTTGTAGGCACTGTATATTCTACCCACACACATTTGGAACTCTCCTGGGGTACCCTCACACATATTATTCCCTCATTTAGTGGATATTTTCACAAAAAAGTGAAATTTTCAAAAATTCTGAAAATTGGATGAAAACGACTAAATATCAAGGGCTCATTGGTCGTATCGCTCTGTAACTGAAATCGGAACGCTCACTGACATTTCCCCTATCTGAAAGTCTGATAAACGCCTCAAAAATGACTAAGTCCAAAAAAAAAATGCTTTCAACTCTTTTCAATTTTACCCCCGTGGGATACTCAGTGCCTACAAGTAGTATTCAACCCCCTGCAGATTTAGCTGGTTGACACATGCGGAATTAACTTGGCATTGTGACATTTGTACTGTAGATCAGTCTGGAAGTGGGAAATGCACTGCAGCAAATATTTATTTATTTATTTTTTAAACGTTAAAAGTTAATTCAGAGTGTCATTTATTATTCAACTCCTCAAACCACGAGAATTCTGTTTGGTCCCCCTAAAGTATTAAGAAGTAGTACAGGCAACAAGAATAATGAGCTTCACATGTGTGGATTAAAGATCTCTTTTGCCAGCCTTTTCTGACTATTTAAGACCCTCCCCAAACTTGTGAACAGCACTCAGACATGGTCAACATGGGAAAGACAAAGGAGCATTCCAAGGCCATCAGAGACAAGATCGTGGAGGGTCACAAGGCTGGCAAGGGGTACAAAACCCTTTCCAAGGAGTTGGGCCTACCTGTCTCTACTGTTGGGAGCATCATCCGTAAGTGGAAGGCTTATGGAACTACTGTTAGCCTTCCACGGCCTGGACAGCCTTTGAAAGTGTCCTCCCGTGCCGAGGCCAGGCTTGTCCGAAGAGTCAAGGCTAACCCAAGGACAACAAGGAAGGAGCTCCGGGAAGATCTCATGGCAGTGGGGACATTGGTTTCTGTCAATACCATAAGTAACGTACTCCACCGCAATGGTCTCCGTTCCAGACGAGCCCGTAAGGTACCTTTACTTTCAAAGTGTCATGTCAAGGCACGTCTACAGTTTGCTCATGATCACTTGGAGGACTCTGAGACAGACTGGTTCAAGGTTCTATGGTCTGATGAGACCAAGATCGAGATCTTTGGTGCCAACCACACATGTGACGTTTGGAGACTGGATGGCACTGCATATGACCCCAAGAATACCATCCCTACAGTCAAGCATGGTGGTGGCAGCATCATGCTGTGGGGCTGTTTCTCTGCCAAGGGGCCTGGTCATCTGGTCCGCATCCATGGGAAGATGCATAGCACGGCCTACCTGGAGATTTTGGCCAAGAACCTCCGCTCCTCCATCAAGGATCTTAAGATGGGTCATAATTTCATCTTCCAACAAGACAACAACCCAAAGCACACAGCCAAGAAAACCAAGGCCTGGTTCAATAGGGAAATAGTCAAGGTGTTGGAGTGGCCTAGTCAGTCTCCTGACCTTAACCTAATTGAAAACTTGTGGAAGGAGCTCAAGAATAAAGTCCACATGAGACACCCAAAGAACCTAGATAACTTGGAGAAGATCTGCATGGAGGAGTGGGCCAAGATAACTCCACAGACCTGTGACGGCCTGATCAGGTCTTATAAAAGACGATTATTAGCTGTAATTGCAAACAAGGTTTATTCCACAAAATATTAAACATAGGGGTTGTATAATAATTGACCCACACTTTTATGTTTAAAATTTAATAAAATTCAACTGAGCAACATAACTTTTTGGTGTGTAAGATTTATGCTTCTGTTCATAAAACCTACTCTCGTTTGCAGTTTGAAGGCTCTAACTTATTTGCATCTTATCAAACCAGCTAAATCTGCAGGGGTTTGAATACTTCTTGTAGGCACTGTATATTCTACCCACACACATTTGGAACTCTCCTGAGGTAACCTCACACATATTATTCCCTCATTTAGTCAATATTTTCACGAAAAAGTGAAAATTTCAAAAATTCTGAAAATTGCCTGACAACGACGAAATATCAAGGAATCATTGGGCGAATCGCTCTGGAACTGAAATCAGAACGCTCACTCCCTAGCTCACTCCCAATCTGAAAGTCTGATAAACGCCGGAAAAATGACTAAGTCCAAAAAAAATTTTTTTTTCAATTTTACCCCCGTGGGATATATATTCTACCCACACACATTTGGAACTCTCCTGGGGTACCCTCACACATAATATTCCCTCATTTAGTTGATATTTTCACAAAAAAGTAAAATTTTCAAAAATCCAGAAAATTGGCTGAAAACGACTAAATATCAAGGACTCATTGGTCGAAACGCTCTGGAACTGAAATCGGAATGCTCACTGAAATTTCCCCTATCTGAAAGCCTGATAAACGCCGGAAAAATAACTAAATCCAAAAGAAAAAAATTTTCAACTTTTTCCAATTTTACCCCCGTGGGATATATATTCTACCCACACACATTTGTAACTCTCCTGGGGTACCCTCACACATATTATTCCCTTATTTAGTGGATATTTTCACAAAAAAGTGAAATTTTCATAAATCCAGAAAATTGGCTGAAAACGACTAAATATCAAGGACTCTGGGCGAATCGCTCTGGAACTGAAATCGGAATGCTCACTGACATTTCCCCTATCTGAAAGTCTGATAAACGCCGGAAAAATGACTAAGTCCATAAAAAAATTTTTTTCAACTTTTTTCAATTTTACCCCCGTGGGATATATATTCTACCCACACACATTTGGAACTCTCCTGGGGTACCCTCACACATATTATTCCCTCATTTAGTGGATATTTTCACAAAAAAGTAAAATTTTCAAAAATCCAGAAAATTGGCTGAAAACGACTAAATATCAAGGACTCATTGGGAGTATCGCTCTGGACCTGAAATCGGAACGCTCACTGACATTTCCCCTATCTGAAAGTCTGATAAACGCCGGAAAAATGACTAAGTCCAAAAAATTTTTTTTTTCAATTTTACCCCCGTGGGATATATATACTACCCACACACATTTGGAACTCTCCTGGGGTACCCTCACACATATTAATCCCTCATTTAGTGGATATTTTCACAAAAAAGTGAAATTTTCAAAAATCCAGAAAATTGGTTGAAAATGACTAAATATCAAAGGCTCATTGGGCGAATCGCTCTGGAACTGAAATCGGAACGCTCACTGACATTTCCCCTATCTGAAAGTCTGATAAACGCCGGAGAAATGACTAAGTCCAAAAAATTTTTTTTTCAATTTTACCCTCGTGGGATATATATACAACCCACACACATTTGGAACTCTCCTGGGGTACCCTCACACATAATATTCCCTCATTTAGTGGATATTTTCACAAAAAAGTGAAATTTTCAAAAATCTAAAATATTGGCTGAAAACGATTAAATATCAAGGACTCATGGGGCGAATAGCTCTGGAACTGAAATCGGAATGCTCACTGACATTTCCCCTATCTGAAAGTCTGATAAACGCCGGAAAAATGACTAAGTCGAAAAAAAATAATTTTTCAACTTTTTTCAATTTTACCCCTGTGGGATATATATTCTACCCACACACATTTGGAACTCTCCTGGGGCACCCTCACACATATTATTCAATCATTTAGTGGATATTTTCACAAAAAATAAAATTTTGCAAAAATCCAGAAAATTGGCTGAAAACGACTAAATATCAAGGACTCATTGGGAGTATCGCTCTGGACCTGAAATCTGAACGCTCACTGACATTTCCCCTATCTGAAAGTCTGATAAACGCCGGAAAAATGACTAAGTCCAAAAAATTTTTTTTTCAATTTTACCCCCGTGGGATATATATACTACCCACACACATTTGGAACTCTCCTGGGGTACCCTCACACATATTATTCCCTCATTTAGTGGATATTTTCACAAAAAAGTGAAATTTTCAAAAATCTAAAATATTGGCTGAAAACGACTAAATATCAAGGACTCATGGGGCGAATAGCTCTGGAACTGAAATCGGAATGCTCACTGATATTTCCCCTATCTGAAAGTCTGATAAACGCCGGAAAAATGACTAAGTCGAAAAAAAATAATTTTTCAACTTTTTTCAATTTTACCCCCGTGGGATAAATATTCTACCCACACACATTTGGAACTCTCCTGGGGTACCCTTACACATATTATTCCCTATTTAAGTGGATATTTTCACAAAAAAGTGAAATTTTCAAAAATCCAAAAAATTGCCTGACAACGACGAAATATCAAGGACTCATTGGGCGAATCGCTCTGGAACTGAAATCGGAATGCTCACTCCCTAGCTCACTCACTATCTGAAAGTCTGATGAATGCCGGAAAAATGACTAAGTCCAAAAAAAATTTTTTTTCAACTTTTTTCAATTTTACACCGTGAGATATATATTCTACCCACACACATTTGGAACTCTCCTCAGGTACCCTCACACATATAATTCCCTAATTAAGTGGATATTTGCACAAAAAAGTGAAATTTTCAAAAATCCAAATTATTGGCTGAAAACGACTAAATATCAAGGACTCATGGGGCGAATCGGTCTGGAACTGAAATCGGAATGCTCACTGACATTTCCCCTATCTGAAAGTCTGATAAACGCCGGAAAAATGACTAAGTCCAAAAAAAAATTTTTTTTACTTTTTTCAATTTTACCCCGGTGGGATATATATTCTACCCACACACATTTGGAACTCTCCTGGGGTACCCTCTCACATATTATTCCCTCATTTAGTGGATATTTTCACAAAAAAGTGAAATTTTCAAAAATCAAGAAAATTGGCTGAAAATGACTAAATATCAAGGGCTCATTGGGCGAATCGCTCTGAAACTGAAATCGGAACGCTCACTGACATTTCCCCTATCTGAAAGTCTGATAAACGCCGGAAAAATGACTAAGTCCAAAAAAATTATTTTTTCAACTTTTTTAAATTTTACCCCCGTGGGATATATATTCTACCCACACACATTTGGAACTCTCCTGGGGTACCCTCTCACATATTATTCCCTCATTTAGTGGATATTTTCACAAAAAAGTGAAATTTTCAAAAATCAAGAAAATTGGCTGAAAATGACTAAATATCAAGGGCTCATTGGGCGAATCGCTCTGGAACTGAAATCGGAACGCTCACTGACATTTCCCCTATCTGAAAGTCTGATAAACGTTGGAAAAATGACAGTCCAAAAAAAAATTTTTCAACTTTTTACAATTTTACCCCCCGTCTGATATATATTCTACCCACACACATTTAGAACTCTCCTGGGGTACCCTCACACATATTATTCCCTCATTTAGTGGATATTTTCACAAAAAAGGAAAATTTTCCAAAAATCCAGAAAATTGCCTGAAAACGACTAAATATCAAGGACTCATTGGGCGAATCGCTCTGTAATTGAAATCCGAACGCTCACTGACATTTCCCCTATGTGAAAGTCTTATAAACGCCGGCAAAATGACTATGTCCAAAAAAATTTTTTTTTCAATTTTACCCCCGTGGGATATATATTCTACCCACACATTTGGAACTCTCCTGGGGTACCCTCACACATATTATTCCCTCATTTAGTGGATATTTTCACAAAAAAGTGAAATTTTCAAAAATCCAAAAAATTGCCTGACAACGACGAAATATCAAGGACTCATTGGGCGAATCGCTCTGGAACTGAAATCGGAACGCTCACTCCCTAGCTCACTCACTATCTGAAAGTCTGATAAATGCTGGAAAAATGACTAACTCCCAAAAATTTTTTTTTAAACTTTTTTCAATTTTACACCGTGAGATATATATTCTACCCACACACATTTGGAACTCTCCTGGGGTACCCTCACACATATTATTCCCTCATTTAGTGGATATTTTCACAAAAAAGAGAAATTTTCAAAAATCCAGAAAATTGGCTGAAAACGACTAAATATCAAGGACTCATTGGGCGAATTGCTCTGGAACTGAAATCGGAACGCTCACTGTCATTTCCCCTATCTGAAAGTCTGATAAAAGTCTGAAAAATGACTAAGTCCAAAAAAAAAATCTTTCAACATTTTACAATTTTACCCCCCGTCTGATATATATTCTACCCACACACATTTGGAACTCTCCTGGGGTACCCTCACACATATTATTCCCTCATTTAGTGGATATTTTCACAAAAAAGTAAAATTTTCCAAAAATCCAGAAAAATGCCTGAAAACGACTAAATATCAAGGACTCATTGGGCGAATCGCTCTGGAACTGAAATAGGAACGCTCACTCCCTAGCTCACTCACTATCTGAAAGTTTGATAAATGCCGGAAAAATGACTAAGTCCAAAAAAAATTTTTTTAAACTTTTTTCAATTTTACACTGTGAAATATATATTCTACCCACACACATTTGGAACTCTCCTGGGGTACCCTCACACATATTATTCCCTCATTTCGTGGATATTTTCACAAAAAAGAGAAATTTTCAAAAATCCAGAAAATTGGCTGAAAACGACAAAATATCAAGGACTCATTGGGCGAATCGCTCTGGAACTGAAATCGGAACGCTTACTGACATTTCCCCAATTTGAAAGTCTGATAAACGCCGGAAAAATGACTAAGTCCAAAAAAAATTTTTTTTCAATTTTACCCCCGTGGGATATATATTCTACCCACACACATTTGCAACTCTCCTGGGGTACCCTCACACATATAATTCCCTAATTAAGTGGATATTTTCACAAAAAAGTGAAATTTTTAAAAATCCAAATTATTGGCTGAAAACGACTAAATATCAAGGACTCATGGGGCGAATCGCTCTGGAACTGAAATCGGAATGCTCACTGACATTTCCCCTATCTGAAAGTCTGATAAACGCCGGAAAAATGACTAAGTCCAAAAAAAAAATATTTTCAACTTTTTACAATTTTGCCCCCGTGGGATATATATTCTACCCACACACATTTGGAACTCTCCTGGGGTACCCTCACACATATTATTCCCTCATTTAGTGGATATTTTCACAAAAAAGTAAAATTTTCCAAAAATCCAGAAAATTGGCTGAAAACGACTAAATATCAAGGACTCATTGGGCGAATTGCTCTGGAACTGAAATCGGAACGCTCACTGTCATTTCCCCTATCTGAAAGCCTGATAAGCGCCGCAAAAATGACTAAGTCCAAAAAAAAATGTTTTCAACTTTTTTAAATTTTACCCCCTGTCTGATATATATTCTACCCACACACATTTGGAACTCTCCTGGGGTACCCTCACATATATTATTCCCTCATTTAGTGGATATTTTCACAAAAAAGTAAAATTTGCAAAAATCCAGAAAATTGGCTGAAAATTACTAAATATCAAGGACTCATTGGGCGAATCGCTCTGGAACTGAAATCGGAACGCTCACTGACATTTCCCCTATCTGAAAGTCTGATAAACGCCGGAAAAATGACTAAGTCCAAAAAAATTTTTTTTTCAATTTTACCGCCGTGGGATATATATTCTACCCACACACATTTGGAACTCTCCTGGGGTACCCTTACACATATTATTCCCTATTTAAGTGGATATTTTCACAAAAAAGTGAAATTTTCAAAAATCCAGAAAATTGCCTGAAAACGACTAAATATCAAGGACTCATTGGGCGAATCGCACTGTAACTGAAATCGGAACGCTCACTGACATTTCCCCAATCTGAAAGTCTGATAAACGCCGGAAAAATGACTAAGTCCAAAAAAATAATTTTTTCAACTTTTTTAAATTTTACCCCCGTGGGATATATATTCTACCCACACACATTTGGAACTCTCCTGGGGTACCCTCACACTTATTATTCCCTCATTTAGTGGATATTTTCACAAAAAAGTAAAATTTTCCAAAAATCCAGAAAATTGCCTGAAAACGACTAAATATCAAGGACTCATTGGGCGAATCGCTCTGGAACTGAAATCGGAATGCTCACTCCCTAGCTCACTCACTATCTGAAAGTCTGATGAATGCCGGAAAAATGACTAAGTCCAAAAAAAATTTTTTTTCAACTTTTTTCAATTTTACACCGTGAGATATATATTCTACCCACACACATTTGGAACTCTCCTCGGGTACCCTCACACATATAATTCCCTAATTAAGTGGATATTTGCACAAAAAAGTGAAATTTTCAAAAATCCAAATTATTGGCTGAAAACGACTAAATATCAAGGACTCATGGGGCGAATCGGTCTGGAACTGAAATCGGAATGCTCACTGACATTTCCCCTATCTGAAAGTCTGATAAACGCCGGAAAAATGACTAAGTCCAAAAAAAAAATATTTTCAACTTTTTACAATTTTGCCCCCGTGGGATATATATTCTACCCACACACACACACACATTTGGAACTCTCCTGGGGTACCCTCACACATATTATTCCCTCATTTAGTGGATATTTTCACAAAAAAGTAAAATTTTCCAAAAATCCAGAAAATTGGCTGTAAACGACTAAATATCAAGGACTCATTGGGCGAATTGCTCTGGAACTGAAATCGGAACGCTCACTGTCATTTCCCCAATCTGAAAGTCTGATAAACGCCGGAAAAATGACTAAGTCCAAAAAAATTTTTTTTTCAATTTTACCCCCGTGGGATATATATTCTACCCACACACATTTGGAACTCTCCTGGGGTACCCTCACACATATAATTCCCTAATTAAGTGGATATTTTCACAAAAAAGTGAAATTTTAAAAAATCCAAATTATTGGCTGAAAACGACTAAATATCAAGGACTCATGGGGCGAATCGGTCTGGAACTGAAATCGGAATGCTCACTGACATTTCCCCTATCTGAAAGTCTGATAAACGCCGGAAAAATGACTAAGTCCAAAAAAAAAATATTTTCAACTTTTTACAATTTTGCCCCCGTGGGATATATATTCTACCCACACACACACACACATTTGGAACTCTCCTGGGGTACCCTCACACATATTATTCCCTCATTTAGTGGATATTTTCACAAAAAAGTAAAATTTTCCAAAAATCCAGAAAATTGGCTGTAAACGACTAAATATCAAGGACTCATTGGGCGAATTGCTCTGGAACTGAAATCGGAACGCTCACTGTCATTTCCCCAATCTGAAAGTCTGATAAACGCCGGAAAAATGACTAAGTCCAAAAAAATTTTTTTTTCAATTTTACCCCCGTGGGATATATATTCTACCCACACACATTTGGAACTCTCCTGGGGTACCCTCACACATATAATTCCCTAATTAAGTGGATATTTTCACAAAAAAGTGAAATTTTAAAAAATCCAAATTATTAGCTGAAAACGACTAAATATCAAGGACTCATGGGGCGAATCGCTCTGGAATTGAAATCGGAATGCTCACTGACTAGTGTTGAGCATTCCGATACTGAAATATCGGGTATCGGCCGATATTCGCGGTATCGGAATTCCGATACTTAATTCCGATACTTTTACAATATCGAATACCGGAATCGGAAGTTCCCATAATGCCTGCGCTCTGCAGGGTCTCTGAAGGATGACAAGCTGGATGGCAGCGCTCAGCTGAGATCCAGCCTGTCATCAGAATGCCATCCCGGCGTGGGAGAATTCTGCTGATTGTTTAAAAGCCGGCGGGCGGTAAAAAGCCGCCGGCTTTTAAACAATCACACAGCCCCATACTGCTTCCCCGCAGCCTCCCACCCCGATCCTCCGCTCCTCTCGTCACCTCCCATCCCGATCGTAAGTTAGGACCGGGCGGGGAGCACAGCACCAAGGAGAGGGGAGCGAAGGACCCGGGCGGGGAAGCCGGCAGTGAAAAGACTTCACCGCCGGCTTTCCCGTTCTGTGCTGCGCTTTCCCGAAGGTTATTTCAAATGAACAGCTGAGGTATCAGGTGATGCCGATCAGCTGTTCATTTGAAGTAGCCGCGGTACCCTCAGAGGGTTCATGTGAGTTCATGCTTCACTGCATGAACTCACATGAACTTTACCACGGTCGCACAGGTCAGCCTCACCTCCCAGACCCGTCATGATTGGTGTGTGGTGGTGTCTGTGCGATGTGTGCGGGTGTGCGCGATGTCTGTGCGATGTGTGCGGGTGTGTGCGGTGTCTGTGCTATGTCTGCGGGTGTGTGTGCGCGGTTTCTGTGCGATGTCTGGGGGTGTGTGCGGGTGTGCGCTGTGTCTGTGCGATGTGTGCGGGTGTGCGCGGTGTCTATGCGATGTCTGCGGGTGTGTGTGCGCGGTGTCTGTGCGATGTGTGCGGGTGTGTGTGCGTGCAGGCAGACATAGGCCGATGTGACACTACTACTCCCATCGGCCTATGTCTGTCCCCCGTCCACTCGTGCCAGCAGGATCAGCTCGATGGGAGCAGTAGTTCCCATCAGCCTGATCCTGCTATATAAATTGCCCTACTGTGTCCCCAATAAATTTTAAATACATGTCATTGGTGGCCAGTGGTTACCTCCAATGGATTAGTTTATACATTACCTGTCCCCGCCGATCGCCACCTAAAATAAAGTAAAAAATAAAAAACTACACCTATACTCACCTAGACACCTAATTCCCCGAAGCCATCGATCTCCTGTAATCAAATATAAAATAATAAACCACAACCTTATCCTTACCCCTCCGTAGTAGTCCACGAGTGTCCCACGAAGATCTCCAGTTCAGAGCAGCCACATAGAATGTGACCGCTCTGAACCGCTGCCGCCGCTAGAATGGCGGGGCCGTAAAGCAGCCCCGTCACTGCATAAGTGGGTTCACCGGAGTTCAGGCAGCGCTGCTCCGGTCAACTCCTTTATGGCCCTGCTGTATCGTGAGAAATTCCCACGGTACAGCAGTGCCGTAAAGGAGGTCTCCGGAGCAGCGCTGACTGAATGCACACCGGTGACCTGTCAGTGGCTCCCGCTGCCGGGAGCGGACGTGTTCCCGGCAGCGTGAGCTTACAGCAGCCATGCACAGCTGTCACCATCTCCAGATGTGACAGCTGTGCATGGGAGATCAGCGCAGGAACGTGGACAGGTAACTATTTTTTTTTTAGTAAACTAAGAATTAAATAAAATGGTGTGTTTTATTTCAAATAAATTATTTTTTCTGGGTGTAGTGTGTTTTTTCTTTTTAACACTTTGTAGGTTAGTAATGGGGGTGTCTTATAGACGCCCATCATTACTAACCTGGGCTTCATGGCAGCTGGCGCTGACATGAACCCCAACCCTATTACCCCCTGCCACCGCACCAGGGCAGCGTGGAAGAGCGAGGCTAAGTGCCAGAATTGGCGCATCCTATGGATGCGCCATTTCTGGGTCGGCTGACGGCTGGTGTTTCTAGCCTGGGAGGGGGCCAATATTCATGGCACCCTTCCTGGGCTATTAATATCAGCCCCCAGCTGTCTGCCTAGCCTTTGCTAGCTATTAAATTAGGGGGGACCCCACGTCATTTTTTTGGGGGGGTCCCCCATTTTAATAGCTAGTAAAGGCTAGGTATTCAGCTGGGGGCTGATATTAGTAGTCTGGGAAGATCCGTGGGTATTACCCCCTTCCCAGGCTTCAAACATCTTCCCCAGCCGTCTGCTTAACCTCCGCTAGAGACTAAAATTATGGGGGATCCCACTCCAATTTTTTTTTTAAATAAATCCTTTATTTTAACACTAAATGACATTTGAGGAGTTAATAAAGATGCAGTCCCTAAATTATTATTTATTTTTTAATTAATTTTTCCCAAAAATTTTGACGTGGGCTTTGCCATATTTTTGTATGCCAGCCAGGTACAGCATCCAGCTTCTATGAACGCGCCATTTTCCGGGGCGGCTGCGGACTGCAATTTGCAGCGGGGGGGGCCCAGAAAGCTTGGGCCTTCCTGCGCTGCGGATTCCAGCCGCCAGCTGCCTAGTTGTACCTGGCTGGACACAAAAATAGGGAGAAGCCCCACATATTTTTTTTTTTAATTATTTCATGAAATTCATGAAATAATAAAGAAAAAATGGGCTTCCCTATATTGTTGTGTCCGGCCAGGTACAAATAGGCAGCTGGTGGTTGGGGGCAGCTCGTTCCTGCCTGCTGTACCTGGCTGGACACAAATATAGTGCGAAGCTCCACGTCAATTTTTTTTTAAATTATTTCAGGAAATTCATGAAATAATTAAAAAAAAATTGATGTGGGGCTTCGTCCTATATTTGTGTCCAGCCAGGTACAGCAGGCAGAAATGGGCTGCCCCCAACCACCAGCTGCCTATTTGTACCTGGCCGGACACAACAATATAGGGAAGCCCTTTTTTTTAAAAATTATTTCATGAAATAATGAAAAAAAAATTGACGTGGAGCTTCGCACTATATTTGGGTCCAGCCAGGTACAGCAGGCAGGAACGTGCTGCCCACAACCACCAGCTGCCTATTTGTACCTGGCCGGACACAACAATATAGGGAAGCCGTTTTTTTCTTAATTATTTCATGAATTTCATGAAATAATTTAAAAAAAAAATACGTGGGGCTTCGCCCTATTTTTGTGTCCAGCCAGGTACAACTAGGCAGCTGGGGGCTGGAATCCGCAGCGCAGGGAGGCCCAAGCTTTCTGGGCCCCACCCGCTGCAAATTGCAATCCGCAGCCGCCCCGGAAAATGGCGCCTTCATAGAAGCGCCATCTTCTGGCGCTGTACCCAACTCATCCAGGGCCCTGGTGCGGTGGCTCACTGGGTAATAAAAGGGTTAAGGCCAGCTTGGCATTATCAGCTGGCCCTAAGCCCGAAATTCATGGGGTCACGCCAATATTAGACATGACCACCATGAATTTCTAGTAAAGTATTTAAAAAAAACGCAACACCCAGAAAAAAGTCCTTTAATTGAAATAAAGACACAATTCTTTATTGTTCTAAATTAAACTATACTTACCATCACGCCCATTCCAGCTGAAGCCAACGATCTCCTGCAATAAAAGAAAAATAATAAAGCAACCTCATCCTTACCTTCCCATGGATCCCACGACAGCTTCAGCTCTGCTACATCGAGATGACAGGCTGGACCGCAGCAGAACGCTGCCATCCAGCCTGTCATCCCGCAGACACTGAGAAGCGCAGGCATGCTTGCGCTCCTCAGTGTCTGGCTGTGACGGCATAAAGATGAGCCGAGTTCATGTCCAATGAACTCAGCTCACCTCATGCACGTCACTGACAGCGTGGGAAAATTCTCCTGCACTCAGCGCTTCAGCGTGAGAATTCTCCCACGCTGTCAGTGACGTGCATGAAGTGAGCTGAGTTCATTGGACATGAGCTCACCTCATGCACGTCACTGACAGCGTGGGGAAATTCTCACGCTGAAGCGCTGAGTGCAGGAGAATTTTTCCACGCTGTCAGTGACGTGCATGAGGTGAGGTCATGTCCAATGAACTCGGCTCACCTCATGCACATCACTGACAGCGTGGGAAAATTCTCCTGCACTCAGCACTTCAGCGTGAGAATTCTCCCACGCTGTCAGTGACGTGCATGAGGTGAGCCGAGTTCATTGGACATGAACTCGTCTCATCTTTATGCCGTCACAGCCAGACACTGCAGAGCGCAATCATGCCTGCGCTTCTCAGTGTCTGTGGGATGACAGGCTGGATGGCAGCGTTCTGCTGCGGTCCAGCCTGTCATCTCAATGTAGCAGAGCTGGAGCCGTCGTGGGAACCATGGAAAGGTAAGGATGAGGTTGCTTTATTATTTTTCTTTTATTGCAGGAGATCGTTGGCTTCAGCTGGAATGGGCGTGACGGTAAGTATGGTTTAATTTAGAACAATAAAGAATTGTGTGTTTATTTCAATTAAAGGACTTTATTCTGGGTGTTTGTGTTTTTTTTTTTACTTTCACTATGGGGTTAGTAATGGGGGTGTCTTATAGACGCCTCTCCATTACTAACCTGGGCTTGATGTCAGCTGGCATTATAAGTAGTTTTGAGCGATACCTTCCGATATCAGGAAATATCGTATCGGATTGGATCGGGCCGATACCCAAAAAGTATGAGATATCGCCGATTCCGATACCGGAAACCAATGCAAGTCAATGGGACACAAATATCGGAATGAAAATAAACCCTTTCTTTCCTTGTAGGTTAATTCTACATGAAGTAAAACAACTAAGAATAATGTAGAATGACATGAAAAGCCGGCAATTCATCAGCGGCATACACCGGTACCCGACAATTTAGAACAGAAAGAATAGAGCATCACACACAGATTAGGTAGATAGAACCATGTCAGTCACATATATATGAAGTACAGTGACAGTGTTGCTTACTGTACTTGTCATTTAGTGTAAAGGATTTAAAAAAATATTAGTGTTTTCATGCACTGTCTCTTTAAAAAAGCCGGCCGGCAATTCAGCAGCGGTACCCGACAATTTATAATAGAAAGAATAGAGAATCACACATAGATTAGATAGATAGAAACATGTCAGTCACATATATATGAAGTACAGTGACAGTGTTGATTACTGTACTTGTCATTTAGTGTTAAAATAAAGGATTTATTTTAAAAAAAATTGGCGTGGGGTTCCCCTTAATTTTAGGCTCTAGCGGAGGTTAAGCAGATGGCTGGGGCAGATGTTTGAAGCCTGGGAAGGGGGTAATACCCACGGAGCTTCCCAGGCTATTAATATCAGCCCCCAGCTGAATACCTAGCCTTTACTAGCTATTAAAATGGGGGAACCCCCCAAAAAAAATAACGTGGGGTCCCCCCTAATTTAATAGCTAGCAAAGGCTAGGCAGACAGCTGGGGGCTGATTTTAATAGCCCAGGAAGGGTGCCATGAATATTGGCCCCCTCCCAGGCTAGAAACACCAGCCGTCAGCCGCCCCAGAAATGGCGCATCCATAGGATGCGCAAATTCTGGCACTTAGCCTCACTCTTCCCACTGCCCTGTAGCGGTGGCAGTGGGGTAATAGGGCTGGGGTTGATGTCAGCTTATAATGCCAGCTGACATCAAGCCCAGGTTAGTAATGGAGAGGCGTCTATAAGACACCCCCATTACTAACCCCATAGTCAAAGTTAAAGAAAAACACAAACACCCAGAATAAAGTCCTTTAATTGAAATAAACACACAAATCTTTATTGTTCTAAATTAAACCATACTTACCATCACGCCCATTCCAGCTGAAGCCAACGATCTCCTACAATAAAAGAAAAATAATAAAGCAACATCATCCTTACCTTTCCATGGTTCCCACGACAGCTTCAGCTCTGCTACATCGAGATGACAGGCTGGACCGCAGCAGAACGCTGCCATCCAGCCTGTCATCCCGCAGACACTGAGAAGCGCAGGCTTGCTTGCGCTCCTCAGTGTCTGGCTGTGACGGCATAAAGATGAGCCGAGGTCAGGTCCAATGAACTCAGCTCACCTCATGCACGTCACTGACAGCGTGGGAAAATTCTCCTGCACTCAGCGCTTCAGCGTGAGAATTTTCCCACGCTGTCAGTGACGTGCATGAGGTGAGCTGAATTCATTGGACATGACCTCGGCTCATCTTTATGCCGTCACAGCCAGACACTGAGGAGTGCAAGCATGCCTGCGCTTCTCAGTGTCTGCGGGATGACAGGCTGAATGGCAGCGTTCTGCTGCGGTCCAGCCTGTCATCTCGATGTAGCAGAGCTGAAGCTGTCGTGGGAGCCATGGAAAGGTAAGGATGAGGTTGCTTTATTATTTTACTTTTATTGCAGGAGATCGTTGGCTTCAGCTGGAATGGGCGTGACGGTAAGTATGGTTTAATTTAGAACAATAAAGAATTGTGTGTTTATTTCAATTAAAGGACTTTATTCGGGGTGTTGTGTTTTTTTAAATACTTTACTAGAAATTCATGGTGGTCATGTCTAATATTGGCGTGACCCCATGAATTTCGGGCTTAGGGCCAGCTGATAATGCCAAGCTGGCCTTAACCCCTTTATTACCCAGTGAGCCACCGCACCAGGGCCCTGGATGAGTTGGGTACAGCGCCAGAAGATGGCGCTTCTATGAACGCGCCATTTTCTGGGGCGGCTGCGGACTGCAATTTGCAGCGGGGGTGGCCCAGAAAGCTTGGGTCTCCCTGCGCTGCGGATTCCAGCCCCCAGCTGCCTAGTTGTACCTGGCTGGGCACAAACATAGGGTGAAGACCCACGCATTTTTTTTTTAAATTATTTCATGAAATTCATGGAATAATTAAGAAAAAAAGGGCTTCCCTATATTGTTGTGTCCAACCAGGTACAAATAGGCAGCTGGTGGTTGGGGGCAGCCCGTTCCTGCCTGCTGTACCTGGCTGGACACAAATATAGTGCGAAGCCCCACGTCAATTTTTTTTAAATTATTTCAGGAAATTCATGAAATAATTAAAAAAAATTGATGTGGGGCATCGCAATATATTTGTGTCCAGTCAGGTACAGCAGGCAGGAACGGGCTGCCCCCAACCACCAGCTGCCTATTTGTACCTAGCCGGACACAACAATATAGGGAAGCCCTTTTTTTCTTAATTATTCCATGAATTTCATGAATTTAAAAAAAAAATACGTGGGGCTTCGCCCTATTTTTGTGTCCAGCCAGGTACAACTAGGCAGCTGGGGGCTGGAATCTGCAGCGCAGGGAGACGCAAGCTTTCTGGGCCCCACCCGCTGCAAATTGCAGTCCGCAGCCGCCCCGGAAAATGGCGCGTTCATAGAAGCGCCATCTTCTGGCGCTGTACCCAACTCATCCAGGGCCCTGGTGCGGTGGCTCACTGGGTAATAAAGGGGTTAAGGCCAGCTTGGCATTATCAGCTGGCCCTAAGCCCGAAATTCATGGGGTCACGCCAATATTAGACATGACCACCATAAATTTCTTGTAAAGTATTTAAAAAAAACACAAACACCCAGAAAAAAGTCCTTTAATTGAAATAAACACACAATTCTTTATTGTTCTAAATTAAACCATACTTAACATCACGCCCATTCCAGCTGAAGCCAACGATCTCCTGCAATAAAAATAAAATAATAAACCAACATCATCCTTACCTTTCCATGGCTCCCACGACAGCTTCAGCTCTGCTACATTGAGATGACAGGCTGGACCGCAGCAGAACGCTGCCATCCAGCCTGTCATCCCGCAGACACTGAGAAGCGCAGGCCTGCTTGCGCTCCTCAGTGTCTGGCTGTGACGGCATCCAGATGAGCCGAGGTCATGTCCAATGAACTCGGCGCACCTCATGCACGTCACTGACAGCGTGGGAAAATTCTCACGCTGAAGCGCTGAGTGCAGGAGAATTTTCCCACGCTGTCAGTGACGTGCATGAGGTGAGCCGAGTTCATTGCACATGACCTCGGCTCATCTGGATGCCGTCACAGCCTGACACTGAGGAGCGCAAGCATGCCTGTGCTTCTCAGTGTCTGCGGGATGACAGACTGGTTGGCAGCGTTGTGCTGCGGTCCAGCCTGTCATCTCGATGTAGCAGAGCTGGAGCCATCGTGGGATCCATGGAAAGGTAAGGATGAGGTTGCTTTATTATTTTTCTTTTATTGAAGGAGATCGTTGGCTTCAGCTGGAATGGGCGTGACGGTAAGTATGGTTTAATTTAGAACAATAAAGAATTGTGTCTTTATTTCAATTAAAGGACTTTTTTCTGGGTGTTTGTGTTTTTTTTAAATACTTTACTAGAAATTCATGGCGGTCATGTCTAATATTGGCGTGACCCCATGAATTTCGGGCTTAGGGCCAGCTGATAATGCCAAGCTGGCCTTAACCCCTTTATTACCCAGTGAGCCACCGCACCAGGGCCCTGGATGAGTTGGGTACAGCGCCAGAAGATGGCGCTTCTATGAACGCGCCATTTTCCGGGGCGGCTGCGGACTGCAATTTGCAGCAGGTGGGGCCCAGAAAGCTTGGGCCTCCCTGCGCTGCAGATTCCAGCCCCCAGCTGCCTAGTTGTACCTGGCTGGACACAAAAATAGGGTGAAGCCCCACGTATTTTTTTTTTAATTATTTCATGAAATTCATGAAATAATTAAGAAAAAAAGGGCTTCCCTATATTGTTGTGTCCGGCTAGGTACAAATAGGCAGCTGGTGGTTGGGGGCAGCCCGTTCCTGCTTGCTGTACCTGACTGGACACAAATATAGGGCGAAGCCCCACATAAATTTTTTTTAATTGTTTCATGAATTTCCTGGAATAATTAAAAAAAAATTGACGTGGGGCTTTGCACTATATTTGTGTCCAGCCAGGTACAGCAGGCAGGAACGGGCTGCCCCCAACCACCAGCTGCCTATTTGTACCTGGATGGACACAACAATATAGGGAAGCCATTTTTTTCTTAATTATTCCATGAATTTCATGAAATAATTAAAAAAAAAAAAAACGTGGAGCTTCTCCCTATTTTTGTGCCCAGCCAGGTACAACTAGGCAGCTGGGGGATGGAATCTGCAGCGCAGGGAGGCCCGAGCTTTCTGCCCCCCCCCGCTGAAATTTGCAGTCCGCAGCCGCCCCAGAAAATGGCGCGTTCATAGAAGCTGGATGCTGTACCTGGCTGGCATACAAAAATATGGCGAAGCCCACGTCAAAAGTTTTGGGAAAAATTAATTAAAAAATAAATAATAATTTAGGGACTGCATCTTTATTAACTCCTCAAATGTCATTTAGTGTTAAAATAAAGGATTTATTTAAAAAAAAAATGGCGTGGGATCCCCCATAATTTTAGTCTCTAGCGGAGGTTAAGCAGACGGCTGGGGCAGATGTTTGAAGCCTGGGAAGGGGGTAAAACCCACGGAGCTTCCCAGGCTACTAATATCAGCCCCCAGCTGAATACCTAGCCTTTACTAGCTATTAAAATGGGGGACCCCCCCAAAAAAAATGGCGTGGGGTCCCCCCTATTTTAATAGCTAGCAAAGGCTAGGCAGACAGCTGGGGGCTGATATTAATAGCCCAGGAAGGGTGCCATGAATAATGGCCCCCTCCCAGGCTAGAAACACCAGCCGTCAGCCGCCCCAGAAATGGCGCATCCATAGGATGCGCCAATTCTAGCACTTAGCCTCGGTCTTCCACGCTGCCCTGGTGCGGTGGCAGGGGATAATAGTGGTGGGGTTCATGTCAGCGCCAGCTGACATGAAGCCAAGGTTAGTAATGATGGGCGTCTATAAGACACCCCCATTACTAACCTACAAAGTGTTAAAAAGAAAAAACACACTACACCCAGAAAAAAATAATTTATTTGAAATAAAACAGACCATTTTATTTAATTCTTAGCTTACTAAAAATAATAGTTACCTGTCCACGTTCCTGCGCTGATCTCCCATGCACAGCTGTCACATCTGGAGATGGTGACAGCTGTGCATGGCTGCTGTAAGCTCACGCTGCCGGGAACACGTCCGCTCCCGGCAGCGGGAGCCCCTGACTGAGGTCACCGGAGTGCATTCAGTCAGCGCAGCTCCGGAGACCTCCTTTACGGCACTGCTGTACCGTGGGAATTTCTCACGATACAGCAGGGCCGTAAAGGAGCTAACCGGATCAGCGCTGCCTGAACTCCGGTGAACCCTTACGGCCCCGTCATTCTAGCGGCGGCAGCGGTTCAGAGCGGTCACATTCTATGTGGCTGCTCTGAACTGGAGATCTTCGTGGGACACTCGTGGACTACTACGGAGGGTAAGGATAAGGTTGTGGTTTATTATTTTATATTTTATTACAGGAGATCGATGGCTTCGGGGAATTAGGTGTCTAGGTGAGTATAGGTGTAGTTTTTTATTTTTTACTTTATTTTAAGTGGCGATCGGCGGGGACAGGTAATGTATGAACTAATTTATTGTAGGTAACCACTGGCCACCAATGAAGTGTATTTAAAATTTATTGGGGCACAGTAGGGCAATTTAAATAGCAGGATCAGGCTGATGGGAACTACTGCTCCCATCGAGCTGATCCTGCTGGCACGAGTGGACGGGGGACAGACATAGGCCGATGGGAGTAGTAGTGTCACATCGGCCTATGTCTGCCTGCACGCACAGACACCGCGCACACCCGCACAAACATCGCACAGACACCCCGCACACATACGCAGACATCGCACACACACCCCGCACACACACGCACAGACACCCGCACACACACGCACAGACACCCGCATACACACTAATCATGACCGGTCTGATGGTCTGGGAGGTGAGGCTGACCTGTGCGGCCGTGAGAAAGTTCATATGAGTTCATGCAGTCAAGCATGAACTCACATGAACCCTCTGAGGGCACCGCGGCTACTTCAAATGAACAGCTGATCGGCATCAGCTGATACCTCAGCTGTTCATTTGAAATAACCGGCGGGAAAGCGCAGCACAGAACGGGAAAGCCGGCGGTGAAGTCTTTTCACTGCCGGCTTCCCCGCCCGGGTCCTTCGCTCCTTGGTGCTGCGCTCCCCGCCCAGTCCTAACTTACGATCGGGATGGGAGGTGGCGAGGGGAGCGGAGGATCGGGGTGGGAGGCTGCGGGGAAGCAGTATGGGGCTGTGTGATTGTTTAAAAGCCGGCGGCTTTTTACCGCGCGCCGGCTTTTAAACAATCAGGAGAATTCTTCCCCGCTGGGATGGCATTCTGATGACAAGCTGGATCGCAGCTGAGCGCTGCCATCCAGCTTGTCATCCTTCACAGACACTGCAGAGCGCAGGCATTATAGGAACTTCTGATTCCGGTATTCGATATTGTAAAAGTATCGGAATTAAGTATCGGAATTCCGATACCGCGAATATCGGCCGATACCCGATATTTCAGTATCGGAATGCTCAACACTAATTATAAGCTGACATCAACCCCAGCCCTATTACCCCACTGCCACCGCTACAGGGCAGTGGGAAGAGCGAGGCTAAGTGCCAGAATTGGCGCATCCTATGGATGTGCCATTTCTTGGGCGGCTGACGGCTGGTGTTTCTAGCCTGGGAGGGGGCCAATATTCATGGCTCCCTTCCTGGGCTATTAATATCAGCCCCCAGCTGTCTGCCTAGCCTTTGCTAGCTATTAAAATAGGGGGGACCCCACGTCATTTTTTGGGGGGGGTCCCCCATTTTAATAGCTAGTAAGGGCTAGGTATTCAGCTGGGGGCTGATATTAGTAGCCTGGGAAGCTCCGTGGGTATTACCCCCTTCCCAGGCTTCAAACATCTGCCCCAGCTGTCTGCTTAACCTCCGCTAGAGACTAAAATTAAGGGGAACCCCACGCCAATTTTTTTTTAAATAAATCCTTTATTTTAACACTAAATGACAAGTACAGTAATCAACACTGTCACTGTACTTCTTATATATGTGACTGACATGTTTCTATCTATCTAATCTATGTGTGATCCTCTATTCTATCTATTCTAAATTGTCGGGTACCCTGCTGAATTGCCGGCCGGCTTTCTTAAAGAGACGGTGCATGAAAACACTATTATTTTTTTAAATAAATCCTTTACATTAAATGACAAGTACAGTAATCAACACTATCACTGTACTTCATATATATGTGACTGACATGTTTCTATCTATCTAATCTATGTGTGATTCTCTATTCCTTCTATTATAAATTGTCGGGTGCAGATGCTGAATTGCCGGCCGGCTTTTTTAAAGAGACGGTGCATGAAAACACTATTATTTTTTTAAATAAATCCTTTACACTAAATGAAAAGTACAGTAAGCAACACTGTCCCTGTACTTCATATATATGTGACTGACATGTTTCTATCTATCTAATCTATGTGTGATTCTCTATTCTTTCTGTTGTAAATTGTCGGGTACCGGTGTATGCCGCTGATGAATTGCCGGCTTTTCGCATAATACATTCTACATTATTCTTAGTTGTTTTACTTCATGTAGAATTAACCTACAAGGAAAGAAAGGGTTTATTTTCATTCCGATATTAGTGTCCCATTGACTTGCATTGGTTTCCGGTATCGGAATCGGCGATATCCGATACTTTTTGAGTATCGGTCCGATCCAATCCGATACGATATTTCCTGATATCGGAAGGTATCGCTCAACACTATCACTGACATTTCCCCTATCTGAAAGTCTGATAAACGCCGGAAAAATGACTAAGTCCAAAAAAAAAATATTTTCAACTTTTTACAATTTTGCCCCCGTGGGATATATATTCTACCCACACACATTTGGAACTCTCCTGGGGTACCCTCACACATATTATTCCCTCATTTAGTGGATATTTTCACAAAAAAGTTAAATTTTCCAAATATCCAGAAAATTGGCTGAAAACGACTAAATATCAAGGACTCATTGGGCGAATTGCTCTGGAACTGAAATCGGAACTCTCACTGACATTTCCCCAATCCAAGTCTGATAAGCGCCGCAAAAATGACTAAGTCCAAAAAAAAAATGTTTTCAACTTTTTTAAATTTTACCCCCTGTCTGATATATATTCTACCCACACACATTTGGAACTCTCCTGGGGTACCCTCACACATATTATTCCCTCATTTAGTGGATATTTTCACAAAAAAGTAAAATTTGAAAAAATCCAGAAAATTGGCTGAAAACGACTAAATATGAAGGACTCATTGGGCGAATCGCTCTGGAACTGAAATCGGAACGCTCACTGACATTTCCCCTATCTGAAAGTCTGATAAACGCTGGAAAAATGCCAAAGTCCAAAAAAAATTTTTTTTCACTTTTTTTCAATTTTACCCCGTGGGATATATATTCTACCCACACACATTTGGAACTCTCCTGGGGTACCCTCACACATATTATTCCCTCATTTAGTGGATGTTTTCACAAAAAAGTGAAATTTTCAAAAATCCAAATTATTGTCTGAAAACGACTATCAAGGACTCATGGGGCGAATCGCTCTGGAACTGAAATCGGAATGCTCACTGACATTTTCCCTATCTGAAAGTCTGATAAACGCCGGAAAAATGACTAAGTCCAAAAAAAAATTTTTTCAACTTTTTACAATTTTACCCCCGTGGGATATATATTCTACCCACACACATTTGGAACTCTCCTGGGGTACCCTCACACATATTATTCCCTCATTTAGTGGATATTTTCACAAAAAAGTGATATTTTCAAAAATCCAGAAAATTGGCTGAAAATGACTAAATATCAAGGGCTCATTGGGTGAATCACTCTGGAACTGAAATCGGAACGCTCACTGACATTTCCCCTATCTGAAAGTCTGATAAACGCCGGAAAAATGACTAAGTCCAAAAAAATTTTTTTTTCAATTATACCCCCATGGGATATATATTCTACCCACACACATTTGGAACTCTCCTGGGGTACCCTCACACATATTATTCCCTAATTAAGTGGATATTTTCACAAAAAAGTGAAATTTTCAAAAATCCAGAAAATTGGCTGAAAACGACTAAATATCAAGGGCTCATTGGGCGAATCGCACTGTAACTGAAATTGGAACGCTCACTGACATTTCCCCAATCCGAAAGTCTGATAAATGCCGGAAAAATGACTAAGTCCAAAAAAATAATTTTTTCAACCTTTTTAAATTTTACCCCCGTGGGATATATATTCTACCCACACACATTTGGAACTCTCCTGGGGTACCCTCACACATATTCCCTCAATTAGTGGATATTTTCACAAAAAAGTAAAATTTTCCAAAAATCCAGAAAATTGCCTGAAAACGACTAAATATCAAGGACTCATTGGGCGAATCGCTCTGGAACTGAAATCGGAACGCTCACTCCCTAGCTCACTCACTATCTGAAAGTTTGATAAACGCCGGAAAAATGACAAAGTCCAAAAAAAAATTTATTTCAACTTTTTTCAATTTTACCCCCCGTCTGATATATATTCTACCCACACATATTTGGAACTCTCCTGGGGCACCCTCACAGATATTATTCAATCATTTAGTGGATATTTTCACAAAAAAGTGAAATTTTCAAAAATCCAGAAAATTGGCTGAAAACGACTAAATATCAAGGGCTCATTGGGCGAATCGCACTGTAACTGAAATCGGAACGCTCACTGACATTTCCCCAATCTGAAAGACTGATAAACGACGGAAAAATGACTACGTCCAAAAAAATAATTTTTTTAACTTTTTTAAATTTTATCCCCGTGGGATATATATTCTACCCACACACATTTGGAACTCTCCTGGGGTACCCTCACACATATTATTCCCTCATTTAGTGGATATTTTCACAAAAAAGTGAAATTTTCAAAAATCCAGAAAATTGGCTGAAAATGACTAAATGTCAAGGACTCATTGGTCGAATTGCTCTGGAACTGAAATTGGAATGCTCACTGAAATTTGCCCTATCTGAAAGTCTGATAAACGCCGGAAAAATGACTAAATCCAAAAAAAAAATGTTTTCAACTTTTTTCAATTTTATCCCCGTGGGATATATATTCTACCCACACACATTTGGAACTCTCCTGGGGTACCCTCACACATATTATTCCCTCATTTAGTGGATATTTTCACAAAAAAGTGAAATTTTCAAAAATCCAGAAAATTGGCTGAAAACGACTAAATATCAAGAACTCATTGGGCGAATCGCTCTGGAACTGAAATCGGAACGTTCACTACCTAGCTCACTCCCTATCTGAAAGTCTGATAAATGCCGGAAAAAATGCCTAAGTCCAAAAAAATTTTTTTTTCAACTTTTTTCAATTTTACCGCCGTGGGATATATATTCTACCCACACACATTTGGAACTCTCCTGGGGTACCCTCACACATATTATTCCCTCATTTAGTGGATATTTTCACAAAAAAAGTAAAATTTGCAAAAATCCAGAAAATTGGCTGAAAACGACTAAATATCAAGGACTCATTGGGCGAATCGCTCTGGAACTGAAATCGGAATGCTCACTGACATTTCCCCTATCTGAAAGTCTGATAAACGCCGGAAAAATGACAAAGTCAAAAAAAAAATTTTTTTTCAACTTTTTTCAATTTTACCCCGTGGGATATATATTCTACCTACACACATTTGGAACTCTCCTGGGGTACCCTCACACATATTATTCCCTCATTTAGTGGATGTTTTCACAAAAAAGTGAAATTTTCAAAAATCCAAATTATTGGCTGAAAACGACTAAATATCAAGGACTCATGGGGCGAATCGCTCTGGAACTGAAATCGGAATACTCACTGACATTTTCCCTATCTGAAAGTCTGATAAACGCCGGAAAAATGACTAATTTCAAAAAAAAATTTTTTCAACTTTTTACAATTTTACCCCCGTGGGATATATATTCTACCCACACACATTTGGAACTCTCCTGGGGTACCCTCACACATATTATTCCCTCATTTAGTGGATATTTTCACAAAAAAGTTCAATTTTCAAAAATCCAGAAAATTGGCTGAAAACGACTAAATATCAAGGACTCATTAGGCGAATCGCTCTGGAACTGAAATCGGAATGCTCACTGACATTTCCCCTATCTGAAAGTCTGATAAACACCGGAAAACTGACTAAGTCCAAAAAAAAATGTTTTCAACTTTTTTCAATTTTAATCTTGTTTGATATATATTCTACCCACACAGATTTGGAACTCTCCTGGGATACCCTCACACATATTATTCCCTCATTTAGTGGATATTTTCACAAAAAAGTGAAATTTTCAAAAATCCTGAAAATTGGCCGAAAATGACTAAATATCAAGGACTCATTGGGCGAATCGCTCTGGAACTGAAATTGGAACGCTCACTGACATTTCCCCTATCTGAAAGTCTGATAAACGTCCGAAAAATGACTAAGTCCAAAAAAATAATTTTTTCAACTTTTTTAAATTTTACCCCCGTGGGATATATATTCTACCCACACACATTTGGAACTCTCCTGGGGTACCCTCACACATATTATTCCCTCATTTAGTGGATATTTTCACAAAAAAGTGAAATTTTCAAAAATCCAGAAAATTGGCTGAAAATGACTAAATGTCAAGGACTCATTGGGCGAATCGCTCTGGAACTGAAATTGGAATGCTCACTGAAATGTGCCCTATCTGAAAGTCTGATAAACGCCGGAAAAATGACTAAGTCCAAAAAAAAAATTTTTCAACTGTTTTCAATTTTACCCCCGTGGGATATATATTCTACCCACATACATTTGGAACTCTCCTGGGGTACCCTCACACATATTATTCCCTCATTTAGTGGATATTTTCATAAAAAAGTAAAATTTTCAAAAATCCAGGAAATTGGCTGAAAACAACTAAATATCAAGAACTCATTGGGCGAATCGCTCTGGAACTGAAATCAGAACGCTCACTACCTAGCTCACTCCCTATCTGAAAGTCTGATAAATGCCGGAAAAATGCCTAAGTCCAAAAAAAAATTTTTTTCAACTTTTTTCAATTTTACACCGTGAGATATATATTCTACCCACACACATTTGGAACTCCCCTGGGGTACCCTCACACATATTATTCCCTCATTTAGTGGATATTTTCACAAAAAAGTGAAATTTTCAAAAATCCAGAAAATTGGCTGAAAACGACTAAATATCAAGGACTCATTGGGCGAATCACTCTGGAACTGAAATTGGAATGCTGACTGACATTTGCCCTATCTGAAAGTCTGATAAACGCCAGAAAAATGACTAAATCCAAAAAAAAAATGTTTTCAACTTTTTTCAATTTTACCCCCGTGGGATATATATCCTACCCACACACATTTGGAACTCTCCTGGGGTACCCTCACACATATTATTCCCTCATTTAGTGGATATTTTCACAAAAAAGTGAAATTTTCAAAAATTCAGAAAATTGTCTGAAAACGACTAAATATCAAGGACTCATTGGGCGAATCGCTCTGGAACTGAAATCGGAACGCTCACTGACATTTCCCCTATCTGAAAGTCTGATAAACTTCGGAAAAATGACTAAGTCCAAAAAAAAAATTTTTCAACTGTTTTCAATTTTACCCCCGTGGGATATATATTCTACCCACACACATTTGGAACTCTCCTGGGGTACCCTCACACATATTATTCCCTCATTTAGTGGATATTTTCACAAAAAAGTGAAATTTTCAAAAATCCAGAAAATTGGCTGAAAACGACTAAATATCAAGGACTCATTGGGCGAATCGCTCTGGAACTGAAATCGGAATGCTCACTGACATTTGCCCTATCTGAAAGTCTGATAAACGCCGGAAAAATGACTAAATCCCCCAAAAAAATGTTTTCAACTTTTTTCAATTTTACCCCCGTGGGATATATATTCTACCCACACACATTTGGAACTCTCCTGGGGCACCCTCACACATATTTTTCCCTCATTAAGTGGATATTTTCACAAAAAAGTGAAATTTTCAAAAATCAAAAAAATTGGCTGAAAACGACGAAATATCAAGGACTCATTGGGCGAATCGCTCTGGAACTGAAATCGGAACGCTCACTGACAATTCCCCTATCTGAAAGTCTGATAAACGCCGGAAAAATGACTAAGTCCAAATAAAAATTGTTTTCAACTTTTTTCAATTTTACCCCTGTGGGATATACATTCTACCCACACACATTTGGAACTCCCCTGGGATACCCTCACACATATTATTCCCTCATTTAGTGGATATTTTCACAAAAAAGTGAAATTTTCAAAAATCCAAAATATTGGCTGAAAACGACTAAATATCAAGGACTCATTGGGCGAATCGCTCTGGAACTGAAATCGGAACACTCACTGACATTTCCCCTATCTGAAAGTCTGATAAACGCCGGAAAAATGACTAAGTCCAAAAAAAAATGTTTTCAACTATTTTCAATTTTACCCCCGTGGGATATATATTCTACCCACACACATTTGGAACTCTCCTGGGGTACCCTCACACATGTTTTTCTCTCATTTAGTGGATATGTTCACAAAAAAGTGAAATTTTCAAAAATCCAGAAAATTGGCTGAAAACGACTAAATATCAAGGACTCATTGGGCGAATCGCTCTGGAACTGAAATCGGAATGCTCACTGACATTTCCCCTATGTGAAAGTCTGACAAACGCCGGAAAAATGACTAAGTCAAAAAAAAATATTTTTTCAACTTTTTTCAATTTTAATCCTGTGGGATATATATCCTACCCACACATATTTGGAAGTCTCCTGGGGTATCCTCACACATATTATTCCCTCATTTAGTGGATATTTTCACAAAAAAAGTGAAATTTTCAAAAATCCAGAAAATTGGCTGAAAATGTCTGAATATCAAGGACTCATTGGGTGAATCGCTCTGGAACTCAAATCAGAACGCTCACTGACATTTCCCCTATCTAAAAGTCTGATGAACGCCCGAAAAATGACGAAGTCCAAAAAAAATATTTTTTCAACTTTTTTCAATTTTAATCCTGTGGGATATATATCCTACCCACACATATTTGGAAGTCTCCTGGGGTATCCTCACACATATTATTCCCTCATTTAGTGGATATTTTCACAAAAAAAGTGAAATTTTCAAAAATCCAGAAAATTGCCTGAAAACGACTAAATATCAAGGACTCATTGGGCGAATCGCTCTGGAACTGAAATCAGAACACTCACTCCCTAGCTCACTCTATATCTGAAAGTCTGATAAACACCGGAAAAATGACTAAGTCCAAAAAAAATTTTTTATGAATTTTAATCCTGTGGGATATATATTCTACCCACACATATTTGGAAGTCTCCTCGGGTATCCTCACACATGTTTTTCTCTCATTTAGTGGATATGTTCACAAAAAAGTGAAATTTTCAAAAATCCAAAATATTGGCTGAAACCGACTAAATATCAAGGACTCATTGGGCGAATCGCTCTGGAACTGAAATTGGAACGCTAAATGACATTTCCCCTATCTGAAAGTCTGATAAACTTCGGAAAAATGACTAAGTCCAAAAAAAAAATTTTTCAACTGTTTTCAATTTTACCCCCGTGGGATATATATTCTACCCACACACATTTGGAACTCTCCTGGGGTACCCTCACACATATTATTCCCTCATTTAGTGGATATTTTCACAAAAAAGTGAAATTTTCAAAAATCCAGAAAATTGGCTGAAAACGACTAAATATCAAGGACTCATTGGGCGAATCGCTCTGGAACTGAAATCGGAATGCTCACTGACATTTGCCCTATCTGAAAGTCTGATAAACGCCGGAAAAATGACTAAATCCCCCAAAAAAATGTTTTCAACTTTTTTCAATTTTACCCCCGTGGGATATATATTCTACCCACACACATTTGGAACTCTCCTGGGGCACCCTCACACATATTTTTCCCTCATTAAGTGGATATTTTCACAAAAAAGTGAAATTTTCAAAAATCCAAAAAATTTGGCTGAAAACGACGAAATATCAAGGACTCATTGGGCGAATCGCTCTGGAACTGAAATCGGAACGCTCACTGACAATTCCCCTATCTGAAAGTCTGATAAACGCCGGAAAAATGACTAAATCCAAAAAAAAAATGTTTTCAACTTTTTCAATTTTACCCCCGTGGGATATATATTCTACCCACACACATTTGGAACTCTCCTGGGGTACCCTCACACATATTATTCCCTCATTTAGTGGATATTTTCACAAAAAAGTGAAATTTTCAAAAATCCCAAAAATTGGCTGAAAACGACTAAATATCAAGGACTCATTGGGCGAATCGCTCTGGAACTGAAATCAGAACGCTCACTCCCTAGCTCACTCCCTATCTGAAAGTCTGATAAACGCCGGAAAAATGACTAAGTCCAAATAAAAATTGTTTTCAGCTTTTTTCAATTTTACCCCCGTGGAATATATATTCTACCCACACACATTTGGAACTCTCCTGGGGTACCCTCACACATATTATTCCCTCATTTAGTGGATATTTTCACAAAAAAGTGAAATTTTCAAAAATCACAAAAATTGGCTGAAAAAGACTAAATAACAAGGACTCATTGGGCGAAGCGCTCTGGAACTGAAATCGGAACGCTCACTGACATTTCCCCTATCTGAAAGTCTGATAAACGCCGGAAATATGACTAAGTCCAAAAAAAAAATGTTTTCAACTTTTTTCAATTTTACCCCCGTGGGATATATATTCTACCCACACACATTTGGAACTCTCCTGGGGTACCCTCACACATGTTTTTCTCTCATTTAGTGGATATGTTCACAAAAAAGTGAAATTTTCAAAAATCCAGAAAATTGGCTGAAAACGACTAAATATCAAGGACTCATTGGGCGAATCGCTCTGGAACTGAAATCGGAATGCTCACTGACATTTCCCCTATGTGAAAGTCTGACAAACGCCGGAAAAATGACTAAGTCAAAAAAAAATATTTTTTCAACTTTTTTCAATTTTAATCCTGTGGGATATATATCCTACCCACACATATTTGGAAGTCTCCTGGGGTATCCTCACACATATTATTCCCTCATTTAGTGGATATTTTCACAAAAAAAGTGAAATTTTCAAAAATCCAGAAAATTGGCTGAAAATGTCTAAATATCAAGGACTCATTGGGTGAATCGCTCTGGAACTGAAATCACAATGCTCACTGACATTTCCCCTATCTGAAAGTCGGATAAACACCGGAAAAATGACTAAGTCCAAAAAATATTTTTTATCAATTTTAATCCTGTGGGATATATATTCTACCCACACATATTTGGAAGTCTCCTCGGGTATCCTCACACATATTATTCCCTCATTTAGTGGATATTTTCACAAAAAAGTAAAATTTTAAAAAATCCAGAAAATTGGCTGAAAATGACTAAATATCAAGGACTCATTGGGCGAATCGCTCTGGAACTGAAATCGGAATGCTCACTGACATTTCCCTTATCTGAAAGTCTGATAAACGCCCGAAAAATGACTAAGTCCAAAAAAAAAATGTTTTCAACTTTTTTCAATTTTACCCCCGTGGGATATATATTCTACCCACACACATTTGGAACTCTCCTGAGGTACCCTCACACATGTTTTTCTCTCATTTAGTGGATATGTTCACAAAAAAGTGAAATTTTCAAAAATCCAAAATATTGGCTGAAACCGACTAAATATCAAGGACTCATTGGGCGAATCGCTCTGGAACTGGAATCGGAACGCTCACTGACATTTCCCCTATCTGAAAGTCTGATAAACGCCGGAAAAATGACTAACTCCAGAAAAAAAAAATTTTCAACTTTTTTCACTTTTAATCCTGTGGGATATATATCCTACCCACACATATTTGGAAGTCTCCTGGGGTATCCTCACACATATTATTCCCTCATTTAGTGGATATTTTCATAAAAAAGTAAAATTTTCAAAAATCTAGGAAATTGGCTGAAAACAACTAAATATCAAGGACTCATTGGGCGAATCACTCTGGAACTGAAATCGGAACGCTAAATGACATTTCCCCTATCTGAAAGTCTAATAAATGGCAAAAAAATGACTAAGTCCAAAAAAAATTTTTTTCAACTTTTTTCAATTTTACCCCCCGTGGGATATATATTCTACCCACACACATTTGGAACTCTCCTGGGGTACGCTCACACATATTATTCCCTCATTAAGTGGATATTTTCACAAAAAAGTGAAATTTTCAAAAATCCAGAAAATTGGCTGAAAACGACGAAATATCAAGGACTCATTGGGCGAATCGCTCTGGAACTGAAATCAGAACGCTCACTCCCTAGCTCACTCCCTATCTGAAAGTCTCATAAACGCCGGAAAAATGACTAAGTCCAAAAAAAAAATGTTTTCAACTTTTTTCAATTTTACCCCCGTGAGATATATATTCTACCCACACACATTTGGAACTCTCCTGGGGTACCCTCACACATATTTTTCTCTCATTTAGTGGATATGTTCACAAAAAAGTAAAATTTTCAAAAATCCAAAATATTGGCTGAAAACGACTAAATATCAAGGACTCATTGGGCGAATCGCTCTGGAACTGGAATCGGAATGCTCACTGACATTTCCCCTATCTGAAAGTCTGATAAACGCCGGAAAGATGACTAACTCCAGAAAAAAAAATTTTTCAACTTTTTTCAATTTTAATCCTGTGGGATATATATCCTACCAACACATATTTGGAAGTCTCCTGGGGTATCCTCACACATATTATTCCCTCATTCAGTGGATATTTTCATAAAAAAGTAAAATTTTCAAAAATCCAGGAAATTGGCTGAAAACAACTAAATATCAAAGACTCATTGGGCGCATCGCTCTGGAACTGAAATCGGAACGCTAAATGACATTTCCCCTATCTGAAAGTCTAATAAATGCTGGAAAAATGACTAAGTCCAAAAAAAATTTTTTTTCAACTTTTTTCAATTTTACCCCAGTGGGATATATATTCTACCCACACACATTTGGAACTCTCCTGGGGTACCCTCACACATATTATTCCCTCATTAAGTGGATATTTTCACAAAACAGTGAAATTTTCAAAAATCCAGAAAATTGGCTGAAAACGACGAAAGATCAAGGACTCATTGGGCGAATCGCTCTGGAACTGAAATCAGAACGCTCACTCCCTATCTCACTCCCTATCTGAAAGTCTGATAAACGCCGGAAAAATGACAGTCAAAAAAATATATTTTTTCAACTTTTTTCAATTTTAATCCTGTGGGATATATATCCTACCCACACATATTTGGAAGTCTCCTGGGGTATCCTCACACATATTATTCCCTCATTTAGTGGATATTTTCACAAAAAAAGTGAAATTTTCAAAAATCCAGAAAATTGGCTGAAAATGTCTAAATATCAAGGACTCATTGGGCGAATCGCTCTGGAACTGAAATCAGAACGCTCACTCCCTAGCTCACTCCCTATCTGAAAGTCTGATAAACGCCGGAAAAATGACAGTCAAAAAAATATATTTTTTCAACTTTTTTCAATTTTAATCCTGTGGGATATATATCCTACCCACACATATTTGGAAGTCTCCTGGGGTATCCTCACACATATTATTCCCTCATTTAGTGGATATTTTCACAAAAAAAGTGAAATTTTCAAAAATCCAGGAAATTGGCTGAAAACAACTAAATATCAAGGACTCATTGGGCGAATCGCTCTGGAACTGAAATCGGAACGCTCACTGACAATTCCCCTATCTGAAAGTCTGATAAACGCCGGAAAAATGACTGTCCAAAAAAAAAAATGTTTTCAACTTTTTTCAATTTTACCAACGTGGGATATATATTCTACCCACACACATTTGGAACTCTCCTGGGGTACCCTCACACATATTATTCCCTCATTTAGTGGATATTTTCATAAAAAAGTGAAATTTTGAAAAATTCAAAATATTGGCTGAAAACGACTAAATATCAAGGACTCATTGGGCGCATCACTCTGGAACTGAAATTGGAACTCTCACTGACATTTGCCCTATCTGAAAGTCTGATAAATGCCGGAAAAATGACTAACTCCAGAAAAAAAAAATTTTCAACTTTTTTCAATTTTAATCCTGTGGGATATATATCCTACCCACACATATTTGGAAGTCTCCTGGGGTATCCTCACACATATTATTCCCACATTAAGTGGATATTTTCACAAAAAAGTGAAATTTTCAAAAATCCAAAATATTGGCTGAAAACGACTAAATATCAAGGACTCATTGGGCGCAACACTCTGGAACTGAAATTGGAATGCTCACTGACATTTCCCCTATCTGAAAGTCTGATAAACGCCGGAAAAATGACTGTCCAAAAAAAAAATGTTTTCAACTTTTTTCAATTTTACCAACGTGGGATATATAATCTACCCACACACATTTGGAACTCTCCTGGGGTACCCTCACACATATTATTCCCTCATTTAGTGGATATTTTCACAAAAAAGTGAAATTTTCAAAAATCCAGAAAATTGGCTGAAAACGACGAAATATTAAGGACTCATTGGGCGAATCACTCTGGAACTGAAATTGGAATGCTCACTGACATTTGCCCTATCTGAAAGTCTGATAAACGCCGGAAAAATGACTAAATCCAAAAAAAAAAGTTTTCAACTTTTTTCAATTTTACCCCTATGGGATATATATTCTACCCACACACATTTGGAACTCTCCTGGGGTACCCTCACACATATTATTCCCTCATTTAGTGGATATTTTCATAAAAAAGTGAAATTTTCAAAAATCCAAAAAATTGGCTGAAAACGACTAAATATCAAGGACTCATTGGGCGAATCGCTCTGGAACTGAAATCGGAACGCTCACTGACATTTGCCCTATCTGAAAGTCTGATAAACGCCGGAAAAATGACTAAATCCCCAAAAAAAATGTTTTCAACTTTTTTCAATTTTACCCCCGTGGGATATATATTCTACCCACACACATTTGGAACTCTCCTGGGGTACCCTCACACACATTATTCCCTCATTTAGTGGATATTTTCGCAAAAAAGTGAAATTTTCAAAAATCCCAAAAATTGGCTGAAAAAGACTAAATAACAAGGACTCATTGGGCGAATCACTCTGGAACTGAAATCGGAACGCTCACTGACATTTCCCCTATCTGAAAGTCTGATAAACGCCGGAAAAATGACTGTCCAAAAAAACAATGTTTTCAACTTTTTTCAATTTTACCAACGTGGGATATATAATCTACCCACACACATTTGGAACTCTCCTGGGGTACCCTCACACATATTATTCCCTCATTTAGTGGATATTTTCACAAAAAAGTGAAATTTTCAAAAATCCAAAAAATTGGCTGAAAACGACTAAATATCAAGGACTCATTGGGCGAATCGCTCTGGAACTGAAATTGGAACACTCACTGACATTTGCCCTATCTGAAAGTCTGATAAACGCCGGAAAAATGACTAAGTCCCAAAAAAAAAATGTTTTCAACTTTTTTCAATTTTACCCCTGTGGGATATATATTCTACCCACACACATTTGGAACTCTCCTGGGGTATACTCACACATATTATTCCCTCATTTAGTGGATATTTTCACAAAAAAGTGAAATTTTCAAAAGTCCAGAAAATTGGCTGAAAACGACTAAATATCAAGGACTCATTGGGCGAATCGCTCTGGAACTGAAATTGGAAAGCTCAATGACATTTGCCCTGTTTGAAAGTCTGAAAAACGACTGGAAAATGACTAAGTCCAAAAAAAAAATGTTTTCAACTTTTTTCAATTTTACCCCCGTGGGATATATATTCTACCCACACACATTTGGAACTCTCCTGGGGTATACTCACACATATTATTCCCTAATTTAGTGGATATTTTCACAAAAAAGTGAAATTTTCAAAAATCCAAAATATTGGCTGAAAAAGACTAAATATCAAGGACTCATTGGGCGAATCGCTCTGGAACTGAAATTGGAATGCTCTTACATTTGCCCTATCTGAAAGTCTGATAAACGCCGGAAAAATGACTAAGTCCCAAAAAAAAAATGTTTTCAACATTTTTCAATTTTACCCCAGTGGGATATATATTCTACCCACACACATTTGGAACTCTCCTGGGATACCCTCATACATATTATTCTCTCATTTAGTGGATATTTTCACAAAAAAGTGAAATTTTCAAAAATCCAAAATATTGGCTGAAAATGACTAAATATCAAGGACTCATTGGGCGAATCGCTCTGGAACTGAAATCGGAACGCTCACTGACATTTCCCCTATCTGAAAGTATGATAAACGCCGGAAAAATGACTAAGTCCAAAAAAAAAAATGTTTTCAACTTTTTTCAATTTTACCCCCGTGGGATATATATTCTACCCACACACATTTGGAACTCTCCTGGGGTACCATCACACATATTATTCCCTCATTTAGTGGATATTTTCACAAAAAAGTGAAATTTTCAAAAATCCAGGAAATTGGCTGAAAACGACTAAATATCAAAGACTCATTGGGCGAATCGCTCTGGAACTGAAATTGGAACGCTCAATGACATTTGCCCTGATTGAAAGTCTGATAACCGCCGGAAAAATGACTAAGTCTAAAAAAAAAGAGTTTTCAACTTTTTTCAATTTTACCCCCGTGGGATATATATTCTACCCACACACATTTGGAACTCTCCTGGGGTACCCTCACGCATATTATTCCCTCATTTAGTGGATATTTTCACAAAAAAGTGAAATTTTCAAAAATCCAGAAAATTGGCTGAAAACGACGAAATATCAAAGACTCATTGGGCGAATCGCTCTGGAACTGAAATCGGAGCGCTCACTGACATTTCCCTTATCTGAAAGTCTGATAAATGCCGGAAAAATGACTAAGTCCCAAAAAAAAAATGTTTTCAACTTTTTTCAATTTTACCCCCGTGGGATATATATTCTACCCACACACATTTGGAACTATCCTAGGGTACCCTCACACATATTATTCCCTCATTTAGTGGATATTTTCACAAAAAAGTGAAATTTTCAAAAATCCAGAAAATTGTCTGAAAACGACTAAATATCAAAGACTCATTGGACGAATCGCTCTGGAACTGAAATTGCAACGCTCACTGGCATTTGCCCTATCTGAAAGTCGGATAAACGCCGGAAAAATGACTATGTCCAAAAAAAAAAAATGTTTTCAACTTTTTTCAATTTTACCCCCGTGGGATATATCTTCTACCCACACACATTTGGAACTCTCCTGGGGTACACTCACACATATTATTCCCTCATTTAGTGGATATTTTCACAAAAAAGTGAAATTTTCAAAAATCCAAAATATTGGCTGAAAACGACTAAATATCAAGGTATCATTGGGCGAATCGCTCTGGAACTGAAATCGGAGCACTCACTGACATTTCCCCTATCTGAAAGTCTGATAAACGCCGGAAAAATGAGTAAGTCCAAAAAAAAATTTTTCAACTTTTTTCAATTTTACCCCCGTGGGATATATATTCTACCCACACACATTTGGAACTCTCCTGGGGTACCCTCACACATATTATTCCCTCATTTAGTGGATATTTTCACAAAAAAGTGAAATTTTCAAAAATAGAGAAAATTGGCTGAAAACGACTAAATATCAAGGACTCATGGGCCAATCGCTCTGGAACAGAAATTGGAATGCTCAATGACATTTGCCCTATTTGAAAGTCTGACTAACGCCGGAAAAGTGACTAAGTCCAAAAAAAAAATGTTTTCAACTTTTTTCAATTTTACCCCCGTGGGATATATATTCTACCCACACACATTTGGGACTCTCCTGGGGTACCCTCACACATATTATTCCCTCAATTAGTGGATATTTTCACAAAAAAGTGAAATTTTCAAAAATCCAGAAAATTGGCTGAAACGACTAAATATCAAAGACTCATTGGGTGAATCGCTCTGGAACTGAAATTGGAACGCTCACTGACATTTGCCCTATCTGAAAGTCTGATAAACGACTGGAATATGACTAAGTCCAAAAAAAAAATGTTTTCAACTTTTTTCAATTTTACCCCCGTGGGATATATCTTCTACCCACACACATTTGGATCTCTCCTGGGGTACCCTCACACATATTATTCCCTCATTTAGTGGATATTTTCACAAAAAAGTGAAATTTTCAAAAATCCAAAATATTGGCTGAAAACGACTAAATATCAAGGACTCATTGGGCGAATCGCTCTGGAACTGAAATCGGAACGCTCACTGACATTTGCCCTATCTGAAAGTCTGATAAATGCCGGAAAAATGACTAAGTCTAAAAAAAAAATGTTTTCAACTTTTTTCAATTTTACCCCGTGGGATATATATTCTATCCACACACATTTGGAACTCTCCTAGGGTACCCTCACACATATTATTCCCTCATTTAGTGGATATTTTCACAAAAAAGTGAAATTTTCAAAAATCCAGAAAATTGGCTGAAATCGACTAAATATCAAGGACTCATTGCGCGAATCGCTCTGGAACTGAAATCTGTATGCTCACTGACATTTGCCCAATCTGAAAGTCTGATAAACGCCGGAAAAATGACTAAGTCCAAAAAAAAAGAGTTTTCAACTTTTTTCAATTTTACCCCCGTGGGATATATATTCTACCCACACACATTTGGAACTCTCCTGGGGTACCCTCACACATATTATTCCCTCATTTAGTGGATATTTTCACAAAAAAGTGAAATTTTCAAAAATCCAGAAAATTGGCTGAAAACGAATAAATATCAAGGACTCATTGGGCGAATCGCTCTGGAACTGAAATTGGAATGCTCAATGACATTTGCCCTGTTTGAAAGTCTGATAAACGCCGGAAAAATGACTAAGTCCAAAAAAAAAGAGTTTTCAACTTTTTTCAATTTTACCCCCGTGGGATATATATTCTACCCACACACATTTGGAACTCTCCTGGGGTACCCTCACACATATTATTCCCTCAATTAGTGAATATTTTCACAAAAAAGTGAAATTTTCAAAAATTCAGAAAATTGGCTGAAAACAACTAAATATCAAGGACTCATTGGGCGAATCGCTCTGGAACTGAAATCGGAACGCTCACTGACATTTGCCCTATCTGAAAGTCTGATAAACGCCAGAAAAATGACTAAGTCAAAAAAAAAAACTGTTTTCAACTTTTTTCAATTTTACTCCCGTGGGATATATATTCTACCCACACACATTTGGAACTCTCCTGGGGTACCCTCACACATATTATTCCCTCATTTAGTGGATATTTTCACAAAAAAGTGAAATTTTCAAAAATCCAGGAAATTGGCTGAAAACGACTAAATATAAAAGACTCATTGGGCGAATCGCTCTGGAACTGAAATTGGAACGCTCACTGACATTTGCCCTATCTGAAAGTCTGATAAATGCCGGAAAAATGACTAAGTCTAAAAAAAAAATGTTTTCAACTTTTTTCAATTTTACCCCGTGGGATATATATTCTATCCACACACATTTGGAACTCTCCTAGGGTACCCTCACACATATTATTCCCTCATTTAGTGGATATTTTCACAAAAAAGTGAAATTTTCAAAAATCCAGAAAATTGGCTGAAATCGACTAAATATCAAGGACTCATTGCGCGAATCGCTCTGGAACTGAAATCTGTATGCTCACTGACATTTGCCCAATCTGAAAGTCTGATAAACGCCGGAAAAATGACTAAGTCCAAAAAAAAAGAGTTTTCAACTTTTTTCAATTTTACCCCCGTGGGATATATATTCTACCCACACACATTTGGAACTCTCCTGGGGTACCCTCACACATATTATTCCCTCATTTAGTGGATATTTTCACAAAAAAGTGAAATTTTCAAAAATCCAGAAAATTGGCTGAAAACAACTAAATTTCAAGGACTCATTGGGCGAATCGCTCTGGAACTGAAATTGTAATGCTCTTACATTTGCCCTATCTGAAAGTCTGATAAACGCCGGAAAAATGACTAAGTCCCAAAAAAAAAATGTTTTCAACATTTTTCAATTTTACCCCAGTGGGATATATATTCTACCCACACACATTTGGAACTCTCCTGGGATACCCTCATACATATTATTCTCTCATTTAGTGGATATTTTCACAAAAAAGTGAAATTTTCAAAAATCCAAAATATTGGCTGAAAATGACTAAATATCAAGGACTCATTGGGCGAATCGCTCTGGAACTGAAATCGGAACGCTCACTGACATTTCCCCTATCTGAAAGTCTGATAAACGCCGGAAAAATGACTACGTCCAAAAAAAAAATTTTTTAGACTTTTTTCAATTTTACCCCCGTGGGATATATATTCTACCCACACACATATGGAACTCTCCTGGGGTATACTCACACATATTATTCCCTCATTTAGTGGATATTTTCACAAAAAAGTGAAATTTTCAAAAATCCAGAAAATTGGCTGAAAACGACTAAATATCAAAGACTCATTGGGCGAATCGCTCTGGAACTGAAATTGGAAAACTCACTGACATTTGCCCTATCTGAAAGTCTGATAAACTCCGGAAAACTGACTAAGTCCAAAAAAAAAAATGTTTTCAACTTTTTTCAATTTTACCCCAGTGGGATATGTATTCTACCCACACACATTTGTAACTCTCCTGGGATACCCTCACACATATTATTCCCTCATTTAGTGGATATTTTCACAAAAAAGTGAAATTTTCAAAAATCCAAAAGAATGGCTGAAAACGACTAAATATCAAGGACTCATTGGGCGAATCGCTCTGGAACTGAAATCGGAACGCTCACTGACATTTCCCCTATCTGAAAGTCTGATAAACGCCAGAAAAATGACTAAGTCCAAAAAAAAAATGTTTTCAACTTTTTTCAATTTTACCCCCGTGGGATATATATTCTACCCACACACATTTGGAACTCTCCTGGGGTACCCTCACACATATTATTCCCTCATTTAGTGGATATTTTCACAAAAAAGTGAAATTTTCAAAAATCCAGAAAATTGGCTGAAAACGACTAAATATCAAAGACTCATTGGGCGAATCGCTCTGGAACTGAAATTGGAACACTCACTGACATTTGCCCTCTCTGAAAGTCTGATAAACGCCGGAAAAATGACTAAGTCCAAAAAAAAAATGTTTTCAACTTTTTTCAATTTTACCCCCGTGGGATATATATTCTACCCACACACATTTGGAACTCTCCTGGGGTACCCTCACACATATTATTCCCTCATTTAGTGGATATTTTCACAAAAAAAGTGAAATTTTCAAAATCCAGAAAATTGGCTGAAAACGACTAAATATCAAAGACTCATTGGGCGAATCACTCTGGAACTGAAATTGGAACACTCACTGACATTTGCCCTATCTGAAAGTCTGATAAACGCCGGAAAAATGACTAAGTCCAAAAAAAAAATGTTTTCAACTTTTTTCAATTTTATCCCAGTGGGATATGTATTCTACCCACACACATTTGTAACTCTCCTGGGGTACCCTCACACATATTATTCCCTAATTTAGTGGATATTTTCACAAAAAAGTGAAATTTTCAAAAATCAAAAATATTGGCTGAAAACGACTAAATATCAAGGACTCATTGGGCGAATCGCTCTGGAACTGAAATTGGAACGCTCAATGACATTTGCCCTGATTGAAAGTCTGATAACCGCCGGAAAAATGACTAAGTCTAAAAAAAAAGAGTTTTCAACTTTTTTCAATTTTACCCCCGTGGGATATATATTCTACCCACACACATTTGGAACTCTCCTGGGGTACCCTCACGCATATTATTCCCTCATTTAGTGGATATTTTCACAAAAAAGTGAAATTTTCAAAAATCCAGAAAATTGGCTGAAAACGACGAAATATCAAAGACTCATTGGGCGAATCGCTCTGGAACTGAAATCGGAGCGCTCACTGACATTTCCCTTATCTGAAAGTCTGATAAATGCCGGAAAAATGACTAAGTCCCAAAAAAAAAATGTTTTCAACTTTTTTCAATTTTACCCCCGTGGGATATATATTCTACCCACACACATTTGGAACTATCCTAGGGTACCCTCACACATATTATTCCCTCATTTAGTGGATATTTTCACAAAAAAGTGAAATTTTCAAAAATCCAGAAAATTGTCTGAAAACGACTAAATATCAAAGACTCATTGGACGAATCGCTCTGGAACTGAAATTGCAACGCTCACTGGCATTTGCCCTATCTGAAAGTCGGATAAACGCCGGAAAAATGACTATGTCCAAAAAAAAAAAATGTTTTCAACTTTTTTCAATTTTACCCCCGTGGGATATATCTTCTACCCACACACATTTGGAACTCTCCTGGGGTACACTCACACATATTATTCCCTCATTTAGTGGATATTTTCACAAAAAAGTGAAATTTTCAAAAATCCAAAATATTGGCTGAAAACGACTAAATATCAAGGTATCATTGGGCGAATCGCTCTGGAACTGAAATCGGAGCACTCACTGACATTTCCCCTATCTGAAAGTCTGATAAACGCCGGAAAAATGAGTAAGTCCAAAAAAAAATTTTTCAACTTTTTTCAATTTTACCCCCGTGGGATATATATTCTACCCACACACATTTGGAACTCTCCTGGGGTACCCTCACACATATTATTCCCTCATTTAGTGGATATTTTCACAAAAAAGTGAAATTTTCAAAAATAGAGAAAATTGGCTGAAAACGACTAAATATCAAGGACTCATGGGCCAATCGCTCTGGAACTGAAATTGGAATGCTCAATGACATTTGCCCTATTTGAAAGTCTGACTAACGCCGGAAAAGTGACTAAGTCCAAAAAAAAAATGTTTTCAACTTTTTTCAATTTTACCCCCGTGGGATATATATTCTACCCACACACATTTGGGACTCTCCTGGGGTACCCTCACACATATTATTCCCTCAATTAGTGGATATTTTCACAAAAAAGTGAAATTTTCAAAAATCCAGAAAATTGGCTGAAACGACTAAATATCAAAGACTCATTGGGTGAATCGCTCTGGAACTGAAATTGGAACGCTCACTGACATTTGCCCTATCTGAAAGTCTGATAAACGACTGGAATATGACTAAGTCCAAAAAAAAAATGTTTTCAACTTTTTTCAATTTTACCCCCGTGGGATATATCTTCTACCCACACACATTTGGATCTCTCCTGGGGTACCCTCACACATATTATTCCCTCATTTAGTGGATATTTTCACAAAAAAGTGAAATTTTCAAAAATCCAAAATATTGGCTGAAAACGACTAAATATCAAGGACTCATTGGGCGAATCGCTCTGGAACTGAAATCGGAACGCTCACTGACATTTCCCCTATCTGAAAGTCTGATAAACGCCAGAAAAATGACTAAGTCAAAAAAAAAAAATGTTTTCAACTTTTTTCAATTTTACTCCCGTGGGATATATATTCTACCCACACACATTTGGAACTCTCCTGGGGTACCCTCACACATATTATTCCCTCATTTAGTGGATATTTTCACAAAAAAGTGAAATTTTCAAAAATCCAGGAAATTGGCTGAAAACGACTAAATATAAAAGACTCATTGGGCGAATCGCTCTGGAACTGAAATTGGAACGCTCACTGACATTTGCCCTATCTGAAAGTCTGATAAATGCCGGAAAAATGACTAAGTCTAAAAAAAAAATGTTTTCAACTTTTTTCAATTTTACCCCGTGGGATATATATTCTATCCACACACATTTGGAACTCTCCTAGGGTACCCTCACACATATTATTCCCTCATTTAGTGGATATTTTCACAAAAAAGTGAAATTTTCAAAAATCCAGAAAATTGGCTGAAATCGACTAAATATCAAGGACTCATTGCGCGAATCGCTCTGGAACTGAAATCTGTATGCTCACTGACATTTGCCCAATCTGAAAGTCTGATAAACGCCGGAAAAATGACTAAGTCCAAAAAAAAAGAGTTTTCAACTTTTTTCAATTTTACCCCCGTGGGATATATATTCTACCCACACACATTTGGAACTCTCCTGGGGTACCCTCACACATATTATTCCCTCATTTAGTGGATATTTTCACAAAAAAGTGAAATTTTCAAAAATCCAGAAAATTGGCTGAAAACGAATAAATATCAAGGACTCATTGGGCGAATCGCTCTGGAACTGAAATTGGAATGCTCAATGACATTTGCCCTGTTTGAAAGTCTGATAAACGCCGGAAAAATGACTAAGTCCAAAAAAAAAGAGTTTTCAACTTTTTTCAATTTTACCCCCGTGGGATATATATTCTACCCACACACATTTGGAACTCTCCTGGGGTACCCTCACACATATTATTCCCTCAATTAGTGAATATTTTCACAAAAAAGTGAAATTTTCAAAAATTCAGAAAATTGGCTGAAAACAACTAAATATCAAGGACTCATTGGGCGAATCGCTCTGGAACTGAAATCGGAACGCTCACTGACATTTGCCCTATCTGAAAGTCTGATAAACGCCAGAAAAATGACTAAGTCAAAAAAAAAAACTGTTTTCAACTTTTTTCAATTTTACTCCCGTGGGATATATATTCTACCCACACACATTTGGAACTCTCCTGGGGTACCCTCACACATATTATTCCCTCATTTAGTGGATATTTTCACAAAAAAGTGAAATTTTCAAAAATCCAGGAAATTGGCTGAAAACGACTAAATATAAAAGACTCATTGGGCGAATCGCTCTGGAACTGAAATTGGAACGCTCACTGACATTTGCCCTATCTGAAAGTCTGATAAATGCCGGAAAAATGACTAAGTCTAAAAAAAAAATGTTTTCAACTTTTTTCAATTTTACCCCGTGGGATATATATTCTATCCACACACATTTGGAACTCTCCTAGGGTACCCTCACACATATTATTCCCTCATTTAGTGGATATTTTCACAAAAAAGTGAAATTTTCAAAAATCCAGAAAATTGGCTGAAATCGACTAAATATCAAGGACTCATTGCGCGAATCGCTCTGGAACTGAAATCTGTATGCTCACTGACATTTGCCCAATCTGAAAGTCTGATAAACGCCGGAAAAATGACTAAGTCCAAAAAAAAAGAGTTTTCAACTTTTTTCAATTTTACCCCCGTGGGATATATATTCTACCCACACACATTTGGAACTCTCCTGGGGTACCCTCACACATATTATTCCCTCATTTAGTGGATATTTTCACAAAAAAGTGAAATTTTCAAAAATCCAGAAAATTGGCTGAAAACAACTAAATTTCAAGGACTCATTGGGCGAATCGCTCTGGAACTGAAATTGGAATGCTCACTGACATTTGCCCTATCTGAAAGTCTGATAAACGCCGGAAAAATGACTAAGTCCCAAAAAAAAAATGTTTTCAACTTTTTTCAATTTTACCCCTGTGGGATCTATATTCTACCCACACACATTTGGAACTCTCCTGGGGTATACTCACACATATTATTCCCTCATTTAGTGGATATTTTCACAAAAAAGTGAAATTTTCAAAAATCCAGAAAATTGGCTGAAAACGACTAAATATCAAAGACTCATTGGGAGAATCGCTCTGGAACTGAAATTGGAACACTCACTGACATTTGCCCTATCTGAAAGTCTGATAAACTCCGGAAAAATGACTAAGTCCCAAAAAAAAAATGTTTTCAACTTTTTTCAATTTTACCCCTGTGGGATATATATTCTACCCACACACATTTGGAACTCTCCTAGGGTATCCTCACACATATTATTCCCTCATTTAGTGGATATTTTCACAAAAAAGTGAAATTTTCAAAAGTCCAGAAAATTGGCTGAAAACGACTAAATATCAAGGACTCATTGGGCGAATCGCTCTGGAACTGAAATTGTAATGCTCTTACATTTGCCCTATCTGAAAGTCTGATAAACGCCGGAAAAATGACTAAGTCCCAAAAAAAAAATGTTTTCAACATTTTTCAATTTTACCCCAGTGGGATATATATTCTACCCACACACATTTGGAACTCTCCTGGGATACCCTCATACATATTATTCTCTCATTTAGTGGATATTTTCACAAAAAAGTGAAATTTTCAAAAATCCAAAATATTGGCTGAAAATGACTAAATATCAAAGACTCATTGGGCGAATCGCTCTGGAACTGAAATTGGAAAACTCACTGACATTTGCCCTATCTGAAAGTCTGATAAACTCCGGAAAACTGACTAAGTCCAAAAAAAAAAATGTTTTCAACTTTTTTCAATTTTACCCCAGTGGGATATGTATTCTACCCACACACATTTGTAACTCTCCTGGGATACCCTCACACATATTATTCCCTCATTTAGTGGATATTTTCACAAAAAAGTGAAATTTTCAAAAATCCAAAAGAATGGCTGAAAACGACTAAATATCAAGGACTCATTGGGCGAATCGCTCTGGAACTGAAATCGGAACGCTCACTGACATTTCCCCTATCTGAAAGTCTGATAAACGCCAGAAAAATGACTAAGTCCAAAAAAAAAATGTTTTCAACTTTTTTCAATTTTACCCCCGTGGGATATATATTCTACCCACACACATTTGGAACTCTCCTGGGGTACCCTCACACATATTATTCCCTCATTTAGTGGATATTTTCACAAAAAAGTGAAATTTTCAAAAATCCAGAAAATTGGCTGAAAACGACTAAATATCAAAGACTCATTGGGCGAATCGCTCTGGAACTGAAATTGGAACACTCACTGACATTTGCCCTCTCTGAAAGTCTGATAAACGCCGGAAAAATGACTAAGTCCAAAAAAAAAATGTTTTCAACTTTTTTCAATTTTACCCCCGTGGGATATATATTCTACCCACACACATTTGGAACTCTCCTGGGGTACCCTCACACATATTATTCCCTCATTTAGTGGATATTTTCACAAAAAAAGTGAAATTTTCAAAATCCAGAAAATTGGCTGAAAACGACTAAATATCAAAGACTCATTGGGCGAATCACTCTGGAACTGAAATTGGAACACTCACTGACATTTGCCCTATCTGAAAGTCTGATAAACGCCGGAAAAATGACTAAGTCCAAAAAAAAAATGTTTTCAACTTTTTTCAATTTTACCCCAGTGGGATATGTATTCTACCCACACACATTTGTAACTCTCCTGGGGTACCCTCACACATATTATTCCCTAATTTAGTGGATATTTTCACAAAAAAGTGAAATTTTCAAAAATCAAAAATATTGGCTGAAAACGACTAAATATCAAAGACTCATTGGGCAAATCGCTCTGGAACTGAAATTGGAACACTCACTGACATTTGCCCTATCTGAAAGTCTGATAAACGCCGGAAAAATGACTAAGTCCAAAAAAAAAATGTTTTCAACTTTTTTCAATTTTACCCCAGTGGGATATGTATTCTACCCACACACATTTGTAACTCTCCTGGGGTACCCTCACACATATTATTCCCTAATTTAGTGGATATTTTCACAAAAAAGTGAAATTTTCAAAAATCCAAAATATTGGCTGAAAACGACTAAATATCAAGGACTCATTGGGCGAATCGCTCTGGAACTGAAATCGGAACGCTCACTGACATTTCCCCTATCTGAAAGTCTGATAAACGCCAGAAAAATGACTAAGTCCAAAAAAAAAATGTTTTCAACTTTTTTCAATTTTACCCCCGTGGGATATATATTCTTCCCACACACATTTGGAACTCTCCTGGGGTACCATCACACATATTATTCCCTCATTTAGTGGATATTTTCACAAAAAAGTGAAATTTTCAAAAATCCAGAAAATTGGCTGAAAACGACTAAATATCAAAGACTCATTGGGCGAATCGCTCTGGAACTGAAATTGGAATGCTCACTGACATTTGCCCTATCTGAAAGTCTGAGAAACGCCGGAAAAATGAGTAAGTCCCAAAAAAAAATGTTTTCAACTTTTTTCAATTTTACCCCCGTGGGATATATATTCTACCCACACACATTTGGAACTCTCCTGGGGTACCCTCACACATATTATTCCCTCATTTAGTGGATATTTTCACAAAAAAGTGAAACTTTCAAAAATCCAGAAAATTGGCTGAAAACGACTAAATATCAAGGACTCATTGGGCGAATCGCTCTGGAACTGAAATTGGAACGCTCAATGACATTTGCCCTGTTTGAAAGTCTGATAAACTCCGGAAAAATGACTAAGTCCAAAAAAAAAGAGTTTTCAACTTTTTTCAATTTTACCCCCGTGGGATATATATTCTACCCACACACATTTGGAACTCTCCTGGGGTACCCTCACACATATTATTCCCTCATTTAGTGGATATTTTCACAAAAAAGTGAAATTTTCAAAAATCCAGAAAATTGGCTGAAAACAACTAAATTTCAAGGACTCATTGGGCGAATCGCTCTGGAACTGAAATTGGAATGCTCACTGACATTTGCCCTATCTGAAAGTCTGATAAACGCCGGAAAAATGACTAAGTCCCAAAAAAAAAATGTTTTCAACTTTTTTCAATTTTACCCCTGTGGGATCTATATTCTACCCACACACATTTGGAACTCTCCTGGGGTATACTCACACATATTATTCCCTCATTTAGTGGATATTTTCACAAAAAAGTGAAATTTTCAAAAATCCAGAAAATTGGCTGAAAACGACTAAATATCAAAGACTCATTGGGAGAATCGCTCTGGAACTGAAATTGGAACACTCACTGACATTTGCCCTATCTGAAAGTCTGATAAACTCCGGAAAAATGACTAAGTCCAAAAAAAAAATGTTTTCAACTTTTTTCAATTTTACCCCTGTGGGATATATATTCTACCCACACACATTTGGAACTCTCCTAGGGTATCCTCACACATATTATTCCCTCATTTAGTGGATATTTTCACAAAAAAGTGAAATTTTCAAAAGTCCAGAAAATTGGCTGAAAACGACTAAATATCAAGGACTCATTGGGCGAATCGCTCTGGAACTGAAATTGGAAAGCTCAATGACATTTGCCCTGTTTGAAAGTCTGATAAACGCCGGAAAAATGACTAAGTCCAAAAAAAAAGAGTTTTCAACTTTTTTCAATTTTACCCCCGTGGGATATATATTCTACCCACACACATTTGGAACTCTCCTGGGGTACCCTCACACATATTATTCCCTCATTTAGTGGATATTTTCACAAAAAAGTGAAATTTTCAAAAATCCAAAATATTGGCTGAAAACGACTAAATATCAAAGACTCATTGGGCGAATCGCTCTGGAACTGAAATCTGAACGCTCACTGACATTTGCTCTATCTGAAAGTCTGAAAAACGACTGGAAAATGACTAAGTCCAAAAAAAAATGTTTTCAACTTTTTTCAATTTTACCCCCGTGGGATATATATTCTACCCACACACATTTGGAACTCTCCTGGGGTATACTCACACATATTATTCCCTAATTTAGTGGATATTTTCACAAAAAAGTGAAATTTTCAAAAATCCAAAATATTGGCTGAAAAAGACTAAATATCAAGGACTCATTGGGCGAATCGCTCTGGAACTGAAATTGTAATGCTCTTACATTTGCCCTATCTGAAAGTCTGATAAACGCCGGAAAAATGACTAAGTCCCAAAAAAAAAATGTTTTCAACATTTTTCAATTTTACCCCAGTGGGATATATATTCTACCCACACACATTTGGAACTCTCCTGGGATACCCTCATACATATTATTCTCTCATTTAGTGGATATTTTCACAAAAAAGTGAAATTTTCAAAAATCCAAAATATTGGCTGAAAATGACTAAATATCAAGGACTCATTGGGCGAATCGCTCTGGAACTGAAATCGGAACGCTCACTGACATTTCCCCTATCTGAAAGTCTGATAAACGCCGGAAAAATGACTAAGTCCAAAAAAAAAAATGTTTTCAACCTTTTTCAATTTTACCCCCGTGGTTTAAATATTCTACCCACACACATTTGGAACTCTCCTGGGGTACCCTCACACATATTATTCCCTCATTTAGTGGATATTTTCTTCAAAAAAGTGAAATTTTCAAAAATCCAAAATATTGGCTGAAAATGACTAAATATCAAGGACTCATTGGGCGAATCGCTCTGGAACTGAAATATGAATGCTCACTGACATTTCCCCTATCTGAAAGTCTGATAAACGCCGGAAAAATGACTACGTCCAAAAAAAAAATTTTTTAGACTTTTTTCAATTTTACCCCCGTGGGATATATATTCTACCCACACACATATGGAACTCTCCTGGGGTATACTCACACATATTATTCCCTCATTTAGTGGATATTTTCACAAAAAAGTGAAATTTTCAAAAATCCAGAAAATTGGCTGAAAACGACTAAATATCAAAGACTCATTGGGCGAATCGCTCTGGAACTGAAATTGGAACACTCACTGACATTTGCCCTATCTGAAAGTCTGATAAACTCCGGAAAACTGACTAAGTCCAAAAAAAAAAATGTTTTCAACTTTTTTCAATTTTACCCCAGTGGGATATGTATTCTACCCACACACATTTGTAACTCTCCTGGGATACCCTCACACATATTATTCCCTCATTTAGTGGATATTTTCACAAAAAAGTGAAATTTTCAAAAATCCAAAAGAATGGCTGAAAACGACTAAATATCAAGGACTCATTGGGCGAATCGCTCTGGAACTGAAATCGGAACGCTCACTGACATTTCCCCTATCTGAAAGTCTGATAAACGCCAGAAAAATGACTAAGTCCAAAAAAAAAATGTTTTCAACTTTTTTCAATTTTACCCCCGTGGGATATATATTCTACCCACACACATTTGGAATTCTCCTGGGGTACCCTCACACATATTATTCCCTCATTTAGTGGATATTTTCACAAAAAAGTGAAATTTTCAAAAATCCAGAAAATTGGCTGAAAACGACTAAATATCAAAGACTCATTGGGCGAATCGCTCTGGAACTGAAATTGGAACACTCACTGACATTTGCCCTCTCTGAAAGTCTGATAAACGCCGGAAAAATGACTAAGTCCAAAAAAAAAATGTTTTCAACTTTTTTCAATTTTACCCCCGTGGGATATATATTCTACCCACACACATTTGGAACTCTCCTGGGGTACCCTCACACATATTATTCCCTCATTTAGTGGATATTTTCACAAAAAAGTGAAATTTTCAAAATCCAGAAAATTGGCTGAAAACGACTAAATATCAAAGACTCATTGGGCGAATCACTCTGGAACTGAAATTGGAACACTCACTGACATTTGCCCTATCTGAAAGTCTGATAAACGCCGGAAAAATGACTAAGTCCAAAAAAAAAATGTTTTCAACTTTTTTCAATTTTACCCCAGTGGGATATGTATTCTACCCACACACATTTGTAACTCTCCTGGGGTACCCTCACACATATTATTCCCTAATTTAGTGGATATTTTCACAAAAAAGTGAAATTTTCAAAAATCCAAAATATTGGCTGAGAACGACTAAATATCAAGGACTCATTGGGCGAATCGCTCTGGAACTGAAATCGGAACGCTCACTGACATTTCCCCTATCTGAAAGTCTGATAAACGCCAGAAAAATGACTAAGTCCAAAAAAAAAATGTTTTCAACTTTTTTCAATTTTACCCCCGTGGGATATATATTCTTCCCACACACATTTGGAACTCTCCTGGGGTACCATCACACATATTATTCCCTCATTTAGTGGATATTTTCACAAAAAAGTGAAATTTTCAAAAATCCAGAAAATTGGCTGAAAACGACTAAATATCAAAGACTCATTGGGCGAATCGCTCTGGAACTGAAATTGGAACACTGACTGACATTTGCCCTATCTGAAAGTCTGATAAACTCCGGAAAAATGACTAAGTCCCAAAAAAAAAATGTTTTCAACTTTTTTCAATTTTACCCCCGTGGGATATATATTCTACCCACACACATTTGGAACTCTCCTGGGGTACCCTCACACATATTATTCCCTCATTTAGTGGATATTTTCACAAAAAAGTGAAATTTTCAAAAATCCGAAAGCATGGCTGAAAACGACTAAATATCAAGGACTCATTGGGCTAATCGCTCTGGAATTGAAATTGGAATGCTCACTGACATTTGCCCTGTCTGAAAGTCTGATAAACGCCGGAAAAATGACTAAGTCCCAAAAAAAAAATGTTTTCAACTTTTTTCAATTTTACCCCCGTGGGATATATATTCTACCCACACACATTTGGAACTCTCCTGGGGTACCCTCACACATATTATTCCCTCATTTAGTGGATATTTTCACAAAAAAGTGAAATTTTCAAAAATCCAGAAAATTGGCTGAAAACAACTAAATATCAAGGACTCATTGGGCGAATCGCTCTGGAACTGAAATCGGAACGCCCACTGACATTTACCCTATCTGAAAGTCTGATAAACGCCGGAAAAATGACTAAGTCCAAAAAAAAAATGTTTTCAACTTTTTTCAATTTTACCCTCGTGGGATATATATTCTACCCACACACATTTGGAACTCTCCTGGGGTACCCTCACACATATTATTCCCTCATTTAGTGGAAATTTTCACAAAAAAGTGAAATTTTCAAAAATCCAAAATATGGGCTGAAAATGACTAAATATCAAGGACTCATTGGGCGAATCGCTATGGAACTGAAATCGGAACGCTCACTGACATTTCCCCTATCTGAAAGTCTGATAAACGCCGGAAAAATGACTACGTCCAAAAAAAAAATTTTTTCAACTTTTTTCAATTTTACCCCCGTGGGATATATATTCTACCCACACACATTTGGAACTCTCCTGGGGTGCCCTCACACATATTATTCCCTAATTTAGTGGATATTTTCACAAAAAAGTGAAATTTTCAAAAATCCAAAATATTGGCTGAAAACGACTAAATATCAAAGACTCATTGGGCGAATCGCTATGGAACTGAAATCGGAACGCTCACTGACATTTCCCCTATCTGAAAGTCTGATAAACGCCGGAAAAATGACTAAGTCCAAAAAAAAAATGTTTTCAACTTTTTTCAATTTTACCCCCGTGGGATATATATTCTACCCACACACATTTGGAACTCTCCTGGGGTACCCTCACACATATTATTCCCTCATTTAGTGGATATTTTCACAAAAAAGTGAAATTTTCAAAAATCCAAAATATTGGCTGAAAATGACTAAATATCAAGGACTCATTGGGCGAATCGCTCTGGAACTGAAATCGGAACGCCCACTGACATTTCCCCTATCTGAAAGTGTGATAAACGCCAGAAAAATTACTAAGTCCAAAAAAAAAATTTTTCAACTTTTTTCAATTTTACCACGTGGGATATATCTTCTACCCACACACATTTGGAACTCTCCTGGGGTACCCTCATACATATTATTCCCTCATTTAGTGGATATTTTCACAAAAAAGTGAAATTTTCAAAAATCCAAAATATTGGCTGAAAAAGACTAAATATCAAGGACTCATTGGGCGAATCGCTCTGGAACTGAAATTGGAATGCTCACTGACATTTGCCCTATCTGAAAGTCTGATAAACGCCGGAAAAATGACTAAGTCCCAAAAAAAAGATGTTTTCAACTTTTTTCAATTTTACCCCCGTGGGATATATATTCTACCCACACACATTTGGAACTCTCCTGGGATACCCTCACACATATTATTCCCTCATTTAGTGGATATTTTCACAAAAAAGTGAAATTTTCAAAAATCCAAAAGAATGGCTGAAAACGACTAAATATCAAGGAATCATTGGGCGAATCACTCTGGAACTGAAATCGGAACGCTCACTGACATTTCCCCTATCTGAAAGTCTGATAAACGCCGGAAAAATGACTAAGTCCAAAAAAAAAAATGTTTTCAACCTTTTTCAATTTTACCCCCGTGGGATATATATTCTACCCACACACATTTGGAACTCTCCTGGGGTACCCTCACACATATTATTCCCTCATTTAGTGGATATTTTCACAAAAAAGTGAAATTTTCAAAAATCCAGAAAATTGGCTGAAAACGACTAAATATCAAAGACTCATTGGGCGAATCACTCTGGAACTGAAATTGGAACACTCACTGACATTTGCCCTATCTGAAAGTCTGATAAACGCCGGAAAAATGACTAAGTCCCAAAAAAAAAATGTTTTCAACTTTTTTCAATTTTACCCCCGTGGGATATATATTCTACCCACACACATTTGGAACTCTCCTGGGGTACCCTCACACATATTATTCCCTCATTTAGTGGATATTTTCACAAAAAAGTGAAATTTTCAAAAATCCAGAAAATTGGCTTAACACGACTAAATATCAAAGACTCATTGGGCGAATCGCTCTGGAACTGAAATTGGAACACTCACTGACATTTGCCCTATCTGAAAGTCTGATAAACGCCGGAAAAATGACTAAGTCCAAAAAAAAAATGTTTTCAACTTTTTTCAATTTTACCCCCGTGGGATATATATTCTACCCACACACATTTGGAACTCTCCTGGGGTACCCTCACACATATTATTCCCTCATTTAGTGGATATTTTCACAAAAAAGTGAAATTTTCAAAAATCCAGAAAATTGGCTTAACACGACTAAATATCAAAGACTCATTGGGCGAATCGCTCTGGAACTGAAATTGGAACACTCACTGACATTTGCCCTATCTGAAAGTCTGATAAACGCCGGAAAAATGACTAAGTCCAAAAAAAAAATGTTTTCAACTTTTTTCAATTTTACCCCCGTGGGATATATATTCTACCCACACACATTTGGAACTCTCCTGGGGTACCCTCACACATATTATTCCCTCATTTAGTGGATATTTTCACAAAAAAGTGAAATTTTCAAAAATCCAAAATAATGGCTGAAAACGACTAAATATCAAGGACTCATTGGGCGAATCGCTCTGGAATTGAAATTGGAATGCTCACTGACATTTGACCTATCTGAAAGTCTGATAAACGCCGGAAAAATGACTAAGTCCAAAAAAAAAAATGTTTTCAACTTTTTTCAATTTTACCCCCGTGGGATATATATTCTACCCACACACATTTGGAACTCTCCTGGGGTACCCTCACACATATTATTCCCTCATTTAGTGGATATTTTCACCAAAAAGTGAAATTTTCAAAAATCCAGAAAATTGGCTGAAAGCGACTAAATATGAAAGACTCATTGGGCGAATCGCTCTGGAACTGAAATTGGAACACTCACTGACATTTGCCCTATCTGAAAGTCTGATAAACGCCGGAAAAATGACTAAGTCCAAAAAAAAAATGTTTTCAACTTTTTTCAATTTTACCCCAGTGGGATATGTATTCTACCCACACACATTTGTAACTCTCCTGGGGTACCCTCACACATATTATTCCCTAATTTAGTGGATATTTTCACAAAAAAGTGAAATTTTCAAAAATCCAAAATATTGGCTGAAAACGACTAAATATCAAGGACTCATTGGGCGAATCGCTCTGGAACTGAAATCGGAACGCTCACTGACATTTCCCCTATCTGAAAGTCTGATAAACGCCGGAAAAATGACTAAGTCCCAAAAAAAAAATGTTTTCAACTTTTTTCAATTTTACCCCCGTGGGATATATATTCTACCCACACACATTTGGAACTCTCCTGGGGTACCCTCACACATATTATTCCCTCATTTAGTGGATATTTTCACCAAAAAGTGAAATTTTCAAAAATCCAGAAAATTGGCTGAAAACGACTAAATATGAAAGACTCATTGGGAGAATCGATCTGGAACTGAAATTGGAACACTCACTGACATTTGCCCTATCTGAAAGTCTGATTAACGCCGGAAAAATGACTAAGTCCCAAAAAAAAAATGTTTTCAACTTTTTTCAATTTTACCTCAGTGGGATATGTATTCTACCCACACACATTTGGAACTCTCCTAGGGTACCCTCATACATATTATTCCCTCATTTAGTGATTATTTTCACAAAAAAGTGAAATTTTAAAAAATCCAGAAAATTGGCTGAAAACAACTAAATATCAAGGACTCATTGGGCGAATCGCTCTGGAACTGAAATCGGAACGCCCACTGACATTTCCCCTATCTGAAAGTCTGATAAACGCCAGAAAAATGACTAAGTCAAAAAAAAAAATTTTTTCAACTTTTTTCAATTTTACCCCCGTGGGATATATATTCTACCCACACACATTTGGAACTCTCCCGGGGTACCCTCACACATATTATTCCCTCATTTAGTGGATATTTTCACAAAAAAGTGAAATTTTCAAAATCCAGAAAATTGGCTGAAAACGACTAAATATCAAAGACTCATTGGGCGAATCACTCTGGAACTGAAATTGGAACACTCACTGACATTTGCCCTATCTGAAAGTCTGATAAACGCCGGAAAAATGACTAAGTCCAAAAAAAAAATGTTTTCAACTTTTTTCAATTTTACCCCAGTGGGATATGTATTCTACCCACACACATTTGTAACTCTCCTGGGGTACCCTCACACATATTATTCCCTAATTTAGTGGATATTTTCACAAAAAAGTGAAATTTTCAAAAATCCAAAATATTGGCTGAAAACGACTAAATATCAAGGACTCATTGGGCGAATCGCTCTGGAACTGAAATCGGAACGCTCACTGACATTTCCCCTATCTGAAAGTCTGATAAACGCCAGAAAAATGACTAAGTCCAAAAAAAAAATGTTTTCAACTTTTTTCAATTTTACCCCCGTGGGATATATATTCTTCCCACACACATTTGGAACTCTCCTGGGGTACCATCACACATATTATTCCCTCATTTAGTGGATATTTTCACAAAAAAGTGAAATTTTCAAAAATCCAGAAAATTGGCTGAAAACGACTAAATATCAAAGAATCATTTGGTGAATCGCTCTGTAACTGAAATTGGAATGCTCACTGACATTTGCCCTATCTGAAAGTCTGATAAACGCCGGAAAAATGACTAAGTCCAAAAAAAAAAATGTTTTCAACTTTTTTCAATTTTACCCCCGTGGGATATATATTCTACCCACACACATTTCTAACTCTCCTGGGGTACCCTCACACATATTATTCCCTCATTTAGTGGATATTTTCACAAAAAAGTGAAATTTTCAAAAATCCAGAAAATTGGCTGAAAACGACTAAATATCAAAGACTCATTGGGCGAATCGCTCTGGAACTGAAATTGGAACACTCACTGACATTTGCCCTATCTGAAAGTCTGATAAACGCCGGAAAAATGACTAAGTCCAAAAAAAAAATGTTTTCAACTTTTTTCTATTTTACCCCCGTGGGATATATATTCTACCCACACACATTTGGAACTCTCCTGGGGTACACTCACACATATTATTCCCTCATTTAGTGGATATTTTCACAAAAAAGTGAAATTTTCAAAAATCCAAAATAATGGCTGAAAACGACTAAATATCAAGGACTCATTGGGCTAATCGCTCTGGAATTGAAATTGGAATGCTCACTGACATTTGCCCTGTCTGAAAGTCTGATAAACGCCGGAAAAATGACTAAGTCCCAAAAAAAAAATGTTTTCAACTTTTTTCAATTTTACCCCCGTGGGATATATATTCTACCCACACACATTTGGAACTCTCCTGGGGTACCCTCACACATATTATTCCCTCATTTAGTGGATATTTTCACAAAAAAGTGAAATTTTCAAAAATCCAGAAAATTGGCTGAAAACAACTAAATATCAAGGACTCATTGGGCGAATCGCTCTGGAACTGAAATCGGAACGCCCACTGACATTTACCCTATCTGAAAGTCTGATAAACGCCGGAAAAATGACTAAGTCCCAAAAAAAAAATGTTTTCAACTTTTTTCAATTTTACCCTCGTGGGATATATATTCTACCCACACACATTTGGAACTCTCCTGGGGTACCCTCACACATATTATTCCCTCATTTAGTGGAAATTTTCACAAAAAAGTGAAATTTTCAAAAATCCAAAATATGGGCTGAAAATGACTAAATATCAAGGACTCATTGGGCGAATCGCTATGGAACTGAAATCGGAACGCTCACTGACATTTCCCCTATCTGAAAGTCTGATAAACGCCGGAAAAATGACTACGTCCAAAAAAAAAATTTTTTCAACTTTTTTCAATTTTACCCCCGTGGGATATATATTCTACCCACACACATTTGGAACTCTCCTGGGGTGCCCTCACACATATTATTCCCTAATTTAGTGGATATTTTCACAAAAAAGTGAAATTTTCAAAAATCCAAAATATTGGCTGAAAACGACTAAATATCAAAGACTCATTGGGCGAATCGCTATGGAACTGAAATCGGAACGCTCACTGACATTTCCCCTATCTGAAAGTCTGATAAACGCCGCAAAAATGACTAAGTCCAAAAAAAAAATGTTTTCAACTTTTTTCAATTTTACCCCCGTGGGATATATATTCTACCCACACACATTTGGAACTCTCCTGGGGTACCCTCACACATATTATTCCCTCATTTAGTGGATATTTTCACAAAAAAGTGAAATTTTCAAAAATCCAAAATATTGGCTGAAAATGACTAAATATCAAGGACTCATTGGGCGAATCGCTCTGGAACTGAAATCGGAACGCCCACTGACATTTCCCCTATCTGAAAGTGTGATAAACGCCAGAAAAATTACTAAGTCCAAAAAAAAAAATGTTTTCAACCTTTTTCAATTTTACCCCCGTGGGATATATATTCTACCCACACACATTTGGAACTCTCCTGGGGTACCCTCACACATATTATTCCCTCATTTAGTGGATATTTTCACAAAAAAGTGAAATTTTCAAAAATCCAGAAAATTGGCTGAAAACGACTAAATATCAAAGACTCATTGGGCGCATCGCTCTGGAACTGAAATTGGAACACTCACTGACATTTGCCCTATCTGAAAGTCTGATAAACGCCGGAAAAATGACTAAGTCCAAAAAAAAAAAGTTTTCAACTTTTTTCAATTTTACCCCCGTGGGATATATATTCTACCCACACACATTTGGAACTCTCCTGGGATACCCTCACACATATTATTCCCTCATTTAGTGGATATTTTCACAAAAAAGTGAAATTTTCAAAAATCCAAAAGAATGGCTGAAAACGACTAAATATCAAAGACTCATTGGGCGAATCGCTATGGAACTGAAATCGGAACGCTCGCTGACATTTCCCCTATCTGAAAGTCTGATAAACGCCGGAAAAATGACTAAGTCCAAAAAAAAAATGTTTTCAACTTTTTTCTATTTTACCCCCGTGGGATATATATTCTACCCACACACATTTGGAACTCTCCTGGGGTACCCTCACACATATTATTCCCTCATTTAGTGGATATTTTCACAAAAAAGTGAAATTTTCAAAAATCCAGAAAATTGGCTGAAAACGACTAAATATGAAAGACTCATTGGGCGAATCGCTCTGGAACTGAAATTGGAACACTCACTGACATTTGCCCTATCTGAAAGTCTGATAAACGCCGAAAAAATGACTAAGTCCCAAAAAAAAAATGTTTTCAACTTTTTTCAATTTTACCCTCGTGGGATATATATTCTACCCACACACATTTGGAACTCTCCTGGGGTACCCTCACACATATTATTCCCTCATTTAGTGGAAATTTTCACAAAAAAGTGAAATTTTCAAAAATCCAAAATATGGGCTGAAAATGACTAAATATCAAGGACTCATTGGGCGAATCGCTATGGAACTGAAATCGGAACGCTCACTGACATTTCCCCTATCTGAAAGTCTGATAAACGCCGGAAAAATGGCTAAGTCCCAAAAAAAAGATGTTTTCAACTTTTTTCAATTTTACCCCCGTGGGATATATATTCTACCCACACACATTTGGAACTCTCCTGGGATACCCTCACACATATTATTCCCTCATTTAGTGGATATTTTCACAAAAAAGTGAAATTTTCAAAAATCCAAAAGAATGGCTGAAAACGACTAAATATCAAGGAATCATTGGGCGAATCGCTCTGGAACTGAAATCGGAACGCTCACTGACATTTCCCCTATCTGAAAGTCTGATAAACGCCGGAAAAATGACTAAGTCCAAAAAAAAAAATGTTTTCAACTTTTTTCAATTTTACCCCCGTGGGATATATATTCTACCCACACACATTTGGAACTCTCCTGGGGTACCCTCACACATATTATTCCCTCATTTAGTGGCTATTTTCTCAAAAAAGTGAAATTTTCAAAAATCCAAAATATTGGCTGAAAACGACTAAATATCAAAGACTCAATGGGCGAATCGCTATGGAACTGAAATCTGAACGCTCACTGACATTTCCCCTATCTGAAAGTCTGATAAACGCCGGAAAAATGACTAAGTCCAAAAAAAAAATGTTTTCAACTTTTTTCAATTTTACCCCCGTGGGATATATATTCTACCCACACACATTTGGAACTCTCCTGGGATACCCTCACACATATTATTCCCTCATTTAGTGGATATTTTCACAAAAAAGTGAAATTTTCAAAAATCCAAAAGAATGGCTGAAAACGACTATATATCAAGGACTCATTGGGCGAATCGCTCTGGAACTGAAATCGGAACGCTCACTGACATTTCCCCTATCTGAAAGTCTGATAAACGCCGGAAAAATGACTAAGTCCAAAAAAAAAAATGTTTTCAACCTTTTTCAATTTTACCCCCGTGGGATATATATTCTACCCACACACATTTGGAACTCTCCTGGGGTACCCTGCACACCTATTATTCCCTCATTTAGTGGATATTTTCACAAAAAAGTTAAATTTTCAAAAATCCAAAATAATGGCTGAAAAAGACTAAATATCAAGGACTCATTGGGCGAATCGCTCTGGAACTGAAATTGGAATGCTCACTGACATTTGCCCTATCTGAAAGTCTGATAAACGCCGGAAAAATGACTAAGTCCCAAAAAAAAGATGTTTTCAACTTTTTTCAATTTTACCCCAGTGGGATATATATTCTACCCACACACATTTGGAACTCTCCTGGGGTACCCTCACACATATTATTCCCTCATTTAGTGGATATTTTCACAAAAAAGTGAAATTTTCAAAAATCCAGAAAATTGGCTGAAAACGACTAAATATCAAAGACTCATTGGGCGAATCGCTCTGGAACTGAAATCGGAACACTCACTGACATTTGCCCTATCTGAAAGTCTGATAAATGCCGGAAAAATGACTAAGTCCAAAAAAAAAATGTTTTCAACTTTTTTCAATTTTACCCCAGTGGGATATGTATTCTACCCACACACATTTGGAACTCTCCTGGGGTACCCTCACACATATTATTCCCTAATTTAGTGGATATTTTCACAAAAAAGTGAAATTTTCAAAAATCCAAAATATTGGCTGAAAACGACTAAATATCAAAGACTCATTGGGCGAATCGCTATGGAACTGAAATCGGAACGCTCACTGACATTTGCCCTATCTGAAAGTCTGATAAACGCCGGAAAAATGACTAAGTCCAAAAAAAAAAATGTTTTCAACTTTTTTCAATTTTACCCCCGTGGGATATATATTCTACCCACACACATTTGGAACTCTCCTGGGGTACCCTCACACATATTATTCCCTCATTTAGTGGATATTTTCACAAAAAAGTGAAATTTTCAAAAATCCAAAATATTGGCTGAAAATGACTAAATATCAAGGACTCATTGGGCGAATCGCTCTGGAACTGAAATCGGAACGCTCACTGACATTTCCCCTATCTGAAAGTCTGATAAACGCCGGAAAAATGACTAAGTCCAAAAAAAAAAATGTTTTCAATTTTTTTCAGTTTTACCCCCGTGGGATATATATTCTACCCACACACATTTGGAACTCTCCTGGGGTACCCTCATACATATTATTCCCTTATTTAGTGAATATTTTCACAAAAAAGTGAAATTTTCAAAAATCCAGAAAATTGGCTGAAAACAAATAAATATCAAGGACGCATTGGGCGAATCACTCTGGAACTGAAATCGGAACGCTCACTGACATTTCCCCTATCTGAAAGTCTGATAAACGCCGGAAAAATGACTAAGTCCAAAAAAAAAAATGTTTTCAACTTTTTTCAATTTTACCCCCGTGGGATATATATTCTACCCACACACATTTGGAACTCTCCTGGGGTACCCTCACACATATTATTCCCTAATTTAGTGGATATTTTCACAAAAAAGTGAAATTTTCAAAAATCCAAAATATTGGCTGAAAACGACTAAATATCAAAGGCTCATTGGGCGAATCGCTATGGAACTGAAATCGGAACGCTCACTGACATTTCCCCTATCTGAAAGTCTGATAAACGCCAGAAAAATGACTAAGTCCAAAAAAAAAAATGTTTTCAACTTTTTTCAATTTTACCCCCGTGGGATATATATTCTGCCCACACACATTTGGAACTCTCCTGGGGTACCCTCACACATATTATTCCCTCATTTAGTGGATATTTTCACAAAAAAGTGAAATTTTCAAAAATCCAGAAAATTGGCAAAAAACGACTAAATATCAAAGACTCATTGGGCGAATCGCTCTGGAACTGAAATTGGAACACTCACTGACATTGGCCCTATCTGAAAGTCTGATAAACGCTGGAAGAATGACTAAGTCCAAAAAAAAAATGTTTTCAACTTTTTTCAATTTTACCCCAATGGGATATATATTCTACCCACACACATTTGTAACTCTCCTGGGGTATACTCACACATATTATTCCCTAATTTAGTGGATATTTTCACAAAAAAGTGAAATTTTCAAAAATCCAAAATAATGGCTGAAAACGACTAAATATCAAGGACTCATTGGGCGAATTGCTCTAGAATTGAAATTGGAATGCTCACTGACATTTGCCCTATCTGAAAGTCTGATAAACGCCGGAAAAATGACTAAGTCCAAAAAAAAAAATGTTTTCAACTTTTTTCAATTTTACCCCCGTGGGATATATATTCTACCCACACACATTTGGAACTCTCCTGGGGTACCCTCATACATATTATTCCCTTATTTAGTGAATATTTTCACAAAAAAATTGAAATTTTCAAAAATCCAAAAAATTGGCTGAAAACAACTAAATATCAAGGACTCATTGGGTGAATCGCTCTGGAACTGAAATCGGAACGCCCACTGACATTTCCCCTATCTGAAAGTCTGATAAACGCCAGAAAAATGACTAAGTCAAAAAAAAAATTTTTTTCAACTTTTTTCAATTTTACCCCCGTGGGATATATCTTCTACCCACACACATTTGGAACTCTCCTGGGGTACCCTCACACATATTATTCCCTAATTTAGTGGATATTTTCACAAAAAAGTGAAATTTTCAAAAATCCAAAATAATGGCTGAAAACGACTAAATATCAAGGACTCATTGGGCGAATTGCTCTGGAATTGAAATTGGAATGCTCACTGACATTTGCCCTATCTGAAAGTCTGATAAACGCCGGAAAAATGACTAAGTCAAAAAAAAAAAATGTTTTCAACTTTTTTCAATTTTACCCCCGTGGGATATATATTCTACCCACACACATTTGGAACTCTCCTGGGGTACCCTCATACATATTATTCCCTTATTTAGTGAATATTTTCACAAAAAAGTGAAATTTTCAAAAATCCAAAATAATGGCTGAAAACGACTAAATATCAAGGACTCATTGGGCGAATTGCTCTGGAATTGAAATTGGAATGCTCACTGACATTTCCCCTATCTGAAAGTCTGATAAACGCCGGAAAAATGACTAAGTCCAAAAAAAAAAATGTTTTCAACTTTTTTCAATTTTACCCCCGTGGGATATATATTCTGCCCACACACATTTGGAACTCTCCTGGGGTACCCTCACACATATTATTCCCTCATTTAGTGGATATTTTCACAAAAAAGTGAAATTTTCAAAAATCCAGAAAATTGGCAAAAAACGACTAAATATCAAAGACTCATTGGGCGAATCGCTCTGGAACTGAAATTGGAACACTCACTGACATTGGCCCTATCTGAAAGTCTGATAAACGCTGGAAGAATGACTAAGTCCAAAAAAAAAATGTTTTCAACTTTTTTCAATTTTACCCCAATGGGATATATATTCTACCCACACACATTTGTAACTCTCCTGGGGTATACTCACACATATTATTCCCTAATTTAGTGGATATTTTCACAAAAAAGTGAAATTTTCAAAAATCCAAAATAATGGCTGAAAACGACTAAATATCAAGGACTCATTGGGCGAATTGCTCTAGAATTGAAATTGGAATGCTCACTGACATTTGCCCTATCTGAAAGTCTGATAAACGCCGGAAAAATGACTAAGTCCAAAAAAAAAAATGTTTTCAACTTTTTTCAATTTTACCCCCGTGGGATATATATTCTACCCACACACATTTGGAACTCTCCTGGGGTACCCTCACACATATTATTCCCTAATTTAGTGGATATTTTCACAAAAAAGTGAAATTTTCAAAAATCCAGAAAATTGGCTGAAAATGACTAAATATCAAAGACTCATTGGACAAATCGCTCTGGAACTGAAATTGGAACGCTCACTGACATTTGCCCTATCTGAAAGTCTGATAAACGCCGGAAAAATGACTAAGTCCAAAAAAAAAAATGTTTTCAACTTTTTTTAATTTTACCCCCGTGGGATATATATTCTACCCACACACATTTGGAACTCTCCTGGGGTACCCTCATACATATTATTCCCTCATTTAGTGAATATTTTCACAAAAAAGTGAAATTTTCAAAAATCCAGAAAATTGGCTGAAAACAAATAAATATCAAGGACTCATTGGGCGAATCGCTCTGGAACTGAAATCGGAACGCCCACTCACATTTCCCCTATCTGAAAGTCTGATAAACGCCAGAAAAATGACTAAGTCCAAAAAAAAAATTTTTTCAACTTTTTTCAATTTTACCCCCGTGGGATATATCTTCTACCCACACACATTTGGAACTCTCCTGGGGTACCCTCACACATATTATTCCCTCATTTACTGGATATTTTCACAAAAAAGTGAAATTTTCAAAAATCCAGAAAATTGGCAATAAACGACTAAATATCAAAAACTCATTGGGCGAATCGCTCTGGAACTGAAATTGGAACACTCACTGACATTGGCCCTATCTGAAAGTCTGATAAACGCTGGAAGAATGACTAAGTCCAAAAAAAAAATGTTTTCAACTTTTTTCAATTTTACCCCAATGGGATATATATTCTACCCACACACATTTGGAACTCTCCTGGGGTACCCTCACACCTATTATTCCCTCATTTAGTGGATATTTTCACAAAAAAGTTAAATTTTCAAAAATCCAAAATAATGGCTGAAAAAGACTAAATATCAAGGACTCATTGGGCGAATCGCTCTGGAACTGAAATTGGAATGCTCACTGACATTTGCCCTATCTGAAAGTCTGATAAACGCCGGAAAAATGACTAAGTCCCAAAAAAAAGATGTTTTCAACTTTTTTCAATTTTACCCCAGTGGGATATATATTCTACCCACACACATTTGGAACTCTCCTGGGGTACCCTCACACATATTATTCCCTCATTTAGTGGATATTTTCACAAAAAAGTGAAATTTTCAAAAATCCTGAAAATTGGCTGAAAACGACTAAATATCAAAGACTCATTGGGCGAATCGCTCTGGAACTGAAATCGGAACACTCACTGACATTTGCCCTATCTGAAAGTCTGATAAACGCCGGAAAAATGACTAAGTCCAAAAAAAAAATGTTTTCAACTTTTTTCAATTTTACCCCAGTGGGATATGTATTCTACCCACACACATTTGGAACTCTCCTGGGGTACCCTCACACATATTATTCCCTAATTTAGTGGATATTTTCACAAAAAAGTGAAATTTTCAAAAATCCAAAATATTGGCTGAAAACGACTAAATATCAAAGACTCATTGGGCGAATCGCTATGGAACTGAAATCGGAACGCTCACTGACATTTGCCCTATCTGAAAGTCTGATAAACGCCGGAAAAATGACTAAGTCCAAAAAAAAAAATGTTTTCAACTTTTTTCAATTTTACCCCCGTGGGATATATATTCTACCCACACACATTTGGAACTCTCCTGGGGTACCCTCACACATATTATTCCCTCATTTAGTGGATATTTTCACAAAAAAGTGAAATTTTCAAAAATCCAAAATATTGGCTGAAAATGACTAAATATCAAGGACTCATTGGGCGAATCGCTCTGGAACTGAAATCGGAACGCTCACTGACATTTCCCCTATCTGAAAGTCTGATAAACGCCGGAAAAATGACTAAGTCCAAAAAAAAAATGTTTTCAATTTTTTTCAGTTTTACCCCCGTGGGATATATATTCTACCCACACACATTTGGAACTCTCCTGGGGTACCCTCATACATATTATTCCCTTATTTAGTGAATATTTTCACAAAAAAGTGAAATTTTCAAAAATCCAGAAAATTGGCTGAAAACAAATAAATATCAAGGACGCATTGGGCGAATCACTCTGGAACTGAAATCGGAACGCTCACTGACATTTCCCCTATCTGAAAGTCTGATAAACGCCGGAAAAATGACTAAGTCCAAAAAAAAAAATGTTTTCAACTTTTTTCAATTTTACCCCCGTGGGATATATATTCTACCCACACACATTTGGAACTCTCCTGGGGTACCCTCACACATATTATTCCCTAATTTAGTGGATATTTTCACAAAAAAGTGAAATTTTCAAAAATCCAAAATATTGGCTGAAAACGACTAAATATCAAAGGCTCATTGGGCGAATCGCTATGGAACTGAAATCGGAACGCTCACTGACATTTCCCCTATCTGAAAGTCTGATAAACGCCGGAAAAATGACTAAGTCCAAAAAAAAAAATGTTTTCAACTTTTTTCAATTTTACCCCAGTGGGATATGTATTCTACCCACACACATTTGTAACTCTCCTGGGGTACCCTCACACATATTATTCCCTAATTTAGTGGATATTTTCACAAAAAAGTGAAATTTTTAAAAATCCAAAATATTGGCTGAAAACGACTAAATATCAAGGACTCATTGGTCGAATCGCTATGGAACTGAAATCGGAACGCTCGCTGACATTTCCCCTATCTGAAAGTCTGATAAACGCCGGAAAAATGACTAAGTCCAAAAAAAAAATGTTTTCAACTTTTTTCTATTTTACCCCCGTGGGATATATATTCTACCCACACACATTTGGAACTCTCCTGGGGTACACTCACACATATTATTCCCTCATTTAGTGGATATTTTCACAAAAAAGTGAAATTTTCAAAAATCCAAAATAATGGCTGAAAACTACTAAATATCAAGGACTCATTGGGCTAATCGCTCTGGAATTGAAATTGGAATGCTCACTGACATTTGCCCTATCTGAAAGTCTGATAAACGCCGGAAAAATGACTAAGTCCCAAAAAAAAAATGTTTTCAACTTTTTTCAATTTTACCCCCGTGGGATATATATTCTACCCACACACATTTGGAACTCTCCTGGGGTACCCTCACACATATTATTCCCTCATTTAGTGGATATTTTCACCAAAAAGTGAAATTTTCAAAAATCCAGAAAATTGGCTGAAAACGACTAAATATGAAAGACTCATTGGGAGAATCGCTCTGGAACTGAAATTGGAACACTCACTGACATTTGCCCTATCTGAAAGTCTGATTAACGCCGGAAAAATGACTAAGTCCCGAAAAAAAAAATATTTTCAACTTTTTTCAATTTTACCTCAGTGGGATATGTATTCTACCCACACACATTTGGAACTCTCCTGGGGTACCCTCATACATATTATTCCCTCATTTAGTGATTAGTTTCACAAAAAAGTGAAATTTTCAAAAATCCAGAAAATTGGCTGAAAACAACTAAATATCAAGGACTCATTGGGCGAATCGCTCTGGAACTGAAATCGGAACGCCCACTGACATTTCCCCTATCTGAAAGTCTGATAAACGCCAGAAAAATGACTAAGTCCAAAAAAAAAATTTTTTCAACTTTTTTCAATTTTACCCCCGTGGGATATATATTCTACCCACACACATTTGGAACTCTCCTGGGGTACCCTCACACATATTATTCCCTCATTTAGTGGATATTTTCACAAAAAAGTGAAATTTTCAAAATCCAGAAAATTGGCTGAAAACGACTAAATATCAAAGACTCATTGGGCGAATCACTCTGGAACTGAAATTGGAACACTCACTGACATTTGCCCTATCTGAAAGTCTGATAAACGCCGGAAAAATGACTAAGTCCAAAAAAAAAATGTTTTCAACTTTTTTCAATTTTACCCCAGTGGGATATGTATTCTACCCACACACATTTGTAACTCTCCTGGGGTACCCTCACACATATTATTCCCTAATTTAGTGGATATTTTCACAAAAAAGTGAAATTTTCAAAAATCCTAAATATTGGCTGAAAACGACTAAATATCAAGGACTCATTGGGCGAATCGCTCTGGAACTGAAATCGGAACGCTCACTGACATTTCCCCTATCTGAAAGTCTGATAAACGCCAGAAAAATGACTAAGTCCAAAAAAAAAATGTTTTCAACTTTTTTCAATTTTACCCCCGTGGGATATATATTCTTCCCACACACATTTGGAACTCTCCTGGGGTACCATCACACATATTATTCCCTCATTTAGTGGATATTTTCACAAAAAAGTGAAATTTTCAAAAATCCAGAAAATTGGCTGAAAACGACTAAATATCAAAGAATCATTTGGCGAATCGCTCTGGAACTGAAATTGGAATGCTCACTGACATTTGCCCTATCTGAAAGTCTGATAAACGCCGGAAAAATGACTAAGTCCAAAAAAAAAAATGTTTTCAACTTTTTTCAATTTTACCCCCGTGGGATATATATTCTACCCACACACATTTCTAACTCTCCTGGGGTACCCTCACACATATTATTCCCTCATTTAGAGGATATTTTCACAAAAAAGTGAAATTTTCAAAAATCCAGAAAATTGGCTGAAAACGACTAAATATCAAAGACTCATTGGGCGAATCGCTCTGGAACTGAAATTGGAACACTCACTGACATTTGCCCTATCTGAAAGTCTGATAAACGCCGGAAAAATGACTAAGTCCAAAAAAAAAATGTTTTCAACTTTTTTCAATTTTACCCCAGTGGGATATATATTCTACCCACACACATTTGGAACTCTCCTGGGATACCCTCACACATACTATTCCCTCATTTAGTGGATATTTTCACAAAAAAGTGAAATTTTCAAAAATCCAAAATAATGGCTGAAAACGACTAAATATCAAGGACTCATTGGGCGAATCGCTCTGGAACTGAAATCGGAACGCCCACTGACATTTACCCTATATGAAAGTCTGATAAACGCTGGAAAAATGACTAAGTCCAAAAAAAAAATGTTTTCAACTTTTTTCAATTTTACCCTCGTGGGATATATATTCTACCCACACACATTTGGAACTCTCCTGGGGTACCCTCACACATATTATTCCCTCATTTAGTGGAAATTTTCACAAAAAAGTGAAATTTTCAAAAATCCAAAATATGGGCTGAAAATGACTAAATATCAAGGACTCATTGGGCGAATCGCTATGGAACTGAAATCGGAACGCTCACTGACATTTCCCCTATCTGAAAGTCTGATAAACGCCGGAAAAATGACTACGTCCAAAAAAAAAATTTTTTCAACTTTTTTCAATTTTACCCCCGTGGGATATATATTCTACCCACACACATTTGGAACTCTCCTGGGGTGCCCTCACACATATTATTCCCTAATTTAGTGGATATTTTCACAAAAAAGTGAAATTTTCAAAAATCCAAAATATTGGCTGAAAACGACTAAATATCAAAGACTCATTGGGCGAATCGCTATGGAACTGAAATCGGAACGCTCACTGACATTTCCCCTATCTGAAAGTCTGATAAACGCCGGAAAAATGACTAAGTCCAAAAAAAAAATTTTTCAACTTTTTTCAATTTTACCACGTGGGATATATCTTCTACCCACACACATTTGAAACTCTCCTGGGGTACCCTCACACATATTATTCCCTCATTTAGTGGATATTTTCACAAAAAAGTGAAATTTTCAAAAATAGAGAAAATTGACTGAAAACGACTAAATATCAAAGACTCATTTGGGCGAATCGCTCTGGAACTGAAATTGGAACACTCATTGACATTTGCCCTATCTGAAAGTCTGATAAACGCCGGAAAAATGACTAAGTCCAAAAAAAAAATGTTTTCAACTTTTTTCAATTTTACCCCAATGGGATATATATTCTACCCACACACATTTGTAACTCTCTTGGGGTATACTCACACATATTATTCCCTAATTTAGTGGATATTTTCACAAAAAAGTGAAATTTTCAAAAATCCAAAATATTGGCTGAAAAAGACTAAATATCAAGGAATCATTGGGCGCATCGCTCTGGAACTGAAATTGGAACACTCACTGACATTTGCCCTATCTGAAAGTCTGATAAACGCCGGAAAAATGACTAAGTCCAAAAAAAAAAAGTTTTCAACTTTTTTCAATTTTACCCCCGTGGGATATATATTCTACCCACACACATTTGGAACTCTCCTGGGATACCCTCACACATATTATTCCCTCATTTAGTGGATATTTTCACAAAAAAGTGAAATTTTCAAAAATCCAAAAGAATGGCTGAAAACGACTAAATATCAAAGACTCATTGGGCGAATCGCTATGGAACTGAAATCGGAACGCTCGCTGACATTTCCCCTATCTGAAAGTCTGATAAACGCCGGAAAAATGACTAAGTCCAAAAAAAAAATGTTTTCAACTTTTTTCTATTTTACCCCCGTGGGATATATATTCTACCCACACACATTTGGAACTCTCCTGGGGTACACTCACACATATTATTCCCTCATTTAGTGGATATTTTCACAAAAACTGAAATTTTCAAAAATCCAGAAAATTGGCTGAAAACGACTAAATATGAAAGACTCATTGGGCGAATAGCTCTGGAACTGAAATTGGAACACTCACTGACATTTGTCCTATCTGAAAGTCTGATAAACGCCGAAAAAATGACTAAGTCCCAAAAAAAAAATGTTTTCAACTTTTTTCAATTTTACCCTCGTGGGATATATATTCTACCCACACACATTTGGAACTCTCCTGGGGTACCCTCACACATATTATTCCCTCATTAAGTGGAAATTTTCACAAAAAAGTGAAATTTTCAAAAATCCAAAATATGGGCTGAAAATGACTAAATATCAAGGACTCATTTGTCGAATCGCTATGGAACTGAAATCGGAACGCTCACTGACATTTCCCCTATCTGAAAGTCTGATAAACGCCGGAAAAATGACTAAGTCCCAAAAAAAAGATGTTTTCAACTTTTTTCAATTTTACCCCCGTGGGATATATATTCAACCCACACACATTTGGAACTCTCCTGGGATACCCTCACACATATTATTCCCTCATTTAGTGGATATTTTCACAAAAAAGTGAAATTTTCAAAAATCCAAAAGAATGGCTGAAAACAACTAAATATCAAGGAATCATTGGGCGAATCGCTCTGGAACTGAAATCGGAACGCTCACTGACATTTCCCCTATCTGAAAGTCTGATAAACGCCGGAAAAATGACTAAGTCCAAAAAAAAAAATGTTTTCAACCTTTTTCAATTTTACCCCCGTGGGATATATATTCTACTCACACACATTTGGAACTCTCCTGGGGTACCCTCACACATATTATTCCCTCATTTAGTGGATATTTTCACAAAAAAGTGAAATTTTCAAAAATCCAGAAAATTGGCTGAAAACGACTAATTATCAAAGACTCATTGGGCGCATCGCTCTGGAACTGAAATTGGAACACTCACTGACATTTGCCCTATCTGAAAGTCTGATAAACGCCGGAAAAATGACTAAGTCCAAAAAAAAATGTTTTCAACTTTTTTCAATTTTACCCCAGTGGGATATGTATTCTACCCACACACATTTGTAACTCTCCTGGGGTACCCTCACACATATTATTCCCTCATTTAGTGGATATTTTCACAAAAAAGTGACATTTTCAAAAATCCAAAATATTGGCTGAAATCGACTAAATATCAAGGACTCATTGGGCGAATCGCTCTGGAACTGAAATCGGAACGCTCACTGACATTTCCCCTATCTGAAAGTCTGATAAACGCCGGAAAAATGACTAAGTCCAAAAAAAAAAATGTTTCCAACCTTTTTCAATTTTACCCCCGTGGGATATATATTCTACCCACACACATTTGGAACTCTCCTGGGGTACCCTCACACATATTATTCCCTTATTTAGTGGCTATTTTCTCAAAAAAGTGAAATTTTCAAAAATCCAAAATATTGGCTGAAAACGACTAAATATCAAAGACTCATTGGGCGAATCGCTATGGAACTGAAATCTGAACGCTCACTGACATTTCCCCTATCTGAAAGTCTGATAAACGCCGGAAAAATGACTAAGTCCAAAAAAAAAATGTTTTCAACTTTTTTCAATTTTACCCCCGTGGGATATATATTCTACCCACACACATTTGGAACTCTCCTGGGATACCCTCACACATATTATTCCCTCATTTAGTGGATATTTTCACAAAAAAGTGAAATTTTCAAAAATCCAAAAGAATGGCTGAAAACGACTAAATATCATGGACTCATTGGGCGAATCGCTCTGGAACTGAAATCGGAACGCTCACTGACATTTCCCCTATCTGAAAGTCTGATAAACGCCGGAAAAATGACTAAGTCCAAAAAAAAAAATGTTTTCAACCTTTTTCAATTTTACCCCCGTGGGATATATATTCTACCCACACACATTTGGAACTCTCCTGGGGTACCCTCACACCTATTATTTCCTCATTTAGTGGATATTTTCACAAAAAAGTGAAATTTTCAAAAATCCAAAATATTGGCTGAAAACGACTAAATATCAAAGACTCATTGGGCGAATTGCTATGGAACTGAAATCGGAACGCTCACTGACATTTGCCCTATCTGAAAGTCTGATAAACGCCGGAAAAATGACTAAGTCCAAAAAAAAAAATGTTTTCAACCTTTTTCAATTTTACCCCCGTGGGATATATATTCTACCCACACACATTTGGAACTCTCCTGGGGTACCCTCACACATATTATTCCCTCATTTAGTGGATATTTTCACAAAAAAGTGAAATTTTCAAAAATCCAAAATATTGGCTGAAAATTACTAAATATCAAGGACTCATTGGGCGAATCGCTCTGGAACTGAAATCGGAACGCTCACTGACATTTCCCCTATCTGAAAGTCTGATTAACGCCGGAAAAATGACTAAGTCCCAAAAAAAAAATATTTTCAACTTTTTTCAATTTTACCTCAGTGGGATATGTATTCTACCCTCACACATTTGGAACTCTCCTGGGGTACCCTCATACATATTATTCCCTCATTTAGTGATTATTTTCACAAAAAAGTGAAATTTTCAAAAATCCAGAAAATTGGCTGAAAACAACTAAATATCAAGGACTCATTGGGCGAATCGCTCTGGAACTGAAATCGGAACGCCCACTGACATTTCCCCTATCTGAAAGTCTGATAAACGCCAGAAAAATGACTAAGTCCAAAAAAAAAATGTTTTCAACTTTTTTCAATTTTACCCCCGTGGGATATATATTCTACCCACACACATTTGGAACTCTCCTGGGATACCCTCACACATATTATTCCCTCATTTAGTGGATATTTTCACAAAAAAGTGAAATTTTCAAAAATCCAAAAGAATGGCTGAAAACGACTAAATATCATGGACTCATTGGGCGAATCGCTCTGGAACTGAAATCGGAACGCTCACTGACATTTCCCCTATCTGAAAGTCTGATAAACGCCGGAAAAATGACTAAGTCCAAAAAAAAAAATGTTTTCAACCTTTTTCAATTTTACCCCCGTGGGATATATATTCTACCCACACACATTTGGAACTCTCCTGGGGTACCCTCACACCTATTATTTCCTCATTTAGTGGATATTTTCACAAAAAAGTGAAATTTTCAAAAATCCAAAATATTGGCTGAAAACGACTAAATATCAAAGACTCATTGGGCGAATTGCTATGGAACTGAAATCGGAACGCTCACTGACATTTGCCCTATCTGAAAGTCTGATAAACGCCGGAAAAATGACTAAGTCCAAAAAAAAAAATGTTTTCAACCTTTTTCAATTTTACCCCCGTGGGATATATATTCTACCCACACACATTTGGAACTCTCCTGGGGTACCCTCACACATATTATTCCCTCATTTAGTGGATATTTTCACAAAAAAGTGAAATTTTCAAAAATCCAAAATATTGGCTGAAAATTACTAAATATCAAGGACTCATTGGGCGAATCGCTCTGGAACTGAAATCGGAACGCTCACTGACATTTCCCCTATCTGAAAGTCTGATTAACGCCGGAAAAATGACTAAGTCCCAAAAAAAAAATATTTTCAACTTTTTTCAATTTTACCTCAGTGGGATATGTATTCTACCCTCACACATTTGGAACTCTCCTGGGGTACCCTCATACATATTATTCCCTCATTTAGTGATTATTTTCACAAAAAAGTGAAATTTTCAAAAATCCAGAAAATTGGCTGAAAACAACTAAATATCAAGGACTCATTGGGCGAATCGCTCTGGAACTGAAATCGGAACGCCCACTGACATTTCCCCTATCTGAAAGTCTGATAAACGCCAGAAAAATGACTAAGTCCAAAAAAAAAATTTTTTCAACTTTTTTCAATTTTACCCCCGTGGGATATATATTCTACCCACACACATTTGGAACTCTCCTGGGGTACCCTCACACATATTATTCCCTCATTTAGTGGATATTTTCACAAAAAAGTGAAATTTTCAAAATCCAGAAAATTGGCTGAAAACGACTAAATATCAAAGACTCATTGGGCGAATCACTCTGGAACTGAAATTGGAACACTCACTGACATTTGCCCTATCTGAAAGTCTGATAAACGCCGGAAAAATGACTAAGTCCAAAAAAAAAATGTTTTCAACTTTTTTCAATTTTACCCCAGTGGGATATGTATTCTACCCACACACATTTGTAACTCTCCTGGGGTACACTCACACATATTATTCCCTAATTTAGTGGATATTTTCACAAAAAAGTGAAATTTTCAAAAATCCTAAATATTGGCTGAAAACGACTAAATATCAAGGACTCATTGGGCGAATCGCTCTGGAACTGAAATCGGAACGCTCACTGACATTTCCCCTATCTGAAAGTCTGATAAACGCCAGAAAAATGACTAAGTCCAAAAAAAAAATGTTTTCAACTTTTTTCAATTTTACCCCCGTGGGATATATATTCTTCCCACACACATTTGGAACTCTCCTGGGGTACCATCACACATATTATTCCCTCATTTAGTGGATATTTTCACAAAAAAGTGAAATTTTCAAAAATCCAGAAAATTGGCTGAAAACGACTAAATATCAAAGAATCATTTGGCGAATCGCTCTGGAACTGAAATTGGAATGCTCACTGACATTTGCCCTATCTGAAAGTCTGATAAACGCCGGAAAAATGACTAAGTCACAAAAAAAAGATGTTTTCAACTTTTTTCAATTTTACCCCAGTGGGATATATATTCTACCCACACACATTTGGAACTCTCCTTGGGTACCCTCACACATATTATTCCCTCATTTAGTGGATATTTTCACAAAAAAGTGAAATTTTCAAAAATCCAGAAAATTGGCTGAAAACGACTAAATATCAAAGACTCATTGGGCGAATCGCTCTGGAACTGAAATCGGAACACTCACTGACATTTGCCCTATCTGAAAGTCTGATAAACGCCGGAAAAATGACTAAGTCCAAAAAAAAAATGTTTTCAACTTTTTTCAATTTTACCCCAGTGGGATATGTATTCTACCCACTCACATTTGGAACTCTCCTGGGGTACCCTCACACATATTATTCCCTAATTTAGTGGATATTTTCACAAAAAAGTGAAATTTTCAAAAATCCAAAATATTGGCTGAAAACGACTAAATATCAAAGACTCATTGGGCGAATTGCTATGGAACTGAAATCGGAACGCTCACTGACATTTGCCCTATCTGAAAGTCTGATAAACGCCGGAAAAATGACTAAGTCCAAAAAAAAAAATGTTTTCAACCTTTTTCAATTTTACCCCCGTGGGATATATATTCTACCCACACACATTTGGAACTCTCCTGGGGTACCCTCACACATATTATTCCCTCATTTAGTGGATATTTTCACAAAAAAGTGAAATTTTCAAAAATCCAAAATATTGGCTGAAAATTACTAAATATCAAGGACTCATTGGGCGAATCGCTCTGGAACTGAAATCGGAACGCTCACTGACATTTCCCCTATCTGAAAGTCTGATTAACGCCGGAAAAATGACTAAGTCCCAAAAAAAAAATATTTTCAACTTTTTTCAATTTTACCTCAGTGGGATATGTATTCTACCCTCACACATTTGGAACTCTCCTGGGGTACCCTCATACATATTATTCCCTCATTTAGTGATTATTTTCACAAAAAAGTGAAATTTTCAAAAATCCAGAAAATTGGCTGAAAACAACTAAATATCAAGGACTCATTGGGCGAATCGCTCTGGAACTGAAATCGGAACGCCCACTGACATTTCCCCTATCTGAAAGTCTGATAAACGCCAGAAAAATGACTAAGTCCAAAAAAAAAATTTTTTCAACTTTTTTCAATTTTACCCCCGTGGGATATATATTCTACCCACACACATTTGGAACTCTCCTGGGGTACCCTCACACATATTATTCCCTCATTTAGTGGATATTTTCACAAAAAAGTGAAATTTTCAAAATCCAGAAAATTGGCTGAAAACGACTAAATATCAAAGACTCATTGGGCGAATCACTCTGGAACTGAAATTGGAACACTCACTGACATTTGCCCTATCTGAAAGTCTGATAAACGCCGGAAAAATGACTAAGTCCAAAAAAAAAATGTTTTCAACTTTTTTCAATTTTACCCCAGTGGGATATGTATTCTACCCACACACATTTGTAACTCTCCTGGGGTACACTCACACATATTATTCCCTAATTTAGTGGATATTTTCACAAAAAAGTGAAATTTTCAAAAATCCTAAATATTGGCTGAAAACGACTAAATATCAAGGACTCATTGGGCGAATCGCTCTGGAACTGAAATCGGAACGCTCACTGACATTTCCCCTATCTGAAAGTCTGATAAACGCCAGAAAAATGACTAAGTCCAAAAAAAAAATGTTTTCAACTTTTTTCAATTTTACCCCCGTGGGATATATATTCTTCCCACACACATTTGGAACTCTCCTGGGGTACCATCACACATATTATTCCCTCATTTAGTGGATATTTTCACAAAAAAGTGAAATTTTCAAAAATCCAGAAAATTGGCTGAAAACGACTAAATATCAAAGAATCATTTGGCGAATCGCTCTGGAACTGAAATTGGAATGCTCACTGACATTTGCCCTATCTGAAAGTCTGATAAACGCCGGAAAAATGACTAAGTCACAAAAAAAAGATGTTTTCAACTTTTTTCAATTTTACCCCAGTGGGATATATATTCTACCCACACACATTTGGAACTCTCCTTGGGTACCCTCACACATATTATTCCCTCATTTAGTGGATATTTTCACAAAAAAGTGAAATTTTCAAAAATCCAGAAAATTGGCTGAAAACGACTAAATATCAAAGACTCATTGGGCGAATCGCTCTGGAACTGAAATCGGAACACTCACTGACATTTGCCCTATCTGAAAGTCTGATAAACGCCGGAAAAATGACTAAGTCCAAAAAAAAAATGTTTTCAACTTTTTTCAATTTTACCCCAGTGGGATATGTATTCTACCCACTCACATTTGGAACTCTCCTGGGGTACCCTCACACATATTATTCCCTAATTTAGTGGATATTTTCACAAAAAAAGTGAAATTTTCAAAAATCCAAAATATTGGCTGAAAACGACTAAATATCAAAGACTCATTGGGCGAATTGCTATGGAACTGAAATCGGAACGCTCACTGACATTTGCCCTATCTGAAAGTCTGATAAACGCCGGAAAAATGACTAAGTCCAAAAAAAAAAATGTTTTCAACCTTTTTCAATTTTACCCCCGTGGGATATATATTCTACCCACACACATTTGGAACTCTCCTGGGGTACCCTCACACATATTATTCCCTCATTTAGTGGATATTTTCACAAAAAAGTGAAATTTTCAAAAATCCAAAATATTGGCTGAAAATTACTAAATATCAAGGACTCATTGGGCGAATCGCTCTGGAACTGAAATCGGAACGCTCACTGACATTTCCCCTATCTGAAAGTCTGATTAACGCCGGAAAAATGACTAAGTCCCAAAAAAAAAATATTTTCAACTTTTTTCAATTTTACCTCAGTGGGATATGTATTCTACCCTCACACATTTGGAACTCTCCTGGGGTACCCTCATACATATTATTCCCTCATTTAGTGATTATTTTCACAAAAAAGTGAAATTTTCAAAAATCCAGAAAATTGGCTGAAAACAACTAAATATCAAGGACTCATTGGGCGAATCGCTCTGGAACTGAAATCGGAACGCCCACTGACATTTCCCCTATCTGAAAGTCTGATAAACGCCAGAAAAATGACTAAGTCCAAAAAAAAAATTTTTTCAACTTTTTTCAATTTTACCCCCGTGGGATATATATTCTACCCACACACATTTGGAACTCTCCTGGGGTACCCTCACACATATTATTCCCTCATTTAGTGGATATTTTCACAAAAAAGTGAAATTTTCAAAATCCAGAAAATTGGCTGAAAACGACTAAATATCAAAGACTCATTGGGCGAATCACTCTGGAACTGAAATTGGAACACTCACTGACATTTGCCCTATCTGAAAGTCTGATAAACGCCGGAAAAATGACTAAGTCCAAAAAAAAAATGTTTTCAACTTTTTTCAATTTTACCCCAGTGGGATATGTATTCTACCCACACACATTTGTAACTCTCCTGGGGTACACTCACACATATTATTCCCTAATTTAGTGGATATTTTCACAAAAAAGTGAAATTTTCAAAAATCCTAAATATTGGCTGAAAACGACTAAATATCAAGGACTCATTGGGCGAATCGCTCTGGAACTGAAATCGGAACGCTCACTGACATTTCCCCTATCTGAAAGTCTGATAAACGCCAGAAAAATGACTAAGTCCAAAAAAAAAATGTTTTCAACTTTTTTCAATTTTACCCCCGTGGGATATATATTCTTCCCACACACATTTGGAACTCTCCTGGGGTACCATCACACATATTATTCCCTCATTTAGTGGATATTTTCACAAAAAAGTGAAATTTTCAAAAATCCAGAAAATTGGCTGAAAACGACTAAATATCAAAGAATCATTTGGCGAATCGCTCTGGAACTGAAATTGGAATGCTCACTGACATTTGCCCTATCTGAAAGTCTGATAAACGCCGGAAAAATGACTAAGTCCAAAAAAAAAAATGTTTTCAACTTTTTTCAATTTTACCCCCGTGGGATATATATCCTACCCACACACATTTCTAACTCTCCTGGGGTACCCTCACACATATTATTCCCTCATTTAGAGGATATTTTCACAAAAAAGTGAAATTTTCAAAAAATCCAGAAAATTGGCTGAAAACGACTAAATATCAAAGACTCATTGGGCGAATCGCTCTGGAACTGAAATTGGAACACTCACTGACATTTGCCCTATCTGAAAGTCTGATAAACGCCGGAAAAATGACTAAGTCCAAAAAAAAAATGTTTTCAACTTTTTTCAATTTTACCCCAGTGGGATATATATTCTACCCACACACATTTGGAACTCTCCTGGGATACCCTCACACATATTATTCCCTCATTTAGTGGATATTTTCACAAAAAAGTGAAATTTTCAAAAATCCAAAATAATGGCTGAAAACGACTAAATATCAAGGACTCATTGGGCTAATCGCTCTGGAATTGAAATTGGAATGCTCACTGACATTTGCCCTATCTGAAAGTCTGATAAACGCCGGAAAAATGACTAAGTCCCAAAAAAAAAATGTTTTCAACTTTTTTCAATTTTACCCCCGTGGGATATATATTCTACCCACACACATTTGGAACTCTCCTGGGGTACCCTCACACATATTATTCCCTCATTTAGTGGATATTTTCACAAAAAAGTGAAATTTTCAAAAATCCAGAAAATTGGCTGAAAACGACTAAATATGAAAGACTCATTGGGCGAAACGCTCTGGAACTGAAATTGGAACACTCACTGACATTTGCCCTATCTGAAAGTCTGATAAACGCCGAAAAAATGACTAAGTCCCAAAAAAAAAATGTTTTCAACTTTTTTCAATTTTACCCCAGTGGGATATGTATTCTACCCACACACATTTGGAACTCTCCTGGGGTACCCTCACACATATTATTCCCTCATTTAGTGGATATTTTCACAAAAAAGTGAAATTTTCAAAAATCCAAAATAATGGCTGAAAACGACTAAATATCAAGGACTCATTGGGCGAATCGCTCTGGAACTGAAATCGGAACGCCCACTGACATTTACCCTATCTGAAAGTCTGATAAACGCTGGAAAAATGACTAAGTCCAAAAAAAAAATGTTTTCAACTTTTTTCAATTTTACCCTCGTGGGATATATATTCTACCCACACACATTTGGAACTCTCCTGGGGTACCCTCACACATATTATTCCCTCATTTAGTGGAAATTTTCACAAAAAAGTGAAATTTTCAAAAATCCAAAATATGGGCTGAAAATGACTAAATATCAAGGACTCATTGGGCGAATCGCTATGGAACTGAAATCGGAACGCTCACTGACATTTCCCCTATCTGAAAGTCTGATAAACGCCGGAAAAATGACTACGTCCAAAAAAAAAATTTTTTCAACTTTTTTCAATTTTACCCCCGTGGGATATATATTCTACCCACACACATTTGGAACTCTCCTGGGGTGCCCTCACACATATTATTCCCTAATTTAGTGGATATTTTCACAAAAAAGTGAAATTTTCAAAAATCCAAAATATTGGCTGAAAACGACTAAATATCAAAGACTCATTGGGCGAATCGCTATGGAACTGAAATCGGAACGCTCACTGACATTTCCCCTATCTGAAAGTCTGATAAACGCCGGAAAAATGACTAAGTCCAAAAAAAAAATTTTTCAACTTTTTTCAATTTTACCACGTGGGATATATCTTCTACCCACACACATTTGGAACTCTCCTGGGGTACCCTCACACATATTATTCCCTCATTTAGTGGATATTTTCACAAAAAAGTGAAATTTTCAAAAATAGAGAAAATTGACTGAAAACGACTAAATATCAAAGACTCATTTGGGCGAATCGCTCTGGAACTGAAATTGGAACACTCATTGACATTTGCCCTATCTGAAAGTCTGATAAACGCCGGAAAAATGACTAAGTCCAAAAAAAAAATGTTTTCAACTTTTTTCAATTTTACCCCAATGGGATATATATTCTACCCACACACATTTGTAACTCTCTTGGGGTATACTCACACATATTATTCCCTAATTTAGTGGATATTTTCACAAAAAAGTGAAATTTTCAAAAATCCAAAATATTGGCTGAAAAAGACTAAATATCAAGGAATCATTGGGCGCATCGCTCTGGAACTGAAATTGGAACACTCACTGACATTTGCCCTATCTGAAAGTCTGATAAACGCCGGAAAAATGACTAAGTCCAAAAAAAAAAAGTTTTCAACTTTTTTCAATTTTACCCCCGTGGGATATATATTCTACCCACACACATTTGGAACTCTCCTGGGATACCCTCACACATATTATTCCCTCATTTAGTGGATATTTTCACAAAAAAGTGAAATTTTCAAAAATCCAAAAGAATGGCTGAAAACGACTAAATATCAAAGACTCATTGGGCGAATCGCTATGGAACTGAAATCGGAACGCTCGCTGACATTTCCCCTATCTGAAAGTCTGATAAACGCCGGAAAAATGACTAAGTCCAAAAAAAAAATGTTTTCAACTTTTTTCTATTTTACCCCCGTGGGATATATATTCTACCCACACACATTTGGAACTCTCCTGGGGTACACTCACACATATTATTCCCTCATTTAGTGGATATTTTCACAAAAAAGTGAAATTTTCAAAAATCCAGAAAATTGGCTGAAAACGACTAAATATGAAAGACTCATTGGGCGAATAGCTCTGGAACTGAAATTGGAACACTCACTGACATTTGTCCTATCTGAAAGTCTGATAAACGCCGAAAAAATGACTAAGTCCCAAAAAAAAAATGTTTTCAACTTTTTTCAATTTTACCCTCGTGGGATATATATTCTACCCACACACATTTGGAACTCTCCTGGGGTACCCTCACACATATTATTCCCTCATTTAGTGGAAATTTTCACAAAAAAGTGAAATTTTCAAAAATCCAAAATATGGGCTGAAAATGACTAAATATCAAGGACTCATTGGGCGAATCGCTATGGAACTGAAATCGGAACGCTCACTGACATTTCCCCTATCTGAAAGTCTGATAAACGCCGGAAAAATGACTAAGTCCCAAAAAAAAGATGTTTTCAACTTTTTTCAATTTTACCCCCGTGGGATATATATTCAACCCACACACATTTGGAACTCTCCTGGGATACCCTCACACATATTATTCCCTCATTTAGTGGATATTTTCACAAAAAAGTGAAATTTTCAAAAATCCAGAAAATTGGCTGAAAACGACTAATTATCAAAGACTCATTGGGCGCATCGCTCTGGAACTGAAATTGGAACACTCACTGACATTTGCCCTATCTGAAAGTCTGATAAACGCCGGAAAAATGACTAAGTCCAAAAAAAAAATGTTTTCAACTTTTTTCAATTTTACCCCAGTGGGATATGTATTCTACCCACACACATTTGTAACTCTCCTGGGGTACCCTCACACATATTATTCCCTCATTTGTGGATATTTTCACAAAAAAGTGACATTTTCAAAAATCCAAAATATTGGCTGAAATCGACTAAATATCAAGGACTCATTGGGCGAATCGCTCTGGAACTGAAATCGGAACGCTCACTGACATTTCCCCTATCTGAAAGTCTGATAAACGCCGGAAAAATGACTAAGTCCAAAAAAAAAAATGTTTCCAACCTTTTTCAATTTTACCCCCGTGGGATATATATTCTACCCACACACATTTGGAACTCTCCTGGGGTACCCTCACACATATTATTCCCTTATTTAGTGGCTATTTTCTCAAAAAAGTGAAATTTTCAAAATTCCAAAATATTGGCTGAAAACGACTAAATATCAAAGACTCATTGGGCGAATCGCTATGGAACTGAAATCTGAACGCTCACTGACATTTCCCCTATCTGAAAGTCTGATAAACGCCGGAAAAATGACTAAGTCCAAAAAAAAAATGTTTTCAACTTTTTTCAATTTTACCCCAGTGGGATATATATTCTACCCACACACATTTGGAACTCTCCTGGGATACCCTCACACATATTATTCCCTCATTTAGTGGATATTTTCACAAAAAAGTGAAATTTTCAAAAATCCAAAAGAATGGCTGAAAACGACTAAATATCATGGACTCATTGGGCGAATCGCTCTGGAACTGAAATCGGAACGCTCACTGACATTTCCCCTATCTGAAAGTCTGATAAACGCCGGAAAAATGACTAAGTCCAAAAAAAAAAATGTTTTCAACCTTTTTCAATTTTACCCCCGTGGGATATATATTCTACGCACACACATTTGGAACTCTCCTGGGGTACCCTCACACCTATTATTTCCTCATTTAGTGGATATTTTCACAAAAAAGTTAAATTTTCAAAAATCCAAAATAATGGCTGAAAAAGACTAAATATCAAGGACTCATTGGGCGAATCGCTCTGGAACTGAAATTGGAATGCTCACTGACATTTGCCCTATCTGAAAGTCTGATAAACGCCGGAAAAATGACTAAGTCCCAAAAAAAAGATGTTTTCAACTTTTTTCAATTTTACCCCAGTGGGATATATATTCTACCCACACACATTTGGAACTCTCCTGGGGTACCCTCACACATATTATTCCCTCATTTAGTGGATATTTTCACAAAAAAGTGAAATTTTCAAAAATCCAGAAAATTGGCTGAAAACGACTAAATATCAAAGACTCATTGGGCGAATCGCTCTGGAACTGAAATCGGAACACTCACTGACATTTGCCCTATCTGAAAGTCTGATAAACGCCGGAAAAATGACTAAGTCCAAAAAAAAAATGTTTTCAACTTTTTTCAATTTTACCCCAGTGGGATATGTATTCTACCCACTCACATTTGGAACTCTCCTGGGGTACCCTCACACATATTATTCCCTAATTTAGTGGATATTTTCACAAAAAAGTGAAATTTTCAAAAATCCAAAATATTGGCTGAAAACGACTAAATATCAAAGACTCATTGGGCGAATTGCTATGGAACTGAAATCGGAACGCTCACTGAGATTTGCCCTATCTGAAAGTCTGATAAACGCCGGAAAAATGACTAAGTCCAAAAAAAAAAATGTTTTCAACTTTTTTCAATTTTACCCCCGTGGGATATATATTCTACCCACACACATTTGGAACTCTCCTGGGGTACCCTCACACATATTATTCCCTCATTTAGTGGATATTTTCACAAAAAAGTGAAATTTTCAAAAATCCAAAATATTGGCTGAAAATGACTAAATATCAAGGACTCATTGGGCGAATCGCTCTGGAACTGAAATCGGAACGCTCACTGACATTTCCCCTATCTGAAAGTCTGATAAACGCCGGAAAAATGACTAAGTCCAAAAAAAAAATGTTTTCAATTTTTTTCAGTTTTACCCCCGTGGGATATATATTCTACCCACACACATTTGGAACTCTCCTGGGGTACCCTCATACATATTATTCCCTTATTTAGTGAATATTTTCACAAAAAAGTGAAATTTTCAAAAATCCAGAAAATTGGCTGAAAACAAATAAATATCAAGGACGCATTGGGCGAATCACTCTGGAACTGAAATCGGAACGCTCACTGACATTTGCCCTATCTGAAAGTCTGATAAACGCCGGAAAAATGACTAAGTCCCAAAAAAAAAATGTTTTCAACTTTTTTCAATTTTACCCCCGTGGCATATATATTCTACCCACACACATTTGGAACTCTCCTGGGGTACCCTCACACATATTATTCCCTCATTTAGTGGATATTTTCACCAAAAAGTGAAATTTTCAAAAATCCAGAAAATTGGCTGAAAACGACTAAATATGAAAGACTCATTGGGAGAATCGCTCTGGAACTGAAATTGGAACACTCACTGACATTTGCCCTATCTGAAAGTCTGATTAACGCCGGAAAAATGACTAAGTCCCAAAAAAAAAATATTTTCAACTTTTTTCAATTTTACCTCAGTGGGATATGTATTCTACCCACACACATTTGGAACTCTCCTGGGGTACCCTCATACATATTATTCCCTCATTTAGTGATTATTTTCACAAAAAAGTGAAATTTTCAAAAATCCAGAAAATTGGCTGAAAACGACTAAATATCAAAGAATCATTTGGCGAATCGCTCTGGAACTGAAATTGGAATGCTCACTGACATTTGCCCTATCTGAAAGTCTGATAAACGCCGGAAAAATGACTAAGTCCAAAAAAAAAAATGTTTTCAACTTTTTTCAATTTTACCCCCGTGGGATATATATCCTACCCACACACATTTCTAACTCTCCTGGGGTACCCTCACACATATTATTCCCTCATTTAGAGGATATTTTCACAAAAAAGTGAAATTTTCAAAAATCCAGAAAATTGGCTGAAAACGACTAAATATCAAAGACTCATTGGGCGAATCGCTCTGGAACTGAAATTGGAACACTCACTGACATTTGCCCTATCTGAAAGTCTGATAAACGCCGGAAAAATGACTAAGTCCAAAAAAAAAATGTTTTCAACTTTTTTCAATTTTACCCCAGTGGGATATATATTCTACCCACACACATTTGGAACTCTCCTGGGGTACCCTCACACATATTATTCCCTCATTTAGTGGATATTTTCACAAAAAAGTGAAATTTTCAAAATCCAGAAAATTGGCTGAAAACGACTAAATATCAAAGACTCATTGGGCGAATCACTCTGGAACTGAAATTGGAACACTCACTGACATTTGCCCTATCTGAAAGTCTGATAAACGCCGGAAAAATGACTAAGTCCAAAAAAAAAATGTTTTCAACTTTTTTCAATTTTACCCCAGTGGGATATGTATTCTACCCACACACATTTGTAACTCTCCTGGGGTACACTCACACATATTATTCCCTAATTTAGTGGATATTTTCACAAAAAAGTGAAATTTTCAAAAATCCTAAATATTGGCTGAAAACGACTAAATATCAAGGACTCATTGGGCGAATCGCTCTGGAACTGAAATCGGAACGCTCACTGACATTTCCCCTATCTGAAAGTCTGATAAACGCCGGAAAAATGACTAAGTCCAAAAAAAAAAATGTTTTCAACTTTTTTCAATTTTACCCCCGTGGGATAAATATCCTACCCACACACATTTCTAACTCTCCTGGGGTACCCTCACACATATTATTCCCTCATTTAGAGGATATTTTCACAAAAAAGTGAAATTTTCAAAAATCCAGAAAATTGGCTGAAAACGACTAAATATCAAAGACTCATTGGGCGAATCGCTCTGGAACTGAAATTGGAACACTCACTGACATTTGCCCTATCTGAAAGTCTGATAAACGCCGGAAAAATGACTAAGTCCAAAAAAAAAATGTTTTCAACTTTTTTCAATTTTACCCCAGTGGGATATATATTCTACCCACACACATTTGGAACTCTCCTGGGATACCCTCACACATATTATTCCCTCATTTAGTGGATATTTTCACAAAAAAGTGAAATTTTCAAAAATCCAAAATAATGGCTGAAAACGACTAAATATCAAGGACTCATTGGGCTAATCGCTCTGGAATTGAAATTGGAATGCTCACTGAGATTTGCCCTATCTGAAAGTCTGATAAACGCCGGAAAAATGACTAAGTCCAAAAAAAAAAATGTTTTCAACTTTTTTCAATTTTACCCCCGTGGGATATATATTCTACCCACACACATTTGGAACTCTCCTGGGGTACCCTCACACATATTATTCCCTCATTTAGTGGATATTTTCACAAAAAAGTGAAATTTTCAAAAATCCAAAATATTGGCTGAAAATGACTAAATATCAAGGACTCATTGGGCGAATCGCTCTGGAACTGAAATCGGAACGCTCACTGACATTTCCCCTATCTGAAAGTCTGATAAACGCCGGAAAAATGACTAAGTCCAAAAAAAAAATGTTTTCAATTTTTTTCAGTTTTACCCCCGTGGGATATATATTCTACCCACACACATTTGGAACTCTCCTGGGGTACCCTCATACATATTATTCCCTTATTTAGTGAATATTTTCACAAAAAAGTGAAATTTTCAAAAATCCAGAAAATTGGCTGAAAACAAATAAATATCAAGGACGCATTGGGCGAATCACTCTGGAACTGAAATCGGAACGCTCACTGACATTTGCCCTATCTGAAAGTCTGATAAACGCCGGAAAAATGACTAAGTCCCAAAAAAAAAATGTTTTCAACTTTTTTCAATTTTACCCCCGTGGCATATATATTCTACCCACACACATTTGGAACTCTCCTGGGGTACCCTCACACATATTATTCCCTCATTTAGTGGATATTTTCACCAAAAAGTGAAATTTTCAAAAATCCAGAAAATTGGCTGAAAACGACTAAATATGAAAGACTCATTGGGAGAATCGCTCTGGAACTGAAATTGGAACACTCACTGACATTTGCCCTATCTGAAAGTCTGATTAACGCCGGAAAAATGACTAAGTCCCAAAAAAAAAATATTTTCAACTTTTTTCAATTTTACCTCAGTGGGATATGTATTCTACCCACACACATTTGGAACTCTCCTGGGGTACCCTCATACATATTATTCCCTCATTTAGTGATTATTTTCACAAAAAAGTGAAATTTTCAAAAATCCAGAAAATTGGCTGAAAACGACTAAATATCAAAGAATCATTTGGCGAATCGCTCTGGAACTGAAATTGGAATGCTCACTGACATTTGCCCTATCTGAAAGTCTGATAAACGCCGGAAAAATGACTAAGTCCAAAAAAAAAAATGTTTTCAACTTTTTTCAATTTTACCCCCGTGGGATATATATCCTACCCACACACATTTCTAACTCTCCTGGGGTACCCTCACACATATTATTCCCTCATTTAGAGGATATTTTCACAAAAAAGTGAAATTTTCAAAAATCCAGAAAATTGGCTGAAAACGACTAAATATCAAAGACTCATTGGGCGAATCGCTCTGGAACTGAAATTGGAACACTCACTGACATTTGCCCTATCTGAAAGTCTGATAAACGCCGGAAAAATGACTAAGTCCAAAAAAAAAATGTTTTCAACTTTTTTCAATTTTACCCCAGTGGGATATATATTCTACCCACACACATTTGGAACTCTCCTGGGGTACCCTCACACATATTATTCCCTCATTTAGTGGATATTTTCACAAAAAAGTGAAATTTTCAAAATCCAGAAAATTGGCTGAAAACGACTAAATATCAAAGACTCATTGGGCGAATCACTCTGGAACTGAAATTGGAACACTCACTGACATTTGCCCTATCTGAAAGTCTGATAAACGCCGGAAAAATGACTAAGTCCAAAAAAAAAATGTTTTCAACTTTTTTCAATTTTACCCCAGTGGGATATGTATTCTACCCACACACATTTGTAACTCTCCTGGGGTACACTCACACATATTATTCCCTAATTTAGTGGATATTTTCACAAAAAAGTGAAATTTTCAAAAATCCTAAATATTGGCTGAAAACGACTAAATATCAAGGACTCATTGGGCGAATCGCTCTGGAACTGAAATCGGAACGCTCACTGACATTTCCCCTATCTGAAAGTCTGATAAACGCCGGAAAAATGACTAAGTCCAAAAAAAAAAATGTTTTCAACTTTTTTCAATTTTACCCCCGTGGGATAAATATCCTACCCACACACATTTCTAACTCTCCTGGGGTACCCTCACACATATTATTCCCTCATTTAGAGGATATTTTCACAAAAAAGTGAAATTTTCAAAAATCCAGAAAATTGGCTGAAAACGACTAAATATCAAAGACTCATTGGGCGAATCGCTCTGGAACTGAAATTGGAACACTCACTGACATTTGCCCTATCTGAAAGTCTGATAAACGCCGGAAAAATGACTAAGTCCAAAAAAAAAATGTTTTCAACTTTTTTCAATTTTACCCCAGTGGGATATATATTCTACCCACACACATTTGGAACTCTCCTGGGATACCCTCACACATATTATTCCCTCATTTAGTGGATATTTTCACAAAAAAGTGAAATTTTCAAAAATCCAAAATAATGGCTGAAAACGACTAAATATCAAGGACTCATTGGGCTAATCGCTCTGGAATTGAAATTGGAATGCTCACTGACATTTGCCCTATCTGAAAGTCTGATAAACGCCGGAAAAATGACTAAGTCCCAAAAAAAAAATGTTTTCAACTTTTTTCAATTTTACCCCCGTGGGATATATATTCTACCCACACACATTTGGAACTCTCCTGGGGTACCCTCACACATATTATTCCCTCATTTAGTGGATATTTTCACAAAAAAGTGAAATTTTCAAAAATCCAGAAAATTGGCTGAAAACGACTAAATATGAAAGACTCATTGGGCGAAACGCTCTGGAACTGAAATTGGAACACTCACTGACATTTGCCCTATCTGAAAGTCGGATAAACGCCGAAAAAATGACTAAGTCCCAAAAAAAAAATGTTTTCAACTTTTTTCAATTTTACCCCAGTGGGATATGTATTCTACCCACACACATTTGGAACTCTCCTGGGGTACCCTCATACATATTATTCCCTCATTTAGTGATTATTTTCACAAAAAAGTGAAATTTTCAAAAATCCAGAAAATTGGCTGAAAACAACTAAATATCAAGGACTCATTGGGCGAATCGCTCTGGAACTGAAATCGGAACGCCCACTGACATTTACCCTATCTGAAAGTCTGATAAACGCCGGAAAAATGACTAAGTCCAAAAAAAAAATGTTTTCAACTTTTTTCAATTTTACCCTCGTGGGATATATATTCTACCCACACACATTTGGAACTCTCCTGGGGTGCCCTCACACATATTATTCCCTAATTTAGTGGATATTTTCACAAAAAAGTGAAATTTTCAAAAATCCAAAATATTGGCTGAAAACGACTAAATATCAAAGACTCATTGGGCGAATCGCTATGGAACTGAAATCGGAACGCTCACTGACATTTCCCCTATCTGAAAGTCTGATAAACGCCGGAAAAATGACTAAGTCCAAAAAAAAAATTTTTCAACTTTTTTCAATTTTACCACGTGGGATATATCTTCTACCCACACACATTTGGAACTCTCCTGGGGTACCCTCACACATATTATTCCCTCATTTAGTGGATATTTTCACAAAAAAGTGAAATTTTCAAAAATAGAGAAAATTGACTGAAAACGACTAAATATCAAAGACTCATTTGGGCGAATCGCTCTGGAACTGAAATTGGAACACTCATTGACATTTGCCCTATCTGAAAGTCTGATAAACGCCGGAAAAATGACTAAGTCCAAAAAAAAAATGTTTTCAACTTTTTTCAATTTTACCCCAATGGGATATATATTCTACCCACACACATTTGTAACTCTCTTGGGGTATACTCACACATATTATTCCCTAATTTAGTGGATATTTTCACAAAAAAGTGAAATTTTCAAAAATCCAAAATATTGGCTGAAAAAGACTAAATATCAAGGAATCATTGGGCGCATCGCTCTGGAACTGAAATTGGAACACTCACTGACATTTGCCCTATCTGAAAGTCTGATAAACGCCGGAAAAATGACTAAGTCCAAAAAAAAAAAGTTTTCAACTTTTTTCAATTTTACCCCCGTGGGATATATATTCTACCCACACACATTTGGAACTCTCCTGGGATACCCTCACACATATTATTCCCTCATTTAGTGGATATTTTCACAAAAAAGTGAAATTTTCAAAAATCCAAAAGAATGGCTGAAAACGACTAAATATCAAAGACTCATTGGGCGAATCGCTATGGAACTGAAATCGGAACGCTCGCTGACATTTCCCCTATCTGAAAGTCTGATAAACGCCGGAAAAATGACTAAGTCCAAAAAAAAAATGTTTTCAACTTTTTTCTATTTTACCCCCGTGGGATATATATTCTACCCACACACATTTGGAACTCTCCTGGGGTACACTCACACATATTATTCCCTCATTTAGTGGATATTTTCACAAAAAAGTGAAATTTTCAAAAATCCAGAAAATTGGCTGAAAACGACTAAATATGAAAGACTCATTGGGCGAATAGCTCTGGAACTGAAATTGGAACACTCACTGACATTTGTCCTATCTGAAAGTCTGATAAACGCCGGAAAAATGACTAAGTCCAAAAAAAAAAATGTTTTCAACCTTTTTCAATTTTACCCCCGTGGGATATATATTCTACCCACACACATTTGGAACTCTCCTGGGGTACCCTCACACATATTATTCCCTCATTTAGTGGATATTTTCACAAAAAAGTGAAATTTTCAAAAATCCAGAAAATTGGCTGAAAACGACTAATTATCAAAGACTCATTGGGCGCATCGCTCTGGAACTGAAATTGGAACACTCACTGACATTTGCCCTATCTGAAAGTCTGATAAACGCCGGAAAAATGACTAAGTCCAAAAAAAAAATGTTTTCAACTTTTTTCAATTTTACCCCAGTGGGATATGTATTCTACCCACACACATTTGTAACTCTCCTGGGGTACCCTCACACATATTATTCCCTCATTTAGTGGATATTTTCACAAAAAAGTGACATTTTCAAAAAATCCAAAATATTGGCTGAAATCGACTAAATATCAAGGACTCATTGGGCGAATCGCTCTGGAACTGAAATCGGAACGCTCACTGACATTTCCCCTATCTGAAAGTCTGATAAACGCCGGAAAAATGACTAAGTCCAAAAAAAAAATGTTTTCAACTTTTTTCAATTTTACCCCCGTGGGATATATATTCTACCCACACACATTTGGAACTCTCCTGGGATACCCTCACACATATTATTCCCTCATTTAGTGGATATTTTCACAAAAAAGTGAAATTTTCAAAAATCCAAAAGAATGGCTGAAAACGACTAAATATCAAGGACTCATTGGGCGAATCGCTCTGGAACTGAAATCGGAACGCTCACTGACATTTCCCCTATCTGAAAGTCTGATAAACGCCGGAAAAATGACTAAGTCCAAAAAAAAAAATGTTTCCAACCTTTTTCAATTTTACCCCCGTGGGATATAAATTCTACCCACACACATTTGGAACTCTCCTGGGGTACCCTCACACATATTATTCCCTTATTTAGTGGCTATTTTCTCAAAAAAGTGAAATTTTCAAAAATCCAAAATATTGGCTGAAAACGACTAAATATCAAAGACTCATTGGGCGAATCGCTATGGAACTGCAATCTGAACGCTCACTGACATTTCCCCTATCTGAAAGTCTGATAAACGCCGGAAAAATGACTAAGTCCAAAAAAAAAATGTTTTCAACTTTTTTCAATTTTACCCCCGTGGGATATATATTCTACCCACACACATTTGGAACTCTCCTGGGATACCCTCACACATATTATTCCCTCATTTAGTGGATATTTTCACAAAAAAGTGAAATTTTCAAAAATCCAAAAGAATGGCTGAAAACGACTAAATATCATGGACTCATTGGGCGAATCGCTCTGGAACTGAAATCGGAACGCTCACTGACATTTCCCCTATCTGAAAGTCTGATAAATGCCGGAAAAATGACTAAGTCCAAAAAAAAAAATGTTTTCAACCTTTTTCAATTTTACCCCCGTGGGATATATATTCTACCCACACACATTTGGAACTCTCCTGGGGTACCCTCACACCTATTATTTCCTCATTTAGTGGATATTTTCACAAAAAAGTTAAATTTTCAAAAATCCAAAATAATGGCTGAAAAAGACTAAATATCAAGGACTCATTGGGCGAATCGCTCTGGAACTGAAATTGGAATGCTCACTGACATTTGCCCTATCTGAAAGTCTGATAAACGCCGGAAAAATGACTAAGTCCCAAAAAAAAGATGTTTTCAACTTTTTTCAATTTTACCCCAGTGGGATATATATTCTACCCACACACATTTGGAACTCTCCTGGGGTACCCTCACACATATTATTCCCTCATTTAGTGGATATTTTCACAAAAAAGTGAAATTTTCAAAAATCCAGAAAATTGGCTGAAAACGACTAAATATCAAAGACTCATTGGGCGAATCGCTCTGGAACTGAAATCGGAACACTCACTGACATTTGCCCTATCTGAAAGTCTGATAAACGCCGGAAAAATGACTAAGTCCAAAAAAAAAATGTTTTCAACTTTTTTCAATTTTACCCCAGTGGGATATGTATTCTACCCACACACATTTGGAACTCTCCTGGGGTACCCTCACACATATTATTCCCTAATTTAGTGGATATTTTCACAAAAAAGTGAAATTTTCAAAAATCCAAAATATTGGCTGAAAACGACTAAATATCAAAGACTCATTGGGCGAATTGCTATGGAACTGAAATCGGAACGCTCACTGACATTTGCCCTATCTGAAAGTCTGATAAACGCCGGAAAAATGACTAAGTCCAAAAAAAAAAATGTTTTCAACTTTTTTCAATTTTACCCCCGTGGGATATATATTCTACCCACACACATTTGGAACTCTCCTGGGGTACCCTCACACATATTGTTCCCTCATTTAGTGGATATTTTCACAAAAAAGTGAAATTTTCAAAAATCCAAAATATTGGCTGAAAATGACTAAATATCAAGGACTCATTGGGCGAATCGCTCTGGAACTGAAATCGGAACGCTCACTGACATTTCCCCTATCTGAAAGTCTGATAAACGCCGGAAAAATGACTAAGTCCAAAAAAAAAATGTTTTCAATTTTTTTCAGTTTTACCCCCGTGGGATATATATTCTACCCACACACATTTGGAACTCTCCTGGGGTACCCTCATACATATTATTCCCTTATTTAGTGAATATTTTCACAAAAAAGTGAAATTTTCAAAAATCCAGAAAATTGGCTGAAAACAAATAAATATCAAGGACGCATTGGGCGAATCACTCTGGAACTGAAATCGGAACGCTCACTGACATTTCCCCTATCTGAAAGTCTGATAAACGCCGGAAAAATGACTAAGTCCAAAAAAAAAAATGTTTTCAACTTTTTTCAATTTTACCCCCGTGGGATATATATTCTACCCACACGCATTTGGAACTCTCCTGGGGTACCCTCACACATATTATTCCCTAATTTAGTGGATATTTTCACAAAAAAGTGAAATTTTCAAAAATCCAAAATATTGGCTGAAAACGACTAAATATCAAAGGCTCATTGGGCGAATCGCTATGGAACTGAAATCGGAACGCTCACTGACATTTCCCCTATCTGAAAGTCTGATAAACGCCGGAAAAATGACTAAGTCCAAAAAAAAAAATGTTTTCAACTTTTTTCAATTTTACCCCCGTGGGATATATATTCTGCCCACACACATTTGGAACTCTCCTGGGGTACCCTCACACATATTATTCCCTCATTTAGTGGATATTTTCACAAAAAAGTGAAATTTTCAAAAATCCAGAAAATTGGCAAAAAACGACTAAATATCAAAGACTCCTTGGGCGAATCGCTCTGGAACTGAAATTGGAACACTCACTGACATTGGCCCTATCTGAAAGTCTGATAAACGCTGGAAGAATGACTAAGTCCAAAAAAAAAATGTTTTCAACTTTTTTCAATTTTACCCCAATGGGATATATATTCTACCCACACACATTTGTAACTCTCCTGGGGTATACTCACACATATTATTCCCTAATTTAGTGGATATTTTCACAAAAAAGTGAAATTTTCAAAAATCCAAAATAATGGCTGAAAACGACTAAATATCAAGGACTCATTGGGCGAATTGCTCTAGAATTGAAATTGGAATGCTCACTGACATTTGCCCTATCTGAAAGTCTGATAAACGCCGGAAAAATGACTAAGTCCAAAAAAAAAAATGTTTTCAACTTTTTTCAATTTTACCCCCGTGGGATATATATTCTACCCACACACATTTGGAACTCTCCTGGGGTACCCTCATACATATTATTCCCTTATTTAGTGAATATTTTCACAAAAAAATTGAAATTTTCAAAAATCCAAAAAATTGGCTGAAAACAACTAAATATCAAGGACTCATTGGGCGAATCGCTCTGGAACTGAAATCGGAACGCCCACTGACATTTCCCCTATCTGAAAGTCTGATAAACGCCAGAAAAATGACTAAGTCAAAAAAAAAATTTTTTCAACTTTTTTCAATTTTACCCCCGTGGGATATATCTTCTACCCACACACATTTGGAACTCTCCTGGGGTACCCTCACACATATTATTCCCTAATTTAGTGGATATTTTCACAAAAAAGTGAAATTTTCAAAAATCCAAAATATTGGCTGAAAACGACTAAATATCAAAGGCTCATTGGGCGAATCGCTATGGAACTGAAATCGGAACGCTCACTGACATTTCCCCTATCTGAAAGTCTGATAAACGCCGGAAAAATGACTAAGTCCAAAAAAAAAATGTTTTCAACTTTTTTCAATTTTACCCCCGTGGGATATATATTCTGCCCACACACATTTGGAACTCTCCTGGGGTACCCTCACACATATTATTCCCTCATTTAGTGGATATTTTCACAAAAAAGTGAAATTTTCAAAAATCCAGAAAATTGGCAAAAAACGACTAAATATCAAAAACTCATTGGGCGAATCGCTCTGGAACTGAAATTGGAACACTCACTGACATTGGCCCTATCTGAAAGTCTGATAAACGCTGGAAGAATGACTAAGTCCAAAAAAAAAATGTTTTCAACTTTTTTCAATTTTACCCCAATGGGATATATATTCTACCCACACACATTTGTAACTCTCCTGGGGTATACTCACACATATTATTCCCTAATTTAGTGGATATTTTCACAAAAAAGTGAAATTTTCAAAAATCCAAAATAATGGCTGAAAACGACTAAATATCAAGGACTCATTGGGCGAATTGCTCTGGAATTGAAATTGGAATGCTCACTGACATTTGCCCTATCTGAAAGTCTGATAAACGCCGGAAAAATGACTAAGTCAAAAAAAAAAAATGTTTTCAACTTTTTTCAATTTTACCCCCGTGGGATATATATTCTACCCACACACATTTGGAACTCTCCTGGGGTACCCTCATACATATTATTCCCTTATTTAGTGAATATTTTCACAAAAAAGTGAAATTTTCAAAAATCCAAAATAATGGCTGAAAACGAATAAATATCAAGGACTCATTGGGCGAATTGCTCTGGAATTGAAATTGAAATGCTCACTGACATTTCCCCTATCTGAAAGTCTGATAAACGCCAGAAAAATGACTAAGTCAAAAAAAAAATTTTTTTCAACTTTTTTCAATTTTACCCCCGTGGGATATATCTTCTACCCACACACATTTGGAACTCTCCTGGGGTACCCTCACACATATTATTCCCTAATTTAGTGGATATTTTCACAAAAAAGTGAAATTTTCAAAAATCCAAAATATTGGCTGAAAATGACTAAATATCAAGGACTCATTGGGTGAATCGCTCTGGAACTGAAATCGGAGCGCTCACTGACATTTCCCCTATCTGAAAGTCTGATAAACGCCGGAAAAATGACTAAGTCCAAAAAAAAAATGTTTTCAACTTTTTTCAATTTTACACCCGTGGGATATATATTCTTCCCACACACATTTGGAACTCTCCTGGGGTACCTTCACACATATTATTCCCTCATTTAGTGGATATTTTCACAAAAAAGTGAAATTTTCAAAAATCCAGAAAATTGGCTGAAAATGACTACATATCAAAGACTCATTGGGCGAATCGCTCTGGAACTGAAATTGGAACGCTCACTGACATTTGCCCTATCTGAAAGTCTGATAAACGCCGGAAAAATGACTAAGTCCAAAAAAAAAAATGTTTTCAACTTTTTTCAATTTTACCCCCGTGGGATATATATTCTACCCACACACATTTGGAACTCTCCTGGGGTACCCTCATACATATTATTCCCTAATTTAGTGGATATTTTCACAAAAAAGTGAAATTTTCAAAAATCCAAAATATTGGCTGAAAACGACTAAATATCAAAGACTCATTGGGCGAATCGCTATGGAACTGAAATCGGAACGCTCACTGACATTTGCCCTATCTGAAAGTCTGATAAACGCCGGAAAAATGACTAAGACCAAAAAAAAAAATGTTTTCAACTTTTTTCAATTTTACACCCATGGGATATATATTCTACCCACACACATTTGGAACTCTCCTGAGGTACCCTCATACATATTATTCCCTCATTTAGTGAATATTTTCACAAAAAAGTGAAATTTTCAAAAATCCAGAAAATTGGCAAAAAACGACTAAATATCAAGGACTCATTGGGCAAATCGCTCTGGAACTGAAATCGGAACGCCCACTGACATTTCCCCTGTCTGAAAGTCTAATAAACGCCAGAAAAATGACTAAGTCAAAAAAAAAATTTTTTTCAACTTTTTTCAATTTTACCCCCGTGGGATATATCTTCTACCCACACACATTTGGAACTCTCCTGGGGTACCCTCACACATATTATTCCCTAATTTAGTGGATATTTTCACAAAAAAGTGAAATTTTCAAAAATCCAGAAAATTGGCTGAAAATGACTAAATATCAAAGACTCATTGGACAAATCGCTCTGGAACTGAAATTGGAACGCTCACTGACATTTGCCCTATCTGAAAGTCTGATAAACGCCGGAAAAATGACTAAGTCCAAAAAAAAAAATGTTTTCAACTTTTTTCAATTTTACCCCCGTGGGATATATATTCTACCCACACACATTTGGAACTCTCCTGGGGTACCCTCATACATATTATTCCCTCATTTAGTGAATATTTTCACAAAAAAGTGAAATTTTCAAAAATCCAGAAAATTGGCTGAAAACAAATAAATATCAAGGACTCATTGGGCGAATCGCTCTGGAACTGAAATCGGAACGCCCACTGACATTTCCCCTATCTGAAAGTCTGATAAACGCCAGAAAAATGACTAAGTCCAAAAAAAAATTTTTTTCAACTTTTTTCAATTTTACCCCCGTGGGATATATCTTCTACCCACACACATTTGGAACTCTCCTGGGGTACCCTCACACATATTATTCCCTCATTTAGTGGATATTTTCACAAAAAAGTGAAATTTTCAAAAATCCAAAATAATGGCTGAAAACAACTAAATATCAAAGGCTCATTGGGCGAATCGCTATGGAACTGAAATTGGAACGCTCACTGACATTTCCCCTATCTGAAAGTCTGATAAACGCCGGAAAAATGACTAAGTCCAAAAAAAAAATGTTTTCAACTTTTTTCAATTTTACCCCCGTGGGATATATATTCTGCCCACACACATTTGGAACTCTCCTGGGGTACCCTCACACATATTATTCCCTCATTTAGTGGATATTTTCACAAAAAAGTGAAATTTTCAAAAATCCAGAAAATTGGCAAAAAACGACTAAATATCAAAAACTCATTGGGCGAATCGCTCTGGAACTGAAATTGGAACACTCACTGACATTGGCCCTATCTGAAAGTCTGATAAACGCTGGAAGAATGACTAAGTCCAAAAAAAAAATGTTTTCAACTTTTTTCAATTTTACCCCAATGGGATATATATTCTACCCACACACATTTGGAACTCTCCTGGGGTACCCTCACACCTATTATTCCCTCATTTAGTGGATATTTTCACAAAAAAGTGAAATTTTCAAAAATCCAGAAAATTGGCTGAAAACGACTAAATATCAAAGACTCATTGGGCGAATCGCTCTGGAACTGAAATTGGAACACTCACTGACATTTGCCCTATCTGAAAGTCTGATAAACGCCGGAAAAATGACTAAGTCCAAAAAAAAAATGTTTTCAACTTTTTTCAATTTTACCCCCGTGGGATATATATTCTACCCACACACATTTGGAACTCTCCTGGGGTACCCTCACACATATTATTCCCTCATTTAGTGGATATTTTCACAAAAAAGTGAAATTTTCAAAAATCCAAAAGAATGGCTGAGAACGACTAAATATCAAAGACTCATTGGGCGAATCGCTATGGAACTGAAATCGGAACGCCCACTGACATTTCCCCTATCTGAAAGTGTGATAAACGCCAGAAAAATTACTAAGTCCAAAAAAAAAATTTTTTCAACTTTTTTCAATTTTACCCCGTGGGATATATCTTCTACCCACACACATTTGGAACTCTCCTGGGGTACCCTCACACATATTATTCCCTCATTTAGTGGATATTTTCACAAAAAAGTGAAATTTTCAAAAATCCAAAATAATGGCTGAAAACGACTAAATATCAAGGACTCATTGGGCGAATCGCTCTGGAATTGAAATTGGAATGCTCACTGTCATTTGACCTATCTGAAAGTCTGATAAACGCCGGAAAAATGACTAAGTCCAAAAAAAAAAATGTTTTCAACTTTTTTCAATTTTACCCCCGTGGGATATATATTCTACCCACACACATTTGGAACTCTCCTGGGGTACCCTCACACATATTATTCCCTCATTTAGTGGATATTTTCACCAAAAAGTGAAATTTTCAAAAATCCAGAAAATTGGCTGAAAGCGACTAAATATGAAAGACTCATTGGGCGAATCGCTCTGGAACTGAAATTGGAACACTCACTGACATTTGCCCTATCTGAAAGTCTGATAAACGCCGGAAAAATGACTAAGTCCAAAAAAAAAATGTTTTCAACTTTTTTCAATTTTACCCCAGTGGGATATGTATTCTACCCACACACATTTGTAACTCTCCTGGGGTACCCTCACACATATTATTCCCTAATTTAGTGGATATTTTCACAAAAAAGTGAAATTTTCAAAAATCCAAAATATTGGCTGAAAACGACTAAATATCAAGGACTCATTGGGCGAATCGCTCTGGAACTGAAATCGGAACGCTCACTGACATTTCCCCTATCTGAAAGTCTGATAAACGCCAGAAAAATGACTAAGTCCAAAAAAAAAAAAGTTTTCAACTTTTTTCAATTTTACCCCTGTGGGATATATAATCTACCCACACACATTTGGAACTCTCCTGGGATACCCTCACACACATTATTCCCTCATTTAGTGGATATTTTCACAAAAAAGTGAAATTTTCAAAAATCCAAAAGAATGGCTGAAAACGACAAAATATCAAAGACTCATTGGGCGAATCGCTATGGAACTGAAATCGGAACGCTCGCTGACATTTCCCCTATCTGAAAGTCTGATAAACGCCGGAAAAATGACTAAGTCCAAAAAAAAAATGTTTTCAACTTTTTTCTATTTTACCCCCGTGGGATATATATTCTACCCACACACATTTGGAACTCTCCTGGGGTACACTCACACATATTATTCCCTCATTTAGTGGATATTTTCACAAAAAAGTGAAATTTTCAAAAATCCAAAATAATGGCTGAAAACTACTAAATATCAAGGACTCATTGGGCTAATCGCTCTGGAATTGAAATTGGAATGCTCACTGACATTTGCCCTATCTGAAAGTCTGATAAACGCCGGAAAAATGACTAAGTCCCAAAAAAAAAATGTTTTCAACTTTTTTCAATTTTACCCCCGTGGGATATATATTCTACCCACACACATTTGGAACTCTCCCGGGGTACCCTCACACATATTATTCCCTCATTTAGTGGATATTTTCACAAAAAAGTGAAATTTTCAAAATCCAGAAAATTGGCTGAAAACGACTAAATATCAAAGACTCATTGGGCGAATCACTCTGGAACTGAAATTGGAACACTCACTGACATTTGCCCTATCTGAAAGTCTGATAAACGCCGGAAAAATGACTAAGTCCAAAAAAAAAATGTTTTCAACTTTTTTCAATTTTACCCCAGTGGGATATGTATTCTACCCACACACATTTGTAACTCTCCTGGGGTACCCTCACACATATTATTCCCTAATTTAGTGGATATTTTCACAAAAAAGTGAAATTTTCAAAAATCCAAAATATTGGCTGAAAACGACTAAATATCAAGGACTCATTGGGCGAATCGCTCTGGAACTGAAATCGGAACGCTCACTGACATTTCCCCTATCTGAAAGTCTGATAAACGCCAGAAAAATGACTAAGTCCAAAAAAAAAATGTTTTCAACTTTTTTCAATTTTACCCCCGTGGGATATATATTCTTCCCACACACATTTGGAACTCTCCTGGGGTACCATCACACATATTATTCCCTCATTTAGTGGATATTTTCACAAAAAAGTGAAATTTTCAAAAATCCAGAAAATTGGCTGAAAACGACTAAATATCAAAGAATCATTTGGCGAATCGCTCTGTAACTGAAATTGGAATGCTCACTGACATTTGCCCTATCTGAAAGTCTGATAAACGCCGGAAAAATGACTAAGTCCAAAAAAAAAAATGTTTTCAACTTTTTTCAATTTTACCCCCGTGGGATATATATTCTACCCACACACATTTCTAACTCTCCTGGGGTACCCTCACACATATTATTCCCTCATTTAGTGGATATTTTCACAAAAAAGTGAAATTTTCAAAAATCCAGAAAATTGGCTGAAAACGACTAAATATCAAAGACTCATTGGGCGAATCGCTCTGGAACTGAAATTGGAACACTCACTGACATTTGCCCTATCTGAAAGTCTGATAAACGCCGGAAAAATGACTAAGTCCAAAAAAAAAATGTTTTCAACTTTTTTCTATTTTACCCCCGTGGGATATATATTCTACCCACACACATTTGGAACTCTCCTGGGGTACACTCACACATATTATTCCCTCATTTAGTGGATATTTTCACAAAAAAGTGAAATTTTCAAAAATCCAAAATATTGGCTGAAAACGACTAAATATCAAGGACTCATTGGGCGAATCGCTCTGGAACTGAAATCGGAACGCTCACTGACATTTCCCCTATCTGAAAGTCTGATAAACGCCAGAAAAATGACTAAGTCCAAAAAAAAAATGTTTTCAACTTTTTTCAATTTTACCCCCGTGGGATATATATTCTTCCCACACACATTTGGAACTCTCCTGGGGTACCATCACACATATTATTCCCTCATTTAGTGGATATTTTCACAAAAAAGTGAAATTTTCAAAAATCCAGAAAATTGGCTGAAAACGACTAAATATCAAAGAATCATTTGGCGAATCGCTCTGTAACTGAAATTGGAATGCTCACTGACATTTGCCCTATCTGAAAGTCTGATAAACGCCGGAAAAATGACTAAGTCCAAAAAAAAAAATGTTTTCAACTTTTTTCAATTTTACCCCCGTGGGATATATATTCTACCCACACACATTTCTAACTCTCCTGGGGTACCCTCACACATATTATTCCCTCATTTAGTGGATATTTTCACAAAAAAGTGAAATTTTCAAAAATCCAGAAAATTGGCTGAAAACGACTAAATATCAAAGACTCATTGGGCGAATCGCTCTGGAACTGAAATTGGAACACTCACTGACATTTGCCCTATCTGAAAGTCTGATAAACGCCGGAAAAATGACTAAGTCCAAAAAAAAAATGTTTTCAACTTTTTTCTATTTTACCCCCGTGGGATATATATTCTACCCACACACATTTGGAACTCTCCTGGGGTACACTCACACATATTATTCCCTCATTTAGTGGATATTTTCACAAAAAAGTGAAATTTTCAAAAATCCAAAATAATGGCTGAAAACGACTAAATATCAAGGACTCATTGGGCTAATCGCTCTGGAATTGAAATTGGAATGCTCACTGACATTTGCCCTGTCTGAAAGTCTGATAAACGCCGGAAAAATGACTAAGTCCCAAAAAAAAAATGTTTTCAACTTTTTTCAATTTTACCCCCGTGGGATATATATTCTACCCACACACATTTGGAACTCTCCTGGGGTACCCTCACACATATTATTCCCTCATTTAGTGGATATTTTCACAAAAAAGTGAAATTTTCAAAAATCCAGAAAATTGGCTGAAAACGACTAAATATGAAAGACTCATTGGGCGAATCGCTCTGGAACTGAAATTGGAACACTCACTGACATTTGCCCTATCTGAAAGTCTGATAAACGCCGAAAAAATGACTAAGTCCCAAAAAAAAAATGTTTTCAACTTTTTTCAATTTTACCCCAGTGGGATATGTATTCTACCCACACACATTTGGAACTCTCCTGGGGTACCCTCATACATATTATTCCCTCATTTAGTGACTATTTTCACAAAAAAGTGAAATTTTCAAAAATCCAGAAAATTGGCTGAAAACAACTAAATATCAAGGACTCATTGGGCGAATCGCTCTGGAACTGAAATCGGAACGCCCACTGACATTTACCCTATCTGAAAGTCTGATAAACGCCGGAAAAATGACTAAGTCCAAAAAAAAAATGTTTTCAACTTTTTTCAATTTTACCCTCGTGGGATATATATTCTACCCACACACATTTGGAACTCTCCTGGGGTACCCTCACACATATTATTCCCTCATTTAGTGGAAATTTTCACAAAAAAGTGAAATTTTCAAAAATCCAAAATATGGGCTGAAAATGACTAAATATCAAGGACTCATTGGGCGAATCGCTATGGAACTGAAATCGGAACGCTCACTGACATTTCCCCTATCTGAAAGTCTGATAAACGCCGGAAAAATGACTACGTCCAAAAAAAAAATTTTTTCAACTTTTTTCAATTTTACCCCCGTGGGATATATATTCTACCCACACACATTTGGAACTCTCCTGGGGTGCCCTCACACATATTATTCCCTAATTTAGTGGATATTTTCACAAAAAAGTGAAATTTTCAAAAATCCAAAATATTGGCTGAAAACGACTAAATATCAAAGACTCATTGGGCGAATCGCTCTGGAACTGAAATCGGAACGCCCACTGACATTTCCCCTATCTGAAAGTGTGATAAACGCCAGAAAAATTACTAAGTCCAAAAAAAAAATTTTTCAACTTTTTTCAATTTTACCACGTGGGATATATCTTCTACCCACACACATTTGGAACTCTCCTGGGGTACCCTCACACATATTATTCCCTCATTTAGTGGATATTTTCACAAAAAAGTGAAATTTTCAAAAATAGAGAAAATTGACTGAAAACGACTAAATATCAAAGACTCATTTGGGCGAATCGCTCTGGAACTGAAATTGGAACACTCATTGACATTTGCCCTATCTGAAAGTCTGATAAACGCCGGAAAAATGACTAAGTCCAAAAAAAAAATGTTTTCAACTTTTTTCAATTTTACCCCAATGGGATATATATTCTACCCACACACATTTGTAACTCTCTTGGGGTATACTCACACATATTATTCCCTCATTTAGTGGATATTTTCACAAAAAAGTGAAATTTTCAAAAATCCAAAAGAATGGCTGAAAACGACTAAATATCAAGGAATCATTGGGCGAATCACTCTGGAACTGAAATCGGAACGCTCACTGACATTTCCCCTATCTGAAAGTCTGATAAACGCCGGAAAAATGACTAAGTCCAAAAAAAAAAATGTTTTCAACCTTTTTCAATTTTACCCCCGTGGGATATATATTCTACCCACACACATTTGGAACTCTCCTGGGGTACCCTCACACATATTATTCCCTCATTTAGTGGATATTTTCACAAAAAAGTGAAATTTTCAAAAATCCAGAAAATTGGCTGAAAACGACTAAATATCAAAGACTCATTGGGCGCATCGCTCTGGAACTGAAATTGGAACACTCACTGACATTTGCCCTATCTGAAAGTCTGATAAACGCCGGAAAAATGACTAAGTCCAAAAAAAAAAAGTTTTCAACTTTTTTCAATTTTACCCCCGTGGGATATATATTCTACCCACACACATTTGGAACTCTCCTGGGATACCCTCACACATATTATTCCCTCATTTAGTGGATATTTTCACAAAAAAGTGAAATTTTCAAAAATCCAAAAGAATGGCTGAAAACGACTAAATATCAAAGACTCATTGGGCGAATCGCTATGGAACTGAAATCGGAACGCTCGCTGACATTTCCAAAAATCTGAAAGTCTGATAAACGCCGGAAAAATGACTAAGTCCAAAAAAAAAATGTTTTCAACTTTTTTCTATTTTACCCCCGTGGGATATATATTCTACCCACACACATTTGGAACTCTCCTGGGGTACCCTCACACATATTATTCCCTCATTTAGTGGAAATTTTCACAAAAAAGTGAAATTTTCAAAAATCCAAAATATGGGCTGAAAATGACTAAATATCAAGGACTCATTGGGCGAATCGCTATGGAACTGAAATCGGAACGCTCACTGACATTTCCCCTATCTGAAAGTCTGATAAACGCCGGAAAAATGACTAAGTCCCAAAAAAAAGATGTTTTCAACTTTTTTCAATTTTACCCCCATGGGATATATATTCTACCCACACACATTTGGAACTCTCCTGGGATACCCTCACACATATTATTCCCTCATTTAGTGGATATTTTCACAAAAAAGTGAAATTTTCAAAAATCCAAAAGAATGGCTGAAAACGACTAAATATCAAGGAATCATTGGGCGAATCGCTCTGGAACTGAAATCGGAACGCTCACTGACATTTCCCCTATCTGAAAGTCTGATAAACGCCGGAAAAATGACTAAGTCCAAAAAAAAAAATGTTTTCAACTTTTTTCAATTTTACCCCCGTGGGATATATATTCTACCCACACACATTTGGAACTCTCCTGGGGTACCCTCACACATATTATTCCCTCATTTAGTGGCTATTTTCTCAAAAAAGTGAAATTTTCAAAAATCCAAAATATTGGCTGAAAACGACTAAATATCAAAGACTCATTGGGCGAATCGCTATGGAACTGAAATCTGAACGCTCACTGACATTTCCCCTATCTGAAAGTCTGATAAACGCCGGAAAAATGACTAAGTCCAAAAAAAAAATGTTTTCAACTTTTTTCAATTTTACCCCCGTGGGATATATATTCTACCCACACACATTTGGAACTCTCCTGGGATACCCTCACACATATTATTCCCTCATTTAGTGGATATTTTCACAAAAAAGTGAAATTTTCAAAAATCCAAAAGAATGGCTGAAAACGACTATATATCAAGGACTCATTGGGCGAATCGCTCTGGAACTGAAATCGGAACGCTCACTGACATTTCCCCTATCTGAAAGTCTGATAAACGCCGGAAAAATGACTAAGTCCAAAAAAAAAAATGTTTTCAACCTTTTTCAATTTTACCCCCGTGGGATATATATTCTACCCACACACATTTGGAACTCTCCTGGGGTACCCTGCACACCTATTATTCCCTCATTTAGTGGATATTTTCACAAAAAAGTTAAATTTTCAAAAATCCAAAATAATGGCTGAAAAAGACTAAATATCAAGGACTCATTGGGCGAATCGCTCTGGAACTGAAATTGGAATGCTCACTGACATTTGCCCTATCTGAAAGTCTGATAAACGCCGGAAAAATGACTAAGTCCCAAAAAAAAGATGTTTTCAACTTTTTTCAATTTTACCCCAGTGGGATATATATTCTACCCACACACATTTGGAACTCTCCTGGGGTACCCTCACACATATTATTCCCTCATTTAGTGGATATTTTCACAAAAAAGTGAAATTTTCAAAAATCCAGAAAATTGGCTGAAAACGACTAAATATCAAAGACTCATTGGGCGAATCGCTCTGGAACTGAAATCGGAACACTCACTGACATTTGCCCTATCTGAAAGTCTGATAAATGCCGGAAAAATGACTAAGTCCAAAAAAAAAATGTTTTCAACTTTTTTCAATTTTACCCCAGTGGGATATGTATTCTACCCACACACATTTGGAACTCTCCTGGGGTACCCTCACACATATTATTCCCTAATTTAGTGGATATTTTCACAAAAAAGTGAACTTTTCAAAAATCCAAAATATTGGCTGAAAACGACTAAATATCAAAGACTCATTGGGCGAATCGCTATGGAACTGAAATCGGAACGCTCACTGACATTTGCCCTATCTGAAAGTCTGATAAACGCCGGAAAAATGACTAAGTCCAAAAAAAAAAATGTTTTCAACTTTTTTCAATTTTACCCCCGTGGGATATATATTCTACCCACACACATTTGGAACTCTCCTGGGGTACCCTCACACATATTATTCCCTCATTTAGTGGATATTTTCACAAAAAAGTGAAATTTTCAAAAATCCAAAATATTGGCTGAAAATGACTAAATATCAAGGACTCATTGGGCGAATCGCTCTGGAACTGAAATCGGAACGCTCACTGACATTTCCCCTATCTGAAAGTCTGATAAACGCCGGAAAAATGACTAAGTCCAAAAAAAAAATGTTTTCAATTTTTTTCAGTTTTACCCCCGTGGGATATATATTCTACCCACACACATTTGGAACTCTCCTGGGGTACCCTCATACATATTATTCCCTTATTTAGTGAATATTTTCACAAAAAAGTGAAATTTTCAAAAATCCAGAAAATTGGCTGAAAACAAATAAATATCAAGGACGCATTGGGCGAATCACTCTGGAACAGAAATCGGAACGCTCACTGACATTTCCCCTATCTGAAAGTCTGATAAACGCCGGAAAAATGACTAAGTCCAAAAAAAAAAATGTTTTCAACTTTTTTCAATTTTACCCCCGTGGGATATATATTCTACCCACACACATTTGGAACTCTCCTGGGGTACCCTCACACATATTATTCCCTAATTTAGTGGATATTTTCACAAAAAAGTGAAATTTTCAAAAATCCAAAATATTGGCTGAAAACGACTAAATATCAAAGGCTCATTGGGCGAATCGCTATGGAACTGAAATCGGAACGCTCACTGACATTTCCCCTATCTGAAAGTCTGATAAACGCCGGAAAAATGACTAAGTCCAAAAAAAAAAATGTTTTCAACTTTTTTCAATTTTACCCCCGTGGGATATATATTCTGCCCACACACATTTGGAACTCTCCTGGGGTACCCTCACACATATTATTCCCTCATTTAGTGGATATTTTCACAAAAAAGTGAAATTTTCAAAAATCCAGAAAATTGGCAAAAAACGACTAAATATCAAAGACTCATTGGGCGAATCGCTCTGGAACTGAAATTGGAACACTCACTGACATTGGCCCTATCTGAAAGTCTGATAAACGCTGGAAGAATGACTAAGTCCAAAAAAAAAATGTTTTCAACTTTTTTCAATTTTACCCCAATGGGATATATATTCAACCCACACACATTTGTAACTCTCCTGGGGTATACTCACACATATTATTCCCTAATTTAGTGGATATTTTCACAAAAAAGTGAAATTTTCAAAAATCCAAAATAATGGCTGAAAACGACTAAATATCAAGGACTCATTGGGCGAATTGCTCTAGAATTGAAATTGGAATGCTCACTGACATTTGCCCTATCTGAAAGTCTGATAAACGCCGGAAAAATGACTAAGTCCAAAAAAAAAAATGTTTTCAACTTTTTTCAATTTTACCCCCGTGGGATATATATTCTACCCACACACATTTGGAACTCTCCTGGGGTACCCTCATACATATTATTCCCTTATTTAGTGAATATTTTCACAAAAAAATTGAAATTTTCAAAAATCCAAAAAATTGGCTGAAAACAACTAAATATCAAGGACTCATTGGGCGAATCGCTCTGGAACTGAAATCGGAACGCCCACTGACATTTCCCCTATCTGAAAGTCTGATAAACGCCAGAAAAATGACTAAGTCAAAAAAAAAAATTTTTTCAACTTTTTTCAATTTTACCCCCGTGGGATATATCTTCTACCCACACACATTTGGAACTCTCCTGGGGTACCCTCACACATATTATTCCCTAATTTAGTGGATATTTTCACAAAAAAGTGAAATTTTCAAAAATCCAAAATATTGGCTGAAAACGACTAAATATCAAAGGCTCATTGGGCGAATCGCTATGGAACTGAAATCGGAACGCTCACTGACATTTCCCCTATCTGAAAGTCTGATAAATGCCGGAAAAATGACTAAGTCCAAAAAAAAAATGTTTTCAACTTTTTTCAATTTTACCCCCGTGGGATATATATTCTGCCCACACACATTTGGAACTCTCCTGGGGTACCCTCACACATATTATTCCCTCATTTAGTGGATATTTTCACAAAAAAGTGAAATTTTCAAAAATCCAGAAAATTGGCAAAAAACGACTAAATATCAAAAACTCATTGGGCGAATCGCTCTGGAACTGAAATTGGAACACTCACTGACATTGGCCCTATCTGAAAGTCTGATAAATGCTGGAAGAATGACTAAGTCCAAAAAAAAAATGTTTTCAACTTTTTTCAATTTTACCCCAATGGGATATATATTCTACCCACACACATTTGTAACTCTCCTGGGGTATACTCACACATATTATTCCCTAATTTAGTGGATATTTTCACAAAAAAGTGAAATTTTCAAAAATCCAAAATAATGGCTGAAAACGACTAAATATCAAGGACTCATTGGGCGAATTGCTCTGGAATTGAAATTGGAATGCTCACTGACATTTGCCCTATCTGAAAGTCTGATAAACGCCGGAAAAATGACTAAGTCAAAAAAAAAAAATGTTTTCAACTTTTTTCAATTTTACCCCCGTGGGATATATATTCTACCCACACACATTTGGAACTCTCCTGGGGTACCCTCATACATATTATTCCCTTATTTAGTGAATATTTTCACAAAAAAGTGAAATTTTCAAAAATCCATAATAATGGCTGAAAACGACTAAATATCAAGGACTCATTGGGCGAATTGCTCTGGAATTGAAATTGGAATGCTCACTGACATTTCCCCTATCTGAAAGTCTGATAAACGCCGGAAAAATGACTAAGTCCAAAAAAAAAAATGTTTTCAACTTTTTTCAATTTTACCCCGTGGGATATATTTTCTGCCCACACACATTTGGAACTCTCCTGGGGTACCCTCACACATATTATTCCCTCATTTAGTGGATATTTTCACAAAAAAGTGAAATTTTCAAAAATCCAGAAAATTGGCAAAAAACGACTAAATATCAAAGACTCATTGGGCGAATCGCTCTGGAACTGAAATTGGAACACTCACTGACATTGGCCCTATCTGAAAGTCTGATAAACGCTGGAAGAATGACTAAGTCCAAAAAAAAAATGTTTTCAACTTTTTTCAATTTTACCCCAATGGGATATATATTCTACCCACACACATTTGTAACTCTCCTGGGGTATACTCACACATATTATTCCCTAATTTAGTGGATATTTTCACAAAAAAAGTGAAATTTTCAAAAATCCAAAATAATGGCTGAAAACGACTAAATATCAAGGACTCATTGGGCGAATTGCTCTAGAATTGAAATTGGAATGCTCACTGACATTTGCCCTATCTGAAAGTCTGATAAACGCCGGAAAAATGACTAAGTCCAAAAAAAAAAATGTTTTCAACTTTTTTCAATTTTACCCCCGTGGGATATATATTCTACCCACACACATTTGGAACTCTCCTGGGGTACCCTCATACATATTATTCCCTTATTTATTGAATATTTTCACAAAAAAATTTAAATTTTCAAAAATCCAAAAAATTGGCTGAAAACAACTAAATATCAAGGACTCATTGGGCGAATCGCTCTGGAACTGAAATCGGAACGCCCACTGACATTTCCCCTATCTGAAAGTCTGATAAACGCCAGAAAAATGACTAAGTCAAAAAAAAAATTTTTTTCACCTTTTTTCAATTTTACCCCCGTGGGATATATCTTCTACCCACACACATTTGGAACTCTCCTGGGGTACCCTCACACATATTATTCCCTAATTTAGTGGATATTTTCACAAAAAAGTGAAATTTTCAAAAATCCAAAATATTGGCTGAAAACGACTAAATATCAAAGGCTCATTGGGCGAATCGCTATGGAACTGAAATCGGAACGCTCACTGACATTTCCCCTATCTGAAAGTCTGATAAATGCCGGAAAAATGACTAAGTCCAAAAAAAAAATGTTTTCAACTTTTTTCAATTTTACCCCCGTGGGATATATATTCTGCCCACACACATTTGGAACTCTCCTGGGGTACCCTCACACATATTATTCCCTCATTTAGTGGATATTTTCACAAAAAAGTGAAATTTTCAAAAATCCAGAAAATTGGCAAAAAACGACTAAATATCAAAAACTCATTGGGCGAATCGCTCTGGAACTGAAATTGGAACACTCACTGACATTGGCCCTATCTGAAAGTCTGATAAATGCTGGAAGAATGACTAAGTCCAAAAAAAAAATGTTTTCAACTTTTTTCAATTTTACCCCAATGGGATATATATTCTACCCACACACATTTGTAACTCTCCTGGGGTATACTCACACATATTATTCCCTAATTTAGTGGATATTTTCACAAAAAAGTGAAATTTTCAAAAATCCAAAATAATGGCTGAAAACGACTAAATATCAAGGACTCATTGGGCGAATTGCTCTGGAATTGAAATTGGAATGCTCACTGACATTTGCCCTATCTGAAAGTCTGATAAACGCCGGAAAAATGACTAAGTCAAAAAAAAAAAATGTTTTCAACTTTTTTCAATTTTACCCCCGTGGGATATATATTCTACCCACACACATTTGGAACTCTCCTGGGGTACCCTCATACATATTATTCCCTTATTTAGTGAATATTTTCACAAAAAAGTGAAATTTTCAAAAATCCATAATAATGGCTGAAAACGACTAAATATCAAGGACTCATTGGGCGAATTGCTCTGGAATTGAAATTGGAATGCTCACTGACATTTCCCCTATCTGAAAGTCTGATAAACGCCGGAAAAATGACTAAGTCCAAAAAAAAAAATGTTTTCAACTTTTTTCAATTTTACCCCGTGGGATATATATTCTGCCCACACACATTTGGAACTCTCCTGGGGTACCCTCACACATATTATTCCCTCATTTAGTGGATATTTTCACAAAAAAGTGAAATTTTCAAAAATCCAGAAAATTGGCAAAAAACGACTAAATATCAAAGACTCATTGGGCGAATCGCTCTGGAACTGAAATTGGAACACTCACTGACATTGGCCCTATCTGAAAGTCTGATAAACGCTGGAAGAATGACTAAGTCCAAAAAAAAAATGTTTTCAACTTTTTTCAATTTTACCCCAATGGGATATATATTCTACCCACACACATTTGTAACTCTCCTGGGGTATACTCACACATATTATTCCCTAATTTAGTGGATATTTTCACAAAAAAAGTGAAATTTTCAAAAATCCAAAATAATGGCTGAAAACGACTAAATATCAAGGACTCATTGGGCGAATTGCTCTAGAATTGAAATTGGAATGCTCACTGACATTTGCCCTATCTGAAAGTCTGATAAACGCCGGAAAAATGACTAAGTCCAAAAAAAAAAATGTTTTCAACTTTTTTCAATTTTACCCCCGTGGGATATATATTCTACCCACACACATTTGGAACTCTCCTGGGGTACCCTCATACATATTATTCCCTTATTTATTGAATATTTTCACAAAAAAATTTAAATTTTCAAAAATCCAAAAAATTGGCTGAAAACAACTAAATATCAAGGACTCATTGGGCGAATCGCTCTGGAACTGAAATCGGAACGCCCACTGACATTTCCCCTATCTGAAAGTCTGATAAACGCCAGAAAAATGACTAAGTCAAAAAAAAAATTTTTTTCACCTTTTTTCAATTTTACCCCCGTGGGATATATCTTCTACCCACACACATTTGGAACTCTCCTGGGGTACCCTCACACATATTATTCCCTAATTTAGTGGATATTTTCACAAAAAAGTGAAATTTTCAAAAATCCAAAATATTGGCTGAAAACGACTAAATATCAAAGGCTCATTGGGCGAATCGCTATGGAACTGAAATCGGAACGCTCACTGACATTTCCCCTATCTGAAAGTCTGATAAACGCCGGAAAAATGACTAAGTCCAAAAAAAAAATGTTTTCAACTTTTTTCAATTTTACCCCCGTGGGATATATATTCTGCCCACACACATTTGGAACTCTCCTGGGGTACCCTCACACATATTATTCCCTCATTTAGTGGATATTTTCACAAAAAAGTGAAATTTTCAAAAATCCAGAAAATTGGCAAAAAACGACTAAATATCAAAAACTCATTGGGCGAATCGCTCTGGAACTGAAATTGGAACAGTCACTGACATTGGCCCTATCTGAAAGTCTGATAAATGCTGGAAGAATGACTAAGTCCAAAAAAAAAATGTTTTCAACTTTTTTCAATTTTACCCCAATGGGATATATATTCTACCCACACACATTTGTAACTCTCCTGGGGTATACTCACACATATTATTCCCTAATTTAGTGAATATTTTCACAAAAAAGTGAAATTTTCAAAAATCCAAAATAATGGCTGAAAACGACTAAATATCAAGGACTCATTGGGCGAATTGCTCTGGAATTGAAATTGGAATGCTCACTGACATTTGCCCTATCTGAAAGTCTGATAAACGCCGGAAAAATGACTAAGTCCAAAAAAAAAAATGTTTTCAACTTTTTTCAATTTTACCCCCGTGGGATATATATTCTACCCACACACATTTGGAACTCTCCTGGGGTACCCTCATACATATTATTCCCTTATTTAGTGAATATTTTCACAAAAAAATTGAAATTTTCAAAAATCCAAAAAATTGGCTGAAAACAACTAAATATCAAGGACTCATTGGGCGAATCGCTCTGGAACTGAAATCGGAACGCCCACTGACATTTCCCCTATCTGAAAGTCTGATAAACGCCAGAAAAATGACTAAGTCAAAAAAAAAAATTTTTTCAACTTTTTTCAATTTTACCCCCGTGGGATATATATTCTACCCACACACATTTGGAACTCTCCTGGGGTACCCTCATACATATTATTCCCTTATTTAGTGAATATTTTCACAAAAAAGTGAAATTTTCAAAAATCCAAAATAATGGCTGAAAACGACTAAATATCAAGGACTCATTGGGCGAATTGCTCTGGAATTGAAATTGGAATGCTCACTGACATTTCCCCTATCTGAAAGTCTGATAAACGCCGGAAAAATGACTAAGTCCAAAAAAAAAAATGTTTTCAACTTTTTTCAATTTTACCCCGTGGGATATATATTCTGCCCACACACATTTGGAACTCTCCTGGGGTACCCTCACACATATTATTCCCTCATTTAGTGGATATTTTCACAAAAAAGTGAAATTTTCAAAAATCCAGAAAATTGGCAAAAAACGACTAAATATCAAAGACTCATTGGGCGAATCGCTCTGGAACTGAAATTGGAACACTCACTGACATTGGCCCTATCTGAAAGTCTGATAAACGCTGGAAGAATGACTAAGTCCAAAAAAAAAATGTTTTCAACTTTTTTCAATTTTACCCCAATGGGATATATATTCTACCCACACACATTTGTAACTCTCCTGGGGTATACTCACACATATTATTCCCTAATTTAGTGGATATTTTCACAAAAAAAGTGAAATTTTCAAAAATCCAAAATAATGGCTGAAAACGACTAAATATCAAGGACTCATTGGGCGAATTGCTCTAGAATTGAAATTGGAATGCTCACTGACATTTGCCCTATCTGAAAGTCTGATAAACGCCGGAAAAATGACTAAGTCCAAAAAAAAAAATGTTTTCAACTTTTTTCAATTTTACCCCCGTGGGATATATATTCTACCCACACACATTTGGAACTCTCCTGGGGTACCCTCATACATATTATTCCCTTATTTATTGAATATTTTCACAAAAAAATTTAAATTTTCAAAAATCCAAAAAATTGGCTGAAAACAACTAAATATCAAGGACTCATTGGGCGAATCGCTCTGGAACTGAAATCGGAACGCCCACTGACATTTCCCCTATCTGAAAGTCTGATAAACGCCAGAAAAATGACTAAGTCAAAAAAAAAATTTTTTTCACCTTTTTTCAATTTTACCCCCGTGGGATATATCTTCTACCCACACACATTTGGAACTCTCCTGGGGTACCCTCACACATATTATTCCCTAATTTAGTGGATATTTTCACAAAAAAGTGAAATTTTCAAAAATCCAAAATATTGGCTGAAAACGACTAAATATCAAAGGCTCATTGGGCGAATCGCTATGGAACTGAAATCGGAACGCTCACTGACATTTCCCCTATCTGAAAGTCTGATAAACGCCGGAAAAATGACTAAGTCCAAAAAAAAAATGTTTTCAACTTTTTTCAATTTTACCCCCGTGGGATATATATTCTGCCCACACACATTTGGAACTCTCCTGGGGTACCCTCACACATATTATTCCCTCATTTAGTGGATATTTTCACAAAAAAGTGAAATTTTCAAAAATCCAGAAAATTGGCAAAAAACGACTAAATATCAAAAACTCATTGGGCGAATCGCTCTGGAACTGAAATTGGAACAGTCACTGACATTGGCCCTATCTGAAAGTCTGATAAATGCTGGAAGAATGACTAAGTCCAAAAAAAAAATGTTTTCAACTTTTTTCAATTTTACCCCAATGGGATATATATTCTACCCACACACATTTGTAACTCTCCTGGGGTATACTCACACATATTATTCCCTAATTTAGTGAATATTTTCACAAAAAAGTGAAATTTTCAAAAATCCAAAATAATGGCTGAAAACGACTAAATATCAAGGACTCATTGGGCGAATTGCTCTGGAATTGAAATTGGAATGCTCACTGACATTTGCCCTATCTGAAAGTCTGATAAACGCCGGAAAAATGACTAAGTCCAAAAAAAAAAATGTTTTCAACTTTTTTCAATTTTACCCCCGTGGGATATATATTCTACCCACACACATTTGGAACTCTCCTGGGGTACCCTCATACATATTATTCCCTTATTTAGTGAATATTTTCACAAAAAAATTGAAATTTTCAAAAATCCAAAAAATTGGCTGAAAACAACTAAATATCAAGGACTCATTGGGCGAATCGCTCTGGAACTGAAATCGGAACGCCCACTGACATTTCCCCTATCTGAAAGTCTGATAAACGCCAGAAAAATGACTAAGTCAAAAAAAAAATTTTTTTCAACTTTTTTCAATTTTACCCCCGTGGGATATATCTTCTACCCACACACATTTGGAACTCTCCTGGGGTACCCTCACACATATTATTCCCTAATTTAGTGGATATTTTCACAAAAAAGTGAAATTTTCAAAAATCCAAAATATTGGCTGAAAACGACTAAATATCAAAGGCTCATTGGGCGAATCGCTATGGAACTGAAATCGGAACGCTCACTGACATTTCCCCTATCTGAAAGTCTGATAAATGCCGGAAAAATGACTAAGTCCAAAAAAAAAATGTTTTCAACTTTTTTCAATTTTACCCCCGTGGGATATATATTCTGCCCACACACATTTGGAACTCTCCTGGGGTACCCTCACACATATTATTCCCTCATTTAGTGGATATTTTCACAAAAAAGTGAAATTTTCAAAAATCCAGAAAATTGGCAAAAAACGACTAAATATCAAAAACTCATTGGGCGAATCGCTCTGGAACTGAAATTGGAACACTCACTGACATTGGCCCTATCTGAAAGTCTGATAAATGCTGGAAGAATGACTAAGTCCAAAAAAAAAATGTTTTCAACTTTTTTCAATTTTACCCCAATGGGATATATATTCTACCCACACACATTTGTAACTCTCCTGGGGTATACTCACACATATTATTCCCTAATTTAGTGGATATTTTCACAAAAAAGTGAAATTTTCAAAAATCCAAAATAATGGCTGAAAACGACTAAATATCAAGGACTCATTGGGCGAATTGCTCTGGAATTGAAATTGGAATGCTCACTGACATTTGCCCTATCTGAAAGTCTGATAAACGCCGGAAAAATGACTAAGTCCAAAAAAAAAATGTTTTCAACTTTTTTCAATTTTACCCCCGTGGGATATATATTCTACCCACACACATTTGGAACTCTCCTGGGGTACCCTCATACATATTATTCCCTTATTTAGTGAATATTTTCACAAAAAAGTGAAATTTTCAAAAATCCAAAATAATGGCTGAAAACGACTAAATATCAAGGACTCATTGGGCGAATTGCTCTGGAATTGAAATTGGAATGCTCACTGACATTTGCCCTATCTGAAAGTCTGATAAACGCCGGAAAAATGACTAAGTCAAAAAAAAAAAATGTTTTCAACTTTTTTCAATTTTACCCCCGTGGGATATATATTCTACCCACACACATTTGGAACTCTCCTGGGGTACCCTCATACATATTATTCCCTTATTTAGTGAATATTTTCACAAAAAAGTGAAATTTTCAAAAATCCAAAATAATGGCTGAAAACGACTAAATATCAAGGACTCATTGGGCGAATTGCTCTGGAATTGAAATTGGAATGCTCACTGACATTTCCCCTATCTGAAAGTCTGATAAACGCCGGAAAAATGACTAAGTCCAAAAAAAAAAATGTTTTCAACTTTTTTCAATTTTACCCCCGTGGGATATATATTCTGCCCACACACATTTGGAACTCTCCTGGGGTACCCTCACACATATTATTCCCTCATTTAGTGGATATTTTCACAAAAAAGTGAAATTTTCAAAAATCCAGAAAATTGGCAAAAAACGACTAAATATCAAAGACTCATTGGGCGAATCGCTCTGGAACTGAAATTGGAACACTCACTGACATTGGCCCTATCTGAAAGTCTGATAAACGCTGGAAGAATGACTAAGTCCAAAAAAAAAATGTTTTCAACTTTTTTCAATTTTACCCCAATGGGATATATATTCTACCCACACACATTTGTAACTCTCCTGGGGTATACTCACACATATTATTCCCTAATTTAGTGGATATTTTCACAAAAAAAGTGAAATTTTCAAAAATCCAAAATAATGGCTGAAAACGACTAAATATCAAGGACTCATTGGGCGAATTGCTCTAGAATTGAAATTGGAATGCTCACTGACATTTGCCCTATCTGAAAGTCTGATAAACGCCGGAAAAATGACTAAGTCCAAAAAAAAAAATGTTTTCAACTTTTTTCAATTTTACCCCCGTGGGATATATATTCTACCCACACACATTTGGAACTCTCCTGGGGTACCCTCATACATATTATTCCCTTATTTATTGAATATTTTCACAAAAAAATTTAAATTTTCAAAAATCCAAAAAATTGGCTGAAAACAACTAAATATCAAGGACTCATTGGGCGAATCGCTCTGGAACTGAAATCGGAACGCCCACTGACATTTCCCCTATCTGAAAGTCTGATAAACGCCAGAAAAATGACTAAGTCAAAAAAAAAATTTTTTTCACCTTTTTTCAATTTTACCCCCGTGGGATATATCTTCTACCCACACACATTTGGAACTCTCCTGGGGTACCCTCACACATATTATTCCCTAATTTAGTGGATATTTTCACAAAAAAGTGAAATTTTCAAAAATCCAAAATATTGGCTGAAAACGACTAAATATCAAAGGCTCATTGGGCGAATCGCTATGGAACTGAAATCGGAACGCTCACTGACATTTCCCCTATCTGAAAGTCTGATAAACGCCGGAAAAATGACTAAGTCCAAAAAAAAAATGTTTTCAACTTTTTTCAATTTTACCCCCGTGGGATATATATTCTGCCCACACACATTTGGAACTCTCCTGGGGTACCCTCACACATATTATTCCCTCATTTAGTGGATATTTTCACAAAAAAGTGAAATTTTCAAAAATCCAGAAAATTGGCAAAAAACGACTAAATATCAAAAACTCATTGGGCGAATCGCTCTGGAACTGAAATTGGAACAGTCACTGACATTGGCCCTATCTGAAAGTCTGATAAATGCTGGAAGAATGACTAAGTCCAAAAAAAAAATGTTTTCAACTTTTTTCAATTTTACCCCAATGGGATATATATTCTACCCACACACATTTGTAACTCTCCTGGGGTATACTCACACATATTATTCCCTAATTTAGTGAATATTTTCACAAAAAAGTGAAATTTTCAAAAATCCAAAATAATGGCTGAAAACGACTAAATATCAAGGACTCATTGGGCGAATTGCTCTGGAATTGAAATTGGAATGCTCACTGACATTTGCCCTATCTGAAAGTCTGATAAACGCCGGAAAAATGACTAAGTCAAAAAAAAAAAATGTTTTCAACTTTTTTCAATTTTACCCCCGTGGGATATATATTCTACCCACACACATTTGGAACTCTCCTGGGGTACCCTCATACATATTATTCCCTTATTTAGTGAATATTTTCACAAAAAAGTGAAATTTTCAAAAATCCAAAATAATGGCTGAAAACGACTAAATATCAAGGACTCATTGGGCGAATTGCTCTGGAATTGAAATTGGAATGCTCACTGACATTTCCCCTATCTGAAAGTCTGATAAACGCCGGAAAAATGACTAAGTCCAAAAAAAAAAATGTTTTCAACTTTTTTCAATTTTACCCCCGTGGGATATATATTCTGCCCACACACATTTGGAACTCTCCTGGGGTACCCTCACACATATTATTCCCTCATTTAGTGGATATTTTCACAAAAAAGTGAAATTTTCAAAAATCCAGAAAATTGGCAAAAAACGACTAAATATCAAAGACTCATTGGGCGAATCGCTATGGAACTGAAATTGGAACACTCACCGACATTGGCCCTATCTGAAAGTCTGATAAACGCTGGAAGAATGACTAAGTCCAAAAAAAAAATGTTTTCAACTTTTTTCAATTTTACCCCAATGGGATATATATTCTACCCACACACATTTGTAACTCTCCTGGGGTATACTCACACATATTATTCCCTAATTTAGTGGATATTTTCACAAAAAAAGTGAAATTTTCAAAAATCCAAAATAATGGCTGAAAACGACTAAATATCAAGGACTCATTGGGCGAATTGCTCTAGAATTGAAATTGGAATGCTCACTGACATTTGCCCTATCTGAAAGTCTGATAAACGCCGGAAAAATGACTAAGTCCAAAAAAAAAAATGTTTTCAACTTTTTTCAATTTTACCCCCGTGGGATATATATTCTACCCACACACATTTGGAACTCTCCTGGGGTACCCTCATACATATTATTCCCTTATTTATTGAATATTTTCACAAAAAAATTTAAATTTTCAAAAATCCAAAAAATTGGCTGAAAACAACTAAATATCAAGGACTCATTGGGCGAATCGCTCTGGAACTGAAATCGGAACGCCCACTGACATTTCCCCTATCTGAAAGTCTGATAAACGCCAGAAAAATGACTAAGTCAAAAAAAAAATTTTTTTCACCTTTTTTCAATTTTACCCCCGTGGGATATATCTTCTACCCACACACATTTGGAACTCTCCTGGGGTACCCTCACACATATTATTCCCTAATTTAGTGGATATTTTCACAAAAAAGTGAAATTTTCAAAAATCCAAAATATTGGCTGAAAACGACTAAATATCAAAGGCTCATTGGGCGAATCGCTATGGAACTGAAATCGGAACGCTCACTGACATTTCCCCTATCTGAAAGTCTGATAAACGCCGGAAAAATGACTAAGTCCAAAAAAAAAAGTTTTCAACTTTTTTCAATTTTACCCCCGTGGGATATATATTCTGCCCACACACATTTGGAACTCTCCTGGGGTAACCTCACACATATTATTCCCTCATTTAGTGGATATTTTCACAAAAAAGTGAAATTTTCAAAAATCCAGAAAATTGGCAAAAAACGACTAAATATCAAAAACTCATTGGGCGAATCGCTCTGGAACTGAAATTGGAACACTCACTGACATTGGCCCTATCTGAAAGTCTGATAAACGCCGGAAAAATGACTAAGTCCAAAAAAAAAAATGTTTTCAACTTTTTTCAATTTTACCCCCATTGGATATATATTCTACCCACACACATTTGGAACTCTCCTGAGGTACCCTCATACATATTATTCCCTCATTTAGTGAATATTTTCACAAAAAAGTGAAATTTTCAAAAATCCAGAAAATTGGCTGAAAACAAATAAATATCAAGGACTCATTGGGCGAATCGCTCTGGAACTGAAATCGGAACGCCCACTGACATTTCCCCTGTCTGAAAGTCTGATAAACGCCAGAAAAATGACTAAGTCAAAAAAAAAAATTTTTTCAACTTTTTTCAATTTTACCCCCGTGGGATATATCTTCTACCCACACACATTTGGAACTCTCCTGGGGTACCCTCACACATATTATTCCCTAATTTAGTGGATATTTTCACAAAAAAGTGAAATTTTCAAAAATCCAGAAAATTGGCTGAAAATGACTAAATATCAAAGACTCATTGGACAAATCGCTCTGGAACTGAAATTGGAACGCTCACTGACATTTGCCCTATCTGAAAGTCTGATAAACGCCGGAAAAATGACTAAGTCCAAAAAAAAAAATGTTTTCAACTTTTTTTAATTTTACCCCCGTGGGATATATATTCTACCCACACACATTTGGAACTCTCCTGGGGTACCCTCATACATATTATTCCCTCATTTAGTGAATATTTTCACAAAAAAGTGAAATTTTCAAAAATCCAGAAAATTGGCTGAAAACAAATAAATATCAAGGACTCATTGGGCGAATCGCTCTGGAACTGAAATCGGAACGCCCACTCACATTTCCCCTATCTGAAAGTCTGATAAACGCCAGAAAAATGACTAAGTCCAAAAAAAAAATTTTTTCAACTTTTTTCAATTTTACCCCCGTGGGATATATCTTCTACCCACACACATTTGGAACTCTCCTGGGGTACCCTCACACATATTATTCCCTCATTTAGTGGATATTTTCACAAAAAAGTGAAATTTTCAAAAATCCAGAAAATTGGCAATAAACGACTAAATATCAAAAACTCATTGGGCGAATCGCTCTGGAACTGAAATTGGAACACTCACTGACATTGGCCCTATCTGAAAGTCTGATAAACGCTGGAAGAATGACTAAGTCCAAAAAAAAAATGTTTTCAACTTTTTTCAATTTTACCCCAATGGGATATATATTCTACCCACACACATTTGGAACTCTCCTGGGGTACCCTCACACCTATTATTCCCTCATTTAGTGGATATTTTCACAAAAAAGTTAAATTTTCAAAAATCCAAAATAATGGCTGAAAAAGACTAAATATCAAGGACTCATTGGGCGAATCGCTCTGGAACTGAAATTGGAATGCTCACTGACATTTGCCCTATCTGAAAGTCTGATAAACGCCGGAAAAATGACTAAGTCCCAAAAAAAAGATGTTTTCAACTTTTTTCAATTTTACCCCAGTGGGATATATATTCTACCCACACACATTTGGAACTCTCCTGGGGTACCCTCACACATATTATTCCCTCATTTAGTGGATATTTTCACAAAAAAGTGAAATTTTCAAAAATCCTGAAAATTGGCTGAAAACGACTAAATATCAAAGACTCATTGGGCGAATCGCTCTGGAACTGAAATCGGAACACTCACTGACATTTGCCCTATCTGAAAGTCTGATAAACGCCGGAAAAATGACAGTCCAAAAAAAAAATGTTTTCAACTTTTTTCAATTTTACCCCCGTGGGATATATATTCTACCCACACACATTTGGAACTCTCCTGGGGTACCCTCACACATATTATTCCCTCATTTAGTGGATATTTTCACAAAAAAGTGAAATTTTCAAAAATCCAAAATATTGGCTGAAAATGACTAAATATCAAGGACTCATTGGGCGAATCGCTCTGGAACTGAAATCGGAACGCTCACTGACATTTCCCCTATCTGAAAGTCTGATAAACGCCGGAAAAATGACTAAGTCCAAAAAAAAAATGTTTTCAATTTTTTTCAGTTTTACCCCCGTGGGATATATATTCTACCCACACACATTTGGAACTCTCCTGGGGTACCCTCATACATATTATTCCGGTATTTAGTGAATATTTTCACAAAAAAGTGAAATTTTCAAAAATCCAGAAAATTGGCTGAAAACAAATAAATATCAAGGACGCATTGGGCGAATCACTCTGGAACTGAAATCGGAACGCTCACTGACATTTCCCCTATCTGAAAGTCTGATAAACGCCGGAAAAATGACTAAGTCCAAAAAAAAAAATGTTTTCAACTTTTTTCAATTTTACCCCCGTGGGATATATATTCTACCCACACACATTTGGAACTCTCCTGGGGTACCCTCACACATATTATTCCCTAATTTAGTGGATATTTTCACAAAAAAGTGAAATTTTCAAAAATCCAAAATATTGGCTGAAAACGACTAAATATCAAAGGCTCATTGGGCGAATCGCTATGGAACTGAAATCGGAACGCTCACTGACATTTCCCCTATCTGAAAGTCTGATAAACGCCGGAAAAATGACTAAGTCCAAAAAAAAAAATGTTTTCAACTTTTTTCAATTTTACCCCCGTGGGATATATATTCTGCCCACACACATTTGGAACTCTCCTGGGGTACCCTCACACATATTATTCCCTCATTTAGTGGATATTTTCACCAAAAAGTGAAATTTTCAAAAATCCAGAAAATTGGCTGAAAGCGACTAAATATGAAAGACTCATTGGGCGAATCGCTCTGGAACTGAAATTGGAACACTCACTGACATTTGCCCTATCTGAAAGTCTGATAAACGCCGGAAAAATGACTAAGTCCAAAAAAAAAATGTTTTCAACTTTTTTCAATTTTACCCCAGTGGGATATGTATTCTACCCACACACATTTGTAACTCTCCTGGGGTACCCTCACACATATTATTCCCTAATTTAGTGGATATTTTCACAAAAAAAGTGAAATTTTTAAAAATCCAAAATATTGGCTGAAAACGACTAAATATCAAGGACTCATTGGTCGAATCGCTATGGAACTGAAATCGGAACGCTCGCTGACATTTCCCCTATCTGAAAGTCTGATAAACGCCGGAAAAATGACTAAGTCCAAAAAAAAAATGTTTTCAACTTTTTTCTATTTTACCCCCGTGGGATATATATTCTACCCACACACATTTGGAACTCTCCTGGGGTACACTCACACATATTATTCCCTCATTTAGTGGATATTTTCACAAAAAAGTGAAATTTTCAAAAATCCAAAATAATGGCTGAAAACTACTAAATATCAAGGACTCATTGGGCTAATCGCTCTGGAATTGAAATTGGAATGCTCACTGACATTTGCCCTATCTGAAAGTCTGATAAACGCCGGAAAAATGACTAAGTCCCAAAAAAAAAATGTTTTCAACTTTTTTCAATTTTACCCCCGTGGGATATATATTCTACCCACACACATTTGGAACTCTCCTGGGGTACCCTCACACATATTATTCCCTCATTTAGTGGATATTTTCACCAAAAAGTGAAATTTTCAAAAATCCAGAAAATTGGCTGAAAACGACTAAATATGAAAGACTCATTGGGAGAATCGCTCTGGAACTGAAATTGGAACACTCACTGACATTTGCCCTATCTGAAAGTCTGATTAACGCCGGAAAAATGACTAAGTCCCGAAAAAAAAAATATTTTCAACTTTTTTCAATTTTACCTCAGTGGGATATGTATTCTACCCACACACATTTGGAACTCTCCTGGGGTACCCTCATACATATTATTCCCTCATTTAGTGATTATTTTCACAAAAAAGTGAAATTTTCAAAAATCCAGAAAATTGGCTGAAAACAACTAAATATCAAGGACTCATTGGGCGAATCGCTCTGGAACTGAAATCGGAACGCCCACTGACATTTCCCCTATCTGAAAGTCTGATAAACGCCAGAAAAATGACTAAGTCCAAAAAAAAAATTTTTTCAACTTTTTTCAATTTTACCCCCGTGGGATATATATTCTACCCACACACATTTGGAACTCTCCTGGGGTACCCTCACACATATTATTCCCTCATTTAGTGGATATTTTCACAAAAAATTGAAATTTTCAAAATCCAGAAAATTGGCTGAAAACGACTAAATATCAAAGACTCATTGGGCAAATCACTCTGGAACTGAAATTGGAACACTCACTGACATTTGCCCTATCTGAAAGTCTGATAAACGCCGGAAAAATGACTAAGTCCAAAAAAAAAATGTTTTCAACTTTTTTCAATTTTACCCCAGTGGGATATGTATTCTACCCACACACATTTGTAACTCTCCTGGGGTACCCTCACACATATTATTCCCTAATTTAGTGGATATTTTCACAAAAAAGTGAAATTTTCAAAAATCCTAAATATTGGCTGAAAACGACTAAATATCAAGGACTCATTGGGCGAATCGCTCTGGAACTGAAATCGGAACGCTCACTGACATTTCCCCTATCTGAAAGTCTGATAAACGCCAGAAAAATGACTAAGTCCAAAAAAAAAATGTTTTCAACTTTTTTCAATTTTACCCCCGTGGGATATATATTCTTCCCACACACATTTGGAACTCTCCTGGGGTACCATCACACATATTATTCCCTCATTTAGTGGATATTTTCACAAAAAAGTGAAATTTTCAAAAATCCAGAAAATTGGCTGAAAACGACTAAATATCAAAGAATCATTTGGCGAATCGCTCTGGAACTGAAATTGGAATGCTCACTGACATTTGCCCTATCTGAAAGTCTGATAAACGCCGGAAAAATGACTAAGTCCAAAAAAAAAAATGTTTTCAACTTTTTTCAATTTTACCCCCGTGGGATATATATTCTACCCACACACATTTCTAACTCTCCTGGGGTACCCTCACACATATTATTCCCTCATTTAGAGGATATTTTCACAAAAAAGTGAAATTTTCAAAAATCCAGAAAATTGGCTGAAAACGACTAAATATCAAAGACTCATTGGGCGAATCGCTCTGGAACTGAAATTGGAACACTCACTGACATTTGCCCTATCTGAAAGTCTGATAAACGCCGGAAAAATGACTAAGTCCAAAAAAAAAATGTTTTCAACTTTTTTCAATTTTACCCCAGTGGGATATATATTCTACCCACACACATTTGGAACTCTCCTGGGATACCCTCACACATATTATTCCCTCATTTAGTGGATATTTTCACAAAAAAGTGAAATTTTCAAAAATCCAAAATATTGGCTGAAAACGACTAAATATCAAAGACTCATTGGGCGAATCGCTATGGAACTGAAATCGGAACGCTCACTGACATTTCCCCTATCTGAAAGTCTGATAAACGCCGGAAAAATGACTAAGTCCAAAAAAAAAATTTTTCAACTTTTTTCAATTTTACCACGTGGGATATATCTTCTACCCACACACATTTGGAACTCTCCTGGGGTACCCTCACACATATTATTCCCTCATTTAGTGGATATTTTCACAAAAAAGTGAAATTTTCAAAAATAGAGAAAATTGACTGAAAACGACTAAATATCAAAGACTCATTTGGGCGAATCGCTCTGGAACTGAAATTGGAACACTCATTGACATTTGCCCTATCTGAAAGTCTGATAAACGCCGGAAAAATGACTAAGTCCAAAAAAAAAATGTTTTCAACTTTTTTCAATTTTACCCCAATGGGATATATATTCTACCCACACACATTTGTAACTCTCTTGGGGTATACTCACACATATTATTCCCTAATTTAGTGGATATTTTCACAAAAAAGTGAAATTTTCAAAAATCCAAAATATTGGCTGAAAAAGACTAAATATCAAGGAATCATTGGGCGCATCGCTCTGGAACTGAAATTGGAACACTCACTGACATTTGCCCTATCTGAAAGTCTGATAAACGCCGGAAAAATGACTAAGTCCAAAAAAAAAAAGTTTTCAACTTTTTTCAATTTTACCCCCGTGGGATATATATTCTACCCACACACATTTGGAACTCTCCTGGGGTACCCTCACACATATTATTCCCTCATTTAGTGGAAATTTTCACAAAAAAGTGAAATTTTCAAAAATCCAAAATATGGGCTGAAAATGACTAAATATCAAGGACTCATTGGGCGAATCGCTATGGAACTGAAATCGGAACGCTCACTGACATTTCCCCTATCTGAAAGTCTGATAAACGCCGGAAAAATGACTAAGTCCCAAAAAAAAGATGTTTTCAACTTTTTTCAGTTTTACCCCCGTGGGATATATATTCAACCCACACACATTTGGAACTCTCCTGGGATACCCTCACACATATTATTCCCTCATTTAGTGGATATTTTCACAAAAAAATGAAATTTTCAAAAATCCAAAAGAATGGCTGAAAACAACTAAATATCAAGGAATCATTGGGCGAATCGCTCTGGAACTGAAATCGGAACGCTCACTGACATTTCCCCTATCTGAAAGTCTGATAAACGCCGGAAAAATGACTAAGTCCAAAAAAAAAAATGTTTTCAACCTTTTTCAATTTTACCCCCGTGGGATATATATTCTACCCACACACATTTGGAACTCTCCTGGGGTACCCTCACACATATTATTCCCTCATTTAGTGGATATTTTCACAAAAAAGTGAAATTTTCAAAAATCCAGAAAATTGGCTGAAAACGACTAATTATCAAAGACTCATTGGGCGCATCGCTCTGGAACTGAAATTGGAACACTCACTGACATTTGCCCTATCTGAAAGTCTGATAAACGCCGGAAAAATGACTAAGTCCAAAAAAAAAATGTTTTCAACTTTTTTCAATTTTACCCCAGTGGGATATGTATTCTACCCACACACATTTGTAACTCTCCTGGGGTACCCTCACACATATTATTCCCTCATTTAGTGGATATTTTCACAAAAAAGTGACATTTTCAAAAATCCAAAATATTGGCTGAAATCGACTAAATATCAAGGACTCATTGGGCGAATCGCTCTGGAACTGAAATCGGAACGCTCACTGACATTTCCCCTATCTGAAAGTCTGATAAACGCCGGAAAAATGACTAAGTCCAAAAAAAAAAATGTTTCCAACCTTTTTCAATTTTACCCCCGTGGGATATATATTCTACCCACACACATTTGGAACTCTCCTGGGGTACCCTCACACATATTATTCCCTTATTTAGTGGCTATTTTCTCAAAAAAGTGAAATTTTCAAAAATCCAAAATATTGGCTGAAAACGACTAAATATCAAAGACTCATTGGGCGAATCGCTATGGAACTGAAATCTGAACGCTCACTGACATTTCCCCTATCTGAAAGTCTGATAAACGCCGGAAAAATGACTAAGTCCAAAAAAAAAATGTTTTCAACTTTTTTCAATTTTACCCCCGTGGGATATATATTCTACCCACACACATTTGGAACTCTCCTGGGATACCCTCACACATATTATTCCCTCATTTAGTGGATATTTTCACAAAAAAGTGAAATTTTCAAAAATCCAAAAGAATGGCTGAAAACGACTAAATATCATGGACTCATTGGGCGAATCGCTCTGGAACTGAAATCGGAACGCTCACTGACATTTCCCCTATCTGAAAGTCTGATAAACGCCGGAAAAATGACTAAGTCCAAAAAAAAAAATGTTTTCAACCTTTTTCAATTTTACCCCCGTGGGATATATATTCTACCCACACACATTTGGAACTCTCCTGGGGTACCCTCACACCTATTATTTCCTCATTTAGTGGATATTTTCACAAAAAAGTTAAATTTTCAAAAATCCAAAATAATGGCTGAAAAAGACTAAATATCAAGGACTCATTGGGCGAATCGCTCTGGAACTGAAATTGGAATGCTCACTGACATTTGCCCTATCTGAAAGTCTGATAAACGCCGGAAAAATGACTAAGTCCCAAAAAAAAGATGTTTTCAACTTAATCAATTTTACCCCAGTGGGATATATATTCTACCCACACACATTTGGAACTCTCCTGGGGTACCCTCACACATATTATTCCCTCATTTAGTGGATATTTTCACAAAAAAGTGAAATTTTCAAAAATCCAGAAAATTGGCTGAAAACGACTAAATATCAAAGACTCATTGGGCGAATCGCTCTGGAACTGAAATCGGAACACTCACTGACATTTGCCCTATCTGAAAGTCTGATAAACGCCGGAAAAATGACTAAGTCCAAAAAAAAAATGTTTTCAACTTTTTTCAATTTTACCCCAGTGGGATATGTATTCTACCCACACACATTTGGAACTCTCCTGGGGTACCCTCACACATATTATTCCCTAATTTAGTGGATATTTTCACAAAAAAGTGAAATTTTCAAAAATCCAAAATATTGGCTGAAAACGACTAAATATCAAAGACTCATTGGGCGAATTGCTATGGAACTGAAATCGGAACGCTCACTGACATTTGCCCTATCTGAAAGTCTGATAAACGCCGGAAAAATGACTAAGTCCAAAAAAAAAATGTTTTCAACTTTTTTCAATTTTACCCCAGTGGGATATGTATTCTACCCACACACATTTGTAACTCTCCTGGGGTACCCTCACACATATTATTCCCTAATTTAGTGGATATTTTCACAAAAAAAGTGAAATTTTTAAAAATCCAAAATATTGGCTGAAAACGACTAAATATCAAGGACTCATTGGTCGAATCGCTATGGAACTGAAATCGGAACGCTCGCTGACATTTCCCCTATCTGAAAGTCTGATAAACGCCGGAAAAATGACTAAGTCCAAAAAAAAAATGTTTTCAACTTTTTTCTATTTTACCCCCGTGGGATATATATTCTACCCACACACATTTGGAACTCTCCTGGGGTACACTCACACATATTATTCCCTCATTTAGTGGATATTTTCACAAAAAAGTGAAATTTTCAAAAATCCAAAATAATGGCTGAAAACTACTAAATATCAAGGACTCATTGGGCTAATCGCTCTGGAATTGAAATTGGAATGCTCACTGACATTTGCCCTATCTGAAAGTCTGATAAACGCCGGAAAAATGACTAAGTCCCAAAAAAAAAATGTTTTCAACTTTTTTCAATTTTACCCCCGTGGGATATATATTCTACCCACACACATTTGGAACTCTCCTGGGGTACCCTCACACATATTATTCCCTCATTTAGTGGATATTTTCACCAAAAAGTGAAATTTTCAAAAATCCAGAAAATTGGCTGAAAACGACTAAATATGAAAGACTCATTGGGAGAATCGCTCTGGAACTGAAATTGGAACACTCACTGACATTTGCCCTATCTGAAAGTCTGATTAACGCCGGAAAAATGACTAAGTCCCGAAAAAAAAAATATTTTCAACTTTTTTCAATTTTACCTCAGTGGGATATGTATTCTACCCACACACATTTGGAACTCTCCTGGGGTACCCTCACACATATTATTCCCTCATTTAGTGGATATTTTCACAAAAAATTGAAATTTTCAAAATCCAGAAAATTGGCTGAAAACGACTAAATATCAAAGACTCATTGGGCGAATCACTCTGGAACTGAAATTGGAACACTCACTGACATTTGCCCTATCTGAAAGTCTGATAAACGCCGGAAAAATGACTAAGTCCAAAAAAAAAATGTTTTCAACTTTTTTCAATTTTACCCCAGTGGGATATGTATTCTACCCACACACATTTGTAACTCTCCTGGGGTACCCTCACACATATTATTCCCTAATTTAGTGGATATTTTCACAAAAAAGTGAAATTTTCAAAAATCCTAAATATTGGCTGAAAACGACTAAATATCAAGGACTCATTGGGCGAATCGCTCTGGAACTGAAATCGGAACGCTCACTGACATTTCCCCTATCTGAAAGTCTGATAAACGCCAGAAAAATGACTAAGTCCAAAAAAAAAATGTTTTCAACTTTTTTCAATTTTACCCCCGTGGGATATATATTCTTCCCACACACATTTGGAACTCTCCTGGGGTAGCATCACACATATTATTCCCTCATTTAGTGGATATTTTCACAAAAAAGTGAAATTTTCAAAAATCCAGAAAATTGGCTGAAAACGACTAAATATCAAAGAATCATTTGGCGAATCGCTCTGGAACTGAAATTGGAATGCTCACTGACATTTGCCCTATCTGAAAGTCTGATAAACGCCGGAAAAATGACTAAGTCCAAAAAAAAAAATGTTTTCAACTTTTTTCAATTTTACCCCCGTGGGATATATATTCTACCCACACACATTTCTAACTCTCCTGGGGTACCCTCACACATATTATTCCCTCATTTAGAGGATATTTTCACAAAAAAGTGAAATTTTCAAAAATCCAGAAAATTGGCTGAAAACGACTAAATATCAAAGACTCATTGGGCGAATCGCTCTGGAACTGAAATTGGAACACTCACTGACATTTGCCCTATCTGAAAGTCTGATAAACGCCGGAAAAATGACTAAGTCCAAAAAAAAAATGTTTTCAACTTTTTTCAATTTTACCCCAGTGGGATATATATTCTACCCACACACATTTGGAACTCTCCTGGGATACCCTCACACATATTATTCCCTCATTTAGTGGATATTTTCACAAAAAAGTGAAATTTTCAAAAATCCAAAATATTGGCTGAAAACGACTAAATATCAAAGACTCATTGGGCGAATCGCTATGGAACTGAAATCGGAACGCTCACTGACATTTCCCCTATCTGAAAGTCTGATAAACGCCGGAAAAATGACTAAGTCCAAAAAAAAAATTTTTCAACTTTTTTCAATTTTACCACGTGGGATATATCTTCTACCCACACACATTTGGAACTCTCCTGGGGTACCCTCACACATATTATTCCCTCATTTAGTGGATATTTTCACAAAAAAGTGAAATTTTCAAAAATAGAGAAAATTGACTGAAAACGACTAAATATCAAAGACTCATTTGGGCGAATCGCTCTGGAACTGAAATTGGAACACTCATTGACATTTGCCCTATCTGAAAGTCTGATAAACGCCGGAAAAATGACTAAGTCCAAAAAAAAAATGTTTTCAACTTTTTTCAATTTTACCCCAATGGGATATATATTCTACCCACACACATTTGTAACTCTCTTGGGGTATACTCACACATATTATTCCCTAATTTAGTGGATATTTTCACAAAAAAGTGAAATTTTCAAAAATCCAAAATATTGGCTGAAAAAGACTAAATATCAAGGAATCATTGGGCGCATCGCTCTGGAACTGAAATTGGAACACTCACTGACATTTGCCCTATCTGAAAGTCTGATAAACGCCGGAAAAATGACTAAGTCCAAAAAAAAAAAGTTTTCAACTTTTTTCAATTTTACCCCCGTGGGATATATATTCTACCCACACACATTTGGAACTCTCCTGGGGTACCCTCACACATATTATTCCCTCATTTAGTGGAAATTTTCACAAAAAAGTGAAATTTTCAAAAATCCAAAATATGGGCTGAAAATGACTAAATATCAAGGACTCATTGGGCGAATCGCTATGGAACTGAAATCGCAACGCTCACTGACATTTCCCCTATCTGAAAGTCTGATAAACGCCGGAAAAATGACTAAGTCCCAAAAAAAAGATGTTTTCAACTTTTTTCAATTTTACCCCCGTGGGATATATATTCAACCCACACACATTTGGAACTCTCCTGGGATACCCTCACACATATTATTCCCTCATTTAGTGGATATTTTCACAAAAAAATGAAATTTTCAAAAATCCAAAAGAATGGCTGAAAACAACTAAATATCAAGGAATCATTGGGCGAATCGCTCTGGAACTGAAATCGGAACGCTCACTGACATTTCCCCTATCTGAAAGTCTGATAAACGCCGGAAAAATGACTAAGTCCAAAAAAAAAAATGTTTTCAACCTTTTTCAATTTTACCCCCGTGGGATATATATTCTACCCACACACATTTGGAACTCTCCTGGGGTACCCTCACACATATTATTCCCTCATTTAGTGGATATTTTCACAAAAAAGTGAAATTTTCAAAAATCCAGAAAATTGGCTGAAAACGACTAATTATCAAAGACTCATTGGGCGCATCGCTCTGGAACTGAAATTGGAACACTCACTGACATTTGCCCTATCTGAAAGTCTGATAAACGCCGGAAAAATGACTAAGTCCAAAAAAAAAATGTTTTCAACTTTTTTCAATTTTACCCCAGTGGGATATGTATTCTACCCACACACATTTGTAACTCTCCTGGGGTACCCTCACACATATTATTCCCTCATTTAGTGGATATTTTCACAAAAAAGTGACATTTTCAAAAATCCAAAATATTGGCTGAAATCGACTAAATATCAAGGACTCATTGGGCGAATCGCTCTGGAACTGAAATCGGAACGCTCACTGACATTTCCCCTATCTGAAAGTCTGATAAACGCCGGAAAAATGACTAAGTCCAAAAAAAAAAATGTTTCCAACCTTTTTCAATTTTACCCCCGTGGGATATATATTCTACCCACACACATTTGGAACTCTCCTGGGGTACCCTCACACATATTATTCCCTTATTTAGTGGCTATTTTCTCAAAAAAGTGAAATTTTCAAAAATCCAAAATATTGGCTGAAAACGACTAAATATCAAAGACTCATTGGGCGAATCGCTATGGAACTGAAATCTGAACGCTCACTGACATTTCCCCTATCTGAAAGTCTGATAAACGCCGGAAAAATGACTAAGTCCAAAAAAAAAATGTTTTCAACTTTTTTCAATTTTACCCCCGTGGGATATATATTCTACCCACACACATTTGGAACTCTCCTGGGATACCCTCACACATATTATTCCCTCATTTAGTGGATATTTTCACAAAAAAGTGAAATTTTCAAAAATCCAAAAGAATGGCTGAAAACGACTAAATATCATGGACTCATTGGGCGAATCGCTCTGGAACTGAAATCGGAACGCTCACTGACATTTCCCCTATCTGAAAGTCTGATAAACGCCGGAAAAATGACTAAGTCCAAAAAAAAAAATGTTTTCAACCTTTTTCAATTTTACCCCCGTGGGATATATATTCTACCCACACACATTTGGAACTCTCCTGGGGTACCCTCACACCTATTATTTCCTCATTTAGTGGATATTTTCACAAAAAAGTTAAATTTTCAAAAATCCAAAATAATGGCTGAAAAAGACTAAATATCAAGGACTCATTGGGCGAATCGCTCTGGAACTGAAATTGGAATGCTCACTGACATTTGCCCTATCTGAAAGTCTGATAAACGCCGGAAAAATGACTAAGTCCCAAAAAAAAGATGTTTTCAACTTAATCAATTTTACCCCAGTGGGATATATATTCTACCCACACACATTTGGAACTCTCCTGGGGTACCCTCACACATATTATTCCCTCATTTAGTGGATATTTTCACAAAAAAGTGAAATTTTCAAAAATCCAGAAAATTGGCTGAAAACGACTAAATATCAAAGACTCATTGGGCGAATCGCTCTGGAACTGAAATCGGAACACTCACTGACATTTGCCCTATCTGAAAGTCTGATAAACGCCGGAAAAATGACTAAGTCCAAAAAAAAAATGTTTTCAACTTTTTTCAATTTTACCCCAGTGGGATATGTATTCTACCCACACACATTTGGAACTCTCCTGGGGTACCCTCACACATATTATTCCCTAATTTAGTGGATATTTTCACAAAAAAGTGAAATTTTCAAAAATCCAAAATATTGGCTGAAAACGACTAAATATCAAAGACTCATTGGGCGAATTGCTATGGAACTGAAATCGGAACGCTCACTGACATTTGCCCTATCTGAAAGTCTGATAAACGCCGGAAAAATGACTAAGTCCAAAAAAAAAAATGTTTTCAACTTTTTTCAATTTTACCCCCGTGGGATATATATTCTACCCACACACATTTGGAACTCTCCTGGGGTACCCTCACACATATTATTCCCTCATTTAGTGGATATTTTCACAAAAAAGTGAAATTTTCAAAAATCCAAAATATTGGCTGAAAATGACTAAATATCAAGGACTCATTGGGCGAATCGCTCTGGAACTGAAATCGGAACGCTCACTGACATTTCCCCTATCTGAAAGTCTGATAAACGCCGGAAAAATGACTAAGTCCAAAAAAAAAATGTTTTCAATTTTTTTCAGTTTTACCCCCGTGGGATATATATTCTACCCACACACATTTGGAACTCTCCTGGGGTACCCTCATACATATTATTCCCTTATTTAGTGAATATTTTCACAAAAAAGTGAAATTTTCAAAAATCCAGAAAATTGGCTGAAAACAAATAAATATCAAGGACGCATTGGGCGAATCACTCTGGAACTGAAATCGGAACGCTCACTGACATTTGCCCTATCTGAAAGTCTGATAAACGCCGGAAAAATGACTAAGTCCCAAAAAAAAAATGTTTTCAACTTTTTTCAATTTTACCCCCGTGGGATATATATTCTACCCACACACATTTGGAACTCTCCTGGGGTACCCTCACACATATTATTCCCTCATTTAGTGGAAATTTTCACAAAAAAGTGAAATTTTCAAAAATCCAAAATATGGGCTGAAAATGACTAAATATCAAGGACTCATTGGGCGAATCGCTATGGAACTGAAATCGGAACGCTCACTGACATTTCCCCTATCTGAAAGTCTGATAAACGCCGGAAAAATGACTACGTCCAAAAAAAAAATTTTTTCAACTTTTTTCAATTTTACCCCCGTGGGATATATATTCTACCCACACACATTTGGAACTCTCCTGGGGTGCCCTCACACATATTATTCCCTAATTTAGTGGATATTTTCACAAAAAAGTGAAATTTTCAAAAATCCAAAATATTGGCTGAAAACGACTAAATATCAAAGACTCATTGGGCGAATCGCTATGGAACTGAAATCGGAACGCTCACTGACATTTCCCCTATCTGAAAGTCTGATAAACGCCGGAAAAATGACTAAGTCCAAAAAAAAAATTTTTCAACTTTTTTCAATTTTACCACGTGGGATATATCTTCTACCCACACACATTTGGAACTCTCCTGGGGTACCCTCACACATATTATTCCCTCATTTAGTGGATATTTTCACAAAAAAGTGAAATTTTCAAAAATAGAGAAAATTGACTGAAAACGACTAAATATCAAAGACTCATTTGGGCGAATCGCTCTGGAACTGAAATTGGAACACTCATTGACATTTGCCCTATCTGAAAGTCTGATAAACGCCGGAAAAATGACTAAGTCCAAAAAAAAAATGTTTTCAACTTTTTTCAATTTTACCCCAATGGGATATATATTCTACCCACACACATTTGTAACTCTCTTGGGGTATACTCACACATATTATTCCCTAATTTAGTGGATATTTTCACAAAAAAGTGAAATTTTCAAAAATCCAAAATATTGGCTGAAAAAGACTAAATATCAAGGAATCATTGGGCGCATCGCTCTGGAACTGAAATTGGAACACTAACTGACATTTGCCCTATCTGAAAGTCTGATAAACGCCGGAAAAATGACTAAGTCCAAAAAAAAAAAGTTTTCAACTTTTTTCAATTTTACCCCCGTGGGATATATATTCTACCCACACACATTTGGAACTCTCCTGGGATACCCTCACACATATTATTCCCTCATTTAGTGGATATTTTCACAAAAAAGTGAAATTTTCAAAAATCCAAAAGAATGGCTGAAAACGACTAAATATCAAAGACTCATTGGGCGAATCGCTATGGAACTGAAATCGGAACGCTCGCTGACATTTCCCCTATCTGAAAGTCTGATAAACGCCGGAAAAATGACTAAGTCCAAAAAAAAAATGTTTTCAACTTTTTTCTATTTTACCCCCGTGGGATATATATTCTACCCACACACATTTGGAACTCTCCTGGGGTACACTCACACATATTATTCCCTCATTTAGTGGATATTTTCACAAAAAAGTGAAATTTTCAAATATCCAGAAAATTGGCTGAAAACGACTAAATATGAAAGACTCATTGGGCGAATAGCTCTGGAACTGAAATTGGAACACTCACTGACATTTGTCCTATCTGAAAGTCTGATAAACGCCGAAAAAATGACTAAGTCCCAAAAAAAAAATGTTTTCAACTTTTTTCAATTTTACCCTCGTGGGATATATATTCTACCCACACACATTTGGAACTCTCCTGGGGTACCCTCACACATATTATTCCCTCATTTAGTGGAAATTTTCACAAAAAAGTGAAATTTTCAAAAATCCAAAATATGGGCTGAAAATGACTAAATATCAAGGACTCATTGGGCGAATCGCTATGGAACTGAAATCGGAACGCTCACTGACATTTCCCCTATCTGAAAGTCTGATAAACGCCGGAAAAATGACTAAGTCCCAAAAAAAAGATGTTTTCAACTTTTTTCAATTTTACCCCCGTGGGATATATATTCAACCCACACACATTTGGAACTCTCCTGGGATACCCTCACACATATTATTCCCTCATTTAGTGGATATTTTCACAAAAAAATGAAATTTTCAAAAATCCAAAAGAATGGCTGAAAACAACTAAATATCAAGGAATCATTGGGCGAATCGCTCTGGAACTGAAATCGGAACGCTCACTGACATTTCCCCTATCTGAAAGTCTGATAAACGCCGGAAAAATGACTAAGTCCAAAAAAAAAAATGTTTTCAACCTTTTTCAATTTTACCCCCGTGGGATATATATTCTACCCACACACATTTGGAACTCTCCTGGGGTACCCTCACACATATTATTCCCTCATTTAGTGGATATTTTCACAAAAAAGTGAAATTTTCAAAAATCCAGAAAATTGGCTGAAAACGACTAATTATCAAAGACTCATTGGGCTCATCGCTCTGGAACTGAAATTGGAACACTCACTGACATTTGCCCTATCTGAAAGTCTGATAAACGCCGGAAAAATGACTAAGTCCAAAAAAAAAATGTTTTCAACTTTTTTCAATTTTACCCCAGTGGGATATGTATTCTACCCACACACATTTGTAACTCTCCTGGGGTACCCTCACACATATTATTCCCTCATTTAGTGGATATTTTCACAAAAAAGTGACATTTTCAAAAATCCAAAATATTGGCTGAAATCGACTAAATATCAAGGACTCATTGGGCGAATCGCTCTGGAACTGAAATCGGAACGCTCACTGACATTTCCCCTATCTGAAAGTCTGATAAACGCCGGAAAAATGACTAAGTCCAAAAAAAAAAATGTTTCCAACCTTTTTCAATTTTACCCCCGTGGGATATATATTCTACCTACACACATTTGGAACTCTCCTGGGGTACCCTCACACATATTATTCCCTTATTTAGTGGCTATTTTCTCAAAAAAGTGAAATTTTCAAAAATCCAAAATATTGGCTGAAAACGACTAAATATCAAAGACTCATTGGGCGAATCGCTATGGAACTGAAATCTGAACGCTCACTGACATTTCCCCTATCTGAAAGTCTGATAAACGCCGGAAAAATGACTAAGTCCAAAAAAAAAATGTTTTCAACTTTTTTCAATTTTACCCCCGTGGGATATATATTCTACCCACACACATTTGGAACTCTCCTGGGATACCCTCACACATATTATTCCCTCATTTAGTGGATATTTTCACAAAAAAGTGAAATTTTCAAAAATCCAAAAGAATGGCTGAAAACGACTAAATATCATGGACTCATTGGGCGAATCGCTCTGGAACTGAAATCGGAACGCTCACTGACATTTCCCCTATCTGAAAGTCTGATAAACGCCGGAAAAATGACTAAGTCCAAAAAAAAAAATGTTTTCAACCTTTTTCAATTTTACCCCCGTGGGATATATATTCTACCCACACACATTTGGAACTCTCCTGGGGTACCCTCACACCTATTATTTCCTCATTTAGTGGATATTTTCACAAAAAAGTTAAATTTTCAAAAATCCAAAATAATGGCTGAAAAAGACTAAATATCAAGGACTCATTGGGCGAATCGCTCTGGAACTGAAATTGGAATGCTCACTGACATTTGCCCTATCTGAAAGTCTGATAAACGCCGGAAAAATGACTAAGTCCCAAAAAAAAGATGTTTTCAACTTTTTTCAATTTTACCCCAGTGGGATATATATTCTACCCACACACATTTGGAACTCTCCTGGGGTACCCTCACACATATTATTCCCTCATTTAGTGGATATTTTCACAAAAAAGTGAAATTTTCAAAAATCCAGAAAATTGGCTGAAAACGACTAAATATCAAAGACTCATTGGGCGAATCGCTCTGGAACTGAAATCGGAACGCCCACTGACATTTCCCCTGTCTGAAAGTCTAATAAACGCCAGAAAAATGACTAAGTAAAAAAAAAAATTTTTTTCAACTTTTTTCAATTTTACCCCCGTGGGATATATCTTCTACCCACACACATTTGGAACTCTCCTGGGGTACCCTCACACATATTATTCCCTAATTTAGTGGATATTTTCACAAAAAAGTGAAATTTTCAAAAATCCAGAAAATTGGCTGAAAATGACTAAATATCAAAGACTCATTGGACAAATCGCTCTGGAACTGAAATTGGAACGCTCACTGACATTTGCCCTATCTGAAAGTCTGATAAACGCCGGAAAAATGACTAAGTCCAAAAAAAAAAATGTTTTCAACTTTTTTCAATTTTACCCCCGTGGGATATATATTCTACCCACACACATTTGGAACTCTCCTGGGGTACCCTCATACATATTATTCCCTCATTTAGTGAATATTTTCACAAAAAAGTGAAATTTTCAAAAATCCAGAAAATTGGCTGAAAACAAATAAATATCAAGGACTCATTGGGCGAATCGCTCTGGAACTGAAATCGGAATGCCCACTGACATTTCCCCTATCTGAAAGTCTGATAAACGCCAGAAAAATGACTAAGTCCAAAAAAAAATTTTTTTCAACTTTTTTCAATTTTACCCCCGTGGGATATATCTTCTACCCACACACATTTGGAACTCTCCTGGGGTACCCTCACAAATATTATTCCCTCATTTAGTGGATATTTTCACAAAAAAGTGAAATTTTCAAAAATCCAAAATAATGGCTGAAAACAACTAAATATCAAAGGCTCATTGGGCGAATCGCTATGGAACTGAAATTGGAACGCTCACTGACATTTCCCCTATCTGAAAGTCTGATAAACGCCGGAAAAATTACTAAGTCCAAAAAAAAAATGTTTTCAACTTTTTTCAATTTTACCCCCGTGGGATATATATTCTGCCCACACACATTTGGAACTCTCCTGGGGTACCCTCACACATATTATTCCCTCATTTAGTGGATATTTTCACAAAAAAGTGAAATTTTCAAAAATCCAGAGAATTGGCAAAAAACGACTAAATATCAAAAACTCATAGGGGGAATCGCTCTGGAACTGAAATTGGAACACTCACTGACATTGGCCCTATCTGAAAGTCTGATAAACGCTGGAAGAATGACTAAGTCCAAAAAAAAAATGTTTTCAACTTTTTTCAATTTTACCCCAATGGGATATATATTCTACCCACACACATTTGGAACTCTCCTGGGGTACCCTCACACCTATTATTCCCTCATTTAGTGGATATTTTCACAAAAAAGTTAAATTTTCAAAAATCCAAAATAATGGCTGAAAAAGACTAAATATCAAGGACTCATTGGGCGAATCGCTCTGGAACTGAAATTGGAATGCTCACTGACATTTGCCCTATCTGAAAGTCTGATAAACACCGGAAAAATGACTAAGTCCAAAAAAAAAATGTTTTCAACTTTTTTCAATTTTACCCCAGTGGGATATGTATTCTACCCACACACATTTGGAACTCTCCTGGGGTACCCTCACACTTATTATTCCCTAATTTAGTGGATATTTTCACAAAAAAGTGAAATTTTCAAAAATCCAAAATATTGGCTGAAAACGACTAAATATCAAAGACTCATTGGGCGAATCGCTATGGAACTGAAATCGGAACGCTCACTGACATTTGCCCTATCTGAAAGTCTGATAAACGCCGGAAAAATGACTAAGTCCAAAAAAAAAAAATGTTTTCAACTTTTTTCAATTTTACCCCCGTGAGATATATATTCTGCCCACACACATTTGGAACTCTCCTGGGGTACCCTCACACATATTATTCCCTCATTTAGTGGATATTTTCACAAAAAAGTGAAATTTTCAAAAATCCAAAATAATGGCTGAAAACGACTAAATATCAAGGACTCATTGGGCGAATTGCTCTAGAATTGAAATTGGAATGCTCACTGACATTTGCCCTATCTGAAAGTCTGATAAACGCCGGAAAAATGACTAAGTCCAAAAAAAAAAATGTTTTCAACTTTTTTCAATTTTACCCCCGTGGGATATATATTCTACCCACACACATTTGGAACTCTCCTGGGGTACCCTCATACATATTATTCCCTTATTTAGTGAATATTTTCACAAAAAAATTGAAATTTTCAAAAATCCAAAAAATTGGCTGAAAACAACTAAATATCAAGGACTCATTGGGCGAATCGCTCTGGAACTGAAATCGGAACGCCCACTGACATTTCCCCTATCTGAAAGTCTGATAAACGCCAGAAAAATGACTAAGTCAAAAAAAAAATTTTTTTCAACTTTTTTCAATTTTACCCCCGTGGGATATATCTTCTACCCACACACATTTGGAACTCTCCTGGGGTACCCTCACACATATTATTCCCTAATTTAGTGGATATTTTCACAAAAAAGTGAAATTTTCAAAAATCCAAAATATTGGCTGAAAACGACTAAATATCAAAGGCTCATTGGGCGAATCGCTATGGAACTGAAATCGGAACGCTCACTGACATTTCCCCTATCTGAAAGTCTGATAAACGCCGGAAAAATGACTAAGTCCAAAAAAAAAATGTTTTCAACTTTTTTCAATTTTACCCCCGTGGGATATATATTCTACCCACACACATTTGGAACTCTCCTGGGGTACCCTCATACATATTATTCCCTTATTTAGTGAATATTTTCACAAAAAAGTGAAATTTTCAAAAATCCAAAATAATGGCTGAAAACGACTAAATATCAAGGACTCATTGGGTGAATCGCTCTGGAACTGAAATCGGAGCGCTCACTGACATTTCCCCTATCTGAAAGTCTGATAAACGCCGGAAAAATGACTAAGTCCAAAAAAAAAATGTTTTCAACTTTTTTCAATTTTACACCCGTGGGATATATATTCTTCCCACACACATTTGGAACTCTCCTGGGGTACCTTCACACATATTATTCCCTCATTTAGTGGATATTTTCACAAAAAAGTGAAATTTTCAAAAATCCAGAAAATTGGCTGAAAATGACTAAATATCAAAGACTCATTGGGCGAATCGCTCTGGAACTGAAATTGGAACGCTCACTGACATTTGCCCTATCTGAAAGCCTGATAAACGCCGGAAAAATGACTAAGTCGAAAAAAAAAAATGTTTTCAACTTTTTTCAATTTTACCCCCGTGGGATATATATTCTACCCACACACATTTGGAACTCTCCTGGGGTACCCTCATACATATTATTCCCTAATTTAGTGGATATTTTCACAAAAAAGTGAAATTTTCAAAAATCCAAAATATTGGCTGAAAACGACTAAATATCAAAGACTCATTGGGCGAATCGCTATGGAACTGAAATCGGAACGCTCACTGACATTTGCCCTATCTGAAAGTCTGATAAACGCCGGAAAAATGACTAAGTCCAAAAAAAAAAATGTTTTCAACTTTTTTCAATTTTACCCCCATGGGATATATATTCTACCCACACACATTTGGAACTCTCCTGAGGTACCCTCATACATATTATTCCCTCATTTAGTGAATATTTTCACAAAAAAGTGAAATTTTCAAAAATCCAGAAAATTGGCTGAAAACAAATAAATATCAAGGACTAATTGGGCGAATCGCTATGGAACTGAAATCCGAACGCTCACTGACATTAAACCTATCTGAAAGTCTGATAAACGCCAGAAAAATGACTAAGTCAAAAAAAAAATTTTTTTCAACTTTTTTCAATTTTACCCCCGTGGGATATATCTTCTACCCACACACATTTGGAACTCTCCTGGGGTACCCTCACACATATTATTCCCTAATTTAGTGGATATTTTCACAAAAAAGTGGAATTTTCAAAAATCCAGAAAATTGGCCGAAAATGACTAAATATCAAAGACTCATTGGACAAATCGCTCTGGAACTGAAATTGGAACGCTCACTGACATTTGCCCTATCTGAAAGTCTGATAAACGCCGGAAAAATGACTAAGTCCAAAAAAAAAAATGTTTTCAACTTTTTTCAATTTTACCCCCGTGGGATATATATTCTACCCACACACATTTGGAACTCTCCTGGGGTACCCTCATACATATTATTCCCTCATTTAGTGAATATTTTCACAAAAAAGTGAAATTTTCAAAAATCCAAAATAATGGCTGAAAACAACTAAATATCAAAGGCTCATTGGGCGAATCGCTATGGAACTGAAATCGGAACGCTCACTGACATTTCCCCTATCTGAAAGTCTGATAAACGCCGGAAAAATGACTAAGTCCAAAAAAAAAAATGTTTTCAACTTTTTTCAATTTTACCCCCGTGGGATATATATTCTGCCCACACACATTTGGAACTCTCCTGGGGTACCCTCACACATATTATTCCCTCATTTAGTGGATATTTTCACAAAAAAGTGAAATTTTCAAAAATCCAGAAAATTGGCAAAAAACGACTAAATATCAAAAACTCATTGGGCGAATCGCTCTGGAACTGAAATTGGAACACTCACTGACATTGGCCCTATCTGAAAGTCTGATAAACGCTGGAAGAATGACTAAGTCCAAAAAAAAAATGTTTTCAACTTTTTTCAATTTTACCCCAATGGGATATATATTCTACCCACACACATTTGTAACTCTCCTGGGGTATACTCACACATATTATTCCCTAATTTAGTGGATATTTTCACAAAAAAGTGAAATTTTCAAAAATCCAAAATAATGGCTGAAAACGACTAAATATCAAGGACTCATTGGGCGAATTGCTCTGGAATTGAAATTGGAATGCTCACTGACATTTGCCCTATCTGAAAGTCTGATAAACGCCGGAAAAATGACTAAGTCAAAAAAAAAAAATGTTTTCAACTTTTTTCAATTTTACCCCCGTGGGATATATATTCTACCCACACACATTTGGAACTCTCCTGGGGTACCCTCATACATATTATTCCCTTATTTAGTGAATATTTTCACAAAAAAGTGAAATTTTCAAAAATCCGAAATAATGGCTGAAAACGACTAAATATCAAGGACTCATTGGGCGAATTGCTCTGGAATTGAAATTGGAATGCTCACTGACATTTCCCCTATCTGAAAGTCTGATAAACGCCAGAAAAATGACTAAGTCAAAAAAAAAAATTTTTTCAACTTTTTTCAATTTTACCCCCGTGGGATATATCTTCTACCCACACACATTTGGAACTCTCCTGGGGTACCCTCACACATATTATTCCCTAATTTAGTGGATATTTTCACAAAAAAGTGAAATTTTCAAAAATCCAAAATATTGGCTGAAAACGACTAAATATCAAAGACTCATTGGGCGAATCGCTATGGAACTGAAATCGGAACGCTCACTGACATTTGCCCTATCTGAAAGTCTGATAAACGCCGGGAAAAATGACTAAGTCCAAAAAAAAAAATGTTTTCAACTTTTTTCAATTTTACCCCCATGGGATATATATTCTACCCACACACATTTGGAACTCTCCTGAGGTACCCTCATACATATTATTCCCTCATTTAGTGAATATTTTCACAAAAAAGTGAAATTTTCAAAAATCCAGAAAATTGGCTGAAAACAAATAAATATCAAGGACTAATTGGGCGAATCGCTATGGAACTGAAATCCGAACGCTCACTGACATTTCCCCTATCTGAAAGTCTGATAAACGCCAGAAAAATGACTAAGTCAAAAAAAAAAATTTTTCAACTTTTTTCAATTTTACCCCCGTGGGATATATCTTCTACCCACACACATTTGGAACTCTCCTGGGGTACCCTCACACATATTATTCCCTAATTTAGTGGATATTTTCACAAAAAAGTGAAATTTTCAAAAATCCCAAATATTGGCTGAAAATGACTAAATATCAAGGACTCATTGGGTGAATCGCTCTGGAACTGAAATCGGAGCGCTCACTGACATTTCCCCTATCTGAAAGTCTGATAAACGCCGGAAAAATGACTAAGTCCAAAAAAAAAATGTTTTCAACTTTTTTCAATTTTACACCCGTGGGATATATATTCTTCCCACACACATTTGGAACTCTCCTGGGGTACCTTCACACATATTATTCCCTCATTTAGTGGATATTTTCACAAAAAAGTGAAATTTTCAAAAATCCAGAAAATTGGCTGAAAATGACTAAATATCAAAGACTCATTGGGCGAATCGCTCTGGAACTGAAATTGTAACGCTCACTGACATTTGCCCTATCTGAAAGTCTGATAAACGCCGGAAAAATGACTAAGTCCAAAAAAAAAAATGTTTTCAACTTTTTTCAATTTTACCCCCATGGGATATATATTCTACCCACACACATTTGGAACTCTCCTGAGGTACCCTCATACATATTATTCCCTCATTTAGTGAATATTTTCACAAAAAAGTGAAATTTTCAAAAATCCAGAAAATTGGCTGAAAACAAATAAATATCAAGGACTAATTGGGCGAATCGCTATGGAACTGAAATCCGAACGCTCACTGACATTAAACCTATCTGAAAGTCTGATAAACGCCAGAAAAATGACTAAGTCAAAAAAAAAATTTTTTTCAACTTTTTTCAATTTTACCCCCGTGGGATATATCTTCTACCCACACACATTTGGAACTCTCCTGGGGTACCCTCACACATATTATTCCCTAATTTAGTGGATATTTTCACAAAAAAGTGGAATTTTCAAAAATCCAGAAAATTGGCCGAAAATGACTAAATATCAAAGACTCATTGGACAAATCGCTCTGGAACTGAAATTGGAACGCTCACTGACATTTGCCCTATCTGAAAGTCTGATAAACGCCGGAAAAATGACTAAGTCCAAAAAAAAAAATGTTTTCAACTTTTTTCAATTTTACCCCCGTGGGATATATATTCTACCCACACACATTTGGAACTCTCCTGGGGTACCCTCATACATATTATTCCCTAATTTAGTGGATATTTTCACAAAAAAGTGAAATTTTCAAAAATCCAAAATATTGGCTGAAAACAAATAAATATCAAGGACTCATTGGGCGAATCGCTATGGAACTGAAATCCGAACGCTCACTGACATTTCCCCTATCTGAAAGTCTGATAAACGCTGGAAAAATGACTAAGTCCAAAAAAAAAATGTTTTCAACTTTTTTCAATTTTACCCCCGTGGGATATATATTCTGCCCACACACATTTGGAACTCTCCTGGGGTACCCTCACACATATTATTCCCTCATTTAGTGGATATTTTCACAAAAAAGTGAAATTTTCAAAAATCCAGAAAATTGGCAAAAAACGACTAAATATCAAGGACTCATTGGGCGAATCGCTCTGGAACTGAAATCGGAACGCCCACTGACATTTCCCCTGTCTGAAAGTCTGATAAACGCCAGAAAAATGACTAAGTCAAAAAAAAAAATTTTTACAACTTTTTTCAATTTTACCCCCGTGGGATATATCTTCTACCCACACACATTTGGAACTCTCCTGGGGTACCCTCACACATATTATTCCCTAATTTAGTGGATATTTTCACAAAAAAGTGAAATTTTCAAAAATCCAAAATAATGGCTGAAAACAACTAAATATCAAAGGCTCATTGGGCGAATCGCTATGGAACTGAAATCGGAACGCTCACTGACATTTCCCCTATCTGAAAGTCTGATAAACGCCAGAAAAATGACTAAGTCCAAAAAAAAAATGTTTTCAACTTTTTTCAATTTTACCCCCGTGGGATATATATTCTGCCCACACACATTTGGAACTCTCCTGGGGTACCCTCACACATATTATTCCCTCATTTAGTGGATATTTTCACAAAAAAGTGAAATTTTCAAAAATCCAGAAAATTGGCAAAAAACGACTAAATATCAAAAACTCATTGGGCGAATCGCTCTGGAACTGAAATTGGAACACTCACTGACATTGGCCCTATCTGAAAGTCTGATAAACGCTGGAAGAATGACTAAGTCCAAAAAAAAAATGTTTTCAACTTTTTTCAATTTTACCCCAATGGATATATATTCTACCCACACACATTTGGAACTCTCCTGGGGTACCCTCACACATATTATTCTCTCATTTAGTGGATATTTTCACAAAAAAGTGAAATTTTCAAAAATCCAAAATAATGGCTGAAAACGACTAAATATCAAGGACTCATTGGGCGAATCGCTCTGGAACTGAAATTGGAACGCTCACTGACATTTACCCTATCTGAAAGTCTGATAAACGCCGGAAAAATGACTAAGTCCAAAAAAAAAAATGTTTTCAACTTTTTTCAATTTTACCCCCGTGGGATATATATTCTACCCACACACATTTGGAACTCTCCTGGGGTACCCTCATACATATTATTCCCTCATTTAGTGAATATTTTCACAAAAAAGTGAAATTTTCAAAAATCCAGAAAATTGGCTGAAAACAAATAAATATCAAGGACTCATTGGGCGAATCGCTCTGGAACTGAAATCGGAACGCCCACTGACATTTCCCCTATCTGAAAGTCTGATAAACGCCAGAAAAATGACTAAGTCCAAAAAAAAAATTTTTTCAACTTTTTTCAATTTTACCCCCGTGGGATATATCTTCTACCCACACACATTTGGAACTCTCCTGGGGTACCCTCACACATATTATTACCTCATTTATTGGATATTTTCACAAAAAAGTGAAATTTTCAAAAATCCAAAATAATGGCTGAAAACAACTAAATATCAAGGACGCATTGGGCGAATCGCTCTGGAACTGAAATCGGAACGCTCACTGACATTTCCCCTATCTGAAAGTCTGATAAACGCCGGAAAAATGACTAAGTCCAAAAAAAAAATGTTTTCAACTTTTTTCAATTTTACCCCCGTGGGATATATATTCTGCCCACACACATTTGGAACTCTCGTGGGGTACCCTCACACATATTATTCCCTCATTTAGTGGATATTTTCACAAAAAAGTGAAATTTTCAAAAATCCAGAAAATTGGCTGAAAACGACTAAATATCAAAGACTCATTGGGCGAATCGCTCTGGAACTGAAATTGGAATGCTCACTGACATTTGCCCTATCTGAAAGTCTGATAAACGCCGGAAAAATGACTAAGTCCAAAAAAAAAAATGTTTTCAACTTTTTTCAATTTTACCCCCGTGGGATATATATTCTACCCACACACATTTGGAACTCACCTGGGGTACCCTCATACATATTATTCCCTAATTTAGTGGATATTTTCACAAAAAAGTGAAATTTTCAAAAATCCAAAATATTGGCTGAAAACGACTAAATATCAAGGACTCATTGGGTGAATCGCTCTGGAACTGAAATCGGAGCGCTCACTGACATTTCCCCTATCTTAAAGTCTGATAAACGCCGGAAAAATGACTAAGTCCAAAAAAAAATGTTTTCAACTTTTTTCAATTTTACACCCGTGGGATATAAATTCTACCCACACACATTTGGAACTCTCCTGGGGTATCCCCACACATATTATTCCCTAATTTAGTGGATATTTTCACAAAAAAGTGAAATTTTCAAAAATCCAAGATATTGGCTGAAAACGACTAAATATCAAGGACTCATTGGGCGAATCGCTCTGGAACTGAAATTGGAATGCTCACTGACATTTGCCCTATCTGAAAGTCTGATAAACGCCGGAAAAATGACTAAGTCCCAAAAAAAAAATGTTTTCAACTTTTTTCAATTTTACCCCCGTGGGATATATATTCTACCCACACACATTTGGAACTCTCCTGGGGTACCCTCACACATATTATTCCCTCATTTAGTGGATATTTTCACAAAAAAGTGAAATTTTCAAAAATCCAGAAAATTGGCTGAAAACGACTAAATATCAAAGACTCATTGGGCAAATCGCTCTGGAACTGAAATTGGAACACTCACTGACATTTGCCCTATCTGAAAGTCTGATAAACGCCGGAAAAATTACTAAGTCCAAAAAAAAATGTTTTCAACTTTTTTCAATTTTACACCAGTGGGATATGTATTCTACCCACACACATTTGTAACTCTCCTGGGGTACCCTCACACATATTATTCCCTAATTTAGTGGATATTTTCACAAAAAAGTGAAATTTTCAAAAATCCAAAATATTGGCTGAAAACGCCTAAATATCAAGGACTCATTGGACGAATCGCTCTGGAACTGAAATTGGAATGCTCACTGACATTTGCCCTATCTGAAAGTCTGATAAACGCCGGAAAAATGACTAAGTCCCAAAAAAAAAATGTTTTCAACTTTTTTCAATTTTACCCCCGTGGGATATATATTCTACCCACACACATTTGGAACTCTCCTGGGGTACCCTCACACATATTATTCCCTCATTTAGTGGATATTTTCACAAAAAAGTGAAATTTTCAAAAATCCAGAAAATTGGCTGAAAATGACTAAATATCATAGACTCATTGGGCGAATCGTTCTGGAACTCAAATTGGAACACTCACTGACATTTGCCCTATCTGAAAGCCTGATAAACGCCGGAAAAATGACTAAGTCCAAAAACAAAATGTTTTCAACTTTTTTCAATTTTACCCCCGTGGGATATATATTCTACCCACACACATTTGGAACTCTCCTGGGGTACCCTCACACATATTATTCCCTCATTTAGTGGATATTTTCCCAAAAAAGTGACATTTTCAAAAATTCAAAAGAATGGCTGAAAACGACTAAATATCAAGGACTCATTGGGCGAATCGCTCTGGAACTGAAATCGGAATGCTCACTGACATTTCCCCTATCTGAAAGTCTGATAAATGCCGGAAAAATGACTAAGTCCAAAAAAAAAAATGTTTTCAACCTTTTTCAATTTTACCCCCGTGGGATATATATTCTACCCACACACATTTCGAACTCTCCTGGGGTACCCTCACACATATTATTCCCTAATTTAGTGGATATTTTCTCAAAAAAGTGAAATTTTCAAAAATCCAAAATATTGGCTGAAAACGACTAAATATCAAAGACTCATTGGGCGAATCGCTATGGAACTGAAATCGGAACGCTCACTGACATTTCCCCTATCTGAAAGTCTGATAAACACCGGAAAAATGACTAAGTCCAAAAAAAAAATGTTTTCAACTTTTTTCAATTTTACCCCCGTGGGATATATATTCTACCCACACACATTTGGAACTCTCCTGGGGTACCCTCACACATATTATTCCCTCATTTAGTGGATATTTTCACAAAAAAGTGAAATTTTCAAAAATCCAAAATAGTGGCTGAAAACAACTAAATATCAAGGATGCATTGGGCGAATCGCTCTGGAACAGAAATCGGAATGCTCACTGACATTTCCCCTATCTGAAAGTCTGATAAACGCCGGAAAAATGACTAAGTCCAAAAAAAAAAATGTTTTCAACTTTTTTCAATTTTACCCCCGTGGGATATATATTCTACCCACACACATTTGGAACTCTCCCAGGGTACTCTCACACATATTATTCCCTCATTTAGTGGATATTTTCACAAAAAAGTGAAATTTTCAAAAATCCAGAAAATTGGCTGAAAATGACTAAATATCATAGACTCATTGGGCGAATGGTTCTGGAACTGAAATTGGAACACTCACTGACATTTGCCCTAACTGAAAGTCTGATAAACGCCGGAAAAATGACTAAGTCCAAGAAAAAAATGTTTTCAACTTTTTTCAATTTTACCCTAGTGGGATATATATTCTACCCACACACATTTGGAACTCTCCTGGGGTACCCTCACACATATTATTCCCTAATTTAGTGGATATTTTCTCAACAAAGTGAAATTTTCAAAAATCCAAAATATTGGCTGAAAACGACTAAATATCAAAGACTCATTGGGCGAATCGCTATGGAACTGAAATCGGAATGCTCACTGACATTTCACCTATCTGAAAGTCTGATAAACGCCGGAAAAATGACTAAGTCCAAAAAAAAAATGTTTTCAACTTTTTTCAATTTTACCCCCGTGGGATATATATTCTACCCACACACATTTGGAACTCTCCTGGGGTACCCTTACACATATTATTCCCTCATTTAGTGGATATTTTCACAAAAAAGTGAAATCTTCAAAAATCCAAAATAATGGCTGAAAACGACTAAATATCAAGGACTCATTGGGCGAATCGCTCTGGAACTGAAATCGGAACGCTCACTGACATTTCCCCTATCTGAAAGTCTGATAAACGCCGGAAAAATGACTAAGTCCAAAAACAAAATGTTTTCAACTTTTTTCAATTTTACCAACGTGGGATATATATTCTACCCACACACATTTGGAACTCTCCTGGGATACCCTCACACATATTATTCCCTCATTTAGTGGATATTTTCCCAAAAAAGTGAAATTTTCAAAAATTCAAAAGAATGGCTGAAAACGACTAAATATCAAGGACTCATTGGGCGAATCGCTCTGGAACTGAAATCGGAATGTTCACTGACATTTCCCCTATCTGAAAGTCTGATAAACGCCGGAAAAATGACTAAGTCCAAAAAAAAAAATGTTTTCAACCTTTTTCAATTTTACCCCCGTGGGATATATATTCTACCCACACACATTTCGAACTCTCCTGGGGTACCCTCACACATATTATTCCCTAATTTAGTGGATATTTTCTCAAAAAAGTGAAATTTTCAAAAATCCAAAATATTGGCTGAAAACGACTAAATATCAAGGACTCATTGGGCGAATCGCTATGGAACTGAAATCGGAACGCTCACTGACATTTCCCCTATCTGAAAGTCTGATAAACACCGGAAAAATGACTAAGTCCAAAAAAAAAAATGTTTTCAACTTTTTTCAATTTTACCCCCGTGGGATATATATTCTACCCACACACATTTGGAACTCTCCCAGGGTACCCTCACACATATTATTCCTTCATTTAGTGGATATTTTCACAAAAAAGTGAAATTTTCAAAAATCCAGAAAATTGGCTGAAAATGACTAAATATCATAGACTCATTGGGCGAATGGTTCTGGAACTGAAATTGGAACGCTCACTGACATTCGCCCTATCTGAAAGTCTGATAAACGCCGGAAAAATGACTAAGTCCAAAAAAGAAATGTTTCTACTTTTTTCAATTTTACCCCCATGGGATATATATTCTACCCACACACATTTGGAACTCTCCTGGGGTACCCTCACACATATTATTCCCTCATTTAGTGGATATTTTCACAAAAAAGTGAAATTTTCAAAAATCCAAAATATAGGCTGAAAACGACTAAATAACAAGGACTCATTGGGTGAATCGCTCTGGAACTGAAATCGGAACGCTCACTGACATTTGCCCTATCTGAAAGTCTGATAAACGCCAGAAAAATGACTAAGTCCAATAAAAAATTTTTTCCACTTCATTCAATTTTACCCCCGTGGGATATATATTCTTCCCAAACACATTTGGAACTCTCCTGGGGTACCCTCACACATATTATTCCCTCATTTAGTGGATATTTTCACAAAAAAGTGAAATTTTCAAAAATTCAGAAAATTGGCTGAAAACGACTAAATATCAAGGACTCATTGGGCGAATCGCTCTGAAACTGAAATCGCAACGCTCACTGACATTTCCCCTATCTGAAAGTCTGATAAACGCCGGAAAAATGACTAAGTCCAAAAATAAATTTTTTTCAACTTTTTTCAATTTTACCCCCGTGGGATATATATTCTTCCCACACACATTTGGAACTCTCCTGGGGTACCCTCACACATATTATTCCTTCATTTAGTGGATATTTTCACAAAAAAGTAAAATTTTCAAAAATCCAGAAAATTGGCTGAAGGCGACTAAATATCAAAGACTCATTGGGCGAATCGCTCTGGAACTGAAATCGGAACGCTCACTGACATTTCCCCTATGTGAAAGTCTGATTAACGCCGGAAAAATGACTAAGTCCAAAAAAACATTTTTTTCAACTTTTTTCAATTTTACCCCCGTGGGATATATATTTTACCCACACACATTTGGAACTCTCCTGGGGTACCCTTACACATATTATTCCCTCATTTAGTGGATATTTTCACAAAAAAGAGAAATTTTTAAAAATCCAGAAAATTGGCTGAAAACGACTAAATATCAAGGACTCATTGGGCGAATCGCTCTGGAACTGAAATCGGAACGCTCACTGACATTTCCCCTATCTGAAAGTCTGATAAACGCCGGAAAAATGACTAAGTCCAAAAAAAAATTTTTTTCAACTTTTTTCAATTTTACCCCCGTGGGATATATATTCTACCCACACACATTTGGAACTCTCCTGGGGTACCTTCACGCATATTATTCCCTCATTTAGTGGATATTTTCACAAAAAAGTAAAATTTTCAAAAATTCAGAAAATTGGCTGAAAACCACTAAATATCAAGGACTCATTGGGCGAATCGCTCTGAAACTGAAATCGCAACGCTCACTGACATTTCCCCTATCTGAAAGTCTGATAAACGCCGGAAAAATGACTAAGTCCAAAAATAAATTTTTTTCAACTTTTTTCAATTTTACCCCCGTGGGATATATATTCTACCCACACACATTTGGAACTCTCCTGGGGTACCCTCACACATATTATTCCCTCATTTAGTGGATATTTTCACAAAAAAGTGAAATTTTCAAAAATTCAGAAAATTGGCTGAAAGCGACTAAATATCAAAGATTCATTGGGCGAATCGCTCTGGAACTGAAATCGGAACGCTCACTGACATTTCCCCTATGTGAAAGTCTGATAAACGCCGGAAAAATGAATAAATCCCCAAAAAAAATTTTTTTAAGTTTTTTCAATTTTACCCCCGTGGGTTATATATTCTTCCCACACACATTTGGAACTCTCCTGGGGTACTCTCACGCATATTATTCCCTCATTTAGTGGATATTTTCACAAAAAGTGAAATTTTCAAAAATCTAGAAAATTGGCTGAAAACGACTAAATAACAAGGACTCATTGGGCGAATCGCTCTGGAACTGAAATCGGAACGCTCACTGACATTTCCCCTATCTGAAAGTCTGATAAACGCAGGAAAAATGACTAAATCCCCCCCAAAATTTTTTTCAATTTATTTCAATTTTACCCCCGTGGGATATATATTCTTCCCACGCACATTTGGAAATCTCCTGGGGTACCCGCACACATATTATTCCCTCATTTAGTGGATATTTTCACAAAAAAGTGAAATTTTCAAAAATCCAGAAAATTGGCTGAAAACGACTAAATATCAAGGACTCATTGGGCGAGTCGCTCTGGAACTGAAATCGGAACGCTCACTGACATTTCCCCTATCTGAAAGTCTGATAAACGCCGGAAAAATGACTAAGTCCAAAAAAACATTTTTTTCAACTTTTTTCAATTTTACCCCCATGGGATATATATTCTTCCCACACACATTTGGAACTCTCCTGGGGTACCCTCACACATATTATTCCCTCATTTAGTGGATATTTTCACAAAAAAGTGAAATTTTCAAAAATCCAAGATATTGGCTGAAAACGACTAAATATCGAGGACTCATTGGGCGAATCGCTCTGGAACTGAAATCGGAATGCTCACTGTCAATTCCCCTATCTGAAAGTCTGATAAACGCCGGAAAAATGACTACGTCCAAAAAAAAATTTTTTTCAACTTTTTTCAATTTTACCCCTGTGGGATATATATTCTACCCACACACATTTGGAACTCTCCTGGGGTACCCTCACGCATATTATTCCCTCATTTAGTGGATATTTTCACAAAAAAGTAAAATTTTCAAAAATCCAGAAAATTTTCTGAAAACGACTAAATATCAAGGACTCATTGGGCGAATCGCTATGGAACTGAAATCGGAACGCTCACTGACATTTCCCCTATCTGAAAGTCTGATAAACACCAGAAAAATGACTAAGTCCAAAAAAAAATGTTTTCAACTTTTTTCAATTTTACCCCCGTGGGATATATATTCTACCCACACACATTTGGAACTCTCCTGGGGTACCCTCACACATATTATTCCCTCATTTAGTGGATATTTTCACAAAAAAGTGACATTTTCAAAAATCCAAAATAATGGCTGAAAACAACTAATTATCAAGGATGCATTGGGCGAATCGCTCTGGAACAGAAATCGGAATGCTCACTGACATTTCCCCTATCTGAAAGTCTGATAAACGCCGGAAAAATGACTAAGTCCAAAAAAAAAAATGTTTTCAACTTTTTTCAATTTTACCCCCGTGGGATATATATTCTACCCACACACATTTGGAACTCTCCCAGGGTACCCTCACACATATTATTCCTTCATTTAGTGGATATTTTCACAAAAAAGTGAAATTTTCAAAAATCCAGAAAATTGGCTGAAAATGACTAAATATCATAGACTCATTGGGCGAATGGTTCTGGAACTGAAATTGGAACACTCACTGACATTTGCCCTAACTGAAAGTCTGATAAACGCCGGAAAAATGACTAAGTCCAAGAAAAAAATGTTTTCAACTTTTTTCAATTTTACCCCAGTGGGATATGTATTCTACCCACACACATTTGGAACTCTCCTGGGGTAACCTCAGCATATTATTCCCTCATTTAGTGGATATTTTCACAAAAAGTGAAATTTTCAAAAATCCAGAAAATTGGCTGAAAACGACTAAATAACAAGGACGCATTGGGCGAATCGCTCTGGAACTGAAATCGGAACGCTCACTGACATTCGCCCTATGTGAAAGTCTGATAAACGCCGGAAAAATGACTAAGTCCAAAAAAGAAATGTTTCTACTTTTTTCAATTTTACCCCCATGGGATATATATTCTACCCACACACATTTGGAACTCTCCTGGGGTACCCTCACACATATTATTCCCTCATTTAGTGGATATTTTCACAAAAAAGTGAAATTTTCAAAAATTCAGAAAATTGGCTGAAAACGACTAAATATCAAGGACTCATTGGGCGAATCGCTCTGAAACTGAAATCGCAACGCTCACTGACATTTCCCCTATCTGAAAGTCTGATAAACGCCGGAAAAATGACTAAGTCCAAAAATAAATTTTTTTCAACTTTTTTCAATTTTACCCCCGTGGGATATATATTCTTCCCACACACATTTGGAACTCTCCTGGCGTACCCTCACACATATTATTCCTTCATTTAGTGGATATTTTCACAAAAAAGTAAAATTTTCAAAAATCCAGAAAATTGGCTGAAAGCGACTAAATATCAAAGACTCATTGGGCGAATCGCTCTGGAACTGAAATCGGAATGCTCACTGACATTTCCCCTATGTGAAAGTCTGATAAACGCCGGAAAAATGACTAAGTCCAAAAAAAAATTTTTTTCAACTTTTTTCAATTTTACCCCCGTGGGATATATATTCTACCCACACACATTTGGAACTCTCCTGGGGTACCTTCACGCATATTATTCCCTCATTTAGTGGATATTTTCACAAAAAAGTAAAATTTTCAAAAATCCAGAAAATTGGCTAAAAACCACTAAATATCAAGGACTCATTGGGCGAATCGCTCTGAAACTGAAATCGCAACGCTCACTGACATTTCCCCTATCTGAAAGTCTGATAAACGCCGGAAAAATGACTAAGTCCAAAAATAAATTTTTTTCAACTTTTTTCAATTTTACCCCCGTGGGATATATATTCTACCCACACACATTTGGAACTCTCCTGGGGTACCCTCACACATATTATTCCCTCATTTAGTGGATATTTTCACAAAAAAGTGAAATTTTCAAAAATTCAGAAAATTGGCTGAAAACGACTAAATATCAAGGACTCATTGGGCGAATCGCTCTGGAACTGAAATCGGAACGCTCACTGACATTTCCCCTATCTGAAAGCCTGATAAACGCCGGAAAAATGACTAAGTCCAAAAAAAAATGTTTCAACTTTTTTCAATTTTACCCCCGTGGGATATATATTCTTCCCACACACATTTGGAACTCTCCTGGGGTACCCTCACACATATTATTCCTTCATTTAGTGGATATTTTCACAAAAAAGTAAAATTTTCAAAAATCCAGAAAATTGGCTGAAAGCGACTAAATATCAAAGACTCATTGGGCGAATCGCTCTGGAACTGAAATCGGAACGCTCAATGACATTTCCCCTATGTGAAAGTCTGATAAATGCCGGAAAAATGAATAAATCCCCAAAAAAAATTTTTTTAAGTTTTTTCAATTTTACCCCCGTGGGTTATATATTCTTCCCACACACATTTGGAACTCTCCTGGGGTACTCTCACGCATATTATTCCCTCATTTAGTGGATATTTTCACAAAAAGTGAAATTTTCAAAAATCTAGAAAATTGGCTGAAAACGACTAAATAACAAGGACTCATTGGGCGAATCGCTCTGGAACTGAAATCGGAACGCTCACTGACATTTCCCCTATCTGAAAGTCTGATAAACGCAGGAAAAATGACTAAATCCCCCCCAAAATTTTTTTCAATTTATTTCAATTTTACCCCCGTGGGATATATATTCTTCCCACGCACATTTGGAAATCTCCTGGGGTACCCGCACACATATTATTCCCTCATTTAGTGGATATTTTCACAAAAAAGTGAAATTTTCAAAAATCCAGAAAATTGGCTGAAAACGACTAAATATCAAGGACTCATTGGGCGAGTCGCTCTGGAACTGAAATCGGAACGCTCACTGACATTTCCCCTATCTGAAAGTCTGATAAACGCCGGAAAAATGACTAAGTCCAAAAAAACATTTTTTTCAACTTTTTTCAATTTTACCCCCATGGGATATATATTCTTCCCACACACATTTGGAACTCTCCTGGGGTACCCTCACACATATTATTCCCTCATTTAGTGGATATTTTCACAAAAAAGTGAAATTTTCAAAAATCCAAGATATTGGCTGAAAACGACTAAATATCGAGGACTCATTGGGCGAATCGCTCTGGAACTGAAATCGGAATGCTCACTGTCAATTCCCCTATCTGAAAGTCTGATAAACGCCGGAAAAATGACTACGTCCAAAAAAAAATTTTTTTCAACTTTTTTCAATTTTACCCCCGTGGGATATATATTCTACCCACACACATTTGGAACTCTCCTGGGGTACCCTCACGCATATTATTCCCTCATTTAGTGGATATTTTCACAAAAAAGTAAAATTTTCAAAAATCCAGAAAATTTTCTGAAAACGACTAAATATCAAAGACTCATTGGGTGAATCGCTGTGGAACTGAAATCGGAACGCTCACTGACATTTCCCCTATGTGAAAGTCTGATAAACGCCGGAAAAATGACTAAGTCCATAAAAAAAAATTTTTCAACTTTTTTCAATTTTACCCCCGTGGGATATATATTCTTCCCACACACATTTGGAACTCTCCTGGGGTACCCTCACACATATTATTCCCTCATTTAGTGGATATTTTCACAAAAAAGTGAAATTTTCAAAAATCCAGAAAATTGGCTGAAAACGACTAAATATCAAGGACTCATTGGGCGAATCGCTCTGAAACTGAAATCGGAACGCTCACTGACATTTCCCCTATCTGAAAGTCTGATAAACGCCGGAAAAATGACTAAGTCCACAAAAATTTTTTTTACACTACTTTCAATTTTACCCCCGTGGGATATATATTCTTCCCACACACATTTGGAACTCTCCTGGGGTACCCTCACACATATTATTCCCTCATTTAGTGGATATTTTCACAAAAAAGTGAAATTTTCAAAAATCCAGAAAATTGGCTGAAAACAACTAAATAACAAGGACTCATTGGGCGAATCGCTCTGGAACTGAAATGGGAAAGCTCACTGACATTTCCCCTATGTGAAAGTCTGATAAACGCCAGAAAAATGACTAAGTCCAAAAAAACATTTTTTTCAACTTTTTTCAATTTTACCCCCGTGGGATATATATTTTACCCACACACATTTTTAACTCTCCTGGGGTACCCTCACACATATTATTCCCTCATTTAGTGGATATTTTCATAAAAAAGTGAAATTTTAAAAATCCAAAATATTGGCTGGAAATGACTAAATATCGAGGACTCATTGGGCGAATCGCTCTGGAACTGAAATCGGAACGCTCACTGACATTTCCCCTCTGTTAAAGTCTGATAAACGCCAGAAAAATAACTAAGTCCAAAAAAAAGTTTTTTCAACTTTTTTCAATTTTACCCCCGTGGGATATATATTCTACCCACACACATTTGGAACTCTCCTGGGTTACCCTCACACATAATATTCCTTCATTTAGTGGATATTTTCACAAAAAAGTAAAATTTTCAAAAATCCAGAAAATTGGCTGAAAACGACTAAATATCAAGGACTCATTGGGCGAATCGCTCTGGAACTGAAAGTGGAACGCTCACTGACATTTCCCCTATCTGAAAGTCTGATAAACGCCGGAAAAATGACTAAATCCCAAAAACAAAATTTTTCAACTTTTCTCAATTTTACCCCCGTGGGATATATCTTCTTCCCACGCACATTTAGAAATCTCCTGGGGAACCCTCACACATATTATTCCTTCATTTAGTGGATATTTTCACAAAAAAGTGAAATTTTCAAAAATCCAAAATATTGACTGAAAACGACTAAATATCGAGGACTCATCGGGCGAATCGCTCTGGAACTGAAATCGGAACGCTCACTGACATTTCCCCTATCTTAAAATCTGATAAACGCCAGAAAAATGACTAAGTCCAAAAAAACATTTTTTTCAACTTTTTTCAATTTTACCCCCGTGGGATATATATTCTACCCACACACATTTGGAACTCTCCTGGGGTACCCTCACACATATTATTCCCTCATTTAGTGGATATTATCACAAAAAAGTGAAATTTTCAAAAATCCAGAAAATTGGCTGAAAACGACTAAATATCAAGGACTCATTGGGCGAATCGCTCTGGAACTGAAATCGGAATGCTCACTGACATTTCCCCTATCTGAAAGTCTGATAAAAGCCGGAAAAATGACTAAATCCCCCCCAAAAAAATTTTTCAACTTTTTTCAATTTTACCCCCGTGGGATATATATTCTTCCCACGCACATTTGGAACTCTCCTGGGGTACCCTCACACATATTATTCCCTCATTTAGTGGATATTTTCACAAAAAAGGGAAATTTTCAAAAATCCAGAAAATTGGCTGAAAATGACTAAATATCAAGGACTCATTGGGCGAATAGCTCTGGAACTGAAATCGGAACGCTCACTGACATTTGCCCTATCTGAAAGTCTGATAAACGCCGGAAAAATGACTAAGTCCAAAAAAAATTTTTTTACACTTTTTTCAATTTTACCCCCGTGGGATATATATTCTTCCCACACACATTTGGAACTCTCCTGGGGTACCCTCACACATATTATTCCCTCATTTAGTGGATATTTTCACAAAAAAGTGAAATTTTCAAAAATCCAGAAAATTGGCTGAAAACAACTAAATAACAAGGACTCATTGGGCGAATCGCTCTGGAACTGAAATGGGAAAGCTCACTGACATTTCCCCTATGTGAAAGTCTGATAAACGCCAGAAAAATGACTAAGTCCAAAAAAACATTTTTTTCAACTTTTTTCAATTTTACCCCCGTGGGATATATATTTTACCCACACACATTTGGAACTCTCCTGGGGTACCCTCACACATATTATTCCCTCCCCTTTAGTGGATATTTTCATAAAAAAGTGAAATTTTAAAAATACAAAATATTGGCTGAAAATGACTAAATATCGAGGACTCATTGGGCGAATCACTCTGGAACTGAAATCGGAACGCTCACTGACATTTCCCCTATCTGAAAGTCTGATAAACGCCGGAAAAATGACTAAGTCCAAAAATAAATTTTTTTCAACTTTTTTCAATTTTACCCCCGTGGGATATATATTCTTCCCACACACATTTGGAACTCTCCTGGGGTACCCTCACACATATTATTCCTTCATTTAGTGGATATTTTCACAAAAAAGTGAAATTTTCAAAAATCCAGAAAATTGGCTGAAAACGACTAATTATCAAGGACTCATTGGGCGAATCGCACTGGAACTGAAATTGGAACGCTCACTGACATTTGCCCTATCTGAAAGTCTGATAAACGCCGGAAAAATGACTAAGTCCAAAAAAAATTTTTTTTACACTATTTTCAATTTTACCACCTTGGGATATATCTTCTTCCCACACACATTTGGAACTCTCCTGGGGTACCCTCACACATATTATTCCCTCATTTAGTGGATATTTTCACAAAAAAGTGAAATTTTCAAAATATTGGCTGAAAACGACTAAATATCGAGGACTCATTGGGCGAATCGCTCTGGAACTGAAATCGGAACGCTCACTGACATTTCCCCTATTTTAAAATCTGATAAACGCCAGAAAAATGACTAAGTCCAAAAAAATTTTTTTCAACTTTTTTCAATTTTACCCCCGTGGGATATATATTCTACCCACACACATTTGGAACTCTCCTGGGTTACCCTCACACATATTATTCCCTCATTTAGTGGATATTTTCACAAAAAAGTGAAATTTTCAAAAATCCAGAAAATTGGCTGAAAACAACTAAATATCAAGGACTCATTAGGCGAATCGCTCTGGAACTGAAATCGGAACGCTCACTGACATTTCCCCTATCTGAAAGTCTGATAAACGCCGGAAAAATGACTAAATCCCCAAAAAATTTTTTTCAACTTTTTTCAATTTTACCCCCGTGGGATATATATTCTTCCCACGCACATTTGGAACTCTCCTGGGGTACCCTCACACATATTAATCCCTCATTTAGTGGATATTTTCACAAAAAAGTGAAATTTTCAAAAATCCAAAATATTGGCTGAAAACGACTAAATATCGAGGACTCATTGGGCGAATCGCTCTGGAACTGAAATCGGAACGCTCACTGACATTTCCCCTATGTGAAAGTCTGATAAACGCCGGAAAAATGACTAAGTCCAAAAAAACATTTTTTTCAACTTTTTTCAATTTTACCCCCGTGGGATATATATTCTTCCCACACACATTTGGAACTCTCCTGGGGTACCCTCACACATATTATTCCCTCATTTAGTGGATATTTTCACAAAAAAGTGAAATTTTCAAAAATCCTGAAAATTGGCTGAAAACGACTAAATATCAAGGACTCATTGGGCGAATCGCTCTGGAACTGAAATCGGAACGCTCACTGACATTTCCCCTATCTGAAAGTCTGATAAACGCCGGAAAAATGACTAAGTTCAAAAAAAAAATTTTTTCAACTTTTTTCAATTTTACCCCCGTGGGATATATATTCTACCCACACACATTTGGAACTCTCCTGGGGTACCCTCACACATATTATTCCCTCATTTAGTGGATATTGTCACAAAAAAGTGAAATTTTCAAAAATCCAGAAAATTGGCTGAAAACAACTAAATAACAAGGACTCATTGGGCGAATCGCTCTGGAACTGAAATCGGAACACTCACTGACATTTCCCCTAACTGAAAGTCTGATAAACGCCGGAAAAATGTCTAAATCCCCCCAAAAAAATTTTTCAACTTTTTTCAATTTTACCAACGCGGGATATATATTCTACCCACACACATTTGGAACTCTCATGGGTTACCCTCACACATATTATTCCATCATTTAGTGGATATTTTCACAAAAAAGTGAAATTTTCAAAAATCCAGAAAATTGGCTGAAAACGACTAAATATCAAGGACTCATTGGGCGAATCGCTCTGGAACTGAAATCGGAATGCTCACTGACATTTGACCTATCTGAAAGTCTGATAAACGCCGGAAAAATGACTAAGTCGAAAAAAAAATAATGTTTCTAATTTTTTCAATTTTACCCCCGTGGGATATATATTCTACCCACACACATTTGGTACTCTCCTGGGGTACCCTCACACATATTATTCCCTCATTTAGTGGATATTTTCACAAAAAAGTGAAATTTTCAAAAATCCAGAAAATTTGCTGAAAACAACTAAATAACAAGGACTCATTCAGCGAATCGCTCTGGAACTGAAATCGGAATGCTCACTGACATTTCCCCTATGTGAAAGTCTGATAAACGCCGGAAAAATGACTAAGTCCAAAAAAAAATTTTTTTCAACTTTTTTCAATTTTACCCCCGTGGGATATATATTCTACCCACACACATTTGGAACTCTCCTGGGGTACCCTCACACATATTATTCCCTCATTTAGTGGATATTTTCACAAAAATTAAAATTTTCAAAAATCCAGAAAATTGGCTGAAAACGACTAAATATCAAAGACTCATTGGGCGAATCGCTCTGGAACTGAAATTGGAACGCTCACTGACATTCGAGCTATCTGAAAGTCTGATAAACGCCGGAAAAATGACTAAGTTCAAAAAAAATTTTTTTCAACTTTTTTCAATTTTACCCCCGTGGGATATATATTCTACCCACACACATTTGGAACTCTCCTGGGGTACCCTCACACATATTATTCCCTCATTTAGTGGATATTTTCACAAAAAAGTGAAATTTTCAAAAATCCAGAAAATTGGCTGAAAACAACTAAATAACAAGGACTCATTGGGCGAATCGCTCTGAAACTGAAATCGGAACACTCACTGACATTTCCCCTATCTGAAAGTCTGATAAACGCCGGAAAAATGACTAAATCCCCCAAAAAAATTTTTTCAACTTTTTTCAATTTTACCCCCGCGGGATATATATTCTACCCACACACATTTGGAACTCTCCTGGGGTACCCTCACACATATTATTCCCTCATATAGTGGATATTTTCACAAAAAAGTGAAATTTTCAAAAATCCAGAAAATTGGCTGAATACGACTAAATATCAAGGACTCATTGGGCGAATCGCTCTGGAACTGAAATCGGAATGCTCACTGACATTTGACCTATCTGAAAGTCTGATAAACGCCGGAAAAATGACTAAGTCCAAAAAAAAATGTTTCAAATTTTTTCAATTTTACTCACGTGGGATATATATTCTACCCACACACATTTGGTACTCTCCTGGGGTACCCTCACACATATTATTCCCTCATTTAGTGGATATTTTCACAAAAAAGTGAAATTTTCAAAAATCCAGAAAATTGGCTGAAAACGACTAAATATCAAGGACTCATTGGGCGAATCGCTCTGGAACTGAAATTGGAACGCTCACTGGCATTTCCCCTATCTGACAGTCTGATAAACGCCGGAAAAATGACTAAATCCCCCCCAAAAAAATTTTCAACTTTTTTCAATTTTACCGCCGTGGGATATATCTTCTTCCCACGCACATTTGGAAATCTCCTGGGGTACCCTCACACATAATATTCCCTCATTTAGTGGATATTTTCACAAAAAAGTGAAATTTTCAAAAATTCAGAAAATTGGCTGAAAACAACTAAATAACAAGGACTCATTGGGCGAATCACTCTGGAACTGAAATCGGAACGCTCACTGACATTCGCCCTATCTGAAAGTCTGATAAACGCCGGAAAAATGACTAAGTCAAAAAAAAAAAAAATGTTTCTACTTTTTTCAATTTTACCCCCGTGGGATATATCTTCTTCCCACGCACATTTGGAAATCTCCTGGGGTACCCTCACACATATTATTCCCTCATTTAGTGGATATTTTCACAAAAAAGTGAAATTTTCAAACATCCAGAAAATTGGCTGAAAACGACTAAATATCAAGGACTCATTGGGCGAATCGCTCTGGAGCTGAAATCGGAACGCTCACTGACATTTCTCGTATCTGAAAGTCTGATAAACGGCGGAAAAATGACTAAGTCCAAAAAAAAATTTTTTTCAACTTTTTTCAATTTTACCCCCGTGGGATATATATTCTACCCACGCACATTTGCAACTCTCCTGGGTTACCCTCACACATATTATTCCCTCATTTAGTGGATATTTTCACAAAAAAGTGAAATTTTCAAAAATCCAGAAAATTGGCTGAAAACGACTAAATATCAAGGAATCATTGGGCGAATCGCTCTGGAGCTGAAATCGGAACGCTCACTGACATTTCTCGTATCTGAAAGTCTGATAAACGGCGGAAAAATAGTCCAAAAAAAATTTTTTTTAAACTTTTTTCAATTTTACCCCCGTGGGATATATATTCTTCTCACACACATTTAGAACTCTCCTGGGGTACCCTCACACATATTATTCCCTCATTTAGTGAATATTTTCACAAAAAAGTGAAATTTTCAAAAATCCAGAAAATTGGCTGAAAACAACTAAATATCAAGGACTCATTGGGCGTATTGCTCTGGAACTGAAATCGGAACGCTCACTGACATTTCCCCCATCTGAAAGTCTGATAAATGCCGGAGAAATGACTACGTCCAAAAAAAAAATGTTTTCAACTTTTCTCAATTTTACCCCCGTGGGATATATATTCTACCCACACACATTTGGAGCTCTACTTCGGTACCCTCACACATATTATTCCCTCATTTAGTGGATATTTTCACAAAAAAGTGAAAGTTTCAAAAATCCAGAAAATTGGCTGAAAACGACTAAATATCAAGGACTCATTGGGAGAATCGCTCTGGAACTGAAATCGGAATGCTCACTGACATTTCCCCTATCTGAAAGTCTGATAAACGCCGGAAAAATGACTAAGTCCCCAAAAAATTTTTTTTCAACTTTTTTCAATTTTACCCCCGTGGGACATATATTCTTCCCACACACATTTAGAGCTCTCCTGGGGTACCCTCACACATATTATTCCCTCATTTAGTGGATATTTTCACAAAAAAGTGAAATTTTCAAACATCCAGAAAATTGGCTGAAAACGACTAAATATCAAGGACTCATTGGGCGAATCGCTCTGGAGCTGAAATCGGAAAGCTCACTGACATTTCTCGTATCTGAAAGTCTGATAAACGCCGGAAAAATGACTAAGTCCAAAAAAAAATTTTTTCAGCTTTTTTCAATTTTACCCCCGTGGGATATAAATTCTACCCACACATATTTGGAACTCTTCTGGGGTACCCTCACACTTATTATTCCCTCATTTAGTGGATATTTTCACAAAAAAGTGAAATTTTCAAAAATCCAGAAACGTGGCTGAAAACGACTAAATATCAAGGACTCATTGGGCGAATCGCTCTGGAGCTGAAATCGGAAAGCTCACTGACATTTCCCCCATCTGAAAGTCTGATAAATGCCGGAAAAATGACTACGTCCAAAAAAAAAATGTTTTCAACTTTTCTCAATTTTACCCCCGTGGGATATATATTCTACCCACACACATTTGGAGCTCTCCTTCGGTACCCTCACACATATTATTTCCTCATTTAGTGGATATTTTCACAAAAAAGTGAAAGTTTCAAAAATCCAGAAAATTGGCTGAAAACGACTAAATATCAAGGACTCATTGGGCGAATCGCTCTGGAACTGAAATCGTAATGGTCACTGACATTTGCCCTATCTGAAAGTCTGATAAACGCCGGAAAACTGACAAAGTCCAAAAAAAAATTTTTTTCAACTTTTTTCAATTTTAACCCCGTGGGATTCATATTCTTCCCACAGACATTTAGAGCTCTCCTGGGGTACCCTCACACATATTATTCCCTCATATAGTGGATATTTTCACAAAAAAGTGAAATTTTCAAAAATCCTGAAAATTGGCTGAAAACGACTAAATATCAAGGACTCATTGGGCGAATCGCTCTGGAGCTGAAATCGGAACGCTCACTGACATTTCTCGTATCTGAAAGTCTGATAAACGCCGGAAAAATGACTAAGTCCAAAAAAAAAATTTTTCAGCTTTTTTCAATTTTACCCCCGTGGGATATATATTCTATCCACAAACATTTGGAACTCTTCTGGGGTACCCTCACACTTATTATTCCCTCATTTAGTGGATATTTTCACAAAAAAGTGAAATTTTCAAAAATCCAGAAAATTGGCTGAAAACAACTAAATATCAAGGACTCATTGGGCGAATCGCTCTGGAACTGAAATCGGAACGCTCACTGACATTTCCCCTATCTGAAAGTCTGATAAACGCCGGAAAAATGACTAAGTCCAAAAAATAAATTTTTTCAACTTTTTTCAATTTTACCCCGTGGGATATATATTCTACCCACACACATTTGGAACTCTCCTGGGTTACCCTCACGCATATTATTCCCTCATTTAGTGGATATTTTCACAAAAAAGTGAAATTTTCAAAAATCCAGAATATTGGCTGAAAACGACTAAATAACAAGGACTCATTGGGCGAATCGCTCTGGAACTGAAATCGTAATGGTCACTGACATTTCCCCTATCTGAAAGTCTGATAAATGACGGAAAAATGACTTAGTCCAAAAAAAATTTTTTTCAAACTTTTTTCAATTTTACCCCCGAGGAATATATATTCTTCCCACACACATTTAGAACTCTCCTGGGGTACCCTCACACATATTATTCCCTCATTTAGTGAATATTTTCACAAAAAAGTTAAATTTTCAAAAATCCAGAAAATTGGCTGAAAACAACTAAATATCAAGGACTCATTGGGCGAATCGCTCTGGAACTGAAATCGGAACGCTCACTGACATTTCCCCTATCTGAAAGTCTGATAAACGCCAGAAAAATGACTAAGTCCAAAAAAAAATTTTTTTCAACTTTTTTGAATTTTACCCCCGTGGGATATATATTCTACCCACACACATTTGGAACTCTCCTGGGTTACCCTCACACATATTATTCCCTCATTTAGTGGATATTTTCACAAAAAAGTGAAATTTTCAAAAATCCAGAAAATTGGCTGAAAACGACTAAATATCAAGGAATCATTGTGCGAATCGCTCTGGAGCTGAAATCGGAATGCTCACTGACATTTCTCGTATCTGAAAGTCTGATAAACGGCGGAAAAATAGTCCAAAAAAAATTTTTTTCAACTTTTTTCAATTTTACCCCCGTGGGATATATATTCTACCCACACACATTTGGAACTCTCCTGGGGTACCCTCACACATATTATTCCCTCATTTAGTGGATATTTTCACAAAAAAGTGAAATTTTCAAAAATCCAGAAAATTGGCTGAAAACGACTAAATATCAAAGACTCATTGGGCGAATCGCTCTGGAACTGAATTCGGAACACTCACTGACATTTCCCATATCTGAAAGTCTGATAAACGCCAGAAAAATGACTAAGTCCAAAAAAAATATTTTTTCAACTTTTTTCAATTTTACCTCCGTCGGATATATATTCTACCCACACACATTTGGAACTCTTCTGGGGTACCCTCACACTTATTATTCCCTTATTTAGTGGATAATTTCACAAAAAAGTGAAATTTTCAAAAATCCAGAAAATTGGCTGAAAACGACTAAATATCAAGGACTCATTGGGCGAATGGCTCTGGAACTGAAATCGGAACGCTCACTGACATTTCTCGTATCTGAAAGTCTGATAAACGCCGGAAAAATGACTAAGTCCAAAAAAAATTTTTTTCAGCTTTTTTCTATTTTACCTCCGTGGGATATATATTCTACCCACACACATTTGGAACTCTTCTGGGGTACCCTCACACATATTATTCCCTCATTTAGTGGATATTTTCACAAAAAAGAGAAATTTTCAAAAATCCAGAAAATTGGCTGAAAACGACTAAATATCAAGGACTCATTGGGCGTATCGCTCTGGAACTGAAATTGAAACGTTCACTGACATTTCCCCTATCTGAAAGTCTGATAAACGCCGGAAAAATGACTAAGTCCAAAAAAATTTTTTTTTCAACTTTTTTCAATTTTACCCCCGTGGGATATATATTCTTCCCACACACATTTATAACTCTCCTGGGGTACCCTCACACATATTATTCCCTCATTTAGTGAATATTTTCACAAAAAAGTGAAATTTTCAAAAATCCAGAAAATTGGCTGAAAACAACTAAATATCAAGGACTCATTGGGGAAATCGCTCTGGAACTGAAATCGGAACGCTCACTGACATTTCCCCTATGTGAAAGTCTGATAAACGGCAGAAAAATGACTAAGTCCAAAAAAAAATTTTATTCAACTTTTTTCAATTTTACCCCCGTCGGATATATATTCTACCCACACACATTTGGAACTCTCCTGGGGTACCCTCACACATATTATTCCCTCATTTAGTGGATATTTTCACAAAAAAGTGAAATTTTCAAAAATCCAGAAAATTGGCTGAAAACAACTAAATATCAAGGACTCATTGGGCGTATCGCTCTGAAACTGAAATCGGAAAGCTCACTGACATTTCCCCCATCTGAAAGTCTGATAAATGCCGGAAAAATGACTACGTCCAAAAAAAAAATGTTTTCAACTTTTCTCAATTTTACCCCCGTGGGATATATATTCTACCCACACACATTTGGAGCTCTCCTTCGGTACCCTCACACATATTATTTCCTCATTTAGTGGATATTTTCACAAAAAAGTGAAAGTTTCAAAAATCCAGAAAATTGGCTGAAAACGACTAAATATCAAAGACTCATTGGGCGAATCGCTCTGGAACTGAATTCGGAACACTCACTGACATTTCCCATATCTGAAAGTCTGATAAACGCCAGAAAAATGACTAAGTCCAAAAAAAATATTTTTTCAACTTTTTTCAATTTTACCTCCGTCGGATATATATTCTACCCACACACATTTGGAACTCTTCTGGGGTACCCTCACACTTATTATTCCCTCATTTAGTGGATAATTTCACAAAAAAGTGAAATTTTCAAAAATCCAGAAAATTGGCTGAAAACGACTAAATATCAAGGACTCATTGGGCGAATGGCTCTGGAACTGAAATCGGAACGCTCACTGACATTTCTCGTATCTGAAAGTCTGATAAACGCCGGAAAAATGACTAAGTCCAAAAAAAAATTTTTTCAGCTTTTTTCTATTTTACCTCCGTGGGATATATATTCTACCCACACACATTTGGAACTCTTCTGGGGTACCCTCACACATATTATTCCCTCATTTAGTGGATATTTTCACAAAAAAGAGAAATTTTCAAAAATCCAGAAAATTGGCTGAAAACAACTAAATATCAAGGACTCATTGGGCGAATCGCTCTGGAACTGAAATCGGAACGCTCACTGACATTTCCCCTATCTGAAAGTCTGATAAACGCCGGAAAAATGACTACGTCCAAAAAAAAAATGTTTTCAACTTTTTTCAATTTTACGCCCGTGGGATATATATTCTACCCACACACATTTGGAGCTCTCCTTCGGTACCCTCACACATATTATTCCCTCATTTAGTGGATATTTTCACAAAAAAGTGAAATTTCCAAACATCCAGAAAATTGGCTGAAAACGACTAAATATCAAGGACTCATTGGGCGAATCGCTCTGGAGCTGAAATCGGAACGCTCACTGACATTTCTCGTATCTGAAAGTCTGATAAACGCCGGAAAAATGACTAAGTCCAAAAAAACTATTTTTTCAGCTTTTTTCAATTTTACCCCCATGGGATATATAATCTACCCACACACATTTGGAACTCTCCTGGGGTACCCTCACACATATTATTCCCTCATTTAGTTGATATTTTCACAAAAAAGTGAAATTTTCAAAAATCCAGAAAATTGGCTGAAAACGACTAAATATCAAGGACTCATTGGGCGTATCGCTCTGGAACTGAAATCGGAATGCTCACTGACATTTCCCTTATCTGAAAGTCTGATCAACGCCAGAAAAATGACTAAGTCCAAAAAAAATTTTTTTTAAACTTTTTTCAATTTTACCCCCGTCGGATATATATTCTACCCACACACATTTGGAACTCTCCTGGGGTACCCTCACACATATTATTCCCTCATTTAGTGGATATTTTCACAAAAAAGTGAAATTTTCAAAAATCCAGAAAATTGGCTGAAAACGACTAAATATCAAGGACTCATTGGGCGAATGGCTCTGGAACTGAAATCGGAACGCTCACTGACATTTCTCGTATCTGAAAGTCTGATAAACGCCGGAAAAATGACTAAGTCCAAAAAAAAATTTTTTCAGCTTTTTTCTATTTTACCTCCGTGGGATATATATTCTACCCACACACATTTGGAACTCTTCTGGGGTACCCTCACACATATTATTCCCTCATTTAGTGGATATTTTCACAAAAAAGTGAAATTTTCAAAAATCCAGAATATTGGCTGAAAACGACTAAATAACAAGGACTCATTGGGCGAATCGCTCTGGAACTGAAATCGTAATGGTCACTGACATTTCCCCTATCTGAAAGTCTGATAAACGCCGGAAAAATGACTAAGTCCAAAAAAACTATTTTTTCAGCTTTTTTCAATTTTACCCCCATGGGATATATAATCTACCCACACACATTTGGAACTCTCCTGGGGTACCCTCACACATATTATTCCCTCATTTAGTTGATATTTTCACAAAAAAGTGAAATTTTCAAAAATCCAGAAAATTGGCTGAAAACGACTAAATATCAAGGACTCATTGGGCGTATCGCTCTGGAACTGAAATCGGAATGCTCACTGACATTTCCCTTATCTGAAAGTCTGATCAACGCCAGAAAAATGACTAAGTCCAAAAAAAATTTTTTTTAAACTTTTTTCAATTTTACCCCCGTCGGATATATATTCTACCCACACACATTTGGAACTCTCCTGGGGTACCCTCACACATATTATTCCCTCATTTAGTGGATATTTTCACAAAAAAGTGAAATTTTCAAAAATCCAGAAAATTGGCTGAAAACGACTAAATATCAAGGACTCATTGGGCGAATGGCTCTGGAACTGAAATCGGAACGCTCACTGACATTTCTCGTATCTGAAAGTCTGATAAACGCCGGAAAAATGACTAAGTCCAAAAAAAATTTTTTTCAGCTTTTTTCTATTTTACCTCCGTGGGATATATATTCTACCCACACACATTTGGAACTCTTCTGGGGTACCCTCACACATATTATTCCCTCATTTAGTGGATATTTTCACAAAAAAGTGAAATTTTCAAAAATCCAGAATATTGGCTGAAAACGACTAAATAACAAGGACTCATTGGGCGAATCGCTCTGGAACTGAAATCGTAATGGTCACTGACATTTCCCCTATCTGAAAGTCTGATAAATGACGGAAAAATGACTTAGTCCAAAAAAAATTTTTTTCAAACTTTTTTCAATTTTACCCCTGTGGAATATATATTCTTCCCACACACATTTAGAACTCTCCTGGGGTACCCTCACACATATTATTCCCTCATTTAGTGAATATTTTCACAAAAAAGTTAAATTTTCAAAAATCCAGAAAATTGGCTGAAAACAACTAAATATCAAGGACTCATTGGGCGAATCGCTCTGGAACTGAAATCGGAACGCTCACTGACATTTCCCCTATCTGAAAGTCTGATAAACGCCAGAAAAATGACTAAGTCCAAAAAAAAATTTTTTTCAACTTTTTTGAATTTTACCCCCGTGGGATATATATTCTACCCACACACATTTGGAACTCTCCTGGGTTACCCTCACACATATTATTCCCTCATTTAGTGGATATTTTCACAAAAAAGTGAAATTTTCAAAAATCCAGAAAATTGGCTGAAAACGACTAAATATCAAGGAATCATTGTGCGAATCGCTCTGGAGCTGAAATCGGAATGCTCACTGACATTTCTCGTATCTGAAAGTCTGATAAACGGCGGAAAAATAGTCCAAAAAAATTTTTTTTTCAACTTTTTTCAATTTTACCCCCGTGGGATATATATTCTTCCCACACACATTTAGAACTCTCCTGGGGTACCCTCACACATATTATTCCCTCATTTAGTGAATATTTTCACAAAAAAGTGAAATTGTCAAAAATCCAGAAAATTGGCTGAAAACAACTAAATATCAAGGACTCATTGGGGAAATCGCTCTGGAACTGAAATCGGAACGCTCACTGACATTTCCCCTATGTGAAAGTCTGATAAACGGCAGAAAAATGACTAAGTCCAAAAAAAAATTTTATTCAACTTTTTTCAATTTTACCCCCGTCGGATATATATTCTACCCACACACATTTGGAACTCTCCTGGGGTACCCTCACACATATTATTCCCTCATTTAGTGGATATTTTCACAAAAAAGTGAAATTTTCAAAAATCCAGAAAATTGGCTGAAAACAACTAAATATCAAGGACTCATTGGGCGTATCGCTCTGAAACTGAAATCGGAAAGCTCACTGACATTTCCCCCATCTGAAAGTCTGATAAATGCCGGAAAAATGACTACGTCCAAAAAAAAAATGTTTTCAACTTTTCTCAATTTTACCCCCGTGGGATATATATTCTACCCACACACATTTGGAGCTCTCCTTCGGTACCCTCACACATATTATTTCCTCATTTAGTGGATATTTTCACAAAAAAGTGAAAGTTTCAAAAATCCAGAAAATTGGCTGAAAACGACTAAATATCAAGGACTCATTGGGCGAATCGCTCTGGAACTGAAATCGTAATGGTCACTGACATTTGCCCTATCTGAAAGTCTGATAAACGCCGGAAAACTGACTAAGTCCAAAAAAAAATTTTTTTCAACTTTTTTCAATTTTACCCCCGTGGGATATATATTCTTCCCACAGACATTTAGAGCTCTCCTGGTGTACCCTCACACATATTATTCCCTCATATAGTGGATATTTTCACAAAAAAGTGAAATTTTCAAAAATCCTGAAAATTGGCTGAAAACGACTAAATATCAAGGACTCATTGGGCGAATCGCTCTGGAGCTGAAATCGGAACTCTCACTGACATTTCTCGTATCTGAAAGTCTGATAAACGCTGGAAAAATGACTAAGTCCAAAAAAAAATTTTTTCAGCTTTTTTCAATTTTACCCCCGTGGGATATATATTCTACCCACACACATTTGGAACACTCCTGGGGTACCCTCACACATATTATTCCCTCATTTAGTGGATATTTTCACAAAAAAGTGAAATTTTCAAAAATCCAGAAAATTGGCTGAAAACGACTAAATATCAAAGACTCATTGGGCGAATCGCTCTGGAACTGAATTCGGAACACTCACTGACATTTCCCATATCTGAAAGTCTGATAAACGCCAGAAAAATGACTAAGTCCAAAAAAAATATTTTTTCAACTTTTTTCAATTTTACCTCCGTCGGATATATATTCTTCCCACACACATTTAGAACTCTCCTGGGGTACCCTCACACATATTATTCCCTCATTTAGTGAATATTTTCACAAAAAAGTGACATTTTCAAAAATCCAGAAAATTGGCTGAAAACAACTAAATATCAAGGACTCATTGGGCGAATCGCTCTGGAACTGAAATCGGAACGCTCACTGACATTTCCCCTATTTAAAAGTCTGATAAACGCCAGAAAAATGACTAAGTCCAAAAAAAATTTTTTTTCAACTTTTTTCAATTTTACCCCCGTCGGATATATATTCTACCCACACACATTTGGAACTCTTCTGGGGTACCCTCACACTCATTATTCCCTCATTTAGTGGATATTTTCACAAAAAAGTGAAATTTTCAAAAATCCAGAAAATTGGCTGAAAATGACTAAATATCAAAGACTCATTGGGCGAATCGCTCTGGAACTGAAATCGGAACACTCACTGACATTTCCCTTATCTGAAAGTCTGATAAACGCCGGAAAAATGACTAAGTCAAAAAAAAAATTTTTTCAACTTTTTTCAATTTTATTCCCGTCGGATATATATTCTACCCACACACATTTGAAACTCTCCTGGGGTACCCTCACACATATTATTCCCTCATTTAGTGGATATTTTCACAAAAAAGTGAAATTTTCAAAAATCCAGAAAATTGGCTGAAAACGACTAAATGTCAAGGACTCATTGGGCGTATTGCTCTGGAACTGAAATCGGAATGCTCACTGACATTTCCCCTATCTGAAAGTCTGATCAACGCCAGAAAAATGACTAAGTCCAAAAAAAATTTTTTTTCAACTTTTTTCAATTTTACCCCCGTTGGATATATATTCTACCCACACACGTTTGGAACTCTTCTGGGGTACCCTCACCCTTATTATTCCCTCATTTAGTGGATATTTTCACAAAAAAGTGAAATTTTCAAAAATCCAGAAAATTGGCTGAAAACTACTAAATATCAAGGACTCATTGGGCGAATCGCTCTGGAACTGAAATCGGAACGCTCACTGACATTTCCCCTATCTGAAAGTCTGATAAACGCCGGAAAAATGACTAAGTCAAAAAAAAAAATTTTTCAACTTTTTTCAATTTTACTCCCGTCGGATATATATTCTACCCACACACATTTGAAACTCTCCTGGGGTACCCTCACACATATTATTCCCTCATTTAGTGGATATTTTCACAAAAAAGTGAAATTTTCAAAAATCCAGAAAATTGGCTGAAAACGACTAAATATCAAAGACTCATTGGGCGAATTGCTCTGGAACTGAAATTGGAACGCTCACTGACATTTGCCCTATCTGAAAGTCTGATAAATGCCGGAAAAATGACTAAGTCCAAAAAAAAATGTTTTCATCTTTTTTCAATTTTACCCCCGTGGGATATATATTCTTCCCACACACATTTAGAACTCTCCTGGGGTACCCTCACACATATTATTCCCTCATTTAGTGAATATTTTCACAAAAAAGTGACATTTTCAAAAATTCAGAAAATTGGCTGAAAACAACTAAATATCAAGGACTCATTGGGCGAATCGCTCTGGAACTGAAATCGGAACGCTCACTGACATTTCCCCTATCTGAAAGTCTGATAAACGCCGGAAAAATGACTACGTCCAAAAAAAAAATGTTTTCAACTTTTTTCAATTTTACGCCCGTGGGATATATATTCTACCCACACACATTTGGAGCTCTCCTTCGGTACCCTCACACATATTATTCCCTCATTTAGTGGATATTTTCACAAAAAAGTGAAATTTCCAAACATCCAGAAAATTGGCTGAAAACGACTAAATATCAAGGACTCATTGGGCGAATCGCTCTGGAGCTGAAATCGGAACGCTCACTGACATTTCTCGTATCTGAAAGTCTGATAAACGCCGGAAAAATGACTAAGTCCAAAAAAACTATTTTTTCAGCTTTTTTCAATTTTACCCCCATGGGATATATAATCTACCCACACACATTTGGAACTCTCCTGGTGTACCCTCACACATATTATTCCCTCATTTAGTTGATATTTTCACAAAAAAGTGAAATTTTCAAAAATCCAGAAAATTGGCTGAAAACGACTAAATATCAAGGACTCATTGGGCGTATCGCTCTGGAACTGAAATCGGAATGCTCACTGACATTTCCCTTATCTGAAAGTCTGATCAACGCCAGAAAAATGACTAAGTCCAAAAAAAATTTTTTTTAAACTTTTTTCAATTTTACCCCCGTCGGATATATATTCTACCCACACACATTTGGAACTCTCCTGGGGTACCCTCACACATATTATTCCCTCATTTAGTGGATATTTTCACAAAAAAGTGAAATTTTCAAAAATCCAGAAAATTGGCTGAAAACGACTAAATATCAAGGACTCATTGGGCGAATGGCTCTGGAACTGAAATCGGAACGCTCACTGACATTTCTCGTATCTGAAAGTCTGATAAACGCCGGAAAAATGACTAAGTCCAAAAAAAAATTTTTTCAGCTTTTTTCTATTTTACCTCCGTGGGATATATATTCTACCCACACACATTTGGAACTCTTCTGGGGTACCCTCACACATATTATTCCCTCATTTAGTGGATATTTTCACAAAAAAGTGAAATTTTCAAAAATCCAGAATATTGGCTGAAAACGACTAAATAACAAGGACTCATTGGGCGAATCGCTCTGGAACTGAAATCGTAATGGTCACTGACATTTCCCCTATCTGAAAGTCTGATAAATGACGGAAAAATGACTTAGTCCAAAAAAAATTTTTTTCAAACTTTTTTCAATTTTACCCCTGTGGAATATATATTCTTCCCACACACATTTAGAACTCTCCTGGGGTACCCTCACACATATTATTCCCTCATTTAGTGAATATTTTCACAAAAAAGTTAAATTTTCAAAAATCCAGAAAATTGGCTGAAAACAACTAAATATCAAGGACTCATTGGGCGAATCGCTCTGGAACTGAAATCGGAACGCTCACTGACATTTCCCCTATCTGAAAGTCTGATAAACGCCAGAAAAATGACTAAGTCCAAAAAAAAATTTTTTTCAACTTTTTTGAATTTTACCCCCGTGGGATATATATTCTACCCACACACATTTGGAACTCTCCTGGGTTACCCTCACACATATTATTCCCTCATTTAGTGGATATTTTCACAAAAAAGTGAAATTTTCAAAAATCCAGAAAATTGGCTGAAAACGACTAAATATCAAGGAATCATTGTGCGAATCGCTCTGGAGCTGAAATTGGAATGCTCACTGACATTTCTCGTATCTGAAAGTCTGATAAACGGCGGAAAAATAGTCCAAAAAAATTTTTTTTTCAACTTTTTTCAATTTTACCCCCGTGGGATATATATTCTTCCCACACACATTTAGAACTCTCCTGGGGTACCCTCACACATATTATTCCCTCATTTAGTGAATATTTTCACAAAAAAGTGAAATTTTCAAAAATCCAGAAAATTGGCTGAAAACAACTAAATATCAAGGACTCATTGGGGAAATCGCTCTGGAACTGAAATCGGAACGCTCACTGACATTTCCCCTATGTGAAAGTCTGATAAACGGCAGAAAAATGACTAAGTCCAAAAAAAAATTTTATTCAACTTTTTTCAATTTTACCCCCGTCGGATATATATTCTACCCACACACATTTGGAACTCTCCTGGGGTACCCTCACACATATTATTCCCTCATTTAGTGGATATTTTCACAAAAAAGTGAAATTTTCAAAAATCCAGAAAATTGGCTGAAAACAACTAAATATCAAGGACTCATTGGGCGTATCGCTCTGAAACTGAAATCGGAAAGCTCACTGACATTTCCCCCATCTGAAAGTCTGATAAATGCCGGAAAAATGACTACGTCCAAAAAAAAAATGTTTTCAACTTTTCTCAATTTTACCCCCGTGGGATATATATTCTACCCACACACATTTGGAGCTCTCCTTCGGTACCCTCACACTTATTATTTCCTCATTTAGTGGATATTTTCACAAAAAAGTGAAAGTTTCAAAAATCCAGAAAATTGGCTGAAAACGACTAAATATCAAGGACTCATTGGGCGAATCGCTCTGGAACTGAAATCGTAATGGTCACTGACATTTGCCCTATCTGAAAGTCTGATAAACGCCGGAAAACTGACTAAGTCCAAAAAAAAATTTTTTTCAACTTTTTTCAATTTTACCCCCGTGGGATATATATTCTTCCCACAGACATTTAGAGCTCTCCTGGTGTACCCTCACACATATTATTCCCTCATATAGTGGATATTTTCACAAAAAAGTGAAATTTTCAAAAATCCTGAAAATTGGCTGAAAACGACTAAATATCAAGGACTCATTGGGCGAATCGCTCTGGAGCTGAAATCGGAACTCTCACTGACATTTCTCGTATCTGAAAGTCTGATAAACGCTGGAAAAATGACTAAGTCCAAAAAAAAATTTTTTCAGCTTTTTTCAATTTTACCCCCGTGGGATATATATTCTACCCACACACATTTGGAACACTCCTGGGGTACCCTTACACATATTATTCCCTCATTTAGTGGATATTTTCACAAAAAAGTGAAATTTTCAAAAATCCAGAAAATTGGCTGAAAACGACTAAATATCAAAGACTCATTGGGCGAATCGCTCTGGAACTGAATTCGGAACACTCACTGACATTTCCCATATCTGAAAGTCTGATAAACGCCAGAAAAATGACTAAGTCCAAAAAAAATATTTTTTCAACTTTTTTCAATTTTACCTCCGTCGGATATATATTCTTCCCACACACATTTAGAACTCTCCTGGGGTACCCTCACACATATTATTCCCTCATTTAGTGAATATTTTCACAAAAAAGTGACATTTTCAAAAATCCAGAAAATTGGCTGAAAACAACTAAATATCAAGGACTCATTGGGCGAATCGCTCTGGAACTGAAATCGGAACGCTCACTGACATTTCCCCTATTTAAAAGTCTGATAAACGCCAGAAAAATGACTAAGTCCAAAAAAAATTTTTTTTCAACTTTTTTCAATTTTACCCCCGTCGGATATATATTCTACCCACACACATTTGGAACTCTTCTGGGGTACCCTCACACTCATTATTCCCTCATTTAGTGGATATTTTCACAAAAAAGTGAAATTTTCAAAAATCCAGAAAATTGGCTGAAAATGACTAAATATCAAAGACTCATTGGGCGAATCGCTCTGGAACTGAAATCGGAACACTCACTGACATTTCCCTTATCTGAAAGTCTGATAAACGCCGGAAAAATGACTAAGTCAAAAAAAAAATTTTTTCAACTTTTTTCAATTTTATTCCCGTCGGATATATATTCTACCCACACACATTTGAAACTCTCCTGGGGTACCCTCACACATATTATTCCCTCATTTAGTGGATATTTTCACAAAAAAGTGAAATTTTCAAAAATCCAGAAAATTGGCTGAAAACGACTAAATGTCAAGGATTCATTGGGCGTATTGCTCTGGAACTGAAATCGGAACGCTCACTGACATTTCCCCTATCTGAAAGTCTGATCAACGCCAGAAAAATGACTAAGTCCAAAAAAAATTTTTTTTCAACTTTTTTCAATTTTACCCCCGTTGGATATATATTCTACCCACACACGTTTGGAACTCTTCTGGGGTACCCTCACCCTTATTATTCCCTCATTTAGTGGATATTTTCACAAAAAAGTGAAATTTTCAAAAATCCAGAAAATTGGCTGAAAACTACTAAATATCAAGGACTCATTGGGCGAATCGCTCTGGAACTGAAATCGGAACGCTCACTGACATTTCCCCTATCTGAAAGTCTGATAAACGCCGGAAAAATGACTAAGTCAAAAAAAAAAATTTTTCAACTTTTTTCAATTTTACTCCCGTCGGATATATATTCTACCCACACACATTTGAAACTCTCCTGGGGTACCCTCACACATATTATTCCCTCATTTAGTGGATATTTTCACAAAAAAGTGAAATTTTCAAAAATCCAGAAAATTGGCTGAAAACGACTAAATATCAAAGACTCATTGGGCGAATTGCTCTGGAACTGAAATTGGAACGCTCACTGACATTTGCCCTATCTGAAAGTCTGATAAATGCCGGAAAAATGACTAAGTCCAAAAAAAAATGTTTTCATCTTTTTTCAATTTTACCCCCGTGGGATATATATTCTTCCCACACACATATTAGAACTCTCCTGGGGTACCCTCACACATATTATTCCCTCATTTAGTGAATATTTTCACAAAAAAGTGACATTTTCAAAAATTCAGAAAATTGGCTGAAAACAACTAAATATCAAGGACTCATTGGGCGAATCGCTCTGGAACTGAAATCGGAACGCTCACTGACATTTCCCCTATCTGAAAGTCTGATAAACGCCGGAAAAATGACTACGTCCAAAAAAAAAATGTTTTCAACTTTTTTCAATTTTACGCCCGTGGGATATATATTCTACCCACACACATTTGGAGCTCTCCTTCGGTACCCTCACACATATTATTCCCTCATTTAGTGGATATTTTCACAAAAAAGTGAAATTTCCAAACATCCAGAAAATTGGCTGAAAACGACTAAATATCAAGGACTCATTGGGCGAATCGCTCTGGAGCTGAAATCGGAACGCTCACTGACATTTCTCGTATCTGAAAGTCTGATAAACGCCGGAAAAATGACTAAGTCCAAAAAAACTATTTTTTCAGCTTTTTTCAATTTTACCCCCATGGGATATATAATCTACCCACACACATTTGGAACTCTCCTGGTGTACCCTCACACATATTATTCCCTCATTTAGTTGATATTTTCACAAAAAAGTGAAATTTTCAAAAATCCAGAAAATTGGCTGAAAACGACTAAATATCAAGGACTCATTGGGCGTATCGCTCTGGAACTGAAATCGGAATGCTCACTGACATTTCCCTTATCTGAAAGTCTGATCAACGCCAGAAAAATGACTAAGTCCAAAAAAAATTTTTTTTAAACTTTTTTCAATTTTACCCCCGTCGGATATATATTCTACCCACACACATTTGGAACTCTCCTGGGGTACCCTCACACATATTATTCCCTCATTTAGTGGATATTTTCACAAAAAAGTGAAATTTTCAAAAATCCAGAAAATTGGCTGAAAACGACTAAATATCAAGGACTCATTGGGCGAATCGCTCTGGAGCTGAAATCGGAACGCTCACTGACATTTCTCGTATCTGAAAGTCTGATAAACGCCGGAAAAATGACTAAGTCCAAAAAGAAATGTTTTCAGCTTTTTTCAATTTTACCCACGTGGGATATATATTCTACCCACACACATTTGGAACTCTCCTGGGGTACCCTCACACATATTATTCCCTCATTTAGTGGATATTTTCACAAAAAAGTGAAATTTTCAAAAATCCAGAAAATTGGCTGAAAACGACTAAATGTCAAGGACTAATTGGGCGTATTGCTCTGGAACTGAAATCGGAACGCTCACTGACATTTCCCCTATCTGAAAGTCTGATCAACGCCAGAAAAATGACTAAGTCCAAAAAAAATTTTTTTTCAACTTTTTTCAATTTTACCCGCGTTGGATATATATTCTACCCACACACATTTGGAACTCTTCTGGGGTACCCTCACCCTTATTATTCCCTCATTTAGTGGATATTTTCACAAAAAAGTGAAATTTTCAAAAATCCAGAAAATTGGCTGAAAACGACTAAATATCAAGGACTCATTGGGCGAATCGCTCTGGAACTGAAATCGGAACGCTCACTGACATTTCCCCTATCTGAAAGTCTGATAAACGTCGGAAAAATGACTAAGTCCAAAAAAAATTTTTTTTTAACTTTTTTCAATTTTACCCCCGTGGGATATATATTCTTCCCACACACATTTAGAACTCTCCTGGGGTACCCTCACACATATTATTCCCTCATTTAGTGAATATTTTCACAAAAAAGTGACATTTTCAAAAATCCAGAAAATTGGCTGAAAACAACTAAATATCAAGGACTCATTGGGCGAATCGCTCTGGAACTGAAATCTGAACGCTCACTGACATTTCCCCTATTTAAAAGTCTGATAAACGCCAGAAAAATGACTAAGTCCAAAAAAAATTTTTTTTCAACTTTTTTCAATTTTACCCCCGTCGGATATATATTCTACCCACACACATTTGGAACTCTTCTGGGGTACCCTCACACTCATTATTCCCTCATTTAGTGGATATTTTCACAAAAAAGTGAAATTTTCAAAAATCCAGAAAATTGGCTGAAAATGACTAAATATCAAAGACTCATTGGGCGAATCGCTCTGGAACTGAAATCGGAACACTCACTGACATTTCCCTTATCTGAAAGTCTGATAAACGCCGGAAAAATGACTAAGTCAAAAAAAAAATTTTTTCAACTTTTTTCAATTTTATTCCCGTCGGATATATATTCTACCCACACACATTTGAAACTCTCCTGGGGTACCCTCACACATATTATTCCCTCATTTAGTGGATATTTTCACAAAAAAGTGAAATTTTCAAAAATCCAGAAAATTGGCTGAAAACGACTAAATGTCAAGGACTCATTGGGCGTATTGCTCTGGAACTGAAATCGGAACGCTCACTGACATTTCCCCTATCTGAAAGTCTGATCAACGCCAGAAAAATGACTAAGTCCAAAAAAAATTTTTTTTCAACTTTTTTCAATTTTACCCCCGTTGGATATATATTCTACCCACACACGTTTGGAACTCTTCTGGGGTACCCTCACCCTTATTATTCCCTCATTTAGTGGATATTTTCACAAAAAAGTGAAATTTTCAAAAATCCAGAAAATTGGCTGAAAACTACTAAATATCAAGGACTCATTGGGCGAATCGCTCTGGAACTGAAATCGGAACGCTCACTGACATTTCCCCTATCTGAAAGTCTGATAAACGCTGGAAAAATGACTAAGTCAAAAAAAAAAATTTTTCAACTTTTTTCAATTTTACTCCCGTCGGATATATATTCTACCCACACACATTTGAAACTCTCCTGGGGTACCCTCACACATATTATTCCCTCATTTAGTGGATATTTTCACAAAAAAGTGAAATTTTCAAAAATCCAGAAAATTGGCTGAAAACGACTAAATATCAAAGACTCATTGGGCGAATTGCTCTGGAACTGAAATTGGAACGCTCACTGACATTTGCCCTATCTGAAAGTCTGATAAATGCCGGAAAAATGACTAAGTCCAAAAAAAAATGTTTTCATCTTTTTTCAATTTTACCCCCGTGGGATATATATTCTTCCCACACACATTTAGAACTCTCCTGGGGTACCCTCACACATATTATTCCCTCATTTAGTGGATATTTTCAAAAAAAAGTGAAATTTTCAAAAATCCAGAAAATTGGCTGAAAACGACTAAATATCAAGGACTCATTGGGCGAATCGCTCTGGAGCTGAAATCGGAACGCTCACTGACATTTCTCCTATCTGAAAGTCTGATCAACGCCAGAAAAATGACTAAGTCCAAAAAAAATTTTTTTTCAACTTTTTTCAATTTTACCTCCGTCGGATATGTATTCTACCCACACACATTTGGAACTCTTCTGGGGTACCCTCACACTTATTATTCCCTCATTTAGTGGATATTTTCACAAAAAAGTGAAATTTTCAAAAATCCAGAAAATTGGCTGAAAACGACTAAATGTCAAGGACTCATTGGGCGTATTGCTCTGGAACTGAAATCGGAACGCTCACTGACATTTCCCCTATCTGAAAGTCTGATCAACGCCAGAAAAATGACTAAGTCCAAAAAAAATTTTTTTTCAACTTTTTTCAATTTTACCCCCGTTGGATGTATATTCTACCCACACACGTTTGGAACTCTTCTGGGGTACCCTCACCCTTATTATTCCCTCATTTAGTGGATATTTTCACAAAAAAGTGAAATTTTCAAAAATCCAGAAAATTGGCTGAAAACGACTAAATATCAAGGACTCATTGGGCGAATCGCTCTGGAACTGAAATCGGAACGCTCACTGACATTTCCCCTATCTGAAAGTCTGATAAACGCCGGAAAAATGACTAAGTCAAAAAAAAAAAATTTTCAACTTTTTTCAATTTTACTCCCGTCGGATATATATTCTACCCACACACATTTGAAACTCTCCTGGGGTACCCTCACACATATTATTCCCTCATTTAGTGGATATTTTCACAAAAAAGTGAAATTTTCAAAAATCCAGAAAATTGGCTGAAAATGACTAAATATCAAAGACTCATTGGGCGAATCGCTCTGGAACTGAAATCGGAACGCTCACTGACATTTCCCCTATCTGAAAGTCTGATAAACGCGAGAATAATGACTAAGTCCAAAAATAAATTTTTTTCAACTTTTTTCAATTTTACCCCCGTGGGATATATATTCTTCCCACACACATTTAGAACTCTCCTGGGGTACACTCACACATATTATTCCCTCATTTAGTGGATATTTTCACAAAAAAGTGAAATTTTCAAAAATCCAGAAAATTGGCTGAAAATGACTAAATATCAAGGACTCATTGGGCGAATCGCTCTGGAACTGAAATTGGAACGCTCACTGACATTTGCCCTATCTGAAAGTCTGATAAACGCCGGAAAAATGACTAAGTAAAAAAAAATTTTTTTTCAACTTTTTTCAATTTTACTCCCGTCGGATATATATTCTACCCACACACATTTGAAACTCTCCTGGGGTACCCTCACACATATTATTCCCTCATTTAGTGGATATTTTCACAAAAAAGTGAAATTTTCAAAAATCCAGAAAATTGGCTGAAAACGACTAAATGTCAAGGACTCATTGGGCGTATTGCTCTGGAACTGAAATCGGAACGCTCACTGACATTTCCCCTATCTGAAAGTCTGATCAACGCCAGAAAAATGACTAAGTCAAAAAAAAAAATTTTTCAACTTTTTTCAATTTTACTCCCGTCGGATATATATTCTACCCACACACATTTGAAACTCTCCTGGGGTACCCTCACACATATTATTCCCTCATTTAGTGGATATTTTCACAAAAAAGTGAAATTTTCAAAAATCCAGAAAATTGGCTGAAAACGACTAAATATCAAAGACTCATTGGGCGAATTGCTCTGGAACTGAAATTGGAACGCTCACTGACATTTGCCCTATCTGAAAGTCTGATAAATGCCGGAAAAATGACTAAGTCCAAAAAAAAATGTTTTCATCTTTTTTCAATTTTACCCCCGTGGGATATATATTCTTCCCACACACATTTAGAACTCTCCTGGGGTACCCTCACACATATTATTCCCTCATTTAGTGAATATTTTCACAAAAAAGTGACATTTTCAAAAATTCTGAAAATTGGCTGAAAACAACTAAATATCAAGGACTCATTGGGCGAATCGCTCTGAAACTGAAATCGGAACGCTCACTGACATTTCCCCTATTTGAAAGTCTGATAAAAGCCAGAAAAATGACTAAGTCCAAAAAAATTTTTTTTTCAACTTTTTTCAATTTTACCCCCGTCGGATATATATTCTACCCACACACATTTGGAACTCTTCTGGGGTACCCTCACACTTCTTATTCCCTCATTTAGTGGATATTTTCACAAAAAAGTGAAATTTTCAAAAATCCAGAAAATTGGCTGAAAATGACTAAATGTCAAGGACTCATTGGGCGTATTGCTCTGGAACTGAAATCGGAACGCTCACTGACATTTCCCCTATCTGAAAGTCTGATAAACGCCGGAAAAATGACTAAGTAAAAAAAAAAAAATTTTCAACTTTTTTCAATTTTACTCCCGTCGGATATATATTCTACCCACACACATTTGAAACTCTCCTGGGGTACCCTCACACATATTATTCCCTCATTTAGTGGATATTTTCACAAAAAAGTGAAATTTTCAAAAATCCAGAAAATTGGCTGAAAATGACTAAATATCAAAGACTCATTGGGCGAATCGCTCTGGAACTGAAATTGGAACGCTCACTGACATTTGCCCTATCTGAAAGTCTGATAAACGCCGGAAAAATGACTAAGTAAAAAAAAATTTTTTTTCAACTTTTTTCAATTTTACTCCCGTCGGATATATATTCTACCCACACACATTTGAAACTCTCCTGGGGTACCCTCACACATATTATTCCCTCATTTAGTGGATATTTTCACAAAAAAGTGAAATTTTCAAAAATCCAGAAAATTGGCTGAAAACGACTAAATGTCAAGGACTCATTGGGCGTATTGCTCTGGAACTGAAATCGGAACGCTCACTGACATTTCCCCTATCTGAAAGTCTGATCAACGCCAGAAAAATGACTAAGTCAAAAAAAAAAATTTTTCAACTTTTTTCAATTTTACTCCCGTCGGATATATATTCTACCCACACACATTTGAAACTCTCCTGGGGTACCCTCACACATATTATTCCCTCATTTAGTGGATATTTTCACAAAAAAGTGAAATTTTCAAAAATCCAGAAAATTGGCTGAAAACGACTAAATATCAAAGACTCATTGGGCGAATTGCTCTGGAACTGAAATTGGAACGCTCACTGACATTTGCCCTATCTGAAAGTCTGATAAATGCCGGAAAAATGACTAAGTCCAAAAAAAAATGTTTTCATCTTTTTTCAATTTTACCCCCGTGGGATATATATTCTTCCCACACACATTTAGAACTCTCCTGGGGTACCCTCACACATATTATTCCCTCATTTAGTGAATATTTTCACAAAAAAGTGACATTTTCAAAAATTCAGAAAATTGGCTGAAAACAACTAAATATCAAGGACTTATTGGGCGAATCGCTCTGGAACTGAAATCGGAACGCTCACTGACATTTCCCCTATTTGAAAGTCTGATAAAAGCCAGAAAAATGACTAAGTCCAAAAAAATTTTTTTTTCAACTTTTTTCAATTTTACCCCCGTCGGATATATATTCTACCCACACACATTTGGAACTCTTCTGGGGTACCCTCACACTCATTATTCCCTCATTTAGTGGATATTTTCACAAAAAAGTGAAATTTTCAAAAATCCAGAAAATTGGCTGAAAATGACTAAATATCAAAGACTCATTGGGCGAATCGCTCTGGAGCTGAAATCGGAACGCTCACTGACATTTCTCCTATCTGAAAGTCTGATCAACGCCAGAAAAATGACTAAGTCCAAAAAAAATTTTTTTTCAACTTTTTTCAATTTTACCTCCGTCGGATATGTATTCTACCCACACACATTTGGAACTCTTCTGGGGTACCCTCACACTTATTATTCCCTCATTTAGTGGATATTTTCACAAAAAAGTGAAATTTTCAAAAATCCAGAAAATTGGCTGAAAACGACTAAATGTCAAGGACTCATTGGGCGTATTGCTCTGGAACTGAAATCGGAACGCTCACTGACATTTCCCCTATTTAAAAGTCTGATAAACGCCAGAAAAATGACTAAGTCCAAAAAAAATTTTTTTTCAACTTTTTTCAATTTTACCCCCGTCGGATATATATTCTACCCACACACATTTGGAACTCTTCTGGGGTACCCTCACACTCATTATTCCCTCATTTAGTGGATATTTTCACAAAAAAGTGAAATTTTCAAAAATCCAGAAAATTGGCTGAAAATGACTAAATATCAAAGACTCATTGGGCGAATCGCTCTGGAACTGAAATCGGAACACTCACTGACATTTCCCTTATCTGAAAGTCTGATAAACGCCGGAAAAATGACTAAGTCAAAAAAAAAATTTTTTCAACTTTTTTCAATTTTATTCCCGTCGGATATATATTCTACCCACACACATTTGAAACTCTCCTGGGGTACCCTCACACATATTATTCCCTCATTTAGTGGATATTTTCACAAAAAAGTGAAATTTTCAAAAATCCAGAAAATTGGCTGAAAACGACTAAATGTCAAGGACTCATTGGGCGTATTGCTCTGGAACTGAAATCGGAACGCTCACTGACATTTCCCCTATCTGAAAGTCTGATCAACGCCAGAAAAATGACTAAGTCCAAAAAAAATTTTTTTTCAACTTTTTTCAATTTTACCCCCGTTGGATATATATTCTACCCACACACGTTTGGAACTCTTCTGGGGTACCCTCACCCTTATTATTCCCTCATTTAGTGGATATTTTCACAAAAAAGTGAAATTTTCAAAAATCCAGAAAATTGGCTGAAAACTACTAAATATCAAGGACTCATTGGGCGAATCGCTCTGGAACTGAAATCGGAACGCTCACTGACATTTCCCCTATCTGAAAGTCTGATAAACGCCGGAAAAATGACTAAGTCAAAAAAAAAAATTTTTCAACTTTTTTCAATTTTACTCCCGTCGGATATATATTCTACCCACACACATTTGAAACTCTCCTGGGGTACCCTCACACATATTATTCCCTCATTTAGTGGATATTTTCACAAAAAAGTGAAATTTTCAAAAATCCAGAAAATTGGCTGAAAACGACTAAATATCAAAGACTCATTGGGCGAATTGCTCTGGAACTGAAATTGGAACGCTCACTGACATTTGCCCTATCTGAAAGTCTGATAAATGCCGGAAAAATGACTAAGTCCAAAAAAAAATGTTTTCATCTTTTTTCAATTTTACCCCCGTGGGATATATATTCTTCCCACACACATTTAGAACTCTCCTGGGGTACCCTCACACATATTATTCCCTCATTTAGTGGATATTTTCAAAAAAAAGTGAAATTTTCAAAAATCCAGAAAATTGGCTGAAAACGACTAAATATCAAGGACTCATTGGGCGAATCGCTCTGGAGCTGAAATCGGAACGCTCACTGACATTTCTCCTATCTGAAAGTCTGATCAACGCCAGAAAAATGACTAAGTCCAAAAAAAATTTTTTTTCAACTTTTTTCAATTTTACCTCCGTCGGATATGTATTCTACCCACACACATTTGGAACTCTTCTGGGGTACCCTCACACTTATTATTCCCTCATTTAGTGGATATTTTCACAAAAAAGTGAAATTTTCAAAAATCCAGAAAATTGGCTGAAAACGACTAAATGTCAAGGACTCATTGGGCGTATTGCTCTGGAACTGAAATCGGAACGCTCACTGACATTTCCCCTATCTGAAAGTCTGATCAACGCCAGAAAAATGACTAAGTCCAAAAAAAATTTTTTTTCAACTTTTTTCAATTTTACCCCCGTTGGATGTATATTCTACCCACACACGTTTGGAACTCTTCTGGGGTACCCTCACCCTTATTATTCCCTCATTTAGTGGATATTTTCACAAAAAAGTGAAATTTTCAAAAATCCAGAAAATTGGCTGAAAACGACTAAATATCAAGGACTCATTGGGCGAATCGCTCTGGAACTGAAATCGGAACGCTCACTGACATTTCCCCTATCTGAAAGTCTGATAAACGCCGGAAAAATGACTAAGTCAAAAAAAAAAAATTTTCAACTTTTTTCAATTTTACTCCCGTCGGATATATATTCTACCCACACACATTTGAAACTCTCCTGGGGTACCCTCACACATATTATTCCCTCATTTAGTGGATATTTTCACAAAAAAGTGAAATTTTCAAAAATCCAGAAAATTGACTGAAAACGACTAAATGTCAAGGACTCATTGGGCGTATTGCTCTGGAACTGAAATCGGAACGCTCACTGACATTTCCCCTATCTGAAAGTCTGATCAACGCCAGAAAAATGACTAAGTCAAAAAAAAAAATTTTTCAACTTTTTTCAATTTTACTCCCGTCGGATATATATTCTACCCACACACATTTGAAACTCTCCTGGGGTACCCTCACACATATTATTCCCTCATTTAGTGGATATTTTCACAAAAAAGTGAAATTTTCAAAAATCCAGAAAATTGGCTGAAAACGACTAAATATCAAAGACTCATTGGGCGAATTGCTCTGGAACTGAAATTGGAACGCTCACTGACATTTGCCCTATCTGAAAGTCTGATAAATGCCGGAAAAATGACTAAGTCCAAAAAAAAATGTTTTCATCTTTTTTCAATTTTACCCCCGTGGGATATATATTCTTCCCACACACATTTAGAACTCTCCTGGGGTACCCTCACACATATTATTCCCTCATTTAGTGAATATTTTCACAAAAAAGTGACATTTTCAAAAATTCAGAAAATTGGCTGAAAACAACTAAATATCAAGGACTCATTGGGCGAATCGCTCTGAAACTGAAATCGGAACGCTCACTGACATTTCCCCTATTTGAAAGTCTGATAAAAGCCAGAAAAATGACTAAGTCCAAAAAAATTTTTTTTTCAACTTTTTTCAATTTTACCCCCGTCGGATATATATTCTACCCACACACATTTGGAACTCTTCTGGGGTACCCTCACACTTATTATTCCCTCATTTAGTGGATATTTTCACAAAAAAGTGAAATTTTCAAAAATCCAGAAAATTGGCTGAAAATGACTAAATGTCAAGGACTCATTGGGCGTATTGCTCTGGAACTGAAATCGGAACGCTCACTGACATTTCCCCTATCTGAAAGTCTGATAAACGCCGGAAAAATGACTAAGTCAAAAAAAAAAAATTTTCAACTTTTTTCAATTTTACTCCCGTCGGATATATATTCTACCCACACACATTTGAAACTCTCCTGGGGTACCCTCACACATATTATTCCCTCATTTAGTGGATATTTTCACAAAAAAGTGAAATTTTCAAAAATCCAGAAAATTGGCTGAAAATGACTAAATATCAAAGACTCATTGGGCGAATCGCTCTGGAACTGAAATTGGAACGCTCACTGACATTTGCCCTATCTGAAAGTCTGATAAACGCCGGAAAAATGACTAAGTAAAAAAAAATTTTTTTTCAACTTTTTTCAATTTTACTCCCGTCGGATATATATTCTACCCACACACATTTGAAACTCTCCTGGGGTACCCTCACACATATTATTCCCTCATTTAGTGGATATTTTCACAAAAAAGTGAAATTTTCAAAAATCCAGAAAATTGGCTGAAAACGACTAAATGTCAAGGACTCATTGGGCGTATTGCTCTGGAACTGAAATCGGAACGCTCACTGACATTTCCCCTATCTGAAAGTCTGATCAACGCCAGAAAAATGACTAAGTCAAAAAAAAAAATTTTTCAACTTTTTTCAATTTTACTCCCGTCGGATATATATTCTACCCACACACATTTGAAACTCTCCTGGGGTACCCTCACACATATTATTCCCTCATTTAGTGGATATTTTCACAAAAAAGTGAAATTTTCAAAAATCCAGAAAATTGGCTGAAAACGACTAAATATCAAAGACTCATTGGGCGAATTGCTCTGGAACTGAAATTGGAACGCTCACTGACATTTGCCCTATCTGAAAGTCTGATAAATGCCGGAAAAATGACTAAGTCCAAAAAAAAATGTTTTCATCTTTTTTCAATTTTACCCCCGTGGGATATATATTCTTCCCACACACATTTAGAACTCTCCTGGGGTACCCTCACACATATTATTCCCTCATTTAGTGAATATTTTCACAAAAAAGTGACATTTTCAAAAATTCAGAAAATTGGCTGAAAACAACTAAATATCAAGGACTCATTGGGCGAATCGCTCTGGAACTGAAATCGGAACGCTCACTGACATTTCCCCTATTTGAAAGTCTGATAAAAGCCAGAAAAATGACTAAGTCCAAAAAAATTTTTTTTTCAACTTTTTTCAATTTTACCCCCGTCGGATATATATTCTACCCACACACATTTGGAACTCTTCTGGGGTACCCTCACACTCATTATTCCCTCATTTAGTGGATATTTTCACAAAAAAGTGAAATTTTCAAAAATCCAGAAAATTGGCTGAAAATGACTAAATATCAAAGACTCATTGGGCGTATTGCTCTGGAACTGAAATCGGAACGCTCACTGACATTTCCCCTATCTGAAAGTCTGATAAACGCCGGAAAAATGACTAAGTCAAAAAAAAAAAATTTTCAACTTTTTTCAATTTTACTCCCGTCGGATATATATTCTACCCACACACATTTGGAACTCTTCTGGGGTACCCTCACACTTATTATTCCCTCATTTAGTGGATATTTTCACAAAAAAGTGAAATTTTCAAAAATCCAGAAAATTGGCTGAAAACGACTAAATATCAAAGACTCATTGGGCGAATCGCTCTGGAACTGAAATCGGAATGCTCACTGACATTTCCCCTATCTGAAAGTCTGATAAACGCCAGAATAATGACTAAGTCCAAAAAAAATTTTTTTTCAACTTTTTTCAATTTTACCCCCGTGGGATATATATTCTTCCCACACACATTTAGAACTCTCCTGGGGTACACTCACACATATTATTCCCTCATTTAGTGGATATTTTCACAAAAAAGTGAAATTTTCAAAAATCCAGAAAATTGGCTGAAAACGACTAAATATCAAAGACTCATTGGGCTAATTGCTCTGGAACTGAAATTGGAACGCTCACTGACATTTGCCCTATCTGAAAGTCTGATAAACGCCGGAAAAATGACTAAGTAAAAAAAAATTTTTTTTCAACTTTTTTCAATTTTACTCCCGTCGGATATATATTCTACCCACACACATTTGAAACTCTCCTGGGGTACCCTCACACATATTATTCCCTCATTTAGTGGATATTTTCACAAAAAAGTGAAATTTTCAAAAATCCAGAAAATTGGCTGAAAACGACTAAATATCAAAGACTCATTGGGCGAATCGCTCTGGAACTGAAATCGGAATGCTCACTGACATTTCCCCTATCTGAAAGTCTGATAAACGCCAGAATAATGACTAAGTCCAAAAAAAATTTTTTTTCAACTTTTTTCAATTTTACCCCCGTGGGATATATATTCTTCCCACACACATTTAGAACTCTCCTGGGGTACACTCACACATATTATTCCCTCATTTAGTGGATATTTTCACAAAAAAGTGAAATTTTCAAAAATCCAGAAAATTGGCTGAAAACGACTAAATATCAAAGACTCATTGGGCTAATTGCTCTGGAACTGAAATTGGAACGCTCACTGACATTTGCCCTATCTGAAAGTCTGATAAACGCCGGAAAAATGACTAAGTAAAAAAAAATTTTTTTTCAACTTTTTTCAATTTTACTCCCGTCGGATATATATTCTACCCACACACATTTGAAACTCTCCTGGGGTACCCTCACACATATTATTCCCTCATTTAGTGGATATTTTCACAAAAAAGTGAAATTTTCAAAAATCCAGAAAATTGGCTGAAAACGACTAAATGTCAAGGACTCATTGGGCGTATTGCTCTGGAACTGAAATCGGAACGCTCACTGACATTTCCCCTATCTGAAAGTCTGATCAACGCCAGAAAAATGACTAAGTCCAAAAAAAATTTTTTTTCAACTTTTTTCAATTTTACCCCCGTGGGATATATATTCTACCCACACACATTTGGAACTCTCCTGGGGTACCCTCACACATATTATTCCCTCATTTAGTGGATATTTTCACAAAAAAGTGAAATTTTCAAAAATCCAGAAAATTGGCTGAAAATGACTAAATATCAAAGACTCATTGGGCGAATCGCTCTGGAACTGAAATCGGAACGCTCACTGACATTTCCCCTATCTGAAAGTCTGATAAACGCCAGAATAATGACTAAGTCCAAAAAAAAATTTTTTTCAACTTTTTTCAATTTTACCCCCGTGGGATATATATTCTTCCCACACACATTTAGAACTCTCCTGGGGTACACTCACACATATTATTCCCTCATTTAGTGGATATTTTCACAAAAAAGTGAAATTTTCAAAAATCCAGAAAATTGGCTGAAAACGACTAAATATCAAAGACTCATTGGGCGTATTGCTCTGGAACTGAAATCGGAACGCTCACTGACATTTCCCCTATCTGAAAGTCTGATCAACGCCAGAAAAATGACTAAGTCAAAAAAAAATTTTTTTTCAACTTTTTTCAATTTTACCCCCGTTGGATATATATTCTACCCACACACGTTTGGAACTCTTCTGGGGTACCCTCACCCTTATTATTCCCTCATTTAGTGGATATTTTCACAAAAAAGTGAAATTTTCAAAAATCCAGAAAATTGGCTGAAAACGACTAAATATCAAGGACTCATTGGGCGAATCGCTCTGGAACTGAAATCGGAACGCTCACTGACATTTCCCCTATCTGAAAGTCTGATAAACGCCAGAATAATGACTAAGTCCAAAAAAAAATTTTTTTCAACTTTTTTCAATTTTACCCCCGTGGGATATGTATTCTTCCCACACACATTTAGAACTATCCTGGGGTACACTCACACATATTATTCCCTCATTTAGTGGATATTTTCACAAAAAAGTGAAATTTTCAAAAATCCAGAAAATTGGCTGAAAATGACTAAATATCAAAGACTCATTGGGCGAATCGCTCTGGAACTGAAATCGGAACGCTCACTGACATTTCCCCTATCTGAAAGTCTGATAAACGCCAGAATAATGACTAAGTCCAAAAAAAAATTTTTTTCAACTTTTTTCAATTTTACCCCCGTGGGATATATATTCTTCCCACACACATTTAGAACTCTCCTGGGGTACACTCACACATATTATTCCCTCATTTAGTGGATATTTTCACAAAAAAGTGAAATTTTCAAAAATCCAGAAAATTGGCTGAAAATGACTAAATATCAAGGACTCATTGGGCGTATTGCTCTGGAACTGAAATCGGAACGCTCACTGACATTTCCCCTATCTGAAAGTCTGATCAACGCCAGAAAAATTACTAAGTCCAAAAAAAATTTTTTTTCAACTTTTTTCAATTTTACCCCCGTTGGATATATATTCTACCCACACACGTTTGAAACTCTCCTGGGGTACCCTCACACATATTATTCCCTCATTTAGTGGATATTTTCACAAAAAAGTGAAATTTTCAAAAATCCAGAAAATTGGCTGAAAATGACTAAATATCAAAGACTCATTGGGCGAATCGCTCTGGAACTGATATCGGAACACTCACTGACATTTGCCCTATCTGAAAGTCTGATAAACGCCGGAAAAATGACTAAGTAAAAAAAAAATTTTTTTCAACTTTTTTCAATTTTATTCCCGTCGGATATATATTCTACCCACACACATTTGAAACTCTCCTGGGGTACCCTCACACATATTATTCCCTCATTTAGTGGATATTTTCACAAAAAAGTGAAATTTTCAAAAATCCAGAAAATTGGCTGAAAACGACTAAATGTCAAGGACTCATTGGGCGTATTGCTCTGGAACTGAAATCGGAACGCTCACTGACATTTCCCCTATCTGAAAGTCTGATAAACGCCAGAATAATGACTAAGTCCAAAAAAAAATTTTTTTCAACTTTTTTCAATTTTACCCCCGTGGGATATATATTCTTCCCACACACATTTAGAACTCTCCTGGGGTACACTCACACATATTATTCCCTCATTTAGTGGATATTTTCACAAAAAAGTGAAATTTTCAAAAATCCAGAAAATTGGCTGAAAATGACTAAATATCAAGGACTCAATGGGCGAATCGCTCTGGAACTGAAATCGGAACACTCACTGACATTTCCCCTATCTGAAAGTCTGATAAACGCCGGAAAAATGACTAAGTCAAAAAAAAAAATTTTTCAACTTTTTTCAATTTTACTCCCGTTGGATATATATTCTACCCACACACATTTGAAACTCTCCTGGGGTACCCTCACACATATTATTCCCTCATTTAGTGGATATTTTCACAAAAAAGTGAAATTTTCAAAAATCCAGAAAATTGGCTGAAAACGACTAAATGTCAAGGACTCATTGGGCGTATTGCTCTGGAACTGAAATCGGAACGCTCACTGACATTTCCCCTATCTGAAAGTCTGATCAACGCCAGAAAAATGACTAAGTCCAAAAAAAATTTTTTTTCAACTTTTTTCAATTTTACCCCCGTTGGATATATATTCTACCCACACACGTTTGGAACTCTTCTGGGGTACCCTCACCCTTATTATTCCCTCATTTAGTGGATATTTTCACAAAAAAGTGAAATTTTCAAAAATCCAGAAAATTGGCTGAAAACGACTAAATATCAAGGACTCATTGGGCGAATCGCTCTGGAACTGAAATCGGAATGCTCACTGACATTTCCCCTATCTGAAAGTCTGATAAACGCCGGAAAAATGACTAAGTCAAAAAAAAAATTTTTTCAACTTTTTTCAATTTTACTCCCGTCGGATATATATTCTACCCACACACATTTGAAACTCTCCTGGGGTACCCTCACACATATTATTCCCTCATTTAGTGGATATTTTCATAAAAAAAGTGAAATTTTCAAAAATCCAGAAAATTGGCTGAAAACGACTAAATATCAAAGACTCATTGGGCGAATTGCTCTGGAACTGAAATTGGAACGCTCACTGACATTTGCCCTATCTGAAAGTCTGATAAACGCCGGAAAAATGACTAAGTCCAAAAAAAAAATTTTTTCAACTTTTTTCAATTTTACCCCCGTGGGATATATATTCTTCCCACACACATTTAGAACTCTCCTGGGGTACACTCACACATATTATTCCCTCATTTAGTGGATATTTTCACAAAAAAGTGAAATTTTCAAAAATCCAGAAAATTGGCTGAAAACGACTAAATATCAAGGACTCATTGGGCGAATCGCTCTGGAGCTGAAATCGGAACACTCACTGACATTTCCCCTATCTGAAAGTCTGATAAACGCCGGAAAAATGACTAAGTCAAAAAAAAAATTTTTTCAACTTTTTTCAATTTTACTCCCGTCGGATATATATTCTACCCACACACATTTGAAACTCTCCTGGGGTACCCTCACACATATTATTCCCTCATTTAGTGGATATTTTCACAAAAAAGTGAAATTTTCAAAAATCCAGAAAATTGGCTGAAAACGACTAAATATAAAAGACTCATTGTGTGAATTGCTCTGGAACTGAAACTGGAACGCTTACTGACATTTGCCCTATCTGAAAGTCTGATAAACGCCAGAAAAATGACTAAGTCCAAAAAAAAATGTTTTCAGCTTTTTTCAATTTTACCCCCGTGGGATATATATTCTTCCCACACACATTTGGAACTCACCTGGGGTACCCTCACACATATTATTCCCTCATTTAGTGGATATTTTCACAAAAAAGTGACATTTTCAAAAATCCAGAAAATTGGCTGAAAACGACTAAATATCAAGGACTCATTGGGCGAATCGCTCTGGAACTGATATCGGAACACTCACTGACATTTCCCCTATCTGAAAGTCTGATAAACGCCGGAAAAATGACTAAGTCAAAAAAAAAATTTTTTCAACTTTTTTCAATTTTACTCCCGTTGGATATATATTCTACCCACACACATTTGAAACTCTCCTGGGGTACCCTCACACATATTATTCCCTCATTTAGTGGATATTTTCACAAAAAAGTGAAATTTTCAAAAATCCAGAAAATTGGCTGAAAACGACTAAATATCAAAGTCTCATTGGGCGAATTGCTCTGGAACTGAAATTGGAACGCTCACTGACATTTCCCCTATCTGAAAGTCTGATAAACGCCAGAATAATGACTAAGTCCAAAAAAAAATTTTTTTCAACTTTTTTCAATTTTACCCCCGTGGGATATATATTCTTCCCACACACATTTAGAACTCTCCTGGGGTACACTCACACATATTATTCCCTCATTTAGTGGATATTTTCACAAAAAAGTGAAATTTTCAAAAATCCAGAAAATTGGCTGAAAATGACTAAATATCAAGGACTCATTGGGCGAATCGCTCTGGAACTGAAATCGGAACACTCACTGACATTTCCCCTATCTGAAAGTCTGATAAACGCCGGAAAAATGACTAAGTCAAAAAAAAAAATTTTTCAACTTTTTTCAATTTTACTCCCGTTGGATATATATTCTACCCACACACATTTGAAACTCTCCTGGGGTACCCTCACACATATTATTCCCTCATTTAGTGGATATTTTCACAAAAAAGTGAAATTTTCAAAAATCCAGAAAATTGGCTGAAAACGACTAAATGTCAAGGACTCATTGGGCGTATTGCTCTGGAACTGAAATCGGAACGCTCACTGACATTTCCCCTATCTGAAAGTCTGATAAACGCCGGAAAAATGACTAAGTAAAAAAAAATTTTTTTTCAACTTTTTTCAATTTTACTCCCGTCGGATATATATTCTACCCACACACATTTGAAACTCTCCTGGGGTACCCTCACACATATTATTCCCTCATTTAGTGGATATTTTCACAAAAAAGTGAAATTTTCAAAAATCCAGAAAATTGGCTGAAAACGACTAAATGTCAAGGACTCATTGGGCGTATTGCTCTGGAACTGAAATCGGAACGCTCACTGACATTTCCCCTATCTGAAAGTCTGATCAACGCCAGAAAAATGACTAAGTCCAAAAAAAATTTTTTTTCAACTCTTTTCAATTTTACCCCCGTTGGATATATATTCTACCCACACACGTTTGGAACTATTCTGGGGTACCCTCACCCTTATTATTCCCTCATTTAGTGGATATTTTCACAAAAAAGTGAAATTTTCAAAAATCCAGAAAATTGGCTGAAAACGACTAAATATAAAAGACTCATTGTGTGAATTGCTCTGGAACTGAAACTGGAACGCTTACTGACATTTGCCCTATCTGAAAGTCTGATAAACGCCAGAAAAATGACTAAGTCCAAAAAAAAATGTTTTCAGCTTTTTTCAATTTTACCCCCGTGGGATATATATTCTTCCCACACACATTTGGAACTCACCTGGGGTACCCTCACACATATTATTCCCTCATTTAGTGGATATTTTCACAAAAAAGTGACATTTTCAAAAATCCAGAAAATTGGCTGAAAACGACTAAATAACAAGGACTCATTGGGCGAATCGCTCTGGAACTGAAATCGTAATGGTCACAGACATTTGCCCTATCTGAAAGTCTGATAAATGTCGGAAAAATGACTAAGTCCAAAAAAAAATTTTTTTCCAACTTTTTTCAATTTTAAACCCGTCTGATATATATTCTACCCACACACATTTGGAACTCTCCTGGGGTACCCTCACACATATTATGCCCTCATTTAGTGGATATTTTCACAAAAAAAGTGAAATTTTCAAAAATCCAGAAAATTGGCTGAAAACAACTAAATATCAAGGACTCATTGGGCGAATCACTCTGGAACTGAAATCGGAATGCTCACTGACATTTCCCCTATCTGAAAGTCTGATAAACGCCGGAAAAATGACTAAGTCCCAAAAAAAAATTTTTCAGCATTTTTCAATTTTACCCCCGTGGGATATATATTCTACTCAAACACATTTGGAACTCTCCTGGGTACCCTCACACATATTATTCCCTCATTTAGTGGATATTTTCACAAAAAAGTGAAATTTTCAAAAATCCAGAAAATTGGCTGAAAACGACTAAATGTCAAGGACTCATTGGGCGTATTGCTCTGGAACTGAAATCGGAACGCTCACTGACATTTCCCCTATCTGAAAGTCTGATCAACGCCAGAAAAATGACTAAGTCCAAAAAAAATTTTTTTTCAACTTTTTTCAATTTTACCCCCGTTGGATATATATTCTACCCACACACATTTGGAACTCTTCTGGGGTACCCTCACCCTTATTATTCCCTCATTTAGTGGATATTTTCACAAAAAAGTGAAATTTTCAAAAATCCAGAAAATTGGCTGAAAACGACTAAATATCAAGGACTCATTGGGCGAATGACTCTGGAGCTGAAATCGGAATGCTCACTGACATTTCTCGTATTTGAAAGTCTGATAAACGCCGGAAAAATGACTAAGTCCAAAAAAAAATTTTTTTCAACTTTTTTCAATTTTTCCCCCGTGGGATACATATTCTTCCCACACACATTTGGTACTCTCCTGCGGTACCCTCACACATATTATTCCCTCATTTAGTGGATATTTTCACAAAAAAGTGAAATTTTCAAAAATCCAGAAAATTGGCTGAAAACGAATAAATATCAAGGACTCATTGGGCGAATCGCTCTGGAGCTGAAATCGGAACGCTCACTGACATTTTTCGTATCTGAAAGTCTGATAAACGCCGGAAAAATGACTAAGTCCAAAAAAATTTTTTTTCAACTTTTTTCCATTTTACTCCCGTCGGATATATATTCTACCCACACACATTTGGAACTCTCCTGGGGTACCCTCACACATATTATTCCCTCATTTAGTGGATATTTTCACAAAAAAGTGAAATTTTCAAAAATCCAGTAAATTGGCTGAAAACGACTAAATATCAAGGACTCATTGGGCGAATCGCTCTGAAGCTGAAATCGGAACGCTCACTGACATTTCCCCTATCTGAAAGTCTGATAAACGCCGGAAAAATGAGTAAGTCCAAAAAAATTTTTTTTTCAACTTTTTTCAATTTTACCCCCGTCGGATATATATTCTACCCACACACATTTGGAACTCTTCTGGGGTACCCTCACACTTATTATTCCCTCATTTAGTGGATATTTTCACAAAAAAGTGAAATTTTCAAAAATCCAGAAAATTGGCTGAAAACAACTAAATATCAAGGACTCATTGGGCGAATCGCTTTGGAACTGAAATCGGAACGCTCACTGACATTTCCCCTATCTGAAAGTCTGATCAACGCCAGAAAAATGACTAAGTCCAAAAAAAAATTTTTTTCAACTTTTTTCAATTTTACCCCCGTGGGATATATATTCTACCCACACACATTTGGAACTCTCCTGGGTTACCCTCACACATATTATTCCCTCATTTAGTGGATATTTTCACAAAAAAGTGAAATTTTCAAAAATCCAGAAAATTGGCTGAAAATGACTAAATATCAAGGACTCATTGGGCGAATCGCTCTGGAGCTGAAATCGGAAAGCTCACTGACATTTCTCGTATCTGAAAGTCTGATAAACACCGGAAAAATGACTAAGTCCAAAAAAAAATTTTTTCAGCTTTTTTCAATTTTACCCCCGTGGGATATATATTCTACCCAAACACATTTGGAACTCTCCTGGGGTACCCTCACACATATTATTCCCTCATTTAGTGGATATTTTCACAAAAAAGTGAAATTTTCAAAAATCCAGAAAATTGGCTGAAAACGACTACATATCAAGGACTCATTGGGCGTATCGCTCTGGAACTGAAATCGGAATGCTCACTGACATTTTCCCTATCTGAAAGTCTGATAAACGCCGGAAAAATGACTAAGTCAAAAAAAAATTTTTTTCAACTTTTTTCAATTTTACCCCCGTCGGATATATATTCTACCCACGCACATTTGAAACTCTCCTGGGGTACCCTCACACATATTATTCAATCATTTAGTGGATATTTTCACAAAAAAGTGAAATTTTCAAAAATCCAGTAAATTGGCTGAAAACGACTAAATATCCAGGACTCATTGGGCGAATCGCTCTGGAGCTGAAATCGGAACGCTCACTGACATTTCTCGTATCTGAAAGTCTGATAAACACCGGAAAAATGACTAAGTCCAAAAAAAATTTTTTCAGCTTTTTTCAATTTTACCCCCGTGGGATATATATTCTACCCAAACACATTTGGAACTCTCCTGGGGTACCCTCACACATATTATTCCCTCATTTAGTGGATATTTTCACAAAAAAGTGAAATTTTCAAAAATCCAGAAAATTGGCTGAAAACGACTAAATATCAAAGACTCATTGGGCGAATCGCTCTGGAACTGAAATCGGAATGCTCACTGACATTTCCCCTATCTGAAAGTCTGATAAACGCCGGAAAAATGACTAAGTCAAAAAAAAATTTTTTTCAACTTTTTTCAATTTTACCCCCGTCGGATATATATTCTACCCACACACATTTGAAACTCTCCTGGGGTACCCTCACACATATTATTCCCTCATTTAGTGGATATTTTCACAAAAAAGTGAAATTTTCAAAAATCCAGTAAATTGGCAGAAAACGACTAAATATCAAGGAATCATTGGGCGAATCGCTCTGGAGCTGAAATCGGAACGCTCACTGACATTTCTCGCATCTGAAAGTCTGATAAACGCCGGAAAAATGACTAAGTCCAAAAAAAATTTTTTTTCAACTTTTTTCAATTTTACCCCCGTCGGATATATATTCTTCCCACACACATTTGGTACTCTCCTGGGTTACCCTCACACATATTATTCCCTCATTTAGTGGATATTTTCAGAAAAAAGTGAAATTTTCAAAAATCCAGAAAATTGGCTGAAAATGACTAAATACCAAGGACTCATTGGGCGTGTCGCTCTGGAACTGAAATCGGAACGCTCACTGACATTTCCCCTATCTGAAAGTCTGATCAACGCCAGAAAAATGACTAAGTCCAAAAAAAAATTTTTTTCAACTTTTTTCAATTTTACCCCCGTCGGATATATATTCTACCCACACACATTTGGAACTCTTCTGGGGTACCCTCACACTTATTATTCCCTCATTTAGTGGATATTTTCACAAAAAAGTGAAATTTTCAAAAATCTAGAAAATTGGCTGAAAACAACTAAATATCAAGGACTCATTGGGCGAATCGCTCTGGAACTGAAATCGGAACGCTCACTGACATTTCCCCTATCTGAAAGTCTGATAAACGCCAGAAAAATGACTAAGTCCAAAAAAAAATTTTTTTCAACTTTTTTCAATTTTACCCCCGTGGGTTATATATTCTACCCACACACATTTGGAACTAACCTGGGTTACCCTCACACATATTATTCCCTCATTTAGTGGATATTTTCACAAAAAAGTGAAATTTTCAAAAATCCAGAAAATTGGCTGAAAATGACTAAATATCAAGGACTCATTGGGCGAATCGCTCTGGAGCTGAAATCGGAACGCTCACTGATATTTCTCGTATCTGAAAGTCTGATAAACACCGGAAAAATGACTAAGTCCAAAAAAAAATTTTTTCAGCTTTTTTCAATTTTACCCCCGTGGGATATATATTCTACCCAAACACATTTGGAACTCTCCTGGGGTACCCTCACACATATTATTCCCTCATTTAGTGAATATTTTCACAAAAAAGTGAAATTTTCAAAAATCCAGAAAATTGGCTGAAAACGACTAAATATCAAGGACTCATTGGGCGAATCGCTCTGGAACTGAAATCGGAACGCTCACTGACATTTCCCCTATCTGAAAGTCTGATAAACGCCGGAAAAATGACTAAGTCCAAAAAAAAATTTTTTTCAACTTTTTTCAATTTTACCCCCGTGGGATATATATTCTTCCAATACACATTTAGAACTCTCCTGGGGTACCCTCAAACATATTATTCCCTCATTTAGTGAATATTTTCACAAAATTGAAATTTTCAAAAATCCAGAAAATTGGCTGAAAACAACTAAATATCAAGGACTCATTGTGCGAATCGCTCTGGAGCTGAAATCGGAATGCTCACTGACATTTCTCGTATCTGAGAGTCTGATAAACACCGGAAAAATGACTAAGTCGAAAAAAAAATTTTTTCAGCTTTTTTCAATTTTACCCCCGTGGGATATATATTCTACCCAAACACATTTGGAACTCTCCTGGGGTACCCTCACACATATTATTCCCTCATTTAGTGGATATTTTCACAAAAAAGTGAAATTTTCAAAAATCCAGAAAATTGGCTGAAAACGACTAAATATCAAGGACTCATTGGGCGTATCGCTCTGGAACTGAAATCGGAACGCTCACTGACATTTCCCCTATCTGAAAGTCTGATAAACGCCGGAAAAATGACTAAGTCAAAAAAAAATTTTTTTCAACTTTTTTCAATTTTACCCCCGTCGGATATATATTCTACCCACACACATTTGAAACTCTCCTAGGGTACCCTCACACATATTATTCCCTCATTTAGTGGATATTTTCACAAAAAAGTGAAATTTTCAAAAATCCAGTAAATTGGCAGAAAACGACTAAATATCAAGGACTCATTGGGCGATTCGCTCTGGAGCTGAAATCGGAACGCTCACTGACATTTCTCGCATCTGAAAGTCTGATAAACGCCGGAAAAATGACTAAGTCCAAAAAAAATTTTTTTTCAACTTTTTTCAATTTTACCCCCGTCGGATATATATTCTTCCCACACACATTTGGTACTCTCCTGGGTTACCCTCACACATATTATTCCCTCATTTAGTGGATATTTTCACAAAAAAGTGAAATTTTCAAAAATCCAGAAAATTGGCTGAAAATGACTAAATACCAAGGACTCATTGGGCGTGTCGCTCTGGAACTGAAATCGGAACGCTCACTGACATTTCCCCTATCTGAAAGTCTGATCAACGCCAGAAAAATGACTAAGTCCAAAAAAAATTTTTTTTCAACTTTTTTCAATTTTACCCCCGTCGGATATATATTCTACCCACACACATTTGGAACTCTTCTGGGGTACCCTCACACTTATTATTCCCTCATTTAGTGGATATTTTCACAAAAAAGTGAAATTTTCAAAAATCTAGAAAATTGGCTGAAAACAACTAAATATCAAGGACTCATTGGGCGTATCGCTCTGGAACTGAAATCGGAACGCTCACTGACATTTCCCCTATCTGAAAGTCTGATCAACGCCAGAAAAATGACTAAGTCCAAAAAAAATTTTTTTTCAACTTTTTTCAATTTTACCCCCATGGGATATATATTCTTCCCACACACATTTGGTACTCTCATGGGGTACCCTCACACATATTATTCCCTCATTTAGTGAATATTTTCACAAAATTGAAATTTTCAAAAATCCAGAAAATTGGCTGAAAACAACTAAATATCAAGGACTCATTGTGCGAATCGCTCTGGAGCTGAAATCGGAATGCTCACTGACATTTCTCGTATCTGAGAGTCTGATAAGCACCGGAAAAATGACTAAGTCCAAAAAAAAATTTTTTCAGCTTTTTTCAATTTTACCCCCGTGGGATATATATTCTACCCAAACACATTTGGTACTCTCCTGGGTTACCCTCACACATATTATTCCCTCATTTAGTGGATATTTTCACAAAAAAGTGAAATTTTCAAAAATCCAGAAAATTGGCTGAAAACGACTAAATATCAAGGACTCATTGGGCGAATCGCTCTGGAACTGAAATCGGAACGCTCACTGACATTTGCCCTATCTGAAAGTCTGATAAATGCCGGAAAAATGAATAAGTCACAAAAAAAAATTTTTTCAACTTTTTTCAATTTTACCCCCGTGGGATATATATTCTACCCACACAAATTTGGAACTCTCCTTCGGTACCCTCACACATATTATTCCCTCATTTAGTGGATATTTTCACAAAAAAGTGAAATTTTCAAAAATCCAGAAAATTGGCTGAAAACGACTAAATATCAAGGACTCATTGGGCGAATTGCTCTGGAACTGAAATCAGAATGCTCACTGACATTTCCCCTATCTGAAAGTCTGATAAACGCTGGAAAAATGACTAAGTCCAAAAAAAAATTTTTTACAACTTTTTTCAATTTTACCCCCGTGGGATATATATTCTTCCCACACACATTTAGAACTCTCCTGGGGTAACCTCACACATATTATTCCTTCATTTAGTGGATATTTTCACAAAAAAGTGAAATTTTCAAAAATCCAGAAAATTGGCTGAAAACGACTAAATATCAAGGAATCATTGGGCGAATCACTCTGGAGCTGAAATCGGAACGCTCACTGACATTTCTCGTATCTGAAAGTCTGATAAACGCCGGAAAAATGACTAAGTCCAAAAAAAATTTTTTTCAACTTTTTTCAATTTTACCCCCGTGGGATATATATTCTTCCCACACACATTTGGTACTCTCATGGGGTACCCTCACACATATTATTCCCTTATTTAGTGAATATTTTCACAAAAAAGTGAAATTTTCAAAAATCCAGAAAATTGGCTGAAAACAACTAAATATCAAGGACTCATTGGGCGAATCGCTCTGGAGCTGAAATCGCAATGCTCACTGACATTTCCCCTATCTGAAAGTCTGATAAACGCCGGAAAAATGACTAAGTCCAAAAAAAAATTTTTTTTAACATTTTTCAATTTTACCCCCGTGGGATATATAATCTTCCCACACACATTTGGTACTCTCCTGCGGTACCCTCACACATATTATTCCCTCATTTAGTGGATATTTTCACAAAAAAGTGAAATTTTCAAAAATCCAGAAAATTGGCTGAAAACGACTAAATATCAAGGACTCATTGGGCGAATCGCTCTGGAACTGAAATCGGAACGCTCACTGACATTTCCCCTATCTGAAAGTCTGATCAACGCCAGAAAAATGACTAAGTCCAAAAAAAAATTTTTTTCAACTTTTTTCAATTTTACCCCCGTGGGATATATATTCTACCCACACACATTTGGAACTCTCCTGGGTTACCCTCACACATATTATTCCCTCATTTAGTGGATATTTTCACAAAAAAGTGAAATTTTCAAAAATCCAGAAAATTGGCTGAAAATGACTAAATATCAAGGACTCATTGGGCGTATCGCTCTGGAACTGAAATCGGAATGCTCACTGACATTTTCCCTATCTGAAAGTCTGATAAACGCCGGAAAAATGACTAAGTCCAAAAAAAATTTTTTTCAACTTTTTTCAATTTTACCCCCGTCGGATATATATTCTACCCACACACATTTGAAACTCTCCTGGGGTACCCTCACACATATTATTCAATCATTTAGTGGATATTTTCACAAAAAAGTGAAATTTTCAAAAATCCAGTAAATTGGCTGAAAACGACTAAATATCAAGGACTCATTGGGCGAATCGCTCTGGAGCTCAAATCGGAACGCTCACTGACATTTCTCGCATCTGAAAGTCTGATAAATGCCGGAAAAATGACTAAGTCCAAAAAAAATTTTTTTTCAACTTTTTTCAATTTTACCCCCGTCGGATATATAATCTTCCCACACACATTTGGTACTCTCCTGCGGTACCCTCACACATATTATTCCCTCATTTAGTGGATATTTTCACAAAAAAGTGAAATTTTCAAAAATCCAGAAAATTGGCTGAAAACGACTAAATATCAAGGACTCATTGGGCGAATCGCTCTGGAACTGAAATCGGAACGCTCACTGACATTTCCCCTATCTGAAAGTCTGATCAACGCCAGAAAAATGACTAAGTCCAAAAAAAAATTTTTTTCAACTTTTTTCAATTTTACCCCCGTGGGATATATATTCTACCCACACACATTTGGAACTCTCCTGGGTTACCCTCACACATATTATTCCCTCATTTAGTGGATATTTTCACAAAAAAGTGAAATTTTCAAAAATCCAGAAAATTGGCTGAAAATGACTAAATATCAAGGACTCATTGGGCGTATCGCTCTGGAACTGAAATCGGAATGCTCACTGACATTTTCCCTATCTGAAAGTCTGATAAACGCCGGAAAAATGACTAAGTCCAAAAAAAATTTTTTTCAACTTTTTTCAATTTTACCCCCGTCGGATATATATTCTACCCACACACATTTGAAACTCTCCTGGGGTACCCTCACACATATTATTCAATCATTTAGTGGATATTTTCACAAAAAAGTGAAATTTTCAAAAATCCAGTAAATTGGCTGAAAACGACTAAATATCAAGGACTCATTGGGCGAATCGCTCTGGAGCTCAAATCGGAACGCTCACTGACATTTCTCGCATCTGAAAGTCTGATAAACGCCGGAAAAATGACTAAGTCCAAAAAAAATTTTTTTTCAACTTTTTTCAATTTTACCCCCGTCGGATATATATTCTTCCCACACACATTTGGTACTCTCCTGGGTTACCCTCACACATATTATTCCCTCATTTAGTGGATATTTTCACAAAAAAGTGAAATTTTCAAAAATCCAGAAAATTGGCTGAAAATGACTAAATATCAAGGACTCATTGGGCGAATTGCTCTGGAGCTGAAATCGGAAAGCTCACTGACATTTCTCGTATCTGAAAGTCTGATAAACACCGGAAAAATGACTAAGTCCAAAAAAAAATATTTTTTCAGCTTTTTTCAATTTTACCCCTGTGGGATATATATTCTACCCAAACACATTTGGAACTCTCCTGGGGTACCCTCACACATATTATTCCCTCATTTAGTGGATATTTTCACAAAAAAGTGAAATTTTCAAAAATCCAGAAAATTGGCTGAAAACAACTAAATATCAAGGACTCATTGGGCGAATCACTCTGGAACTGAAATCGGAATGCTCACTGACATTTCCCCTCTCTGAAAGTCTGATAAACGCCAGAAAAATGACTAAGTCCAAAAAAAAATTTTTTTCAACTTTTTTCAATTTTACCCCCGTGGGATATATATTCTACCCACACACATTTGGAACTCTCCTGGGTTACCCTCACACATATTATTCCCTCATTTAGTGGATATTTTCACAAAAAAGTGAAATTTTCAAAAATCCAGAAAATTGGCTGAAAACGACTAAATATCAAGGACTCATTGGGCGAATCGCTCTGGAACTGAAATCGGAATGCTCACTGACATTTCCCCTATCTGAAAGTCTGATAAACGCCGGAAAAATGTCTAAGTCCAAAAAAAATTTTTTTTCAACTTTTTTCAATTTTACCCCCGTCGGATATATATTCTTCCCACACACATTTGGTACTCTCCTGGGTTACCCTCACACATATTATTCCCTCATTTAGTGGATATTTTCACAAAAAAGTGAAATTTTCAAAAATCCAGAAAATTGGCTGAAAATGACTAAATACCAAGGACTCATTGGGCGTGTCGCTCTGGAACTGAAATCGGAACGCTCACTGACATTTCCCCTATCTGAAAGTCTGATCAACGCCAGAAAAATGACTAAGTCCAAAAAAAATTTTTTTTCAACTTTTTTCAATTTTACCCCCGTCGGATATATATTCTTCCCACACACATTTGGTACTCTCCTGGGGTTACCCTCACACATATTATTCCCTCATTTAGTGGATATTTTCACAAAAAAGTGAAATTTTCAAAAATCCAGAAAATTGGCTGAAAACAACTAAATATCAAGGACTCATTGGGCGAATCACTCTGGAACTGAAATCGGAACGCTCACTGACATTTCCCCTATCTGAAAGTCTGATCAACGCCAGAAAAATGACTAAGTCCAAAAAAAATTTTTTTTAAACTTTTTTCAATTTTACCCCCATGGGATATATATTCTTCCCACACACATTTAGAACTCTCCTGGGGTACCCTCACACATATTATTCCCTCATTTAGTGAATATTTTCACAAAAAAGTGAAATTTTCAAAAATCCAGAAAATTGGCTGAAAACGACTAAATATCAAGGACTCATTGGGCGTATCGCTCTGGAACTGAAATCGGAACGCTCACTGACATTTCCCCTATCTGAAAGTCTGATAAACGCCGGAAAAATGACTAAGTCCAAAAAAATTTTTTTTTCAACTTTTTTCAATTTTACCCCCGTGGGATATATATTCTTCCCATACACATTTAGAACTCTCCTGGGGTACCCTCAAACATATTATTCCCTCATTTAGTGAATATTTTCACAAAATTGAAATTTTCAAAAATCCAGAAAATTGGCTGAAAACAACTAAATATCAAGGACTCATTGGGCGAATCGCTCTGGAACTGAAATTGGAACGGTCACTGACATTTCCCCTATCTGAAAGTCTGATAAACGCCAGAAAAATGACGAAGTCCAAAAAAAAATTTTTTTCAACTTTTTTCAATTTTACCCCCGTGGGATATATATTCTACCCACACACATTTGGAACTCTCCTGGGTTACCCTCACACATATTATTCCCTCATTTAGTGGATATTTTCACAAAAAAGTGAAATTTTCAAAAATCCAGAAAATTGGCTGAAAACGACTAAATATCAAGGTCTCATTGGGCGTATCGCTCTGGAACTGAAATCGGAACGCTCACTGACATTTCCCCTATCTGAAAGTCTGATCAACGCCAGAAAAATGACTAAGTCCAAAAAAAATTTTTTTTCAACTTTTTTCAATTTTACCCCCATGGGATATATATTCTTCCCACACACATTTGGTACTCTCATGGGGTACCCTCACACATATTATTCCCTTATTTAGTGAATATTTTCACAAAAAAGTGAAATTTTCAAAAATCCAGAAAATTGGCTGAAAACGACTAAATATCAAGGACTCATTGGGCGAATCGATCTGGAACTGAAATCGGAACACTCACTGACATTTGCCCTATCTGAAAGTCTGATAAACGCCGGAAAAATGACTAAGTCCAAAAAAAAAATTTTTTCAACTTTTTTCAATTTTACCCCCGTGGGATATATATTCTTCCCACACACATTTAGAACTCTCCTGGGGTAACCTCACACATATTATTCCCTCATTTAGTGGATATTTTCACAAAAAAGTGACATTTTCAAAAATCCAGAAAATTGGCTGAAAACGACTAAATATCAAGGACTCATTGGGCGAATCGCTCTGGAACTGAAATCGGAACGCTCACTGACATTTGCCCTATCTGAAAGTCTGATAAATGCCGGAAAAATGAATAAGTCACAAAAAAAAATTTTTTTCAACTTTTTTCAATTTTACCCCCGTGGGATATATATTCTACCCACACAAATTTGGAACTCTCCTTCGGTACCCTCACACATATTATTCCCTCATTTAGTGGATATTTTCACAAAAAAGTGAAATTTTCAAAAATCCAGAAAATTGGCTGAAAACGACTAAATATCAAGGACTCATTGGGCGAATTGCTCTGGAACTGAAATCAGAATGCTCACTGACATTTCCCCTATCTGAAAGTCTGATAAACGCCGGAAAAATGATTAAGTCCAAAAAAAAATTTTTTACAACTTTTTTCAATTTTACCCCCGTGGGATATATATTCTTCCCACACACATTTAGAACTCTCCTGGGGTAACCTCACACATATTATTCCCTCATTTAGTGGATATTTTCACAAAAAAGTGAAATTTTCAAAAATTCAGAAAATTGGCTGAAAACGACTAAATATCAAGGACTCATTGGGCGAATCGCTCTGGAACTGAAATCGGAACGCTCACTGACATTTGCCCTATCTGAAAGTCTGATAAACGCCGGAAAAATGAATAAGTCACAAAAAAATTTTTTTTCAACTTTTTTCAATTTTACCCCCGTGGGATATATATTCTACCCACACAAATTTGGAACTCTCCTTCGGTACCCTCACACATATTATTCCCTCATTTAGTGGATATTTTCACAAAAAAGTGAAATTTTCAAAAATCCAGAAAATTGGCTGAAAACGACTAAATATCAAGGAATCATTGGGCGAATCACTCTGGAGCTGAAATCGGAACGCTCACTGACATTTCTCGTATCTGAAAGTCTGATAAACGCCGGAAAAATGACTAAGTCCAAAAAAAAATTTTTTTCAACTTTTTTCAATTTTACCCCCGTGGGATATATATTCTTCCCACACACATTTGATACTCTCCTGCGGTACCCTCACACATATTATTCCCTCATTTAGTGGATATTTTCACAAAAAAGTGAAATTTTCAAAAATCCAGAAAATTGGCTGAAAACGACTAAATATCAAGGACTCATTGGGCGTATCGCTCTGGAACTGAAATCGGAACGCTCACTGACATTTCCCCTATCTGAAAGTCTGATCAACGCCAGAAAAATGACTAAGTCCAAAAAAAATTTTTTTTCAACTTTTTTCAATTTTACCCCCATGGGATATATATTCTTCCCACACACATTTGGTACTCTCATGGGGTACCCTCACACATATTATTCCCTTATTTAGTGAATATTTTCACAAAAAAGTGAAATTTTCAAAAATCCAGAAAATTGGCTGAAAACGACTAAATATCAAGGACTCGTTGGGCGAATCGATCTGGAACTGAAATCGGAACACTCACTGACATTTGCCCTATCTGAAAGTCTGATAAACGCCGGAAAAATGACTAAGTCCAAAAAAAAAATTTTTTCAACTTTTTTCAATTTTACCCCCGTGGGATATATATTCTTCCCACACACATTTAGAACTCTCCTGGGGTAACCTCACACATATTATTCCCTCATTTAGTGGATATTTTCACAAAAAAGTGACATTTTCAAAAATCCAGAAAATTGGCTGAAAACGACTAAATATCAAGGACTCATTGGGCGAATTGTTCTGGAACTGAAATCAGAATGCTCACTGACATTTCCCCTATCTGAAAGTCTGATAAACGCCGGAAAAATGACTAAGTCCAAAAAAAAATTTTTTACAACTTTTTTCAATTTTACCCCCGTGGGATATATATTCTTCCCACACACATTTAGAACTCTCCTGGGGTAACCTCACACATATTATTCCCTCATTTAGTGGATATTTTCACAAAAAAGTGAAATTTTCAAAAATTCAGAAAATTGGCTGAAAACGACTAAATATCAAGGACTCATTGGGCGAATCGCTCTGGAACTGAAATCGGAACGCTCACTGACATTTGCCCTATCTGAAAGTCTGATAAACGCCGGAAAAATGAATAAGTCACAAAAAAAATTTTTTTCAACTTTTTTCAATTTTACCCCCGTGGGATATATATTCTACCCACACAAATTTGGAACTCTCCTTCGGTACCCTCACACATATTATTCCCTCATTTAGTGGATATTTTCACAAAAAAGTGAAATTTTCAAAAATCCAGAAAATTGGCTGAAAACGACTAAATATCAAGGAATCATTGGGCGAATCACTCTGGAGCTGAAATCGGAACGCTCACTGACATTTCTCGTATCTGAAAGTCTGATAAACGCCGGAAAAATGACTAAGTCCAAAAAAAAATTTTTTTCAACTTTTTTCAATTTTACCCCCGTGGGATATATATTCTTCCCACACACATTTGATACTCTCCTGCGGTACCCTCACACATATTATTCCCTCATTTAGTGGATATTTTCACAAAAAAGTGAAATTTTCAAAAATCCAGAAAATTGGCTGAAAACGACTAAATATCAAGGACTCATTGGGCGTATCGCTCTGGAACTGAAATCGGAACGCTCACTGACATTTCCCCTATCTGAAAGTCTGATCAACGCCAGAAAAATGACTAAGTCCAAAAAAAAATTTTTTTCAACTTTTTTCAATTTTACCCCCATGGGATATATATTCTTTCCACACACATTTGGTACTCTCATGGGGTACCCTCACACATATTATTCCCTCATTTAGTGGATATTTTCACAAAAAAGTGAAATTTTCAAAAATCCAGAAAATTGGCTGAAAACGACTAAATATCAAAGACTCATTGGGCGAATTGCTCTGGAGCTAAAATCGGAACGCTCACTGACATTTCTCGTATGTGAAAGTCTGATAAACGCCAGAAAAATGACTAAGTCCAAAAAAAAATTTTTTCAGCTTTTTTCAATTTTACCCCCGTGGGATATATATTCTACCCACACACATTTGGAACTCTCCTGGGGTAACCTCACACATATTATTCCCTCATTTATTGGATATTTTCACAAAAAAGTGAAATTTTCAAAAATCCAGAAAATTGGCTGAAAGCGACTAAATATCAAGGACTCATTGGGCGAATCGATTTGGAACTGAAATCGGAACGCTCACTGACATTTGCCCTATCTGAAAGTCTGATAAACGCCGGAAAAATGACGAAGTCCAAAAAAAAATTTTTTTCAACTTTTTTCAATTTTACCCCCGTGGGATATATATTCTACCCACACAAATTTGGAACTCTCCTTCGGTACCCTCACACATATTATTCCCTCATTTAGTGGATATTTTCACAAAAAAGTGAAATTTTCAAAAATCCAGAAAATTGGCTGAAAGCGACTAAATATCAAGGACTCATTGGGCGAATCGATCTGGAACTGAAATCGGAACGCTCACTGACATTTGCCCTATCTGAAAGTCTGATAAACGCCGGAAAAATGACGAAGTCCAAAAAAAAATTTTTTTCAACTTTTTTCAATTTTACCCCCGTGGGATATATATTCTTCCGACACACATTTAGAACTCTCCTGGGGTACCCTCACACATATTATTCCCTCATTTAGTGGATATTTTCACAAAGAAGTGAAATTTTCAAATATCCAGAAAATTGGCTGAAAACGACTAAATAACAAGGACTCATAGGGCGAATCGCTCTGGAACTGAAATCGGAACGCTCACTGACATTTGCCCTATCTGAAAGTCTGATAAACGCCGGAAAAATGAATAAGTCAAAAAAAAATTTTTTCAACTTTTTTCAATTTTACCCCCGTGGGATATATATTCTTCCCACACACATTTAGAACTCTCCTGGGGTAACCTCACACATAATATTCCCTCATTTAGTGGATATTTTCACAAAAAAGTGAAATTTTCAAAAATCCAGAAAATTGGCTGAAAACGACTAAATATCAAGGACTCATTGGGCGAATCGCTCTGGAACTGAAATCGGAACGCTCACTGACATTTGCCCTATCTGAAAGTCTGATAAACGCCGGAAAAATGAATGTCACAAAAAAAAATTTTTTCAACTTTTTTCAATTTTACACCCGTGGGATATATATTCTACCCACACAAATTTGGAACTCTCCTGGGGTACCCTCATACATATTATTCCCTCATTTAGTGGATATTTTCACAAAAAAGTGAAATTTTCAAATATCCAGAAAATTGGCTGAAAACGACTAAATAACAAGGACTCATTGGGCGAATCGCTCTGGAACTGAAATCGGAATGCTCACTGACATTTCCCCTATCTGAAAGTCTGATAAACGCCGGAAAAATTAATAAGTCACAAAAAAAATTTTTTTCAACTTTTTTCAATTTTACCCCCGTGGGATATATATTCTACCCACACAAATTTGGAACTCTCCTTCGGTACCCTCACACATATTATTCCCTCATTTAGTGGATATTTTCACAAAAAAGTGAAATTTTCAAAAATCCAGAAAATTGGCTGAAAACGACTAAATGTCAAGCACTCATTGGGTGAATCGATCTGGAACTGAAATCGGAATGCTCACTGACATTTGCCCTATCTGAAAGTCTGATAAACGCCGGAAAAATGACTAAGTCCAAAAAAAAAATTTTTCCAACTTTTTTCAATTTTACCCCCGTGGGATATATATTCTTCCCACACACATTTAGAACTTTCCTGGGGTAACCTCACACATATTATTCCCTCATTTAGTGGATATTTTCACAAAAAAGTGAAATTTTCAAAAATCCAGAAAATTGGCTGAAAACAACTAAATAACAAGGACTCATTGGGCGAATCGCTCTGGAACTGAAATCGGAACGCTCACTGACATTTCCCCTATCTGAAAGTCTGATAAACGCCAGAAAATGACTAAGTCCAAAAAAAAATATTTTTAGACTTTTTTCAATTTTACCCCCGTGGGATATATATTCTACCCACACACATTTGGAACTCTCCTGGGGTACCCTCATACATATTATTCCCTCATTTAGTGGATATTTTCACAAAAAAGTGAAATTTTCAAAAATCCAGAAAATTGGCTGAAAACGACTAAATATCAAAGACTCATTGGGCGAATCGCTCTGGAACTGAAATCGGAATGCTCACTGACATTTGCCCTATCTGAAAGTCTGATAAACGCCGGAAAAATGACTAAGTAAAAAAAAAAAATTTTTCCAACTTTTTTCAATTTTACCCCCGTGGGATATATATTCTTCCCACACACATTTGATACTCTCCTGCGGTACCCTCACACATATTATTCCCTCATTTAGTGGATATTTTCACAAAAAAGTGAAATTTTCAAAAATCCAGAAAATTGGCTGAAAACGACTAAATATCAAGGACTCATTGGGCGTATCGCTCTGGAACTGAAATCGGAACGCTCACTGACATTTCTCGTATGTGAAAGTCTGATAAACGCCGGAAAAATGACTAAGTCCAAAAAAAAATTTTTTTCAACTTTTTTCAATTTTACCCCCGTGGGATATATATTCTTCCCACACACATTTGATACTCTCCTGCGGTACCCTCACACATATTATTCCCTCATTTAGTGGATATTTTCACAAAAAAGTGAAATTTTCAAAAATCCAGAAAATTGGCTGAAAACGACTAAATATCAAAGACTCATTGGGCGAATTGCTCTGGAGCTAAAATCGGAACGCTCACTGACATTTCTCGTATGTGAAAGTCTGATAAACGGCAGAAAAATGACTAAGTCCAAAAAAAAATTTTTTCAGCTTTTTTCAATTTTACCCCCGTGGGATATATATTCTACCCACACACATTTGGAACTCTCCTGGGGTACCCTCACACATATTATTCCCTCATTTAGTGGATATTTTCACAAAAAAGTGAAATTTTCAAAAATCCAGAAAATTGGCTGAAAACGACTAAATATCAAGGACTCATTGGGCGAATTGCTCTGGAACTGAAATCAGAATGCTCACTCACATTTCCCCTATCTGAAAGTCTGATAAACACCGGAAGAATGAATAAGTCCCAAAAAAAATTTTTTTCAACTTTTTTCAATTTTACCCCCGTGGGATATATATTCTACCCACACACATTTGGAACTCTCCTGGGGTAACCTCACACATATTATTCCCTCATTTATTGGATATTTTCACAAAAAAGTGAAATTTTCAAAAATCCAGAAAATTGGCTGAAAGCGACTAAATATCAAGGACTCATTGGGCGAATCGATTTGGAACTGAAATCGGAATGCTCACTGACATTTGCCCTATCTGAAAGTCTGATAAACGCCAGAAAAATGACTAAGTCCAAAAAAAAATTTTTTTCAACTTTTTTCAATTTTACCCCCGTGGGATATATATTCTTCCCACACACATTTAGAACTCTCCTGGGGTAACCTCACACATATTATTCCCTCATTTAGTGGATATTTTCACAAAAAAGTGAAATTTTCAAAAATCCAGAAAATTGGCTGAAAACGACTAAATATCAAGGACTCATTGGGCGAATCGCTCTGGAACTGAAATCGGAACGCTCACTGACATTTGCCCTATCTGAAAGTCTGATAAACGCCGGAAAAATGAATAAGTCACAAAAAAAATTTTTTTCAACTTTTTTCAATTTTACCCCCGTGGGATATATATTCTACCCACACAAATTTGGAACTCTCCTTCGGTACCCTCACACATATTATTCCCTCATTTAGTGGATATTTTCACAAAAAAGTGAAATTTTCAAAAATCCAGAAAATTGGCTGAAAGCGACTAAATATCAAGGACTCATTGGGCGAATCGATCTGGAACTGAAATCGGAACGCTCACTGACATTTGCCCTATCTGAAAGTCTGATAAACGCCGGAAAAATGACGAAGTCCAAAAAAAAATTTTTTTCAACTTTTTTCAATTTTACCCCCGTGGGATATATATTCTTCCGACACACATTTAGAACTCTCCTGGGGTACCCTCACACATATTATTCCCTCATTTAGTGGATATTTTCACAAAGAAGTGAAATTTTCAAATATCCAGAAAATTGGCTGAAAACGACTAAATAACAAGGACTCATAGGGCGAATAGCTCTGGAACTGAAATCGGAACGCTCACTGACATTTGCCCTATCTGAAAGTCTGATAAACGCCGGAAAAATGAATAAGTCACAAAAAAAATTTTTTCAACTTTTTTCAATTTTACCCCCGTGGGATATATATTCTTCCCACACACATTTAGAACTCTCCTGGGGTAACCTCACACATATTATTCCCTCATTTAGTGGATATTTTCACAAAAAAGTGAAATTTTCAAAAATCCAGAAAATTGGCTGAAAACGACTAAATATCAAGGACTCATTGGGCGAATCGCTCTGGAACTGAAATCGGAACGCTCACTGACATTTGCCCTATCTGAAAGTCTGATAAACGCCGGAAAAATGAATAAGTCACAAAAAAAAATTTTTTCAACTTTTTTCAATTTTACACCCGTGGGATATATATTCTACCCACACAAATTTGGAACTCTCCTGGGGTACCCTCATACATATTATTCCCTCATTTAGTGGATATTTTCACAAAAAAGTGAAATTTTCAAATATCCAGAAAATTGGCTGAAAACGACTAAATAACAAGGACTCATTGGGCGAATCGCTCTGGAACTGAAATCGGAATGCTCACTGACATTTCCCCTATCTGAAAGTCTGATAAACGCCGGAAAAATTAATAAGTCACAAAAAAAATTTTTTTCAACTTTTTTCAATTTTACCCCCGTGGGATATATATTCTACCCACACAAATTTGGAACTCTCCTTCGGTACCCTCACACATATTATTCCCTCATTTAGTGGATATTTTCACAAAAAAGTGAAATTTTCAAAAATCCAGAAAATTGGCTGAAAACGACTAAATGTCAAGCACTCATTGGGTGAATCGATCTGGAACTGAAATCGGAATGCTCACTGACATTTGCCCTATCTGAAAGTCTGATAAACGCCGGAAAAATGACTAAGTCCAAAAAAAAAATTTTTCCAACTTTTTTCAATTTTACCCCCGTGGGATATATATTCTTCCCACACACATTTAGAACTTTCCTGGGGTAACCTCACACATATTATTCCCTCATTTAGTGGATATTTTCACAAAAAAGTGAAATTTTCAAAAATCCAGAAAATTGGCTGAAAACAACTAAATAACAAGGACTCATTGGGCGAATCGCTCTGGAACTGAAATCGGAACGCTCACTGACATTTCCCCTATCTGAAAGTCTGATAAACGCCAGAAAATGACTAAGTCCAAAAAAAAATATTTTTAGACTTTTTTCAATTTTACCCCCGTGGGATATATATTCTACCCACACACATTTGGAACTCTCCTGGGGTACCCTCATACATATTATTCCCTCATTTAGTGGATATTTTCACAAAAAAGTGAAATTTTCAAAAATCCAGAAAATTGGCTGAAAACGACTAAATATCAAAGACTCATTGGGCGAATCGCTCTGGAACTGAAATCGGAATGCTCACTGACATTTGCCCTATCTGAAAGTCTGATAAACGCCGGAAAAATGACTAAGTAAAAAAAAAAAAATTTTCCAACTTTTTTCAATTTTACCCCCGTGGGATATATATTCTTCCCACACACATTTGATACTCTCCTGCGGTACCCTCACACATATTATTCCCTCATTTAGTGGATATTTTCACAAAAAAGTGAAATTTTCAAAAATCCAGAAAATTGGCTGAAAACGACTAAATATCAAGGACTCATTGGGCGTATCGCTCTGGAACTGAAATCGGAACGCTCACTGACATTTCTCGTATGTGAAAGTCTGATAAACGCCGGAAAAATGACTAAGTCCAAAAAAAAATTTTTTCAGCTTTTTTCAATTTTACCCCCGTGGGATATATATTCTACCCACACACATTTGGAACTCTCCTGGGGTACCCTCACACATATTATTCCCTCATTTAGTGGATATTTTCACAAAAAAGTGAAATTTTCAAAAATCCAGAAAATTGGCTGAAAACGACTAAATATCAAGGACTCATTGGGCGAATTGCTCTGGAACTGAAATCAGAATGCTCACTCACATTTCCCCTATCTGAAAGTCTGATAAACGCCGGAAAAATGAATAAGTCCCAAAAAAAATTTTTTTCAACTTTTTTCAATTTTACCCCCGTGGGATATATATTCTACCCACACACATTTGGAACTCTCCTGGGGTAACCTCACACATATTATTCCCTCATTTAGTGGATATTTTCACAAAAAAGTGAAATTTTCAAAAATCCAGAAAATTGGCTGAAAGCGACTAAATATCAAGGACTCATTGGGCGAATCGATTTGGAACTGAAATTGGAATGCTCACTGACATTTGCCCTATCTGAAAGTCTGATAAACGCCGGAAAAATGACTAAGTCCAAAAAAAAATTTTTTTCAACTTTTTTCAATTTTACCCCCGTGGGATATATATTCTTCCCACACACATTTAGAACTCTCCTGGGGTAACCTCACACATATTATTCCCTCATTTAGTGGATATTTTCACAAAAAAGTGAAATTTTCAAAAATCCAGAAAATTGGCTGAAAACGACTAAATATCAAGGACTCATTGGGCGAATCGATCTGGAACTGAAATCGGAACACTCACTGACATTTGCCCTATCTGAAAGTCTGATAAACGCCGGAAAAATGAATAAGTCACAAAAAAAATTTTTTTCAACTTTTTTCAATTTTACCCCCGTGGGATATATATTCTACCCACACAAATTTGGAACTCTCCTTCGGTACCCTCACACATATTATTCCCTCATTTAGTGGATATTTTCACAAAAAAGTGAAATTTTCAAAAATCCAGAAAATTGGCTGAAAGCGACTAAATATCAAGGACTCATTGGGCGAATCGATCTGGAACTGAAATCGGAACGCTCACTGACATTTGCCCTATCTGAAAGTCTGATAAACGCCGGAAAAATGACGAAGTCCAAAAAAAAATTTTTTTCAACTTTTTTCAATTTTACCCCCGTGGGATATATATTCTTCCGACACACATTTAGAACTCTCCTGGGGTACCCTCACACATATTATTCCCTCATTTAGTGGATATTTTCACAAAGAAGTGAAATTTTCAAATATCCAGAAAATTGGCTGAAAACGACTAAATAACAAGGACTCATAGGGCGAATCGCTCTGGAACTGAAATCGGAACGCTCACTGACATTTGCCCTATCTGAAAGTCTGATAAACGCCGGAAAAATGAATAAGTCACAAAAAAAATTTTTTCAACTTTTTTCAATTTTACCCCCGTGGGATATATATTCTTCCCACACACATTTAGAACTCTCCTGGGGTAACCTCACACATATTATTCCCTCATTTAGTGGATATTTTCACAAAAAAGTGAAATTTTCAAAAATCCAGAAAATTGGCTGAAAACGACTAAATATCAAGGACTCATTGGGCGAATCGCTCTGGAACTGAAATCGGAATGCTCACTGACATTTCCCCTATCTGAAAGTCTGATAAACGCCGGAAAAATTAATAAGTCACAAAAAAAATTTTTTTCAACTTTTTTCAATTTTACCCCCGTGGGATATATATTCTACCCACACAAATTTGGAACTCTCCTTCGGTACCCTCACACATATTATTCCCTCATTTAGTGGATATTTTCACAAAAAAGTGAAATTTTCAAAAATCCAGAAAATTGGCTGAAAACGACTAAATGTCAAGAACTCATTGGGTGAATCGATCTGGAACTGAAATCGGAATGCTCACTGACATTTGCCCTATCTGAAAGTCTGATAAACGCCGGAAAAATGACTAAGTCCAAAAAAAAATTTTTTTCAACTTTTTTCAATTTTACCCCCGTGGGATATATATTCTACCCACACACATTTGGAACTCTCCTGGGGTAACCTCACACATATTATTCCCTCATTTAGTGGATATTTTCACAAAAAAGTGAAATTTTCAAAAATCCAGAAAATTGGCTGAAAACGACTAAATATCAAGGACTCATTGGGCGAATCGATCTGGAACTGAAATCGGAACGCTCACTGACATTTGCCCTATCTGAAAGTCTGATAAACGCCGGAAAAATGACTAAGTCCAAAAAAAAAATTTTTTCAACTTTTTTCAATTTTACCCCCGTGGGATATATATTCTTCCCACACACATTTAGAACTCTCCTGGGGTAACCTCACACATATTATTCCCTCATTTAGTGGATATTTTCACAAAAAAGTGAAATTTTCAAAATTCCAGAAAATTGGCTGAAAACGACTAAATATCAAGGACTCATTGGGCGAATCGCTCTGGAACTGAAATCGGAATGCTCACTGACATTTGCACTATCTGAAAGTCTGATAAACGCCGGAAAAATGAATAAGTCACAAAAAAAAATTTTTTCAACTTTTTTCAATTTTACCCCCGTGGGATATATATTCTACCCACACAAATTTGGAACTCTCCTTCGGTACCCTCACACATATTATTCCCTCATTTAGTGGATATTTTCACAAAAAAGTGAAATTTTCAAAAATCCAGAAAATTGGCTGAAAGCGACTAAATATCAAGGATTCATTGGGCGAATCGATCTGGAACTGAAATCGGAACGCTCACTGACATTTGCCCTATCTGAAAGTCTGATAAACGCCGGAAAAATGACGAAGTCCAAAAAAAAATTTTTTTCAACTTTTTTCAATTTTACCCCCGTGGGATATATATTCTTCCGACACACATTTAGAACTCTCCTGGGGTACCCTCACACATATTATTCCCTCATTTAGTGGATATTTTCACAAAGAAGTGAAATTTTCAAATATCCAGAAAATTGGCTGAAAACGACTAAATAACAAGGACTCATAGGGCGAATCGCTCTGGAACTGAAATCGGAACGCTCACTGACATTTGCCCTATCTGAAAGTCTGATAAACGCCGGAAAAATGAATAATTCACAAAAAAAATTTTTTCAACTTTTTTCAATTTTACCCCCGTGGGATATATATTCTTCCCACACACATTTAGAACTCTCCTGGGGTAACCTCACACATATTATTCCCTCATTTAGTGGATATTTTCACAAAAAAGTGAAATTTTCAAAAATCCAGAAAATTGGCTGAAAACGACTAAATATCAAGGACTCATTGGGCGAATCGCTCTGGAACTGAAATCGGAATGCTCACTGACATTTCCCCTATCTGAAAGTCTGATAAACGCCGGAAAAATGACTAAGTCCAAAAAAAAAATTTTTCCAACTTTTTTCAATTTTACCCCCGTGGGATATATATTCTTCCCACACACATTTAGAACTTTCCTGGGGTAACCTCACACATATTATTCCCTCATTTAGTGGATATTTTCACAAAAAAGTGAAATTTTCAAAAATCCAGAAAATTGGCTGAAAACAACTAAATAACAAGGACTTATTGGGCGAATCGCTCTGGAACTGAAATCGGAACGCTCACTGACATTTCCCCTATCTGAAAGTCTGATAAACGCCAGAAAATGACTAAGTCCCAAAAAAAATTTTTTTAGACTTTTTTCAATTTTACCCCCGTGGGATATATATTCTACCCACACACATTTGGAACTCTCCTGGGGTACCCTCATACATATTATTCCCTCATTTAGTGGATATTTTCACAAAAAAGTGAAATTTTCAAAAATCCAGAAAATTGGCTGAAAACGACTAAATAACAAGGACTCATTGGGCGAATCGCTCTGGAACTGAAATCGGAATGCTCACTGACATTTCCCCTATCTGAAAGTCTGATAAACGCCGGAAAAATGACTAAGTCCAAAAAAAAATTTTTTTAGACTTTTTTCAATTTTACCCCCGTGGGATATATATTCTACCCACACACATTTGGAACTCTCCTGGGGTACCCTCACACATATTATTCACTCATTTAGTGGATATTTTCACAAAAAAGTGAAATTTTCAAAAATCCAGAAAATTGGCTGAAAACGACTAAATATCAAAGACTCATTGGGCGAATCGCTCTGGAACTGAAAAGGGAATGCTCACTGACATTTCCCCTATCTTAAAGTCTGTAAACGCCAGAAAAATGACTAAGTCCAAAAAAAAATTTTTTTTGAACTTTTTTCAATTTTACCCCCGTGGGATATATATTCTACCCACACAAATTTGGAACTCTCCTTCGGTACCCTCACACATATTATTCCCTCATTTAGTGGATATTTTCACAAAAAAGTGAAATTTTCAAAAATCCAGAAAATTGGCTGAAAACGACTAAATGTCAAGGACTCATTGGTCGAATCGATCTGGAACTGAAATCGGAATGCTCACTGACATTTGCCCTATCTGAAAGTCTGATAAACGCCGGAAAAATGACTAAGTAAAAAAAAAAAATTTTTCCAACTTTTTTCAATTTTACCCCCGTGGGATATATATTCTTCCCACACACATTTAGAACTCTCCTGGGGTAACCTCACACATATTATTCCCTCATTTAGTGGATATTTTCACAAAAAAGTGAAATTTTCAAAAATCCAGAAAATTGGCTGAAAACGACTAAATATCAAGGAATCATTGGGCGAATCACTCTGGAGCTGAAATCGGAACGCTCATTGACATTTCTCGTATCTGAAAGTCTGATAAACGCCGGAAAAATGACTAAGTCCAAAAAAAAATTTTTTTCAACTTTTTTCAATTTTACCCCCGTGGGATATATATTGTACCCACACACATTTGGAACTCTCCTGGGGTAACCTCACACATATTATTCCCTCATTTAGTGGATATTTTCACAAAAAAGTGAAATTTTCAAAAATCCAGAAAATTGGCTGAAAACGACTAAATATCAAGGAATCATTGGGCGAATCACTCTGGAGCTGAAATCGGAACGCTCATTGACATTTCTCGTATCTGAAAGTCTGATAAACGCCGGAAAAATGACTAAGTCCAAAAAAAAATTTTTTTCAACTTTTTTCAATTTTACCCCCGTGGGATATATATTCTTCCCACACACATTTGATACTCTCCTGCGGTACCCTCACACATATTATTCCCTCATTTAGTGGATATTTTCACAAAAAAGTGAAATTTTCAAAAATCCAGAAAATTTGCTGAAAACGACTAAATATCAAGGACTCATTGGGCGTATCGCTCTGGAACTGAAATCGGAACGCTCACTGACATTTCCCCTATCTGAAAGTCTGATCAACGCCAGAAAAATGACTAAGTCCAAAAAAAAATTTTTTTCAACTTTTTTCAATTTTACCCCCATGGGATATATATTCTTCCCACACACATTTGGTACTCTCATGGGGTACCCTCACACATATTATTCCCTTATTTAGTGAATATTTTCACAAAAAAGTGAAATTTTCAAAAATCCAGAAAATTGGCTGAAAACAACTAAATATCAAGGACTCATTGGGCGAATCGCTCTGGAGCTGAAATCGCAACGCTCACTGACATTTCTCGTATCTGAAAGTCTGATAAACGCCGGAAAAATGACTAAGTCCAAAAAAAAATTTTTTTTAACATTTTTCAATTTTACCCCCGTGGGATATATAATCTTCCCACACACATTTGGTACTCTCCTGCGGTACCCTCACACATATTATTCCCTCATTTAGTGGATATTTTCACAAAAAAAGTGAAATTTTCAAAAATCCAGAAAATTGGCTGAAAACGACTAAATATCAAAGACTCATTGGGCGAATCGCTGTGGAACTGAAATTGGAACGCTCACTGACATTTGCCCTATCTGAAAGTCTGATAAATGCCGGAAAAATGACTGAGTCCAAAAAAAAATTTTTTTCAACTTTTTTCAATTTTACCCCCGTGGGATATATATTCTTCCCACACACATTTAGAGCTCTCCTGGGTTACCCTCACACATATTATTCCCTCATTTAGTGGATATTTTCACAAAAAAGTGAAATTTTCAAAAATCCAGAAAATTGGCTGAAAACGACTAAATATCAAAGACTCATTGGGCGAATCGCTCTGGAGCTAAAATCGGAACGCTCACTGACATTTCTCGTATGTGAAAGTCTGATAAACGCCGGAAAAATGACTAAGTCCAAAAAAAAAATTTTTCAGCTTTTTTCAATTTTACCCCCGTGGGATATATATTCTACCCACACACATTTGGAACTCTCCTGGGGTACCCTCACACATATTATTCCCTCATTTAGTGGATATTTTCACAAAAAAGTGAAATTTTCAAAAATCCAGAAAATTGGCTGAAAACGACTAAATATCAAGGACTCATTGGGCGAATTGCTCTGGAACTGAAATCAGAATGCTCACTCACATTTCCCCTATCTGAAAGTCTGATAAACGCCGGAAAAATGAATAAGTCCAAAAAAAATTTTTTTTCAACTTTTTTCAATTTTACCCCCGTGGGATATATATTCTACCCACACAAATTTGGAACTCTCCTTCGGAACCCTCACACATATTATTCCCTCATTTAGTGGATATTTTCACAAAAAAGTGAAATTTTCAAAAATCCAGAAAATTGGCTGAAAACCACTAAATATCATGGATTCATTGGGCGAATCGATCTGGAACTGAAATCGGAACGCTCACTGACATTTGCCCTATCTGAAAGTCTGATAAACGCCGGAAAAATGACTAAGTCCAAAAAAAAAATTTTTTCAACTTTTTTCAATTTTACCCCCGTGGGATATATATTCTACCCACACACATTTGGAACTCTCCTGGGGTAACCTCACACATATTATTCCCTCATTTAGTGGATATTTTCACAAAAAAGTGAAATTTTCAAAAATCCAGAAAATTGGCTGAAAGCGACTAAATATCAAGGACTCATTGGGCGAATCGATCTGGAACTGAAATCGGAACGCTCACTGACATTTGCCCTATCTGAAAGTCTGATAAACGCCGGAAAAATGACTAAGTCCAAAAAAAAATTTTTTTCAACTTTTTTCAATTTTACCCCCGTGGGATATATATTCTTCCCACACACATTTAGAACTCTCCTGGGGTAACCTCACACATATTATTCCCTCATTTAGTGGATATTTTCACAAAAAAGTGAAATTTTCAAAAATCCAGTAAATTGGCTGAAAACGACTAAATATCAAGGACTCATTGGGCGAATCGCTCTGGAACTGAAATCGGAACGCTCACTGACATTTGCCCTATCTGAAAGTCTGATAAACGCCGGAAAAATGAATAAGTCACAAAAAAAATTTTTTTCAACTTTTTTCAATTTTACCCCCGTGGGATATATATTCTACCCACACAAATTTGGAACTCTCCTTCGGTACCCTCACACATATTATTCACTCATTTAGTGGATATTTTCACAAAAAAGTGAAATTTTCAAAAATCCAGAAAATTGGCTGAAAACGACTAAATGTCAAGGACTCATTGGGCGAATCGATCTGGAACTGAAATCGGAATGCTCACTGACATTTGCCCTATCTGAAAGTCTGATAAACGCCGGAAAAATGACTATGTAAAAAAAAAAAAATTTTCCAACTTTTTTCAATTTTACCCCCGTGGGATATATATTCTACCCACACACATTTGGAACTCTCCTGGGGTACCCTCACACATATTATTCCCTCATTTAGTGGATATTTTCACAAAAAAGTGAAATTTTCAAAAATCCAGAAAATTGGCTGAAAACGACTAAATATCAAGGACTCATTGGGCGAATTGCTCTGGAACTGAAATCAGAATGCTCACTCACATTTCCCCTATGTGAAAGTCTGATAAACGCCGGAAAAATGAATAAGTCCAAAAAAAAATTTTTTTCAACTTTTTTCAATTTTACCCCCGTGGGATATATATTCTACCCACACAAATTTGGAACTCTCCTTCGGAACCCTCACACATATTATTCCCTCATTTAGTGGATATTTTCACAAAAAAGTGAAATTTTCAAAAATCCAGAAAATTGGCTGAAAACGACTAAATATCAAGGACTCATTGGGCGAATCGCTCTGGAACTGAAATCGGAACGCTCACTGACATTTGCCCTATCTGAAAGTCTGATAAACGCCGGAAAAATGAATAAGTCACAAAAAAAAAATTTTTCAACTTTTTTCAATTTTACCCCCGTGGGATATATATTCTACCCACACAAATTTGGAAGTCTCCTGGGGTACCCTCACACATATTATTCCCTCATTTAGTGGATATTTTCACAAAAAAGTGAAATTTTCAAAAATCCAGAAAATTGGCTGAAAGCGACTAAATATCAAGGACTCATTGGGCGAATCGATCTGGAACTGAAATCGGAACGCTCACTGACATTTGCCCTATCTGAAAGTCTGATAAACGCCGGAAAAATGACTAAGTCCAAAAAAAAATTTTTTTCAACTTTTTTCAATTTTACCCCCGTGGGATATATATTCTTCCCACACACATTTAGAACTCTCCTGGGGTAACCTCACACATATTATTCCCTCATTTAGTGGATATTTTCACAAAAAAGTGAAATTTTCAAAAATCCAGTAAATTGGCTGAAAACGACTAAATATCAAGGACTCATTGGGCGAATCGCTCTGGAACTGAAATCGGAACGCTCACTGACATTTGCCCTATCTGAAAGTCTGATAAACGCCGGAAAAATGAATAAGTCACAAAAAAAATTTTTTTCAACTTTTTTCAATTTTACCCCCGTGGGATATATATTCTACCCACACAAATTTGGAACTCTCCTTCGGTACCCTCACACATATTATTCACTCATTTAGTGGATATTTTCACAAAAAAGTGAAATTTTCAAAAATCCAGAAAATTGGCTGAAAACGACTAAATGTCAAGGACTCATTGGGCGAATCGATCTGGAACTGAAATCGGAATGCTCACTGACATTTGCCCTATCTGAAAGTCTGATAAACGCCGGAAAAATGACTATGTAAAAAAAAAAAAATTTTCCAACTTTTTTCAATTTTACCCCCGTGGGATATATATTCTACCCACACACATTCGGAACTCTCCTGGGGTACCCTCATACATATTATTCCCTCATTTAGTGGATATTTTCACAAAAAAGTGAAATTTTCAAAAATCCAGAAAATTGGCTGAAAACGACTAAATATCAAGGACTCATTGGGCGAATCGCTCTGGAACTGAAATCGGAACGCTCACTGACATTTGCCCTATCTGAAAGTCTGATAAACGCCGGAAAAATTAAGTCACAAAAAAAATTTTTTTCAACTTTTTCCAATTTTACCCCCGTGGGATATATATTCTACCCACACAAATTTGGAACTCTCCTGTTGTACCCTCACACATATTATTCCCTCATTTAGTGGATATTTTCACAAAGAAGTGAAATTTTCAAAAATCCAGAAAATTGGCTGAAAACGACTAAATATCAAGGACTCATTGGGCGAATCGATCTGGAACTGAAATCGGAACGCTCACTGACATTTGCCCTATCTGAAAGTCTGATAAACGCCGGAAAAATGACTAAGTCCAAAAAAAAATTTTTTTCAACTTTTTTCAACTTTACCCCCGTGGGATATATATTCTTCCCACACACATTTAGAACTCTCCTGGGGTAACCTCACACATATTATTCCCTCATTTAGTGGATATTTTCACAAAAAAGTGAAATTTTCAAAAATCCAGAAAATTGGTTGAAAACGACTAAATATCAAGGACTCATTGGGCGAATCGCTCTGGAACTGAAATCGGAATGCTCACTGACATTTGCCCTATCTGAAAGTCTGATAAACGCCGGAAAAATGAATGTCACAAAAAAAAAATTTTTTCAACTTTTTTCAATTTTACCCCCGTGGGATATATATTCTACCCACACAAATTTGGAACTCTCCTTCGGTACCCTCACAAATATTATTCCCTCATTTAGTGGATATTTTCACAAAAAAGTGAAATTTTCAAAAATCCAGAAAATTGGCTGAAAACAACTAAATAACAAGGACTCATTGGGCGAATCGCTCTGGAACTGAAATCGGAACGCTCACTGACATTTCCCCTATCTGAAAGTCTGATAAACGCCGGAAAAATGACTAAGTCCAAAAAAAAATTTTTTTCAACTTTTTTCAATTTTACCCCCGTGGGATATATATTCTACCCACACACATTTGGAACTCTCCTTCGGTACCCTCACACATATTATTCCCTCATTTAGTGAATATTTTCACAAAAAAGTAAAATTTTCAAAAATCCAGAAAATTGGCTGAAAACAACTAAATAACAAGGACTCATTGGGCAAATCGCTCTGGAACTGAAATCGGAATGCTCACTGACATTTCCCCTATCTTAAAGTCTGATAAACGCCAGAAAAATGACTAAGTCCAAAAAAAAATTTTTTTAGACTTTTTTCAATTTTACCCCCGTGGGATATATATTCTAGCCACACACATTTGGAACTCTCCTGGGGTACCCTCATACTTATTATTCCCTCATTTAGTGGATATTTTCACAAAAAAGTGAAATTTTCAAAAATCCAGAAAATTGGCTGAAAACAACTAAATAACAAGGACTCATTGGGCGAATCGCTCTGGAACTGAAATCGGAATGCTCACTGACATTTCCCCTATCTGAAAGTCTGATAAACGCCGGAAAAATGACTAAGTCCAAAAAAAAATTTTTTTAGACTTTTTTCAATTTTACCCCCGTGAGATATATATTCTACCCACACACATTTGGAACTCTCCTGGGGTACCCTCACACATATTATTCCCTCATTTAGTGGATATTTTCACAAAAAAGTGAAATTTTCAAAAATCCAGAAAATTGGCTGAAAACGACTAAATATCAAGGAATCATTGGGCGAATCACTCTGGAGCTGAAATCGGAACGCTCATTGACATTTCTCGTATCTGAAAGTCTGATAAACGCCGGAAAAATGACTAAGTCCAAAAAAAAATTTTTTTCAACTTTTTTCAACTTTACCCCCGTGGGATATATATTCTTCCCACACACATTTAGAACTCTCCTGGGGTAACCTCACACATATTATTCCCTCATTTAGTGGATATTTTCACAAAAAAGTGAAATTTTCAAAAATCCAGAAAATTGGTTGAAAACGACTAAATATCAAGGACTCATTGGGCGAATCACTCTGGAACTGAAATCGGAATGCTCACTGACATTTGCCCTATCTGAAAGTCTGATAAACGCCGGAAAAATGAATGTCACAAAAAAAAAATTTTTCAACTTTTTTCAATTTTACCCCCGTGAGATATATATTCTACCCACACAAATTTGGAACTCTCCTTCGGTACCCTCACACATATTATTCCCTCATTTAGTGGATATTTTCACAAAAAAGTGAAATTTTCAAAAATCCAGAAAATTGGCTGAAAACGACTAAATATCAAGGACTCATTGGGCGAATCGCTCTGGAACTGAAATCGGAACGCTCATTGACATTTGCCCTATCTGAAAGTCTGATAAACGCCGGAAAAATGAATAAGTCACAAAAAAAAATTTTTTCAACTTTTTTCAATTTTACCCCCGTGGGATATATATTCTACCCACACAAATTTGGAACTCTCCTTCGGTACCCTCACAAATATTATTCCCTCATTTAGTGGATATTTTCACAAAAAAGTGAAATTTTCAAAAATCCAGAAAATTGGCTGAAAACAACTAAATAACAAGGACTCATTGGGCGAATCGCTCTGGAACTGAAATCGGAACGCTCACTGACATTTCCCCTATCTGAAAGTCTGATAAACGCCGGAAAAATGACTAAGTCCAAAAAAAAATTTTTTTCAACTTTTTTCAATTTTACCCCCGTGGGATATATATTCTACCCACACACATTTGGAACTCTCCTTCGGTACCCTCACACATATTATTCCCTCATTTAGTGAATATTTTCACAAAAAAGTAAAATTTTCAAAAATCCAGAAAATTGGCTGAAAACAACTAAATAACAAGGACTCATTGGGCAAATCGCTCTGGAACTGAAATCGGAATGCTCACTGACATTTCCCCTATCTTAAAGTCTGATAAACGCCAGAAAAATGACTAAGTCCAAAAAAAAATTTTTTTAGACTTTTTTCAATTTTACCCCCGTGGGATATATATTCTAGCCACACACATTTGGAACTCTCCTGGGGTACCCTCATACTTATTATTCCCTCATTTAGTGGATATTTTCACAAAAAAGTGAAATTTTCAAAAATCCAGAAAATTGGCTGAAAACAACTAAATAACAAGGACTCATTGGGCGAATCGCTCTGGAACTGAAATCGGAATGCTCACTGACATTTCCCCTATCTGAAAGTCTGATAAACGCCGGAAAAATGACTAAGTCCAAAAAAAAATTTTTTTAGACTTTTTTCAATTTTACCCCCGTGAGATATATATTCTACCCACACACATTTGGAACTCTCCTGGGGTACCCTCACACATATTATTCCCTCATTTAGTGGATATTTTCACAAAAAAGTGAAATTTTCAAAAATCCAGAAAATTGGCTGAAAACGACTAAATATCAAGGAATCATTGGGCGAATCACTCTGGAGCTGAAATCGGAACGCTCATTGACATTTCTCATATCTGAAAGTCTGATAAACGCCGGAAAAATGACTAAGTCCAAAAAAAAATTTTTTTCAACTTTTTTCAATTTTACCCCCGTGGGATATATATTCTTCCCACACACATTTGATACTCTCCTGCGGTACCCTCACACATATTATTCCCTCATTTAGTGGATATTTTCACAAAAAAGTGAAATTTTCAAAAATCCAGAAAATTTGCTGAAAACGACTAAATATCAAGGACTCATTGGGCGAATCGCTCTGGAACTGAAATTGGAACGCTCACTGACATTTGCCCTATCTGAAAGTCTGATAAACGCCGGAAAAATGACTGAGTCCAAAAAAAAATTTTTTTCAACTTTTTTCAATTTTACCCCCGTGGGATATATATTCTTCCCACACACATTTAGAGCTCTCCTGGGTTACCCTCACACATATTATTCCCTCATTTAGTGGATATTTTCACAAAAAAGTGAAATTTTCAAAAATCCAGAAAATTGGCTGAAAACGACTAAATATCAAAGACTCATTGGGCGAATCGCTCTGGAGCTAAAATCGGAACGCTCACTGACATTTCTCGTATGTGAAAGTCTGATAAACGCCGGAAAAATGACTAAGTCCAAAAAAAAAATTTTTCAGCTTTTTTCAATTTTACCCCCGTGGGATATATATTCTACCCACACACATTTGGAACTCTCCTGGGGTACCCTCACACATATTATTCCCTCATTTAGTGGATATTTTCACAAAAAAGTGAAATTTTCAAAAATCCAGAAAATTGGCTGAAAACGACTAAATATCAAGGACTCATTGGGCGAATCGCTCTGGAACTGAAATCGGAACGCTCACTGACATTTGCCCTATCTGAAAGTCTGATAAACGCCGGAAAAATGAATAAGTCACAAAAAAAATTTTTTTCAACTTTTTTCAATTTTACCCCCGTGGGATATATATTCTACCCACACAAATTTGGAACTCTCCTTCGGTACCCTCACACATATTATTCACTCATTTAGTGGATATTTTCACAAAAAAGTGAAATTTTCAAAAATCCAGAAAATTGGCTGAAAACGACTAAATGTCAAGGACTCATTGGGCGAATCGATCTGGAACTGAAATCGGAATGCTCACTGACATTTGCCCTATCTGAAAGTCTGATAAACGCCGGAAAAATGACTATGTAAAAAAAAAAAAATTTTCCAACTTTTTTCAATTTTACCCCCGTGGGATATATATTCTTCCCACACACATTTAGAACTCTCCTGGGGTAACCTCACACATATTAATCCCTCATTTAGTGGATATTTTCACAAAAAAGTGAAATTTTCAAAAATCCAGAAAATTGGCTGAAAACGACTAAATATCAAGGACTCATTGGGCGAATTGCTCTGGAACTGAAATCAGAATGCTCACTCACATTTCCCCTATCTGAAAGTCTGATAAACGCCGGAAAAATGAATAAGTCCAAAAAAAAATTTTTTGCAACTTTTTTCAATTTTACCCCCGTGGGATATATATTCTACCCACACAAATTTGGAACTCTCCTTCGGAACCCTCACACATATTATTCCCTCATTTAGTGGATATTTTCACAAAAAAGTGAAATTTTCAAAAATCCAGAAAATTGGCTGAAAGCGACTAAATATCAAGGACTCATTGGGCGAATCGATCTGGAACTGAAATCGGAACGCTCACTGACATTTGCCCTATCTGAAAGTCTGATAAACGCCGGAAAAATGACTAAGTCCAAAAAAAAATTTTTTTCAACTTTTTTCAATTTTACCCCCGTGGGATATATATTCTTCCCACACACATTTAGAACTCTCCTGGGGTAACCTCACACATATTATTCCCTCATTTAGTGGATATTTTCACAAAAAAGTGAAATTTTCAAAAATCCAGAAAATTGGCTGAAAACGACTAAATATCAAGGACTCATTGGGCGAATCGCTCTGGAACTGAAATCGGAACGCTCACTGACATTTGCCCTATCTGAAAGTCTGATAAACGCCGGAAAAATGAATAAGTCACAAAAAAAAATTTTTTCAACTTTTTTCAATTTTACCCCCGTGGGATATATATTCTACCCACACAAATTTGGAAGTCTCCTGGGGTACCCTCACACATATTATTCCCTCATTTAGTGGATATTTTCACAAAAAAGTGAAATTTTCAAAAATCCAGAAAATTGGCTGAAAGCGACTAAATATCAAGGACTCATTGGGCGAATCGATCTGGAACTGAAATCGGAACGCTCACTGACATTTGCCCTATCTGAAAGTCTGATAAACGCCAGAAAAATGACTAAGTCCAAAAAAAAATTTTTTTCAACTTTTTTCAATTTTACCCCCGTGGGATATATATTCTTCCCACACACATTTAGAACTCTCCTGGGGTAACCTCACACATATTATTCCCTCATTTAGTGGATATTTTCACAAAAAAGTGAAATTTTCAAAAATCCAGTAAATTGGCTGAAAACGACTAAATATCAAGGACTCATTGGGCGAATCGCTCTGGAACTGAAATCGGAACGCTCACTGACATTTGCCCTATCTGAAAGTCTGATAAACGCCGGAAAAATGAATAAGTCACAAAAAAATTTTTTTTCAACTTTTTTCAATTTTACCCCCGTGGGATATATATTCTACCCACACAAATTTGGAACTCTCCTTCGGTACCCTCACACATATTATTCACTCATTTAGTGGATATTTTCACAAAAAAGTGAAATTTTCAAAAATCCAGAAAATTGGCTGAAAACGACTAAATGTCAAGGACTCATTGGGCGAATCGATCTGGAACTGAAATCGGAATGCTCACTGACATTTGCCCTATCTGAAAGTCTGATAAACGCCGGAAAAATGACTATGTAAAAAAAAAAAAATTTTCCAACTTTTTTCAATTTTACCCCCGTGGGATATATATTCTACCCACACACATTTGAAACTCTGCTCGGGTACCCTCAGATATATTATTCCCTCATTTAGTGAATATTTTCACAAAAAAGTGAAATTTTCAAAAATCCAGAAAATTGGCTGAAAACGACTAAATATCAAGGACTCATTGGGCGAATCGCTCTGGAACTGAAATCGGAACGCTCACTGACATTTGCCCTATCTGAAAGTCTGATAAACGCCGGAAAAATGAATGTCACAAAAAAAAATTTTTCAACTTTTTTCAATTTTACCCCCGTGGGATATATATTCTACCCACACAAATTTGGAACTCTCCTTCGGTACCCTCACACATATTATTCCCTCATTTAGTGGATATTTTCACAAAAAAGTGAAATTTTCAAAAATCCAGAAAATTGGCTGAAAACGACTAAATATCAAGGACTCATTGGGCGAATCGCTCTGGAACTGAAATCGGAACGCTCATTGACATTTGCCCTATCTGAAAGTCTGATAAACGCCGGAAAAATGAATAAGTCACAAAAAAAAATTTTTTCAACTTTTTTCAATTTTACCCCCGTGGGATATATATTCTACCCACACAAATTTGGAACTCTCCTTCGGTACCCTCACACATATTATTCCCTCATTTAGTGGATATTTTCACAAAAAAGTGAAATTTTCAAAAATCCAGAAAATTGGCTGAAAACAACTAAATAACAAGGACTCATTGGGCGAATCGCTCTGGAAGTGAAATCGGAACGCTCACTGACATTTCCCCTATCTGAAAGTCTGATAAACGCCGGAAAAATGACTAAGTCCAAAAAAAAATTTTTTTCAACTTTTTTCAATTTTACCCCCGTGGGATATATATTCTACCCACACACATTTGGAACTCTCCTTCGGTACCCTCACACATATTATTCCCTCATTTAGTGAATATTTTCACAAAAAAGTAAAATTTTCAAAAATCCAGAAAATTGGCTGAAAACAACTAAATAACAAGGACTCATTGGGCAAATCGCTCTGGAACTGAAATCGGAATGCTCACTGACATTTCCCCTATCTTAAAGTCTGATAAACGCCAGAAAAATGACTAAGTCCAAAAAAAAATTTTTTTAGACTTTTTTCAATTTTACCCCCGTGGGATATATATTCTAGCCACACACATTTGGAACTCTCCTGGGGTACCCTCATACTTATTATTCCCTCATTTAGTGGATATTTTCACAAAAAAAGTGAAATTTTCAAAAATCCAGAAAATTGGCTGAAAACAACTAAATAACAAGGACTCATTGGGCGAATCGCTCTGGAACTGAAATCGGAATGCTCACTGACATTTCCCCTATCTGAAAGTCTGATAAACGCCGGAAAAATGACTAAGTCCAAAAAAAAATTTTTTTAGACTTTTTTCAATTTTACCCCCGTGAGATATATATTCTACCCACACACATTTGGAACTCTCCTGGGGTACCCTCACACATATTATTCCCTCATTTAGTGGATATTTTCACAAAAAAGTGAAATTTTCAAAAATCCAGAAAATTGGCTGAAAACGACTAAATATCAAGGACTCATTGTGCGAATTGATCTGGAACTGAAATCGGAATGCTCACTGACATTTGCCTTATCTGAAAGTCTGATAAACGCCGGAAAAATGACTAAGTCCAAAAAAAAAATTTTTTCAACTTTTTTCAATTTCACCCCCGTGGGATTTATATTCTACCCACACACATTTGGAACTGTCCTGGGGTACCCTCACACATGTTATTCCCTCATTTAGTGGATATTTTCACAAAAAAGTGAAATTTTCAAAAATCCAGAAAATTGGCTGAAAACGACTAAATATCAAGGACTCATTGGGCAAATCGCTATGGAACTGAAATCGGAACGCTCACTGACATTTGCCCTATCTGAAAGTCTGATAAACGGCGGAAAAATGACTAAGTCAAAAAAAAAAATGTTTTCAACTTTTTTCAATTTTACCCCCGTGGGATATATATTCTTCCCACACACATTTAGAACTCTCCTGGGGTACCCTCACACATATTATTCCCTCATTTAGTGGATATTTTCACAAAAAAGTGAAATTTTCAAAAATCCAGAAAATTGGCTGAAAACAACTAAATAACAAGGACACATTGGGCGAATCGCTCTGGAACTGAAATCGGAACGCTCACTGACATTTCCCCTATCTGAAAGTCTGATAAAAAGTCTGATAAACGCCAGAAAAATGACTAAGTCCAAAAAAATTTTTTTTTCAACTTATTTCAATTTTACCCCCGTGGGATTTATATTCTACCCACACACATTTGGAACTGTCCTGGGGTACCCTCACACATATTATTCCCTCATTTAATGGATATTTTCACAAAAAAGTGAAATTTTCAAAAATCCAGAAAATTGGCTGAAAACAACTAAATAACAAGGACTCATTGGGCGAATCGCTCTGGAACTGAAATCGGAATGCTCACTGACATTTCCCCTATCTGAAAGTCTGATAAACGCCGGAAAAATGACTAAGTCCAAAAAAAAAATTTTTTCAACTTTTTTCAATTTTACCCCCGTGGGATATATATTCTACCCACACACATTTGGAACTCTCCTGGGGTACCCTCACACATATTATTCCCTCATTTAGTGGATATTTTCACAAAAAAGTGAAATTTTCAAAAATCCAGAAAATTGGCTGAAAACGACTAAATATCAAGGACTCATTGTGCGAATTGATCTGGAACTGAAATCGGAATGCTCACTGACATTTGCCCTATCTGAAAGTCTGATAAACGCCGGAAAAATGACTAAGTCCAAAAAAAAAATTTTTTCAACTTTTTTCAATTTTACCCCCGTGGGATATATATTCTACCCACACACATTTGGAACTCTCCTGGGGTACCCTCACACATATTATTCCCTCATTTAGTGGATATTTTCACAAAAAAAGTGAAATTTTCAAAAATCCAGAAAATTGGCTGAAAACTACTAAATATCAAGAACTCATTGGGCGAATCGCTGTGGAACTGAAATCGGAACGCTCACTGACATTTCCCCTAACTGAAAGTCTGATAAACGCTGGAAAAATGACTAAGTCCAAAAAAAAATTTTTTCAACTTTTTTCAATTTTTCCCCCGTGGGATATATTTTCTACCCACACACATTTGGAACTCTCCTGGGGTACCCTCACACATATTATTCCCTCATTTAGTGGATATTTTCACAAAAAAGTGAAATTTTCAAAAATCCAGAAAATTGGCTGAAAACAACTAAATAACAAGGACTCATTGGGCGAATCGCTCTGGAACTAAAATCGAAACGCTCACAGACATTTCCCCTATCTGAAAGTCTGATAAACGCCAGAAAAATGACAAAGTCCAAAAAAAAATTTTTTTAGACTTTTTTCAATTTTACCCCCGTGGGATATATATTCTTCCTACACACATTTAGAACTCTCCTGGGGTACCCTCACACATATTATTCCCTCATTTAGTGGATATTTTCACAAAAAAGTGAAATTTTCAAAAATCCAGAAAATTGGCTGAAAACAACTAAATAACAAGGACTCATTGGGCGAATCGCTCTGGAACTGAAATCGGAATGCTCACTGACATTTCCCCTATCTGAAAGTCTGATAAACGCCGGAAAAATGACTAAGTCCAAAAAAAAATTTTTTTGAACTTTTTTCAATTTTACCCCCGTGGGATATATATTCTAGCCACACACATTTGGAACTCTCCTGGGGTACCCTCATACATATTATTCCCTCATTTAGTGGATATTTTCACAAAGAAGTGAAATTTTCAAAAATCCAGAAAATTGGCAGAAAACGACTAAGCATCAAGGACTCATTGGGCGAATCGCTCTGGAACTGAAATCGGAACGCTCACTGACATCTCCCCTATCTGAAAGTCTGATAAAAAGTCTGATAAACGCCGGAAAAATATCTAAGTCCCAAAAAAAATTTTTTTCCACTTTTTTCAATTTTACCCCCGTGGGATATATATTCTACCCACACAAATTTGGAACTCTCCTTCGATACCCTGACACATATTATTCCCTCATTTAGTGGATATTTTCACAAAAAAGTGAAATTTTCAAAAATCCAGAAAATTGGCTGAAAACAACTAAATAACAAGGACTCATTGGGCGAATCGCTCTGGAACTAAAATCGAAACGCTCACAGACATTTCCCCTATCTGAAAGTCTGATAAACGCCAGAAAAATGACAAAGTCCAAAAAAAAATTTTTTTAGACTTTTTTCAATTTTACCCCCGTGGGATATATATTCTTCCTACACACATTTAGAACTCTCCTGGGGTACCCTCACACATATTATTCCCTCATTTAGTGGATATTTTCACAAAAAAGTGAAATTTTCAAAAATCCAGAAAATTGGCTGAAAACAACTAAATAACAAGGACTCATTGGGCGAATCGCTCTGGAACTGAAATCGGAACGCTCACTGACATTTACCCTAACTGAAAGTCTGATAAACGCTGGAAAAATGACTAAGTCCAAAAAAAAATTTTTTTCAATTTTACCCCCGTGGGATATATATTCTACCCACACATATTTGGATCTCTCCTGGGGTACCCTCACACATATTATTCCCTCATTTAGTGGATATTTTCACAAAAAAGTGAAATTTTCAAAAATCCAAAAAATTGGCTGAAAACGACTAAATATCAAGGACTCATTGGGTAAATCACTCTGGTACTGAGATCGGAAAGCTCACTGACATTTCCCCTATCAGAAAGTCTGATAAACGCCAGAAAAATGACTAAGTCCAAAAAAATTTTTTTTTCAACTTTTTTCAATTTTACCCCCGTGGGATATATATTCTACCCACACACATTTCGAACTCTCCTGGGGTACCCTCACAAATATTATTCCCTCATTTAGTGGATATTTTCACAAAAAAAGTGAAATTTTCAAAAATCCAGAAAATTGGCTGAAAACTACTAAATATCAAGAACTCATTGGGCGAATCGCTCTGGAACTGAAATCGGAACGCTCACTGACATTTCCCCTAACTGAAAGTCTGATAAACGCTGGAAACATGACTAAGTCCAAAAAAAAAATTTTTCAACTTTTTTCAATTTTTCCCCCGTGGGATATATATTCTACCCACACACATTTGGAACTCTCCTGGGGTACCCTCACACATATTATTCCCTCATTTAGTGGATATTTTCACAAAAAAGTGAAATTTTCAAAAATCCAGAAAATTGGCTGAAAACGACTAAATAACAAGGACTCATTGGGAGAATCACTCTGGAACTGAAATCGGAACGCTCAGTGACATTTCCCCTATCTGAAAGTCTGATAAACGCCGGAAAAATGACTAAGTCCAAAAAAAAAATTTTTCAACTTTTTTAAATTTTACCCCGTAGGATATATATTCTACCCACACACATTTGGTGCTCTCCTGGGGTACCCTCACACATATTATTCCCTCATTTAGTGGATATTTTCACAAAAAAGTGAAATTTTCAAAAATCCAAAAAATTGGCTGAAAACGACTAAATATCAAGGACTCATTGGGTAAATCACTCTGGTACTGAAATCGGAAAGCTCACTGACATTTCCCCTATCAGAAAGTCTGATAAACGCTGGAAAAATGACTAAGTCCAAAAAAAATTTTTTTTCAACTTTTTTCAATTTTACCCCCGTGGGATATATATTCTACCCACACACATTTGGAACTCTCCTGGGGTACCCTCACACATATTATTCCCTCATTTAGTGGATATTTTCACAAAAAAAGTGAAATTTTCAAAAATCCAGAAAATTGGCTGAAAACTGCTAAATATCAAGGACTCATTGGGCGAATTGCTCTGGAACTGAAATCGGAACGCTCACTGACATTTCCCCTAACTGAAAGTCTGATAAACGCTGGAAAAATGACTAAGTCCAAAAAAAAATTTTTTCAACTTTTTTCAATTTTTCCCCCGTGGGATATATATTCTACCCACACACATTTGGAACTCTCCTGGGGTACCCTCACACATATTATTCCCTCATTTAGTGGATATTTTCACAAAAAAGTGAAATTTTCAAAAATCCAAAATGTTGGCTGAAAACGACTAAATATCAAGGAATCATTGGGCGAATCGCTCTGCAACTGAAATCGGAACGCTCATTGACATTTGCCCTATCTGAAAGTCTGATAAAAACAGGATAAATGACTAAGTCCAACAAAAAAAAATTTTTAAACTTTTTTCAATTTTACCCCGTGGGATATATATTTTACCCACACACATTTGGAACTCTCCTGGGGTACCCTCACACATATTATTCCCTCATTTAGTGGATATTTTCACAAAAAAGTGAAATTTTCAAAAATCCAAAATATTGGCTGAAAACGACTAAATATCAAGGACTCATTGGGCGAATCGCTCTGGAAAAGAAATCGGAACGCTCACTCACATTTGACCTATCTTAAAGTCTGATAAACGCCAGAAAAGTGATTAAGTCCAAAAAAAAAATTTTTTTCAACTTTTTTCAAATTTACCCCCGTGGGATATATATTCTACCCACACACATTTGGAACTCTCCTGGGGTACCCTCACACATATTATTCCCTCATTTATTGGATATTTTCACAAAAAAGTGAAATTTTCAAAAATCCTAAATATTGGCTGAAAACGACTAAATATCAAGGAATCATTGGGCGAATCGCTCTGCAACTGAAATGGGAACGCTCATTGACATTTGCCCTATCTGAAAGTCTGATAAATGCCGGAAAAATGACTAAGTCTGAAAAAAAAAATTTTCAACTTTTTTCAATTTTACCCCCGTGAGATATATATTCTACCCACACACATTTGAAACTCTCCTGGGGTACCCTCACACATATTATTCCCTCATTTAGTGAATATCTTTACAAAAAAGTGACATTTTCAAAAATCCCGAAAATTGGCTGAAAACGACTAAATGTCAAGGACTCATTGGGCGAATCGCTCTGGAACTGAAATCGTAACGCTCACTGACATTTGCCCTATCTGAAAGTCTGATAAACGCCGGAAAAATGACTAAGTCCTCAAAAAAATGTTTTTCAACTTTTTTCAATTTTACCCCCGTGGGACATATATTCTACCCACACACATTTGGAACTCTCCTGAGGTACCCTCACACATATTATTCCCTCATTTAGTGGATATTTTCACAAAAAAGTGAAATTTTCAAAAATCCTGAAAATTGGCTGAAAACGGCTAAATATCAAGGACTCATTGGGAAAATCGCTCTGGAACTGAAATCGGAACGCTCACTGACATTTCCCCTATCTGAAAGTCTGATAAATGCCGGAAAAATGACTAAGTCCAAATGAAATTTTTTTTCAACTTTTTTCAATTTTACCCCCGTGGGATATATATTTTACCCACACACATTTGGAACTCTCCTGGGGTACCCTCACACATATTATTCCCTCATTTAGTGGATATTTTCACAAAAAAGTGAAATTTTCAAAAATCCAAAATATTGGCTGAAAACGACTAAATATCAAGGACTCATTGGGCGAATCGCTCTGGAAATGAAATCGGAACGCTCACTCACATTTGACCTATCTTAAAGTCTGATAAACGCCAGAAAAGTGATTAAGTCCAAAAAAAAATTTTTTTCAACTTTTTTCAAATTTACCCCCGTGGGATATATATTCTACCCACACACATTTGGAACTCTCCTGGGGTACCCTCAGACATATTATTTCCTCATTTAGTGGATATTTTCACAAGAAAGTGAAATTTTCAAAAATCCAGAAAATTGGTTGTAAACTACTAAATATCAAGGACTCATTGGGCGAATCACACTGGAACTGAAATCGGAACGCTCACTCACATTTCCCCTATCTGAAAGTCTGATAAACGACGGAAAATGACTAAGTCCAAAAAAAAAATTTTTCAACTTTTTTCAATTTTACCCATGTGGGATATATATTCTACCCACACACATTTGTAACTCTCCTGGGGTACCCTCACACATATTATTCCCTCATTTAGTGGATATTTTCACAAAAAAGTGAAATTTTCAAAAATCCAAAATATTGGCTGAAAACGACTAAATATCAAGGACTCATTGGGCGAATCGCTCTGGAACTGAAATCGGAACGCTCACTGACATTTGCCCTATCTGAAAGTCTCATAAACGCCGGAAAAATGACTAAGTCCAAAAAAAAAATTTTTTCAATTTTACCCACGTGGGATATATATTCTACCCACACACATTTGTAACTCTCCTGGGTTACCCTCACACATATTATTCCCTCATTTAGTGGATATTTTCACAAAAAAGTGAAATTTTCAAAAATCCAAAATATTGGCTGAAAATCAACTAAATATCAAGGACTCATTGGGCGATTCGCTCTCGAACTGAAATCGGATCGCTCACTGACATTTACCCTATCTGAAAGTCTGATAAACGCCGGAAAAATGACTAAGTCCAAAAAAAAAAATTTTTCAACTTTTTTCAATTTTACCCCCGTGGGATATATATTCTACCCACACACATTTGGAACTCTCCTGGGGTACCCTCACACATATTATTCCCTCATTTAGTGGATATTTTCACAAAAAAGTGAAATTTTCAAAAATCCAAAATATTGGCTGAAAATGAACTAAATATCAAGGACTCATTGGGCGAATCGCTCTGGAACTGAAATCGGAACGCTCAATGACATTTCCCCCAATCTGAAAGTCTGATAAATGCCGGAAAAATGACTAAGTCTGAAAAAAAAAACTTTCAACTTTTTTCAATTTTACCCCCGTGAGATATATATTCTACCCACACACATTTGAAACTCTCCTGGGGTACCCTCACACATATTATTCCCTCATTTAGTGAATATTTTTACAAAAAAGTGACATTTTCAAAAATCCCGAAAATTGGCTGAAAACGACTAAATGTCAAGGACTCATTGGGCGAATCGCTCTGGAACTGAAATCGAAACGCTCACTGACATTTACCCTATCTGAAAGTCTGATAAACGCCGGAAAAATGACTAAGTCCAAAAAAAAATTTTTTTCAATTTTACCCACGTGGGATATATATTCTACCCACACACATTTGTAACTCTCCTGGGGTACCCTCACACATATTATTCCCTCATTTAGTGGATATTTTCACAAAAAAGTGAAATTTTCAAAAATCCAAAATATTGGCTGAAAATGAACTAAATATCAAGGACTCATTGGGCGAATCGCTCTGGAACTGAAATCGGAACGCTCAATGACATTTCCCCCAATCTGAAAGTCTGATAAATGCCGGAAAAATGACTAAGTCTGAAAAAAAAAACTTTCAACTTTTTTCAATTTTACCCCCGTGAGATATATATTCTACCCACACACATTTGAAACTCTCCTGGGGTACCCTCACACATATTATTCCCTCATTTAGTGAATATTTTTACAAAAAAGTGACATTTTCAAAAATCCCGAAAATTGGCTGAAAACGACTAAATGTCAAGGACTCATTGGGCGAATCGCTCTGGAACTGAAATCGGAACGCTCACTGACATTTACCCAATCTGAAAGTCTGATAAACGCCGGAAAAATGACTAAGTCCAAAAAAAAATTTTTTTCAATTTTACCCACGTGGGATATATATTCTACCCACACACATTTGTAACTCTCCTGGGGTACCCTCACACATATTATTCCCTCATTTAGTGAATATTTTTACAAAAAAGTGAAATTTTCAAAAATCCCAAAAATTGGCTGAAAACGACTAAGTATCAAGGACTCATTGGGCGGATCACTCTGGAACTGAAATCGGAACGCTTACTGACATTTGCCCTATCTGAAAGTCTGATAAACGCCCGAAAAATGACTAAGTCCAAAAAAAAAATGTTTCAACTTTTTTCAATTTTACCCCCGTGAGATATATATTCTACCCACACACATTTGGAACTCTCTTGGGGTACCCTCAAACATATTATTCCCTCATTTAGTGGATATTTTCACAAAAAAGTGAAATTTTGAAAAATCCAGAAAATTGGCTGAAAACGACTAAATGTCAAGGACTCATTGGGCGAATCGCTCTGGAACTGAAATCGGAACACTTACTGACATTTGCCCTATCTGAAAGTCTGATAAACGCCGGAAAAATGACTAAGTCCAAAAAAGAAATGTTTTCAACTTTTTTCAATTTTACCCCCGTGGGATATATATTCTACCCACACACATTTGGAACTGTCCTGGGGTACCCTCACACATATTATTCCCTCATTTAGTGGATATTTTCACAAAAAAGTGAAATTTTCAAAAATCCTGAAAATTTGCTGAAAACGACTAAATATCAAGGACTCATTGGGCGAATCGCTCTGGAACTGAAATCGGAACGCTTACTGACATTTTCCCTATCTGAAAGTCTGATAAACGCCGGAAAAATGACTAAGTCCAAAAAAGAAATGTTTTCAACTTTTTTCAATTTTACCCCCGTGGGATATATATTCTACCCACACTAATTTGTAACTCTCCTGGGGTACCCTCACACATATTATTCCCTCATTTAGTGGATATTTTCACAAAAAAGTGAAATTTTCAAAAATCCAAAATATTGGCTGAAAACGACTAAATATCAAGGAGTCATTGGGCGAATCGCTCTGGAACTGAAATCGGAACGCTCACTGACATTTCCCCTATCTGAAAGTCTGATAAACGCCGGAAAAATGACTAAGTCTGATAAAAAAAAATTTCATCTTTTTTCAATTTTACCCCCGTGAGATATATATTCTACCCACACACATTTGAAACTCTGCTCGGGTACCCTCAGATATATTATTCCCTCATTTAGTGAATATTTTTACAAAAAAGTGAAATTTTCAAAAATCCCGAAAATTGGCTGAAAACGACTAATATCAAGGACTCATTGGGCGAATCACTCTGGAACTGAAATCGGAACGCTCACTGACATTTCCCCTATCTGAAAGTCTGATAAACGGCGGAAAAATGACTAAGTCCAAAAAAAAAATTTTTTCAACTTTTTTCAATTTTACCCCCGTGCGATATATATTCTACCCACACACATTTGGAACTCTCCTGGGGTACACTCACACATATTATTCCCTCATTTAGTGAATATTTTTACAAAAAAGTGAAATTTTCAAAAATCCCGAAAATTAGCTGAAAACGACTAAATATCAAGGACTCATTGGGCGAATCGCTCTGGAACTGAAATCGTAACGCTCACTGACAATTGCCCTATCTGAAAGTCTGATAAACGCCGGAAAAATGACTATGTCCAAAAAAAAAATTTTTTCAACTTTTTTCAATTTTACCCATGTGGGATATATATTCTACCCACACACATTTGTAACTCTCCTGGGGTACCCTCACACATATTATTCCCTCATTTAGTGGATATTTTCACAAAAAAGTGAAATTTTCAAAAATCCAAAATATTGGCTGAAAACGACTAAATATCAAGGAGTCATTGGGCGAATCGCTCTGGAACTGAAATCGGAATGCTCACTGACATTTCCCCTATCTGAAAGTCTGATAAACGCCGGAAAAATGACTAAGTCTGATAAAAAATAATTTCATCTTTTTTCAATTTTACCCCCGTGAGATATATATTCTACCCACACACATTTGAAACTCTGCTCGGGTACCCTCACATATATTATTCCCTCATTTAGTGAATATTTTTACAAAAAAGTGAAATTTTCAAAAATCCCGAAAATTAGCTGAAAACGACTAAATATCAAGGACTCATTGGGCGAATCGCTCTGGAACTGAAATCGGAACGCTCACTGACATTTGCCCTATCTGAAAGACTGATAAACGCCAGAAAAATGACTATGTCCAAAAAAAAAATTTTTTCAACTTTTTTCAATTCTATCCATGTGGGATATATATTCTACCCCCACACATTTGTAACTCTCCTGGGGTACCCTCACACATATTCCCTCATTTAGTGGATATTTTCACAAAAAAGTGAAATTTTCAAAAATCCAAAATATTGGCTGAAAACGACTAAATATCAAGGACTCATTGGGCGAATCGCTCTGGAACTGAAATCGGAACGCTTACTGACATTTGCCCTATCTGAAAGTCTGATAAATGCCGGAAAAATGACTAAGTCCAAAAAAAAAAATTTTTCAACTTTTTTCAATTTTACCCCTGTGGGATATATATTCTACCCAAACACATTTGGATCTCTCCTGGGGTACCCTCACACATATTATTCCCTCATTTAGTGGATATTTTCACAAAAAAGTGAAATTTTAAAAAATCCAGAAAATTGGCTGAAAACAACTAAATATCAAGGACTCATTGGGCGAATCACTCTGGAACTGAAATCGGAACGCTCACTTACATTTCCCCTATCTGAAAGTCTGATAAACGCCGGAAAAATGACTAAGTCTGAAAAAAAAAATTTTCTACTTTTTTCAATTTTACCCCAGTGAGATATATATTCTACCCACACACATTTGGAACTCTCCTGGAGTACCCTAACACATATTATTCCCTCATTTAGTGGATATTTTCACAAAAAAGTGAAATTTTCAAAAATCCAAAATATTGGCTGAAAACGACTAAATATCAAGGACTCATTGGCCGAATCGCTCTGGAACTGAAATCGGAACGCTCACTGACATTTCCCCTATCTGAAAGTCTGATAAACGCCGGAAAAATGACTAAGTCTGATAAAAAAAAATTTCAACTTTTTTCAATTTTACCCCCGTGAGATATATATTCTACCCACACACATTTGAAACTCTGCTCGGGTACCCTCACATATATTATTCCCTCATTTAGTGGATATTTTCACAAAAAAGTGAAATTTTCAAAAATCCAGAAAATTGGCTGAAAACGACTAAATATCAAAGAATCATTGGGCGAATCGCTCTGGAACTGAAATCGGAACACTTACTGACATTTGCCCTATCTGAAAGTCTGATAAACGCCGGAAAAATGACTAAGTCCAAAAAAAAATTTTTTTCAACTTTTTTCAATTTTACCCCCGTGCGATATATATTCTACCCACACACATTTGGAACTCTCCTGTGGTACACTCACACATATTATTCCCTCATTTAGTGGATATTTTCACAAAAAAGTTAAATTTTCAAAAATCCAGAAAATTGGCTGAAAACGACTAAATATCAAGGACTCATTGGGCGAATCGCTCTGGAACTGAAATCAGAACGCTTACTGACATTTGCCCTATCTGAAAGTCTGATAAACGCCCGAAAAATGACTAAGTCCAAAAAAAAAAATTTTTTAACTTTTTTCAATTTTACCCACGTGGGATATATATTCTACCCAAACACATTTGGATCTCTCCTGGGGTACCCTCAAACATATTATTCCCTCATTTAGTGGATATTTTCACAAAAAAGTGAAATTTTCAAAAATCCAGAAAATTGGCTGAAAACGACTAAATGTCAAGGACTCATTGGGCGAATCGCTCTGGAACTGAAATCGGAACACTTACTGACATTTGCCCTATCTGAAAGTCTGATAAACGCCGGAAAAATGACTAAGTCCAAAAAAGAAATGTTTTCAACTTTTTTCAATTTTACCCCCGTGGGATATATATTCTACCCACACACATTTGGATCTCTCATGGGGTACCCTCACACATATTATTTCATCATTTAGTGAATATTTTTACAAAAAAGTGAAATTTTCAAAAATCCCGAAAATTGGCTGAAAACGACTAAATATCAAGGACTCATTGGGCGAATCGCTCTGCAACTGAAATCGGAACGCTCAATGACATTTGCCCTATCTGAAAGTCTGATAATTGCCGGAAAAATGACTAAGTCCAAAAAAGAAATGTTTTCAACTTTTCTCAATTTTACCCCCGTGGGATATATATTCTACCCACACTAATTTGGAACTCTCCTGGGGTACCCTCACACATATTATTCCCTCATTTAGTGGATATTTTCACAAAAAAGTGAAATTTTCAAAAATCCTGAAAATTCGCTGAAAACGACTAAATATCAAGGACTCATTGGGCGAATCGCTCTGGAACTGAAATCGGAACGCTTACTGACATTTTCCCTATCTGAAAGTCTGATAAACGCCGGAAAAATGACTAAGTCCAAAAAAGAAATGTTTTCAACTTTTTTCAATTTTACCCCGTGGGATATATATTCTACCCACACTAATTTGGAACTCTCCTGGGCTACCCTCACACATATTATTCCCTCATTTAGTGGATATTTTCACAAAAAAGTGAAATTTTCAAAATTCCAGAAAATTGGCTGAAAACGACTAAATATCAAGGACTCATTGGGCGAATCGCTCTGGAACTGAAATCGGAACGATCACTGACATTTGCCCTATCTGAAAGTCTGATAAACGACGGAAAAATGACTAAGTCCAAAAAAGAAATGTTTTCAACTTTTTTCAATTTTACCCCCGTGGTATATATATTCTACACACACTAATTTGGAACTCTCCTGGGGTACCCTCACACATATTATTCCCTCATTTAGTGGATATTTTCACAAAAAAGTGAAATTTTCAAAAATCCAAAATATTGGCTGAAAACGTCTAAATATCAAGGACTCATTGGGCGAATCGCTCTGGAACTGAAATCGGAACGCTTACTGATATTTGCCCTATCTGAAAGTCTGATAAACGCCGGAAAAATGACTAAGTCCAAAAAAAAAAATTTTTCACCCTTTTTCAATTTTACCTCCGTGGGATATATATTCTACCCACACACATTTGGAGCTCTACTGGGGTACCCTCACACATATTATTCCCTCATTTAGTGAATATTTTTACAAAAAAGTGACATTTTCAAAAATCCCGAAAATTGGCTGAAAACGACTAAATGTCAAGGACTCATTGGGCGAATCGCTCTCGAACTGAAATCGGAACGCTCACTGACATTTACCCTATCTGAAAGTCTGATAAACGCCGGAAAAATGACTAAGTACAAAAAAAAAATTTTCAACTTTTTTCAATTTTACCCCCGTGGGATATATATTCTACCCACACACATTTGGAACTCTCCTGGGGTACCCTCACACATATTATTCCCTCATTTAGTGGATATTTTCACAAAAAAGTGAAATTTTCAAAAATCCAAAATATTGGCTGAAAACGACTAAATATCAAGGACTCATTGGCCGAATAGCTCTGGAACTGAAATCGGAACGCTCACTGACATTTCCCCTATCTGAAAGTCTGATAAACGCCGGAAAAATGACTAAGTCTGATAAAAAAAAATTTCAACTTTTTTCAATTTTACCCCCGTGAGATATATATTCTACCCACACACATTTGAAACTCTGCTCGGGTACCCTCACATATATTATTCCCTCATTTAGTGAATATTTTTACAAAAAAGTAAAATTTTCAAAAATCCCGAAAATTGGCTGAAAACGACTAAATATCAAGGACTCATTGGGCGAATCGCTCTGGAACTGAAATCGGAACGCTCACTGACATTTGCCCTATCTGAAAGTCTGATAAACGCCGGAAAAATGACTATGTCCAAAAAAAAAATTTTTTCAACTTTTTTCAATTTTACCCATGTGGGATATATATTCTACCCACACACATTTGTAACTCTCCTGTGGTACCCTCACACATATTATTCCCTCATTTAGTGGATATTTTCACAAAAAAGTGAAATTTTCAAAAATCCAGAAAATTGGCTGAAAACGACTAAATATCAAGGACTCATTGGGCGAATCGCTCTGGAACTGAAATCGGAACACTTACTGACATTTGCCCTATCTGAAAGTCTGATAAACGCCGGAAAAATGACTAAGTCCAAAAAAAAATTTTTTTCAACTTTTTTCAATTTTACCCCCGTGCGATATATATTCTACCCACACACATTTGGAACTCTCCTGTGGTACACTCACACATATTATTCCCTCATTTAGTGGATATTTTCACAAAAAAGTTAAATTTTCAAAAATCCAGAAAATTGGCTGAAAACGACTAAATATCAAGGACTCATTGGGCGAATCGCTCTGGAACTGAAATCAGAACGCTTACTGACATTTACCCTATCTGAAAGTCTGATAAACGCCCGAAAAATGACTAAGTCCAAAAAAAAAAAATTTTTAACTTTTTTCAATTTTACCCACGTGGGATATATATTCTACCCAAACACATTTGGATCTCTCCTGGGGTACCCTCAAACATATTATTCCCTCATTTAGTGGATATTTTCACAAAAAAGTGAAATTTTCAAAAATCCAGAAAATTGGCTGAAAACGACTAAATGTCAAGGACTCATTGGGCGAATCGCTCTGGAACTGAAATCGGAACACTTACTGACATTTGCCCTATCTGAAAGTCTGATAAACGCCGGAAAAATGACTAAGTCCAAAAAAGAAATGTTTTCAAATTTTTTCAATTTTACCCCCGTGGGATATATATTCTACCCACACACATTTGGATCTCTCATGGGGTACCCTCACACATATTATTTCATTATTTAGTGAATATTTTTACAAAAAAGTGAAATTTTCAAAAATCCCAAAAATTGGCTGAAAACGACTAAATATCAAGGACTCATTGGGCGAATCGCTCTGCAACTGAAATCGGAACGCTCAATGACATTTGCCCTATCTGAAAGTCTGATAATTGCCGGAAAAATGACTAAGTCCAAAAAAGAAATGTTTTCAACTTTTCTCAATTTTACCCCCGTGGGATATATATTCTACCCACACTAATTTGGAACTCTCCTGGGGTACCCTCACACATATTATTCCCTCATTTAGTGGATATTTTCACAAAAAAGTGAAATTTTCAAAAATCCTGAAAATTCGCTGAAAACGACTAAATATCAAGGACTCATTGGGCGAATCGCTCTGGAACTGAAATCGGAACGCTTACTGACATTTTCCCTATCTGAAAGTCTGATAAACGCCGGAAAAATGACTAAGTCCAAAAAAGAAATGTTTTCAACTTTTTTCAATTTTACCCCCGTGGGATATATATTCTACCCACACTAATTTGGAACTCTCCTGGGCTACCCTCACACATATTATTCCCTCATTTAGTGGATATTTTCACAAAAAAGTGAAATTTTCAAAATTCCAGAAAATTGGCTGAAAACGACTAAATATCAAGGACTCATTGGGCGAATCACTCTGGAACTGAAATCGGAACGATCACTGACATTTGCCCTATCTGAAAGTCTGATAAACGCCGGAAGAATGACTAAGTCCAAAAAAGAAATGTTTTCAACTTTTTTCAATTTTACCCCCGTGGTATATATATTCTACACACACTAATTTGGAACTCTCCTGGGGTACCCTCACACATATTATTCCCTCATTTAGTGGATATTTTCACAAAAAAGTGAAATTTTCAAAAATCCAAAATATTGGCTGAAAACGTCTAAATATCAAGGACTCATTGGGCGAATCGCTCTCGAACTGAAATCGGAACGCTTACTGATATTTGCCCTATCTGAAAGTCTGATAAACGCCGGAAAAATGACTAAGTCCAAAAAAAAAAATTTTTCACCCTTTTTCAATTTTACCTCCGTGGGATATATATTCTACCCACACACATTTGGAGCTCTACTGGGGTACCCTCACACATATTATTCCCTCATTTAGTGAATATTTTTACAAAAAAGTGACATTTTCAAAAATCCCGAAAATTGGCTGAAAACGACTAAATGTCAAGGACTCATTGGGCGAATCGCTCTCGAACTGAAATCGGAACGCTCACTGACATTTACCCTATCTGAAAGTCTGATAAACGCCGGAAAAATGACTAAGTACAAAAAAAAAATTTTCAACTTTTTTCAATTTTACCCCCGTGGGATATATATTCTACCCACACACATTTGGAACTCTCCTGGGGTACCCTCACACATATTATTCCCTCATTTAGTGGATATTTTCACAAAAAAGTGAAATTTTCAAAAATCCATAAAATTGGCTGAAAACGACTAAATATCAAGGACTCATTGGGCGAATCGCTCTGGAACTGAAATCGGAACGCTCACTGACATTTGCCCTATCTGAAAGTCTGATAAACGCTGGAAAAATGACTAAGTCCAAAAAAAAAATTTTTTTTAAATTTTACCCACGTGGGATATATATTCTACCCACACACATTTGTAACTCTGATGGGGTACCCTCACACATATTATTCCCTCATTTAGTGGATATTTTCACAAAAAAGTGAAATTTTCAAAAATCCAAATTATTGGCTGAAAATCAACTAAATATCAAATACTCATTGGGCGATTCGCTCTGGAAGTGAAATCGGAACGCTCACTGACATTTCCCCCAATCTGAAAGTCTGATAAACGCCGGAAAAATGACAAAGTCCAAAAAAAAACTTTTTTCAACTTTTTTCAATTTTACCCCCGTGGGATATATATTCTACCCACACTCATTTGGAACTCTCCTGGGGTACCCTCACAGATGTTATTCCCTCATTTAGTGAATATTTTTACAAAAAAGTGAAATTTTCAAAAATCCCGAGAATTGGCTGAAAACGACTAAATATCAAGGACTCATTGGGCGAATCGCTCTGGAACTGAAATCGGAACGCTTACTGACATTTGACCTATCTGAAAGTCTGATAAACGCCGGAAAAATGACTAAGTCCAAAAAAGAAATGTTTTCAACTTTTTTCAATTTTACCCCAGTGGTATATATATTCTACCCACACTAATTTGGAACTCTCCTGGGGTACCCTCACACATATTATTCCCTCATTTAGTGGATATTTTCACAAAAAAGTGAAATTTTCAAAAATCCAAAATATTGGCATAAAACGACTAAATATCAAGGAATCATTGGGCGAATCGCTCTGGAACTGAAATCGGAGCGCTTACTGACATTTGCCCTATCTGAAAGTCTGATAAACGCCGGAAAAATGACAAAGTCCAAAAAAAAATTTTTTTCAACTTTTTTCAATTTTACCCCCGTGGGATAAATATTCTGCCCACACTCATTTGGAACTCTCCTGGGGTACCTTCACACATATTATTCCCTCATTTAGTGGATATTTTCACAAAAAAGTGAAATTTTTAAAAATCCAGAAAATTGGCTGAAAAGGACTACATATCAAGGACTCATTGGGCGAACCGCTCTGGAACTGAAATCGAAACGCTTACTGACATTTGCCTTATCTGAAAGTCTGATAAACGCCAGAAAAATGACTAAGTCCAAAAAAAAAAATTTTTCAACTTATTTCAATTTTACCCCTGTGGGATATATATTCTACCCACACTCATTTGGAACTCTCCTGGGGTACCCTCACACATATTATTCCCTCATTTAGTGGCTATTTTCACAAAAAAGTGAAATTTTCAAAAATTCCGAAAATTGGCTGAAAACGACTAAATATCAAGGACTCATTGGGCGAATCGCTCTGGAACTGAAATCGGAACGCTCACTGACATTTACCCTATCTGAAAGTCTGATAAACGCCGGAAAAATGACAGTCAAAAAAAAAATTTTTTTCAATTTTACCCACGTGGGATATATATTCTACCCACACACATTTGTAACTCTGCTGGGGTACCCTCACACATATTATTCCCTCATTTAGTGGATATTTTCACAAAAAAAGTGAAATTTTCAAAAATCCAGAAAATTGGCTGAAAACGACTAAATATCAAGGACTCATTGGGCGAATCGCTCTGGAACTGAAATCGGAACGCTCACTGACATTTACCCTATCTGAAAGTCTGATAAACGCCGGAAAAATGACTAAGTCTGAAAAAAAAAAATTTCAACTTTTTTCAATTTTACCCCCGTGAGATATATATTCTACCCACACACATTTGAAACTCTGCTCGGGTACCCTCACATATATTATTACCTCATTTAGTGAATATTTTTACAAAAAAGTGCCATTTTCAAAAATCCCGAAAATTGGCTGAAAACGACTAAATGTCAAGGACTCATTGGGCGAATCGCTCTGGAACTGAAATCGGAACGCTCACTGACATTTACCCTATCTGAAAGACTGATAAACGCCGGAAAAATGACTAAGTCCAAAAAAAAAATTTTTTTCAACTTTTTTAAATTTTACCCCCGTGGGATATATATTCTACCCACAAACATTTGGATCTCTCCTGGGGTACCCTCACACATATTATTCCATCATTTAGTGAATATTTTTAAAAAAAGTGAAATTTTCAAAAATCCAGAAAATAGGCTGAAAACGACTAAATATCAAGGACTCATTGGGCGAATCGCTCTGGAACTGAAATCGGAACGCTCACTGACATTTACCCTATCTGAAAGTCTGATAAACGCCGGAAAAATGACTAAGTCTGAAAAAAAAAAATTTCAACTTTTTTCAATTTTACCCCCGTGAGATATATATTCTACCCACACACATTTGAAACTCTGCTCGGCTACCCTCACATATATTATTCCCTCATTTAGTGAATATTTTTACAAAAAAGTGACATTTTCAAAAATCCCGAAAATTGGCTGAAAACGACTAAATGTCAAGGACTCATTGGGCGAATCGCTCTGGAACTGAAATCGGAACGCTCACTGACATTTACCCTATCTGAAAGTCTGATAAACGCTGGAAAAATGACTAAGTACAAACAAAAATTTTTTCAACTTTTTTCAATTTTACCCCCGTGGGATATATATTCTACCCACACACATTTGGAACTCTCCTGGGGTACCCTCACACATATTATTCCCTCATTTAGTGGATATTTTCACAAAAAAGTGAAATTTTTAAAAATCCAGAAAATTGGCTGAAAACGACTAAATATCAAGGACTCATTGGGCGAATCGCTCTGGAACTGAAATCGAAACGCTTACTGACATTTGCCCTATCTGAAAGTCTGATAAACGCCGGAAAAATGACAGCCCAAAAAAAAAATTTTTCCAACTTTTTTCAATTTTACCCCCGTGCGATATATATTCTACCCACACACATTTGTAACTCTCCTGGGGTACCCTCACACATATTATTCCCTCATTTAGTGGATATTTTCACAAAAAAGTTAAATTTTCAAAAATCCAGAAAATTGGCTGAAAACAACTAAATATCAAGGACTCATTGGGCGAATCGCTCTGGAACTGAAATCGGAACGCTTACTGACATTTGCCCTATCTGAAAGTCTGATAAATGCCGGAAAAATGACTAAGTCCAAAAAAAAAATTTTTTCAACTTTTTTCAATTTTACCCCGTGGGATATATATTCTACCCACACTCATTTGGAACTCTCCTGGGGTACCCTCACACATATTATTCCCTAATTTAGTGGATATTTTCACAAAAAAGTGAAATTTTCAAAAATCCAGAAAATAGGCTGAAAACGACTAAATATCAAGGACTCACTGGTCGAATCGCTCTGGAACTGAAATCATAACGCTCACTGACATTTGCCCTATCTGAAAGTCTGATAAACGCCGGAAAAATGACTAAGTCCAAAAAAGAAATGTTTTCAAGTTTTTTCAATTTTACCCACGTGGGATATATATTCTACCCACACACATTTGTAACTCTCCTGGGGTACCCTCACACATATTATTCCCTCATTTAGTGGATATTTTCACAAAAAAGTGAAATTTTCAAAAATCCAAAATATTGGCTGAAAATCAACTAAATATCAAGGAATCATTGGGCGATTCGCTCTGGAACTGAAATCGGAACGCTCACTGACATTTCCCCCAATCTGAAAGTCTGATAAACGCCGGAAAAATGACTAAGTCCAAAAAAGAAATGTTTTCAAGTTTTTTCAATTTTACCCCCGTGGGATATATATTCTACCCACACTAATTTGGAACTCTCCTGGGGTACCCTCACACATATTATTCCCTCATTTAGTGGATATTTTCACAAAAAAGTGACATTTTCAAAAATCCAGAAAATTGGCTGAAAACGACTAAATATCAAGGACTCATTGGGCGAATCGCTCTGGAACTGAAATCGGAATGCTCACTGATATTTGCCCTATCTGAAAGTCTGATAAACGCCGGAAAAATGACTAAGTCTGAAAAAAAAAAATTTCAACTTTTTTCAATTTTACCCCCGTGGGATATATATTCTACCCACACACATTTGGAACTCTCCTGGGGTACCCTCAGACATTTTATTCCCTCATTTAGTGAATATTTTTACAAAAAAGTGAAATTTTCAAAAATTCAGAAAATTGGCTGAAAACGACTAAATATCAAGGACTCATTGGGCGAATCGCTCTGGAACTGAAATCGGAACACTCAATGACATTTGCCCTATCTGAAAGTCTGATAAACGCCGGAAAAATGACTAATTCCAAAAAAAATTTTTTTTAACTTTTTTCAATTTTACCCCGTGGGATATATATTCTACCCACACTCATTTGGAACTCTCCTGGGGTACCCTCACACATATTATTCCCTCATTTAGTGGATATTTTCACAAAAAAGTTAAATTTTAAACAATCCAGAAAATTGGCTGAAAACGACTAAATATCAAGGACTCATTGGGCGAATCGCTCTGGAACTGATATCGGAACGCTCACTGACATTTGCCCTATCTGAAAGTCTGATAAACGCCGGAAAAATGACTAAGTCCAAAAAAAAAAATTTTTCAACTCTTTTCAATTTTACCCACGTGGGATATAAATTCTACCCACACACATTTGTAACTCTCCTGGGGTACCCTCACACATATTATTCCCTCATTTAGTGGATATTTTCACAAAAAAGTGAAATTTTCAAAAATCCAAAATATTGGCTGAAAACGACTAAATATCAAGGACCCATTGGGCGAATCGCTCTGGAACTGAAATCGGAATGCTCACTGACATTTACCCTATCTGAAAGTCTGATAAACGCCGGAAAAATGACTAAGTACAAAAAAAAAAATTTTTCAACTTTTTTCAATTTTACCCCCGTGGGATATATATTCTACCCACACACATTTGGAACTCTCCTGGGGTACCCTCACACATATTATTCCCTCATTTAGTGGATATTTTCACAAAAAAGTGAAATTTTCAAAAATCCAAAATATTGGCTGAAAATGAACTAAATATCAAGGACTCATTGGGCGAATCGCTCTGGAACTGAAATCGGAACCCTCACTGACATTTCCCCCAACTGAAAGTCTGATAAACGCCGGAAAATTGACTAAGTCCAAAGAAAAAAATTTTTCAATTTTTTTCAATTTTACCCCCGTGGGATATATATTCTACCCACACACATTTGGAACTCTCCTGGGGTACCCTCACACATATTATTCCCTCATTTAGTGGATATTTTCACAAAAAAGTGAAATTTTCAAAAATCCAAAATATTGGCTGAAAACGACTAAATATCAAGGACCCATTGGGCGAATCGCTCTGGAACTGAAATCGGAATGCTCACTGACATTTGCCCTATCTGAAAGTCTGATAAACGCCGGAAAAATGACTAAGTCCAAAAAAAAAATTTTTTCAACTTTTTTCAATTTTACCCCCGTGCGATATATATTCTACCCACACACATTTGTAACTCTCCTGGGGTACCCTCACACATATTATTCCCTCATTTAGTGAATATTTTTACAAGAAAGTGAAATTTTCAAAAATTCAGAAAATTGGCTGAAAACGACTAAATATCAAGGACTCATTGGGCGAATCGCTCTGGAACTGAAATCGGAACGCTCAATGACATTTGCCCTATCTGAAAGTCTGATAAACGCCGGAAAAATGACTAATTCCAAAAAAAAAAATTTTTCAACTTTTTTCAATTTTACCCACGTGGGATATATATTCTACCCACACTCATTTGTAACTCTCCTGGGGTACCCTCACACATATTATTCCCTCATTTAGTGGATATTTTCACAAAAAAGTGAAATTTTCAAAAATCCAGAAAATTGGCTGAAAACGACTAAATATCAAGGACTCATTGGGCGAATCGCTCTGGAACTGAAATCGGAATGCTCACTGACATTTCCCCTATCTCAAAGTCTGATAAACGCCGGAAAAATGACTAAGTCTGAAAAAAAAATTTTTCAACTTTTTTCAATTTTACCCCCGTGAGATATATATTCTACCCACACACATTTGATCTCTGTTCGGGTACCCTCACATATATTATTCCCTCATTTAGTGAATATTTTTACAAAAAAGTGACATTTTCAAAAATCCCGAAAATTGGCTGAAAACGACTAAATGTCAAGGACTCATTGGGCGAATCGCTCTGGAACTGAGATCGGAACGCTCACTGACATTTACCCTATCTGAAAGTCTGATAAACGCCGGAAAAATGACTAAGTCCAAAAAAAAATTTTTTTCAACTTTTTTCAATTTTACCCCCGTGCGATATATATTCTACCCACACACATTTGTAACTCTCCTGGGGTACCCTCACACATATTATTCCCTCATTTAGTGGATATTTTCACAAAAAAAGTTAAATTTTCAAAAATCCAGAAAATTGGCTGAAAACAACTAAATATCAAGGACTCATTGGGCGAATCGCTCTGGAACTGAAATCGGAACGCTTACTGACATTTGCCCTATCTGAAAGTCTGATAAACGCTGGAAAAATGACTAAGTCCAAAAAAAAAAATTTTCAACTTTTTTCAATTTTACCCCCGTGCGATATATATTCTACCCACACACATTTGGAACTCTCCTGGGGTACCCTCAGACATTTTATTCCCTCATTTAGTGAATATTTTTACAAGAAAGTGAAATTTTCAAAAATTCAGAAAATTGGCTGAAAACGACTAAATATCAAGGACTCATTGGGCGAATCGCTCTGGAACTGAAATCGGAACGCTCACTGACATTTGCCCTATCTGAAAGTCTGATAAACGCCGGAAAAATGACTAAGTCCAAAAAAAAAAATTTTTCAACTATTTTCAATTTTACCCACGTGGGATATATATTCTACCCACACACATTTGTAACTCTCCTGGGGTACCCTCACACATATTATTCCCTCATTTAGTGGATATTTTCACAAAAAAGTGAAATTTTCAAAAATCCAAAATATTGGCTGAAAATGAACTAAATATCAAGGACTCATTGGGCGAATCGCTCTGGAACTGAAATCGGAACGCTCACTGACATTTCCCCCAATCTGAAAGTCTGATAAACGCCGGAAAAATGACTAAGTCCAAAAAAAAACTTTTTTCAACTTTTTTCAATTTTACCCCCGTGGGATATATATTCTACCCACACACATTTGTAACTCTCCTGGGGTACCCTCACACATATTATTCCCTCATTTAGTGGATATTTTCACAAAAAAGTTAAATTTTCAAAAATCCAGAAAATTGGCTGAAAACAACTAAATATCAAGGACTCATTGGGCGAATCGCTCTGGAACTGAAATCGGAACGCTTACTGACATTTGCCCTATCTGAAAGTCTGATAAACGCTGGAAAAATGACTAAGTCCAAAAAAAAAAATTTTCAACTTTTTTCAATTTTACCCCCGTGCGATATATATTCTACCCACACACATTTGGAACTCTCCTGGGGTACCCTCAGACATTTTATTCCCTCATTTAGTGAATCTTTTTACAAAAAAGTGAAATTTTCAAAAATTCAGAAAATTGGCTGAAAATGACTAAATATCAAGGACTCATTGGGCGAATCGCACTGGAACTGAAATCGGAACGCTCAATGACATTTGCCCTATCTGAAAGTCTGATAAACGCCGGAAAAATGACTAATTCCAAAAAAAAAAGTTTTTCAACTTTTTTCAATTTTACCCCGTGGGATATATATTCTACCCACACTCATTTGGAACTCTCCTGGGGTACCCTCACACATATTATTCCCTCATTTAGTGGATATTTTCACAAAAAAGTTAAATTTTCAAAAATCCAGAAAATTGGCTGAAAACAACTAAATATCAAGGTCTCATTGGGCGGATCGCTCTGGAACTGAAATCGGAACGCTTACTGACATTTGCCCTATCTGAAAGTCTGATAAACGCTGGAAAAATGACTAAGTCCAAAAAAAAAAATTTTCAACTTTTTTCAATTTTACCCCCGTGCGATATATATTCTACCCACACACATTTGGAACTCTCCTGCGGTACCCTCAGACATTTTATTCCCTCATTTAGTGAATATTTTTACAAAAAAGTGAAATTTTAAAAAATCCAGAAAATTGGCTGAAAACGACTAAATATCAAGGACTCATTGGGTGAATCGCTCTGGAACTGAAATCGGAACGCTCACTGACATTTGCCCTATCTGAAAGTCTGATAAACGCCGGAAAAATGACTAAGTCCAAAAAAAAAAATTTTTCAACTATTTTCAATTTTACCCACGTGGGATATATATTCTACCCACACACATTTGTAACTCTCCTGGGGTACCCTCACACATATTATTCCCTCATTTAGTGGATTTTTCACAAAAAAGTGAAATTTTCAAAAATCCTAAATATTGGCTGAAAATGAACTAAATATCAAGGACTCATTGGGCGAATCGCTCTGGAACTGAAATCGGAACGCTCACTGACATTTCCCCCAATCTGAAAGTCTGATAAACGCCGGAAAAATGACTAAGTCCAAAAAAAAACTTTTTTCAACTTTTTTCAATTTTACCCCCGTGGGATATATATTCTACCCACACACATTTGTAACTCTCCTGGGGTACCCTCACACATATTATTCCCTCATTTAGTGGATATTTTCACAAAAAAGTAAAATTTTCAAAAATCCAGAAAATTGGCTGAAAACAACTAAATATCAAGGACTCATTGGGCGAATCGCTCTGGAACTGAAATCGGAACGCTCACTGACATTTACCCTATCTGAAAGTCTGATAAACGCCGGAAAAATGACTAAGTACAAAAAAAAATAAATTTTCAACTTTTTTCAATTTTACCCCCGTGGGATATATATTCTACCCACACACATTTGGAACTCTCCTGGGGTACCCTCACACATATTATTCCCTCATTTAGTGGATATTTTCACAAAAAAGTGAAATTTTTAAAAATCCAGAAAATTGGCTGAAAACGACTAAATATCAAGGACTCATTGGGCGAATCGCTCTGGAACTGAAATCGGAACGCTTACTGACATTTGCCCTATCTGAAAGTCTGATAAACGCCGGAAAAATGACTAAGTCCAAAGAAAAAAATTTTTCAACTTTTTTCAATTTTACCCCCGTGGGATATATATTCTACCCACACACATTTGGAACTCTCCTGGGGTACCCTCACACATATTATTCCCTCATTTAGTGGATATTTTCACAAAAAAGTGAAATTTTCAAAAATCCAGAAAATTGGCTGTAAACGACTAAATATCAAGGACTCACTGGGCGAATCGCTCTGGAAATGAAATCGGAACGCTCACTGACATTTGCCCTATCTGAAAGTCTGATAAACGCCGGAAAAATGACTAAGTCCAAAAAAAAAATGTTTTCAATTTTAACAATGTGGGATATATATTCTACCCACACACATTTGTAACTCTCCTGGGGTACCTTCACACATATTATTCCCTCATTTAGTGGATATTTTCACAAAAAAGTGAAATTTTCAAAAATCCAAAATATTGGCTGAAAACCTCTATATATCAAGGACCCATTGGGCGAATCGCTCTGGAACTGAAATCGGAATGCTCACTGACATTTCCCCTATCTCAAAGTCTAATAAATGCCGGAAAAATGACTAAGTCTGAAAAAAAAAATTTTCAACTGTTTTCAATTTTACCCCCGTGAGATATATATTCTACCCACACACATTTGATCTCTGCTCGGGTACCCTCACATATATTATTCCCTCATTTAGTGAATATTTTTACAAAAAGTGACATTTTCAAAAATCCCGAAAATTGGCTGAAAACGACTAAATGTCAAGGACTCATAGGGCGAATCGCTCTGGAACTGAAATCGGAACGCTCACTGACATTTACCCTATCTGAAAGTCTGATAAACGCCGGAAAAATGACTAAGTGCGAAAAAAAAATTTTTTCAACTTTTTTCAATTTTACCCCCGTGGGATATATATCTACCCACACACATTTGGAACTCTCCTGGGGTACCCTCACACATATTATTCCCTCATTTAGTGGATATTTTCACAAAAAAGTGAAATTTTTAAAAATCCAGAAAATTGGCTGAAAACGACTAAATATCAAGGACTCACTGGGCGAATCGCTCTGGAACTGAAATCGGAACGCTCACTGACATTTGCCCTATCTGAAAGTCTGATAAACGCCGGAAAAATGACTAAGTCTGAAAAAAAAAATTTTCAACTTTTTTCAATTTTACCCCCGTGCAATATATATTCTACCCACACACATTTGGAACTCTCCTGGGCTACCCTCACACATATTATTCCCTCATTTAGTGGATATTTTCACAAAAAAGTAAAATTTTCAAAAATCCCGAAAATTGGCTGAAAACGACAAAATATCAAGGACTCATTGGGCGAATCGCTCTGGAACTGAAATCGGAATGCTCACTGACATTTCCCCTATCTGAAAGTCTGATAAACGCAGGAAAAATGACTAAGTCCAAAAAAAAAAATTTTTTCAACTTTTTTCAATTATACCCCTGTGGGAAATTTATTCTACCCACACACATTTGGAACTCTCCTGGGGTACCCTCACACATATTATTACCTCATTTAGTGGATATTTTCACAAAAAAGTAAAATTTTCAAAAATCACGAAAATTGGCTGAAAACGACTAAATATCAAGGACTCATTGGGTGAATCTCTCTGTAACTGAAATCGGAACGCTCACTGACATTTACCCTATCTGAAAGTCTGATAAACGCCGGAAAAATGACTAAGTCCAAAAAAAAAATGTTTTCAACTTTTTTCAATTTTACCCCCGTGGGATATATATTCTACCCACACACATTTGGAACTCTCCTGGGGTACCCTCACACATATTATTCCCTCATTTAGTGGATATTTTAACAAATAAGTGAAATTTTTAAAAATCCAGAAAATTGGCTGAAAACGACTAAATATCAAGGACTCATTGGGCGAATCGCTCTGGAACTGAAATCGGAACGCTTACTGACATTTGCCCTATCTGAAAGTCTGATAAACGCCGGAAAAATGACTAAGTCCAAAAAAAAAAATTTTTCAACTATTTTCAGTTTTACCCACGTGGGATATATATTCTACCCACACACATTTCTAACTCTCCTGGGGTACCCTCACACATATTATTCCCTCATTTAGTGGATATTTTCACAAAAAAGTGAAATTTTCAAAAATCCAAAATATTGGCTGAAAACGACTAAATATCAAAGACTCATTGGGCGAATCGCTCTGGTACTGAAATCGGAACGCTCAATGACATTTGCCCTATCTGAAAGTCTGATAAACACCAGAAAAATGACTAAGTCCAAAAAAAAAATTTTTTCAACTTTTTTCAATTTTACCCCGTGGGATCTATATTCTACCCACACTCATTTGGAACTCTCCTGGGGTACCCTCACACATATTATTCCCTCATTTAGTGGATATTTTCACAAAAAAGTGACATTTTCAAAAATCCCGAAAATTGGCTGAAAACGACTAAATATCAAGGACTCATTGGGCGAATCGCTCTGGAACTTAAATCGGAACGCTCACTGACATTTCCCCTTTCTGAAAGTCTGATAAACGCCGGAAAAATGACTAAGTCCAAAAAAAAAATTTTTTCAACTTTTTTCAATTTTACCCCCGTGCGATATATATTCTACCCACACACATTTGGAACTCTCCTGGGGTACCCTCACACATATTATTCCCTCATTTAGTGCATATTTTCACAAAAAAGTGAAATTTAAAAAAATACAGAAAATTGGCTGAAAACGAATAAATATCAAGGACTCATTGGGCGAATCGCTCTGGAACTGAAATCGGAATGCTCACTGACATTTCCCTTATCTGAAAGTCTGATAAATGCAGGAAAAATGACTAAGTCCAAAAAAAAAATTTTTCAACTTTTTTCAATTATACCCCCGTGGGAAATTTATTGTACCCACACACATTTGGAACTCTCCTGGGGTACCCTCACACATATTATTCCCTCATTTAGTGGATATTTTCACAAAAAAGTAAAATTTTCAAAAATCACGAAAATTGGCTGAAAACGACTAAATATCAAGGACTCATTGGGTGAATCTCTCTGGAACTGAAATCGGAACGCTCACTGACATTTACCCTATCTGAAAGTCTGATAAACGCCAGAAAAATGACATTCCAAAAAAAAAATGTTTTCAACTTTTTTCAATTTTACCCCCGTGGGAGATATATTCTACCCACACTCATTTGGAACTCTCCTGGGGTACCCTCACACATATTATTCCCTCATTTAGTGGATATTTTCACAAAAAAGTGAAATTTTCAAAAATCCAGAAAATTGTCTGAAAACGACTAAATATCAAGGACTCATTGGGCGAATCGCTCTGGAACTGAAATCGGAACGCTCACAAACATTTACCCTATCTGAAAGTCTGATAAACGCCAGAAAAATGACTAAGTCCAAAAAAAAAATTTTTTCAACTTTTTTCAGTTTTACCCACGTGGGATATATATTCTACCCACACACATTTCTAACTCTCCTGGGGTACCCTCACACATATTATTCCCTCATTTAGTGGATATTTTCACAAAAAAGTGACATTTTCAAAAATCCAAAATATTGGCTGAAAACGACTAAATATCAAAGACTCATTGGGCGAATCGCTCTGGTACTGAAATCGGAACGCTCAATGACATTTGCCCTATCTGAAAGTTTGATAAACGCCGGAAAAATGACTTAGTCCAAAAAAAAAAATTTTTCAACTTTTTTCAATTTTACCCCCGTGGGATATATATTCTACCCACACACATTTGGAACTCTCCTGGGATACCCTCACACATATTATTCCCTCATTTAGTGGATATTTTCACAAAAAAGTGAAATTTTCAAAAATCCAGAAAATTTGCTGAAAACAACTAAATATCAAGGATTCATGGGGCGAATCACTCTGGAACTGAAATCGGAACGTCACTGACATTTCCCCTATCTGAAAGTCTGATAAACGCCGGAAAAATTACTAAGTCCAAAAAAAAAATGTTTCAACTTTTTTCAATTTTACCCCCGTGGGATATATATTCTACCCACACACATTTGGAACTCTCCTGGGGTACCCTCACACATATTATTCCCTCATTTAGTGGATATTTTCACATAAAAGTGAAATTTTCAAAAATCCAAAATATTGGCTGAAAACGACTAAATATCAAGGACACATTGGGCGAATCACTCTGGAACTGAAATCGGAAAGCTCAATGACATTTGCCCTATCTGAAAGTCTGATAAACGCCGGAAAAATGACTAAGTCCAAAAAAAAATTTTTTTCAATTTTACCCCCGTGGGATATATATTCTACCCACACTCATTTGGAACTCTCCTGGGGTACCCTCACACATATTATTCCCTCAATTAGTGGATATTTTCACAAAAAAGTGAAATTTTCAAAAATCCCGAAAATTGGCTGAAAACGACTAAATATCAAGGACTCATTGGTGAATCGCTCTGGAACTGAAATCGGAACGCTCACTGACATTTACCCTATCTGAAAGTCTGATAAACGCCGGAAAAATGACTAAGTCCAAAAAAAAAATGTTTTCAACTTTTTTCAATTTTACCCCCGTGGGAGATATATTCTACCCACACTCCTTTGGAACTCTCCTGGGGTACCCTCACACATATTTTTCCCTCATTTAGTGGATATTTTCACAAAAAAGTGAAATTTTCAAAAATCCTGAAAATTGGCTGAAAATGACTAAATATCAAGGACTCATTGGGCGAATCGCTCTGGAACTGAAATCGGAACGCTCACTGACATTTACCCTATCTGAAAGTCTGATAAACGCCAGAAAAATGACAAAGTCCAAAAAAAAAATTTTACCCACGTGGGATATATATTCTACCCACACACATTTCTAACTCTCCTGGGGTACCCTCACACATATTATTCCCTCATTTAGTGGATATTTTCACATAAAAGTGAAATTTTCAAAAATCCAAAATATTGGCTGAAAACGACTAAATATCAAGGACTCATTGGGCGAATCGCTCTGGAACTGAAATCGGAACGCTCAATGACATTTGCCCTATCTGAAAGTCTGATAAACGCCGGAAAAATGACTAAGTCCAAAAAAAAAAATTTTTCAACTATTTTCAGTTTTACCCACGTGGGATATATATTCTACCCACACACATTTCTAACTCTCCTGGGGTACCCTCACACATATTATTCCCTCATTTAGTGGATATTTTCACAAAAAAGTGAAATTTTCAAAAATCCAAAATATTGGCTGAAAACGACTAAATATCAAAGACTCATTGGGCGAATCGCTCTGGTACTGAAATCGGAATGCTCAATGACATTTGCCCTATCTGAAAGTCTGATAAACACCAGAAAAATGACTAAGTCCAAAAAAAAAATTTTTTCAACTTTTTTCAATTTTACCCCGTGGGATCTATATTCTACCCACACTCATTTGGAACTCTCCTGGGGTACCCTCACACATATTATTCCCTCATTTAGTGGATATTTTCACAAAAAAGTGACATTTTCAAAAATCCCGAAAATTGGCTGAAAACGACTAAATATCAAGGACTCATTGGGCGAATCGCTCTAGAACTTAAATCGGAACGCTCACTGACATTTCCCCTTTCTGAAAGTCTGATAAACGCCGGAAAAATGACTAAGTCCAAAAAAAAAATTTTTTCAACTTTTTTCAATTTTACCCCGTGGGATCTATATTCTACCCACACTCATTTGGAACTCTCCTGGGGTACCCTCACACATATTATTCCCTCATTTAGTGGATATTTTCACAAAAAAGTGACATTTTCAAAAATCCCGAAAATTGGCTGAAAACGACTAAATATCAAGGACTCATTGGGCGAATCGCTCTAGAACTTAAATCGGAACGCTCACTGACATTTCCCCTTTCTGAAAGTCTGATAAACGCCGGAAAAATGACTAAGTCCAAAAAAAAAATTTTTTCAACTTTTTTCAATTTTACCCCCGTGCGATATATATTCTACCCACACACATTTGGAACTCTCCTGGGGTACCCTCACACATATTATTCCCTCATTTAGTGCATATTTTCACAAAAAAGTGAAATTTAAAAAAATACAGAAAATTGGCTGAAAACGAATAAATATCAAGGACTCATTGGGCGAATCGCTCTGGAACTGAAATCGGAATGCTCACTGACATTTCCCCTATCTGAAAGTCTGATAAATGCAGGAAAAATGACTAAGTCCAAAAAAAAAATTTTTCAACTTTTTTCAATTATACCCCCGTCGGAAATTTATTGTACCCACACACATTTGGAACTCTCCTGGGGTACCCTCACACATATTATTCCCTCATTTAGTGGATATTTTCACAAAAAAGTAAAATTTTCAAAAATCACGAAAATTGGCTGAAAACGACTAAATATCAAGGACTCATTTGGTGAATCTCTCTGGAACTGAAATCGGAACGCTCACTGACATTTACCCTATCTGAAAGTCTGATAAACGCCAGAAAAATGACATTCCAAAAAAAAAATGTTTTCAACTTTTTTCAATTTTACCCCCGTGGGAGATATATTCTACCCACACTCATTTGGAACTCTCCTGGGGTACCCTCACACATATTATTCCCTCATTTAGTGGATATTTTCACAAAAAAGTGAAATTTTCAAAAATCCAGAAAATTGTCTGAAAACGACTAAATATCAAGGACTCATTGGGCGAATCGCTCTGGAACTGAAATCGGAACGCTCACAAACATTTACCCTATCTGAAAGTCTGATAAACGCCAGAAAAATGACTAAGTCCAAAAAAAAAATTTTTTCAACTTTTTTCAGTTTTACCCACGTGGGATATATATTCTACCCACACACATTTCTAACTCTCCTGGGGTACCCTCACACATATTATTCCCTCATTTAGTGGATATTTTCACAAAAAAGTGACATTTTCAAAAATCCAAAATATTGGCTGAAAACGACTAAATATCAAAGACTCATTGGGCGAATCGCTCTGGTACTGAAATCGGAACGCTCAATGACATTTGCCCTATCTGAAAGTTTGATAAACGCCGGAAAAATGACTTAGTCCAAAAAAAAAAATTTTTCAACTTTTTTCAATTTTACCCCCGTGGGATATATATTCTACCCACACACATTTGGAACTCTCCTGGGATACCCTCACACATATTATTCCCTCATTTAGTGGATATTTTCACAAAAAAGTGAAATTTTCAAAAATCCAGAAAATTTGCTGAAAACAACTAAATATCAAGGATTCATGGGGCGAATCACTCTGGAACTGAAATCGGAACGTCACTGACATTTCCCCTATCTGAAAGTCTGATAAACGCCGGAAAAATTACTAAGTCCAAAAAAAAAATGTTTCAACTTTTTTCAATTTTACCCCCGTGGGATATATATTCTACCCACACACATTTGGAACTCTCCTGGGGTACCCTCACACATATTATTCCCTCATTTAGTGGATATTTTCACATAAAAGTGAAATTTTCAAAAATCCAAAATATTGGCTGAAAACGACTAAATATCAAGGACACATTGGGCGAATCACTCTGGAACTGAAATCGGAAAGCTCAATGACATTTGCCCTATCTGAAAGTCTGATAAACGCCGGAAAAATGACTAAGTCCAAAAAAAAATTTTTTTCAATTTTACCCCCGTGGGATATATATTCTACCCACACTCATTTGGAACTCTCCTGGGGTACCCTCACACATATTATTCCCTCAATTAGTGGATATTTTCACAAAAAAGTGAAATTTTCAAAAATCCCGAAAATTGGCTGAAAACGACTAAATATCAAGGACTCATTGGTGAACCGCTCTGGAACTGAAATCGGAACGCTCACTGACATTTACCCTATCTGAAAGTCTGATAAACGCCGGAAAAATGACTAAGTCCAAAAAAAAAATGTTTTCAACTTTTTTCAATTTTACCCCCGTGGGAGATATATTCTACCCACACTCCTTTGGAACTCTCCTGGGGTACCCTCACACATATTTTTCCCTCATTTAGTGGATATTTTCACAAAAAAGTGAAATTTTCAAAAATCCTGAAAATTGGCTGAAAATGACTAAATATCAAGGACTCATTGGGCGAATCGCTCTGGAACTGAAATCGGAACGCTCACTGACATTTACCCTATCTGAAAGTCTGATAAACGCCAGAAAAATGACAAAGTCCAAAAAAAAAATTTTACCCACGTGGGATATATATTCTACCCACACACATTTCTAACTCTCCTGGGGTACCCTCACACATATTATTCCCTCATTTAGTGGATATTTTCACATAAAAGTGAAATTTTCAAAAATCCAAAATATTGGCTGAAAACGACTAAATATCAAGGACTCATTGGGCGAATCGCTCTGGAACTGAAATCGGAACGCTCAATGACATTTGCCCTATCTGAAAGTCTGATAAACGCCGGAAAAATGACTAAGTCCAAAAAAAAAATTTTTTCAACTTTTTTTCAATTATACCCCTGTGGGAAATTTATTCTACCCACACACATTTGGAACTCTCCTGGGGTACCCTCACACATATTATTCCCTCATTTAGTGCATATTTTCACAAAAAAGTGAAATTTTAAAAAATACAGAAAATTGGCTGAAAACCACTAAATATCAAGGACTCATTGGGCGAATCGCTCTGGAACTGAAATCGGAACGCTCACTGACATTTACCCTATCTGAAAGTCTGATAAACGCCAGAAAAATGACAAAGTCCAAAAAAAAAACTTTTTCAACTTTTTTCAATTTTACCCACGTGGGATATATATTCTACCCACACACATTTCTAACTCTCCTGGGGTACCCTCACACATATTATTCCCTCATTTAGTGGATATTTTCACATAAAAGTGAAATTTTCAAAAATCCAAAATATTGGCTGAAAACGACTAAATATCAAGGACTCATTGGGCGAATCGCTCTGGAACTGAAATCGGAACGCTCAATGACATTTGCCCTATCTGAAAGTCTGTTAAACGCCGGAAAAATGACTTAGTCCAAAAAAAAAAATGTTTCAACTTTTTTCAATTTTACCCCCGTGGGATTTATATTCTACCCACACACATTTGGAACTCTCCTGGGATACCCTCACACATATTATTCCCTCATTTAGTGGATATTTTCACAAAAAAGTGAAATTTTCAAAAATCCAGAAAATTTGCTGAAAACAACTAAATATCAAGGATTCATGGGGCGAATCGCTCTGGAACTGAAATCGGAACGCTCACTGACATTTCCCCTATCTGAAAGTCTGATAAACGCCGGAAAAATGACTAAGTCCAAAAAAAAAATGTTTTCAACTTTTTTCAATTTTACCCCCGTGGGAGATATATTCTACCCACACTCATTTGGAACTCTCCTGGGGTACCCTCACACATATTATTCCCTCATTTAGTGGATATTTTCACAAAAAAGTGAAATTTTCAAAAATCACGAAAATTGGCTGAAAACGACTAAATATCAAGGACTCATTGGGCGAATCGCTCTGGAACTGAAATCGGAATGCTCACTGACATTTACCCTATCTGAAAGTACTGATAAACGCCAGAAAAATGACAAAGTCCAAAAAAAAAATTTTTTCAACTTTTTTCAATTTTACCCACGTGGGATATATATTCTACCCACACACATTTCTAACTCTCCTGGGGTACCCTCACACATATTATTCCCTCATTTAGTGGATATTTTCACATAAAAGTGAAATTTTCAAAAATCCAAAATATTGGCTGAAAACGACTAAATATCAAGGACTCATTGGGCGAATCGCTCTGGAACTGAAATCGGAACGCTCAATGACATTTGCCCTATCTGAAAGTCTGATAAACGCCGGAAAAATGACTAAGTCCAAAAAAAAAATTTTTTCAACTTTTTTCAATTTTACCCCCGTGGGATATATATTCTACCCACACTCATTTGGAACTCTCCTGGGGGTACCCTCACACATATTATTCCCTCATTTAGTGCATATTTTCACAAAAAAGTGAAATTTTAAAAAATACAGAAAATTGGCTGAAAACGAATAAATATCAAGGACTCATTGGGCGAATCGCTCTGGAACTGAAATCGGAATGCTCACTGACATTTCCCCTATCTGAAAGTCTTATAAACGCAGGAAAAATGACTAAGTCGAAAAAAAAAATTTTTTCAACTTTTTTCAATTATACCCCCGTGGGAAATTTATTCTACCCACACACATTTGGAACTCTCCTGGGGTACCCTCACACATATTATTCCCTCATTTAGTGGATATTTTCACAAAAAAAGTGAAATTTTCAAAAATCCAGAAAATTGGCTGAAAAAGACTAAATATCAAGGGCTCTTTGGGCGTATCGCTCTGGAACTGAAATCGGAACACTCACTGACATTTCCCCTATCTGAAAGTCTGATAAACGCCGGAAAAATTACTAAGTCCAAAAAAAAAATTTTTTCAACTTTTTTCAATTTTACCCCCGTGCGATATATATTCTACCCACACACATTTGGAACTCTCCTGGGGTACCCTCACACATATTATTCCCTCATTTAGTGGATATTTTCACAAAAAAGTGAAATTTTCAAAAATCCAGAAAATTGGCTGAAAACAACTAAATATCAAGGATTCATGGGGCGAATCGCTCTGGAACTGAAATGAGAACGCTCACTGACATTTCCCCTATCTGAAAGTCTGATAAACGCAGGAAAAATGACTAAGTCCAAAAAAAAAATGTTTCAACTTTTTTCAATTTTACCCCCGTGGGATATATATTCTACCCACACTCATTTGGAACTCTCCTGGGGTACCCTCACACATATTATTCCCTCATTTAGTGGATATTTTCACAAAAAAGTGAAATTTTCAAAAATCCAGAAAATTGGCTGAAAACAACTAAATATCAAGGATTCATGGGGCAAATCGCTCTGGAACTGAAATGAGAACGCTCACTGACATTTCCCCTATCTGAAAGTCTGATAAACGCAGGAAAAATTACTAAGTCCAAAAAAAAAATTTTTTCAACTTTTTTCAATTTTACCCCCGTGGGATATATATTCCACCCACACACATTTGGAACTCTCCTGGGGTACCCTCACACATATTATTCCCTCATTTAGTGGATATTTTCACAAAAAAGTGAAATTTTCAAAAATCCAGAAAATTGGCTGAAAACAACTAAATATCAAGGACTCATTGGGCGAATCGCTCTGGAACTGAAATCGGAATGCTCACTGACATTTCCCCTATCTGAAAGTCTGATAAACGCCGGAAAAATGACTAAGTCCAAAAAAAAAAATTTTTCAACTTTTTTCAATTTTACCCCCGTGCGATATATATTCTACCCACACACATTTGGAACTCTCCTGGGGTACCCTCACACATATTATTCCCTCATTTAGTGGATATTTTCACAAAAAAGTGAAATTTTCAAAAATCCCGAAAATTGGCTGAAAACAACTAAATATCAAGGATTCATGGGGCGAATCGCTCTGGAACTGAAATGAGAACACTCACTGACATTTCCCCTATCTGAAAGTCTGATAAACGCAGGAAAAATGACTAAGTCCAAAAAAAAAATGTTTCAACTTTTTTCAATTTTACCCCCGTCGGATATATATTCTACCCACACTCATTTGGAACTCTCCTGGGGTACCCTCACACATATTATTCCCTCATTTAGTGGATATTTTCACAAAAAAGTGAAATTTTCAAAAAATCCCGAAAATTGGCTGAAAACGACTAAATATCAAGGACTCATTGGGTGAATCGCTCTGGAACTGAAATCGGAACGCTCACTGACATTTACCCTATCTGAAAGTCTGATAAACGCCGGAAAAATGACTAAGTCCAAAAAAAAAAATTTTTCAACTTTTTTCAATTTTACCCCCGTGCGATATATATTCTACCCACACACATTTGGAACTCTCCTGGGGTACCCTCACACATATTATTCCCTCATTTAGTGGATATTTTCACAAAAAAGTGAAATTTTCAAAAATCCAGAAAATTTGCTGAAAACGACTAAATATCAAGGACTCATTGGGCGAATCGCTCTGGAACTGAAATCGGAACGCTCACTGACATTTACCCTATCTGAAAGTCTGATAAACGCCAGAAAAATGACAAAGTCCAAAAAAAAAATTTTTTCAACTTTTTTCAATTTTACCCACGTGGGATATATATTGTACCCACACACATTTCTAACTCTCCTTGGGTACTCTCACACATATTATTCCCTCATTTAGTGGATATTTTCACAAAAAAGTGAAATTTTCAAAAATCCAAAATATTGGCTGAAAACGACTAAATATCAAGGACTCATTGGGCGAATCGCTCTGGAACTGAAATGAGAACGCTCACTGACATTTCCCCTATCTGAAAGTCTGATAAACGCAGGAAAAATGACTAAGTCCAAAAAAAAAATGTTTCAACTTTTTTCAATTTTACCCCCGTCGGATATATATTCTACCCACACTCATTTGGAACTCTCCTGGGGTACCCTCACACATATTATTCCCTCATTTAGTGGATATTTTCACAAAAAAGTGAAATTTTCAAAAAATCCCGAAAATTGGCTGAAAACGACTAAATATCAAGGACTCATTGGGTGAATCGCTCTGGAACTGAAATCGGAACACTCACTGACATTTACCTTATCTGAAAGTCTGATAAACGCCGGAAAAATGACTAAGTCCAAAAAAAAATTTTTTTAAACTTTTTTCAATTTTACCCCCGTGGGATATATATTCTACCCACACACATTTCTAACTCTCCTGGGGTACCCTCACACATATTATTCCCTCATTTAGTGGATATTTTCACAAAAAAGTGAAATTTTCAAAAATCCCGAAAATTGGCTGAAAACGACTAAATATCAAGGACTCATTGGGCAAATCGCTCTGGAACTGAAATCGGAACGCTCACTGACATTTCCCCTATCTGAAAGTCTGATAAACGCCGCAAAAATTACTAAGTCCAAAAAAAAAATTTTTTCAACTTTTTTCAATTTTAACCCCGTGCGATATATATTCTACCCACACACATTTGGAACTCTCCTGGGGTACCCTCACACATATTATTCCCTCATTTAGTGGATATTTTCACAAAAAAGTGAAATTTTCAAAAATCCAGAAAATTGGGTGAAAACAACTAAATATCAAGGATTCATGGGGCGAATCGCTCTGGAACTGAAATGAGAACACTCACTGACATTTCCCCTATCTGAAAGTCTGATAAACGCAGGAAAAATGACTAAGTCCAAAAAAAAAATGTTTCAACTTTTTTCAATTTTACCCCCGTCGGATATATATTCTACCCACACTCATTTGGAACTCTCCTGGGGTACCCTCACACATATTATTCCCTCATTTAGTGGATATTTTCACAAAAAAGTGAAATTTTCAAAAATCCAGAAAATTTGCTGAAAACGACTAAATATCAAGGACTCATTGGGCGAATCGCTCTGGAACTGAAATCGGAATGCTCAATGACATTTCCCCTATCTGAAAGTCTGATAAACGCCGGAAAAATGACTAAGTCCAAAAAAAAAAATTTTTCAACTTTTTTCAATTTTACCCCCGTGCGATATATATTCTACCCACACACATTTGGAACTCTCCTGGGGTACCCTCACACATATTATTCCCTCATTTAGTGGATATTTTCACAAAAAAGTGAAATTTTCAAAAATCCAGAAAATTGGCTGAAAAAGACTAAATATCAAGGACTCATTGGGCGAATCGCTCTGGAACTGAAATCGGAACGCTCACTGACATTTACCCTATCTGAAAGTCTGATAAACGCCAGAAAAATGACAAAGTCCAAAAAAAAAATTTTTTCAACTTTTTTCAATTTTACCCACGTGGGATATATATTGTACCCACACACATTTCTAACTCTCCTTGGGTACTCTCACACATATTATTCCCTCATTTAGTGGATATTTTCACAAAAAAGTGAAATTTTCAAAAATCCAAAATATTGGCTGAAAACGACTAAATATCAAGGACTCATTGGGCGAATCGCTCTGGAACTGAAATCGGAATGCTCTCTGACATTTCCCCTATCTGAAAGTCTGATAAACGCAGGAAAAATGACTAAGTCCAAAAAAAAAATTTTTTCAACTTTTTTCAATTTTACCCCCGTGCGATATATATTCTACCCACACACATTTGGAACTCTCCTGGGGTACCCTCACACATATTATTCCCTCATTTAGTGGATATTTTCACAAAAAAGTGAAATTTTCAAAAATCCCGAAAATTGGCTGAAAACGACTAAATATCAAGGACTCATTGGGCGAATCGCTCTGGAACTGAAATCGGAACGCTCACTGACATTTACCTTATCTGAAAGTCTGATAAACGCCGGAAAAATGACTAAGTCCAAAAAAAAATTTTTTTAAACTTTTTTCAATTTTACCCCCGTGGGATATATATTCTACCCACACACATTTCTAACTCTCCTGGGGTACCCTCACACATATTATTCCCTCATTTAGTGGATATTTTCACAAAAAAGTGAAATTTTCAAAAATCCCGAAAATTGGCTGAAAACGACTAAATATCAAGGACTCATTGGGCAAATCGCTCTGGAACTGAAATCAGAACGCTCACTGACATTTCCCCTATCTGAAAGTCTGATAAACGCCGCAAAAATTACTAAGTCCAAAAAAAAAATTTTTTCAACTTTTTTCAATTTTACCCCCGTGCGATATATATTCTACCCACACACATTTGGAACTCTCCTGGGGTACCCTCACACATATTATTCCCTCATTTAGTGGATATTTTCACAAAAAAGTGAAATTTTCAAAAATCCCGAAAATTGGCTGAAAACGACTAAATATCAAGGACTCATTGGGCAAATCGCTCTGGAACTGAAATCAGAACGCTCACTGACATTTCCCCTATCTGAAAGTCTGATAAACGCCGCAAAAATTACTAAGTCCAAAAAAAAAATTTTTTCAACTTTTTTCAATTTTACCCCCGTGCGATATATATTCTACCCACACACATTTGGAACTCTCCTGGGGTACCCTCACACATATTATTCCCTCATTTAGTGGATATTTTCACAAAAAAGTGAAATTTTCAAAAATCCCGAAAATTGGCTGAAAACGACTAAATATCAAGGACTCATTGGGCGAATCGCTCTGGAACTGAAATCGGAACGCTCACTGACATTTACCTTATCTGAAAGTCTGATAAACGCCGGAAAAATGACTAAGTCCAAAAAAAAATTTTTTTAAACTTTTTTCAATTTTACCCCCGTGGGATATATATTCTACCCACACACATTTCTAACTCTCCTGGGGTACCCTCACACATATTATTCCCTCATTTAGTGGATATTTTCACAAAAAAGTGAAATTTTCAAAAATCCCGAAAATTGGCTGAAAACGACTAAATATCAAGGACTCATTGGGCAAATCGCTCTGGAACTGAAATCAGAACGCTCACTGACATTTCCCCTATCTGAAAGTCTGATAAACGCCGCAAAAATTACTAAGTCCAAAAAAAAAATTTTTTCAACTTTTTTCAATTTTACCCCCGTGCGATATATATTCTACCCACACACATTTGGAACTCTCCTGGGGTACCCTCACACATATTATTCCCTCATTTAGTGGATATTTTCACAAAAAAGTGAAATTTTCAAAAATCCCGAAAATTGGCTGAAAACGACTAAATATCAAGGACTCATTGGGCAAATCGCTCTGGAACTGAAATCAGAACGCTCACTGACATTTCCCCTATCTGAAAGTCTGATAAACGCCGCAAAAATTACTAAGTCCAAAAAAAAAATTTTTTCAACTTTTTTCAATTTTACCCCCGTGCGATATATATTCTACCCACACACATTTGGAACTCTCCTGGGGTACCCTCACACATATTATTCCCTCATTTAGTGGATATTTTCACAAAAAAGTGAAATTTTCAAAAATCCAGAAAATTTGCTGAAAACGACTAAATATCAAGGACTCATTGGGCGAATCGCTCTGGAACTGAAATCGGAATGCTCACTGACATTTCCCCTATCTGAAAGTCTGATAAACGCCGGAAAAATGACTAAGTCCAAAAAAAAAAATTTTTCAACTTTTTTCAATTTTACCCCCGTGCGATATATATTCTACCCACACACATTTGGAACTCTGCTGGGGTACCCTCACACATATTATTCCCTCATTTAGTGGATATTTTCACAAAAAAGTGAAATTTTCAAAAATCCAGAAAATTGGCTGAAAAAGACTAAATATCAAGGACTCATTGGGCGAATCGCTCTGGAACTGAAATCGGAACGCTCACTGACATTTCCCCTATCTGAAAGTCTGATAAACGCCAGAAAAATGACAAAGTCCAAAAAAAAATTTTTTTCAACTTTTTTCAATTTTACCCACGTGGGCTTTATATTGTACCAACACACATTTCTAACTCTCCTGGGGTACTCTCACACATATTATTCCCTCATTTAGTGGATATTTTCACAAAAAAGTGAAATTTTCAAAAATCCAAAATATTGGCTGAAAACGACTAAATATCAAGGACTCATTGGGCGAATCGCTCTGGAACTGAAATCGGAACGCTCACTGACATTTACATTATCTGAAAGTCTGATAAACGCCGGAAAAATGACTAAGTCCAAAAAAAAATTTTTTTAAACTTTTTTCAATTTTACCCCCGTGGGATATATATTCTACCCACACACATTTCTAACTCTCCTGGGGTACCCTCACACATATTATTCCCTCATTTAGTGGATATTTTCACAAAAAAGTGAAATTTTCAAAAATCCCGAAAATTGGCTGAAAACGACTAAATATCAAGGACTCATTGGGCAAATCGCTCTGGAACTGAAATCGGAACGCTCACTGACATTTCCCCTATCTGAAAGTCTGATAAACGCCGCAAAAATTACTAAGTCCAAAAAAAAAATTTTTTCAACTTTTTTCAATTTTACCCCCGTGCGATATATATTCTACCCACACACATTTGGAACTCTCCTGGGGTACCCTCACACATATTATTCCCTCATTTAGTGGATATTTTCACAAAAAAGTGAAATTTTCAAAAATCCAGAAAATTGGCTGAAAACGATTAAATATCAAGGACTCATTGGGCGAATCGCTCTGGAACTGAAATCGGAATGCTCACTGACATTTCCCCTATCTGAAAGTCTGATAAACGCCGGAAAAATGACTAAGTCCAAAAAAAAAAATTTTTCAACTTTTTTCAATTTTACCCCCGTCGGATATATATTCTACCCACACTCATTTGGAACTCTCCTGGGGTACCCTCACACATATTATTCCCTCATTTAGTGGATATTTTCACAAAAAAGTGAAATTTTCAAAAAATCCCGAAAATTGGCTGAAAACGACTAAATATCAAGGACTCATTGGGTGAATCGCTCTGGAACTGAAATCGGAACGCTCACTGACATTTACCCTATCTGAAAGTCTGATAAACGCCAGAAAAATGACAAAGTCCAAAAAAAAATTTTTTTAAACTTTTTTCAATTTTACCCCCGTGGGATATATATTCTACCCACACACATTTCTAACTCTCCTGGGGTACCCTCACACATATTATTCCCTCATTTAGTGGATATTTTCACAAAAAAGTGAAATTTTCAAAAATCCCGAAAATTGGCTGAAAACGACTAAATATCAAGGACTCATTGGGCGAATCGCTCTGGAACTGAAATCGGAACGCTCACTGACATTTCCCCTATCTGAAAGTCTGATAAACGCCGGAAAAATTACTAAGTCCAAAAAAAAAATTTTTTCAACTTTTTTCAATTTTACCCCCGTGCGATATATATTCTACCCACACACATTTGGAACTCTCCTGGGGTACCCTCACACATATTATTCCCTCATTTAGTGGATATTTTCACAAAAAAGTGAAATTTTCAAAAATCCAGAAAATTGGCTGAAAACAACTAAATATCAAGGATTCATGGGGCGAATCGCTCTGGAACTGAAATGAGAACGCTCACTGACATTTACCCTATCTGAAAGTCTGATAAACGCCGGAAAAATGACTAAGTCCAAAAAAAAAATGTTTCAACTTTTTTCAATTTTACCCCCGTCGGATATATATTCTACCCACACTCATTTGGAACTCTCCTGGGGTACCCTCACACATATTATTCCCTCATTTAGTGGATATTTTCACAAAAAAGTGAAATTTTCAAAAAATCCCGAAAATTGGCTGAAAACGACTAAATATCAAGGACTCATTGGGTGAATCGCTCTGGAACTGAAATCAGAACGCTCACTGACATTTACCCTATCTGAAAGTCTGATAAAGGCCGGAAAAATGACTAAGTCCAAAAAAAAAAATTTTTCAACTTTTTTCAATTTTACCCCCGTGCGATATATATTCTACCCACACACATTTGGAACTCTCCTGGGGTACCCTCACACATATTATTGACTCATTTAGTGGATATTTTCACAAAAAAGTGAAATTTTCAAAAATCCAGAAAATTGGCTGAAAACGACTAAATATCAAGGACTCATTGGGCGAATCGCTCTGGAACTGAAATCGGAATGCTCACTGACATTTCCCCTATCTGAAAGTCTGATAAACGCCGGAAAAATGACTAAGTCCAAAAAAAAAAATGTTTCAACTTTTTTCAATTTTACCCCCGTGCGATATATATTCTACCCACACACATTTGGAACTCTCCTGGGGTACCCTCACACATATTATTCCCTCATTTAGTGGATATTTTCACAAAAAAGTGAAATTTTCAAAAATCCCGAAAATTTCCTGAAAACGACTAAATATCAAGGACTCATTGGGCGAATCGCTCTGGAACTGAAATCGGAATGCTCACTGACATTTCCCCTATCTGAAAGTCTGATAAACGCAGTAAAAATGACTAAGTCCAAAAAAATAATTTTTTCAACTTTTTTCAATTATACCCCCGTGGGAAATTTATTCTACCCACACACATTTGGAACTCTCCTGGGGTACCCTCACACATATTATTCCCTCCTTTAGTGGATATTTTCACAAAAAAGTGAAATTTTCAAAAATCCAAAATATTGGCTGAAAACGACTAAATATCAAGGACTCATTGGGCGAATCGCTCTGCAACTGAAATCGGAACGCTCAATGACATTTGCCCTATCTGAAAGTCTGATAAACGCCGGAAAAATGACTAAGTCCCAAAAAATTTTTTTTCAACTTTTTTCAATTTTATCCCCGAGCAATATATATTCTACCCACACACATTTGGAACTCTCCTGGGGTACCCTCACACATGTTATTACCTCATTTAGTGGATATTTTCACAAAAAAGTGAAATTTTCAAAAATCCAGAATATTGGCTGAAAACGACTAAATATCAAGGACTCATTGGGCAAATCACTCTGGAACTGAAATCGGAACGCTCATTGACATTTCCCCTATCTGAAAGTCGGATAAACGCCGGAAAAATGACTAAGTCCAAAAAAAAAATTTTTCAACTTTTTTCAATTTTACCCCCGTGGGATATATATTCTACCCACACACATTTGGAACTCTCGTGGGGTACCCTCACACATATTATTCCCTCATTTAGTGGATATTTTCACAAAAAAAGTGAAATTTTCAAAAATCCAGAAAATTGGCTGAAAACGACTAAATATCAAGGACTCATTGGGCAAATCGCTCTGGAACTGAAATCGGAATGCTCACTGACATTTCCCCTATCTGAAAGTCAGATAAACGCAGGAAAAATGACTAAGTCCAAAAAAAAAATTTTTCAACTTTTTTCAATTTTACCCCCGTGGGATATATATTCTACCCACACACATTTGGAACTCTCCTGGGGTACCCTCACACATATTATTCCCTCATTTAGTGGATATTTTCACAAAAAAGTGAAATTTTCAAAAATACAGAAAATTGGCTGAAAACAACTGAATATCAAGGATTCATGGGGTGAATCACTCTGGAACTGAAATCAGAACGCTCACTGACATTTGCCCTATCTGAAAGTCTGATAAATGCCGGAAAAATAACTAAGTCCAAAAAAAAAAATTTTTTTCAACTTTTTTCAATTTTATCCCCGAGCAATATATATTCTACCCACACACATTTGGAACTCTCCTGGGGTACCCTCACACATATTATTCCCTCATTTAGTGGATATCTTCACAAAAAAGTGAAATTTTCAAAAATCCCGAAAATTGGCTGAAAACGACTAAATATCAAGGACTCATTGGGTGAATAGCTCTGGAACTGAAATCGGAATGCTCACTGACATTTTCCCTATCTGAAAGTCTGATAAACGCAGGAAAAATGACTAAGTCCAAAAAAAAAAATTTTTTCAACTTTTTTCAATTTTACCCCCGTGGGATATATATTCTACCCACACACATTAGGAACTCTCCTCTGCTACATTCACACATATTGTTCCCTCATTTAGTGGATATTTTCACAAAAAAGTGAAATTTTCAAAAATCCATAAAATTGGCTGAAAACGACTAAATATCAAGTACTTATTGGGCGAATCGCTCTGGAACTGAAATCGGAACGCTCACTGACATTTACCCTATCTGAAAGTCTGATAAACGCCGGAAAAATGACCAAGTCCAAAAAAAATTTTTTTTCAACTTTTTTCAATTTTACCCCCGTGGGATATATATTCTACCCACACACATTTGGAACTCTCCTGGGGTACCCACACACATATTATTCCATCATTTAGTGGATATTTTCACAAAAAAGTGAAATTTTCAAAAATCCAGAAAATTGGCTGAAAACGACTAAATATCAAGGACTCATTGGGCGAATCGCTCTGGAACTGAAATCGGAACGCTCACTGACATTTCCCCTATCTGAAAGTCTGATAAACGCCGGAAAAATTACTTAGTCCAAAAAAAAAAATTTTTCAACTTTTTTCAATTTTACCCCCGTGGGATATATATTCTAACCACACACATTTGGAACTCTCCTGGGGTACCCTCACACATATTATTCCCTCATTTAGTGGATATTTTCACAAAAAAGTGAAATTTTCAAAAATCCAGAAAATTGGCTGAAAACAACTGAATATCAAGGATTCATGGGGCGAATTGCTCTGGAACAGAATTCGGAACGCTCACTGACATTTCCCCTATCTGAAAGTCTGATAAATGCCGGAAAAATTACTAAGTCCAAAAAAAAAAATTTTTTTCAACTTTTTTCAATTTTACCCCCGTGCGATATATATTCTACCCACACACATTTGGAACTCTCCTGGGGTACCCTCACACATATTATTCCCTCATTTAGTGGATATTTTCACAAAAAAGTGAAATTTTCAAAAATCCAGAAAATTGGCTGAAAACAACTAAATATCAAGGATTCATGGGGCGAATCGCTCTGGAACTGAAATGAGAACGCTCACTGACATTTACCCTATCTGAAAGTCTGATAAACGCCGGAAAAATGACTAAGTCCAAAAAAAAAATGTTTCAACTTTTTTCAATTTTACCCCCGTCGGATATATATTCTACCCACACTCATTTGGAACTCTCCTGGGGTACCCTCACACATATTATTCCCTCATTTAGTGGATATTTTCACAAAAAAGTGAAATTTTCAAAAAATCCCGAAAATTGGCTGAAAACGACTAAATATCAAGGACTCATTGGGTGAATCGCTCTGGAACTGAAATCAGAACGCTCACTGACATTTACCCTATCTGAAAGTCTGATAAAGGCCGGAAAAATGACTAAGTCCAAAAAAAAAAATTTTTCAACTTTTTTCAATTTTTCCCCCGTGCGATATATATTCTACCCACACACATTTGGAACTCTCCTGGGGTACCCTCACACATATTATTGACTCATTTAGTGGATATTTTCACAAAAAAGTGAAATTTTCAAAAATCCAGAAAATTGGCTGAAAACGACTAAATATCAAGGACTCATTGGGCGAATCGCTCTGGAACTGAAATCGGAATGCTCACTGACATTTCCCCTATCTGAAAGTCTGATAAACGCCGGAAAAATGACTAAGTCCAAAAAAAAAAATGTTTCAACTTTTTTCAATTTTACCCCCGTGCGATATATATTCTACCCACACACATTTGGAACTCTCCTGGGGTACCCTCACACATATTATTCCCTCATTTAGTGGATATTTTCACAAAAAAGTGAAATTTTCAAAAATCCCGAAAATTTCCTGAAAACGACTAAATATCAAGGACTCATTGGGCGAATCGCTCTGGAACTGAAATCGGAATGCTCACTGACATTTCCCCTATCTGAAAGTCTGATAAACGCAGTAAAAATGACTAAGTCCAAAAAAATAATTTTTTCAACTTTTTTCAATTATACCCCCGTGGGAAATTTATTCTACCCACACACATTTGGAACTCTCCTGGGGTACCCTCACACATATTATTCCCTCCTTTAGTGGATATTTTCACAAAAAAGTGAAATTTTCAAAAATCCAAAATATTGGCTGAAAACGACTAAATATCAAGGACTCATTGGGCGAATCGCTCTGCAACTGAAATCGGAACGCTCAATGACATTTGCCCTATCTGAAAGTCTGATAAACGCCGGAAAAATGACTAAGTCCCAAAAAATTTTTTTTCAACTTTTTTCAATTTTATCCCCGAGCAATATATATTCTACCCACACACATTTGGAACTCTCCTGGGGTACACTCACACATGTTATTACCTCATTTAGTGGATATTTTCACAAAAAAGTGAAATTTTCAAAAATCCAGAATATTGGCTGAAAACGACTAAATATCAAGGACTCATTGGGCAAATCACTCTGGAACTGAAATCGGAACGCTCATTGACATTTCCCCTATCTGAAAGTCGGATAAACGCCGGAAAAATGACTAAGTCCAAAAAAAAAATTTTTCAACTTTTTTCAATTTTACCCCCGTGGGATATATATTCTACCCACACACATTTGGAACTCTCGTGGGGTACCCTCACACATATTATTCCCTCATTTAGTGGATATTTTCACAAAAAAAGTGAAATTTTCAAAAATCCAGAAAATTGGCTGAAAACGACTAAATATCAAGGACTCATTGGGCAAATCGCTCTGGAACTGAAATCGGAATGCTCACTGACATTTCCCCTATCTGAAAGTCAGATAAACGCAGGAAAAATGACTAAGTCCAAAAAAAAAATTTTTCAACTTTTTTCAATTTTACCCCCGTGGGATATATATTCTACCCACACACATTTGGAACTCTCCTGGGGTACCCTCACACATATTATTCCCTCATTTAGTGGATATTTTCACAAAAAAGTGAAATTTTCAAAAATACAGAAAATTGGCTGAAAACAACTGAATATCAAGGATTCATGGGGTGAATCACTCTGGAACTGAAATCAGAACGCTCACTGACATTTGCCCTATCTGAAAGTCTGATAAATGCCGGAAAAATAACTAAGTCCAAAAAAAAAAATTTTTTTCAACTTTTTTCAATTTTATCCCCGAGCAATATATATTCTACCCACACACATTTGGAACTCTCCTGGGGTACCCTCACACATATTATTCCCTCATTTAGTGGATATCTTCACAAAAAAGTGAAATTTTCAAAAATCCCGAAAATTGGCTGAAAACGACTAAATATCAAGGACTCATTGGGTGAATAGCTCTGGAACTGAAATCGGAATGCTCACTGACATTTTCCCTATCTGAAAGTCTGATAAACGCAGGAAAAATGACTAAGTCCAAAAAAAAAAATTTTTTCAACTTTTTTCAATTTTACCCCCGTGGGATATATATTCTACCCACACACATTAGGAACTCTCCTCTGCTACATTCACACATATTGTTCCCTCATTTAGTGGATATTTTCACAAAAAAGTGAAATTTTCAAAAATCCATAAAATTGGCTGAAAACGACTAAATATCAAGTACTTATTGGGCGAATCGCTCTGGAACTGAAATCGGAACGCTCACTGACATTTACCCTATCTGAAAGTCTGATAAACGCCGGAAAAATGACCAAGTCCAAAAAAAATTTTTTTTCAACTTTTTTCAATTTTACCCCCGTGGGATATATATTCTACCCACACACATTTGGAACTCTCCTGGGGTACCCACACACATATTATTCCATCATTTAGTGGATATTTTCACAAAAAAGTGAAATTTTCAAAAATCCAGAAAATTGGCTGAAAACGACTAAATATCAAGGACTCATTGGGCGAATCGCTCTGGAACTGAAATCGGAACGCTCACTGACATTTCCCCTATCTGAAAGTCTGATAAACGCCGGAAAAATTACTTAGTCCAAAAAAAAAAATTTTTCAACTTTTTTCAATTTTACCCCCGTGGGATATATATTCTAACCACACACATTTGGAACTCTCCTGGGGTACCCTCACACATATTATTCCCTCATTTAGTGGATATTTTCACAAAAAAGTGAAATTTTCAAAAATCCAGAAAATTGGCTGAAAACAACTGAATATCAAGGATTCATGGGGCGAATTGCTCTGGAACAGAATTCGGAACGCTCACTGACATTTCCCCTATCTGAAAGTCTGATAAATGCCGGAAAAATTACTAAGTCCAAAAAAAAAAATTTTTTTCAACTTTTTTCAATTTTATCCCCGAGCAATATATATTCTACCCACACACATTTGGAACTCTCCTGGGGTACCCTCACACATATTATTCCCTCATTTAGTGGATATCTTCACAAAAAAGTGAAATTTTCAAAAATCCCGAAAATTGGCTGAAAACGACTAAATATCAAGGACTTATTGGGCGAATCGCTCTGGAATTGAAATCGGAACGCTCACTGACATTTCCCCTATCTGAAAGTCTGATAAACGCAGTAAAAATGACTAAGTCCAAAAAAATAATTTTTTCAACTTTTTTCAATTATACCCCCGTGGGAAATTTATTCTACCCACACACATTTGGAACTCTCCTGGGGTACCCTCAAACATATTATTCCCTCCTTTAGTGGATATTTTCACAAAAAAGTGAAATTTTCAAAAATCCAAAATATTGGCTGAAAACGACTAAATATCAAGGACTCATTGGGCGAATCGCTCTGCAACTGAAATCGGAATGCTCAATGACATTTGCCCTATCTGAAAGTCTGATAAACGCCGGAAAAATGACTAAGTCCCAAAAAAATTTTTTTCAACTTTTTTCAATTTTACCCCTGTGGGATATATGTTCTACCCACACTCATTTGGAACTCTCCTGGGGTACCCTCACACATATTATTCCCTCATTTAGTGGATATTTTCACAAAAAAGGGAAATTTTCAAAAATCCCGAAAATTGGCTGAAAACAACTAAATATCAAGAATTCATGGGGCGAATCGCTCTGGAACTGAAATCGGAACGCTCACTGACATTTCCCCTATCTGAAAGTCTGATAAACGCCGGAAAAATGACTAAGTCCAAAAAAAAAATTTTTTTTCAAGTTTTTTCAATTTTATCCCCGAGCAATATATATTCTACCCACACACATTTGGAACTCTCCTGGGGTACCCTCACACATATTATTCCCTCATTTAGTGGATATTTTCACAAAAAAGGGAAATTTTCAAAAATCCCGAAAATTGTCTGAAAACGACTAAATATCAAGGACTCATTGGGCGAATCGCTCTGGAACTGAAATCGGAACGCTCACTGACATTTCCCCTATCTGAAAGTCTGATAAACGCCGGAAAAATTACTTGGTCCAAAAAAAAAAATTTTTCAACTTTTTTCAATTTTACCCCCGTGGGATATATATTCTAACCACACACATTTGGAACTCTCCTGGGGTACCCTCACACATATTATTCCCTCATTTAGTGGATATCTTCACAAAAAAGTGAAATTTTCAAAAATCCCGAAAATTGGCTGAAAACGACTAAATATCAAGGACTTATTGGGCGAATGGCTCTGGAATTGAAATCGGAACGCTCACTGACATTTCCCCTATCTGAAAGTCTGATAAACGCCGGAAAAATGACCAAGTCCAAAAAAAATTTTTTTTCAACTTTTTTCAATTTTACCCCCGTGGGATATATATTCTACCCACACACATTTGGAACTCTCCTGGGGTACCCTCACACATATTATTCCCTCATTAGTGGATATTTTCACAAAAAAGTGAAATTTTCAAAAATCCAGAAAATTGGCTGAAAACGACTAAATATCAAGGACTCATTGGGCGAATCGCTCTGGAACAGAATTCGGAACGCTCACTGACATTTCCCCTATCTGAAAGTCTAATAAATGCCGGAAAAATCACTAAGTCCAAAAAAAAAAATTTTTTTCAACTTTTTTCAATTTTATCCCCGAGCAATATATATTCTACCCACACACATTTGGAACTCTCCTGGGGTACCCTCACACATATTATTCCCTCATTTAGTGGATATCTTCACAAAAAAGTGAAATTTTCAAAAATCCCGAAAATTGGCTGAAAACGACTAAATATCAAGGACTTATTGGGCGAATCGCTCTGGAACTGAAATCGGAACGCTCACTGACATTTCCCCTATCTGAAAGTCTGATAAACGCCGGAAAAATTACTTAGTCCAAAAAAAAAAAATTTTTTTTCAACTTTTTTCAATTTTACCCCCGTGGGATATATATTCTACCCACACACATTTGGAACTCTCCTGGGGTACCCTCACATATATTATTCCCTCATTTAGAGGATATTTATACAAAAAAGTGAAATTTTCAAAAATCCAGAAATTTGGCTGAAAACAACTGAATATCAAGGATTCATGGGGTGAATCGCTCTGGAACTGAAATCGGAATGCTCACTGACATTTCCCCTATCTGAAAGTCTGATAAACGCCGGAAAAATGACTAAGTCCAAAAAAAAAATTTTTTTTCAACTTTTTTCAATTTTATCCCCGAGCAATATATATTCTACCCACACACATTTGGAACTCTCCTGGGGTACCCTCACACATGTTATTACCTCATTTAGTGGATATTTTCACAAAAAAGTGAAATTTTCAAAAATCCAGAAAATTGGCTGAAAACGACTAAATATCAAGGACTCATTGGGCAAATCGCTCTGGAACTGAAATCGGAATGCTCACTGACATTTCCCCTATCTGAAAGTCAGATAAACGCAGGAAAAATGACTAAGTCCAAAAAAAAAATTTTTCAACTTTTTTCAATTTTACCCCCGTGGGATATATATTCTACCCACACACATTTGGAACTCTCCTGGGGTACCCTCACATATATTATTCCCTCATTTAGAGGATATTTATACAAAAAAGTGAAATTTTCAAAAATCCAGAAATTTGGCTGAAAACAACTGAATATCAAGGATTCATGGGGTGAATCGCTCTGGAACTGAAATCGGAATGCTCACTGACATTTCCCCTATCTGAAAGTCTGATAAACGCCGGAAAAATGACTAAGTCCAAAAAAAAAATTTTTTTTCAACTTTTTTCAATTTTATCCCCGAGCAATATATATTCTACCCACACACATTTGGAACTCTCCTGGGGTACCCTCACACATGTTATTACCTCATTTAGTGGATATTTTCACAAAAAAGTGAAATTTTCAAAAATCCAGAAAATTGGCTGAAAACGACTAAATATCAAGGACTCATTGGGCAAATCGCTCTGGAACTGAAATCGGAATGCTCACTGACATTTCCCCTATCTGAAAGTCAGATAAACGCAGGAAAAATGACTAAGTCCAAAAAAAAAATTTTTCAACTTTTTTCAATTTTACCCCCGTGGGATATATATTCTACCCACACACATTTGGAACTCTCGTGGGGTACCCTCACACATATTATTCCCTCATTTAGTGGATATTTTCACAAAAAAAGTGAAATTTTCAAAAATCCAGAAAATTGGCTGAAAACGATTAAATATCAAGGACTCATTGGGCAAATCGCTCTTTAACTGAAATCGGAACGCTCACTGACATTTGCCCTATCTGAAAGTCTGATAAATGCCGGAAAAATTACTAAGTCCAAAAAAAAAAATTTTTTTCAACTTTTTTCAATTTTATCCCCGAGCAATATATATTCTACCCACACACATTTGGAACTCTCCTGGGGTACCCTCACACATATTATTCCCTCATTTAGTGGATATCTTCACAAAAAAGTGAAATTTTCAAAAATCCCGAAAATTGGCTGAAAACGACTAAATATCTAGGACTCATTGGGTGAATAGCTCTGGAACTGAAATCGGAATGCTCACTGACATTTTCCCTATCTGAAAGTCTGATAAACGCAGGAAAAATGACTAAGTCCAAAAAAAAAAATTTTTCAACTTTTTTCAATTTTACCCCCGTGGGATATATATTCTACCCACACACATTAGGAACTCTCCTCTGCTACATTCACACATATTGTTCCCTCATTTAGTGGATATTTTCACAAAAAAGTGAAATTTTCAAAAATCCATAAAATTGGCTGAAAACGACTAAATATCAAGTACTCATTGGGCGAATCGCTCTGGAACTGAAATCGGAACGCTCACTGACATTTACCCTATCTGAAAGTCTGATAAACGCCGGAAAAATGACCAAGTCCAAAAAAAATTTTTTTCAACTTTTTTCAATTTTACCCCCGTGGGATATATATTCTACCCACACACATTTGGAACTCTCCTGGGGTACCCTCACACATTTTATTCCCTCATTTAGTGGATATTTTCACAAAAAAGTGAAATTTTCAAAAATACAGAAAATTGGCTGAAAACAACTGAATATCAAGGATTCATGGGGTGAATCACTCTGGAACTGAAATCGGAATGCTCACTGACATTTTCCCTATCTGAAAGTCTGATAAACGCCGGAAAAATGACTAAGTCCAAAAAAAAAATTTTTCAACTTTTTTCAATTTTACCCCCGTGGGATATATATTCTACCCACACACATTTGGAACTCTCGTGGGGTACCCTCACACATATTATTCCCTCATTTAGTGGATATTTTCACAAAAAAAGTGAAATTTTCAAAAATCCAGAAAATTGGCTGAAAACGACTAAATATCAAGGACTCATTGGGCAAATCGCTCTTTAACTGAAATCGGAACGCTCACTGACATTTGCCCTATCTGAAAGTCTGATAAATGCCGGAAAAATTACTAAGTCCAAAAAAAAAAATTTTTTTCAACTTTTTTCAATTTTATCCCCGAGCAATATATATTCTACCCACACACATTTGGAACTCTCCTGGGGTACCCTCACACATATTATTCCCTCATTTAGTGGATATCTTCACAAAAAAGTGAAATTTTCAAAAATCCCGAAAATTGGCTGAAAACGACTAAATATCAAGGACTCATTGGGTGAATAGCTCTGGAACTGAAATCGGAATGCTCACTGACATTTTCCCTATCTGAAAGTCTGATAAACGCAGGAAAAATGACTAAGTCCAAAAAAAAAATTTTTTCAACTTTTTTCAATTTTACCCCCGTGGGATATATATTCTATCCACACACATTAGGAACTCTCCTCTGCTACATTCACACATATTGTTCCCTCATTTAGTGGATATTTTCACAAAAAAGTGAAATTTTCAAAAATCCATAAAATTGGCTGAAAACGACTAAATATCAAGTACTCATTGGGCGAATCGCTCTGGAACTGAAATCGGAACGCTCACTGACATTTACCCTATCTGAAAGTCTGATAAACGCCGGAAAAATGACCAAGTCCAAAAAAAATTTTTTTTCAACTTTTTTCAATTTTACCCCCGTGGGATATATATTCTACCCACACACATTTGGAACTCTCCTGGGGTACCCTCACACATATTATTCCATCATTTAGTGGATATTTTCACAAAAAAGTGAAATTTTCAAAAATCCAGAAAATTGGCTGAAAACGACTAAATATCAAGGACTCATTGGGCGAATCGCTCTGGAACTGAAATCGGAACGCTCACTGACATTTCCCCTATCTGAAAGTCTGATAAACGCCGGAAAAATTACTTAGTCCAAAAAAAAAAATTTTTCAACTTTTTTCAATTTTACCCCCGTGGGATATATATTCTAACCACACACATTTGGAACTCTCCTGGGGTACCCTCACACATATTATTCCCTCATTTAGTGGATATTTTCACAAAAAAGTGAAATTTTCAAAAATACAGAAAATTGGCTGAAAACAACTGAATATCAAGGATTCATGGGGTGAATCACTCTGGAACTGAAATCGGAACGCTCACTGACATTTTCCCTATCTGAAAGTCTGATAAACGCCGGAAAAATGACTAAGTCCAAAAAAAAAATTTTTCAACTTTTTTCAATTTTACCCCCGTGGGATATATATTCTACCCACACACATTTGGAACTCTCGTGGGGTACCCTCACACATATTATTCCCTCATTTAGTGGATATTTTCACAAAAAAAGTGAAATTTTCAAAAATCCAGAAAATTGGCTGAAAACGACTAAATATCAAGGACTCATTGGGCGAATCGCTCTGGAACTGAAATCGGAACGCTCACTGACATTTCCCCTATCTGAAAGTCTGATAAACGCCGGAAAAATTACTTAGTCCAAAAATAAAAATTTTTCAACTTTTTTCAATTTTACCCCCGTGGGATATATATTCTAACCACACACATTTGGAACTCTCCTGGGGTACCCTCACACATATTATTCCCTCATTTAGTGGATATTTTCACAAAAAAGTGAAATTTTCAAAAATCCAGAAAATTGGCTGAAAACAACTGAATATCAAGGATTCATGGGGCGAATTGCTCCGGAACAGAATTCGGAACGCTCACTGACATTTCCCCTATCTAAAAGTCTGATAAATGCCGGAAAAATTACTAAGTCCAAAAAAAAAAATTTTTTTCAACTTTTTTCAATTTTATCCCCGAGCAATATATATTCTACCCACACACATTTTGAACTCTATTGGGGTACCCTCACACATATTATTCCCTCATTTAGTGGATATCTTCACAAAAAAGTGAAATTTTCAAAAATCCCGAAAATTGGCTGAAAACGACTAAATATCAAGGACTTATTGGGCGAATCGCTCTGGAATTGAAATCGGAACGCTCACTGACATTTCCCCTATCTGAAAGTCTGATAAACGCCGGAAAAATTACTTAGTCCAAAAAAAAAAATTTTTTTTCAACTTTTTTCAATTTTACCCCCGTGGGATATATATTCTGCGCACACACATTTGGAACTCTCCTGGGGTACCCTCACACATATTATTCCCTCATTTAGTGGATATTTTCACAAAAAAAGTGAAATTTTCAAAAATCCAGAAAATTGGCTGAAAACAACTAAATATCAAGGACTCATTGGGCGAATCGCTCTGGAACTGAAATCGGAACGCTCACTGACATTTCCCCTATCTGAAAGTCTGATAAACGCCGGAAAAATTACTTAGTCCAAAAAAAAAAATTTTTCAACTTTTTTCAATTTTACCCCCGTGGGATATATATTCTAACCACACACATTTTGAACTCTCCTGGGGTACCCTCACACATATTATTCCCTCATTTAGTGGATATTTTCACAAAAAAGTGAAATTTTCAAAAATCCAGAAATTTGGCTGAAAACAACTGAATATCAAGGATTCATGGGGAGAATCGCTCTGGAACTGAAATCGGAATGCTCACTGACATTTCCCCTATCTGAAAGTCTGATAAACGCCGGAAAAATGACTAAGTCCAAAAAAAAAATTTTTCAACTTTTTTCAATTTTACCCCCGTGGGATATATATTCTGCGCACACACATTTGGAACTCTCTTGGGGTACCCTCACACATATTATTCCCTCATTTAGTGGATATTTTCACAAAAAAAGTGAAATTTTCAAAAATCCAGAAAATTGGCTGAAAACAACTAAATATCAAGGACTCATTGGGCGAATCGCTCTGGAACTGAAATCGGAATGCTCACTGACATGTCCCCTATCTGAAAGTCTGATAAACGCCGGAAAAATTACTTAGTCCAAAAAAAAAAATTTTTCAACTTTTTTCAATTTTACCCCCGTGGGATATATATTCTAACCACACACATTTTGAACTCTCCTGGGGTACCCTCACACATATTATTCCCTCATTTAGTGGATATTTTCACAAAAAAGTGAAATTTTCAAAAATCCAGAAATTTGGCTGAAAACAACTGAATATCAAGGATTCATGGGGTGAATCGCTCTGGAACTGAAATCGGAATGCTCACTGACATTTCCCCTATCTGAAAGTCTGATAAACGCCGGAAAAATGACTAAGTCCAAAAAAAAAATTTTTCAACTTTTTTCAATTTTACCCCCGTGGGATATATATTCTGCGCACACACATTTGGAACTCTCCTGGGGTACCCTCACACATATTATTCCCTCATTTAGTGGATATTTTCACAAAAAAAGTGAAATTTTCAAAAATCCAGAAAATTGGCTGAAAACAACTAAATATCAAGGACTCATTGGGCGAATCGCTCTGGAACTGAAATCGGAACGCTCACTGACATTTCCCCTATCTGAAAGTCTGATAAACGCCGGAAAAATTACTTAGTCCAAAAAAAAAAATTTTTCAACTTTTTTCAATTTTACCCCCGTGGGATATATATTCTAACCACACACATTTGGAACTCTCCTGGGGTACCCTCACACATATTATTCCCTCATTTAGTGGATATTTTCACAAAAAAGTGAAATTTTCAAAAATCCAGAAAATTGGCTGAAAACAACTGAATATCAAGGATTCATGGGGCGAATTGCTCTGGAACAGAATTCGGAACGCTCACTGACATTTCCCCTATCTGAAAGTCTGATAAATGCCGGAAAAATTACTAAGTCCAAAAAAAAAAATTTTTTTCAACTTTTTTCAATTTTATCCCCGAGCCATATATATTCTACCCACACACATTTGGAACTCTCCTGGGGTACCCTCACACATATTATTCCCTCATTTAGTGGATATCTTCACAAAAAAGTGAAATTTTCAAAAATCCCGAAAATTGGCTGAAAACGACTAAATATCAAGGACTTATTGGGCGAATCGCTCTGGAATTGAAATCGGAACGCTCACTGACATTTCCCCTATCTGAAAGTCTGATAAACGCTGGAAAAATTACTTAGTCCAAAAAAAAAAAATTTTTTTCAACTTTTTTCAATTTTACCCCCGTGGGATATATATTCTACCCACACACATTTGGAACTCTCCTGGGGTACCCTCACATATATTATTCCCTCATTTAGTGGATATTTTCACAAAAAAGTGAAATTTTCAAAAATCCAGAAAATTGGCTGAAAACAACTAAATATCAAGGACTCATTGGGCGAATCGCTCTGGAACTGAAATCGGAACGCTCACTGACATTTACCCTATCTGAAAGTCTGATAAACGTCGGAAAAATGACTAAGTCCCAAAAAAATTTTTTTTCAACTTTTTTCAATTTTACCCCCGTGGGATATATATTCTACCCACACACATTTGGAACTCTCCTGGGGTACCCTCACACATATTATTCCCTCATTTAGTGGATATTTTCACAAAAAAGTGAAATTTTAAAAAATCCAGAAAATTTGCTGAAAATGACTAAATATCAAGGACTCATTGGGCAAATCGCTCTGGAACTGAAATCGGAATGCTCACTGACATTTCCCCTATCTGAAAGTCTGATAAACGCCGTAAAAATTACTTAGTCCAAAAAAAAAAATTTTTCAACTTTTTTCAATTTTACCCCCGTGGGATATATATTCTAACCTTACACATTTGGAACTCTCCTGGGGTACCCTCACACATATTATTCCCTCATTTAGTGGATATTTTCACAAAAAAGTGAAATTTTCAAAAATACAGAAAATTGGCTGAAAACAACTGAATATCAAGGATTCATGTGGCGAATCGCTCTGGAACTGAAATCGGAATGCTCACTGACATTTCCCCTATCTGAAAGTCTGATAAACGCAGGAAAAATGACTAAGTCAAAAAAAAAAAAATTTTCAACTTTTTTCAATTATACCCCCGTGGGAAATATATTCTACCCACACTCATTTGGAACTCTCCTGGGGTACCCTCACACATATTATTCCCTCATTTAGTGGATATTTTCACAAAAAAGTGAAATTTTCCAAAATCCAGAAAATTGGCTGAAAAAGACTAAATATCAAGGAGTCATTGGGCGAATCTCTGGAAATGAAATCGGAACGCTCACTGACATTTCCCCTATCTGAAAGTCTGATAAACGCCGGAAAAATGACAGTCCAAAAAAAAATTTTTTCAACTTTTTTCAATTTTACCCCCGTGGGATATATATTCTACCCACACACATTTGGAACTCTCCTGGGGTACCCTCACAAATATTATTCCCTCATTTAGTGGATATTTTCACAAAAAAGTGAAATTTTCAAAAATCCAGAAAATTGGCTGAAAACGACTAAATATCAAGGACTCATTGGGTGAATCGCTCTGGAACTGAAATCGGAACGCTCACTGACATTTGCCCTATCTGAAAGTCTGATAAACGCCGGAAAAATGACAGTCCAAAAAAAAATTTTTTTCAACTTTTTTCAATTTTACCCCAGTGGGATATATATTCTACCCACACACATTAGGAACTCTCCTGGGCTACATTCACACATATTGTTCCCTCATTTAGTGGATATTCTCACAAAAAAGTGAAATTTTCAAAAATACAGAAAATTGGCTGAAAACAACTGAATATCAAGGATTCATGTGGCGAATCGCTCTGGAACTGAAATCGGAACGCTCACTGACATTTCCCCTATCTGAAAGTCTGATAAACGCCAGAAAAATGACTAAGTAAAAAAAAAATGTTTTCAACTTTTTTTAATTTTACCCCCGTGGGATATATATTCTACCCACACACATTTGGAACTCTCGTGGGGTACCCTCACACATATTATTACCTCATTTAGTGGATATTTTCACAAAAAAGTGAAATTTTCAAAAATCCAGAAAATTGGCTGAAAACTACTAAATATCAAGGACTCATTGGGCGAATCGCTCTGGAACTGAAATCGGAATGCTCACTGACATTTACCCTATCTGAAAGTCTGATAAACGCCGGAAAAATTACTAAGTCCAAAAAAAAATTTTTTTCAACTTTTTTCAATTTTACCCCCGTGGGATATATATTCTACCCACACACATTTGGAACTCTCCTGGGGTACCCTCACACATATTATTCCCTTATTTAGTGGATATTTTCACAAAAAAGTGAAATTTTCAAAAATCCAGAAAATTGGCTGAAAACGACTAAATATCAAGGACTCATTGGGCGAATCACTCTGGAACTGAAATCGGAATGCTCACTGACATTTCCCCTATCTGAAAGTCTGATAAACGCCGGAAAAATTACTTAGTCCAAAAAAAAAAATTTTTCAACTTTTTTCAATTTTACCCCCGTGGGATATATATTCTAACCACACACATTTGGAACTCTCCTGGGGTACCCTCACACATATTATTCCCTCATTTAGTGGATATTTTCACAAAAAAGTGAAATTTTCAAAAATCCAGAAAATTGGATGAAAAAGACTAAATATCAAGGACTCATTGGGCGAAACGCTCTGGAACTGAAATCGGAACGCTCGCTGACATTTCCCCTATCTGAAAGTCTGATAAACGGCGCAAAAATGACTAAGTCCAAAAAAAATTTTTTTCAACTTTTTTCAATTTTACCCCCGTGGGATATATATTCTACCCACACACATTTGGAACTCTCTTGGGGTACCCTCACACATATTATTCCCTCATTTAGTGGATATTTTTACAAAAAAGTGAAATTTTCAAAAATCCAGAAAATTGGCTGAAAAATACTAAATATCAAGGACTCATTGGACGAAACGCTCTGGAACTGAAATCGGAACGCTCACTGACATTTCCCCTATCTGAAAGTCTGATAAACGCCGGAAAAATTACTTAGTCCAAAAAAAAAAAAATTTTTTTTCAACTTTTTTCAATTTTATCCCCGAGCAATATATATTCTACCCACACACATTTGGAACTCTCCTGGGGTACCCTCACACATGTTATTACCTCATTTAGTGGATATTTTCACAAAAAAGTGAAATTTTCAAAAATCCAGAAAATTGGCTGAAAACGACTAAATATCAAGGACTCATTGGGTGAATAGCTCTGGAACTGAAATCGGAATGCTCACTGACATTTTCCCTATCTGAAAGTCTGATAAACGCAGGAAAAATGACTAAGTCCAAAAAAAAAATTTTTTCAACTTTTTTCAATTTTACCCCCGTGGGATATATATTCTACCCACACACATTTGGAACTCTCCTGGGGTACCCTCACACATATTATTCCATCATTTAGTGGATATTTTCACAAAAAAGTGAAATTTTTGAAAAATCCAGAAAATTGGCTGAAAACGACTAAATATCAAGGACTCATTGGGCGAATCGCTCTGGAACTGAAATCGGAAAGCTCACTGACATTTCCCCTATCTGAAAGTCTGATAAACGTCGGAAAAATTACTTAGTCCAAAAAAAAAAATTTTTCAACTTTTTTCAATTTTACCCCCGTGGGATATATATTCTAACCACACACATTTGGAACTCTCCTGGGGTACCCTCACACATATTATTCCCTCATTTAGTGGATATTTTCACAAAAAAGTGAAATTTTCAAAAATCCAGAAAATTGGCTGAAAACAACTGAATATCAAGGATTCATGGGGCGAATTGCTCTGGAACAGAATTCGGAACGCTCACTGACATTTCCCCTATCTGAAAGTCTGATAAATGCCGGAAAAATTACTAAGTCCAAAAAAAAAAATTTTTTTCAACTTTTTTCAATTTTATCCCCGAGCAATATATATTCTACCCACACACATTTGGAACTCTCCTGGGGTACCCTCACACATATTATTCCCTCATTTAGTGGATATCTTCACAAAAAAGTGAAATTTTCAAAAATCCCGAAAATTGGCTGAAAACGACTAAATATCAAGGACTTATTGGGCGAATCGCTCTGGAATTGAAATCGGAACGCTCACTGACATTTCCCCTATCTGAAAGTCTGATAAACGCCGGAAAAATTACTTAGTCCAAAAAAAAAAAATTTTTTTCAACTTTTTTCAATTTTACCCCCGTGGGATATATATTCTACCCACACACATTTGGAACTCTCCTGGGGTACCCTCACATATATTATTCCCTCATTTAGTGGATATTTTCACAAAAAAGTGAAATTTTCAAAAATCCAGAAATTTGGCTGAAAACAACTGAATATCAAGGATTCATGGGGTGAATCGCTCTGGAACTGAAATCGGAATGCTCACTGACATTTCCCCTATCTGAAAGTCTGATAAACGCCGGAAAAATGACTAAGTCCAAAAAAAAAATTTTTCAACTTTTTTCAATTTTACCCCCGTGGGATATATATTCTGCGCACAAACATTTGGAACTCTCCTGGGGTACCCTCACACATATTATTCCCTCATTTAGTGGATATTTTCACAAAAAAGTGAAATTTTCAAAAATCCAGAAAATTGGCTGAAAAATACTAAATATCAAGGACTCATTGGGCGAAACGCTCTGGAACTGAAATCGGAACGCTCACTGACATTTCCCCTATCTGAAAGTCTGATAAACGCCGGAAAAATTACTTAGTCCAAAAAAAAAAAAATTTTTTTCAACTTTTTTCAATTTTACCCATGTGGGATATATATTCTACCCACACACATTTGGAACTCTCCTGGGGTACCCTCACACATATTATTCCCTCATTTAGTGGATATTTTCACAAAAAAGTGAAATTTTCAAAAATACAGAAAATTGGCTGAAAACAACTGAATATCAAGGATTCATGGGGTGAATCACTCTGGAACTGAAATCGGAACGCTCACTGACATTTTCCCTATCTGAAAGTCTGATAAACGCCGGAAAAATGACTAAGTCCAAAAAAAAAATTTTTCAACTTTTTTCAATTTTACCCCCGTGGGATATATATTCTACCCACACACATTTGGAACTCTCGTGGGGTACCCTCACACATATTATTCCCTCATTTAGTGGATATTTTCACAAAAAAAGTGAAATTTTCAAAAATCCAGAAAATTGGCTGAAAACGACTAAATATCAAGGACTCATTGGGCAAATCGCTCTTTAACTGAAATCGGAACGCTCACTGACATTTGCCCTATCTGAAAGTCTGATAAATGCCGGAAAAATTACTAAGTCCAAAAAAAAAAATTTTTTTCAACTTTTTTCAATTTTATCCCCGAGCAATATATATTCTACCCACACACATTTGGAACTCTCCTGGGGTACCCTCACACATATTATTCCCTCATTTAGTGGATATCTTCACAAAAAAGTGAAATTTTCAAAAATCCCGAAAATTGGCTGAAAACGACTAAATATCAAGGACTCATTGGGTGAATAGCTCTGGAACTGAAATCGGAATGCTCACTGACATTTTCCCTATCTGAAAGTCTGATAAACGCAGGAAAAATGACTAAGTCCAAAAAAAAAATTTTTTCAACTTTTTTAAATTTTACCCCCGTGGGATATATATTCTACCCACACACATTTGGAACTCTCCTGGGGTACCCTCACACATATTATTCCATCATTTAGTGGATATTTTCACAAAAAAGTGAAATTTTTGAAAAATCCAGAAAATTGGCTGAAAACGACTAAATATCAAGGACTCATTGGGTGAATAGCTCTGGAACTGAAATCGGAATGCTCACTGACATTTCCCCTATCTGAAAGTCTGATAAACGCCGGAAAAATTACTTAGTCCAAAAAAAAAAATTTTTCAACTTTTTTCAATTTTACCCCCGTGGGATATATATTCTAACCACACACATTTGGAACTCTCCTGGGGTACCCTCACACATATTATTCCCTCATTTAGTGGATATTTTCACAAAAAAGTGAAATTTTCAAAAATCCAGAAAATTGGCTGAAAACGACTAAATATCAAGGACTCATTGGGCAAATCGCTCTGGAACTGAAATCGGAATGCTCACTGACATTTCCCCTATCTGAAAGTCAGATAAACGCAGGAAAAATGACTAAGTCCAAAAAAAAAATTTTCCAACTTTTTTCAATTTTACCCCCGTGGGATATATATTCTACCCACACACATTTGGAACTCTCCTGGGGTACCCTCACACATATTATTCCCTCATTTAGTGGATATTTTCACAAAAAAGTGAAATTTTCAAAAATACAGAAAATTGGCTGAAAACAACTGAATATCAAGGATTCATGGGGTGAATCACTCTGGAACTGAAATCGGAACGCTCACTGACATTTTCCCTATCTGAAAGTCTGATAAACGCCGGAAAAATGACTAAGTCCAAAAAAAAAATTTTTCAACTTTTTTCAATTTTACCCCCGTGGGATATATATTCTACCCACACACATTTGGAACTCTCGTGGGGTACCCTCACACATATTATTCCCTCATTTAGTGGATATTTTCACAAAAAAAGTGAAATTTTCAAAAATCCAGAAAATTGGCTGAAAACGACTAAATATCAAGGACTCATTGGGCAAATCGCTCTTTAACTGAAATCGGAACGCTCACTGACATTTGCCCTATCTGAAAGTCTGATAAATGCCGGAAAAATTACTAAGTCCAAAAAAAAAAATTTTTTTCAACTTTTTTCAATTTTATCCCCGAGCAATATATATTCTACCCACACACATTTGGAACTCTCCTGGGGTACCCTCACACATATTATTCCCTCATTTAGTGGATATCTTCACAAAAAAGTGAAATTTTCAAAAATCCCGAAAATTGGCTGAAAACGACTAAATATCAAGGACTCATTGGGTGAATAGCTCTGGAACTGAAATCGGAATGCTCACTGACATTTTCCCTATCTGAAAGTCTGATAAACGCAGGAAAAATGACTAAGTCCAAAAAAAAAATTTTTTCAACTTTTTTAAATTTTACCCCCGTGGGATATATATTCTACCCACACACATTTGGAACTCTCCTGGGGTACCCTCACACATATTATTCCATCATTTAGTGGATATTTTCACAAAAAAGTGAAATTTTTGAAAAATCCAGAAAATTGGCTGAAAACGACTAAATATCAAGGACTCATTGGGTGAATAGCTCTGGAACTGAAATCGGAATGCTCACTGACATTTCCCCTATCTGAAAGTCTGATAAACGCCGGAAAAATTACTTAGTCCAAAAAAAAAAATTTTTCAACTTTTTTCAATTTTACCCCCGTGGGATATATATTCTAACCACACACATTTGGAACTCTCCTGGGGTACCCTCACACATATTATTCCCTCATTTAGTGGATATTTTCACAAAAAAGTGAAATTTTCAAAAATCCAGAAATTTGGCTGAAAACAACTGAATATCAAGGATTCATGGGGTGAATCGCTCTGGAACTGAAATCGGAATGCTCACTGACATTTCCCCTATCTGAAAGTCTGATAAACGCCGGAAAAATGACTAAGTCCAAAAAAAAAATTTTTCAACTTTTTTCAATTTTACCCCCGTGGGATATATATTCTGCGCACACACATTTGGAACTCTCCTGGGGTACCCTCACACATATTATTCCCTCATTTAGTGGATATTTTCACAAAAAAAGTGAAATTTTCAAAAATCCAGAAAATTGGCTGAAAACAACTAAATATCAAGGACTCATTGGGCGAATCGCTCTGGAACTGAAATCGGAACGCTCACTGACATTTCCCCTATCTGAAAGTCTGATAAACGCCGGAAAAATTACTTAGTCCAAAAAAAAAAATTTTTCAACTTTTTTCAATTTTACCCCCGTGGGATATATATTCTAACCACACACATTTTGAACTCTCCTGGGGTACCCTCACACATATTATTCCCTCATTTAGTGGATATTTTCACAAAAAAGTGAAATTTTCAAAAATCCAGAAATTTGGCTGAAAACAACTGAATATCAAGGACTCATTGGGCGAATCGCTCTGGAACTGAAATCGGAACGCTCACTGACATTTACCCTATCTGAAAGTCTGATAAACGTCGGAAAAATGACTAAGTCCCAAAAAAATTTTTTTTCAACTTTTTTCAATTTTACCCCCGTGGGATATATATTCTACCCACACACATTTGGAACTCTCCTGGGGTACCCTCACACATATTATTCCCTCATTTAGTGGATATTTTCACAAAAAAGTGAAATTTTAAAAAATCCAGAAAATTTGCTGAAAATGACTAAATATCAAGGACTCATTGGGCGAATCGCTCTGGAACTGAAATCGGAATGCTCACTGACATTTCCCCTATCTGAAAGTCTGATAAACGCCGTAAAAATTACTTAGTCCAAAAAAAAAAATTTTTCAACTTTTTTCAATTTTACCCCCGTGGGATATATATTCTAACCTTACACATTTGGAACTCTCCTGGGGTACCCTCACACATATTATTCCCTCATTTAGTGGATATTTTCACAAAAAAGTGAAATTTTCAAAAATACAGAAAATTGGCTGAAAACAACTGAATATCAAGGATTCATGTGGCGAATCGCTCTGGAACTGAAATTGGAATGCTCACTGACATTTCCCCTATCTGAAAGTCTGATAAACGCAGGAAAAATGACTAAGTCAAAAAAAAAAAAATTTTCAACTTTTTTCAATTATACCCCCGTGGGAAATATATTCTACCCACACTCATTTGGAACTCTCCTGGGGTACCCTCACACATATTATTCCCTCATTTAGTGGATATTTTCACAAAAAAGTGAAATTTTCCAAAATCCAGAAAATTGGCTGAAAAAGACTAAATATCAAGGACTCATTGGGCGAATCTCTGGAAATGAAATCGGAACGCTCACTGACATTTCCCCTATCTGAAAGTCTGATAAACGCCGGAAAAATGACAGTCCAAAAAAAAATTTTTTTCAACTTTTTTCAATTTTACCACAGTGGGATATATATTCTACCCACACACATTAGGAACTCTCCTGGGCTACATTCACACATATTGTTCCCTCATTTAGTGGATATTCTCACAAAAAAGTGAAATTTTCAAAAATACAGAAGATTGGCTGAAAACAACTGAATATCAAGGATTCATGTGGCGAATCGCTCTGGAACTGAAATCGGAACACTCACTGACATTTCCCCTATCTGAAAGTCTGATAAACGCCAGAAAAATGACTAAGTAAAAAAAAAATGTTTTCAACTTTTTTCAATTTTACCCCCGTGGGATATATATTCTACCCACACACATTTGGAACTCTCGTGGGGTACCCTCACACATATTATTACCTCATTTAGTGGATATTTTCACAAAAAAGTGAAATTTTCAAAAATCCAGAAAATCCAGAAAATTGGCTGAAAACTACTAAATATCAAGGACTCATTGGGCGAATCGCTCTGGAACTGAAATCGGAATGCTCACTGACATTTACCCTATCTGAAAGTCTGATAAACGCCGGAAAAATTACTAAGTCCAAAAAAAAATTTTTTTCAACTTTTTTCAATTTTACCCCCGTGGGATATATATTCTACCCACACACATTTGGAACTCTCCTGGGGTACCCTCACACATATTATTCCCTCATTTAGTGGATATTTTCACAAAAAAGTGAAATTTTCAAAAATCCAGAAAATTGGCTGAAAACGACTAAATATCAAGGACTCATTGCGCGAAACGCTCTGGAACTGAAATCGGAACGCTCGCTGACATTTCCCCTATCTGAAAGTCTGATAAACGGCGCAAAAATGACTAAGTCCAAAAAAAATTTTTTTCAACTTTTTTCAATTCTACCCACACACATTTGGAACTCTCTTGGGGTACCCTCACACATATTATTCCCTCATTTAGTGGATATTTTCACAAAAAAGTGAAATTTTCAAAAATCCAGAAAATTGGCTGAAAAATACTAAATATCAAGGACTCATTGGGCGAAACGCTCTGGAACTGAAATCGGAACGCTCACTGACATTTCCCCTATCTGAAAGTCTGATAAACGCCGGAAAAATGACTAAGTCCAAAAAACATTTTTTCAACTTTTTTCAATTTTACCCCCGTGGGATATATATTCTGCCCACACACATTTGGAACTCTCCTGGGGTACCCTCACACATATTATTCCCTCATTTAGTGGATATTTTCACAAAAAAGTGAAATTTTCAAAAATCCAGAAATTTGGCTGAAAACAACTGAATATCAAGGATTCATGGGGTGAATCGCTCTGGAACTGAAATCGGAATGCTCACTGACATTTCCCCTATCTGAAAGTCTGATAAACGCCGGAAAAATGACTAAGTCCAAAAAAAAAATTTTTCAACTTTTTTCAATTTTACCCCCGTGGGATATATATTCTAACCACACACATTTTGAACTCTCCTGGGGTACCCTCACACATATTATTCCCTCATTTAGTGGATATTTTCACAAAAAAGTGAAATTTTCAAAAATCCAGAAATTTGGCTGAAAACAACTGAATATCAAGGATTCATGGGGTGAATCGCTCTGGAACTGAAATCGGAATGCTCACTGACATTTCCCCTATCTGAAAGTCTGATAAACGCCGGAAAAATGACTAAGTCCAAAAAAAAAATTTTTTTTCAACTTTTTTCAATTTTATCCCCGAGCAATATATATTCTACCCACACACATTTGGAACTCTCCTGGGGTACCCTCACACATATTATTCCATCATTTAGTGGATATTTTCACAAAAAAGTGAAATTTTCAAAAATCCAGAAAATTGGCTGAAAACGACTAAATATCAAGGACTCATTGGGCGAATCGCTCTGGAACTGAAATCGGAACGCTCACTGACACTTCCCCTATCTGAAAGTCTGATAAACGCCGGAAAAATTACTTAGTCCAAAAAAAAAATTTTTTCAACTTTTTTCAATTTTACCCCCGTGGGATATATATTCTAACCACACACATTTGGAACTCTCCTGGGGTACCCTCACACATACTATTCCCTCATTTAGTGGATATTTTCACAAAAAAGTGAAATTTTCAAAAATCCAGAAAATTGGCTGAAAACAACTGAATATCAAGGATTCATGGGGCGAATTGCTCTGGAACAGAATTCGGAACGCTCACTGACATTTCCCCTATCTGAAAGTCTGATAAATGCCGGAAAAATTACTAAGTCCAAAAAAAAAAATTTTTTTCAACTTTTTTCAATTTTATCCCCGAGCAATATATATTCTACCCACACACATTTGGAACTCTCCTGGGGTACCCTCACACATATTATTCCCTCATTTAGTGGATATTTTCACAAAAAAAGTGAAATTTTCAAAAATCCAGAAAATTGGCTGAAAACAACTAAATATCAAGGACTCATTGGGCGAATCGCTCTGGAACTGAAATCGGAATGCTCACTGACATTTACCCTATCTGAAAGTCTGATAAACGCCGTAAAAATTACTTAGTCCAAAAAAAAAAATTTTTCAACTTTTTTCAATTTTACCCCCGTGGGATATATATTCTAACCTTACACATTTGGAACTCTCCTGGGGTACCCTCACACATATTATTCCCTCATTTAGTGGATATTTTCACAAAAAAGTGAAATTTTCAAAAATACAGAAAATTGGCTGAAAACAACTGAATATCAAGGATTCATGTGGCGAATCGCTCTGGAACTGAAATCGGAATGCTCACTGACATTTCCCCTATCTGAAAGTCTGATAAACGCAGGAAAAATGACTAAGTCAAAAAAAAAAAAATTTTCAACTTTTTTCAATTATACCCCCGTGGGAAATATATTCTACCCACACTCATTTGGAACTCTCCTGGTGTACCCTCACACATATTATTCCCTCATTTAGTGGATATTTTCACAAAAAAGTGAAATTTTCCAAAATCCAGAAAATTGGCTGAAAAAGACTAAATATCAAGGACTCATTGGGCGAATCTCTGGAAATGAAATCGGAACGCTCACTGACATTTCCCCTATCTGAAAGTCTGATAAACGCCAGAAAAATGACAGTCCAAAAAAAAATTTTTTCAACTTTTTTCAATTTTACCCCCGTGGGATATATATTCTACCCACACACATTTGGAACTCTCCTGGGGTACCCTCACAAATATTATTCCCTCATTTAGTGGATATTTTCACAAAAAAGTGAAATTTTCAAAAATCCAGAAAATTGGCTGAAAACGACTAAATATCAAGGACTCATTGGGCGAATCGCTCTGGAACTGAAATCGGAACGCTCACTGACATTTGCCCTATCTGAAAGTCTGATAAACGCCGGAAAAATGACAGTCCAAAAAAAAATTTTTTTCAACTTTTTTCAATTTTACCCCAGTGGGATATATATTCTACCCACACACATTAGGAACTCTCCTGGGCTACATTCACACATATTGTTCCCTCATTTAGTGGATATTCTCACAAAAAAGTGAAATTTTAAAAAATACAGAAAATTGGCTGAAAACAACTGAATATCAAGGATTCATGTGGCGAATCGCTCTGGAACTGAAATCGGAATGCTCACTGACATTTGCCCTATCTGAAAGTCTGATAAACGGCGCAAAAATGACTAAGTCCAAAAAAAATTTTTTTCAACTTTTTTCAATTTTACCCCCGTGGGATATATATTCTACCCACACACATTTGGAACTCTCTTGGGGTACCCTCACACATATTATTCCCTCATTTAGTGGATATTTTCACAAAAAAGTGAAATTTTCAAAAATCCAGAAAATTGGCTGAAAAATACTAAATATCAAGGACTCATTGGGCGAAACGCTCTGGAACTGAAATCGGAACGCTCACTGACATTTCCCCTATCTTAAAGTCTGATAAACGCCGGAAAAATGACTAAGTCCAAAAAACATTTTTTCAACTTTTTTCAATTTTACCCCCGTGGGATATATATTCTGCCCACACACATTTGGAACTCTCCTATGGTACCCTCACACATATTATTCCCTCATTTAGTGGATATTTTCACAAAAAAGTGAAATTTTCAAAAATCCAGAAAATTGGCTGAAAAAGACTAAATATCAAGAACTCATTGGGCGAATCGCTCTGGAACTGAAATCGGAACGCTCACTGACATTTCCCCTATCTGAAAGTCTGATAAACGCCGGAAAAATGACTAAGTCCAAAAAAAAAATTTTTCAACTTTTTTCAATTTTACCCCCGTGGGATATATATTCTACCCACACACATTAGGAACTCTCCTCTGCTACATTCACACATATTGTTCCCTCATTTAGTGGATATTTTCACAAAAAAGTGAAATTTTCAAAAGTCCATAAAATTGGCTGAAAACGACTAAATATCAAGTACTCATTGGGCGAATCGCTCTGGAACTGAAATCAGAACGCTCTCTTACATTTACCCTATCTGAAAGTCTGATAAACGCCGGAAAAATGACCAAGTCCAAAAAAAATTTTTTTTCAACTTTTTTCAATTTTACCCCCGTGGGATATATATTCTACCCACACACATTTGGAACTCTCCTGGGGTACCCTCACACATATTATTCCCTCATTTAGTGGATATTTTCACAAAAAAGTGAAATTTTCAAAAATCCAGAAAATTGGCTGAAAACGACTAAATATCAAGGACTCATTGGGCGAATCGCTCTGGAACTGAAATCGGAACGCTCACTGACATTTCCCCTATCTGAAAGTCTGATAAACGCCGGAAAAATTACTTAGTCCAAAAAAAAAAATTTTTCAACTTTTTTCAATTTTACCCCCGTGAGATATATATTCTAACCACACACATTTGGAACTCTCCTGGGGTACCCTCACACATATTATTCCCTCATTTAGTGGATATTTTCACAAAAAAAGTGAAATTTTCAAAAATCCAGAAAATTGGCTGAAAACAACTAAATATCAAGGACTCATTGGGCGAATCGCTCTGGAACTGAAATCGGAACGCTCACTGACATTTCCCCTATCTGAAAGTCTGATAAATGCCGGAAAAATTACTTAGTCCAAAAAAAAAAATTTTTCAACTTTTTTCAATTTTACCCCCGTGGGATATATATTCTAACCACACACATTTTGAACTCTCCTGGGGTACCCTCACACATATTATTATCTCATTTAGTGGATATTTTCACAAAAAAGTGAAATTTTCAAAAATCCAGAAAATTGGCTGAAAACTACTAAATATCAAGGACTCATTGGGCGAATCGCTCTGGAACTGAAATTGGAACGCTCACTGACATTTACCCTATCTGAAAGTCTGATAAACGTCGGAAAAATGACTAAGTCCCAAAAAAATTTTTTTTCAACTTTTTTCAATTTTACCCCCGTGGGATATATATTCTACCCACACACATTTGGAACTCTCCTGGGGTACCCTCACACATATTATTCCCTCATTTAGTGGATATTTTCACAAAAAAGTGAAATTTTCAAAAATACAGAAAATTGGCTGAAAACAACTGAATATCAAAGATTCATGTGGCGAATCGCTCTGGAACTGAAATCGGAATGCTCACTGACATTTCCCCTATCTGAAAGTCTGATAAACGCAGGAAAAATGACTAAGTCAAAAAAAAAAAATTTTTCAACTTTTTTCAATTATACCCCCGTGGGAAATATATTCTACCCACACTCATTTGGAACTCTCCTGGGGTACCCTCACACATATTATTACCTCATTTAGTGGATATTTTCACAAAAAAGTGAAATTTTCCAAAATCCAGAACATTGGCTGAAAACTACTAAATATCAAGGACTCATTGGGCGAATCGCTCTGGAACTGAAATCGGAATGCTCACTGACATTTACCCTATCTGAAAGTCTGATAAACGCCGGAAAAATTACTAAGTCCAAAAAAAATTTTTTTTCAACTTTTTTCAATTTTACCCCCGTGGGATATATATTCTACCCACACACATTTGGAACTCTCCTGGGGTACCCTCACACATATTATTCCCTCATTTAGTGGATATTTTCACAAAAAAGTGAAATTTTCAAAAATCCAGAAAATTGGCTGAAAACGACTAAATATCAAGGACTCATTGGGCGAATCGCTCTGGAACTGAAATCGGAATGCTCACGGACATTTCCCCAATCTGAAAGTCTGATAAACGCCGGAAAAATGACTAAGACCAAAAAAAAAATTTTTGAACTTTTTTCAATTTTACCCCCGTGGGATATATATACTACCCACACACATTTGGAACTCTCCTGGGGTACCCTCACTCATATTATTCCCTCATTTAATGGATATTTTCACAAAAAAAGTGAAATTATCAAAAATCCATAAAATTGGCTGAAAAAGACTAAATATCAAGGACTCATTGGGCGAAACGCTCTGGAACTGAAATCGGAACGCTCACTGACATTTCCCCTATCTGAAAGTCTGATAAACGCCGGAAAAATGACTAAGTCCAAAAAACATTTTTTCAACTTTTTTCAATTTTACCCCCGTGGGATATATATTCTGCCCACACACATTTGGAACTCTCCTGGGGAACCCTCACACATATTATTCCCTCATTTAGTGGATATTTTCACAAAAAAGTGAAATTATCAAAAATCCATAAAATTGGCTGAAAAAGACTAAATATCAAGGACTCATTGGGCGAAACGCTCTGGAACTGAAATCGGAACGCTCACTGACATTTCCCCTGTCTGAAAGTCTGATAAACGCCGGAAAAATGACCAAGTCCAAAAAACATTTTTTCAACTTTTTTCAATTTTACCCCCGTGGGATATATATTCTGCCCACACACATTTGGAACTCTCCTGGGGTACCCTCACACATATTATTCCCTCATTTAGTGGATATTTTCACAAAAAAGTGAAATTTTCAAAAATCCAGAAAATTGGCTGAAAACGACTAAATATCAAGAACTCATTGGGCGAATCGCTGTGGAAATGAAATCGGAATGCTCACTGATATTTCCCCAATCTGAAAGTCTGATAAACGCCGGAAAAATGACTAAGTCCAAAAAAAAATTTTTTTTTCAACTTTTTTCAATTTTACCTCCGTGGGATATATATTCTGCTCACACACATTTGGAACTCTCCTGGGGTACCCTCACACATATTATTCCCTCATTTAGTGGATGTTTTCACAAAAAAGTGAAATTTTCAAAAATCCAGAAAATTGGCTGAAAAAGATTAAATATCAAGGACTCATTGGGCGAATCGCTCTGGAACTTAAATCGGAACGCTCACTGACATTTCCCCTATCTGGAAGTCTGATAAACGCTGGAAAAATGACTAAGTCCCAAAAAAATTTTTTTCAACTTTTTTCAATTTTACCCCCGTGGGATATATATTCTACCCACACACATTTGGAACTCTCCTGGGGTACCCTCACACATATTATTCCCTCATTTAGTGGATATTTTCACAAAAAAGTGAAATTTTCAAAAATCCAGAAAATTGGCTGAAAACGACTAAATATCAAGAACTCATTGGGCGAATCGCTCTGGAACTGAAATCGGAACGCTCACGGACATTTCCTCAATCTGAAAGTCTGATAAACGCCGGAAAAATGACTAAGTTCAAAAAAAAAATTTTTGAACTTTTTTCAATTTTACCCCCGTGGGATATATATACTACCCACACACATTTGGAACTCTCCTGGGGTACCCTCACACATATTATTCCCTCATTTAGTGGATATTTTCACAAAAAAGTGAAATTTTCAAAAATCCAGAAAATTGGCTGAAAACGACTAAATATCAAGGACTCATTGGGCGAATCGCTCTGGAAATGAAATCGGAACGCTCACTGACATTTCCCCTATCTGAAAGTCTGATAAACGCCGGAAAAATGACTAAGTCCAAAAAAAATTTTTTTCAACTTTTTTCAATTTTTACCCCCGTGGGATATATATTCTGCCCACACACATTTGGAACTCTCCTGGGGTACCCTCACACATATTATTCCCTCATTTAGTGAATATTTTCACAAAAAAGTGAAATTTTCAAAAATCCAGAAAATTGGATGAAAAAGACTAAATATCAAGGACTCATTGGGCGAAACGCTCTGGAACTGAAATCGGAACGCTCACTGACATTTCCCCTATCTGAAAGTCTGATAAACGGCGCAAAAATGACTAAGTCCAAAAAAAAATTTTTTCAACTTTTTTCAATTTTACCCCCGTGGGATATATATTCTACCCACACACATTTGGAACTCTCCTGGGGTACCCTCACACATATTATTCCCTCATTTAGTGGATATTTTCACAAAAAAGTGAAATTTTCAAAAATCCAGAAAATTGGCTGAAAAAGACTAAATATCAAGAACTCATTGGGCGAATCGCTCTGGAACTGAAATCGGAACGCTCACTGACATTTCCCCTATCTGAAAGTCTGATAAACGCCGGAAAAATGACTAAGTCCAAAAAAAAAATTTTTGAACTTTTTTCAATTTTACCCCCGTGGGATATATGTTCTGCCCACACACATTTGGAACTCTCCTGGGGTACCCTCACACATATTATTCCCTCATTTAGTGGATATTTAAAAAAAAAAGTGAAATTTTTAAAAAGCCAGAAAATTGGCTGAAAACGACTAAATATCAAGGACTCATTGGGCAAATCGCTCTGGAACTGAAATTGAAACGCTCACTCACATTTCCCCTATCTGAAAGTCTGATAAACGCCGGAAAAATGACTAAGTCCAAAAAATATTTTTTTTCAACTTTTTTCAATTTTACCCCCGTGGGATATATATTCTACCCACACACATTTGGAACTCTCCTGGGGTACCCTCACACATATTATTCCCTCATTTAGTGGATATTTTCACAAAAAAGTGAAATTTTCAAAAATCCAGAAAATTTCCTGAAAAAGACTAAATATCAAGAACTCATTGGGCGAATCGCTCTGGAAATGAAATCGGAACGCTCACTGACATTTCCCCTATCTGAAAGTCTGATAAACGCACGTAAAATGATTAAGTCCAAAAAAAAAATTTTTTCAACTTTTTTCAATTTTACCCCCGTGGGAAATATATTCTACCCACTCACATTTGGAACTCTCCTGGGGTACCCTCACACATATTATTCCCTCATTTAGTGGATATTTTCACAAAAAAGTGAAATTTTCAAAAATCCAGAAAATTGGCTGAAAAAGACTAAATATCAAGAACTCATTGGGCGAATCGCTCTGGAACTGAAATCGGAACGCTCACTGACATTTCCCCTATCTGAAAGTCTGATAAACGCCGGAAAAATGACTAAGTCCAAAAAAAAAATTTTTGAACTTTTTTCAATTTTACCCCCGTGGGATATATATACTACCCACACACATTTGGAACTCTCCTGGGGTACCCTCACACATATTATTCCCTCATTTAGTGGATATTTTCACAAAAAAGTGAAATTTTCAAAAATCCAGAAAATTGGCTGAAAAAGACTAAATATCAAGAACTCATTGGGCGAATCGCTCTGGAACTGAAATCGGAACACTCACTGACATTTCCCCTATCTGAAAGTCTGATAAACGGCGCAAAAATGACTAAGTCCAAAAAAAAATTTTTTCAACTTTTTTCAATTTTACCCCCGTGGGATATATATTCTGCCCACACACATTTGGAACTCTCCTGGGGTACCCTCACACATATTATTCCCTCATTTAGTGGATATTTTCACAAAAAAGTGAAATTTTCAAAAATCCAGAAAATTGGCTGAAAAAGATTAAATATCAAGGACTCATTGGGCGAATCTTTCTGGAACTTAAATCGGAACGCTCACTGACATTTCCCCTATCTGGAAGTCTGATAAACGCTGGAAAAATGACTAAGTCCCAAAAAAAAAATTTTTCAACTTTTTTCAATTTTACCCCCGTGCAATATATATTCTACCCACACACATTTGGAACACTCCTGGTGTACCCTCACACATATTATTCCCTCATTTAGTGGATATTTTCACAAAAAAGTGAAATTTTCAAAAATCCAGAAAATTGGCTGAAAACGACTAAATATCAAGGACTCATTGGGCGAATCGCTCTGGAAATGAAATCAGAACGCTCACTGACATTTCCCCTATCTGAAAGTCTGATAAACGCAGGAAAAATGATTAAGTCCAAAAAAAAAATTTTTCAACTTTTTTCAATTATACACCCGTGGGAAATATATTCTACCCACACACATTTGGAACTCTCCTGGGGTACCCTCACACATATTATTCCCTCATTTAGTGGATATTTTCACAAAAAAGTGAAATTTTCAAAAATCCAGAAAATTGGCTGAAAACGACTAAATATCAAGAACTCATTGGGCGAATCGCTCTGGAACTGAAATCGGAACGCTCACGGAAATTTCCCCAATCTGAAAGTCTGATAAACGCCGGAAAAATGACTAAGTCCAAAAAAAAAATTTTTGAACTTTTTTCAATTTTACCCCCGTGGGATATATATACTACCCACACACATTTGGAACTCTCCTGGGGTACCCTCACACATATTATTCCCTCATTTAGTGGATATTTTCACAAAAAAGTGAAATTTTCAAAAATCCAGAAAATTGGATGAAAAAGACTAAATATCAAGGACTCATTGGGCGAAACGCTCTGGAACTGAAATCGGAACACTCACTGACATTTCCCCTATCTGAAAGCCTGACAAACGCCGGAAATATGACTAAGTCCAAAAAAACCATTTTTTTTACTTTTTTCAATTTTACCCCCGTGGGATACATATTCTACCCACACACATTTGGAACTCTCCTGGGGTGCCCTCACACATATTATTCCCTCATTTAGTGGATATTTTCACAAAAAAGTGAAATTTTCAAAAATCCAGAAAATTGGCTGAAAACGACTAAATATCAAGGACTCATTGGGCGAATCGCTCTGGAAATGAAATCAGAACGCTCACTGACATTTCCCCTATCTGAAAGTCTGATAAACGCAGGAAAAATGATTAAGTCCAAAAAAAAAATTTTTCAACTTTTTTCAATTATACACCCGTGGGAAATATATTCTACCCACACACATTTGGAACTCTCCTGGGGTACCCTCACACATATTATTCCCTCATTTAGTGGATATTTTCACTAAAAAGTGAAATTTTCAAAAATCCAGAAAATTGGCTGAAAAAGACTAAATATCAACGACTCATTGGGCGAAACGCTCTGGAACTGAAATCGGAACGCTCACTGACATTTCCCCAATCTGAAAGTCTGACAAACGCCGGAAATATGACTAAGTCCAAAAAAACCATTTTTTTAACTTTTTTCAATTTTACCCCCGTGGGATACATATTCTACCCACACACATTTGGAACTCTCCTGGGGTGCCCTCACACATATTATTCCCTCATTTAGTGGATATTTTCACAAAAAAGTGAAATTATCAAAAATCCAGAAAATTGGCTGAAAACGACTAAATATCAAGGACTCATTGGGCGAATCGCTCTGGAACTGAAATCGGAATGCTCACTGACATTTCCCCTATCTGAAAGTCTGATAAACACTGGAAAAATGACTAAGTCCAAAAAAAAAATTTTTTTTCAACTTTTTTCAATTTTACCCCCGTGCGATATATATTCTACCCACACACATTTGGAACACTCCTGGTGTACCCTCACACATATTATTCCCTCATTTAGTGGATATTTTCACAAAAAAGTGAAATTTTCAAAAATCCAGAAAATTGGCTGAAAACGACTAAATATCAAGGACTCATTGGGCGAATCGCTCTGGAAATGAAATCGGAATGCTCACTGACATTTCCCCTATCTGAAAGTCTGATAAACGCAGGAAAAATGATTAAGTCCAAAAAAAAAATTTTTCAACTTTTTTCAATTATACACCCGTGGGAAATATATTCTACCCACACACATTTGGAACTCTCCTGGGGTACCCTCACACATATTATTCCCTCATTTAGTGGATATTTTCACAAAAAAGTGAAATTTTCAAAAATCCAGAAAATTGGCTGAAAACGACTAAATATCAAGAACTCATTGGGCGAATCGCTCTGGAACTGAAATCGGAACGCTCACGGAAATTTCCCCAATCTGAAAGTCTGATAAACGCCGGAAAAATGACTAAGTCCAAAAAAAAAATTTTTGAACTTTTTTCAATTTTACCCCCGTGGGATATATATACTACCCACACACATTTGGAACTCTCCTGGGGTACCCTCACACATATTATTCCCTCATTTAGTGGATATTTTCACAAAAAAGTGAAATTTTCAAAAATCCAGAAAATTGGATGAAAAAGACTAAATATCAAGGACTCATTGGGCGAAACGCTCTGGAACTGAAATCGGAACACTCACTGACATTTCCCCTATCTGAAAGCCTGACAAACGCCGGAAATATGACTAAGTCCAAAAAAACCATTTTTTTTACTTTTTTCAATTTTACCCCCGTGGGATACATATTCTACCCACACACATTTGGAACTCTCCTGGGGTGCCCTCACACATATTATTCCCTCATTTAGTGGATATTTTCACAAAAAAGTGAAATTATCAAAAATCCAGAAAATTGTCTGAAAACGACTAAATATCAAGGACTCATTGGGCGAATCGCTCTGGAACTGAAATCGGAATGCTCACTGACATTTCCCCTATCTGAAAGTCTGATAACCGCTGGAAAAATGACTAAGTCCAAAAAAAAAAATTTTTCAACTTTTTTCAATTTTACCCCCGTGCGATATATATTCTACCCACACACATTTGGAACACTCCTGGTGTACCCTCACACATATTATTCCCTCATTTAGTGGATATTTTCACAAAAAAGTGAAATTTTCAAAAATCCAGAAAATTGGCTGAAAACGACTAAATATCAAGAACTCATTGGGCGAATCGCTCTGGAAATGAAATCAGAACGCTCACTGACATTTCCCCTATCTGAAAGTCTGATAAACGCAGGAAAAATGATTAAGTCCAAAAAAAAAATTTTTCAACTTTTTTCAATTATACACCCGTGGGAAATATATTCTACCCACACACATTTGGAACTCTCCTGGGGTACCCTCACACATATTATTCCCTCATTTAGTGGATATTTTCACTAAAAAGTGAAATTTTCAAAAATCCAGAAAATTGGCTGAAAAAGACTAAATATCAACGACTCATTGGGCGAAACGCTCTGGAACTGAAATCGGAACGCTCACTGACATTTCCCCAATCTGAAAGTCTGACAAACGCCGGAAATATGACTAAGTCCAAAAAAACCATTTTTTTAACTTTTTTCAATTTTACCCCCGTGGGATACATATTCTACCCACACACATTTGGAACTCTCCTGGGGTGCCCTCACACATATTATTCCCTCATTTAGTGGATATTTTCACAAAAAAGTGAAATTATCAAAAATCCAGAAAATTGGCTGAAAACGACTAAATATCAAGGACTCATTGGGCGAATCGCTCTGGAACTGAAATCGGAATGCTCACTGACATTTCCCCTATCTGAAAGTCTGATAAACGCTGGAAAAATGACTAAGTCCAAAAAAAAAATTTTTTTTCAACTTTTTTCAATTTTACCCCCGTGCGATATATATTCTACCCACACACATTTGGAACACTCCTGGTGTACCCTCACACATATTATTCCCTCATTTAGTGGATATTTTCACAAAAAAGTGAAATTTTCAAAAATCCAGAAAATTGGCTGAAAACGACTAAATATCAAGGACTCATTGGGCGAATCGCTCTGGAAATGAAATCGGAACGCTCACTGACATTTCCCCTATCTGAAAGTCTGATAAACGCAGGAAAAATGATTAAGTCCAAAAAAAAAATTTTTCAACTTTTTTCAATTATACACCCGTGGGAAATATATTCTACCCACACACATTTGGAACTCTCCTGGGGTACCCTCACACATATTATTCCCTCATTTAGTGGATATTTTCACAAAAAAGTGAAATTTTCAAAAATCCAGAAAATTGGCTGAAAACGACTAAATATCAAGAACTCATTGGGCGAATCGCTCTGGAACTGAAATCGGAACGCTCACGGAAATTTCCCCAATCTGAAAGTCTGATAAACGCCGGAAAAATGACTAAGTCCAAAAAAAAAATTTTTGAACTTTTTTCAATTTTACCCCCGTGGGATATATATACTACCCACACACATTTGGAACTCTCCTGGGGTACCCTCACACATATTATTCCCTCATTTAGTGGATATTTTCACAAAAAAGTGAAATTTTCAAAAATCCAGAAAATTGGATGAAAAAGACTAAATATCAAGGACTCATTGGGCGAAACGCTCTGGAACTGAAATCGGAACACTCACTGACATTTCCCCTATCTGAAAGCCTGACAAACGCCGGAAATATGACTAAGTCCAAAAAAAATATTTTTTTTCAACTTTTTTCAATTTTACCCCCGTGGGATATATATTCTACCCACACACATTTGGAACACTCCTGGTGTACCCTCACACATATTATTCCCTCATTTAGTGGATATTTTCACAAAAAAGTGAAATTTTCAAAAATCCAGAAAATTGGCTGAAAACGACTAAATATCAAGGACTCATTGGGCGAATCGCTCTGGAAATGAAATCGGAACACTCACTGACATTTCCCCTATCTGAAAGCCTGATAAACGCCGGAAAAATGACTAAGTCCAAAAAAAAATTTTTTTCAACATTTTTCAATTTTACCCCCGCGGGTTATATATTCTACCCACACACATTTGCAACTCTCCTGGGGTACCCTCACACATATTATTCCCTCATTTAGTGGATATTTTCACAAAAAAGTGAAATTTTCAAAAATCCAGAAAATTGGATGAAAAAGACTAAATATCAAGGACTCATTGGGCGAAACGCTCTGGAACTGAAATCGGAACGCTCACTGACATTTCCCCTATCTGAAAGTCTGATAAACGGCGCAAAAATGACTAAGTCCAAAAAAAAATTTTTTCAACTTTTTTCAATTTTACCCCCGTGGGATATATATTCTACCCACACACATTTGGAACTCTCCTGGGGTACCCTCACACATATTATTCCCTCATTTAGTGGATATTTTCACAAAAAAGTGAAATTTTCAAAAATCCAGAAAATTGGCTGAAAACGACTAAATATCAGGAACTCATTGGGCGAATCGCTCTGGAACTGAAATCGGAACGCTCACGGACATTTCCCCAATCTGAAAGTCTGATAAACGCCGGAAAAATGACTAAGTCCAAAAAAAAAATTTTTCAACTTTTTTCAATTTTACCCCCGTGGGATATATATACTACCCACACACATTTGGAACTCTCCTGGGGTACCCTCACACATATTATTCCCTCATTTAGTGGATATTTTCACAAAAAAGTGAAATTTTCAAAAATCCAGAAAATTGGATGAAAAAGACTAAATATCAAGGACTCATTGGGCGCAAACGCTCTGGAACTGAAATCGGAACGCTCACTGACATTTCCCCTATCTGAAAATCTGATAAACGCCGGAAAAATGACTAAGTCCAAAAAAAAAATTTTTCAACTTTTTTCAATTTTACCCCCGTGGGATATATATTCTGCCCACACACATTTGGAACTCTCCTGGGGTACCCTCACACATATTATTCCCTCATTTAGTGGATATTTTCACTAAAAAGTGAAATTTTCAAAAATCCAGAAAATTGGCTGAAAACGACTAAATATCAAGGACTCATTGGGCGAATCGCTCTGGAACTGAAATCGGAATGCTCACTGTCATTTCCCCTATCTGAAAGTCTGATAAACGCTGGAAAAATGACTAAGTCCAAAAAAAAAATTTTTTTTCAACTTTTTTCAATTTTATCCCCGAGCAATATATATTCTACCCACACACATTTGGAACTCTTCTGGGGTACCCTCACACATATTATTCCCTCATTTAGTGGATATTTTCACAAAAAAGTGAAATTTTCAAAAATCCAGAAAATTGGCTGAAAACGACTAAATATCAAGGACTCATTGGGCGAATCGCTCTGGAACTGAAATCGGAACGCTCACTTACATTTCCCCTATCTGAAAGTCTGATAAACGTCGGAAAAATGACTAAGTCCAAAAAAAAAAATTTTTCAACTTTTTTCAATTTTACCCCCGTGCGATATATATTCTACCCACACACATTTGGAACACTCCTGGTGTACCCTCACACATATTATTCCCTCATTTAGTGGATATTTTCACAAAAAAGTGAAATTTTCAAAAATCCAGAAAATTGGCTGAAAACGACTAAATATCAAGGACTCATTGGGCGAATCGCTCTGAAAATGAAATCAGAATGCTCACTGACATTTCCCCTATCTGAAAGTCTGATAAACGCAGGAAAAATGATTAAGTCCAAAAAAAAAATTTTTCAACTTTTTTCAATTATACACCCGTGGGAAATATATTCTACCCACACACATTTGGAACTCTCCTGGGGTACCCTCACACATATTATTCCCTCATTTAGTGGATATTTTCACAAAAAAGTGAAATTTTCAAAAATCCAGAAAATTGGCTGAAAAAGACTAAATATCAAGAACTCATTGGGCGAATCGCTCTGGAAATGAAATCGGAACGCTCACTGACATTTCCCCTATCTGAAAGCCTGATAAACGCCGGAAAAATGACTAAGTCCAAAAAAAAATTTTTTTCAACTTTTTTCAATTTTACCCCCGTGGGTTATATATTCTACGCACACACATTTTGAACTCTCCTGGGGTACCCTCACACATATTATTCCCTCATTTAGTGGATATTTTCACAAAAAAGTGAAATTTTCAAAAATCCAGAAAATTGGATGAAAAAGACTAAATATCAAGGACTCATTGGGCGAAACGCTCTGGAACTGAAATCGGAACGCTCACTGACATTTCCCCTATCTGAAAATCTGATAAACGCCGGAAAAATGACTAAGTCCAAAAAAAAAATTTTTCAACTTTTTTCAATTTTACCCCCGTTGGATATATATTCTGCCCACACACATTTGGAACTCTCCTGGGGTACCCTCACACATATTATTCCCTCATTTAGTGGATATTTTCACTAAAAAGTGAAATTTTCAAAAATCCAGAAAATTGGCTGAAAAAGACTAAATATCAACGACTCATTGGGCGAAACGCTCTGGAACTGAAATCGGAACGCTCACTGACATTTCCCCAATCTGAAAGTCTGACAAACGCCGGAAATATGACTAAGTCCAAAAAAACCATTTTTTTAACTTTTTTCAATTTTACCCCCGTGGGATACATATTCTACCCACACACATTTGGAACTCTTCTGGGGTACCCTCACACATATTATTCCCTCATTTAGTGGATATTTTCACAAAAAAGTGAAATTTTCAAAAATCCAGAAAATTGGCTGAAAACGACTAAATATCAAGGACTCATTGGGCGAATCGCTCTGGAACTGAAATCGGAACGCTCACTGACATTTCCCCTATCTGAAAGTCTGATAAACGTCGGAAAAATGACTAAGTCCAAAAAAAAAAATTTTTCAACTTTTTTCAATTTTACCCCCGTGCGATATATATTCTACCCACACACATTTGGAACACTCCTGGTGTACCCTCACACATATTATTCCCTCATTTAGTGGATATTTTCACAAAAAAGTGAAATTTTCAAAAATCCAGAAAATTGGCTGAAAACGACTAAATATCAAGAACTCATTGGGCGAATCGCTCTGGAAATGAAATTGGAACGCTCACTGACATTTCCCCTATCTGAAAGCCTGACAAACGCCGGAAATATGACTAAGTCCAAAAAAAATATTTTTTTTCAACTTTTTTCAATTTTACCCCCGTGGGATATATATTCTACCCACACACATTTGGAACACTCCTGGTGTACCCTCACACATATTATTCCCTCATTTAGTGGATATTTTCACAAAAAAGTGAAATTTTCAAAAATCCAGAAAATTGGCTGAAAACGACTAAATATCAAGGACTCATTGGGCGAATCGCTCTGGAAATGAAATCGGAACACTCACTGACATTTCCCCTATCTGAAAGCCTGATAAACGCCGGAAAAATGACTAAGTCCAAAAAAAAATTTTTTTCAACATTTTTCAATTTTACCCCCGCGGGTTATATATTCTACCCACACACATTTGCAACTCTCCTGGGGTACCCTCACACATATTATTCCCTCATTTAGTGGATATTTTCACAAAAAAGTGAAATTTTCAAAAATCCAGAAAATTGGATGAAAAAGACTAAATATCAAGGACTCATTGGGCGAAACGCTCTGGAACTGAAATCGGAACGCTCACTGACATTTCCCCTATCTGAAAGTCTGATAAACGGCGCAAAAATGACTAAGTCCAAAAAAAAATTTTTTCAACTTTTTTCAATTTTACCCCCGTGGGATATATATTCTACCCACACACATTTGGAACTCTCCTGGGGTACCCTCACACATATTATTCCCTCATTTAGTGGATATTTTCACAAAAAAGTGAAATTTTCAAAAATCCAGAAAATTGGCTGAAAACGACTAAATATCAGGAACTCATTGGGCGAATCGCTCTGGAACTGAAATCGGAACGCTCACGGACATTTCCCCAATCTGAAAGTCTGATAAACGCCGGAAAAATGACTAAGTCCAAAAAAAAAATTTTTCAACTTTTTTCAATTTTACCCCCGTGGGATATATATACTACCCACACACATTTGGAACTCTCCTGGGGTACCCTCACACATATTATTCCCTCATTTAGTGGATATTTTCACAAAAAAGTGAAATTTTCAAAAATCCAGAAAATTGGATGAAAAAGACTAAATATCAAGGACTCATTGGGCGCAAACGCTCTGGAACTGAAATCGGAACGCTCACTGACATTTCCCCTATCTGAAAATCTGATAAACGCCGGAAAAATGACTAAGTCCAAAAAAAAAATTTTTCAACTTTTTTCAATTTTACCCCCGTGGGATATATATTCTGCCCACACACATTTGGAACTCTCCTGGGGTACCCTCACACATATTATTCCCTCATTTAGTGGATATTTTCACTAAAAAGTGAAATTTTCAAAAATCCAGAAAATTGGCTGAAAACGACTAAATATCAAGGACTCATTGGGCGAATCGCTCTGGAACTGAAATCGGAATGCTCACTGTCATTTCCCCTATCTGAAAGTCTGATAAACGCTGGAAAAATGACTAAGTCCAAAAAAAAAATTTTTTTTCAACTTTTTTCAATTTTATCCCCGAGCAATATATATTCTACCCACACACATTTGGAACTCTTCTGGGGTACCCTCACACATATTATTCCCTCATTTAGTGGATATTTTCACAAAAAAGTGAAATTTTCAAAAATCCAGAAAATTGGCTGAAAACGACTAAATATCAAGGACTCATTGGGCGAATCGCTCTGGAACTGAAATCGGAACGCTCACTTACATTTCCCCTATCTGAAAGTCTGATAAACGTCGGAAAAATGACTAAGTCCAAAAAAAAAAATTTTTCAACTTTTTTCAATTTTACCCCCGTGCGATATATATTCTACCCACACACATTTGGAACACTCCTGGTGTACCCTCACACATATTATTCCCTCATTTAGTGGATATTTTCACAAAAAAGTGAAATTTTCAAAAATCCAGAAAATTGGCTGAAAACGACTAAATATCAAGGACTCATTGGGCGAATCGCTCTGAAAATGAAATCAGAATGCTCACTGACATTTCCCCTATCTGAAAGTCTGATAAACGCAGGAAAAATGATTAAGTCCAAAAAAAAAATTTTTCAACTTTTTTCAATTATACACCCGTGGGAAATATATTCTACCCACACACATTTGGAACTCTCCTGGGGTACCCTCACACATATTATTCCCTCATTTAGTGGATATTTTCACAAAAAAGTGAAATTTTCAAAAATCCAGAAAATTGGCTGAAAAAGACTAAATATCAAGAACTCATTGGGCGAATCGCTCTGGAAATGAAATCGGAACGCTCACTGACATTTCCCCTATCTGAAAGCCTGATAAACGCCGGAAAAATGACTAAGTCCAAAAAAAAATTTTTTTCAACTTTTTTCAATTTTACCCCCGTGGGTTATATATTCTACGCACACACATTTTGAACTCTCCTGGGGTACCCTCACACATATTATTCCCTCATTTAGTGGATATTTTCACAAAAAAGTGAAATTTTCAAAAATCCAGAAAATTGGATGAAAAAGACTAAATATCAAGGACTCATTGGGCGAAACGCTCTGGAACTGAAATCGGAACGCTCACTGACATTTCCCCTATCTGAAAATCTGATAAACGCCGGAAAAATGACTAAGTCCAAAAAAAAAATTTTTCAACTTTTTTCAATTTTACCCCCGTTGGATATATATTCTGCCCACACACATTTGGAACTCTCCTGGGGTACCCTCACACATATTATTCCCTCATTTAGTGGATATTTTCACTAAAAAGTGAAATTTTCAAAAATCCAGAAAATTGGCTGAAAAAGACTAAATATCAACGACTCATTGGGCGAAACGCTCTGGAACTGAAATCGGAACGCTCACTGACATTTCCCCAATCTGAAAGTCTGACAAACGCCGGAAATATGACTAAGTCCAAAAAAACCATTTTTTTAACTTTTTTCAATTTTACCCCCGTGGGATACATATTCTACCCACACACATTTGGAACTCTTCTGGGGTACCCTCACACATATTATTCCCTCATTTAGTGGATATTTTCACAAAAAAGTGAAATTTTCAAAAATCCAGAAAATTGGCTGAAAACGACTAAATATCAAGGACTCATTGGGCGAATCGCTCTGGAACTGAAATCGGAACGCTCACTGACATTTCCCCTATCTGAAAGTCTGATAAACGTCGGAAAAATGACTAAGTCCAAAAAAAAAAATTTTTCAACTTTTTTCAATTTTACCCCCGTGCGATATATATTCTACCCACACACATTTGGAACACTCCTGGTGTACCCTCACACATATTATTCCCTCATTTAGTGGATATTTTCACAAAAAAGTGAAATTTTCAAAAATCCAGAAAATTGGCTGAAAACGACTAAATATCAAGAACTCATTGGGCGAATCGCTCTGGAAATGAAATTGGAACGCTCACTGACATTTCCCCTATCTGAAAGCCTGATAAACGCCGGAAAAATGACTAAGTCCAAAAAAAAATTTTTTTCAACTTTTTTCAATTTTACCCCCGCGGGTTATATATTCTACGCACACACATTTTGAACTCTCCTGGGGTACCCTCACACATATTATTCCCTCATTTAGTGGATATTTTCACAAAAAAGTGAAATTTTCAAAAATCCAGAAAATTGGCTGAAAACGACTAAATATCAAGAACTCATTGGGCGAATCGCTCTGGAACTGAAATCGGAACGCTCACGGACATTTCCCCAATCTGAAAGTCTGATAAACGCCGGAAAAATGACTAAGTCCAAAAAAAAAATTTTTGAACTTTTTTCAATTTTACCCCCGTGGGATATATATACTACCCACACACATTTGGAACTCTCCTGGGGTACCCTCACACATATTATTCCCTCATTTAGTGGATATTTTCACAAAAAAGTGAAATTTTCAAAAATCCAGAAAATTGGATGAAAAAGACTAAATATCAAGGACTCATTGGGCGAAACGCTCTGGAACTGAAATCGGAACGCTCACTGACATTTCCCCTATCTGAAAGTCTGATAAACGGCGCAAAAATGACTAAGTCCAAAAAAAAATTTTTTCAACTTTTTTCAATTTTACCCCCGTGGGATATATATTCTGCCCACACACATTTGGAACTCTCCTGGGGTACCCTCACACATATTATTCCCTCATTTAGTGGATATTTTCACAAAAAAGTGAAATTTTCAAAAATCCAGAAAATTGGCTGAAAAAGATTAAATATCAAGGACTCATTGGGCGAATCGCTCTGGAACTTAAATCGGAACGCTCACTGACATTTCCCCTATCTGGAAGCCTGATAAACGCTGGAAAAATGACTAAGTCCAAAAAAAATTTTTTTCAACTTTTTTCAATTTTACCCCCGTGGGATATATATTCTACCCACACACATTTGGAACTCTCCTGGGGTACCCTCACACATATTATTCCCTCATTTAGTGGATATTTTCACAAAAAAGTGAAATTTTCAAAAATCAAGAAAATTGGCTGAAAACGACTAAATATCAAGAACTCATTGGGCGAATCGCTCTGGAACTGAAATCGGAATGCTCACGGACATTTCCCCAATCTGAAAGTCTGATAAACGCCGGAAAAATGACTAAGTCCAAAAAAAAAATTTTTGAACTTTTTTCAATTTTACCCCCGTGGGATATATATACTACCCACACACATTTGGAACTCTCCTGGGGTACCCTCACACATATTATTCCCTCATTTAGTGGATATTTTCACAAAAAAGTGAAATTTTCAAAAATCCAGAAAATTGGATGAAAAAGACTAAATATCAAGGACTCATTGGGCGAAACGCTCTGGAACTGAAATCGGAACGCTCACTGACATTTCCCCTATCTGAAAGTCTGATAAACGGCGCAAAAATGACTAAGTCCAAAAAAAAATTTTTTCAACTTTTTTCAATTTTACCCCCGTGGGATATATATTCTACCCACACACATTTGGAACTCTCCTGGGGTACCCTCACACATATTATTCCCTCATTTAGTGGATATTTTCACAAAAAAGTGAAATTTTCAAAAATCCAGAAAATTGGCTGAAAAAGACTAAATATCAAGAACTCATTGGGCGAATCGCTCTGGAAATGAAATCGGAACGCTCACTGCCATTTCCCCTATCTGAAAGCCTGATAAACGCCGGAAAAATGACTAAGTCCAAAAAAAAATTTTTTTCAACTTTTTTCAATTTTACCCCCGCGGGTTATATATTCTACGCACACACATTTTGAACTCTCCTGGGGTACCCTCACACATATTATTCCCTCATTTAGTGGATATTTTCACAAAAAAGTGAAATTTTCAAAAATCCAGAAAATTGGATGAAAAAGACTAAATATCAAGGACTCATTGGGCGAAACGCTCTGGAACTGAAATCGGAACGCTCACTGACATTTCCCCTATCTGAAAGTCTGATAAATGCTGGAAAAATGACTAAGTCCAAAAAAAATTTTTTTCAACTTTTTTCAATTTTACCCCCGTGGGATATATATTCTACCCACACACATTTGGAACTCTCCTGGGGTACCCTCACACATATTATTCCCTCATTTAGTGGATATTTTCACAAAAAAGTGAAATTTTCAAAAATCCAGAAAATTGGCTGAAAACGACTAAATATCAAGAACTCATTGGGCGAATCGCTCTGGAACTGAAATCGGAATGCTCACGGACATTTCCCCAATCTGAAAGTCTGATAAACGCCGGAAAAATGACTAAGTCCAAAAAAAAAATTTTTCAACTTTTTTCAATTTTACCCCCGTGGGATATATATACTACCCACACACATTTGGAACTCTCCTGGGGTACCCTCACACATATTATTCCCTCATTTAGTGGATATTTTCACAAAAAAGTGAAATTTTCAAAAATCCAGAAAATTGGATGAAAAAGACTAAATATCAAGGACTCATTGGGCGAAACGCTCTGGAACTGAAATCGGAACGCTCACTGACATTTCCCCTATCTGAAAGTCTGATAAACGCCGGAAAAATGACTAAGTCCAAAAAAAAAATTTTTCAACTTTTTTCAATTTTACCCCCGTGGGATATATATTCTGCCCACACACATTTGGAACTCTCCTGGGGTACCCTCACACATATTATTCCCTCATTTAGTGGATATTTTCACAAAAAAGTGAAATTTTCAAAAATCCAGAAAATTGGCTGAAAACGACTAAATATCAAGAACTCATTGGGCGAATCGCTCTGGAACTGAAATTGGAATGCTCACGGACATTTCCCCAATCTGAAAGTCTGATAAACGCCGGAAAAATGACTAAGTCCAAAAAAAAAATTTTTCAACTTTTTTCAATTTTACCCCCGTGGGATATATATACTACCCACACACATTTGGAACTCTCCTGGGGTACCCTCACACATATTATTCCCTCATTTAGTGGATATTTTCACAAAAAAGTGAAATTTTCAAAAATCCAGAAAATTGGATGAAAAAGACTAAATATCAAGGACTCATTGGGCGAAACGCTCTGGAACTGAAATCGGAACGCTCACTGACATTTCCCCTATCTGAAAGTCTGATAAACGCTGGAAAAATGACTAAGTCCAAAAAAAATTTTTTTCAACTTTTTTCAATTTTACCCCCGTGGGATATATATTCTACCCACACACATTTGGAACTCTCCTGGGGTACCCTCACACATATTATTCCCTCATTTAGTGGATATTTTCACAAAAAAGTGAAATTTTCAAAAATCCAGAAAATTGGCTGAAAATGACTAAATATCAAGAACTCATTGGGCGAATCGCTCTGGAACTGAAATCGGAATGCTCACGGACATTTCCCCAATCTGAAAGTCTGATAAACGCCGGAAAAATGACTAAGTCCAAAAAAAAAATTTTTCAACTTTTTTCAATTTTACCCCCGTGGGATATATATACTACCCACACACATTTGGAACTCTCCTGGGGTACCCTCACACATATTATTCCCTCATTTAGTGGATATTTTCACAAAAAAGTGAAATTTTCAAAAATCCAGAAAATTGGATGAAAAAGACTAAATATCAAGGACTCATTGGGCGAAACGCTCTGGAACTGAAATCGGAACGCTCACTGACATTTCCCCTATCTGAAAGTCTGATAAACGCCGGAAAAATGACTAAGTCCAAAAAAAAAATTTTTCAACTTTTTTCAATTTTACCCCCGTGGGATATATATTCTGCCCACACACATTTGGAACTCTCCTGGGGTACCCTCACACATATTATTCCCTCATTTAGTGGATATTTTCACAAAAAAGTGAAATTTTCAAAAATCCAGAAAATTGGATGAAAAAGACTAAATATCAAGGACTCATTGGGCGAAACGCTCTGGAACTTAAATCGGAACACTCACTGACATTTCCCCTATCTGAAAGCCTGATAAACGGCGGAAAAATGACTAAGTCCAAAAAAAAATTTTTTCACCTTTTTTCAATTTTCCCCCCATAGGATATATATTCTACCCACACACATTTGGAACTCTCCTGGGGTACCCTCACACATATTATTCCCTCATTTAGTGGATATTTTCACAAAAAAGTGAAATTTTCAAAAATCCAGAAAATTGGCTGAAAAAGACTAAATATCAACGACTCATTGGGCGAAACGCTCTGGAACTGAAATCGGAACACTCACTGACATTTCCCCTATCTGGAAGTCTGATTAACGCTGGAAAAATGACTAAGTCCAAAAAAAAAATTTTTTTTCAACTTTTTTCAATTTTATCCCCGAGCAATATATATTCTACCCACAAACATTTGGAACTCTTCTGGGGTACCCTCACACATATTATTCCCTCATTTAGTGGATATTTTCACAAAAAAGTGAAATTTTCAAAAATCCAGAAAATTGGCTGAAAACGACTAAATATCAAGGACTCATTGGGCGAATCGCTCTGGAACTGAAATCGGAACGCTCACTGACATTTCCCCTATCTGAAAGTCTGATAAACGTCGCAAAAATGAATAAGTCCAAAAAAAAAAATTTTTCAACTTTTTTCAATTTTACCCCCGTGCGATATATATTCTACCCACACACATTTGGAACACTCCTGGTGTACCCTCACACATATTATTCCCTCATTTAGTGGATATTTTCACAAAAAAGTGAAATTTTCAAAAATCCAGAAAATTGGCTGAAAACGACTAAATATCAAGGACTCATTGGGCGAATCGCTCTGGAAATGAAATAAGAACGCTCACTGACATTTCCCCTATCTGAAAGTCTGAATAACGCAGGAAAAATGATTAAGTCCAAAAAAAAATTTTTTCAACTTTTTTCAATTATACACCCGTGGGAAATATATTCTACCCACACACATTTGGAACTCTCCTGGGGTACCCTCACACATATTATTCCCTCATTTAGTGGATATTTTCACAAAAAAGTGAAATGTTAAAAAATCCAGAAAATTGGCTGGAAAAGACTAAATATCAAGGACTCATTGGGCGAATCGCTCTGGAACTGAAATCGGAACGCTCACTGACATTTCCCCTATCTGAAAGTCTTATACACTCCGGAAAAATGACGAAGTCCAAAAAAAACATTTTTTCAACTTTTTTCAGTTTTACCCCCGTGGGATACATATTCTACCCACACACATTTGGAACTCTCCTGGGGTACCCTCACACATATTATTCCCTCATTTAGTGGATATTTTCACAAAAAAGTGAAATTTTCAAAAATCCAGAAAATTGGCTGAAAACGACTAAATATCAAGAACTCATTGGGCGAATCGCTCTGGAACTGAAATCGGAACGCTCACTAACATTTCCCCAATCTGAGAGTATGACAAAGGCCGGAAAAATGACTAAGTCCAAAAAAAAAAATTTTTCAACTTTTTTCAATTTTACCCCCGTGGGATATATATTCTACCAACACACATTTGGAACTCTCCTGGGGTACCCTCACACATATTATTCCCTCATTTAGTGGATATTTTCACAAAAAAGTGAAATTTTCAAAAATCCAGAAAACTGGCTGAAAACGACTTAATATCAAGGACTCATTGGGCGAATCGCCCTGGAACTGAAATCGGAACGCTCACTGACATTTGCCCTATCTAAAAGTCTGATAAACGTCGGAAAAATGACTAAGTCCAAAAAAAATTTTTTTTCAACTTTTTTCAATTTTACCCTCGTGGGATATATATTCTACCCACACACATTTGGAACTCTCCTGGGGTACCCTCACACATATTATTCCCTCATTTAGTGGATATTTTCACAAAAAAGTGAAATTTTCAAAAATCCAGAAAATTGGCTGAAAACGACTAAATATCAAGAACTCATTGGGCGAATCGCTCTGGAACTGAAATCGGAACGCTCACTAACATTTCCCCAATCTGAGAGTCTGACAAAGGCCGGAAAAATGACTAAGTCCAAAAAAAAAAATTTTTCAACTTTTTTCAATTTTACCCCCGTGGGATATATATTCTAGCCACACACATTTGGAACTCTCCTGGGGTACCTTCACACATATTATTCCCTCATTTAGTGGATATTTTCACAAAAAAGTGAAATTTTCAAAAATCCAGAAAACTGGCTGAAAACGACTTAATATCAAGGACTCATTGGGCGAATCGCCCTGGAACTGAAATCGGAACGCTCACTGACATTTGCCCTATCTAAAAGTCTGATAAACGTCGGAAAAATGACTAAGTCCAAAAAAAATTTTTTTCCAACTTTTTTCAATTTTACCCTCGTGGGATATATATTCTACCCACACACATTTGGAACTCTCCTGGGGTACCCTCACACATATTATTCCCTCATTTAGTGGATATTTTCACAAAAAAGTGAAATTTTCAAAAATCCAGAAAATTGGCAGAAAAAGACTAAATATCAAGGAGTCATTGGGCGAATCGCTCTGGAACTGAAATCGGAACGCTCACTGACATTTCCCCTATCTGAAAGTCTTATACACTCCGGAAATATGACGAAGTCCAAAAAAAACAATTTTTTCAACTTTTTTCAGTTTTACCCCCGTGGGATACATATTCTACCCACACACATTTGGAACTCTCCTGGGGTACCCTCACACATATTATTCCCTCATTTAGTGGAAATTTTCACAAAAAAGTGAAATTTTCAAAAATCCAGAAAATTGGCTGAAAACGACTAAATATCAAGAACTCATTGGGCGAATTGCTCTGGAACTGAAATCGGAATGCTCACTGCCATTTCCCCAATCTGAAAGTCTGACAAACGCCGGAAAAATGACTAAGTCCAAAAAAACATTTTTTCAACTTTTTTCAGTTTTACCCCCGTGGGATACATATTCTACCCACACACATTTGGAACTCTCCTGGGGTACCCTCACACATATTATTCCCTCATTTAGTGGATATTTTCACAAAAAAGTGAAATTTTCAAAAATTCAGAAAATTGGCTGAAAACGACTAAATATCAAGAACTCATTGGGCGAGTCGCTCTGGAACTGAAATCGGAACGCTCACTGACATTTCCCCAATCTGAAAGTCTAACAAACGCCGGAAAAATGACTAAGTCCAAGAAAAACATTTTTTCAACTTTTTCCAGTTTTACCCCCGTGGGATACATATTCTACCCACACACATTTCTAACTCTCCTGGGGTACCCTCACACATATTATTCCCTCATTTAGTGGATATTTTCACAAAAAAGTGAAATTTTCAAAAATCCAGAAAATTGGCTTAAAAAGACTAAATATCAAGGACTCATTGGGCGAATCGCTCTGGAACTGAAATCGAAATGCTCACTGACATTTCCCCTTTCTGAAAGTCTGATAAACGCTGGAAAAATGACTAAGTCTAAAAAAATTTTTTTTTCAACTTTTTTGAATTTTACCCCCGTGGGATATATATTCTAGCCACACACATTTGGAACTCTCCTGGGGTACCTTCACACATATTATTCCCTCATTTAGTGGATATTTTCACAAAAAAGTGAAATTTTCAAAAATCCAGAAAATTGGCTGAAAACGACTTAATATCAAGGACTCATTGGGTGAATCGCTCTGGAACTGAAATCAGAACGCTCACTGCCATTTCCCCTATCTGAAAGTCTGATAAACGCCAGAAAAATGACTAAGTCCAAAAAAAAAATTTTTTTCAACTTTTTTCAATTTTACCCCCGTGGGATATATATTCTACCCACACACATTTGGAACTCTCCTGGGGTACCCTCACACATATTATTCCCTCATTTAGTGGATATTTTCACAAAAAAGTGAAATTTTCAAAAATCCAGAAAATTGGCTGAAAACGACTAAATATCAAAGACTCATTGGGTGAATCGCTCTGGAACTGAAATTGGAAGCCTCACTGACATTTCCCCTATCTAAAAGTCTGATAAACGTCGGAAAAATGACTAAGTCCAAAAAAAATTTTTTTTCAACTTTTTTCAATTTTACCCCCGTGGGATATATATTATACCCACACACATTAGGAACTCTCCTGATGTACCCTCACACATATTGTTCCCTCATATAGTGGAAATTTTCACAAAAAAGTGAAATTTTCAAAAATCCAGAAAATTGGCTGAAAAATACTAAATATCAATGACTCATTGGGCGAATCGCTCTGGAACTGAAATCGGAATGCTCAATGACATTTGCCCTATCTGAAAGTCTTATAAACGCCGGAAAAATGACAAAGTCCAAAAAAAAGTTTTTTTCAACTTTTTTCAGTTTTACCCCGTGGGATATATATTCTACCCACACACATTTGGAACTCTCCTGGGGTACCCTCACACATGTTATTCCCTCATTTAGTGGATATTTTCACAAAAAAAGTGAAATGTTAAAAAATCCAGAAAATTGGCTGGAAAAGACTAAATATCAAGGACTCATTGGGCGAATCGCTCTGGAACTGAAATCGGAACGCTCACTGACATTTCCCCTATCTGAAAGTCTTATACACTCCGGAAATATGACGAAGTCCAAAAAAAACAATTTTTTCAACTTTTTTCAGTTTTACCCCCGTGGGATACATATTCTACCCACACACATTTGGAACTTTCCTGGGGTACCCTCACACATATTATTCCCTCATTTAGTGGAAATTTTCACAAAAAAGTGAAATTTTCAAAAATCCAGAAAATTGGCTGAAAACGACTAAATATCAAGAACTCATTGGGCGAATTGCTCTGGAACTGAAATCGGAATGCTCACTGCCATTTCCCCAATCTGAAAGTCTGACAAACGCCGGAAAAATGACTAAGTCCAAAAAAACATTTTTTCAACTTTTTTCAGTTTTACCCCCGTGGGATACATATTCTACCCACACACATTTGGAACTCTCCTGGGGTACCCTCACACATATTATTCCCTCATTTAGTGGATATTTTCACAAAAAAGTGAAATTTTCAAAAATCCAGAAACTTGGCTGAAAACAACTAAATATCAAGAACTCATTGGGCGAATCGCTCTGGAACTGAAATTGGAATGCTCACTGACATTTCCCCAATCTGAAAGTCTGACAAACACCGGAAAAATGACTAAGTCCAAAAAAACATTTTTTCAACTTTTTGCAGTTTTACCCCCGTGGGATACATATTCTACCCACACACATTTGGAACTCTCCTGGGGTACCCTCACACATATTATTCCCTCATTTAGTGGATATTTTCACAAAAAAGTGAAATTTTCAAAAATTCAGAAAATTGGCTGAAAACGACTAAATATCAAGAACTCATTGGGCGAGTCGCTCTGGAACTGAAATCGGTACGCTCACTGACATTTCCCCAATCTGAAAGTCTAACAAACACCAGAAAAATGACTAAGTCCAAGAAAAACATTTTTTCAACTTTTTCCAGTTTTACCCCCGTGGGATACATATTCTACCCACACACATTTGGAACTCTCCTGGGGTACCCTCACACATATTATTCCCTCATTTAGTGGATATTTTCACAAAAAAGTGAAATTTTCAAAAATCCAGAAAATTGGCTTAAAAAGACTAAATATCAAGGACTCATTGGGCGAATCGCTCTGGAACTGAAATCGAAATGCTCACTGACATTTCCCCTTTCTGAAAATCTGATAAACGCTGGAAAAATGACTAAGTCTAAAAAAAATTTTTTTTCAACTTTTTTCAATTTTACCCCCGTGGGATATATATTCTACCCACACACATTTGGAACTCTCCTGGGGTACCATCACACGTATTATTACTTCATTTAGTGGATATTTTCACAAAAAAGTGAAATTTTCAAAAATCAAGAAAATTGGCTGAAAACGACTAAATATCAAGAACTCATTGGGCGAATCGCTCTGGAAATGAAATCGGAACACTCAATGACATTTCCCCTATCTGAAAGTCTGATAAACGCCGGAAAAATGACTAAGACCAAAAAAAAAATTTTTCAACTTTTTTCAATTTTACCCCGTGGAATATACTGTATATTCTACCGACACTCATTTGGAACTCTCCTGGGGTACCCTCACACATATTATTCCCTCATTTAGTGGATATTTTCACAAAAAAGTGAAATTTTCAAAAATCCAGAAAATTGGCTGAAAAAGACTAAATATCAAGGACTCATTGGGCGAATCGCTCTGGAACTGAAATCGGATAGCTCACTGACATTTCCCCTCTCTGAAAGTCTGATAAACGCAGGAAATATGACTAAGTCCAAAAAAAAAATGTTTTCAACTTTTTTCAATTTTACCCCCTTGGGATATATATTATACCCACACACATTAGGAACTCTCCTGGGGTACCCTCACACATATTATTCCCTCATTTAGTGGATATTTTCACAAAAAAGTGAAATTTTCAAAAATCCAGAAATTTGGCTGAAAAATACTAAATATCAATGACTCATTGGGCAAATCGCTCTGGAACTGAAATCGGAACTCTCACTGACATTTCCCCTATCTGAAAGACTGATAAACGTTGCAAAAATGACTAAGTCCCAAAAAAATTTTTTTTCAACTTTTTTCAATTTTACCCCGTGGGATATATATTCTACCCACACACATTTGGAACTCTCCTGGGGTACCCTCACACATATTATTCCCTCATTTAGTGGATATTTTCAGAAAAAAGTGACATTTTCAAAAATCCAGATAATTGGAAGGACGCATTGGGCGAATCGCTCTGGAACTGAAATCGGAATGCTCACTGATATTTCTCCTATCTGAAAGTCTGATAAACGCTGGAAAAAGGACTAAGTCAAAAAAGAATTTTTTTCAACTTTTTTCAATTTTACCCCGTGGGATATACTGTATATTCTACCCACACTCATTTAGAACTCTCCTAGGGTACCCTCACACATATTATTGCCTCATTTAGTGGATATTTTCACAAAAAAGTGAAATTTTGAAAAATCCAGAAAATTGGCTGAAAATGACTAAATATCAAGGACTCATTGGGCGAATCGCTCTGGAACTGAAATCGGAACACTCACTGACATTTGCCCTATCTGAAAGTCTGATAAACACCGGAAAAATGACTAAGTCCAAAAAAAATTTTTTTTCAACTTTTTTCAATTTTACCCCCATGGGATATATATTCTACCCACACACATTTGGAACTCTCCTGGGGTACCCTCACACATATTATTCCCTCATTTAGTGGATATTTTCACAAAAAAGTGAAATTTTCAAAAATCCAGAAAATTGGCTGAAAAAGACTAAATATCAAGGACTCATTGGGCGAATCGCTCTGGAATTGAAATCGGATTGCTCACTGACATTTCCCCTATCTGAAAGTCTGATAAACGCAGGAAATATGACTAAGTCCAAAAAAAAAATGTTTTCAACTTTTTTCAATTTTACCCCCTTGGGATATATATTCTACCCACACACATTTGGAACTCTCCTGGGGTACCCTTACACATATTATTACTTTATTTAGTGGATATTTTCACAAAAAAGTGAAATTTTCAAAAATCCAGAAATTTGGCTGAAAAAGTCTAAATATCAAGGACTCATTGGGCGAATCGCTCTGGAACTGAAATCGGAATGCTCACTGACATTTCCCCTATCTGAAAGTCTGACAAACGCAGGAAAAATGACTAAGTCCAAAAAAAAAATGTTTTCAACTTTTTCAATTTTACCCCCGTGGGATATATATTCTACCCACACACATTTGGAACTCTCCTGGGGTACCCTCACACATATTATTCCCTAATTTAGTGGATATTTTCACAAAAAAGTGACATTTTCAAAAATCCAGAAAATTAGCTGAAAAAGACTAAATATCAAGGACTCATTGGGCGAATCACTCTGGAACTGAAATCGGAACACTCACTGACATTTCCCCTATCTGAAAGTCTGATAAACGCCGGAAAAATGACTAAGACCAAAAAAAAAATTTTTCAACTTTTTTCAATTTTACCCCGTGGGATATACTGTATATTCTACCGACACTCATTTGGAACTCTCCTGGGGTACCCTCACACATATTATTCCCTCATTTAGTGGATATTTTCACAAAAAAGTGAAATTTTCAAAAATCCAGAAAATTGGCTGAAAACGACTAAATATCAAGGACTCATTGGGCGAATCGCTCTGGAACTGAAATCGGAACACTCACTGACATTTGCCCTATCTGAAAGTCTGATAAACACCGGAAAAATGACTAAGTCCAAAAAAAAGTTTTTTTCAACTTTTTTCAGTTTTACCCCGTGGGATATATATTCTACCAACACACATTTGGAACTCTCCTGGGGTACCCTCACACATGTTATTCCCTCATTTAGTGGATATTTTCACAAAAAAATTGAAATGTTAAAAAATCCAGAAAATTGGCTGGAAAAGACTAAATATCAAGGACTCATTGGGCGAATCGCTCTGGAACTGAAATCGCAACGCTCACTGACATTTCCCCTATCTGAAAGTCTTATACACTCCGGAAATATGACGAAGTCCAAAAAAAACAATTTTTTCAACTTTTTTCAGTTTTACCCCCGTGGGATACATATTCTACCCACACACATTTGGAACTTTCCTGGGGTACCCTCACACATATTATTCCCTCATTTAGTGGAAATTTTCACAAAAAAGTGAAATTTTCAAAAATCCAGAAAATTGGCTGAAAACGACTAAATATCAAGAACTCATTGGGCGAATTGCTCTGGAACTGAAATCGGAATGCTCACTGCCATTTCCCCAATCTGAAAGTCTGACAAACGCCGGAAAAATGACTAAGTCCAAAAAAACATTTTTTCAACTTTTTTCAGTTTTACCCCCGTGGGATACATATTCTACCCACACACATTTGGAACTCTCCTGGGGTACCCTCACACATATTATTCCCTCATTTAGTGGATATTTTCACAAAAAAGTGAAATTTTCAAAAATCCAGAAAATTGGCTGAAAACAACTAAATATCAAGAACTCATTGGGCGAATCGCTCTGGAACTGAAATTGGAATGCTCACTGACATTTCCCCAATCTGAAAGTCTAACAAACGCCAGAAAAATGACTAAGTCCAAGAAAAACATTTTTTCAACTTTTTCCAGTTTTACCCCCGTGGGATACATATTCTACCCACACACATTTGGAACTCTCCTGGGGTACCATCACACATATTATTACTTCATTTAGTGGATATTTTCACAAAAAAGTGAAATTTTCAAAAATCCAGAAAATTGGCTGAAAACGACTAAATATCAAGAACTCATTGGGCGAATCGCTCTGGAAATGAAATCGGAACACTCAATGACATTTCCCCAATCTGAAAGTCTGACAAACGCCGGAAAAATGACTAAGTCCAAAAAAACATTTTTTCAACTTTTTGCAGTTTTACCCCCGTGGGATACATATTCTACCCACACACATTTGGAACTCTCCTGGGGTACCCTCACACATATTATTCCCTCATTTAGTGGATATTTTCACAAAAAAGTGAAATTTTCAAAAATTCAGAAAATTGGCTGAAAACGACTAAATATCAAGAACTCATTGGGCGAGTCGCTCTGGAACTGAAATCGGTACGCTCACTGACATTTCCCCAATCTGAAAGTCTAACAAACGCCAGAAAAATGACTAAGTCCAAGAAAAACATTTTTTCAACTTTTTCCAGTTTTACCCCCGTGGGATACATATTCTACCCACACACATTTGGAACTCTCCTGGGGTACCCTCACACATATTATTCCCTCATTTAGTGGATATTTTCACAAAAAAGTGAAATTTTCAAAAATCCAGAAAATTGGCTTAAAAAGACTAAATATCAAGGACTCATTGGGCGAATCGATCTGGAACTGAAATCGAAATGCTCACTGACATTTCCCCTTTCTGAAAGTCTGATAAACGCTGGAAAAATGACTAAGTCTAAAAAAAATTTTTTTTCAACTTTTTTCAATTTTACCCCCGTGGGATATATATTCTACCCACACACATTTGGAACTCTCCTGGGGTACCATCACACATATTATTACTTCATTTAGTGGATATTTTCACAAAAAAGTGAAATTTTCAAAAATCCAGAAAATTGGCTGAAAACGACTAAATATCAAGAACTCATTGGGCGAATCGCTCTGGAAATGAAATCGGAACACTCAATGACATTTCCCCTATCTGAAAGTCTGATAAACGCTGGAAAAAGGACTAAGTCAAAAAAGAATTTTTTTCAACTTTTTTCAATTTTACCCCGTGGGATATACTGTATATTCTACCCACACTCATTTAGAACTCTCCTAGGGTACCCTCACACATATTATTGCCTCATTTAGTGGATATTTTCACAAAAAAGTGAAATTTTGAAAAATCCAGAAAATTGGCTGAAAATGACTAAATATCAAGGACTCATTGGGCGAATCGCTCTGGAACTGAAATCGGAACACTCACTGACATTTGCCCTATCTGAAAGTCTGATAAACACCGGAAAAATGACTAAGTCCAAAAAAAATTTTTTTTCAACTTTTTTCAATTTTACCCCCATGGGATATATATTCTACCCACACACATTTGGAACTCTCCTGGGGTACCCTCACACATATTATTCCCTCATTTAGTGGATATTTTCACAAAAAAGTGAAATTTTCAAAAATCCAGAAAATTGGCTGAAAAAGACTAAATATCAAGGACTCATTGGGCGAATCGCTCTGGAATTGAAATCGGATTGCTCACTGACATTTCCCCTATCTGAAAGTCTGATAAACGCAGGAAATATGACTAAGTCCAAAAAAAAAATGTTTTCAACTTTTTTCAATTTTACCCCCTTGGGATATATATTCTACCCACACACATTTGGAACTCTCCTGGGGTACCCTTACACATATTATTACTTTATTTAGTGGATATTTTCACAAAAAAGTGAAATTTTCAAAAATCCAGAAATTTGGCTGAAAAAGTCTAAATATCAAGGACTCATTGGGCGAATCGCTCTGGAACTGAAATCGGAATGCTCACTGACATTTCCCCTATCTGAAAGTCTGACAAACGCAGGAAAAATGACTAAGTCCAAAAAAAAAATGTTTTCAACTTTTTCAATTTTACCCCCGTGGGATATATATTCTACCCACACACATTTGGAACTCTCCTGGGGTACCCTCACACATATTATTCCCTAATTTAGTGGATATTTTCACAAAAAAGTGACATTTTCAAAAATCCAGAAAATTAGCTGAAAAAGACTAAATATCAAGGACTCATTGGGCGAATCACTCTGGAACTGAAATCGGAACACTCACTGACATTTCCCCTATCTGAAAGTCTGATAAACGCCGGAAAAATGATTAAGACCAAAAAAAAAATTTTTCAACTTTTTTCAATTTTACCCCGTGGGATATACTGTATATTCTACCGACACTCATTTGGAACTCTCCTGGGGTACCCTCACACATATTATTCCCTCATTTAGTGGATATTTTCACAAAAAAGTGAAATTTTCAAAAATCCAGAAAATTGGCTGAAAACGACTAAATATCAAGAACTCATTGGGCGAATCGCTCTGGAAATGAAATCGGAACACTCAATGACATTTCCCCAATCTGAAAGTCTGACAAACGCCGGAAAAATGACTAAGTCCAAAAAAACATTTTTTCAACTTTTTGCAGTTTTACCCCCGTGGGATACATATTCTACCCACACACATTTGGAACTCTCCTGGGGTACCCTCACACATATTATTCCCTCATTTAGTGGATATTTTCACAAAAAAGTGAAATTTTCAAAAATTCAGAAAATTGGCTGAAAACGACTAAATATCAAGAACTCATTGGGCGAGTCGCTCTGGAACTGAAATCGGTACGCTCACTGACATTTCCCCAATCTGAAAGTCTAACAAACGCCAGAAAAATGACTAAGTCCAAGAAAAACATTTTTTCAACTTTTTCCAGTTTTACCCCCGTGGGATACATATTCTACCCACACACATTTGGAACTCTCCTGGGGTACCCTCACACATATTATTCCCTCATTTAGTGGATATTTTCACAAAAAAGTGAAATTTTCAAAAATCCAGAAAATTGGCTTAAAAAGACTAAATATCAAGGACTCATTGGGCGAATCGATCTGGAACTGAAATCGAAATGCTCACTGACATTTCCCCTTTCTGAAAGTCTGATAAACGCTGGAAAAATGACTAAGTCTAAAAAAAATTTTTTTTCAACTTTTTTCAATTTTACCCCCGTGGGATATATATTCTACCCACACACATTTGGAACTCTCCTGGGGTACCATCACACATATTATTACTTCATTTAGTGGATATTTTCACAAAAAAGTGAAATTTTCAAAAATCCAGAAAATTGGCTGAAAACGACTAAATATCAAGAACTCATTGGGCGAATCGCTCTGGAAATGAAATCGGAACACTCAATGACATTTCCCCTATCTGAAAGTCTGATAAACGCTGGAAAAAGGACTAAGTCAAAAAAGAATTTTTTTCAACTTTTTTCAATTTTACCCCGTGGGATATACTGTATATTCTACCCACACTCATTTAGAACTCTCCTAGGGTACCCTCACACATATTATTGCCTCATTTAGTGGATATTTTCACAAAAAAGTGAAATTTTGAAAAATCCAGAAAATTGGCTGAAAATGACTAAATATCAAGGACTCATTGGGCGAATCGCTCTGGAACTGAAATCGGAACACTCACTGACATTTGCCCTATCTGAAAGTCTGATAAACACCGGAAAAATGACTAAGTCCAAAAAAAATTTTTTTTCAACTTTTTTCAATTTTACCCCCATGGGATATATATTCTACCCACACACATTTGGAACTCTCCTGGGGTACCCTCACACATATTATTCCCTCATTTAGTGGATATTTTCACAAAAAAGTGAAATTTTCAAAAATCCAGAAAATTGGCTGAAAAAGACTAAATATCAAGGACTCATTGGGCGAATCGCTCTGGAATTGAAATCGGATTGCTCACTGACATTTCCCCTATCTGAAAGTCTGATAAACGCAGGAAATATGACTAAGTCCAAAAAAAAAATGTTTTCAACTTTTTTCAATTTTACCCCCTTGGGATATATATTCTACCCACACACATTTGGAACTCTCCTGGGGTACCCTTACACATATTATTACTTTATTTAGTGGATATTTTCACAAAAAAGTGAAATTTTCAAAAATCCAGAAATTTGGCTGAAAAAGTCTAAATATCAAGGACTCATTGGGCGAATCGCTCTGGAACTGAAATCGGAATGCTCACTGACATTTCCCCTATCTGAAAGTCTGACAAACGCAGGAAAAATGACTAAGTCCAAAAAAAAAATGTTTTCAACTTTTTCAATTTTACCCCCGTGGGATATATATTCTACCCACACACATTTGGAACTCTCCTGGGGTACCCTCACACATATTATTCCCTAATTTAGTGGATATTTTCACAAAAAAGTGACATTTTCAAAAATCCAGAAAATTAGCTGAAAAAGACTAAATATCAAGGACTCATTGGGCGAATCACTCTGGAACTGAAATCGGAACACTCACTGACATTTCCCCTATCTGAAAGTCTGATAAACGCCGGAAAAATGATTAAGACCAAAAAAAAAATTTTTCAACTTTTTTCAATTTTACCCCGTGGGATATACTGTATATTCTACCGACACTCATTTGGAACTCTCCTGGGGTACCCTCACACATATTATTCCCTCATTTAGTGGATATTTTCACAAAAAAGTGACATTTTCAAAAATCCAGAAAATTAGCTGAAAAAGACTAAATATCAAGGACTCATTGGGCGAATCACTCTGGAACTGAAATCGGAACACTCACTGACATTTGCCCTATCTGAAAGTCTGATAAACACCGGAAAAATGACTAAGTCCAAAAAAAAGTTTTTTTCAACTTTTTTCAGTTTTACCCCGTGGGATATATATTCTACCAACACACATTTGGAACTCTCCTGGGGTACCCTCACACATGTTATTCCCTCATTTAGTGGATATTTTCACAAAAAAAGTGAAATGTTAAAAAATCCAGAAAATTGGCTGGAAAAGACTAAATATCAAGGACTCATTGGGCGAATCGCTCTGGAACTGAAATCGCAACGCTCACTGACATTTCCCCTATCTGAAAGTCTTATACACTCCGGAAATATGACGAAGTCCAAAAAAAACAATTTTTTCAACTTTTTTCAGTTTTACCCCCGTGGGATACATATTCTACCCACACACATTTGGAACTTTCCTGGGGTACCCTCACACATATTATTCCCTCATTTAGTGGAAATTTTCACAAAAAAGTGAAATTTTCAAAAATCCAGAAAATTGGCTGAAAACGACTAAATATCAAGAACTCATTGGGCGAATTGCTCTGGAACTGAAATCGGAATGCTCACTGCCATTTCCCCAATCTGAAAGTCTGACAAACGCCGGAAAAATGACTAAGTCCAAAAAAACATTTTTTCAACTTTTTTCAGTTTTACCCCCGTGGGATACATATTCTACCCACACACATTTGGAACTCTCCTGGGGTACCCTCACACATATTATTCCCTCATTTAGTGGATATTTTCACAAAAAAGTGAAATTTTCAAAAATCCAGAAAATTGGCTGAAAACAACTAAATATCAAGAACTCATTGGGCGAATCGCTCTGGAACTGAAATTGGAATGCTCACTGACATTTCCCCAATCTGAAAGTCTAACAAACGCCAGAAAAATGACTAAGTCCAAGAAAAACATTTTTTCAACTTTTTCCAGTTTTACCCCCGTGGGATACATATTCTACCCACACACATTTGGAACTCTCCTGGGGTACCATCACACATATTATTACTTCATTTAGTGGATATTTTCACAAAAAAGTGAAATTTTCAAAAATCCAGAAAATTGGCTGAAAACGACTAAATATCAAGAACTCATTGGGCGAATCGCTCTGGAAATGAAATCGGAACACTCAATGACATTTCCCCAATCTGAAAGTCTGACAAACGCCGGAAAAATGACTAAGTCCAAAAAAACATTTTTTCAACTTTTTGCAGTTTTACCCCCGTGGGATACATATTCTACCCACACACATTTGGAACTCTCCTGGGGTACCCTCACACATATTATTCCCTCATTTAGTGGATATTTTCACAAAAAAGTGAAATTTTCAAAAATTCAGAAAATTGGCTGAAAACGACTAAATATCAAGAACTCATTGGGCGAGTCGCTCTGGAACTGAAATCGGTACGCTCACTGACATTTCCCCAATCTGAAAGTCTAACAAACGCCAGAAAAATGACTAAGTCCAAGAAAAACATTTTTTCAACTTTTTCCAGTTTTACCCCCGTGGGATACATATTCTACCCACACACATTTGGAACTCTCCTGGGGTACCCTCACACATATTATTCCCTCATTTAGTGGATATTTTCACAAAAAAGTGAAATTTTCAAAAATCCAGAAAATTGGCTTAAAAAGACTAAATATCAAGGACTCATTGGGCGAATCGCTCTGGAACTGAAATCGAAATGCTCACTGACATTTCCCCTTTCTGAAAGTCTGATAAACGCTGGAAAAATGACTAAGTCTAAAAAAAATTTTTTTTCAACTTTTTTCAATTTTACCCCCGTGGGATATATATTCTACCCACACACATTTGGAACTCTCCTGGGGTACCATCACACATATTATTACTTCATTTAGTGGATATTTTCACAAAAAAGTGAAATTTTCATAAATCCAGAAAATTGGCTGAAAACGACTAAATATCAAGAACTCATTGGGCGAATCGCTCTGGAAATGAAATCGGAACACTCAATGACATTTCCCCTATCTGAAAGTCTGATAAACGCCGGAAAAATGACTAAGACCAAAAAAAAAATTTTTCAACTTTTTTTAATTTTACCCCGTGGAATATACTGTATATTCTACCGACACTCATTTGGAACTCTCCTGGGGTACCCTCACACATATTATTCCCTCATTTAGTGGATATTTTCACAAAAAAGTGAAATTTTCAAAAATCCAGAAAATTGGCTGAAAAAGACTAAATATCAAGGACTCATTGGACGAATCGCTCTGGAACTGAAATCGGATAGCTCACTGACATTTCCCCTCTCTGAAAGTCTGATAAACGCAGGAAATATGACTAAGTCCAAAAAAAAAATGTTTTCAACTTTTTTCAATTTTACCCCCTTGGGATATATATTATACCCACACACATTAGGAACTCTCCTGGGGTACCCTCACACATATTATTCCCTCATTTAGTGGATATTTTCACAAAAAAGTGAAATTTTCAAAAATCCAGAAATTTGGCTGAAAAATACTAAATATCAATGACTCATTGGGCAAATCGCTCTGGAACTGAAATCGGAACTCTCACTGACATTTCCCCTATCTGAAAGACTGATAAACGTTGCAAAAATGACTAAGTCCCAAAAAAATTTTTTTTCAACTTTTTTCAATTTTACCCCGTGGGATATATATTCTACCCACACACATTTGGAACTCTCCTGGGGTACCCTCACACATATTATTCCCTCATTTAGTGGATATTTTCACAAAAAAGTGAAATTTTCAAAAATCCAGAAAATTGGCTTAAAAAGACTAAATATCAAGGACTCATTGGGCGAATCGCTCTGGAACTGAAATCGAAATGCTCACTGACATTTCCCCTTTCTGAAAGTCTGATAAACGCTGGAAAAATGACTAAGTCTAAAAAAAATTTTTTTTCAACTTTTTTCAATTTTACCCCCGTGGGATATATATTCTACCCACACACATTTGGAACTCTCCTGGGGTACCATCACACATATTATTACTTCATTTAGTGGATATTTTCACAAAAAAGTGAAATTTTCAAAAATCCAGAAAATTGGCTGAAAACGACTAAATATCAAGAACTCATTGGGCGAATCGCTCTGGAAATGAAATCGGAACACTCAATGACATTTCCCCTATCTGAAAGTCTGATAAACGCCGGAAAAATGACTAAGACCAAAAAAAAAATTTTTCAACTTTTTTTAATTTTACCCCGTGGAATATACTGTATATTCTACCGACACTCATTTGGAACTCTCCTGGGGTACCCTCACACATATTATTCCCTCATTTAGTGGATATTTTCACAAAAAAGTGAAATTTTCAAAAATCCAGAAAATTGGCTGAAAAAGACTAAATATCAAGGACTCATTGGACGAATCGCTCTGGAACTGAAATCGGATAGCTCACTGACATTTCCCCTCTCTGAAAGTCTGATAAACGCAGGAAATATGACTAAGTCCAAAAAAAAAATGTTTTCAACTTTTTTCAATTTTACCCCCTTGGGATATATATTATACCCACACACATTAGGAACTCTCCTGGGGTACCCTCACACATATTATTCCCTCATTTAGTGGATATTTTCACAAAAAAGTGAAATTTTCAAAAATCCAGAAATTTGGCTGAAAAATACTAAATATCAATGACTCATTGGGCAAATCGCTCTGGAACTGAAATCGGAACTCTCACTGACATTTCCCCTATCTGAAAGACTGATAAACGTTGCAAAAATGACTAAGTCCCAAAAAAATTTTTTTTCAACTTTTTTCAATTTTACCCCGTGGGATATATATTCTACCCACACACATTTGGAACTCTCCTGGGGTACCCTCACACATATTATTCCCTCATTTAGTGGATATTTTCACAAAAAAGTGACATTTTCAAAAATCCAGATAATTGGAAGGACGCATTGGGCGAATCGCTCTGGAACTGAAATCGGAATGCTCACTGATATTTCTCCTATCTGAAAGTCTGATAAACGCTGGAAAAAGGACTAAGTCAAAAAAGAATTTTTTTCAACTTTTTTCAATTTTACCCCGTGGGATATACTGTATATTCTACCCACACTCATTTAGAACTCTCCTAGGGTACCCTCACACATATTATTGCCTCATTTAGTGGATATTTTCACAAAAAAGTGAAATTTTGAAAAATCCAGAAAATTGGCTGAAAATGACTAAATATCAAGGACTCATTGGGCGAATCGCTCTGGAACTGAAATCGGAACACTCACTGACATTTGCCCTATCTGAAAGTCTGATAAACACCGGAAAAATGACTAAGTCCAAAAAAAATTTTTTTTCAACTTTTTTCAATTTTACCCCCATGGGATATATATTCTACCCACACACATTTGGAACTCTCCTGGGGTACCCTCACACATATTATTCCCTCATTTAGTGGATATTTTCACAAAAAAGTGAAATTTTCAAAAATCCAGAAAATTGGCTGAAAAAGACTAAATATCAAGGACTCATTGGGCGAATCGCTCTGGAATTGAAATCGGATTGCTCACTGACATTTCCCCTATCTGAAAGTCTGATAAACGCAGGAAATATGACTAAGTCCAAAAAAAAAATGTTTTCAACTTTTTTCAATTTAACCCCCTTGGGATATATATTCTACCCACACACATTTGGAACTCTCCTGGGGTACCCTTACACATAATATTACTTTATTTAGTGGATATTTTCACAAAAAAGTGAAATTTTCAAAAATCCAGAAATTTGGCTGAAAAAGTCTAAATATCAAGGACTCATTGGGCGAATCGCTCTGGAACTGAAATCGGAATGCTCACTGACATTTCCCCTATCTGAAAGTCTGACAAACGCAGGAAAAATGACTAAGTCCAAAAAAAAAATGTTTTCAACTTTTTCAATTTTACCCCCGTGGGATATATATTCTACCCACACACATTTGGAACTCTCCTGGGGTACCCTCACACATATTATTCCCTAATTTAGTGGATATTTTCACAAAAAAGTGACATTTTCAAAAATCTAGAAAATTAGCTGAAAAAGACTAAATATCAAGGACTCATTGGGCGAATCACTCTGGAACTGAAATCGGAACACTCACTGACATTTCCCCTATCTGAAAGTCTGATAAACGCCGGAAAAATGACTAAGACCAAGAAAAAAATTTTTCAACTTTTTTCAATTTTACCCCGTGGGATATACTGTATATTCTACCGACACTCATTTGGAACTCTCCTGGGGTACCCTCACACATATTATTCCCTCATTTAGTGGATATTTTCACAAAAAAGTGAAATTTTCAAAAATCCAGAAAATTGGCTGAAAACGACTAAATATCAAGGACTCATTGGGCGAATCGCTCTGGAACTGAAATCGGAACACTCACTGACATTTGCCCTATCTGAAAGTCTGATAAACACCGGAAAAATGACTAAGTCCAAAAAAAATTTTTTTTCAACTTTTTTCAATTTTACCCCCGTGGGATATATATTCTACCCACACACATTTGGAACTCTCCTGGGGTACCCTCACACATATTATTCCCTCATTTAGTGGATATTTTCACAAAAAAGTGAAATTTTCAAAAATCCAGAAAATTGGCTGAAAAAGACTAAATATCAAGGACTCATTGGGCGAATCGCTCTGGAACTGAAATCGGAATGCTCACTGACATTTCCCCTATCTGAAAGTCTGATAAACGCAGGAAATATGACTAAGTCCAAAAAAAAAATGTTTTCAACTTTTTTCAATTTAACCCCCTTGGGATATATATTCTACCCACACACATTTGGAACTCTCCTGGGGTACCCTTACACATAATATTACTTTATTTAGTGGATATTTTCACAAAAAAGTGAAATTTTCAAAAATCCAGAAATTTGGCTGAAAAAGTCTAAATATCAAGGACTCATTGGGCGAATCGCTCTGGAACTGAAATCGGAATGCTCACTGACATTTCCCCTATCTGAAAGTCTGACAAACGCAGGAAAAATGACTAAGTCCAAAAAAAAAATGTTTTCAACTTTTTCAATTTTACCCCCGTGGGATATATATTCTACCCACACACATTTGGAACTCTCCTGGGGTACCCTCACACATATTATTCCCTAATTTAGTGGATATTTTCACAAAAAAGTGACATTTTCAAAAATCTAGAAAATTAGCTGAAAAAGACTAAATATCAAGGACTCATTGGGCGAATCACTCTGGAACTGAAATCGGAACACTCACTGACATTTCCCCTATCTGAAAGTCTGATAAACGCCGGAAAAATGACTAAGACCAAGAAAAAAATTTTTCAACTTTTTTCAATTTTACCCCGTGGGATATACTGTATATTCTACCGACACTCATTTGGAACTCTCCTGGGGTACCCTCACACATATTATTCCCTCATTTAGTGGATATTTTCACAAAAAAGTGAAATTTTCAAAAATCCAGAAAATTGGCTGAAAACGACTAAATATCAAGGACTCATTGGGCGAATCGCTCTGGAACTGAAATCGGAACACTCACTGACATTTGCCCTATCTGAAAGTCTGATAAACACCGGAAAAATGACTAAGTCCAAAAAAAATTTTTTTTCAACTTTTTTCAATTTTACCCCCGTGGGATATATATTCTACCCACACACATCTGGAACTCTCCTGGGGTACCCTCACACATATTATTCCCTCATTTAGTGGATATTTTCACAAAAAAGTGAAATTTTCAAAAATCCAGAAAATTGGCTGAAAAAGACTAAATATCAAGGACTCATTGGGCGAATCGCTCTGGAACTGAAATCGGAATGCTCACTGACATTTCCCCTATCTGAAAGTCTGACAAACGCAGGAAAAATGACTAAGTCCAAAAAAAAAATGTTTTCAACTTTTTTCAATTTTACCCCCGTGGGATATATATTCTACCCACACACATTCGGAACTCTCCTGGGGAACCCTCACACATATTATTCCCTCATTTAGTGGATATTTTCACAAAAAAGTGAAATTTTCAAAAATCCTGAAATTGGCTGAAATCGACTAAATATCAAGGACTCATTGGGCGAATCACTGTGGAACTGAATTCAGAACTCTCACTGACATTTGCCCTATCTGAAAGTCTGATAAACGCCGGAAAAATTACTAAGTCCAAAAAAAAATTTTTTTCAACATTTTCCAATTTTACCCACGTGGGATATATATTCTACCCACACACATTTGGAACTCTCCTGGGGTACCCTCACACATATTATTCCCTCATTTAGTGGATATTTTCACAATAAGTGAAATTTTCAAAAATTCAGAAAATTGGCTGAAGACGACTAAATATCAAGGACTCATTGGGCGAATCGCTCTGGAAATGAAATCGGAACGCTCACTGACATTTCCCCTATCTGAAAGTCTGATAAACGCCGGAAAAATGACTAAGTCCAAAAAAAAATTTTTCAACTTTTTTCTATTTTACCCCCGTGGGATATATATTCTACCCACACACATTTGGAAATCTCCTTGGGTACCCTCACACACATTATTCCCTCATTTAGTGGATATTTTCACAAAAAGGAGAAATTATCAAAAATCCAAAAAATTGGCTGAAAACGACTAAATATCAAGGACTCATTGTTCGAATCGCTCTGTAACTGAAATCGGAACGTTCACTGACATTTCCCCTATCTGAAAGTCTGATAAACGCCGGGAAAATGACTAAGTCCAACAAAAAATTTTTTTTTCAACTTTTTTCAATTTTAACCCTGTGGGATATATATTCTACCCACACACATTTGTACCTCTCCTAGCGTACCGTCACACATATTATTCCCTCATTTAGTGGATATTTTCACAAAAAAGTGAAATTTTCAAAAATCCATAAAATTGGCTGAAAACGACTAAATATCAAGGACTCATTGGGCGTATCGCTCTGGAACTGCAATCGGAATGCTCACTGACATTTCCTCTATCTGAAAGTCTGATAAACGCCGGAAAAATGACTAATTCCAAAAGAAAACTTTTTCAACTTTTTTCAATTTTACCCCCCGTGGGATATATATTCTACCCACACACATTTGGAACTCTCCTGGGGTACCCTCACACATATTATTCCCTCATTTAGTGGATATTTTCACAAAAAAGTAAAATTTTCAAAAATCCAAAATATTGGCTGAAAACGACTAAATATGAAGGACTCATTGGGCGAATCGCTCTGTAACTGAAATCGGAACGCTCACTGACATTTCCCCTATCTGAAAGTCTGATAAACGCCGGAAAAATGACTAAGTCCAAAAAAATATTTTTTTCAACTTTTTTCAATTTTACCCCGTGGGATATATATTCTACCCACACACATTTGGAACTCTCCTGGGGTACCCTCACACATATTATTCCCTCATTTAGTGGATATTTTCACAAAAGAGTGAAATTTTCAAAAATCCGGAAAATTGGCTGAAAACGACTAAATATCAAGGACTCATTGGGCGAATCGCTCTGGAACTGAAATTGGAACTCTCACTGACATTTGGAACTCTCCTGGGGTACCCTCACACATATTATTCCCTCATTTAGAGGATATTTTCACAAAAAAAGTGAAATTTTCAAAAATCCAGAAAATTGGCTGAAAACGACTAAATATCAAGGACTCATTGGGCGAATCGCTCTGGAACTGAAATCGGAATGCTCACTGACATTTCCCCTATCTGAAAGTCTGATAAACGCTGGAGAAATGACTAAGTCAAAGAAATTTTTTTTTTCAATTTTACCCCCGTGGGATATATATTCTACCCGCACACATTTGGAACTCTCCTGGTGTACCCTCACACATATTATTCCCTCATTTAGTGGATATTTTCACAAAAAAAGTGAAATTTTCAAAAATCCATAAAATTTGCTGAAAACGACTAAATATCAAGGACTCATTGGGAGAATCACTCTGGAACTGAAATCAGAACGCTCACTCCCTAGCTCACTCCCTATCTGAAAGTCTGATAAATGCCGTAAAAATGATTAAGTCCAAAAAAAAATTTTTTTCAACTTTTTTCAATTTTTCACCTGTGGGATATATATTCTACCCACACACATTTGGAACTCTCCTGGGGAACCCTCACACATATTATTCCCTCATTTAGAGGATATTTTCCCCAAAAAATTGACATTTTCAAAAATCCATAAAATTGGCTGAAAACGACTAAATATCAAGGACTCATTGGGCGAATCGCTCTGGAATTGAAATCGGAACGCTCACTGACATTTGGAACTCTCCTGGGGTACCCTCACACATATTTTCCCTCATTTAGAGGATATTTTCACAAAAAAAGTGAAATTTTCAAAAATCCAGAAAATTGGCTGAAAACGACTAAATATCAAGGACTCATTGGGCGAATCGCTCTGGAACTGAAATTAGAACGCTCAATCCCTAGCTCACTCCCTAACTGAAATTGTGATAAACGCCGGGAAAATGACTAAGTCCAAAAAAAAATTTTTTTCATCTTTTTTCAATTTTACCCCCGTGGCATATATATTCTACCCACACACATTTGGAACTCTCCTGGGGTACCCTCACACATATTATTCCCTCATTTAGAGGATATTTTCACAAAAAAAGTGACATTTTCAAAAATCCATAAAATTGGCTGAAAACGACTAAATATCAAGGACTCATTGGGCGAATCGCTCTGGAACTGAAATAGGAATGCTCACTGACATTTCCCCTATCTGAAAGTCTGATAAACGCTGGAAAAATGACTAAGTCAAAGAAAATTTTTTTTTCAATTTTGCCCCCGTGGGATATATATTCTACCCGCACACATTTGGAACTCTCCTGGGGTACCCTCACACATATTATTCCCTCATTTAGTGGATATTTTCAAAAAAAAAGTGAAATTTTCAAAAATCCATAAAATTTGCTGAAAAAGACTAAATATGTAGGACTCATTGGGCGAATCACTCTGGAACTGAAATCGGAACGCTCACTCCCTAGCTCACTCCCTATCTGAAAGTCTGATCAACGCCGGAAAAATGACTAAGTCCAAAAAAAAATTTTTTTAAACTTTTTTCAATTTTACCCCCGTGGGATATATATTCTACCCACACACATTTGGAACTCTCCTGGGGAACCCTCACACATATTATTCCCTCATTTAGTGGATATTTTCACAAAAAAAGTGAAATTTTCAAAAATAAAAGTATTGGCTGAAAAAGACTAAATATCAAGGACTCATTGGGCGAATCACTCTGGAACTGAAATCGCAACTCTCACTCCGTAGCTCACTCCCTATCTGAAAGTCTGATAAACGCCGGGAAAATGAATAAGTCCAAAAGAAAATTTTTTTTCACTTATTTCAATTTTACCCCCGTGGGATATATATTCTACCCACACACATTTGGAACTCTCCTGGGGTACTCTCATACATATTATTCCCTCATTTAGTGGATATTTTCACAAAAAAGTGAAATTTTCAAAAATCCAGAAAATTGGCTGAAAACGACCAAATATCAAGGACTCATTGGGCGAATCGCTCTGGAACTGAAATCGGAATGCTCACTGACATTTCCCCTATCTGAAAATCTGATAAACGCCGGAAAAATGACTAAGTCCAAAAGAAAATTTTTTTTCACTTATTTCAATTTTACCCCCGTGGGATATATATTCTACCCACACACATTTGGAACTCTCCTGGGGTACCGTCACACATATTATCGCCTTATTTAGTGGATATTTTCACAAAAAAAGTGAAATTTTCAAAAATACAAAGTATTGGCCGAAAACGACTAAATATCAAGGACTCATTGGGCGAATCACTCTGGAACTGAAATCAGAACGATCACTGACATTTCCCCTATCTGAAAGTCTGATAAACGCCGGAAAAATGACTAAGTCCAAAAAAAATTATTTTTTTTCAACTTTTTTCAATTTTAACCCTGTGGGATATATATTCTACCCAAACACATTTGTAGCTCTGCTGGCGCACCCTCACACATATTATTCCCTCATTTAGTGGATATTTTCACAAAAAATGTGAAATTTTCAAAAATCCAAAGTATTGGCTGAAAACGACTAAATATCAAGGACTCATTGGGCGAATCGCTCTGGAACTGAAATTGGAACGTTCACTGACATTTCCCCTATCTGAAAGTCTGATAAACGCCGGAAAAATGACTAAGTCTAAAAAAAAAATTTTTTCAACTTTTTTCAATTTTACCCCCGTGGGACATATATTCTACCCACACACATTTGGAACTCTCCTGGGGTACCCTCACACATATTATTCCCTCATTTAGTGGATATTTTCACAAAAAAGTTAAATTTTCAAAAATCCAAAATATTGGCTGAAAACGACTAAATATCAAGGACTCATTGGGCGAATCACTCTGGAACTGAAATGGGAACGCTCACTCCCTAGCTGACTCCCTATCTGAAAGTCTGATAAACGCAGGAAAAATGACTAAGTCTAAAAAAAAAATTTTTTCAAATTTTTTCAATTTTACCCCCGTGGGACATATATTCTACCCACACACATTTGGAACTCTCCTGGGGTACCCTCACACATATTATTCCCTCATTTAGTGGATATTTTCACAAAAAAGTGAAATTTTCAAAAATCCAGAAAATTGGCTGAAAACGACTAAATATCAAGGACTCATTGGGCGAATCACTCTGTAACTGAAATCGGAATGCTCACTGACATTTCCCCTATCTGAAAGTCTGATAAACGCCGGAAAAATGACTAAGTCCAAAAAAAAAATTTTTTAAACTTTTTTAAATTTTACCCCGTGGGATATATATTCTACCCACACACATTTGGAACTCTCCCGGGGTACCCTCACACATATTATTCCCTCATTTAGTGGATATTTTCACAAAAAAGTGAAATTTTCAAAAATCCAGAAAATTGGCTGAAAACGACTAAATATCAAGGACTCATTGGGCGAATCACTCTGGAACTGAAATCGGAACGCTCACTCCCTAGCTGACTCCCTATCTGAAAGTCTGATAAACGCCGGAAAAATGACTAAGTCTAAAAAAAAAATTTTTTCAACTTTTTTCAATTTTACCCCCGTGGGACATATATTCTACCCACACACATTTGGAACTCTCCCGGGGTACCCTCACACATATTATTCCCTCATTTAGTGGATATTTTCACAAAAAAGTGAAATTTTCAAAAATCCAGAAAATTGGCTGAAAACGACTAAATATCAAGGACTCATTGGGCGAATCACTCTGGAACTGAAATCGGAACGCTCACTCCCTAGCTGACTCCCTATCTGAAAGTCTGATAAACGCCGGAAAAATGACTAAGTCTAAAAAAAAAATTTTTTCAACTTTTTTCAATTTTACCCCCGTGGGACATATATTCTACCCACACACATTTGGAACTCTCCTGGGGTACCCTCACACATATTATTCCCTCATTTAGTGGATATTTTCACAAAAAAGTTAAATTTTCAAAAATCCAAAATATTGGCTGAAAACGACTAAATATCAAGGACTCATTGGGCGAATCACTCTGGAACTGAAATCGGAACGCTCACTCCCTATCTGAAAGTCTGGTAAACGCCGGAAAAATGACTAAGTCCAAAAAAAAAAAATTTTCAACTTTTTTCAATTTTACCCCCCGTGGGATATTTATTCTACCCACACACATTTGGAACTCTCCTGGGGTACCATCACACATATTATTCCCTCATTTAGTGGATATTTTCACAAAAAAGTTAAATTTTCAAAAATCCAAAATATTGGCTGAAAACGACTAAATATCAAGGACTCATTGGGCGAATCACTCTGGAACTGAAATCGGAACGCTCACTGACATTTGCCATATCTGAAAGTCTGATAAACGCCGGAAAAATGACTAAGTCCAAAAAAAAATTTTTTTTCAACTTTTTTCAATTTTAAACCTGTGGGATATAGACTCTACCCACACACATTTGGAGCTCTCCTGGCGTACCCTCACACATATTATTCCCTCATTTAGTGGATATTTTCACAAAAAAAGTGAAATTTTCAAAAATCCAGAAAATTGGCTGAAAACGACTAAATATCAAGGACTCATTGGGCGAATCGCTCTGGAACTGAAATCGGAACACTCACTGACATTTGCCCTATCTGAAAGTCTGATAAACGCCGGAAAAATGACTAAGTCCAAAAAAACCTTTTTTTCAACTTTTTTTAATTTTACCCCCGTGGGATATATATTCTACCCACACACATTTGGAACTCTCCTGGGGAACCCTCACACATATTATTCCCTCATTTAGTGGATATTTTCACAAAAAAAGTGAAATTTTCAAAAATCCAAAGTATTGGCTGAAAACGACTAAATATCAAGGACTCATTGGGCGAATCACTCTGGAACTGAAATCGGAACGCTCACTCCCTAGCTCACTCCCTATCTGAAAGTCTGATAAATGCCGGGAAAATGACTAAGTCCAAAAAAAAATTTTTTTTCAACTTTTTTCAATTTTAAACCTGTGGGATATATATTCTACCCACACACATTTGGAGCTCTCCTGGCGTACCCTCACGCATATTATTCCCTCATTTAGTGGATATTTTCACAAAAAAGTGAAATTTTCAAAAATCCAGAAAATTGGCTGAAAACGACTAAATATCCAGGACTCATTGGGCGAATCACTCTGGAACTGAAATCGGAACGCTCACTCCCTAGCTCACTCCCTATCTGAAAGTCTGATAAACGCAGGGAAAATGACTAAGTCCAAAAGAAAATTTTTTTACACTTCTTTCAATTTTACCCCCGTGGGATATATATTCTACCCACACACATTTGGAACTCTCCTGGGGTACCCTCACACATATTATTCCCTCATTTAGTGGATATTTTCACAAAAAAGTGAAATTTTCAAAAATCCAGAAAATTGGCTGAAAACTACTAAATATCAAGGACTCATTGGGCGAATCTCTCTGGAACTGAAATCGGAACGCTCACTGACATTTCCCCTATCTGAAAGTCTGATAAACGCCGGAAAAATGACTAATTCCAAAAAAAAAAAAATTTCAACTTTTTTCAATTTTACCCCTCGTGGGATATATATTCTACCCACACACATTTGGAACTCTCCTGAGGAACCCTCACACATATTATTTCCTCATTTAGTGGATATTTTCACAAAAAAAGTGAAATTTTCAAAAATCCAAAATATTGGCTGAAAACGACTAAATATAAAGGAGTCATTGGGCGAATCGATCTGGAACTGAAATCGGAAGGCTCACTCCCTAGCTCACTCCCTATCGGAAAGTCTGATAAACGCCGGAAAAATGACTAAGTCCAAAAAAAAAAATTTTTTCAACTTTTTTCAATTTTAAACCTGTGGGATATATATTCTACCCACACACATTTGGAGCTCTCCTGGCATACCCTCACACATATTATTCCCTCATTTAGTGGATATTTTCACAAAAAAGTGAAATTTTCAAAAATCCAGAAAATTGGCTGAAAACTACTAAATATCAAGGACTCATTGGGCGAATCTCTCTGGAACTGAAATCGGAACGCTCAATGACATTTCCCCTATCTGAAAGTCTTATAAACGCCGGAAAAATGACTAATTCCAAAAAAAAAAAATTTTCAACTTTTTTCAATTTTACCCCTCGTGGGATATATATTCTACCCACACACATTTGGAACTCTCCTGGGGTACCCTCACACATATTATTCCCTCATTTAGTGGATATTTTCACAAAAAAGTTAAATTTTCAAAAATCCAAAATATTGGCTGAAAACGACTAAATATCAAGGACTCATTGGGCGAATCACTCTGGAACTGAAATGGGAACGCTCACTCCCTAGCTGACTCCCTATCTGAAAGTCTGATAAACGCAGGAAAAATGACTAAGTCTAAAAAAAAAATTTTTTTAAATTTTTTCAATTTTACCCCCGTGGGACATATATTCTACCCACACACATTTGGAACTCTCCCGGGGTACCCTCACACATATTATTCCCTCATTTAGTGGATATTTTCACAAAAAAGTGAAATTTTCAAAAATCCAGAAAATTGGCTGAAAACGACTAAATATCAAGGACTCATTGGGCGAATCACTCTGGAACTGAAATCGGAACGCTCACTCCCTAGCTGACTCCCTATCTGAAAGTCTGATAAACGCCGGAAAAATGACTAAGTCTAAAAAAAAAATTTTTTCAACTTTTTTCAATTTTACCCCCGTGGGACATATATTCTACCCACACACATTTGGAACTCTCCTGGGGTACCCTCACACATATTATTCCCTCATTTAGTGGATATTTTCACAAAAAAGTTAAATTTTCAAAAATCCAAAATATTGGCTGAAAACGACTAAATATCAAGGACTCATTGGGCGAATCACTCTGGAACTGAAATCGGAACGCTCACTCCCTATCTGAAAGTCTGGTAAACGCCGGAAAAATGACTAAGTCCAAAAAAAAAAAATTTTCAACTTTTTTCAATTTTACCCCCCGTGGGATATTTATTCTACCCACACACATTTGGAACTCTCCTGGGGTACCATCACACATATTATTCCCTCATTTAGTGGATATTTTCACAAAAAAGTTAAATTTTCAAAAATCCAAAATATTGGCTGAAAACGACTAAATATCAAGGACTCATTGGGCGAATCACTCTGGAACTGAAATCGGAACGCTCACTGACATTTGCCATATCTGAAAGTCTGATAAACGCCGGAAAAATGACTAAGTTCAAAAAAAAATTTTTTTTCAACTTTTTTCAATTTTAAACCTGTGGGATATAGACTCTACCCACACACATTTGGAGCTCTCCTGGCGTACCCTCACACATATTATTCCCTCATTTAGTGGATATTTTCACAAAAAAAGTGAAATTTTCAAAAATCCAGAAAATTGGCTGAAAACGACTAAATATCAAGGACTCATTGGGCGAATCGCTCTGGAACTGAAATCGGAACACTCACTGACATTTGCCCTATCTGAAAGTCTGATAAACGCCGGAAAAATGACTAAGTCCAAAAAAACCTTTTTTTCAACTTTTTTCAATTTTACCCCCGTGGGATATATATTCTACCCACACACATTTGGAGCTCTCCTGGCGTACCCTCACGCATATTATTCCCTCATTTAGTGGATATTTTCACAAAAAAGTGAAATTTTCAAAAATCCAGAAAATTGGCTGAAAACGACTAAATATCCAGGACTCATTGGGCGAATCACTCTGGAACTGAAATCGGAACGCTCACTCCCTAGCTCACTCCCTATCTGAAAGTCTGATAAACGCCGGGAAAATGACTAAGTCCAAAAGAAAATTTTTTTACACTTCTTTCAATTTTACCCCCGTGGGATATATATTCTACCCACACACATTTGGAACTCTCCTGGGGTACCCTCACACATATTATTCCCTCATTTAGTGGATATTTTCACAAAAAAGTGAAATTTTCAAAAATCCAGAAAATTGGCTGAAAACTACTAAATATCAAGGACTCATTGGGCGAATCTCTCTGGAACTGAAATCGGAACGCTCACTGACATTTCCCCTATCTGAAAGTCTGATAAACGCCGGAAAAATGACTAATTCCAAAAAAAAAAAAATTTCAACTTTTTTCAATTTTACCCCTCGTGGGATATATATTCTACCCACACACATTTGGAACTCTCCTGAGGAACCCTCACACATATTATTTCCTCATTTAGTGGATATTTTCACAAAAAAAGTGAAATTTTCAAAAATCCAAAATATTGGCTGAAAACGACTAAATATAAAGGAGTCATTGGGCGAATCGATCTGGAACTGAAATCGGAAGGCTCACTCCCTAGCTCACTCCCTATCGGAAAGTCTGATAAACGACGGAAAAATGACTAAGTCCAAAAAAAAAAATTTTTTCAACTTTTTTCAATTTTAAACCTGTGGGATATATATTCTACCCACACACATTTGGAGCTCTCCTGGCATACCCTCACACATATTATTCCCTCATTTAGTGGATATTTTCACAAAAAAGTGAAATTTTCAAAAATCCAGAAAATTGGCTGAAAACTACTAAATATCAAGGACTCATTGGGCGAATCTCTCTGGAACTGAAATCGGAACGCTCAATGACATTTCCCCTATCTGAAAGTCTTATAAACGCCGGAAAAATGACTAATTCCAAAAAAAAAAAATTTTCAACTTTTTTCAATTTTACCCCTCGTGGGATATATATTCTACCCACACACATTTGGAACTCTCCTGGGGTACCCTCACACATATTATTCCCTCATTTAGTGGATATTTTCACAAAAAAGTTAAATTTTCAAAAATCCAAAATATTGGCTGAAAACGACTAAATATTAAGGACTCATTGGGCGAATCGCTCTGAAACTGAAGTCGGAACGCTCACTGACATTTGCCCTATCTGAAAGTCTGATAAACGCCGGAAAAATGATTAAGTACAAAAAAAAAAATTTTTTAAACTTTTTTCAATTTTACCCCCGTGGGATATATATTCTACCCAAACACATTTGGAACTCTCCTGGGGTACCCTCACACATATTATTCCCTCATTTAGTGGATATTTTCACAAAAAAAGTGAAATTTTCAAAAATCCAAAATATTGGCTGAAAACGACTAAATATCAAGCACTCATTGGGCGAAGCACTCTGGAACTGAAATCGGAATGCTCACTGACATTTGCCATATCTGAAAGTCTGATAAACGCCGGAAAAATGACTAAGTCCAAAAAAAAAATTTTTTTCAACTTTTTTCAATTTTAAACCTGTGGGATATATATTCTACCCACACACATTTGGAACTCTCCTGGGGAACCCTCACACATATTGTTCCCTCATTTAGTGGATATTTTCACAAAAAAAAGTGAAATTTTCAAAAATCCAAAATATTGGCTGAAAACGACTAAATATCAAGGACTCATTGGGCGAATCGCTCTGGAACTGAAATCGGAACGCTAGCTGACATTTGCCTATCTGAAAGTCTGTTAAACACCAAAAAAATGACTAAGTCCAAAAAAAATTTTTTCAACTTTTTTCAATTTTACCCCCGTGGGATATATATTCTACCCACACACATGTGGAACTCTCCTGGGGAACCCTCACACATATTATTCCCTCATTTAGTGGATATTTTCACAAAAAAGTGAACATTTCAAAAATCCAGAAAATTGGCTGAAAACGACTAAATATCAAGGACTCATTGGGCAAATCGCTCTGGAACTGAAATCGGAACGCTCACTCCCTAGCTCACTCCCTATCTGAAAGTCTGATAAACGCCGGGAAAATGACTAAGTCCAAAAGAAAATTTTTTTACACTTCTTTCAATTTTACCCCCGTGGGATATATATTCTACCCACACACATTTGGAACTCTCCTGGGGTACCCTCATACATATTATTCCCTCATTTAGTGGATATTTTCACAAAAAAGTGAAATTTTCAAAAATCCAGAAAATTGGCTGAAAACTACTAAATATCAAGGACTCATTGGGCAAATCTCTCTGGAACTGAAATCGGAACGCTCACTGCCAAGCTCACTCCCTATCTGAAAGTCTGATAAAAGCCGTAAAAATGACTAAGCCAAAAAAAATTTTTTTTTTCAACTTTTTTCAATTTTAACCCTGTGGGATATATATTCTACCCACACACATTTGGAGCTCTCCTGGCGTACCCTCACACATATTATTCCCTCATTTAGTGGATATTTTCACAAAAAAAGTGAAATTTTCAAAAATCCAGAAAATTGGCTGAAAACGACTAAATATCAAGGACTCATTGGGTGAATCGCTCTGGAACTGAAATCGAAATGCTCACTGACATTTCCCCTATCTGAAAGCCTGATAAACGCTGGAAAAATGACTAAGTTCAAAAAAAAAAAAATTTCCAACTTTTTTCAATTTTACCCCCGTGGGATATATATTCTACCCACACACATTTGGAACTCTCCTGGGGTACCCTCACACATATTATTCCCTCATTTAGTGGATATTTACACAAAAAAGTGAAATTTTCAAAAATCCAGAAAATTGGCTGAAAACGACTAAATATCAAGGACTCATTGGGCGAATCGCTCTGGAACTGAAATCGGAACGCTCACTGACATTTGCCCTATCTGAAAGTCTAATAAACACCGGAAAAATGACTAAATCCAAAAAAAAAAAATGTTTCAACTTTTTTCAATTTTACCGCCGTGGGATATATATTCTACCCACACACATTTGGAACTCTCCTGGGGTACCCTCACACATATTATTTCCTCATTTAGTGGATATTTTCACAAAAAAGTGAAATTTTCAAAAAATCCAGAAAATTGACTGAAAATGACTTAATATCAAGTACTCATTGGGCGAATCGCTCTGGAACTGAAATCGGAACGCTCACTGACATTTGTCCTATCTGAAAGTCTGATAACCGGCAGAAAAATTACTAAGTCCAAAAAAAAAATTTTTTAAACTTTTTTCAATTTTACCCCGTCGGATATATATTCTACCCACACACATTTGGAACTCTCCTGGGGTACCCTCACACATATTATTCCCTCATTTAGTGGATATTTTCACAAAAAAGTGAAATTTTCAAAAATCCAGAAAATTGGCTGAAAACGACTAAATATCAAGGACTCATTGGGCGAATCGCTCTGGAACTGAAATCAGAACGATCACTGACATTTGCCCTATCTGAAAGTCTGATAAACGACGGAAAAATGACTAAGTCCAAAAAAAAAAATTTTTTAAACTTTTTTCAATTTTACGCCCGTGGCATATATATTCTACCGACACACATTTGGAACTCTCCTTGGGTACCCTCACACATATTATTCCCTCATTTAGTGGATATTTTCACAAAAAAGTGAAATTTTTAAAAATCCAGAAAATTGGCTGAAAACAACTAAATATCAAGGACTCATTGGGCGAATCGCTCTGGAACTGAAATCGCAACGCTCACTGACATTTCCCCTATCTGAAAGGCTGATAAACGCCGGAAAAATGACTAAGTCCAAAAACAATTTTTTTTCAATTTTTTTCAATTTTACCCCCGTGGGATATATATTCTACCCACACACATGTGGAACTCTCCTGGGGAACCCTCACACATATTATTCCCTCATTTAGTGGATATTTTCACAAAAAAGTGAACATTTCAAAAATCCAGAAAATTGGCTGAAAACGACTAAATATCAAGGACTCATTGGGCAAATCGCTCTGGAACTGAAATCGGAACGCTCACTCCCTAGCTCACTCCCTATCTGAAAGTCTGATAAACGCCGGGAAAATAACTAAGTCCAAAAGAAAATTTTTTTACACTTCTTTCAATTTTACCCCGTGGGATATATATTCTACCCACACACATTTGGAACTCTCCTGGGGTACCCTCATACATATTATTCCCTCATTTAGTGGATATTTTCACAAAAAAGTGAAATTTTCAAAAATCCAGAAAATTGGCTGAAAACTACTAAATATCAAGGACTCATTGGGCGAATCGCTCTGGAACTGAAATCAGAAAGATCACTGACATTTGCCCTAACTGAAAGTCTGATAAACGCCGGAAAAATGACAGTCCAAAAAAAAAATTTTTTTAAACTTTTTTCAATTTTACACCCGTGGCATATATATTCTACCCACACACATTTGGAACTCTCCTGGGGTACCCTCACACATATTATTCTCTCATTTAGTGAATATTTTCACAAAAAAGTGAAATTTTCAAAAATCCAGAAAATTGGCTGAAAACGACTAAATATCAAGGACTCATTGGGCGAATCGCTCTGGAACTGAAATCAGAACGATCACTGACATTTGCCCTATCTGAAAGTCTGATAAACGACGGAAAAATGACTAAGTCCAAAAAAAAAATTTTTTTAAACTTTTTTCAATTTTACGCCCGTGGCATATATATTCTACCGGCACACATTTGGAACTCTCCTGGGGTACCCTCACACATATTATTCCCTCATTTAGTGGATATTTTCACAAAAAAGTGAAATTTTTAAAAATCCAGAAAATTGGCTGAAAACGACTAAATATCAAGGACTCATTGGGCGAATCGCTCTGGAACTGAAATCGCAACGCTCACTGACATTTCCCCTATCTGAAAGGCTGATAAACGCCGGAAAAATGACTAAGTCCAAAAACAATTTTTTTCCAATTTTTTTCAATTTTACCCCCGTGGGATATATATTCTACCCACACACATTTGGAACTCCCCTGGGGTACCCTCACACATATTATTCCCTCATTTAGTGGATATTTTCACAAAAAAGTGAAATTTTCAAAAATCCAGAAAATTGGCTGAAAACGACTAAATATCAAGGACTCATTGGGCGAATCGCTCTGGAACTGAAATCGGAACGCTCACTGACATTTGCCCTATCTGAAAGTTTGATAAACGCGCGGAAAAATGACTAAGTCCAAAAAAAAAAATTTTTCAACTTTTTTCAATTTTACCCCCATGGGATATATATTCTACCCACACACATTTGGAACTCTCCTGGGGTACCGTCACACATATTATTCCCTCATTTAGTGGATATTTTCACAAAAAAGTGAAATTTTCAAAAATCCAGAAAATTGGCTGAAAACGACTAAATATCAAAGACTCATTGGGCGAATAGCTCTGGAACTGAAATCAGAACACTCACTGACATTTCCCCTATCTGAAAGTCTGATAAACGCCGGAAAAATGACTAAGTCCAAAAAAAATTTTTTTTCAATTTGTTCAATTTTACCCCGTGGGATATATATTCTACCCACACACATTTGGAACTCTCCTGGGGTACCATCACACATATTATTCCCTCATTTAGTGGATATTTTCACAAAAAAGTGAAATTTTCAAAAATCCAGAAAATTGGCTGAAAACGACTAAATATCAAGGACTCATTGGGCGAATCGCTCTGGACTGAAATTGGAACGCTCAATGACATTTGCCCTATCTGAAAGTCTGATAAACGCCGGAAAAATGACTAAGTCCAAAAAAAAATTTTTTTAAACTTTTTTCAATCTTACCCGCGTGGGATATATATTCTGCCCACACACATTTGGAACTCTCCAGGGGAACCCTCACACATATTATTCCCTCATTTAGCGGATATTTTCACAAAAAAGTGAAATTTTTAAAAATCCAGAAAATTGGCTGAAAACGACTAATTATCAAGGACTCATTGGGCGAATCGCTCTGGAACTGAAATCGCAACGCTCACTGACATTTCCCCTATCTGAAAGGCTGATAAACGCCGGAAAAATGACTAAGTCCAAAAACAATTTTTTTTCAATTTTTTTCAATTTTACCCCCGTGGGATATATATTCTACCCACACACATGTGGAACTCTCCTGGGGAACCCTCACACATATTATTCCCTCATTTAGTGGATATTTTCACAAAAAAGTGAACATTTCAAAAATCCAGAAAATTGGCTGAAAACGACTAAATATCAAGGACTCATTGGGCAAATCGCTCTGGAACTGAAATCGGAACGCTCACTCCCTAGCTCACTCCCTATCTGAAAGTCTGATAAACGCCGGGAAAATAACTAAGTCCAAAAGAAAATTTTTTTACACTTCTTTCCATTTTACCCCCGTGGGATATATATTCTACCCACACACATTTGGAACTCTCCTGGGGTACCCTCATACATATTATTCCCTCATTTAGTGGATATTTTCACAAAAAAGTGAAATTTTCAAAAATCCAGAAAATTGGCTGAAAACTACTAAATATCAAGGACTCATTGGGCGAATCGCTCTGGAACTGAAAGCGGAACGCTCACTGACATTTGCCCTATCTGAAAGTTTGATAAACGCGCGGAAAAATGACTAAGTCCAAAAAAAAAAATTTTTCAACTTTTTTCAATTTTACCCCCATGGGATATATATTCTACCCACACACATTTGGAACTCTCCTGGGGTACCGTCACACATATTATTCCCTCATTTAGTGGATATTTTCACAAAAAAGTGAAATTTTCAAAAATCCAGAAAATTGGCTGAAAACAACTAAATATCAAAGACTCATTGGGCGAATAGCTCTGGAACTGAAATCAGAACACTCACTGACATTTCCCCTATCTGAAAGTCTGATAAACGCCGGAAAAATGACTAAGTCCAAAAAAAAATTTTTTTCAATTTGTTCAATTTTACCCCGTTGGATATATATTCTACCCACACACATTTGGAACTCTCCTGGGGTACCCTCACACATATTATTCCCTCATTTAGTGGATATTTTCACAAAAAAGTGACATTTTCAAAAATCAAGAAAATTGGCTGAAAACGACTAAATATCAAGGACTCATTGGGCGAATCGCTCTGGAACTGAAATCGGAACGTTCACTGACATTTCCCCTATCTGAAAGTCTGATAAACACCGGAAAAATGACTAAGTCCAAAAAAAAATTTTTTTAAACTTTTTTCAATCTTACCCGCGTGGGATATATATTCTGCCCACACACATTTGGAACTCTCCAGGGGAACCCTCACACATATTATTCCCTCATTTAGCGGATATTTTCACAAAAAAGTGAAATTTTCAAAAATCCAGAAAATTGGCTGAAAACCACTAAATATCAAAGACTCATTGGGCGAATCGCTCTTGAACTGAAATCGGAATGCTCACTGACATTTGCCCTATCTGAAAGTCTGATAAACGCCGGAAAAATGACTAAGTCCAAAAAAAAATTGTTTTCAACTTTTTTCAATTTTACCCCCGTGGGATATATATTCTACCCACACACATTTGGAACTCTCCTGGGGTACCGTCACACATATTATTCCCTCATTTAGTGGATATTTTCACAAAAAAGTGAAATTTTCAAAAATCCAGAAAATTGGCTGAAAACGACTAAATATCAAGGACTCATTGGGCGAATCGCTCTGGAACTGAAATTGGAACGCTCAATGACATTTGCCCTATCTGAAAGTCTGATAAACGCCGGAAAAATGACTAAGTCCAAAAAAAAAATTTTTTTAAACTTTTTTCAATTTTACGCCCGTGGCATTTATATTCTACCCACACACATTTGGAACTCTCCTAGGGTACCCTAACACATATTATTCCCTCATTTAGTGGATATTTTCACAAAAAAGTGACTTTTCAAAAATCCAGAAAATTGGCTGAAAACGACTAAATATCAAGGACTCATTGGGCGAATCGCTCTGGAACTGAAAGCGGACCGTTCACTGACATTTCCCCTATCTGAAAGTCTGATAAACGCCGGAAAAATGACTAAGTCCAAAAAAAAATTTTTTTCAACTTTTTTCAATTTTACCCCCGTGGGATATATATTCTACCCACACACATTTGGAACTCTCCTGGGGTACCCTCACACATATTATTCCCTCATTTAGTGGATATTTTCACAAAAAAGTGAAATTTTCAAAAATCCAGAAAATTGGCTGAAAACGACTAAATATCAAGCACTCATTGGGCGAATCGCTCTGGAACGGAAATTGCAATGCTCACTGACATTTCCCCTATCTGAAAGGCTAATAAACGCCGGAAAAATGACTAAGTCCAAAAAAAAAATTTTTTAAACTTTTTTCAATCTTACCCGCGTGGGATATATATTCTGCCCACACACATTTGGAACTCTCCAGGGGAACCCTCACACATATTATTCCCTCATTTAGTGGATATTTTCACATAAAAGTGAAATTTTCAAAAATCCAGAAAATTGGCTGAAAACGACTAAATATCAAGGACTCATTGGGCGAATCGCTCTGGATCTGAAATTGGAACGCTCACTGACATTTGCCGTATCTGAAAGTCTGATAAACGACGGAAAAATGACTTAAGTGGAAAAAAAAAATTTTTCAACTTTTTTCAATTTTACCCCCGTGGGATAAATATTCTACCCACACACATTTGGAACTCCCCTGGGGTACCCTCACACATATTATTCCCTCATTTAGTGGATATTTTCACAAAAAAGTGACATTTTCAAAAATCCAGAAAATTGGCTGAAAACGACTAAATATCAAGGACTCATTGGGCGAATCGCTCTGGAACTGAAATCGGAACGCTCACTGACATTTCCCCTATCTGAAAGGCTGATAAACGCCGGAAAAATGACTAAGTCCAAAAAAAATTTTTTTTCAACTTTTTTCAATTTTACCCCCGTGGGATATATATTCTACCCACACACATTTGGAACTCCCCTGGGGTACCCTCACACATATTATTCCCTCATTTAGTGGATATTTTCACAAAAAAGTGAAATTTTAAAAAATCCAGAAAATTGGCTGAAAACGACTAAATATCAAGGACTCATTGGGCGAATCACTCTGGAACTGAAATCGGAACGCTCACTGACATTTCCCCTATCTGAAAGTCTGATAAACGCCGGAAAAATGACTAAGTCCAAAAAAAAATTTTTTTTTAACTTTTTTCAATTTTACGCCCGTGGCATATATATTCTACCCACACACATTTGGAACTCTCCTGGGGTACCCTCACAAATATTATTCCCTCATTTAGTGGATATTTTCATAAAAAAGTGAAATTTTTAAAAATCCAGAAAATTGGCTGAAAACGACTAAATATAAAGGACTCATTGGGCGAATCGCTCTGGAACTGAAATCGGAACGCTCACTGACATTTCCCCTATCTGAAAGTCTGATAAACGCCGGAAAAATGACTAAGTCCAAAAAAAAATTTTTTTTAAACTTTTTTCAATTTTACGCCCGTGGCATATATATTCTACCCACACACATTTGGAACTCTCCTGGGGTACCCTCACACATATTATTCCCTCATTTAGTGGATATTTTCACAAAAAAGTGAAATTTTTAAAAATCCAGAAAATTGGCTGAAAACGACTAAATATCAAGGACTCATTGGGCGAATCGCTCTGGAACTGAAATCGCAACGCTCACTGACATTTCCCCTATCTGAAAGGCTGATAAACGCCGGAAAAATGACTAAGTCCAAAAAAAAATTTTTTTCAACTTTTTTCAATTTTACCCCCGTGGGATATATATTCTACCCAAACACATTTGGAACTCCCCTGGGGTACCCTCACACATATTATTCCCTCATTTAGTGGATATTTTCACAAAAAAGTGAAATTTTCAAAAATCCAGAAAATTGGCTGAAAACGACTAAATATCACGGACTCATTGGGCGAATCGCTCTGGAACTGAAATCGGAATGTTCACTGACATTTGCCGTATCTGAAAGTCTGATAAACGCGCGGAAAAATGACTAAGTCCAAAAAAAAATTTTTTTCAACTTTTTTCAATTTTACCCCCGTGGGATATATATTCTACCCACACACATTTGGAACTCCCCTGGGGTACCCTCACACATATTATTCCCTCATTTAGTGGATATTTTCACAAAAAAGTGACATTTTCAAAAATCCAGAAAATTGGCTGAAAACGACTAAATATCAAGGACTCATTGGGCGAATCGCTCTGGAACTGAAATCGGAATGCTCACTGACATTTCCCCTATCTGAAAGTCTGATAAACGCTGGAAAAATCACTAAGTCCAAAAAAAAATTGTTTTCAACTTTTTTCAATTTTACGCCCGTGGCATATATATTCTACCCACACACATTTGGAACTCTCCTGGGGTACCCTCACACATATTATTCCCTCATTTAGTGGATATTTTCACAAAAAAGTGAAATTTTAAAAAATCCAGAAAATTGGCTGAAAACGACTAAATATCAAGGACTCATTGGGCGAATCACTCTGGAACTGAAATCGGAACGCTCACTGACATTTCCCCTATCTGAAAGTCTGATAAACGCCGGAAAAATGACTAAGTCCAAAAAAAAATTTTTTTAAAACTTTTTTCAATTTTACGCCCGTGGCATATATATTCTACCCACACACATTTGGAACTCTCCTGGGGTACCCTCACACATATTATTCCCTCATTTAGTGGATATTTTCACAAAAAAGTGACATTTTCAAAAATCCAGAAAATTGGCTGAAAACGACTAAATATCAAGGACTCATTGGGCGAATCGCTCTGGAACTGAAATCGGAACGCTCACTGACATTTGCCCTATCTGAAAGTCTGATAAACGCCGGAAAAATGACTAAGTCGAAAAAAAAAGTTTTTTCAACTTTTTTCAATTTTACCCCCGTGGGATATATATTCTACCCATACACATTTGGAACTCTCCTGGGGAACTCTCACACATATTATTCCCTCATTTAGTGGATATTTTCACAAAAAAGTGAAATTTTCAAAATTCCAGAAAATTGGCTGAAAACGACTAAATATCAAGGACTCATTAGGCGAATCGCTCTGGAACTGAAATCGGAATGATCACTGACCTATCTGAAAGTCTGATAAACGCCGGAAAAATGACTAAGTCCAAAAAAAAAAAATTTTTAAACTTTTTTCAATTTTACGCCCGTGGTATATATATTCTACCCACACACATTTGGAACTCTCCTGGGGTACCCTCACACATATTATTCCCTCATTTAGTGGATATTTTCACAAAAAAGTGAAATTTTTAAAAATCCAGAAAATTGGCTGAAAACGACTAAACATCAAGGACTCATTGGGCGATTCGCTCTGGAACTGAAATCAGAACGCTCACTGACATTTCCCCTATCTGAAAGTCTGATAAACGCCGGAAAATTGACTAAGTCCAAAAAAAAATTTTTTTAAACTTTTTTCAATCTTACACCCGTGGGATATATATTCTGCCCACACACATTTGGAACTCTCCAGGGGAACCCTCACACATATTATTCCCTCATTTAGAGGATATTTTCACAAAAAAGTGAAATTTTCAAAAATCCAGAAAATTGGCTGAAAACGACTAAATATCAAAGACTCATTGGGCGAATAGCTCTGGAACTGAAATCGGAACGCTCACTGACATTTGCCCTATCTGAAAGTCTGATAAACGCCGGAAAAATGACTAAGTCGAAAAAAAAAATTTTTTCAACTTTTTTCAATTTTACCCCCGTGGGATATATATTCTACCCACACACATTTGGAACTCTCCTGGGGAACACTCACACATATTATTCCCTCATTTAGTGGATATTTTCACAAAAAAGTGAAATTTTCAAAAATCCAGAAAATTGGCTGAAAACGACTAAATATCAAGGACTCATTGGGCGAATCGCTCTGGAACTGAAATCGGAATGATCACTTACATTTGCCCTATCTGAAAGTCTGATAAACGCCGGAAAAATGACTAAGTCCAAAAAAAAAAATTTTTTAAACTTTTTTCAATTTTACCCCGTGGGATAAATATTCTACCCACAGACATTTGGAACTCTCCTGGGGTACCGTCACACATATTATTCCCTCATTTAGTGGATATTTTCACAAAAAAGTGAAATTTTCAAAAATCCAGAAAATTGGCTGAAAACGACTAAATATCAAGGACTCATTGGGCGAATCGCTCTGGAACTGAAATCGGAACGCTCACTGACATTTCCCCTATCTGAAAGTCTGATAAACGCCGGAAAAATGACTAAGTCCAAAAAAAAAAATTTTTTTAAACTTTTTTCAATTTTACGCCCGTGGCATATATATTCTACCCACACACATTTGGAACTCTCCTGGGGTACCCTCACACATATTATTCCCTCATTTAGTGGATATTTTCACAAAAAAGTGAAATTTTTAAAAATCCAGAAAATTGGCTGAAAACGACTAAATATCAAGGACTCATTGGGCGTATCGCTCTGGAACTGAAATCGCAATGCTCACTGACATTTGACCTATCTGAAAGTCTGATAAACGGCGGAAAAATGACTAAGTCGAAAAAAAATTTTTTTTCAACTTTTTTCAATCTTACCCGCGTGGGATATATATTCTGCCCACACACATTTGGAACTCTCCGGTGGAACCCTCACACATATTATTCCCTCATTTAGTGGATATTTTCACAAATAAGTGAAATTTTCAAAAATCCAGAAAATTGGCTGAAAACGACTAAATATCAAGGACTCTTTGGGCGAATCGCTCTGGAACTGAAATCGGAACGCTCACTGACATTTGCCCTATCTGAAAGTCTGATAAACGCCGGAAAATTGACTAAGTCCAAAAAAAAATTTTTTTAAACTTTTTTCAATTTTACCCCCGTGGGATATATATTCTACCCATACACATTTGGAACTCTCCAGGGGAACCCTCACACATATTATTCCCTCATTTAGTGGATATTTTCACAAAAAAGTGAAATTTTCAAAAATCCAGAAAATTGGCTGAAAACGACTAAATATAAAGGACTCATTGGGCGAATAGCTCTGGAACTGAAATCGGAACGCTCACTGACATTTCCCCATCTGAAAGTCTGATAAACGCCGGAAAAATGACTAAGTCCAAAAAAAATTTTTTTTCAACTTTTTTCAATTTTACCCCCGTGGGATATATATTCTACCCACACACATTAGGAACTCTCCTGGGGTACCCTCACACATATTATTCCCTCATTTAGTGGATATTTTCACAAAAAAGTGAAATTTTCAAAATTCCAGAAAATTGGCTGAAAACGACTAAATATCAAGGACTCATTAGGCGAATCGCTCTGGAACTGAAATCGGAATGATCACTGACCTATCTGAAAGTCTGATAAACGCCGGAAAAATGACTAAGTCCAAAAAAAAATAATTTTTAAACTTTTTTCAATTTTACGCCCGTGGTATATATATTCTACCCACACACATTTGGAACTCTCCTGGGGTACCCTCACACATATTATTCCCTCATTTAGTGGATATTTTCACAAAAAAGTGAAATTTTTAAAAATCCAGAAAATTGGCTGAAAACGACTAAACATCAAGGACTCATTGGGCGATTCGCTCTGGAACTGAAATCAGAACGCTCACTGACATTTCCCCTATCTGAAAGTCTGATAAACGCCGGAAAATTGACTAAGTCCAAAAAAAAATTTTTTTAAACTTTTTTCAATCTTACACCCGTGGGATATATATTCTGCCCACACACATTTGGAACTCTCCAGGGGAACCCTCACACATATTATTCCCTCATTTAGAGGATATTTTCACAAAAAAGTGAAATTTTCAAAAATCCAGAAAATTGGCTGAAAACGACTAAATATCAAAGACTCATTGGGCGAATAGCTCTGGAACTGAAATCGGAACGCTCACTGACATTTGCCCTATCTGAAAGTCTGATAAACGCCGGAAAAATGACTAAGTCGAAAAAAAAAATTTTTTCAACTTTTTTCAATTTTACCCCCGTGGGATATATATTCTACCCACACACATTTGGAACTCTCCTGGGGAACACTCACACATATTATTCCCTCATTTAGTGGATATTTTCACAAAAAATTGACATTTTCAAAAATCCAGAAAATTGGCTGAAAACGACTAAATATCAAGGACTCATTGGGCGAATCGCTCTGGAACTGAAATCGGAATGATCACTTACATTTGCCCTATCTGAAAGTCTGATAAACGCCGGAAAAATGACTAAGTCCAAAAAAAAAAATTTTTTAAACTTTTTTCAATTTTACCCCGTGGGATAAATATTCTACCCACAGACATTTGGAACTCTCCTGGGGTACCGTCACACATATTATTCCCTCATTTAGTGGATATTTTCACAAAAAAGTGAAATTTTCAAAAATCCAGAAAATTGGCTGAAAACGACTAAATATCAAGGACTCATTGGGCGAATCGCTCTGGAACTGAAATCGGAACGCTCACTGACATTTCCCCTATCTGAAAGTCTGATAAACGCCGGAAAAATGACTAAGTCCAAAAAAAAAAATTTTTTTAAACTTTTTTCAATTTTACGCCCGTGGCATATATATTCTACCCACACACATTTGGAACTCTCCTGGGATACCCTCACACATATTATTCCCTCATTTAGTGGATATTTTCACAAAAAAGTGAAATTTTTAAAAATCCAGAAAATTGGCTGAAAACGACTAAATATCAAGGACTCATTGGGCGTATCGCTCTGGAACTGAAATCGCAACGCTCACTGACATTTGCCCTATCTGAAAGTCTGATAAACGGCGGAAAAATGACTAAGTCGAAAAAAAATTTTTTTTCAACTTTTTTCAATCTTACCCGCGTGGGATATATATTCTGCCCACACACATTTGGAACTCTCCAGGGGAACCCTCACACATATTATTCCCTCATTTAGTGGATATTTTCACAAATAAGTGAAATTTTCAAAAATCCAGAAAATTGGCTGAAAACGACTAAATATCAAGGACTCTTTGGGCGAATCGCTCTGGAACTGAAATCGGAACGCTCACTGACATTTGCCCTATCTGAAAGTCTGATAAACGCCGGAAAATTGACTAAGTCCAAAAAAAAATTTTTTTAAACTTTTTTCAATCTTACACCCGTGGGATATATATTCTGCCCACACACATTTGGAACTCTCCAGGGGAACCCTCACACATATTATTCCCTCATTTAGTGGATATTTTCACAAAAAAGTGAAATTTTCAAAAATCCAGAAAATTGGCTGAAAATGACTAAATATCAAAGACTCATTGGGCGAATAGCTCTGGAACTGAAATCGGAATGCTCACTGACATTTGCCCTATCTGAAAGTCTGATAAACGCCGGAAAAATGACTAAGTCGGAAAAAAAAATTTTTTCAACTTTTTTCAATTTTACCCCCGTGGGATATATATTCTACCCACAAACATTTGGAACTCTCCTGGGGAACACTCACACATATTATTCCCTCATTTAGTGGATATTTTCACAAAAAAGTGACATTTTCAAAAATCCAGAAAATTGGCTGAAAACGACTAAATATCAAGGACTCATTGGGCGAATCGCTCTGGAACTGAAATCGGAATGATCACTGACATTTGCCCTATCTGAAAGTCTGATAAACGCCGGAAAAATGACTAAGTCCAAAAAAAAAAATTTTTTAAACTTTTTTCAATTTTACCCCGTGGGATAAATATTCTACCCACACACATTTGGAACTCTCCTGGGGTACCCTCACACATATTATTCCCTCATTTAGTGGATATTTTCACAAAATAGTGAAATTTTCAAAAATCCAGAAAATTGGCTGAAAACAACTAAATATCAAGGACTCATTGGGCGAATCGCTCTGGAACTGAAATCGGAACGCTCACTGACATTTGCCCTATCTGAAAGTCTGATAAACGCTGGAAAAATCACTAAGTCCAAAAAAAAATTTTTTTCAACTTTTTTCAATTTTACCCCCGTGGGATATATATTCTACCCACACACATTTGGAACTCTCCTGGGGTACCCTCACACATATTATTCCCTCATTTAGTGGATATTTTCACAAAAAAGTGAAATTTTTAAAAATCCAGAAAATTGGCTGAAAACGACTAAACATCAAGGACTCATTGGGCGATTCGCTCTGGAACTGAAATCAGAACGCTCACTGACATTTCCCCTATCTGAAAGTCTGATAAACGCCGGAAAATTGACTAAGTCCAAAAAAAAATTTTTTAAACTTTTTTCAATCTTACACCCGTGGGATATATATTCTGCCCACACACATTTGGAACTCTCCAGGGGAACCCTCACACATATTATTCCCTCATTTAGAGGATATTTTCACAAAAAAGTGAAATTTTCAAAAATCCAGAAAATTGGCTGAAAACGACTAAATATCAAAGACTCATTGGGCGAATAGCTCTGGAACTGAAATCGGAACGCTCACTGACATTTGCCCTATCTGAAAGTCTGATAAACGCCGGAAAAATGACTAAGTCGAAAAAAAAATTTTTTTCAACTTTTTTCAATTTTACCCCCGTGGGATATATATTCTACCCACACACATTTGGAACTCTCCTGGGGTACCCTCACACATATTATTCCCTCATTTAGTGGATATTTTCACAAAAAAGTGACATTTTCAAAAATCCAGAAAATTGGCTGAAAACGACTAAATATCAAGGACTCATTGGGCGAATCGCTCTGGAACTGAAATCGGAACGCTCACTGACATTTGCCCTCTCTGAAAGTCTGATAAACGGTGGAAAAATGACTAAGTCGAAAAAAAAAGTTTTTTCAACTTTTTTCAATTTTACCCCCGTGGGATATATATTCTACCCATACACATTTGGAACTCTCCTGGGGAACTCTCACACATATTATTCCCTCATTTAGTGGATATTTTCACAAAAAAGTGACATTTTCAAAAATCCAGAAAATTGGCTGAAAACGACTAAATATCAAGGACTCATTGGGCGAATCGCTCTGGAACTGAAATCGGAACGCTCACTGACATTTCCCCTATCTGAAAGTCTGATAAACGCCGGAAAAATGACTAAGTCCAAAAAAAAAATTTTTTTAAACTTTTTTCAATTTTACGCCCGTGGCATATATATTCTACCCACACACATTTGGAACTCTCCTGGGGTACCCTCACAAATATTATTCCCTCATTTAGTGGATATTTTCACAAAAAAGTGAAATTTTTAAAAATCCAGAAAATTGGCTGAAAACGACTAAATATAAAGGACTCATTGGGCGAATCGCTCTGGAACTGAAATCGGAACGCTCACTGACATTTCCCCATCTGAAAGTCTGATAAACGCCGGAAAAATGACTAAGTCCAAAAAAAATTTTTTTTCAACTTTTTTCAATTTTACCCCCGTGGGATATATATTCTACCCACACACATTAGGAACTCTCCTGGGGTACCCTCACACATATTATTCCCTCATTTAGTGGATATTTTCACAAAAAAGTGAAATTTTCAAAATTCCAGAAAATTGGCTGAAAACGACTAAATATCAAGGACTCATTAGGCGAATCGCTCTGGAACTGAAATCGGAATTATCACTGACCTATCTGAAAGTCTGATAAACGCCGGAAAAATGACTAAGTCGGAAAAAAAAATTTTTTCAACTTTTTTCAATTTTACCCCCGTGGGATATATATTCTACCCACACACATTTGGAACTCTCCTGGGGAACACTCACACATATTATTCCCTCATTTAGTGGATATTTTCACAAAAAAGTGACATTTTCAAAAATCCAGAAAATTGGCTGAAAACGACTAAATATCAAGGACTCATTGGGCGAATCGCTCTGGAACTGAAATCGGAATGATCACTGACATTTGCCCTATCTGAAAGTCTGATAAACGCCGGAAAAATGACTAAGTCCAAAAAAAAATTTTTTTCAACTTTTTTCAATTTTACCCCCGTGGGATATATATTCTACCCACACACATTTGGAACTCTCCTGGGGTACCCTCACACATATTATTCTCTCATTTAGTGGATATTTTCACAAAAAAGTGAAATTTTCAAAAATCCAGAAAATTGGCTGAAAACGACTAAATATCAAGGACTCATTGGGCGAATCGCTCTGGAACTGAAATCAGAATGATCACTTACATTTGCCCTATCTGAAAGTCTGATAAACGCCGGAAAAATGACTAAGTCCAAAAAAAAAAAATTTTTTAAACTTTTTTCAATTTTACCCCGTGGGATAAATATTCTACCCACACACATTTTTTTAACTCTCCTGGGGTACCGTCACACATATTATTCCCTCATTTAGTGGATATTTTCACAAAAAAGTGAAATTTTCAAAAATCCAGAAAATTGGCTGAAAACGACTAAATATCAAGGACTCATTGGGCGAATCACTCTGGAACTGAAATCGGAACGCTCACTGACATTTCCCCTATCTGAAAGTCTAATAAACGCCGGAAAAATGACTAAGTCCAAAAAAAAAAATTTTTTTAAACTTTTTTCAATTTTACGCCCGTGGCATATATATTCTACCCACACACATTTGGAACTCTCCTGGGGTACCCTCACACATATTCTTCCCTCATTTAGTGGATATTTTCACAAAAAAGTGAAATTTTTAAAAATCCAGAAAATTGGCTGAAAACGACTAAATATCAAGGACTCATTGGGCGTATCGCTCTGGAACTGAAATCGCAACGCTCACTGACATTTGCCCTATCTGAAAGTCTGATAAACGGCGGAAAAATGACTAAGTCGAAAAAAAAATTTTTTTCAACTTTTTTCAATTTTACCCCCGTGGGATATATATTCTACCCACACACATTTGGAACTCCCCTGGGGTACCCTCACACATATTATTCCCTCATTTAGTGGATATTTTCACAAAAAAGTGAAATTTTCAAAAATCCAGAAAATTGGCTGAAAACGACTAAATATCAAGGACTCATTGGTCGAATCGCTCTGGAACTGAAATCGGAACGCTCACTGACATTTGCCCTATCTGAAAGTCTGATAAACGCCGGAAAAATGACTAAGTCCAAAAAAAAATTTTTTTCAACTTTTTTCAATTTTACCCCCGTGGGATATATATTCTACCCACACACATTTGGAACTCTCCTGGGGTACCCTCACACATATTATTCCCTCATTTAGTGGATATTTTCACAAAATAGTGAAATTTTCAAAAATCCAGAAAATTGGCTGAAAACGACTAAATATCAAGGACTCATTGGGCGAATCGCTCTGGAACTGAAATCGGAACGCTCACTGACATTTGCCCTATCTGAAAGTCTGATAAACGCTGGAAAAATCACTAAGTCCAAAAAAAAATTTTTTTAAACTTTTTTCAATCTTACACCCGTGGGATATATATTCTGCCCACACACATTTGGAACTCTCCAGGGGAACCCTCACACATATTATTCCCTCATTTAGAGGATATTTTCACAAAAAAGTGAAATTTTCAAAAATCCAGAAAATTGGCTGAAAACGACTAAATATCAAAGACTCATTGGGCGAATAGCTCTGGAAATGAAATCAGAACGCTCACTGACATTTGCCCTATCTGAAAGTCTGATAAACGCCGGAAAAATGACTAAGTCGAAAAAAAAAAAATTTTTCAACTTTTTTCAATTTTACCCCCGTGGGATATATATTCTACCCACACACATTTGGAACTCTCCTGGGGAACACTCACACATATTATTCCCTCATTTAGTGGATATTTTCACAAAAAAGTGACATTTTCAAAAATCCAGAAAATTGGCTGAAAACGACTAAATATCAAGGACTCATTGGGCGAATCGCTCTGGAACTGAAATCGGAATGATCACTTACATTTGCCCTATCTGAAAGTCTGATAAACGCCGGAAAAATGACTAAGTCCAAAAAAAAAAATTTTTTAAACTTTTTTCAATTTTACCCCGTGGGATAAATACTCTACCCACACACATTTGGAACTCTCCTGGGGTACCCTCACACATATTATTCCCTCATTTAGTGGATATTTTCACAAAAAAGTGAAATTTTTAAAAATCCAGAAAATTGGCTGAAAACGACTAAATATCAAGGACTCATTGGGCGTATCGCTCTGGAACTGAAATCGCAACGCTCACTGACATTTGCCCTATCTGAAAGTCTGATAAACGGCGGAAAAATGACTAAGTCGAAAAAAAAATTTTTTTCAACTTTTTTCAATTTTACCCCCGTGGGATATATATTCTACCCACACACATTTGGAACTCCCCTGGGGTACCCTCACACATATTATTCCCTCATTTCGTGGATATTTTCACAAAAAAGTGAAATTTTTAAAAATCCAGAAAATTGGCTGAAAACGACTAAATATCAAGGACTCATTGGGTGAATCACTCTGGAACTGAAATCGGAACGCTCACTGACATTCGCAATATCTGAAAGTCTGATAAACGCCGGAAAAATGACTAAGTCCAAAAAAAAATGTTTTTAAACTTTTTTCAATCTTACCCGCGTGGGATATATATTCTGCCCACACACATTTGGAACTCTCCAGGGGAACCCTCACACATATTATTCCCTCATTTAGTGGATATTTTCACAAAAAAGTGAAATTTTCAAAAATCCAGAAAATTGGCCGAAAACGACTAAATATCAAGGACTCATTGGTCGAATCGCTCTGGAACTGAAATCGGAACGCTCACTGACATTTGCCCTATCTGAAAGTCTGATAAACGCCGGAAAAATGACTAAGTCCAAAAAAAATTTTTTTTCAACTTTTTTCAATCTTACCCCCGTGGGATATATATTCTGCCCACACACATTTGGAACTCTCCAGGGGAACCCTCACACATATTATTCCCTCATTTCGTGGATATTTTCACAAAAAAGTGAAATTTTCAAAAATCCAGAAAATTGGCTGAAAACCACTAAATATCAAAGACTCATTGGGCGAATCGCTCTTGAACTGAAATCGGAATGGTCACTGACATTTGCCCTATCTGAAAGTCTGTTAAACGCGCGGAAAAATGACTAAGTCCAAAAAAAAAAAATTTTCAACTTTTTTCAATTTTACCCCCGTGGGATATATATTCTACCCACACACATTTGGAACTCCCCTGGGGTACCCTCACACATATTATTCCCTCATTTAGTGGATATTTTCACAAAAAAGTGAAATTTTCAAAAATCCAGAAAATTGGCTGAAAACGACTAAATATCAAGGACTCATTGGGCGAATCGCTCTGGAACTGAAATCGGAACGCTCACTGACATTTGCCCTATCTGAAAGTCTGATAAACGCCGGAAAAATGACTAAGTCCAAAAAAAAATAGTTTTCAACTTTTTTCAATTTTACCCCGTGGGATATATATTCTACCCACACACATTTGGAACTCTCCTGGGGTACCCTCACACATATTATTCCCTCATTTAGTGGATATTTTCACAAAAAAGTGAAATTTTTAAAAATCCAGAAAATTGGCTGAAAACGACTAAATATCAAGGACTCATTGGGCGAATCGCTCTGGAACTGAAATTGGAACGCTCACTGACATTTGCCCTATCTGAAAGTCTGATAAACGCCGGAAAAATGACTAAGTCCAAAAAAAAATAGTTTTCAACTTTTTTCAATTTTACCCCGTGGGATATATATTCTACCCACACACATTTGGAACTCTCCTGGGGTACCGTCACACATATTATTCCCTCATTTAGTGGATATTTTCACAAAAAAGTGAAATTTTCAAAAATCCAGAAAATTGGCTGAAAACGACTAAATATCAAGGACTCATTGGTCGAATCGCTCTGGAACTGAAATCGGAACGCTCACTGACATTTGCCCTATCTGAAAGTCTGATAAACGCCGGAAAAATGACTAAGTCCAAAAAAAATTTTTTTTCAACTTTTTTCAATTTTACCCCCGTGGGATATATATTCTACCCACACACATTTGGAACTCTCCTGGGGTACCGTCACACATATTATTCCCTCATTTAGTGGATATTTTCACAAAAAAGTGAAATTTTCAAAAATCCAGAAAATTGGCTGAAAACGACTAAATATCAAGGACTCATTGGGCGAATCGCTCTGGAACTGAAATCGGAACGCTCACTGACATTTGCCCTATCTGAAAGTCTGATAAACGCCGGAAAAATGACTAAGTCCAAAAAAAAAATTTTTTCAACTTTTTTCAATTTTACCCCCGTGGGATATATATTCTACCCATACACATTTGGAACTCTCCTGGGGAACTCTCACACATATTATTCCCTCATTTAGTGGATATTTTCACAAAAAAGTGACATTTTCAAAAATCCAGAAAATTGGCTGAAAACGACTAAATATCAAGGACTCATTGGGCGAATCGCTATGAAACTGAAATCGGAACGCTCACTGACATTTCCCCTATCTGAAAGTCTGATAAACGCCGGAAAAATGACTAAGTCCAAAAAAAAATAGTTTTCAACTTTTTTCAATTTTACCCCGTGGGATATATATTCTACCCACACACATTTGGAACTCTCCTGGGGTACCCTCACACATATTATTCTCTCATTTAGTGGATATTTTCACAAAAAAGTGAAATTTTCAAAAATCCAGAAAATTGGCTGAAAACGACTAAATATCAAAGACTCATTGGGCGAATCGCTCTTGAACTGAAATCGGAATGCTCACTGACATTTGCCCTATCTGAAAGTCTGATAAACGCCGGAAAAATCACTAAGTCCAAAAAAAAATTTTTTTAAACTTTTTTCAATTTTACCCCGTGGGATATATATTCTAACCACACACATTTGGAACTCTCCTGGGGTACCCTCACACATATTATTCCCTCATTTAGTGGATATTTTCACAAAAAAGTGAAATTTTTAAAAATCCAGAAAATTGGCTGAAAACGACTAAATATCAAGGACTCATTGGGCGAATTGCTCTGAAACTGAAATCGGAACGCTCACTGACATTTCCCCTATCTGAAAGGCTGATAAACGCCGGAAAAATGACTAAGTCCCAAAAAAATTTTTTTTAAACTTTTTTCAATTTTACCCCCGTGGGATATATATTCTACCCACACACATTTGGAACTACCCTGGGGTACCCTCACACATATTATTCCCTCATTTAGTGGATCTTTTCACAAAAAAGTGAAATTTTCAAAAATCCAGAAAATTGGCTGAAAACGACTAAATATCAAGGACTCATTGGTCGAATCGCTCTGGAACTGAAATCGGAATGCTCACTGACATTTGCCCTATCTGAAAGTCTGATAAACGCCGGAAAAATGACTAAGTCCAAAAAAAATTTTTTTTCAACTTTTTTCAATTTTACCCCCGTGGGATATATATTCTACCCACACACATTTGGAACTCTCCTGGAGTACCCTCACACATATTATTCTCTCATTTAGTGGATATTTTCACAAAAAAGTGAAATTTTCAAAAATCCAGAAAATTGGCTGAAAACGACTAAATATCAAGGACTCATTGGTCGAATCGCTCTGGAACTGAAATCGGAACGCTCACTGACATTTGCCCTATCTGAAAGTCTGAAAAACGCCGGAAAAATGACTAAGTCCAAAAAAAAATTTTTTTCAACTTTTTTCAATCTTACCCCCGTGGGATATATATTCTGCCCACACACATTTGGAACTCTCCAGGGGAACCCTCACACATATTATTCCCTCATTTTGTGGATATTTTCACAAAAAAGTGAAATTTTCAAAAATCCAGAAAATTGGCTGAAAACCACTAAATATCAAAGACTCATTGGGCGAATCGCTCTTGAACTGAAATCGGAATGCTCACTGACATTTGCCCTATCTGAAAGTCTGATAAACGCCGGAAAAATCACTAAGTCCAAAAAAAAATTTTTTTAAACTTTTTTCAATTTTACCCCGTGGGATATATATTCTAACCACACACATTTGGAACTCTCCTGGGGTACCCTCACACATATTATTCCCTCATTTAGTGGATATTTTCACAAAAAAGTGAAATTTTTAAAAATCCAGAAAATTGGCTGAAAACGACTAAATATCAAGGACTCATTGGGCGAATCGCTCTGAAACTGAAATCGGAACGCTCACTGACACTTCCCCTATCTGAAAGGCTGATAAACGCCGGAAAAATGACTAAGTCCAAAAAAAATTTTTTTTAAACTTTTTTCAATTTTACCCCCGTGGGATATATATTCTGCCCACACACATTTGGAACTCCCCTGGGGTACCCTCACACATATTATTCCCTCATTTTGTGGATATTTTCACAAAAAATTGAAATTTTCAAAAATCCAGAAAATTGGCTGAAAACCACTCAATATCAAAGACTCATTGGACGAATCGCTCTTGAACTGAAATCGGAACGCTCACTGACATTTGCCCTATCTGAAAGTCTGATAAACGCGCGGAAAAATGACTAAGTCCAAAAAAAAAAATTTTCAACTTTTTTCAATTTTACCCCGTGGGATATATATTCTACCCACACACATTTGGAACTCTCCTGGGGAACTCTCACACATATTATTCCCTCATTTAGTGGATATTTTCACAAAAAAGTGACATTTTCAAAAATCCAGAAAATTGGCTGAAAACGACTAAATATCAAGGACTCATTGGGCGAATCGCTCTGAAACTGAAATCGGAACGCGCACTGACATTTCTCCTATCTGAAAGTCTGATAAACGCCGGAAAAATGACTAAGTCCAAAAAAAAAATTTTTTTAAACCTTTTTTTAATTTTACGCCCGTGGCATATATATTCTACCCACACAGATTTGGAACTCTCCTGGGGTACCCTCACAAATATTATTCCCTCATTTAGTGGATATTTTCACAAAAAAGTGAAATTTTTAAAAATCCAGAAAATTGGCTGAAAACGACTAAATATAAAGGACTCATTGCGCGAATCGCTCTGGAACTGAAATCGGAACACTCACTGACATTTCCCCTATCTGAAAGTCTGATAAACGTCGGAAAAATGACTAAGTCCAAAAAAAAATTTTTTTAAACTTTTTTTACCCGCGTGGGATATATATTCTGCCCACACACATTTGGAACTCTCCAGGGGAACCCTCACACATATTATTCCCTCATTTAGTGGATATTTTCACAAAAAAGTGAAATTTTCAAAAATCCAGAAAATTGGCTGAAAACCACTAAATATCAAAGACTCATTGGGTGAATCGCTCTTGAACTGAAATCGGAATGCTCACTGACATTTGACCTATCTGAAAGTCTGATAAACGCCGGAAAAATCACTAAGTCCAAAAAAAATTTTTTTTCAACTTTTTTCAATTTTACCCCCGTGGGATATATATTCTACCCACACACATTTGGAACTACCCTGGGGTACCCTCACACATATTATTCCCTCATTTAGTGGATATTTTCACAAAAAAGTGAAATTTTCAAAAATCCAGAAAATTGGCTGAAAACGACTAAATATCAAGGACTCATTGGTCGAATCGCTCTGGAACTGAAATCGGAACGCTCACTGACATTTGCCCTATCTGAAAGGCTGATAAACGCCGGAAAAATGACTAAGTCCAAAAAAAAATTTTTTTCAACTTTTTTCAATTTTACCCCCGTGGGATATATATTCTACCCACACACATTTGGAACTCTCCTGGGGTACCGTCACACATATTATTCCCTCATTTAGTGGATATTTTCACAAAAAAGTGAAATTTTCAAAAAACCAGAAAATTGGCTGAAAACGACTAAATATCAAGGACTCATTGGGCGAATCGCTCTGGAACTGAAATTGGAATGCTCACTGACATTTGCCCTATCTGAAAGTCTGATAAACGCCGGAAAAATGACTAAGTCCAAAAAAAAATAGTTTTCAACTTTTTTCAATTTTACCCCGTGGGATATATATTCTACCCACACACATTTGGAACTCTCCTGGGGTACCCTCACACATATTATTCTCTCATTTAGTGGATATTTTCACAAAAAAGTGAAATTTTCAAAAATCCAGAAAATTGGCTGAAAACCACTAAATATCAAAGACTCATTGGGCGAATCGCTCTTGAACTGAAATCGGAATGCTCACTGACATTTGCCCTATCTGAAAGTCTGTTAAACGCGCGGAAAAATGACTAAGTCCAAAAAAAAAAATTTTCAACTTTTTTCAATTTTAACCCCGTGGGATATATATTCTACCCACACACATTTGGAACTCTCCTGGGGTACCGTCACACATATTATTCCCTCATTTAGTGGATATTTTCACAAAAAAGTGAAATTTTCAAAAATCCAGAAAATTGGCTGAAAACGACTAAATATCAAGGACTCATTGGGCGAATCGCTCTGGAACTGAAATCGGAACGCTCACTGACATTTGCCCTATCTGAAAGTCTGATAAACGCCGGAAAAATGACTAAGTCGAAAAAAAAAATTTTTTCAACTTTTTTCAATTTTACCCCCGTGGGATATATATTCTACCCACACACATTTGGAACTCTCCTGGGGAACTCTCACACATATTATTCCCTCATTTAGTGGATATTTTCACAAAAAAGTGACATTTTCAAAAATCCAGAAAATTGGCTGAAAACGACTAAATATCAAGGACTCATTGGGCGAATCGCTCTGGAACTGAAATTGGAACGCTCACTGACATTTGCCCTATCTGAAAGTCTGATAAACGCCGTAAAAATGACTAAGTCCAAAAAAAATTTTTTTTCAACTTTTTTCAATTTTACCCCCGTGGGATATATATTCTACCCACACACATTTGGAACTCTCCTGGGGTACCCTCACACATATTATTCCCTCATTTAGTGGATATTTTCACAAAAAAGTGAAATTTTCAAAAATCCAGAAAATTGGCTTAAAACGAGTAAATATCAAGGAATCATTGGGCGAATCACTCTGGAACTGAAATCGGAACGCTCACTGACATTTGCAATATCTGAAAGTCTGATAAACGCCGGAAAAATGACTAAGTCCAAAAAAAAATTTTTTTAAACTTTTTTCAATCTTACCCGCGTGGGATATATATTCTGCCCACACACATTTGGAACTCTCCAGGGGAACCCTCACACATATTATTCCCTCATTTAGGGGATATTTTCACAAAAAAGTGAAATTTTCAAAAATCCAGAAAATTGGCTGAAAACCACTAAATATCAAAGACTCATTGGGCGAATCGCTCTTGAACTGAAATCGGAATGCTCACTGACATTTCCCCTATCTGAAAGTCTGATAAACGCCGGAAAAATGACTAAGTCCAAAAAAAAATAGTTTTCAACTTTTTTCAATTTTACCCCCGTGGGATATATATTCTACCCACACACATTTGGAACTCTCCTGGGGTACCGTCACACATATTATTCCCTCATTTAGTGGATATTTTCACAAAAAAGTGAAATTTTCAAAAATCCAGAAAATTGGCTGAAAACGACTAAATATCAAGGACTCATTGGGCGAATCGCTCTGGAACTGAAATTGGAACGCTCACTGACATTTGCCCTATCTGAAAGTCTGATAAACGCCGGAAAAATGACTAAGTCCAAAAAAAAATAGTTTTCAACTTTTTTCAATTTTACCCCGTGGGATATATATTCTACCCACACACATTTGGAACTCTCCTGGGGTACCGTCACACATATTATTCCCTCATTTAGTGGATATTTTCACAAAAAAGTGAAATTTTCAAAAATCCAGAAAATTGGCTGAAAACGACTAAATATCAAGGACTCATTGGGCGAATCGCTCTGAAACTGAAATTGGAACGCTCACTGACATTTGCCCTATCTGAAAGTCTGATAAACGCCGGAAAAATGACTAAGTCCAAAAAAAAATAGTTTTCAACTTTTTTCAATTTTACCCCGTGGGATAAATATTCTACCCACACACATTTGGAACTCTCCTGGAGTACCCTCACACATATTATTCTCTCATTTAGTGGATATTTTCACAAAAAAGTGAAATTTTCAAAAATCCAGAAAATTGGCTGAAAACGACTAAATATCAAGGACTCATTGGTCGAATCGCTCTGGAACTGAAATCGGAACGCTCACTGACATTTGCCCTATCTGAAAGTCTGATAAACGCCGGAAAAATGACTAAGTCCAAAAAAAAATTTTTTTCAACTTTTTTCAATCTTACCCCCGTGGGATATATATTCTGCCCACACACATTTGGAACTCTCCAGGGGAACCCTCACACATATTATTCCCTCATTTTGTGGATATTTTCACAAAAAAGTGAAATTTTCAAAAATCCAGAAAATTGGCTGAAAACCACTAAATATCAAAGACTCATTGGGCGAATCGCTCTTGAACTGAAATCGGAATGCTCACTGACATTTGCCCTATCTGAAAGTCTGATAAACGCCGGAAAAATGACTAAGTCCAAAAAAAATTTTTTTTAAACTTTTTTCAATTTTACCCCCGTGGGATATATATTCTACCCACACACATTTGGAACTACCCTGGGGTACCCTCACACATATTATTCCCTCATTTAGTGGATATTTTCACAAAAAAGTGAAATTTTCAAAAATCCAGAAAATTGGCTGAAAACGACTAAATATCAAGGACTCATTGGTCGAATCGCTCTGGAACTGAAATCGGAACGCTCACTGACTTTTGCCCTATCTGAAAGTCTGATAAACGCCGGAAAAATGACTAAGTCCAAAAAAAATTTTTTTTCAACTTTTTTCAATTTTACCCCCGTGGGATGTATATTCTAACCACACACATTTGGAACTCTCCTGGGGTACCGTCACACATATTATTCCCTCATTTAGTGGATATTTTCACAAAAAAGTGAAATTTTCAAAAATCCAGAAAATTGGCTGAAAACGACTAAATATCAAGGACTCATTGGGCGAATCGCTCTGGAACTGAAATTGGAACGCTCACTGACATTTGCCCTATCTGAAAGTCTGATAAACGCCGGAAAAATGACTAAGTCCAAAAAAAAATAGTTTTCAACTTTTTTCAATTTTACCCCGTGGGATATATATTCTACCCACACACATTTGGAACTCTCCTGGAGTACCCTCACACATATTATTCTCTCATTTAGTGGATATTTTCACAAAAAAGTGAAATTTTCAAAAATCCAGAAAATTGGCTGAAAACCACTAAATATCAAAGACTCATTGGGCGAATCGCTCTTGAACTGAAATCGGAATGCTCACTGACATTTGCCCTATCTGAAAGTCTGATAAACGCCGGAAAAATCACTAAGTCCAAAAAAAAATTTTTTTAAACTTTTTTCAATTTTACCCCGTGGGATATATATTCTAACCACACACATTTGGAACTCTCCTGGGGTACCCTCACACATATTATTCCCTCATTTAGTGGATATTTTCACAAAAAAGTGAAATTTTTAAAAATCCAGAAAATTGGCTGAAAACGACTAAATATCAAGGACTCATTGGGCGAATCGCTCTGAAACTGAAATCGGAACGCTCACTGACATTTCCCCTATCTGAAAGGCTGATAAACGCCGGAAAAATGACTAAGTCCAAAAAAAATTTTTTTTAAACTTTTTTCAATTTTACCCCCGTGGGATATATATTCTACCCACACACATTTGGAACTACCCTGGGGTACCCTCACACATATTATTCCCTCATTTAGTGGATATTTTCACAAAAAAGTGAAATTTTCAAAAATCCAGAAAATTGGCTGAAAACGACTAAATATCAAGGACTCATTGGTCGAATCGCTCTGGAACTGAAATCGGAACGCTCACTGACATTTGCCCTATCTGAAAGTCTGATAAACGCCGGAAAAATGACTAAGTCCAAAAAAAATTTTTTTTCAACTTTTTTCAATTTTACCCCCGTGGGATATATATTCTACCCACACACATTTGGAACTCTCATGGGGTACCGTCACACATATTATTCCCTCATTTAGTGGATATTTTCACAAAAAAGTGAAATTTTCAAAAATCCAGAAAATTGGCTGAAAACGACTAAATATCAAGGACTCATTGGGCGAATCGCTCTGGAACTGAAATCGGAACGCTCACTGACATTTGCCCTATCTGAAAGTCTGATAAACGCCGGAAAAATGACTAAGTCCAAAAAAAAATAGTTTTCAACTTTTTTCAATTTTACCCCGTGGGATATATATTCTACCCACACACATTTGGAACTCTCCTGGGGTACCCTCACACATATTATTCTCTCATTTAGTGGATATTTTCACAAAAAAGTGAAATTTTCAAAAATCCAGAAAATTAGCTGAAAACCACTAAATATCAAAGACTCATTGGGCGAATCGCTCTTGAACTGAAATCGGAATGCTCACTGACATTTGCCCTTTCTGAAAGTCTGTTAAACGCGCGGAAAAATGACTAAGTCCAAAAAAAAAAATTTTCAACTTTTTTCAATTTTAACCCCGTGGGATATATATTCTACCCACACACATTTGGAACTCTCCTGGGGTACCGTCACACATATTATTCCCTCATTTAGTGGATATTTTCACAAAAAAGTGAAATTTTCAAAAATCCAGAAAATTGGCTGAAAACGACTAAATATCAAGGACTCATTGGGCGAATCGCTCTGGAACTGAAATCGGAACGCTCACTGACATTTGCCCTATCTGAAAGTCTGATAAACGCCGGAAAAATGACTAAGTCGAAAAAAAAAATTTTTTCAACTTTTTTCAATTTTACCCCCGTGGGATATATATTCTACCCACACACATTTGGAACTCTCCTGGGGAACTCTCACACATATTATTCCCTCATTTAGTGGATATTTTCACAAAAAAGTGACATTTTCAAAAATCCAGAAAATTGGCTGAAAACGACTAAATATCAAGGACTCATTGGGCGAATCGCTCTGGAACTGAAATTGGAACGCTCACTGACATTTGCCCTATCTGAAAGTCTGATAAACGCCGTAAAAATGACTAAGTCCAAAAAAAATTTTTTTTCAACTTTTTTCAATTTTACCCCCGTGGGATATATATTCTACCCACACACATTTGGAACTCTCCTGGGGTACCCTCACACATATTATTCCCTCATTTAGTGGATATTTTCACAAAAAAGTGAAATTTTCAAAAATCCAGAAAATTGGCTTAAAACGAGTAAATATCAAGGACTCATTGGGCGAATCACTCTGGAACTGAAATCGGAACGCTCACTGACATTTGCAATATCTGAAAGTCTGATAAACGCCGGAAAAATGACTAAGTCCAAAAAAAAATTTTTTTAAACTTTTTTCAATCTTACCCGCGTGGGATATATATTCTGCCCACACACATTTGGAACTCTCCAGGGGAACCCTCACACATATTATTCCCTCATTTAGGGGATATTTTCACAAAAAAGTGAAATTTTCAAAAATCCAGAAAATTGGCTGAAAACCACTAAATATCAAAGACTCATTGGGCGAATCGCTCTTGAACTGAAATCGGAATGCTCACTGACATTTCCCCTATCTGAAAGTCTGATAAACGCCGGAAAAATGACTAAGTCCAAAAAAAAATAGTTTTCAACTTTTTTCAATTTTACCCCCGTGGGATATATATTCTACCCACACACATTTGGAACTCTCCTGGGGTACCGTCACACATATTATTCCCTCATTTAGTGGATATTTTCACAAAAAAGTGAAATTTTCAAAAATCCAGAAAATTGGCTGAAAACGACTAAATATCAAGGACTCATTGGGCGAATCGCTCTGGAACTGAAATTGGAACGCTCACTGACATTTGCCCTATCTGAAAGTCTGATAAACGCCGGAAAAATGACTAAGTCCAAAAAAAAATAGTTTTCAACTTTTTTCAATTTTACCCCGTGGGATATATATTCTACCCACACACATTTGGAACTCTCCTGGGGTACCGTCACACATATTATTCCCTCATTTAGTGGATATTTTCACAAAAAAGTGAAATTTTCAAAAATCCAGAAAATTGGCTGAAAACGACTAAATATCAAGGACTCATTGGGCGAATCGCTCTGGAACTGAAATTGGAACGCTCACTGACATTTGCCCTATCTGAAAGTCTGATAAACGCCGGAAAAATGACTAAGTCCAAAAAAAAATAGTTTTCAACTTTTTTCAATTTTACCCCGTGGGATATATATTCTACCCACACACATTTGGAACTCTCCTGGAGTACCCTCACACATATTATTCTCTCATTTAGTGGATATTTTCACAAAAAAGTGAAATTTTCAAAAATCCAGAAAATTGGCTGAAAACGACTAAATATCAAGGACTCATTGGTCGAATCGCTCTGGAACTGAAATCGGAACGCTCACTGACATTTGCCCTATCTGAAAGTCTGATAAACGCCGGAAAAATGACTAAGTCCAAAAAAAAATTTTTTTCAACTTTTTTCAATCTTACCCCCGTGGGATATATATTCTGCCCACACACATTTGGAACTCTCCAGGGGAACCCTCACACATATTATTCCCTCATTTTGTGGATATTTTCACAAAAAAGTGAAATTTTCAAAAATCCAGAAAATTGGCTGAAAACCACTAAATATCAAAGACTCATTGGGCGAATCGCTCTTGAACTGAAATCGGAATGCTCACTGACATTTGCCCTATCTGAAAGTCTGATAAACGCCGGAAAAATCACTAAGTCCAAAAAAAAATTTTTTTAAACTTTTTTCAATTTTACCCCGTGGGATATATATTCTAACCACACACATTTGGAACTCTCCTGGGGTACCCTCACACATATTATTCCCTCATTTAGTGGATATTTTCACAAAAAAGTGAAATTTTTAAAAATCCAGAAAATTGGCTGAAAACGACTAAATATCAAGGACTCATTGGGCGAATCGCTCTGAAACTGAAATCGGAACGCTCACTGACATTTCCCCTATCTGAAAGGCTGATAAACGCCGGAAAAATGACTAAGTCCAAAAAAAATTTTTTTTAAACTTTTTTCAATTTTACCCCCGTGGGATATATATTCTACCCACACACATTTGGAACTACCCTGGGGTACCCTCACACATATTATTCCCTCATTTAGTGGATATTTTCACAAAAAAGTGAAATTTTCAAAAATCCAGAAAATTGGCTGAAAACGACTAAATATCAAGGACTCATTGGTCGAATCGCTCTGGAACTGAAATCGGAACGCTCACTGACTTTTGCCCTATCTGAAAGTCTGATAAACGCCGGAAAAATGACTAAGTCCAAAAAAAATTTTTTTTCAACTTTTTTCAATTTTACCCCCGTGGGATGTATATTCTACCCACACACATTTGGAACTCTCCTGGGGTACCGTCACACATATTATTCCCTCATTTAGTGGATATTTTCACAAAAAAGTGAAATTTTCAAAAATCCAGAAAATTGGCTGAAAACGACTAAATATCAAGGACTCATTGGGCGAATCGCTCTGGAACTGAAATTGGAACGCTCACTGACATTTGCCCTATCTGAAAGTCTGATAAACGCCGGAAAAATGACTAAGTCCAAAAAAAAATAGTTTTCAACTTTTTTCAATTTTACCCCGTGGGATATATATTCTACCCACACACATTTGGAACTCTCCTGGAGTACCCTCACACATATTATTCTCTCATTTAGTGGATATTTTCACAAAAAAGTGAAATTTTCAAAAATCCAGAAAATTGGCTGAAAACCACTAAATATCAAAGACTCATTGGGCGAATCGCTCTTGAACTGAAATCGGAATGCTCACTGACATTTGCCCTATCTGAAAGTCTGATAAACGCCGGAAAAATCACTAAGTCCAAAAAAAAATTTTTTTAAACTTTTTTCAATTTTACCCCGTGGGATATATATTCTAACCACACACATTTGGAACTCTCCTGGGGTACCCTCACACATATTATTCCCTCATTTAGTGGATATTTTCACAAAAAAGTGAAATTTTTAAAAATCCAGAAAATTGGCTGAAAACGACTAAATATCAAGGACTCATTGGGCGAATCGCTCTGAAACTGAAATCGGAACGCTCACTGACATTTCCCCTATCTGAAAGGCTGATAAACGCCGGAAAAATGACTAAGTCCAAAAAAAATTTTTTTTAAACTTTTTTCAATTTTACCCCCGTGGGATATATATTCTACCCACACACATTTGGAACTACCCTGGGGTACCCTCACACATATTATTCCCTCATTTAGTGGATATTTTCACAAAAAAGTGAAATTTTCAAAAATCCAGAAAATTGGCTGAAAACGACTAAATATCAAGGACTCATTGGTCGAATCGCTCTGGAACTGAAATCGGAACGCTCACTGACATTTGCCCTATCTGAAAGTCTGATAAACGCCGGAAAAATGACTAAGTCCAAAAAAAATTTTTTTTCAACTTTTTTCAATTTTACCCCCGTGGGATATATATTCTACCCACACACATTTGGAACTCTCCTGGGGTACCGTCACACATATTATTCCCTCATTTAGTGGATATTTTCACAAAAAAGTGAAATTTTCAAAAATCCAGAAAATTGGCTGAAAACGACTAAATATCAAGGACTCATTGGGCGAATCGCTCTGGAACTGAAATCGGAACGCTCACTGACATTTGCCCTATCTGAAAGTCTGATAAACGCCGGAAAAATGACTAAGTCGAAAAAAAAAATTTTTTCAACTTTTTTCAATTTTACCCCCGTGGGATATATATTCTACCCACACACATTTGGAACTCTCCTGGGGAACTCTCACACATATTATTCCCTCATTTAGTGGATATTTTCACAAAAAAGTGACATTTTCAAAAATCCAGAAAATTGGCTGAAAACGACTAAATATCAAGGACTCATTGGGCGAATCGCTCTGGAACTGAAATTGGAACGCTCACTGACATTTGCCCTATCTGAAAGTCTGATAAACGCCGTAAAAATGACTAAGTCCAAAAAAAATTTTTTTTCAACTTTTTTCAATTTTACCCCCGTGGGATATATATTCTACCCACACACATTTGGAACTCTCCTGGGGTACCCTCACACATATTATTCCCTCATTTAGTGGATATTTTCACAAAAAAGTGAAATTTTCAAAAATCCAGAAAATTGGCTGAAAACGACTAAATATCAAGGACTCATTGGGCGAATCACTATGGAACTGAAATCGGAACGCTCACTGACATTTGCAATATCTGAAAGTCTGATAAACGCCGGAAAAATGACTAAGTCCAAAAAAAAATTTTTTTAAACTTTTTTCAATCTTACCCGCGTGGGATATATATTCTGCCCACACACATTTGGAACTCTCCAGGGGAACCCTCACACATATTATTCCCTCATTTAGTGGATATTTTCACAAAAAAGTGAAATTTTCAAAAATCCAGAAAATTGGCTGAAAACCACTAAATATCAAAGACTCATTGGGCGAATCGCTCTTGAACTGAAATCGGAATGCTCACTGACATTTCCCCTATCTGAAAGTCTGATAAACGCCGGAAAAATGACTAAGTCCAAAAAAAAATAGTTTTCAACTTTTTTCAATTTTACCCCCGTGGGATATATATTCTACCCACACACATTTGGAACTCTCCTGGGGTACCGTCACACATATTATTCCCTCATTTAGTGGATATTTTCACAAAAAAGTGAAATTTTCAAAAATCCAGAAAATTGGCTGAAAACGACTAAATATCAAGGACTCATTGGGCGAATCGCTCTGGAACTGAAATTGGAACGCTCACTGACATTTGCCCTATCTGAAAGTCTGATAAACGCCGGAAAAATGACTAAGTCCAAAAAAAAATAGTTTTCAACTTTTTTCAATTTTACCCAGTGGGATATATATTCTACCCACACACATTTGGAACTCTCCTGGGGTACCGTCACACATATTATTCCCTCATTTAGTGGATATTTTCACAAAAAAGTGAAATTTTCAAAAATCCAGAAAATTGGCTGAAAACGACTAAATATCAAGGACTCATTGGGCGAATCGCTCTGGAACTGAAATTGGAACGCTCACTGACATTTGCCCTATCTGAAAGTCTGATAAACGCCGGAAAAATGACTAAGTCCAAAAAAAAATAGTTTTCAACTTTTTTCAATTTTACCCCGTGGGATATATATTCTACCCACACACATTTGGAACTCTCCTGGAGTACCCTCACACATATTATTCTCTCATTTAGTGGATATTTTCACAAAAAAGTGAAATTTTCAAAAATCCAGAAAATTGGCTGAAAACGACTAAATATCAAGGACTCATTGGTCGAATCGCTCTGGAACTGAAATCGGAACGCTCACTGACATTTGCCCTATCTGAAAGTCTGATAAACGCCGGAAAAATGACTAAGTCCAAAAAAAAATTTTTTTCAACTTTTTTCAATCTTACCCCGTGGGATATATATTCTAACCACACACATTTGGAACTCTCCTGGGGTACCCTCACACATATTATTCCCTCATTTAGTGGATATTTTCACAAAAAAGTGAAATTTTTAAAAATCCAGAAAATTGGCTGAAAACGACTAAATATCAAGGACTCATTGGGCGAATCGCTCTGAAACTGAAATCGGAACGCTCACTGACATTTCCCCTATCTGAAAGGCTGATAAACGCCGGAAAAATGACTAAGTCCAAAAAAAATTTTTTTTAAACTTTTTTCAATTTTACCCCCGTGGGATATATATTCTACCCACACACATTTGGAACTACCCTGGGGTACCCTCACACATATTATTCCCTCATTTAGTGGATATTTTCACAAAAAAGTGAAATTTTCAAAAATCCAGAAAATTGGCTGAAAACGACTAAATATCAAGGACTCATTGGTCGAATCGCTCTGGAACTGAAATCGGAATGCTCACTGACATTTGCCCTATCTGAAAGTCTGATAAACGCCGGAAAAATGACTAAGTCCAAAAAAAATTTTTTTTCAACTTTTTTCAATTTTACCCCCGTGGGATATATATTCTACCCACACACATTTGGAACTACCCTGGGGTACCGTCACACATATTATTCCCTCATTTAGTGGATATTTTCACAAAAAAGTGACATTTTCAAAAATCCAGAAAATTGGCTGAAAACGACTAAATATCAAGGACTCATTGGGCGAATCGCTCTGGAACTGAAATTGGAACGCTCACTGACATTTGCCCTATCTGAAAGTCTGATAAACGCCGGAAAAATGACTAAGTCCAAAAAAAAATAGTTTTCAACTTTTTTCAATTTTACCCCGTGGGATATATATTCTACCCACACACATTTGGAACTCTCCTGGAGTACCCTCACACATATTATTCTCTCATTTAGTGGATATTTTCACAAAAAAGTGAAATTTTCAAAAATCCAGAAAATTGGCTGAAAACGACTAAATATCAAGGACTCATTGGTCGAATCGCTCTGGAACTGAAATCGGAACGCTCACTGACATTTGCCCTATCTGAAAGTCTGAAAAACGCCGGAAAAATGACTAAGTCCAAAAAAAAATTTTTTTCAACTTTTTTCAATCTTACCCCCGTGGGATATATATTCTGCCCACACACATTTGGAACTCTCCAGGGGAACCCTCACACATATTATTCCCTCATTTTGTGGATATTTTCACAAAAAAGTGAAATTTTCAAAAATCCAGAAAATTGGCTGAAAACCACTAAATATCAAAGACTCATTGGGCGAATCGCTCTTGAACTGAAATCGGAATGCTCACTGACATTTGCCCTATCTGAAAGTCTGATAAACGCCGGAAAAATCACTAAGTCCAAAAAAAAATTTTTTTAAACTTTTTTCAATTTTACCCCGTGGGATATATATTCTAACCACACACATTTGGAACTCTCCTGGGGTACCCTCACACATATTATTCCCTCATTTAGTGGATATTTTCACAAAAAAGTGAAATTTTTAAAAATCCAGAAAATTGGCTGAAAACGACTAAATATCAAGGACTCATTGGGCGAATCGCTCTGAAACTGAAATCGGAACGCTCACTGACATTTCCCCTATCTGAAAGGCTGATAAACGCCGGAAAAATGACTAAGTCCAAAAAAAATTTTTTTTAAACTTTTTTCAATTTTACCCCCGTGGGATATATATTCTACCCACACACATTTGGAACTACCCTGGGGTACCCTCACACATATTATTCCCTCATTTAGTGGATATTTTCACAAAAAAGTGAAATTTTCAAAAATCCAGAAAATTGGCTGAAAACGACTAAATATCAAGGACTCATTGGTCGAATCGCTCTGGAACTGAAATCGGAACGCTCACTGACATTTGCCCTATCTGAAAGTCTGATAAACGCCGGAAAAATGACTAAGTCCAAAAAAAATTTTTTTTCAACTTTTTTCAATTTTACCCCCGTGGGATATATATTCTACCCACACACATTTGGAACTCTCCTGGGGTACCGTCACACATATTATTCCCTCATTTAGTGGATATTTTCACAAAAAAGTGAAATTTTCAAAAATCCAGAAAATTGGCTGAAAACGACTAAATATCAAGGACTCATTGGGCGAATCGCTCTGGAACTGAAATTGGAACGCTCACTGACATTTGCCCTATCTGAAAGTCTGATAAATGCCGGAAAAATGACTAAGTCCAAAAAAAAATAGTTTTCAACTTTTTTCAATTTTACCCCATGGGATATATATTCTACCCACACACATTTGGAACTCTCCTGGAGTACCCTCACACATATTATTCTCTCATTTAGTGGATATTTTCACAAAAAAGTGAAATTTTCAAAAATCCAGAAAATTGGCTGAAAACGACTAAATATCAAGGACTCATTGGTCGAATCGCTCTGGAACTGAAATCGGAACGCTCACTGACATTTGCCCTATCTGAAAGTCTGATAAACGCCGGAAAAATGACTAAGTCCATAAAAAAATTTTTTTCAACTTTTTTCAATCTTACCCCCGTGGGATATATATTCTGCCCACACACATTTGGAACTCTCCAGGGGAACCCTCACACATATTATTCCCTCATTTTGTGGATATTTTCACAAAAAAGTGAAATTTTCAAAAATCCAGAAAATTGGCTGAAAACCACTCAATATCAAAGACTCATTGGGCGAATCGCTCTTGAACTGAAATCGGAATGCTCACTGACATTTGCCCTGTCTGAAAGTCTGTTAAACGCGCGGAAAAATGACTAAGTCCAAAAAAAAAAATTTTCAACTTTTTTCAATTTTACCCCGTGGGATATATATTCTACCCACACACATTTGGAACTCTCCTGGGGTACCGTCACACATATTATTCCCTCATTTAGTGGATATTTTCACAAAAAAGTGAAATTTTCAAAAATCCAGAAAATTGGCTGAAAACGACTAAATATCAAGGACTCATTGGGCGAATCGCTCTGGAACTGAAATCGGAATGCTCACTGACATTTGCCCTATCTGAAAGTCTGATAAACGCCGGAAAAATGACTAAGTCCAAAAAAAAATAGTTTTCAACTTTTTTCAATTTTACCCCGTGGGATATATATTCTACCCACACACATTTGGAACTCTCCTGGGGTACCCTCACACATATTATTCTCTCATTTAGTGGATATTTTCACAAAAAAGTGAAATTTTCAAAAATCCAGAAAATTGGCTGAAAACGACTAAATATCAAAGACTCATTGGGCGAATCGCTCTTGAACTGAAATCGGAATGCTCACTGACATTTGCCCTATCTGAAAGTCTGATAAACGCCGGAAAAATCACTAAGTCCAAAAAAAAATTTTTTTAAACTTTTTTCAATTTTACCCCGTGGGATATATATTCTAACCACACACATTTGGAACTCTCCTGGGGTACCCTCACACATATTATTCCCTCATTTAGTGGATATTTTCACAAAAAAGTGAAATTTTTAAAAATCCAGAAAATTGGCTGAAAACGACTAAATATCAAGGACTCATTGGGCGAATTGCTCTGAAACTGAAATCGGAACGCTCACTGACATTTCCCCTATCTGAAAGGCTGATAAACGCCGGAAAAATGACTAAGTCCCAAAAAAATTTTTTTTAAACTTTTTTCAATTTTACCCCCGTGGGATATATATTCTACCCACACACATTTGGAACTACCCTGGGGTACCGTCACACATATTATTCCCTCATTTAGTGGATATTTTCACAAAAAAGTGAAATTTTCAAAAATCCAGAAAATTGGCTGAAAACGACTAAATATCAAGGACTCATTGGGCGAATCGCTCTGGAACTGAAATTGGAATGCTCACTGACATTTGCCCTATCTGAAAGTCTGATAAACGCCGGAAAAATGACTAAGTCCAAAAAAAAATAGTTTTCAACTTTTTTCAATTTTACCCCGTGGGATATATATTCTACCCACACACATTTGGAACTCTCCTGGAGTACCCTCACACATATTATTCTCTCATTTAGTGGATATTTTCACAAAAAAGTGAAATTTTCAAAAATCCAGAAAATTGGCTGAAAACGACTAAATATCAAGGACTCATTGGTCGAATCGTTCTGGAACTGAAATCGGAACGCTCACTGACATTTGCCCTATCTGAAAGTCTGAAAAACGCCGGAAAAATGACTAAGTCCAAAAAAAAATTTTTTTCAACTTTTTTCAATCTTACCCCCGTGGGATATATATTCTGCCCACACACATTTGGAACTCTCCAGGGGAACCCTCACACATATTATTCCCTCATTTTGTGGATATTTTCACAAAAAAGTGAAATTTTCAAAAATCCAGAAAATTGGCTGAAAACCACTAAATATCAAAGACTCATTGGGCGAATCGCTCTTGAACTGAAATCGGAATGCTCACTGACATTTGCCCTATCTGAAAGTCTGATAAACGCCAGAAAAATCACTAAGTCCAAAAAAAAATTTTTTTAAACTTTTTTCAATTTTACCCCGTGGGATATATATTCTAACCACACACATTTGGAACTCTCCTGGGGTACCCTCACACATATTATTCCCTCATTTAGTGGATATTTTCACAAAAAAGTGAAATTTTTAAAAATCCAGAAAATTGGCTGAAAACGACTAAATATCAAGGACTCATTGGGCGAATCGCTCTGAAACTGAAATCGGAACGCTCACTGACATTTCCCCTATCTGAAAGGCTGATAAACGCCGGAAAAATGACTAAGACCAAAAAAAATTTTTTTTAAACTTTTTTCAATTTTACCCCCGTGGGATATATATTCTACCCACACACATTTGGAACTACCCTGGGGTACCCTCACACATATTATTCCCTCATTTAGTGGATATTTTCACAAAAAAGTGAAATTTTCAAAAATCCAGAAAATTGGCTGAAAACGACTAAATATCAAGGACTCATTGGGCGAATCGCTCTGGAACTGAAATTGGAACGCTCACTGACATTTGCCCTATCTGAAAGTCTGATAAACGCCGGAAAAATGACTAAGTCCAAAAAAAAATAGTTTTCAACTTTTTTCAATTTTACCCCATGGGATATATATTCTACCCACACACATTTGGAACTCTCCTGGAGTACCCTCACACATATTATTCTCTCATTTAGTGGATATTTTCACAAAAAAGTGAAATTTTCAAAAATCCAGAAAATTGGCTGAAAACGACTAAATATCAAGGACTCATTGGTCGAATCGCTCTGGAACTGAAATCGGAACGCTCACTGACATTTGCCCTATCTGAAAGTCTGATAAACGCCGGAAAAATGACTAAGTCCATAAAAAAAATTTTTTCAACTTTTTTCAATCTTACCCCCGTGGGATATATATTCTGCCCACACACATTTGGAACTCTCCAGGGGAACCCTCACACATATTATTCCCTCATTTTGTGGATATTTTCACAAAAAAGTGAAATTTTCAAAAATCCAGAAAATTGGCTGAAAACCACTCAATATCAAAGACTCATTGGGCGAATCGCTCTTGAACTGAAATCGGAATGCTCACTGACATTTGCCCTATCTGAAAGTCTGTTAAACGCGCGGAAAAATGACTAAGTCCAAAAAAAAAAATTTTCAACTTTTTTCAATTTTACCCCGTGGGATATATATTCTACCCACACACATTTGGAACTCTCCTGGGGTACCGTCACACATATTATTCCCTCATTTAGTGGATATTTTCACAAAAAAGTGAAATTTTCAAAAATCCAGAAAATTGGCTGAAAACGACTAAATATCAAGGACTCATTGGGCGAATCGCTCTGGAACTGAAATCGGAATGCTCACTGACATTTGCCCTATCTGAAAGTCTGATAAACGCCGGAAAAATGACTAAGTCCAAAAAAAAATTTTTTTCAACTTTTTTCAATCTTACCCCTGTGGGATATATATTCTGCCCACACACATTTGGAACTCTCCTGGGGAACTCTCACACATATTATTCCCTCATTTTAGTGGATATTTTCACAAAAAAGTGACATTTTCAAAAATCCAGAAAATTGGCTGAAAACGACTAAATATCAAGGACTCATTGGGCGAATCGCTCTTGAACTGAAATCGGAATGCTCACTGACATTTCCCCTATCTGAAAGTCTGATAAACGCCGGAAAAATGACTAAGTCCAAAAAAATTTTTTTTTCAACTTTTTTCAATTTTACCCCCGTGGGATATATATTCTACCCACACACATTTGGAACTCTCCTGGAGTACCCTCACACATATTATTCTCTCATTTAGTGGATATTTTCACAAAAAAGTGAAATTTTCAAAAATCCAGAAAATTGGCTGAAAACCACTCAATATCAAAGACTCATTGGGCGAATCGCTCTTGAACTGAAATCGGAATGCTCACTGACATTTGCCCTATCTGAAAGTCTGTTAAACGCGCGGAAAAATGACTAAGTCCAAAAAAAAAAATTTTCAACTTTTTTCAATTTTACCCCGTGGGATATATATTCTACCCACACACATTTGGAACTCTCCTGGGGTACCGTCACACATATTATTCCCTCATTTAGTGGATATTTTCACAAAAAAGTGAAATTTTCAAAAATCCAGAAAATTGGCTGAAAACCACTCAATATCAAAGACTCATTGGGCGAATCGCTCTTGAACTGAAATCGGAATGCTCACTGACATTTGCCCTATCTGAAAGTCTGTTAAACGCGCGGAAAAATGACTAAGTCCAAAAAAAAAAATTTTCAACTTTTTTCAATTTTACCCCGTGGGATATATATTCTACCCACACACATTTGGAACTCTCCTGGGGTACCGTCACACATATTATTCCCTCATTTAGTGGATATTTTCACAAAAAAGTGAAATTTTCAAAAATCCAGAAAATTGGCTGAAAACGACTAAATATCAAGGACTCATTGGGCGAATCGCTCTGGAACTGAAATCGGAATGCTCACTGACATTTGCCCTATCTGAAAGTCTGATAAACGCCGGAAAAATGACTAAGTCCAAAAAAAAATTTTTTTCAACTTTTTTCAATCTTACCCCTGTGGGATATATATTCTGCCCACACACATTTGGAACTCTCCTGGGGAACTCTCACACATATTATTCCCTCATTTTAGTGGATATTTTCACAAAAAAGTGACATTTTCAAAAATCCAGAAAATTGGCTGAAAACGACTAAATATCAAGGACTCATTGGGCGAATCGCTCTTGAACTGAAATCGGAATGCTCACTGACATTTCCCCTATCTGAAAGTCTGATAAACGCCGGAAAAATGACTAAGTCCAAAAAAATTTTTTTTTCAACTTTTTTCAATTTTACCCCCGTGGGATATATATTCTACCCACACACATTTGGAACTCTCCTGGAGTACCCTCACACATATTATTCTCTCATTTAGTGGATATTTTCACAAAAAAGTGAAATTTTCAAAAATCCAGAAAATTGGCTGAAAACCACTCAATATCAAAGACTCATTGGGCGAATCGCTCTTGAACTGAAATCGGAATGCTCACTGACATTTGCCCTATCTGAAAGTCTGATAAACGCCGGAAAAATGACTAAGTCGAAAAAAAAAATTTTTTCAACTTTTTTCAGTTTTACCCCCGTGGGATATATATTCTACCCACACACATTTGGAACTCTCCTGGGGAACTCTCACACATATTATTCCCTCATTTTAGTGGATATTTTCACAAAAAAGTGACATTTTCAAAAATCCAGAAAATTGGCTGAAAACGACTAAATATCAAGGACTCATTGGGCGAATCGCTCTGGAACTGAAATCGGAACGCTCACTGACATTTCCCCTATCTGAAAGTCTGATAAACGCCGGAAAAATGACTAAATCCAAAAAAATTTTTTTTTCAACTTTTTTCAATTTTACCCCCGTGGGATATATATTCTACCCACACACATTTGGAACTCCCCTGGGGTACCCTCACACATATTATTCCCTCATTTAGTGGATATTTTCACAAAAAATTGAAATTTTCAAAAATCCAGAAAATTGGCTGAAAACGACTAAATATCAAGGACTCATTGGGCGAATCACTCTGGAACTGAAATCGGAACGCTCACTGACATTTGCCCTATCTGAAAGTCTGATAAACGCCGGAAAAATGACTAAGTCCAAAAAAAAAATTTTTTCAACTTTTTTCAATTTTACCCCCGTGGGATATATATTCTACCCACACACATTTGGAACTCTCCTGGGGAACTCTCACACATATTATTCCCTCATTTAGTGGATATTTTCACAAAAAAGTGACATTTTCAAAAATCCAGAAAATTGGCTGAAAACGACTAAATATCAAGGACTCATTGGGCGAATCGCTCTGAAACTGAAATCGGAACGCTCACTGACATTTCCCCTATCTGAAAGTCTGATAAACGCCGGAAAAATGACTAAGTCCAAAAAAAAAATGTTTTTAAACTTTTTTCAATTTTACGCCCGTGGCATATATATTCTACCCACACAGATTTGGAACTCTCCTGGGGTACCCTCACAAATATTATTCCCTCATTTAGTGGATATTTTCACAAAAAAGTGAAATTTTTAAAAATCCAGAAAATTGGCTGAAAACGACTAAATATAAAGGACTCATTGCGCGAATCGCTCTGGAACTGAAATCGGAACACTCACTGACATTTCCCCTGTCTGAAAGTCTGATAAACGGCGGAAAAATGACTAAGTCCAAAAAAAAATTTTTTTAAACTTTTTTCAATCTTACCCGCGTGGGATATATATTCTGCCCACACACATTTGGAACTCTCCAGGGGAACCCTCACACATATTATTCCCTCATTTAGTGGATATTTTCACAAAAAAGTGAAATTTTCAAAAATCCAGAAAATTGGCTGAAAACCACTAAATATCAAAGACTCATTGGGCGAATTGCTCTTGAACTGAAATCGGAACGCTCACTGACATTTCCCCTATCTGAAAGTCTGATAAACGCCGGAAAAATGACTAAGTCCAAAAAAAAATAGTTTTCAACTTTTTTCAATTTTACCCCCGTGGGATATATATTCTACCCACACACATTTGGAACTCTCCTGGGGTACCCTCACACATATTATTCTCTCATTTAGTGGATATTTTCACAAAAAAGTGAAATTTTCAAAAATCCAGAAAATTGGCTGAAAACTACTAAATATCAAGGACTCATTGGGCGAATCGCTGTGGAACTGAAATTGGAACGCTCACTGACATTTGCCCTATCTGAAAGTCTGATAAACGCCGGAAAAATGACTAAGTCCAAAAAAAAATTTTTTTAAACTTTTTTTACCCGCGTGGGATATATATTCTGCCCACACACATTTGGAACTCTCCAGGGGAACCCTCACACATATTATTCCCTCATTTTGTGGATATTTTCACAAAAAAGTGAAATTTTCAAAAATCCAGAAAATTGGCTGAAAACCACTCAATATCAAAGACTCATTGGGCGAATCGCTCTTGAACTGAAATCGGAATGCTCACTGACATTTGCCCTATCTGAAAGTCTGTTAAACGCGCGGAAAAATGACTAAGTCCAAAAAAAAAAATTTTCAACTTTTTTCAATTTTACCCCGTGGGATATATATTCTACCCACACACATTTGGAACTCTCCTGGGGTACCGTCACACATATTATTCCCTCATTTAGTGGATATTTTCACAAAAAAGTGAAATTTTCAAAAATCCAGAAAATTGGCTGAAAACGACTAAATATCAAGGACTCATTGGGCGAATCGCTCTGGAACTGAAATCGGAACGCTCACTGACATTTGCCCTATCTGAAAGTCTGATAAACGCCGGAAAAATGACTAAGTCCAAAAAAAAATTTTTTTCAACTTTTTTCAATCTTACCCCTGTGGGATATATATTCTGCCCACACACATTTGGAACTCTCCAGGGGAACCCTCACACATATTATTCCCTCATTTAGTGGATATTTTCACAAAAAAGTGAAATTTTCAAAAATCCAGAAAATTGGCTGAAAACGACTAAATATCAAGGACTCATTGGGCGAATCGCTCTGGAACTGAAATCGGAACGCTCACTGACATTTGCCCTATCTGAAAGTCTGATAAACGCCGGAAAAATGACTAAGTCGAAAAAAAAAATTTTTTCAACTTTTTTCAGTTTTACCCCCGTGGGATATATATTCTACCCACACACATTTGGAACTCTCCTGGGGAACTCTCACACATATTATTCCCTCATTTTAGTGGATATTTTCACAAAAAAGTGACATTTTCAAAAATCCAGAAAATTGGCTGAAAACGACTAAATATCAAGGACTCATTGGGCGAATCGCTCTGCAACTGAAATCGGAACGCTCACTGACATTTCCCCTATCTGAAAGTCTGATAAACGCCGGAAAAATGACTAAGTCCAAAAAAATTTTTTTTTCAACTTTTTTCAATTTTACCCCCGTGGGATATATATTCTACCCACACACATTTGGAACTCCCCTGGGGTACCCTCACACATATTATTCCCTCATTTAGTGGATATTTTCACAAAAAATTGAAATTTTCAAAAATCCAGAAAATTGGCTGAAAACGACTAAATATCAAGGACTCATTGGGCGAATCACTCTGGAACTGAAATCGGAACGCTCACTGACATTTGCCCTATCTGAAAGTCTGATAAACGCCGGAAAAATGACTAAGTCCAAAAAAAAAAATTTTTTCAACTTTTTTCAATTTTACCCCCGTGGGATATATATTCTACCCACACACATTTGGAACTCTCCTGGGGAACTCTCACACATATTATTCCCTCATTTAGTGGATATTTTCACAAAAAAGTGACATTTTCAAAAATCCAGAAAATTGGCTGAAAACGACTAAATATCAAGGACTCATTGGGCGAATCGCTCTGAAACTGAAATCGGAACGCTCACTGACATTTCCCCTATCTGAAAGTCTGATAAACGCCGGAAAAATGACTAAGTCCAAAAAAAAAATGTTTTTAAACTTTTTTCAATTTTACGCCCGTGGCATATATATTCTACCCACACAGATTTGGAACTCTCCTGGGGTACCCTCACAAATATTATTCCCTCATTTAGTGGATATTTTCACAAAAAAGTGAAATTTTTAAAAATCCAGAAAATTGGCTGAAAACGACTAAATATAAAGGACTCATTGCGCGAATCGCTCTGGAACTGAAATCGGAACACTCACTGACATTTCCCCTGTCTGAAAGTCTGATAAACGGCGGAAAAATGACTAAGTCCAAAAAAAATTTTTTTTCAACTTTTTTAAATTTTACCCCCGTGGGATATATATTCTACCCACACACATTTGGAACTCTCCTGGGGTACCCTCACACATATTATTCCCTCATTTAGTGGATATTTTCACAAAAAAGTGAAATTTTCAAAAATCCAGAAAATTGGCTGAAAACGACTAAATATCAAGGACTCATTGGGCGAATCACTCTGGAACTGAAATCGGAACGCTCACTGACATTTGCAATATCTGAAAGTCTGATAAACGCCGGAAAAATGACTAAGTCCAAAAAAAAATTTTTTTAAACTTTTTTCAATCTTACCCGCGTGGGATATATATTCTGCCCACACACATTTGGAACTCTCCAGGGGAACCCTCACACATATTATTCCCTCATTTAGTGGATATTTTCACAAAAAAGTGAAATTTTCAAAAATCCAGAAAATTGGCTGAAAACCACTAAATATCAAAGACTCATTGGGCGAATTGCTCTTGAACTGAAATCGGAACGCTCACTGACATTTCCCCTATCTGAAAGTCTGATAAACGCCGGAAAAATGACTAAGTCCAAAAAAAAATAGTTTTCAACTTTTTTCAATTTTACCCCCGTGGGATATATATTCTACCCACACACATTTGGAACTCTCCTGGGGTACCCTCACACATATTATTCTCTCATTTAGTGGATATTTTCACAAAAAAGTGAAATTTTCAAAAATCCAGAAAATTGGCTGAAAACTACTAAATATCAAGGACTCATTGGGCGAATCGCTGTGGAACTGAAATTGGAACGCTCACTGACATTTGCCCTATCTGAAAGTCTGATAAACGCCGGAAAAATGACTAAGTCCAAAAAAAAATTTTTTTAAACTTTTTTTACCCGCGTGGGATATATATTCTGCCCACACACATTTGGAACTCTCCAGGGGAACCCTCACACATATTATTCCCTCATTTAGTGGATATTTTCACAAAAAAGTGAAATTTTCAAAAATCCAGAAAATTGGCTGAAAACCACTAAATATCAAAGACTCATTGGGCGAATTGCTCTTGAACTGAAATCGGAACGCTCACTGACATTTCCCCTATCTGAAAGTCTGATAAACGCCGGAAAAATGACTAAGTCCAAAAAAAAATAGTTTTCAACTTTTTTCAATTTTACCCCCGTGGGATATATATTCTACCCACACACATTTGGAACTCTCCTGGGGTACCCTCACACATATTATTCTCTCATTTAGTGGATATTTTCACAAAAAAGTGAAATTTTCAAAAATCCAGAAAATTGGCTGAAAACTACTAAATATCAAGGACTCATTGGGCGAATCGCTGTGGAACTGAAATTGGAACGCTCACTGACATTTGCCCTATCTGAAAGTCTGATAAACGCCGGAAAAATGACTAAGTCCAAAAAAAATTTTTTTTAAACTTTTTTTACCCGCGTGGGATATATATTCTGCCCACACACATTTGGAACTCTCCAGGGGAACCCTCACACATATTATTCCCTCATTTAGTGGATATTTTCACAAAAAAGTGAAATTTTCAAAAATCCAGAAAATTGGCTGAAAACCACTAAATATCAAAGACTCATTGGGCGAATCGCTCTTGAACTGAAATCGGAATGCTCACTGACATGTGACCTATCTGAAAGTCTGATAAACGCCGGAAAAATGACTAAGTCGAAAAAAAATTTTTTTTCAACTTTTTTCAATTTTACCCCCGTGGGATATATATTCTACCCACACACATTTGGAACTCTCCTGGGGAACTCTCACACATATTATTCCCTCATTTTAGTGGATATTTTCACAAAAAAGTGACATTTTCAAAAATCCAGAAAATTGGCTGAAAACGACTAAATATCAAGGACTCATTGGGCGAATCGCTCTTGAACTGAAATCGGAATGCTCACTGACATTTCCCCTATCTGAAAGTCTGATAAACGCCGGAAAAATGACTAAGTCCAAAAAAATTTTTTTTTCAACTTTTTTCAATTTTACCCCCGTGGGATATATATTCTACCCACACACATTTGGAACTCTCCTGGAGTACCCTCACACATATTATTCTCTCATTTAGTGGATATTTTCACAAAAAAGTGAAATTTTCAAAAATCCAGAAAATTGGCTGAAAACCACTCAATATCAAAGACTCATTGGGCGAATCGCTCTTGAACTGAAATCGGAACGCTCACTGACATTTGCCCTATCTGAAAGTCTGATAAACGCCGGAAAAATGACTAAGTCCAAAAAAAAATTTTTTTCAACTTTTTTCAATCTTACCCCTGTGGGATATATATTCTGCCCACACACATTTGGAACTCTCCAGGGGAACCCTCACACATATTATTCCCTCATTTAGTGGATATTTTCACAAAAAAGTGAAATTTTCAAAAATCCAGAAAATTGGCTGAAAACGACTAAATATCAAGGACTCATTGGGCGAATCGCTCTGGAACTGAAATCGGAACGCTCACTGACATTTGCCCTATCTGAAAGTCTGATAAACGCCGGAAAAATGACTAAGTCGAAAAAAAAAATTTTTTCAACTTTTTTCAGTTTTACCCCCGTGGGATATATATTCTACCCACACACATTTGGAACTCTCCTGGGGAACTCTCACACATATTTTTCCCTCATTATAGTGGATATTTTCACAAAAAAGTGACATTTTCAAAAATCCAGAAAATTGGCTGAAAACGACTAAATATCAAGGACTCATTGGGCGAATCGCTCTGGAACTGAAATCGGAACGCTCACTGACATTTCCGCTATCTGAAAGTCTGATAAACGCCGGAAAAATGACTAAGTCCAAAAAAATTTTTTTTTCAACTTTTTTCAATTTTACCCCCGTGGGATATATATTCTACCCACACACATTTGGAACTCCCCTGGGGTACCCTCACACATATTATTCCCTCATTTAGTGGATATTTTCACAAAAAATTGAAATTTTCAAAAATCCAGAAAATTGGCTGAAAACGACTAAATATCAAGGACTCATTGGGCGAATCACTCTGGAACTGAAATCGGAACGCTCACTGACATTTGCCCTATCTGAAAGTCTGATAAACGCCGGAAAAATGACTAAGTCCAAAAAAAAAAATTTTTTCAACTTTTTTCAATTTTACCCCCGTGGGATATATATTCTACCCACACACATTTGGAACTCTCCTGGGGAACTCTCACACATATTATTCCCTCATTTAGTGGATATTTTCACAAAAAAGTGAAATTTTCAAAAATCCAGAAAATTGGCTGAAAACCACTAAATATCAAAGACTCATTGGGCGAATTGCTCTTGAACTGAAATCGGAACGCTCACTGACATTTCCCCTATCTGAAAGTCTGATAAACGCCGGAAAAATGACTAAGTCCAAAAAAAAATAGTTTTCAACTTTTTTCAATTTTACCCCCGTGGGATATATATTCTACCCACACACATTTGGAACTCTCCTGGGGTACCCTCACACATATTATTCTCTCATTTAGTGGATATTTTCACAAAAAAGTGAAATTTTCAAAAATCCAGAAAATTGGCTGAAAACTACTAAATATCAAGGACTCATTGGGCGAATCGCTGTGGAACTGAAATTGGAACGCTCACTGACATTTGCCCTATCTGAAAGTCTGATAAACGCCGGAAAAATGACTAAGTCCAAAAAAAAATTTTTTTAAACTTTTTTTACCCGCGTGGGATATATATTCTGCCCACACACATTTGGAACTCTCCAGGGGAACCCTCACACATATTATTCCCTCATTTAGTGGATATTTTCACAAAAAAGTGAAATTTTCAAAAATCCAGAAAATTGGCTGAAAACCACTAAATATCAAAGACTCATTGGGCGAATCGCTCTTGAACTGAAATCGGAATGCTCACTGACATGTGACCTATCTGAAAGTCTGATAAACGCCGGAAAAATGACTAAGTCGAAAAAAAATTTTTTTTCAACTTTTTTCAATTTTACCCCCGTGGGATATATATTCTACCCACACACATTTGGAACTCTCCTGGGGAACTCTCACACATATTATTCCCTCATTTTAGTGGATATTTTCACAAAAAAGTGACATTTTCAAAAATCCAGAAAATTGGCTGAAAACGACTAAATATCAAGGACTCATTGGGCGAATCGCTCTTGAACTGAAATCGGAATGCTCACTGACATTTCCCCTATCTGAAAGTCTGATAAACGCCGGAAAAATGACTAAGTCCAAAAAAATTTTTTTTTCAACTTTTTTCAATTTTACCCCCGTGGGATATATATTCTACCCACACACATTTGGAACTCTCCTGGAGTACCCTCACACATATTATTCTCTCATTTAGTGGATATTTTCACAAAAAAGTGAAATTTTCAAAAATCCAGAAAATTGGCTGAAAACCACTCAATATCAAAGACTCATTGGGCGAATCGCTCTTGAACTGAAATCGGAATGCTCACTGACATTTGCCCTATCTGAAAGTCTGTTAAACGCGCGGAAAAATGACTAAGTCCAAAAAAAAAAATTTTCAACTTTTTTCAATTTTACCCCGTGGGATATATATTCTACCCACACACATTTGGAACTCTCCTGGGGTACCGTCACACATATTATTCCCTCATTTAGTGGATATTTTCACAAAAAAGTGAAATTTTCAAAAATCCAGAAAATTGGCTGAAAACGACTAAATATCAAGGACTCATTGGGCGAATCGCTCTGGAACTGAAATCGGAACGCTCACTGACATTTGCCCTATCTGAAAGTCTGATAAACGCCGGAAAAATGACTAAGTCCAAAAAAAAATTTTTTTCAACTTTTTTCAATCTTACCCCTGTGGGATATATATTCTGCCCACACACATTTGGAACTCTCCAGGGGAACCCTCACACATATTATTCCCTCATTTAGTGGATATTTTCACAAAAAAGTGAAATTTTCAAAAATCCAGAAAATTGGCTGAAAACGACTAAATATCAAGGACTCATTGGGCGAATCGCTCTGGAACTGAAATCGGAACGCTCACTGACATTTGCCCTATCTGAAAGTCTGATAAACGCCGGAAAAATGACTAAGTCGAAAAAAAAAATTTTTTCAACTTTTTTCAGTTTTACCCCCGTGGGATATATATTCTACCCACACACATTTGGAACTCCCCTGGGGTACCCTCACACATATTATTCCCTCATTTAGTGGATATTTTCACAAAAAATTGAAATTTTCAAAAATCCAGAAAATTGGCTGAAAATGACTAAATATCAAGGACTCATTGGGCGAATCACTCTGGAACTGAAATCGGAACGCTCACTGACATTTGCCCTATCTGAAAGTCTGATAAACGCCGGAAAAATGACTAAGTCCAAAAAAAAAAATTTTTTCAACTTTTTTCAATTTTACCCCCGTGGGATATATATTCTACCCACACACATTTGGAACTCTCCTGGGGAACTCTCACACATATTATTCCCTCATTTAGTGGATATTTTCACAAAAAAGTGACATTTTCAAAAATCCAGAAAATTGGCTGAAAACGACTAAATATCAAGGACTCATTGGGCGAATCGCTCTGAAACTGAAATCGGAACGCTCACTGACATTTCCCCTATCTGAAAGTCTGATAAACGCCGGAAAAATGACTAAGTCCAAAAAAAAAATGTTTTTAAACTTTTTTCAATTTTACGCCCGTGGCATATATATTCTACCCACACAGATTTGGAACTCTCCTGGGGTACCCTCACAAATATTATTCCCTCATTTAGTGGATATTTTCACAAAAAAGTGAAATTTTTAAAAATCCAGAAAATTGGCTGAAAACGACTAAATATAAAGGACTCATTGCGCGAATCGCTCTGGAACTGAAATCGGAACACTCACTGACATTTCCCCTGTCTGAAAGTCTGATAAACGGCGGAAAAATGACTAAGTCCAAAAAAAATTTTTTTTCAACTTTTTTAAATTTTACCCCCGTGGGATATATATTCTACCCACACACATTTGGAACTCTCCTGGGGTACCCTCACACATATTATTCCCTCATTTAGTGGATATTTTCACAAAAAAGTGAAATTTTCAAAAATCCAGAAAATTGGCTGAAAACGACTAAATATCAAGGACTCATTGGGCGAATCACTCTGGAACTGAAATCGGAACGCTCACTGACATTTGCAATATCTGAAAGTCTGATAAACGCCGGAAAAATGACTAAGTCCAAAAAAAAATTTTTTTAAACTTTTTTCAATCTTACCCGCGTGGGATATATATTCTGCCCACACACATTTGGAACTCTCCAGGGGAACCCTCACACATATTATTCCCTCATTTAGTGGATATTTTCACAAAAAAGTGAAATTTTCAAAAATCCAGAAAATTGGCTGAAAACCACTAAATATCAAAGACTCATTGGGCGAATTGCTCTTGAACTGAAATCGGAACGCTCACTGACATTTCCCCTATCTGAAAGTCTGATAAACGCCGGAAAAATGACTAAGTCCAAAAAAAAATAGTTTTCAACTTTTTTCAATTTTACCCCCGTGGGATATATATTCTACCCACACACATTTGGAACTCTCCTGGGGTACCCTCACACATATTATTCTCTCATTTAGTGGATATTTTCACAAAAAAGTGAAATTTTCAAAAATCCAGAAAATTGGCTGAAAACTACTAAATATCAAGGACTCATTGGGCGAATCGCTGTGGAACTGAAATTGGAACGCTCACTGACATTTGCCCTATCTGAAAGTCTGATAAACGCCGGAAAAATGACTAAGTCCAAAAAAAAATTTTTTTAAACTTTTTTTTACCCGCGTGGGATATATATTCTGCCCACACACATTTGGAACTCTCCAGGGGAACCCTCACACATATTATTCCCTCATTTAGTGGATATTTTCACAAAAAAGTGAAATTTTCAAAAATCCAGAAAATTGGCTGAAAACCACTAAATATCAAAGACTCATTGGGCGAATCGCTCTTGAACTGAAATCGGAATGCTCACTGACATGTGACCTATCTGAAAGTCTGATAAACGCCGGAAAAATCACTAAGTCCAAAAAAAATTTTTTTTCAACTTTTTTCAATTTTACCCCCGTGGGATATATATTCTACCCACACACATTTGGAACTACCCTGGGGTACCCTCACACATATTATTCCCTCAATTAGTGGATATTTTCACAAAAAAGTGAAATTTTCAAAAATCCAGAAAATTGGCTGAAAACGACTAAATATCAAGGACTCATTGGTCGAATCGCTCTGGAACTGAAATCGGAACGCTCACTGACATTTGCCCTATCTGAAAGGCTGATAAACGCCGGAAAAATGACTAAGTCCAAAAAAAAATTTTTTTCAACTTTTTTCAATCTTACCCGCGTGGGATATATATTCTGCCCACACACATTTGGAACTCTCCAGGGGAACCCTCACACATATTATTCCCTCATTTAGTGGATATTTTCACAAAAAAGTGAAATTTTCAAAAATCCAGAAAATTGGCTGAAAACCACTAAATATCAAAGACTCATTGGGCGAATTGCTCTTGAACTGAAATCGGAACGCTCACTGACATTTCCCCTATCTGAAAGTCTGATAAACGCCGGAAAAATGACTAAGTCCAAAAAAAAATAGTTTTCAACTTTTTTCAATTTTACCCCCGTGGGATATATATTCTACCCACACACATTTGGAACTCTCCTGGGGTACCCTCACACATATTATTCTCTCATTTAGTGGATATTTTCACAAAAAAGTGAAATTTTCAAAAATCCAGAAAATTGGCTGAAAACTACTAAATATCAAGGACTCATTGGGCGAATCGCTGTGGAACTGAAATTGGAACGCTCACTGACATTTGCCCTATCTGAAAGTCTGATAAACGCCGGAAAAATGACTAAGTCCAAAAAAAAATTTTTTTAAACTTTTTTTACCCGCGTGGGATATATATTCTGCCCACACACATTTGGAACTCTCCAGGGGAACCCTCACACATATTATTCCCTCATTTAGTGGATATTTTCACAAAAAAGTGAAATTTTCAAAAATCCAGAAAATTGGCTGAAAACCACTAAATATCAAAGACTCATTGGGTGAATCGCTCTTGAACTGAAATCGGAATGCTCACTGACATGTGACCTATCTGAAAGTCTGATAAACGCCGGAAAAATCACTAAGTCCAAAAAAAATTTTTTTTCAACTTTTTTCAATTTTACCCCCGTGGGATATATATTCTACCCACACACATTTGGAACTACCCTGGGGTACCCTCACACATATTATTCCCTCAATTAGTGGATATTTTCACAAAAAAGTGAAATTTTCAAAAATCCAGAAAATTGGCTGAAAACGACTAAATATCAAGGACTCATTGGTCGAATCGCTCTGGAACTGAAATCGGAACGCTCACTGACATTTGCCCTATCTGAAAGGCTGATAAACGCCGGAAAAATGACTAAGTCCAAAAAAAAATTTTTTTCAACTTTTTTCAATTTTACCCCCGTGGGATATATATTCTACCCACACACATTTGGAACTCTCCTGGGGTACCGTCACACATATTATTCCCTCATTTAGTGGATATTTTCACAAAAAAGTGAAATTTTCAAAAATCCAGAAAATTGGCTGAAAACCACTAAATATCAAAGACTCATTGGGCGAATCGCTCTTGAACTGAAATCGGAATGCTCACTGACATTTGCCCTATCTGAAAGTCTGTTAAACGCGCGGAAAAATGACTAAGTCCAAAAAAAAAAATTTTCAACTTTTTTCAATTTTAACCCCGTGGGATATATATTCTACCCACACACATTTGGAACTCTCCTGGGGTACCGTCACACATATTATTCCCTCATTTAGTGGATATTTTCACAAAAAAGTGAAATTTTCAAAAATCCAGAAAATTGGCTGAAAACGACTAAATATCAAGGACTCATTGGGCGAATCGCTCTGGAACTGAAATCGGAACGCTCACTGACATTTGCCCTATCTGAAAGTCTGATAAACGCCGGAAAAATGACTAAGTCCAAAAAAAATTTTTTTTCAACTTTTTTCAATCTTACCCCCGTGGGATATATATTCTGCCCACACACATTTGGAACTCTCCAGGGGAACCCTCACACATATTATTCCCTCATTTCGTGGATATTTTCACAAAAAAGTGAAATTTTCAAAAATCCAGAAAATTGGCTGAAAACCACTAAATATCAAGGACTCATTGGGCGAATCGCTCTGAAACTGAAATCGGAACGCTCACTGACATTTCCCCTATCTGAAAGTCTGATAAACGCCAGAAAAATGACTAAGTCCAAAAAAAAATTTTTTTTAAACTTTTTTCAATTTTACGCCCGTGGCATATATATTCTACCCACACAGATTTGGAACTCTCCTGGGGTACCCTCACAAATATTATTCCCTCATTTAGTGGATATTTTCACAAAAAAGTGAAATTTTTAAAAATCCAGAAAATTGGCTGAAAACGACTAAATATAAAGGACTCATTGCGCGAATCGCTCTGGAACTGAAATCGGAACACTCACTGACATTTCCCCTATCTGAAAGTCTGATAAACGGCGGAAAAATGACTAAGTCCAAAAAAAATTTTTTTTCAACTTTTTTCAATTTTACCCCCGTGGGATATATATTCTACCCACACACATTTGGAACTCTCCTGGGGTACCCTCACACATATTATTCTCTCATTTAGTGGATATTTTCACAAAAAAGTGAAATTTTCAAAAATCCAGAAAATTGGCTGAAAACTACTAAATATCAAGGACTCATTGGGCGAATCGCTCTGGAACTGAAATTGGAACGCTCACTGACATTTGCCCTATCTGAAAGTCTGATAAACGCCGGAAAAATGACTAAGTCCAAAAAAAAATTTTTTTAAACTTTTTTCAATCTTACCCGCGTGGGATATATATTCTGCCCACACACATTTGGAACTCTCCAGGGGAACCCTCACACATATTATTCCCTCATTTAGTGGATATTTTCACAAAAAAGTGAAATTTTCAAAAATCCAGAAAATTGGCTGAAAACCACTAAATATCAAAGACTCATTGGGCGAATCGCTCTTGAACTGAAATCGGAATGCTCACTGACATTTGCCCTATCTGAAAGTCTGATAAACGCTGGAAAAATCACTAAGTCCAAAAAAAATTTTTTTTCAACTTTTTTCAATTTTACCCCCGTGGGATATATATTCTACCCACAAACATTTGGAACTACCCTGGGGTACCCTCACACATATTATTCCCTCATTTAGTGGATATTTTCACAAAAAAGTGAAATTTTCAAAAATCCAGAAAATTGGCTGAAAACGACTAAATATCAAGGACTCATTGGTCGAATCGCTCTGGAACTGAAATCGGAACGCTCACTGACATTTGCCCTATCTGAAAGGCTGATAAACGCCGGAAAAATGACTAAGTCCAAAAAAAAATTTTTTTCAACTTTTTTCAATTTTACCCCCGTGGGATATATATTCTACCCACACACATTTGGAACTCTCCTGGGGTACCGTCACACATATTATTCCCTCATTTAGTGGATATTTTCACAAAAAAGTGAAATTTTCAAAAAACCAGAAAATTGGCTGAAAACGACTAAATATCAAGGACTCATTGGGCGAATCGCTCTGGAACTGAAATCGGAATGCTCACTGACATTTGCCCTATCTGAAAGTCTGATAAACGCCGGAAAAATCACTAAGTCCAAAAAAAAATGTTTTTAAACTTTTTTCAATTTTACCCCGTGGGATATATATTCTAACCACACACATTTGGAACTCTCCTGGGGTACCCTCACACATATTATTCCCTCATTTAGTGGATATTTTCACAAAAAAGTGAAATTTTTAAAAATCCAGAAAATTGGCTGAAAACGACTAAATATCAAGGACTCATTGGGCGAATCACTCTGGAACTGAAATCGGAACGCTCACTGACATTTCCCCTATCTGAAAGGCTGATAAACGCCGGAAAAATGACTAAGTCCAAAAAAAAATAGTTTTCAACTTTTTTCAATTTTACCCCGTGGGATATATATTCTACCCACACACATTTGGAACTCTCCAGGGGTACCCTCACACATATTATTCCCTCATTTCGTGGATATTTTCACAAAAAAGTGAAATTTTCAAAAATCCAGAAAATTGGCTGAAAACCACTAAATATCAAAGACTCATTGGGCGAATCGCTCTTGAACTGAAATCGGAATGCTCACTGACATTTGCCCTATCTGAAAGTCTGTTAAACGCGCGGAAAAATGACTAAGTCCAAAAAAAAAAATTTGCAACTTTTTTCAATTTTAACCCCGTGGGATATATATTCTACCCACACACATTTGGAACTTTCCTGGGGAACTCTGACACATATTATTCCCTCATTTAGTGGATATTTTCACAAAAAAGTGACATTTTCAAAAATCCAGAAAATTGGCTGAAAACGACTAAATATCTAGGACTCATTGGGCGAATCGCTCTGGAACTGAAATCGGAACGCTCACTGACATTTCCCCTATCTGAAAGTCTGATAAACGCCGGAAAAATGACTAAGTCCAAAAAAATTTTTTTTTCAACTTTTTTCAATTTTACCCCCGTGGGATATATATTCTACCCACACACATTTGGAACTCCCCTGGGGTACCCTCACACATATTATTCCCTCATTTAGTGGATATTTTCACAAAAAAGTGAAATTTTCAAAAATCCAGAAAATTGGCTGAAAACGACTAAATATCAAGGACTCATTGGGCGAATCGCTCTGGAACTGAAATCGGAACGCTCACTGACATTTGCCCTATCTGAAAGTCTGATAAACGCCGGAAAAATGACTAAGTCCAAAAAAAAAATTTTTTCAACTTTTTTCAATTTTACCCCCGTGGGATATATATTCTACCCACACACATTTGGAACTTTCCAGGGGAACCCTCACACATATTATTCCCTCATTTAGTGGATATTTTCACAAAAAAGTGAAATTTTCAAAAATCCAGAAAATTGGCTGAAAACGACTAAATATCAAAGACTCATTGGGCGAATAGCTGTGGAACTGAAATCGGAACGCTCACTGACATTTCCCCTATCTGAAAGTCTGATAAACGCCGGAAAAATGACTAAGTCCAAAAAAAAATTTTTTTCAACTTTTTTCAATTTTACCCCCGTGGGATATATATTCTACCCACACACATTTGGAACTCTCCTGGGGTACCCTCACACATATTATTCTCTCATTTAGTGGATATTTTCACAAAAAAGTGAAATTTTCAAAAATCCAGAAAATTGGCTGAAAACTACTAAATATCAAGGACTCATTGGGCGAATCGCTCTGGAACTGAAATTGGAACGTTCACTGACATTTGCCCTATCTGAAAGTCTGATAAACGCCGGAAAAATGACTAAGTCCAAAAAAAAATTTTTTTAAACTTTTTTCAATCTTACCCGCGTGGGATATATATTCTGCCCACACACATTTGGAACTCTCCAGGGGAACCCTCACACATATTATTCCCTCATTTAGTGGATATTTTCACAAAAAAGTGAAATTTTCAAAAATCCAGAAAATTGGCTGAAAACCACTAAATATCAAAGACTCATTGGGCGAATCGCTCTTGAACTGAAATCGGAATGCTCCCTGACATTTGCCCTATTTGAAAGTCTGATAAACGCCGGAAAAATGACTAAGTCCAAAAAAAAAATTTTTTTAAACTTTTTTCAATTTTACCACCGTGGGATATATATTCTAACCACACACATTTGGAACTCTCCTGGGGTACCCTCACACATATTATTCCCTCATTTAGTGGATATTTTCACAAAAAAGTGAAATTTTTAAAAATCCAGAAAATTGGCTGAAAACGACTAAATATCAAGGACTCATTGGGCGAATCGCTCTGGAACTGAAATCGGAATGCTCACTGACATTTCCCCTATCTGAAAGGCTGATAAACGCCGGAAAAATGACTAAGTCCAAAAAAAATTTTTTTTCAACTTTTTTCAATTTTACCCCCGTGGGATATATATTCTACCCACACACATTTGGAACTACCCTGGGGTACCCTCACACATATTATTCCCTCATTTAGTGGATATTTTCACAAAAAAGTGAAATTTTCAAAAATCCAGAAAATTGGCTGAAAACGACTAAATATCAAGGACTCATTGGTCGAATCGCTCTGGAACTGAAATCGGAACGCTCACTGACATTTGCCCTATCTGAAAGTCTGATAAACGCCGGAAAAATGACTAAGTCCAAAAAAAAATAGTTTTCAACTTTTTTCAATTTTACCCCGTGGGATATATATTCTACCCACACACATTTGGAACTCTCCTGGGGTACCCTCACACATATTATTCTCTCATTTAGTGGATATTTTCACAAAAAAGTGAAATTTTCAAAAATCCAGAAAATTGGCTGAAAACGACTAAATATCAAGGACTCATTGGTCGAATCGCTCTGGAACTGAAATCGGAACGCTCACTGACATTTGCCCTATCTGAAAGTCTGATAAACGCCAGAAAAATGACTAAGTCCAAAAAAAAATTTTTTTCAACTTTTTTCAATTTTACCCCCGTGGGATATATATTCTACCCACACACATTTGGAACTCTCCTGGGGTACCGTCACACATATTATTCCCTCATTTAGTGGATATTTTCACAAAAAAGTGAAATTTTCAAAAATCCAGAAAATTGGCTGAAAACGACTAAATATCAAGGACTCATTGGGCGAATCGCTCTGGAACTGAAATTGGAACGCTCATAGACATTTGCCCTATCTGAAAGTCTGATAAACGCCGGAAAAATGACTAAGTCCAAAAAAAAATTTTTTTCAACTTTTTTCAATCTTACCCCCGTGGGATATATATTCTGCCCACACACATTTGGAACTCTCCAGGGGAACCCTCACACATATTATTCCCTCATTTCGTGGATATTTTCACAAAAAAGTGAAATTTTCAAAAATCCAGAAAATTGGCTGAAAACCACTAAATATCAAAGACTCATTGGGCGAATCGCTCTTGAACTGAAATCGGAATGCTCACTGACATTTGCCCTATCTGAAAGTCTGTTAAACGCGCGGAAAAATGACTAAGTCCAAAAAAAAAAATTTGCAACTTTTTTCAATTTTAACCCCGTGGGATATATATTCTACCCACACACATTTGGAACTTTCCTGGGGTAACGTCACACATATTATTCCCTCATTTAGTGGATATTTTCACAAAAAAGTGAAATTTTCAAAAATCCAGAAAATTGGCTGAAAACGACTAAATATCAAGGACTCATTGGGCGAATCGCTCTGGAACTGAAATCGGAACGCTCACTGACATTTGCCCTATCTGAAAGTCTGATAAACGCCGGAAAAATGACTAAGTCGAAAAAAAAATTTTTTTCAACTTTTTTCAATTTTACCCCCGTGGGATATATATTCTACCCACACACATTTGGAACTCTCCTGGGGAACTCTCACACATATTATTCCCTCATTTAGTGGATATTTTCACAAAAAAGTGACATTTTCAAAAATCCAGAAAATTGGCTGAAAACGACTATATATCTAGGACTCATTGGGCGAATCGCTCTGGAACTGAAATCGGAATGCTCACTGACATTTCCCCTATCTGAAAGTCTGATAAACGCCGGAAAAATGACTAAGTCCAAAAAAATTTTTTTTTCAACTTTTTTCAATTTTACCCCCGTGGGATATATATTCTACCCACACACATTTGGAACTCCCCTGGGGTACCCTCACACATATTATTCCCTCATTTAGTGGATATTTTCACAAAAAAGTGAAATTTTCAAAAATCCAGAAAATTGGCTGAAAACGACTAAATATCAAGGACTCATTGGGCGAATCGCTCTGGAACTGAAATCGGAACGCTCACTGACATTTGCCCTATCTGAAAGTCCGATAAACGCCGGAAAAATGACTAAGTCCAAAAAAAAAATTTTTTCAACTTTTTTCAATTTTACCCCCGTGGGATATATATTCTACCCACACACATTTGGAACTTTCCAGGGGAACCCTCACACATATTATTCCCTCATTTAGTGGATATTTTCACAAAAAAGTGAAATTTTCAAAAATCCAGAAAATTGGCTGAAAACGACTAAATATCAAAGACTCATTGGGCGAATAGCTGTGGAACTGAAATCGGAACGCTCACTGACATTTCCCCTATCTGAAAGTCTGATAAACGCCGGAAAAATGACTAAGTCCAAAAAAAAATTTTTTTCAACTTTTTTCAATTTTACCCCCGTGGGATATATATTCTACCCACACACATTTGGAACTCTCCTGGGGTACCCTCACACATATTATTCTCTCATTTAGTGGATATTTTCACAAAAAAGTGAAATTTTCAAAAATCCAGAAAATTGGCTGAAAACTACTAAATATCAAGGACTCATTGGGCGAATCGCTCTGGAACTGAAATTGGAACGTTCACTGACATTTGCCCTATCTGAAAGTCTGATAAACGCCGGAAAAATGACTAAGTCCAAAAAAAAATTTTTTTAAACTTTTTTCAATCTTACCCGCGTGGGATATATATTCTGCCCACACACATTTGGAACTCTCCAGGGGAACCCTCACACATATTATTCCCTCATTTAGTGGATATTTTCACAAAAAAGTGAAATTTTCAAAAATCCAGAAAATTGGCTGAAAACCACTAAATATCAAAGACTCATTGGGCGAATCGCTCTTGAACTGAAATCGGAATGCTCCCTGACATTTGCCCTATTTGAAAGTCTGATAAACGCCGGAAAAATGACTAAGTCCAAAAAAAAAATTTTTTTAAACTTTTTTCAATTTTACCACCGTGGGATATATATTCTAACCACACACATTTGGAACTCTCCTGGGGTACCCTCACACATATTATTCCCTCATTTAGTGGATATTTTCACAAAAAAGTGAAATTTTTAAAAATCCAGAAAATTGGCTGAAAACGACTAAATATCAAGGACTCATTGGGCGAATCGCTCTGGAACTGAAATCGGAATGCTCACTGACATTTCCCCTATCTGAAAGGCTGATAAACGCCGGAAAAATGACTAAGTCCAAAAAAAATTTTTTTTCAACTTTTTTCAATTTTACCCCCGTGGGATATATATTCTACCCACACACATTTGGAACTACCCTGGGGTACCCTCACACATATTATTCCCTCATTTAGTGGATATTTTCACAAAAAAGTGAAATTTTCAAAAATCCAGAAAATTGGCTGAAAACGACTAAATATCAAGGACTCATTGGTCGAATCGCTCTGGAACTGAAATCGGAACGCTCACTGACATTTGCCCTATCTGAAAGTCTGATAAACGCCGGAAAAATGACTAAGTCCAAAAAAAAATAGTTTTCAACTTTTTTCAATTTTACCCCGTGGGATATATATTCTACCCACACACATTTGGAACTCTCCTGGGGTACCCTCACACATATTATTCTCTCATTTAGTGGATATTTTCACAAAAAAGTGAAATTTTCAAAAATCCAGAAAATTGGCTGAAAACGACTAAATATCAAGGACTCATTGGTCGAATCGCTCTGGAACTGAAATCGGAACGCTCACTGACATTTGCCCTATCTGAAAGTCTGATAAACGCCAGAAAAATGACTAAGTCCAAAAAAAAATTTTTTTCAACTTTTTTCAATTTTACCCCCGTGGGATATATATTCTACCCACACACATTTGGAACTCTCCTGGGGTACCGTCACACATATTATTCCCTCATTTAGTGGATATTTTCACAAAAAAGTGAAATTTTCAAAAATCCAGAAAATTGGCTGAAAACGACTAAATATCAAGGACTCATTGGGCGAATCGCTCTGGAACTGAAATTGGAACGCTCATAGACATTTGCCCTATCTGAAAGTCTGATAAACGCCGGAAAAATGACTAAGTCCAAAAAAAAATTTTTTTCAACTTTTTTCAATCTTACCCCCGTGGGATATATATTCTGCCCACACACATTTGGAACTCTCCAGGGGAACCCTCACACATATTATTCCCTCATTTCGTGGATATTTTCACAAAAAAGTGAAATTTTCAAAAATCCAGAAAATTGGCTGAAAACCACTAAATATCAAAGACTCATTGGGCGAATCGCTCTTGAACTGAAATCGGAATGCTCACTGACATTTGCCCTATCTGAAAGTCTGTTAAACGCGCGGAAAAATGACTAAGTCCAAAAAAAAAAATTTGCAACTTTTTTCAATTTTAACCCCGTGGGATATATATTCTACCCACACACATTTGGAACTTTCCTGGGGTAACGTCACACATATTATTCCCTCATTTAGTGGATATTTTCACAAAAAAGTGAAATTTTCAAAAATCCAGAAAATTGGCTGAAAACGACTAAATATCAAGGACTCATTGGGCGAATCGCTCTGGAACTGAAATCGGAACGCTCACTGACATTTGCCCTATCTGAAAGTCTGATAAACGCCGGAAAAATGACTAAGTCGAAAAAAAAATTTTTTTCAACTTTTTTCAATTTTACCCCCGTGGGATATATATTCTACCCACACACATTTGGAACTCTCCTGGGGAACTCTCACACATATTATTCCCTCATTTAGTGGATATTTTCACAAAAAAGTGAAATTTTCAAAAATCCAGAAAATTGGCTGAAAACGACTATATATCTAGGACTCATTGGGCGAATCGCTCTGGAACTGAAATCGGAACGCTCACTGACATTTCCCCTATCTGAAAGTCTGATAAACGCCGGAAAAATGACTAAGTCCAAAAAAATTTTTTTTTCAACTTTTTTCAATTTTACCCCCGTGGGATATATATTCTACCCACACACATTTGGAACTCCCCTGGGGTACCCTCACACATATTATTCCCTCATTTAGTGGATATTTTCACAAAAAAGTGAAATTTTCAAAAATCCAGAAAATTGGCTGAAAACGACTAAATATCAAGGACTCATTGGGCGAATCGCTCTGGAACTGAAATCGGAACGCTCACTGACATTTGCCCTATCTGAAAGTCTGATAAACGCCGGAAAAATGACTAAGTCCAAAAAAAAAATTTTTTCAACTTTTTTCAATTTTACCCCCGTGGGATATATATTCTACCCACACACATTTGGAACTTTCCAGGGGAACCCTCACACATATTATTCCCTCATTTAGTGGATATTTTCACAAAAAAGTGAAATTTTCAAAAATCCAGAAAATTGGCTGAAAACGACTAAATATCAAAGACTCATTGGGCGAATAGCTGTGGAACTGAAATCGGAACGCTCACTGACATTTCCCCTATCTGAAAGTCTGATAAACGCCGGAAAAATGACTAAGTCCAAAAAAAAAATTTTTTCAACTTTTTTCAATTTTACCCCCGTGGGATATATATTCTACCCACACACATTTGGAACTCTCCTGGGGTACCCTCACACATATTATTCTCTCATTTAGTGGATATTTTCACAAAAAAGTGAAATTTTCAAAAATCCAGAAAATTGGCTGAAAACTACTAAATATCAAGGACTCATTGGGCGAATCGCTCTGGAACTGAAATTGGAACGTTCACTGACATTTGCCCTATCTGAAAGTCTGATAAACGCCGGAAAAATGACTAAGTCCAAAAAAAAATTTTTTTAAACTTTTTTCAATCTTACCCGCGTGGGATATATATTCTGCCCACACACATTTGGAACTCTCCAGGGGAACCCTCACACATATTATTCCCTCATTTAGTGGATATTTTCACAAAAAAGTGAAATTTTCAAAAATCCAGAAAATTGGCTGAAAACCACTAAATATCAAAGACTCATTGGGCGAATCGCTCTTGAACTGAAATCGGAATGCTCACTGACATTTGCCCTATTTGAAAGTCTGATAAACGCCGGAAAAATGACTAAGTCCAAAAAAAAAAATTTTTTTAAACTTTTTTCAATTTTACCACCGTGGGATATATATTCTAACCACACACATTTGGAACTCTCCTGGGGTACCCTCACACATATTATTCCCTCATTTAGTGGATATTTTCACAAAAAAGTGAAATTTTTAAAAATCCAGAAAATTGGCTGAAAACGACTAAATATCAAGGACTCATTGGGCGAATCGCTCTGGAACTGAAATCGGAATGCTCACTGACATTTCCCCTATCTGAAAGGCTGATAAACGCCGGAAAAATGACTAAGTCCAAAAAAAATTTTTTTTCAACTTTTTTCAATTTTACCCCCGTGGGATATATATTCTACCCACACACATTTGGAACTACCCTGGGGTACCCTCACACATATTATTCCCTCATTTAGTGGATATTTTCACAAAAAAGTGAAATTTTCAAAAATCCAGAAAATTGGCTGAAAACGACTAAATATCAAGGACTCATTGGTCGAATCGCTCTGGAACTGAAATCGGAACGCTCACTGACATTTGCCCTATCTGAAAGTCTGATAAACGCCGGAAAAATGACTAAGTCCAAAAAAAAATAGTTTTCAACTTTTTTCAATTTTACCCCGTGGGATATATATTCTACCCACACACATTTGGAACTCTCCTGGGGTACCCTCACACATATTATTCTCTCATTTAGTGGATATTTTCACAAAAAAGTGAAATTTTCAAAAATCCAGAAAATTGGCTGAAAACGACTAAATATCAAGGACTCATTGGTCGAATCGCTCTGGAACTGAAATCGGAACGCTCACTGACATTTGCCCTATCTGAAAGTCTGATAAACGCCGGAAAAATGACTAAGTCCAAAAAAAAATAGTTTTCAACTTTTTTCAATTTTACCCCGTGGGATATATATTCTACCCACACACATTTGGAACTCTCCTGGGGTACCCTCACACATATTATTCTCTCATTTAGTGGATATTTTCACAAAAAAGTGAAATTTTCAAAAATCCAGAAAATTGGCTGAAAACGACTAAATATCAAGGACTCATTGGTCGAATCGCTCTGGAACTGAAATCGGAACGCCCACAGACATTTGCCCTATCTGAAAGTCTGATAAACGCCAGAAAAATGACTAAGTCCAAAAAAAAATTTTTTTCAACTTTTTTCAATTTTACCCCCGTGGGATATATATTCTACCCACACACATTTGGAACTCTCCTGGGGTACCGTCACACATATTATTCCCTCATTTAGTGGATATTTTCACAAAAAAGTGAAATTTTCAAAAATCCAGAAAATTGGCTGAAAACGACTAAATATCAAGGACTCATTGGGCGAATCGCTCTGGAACTGAAATTGGAACGCTCATAGACATTTGCCCTATCTGAAAGTCTGATAAACGCCGGAAAAATGACTAAGTCCAAAAAAAAATTTTTTTCAACTTTTTTCAATCTTACCCCCGTGGGATATATATTCTGCCCACACACATTTGGAACTCTCCAGGGGAACCCTCACACATATTATTCCCTCATTTCGTGGATATTTTCACAAAAAAGTGAAATTTTCAAAAATCCAGAAAATTGGCTGAAAACCACTAAATATCAAAGACTCATTGGGCGAATCGCTCTTGAACTGAAATCGGAATGCTCACTGACATTTGCCCTATCTGAAAGTCTGTTAAACGCGCGGAAAAATGACTAAGTCCAAAAAAAAAAATTTGCAACTTTTTTCAATTTTAACCCCGTGGGATATATATTCTACCCACACACATTTGGAACTTTCCTGGGGTACCGTCACACATATTATTCCCTCATTTAGTGGATATTTTCACAAAAAAGTGAAATTTTCAAAAATCCAGAAAATTGGCTGAAAACGACTAAATATCAAGGACTCATTGGGCGAATCGCTCTGGAACTGAAATCGGAACGCTCACTGACATTTGCCCTATCTGAAAGTCTGATAAACGCCGGAAAAATGACTAAGTCGAAAAAAAATTTTTTTTCAACTTTTTTCAATTTTACCCCCGTGGGATATATATTCTACCCACACACATTTGGAACTCTCCTGGGGAACTCTCACACATATTATTCCCTCATTTAGTGGATATTTTCACAAAAAAGTGACATTTTCAAAAATCCAGAAAATTGGCTGAAAACGACTAAATATCTAGGACTCATTGGGCGAATCGCTCTGGAACTGAAATCGGAACGCTCACTGACATTTCCCCTATCTGAAAGTCTGATAAACGCCGGAAAAATGACTAAGTCCAAAAAAATTTTTTTTTCAACTTTTTTCAATTTTACCCCGGTGGGATATATATTCTACCCACACACATTTGGAACTCCCCTGGGGTACCCTCACACATATTATTACCTCATTTAGTGGATATTTTCACAAAAAAGTGAAATTTTCAAAAATCCAGAAAATTGGCTGAAAACGACTAAATATCAAAGACTCATTGGGCGAATAGCTGTGGAACTGAAATCGGAATGCTCACTGACATTTCCCCTATCTGAAAGTCTGATAAACGCCGGAAAAATGACTAAGTCCAAAAAAAAATTTTTTTAAACTTTTTTCAATCTTACCCGCGTGGGATATATATTCTGCCCACACACATTTGGAACTCTCCAGGGGAACCCTCACACATATCATTCCCTCATTTAGTGGATATTTTCACAAAAAAGTGAAATTTTCAAAAATCCAGAAAATTGGCTGAAAACCACTAAATATCAAAGACTCATTGGGCGAATCGCTCTTGAACTGAAATCGGAATGCTCACTGACATTTGCCCTATTTGAAAGTCTGATAAACGCCGGAAAAATGACTAAGTCCAAAAAAAAAATTTTTTTAAACTTTTTTCAATTTTACCCCGTGGGATATATATTCTAACCACACACATTTGGAACTCTCCTGGGGTACCCTCACACATATTATTCCCTCATTTAGTGGATATTTTCACAAAAAAGTGAAATTTTTAAAAATCCAGAAAATTGGCTGAAAACGACTAAATATCAAGGACTCATTGGGCGAATCGCTCTGGAACTGAAATCGGAATGCTCACTGACATTTCCCCTATCTGAAAGGCTGATAAACGCCGGAAAAATGACTAAGTCCAAAAAAAATTTTTTTTCAACTTTTTTCAATTTTACCCCCGTGGGATATATATTCTACCCACACACATTTGGAACTACCCTGGGGTACCCTCACACATATTATTCCCTCATTTAGTGGATATTTTCACAAAAAAGTGAAATTTTCAAAAATCCAGAAAATTGGCTGAAAACGACTAAATATCAAGGACTCATTGGTCGAATCGCTCTGGAACTGAAATCGGAACGCTCACTGACATTTGCCCTATCTGAAAGTCTGATAAACGCCGGAAAAATGACTAAGTCCAAAAAAAAATAGTTTTCAACTTTTTTCAATTTTACCCCGTGGGATATATATTCTACCCACACACATTTGGAACTCTCCTGGGGTACCCTCACACATATTATTCTCTCATTTAGTGGATATTTTCACAAAAAAGTGAAATTTTCAAAAATCCAGAAAATTGGCTGAAAACGACTAAATATCAAGGACTCATTGGGCGAATCGCTCTGGAACTGAAATCGGAACGCTCACTGACATTTGCCCTATCTGAAAGTCTGATAAACGCCGGAAAAATGACTAAGTCCAAAAAAAAATTTTTTTAAACTTTTTTCAATCTTACACCCGTGGGATATATATTCAGCCCACACACATTTGGAACTCTCCAGGGGAACCCTCACACATATTATTCCCTCATTTAGTGGATATTTTCACAAAAAAGTGAAATTTTCAAAAATCCAGAAAATTGGCTGAAAACGACTAAATATCAAAGACTCATTGGGCGAATCGCTCTGGAACTGAAATCGGAACGCTCACTGACATTTCCCCTATCTGAAAGTCTGATAAACGCCGGAAAAATGACTAAGTCCAAAAAAAAATTTTTTTCAACTTTTTTCAATTTTACCCCTGTGGGATATATATTCTACCCACACACATTTGGAACTCTCCTGGGGTACCCTCACACATATTATTCTCTCATTTAGTGGATATTTTCACAAAAAAGTGAAATTTTCAAAAATCCAGAAAATTGGCTGAAAACTACTAAATATCAAAGACTCATTGGGCGAATCGCTCTTGAACTGAAATCGGAATGCTCACTGACATTTGCCCTATCTGAAAGTCTGATAAACGCCGGAAAAATCACTAAGTCCAAAAAAAAATGTTTTTAAACTTTTTTCAATTTTACCCCGTGGGATATATATTCTACCCACACACATTTGGAACTCTCCTGGGGTACCCTCACACATATTATTCTCTCATTTAGTGGATATTTTCACAAAAAAGTGAAATTTTCAAAAATCCAGAAAATTGGCTGAAAACGACTAAATATCAAGGACTCATTGGGCGAATCGCTCTGGAACTGAAATCGGAACGCTCATAGACATTTGCCCTATCTGAAAGGCTGATAAACGCCGGAAAAATGACTAAGTCCAAAAAAAAATTTTTTTAAACTTTTTTCAATCTTACCCGCGTGGGATATATATTCTGCCCACACACATTTGGAACTCTCCTGGGGTACCCTCACACATATTATTCCCTCATTTAGTGGATATTTTCACAAAAAAGTGAAATTTTTAAAAATCCAGAAAATTGGCTGAAAACGACTAAATATCAAGGACTCATTGGGCGAATCGCTCTGGAACTGAAATCGGAATGCTCACTGACATTTCCCCTATCTGAAAGGCTGATAAACGCCGGAAAAATGACTAAGTCCAAAAAAAATTTTTTTTCAACTTTTTTCAATTTTACCCCCGTGGGATATATATTCTACCCACACACATTTGGAACTACCCTGGGGTACCCTCACACATATTATTCCCTCATTTAGTGGATATTTTCACAAAAAAGTGAAATTTTCAAAAATCCAGAAAATTGGCTGAAAACGACTAAATATCAAGGACTCATTGGTCGAATCGCTCTGGAACTGAAATCGGAACGCTCACTGACATTTGCCCTATCTGAAAGTCTGATAAACGCCGGAAAAATGACTAAGTCCAAAAAAAAATAGTTTTCAACTTTTTTCAATTTTACCCCGTGGGATATATATTCTACCCACACACATTTGGAACTCTCCTGGGGTACCCTCACACATATTATTCTCTCATTTAGTGGATATTTTCACAAAAAAGTGAAATTTTCAAAAATCCAGAAAATTGGCTGAAAACGACTAAATATCAAGGACTCATTGGGCGAATCGCTCTGGAACTGAAATCGGAACGCTCACTGACATTTGCCCTATCTGAAAGTCTGATAAACGCCGGAAAAATGACTAAGTCCAAAAAAAAATGTTTTTAAACTTTTTTCAATCTTACACCCGTGGGATATATATTCAGCCCACACACATTTGGAACTCTCCAGGGGAACCGTCACACATATTATTCCCTCATTTAGTGGATATTTTCACAAAAAAGTGAAATTTTCAAAAATCCAGAAAATTGGCTGAAAACGACTAAATATCAAGGACTCATTGGGCGAATCGCTCTGGAACTGAAATTGGAACGCTCATAGACATTTGCCCTATCTGAAAGTCTGATAAACGCCGGAAAAATGACTAAGTCCAAAAAAAAATTTTTTTAAACTTTTTTCAATCTTACCCGCGTGGGATATATATTCTGCCCACACACATTTGGAACTCTCCAGGGGAACCCTCACACATATTATTCCCTCATTTAGTGGATATTTTCACAAAAAAGTGAAATTTTCAAAAATCCAGAAAATTGGCTGAAAACCACTAAATATCAAAGACTCATTGGGCGAATCGCTCTTGAACTGAAATCGGAATGCTCACTGACATTTGCCCTATTTGAAAGTCTGATAAACGCCGGAAAAATGACTAAGTCCAAAAAAAAAATTTTTTTAAACTTTTTTCAATTTTACCCCGTGGGATATATATTCTAACCACACACATTTGGAACTCTCCTGGGGTACCCTCACACATATTATTCCCTCATTTAGTGGATATTTTCACAAAAAAGTGAAATTTTTAAAAATCCAGAAAATTGGCTGAAAACGACTAAATATCAAGGACTCATTGGGCGAATCGCTCTGGAACTGAAATCGGAATGCTCACTGACATTTCCCCTATCTGAAAGGCTGATAAACGCCGGAAAAATGACTAAGTCCAAAAAAAATTTTTTTTCAACTTTTTTCAATTTTTCCCCCGTGGGATATATATTCTACCCACACACATTTGGAACTACCCTGGGGTACCCTCACACATATTATTCCCTCATTTAGTGGATATTTTCACAAAAAAGTGAAATTTTCAAAAATCCAGAAAATTGGCTGAAAACGACTAAATATCAAGGACTCATTGGTCGAATCGCTCTGGAACTGAAATCGGAACGCTCACTGACATTTGCCCTATCTGAAAGTCTGATAAACGCCGGAAAAATGACTAAGTCCAAAAAAAAATAGTTTTCAACTTTTTTCAATTTTACCCCGTGGGATATATATTCTACCCACACACATTTGGAACTCTCCTGGGGTACCCTCACACATATTATTCTCTCATTTAGTGGATATTTTCACAAAAAAGTGAAATTTTCAAAAATCCAGAAAATTGGCTGAAAACTACTAAATATCAAGGACTCATTGGGCGAATCGCTCTGGAACTGAAATTGGAACGTTCACTGACATTTGCCCTATCTGAAAGTCTGATAAACGCCGGAAAAATGACTAAGTCCAAAAAAAAATTTTTTTAAACTTTTTTCAATCTTACCCGCGTGGGATATATATTCTGCCCACACACATTTGGAACTCTCCAGGGGAACCCTCACACATATTATTCTCTCATTTAGTGGATATTTTCACAAAAAAGTGAAATTTTCAAAAATCCAGAAAATTGGCTGAAAACTACTAAATATCAAGGACTCATTGGGCGAATCGCTCTGGAACTGAAATTGGAACGTTCACTGACATTTGCCCTATCTGAAAGTCTGATAAACGCCGGAAAAATGACTAAGTCCAAAAAAAAATTTTTTTAAACTTTTTTCAATCTTACCCGCGTGGGATATATATTCTGCCCACACACATTTGGAACTCTCCAGGGGAACCCTCACACATATTATTCTCTCATTTAGTGGATATTTTCACAAAAAAGTGAAATTTTCAAAAATCCAGAAAATTGGCTGAAAACGACTAAATATCAAGGACTCATTGGGCGAATCGCTCTGGAACTGAAATCGGAACGCTCACTGACATTTGCCCTATCTGAAAGTCTGATAAACGCCGGAAAAATGACTAAGTCCAAAAAAAAATGTTTTTAAACTTTTTTCAATCTTACACCCGTGGGATATATATTCAGCCCACACACATTTGGAACTCTCCAGGGGAACCGTCACACATATTATTCCCTCATTTAGTGGATATTTTCACAAAAAAGTGAAATTTTCAAAAATCCAGAAAATTGGCTGAAAACGACTAAATATCAAGGACTCATTGGGCGAATCGCTCTGGAACTGAAATTGGAACGCTCATAGACATTTGCCCTATCTGAAAGTCTGATAAACGCCGGAAAAATGACTAAGTCCAAAAAAAAATTTTTTTAAACTTTTTTCAATCTTACCCGCGTGGGATATATATTCTGCCCACACACATTTGGAACTCTCCAGGGGAACCCTCACACATATTATTCCCTCATTTAGTGGATATTTTCACAAAAAAGTGAAATTTTCAAAAATCCAGAAAATTGGCTGAAAACCACTAAATATCAAAGACTCATTGGGCGAATCGCTCTTGAACTGAAATCGGAATGCTCACTGACATTTGCCCTATTTGAAAGTCTGATAAACGCCGGAAAAATGACTAAGTCCAAAAAAAAAATTTTTTTAAACTTTTTTCAATTTTACCCCGTGGGATATATATTCTAACCACACACATTTGGAACTCTCCTGGGGTACCCTCACACATATTATTCCCTCATTTAGTGGATATTTTCACAAAAAAGTGAAATTTTTAAAAATCCAGAAAATTGGCTGAAAACGACTAAATATCAAGGACTCATTGGGCGAATCGCTCTGGAACTGAAATCGGAATGCTCACTGACATTTCCCCTATCTGAAAGGCTGATAAACGCCGGAAAAATGACTAAGTCCAAAAAAAATTTTTTTTCAACTTTTTTCAATTTTACCCCCGTGGGATATATATTCTACCCACACACATTTGGAACTACCCTGGGGTACCCTCACACATATTATTCCCTCATTTAGTGGATATTTTCACAAAAAAGTGAAATTTTCAAAAATCCAGAAAATTGGCTGAAAACGACTAAATATCAAGGACTCATTGGTCGAATCGCTCTGGAACTGAAATCGGAACGCTCACTGACATTTGCCCTATCTGAAAGTCTGATAAACGCCGGAAAAATGACTAAGTCCAAAAAAAAATAGTTTTCAACTTTTTTCAATTTTACCCCGTGGGATATATATTCTACCCACACACATTTGGAACTCTCCTGGGGTACCCTCACACATATTATTCTCTCATTTAGTGGATATTTTCACAAAAAAGTGAAATTTTCAAAAATCCAGAAAATTGGCTGAAAACGACTAAATATCAAGGACTCATTGGGCGAATCGCTCTGGAACTGAAATCGGAACGCTCACTGACATTTGCCCTATCTGAAAGTCTGATAAACGCCGGAAAAATGACTAAGTCCAAAAAAAAATGTTTTTAAACTTTTTTCAATCTTACACCCGTGGGATATATATTCAGCCCACACACATTTGGAACTCTCCAGGGGAACCCTCACACATATTATTCCCTCATTTAGTGGATATTTTCACAAAAAAGTGAAATTTTCAAAAATCCAGAAAATTGGCTGAAAACGACTAAATATCAAAGACTCATTGGGCGAATAGCTGTGGAACTGAAATCGGAACGCTCACTGACATTTCCCCTATCTGAAAGTCTGATAAACGCCGGAAAAATGACTAAGTCCAAAAAAAAATTTTTTTCAACTTTTTTCAATTTTACCCCCGTGGGATATATATTCTACCCACACACATTTGGAACTCTCCTGGGGTACCCTCACACATATTATTCTCTCATTTAGTGGATATTTTCACAAAAAAGTGAAATTTTCAAAAATCCAGAAAATTGGCTGAAAACTACTAAATATCAAGGACTCATTGGGCGAATCGCTCTGGAACTGAAATTGGAACGTTCACTGACATTTGCCCTATCTGAAAGTCTGATAAACGCCGGAAAAATGACTAAGTCCAAAAAAAATTTTTTTAAACTTTTTTCAATCTTACCCGCGTGGGATATATATTCTGCCCACACACATTTGGAACTCTCCAGGGGAACCCTCACACATATTATTCCCTCATTTAGTGGATATTTTCAAAAAAAGTGAAATTTTCAAAAATCCAGAAAATTGGCTGAAAACCACTAAATATCAAAGACTCATTGGGCGAATCGCTCTTGAACTGAAATCGGAATGCTCACTGACATTTGCCCTATCTGAAAGTCTGATAAACGCCGGAAAAATGACTAAGTCCAAAAAAAATTTTTTTTCAACTTTTTTCAATTTTACCCCCGTGGGATATATATTCTACCCACACACATTTGGAACTACCCTGGGGTACCCTCACACATATTATTCCCTCATTTAGTGGATATTTTCACAAAAAAGTGAAATTTTCAAAAATCCAGAAAATTGGCTGAAAACGACTAAATATCAAAGACTCATTGGGCGAATCGCTCTTGAACTGAAATCGGAATGCTCACTGACATTTGCCCTATCTGAAAGTCTGATAAACGCCGGAAAAATCACTAAGTCCAAAAAAAAATGTTTTTAAACTTTTTTCAATTTTACCCCGTGGGATATATATTCTAACCACACACATTTGGAACTCTCCTGGGGTACCCTCACACATATTATTCCCTCATTTAGTGGATATTTTCACAAAAAAGTGAAATTTTTAAAAATCCAGAAAATTGGCTGAAAACGACTAAATATCAAGGACTCATTGGGCGAATCACTCTGGAACTGAAATCGGAACGCTCACTGACATTTCCCCTATCTGAAAGGCTGATAAACGCCGGAAAAATGACTAAGTCCAAAAAAAAATAGTTTTCAACTTTTTTCAATTTTACCCCGTGGGATATATATTCTACCCACACACATTTGGAACTCTCCTGGGGTACCGTCACACATATTATTCCCTCATTTAGTGGATATTTTCACAAAAAAGTGAAATTTTCAAAAATCCAGAAAATTGGCTGAAAACGACTAAATATCAAGGACTCATTGGGCGAATCGCTCTGGAACTGAAATTGGAACGCTCATAGACATTTGCCCTATCTGAAAGTCTGATAAACGCCGGAAAAATGACTAAGTCCAAAAAAAAATGTTTTTAAACTTTTTTCAATTTTACCCCCGTGGGATATATATTCTACCCACACACATTTGGAACTCTCCTGGGGTACCCTCACACATATTATTCTCTCATTTAGTGGATATTTTCACAAAAAAGTGAAATTTTCAAAAATCCAGAAAATTGGCTGAAAACTACTAAATATCAAGGACTCATTGGGCGAATCGCTCTGGAACTGAAATCGGAACGCTCACTGACATTTGCCCTATCTGAAAGTCTGATAAACGCCGGAAAAATGACTAAGTCCAAAAAAAAATGTTTTTAAACTTTTTTCAATCTTACACCCGTGGGATATATATTCAGCCCACACACATTTGGAACTCTCCAGGGGAACCGTCACACATATTATTCCCTCATTTAGTGGATATTTTCACAAAAAAGTGAAATTTTCAAAAATCCAGAAAATTGGCTGAAAACGACTAAATATCAAGGACTCATTGGGCGAATCGCTCTGGAACTGAAATTGGAACGCTCATAGACATTTGCCCTATCTGAAAGTCTGATAAACGCCGGAAAAATGACTAAGTCCAAAAAAAAATTTTTTTAAACTTTTTTCAATCTTACCCGCGTGGGATATATATTCTGCCCACACACATTTGGAACTCTCCAGGGGAACCCTCACACATATTATTCCCTCATTTAGTGGATATTTTCACAAAAAAGTGAAATTTTCAAAAATCCAGAAAATTGGCTGAAAACCACTAAATATCAAAGACTCATTGGGCGAATCGCTCTTGAACTGAAATCGGAATGCTCACTGACATTTGCCCTATTTGAAAGTCTGATAAACGCCGGAAAAATGACTAAGTCCAAAAAAAAAATTTTTTTAAACTTTTTTCAATTTTACCCCGTGGGATATATATTCTAACCACACACATTTGGAACTCTCCTGGGGTACCCTCACACATATTATTCCCTCATTTAGTGGATATTTTCACAAAAAAGTGAAATTTTTAAAAATCCAGAAAATTGGCTGAAAACGACTAAATATCAAGGACTCATTGGGCGAATCGCTCTGGAACTGAAATCGGAATGCTCACTGACATTTCCCCTATCTGAAAGGCTGATAAACGCCGGAAAAATGACTAAGTCCAAAAAAAATTTTTTTTCAACTTTTTTCAATTTTACCCCCGTGGGATATATATTCTACCCACACACATTTGGAACTACCCTGGGGTACCCTCACACATATTATTCCCTCATTTAGTGGATATTTTCACAAAAAAGTGAAATTTTCAAAAATCCAGAAAATTGGCTGAAAACGACTAAATATCAAGGACTCATTGGTCGAATCGCTCTGGAACTGAAATCGGAACGCTCACTGACATTTGCCCTATCTGAAAGTCTGATAAACGCCGGAAAAATGACTAAGTCCAAAAAAAAATAGTTTTCAACTTTTTTCAATTTTACCCCGTGGGATATATATTCTACCCACACACATTTGGAACTCTCCTGGGGTACCCTCACACATATTATTCTCTCATTTAGTGGATATTTTCACAAAAAAGTGAAATTTTCAAAAATCCAGAAAATTGGCTGAAAACGACTAAATATCAAGGACTCATTGGGCGAATCGCTCTGGAACTGAAATCGGAACGCTCACTGACATTTGCCCTATCTGAAAGTCTGATAAACGCCGGAAAAATGACTAAGTCCAAAAAAAAATGTTTTTAAACTTTTTTCAATCTTACACCCGTGGGATATATATTCAGCCCACACACATTTGGAACTCTCCAGGGGAACCCTCACACATATTATTCCCTCATTTAGTGGATATTTTCACAAAAAAGTGAAATTTTCAAAAATCCAGAAAATTGGCTGAAAACGACTAAATATCAAAGACTCATTGGGCGAATAGCTGTGGAACTGAAATCGGAACGCTCACTGACATTTCCCCTATCTGAAAGTCTGATAAACGCCGGAAAAATGACTAAGTCCAAAAAAAAATTTTTTTCAACTTTTTTCAATTTTACCCCCGTGGGATATATATTCTACCCACACACATTTGGAACTCTCCTGGGGTACCCTCACACATATTATTCTCTCATTTAGTGGATATTTTCACAAAAAAGTGAAATTTTCAAAAATCCAGAAAATTGGCTGAAAACTACTAAATATCAAGGACTCATTGGGCGAATCGCTCTGGAACTGAAATTGGAACGTTCACTGACATTTGCCCTATCTGAAAGTCTGATAAACGCCGGAAAAATGACTAAGTCCAAAAAAAAATTTTTTTAAACTTTTTTCAATCTTACCCGCGTGGGATATATATTCTGCCCACACACATTTGGAACTCTCCAGGGGAACCCTCACACATATTATTCCCTCATTTAGTGGATATTTTCACAAAAAAGTGAAATTTTCAAAAATCCAGAAAATTGGCTGAAAACCACTAAATATCAAAGACTCATTGGGCGAATCGCTCTTGAACTGAAATCGGAATGCTCACTGACATTTGCCCTATCTGAAAGTCTGATAAACGCCGGAAAAATGACTAAGTCCAAAAAAAATTTTTTTTCAACTTTTTTCAATTTTACCCCCGTGGGATATATATTCTACCCACACACATTTGGAACTACCCTGGGGTACCCTCACACATATTATTCCCTCATTTAGTGGATATTTTCACAAAAAAGTGAAATTTTCAAAAATCCAGAAAATTGGCTGAAAACGACTAAATATCAAAGACTCATTGGGCGAATCGCTCTTGAACTGAAATCGGAATGCTCACTGACATTTGCCCTATCTGAAAGTCTGATAAACGCCGGAAAAATCACTAAGTCCAAAAAAAAATGTTTTTAAACTTTTTTCAATTTTACCCCGTGGGATATATATTCTAACCACACACATTTGGAACTCTCCTGGGGTACCCTCACACATATTATTCCCTCATTTAGTGGATATTTTCACAAAAAAGTGAAATTTTTAAAAATCCAGAAAATTGGCTGAAAACGACTAAATATCAAGGACTCATTGGGCGAATCACTCTGGAACTGAAATCGGAACGCTCACTGACATTTCCCCTATCTGAAAGGCTGATAAACGCCGGAAAAATGACTAAGTCCAAAAAAAAATAGTTTTCAACTTTTTTCAATTTTACCCCGTGGGATATATATTCTACCCACACACATTTGGAACTCTCCTGGGGTACCGTCACACATATTATTCCCTCATTTAGTGGATATTTTCACAAAAAAGTGAAATTTTCAAAAATCCAGAAAATTGGCTGAAAACGACTAAATATCAAGGACTCATTGGGCGAATCGCTCTGGAACTGAAATTGGAACGCTCATAGACATTTGCCCTATCTGAAAGTCTGATAAACGCCGGAAAAATGACTAAGTCCAAAAAAAAATTTTTTTAAACTTTTTTCAATCTTACCCGCGTGGGATATATATTCTGCCCACACACATTTGGAACTCTCCAGGGGAACCCTCACACATATTATTCCCTCATTTAGTGGATATTTTCACAAAAAAGTGAAATTTTCAAAAATCCAGAAAATTGGCTGAAAACCACTAAATATCAAAGACTCATTGGGCGAATCGCTCTTGAACTGAAATCGGAATGCTCACTGACATTTGCCCTATTTGAAAGTCTGATAAACGCCGGAAAAATGACTAAGTCCAAAAAAAAAATTATTTTAAACTTTTTTCAATTTTACCCCGTGGGATATATATTCTAACCACACACATTTGGAACTCTCCTGGGGTACCCTCACACATATTATTCCCTCATTTAGTGGATATTTTCACAAAAAAGTGAAATTTTTAAAAATCCAGAAAATTGGCTGAAAACGACTAAATATCAAGGACTCATTGGGCGAATCGCTCTGGAACTGAAATCGGAATGCTCACTGACATTTCCCCTATCTGAAAGGCTGATAAACGCCGGAAAAATGACTAAGTCCAAAAAAAATTTTTTTTCAACTTTTTTCAATTTTACCCCCGTGGGATATATATTCTACCCACACACATTTGGAACTACCCTGGGGTACCCTCACACATATTATTCCCTCATTTAGTGGATATTTTCACAAAAAAGTGAAATTTTCAAAAATCCAGAAAATTGGCTGAAAACGACTAAATATCAAGGACTCATTGGTCGAATCGCTCTGGAACTGAAATCGGAATGCTCACTGACATTTGCCCTATCTGAAAGTCTGATAAACGCCGGAAAAATGACTAAGTCCAAAAAAAAATAGTTTTCAACTTTTTTCAATTTTACCCCGTGGGATATATATTCTACCCACACACATTTGGAACTCTCCTGGGGTACCCTCACACATATTATTCTCTCATTTAGTGGATATTTTCACAAAAAAGTGAAATTTTCAAAAATCCAGAAAATTGGCTGAAAACGACTAAATATCAAGGACTCATTGGGCGAATCGCTCTGGAACTGAAATCGGAACGCTCACTGACATTTGCCCTATCTGAAAGTCTGATAAACGCCGGAAAAATGACTAAGTCCAAAAAAAAATGTTTTTAAACTTTTTTCAATCTTACACCCGTGGGATATATATTCAGCCCACACACATTTGGAACTCTCCAGGGGAACCGTCACACATATTATTCCCTCATTTAGTGGATATTTTCACAAAAAAGTGAAATTTTCAAAAATCCAGAAAATTGGCTGAAAACGACTAAATATCAAGGACTCATTGGGCGAATCGCTCTGGAACTGAAATTGGAACGCTCATAGACATTTGCCCTATCTGAAAGTCTGATAAACGCCGGAAAAATGACTAAGTCCAAAAAAAATTTTTTTTTAACTTTTTTCAATCTTACCCGCGTGGGATATATATTCTGCCCACACACATTTGGAACTCTCCAGGGGAACCCTCACACATATTATTCCCTCATTTAGTGGATATTTTCACAAAAAAGTGAAATTTTCAAAAATCCAGAAAATTGGCTGAAAACCACTAAATATCAAAGACTCATTGGGCGAATCGCTCTTGAACTGAAATCGGAATGCTCACTGACATTTGCCCTATTTGAAAGTCTGATAAACGCCGGAAAAATGACTAAGTCCAAAAAAAAAATTTTTTTAAACTTTTTTCAATTTTACCCCGTGGGATATATATTCTAACCACACACATTTGGAACTCTCCTGGGGTACCCTCACACATATTATTCCCTCATTTAGTGGATATTTTCACAAAAAAGTGAAATTTTTAAAAATCCAGAAAATTGGCTGAAAACGACTAAATATCAAGGACTCATTGGGCGAATCGCTCTGGAACTGAAATCGGAATGCTCACTGACATTTCCCCTATCTGAAAGGCTGATAAACGCCGGAAAAATGACTAAGTCCAAAAAAAATTTTTTTTCAACTTTTTTCAATTTTACCCCCGTGGGATATATATTCTACCCACACACATTTGGAACTACCCTGGGGTACCCTCACACATATTATTCCCTCATTTAGTGGATATTTTCACAAAAAAGTGAAATTTCCAAAAATCCAGAAAATTGGCTGAAAACGACTAAATATCAAGGACTCATTGGTCGAATCGCTCTGGAACTGAAATCGGAACGCTCACTGACATTTGCCCTATCTGAAAGTCTGATAAACGCCGGAAAAATGACTAAGTCCAAAAAAAAATAGTTTTCAACTTTTTTCAATTTTACCCCGTGGGATATATATTCTACCCACACACATTTGGAACTCTCCTGGGGTACCCTCACACATATTATTCTCTCATTTAGTGGATATTTTCACAAAAAAGTGAAATTTTCAAAAATCCAGAAAATTGGCTGAAAACGACTAAATATCAAGGACTCATTGGGCGAATCGCTCTGGAACTGAAATCGGAACGCTCACTGACATTTGCCCTATCTGAAAGTCTGATAAACGCCGGAAAAATGACTAAGTCCAAAAAAAAATGTTTTTAAACTTTTTTCAATCTTACACCCGTGGGATATATATTCAGCCCACACACATTTGGAACTCTCCAGGGGAACCCTCACACATATTATTCCCTCATTTAGTGGATATTTTCACAAAAAAGTGAAATTTTCAAAAATCCAGAAAATTGGCTGAAAACGACTAAATATCAAAGACTCATTGGGCGAATAGCTGTGGAACTGAAATCGGAACGCTCACTGACATTTCCCCTATCTGAAAGTCTGATAAACGCCGGAAAAATGACTAAGTCCAAAAAAAAATTTTTTTCAACTTTTTTCAATTTTACCCCCGTGGGATATATATTCTACCCACACACATTTGGAACTCTCCTGGGGTACCCTCACACATATTATTCTCTCATTTAGTGGATATTTTCACAAAAAAGTGAAATTTTCAAAAATCCAGAAAATTGGCTGAAAACTACTAAATATCAAGGACGCATTGGGCGAATCGCTCTGGAACTGAAATTGGAACGTTCACTGACATTTGCCCTATCTGAAAGTCTGATAAACGCCGGAAAAATGACTAAGTCCAAAAAAAAATTTTTTTAAACTTTTTTCAATCTTACCCGCGTGGGATATATATTCTGCCCACACACATTTGGAACTCTCCAGGGGAACCCTCACACATATTATTCCCTCATTTAGTGGATATTTTCACAAAAAAGTGAAATTTTCAAAAATCCAGAAAATTGGCTGAAAACCACTAAATATCAAAGACTCATTGGGCGAATCGCTCTTGAACTGAAATCGGAATGCTCACTGACATTTGCCCTATCTGAAAGTCTGATAAACGCCGGAAAAATGACTAAGTCCAAAAAAAATTTTTTTTCAACTTTTTTCAATTTTACCCCCGTGGGATATATATTCTACCCACACACATTTGGAACTACCCTGGGGTACCCTCACACATATTATTCCCTCATTTAGTGGATATTTTCACAAAAAAGTGAAATTTTCAAAAATCCAGAAAATTGGCTGAAAACGACTAAATATCAAAGACTCATTGGGCGAATCGCTCTTGAACTGAAATCGGAATGCTCACTGACATTTGCCCTATCTGAAAGTCTGATAAACGCCGGAAAAATCACTAAGTCCAAAAAAAAATGTTTTTAAACTTTTTTCAATTTTACCCCGTGGGATATATATTCTAACCACACACATTTGGAACTCTCCTGGGGTACCCTCACACATATTATTCCCTCATTTAGTGGATATTTTCACAAAAAAGTGAAATTTTTAAAAATCCAGAAAATTGGCTGAAAACGACTAAATATCAAGGACTCATTGGGCGAATCACTCTGGAACTGAAATCGGAACGCTCACTGACATTTCCCCTATCTGAAAGGCTGATAAACGCCGGAAAAATGACTAAGTCCAAAAAAAAATAGTTTTCAACTTTTTTCAATTTTACCCCGTGGGATATATATTCTACCCACACACATTTGGAACTCTCCTGGGGTACCCTCACACATATTATTCTCTCATTTAGTGGATATTTTCACAAAAAAGTGAAATTTTCAAAAATCCAGAAAATTGGCTGAAAACGACTAAATATCAAGGACTCATTGGTCGAATCGCTCTGGAACTGAAATCGGAACGCTCACTGACATTTGCCCTATCTGAAAGTCTGATAAACGCCAGAAAAATGACTAAGTCCAAAAAAAAATTTTTTTCAACTTTTTTCAATTTTACCCCCGTGGGATATATATTCTACCCACACACATTTGGAACTCTCCTGGGGTACCGTCACACATATTATTCCCTCATTTAGTGGATATTTTCACAAAAAAGTGAAATTTTCAAAAATCCAGAAAATTGGCTGAAAACGACTAAATATCAAGGACTCATTGGGCGAATCGCTCTGGAACTGAAATTGGAACGCTCATAGACATTTGCCCTATCTGAAAGTCTGATAAACGCCGGAAAAATGACTAAGTCCAAAAAAAAATTTTTTTCAACTTTTTTCAATCTTACCCCCGTGGGATATATATTCTGCCCACACACATTTGGAACTCTCCAGGGGAACCCTCACACATATTATTCCCTCATTTCGTGGATATTTTCACAAAAAAGTGAAATTTTCAAAACTCCAGAAAATTGGCTGAAAACCACTAAATATCAAAGACTCATTGGGCGAATCGCTCTTGAACTGAAATCGGAATGCTCACTGACATTTGCCCTATCTGAAAGTCTGTTAAACGCGTGGAAAAATGACTAAGTCCAAAAAAAAAAATTTGCAACTTTTTTCAATTTTAACCCCGTGGGATATATATTCTACCCACACACATTTGGAACTCTCCTGGGGAACTCTCACACATATTATTCCCTCATTTAGTGGATATTTTCACAAAAAAGTGACATTTTCAAAAATCCAGAAAATTGGCTGAAAACGACTAAATATCTAGGACTCATTGGGCGAATCGCTCTGGAACTGAAATCGGAACGCTCACTGACATTTCCCCTATCTGAAAGTCTGATAAACGCCGGAAAAATGACTAAGTCCAAAAAAATTTTTTTTTCAACTTTTTTCAATTTTACCCCCGTGGGATATATATTCTACCCACACACATTTGGAACTCCCCTGGGGTACCCTCACACATATTATTCCCTCATTTAGTGGATATTTTCACAAAAAAGTGAAATTTTCAAAAATCCAGAAAATTGACTGAAAACGACTAAATATCAAGGACTCATTGGGCGAATCGCTCTGGAACTGAAATCGGAACGCTCACTGACATTTGCCCTATCTGAAAGTCTGATAAACGCCGGAAAAATGACTAAGTCCAAAAAAAAAATTTTTTCAACTTTTTTCAATTTTACCCCCGTGGGATATATATTCTACCCACACACATTTGGAACTTTCCAGGGGAACCCTCACACATATTATTCCCTCATTTAGTGGATATTTTCACAAAAAAGTGAAATTTTCAAAAATCCAGAAAATTGGCTGAAAACGACTAAATATCAAGGACTCATTGGTCGAATCGCTCTGGAACTGAAATCGGAACGCTCACTGACATTTGCCCTATCTGAAAGTCTGATAAACGCCGGAAAAATGACTAAGTCCAAAAAAAAATAGTTTTCAACTTTTTTCAATTTTACCCCGTGGGATATATATTCTACCCACACACATTTGGAACTCTCCTGGGGTACCCTCACACATATTATTCTCTCATTTAGTGGATATTTTCACAAAAAAGTGAAATTTTCAAAAATCCAGAAAATTGGCTGAAAACGACTAAATATCAAGGACTCATTGGGCGAATCGCTCTGGAACTGAAATCGGAACGCTCACTGACATTTGCCCTATCTGAAAGTCTGATAAACGCCGGAAAAATGACTAAGTCCAAAAAAAAATTTTTTTAAACTTTTTTCAATCTTACACCCGTGGGATATATATTCAGCCCACACACATTTGGAACTCTCCAGGGGAACCCTCACACATATTATTCCCTCATTTAGTGGATATTTTCACAAAAAAGTGAAATTTTCAAAAATCCAGAAAATTGGCTGAAAACGACTAAATATCAAAGACTCATTGGGCGAATAGCTGTGGAACTGAAATCGGAACGCTCACTGACATTTCCCCTATCTGAAAGTCTGATAAACGCCGGAAAAATGACTAAGTCCAAAAAAAAATTTTTTTCAACTTTTTTCAATTTTACCCCCGTGGGATATATATTCTACCCACACACATTTGGAACTCTCCTGGGGTACCCTCACACATATTATTCTCTCATTTAGTGGATATTTTCACAAAAAAGTGAAATTTTCAAAAATCCAGAAAATTGGCTGAAAACTACTAAATATCAAGGACTCATTGGGCGAATCGCTCTGGAACTGAAATTGGAACGTTCACTGACATTTGCCCTATCTGAAAGTCTGATAAACGCCGGAAAAATGACTAAGTCCAAAAAAAAATTTTTTTAAACTTTTTTCAATCTTACCCGCGTGGGATATATATTCTGCCCACACACATTTGGAACTCTCCAGGGGAACCCTCACACATATTATTCCCTCATTTAGTGGATATTTTCACAAAAAAGTGAAATTTTTAAAAATCCAGAAAATTGGCTGAAAACGACTAAATATCAAGGACTCATTGGTCGAATCGCTCTGGAACTGAAATCGGAACGCTCACTGACATTTGCCCTATCTGAAAGTCTGATAAACGCCGGAAAAATGACTAAGTCCAAAAAAAAATAGTTTTCAACTTTTTTCAATTTTACCCCGTGGGATATATATTCTACCCACACACATTTGGAACTCTCCTGGGGTACCCTCACACATATTATTCTCTCATTTAGTGGATATTTTCACAAAAAAGTGAAATTTTCAAAAATCCAGAAAATTGGCTGAAAACGACTAAATATCAAGGACTCATTGGGCGAATCGCTCTGGAACTGAAATCGGAACGCTCACTGACATTTGCCCTATCTGAAAGTCTGATAAACGCCGGAAAAATGACTAAGTCCAAAAAAAAATAGTTTTCAACTTTTTTCAATTTTACCCCGTGGGATATATATTCTACCCACACACATTTGGAACTCTCCTGGGGTACCCTCACACATATTATTCTCTCATTTAGTGGATATTTTCACAAAAAAGTGAAATTTTCAAAAATCCAGAAAATTGGCTGAAAACGACTAAATATCAAGGACTCATTGGGCGAATCGCTCTTGAACTGAAATCGGAATGCTCACTGACATTTGCCCTATCTGAATGTCTGTTAAACGCGCGTAAAAATGACTAAGTCCAAAAAAAAAAATTTTCAACTTTTTTCAATTTTACCCCCGTGGGATATATATTCTACCCACACACATTTGGAACTACCCTGGGGTACCCTCACACATATTATTCCCTCATTTAGTGGATATTTTCACAAAAAAGTGAAATTTTCAAAAATCCAGAAAATTGGCTGAAAACGACTAAATATCAAGGACTCATTGGTCGAATCGCTCTGGAACTGAAATCGGAACGCTCACTGACATTTGCCCTATCTGAAAGTCTGATAAACGCCGGAAAAATGACTAAGTCCAAAAAAAAATTTTTTTAAACTTTTTTCAATTTTACCCCGTGGGATATATATTCTAACCACACACATTTGGAACTCTCCTGGGGTACCCTCACACATATTATTCCCTCATTTAGTGGATATTTTCACAAAAAAGTGAAATTTTTAAAAATCCCGAAAATTGGCTGAAAACGACTAAATATCAAGGACTCATTGGGCGAATCGCTCTGGAACTGAAATCGGAATGCTCACTGACATTTGCCCTATCTGAAAGTCTGTTAAACGCGCGGAAAAATGACTAAGTCCAAAAAAATTTTTTTTTCAACTTTTTTCAATTTTACCCCCGTGGGATATATATTCTACCCACACACATTTGGAACTCCCCTGGGGTACCCTCACACATATTATTCTCTCATTTAGTGGATATTTTCACAAAAAAGTGAAATTTTCAAAAATCCAGAAAATTGGCTGAAAACGACTAAATATCAAGGACTCATTGGGCGAATCGCTCTTGAACTGAAATCGGAATGCTCACTGACATTTGCCCTATCTGAATGTCTGTTAAACGCGCGTAAAAATGACTAAGTCCAAAAAAAAAAATTTTCAACTTTTTTCAATTTTACCCCCGTGGGATATATATTCTACCCACACACATTTGGAACTACCCTGGGGTACCCTCACACATATTATTCCCTCATTTAGTGGATATTTTCACAAAAAAGTGAAATTTTCAAAAATCCAGAAAATTGGCTGAAAACGACTAAATATCAAGGACTCATTGGTCGAATCGCTCTGGAACTGAAATCGGAACGCTCACTGACATTTGCCCTATCTGAAAGTCTGATAAACGCCGGAAAAATGACTAAGTCCAAAAAAAAATTTTTTTAAACTTTTTTCAATTTTACCCCGTGGGATATATATTCTAACCACACACATTTGGAACTCTCCTGGGGTACCCTCACACATATTATTCCCTCATTTAGTGGATATTTTCACAAAAAAGTGAAATTTTTAAAAATCCCGAAAATTGGCTGAAAACGACTAAATATCAAGGACTCATTGGGCGAATCGCTCTGGAACTGAAATCGGAATGCTCACTGACATTTGCCCTATCTGAAAGTCTGTTAAACGCGCGGAAAAATGACTAAGTCCAAAAAAATTTTTTTTTCAACTTTTTTCAATTTTACCCCCGTGGGATATATATTCTACCCACACACATTTGGAACTCCCCTGGGGTACCCTCACACATATTATTCCCTCATTTAGTGGATATTTTCACAAAAAAGTGAAATTTTCAAAAATCCAGAAAATTGGCTGAAAACGACTAAATATCAAGGACTCATTGGGCGAATCGCTCTGGAACTGAAATCGGAACGCTCACTGACATTTGCCCTATCTGAATGTCTGTTAAACGCGCGGAAAAATGACTAAGTCCAAAAAAAAAAATTTTCAACTTTTTTCAATTTTACCCCCGTGGGATATATATTCTACCCACACACATTTGGAACTCTCCTGGGGTACCGTCACACATATTATTCCCTCATTTAGTGGATATTTTCACAAAAAAGTGAAATTTTCAAAAATCCAGAAAATTGGCTGAAAACGACTAAATATCAAGGACTCATTGGGCGAATCGCTCTGGAACTGAAATCGGAACGCTCACTGACATTTGCCCTATCTGAAAGTCTGATAAACGCCGGAAAAATGACTAAGTCCAAAAAAAAATTTTTTTCAACTTTTTTCAATCTTACCCCCGTGGGATATATATTCTGCCCACACACATTTGGAACTCTCCAGGGGAACCCTCACACATATTATTCCCTCATTTCGTGGATATTTTCACAAAAAAGTGAAATTTTCAAAAATCCAGAAAATTGGCTGAAAACCACTAAATATCAAAGACTCATTGGGCGAATCGCTCTTGAACTGAAATCGGAATGCTCACTGACATTTGCCCTATCTGAATGTCTGTTAAACGCGCGGAAAAATGACTAAGTCCAAAAAAAAAAATTTTCAACTTTTTTCAATTTTACCCCCGTGGGATATATATTCTACCCACACACATTTGGAACTCTCCTGGGGTACCGTCACACATATTATTCCCTCATTTAGTGGATATTTTCACAAAAAAGTGAAATTTTCAAAAATCCAGAAAATTGGCTGAAAACGACTAAATATCAAGGACTCATTGGGCGAATCGCTCTGGAACTGAAATCGGAACGCTCACTGACATTTGCCCTATCTGAAAGTCTGATAAACGCCGGAAAAATGACTAAGTCCAAAAAAAAATTTTTTTCAACTTTTTTCAATCTTACCCCCGTGGGATATATATTCTGCCCACACACATTTGGAACTCTCCAGGGGAACCCTCACGCATATTATTCCCTCATTTTGTGGATATTTTCACAAAAAAGTGAAATTTTCAAAAATCCAGAAAATTGGCTGAAAACCACTAAATATCAAAGACTCATTGGGCGAATCGCTCTTGAACTGAAATCGGAATGCTCACTGACATTTGCCCTATCTGAAAGTCTGTTAAACGCGCGGAAAAATGACTAAGTCCAAAAAAAAAAATTTTCAACTTTTTTCAATTTTACCCCCGTGGGATATATATTCTACCCACACACATTTGGAACTCTCCTGGGGTACCGTCACACATATTATTCCCTCATTTAGTGGATATTTTCACAAAAAAGTGAAATTTTCAAAAATCCAGAAAATTGGCTGAAAATGACTAAATATCAAGGACTCATTGGGCGAATCGCTCTGGAACTGAAATCGGAACGCTCACTGACATTTCCCCTATCTGAAAGTCTGATAAACGCCGGAAAAATGACTAAGTCCAAAAAAAAATTTTTTTCAACTTTTTTCAATCTTACCCCCGTGGGATATATATTCTGCCCACACACATTTGGAACTCTCCAGGGGAACCCTCACGCATATTATTCCCTCATTTTGTGGATATTTTCACAAAAAAGTGAAATTTTCAAAAATCCAGAAAATTGGCTGAAAACCACTAAATATCAAAGACTCATTGGGCGAATCGCTCTTGAACTGAAATCGGAATGCTCACTGACATTTGCCCTATCTGAAAGTCTGTTAAACGCGCGGAAAAATGACTAAGTCCAAAAAAAAAAATTTTCAACTTTTTTCAATTTTACCCCCGTGGGATATATATTCTACCCACACACATTTGGAACTCTCCTGGGGTACCGTCACACATATTATTCCCTCATTTAGTGGATATTTTCACAAAAAAGTGAAATTTTCAAAAATCCAGAAAATTGGCTGAAAATGACTAAATATCAAGGACTCATTGGGCGAATCGCTCTGGAACTGAAATCGGAACGCTCACTGACATTTGCCCTATCTGAAAGTCTGATAAACGCCGGAAAAATGACTAAGTCCAAAAAAAAATAGTTTTCAACTTTTTTCAATTTTACCCCGTGGGATATATATTCTACCCACACACATTTGGAACTCTCCTGGGGTACCCTCACACATATTATTCTCTCATTTAGGGGATATTTTCACAAAAAAGTGAAATTTTCAAAAATCCAGAAAATTGGCTGAAAACGACTAAATATCAAGGACTCATTGGGCGAATCGCTCTGGAACTGAAATCAGAACGATCACTGACATTTGCCCTATCTGAAAGTCTGATAAACGCCGGAAAAATGACTAAGTCCAAAAAAAAATTTTTTTCAACTTTTTTCAATCTTACCGCCGTGGGATATATATTCTGCCCACAAACATTTGGAACTCTCCAGGGGAACCCTCACACATATTATTCCCTCATTTCGTGGATATTTTCACAAAAAAGTGAAATTTTCAAAAATCCAGAAAATTGGCTGAAAACCACTAAATATCAAAGACTCATTGGGCGAATCGCTCTTGAACTGAAATCGGAATGCTCACTGACATTTGCCCTATCTGAATGTCTGTTAAACGCGCGGAAAAATGACTAAGTCCAAAAAAAAAATTTTTCAACTTTTTTCAATTTTACCCCCGTGGGATATATATTCTACCCACACACATTTGGAACTCTCCTGGGGTACCGTCACACATATTATTCCCTCATTTAGTGGATATTTTCACAAAAAAGTGAAATTTTCAAAAATCCAGAAAATTGGCTGAAAATGACTAAATATCAAGGACTCATTGGGCGAATCGCTCTGGAACTGAAATCGGAACGCTCACTGACATTTCCCCTATCTGAAAGTCTGATAAACGCCGGAAAAATGACTAAGTCCAAAAAAATTTTTTTTTCAACTTTTTTCAATTTTACCCCCGTGGGATATATATTCTACCCACACACATTTGGAACTCCCCTGGGGTACCCTCACACATATTATTCCCTCATTTAGTGGATATTTTCACAAAAAAGTGAAATTTTCAAAAATCCAGAAAATTGGCTGAAAACGACTAAATATCAAGGACTCATTGGGCGAATCGCTCTGGAACTGAAATCGGAACGCTCACTGACATTTGCCCTATCTGAAAGTCTGATAAACGCCGGAAAAATGACTAAGTCCAAAAAAAAATAGTTTTCAACTTTTTTCAATTTTACCCCGTGGGATATATATTCTACCCACACACATTTGGAACTCTCCTGGGGTACCCTCACACATATTATTCTCTCATTTAGTGGATATTTTCACAAAAAAGTGAAATTTTCAAAAATCCAGAAAATTGGCTGAAAACGACTAAATATCAAGGACTCATTGGGCGAATCGCTCTGGAACTGAAATCAGAACGATCACTGACATTTGCCCTATCTGAAAGTCTGATAAACGCCGGAAAAATGACTAAGTCCAAAAAAAAATTTTTTTCAACTTTTTTCAATCTTACCCCCGTGGGATATATATTCTGCCCACACACATTTGGAACTCTCCAGGGGAACCCTCACACATATTATTCCCTCATTTCGTGGATATTTTCACAAAAAAGTGAAATTTTCAAAAATCCAGAAAATTGGCTGAAAACCACTAAATATCAAAGACTCATTGGGCGAATCGCTCTTGAACTGAAATCGGAATGCTCACTGACATTTGCCCTATCTGAATGTCTGTTAAACGCGCGGAAAAATGACTAAGTCCAAAAAAAAAAATTTTCAACTTTTTTCAATTTTACCCCCGTGGGATATATATTCTACCCACACACATTTGGAACTCTCCTGAGGTACCGTCACACATATTATTCCCTCATTTAGTGGATATTTTCACAAAAAAGTGAAATTTTCAAAAATCCAGAAAATTGGCTGAAAATGACTAAATATCAAGGACTCATTGGGCGAATCGCTCTGGAACTGAAATCGGAACGCTCACTGACATTTCCCCTATCTGAAAGTCTGATAAACGCCGGAAAAATGACTAAGTCCAAAAAAAATTTTTTTTCAACTTTTTTCAATTTTACCCCCGTGGGATATATATTCTACCCACACACATTTGGAACTCCCCTGGGGTACCCTCACACATATTATTCCCTCATTTAGTGGATATTTTCACAAAAAAGTGAAATTTTCAAAAATCCAGAAAATTGGCTGAAAACGACTAAATATCAAGGACTCATTGGGCGAATCGCTCTGGAACTGAAATCGGAACGCTCACTGACATTTGCCCTATCTGAAAGTCTGATAAACGCCGGAAAAATGACTAAGTCCAAAAAAAAATAGTTTTCAACTTTTTTCAATTTTACCCCGTGGGATATATATTCTACCCACACACATTTGGAACTCTCCTGGGGTACCCTCACACATATTATTCTCTCATTTAGTGGATATTTTCACAAAAAAGTGAAATTTTCAAAAATCCAGAAAATTGGCTGAAAACGACTAAATATCAAGGACTCATTGGGCGAATCGCTCTGGAACTGAAATCAGAACGATCACTGACATTTGCCCTATCTGAAAGTCTGATAAACGCCGGAAAAGTGACTAAGTCCAAAAAAAAAATTTTTCAACTTTTTTCAATCTTACCCCCGTGGGATATATATTCTGCCCACACACATTTGGAACTCTCCAGGGGAACCCTCACACATATTATTCCCTCATTTAGTGGATATTTTCACAAAAAAGTGAAATTTTCAAAAATCCAGAAAATTGGCTGAAAACCACTAAATATCAAAGACTCATTGGTCGAATCGCTCTTGAACTGAAATCGGAATGCTCACTGACATTTGCCCTATCTGAATGTCTGTTAAACGCGCGGAAAAATGACTAAGTCCAAAAAAAAAAATTTTCAACTTTTTTTAATTTTACCCCCGTGGGATATATATTCTACCCACACACATTTGGAACTCTCCTGGGGTACCGTCACACATATTATTCCCTCATTTAGTGGATATTTTCACAAAAAAGTGAAATTTTCAAAAATCCAGAAAATTGGCTGAAAACGACAAATATCAAGGACTCATTGGGCGAATCGCTCTGGAACTGAAATCGGAACGCTCACTGACATTTGCCCCATCTGAAAGTCTGATAAACGCCGGAAAAATGACTAAGTCCAAAAAAAAATTTTTTTCAACTTTTTTCAATCTTACCCCCGTGGGATATATATTCTGCCCACACACATTTGGAACTCTCCAGGGGAACCCTCACACATATTATTCCCTCATTTCGTGGACATTTTCACAAAAAAGTGAAATTTTCAAAAATCCAGAAAATTGGCTGAAAACCACTAAATATCAAAGACTCATTGGGCGAATCGCTCTTGAACTGAAATCGGAATGCTCACTGACATTTGCCCTATCTGAAAGTCTGTTAAACGCGCGGAAAAATGACTAAGTCCAAAAAAAAAAATTTTCAACTTTTTTCAATTTTACCCCCGTGGGATATATATTCTACCCACACACATTTGGAACTCTCCTGGGGTACCGTCACACATATTATTCCCTCATTTAGTGGATATTTTCACAAAAAAGTGAAATTTTCAAAAATCCAGAAAATTGGCTGAAAATGACTAAATATCAAGGACTCATTGGGCGAATCGCTCTGGAACTGAAATCGGAACGCTCACAGACATTTCCCCTATCTGAAAGTCTGATAAACGCCGGAAAAATGACTAAGTCCAAAAAAAATTTTTTTTCAACTTTTTTCAATTTTACCCCCGTGGGATATATATTCTACCCACACACATTTGGAACTCCCCTGGGGTACCCTCACACATATTATTCCCTCATTTAGTGGATATTTTCACAAAAAAGTGAAATTTTCAAAAATCCAGAAAATTGGCTGAAAACCACTAAATATCAAAGACTCATTGGGCGAATCGCTCTTGAACTGAAATCGGAATGCTCACTGACATTTGCCCTATCTGAAAGTCTGTTAAACGCGCGGAAAAATGACTAAGTCCAAAAAAAAAAATTTTCAACTTTTTTCAATTTTACCCCCGTGGGATATATATTCTACCCACACACATTTGGAACTCTCCTGGGGTACCGTCACACATATTATTCCCTCATTTAGTGGATATTTTCACAAAAAAGTGAAATTTTCAAAAATCCAGAAAATTGGCTGAAAATGACTAAATATCAAGGACTCATTGGGCGAATCGCTCTGGAACTGAAATCGGAACGCTCACTGACATTTCCCCTATCTGAAAGTCTGATAAACGCCGGAAAAATGACTAAGTCCAAAAAAAAATTTTTTTCAACTTTTTTCAATCTTACCCCCGTGGGATATATATTCTGCCCACACACATTTGGAACTCTCCAGGGGAACCCTCACGCATATTATTCCCTCATTTTGTGGATATTTTCACAAAAAAGTGAAATTTTCAAAAATCCAGAAAATTGGCTGAAAACCACTAAATATCAAAGACTCATTGGGCGAATCGCTCTTGAACTGAAATCGGAATGCTCACTGACATTTGCCCTATCTGAAAGTCTGTTAAACGCGCGGAAAAATGACTAAGTCCAAAAAAAAAAATTTTCAACTTTTTTCAATTTTACCCCCGTGGGATATATATTCTACCCACACACATTTGGAACTCTCCTGGGGTACCGTCACACATATTATTCCCTCATTTAGTGGATATTTTCACAAAAAAGTGAAATTTTCAAAAATCCAGAAAATTGGCTGAAAATGACTAAATATCAAGGACTCATTGGGCGAATCGCTCTGGAACTGAAATCGGAACGCTCACTGACATTTCCCCTATCTGAAAGTCTGATAAACGCCGGAAAAATGACTAAGTCCAAAAAAAATTTTTTTTCAACTTTTTTCAATTTTACCCCCGTGGGATATATATTCTACCCACACACATTTGGAACTCCCCTGGGGTACCCTCACACATATTATTCCCTCATTTAGTGGATATTTTCACAAAAAAGTGAAATTTTCAAAAATCCAGAAAATTGGCTGAAAACGACTAAATATCAAGGACTCATTGGGCGAATCGCTCTGGAACTGAAATCGGAACGCTCACTGACATTTGCCCTATCTGAAAGTCTGATAAACGCCGGAAAAATGACTAAGTCCAAAAAAAAATAGTTTTCAACTTTTTTCAATTTTACCCCGTGGGATATATATTCTACCCACACACATTTGGAACTCTCCTGGGGTACCCTCACACATATTATTCTCTCATTTAGTGGATATTTTCACAAAAAAGTGAAATTTTCAAAAATCCAGAAAATTGGCTGAAAACGACTAAATATCAAGGACTCATTGGGCGAATCGCTCTGGAACTGAAATCAGAACGATCACTGACATTTGCCCTATCTGAAAGTCTGATAAACGCCGGAAAAATGACTAAGTCCAAAAAAAAATTTTTTTCAACTTTTTTCAATCTTACCGCCGTGGGATATATATTCTGCCCACACACATTTGGAACTCTCCAGGGGAACCCTCACACATATTATTCCCTCATTTCGTGGATATTTTCACAAAAAAGTGAAATTTTCAAAAATCCAGAAAATTGGCTGAAAACCACTAAATATCAAAGACTCATTGGGCGAATCGCTCTTGAACTGAAATCGGAATGCTCACTGACATTTGCCCTATCTGAATGTCTGTTAAACGCGCGGAAAAATGACTAAGTCCAAAAAAAAAAATTTTCAACTTTTTTCAATTTTACCCCCGTGGGATATATATTCTACCCACACACATTTGGAACTCTCCTGGGGTACCGTCACACATATTATTCCCTCATTTAGTGGATATTTTCACAAAAAAGTGAAATTTTCAAAAATCCAGAAAATTGGCTGAAAATGACTAAATATCAAGGACTCATTGGGCGAATCGCTCTGGAACTGAAATCGGAACGCTCACTGACATTTCCCCTATCTGAAAGTCTGATAAACGCCGGAAAAATGACTAAGTCCAAAAAAATTTTTTTTTCAACTTTTTTCAATTTTACCCCCGTGGGATATATATTCTACCCACACACATTTGGAACTCCCCTGGGGTACCCTCACACATATTATTCCCTCATTTAGTGGATATTTTCACAAAAAAGTGAAATTTTCAAAAATCCAGAAAATTGGCTGAAAACGACTAAATATCAAGGACTCATTGGGCGAATCGCTCTGGAACTGAAATCGGAACGCTCACTGACATTTGCCCTATCTGAAAGTCTGATAAACGCCGGAAAAATGACTAAGTCCAAAAAAAAATAGTTTTCAACTTTTTTCAATTTTACCCCGTGGGATATATATTCTACCCACACACATTTGGAACTCTCCTGGGGTACCCTCACACATATTATTCTCTCATTTAGTGGATATTTTCACAAAAAAGTGAAATTTTCAAAAATCCAGAAAATTGGCTGAAAACGACTAAATATCAAGGACTCATTGGGCGAATCGCTCTGGAACTGAAATCAGAACGATCACTGACATTTGCCCTATCTGAAAGTCTGATAAACGCCGGAAAAATGACTAAGTCCAAAAAAAAATTTTTTTCAACTTTTTTCAATCTTACCCCCGTGGGATATATATTCTGCCCACACACATTTGGAACTCTCCAGGGGAACCCTCACACATATTATTCCCTCATTTCGTGGATATTTTCACAAAAAAGTGAAATTTTCAAAAATCCAGAAAATTGGCTGAAAACCACTAAATATCAAAGACTCATTGGGCGAATCGCTCTTGAACTGAAATCGGAATGCTCACTGACATTTGCCCTATCTGAATGTCTGTTAAACGCGCGGAAAAATGACTAAGTCCAAAAAAAAAAATTTTCAACTTTTTTCAATTTTACCCCCGTGGGATATATATTCTACCCACACACATTTGGAACTCTCCTGAGGTACCGTCACACATATTATTCCCTCATTTAGTGGATATTTTCACAAAAAAGTGAAATTTTCAAAAATCCAGAAAATTGGCTGAAAATGACTAAATATCAAGGACTCATTGGGCGAATCACTCTGGAACTGAAATCGGAACGCTCACTGACATTTCCCCTATCTGAAAGTCTGATAAACGCCGGAAAAATGACTAAGTCCAAAAAAAATTTTTTTTCAACTTTTTTCAATTTTACCCCCGTGGGATATATATTCTACCCACACACATTTGGAACTCCCCTGGGGTACCCTCACACATATTATTCCCTCATTTAGTGGATATTTTCACAAAAAAGTGAAATTTTCAAAAATCCAGAAAATTGGCTGAAAACGACTAAATATCAAGGACTCATTGGGCGAATCGCTCTGGAACTGAAATCGGAACGCTCACTGACATTTGCCCTATCTGAATGTCTGTTAAACGCGCGGAAAAATGACTAAGTCCAAAAAAAAAAATTTTCAACTTTTTTTAATTTTACCCCCGTGGGATATATATTCTACCCACACACATTTGGAACTCTCCTGGGGTACCGTCACACATATTATTCCCTCATTTAGTGGATATTTTCACAAAAAAGTGAAATTTTCAAAAATCCAGAAAATTGGCTGAAAACGACTAAATATCAAGGACTCATTGGGCGAATCGCTCTGGAACTGAAATCGGAACGCTCACTGACATTTGCCCTATCTGAAAGTCTGATAAACGCCGGAAAAATGACTAAGTCCAAAAAAAAATTTTTTTCAACTTTTTTCAATCTTACCCCCGTGGGATATATATTCTGCCCACACACATTTGGAACTCTCCAGGGGAACCCTCACACATATTATTCCCTCATTTCGTGGACATTTTCACAAAAAAGTGAAATTTTCAAAAATCCAGAAAATTGGCTGAAAACCACTAAATATCAAAGACTCATTGGGCGAATCGCTCTTGAACTGAAATCGGAATGCTCACTGACATTTGCCCTATCTGAAAGTCTGTTAAACGCGCGGAAAAATGACTAAGTCCAAAAAAAAAAATTTTCAACTTTTTTCAATTTTACCCCCGTGGGATATATATTCTACCCACACACATTTGGAACTCTCCTGGGGTACCGTCACACATATTATTCCCTCATTTAGTGGATATTTTCACAAAAAAGTGAAATTTTCAAAAATCCAGAAAATTGGCTGAAAATGACTAAATATCAAGGACTCATTGGGCGAATCGCTCTGGAACTGAAATCGGAACGCTCACAGACATTTCCCCTATCTGAAAGTCTGATAAACGCCGGAAAAATGACTAAGTCCAAAAAAAATTTTTTTTCAACTTTTTTCAATTTTACCCCCGTGGGATATATATTCTACCCACACACATTTGGAACTCCCCTGGGGTACCCTCACACATATTATTCCCTCATTTAGTGGATATTTTCACAAAAAAGTGAAATTTTCAAAAATACAGAAAATTGGCTGAAAACGACTAAATATCAAGGACTCATTGGGCGAATCGCTCTGGAACTGAAATCGGAACGCTCACTGACATTTGCCCTATCTGAAAGTCTGATAAACGCCGGAAAAATGACTAAGTCCAAAAAAAAATAGTTTTCAACTTTTTTCAATTTTACCCCGTGGGATATATATTCTACCCACACACATTTGGAACTCTCCTGGGGTACCCTCACACATATTATTCTCTCATTTAGTGGATATTTTCACAAAAAAGTGAAATTTTCAAAAATCCAGAAAATTGGCTGAAAACGACTAAATATCAAGGACTCATTGGGCGAATCGCTCTGGAACTGAAATCAGAACGATCACTGACATTTGCCCTATCTGAAAGTCTGATAAACGCCGGAAAAATGACTAAGTCCAAAAAAAAATTTTTTTCAACTTTTTTCAATCTTACCCCCGTGGGATATATATTCTGCCCACACACATTTGGAACTCTCCAGGGGAACCCTCACACATATTATTCCCTCATTTCGTGGATATTTTCATAAAAAAGTGAAATTTTCAAAAATCCAGAAAATTGGCTGAAAACCACTAAATATCAAAGACTCATTGGGCGAATCGCTCTTGAACTGAAATCGGAATGCTCACTGACATTTGCCCTATCTGAATGTCTGTTAAACGCGCGGAAAAATGACTAAGTCCAAAAAAAAAAATTTTCAACTTTTTTCAATTTTACCCCCGTGGGATATATATTCTACCCACACACATTTGGAACTCTCCTGGGGTACCGTCACACATATTATTCCCTCATTTAGTGGATATTTTCACAAAAAAGTGAAATTTTCAAAAATCCAGAAAATTGGCTGAAAATGACTAAATATCAAGGACTCATTGGGCGAATCGCTCTGGAACTGAAATCGGAACGCTCACTGACATTTCCCCTATCTGAAAGTCTGATAAACGCCGGAAAAATGACTAAGTCCAAAAAAATTTTTTTTTCAACTTTTTTCAATTTTACCCCCGTGGGATATATATTCTGCCCACACACATTTGGAACTCTCCTGAGGAACTCTCACACATATTATTTCCTCATTTAGTGGATATTTTCACAAAAAAGTGACATTTTCAAAAATACAGAAAATTTGCTGAAAACGACTAAATATCAAGGACTCATTGGGCGAATCGCTCTGGAACTGAAATCGGAATGCTCACTGACATTTGCCCTATCTGAAAGACTGATAAACGCCGGAAAAATCACTAAGTCCAAAAAAAAATTGTTTTAAACTTTTTTCAATTTTACCCCGTGGGATATATATTCTACCCACACACATTTGGAACTCTCCTGGGGTACCCTCACACATATTATTCTCTCATTTAGTGGATATTTTCACAAAAAAGTGAAATTTTCAAAAATCCAGAAAATTGGCTGAAAATGACTAAATATCAAGAACTCATTGGGCGAATCGCTCTGGAACTGAAATCAGAACGATCACTGACATTTGCCCTATCTGAAAGTATGATAAACGCCGGAAAAATGACTAAGTCCAAAAAAAAAATTTTTTTAAACTTTTTCAATTTTACGCCCGTGGCATATATATTCTACCCACACACATTTGGAACTCTCCTGGGGTACCCTCACACATATTATTCCCTCATTTAGTGGATATTTTCACAAAAAAGTGAAATTTTCAAAAATCCAGAAAATTGGCTGAAAACGACTAAATATCAAGGACTCATTGGGCGAATCGCTCTGGAACTGAAATCGGAACGCTCACTGACATTTCCCCTATCTGAAAGTCTGATAAACGCCGGAAAAACGACTAAGTCCAAAAAAAATATTTTTTCAACTTTTTTCAATTTTACCCCCGTGGGATATATATTCTACCCACACACATTTGGAACTCTCCTGGGGAACTCTCACACATATTATTCCCTCATTTAGTGGATATTTTCACAAAAAAGTGACATTTTCAATAATCCAGAAAATTGGCTGAAAATGACTAAATATCAAGGACTCATTGGGCGAATCGCTCTGGAACTGAAATCGGAATGCTCACTGACATTTCCCCTATCTGAAAGTCTGATAAACGCCGGAAAAATGACTAAGTCCAAAAAAAAATTTTTTTAAACTTTTTTCAATTTTACCCCCGTGGGATATATATTCTACCCACACACATTTGGAACTCCCCTGGGGTACCCTCACACATATTATTCCCTCATTTAGAGGATATTTTCACAAAAAAGTGACATTTTCAAAAATCCAGAAAATTGGCTGAAAACGACTAAATATCACGGACTCATTGGGCGAATCGCTCTGGAACTGAAATCGGAACGCTCACTGACACTTGCCCTATCTGAAAGTCTGATAAACGCCGGAAAAATGACTAAGTCCAAAAAAAAAATTTTTTTAAACTTTTTTAAATTTTACGCCCGTGGCATATATATTCTACCCACACACATTTGGAACTCTCCTGGGGTACCCTCACAAATATTATTCCCTCATTTAGTGGATATTTTCACAAAAAAGTGAAATTTTTAAAAATCCAGAAAATTGGCTGAAAACGACTAAATATAAAGGACTCATTGGGCGAATCGCTCTGGAACTGAAATCGGAACGCTCACTGACATTTCCCCTATCTGAAAGTCTGATAAACGCCGGAAAAATGACTAAGTCCAAAAAAAATTTTTTTTCAACTTTTTTCAATTTTACCCCTGTGGGATATATATTCTACCCACACACATTTGGAACTCCCCTGGGGTACCCTCACACATATTATTCCCTCATTTAGTGGATATTTTCACAAAAAAGTGAAATTTTCAAAAATCCAGAAAATTGGCTGAAAACGACTAAATATCAAGGACTCATTGGGCGAATAACTCTGGAACTGAAATCGGAATGCTCACTGACATTTGCCCTATCTGAAAGTCTGATAAACGCCGGAAAAATCACTAAGTCCAAAAAAAAATTGTTTTCAACTTTTTTCAATTTTACCCCGTTTGATATATATTCTACCCACACACATTTGGAACTCTCCTGGGGTACCCTCACACATATTATTCTCTCATTTAGTGGATATTTTCACAAAAAAGTGAAATTTTCAAAAATCCAGAAAATTGGCTGAAAACGACTAAATATCAAGGACTCATTGGGCGAATCGCTCTGGAACTGAAATCAGAACGATCACTGACATTTGCCCTATCTGAAAGTCTGATAAACGCCGGAAAAATGACTAAGTCGAAAAAAATTTTTTTTTTTACTTTTTTCAATTTTACCCCCGTGGGATATATATTCTACCCACACACATTTGGAACTCTCCTGGGGTACCCTCACAAATATTATTCCCTCATTTAGTGGATATTTTCACAAAAAAGTGAAATTTTTAAAAATCCAGAAAATTGGCTGAAAACGACTAAATATAAAGGACTCATTGGGCGAATCGCTCTGGAACTGAAATCGGAACGCTCACTGACATTTCCCCTATCTGAAAGTCTGATAAACGCAGGAAAAATGACTAAGTCCAAAAAAAATTTTTTTTCAACTTTTTTCAATTTTACCCCTGTGGGATATATATTCTACCCACACACATTTGGAACTCCCCTGGGGTACCCTCACACATATTATTCCCTCATTTAGAGGATATTTTCACAAAAAAGTGAAATTTTCAAAAATACAGAAAATTGGCTGAAAACGACTAACTATCAAGGACTCATTGGGCGAATAACTCTGGAACTGAAATCGGAACGCTCACTGACATTTGCAATATCTGAAAGTCTGATAAACGCCGGAAAAATGACTAAGTCGAAAAAAAAAATTTTTTCAACTTTTTTCAATTTTACCCCCGTGGGATATATATTCTACCCACACACATTTGGAACTCTCCTGGGGAACTCTCACACATATTATTCCCTCATTTAGTGGATATTTTCACAAAAAAGTGAAATTTTCAAAAATCCAGAAAATGGGCTGAAAATGACTTAATATCAAAGACTCATTGGGCGAATAGCTCTGGAACTGAAATCGGAATGCTCACTGACATTTGCCCTATCTGAAAGTCTGATAAACGCCGGAAAAATCACTAAGTCCAAAAAAAAATTGTTTTCAACTTTTTTCAATTTTACCCCGTGGGATATATATTCTACCCACACACATTTGGATCTCTCCTGGCGTACCCTCACACATATTATTCTCTCATTTAGTGGATATTTTCACAAAAAAGTAACATTTTCAAAAATCCAGAAAATTGGCTGAAAACGACTAAATATCAAGGACTCATTGGGCGAATCGCTCTGGAACTGAAATCGGAACGCTCACTGACATTTGCCCTATCTGAAAGTCTGATAAACGCCGGAAAAATGACTAAGTCCAAAAAAAAATTTTTTTAAACTTTTTTCAATCTTACCCCCGTGGGATATATATTCTGCCCACACACCTTTGGAACTGTCCAGGGGAGCCCTCACACATATTATTCCCTCATTTAGTGGATATTTTCACAAAAAAGTGAAATTTTGAAAAATCCAGAAAATTGGCTGAAAACCACTAAATATCAAAGACTCATTGGGCGAATCGCTCTTGAACTGAAATCGGAATGCTCACTGACATTTGCCCTATCTGAAAGTCTGATAAACGCCGGAAAAATCACTAAGTCCAAAAAAAAATTGTTTTCAACTTTTTTCAATTTTACCCCGTGGGATATATATTCTACCCACACACATTTGGAACTCTCCTGGGGTACCCTCACAAATATTATTCCCTCATTTAGTGGATATTTTCACAAAAAAGTGAAATTTTTAAAAATCCAGAAAATTGGCTGAAAACGACTAAATATAAAGGACTCATTGGGCAAATCGCTCTGGAACTGAAATCAGAACGATCACTGACATTTGCCCTATCTGAAAGTATGATAAACGCCGAAAAAATGACTAAGTCCAAAAAAAAAATTTTTTTAAACTTTTTTCAATTTTACGCCCGTGGCATATATATTCTACCCACACACATTTGGAACTCTCCTGGGGTACCCTCACACATATTATTCCCTCATTTAGTGGATATTTTCACAAAAAAGTGAAATTTTCAAAAATCCAGAAAATTGGCTGAAAACGACTAAATATCAAGGACTCATTGGGCGAATCGCTCTGGAACTGAAATCGGAATGCTCACTGACATTTCCCCTATCTGAAAGTCTGATAAACGCCGGAAAAATGACTAAGTCCAAAAAAAAATTTTTTTTTTACTTTTTTCAATTTTACCCCCGTGGGATATATATTCTACCCACACACATTTGGAACTCTCCTGGGGTACCCTCACACATATTATTCTCTCATTTAGTGGATATTTTCACAAAAAAGTGAAATTTTCAAAAATCCAGAAAATTGGCTGAAAATGACTAAATATCAAGAACTCATTGGGCGAATCGCTCTGGAACTGAAATCAGAACGATCACTGACATTTGCCCTATCTGAAAGTATGATAAACGCCGGAAAAATGACTAAGTCCAAAAAAAAAATTTTTTTTAAACTTTTTCAATTTTACGCCCGTGGCATATATATTCTACCCACACACATTTGGAACTCTCCTGGGGTACCCTCACACATATTATTCCCTCATTTAGTGGATATTTTCACAAAAAAGTGAAATTTTCAAAAATCCAGAAAATTGGCTGAAAACGACTAAATATCAAGGACTCATTGGGCGAATCACTCTGGAACTGAAATCGGAACGCTCACTGACATTTGCCCTATCTGAAAGTCTGATAAACGCCGGAAAAACGACTAAGTCCAAAAAAAATATTTTTTCAACTTTTTTCAATTTTACCCCCGTGGGATATATATTCTACCCACACACATTTGGAACTCTCCTGGGGAACTCTCACACATATTATTCCCTCATTTAGTGGATATTTTCACAAAAAAGTGACATTTTCAAAAATCCAGAAAATTGGCTGAAAACGACTAAATATCAAGGACTCATTGGGCGAATCGCTCTGGAACTGAAATCGGAACGCTCACTGACATTTGCCCTATCTGAAAGTCTGATAAACGCCGGAAAAATGACTAAGTCCAAAAAAAAATTTTTTTAAACATTTTTCAATCTTACCCCCGTGGGATATATATTCTGCCCACACACCTTTGGAACTCTCCAGGGGAGCCCTCACACATATTATTCCTCATTTAGTGGATATTTTCACAAAAAAGTGAAATTTTGAAAAATCCAGAAAATTGGCTGAAAACCACTAAATATCAAAGACTCATTGGGCGAATCGCTCTTGAACTGAAATCGGAATGCTCACTGACATTTGCCCTATCTGAAAGTCTGATAAACGCCGGAAAAATCACTAAGTCCAAAAAAAAATTGTTTTCAACTTTTTTCAATTTTACCCCGTGGGATATATATTCTACCCACACACATTTGAAACTCTCCTGGGGTACCCTCACACATATTATTCTCTCATTTAGTGGATATTTTCACAAAAAAGTGAAATTTTCAAAAATCCAGAAAATTGGCTGAAAACTACTAAATATCAAGGACTCATTGGGCGAATCGCTCTGGAACTGAAATCAGAACGATCACTGACATTTGCCCTATCTGAAAGTCTGATAAACGCCGGAAAAATGACTAAGTCGAAAAAAATTTTTTTTTTTAGTTTTTTCAATTTTACCCCCGTGGGATATATATTCTACCCACACACATTTGGAACTCTCCTGGGGTACCCTCACAAATATTATTCCCTCATTTAGTGGATATTTTCACAAAAAAGTGAAATTTTTAAAAATCCAGAAAATTGGCTGAAAACGACTAAATATAAAGGACTCATTGGGCGAATCGCTCTGGAACTGAAATCAGAACGATCACTGACATTTGCCCTATCTGAAAGTATGATAAACGCCGAAAAAATGACTAAGTCCAAAAAAAAAATTTTTTTAAACTTTTTTCAATTTTACGCCCGTGGCATATATATTCTACCCACACACATTTGGAACTCTCCTGGGGTACCCTCACACATATTATTCCCTCATTTAGTGGATATTTTCACAAAAAAGTGAAATTTTCAAAAATCCAGAAAATTAGCTGAAAACGACTAAATATCAAGGACTCATTGGGCGAATCGCTCTGGAACTGAAATCGGAATGCTCACTGACATTTCCCCTATCTGAAAGTCTGATAAACGCCGGAAAAATGACTAAGTCCAAAAAAAAATTTTTTTTTTACTTTTTTCAATTTTACCCCCGTGGGATATATATTCTACCCACACACATTTGGAACTCTCCTGGGGTACCCTCACACATATTATTCTCTCATTTAGTGGATATTTTCACAAAAAAGTGAAATTTTCAAAAATCCAGAAAATTGGCTGAAAATGACTAAATATCAAGAACTCATTGGGCGAATCGCTCTGGAACTGAAATCGGAACGCTCACTGACATTTGCCCTATCTGAAAGTCTGATAAACGCCGGAAAAACGACTAAGTCCAAAAAAAATATTTTTTCAACTTTTTTCAATTTTACCCCCGTGGGATATATATTCTACCCACACACATTTGGAACTCTCCTGGGGAACTCTCACACATATTATTCCCTCATTTAGTGGATATTTTCACAAAAAAGTGACATTTTCAAAAATCCAGAAAATTGGCTGAAAACGACTAAATATCAAGGACTCATTGGGCGAATCGCTCTGGAACTGAAATCGGAACGCTCACTGACATTTGCCCTATCTGAAAGTCTGATAAACGCCGGAAAAATGACTGAGTCCAAAAAAAAATTTTTTTAAACTTTTTTCAATCTTACCCCCGTGGGATATATATTCTGCCCACACACCTTTGGAACTCTCCAGGGGAGCCCTCACACATATTATTCCTCATTTAGTGGATATTTTCACAAAAAAGTGAAATTTTGAAAAATCCAGAAAATTGGCTGAAAACCACTAAATATCAAAGACTCATTGGGCGAATCGCTCTTGAACTGAAATCGGAATGCTCACTGACATTTGCCCTATCTGAAAGTCTGATAAACGCCGGAAAAATCACTAAGTCCAAAAAAAAATTGTTTTCAACTTTTTTCAATTTTACCCCGTGGGATATATATTCTACCCACACACATTTGGAACTCTCCTGGGGTACCCTCACACATATTATTCTCTCATTTAGTGGATATTTTCACAAAAAAGTGAAATTTTCAAAAATCCAGAAAATTGGCTGAAAACTACTAAATATCAAGGACTCATTGGGCGAATCGCTCTGGAACTGAAATCAGAACGATCACTGACATTTGGCCTATCTGAAAGTCTGATAAACGCCGGAAAAATGACTAAGTCAAAAAAAAATTTTTTTTTTACTTTTTTCAATTTTACCCCCGTGGGATATATATTCTACCCACACACATTTGGAACTCTCCTGGGGTACCCTCACACATATTATTCTCTCATTTAGTGGATATTTTCACAAAAAAGTGAAATTTTCAAAAATCCAGAAAATTTGCTGAAAATGACTAAATATCAAGAACTCATTGGGCGAATCGCTCTGGAACTGAAATCAGAACGATCACTGACATTTGCCCTATCTGAAAGTATGATAAACGCCGGAAAAATGACTAAGTCCAAAAAAAAAATTTTTTTTAAACTTTTTCAATTTTACGCCCGTGGCATATATATTCTACCCACACACATTTGGAACTCTCCTGGGGTACCCTCACACATATTATTCCCTCATTTAGTGGATATTTTCACAAAAAAGTGAAATTTTCAAAAATCCAGAAAATTGGCTGAAAACGACTAAATATCAAGGACTCATTGGGCGAATCGCTCTGGAACTGAAATCGGAACGCTCACTGACATTTGCCCTATCTGAAAGTCTGATAAACGCCGGAAAAACGACTAAGTCCAAAAAAAATATTTTTTCAACTTTTTTCAATTTTACCCCCGTGGGATATATATTCTACCCACACACATTTGGAACTCCCCTGGGGTACCCTCACACCTATTATTCCCTCATTTAGTGGATATTTTCACAAAAAAGTGAAATTTTCAAAAATCCAGAAAATTGGCTGAAAACGACTAAATATCAAGGACTCATTGGGCGAATAACTCTGGAACTGAAATCGGAACGCTCACTGACATTTGCAATATCTGAAAGTCTGATAAACGCCGGAAAAATGACTAAGTCGAAAAAAAAAATTTTTTCAACTTTTTTCAATTTTACCCCCGTGGGATATATATTCTACCCACACACATTTGGAACTCTCCTGGGGAACTCTCACACATATTATTCCCTCATTTAGTGGATATTTTCACAAAAAAGTGACATTTTCAAAAATCCAGAAAATTGGCTGAAAACGACTAAATATCAAGGACTCATTGGGCGAATCGCTCTGGAACTGAAATCGGAACGCTCACTGACATTTCCCCTATCTGAAAGTCTGATAAACGCCGGAAAAATGACTAAGTCCAAAAAAAAAAATTTTTTTAAACTTTTTTCAATTTTACCCCCGTGGGATATATATTCTACCCACACACATTTGGAACTCCCCTGGGGTACCCTCACACATATTATTCCCTCATTTAGTGGATATTTTCACAAAAAAGTGAAATTTTCAAAAATCCAGAAAATGGGCTGAAAATGACTTAATATCAAAGACTCATTGGGCGAATAGCTCTGGAACTGAAATCGGAATGCTCACTGACATTTGCCCTATCTGAAAGTCTGATAAACGCCGGAAAAATCACTAAGTCCAAAAAAAAATTGTTTTCAACTTTTTTCAATTTTACCCCGTGGGATATATATTCTACCCACACACATTTGGAACTCTCCTGGCGTACCCTCACACATATTATTCTCTCATTTAGTGGATATTTTCACAAAAAAGTGAAATTTTCAAAAATCCAGAAAATTGGCTGAAAATGACTAAATATCAAGAACTCATTGGGCGAATCGCTCTGGAACTGAAATCAGAACGATCACTGACATTTGCCCTATCTGAAAGTATGATAAACGCCGAAAAAATGACTAAGTCCAAAAAAAAAATTTTTTTAAACTTTTTTCAATTTTACGCCCGTGGCATATATATTCTACCCACACACATTTGGAACTCTCCTGGGGTACCCTCACACATATTATTCCCTCATTTAGTGGATATTTTCACAAAAAAGTGACATTTTCAATAATCCAGAAAATTGGCTGAAAACGACTAAATATCAAGGACTCATTGGGCGAATCGCTCTGGAACTGAAATCGGAATGCTCACTGACATTTCCCCTATCTGAAAGTCTGATAAACGCCGGAAAAATGACTAAGTCCAAAAAAATATTTTTTTAAACTTTTTTCAATCTTACCCCCGTGGGATATATATTCTGCCCACACACCTTTGGAACTCTCCAGGGGAGCCCTCACACATATTATTCCCTCATTTAGTGGATATTTTCACAAAAAAGTGAAATTTTGAAAAATCCAGAAAATTGGCTGAAAACCACTAAATATCAAAGACTCATTGGGCGAATCGCTCTTGAACTGAAATCGGAATGCTCACTGACATTTGCCCTATCTGAAAGTCTGATAAACGCCGGAAAAATCACTAAGTCCAAAAAAAAATTGTTTTCAACTTTTTTCAATTTTACCCCGTGGGATATATATTCTACCCACACACATTTGGAACTCTCCTGGGGTACCCTCACACATATTATTCTCTCATTTAGTGGATATTTTCACAAAAAAGTGAAATTTTCAAAAATCCAGAAAATTGGCTGAAAACTACTAAATATCAAGGACTCATTGGGCGAATCGCTCTGGAACTGAAATCAGAACGATCACTGACATTTGCCCTATCTGAAAGTCTGATAAACGCCGGAAAAATGACTAAGTCGAAAAAAATTTTTTTTTTTACTTTTTTCAATTTTACCCCCGTGGGATATATATTCTACCCACACACATTTGGAACTCTCCTGGGGTACCCTCACAAATATTATTCCCTCATTTAGTGGATATTTTCACAATAAAGTGAAATTTTTAAAAATCCAGAAAATTGGCTGAAAACGACTAAATATAAAGGACTCATTGGGCTAATCGCTCTGGAACTGAAATCGGAACGCTCACTGACATTTCCCCTATCTGAAAGTCTGATAAACGCCGGAAAAATGACTAAGTCCAAAAAAAATTTTTTTTCAACTTTTTTCAATTTTACCCCGTGGGATATATATTCTACCCACACACATTTGGAACTCCCCTGGGGTACCCTCACACATATTATTCCCTCATTTAGTGGATATTTTCACAAAAAAGTGAAATTTTCAAAAATCCAGAAAATTGGCTGAAAACGACTAAATATCAAGGACTCATTGGGCGAATCGCTCTGGAACTGAAATCGGAACGCTCACTGACATTTCCCCTATCTGAAAGTCTGATAAACGCCGGAAAAATGACTAAGTCCAAAAAAAAAATTTTTTTAAACTTTTTTCAATTTTGCCCCCGTGGGATATATATTCTACCCACACACATTTGGAACTCCCCTGGGGTACCCTCACACATATTATTCCCTCATTTAGTGGATATTTTCACAAAAAAGTGAAATTTTCAAAAATCCAGAAAATTGGCTGAAAATGACTTAATATCAAAGACTCATTGGGCGAATAGCTCTGGAACTGAAATCGGAATGCTCACTGACATTTGCCCTATCTGAAAGTCTGATAAACGCCGGAAAAATCACTAAGTCCAAAAAAAAATTGTTTTCAACTTTTTTCAATTTTACCCCGTGGGATATATATTCTACCCACACACATTTGGAACTCTCCTGGCGTACCCTCACACATATTATTCTCTCATTTAGTGGATATTTTCACAAAAAAGTGAAATTTTCAAAAATCCAGAAAATTGGCTGAAAATGACTAAATATCAAGAACTCATTGGGCGAATCGCTCTGGAACTGAAATCAGAACGATCACTGACATTTGCCCTATCTGAAAGTCTGATAAACGCCGGAAAAATGACTAAGTCCAAAAAAAATTTTTTTTAAACTTTTTTCAATCTTACCCCCGTGGGATATATATTCTGCCCACACACATTTGGAACTCTCCAGGGGAACCCTCACACATATTATTCCCTCATTTAGTGGATATTTTCACAAAAAAGTGAAATTTTCAAAAATCCAGAAAATTGGCTGAAAACGACTAAATATCAAGGACTCATTGGGCGAATCGCTCTGGAACTGAAATCGGAACGCTCACTGACATTTCCCCTATCTGAAAGTCTGATAAACGCCGGAAAAATGACTAAGTCCAAAAAAAAAATTTTTTCAACTTTTTTCAATTTTACCCCCGTGGGATATATATTCTACCCACACACATTTGGAACTCTCCTGGGGAACTCTCACACATATTATTCCCTCATTTAGTGGATATTTTCACAAAAAAGTGACATTTTCAAAAATCCAGAAAATTGGCTGAAAACGACTAAATATCAAGGACTCATTGGGCGAATCGCTCTGGAACTGAAATCGGAACGCTCACTGACATTTGCCCTATCTGAAAGTCTGATAAACGCCGGAAAAATGACTAAGTCCAAAAAAAAGTTTTTTTAAACTTTTTTCAATTTTACCCCCGTGGGATATATATTCTACCCACACACATGTGGAACTCTCCTGGGGTACCCTCACACATGTTATTCCCTCATTTAGTGGATATTTTCACAAAAAAGTGAAATTTTCAAAAATCCAGAAAATGGGCTGAAAATGACTTAATATCAAAGACTCATTGGGCGAATAGCTCTGGAACTGAAATCGGAATGCTCACTGACATTTGCCCTATCTGAAAGTCTGATAAACGCCGGAAAAATCACTAAGTCCAAAAAAAAATTGTTTTCAACTTTTTTCAATTTTACCCCGTGGGATATATATTCTACCCACACACATTTGGAACTCTCCTGGCGTACCCTCACACATATTATTCTCTCATTTAGTGGATATTTTCACAAAAAAGTGAAATTTTCAAAAATCCAGAAAATTGGCTGAAAATGACTAAATATCAAGAACTCATTGGGCGAATCGCTCTGGAACTGAAATCAGAACGATCACTGACATTTGCCCTATCTGAAAGTCTGATAAACGCCGGAAAAATGACTAAGTCCAAAAAAAATTTTTTTTAAACTTTTTTCAATCTTACCCCCGTGGGATATATATTCTGCCCACACACATTTGGAACTCTCCAGGGGAACCCTCACACATATTATTCCCTCATTTAGTGGATATTTTCACAAAAAAGTGAAATTTTCAAAAATCCAGAAAATTGGCTGAAAACGACTAAATATCAAGGACTCATTGGGCGAATCGCTCTGGAACTGAAATCGGAACGCTCACTGACATTTCCCCTATCTGAAAGTCTGATAAACGCCGGAAAAATGACTAAGTCCAAAAAAAAAATTTTTTCAACTTTTTTCAATTTTACCCCCGTGGGATATATATTCTACCCACACACATTTGGAACTCTCCAGGGGAGCCCTCACACATATTATTCCCTCATTTAGTGGATATTTTCACAAAAAAGTGACATTTTCAAAAATCCAGAAAATTGGCTGAAAACTACTAAATATCAAGGACTCATTGGGCGAATCGCTCTGGAACTGAAATCGGAATGCTCACTGACATTTCCCCTATCTGAAAGTCTGATAAACGCCGGAAAAATGACTAAGTCGAAAAAAAAATTTTTTTTAACTTTTTTCAATTTTACCCCCGTGGGATATATATTCTACCCACACACATTTGGAACTCTCCTGGGGAACTCTCACACATATTATTCCCTCATTTAGTGGATATTTTCACAAAAAAGTGACATTTTCAAAAATCCAGAAAATTGGCTGAAAACTACTAAATATCAAGGACTCATTGGGCGAATCGCTCTGGAACTGAAATCGGAATGCTCACTGACATTTCCCCTATCTGAAAGTCTGATAAACGCCGGAAAAATGACTAAGTCCAAAAAAAAATTTTTTTCAATTTTACCCCCGTGGGATATATATTCTACCCACACACATTTGGAACTCTCCTGGGGAACTCTCACACATATTATTCCCTCATTTAGTGGATATTTTCACAAAAAAGTGACATTTTCAAAAATCCAGAAAATTGGCTGAAAACGAATAAATATCAAGGACTCATTGGGCGAATCGCTCTGGAACTGAAATCGGAACGCTCACTGACATTTGCCCTATCTGAAAGTCTGATAAACGCCGGAAAAATGACTAAGTCCAAAAAAAAATTTTTTTAAACTTTTATCAATCTTACCCCCGTGGGATATATATTCTGCCCACACACCTTTGGAACTCTCCAGGGGAGCCCTCACACATATTATTCCCTCATTTAGTGGATATTTTCACAAAAAAGTGAAATTTTGAAAAATCCAGAAAATTGGCTGAAAACCACTAAATATCAAAGACTCATTGGGCGAATCGCTCTTGAACTGAAATCGGAATGCTCACTGACATTTGCCCTATCTGAAAGTCTGATAAACGCCGGAAAAATCACTAAGTCCAAAAAAAAATTGTTTTCAACTTTTTTCAATTTTACCCCGTGGGATATATATTCTACCCACACACATTTGGAACTCTCCTGGGGTACCCTCACACATATTATTCCCTCATTTAGAGGATATTTTCACAAAAAAGTGAAATTTTCAAAAATCCAGAAAATTGGCTGAAAACGACTAAATATCAAGGACTCATTGGGCGAATCGCTCTGGAACTGAAATCAGAACGATCACAGACATTTGCCCTATCTGAAAGTCTGATAAACGCCGGAAAAATGACTAAGTCGAAAAAATTTTTTTTTTTAACTTTTTTCAATTTTACCCCCGTGGGATATATATTCTACCCACACACATTTGGAACTCTCCTGGGGAACTCTCACACATATTATTCTCTCATTTAGTGGATGTTTTCACAAAAAAGTGAAATTTTCAAAAATCCAGAAAATTGGCTGAAAACGACTAAATATCAAGGACTCATTGGGCGAATCGCTCTGGAACTGAAATCGGAACGCTCACTGACATTTGCCCTATCTGAAAGTCTGATAAACGCCGGAAAAATGACTAAGTCCAAAAAAAAGTTTTTTTAAACTTTTTTCAATCTTACCCCCGTGGGATATATATTCTGCCCACACACCTTTGGAACTCTCCAGGGGAGCCCTCACACATATTATTCCCTCATTTAGTGGATATTTTCACAAAAAAGTGAAATTTTCAAAAATCCAGAAAATTGGCTGAAAACTACTAAATATCAAGGACTCATTGGGCGAATCGCTCTGGAACTGAAATCGGAATGCTCACTGACATTTCCCCTATCTGAAAGTCTGATAAACGCCGGAAAAATGACTAAGTCCAAAAAAAAATTTTTTTAAACTTTTTTCAATTTTACCCCCGTGGGATATATATTCTACCCACACACATTTGGAACTCTCCTGGGGTACCCTCACACATATTATTCTCTCATTTAGTGGATGTTTTCACAAAAAAGTGAAATTTTCAAAAATCCAGAAAATTGGCTGAAAACTACTAAATATCAAGGACTCATTGGGCGAATCGCTCTGGAACTGAAATTGGAATGCTCACTGACATTTGCCCTATCTGAAAGTCTGATAAACGCCGGAAAAATGACTAAGTCGAAAAAAAATTTTTTTTTAACCTTTTTCAATTTTACCCCCGTGGGATATATATTCTACCCACACACATTTGGAACTCTCCTGGGGAACTCTCACACATATTATTCCCTCATTTAGTGGATATTTTCACAAAAAAGTGACATTTTCAAAAATCCAGAAAATTGGCTGAAAACGACTAAATATCAAGGACTCATTGGGCGAATCGCTCTGGAACTGAAATCGGAACGCTCACTGACATTTGCCCTATCTGAAAGTCTGATAAACGCCGGAAAAATGACTAAGTCCAAAAAAAAATTTTTTTAAACTTTTTTCAATCTTACCCCCGTGGGATATATATTCTGCCCACACACCTTTGGAACTCTCCAGAGGAGCCCTCACACATATTATTCTCTCATTTAGTGGATATTTTCACAAAAAAGTGAAATTTTGAAAAATCCAGAAAATTGGCTGAAAACCACTAAATATCAAAGACTCATTGGGCGAATCGCTCTTGAACTGAAATCGGAATGCTCACTGACATTTGCCCTATTTGAAAGTCTGATAAACGCCGGAAAAATCACTAAGTCCAAAAAAAAATTGTTTTCAACTTTTTTCAATTTTACCCCGTGGGATATATATTCTACCCACACACATTTGGAACTCTCCTGGGGTACCCTCACACATATTATTCTCTCATTTAGTGGATATTTTCACAAAAAAGTGAAATTTTCAAAAATCCAGAAAATTGGCTGAAAACGACTAAATATCAAGGATTCATTGGGCGAATCGCTCTGGAACTGAAATCAGAACGATCACTGACATTTGCCCTATCTGAAAGTCTGATAAACGCCGGAAAAATGACTAAGTCCAAAAAAAAATTTTTTTAAACTTTTTTCAATTTTACCCCCGTGGGATATATATTCTACCCACACACATTTGGAACTCTCCTGGGGTTCCCTCACACATATTATTCTCTCATTTAGTGGATGTTTTCACAAAAAAGTGAAATTTTCAAAAATCCAGAAAATTGGCTGAAAACTACTAAATATCAAGGACTCATTGGGCGAATCGCTCTGGAACTAAAATTGGAATGCTCACTGACATTTGCCCTATCTGAAAGTCTGATAAACGCCGGAAAAATGACTAAGTCCAAAAAAAAATTTTTTTAAACTTTTTTCAATCTTACCCCCGTGGGATATATATTCTGCCCACACACATTTGGAACTCTCCAGGGGATCCCTCACACATATTATTCCCTCATTTAGTGGATATTTTCACAAAAAAGTGAAATTTTCAAAAATCCAGAAAATTGGCTGAAAACGACTAAATATCAAGGACTCATTGGGCGAATCGCTCTGGAACTGAAATCGGAACGCTCACTGACATTTCCCCTATCTGAAAGTCTGATAAACGCCGGAAAAATGACTAAGTCCAAAAAAAAATTTTTTTCAATTTTACCCCCGTGGGATATATATTCTACCCACACACATTTGGAACTCTCCTGGGGAACTCTCACACATATTATTCCCTCATTTAGTGGATATTTTCACAAAAAAGTGACATTTTCAAAAATCCAGAAAATTGGCTGAAAACGACTAAATATCAAGGACTCATTGGGCGAATCGCTCTGGAACTGAAATCGGAACGCTCACTGACATTTGCCCTATCTGAAAGTCTGATAAACGCCGGAAAAATGACTAAGTCCAAAAAAATTTTTTTTTAAACTTTTATCAATCTTACCCCCGTGGGATATATATTCTGCCCACACACCTTTGGAACTCTCCAGGGGAGCCCTCACACATATTATTCCCTCATTTAGTGGATATTTTCACAAAAAAGTGAAATTTTGAAAAATCCAGAAAATTGGCTGAAAACCACTAAATATCAAAGACTCATTGGGCGAATCGCTCTTGAACTGAAATCGGAATGCTCACTGACATTTGCCCTATCTGAAAGTCTGATAAACGCCGGAAAAATCACTAAGTCCAAAAAAAAATTGTTTTCAACTTTTTTCAATTTTACCCCGTGGGATATATATTCTACCCACACACATTTGGAACTCTCCTGGGGTACCCTCACACATATTATTCCCTCATTTAGAGGATATTTTCACAAAAAAGTGAAATTTTCAAAAATCCAGAAAATTGGCTGAAAACGACTAAATATCAAGGACTCATTGGGCGAATCGCTCTGGAACTGAAATCAGAACGATCACAGACATTTGCCCTATCTGAAAGTCTGATAAACGCCGGAAAAATGACTAAGTCGAAAAAATTTTTTTTTTTAACTTTTTTCAATTTTACCCCCGTGGGATATATATTCTACCCACACACATTTGGAACTCTCCTGGGGAACTCTCACACATATTATTCCCTCATTTAGTGGATATTTTCACAAAAAAGTGAAATTTTCAAAAATCCAGAAAATTGGCTGAAAACTACTAAATATCAAGGACTCATTGGGCGAATCGCTCTGGAACTGAAATCGGAATGCTCACTGACATTTCCCCTATCTGAAAGTCTGATAAACGCCGGAAAAATGACTAAGTCCAAAAAAAAATTTTTTTAAACTTTTTTCAATTTTACCCCCGTGGATATATATTCTACCCACACACATTTGGAACTCTCCTGGGGTTCCCTCACACATATTATTCTCTCATTTAGTGGATGTTTTCACAAAAAAGTGAAATTTTCAAAAATCCAGAAAATTGGCTGAAAACTACTAAATATCAAGGACTCATTGGGCGAATCGCTCTGGAACTGAAATTGGAATGCTCACTGACATTTGCCCTATCTGAAAGTCTGATAAACGCCGGAAAAATGACTAAGTCCAAAAAAAAATTTTTTTAAACTTTTTTCAATCTTACCCCCGTGGGATATATATTCTGCCCACAGACATTTGGAACTCTCCAGGGGATCCCTCACACATATTATTCCCTCATTTAGTGGATATTTTCACAAAAAAGTGAAATTTTCAAAAATCCAGAAAATTGGCTGAAAACGACTAAATATCAAGGACTCATTGGGCGAATCGCTCTGGAACTGAAATCGGAACGCTCACTGACATTTCCCCTATCTGAAAGTCTGATAAACGCCGGAAAAATGACTAAGTCCAAAAAAAATTTTTTTTCAATTTTACCCCCGTGGGATATATATTCTACCCACACACATTTGGAACTCTCCTGGGGAACTCTCACACATATTATTCCCTCATTTAGTGGATATTTTCACAAAAAAGTGACATTTTCAAAAATCCAGAAAATTGGCTGAAAACGACTAAATATCAAGGACTCATTGGGCGAATCGCTCTGGAACTGAAATCGGAACGCTCACTGACATTTGCCCTATCTGAAAGTCTGATAAACGCCGGAAAAATGACTAAGTCCAAAAAAAAATTTTTTTAAACTTTTATCAATCTTACCCCCGTGGGATATATATTCTGCCCACACACCTTTGGAACTCTCCAGGGGAGCCCTCACACATATTATTCCCTCATTTAGTGGATATTTTCACAAAAAAGTGAAATTTTGAAAAATCCAGAAAATTGGCTGAAAACCACTAAATATCAAAGACTCATTGGGCGAATCGCTCTTGAACTGAAATCGGAATGCTCACTGACATTTGCCCTATCTGAAAGTCTGATAAACGCCGGAAAAATCACTAAGTCCAAAAAAAAATTGTTTTCAACTTTTTTCAATTTTACCCCGTGGGATATATATTCTACCCACACACATTTGGAACTCTCCTGGGGTACCCTCACACATATTATTCCCTCATTTAGAGGATATTTTCACAAAAAAGTGAAATTTTCAAAAATCCAGAAAATTGGCTGAAAACGACTAAATATCAAGGACTCATTGGGCGAATCGCTCTGGAACTGAAATCAGAACGATCACAGACATTTGCCCTATCTGAAAGTCTGATAAACGCCGGAAAAATGACTAAGTCGAAAAAATTTTTTTTTTTAACTTTTTTCAATTTTACCCCCGTGGGATATATATTCTACCCACACACATTTGGAACTCTCCTGGGGAACTCTCACACATATTATTCCCTCATTTAGTGGATATTTTCACAAAAAAGTGACATTTTCAAAAATCCAGAAAATTGGCTGAAAACGACTAAATATCAAGGACTCATTGGGCGAATCGCTCTGGAACTGAAATCGGAACGGTCACTGACATTTCCCCTATCTGAAAGTCTGATAAACGCCGGAAAAATGACTAAGTCCAAAAAAATTTTTTTTTCAATTTTACCCCCGTGGGATATATATTCTACCCACACACATTTGGAACTCTCCTGGGGAACTCTCACACATATTATTCCCTCATTTAGTGGATATTTTCACAAAAAAGTGACATTTTCAAAAATCCAGAAAATTGGCTGAAAACGACTAAATATCAAGGACTCATTGGGCGAATCGCTCTGGAACTGAAATCAGAACGATCACAGACATTTGCCCTATCTGAAAGTCTGATAAACGCCGGAAAAATGACTAAGTCGAAAAAAATTTTTTTTTTAACTTTTTTCAATTTTACCCCCGTGGGATATATATTCTACCCACACACATTTGGAACTCTCCTGGGGAACTCTCACACATATTATTCCCTCATTTAGTGGATATTTTCACAAAAAAGTGAAATTTTCAAAAATCCAGAAAATTGGCTGAAAACTACTAAATATCAAGGACTCATTGGGCGAATCACTCTGGAACTGAAATTGGAATGCTCACTGACATTTGCCCTATCTGAAAGTCTGATAAACGCCGGAAAAATGACTAAGTCCAAAAAAAAATTTTTTTAAACTTTTTTCAATCTTACCCCCGTGGGATATATATTCTGCCCACACACATTTGGAACTCTCCAGGGGATCCCTCACACATATTATTCCCTCATTTAGTGGATATTTTCACAAAAAAGTGAAATTTTCAAAAATCCAGAAAATTGGCTGAAAACGACTAAATATCAAGGACTCATTGGGCGAATCGCTCTGGAACTGAAATCGGAACGCTCACTGACATTTCCCCTATCTGAAAGTCTGATAAACGCCGGAAAAATGACTAAGTACAAAAAAAATTTTTTTTCAATTTTACCCCCGTGGGATATATATTCTACCCACACACATTTGGAACTCTCCAGGGGAGCCCTCACACATATTATTCCCTCATTTAGTGGATATTTTCACAAAAAAGTGAAATTTTGAAAAATCCAGAAAATTGGCTGAAAACCACTAAATATCAAAGACTCATTGGGCGAATCGCTCTTGAACTGAAATCGGAATGCTCACTGACATTTGCCCTATCTGAAAGTCTGATAAACGCCGGAAAAATCACTAAGTCCAAAAAAAAATTGTTTTCAACTTTTTTCAATTTTACCCCGTGGGATATATATTCTACCCACACACATTTGGAACTCTCCTGGGGTACCCTCACACATATTATTCCCTCATTTAGAGGATATTTTCACAAAAAAGTGAAATTTTCAAAAATCCAGAAAATTGGCTGAAAACGACTAAATATCAAGGACTCATTGGGCGAATCGCTCTGGAACTGAAATCAGAACGATCACAGACATTTGCCCTATCTGAAAGTCTGATAAACGCCGGAAAAATGACTAAGTCGAAAAAATTTTTTTTTTTAACTTTTTTCAATTTTACCCCCGTGGGATATATATTCTACCCACACACATTTGGAACTCTCCTGGGGAACTCTCACACATATTATTCCCTCATTTAGTGGATATTTTCACAAAAAAGTGACATTTTCAAAAATCCAGAAAATTGGCTGAAAACGACTAAATATCAAGGACTCATTGGGCGAATCGCTCTGGAACTGAAATCGGAACGGTCACTGACATTTCCCCTATCTGAAAGTCTGATAAACGCCGGAAAAATGACTAAGTCCAAAAAAATTTTTTTTTCAATTTTACCCCCGTGGGATATATATTCTACCCACACACATTTGGAACTCTCCTGGGGAACTCTCACACATATTATTCCCTCATTTAGTGGATATTTTCACAAAAAAGTGACATTTTCAAAAATCCAGAAAATTGGCTGAAAACGACTAAATATCAAGGACTCATTGGGCGAATCGCTCTGGAACTGAAATCAGAACGATCACAGACATTTGCCCTATCTGAAAGTCTGATAAACGCCGGAAAAATGACTAAGTCGAAAAAAATTTTTTTTTTAACTTTTTTCAATTTTACCCCCGTGGGATATATATTCTACCCACACACATTTGGAACTCTCCTGGGGAACTCTCACACATATTATTCCCTCATTTAGTGGATATTTTCACAAAAAAGTGAAATTTTCAAAAATCCAGAAAATTGGCTGAAAACTACTAAATATCAAGGACTCATTGGGCGAATCACTCTGGAACTGAAATTGGAATGCTCACTGACATTTGCCCTATCTGAAAGTCTGATAAACGCCGGAAAAATGACTAAGTCCAAAAAAAAATTTTTTTAAACTTTTTTCAATCTTACCCCCGTGGGATATATATTCTGCCCACACACATTTGGAACTCTCCAGGGGATCCCTCACACATATTATTCCCTCATTTAGTGGATATTTTCACAAAAAAGTGAAATTTTCAAAAATCCAGAAAATTGGCTGAAAACGACTAAATATCAAGGACTCATTGGGCGAATCGCTCTGGAACTGAAATCGGAACGCTCACTGACATTTCCCCTATCTGAAAGTCTGATAAACGCCGGAAAAATGACTAAGTACAAAAAAAATTTTTTTTCAATTTTACCCCCGTGGGATATATATTCTACCCACACACATTTGGAACTCTCCTGGGGAACTCTCACACATATTATTCCCTCATTTAGTGGATATTTTCACAAAAAAGTGACATTTTCAAAAATCCAGAAAATTGGCTGAAAACGACTAAATATCAAGGACTCATTGGGCGAATCACTCTGGAACTGAAATCGGAACGCTCACTGACATTTGCCCTATCTGAAAGTCTGATAAACGCCGGAAAAATGACTAAGTCCAAAAAAAAATTTTTTTAAACTTTTATCAATCTTACCCCCGTGGGATATATATTCTGCCCACACACCTTTGGAACTCTCCAGGGGAGCCCTCACACATATTATTCCCTCATTTAGTGGATATTTTCACAAAAAAGTGAAATTTTGAAAAATCCAGAAAATTGGCTGAAAACCACTAAATATCAAAGACTCATTGGGCGAATCGCTCTTGAACTGAAATCGGAATGCTCACTGACATTTGCCCTATCTGAAAGTCTGATAAACGCCGGAAAAATCACTAAGTCCAAAAAAAAATTTTTTTAAACTTTTTTCAATTTTACCCCCGTGGGATATATATTCTACCCACACACATTTGGAACTCTCCTGGGGTTCCCTCACACATATTATTCTCTCATTTAGTGGATGTTTTCACAAAAAAGTGACATTTTCAAAAATCCAGAAAATTGGCTGAAAACTACTAAATATCAAGGACTCATTGGGCGAATCGCTCTGGAACTGAAATTGGAATGCTCACTGACATTTGCCCTATCTGAAAGTCTGATAAACGCCGGAAAAATGACTAAGTCGAAAAAAAAATTTTTTTTAACTTTTTTCAATTTTACCCCCATGGGATATATATTCTACCCACACACATTTGGAACTCTCCTGGGGAACTCTCACACATATTATTCCCTCATTTAGTGGATATTTTCACAAAAAAGTGACATTTTCAAAAATCCAGAAAATTGGCTGAAAACGACTAAATATCAAGGACTCATTGGGCGAATCGCTCTGGAACTGAAATCGCAACGCTCACTGACATTTGCCCTATCTGAAAGTCTGATAAACGCCGGAAAAATGACTAAGTCCAAAAAAAAATTTTTTTAAACTTTTATCAATCTTACCCCCGTGGGATATATATTCTGCCCACACACCTTTGGAACTCTCCAGGGGAGCCCTCACACATATTATTCCCTCATTTAGTGGATATTTTCACAAAAAAGTGAAATTTTGAAAAATCCAGAAAATTGGCTGAAAACCACTAAATATCAAAGACTCATTGGGCGAATCGCTCTTGAACTGAAATCGGAATGCTCACTGACATTTGCCCTATCTGAAAGTCTGATAAACGCCGGAAAAATCACTAAGTCCAAAAAAAAATTGTTTTCAACTTTTTTCAATTTTACCCCGTGGGATATATATTCTACCCACACACATTTGGAACTCTCCTGGGGTACCCTCACACATATTATTCTCTCATTTAGTGGATATTTTCACAAAAAAGTGAAATTTTCAAAAATCCAGAAAATTGGCTGAAAACGACTAAATATCAAGGACTCATTGGGCGAATCGCTCTGGAACTGAAATCAGAACGATCACTGACATTTGCCCTATCTGAAAGTCTGATAAACGCCGGAAAAATGACTAAGTCGAAAAAAAATTTTTTTAAACTTTTTTCAATCTTACCCCCGTGGGATATATATTCTGCCCACACACATTTGGAACTCTCCAGGGGAACCCTCACACATATTATTCCCTCATTTAGTGGATATTTTCACAAAAAAGTGAAATTTTCAAAAATCCAGAAAATTGGCTGAAAACTACTAAATATCAAGGACTCATTGGGCGAATCGCTCTGGAACTGAAATCAGAACGATCACTGACATTTGCCCTATCTGAAAGTCTGATAAACGCCGGAAAAATGACTAAGTCGAAAAAAAATTTTTTTTTTACTTTTTTCAATTTTACCCCCGTGGGATATATATTCTACCCACACACATTTGGAACTCTCCTGGGGAACTCTCACACATATTATTCCCTCATTTAGAGGATATTTTCACAAAAAAGTGACATTTTCAAAAATCCAGAAAATTGGCTGAAAACGACTAAATATCACGGACTCATTGGGCGAATCGCTCTGGAACTGAAATCGGAACGCTCACTGACATTTGCCCTATCTGAAAGTCTGATAAACGCCGGAAAAATGACTAAGTCCAAAAAAAAAATTTTTTCAATTTTTTTCAATTTTACCCCGTGGGATATATATTCTACCCACACACATTTGGAACTCTCCTGGGGTACCCTCACACATATTATTCTCTCATTTAGTGGATGTTTTCACAAAAAAGTGAAATTTTCAAAAATCCAGAAAATTGGCTGAAAACTACTAAATATCAAGGACTCATTGGGAGAATCGCTCTGGAACTGAAATTGGAATGCTCACTGACATTTGCCCTATCTGAAAGTCTGATAAACGCCGGAAAAATGACTAAGTCCAAAAAAAAATTTTTTTAAACTTTTTTCAATCTTACCCCCGTGGGATATATATTCTGCCCACACACCTTTGGAACTCTCCAGGGGAGCCCTCACACATATTATTCCCTCATTTAGTGGATATTTTCACAAAAAAGTGAAATTTTGAAAAATCCAGAAAATTGGCTGAAAACCACTGAATATCAAAGACTCATTGGGCGAATCGCTCTTGAACTGAAATCGGAATGCTCACTGACATTTGCCCTATCTGAAAGTCTGATAAACGCCGGAAAAATCACTAAGTCCAAAAAAAAATTGTTTTCAACTTTTTTCAATTTTACCCCGTGGGATATATATTCTACCCACACACATTTGGAACTCTCCTGGGGTACCCTCACACATATTATTCTCTCATTTAGTGGATATTTTCACAAAAAAGTGAAATTTTCAAAAATCCAGAAAATTGGCTGAAAACGACTAAATATCACGGACTCATTGGGCGAATCGCTCTGGAACTGAAATCGGAACGCTCACTGACATTTGCCCTATCTGAAAGTCTGATAAACGCCGGAAAAATGACTAAGTCCAAAAAAAAAATTTTTTCAATTTTTTTCAATTTTACCCCGTGGGATATATATTCTACCCACACACATTTGGAACTCTCCTGGGGTACCCTCACACATATTATTCTCTCATTTAGTGGATGTTTTCACAAAAAAGTGAAATTTTCAAAAATCCAGAAAATTGGCTGAAAACTACTAAATATCAAGGACTCATTGGGAGAATCGCTCTGGAACTGAAATTGGAATGCTCACTGACATTTGCCCTATCTGAAAGTCTGATAAACGCCGGAAAAATGACTAAGTCCAAAAAAAAATTTTTTTAAACTTTTTTCAATCTTACCCCCGTGGGATATATATTCTGCCCACACACATTTGGAACTCTCCAGGGGAACCCTCACACATATTATTCCCTCATTTAGTGGATATTTTCACAAAAAAGTGAAATTTTCAAAAATCCAGAAAATTGGCTGAAAATGACTAAATATCAAGGACTCATTGGGCGAATCGCTCTGGAACTGAAATCGGAATGCTCACTGACATTTGCACTATCTGAAAGTCTGATAAACGCCGGAAAAATGACTAAGTCCAAAAAAAAATTTTTTTAAACTTTTATCAATCTTACCCCCGTGGGATATATATTCTGCCCACACACATTTGGAACTCTCCAGGGGAACCCTCACACATATTATTCCCTCATTTAGTGGATATTTTCACAAAAAAGTGAAATTTTCAAAAATCCAGAAAATTGGCTGAAAACTACTAAATATCAAGGACTCATTGGGCGAATCGCTCTGGAACTGAAATTGGAATGCTCACTGACATTTGCCCTATCTGAAAGTCTGATAAACGCCGGAAAAATGACTAAGTCCAAAAAAAAATTTTTTTAAACTTTTTTCAATCTTACCCCCGTGGGATATATATTCTGCCCACACACATTTGGAACTCTCCTGTGGTACCCTCACACATATTATTCTCTCATTTAGTGGATATTTTCACAAAAAAGTGAAATTTTCAAAAATCCAGAAAATTGGCTGAAAACGACTAAATATCAAGGACTCATTGGGCGAATCGCTCTGGAACTGAAATCAGAACGATCACTGACATTTGCCCTATCTGAAAGTCTGATAAACGCCGGAAAAATGACTAAGTCGAAAAAAAATTTTTTTTTTACTTTTTTCAATTTTACCCCCGTGGGATATATATTCTACCCACACACATTTGGAACTCTCCTGGGGAACTCTCACACATATTATTCCCTCATTTAGAGGATATTTTCACAAAAAAGTGACATTTTCAAAAATCCAGAAAATTGGCTGAAAACGACTAAATATCACGGACTCATTGGGCGAATCGCTCTGGAACTGAAATCGGAACGCTCACTGACATTTGCCCTATCTGAAAGTCTGATAAACGCCGGAAAAATGACTAAGTCCAAAAAAAAAATTTTTTCAATTTTTTTCAATTTTACCCCGTGGGATATATATTCTACCCACACACATTTGGAACTCTCCTGGGGTACCCTCACACATATTATTCTCTCATTTAGTGGATGTTTTCACAAAAAAGTGAAATTTTCAAAAATCCAGAAAATTGGCTGAAAATGACTAAATATCAAGGACTCATTGGGCGAATCGCTCTGGAACTGAAATCGGAATGCTCACTGACATTTGCACTATCTGAAAGTCTGATAAACGCCGGAAAAATGACTAAGTCCAAAAAAAAATTTTTTTAAACTTTTATCAATCTTACCCCCGTGGGATATATATTCTGCCCACACACCTTTGGAACTCTCCAGGGGAGCCCTCACACATATTATTCCCTCATTTAGTGGATATTTTCACAAAAAAGTGAAATTTTGAAAAATCCAGAAAATTGGCTAAAAACCACTAAATATCAAAGACTCATTGGGCGAATCGCTCTTGAACTGAAATCGGAATGCTCACTGACATTTGCCCTATCTGAAAGTCTGATAAACGCCGGAAAAATCACTAAGTCCAAAAAAAAATTGTTTTCAACTTTTTTCAATTTTACCCCGTGAGATATATATTCTACCCACACACATTTGGAACTCTCCTGGGGTACCCTCACACATATTATTCTCTCATTTAGTGGATATTTTCACAAAAAAGTGAAATTTTCAAAAATCCAGTTAATTGGCTGAAAACGACTAAATATCAAGGACTCATTAGGCGAATCACTCTGGAACTGAAATCAGAACGATCACTGACATTTGCCCTATCTGAAAGTCTGATAAACGCCGGAAAAATGACTAAGTCGAAAAATTTTTTTTTTTTAACTTTTTTCAATTTTACCCCCGTGGGATATATATTCTACCCACACACATTTGGAACTCTCCTGGGGAACTCTCACACATATTATTCCCTCATTTAGTGGATATTTTCGCAAAAAAAGTGACATTTTCAAAAATCCAGAAAATTGGCTGAAAACGACTAAATATCAAGGACTCATTGGGCGAATCGCTCTGGAACTGAAATCGCAACGCTCACTGACATTTGCCCTATCTGAAAGTCTGATAAACGCCGGAAAAATGACTAAGTCGAAAAAAAATTTTTTTTTAACTTTTTTCAATTTTACCCCCGTGGGATATATATTCTACCCACACACATTTGGAACTCTCCTGGGGAACTCTCACACATATTATTCCCTCATTTAGTGGATATTTTCACAAAAAAGTGAAATTTTCAAAAATCCAGAAAATTGGCTGAAAACTACTAAATATCAAGGACTCATTGGGCGAATCGCTCTGGAACTGAAATTGGAATGCTCACTGACATTTGCCCTATCTGAAAGTCTGATAAACGCCGGAAAAATGACTAAGTCCAAAAAAAAATTTTTTTAAACTTTTTTCAATCTTACCCCCGTGGGATATATATTCTGCCCACACACCTTTGGAACTCTCCAGGGGAGCCCTCACACATATTATTCCCTCATTTAGTGGATATTTTCACAAAAAAGTGAAATTTTGAAAAATCCAGAAAATTGGCTGAAAACCACTGAATATCAAAGACTCATTGGGCGAATCGCTCTTGAACTGAAATCGGAATGCTCACTGACATTTGCCCTATCTGAAAGTCTGATAAACGCCGGAAAAATCACTAAGTCCAAAAAAAAATTGTTTTCAACTTTTTTCAATTTTACCCCGTGGGATATATATTCTACCCACACACATTTGGAACTCTCCTGGGGTACCCTCACACATATTATTCTCTCATTTAGTGGATATTTTCACAAAAAAGTGAAATTTTCAAAAATCCAGAAAATTGGCTGAAAACGACTAAATATCACGGACTCATTGGGCGAATCGCTCTGGAACTGAAATCGGAACGCTCACTGACATTTGCCCTATCTGAAAGTCTGATAAACGCCGGAAAAATGACTAAGTCCAAAAAAAAAATTTTTTCAATTTTTTTCAATTTTACCCCGTGGGATATATATTCTACCCACACACATTTGGAACTCTCCTGGGGTACCCTCACACATATTATTCTCTCATTTAGTGGATGTTTTCACAAAAAAGTGAAATTTTCAAAAATCCAGAAAATTGGCTGAAAACTACTAAATATCAAGGACTCATTGGGAGAATCGCTCTGGAACTGAAATTGGAATGCTCACTGACATTTGCCCTATCTGAAAGTCTGATAAACGCCGGAAAAATGACTAAGTCCAAAAAAAAATTTTTTTAAACTTTTTTCAATCTTACCCCCGTGGGATATATATTCTGCCCACACACATTTGGAACTCTCCAGGGGAACCCTCACACATATTATTCCCTCATTTAGTGGATATTTTCACAAAAAAGTGAAATTTTCAAAAATCCAGAAAATTGGCTGAAAATGACTAAATATCAAGGACTCATTGGGCGAATCGCTCTGGAACTGAAATCGGAATGCTCACTGACATTTGCACTATCTGAAAGTCTGATAAACGCCGGAAAAATGACTAAGTCCAAAAAAAAATTTTTTTAAACTTTTATCAATCTTACCCCCGTGGGATATATATTCTGCCCACACACATTTGGAACTCTCCAGGGGAACCCTCACACATATTATTCCCTCATTTAGTGGATATTTTCACAAAAAAGTGAAATTTTCAAAAATCCAGAAAATTGGCTGAAAACTACTAAATATCAAGGACTCATTGGGCGAATCGCTCTGGAACTGAAATTGGAATGCTCACTGACATTTGCCCTATCTGAAAGTCTGATAAACGCCGGAAAAATGACTAAGTCCAAAAAAAAATTTTTTTAAACTTTTTTCAATCTTACCCCCGTGGGATATATATTCTGCCCACACACATTTGGAACTCTCCTGTGGTACCCTCACACATATTATTCTCTCATTTAGTGGATATTTTCACAAAAAAGTGAAATTTTCAAAAATCCAGAAAATTGGCTGAAAACGACTAAATATCAAGGACTCATTGGGCGAATCGCTCTGGAACTGAAATCAGAACGATCACTGACATTTGCCCTATCTGAAAGTCTGATAAACGCCGGAAAAATGACTAAGTCGAAAAAAAATTTTTTTTTTACTTTTTTCAATTTTACCCCCGTGGGATATATATTCTACCCACACACATTTGGAACTCTCCTGGGGAACTCTCACACATATTATTCCCTCATTTAGAGGATATTTTCACAAAAAAGTGACATTTTCAAAAATCCAGAAAATTGGCTGAAAACGACTAAATATCACGGACTCATTGGGCGAATCGCTCTGGAACTGAAATCGGAACGCTCACTGACATTTGCCCTATCTGAAAGTCTGATAAACGCCGGAAAAATGACTAAGTCCAAAAAAAAAATTTTTTCAATTTTTTTCAATTTTACCCCGTGGGATATATATTCTACCCACACACATTTGGAACTCTCCTGGGGTACCCTCACACATATTATTCTCTCATTTAGTGGATGTTTTCACAAAAAAGTGAAATTTTCAAAAATCCAGAAAATTGGCTGAAAATGACTAAATATCAAGGACTCATTGGGCGAATCGCTCTGGAACTGAAATCGGAATGCTCACTGACATTTGCACTATCTGAAAGTCTGATAAACGCCGGAAAAATGACTAAGTCCAAAAAAAAATTTTTTTAAACTTTTATCAATCTTACCCCCGTGGGATATATATTCTGCCCACACACCTTTGGAACTCTCCAGGGGAGCCCTCACACATATTATTCCCTCATTTAGTGGATATTTTCACAAAAAAGTGAAATTTTGAAAAATCCAGAAAATTGGCTAAAAACCACTAAATATCAAAGACTCATTGGGCGAATCGCTCTTGAACTGAAATCGGAATGCTCACTGACATTTGCCCTATCTGAAAGTCTGATAAACGCCGGAAAAATCACTAAGTCCAAAAAAAAATTGTTTTCAACTTTTTTCAATTTTACCCCGTGAGATATATATTCTACCCACACACATTTGGAACTCTCCTGGGGTACCCTCACACATATTATTCTCTCATTTAGTGGATATTTTCACAAAAAAGTGAAATTTTCAAAAATCCAGTTAATTGGCTGAAAACGACTAAATATCAAGGACTCATTAGGCGAATCACTCTGGAACTGAAATCAGAACGATCACTGACATTTGCCCTATCTGAAAGTCTGATAAACGCCGGAAAAATGACTAAGTCGAAAAATTTTTTTTTTTTAACTTTTTTCAATTTTACCCCCGTGGGATATATATTCTACCCACACACATTTGGAACTCTCCTGGGGAACTCTCACACATATTATTCCCTCATTTAGTGGATATTTTCACAAAAAAGTGACATTTTCAAAAATCCAGAAAATTGGCTGAAAACGACTAAATATCAAGGACTCATTGGGCGAATCGCTCTGGAACTGAAATCGCAACGCTCACTGACATTTGCCCTATCTGAAAGTCTGATAAACGCCGGAAAAATGACTAAGTCGAAAAAAAATTTTTTTTTAACTTTTTTCAATTTTACCCCCGTGGGATATATATTCTACCCACACACATTTGGAACTCTCCTGGGGAACTCTCACACATATTATTCCCTCATTTAGTGGATATTTTCACAAAAAAGTGAAATTTTCAAAAATCCAGAAAATTGGCTGAAAACTACTAAATATCAAGGACTCATTGGGCGAATCGCTCTGGAACTGAAATTGGAATGCTCACTGACATTTGCCCTATCTGTTAGTCTGATAAACGCCGGAAAAATGACTAAGTCCAAAAAAAAATTTTTTTAAACTTTTTTCAATCTTACCCCCGTGGGATATATATTCTGCCCACACACATTTGGAACTCTCCAGGGGAACCCTCACACATATTATTCCCTCATTTAGTGGATATTTTCACAAAAAAGTGAAATTTTCAAAAATCCAGAAAATTGGCTGAAAACTACTAAATATCAAGGACTCATTGGGCGAATCGCTCTGGAACTGAAATTGGAATGCTCACTGACATTTGACCTATCTGAAAGTCTGATAAACGCCGGAAAAATGACTAAGTCCAAAAAAAATTTTTTTTTTACTTTTTTCAATTTTACCCCCGTGGGATATATATTCTACCCACACACATTTGGAACTCTCCTGGGGAACTCTCACACATATTATTCCCTCATTTAGAGGATATTTTCACAAAAAAGTGACATTTTCAAAAATCCAGAAAATTGGCTGAAAACGACTAAATATCACGGACTCATTGGGCGAATCGCTCTGGAACTGAAATCGGAACGCTCACTGACATTTGCCCTATCTGAAAGTCTGATAAACGCCGGAAAAATGACTAAGTCCAAAAAAAAAATTTTTTCAATTTTTTTCAATTTTACCCCGTGGGATATATATTCTACCCACACACATTTGGAACTCTCCTGGGGTACCCTCACACATATTATTCTCTCATTTAGTGGATGTTTTCACAAAAAAGTGAAATTTTCAAAAATCCAGAAAATTGGCTGAAAACTACTAAATATCAAGGACTCATTGGGAGAATCGCTCTGGAACTGAAATTGGAATGCTCACTGACATTTGCCCTATCTGAAAGTCTGATAAACGCCGGAAAAATGACTAAGTCCAAAAAAAAATTTTTTTAAACTTTTTTCAATCTTACCCCCGTGGGATATATATTCTGCCCACACACCTTTGGAACTCTCCAGGGGAGCCCTCACACATATTATTCCCTCATTTAGTGGATATTTTCACAAAAAAGTGAAATTTTGAAAAATCCAGAAAATTGGCTGAAAACCACTAAATATCAAAGACTCATTGGGCGAATCGCTCTTGAACTGAAATCGGAATGCTCACTGACATTTGCCCTATCTGAAAGTCTGATAAACGCCGGAAAAATCACTAAGTCCAAAAAAAAATTGTTTTCAACTTTTTTCAATTTTACCCCGTGGGATATATATTCTACCCACACACATTTGGAACTCTCCTGGGGTACCCTCACACATATTATTCTCTCATTTAGTGGATATTTTCACAAAAAAGTGAAATTTTCAAAAATCCAGAAAATTGGCTGAAAACGACTAAATATCACGGACTCATTGGGCGAATCGCTCTGGAACTGAAATCGGAACGCTCACTGACATTTGCCCTATCTGAAAGTCTGATAAACGCCGGAAAAATGACTAAGTCGAAAATTTTTTTTTTTTTAACTTTTTTCAATTTTACCCCCGTGGGATATATATTCTACCCACACACATTTGGAACTCTCCTGGGGAACTCTCACACATATTATTCTCTCATTTAGTGGATATTTTCACAAAAAAGTGAAATTTTCAAAAATCCAGAAAATTGGCTGAAAACGACTAAATATCAAGGACTCATTGGGCGAATCACTCTGGAACTGAAATCGGAACGCTCACTGACATTTGCAATATCTGAAAGTCTGATAAACACCGGAAAAATGACTAAGTCGAAAAAAAAATTTTTTTCAACTTTTTTCAATTTTACCCCCGTGGGATATATATTCTACCCACACACATTTGGAACTCTCCTGGGGAACTCTCACACATATTATTCCCTCATTTAGTGGATATTTTCACAAAAAAGTGACATTTTCAAAAATCCAGAAAATTGGCTGAAAACGACTAAATATCAAGGACTCATTGGGCGAATCGCTCTGGAACTGAAATCGGAACGCTCACTGACATTTGCCCTATCTGAAAATCTGATAAACGCCGGAAAAATGACTAAGTCCAAAAAAAAATTTTTTTAAACTTTTTTCAATCTTACCCCCGTGGGATATATATTCTGCCCACACACCTTTGGAACTCTCCAGGGGAGACCTCTCACATATTATTCCCTCATTTAGTGGATATTTTCACAAAAAAGTGAAATTTTGAAAAATCCAGAAAATTGGCTGAAAACCACTAAATATCAAAGACTCATTGGGCGAATCGCTCTTGAACTGAAATCGGAATGCTCACTGACATTTGCCCTATCTGAAAGTCTGATAAACGCCGGAAAAATCACTAAGTCCAAAAAAAAATTGTTTTTAACTTTTTTCAATTTTACCCCCGTGGGATATATATTCTACCCACACACATTTGGAACTCTCCTGGGGAACTCTCACACATATTATTCCCTCATTTAGAGGATATTTTCACAAAAAAGTGACATTTTCAAAAATCCAGAAAATTGGCTGAAAATGACTAATAATCAAGGACTCATTGGGCGAATCGCTCTGGAACTGAAATCAGAAAGATCACTGACATTTGCCCTATCTGAAAGTCTGATAAACGCCGGAAAAATGACTAAGTCGAAAAAAAAAATTTTTTCAACTTTTTTCAATTTTACCCCGTGGGATATATATTCTACCCACACACATTTGGAACTCTCCTGGGGTACCCTCACACATATTATTCTCTCATTTAGTGGATATTTTCACAAAAAAGTGAAATTTTCAAAAATCCAGAAAATTGGCTGAAAACGACTAAATATCAAGGACTCATTGGGTGAATCGCTCTGGAACTGAAATCAGAATGATCACTGACATTTGCCCTATCTGAAAGTCTGATAAACGCCGGAAAAATGACTAAGTCGAAAAAATTTTTTTTTTTAACTTTTTTCAATTTTACCCCCGTGGGATATATATTCTACCCACACACATTTGGAACTCTCCTGGGGAACTCTCACACATATTATTCCCTCATTTAGAGGATATTTTCACAAAAAAGTGACATTTTCAAAAATCCAGAAAATTGGCTGAAAACGACTAAATATCAAGGACTCATTGGGCGAATCGCTCTGGAACTGAAATCGGAACGCTCACTGACATTTCCCCTATCTGAAAGTTGATAAACGCCGGAAAAATGACTAAGTCCAAAAAAAAATTTTTTTCAACTTTTTTCAATTTTACCCCCGTGGGATATATATTCTACCCACACACATTTGGAACTCTCCTGGGGAACTCTCACACATATTATTCCCTCATTTAGTGGATATTTTCACAAAAAAGTGACATTTTCAAAAATCCAGAAAATTGGCTGAAAACGACTAAATATCAAGGACTCATTGGGCGAATCGCTCTGGAACTGAAATCAGAATGATCACTGACATTTGCCCTATCTGAAAGTCTGATAAACGCCGGAAAAATGACTAAGTCGAAAAAAATTTTTTTTTTTACTTTTTTCAATTTTACCCCCGTGGGATATATATTCTACCCACACACATTTGGAACTCCCCTGGGGTACCCTCACACATATTATTCCCTCATTTAGTGGATATTTTCACAAAAAAGTGAAATTTTCAAAAATCCAGAAAATTGGCTGAAAACGACTAAATATCAAGGACTCATTGGGCGAATCGCTCTGGAACTTAAATAGGAACGCTCACTGACATTGCTCTATCTGAAAGTCTGATAAAAGCGCGGAAAAATGACTAAGTCCAAAAAAAAAAATTTTTCAACTTTTTTCAATTTTACCCCCGTGGGATATATATTCTACCCACACACATTTGGAACTCTCCTGGGGTACCCTCACACATATTATTCCCTCATTTAGTGGATATTTTCACAAAAAAGCGAAATTTTCAAAAATCCAGAAAATTGGCTGAAAACGACTAAATATCAAGGACTCATTGGGCGAATCGCTCTGGAACTGAAATCAGAACGATCACTGACATTTGCCCTATCTGAAAGTATGATAAACGCCGGAAAAATGACTAAGTCCAAAAAAAAAAATTTTTTAAACTTTTTTCAATTTTACGCCCGTGGCATATATATTCTACCCACACACATTTGGAACTCTCCTGGGGTACCCTCACACATATTATTCCCTCATTTAGTGGATATTTTCACAAAAAAGTGACATTTTCAATAATCCAGAAAATTGGCTGAAAACGACTAAATATCAAGGACTCATTGGGCGAATCGCTCTGGAACTGAAATCGGAACGCTCACTGACATTTCCCCTATCTGAAAGTCTGATAAACGCCGGAAAAATGACTAAGTCCAAAAAAAAATTTTTTTAAACTTTTTTCAATCTTACCCACGTGGGATATATATTCTGCCCACACACATTTGGAACTCTCCAGGGGAACCCTCACACATATTATTCCCTCATTTAGTGGATATTTTCACAAAAAAGTGAAATTTTCAAAAATCCAGAAAATTGGCTGAAAACGACTAAATATCAAGGACTCATTGGGCGAATCGCTCTGGAACTGAAATTGGAACGCTCACTGACATTTGCCCTATCTGAAAGTCTGATAAACGCCGGAAAAATCACTAAGTCCCAAAAAAAATTGTTTTCAACTCTTTTCAATTTTACCCCGTGGGATAAATATTCTACCCACACACATTTGGAACTCTCCTGGGGTACCCTCACACATACTATTCTCTCATTTAGTGGATATTTTCACAAAAAAGTGAAATTTTCAAAAATCCAGAAAATTGGCTGAAAATGACTAAATATCAAGTACTCATTGGGCGAATCGCTCTGGAACTGAAATTGGAATGCTCACTGACATTTGCCCTTTCTGAAAGTCTGATAAACGCCGGAAAAATGACTAAGTCCAAAAAAAAATTTTTTTAAACTTTTTTCAATCTTACCCACGTGGGATATATATTCTGCCCACACACATTTGGAACTCTCCAGGGGAACCCTCACACATATTATTCCCTCATTTAGTGGATATTTTCACAAAAAAGTGAAATTTTCAAAAATCCAGAAAATTGGCTGAAAACCACTAAATATCAAAGACTCATTGGGCGAATCGCTCTTGAACTGAAATCGGAATGCTCACTGACATTTGCCCTATCTGAAAGTCTGATAAACGCCGGAAAAATCACTAAGTCCAAAAAAAAATTGTTTTCAACTTTTTTCAATTTTACCCCGTGGGATATATATTCTACCCACACACATTTGGAACTCTCCTGGGGTACCCTCACACATATTATTCTCTCATTTAGTGGATATTTTCTCAAAAAAGTGAAATTTTCAAAAATCCAGAAAATTGGCTGAAAACTACTAAATATCAAGGACTCATTGGGCGAATCGCTCTGGAACTGAAATCAGAACGATCATTGACATTTGCCCTATCTGAAAGTCTGATAAACGCCGGAAAAATGACTAAGTCCAAAAAAAAATTTTTTTAAACTTTTTTTCATCTTACACCCGTGGGATATATATTCTGCCCACACACATTTGGAACTCTCCAGGGGAACCCTCACACATATTATTCCCTCATTTAGTGGATATTTTCACAAAAAAGTGAAATTTTCAAGAATCCAGAAAATTGGCTGAAAACGACTAAATATCAAGGACTCATTGGGCGAATCGCTCTGGAACTGAAATCGGAATGCTCACTGACATTTCCCCTATCTGAAAGTCTGATAAACGCCGGAAAAATGACTAAGTCCAAAAAAAATTTTTTTTCAAATTTTTTTAATTTTACCCCCGTGGGATATATATTCTACCCACACACATTTGGAACTCTCCAGGGGAACCCTCACACATATTATTCCCTCATTTAGTGGATATTTTCACAAAAAAGTGAAATTTTCAAAAATCCAGAAAATTGGCTGAAAACGACTTAATATCAAAGACTCATTGGGCGAATAGCTCTGGAACTGAAATCGGAATGCTCACTGACATTTGCCCTATCTGAAAGTCTGATAAACGCCGGAAAAATCACTAAGTCCAAAAAAAAATTTTTTTAAACTTTTTTCAATTTTACGCCCGTGGCATATATATTCTACCCACACATATTTGGAACTCTCCTGGGGTACCCTCACACATATTATTCCCTCATTTAGTGGATATTTTCACAAAAAAGTGACATTTTCAATAATCCAGAAAATTGGCTGAAAATGACTAAATATCAAGGACTCATTGGGCGAATCGCTCTGGAACTGAAATCGGAACGCTCACTGACATTTCCCCTATCTGAAAGTCTGATAAACGCCGGAAAAATGACTAAGTCCAAAAAAAAATTTTTTTCACATTTTTTGAATTTTACCCCCGTGGGATATATATTCTACCCACACACATTTGGAACTCTCCTGGGGTACCCTCACACATATTATTCCCTCATTTAGTGGATATTTTCACAAAAAAGTGAAATTTTCAAAAATCCAGAAAATTGGCTGAAAACGACTAAATATCAAAGACTCATTGGGCGAATCGCTCTTGAACTGAAATCGGAATGCTCACTGACATTTGCCCTATCTGAAAGTCTGATAAACGCCGGAAAAATCACTAAGTCCAAAAAAAAATTGTTTTCAACTTTTTTCAATTTTACCCCGTGGGATATATATTCTACCCACACACATTTGGAACTCTCCTGGGGTACCCTCACACATATTATTATCTCATTTAGTGGATATTTTCACAAAAAAGTGAAATTTTCAAAAATCCAGAAAATTGGCTGAAAATGACTAAATATCAAGAACTCATTGGGCGAATCGCTCTGGAACTGAAATCAGAACGATCACTGACATTTGCCCTATCTGAAAGTCTGATAAACGCCGGAAAAATGACTAAGTCCAAAAAAAAAATTTTTTTAAACTTTTTTCAATTTTACGCCCGTGGCATATATATTCTACTCACACACATTTGGAACTCTCCTGGGGTACCCTCACACATATTATTCCCTCATTTAGTGGATATTTTCACAAAAAAGTGACATTTTCAATAATCCAGAAAATTGGCTGAAAACGACTAAATATCAAGGACTCATTGGGCGAATCGCTCTGGAACTGAAATTGGAACGCTCACTGACATTTGCACTATCTGAAAGTCTGATAAACGCCGGAAAAATGACTAAGTCCAAAAAAAAATTTTTTTAAACTTTTTTCAATCTTACACCCGTGGGATATATATTCTGCCCACACACATTTGGAACTCTCCAGGGGAACCCTCACACATATTATTCCCTCATTTAGTGGATATTTTCACAAAAAAGTGAAATTTTCAAAAATCCAGAAAATTGGCTGAAAACGACTAAATATCAAGGACTCATTGGGCGAATCACTCTGGAACTGAAATTGGAACGCTCACTGACATTTGCCCTATCTGAAAGTCTGATAAACGCCGGAAAAATCACTAAGTCCCAAAAAAAATTGTTTTCAACTCTTTTCAATTTTACCCCGTGGGATATATATTCTACCCATACACATTTGGAACTCTCCTGGGGTACCCTCACACATACTATTCTCTCATTTAGTGGATATTTTCACAAAAAAGTGAAATTTTCAAAAATCCAGAAAATTGGCTGAAAACGACTAAATATCAAGGACTCATTGGGCGAATCGCTCTGGAACTGAAATCAGAACGATCACTGACATTTGCCCTATCTGAAAGTCTGATAAACGCCGGAAAAATGACTAAGTCCAAAAAAAAATTTTTTTAAACTTTTTTTAATCTTACACCCGTGGGATATATATTCTGCCCACACACATTTGGAACTCTCCAGGCGAACCCTCACACATATTATTCCCTCATTTAGTGGATATTTTCACAAAAAAGTGAAATTTTCAAGAATCCAGAAAATTGGCTGAAAACGACTAAATATCAAGGACTCATTGGGCGAATCGCTCTGGAACTGAAATCGGAATGCTCACTGACATTTGCCCTATCTGAAAGTCTGATAAACGCCGGAAAAATCACTAAGTCCAAAAAAAAATTTTTTTAAACTTTTTTCAATTTTACGCCCGTGGCATATATATTCTACCCACACATATTTGGAACTCTCCTGGGGTACCCTCACACATATTATTCCCTCATTTAGTGGATATTTTCACAAAAAAGTGAAATTTTCAAAAATCCAGAAAATTGGCTGAAAACGACTAAACATCAAGGACTCATTGGGCGAATCGCTCTGGAACTGAAATCGGAACGCTCACTGACATTTGCCCTATCTGAAAGTCTGATAAACGCCGGAAAAATGACTAAGTCCAAAAAAAAATTTTTTTCAATTTTTTTCAATTTTACCCCGTGGGATATATATTCTACCCACACACATTTGGAACTCTCCTGGGGTACCCTCACACATATTATTCCCTCATTTAGTGGATATTTTCACAAAAAAGTGAAATTTTCAAAAATCCAGAAAATTGGCTGAAAACGACTAAATATCAAGGACTCATTGGGCGAATCGCTCTGGAACTGAAATTGGAACGCTCACTGACATTTGCCCTACCTGAAAGTCTGATAAACGCCGGAAAAATCTCTAAGTCCAAAAAAAAATAGTTTTCAACTTTTTTCAATTTTACCCCGTGGGATATATATTCTACCCACACACATTTGGAACTCTCCTGGGGTACCCTCACACATATTATTCCCTCATTTAGTGGATATTTTCACAAAAAAGTGACATTTTCAATAATCCAGAAAATTGGCTGAAAACGACTAAATATCAAGGACTCATTGGGTGAATCGCTCTGGAACTGAAATCGGAACGCTCACTGACATTTCCCCTATCTGAAAGTCTGATAAACGCCGGAAAAATGACTAAGTCCAAAAAAAAATGTTTTTCAACTTTTCTCAATTTTACCCCCGTGGGATATATATTCTACCCACACACATTTGGAACTCTCCTGGGGTACCCTCACACATATTATTCTCTCATTTAGTGGATATTTTCACAAAAAAGTGAAATTTTCAAAAATCCAGAAAATTGGCTGAAAATGACTAAATATCAAGAACTCATTGGGCGAATGGCTCTGGAACTGAAATTGGAACGCTCACTGACATTTGCCCTATCTGAAAGTCTGATAAACGCCGGAAAAATGACTAAGTCCAAAAAAAAATTTTTTTAAACTTTTTTCAATCTTACACCCGTGGGATATATATTCTGCCCACACACATTTGGAACTCTCCAGGGGAACCCTCACACATATTATTCCCTCATTTAGTGGATATTTTCACAAAAAAGTGAAATTTTCAAAAATCCAGAAAATTGGCTGAAAACGACTAAATATCAAGGACTCATTGGGCGAATCGCTCTGGAACTGAAATTGGAACGCTCACTGACATTTGCCCTATCTGAAAGTCTGATAAACGCCGGAAAAATCACTAAGTCCCAAAAAAAATTGTTTTCAACTCTTTTCAATTTTACCCCGTGGGATATATATTCTACCCACACACATTTGGAACTCTCCTGGGGTACCCTCACACATATTATTCTCTCATTTAGTGGATATTTTCACAAAAAAGTGAAATTTTCAAAAATCCAGAAAATTGGCTGAAAACGACTAAATATCAAGTACTCATTGGGCGAATCGCTCTGGAACTGAAATTGGAACGCTCACTGACATTTGCCCTTTCTGAAAGTCTGATAAACGCCGGAAAAATGACTAAGTCCAAAAAAAAATTTTTTTAAACTTTTTTCAATCTTACCCACGTGGGATATATATTCTGCCCACACACATTTGGAACTCTCCAGGGGAACCCTCACACATATTATTCCCTCATTTAGTGGATATTTTCACAAAAAAGTGAAATTTTCAAAAATCCAGAAAATTGGCTGAAAACGACTTAATATCAAGAACTCATTGGGCGAATCGCTCTGGAACTGAAAATCAGAACGATCACTGACATTTGCCCTATCTGAAAGTCTGATAAACGCCGGAAAAATCTCTAAGTCCAAAAAAAAATAGTTTTCAACTTTTTTCAATTTTACCCCGTGGGATATATATTCTACCCACACACATTTGGAACTCTCCTGGGGTACCCTCACACATATTATTATCTCATTTAGTGGATATTTTCACAAAAAAGTGAAATTTTCAAAAATCCAGAAAATTGGCTGAAAATGACTAAATATCAAGAACTCATTGGGCGAATCGCTCTGGAACTGAAAATCAGAACGATCACTGACATTTGCCCTATCTGAAAGTCTGATAAACGCCGGAAAAATGACTAAGTCCAAAAAAAAAATTTTTTTAGACTTTTTTCAATTTTACGCCCGTGGCATATATATTCTACTCACACACATTTGGAACTCTCCTGGGGTACCCTCACACATATTATTCCCTCATTTAGTGGATATTTTCACAAAAAAGTGACATTTTCAATAATCCAGAAAATTGGCTGAAAACGACTAAATATCAAGGACTCATTGGGCGAATCGCTCTGGAACTGAAATCGGAACGCTCACTGACATTTCCCCTATCTGAAAGTCTGACAAACGCCGGAAAAATGACTAAGTCCAAAAAAAAATTTTTTTCAATTTTTTTCAATTTTACCCCGTGGGATATATATTCTACCCACACACATTTGGAACTCTCCTGGGGTACCCTCACACATATTATTCCCTCATTTAGTGGATATTTTCACAAAAAAGTGAAATTTTCAAAAATCCAGAAAATTGGCTGAAAACGACTAAATATCAAGGACTCATTGGGCGAATCGCTCTGGAACTGAAATTGGAACGCTCACTGACATTTGCCCTATCTGAAAGTCTGATAAACGCCGGAAAAATGACTAAGTCCAAAAAAAAATTTTTTTAAACTTTTTTCAATCTTACACCCGTGGGATATATATTCTGCCCACACACATTTGGAACTCTCCAGGGGAACCCTCACACATATTATTCCCTCATTTAGTGGATATTTTCACAAAAAAGTGAAATTTTCAAAAATCCAGAAAATTGGCTGAAAATGACTAAATATCAAGAACTCATTGGGCGAATCGCTCTGGAACTGAAATCAGAACGATCACTGACATTTGCCCTATCTGAAAGTCTGATAAACGCCGGAAAAATGACTAAGTCCAAAAAAAAAATTTTTTTAAACTTTTTCCAATTTTACGCCCGTGGCATATATATTCTACTCACACACATTTGGAACTCTCCTGGGGTACCCTCACACATATTATTCCCTCATTTAGTGGATATTTTCACAAAAAAGTGAAATTTTCAAAAATCCAGAAAATTGGCTGAAAACGACTAAATATCAAGGACTCATTGGGCGAATCGCTCTGGAACTGAAATTGGAACGCTCACTGACATTTGCCCTATCTGAAAGTCTGATAAACGCCGGAAAAATGACTAAGTCCAAAAAAAAATTTTTTTAAACTTTTTTCAATCTTACACCCGTGGGATATATATTCTGCCCACACACATTTGGAACTCTCCAGGGGAACCCTCACACATATTATTCCCTCATTTAGTGGATATTTTCACAAAAAAGTGAAATTTTCAAAAATCCAGAAAATTGGCTGAAAACGACTTAATATCAAAGACTCATTGGGCGAATAGCTCTGGAACTGAAATCGGAATGCTCACTGACATTTGCCCTATCTGAAAGTCTGATAAACGCCGGAAAAATCTCTAAGTCCAAAAAAAAATAGTTTTCAACTTTTTTCAATTTTACCCCGTGGGATATATATTCTACCCACACACATTTGGAACTCTCCTGGGGTACCCTCACACATATTATTATCTCATTTAGTGGATATTTTCACAAAAAAGTGAAATTTTCAAAAATCCAGAAAATTGGCTGAAAATGACTAAATATCAAGAACTCATTGGGCGAATCGCTCTGGAACTGAAATCAAAACGATCACTGACATTTGCCCTATCTGAAAGTCTGATAAACGCCGGAAAAATGACTAAGTCCAAAAAAAAAATTTTTTTAAACTTTTTTCAATTTTACGCCCGTGGCATATATATTCTACCCACACACATTTGGAACTCTCCTGGGGTACCCTCACACATATTATTCTCTCATTTAGTGGATATTTTCACAAAAAAGTGAAATTTTCAAAAATCCAGAAAATTGGCTGAAAATGACTAAATATCAAGAACTCATTGGGCGAATCGCTCTGGAACTGAAATCAGAACGATCACTGACATTTGCCCTATCTGAAAGTCTGATAAACGCCGGAAAAATGACTAAGTCCAAAAAAAAAAATTTTTTAAACTTTTTTCAATTTTACGCCGTGGCATATATATTCTACTCACACACATTTGGAACTCTCCTGGGGTACCCTCACACATATTATTCCCTCATTTAGTGGATATTTTCACAAAAAAGTGACATTTTCAATAATCCAGAAAATTGGCTGAAAATGACTAAATATCAAGGACTCATTGGGCGAATCGCTCTGGAACTGAAATCGGAACGCTCACTGACATTTCCCCTATCTGAAAGTCTGATAAACGCCGGAAAAATGACTAAGTCCAAAAAAAAATGTTTTTCAACTTTTTTCAATTTTACCCCCGTGGGATATATATTCTACCCACACACATTTGGAACTCTCCTGGGGTACCCTCACAAATATTATTCTCTCATTTAGTGGATATTTTCACAAAAAAGTGAAATTTTCAAAAATCCAGAAAATTGGCTGAAAATGACTAAATATCAAGGAATCATTGGGCGATTCGCTCTGGAACTGAAATTGGAACGCTCACTGACATTTGCCCTATCTGAAAGTCTGATAAACGCTGGAAAAATCACTAAGTCCAAAAAAAAATTTTTTTAAACTTTTTTCAATCTTACCCACGTGGGATATATATTCTGCCCACACACATTTGGAACTCTCCAGGGGAACCCTCACACATTTTATTCCCTCATTTAGTGGATATTTTCACAAAAAAGTGAAATTTTCAAAAATCCAGAAAATTGGCTGAAAACCACTAAATATCAAAGACTCATTGGGCGAATCACTCTTGAACTGAAATCGGAATGCTCACGGACATTTGCCCTATCTGAAAGTCTGATAAACGCCGGAAAAATCACTAAGTCCAAAAAAAAATTGTTTTCAACTTTTTTCAATTTTACCCCGTGGGATATATATTCTACCCACACACATTTGGAACTCTCCTGGGGTACCCTCACACATATTATTATCTCATTTAGTGGATATTTTCACAAAAAAGTGAAATTTTCAAAAATCCAGAAAATTGGCTGAAAATGACTAAATATCAAGAACTCATTGGGCGAATCGCTCTGGAACTGAAATCAGAACGATCACTCACATTTGCCCTATCTGAAAGTCTGATAAACGCCGGAAAAATGACTAAGTCCAAAAAAAAAATTTTTTTAAACTGTTTTCAATTTTACGCCCGTGGCATATATATTCTACTCACACACATTTGGAACTCTCCTGGGGTACCCTCACACATATTATTCCCTCATTTAGTGGATATTTTCACAAAAAAGTGACATTTTCAATAATCCAGAAAATTGGCTGAAAACGACTAAATATCAAGGACTCATTGGGCGAATCGCTCTGGAACTGAAATCGGAACGCTCACTGACATTTCCCCTATCTGAAAGTCTGATAAACGCCGGAAAAATGACTAAGTCCAAAAAAAAATGTTTTTCAACTTTTTTCAATTTTACCCCCGTGGGATATATATTCTACCCACACACATTTGGAACTCTCCTGGGGTACCCTCACACATATTATTCTCTCATTTAGTGGATATTTTCACAAAAAAGTGAAATTTTCAAAAATCCAGAAAATTGGCTGAAAACGACTAAATATCAAGGACTCATTGGGCGAATGGCTCTGGAACTGAAATTGGAACGCTCACTGACATTTGCCCTATCTGAAAGTCTGATAAACGCCGGAAAAATGACTAAGTCCAAAAAAAAATTTTTTTAAACTTTTTTCAATCTTACACCCGTGGGATATATATTCTGCCCACACACATTTGGAACTCTCCAGGGGAACCCTCACACATATTATTCCCTCATTTAGTGGATATTTTCACAAAAAAGTGAAATTTTCAAAAATCCAGAAAATTGGCTGAAAACCACTAAATATCAAAGACTCATTGGGCGAATCGCTCTTGAACTGAAATCGGAATGCTCACTGACATTTGCCCTATCTGAAAGTCTGATAAACGCCGGAAAAATCACTAAGTCCAAAAAAAAATTGTTTTCAACTTTTTTCAATTTTACCCCGTGGGATATATATTCTACCCACACACATTTGGAACTCTCCTGGGGTACCCTCACACATATTATTCTCTCATTTAGTGGATATTTTCACAAAAAAGTGAAATTTTCAAAAATCCAGAAAATTGGCTGAAAACGACTAAATATCAAGGACTCATTGGGCGAATCGCTCTGGAACTGAAATCAGAATGATCACTGACATTTGCCCTATCTGAAAGTCTGATAAACGCCGGAAAAATGACTAAGTCCAAAAAAAAAATTTTTTAAACTTTTTTTAATCTTACACCCGTGGGATATATATTCTGCCCACACACATTTGGAACTCTCCAGGGGAACCCTCACACATATTATTCCCTCATTTAGTGGATATTTTCACAAAAAAGTGAAATTTTCAAGAATCCAGAAAATTGGCTGAAAACGACTAAATATCAAGGACTCATTGGGCGAATCGCTCTGGAACTGAAATCGGAATGCTCACTGACATTTCCCCTATCTGAAAGTCTGATAAACGCCGGAAAAATGACTAAGTCCAAAAAAAAATTTTTTTCAAATTTTTTCAATTTTACCCCCGTGGGATATATATTCTACCCACACACATTTGGAACTCTCCAGGGGAACCCTCACACATATTATTCCCTCATTTAGTGGATATTTTCACAAAAAAGTGAAACTTTCAAAAATCCAGAAAATTGGCTGAAAACGACTTAATATCAAAGACTCATTGGGCGAATAGCTCTGGAACTGAAATCGGAATGCTCACTGACATTTGCCCTATCTGAAAGTCTGATAAACGCCGGAAAAATCTCTAAGTCCAAAAAAAAATAGTTTTCAACTTTTTTCAATTTTACCCCGTGGGATATATATTCTACCCACACACATTTGGAACTCTCCTGGGGTACCCTCACACATATTATTCCCTCATTTAGTGGATATTTTCACAAAAAAGTGAAATTTTCAAAAATCCAGAAAATTGGCTGAAAACGACTAAATATCAAGGACTCATTGGGCGAATCGCTGTGGAACTGAAATTGGAACGCTCACTGACATTTGCCCTATCTGAAAGTCTGATAAACGCCGGAAAAATGACTAAGTCCCAAAAAAAAATTTTTTTAAACTTTTTTCAATCTTACACCCGTGGGATATATATTCTGCCCACACACATTTGGAACTCTCCAGGGGAACCCTCACACATATTATTCCCTCATTTAGTGGATATTTTAACAAAAAAGTGAAATTTTCAAAAATCCAGAAAATTGGCTGAAAACGACTTAATATCAAAGACTCATTGGGCGAATAGCTCTGGAACTGAAATTGGAATGCTCACTGACATTTGCCCTATCTGAAAGTCTGATAAACGCCGGAAAAATCTCTAAGTCCAAAAAAAAATAGTTTTCAACTTTTTTCAATTTTACCCCGTGGGATATATATTCTACCCACACACATTTGGAACTCTCCTGGGGTACCCTCACACATATTATTATCTCATTTAGTGGATATTTTCACAAAAAAGTGAAATTTTCAAAAATCCAGAAAATTGGCTGAAAATGACTAAATATCAAGAACTCATTGGGCGAATCGCTCTGGAACTGAAATCAGAACGATCACTGACATTTGCCCTATCTGAAAGTCTGATAAACGCCGGAAAAATGACTAAGTCCAAAAAAAAAATTTTTTTAAACTTTTTTCAATTTTACGCCCGTGGCATATATATTCTACTCACACACATTTGGAACTCTCCTGGGGTACCCTCACACATATTATTCCCTCATTTAGTGGATATTTTCACAAAAAAGTGACATTTTCAATAATCCAGAAAATTGGCTGAAAACGACTAAATATCAAGGACTCATTGGGCGAATCGCTCTGGAACTGAAATCGGAACGCTCACTGACATTTCCCCTATCTGAAAGTCTGATAAACGCCGGAAAAATGACTAAGTCCAAAAAAAAATGTTTTCAACTTTTTTCAATTTTACCCCCGTGGGATATATTTTCTACCCACACACATTTGGAACTCTCCTGGGGTACCCTCACACATATTATTCTCTCATTTAGTGGATATTTTCACAAAAAAGTGAAATTTTCAAAAATCCAGAAAATTGGCTGAAAATGACTAAATATCAAGAACTCATTGGGCGAATCGCTCTGGAACTGAAATCAGAACGATCACTGACATTTGCCCTATCTGAAAGTCTGATAAACGCCGGAAAAATGACTAAGTCCAAAAAAAAAATTTTTTTAAACTTTTTTCAATTTTACGCCCGTGGCATATATATTCTACTCACACACATTTGGAACTCTCCTGGGGTACCCTCACACATATTATTCCCTCATTTAGTGGATATTTTCACAAAAAAGTGACATTTTCAATAATCCAGAAAATTGGCTGAAAATGACTAAATATCAAGGACTCATTGGGCGAATCGCTCTGGAACTGAAATCGGAACGCTCACTGACATTTCCCCTATCTGAAAGTCTGATAAACGCCGGAAAAATGACTAAGTCCAAAAAAAAATGTTTTTCAACTTTTTTCAATTTTACCCCCGTGGGATATATATTCTACCCACACACATTTGGAACTCTCCTGGGGTACCCTCACACATATTATTCTCTCATTTAGTGGATATTTTCACAAAAAAGTGAAATTTTCAAAAATCCAGAAAATTGGCTGAAAACGACTAAATATCAAGGACTCATTGGGCGAATCGCTCTGGAACTGAAATTGAACGCTCACTGACATTTGCCCTATCTGAAAGTCTGATAAACGCCGGAAAAATGACTAAGTCCAAAAAAAAATTTTTTTAAACTTTTTTCAATCTTACACCCGTGGTATATATATTCTGCCCACACACATTTGGAACTCTCCAGGGGAACCCTCACACATATTATTCCCTCATTTAGTGGATATTTTCACAAAAAAGTGAAATTTTCAAAAATCCAGAAAATTGGCTGAAAACGAATTAATATCAAAGACTCATTGGGCGAATAGCTCTGGAACTGAAATTGGAATGCTCACTGACATTTGCCCTATCTGAAAGTCTGATAAACGCCGGAAAAATCTCTAAGTCCAAAAAAAAATAGTTTTCAACTTTTTTCAATTTTACCCCGTGGGATATATATTCTACCCACACACATTTGGAACTCTCCTGGGGTACCCTCACACATATTATTATCTCATTTAGTGGATATTTTCACAAAAAAGTGAAATTTTCAAAAATCCAGAAAATTGGCTGAAAATGACTAAATATCAAGAACTCATTGGGCGAATCGCTCTGGAACTGAAATCAGAACGATCACTGACATTTGCCCTATCTGAAAGTCTGATAAACGCCGGAAAAATGACTAAGTCCAAAAAAAAAATTTTTTTAAACTTTTTTCAATTTTACGCCCGTGGCATATATATTCTACTCACACACATTTGGAACTCTCCTGGGGTACCCTCACACATATTATTCCCTCATTTAGTGGATATTTTCACAAAAAAGTGACATTTTCAATAATCCAGAAAATTGGCTGAAAACGACTAAATATCAAGGACTCATTGGGCGAATCGCTCTGGAACTGAAATCGGAACGCTCACTGACATTTCCCCTATCTGAAAGTCTGATAAACGCCGGAAAAATGACTAAGTCCAAAAAAAAATGTTTTTCAACTTTTTTCAATTTTACCCCCGTGGGATATATATTCTACCCACACACATTTGGAACTCTCCTGGGGTACCCTCACACATATTATTCTCTCATTTAGTGGATATTTTCACAAAAAAGTGAAATTTTCAAAAATCCAGAAAATTGGCTGAAAACGACTAAATATCAAGGACTCATTGGGCGAATCGCTCTGGAACTGAAATCAGAATGATCACTGACATTTGCCCTATCTGAAAGTCTGATAAACGCCGGAAAAATGACTAAGTCCAAAAAAAAAATTTTTTAAACTTTTTTTAATCTTACACCCGTGGGATATATATTCTGCCCACACACATTTGGAACTCTCCAGGGGAACCCTCACACATATTATTCCCTCATTTAGTGGATATTTTCACAAAAAAGTGAAATTTTCAAGAATCCAGAAAATTGGCTGAAAACGACTAAATATCAAGGACTCATTGGGCGAATCGCTCTGGAACTGAAATCGGAATGCTCACTGACATTTCCCCTATCTGAAAGTCTGATAAACGCCGGAAAAATGACTAAGTCCAAAAAAAAATTTTTTTCAAATTTTTTCAATTTTACCCCCGTGGGATATATATTCTACCCACACACATTTGGAACTCTCCAGGGGAACCCTCACACATATTATTCCCTCATTTAGTGGATATTTTCACAAAAAAGTGAAACTTTCAAAAATCCAGAAAATTGGCTGAAAACGACTTAATATCAAAGACTCATTGGGCGAATAGCTCTGGAACTGAAATCGGAATGCTCACTGACATTTGCCCTATCTGAAAGTCTGATAAACGCCGGAAAAATCTCTAAGTCCAAAAAAAAATAGTTTTCAACTTTTTTCAATTTTACCCCGTGGGATATATATTCTACCCACACACATTTGGAACTCTCCTGGGGTACCCTCACACATATTATTCCCTCATTTAGTGGATATTTTCACAAAAAAGTGAAATTTTCAAAAATCCAGAAAATTGGCTGAAAACGACTAAATATCAAGGACTCATTGGGCGAATCGCTGTGGAACTGAAATTGGAACGCTCACTGACATTTGCCCTATCTGAAAGTCTGATAAACGCCGGAAAAATGACTAAGTCCCAAAAAAAAATTTTTTTAAACTTTTTTCAATCTTACACCCGTGGGATATATATTCTGCCCACACACATTTGGAACTCTCCAGGGGAACCCTCACACATATTATTCCCTCATTTAGTGGATATTTTAACAAAAAAGTGAAATTTTCAAAAATCCAGAAAATTGGCTGAAAACGACTTAATATCAAAGACTCATTGGGCGAATAGCTCTGGAACTGAAATTGGAATGCTCACTGACATTTGCCCTATCTGAAAGTCTGATAAACGCCGGAAAAATCTCTAAGTCCAAAAAAAAATAGTTTTCAACTTTTTTCAATTTTACCCCGTGGGATATATATTCTACCCACACACATTTGGAACTCTCCTGGGGTACCCTCACACATATTATTATCTCATTTAGTGGATATTTTCACAAAAAAGTGAAATTTTCAAAAATCCAGAAAATTGGCTGAAAATGACTAAATATCAAGAACTCATTGGGCGAATCGCTCTGGAACTGAAATCAGAACGATCACTGACATTTGCCCTATCTGAAAGTCTGATAAACGCCGGAAAAATGACTAAGTCCAAAAAAAAAATTTTTTTAAACTTTTTTCAATTTTACGCCCGTGGCATATATATTCTACTCACACACATTTGGAACTCTCCTGGGGTACCCTCACACATATTATTCCCTCATTTAGTGGATATTTTCACAAAAAAGTGACATTTTCAATAATCCAGAAAATTGGCTGAAAACGACTAAATATCAAGGACTCATTGGGCGAATCGCTCTGGAACTGAAATCGGAACGCTCACTGACATTTCCCCTATCTGAAAGTCTGATAAACGCCGGAAAAATGACTAAGTCCAAAAAAAAATGTTTTCAACTTTTTTCAATTTTACCCCCGTGGGATATATTTTCTACCCACACACATTTGGAACTCTCCTGGGGTACCCTCACACATATTATTCTCTCATTTAGTGGATATTTTCACAAAAAAGTGAAATTTTCAAAAATCCAGAAAATTGGCTGAAAATGACTAAATATCAAGAACTCATTGGGCGAATCGCTCTGGAACTGAAATCAGAACGATCACTGACATTTGCCCTATCTGAAAGTCTGATAAACGCCGGAAAAATGACTAAGTCCAAAAAAAAAATTTTTTTAAACTTTTTTCAATTTTACGCCCGTGGCATATATATTCTACTCACACACATTTGGAACTCTCCTGGGGTACCCTCACACATATTATTCCCTCATTTAGTGGATATTTTCACAAAAAAGTGACATTTTCAATAATCCAGAAAATTGGCTGAAAATGACTAAATATCAAGGACTCATTGGGCGAATCGCTCTGGAACTGAAATCGGAACGCTCACTGACATTTCCCCTATCTGAAAGTCTGATAAACGCCGGAAAAATGACTAAGTCCAAAAAAAAATGTTTTTCAACTTTTTTCAATTTTACCCCCGTGGGATATATATTCTACCCACACACATTTGGAACTCTCCTGGGGTACCCTCACACATATTATTCTCTCATTTAGTGGATATTTTCACAAAAAAGTGAAATTTTCAAAAATCCAGAAAATTGGCTGAAAACGACTAAATATCAAGGACTCATTGGGCGAATCGCTCTGGAACTGAAATTGAACGCTCACTGACATTTGCCCTATCTGAAAGTCTGATAAACGCCGGAAAAATGACTAAGTCCAAAAAAAAATTTTTTTAAACTTTTTTCAATCTTACACCCGTGGTATATATATTCTGCCCACACACATTTGGAACTCTCCAGGGGAACCCTCACACATATTATTCCCTCATTTAGTGGATATTTTCACAAAAAAGTGAAATTTTCAAAAATCCAGAAAATTGGCTGAAAACGAATTAATATCAAAGACTCATTGGGCGAATAGCTCTGGAACTGAAATTGGAATGCTCACTGACATTTGCCCTATCTGAAAGTCTGATAAACGCCGGAAAAATCTCTAAGTCCAAAAAAAAATAGTTTTCAACTTTTTTCAATTTTACCCCGTGGGATATATATTCTACCCACACACATTTGGAACTCTCCTGGGGTACCCTCACACATATTATTATCTCATTTAGTGGATATTTTCACAAAAAAGTGAAATTTTCAAAAATCCAGAAAATTGGCTGAAAATGACTAAATATCAAGAACTCATTGGGCGAATCGCTCTGGAACTGAAATCAGAACGATCACTGACATTTGCCCTATCTGAAAGTCTGATAAACGCCGGAAAAATGACTAAGTCCAAAAAAAAAATTTTTTTAAACTTTTTTCAATTTTACGCCCGTGGCATATATATTCTACTCACACACATTTGGAACTCTCCTGGGGTACCCTCACACATATTATTCCCTCATTTAGTGGATATTTTCACAAAAAAGTGACATTTTCAATAATCCAGAAAATTGGCTGAAAACGACTAAATATCAAGGACTCATTGGGCGAATCGCTCTGGAACTGAAATCGGAACGCTCACTGACATTTCCCCTATCTGAAAGTCTGATAAACGCCGGAAAAATGACTAAGTCCAAAAAAAAATGTTTTTCAACTTTTTTCAATTTTACCCCCGTGGGATATATATTCTACCCACACACATTTGGAACTCTCCTGGGGTACCCTCACACATATTATTCTCTCATTTAGTGGATATTTTCACAAAAAAGTGAAATTTTCAAAAATCCAGAAAATTGGCTGAAAACGACTAAATATCAAGGAATCATTGGGCGAATCGCTCTGGAACTGAAATTGGAACGCTCACTGACATTTGCCCTATCTGAAAGTCTGATAAACGGCGGAAAAATCACTAAGTCCAAAAAAAATTGTTTTCAACTCTTTTCAATTTTACCCCGTGGGATATATATTCTACCCACACACATTTGGAACTCTCCTGGGGTACCCTCACACATATTATTCTCTCATTTAGTGGATATTTTCACAAAAAAGTGAAATTTTCAAAAATCCAGAAAATTGGCTGAAAACGACTAAATATCAAGGACTCATTGGGCGAATCACTCTGGAACTGAAATTGGAACGCTCACTGACATTTGCCCTTTCTGAAAGTCTGATAAACGCCGGAAAAATGACTAAGTCCAAAAAAAAATTTTTTTAAACTTTTTTCAATCTTACCCACGTGGGATATATATTCTGCCCACACACATTTGGAACTCTCCAGGGGAACCCTCACACATATTATTCCCTCATTTAGTGGATATTTTCACAAAAAAGTGAAATTTTCAAAAATCCAGAAAATTGGCTGAAAACCACTAAATTTCAAAGACTCATTGGGCGAATCACTCTTGAACTGAAATCGGAATGCTCACTGACATTTGCCCTATCTGAAAGTATGATAAACGCCGGAAAAATCACTAAGTCCAAAAAAAAATTGTTTTCAACTTTTTTCAATTTTACCCCATGGGATATATATTCTACCCACACACATTTGGAACTCTCCTGGGGTACCCTCACACATATTATTATCTCATTTAGTGGATATTTTCACAAAAAAGTGAAATTTTCAAAAATCCAGAAAATTGGCTGAAAATGACTAAATATCAAGGACTCATTGGGCGAATCGCTCTGGAACTGAAATTGGAACGCTCACTGACATTTGCCCTATCTGAAAGTCTGATAAACGCCGGAAAAATCACTAAGTCCCAAAAAAAATTGTTTTCAACTCTTTTCAATTTTACCCCGTGGGATATATATTCTACCCACACACATTTGGAACTCTCCTGGGGTACCCTCACGCATATTATTCTCTCATTTAGTGGATATTTTCACAAAAAAGTGAAATTTTCAAAAATCCAGAAAATTGGCTGAAAACCACTAAATATCAAAGACTCATTGGGCGAATCGCTCTTGAACTGAAATCGGAATGCTCACTGACATTTGCCCTATCTGAAAGTCTGATAAACGCCGGAAAAATCACTAAGTCCAAAAAAAAATTGTTTTCAACTTTTTTCAATTTTACCCCGTGGGATATATATTCTACCCACACACATTTGGAACTCTCCTGGGGTACCCTCACACATATTATTCTCTCATTTAGTGGATATTTTCACAAAAAAGTGAAATTTTCAAAAATCCAGAAAATTGGCTGAAAACGACTAAATATCAAGGACTCATTGGGCGAATCGCTCTGGAACTGAAATCAGAACGATCACTGACATTTGCCCTATCTGAAAGTCTGATAAACGCCGGAAAAATGACTAAGTCCAAAAAAAAATTTTTTTAAACTTTTTTTAATCTTACACCCGTGGGATATATATTCTGCCCACACACATTTGGAACTCTCCAGGGGAACCCTCACCCATATTATTCCCTCATTTAGTGGATATTTTCACAAAAAAGTGAAATTTTCAAGAATCCAGAAAATTGGCTGAAAACGACTAAATATCAAGGACTCATTGGGCGAATCGCTCTGGAACTGAAATCGGAATGCTCACTGACATTTCCCCTATCTGAAAGTCTGATAAACGCCGGAAAAATGACTAAGTCCAAAAAAAAATTTTTTTCAAATTTTTTCAATTTTACCCCCGTGGGATATATATTCTACCCACACACATTTGGAACTCTCCAGGGGAACCCTCACACATATTATTCCCTCATTTAGTGGATATTTTCACAAAAAAGTGAAATTTTCAAAAATCCAGAAAATTGGCTGAAAACGACTTAATATCAAAGACTCATTGGGCGAATAGCTCTGGAACTGAAATCGGAATGCTCACTGACATTTGCCCTATCTGAAAGTCTGATAAACGCCGGAAAAATCACTAAGTCCAAAAAAAAATTTTTTTAAACTTTTTTCAATTTTACGCCCGTGGCATATATATTCTACCCACACATATTTGGAACTCTCCTGGGGTACCCTCACACATATTATTCCCTCATTTAGTGGATATTTTCACAAAAAAGTGACATTTTCAATAATCCAGAAAATTGGCTGAAAATGACTAAATATCAAGGACTCATTGGGCGAATCGCTCTGGAACTGAAATCGGAACGCTCACTGACATTTCCCCTATCTGAAAGTCTGATAAACGCCGGAAAAATGACTAAGTCCAAAAAAAATTTTTTTTCACATTTTTTGAATTTTACCCCCGTGGGATATATATTCTACCCACACACATTTGGAACTCTCCTGGGGTACCCTCACACATATTATTCTCTCATTTAGTGGATATTTTCACAAAAAAGTGAAATTTTCAAAAATCCAGAAAATTGGCTGAAAACGACTAAATATCAAGGACTCATTGGGCGAATCACTCTGGAACTGAAATTGGAACGCTCACTGACATTTGCCCTTTCTGAAAGTCTGATAAACGCCGGAAAAATGACTAAGTCCAAAAAAAAATTTTTTTAAACTTTTTTCAATCTTACCCACGTGGGATATATATTCTGCCCACACACATTTGGAACTCTCCAGGGGAACCCTCACACATATTATTCCCTCATTTAGTGGATATTTTCACAAAAAAGTGAAATTTTCAAAAATCCAGAAAATTGGCTGAAAACCACTAAATATCAAAGACTCATTGGGCGAATCACTCTTGAACTGAAATCGGAATGCTCACTGACATTTGCCCTATCTGAAAGTCTGATAAACGCCGGAAAAATCACTAAGTCCAAAAAAAAATTGTTTTCAACTTTTTTCAATTTTACCCCGTGGGATATATATTCTACCCACACACATTTGGAACTCTCCTGGGGTACCCTCACACATATTATTATCTCATTTAGTGGATATTTTCACAAAAAAGTGAAATTTTCAAAAATCCAGAAAATTGGCTGAAAATGACTAAATATCAAGAACTCATTGGGCGAATCGCTCTGGAACTGAAATCAGAACGATCACTCACATTTGCCCTATCTGAAAGTCTGATAAACGCCGGAAAAATGACTAAGTCCAAAAAAAAATGTTTTTCAACTTTTTTCAATTTTACCCCCGTGGGATATATATTCTATCCACACACATTTGGAACTCTCCTGGGGTACCCTCACACATATTATTCTCTCATTTAGTGGATATTTTCACAAAAAAGTGAAATTTTCAAAAATCCAGAAAATTGGCTGAAAACGACTAAATATCAAGGACTCATTGGGCGAATGGCTCTGGAACTGAAATTGGAACGCTCACTGACATTTGCCCTATCTGAAAGTCTGATAAACGCCGGAAAAATGACTAAGTCCAAAAAAAAATTTTTTTAAACTTTTTTCAATCTTACACCCGTGGGATATATATTCTGCCCACACACATTTGGAACTCTCCAGGGGAACCCTCACACATATTATTCCCTCATTTAGTGGATATTTTCACAAAAAAGTGAAATTTTCAAAAATCCAGAAAATTGGCTGAAAACGACTAAATATCAAGGACTCATTGGGCCAATCGCTCTGGAACTGAAATTGGAACGCTCACTGACATTTGCCCTATCTGAAAGTCTGATAAACGCCGGAAAAATCACTAAGTCCCAAAAAAAATTGTTTTCAACTCTTTTCAATTTTACCCCGTGGGATATATATTCTACCCACACACATTTGGAACTCTCCTGGGGTACCCTCACACATATTATTCTCTCATTTAGTGGATATTTTCACAAAAAAGTGAAATTTTCAAAAATCCAGAAAATTGGCTGAAAACCACTAAATATCAAAGACTCATTGGGCGAATCGCTCTTGAACTGAAATCGGAATGCTCACTGACATTTGCCCTATCTGAAAGTCTGATAAACGCCGGAAAAATCACTAAGTCCAAAAAAAAATTGTTTTCAACTTTTTTCAATTTTACCCCGTGGGATATATATTCTACCCACACACATTTGGAACTCTCCTGGGGTACCCTCACACATATTATTCTCTCATTTAGTGGATATTTTCACAAAAAAGTGAAATTTTCAAAAATCCAGAAAATTGGCTGAAAACGACTAAATATCAAGGACTCATTGGGCGAATCGCTCTGGAATTGAAATCAGAACGATCACTGACATTTGCCCTATCTGAAAGTCTGATAAACGCCGGAAAAATGACTAAGTCCAAAAAAAAATTTTTTTCAAATTTTTTCAATTTTACCCCCGTGGGATATATATTCTACCCACACACATTTGGAACTCTCCAGGGGAACCCTCACACATATTATTCCCTCATTTAGTGGATATTTTCACAAAAAAGTGAAATTTTCAAAAATCCAGAAAATTGGCTGAAAACGACTTAATATCAAAGACTCATTGGGCGAATAGCTCTGGAACTGAAATCGGAATGCTCACTGACATTTGCCCTATCTGAAAGTCTGATAAACGCCGGAAAAATCACTAAGTCCAAAAAAAAATTTTTTTAAACTTTTTTCAATTTTACGCCCGTGGCATATATATTCTACCCACACATGTTTGGAACTCTCCTGGGGTACCCTCACACATATTATTCCCTCATTTAGTGGATATTTTCACAAAAAAGTGACATTTTCAATAATCCAGAAAATTGGCTGAAAATGACTAAATATCAAGGACTCATTGGGCGAATCGCTCTGGAACTGAAATCGGAACGCTCACTGACATTTGCCCTATCTGAAAGTCTGATAAACGCCGGAAAAATGACAGTCCAAAAAAAATTTTTTTTCACATTTTTTGAATTTTACCCCCGTGGGATATATATTCTACCCACACACATTTGGAACTCTCCTGGGGTACCCTCACACATATTATTCCCTCATTTAGTGGATATTTTCACAAAAAAGTGAAATTTTCAAAAATCCAGAAAATTGGCTGAAAACGACTAAACATCAAGGACTCATTGGGCGAATAGCTCTGGAACTGAAATCGGAACGCTCACTGACATTTGCCCTATCTGAAAGTCTGATAAACGCCGGAAAAATGACTAAGTCCAAAAAAAAATTTTTTTAAACTTTTTTCAATCTTACACCCGTGGGATATATATTCTGCCCACACACATTTGGAACTCTCCAGGGGAACCCTCACACATATTATTCCCTCATTTAGTGGATATTTTCACAAAAAAGTGAAATTTTCAAAAATCCAGAAAATTGGCTGAAAACGACTTAATATCAAAGACTCATTGGGCGAATAGCTCTGGAACTGAAATCGGAATGCTCACTGACATTTGCCCTATCTGAAAGTCTGATAAACGCCGGAAAAATCACTAAGTCCAAAAAAAAATTTTTTTAAACTTTTTTCAATTTTACGCCCGTGGCATATATATTCTACCCACACATATTTGGAACTCTCCTGGGGTACCCTCACACATATTATTCCCTCATTTAGTGGATATTTTCACAAAAAAGTGACATTTTCAATAATCCAGAAAATTGGCTGAAAATGACTAAACATCAAGGACTCATTGGGCGAATCGCTCTGGAACTGAAATCGGAACGCTCACTGACATTTGCCCTATCTGAAAGTCTGATAAACGCCGGAAAAATGACTAAGTCCAAAAAAAAATTTTTTTCAATTTTTTTCAATTTTACCCCGTGGGATATATATTCTACCCACACACATTTGGAACTCTCCTGGGGTACCCTCACACATATTATTCTCTCATTTAGTGGATATTTTCACAAAAAGTGAAATTTTCAAAAATCCAGAAAATTGGCTGAAAACTACTAAATATCAAGGACTCATTGGGCGAATCGCTCTGGAACTGATATCGGAACGCTCACTGACATTTCCCCTATCTGAAAGTCTGATAAACGCCGGAAAAATCACTAAGTCCCAAAAAAAATTGTTTTCAACTTTTTTCAATTTTACCCCGTGGGATATATATTCTACCCACACACATTTGGAACTCTCCTGGGGTACCCTCACACATATTATTCTCTCATTTAGTGGATATTTTCACAAAAAAGTGAAATTTTCAAAAATCCAGAAAATTGGCTGAAAATGACTAAATATCAAGAACTCATTGGGCGAATCGCTCTGGAACTGAAATCAGAACGATCACTGACATTTGCCCTATCTGAAAGTCTGATAAACGCCGGAAAAATGACTAAGTCCAAAAAAAATTTTTTTTAAACTTTTTTCAATTTTACGCCCGTGGCATATATATTCTACCGACACATATTTGGAACTCTCCTGGGGTACTCTCACACATATTATTCCCTCATTTAGTGGATATTTTCACAAAAAAGTGACATTTTCAATAATCCAGAAAATTGGCTGAAAATGACTAAATATCAAGGACTCATTGGGCGAATCGCTCTGGAACTGAAATCGGAACGATCACTGACATTTGCCCTATCTGAAAGTCTGATAAACGCCGGAAAAATGACTAAGTCCAAAAAAAAAATGTTTTCAATTTTTTTCAATTTTACCCCGTGGGATATATATTGTACCCAAACACATTTGGAACTCTCCTGGGGTACCCTCACACATATTATTCTCTCATTTAGTGGACATTTTCACAAAAAAGTGAAATTTTCAAAAATCCAGAAAATTGGCTGAAAACTACTAAATATCAAGGACTCATTGGGCGAATCGCTCTGGAACTGAAATCGGAATGCTCACTGACATTTCCCCTATCTGAAAGTCTGATAAACGCCGGAAAAATGACTAACTTAAAAAAAAAATTTTTTTCAAATTTTTTCAATTTTACCCCCGTGGGATATATATTCTACCCACACACATTTGGAACTCTCCTGGGGTACCCTCACACATATTATTCTCTCATTTAGTGGATATTTTCACAAAAAAGTGAAATTTTCAAAAATCCAGAAAATTGGCTGAAAACTACTAAATATCAAGGACTCATTGGGCGAATCGCTCTGGAACTGAAATCAGAACGATCACTGACATTTGCCCTATCTGAAAGTCTGATAAACGCCGGAAAAATGACTAAGTCCAAAAAAAAATTTTTTTAAACTTTTTTCAATTTTACGCCCGTGGCATATATATTCTACCCACACACATTTGGAACTCTCCTGGGGTACCCTCACACATATTATTTTCTCATTTAGTGGATATTTTCACAAAAAAGTGAAATTTTCAAAAATCCAGAAAATTGGCTGAAAACGACTAAGTATCAAGGACTCATTGGGCGAATCGCTCTGGAACTGAAATTGGAACGCTCACTGACATTTGCCCTATCTGAAAGTCTGATAAACGCCGGAAAAATGACTAAGTCCAAAAAAAAATTTTTTTAAACTTTTTTCAATCTTACACCCGTGGGATATATATTCTGCCCACACACATTTGGAACTCTCCTGGGGTACCCTCACACATATTATTCTCTCATTTAGTGGATATTTTCACAAAAAGTGAAATTTTCAAAAATCCAGAAAATTGGCTGAAAACTACTAAATATCAAGGACTCATTGGGCGAATCGCTCTGGAACTGAAATCGGAACGCTCACTGACATTTCCCCTATCTGAAAGTCTGATAAACGCCGGAAAAATCACTAAGTCCAAAAAAAAATTGTTTTCAACTTTTTTCAATTTTACCCCGTGGGATATATATTCTACCCACACACATTTGGAACTCTCCTGGGGTACCCTCACACATATTATTCTCTCATTTAGTGGATATTTTCACAAAAAAGTGAAATTTTCAAAAATCCAGAAAATTGGCTGAAAATGACTAAATATCAAGAACTCATTGGGCGAATCGCTCTGGAACTGAAATCAGAACGATCACTGACATTTGCCCTATCTGAAAGTCTGATAAACGCCGGAAAAATGACTAAGTCCAAAAAAAAATTTTTTTAAACTTTTTTCAATTTTACCCCCGTGGGATATATATTCTACCCACACACATTTGGAACACTCCTGGGGTACCCTCACACATATTATTCCCTCATTTAGTGGATATTTTCACAAAAAAGTGAAATTTTCAAAAATCCAGAAAATTGGCTGAAAATGACTAAATATCAAGGACTCATTGGGCGAATCGCTCTGGAACTGAAATCGGAACGATCACTGACATTTGCCCTATCTGAAAGTCTGATAAACGCCGGAAAAATGACTAAGTCCAAAAAAAAAATGTTTTCAATTTTTTTCAATTTTACCCCGTGGGATATATATTCTACCCACACACATTTGGAACTCTCCTGGGGTACCCTCACACATATTATTCTCTCATTTAGTGGACATTTTCACAAAAAAGTGAAATTTTCAAAAATCCAGAAAATTGGCTGAAAACTACTAAATATCAAGGACTCATTGGGCGAATCGCTCTGGAACTGAAATCGGAACGCTCACTGACATTTGCCCTATCTGAAAGTCTGCTAAACGCCGGAAAAATGACAGTCCAAAAAAAAAATTTTTTCAATTTTTTTCAATTTTACCCTGTGGGATATATATTCTACCCACACACATTTGGAACTCTCCAGGGGAACCCTCACACATATTATTCCCTCATTTAGTGGATATTTTCACAAAAAAGTGAAATTTTCAAAAATCCAGAAAATTGGCTGAAAACGACTTAATATCAAAGACTCATTGGGCGAATAGCTCTGGAACTGAAATCGGAATGCTCACTGACATTTGCCCTATCTGAAAGTCTGATAAACGCCGGAAAAATCACTAAGTCCAAAAAAAAATTTTTTTAAACTTTTTTCAATTTTACGCCCGTGGCATATATATTCTACCCACACATATTTGGAACTCTCCTGGGGTACCCTCACACATATTATTCCCTCATTTAGTGGATATTTTCACAAAAAAGTGACATTTTCAATAATCCAGAAAATTGGCTGAAAATGACTAAATATCAAGGACTCATTGGGCGAATCGCTCTGGAACTGAAATCGGAACGCTCACTGACATTTCCCCTATCTGAAAGTCTGATAAACGCCGGAAAAATGACTAAGTCCAAAAAAAAATTTTTTTAAACTTTTTTCAATCTTACACCCGTGGGATATATATTCTGCCCACACACATTTGGAACTCTCCAGGGGAACCCTCACACATATTATTCCCTCATTTAGTGGATATTTTCACAAAAAAGTGAAATTTTCAAAAATCCAGAAAATTGGCTGAAAACGACTTAATATCAAAGACTCATTGGGCGAATAGCTCTGGAACTGAAATCGGAATGCTCACTGACATTTGCCCTATCTGAAAGTCTGATAAACGCCGGAAAAATCACTAAGTCCAAAAAAAAATTTTTTTAAACTTTTTTCAATTTTACGCCCGTGGCATATATATTCTACCCACACATATTTGGAACTCTCCTGGGGTACCCTCACACATATTATTCCCTCATTTAGTGGATATTTTCACAAAAAAGTGACATTTTCAATAATCCAGAAAATTGGCTGAAAATGACTAAACATCAAGGACTCATTGGGCGAATCGCTCTGGAACTGAAATCGGAACGCTCACTGACATTTGCCCTATCTGAAAGTCTGATAAACGCCGGAAAAATGACTAAGTCCAAAAAAAAATTTTTTTCAATTTTTTTCAATTTTACCCCGTGGGATATATATTCTACCCACACACATTTGGAACTCTCCTGGGGTACCCTCACACATATTATTCTCTCATTTAGTGGATATTTTCACAAAAAGTGAAATTTTCAAAAATCCAGAAAATTGGCTGAAAACTACTAAATATCAAGGACTCATTGGGCGAATCGCTCTGGAACTGATATCGGAACGCTCACTGACATTTCCCCTATCTGAAAGTCTGATAAACGCCGGAAAAATCACTAAGTCCCAAAAAAAATTGTTTTCAACTTTTTTCAATTTTACCCCGTGGGATATATATTCTACCCACACACATTTGGAACTCTCCTGGGGTACCCTCACACATATTATTCTCTCATTTAGTGGATATTTTCACAAAAAAGTGAAATTTTCAAAAATCCAGAAAATTGGCTGAAAATGACTAAATATCAAGAACTCATTGGGCGAATCGCTCTGGAACTGAAATCAGAACGATCACTGACATTTGCCCTATCTGAAAGTCTGATAAACGCCGGAAAAATGACTAAGTCCAAAAAAAATTTTTTTTAAACTTTTTTCAATTTTACGCCCGTGGCATATATATTCTACCCACACATATTTGGAACTCTCCTGGGGTACTCTCACACATATTATTCCCTCATTTAGTGGATATTTTCACAAAAAAGTGACATTTTCAATAATCCAGAAAATTGGCTGAAAATGACTAAATATCAAGGACTCATTGGGCGAATCGCTCTGGAACTGAAATCGGAACGATCACTGACATTTGCCCTATCTGAAAGTCTGATAAACGCCGGAAAAATGACTAAGTCCAAAAAAAAAATGTTTTCAATTTTTTTCAATTTTACCCCGTGGGATATATATTGTACCCAAACACATTTGGAACTCTCCTGGGGTACCCTCACACATATTATTCTCTCATTTAGTGGACATTTTCACAAAAAAGTGAAATTTTCAAAAATCCAGAAAATTGGCTGAAAACTACTAAATATCAAGGACTCATTGGGCGAATCGCTCTGGAACTGAAATCGGAATGCTCACTGACATTTCCCCTATCTGAAAGTCTGATAAACGCCGGAAAAATGACTAACTTAAAAAAAAAATTTTTTTCAAATTTTTTCAATTTTACCCCCGTGGGATATATATTCTACCCACACACATTTGGAACTCTCCTGGGGTACCCTCACACATATTATTCTCTCATTTAGTGGATATTTTCACAAAAAAGTGAAATTTTCAAAAATCCAGAAAATTGGCTGAAAACTACTAAATATCAAGGACTCATTGGGCGAATCGCTCTGGAACTGAAATCAGAACGATCACTGACATTTGCCCTATCTGAAAGTCTGATAAACGCCGGAAAAATGACTAAGTCCAAAAAAAAATTTTTTTAAACTTTTTTCAATTTTACGCCCGTGGCATATATATTCTACCCACACACATTTGGAACTCTCCTGGGGTACCCTCACACATATTATTTTCTCATTTAGTGGATATTTTCACAAAAAAGTGAAATTTTCAAAAATCCAGAAAATTGGCTGAAAACGACTAAGTATCAAGGACTCATTGGGCGAATCGCTCTGGAACTGAAATTGGAACGCTCACTGACATTTGCCCTATCTGAAAGTCTGATAAACGCCGGAAAAATGACTAAGTCCAAAAAAAAATTTTTTTAAACTTTTTTCAATCTTACACCCGTGGGATATATATTCTGCCCACACACATTTGGAACTCTCCTGGGGTACCCTCACACATATTATTCTCTCATTTAGTGGATATTTTCACAAAAAGTGAAATTTTCAAAAATCCAGAAAATTGGCTGAAAACTACTAAATATCAAGGACTCATTGGGCGAATCGCTCTGGAACTGAAATCGGAACGCTCACTGACATTTCCCCTATCTGAAAGTCTGATAAACGCCGGAAAAATCACTAAGTCCAAAAAAAAATTGTTTTCAACTTTTTTCAATTTTACCCCGTGGGATATATATTCTACCCACACACATTTGGAACTCTCCTGGGGTACCCTCACACATATTATTCTCTCATTTAGTGGATATTTTCACAAAAAAGTGAAATTTTCAAAAATCCAGAAAATTGGCTGAAAATGACTAAATATCAAGAACTCATTGGGCGAATCGCTCTGGAACTGAAATCAGAACGATCACTGACATTTGCCCTATCTGAAAGTCTGATAAACGCCGGAAAAATGACTAAGTCCAAAAAAAAATTTTTTTAAACTTTTTTCAATTTTACCCCCGTGGGATATATATTCTACCCACACACATTTGGAACACTCCTGGGGTACCCTCACACATATTATTCCCTCATTTAGTGGATATTTTCACAAAAAAGTGAAATTTTCAAAAATCCAGAAAATTGGCTGAAAATGACTAAATATCAAGGACTCATTGGGCGAATCGCTCTGGAACTGAAATCGGAACGATCACTGACATTTGCCCTATCTGAAAGTCTGATAAACGCCGGAAAAATGACTAAGTCCAAAAAAAAAATGTTTTCAATTTTTTTCAATTTTACCCCGTGGGATATATATTCTACCCACACACATTTGGAACTCTCCTGGGGTACCCTCACACATATTATTCTCTCATTTAGTGGACATTTTCACAAAAAAGTGAAATTTTCAAAAATCCAGAAAATTGGCTGAAAACTACTAAATATCAAGGACTCATTGGGCGAATCGCTCTGGAACTGAAATCGGAACGCTCACTGACATTTGCCCTATCTGAAAGTCTGCTAAACGCCGGAAAAATGACTAAGTCCAAAAAAAAAATTTTTTCAATTTTTTTCAATTTTACCCTGTGGGATATATATTCTACCCACACACATTTGGAACTCTCCAGGGGAACCCTCACACATATTATTCCCTCATTTAGTGGATATTTTCACAAAAAAGTGAAATTTTCAAAAATCCAGAAAATTGGCTGAAAACGACTTAATATCAAAGACTCATTGGGCGAATAGCTCTGGAACTGAAATCGGAATGCTCACTGACATTTGCCCTATCTGAAAGTCTGATAAACGCCGGAAAAATCACTAAGTCCAAAAAAAAATTTTTTTAAACTTTTTTCAATTTTACGCCCGTGGCATATATATTCTACCCACACATATTTGGAACTCTCCTGGGGTACCCTCACACATATTATTCCCTCATTTAGTGGATATTTTCACAAAAAAGTGACATTTTCAATAATCCAGAAAATTGGCTGAAAATGACTAAATATCAAGGACTCATTGGGCGAATCGCTCTGGAACTGAAATCGGAACGCTCACTGACATTTCCCCTATCTGAAAGTCTGATAAACGCCGGAAAAATGACTAAGTCTAAAAAAATTTTTTTTTCACATTTTTTGAATTTTACCCCGTGGGATATATATTCTACCCACACACATTTGGAACTCTCCTGGGGTACCCTCACACATATTATTCCCTCATTTAGTGGATATTTTCACAAAAAAGTGAAATTTTCAAAAATCCAGAAAATTGGCTGAAAACGACTAAATATCAAGGACTCATTGGGCGAATCGCTCTGGAACTGAAATTGGAACGCTCACTGACATTTGCCCTATCTGAAAGTCTGATAAACGCCGGAAAAATGACTAAGTCCAAAAAAAAATTTTTTTAAACTTTTTTCAATCTTACGCCCGTGGCATATATATTCTACCCACACATATTTGGAACTCTCCTGGGGTACCCTCACACATATTATTCCCTCATTTAGTGGATATTTTCACAAAAAAGTGACATTTTCAATAATCCAGAAAATTGGCTGAAAATGACTAAATATCAAGGACTCATTGGGCGAATCGCTCTGGAACTGAAATCAGAACGCTCACTGACATTTCCCCTATCTGAAAGTCTGATAAACGCCGGAAAAATGACTAAGTCCAAAAAAAATTTTTTTCAAATTTTTTGAATTTTACCCCCGTGGGATATATATTCTACCCACACACATTTGGAACTCTCCTGGGGTACCCTCACACATATTATTCCCTCATTTAGTGGATATTTTCACAAAAAAGTGAAATTTTCAAAAATCCAGAAAATTGGCTGAAAACGACTAAACATCAAGGACTCATTGGGCGAATCGCTCTGGAACTGAAATCGGAACGCTCACTGACATTTGCCCTATCTGAAAGTCTGATAAACGCCGGAAAAATGACTAAGTCCAAAAAAAAATTTTTTTCAATTTTTTTCAATTTTACCCCGTGGGATATATATTCTACCCACACACATTTGGAACTCTCCTGGGGTACCCTCACACATATTATTCTCTCATTTAGTGGATATTTTCACAAAAAGTGAAATTTTCAAAAATCCAGAAAATTGGCTGAAAACTACTAAATATCAAGGACTCATTGGGCGAATCGCTCTGGAACTGATATCGGAACGCTCACTGACATTTCCCCTATCTGAAAGTCTGATAAACGCCGGAAAAATCACTAAGTCCAAAAAAAAATTGTTTTCAACTTTTTTCAATTTTACCCCGTGGGATATATATTCTACCCACACACATTTGGAACTCTCCTGGGGTACCCTCACACATATTATTCTCTCATTTAGTGGATATTTTCACAAAAAAGTGAAATTTTCAAAAATCCAGAAAATTGGCTGAAAATGACTAAATATCAAGAACTCATTGGGCGAATCGCTCTGGAACTGAAATCAGAACGATCACTGACATTTGCCCTATCTGAAAGTCTGATAAACGCCGGAAAAATGACTAAGTCCAAAAAAAAAATGTTTTCAATTTTTTTCAATTTTACCCCGTGGGATATATATTGTACCCAAACACATTTGGAACTCTCCTGGGGTACCCTCACACATATTATTCTCTCATTTAGTGGACATTTTCACAAAAAAGTGAAATTTTCAAAAATCCAGAAAATTGGCTGAAAACTACTAAATATCAAGGACTCATTGGGCGAATCGCTCTGGAACTGAAATCGGAATGCTCACTGACATTTCCCCTATCTGAAAGTCTGATAAACGCCGGAAAAATGACTAACTTAAAAAAAAAATTTTTTTCAAATTTTTTCAATTTTACCCCCGTGGGATATATATTCTACCCACACACATTTGGAACTCTCCTGGGGTACCCTCACACATATTATTCTCTCATTTAGTGGATATTTTCACAAAAAAGTGAAATTTTCAAAAATCCAGAAAATTGGCTGAAAACTACTAAATATCAAGGACTCATTGGGCGAATCGCTCTGGAACTGAAATCAGAACGATCACTGACATTTGCCCTATCTGAAAGTCTGATAAACGCCGGAAAAATGACTAAGTCCAAAAAAAAATTTTTTTAAACTTTTTTCAATTTTACGCCCGTGGCATATATATTCTACCCACACACATTTGGAACTCTCCTGGGGTACCCTCACACATATTATTCTCTCATTTAGTGGATATTTTCACAAAAAAGTGAAATTTTCAAAAATCCAGAAAATTGGCTGAAAACGACTAAGTATCAAGGACTCATTGGGCGAATCGCTCTGGAACTGATATCGGAACGCTCACTGACATTTCCCCTATCTGAAAGTCTGATAAACGCCGGAAAAATCACTAAGTCCAAAAAAAAATTGTTTTCAACTTTTTTCAATTTTACCCCGTGGGATATATATTCTACCCACACACATTTGGAACTCTCCTGGGGTACCCTCACACATATTATTCTCTCATTTAGTGGATATTTTCACAAAAAAGTGAAATTTTCAAAAATCCAGAAAATTGGCTGAAAATGACTAAATATCAAGAACTCATTGGGCGAATCGCTCTGGAACTGAAATCAGAACGATCACTGACATTTGCCCTATCTGAAAGTCTGATAAACGCCGGAAAAATGACTAAGTCCAAAAAAAATTTTTTTTAAACTTTTTTCAATTTTACGCCCGTGGCATATATATTCTACCCACACATATTTGGAACTCTCCTGGGGTACTCTCACACATATTATTCCCTCATTTAGTGGATATTTTCACAAAAAAGTGACATTTTCAATAATCCAGAAAATTGGCTGAAAATGACTAAATATCAAGGACTCATTGGGCGAATCGCTCTGGAACTGAAATCGGAACGCTCACTGACATTTCCCCTATCTGAAAGTCTGATAAACGCCGGAAAAATGACTAAGTCCAAAAAAAAAATTTTTTCAAATTTTTTCAATTTTACCCCCGTGGGATATATATTCTACCCACACACATTTGGAACTCTCCTGGGGTACCCTCACACATATTATTCCCTCATTTAGTGGATATTTTCACAAAAAAGTGAAATTTTCAAAAATCCAGAAAATTGGCTGAAAATGACTAAATATCAAGGACTCATTGGGCGAATCGCTCTGGAACTGAAATCTGAACGATCACTGACATTTGCCCTATCTGAAAGTCTGATAAACGCCGGAAAAATGACTAAGTCCAAAAAAAAAATGTTTTCAATTTTTTTCAATTTTACCCCGTGGGATATATATTCTACCCACACACATTTGGAACTCTCCTGGGGTACCCTCACACATATTATTCTCTCATTTAGTGGACATTTTCACAAAAAAGTGAAATTTTCAAAAATCCAGAAAATTGGCTGAAAACTACTAAATATCAAGGACTCATTGGGCGAATCGCTCTGGAACTGAAATCAGAACACTCACTGACATTTGCCCTATCTGAAAGTCTGATAAACGCCGGAAAAATGACTAAGTCCAAAAAAAAAATTTTTTCAATTTTTTTCAATTTTACCCTGTGGGATATATATTCTACCCACACACATTTGGAACTCTCCTGGGGTACCCTCACACATATTATTCTCTCATTTAGTGGATATTTTCACAAAAAAGTGAAATTTTCAAAAATCCAGAAAATTGGCTGAAAACTACTAAGTATCAAGGACTCATTGGGCGAATCGCTCTGGAACTGAAATCGGAACGCTCACTGACATTTCCCCTATCTGAAAGTTGATAAACGCAGGAAAAATGACTAAGTCCAAAAAAAAATTTTTTTAAACTTTTTTCAATCTTACACCCGTGGGATATATATTCTGCCCACACACATTTGAAACTCTCCAGGGGAACCCTCACACATATTATTCCCTCATTTAGTGGATATTTTCACAAAAAAGTGAAATTTTCAAAAATCCAGAAAATTGGCTGAAAACGACTTAATATCAAAGACTAATTGGGCGAATAGCTCTGGAACTGAAATCGGAATGCTCACTGACATTTGCCCTATCTGAAAGTCTGATAAACGCCGGAAAAATCACTAAGTCCAAAAAAAAATTGTTTTCAACTTTTTTCAATTTTACCCCGTGGGATATATATTCTACCCACACACATTTGGAACTCTCCTGGTGTACCCTCACACATATTATTCTCTCATTTAGTGGATATTTTCACAAAAAAGCGAAATTTTCAAAAATCCAGAAAATTGGCTGAAAATGACTAAATATCAAGAACTCATTAGGCGAATCGCTCTGGAACTGAAATCAGAACGATCACTGACATTTTCCCTATCTGAAAGTCTGATAAACGCCGGAAAAATGACTAAGTCCAAAAAAAAATTTTTTTAAACTTTTTTCAATTTTACGCCCGTGGCATATATATTCTACCCACACATATTTGGAACTCTCCTGGGGTACTCTCACACATATTATTCCCTCATTTAGTGGATATTTTCACAAAAAAGTGACATTTTCAATAATCCAGAAAATTGGCTGAAAATGACTAAATATCAAGGACTCATTGGGCGAATCGCTCTGGAACTGAAATCGGAATGCTCACTGACATTTCCCCTCTCTGAAAGTCTGATAAACGCCGGAAAAATGACTAAGTCCAAAAAAAAATTTTTTTCAAATTTTTTCAATTTTACCCCCGTGGGATATATATTCTACCCACACACATTTGGAACTCTCCTGGGGTACCCTCACACATATTATTCCCTCATTTAGTGGATATTTTCACAAAAAAGTGAAATTTTCAAAAATCCAGGAAATTGGCTGAAAACTACTAAATATCAAGGACTCATTGGGCGAATCGCTCTGGAACTGATATCGGAACGCTCACTGACATTTCCCCTATCTGAAAGTTGATAAACGCCGGAAAAATGACTAAGTCCAAAAAAAATTTTTTTTCAACTTTTTTCAATTTTACCCCCGTGGGATATATATTCTACCCACACACATTTGGAACTCTCCTGGGGTACCCTCACACATATTATTCTCTCATTTAGTGGACATTTTCACAAAAAAGTGAAATTTTCAAAAATCCAGAAAATTGGCTGAAAACTACTAAATATCAAGGACTCATTGGGCGAATCGCTCTGGAACTGAAATCGGAACGCTCACTGACATTTGCCCTATCTGAAAGTCTGATAAACGCCGGAAAAATGACTAAGTCCAAAAAAAAAATTTTTTCAATTTTTTTCAATTTTACCCTGTGGGATATATATTCTACCCACACACATTTGGAACTCTCCTGGGGTACCCTCACACATATTATTCTCTCATTTAGTGGATATTTTCACAAAAAAGTGAAATTTTCAAAAATCCAGAAAATTGGCTGAAAACTACTAAGTATCAAGGACTCATTGGGCGAATCGCTCTGGAACTGAAATCGGAACGCTCACTGACATTTCCCCTATCTGAAAGTTTATAAACGCAGGAAAAATGACTAAGTCCAAAAAAAAATTTTTTTAAACTTTTTTCAATCTTACACCCGTGGGATATATATTCTGCCCACACACATTTGAAACTCTCCAGGGGAACCCTCACACATATTATTCCCTCATTTAGTGGATATTTTCACAAAAAAGTGAAATTTTCAAAAATCCAGAAAATTGGCTGAAAACGACTTAATATCAAAGACTAATTGGGCGAATAGCTCTGGAACTGAAATCGGAATGCTCACTGACATTTGCCCTATCTGAAAGTCTGATAAACGCCGGAAAAATCACTAAGTCCAAAAAAAAATTGTTTTCAACTTTTTTCAATTTTACCCCGTGGGATATATATTCTACCCACACACATTTGGAACTCTCCTGGTGTACCCTCACACATATTATTCTCTCATTTAGTGGATATTTTCACAAAAAAGCGAAATTTTCAAAAATCCAGAAAATTGGCTGAAAATGACTAAATATCAAGAACTCATTAGGCGAATCGCTCTGGAACTGAAATCAGAACGATCACTGACATTTGCCCTATCTGAAAGTCTGATAAACGCCAGAAAAATGACTAAGTCCAAAAAAAAATTTTTTTAAACTTTTTTCAATTTTACGCCCGTGGCATATATATTCTACCCACACATATTTGGAACTCTCCTGGGGTACTCTCACACATATTATTCCCTCATTTAGTGGATATTTTCACAAAAAAGTGACATTTTCAATAATCCAGAAAATTGGCTGAAAATGACTAAATATCAAGGACTCATTGGGCGAATCGCTCTGGAACTGAAATCGGAATGCTCACTGACATTTCCCCTCTCTGAAAGTCTGATAAACGCCGGAAAAATGACTAAGTCCAAAAAAAAATTTTTTTCAAATTTTTTCAATTTTACCCCCGTGGGATATATATTCTACCCACACACATTTGGAACTCTCCTGGGGTACCCTCACACATATTATTCCCTCATTTAGTGGATATTTTCACAAAAAAGTGAAATTTTCAAAAATCCAGGAAATTGGCTGAAAACTACTAAATATCAAGGACTCATTGGGCGAATCGCTCTGGAACTGATATCGGAACGCTCACTGACATTTCCCCTATCTGAAAGTTGATAAACGCCGGAAAAATGACTAAGTCCAAAAAAAATTTTTTTTCAACTTTTTTCAATTTTACCCCCGTGGGATATATATTCTACCCACACACATTTGGAACTCTCCTGGGGTACCCTCACACATATTATTCTCTCATTTAGTGGATATTTTCACAAAAAAGTGAAATTTTCAAAAATCCAGAAAATTGGCTGAAAACGACTAAATATCAAGGACTCATTGGGCGAATCGCTCTGGAACTGAAATCGGAACGCTCACTGACATTTGCCCTATCTGAAAGTCTGATAAACGCCGGAAAAATGACTAAGTCCAAAAAAAAAATGTTTTCAATTTTTTTCAATTTTACCCCGTGGGATATATATTCTACCCACACACATTTGGAACTCTCCTGGGGTACCCTCACACATATTATTCTCTCATTTAGTGGACATTTTCACAAAAAAGTGAAATTTTCAAAAATCTAGAAAATTGGCTGAAAACTACTAAATATCAAGGACTCATTGGGCGAATCGCTCTGGAACTGAAATCGGAATGCTCACTGACATTTCCCCTATCTGAAAGTCTGATAAACGCCGGAAAAATGACTAAGTCCAAAAAAAAATTTTTCAATTTTTTTCAATTTTACCCTGTGGGATATATATTCTACCCACACACATTTGGAACTCTCCTGGGGTACCCTCACACATATTATTCTCTCATTTAGTGGATATTTTCACAAAAAAGTGAAATTTTCAAAAATCCAGAAAATTGGCTGAAAACTACTAAGTATCAAGGACTCATTGGGCGAATCGCTCTGGAACTGAAATCGGAACGCTCACTGACATTTCCCCTATCTGAAAGTTGATAAACGCAGGAAAAATGACTAAGTCCAAAAAAAAATTTTTTTAAACTTTTTTCAATCTTACACCCGTGGGATATATATTCTGCCCACACACATTTGAAACTCTCCAGGGGAACCCTCACACATATTATTCCCTCATTTAGTGGATATTTTCACAAAAAAGTGAAATTTTCAAAAATCCAGAAAATTGGCTGAAAACGACTTAATATCAAAGACTCATTGGGCGAATAGCTCTGGAACTGAAATCGGAATGCTCACTGACATTTGCCCTATCTGAAAGTCTGATAAACGCCGGAAAAATGACTAAGTCCAAAAAAAAATTTTTTTAAACTTTTTTCAATTTTACGCCCGTGGCATATATATTCTACCCACACATATTTGGAACTCTCCTGGGGTACTCTCACACATATTATTCCCTCATTTAGTGGATATTTTCACAAAAAAGTGACATTTTCAATAATCCAGAAAATTGGCTGAAAATGACTAAATATCAAGGACTCATTGGGCGAATCGCTCTGGAACTGAAATTGGAATGCTCACTGACATTTCCCCTATCTGAAAGTCTGATAAACGCCGGAAAAATGACTAAGTCCAAAAAAAAATTTTTTTCAAATTTTTTCAATTTTACCCCCGTGGGATATATATTCTACCCACACACATTTGGAACTCTCCTGGGGTACCCTCACACATATTATTCCCTCATTTAGTGGATATTTTCACAAAAAAGTGAAATTTTCAAAAATCCAGGAAATTGGCTGAAAACTACTAAATATCAAGGACTCATTGGGCGAATCGCTCTGGAACTGATATCGGAACGCTCACTGACATTTCCCCTATCTGAAAGTTGATAAACGCCGGAAAAATGACTAAGTCCAAAAAAAATTTTTTTCAAATTTTTTCAATTTTACCCCCGTGGGATATATATTCTACCCACACACATTTGGAACTCTCCTGGGGTACCCTCACACATATTATTCTCTCATTTAGTGGATATTTTCACAAAAAAGTGAAATTTTCAAAAATCCAGAAAATTGGCTGAAAATGACTAAATATCAAGAACTCATTGGGCGAGTCGCTCTGGAACTGAAATCAGAACTATCACTGACATTTGCCCTATCTGAAAGTCTGATAAACGCCGGAAAAATGACTAAGTCCAAAAAAAAATTTTTTTAAACTTTTTTCAATTTTACGCCCGTGGCATATATATTCTACCCACACACATTTGGAACTCTCCTGGGGTACCCTCACACATATTATTCTCTCATTTAGTGGATATTTTCACAAAAAAGTGAAATTTTCAAAAATCCAGAAAATTGGCTGAAAACTACTAAATATCAAGGACTCATTGGGCGAATCGCTCTGGAACTGAAATTGGAACACTCACTGACATTTGCCCTATCTGAAAGTCTGATAAACGCCGGAAAAATGACTAAGTCCAAAAAAAAAATTTTTTCAATTTTTTTCAATTTTACCCTGTGGGATATATATTCTACCCACACACATTTGGAACTCTCCTGGGGTACCCTCACACATATTATTCTCTCATTTAGTGGATATTTTCACAAAAAAGTGAAATTTTCAAAAATCCAGAAAATTGGCTGAAAACTACTAAGTATCAAGGACTCATTGGGCGAATCGCTCTGGAACTGAAATCGGAACGCTCACTGACATTTCCCCTATCTGAAAGTTTATAAACGCAGGAAAAATGACTAAGTCCAAAAAAAAATTTTTTTAAACTTTTTTCAATCTTACACCCGTGGGATATATATTCTGCCCACACACATTTGAAACTCTCCAGGGGAACCCTCACACATATTATTCCCTCATTTAGTGGATATTTTCACAAAAAAGTGAAATTTTCAAAAATCCAGAAAATTGGCTGAAAACGACTTAATATCAAAGACTAATTGGGCGAATAGCTCTGGAACTGAAATCGGAATGCTCACTGACATTTGCCCTATCTGAAAGTCTGATAAACGCCGGAAAAATCACTAAGTCCAAAAAAAAATTGTTTTCAACTTTTTTCAATTTTACCCCGTGGGATATATATTCTACCCACACACATTTGGAACTCTCCTGGTGTACCCTCACACATATTATTCTCTCATTTAGTGGATATTTTCACAAAAAAGCGAAATTTTCAAAAATCCAGAAAATTGGCTGAAAATGACTAAATATCAAGAACTCATTAGGCGAATCGCTCTGGAACTGAAATCAGAACGATCACTGACATTTGCCCTATCTGAAAGTCTGATAAACGCCAGAAAAATGACTAAGTCCAAAAAAAAATTTTTTTAAACTTTTTTCAATTTTACGCCCGTGGCATATATATTCTACCCACACATATTTGGAACTCTCCTGGGGTACTCTCACACATATTATTCCCTCATTTAGTGGATATTTTCACAAAAAAGTGACATTTTCAATAATCCAGAAAATTGGCTGAAAATGACTAAATATCAAGGACTCATTGGGCGAATCGCTCTGGAACTGAAATCGGAATGCTCACTGACATTTCCCCTCTCTGAAAGTCTGATAAACGCCGGAAAAATGACTAAGTCCAAAAAAAAATTTTTTTCAAATTTTTTCAATTTTACCCCCGTGGGATATATATTCTACCCACACACATTTGGAACTCTCCTGGGGTACCCTCACACATATTATTCCCTCATTTAGTGGATATTTTCACAAAAAAGTGAAATTTTCAAAAATCCAGGAAATTGGCTGAAAACTACTAAATATCAAGGACTCATTGGGCGAATCGCTCTGGAACTGATATCGGAACGCTCACTGACATTTCCCCTATCTGAAAGTTGATAAACGCCGGAAAAATGACTAAGTCCAAAAAAAATTTTTTTTCAACTTTTTTCAATTTTACCCCCGTGGGATATATATTCTACCCACACACATTTGGAACTCTCCTGGGGTACCCTCACACATATTATTCTCTCATTTAGTGGATATTTTCACAAAAAAGTGAAATTTTCAAAAATCCAGAAAATTGGCTGAAAACGACTAAATATCAAGGACTCATTGGGCGAATCGCTCTGGAACTGAAATCGGAATGCTCACTGACATTTCCCCTATCTGAAAGTCTGATAAACGCCGGAAAAATGACTAAGTCCAAAAAAAAATTTTTCAATTTTTTTCAATTTTACCCTGTGGGATATATATTCTACCCACACACATTTGGAACTCTCCTGGGGTACCCTCACACATATTATTCTCTCATTTAGTGGATATTTTCACAAAAAAGTGAAATTTTCAAAAATCCAGAAAATTGGCTGAAAACTACTAAGTATCAAGGACTCATTGGGCGAATCGCTCTGGAACTGAAATCGGAACGCTCACTGACATTTCCCCTATCTGAAAGTTGATAAACGCAGGAAAAATGACTAAGTCCAAAAAAAAATTTTTTTAAACTTTTTTCAATCTTACACCCGTGGGATATATATTCTGCCCACACACATTTGAAACTCTCCAGGGGAACCCTCACACATATTATTCCCTCATTTAGTGGATATTTTCACAAAAAAGTGAAATTTTCAAAAATCCAGAAAATTGGCTGAAAACGACTTAATATCAAAGACTCATTGGGCGAATAGCTCTGGAACTGAAATCGGAATGCTCACTGACATTTGCCCTATCTGAAAGTCTGATAAACGCCGGAAAAATGACTAAGTCCAAAAAAAAATTTTTTTAAACTTTTTTCAATTTTACGCCCGTGGCATATATATTCTACCCACACATATTTGGAACTCTCCTGGGGTACTCTCACACATATTATTCCCTCATTTAGTGGATATTTTCACAAAAAAGTGACATTTTCAATAATCCAGAAAATTGGCTGAAAATGACTAAATATCAAGGACTCATTGGGCGAATCGCTCTGGAACTGAAATCGGAATGCTCACTGACATTTCCCCTATCTGAAAGTCTGATAAACGCCGGAAAAATGACTAAGTCCAAAAAAAAATTTTTTTCAAATTTTTTCAATTTTACCCCCGTGGGATATATATTCTACCCACACACATTTGGAACTCTCCTGGGGTACCCTCACACATATTATTCCCTCATTTAGTGGATATTTTCACAAAAAAGTGAAATTTTCAAAAATCCAGGAAATTGGCTGAAAACTACTAAATATCAAGGACTCATTTTGCGAATCGCTCTGGAACTGATATCGGAACGCTCACTGACATTTCCCCTATCTGAAAGTTGATAAACGCCGGAAAAATGACTAAGTCCAAAAAAAATTTTTTTCAAATTTTTTCAATTTTACCCCCGTGGGATATATATTCTACCCACACACATTTGGAACTCTCCTGGGGTACCCTCACACATATTATTCTCTCATTTAGTGGATATTTTCACAAAAAAGTGAAATTTTCAAAAATCCAGAAAATTGGCTGAAAATGACTAAATATCAAGAACTCATTGGGCGAGTCGCTCTGGAACTGAAATCAGAACTATCACTGACATTTGCCCTATCTGAAAGTCTGATAAACGCCGGAAAAATGACTAAGTCCAAAAAAAAATTTTTTTAAACTTTTTTCAATTTTACGCCCGTGGCATATATATTCTACCCACACACATTTGGAACTCTCCTGGGGTACCCTCACACATATTATTCTCTCATTTAGTGGATATTTTCACAAAAAAGTGAAATTTTCAAAAATCCAGAAAATTGGCTGAAAACTACTAAATATCAAGGACTCATTGGGCGAATCGCTCTGGAACTGAAATTGGAACACTCACTGACATTTGCCCTATCTGAAAGTCTGATAAACGCCGGAAAAATGACTAAGTCCAAAAAAAAATTTTTTTAAACTTTTTTCAATCTTACCCCCGTGGGATATATATTCTGTCCACACACATTTGGAACTCTCCAGGGGAACCCTCACACATAATATTCCCTCATTTAGTGGATATTTTCACAAAAAAGTGAAATTTTCAAAAATCCAGAAAATTGGCTGAAAACGACTAAATATCAAGGACTCATTGGGCGAATCGCTCTGGAACTGAAATCGGAACACTCACTGACATTTCCCCTATCTGAAAGTTGATAAACGCCGGAAAAATGACTAAGTCCAAAAAAAATTTTTTTTCAACTTTTTTCAATTTTACCCCCGTGGGATATATATTCTACCCACACACATTTGGAACTCTCCTGGGGTACCCTCACACATATTATTCCCTCATTTAGTGGATATTTTCCCAAAAAATTAAAATTTCCAAAATCCAAAATATTGGCTGAAAACGACTAAATATCAAGGACTCATTGGGCGAATCGCTCTGGAACTGAAATTGGAATGCTCACTGACATTTGCCCTATCTGAAAGTCTTATAAACGAAGGAAAAATGACTAAGTCCAAAAAAAAAATTTTTTCAACTTTTTTCAATTTTACCCCCGTGGGATATGTATTCTACCCACACACATTTGGAACTCTCCTGGGGTACCCTCACACATATTATTCCCTCATTTAGTGGATATTTTCACAAAAAAAGTGAAATTTTCAAAAATCCTGAAAATTGTCTGAAAAAGACTTAATATCAAGGACTTATTGGGCGAATCGCTCTGGAACTAATATCGGATTGCTCACTGACATTTGCCCTATCTGAAAGTCTGATAAACGCCGGAAAAATGACTAAGTCCAAAAAAAATTTTTTTCAAACTTTTTTCAATTTTACCCCCGTGGGATATATATTCTACCCACACACATTTGGAACTCTCCTGGGGTACCCTCACACATATTATTCCCTCATTTAGTGGATATTTTCACAAAAAAGTAAAATTTTCAAAAATCCAAAATATTGGCTGAAAACGAATAAATATCAAGGACTCATTGGGCGAATCGCTCTGGAACTGAAATTGGAATGCTCACTGACATTTGCCCTATCTGAAAGTCTTATAAACGAAGGAAAAATGACTAAGTCCAAAAAAAAAATTTTTTCAACTTTTTTCAATTTTACCCCCGTGGGATATGTATTCTACCCACACACATTTGGAACTCTCCTGGGGTACCCTCACACATATTATTCCCTCATTTAGTGGATATTTTCACAAAAAAGTGAAATTTTCAAAAATCCAGAAAATTGGCTGAAAACGACTAAATATCAAGGACTCATTGGGCGAATCGCTCTGGAACTGAAATCGGAATGCTCACTGACATTTCCCCTATCTGAAAGTCTGATAAACGCAGGAAAAATTATAAGTCCAAAGAAAAAATTTTTTAAACTTTTTTCAATTTTACCCCCGTGGGATATATATTCTACTCACACACATTTGGAACTCTCCTGGGGTACCCTCACACATATTATTCCCTCATTTAGTGGATATTTTCACAAAAAAGTGAAATTTTCAAAAAATCCTGAAATTGGCTGAAAACGACTAAATATCAAGGATTCATTGGGCGAATCGCTCTGGAAGTGAAATCGGAATGCTCACTGACATTTCCCCTATCTGAAAGTCTGATAAACGCAGGAAAAATGACAGTCCAAAAAAAATTTTTTTTAAACTTTTTTCAATTTTACCCCCGTGGGATATATATTCTACCCACACACATTTGGAACTCTCCTGGGGTACCCTCACACATATTATTACCTCATTTAGTGGATATTTTCACAAAAAAGTGAAATTTTCAAAAATCCAGAAAATTGGCTGAAAAAGACTAAATATCAAGGACTCATAGGGCGAATCACTCTGGAACTGAAATCGGAATGCTCACTGACATTTGCCCTATCTGAAAGACTGATAAACGCCAGAAAAATGACTAATTCCAAAAAAAAATTTTTTTCAATTTTACCCCCGTGGGATATGTATTCTACCCACACACATTTGGAACTCTCCTGGGGTACCCTCACACATATTATTCCCTCATTTATTGGATATTTTCACAAAAAAGTGAAATTTTCAAAAATCCAGAAAATTGTCTGAAAACGACTAAATATCAAGGAGTCATTGGGCGAATCGCTCTGGAACTGAAATCGGAATGCTCACTGACATTTCCCCTATCTGAAAGTCTAATAAACGCCGGAAAAATGACTAAGTACAAAAAAAAAATGTTTTCAACTTTTTTCAATTTTACCCCCGTGGAATATATATTCTACCCACACACATTTGGAACTCTCCTGGGGTACCCTCACACATATTATTACCTCATTTAGTGGATATTTTCACAAAAAAGTGAAATTTTCAAAAATCCAGAAAATTGGCTGAAAACGACTAAATATCAAGATCTCATTGGGCAAATCGCTCTGGAACTGAAATCGAAACGCTCACTGACATTTCCCCAAACTGAAAGTCTGATAAACGGCGGAAAAATGACTAAGTCCAAAAAAAAAAATTTTTTTTACTTTTTTCAATTTTACCCCCGTGGGATATGTATTATACCCACACACATTTGGAACTCTCCTGGGGTACACTCACACATATTATTACCTCATTTAGTGGATATTTTCACAAAAAAGTGAAATTTTCAAAAATCCAGAAAATTGGCTGAAAAAGACTAAATATCAAGGACTCATAGGGCGAATCGCTCTGGAACTGAAATCGGAATGCTCACTGACATTTGCCCTATCTGAAAGACTGATAAACGCCAGAAAAATGACTAATTCCAAAAAAAAAATTTTTTCAATTTTACCCCCGTGGGATATGTATTCTACCCACACACATTTGGAATTCTCCTGGGGTACCCTCACACATATTATTCCCTCATTTATTGGATATTTTCACAAAAAAGTGAAATTTTCAAAAATCCAGAAAATTGGCTGAAAACAACTAAATATCAAGGAGTCATTGGGCGAATCGCTCTGGAACTGAAATCGGAATGCTCACTGACATTTCCCCTATCTGAAAGTCTAATAAACGCCGGAAAAATGACTAAGTACAAAAAAAAAATGTTTTCAACTTTTTTCAATTTTACCCCCGTGGAATATATATTCTACCCACACACATTTGGAACTCTCCTGGGGTACCCTCACACATATTATTACCTCATTTAGTGGATATTTTCACAAAAAAGTGAAATTTTCAAACATCCACAAAATTGGCTGAAAACGACTAAATATCAAGGACTCATTGGGCGTATCGCTCTGGAACTGAAATCGGAACGCTCACTGACATTTCCCCTATCTGAAAGACTGATAAACGCCAGAAAAATGACTAAGTCCCAAAAAAATTTTTTTCCAACTTTTTTCAATTTTACCCCCGTGGGATATATATTCTACCCACACACATATGGAACTCTCCTGGGGTACCCTCACACATATTATTACCTCATTTAGTGGATATTTTCATAAAAAAGTGAAATTTTCAAACATCCACAAAATTGGCTGAAAACGACTAAATATCAAGGACTCATTGGGCGTATCGCTCTGGAACTGAAATCGGAACGCTCACTGACATTTCCCCTATCTGAAAGTCTGATAAACGCCAGAAAAATGACTAATTCCAAAAAAAAATTTTTTCAATTTTACCCCCGTGGGATATATATTCTACCCACACACATTTGGAACTCTCCTGGGGTACCCTCACACATATTATTACCTCATTTAGTGGATATTTTCATAAAAAAGTGAAATTTTCAAACATCCACAAAATTGGCTGAAAACGACTAAATATCAAGGACTCATTGGGCGAATTGCTCTGGAACTGAAATTGCAACGCTCACTGACATTTCCCCTATCTGAAAGTCTGATAAATGCAGGAAAAATGACTAAGTCCAAAAAAAAAATTTTTTCAATTTTACCCCCGTGGGATATATATTCTACCCACACACATTTGGAACTCTCCTGGGGTACCCTCACACATATTATTACCTCATTTAGTGGATATTTTCATAAAAAAGTGAAATTTTCAAAAATCCAGAAACTTGGCTGAAAATGACTAAATATTAAGGACTCATTGGGTGAATCGCTCTGGAACTGAAATCGGAACGCTCACTGACATTTGCCCAATCTGAAAGTCTGACAAACGCCGGAAAAATGACTGAGTAAAAAAAAAAATATTTTTCAACTTTTTTCAATTTTACCCCCGTGGGATATGTATTCTACCCACACACATTTGGAACTCTCCTGGGGTACCCTCACACATATTATTCCCTCATTTAGTGGATATTTTCTCAAAAAAGTGAAATTTTCAAAAATCCAGAAAATTTGGCTGAAAACAACTAAATATCAAGTACTCATTGGGCGAATCGCTCTGGAACTGAAATTGGAATGCTCACTCCCTAGCTCACTCCCTATCTGAAAGTATGATAAACGCCGGAAAAATGACTAAGTCCAAAAAAAAAAGGTTTTCAACTTTTTTAAATTTTACCCCCGTGGGATTTATATTCTACCGACACACATTTGGAACTGTCCTGGGGTACCCTCACACATATTATTCCTTCATTTAGTGGATATTTTCACAAAAAAGTGAAATTTTCAAATATAAAGAAAATTGGCTGAAAACGACTAAATATCAAGGACTCATTGGGCGAATCGCTCTGGAACTGAAATCGGAACGCTCACTGCCATTTCCCCAATCTGAAAGTCTGACAAACGCCGGAAAAATGACTAAGTCCAAAAAAAAAAATTTTAAAATTTTTTTCAATTTTACCCCCGTGGGATATGTATTCTACCCACACACATTTGGAACTCTCCTGGGGTACCCTCACACATATTATTCCCTCATTTAGTGGATATTTTCTCAAAAAAGTGAAATTTTCAAAAATCCAGAAAATTTGGCTGAAAACAACTAAATATCAAGGACTCATTGGGCGAATCGCTCTGGAACTGAAATTTGAATGCTCACTCCCTAGCTCACTCCCTATCTGAAAGTATGATAAACGCCGGAAAAATGAGTAAGTCTAAAAAAAAAATTTTTTTAACTTTTTTCAATTTTACTCCCGTGGGATATATATTCTACCCACACACATTTGGAACTCTCCTGGGGTACCCTCACACATATTATTACCTCATTTCGTGGATATTTTCTCAAAAAAGTGAAATTTTCAAAAATCCAGAAAATTGGCTGAAAACAACTAAATATCAAGGACTCATTGGGCGAATCGCTCTGGAACTGAAATCGGAACGCTCAATCCCTAGCTCACTCCCTATCTGAAAGTCTGATAAACGCCGGAAAAAAGACTAAGTACAAAAAAAAAAATTTTTCAACTTTTTTAAATTTTACCCCCGTGGGATATATATTCTACCCACACACATTTGGAACTTTCCTGGGGTACCCTCACACATATTATTCCCTCATTTAGTGGATATTTTCACAAAAAAGTGAAATTTTCAAAAATCCAGAAAATTGGCTGAAAACGACTAAATATCAAGAACTCATTGGGCGAATCGCTCTGGAACTGAAATCGGAAAGCTCACTGATATTTCCCCTATCTGAAAGTTTGATAAACGGTGGAAAAATGACTAAGTCCAAAAAAAAAAATGTTTCAACTTTTTTACATTTTACCCCTGTGGGATATGTATTCTACCCACACACATCTGGAACTCTCCTGGGGTACCCTCACACATATTATTCCCTCATTTAGTGGATATTTTCACAAAAAAAGTGAAATTTTCAAAAATAAAGAAAATTGGCTGAAAACGACTAAATAGCGAGGACTCATTGGGCGAATCGCTCTGGAACTGAAATCGGAACGCTCACTGACATTTCCCCTATCCGAAAGTCTGATAAACGCCGGAAAAATGAGTAAGTCCAAAAAAAAATTTTTTTCAACTTTTTTCAATTTTACCCCCGTGGGATATATATTCTACCCACACACATTTGGAACTCTCCTGGGGTACCCTCACACATATTATTCCCTCATTTAGTGGATATTTTCACAAAAAAGTGAAATTTTCAAAAATCCAGAAAATTGGCTGAAAAAGACTAAATATCAAGGACTCATTTGGCGAATCGCTCTGGAACTGAAATCGGAACGCTCACTGACATTTCCCCTATCTGAAAGTCTGATAAACGCCGGAAAAATGACTAAGTCCAAAAAAAAAAATGTTTCAAATTTTTTCAATTTTACTCCCGTGGGATATATATTCTACCCACACACATTTGGAACTCTCCTGGGGTACCCTCACACATATTAATCCCTCATTTAGTGTATATTTTCACAAAAAAGTGAAATTTACAAAAATCCAGAAAATTGGCTGAAAACGACTAAATATCAAGGACTCATTGGGCGAATCGCTCAGGAACTGAAATCGTAATGCTCACTGACATTTCCCCTATCTGAAAGTCTGATAAACGCCAGAAAAATGACTAAGTCCCAAAAAAATTTTTTTTCAATTTTACCCCCGTGGGATATATATTCTACACACACACATTTGGAACTCTCCTGGGGTACCCTCACACATATTATTCCCTCATTTAGTGGATAGTTTCACAAAAAATTGAAACTTTCAAAAATCTAGAATATTGGCTGAAAACGACTAAATATCATGGACTCATTGGGTGAATCGCTCTGGAACTGAAATCAGAACGCTCACTCCCTAGCTCACTCCCTATCTGAAAGTCTGATAAACGCCAGAAAAATGACTAAGTCCAAAAAAAAAATTTTTTCAACTTTTTTCAATTTTACCCCCCGTGGGATATATATTCTACCCACACACATTTGGAACTCTCCTGGGGTACCCTCACACATATTATTCCCTCATTTAGTGGATGTTTTCACAAAAAAGAGAAATTTTCAAAAATCCAAAATATTGGCTGAAAACGACTAAATATCAAGGACTCATTGGGCGAATCGCTCTGGAACTGATATCGGAACGCTCACTGACATTTGCCCTATCTGAAAGTCTGATAAACGCCAGAAAAATGACTAAGTCCAAAAAAAAATTTTTTAAACTTTTTTCAATTTTACCCCCGTGGGATATATATTCTACCCACACACATTTGGAACTCTCCTGGGGTACCCTCACACATATTATTCCCTCATTTAGTGTATATTTTCACAAAAAAGTGAAATTTACAAAAATCCAGAAAATTGGCTGAAAACGACTAAATATCAAGGACTCATTGGGCGAATCGCTCTGGAACTGAAATCGTAATGCTCACTGACATTTCCCCTATCTGAAAGTCTGATAAACGCTGGAAAAATTACTAAGTCCCCAAAAAATTTTTTTTCAACTTTTTTCAATTATACCCCCGTGGGATATATATTCTACCCACACACATGTGGAACTCTCCTGGGGTACCCTCACACATATTATTCCCTCATTTAGTGGATATTTTCACAAAAAAGTGAAATTTTCAAAAATCCAGAAAGTTGTCTGAAAACGATCAAATATCAAGGACTCATTGGGCGAATCGCTCTGGACCTGAAATCGTAACGCTCACTGACATTTCCCCTATCTGAAAGTCTGATAAACGCCGGAAAAATGACTAAGTCCAAAAAAAAAAATTTTTCAACTTTTTTCAATTTTACCCCCGTGGGATACATATTCTACCCACACACATGTGGAACTCTCCTGGGGTACCCTCACACATATTATTCCCTCATTTAGTGGATATTTTCACAAAAAAGAGAAATTTTCAAAAATCCAAAATATTGGCTGAAAACGACTAAATATCAAGGACTCATTGGGCGAATCGCTCTGGAACTGATATCGGAACGCTCACTGACATTTGCCCTATCTGAAAGTCTGATAAACGCCAGAAAAATGACTAAGTCCCCAAAAAATTTTTTTTTCAATTTTACCCCCGTGGGAAATATATTCTACCCACACACATTTGGAACTCTCCTGGTGTACCCTCACACATATTATTCTCTCATTTAGTGGATATTTTCACAAAAAAGTGAAATTTTCAAAAATCCAGAAAATTGGCTGAAAATGACTAAATATCAGGGACTCATTGGGCGAATGGCTCTGGAACTGAAATCGGAATGCTCACTGACATTTGCGCTATCTGAAAGTCTGATAAACGCCAGAAAAATGACTAAGTCCAAAAAAATTTTTATTCAATCTTACCCCCGTGGGATATATATTCTACCCACACACATTTGGAACTCTCCTGGGGTTCCCTCACACATATTATTCCCTCATTTAGTGTATATTTTCACAAAAAAGTGAAATTTACAAAAATCCAGAAAATTGGCTGAAAACGACTAAATATCAAGGACGCATTGGGCGAATCGCTCTGGAACTGAAATCGTAATGCTCACTGACATTTCACCTATCTGAAAGTTTGATAAACGCTGGAAAAATTACTAAGTCCAAAAAAAAAATTTTTTAAACTTTTTTCAATTTTACCCCCGTGGGATATATATTCTACCCACACACATTTGGAACTCTCCTGGGGTACCCTCACACATATTATTCCCTCATTTAGTGGATATTTTCACAAAAAAGTGAAATTTTCAAAAATCCAGAAAGTTGTCTGAAAACGATCAAATATCAAGGACTCATTGGGCGAATCGCTCTGGAACTGAAATCGTAACGCTCACTGACATTTCCCCTATCTGAAAGTCTGATAAACGCCGGAAAAATGACTAAGTCCAAAAAAAAAATTTTTCAACTTTTTTCAATTTTACCCCCGTGGGATATATATTCTACCCACACACATTTGGAACTCTCCTGGGGTACCCTCACACATATTATTCCCTCATTTAGTGGATATTTTCACAAAAAAGAGAAATTTTCAAAAATCCAGAAAATTGGCTGAAAACGACTAAATATCAAGATTGGGCGAATCGCTCTGGAACTGAAATCGGAACGCTCACTGACATTTCCCCTATCTGAAAGTCTGATAAACGCCGGAAAAATGACTAAGTCCAAAAAAAAACATTTTTCAACTTTTTTCAATTTTACCCCCGTGGGATATATATTCTTCCCAGACACATTTGGAACTCTCCTGGGGTACCATCACACATGTTATTCCCTCATTTAGTGGATATTTTCCCAAAAAAGTGAAATTTTCAAAAATCCAAAATATTGGCTGAAAACGACTAAATATCAAGGACTCATTGGGCGAATCGCTCTGGAACTGAAATAGGAACGCTCACTGACATTTGCCGTATCTGAACGTCTGATAAACGCCAGAAAAATGACTAAGTCCAAAAAATTTTTTTTTCAATTTTACCCCCGTGGGATATATATTCTACCCACACACATTTGGTATTCTCCTGGGGTACCCTCACACATATTATTCCCTCATTTAGTGGATATTTTCACAAAAAAAGTGAAATTTTCAAAAATCCAGAAAATTGGCTGAAAACGACTAAATATCAAGGATTCATTGGGCGAATCGCTCTGGAACTGAAATCGTAATGCTCACTGACATTTCCCCTATCTGAAAGTCTGATAAATGCTGGAAAAATGACAGTCCAAAAAAAAAAAATTTTTCAACTTTTTTCAGTTTTACCCCCGTGGGATATATATTCTACCCACACACCTTGGGAACTCTCCTGGGGTACCGTCACACATATTATTCCCTCATTTAGTGGATATTTTCACAAAAAAGTGAAATTTTCAAAAATCCAAAATATTGGCTGAAAACGACTAAATATCAAGGACTCATTGGGCGAATCGCTCTGGAACTGAAATCGGAACGCTCACTGACATTTGCCCTATCTGAAAGTCTGATAAACGCCGGAAAAATTACTAAGTCCAAAAAATTTTTTTTTCAATTTTAACCCCGTGGGATATATATTCTACCCACACACATTTGGAACTCTCCTGGGGTACCCTCACACATATTATTCCCTCATTTAGTGGATATTTTCACAAAAAAGTGAAATTTTCAAAAATCCAAAATATTGGCTGAAAACGACTAAATATCAAGGACTCATTGGTCGAATCACTCTGGAACTGAAATCGGAACGCTCACTGACATTTGCCCTATCTGAAAGTCTGATGAATGCTGGAAAAATGACTAAGTCCCAAAAAATTTTTTTTCAACTTTTTTCAATTTTACCCCCGTGAGATATATATTCTACCCACACACATTTGGAACTCTCCTGGGGTACCCTCACACATATTATTCCCTCATTTAGTGGATATTTTCACAAAAAAAGTGAAATTTTCAAAAATCCAGAAAATTGTCTGAAAACGACTAAATATCAAGGACTCATTGGGCGAATCGCTCTGGAACTGAAATCGTAATGCTCACTGACATTTCCCCTATCTGAAAGTCTGATAAACGCTGGAAAAATGACTAAGTCCAAAAAAAAAATTTTTTCAACTTTTTTCAATTTTACCCCCGTGGGATATATATTCTACCCACACACATTTGGAACTCTCCTGGGGTACCCTCACACATATTATTCCCTCATTTAGTGTATATTTTCACAAAAAAGTGAAATTTACAAAAATCCAGAAAATTGGCTGAAAACGACTAAATATCAAGGACTCATTGGGCGAATCGCTCTGGAACTGAAATCGTAATGCTCACTGACATTTCCCCTATCTGAAAGTCTGATAAACGCTGGAAAAATTACTAAGTCCCCAAAAAATTTTTTTTCAACTTTTTTCAATTATACACCCGTGGGATATATATTCTACCCACACACATGTGGAACTCTCCTGGGGTACCCTCACACATATTATTCCCTCATTTAGTGGATATTTTCACAAAAAAGTGAAATTTTCAAAAATCCAGAAAGTTGTCTGAAAACTATCAAATATCAAGGACTCATTGGGCGAATCGCTCTGGACCTGAAATCGTAACGCTCACTGACATTTCCCCTATCTGAAAGTCTGATAAACGCCGGAAAAATGACTAAGTCCAAAAAAAAAAATTTTTCAACTTTTTTCAATTTTACCCCCGTGGGATACATATTCTACCCACACACATGTGGAACTCTCCTGGGGTACCCTCACACATATTATTCCCTCATTTAGTGGATATTTTCACAAAAAAGAGAAATTTTCAAAAATCCAAAATATTGGCTGAAAACGACTAAATATCAAGGACTCATTGGGCGAATCGCTCTGGAACTGATATCGGAACGCTCACTGACATTTGCCCTATCTGAAAGTCTGATAAACGCCAGAAAAATGACTAAGTCCCCAAAAAATTTTTTTTTCAATTTTACCCCCGTGGGAAATATATTCTACCCACACACATTTGGAACTCTCCTGGTGTACCCTCACACATATTATTCTCTCATTTAGTGGATATTTTCACAAAAAAGTGAAATTTTCAAAAATCCAGAAAATTGGCTGAAAATGACTAAATATCAGGGACTCATTGGGCGAATCGCTCTGGAACTGAAATCGGAATGCTCACTGACATTTGCGCTATCTGAAAGTCTGATAAACGCCAGAAAAATGACTAAGTCCAAAAAAATTTTTATTCAATCTTACCCCCGTGGGATATATATTCTACCCACACACATTTGGAACTCTCCTGGGGTTCCCTCACACATATTATTCCCTCATTTAGTGTATATTTTCACAAAAAAGTGAAATTTACAAAAATCCAGAAAATTGGCTGAAAACGACTAAATATCAAGGACGCATTGGGCGAATCGCTCTGGAACTGAAATCGTAATGCTCACTGACATTTCACCTATCTGAAAGTTTGATAAACGCTGGAAAAATTACTAAGTCCAAAAAAAAAATTTTTTAAACTTTTTTCAATTTTACCCCCGTGGGATATATATTCTACCCACACACATTTGGAACTCTCCTGGGGTACCCTCACACATATTATTCCCTCATTTAGTGGATATTTTCACAAAAAAGTGAAATTTTCAAAAATCCAGAAAGTTGTCTGAAAACGATCAAATATCAAGGACTCATTGGGCGAATCGCTCTGGAACTGAAATCGTAACGCTCACTGACATTTCCCCTATCTGAAAGTCTGATAAACGCCGGAAAAATGACTAAGTCCAAAAAAAAAATTTTTCAACTTTTTTCAATTTTACCCCCGTGGGATATATATTCTACCCACACACATTTGGAACTCTCCTGGGGTACCCTCACACATATTATTCCCTCATTTAGTGGATATTTTCACAAAAAAGAGAAATTTTCAAAAATCCAGAAAATTGGCTGAAAACGACTAAATATCAAGATTGGGCGAATCGCTCTGGAACTGAAATCGGAACGCTCACTGACATTTCCCCTATCTGAAAGTCTGATAAACGCCGGAAAAATGACTAAGTCCAAAAAAAAACATTTTTCAACTTTTTTCAATTTTACCCCCGTGGGATATATATTCTTCCCAGACACATTTGGAACTCTCCTGGGGTACCATCACACATGTTATTCCCTCATTTAGTGGATATTTTCCCAAAAAAGTGAAATTTTCAAAAATCCAAAATATTGGCTGAAAACGACTAAATATCAAGGACTCATTGGGCGGATCGCTCTGGAACTGAAATAGGAACGCTCACTGACATTTGCCGTATCTGAACGTCTGATAAACGCCAGAAAAATGACTAAGTCCAAAAAATTTTTTTTTCAATTTTACCCCCGTGGGATATATATTCTACCCACACACATTTGGAATTCTCCTGGGGTACCCTCACACATATTATTCCCTCATTTAGTGGATATTTTCACAAAAAAAGTGAAATTTTCAAAAATCCAGAAAATTGGCTGAAAACGACTAAATATCAAGGATTCATTGGGCGAATCGCTCTGGAACTGAAATCGTAATGCTCACTGACATTTCCCCTATCTGAAAGTCTGATAAACGCTGGAAAAATGACTAAGTCCAAAAAAAAAATTTTTTCAACTTTTTTCAGTTTTACCCCCGTGGGATATATATTCTACCCACACACCTTGGGAACTCTCCTGGGGTACCGTCACACATATTATTCCCTCATTTAGTGGATATTTTCACAAAAAAGTGAAATTTTCAAAAATCCAAAATATTGGCTGAAAACGACTAAATATCAAGGACTCATTGGGCGAATCGCTCTGGAACTGAAATCGGAACGCTCACTGACATTTGCCCTATCTGAAAGTCTGATAAACGCCGGAAAAATTACTAAGTCCAAAAAATTTTTTTTTCAATTTTAACCCCGTGGGATATATATTCTACCCACACACATTTGGAACTCTCCTGGGGTACCCTCACACATATTATTCCCTCATTTAGTGGATATTTTCACAAAAAAGTGAAATTTTCAAAAATCCAAAATATTGGCTGAAAACGACTAAATATCAAGGACTCATTGGTCGAATCACTCTGGAACTGAAATCGGAACGCTCACTGACATTTGCCCTATCTGAAAGTCTGATGAATGCCGGAAAAATGACTAAGTCCCAAAAAATTTTTTTTCAACTTTTTTCAATTTTACCCCCGTGAGATATATATTCTACCCACACACATTTGGAACTCTCCTGGGGTACCCTCACACATATTATTCCCTCATTTAGTGGATATTTTCACAAAAAAAGTGAAATTTTCAAAAATCCAGAAAATTGTCTGAAAACGACTAAATATCAAGGACTCATTGGGCGAATCGCTCTGGAACTGAAATCGTAATGCTCACTGACATTTCCCCTATCTGAAAGTCTGATAAACGCTGGAAAAATGACTAAGTCCAAAAAAAAATTTTTTCAACTTTTTTCAATTTTACCCCCGTGGGATATATATTCTACCCACACACATTTGGAACTCTCCTGGGGTACCCTCACACATATTATTCCCTCATTTAGTGGATATTTTCACAAAAAAGAGAAATTTTCAAAAATCCAAAATATTGGCTGAAAATGCCTAAATATCAAGAACTCATTGGGCGAATCGCTCTGGAACTGAAATCGGAGCGCTCACTGACATTTGCCCTATCTGAAAGTCTGATAAACGCCAGAAAAATGACTAAGTCCAAAAAAAAAATTTTTTCAACTTTTTTCAATTTTACAACCGTGGGATATATATTCTACACACACACATTTGGAATTCTCCTGGGGTACCCTCACACATATTATTCCCTCATTTAGTGGATATTTTCAGAAAAAAGTGAAATTTTCAAAAATCCAAAATATTGGCTGAAAACGACTAAATATCAAGGACTCATTGGGCGAATTGCTCTGGAACTGAAATCGGAACGCTCACTGACATTTGCCCTATCTGAAAGTCTGATAAACGCCGGAAAAATGACTAAGTCCAAAAAAAAATTTTTTTCAACTTTTTTCAATTTTACAACCGTGGGATATATATTCTACACACACACATTTGGAATTCTCCTGGGGTACCCTCACACATATTATTCCCTCATTTAGTGGATATTTTCAGAAAAAAGTGAAATTTTCAAAAATCCAGAAAATTGGCGGAAAACGACTAAATATCAAGGACTCATTGGGCGAATCGCTATGGAACTGAAATCGGAACGCTCACTGACATTTGCCCTATCTGAAAGTCTGATAAACGCCAGAAAAATGACTAAGTCCAAAAACATTTTTTTTCAATTTTACGCCCGTGGGATATATATTCTACCCACACACATTTGGAACTCTCCTGGGGTACCCTCACACATATTATTCCCTCATTTAGTGGATATTTTCACAAAATAGTGAAATTTTCAAAAATCCAGAAAATTGTCTGAAAACGACTAAATATCAAGGACTCATTGGGCGAATCGCTCTGGAACTGAAATCGTCATGCTCACTGACATTTCCCCTCTCTGAAAGTCTGATAAACGCCAGAAAAATGACTAAGTCCAAAAAATTTTTTTTTCAATTTTACCCTCGTGGGATATATATTCTACCCACACACATTTGGAATTCTCCTGGGGTACCCTCACACATATTATACACTCATTTAGTGGATATTTTCACAAAAAAGAGAAATTTTCAAAAATCCAGAAAATTGGCTGAAAAAGACTAAATATCAAGGACTCATTGCGTGAATCGCTCTGGAACTGAAATCGGAACGCTCACTGACATTTGGCCTATCTGAAAGTCTGATAAACGCCAGAAAAATGACTAAGTCCAAAAAATTTTTTTTTCAATTTTACCCCTGTGAGATATATATTCTACACACACACATTTGGAATTCTCCTGGGGTACCCTCACACATATTATTCCCTCATTTAGTGGATATTTTCACAAAAAAGTGAAATTTTCAAAAATCCAAAATATTGGCTGAAAACGCCTAAATATCAAGGACTCCTTGGGCGAATCTCTCTGGAACTGAAATCGGAACGCTCACTGACATTTGCCCTATCTGAAAGTCTGATAAACGCCGGAAAAATTACTAAGTCCAAAAAATTTTTTTTTCAATTTTAACCCCGTGGGATATATATTCTACCCACACACATTTGGAACTCTCCTGGGGTACCCTCACACATATTATTCCCTCATTTAGTGGATATTTTCACAAAAAAGTGAAATTTTCAAAAATCCAAAATATTGGCTGAAAACGACTAAAAATCAAGGACTCATTGGGCGAATCGCTCTGGAACGGAAATCGGAACGCTCACTGACATTTGCCCTATCTGAACGTCTGATAAACGCCAGAAAAATGACTAAGTCCAAACAATTTTTTTTTCAATTTTACCCCCGTGGGATATATATTCTACACACACACATTTGGAATTCTCCTGGGGTACCCTCACACATATTATTCCCTCATTTAGTGGATATTTTCACAAAAAAGTGAAATTTTCAAAAATCCAAAATATTGGCTGAAAACGACTAAATATCAAGGACTCATTGGTCGAATCGCTCTGGAACTGAAATCGGAACGCTCACTGACATTTGCCCTATCTGAAAGTCTGATGAATGCCGGAAAAATGACTAAGTCCCAAAAAATTTTTTTTCAACTTTTTTCAATTTTACCCCCGTGGGATATATATTCTACCCACACACATTTGGAATTCTCCTGGGGTACCCTCACACATATTAGTCCCTCATTTAGTGGATATTTTCACAAAAAAGTGAAATTTTCAAAAATCCAGAAAATTGGCTGAAAACGACTAAATATCAAAGACTCATTGCACGAATCGCTCTGGAACTGAAATCGGAACGCTCACTGACATTTGCCCTATCTGAAAGTCTGATAAACGCCAGAAAAATGACTAAGTCCAAAAAATTTTTTTTTCAATTTTACCCCCGTGAGATATATATTCTACCCACACACATTTGGAACTCTCCTGGGGTACCCTCACACATATTATTCCCTCATTTAGTGGATATTTTCACAAAAAAAGTGAAATTTTCAAAAATCCAGAAAATTGTCTGAAAACGACTAAATATCAAGGACTCATTGGGCGAATCGCTCTGGAACTGAAATCGTAATGCTCACTGACATTTCCCCTATCTGAAAGTCTGATAAACGCCGGAAAAATGACTAAGTCCAAAAAAAAAATTTTTCAACTTTTTTCAATTTTACCCCCGTGGGATATATATTCTACCCACACACATTTGGAACTCTCCTGGGGTACCCTCACACATATTATTCCCTCATTTAGTGGATATTTTCACAAAAAAGAGAAATTTTCAAAAATCCAGAAAATTGGCTGAAAACGACTAAATATCAAGATTGGGCGAATCGCTCTGGAACTGAAATCGGAACGCTCACTGACATTTCCCCTATCTGAAAGTCTGATAAACGCCGGAAAAATGACTAAGTCCAAAAAAAAACATTTTTCAACTTTTTTCAATTTTACCCCCGTGGGATATATATTCTTCCCAGACACATTTGGAACTCTCCTGGGGTACCATCACACATGTTATTCCCTCATTTAGTGGATATTTTCCCAAAAAAGTGAAATTTTCAAAAATCCAAAATATTGGCTGAAAACGACTAAATATCAAGGACTCATTGGGCGGATCGCTCTGGAACTGAAATAGGAACGCTCACTGACATTTGCCGTATCTGAACGTCTGATAAACGCCAGAAAAATGACTAAGTCCAAAAAATTTTTTTTTCAATTTTACCCCCGTGGGATATATATTCTACCCACACACATTTGGAATTCTCCTGGGGTACCCTCACACATATTATTCCCTCATTTAGTGGATATTTTCACAAAAAAAGTGAAATTTTCAAAAATCCAGAAAATTGGCTGAAAACGACTAAATATCAAGGATTCATTGGGCGAATCGCTCTGGAACTGAAATCGTAATGCTCACTGACATTTCCCCTATCTGAAAGTCTGATAAACGCTGGAAAAATGACAGTCCAAAAAAAAAAAATTTTTCAACTTTTTTCAGTTTTACCCCCGTGGGATATATATTCTACCCACACACCTTGGGAACTCTCCTGGGGTACCGTCACACATATTATTCCCTCATTTAGTGGATATTTTCACAAAAAAGTGAAATTTTCAAAAATCCAAAATATTGGCTGAAAACGACTAAATATCAAGGACTCATTGGGCGAATCGCTCTGGAACTGAAATCGGAACGCTCACTGACATTTGCCCTATCTGAAAGTCTGATAAACGCCGGAAAAATTACTAAGTCCAAAAAATTTTTTTTTCAATTTTAACCCCGTGGGATATATATTCTACCCACACACATTTGGAACTCTCCTGGGGTACCCTCACACATATTATTCCCTCATTTAGTGGATATTTTCACAAAAAAGTGAAATTTTCAAAAATCCAAAATATTGGCTGAAAACGACTAAATATCAAGGACTCATTGGTCGAATCACTCTGGAACTGAAATCGGAACGCTCACTGACATTTGCCCTATCTGAAAGTCTGATGAATGCCGGAAAAATGACTAAGTCCCAAAAAATTTTTTTTCAACTTTTTTCAATTTTACCCCCGTGAGATATATATTCTACCCACACACATTTGGAACTCTCCTGGGGTACCCTCACACATATTATTCCCTCATTTAGTGGATATTTTCACAAAAAAAGTGAAATTTTCAAAAATCCAGAAAATTGTCTGAAAACGACTAAATATCAAGGACTCATTGGGCGAATCGCTCTGGAACTGAAATCGTAATGCTCACTGACATTTCCCCTATCTGAAAGTCTGATAAACGCTGGAAAAATGACTAAGTCCAAAAAAAAATTTTTTCAACTTTTTTCAATTTTACCCCCGTGGGATATATATTCTACCCACACACATTTGGAACTCTCCTGGGGTACCCTCACACATATTATTCCCTCATTTAGTGGATATTTTCACAAAAAAGAGAAATTTTCAAAAATCCAAAATATTGGCTGAAAATGCCTAAATATCAAGAACTCATTGGGCGAATCGCTCTGGAACTGAAATCGGAGCGCTCACTGACATTTGCCCTATCTGAAAGTCTGATAAACGCCAGAAAAATGACTAAGTCCAAAAAAAAAATTTTTTCAACTTTTTTCAATTTTACAACCGTGGGATATATATTCTACACACACACATTTGGAATTCTCCTGGGGTACCCTCACACATATTATTCCCTCATTTAGTGGATATTTTCAGAAAAAAGTGAAATTTTCAAAAATCCAAAATATTGGCTGAAAACGACTAAATATCAAGGACTCATTGGGCGAATTGCTCTGGAACTGAAATCGGAACGCTCACTGACATTTGCCCTATCTGAAAGTCTGATAAACGCCGGAAAAATGACTAAGTCCAAAAAAAAATTTTTTTCAACTTTTTTCAATTTTACAACCGTGGGATATATATTCTACACACACACATTTGGAATTCTCCTGGGGTACCCTCACACATATTATTCCCTCATTTAGTGGATATTTTCAGAAAAAAGTGAAATTTTCAAAAATCCAGAAAATTGGCGGAAAACGACTAAATATCAAGGACTCATTGGGCGAATCGCTATGGAACTGAAATCGGAACGCTCACTGACATTTGCCCTATCTGAAAGTCTGATAAACGCCAGAAAAATGACTAAGTCCAAAAACATTTTTTTTCAATTTTACGCCCGTGGGATATATATTCTACCCACACACATTTGGAACTCTCCTGGGGTACCCTCACACATATTATTCCCTCATTTAGTGGATATTTTCACAAAATAGTGAAATTTTCAAAAATCCAGAAAATTGTCTGAAAACGACTAAATATCAAGGACTCATTGGGCGAATCGCTCTGGAACTGAAATCGTCATGCTCACTGACATTTCCCCTCTCTGAAAGTCTGATAAACGCCAGAAAAATGACTAAGTCCAAAAAATTTTTTTTTCAATTTTACCCTCGTGGGATATATATTCTACCCACACACATTTGGAATTCTCCTGGGGTACCCTCACACATATTATACACTCATTTAGTGGATATTTTCACAAAAAAGAGAAATTTTCAAAAATCCAGAAAATTGGCTGAAAAAGACTAAATATCAAGGACTCATTGCGTGAATCGCTCTGGAACTGAAATCGGAACGCTCACTGACATTTGGCCTATCTGAAAGTCTGATAAACGCCAGAAAAATGACTAAGTCCAAAAAATTTTTTTTTCAATTTTACCCCTGTGAGATATATATTCTACACACACACATTTGGAATTCTCCTGGGGTACCCTCACACATATTATTCCCTCATTTAGTGGATATTTTCACAAAAAAGTGAAATTTTCAAAAATCCAAAATATTGGCTGAAAACGCCTAAATATCAAGGACTCCTTGGGCGAATCTCTCTGGAACTGAAATCGGAACGCTCACTGACATTTGCCCTATCTGAAAGTCTGATAAACGCCGGAAAAATTACTAAGTCCAAAAAATTTTTTTTTCAATTTTAACCCCGTGGGATATATATTCTACCCACACACATTTGGAACTCTCCTGGGGTACCCTCACACATATTATTCCCTCATTTAGTGGATATTTTCACAAAAAAGTGAAATTTTCAAAAATCCAAAATATTGGCTGAAAACGACTAAAAATCAAGGACTCATTGGGCGAATCGCTCTGGAACGGAAATCGGAACGCTCACTGACATTTGCCCTATCTGAACGTCTGATAAACGCCAGAAAAATGACTAAGTCCAAACAATTTTTTTTTCAATTTTACCCCCGTGGGATATATATTCTACACACACACATTTGGAATTCTCCTGGGGTACCCTCACACATATTATTCCCTCATTTAGTGGATATTTTCACAAAAAAGTGAAATTTTCAAAAATCCAAAATATTGGCTGAAAACGACTAAATATCAAGGACTCATTGGTCGAATCGCTCTGGAACTGAAATCGGAACGCTCACTGACATTTGCCCTATCTGAAAGTCTGATGAATGCCGGAAAAATGACTAAGTCCCAAAAAATTTTTTTTCAACTTTTTTCAATTTTACCCCCGTGGGATATATATTCTACCCACACACATTTGGAATTCTCCTGGGGTACCCTCACACATATTAGTCCCTCATTTAGTGGATATTTTCACAAAAAAGTGAAATTTTCAAAAATCCAGAAAATTGGCTGAAAACGACTAAATATCAAAGACTCATTGCACGAATCGCTCTGGAACTGAAATCGGAACGCTCACTGACATTTGCCCTATCTGAAAGTCTGATAAACGCCAGAAAAATGACTAAGTCCAAAAAATTTTTTTTTCAATTTTACCCCCGTGAGATATATATTCTACCCACACACATTTGGAACTCTCCTGGGGTACCCTCACACATATTATTCCCTCATTTAGTGGATATTTTCACAAAAAAAGTGAAATTTTCAAAAATCCAGAAAATTGTCTGAAAACGACTAAATATCAAGGACTCATTGGGCGAATCGCTCTGGAACTGAAATCGTAATGCTCACTGACATTTCCCCTATCTGAAAGTCTGATAAACGCTGGAAAAATGACTAAGTCCAAAAAAAAATTTTTTCAACTTTTTTCAATTTTACCCCCGTGGGATATATATTCTACCCACACACATTTGGAACTCTCCTGGGGTACCCTCACACATATTATTCCCTCATTTAGTGGATATTTTCACAAAAAAGAGAAATTTTCAAAAATCCAAAATATTGGCTGAAAATGCCTAAATATCAAGAACTCATTGGGCGAATCGCTCTGGAACTGAAATCGGAGCGCTCACTGACATTTGCCCTATCTGAAAGTCTGATAAACGCCAGAAAAATGACTAAGTCCAAAAAAAAAATTTTTTCAACTTTTTTCAATTTTACAACCGTGGGATATATATTCTACACACACACATTTGGAATTCTCCTGGGGTACCCTCACACATATTATTCCCTCATTTAGTGGATATTTTCAGAAAAAAGTGAAATTTTCAAAAATCCAAAATATTGGCTGAAAACGACTAAATATCAAGGACTCATTGGGCGAATTGCTCTGGAACTGAAATCGGAACGCTCACTGACATTTGCCCTATCTGAAAGTCTGATAAACGCCGGAAAAATGACTAAGTCCAAAAAAAAATTTTTTTCAACTTTTTTCAATTTTACAACCGTGGGATATATATTCTACACACACACATTTGGAATTCTCCTGGGGTACCCTCACACATATTATTCCCTCATTTAGTGGATATTTTCAGAAAAAAGTGAAATTTTCAAAAATCCAGAAAATTGGCGGAAAACGACTAAATATCAAGGACTCATTGGGCGAATCGCTATGGAACTGAAATCGGAACGCTCACTGACATTTGCCCTATCTGAAAGTCTGATAAACGCCAGAAAAATGACTAAGTCCAAAAACATTTTTTTTCAATTTTACGCCCGTGGGATATATATTCTACCCACACACATTTGGAACTCTCCTGGGGTACCCTCACACATATTATTCCCTCATTTAGTGGATATTTTCACAAAATAGTGAAATTTTCAAAAATCCAGAAAATTGTCTGAAAACGACTAAATATCAAGGACTCATTGGGCGAATCGCTCTGGAACTGAAATCGTCATGCTCACTGACATTTCCCCTCTCTGAAAGTCTGATAAACGCCAGAAAAATGACTAAGTCCAAAAAATTTTTTTTTCAATTTTACCCTCGTGGGATATATATTCTACCCACACACATTTGGAATTCTCCTGGGGTACCCTCACACATATTATACACTCATTTAGTGGATATTTTCACAAAAAAGAGAAATTTTCAAAAATCCAGAAAATTGGCTGAAAAAGACTAAATATCAAGGACTCATTGCGTGAATCGCTCTGGAACTGAAATCGGAACGCTCACTGACATTTGGCCTATCTGAAAGTCTGATAAACGCCAGAAAAATGACTAAGTCCAAAAAATTTTTTTTTCAATTTTACCCCTGTGAGATATATATTCTACACACACACATTTGGAATTCTCCTGGGGTACCCTCACACATATTATTCCCTCATTTAGTGGATATTTTCACAAAAAAGTGAAATTTTCAAAAATCCAAAATATTGGCTGAAAACGCCTAAATATCAAGGACTCCTTGGGCGAATCTCTCTGGAACTGAAATCGGAACGCTCACTGACATTTGCCCTATCTGAAAGTCTGATAAACGCCGGAAAAATTACTAAGTCCAAAAAATTTTTTTTTCAATTTTAACCCCGTGGGATATATATTCTACCCACACACATTTGGAACTCTCCTGGGGTACCCTCACACATATTATTCCCTCATTTAGTGGATATTTTCACAAAAAAGTGAAATTTTCAAAAATCCAAAATATTGGCTGAAAACGACTAAAAATCAAGGACTCATTGGGCGAATCGCTCTGGAACGGAAATCGGAACGCTCACTGACATTTGCCCTATCTGAACGTCTGATAAACGCCAGAAAAATGACTAAGTCCAAACAATTTTTTTTTCAATTTTACCCCCGTGGGATATATATTCTACACACACACATTTGGAATTCTCCTGGGGTACCCTCACACATATTATTCCCTCATTTAGTGGATATTTTCACAAAAAAGTGAAATTTTCAAAAATCCAAAATATTGGCTGAAAACGACTAAATATCAAGGACTCATTGGTCGAATCGCTCTGGAACTGAAATCGGAACGCTCACTGACATTTGCCCTATCTGAAAGTCTGATGAATGCCGGAAAAATGACTAAGTCCCAAAAAATTTTTTTTCAACTTTTTTCAATTTTACCCCCGTGGGATATATATTCTACCCACACACATTTGGAATTCTCCTGGGGTACCCTCACACATATTAGTCCCTCATTTAGTGGATATTTTCACAAAAAAGTGAAATTTTCAAAAATCCAGAAAATTGGCTGAAAACGACTAAATATCAAAGACTCATTGCACGAATCGCTCTGGAACTGAAATCGGAACGCTCACTGACATTTGCCCTATCTGAAAGTCTGATAAACGCCAGAAAAATGACTAAGTCCAAAAAATTTTTTTTTCAATTTTACCCCCGTGAGATATATATTCTACCCACACACATTTGGAACTCTCCTGGGGTACCCTCACACATATTATTCCCTCATTTAGTGGATATTTTCACAAAAAAAGTGAAATTTTCAAAAATCCAGAAAATTGTCTGAAAACGACTAAATATCAAGGACTCATTGGGCGAATCGCTCTGGAACTGAAATCGTAATGCTCACTGACATTTCCCCTATCTGAAAGTCTGATAAACGCCAGAAAAATGACTAAGTCCAAAAAAAAAATTTTTTCAACTTTTTTCAATTTTACAACCGTGGGATATATATTCTACACACACACATTTGGAATTCTCCTGGGGTACCCTCACACATATTATTCCCTCATTTAGTGGATATTTTCAGAAAAAAGAGAAATTTTCAAAAATCCAGAAAATTGGCTGAAAAAGACTAAATATCAAGGACTCATTGCGCGAATCGCTCTGGAACTGAAATCGGAATGCTCACTGACATTTGGCCTATCTGAAAGTCTGATAAACGCCAGAAAAATGAATAAGTCCAAAAAAAAAAAAAATGTTTCAACTTTTTTCAATTTTACCCCCGTGGGATATATATTCTACACGCACACATTTGGAACTCTCCTGGGGTACCCTCACACATATTATTCCCTCATTTAGTGGATATTTTCACAAAAAAGTGAAATTTTCAAAAATCCAAAATTTGGCTGAAAATGACTAAATATCAAGGACTCATTGGGCGAATCGCTCTGGAACTGAAATCGGAACGCTCACTGACATTTGCCCACTCTGAAAGTCTGATAAACGCCAGAAAAATGACTAAGTCCAAAAAAATTTTTTTTCAATTTTACCCCTGTGGGATATATATTCTACACACACACATTTGGAATTCTCCTGGTGTACACTCATTTAGTGGATATTTTCACAAAAAAGTGAAATTTTCAAAAATCCAAAATATTGGCTGAAAACGACTAAATATAAAGGACTCATTGGGCGAATCGCTCTGGAACTGAAATCGGAACGCTCACTGACATTTGCCCTATCTGAAAGTCTGATAAACGCCAGAAAAAGGACTAAGTCCAAAAAATTTTTTTTTCAATTTTACCCCCTTGAGATATATATTCTACCCACACACATTTGGAACTCTCCTGGGGTACCCTCACACATATTATTCCCTCATTTAGTGGATATTTTCACAAAAAAGTGAAATTTTCAAAAATCCAGAATATTGTCTGAAAACGACTAAATATCAAGGACTCATTTGGCGAATCGTTCTGGAACTGAAATCGGAACGCTCACTGACATTTGCCCTCTCTGAAAGTCTGATAAACGCCAGAAAAATGACTAAGTCCAAAAAAATTTTTTTTCAATTTTACCCCTGTGGGATATATATTCTACACACACACATTTGGAATTCTCCTGGTGTACACTCATTTAGTGGATATTTTCACAAAAAAGTGAAATTTTCAAAAATCCAAAATATTGGCTGAAAACGACTAAATATAAAGGACTCATTGGGCGAATCGCTCTGGAACTGAAATCGGAACGCTCACTGACATTTGGCCTATCTGAAAGTCTGATAAACGCCAGAAAAATGACTAAGTCCAAAAAATTTTTTTTTCAATTTTACCCCCGTGAGATATATATTCTACACACACACATTTGGAATTCTCCTGGGGTACCCTCACACATATTATTCCCTCATTTAGTGGATATTTTCACAAAAAAGTGAAATTTTCAAAAATCCAAAATATTGGCTGAAAATGCCTAAATATCAAGGACTCCATGGGCAAATCGCTCTGGAACTGAAATCGGAACGCTCACTGACATTTGCCCTATCTGAAAGTCTGATAAACGCCGGAAAAATGACTAAGTCCAAAAAAAAAATTTTTTTCAACTTTTTTCAATTTTACCCCCGTGGGATATATATTCTACACACACACATTTGGAATTCTCCTGGGGTACCCTCACACATATTATTCCCTCATTTAGTGGATATTTTCACAAAAAAGTGAAATTTTCAAAAATCCAAAATATTGGCTGAAAATGACTAAATATCAAGGACTCATTGGGCGAATCGCTCTGGAACTGAAATCGGAACGCTCACTGACATTTGCCCTCTCTGAAAGTCTGATAAACACCAGAAAAATGAATAAGTCCAAAAAAAAAAAATGTTTCAACTTTTTTCAATTTTACCCCCGTGGGATATATATTCTACACACACACATTTGGAACTCTCCTGGGGTACCCTCACACATATTATTCCCTCATTTAGTGGATATTTTCACAAAAAAGTGAAATTTTCAAAAATCCAAAATATTGGCTGAAAACGACTAAATATCAAGGACTCATTGGGCGAATCGCTCTGGAACTGAAATCGGAACGCTCACTGACATTTGCCCTCTCTGAAAGTCTGATAAACGCCAGAAAAATGACTAAGTCCAAAAAAAATTTTTTTCAATTTTACCCCCGTGGGATATATATTCTACCCACACACATTTGGACCTCTCCTGGGGTACCCTCACACACATTATTCCCTCATTTAGTGTATATTTTCACAAAAAAGTGAAATTTTCAAAAATCCAAAATATTGGCTGAAAACGACTAAATATCAAGGACTCATTGGGCGAATCGCTCTGGAACTGAAATCGGAACGCTCACTGACATTTGCCCTCTCTGAAAGTCTGATAAACGCCAGAAAAATGACTAAGTCCAAAAAAAATTTTTTTCAATTTTACCCCCGTGGGATATATATTCTACACACACACATTTGGAATTCTCCTGGTGTACCCTCACACATATTATTCCCTCATTTAGTGGATATTTTCACAAAAAAGTTAAATTTTCAAAAATCCAAAATATTGGCTGAAAACGACTAAATATCAAGGACTCATTGGGCGAATCGCTCTGGAACTGAAATCGGAACGCTCACTGACATTTGCCCTCTCTGAAAGTCTGATAAACGCCAGAAAAATGACTAAGTCCAAAAAAATTTTTTTTCAATTTTACCCCCGTGGGATATATATTCTACCCACACACATTTGGACCTCTCCTGGGGTACCCTCACACATATTATTCCCTCATTTGGTGTATATTTTCAGAAAAAAGTGAAATTTACAAAAATCCAGAAAATTGGCTGAAAACGACTAAATATCAAGGACTCATTGGGCGAATCGCTCTGGAACTGAAATCGGAACGCTCACTGACATTTGCCCTATCTGAAAGTCTCTTAAACGCCAGAAAAAGGACTAAGTCCAAAAAATTTTTTTTTCAATTTTACCCCTTGAGATATATATTCTACCCACACACATTTGGAACTCTCCTGGGGTACCCTCACACATATTATTCCCTCATTTAGTGGATATTTTCACAAAAAAGTGAAATTTTCAAAAATCCAGAATATTGTCTGAAAACGACGAAATATCAAGGACTCATTGGGCGAATTGCTCTGGAACTGAAATCGTAATGCTCACTGACATTTCCCCTATCTGAAAGTCTGATAAACGCTGGAAAAATGACTAAGTCCAAAAAAAAAAAATTTTTCAACTTTTTTCAATTTTACCCCCGTGGGATATATATTCTACCCACACACATTTGGAACTCTCCTGGGGTACCCTCACACATATTATTCCCTCATTTAGTGGATATTTTCACAAAAAAGTGAAATTTTCAAAAATCCAAAATTTGGCTGAAAATGACTAAATATCAAGGACTCATTGGGCGAATCGCTCTGGAACTGAAATCGGAACGCTCACTGACATTTGCCCACTCTGAAAGTCTGATAAACGCCAGAAAAATGACTAAGTCCAAAAAAATTTTTTTTCAATTTTACCCCCGTGGGATATATATTCTACCCACACACATTTGGACCTCTCCTGGGGTACCCTCACACATATTATTCCCTCATTTAGTGTATATTTTCACAAAAAAGTGAAATTTACAAAAATCCAGAAAACTGGCTGAAAACGACTAAATATCAAGGACTCATTGGGCGAATCGCTCTGGAACTGAAATCGGAACGCTCACTGACATTTGCCCTATCTGAAAGTCTGATAAACGCCAGAAAAAGGACTAAGTCCAAAAAATTTTTTTTTCAATTTTACCCCCTTGAGATATATATTCTACCCACACACATTTGGAACTCTCCTGGGGTACCCTCACACATATTATTCCCTCATTTAGTGGATATTTTCACAAAAAAGTGAAATTTTCAAAAATCCAGAATATTGTCTGAAAACGACTAAATGTCAAGGACTCATTGGGCGAATCGTTCTGGAACTGAAATCGGAACGCTCACTGACATTTGCCCTCTCTGAAAGTCTGATAAACGCCAGAAAAATGACTAAGTCCAAAAAAATTTTTTTTCAATTTTACCCCTGTGGGATATATATTCTACACACACACATTTGGAATTCTCCTGGTGTACACTCATTTAGTGGATATTTTCACAAAAAAGTGAAATTTTCAAAAATCCAAAATATTGGCTGAAAACGACTAAATATAAAGGACTCATTGGGCGAATCGCTCTGGAACTGAAATCGGAACGCTCACTGACATTTGGCCTATCTGAAAGTCTGATAAACGCCAGAAAAATGACTAAGTCCAAAAAATTTTTTTTTCAATTTTACCCCCGTGAGATATATATTCTACACACACACATTTGGAATTCTCCTGGGGTACCCTCACACATATTATTCCCTCATTTAGTGTATATTTTCACAAAAAAGTGAAATTTTCAAAAATCCAAAATATTGGCTGAAAATGCCTAAATATCAAGGACTCCATGGGCAAATCGCTCTGGAACTGAAATCGGAATGCTCACTGACATTTGCCCTATCTGAAAGTCTGATAAACGCCGGAAAAATGACTAAGTCCAAAAAAAAAATTTTTTTCAACTTTTTTCAATTTTCCCCCCGTGGGATATATATTCTACACACACACATTTGGAATTCTCCTGGGGTACCCTCACACATATTATTCCCTCATTTAGTGGATATTTTCACAAAAAAGTGAAATTTTCAAAAATCCAAAATATTGGCTGAAAATGACTAAATATCAAGGACTCATTGGGCGAATCGCTCTGGAACTGAAATCGGAACGCTCACTGACATTTGCCCTCTCTGAAAGTCTGATAAACACCAGAAAAATGAATAAGTCCAAAAAAAAAAAATGTTTCAACTTTTTTCAATTTTACCCCCGTGGGATATATATTCTACACACACACATTTGGAACTCTCCTGGGGTACCCTCACACATATTATTCCCTCATTTAGTGGATATTTTCACAAAAAAGTGAAATTTTCAAAAATCCAAAATATTGGCTGAAAACGACTAAATATCAAGGACTCATTGGGCGAATCGCTCTGGAACTGAAATCGGAACGCTCACTGACATTTGCCCTCTCTGAAAGTCTGATAAACGCCAGAAAAATGACTAAGTCCAAAAAAAATTTTTTTCAATTTTACCCCCGTGGGATATATATTCTACCCACACACATTTGGACCTCTCCTGGGGTACCCTCACACACATTATTCCCTCATTTAGTGTATATTTTCACAAAAAAGTGAAATTTTCAAAAATCCAAAATATTGGCTGAAAACGACTAAATATCAAGGACTCATTGGGCGAATCGCTCTGGAACTGAAATCGGAACGCTCACTGACATTTGCCCTCTCTGAAAGTCTGATAAACGCCAGAAAAATGACTAAGTCCAAAAAAAATTTTTTTCAATTTTACCCCCGTGGGATATATATTCTACACACACACATTTGGAATTCTCCTGGTGTACCCTCACACATATTATTCCCTCATTTAGTGGATATTTTCACAAAAAAGTTAAATTTTCAAAAATCCAAAATATTGGCTGAAAACGACTAAATATCAAGGACTCATTGGGCAAATCGCTCTGGAACTGAAATCGGAACGCTCACTGACATTTGCCCTATCTGAAAGTCTCTTAAACGCCAGAAAAAGGACTAAGTCCAAAAAATTTTTTTTTCAATTTTACCCCCTTGAGATATATATTCTACCCACACACATTTGGAACTCTCCTGGGGTACCCTCACACATATTATTCCCTCATTTAGTGGATATTTTCACAAAAAAGTGAAATTTTCAAAAATCCAGAATATTGTCTGAAAACGACTAAATATCAAGGACTCATTGGGCGAATTGCTCTGGAACTGAAATCGTAATGCTCACTGACATTTCCCCTATCTGAAAGTCTGATAAACGCTGGAAAAATGACTAAGTCCAAAAAAAAAAAATTTTTCAACTTTTTTCAATTTTACCCCCGTGGGATATATATTCTACCCACACACATTTGGAACTCTCCTGGGGTACCCTCACACATATTATTCCCTCATTTAGTGGATATTTTCACAAAAAAGAGAAATTTTCAAAAATCCAAATATTGGCTGAAAACGCCTAAATATCAAGGACTCATTGGGCGAATCGCTCTGGAACTGAAATCGGAACGCTCACTGACATTTGGCCTATCTGAAAGTCTGATAAACGCCAGAAAAATGACTAAGTCCAAAAAATTTTTTTTTCAATTTTATCCCCGTGAGATATATATTCTACCCACACACATTTGGAACTCTCCTGGGGTACCCTCACACATATTATTCCCTCATTTAGTGGATATTTTCACAAAAAAGTGAAATTTTCAAAAATCCAAAATATTGGCTGAAAACGACTAAATATCAAGGACTCATTGGGCGAATCGCTCTGGAACTGAAATCGGAACGCTCACTGACATTTGCCCTATCTGAAAGTCTGATAAACGCCGGAAAAATGACTAAGTCCAAAAAAAAAAATTTTTTTCAACTTTTTTCAATTTTACCCCCGTGGGATATATATTCTACACACACACATTTGGAATTCTCCTGGGGTACCCTCACACATATTATTCCCTCATTTAGTGGATATTTTCACAAAAAAGTGAAATTTTCAAAAATCCAAAATATTGGCTGAAAACGACTAAATATCAAGGACTCATTGGGCGAATCGCTCTGGAACTGAAATCGGAACGCTCACTGACATTTGCCCTCTCTGAAAGTCTGATAAACGCCAGAAAAATGAATAAGTCCAAAAAAAAAAAATGTTTCAACTTTTTTCAATTTTACCCCCGTGGGATATATATTCTACACACACACATTTGGAACTCTCCTGGGGTACCCTCACACATATTATTCCCTCATTTAGTGGATATTTTCACAAAAAAGTGAAATTTTCAAAAATCCAAAATATTGGCTGAAAATGACTAAATATCAAGGACTCATTGGGCGAATCGCTCTGGAACTGAAATCGGAACGCTCACTGACATTTCCACTATCTGAAAGTATGATAAACGCTGGAAAAATGACTAAGTCCCAAAAAAATTTTTTTCAACTTTTTTCAATTTTACCCCCGTGAGATATATATTCTACCCACACACATTTGGAATTCTCCTGGGGTACCCTCACACATATTATTCACTCATTTAGTGGATATTTTCACAAAAAAGTGAAATTTTCAAAAATCCAAAATATTGGCTGAAAACGACTAAATATCAAGGACTCATTGGGCGAATCGCTCTGGAACTGAAATCGGAACGCTCACTGACATTTGCCCTCTCTGAAAGTCTGATAAACGCCAGAAAAATGACTAAGTCCAAAAAATTTTTTTTTCAATTTTACCCTCGTGGGATATATATTCTACCCACACACATTTGGAATTCTCCTGGGGTACCCTCACACATATTATACACTCATTTAGTGGATATTTTCACAAAAAAGAGAAATTTTCAAAAATCCAGAAAATTGGCTGAAAAAGACTAAATATCAAGGACTCATTGCGCGAATCGCTCTGGAACTGAAATCGGAACGCTCACTGACATTTGGCCTATCTGAAAGTCTGATAAACGCCGGAAAAATGACTAAGTCCAAAAAAAAATTTTTTTTCAACTTTTGTCAATTTTACCCCCGTGGGATATATATTCTACACACACACATTTGGAATTCTCCTGGGGTACCCTCACACATATTATTCCCTCATTTAGTGGATATTTTCACAAAAAAGTGAAATTTTCAAAAATCCAGAATATTGTCTGAAAACGACTAAATATCAAGGACTCATTCGGCGAATTGCTCTGGAACTGAAATCGTAATGCTCACTGACATTTCCCCTATCTGAAAGTCTGATAAACGCTGGAAAAATGACTAAGTCCAAAAAAAAAAAATTTTACAACTTTTTTCAATTTTACCCCCGTGGGATATATATTCTACCCACACACATTTGGAACTCTCCTGGGGTACCCTCACACATATTATTCCCTCATTTAGTGGATATTTTCACAAAAAAGAGAAATTTTCAAAAATCCAAATATTGGCTGAAAACGCCTAAATAACAAGGACTCATTGGGCGAATCGCTCTGGAACTGAAATCGGAACGCTCACTGACATTTGGCCTATCTGAAAGTCTGATAAACGCCAGAAAAATGACTAAGTCCAAAAAATTTTTTTTTCAATTTTACCCCCGTGAGATATATATTCTACCCACACACATTTGGAACTCTCCTGGGGTACCCTCACACATATTATTCCCTCATTTAGTGGATATTTTCACAAAAAAGTGAAATTTTCAAAAATCCAGAATATTGGCTGAAAACGACTAAATAACAAGGACTCATTGGGCGAATCGCTCTGGAACTGAAATTGGAACGCTCACTGACATTTCCACTATCTGAAAGTCTGATAAACGCAGGAAAAATGACTAAGTCCAAAAAATTTTTTTTTCAATTTTACCCTCGTGGGATATATATTCTACCCACACACATTTGGAATTCTCCTGGTGTACCCTCACACATATTATTCCCTCATTTAGTGGATATTTTCACAAAAAAGTTAAATTTTCAAAAATCCAAAATATTGGCTGAAAACGACTAAATATCAAGGACTCATTGGGCGAATCGCTCTGGAACTGAAATCGGAACGCTCACTGACATTTGCCCTCTCTGAAAGTCTGATAAACGCCAGAAAAATGACTAAGTCCAAAAAAATTTTTTTTCAATTTTACCCCCGTGGGATATATATTCTACCCACACACATTTGGACCTCTCCTGGGGTACCCTCACACATATTATTCCCTCATTTGGTGTATATTTTCAGAAAAAAGTGAAATTTACAAAAATCCAGAAAATTGGCTGAAAACGACTAAATATCAAGGACTCATTGGGCGAATCGCTCTGGAACTGAAATCGGAACGCTCACTGACATTTGCCCTATCTGAAAGTCTCTTAAACGCCAGAAAAAGGACTAAGTCCAAAAAAATTTTTTTTCAATTTTACCCCCTTGAGATATATATTCTACCCACACACATTTGGAACTCTCCTGGGGTACCCTCACACATATTATTCCCTCATTTAGTGGATATTTTCACAAAAAAGTGAAATTTTCAAAAATCCAGAATATTGTCTGAAAACGACTAAATATCAAGGACTCATTGGGCGAATTGCTCTGGAACTGAAATCGTAATGCTCACTGACATTTCCCCTATCTGAAAATCTGATAAACGCTGGAAAAATGACTAAGTCCAAAAAAAAAAATTTTTTTCAACTTTTTTCAATTTTACCCCCGTGGGATATATATTCTACACACACACATTTGGAATTCTCCTGGGGTACCCTCACACATATTATTCCCTCATTTAGTGGATATTTTCACAAAAAAGTGAAATTTTCAAAAATCCAAAATATTGGCTGAAAACGACTAAATATCAAGGACTCATTGGGCGAATCGCTCTGGAACTGAAATCGGAACGCTCACTGACATTTGCCCTCTCTGAAAGTCTGATAAACGCCAGAAAAATGAATAAGTCCAAAAAAAAAAAATGTTTCAACTTTTTTCAATTTTACCCCCGTGGGATATATATTCTACACACACACATTTGGTACTCTCCTGGGGTACCCTCACACATATTATTCACTCATTTAGTGGATATTTTCACAAAAAAGTGAAATTTTCAAAAATCCAAAATATTGGCTGAAAATGACTAAATATCAAGGACTCATTGGGCGAATCGCTCTGGAACTGAAATCGGAACGCTCACTGACATTTCCACTATCTGAAAGTATGATAAACGCTGGAAAAATGACTAAGACCCAAAAAAATTTTTTTCAACTTTTTTCAATTTTACCCCCGTGAGATATATATTCTACCCACACACATTTGGAACTCTCCTGGGGTACCCTCACACATATTATTCCCTCATTTAGTGGATATTTTCACAAAAAAGTGAAATTTTCAAAAATCCAGAATATTGGCTGAAAACGACTAAATAACAAGGACTCATTGGGCGAATCGCTCTGGAACTGAAATTGGAACGCTCACTGACATTTCCACTATCTGAAAGTCTGATAAACGCAGGAAAAATGACTAAGTCCAAAAAATTTTTTTTTCAATTTTACCCTCGTGGGATATATATTCTACCCACACACATTTGGAATTCTCCTGGGGTACCCTCACACATATTATACACTCATTTAGTGGATATTTTCACAAAAAAGAGAAATTTTCAAAAATCCAGAAAATTGGCTGAAAAAGACTAAATATCAAGGACTCATTGTGCGAATCGCTCTGGAACTGAAATCGGAACGCTCACTGACATTTGGCCTATCTGAAAGTCTGATAAACGCCGGAAAAATGACTAAGTCCCAAAAAAAATTTTTTTTCAACTTTTTTCAATTTTACCCCCGTGGGATATATATTCTACCCACACACATTTGGAATTCTCCTGGGGTACCCTCACACATATTATTCACTCATTTAGTGGATATTTTCACAAAAAAGTGAAATTTTCAAAAATCCAGAATATTGGCTGAAAACGACTAAATAACAAGGACTCATTGGGCGAATCGCTCTGGAACTGAAATTGGAACGCTCACTGACATTTCCACTATCTGAAAGTCTGATAAACGCAGGAAAAATGACTAAGTCCAAAAAATTTTTTTTTCAATTTTACCCTCGTGGGATATATATTCTACCCACACACATTTGGAATTCTCCTGGGGTACCCTCACACATATTATACACTCATTTAGTGGATATTTTCACAAAAAAGAGAAATTTTCAAAAATCCAGAAAATTGGCTGAAAAAGACTAAATATCAAGGACTCATTGTGCGAATCGCTCTGGAACTGAAATCGGAACGCTCACTGACATTTGGCCTATCTGAAAGTCTGATAAACGCTGGAAAAATGACTAAGTCCAAAAAAAAATTTTTTTTCAACTTTTTTCAATTTTACCCCCGTGGGATATATATTCTACCCACACACATTTGGAATTCTCCTGGGGTACCCTCACACATATTATTCACTCATTTAGTGGATATTTTCACAAAAAAGTGAAATTTTCAAAAATCCAAAATATTGGCTGAAAACGACTAAATATCAAGGACTCATTGGGCGAATCGCTCTGGAACTGAAATCGGAACGCTCACTGACATTTGGCCTATCTGAAAGTCTGATAAACGCCAGAAAAATGACTAAGTCCAAAAAATTTTTTTTTCAATTTTACCCCCGTGAGATATATATTCTACCCACACACATTTGGAACTCTCCTGGGGTACCCTCACACATATTATTCCCTCATTTAGTGGATATTTTCACAAAAAAGTGAAATTTTCAAAAATCCAGAATATTGGCTGAAAACGACTAAATAACAAGGACTCATTGGGCGAATCGCTCTGGAACTGAAATCGGAACGCTCACTGACATTTGCCCTCTCTGAAAGTCTGATAAACGCCAGAAAAATGACTAAGTCCAAAAAAATTTTTTTTCAATTTTACCCCCGTGGGATATATATTCTACCCACACACATTTGGACCTCTCCTGGGGTACCCTCACACATATTATTCCCTCATTTGGTGTATATTTTCAGAAAAAAGTGAAATTTACAAAAATCCAGAAAATTGGCTGAAAACGACTAAATATCAAGGACTCATTGGGCGAATCGCTCTGGAACTGAAATCGGAACGCTCACTGACATTTGCCCTATCTGAAAGTCTCTTAAACGCCAGAAAAAGGACTAAGTCCAAAAAATTTTTTTTTCAATTTTACCCCCTTGAGATATATATTCTACCCACACACATTTGGAACTCTCCTGGGGTACCCTCACACATATTATTCCCTCATTTAGTGGATATTTTCACAAAAAAGTGAAATTTTCAAAAATCCAGAATATTGTCTGAAAACGACTAAATATCAAGGACTCATTGGGCGAATTGCTCTGGAACTGAAATCGTAATGCTCACTGACATTTCCCCTATCTGAAAGTCTGATAAACGCTGGAAAAATGACTAAGTCCAAAAAAAAAAAATTTTTCAACTTTTTTCAATTTTACCCCCGTGGGATATATATTCTACCCACACACATTTGGAACTCTCCTGGGGTACCCTCACACATATTATTCCCTCATTTAGTGGATATTTTCACAAAAAAGAGAAATTTTCAAAAATCCAAATATTGGCTGAAAACGCCTAAATATCAAAGACTCATTGGGCGAATCGCTCTGGAACTGAAATCGGAACGCTCACTGACATTTGGCCTATCTGAAAGTCTGATAAACGCCAGAAAAATGACTAAGTCCAAAAAATTTTTTTTTCAATTTTACCCCCGTGAGATATATATTCTACCCACACACATTTGGAACTCTCCTGGGGTACCCTCACACATATTATTCCCTCATTTAGTGGATATTTTCACAAAAAAGTGAAATTTTCAAAAATCCAAAATATTGGCTGAAAACGACTAAATATCAAGGACTCATTGGGCGAATCGCTCTGGAACTGAAATCGGAACGCTCACTGACATTTGCCCTATCTGAAAGTCTGATAAACGCCGGAAAAATGACTAAGTCCAAAAAAAAAAATTTTTTTCAACTTTTTTCAATTTTACCCCCGTGGGATATATATTCTACACACACACATTTGGAATTCTCCTGGGGTACCCTCACACATATTATTCCCTCATTTAGTGGATATTTTCACAAAAAAGTGAAATTTTCAAAAATCCAAAATATTACCTGAAAACGACTAAATATTAAGGACTCATTGGGCGAATCGCTCTGGAACTGAAATCGGAACGCTCACTGACATTTGCCCTCTCTGAAAGTCTGATAAACGCCAGAAAAATGAATAAGTCCAAAAAAAAAAAATGTTTCAACTTTTTTCAATTTTACCCCCGTGGGATATATATTCTACACACACACATTTGGAACTCTCCTGGGGTACCCTCACACATATTATTCCCTCATTTAGTGGATATTTTCACAAAAAAGTGAAATTTTCAAAAATCCAAAATATTGGCTGAAAATGACTAAATATCAAGGACTCATTGGGCGAATCGCTCTGGAACTGAAATCGGAACGCTCACTGACATTTCCACTATCTGAAAGTATGATAAACGCTGGAAAAATGACTAAGTCCCAAAAAAAATTTTTTCAACTTTTTTCAATTTTACCCCCGTGAGATATATATTCTACCCACACACATTTGGAATTCTCCTGGGGTACCCTCACACATATTATTCACTCATTTAGTGGATATTTTCACAAAAAAGTGAAATTTTCAAAAATCCAAAATATTGGCTGAAAACGACTAAATATCAAGGACTCATTGGGCGAATCGCTCTGGAACTGAAATCGGAACGCTCACTGACATTTGCCCTCTCTGAAAGTCTGATAAACGCCAGAAAAATGACTAAGTCCAAAAAATTTTTTTTTCAATTTTACCCTCGTGGGATATATATTCTACCCACACACATTTGGAATTCTCCTGGGGTACCCTCACACATATTATACACTCATTTAGTGGATATTTTCACAAAAAAGAGAAATTTTCAAAAATCCAGAAAATTGGCTGAAAAAGACTAAATATCAAGGACTCATTGTGCGAATCGCTCTGGAACTGAAATCGGAACGCTCACTGACATTTGGCCTATCTGAAAGTCTGATAAACGCCGTAAAAATGACTAAGTCCAAAAAAAAATTTTTTTTCAACTTTTTTCAATTTTACCCCCGTGGGATATATATTCTACACACACACATTTGGAATTCTCCTGGGGAACCCTCACACATATTATTCCCTCATTTAGTGGATATTTTCACAAAAAAGTGAAATTTTCAAAAATCCAGAATATTGTCTGAAAACGACTAAATATCAAGGACTCATTGGGCGAATTGCTCTGGAACTGAAATCGTAATGCTCACTGACATTTCCCCTATCTGAAAGTCTGATAAACGCTGGAAAAATGACTAAGTCCAAAAAAAAAAAAATTTTCAACTTTTTTCAATTTTACCCCCGTGGGATATATATTCTACCCACACACATTTGGAACTCTCCTGGGGTACCCTCACACATATTATTCCCTCATTTAGTGGATATTTTCACAAAAAAGAGAAATTTTCAAAAATCCAAATATTGGCTGAAAACGCCTAAATAACAAGGACTCATTGGGCGAATCGCTCTGGAACTGAAATCGGAACGCTCACTGACATTTGGCCTATCTGAAAGTCTGATAAACGCCAGAAAAATGACTAAGTCCAAAAAATTTTTTTTTCAATTTTACCCCCGTGAGATATATATTCTACCCACACACATTTGGAACTCTCCTGGGGTACCCTCACACATATTATTCCATCATTTAGTGGATATTTTCACAAAAAAGTGAAATTTTCAAAAATCCAGAATATTGGCTGAAAACGACTAAATAACAAGGACTCTTTGGGCGAATCGCTCTGGAACTGAAATTGGAACGCTCACTGACATTTCCACTATCTGAAAGTCTGATAAACGCTGGAAAAATGACTAAGTCCCCAAAAAATTTTTTTAAACTTTTTTCAATTTTACCCCCGTGAGATATATATTCTACCCACACACATTTGGAACTCTCCTGGGGTACCCTCACACATATTATTCCCTCATTTAGTGGATATTTTCACAAAAAAGTGAAATTTTCAAAAATCCAAAATATTGTCTGAAAACGACTAAATATCAAGGACTCATTGGGCGAATCGCTCTGGAACTGAAATCGTAATGCTCACTGACATTTGCCCTATCTGAAAGTCTGATAAACGCCGGAAAAATGACTAAGTCCAAAAAAAAATTTTTTTTCAACTTTTTTCAATTTTACCCCCGTGGGATATATATTCTACACACACACATTTGGAATTCTCCTGGGGTACCCTCACACATATTATTCCCTCATTTAGTGGATATTTTCACAAAAAAGTGAAATTTTCAAAAATCCAGAATATTGTCTGAAAACGACTAAATATCAAGGACTCATTGGGCGAATTGCTCTGGAACTGAAATCGTAATGCTCACTGACATTTCCCCTATCTGAAAGTCTGATAAACGCTGGAAAAATGACTAAGTCCAAAAAAAAAAAAATTTTCAACTTTTTTCAATTTTACCCCCGTGGGATATATATTCTACCCACACACATTTGGAACTCTCCTGGGGTACCCTCACACATATTATTCCCTCATTTAGTGGATATTTTCACAAAAAAGAGAAATTTTCAAAAATCCAAATATTGGCTGAAAACGCCTAAATAACAAGGACTCATTGGGCGAATCGCTCTGGAACTGAAATCGGAACGCTCACTGACATTTGGCCTATCTGAAAGTCTGATAAACGCCAGAAAAATGACTAAGTCCAAAAAATTTTTTTTTCAATTTTACCCCCGTGAGATATATATTCTACCCACACACATTTGGAACTCTCCTGGGGTACCCTCACACATATTATTCCATCATTTAGTGGATATTTTCACAAAAAAGTGAAATTTTCAAAAATCCAGAATATTGGCTGAAAACGACTAAATAACAAGGACTCATTGGGCGAATCGCTCTGGAACTGAAATTGGAACGCTCACTGACATTTCCACTATCTGAAAGTCTGATAAACGCTGGAAAAATGACTAAGTCCCAAAAAAATTTTTTTAAACTTTTTTCAATTTTACCCCCGTGAGATATATATTCTACCCACACACATTTGGAACTCTCCTGGGGTACCCTCACACATATTATTCCCTCATTTAGTGGATATTTTCACAAAAAAGTGAAATTTTCAAAAATCCAAAATATTGTCTGAAAACGACTAAATATCAAGGACTCATTGGGCGAATCGCTCTGGAGCTGAAATCGTAATGCTCACTGACATTTGCCCTATCTGAAAGTCTGATAAACGCTGGAAAAATGACTAAGTCCAAAAAATTTTTTTTTCAATTTTACCCCCGTGGGATATATATTCTACACACACACATTTGGAATTCTCCTGGTGCACCCTCATTTAGTGGATATTTTCACAAAAAAGTGAAATTTTGAAAAATCCAAAATATTGGCTGAAAACGACTAAATATCAAGGACTCATTGGGCGAATCGCTCTGGAACTGAAATCGGAACACTCACTGACATTTCCCTGTCTGAAAGTCTGATAAACGCCAGAAAAATGACTAAGTCCAAAAAAATTTTTTTTCAATTTTACCCCCGTGGGATATATATTCTACCCACACACATTTGGACCTCTCCTGGGGTACCCTCACACATATTATTCCCTCATTTAGTGTATATTTTCACAAAAAAGTGAAATTTACAAAAATCCAGAAAATTGGCTGAAAACGACTAAATATCAAGGACTCATTGGGCGAATCGCTCTGGAACTGAAATCGGAACGCTCACTGACATTTGCCCTATCTGAAAGTCTGATAAACGCCGGAAAAATGACTAAGTCCAAATAATAAATTTTTTCAACTTTTTTCAATTTTACCCCCGTGGGATATATATTCTACCCACACACATTTGGAACTCTCCTGGGGCACCCTCACACATATTATTCCCTCATTTAGTGGGTATTTTCACAAAAAAAGTGAAATTTTGAAAAATCCAAAATATTGGCTGAAAACGACTAAATATCAAGGACTCATTGGGCGAATCGCTCTGGAACTGAAATCGGAACACTCACTGACATTTCCCTGTCTGAAAGTCTGATAAACGCCAGAAAAATGACTAAGTCCAAAAAAATTTTTTTTCAATTTTACCCCCGTGGGATATATATTCTACCCACACACATTTGGACCTCTCCTGGGGTACCCTCACACATATTATTCCCTCATTTAGTGTATATTTTCACAAAAAAGTGAAATTTACAAAAATCCAGAAAATTGGCTGAAAACGACTAAATATCAAGGACTCATTGGGCGAATCAGTCTGGAACTGAAATCGGAACGCTCACTGACATTTGCCCTATCTGAAAGTCTGATAAACGCCGGAAAAATGACTAAGTCCAAAAAATAAATTTTTTCAACTTTTTTCAATTTTACCCCCGTGGGATATATATTCTACCCACACACATTTGGAATTCTCCTGGGGTACCCTCACACATATTATTCCCTCATTTAGTGGATATTTTCACAAAAAAGTGAAATTTTCAAAAATCCAAAATATTGGCTGAAAACGCCAAGGACTCATTGGGCGAATCGCTCTGGAACTGAAATCGGAACGCTCACTGACATTTGCCCTATCTGAAAGTCTGATAAACGCCGGAAAAATGACTAAGTCCAAAAAAAAAATTTTTCAACTTTTTTCAATTTTACCCCCGTGGGATATATATTCTACACACACACATTTGGAACTCTCCTGGGGTACCCTCACACATATTATTCCCTCGTTTAGTGGATATTTTCACAAAAAAGTGAAATTTTCAAAAATCCAAAATATTGGCTGAAAACGACTAAATATCAATGACTCATTGGGCAAATCGCTCTGGAACTGAAATCGGAACGCTCACTGACATTTGCCCTATCTGAAAGTCTGATAAACGCCAGAAAAATGACTAAGTCCAAAAAAATTTTTTTTCAATTTTACCCCCGTGGGATATATATTCTACCCACACACATTTGGAACTCTCCTGGGGTACCCTCACACATATTATCCCCTCATTTAGTGGATATTTTCACAAAAAAGTGAAATTTTCAAAAATCCAGAAAATTGTCTGAAAACGACTAAATATCAAGGACTCATTGGGCGAATCGCTCTGGAACTGAAATCATAATGCTCACTGACATTTTTCCTATCTGAAAGTCTGATAAACGATGGAAAAATGACTAAGTCCCAAAAAATTTTTTTTCAATTTTACCCCCGTGGGATATATATTCTACCCACACACATTTGGACCTCTCCTGGGGTACCCTCACACATATTATTCCCTCATTTATTGTATATTTTCACAAAAAAGTGAAATTTACAAAAATCCAGAAAATTGGCTGAAAACGACTAAATATCAAGGACTCATTGGGCAAATCGCTCTGGAACTGAAATCGGAACGCTCACTGACATTTGCCCTATCTGAAAGTCTGATAAACGACAGAAAAAGTACTAAGTCCAAAACATTTTTTTTTAAATTTTACCCCCGTGAGATATATATTCTACCCACACACATTTGGAACTCTCCTGGGGTACGTTCACACATATTATTCCCTCATTTAGTGGATATTTTCACAAAAAAGAGAAATTTTCAAAAATCCAAATATTGGCTGAAAACGCCTAAATATCAAGGACTCATTGGGCGAATCGCTCTGGAACTGAAATCGGAACGCTCACTGACATTTGCCCTATCTGAAAGTCTGATAAACGCCGGAAAAATGACTAAGTCCAAAAAAAAAAAATTTTTCAACTTTTTTCAATTTTACCCCCGTGGGATATATATTCTACACACACACATTTGGAACTCTCCTGGGGTACCCTCACACATATTATTCCCTCATTTAGTGGATATTTTCACAAAAAAGTGAAATTTTCAAAAATCCAAAATATTGGCTGAAAACGACTAAATATCAAGGACTCATTGTGCGAATCGCTCTGGAACTGAAATCGGAACACTCACTGACATTTGCCCTCTCTGAAAGTCTGATAAACGCCAGAAAAATGACTAAGTCCAAAAAAAATTTTTTTCAATTTTACCCCCATGGGATATATATTCTACCCACACACATTTGGAACTCTTCTGGGGTACCCTCACACATATTATCCCCTCATTTAGTGGATATTTTCACAAAAAAGTGAAATTTTCAAAAATTCAGAAAATTGTCTGAAAACGACTAAATATCAAGGACTCATTGGGCGAATCGCTCTGGAACTGAAATCATAATGCTCACTGACATTTTTCCTATCTGAAAGTCTGATAAACGATGGAAAAATGCCTAAGTCCAAAAAAAAAAATTTTTCAACTTTTTTCAATTTTACCCCCGTGGGATATATATTCTACACACACACATTTGGAATTCTCCTGGGGTACCCTCACACATATTATTCCCTCATTTTGTGGATATTTTCACAAAAAAGTGAAATTTTCAAAAATCCAAAATATTGGCTGAAAACGACTAAATATCAAGGACTCATTGGTCGAATCACTCTGGAACTGAAATCGGAACGCTCACTCACATTTACCCTATCTGAAAGTCTGATAAACGACAGAAAATGACTAAGTCCAAAAAAAATTTTTTTCAACTTTTTTCAATTTTACCCCCTTGGGATATATATTCTACCCACACACATTTGGAACTCTCCTGGGGTACCCTCACACATATTATCCCCTCATTTAGTGGATATTTTCACAAAAAAGTGAAATTTTCAAAAATCCAGAAAATTGAAAACGACTAAATATCAAGGACTCATTGGGCGAATCGCTCTGGAACTGAAATCATAATGCTCACTGACATTTCCCCTATCTGAAAGTCTGATAAACGATGGAAAAATGACTAAGTCCAAAAAAAAAATGTTTCACCTTTTTTTCAATTTTGCCCCCGTGGGATATGTATTCTACCCACACACATTTGGAACTCTCCTGGGGTACCCTCACACATATTATTCCCTCATTTAGTGGATATTTTCACAAAAAAGAGAAATTTTCAAAAATCCAAAATATTGGCTGAAAACGACTAAATATCAAGGACTCATTGGGCGGATCGCTCTGGAACTGAAATCGGAACGCTCACAGACATTTGCCCTATCTGAAAGTCTGATAAACGCCGGAAAAATGACTAAGTCCAAAAAAAAATTTTCTTAAACTTTTTTCAATTTTACCCCCGTGGGATATATATTCTACCCACACACATTTGGAACTCTCCTGGGGCAACCTCACACATATTATTCTCTCATTTAGTGGATATTTTCACAAAAAAGTGAAATTTTCAAAAATCCAGAAAATTGGCTGAAAGCAACTTAATATCAAGGACTCATTGGGCGAATCGCTCTGGAACTGAAATCGGAACGCTCACTGACATTTGCCCTCTCTGAAAGTCTGATAAACGCCAGAAAAATGACTAAGTCCAAAAAATTTTTTTTTCAATTTTACCCCCTTGAGATATATATTCTACCCACACACATTTGGAACTCTCCTGGGGTACCCTCACACATATTATTCCCTCATTTAGTGGATAATTTCACAAAAAAGTGAAATTTTCAAAAATCCAGAATATTGTCTGAAAACGACTAAATATCAAGGACTCATTGGGCAAATTGCTCTGGAACTGAAATCGTAATGCTCACTGACATTTCCCCTATCTGAAAGTCTGATAAACGCTGGAAAAATGACTAAGTCCAAAAAAAAAAATTTTTTTCAACTTTTTTCAATTTTACCCCCGTGGGATATATATTCTACACACACACATTTGGAATTCTCCTGGGGTACCCTCACACATATTATTCCCTCATTTAGTGGATATTTTCACAAAAAAGTGAAATTTTCAAAAATCCAAAATATTGGCTGAAAACGACTAAATATCAAGGACTCATTGGGCGAATCGCTCTGGAACTGAAATCGGAATGCTCACTGACATTTGCCCTCTCTGAAAGTCTGATAAACGCCAGAAAAATGAATAAGTCCAAAAAAAAAAAATGTTTCAACTTTTTTCAATTTTACCCCCGTGGGATATATATTCTACACACACACATTTGGTACTCTCCTGGGGTACCCTCACACATATATTTCCCTCATTTAGTGGATATTTTCACAAAAAAGTGAAATTTTCAAAAATCCAAAATATTGGCTGAAAATGACTAAATATCAAGGACTCATTGGGCGAATCGCTCTGGAACTGAAATCGGAACGCTCACTGACATTTCCACTATCTGAAAGTATGATAAACGCTGGAAAAATGACTAAGACCCAAAAAAATTTTTTTCAACTTTTTTCAATTTTACCCCCGTGAGATATATATTCTACCCACACACATTTGGAATTCTCCTGGGGTACCCTCACACATATTATTCACTCATTTAGTGGATATTTTCACAAAAAAGTGAAATTTTCAAAAATCCAAAATATTGGCTGAAAACGACTAAATATCAAGGACTCATTGGGCGAATCGCTCTGGAACTGAAATCGGAACGCTCACTGACATTTGCCCTCTCTGAAAGTCTGATAAACGCCAGAAAAATGACTAAGTCCAAAAAATTTTTTTTTCAATTTTACCCTCGTGGGATATATATTCTACCCACACACATTTGGAACTCTCCTGGGGTACCCTCACACATATTATCCCCTCATTTAGTGGATATTTTCACAAAAAAGTGAAATTTTCAAAAATCCAGAAAATTGTCTGAAAACGACTAAATATCAAGGACTCATTGGGCGAATCGCTCTGGAACTGAAATCATAATGCTCACTGACATTTTTCCTATCTGAAAGTCTGATAAACGATGGAAAAATGACTAAGTCCCAAAAAATTTTTTTTCAATTTTACCCCCGTGGGATATATATTCTACCCACACACATTTGGACCTCTCCTGGGGTACCCTCACACATATTATTCCCTCATTTATTGTATATTTTCACAAAAAAGTGAAATTTACAAAAATCCAGAAAATTGGCTGAAAACGACTAAATATCAAGGACTCATTGGGCAAATCGCTCTGGAACTGAAATCGGAACGCTCACTGACATTTGCCCTATCTGAAAGTCTGATAAACGACAGAAAAAGTACTAAGTCCAAAACATTTTTTTTTAAATTTTACCCCCGTGAGATATATATTCTACCCACACACATTTGGAACTCTCCTGGGGTACGCTCACACATATTATTCCCTCATTTAGTGGATATTTTCACAAAAAAGAGAAATTTTCAAAAATCCAAATATTGGCTGAAAACGCCTAAATATCAAGGACTCATTGGGCGAATCGCTCTGGAACTGAAATCGGAACGCTCACTGAGATTTGCCCTATCTGAAAGTCTGATAAACGCCGGAAAAATGACTAAGTCCAAAAAAAAAAAATTTTTCAACTTTTTTCAATTTTACCCCCGTGGGATATATATTCTACACACACACATTTGGAACTCTCCTGGGGTACCCTCACACATATTATTCCCTCATTTAGTGGATATTTTCACAAAAAAGTGAAATTTTCAAAAATCCAAAATATTGGCTGAAAACGACTAAATATCAAGGACTCATTGTGCGAATCGCTCTGGAACTGAAATCGGAACACTCACTGACATTTGCCCTCTCTGAAAGTCTGATAAACGCCAGAAAAATGACTAAGTCCAAAAAAAATTTTTTTCAATTTTACCCCCGTGGGATATATATTCTACCCACACACATTTGGAACTCTTCTGGGGTACCCTCACACATATTATCCCCTCATTTAGTGGATATTTTCACAAAAAAGTGAAATTTTCAAAAATCCAGAAAATTGTCTGAAAACGACTAAATATCAAGGACTCATTGGGCGAATCGCTCTGGAACTGAAATCATAATGCTCACTGACATTTTTCCTATCTGAAAGTCTGATAAACGATGGAAAAATGCCTAAGTCCAAAAAAAAAAATTTTTCAACTTTTTTCAATTTTACCCCCGTGGGATATATATTCTACACACACACATTTGGAATTCTCCTGGGGTACCCTCACACATATTATTCCCTCATTTTGTGGATATTTTCACAAAAAAGTGAAATTTTCAAAAATCCAAAATATTGGCTGAAAACGACTAAATATCAAGGACTCATTGGTCGAATCACTCTGGAACTGAAATCGGAACGCTCACTCACATTTGCCCTATCTGAAAGTCTGATAAACGACAGAAAATGACTAAGTCCAAAAAAAATTTTTTTCAACTTTTTTCAATTTTACCCCCTTGGGATATATATTCTACCCACACACATTTGGAACTCTCCTGGGGTACCCTCACACATATTATCCCCTCATTTAGTGGATATTTTCACAAAAAAGTGAAATTTTCAAAAATCCAGAAAATTGAAAACGACTAAATATCAAGGACTCATTGGGCGAATCGCTCTGGAACTGAAATCATAATGCTCACTGACATTTCCCCTATCTGAAAGTCTGATAAACGATGGAAAAATGACTAAGTCCAAAAAAAAAATGTTTCAACTTTTTTCAATTTTGCCCCCGTGGGATATGTATTCTACCCACACACATTTGGAACTCTCCTGGGGTACCCTCACACATATTATTCCCTCATTTAGTGGATATTTTCACAAAAAAGAGAAATTTTCAAAAATCCAAAATATTGGCTGAAAACGACTAAATATCAAGGACTCATTGGGCGGATCGCTCTGGAACTGAAATCGGAACGCTCACAGACATTTGCCCTATCTGAAAGTCTGATAAACGCCGGAAAAATGACTAAGTCCAAAAAAAAATTTTCTTAAACTTTTTTCAATTTTACCCCCGTGGGATATATATTCTACCCACACACATTTGGAACTCTCCTGGGGCAACCTCACACATATTATTCTCTCATTTAGTGGATATTTTCACAAAAAAGTGAAATTTTCAAAAATCCAGAAAATTGGCTGAAAGCAACTTAATATCAAGGACTCATTGGGCGAATCGCTCTGGAACTGAAATCGGAACGCTCACTGACATTTGCCCTATCTGAAAGTCTGATAAACGACAGAAAAAGTACTAAGTCCAAAACATTTTTTTTTAAATTATACCCCCGTGAGATATATATTCTACCCACACACATTTGGAACTCTCCTGGGGTACGCTCACACATATTATTCCCTCATTTAGTGGATATTTTCACAAAAAAGAGAAATTTTCAAAAATCCAAATATTGGCTGAAAACGCCTAAATATCAAGGACTCATTGGGCGAATCGCTCTGGAACTGAAATCGGAACGCTCACTGACATTTGCCCTATCTGAAAGTCTGATAAACGCCGGAAAAATGACTAAGTCCAAAAAAAAAAAATTTTTCAACTTTTTTCAATTTTACCCCCGTGGGATATATATTCTACACACACACATTTGGAACTCTCCTGGGGTACCCTCACACATATTATTCCCTCATTTAGTGGATATTTTCACAAAAAAGTGAAATTTTCAAAAATCCAAAATATTGGCTGAAAACGACTAAATATCAAGGACTCATTGTGCGAATCGCTCTGGAACTGAAATCGGAACACTCACTGACATTTGCCCTCTCTGAAAGTCTGATAAACGCCAGAAAAATGACTAAGTCCAAAAAAAATTTTTTTCAATTTTACCCCCGTGGGATATATATTCTACCCACACACATTTGGAACTCTTCTGGGGTACCCTCACACATATTATCCCCTCATTTAGTGGATATTTTCACAAAAAAGTGAAATTTTCAAAAATCCAGAAAATTGTCTGAAAACGACTAAATATCAAGGACTCATTGGGCGAATCGCTCTGGAACTGAAATCATAATGCTCACTGACATTTTTCCTATCTGAAAGTCTGATAAACGATGGAAAAATGCCTAAGTCCAAAAAAAAAAATTTTTCAACTTTTTTCAATTTTACCCCCGTGGGATATATATTCTACACACACACATTTGGAATTCTCCTGGGGTACCCTCACACATATTATTCCCTCATTTTGTGGATATTTTCACAAAAAAGTGAAATTTTCAAAAATCCAAAATATTGGCTGAAAACGACTAAATATCAAGGACTCATTGGTCGAATCACTCTGGAACTGAAATCGGAACGCTCACTCACATTTGCCCTATCTGAAAGTCTGATAAACGACAGAAAATGACTAAGTCCAAAAAAAATTTTTTTCAACTTTTTTCAATTTTACCCCCTTGGGATATATATTCTACCCACACACATTTGGAACTCTCCTGGGGTACCCTCACACATATTATCCCCTCATTTAGTGGATATTTTCACAAAAAAGTGAAATTTTCAAAAATCCAGAAAATTGAAAACAACTAAATATCAAGGACTCATTGGGCGAATCGCTCTGGAACTGAAATCATAATGCTCACTGACATTTCCCCTATCTGAAAGTCTGATAAACGATGGAAAAATGACTAAGTCCAAAAAAAAAATGTTTCAACTTTTTTCAATTTTGCCCCCGTGGGATATGTATTCTACCCACACACATTTGGAACTCTCCTGGGGTACCCTCACACATATTATTCCCTCATTTAGTGGATATTTTCACAAAAAAGAGAAATTTTCAAAAATCCAAAATATTGGCTGAAAACGACTAAATATCAAGGACTCATTGGGCGGATCGCTCTGGAACTGAAATCGGAACGCTCACAGACATTTGCCCTATCTGAAAGTCTGATAAACGCCGGAAAAATGACTAAGTCCAAAAAAAAATTTTCTTAAACTTTTTTCAATTTTACCCCCGTGGGATATATATTCTACCCACACACATTTGGAACTCTCCTGGGGCAACCTCACACATATTATTCTCTCATTTAGTGGATATTTTCACAAAAAAGTGAAATTTTCAAAAATCCAGAAAATTGGCTGAAAGCAACTTAATATCAAGGACTCATTGGGCGAATCGCTCTGGAACTGAAATCGGAACGCTCACTGACATTTGCCCTATCTGAAAGTCTGATAAACGACAGAAAAAGTACTAAGTCCAAAACATTTTTTTTTAAATTTTACCCCCGTGAGATATATATTCTACCCACACACATTTGGAACTCTCCTGGGGTACGCTCACACATATTATTCCCTCATTTAGTGGATATTTTCACAAAAAAGAGAAATTTTCAAAAATCCAAATATTGGCTGAAAACGCCTAAATATCAAGGACTCATTGGGCGAATCGCTCTGGAACTGAAATCGGAACGCTCACTGACATTTGCCCTATCTGAAAGTCTGATAAACGCCGGAAAAATGACTAAGTCCAAAAAAAAAAAATTTTTCAACTTTTTTCAATTTTACCCCCGTGGGATATATATTCTACACACACACATTTGGAACTCTCCTGGGGTACCCTCACACATATTATTCCCTCATTTAGTGGATATTTTCACAAAAAAGTGAAATTTTCAAAAATCCAAAATATTGGCTGAAAACGACTAAATATCAAGGACTCATTGGGCGAATCGCTCTGGAACTGAAATCGGAACGCTCACTGACATTTGCCCTCTCTGAAAGTCTGATAAACGCCAGAAAAATGACTAAGTCCAAAAAAAATTTTTTTCAATTTTACCCCCGTGGGATATATATTCTACCCACACACATTTGAAACTCTTCTGGGGTACCCTCACACATATTATCCCCTCATTTAGTGGATATTTTCACAAAAAAGTGAAATTTTCAAAAATCCAGAAAATTGTCTGAAAACGACTAAATATCAAGGACTCATTGGGCGAATCGCTCTGGAACTGAAATCATAATGCTCACTGACATTTTTCCTATCTGAAAGTCTGATAAACGATGGAAAAATGACTAAGTCCAAAAAAAAAAAATTTTACAACTTTTTTCAATTTTACCCCCGTGGGATATATATTCTACCCACACACATTTGGAACTCTCCTGGGGTACCCTCACACATATTATTCCCTCATTTAGTGGATATTTTCACAAAAAAGAGAAATTTTCAAAAATCCAAATATTGGCTGAAAACGCCTAAATAACAAGGACTCATTGGGCGAATCGCTCTGGAACTGAAATTGGAACGCTCACTGACATTTCCACTATCTGAAAGTCTGATAAACGCAGGAAAAATGACTAAGTCCAAAAAATTTTTTTTTCAATTTTACCCTCGTGGGATATATATTCTACCCACACACATTTGGACCTCTCCTGGGGTACCCTCACACATATTATTCCCTCATTTGGTGTATATTTTCAGAAAAAAGTGAAATTTACAAAAATCCAGAAAATTGGCTGAAAACGACTAAATATCAAGGACTCATTGGGCGAATCGCTCTGGAACTGAAATCGGAACGCTCACTGACATTTGCCCTATCTGAAAGTCTCTTAAACGCCAGAAAAAGGACTAAGTCCAAAAAATTTTTTTTTCAATTTTACCCCCTTGAGATATATATTCTACCCACACACATTTGGAACTCTCCTGGGGTACCCTCACACATATTATTCCCTCATTTAGTGGATAATTTCACAAAAAAGTGAAATTTTCAAAAATCCAGAATATTGTCTGAAAACGACTAAATATCAAGGACTCATTGGGCAAATTGCTCTGGAACTGAAATCGTAATGCTCACTGACATTTCCCCTATCTGAAAGTCTGATAAACGCTGGAAAAATGACTAAGTCCAAAAAAAAAAATTTTTTTCAACTTTTTTCAATTTTACCCCCGTGGGATATATATTCTACACACACACATTTGGAATTCTCCTGGGGTACCCTCACACATATTATTCCCTCATTTAGTGGATATTTTCACAAAAAAGTGAAATTTTCAAAAATCCAAAATATTGGCTGAAAACGACTAAATATCAAGGACTCATTGGGCGAATCGCTCTGGAACTGAAATCGGAACGCTCACTGACATTTGCCCTCTCTGAAAGTCTGATAAACGCCAGAAAAATGAATAAGTCCAAAAAAAAAAAATGTTTCAACTTTTTTCAATTTTACCCCCGTGGGATATATATTCTACACACACACATTTGGTACTCTCCTGGGGTACCCTCACACATATTATTCCCTCATTTAGTGGATATTTTCACAAAAAAGTGAAATTTTCAAAAATCCAAAATATTGGCTGAAAATGACTAAATATCAAGGACTCATTGGGCGAATCGCTCTGGAACTGAAATCGGAACGCTCACTGACATTTCCACTATCTGAAAGTATGATAAACGCTGGAAAAATGACTAAGACCCAAAAAAATTTTTTTCAACTTTTTTCAATTTTACCCCCGTGAGATATATATTCTACCCACACACATTTGGAATTCTCCTGGGGTACCCTCACACATATTATTCACTCATTTAGTGGATATTTTCACAAAAAAGTGAAATTTTCAAAAATCCAAAATATTGGCTGAAAACGACTAAATATCAAGGACTCATTGGGCGAATCGCTCTGGAACTGAAATCGGAACGCTCACTGACATTTGCCCTCTCTGAAAGTCTGATAAACGCCAGAAAAATGACTAAGTCCAAAAAATTTTTTTTTCAATTTTACCCTCGTGGGATATATATTCTACCCACACACATTTGGAATTCTCCTGGGGTACCCTCACACATATTATACACTCATTTAGTGGATATTTTCACAAAAAAGAGAAATTTTCAAAAATCCAGAAAATTGGCTGAAAAAGACTAAATATCAAGGACTCATTGCGCGAATCGCTCTGGAACTGAAATCGGAACGCTCACTGACAATTGGCCTATCTGAAAGTCTGATAAACGCCGGAAAAATGACTAAGTCCAAAAAAAAATTTTTTTTCAACTTTTTTCAATTTTACCCCCGTGGGATATATATTCTACACACACACATTTGGAATTCTCCTGGGGTACCCTCACACATATTATTCCCTCATTTAGTGGATATTTTCACAAAAAAGTGAAATTTTCAAAAATCCAGAATATTGTCTGAAAACGACTAAATATCAAGGACTCATTGGGCGAATTGCTCTGGAACTGAAATCGTAATGCTCACTGACATTTCCCCTATCTGAAAGTCTGATAAACGCTGGAAAAATGACTAAGTCCAAAAAAAAAAAATTTTACAACTTTTTTCAATTTTACCCCCGTGGGATATATATTCTACCCACACACATTTGGAACTCTCCTGGGGTACCCTCACACATATTATTCCCTCATTTAGTGGATATTTTCACAAAAAAGAGAAATTTTCAAAAATCCAAATATTGGCTGAAAACGCCTAAATAACAAGGACTCATTGGGCGAATCGCTCTGGAACTGAAATCGGAACGCTCACTGACATTTGGCCTATCTGAAAGTCTGATAAACGCCAGAAAAATGACTAAGTCCAAAAAATTTTTTTTTCAATTTTACCCCCGTGAGATATATATTCTACCCACACACATTTGGAACTCTCCTGGGGTACCCTCACACATATTATTCCCTCATTTAGTGGATATTTTCACAAAAAAGTGAAATTTTCAAAAATCCAGAATATTGGCTGAAAACGACTAAATAACAAGGACTCATTGGGCGAATCGCTCTGGAACTGAAATTGGAACGCTCACTGACATTTCCACTATCTGAAAGTCTGATAAACGCAGGAAAAATGACTAAGTCCAAAAAATTTTTTTTTCAATTTTACCCTCGTGGGATATATATTCTACCCACACACATTTGGAATTCTCCTGGGGTACCCTCACACATATTATACACTCATTTAGTGGATATTTTCACAAAAAAGAGAAATTTTCAAAAATCCAGAAAATTGGCTGAAAAAGACTAAATATCAAGGACTCATTGTGCGAATCGCTCTGGAACTGAAATCGGAACGCTCACTGACATTTGGCCTATCTGAAAGTCTGATAAACGCCGGAAAAATGACTAAGTCCAAAAAAAAATTTTTTTTCAACTTTTTTCAATTTTACACCCGTGGGATATATATTCTACCCACACACATTTGGAACTCTCCTGGGGTACCCTCACACATATTATTCCCTCATTTAGTGGATATTTTCACAAAAAAGAGAAATTTTCAAAAATCCAAATATTGGCTGAAAACGCCTAAATAACAAGGACTCATTGGGCGAATCGCTCTGGAACTGAAATCGGAACGCTCACTGACATTTGGCCTATCTGAAAGTCTGATAAACGCCAGAAAAATGACTAAGTCCAAAAAATTTTTTTTTCAATTTTACCCCCGTGAGATATATATTCTACCCACACACATTTGGAACTCTCCTGGGGTACCCTCACACATATTATTCCCTCATTTAGTGGATATTTTCACAAAAAAGTGAAATTTTCAAAAATCCAGAATATTGGCTGAAAACTACTAAATAACAAGGACTCATTGGGCGAATCGCTCTGGAACTGAAATTGGAACGCTCACTGACATTTCCACTATCTGAAAGTCTGATAAACGCAGGAAAAATGACTAAGTCCAAAAAATTTTTTTTTCAATTTTACCCTCGTGGGATATATATTCTACCCACACACATTTGGAATTCTCCTGGTGTACCCTCACACATATTATTCCCTCATTTAGTGGATATTTTCACAAAAAAGTTAAATTTTCAAAAATCCAAAATATTGGCTGAAAACGACTAAATATCAAGGACTCATTGGGCGAATCGCTCTGCAACTGAAATCGGAACGCTCACTGACATTTGCCCTCTCTGAAAGTCTGATAAACGCCAGAAAAATGACTAAGTCCAAAAAAATTTTTTTTCAATTTTACCCCCGTGGGATATATATTCTACCCACACACATTTGGACCTCTCCTGGGGTACCCTCACACATATTATTCCCTCATTTGGTGTATATTTTCAGAAAAAAGTGAAATTTACAAAAATCCAGAAAATTGGCTGAAAACGACTAAATATCAAGGACTCATTGGGCGAATCGCTCTGGAACTGAAATCGGAACGCTCACTGACATTTGCCCTATCTGAAAGTCTCTTAAACGCCAGAAAAAGGACTAAGTCCAAAAAATTTTTTTTTCAATTTTACCCCCTTGAGATATATATTCTACCCACACACATTTGGAACTCTCCTGGGGTACCCTCACACATATTATTCCCTCATTTAGTGGATATTTTCACAAAAAAGTGAAATTTTCAAAAATCCAGAATATTGTCTGAAAACGACTAAATATCAAGGACTCATTGGGCGAATTGCTCTGGAACTGAAATCGTAATGCTCACTGACATTTCCCCTATCTGAAAGTCTGATAAACGCTGGAAAAATGACTAAGTCCAAAAAAAAAAAATTTTTCAACTTTTTTCAATTTTACCCCCGTGGGATATATATTCTACCCACACACATTTGGAACTCTCCTGGGGTACCCTCACACATATTATTCCCTCATTTAGTGGATATTTTCACAAAAAAGAGAAATTTTCAAAAATCCAAATATTGGCTGAAAACGCCTAAATATCAAGGACTCATTGGGCGAATCGCTCTGGAACTGAAATCGGAACGCTCACTGACATTTGGCCTATCTGAAAGTCTGATAAACGCCAGAAAAATGACTAAGTCCAAAAAATTTTTTTTTCAATTTTACCCTCGTGGGATATATATTCTACCCACACACATTTGGAATTCTCCTGGGGTACCCTCACACATATTATACACTCATTTAGTGGATATTTTCACAAAAAAGAGAAATTTTCAAAAATCCAGAAAATTGGCTGAAAAAGACTAAATATCAAGGACTCATTGCGCGAATCGCTCTGGAACTGAAATCGGAACGCTCACTGACATTTGGCCTATCTGAAAGTCTGATAAACGCCGGAAAAATGACTAAGTCCAAAAAAAAATTTTTTTTCAACTTTTTTCAATTTTACCCCCGTGGGATATATATTCTACACACACACATTTGGAATTCTCCTGGGGTACCCTCACACATATTATTCCCTCATTTAGTGGATATTTTCACAAAAAAGTGAAATTTTCAAAAATCCAGAATATTGTCTGAAAACGACTAAATATCAAGGACTCATTGGGCGAATTGCTCTGGAACTGAAATCGTAATGCTCACTGACATTTCCCCTATCTGAAAGTCTGATAAACGCCGGAAAAATGACTAAGTCCAAAAAAAAATTTTTTTTCAACTTTTTTCAATTTTACCCCCGTGGGATATATATTCTACCCACACACATTTGGAATTCTCCTGGGGTACCCTCACACATATTATTCACTCATTTAGTGGATATTTTCACAAAAAAGTGAAATTTTCAAAAATCCAAAATATTGGCTGAAAACGACTAAATATCAAGGACTCATTGGGCGAATCGCTCTGGAACTGAAATCGGAACGCTCACTGACATTTGCCCTCTCTGAAAGTCTGATAAACGCCAGAAAAATGACTAAGTCCAAAAAAATTTTTTTTCAATTTTACCCCCGTGGGATATATATTCTACCCACACACATTTGGAATTCTCCTGGGGTACCCTCACACATATTATACACTCATTTAGTGGATATTTTCACAAAAAAGAGAAATTTTCAAAAATCCAGAAAATTGGCTGAAAAAGACTAAATATCAAGGACTCATTGTGCGAATCGCTCTGGAACTGAAATCGGAACGCTCACTGACATTTGGCCTATCTGAAAGTCTGATAAACGCCGGAAAAATGACTAAGTCTAAAAAAAAATTTTTTTTCAACTTTTTTCAATTTTACCCCCGTGGGATATATATTCTACCCACACACATTTGGAACTCTCCTGGGGTACCCTCACACATATTATTCCCTCATTTAGTGGATATTTTCACAAAAAAGAGAAATTTTCAAAAATCCAAATATTGGCTGAAAACGCCTAAATAACAAGGACTCATTGGGCGAATCGCTCTGGAACTGAAATCGGAACGCTCACTGACATTTGGCCTATCTGAAAGTCTGATAAACGCCAGAAAAATGACTAAGTCCAAAAAATTTTTTTTTCAATTTTACCCCCGTGAGATATATATTCTACCCACACACATTTGGAACTCTCCTGGGGTACCCTCACACATATTATTCACTCATTTAGTGGATATTTTCACAAAAAAGTGAAATTTTCAAAAATCCAAAATATTGGCTGAAAACGACTAAATATCAAGGACTCATTGGGCGAATCGCTCTGGAACTGAAATCGGAACGCTCACTGACATTTGCCCTCTCTGAAAGTCTGATAAACGCCAGAAAAATGACTAAGTCCAAAAAAATTTTTTTTCAATTTTACCCCCGTGGGATATATATTCTACCCACACACATTTGGACCTCTCCTGGGGTACCCTCACACATATTATTCCCTCATTTGGTGTACATTTTCAGAAAAAAGTGAAATTTACAAAAATCCAGAAAATTGGCTGAAAACGACTAAATATCAAGGACTCATTGGGCGAATCGCTCTGGAACTGAAATCGGAACGCTCACTGACATTTGCCCTATCTGAAAGTCTCTTAAACGCCAGAAAAAGGACTAAGTCCAAAAAATTTTTTTTTCAATTTTACCCCCTTGAGATATATATTCTACCCACACACATTTGGAACTCTCCTGGGGTACCCTCACACATATTATTCCCTCATTTAGTGGATATTTTCACAAAAAAGTGAAATTTTCAAAAATCCAGAATATTGTCTGAAAACGACTAAATATCAAGGACTCATTGGGCGAATTGCTCTGGAACTGAAATCGTAATGCTCACTGACATTTCCCCTATCTGAAAGTCTGATAAACGCTGGAAAAATGACTAAGTCCAAAAAAAAAAAATTTTTCAACTTTTTTCAATTTTACCCCCGTGGGATATATATTCTACCCACACACATTTGGAACTCTCCTGGGGTACCCTCACACATATTATTCCCTCATTTAGTGGATATTTTCACAAAAAAGAGAAATTTTCAAAAATCCAAATATTGGCTGAAAACGCCTAAATATCAAGGACTCATTGGGCGAATCGCTCTGGAACTGAAATCGGAACGCTCACTGACATTTGGCCTATCTGAAAGTCTGATAAACGCCAGAAAAATGACTAAGTCCAAAAAATTTTTTTTTCAATTTTACCCCCGTGAGATATATATTCTACCCACACACATTTGGAACTCTCCTGGGGTACCCTCACACATATTATTCCCTCATTTAGTGGATATTTTCACAAAAAAGTGAAATTTTCAAAAATCCAAAATATTGGCTGAAAACGACTAAATATCAAGGACTCATTGGGCGAATCGCTCTGGAACTGAAATCGGAACGCTCACTGACATTTGCCCTATCTGAAAGTCTGATAAACGCCGGAAAAATGACTAAGTCCAAAAAAAAAAATTTTTTTCAACTTTTTTCAATTTTACCCCCGTGGGATATATATTCTACACACACACATTTGGAATTCTCCTGGGGTACCCTCACACATATTATTCCCTCATTTAGTGGATATTTTCACAAAAAAGTGAAATTTTCAAAAATCCAAAATATTGGCTGAAAACGACTAAATATCAAGGACTCATTGGGCGAATCGCTCTGGAACTGAAATCGGAACGCTCACTGACATTTGCCCTCTCTGAAAGTCTGATAAACGCCAGAAAAATGAATAAGTCCAAAAAAAAAAAATGTTTCAACTTTTTTCAATTTTACCCCCGTGGGATATATATTCTACACACACACATTTGGAACTCTCCTGGGGTACCCTCACACATATTATTCCCTCATTTAGTGGATATTTTCACAAAAAAGTGAAATTTTCAAAAATCCAAAATATTGGCTGAAAATGACTAAATATCAAGGACTCATTGGGCGAATCGCTCTGGAACTGAAATCGGAACGCTCACTGACATTTCCACTATCTGAAAGTATGATAAACGCTGGAAAAATGACTAAGTCCCAAAAAAATTTTTTTCAACTTTTTTCAATTTTACCCCAATGAGATATATATTCTACCCACACACATTTGGAATTCTCCTGGGGTACCCTCACACATATTATTCACTCATTTAGTGGATATTTTCACAAAAAAGTGAAATTTTCAAAAATCCAAAATATTGGCTGAAAACGACTAAATATCAAGGACTCATTGGGCGAATCGCTCTGGAACTGAAATCGGAACGCTCACTGACATTTGCCCTCTCTGAAAGTCTGATAAACGCCAGAAAAATGACTAAGTCCAAAAAATTTTTTTTTCAATTTTACCCTCGTGGGATATATATTCTACCCACACACATTTGGAATTCTCCTGGGGTACCCTCACACATATTATACACTCATTTAGTGGATATTTTCACAAAAAAGAGAAATTTTCAAAAATCCAGAAAATTGGCTGAAAAAGACTAAATATCAAGGACTCATTGGGCGAATCGCTCTGGAACTGAAATCGGAACGCTCACTGACATTTGCCCTCTCTGAAAGTCTGATAAACGCCAGAAAAATGACTAAGTCCAAAAAAATTTTTTTTCAATTTTACCCCCGTGGGATATATATTCTACCCACACACATTTGGACCTCTCCTGGGGTACCCTCACACATATTATTCCCTCATTTGGTGTATATTTTCAGAAAAAAGTGAAATTTACAAAAATCCAGAAAATTGGCTGAAAACGACTAAATATCAAGGACTCATTGGGCGAATCGCTCTGGAACTGAAATCGGAACGCTCACTGACATTTGCCCTATCTGAAAGTCTCTTAAACGCCAGAAAAAGGACTAAGTCCAAAAAATTTTTTTTTCAATTTTACCCCCTTGAGATATATATTCTACCCACACACATTTGGAACTCTCCTGGGGTACCCTCACACATATTATTCCCTCATTTAGTGGATATTTTCACAAAAAAGTGAAATTTTCAAAAATCCAGAATATTGTCTGAAAACGACTAAATATCAAGGACTCATTGGGCGAATTGCTCTGGAACTGAAATCGTAATGCTCACTGACATTTCCCCTATCTGAAAGTCTGATAAACGCTGGAAAAATGACTAAGTCCAAAAAAAAAAAATTTTTCAACTTTTTTCAATTTTACCCCCGTGGGATATATATTCTACCCACACACATTTGGAACTCTCCTGGGGTACCCTCACACATATTATTCCCTCATTTAGTGGATATTTTCACAAAAAAGAGAAATTTTCAAAAATCCAAATATTGGCTGAAAACGCCTAAATATCAAGGACTCATTGGGCGAATCGCTCTGGAACTGAAATCGGAACGCTCACTGACATTTGGCCTATCTGAAAGTCTGATAAACGCCAGAAAAATGACTAAGTCCAAAAAATGTTTTTTTCAATTTTACCCCCGTGAGATATATATTCTACCCACACACATTTGTAACTCTCCTGGGGTACCCTCACACATATTATTCCCTCATTTAGTGGATATTTTCACAAAAAAGTGAAATTTTCAAAAATCCAAAATATTGGCTGAAAACGACTAAATATCAAGGACTCATTGGGCGAATCGCTCTGGAACTGAAATCGGAACGCTCACTGACATTTGCCCTATCTGAAAGTCTGATAAACGCCGGAAAAATGACTAAGTCCAAAAAAAAAAATTTTTTTCAACTTTTTTCAATTTTACCCCCGTGGGATATATATTCTACACACACACATTTGGAATTCTCCTGGGGTACCCTCACACATATTATTCCCTCATTTAGTGGATATTTTCACAAAAAAGTGAAATTTTCAAAAATCCAAAATATTGGCTGAAAACGACTAAATATCAAGGACTCATTGGGCGAATCGCTCTGGAACTGAAATCGGAACGCTCACTGACATTTGCCCTCTCTGAAAGTCTGATAAACGCCAGAAAAATGAATAAGTCCAAAAAAAAAAATGTTTCAACTTTTTTCAATTTTACCCCCGTGGGATATATATTCTACACACACACATTTGGAACTCTCCTGGGGTACCCTCACACATATTATTCCCTCATTTAGTGGATATTTTCACAAAAAAGTGAAATTTTCAAAAATCCAAAATATTGGCTGAAAATGACTAAATATCAAGGACTCATTGGGCGAATCGCTCTGGAACTGAAATCGGAACGCTCACTGACATTTCCACTATCTGAAAGTATGATAAACGCTGGAAAAATGACTAAGTCCCAAAAAAATTTTTTTCAACTTTTTTCAATTTTACCCCCGTGAGATATATATTCTACCCACACACATTTGGAATTCTCCTGGGGTACCCTCACACATATTATTCACTCATTTAGTGGATATTTTCACAAAAAAGTGAAATTTTAAAAAATCCAAAATATTGGCTGAAAACGACTAAATATCAAGGACTCATTGGGCGAATCGCTCTGGAACTGAAATCGGAACGCTCACTGACATTTGCCCTCTCTGAAAGTCTGATAAACGCCAGAAAAATGACTAAGTCCAAAAAATTTTTTTTTCAATTTTACCCTCGTGGGATATATATTCTACCCACACACATTTGGAATTCTCCTGGGGTACCCTCACACATATTATACACTCATTTAGTGGATATTTTCACAAAAAAGAGAAATTTTCAAAAATCCAGAAAATTGGCTGAAAAAGACTAAATATCAAGGACTCATTGGGCGAATCGCTCTGGAACTGAAATCGGAACGCTCACTGACATTTGCCCTCTCTGAAAGTCTGATAAACGCCAGAAAAATGACTAAGTCCAAAAAAATTTTTTTTCAATTTTACCCCCGTGGGATATATATTCTACCCACACACATTTGGACCTCTCCTGGGGTACCCTCACACATATTATTCCCTCATTTGGTGTATATTTTCAGAAAAAAGTGAAATTTACAAAAATCCAGAAAATTGGCTGAAAACGACTAAATATCAAGGACTCATTGGGCGAATCGCTCTGGAACTGAAATCGGAACGCTCACTGACATTTGCCCTATCTGAAAGTCTCTTAAACGCCAGAAAAAGGACTAAGTCCAAAAAATTTTTTTTTCAATTTTACCCCCTTGAGATATATATTCTACCCACACACATTTGTAACTCTCCTGGGGTACCCTCACACATATTATTCCCTCATTTAGTGGATATTTTCACAAAAAAGTGAAATTTTCAAAAATCCAGAATATTGTCTGAAAACGACTAAATATCAATGACTCATTGGGCGAATTGCTCTGGAACTGAAATCGTAATGCTCACTGACATTTCCCCTATCTGAAAGTCTGATAAACGCTGGAAAAATGACTAAGTCCAAAAAAAAAAAATTTTTCAACTTTTTTCAATTTTACCCCCGTGGGATATATATTCTACCCACACACATTTGGAACTCTCCTGGGGTACCCTCACACATATTATTCCCTCATTTAGTGGATATTTTCACAAAAAAGAGAAATTTTCAAAAATCCAAATATTGGCTGAAAACGCCTAAATATCAAGGACTCATTGGGCGAATCGCTCTGGAACTGAAATCGGAACGCTCACTGACATTTGGCCTATCTGAAAGTCTGATAAACGCCAGAAAAATGACTAAGTCCAAAAAATTTTTTTTTCAATTTTACCCCCGTGAGATATATATTCTACCCACACATATTTGTAACTCTCCTGGGGTACCCTCACACATATTATTCCCTCATTTAGTGGATATTTTCACAAAAAAGTGAAATTTTCAAAAATCCAAAATATTGGCTGAAAACGACTAAATATCAAGGACTCATTGGGCGAATCGCTCTGGAACTGAAATCGGAACGCTCACTGACATTTGCCCTATCTGAAAGTCTGATAAACGCCGGAAAAATGACTAAGTCCAAAAAAAAAAATTTTTTTCAACTTTTTTCAATTTTACCCCCGTGGGATATATATTCTACACACACACATTTGGAATTCTCCTGGGGTACCCTCACACATATTATTCCCTCATTTAGTGGATATTTTCACAAAAAAGTGAAATTTTCAAAAATCCAAAATATTGGCTGAAAACGACTAAATATCAAGGACTCATTGGGCGAATCGCTCTGGAACTGAAATCGGAACGCTCACTGACATTTGCCCTCTCTGAAAGTCTGATAAACGCCAGAAAAATGAATAAGTCCAAAAAAAAAAAATGTTTCAACTTTTTTCAATTTTACCCCCGTGGGATATATATTCTACACACACACATTTGGAACTCTCCTGGGGTACCCTCACACATATTATTCCCTCATTTAGTGGATATTTTCACAAAAAAGTGAAATTTTCAAAAATCCAAAATATTGGCTGAAAATGACTAAATATCAAGGACTCATTGGGCGAATCGCTCTGGAACTGAAATCGGAACGCTCACTGACATTTCCACTATCTGAAAGTATGATAAACGCTGGAAAAATGACTAAGTCCCAAAAAAATTTTTTTCAACTTTTTTCAATTTTACCCCCGTGAGATATATATTCTACCCACACACATTTGGAATTCTCCTGGGGTACCCTCACACATATTATTCACTCATTTAGTGGATATTTTCACAAAAAAGTGAAATTTTCAAAAATCCAAAATATTGGCTGAAAACGACTAAATATCAAGGACTCATTGGGCGAATCGCTCTGGAACTGAAATCGGAACGCTCACTGACATTTGCCCTCTCTGAAAGTCTGATAAACGCCAGAAAAATGACTAAGTCCAAAAAATTTTTTTTTCAATTTTACCCTCGTGGGATATATATTCTACCCACACACATTTGGAATTCTCCTGGGGTACCCTCACACATATTATACACTCATTTAGTGGATATTTTCACAAAAAAGAGAAATTTTCAAAAATCCAGAAAATTGGCTGAAAAAGACTAAATATCAAGGACTCATTGTGCGAATCGCTCTGGAACTGAAATCGGAACGCTCACTGACATTTGGCCTATCTGAAAGTCTGATAAACGCCGGAAAAATGACTAAGTCCAAAAAAAAATTTTTTTTCAACTTTTTTCAATTTTACCCCCGTGGGATATATATTCTACCCACACACATTTGGACCTCTCCTGGGGTACCCTCACACATATTATTCCCTCATTTGGTGTATATTTTCAGAAAAAAGTGAAATTTACAAAAATCCAGAAAATTGGCTGAAAACGACTAAATATCAAGGACTCATTGGGCGAATCGCTCTGGAACTGAAATCGGAACGCTCACTGACATTTGCCCTATCTGAAAGTCTCTTAAACGCCAGAAAAAGGACTAAGTCCAAAAAATTTTTTTTTCAATTTTACCCCCTTGAGATATATATTCTACCCACACACATTTGGAACTCTCCTGGGGTACCCTCACACATATTATTCCCTCATTTAGTGGATATTTTCACAAAAAAGTGAAATTTTCAAAAATCCAGAATATTGTCTGAAAACGACTAAATATCAAGGACTCATTGGGCGAATTGCTCTGGAACTGAAATCGTAATGCTCACTGACATTTCCCCTATCTGAAAGTCTGATAAACGCTGGAAAAATGACTAAGTCCAAAAAAAAAAAATTTTTCAACTTTTTTCAATTTTACCCCCGTGGGATATATATTCTACCCACACACATTTGGAACTCTCCTGGGGTACCCTCACACATATTATTCCCTCATTTAGTGGATATTTTCACAAAAAAGAGAAATTTTCAAAAATCCAAATATTGGCTGAAAACGCCTAAATATCAAGGACTCATTGGGCGAATCGCTCTGGAACTGAAATCGGAACGCTCACTGACATTTGGCCTATCTGAAAGTCTGATAAACGCCAGAAAAATGACTAAGTCCAAAAAATTTTTTTTTCAATTTTACCCCCGTGAGATATATATTCTACCCACACACATTTGTAACTCTCCTGGGGTACCCTCACACATATTATTCCCTCATTTAGTGGATATTTTCACAAAAAAGTGAAATTTTCAAAAATCCAAAATATTGGCTGAAAACGACTAAATATCAAGGACTCATTGGGCGAATCGCTCTGGAACTGAAATCGGAACGCTCACTGACATTTGCCCTATCTGAAAGTCTGATAAACGCCGGAAAAATGACTAAGTCCAAAAAAAAAAATTTTTTTCAACTTTTTTCAATTTTACCCCCGTGGGATATATATTCTACACACACACATTTGGAATTCTCCTGGGGTACCCTCACACATATTATTCCCTCATTTAGTGGATATTTTCACAAAAAAGTGAAATTTTCAAAAATCCAAAATATTGGCTGAAAACGACTAAATATCAAGGACTCATTGGGCGAATCGCTCTGGAACTGAAATCGGAACGCTCACTGACATTTGCCCTCTCTGAAAGTCTGATAAACGCCAGAAAAATGAATAAGTCCAAAAAAAAAAAATGTTTCAACTTTTTTCAATTTTACCCCCGTGGGATATATATTCTACACACACACATTTGGAACTCTCCTGGGGTACCCTCACACATATTATTCCCTCATTTAGTGGATATTTTCACAAAAAAGTGAAATTTTCAAAAATCCAAAATATTGGCTGAAAATGACTAAATATCAAGGACTCATTGGGCGAATCGCTCTGGAACTGAAATCGGAACGCTCACTGACATTTCCACTATCTGAAAGTATGATAAACGCTGGAAAAATGACTAAGTCCCAAAAAAATTTTTTTCAACTTTTTTCAATTTTACCCCCGTGAGATATATATTCTACCCACACACATTTGGAATTCTCCTGGGGTACCCTCACACATATTATTCACTCATTTAGTGGATATTTTCACAAAAAAGTGAAATTTTCAAAAATCCAAAATATTGGCTGAAAACGACTAAATATCAAGGACTCATTGGGCGAATCGCTCTGGAACTGAAATCGGAACGCTCACTGACATTTGCCCTCTCTGAAAGTCTGATAAACGCCAGAAAAATGACTAAGTCCAAAAAATTTTTTTTTCAATTTTACCCTCGTGGGATATATATTCTACCCACACACATTTGGAATTCTCCTGGGGTACCCTCACACATATTATACACTCATTTAGTGGATATTTTCACAAAAAAGAGAAATTTTCAAAAATCCAGAAAATTGGCTGAAAAAGACTAAATATCAAGGACTCATTGTGCGAATCGCTCTGGAACTGAAATCGGAACGCTCACTGACATTTGGCCTATCTGAAAGTCTGATAAACGCCGGAAAAATGACTAAGTCCAAAAAAAAATTTTTTTTCAACTTTTTTCAATTTTACCTCCGTGGGATATATATTCTACACACACACATTTGGAATTCTCCTGGGGTACCCTCACACATATTATTCCCTCATTTAGTGGATATTTTCACAAAAAAGTGAAATTTTCAAAAATCCAGAATATTGTCTGAAAACGACTAAATATCAAGGACTCATTGGGCGAATTGCTCTGGAACTGAAATCGTAATGCTCACTGACATTTCACCTATCTGAAAGTCTGATAAACGCTGGAAAAATGACTAAGTCCAAAAAAAAAAAAATTTTCAACTTTTTTCAATTTTACCCCCGTGGGATATATATTCTACCCACACACATTTGGAACTCTCCTGGGGTACCCTCACACATATTATTCCCTCATTTAGTGGATATTTTCACAAAAAAGAGAAATTTTCAAAAATCCAAATATTGGCTGAAAACGACTAAATATCAAGGACTCATTGGGCGAATCGCTCTGGAACTGAAATCGGAACGCTCACTGACATTTGCCCTCTCTGAAAGTCTGATAAACGCCAGAAAAATGAATAAGTCCAAAAAAAAAAAATGTTTCAACTTTTTTCAATTTTACCCCCGTGGGATATATATTCTACACACACACATTTGGAACTCTCCTGGGGTACCCTCACACATATTATTCCCTCATTTAGTGGATATTTTCACAAAAAAGTGAAATTTTCAAAAATCCAAAATATTGGCTGAAAATGACTAAATATCAAGGACTCATTGGGCGAATCGCTCTGGAACTGAAATCGGAACGCTCACTGACATTTCCACTATCTGAAAGTATGATAAACGCTGGAAAAATGACTAAGTCCCAAAAAAATTTTTTTCAACTTTTTTCAATTTTACCCCCGTGAGATATATATTCTACCCACACACATTTGGAATTCTCCTGGGGTACCCTCACACATATTATTCACTCATTTAGTGGATATTTTCACAAAAAAGTGAAATTTTCAAAAATCCAAAATATTGGCTGAAAACGACTAAATATCAAGGATTCATTGGGCGAATCGCTCTGGAACTGAAATCGGAACGCTCACTGACATTTGCCCTCTCTGAAAGTCTGATAAACGCCAGAAAAATGACTAAGTCCAAAAAATTTTTTTTTCAATTTTACCCTCGTGGGATATATATTCTACCCACACACATTTGGAATTCTCCTGGGGTACCCTCACACATATTATACACTCATTTAGTGGATATTTTCACAAAAAAGAGAAATTTTCAAAAATCCAGAAAATTGGCTGAAAAAGACTAAATATCAAGGACTCATTGTGCGAATCGCTCTGGAACTGAAATCGGAACGCTCACTGACATTTGGCCTATCTGAAAGTCTGATAAACGCCGGAAAAATGACTAAGTCCAAAAAAAAATTTTTTTTCAACTTTTTTCAATTTTACCCCCGTGGGATATATATTCTACACACACACATTTGGAATTCTCCTGGGGTACCCTCACACATATTATTCCCTCATTTAGTGGATATTTTCACAAAAAAGTGAAATTTTCAAAAATCCAGAATATTGTCTGAAAACGACTAAATATCAAGGACTCATTGGGCGAATTGCTCTGGAACTGAAATCGTAATGCTCACTGACATTTCCCCTATCTGAAAGTCTGATAAACGCTGGAAAAATGACTAAGTCCAAAAAAAAAAAAATTTTCAACTTTTTTCAATTTTACCCCCGTGGGATATATATTCTACCCACACACATTTGGAACTCTCCTGGGGTACCCTCACACATATTATTCCCTCATTTAGTGGATATTTTCACAAAAAAGAGAAATTTTCAAAAATCCAAATATTGGCTGAAAACGCCTAAATAACAAGGACTCATTGGGCGAATCGCTCTGGAACTGAAATCGGAACGCTCACTGACATTTGGCCTATCTGAAAGTCTGATAAACGCCAGAAAAATGACTAAGTCCAAAAAATTTTTTTTTCAATTTTACCCCCGTGGGATATATATTCTACACACACACATTTGGAATTCTCCTGGTGCACCCTCATTTAGTGGATATTTTCACAAAAAAGTGAAATTTTGAAAAATCCAAAATATTGGCTGAAAACGACTAAATATCAAGGACTCATTGGGCGAATCGCTCTGGAACTGAAATCGGAACACTCACTGACATTTCCCTGTCTGAAAGTCTGATAAACGCCAGAAAAATGACTAAGTCCAAAAAATTTTTTTTTCAATTTTACCCTCGTGGGATATATATTCTACCCACACACATTTGGAATTCTCCTGGGGTACCCTCACACATATTATACACTCATTTAGTGGATATTTTCACAAAAAAGAGAAATTTTCAAAAATCCAGAAAATTGGCTGAAAAAGACTAAATATCAAGGACTCATTGTGCGAATCGCTCTGGAACTGAAATCGGAACGCTCACTGACATTTGGCCTATCTGAAAGTCTGATAAACGCCGGAAAAATGACTAAGTCCAAAAAAAAATTTTTTTTCAACTTTTTTCAATTTTACCCCCGTGGGATATATATTCTACCCACACACATTTGGACCTCTCCTGGGGTACCCTCACACATATTATTCCCTCATTTGGTGTATATTTTCAGAAAAAAGTGAAATTTACAAAAATCCAGAAAATTGGCTGAAAACGACTAAATATCAAGGACTCATTGGGCGAATCGCTCTGGAACTGAAATCGGAACGCTCACTGACATTTGCCCTATCTGAAAGTCTCTTAAACGCCAGAAAAAGGACTAAGTCCAAAAAATTTTTTTTTCAATTTTACCCCCTTGAGATATATATTCTACCCACACACATTTGGAACTCTCCTGGGGTACCCTCACACATATTATTCCCTCATTTAGTGGATATTTTCACAAAAAAGTGAAATTTTCAAAAATCCAGAATATTGTCTGAAAACGACTAAATATCAAGGACTCATTGGGCGAATTGCTCTGGAACTGAAATCGTAATGCTCACTGACATTTCCCCTATCTGAAAGTCTGATAAACGCTGGAAAAATGACTAAGTCCAAAAAAAAAAAATTTTTCAACTTTTTTCAATTTTACCCCCGTGGGATATATATTCTACCCACACACATTTGGAACTCTCCTGGGGTACCCTCACACATATTATTCCCTCATTTAGTGGATATTTTCACAAAAAAGAGAAATTTTCAAAAATCCAAATATTGGCTGAAAACGCCTAAATATCAAGGACTCATTGGGCGAATCGCTCTGGAACTGAAATCGGAACGCTCACTGACATTTGGCCTATCTGAAAGTCTGATAAACGCCAGAAAAATGACTAAGTCCAAAAAATTTTTTTTTCAATTTTACCCCCGTGAGATATATATTCTACCCACACACATTTGTAACTCTCCTGGGGTACCCTCACACATATTATTCCCTCATTTAGTGGATATTTTCACAAAAAAGTGAAATTTTCAAAAATCCAAAATATTGGCTGAAAACGACTAAATATCAAGGACTCATTGGGCGAATCGCTCTGGAACTGAAATCGGAACGCTCACTGACATTTGCCCTATCTGAAAGTCTGATAAACGCCGGAAAAATGACTAAGTCCAAAAAAAAAAATTTTTTTCAACTTTTTTCAATTTTACCCCCGTGGGATATATATTCTACACACACACATTTGGAATTCTCCTGGGGTACCCTCACACATATTATTCCCTCATTTAGTGGATATTTTCACAAAAAAGTGAAATTTTCAAAAATCCAAAATATTGGCTGAAAACGACTAAATATCAAGGACTCATTGGGCGAATCGCTCTGGAACTGAAATCGGAACGCTCACTGACATTTGCCCTCTCTGAAAGTCTGATAAACGCCAGAAAAATGAATAAGTCCAAAAAAAAAAAATGTTTCAACTTTTTTCAATTTTACCCCCGTGGGATATATATTCTACACACACACATTTGGAACTCTCCTGGGGTACCCTCACACATATTATTCCCTCATTTAGTGGATATTTTCACAAAAAAGTGAAATTTTCAAAAATCCAAAATATTGGCTGAAAATGACTAAATATCAAGGACTCATTGGGCGAATCGCTCTGGAACTGAAATCGGAACGCTCACTGACATTTCCACTATCTGAAAGTATGATAAACGCTGGAAAAATGACTAAGTCCCAAAAAAATTTTTTTCAACTTTTTTCAATTTTACCCCCGTGAGATATATATTCTACCCACACACATTTGGAATTCTCCTGGGGTACCCTCACACATATTATTCACTCATTTAGTGGATATTTTCACAAAAAAGTGAAATTTTCAAAAATCCAAAATATTGGCTGAAAACGACTAAATATCAAGGACTCATTGGGCGAATCGCTCTGGAACTGAAATCGGAACGCTCACTGACATTTGCCCTCTCTGAAAGTCTGATAAACGCCAGAAAAATGACTAAGTCCAAAAAATTTTTTTTTCAATTTTACCCTCGTGGGATATATATTCTACCCACACACATTTGGAATTCTCCTGGGGTACCCTCACACATATTATACACTCATTTAGTGGATATTTTCACAAAAAAGAGAAATTTTCAAAAATCCAGAAAATTGGCTGAAAAAGACTAAATATCAAGGACTCATTGTGCGAATCGCTCTGGAACTGAAATCGGAACGCTCACTGACATTTGGCCTATCTGAAAGTCTGATAAACGCCGGAAAAATGACTAAGTCCAAAAAAAAATTTTTTTTCAACTTTTTTCAATTTTACCCCCGTGGGATATATATTCTACACACACACATTTGGAATTCTCCTGGGGTACCCTCACACATATTATTCCCTCATTTAGTGGATATTTTCACAAAAAAGTGAAATTTTCAAAAATCCAGAATATTGTCTGAAAACGACTAAATATCAAGGACTCATTGGGCGAATTGCTCTGGAACTGAAATCGTAATGCTCACTGACATTTCACCTATCTGAAAGTCTGATAAACGCTGGAAAAATGACTAAGTCCAAAAAAAAAAAATGTTTCAACTTTTTTCAATTTTACCCCCGTGGGATATATATTCTACACACACACATTTGGAACTCTCCTGGGGTACCCTCACACATATTATTCCCTCATTTAGTGGATATTTTCACAAAAAAGTGAAATTTTCAAAAATCCAAAATATTGGCTGAAAATGACTAAATATCAAGGACTCATTGGGCGAATCGCTCTGGAACTGAAATCGGAACGCTCACTGACATTTCCACTATCTGAAAGTATGATAAACGCTGGAAAAATGACTAAGTCCCAAAAAAATTTTTTTCAACTTTTTTCAATTTTACCCCCGTGAGATATATATTCTACCCACACACATTTGGAATTCTCCTGGGGTACCCTCACACATATTATTCACTCATTTAGTGGATATTTTCACAAAAAAGTGAAATTTTCAAAAATCCAAAATATTGGCTGAAAACGACTAAATATCAAGGACTCATTGGGCGAATCGCTCTGGAACTGAAATCGGAACGCTCACTGACATTTGCCCTCTCTGAAAGTCTGATAAACGCCAGAAAAATGACTAAGTCCAAAAAATTTTTTTTTCAATTTTACCCTCGTGGGATATATATTCTACCCACACACATTTGGAATTCTCCTGGGGTACCCTCACACATATTATACACTCATTTAGTGGATATTTTCACAAAAAAGAGAAATTTTCAAAAATCCAGAAAATTGGCTGAAAAAGACTAAATATCAAGGACTCATTGTGCGAATCGCTCTGGAACTGAAATCGGAACGCTCACTGACATTTGGCCTATCTGAAAGTCTGATAAACGCCGGAAAAATGACTAAGTCCAAAAAAAAATTTTTTTTCAACTTTTTTCAATTTTACCCCCGTGGGATATATATTCTACACACACACATTTGGAATTCTCCTGGGGTACCCTCACACATATTATTCCCTCATTTAGTGGATATTTTCACAAAAAAGTGAAATTTTCAAAAATCCAGAATATTGTCTGAAAACGACTAAATATCAAGGACTCATTGGGCGAATTGCTCTGGAACTGAAATCGTAATGCTCACTGACATTTCCCCTATCTGAAAGTCTGATAAACGCTGGAAAAATGACTAAGTCCAAAAAAAAAAAAATTTTCAACTTTTTTCAATTTTACCCCCGTGGGATATATATTCTACCCACACACATTTGGAACTCTCCTGGGGTACCCTCACACATATTATTCCCTCATTTAGTGGATATTTTCACAAAAAAGAGAAATTTTCAAAAATCCAAATATTGGCTGAAAACGCCTAAATAACAAGGACTCATTGGGCGAATCGCTCTGGAACTGAAATCGGAACGCTCACTGACATTTGGCCTATCTGAAAGTCTGATAAACGCCAGAAAAATGACTAAGTCCAAAAAATTTTTTTTTCAATTTTACCCCCGTGGGATATATATTCTACACACACACATTTGGAATTCTCCTGGTGCACCCTCATTTAGTGGATATTTTCACAAAAAAGTGAAATTTTGAAAAATCCAAAATATTGGCTGAAAACGACTAAATATCAAGGACTCATTGGGCGAATCGCTCTGGAACTGAAATCGGAACACTCACTGACATTTCCCTGTCTGAAAGTCTGATAAACGCCAGAAAAATGACTAAGTCCAAAAAAATTTTTTTTCAATTTTACCCCCGTGGGATATATATTCTACCCACACACATTTGGACCTCTCCTGGGGTACCCTCACACATATTATTCCCTCATTTAGTGGATATTTTCACAAAAAAGAGAAATTTTCAAAAATCCAGAAAATTGGCTGAAAAAGACTAAATATCAAGGACTCATTGTGCGAATCGCTCTGGAACTGAAATCGGAACGCTCACTGACATTTGGCCTATCTGAAAGTCTGATAAACGCCGGAAAAATGACTAAGTCCAAAAAAAAATTTTTTTTCAACTTTTTTCAATTTTACCCCCGTGGGATATATATTCTACACACACACATTTGGAATTCTCCTGGGGTACCCTCACACATATTATTCCCTCATTTAGTGGATATTTTCACAAAAAAGTGAAATTTTCAAAAATCCAGAATATTGTCTGAAAACGACTAAATATCAAGGACTCATTGGGCGAATTGCTCTGGAACTGAAATCGTAATGCTCACTGACATTTCCCCTATCTGAAAGTCTGATAAACGCTGGAAAAATGACTAAGTCCAAAAAAAAAAAAATTTTCAACTTTTTTCAATTTTACCCCCGTGGGATATATATTCTACCCACACACATTTGGAACTCTCCTGGGGTACCCTCACACATATTATTCCCTCATTTAGTGGATATTTTCACAAAAAAGAGAAATTTTCAAAAATCCAAATATTGGCTGAAAACGCCTAAATAACAAGGACTCATTGGGCGAATCGCTCTGGAACTGAAATCGGAACGCTCACTGACATTTGGCCTATCTGAAAGTCTGATAAACGCCAGAAAAATGACTAAGTCCAAAAAATTTTTTTTTCAATTTTACCCCCGTGAGATATATATTCTACCCACACACATTTGGAACTCTCCTGGGGTACCCTCACACATATTATTCCCTCATTTAGTGGATATTTTCACAAAAAAGTGAAATTTTCAAAAATCCAAAATATTGTCTGAAAACGACTAAATATCAAGAACTCATTGGGCGAATCGCTCTGGAGCTGAAATCGTAATGCTCACTGACATTTGCCCTATCTGAAAGTCTGATAAACGCTGGAAAAATGACTAAGTCCAAAAAAAAAAAATTTTTCAACTTTTTTCAATTTTACCCCCGTGTGATATATATTCTACCCACACACATTTGGAATTCTCCTGGGGTACCCTCACACATATTATTCACTCATTTAGTGGCTATTTTCACAAAAAAGTGAAATTTTCAAAAATCCAAAATATTGGCTGAAAACGACTAAATATCAAGGACTCATCGGGCGAATCGCTCTGGAACTGAAATCGGAACGCTCACTGACATTTGCCCTCTCTGAAAGTCTGATGAACGCCAGAAAAATGACTAAGTCCAAAAAATTTTTTTTTCAATTTTACCCCCGTGGGATATATATTCTACACACACACATTTGGAATTCTCCTGGTGCACCCTCATTTAGTGGATATTTTCACAAAAAAGTGAAATTTTGAAAAATCCAAAATATTGGCTGAAAACGACTAAATATCAAGGACTCATTGGGCGAATCGCTCTGGAACTGAAATCGGAACACTCACTGACATTTCCCTGTCTGAAAGTCTGATAAACGCCAGAAAAATGACTAAGTCCAAAAAAATTTTTTTTCAATTTTACCCCCGTGGGATATATATTCTACCCACACACATTTGGACCTCTCCTGGGGTACCCTCACACATATTATTCCCTCATTTAGTGGATATTTTCACAAAAAAGAGAAATTTTCAAAAATCCAGAAAATTGGCTGAAAAAGACTAAATATCAAGGACTCATTGTGCGAATCGCTCTGGAACTGAAATCGGAACGCTCACTGACATTTGGCCTATCTGAAAGTCTGATAAACGCCGGAAAAATGACTAAGTCCAAAAAAAAATTTTTTTTCAACTTTTTTCAATTTTACCCCCGTGGGATATATATTCTACACACACACATTTGGAATTCTCCTGGGGTACCCTCACACATATTATTCCCTCATTTAGTGGATATTTTCACAAAAAAGTGAAATTTTCAAAAATCCAGAATATTGTCTGAAAACGACTAAATATCAAGGACTCATTGGGCGAATTGCTCTGGAACTGAAATCGTAATGCTCACTGACATTTCCCCTATCTGAAAGTCTGATAAACGCTGGAAAAATGACTAAGTCCAAAAAAAAAAAAATTTTCAACTTTTTTCAATTTTACCCCCGTGGGATATATATTCTACCCACACACATTTGGAACTCTCCTGGGGTACCCTCACACATATTATTCCCTCATTTAGTGGATATTTTCACAAAAAAGAGAAATTTTCAAAAATCCAAATATTGGCTGAAAACGCCTAAATAACAAGGACTCATTGGGCTAATCGCTCTGGAACTGAAATCGGAACGCTCACTGACACTTGGCCTATCTGAAAGTCTGATAAACGCCAGAAAAATGACTAAGTCCAAAAAATTTTTTTTTCAATTTTACCCCCGTGAGATATATATTCTACCCACACACATTTGGAACTCTCCTGGGGTACCCTCACACATATTATTCCCTCATTTAGTGGATATTTTCACAAAAAAGTGAAATTTTCAAAAATCCAAAATATTGGCTGAAAACGCCAAGGACTCATTGGGCGAATCGCTCTGGAACTGAAATCGGAACGCTCACTGACATTTGCCCTATCTGAAAGTCTGATAAACGCCGGAAAAATGACTAAGTCCAAATAATAAATTTTTTCAACTTTTTTCAATTTTACCCCCGTGGGATATATATTCTACCCACACACATTTGGAACTCTCCTGGGGCACCCTCACACATATTATTCCCTCATTTAGTGGATATTTTCACAAAAAAAGTGAAATTTTGAAAAATCCAAAATATTGGCTGAAAACGACTAAATATCAAGGACTCATTGGGCGAATCGCTCTGGAACTGAAATCGGAACACTCACTGACATTTCCCTGTCTGAAAGTCTGATAAACGCCAGAAAAATGACTAAGTCCAAAAAAATTTTTTTTCAATTTTACCCCCGTGGGATATATATTCTACCCACACACATTTGGAACTCTCCTGGGGTACCCTCACACATATTATCCCCTCATTTAGTGGATATTTTCACAAAAAAGTGAAATTTTCAAAAATCCAGAAAATTGTCTGAAAACGACTAAATATCAAGGACTCATTGGGCGAATCGCTCTGGAACTGAAATCATAATGCTCACTGACATTTTTCCTATCTGAAAGTCTGATAAACGATGGAAAAATGACTAAGTCCCAAAAATTTTTTTTTCAATTTTACCCCCGTGGGATATATATTCTACCCACACACATTTGGACCTCTCCTGGGGTACCCTCACACATATTATTCCCTCATTTATTGTATATTTTCACAAAAAAGTGAAATTTACAAAAATCCAGAAAATTGGCTGAAAACGACTAAATATCAAGGACTCATTGGGCAAATCGCTCTGGAACTGAAATCGGAACGCTCACTGACATTTGCCCTATCTGAAAGTCTGATAAACGACAGAAAAAGTACTAAGTCCAAAACATTTTTTTTAAAATTTTACCCCCGTGAGATATATATTCTACCCACACACATTTGGAACTCTCCTGGGGTACGCTCACACATATTATTCCCTCATTTAGTGGATATTTTCACAAAAAAGAGAAATTTTCAAAAATCCAAATATTGGCTGAAAACGCCTAAACATCAAGGACTCATTGGGCGAATCGCTCTGGAACTGAAATCGGAACGCTCACTGACATTTGCCCTATCTGAAAGTCTGATAAACACCGGAAAAATGACTAAGTCCAAAAAAAAAAAATTTTTCAACTTTTTTCAATTTTACCCCCGTGGGATATATATTCTACACACACACATTTGGAACTCTCCTGGGGTACCCTCACACATATTATTCCCTCATTTAGTGGATATTTTCACAAAAAAGTGAAATTTTCAAAAATCCAAAATATTGGCTGAAAACGACTAAATATCAAGGACTCATTGTGCGAATCGCTCTGGAACTGAAATCGGAACGCTCACTGACATTTGCCCTCTCTGAAAGTCTGATAAACGCCAGAAAAATGACTAAGTCCAAAAAAAATTTTTTTCAATTTTACCCCCGTGGGATATATATTCTACCCACACACATTTGGAACTCTTCTGGGGTACCCTCACACATATTATCCCCTCATTTAGTGGATATTTTCACAAAAAAGTGAAATTTTCAAAAATCCAGAAAATTGTCTGAAAACGACTAAATATCAAGGACTCATTGGGCGAATCGCTCTGGAACTGAAATCATAATGCTCACTGACATTTTTCCTATCTGAAAGTCTGATAAACGATGGAAAAATGACTAAGTCCAAAAAAAAAAATTTTTCAACTTTTTTCAATTTTACCCCCGTGGGATATATATTCTACACACACACATTTGGAATTCTCCTGGGGTACCCTCACACATATTATTCCCTCATTTTGTGGATATTTTCACAAAAAAGTGAAATTTTCAAAAATCCAAAATATTGGCTGAAAACGACTAAATATCAAGGACTCATTGGTCGAATCACTCTGGAACTGAAATCGGAACGCTCACTCACATTTGCCCTATCTGAAAGTCTGATAAACGACAGAAAATGACTAAGTCCAAAAAAAATTTTTTTCAACTTTTTTCAATTTTACCCCCTTGGGATATATATTCTACCCACACACATTTGGAACTCTCCTGGGGTACCCTCACACATATTATCCCCTCATTTAGTGGATATTTTCACAAAAAAGTGAAATTTTCAAAAATCCAGAAAATTGAAAACGACTAAATATCAAGGACTCATTGGGCGAATCGCTCTGGAACTGAAATCATAATGCTCACTGACATTTCCCCTATCTGAAAGTCTGATAAACGATGGAAAAATGACTAAGTCCAAAAAAAAAATGTTTCAACTTTTTTCAATTTTGCCCCCGTGGGATATGTATTCTACCCACACACATTTGGAACTCTCCTGGGGTACCCTCACACATATTATTCCCTCATTTAGTGGATATTTTCACAAAAAAGAGAAATTTTCAAAAATCCAAAATATTGGCTGAAAACGACTAAATATCAAGGACTCATTGGGCGGATCGCTCTGGAACTGAAATCGGAACGCTCACAGACATTTGCCCTATCTGAAAGTCTGATAAACGCCGGAAAAATGACTAAGTCCAAAAAAAAATTTTCTTAAACTTTTTTCAATTTTACCCCCGTGGGATATATATTCTACCCACACACATTTGGAACTCTCCTGGGGCAACCTCACACATATTATTCTCTCATTTAGTGGATATTTTCACAAAAAAGTGAAATTTTCAAAAATCCAGAAAATTGGCTGAAAGCAACTTAATATCAAGGACTCATTGGGCGAATCGCTCTGGAACTGAAATCGGAACGCTCACTGACATTTCCCCTATCTGAAAGTCTGATAAACGCAGGAAAAATGACTAAGTCCAAAAAAAAAATGTTTCAACTTTTTTCAATTTTACCCCTGTGGGATATATATTCTACCCACACACATTTGGAACTCTCCTGGGGTGCCCTCACACATATTATTCTCTCATTTAGTGGATATTTTCACAAAAAAGTGAAATTTTCAAAAATCCAGAAAATTGGCAGAAAACGACTAAATATCAAGGACTCATTGGGCGAATCGCTCTGGAATTGAAATCGGTACACTCACTGAAATTTCCCCTATTTGAAAGTCTGATAAATCCTGGAAAAATGACTTAAGTCCAAAAAAAAAAATTTTTCAACTTTTTTTAATTTTACCCCCGTGGGATATATAGTCTACCCACACACATTTGGAACTCTCCTGGGGTACCCTCACACATATTATTCCCTCATTTAGTGGATATTTTCACAAAAAAGTGAAATTTTCAAAAATCCAAAATATTGGCTGAAAACGACTAAATATCAAGGACTCATTGGGCGAATCGCCCTGGAACTGAAATCGGAATGCTCACTGACATTTGCCATATCTGAAAGTCTGATAAACGTCGGAAAAATGACTAAGTCCAAAAAAATTATTTTTTTCAACTTTTTTCAATTTTACCCCCGTGGGATATATATTCTACCCACACACATTTGGAACTCTCCTGGGGTACCCTCACACATATTATTCCCTCATTTAGTGGATATTTTCACAAAAAAGTGAAATTTTCAAAAATCCAGAAAATTGGCTGAAAGCAACTTAATATCAAGGACTCATTGGGCGAATCGCTCTGGAACTGAAATCGGAACGCTCACTGACATTTCCCCTATCTGAAAGTCTGATAAACGCCGGAAAAATGACTAAGTCAAAAAAAAAAAAATTTTTCAACATTTTTCAATTTTACCCCCGTGGGATATATATTCTACCCACACACATTTGGAACTCTTCTGGGGTACCCTCACACATATTATCCCCTCATTTAGTAAATTTTCACAAAAAAGTGAAATTTTCAAAAATCCAGAAAATTGTCTGAAAACGACTAAATATCAAGGACTCATTGGTCGAATCGCTCTGGAACTGAAATCGGAACGCTCACTCACATTTGCCCTATCTGAAAGTCTGATAAACGCCGGAAAATGACTAAGTCCAAAAAAAAATTTTTTCAACTTTTTTCAATTTTACCCCCTTGGTATATATATTCTACCCACACACATTTGGAACTCTCCTGGGGTACCCTCACACATATTATCCCCTCATTTAGTGGATATTTTCACAAAAAAGTGAAATTTTCAAAAATCCAGAAAATTGAAAACGACTAAATATCAAAGACTCATTGGGCGAATCGCTCTGGAACTGAAAACATAATGCTCACTGACATTTCCCCTATCTGAAAGTCTGATAAACGCCAGAAAAATGACTAAGTCCAAAAAATTTTTTTTTCAATTTTACCCCCGTGGGATATGTATTCTACCCACACACATTTGGAACTCTTCTGGGGTACCCTCACACATATTATCCCCTCATTTAGTAAATTTTCACAAAAAAGTGAAATTTTCAAAAATCCAGAAAATTGTCTGAAAACGACTAAATATCAAGGACTCATTGGTCGAATCGCTCTGGAACTGAAATCGGAACGCTCACTCACATTTGCCCTATCTGAAAGTCTGATAAACGCCGGAAAATGACTAAGTCCAAAAAAAAATTTTTTCAACTTTTTTCAATTTTACCCCCTTGGTATATATATTCTACCCACACACATTTGGAACTCTCCTGGGGTACCCTCACACATATTATCCCCTCATTTAGTGGATATTTTCACAAAAAAGTGAAATTTTCAAAAATCCAGAAAATTGAAAACGACTAAATATCAAAGACTCATTGGGCGAATCGCTCTGGAACTGAAATCATAATGCTCACTGACATTTTTCCTATCTGAAAGTCTGCTAAACGCCGGAAAAATGACTAAGTCCAAAAAAAAATTTTCTTAAACTTTTTTCAATTTTACCCCCGTGGGATATATATTCTACCCACACACATTTGGAACTCTCCTGGGGCAACCTCACACATATTATTCTCTCATTTAGTGGATATTTTCACAAAAAAGTGAAATTTTCAAAAATCCAGAAAATTGGCTGAAAGCAACTTAATATCAAGGACTCATTGGGCGAATCACTCTGGAATTGAAATCGGTACGCTCACTGACATTTGCCCTATCTGAAAGTCTGATAAACGCCGGAAAAATGACTAAGAACAAAAAAAAAAATTGTTCTACTTTTTTCAAATTTACCCCTGTGGGATATATATTCTACCCACACACATTTGGAACTCTCCTGGGGTACCCTCACACATATAATTCCCTCATTTAGTGGATATTTTCACAAAAAAGTGAAATTTTCAAACATCCAAAATATTTGCTGAAAACTAAATATCAAGGATGCAATGGGCGAATCGCTTTGGAACTGAAATCGGAACGCTCACTGACATTTCCCCTATCTGAAAGTCTGATAAACGCCGGAAAAATGACTAAGTCCAAAAATAAAAAATTTTCAACTTTTTTCAAATTCACCCCCGTGGGATATATATTCTACCCACACACATTTGGACCTCTCCTGGGGTACCCTCACACATATTATTCCCTCATTTAGTGGATATTTTCACAAAAAAGTGAAATTTTCAAAAATCCAGAAAATTAGCTGAAAACGACTAAATATCAAGGACTCATTGGGCGAATCCCTCTGGAACTGAAATCGGAATGCTCACTGACATTTCCCCTATCTGAAAGTCTGATAAACGCCGGAAAAATTACTAAGTCAAAAAAACATTTTTTCAACTTTTTTCAATTTTACCCCCGTGAGATATATATTTTATCCACACACATTTGGAACTCTCCTGGGGTACCCTCACACATATTATTCCCTCATTTAGTGGATATTTTCACAAAAAAAGTGAAATTTTCAAAAATCCAGAAAATTGGCTGACAACGACTAAATATCAAGAACTCATTGGGCGAATCGCTCTGGAACTGAAATCGGAATGCTCACTGACATTTGCCATATCTGAAAGTCTGATAAACGCCGGAAAAATGACTAAGTCCAAAAAAAAAAATTTTTCAACTTTTTTCAATTTCACCCACGTGGGATATATATTCTACCCACACACATTTGGAACTCTCCTGGCGTACCCTCACACATATTATTCCCTCATTCAGTGGATATTTTCACAAAAAAGTGAAATTTTCAAAAATCCAGAAAATTGGCTGAAAACGACTAAATATCAAGGACTCATTGGGCGAATCGCTCTGGGATTGAAATCGGAATGCTCACTGACATTTCCCCTATCTGAAAGTTTGAGAAATGCCGGAAAAATGACTAAGTCCAAAAAAAAAATTTTTTCAACTTTTTTCAATTTTACCCCCGTGAGATATATATTCTACCCACACACGTTTGGAACTCTCCTGGGGTACCCTCACACATATTATTCCCTCATTTAGTGGATATTTTCACAAAAAAGTGAAATTTTCAAAAATCCAAAATATTGGCTGAAAACAACTAAATATCAAGGATTCATTGGGCGAATAGCTCTGGAACTGAAATTGAAGCATTCACTGACATTTGCCATATCTGAAAGTCTGATAAACGCCGGAAAAATGACTAAGTCCAAAAAAACAATTTTATCAACTTTTTTCAATTTTACCCACGTGGGATATATATTCTACCCACACACATTTGGAGCTCTCCTGGGGTACCCTCACACATATTATTCCCTCATTTAGTGGATATTTTCACAAAAAAGTGAAATTTTCAAAAATCCAGAAACTTGGCTGAAAACGACTAAATAACAAGGACTCACTGTGCGAATCGCTCTGGAATTGAAATCGGAACGCTCACTGACATTTCCCCTATCTGAAAGATTGATAAACGCCGGAAAAATGAATAAGTCCAAAAAAAAAATTGTTTCAACTTTTTTCAAATTTACCCCCGTGGGATATATATTCTACCCACACACATTTGAAACTCTCCTGGGGTACCCTCACACATATTATTCCCTCATTTAGTGGATTTTTTCACAAAAAAGTGAAATTTTCAAAAATCCAGAAAATTGGCTGAAAACGACTAAATATCAAGGACTCATTGAGCGTATCGCTCTGGAACTGGAATCGGAACGCTCACTGACTTTTTCCCTATCTGAAAGTCTGATAAACGCCGGAAAAATGACTAAGTCTGAAAAACAAATTTTTCAACTTTTTTCAATTTTACCCCCGTGAGATATATATTCTATCCACACACATTTGGAACTCTCCTGGGGTACCCTCACACATATTATTCCCTCATTTAGTGATATTTTCACAAAAAAGTGAAATTTTCAAAAATCCATAAAATTGGCTGAAAACGACTAAATATCAAGGACTCATTGGGCGAATCGCTCTGGAACTGAAATCGGAATGCTCACTGACATTTCCCCTATCTGAAAGTCTGATAAACGCCGGAAAAATTACTAAGTCCAAAAAAAAATTTTTTTCAACTTTTTTCAAATTCACCCCCGTGGGATATACATTCTACCAACACACATTTGGAACTCTCCTGGGGTACCCTCACACATATTAGTCCCTCATTTAGTGGATATTTTCACAAAAAAGTTAAATTTTCAAAAATCCAGAAAATTGGTTGAAAACGACTAACTATCAAGGACTCATTGGGCGAATCGCTCTGGAACTGAAATCGGAATGCTCACTGACATTTGCCCTATCTGAAAGTCTGATAAACGCCGGAAAAATAACTAAGTCCAAAAAAAAAATTTTTTTCAACTTTTTTCAATTTTACCCCCGTGGGATATATATTCTACCCACACACATTTGGAACTCTCCTGGGGTACCCTCACACATATTATTCCCTTATTTAGTGGATATTTTCACAAAAAAGTGACATTTTCAAAAATCCAGAAAATTGGCTGAAAACGACAAAATATCAAGGACCCATTGGGCGAATCGCTCTTGAACTGAAATCGGAACGCTCACTGACATTTCCCCTATCTGAAAGCCTGATAAATGCCAGAAAAATGACTAAGTCCAAAAAAAAAATTGTTTCAACTTTTTTCAAATTTACCCCCGTGGGATATATATTCTACCCACACACATTTGGAACTCTCCTGGGGTACCCGCACACATATTATTCCCTCATTTAGTGGATATTTTCACAAAAAAGTGAAATTTTCAAAAATCCATAAAATTGGTCGAAAACAACTAAATATCACGGACTCATTGGGCGAATCGCTCTGGAACTGAAATCGGAACGCTCACTGACATTTCCCCTATCTGAAAGTCTGATAAACGCCGGAAAAATGACTAAGTCAAAAAAAAAAATTTTTCAACTTTTTTCAATTTTACCCCCGTGGGATATATATTCTACGCACACACATTTGGAACTCTAATGGGGTACCCTCACACATATTATTCCCTCATTTAGTGGATATTTTCACAAAAAAGTGAAATTTTCAAAAATCCAGAAAATTGGCTGAAAACGACTAAATATCAAGGACTCATTGGGCGAATTGCTCTGGAACTGAAATCGGAATGCTCACTGACATTTCCCCTATCTGAAAGTTTGATAAACGCCGGAAAAATGAATAAGTCCAAAAAAAATATTTTTTCATCTTTTTTCAAATTCACTCCCGTGGGATATATATTCTACCAACTCACATTTGGAACTATCCTGGTGTACCCTCACACATATTATTCCATCATTTAGTGGATATTTTCACAAAAAAGTGAAATTTTCAAAAATCCAGAAAATTGGCTGAAAACGACTAAATATCAAGGACTCATTCGGCGTATCGCTCTGGAACTGAAATCGGAACGCTCACTGACATTTCCCCTATCTGAAAATCTGATAAACGCCGGAAAAATGACTAAGTCCAAAAAAATAATTTTTTCAACTTTTTTCAAATTCACCCCCGTGGGATATACATTCTACCAACACACATTTGGAACTCTCCTGGGGTACCCTCACACATATTATTCCCTCATTTAGTGGATATTTTCACAAAAAAGTTACATTTTCAAAAATCCAGAAAATTGGTTGAAAACGACTATCAAGGACTTATTGGGCGAATCGCTCTGGAACTGAAATCGGAACGCTCTCTGGCATTTGGCCTATCTGAAAGCCTGATAAATGCCAGAAAAATGACTAAGTCCAAAAAAAATTTTTTTTCAATTTTACCCCGTGGGATATATATTCTACCCACACACATTTGGAACTCTCCTGGGCTACCCTCACACATATTATTCACTAATTTAGTGGATATTTTCACAAAAAAGTGAAATTTTCAAAAATCCAGAAAATTGGCTGAAAACGACTAAATATCAAGGACTCATTGGGCGAATCGCTCTGGAACTGAAATTGGAATGCTCACTGACATTTCCCCTATCTGAAAGTCTGATAAACGCCGGAAAAATGACTAAGTCCAAAAAAAAATTTTTTTCAAATTTTTTCAAGTTTACCCCCGTGGTATATATATTCTACCCACACACATTTGGAACTCTCCAGGGGTACCCTCACACATATTATTCCCTCATTTAATGGATATTTTCACAAAATTGAAATTTTCAAAAATCCAGAAAATTGGCTGAAAAAGACTAAATATCAAGGACTCATTGGGCGAATCGCTCTGGAACTGAAATCGGAACGCTCACTGACATTTCCCATATCTGAAAGTCTGATAAACGCTGGAAAAATGACTAAGTCTGAAAAACAAATTTTTCAACTTTTTTCAATTTTACCCCCTGAGATATATATTCTACCCACACACATTTGGAACTCTCCTGGGGTACCCTCACACATATTATTCCCTCATTTAGTGATATTTTCACAAAAAAGTGAAATTTTCAAAAATCCAGAAAATTGGCTGAAAACGACTAAATATCAAGGATTCATTGGGCGAATCGCTCTGGAATTGAAATCGGAATGCTCACTGACATTTCCCCTATCTGAAAGTTTGATAAACGCCGGAAAAATGAATAAGTCCAAAAAAAATATTTTTTCATCTTTTTTCAAATTCACCCCCGTGGGATATACATTCTACCAACACACATTTGGAACTCTCCTGGGGTACCCTCACACATATTATTCCCTCATTTAGTGGATATTTTCACAAAAAAGTTACATTTTCAAAAATCCAGAAAATTGGTTGAAAACGACTATCAAGGACTTATTGGGCGAATCGCTCTGGAACTGAAATCGGAACGCTCACTGGCATTTGCCCTATCTGAAAGCCTGATAAATGCCAGAAAAATGACTAAGTCCAAAAAAAAATTTTTTTAAACTTTTTTCAATTTTCCCCCCGTGGGATACATATTCTACCCACACACATTTGGAACTCTCCTGGGGTACCCTCACACATATTATTCCCTTATTTAGTGGATATTTTCACAAAAAAGTGACATTTTCAAAAATCCAGAAAATTGGCTGAAAACGACTTAATATCAAGTAATCATTGGGCGAATCGCTCTGGGACTGAAATCGAAATGCTCAATGACATTTGCCATATCTGAAAGTCTGATAAACGTCGGAAAAATGACTAAGTCCAAAAAAAAATTTTTTCCAACTTTTTTCAATTTTACCCCGTGGGATATATATTCTACCCACACACATTTGGAACTCTCCTGGGGTACCCTCACACATATTATTCCCTCATGTAGTGGATATTTTCACAAAAAAGTGAAATTTTCAAAAATCCAGAAAATTGGCTGAAAACGACTAAATATCAAGGACTCATTGGGCGAATCGCTCTGGAACTGAAATCGGAATGCTCACTGACATTTGCGATATCTGAAAGTCTGATAAACGCTGGAAAAATGACTAAGTCCAAAAAAAATTTTTTTTCAACTTTTTTCAATTTTACCCCGTGATATATATATTCTACCCACACACATTTGGAACTCTCCTGGGGTACCCTCACACATATTATTCACTAATTTAGTGGATATTTTCACAAAAAAGTGAAATTGTCAAAAATCCAGAAAATTGGCTGAAAAAGGCTAAATATCAAGGACTCATTGGGTAAATCGCTCTGGAACTGAAATCGGAACGCTCACTGACATTTCCCCTATCTGAAAGTCTGATAAACGCCGGAAAAATGACTAAGTCCAAAAAAAATTTTTTTTCAATTTTACCCCGTGGGATATATATTCTACCCACACACATTTGGAACTCTCCTGGGCTACCCTCACACATATTATTCACTAATTTAGTGGATATTTTCACAAAAAAGTGAAATTTTCAAAAATCCAGAAAATTGGCTGAAAACGACTAAATATCAAGGACTCATTGGGCGAATCGCTCTGGAACTGAAATTGGAATGCTCACTGACATTTCCCCTATCTGAAAGTCTGATAAACGCCGGAAAAATGACTAAGTCCAAAAAAAAATTTTTTTCAAATTTTTTCAAGTTTACCCCCGTGGTATATATATTCTACCCACACACATTTGGAACTCTCCAGGGGTACCCTCACACATATTATTCCCTCATTTAATGGATATTTTCACAAAATTGAAATTTTCAAAAATCCAGAAAATTGGCTGAAAAAGACTAAATATCAAGGACTCATTGGGCGAATCGCTCTGGAACTGAAATCGGAACGCTCACTGACATTTCCCATATCTGAAAGTCTGATAAACGCTGGAAAAATGACTAAGTCTGAAAAACAAATTTTTCAACTTTTTTCAATTTTACCCCCTGAGATATATATTCTACCCACACACATTTGGAACTCTCCTGGGGTACCCTCACACATATTATTCCCTCATTTAGTGATATTTTCACAAAAAAGTGAAATTTTCAAAAATCCAGAAAATTGGCTGAAAACGACTAAATATCAAGGACTCATTGGGCGAATCGCTCTGGAATTGAAATCGGAATGCTCACTGACATTTCCCCTATCTGAAAGTTTGATAAACGCCGGAAAAATGAATAAGTCCAAAAAAAATATTTTTTCATCTTTTTTCAAATTCACCCCCGTGGGATATACATTCTACCAACACACATTTGGAACTCTCCTGGGGTACCCTCACACATATTATTCCCTCATTTAGTGGATATTTTCACAAAAAAGTTACATTTTCAAAAATCCAGAAAATTGGTTGAAAACGACTATCAAGGACTTATTGGGCGAATCGCTCTGGAACTGAAATCGGAACGCTCACTGGCATTTGCCCTATCTGAAAGCCTGATAAATGCCAGAAAAATGACTAAGTCCAAAAAAAAATTTTTTTAAACTTTTTTCAATTTTACCCCCGTGGGATACATATTCTACCCAAACACATTTGGAACTCTCCTGGGGTACCCTCACACATATTATTCCTTTATTTAGTGGATATTTTCACAAAAAAGTGACATTTTCCAAAATCCAAAAAATTGGCTGAAAACGACTTAATATCAAGTAATCATTGGGCGAATCGCTCTGGGACTGAAATCGAAATGCTCACTGACATTTGCCATATCTGAAAGTCTGATAAACGTCGGAAAAATGACTAAGTCCAAAAAAAAATTTTTTCCAACTTTTTTCAATTTTACCCCGTGGGATATATATTCTACCCACACACGTTTGGAACTCTCCTGGGGTACCCTCACACATATTATTCCCTCATGTAGTGGATATTTTCACAAAAAAGTGAAATTTTCAAAAATCCAGAAAATTGGCTGAAAACGACTAAATATCAAGGACTCATTGGGCGAATCGCTCTGGAACTGAAATCGGAGCGCTCACTGACATTTGCGATATCTGAAAGTCTGATAAACGCTGGAAAAATGACTAAGTCTGAAAAACAAATTTTTCAACTTTTTTCAATTTTACCCCCTGAGATATATATTCTACCCACACACATTTGGAACTCTCCTGGGGTACCCTCACACATATTATTCACTAATTTAGTGGATATTTTCACAAAAAAGTGAAATTTTCAAAAATCCAGAAAATTGGCTGAAAACGACTAAATATCAAGGACTGATTGGGCGAATCGCTCTGGAACTGAAATCGGAATGCTCACTGACATTTGCGATATCTGAAAGTCTGATAAACGCTGGAAAAATGACTAAGTCCAAAAAAAATTTTTTTTCAACTTTTTTCAATTTTACCCCGTGATATATATATTCTACCCACACACATTTGGAACTCTCCTGGGGTACCCTCACACATATTATTCACTAATTTAGTGGATATTTTCACAAAAAAGTGAAATTGTCAAAAATCCAGAAAATTGGCTGAAAAAGGCTAAATATCAAGGACTCATTGGGCAAATCGCTCTGGAACTGAAATCGGAACGCTCACTGACATTTCCCCTATCTGAAAGTCTGATAAACGCCGGAAAAATGACTAAGTCCAAAAAAAATTTTTTTTCAATTTTACCCCGTGGGATATATATTCTACCCACACACATTTGGAACTCTCCTGGGCTACCCTCACACATATTATTCACTAATTTAGTGGATATTTTCACAAAAAAGTGAAATTTTCAAAAATCCAGAAAATTGGCTGAAAACGACTAAATATCAAGGACTCATTGGGCGAATCGCTCTGGAACTGAAATTGGAATGCTCACTGACATTTCCCCTATCTGAAAGTCTGATAAACGCCGGAAAAATGACTAAGTCCAAAAAAAAATTTTTTTCAAATTTTTTCAAGTTTACCCCCGTGGTATATATATTCTACCCACACACATTTGGAACTCTCCAGGGGTACCCTCACACATATTATTCCCTCATTTAATGGATATTTTCACAAAATTGAAATTTTCAAAAATCCAGAAAATTGGCTGAAAAAGCCTAAATATCAAGGACTCATTGGGCGAATCGCTCTGGAACTGAAATCGGAACGCTCACTGACATTTCCCATATCTGAAAGTCTGATAAACGCTGGAAAAATGACTAAGTCTGAAAAACAAATTTTTCAACTTTTTTCAATTTTACCCCCTGAGATATATATTCTACCCACACACATTTGGAACTCTCCTGGGGTACCCTCACACATATTATTCCCTCATTTAGTGATATTTTCACAAAAAAGTGAAATTTTCAAAAATCCAGAAAATTGGCTGAAAACGACTAAATATCAAGGACTCATTGGGCGAATCGCTCTGGAATTGAAATCGGAATGCTCACTGACATTTCCCCTATCTGAAAGTTTGATAAACGCCGGAAAAATGAATAAGTCCAAAAAATATATTTTTTCATCTTTTTTCAAATTCACCCCCGTGGGATATACATTCTACCAACACACATTTGGAACTCTCCTGGGGTACCCTCACACATATTATTCCCTCATTTAGTGGATATTTTCACAAAAAAGTTACATTTTCAAAAATCCAGAAAATTGGTTGAAAACGACTATCAAGGACTTATTGGGCGAATCGCTCTGGAACTGAAATCGGAACGCTCACTGGCATTTGCCCTATCTGAAAGCCTGATAAATGCCAGAAAAATGACTAAGTCCAAAAAAAAATTTTTTCCAACTTTTTTCAATTTTACCCCGTGGGATATATATTCTACCCACACACATTTGGAACTCTCCTGGGGTACCCTCACACATATTATTCCCTCATGTAGTGGATATTTTCACAAAAAAGTGAAATTTTCAAAAATCCAGAAAATTGGCTGAAAACGACTAAATATCAAGGACTCATTGGGCGAATCGCTCTGGAACTGAAATCGGAATGCTCACTGACATTTGCGATATCTGAAAGTCTGATAAACGCTGGAAAAATGACTAAGTCCAAAAAAAATTTTTTTTCAACTTTTTTCAATTTTACCCCGTGATATATATATTCTACCCACACACATTTGGAACTCTCCTGGGGTACCCTCACACATATTATTCACTAATTTAGTGGATATTTTCACAAAAAAGTGAAATTGTCAAAAATCCAGAAAATTGGCTGAAAAAGGCTAAATATCAAGGACTCATTGGGTAAATCGCTCTGGAACTGAAATCGGAACGCTCACTGACATTTCCCCTATCTGAAAGTCTGATAAACGCCGGAAAAATGACTAAGTCCAAAAAAAATTTTTTTTCAATTTTACCCCGTGGGATATATATTCTACCCACACACATTTGGAACTCTCCTGGGCTACCCTCACACATATTATTCACTAATTTAGTGGATATTTTCACAAAAAAGTGAAATTTTCAAAAATCCAGAAAATTGGCTGAAAACGACTAAATATCAAGGACTCATTGGGCGAATCGCTCTGGAACTGAAATTGGAATGCTCACTGACATTTCCCCTATCTGAAAGTCTGATAAACGCCGGAAAAATGACTAAGTCCAAAAAAAAATTTTTTTCAAATTTTTTCAAGTTTACCCCCGTGGTATATATATTCTACCCACACACATTTGGAACTCTCCAGGGGTACCCTCACACATATTATTCCCTCATTTAATGGATATTTTCACAAAATTGAAATTTTCAAAAATCCAGAAAATTGGCTGAAAAAGACTAAATATCAAGGACTCATTGGGCGAATCGCTCTGGAACTGAAATCGGAACGCTCACTGACATTTCCCATATCTGAAAGTCTGATAAACGCTGGAAAAATGACTAAGTCTGAAAAACAAATTTTTCAACTTTTTTCAATTTTACCCCCTGAGATATATATTCTACCCACACACATTTGGAACTCTCCTGGGGTACCCTCACACATATTATTCCCTCATTTAGTGATATTTTCACAAAAAAGTGAAATTTTCAAAAATCCAGAAAATTGGCTGAAAACGACTAAATATCAAGGACTCATTGGGCGAATCGCTCTGGAATTGAAATCGGAATGCTCACTGACATTTCCCCTATCTGAAAGTTTGATAAACGCCGGAAAAATGAATAAGTCCAAAAAAAATATTTTTTCATCTTTTTTCAAATTCACCCCCGTGGGATATACATTCTACCAACACACATTTGGAACTCTCCTGGGGTACCCTCACACATATTATTCCCTCATTTAGTGGATATTTTCACAAAAAAGTTACATTTTCAAAAATCCAGAAAATTGGTTGAAAACGACTATCAAGGACTTATTGGGCGAATCGCTCTGGAACTGAAATCGGAACGCTCACTGGCATTTGCCCTATCTGAAAGCCTGATAAATGCCAGAAAAATGACTAAGTCCAAAAAAAAATTTTTTTAAACTTTTTTCAATTTTACCCCCGTGGGATACATATTCTACCCAAACACATTTGGAACTCTCCTGGGGTACCCTCACACATATTATTGCTTTATTTAGTGGATATTTTCACAAAAAAGTGACATTTTCCAAAATCCACAAAATTGGCTGAAAACGACTTAATATCAAGTAATCATTGGGCGAATCGCTCTGGGACTGAAATCGAAATGCTCACTGACATTTGCCATATCTGAAAGTCTGATAAACGTCGGAAAAATGACTAAGTCCAAAAAAAAATTTTTTCCAACTTTTTTCAATTTTACCCCGTGGGATATATATTCTACCCACACACGTTTGGAACTCTCCTGGGGTACCCTCACACATATTATTCCCTCATGTAGTGGATATTTTCACAAAAAAGTGAAATTTTCAAAAATCCAGAAAATTGGCTGAAAACGACTAAATATCAAGGACTGATTGGGCGAATCGCTCTGGAACTGAAATCGGAATGCTCACTGACATTTGCGATATCTGAAAGTCTGATAAACGCTGGAAAAATGACTAAGTCCAAAAAAAATTTTTTTTCAACTTTTTTCAATTTTACCCCGTGATATATATATTCTACCCACACACATTTGGAACTCTCCTGGGGTACCCTCACACATATTATTCACTAATTTAGTGGATATTTTCACAAAAAAGTGAAATTGTCAAAAATCCAGAAAATTGGCTGAAAAAGGCTAAATATCAAGGACTCATTGGGCAAATCGCTCTGGAACTGAAATCGGAACGCTCACTGACATTTCCCCTATCTGAAAGTCTGATAAACGCCGGAAAAATGACTAAGTCCAAAAAAAATTTTTTTTCAATTTTACCCCGTGGGATATATATTCTACCCACACACATTTGGAACTCTCCTGGGCTACCCTCACACATATTATTCACTAATTTAGTGGATATTTTCACAAAAAAGTGAAATTTTCAAAAATCCAGAAAATTGGCTGAAAACGACTAAATATCAAGGACTCATTGGGCGAATCGCTCTGGAACTGAAATTGGAATGCTCACTGACATTTCCCCTATCTGAAAGTCTGATAAACGCCGGAAAAATGACTAAGTCCAAAAAAAAATTTTTTTCAAATTTTTTCAAGTTTACCCCCGTGGTATATATATTCTACCCACACACATTTGGAACTCTCCAGGGGTACCCTCACACATATTATTCCCTCATTTAATGGATATTTTCACAAAATTGAAATTTTCAAAAATCCAGAAAATTGGCTGAAAAAGCCTAAATATCAAGGACTCATTGGGCGAATCGCTGTGGAACTGAAATCGGAACGCTCACTGACATTTCCCATATCTGAAAGTCTGATAAACGCTGGAAAAATGACTAAGTCTGAAAAACAAATTTTTCAACTTTTTTCAATTTTACCCCCTGAGATATATATTCTACCCACACACATTTGGAACTCTCCTGGGGTACCCTCACACATATTATTCACTAATTTAGTGGATATTTTCACAAAAAAGTGAAATTTTCAAAAATCCAGAAAATTGGCTGAAAACGACTAAATATCAAGGACTGATTGGGCGAATCGCTCTGGAACTGAAATCGGAATGCTCACTGACATTTGCGATATCTGAAAGTCTGATAAACGCTGGAAAAATGACTAAGTCCAAAAAAAATTTTTTTTCAACTTTTTTCAATTTTACCCCGTGATATATATATTCTACCCACACACATTTGGAACTCTCCTGGGGTACCCTCACACATATTATTCACTAATTTAGTGGATATTTTCACAAAAAAGTGAAATTGTCAAAAATCCAGAAAATTGGCTGAAAAAGGCTAAATATCAAGGACTCATTGGGCAAATCGCTCTGGAACTGAAATCGGAACGCTCACTGACATTTCCCCTATCTGAAAGTCTGATAAACGCCGGAAAAATGACTAAGTCCAAAAAAAATTTTTTTTCAATTTTACCCCGTGGGATATATATTCTACCCACACACATTTGGAACTCTCCTGGGCTACCCTCACACATATTATTCACTAATTTAGTGGATATTTTCACAAAAAAGTGAAATTTTCAAAAATCCAGAAAATTGGCTGAAAACGACTAAATATCAAGGACTCATTGGGCGAATCGCTCTGGAACTGAAATTGGAATGCTCACTGACATTTCCCCTATCTGAAAGTCTGATAAACGCCGGAAAAATGACTAAGTCCAAAAAAAAATTTTTTTCAAATTTTTTCAAGTTTACCCCCGTGGTATATATATTCTACCCACACACATTTGGAACTCTCCAGGGGTACCCTCACACATATTATTCCCTCATTTAATGGATATTTTCACAAAATTGAAATTTTCAAAAATCCAGAAAATTGGCTGAAAAAGCCTAAATATCAAGGACTCATTGGGCGAATCGCTGTGGAACTGAAATCGGAACGCTCACTGACATTTCCCATATCTGAAAGTCTGATAAACGCTGGAAAAATGACTAAGTCTGAAAAACAAATTTTTCAACTTTTTTCAATTTTACCCCCTGAGATATATATTCTACCCACACACATTTGGAACTCTCCTGGGGTACCCTCACACATATTATTCCCTCATTTAGTGATATTTTCACAAAAAAGTGAAATTTTCAAAAATCCAGAAAATTGGCTGAAAACGACTAAATATCAAGGACTCATTGGGCGAATCGCTCTGGAATTGAAATCGGAATGCTCACTGACATTTCCCCTATCTGAAAGTTTGATAAACGCCGGAAAAATGAATAAGTCCAAAAAAAATATTTTTTCATCTTTTTTCAAATTCACCCCCGTGGGATATACATTCTACCAACACACATTTGGAACTCTCCTGGGGTACCCTCACACATATTATTCCCTCATTTAGTGGATATTTTCACAAAAAAGTTACATTTTCAAAAATCCAGAAAATTGGTTGAAAACGACTATCAAGGACTTATTGGGCGAATCGCTCTGGAACTGAAATCGGAACGCTCACTGGCATTTGCCCTATCTGAAAGCCTGATAAATGCCAGAAAAATGACTAAGTCCAAAAAAAAATTTTTTTAAACTTTTTTCAATTTTACCCCCGTGGGCTACATATTCTACCCAAACACATTTGGAACTCTCCTGGGGTACCCTCACACATATTATTCACTAATTTAGTGGATATTTTCACAAAAAAGTGAAATTTTCAAAAATCCAGAAAATTGGCTGAAAACGACTAAATATCAAGGACTCATTGGGCGAATCGCTCTGGAACTGAAATCGGAATGCTCACTGACATTTGCGATATCTGAAAGTCTGATAAACGCTGGAAAAATGACTAAGTCCAAAAAAAATTTTTTTTCAACTTTTTTCAATTTTACCCCGTGATATATATATTCTACCCACACACATTTGGAACTCTCCTGGGGTACCCTCACACATATTATTCACTAATTTAGTGGATATTTTCACAAAAAAGTGAAATTGTCAAAAATCCAGAAAATTGGCTGAAAAAGGCTAAATATCAAGGACTCATTGGGCAAATCGCTCTGGAACTGAAATCGGAACGCTCACTGACATTTCCCCTATCTGAAAGTCTGATAAACGCCGGAAAAATGACTAAGTCCAAAAAAAAAATTTTTTCAACTTTTTTCAAATTTACCCCCGTGGGATATATATAATACCCACACACATTTGGAACTCTCCTGGGGTACCCTCACACATATTTTTCCCTCATTTAATGGATATTTTCACAAAAAAGGGAAATTTTCAAAAATCCAGAAAATTGGTTGAAAACGACTAAATATCAAGGACTCATTGGGCGAATCGCTCTGGAACTGAAATCGGAACGCTCACTGACATTTGCCCTGTCTGAAAGTTTGATAAACGCCGGAAAAATGACTAAGTCCAAAAAAAAAAATTTTTCAACTTTTTTCAATTTTACCCCCGTGAGATATATATACTACCCACACACATTTGGAACTCTCCTGGGGTACCCTCACACATATTATTCCCTCATTTAGTTGATATTTTCACAAAAAAGTTAAATTTTCAAAAAATCCAGGAAATTGGCTGAAAACGACTTAATATCAAGTAATCCTTGGGCGAATCGCTCTGGGACTGAAATCGGAATGTTCACTGACATTTGCCATATCTGAAAGTCTGATAAACGTCGGAAAAATGACTAAGTCCAAAAAAAAATTTTTTTCAACTTTTTTCAATTTTACCCCCGTGGGATATATATACTACCCACACACATTTGGAACTCTCCTGGGGTACCCTCACACATATTATTCCCTTATTTCGTGGATATTTTCACAAAAAAGTGACATTTTCAAAAATCCATAAAATTGGCTGAAAACGACTAAATATCAAGGACTCATTGGGCGAATCGCTCTGGAACTGAAATCGGAGCGCTCACTGACATTTGCGATATCTGAAAGTCTGATAAACGCTGGAAAAATGACTAAGTCCAAAAAAAATTTTTTTTCAACTTTTTTCAATTTTACCCCCTGAGATATATATTCTACCCACACACATTTGGAACTCTCCTGGGGTACCCTCACACATATTATTCACTAATTTAGTGGATATTTTCACAAAAAAGTGAAATTGTCAAAAATCCAGAAAATTGGCTGAAAAAAGCTAAATATCAAGGACTCATTGGGCAAATCGCTCTGGAACTGAAATCGGAACGCTCACTGACATTTCCCCTATCTGAAAGCCTGATAAATGCCAGAAAAATGACTAAGTCCAAAAAAAAAATTGTTTAAACTTTTTTCAAATTTACCCCCGTGTGATATATATTCTATCCACACACATTTGGAACTCTCCTGGGGTACCCTCACACATATTATTCCCTCATTTAGTGGATATTTTCACAAAAAAGTGAAATTTTCAAAAATCCAGAAAATTGGTTGAAAACGACTAAATATCAAGGACTCATTGGGCGAATCGCTCTGGAACTGAAATCGGAACGCTCACTGACATTTGCCCTATCTGAAAGTTTGATAAACGCCGGAAAAATGACTAAGTCCAAAAAAAAATTTTTTTCAACTTTTTTCAATTTTACCCCCGTGGGATATATATACTACCCACACACATTTGGAACTCTCCTGGGGTACCCTCATACATATTATTCCCTTATTTCGTGGATATTTTCACAAAAAAGTGACATTTTCAAAAATCCATAAAATTGTCTGAAAACGACTAAATATCAAGGACTCTTTGGGCGAATCGCTCTGGAACTGAAATCGGAGCGCTCACTGACATTTGCGATATCTGAAAGTCTGATAAACGCTGGAAAAATGACTAAGTCCAAAAAAAATTTTTTTTCAACTTTTTTCAATTTTACCCCGTGATATATATATTCTACCCACACACATTTGGAACTCTCCTGGGGTACCCTCACACATATTATTCACTAATTTAGTGGATATTTTCACAAAAAAGTGAAATTGTCAAAAATCCAGAAAATTGGCTGAAAAAGGCTAAATATCAAGGACTCATTGGGCAAATCGCTCTGGAACTGAAATCGGAACGCTCACTGACATTTCCCCTATCTGAAAGCCTGATAAATGCCAGAAAAATGACTAAGTACAAAAAAAAAATTGTTTAAACTTTTTTCAAATTTACCCCCGTGGGATATATATAATACCCACACACATTTGGAACTCTCCTGGGGTACCCTCACACATATTATTCCCTCATTTAGTGGATATTTTCACAAAAAAGTGAAATTTTCAAAAATCCAGAAAATTGGCTGAAAACGACTAAATATCAAGGACTCATTGGCCATATCGCTCTGGAACTGAAATCGGAACGCTCACTGACATTTCCCCTATCTGAAAGTCTGATAAACGCCGGAAAAATGACTAAGTCAAAAAAAATTTTTTTAAAACTTTTTTCAATTTTACCCCCGTGTGATATATATTCTATCCACACACATTTGGAACTCTCCTGGGGTACCCTCACACATATTATTCCCTCATTTAGTGGATATTTTCACAAAAAAGTGAAATTTTCAAAAATCCAGAAAATTGGTTGAAAACGACTAAATATCAAGGACTCATTGGGCGAATCGCTCTGGGACTGAAATCGAAATGCTCACTGACATTTGCCATATCTGAAAGTCTGATAAACGCCGGAAAAATGACTAAGTCCAAAAAAAAATTTTTTTCAACTTTTTTCAATTTTACCCCCGTGGGATATATATACTACCCACACACATTTGGAACTCTCCTGGGGTACCCTCACACATATTATTCCCTTATTTCGTGGATATTTTCACAAAAAAGTGACATTTTCAAAAATTAATAAAAGTGGCTGAAAACGACTAAATATCAAGAACTCATTGGGCGAATCGCTCTGGAACTGAAATCGGAACGCTCACTGACATTTACCCTATCTGAAAGTCTGATAAACACCGGAAAAATGACAGTACAAAAAAAAAATGTTTTCAACTTTTTTCAAATTTACCCTCGTGGGATATATATTCTACCCACACACATTTGGAACTCTCCTGGGGTACCCTCACACATATTATTCCCTCATTTAGTGGATATTTTCACAAAAAAGTAAAATTTTCAAAAATCCAAAATATTGGCTGAAAACAACTAAATATCAAGGATTCATTGTGCGAATCGCTCTGTAACTGAAATTGAAGCGCTCACTGACATTTGCCATATCTGAAAGTCTGATAAACGTCGGAAAAATGACTAAGTTCAAAAAAAAATAATTTTCAACTTTTTTCAAATTTACCCCCCTGGGATATATATTCTACCCACACACATTTGGAACTCTCCTGGGGTACCCTCACACATATTATTCCCTCATTTAGTGATATTTTCACAAAAAAAGTGAAATTTTCAAAAATCCAGAAAATTGGCTGAAAACGACTAAATATCAAGGACTCATTGGGCGAATCGCTCTGGAATTGAAATCGGAATGCTCACTGACATTTCCCCTATGTGAAAGTTTGATAAACGCCGGAAAAATGAATAAGTCCAAAAAAAATATTTTTTCATCTTTTTTCAAATTCACCCCCGTGGGATATATATTCTACCAACTCACATTTGGAACTATCCTGGTGTACCCTCACACATATTATTCCCTCATTTAGTGGATATTTTTGCAAAAAAGTGAAATTTTCAAAAATCCAGAAAATTGGCTGAAAATGACTAAATATCAAGGACTCATTGGGCGAATCGCTCTGGAACTGAAATCGGAATGCTCACTGACATTTCCCCCATCTGAAAGTCTGATAAACGCCGGAAAAATGACTGAGTCCAAAAAAATAATTTTTTCAACTTTTTTCAAATTCACCCCCGTGGGATATATATAATACCCACACACATTTGGAACTCTCCTGGGGTACCCTCACACATATTATTCACTAATTTAGTGGATATTTTCACAAAAAAGTGAAATTGTCAAAAATCCAGAAAATTGGCTGAAAAAGGCTAAATATCAAGGACTCATTGGGCAAATCGCTCTGGAACTGAAATCGGAACGCTTACTGACATTTCCCCTATCTGAAAGCCTGATAAATGCCAGAAAAATGACTAAGTCCAAAAAAAAAATTGTTTAAACTTTTTTCAAATTTACCCCCGTGGGATATATATAATACCCACACACATTTGGAACTCTCCTGGGGTACCCTCACACAAATTATTCCCTCATTTAGTGGATATTTTCGCAAAAAAGTGAAATTTTCAAAAATCCAGAAAATTGGCTGAAAACGACTAAATTTCAAGGACTCATTGGCCATATCGCTCTGGAACTGAAATCGGAACGCTCACTGACATTTCCCCTATCTGAAAGTCTGATAAACGCCGGAAAAATGACTAAGTCAAAAAAAAATTTTTTTAAACTTTTTTCAATTTTACCCCCGTGTGATATATATTCTATCCACACACATTTGGAACTCTCCTGGGGTACCCTCACACATATTATTCCCTCATTTAGTGGATATTTTCACAAAAAAGTGAAATTTTCAAAAATCCAGAAAATTGGTTGAAAACGACTAAATATCAAGGACTCATTGGGCGAATCGCTCTGGAACTGAAATCGGAACGCTCACTGACATTTGCCCTATCTGAAAGTTTGATAAACGCCGGAAAAATGACTAAGTCCAAAAAAAAATTTTTTTCAACTTTTTTCAATTTTACCCCCGTGGGATATATATACTACCCACACACATTTGGAACTCTCCTGGGGTACCCTCACACATATTATTCCCTTATTTCGTGGATATTTTCACAAAAAAGTGAAATTTTCAAAAATCCAGAAAATTGGTTGAAAACGACTAAATATCAAGGACTCATTGGGCGAATCGCTCTGGAACTGAAATCGGAGCGCTCACTGACATTTGCGATATCTGAAAGTCTGATAAACGCTGGAAAAATGACTAAGTCCAAAAAAAATTTTTTTTCAACTTTTTTCAATTTTACCCCCGTGGGATATATATACTACCCACACACATTTGGAACTCTCCTTGGGTACCCTCACACATATTATTCCCTTATTTCGTGGATATTTTCACAAAAAAGTGAAATTTTCAAAAAATCCAGGAAATTGGCTGAAAACGACTTAATATCAAGTAATCCTTGGGCGAATCGCTCTGGGACTGAAATCGGAATGTTCACTGACATTTGCCATATCTGAAAGTCTGATAAACACCGGAAAAATGACAGTACAAAAAAAAATGTTTTCAACTTTTTTCAAATTTACCCTCGTGGGATATATATTCTACCCACACACATTTGGAACTCTCCTGGGGTACCCTCACACATATTATTCCCTCATTTAGTGGATATTTTCACAAAAAAGTAAAATTTTCAAAAATCCAAAATATTGGCTGAAAACAACTAAATATCAAGGATTCATTGTGCGAATCGCTCTGTAACTGAAATTGAAGCGCTCACTGACATTTCCCCTATCTGAAAGTTTGATAAACGCCGGAAAAATGAATAAGTCCAAAAAAAATATTTTTTCATCTTTTTTCAAATTCACCCCCGTGGGATATATATTCTACCAACTCACATTTGGAACTATCCTGGTGTACCCTCACACATATTATTCCATCATTTAGTGGATATTTTTGCAAAAAAGTGAAATTTTCAAAAATCCAGAAAATTGGCTGAAAATGACTAAATATCAAGGACTCATTGGGCGAATCGCTCTGGAACTGAAATCGGAATGCTCACTGACATTTCCCCCATCTGAAAGTCTGATTAACGCCGGAAAAATGACTGAGTCCAAAAAAATAATTTTTTCAACTTTTTTCAAATTCACCCCCGTGGGATATACATTCTACCAACACACATTTGGAACTCTCCTGGGGTACCCTCACACATATTATTCCCTCATTTAGTGGATATTTTCACAAAAAAGTTACATTTTCAAAAATCCAGAAAATTGGTTGAAAACGACTATCAAGGACTTATTGGGCGAATCGCTCTGGAACTGAAATCGGAACGCTCACTGGCATTTGCCCTATCTGAAAGCCTGATAAATGCCAGAAAAATGACTAAGTCCAAAAAAAAATTTTTTTAAACTTTTTTCAATTTTACCCCCGTGGCATACATATTCTACCCACACACATTTGGAACTCTCCTGGGGTACCCTCACACATATTATTCCCTTATTTAGTGGATATTTTCACAAAAAAGTGACATTTTCAAAAATCCAGAAAATTGGCTGAAAACGACTTAATATCAAGTAATCATTGGGCGAATCGCTCTGGGACTGAAATCGAAATGCTCACTGACATTTGCCATATCTGAAAGTCTGATAAACGTCGGAAAAATGACTAAGTCCAAAAAAAAATTTTTTCCAACTTTTTTCAATTTTACCCCGTGGGATATATATTCTACCCACACACATTTGGAACTCTCCTGGGGTACCCTCACACATATTATTCCCTCATGTAGTGGATATTTTCACAAAAAAGTGAAATTTTCAAAAATCCAGAAAATTGGCTGAAAATGACTAAATATCAAGGACTCATTGGGCGAATCGCTCTGGAACTGAAATCGGAGCGCTCACTGACATTTGCGATATCTGAAAGTCTGATAAACGCTGGAAAAATGACTAAGTCCAAAAAAAATTTTTTTTCAACTTTTTTCAATTTTACCCCGTGATATATATATTCTACCCACACACATTTGGAACTCTCCTGGGGTACCCTCACACATATTATTCACTAATTTAGTGGATATTTTCACAAAAAAGTGAAATTGTCAAAAATCCAGAAAATTGGCTGAAAAAGGCTAAATATCAAGGACTCATTGGGCGAATCGCTCTAGAACTGAAATCGGAACGCTCACTGACATTTCCCCTATCTGAAAGCCTGATAAATGCCAGAAAAATGACTAAGTCCAAAAAAAAAATTGTTTAAACTTTTTTCAAATTTACCCCCGTGGGATATATATTCTACCCACAAACATTTGGAACTCTCCTGGGGTACCCTCACACATATTATTCCCTCATTTAGTGGATATTTTCACAAAAAAGTGAAATTTTCAAAAATCCAGAAAATTGGCTGAAAACGACTAAATATCAGGGACTCATTGGGCGAATCGCTCTAGAACTGAAATCGGAATGCTCACTGACATTTCCCCTATCTGAAAGTCTGATAAACGTCGGAAAAATGACTTAATCCAAAAAAAAAATTTTTTTCAACTTTTTTCAATTTTACCCCTGTGGGATATATATTCTACCCACACACATTTGGAACTCTCCTGGGGTACCCTCACACATTTTATTCCCTCATTTAGTGGATATTTTCACAAAAAAGTTAAATTTTCAAAAATCCAGAAAATTGGCTGAAAACGACTAAATATCAAGGACTCATTGGTCGAATCGCTCTGGAATTGAAATCGGAATGCTCACTGACATTTCCCCTATCTGAAAGTTTGAGAAACGCTGGAAAAATGACTAAGTCCAAAAAAAAATTTTTTCAACTTTTTTCAATTTTACCCCTGTGAGATATATATTCTACCCACACACATTTGGAACTCTCCTGGGGTACCCTCACACATATTATCCCCTCATTTAGTGGATATTTTCACAAAAAAGTGAAATTTTCAAAAATCCAAAATATTGGCTGAAAACAACTAAATATCAAGAATTCATTGGGCGAATCGCTCTGGAACTGAAATCGAAATGCTCACTGATATTTGCCATATCTCAAAGTCTGATAAACGCCGGAAAAATGACAGTCCAAAAATAAAAATTTTTCAACTTTTTTTCAAATTTACCCCCGTGGGATATATATTCTACCCACACACATTTGGAACTCTCCTGGGGTACCCTCACACATATTATTACCTCATTTAGTTGATATTTTCACAAAAAAGTTAAATTTTCAAAAAATCCAGGAAATTGGCTGAAAACGACTTAATATCAAGTAATCCTTGGGCGAATCGCTCTGGGACTGAAATCGGAATGTTCACTGACATTTGCCATATCTGAAAGTCTGATAAACGTCGGAAAAATGACTAAGTCCAAAAAAAAATTTTTTTCAACTTTTTTCAATTTTACCCCCGTGGGATATATATACTACCCACACACATTTGGAACTCTCCTGGGGTACCCTCACACATATTATTCCCTTATTTCGTGGATATTTTCACAAAAAAGTGACATTTTCAAAAATCCATAAAATTGGCTGAAAACGACTAAATATCAAGGACTCATTGGGCGAATCGCTCTGGAACTGAAATCGGAGCGCTCACTGACATTTGCGATATCTGAAAGTCTGATAAACGCTGGAAAAATGACTAAGTCCAAAAAAAATTTTTTTTCAACTTTTTTCAATTTTACCCCCTGAGATATATATTCTACCCACACACATTTGGAACTCTCCTGGGGTACCCTCACACATATTATTCACTAATTTAGTGGATATTTTCACAAAAAAGTGAAATTGTCAAAAATCCAGAAAATTGGCTGAAAAAAGCTAAATATCAAGGACTCATTGGGCAAATCGCTCTGGAACTGAAATCGGAACGCTCACTGACATTTCCCCTATCTGAAAGCCTGATAAATGCCAGAAAAATGACTAAGTCCAAAAAAAAAATTGTTTAAACTTTTTTCAAATTTACCCCCGTGTGATATATATTCTATCCACACACATTTGGAACTCTCCTGGGGTACCCTCACACATATTATTCCCTCATTTAGTGGATATTTTCACAAAAAAGTGAAATTTTCAAAAATCCAGAAAATTGGTTGAAAACGACTAAATATCAAGGACTCATTGGGCGAATCGCTCTGGAACTGAAATCGGAACGCTCACTGACATTTGCCCTATCTGAAAGTTTGATAAACGCCGGAAAAATGACTAAGTCCAAAAAAAAATTTTTTTCAACTTTTTTCAATTTTACCCCCGTGGGATATATATACTACCCACACACATTTGGAACTCTCCTGGGGTACCCTCATACATATTATTCCCTTATTTCGTGGATATTTTCACAAAAAAGTGACATTTTCAAAAATCCATAAAATTGTCTGAAAACGACTAAATATCAAGGACTCTTTGGGCGAATCGCTCTGGAACTGAAATCGGAGCGCTCACTGACATTTGCGATATCTGAAAGTCTGATAAACGCTGGAAAAATGACTAAGTCCAAAAAAAATTTTTTTTCAACTTTTTTCAATTTTACCCCGTGATATATATATTCTACCCACACACATTTGGAACTCTCCTGGGGTACCCTCACACATATTATTCACTAATTTAGTGGATATTTTCACAAAAAAGTGAAATTGTCAAAAATCCAGAAAATTGGCTGAAAAAGGCTAAATATCAAGGACTCATTGGGCAAATCGCTCTGGAACTGAAATCGGAACGCTCACTGACATTTCCCCTATCTGAAAGCCTGATAAATGCCAGAAAAATGACTAAGTACAAAAAAAAAATTGTTTAAACTTTTTTCAAATTTACCCCCGTGGGATATATATAATACCCACACACATTTGGAACTCTCCTGGGGTACCCTCACACATATTATTCCCTCATTTAGTGGATATTTTCACAAAAAAGTGAAATTTTCAAAAATCCAGAAAATTGGCTGAAAACGACTAAATATCAAGGACTCATTGGCCATATCGCTCTGGAACTGAAATCGGAACGCTCACTGACATTTCCCCTATCTGAAAGTCTGATAAACGCCGGAAAAATGACTAAGTCAAAAAAAATTTTTTTAAAACTTTTTTCAATTTTACCCCCGTGTGATATATATTCTATCCACACACATTTGGAACTCTCCTGGGGTACCCTCACACATATTATTCCCTCATTTAGTGGATATTTTCACAAAAAAGTGAAATTTTCAAAAATCCAGAAAATTGGTTGAAAACGACTAAATATCAAGGACTCATTGGGCGAATCGCTCTGGGACTGAAATCGAAATGCTCACTGACATTTGCCATATCTGAAAGTCTGATAAACGCCGGAAAAATGACTAAGTCCAAAAAAAAATTTTTTTCAACTTTTTTCAATTTTACCCCCGTGGGATATATATACTACCCACACACATTTGGAACTCTCCTGGGGTACCCTCACACATATTATTCCCTTATTTCGTGGATATTTTCACAAAAAAGTGACATTTTCAAAAATTAATAAAAGTGGCTGAAAACGACTAAATATCAAGAACTCATTGGGCGAATCGCTCTGGAACTGAAATCGGAACGCTCACTGACATTTACCCTATCTGAAAGTCTGATAAACACCGGAAAAATGACAGTACAAAAAAAAAATGTTTTCAACTTTTTTCAAATTTACCCTCGTGGGATATATATTCTACCCACACACATTTGGAACTCTCCTGGGGTACCCTCACACATATTATTCCCTCATTTAGTGGATATTTTCACAAAAAAGTAAAATTTTCAAAAATCCAAAATATTGGCTGAAAACAACTAAATATCAAGGATTCATTGTGCGAATCGCTCTGTAACTGAAATTGAAGCGCTCACTGACATTTGCCATATCTGAAAGTCTGATAAACGTCGGAAAAATGACTAAGTTCAAAAAAAAATAATTTTCAACTTTTTTCAAATTTACCCCCCTGGGATATATATTCTACCCACACACATTTGGAACTCTCCTGGGGTACCCTCACACATATTATTCCCTCATTTAGTGATATTTTCACAAAAAAAGTGAAATTTTCAAAAATCCAGAAAATTGGCTGAAAACGACTAAATATCAAGGACTCATTGGGCGAATCGCTCTGGAATTGAAATCGGAATGCTCACTGACATTTCCCCTATGTGAAAGTTTGATAAACGCCGGAAAAATGAATAAGTCCAAAAAAAATATTTTTTCATCTTTTTTCAAATTCACCCCCGTGGGATATATATTCTACCAACTCACATTTGGAACTATCCTGGTGTACCCTCACACATATTATTCCCTCATTTAGTGGATATTTTTGCAAAAAAGTGAAATTTTCAAAAATCCAGAAAATTGGCTGAAAATGACTAAATATCAAGGACTCATTGGGCGAATCGCTCTGGAACTGAAATCGGAATGCTCACTGACATTTCCCCCATCTGAAAGTCTGATAAACGCCGGAAAAATGACTGAGTCCAAAAAAATAATTTTTTCAACTTTTTTCAAATTCACCCCCGTGGGATATATATAATACCCACACACATTTGGAACTCTCCTGGGGTACCCTCACACATATTATTCACTAATTTAGTGGATATTTTCACAAAAAAGTGAAATTGTCAAAAATCCAGAAAATTGGCTGAAAAAGGCTAAATATCAAGGACTCATTGGGCAAATCGCTCTGGAACTGAAATCGGAACGCTTACTGACATTTCCCCTATCTGAAAGCCTGATAAATGCCAGAAAAATGACTAAGTCCAAAAAAAAAATTGTTTAAACTTTTTTCAAATTTACCCCCGTGGGATATATATAATACCCACACACATTTGGAACTCTCCTGGGGTACCCTCACACAAATTATTCCCTCATTTAGTGGATATTTTCGCAAAAAAGTGAAATTTTCAAAAATCCAGAAAATTGGCTGAAAACGACTAAATTTCAAGGACTCATTGGCCATATCGCTCTGGAACTGAAATCGGAACGCTCACTGACATTTCCCCTATCTGAAAGTCTGATAAACGCCGGAAAAATGACTAAGTCAAAAAAAAATTTTTTTAAACTTTTTTCAATTTTACCCCCGTGTGATATATATTCTATCCACACACATTTGGAACTCTCCTGGGGTACCCTCACACATATTATTCCCTCATTTAGTGGATATTTTCACAAAAAAGTGAAATTTTCAAAAATCCAGAAAATTGGTTGAAAACGACTAAATATCAAGGACTCATTGGGCGAATCGCTCTGGAACTGAAATCGGAACGCTCACTGACATTTGCCCTATCTGAAAGTTTGATAAACGCCGGAAAAATGACTAAGTCCAAAAAAAAATTTTTTTCAACTTTTTTCAATTTTACCCCCGTGGGATATATATACTACCCACACACATTTGGAACTCTCCTGGGGTACCCTCACACATATTATTCCCTTATTTCGTGGATATTTTCACAAAAAAGTGAAATTTTCAAAAATCCAGAAAATTGGTTGAAAACGACTAAATATCAAGGACTCATTGGGCGAATCGCTCTGGAACTGAAATCGGAGCGCTCACTGACATTTGCGATATCTGAAAGTCTGATAAACGCTGGAAAAATGACTAAGTCCAAAAAAAATTTTTTTTCAACTTTTTTCAATTTTACCCCCGTGGGATATATATACTACCCACACACATTTGGAACTCTCCTTGGGTACCCTCACACATATTATTCCCTTATTTCGTGGATATTTTCACAAAAAAGTGAAATTTTCAAAAAATCCAGGAAATTGGCTGAAAACGACTTAATATCAAGTAATCCTTGGGCGAATCGCTCTGGGACTGAAATCGGAATGTTCACTGACATTTGCCATATCTGAAAGTCTGATAAACACCGGAAAAATGACAGTACAAAAAAAAATGTTTTCAACTTTTTTCAAATTTACCCTCGTGGGATATATATTCTACCCACACACATTTGGAACTCTCCTGGGGTACCCTCACACATATTATTCCCTCATTTAGTGGATATTTTCACAAAAAAGTAAAATTTTCAAAAATCCAAAATATTGGCTGAAAACAACTAAATATCAAGGATTCATTGTGCGAATCGCTCTGTAACTGAAATTGAAGCGCTCACTGACATTTCCCCTATCTGAAAGTTTGATAAACGCCGGAAAAATGAATAAGTCCAAAAAAAATATTTTTTCATCTTTTTTCAAATTCACCCCCGTGGGATATATATTCTACCAACTCACATTTGGAACTATCCTGGTGTACCCTCACACATATTATTCCATCATTTAGTGGATATTTTTGCAAAAAAGTGAAATTTTCAAAAATCCAGAAAATTGGCTGAAAATGACTAAATATCAAGGACTCATTGGGCGAATCGCTCTGGAACTGAAATCGGAATGCTCACTGACATTTCCCCCATCTGAAAGTCTGATTAACGCCGGAAAAATGACTGAGTCCAAAAAAATAATTTTTTCAACTTTTTTCAAATTCACCCCCGTGGGATATACATTCTACCAACACACATTTGGAACTCTCCTGGGGTACCCTCACACATATTATTCCCTCATTTAGTGGATATTTTCACAAAAAAGTTACATTTTCAAAAATCCAGAAAATTGGTTGAAAACGACTATCAAGGACTTATTGGGCGAATCGCTCTGGAACTGAAATCGGAACGCTCACTGGCATTTGCCCTATCTGAAAGCCTGATAAATGCCAGAAAAATGACTAAGTCCAAAAAAAAAATTGTTTAAACTTTTTTCAAATTTACCCCCGTGGGATATATATTCTACCCACAAACATTTGGAACTCTCCTGGGGTACCCTCACACATATTATTCCCTCATTTAGTGGATATTTTCACAAAAAAGTGACATTTTCAAAAATCCAGAAAATTGGCTGAAAACGACTTAATATCAAGTAATCATTGGGCGAATCGCTCTGGGACTGAAATCGAAATGCTCACTGACATTTGCCATATCTGAAAGTCTGATAAACGTCGGAAAAATGACTAAGTCCAAAAAAAAATTTTTTCCAACTTTTTTCAATTTTACCCCGTGGGATATATATTCTACCCACACACATTTGGAACTCTCCTGGGGTACCCTCACACATATTATTCCCTCATGTAGTGGATATTTTCACAAAAAAGTGAAATTTTCAAAAATCCAGAAAATTGGCTGAAAATGACTAAATATCAAGGACTCATTGGGCGAATCGCTCTGGAACTGAAATCGGAGCGCTCACTGACATTTGCGATATCTGAAAGTCTGATAAACGCTGGAAAAATGACTAAGTCCAAAAAAAATTTTTTTTCAACTTTTTTCAATTTTACCCCGTGATATATATATTCTACCCACACACATTTGGAACTCTCCTGGGGTACCCTCACACATATTATTCACTAATTTAGTGGATATTTTCACAAAAAAGTGAAATTGTCAAAAATCCAGAAAATTGGCTGAAAAAGGCTAAATATCAAGGACTCATTGGGCGAATCGCTCTAGAACTGAAATCGGAACGCTCACTGACATTTCCCCTATCTGAAAGCCTGATAAATGCCAGAAAAATGACTAAGTCCAAAAAAAAAATTGTTTAAACTTTTTTCAAATTTACCCCCGTGGGATATATATTCTACCCACAAACATTTGGAACTCTCCTGGGGTACCCTCACACATATTATTCCCTCATTTAGTGGATATTTTCACAAAAAAGTGAAATTTTCAAAAATCCAGAAAATTGGTTGAAAACGACTAAATATCAAGGACTCATTGGGCGAATCGCTCTGGAACTGAAATCGGAACGCTCACTGACATTTGCCCTATCTGAAAGTTTGATAAACGCCGGAAAAATGACTAAGTCCAAAAAAAAATTTTTTTCAACTTTTTTCAATTTTACCCCCGTGGGATATATATACTACCCACACACATTTGGAACTCTCCTGGGGTACCCTCACACATATTATTCCCTTATTTCGTGGATATTTTCACAAAAAAGTGAAATTTTCAAAAATCCAGAAAATTGGTTGAAAACGACTAAATATCAAGGACTCATTGGGCGAATCGCTCTGGAACTGAAATCGGAGCGCTCACTGACATTTGCGATATCTGAAAGTCTGATAAACGCTGGAAAAATGACTAAGTCCAAAAAAAATTTTTTTTCAACTTTTTTCAATTTTACCCCCGTGGGATATATATACTACCCACACACATTTGGAACTCTCCTTGGGTACCCTCACACATATTATTCCCTTATTTCGTGGATATTTTCACAAAAAAGTGAAATTTTCAAAAAATCCAGGAAATTGGCTGAAAACGACTTAATATCAAGTAATCCTTGGGCGAATCGCTCTGGGACTGAAATCGGAATGTTCACTGACATTTGCCATATCTGAAAGTCTGATAAACACCGGAAAAATGACAGTACAAAAAAAAATGTTTTCAACTTTTTTCAAATTTACCCTCGTGGGATATATATTCTACCCACACACATTTGGAACTCTCCTGGGGTACCCTCACACATATTATTCCCTCATTTAGTGGATATTTTCACAAAAAAGTAAAATTTTCAAAAATCCAAAATATTGGCTGAAAACAACTAAATATCAAGGATTCATTGTGCGAATCGCTCTGTAACTGAAATTGAAGCGCTCACTGACATTTCCCCTATCTGAAAGTTTGATAAACGCCGGAAAAATGAATAAGTCCAAAAAAAATATTTTTTCATCTTTTTTCAAATTCACCCCCGTGGGATATATATTCTACCAACTCACATTTGGAACTATCCTGGTGTACCCTCACACATATTATTCCATCATTTAGTGGATATTTTTGCAAAAAAGTGAAATTTTCAAAAATCCAGAAAATTGGCTGAAAATGACTAAATATCAAGGACTCATTGGGCGAATCGCTCTGGAACTGAAATCGGAATGCTCACTGACATTTCCCCCATCTGAAAGTCTGATTAACGCCGGAAAAATGACTGAGTCCAAAAAAATAATTTTTTCAACTTTTTTCAAATTCACCCCCGTGGGATATACATTCTACCAACACACATTTGGAACTCTCCTGGGGTACCCTCACACATATTATTCCCTCATTTAGTGGATATTTTCACAAAAAAGTTACATTTTCAAAAATCCAGAAAATTGGTTGAAAACGACTATCAAGGACTTATTGGGCGAATCGCTCTGGAACTGAAATCGGAACGCTCACTGGCATTTGCCCTATCTGAAAGCCTGATAAATGCCAGAAAAATGACTAAGTCCAAAAAAAAAATTGTTTAAACTTTTTTCAAATTTACCCCCGTGGGATATATATTCTACCCACAAACATTTGGAACTCTCCTGGGGTACCCTCACACATATTATTCCCTCATTTAGTGGATATTTTCACAAAAAAGTGACATTTTCAAAAATCCAGAAAATTGGCTGAAAACGACTTAATATCAAGTAATCATTGGGCGAATCGCTCTGGGACTGAAATCGAAATGCTCACTGACATTTGCCATATCTGAAAGTCTGATAAACGTCGGAAAAATGACTAAGTCCAAAAAAAAATTTTTTCCAACTTTTTTCAATTTTACCCCGTGGGATATATATTCTACCCACACACATTTGGAACTCTCCTGGGGTACCCTCACACATATTATTCCCTCATGTAGTGGATATTTTCACAAAAAAGTGAAATTTTCAAAAATCCAGAAAATTGGCTGAAAATGACTAAATATCAAGGACTCATTGGGCGAATCGCTCTGGAACTGAAATCGGAGCGCTCACTGACATTTGCGATATCTGAAAGTCTGATAAACGCTGGAAAAATGACTAAGTCCAAAAAAAATTTTTTTTCAACTTTTTTCAATTTTACCCCGTGATATATATATTCTACCCACACACATTTGGAACTCTCCTGGGGTACCCTCACACATATTATTCACTAATTTAGTGGATATTTTCACAAAAAAGTGAAATTGTCAAAAATCCAGAAAATTGGCTGAAAAAGGCTAAATATCAAGGACTCATTGGGCGAATCGCTCTAGAACTGAAATCGGAACGCTCACTGACATTTCCCCTATCTGAAAGCCTGATAAATGCCAGAAAAATGACTAAGTCCAAAAAAAAAATTGTTTAAACTTTTTTCAAATTTACCCCCGTGGGATATATATTCTACCCACAAACATTTGGAACTCTCCTGGGGTACCCTCACACATATTATTCCCTCATTTAGTGGATATTTTCACAAAAAAGTGAAATTTTCAAAAATCCAGAAAATTGGCTGAAAACGACTAAATATCAGGGACTCATTGGGCGAATCGCTCTAGAACTGAAATCGGAATGCTCACTGACATTTCCCCTATCTGAAAGTCTGATAAACGTCGGAAAAATGACTTAATCCAAAAAAAAAATTTTTTTCAACTTTTTTCAATTTTACCCCTGTGGGATATATATTCTACCCACACACATTTGGAACTCTCCTGGGGTACCCTCACACATTTTATTCCCTCATTTAGTGGATATTTTCACAAAAAAGTTAAATTTTCAAAAATCCAGAAAATTGGCTGAAAACGACTAAATATCAAGGACTCATTGGTCGAATCGCTCTGGAATTGAAATCGGAATGCTCACTGACATTTCCCCTATCTGAAAGTTTGAGAAACGCTGGAAAAATGACTAAGTCCAAAAAAAAATTTTTTCAACTTTTTTCAATTTTACCCCTGTGAGATATATATTCTACCCACACACATTTGGAACTCTCCTGGGGTACCCTCACACATATTATCCCCTCATTTAGTGGATATTTTCACAAAAAAGTGAAATTTTCAAAAATCCAAAATATTGGCTGAAAACAACTAAATATCAAGAATTCATTGGGCGAATCGCTCTGGAACTGAAATCGAAATGCTCACTGATATTTGCCATATCTCAAAGTCTGATAAACGCCGGAAAAATGACAGTCCAAAAATAAAAATTTTTCAACTTTTTTTCAAATTTACCCCCGTGGGATATATATTCTACCCACACACATTTGGAACTCTCCTGGGGTACCCTCACACATATTATTCCCTCATTTAGTGGATATTTTCACAAAAAAGTGAAATTTTCAAAAATCCAGAAAATTGGCTGAAAACGATTAAATATCAAGGACTCATTGGGATAATCGCTTTGGAACTGAAATCGGAACGCTCACTGACATTTGCCCTATCTGAAAGTCTGATAAACAAGGAAAAAAATGACTAAGTCTAAAAAAAATTTTTTTCAACTTTTTTCAATTTTACCCCCCTGGGATATATATTCTACCCACACACATTTGGAACTCTCCTGGGGTACCCTCACACATATTATTCCCTCATTTAGTGATATTTTCACAAAAAAGTGACATTTTCAAAAATCCAGAAAATTGGCTGAAAACGACTAAATATCAAGGACTCATTGGGCGAATCGCTCTGGAATTGAAATCGGAATGCTCACTGACATTTCCCCTATCTGAAAGTTTGATAAACGCCGGAAAAATGAATAAGTCCAAAAAAAATATTTTTTCATCTTTTTTCAAATTCACCCCCGTGGGATATATATTCTACCAACTCACATTTGGAACTATCCTGGTGTACCCTCACACATATTATTCCATCATTTAGTGGATATTTTTGCAAAAAAGTGAAATTTTCAAAAATCCAGAAAATTGGCTGAAAATGACTAAATATCAAGGACTCATTGGGCGAATCGCTCTGGGACTGAAATCGGAATGTTCACTGACATTTGCCATATCTGAAAGTCTGATAAACGTCAGAAAAATGACTAAGTCCAAAAAAAAATTTTTTCCAACTTTTTTCAATTTTACCCCGTGGGATATATATTCTACCCACACACATTTGAAACTCTCCTGGGGTACCCTCACACATATTATTCACTAATTTAGTGGATATTTTCACAAAAAAGTGAAATTTTCAAAAATTCAGAAAATTGGCTGAAAACGACTAAATATCAAGGACTCATTGGGCGAATCGCTCTGGAACTGAAATTGGAATGCTCACTGACATTTCCCCTATCTGAAAGTCTGATAAACGCCGGAAAAATGACTAAGTCCAAAAAAAAATTTTTTTCAAATTTTTTCAAATTTACCCCCGTGGTATATATATTCTACCCACACACATTTGGAACTCTCCAGGGGTACCCTCACACATATTATTCCCTCATTTAGTGGATATTTTCACAAAATTGAAATTTTCAAAAATCCAGAAAATTGGCTGAAAAAGACTAAATATCAAGGACTCATTGGGCGAATCGCTCTGGAACTGAAATCGGAACGCTCACTGACATTTCCCCTATCTGAAAGTCTGATAAACACCGGAAAAATGACAGTACAAAAAAAAAATGTTTTCAACTTTTTTCAAATTTACCCTCGTGGGATATATATTCTACCCACACACATTTGGAACTCTCCTGGGGTACCCTCACACATTTTATTCCCTCATTTAGTGGATATTTTCACAAAAAAGTGAAATTTTCAAAAATCCAAAATATTTCCTGAAAACAACTAAATATCAAGAATTCATTGGGCGAATCGCTCTGGAACTGAAATCGAAATGCTCACTGATATTTGCCATATCTCAAAGTCTGATAAACGCCGGAAAAATGACAGTCCAAAAATAAAAATTTTTCAACTTTTTTTCAAATTTACCCCCGTGGGATATATATTCTACCCACACACATTTGGAACTCTCCTGGGGTACCCTCACACATATTATTCCCTCATTTAGTGGATATTTTCACAAAAAAGTGAAATTTTCAAAAATCCAGAAAATTGGCTGAAAACGACTAAATATCAAGGACTCATTGAGATAATCGCTTTGGAACTGAAATCGGAACGCTCACTGACATTTGCCCTATCTGAAAGTCTGATAAACGACGGAAAAAATGACTAAGTCCAAAAAAAAATTTTTTTCAACTTTTTTCAATTTTACCCCCGTGGGATATATATTCTACCCACACACATTTGGAACTCTCCTGGCGTACCCTCACACATATTATTCCCTCATTCAGTGGATATTTTCACAAAAAAGTGAAATTTTCAAAAATCCAGAAAATTGGCTGAAAATGACTAAATATCAAGGACTCATTGTGCGAATCGCTCTGGAACTGAAATCGGAATGCTCACTGACATTTCCCCTATCTGAAAGTCTGAAAAAACGCCGGAAAAATGACTAAGTCCAAAAAAAAAAATTTTTCAACTTTTTTCAAATTTACCCCCCTGGGATATATATTCTACCCACACACATTTGGAACTCTCCTGGGGTACCCTCACACATATTATTCCCTCATTTAGTGGATATTTTCACAAAAAAGTGACATTTTCAAAAATCCAGAAAATTGGCTGAAAACGACTAAATATCAAGGACTCATTGGGCGAATCGCTCTGGAATTGAAATCGGAATGCTCACTGACATTTCCCCTATCTGAAAGTTTGATAAACGCCGGAAAAATGAATAAGTCCAAAAAAAATATTTTTTCATCTTTTTTCAAATTCACCCCCGTGGGATATATATTCTACCAACTCACATTTGGAACTATCCTGGTGTACCCTCACACATATTATTCCATCATTTAGTGGATATTTTTGCAAAAAAGTGAAATTTTCAAAAATCCAGAAAATTGGCTGAAAATGACTAAATATCAAGGACTCATTGGGCGAATCGCTCTGGAACTGAAATCGGAATGCTCACTGACATTTCCCCCATCTGAAAGTCTGATAAACGCCGGAAAAATGACTGAGTCCAAAAAAATAATTTTTTCAACTTTTTTCAAATTCACCCCCGTGGGATATACATTCTACCAACACACATTTGGAACTCTCCTGGGGTACCCTCACACATATTATTCCCTCATTTAGTGGATATTTTCACAAAAAAGTTACATTTTCAAAAATCCAGAAAATTGGTTGAAAACGACTATCAAGGACTTATTGGGCGAATCGCTCTGGAACTGAAATCGGAACGCTCACTGGCATTTGCCCTATCTGAAAGCCTGATAAATGCCAGAAAAATGACTAAGTCCAAAAAAAAATTTTTTTAAACTTTTTTCAATTTTACCCCCGTGGGATACATATTCTACCCACACACATTTGGAACTCTCCTGGGGTACACTCACACATATTATTCCCTTATTTAGTGGATATTTTCACAAAAAAGTGACATTTTCAAAAATCCAGAAAATTGGCTGAAAACGACTTAATATCAAGTAATCATTGGGCGAATCGCTCTGGGACTGAAATCGAAATGCTCACTGACATTTGCCATATCTGAAAGTCTGATAAACGTCGGAAAAATGACTAAGTCCAAAAAAAATTTTTTTCCAACTTTTTTCAATTTTACCCCGTGGGATATATATTCTACCCACACACATTTGGAACTCTCCTGGGGTACCCTCACACATATTATTCCCTCATGTAGTGGATATTTTCACAAAAAAGTGAAATTTTCAAAAATCCAGAAAATTGGCTGAAAACGACTAAATATCAAGGACTCATTGGCCATATCGCTCTGGAACTGAAATCGGAACGCTCACTGACATTTCCCCTATCTGAAAGTCTGATAAACGCCGGAAAAATGACTAAGTCAAAAAAAATTTTTTTAAACTTTTTTCAATTTTACCCCCGTGTGATATATATTCTATCCACACACATTTGGAACTCTCCTGGGGTACCCTCACACATATTATTCCCTCATTTAGTGGATATTTTCACAAAAAAGTGAAATTTTCAAAAATCCAGAAAATTGGTTGAAAACGACTAAATATCAAGGACTCATTGAGCGAATCGCTCTGGAACTGAAATCGGAACGCTCACTGACATTTGCCCTATCTGAAAATTTAATAAACGCCGGAAAAATGACTAAGTCCAAAAAAAAATTTTTTTCAACTTTTTTCAATTTTACCCCCGTGGGATATATATACTACCCACACACATTTGGAACTCTCCTGGGGTACCCTCACACATATTATTCCCTTATTTCGTGGATATTTTCACAAAAAAGTGACATTTTCAAAAATCCATAAAAGTGGCTGAAAACGACTAAATATCAAGGACTCATTGGGCGAATCGCTCTGGAACTGAAATCGGAACGCTCACTGACATTTCCCCTATCTGAAAGTCTGATAAATGCCGGAAAAATGACTAAGTCCAAAAAAAAAAATTTTTCAACTTTTTTCAATTTTACCCCGTGGGATATATATTCTACCCACACACATTTGGAACTCTCCTGGGGTACCCTCACACATATTATTCCCTCATGTAGTGGATATTTTCACAAAAAAGTGAAATTTTCACAAATCCAGAAAATTGGCTGAAAACGACTAAATATCAAGGACTCATTGGGCGAATCGCTCTGGAACTGAAATCGGAGCGCTCACTGATATTTGCGATATCTGAAAGTCTGATAAACGCTGGAAAAATGACTAAGTCCAAAAAAAATTTTTTTTCAACTTTTTTCAATTTTACCCCGTGATATATATATTCTACCCACACACATTTGGAACTCTCCTGGGGTACCCTCACACATATTATTCACTAATTTAGTGGATATTTTCACAAAAAAGTGAAATTGTCAAAAATCCAGAAAATTGCCTGAAAACGACTTAATATCAAGTAATCCTTTGGCGAATCGCTCTGGGACTGAAATCGGAATGTTCACTGACATTTGCCATATCTGAAAGTCTGATAAACGTCGGAAAAATGACTAAGTCCAAAAAAAAATTTTTTCCAACTTTTTTCAATTTTACCCCGTGGGATATATATTCTACCCATACACATTTGGAACTCTCCTGGGGTACCCTCACACATATTGTTCCCTCATGTAGTGGATATTTTCACAAAAAAGTGAAATTTTCAAAAATCCAGAAAATTGGCTGAAAACGACTAAATATCAAGGACTCATTGGGCGAATCGCTCTGGAACTGAAATCGGAGCGCTCACTGACCTTTGCGATATCTGAAAGTCTTTTAAACGCCTGAAAAATGACTAAGTCCAAAAAAATTTTTTTTTCAATTTTACCCCGTGGGATATATATTCTACCCACACACATTTGGAACTATCCTGGTGTACCCTCACACATATTATTCCATCATTTAGTGGATATTTTTGCAAAAAAGTGAAATTTTCAAAAATCCAGAAAATTGGCTGAAAATGACTAAATATCAAGGACTCATTGGGCGAATCGCTCTGGAACTGAAATCGGAATGCTCACTGACATTTCCCCCATCTGAAAGTCTGATAAACGCCGGAAAAATGACTGAGTCCAAAAAAATAATTTTTTCAACTTTTTTCAAATTCACCCCCGTGGGATATACATTCTACCAACACACATTTGGAACTCTCCTGGGGTACCCTCACACATATTATTCCCTCATTTAGTGGATATTTTCACAAAAAAGTTACATTTTCAAAAATCCAGAAAATTGGTTGAAAACGACTATCAAGGACTTATTGGGCGAATCGCTCTGGAACTGAAATCGGAACGCTCACTGGCATTTGCCCTATCTGAAAGCCTGATAAATGCCAGAAAAATGACTAAGTCCAAAAAAAAATTTTTTTAAACTTTTTTCAATTTTACCCCCGTGGGATACATATTCTACCCACACACATTTGGAACTCTCCTGGGGTACCCTCACACATATTATTCCCTTATTTAGTGGATATTTTCACAAAAAAGTGACATTTTCAAAAATCCAGAAAATTGGCTGAAAACGACTTAATATCAAGTAATCATTGGGCGAATCGCTCTGGGACTGAAATCGAAATGCTCACTGACATTTGCCATATCTGAAAGTCTGATAAACGTCGGAAAAATGACTAAGTCCAAAAAAAATTTTTTTCCAACTTTTTTCAATTTTACCCCGTGGGATATATATTCTACCCACACACATTTGGAACTCTCCTGGGGTACCCTCACACATATTATTCCCTCATGTAGTGGATATTTTCACAAAAAAGTGAAATTTTCAAAAATCCAGAAAATTGTCTGAAAACGACTAAATATCAAGGACTCATTGGCCATATCGCTCTGGAACTGAAATCGGAACGCTCACTGACATTTCCCCTATCTGAAAGTCTGATAAACGCCGGAAAAATGACTAAGTCAAAAAAAAATTTTTTAAACTTTTTTCAATTTTACCCCCGTGTGATATATATTCTATCCACACACATTTGGAACTCTCCTGGGGTACCCTCACACATATTATTCCCTCATTTAGTGGATATTTTCACAAAAAAGTGAAATTTTCAAAAATCCAGAAAATTGGTTGAAAACGACTAAATATCAAGGACTCATTGAGCGAATCGCTCTGGAACTGAAATCGGAACGCTCACTGACATTTGCCCTATCTGAAAATTTAATAAACGCCGGAAAAATGACTAAGTCCAAAAAAAAATTTTTTTCAACTTTTTTCAATTTTACCCCCGTGGGATATATATACTACCCACACACATTTGGAACTCTCCTGGGGTACCCTCACACATATTATTCCCTTATTTCGTGGATATTTTCACAAAAAAGTGACATTTTCAAAAATCCATAAAAGTGGCTGAAAACGACTAAATATCAAGGACTCATTGGGCGAATCGCTCTGGGACTGAAATCGGAATGTTCACTGACATTTGCCATATCTGAAAGTCTGATAAACGTCGGAAAAATGACTAAGTCCAAAAAAAAATTTTTTCCAACTTTTTTCAATTTTACCCCGTGGGATATATATTCTACCCATACACATTTGGAACTCTCCTGGGGTACCCTCACACATATTATTCCCTCATGTAGTGGATATTTTCACAAAAAAGTGAAATTTTCAAAAATCCAGAAAATTGGCTGAAAACGACTAAATATCAAGAACTCATTGGGCGAATCGCTCTGGAACTGAAATCGGAGCGCTCACTGACCTTTGCGATATCTGAAAGTCTTTTAAACGCCTGAAAAATGACTAAGTCCAAAAAAATTTTTTTTTCAATTTTACCCCGTGGGATATATATTCTACCCACACACATTTGGAACTCTCCTGGGGTACCCTCACACATATTATTCCCTCATTTAGTGGATATTTTCACAAAAAAGTAAAATTTTCAAAAATCCAAAATATTGGCTGAAAACAACTAAATATCAAGGATTCATTGTGCGAATCGCTCTGTAACTGAAATTGAAGCGCTCACTGACATTTGCCATATCTGAAAGTCTGATAAACGTCGGAAAAATGACTAAGTCCAAAAAAAAATAATTTTCAACTTTTTTCAAATTTACCCCCCTGGGATATATATTCTACCCACACACATTTGGAACTCTCCTGGGGTACCCTCACACATATTATTCCCTCAATTAGTGGATATTTTCACAAAAAAGTGAAATTTTCAAAAATCCAGAAAATTGGCTGAAAACGACTAAATATCAGGGACTCATTGGGCGAATCGCTCTAGAACTGAAATCGGAATGCTCACTGACATTTCCCCTATCTGAAAGTCTGATAAACGTCGGAAAAATGACTTAATCCAAAAAAAAAATTTTTTTCAACTTTTTTCAATTTTACCCCTGTGGAATATATATTCTACCCACACACATTTGGAACTCTCCTGGGGTACCCTCACACATTTTATTCCCTCATTTAGTGGATATTTTCACAAAAAAGTTAAATTTTCAAAAATCCAGAAAATTGGCTGAAAACGACTAAATATCAAGGACTCATTGGTCGAATCGCTCTGGAATTGAAATCGGAATGCTCACTGACATTTCCCCTATCTGAAAGTTTGAGAAACGCTTTAAAAATGACTAAGTCCAAAAAAAAATTTTTTCAACTTTTTTCAATTTTACCCCTGTGAGATATATATTCTACCCACACACATTTGGAACTCTCCTGGGGTACCCTCACACATATTATCCCCTCATTTAGTGGATATTTTCACAAAAAAGTGAAATTTTCAAAAATCCAAAATATTGGCTGAAAACAACTAAATATCAAGAATTCATTGGGCGAATCGCTCTGGAACTGACATCGAAATGCTCACTGATATTTGCCATATCTCAAAGTCTGATAAACGCCGGAAAAATGACAGTCCAAAAATAAAAATTTTTCAACTTTTTTTCAAATTTACCCCCGTGGGATATATATTCTACTCACAAACATTTGGAACTCTCCTGGGGTACCCTCACACATATTATTCCCTCATTTAGTGGATATTTTCACAAAAAAGTGAAATTTTCAAAAATCCAGAAAATTGGCTGAAAACGACTAAATATCAAGGACTCATTGGGATAATCGCTTTGGAACTGAAATCGGAACGCTCACTGACATTTGCCCTATCTGAAAGTCTGATAAACGACGGAAAAAATGACTAAGTCCAAAAAAAAATTTTTTTCAACTTTTTTCAATTTTACCCCCGTGGGATATATATTCTACTCACACACATTTGGAACTCTCCTGGCGTACCCTCACACATATTATTCCCTCATTCAGTGGATATTTTCACAAAAAAGTGAAATTTTCAAAAATCCAGAAAATTGGCTGAAAATGACTAAATATCAAGGACTGATTGTGCGAATCACTCTGGAACTGAAATCGGAATGCTCACTGACATTTCCCCTATCTGAAAGTCTGAAAAAACGCCGGAAAAATGACTAAGTCCAAAAAAAAAAATTTTTCAACTTTTTTCAAATTTACCCCCCTGGGATATATATTCTACCCACACACATTTGGAACTCTCCTGGGGTACCCTCACACATATTATTCCCTCATTTAGTGGATATTTTCACAAAAAAATGAAATTTTCAAAAATCAAAAATATTGGCTGAAAACAACTAAATATCAAGGACTCATTGGGATAATCGCTTTGGAACTGAAATCGGAACGCTCACTGACATTTGCCCTATCTGAAAGTCTGATAAACGCCGGAAAAATGACTAAGTCCAAAAAAAATTTTTTTTCAACTTTTTTCAATTTTACCCCCGTGAGATATATATTCTACCCACACACATTTGGAACTCTCCTGGGGTACCCTCACACATATTATTCCGTCATTTAGTGGATATTTTCACAAAAAGTGAAATTTTCAAAAATCCAAAATATTGGCTGAAAACGACAAAATATCAAGGACTCATTGGGATAATCGCTTTGGAACTGAAATCGGAACGCTCACTGACATTTGCCCTATCTGAAAGTCTGATAAACACCGGAAAAATGACTAAGTCCAAAAAAAAATTTTTTTAAACTTTTTTCAATTTTACCCCCGTGGGATATATATTCTACCCACACACATTTGGAACTCTCCTGGGGTACCCTCACACATATTATTCCCTCATTTAGTGGATATTTTCACAAAAAAGTGAAATTTTCAAAAATCCAGAAAATTGGCTGAAAATGACTAAATATCAAGGACTCATTGGGCGAATCGCTCTGGAACTGAAAACGGAATGCTCACTGAAATTTCCCCTATCTGAAAGTCTGATAAATGCCGGAAAAATGACTAAGTCCAAAAAAAAAAATTTTTCAACTTTTTTCAAATTTACCCCCGTGGGATATATGTTCTACCCACACACATTTGGATCTCTCCTGGGGTACCCTCACACATATTATTCCCTCATTTAGAGGATATTTTCACAAAAAAGTGAAATTTTCAAAAATCCAGAAAATTGGCTGAAAACGACTAAATATCAAGGACTCATTGGGCGAATCGCTCTGGAACTGAAATCGGAATGCTCACTGACATTTCCCCATCTGAAAGTCTGATAAACACCGGAAAAATTACTAAGTGCAAAAAAATAATATTTTCAACTTTTTTCAATTTTACCCCGTGGGATATATATTCTACCCACACACATTTGGAACTCTCCTGGGGTACCCTCACACATATTATTCCCTCATTTAGTGGATATTTTCACAAAAAAGTGAAATTTTCAAAAATTCATAAAAATGGCTGAAAACGACTAAATATCAAGGACTCATTGGGCGAATCGCTCTGGAACTGAAATCGGAATGCTCACTGACATTTCCCTATCTGAAAGTCTGATAAACGCCGGAAAAATTACTAAGTGCAAAAAAAAAATTTTTCAACTTTTTTCAATTTTACCCCCGTGGGATATATATTCTACCCACACACATTTGGAACTCTCCTGGGGTACCCTCACACATATTATTCCCTCATTTAGTGGATATTTTCACAAAAAAGTGAAATTTTCAAAAATCCAGAAAATAGGCTGAAAACGACTACATATCGAGGACTCATTGGGCGAATCGCTCTGGAACTGAAATCGGAATGCTCACTGACATTTCCCCAACTGAAAGTCTGATTAACGCCGGAAAAATTATTAAGTCCAAAAAAAAATTTTTTTTCAACTTTTTTCAATTTTACCCCCGTGGGATATATATTCTACCCACACACATTTGGAACTCTCCTGGGGTACCCTCACACATATTATTCCCTCAGTTAGTGGATATTTTCACAAAAAAGTGAAATATTCAAAAATCCAGAAAATGGGCTGAAAACGACTACATATCAAGGACTCATTGGGCGAATCGCTCTGGAACTGAAATCGGAATGCTCACTGACATTTCCCCATCTGAAAGTCTGATAAACACAGGAAAAATTACTAAGTGCAAAAAAATAATATTTTCAACTTTTTTCAATTTTACCCCCGTGGGATATATATTCTACCCACACACATTTGGAACTCTCCTGGGGTACCCTCACACATATTATTCCCTCATTTAGTGGATATTTTCACAAAAAAGTGAAATTTTCAAAAACCCAAAATATTTGCTGAAAACAACTAAATATCAAGGATTCATTGGGCGAATCGCTTTGGAACTGAAATCGGAACGCTCACTGACATTTGCCCTATCTGAAAGTCTGATAAACGCCGGAAAAATGACTAAGTCCAAAAAAAATTTTTTTTTAACTTTTTTCAATTTTACCCCCGTGGGATATATATTCTGCCCACACACATTTGGAGCTCTCCTGGGGTACCCTCACACATATTATTCCCTCATTTATTGGATATTTACATAAAAAAGTGAAATTTTCAAAAATCCAGAAAATTGGCTGGAAACGACTAAATATCAAGGTCTCATTGGGCGAATCGCTCTGGAACTGAAATCAGAACGCTCAATGACATTTCCCCTATCTGAAAGTGTGATAAATGCCGGAAAAATGACTAAGTCTGAAAAAAAAAATTTTCAACTTTTTTCAATTTTACCCCCGTGAGATATATATTCTACCCACACACATTTGGAGCTCTCCTGGGGTACCCTCACACATATTATTCCCTCATTTAGTGGATATTTTCACAAAAAGTGAAATTTTCAAAAATCCATAAAATTGGCTGAAAACGACTACATACCAAGGACTCATGGGGCGAATCGCTCTGGAACTGAAATCAGAACACTCAATGACTTTTGCCCTATCTGAAAGTCTGATAAACGCCGGAAAAATGACTAAGTTCAAAAAAAAAATTTTTTCTACTATTTTCAATTTTACCCACGTGGGATATATATTCTACCCACACACATTTGGAGCTCTCCTGGGGTACCCTCACACATATTATTCCCTCATTTATTGGATATTTTCACAAAAAAGTGAAATTTTCAAAAAAACAGAAAATTGGCTGAAAACGACTAAATATGAAAGACACATTGGGCGAATCGCTCTGGAACTGAAATCGGAATGCTCACTGACATTTCCCCTATCTGAAAGTCTGATAAACGCCGGAAAAATGACTAAGTCCAAAAAAAAATTTTATTCAACTTTTTTCAATTTTACCCCCGTGCGATATATATTCTACCCACACACATTTGGAACTCTCCTGGGGTACCCTCACACATATTATTCCCTCATTTAGTGGATATTTTGACAAAAAAGTGAAATTTTCAAAAATCCAGAAAATTGGCTGAAAACGACTAAATATAAAGGACTCATTGGGCGAATCGCTCTGGAACTGAAATCGGAATGCTCACTGACATTTCCCCATCTGAAAGTCTGATAAACACCGGAAAAATTACTAAGTGCAAAAAAATAATATTTTCAACTTTTTTCAATTTTACCCCGTGGGATATGTATTCTACCCACACACATTTGGAACTCTCCTGGGGTACCCTCACACATATTATTCCCTCAGTTAGTGGATATTTTCACAAAAAAGTGAAATTTTCAAAAATTCATAAAAATGGCTGAAAACGACTAAATATCAAGTACTCATTGGGCGAATCGCTCTGGAACTGAAATCGGAATGCTCACTGACATTTCCCCATCTGAAAGTCTGATAAACGCCGGAAAAATTACTAAGTGCAAAAAAAAAATTTTTCAACTTTTTTCAATTTTACCCCCGTGGGATATATATTCTACCCACACACATTTCGAACTCTCCTGGGGTACCCTCACACATATTATTCCCTCATTTAGTGGATATTTTCACAAAAAAGTGAAATTTTCAAAAATCCAGAAAATGGGCTGAAAACGACTACATATCGAGGACTCATTGGGCGAATCGCTCTGGAACTGAAATCGGAATGCTCACTGACATTTCCCCATCTGAAAGTCTGATAAACGCCGGAAAAATTACTAAGTCCAAAAAAAAATTTTTTTCATCTTTTTTAAATTTTACCCAAGTGCGATATATATTCTACCAACACACATTTGGAACTCTCCTGGGGTACCCTCACACATATTATTCCCTAATTTAGTGGATATTTTCACAAAAAAGTGAAACTTTCAAAAATCCAGAAAATGGGCTGAAAACGACTACATATCAAGGACTCATTGGGCGAATCGCTCTGGAACTGAAATCGGAATGCTCACTGACATTTGCCCATCTGAAAGTCTGATAAACGCCGGAAAAATTACTAAGTGCAAAAAAAAATTTTTTTCAACTTTTTTCAATTTTATCCAAGTGCGATATATATTCTACCCAAACACATTTGGAACTCTCCTGGGGTACCCTCACACATATCATTCCCTCATTTAGTGGATATTTTCACAAAAAAGTGAAATTTTCAAAAATTCATAAAAATGGCTGAAAACGACTAAATATCAAGGACTCATTGGGTGAATCGCTCTGGAACTGAAATCGGAACGCTCACTGACATTTCCCCTATCTGAAAGTCTGATAAACGCCGGAAAAATGACTAAGTCTGAAAAAAAAAATTTTCAACTTTTTTCAATTTTACCCCCGTGGGATATATATTCTACCCACACACATTTGGAACTCTCCTGGGGTACCCTCACACATATTATTCCCTCAGTTAGTGGATATTTTCACAAAAAAGTGAAATATTCAAAAATCCAGAAAATGGGCTGAAAACGACTACATATCAAGGACTCATTGGGCGAATCGCTCTGGAACTGAAATCGGAATGCTCACTGACATTTCCCCATCTGAAAGTCTGATAAACACAGGAAAAATTACTAAGTGCAAAAAAATAATATTTTCAACTTTTTTCAATTTTACCCCCGTGGGATATGTATTCTACCCAAACACATTTGGAACTCTGCTGGGGTACCCTCACACATATTATTCCCTCATTTAATGGATATTTTCACAAAAAAGTGAAATTTTCAAAAATCCAGAAAATTGGCTGAAAACGACTAAATATCAAGGACACATTGGGCGAATCGCTCTGGAACTGAAATTGGAACACTCACTTACATTTGCCATATCTAAAAGTCTGATAAACGCTGGAAAAATGACTAAGTCCAAAAAAAAAATTGTTTTAACTTTTTTCAATTTTACCCAAGTGGGATATATATTCTACCCACACACATTTGTAACTCTCCTGGGGTACCCTCACACATATTATTCCCTCATTTAGTGGATATTTTCACAAAAAAGTGAAATTTTCAAAAATCCAGAAAATTGGCTGAAAACGACTAAATATCAAGGACTCATTGGGCGAATCGCTCTGGAACTGAAATCAGAACGCTCAATGACATTTGCCCTATCTGAAAGTCTGATAAACACTGGAAAAAGTACTAAGTCCAAAAAAAAAATTTTTTCAACTTTTTTCAATTTTACCCCCGTGGGATATATATTCTACCCACACACATTTGGAACTCTCCTGGGGTACCCTCACACATATTATTCCCTCATTTAGTGGATATTTTCACAAAAAAGTGAAATTTTCAAAAATCCTGAAAAATGGCTGAAAACGACTAAATATCAAGGACTCATTGGGTGAATCGCTCTGGAACTGAAATCGGAATGCTCATTGACATTGGCCATATCTGAAAGTCTGATAAACGCTGGAAAAATGACTAAGTCCAAAAAAAATTTTTTAAAACTTTTTTCAATTTTACCCCCGTGGGATATATATTCTACCCACACTCATTTGGAACTCTCCTGGGGTACCCTCACACATATTATTCCCTCATTTAGTGGATATTTTCACAAAAAAAGTGAAATTTTCAAAAATCCAGAAAAATGTCTGAAAACGACTAAATATCAAGGACTCATTGGGTGAATCGCTCTGGAACTGAAATCAGAACGCTCATTGACATTGGCCATATCTGAAAGTCTGATAAACGCTGGAAAAATGACTAAGTCCAAAAAAAAAATTTTTTTCAACTTTTTTCAATTTTACCCAAGTGCGATATATATTCTACCCAAACACATTTGGATCTCTCCTGGGGTACCCTCACACATATTATTCCCTCATTTAGTGGATATTTTCACAAAAAAGTGAAATTTTCAAAAATCCAAAATATTGGCTGAAAACGACTAAATATGAAGGACTCATTGGGCGAATCGCTCTGGAACTGAAATCGGAACGCTCACTGACATTTCCCCTATCTGAAAGTCTGATAAACGCCGGAAAAATGACTAAGTCTGAAAAAAAAAATTTTCAACTTTTTTCAATTTTACCCACGTGGGATATATATTCTACCCACACTCATTTGGAACTCTCCTGGGGTACCCTCACACATATTATTCCCTCATTTAGTGGATATTTTCACAAAAAAGTGAAATTTTCAAAAGTCCTGAAAAATGGCTGAAAACGACTAAATATCAAGGACTCATTGGGTGAATCGCTCTGGAACTGAAATCGGAATGCTCATTGACATTGGCCATATCTGAAAGTCTGATAAACGCTGGAAAAATGACTAAGTCCAAAAAAAAAATTTTTTCAACTTTTTTCAATTTTACCCACGTGGGATACATATTCTACCCACACACATTTGTAACTCTCCTGGGGTACCCTCACACATATTATTCCCTCATTTAATGGATATTTTCAAAAAAAGTGAAATTTTCAAAAATCCAGAAAATGGGCTGAAAACGACTAAATATCAAGGACTCATTGGGAGAATCGCTCTGGAACTGAAATCGGAACGCTCACTGACATTGGCCATATCTGAAAGTCTGATAAACGCTGGAAAAATTACTAAGTCCAAAAAAAAAATTTTTTAAACTTTTTTCAATTTTACCCACGTGGGATATATATTCTACCCACACACATTTATAACTCTCCTGGGGTACCCTCACACATATTATTCCCTCATTTAATGGATATTTTCACAAAAAAGTGAAATTTTCAAAAATCCAGAAAATGGGCTGAAAACGACTAAATATCAAGGACTCATTGGGAGAATCGCTCTGGAACTGAAATCGGAACGCTCACTGACATTTGCCCTATCTGAAAGTCTGATAAACGCCGGAAAAATTACTAAGTCCAAAAAAAATTTTTTTTCAACTATTTTCAATTTTACCCCCGTGGGATATATATTCTACCCACACACATTTGGAACTCTCCTGGGGTACCCTCACACATATTATTCCCTCATTTAGTGGATATTTTCACAAAAAAGTGAAACTTTAAAAAATCCAGAAAATGGGCTGAAAATGACTACATATCAAGGACTCATTGGGCGAATCGCTCTGGAACTGAAATCGGAATGCTCACTGACATTTCCCCATCTGAAAGTCTGATAAACGCCGGAAAAATTACGAAGTGCAAAAAAACATTTTTTTCAACTTTTTTCAATTTTACCCAAGTGCGATATATATTCTACCCAAACACATTTGGAACTCTCCTGGGGTACCCTCACACATATTATTCCCTCATTTAGTGGATATTTTCACAAAAAAAGTGAAATTTTCAAAAATCCAAAATATTGGCTGAAAACGACTAAATATGAAGGACTCATTGGGCGAATCGCTCTGGAACTGAAATCGGAACGCTCACTGACATTTCCCCTATCTGAAAGTCTGATAAACGCCGGAAAAATGACTAAGTCTGAAAAAAAAAATTTTCAACTTTTTTCAATTTTACCCACGTGGGATATATATTCTACCCACACACATTTGTAACTCTCCTAGGGTACCCTCACACATATTATTCCCTCATTTAATGGATATTTTCACAAAAAAGTGAAATTTTCAAAAATCCAGAAAATGGGCTGAAAACGACTAAATATCAAGGACTCATTGGGAGAATCGCTCTGGAACTGAAATCGGAACGCTCACTGACATTTGCCCTATCTGAAAGTCTGATAAACGCCGGAAAAATGACTAAGTCCAAAAAAAAATTTTTTAAAAGTTTTTTAAATTTTACCCCCGTGGGATATATATTCTACCCACACTCATTTGGAACTCTCCTGGGGTACCCTCACACATATTATTCCCTCATTTAGTGGATATTTTCACAAAAAAGTGAAATTTTCAAAACTCCAAAATATTGGCTGAAAACGACTAAATATCAAGGACTCATTGGGCGAATCGCTCTGGAACTGAAATCGGAACACTCACTGACATTCGCCATATCTGAAAGTCTGATAAACGCCGGAAAAATGACTAGGTCAGAAAAAAAAAATTTTCAACTTTTTTCAATTTTACCCCCATGAGATATATATTCTACCCACACACATTTGGAATTCTCCTGGGGTACCCTCACACATATTATTCCCTCATTTAGTGGATATTTTCACAAAAAGTGAAATTTTCAAAAATCCAGAAAATTGGCTGAAAACGACTAAATATCAAGGACTCATAGGGCGAATCGCTCTGGAACTGAAATCGGAATGCTCACTGACATTTCCCCTATCTGAAAGTCTGATAAACACCGGAAAAATGACAAAGTCCAAAAAAAAAATTTTTTCAACTTTTTTCAATTTTACCCACGTGGCATGTATATTCTACCCACACACATTTGGAACTCTCCTGGGGTACCCTCACACATATTATTCCCTCATTTAGTGGATATTTTCACAAAAAAGTGAAATTTTCAAAAATCCAGAAAATGGGCTGAAAACGACTAAATATCAAGGACTCATTGGGAGAATCGCTCTGGAACTGAAATCGGAACGCTCACTGACATTTGCCCTATCTGAAAGTCTGATAAACGCCGGAAAAATGACTAAGTCCAAAAAAAAATTTTTTAAAAGTTTTTTAAATTTTACCCACGTGGGATATATATTCTACCCACACACATTTGTAACTCTCCTGGGGTACCCTCACACATATTATTCCCTCATTTAGTGGATATTTTCACAAAAAAGTGAAATTTTCAAAACTCCAAAATATTGGCTGAAAACGACTAAATATCAAGGACTCATTGTGCGAATCGCTCTGGAACTGAAATCGGAACGCTCACTGAGATTTCCCCCATCTGGAAGACTGATAAACGGCGGAAAAATGACTAAGTCTAAAAAAAATTTTTTTCAACTTTTTTCAATTTTACCCCCGTGAGATATATATTCTACCCATACACATTTGGAATTCTCCTGGGGTACCCTCACACATATTATTCCCTCATTTAGTGGATATTTTCACAAAAAGTGAAATTTTCAAAAATTCAGAAAGTTGGCTGAAAACGACTAAATATCAAGGACTCATTGGGAGAATCGCTCTGGAACTGAAATCGGAACGCTCATTGACATTTGCCCTATCTGAAAGTCTGATAAACGCCGGAAAAATGACTAAGTCCAAAAAAAAATTTTTTAAAACTTTTTTCAATTTTACCCCCGTGGGATATATATTCTACCCACACTCATTTGGAACTCTCCTGGGGTACCCTCACACATATTATTCCCTCATTTAGTGGATATTTTCACAAAAAAGTGAAATTTTCAAAAATCCAAAATATTGGCTGAAAATGACTAAATATCAAGGACTCATTGGGCGAATTGCTCTGGAACTGAAATCGGAACGCTCACTGACATTTCCCCTATCTGAAAGTCTGATAAACGCCGGAAAAATGACTAAGTCTGAAAAAAAAATGTTTCAACTTTTTTCAATTTTACCCCGTGAGATATATATTCTACCCACACATATTTGGAACTCTCCTGGGGTACCCTCACACATATTATTCCCTCAGTTAGTGGATATTTTCACAAAAAAGTGAAATTTTCAAAATTCCCGAAAATTGGCTGAAAACGACTAAATATCAAGGACTCATTGGGCGAATCACTCTGGAACTGAAATTGGAACACTCACTTACATTTGCCATATCTGAAAGACTGATAAACGCTGGAAAAATGACTAAGTCCAAAAAAAAAATTTTTTAAACTTTTTTCAATTTTACCCCCGTGGGATATATATTCTACCCACACTCATTTGGAACTCTCCTGGGGTACCCTCACACATATTATTCCCTCATTTAGTGGATATTTTCACAAAAAAGTGAAATTTTCAAAACTCCAAAATATTGGCTGAAAACGAATAAATATCAAGGAATCATTGGGCGCATCGCTCTGGAACTGAAATCGGAACGCTCACTGACATTTGCCATATCTGAAAGTCTGATAAACGCCGGAAAAATGACTAGGTCAGAAAAAAAAAATTTTCAACTTTTTTCAATTTTACCCCCATGAGATATATATTCTACCCATACACATTTGGAATTCTCCTGGGGTACCCTCACACATATTATTCCCTCATTTAGTGGATATTTTCACAAAAAGTGAAATTTTCAAAAATCCAGAAAATTGGCTGAAAACGACTAAACATCAAGGACTCATAGGGCGAATCGCTCTGGAACTGAAATCGGAATGCTCACTGACATTTCCCCTATCTGAAAGTCTGATAAACACCGGAAAAATGACAAAGTCCAAAAAAAAATTTTTTCAACTTTTTTCAATTTTACCCACGTGGCATATATATTCTACCCACACACATTTGGAACTCTCCTGGGGTACCCTCACACATATTATTCCCTCATTTAGTGGATGTTTTCACAAAAAAGTGAAATTTTCAAAAATCCAGAAAATTGGCTGAAAACAACTAAATATCAAGGACTCATTGGGAGAATCGCTCTGGAACTGAAATCGGAACGCTCACTTACATTTGCCATATCTGAAAGTCTAATAAAAGCTGGAAAAATGACAGTCCAAAAAAAAAATTGTTTTAACTTTTTTCAATTTTACCCACGTGGGATATATATTCTACCCACACTCATTTGGAACTCTCCTGGGGTACCCTCACACATATTATTCCCTCATTTAGTGGATATTTTCACAAAAAAGTGAAATTTTCAAAACTCCAAAATATTGGCTGAAAACGAATAAATATCAAGGAATCATTGGGCGAATCGCTCTGGAACTGAAATGGGAACGCTCACTGACATTGGCCATATCTGAAAGTCTGATAAACGCTGGAAAAATGACTAAGTCCAAAAAAAAAATTTTTTCAACTTTTTTCAATTTTACCCACGTGGGATATATATTCTACCCACACACATTTGTAACTCTCCTGGGGTACCCTCACACATATTATTCCCTCATTTAATGGATATTTTCACAAAAAAGTGAAATTTTCAAAAATCCAGAAAATGGGCTGAAAACGACTAAATATCAAGGACTCATTGGGAGAATCGCTCTGGAACTGAAATCGGAACGCTCACTGACATTTGCCCTATCTGAAAGTCTGATAAACGCCGGAAAAATTACTAAGTCCAAAAAAAAATTTTTTTCAACTATTTTCAATTTTACCCCCGTGGGATATATATTCTACCCACACACATTTGGAACTCTCCTGGGGTACCCTCACACATATTATTCCCTCATTTAGTGGATATTTTCACAAAAAAGTGAAACTTTAAAAAATCCAGAAAATGGGCTGAAAACGACTACATATCAAGGACTCATTGGGCGAATCGCTCTGGAACTGAAATCGGAATGCTCACTGACATTTCCCCATCTGAAAGTCTGATAAACGCCGGAAAAATTACGAAGTGCAAAAAAACATTTTTTTCAACTTTTTTCAATTTTACCCAAGTGCGATATATATTCAACCCAAACACATTTGGAACTCTCCTGGGGTACCCTCACACATATTATTCCCTCATTTAGTGGATATTTTCACAAAAAAGTGAAATTTTCAAAAATCCAAAATATTGGCTGAAAACGACTAAATATGAAGGACTCATTTTGCGAATCGCTCTGGAACTGAAATCGGAACGCTCACTGACATTTCCCCTATCTGAAAGTCTGATAAACGCCGGAAAAATGACTAAGTCTGAAAAAAAAAATTTTCAACTTTTTTCAATTTTACCCACGTGGGATATATATTCTACCCACACACATTTGTAACTCTCCTAGGGTACCCTCACACATATTATTCCCTCATTTAATGGATATTTTCACAAAAAAGTGAAATTTTCAAAAATCCAGAAAATGGGCTGAAAACGACTAAATATCAAGGACTCATTGGGAGAATCGCTCTGGAACTGAAATCGGAACGCTCACTGACATTTGCCCTATCTGAAAGTCTGATAAACGCCGGAAAAATAACTAAGTCCAAAAAAAAATTTTTTAAAAGTTTTTTAAATTTTACCCCCGTGGGATATATATTCTACCCACACTCATTTGGAACTCTCCTGGGGTACCCTCACACATATTATTCCCTCATTTAGTGGATATTTTCACAAAAAAGTGAAATTTTCAAAACTCCAAAATATTGGCTGAAAACGACTAAATATCAAGGACTCATTGGGCGAATCGCTCTGGAACTGAAATCGGAACACTCACTGACATTTTCCATATCTGAAAGTCTGATAAACGCCGGAAAAATGACTAGGTCAGAAAAAAAAAATTTTCAACTTTTTTCAATTTTACCCCCATGAGATATATATTCTACCCACACACATTTGGAATTCTCCTGGGGTACCCTCACATATATTATTCCCTCATTTAGTGGATATTTTCACAAAAATTGAAATTTTCAAAAATCCAGAAAATTGGCTGAAAACGACTAAATATCAAGGACTCATTGGGCGAATCGCTCTGGAACTGAAATCGGAACGCTCACTGAGATTTCCCCCATGTGAAAGACTGATAAACGCCGGAAAAATGACTAAGTCTGAAAAAAAAAATTTTCAACTTTTTTCAATTTTACCCCCGTGGGATATATATTCTACCCACACACATTTGGAACTCTCCTGGGGTACCCTCACACATATTATTCCCTCAGTTAGTGGATATTTTCACAAAAAAGTGAAATATTCAAAAATCCAGAAAATGGGCTGAAAACGACTACATATCAAGGACTCATTGGGCGAATCGCTCTGGAACTGAAATCGGAATGCTCACTGACATTTCCCCATCTGAAAGTCTGATAAACACAGGAAAAATTACTAAGTGCAAAAAAATAATATTTTCAACTTTTTTCAATTTTACCCCCGTGGGATATATATTCCACCCAAACACATTTGGAACTCTGCTGGGGTACCCTCACACATATTATTCCCTCATTTAGTGGATATTTTCACAAAAAAGTGAAATTTTCAAAAATCCAGAAAATTGGCTGAAAACGACTAAATATCAAGGACACATTGGGCGAATCGCTCTGGAACTGAAATTGGAACACTCACTTACATTTGCCATATCTAAAAGTCTGATAAACGCTGGAAAAATGACTAAGTCCAAAAAAAAAATTGTTTTAACTTTTTTCAATTTTACCCAAGTGGGATATATATTCTACCCACACACATTTGTAACTCTCCTGGGGTACCCTCACACATATTATTCCCTCATTTAGTGGATATTTTCACAAAAAAGTGAAATTTTCAAAAATCCAGAAAATTGGCTGAAAACGACTAAATATCAAGGACTCATTGGGCGAATCGCTCTGGAACTGAAATCAGAACGCTCAATGACATTTGCCCTATCTGAAAGTCTGATAAACACTGGAAAAAGTACTAAGTCCAAAAAAAAAATTTTTTCAACTTTTTTCAATTTTACCCCCGTGGGATATATATTCTACCCACACTCATTTGGAACTCTCCTGGGGTACCCTCACACATATTATTCCCTCATTTAGTGGATATTTTCACAAAAAAAGTGAAATTTTCAAAAATCCAGAAAAATGGCTGAAAACGACTAAATATCAAGGACTCATTGGGTGAATCGCTCTGGAACTGAAATCAGAACGCTCATTGACATTGGCCATATCTGAAAGTCTGATAAACGCTGGAAAAATGACTAAGTCCAAAAAAAAAATTTTTTTCAACTTTTTTCAATTTTACCCAAGTGCGATATATATTCTACCCAAACACATTTGGATCTGTCCTGGGGTACCCTCACACATATTATTCCCTCATTTAATGGATATTTTCACAAAAAAGTGAAATTTTCAAAAATCCAGAAAATGGGCTGAAGACGACTAAATATCAAGGACTCATTGGGAGAATCGCTCTGGAACTGAAATCGGAATGCTCACTGACATTTGCCCTATCTGAAAGTCTGATAAACGCCGGAAAAATTACTAAGTCCAAAAAAAATTTTTTTTCAACTATTTTCAATTTTACCCCCGTGGGATATATATTCTACCCACACACATTTGGAACTCTCCTGGGGTACCCTCACACATATTATTCCCTCATTTAGTGGATATTTTCACAAAAAAGTGAAACTTTAAAAAATCCAGAAAATGGGCTGAAAACGACTACATATCAAGGACTCATTGGGCGAATCGCTCTGGAACTGAAATCGGAATGCTCACTGACATTTCCCCATCTGAAAGTCTGATAAACGCCGGAAAAATTACGAAGTGCAAAAAAACTTTTTTTTCAACTTTTTTCAATTTTACCCAAGTGCGATATATATTCTACCCAAACACATTTGGAACTCTCCTGGGGTACCCTCACACATATTATTCCCTCATTTAGTGGATATTTTCACAAAAAAGTGAAATTTTCAAAAATCCAAAATATTGGCTGAAAACGACTAAATATGAAGGACTCATTGGGCGAATCGCTCTGGAACTGAAATCGGAACGCTCACTGACATTTCCCCTATCTGAAAGTCTGATAAACGCCGGAAAAATGACTAAGTCTGAAAAAAAAAATTTTCAACTTTTTTCAATTTTACCCACGTGGGATATATATTCTACCCACACACATTTGTAACTCTCCTAGGGTACCCTCACACATATTATTCCCTCATTTAATGGATATTTTCACAAAAAAGTGAAATTTTCAAAAATCCAGAAAATGGGCTGAAAACGACTAAATATCAAGGACTCATTGGGAGAATCGCTCTGGAACTGAAATCGGAACGCTCACTGACATTTGCCCTATCTGAAAGTCTGATAAACGCCGGAAAAATGACTAAGTCCAAAAAAAAATTTTTTAAAAGTTTTTTAAATTTTACCCCCGTGGGATATATATTCTACCCACACTCATTTGGAACTCTCCTGGGGTACCCTCGCACATATTATTCCCTCATTTAGTGGATATTTTCACAAAAAAGTGAAATTTTCAAAACTCCAAAATATTGGCTGAAAACGACTAAATATCAAGGACTCATTGGGCGAATCGCTCTGGAACTGAAATCGGAACACTCACTGACATTCGCCATATCTGAAAGTCTGATAAACGCCGGAAAAATGACTAGGTCAGAAAAAAAAAATTTTCAACTTTTTTCAATTTTACCCCCATGAGATATATATTCTACCCACACACATTTGGAATTCTCCTGGGGTACCCTCACATATATTATTCCCTCATTTAGTGGATATTTTCACAAAAAGTGAAATTTTCAAAAATCCAGAAAATTGGCTGAAAACGACTAAATATCAAGGACTCATTGGGCGAATCGCTCTGGAACTGAAATCAGAACGCTCACTGAGATTTCCCCCATCTGAAAGACTGATAAACGGCGGAAAAATGACTAAGTCCAAAAAAAAATTTTTTAAAACTTTTTTCAATTTTACCCCCGTGGGATATATATTCTACCCACACTCATCTGGAACTCTCCTGGGGTACCCTCACACATATTATTCCCTCATTTAGTGGATATTTTCACAAAAAAGTGAAATTTTCAAAAATCCAAAATATTGGCTGAAAACGACTAAATATCAAGGACTCATTGGGCGAATTGCTCTGGAACTGAAATCGGAACGCTCACTGACATTTCCCCTATCTGAAAGTCTGATAAACGCCGGAAAAATGACTAAGTCTGAAAAAAAAATGTTTCAACTTTTTTCAATTTTACCCCGTGAGATATATATTCTACCCACACATATTTGGAACTCTCCTGGGGTACCCTCACACATATTATTCCCTCAGTTAGTGGATATTTTCACAAAAAAGTGAAATTTTCAAAATTCCCGAAAATTGGCTGAAAACGACTAAATATCAAGGACTCATTGGGCGAATCACTCTGGAACTGAAATTGGAACACTCACTTACATTTGCCATATCTGAAAGACTGATAAACGCTGGAAAAATGACTAAGTCCAAAAAAAAAATTTTTTAAACTTTTTTCAATTTTACCCCCGTGGGATATATATTCTACCCACACTCATTTGGAACTCTCCTGGGGTACCCTCACACATATTATTCCCTCATTTAGTGGATATTTTCACAAAAAAGTGAAATTTTCAAAACTCCAAAATATTGGCTGAAAACGAATAAATATCAAGGAATCATTGGGCGCATCGCTCTGGAACTGAAATCGGAATGCTCACTGACATTTGCCATATCTGAAAGTCTGATAAACGCCGGAAAAATGACTAGGTCAGAAAAAAAAAATTTTCAACTTTTTTCAATTTTGCCCCCATGAGATATATATTCTACCCATACACATTTGGAATTCTCCTGGGGTACCCTCACACATATTATTCCCTCATTTAGTGGATATTTTCACAAAAAGTGAAATTTTCAAAAATCCAGAAAATTGGCTGAAAACGACTAAACATCAAGGACTCATTGGGCGAATCGCTCTGGAACTGAAATCGGAACGCTCACTTACATTTGCCATATCTGAAAGTCTAATAAAAGCTGGAAAAAAGACAGTCCAAAAAAAAAATTGTTTTAACTTTTTTCAATTTTACCCACGTGGTATATATATTCTACCCACACTCATTTGGAACTCTCCTGGGTTACCCTCACACATATTATTCCCTCATTTAGTGGATATTTTCACAAAAAAGTGAAATTTTCAAAACTCCAAAATATTGGCTGAAAACGAATAAATATCAAGGAATCATTGGGCGAATCGCTCTGGAACTGAAATGGGAACGCTCACTGACATTGGCCATATCTGAAAGTCTGATAAACGCTGGAAAAATGACTAAGTCCAAAAAAAAATTTTTTTCAACTTTTTTCAATTTTACCCACGTGGGATATATATTCTACCCACACACATTTGTAACTCTCCTGGGGTACCCTCACACATATTATTCCCTCATTTAATGGATATTTTCACAAAAAAGTGAAATTTTCAAAAATCCAGAAAATGGGCTGAAAACGACTAAATATTACGGACTCATTGGGAGAATCGCTCTGGAACTGAAATCGGAACGCTCACTGACATTTGCCCTATCTGAAAGTCTGATAAACGCCGGAAAAATTACTAAGTCCAAAAAAAATTTTTTTTCAACTATTTTCAATTTTACCCCCGTGGGATATATATTCTACCCACACACATTTGGAACTCTCCTGGGGTACCCTCACACATATTATTCCCTCATTTAGTGGATATTTTCACAAAAAAGTGAAACTTTAAAAAATCCAGAAAATGGGCTGAAAACGACTACATATCAAGGACTCATTGGGCGAATCGCTCTGGAACTGAAATCGGAATGCTCACTGACATTTCCCCATCTGAAAGTCTGATAAACGCCGGAAAAATTACGAAGTGCAAAAAAACATTTTTTTCAACTTTTTTCATTTTTACCCAAGTGCGATATATATTCTACCCAAACACATTTGGAACTCTCCTGGGGTACCCTCACACATATTATTCCCTCATTTAGTGGATATTTTCACAAAAAAGTGAAATTTTCAAAAATCCAAAATATTGGCTGAAAACGACTAAATATGAAGGACTCATTGGGCGAATCGCTCTGGAACTGAAATCGGAACGCTCACTGACATTTCCCCTATCTGAAAGTCTGATAAACGCCGGAAAAATGACTAAGTCTGAAAAAAAAAATTTTCAACTTTTTTCAATTTTACCCACGTGGGATATATATTCTACCCACACACATTTGTAACTCTCCTAGATGGAAGATACAACACTTCCCACACTATCAACTGCTGCTGGGCACACAGCACGAGATCTGCACCTGGATCTTCTTCCACCACTTACAAGTCTCCTGCAGGTACAGACACTCTGGGGCACGCAATACGGACCATCTCAGCTAATGCTACTGAAGGATGCATGCTGCTACCCACAGCCTGTGACAGGGATACAGCCATATGTGAGTGGTGGAGGTCACTGCATACGATTTGCCATGGAGAGGACTGGTGTGACGGGTGGAAACAATGACGGGATGGTGGACCCTAGGTCTGTTGCTAAACGAGCAGTGTATTCTAGGGATCATCTTCTGGAACTGCGCAGGATAAAGTCTTCTCCAGCAGAGGCAATACTGAATGTTCCACGGGAAATAAGGAGACCTTTCAGAGGCTGCAGAGCAGGCAAGAAGATCAAGTCCTGGAGGAGAAGGTTTAAACCAGTGGTCCCATCCATTATCATGGGTAACATACGATCGCTGGGAAATAAGTCGGATGAACTGCTGGCTCTGAGTAAGACCCAGAAGGAGTTTAGGGAATGCAGTCTCATGTGCTTTACAGAAACCTGGCTGCATGAGGAGGTCCCAGATTCATGTGTCTCGGTACCAGGGTTTCAAATGGTTCGGGCTGATAGAGAGAGAGTTAGATGCGGCAAGAAAAAAGGTGGAGGAGTGATACTCTACATTAACAACAGATGGTGCAATCAGGGGCATGTAACTGTTAAGGAGAAACATTGCTGTCCAAATATTGAACTGTTAGCAGTGCGCCTCAGGCCTTACTATCTGCCTAGAGAATTCACTCTTGTTATTGTAGTTGTGATGTATATACCACCATGTGCGAACCCAGAGGCTGCTGGGGATGTGTTGTCAGGGGTGATGGCCCGGCTTCAGACTAAACACCCAAACTCTCTAACTGTAATTTCTGGGGATTTCAATCGAGTAAAGATCTCATCTGCAATACCAAAGTTCTATCAATATGTCAAATGTCCTACAACAACACACTGGATCTCCTCTTTGCTAATGTTAAGAATGCTTATTCATCGGCTGCATTACCCCCCCTGGGGAAATCTGACCACAACCTCATACTATTGTCTCCTGCTTACCAACCAGACGTCCGCAAACAACCAGTGACAATTAAAAAGATAAGGAAGTGGTGTCCAGCAGCAGAGGAGGCGTTACAAGACTGCTTTGATTGTACAGACTGGGAGGTGTTGTGTACCATGAAAGAGAATTGTGATGTTAATGAGATTACTGGCAGAGTTACTGATTACATCAACTTCTGTATGGACATTGTAGTACCTGTTCAAGAGATTCGGTGTTATGCAAACAATAAGCCATGGATTACAAAAGAGTTGAAAGATTTACTAAACATGAAAAAACTGGCTTTTAAAAGGAAGGACAAGGAGGCATTGAAAATTATACAGCGAGACCTAAAGGGGAAAATTAAGATTGCCCGTGAGGCATTCAGAGTTAAATTAGAAAATCAATTTGCACGAAAAAGCTCCAGAGAGGTGTGGGCTGGAATGAAGCTAGTGACTGGGTTTAAGGCAAGGTCGGAGCAGGTGGGTGGTGGACTTAGAATGGCTAATGAAATGAATGAGTTCTTCAATAGATTCAGCAATAAAGGTGCGGTAGCAGCAGGGAAGGGGGAGGAGGCCGGGGAACAACTAGCTAAATTAACAGGGGGTGAAATAGATCATTTCTCGGTCTCCAAAAATGACGTGAGGGACCAGTTTAGTAAGCTGGCCATTGGCAAAGCAGCAGGGCCTGACGGTCTCAGTCCACGTGTCCTCAGAGTGTGTGCAAATGAGTTGTGTACTGTCTTCCAGCATCACTTTAACCAGAGCTTACAATCAAAGAGAGTACCAGTGCTATGGAAGACTTCCTGCCTGGTGCCGGTTCCCAAGACTACCTTCCCGACTTCCCCGGGGGACTATAGACCGGTGGCCTTAACATCGCATGCGATGAAGTCCTTGGAGAGAATAGTACTTGCTCACTTGTGTCCGAGGGTGATGGCGCATACTGATGCTCTTCAGTTTGCGTACCGGCAGGGACTGGGGGTGGACGATGCTGTAGCGTCTCTGCTACAAACAGTACATTCCTTTTTGGACAATGATGGAACCACAGTGCGTGCTTTGTTCTTTGATTTCTCTAGTGCGTTCAACACATTACAGCCACTCTTACTGCGTGGAAAGTTGATTAAAATGGCGGTGGATGAGGGACTTGTGAATTGGATAATTGACTACCTGTCGGATAGGCCACAGTTTGTTAGGTGGGGGACGGCTACATCAGATAGTGTACTGAGCAGTGTCGGAGCCCCGCAGGGAACAGTGCTGTCGCCATTCCTCTTTACATTGTACACAGCTGACTTTCAGTATAAATCAGACCGTTGTTACCTCCAGAAGTACTCGGATGACTCTGTGATAGTTGGCGGTATTGGGAAGGACCAGGATGAAGAGGAATATAGAAGGGTGGTTGCGGACTTTGTAGTATGGTGCCAGGCTAACCATCTAGAACTAAATGTTAAGAAAACCAGGGAGTTGGTGATGAGCTATGGAAGGTGCAAGAAGGTATGCCTACCTGTTACCATTGACGGTCAGGATGTGGAGATGGTGGACAGTTTCAAATATTTGGGGGTTTACCTGGATAGCAAGCTAGACTGGAAGTGCCACGTGGAGAAGGTCTACAAGAAGGGGATGAGTAGATTGTACTTCCTAAGGAAGTTAAGGTCTTTTAATGTGTGTGGCAAAATGCTTGAGGTGTTCTACCAATCCATTGTGGCTAGTGCCACCTTTGCGGCAATAATTTGCTGGGGTAACAGTGTGCGTGTTGCTGACGCCAACAAGCTCAACAAACTTATAAAGAAGGCTAGCGCGACGGTGGGCCTACAGCTTGGGACTTTTGAAGAGGTGGTAGAGGAAAGGATTAAGAAGAAGTGCAGAGCTATAATGGGCAACAACACACACCCGCTTTATGAACTGTTTGCGAAACAGAAGAGCACATTCAGCAATCGCCTAATACAACTAAGGTGTAAAAAGGAAAAATACAGGAGATCGTTTGTTCCAACAGCTATGGGGGTGTTTAACAAATGTCTGAAAAGCAATGTCTAAAGTATTCCAAATGTTATGTTATCATATGTGTCATGTTCGAGATCTGTGTTCTGCTGCTGTGATACCGCAATTTCCTATGGGATAAATAAAGTATATCTTATCTTATCTTATCTTATCTTAGGGTACCCTCACACATATTATTCCCTCATTTAATGGATATTTTCACAAAAAAGTGAAATTTTCAAAAATCCAGAAAATGGGCTGAAAACGACTAAATATCAAGGACTCATTGGGAGAATCGCTCTGGAACTGAAATCGGAATGCTCACTGACATTTGCCCTATTTGAAAGTCTGATAAACGCCGGAAAAATAACTAAGTCCAAAAAAAAATTTTTTAAAAGTTTTTTAAATTTTACCCCCGTGGGATATATATTCTACCCACACTCATTTGGAATTCTCCTGGGGTACCCTCACATATATTATTCCCTCATTTAGTGGATATTTTCACAAAAAGTGAAATTTTCAAAAATCCAGAAAATTGGCTGAAAACGACTAAATATCAAGGACTCATTGGGCGAATCGCTCTGGAACTGAAATCGGAACGCTCACTGAGATTTCCCCCATGTGAAAGACTGATAAACGGCGGAAAAATGACTAAGTCTGAAAAAAAATTTTTTCAACTTTTTTCAATTTTACCCCCGTGAGATATATATTCTACCCATACACATTTGGAATTCTCCTGGGGTATCCTCACACATATTATTCGTTCATTTAGTGGATATTTTCACAAAAAGTGAAATTTTCAAAAATTCAGAAAATTGGCTGAAAACGACTAAATATCAAGGACTCATTGGGAGAGTCGCTCTGGAACTGAAATCGGAACGCTCATTGACATTTGCCCTATCTGAAAGTCTGATAAACGCCGGAAAAATGACTAAGTCCAAAAAAAAATTTTTTAAAACTTTTTTCAATTTTACCCCCGTGGGATATATATTCTACCCACACTCATTTGGAACTCTCCTGGGGTACCCTCACACATATTATTCCCTCATTTAGTGGATATTTTCACAAAAAAGTGAAATTTTCAAAAATCCAAAATATTGGCTGAAAACGACTAAATATCAAGGACTCATTGGGCGAATTGCTCTGGAACTGAAATCGGAACGCTCACTGACATTTCCCCTATCTGAAAGTCTGATAAACGCCGGAAAAATGACTAAGTCTGAAAAAAAAATGTTTCAACTTTTTTCAATTTTACCCCGTGAGATATATATTCTACCCACACATATTTGGAACTCTCCTGGGGTACCCTCACACATATTATTCCCTCAGTTAGTGGATATTTTCACAAAAAAGTGAAATTTTCAAAATTCCCGAAAATTGGCTGAAAACGACTAAATATCATGGACTCATTGGGCGAATCACTCTGGAACTGAAATTGGAACACTCACTTACATTTGCCATATCTGAAAGACTGATAAACGCTGGAAAAATGACTAAGTCCAAAAAAAAAAATTTTTTAAACTTTTTTCAATTTTACCCCCGTGGGATATATATTCTACCCACACTCATTTGGAACTCTCCTGGGGTACCCTCACACATATTATTCCCTCATTTAGTGGATATTTTCACAAAAAAGTGAAATTTTCAAAATTCCCGAAAATTGGCTGAAAACGACTAAATATCATGGACTCATTGGGCGAATCACTCTGGAACTGAAATTGGAACACTCACTTACATTTGCCATATCTGAAAGACTGATAAACGCTGGAAAAATGACTAAGTCCAAAAAAAAAAATTTTTTAAACTTTTTTCAATTTTACCCCCGTGGGATATATATTCTACCCACACTCATTTGGAACTCTCCTGGGGTACCCTCACACATATTATTCCCTCATTTAGTGGATATTTTCACAAAAAAGTGAAATTTTCAAAACTCCAAAATATTTACTGAAAATGAATAAATATCAAGGAATCATTGGGCGCATCGCTCTGGAACTGAAATCGGAACGCTCACTGACATTTGCCCTATCTGAAAGTCTGATAAACGCCGGAAAAATGACTAAGTCTGAAAAAAAAAATTTTCAACTTTTTTCAATTTTACCCCCGTGAGATATATATTCTACCCACACACATTTGGAATTCTCCTGAGGTACCCTCACACATATTATTCCCTCATTTAGTGGATATTTTCACAAAAAAGTGAAATTTTCAAAACTCCAAAATATTGGCTGAAAATGACTAAATATCTAGGAATCATTGGGCGCATCGCTCTGGAACTGAAATCGGAACACTCACTGACATTTCCCCTATCTGAAAGTCTGATAAATGCCGAAAAAATGACTAAGTCTGAAAAAAAAATTTTTCATCTTTTTTCAATTTTACCCCCGTGAGATATATATTCTACCCACACACATTTGGAACTCTCCTGGGGTACCCTCACACATATTATTCCCTCATTTAGTGGATATCTTCACAAAAAAGTGAAGTTTTCAAAAATCCCGAAAATTGGTTGAAAACGACTAAATATCAAGGAATCATTGGGAGAATCGCTCTGGAACTGAAATCGGAATGCTCACTGACATTTCCCCTATCTGAAAGTCTGATAAACGCCGGAAAAATGACTAAGTCTGAAAAAAAAAATTTTCAACTTTTTTCAATTTTACCCCCGTGGGATATATATTCTACCCACACACATTGGAAACTCTGCTCGGGTACCCTCACATATATTATTCCCTCATTTAGTGAATATTTTTACAAAAAAGTGACATTTTCAAAAATCCCGAAAATTGGCTGAAAACGACTAAATGTCAAGGACTCATTGGGCGAATCGCTCTGGAACTGAAATCGGAACGCTCACTGACATTTACCCTATCTGAAAGTCTGATAAACGCGGAAAAATGACTAAGTACAAAAAAAATTTTTTTTTAACTTTTTTCAAATTTACCCCCGTGGGATATATATTCTACCCACACACATTTGGAACTCTCCTGGGGTACCCTCACACATATTATTCCCTCATTTAGGGAATATTTTCACAAAAAAGTAAAATTTTCAAAAATCCAGAAAATTGGCTGAAAACTACTAAATATCAAGGACTCATTGGGCGAATCGCTCTGGAAGAGAAATCGGAATGCTTACTGACATTTCACCTATCTGAAAGTCTGATAAACGCCGGAAAAATGATAATGTCCAAAAAAAAAAATTTTCAACTTTTTTCAATTTTACCCCCGTGGGATATATATTCTACCCACACACATTTGGAGCTCTCCTAGGGTACCCTCACACATATTATTCCCTCATTTAGTGGATATTTTCACAACAAAGTGAAATTTTCAAAAATCCAGAAAATGGGCTGAAAACGACTACATATCAAGGACTCATTGGGTGAATCGCTCTGGAACTGAAATCGGAATGCTCACTGACATTTACCCTATCTGAAAGTCTGACAAAAGCAAGAAAAATGACTAAGTCCAAAAAAAAAAATGTTTTCAACTTTTTTCAATTTTACCCCCGTGAGATATATATTCTACCCACACACATTTGGACCTCTCCTGGGGTACTTTCACACATATTATTCCCTCATTTAGTGGATATTTTCACAAAAAAGATAAATTTTCAAAAATCCATATAGTTGGCTGAAAACTACTAAATATCAAGCACTCATTGGAAGAATCTCTCTGGAAATGAAATCGGAATGCTCACTGACATTTGCCCTATCTGAAAGTCTGATAAACGCCGGAAAAATGACTAAGTCCAAAAAAAAAATTTTTTTCAACTTTTTTCAATTTTACCCCAGTGCGATATATATTCTATCCACACACATTTGGAACTCACCTGGGGTACGCTCACACATATTATTCCCTCATTTAGTGGATATTTTCACAAAAAAGTGAAATTTTCAAAAATCCAGAAAATTGGCTGAAAACGACTAAATATCAAGGACTCATTGGGGGAATCGCTCTGGAACTGAAATCGGATGCTCACTGACATTTGCCCTATCTGAAAGTCTGATAAACGGCGGAAAAATGACTAAGTCCAAAAAAAAAAATTTTTCAACTTTTTTCAATGTTACCCCCGTGCGATATATATTCTACCCACACACATTTGGAACTCTCCTGGGGTACCCTCACACATATTATTCCCTCATTTAGTGGATATTTTCACAAAAAAGTGAAATTTTCAAAAATCCAGAAAATGGTCTGAAAACGACTAAATATAAAGGACTCATTGGGCGAATCGCTCTGGAACTGAAATTGGAACGCTCACTGACATTGGCCCTATCTGAAAGTCTCATAAACGCCGGAAAAATTATTATGTCCAAAAAAAAAAATTTTTCAACTTTTTTCAATTTTACCCCCGTGGGATATATATTTTACCCAAACACATTTGGAGCTCTCCTGGGGTACCCTCACACATATTATTCCCTCATTTAGTGGATATTTTCACAAAAAAGTGAAATTTTCAAAAATCCAGAAAATGGTCTGAAAACGACTAAATATCAAGGACTCATTGGGCGAATAGCTCTGGAACTGAAATCGGAACGCTTACTGACATTTGCCCTATCTAAAAGTATGATAAACGCCGGAAAAATGACTAAGTCCAAAAAAAAATTTTTTTTAACTTTTTTCAATTTTACCAACGTGGGATATATATTCTACCCACACTCATTTGGAACTCTCCTGGGGTACCCTCACACATATTATTCCCTCATTTAGTGAATATTTTTACAAAAAAGTGACATTTTCAAAAATCCCGAAAATTGGCTGAAAATAACTAAATGTCAAGGACTCATTGGGCGAATCGCTCTGGAACTGAAATCGGAACGCTCACTGACATTTACCCTATCTGAAAGTCTGATAAACGCCGGAAAAATGACTAGGTCCAAAAAAAAAATTTTTCCAACTTTTTTCAATTTTACCCCCGTGGGATATATATTCTACCCACACACATTTGGAACTCTCCTGGGGTACCCTCACACATATTATTACCTCCTTTAGTTGATATTTTCACAAAAAGGTGAAATTTTCAAAAATCCAGAAAATTGGCTGAAAACGACTAAATCTCAAGGACTCATTGGGCGAATAGCTCTGGAACTGAAATCGGAACGCTCACTGACATTTCCCCTATCTGAAAGTCTGATAAACACCGGAAAAATGACTATGTCTGAAAAAAAAAATTTTCAACTTTTTTCAATTTTACCCGCGTGAGATATATATTCTACCCACACACATTTGGAACTCTCCTGGGGTACCCTCACACATATTATTCCCTCATTTAGTGGATATTTTCACAAAAAAAGTGAAATTTTCAAAAATCCAGAAAATTGGCTTAAAACGACTAAATATCAAGGACGCATTGGGCGATTCGCTCTGGAACTGAAATCGGAACGCTTACTGACATTTGCCCTATCTGAAAGTCTGATAAACGCCTGAAAAATGACTAAGTCCAAAAAAAAATTTTTTCAACTTTTTTCAATTTTACCCCCGTGAGATATATATTCTACCCACACACATTTGGAACTCTCCTGGGGTACCCTCACACATATTATTCCCTCATTTAGTGAATATTTTTACAAAAAAGTGAAATTTTCAAAAATCCCAAAAATTGGCTGAAAACGACTAAATATCAAGGACTCATTGGGCGAATCGCTCTGGAACTGAAATCGGAACGCTCACTGACATTTACCCTATCTGAAAGTCTGCTAAACGCCGGAAAAATGACTAAGTAAAAAAAAAAAATTTTTCAACTTTTTTCAATTTTACCCACGTGGGATATATATTCTACCCACACACATTTGGAACTCTCCTTGGGTACCCTCACACATATTATTCCCTCATTTAGTGAATATTTTTACAAAAAAGTGAAATTTTCAAAAATCCCGAAAATTGGCTGAAAACAACTAAATATCAAGGACTCATTGGGCGAATCGCTCTGGAACTGAAATCGGAACGCTTACTGACATTTGCCCTATCTGAAAGTCTGATAAACGCCCGAAAAATGACTAAGTCCAAAAAAAAAAATTTTTCAACTTTTTTCAATTTTACCCCCGTGCGATATGTATTCTACCCACACACATTTGGAATTCTCCTGGGGTACTCTCACACATATTATTCCCTCATTTAGTGAATATTTTTACAAAAAAGTGAAATTTTCAAAAATCCAAAAAATTGGCTGAAAACAACTAATTATCAAGGACTCATTGGGCGAATCGCTCTGGAACTGAAATCGGAACGCTCAGTCACATTTCCCGTATCTGAAAGTCTGATAAACGCCGGAAAAATGACTAAGTCTGAAAAAAAAAAAGAGATATATATTCTACCCACACACATTTGGAACTCTCCTGGGGTACCCTCACACATATTATTCCCTCATTTAGTGGATATTTTCACAAAAAAGTGAAATTTTCAAAAATCCAGAAAATTGGCTTAAAACGACTAAATATCAAGGACGCATTGGGCGATTCGCTCTGGAACTGAAATCGGAACGCCTACTGACATTTGCCCTATCTGAAAGTCTGATAAATGCCCGAAAAATGACTAAGTCCAAAAAAAAAAATTTTTCAACTTTTTTCAATTTTACCCCCGTGCGATATATATTCTACCCACACACATTTGGAACTCTCCTGGGGTACCCTCACACATATTATACCCTCATTTAGTGAATATTTTTACAAAAAAGTGAAATTTTCAAAAATCCAAAAAATTGGCTGAAAACAACTAATTATCAAGGACTCATTGGGCGAATCGCTCTGGAACTGAAATCGGAACGCTCAGTGACATTTCCCGTATCTGAAAGTCTGATAAACGCCGGAAAAATGACTAAGTCTGAAAAAAAAAAAAGAGATATATATTCTACCCACACACATTTGGAACTCTCCTGGGGTACCCTCACACATATTATTCCCTCATTTAGTGGATATTTTCACAAAAAAGTGAAATTTTCAAAAATCCAGAAAATTGGCTTAAAACGACTAAATATCAAGGACGCATTGGGCGATTCGCTCTGGAACTGAAATCGGAACGCTTACTGACATTTGCCCTATCTGAAAGTCTGATAAACGCCCGAAAAATGACTAAGTCCAAAAAAAAAATTTTTTCAACTTTTTTCAATTTTACCCGCGTGAGATATATATTCTACCCACACACATTTGGAACTCTCCTGGGGTACCCTCACACATATTATTCCCTCATTTAGTGGATATTTTCACAAAAAAGTGAAATTTTCAAAAATCCAGAAAATTGGCTTAAAACGACTAAATATCAAGGACGCATTGGGCGATTCGCTCTGGAACTGAAATCGGAATGCTTACTGACATTTGCCCTATCTGAAAGTCTGATAAACGCCCAAAAAATGACTAAGTCCAAAAAAAAAATTTTTTCAACTTTTTTTAATTTTACCCGCGTGAGATATATATTCTACCCACACACATTTGGAACTCTCCTGGGGTACCCTCACACATATTATTCCCTCATTTAGTGGATATTTTCACAAAAAAGTGAAATTTTCAAAAATCCAGAAAATTGTCTGAAAACGACTAAATATCAAGGACTCATTGGGCGAATCGCTCTGGAACTGAAATCGGAACGCTCACTGACATTTACCATATCTGAAAGTCTGCTAAACGCCCGAAAAATGACTAAGTAAAAAAAAAATTTTTTTTAACTTTTTTCAATTTTACCCCCGTGGGATATATATTCTACCCACACACATTTGTAACTCTACTTGGGTACCCTCACACATATTATTCCCTCATTTAGTGGATATTTTCACAAAAAAGTGAAATTTTCAAAAATCCAGAAAATTGGCTGAAAACGACTAAATATCAAGGACTCATTGGGCGAATCACTCTGGAACTGAAATCGGAACGCTTACTGACATTTGCCCTATCTGAAAGTCTGATAAACGCCCGAAAAATGACTAAGTCCAAAAAAAAAATTTTTTCAACTTTTTTCAATTTTACCCGCGTGAGATATATATTCTACCCACACACATTTGGAACTCTCCTGGGGTACCCTCACACATATTATTCCCTCATTTAGTGAATATTTTTACAAAAAAGTGAAATTTTCAAAAATCCCGAAAATTGGCTGAAAACAACTAAATATCAAGGACTCATTGGGCGAATCGCTCTGGAACTGAAATCGGAACGCTTACTGACATTTACCATATCTGAAAGTCTGCTAAACGCCAGAAAAATGACTAAGTAAAAAAAAAATTTTTTTTAACTTTTTTCAATTTTACCCCCGTGGGATATATATTCTACCCACACACATTTGGAATTCTCCTGAGGTACCCTCACACATATTATTCCCTCATTTAGTGGATATTTTCACAAAAAAGTGAAATTTTCAAAACTCCAAAATATTGGCTGAAAATGACTAAATATCTAGGAATCATTGGGCGCATCGCTCTGGAACTGAAATCGGAACACTCACTGACATTTCCCCTATCTGAAAGTCTGATAAATGCCGAAAAAATGACTAAGTCTGAAAAAAAAATTTTTCATCTTTTTTCAATTTTACCCCCGTGAGATATATATTCTACCCACACACATTTGGAACTCTCCTGGGGTACCCTCACACATATTATTCCCTCATTTAGTGGATATCTTCACAAAAAAGTGAAGTTTTCAAAAATCCCGAAAATTGGTTGAAAACGACTAAATATCAAGGAATCATTGGGAGAATCGCTCTGGAACTGAAATCGGAATGCTCACTGACATTTCCCCTATCTGAAAGTCTGATAAACGCCGGAAAAATGACTAAGTCTGAAAAAAAAAATTTTCAACTTTTTTCAATTTTACCCCCGTGCGATGTATATTCTACCCACACACATTTGGAACTCTCCTGGGGTACCCTCACACATATTTTTCCCTCATTTAGTGGATATTTTCACAAAAAAGTGAAATTTTCAAAAATCCAGAAAATTGGCTGAAAACGACTAAACATCAAGGACTCATTGGGAGAATCGCTCTGGAACTGAAATCGGAATGCTCACTGACATTTGCCCTATCTGAAAGTCTGATAAACTCCGGAAAAATGACTAAGTTTGAAAAAAAAATTTTTCAACTTTTTTCAATTTTACCCCCGTGAGACATATATTCTACCCACACACATTTGGAATTCTCCTGGGGTACCCTCACACATATTATTCCCTCATTTAGTGGATATTTTCACAAAAAAGTGAAATTTTCAAAAATCCCGAAAATTGGCTGAAAACGACTAAATATCAAGGAATCATTCGGCGAATCGCTCTGGAACTGAAATCGGAACACTCACTGACATTTGCCATATCTGAAAGTCTGATAAACGCCGGAAAAATGACTAAGTCCCAAAAAAAATTTTTTTCAACTTTTTTCAATTTTACCGCCGTGAGATATATATTCTACCCACACACATTTGGAACTCTCCTGGGGAACCCTCACACATATTATTCCCTCATTTAGTGGATATTTTCACAAAAAAGTGAAATTTTCAAAAATCCAAAATATTGGCTGAAAAAGACTAAATGTCAAGGACTCATTGGGCGAATCGCTCTGGAAGAGAAATCGGAATGCTTACTGACATTTCACCTATCTGAAAGTCTGATAAACGCCCGGAAAAATGATAATGTCCAAAAAAAAAAATTTTCAACTTTTTTCAATTTTACCCCCGTGGGATATATATTCTACCCACACACATTTGGAGCTCTCCTAGGGTACCCTCACACATATTATTCCCTCATTTAGTGGATATTTTCACAACAAAGTGAAATTTTCAAAAATCCAGAAAATGGGCTGAAAACGACTACATATCAAGGACTCATTGGGTGAATCGCTCTGGAACTGAAATCGGAATGCTCACTGACATTTGCCCTATCTGAAAGTCTGATAAACGCCGGAAAAATGACTAAGTCCAAAAAAAAAATTTTTTTCAACTTTTTTCAATTTTACCCCCGTGCGATATATATTCTATCCACACACATTTGGAACTCACCTGGGGTACGCTCACACATATTATTCCCTCATTTAGTGGATATTTTCACAAAAAAGTGAAATTTTAAAAAATCCAGAAAATTGGCTGAAAACGACTAAATATCAAGGACTCATTGGGGGAATCGCTCTGGAACTGAAATCGGAATGCTCACTGACATTTGCCCTATCTGAAAGTCTGATAAACTGCGGAAAAATGACTAAGTCCAAAAAAAAAAATTTTTCAACTTTTTTCAATGTTACCCCCGTGCGATATATATTCTACCCACACACATTTGGAACTCTCCTGGGGTACCCTCACACATATTATTCCCTCATTTAGTGGATATTTTCACAAAAAAGTGAAATTTTCAAAAATCCAGAAAATGGTCTGAAAACGACTAAATATAAAGGACTCATTGGGCGAATCGCTCTGGAACTGAAATCGGAACGCTTACTGACATTTGCCCTATCTAAAAGTCTAATAAACGCCGGAAAAATGACTAAGTCCAAAAAAAAAAATTTTTCAACTTTTTTCAATGTTACCCCCGTGGGATATATATTCTACCCACACTCATTTGGAACTCTCCTGCGGTACCCTCACACATATTATTCCCTCATTTAGTGAATATTTTTACAAAAAAGTGACATTTTCAAAAATCCCGAAAATTGGCTGAAAATAACTAAATGTCAAGGACTCATTGGGCGAATCGCTCTGGAACTGAAATCGGAACGCTCACTGACATTTACCCTATCTGAAAGTCTGATAAACGCCGGAAAAATGACTAGGTCAAAAAAAAAAATTTTTCCAACTTTTTTCAATTTTACCCCCGTGGGATATATATTCTACCCACACACATTTGGAACTCTCCTGGGGTACCCTCACACATATTATTACCTCCTTTAGTGGATATTTTCACAAAAAAGTGAAATTTTCAAAAATCCAGAAAATTGGCTGAAAACGACTAAATATCAAGGACTCATTGGGCGAATAGCTCTGGAACTGAAATCGGAACGCTCACTGACATTTCCCCTATCTGAAAGTCTGATAAACGCCGGAAAAATGACTATGTCTGAAAAAAAAAATTTTCAACTTTTTTCAATTTTACCCCCGTGAGATATATATTCTACCCACACACATTTGGAACTCTCCTTGGGTACCTTCACACATATTATTCCCTCATTTAGTGAATATTTTTACAAAAAAGTGAAATTTTCAAAAATCCAAAAAATTGGCTGAAAACAACTAATTATCAAGGACTCATTGGGCGAATCGCTCTGGAACTGAAATCGGAACACTCAGTGACATTTCCCGTATTTGAAAGTCTGATAAACGCCGGAAAAATGACTAAGTCTGAAAAAAAAAAAAGAGATATATATTCTACCCACACACATTTGGAACTCTCCTGGGGTACCCTCACACATATTATTCCCTCATTTAGTGGATATTTTCACAAAAAAGAGAAAAATTTCAAAAATCCAGAAAATTGGCTTAAAACGACTAAATATCAAGGACGCATTGGGCGATTCGCTCTGGAACTGAAATCGGAACGCTTACTGGCATTTGCCCTATCTGAAAGTCTGATAAACGCCCGAAAAATGACTAAGTCCAAAAAAAAATTTTTTTCAACTTTTTTCAATTTTACCCCCGTGAGATATATATTCTACCCACACACATTTGGAACTCTCCTGGGGTACCCTCACACATATTATTCCCTCATTTAGTGAATATTTTTACAAAAAAGTGAAATTTTCAAAAATCCAAAAAATTGGCTGAAAACAACTAATTATCAAGGACGCATTGGGCGAATCGCTCTGGAACTGAAATCGGAAAGCTCAGTGACATTTCCCGTATCTGAAAGACTGATAAACGCCGGAAAAATGACTAAGTCTGAAAAAAAAAAAAGAGATATATATTCTACCCACACACATTTGGAATTCTCCTGGGGTACCCTCACACATATTATTCCCTCATTTAGTGAATATTTTCACAAAAATGTGAAATTTTCAAAAATCCAGAAAATTGGCTTAAAACGACTAAATATCAAGGACGCATTGGGCGATTCGCTCTGGAACTGAAATCGGAACGCTTACTGACATTTGCCCTATCTGAAAGTCTGATAAACGCCCGAAAAATGACTAAGTCCAAAAAAAAAATTTTTCAACTTTTTTCAATTTTACCCCCGTGCGATATATATTCTACCCACACACATTTGGAACTCTCCTGGGGTACCCTCACACATATTATACCCTCATTTAGTGAATATTTTTACAAAAAAGTGAAATTTTCAAAAATCCAAAAAATTGGCTGAAAACAACTAATTATCAAGGACTCATTGGGCGAATCGCTCTGGAACTGAAATCGGAACGCTCAGTGACATTTCCCGTATCTGAAAGTCTGATAAACGCCGGAAAAATGACTAAGTCTGAAAAAAAAAAAAGAGATATATATTCTACCCACACACATTTGGAACTCTCCTGGGGTACCCTCACACATATTATTCCCTCATTTAGTGGATATTTTCACAAAAAAGTGAAATTTTCAAAAATCCAGAAAATTGGCTTAAAACGACTAAATATCAAGGACGCATTGGGCGATTCGCTCTGGAACTGAAATCGGAATGCTTACTGACATTTGCCCTATCTGAAAGTCTGATAAACGCCCAAAAAATGACTAAGTCCAAAAAAAAAATTTTTTCAACTTTTTTTAATTTTACCCGCGTGAGATATATATTCTACCCACGCACATTTGGAACTCTCCTGGGGTACCCTCACACATATTATTCCCTCATTTAGTGGATATTTTCACAAAAAAGTGAAATTTTCAAAAATCCAGAAAATTGGCTGAAAACGACTAAATATCAAGGACTCATTGGGCGAATCGCTCTGGAACTGAAATCGGAACGCTCACTGACATTTACCATATCTGAAAGTCTGCTAAACGCCAGAAAAATGACTAAGTAAAAAAAAAATTTTTTTCAACTTTTTTCAATTTTACCCCCGTGGGATATATATTCTACCCACACACATTTGTAACTCTACTTGGGTACCCTCACACATATTATTCCCTCATTTAGTGGATATTTTCACAAAAAAGTGACATTTTCAAAAATCCAGAAAATTGGCTGAAAACGACTAAATATCAAGGACTCATTGGGCGAATCACTCTGGAACTGAAATCGGAACGCTTACTGACATTTGCCCTATCTGAAAGTCTGATAAACGCCCGAAAAATGACTAAGTCCAAAAAAAAAATTTTTTCAACTTTTTTCAATTTTACCCGCGTGAGATATATATTCTACCCACACACATTTGGAACTCTCCTGGGGTACCCTCACACATATTATTCCCTCATTTAGTGAATATTTTTACAAAAAAGTGAAATTTTCAAAAATCCCGAAAATTGGCTGAAAACAACTAAATATCAAGGACTCATTGGGCGAATCGCTCTGGAACTGAAATCGGAACGCTTACTGACATTTGCCCTATCTGAAAGTCTGATAAACGCCCGAAAAATGACTAAGTCCAAAAAAAAAAATTTTTCAACTTTTTCCAATTTTACCCCCGTGCGATATATATTCTACCCACACACATTTGGAACTCTCCTGGGGTACCCTCACACATATTATTCCCTCATTTAGTGAATATTTTTACAAAAAAGTGAAATTTTCAAAAATCCAAAAAATTGGCTGAAAACAACTAATTATCAAGGACGCATTGGGCGAATCGCTGTGGAACTGAAATCGGAACGCTCAGTGACATTTCCCGTATCTGAAAGTCTGATAAACGCCGGAAAAATGACTAAGTCTGAAAAAAAAAAAAGAGATATATATTCTACCCACACACATTTGGAATTCTCCTGGGGTACCCTCACACATATTATTCCCTCATTTAGTGAATATTTTCACAAAAAAGTGAAATTTTCAAAAATCCAGAAAATTGGCTTAAAACGACTAAATATCAAGGACGCATTGGGCGATTCGCTCTGGAACTGAAATCGGAACGCTTACTGACATTTGCCCTATCTGAAAGTCTGATAAACGCCCGAAAAATGACTAAGTCCAAAAAAAAAATTTTTTCAACTTTTTTCAATTTTACCCCCGTGAGATATATATTCTACCCACACAGATTTGGAACTCTCCTGGGGTACCCTCACACATATTATTCCCTCATTTAGTGAATATTTTTACAAAAAAGTGAAATTTTCAAAAATCCCAAAAATTGGCTGAAAACGACTAAATATCAAGGACTCATTGGGCGAATCGCTCTGGAACTGAAATCGGAACGCTCACTGACATTTATCCTATCTGAAAGTCTGCTAAACGCCGGAAAAATGACTAAGTAAAAAAAAAATTTTTTTCAACTTTTTTCAATTTTACCCACGTGGGATATATATTCTACCCACACACATTTGGAACTCTCCTTGGGTACCCTCACACATATTATTCCCTCATTTAGTGAATATTTTTACAAAAAAGTGAAATTTTCAAAAATCCCGAAAATTGGCTGAAAACAACTAAATATCAAGGACTCATTGGGCGAATCGCTCTGGAACTGAAATCGGAACGCTCACTGACATTTACCATATCTGAAAGTCTGCTAAACGCCAGAAAAATGACTAAGTAAAAAAAAAATTTTTTTCAACTTTTTTCAATTTTACCCCCGTGGGATATATATTCTACCCACACACATTTGTAACTCTACTTGGGTACCCTCACACATATTATTCCCTCATTTAGTGGATATTTTCACAAAAAAGTGAAATTTTCAAAAATCCAGAAAATTGGCTGAAAACGACTAAATATCAAGGACTCATTGGGCGAATCACTCTGGAACTGAAATCGGAACGCTTACTGACATTTGCCCTATCTGAAAGTCTGATAAACGCCCGAAAAATGACTAAGTCCAAAAAAAAAATTTTTTCAACTTTTTTCAATTTTACCCGCGTGAGATATATATTCTACCCACACACATTTGGAACTCTCCTGGGGTACCCTCACACATATTATTCCCTCATTTAGTGAATATTTTTACAAAAAAGGAAAATTTTCAAAAATCCCGAAAATTGGCTGAAAACAACTAAATATCAAGGACTCATTGGGCGAATCGCTCTGGAACTGAAATCGGAACGCTTACTGACATTTGCCCTATCTGAAAGTCTGATAAACGCCCGAAAAATGACTAAGTCCAAAAAAAAAAATTTTTCAACTTTTTCCAATTTTACCCCGTGCGATATATATTCTACCCACACACATTTGGAACTCTCCTGGGGTACCCTCACACATATTATTCCCTCATTTAGTGAATATTTTTACAAAAAAGTGAAATTTTCAAAAATCCAAAAAATTGGCTGAAAACAACTAATTATCAAGGACGCATTGGGCGAATCGCTGTGGAACTGAAATCGGAACGCTCAGTGACATTTCCCGTATCTGAAAGTCTGATAAACGCCGGAAAAATGACTAAGTCTGAAAAAAAAAAAAGAGATATATATTCTACCCACACACATTTGGAACTCTCCTGTGGTACCCTCACACATATTATTCCCTCATTTAGTGGATATTTTCACAAAAAAGTGAAATTTTCAAAAATCCAGAAAATTGGCTTAAAACGACTAAATATCAAGGACGCATTGGGCGATTCGCTCTGGAACTGAAATCGGAACGCTTACTGACATTTGCCCTATCTGAAAGTCTGATAAACGCCCGAAAAATGACTAAGTCCAAAAAAAAAATTTTTTCAACTTTTTTCAATTTTACCCCCGTGAGATATATATTCTACCCACACAGATTTGGAACTCTCCTGGGGTACCCTCACACATATTATTCCCTCATTTAGTGAATATTTTTACAAAAAAGTGAAATTTTCAAAAATCCCAAAAATTGGCTGAAAACGACTAAATATCAAGGACTCATTGGGCGAATCGCTCTGGAACTGAAATCGGAACGCTCACTGACATTTACCCTATCTGAAAGTCTGCTAAACGCCGGAAAAATGACTAAGTAAAAAAAAAATTTTTTTCAACTTTTTTCAATTTTACCCACGTGGGATATATATTCTACCCACACACATTTGGAACTCTCCTTGGGTACCCTCACACATATTATTCCCTCATTTAGTGAATATTTTTACAAAAAAGTGAAATTTTCAAAAATCCCGAAAATTGGCTGAAAACAACTAAATATCAAGGACTCATTGGGCGAATCGCTCTGGAACTGAAATCGGAACGCTTACTGACATTTGCCCTATCTGAAAGTCTGATAAACGCCCGAAAAATGACTAAGTCCAAAAAAAAAAATTTTTCAACTTTTTTCAATTTTACCCCCGTGCGATATATATTCTACCCACACACATTTGGAACTCTCCTGGGGTACTCTCACACATATTATTCCCTCATTTAGTGAATATTTTTACAAAAAAGTGAAATTTTCAAAAATCCAAAAAATTGGCTGAAAACAACTAATTATCAAGGACTCATTGGGCGAATCGCTCTGGAACTGAAATCGGAACACTCAGTGACATTTCCCGTATCTGAAAGTCTGATAAACGCCGGAAAAATGACTAAGTCTGAAAAAAAAAAAGAGATATATATTCTACCCACACACATTTGGAACTCTCCTGGGGTACCCTCACACATATTATTCCCTCATTTAGTGGATATTTTCACAAAAAAATGAAATTTTCAAAAATCCCAAAAATTGGCTGAAAACGACTAATTATCAAGGACTCATTGGGCGAATCACTCTGGAACTGAAATCGGAATGCTTACTGACATTTGCCCTATCTGAAAGTCTGCTAAACGCCGGAAAAATGACTAAGTAAAAAAAAAATTTTTTTCAACTTTTTTCAATTTTACCCGCGTGAGATATATATTCTACCCACACACATTTGGAACTCTCCTGGGGTACCCTCACACATATTATTCCCTCATTTAGTGAATATTTTTACAAAAAAGTGAAATTTTCAAAAATCCAGAAAATTGGCTTAAAACGACTAAATATCAAGGACGCATTGGGCGATTCGCTCTGGAACTGAAATCGGAACGCTTACTGACATTTGCCCTATCTGAAAGTCTGATAAACGCCCGAAAAATGACTAAGTCCAAAAACAATTTTTTTTCAACTTTTTTCAATTTTACCCCCGTGAGATATATATTCTACCCACACACATTTGGAACTCTCCTGGGGTACCCTCACACATATTATTCCCTCATTTAGTGAATATTTTTACAAAAAAATGAAATTTTCAAAAATCCCAAAAATTGGCTGAAAACGACTAATTATCAAGGACTCATTGGGCGAATCACTCTGGAACTGAAATCGGAATGCTTACTGACATTTGCCCTATCTGAAAGTCTGCTAAACGCCGGAAAAATGACTAAGTAAAAAAAAAATTTTTTTCAACTTTTTTCAATTTTACCCGCGTGAGATATATATTCTACCCACACACATTTGGAACTCTCCTGGGGTACCCTCACACATATTATTCCCTCATTTAGTGAATATTTTTACAAAAAAGTGAAATTTTCAAAAATCCAAAAAATTGGCTGAAAACAACTAATTATCAAGGAGTCATTGGGCGAATCGCTCTGGAACTGAAATCGGAACGCTCAGTGACATTTCCCGTATCTGAAAGTCTGATAAACGCCGGAAAAATGACTAAGTCTGAAAAAAAAAAAAGAGATATGTATTCTACTCACACACATTTGGAACTCTCCTGGGGTACCCTCACACATATTATTCCCTCATTTAGTGAATATTTTTACAAAAAAGTGAAATTTTCAAAAATCCAAAAAATTGGCTGAAAACAACTAATTATCAAGGACTCATTGGGCGAATCGCTCTGGAACTGAAATCGGAACGCTCAGTGACATTTCTCGTATCTGAAAGTCTGATAAACGCCGGAAAAATGACTAAGTCTGAAAAAAAAAAAAGAGATATGTATTCTACCCACACACATTTGGAACTCTCCTGGGGTACCCTCACACATATTATTCCCTCATTTAGTGAATATTTTTACAAAAAAGTGAAATTTTCAAAAATCCCAAAAATTGGCTGAAAACGACTAAATATCAAGGACTCATTGGGCGAATCACTCTGGAACTGAAATCGGAACGCTTACTGACATTTGCCCTATCTGAAAGTCTGCTAAACGCCGGAAAAATGACTAAGTAAAAAAAAAATTTTTTTCAACTTTTTTCAATTTTACCCGCGTGAGATATATATTCTACCCACACACATTTGGAACTCTCCTGGGGTACCCTCACACATATTATTCCCTCATTTAGTGAATACTTTTACAAAAAAGTGAAATTTTCAAAAATCCCAAAAATTGGCTGAAAACGACTAAACATCAAGGACTCATTGGGCGAATCGCTCTGGAACTGAAATCGGAACGCTTACTGACATTTGCCCTATCTGAAAGTCTGATAAACGCCCGAAAAATGACTAAGTCCAAAAAAAAAATTTTTTCAACTTTTTTCAATTTTACCCGCGTGAGATATATATTCTACCCACACACATTTGGAACTCTCCTGGGGTACCCTCACACATATTATTCCCTCATTTAGAGAATATTTTTACAAAAAAGTGAAATTTTCAAAAATCCCGAAAATTGGCTGAAAATGACTAAATATCAAGGACTCATTGGGCGAATCGCTCTGGAACTGAAATCGGAACGCTCAGCGACATTTCCCGTATCTGAAAGTCTGATAAACGCCGGAAAAATGACTAAGTCTGAAAAAAAAAAAAGAGATATGTATTCTACTCACACACATTTGGAACTCTCCTGGGGTACCCTCACACATATTATTCCCTCATTTAGTGAATATTTTTACAAAAAAGTGAAATTTTCAAAAATCCAAAAAATTGGCTGAAAACAACTAATTATCAAGGACTCATTGGGCGAATCGCTCTGGAACTGAAATCGGAACGCTCAGTGACATTTCTCGTATCTGAAAGTCTGATAAACGCCGGAAAAATGACTAAGTCTGAAAAAAAAAAAAGAGATATGTATTCTACCCACACACATTTGGAACTCTCCTGGGGTACCCTCACACATATTATTCCCTCATTTAGTGAATATTTTTACAAAAAAGTGAAATTTTCAAAAATCCCAAAAATTGGCTGAAAACGACTAAATATCAAGGACTCATTGGGCGAATCACTCTGGAACTGAAATCGGAACGCTTACTGACATTTGCCCTATCTGAAAGTCTGCTAAACGCCGGAAAAATGACTAAGTAAAAAAAAAATTTTTTTCAACTTTTTTCAATTTTACCCGCGTGAGATATATATTCTACCCACACACATTTGGAACTCTCCTGGGGTACCCTCACACATATTATTCCCTCATTTAGTGAATATTTTTACAAAAAAGTGAAATTTTCAAAAATCCCAAAAATTGGCTGAAAACGACTAAACATCAAGGACTCATTGGGCGAATCGCTCTGGAACTGAAATCGGAACGCTTACTGACATTTGCCCTATCTGAAAGTCTGATAAACGCCCGAAAAATGACTAAGTCCAAAAAAAAAATTTTTTCAACTTTTTTCAATTTTACCCGCGTGAGATATATATTCTACCCACACACATTTGGAACTCTCCTGGGGTACCCTCACACATATTATTCCCTCATTTAGAGAATATTTTTACAAAAAAGTGAAATTTTCAAAAATCCCGAAAATTGGCTGAAAACAACTAAATATCAAGGACTCATTGGGCGAATCGCTCTGGAACTGAAATCTGAACGCTTACTGACATTTGCCCTATCTGAAAGTCTGATAAACGCCCGAAAAATGACTAAGTCCAAAAAAAAAAATTTTTCAACTTTTTTCAATTTTACCCCCGTGCGATATATATTCTACCCACACACATTTGGAACTCTCCTGGGGTACCCTCATACATATTATTCCCTCATTTAGTGAATATTTTTACAAAAAAGTGAAATTTTCAAAAATCCCGAAAATTGGCTGAAAATGACTAAATATCAAGGACTCATTGGGCGAATCGCTCTGGAACTGAAATCGGAACGCTCAGCGACATTTCCCGTATCTGAAAGTCTGATAAACGCCGGAAAAATGACTAAGTCTGAAAAAAAAAAAAGAGATATATATTCTACCCACACACATTTGGAACTCTCCTGTGGTACCCTCACACATATTATTCCCTCATTTAGTGGATATTTTCACAAAAAAGTGAAATTTTCAAAAATCCAGAAAATTGGCTTAAAACGACTAAATATCAAGGACGCATTGGGCGATTCGCTCTGGAACTGAAATCGGAACGCTTACTGACATTTGCCCTATCTGAAAGTCTGATAAACGCCCGAAAAATGACTAAGTCCAAAAAAAAAATTTTTTCAACTTTTTTCAATTTTACCCCCGTGAGATATATATTCTACCCACACAGATTTGGAACTCTCCTGGGGTACCCTCACACATATTATTCCCTCATTTAGTGAATATTTTTACAAAAAAGTGAAATTTTCAAAAATCCCAAAAATTGGCTGAAAACGACTAAATATCAAGGACTCATTGGGCGAATCGCTCTGGAACTGAAATCGGAACGCTCACTGACATTTACCCTATCTGAAAGTCTGCTAAACGCCGGAAAAATGACTAAGTAAAAAAAAAATTTTTTTCAACTTTTTTCAATTTTACCCACGTGGGATATATATTCTACCCACACACATTTGGAACTCTCCTTGGGTACCCTCACACATATTATTCCCTCATTTAGTGAATATTTTTACAAAAAAGTGAAATTTTCAAAAATCCCGAAAATTGGCTGAAAACAACTAAATATCAAGGACTCATTGGGCGAATCGCTCTGGAACTGAAATCGGAACGCTTACTGACATTTGCCCTATCTGAAAGTCTGATAAACGCCCGAAAAATGACTAAGTCCAAAAAAAAAAATTTTTCAACTTTTTTCAATTTTACCCCCGTGCGATATATATTCTACCCACACACATTTGGAACTCTCCTGGGGTACTCTCACACATATTATTCCCTCATTTAGTGAATATTTTTACAAAAAAGTGAAATTTTCAAAAATCCAAAAAATTGGCTGAAAACAACTAATTATCAAGGACTCATTGGGCGAATCGCTCTGGAACTGAAATCGGAACACTCAGTGACATTTCCCGTATCTGAAAGTCTGATAAACGCCGGAAAAATGACTAAGTCTGAAAAAAAAAAAGAGATATATATTCTACCCACACACATTTGGAACTCTCCTGGGGTACCCTCACACATATTATTCCCTCATTTAGTGGATATTTTCACAAAAAAGTGAAATTTTCAAAAATCCAGAAAATTGGCTTAAAACGACTAAATATCAAGGACGCATTGGGCGATTCGCTCTGGAACTGAAATCGGAACGCTTACTGACATTTGCCCTATCTGAAAGTCTGATAAACGCCCGAAAAATGACTAAGTCCAAAAAAAAAATTTTTTCAACTTTTTTCAATTTTACCCACGTGAGATATATATTCTACCCACACACATTTGGAACTCTCCTTGGGTACCCTCACACATATTATTCCCTCATTTAGTGGATATTTTCACAAAAAAGTGAAATTTTCAAAAATCCAGAAAATTGGCTTAAAACGACTAAATATCAAGGACGCATTGGGCGATTCGCTCTGGAACTGAAATCGGAACGCCTACTGACATTTGCCCTATCTGAAAGTCTGATAAATGCCCGAAAAATGACTAAGTCCAAAAAAAAAAATTTTTCAACTTTTTCCAATTTTACCCCCGTGCGATATATATTCTACCCACACACATTTGGAACTCTCCTGGGGTACCCTCACACATATTATTCCCTCATTTAGTGAATATTTTTACAAAAAAGTGAAATTTTCAAAAATCCAAAAAATTGGCTGAAAACAACTAATTATCAAGGACTCATTGGGCGAATCGCTCTGGAACTGAAATCGGAACGCTCAGTGACATTTCCCGTATCTGAAAGTCTGATAAACGCCGGAAAAATGACTAAGTCTGAAAAAAAAAAAAGAGATATATATTCTACCCACACACATTTGGAATTCTCCTGGGGTACCCTCACACAAATTATTCCCTCATTTAGTGAATATTTTCACAAAAAAGTGAAATTTTCAAAAATCCAGAAAATTGGCTTAAAACGACTAAATATCAAGGACGCATTGGGCGATTCGCTCTGGAACTGAAATCGGAACGCTTACTGACATTTGCCCTATCTGAAAGTCTGATAAACGCCCGAAAAATGACTAAGTCCAAAAACAATTTTTTTTCAACTTTTTTCAATTTTACCCCCGTGAGATATATATTCTACCCACACACATTTGGAACTCTCCTGGGGTACCCTCACACATATTATTCCCTCATTTAGTGAATATTTTTACAAAAAAATGAAATTTTCAAAAATCCCAAAAATTGGCTGAAAACGACTAATTATCAAGGACTCATTGGGCGAATCACTCTGGAACTGAAATCGGAATGCTTACTGACATTTGCCCTATCTGAAAGTCTGCTAAACGCCGGAAAAATGACTAAGTAAAAAAAAAATTTTTTTCAACTTTTTTCAATTTTACCCGCGTGAGATATATATTCTACCCACACACATTTGGAACTCTCCTGGGGTACCCTCACACATATTATTCCCTCATTTAGTGAATATTTTTACAAAAAAGTGAAATTTTCAAAAATCCAGAAAATTGGCTTAAAACGACTAAATATCAAGGACGCATTGGGCGATTCGCTCTGGAACTGAAATCGGAACGCTTACTGACATTTGCCCTATCTGAAAGTCTGATAAATGCTCGAAAAATGACTAAGTCCAAAAAAAAATTTTTTTCAACTTTTTTCAATTTTACCCCCGTGAGATATATATTCTACCCACACACATTTGGAACTCTCCTGGGGTACCCTCACACATATTATTCCCTCATTTAGTGAATATTTTTACAAAAAAGTGAAATTTTCAAAAATCCAAAAAATTGGCTGAAAACAACTAATTATCAAGGAGTCATTGGGCGAATCGCTCTGGAACTGAAATCGGAACGCTCAGTGACATTTCCCGTATCTGAAAGTCTGATAAACGCCGGAAAAATGACTAAGTCTGAAAAAAAAAAAAGAGATATGTATTCTACTCACACACATTTGGAACTCTCCTGGGGTACCCTCACACATATTATTCCCTCATTTAGTGAATATTTTTACAAAAAAGTGAAATTTTCAAAAATCCAAAAAATTGGCTGAAAACAACTAATTATCAAGGACTCATTGGGCGAATCGCTCTGGAACTGAAATCGGAACGCTCAGTGACATTTCTCGTATCTGAAAGTCTGATAAACGCCGGAAAAATGACTAAGTCTGAAAAAAAAAAAAGAGATATGTATTCTACCCACACACATTTGGAACTCTCCTGGGGTACCCTCACACATATTATTCCCTCATTTAGTGAATATTTTTACAAAAAAGTGAAATTTTCAAAAATCCCAAAAATTGGCTGAAAACGACTAAATATCAAGGACTCATTGGGCGAATCACTCTGGAACTGAAATCGGAACGCTTACTGACATTTGCCCTATCTGAAAGTCTGCTAAACGCCGGAAAAATGACTAAGTAAAAAAAAAATTTTTTTCAACTTTTTTCAATTTTACCCGCGTGAGATATATATTCTACCCACACACATTTGGAACTCTCCTGGGGTACCCTCACACATATTATTCCCTCATTTAGTGAATATTTTTACAAAAAAGTGAAATTTTCAAAAATCCCAAAAATTGGCTGAAAACGACTAAACATCAAGGACTCATTGGGCGAATCGCTCTGGAACTGAAATCGGAACGCTTACTGACATTTGCCCTATCTGAAAGTCTGATAAACGCCCGAAAAATGACTAAGTCCAAAAAAAAAATTTTTTCAACTTTTTTCAATTTTACCCGCGTGAGATATATATTCTACCCACACACATTTGGAACTCTCCTGGGGTACCCTCACACATATTATTCCCTCATTTAGAGAATATTTTTACAAAAAAGTGAAATTTTCAAAAATCCCGAAAATTGGCTGAAAACAACTAAATATCAAGGACTCATTGGGCGAATCGCTCTGGAACTGAAATCTGAACGCTTACTGACATTTGCCCTATCTGAAAGTCTGATAAACGCCCGAAAAATGACTAAGTCCAAAAAAAAAAATTTTTCAACTTTTTTCAATTTTACCCCCGTGCGATATATATTCTACCCACACACATTTGGAACTCTCCTGGGGTACCCTCATACATATTATTCCCTCATTTAGTGAATATTTTTACAAAAAAGTGAAATTTTCAAAAATCCCGAAAATTGGCTGAAAATGACTAAATATCAAGGACTCATTGGGCGAATCGCTCTGGAACTGAAATCGGAACGCTCAGCGACATTTCCCGTATCTGAAAGTCTGATAAACGCCGGAAAAATGACTAAGTCTGAAAAAAAAAAAAGAGATATGTATTCTACTCACACACATTTGGAACTCTCCTGGGGTACCCTCACACATATTATTCCCTCATTTAGTGAATATTTTTACAAAAAAGTGAAATTTTCAAAAATCCAAAAAATTGGCTGAAAACAACTAATTATCAAGGACTCATTGGGCGAATCGCTCTGGAACTGAAATCGGAACGCTCAGTGACATTTCTCGTATCTGAAAGTCTGATAAACGCCGGAAAAATGACTAAGTCTGAAAAAAAAAAAAGAGATATGTATTCTACCCACACACATTTGGAACTCTCCTGGGGTACCCTCACACATATTATTCCCTCATTTAGTGAATATTTTTACAAAAAAGTGAAATTTTCAAAAATCCCAAAAATTGGCTGAAAACGACTAAATATCAAGGACTCATTGGGCGAATCACTCTGGAACTGAAATCGGAACGCTTACTGACATTTGCCCTATCTGAAAGTCTGCTAAACGCCGGAAAAATGACTAAGTAAAAAAAAAATTTTTTTCAACTTTTTTCAATTTTATCCGCGTGAGATATATATTCTACCCACACACATTTGGAACTCTCCTGGGGTACCCTCACACATATTATTCCCTCATTTAGTGAATATTTTTACAAAAAAGTGAAATTTTCAAAAATCCCAAAAATTGGCTGAAAACGACTAAACATCAAGGACTCATTGGGCGAATCGCTCTGGAACTGAAATCGGAACGCTTACTGACATTTGCCCTATCTGAAAGTCTGATAAACGCCCGAAAAATGACTAAGTCCAAAAAAAAAATTTTTTCAACTTTTTTCAATTTTACCCGCGTGAGATATATATTCTACCCACACACATTTGGAACTCTCCTGGGGTACCCTCACACATATTATTCCCTCATTTAGAGAATATTTTTACAAAAAAGTGAAATTTTCAAAAATCCCGAAAATTGGCTGAAAACAACTAAATATCAAGGACTCATTGGGCGAATCGCTCTGGAACTGAAATCTGAACGCTTACTGACATTTGCCCTATCTGAAAGTCTGATAAACGCCCGAAAAATGACTAAGTCCAAAAAAAAAAATTTTTCAACTTTTTTCAATTTTACCCCCGTGCGATATATATTCTACCCACACACATTTGGAACTCTCCTGGGGTACCCTCATACATATTATTCCCTCATTTAGTGAATATTTTTACAAAAAAGTGAAATTTTCAAAAATCCCGAAAATTGGCTGAAAATGACTAAATATCAAGGACTCATTGGGCGAATCGCTCTGGAACTGAAATCGGAACGCTCAGCGACATTTCCCGTATCTGAAAGTCTGATAAACGCCGGAAAAATGACTAAGTCTGAAAAAAAAAAAAGAGATATGTATTCTACTCACACACATTTGGAACTCTCCTGGGGTACCCTCACACATATTATTCCCTCATTTAGTGAATATTTTTACAAAAAAGTGAAATTTTCAAAAATCCAAAAAATTGGCTGAAAACAACTAATTATCAAGGACTCATTGGGCGAATCGCTCTGGAACTGAAATCGGAACGCTCAGTGACATTTCTCGTATCTGAAAGTCTGATAAACGCCGGAAAAATGACTAAGTCTGAAAAAAAAAAAAGAGATATGTATTCTACCCACACACATTTGGAACTCTCCTGGGGTACCCTCACACATATTATTCCCTCATTTAGTGAATATTTTTACAAAAAAGTGAAATTTTCAAAAATCCCAAAAATTGGCTGAAAACGACTAAATATCAAGGACTCATTGGGCGAATCACTCTGGAACTGAAATCGGAACGCTTACTGACATTTGCCCTATCTGAAAGTCTGCTAAACGCCGGAAAAATGACTAAGTAAAAAAAAAATTTTTTTCAACTTTTTTCAATTTTACCCGCGTGAGATATATATTCTACCCACACACATTTGGAACTCTCCTGGGGTACCCTCACACATATTATTCCCTCATTTAGTGAATATTTTTACAAAAAAGTGAAATTTTCAAAAATCCCAAAAATTGGCTGAAAACGACTAAACATCAAGGACTCATTGGGCGAATCGCTCTGGAACTGAAATCGGAACGCTTACTGACATTTGCCCTATCTGAAAGTCTGATAAACGCCCGAAAAATGACTAAGTCCAAAAAAAAAATTTTTTCAACTTTTTTCAATTTTACCCGCGTGAGATATATATTCTACCCACACACATTTGGAACTCTCCTGGGGTACCCTCACACATATTATTCCCTCATTTAGAGAATATTTTTACAAAAAAGTGAAATTTTCAAAAATCCCGAAAATTGGCTGAAAACAACTAAATATCAAGGACTCATTGGGCGAATCGCTCTGGAACTGAAATCTGAACGCTTACTGACATTTGCCCTATCTGAAAGTCTGATAAACGCCCGAAAAATGACTAAGTCCAAAAAAAAAAATTTTTCAACTTTTTTCAATTTTACCCCCGTGCGATATATATTCTACCCACACACATTTGGAACTCTCCTGGGGTACCCTCATACATATTATTCCCTCATTTAGTGAATATTTTTACAAAAAAGTGAAATTTTCAAAAATCCCGAAAATTGGCTGAAAATGACTAAATATCAAGGACTCATTGGGCGAATCGCTCTGGAACTGAAATCGGAACGCTCAGCGACATTTCCCGTATCTGAAAGTCTGATAAACGCCGGAAAAATGACTAAGTCTGAAAAAAAAAAAGAGATATATATTCTACCCACACACATTTGGAATTCTCCTGGGGTACCCTCACACATATTATTCCCTCATTTAGTGAATATTTTTACAAAAAAGTGAAATTTTCAAAAATCCCAAAAATTGGCTGAAAACAAATAAATATCAAGGACTCATTGGGCGAATCGCTCTGGAACTGAAATCGGAACGCTCACTGACATTTACCCTATCTGAAAGTCTGCTAAACGCCGGAAAAATGACTAAGTAAAAAAAAAATTTTTTTCAACTTTTTTCAATTTTACCCGCGTGAGATATATATTCTACCCACACACATTTGGAACTCTCCTGGGGTACCCTCACACATATTATTCCCTCATTTAGTGAATATTTTTACAAAAAAGTGAAATTTTCAAAAATCCCAAAAATTGGCTGAAAACGACTAAATATCAAGGACTCATTGGGCGAATCGCTCTGGAACTGAAATCGGAACGCTTACTGACATTTGCCCTATCTGAAAGTCTGACAAACGCCGGAAAAATGACAAAGTCCAAAAAAAAAAATTTTTCAACTTTTTTCAATTGTACCCCCGTGGGATATATATTCTACCCACACACATTTGGAACTCTCCTGGGGTACCCTCACACATATTATTCCCTCATTTAGTGGATATTTTCACAAAAAAGTGAAATTTTCAAAAATCCAGAAAATTGGCTGAAAAAGACTAAATATCAAGGACTCATTGGGCGAATCGCTTTGGAACTGAAATCGGAATGCTCACTGACATTTCCCCTATCTGAAAGTCTGATAAATGCAGGAAAAATGACTAAGTCCAAAAAAAAATGTTTTCAACTTTTTTCAATTTTACCCCCGTGGGATATATATTCTGCCGACACACATTTGGAACTGTCCAGGGCTACCCTCACACATATTATTCCCTCATTTAGTGGATATTTTCACAAAAAAGTGAAATTTTAAAAAATCCAGAAAATTGGCTGAAAACGACTAAATATCAAGGACTCATTGGGCGAATCGCTCTGGAACTGAAATCGGAACGCTCACTGACATTTCCCCTATCTGAAAGTCTGATAAACGCCGGAAAAATTACTAAGTCCAAAAAAAAAATTTTTTTCAACTTTTTTCAATTTTACCCCCGTGGGATATATATTCTACCCACACACATTTGTAACTCTACTTGGGTACCCTCACACATATTATTCCCTCATTTAGTGGATATTTTCACAAAAAAGTGAAATTTTCAAAAATCCAGAAAATTGGCTGAAAACGACTAAATATCAAGGACTCATTGGGCGAATCACTCTGGAACTGAAATCGGAACGCTTACTGACATTTGCCCTATCTGAAAGTCTGATAAACGCCCGAAAAATGACTAAGTCCAAAAAAAAAAATTTTTCAACTTTTTCCAATTTTACCCCCGTGCGATATATATTCTACCCACACACATTTGGAACTCTCCTGGGGTACCCTCACACATATTATTCCCTCATTTAGTGAATATTTTTACAAAAAAGTGAAATTTTCAAAAATCCAAAAAATTGGCTGAAAACAACTAATTATCAAGGACGCATTGGGCGAATCGCTGTGGAACTGAAATCGGAACGCTCAGTGACATTTCCTGTATCTGAAAGTCTGATAAACGCCGGAAAAATGACTAAGTCTGAAAAAAAAAAAAGAGATATATATTCTACCCACACACATTTGGAACTCTCCTGGGGTACCCTCACACATATTATTCCCTCATTTAGTGGATATTTTCACAAAAAAGTGAAATTTTCAAAAATCCAGAAAATTGGCTTAAAACGACTAAATATCAAGGACGCATTGGGCGATTCGCTCTGGAACTGAAATCGGAACGCTTACTGACATTTGCCCTATCTGAAAGTCTGATAAACGCCCGAAAAATGACTAACTCCAAAAAAAAAATTTTTTCAACTTTTTTCAATTTTACCCCCGTGAGATATATATTCTACCCACACAGATTTGGAACTCTCCTGGGGTACCCTCACACATATTATTCCCTCATTTAGTGAATATTTTTACAAAAAAGTGAAATTTTCAAAAATCCCAAAAATTGGCTTAAAACGACTAAATATCAAGGACGCATTGGGCGATTCGCTCTGGAACTGAAATCGGAACGCTTACTGACATTTGCCCTATCTGAAAGTCTGATAAACGCCCGAAAAATGACTAAGTCCAAAAAAAAAATTTTTTTCAACTTTTTTCAATTTTACCCCCGTGGGATATATATTCTACCCACACACATTTGTAACTCTACTTGGGTACCCTCACACATATTATTCCCTCATTTAGTGGATATTTTCACAAAAAAGTGAAATTTTCAAAAATCCAGAAAATTGGCTGAAAACGACTAAATATCAAGGACTCATTGGGCGAATCACTCTGGAACTGAAATCGGAACGCTTACTGACATTTGCCCTATCTGAAAGTCTGATAAACGCCCGAAAAATGACTAAGTCCAAAAAAAAAATTTTTTCAACTTTTTTCAATTTTACCCGCGTGAGATATATATTCTACCCACACACATTTGGAACTCTCCTGGGGTACCCTCACACATATTATTCCCTCATTTAGTGAATATTTTTACAAAAAAGTAAAATTTTCAAAAATCCCGAAAATTGGCTGAAAACAACTAAATATCAAGGACTCATTGGGCGAATCGCTCTGGAACTGAAATCGGAACGCTTACTGACATTTGCCCTATCTGAAAGTCTGATAAACGCCCGAAAAATGACTAAGTCCAAAAAAAAAATTTTTTCAACTTTTTTCAATTTTACCCGCGTGAGATATATATTCTACCCACACACATTTGGAACTCTCCTGGGGTACCCTCACACATATTATTCCCTCATTTAGTGGATATTTTCACAAAAAAGTGAAATTTTCAAAAATCCAGAAAATTGGCTGAAAACGACTAAATATCAAGGACTCATTGGGCGAATCGCTCTGGAACTGAAATCGGAACGCTCACTGACATTTACCATATCTGAAAGTCTGCTAAACGCCAGAAAAATGACTAAGTAAAAAAAAAATTTTTTTCAACTTTTTTCAATTTTACCCCCGTGGGATATATATTCTACCCACACACATTTGTAACTCTACTTGGGTACCCTCACACATATTATTCCCTCATTTAGTGGATATTTTCACAAAAAAGTGAAATTTTCAAAAATCCAGAAAATTGGCTGAAAACGACTAAATATCAAGGACTCATTGGGCGAATCACTCTGGAACTGAAATCGGAACGCTTACTGACATTTGCCCTATCTGAAAGTCTGATAAACGCCCGAAAAATGACTAAGTCCAAAAAAAAAAATTTTTCAACTTTTTCCAATTTTACCCCCGTGCGATATATATTCTACCCACACACATTTGGAACTCTCCTGGGGTACCCTCACACATATTATTCCCTCATTTAGTGAATATTTTTACAAAAAAGTGAAATTTTCAAAAATCCAAAAAATTGGCTGAAAACAACTAATTATCAAGGACGCATTGGGCGAATCGCTGTGGAACTGAAATCGGAACGCTCAGTGACATTTCCCGTATCTGAAAGTCTGATAAACGCCGGAAAAATGACTAAGTCTGAAAAAAAAAAAAGAGATATATATTCTACCCACACACATTTGGAACTCTCCTGGGGTACCCTCACACATATTATTCCCTCATTTAGTGGATATTTTCACAAAAAAGTGAAATTTTCAAAAATCCAGAAAATTGGCTTAAAACGACTAAATATCAAGGACGCATTGGGCGATTCGCTCTGGAACTGAAATCGGAACGCTTACTGACATTTGCCCTATCTGAAAGTCTGATAAACGCCCGAAAAATGACTAAGTCCAAAAAAAAAATTTTTTCAACTTTTTTCAATTTTACCCCCGTGAGATATATATTCTACCCACACAGATTTGGAACTCTCCTGGGGTACCCTCACACATATTATTCCCTCATTTAGTGAATATTTTTACAAAAAAGTGAAATTTTCAAAAATCCCAAAAATTGGCTGAAAACGACTAAATATCAAGGACTCATTGGGCGAATCGCTCTGGAACTGAAATCGGAACGCTCACTGACATTTAACCTATCTGAAAGTCTGCTAAACGCCGGAAAAATGACTAAGTAAAAAAAAAATTTTTTTCAACTTTTTTCAATTTTACCCACGTGGGATATATATTCTACCCACACACATTTGGAACTCTCCTTGGGTACCCTCACACATATTATTCCCTCATTTAGTGAATATTTTTACAAAAAAGTGAAATTTTCAAAAATCCAGAAAATTGGCTTAAAACGACTAAATATCAAGGACGCATTGGGCGATTCGCTCTGGAACTGAAATCGGAACGCCTACTGACATTTGCCCTATCTGAAAGTCTGATAAATGCCCGAAAAATGACTAAGTCCAAAAAAAAAAATTTTTCAACTTTTTCCAATTTTACCCCCGTGCGATATATATTCTACCCACACACATTTGGAACTCTCCTGGGGTACCCTCACACATATTATTCCCTCATTTAGTGAATATTTTTACAAAAAAGTGAAATTTTCAAAAATCCAAAAAATTGGCTGAAAACAACTAATTATCAAGGACTCATTGGGCGAATCGCTCTGGAACTGAAATCGGAACGCTCAGTGACATTTCCCGTATCTGAAAGTCTGATAAACGCCGGAAAAATGACTAAGTCTGAAAAAAAAAAAAGAGATATATATTCTACCCACACACATTTGGAATTCTCCTGGGGTACCCTCACACAAATTATTCCCTCATTTAGTGAATATTTTCACAAAAAAGTGAAATTTTCAAAAATCCAGAAAATTGGCTTAAAACGACTAAATATCAAGGACGCATTGGGCGATTCGCTCTGGAACTGAAATCGGAACGCTTACTGACATTTGCCCTATCTGAAAGTCTGATAAACGCCCGAAAAATGACTAAGTCCAAAAAAAATTTTTTTTCAACTTTTTTCAATTTTACCCCCGTGAGATATATATTCTACCCACACACATTTGGAACTCTCCTGGGGTACCCTCACACATATTATTCCCTCATTTAGTGAATATTTTTACAAAAAAATGAAATTTTCAAAAATCCCAAAAATTGGCTGAAAACGACTAATTATCATGGACTCATTGGGCGAATCACTCTGGAACTGAAATCGGAACGCTTACTGACATTTGCCCTATCTGAAAGTCTGCTAAACGCCGGAAAAATGACTAAGTCTGAAAAAAAAAAAAGAGATATGTATTCTACCCACACACATTTGGAACTCTCCTGGGGTACCCTCACACATATTATTCCCTCATTTAGTGAATATTTTTACAAAAAAGTGAAATTTTCAAAAATCCAAAAAATTGGCTTTAAACAACTAATTATCAATGACTCATTGGGCGAATCGCTCTGGAACTGAAATCGGAACGCTCAGTGACATTTCCCGTATCTGAAAGTCTGATAAACGCCGGAAAAATGACTAAGTCTGAAAAAAAAAAAAGAGATATGTATTCTACCCACACACATTTGGAACTCTCCTGGGGTACCCTCACACATATTATTCCCTCATTTAGTGAATATTTTTACAAAAAAGTGAAATTTTCAAAAATCCCAAAAATTGGCTGAAAACGACTAAATATCAAGCACTCATTGGGCGAATCACTCTGGAACTGAAATCGGAACGCTTACTGACATTTGCCCTATCTGAAAGTCTGCTAAACGCCGGAAAAATGACTAAGTAAAAAAAAAATTTTTTTCAACTTTTTTCAATTTTACCCGCGTGAGATATATATTCTACCCACACACATTTGGAACTCTCCTGGGGTACCCTCACACATATTATTCCCTCATTTAGTGAATATTTTTACAAAAAAGTGAAATTTTCAAAAATCCCAAAAATTGGCTGAAAACGACTAAATATCAAGGACTCATTGGGCGAATCGCTCTGGAACTGAAATCGGAACGCTTACTGACATTTGCCCTATCTGAAAGTCTGCTAAACGCCGGAAAAATGACTAAGTCTGAAAAAAAAAAAAGAGATATGTATTCTACCCACACACATTTGGAACTCTCCTGGGGTACCCTCACACATATTATTCCCTCATTTAGTGAATATTTTTACAAAAAAGTGAAATTTTCAAAAATCCAAAAAATTGGCTGAAAACAACTAATTATCAAGGACTCATTGGGCGAATCGCTCTGGAACTGAAATCGGAACGCTCAGTGACATTTCCCGTATCTGAAAGTCTGATAAACGCCGGAAAAATGACTAAGTCTGAAAAAAAAAAAAGAGATATGTATTCTACCCACACACATTTGGAACTCTCCTGGGGTACCCTCACACATATTATTCCCTCATTTAGTGAATATTTTTACAAAAAAGTGAAATTTTCAAAAATCCCAAAAATTGGCTGAAAACGACTAAATATCAAGCACTCATTGGGCGAATCACTCTGGAACTGAAATCGGAACGCTTACTGACATTTGCCCTATCTGAAAGTCTGCTAAACGCCGGAAAAATGACTAAGTAAAAAAAAAATTTTTTTCAACTTTTTTCAATTTTACCCGCGTGAGATATATATTCTACCCACACACATTTGGAACTCTCCTGGGGTACCCTCACACATATTATTCCCTCATTTAGTGAATATTTTTACAAAAAAGTGAAATTTTCAAAAATCCCAAAAATTGGCTGAAAACGACTAAATATCAAGGACTCATTGGGCGAATCGCTCTGGAACTGAAATCGGAACGCTTACTGACATTTGCCCTATCTGAAAGTCTGATAAACGCCCGAAAAATGACTAAGTCCAAAAAAAAAAATTTTTTCAACTTTTTTCAATTTTACCCGCGTGAGATATATTTTCTACCCACACACATTTGGAACTCTCCTGGGGTACCCTCACACATATTATTCCCTCATTTAGAGAATATTTTTACAAAAAAGTGAAATTTTCAAAAATCCCGAAAATTGGCTGAAAACAACTAAATATCAAGGACTCATTGGGCGAATCGCTCTGGAACTGAAATCTGAACGCTTACTGACATTTGCCCTATCTGAAAGTCTGATAAACGCCCGAAAAATGACTAAGTCCAAAAAAAAAAATTTTTCAACTTTTTTCAATTTTACCCCCGTGCGATATATATTCTACCCACACACATTTGGAACTCTCCTAGGGTACCCTCATACATATTATTCCCTCATTTAGTGAATATTTTTACAAAAAAGTGAAATTTTCAAAAATCCCGAAAATTGGCTGAAAATGACTAAATATCAAGGACTCATTGGGCGAATCGCTCTGGAACTGAAATCGGAACGCTCAGCGACATTTCCCGTATCTGAAAGTCTGATAAACGCCGGAAAAATGACTAAGTCTGAAAAAAAAAAAGAGATATATATTCTACCCACACACATTTGGAACTCTCCTGGGGTACCCTCACACATATTATTCCCTCACTTAGTGGATATCTTCACAAGAAAGTGAAATTTTCAAAAATCCAGAAAATTGGCTGAAAACGACTAAATATCAAGGACACATTGGGCGAATCGCTCTGGAACGGAAATCGGAACGCTCAATGACATTTGCCCTATCTGAAAGTCTGATAAACACAGGAAAAATGACTAAGTCCAAAAGAAAAAATTTTTCAACTTTTTTCAATTTTCCCCCCGTGGGATATATATTCTACCCACACTCATTTGGAACTCTCCTGGGGTACCCTCACACATATTATTCCCTCATTTAGTGGATATTTTCACAAAAAAGTGAAATTTTCAAAAATCCAGAAAATGGGCTGAAAACTACTACATATCAAGGACTCGTTGGGCGAATCGCTCTGGAACTGAAATCGGAACGCTCACTGACATTTACCCTATCTGAAAGTCTGATAAACGCCGGAAAAATGACTAAATCCAAAAAAAATTTTTTTTCAATTTTACCCCCGTGGGATATATATTCTGCCGACACACATTTGGAACTCTCCAGGGCTACCCTCACACATATTATTCCCTCATTTAGTGGATATTTTCACAAAAAAGTGAAATTTTAAAAAATCCAGAAAATTGGCTGAAAACGACTAAATATCAAGGACTCATTGGGCGAATCGCTCTGGAACTGAAATCGGAACGCTCACTGACATTTCCCCTATCTGAAAGTCTGATAAACGCCGGAAAAATTACTAAGTCCAAAAAAAAAATTTTTTCAACTTTTTTCAATTTTACCCCCGTGCGATATATATTCTACGCACACACATTTGGAACTCTCCTGGGGTACCCTCACACATATTATTCCCTCATTTAGTGGATATTTTCACAAAAAAGTGAAATTTTCTAAAATCCAGAAAATTGGCTGAAAAAGAATAAATATCAAGGGCTCATTGGGCGAATCGCTCTGGAACTGAAATCGGAACGCTCACTGACATTTCCCCTATCTGAAAGTCTGATAAACGCCGGAAAAATGACTTAGTCCAAAAAAAAATATTTTTCAACTTTTTTCAATTTTACCCCCGTGGGATATATATTCTACCCACACACATTTGGAACTCTCCTGGGGTACCCTCACACATATTATTCCCTCATTTAGTGGATATTTTCACAAAAAAGTAAAATTTTAAAAAATCCAGAAAATTGGCTGAAAACGACTAAATATCAAGGACTCATTGGGCGAATCGCTCTGGAACTGAAATCGGAACGCTCAATGACATTTGCCCTATCTGAAAGTCTGATAAACGCCGGAAAAATTACAAAGTCCAAAAAAAATTTTTTTCAACTTTTTTCAATTTTACCCCTGTGCGATATATATTCTACCCACACACATTTGGAACTCTCCTGGGGTACCCTCACACATATTATTCCCTCATTTAGTGGATATTTTCACAAAAAAGTGAAATTTTCAAAAATCCAGAAAATTGGCTGAAAACGACTAAATATCAAGGACTCATTGGGCGAATCGCACTGGAACTGAAATTGGAACGCTCACTGACATTTGCCCTATCTGAAAGTCTGATAAACGCCGGAAAAATGACTAAGTCCAAAAAAAAAATTTTTTCAACTTTTTTCAATTTTACCCCCATGGGATATATATTCTACCCACACACATTTGGAGCTCTCCTGGGGTACCCTCACACATATTATCACCTCATTTAGTGGATATTTTCACAAAAAAGTGAAATTTTCAAAAATCCAGAAAATGGGCTGAAAACTACTACATATCAAGGACTCGTTGGGCGAATCGCTCTGGAACTGAAATCGGAACGCTCACTGACATTTACCCTATCTGAAAGTCTGATAAACGCCGGAAAAATGACTAAATCCCAAAAAAAATTTTTTTAAATTTTACCCCCGTGGGATATATATTCTGCCGACACACATTTGGAACTCTCCAGGGCTACCCTCACACATATTATTCCCTCATTTAGTGGATATTTTCACAAAAAAGTGAAATTTTAAAAAATCCAGAAAATTGGCTGAAAACGACTAAATATCAAGGACTCATTGGGCGAATCGCTCTGGAACTGAAATCGGAAGGGTCACTGACATTTCCCCTATCTGAAAGTCTGATAAACGCCGGAAAAATTACTAAGTCCAAAAAAAAAATTTTTTCAACTTTTTTCAATTTTACCCCCGTGCGATATATATTCTACCCACACACATTTGGAACTCTCCTGGGGTACCCTCACACATATTATTCCCTCATTTAGTGGATATTTTCACAAAAAAGTGAAATTTTCTAAAATCCAGAAAATTGGCTGAAAAAGAATAAATATCAAGGGCTCATTGGGCGAATCGCTCTGGAACTGAAATCGGAACGCTCACTGACATTTCCCCTATCTGAAAGTCTGATAAACGCCGGAAAAATGACTTAGTCCAAAAAAAAATATTTTTCAACTTTTTTCAATTTTACCCCCGTGGGATATATATTGTACCCACACACATTTCTAACTCTCCTGGGGTACCCTCACACATACTATTTCCTCATTTAGTGGATATTTTCACAAAAAAGTGAAATTTTCAAAAATCCAGAAAATTGGCTGAAAACGACTAAATATCAAGGACTCATTGGGCGATTCGCTCTGGAACTGAAATCGGAATGCTCACTGACATTTCCCCTATCTGAAAGTCTGATAAACGTCAGAAAAATGACAAAGTCCAAAAAAAAAAATGTTCAACTTTTTTCAATTTTACCCCCGTGTGATATATATTCTACCCAAACACATTTGGAACTCTCCTGGATTACCCTCACACATATTATTCCCTCATTTAGTGCATATTTTCACAAAAAAGTGAAATTTAAAAAAATCCAGAAAATTGGCTGAAAACGAATAAATATCAAGGACTCATTGGGCGAATCGCTCTGGAACTGAAATCGGAATGCTCACTGACATTTCCCCTATCTGAAATTCTGATAAACGCAGGAAAAATGACTTAGTCCAAAAAAAAAATTTTTCAACTTTTTTCAATTATACCCCAGTGGGAAATTTATTCTACCCACACACATTTGGAACTCTCCTGGGGTACCCTCACACATATTATTCCCTCATTTAGTGGATATTTTCACAAAAATTGAAATTTTCAAAAATCCAGAAAATTGGCTGAAAAAGACTAAATATCAAGGGCTCATTGGGCGAATCGCTCTGGAACTGAAATCGGAACGCTCACTGACATTTCCCCTATCTGAAAGTCTGATAAACGCCGGAAAAATTACTAAGTCCCCAAAAAAATTTTTTAAATTTTACCCCCGTGCGATATATATTTTACCCACACACATTTGGAACTCTCCTGGGGTACCCTCACACATATTATTCCCTCATTTAGTGGATATTTTCACAAAAAAAGTGAAATTTTCAAAAATCCAGAAAATTGGCTGAAAAAGACTAAATATCAAGGGCTCATTGGGCGAATCGCTCTGGAACTGAAATCGGAACGCTCACTGACATTTCCCCTATCTGAAAGTCTGATAAACGCCAGAAAAATGACTAAGTCCAAAAAAAAAATGTTTTCAACTTTTTTCAATTTTACCCCCGTGGGAGATATATTCTACCCACACTCATTTGGAACTCTCCTGGGGTACCCTCACACATATTATTCCCTCATTTAGTGCATATTTTCACAAAAAAGTGAAATTTAAAAAAATCCAGAAAATTGGCTGAAAACGAATAAATATCAAGGACTCATTGGGCGAATCGCTCTGGAACTGAAATCGGAATGCTCACTGACATTTCCCCTAACTGAAAGTCTGATAAACGCAGGAAAAATGACTAAGTCCAAAAAAAAAATTTTTCAACTGTTTTCAATTATACCCCAGTGGGAAATTTATTCTACCCACACACATTTGGAACTCTCCTGGGGTACCCTCACACATATTATTACCTCATTTAGTGGATATTTTCACAAAAAAGTGAAATTTTCAAAAATCCAAAATATTGGCTGAAAACGACTAAATATCAAGGACCCATTGGGCGAATAGCTCTGGAACTGAAATCGGAATGCTCACTGACATTTCCCCTATCTCAAAGTCTGATAAACGCCGGAAAAATGACTAAGTCTGAAAAAAAATTTTTTCAACTTTTTTCAATTTTACCCCTGTGAGATATATATTCTACCCACACACATTTGATCTCTGCTCGGGTACCCGCACATATATTATTCCCTCATTTAGTGAATATTTTTACAAAAAAGTGACATTTTCAAAAATCCCGAAAATTGGCTGAAAACGACTAAATATCAAGGACTCATTGGGTGAATCGCTCTGGAACTGAAATCGGAACGCTCACTGACATTTATCCTATCTGAAAGTCTGATAAACGCCAGAAAAATGACTAAGTCCAAAAAAAAAATTTTTTCAACTTTTTTCAATTTTACCCACGTGGGATATATATTCTACCCACACACATTTCTAACTCTCCTGGGGTACCCTCACACATATTATTCCCTCATTTAGTGGATATTTTCACAAAAAAGTGAAATTTTCAAAAATCCAAAATATTGGCTGAAAACGACTAAATATCAAGGACTCATTGGGCGAATCGCTCTGGAACTGAAATCGGAACGCTCACTGACATTTGCCCTATCTGAAAGTTTGATAAACGCCGGAAAAATGACTAAGTCCAAAAAAAAATGTTTTCAACTTTTTTCAATTTTACCCATGTGGGATATATATTCTACCCACACACATTTGTAACTCTCCTGGGGTACCCTCACACATATTATTCCCTCATTTAGTGGATATTTTCACAAAAAAGTGAAATTTTCAAAAATCCAAAATATTGGCTGAAAACGACTAAATATCAAGGACCCATTGGGCGAATAGCTCTGGAACTGAAATCGGAACGCTCACTGACATTTCCCCTATCTCAAAGTCTGATAAACGCCGGAAAAATTACTAAGTCCAAAAAAAAAATTGTTTCAACTTTTTTCAATTTTACCCACGTGGGAAATTTATTCTACCCACACACATTTGGAACTCTCCTGGGATACCCTCACACATATTATTCCCTCATTTAGTGGATATTTTCACAAAAAAGTGAAATTTTCAAAAATCCAGAAAATTGGCTGAAAACGACTAAATATCAAGGACTCATTGGGCGAATGGCTCTGGAACTGAAATAGGAATGCTCAATGACATTTGCCCTATCTGAAAGTCTGATAAACGCCGGAAAAATGACTAAGTCCAAAAAAAAAATTTTTTTCAACTTTTTTCAATTTTACCCCCGTGGGATATATATTCTACCCACACTCATTTGGAACTCTCCTGGGGTAACCTCACACATATTATTCCCTCATTTAGTGGATATTTTCACAAAAAAGTGAAATTTTCAAAAATCCAGAAAATTGGCTGAAAACGACTAAATATCAAGAACTCTTTTGGCGAATCGCTCTGGAACTGAAATCGAAACGGTCACTGACATTTCCCCAATCTGAAAGTCTGACAAACGCTGGAAAAACGACTAAGTCCAAAAAAAAATTTTTTTCAACTTTTTTCAATTTTACCCCCGTGGGATATATATTCTGCCCACACACATTTGGAACTCTCCTGGGGTACCCTCACACATATTATTCCCTCATTTAGTGGATATTTTCACAAAAAAGTGAAATTTTCAAAAATCTAGAATATTGGCTGAAAACGATTAAATATCAAGGAGTCATTGGGCGAATCGCTCTGGAACTGAAATCGGAACGCTCACTGACATTTGCCCTATCTGAAAGTCTGATAAACGCCGGAAAAATTACTAAGTCCAAAAAAAAAATTTTTTCAACTTTTTTCAATTTTACCCCCGTGCGATATATATTCTACCCACACACATTTGGAACTCTCCTGGGGTACCCTCACACATATTATTCCCTCATTTAGTGGATATTTTCACAAAAAAGTGAAATTTTCAAAAATTCAGAAAATTGGCTGAAAACGACTAAATATCAAGGACTCATTGGGCAAATCGCTCTGGAACTGAAATCGGAATGCTCACTGACATTTACCCTATCTGAAAGTCTGATAAACGCCGGAAAAATGACTAAGTCCAAAAAAAAAATTTTTTCAACTTTTTTCAATTTTACCCCCGTGGGATATATATTCTACCCACACACATTTGGAACTCTCCTGGGGTACCCTCACACATATTATTCCCTCATTTAGTGGATATTTTCACAAAAAAGTGAAATTTTCAAAAATCCAGAAAATTGGCTGAAAACGACTAAATATCAAGGACTCATTGGGCAAATCGCTCTGGAACTGAAATCGGAATGCTCACTGACATTTCCCCTATCTGAAAGTCTGATAAACGCAGGAAAAATGACTAAGTCCAAAAAAAAAATGTTTCAACTTTTTTAAATTTTACCCCCGTGGGATATATATTCTACCCACACACATTTGGAACTCTCCTGGGGTACCCTCACACATATTATTCCCTCATTTAGTGGATATTTTCACAAAAAAGTGAAATTTTCAAAAATCCAGAAAATTGGCTGAAAAAGAGTAAATATCAAGGACTCATTGGGCGAATCGCTCTGGAAATGAAATCGGAATGCTCACTGACATTTCCCGTATCTGAAAGTCGGATAAACGCTGGAAAAATGACTAAGTAAAAAAAAAACAATTTTCAACTTTTTTTAATTATACCCCCGTGGGAAATATATTCTACCCACACACATTTGGAACTCTCCTGGGGTACCCTCACACATATTATTCCCTCATTTAGTGGATATTTTCACAAAAAAGTGAAATTTTCAAAAATCCAGAAAATTGGCTGAAAAAGACTAAATATCAAGGACTCATTGGGCGAATCGCTCTGGAAATGAAATCGGAACGCTCAATGACATTTCCCCTATCTGAAAGCCTGATAAACGCCGTAAAATGACTAAGTCCAAAAAAAAATTTTTTCAACTTTTTTCAATTTTACCCCCGTGGGATATATATTCTACCCACACACATTTGGAACTCTCCTGGGGTACCCTCACACATATTATTCCCTCATTTAGTGGATATTTTCACAAAAAAGTGAAATTTTCAAAAATCCAGAAAATTGGCTGAAAAAGACTAAATATCAAGGACTCATTGGGCAAATCGCTCTGGAACTGAAATCGGAATGCTCACTGACATTTACCCTATCTGAAAGTCTGATAAACGCCGGAAAAATGACTAAGTCCAAAAAAAAATTTTTTTCAACTTTTTTCAATTTTACCCCCGTGGGATATATATTCTACCCACACACATTTGGAACTCTCCTGGGGTACCCTCACACATATTATTCCCTCATTTAGTGGATATTTTCACAAAAAAGTGAAATTTTCAAAAATCCAGAAAATTTGCTGAAAACGACTAAATATCAAGGACTCATTGGGCAAATCGCTCTGGAACTGAAATCGGAATGCTCACTGACATTTCCCCTATCTGAAAGTCTGATAAACGCAGGAAAAATGACTAAGTCCAAAAAAAAAATTTTTCAACTTTTTTAAATTTTACCCCCGTGGGATATATATTCTACCCACACACATTTGGAACTCTCCTGGGGTACCCTCACACATATTATTCCCTCATTTAGTGGATATTTTCACAAAAAAGTGAAATTTTCAAAAATCCAGAAAATTGGCTGAAAAAGAGTAAATATCAAGGACTCATTGGGCGAATCGCTCTGGAAATGAAATCGGAATGCTCACTGACATTTCCCCTATCTGAAAGTCGGATAAACGCCGGAAAAATGACTAAGTAAAAAAAAAACAATTTTCAACTTTTTTTAATTATACCCCCGTGGGAAATATATTCTACCCACACACATTTGGAACTCTCCTGGGGTACCCTCACACATATTATTCCCTCATTTAGTGGATATTTTCACAAAAAAGTGAAATTTTCAAAAATTCAGAAAATTGGCTGAAAACGACTAAATATCAAGGACTCATTGGGCAAATCGCTCTGGAACTGAAATCGGAATGCTCACTGACATTTACCCTATCTGAAAGTCTGATAAACGCCGGAAAAATGACTAAGTCCAAAAAAAAAATTTTTTCAACTTTTTTCAATTTTACCCCCGTGGGATATATATTCTACCCACACACATTTGGAACTCTCCTGGGGTACCCTCACACATATTATTCCCTCATTTAGTGGATATTTTCACAAAAAAGTGAAATTTTCAAAAATCCAGAAAATTGGCTGAAAAAGAGTAAATATCAAGGACTCATTGGGCGAATCGCTCTGGAAATGAAATCGGAATGCTCACTGACATTTCCCCTATCTGAAAGTCGGATAAACGCCGGAAAAATGACTAAGTAAAAAAAAAACAATTTTTAACTTTTTTTAATTATACCCCCGTGGGAAATATATTCTACCCACACACATTTGGAACTCTCCTGGGGTACCCTCACACATATTATTCCCTCATTTAGTGGATATTTTCACAAAAAAGTGAAATTTTCAAAAATCCAGAAAATTGGCTGAAAAAGACTAAATATCAAGGACTCATTGGGCGAATCGCTCTGGAAATGAAATCGGAACGCTCAATGACATTTCCCCTATCTGAAAGCCTGATAAACGCCGTAAAATGACTAAGTCCAAAAAAAAATTTTTTCAACTTTTTTCAATTTTACCCCCGTGGGATATATATTCTACCCACACACATTTGGAACTCTCCTGGGGTACCCTCACACATATTATTCCCTCATTTAGTGGATATTTTCACAAAAAAGTGAAATTTTCAAAAATCCAGAAAATTGGCTGAAAAAGACTAAATATCAAGGACTCATTGGGCAAATCGCTCTGGAACTGAAATCGGAATGCTCACTGACATTTACCCTATCTGAAAGTCTGATAAACGCCGGAAAAATGACTAAGTCCAAAAAAAAATTTTTTTCAACTTTTTTCAATTTTACCCCCGTGGGATATATATTCTACCCACACACATTTGGAACTCTCCTGGGGTACCCTCACACATATTATTCCCTCATTTAGTGGATATTTTCACAAAAAAGTGAAATTTTCAAAAATCCAGAAAATTTGCTGAAAAAGAGTAAATATCAAGGACTCATTGGGCGAATCGCTCTGGAAATGAAATCGGAATGCTCACTGACATTTCCCCTATCTGAAAGTCGGATAAACGCCGGAAAAATGACTAAGTAAAAAAAAAACAATTTTCAACTTTTTTTAATTATACCCCCGTGGGAAATATATTCTACCCACACACATTTGGAACTCTCCTGGGGTACCCTCACACATATTATTCCCTCATTTAGTGGATATTTTCACAAAAAAGTGAAATTTTCAAAAATCCAGAAAATTGGCTGAAAAAGACTAAATATCAAGGACTCATTGGGCGAATCGCTCTGGAAATGAAATCGGAACGCTCAATGACATTTCCCCTATCTGAAAGCCTGATAAACGCCGTAAAATGACTAAGTCCAAAAAAAAATTTTTTCAACTTTTTTCAATTTTACCCCCGTGGGATATATATTCTACCCACACACATTTGGAACTCTCCTGGGGTACCCTCACACATATTATTCCCTCATTTAGTGGATATTTTAACAAAAAAGTGAAATTTTCAAAAATCCAGAAAATTGGCTGAAAAAGACTAAATATCAAGGACTCATTGGGCGAATCGCTCTGGAAATGAAATCGGAACGCTCACTGACATTTCCACTATCTGAAAGCCTGATAAACGCCGGAAAAATGACTAAGTCTAAAAAAAAAATTTTTCAACTTTTTTCAATTTTACCCCCGTGGGAAATATATTCTACCCACACATATTTGGAACTCTCCTGGGGTAAGCTCACACATATTATTCCCTCATTTAGTGGATATTTTCACAAAAAAGTGAAATTTTCAAAAATCCAGAAAATTGGCTGAAAAAGAGTAAATATCAAGGACTCATTGGGCGAATTGCTCTGGAAATGAAATCGGAATGCTCACTGACATTTCCCCAATCTGAAAGTCTGATAAACGTCGGAAAAATGACTAAGTAAAAAAAAAAAAATTTTTTAACTTTTTTCAATTATACCCCCGTGGGAAATATATTCTACCCACACACATTTGGAACTCTCCTGGGGTACCCTCACACATATTATTCCCTCATTTAGTGGATATTTTCACAAAAAAGTGAAATTTTCAAAAATCCAGAAAATTGGCTGAAAATGACTAAATATCAAGGACTCATTGGGCGAATCGCTCTGGAACTGAAATTGGAATGCTCACTGACATTTACCCTATCTGAAAGTCTGATAAACTCAGGAAAAATGACTAAGTCCAAAGAAAAATTATTTAAACTTTTTTAAATTTTACCCCCGTGGGATATATATTCTACCCACACACATTTGGAACTCTCCTGGGGTACCCTCACATATATTATTCCCTCATTTAGTGGATATTTTCACAAAAAAGTGAAATTTTCAAAAATCCAGAAAATTGGCTGAAAACGACTAAATATCAAGAACTCATTGGGCGAATCGCTCTGGAACTGAAATCGGAACGCTCACTGACATTTCCCCAATCTGAAAGTCTGACAAACGCCGGAAAAATGACTAAGTCCAAAAAAAACTTTTTTTCAACTTTTTTCAATTTTACCCCCGTGGGATACATATTCTACCCACACACATTTGGAACTCTCCTGGGGTACCCTCACACATATTATCCCCTCATTTAGTGGATATTTTCACAAAAAAGTGAAATTTTCAAAAATCCAGAAAATTGGCTGAAAAAGAGTAAATATCAAGGACTCATTGGGCGAATCGCTCTGGAAATGAAATTGGAATGCTCACTGACATTTCCCCTATCTGAAAGTCGGATAAACGCCGGAAAAATGACTAAGTAAAAAAAAAACAATTTTCAACTTTTTTTAATTATACCCCCGTGGGAAATATATTCTACCCACACACAATTGGAACTCTCCTGGGGTACCCTCACACATATTATTCCCTCATTTAGTGGATATTTTCACAAAAAAGTGAAATTTTCAAAAATCAAGAAAATTGGCTGAAAAAGACTAAATATCAAGGACTCATTGGGCGAATCGCTCTGGAAATGAAATCGGAACGCTCAATGACATTTCCCCTATCTGAAAGCCTGATAAACGCGGTAAAATGACTAAGTCCAAAAAAAAATTTTTTCAACTTTTTTCAATTTTACCCCCGTGGGATATATATTCTACCCACACACATTTGGAACTCTCCTGGGGTACCCTCACACATATTATTCCCTCATTTAGTGGATATTTTCACAAAAAAGTGAAATTTTCAAAAATCCAGAAAATTTGCTGAAAACGACTAAATATCAAGGACTCATTGGGCAAATCGCTCTGGAACTGAAATCGGAATGCTCACTGACATTTCCCCTATCTGAAAGTCTGATAAACGCAGGAAAAATGACTAAGTCCAAAAAAAAAATTTTTCAACTTTTTTAAATTTTACCCCCGTGGGATATATATTCTACCCACACACATTTGGAACTCTCCTGGGGTACCCTCACACATATTATTCCCTCATTTAGTGGATATTTTCACAAAAAAGTGAAATTTTCAAAAATCCAGAAAATTGGCTGAAAAAGAGTAAATATCAAGGACTCATTGGGCGAATCGCTCTGGAAATGAAATCGGAATGCTCACTGACATTTCCCCTATCTGAAAGTCGGATAAACGCCGGAAAAATGACTAAGTAAAAAAAAAACAATTTTCAACTTTTTTTAATTATACCCCCGTGGGAAATATATTCTACCCACACACATTTGGAACTCTCCTGGGGTACCCTCACACATATTATTCCCTCATTTAGTGGATATTTTCACAAAAAAGTGAAATTTTCAAAAATTCAGAAAATTGGCTGAAAACGACTAAATATCAAGGACTCATTGGGCAAATCGCTCTGGAACTGAAATCGGAATGCTCACTGACATTTACCCTATCTGAAAGTCTGATAAACGCCGGAAAAATGACTAAGTCCAAAAAAAAAAATTTTTCAACTTTTTTCAATTTTACCCCCGTGGGATATATATTCTACCCACACACATTTGGAACTCTCCTGGGGTACCCTCACACATATTATTCCCTCATTTAGTGGATATTTTCACAAAAAAGTGAAATTTTCAAAAATCCAGAAAATTGGCTGAAAAAGAGTAAATATCAAGGACTCATTGGGCGAATCGCTCTGGAAATGAAATCGGAATGCTCACTGACATTTCCCCTATCTGAAAGTCGGATAAACGCCGGAAAAATGACTAAGTAAAAAAAAAACAATTTTTAACTTTTTTTAATTATACCCCCGTGGGAAATATATTCTACCCACACACATTTGGAACTCTCCTGGGGTACCCTCACACATATTATTCCCTCATTTAGTGGATATTTTCACAAAAAAGTGAAATTTTCAAAAATCCAGAAAATTGGCTGAAAAAGACTGAATATCAAGGACTCATTGGGCAAATCGCTCTGGAACTGAAATCGGAATGCTCACTGACATTTACCCTATCTGAAAGTCTGATAAACGCCGGAAAAATGACTAAGTCCAAAAAAAAATTTTTTTCAACTTTTTTCAATTTTACCCCCGTGGGATATATATTCTACCCACACACATTTGGAACTCTCCTGGGGTACCCTCACACATATTATTCCCTCATTTAGTGGATATTTTCACAAAAAAGTGAAATTTTCAAAAATCCAGAAAATTTGCTGAAAAAGAGTAAATATCAAGGACTCATTGGGCGAATCGCTCTGGAAATGAAATCGGAATGCTCACTGACATTTCCCCTATCTGAAAGTCGGATAAACGCCGGAAAAATGACTAAGTAAAAAAAAAACAATTTTCAACTTTTTTTAATTATACCCCCGTGGGAAATATATTCTACCCACACACATTTGGAACTCTCCTGGGGTACCCTCACACATATTATTCCCTCATTTAGTGGATATTTTCACAAAAAAGTGAAATTTTCAAAAATCCAGAAAATTGGCTGAAAAAGACTAAATATCAAGGACTCATTGGGCGAATCGCTCTGGAAATGAAATCGGAACGCTCAATGACATTTCCCCTATCTGAAAGCCTGATAAACGTCGGAAAAATGACTAAGTAAAAAAAAAAAAATTTTTTAACTTTTTTCAATTATACCCCAGTGGGAAATATATTCTACCCACACACATTTGGAACTCTCCTGGGGTACCCTCACACATATTATTCCCTCATTTAGTGGATATTTTCACAAAAAAGTGAAATTTTCAAAAATCCAGAAAATTGGCTGAAAATGACTAAATATCAAGGACTCATTGGGCGAATCGCTCTGGAACTGAAATTGGAATGCTCACTGACATTTACCCTATCTGAAAGTCTGATAAACTCAGGAAAAATGACTAAGTCCAAAGAAAAATTATTTAAACTTTTTTAAATTTTACCCCCATGGGATATATATTCTACCCACACACATTTGGAACTCTCCTGGGGTACCCTCACATATATTATTCCCTCATTTAGTGGATATTTTCACAAAAAAGTGAAATTTTCAAAAATCCAGAAAATTGGCTGAAAACGACTAAATATCAAGAACTCATTGGGCGAATCGCTCTGGAACTGAAATCGGAACGCTCACTGACATTTCCCCAATCTGAAAGTCTGACAAACGCCGGAAAAATGACTAAGTCCAAAAAAAACTTTTTTTCAACTTTTTTCAATTTTACCCCCGTGGGATACATATTCTACCCACACACATTTGGAACTCTCCTGGGGTACCCTCACACATATTATTCCCTCATTTAGTGGATATTTTCACAAAAAAGTGAAATTTTCAAAAATCCAGAAAATTGGCTGAAAAAGAGTAAATATCAAGGACTCATTGGGCGAATCGCTCTGGAAATGAAATTGGAATGCTCACTGACATTTCCCCTATCTGAAAGTCGGATAAACGCCGGAAAAATGACTAAGTAAAAAAAAAACAATTTTCAACTTTTTTTAATTATACCCCCGTGGGAAATATATTCTACCCACACACAATTGGAACTCTCCTGGGGTACCCTCACACATATTATTCCCTCATTTAGTGGATATTTTCACAAAAAAGTGAAATTTTCAAAAATCAAGAAAATTGGCTGAAAAAGACTAAATATCAAGGACTCATTGGGCGAATCACTCTGGAAATGAAATCGGAACGCTCAATGACATTTCCCCTATCTGAAAGCCTGATAAACGCGGTAAAATGACTAAGTCCAAAAAAAATTTTTTTCAACTTTTTTCAATTTTACCCCCGTGGGATATATATTCTACCCACACACATTTGGAACTCTCCTGGGGTACCCTCACACATATTATTCCCTCATTTAGTGGATATTTTCACAAAAAAGTGAAATTTTCAAAAATCCAGAAAATTGGCTGAAAACGACTAAATATCAAGGACTCATTGGGCAAATCGCTCTGGAACTGAAATCGGAATGCTCACTGACATTTCCCCTATCTGAAAGTCTGATAAACGCAGGAAAAATGACTAAGTCCAAAAAAAAAATTTTTCAACTTTTTTAAATTTTACCCCCGTGGGATATATATTCTACCCACACACATTTGGAACTCTCCTGGGGTACCCTCACACATATTATTCCCTCATTTAGTGGATATTTTCACAAAAAAGTGAAATTTTCAAAAATCCAGAAAATTGGCTGAAAAAGAGTAAATATCAAGGACTCATTGGGCGAATCGCTCTGGAAATGAAATCGGAATGCTCACTGACATTTCCCCTATCTGAAAGTCGGATAAACGCCGGAAAAATGACTAAGTAAAAAAAAAACAATTTTCAACTTTTTTTAATTATACCCCCGTGGGAAATATATTCTACCCACACACATTTGGAACTCTCCTGGGGTACCCTCACACATATTATTCCCTCATTTAGTGGATATTTTCACAAAAAAGTGAAATTTTCAAAAATCCAGAAAATTGGCTGAAAAAGACTAAATATCAAGGACTCATTGGGCGAATCGCTCTGGAAATGAAATCGGAACGCTCAATGACATTTCCCCTATCTGAAAGCCTGATAAACGCCGTAAAATGACTAAGTCCAAAAAAAAATTTTTTCAACTTTTTTCAATTTTACCCCCGTGGGATATATATTCTACCCACACACATTTGGAACTCTCCTGGGGTACCCTCACACATATTATTCCCTCATTTAGTGGATATTTTAACAAAAAAGTGAAATTTTCAAAAATCCAGAAAATTGGCTGAAAAAGACTAAATATCAAGGACTCATTGGGCGAATCGCTCTGGAAATGAAATCGGAACGCTCACTGACATTTCCACTATCTGAAAGCCTGATAAACGCCGGAAAAATGACTAAGTCTAAAAAAAAAATTTTTCAACTTTTTTCAATTTTACCCCCGTGGGAAATATATTCTACCCACACATATTTTGAACTCTCCTGGGGTAAGCTCACACATATTATTCCCTCATTTAGTGGATATTTTCACAAAAAAGTGAAATTTTCAAAAATCCAGAAAATTGGCTGAAAAAGACTAAATATCAAGGACTCATTGGGCGAATTGCTCTGGAAATGAAATCGGAATGCTCACTGACATTTCCCCAATCTGAAAGTCTGATAAACGTCGGAAAAATGACTAAGTAAAAAAAAATAAATTTTTTAACTTTTTTCAATTATACCCCCGTGGGAAATATATTCTACCCACACACATTTGGAACTCTCCTGGGGTACCATCACACATATTATTCCCTCATTTAGTGGATATTTTCACAAAAAAGTGAAATTTTCAAAAATCCAGAAAATTGGCTGAAAATGACTAAATATCAAGGACTCATTGGGCGAATCGCTCTGGAACTGAAATTGGAATGCTCACTGACATTTACCCTATCTGAAAGTCTGATAAACTCAGGAAAAATGACTAAGTCCAAAGAAAAATTATTTAAACTTTTTTAAATTTTACCCCCGTGGGATATATATTCTACCCACACACATTTGGAACTCTCCTGGGGTACCCTCACATATATTATTCCCTCATTTAGTGGATATTTTCACAAAAAAGTGAAATTTTCAAAAATCCAGAAAATTGGCTGAAAACGACTAAATATCAAGAACTCATTGGGCGAATCGCTCTGGAACTGAAATCGGAACGCTCACTGACATTTCCCCAATCTGAAAGTCTGACAAACGCCGGAAAAATGACTAAGTCCAAAAAAACCTTTTTTTCAACTTTTTTCAATTTTACCCCCGTGGGATATATATTCTACCCACACACATTTGGAACTCTCCTGGGGTACCCTCACACATATTATTCCCTCATTTAGTGGATATTTTCACAAAAAAGTGAAATTTTCAAAAATCCAGAAAATTGGCTGAAAAAGAGTAAATATCAAGGACTCATTGGGCGAATCGCTCTGGAAATGAAATCGGAATGCTCACTGACATTTCCCCTATCTGAAAGTCGGATAAACGCCGGAAAAATGACTAAGTAAAAAAAAAACAATTTTCAACTTTTTTTAATTATACCCCCGTGGGAAATATATTCTACCCACACACATTTGGAACTCTCCTGGGGTACCCTCACACATATTATTCCCTCATTTAGTGGATATTTTCACAAAAAAGTGAAATTTTCAAAAATCCAGAAAATTGGCTGAAAAAGACTAAATATCAAGGACTCATTGGGCGAATCGCTCTGGAACTGAAATCGGAACGCTCACTGACATTTCCCCTATCTAAAAGTCTGATAAACGCAGGAAAAATGACTAAGTCCAAAAAAAAAATGTTTTCAACTTTTTTCAATTTTACCCCCGTGGGATATATATTCTACCCACACACATTTGGAACTCTCCTGGGGTACCCTCACACATATTATTCCCTCATTTAGTGGATATTTTCACAAAAAAGTGAAATTTTCAAAAATCCAGAAAATTGGCTGAAAACGACTAAATATCAAGGACTCATTGGGCGAATCGCTCTGGAACTGAAATCGGAATGCTCACTGACATTTCCCCTATCTTAAAGTCTGATAAACGCAGGAAAAATGACTAAGTCCAAAAAAAAATGTTTTCAACTTTTTTCAATTTTACCCCGTGGGATATATATTCTACCCACACACGTTTGGAACTCTCCTGGGGTACCCTCACACATATTATTCCCTCATTTAGTGGATATTTTCACAATAAAGTGAAAGTTTCAAAAATCCAGAAAATTGGCTGAAAAAGACTAAATATCAAGGACTCATTGGGCGAATCGCTCTGGAACTGAAATCGGAACACTCACTGAAATTTCCCCTATCTGAAAGTCTGATAAACGCCGGAAAAATTGCTAAATCCAAAAAAAAATTTTTCAACTTTTTTCAGTTTTACCCCGTGGGATATACTGTATATTCTACCCACACACATTTGGAACTCTCCTGGGGTACCCACACAAATATTATTACTTCATTTAGTAGATATTTTCACAAAAAAGTGACATTTTCAAAAATCCAGAAAATTGGCTGAAAACGACTAAATATCAAGGATTCATTGGGCGAATCGCTCTGGAAATGAAATTGGAACACTCAATGACATTTCCCATATCTGAAAGTCTGATAAACGTCGGAAAAATGACTAAGTAAAAAAAAAAATTTTTTCAACTTTTTTCAATTTTACCCCCGTGGGATATATATTCTACCCACACACATTTGGAACTCTCCTGGGGTACCCTCACACATATTATTACCTCATTTATTGGATATTTTCACAAAAAAGTGAAATTTTCAAAAATCTAGAAAATTGGCTAAAAACGACTAAATATCAGTACTCATTGGGCGACTCGCTCTGGAACTGAATCTTAACGCTCACTGACATTTGCCCTATCTGAAAGTCTGATAAACGCCAGAAAAATGACTAAGTTCAAAAAAAAATATTTTCAACTTTTTTCAATTTTACCCCCGTGGGATATATATTCTACCCACACACATTTGGAACTCTCCTGGGGTACCCTCAAACATATTATTCCCTCATTTAGTGGATATTTTCACAAAAAAGTGAAATTTTCAAAAATCCAGAAAATTGGCTGAAAAAGACTAAATATCAAGGACTCATTGGGCGAATCACTCTGGAACTGAAATCGGAACGCTCACTGACATTTCCCCTATCTAAAAGTCTGATAAACGCAGGAAAAAAGACTAAGTCCAAAAAAAAAATGTTTTCAACTTTTTTCAATTTTACCCCCGTGGGATATATATTCTACCCACACACATTTGGAACTCTCCTGGGGTACCCTCACACATATTATTCCCTCATTTAGTGGATATTTTCACAAAAAAGTGAAATTTTCAAAAATCCAGAAAATTGGCTGAAAACGACTAAATATCAAGGACTCATTGGGCGAATCGCTCTGGAACTGAAATCGGAATGCTCACTGACATTTCCCCTATCTTAAAGTCTGATAAACGCAGGAAAAATGACTAAGTCCAAAAAAAAATGTTTTCAACTTTTTTCAATTTTACCCCGTGGGATATATATTCTACCCACACACGTTTGGAACTCTCCTGGGGTACCCTCACACATATTATTCCCTCATTTAGTGGATATTTTCACAATAAAGTGAAAGTTTCAAAAATCCAGAAAATTGGCTGAAAAAGACTAAATATCAAGGACTCATTGGGCGAATCGCTCTGGAACTGAAATCGGAACACTCACTGAAATTTCCCCTATCTGAAAGTCTGATAAACGCCGGAAAAATTGCTAAATCCAAAAAAAAAATTTTTTCAACTTTTTTCAATTTTACCCCGTGGGATATACTGTATATTCTACCCACACACATTTGGAACTCTCCTGGGATACCCTCACACATATTATTACCTCATTTAGTGGATAATTTCATAAAAAAGTGAAATTTTCAAAAATTCTCAAAATTGTCTGAAAACGACTAAATATCAAGGACTCATTGGGCGAATCGCTCTGGAACTGAAATCGGAATGCTCACTGACATTTCCCCTATCTGAAAGTCTGATAAACGCAGGAAAAATGACTAAGTCCAAAAAAATTTTTTTTCAATTTTACCCCCGTGGGATATATATTCTACCCACACACATTTGGAACTCTCCTGGGGTACCCACACAAATATTATTACTTCATTTAGTAGATATTTTCACAAAAAAGTGAAATTTTCAAAAATCCAGAAAATTGGCTGAAAACGACTAAATATCAAGGATTCATTGGGCGAATCGCTCTGGAAATGAAATCGGAACACTGAATGACATTTCCCATATCTGAAAGTCTGATAAACGTCGGAAAAATGACTAAGTTCAAAAAAAAATTTTTTCAACTTTTTTCAATTTTACCCCCGTGGGATATATATTCTACCCACACACATTTGGAACTCTCCTGGGGTACCCTCACACATATTATTACCTCATTTATTGGATATTTTCACAAAAAAGTGAAATTTTCAAAAATCTAGAAAATTGGCTAAAAACGACTAAATATCAGGACTCATTGGGCGAATCGCTCTGGAACTGAAATCGGAACGCTCACTGACATTTGCCCTATCTGAAAGTCTGATAAACGCCAGAAAAATGACTAAGTTAAAAAAAAAATTTTTTCATCTTTTTTCAATTTTACCCCCGTGGGATATATATTCTACCCACACACATTTGGAACTCTCCTGGGGTACCCTCACACATATTATTCCCTCATTTAGTGGATATTTTCACAAAAAAGTGAAATTTTCAAAAATCCAGAAAATTGGCTGAAAAAGACTAAATATCAAGGACTCATTGGGCGAATCGCTCTGGAACTGAAATCGGAACGATCACTGACATTTCCCCTATCTAAAAGTCTGATAAACGCAGGAAAAATGACTAAGTCCAAAAAAAAAATGTTTTCAACTTTTTTCAATTTTACCCCCGTGGGATATATATTCTACCCACACACATTTGGAACTCTCCTGGGGTACCCTCACACATATTATTCCCTCATTTAGTGGATATTTTCACAAAAAAGTGAAATTTTCAAAAATCCAGAAAATTGGCTGAAAACGACTAACTATCAGGACTCATTGGGCGAATCGCTCTGGAACTGAAATCGGAATGCTCACTGACATTTCCCCTATCTGAAAGTCTGATAAACGCTAGAAAAATGACTAAGTCTAAAAAAATTTTTTTTTAAACTTTTTTCAATTTTACCCCCGTGGGATATATATTCTACCCACACACATTTGGAACTCTCCTGGGGTACCCTCACACATATTATTTCCTCATTTAGTGGATATTTTCACAAAAAAGTGATATTTTCAAAAATCAAGAAAATTGGCTGAAAACGACTAAATATCAAGGAATCATTGGGCGAATCGCTCTGGAACTGAAATCGGAACGCTCACTGACATTTCCCCTATCTGAAAGTCTGATAAAAGCCGGAAAAATGACTAAATCCCCCAAAAAATTTTTTTTCAACTTTTTTCAATTTTACCCCCGTGGGATACATATTCTACCCACACACATTTGGAACTCTCCTGGGGTACCCTCACACATATTATTTCCTCATTTAGTGGATATTTTCACAAAAAAGTGAAATTTTCAAAAATCCAGAAAATTGTCTGAAAACGACTAAATATCAAGGACTCATTGGGCGAATCGCTCTGGAACTGAAATCGGAACGCTCAATGACATTTGCCCTATCTGAAAGTCTGATAAACGCCGGAAAAATGACTAAGTCCAAAAAAAAATTTTTTTTCAACTTTTTTCAGTTTTACCCCGTGGGATATATATTCTACCCACACATATTTGGAGTTCTCCTGGGGTACCCTCACACATATTATTACCTCATTTAGTGGATATTTTCACAAAAAAGTGAAATTTTCAAAAATCCAGAGAATAGGCTGAAAAAGACTAAATATCAAGGACTCATTGGGCGAATCGCTCTGGAACTGAAATCGGAATGCTCACTGACATTTCCCCTATCTGAAAGTCTGATAAACGCAGGAAAAATGACTAAGTCCAAAAAAAAAATGTTTTCGACTTTTTTCAATTTTACCCCGTGGGATATATTTTCTACCCACACACATTTGGAACTCTCCTGGGGTACCCTCACACATATTATTCCCTAATTTAGTGGATATTTTCACAAAAAAGTGAAATTTTCAAAAATCCAGAAAATTGGCTGAAAAAGACAAAATATCAAGGACTCATTGGGCGAAACGGTCTGGAGCTGAAATCGGAATGCTCACTTACATTTCTCCTATCTGAAAGTCTGATAAACGCTGGAAAAAGGACTAAGTCAAAAAATAATTTTTTTCAACTTTTTTCAATTTTACCCCCGTGGGATATATATTCTACGATCACACATTTGGAACTCTCCTGGGGTACCTTCACACATATTATTCCCTCATTTAGTGGATATTTTCACAAAAAAGTGAAATTTTCAAAAATCCAGAAAATTGGCTGAAAACGACTTAATATTAAGGACTCATTGGGCGAATCGCTCTGGAACTGAAATCGGAACGCTCACTGACATTTGCCCTATCTGAAAGTCTGATAAACGCCGGAAAAATGAGTAAGTCCAAAAAAAAAATTTTTCAACTTTTTTCAATTTTACCCCGTGGGATATACTGTATATTCTACCCACACACATTTGGAACTCTCCTGGGATACCCTCACACATATTATTACCTCATTTAGTGGATAATTTCATAAAAAAGTGAAATTTTCAAAAATTCTCAAAATTGTCTGAAAAAGACTAAATATCAAGGACTCAATGGGCGAATCGCTCTGGAACTGAAATCGGAATGCTCACTGACATTTCCCCTATCTGAAAGTCTGATAAACGCAGGAAAAATGACTAAGTCCAAAAAAATTTTTTTTCAATTTTACCCCCGTGGGATATATATTCTACCCACACACATTTGGAACTCTCCTGGGGTACCCACACAAATATTATTACTTCATTTAGTAGATATTTTCACAAAAAAGTGAAATTTTCAAAAATCCAGAAAATTGGCTGAAAACGACTAAATATCAAGGATTCATTGGGCGAATCGCTCTGGAAATGAAATCGGAACACTCAATGACATTTCCCATATCTGAAAGTGTGATAAACGTCGGAAAAATGACTAAGTAAAAAAAAAAATTTTTTCAACTTTTTTCAATTTTACCCCCGTGGGATATATATTCTACCCACACACATTTGGAACTCTCCTGGGGTACCCTCACACATATTATTCCCTCATTTAGTGGATATTTTCACAAAAAAGTGAAATTTTCAAAAATCCAGAAAATTGGCTGAAAAAGACTAAATATCAAGGACTCATTGGGCGAATCGCTCTGGAACTGAAATCGGAACGATCACTGACATTTCCCCTATCTAAAAGTCTGATAAACGCAGGAAAAATGACCAAGTCCAAAAAAAAAATGTTTTCAACTTTTTTCAATTTTACCCCCGTGGGATATATATTCTACCCACACACATTTGGAACTCTCCAGGGGTACCCTCACACATATTATTCCCTCATTTAGTGGATATTTTCACAAAAAAGTGAAATTTTCAAAAATCCAGAAAATTGGCTGAAAACGACTAACTATCAAGGACTCATTGGGCGAATCGCTCTGGAACTGAAATCGGAATGCTCACTGACATTTCCCCTATCTGAAAGTCTGATAAACGCTAGAAAAATGACTAAGTCTAAAAAAAATTTTTTTTAAACTTTTTTCAATTTTACCCCCGTGGGATATATATTCTACCCACACACATTTGGAACTCTCCTGGGGTACCCTCACACATATTATTTCCTCATTTAGTGGATATTTTCACAAAAAAGTGATATTTTCAAAAATCAAGAAAATTGGCTGAAAACGACTAAATATCAAGGAATCATTGGGCGAATCGCTCTGGAACTGAAATCGGAACGCTCACTGACATTTCCCCTATCTGAAAGTCTGATAAAAGCCGGAAAAATGACTAAATCCCCCAAAAAATTTTTTTCAACTTTTTTCAATTTTACCCCCGTGGGATACATATTCTACCCACACACATTTGGAACTCAACTGGGGTACCCTCACACATATTATTTCCTCATTTAGTGGATATTTTCACAAAAAAGTGAAATTTTCAAAAATCCAGAAAATTGTCTGAAAACGACTAAATATCAAGGACTCATTGGGCGAATCGCTCTGGAACTGAAATCGGAACGCTCAATGACATTTGCCCTATCTGAAAGTCTGATAAACGCCGGAAAAATGACTAAGTCCAAAAAAAAATTTTTTTTCAACTTTTTTCAGTTTTACCCCGTGGGATATATATTCTACCCACACATATTTGGAGCTCTCCTGGGGTACCCTCACACATATTATTACCTCATTTAGTGGATATTTTCACAAAAAAGTGAAATTTTCAAAAATCCAGAGAATAGGCTGAAAAAGACTAAATATCAAGGACTCATTGGGCGAATCGCTCTGGAACTGAAATCGGAATGCTCACTGACATTTCCCCTATCTGAAAGTCTGATAAACGCAGGAAAAATGACTAAGTCCAAAAAAAAAATGTTTTCGACTTTTTTCAATTTTACCCCGTGGGATATATTTTCTACCCACACACATTTGGAACTCTCCTGGGGTACCCTCACACATATTATTCCCTAATTTAGTGGATATTTTCACAAAAAAGTGAAATTTTCAAAAATCCAGAAAATTGGCTGAAAAAGACAAAATATCAAGGACTCATTGGGCGAAACGGTCTGGAGCTGAAATCGGAATGCTCACTTACATTTCTCCTATCTGAAAGTCTGATAAACGCTGGAAAAAGGACTAAGTCAAAAAATAATTTTTTTCAACTTTTTTCAATTTTACCCCCGTGGGATATATATTCTACGATCACACATTTGGAACTCTCCTGGGGTACCTTCACACATATTATTCCCTCATTTAGTGGATATTTTCACAAAAAAGTGAAATTTTCAAAAATCCAGAAAATTGGCTGAAAACGACTTAATATTAAGGACTCATTGGGCGAATCGCTCTGGAACTGAAATCGGAACGCTCACTGACATTTGCCCTATCTGAAAGTCTGATAAACGCCGGAAAAATGAGTAAGTCCAAAAAAAAAATTTTTCAACTTTTTTCAATTTTACCCCGTGGGATATACTGTATATTCTACCCACACACATTTGGAACTCTCCTGGGATACCCTCACACATATTATTACCTCATTTAGTGGATAATTTCATAAAAAAGTGAAATTTTCAAAAATTCTCAAAATTGTCTGAAAAAGACTAAATATCAAGGACTCAATGGGCGAATCGCTCTGGAACTGAAATCGGAATGCTCACTGACATTTCCCCTATCTGAAAGTCTGATAAACGCAGGAAAAATGACTAAGTCCAAAAAAATTTTTTTTCAATTTTACCCCCGTGGGATATATATTCTACCCACACACATTTGGAACTCTCCTGGGGTACCCACACAAATATTATTACTTCATTTAGTAGATATTTTCACAAAAAAGTGAAATTTTCAAAAATCCAGAAAATTGGCTGAAAACGACTAAATATCAAGGATTCATTGGGCGAATCGCTCTGGAAATGAAATCGGAACACTCAATGACATTTCCCATATCTGAAAGTGTGATAAACGTCGGAAAAATGACTAAGTAAAAAAAAAAATTTTTTCAACTTTTTTCAATTTTACCCCCGTGGGATATATATTCTACCCACACACATTTGGAACTCTCCTGGGGTACCCTCACACATATTATTCCCTCATTTAGTGGATATTTTCACAAAAAAGTGAAATTTTCAAAAATCCAGAAAATTGGCTGAAAAAGACTAAATATCAAGGACTCATTGGGCGAATCGCTCTGGAACTGAAATCGGAACGATCACTGACATTTCCCCTATCTAAAAGTCTGATAAACGCAGGAAAAATGACCAAGTCCAAAAAAAATATGTTTTCAACTTTTTTCAATTTTACCCCCGTGGGATATATATTCTACCCACACACATTTGGAACTCTCCAGGGGTACCCTCACACATATTATTCCCTCATTTAGTGGATATTTTCACAAAAAAGTGAAATTTTCAAAAATCCAGAAAATTGGCTGAAAACGACTAACTATCAAGGACTCATTGGGCGAATCGCTCTGGAACTGAAATCGGAATGCTCACTGACATTTCCCCTATCTGAAAGTCTGATAAACGCTAGAAAAATGACTAAGTCTAAAAAAAATTTTTTTTAAACTTTTTTCAATTTTACCCCCGTGGGATATATATTCTACCCACACACATTTGGAACTCTCCTGGGGTACCCTCACACATATTATTTCCTCATTTAGTGGATATTTTCACAAAAAAGTGATATTTTCAAAAATCAAGAAAATTGGCTGAAAACGACTAAATATCAAGGAATCATTGGGCGAATCGCTCTGGAACTGAAATCGGAACGCTCACTGACATTTCCCCTATCTGAAAGTCTGATAAACGCCGGAAAAATGACTAAATCCCCCAAAAAATTTTTTTCAACTTTTTTCAGTTTTACCCCGTGGGATATATATTCTACCCACACACATTTGGAACTCTCCTGGGGTACCCTCACACATATTATTCCCTCATTTAGTGGATATTTTCACAAAAAAAGTGAAATTTTCAAGAATTCTGAAAATTGCCTGAAAACGACGAAATATCAAGGACTCATCCGGTGAATCGCTCTGGAACTGAAATTGGAACGCTCACTGACATTTCCCCTATCTGAAAGTCTGATAAACGCCGGAAAAATGACTAAGTCCAAAAAGAAAAATTTTTTTTCAACTTTTTTCAATTTTACTACCGTGGGATATATATTCTACCCACACACATTTGGAACTCTCCTGGGGTACCCTCACACATATTATTCCCTCATTTAGTGGATATTTTCATAAAAAAGTGAAATTTTCAAAAATCCAGAAAATTGGCTGAAAACTACTAAATATCAAGGACTCATTGGGCGAATCACTCTGGAACTGAAATCGGAACGCTCACTGACATTTCCCCTATCTGAAAGTCTGATAAACAACGAAAAAATGACTAAGTCCAAAAAAAAAAATGTTTCAACTATTTTCAATTTTACCCCCGTGGGATATATATTCTACCCACACACATTTGGAACTCTCCTGGGGTACCCTCACACATATTATTCCCTCATTCAGTGGATATTTTCACAAAAAAGTGAAATTTTCAAAAATCCAGAAAATTGTCTGAAAACGACTAAATATCAAAGACTCATTGGGCGAATCGCTCTGGAACTGAAATCGGAACGCTCAATGACATTTGCCCTATCTGAAAGTCTGATAAACGCTGGAAAAATGACTAAGTCCAAAAAAAATTTTTTTTCAACTTTTTTCAGTTTTACCCCGTGGGATATATATTCTACCCACACATATTTGGAGCTCTCCTGGGGTACCCTCACACATATTATTACCTCATTTAGTGGATATTTTCACAATAAAGTGAAATTTTCAAAAATCCAGAAAATTGGCTGAAAAAGACTAAATATCAAGGACTCATTGGGCGAATCGCTCTGGAACTGAAATCGGAACGCTCACTGACATTTCCCCTATCTGAAAGTCTGATAAACGCCGGAAAAATGACTAAGTCCAAAAAAAAAATTTTTTAAACTTTTTTCAATTTTACCCCCGTGGGATATATATTCTACCCACACACATTTGGAACTCTCCTGGGGTACCCTCACACATATTATTTCCTCATTTATTGGATATTTTCACAAAAAAGTGAAATTTTCAAAAATCTAGAAAATTGGCTAAAAACGACTAAATATCAGGACTCATTGGGCGAATCGCTCTGGAACTGAAATCGGAACGCTCACTGACATTTGCCCTATCTGAAAGTCTGATAAACGCCAGAAAAATGACTAAGTTAAAAAAAAATTTTTTTCAACTTTTTTCAATTTTACCCCCGTGGGAAATATATTCTACCCACACACATTTGGAACTCTCCTGGGGTACCCTCACACATATTATTCCCTCATTTAGTGGATATTTTCACAAAAAAGTGAAATTTTCAAAAATCCAGAAAATTGGCTGAAAAAGACTAAATATCAAGGACTCATTGGGCGAATCGCTCTGGAACTGAAATCGGAACGATCACTGACATTTCCCCTATCTAAAAGTCTGATAAACGCAGGAAAAATGACAGTCCAAAAAAAAAATGTTTTCAACTTTTTTCAATTTTACCCCCGTGGGATATATATTCTACCCACACACATTTGGAACTCTCCTGGGGTACCCTCACACATATTATTCCCTCATTTAGTGGATATTTTCACAAAAAAGTGAAATTTTCAAAAATCCAGAAAATTGGCTGAAAACGACTAACTATCAAGGACTCACTGGGCGAATCGCTCTGGAACTGAAATCGGAATGCTCACTGACATTTCCCCTATCTGAAAGTCTGATAAACGCTAGAAAAATGACTGAGTCTAAAAAAATTTTTTTTTAAACTTTTTTCAATTTTACCCCCGTGGGATATATATTCTACCCACACACATTTGGAACTCTCCTGGGGTACCCTCACACATATTATTTCCTCATTTAGTGGATATTTTCACAAAAAAGTGATATTTTCAAAAATCAAGAAAATTGGCTGAAAACGACTAAATATGAAGGAATCATTGGGCGAATCGCTCTGGAACTGAAATCGGAACGCTCACTGACATTTCCCCTATCTGAAAGTCTGATAAACGCCGGAAAAATGACTAAATCCCCCCAAAATTTTTTTTCAACTTTTTTCAGTTTTACCCCGTGGGATATATATTCTACCCACACATATTTGGAGCTCTCCTGGGGTACCCTCACACATATTATTACCTCATTTAGTGGATATTTTCATAAAAAAGTGAAATTTTCAAAAATCCAGAAAATTGGCTGAAAACGACTAAATATCAAGGACTCATTGGGCGAATCGCTCTGGAACTGAAATCGGAACGCTCACTGACATTTCCCCTATCTGAAAGTCTGATAAACGCCGAAAAATGACTAAGTCCAAAAAAAAAATTTTTTAAACTTTTTTCAATTTTACCCCCGTGGGATATATATTCTACCCACACACATTTGGAACTCTCCTGGGATACCCTCACACATATTATTACTTCAATTAGTGGATAATTTCATAAAAAAGTGAAATTTTCAAAAATCTAGAAAATTGGCTAAAAACGACTAAATATCAGGACTCATTGGGCGAATCGCTCTGGAACTGAAATCGGAATGCTCACTGACATTTGCCCTATCTGAAAGTCTGATAAACGCCAGAAAAATGACTAAGTTCAAAAAAAATTTTTTTCAACTTTTTTCAATTTTACCCCCGTGGGATATATATTCTACCCACACACATTTGGAACTCTCCTGGGGTACCCTCACACATATTATTCCCTCATTTAGTGGATATTTTCACAAAAAAGTGAAATTTTCAAAAATCCAGAAAATTGGCTGAAAAAGACTAAATATCAAGGACTCATTGGGCGAATCGCCCTGGAACTGAAATCGGAACGATCACTGACATTTCCCCTATCTAAAAGTCTGATAAACGCCGGAAAAATGACTAAGTACAAAAAAAAAATTTTTTCAACTTTTTTCAATTTTACCCCCGTGGGATATATATTCTTCCCACACATATTTGGAACTCTCCTGGGGTACCCTCACACACATTATTCCCTCATTAAGTGGATATTTTCACAAAAAAGTGAAATTTTCAAAAATCCAGAAAATTGGCTGAAAACGACTAAATATCAAGGAATCATTGGGCGAATCGCTCTGGAACTGAAATCGGAACGCTCACTGACATTTCCCCTATCTGAAAGTCTGATAAACGCCGGAAAAATGACTAAATCCCCCAAAAAATTTTTTTCAACTTTTTTCAGTTTTACCCCGTGGGATATATATTCTACCCACACACATTTGGAACTCTCCTGGGGTACCCTCACACATATTATTCCCTCATTTAGTGGATATTTTCACAAAAAAAGTGAAATTTTCAAGAATTCTGAAAATTGCCTGAAAACGACGAAATATCAAGGACTCATCCGGTGAATCGCTCTGGAACTGAAATTGGAACGCTCACTGACATTTCCCCTATCTGAAAGTCTGATAAACGCCGGAAAAATGACTAAGTCCAAAAAGAAAAATTTTTTTTCAACTTTTTTCAATTTTACTACCGTGGGATATATATTCTACCCACACACATTTGGAACTCTGTTGGGGTACCCTCACACATATTATTCCCTCATTTAGTGGATATTTTCACAAAAAAGTGAAATTTTCAAAAATCCAGAAAATTGGCTGAAAACGACAAAATATCAAGGACTCATTGGGCGAATCACTCTGGAACTGAAATCGGAACGCTCACTGACATTTGCCCTATCTGAAAGTCTGATAAACGCCGGAAAAATGACTAAGTCCAAAAAATTTTTTTTCAATTTTACCCCCGTGGGATATATATTCTACCCACACACATTTGGAACTCTCATGGGGTACCCTCAGACATATTATTCCCTCATTTAGTGGATATTTTCACAAAAAAGTGAAATTTTCAAAAATCCAGAAAATTGGCTTTAAACGACTTAATATCAAGGACTCATTAGACGAATCGCTCTGGAACTGAAATTGGAACGATCACTGACATCTACCCTATCTGAAAGTCTGATAAACGCTGTAAAAATGACTAAATGCAAGAAAAAAAAAATTTCAACTTTTTTCAATTTTACCCCCGTGGGATATATATATTCTACCCACACACATTTGGAGATCTCCTGGGGTAACCCTCACAAGTATTATTCCCTCATTTAGTGGATATTTTCACAAAAAAGTGAAATTTTCAAAAATCCAGAAAATTGGCTGAAAACGACTAAATATCAAGGACTCATTGGGCGAATTGCTCTGGAACTGAAATCGGAACGCTCACTGACATCTGCCCTATCTGAAAGTCTGATAAACGCCGGAAAAATGACTAAGTCCAAAAAAATTTTTTTTTCAATTTTACCCCCGTGGGAAATATATTCTACCCACACACATTTGGAACTCTCCTGGGGTACCCTCACACATATTATTCCCTCATTTAGTGGATATTTTCACAAAAAAAGTGAAATTTTCAAAAATCCAGAAAATTGGCTGAAAACGACTAAATATCAAGGACTCATCCGGCGAATCGCTCTGGAACTGAAATCGGAACGCTCACTGACATTTCCCCTATCTGAAAGTCTGATAAACGCCGGAAAAATGATTAAGTGTAAGAAAATTTTTTTTTTAACATTTTTCAATTTTACCCCCGTGGGATATATATTCTACCCACACACATTTGGAACTCTCATGGGGTACCCTCACACATATTATTCCCTCATTTAGTGGATATTTTCACAAAAAAGTGAAATTTTCAAAAATCCAGAAAATTGGCTGAAAAAGACTAAATATCAAGGACTCATTGGGCGAATCGCTCTGGAACTGAAATCGGAACGCTCACTGACATTTCCCCTATCTAAAAGTCTGATAAACGCAGGAAAAATGACTAAGTCCCAAAAAAAAATGTTTTCAACTTTTTTCAATTTTACCCCCGTGGGATATATATTCTACCCACACACATTTGGAACTCTCCTGGGGTACCCTCACACATATTATTCCCTCATTTAGTGGATATTTTCATAAAAAAGTGAAATTTTCAAAAATCCAGAAAATTGGCTGAAAACTACTAAATATCAAGGACTCATTGGGCGAATCACTCTGGAACTGAAATCGGAACGCTCACTGACATTTCCCCTATCTGAAAGTCTGATAAACAACGAAAAAATGACTAAGTCCAAAAAAAAAAATGTTTCAACTATTTTCAATTTTACCCCCGTGGGATATATATTCTACCCACACACATTTGGAACTCTCCTGGGGTACCCTCACACATATTATTCCCTCATTCAGTGGATATTTTCACAAAAAAGTGAAATTTTCAAAAATCCAGAAAATTGTCTGAAAACGACTAAATATCAAAGACTCATTGGGCGAATCGCTCTGGAACTGAAATCGGAACGCTCAATGACATTTGCCCTATCTGAAAGTCTGATAAACGCTGGAAAAATGACTAAGTCCAAAAAAAATTTTTTTTCAACTTTTTTCAGTTTTACCCCGTGGGATATATATTCTACCCACACATATTTGGAGCTCTCCTGGGGTACCCTCACACATATTATTACCTCATTTAGTGGATATTTTCACAATAAAGTGAAATTTTCAAAAATCCAGAAAATTGGCTGAAAAAGACTAAATATCAAGGACTCATTGGGCGAATCGCTCTGGAACTGAAATCGGAACGCTCACTGACATTTCCCCTATCTGAAAGTCTGATAAACGCCGGAAAAATGACTAAGTCCAAAAAAAAAATTTTTTAAACTTTTTTCAATTTTACCCCCGTGGGATATATATTCTACCCACACACATTTGGAACTCTCCTGGGGTACCCTCACACATATTATTTCCTCATTTATTGGATATTTTCACAAAAAAGTGAAATTTTCAAAAATCTAGAAAATTGGCTAAAAACGACTAAATATCAGGACTCATTGGGCGAATCGCTCTGGAACTGAAATCGGAACGCTCACTGACATTTGCCCTATCTGAAAGTCTGATAAACGCCAGAAAAATGACTAAGTTAAAAAAAAATTTTTTTCAACTTTTTTCAATTTTACCCCCGTGGGATATATATTCTACCCACACACATTTGGAACTCTCCTGGGGTACCCTCACACATATTATTCCCTCATTTAGTGGATATTTTCACAAAAAAGTGAAATTTTCAAAAATCCAGAAAATTGGCTGAAAAAGACTAAATATCAAGGACTCATTGGGCGAATCGCTCTGGAACTGAAATCGGAACGATCACTGACATTTCCCCTATCTAAAAGTCTGATAAACGCAGGAAAAATGACAGTCCAAAAAAAAAATGTTTTCAACTTTTTTCAATTTTACCCCCGTGGGATATATATTCTACCCACACACATTTGGAACTCTCCTGGGGTACCCTCACACATATTATTCCCTCATTCAGTGGATATTTTCACAAAAAAGTGAAATTTTCAAAAATCCAGAAAATTGTCTGAAAACGACTAAATATCAAAGACTCATTGGGCGAATCGCTCTGGAACTGAAATCGGAACACTCAATGACATTTGCCCTATCTGAAAGTCTGATAAACGCTGGAAAAATGACTAAGTCCAAAAAAAATTTTTTTTCAACTTTTTTCAGTTTTACCCCGTGGGATATATATTCTACCCACACATATTTGGAGCTCTCCTGGGGTACCCTCACACATATTATTACCTCATTTAGTGGATATTTTCACAATAAAGTGAAATTTTCAAAAATCCAGAAAATTGGCTGAAAAAGACTAAATATCAAGGACTCATTGGGCGAATCGCTCTGGAACTGAAATCGGAACGCTCACTGACATTTCCCCTATCTGAAAGTCTGATAAACGCCGGAAAAATGACTAAGTCCAAAAAAAAAATTTTTTAAACTTTTTTCAATTTTACCCCCGTGGGATATATATTCTACCCACACACATTTGGAACTCTCCTGGGGTACCCTCACACATATTATTTCCTCATTTATTGGATATTTTCACAAAAAAGTGAAATTTTCAAAAATCTAGAAAATTGGCTAAAAACGACTAAATATCAGGACTCATTGGGCGAATCGCTCTGGAACTGAAATCGGAACGCTCACTGACATTTGCCCTATCTGAAAGTCTGATAAACGCCAGAAAAATGACTAAGTTAAAAAAAAATTTTTTTCAACTTTTTTCAATTTTACCCCCGTGGGATATATATTCTACCCACACACATTTGGAACTCTCCTGGGGTACCCTCACACATATTATTCCCTCATTTAGTGGATATTTTCACAAAAAAGTGAAATTTTCAAAAATCCAGAAAATTGGCTGAAAAAGACTAAATATCAAGGACTCATTGGGCGAATCGCTCTGGAACTGAAATCGGAACGATCACTGACATTTCCCCTATCTAAAAGTCTGATAAACGCTAGAAAAATGACTAAGTCTAAAAAAATTTTTTTTTAAACTTTTTTCAATTTTACCCCCGTGGGATATATATTCTACCCACACACATTTGGAACTCTCCTGGGGTACCCTCACACATATTATTTCCTCATTTAGTGGATATTTTCACAAAAAAGTGATATTTTCAAAAATCAAGAAAATTGGCTGAAAACGACTAAATATGAAGGAATCATTGGGCGAATCGCTCTGGAACTGAAATCGGAACGCTCACTGACATTTCCCCTATCTGAAAGTCTGATAAACGCCGGAAAAATGACTAAATCCCCCCAAAATTTTTTTTCAACTTTTTTCAGTTTTACCCCGTGGGATATATATTCTACCCACACATATTTGGAGCTCTCCTGGGGTACCCTCACACATATTATTACCTCATTTAGTGGATATTTTCATAAAAAAGTGAAATTTTCAAAAATCCAGAAAATTGGCTGAAAACGACTAAATATCAAGGACTCATTGGGCGAATCGCTCTGGAACTGAAATCGGAACGCTCACTGACATTTCCCCTATCTGAAAGTCTGATAAACGCCGAAAAATGACTAAGTCCAAAAAAAAAATTTTTTAAACTTTTTTCAATTTTACCCCCGTGGGATATATATTCTACCCACACACATTTGGAACTCTCCTGGGATACCCTCACACATATTATTACCTCAATTAGTGGATAATTTCATAAAAAAGTGAAATTTTCAAAAATTCTCAAAATTGTCTGAAAACGACTAAATATCAAGGACTCATTGGGCGAATCGCTCTGGAACTGAAATCGGAATGCTCACTGACATTTCCCCTATCTGAAAGTCTGATAAACGCAGGAAAAATGACTAAGTCCAAAAAAAATTTTTTTCAATTTTACCCCCGTGGGATATATATTCTACCCACACACATTTGGAACTCTCCTGGGGTACCCACACAAATATTATTACTTCATTTAGTAGATATTTTCACAAAAAAGTGAAATTTTCAAAAATCCAGAAAATTGGCTGAAAACGACTAAATATCAAGGATTCATTGGGCGAATCGCTCTGGAAATGAAATCGGAACACTCAATGACATTTCCCATATCTGAAAGTCTGATAAACGTCGGAAAAATGACTAAGTAAAAAAAAAAATTTTTTCAACTTTTTTCAATTTTACCCCCGTGGGATATATATTCTACCCACACACATTTGGAACTCTCCTGGGGTACCCTCACACATATTATTACCTCATTTATTGGATATTTTCACAAAAAAGTGAAATTTTCAAAAATCTAGAAAATTGGCTAAAAACGACTAAATATCAGGACTCATTGGGCGAATCGCTCTGGAACTGAAATCGGAACGCTCACTGACATTTGCCCTATCTGAAAGTCTGATAAACGCCAGAAAAATGACTAAGTTCAAAAAAAATTTTTTTCAACTTTTTTCAATTTTACCCCCGTGGGATATATATTCTACCCACACACATTTGGAACTCTCCTGGGGTACCCTCACACATATTATTCCCTCATTTAGTGGATATTTTCACAAAAAAGTGAAATTTTCAAAAATCCAGAAAATTGGCTGAAAAAGACTAAATATCAAGGACTCATTGGGCGAATCGCCCTGGAACTGAAATCGGAACGATCACTGACATTTCCCCTATCTAAAAGTCTGATAAACGCCGGAAAAATGACTAAGTACAAAAAAAAAATTTTTTCAACTTTTTTCAATTTTACCCCCGTGGGATATATATTCTTCCCACACATATTTGGAACTCTCCTGGGGTACCCTCACACATATTATTCCCTCATTTAGTGGATATTTTCACAAAAAAGTGAAATTTTCAAAAATCCAGAAAATTGGCTGAAAACGACTAACTATCAAGGACTCATTGGGCGAATCGCTCTGGAACTGAAATCGGAATGCTCACTGACATTTCCCCTATCTGAAAGTCTGATAAACGCTAGAAAAATGACTAAGTCTAAAAAAAATTTTTTTTAAACTTTTTTCAATTTTACCCCCGTGGGATATATATTCTACCCACACACATTTGGAACTCTCCTGGGGTACCCTCACACATATTATTTCCTCATTTAGTGGATATTTTCACAAAAAAGTGATATTTTCAAAAATCAAGAAAATTGGCTGAAAACGACTAAATATCAAGGAATCATTGGGCGAATCGCTCTGGAACTGAAATCGGAATGCTCACTGACATTTCCCCTATCTGAAAGTCTGATAAACGCCGGAAAAATGACTAAATCCCCCCAAAAAATTTTTTCAACTTTTTTCAGTTTTACCCCGTGGGATATATTTTCTACCCACACACATTTGGAACTCTCCTGGGGTACCCTCACACATATTATTCCCTCATTTAGTGGATATTTTCACAAAAAAAGTGAAATTTTCAAGAATTCTGAAAATTGCCTGAAAACGACGAAATATCAAGGACTCATCCGGTGAATCGCTCTGGAACTGAAATTGGAACGCTCACTGACATTTCCCCTATCTGAAAGTCTGATAAACGCCGGAAAAATGACTAAGTCCAAAAAGAAAAATTTTTTTTCAACTTTTTTCAATTTTACTACCGTGGGATATATATTCTACCCACACACATTTGGAACTCTCATGGGGTACCCTCACACATATTATTCCCTCATTTAGTGGATATTTCACAGAAAAGTGAAATTTTCAAAAATCCTGAAAATGGGCTGAAAACGACAAAATATCAAGGACTCATTGGGCAAATCACTCTGGAACTGAAATCGGAACGCTCACTGACATTTGCCCTATCTGAAAGTCTGATAAACGCCGGAAAAGTGACTAAGTGCAAGAAAAAAAAAATTTCAACTTTTTTCAATTTTACCCCCGTGGAATATATATTCTACCCACAAACATTTGGAACTCTCATGGTGTACCCTCACACATATTATTCCCTCATTTAGTGGATATTTTCACAAAAAAGTGAAATTTTCAAAAATCCAAAAATTGGCTGAAAACGACAAAATATCAAGGACTCATTGGGCAAATCACTCTGGAACTGAAATTGGAACGCTCACTGACATTTGCCCTATCTGAAAGTCTGATAAACGCCGGAAAAGTGACTAAGTGCAAGAAAAAAAAAATTTCAACTTTTTTCAATTTTACCCCCGTGGAATATATATTCTACCCACACACATTTGGAACTCTCATGGGGTACCCTCAGACATATTATTCCCTCATTTAGTGGATATTTTCACAAAATAGTGAAATTTTCAAAAATCCAGAAAATTGGCTAAAAACGACTAAATATCAAGGACTCATAAGTCGAATCACTCTGGAACTGAAATCGGAACGCGCAATGACATCTGCCCTATCTGAAAGTCTGATAAACGCCAGAAAAATGACTAAGTGCAAGAAAAAATTTTTTTAAACTTTTTTAAATTTTACCCTTGTGGGATATATATTCTACCCACACACATTTGGAGCTCTCCTGGGGTACCCTCACACATATTATTCCCTCATTTAGTGGATATTTTCACAAAAAAGTGAAATTTTCAAAAATCCAGAAAATTGGCTGAAAACGACTTAATATCAAGGACTCATTAGGCGAATCGCTCTGGAACTGAAATCGGAACGATCACTGACATCTGCCCAATCTGAAAGTCTGATAAACGCCGGAAAAATGACTAAGTGCAAGAAAAAAATTTTTTCAACTTTTTTCAATTTTACCCCCGTGGGATATATATTCTACCCACACACATTTGGATCTCTCCTGGGGTACGCTTTCACATATTATTCCCTCATTTAGTGGATATTTTCACAAAAAAGTGAAATTTTCAAAAATCCAGAAAATTGGCTGAAAACGACTAAATATCAAGGACTCATTGGGCGAATTGCTCTGGAACTGAAATCGGAACGCTCACTGACATCTGCCCTATCTGAAAGTCTGATAAATGCCGGAAAAATGACGAAGTCCAAAAAAAAATTTTTTAAACTTTTTTGAATTTTACCCCCGTGGGATATATATTCTACCCACACACATTTGGAACTCTAATGGGGTACCCTCACACATATTATTCCCTCATTTAGTGGATATTTTCACAAAAAAGTGAAATTTTCAAAAATCCAGAAAATTGGCTGGAAACGACTAAATATCAAGGACTCATTAGGCGAAACGCTCTGGAACTGAAATTGGAACGATCACTGACATCTGCCCTATCTGAAAGTCTGATAAACGCCGGAAAAATGACTAAGTGCACGAAAAAAAAATTGTCAACTTTTTTCAATTTTACCCCCGTGGGATATATATTCTACCCACACACATTTGGAACTCTCATGGGGTACCCTCACACATATTATTCCCTCATTTAGTGGATATTTCACAAAAAAGTGAAATTTTCAAAAATCAAGAAAATTGGCTGAAAACAACTAAATATCAAGGACTCATTGGGCAAATCGCTCTGGAACTGAAATCGGAATGCTCACTGACATCTGCCCTATCTGAAAGTCTGATTGACGCCGGAAAAGTGACTCAGTGCAAGAAAAAATTTTTTTAAACTTTTTTCAATTTTACCCCCGTGGGATATTTATATTCTACCCACAAACATTTGGAAGTCTCCTGGGGTACCCTCACTCATATTATTCCCTCATTTAGTGGATATTTTCACAAAAAATTGAAATTTTCAAAAATTCTGAAAATTGCCTGAAAACGACGAAATATCAAGGACTCATCCGGCGAATCGCTCTGGAACTGAAATCTGAACGCTCACTGACATTTCCCCTATCTGAAAGTCTCATAAACGCCGGAAAAATGATTAAGTCTAAGAAAATTTTTTTTTTAACTTTTTTCAATTTTACCCTCGTGGGATATATATTCTACCCACACACATTTGGAACTCTCCTGGGGTACCCTCACATATATTGTTCCCTAATTTAGTGGATATTTTCACAAAAAAGTGTAATTTTCAAAAATCCAGAAAATTGGCTGAAAACGACTAAATATCAAGGACTCATTGGGCGAATCGCTCTGAAACTGAAACCGGAACGCTCACTGACATTTCCGCTATCTGAAAGTCTGATAAACGCCGGAAAAATGACTAAGTCCAAAAAAAAAATGTTTTCTACTTTTTTCAATTTTACCCCCTGGGGATATATATTCTACCCACACACATTTGGAACTCTCCTGGGGTACCCTCACACATATTATTCCCTCATTTAGTGGATATTTTCACATAAAAAGTGAAATTTTCAAAAATCCAGTAAATTGGCTGAAAACGACGAAATATCAAGGACTCATTGGGCAAATCGCTCTGGAACTGAAATCGGAACGCTCACTGACATCTGCCCTATCTGAAAGTCTGATAAACGCCGGAAAAATGACTAAGTGCAAGAAAAAAAATTTTTCAACTTTTTTCAATTTTACCCCCGTGGGATATATATTCTACCCACACACATTTGGAACTCTCATGGGGTACCCTACACATATTATTCTCTCATTTAGTGGATATTTTCACAAAAAAGTGACATTTTCAAAAATCCAAAAAATTTTTCTGAAAATGACTAAATATCAAGGACTCATTGGGCAAATCGCTCTGGAACTGAAACCGGAACGCTCACTGACATTTGCCCTATCTGAAAGTCTGGTAAACGCCGGAAAAATGACTAAGTACAAAAAAAATTTTTTTCAACTTTTTTCAATTTTACCCCCGTGGGATATATATTCTACCCACACACATTTGGAATTCTCCTGGGGTACCCTCACACATATTATTCCCTCATTTAGTGGATATTTTCACAAAAAAAGTGAAATTTTCAAAAATCCAGAAAATTGGCTGAAAATGACTAAATATCAAGGACTCATTGGGCGAATCGCTGTGGAACTGAAATCGGAACGATCACTGACATCTGCCCTATCTGAAAGTCTGATAAACGCCGGAAAAATGACTAAGTGCAAGAAAAATTTTTTTAAAACTATTTTAAATTTTACCCCCGTGGGATATATATTCTACCCACACACATTTGGAACTCTCCTGGGGTACCCTCACACATATTATTCCCTCATTTAGTGGATATTTTCACAAAAAAGTGAAATTTTCAAAAATCCAGAAAATTGGCAGAAAACGACCAAATATCAAGGACTCATTAGCCGAATCGCTCTGGAACTGAAATCGGAACGATCACTGACATCTGCCCTATCTGAAAGTCTGATAAACGCCGGAAAAATGACTAAGTGCAAGAAAAAATGTTTTCAACTATTTTCAATTTTACCCCCGTGGGATATATATTCTACCCACACACATTTGGAACTCTCCTGGGGTACCCTCACACATATTATTCCCTCATTTAGTGGATATTTTCACAAAAAAGTGAAATTTTCAAAAATCCAGAAAATTGGCTGAAAACGACAAAATATCAAGGACTCATTGGGCAAATCGCTCTGGAACTGAAATCGGAACGCTCACTGACATCTGCCCTATCTGAAAGTCTGATAAACGCCGGAAAAATGACTAAGTGCAAGAAAAAAAATTTTTAAACTTTTTTAAATTTTACCCCCGTGGGATATATATTCTACCCACACACATTTGGAACTCTCCTGGGGTACCCTCACACATATTATTCCCTCATTTAGTGGATATTTTCAAAAAAAGTGAAATTTTCAAAAATCCAGAAAATTGGCTGAAAACGACTAAATATCAAGGACTCATTGGGCGAATCGCTCTGGAACTGAAATTGGAACGCTCACTGACATTTGCCCTATCTGAAAGTCTGATAAACGCCGGAAAAATGACTAAGTCCAAAAAAATTTTTTTTCAACTTTTTTCAATTTTACCCCCGTGGGATATATATTCTACCCACACACATTTGGAACTCTCCTGGGGTACCCTCACACATATTATTCCCTCATTTAGTGGATATTTTCACAAAAAAGTGAAATTTTCAAAAATCCAGAAAATTGGCTGAAAACGACTAAATATCAAGGACTCATTGGGCAAATCGCTCTGGAACTGAAATCGGAACGCGCACTGACATCTGCCCTATCTGAAAGTCTGATAAACGCCGGAAAAATGACTAAGTGCAAGAAAAAAATTTTTTAAACTGTTTTAAATTTTACCCCCGTGGGATATATATTCTACCCACACACATTTGGACTTCTCCTGGGGTACCCTCACACATATTATTCCCTCATTTAGTGAATATTTTCACAAAAAAAGTGAAATTTTCAAAAATCCAGAAAATTGGCTGAAAACGACAAAATATCAAGGACTCATTGGGCGAATCGCTCTGGAACTGAAATCGGAACGATCACTGACATCTGCCCTATGTGAAAGTCTGATCAACGCCGGAAAAATGACTAAGTGCAAGAAAAATTTTTTTAAAACTTTTTTCAATTTTACCCCCGTGGGATATATATTCTACCCACACACATTTGGAACTCTCCTTGGGTACCCTCACACATATTATTCCCTCATTTAGTGGATATTTTCACAAAAAAGTGAAATTTTCAAAAATCCAGAAAATTGGCTGAAAACGACTAAATATCAAGGACTCATTGGGCGAATCGCTCTGGAACTCAAATTGGAACACTCACTGACATTTGCCCTATCTTGAAAGTCTGTTAAAACGCCAGAAAAATGCCTAAGTCCAAAAAAAAAATTTTTGCAATTTTACCCCCGTGGGATATATATTCTACCCACACACATTTGGAACTCTCCTGGGGTACCCTCACACATATTATTCCCTCATTTAGTGGATATTTTCACAAAAAAGTGAAATTTTTAAAAATTCTGAAAATATCCTGAAAACGACGAAATATCAAGGACTCATCTGGCGAAACGCTCTGGAACTGAAATCGGAACGCTCACTGACATTTCCCTTATCTGATAGTCTGATAAACGCCGGAAAAATGACTAAGTCCAAAATGAATTTTTTTTTTCAATTTTTGCCCCCATGGGATATATATTCTACCCACACACATTTGGAACTCTCCTGGGGTACCCTCACACATATTATTCCCTCATTTAGTGGATATTTTCACAAAAAAAGTGAAATTTTCAAAAATCCACACGATTGGCTGAAAACTACTAAATATCAAGGACTCATTGGGCGAATCACTCTGGAACTGAAATCGGAATGCTCACTGACATTTCCCCTATCTGAAAGTCTGATAAACGCCGGAAAAATGACTAAGTCCAAGAATAAAACTTTTTCAACTTTTTTCAATTTTACCCCCATGCGATATATATTCTACCCACACACATTTGGAACTCTCCTGGGGTACTCATATTATTCCCTCATTTAGTGGATATTTTCACAAAAAAGTAAAATTTTCAAAAATCCAGAAAATTGGCTGAAAATGACTAAATATCAAGGACTCAATGGGCGAATCAGTCTGGAACTGAAATCGGAACACTCACTGACATTTCCCCTATCTGAAAGTCTGATAAACGCCGGAAAAATGACTAAGTCCTAAAAAAAAATTTTCAACTTTTTTCAATTTACCCCCGTGGGATATATATTCTACCCACACACATTTGGAACTCTCCTGGGGTACCCTCACACATATTATTCCCTCATTTAGTGGATATTTTCACAAAAAAGTGAAATTTTTAAAAATCCAGAAAATTGGCTGAAAACGACTAAATATCAAGGACTCACTGGGCGAATCGCTCTGGAACTGAAATCGGAACGCTCACTGACATCCGCCCTATCTGAAAGTCTGATAAACGCCGGAAAAATGACTAAGTCCAAAATAAATTTTTTTTACATTTTTGCCCCCATGGGATATATATTCTACCCACACACATTTGGAACTCTCCTGGGGAACCCTCACACATATTATTCCCTCATTTAGTGGATATTTTCACAAAAAAGTGAAATTTTCAAAAATCCAGAAAATTGGCTGAAAACGACTAAATATCAAGGACTCATTGGGCGAATCGCTCTGGAACTGAAATCGGAACACTCACTGACATTTGCCCTATCTGAAAGTCTGATAAACGCCGGAAAAATGACTAGGTCCAAAAAAAAAATTTTTCAACTTTTTTCAATTTTACCCCCGTGGCATATATATTCTACCCACACACATTTGGAACTCTCCTGGGGTACACATATTATTCCCTCATTTAGTGGATATTTTCATAAAAAAGTGAAATTTTCAGAAATCCAGAAAATTGGCTAAAAACGACTAAATATCAAGGACTCATTGGGCAAATCGCTCTGGAACTGAAATCGGAACGCTCACTGACATTTCCCCTATCTGAAAGTCTGATAAACGCTGGAAAAATGACTAAGTTCAAAAAAATTTTATTTTCACCTTTTTTCAATTTTACCCCCGTGGGATATATATACTACCCACACACATTTGGAACTCTCCTGGCATACCCTCACACATATTATTCCCTCATTTAGTGGATATTTTCACAAAAAAGTGAAATTTTTAAACATCCAGAAAATTGGCTAAAAATTACTAAATATCAAGGTCTCATTGGGCGAATCGCTCTGGAACTGAAATGGGAACGCTCACTGACATTTCCCCTATCTGAAAGTCTGATAAACGCTGGAAAAATGACTAAATTCAAAAAAATTTTATTTTCACCTTTTTTCAATTTTACCCCCGTGGGATATATATACTACCCACACACATTTGGAACTCTCCTGGCATACCCTCACACATATTATTCCCTCATTTAGTGGATATTTTCACAAAAAAGTGAAATTTTTAAACATCCAGAAAATTGGCTAAAAATTACTAAATATCAAGGTCTCATTGGGCGAATCACTCTGGAACTGAAATGGGAACGCTCACTGACATTTCCCCTATCTGAAAGTCTGATAAACGCTGGAAAAATGACTAAGTTCAAAAAAATTTTATTTTCACCTTTTTTCAATTTTACCCCCGTGGGATATATATACTACCCACACACTTTTGAAACACTCCTGGGGTACCCTCACACATATTATTCCCTCATTTAGTGGATATTTTCACAAAAAAGCGAAATTTTCAAAAATCCAGAAAATTGGCTGAAAACGACTAAATATCAAGGACTCAATGGTTGAATCGTTCTGGAACTGAAACTGGAATGCTCACTGACATTTCCCCTATCTGAAAGTCTGATAAACGCCGGAAAAATGACTAAGTCCAAAAAAAAATTTTTTTACATTTTTTTCAATTTTACCCCCGTGGGATATATATTCTACCCACACACATTTGGAACTCTCCTGGGGTACCCTCACACATATTATTCCCTCATTTAGTGGATATTTTCACAAAAAAGTGAAATTTTCAAAAATCCAGAAAATTGGCTGAAAACTAAATATCAAGGACTCATTGGGCAAATCGCTCTGGAACTGAAATCGGAACGCTCACTGACATTTGCCCTATCTGAAAGTCTGATAAACGCAGGAAAAATGACTAAGTACAAGAATAAAACTTTTTCAACTTTTTTCAAATTTACCCCCGTGCGATATATATATTCTACCAACACACATTTGGAACTCTCCTGGGCTACCCTCACACATATTATTCCCTCATTTAGTGGATATTTTCACAAAAAAAGTGAAATTTTCAAAAATCCACAAAATTGGCTGAAAACGACTAAATATCAAGGACTCATCTGCCGAAACGCTCTGGAACTGAAATCGGAACGCTCACTGACATTTCCCTTATCTGATAGTCTGATAAACGCCGGAAAAATGACTAAGTCCAAAATGAATTTTTTTTTTAATTTTTGCCCCCATGGCATATATATTCTACCCACACACATTTGGAACTCTCCTGGGGTACACTCACACATATTATTCCCTCATTTAGTGGATATTTTCACAAAAAAGTGAAATTTTCAAAAATCCAGAAAATTGGCTGAAAACGACTAAATATCAAGGACTCATTGGGCGAATCGCTCTGGAACTGAAATCGGAACACTCACTGACATTTGCCCTATCTGAAAGTCTGATAAACGCCGGAAAAATGACTAAGTCCAAAAAAAAAATTTTTCAACTTTTTTCAATTTTACCCCCGTGGCATATATATTCTACCCACACACATTTGGAACTCTCCTGGGGTACACATATTATTCCCTCATTTAGTGGATATTTTCATAAAAAAGTGAAATTTTCAGAAATCCAGAAAATTGGCTGAAAACGACTAAATATCAAGGACTCATTGGGCAAATCGCTCTGGAACTGAAATCGGAACGCTCACTGAAATTTCCCCTATCTGAAAGTCTGATAAACGCTGGAAAAATGACTAAGTTCAAAAAAAATTTATTTTCACCTTTTTTCAATTTTACCCCCGTGGGATATATATACTACCCACACAGATTTGGAACTCTCCTGGCATACCCTCACACATATTATTCCCTCATTTAGTGGATATTTTCACAAAAAAGTGAAATTTTTAAACATCCAGAAAATTGGCTAAAAATTACTAAATATCAAGCTCTCATTGGGCGAATCGCTCTGGAACTGAAATGGGAACGCTCACTGACATTTCCCCTATCTGAAAGTCTGATAAACGCTGGAAAAATGACTAAGTTCAAAAAAATTTTATTTTCACCTTTTTTCAATTTTACCCCCGTGGGATATATATTCTACCCACGCACATTTCGAACTCTCCTGGCGTACCCTCACACATATTAATCCCTCATTTAGTGGATATTTTCACAAAAAAGTGAAATTTTCAAAAATCCCGAAAATTGGCTGAAAACAACTAAATATCAAGGACTCATTGGGCGAATCGCTCTGGAACTGAAATCGGAACGCTCACTGACATTTGCCCCATCTGAAAGTCTGGTAAACGCCGGAAAAATGACTAAGTCCAAAAAAACATTTTTTTCAACTTTTTTTCAATTTTACCCCCGTGGGATATATATTCTACTCACACACATTTGGAAGTCTCCTGGGGTACCCTCACACATATTATTCCCTCTTTTAGTGGATATTTCCACAAAAAAGCGAAATTTTCAAAAATCCAGAAAATTGGCTGAAAACGACTAAATATCAAGGACTCATTGGGCGAATCGCTCTGGAACTGAAATCGGAACGCTCACTGACATTTGCCCCATCTGAAAGTCTGATAAACGCCGGAAAAATGACTAAGTCCAAAAAAATTTTATTTTCACCTTTTTTCAATTTTACCCCCGTGGGATATATATTCTACCCACACACATTTGGAACTCTCCTGGGGTTCCCTCACACATATTATTCCCTCATTTAGTGGATATTTTCACAAAAAAGTGAAATTTTCAAAAATCCAGAAATTGACTGAAAACGACTAAATATCAAACACTCAATGGTTTAATCGCTCTGGATCTGAAATCGGAATGCTCTGACATTTCCCCTATCTGAAAGTCTGATCAACGACGGAAAAATGACTAAATCCAAAAAAATTTATTTTCACCTTTTTTCAATTTTACCCCCGTGGGATATATATTCTACCCACACACATTTGGAACTCTCCTGGGGTACCCTCACACATATTATTCCCTCATTTAGTGGATATTTTCACAAAAAAGTTGAACTTTCAAAAATCCAGAAAATTGGCTGAAAACGACTAAATATCAAGGACTTATTAGGCGAATCGCTCTGGAATTGAAATCGGAAAGCTCACTGACATTTGCCCTATCTGAAAGTCAGATAAACGGCGGAAAAATAACAGTCCAAAAAAAAAATTTTTTAAACTTTTTTCAATTTTACCCCCGTGGGATATATATTCTACCCACACACATTTGGAGCTCTCCTGGGGTACCCTCACACACATTATTCCCTCATTTAGTAGATATTTTCACGAAACAGTGAAATTTTCAAAAATCCAAAATATTGGCTGAAAATGACTAAATATCAAGGACTCATTGGGCGAATAGGTCTGGAACTGAAATCGGAATGCTCACTGATATTTCCCCTATCTGAAAGTCAGATAAACATCGGAAAAATGACTAAGTTCAAAAAAAAAATTTTTTCAACTTTTTTCAATTTTACCCCCGTGGGATATATATTCTACCCACACACATTTGGAACTCTCCTGGGGTACCCTCACACATATTATTCCCTCATTTAGTGGATATTTACCAAAAAAGTGAAATTTTCAAAAATCCAGAAAATTGGCTGAAAACAATTAAATATCAAGGACTCATTGGGCGAATCGCTCTGGAACTGAAATCGGAACGCTCACTGACATCTGCACTATCTGAAAGTCAGATAAACGCCGTAAAAATGATTAAGTCGTAGAAAATTTTTTTTTTTAACTTAATTCAATTTTACCCCCGTGGGATATATATTCTACCCACACACATTTGGAACTCTCCTGAGGTACCCTCACAAATATTATTCCCTCATTTAGTGGATATTTTCACAAAAAAGTGAAATTTTCAAAAATCCAGAAAATTTTTCTGAAAACGACTAAAGATCAAGGACTCATTGGGCGAATCGCTCTGGAACTGAAACCGGAACGCTGACTGACATTTCCCCTATCTGAAAGTCTGTTAAACGCCGGAAAAATGACTAAGTCCCAAAAAAAATTTTTCAACTTTTTTCAATTTTACCCCCGTGGGATATATATTCTACCCACACACATTTGGAACTCTCCTGGGGTACCCTCACACATATTATTCCCTCATTTAGTGGATATTTTCACAAAAAAGTGAAATTTTCAAAAATCCAGAAAATTGGCTGAAAACGACGAAATATCAAGGACTCATCCGGCGAATCGCTCTGGAACTGAAATCGGAGCGCTCACTGACATATCCCCTATCTGAAAGTCTGATAAACGCCGGAAAAATGACTAAGTCCCAAAAAAATTTTTTTTCAATTTTACCCCCGTGGGATATCTATTCTACCCACACACATTTGGAACTCTCCTGGGGTACCCTCACACATATTATTCCCTCTTTTAGTGGATATTTTCACAAAAAAGCGAAATTTTCAAAAATCCAGAAAATTGGCTGAAAACTACTAAATATCAAGGACTCATTAGCCGAATCGCTCTGGAGCTGAAATCGGAATGCTCACTGACATTTGCCCCATCTGAAAGTCTGATAAATGCCGGAAAAATGCCTAAGTCCAAAAAAAAATTTTTTTCAACTTTTTTCAATTTTACCCCCGTGGGATAAATATTCTACCCACACACATTTGGAACTCTCCTGGGGTACACATATTATTCCCTCATTTAGTGGATATTTTCACAAAAAAGTGAAATTTTCAAAAATTAAGAAAATTGGCTGAAAACGACTAAATATCAAGGACTCATTGGGCGAATCGCATTGGAACTGAAATCGGAACAATCACTGACATTTGCCCTATCTGAAAGTCTGATAAACGCCGGAAAAATGACAAAGTCCAAAAAAAAAATTTTTCAACTTTTTTCAATTTTACCCCCGTGGGATATATATTCTACCCACACACATTTGGAACTCTCCTGGGGTACCCTCACACATATTATTCCCTCATTTAGTGGATATTTTCACAAAAAAGTGATATTTTTAAAAATTCTGAAAATTGCCTGAAAACGACGAAATATCAAGGACTCATCTGGCGAAACGCTCTGGAACTGAAATCGGAACGCTCACTGACATTTCCCTTACCTGATAGTCATTTTTCTGGCGTTTATCAGACTAAGTCCAAAATGAATTTTTTTTTTCAATTTTTGCCCCCATGGGATATATATTCTACCCACACATTTGGAACTCTCCTGGGGTACACATATTATTCCCTCATTTAGTGGATATTTTCATAAAAAAGTGAAATTTTCAGAAATCCAGAAAATTGGCTGAAAATGACTAAATATCAAGGACTCATTGGGCGAATCGCTCTGGAACTGAAATCGGAACGCTCACTGACATTTGCCCTATCTGAAAGTCTGATTAACGCCGGAAAAATGACTAAGTCCAAAAAAAAAATTTTTCAACTTTTTTCAATTTTACCCCCGTGGGATATATATTCTACCCACACACATTTGGAACTCTCCTGGGGTACACATATTATTCCCTCATTTAGTGGATATTTTCACAAAAAAGTGAAATTTTCAAAAATTAAGAAAATTGGCTGAAAACGACTAAATATCAAGGACTCATTGGGCGAACCGCTTTGGAACTGAAATCGGAACACTCACTGACATTTGCCCCATCTGAAAGTCTGATAAACGCCGGAAAAATGACAAAGTCCAAAAAAAAAATTTTTCAACCTTTTTCAATTTTACCCCCGTGGGATATATATTCTACCCACACACATTTGGAACTCTCCTGGGGTAAACATATTATTCCCTCATTTAGTGGATATTTTCACAAAAATGCGAAATTTTCAAAAATCCAGAAAATTGGCTGAAAACGACTAAATATCAAGGACTCAATGGTTGAATCGTTCTGGAACTGAAACTGGAATGCTCACTGACATTTCCCCTATCTGAAAGTCTGATAAACGCCGGAAAAATGACTAAGTCCAAAAAAAAATTTTTTTAAATTTTTTTCAATTTTACCCCCGTGGGATATATATTCTACCCACACACATTTGGAACTCTCCTGGGGTACCCTCACACATATTATTCCCTCATTTAGTGGATATTTTCACAAAAAAGTGAAATTTTTAAAAATTCTGAAAATATCCTGAAAACGACGAAATATCAAGGACTCATCTGGCGAAACGCTCTGGAACTGAAATCGGAACGCTCACTGACATTTCCCTTATCTGATAGTCTGATAAAAGCCGGAAAAATGACTAAGTCCAAAATGAATTTTTTTTTTTCAATTTTTGCCCCCTTGGGATATATATTCTACCCACACACATTTGGAACTCTCCTGGAGTACCCTCACACATATTATTCCCTCATTTAGTGGATATTTTCACAAAAAAGTGAAATTTTCAAAAATCCAGAAAATTGGCTGAAAACAACTAAATATCAAGGACTCATTGGGCAAATCGCTCTGGAACTGAAATCGGAACGCTCACTGACATTTGCCCTATCTGAAAGTCTGATAAACGCAGGAAAAATGACTAAGTACAAGAATAAAACTTTTTCAACTTTTTTCAAATTTACCCCCGTGCGATATACATATTCTACCCACACACATTTGGAACTCTCCTGGGGTACTCTCACACATATTATTCCCTCATTTAGTGGATATTTTCACAAAAAAGTGAAATTTTCAAAAATCCAGAAAATTGGCTGAAAACTACTAAATATCAAGGACTCATTAGGCGAATCGCTCTGGAGCTGAAATCGGAATGCTCACTGACATTTGCCCCATCTGAAAGTCTGATAAATGACGGAAAAAAGACTAAGTCCAAAAAAAAATGTTTTCAACTTTTTTCAATTTTGCCCCCGTGGGATATATATTCTACTCAAACACATTTGGAACTCTCCTGGCATACCCTCACACATATTATTCCCTCATTTAGTGGATATTTTCACAAAAAAGCGAAATTTTCAAAAATCCAGAAAATTGGCTGAAAACGACTAAATATCAAGGACTCAATGGTTGAATCGTTCTGGAACTGCAACTGGAATGCTCACTGACATTTCCCCTATCTGAAAGTCTGATAAACGCCGGAAAAATGACTAAGTCCAAAAAAAAATTTTTTTAAATTTTTTTCAATTTTACCCCCGTGGGATATATCTTCTACCCACACACATTTGGAACTCTCCTGGGGTACCCTCACACATATTATTCACTCATTTAGTGGATATTTTTACAAAAAAGTGAAATTTTCAAAAATCCAGAAAATTGACTGAAAACAACTAAATATCAAGGACTCAATGGTTGAATCGTTCTGGAACTGAAACTGGAATGCTCACTGACATTTCCCCTATCTGAAAGTCTGATAAACGCCGGAAAAATGACTAAGTCCAAAAAAAAATTTTTTTAAATTTTTTTCAATTTTACCCCCGTGGGATATATATTCTACCCACACACATTTGGAACTCTCCTGGGGTACCCTCACACATATTATTCACTCATTTAGTGGATATTTTCACAAAAAAGTGAAATTTTCAAAAATCCAGAAAATTGACTGAAAACAACTAAATATCAAGAACTCATTGGGCGAATCGCTCTGGAACTGAAATCGGAACGCTCACTGACATTTGCCCCATCTGAAAGTCTGATAAACGCCGGAAAAATGACTAAGTCAAAAAAAAATTTTTTTTAAACTTTTTTCAATTTTACCCCCGTGGGATATATATTCTACCCACACACATTTCGAACTCTCCTGGCGTACCCTCACACATATTAATCCCTCATTTAGTGGATATTTTCACAAAAAAGTGAAATTTTCAAAAATCCCAAAAATTGGCTGAAAAAAACTAAATATCAAGGACTCATTGGGCGAATCGCTCTGGAACTGAAATCGGAATGCTCACTGACATTTCCTTTATCTGAAAGTTTGATAAACGCCGGAAAAATGACTAAGACCAAAAAAAAATTTTTTAAAATTTTTTTCAATTTTACCCCCGTGGGATATATATTCTACCCACACACATTTGGAACTCTCCTGGGGTACCTTCACACATATTATTCCCGTATTTAGTGAATATTTTCACAAAAAAGTGAAATTTTCAAAAATCCCAAAAATTGGCTGAAAAAAAGTAAATATCAAGGACTCATTGGGCGAATCACTCTGGAACTGAAATCGGAATGCTCACTGACATTTCCTTTATCTGAAAGTCTGATAAACGCCGGAAAAATGACTAAGACCAAAAAAAAATTTTACAACTTTTTTAAATTTTACCCCCGTGGGATATATATTCTACTCACAAACATTTGGAACTCTCCTGGCGTACCCTCACACATATTATTCCCTCATTCAGTGGATATTTTCACAAAAAAGTGAAATTTTCAAAAATCCAGAAAATTGGCTGAAAACGACTAAATATCAAGGTCTCATTGGGCGAATCGCTCTGGAGCTGAAATCGGAACGCTCACTGACATTTGCCCCATCTGAAAGTCTGATAAACGCTGGAAAAATGACTAAGTCCAAAAAATTTTCATTTTCACCTTTTTTAAATTTTACCCCCGTGGGATATGTATACTACCCACACACATTTGGAACACTTCTGGGGTACCCTCACACATATTATTCCCTCATTTAGTGGATATTTTCACAAAAAAGTGAAATTTTCAAAAATCCAGAAATTGACTGAAAACGACTAAATATCAAGCACTCAATGGTTTAATCACTCTGGATCTGAAATCGGAATGCTCACTGACAATTCCCCTATCTGAAAGTCTGATAAACGCCGGAAAAATGACTAAATCGAAAAAAAAATAATTTTCAACTCTTTTCAATTTTACCCCCGTGGGATATATATTCTACCCACACACATTTGGAACTCTCCTGGGGTACCCTCACACAAATTATTCCCTCATTTAGTGGATATTTTCACAAAAAAGTGAAATTTTCAAAAATCCAGAAAATTGGCTGAAAATGACTTAATATCAAGGACTCAATGGGCGAATCACTCTGGAACTGAAATCGGAACACTCACTGACATTTCCCCTATCTGAAAGTCTGATAAACGCCGGAAAAATGACAAAGTCCAAAAAAAAAAATTTACAACTTTTTTCAATTTTACCCCCGTGGGATATATATTCTACCCACACACATTTGGAACTCTCCTGGGGTACCCTCACACATATTATTCCCTCATTTAGTGGATATTTTCACAAAAAAGTGAAATTTTAAAAAATTCTGAAAATATCCTGAAAACGACGAAATATCAAGGACTCATCTGGCGAAACGCTCTGGAACTGAAATCGGAACACTCACTGACATTTCCCTTATCTGATAGTCTGATAAACGCCGGAAAAATGACTAAGTCCAAAATGAATTTTTTTTTTCAATTTTTGCCCCCATGGGATATATATTCTACCCACACACATTTGGAACTCTCCTGGAGTACCCTCACACATATTATTCCCTCATTTAGTGGATATTTTCACAAAAAAGTGAAATTTTCAAAAATCCAGAAAATTGGCTGAAAACAACTAAATATCAAGAACTCATTGGGCAAATCGCTCTGGAACTGAAATCGGAACGCTCACTGACATTTGCCCTATCTGAAAGTCTGATAAACGCAGGAAAAATGACTAAGTACAAGAATAAAACTTTTTCAACTTTTTTCAAATTTACCCCCGTGCGATATATATATTCTACCCACACACATTTGGAACTCTCCTGGGGTACCCTCACACATATTATTCCCTCATTTAGTGGATATTTTCACAAAAAAGTGAAATTTTCAAAAATCCAGAAAATTGGCTGAAAACAACTTAATATCAAGGAGACATTGGGAGAATCGCTCTGGAACTGAAATCGGAACGCTCACTGACATTTCCCCTATCTGAAAGTCTGATAAACGCCGGAAAAATGACAGTCCAAAAAAAAAAATTTTTCAACTTTTTTCAATTTTACCCCCGTGGGATATATATTCTACCCACACACATTTGGAACTCTCCTGGGGTACCCTCACACATATTCCCTCATTTAGTGGATATTTTCACAAAAAAAGTGATATTTTCAAAAATCCAGAAAATTGCCTGAAAACAACTTAATAGCAAGGACTCATTGGGTGAATCGCTCTGGAACTGAAATCGGAACGTTCACTGACATTTGACCTATCTCAAAGTCTGATAAACACCGGAAAAATGACTAAGTCCAAAAAAAAAAAATTTTTAAACTTTTTTCAATTTTACCCCCGTGGGATATATATTCTACCCACACACATTTTGAACTCTCCTGGCATACCCTCACACATATTATTCCCCGATTTAGTGGATATTTTCACAAAAAAGTAAAATTTTCAAAAATCCAGAAAATTGGCTGAAAACGACTAAATATTAAGGACTCATTGGGCGAATCGCTCTGGAACTGAAATTGGAACGCTCACTAACATTTCCCCTATCTGAAAGTCTGATAAACGCCGGAAAAATGACTAAGTCCAAAAAAATATTTTTTCCAACTTTTTTCAATTTTACCCCCGTGGGATATATATTCTACTCACACACATTTGGAACTCTCCTGGGGTACCCTCACACATATTATTCCCTCATTTAGTGGATATTTTCTCCAAAATGTGAAATTTTTAAAAATCCAGAAAATTGGCTGAAAACGACTAAATATCAAGGACTCATTGGGCGAATCACTCTGGAACTGAAATCGGAACGCTCACTGACATTTCCCCAATCTGAAAGTCTGATAAACGCCGGAAAAATGACAGTCCAAAAAAAAAAATTTTTCAACTTTTTTCAATTTTACCCCCGTGGGATATATATTCTACCCACACACATTTGGAACTCTCCTGGGGTACCCTCACACAAATTATTCCCTCATTTAGTGGATATTTTCACAAAAAAGTGAAATTTTCAAAAATCCAAAATATTGGCTGAAAACGACTAAATATCAAGGACTCATTGGGCGAATCGTTCTGGAACTGAAATCGGAACGCTCACTGAGATTTCCCCTATCTGAAAGTCTGATAAACGCCGGAAAAATGACTAAGTCCAAAAAAATATTTTTTCAACTTTTTTCAATTTTACCCCCGTGGGATATATACTCTACCCACACACATTTGGAACTCTCCTGGGGTACCCTCACACAAATTATTCCCTCATTTAGTGGATATTTTCACAAAAAAGGTGATATTTTCAAAAATCCAGAAATTTGCCTGAAAACAACTTAATAGCAAGGACTCATTGGGCGAATCGCTCTGGAACTGAAATCGGAACGCTCACTGACATTTCCCCTATCTGAAAGTCTGATAAACGCTGAAAAATGACTAAGTCCAAAAAAAAATTTTTTCAACTTTTTTCAATTTTACCCCCGTGGGATATATATTCTACCCACACACATTTGGAACTCTCCTGGGGTACCCTCACACATATTATTCCCTCATTTAGTGGATATTTTCACATAAAAGTGAAATTTTCAAAAATCCAGAAACTTGGCTGAAAACGACTAAATATCAAGGAATCATTGGGCGAATCGCTCTGGAACTGAAATCGGAACGCTCACTGACATTTCCCCTATCTGAAAGTCTGATAAACGCCGGAAAAATGACTAAATCGAAAAAAAAATAATTTTCAACTCTTTTCAATTTTACCCCCGTGGGATATATATTCTACCCACACACATTTGGAACTCTCCTGGGGTACCCTCACACAAATTATTCCCTCATTTAGTGGATATTTTCACAAAAAAGTGAAATTTTCAAAAATCCAGAAAATTGGCTGAAAATGACTTAATATCAAGGACTCAATGGGCGAATCACTCTGGAACTGAAATCGGAACACTCACTGACATTTCCCCTATCTGAAAGTCTGATAAACGCCGGAAAAATGACAAAGTCCAAAAAAAAAATTTTTCAACTTTTTTCAATTTTACCCCCGTGGGATATATATTCTACCCACACACATTTGGAACTCTCCTGGGGTACCCTCACACATATTATTCCCTCATTTAGTGGATATTTTCACAAAAAAGTGAAATTTTTAAAAATTCTGAAAATATCCTGAAAACGACGAAATATCAAGGACTCATCTGGCGAAACGCTCTGGAACTGAAATCGGAACGCTCACTGACATTTCCCTTATCTGATAGTCTGATAAACGCCGGAAAAATGACTAAGTCCAAAATGAATTTTTTTTTTCAATTTTTGCCCCCATGGGATATATATTCTACCCACACACATTTGGAACTCTCCTGGAGTACCCTCACACATATTATTCCCTCATTTAGTGGATATTTTCACAAAAAAGTGAAATTTTCAAAAATCCAGAAAATTGGCTGAAAACAACTTAATATCAAGGAGACATTGGGAGAATCGCTCTGGAACTGAAATCGGAATGCTCACTGACATTTCCCCTATCTGAAAGTCTGATAAACGCCGGAAAAATGACAGTCCAAAAAAAAAAATTTTTCAACTTTTTTCAATTTTACCCCCGTGGGATATATATTCTACCCACACACATTTGGAACTCTCCTGGGGTACCCTCACACAAATTATTCCCTCATTTAGTGGATATTTTTACAAAAAAGTGAAATTTTCAAAAATCAAGAAAATTGCCTGAAAACAAGTTAATAGCAAGGACTCATTGGGCGAATTGCTCTGGAACTGAAATCGGAACGCTCACTGACATTTCCCCTATCTGAAAGTCCGATAAACGCCGTAAAAATGACTAAGTCCAAAAAGAAAAATGTTTCAACTTTTTTCAATTTTACCCCCGTGGGATATATATTCTACCCACACACATTTGGCACTCTTCTGGGGTACCCTCACACATATTATTCCCTCACTTAATGTATATTTTCACAAAAAAGTTAAATTTTCAAAAATCCAGAAAATTTGCTAAAACCTACTAAATATCAAGGACTCATTAGGCGAATCGCTCTGGAACTGAAATCGGAACGCTCACTGACATTTCCCCTATCTGAAAGTCTGATAAACGCTGAAAAAATGACTAAGTCCAAAAAAAAAATTTTTTCAACTTTTTTCAATTTTACCCCCGTGGGATATATATTCTACCCACACACATTTGGAACTCTCCTGGGGTACCCTCACACATATTATTCCCTCATTTAGTGGATATTTTCACAAAAAAGTGAAATTTTCAAAAATCCAGAAAATTGGCTGAAAACGACTAAATATCAAGGACTCATTGGGCGAATCGCTCTGGAACTGAAATCGGAACGCTCACTGACATTTCCCCTATCTGAAAGTCTGATAAACTCCGGAAAAATGACTAAGTCCAAAAAAAAATTTTTTCAACTTTTTTCAATTTTACCCCCGTGGGATATATATTCTACCCACACACATTTGGAACTCTCCTGGGGTACCCTCACACATATTATTCCCTCATTTAGTGGATATTTTCACATAAAAGTGAAATTTTCAAAAATCCAGAAACTTGGCTGAAAACGACTAAATATCAAGGAATCATTGGGCGAATCGCTCTGGAACTGAAATCGGAACGCTCACTGACATTTCCCCTATCTGAAAGTCTGATAAACGCTGAAAAAATTACTACCGTATATTCCGGCGTATAAGACGACCTGGTGTATAAGACGACCCCCCTACTTTCCTGTTAAAATATAGAGTTTAGGATATATTCACTGTATAAGACTACCCCTTTTCCAACGCATACCAAACACCGGTAAAATTTAAAAAAAAACAGATTTGAATTTAACATGGTCCTTTTTTAATTTAAATTCTTATGACACGCAGGTATATCGCAGGAAAACTGTCACTCATAAACATATTAAAATAGGGGGGACCCCACGTCATTTTTTGGGGGGGTCCCCCATTCTAATAGCTAGTAAAGGCTAGGTATTCAGCTGGGGGCTGATATTAGTAGCCTGGGAAGCTCCGTGGGTATTACCCTCTTCCCAGACTTCAAACATCTGCCCCAGCCGTCTGCTTAACCTCCACTAGAGACTATAATGATGGTGGATCCCACGCCAATTTTCTTTTTAAAAAATCCTTTATTTTAACACTAAATGACAATTGAGGGGTTAATAAAGATGCAGTCCCTAAATTATTAATTTTGTAATTAATTTTTCCCAAAAATGTTGACGTGGGGCTTCGCCATATTTTTGTGTCCAGCCAGGTACAGCAGGCAGGAACGGGCTGCCCCCAACCACCAGCTGCCTATTTGTACCTGGCCGGACACAACAATATAGGGAAGCCCTTTTTTTTTTAATTATTTCATGAAATAATTAAAAAAAAAAATACGTGGGGCTTCGCCCTATTTTTGTGTCCGGCCAGGTACAACTAGGCAGCTGGGGGCTGGAATCTGCAGCGCAGGGAGGCCCAAGCTTTCTGGGCCCCCCCCGCTGCAAATTGCAGTCCGCAGCCACCCCGGAAAATGGCGCGTTCATAGAAGCGCCATCTTCTGGCGCTGTACCCAACTCATCCAGGGCCCTGGTGCGGTGGCTCACTGGGTAATAAAGGGGTTAGGGCCAGCTTGGCATTATCAGCTGGCCCTAAGCCCGAAATTCATGGGGTCACGCCAATATTAGATATGACCGCCATGAATTTCTAGTAAAGTAATTAAAAAAAACACAACACCCAGAATAAAGTCCTTTAATTGAAATAAAGACACAATTCTTTAATGTTCTAAATTAAACCATACTTACAGTCACGCCCATTCCAGCTGAAGCCAACGATCTCCTGCAATAAAAGTAAAATAATAAAGCAACCTCATCCTTACCTTTCCATGGTTCCAAGGACCGGTCCAGCTCTGCTACATTCACATGACAGGCTGCACCGCAGCAGAAAGCTGCCATCCAGCCTGTCATCCCGCAGACACTGAGAAGCGCAGGCATGCTTGCGCTCCTCAGTGTCTGACTGTGACGGCATCCAGATGAGCCGAGATCATGTCCAATGAACTCGGCTCACCTCATGCACGTTACTGACAGCGTGGGAAAATTCTCCTGCTCCCCGCATGCGCAGTAGAAGTTTCCCACGCTGTCAGTGACGGACATCCAGGAGGTGAGCTGAGTTCATTGTCGGCTCATCTGGATGCCGTCACAGTCAGACACTGAGGAGCGCAAGCATGCCTGCGCTTCTCAGTGTCTGCGGGATGACAGGCTGTATGGCAGCTTTCTGCTGCGGTCCAGCCTGTCATCTCGATGTAGCAGAGCTGGACCCGTCCTGGGAACCATGGAGAGGTAAGGATGAGGTTGCTTTATTATTTTTCTTTTATTGCAGGAGATCGTTGGCTTCAGCTGGAATGGGCGTGATGGTAAGTATGGTTTAATTTAGAACAATAAAGATTTGTGTCTTTATTTCAATTAAAGGACTTTATTCTGGGTGTTTGTGTTTTTTTTAACTTTGACTATGGGGTTAGTAATGGGGGTGTCTTATAGACGCCTCTCCATTACTAACCTGGGCTTGATGTCAGCTGGCATTATAAGCTGACATCAACCCCAGCCCTATTACCCCACTGCCACCGCTACAGGGCAGTGGGAAGAGCGAGGCTAAGTGCCAGAATTGGCGCATCCTATGGATGCGCCATTTCTGGGGCGGCTGACGGCTGGTGTTTCTAGCCTGGGAGGGGGCCAATATTCATGACACCCTTCCTGGGCTATTAATATCAGCCTCCAGCTGTCTGCCTAGCCTTTGCTAGCTATTAAAATAGGGGGGACCCCACGTCATTTTTTTGGGATCCCCCATTTTAATAGCTAGTAAAGGCTAAGTATTCAGCTGGGGGCTGATATTAGTAGCCTGGGAAGCTTCGTGGGTATTACCCCCTTCCCAGGCTTCAAACATCTGCCCCAGCCGTCTGCTTAACCTCCGCTAGAGACTAAAATTAAGGGGAACCCCACGCCAATTTTTTTTTTAATAAATCCGTTATTTTAACATTAGATGACAAGTACAGTAACCAACACTATCACTGTACTTCATATATTTGTGACTGACATGTTTCTATCTATCTAATCTATGTGTGATGCTCTATTCTGTCTGTTATAAATTGTCGGGTACCGCTGCTGAATTGCCGGTGGCTTTTTTAAAGAGACGGTGCATAAAAACACTATTATTTGTTTTAATAAATCCTTTACACTAAATGACAAGTACAGTAAGCAACACTGTCACTGTACTTCATATATATGTGACTGACATGTTTCTATCTATCTAATCTATGTGTGAAGCTCTATTCTTTCTATTCTAAATTGTCGGGTGCCGGCTTATGCCGCTGCTGAATTGCCGGCTTTTCATATATTGTCACAGAAGCGATGAGAACTTCCCTGCTCAGGACACAGCGCAGCGCTTCTGTGACAAGTGAAAGCTGTCGGCACAGAAGCCCTGCGCTGTGTCCGGAGCTGGGAATACGCAGCGATGTGTCAGTTTCAGCTCAGAAGCGCTGACTGTCTGGACCTACCGCCGCGGTATTTTAACTCCCTCCACCTTATATTAACTCCGACATGGCAGGGATACGGCCACAGCAGCTTATTAACACCCCCAGAGTATCCCCGCATGTCAATTTCTGAAAGTTCAAAAGCATTACCGGCGTATAAGATGACCCCAGACTAGACAGAAGATTTTTCAGTCTTCAAAAGTCGTCTTATACGCCGCAATATACGGTAAGTCCAAAAAAAAAATTTTTTCAACTTTTTTCAATTTTACCCCCGTGGGATATATATTCTACCCACACACATTTGGAACTCTCCTGGGGTACCCTCACACATATTATTCCCTCATTTAGTGGATATTTTCACAAAAAAGGGAAATTTTCAAATATCCAGAAAATTGGCTGAAAACGACTAAATATCAAGAACTCATTGGGCGAATCGCTCTGGAACTGAAATCGGAACGCTCACTGAAATTTCCCCTATCTGAAAGTCTGATAAACTCCGGAAAAATTACTAAGTCCAAAAAAAAAAATGTTTCAACTTTTTTCAATTTTACCCCCGTGGGATATATATTCTACCCACACACATTTGGAACTCTCCTGGGGTACCCTCACACATATTATTCCCTCATTTAGTGGATATTTTGACAAAAAAGGGAAATTTTCAAAAATCCAGAAAATTGGCTGAAAACGACTAAATATCAAGGACTCATTGGGCGAATCGCTCTGGAACTGAAATCGGAACGCTCACTGACATTTCCCCTATCTGAAAGTCTGATAAATGTCAAAAAAATGACTAAGTCCAAAAAAAAATTTTTTTACATTTTTTTCAATTTTACCCCCGTGGGATAGATATTCTACCCACACACATTTGGAACTCTCCTGGGGTACCCTCACACATATTATTCCCTCATTTAGTGGATATTTTCATAAAAAACTGAAATTTTCAAAAATCCAGAAAATTGGCTGAAAACGACTAAATATCAAGGACTCATTGGGCGAATCGCTCTGGAACTGAAATCGGAACGCTCACTGACATTTCCCCTATCTGAAAGTCTGATAAATGTCAAAAAAATGACTAAGTCCAAAAAAAAATTTTTTTACATTTTTTTCAATTTTACCCCCGTGGGATAGATATTCTACCCACACACATTTGGAACTCTCCTGGGGTACCCTCACACATATTATTCCCTCATTTAGTGGATATTTTCATAAAAAAGTGAAATTTTCAAAAATAAAGAAAATTGGCTGAAAATGACTAAATATCAAGGACTCATTGGGTGAATCGCTCTGGAACTGAAATAGGAATGCTCACTGACATTTGCCCTATCTGAAAGTCTGATAAACGCCGGAAAAATGACGAAGTCCAAAAAAAAAAAATGTTTCAACTTTTTTCAATTTTACCCCCGTGGGATATATATTCTACCCACACACATTTGGAACTCTCCTGGGGTACCCTCAAACATATTATTCCCTCATTTAGTGGATATTTTGACAAAAAAGTTAAATTTTAAAAAATCCAGAAAATTGGCTGAAAACTACCTAATATCAAGGACTCATTGGGCGAATCACTCTGGAACTGAAATCGGAACGCTCACTGACATTTCCCCTCTCTGAAAGTCTGATAAACGCCGGAAAAATGACTAAGTCCGAAAAAAAAAAATTTTTTTCACTTTTTTCAATTTTACCCCCGTGGGATATATATTCTACCCACACACATTTGGAACTCTCCTGGGGTACCCTCACACATATTATTCCCTCATTTAGTGGATATTTTCACAAAAAAGGGAAATTTTCAAAAATCCAGAAAATTGGCTGAAAACGACTAAATATCAAGGACTCATTGGGCGAATCGCTCTGGAACTGAAATCGGAACGCTCACTGACATTTCCCCTATCTGAAAGTCTGATAAACTCCGGAAAAATTACTAAGTCCAAAAAAAAAAATGTTTCAACTTTTTTCAATTTTACCCCCGTGGGATATATATTCTACCCACACACATTTGGAACTCTCCTGGGGTACCCTCACACATATTATTCCCTCATTTAGTGGATATTTTGACAAAAAAGGGAAATTTTCAAAAATCCAGAAAATTGGCTGAAAACGACTAAATATCAAGGACTCATTGGGCGAATCGCTCTGGAACTGAAATCGGAACGCTCACTGACATTTCCCCTATCTGAAAGTCTGATAAATGTCAAAAAAATGACTAAGTCCAAAAAAAAATTTTTTTACATTTTTTTCAATTTTACCCCCGTGGGATAGATATTCTACCCACACACATTTGGAACTCTCCTGGGGTACCCTCACACATATTATTCCCTCATTTAGTGGATATTTTCATAAAAAACTGAAATTTTCAAAAATCCAGAAAATTGGCTGAAAACGACTAAATATCAAGGACTCATTGGGCGAATCGCTCTGGAACTGAAATCGGAACGCTCACTGACATTTCCCCTATCTGAAAGTCTGATAAATGTCAAAAAAATGACTAAGTCCAAAAAAAAATTTTTTTACATTTTTTTCAATTTTACCCCCGTGGGATAGATATTCTACCCACACACATTTGGAACTCTCCTGGGGTACCCTCACACATATTATTCCCTCATTTAGTGGATATTTTCATAAAAAAGTGAAATTTTCAAAAATAAAGAAAATTGGCTGAAAATGACTAAATATCAAGGACTCATTGGGTGAATCGCTCTGGAACTGAAATAGGAATGCTCACTGACATTTGCCCTATCTGAAAGTCTGATAAACGCCGGAAAAATGACTAAGTCCAAAAAAAAAAAATGTTTCAACTTTTTTCAATTTTACCCCCGTGGGATATATATTCTACCCACACACATTTGGAACTCTCCTGGGGTACCCTCAAACATATTATTCCCTCATTTAGTGGATATTTTGACAAAAAAGTTAAATTTTAAAAAATCCAGAAAATTGGCTGAAAACTACCTAATATCAAGGACTCATTGGGCGAATCACTCTGGAACTGAAATCGGAACGCTCACTGACATTTCCCCTCTCTGAAAGTCTGATAAACGCCGGAAAAATGACTAAGTCCGAAAAAAAAAAATTTTTTTCACTTTTTTCAATTTTACCCCCGTGGGATATATATTCTACCCACACACATTTGGAACTCTCCTGGGGTACCCTCACACATATTATTCCCTCATTTAGTGGATATTTTCACAAAAAAGTGAAATTTTCAAAAATCCAGAAAATTGGCTGAAAACGACTAAATATCAATGACTCATTGGGCAAATCGCTCTGGAACTGAAATCAGAACGCTCACTGACATTTGCCCTATCTGAAAGTCTGATAAACGTTGGAAAAATGACTAAGTCCAAAAAAAAAAATTTTTAAACTTTTTTCAATTTTACCCCAGTGGGATATATATTCTACCCACACACATTTGGAACTCTCCTGGGGTCCCCTCAGACATATTATTCCCTCATTCAGTGGATATTTTCACACAAAAGTGAAATTTTCAAAAATCAAGAAAATTGGCTGAAAACGACTAAATATCAAGGACTCATTGGGCGAATCGATCTGGAACTGAAATCGGAACGCTCACTGACATTTCCTCTATCTGAAAGTCTGATAAATGTCGGAAAAATGAATAAGTCCAAAAAAATTTTTTTTCAACTTTTTTCAATTTTACCCCCGTGGGATATATATTCTACCCACACACATTTTGTACTCTCCTGGGGTACCCTCACACATATTATTCCCTCATTTAGTGGATATTTTCACAAAAAAGTGAAATTTTCAAAAATCCAGAAAATTGGCTGAAAAAGACTAAACATCAAGGACTCATTGGGTGAATCGATCTGGACCTGAAATCGGAACGCTCACTGACATTTCCTCTATCTGAAAGTCTGATAAACGTTTAAAAAATTACTAAGTCCAAAAAAAATTTTTGTTCAACTTTTTTCAATTTTACCCCCGTGTGATATATATTCTACCCACACACATTTGGATCTCTCGTGGGGTACCCTCACACATATTATTCCCTCATTTAGTGGATATTTTCACAAAAAAGTGAAATTTTCAAAAATCCAGAAAATTGGCTGAAAATGACTAAATATCAAGGACTCATTGGGCGAATCGATCTGGAACTGAAATCGGAACGCTCACTGACATTTCCTCTATCTGAAAGTCTGATAAACGTCGGAAACATGAATAAGTCCAAAAAAAAATGTTTTCAACTTTTTTCAATTTTACCCCCGTGGGATATATATTCTACCCACACACATTTGGAACTCTCCTGGGGTACCCTCACACATATTATTCCCTCATTTAGTGGATATTTTCACAAAAAAGTGAAATTTTCAAAAATCCAGAAACTTGGCTGAAAACGACCAAATATCAAGGACTCATTGGGCGAATTGCTCTGGAACTGAAATCGGAACGCTCACTGGCATTTCCCCTATCTGAAAGTCTGATAAACGTTGGAAAAATGACTAAGTCCAAAAAAAAAAATTTTTAAACTTTTTTCAATTTTACCCCCGTGGGATATATATTCTACCCAAACACATTTGGAACTCTCCTGGGGTACCCTCACACACATTATTCCCTCATTTAGTGGATATTTTCACAAAAAAGTGAAATTTTCAAAAATCCAGAAAATTGGCTGAAAACGACTAAATACCAAGGACTCATTTGGTGAATCGATCTGGAACTGAAATCGGAACGCTCACTGACATTTCCTCTATCTGAAAGTCTGATAAACGTTGGAAAAATGAGTAAGTCCAAAAAAAATTTTTTTTAAACCTTTCAATTTTACCCCCGTGGGATATATATTCTACCCACACACATTTGGAACTCTCCTGGGGTACCCTCACACATATTATTCCCTCATTTAGTGGATATTTTCACAAAAAAGTGAAATTTTCAAAAATCCAGAAACTTGGCTGAAAATGACTAAATATTAAGGACTCATTGGGTGAATCGCTCTGGAACTGAAATCGGAACGCTCACTGACATTTGCCCTATCTGAAAGTCTGATAAAAGCCGAAAAAATGACTAAGTCCAAAAAAAATTTTTTCTCAACTTTTTTCAATTTTACCCCCGTGTGATATATATTCTACCCACACACATTTGGAACTCTCCTGGGGTACCCTCACACATATTATTCCCTCATTTAGTGGATATTTTCACAAAAAAGTGAAATTTTCAAAAATCCAGAAAATTGGCTGAAAATGACTAAATATCAAGGACTCATTGGGCGAATCGCTCTGGAACTGAAATCGGAACGCTCACTGACATTTCCTCTATCTGAAAGTCTGATAAACGTCGGAAAAATGAATCAGTCCAAAAAAAAATTTTCTCAACTTTTTTCAATTTTACCCCCGTGGGATATATATTCTACCCACACACATTTGGAACTCTCCTGGGGTACCCTCACACATATTATTCCCTCATTTATTGGATATTTTCACAAAAAAGTGAAATTTTCAAAAATCCAGAAAATTGGCTGAAAAAGACTAAACATCAAGGACTCATTGGGTGAATCGATCTGGACGTGAAATCGGAACGCTCACTGACATTTCCTCTCTCTGAAAGTCTGATAAACGTTGTAAAAATGACAAAGTCCCAAAACAAATTTTTTTAAACTTTTTTTAATTTTACCCCCGTGGGATATATATTCTACCCACACACATTTGGAACTCTCCTGGGGTCCTCTCACAGATATTATTCCCTCACTTAGTGGATATTTTCACAAAAAAGTGAAATTTTCAAAAATCAAGAAAATTGGCTGAAAACGACTAAATATCAAGGACTCATTGGTCGAATTGCTCTGGAACTGAAATCGGAACGCTCACTGACATTTCCCCTATCTGAAAGTCTGATAACCGTTGGAAAAATTAGTAAGTCCAAAAAAAAATTTTTTTAAACCTTTTTCAATTTTACCCCCGTGGTATATATATTCTACCCACACACATTTGGATCTCTCCTGGGGTACCCTCACACATATTATTCCCTCATTTAGTGGATATTTTCACAAAAAAGTGAAATTTTCAAAAATCAAGAAAATTGGCTGAAAACGACTAAATATCAAGGACTCATTGGGCGAATCGATCTGGAACTGAAATCGGAACGCTCACTGACATTTCTCTCTATCTGAAAGTCTGATAAACATCGGAAAAATGAATAAGTCCAAAAAAAAAATTTTTCAACTTTTTTCAATTTTACCCCCGTGGGATATATATTCTACCCACACACATTTGGATCTCTCCTGGGGTACCCTCACACATATTATTCACTCATTTAGTGGATATTTTCACAAAAAAGTGAAATTTTCAAAAATCAAGAAAATTGGCTGAAAACGACTAATTATCAAGGACTCATTGGGCGAATCGATCTGGAACTGAAATCGGAATGCTCACTGACATTTCCTCTATCTGAAAGTCTGATAAACGTCGGAAAAATGAATCAGTCCAAAAAAAAATTTTTTCAACTTTTTTCAATTTTACCCCCGTGGGATATATATTCTACCCACACACATTTGGAACTATCCTGGGGTACCCTCACACATATTATTCCCTCATTTAGTGGATATTTTCACAAAAAAGTGAAATTTTCAAAAATCCAGAAACTTGGCTGAAAACGACTAAACATCAAGGACTCATTGGGCGAATCGCTCTGGAACTGAAATCGGAACGATCACTGACATTTGCCCTATCTGAAAGTCTGATAGACGCCGGAAAATTGACTAAGTACAAAAAAATTTTTTTTCAACTTTTTTCAATTTTACCCCCGTGGGATATATATTCTACCCACACACATTTGGAACTCTCCTGGGGTCCCCTCACACATATTATTCCCTCATTTAGTGGATATTTTCACAAAAAAGTGAAATTTTCAAAAATCCAGAATATTGGCTGAAAACTACTAAATATCAAGGACTTATTGGGTGAATCGCTCTGGAACTGAAATCGGAACGCTCACTGACATTTCCTCTATCTGAAAGTCTGATAAAAGTTGGAAAAATGACTAAGTGCAAAAAAAAATTTTTTAAACTTTTTTAAATTTTACCCCCGTGGGATATATATTCTACCCACACACATTTGGAACTCTCCTGGGGTACCCTCACACATATTATTCCCTCATTTAGTGGATATTTTCACAAAAAAGTGAAATTTTCAAAAATCCAGAAACTTGGCTGAAAATGACTAAATATTAAGGACTCATTGGGCGAATCGCTCTGGAACTGAAATCGGAACGCTCACTGACATTTGCCCTATCTGAAAGTCTGATAAACGCCGGAAAAATGACTAAGTCCAAAAAAAATTTTTTTTCAACTTTTTTCAATTTTACCCCCGTGTGATATATATTCTACCCACACACATTTGGAACTCTCCTGGGGTACCCTCACACATATTATTCCCTCATTTAGTGGATATTTTCACAAAAAAGTGAAATTTTCAAAAATCCAGAAACTTGGCTGAAAACGACTAAACATCAAGGACTCATTGGGCGAATCGCTCTGGAACTGAAATCGGAACGATCACTGACATTTGCCCTATCTGAAAGTCTGATAGACGCCGGAAAATTGACTAAGTACAAAAAAATTTTTTTTAAACTTTTTTCAATTTTACCCCCGTGGGATATATATTCTACCCACACACATTTGGAACTCTCCTGGGGTCCCCTCACACATATTATTCCCTCATTTAGTGGATATTTTCACAAAAAAGTGAAATTTTCAAAAATCCACAATATTGGCTGAAAACGACTAAATATCAAGGACTTATTGGGTGAATCGCTCTGGAACTGAAATCGGAACGCTCACTGACATTTCCCCTATCTGAAAGTCTGATAAACATTGGAAAAATGAATAAGTGCAAAAAAAAAATGTTTTAAACTTTTTTCAATTTTACCCCCGTGGGATATATATTCTACCCACACACATTTGGAACTCTCCTGGGGTACCCTCACACATATTATTCCCTCATTTAGTGGATATTTTCACAAAAAAGTGAAATTTTCAAAAATCAAGAAAATTGGCTGAAAATGACTAAATATCAAGGACTCATTGGGCGAATCTCTCTGGAACTGAAATCAGAACGCTCACTGACATTTCCCCTATCTGAAAGTATGATAAACGTTGGAAAAATTACTAAGTCCAAAAAAAATTTTTTTAAAATTTTTTTCAATTTTACCCCCGTGGGATATATATTCTACCCACACACATTTGGAACTCTCCTGGGGTACCCTCACACATATTATTCCCTCATTTAGTGGATATTTTCACAAAAAAGTGAAATTTTCAAAAATCCACAAACTTGGCTGAAAACGACTAAATATCAAGGACTCATTGGGCGAATCGCTCTGGAACTGAAATCGGAACGCTCACTGACATTTCCCCTATCTGAAAGTCTGATAAACATTGGAAAAATGAAGAAGTGCAAAAAAAAAATGTTTTAAACTTTTTTCAATTTTACCCCCGTGGGATATATATTCTACCCACACACATTTGGAACTCTCCTGGGGTACCCTCACACATATTATTCCCTCATTTAGTGGATATTTTCACAAAAAAGTGACATTTTCAAAAATCAAGAAAATTGGCTGAAAATGACTAAATATCAAGGACTCATTGGGCGAATCTCTCTCCAACTGAAATCAGAACGCTCACTGACATTTCCCCTATCTGAAAGTATGATAAACGGCGGAAAAATGAATAAGGGCAAAAAAAAATTTTTTTAAACTTTTTTCAATTTTACCCCCGTGGGATATATATTCTACCCACACACATTTGGAACTCTCCTGGGGTACCCTTACACATATTATTCCCTCATTTAGTCGATATTTTCACAAAAAAGTGAAATTTTCAAAAATCCAGAAACTTGGCTGAAAATGACTAAACATCAAGGACTCATTGGGCGAATCGCTCTGGAACTGAAATCGGAACGATCACTGACATTTGCCCTATCTGAAAGTCTGATAGACGCCGGAAAATTGACTAAGTACAAAAAAATTTTTTTAAAACTTTTTTCAATTTTACCCCCGTGGGATATATATTCTACCCACACACATTTGGAACTCTCTTGGGGTCCCCTCACACATATTATTCCCTCATTTAGTGGATATTTTCACAAAAAAGTGAAATTTTCAAAAATCCAGAAAATTGGCTGAAAAAGACTAAACATCAAGGACTCATTGGGTGAATCGCTCTGGAACTGAAATCGGAACGCTCACTGACATTTGCCCTACCTGAAGTCTGATAAACGGCGGAAAAATGAATAAGTCCAAAAAAAAAAATTTTTTCAACTTTTTTCAATTTTACCCCCGTGGGATATATATTCTACCCACACACATTTGGAACTCTCCTGGGGTACCCTCACACTTATTATTCCCTCATTTAGTGGATATTTCACAAAAAAGTGAAATTTTCAAAAATCAAGAAAATTGGCTGAAAACGACTAAATATCAAGGACTCATTGGGCGAATCGATCTGGAACTGAAATAGGAACGCTCACTGACATTTCCTCTATCTGAAAGTCTGATAAACGTCGGAAAAATGAATAAGTACAAAAAAAAAAATTTTTTAAACTTTTTTCAATTTTACCCCCGTGGGATATATATTCTACCCACACACATTTGGAACTCTCCTGGGGTACCCTCACACATATTATTCCCTCATTTAGTGGATATTTTCACAAAAAAGTGAAATTTTCAAAAATCAAGAAAATTGGCTGAAAACGACTAAATATCAAGGACTCATTGGGCGAGTCGATCTGGAACTGAAATCGGAACGCTCACTGACATTTCCTCTATCTGAAAGTCTGATAAACGTTAGAAAAATTACTAAGTCCAAAAAAACTTTTTTTAAAACTTTTTTCAATTTTACCCCCGTGGGATATATATTCTACCCACACACATTTGGAACTCTCCTGGGGTACCCTCACACATATTATTCCCTCATTTAGTGGATATTTTCACAAAAAAATGAAATTTTCAAAAATCAAGAAAATTGGCTGAAAACGACTAAATATCAAAGACTCATTGGGCGAATCGATCTGGAACTGAAATCGGAACGCTCACTGACATTTCCTCTATCTGAAAGTCTGATAAACGTCAGAAAAATGAATAAGTCCAAAAAAAATTTTTTTCAACTTTTTTCAATTTTACCCACGTGGGATATATATTCTACCCACACACATTTGGAACTCTCCTGGGGTACCCTCACACATATTATTCCCTCATTTAGTGGATATTTTCACAAAAAAGTGAAATTTTCAAAAATCCAGAAAATTGGCTGAAAAAGACTAAACATCAAGGACTCATTGGGTGAATCGATCTGGAACTGAAATCGGAACGCTCACTGACATTTCCTCTATCTGAAAGTCTGATAAACGTTGGAAAAATGAGTAAGTCCAAAAAAAATTTTTTTTAAACTTTTTTCAATTTTACCACCGTGGGATATATATTCTACCCAAACACATTTGGATCTCTCCTGGGGTACCCTCACACATATTATTCCCTCATTTAGTGGATATTTTCACAAAAAAGTGAAATTTTCAAAAATCAAGAAAATTGGCTGAAAACGACTAAATATCAAGGACTCATTGGGCGAATCGATCTGGAACTGAAATCGGAACGCTCACTGACATTTCCTCTATCTGAAAGTCTGATAAACGTCGGAAAAATGAATAAGTCCAAAAAAAAATTTTCTCAACTTTTTTCAATTTTACCCACGTGGGATATATATTCTACCCACACACATTTGGAACTCTCCTGGGGTACCCTCACACATATTATTCCCTCATTTTGTGGATATTTTCACAAAAAAGTGAAATTTTCAAAAATCCAGAAAATTGGCTGAAAACGACTAAATATCATGGACTCATTGGGCGAATCGCTCTGGAACTGAAATCGGAACGCTCACTGACATTTCCCCTATCTGAAAGTCTGATAAACATTGTAAAAATGAATAAGTGCAAAAAAAAAAATTTTTTAAACTTTTTTCAATTTTACCCCCGTGGGATATATATTCTACCCACACACATTTGGATCTGTCCTGGGGTACCCTCACACATATTATTCCCTCATTTAGTGGATATTTTCACAAAAAAGTGAAATTTTCAAAAATCAAGAAAATTGGCTGAAAACGACTAAATATCAAGGACTCATTGGGCGAATCGATCTGGAACTGAAATCGGAACGCTCACTGACATTTCCTCTATCTGAAAGTCTGATAAACGTCAGAAAAATGAATAAGTCCAAAAAAAATTTTTTTCAACTTTTTTCAATTTTACCCGCGTGGGATATATATTCTACCCACACACATTTGGAACTCTCCTGGGGTACCCTCACACATATTATTCCCTCATTTAGTGGATATTTTCACAAAAAAGTGAAATTTTCAAAAATCCAGAAAATTGGCTGAAAAAGACTAAACATCAAGGACTCATTGGGTGAATCGATCTGGAACTGAAATCGGAACGCTCACTGACATTTCCCCTATCTGAAAGTCTGATAAACGTCAGAAAAATGAATAAGTGCAAAAAAAAATTTTTTAAACTTTTTTCAATTTTACCCCCGTGGGATATATATTCTACCCACACACATTTGGATCTGTCCTGGGGTACCCTCACACATATTATTCCCTCATTTAGTGGATATTTTCACAAAAAAGTGAAATTTTCAAAAATCAAGAAAATTGGCTGAAAACGACTAAATATCAAGGACTCATTGGGCGAATCGATCTGGAACTGAAATCGGAACGCTCACTGACATTTCCTCTATCTGAAAGTCTGATAAACGTCAGAAAAATGAATAAGTCCAAAAAAAATTTTTTTCAACTTTTTTCAATTTTACCCGCGTGGGATATATATTCTACCCACACACATTTGGAACTCTCCTGGGGTACCCTCACACATATTATTCCCTCATTTAGTGGATATTTTCACAAAAAAGTGAAATTTTCAAAAATCCAGAAAATTGGCTGAAAAAGACTAAACATCAAGGACTCATTGGGTGAATCGATCTGGAACTGAAATCGGAACGCTCACTGACATTTCCCCTATCTGAAAGTCTGATAAACGTCAGAAAAATGAATAAGTGCAAAAAAAAAATTTTTTAAACTTTTTTCAATTTTACCCCCGTGGGATATATATTCTACCCACACACATTTGGATCTGTCCTGGGGTACCCTCACACATATTATTCCCTCATTTAGTGGATATTTTCACAAAAAAGTGAAATTTTCAAAAATCAAGAAAATTGGCTGAAAACAACTAAATATCAAGGACTCATTGGGCGAATCGCTCTGGAACTGAAATCGGAACGCTCACTGACATTTCCTCTATCTGAAAGTCTGATAAACGTCAGAAAAATGAATAAGTCCAAAAAAAATTTTTTTAAACTTTTTCAATTTTACCCGCGTGGGATATATATTCTACCCACACACATTTGGAACTCTCCTGGGGTACCCTCACACATATTATTCCCTCATTTAGTGGATATTTTCACAAAAAAGTGAAATTTTCAAAAATCCAGAAAATTGGCTGAAAAAGACTAAACATCAAGGACTCATTGGGTGAATCGATCTGGAACTGAAATCGGAACGCTCACTGACATTTCCTCTATCTGAAAGTCTGATAAACGTTGGAAAAATGACTAAGTCCAAAAAAAATTTTTTTTAAACTTTTTTCAATTTTACCCCCGTGGGATATATATTCTACCTGTTATGTTCTGCTACCAGAGCTAAGGAAAGAGAGGAGATCTGTCCCTACGATAGAACTCAGCTTAATCCCTACGATGTAACAGGGGACCTGATCCTGCGATCAGACCTGCTAAAGTCCTAAGCTAGTCTGTACGGAGACCTATAGATGTGGGGAGGGAATCCCTACAAGTACTAAGGACTGGGAGGAATATGGGACACCTCCTAACAGAAATAGTAGCAGACAGACGAACAAACAAAATATATAGAACATAGAGGTCCGTAGACCAAGCAAACTAACAGAGCAAGACACAGAGCACAGGCTAGCTAGAAAGTAGATATACAATGAAGTCCAGCAAAGCCAGAAGGGCGGAGCAGGATTAAATAGGCCAACAAGGTCATGTGACCAGCAAAGGAAAAAACCTAAGAGCAAGGTTCTAACAGTACCCCCCCTTCTAAGAGGATCCTCCGGATCCCCTAGGACCAGGCTTATCAGGAAATCTCCTGTGAAACGCTCTGATAAGTCTGGACGCGGAAACATCATCCGACCTCACCCAAGAGTTATCCTCGGGTCCGAAACCTTTCCAGGCCACAAGATACTGCAAACTACCTCTATACCGTCTAGAGTTAAGGATGCGAGAAATTTCATATTCCCCGTCCTCCACCACCGGAGGAACAGAGGCAGAGGGGTCACAATCCGATACAACAGCTTTTTTCAACAGAGAGACATGAAATACCGGATTAATTCTCCAGGAGGTAGGAACCTCCAACCTAACAGCAGATTGGTTGACAACCTGAAGCACCTTAAAGGGCCCTACAAACTTGGGACCCAATTTCTTAGAAGGAATCCTCAACCGCAGATTCCTAGAGGACAACCAAACCATGTCACCAACAGCGAACAAAACCTCCTGTCGTTTCCTATCAAAGTAGTCTTTAGATTTTCTGTTGGCCTCCTGAAGATTACTACGCACATCCGTCCAAACTCTCTCCAAATCACCGGAAAAATTCTCCTCCTCAGGCACGGCAGATCCCAACTTGGAGAACGACCCAAACGACGGATGTCTCCCAGAACAACAAAAAAAAGGCGAACAACCAGCAGAAGAAGATGTATGATTGTTCAGAGCAAATTCAGCAAGTGGCAGAAACTCAGACCACCCCTCTTGATTGTCTGCCACAAAACAACGCAAGAACTGCTCAACATCCTGGTTTTTCCTTTCTGTCTGGCCATTAGATTCAGGATGATATCCGGACGAGAACGACAAATGAACTCCCAACCTATCACAAAAGGCACGCCAAAAACGAGCCACGAACTGAGGACCCCTATCAGAAACAATGTCAGTAGGGACGCCATGAAGTCTGACAATTTCCTTGACAAAGGCCTTAGCGAGAGTTTTAGCGCAGGGCAGTTTGACGAAAGGAACCAAGTGACACATCTTGCTAAAACGGTCCACGACCACCCAGATGACAGTAAAACCCTCAGAGGGGGGAAGGTCAGTTATAAAGTCCATAGCCAAATGTGTCCAAGGAGCAATGGGAACCTCCAAAGGACAAAGCAACCCCGCAGCAGGAGTATGTGAGGACTTAGATCTAGCACATATAGTACATTGACGCACCCACTTAATGACTTCCTTCTGCCATCCAGGCCACCAAAAACTGCGACCCACCAGTCTCTTGGTCTCAGAGATTCCGGGATGACCTGCCAACCGAGATTCGTGACACTCAACAAACAAATCTCTCCTAAAGGTCCCAGGCACAAACAACCTCCCATGAGGAGTGTTAGAAGGGGCATTCTCCTGTGCTTTAAGAATCTCATTTTCCAAAACGTAGTCCAAAGCAGCTATCACAACACCTTCTTGTAAAATGTTCTCCTCTTTCTCAGCACCGACTATGGGAGAAAAACTGCGAGACAAGGCATCCGCCTTAACATTCTTAGTACCAGGGATGTAAGTAACGGAGAAATTAAACCGCAAGAAAAACAGTGCCCACCTAGCCTGACGGGCATTCAGGCGCTTGGCAGCATCAAGATATATCAGATTTTTATGATCCGTAAGAACCTGAACGGGAAATTCCGCACCTTCCAAGAAGTGACGCCAGTGTTCAAATGCGAGTTTAATAGCCAATAATTCCCGATTACCAATATCGTAATTCAGTTCAGTCTCCAAAAATTTTTTGGAAAAAAAAGGCACAGGGATGTAATCCATCCCCGTTATCCTGAGACAATACTGCGCCAACCCCCACAGAGGAAGCATCAACCTCAACCAAAAACGGCCTAGTCACATCAGGCTGCATAAGGATGGGAGCAGAGGTGAACCTCTCCTTGAGATACACAAAAGCTTCAATGGCCTCAGAAGACCACTGAACCGCATCAGCACCTTTCCTGGTGAGATCAGTCAGAGGTTTGACAATACTAGAAAATTTTTTTTATGAATTTTCTGTAGTAATTGGCGAAACCCAAAAACCTCTGTATCGATTTCAAACCAATAGGCCTAGGCCATTCCTGCACAGCCTGAACCTTAACCGGATCCATCTCAAAACCTTTGCTGGAGATAATGTAGCCCAAAAAACTAATTCTCTGTACAGCGAACTCACATTTCTCCAGCTTAGCAAAAAGCGAATTGTCCATTAATAACTGTAATACCTCACGCACGCTCCGCCAAAGAGACTCCAGATCCGGCGAATAAATCAAAATGTCATCCAAATACACAACCACATTTTTGCCGATCAAAGGTCTAAGGATGTCATTAATCAGATTCTGAAAAAATGCAGGAGCATTAGTAAGACCAAAAGGCATAACCAGATTCTCAAAATGACCCACAGGAGTGTTAAAAGCAGTCTTCCATTCGTCACCCTCCTTCATGCGCAACAGATTGTATGCCCCCTTAAGGTCAATTTTAGAGAGCCACTTGGCCCCCATTAACTGGTTAAACAGATCAGGAATCAATGGCAGTGGGTAAGGATTGCGTACAGTAATTTTGTTAATCTCACGAAAATCCAGACAAGGACGTAAACCGCCGTCCTTTTTTTTTACAAAAAAAAATCCAACCGCCACAGGAGACTTAGAGGGCCTAATGTGACCGGCGGCCAAACTTGTCTGTATGTATTCCTCCAAAGCCTTCCTCTCAGGAATAGTAAGGTTAAATAAACGACTTTTAGGAAGAGTCGCTCCAGGGACAAATTCAATAGAACAATCATAGTCTCTATGGGGAGGCAAAACCTGCGATTCCTTCTCAGAAAAAACTCTCCAAAAATCCTGAATAGGAACAGGCAATTCTCCCCTATCCAAAGCTGCAATACGCCCGTTACAACACTTGTCATAACATTTATGGCTCCAGGATTTAATTTCACTGGTAGACCAATCCAGTACAGGATTGTGAAATTTTAACCAGGGCAATCCCAATATTACTGGAGAAGGCAAGTTATTCAACACTACCAAATCCAATTTCTCATGGTGAACACCATTAATAGTGAGAGGAAATTCACAGACCTTGAGAGTAATATTCTTCAAAGGGGAACCATCCACAGAAACCACAGCAATGGGGGATGATAAAGGTTCAGGTTTTAAATTGAGTCTTTCCACGAATCCCCCATCAATTACATTCAGAGTAGACCCGCAATCAACAAACACCCGAAATTCCATTAATTTTTTCTGAGCAATCGTGGAAGCAGCTAAAAATATACCCTTGGAATTTAAACAGGCAATACGGGCGTGACTGACCATTTTTTTTTTCTTTCTTCATGCGAAGCTCACAGCCTTTAATCAAATGACCAGATTTTCCGCAATAGAAACACAAGCCTTGAGAAAATCGACGGTCTTTTTCTTGAGAGCGAGGTGCCACCGATCCAATCTCCATCGGTTCACCACTGTTAGTACACACATTCTCATAACCAGAAACTGACATAGCAGAGGATTTGCTCTCATTAACCCTAGCACGCAGTCTCCTATCCACCCGTATAGCTAATTGCATAGCCTGTTGCAAATCTTCAGGTGTAGGATAAGCAATTAGCAGGTCTTTAACCCTTTCACTGAGCCCAGCAAGAAATAGACTTTTCAGAGCAGAATCGTTCCACCCTGTTTGAGTCGACCAATGACGGAAATGAGTACAATATTTTTCCACATTACCAGATCCCTGTTTTAAACGTGTCAACTCAGTCTCAGGTGATGCGACACGGTCAGGATCATCATATAATAGTCCCAAAGCAGAAAAAAAACTATCTACTGATCTGAAGCATGTATCACTAAGTTGCAAAGAAAAGGCCCACTCCTGAGGCTCTTTGCGCAAAAGTGACATTATGAACCCTACGCGCTGGGATTCATCCCCAGAGGACTTGGGTCTCAAACGAAAATACAATAAGCAAGCATTTTTAAATGAAAAAAATTCTCGGTGTTCACCAAAAAATAAATCCGGCAAACATACCTTAGGCTCCAAGAAATGTGCTCCAGGACAGTTACTCACGTGCTAACGGAGCTCGGCCACCTCCAGAGAGAGTCCCTGCAGGCGATGAACCAAATCCTGAACCGACACCATGATGGAACAGAAAAAATCTTTCCTTAGAGAATTTGCTGGCTGGACTTACTGTTATGTTCTGCTACCAGAGCTAAGGAAAGAGAGGAGATCTGTCCCTACGATAGAACTCAGCTTAATCCCTACGATGTAACAGGGGACCTGATCCTGCGATCAGACCTGCTAAAGTCCTAAGCTAGTCTGTACGGAGACCTATAGATGTGGGGAGGGAATCCCTACAAGTACTAAGGACTGGGAGGAATATGGGACACCTCCTAACAGAAATAGTAGCAGACAGCCGAACAAACAAAATATATAGAACATAGAGGTCCATAGACCAAGCAAACTAACAGAGCAAGACACAGAGCACAGGCTAGCTAGAAGGTAGATATACAATGAAGTCCAGCAAAGCCAGAAGGGCGGAGCAGGATTAAATAGGCCAACAAGGTCATGTGACCAGCAAAGGAAAAAACCTAAGAGCAAGGTTCTAACACTACCCACACACATTTGGAACTCTCCTGGGGTACCCTCACACATATCATTCCCTCATTTAGTGGATATTTTCACAAAAAATGGGAAATTTTCAAAAATCCAGAAACTTGGCTGAAATTGACTAAATATCAAGGACTCATTGGGCGAATCGCTCCGGAACTGAAATCGGAACGCTCACTGACATTTGCCCTATCTGAAAGTCTGATAAACGCCCGAAAAATGACTAAGTCCAAAAAAAATTTTTTTTCAACTTTTTTCAATTTTAACCCCGTGTGATATATATTCTACCCACACACATTTGGATCTCTCCTGGGGTACCCTCACACATATTATTCCCTCATTTAGTGGATATTTTCACAAAAAAGTGAAATTTTCAAAAATCCAGAAAATTGGCTGAAAACGACTAAATATCAAGGACTCATTGGGTGAATCGATCTGGAACTGAAATCGGAACGCTCACTGACATTTCCTCTATCTGAAAGTCTGATAAACGTTGGAAAAATGACTAAGTCCAAAAAAAATTTTTTTAAAAACTTTTTTCAATTTTACCCCCGTGTGATATATATTTTACCCACACACATTTGGATCTCTCCTGGGGTACCCTCACACATATTATTCCCTCATTTAGTGGATATTTTCACAAAAAAGTGAAATTTTCAAAAATCAAGAAAATTGGCTGAAAACGACTAAATATCAAGGACTCATTGGGCGAATCGATCTGGAACTGAAATCGGAACGCTCACTGACATTTCCTCTATCTGAAAGCCTGATAAACGTTGGAAAATTTACTAAGTCCAAAAAAAATTTTTTTAAAAACTTTTTTCAATTTTACCCCCGTGGGATATATATTTTACCCACACACATTTGGATCTCTCCTGGGGTACCCTCACACATATTATTCCCTCATTTAGTGGATATTTTCACAAAATAGTGAAATTTTCAAAAATCCAGAAAATTGGCTGAAAATGACTAAATATCAAGGACTCATTGGGCGAATCGATCTGGAACTGAAATCGGAACGCTCACTGACATTTCCTCTATCTGAAAGTCTGATAAACGTCGGAAAAATGAAAAAGTCCAAAAAAAAATGTTTTCAACTTTTTTCAATTTTACCCCCGTGGGATATATATTCTACCCACACACATTTGGAACTCTCCTGGGGTACCCTCACACATATTATTCCCTCATTTAGTGGATATTTTCACAAAAAAGTGAAATTTTCAAAAATCCAGAAAATTGGCTGAAAAAGACTAAACATCAAGGACTCATTGGGTGAATCAATTTGGAACTGAAATCGGAACGCTCACTGACATTTCCTCTATCTGAAAGTCTGATAAACGTTGGAAAAATGACTAAGTCCAAAAAAAATAATTTTTAAACTTTTTTCAATTTTACCCCCGTGGGATATATATTCTACCCACACACATTTGGAACTCTCCTGGGGTACCCTCACACATATTATTCCCTCATTTAGTGGATATTTTCACAAAAAAGTGAAATTTTCAAAAATCCAGAAACTTGGCTGAAAACGACTAAATATCAAGGACTCATTGGGAGAATCGCTCTGGAACTGAAATCGGAACGATCACTGACATTTGCCCTATCTGAAAGTCTGATAGACGCCGGAAAATTGACTAAGTCCAAAAAAAAAATTTTTTAAACTTTTTTCAATTTTACCACCGTGTGATATTTATTCTACCCACACACATTTGGATCTCTCCTGGGGTACCCTCACACATATTATTCCCTCATTTAGTGGATATTTTCACAAAAAAGTGAAATTTTCAAAAATCCAGAAACTTGGCTGAAAACAACTAAATATCAAGGACTCATTGGGCGAATCGCTCTGGAACTGAAATCGGAACGCTCACTGACATTTCCCCTATCTGAAAGTCTGATAAACGCAAGAAAAATGACTAAGTCCAAAAAAAAAAATTTTTAAACTTTTTTCAATTTTACCCCCGTGGGATATATATTCTACCCACACACATTTGGAACTCTCCTGGGGTACCCTCACACATATTATTCCCTCATTTAGTGGATATTTTCACAAAAAAGTGAAATTTTCAAAAATCAAGAAAATTGGCTGAAAACGACTAAATATCAAGGACTCATTGGGCGAATCGATCTGGAACTGAAATCGGAACGCTCACTGACATTTCCTCTATCTGAAAGTCTGATAAACGTCGGAAAAATGAAAAAGTCCAAAAAAAAATGTTTTCAACTTTTTTCAATTTTACCCCCGTGGGATATATATTCTACCCACACACATTTGGAACTCTCCTGGGGTATCCTCACACATATTATTCCCTCATTTAGTGGATATTTTCACAAAAAAGTGAAATTTTCAAAAATCCAGAACATTGGCTGAAATTGACTAAATATCAAGGACTCATTGGGCGAATCGCTCTGGAACTGAAATCGGAACGTTCACTGACATTTGCCCTACCTGAAAGTCTGATAAACGGCGGAAAAATGACTAAGTCCAAAAAAAAATTTTTTTCAACATTTTTCAATTTTACCCCCGTGTGATATATATTCTACCCACACACATTTGGATCTCTCCTGGGGTACCCTCACACATGTTATTCCCTCATTTAGTGGATATTTTCACAAAAAAGTGAAATTTTCAAAAATCAAGAAAATTGGCTGAAAAAGACTAAACATCAAGGACTCATTGTGTGAATCGATCTGGAACTGAAATCGGAACGCTCACTGACATTTCCTCTATCTGAAAGTCTGATAAACGTCGGAAAAATGAATAAGTCCAAAAAAAAATGTTTTCAACTTTTTTCAATTTTACCCTCGTAGGATATATATTCTACCCACACACATTTGGAACTCTCCTGGGGTACCCTCACACATATTATTCCCTCATTTAGTGGATATTTTCACAAAAAAGTGAAATTTTCAAAAATCCAGAAAATTGGCTGAAAAAGACTAAACATCAAGGACTCATTGGGTGAATCGATTTGGAACTGAAATCGGAACGCTCACTGACATTTCCTCTATCTGAAAGTCTGATAAACGTTGGAAAAATGACTAAGTCCAAAAAAAATAATTTTTAAACTTTTTTCAATTTTACCCCCGTGGGATATATATTCTACCCACACACATTTGGAACTCTCCTGGGGTACCCTCACACATATTATTCCCTCATTTAGTGGATATTTTCACAAAAAAGTGAAATTTTCAAAAATCCAGAAACTTGGCTGAAAACGACTAAATATCAAGGACTCATTGGGAGAATCGCTCTGGAACTGAATTCGGAACGATCACTGACATTTGCCCTATCTGAAAGTCTGATAGACGCCGGAAAATTGACTAAGTCCAAAAAAAAAATTTTTTAAACTTTTTTCAATTTTACCCCCGTGTGATATATATTCTACCCACACACATTTGGAACTCTCCTGGGGTCCCCTCACACATATTATTCCCTCATTTAGTGGATATTTTCACAAAAAAGTGAAATTTTCAAAAATCAAGAAAATTGGCTGAAAACGTCTAAATATCAAGGACTCATTGGGCGAATCGATGTGGAACTGAAATCAGAATGCTCACTGACATTTCCTCTATCTGAAAGTCTGATAAACATCGGAAAAATGAATAAGTCCAAAAAAAATTTTTTTAAACTTTTTTCAATTTTACCCCCGTGGGATATATATTCTACCCACACACATTTGGAACTCTCCTGGGGTACCCTCACACATATTATTCCCTCATTTAGTGGATATTTTCACAAAAAGTGAAATTTTCAAAAATCCAGAAAATTGGCTGAAAAAGACTAAACATCAAGGACTCATTGGGTGAATCGATCTGGAACTGAAATCGGAACGCTCACTGACATTTCCCCTATCTGAAAGTCTGATAAACGCAAGAAAAATGACTAAGTCCAAAAAAAAAAATTTTTAAACTTTTTTCAATTTTACCCCCGTGGGATATATATTCTACCCACACACATTTGGAACTCTCCTGGGGTACCCTCACACATATTATTCCCTCATTTAGTGGATATTTTCACAAAAAAGTGAAATTTTCAAAAATCAAGAAAATTGGCTGAAAACGACTAAATATCAAGGACTCATTGGGCGAATCGATCTGGAACTGAAATCGGAACGCTCACTGACATTTCCTCTATCTGAAAGTCTGATAAACGTTGGAAAATTTACTAAGCCCAAAAAAAATTTTTTTTAAACTTTTTTCAATTTTACCCCCGTGGGATATATATTCTACCCACACACATTTGGATCTCTCCTGGGTACCCTCACACATATTATTCCCTCATTTAGTGGATATTTTCACAAAATAGTGAAATTTTCAAAAATACAGAAAATTGGCTGAAAATGACTAAATATCAAGGACTCATTGGGCGAATCGATCTGGAACTGAAATCGGAACGCTCACTGACATTTCCTCTATCTGAAAGTCTGATAAACGTCGGAAAAATGAAAAAGTCCAAAAAAAAATGTTTTCAACTTTTTTCAATTTTACCCCCGTGGGATATATATTCTACCCACACACATTTGGAACTCTCCTGGGGTACCCTCACACATATTATTCCCTCATTTAGTGGATATTTTCACAAAAAAGTGAAATTTTCAAAAATCCAGAACATTGGCTGAAATTGACTAAATATCAAGGACTCATTGGGCGAATCGCTCTGGAACTGAAATCGGAACGTTCACTGACATTTGCCCTACCTGAAAGTCTGATAAACGGCGGAAAAATGACTAAGTCCAAAAAAAAATTTTTTTCAACATTTTTCAATTTTACCCCCGTGTGATATATATTCTACCCACACATATTTGGATCTCTCCTGGGGTACCCTCACACATATTATTCCCTCATTTAGTGGATATTTTCACAAAAAAGTGAAATTTTCAAAAATCAAGAAAATTGGCTGAAAAAGACTAAACATCAAGGACTCATTGGGTGAATCGATCTGGAACTGAAATCGGAACGCTCACTGACATTTCCTCTATCTGAAAGTCTGATAAACGTCGGAAAAATGAATAAGTCCAAAAAAAAATGTTTTCAACTTTTTTCAATTTTACCCCCGTAGGATATATATTCTACCCACACACATTTGGAACTCTCCTGGGGTACCCTCACACATATTATTCCCTCATTTAGTGGATATTTTCACAAAAAAGTGAAATTTTCAAAAATCCAGAAACTTGGCTGAAAACGACTAAATATCAAGGACTCATTGGGAGAATCGCTCTGGAACTGAATTCGGAACGATCACTGACATTTGCCCTTTCTGAAAGTCTGATAGACGCCGGAAAATTGACTAAGTCCAAAAAAAAAATTTTTTAAACTTTTTTCAATTTTACCCCCGTGTGATATATATTCTACCCACACACATTTGGATCTCTCCTGGGGTACCCTCACACATATTATTCCCTCATTTAGTGGATATTTTCACAAAAAAGTGAAATTTTCAAAAATCCAGAAACTTGGCTGAAAACAACTAAATATCAAGGACTCATTGGGCGAATCGCTCTGGAACTGAAATCGGAACGCTCACTGACATTTCCCCTATCTGAAAGTCTGATAAACGCAAGAAAAATGACTAAGTCCAAAAAAAAAAATTTTTAAACTTTTTTCAATTTTACCCCCGTGGGATATATATTCTACCCACACACATTTGGAACTCTCCTGGGGTCCCCTCACACATATTATTCCCTCATTTAGTGGATATTTTCACAAAAAAGTGAAATTTTCAAAAATCAAGAAAATTGGCTGAAAAAGACTAAACATCAAGGACTCATTGGGTGAATCGATCTGGAACTGAAATCGGAACGCTCACTGACATTTCCTCTATCTGAAAGTCTGATAAACGTCGGAAAAATGAATAAGTCCAAAAAAAAATGTTTTCAACTTTTTTCAATTTTACCCCCGTAGGATATATATTCTACCCACACACATTTGGAACTCTCCTGGGGTACCCTCACACATATTATTCCCTCATTTAGTGGATATTTTCACAAAAAAGTGAAATTTTCAAAAATCCAGAAACTTGGCTGAAAACGACTAAATATCAAGGACTCATTGGGAGAATCGCTCTGGAACTGAATTCGGAACGATCACTGACATTTGCCCTTTCTGAAAGTCTGATAGACGCCGGAAAATTGACTAAGTCCAAAAAAAAAATTTTTTAAACTTTTTTCAATTTTACCCCCGTGTGATATATATTCTACCCACACACATTTGGATCTCTCCTGGGGTACCCTCACACATATTATTCCCTCATTTAGTGGATATTTTCACAAAAAAGTGAAATTTTCAAAAATCCAGAAACTTGGCTGAAAACAACTAAATATCAAGGACTCATTGGGCGAATCGCTCTGGAACTGAAATCGGAACGCTCACTGACATTTCCCCTATCTGAAAGTCTGATAAACGCAAGAAAAATGACTAAGTCCAAAAAAAAAAATTTTTAAACTTTTTTCAATTTTACCCCCGTGGGATATATATTCTACCCACACACATTTGGAACTCTCCTGGGGTCCCCTCACACATATTATTCCCTCATTTAGTGGATATTTTCACAAAAAAGTGAAATTTTCAAAAATCAAGAAAATTGGCTGAAAACGTCTAAATATCAAGGACTCATTGGGCGAATCGATGTGGAACTGAAATCAGAACGCTCACTGACATTTCCTCTATCTGAAAGTCTGATAAACATCGGAAAAATGAATAAGTCCAAAAAAAATTTTTTTAAACTTTTTTCAATTTTACCCCCGTGGGATATATGTTCTACCCACACACATTTGGAACTCTCCTGGGGTACCCTCACACATATTATTCCCTCATTTAGTGGATATTTTCACAAAAAGTGAAATTTTCAAAAATCCAGAAAATTGGCTGAAAAAGACTAAACATCAAGGACTCATTGGGTGAATCGATCTGGAACTGAAATCGGAACGCTCACTGACATTTCCTGTATCTGAAAGTCTGCTAAACGTCGTAAAAATGAAATAGTCCAAAAAAAATTTTTTTCAGCTTTTTTCAATTTTACCCCCGTGGGATATATATTCTACCCACACACATTTGGAACTCTCCTGGGGTCCCCTCACACATATTATTCCCTCATTTAGTGGATATTTTCACAAAAAAGTGAAATTTTCAAAAATCCAGAAACTTGGCTGAAAACGACTAAATATCATGGACTCATTGGGCGAATCGCTCTGGAACTGAAATCGGAACGATCACTGACATTTGCCCTATCTGAAAGTCTGATAGACGCCGGAAAATTGACTAATTACAAAAAAAAATTTTTTTAAACTTTTTTCAGTTTTACCCCCGTGGGATATATATTATACCCACACACATTTGGAACTCTCCTGGGGTCCCCTCACACATATTATTCCCTCTTTAGTGGATGTTTTCACAAAAAAGTGAAATTTTCAAAAATCAAGAAAATTGGCTGAAAATGACTAAATATCAAGGACTCATTGGGTGAATCGATCTGGAACTGAAATCGGAATGCTCACTGACATTTCCTCTATCTGAAAGTCTGATAAACGTTGGAAAAATGACTAAGTCCAAAAAAAATTTTTTTAATACTTTTTTCAATTTTACCCCCGTGGGATATATATTCTACCCACACACATTTGGAACTCTCCTGGGGTCCCCTCACACATATTAATCCCTCATTTAGTGGATATTTTCACAAAAAAGTGAAATTTTCAAAAATCCAGAACATTGGCTGAAAACGACTAAATATCAAGGACTCATTGGGTGAATCGATCTGGAACTGAAATCGGAACGCTCACTGACATTTCCTCTATCTGAAAGTCTGATAAACGTTGGAAAAATGACTAAGTCCAAAAAAAATTTTTTTTAAACCTTTTTCAATTTTACCCCCGTGGGATATATATTCTACCCACACACATTTGGAACTCTCCTGGGGTACCCTCACACATATTATTCCCTCATTTAGTGGATATTTTCACAAAAAAGTGAAATTTTCAAAAATCCAGAAACTTGGCTGAAAACGACTAAATATCAAGGACTCATTGGGCGAATCGCTCTGGAACTGAAATCGGAACAATCACTGACATTTGCCCTATCTGAAAGTCTAATAGACGCAGGAAAATTGACTAAGTACAAAAAAAAAAAATTTTTAAACTTTTTTCAATTTTACCCCCGTGGGATATATATTCTACCCACACACATTTGGAACTCTCCTGGGTTCCCCTCACACATATTATTCCCTCATTTAGTGGATATTTTCACAAAAAAGTGAAATTTTCAAAAATCCAGAACATTGGCTGAAATTGACTAAATATCAAGGACTCATTGGGCGAATCGCTCTGGAACTGAAATCGGAACGCTCACTGACATTTGCCCTGTCTGAAAGTCTGATAGACGCCGGAAAATTGACTAAGTACAAAAAAAAATTTTTTTAAACTTTTTTCAATTTTACCCCCGTGTGATATATATTCTACTCACACACATTTGGATCTCTCCTGGGGTTCCCTCACACATATTATTCCCTCATTTAGTGGATATTTTCACAAAAAAGTAAAATTTTCAAAAATCCAGAACATTGGCTGAAATTGACTAAATATCAAGGACTCATTGGGCGAATCGATCTGGAACTGAAATCTGAACGCTCACTGACATTTCCTCTATCTGAAAGTCTGATAAACGTTGGAAAAATGACTAAGTCCAAAAAAAATTTTTTTTAAACTTTTTTCAATTTTACCCCTGTGGGATGTACATTCTACCCACACACATTTGGAACTCTCCTGGGGTACCCTCACACATATTATTCTCTCATTTAGTGGATATTTTCACAAAAAAGTGAAATTTTCAAAAATCCAGAACATTGGCTGAAATTGACTAAATATCAAGGACTCATTGGGCGAATCGCTCTGGAACTGAAATCGGAACGCTCACTGACATTTGCCCTGTCTGAAAGTCTGATAGACGCCGGAAAATTGACTAAGTACAAAAAAAAATTTTTTTAAACTTTTTTCAATTTTACCCACGTGGGATATATATTCTACCCACACGCATTTGGAAGTCTCCTGGTGTCCTCTCACACATATTGTTCCCTCATTTAGTGGATATTTTCACAAAAAAGTGAAATTTTCAAAAATCAAGAAAATTGGCTGAAAACGACTAAATATCAAGGACTCATTGGGCGAATCGATCTGGAACTGAAATCGGAGCGCTCACTGACATTTCCTCTATCTGAAAGTCTGATAAACGTTGGAAAAATGAATAAGTCTAAAAAAAAATGTTTTCAACTTTTTTCAATTTTACCCCCGTGGGATATATATTCTACCCACACACATTTGGAACTCTCCTGAGGTACCCTCACACATATTATTCCCTCATTTAGTGGATATTTTCACAAAAAAGTGAAATTTTCAAAAATCAAGAAAATTGGCTGAAAACGACTAAATATCAAGGACTCATTGGGCGAATCGATCTGGTACTGAAATCGGAACGCTCACTGACATTTCCTCTATCTGAAAGTCTGATAAACGTCGGAAAAATAAATAAGTCCAAAAAAAATTTTTTTCAACTTTTTTCAATTTTACCCCCGTGGGATATATATTCTACCCACACACATTTGGAATTCTCCTGGGGTCCCCTCACACATATTATTCCCTCATTTAGTGGATATTTTCACAAAAAAGTGAAATTTTCAAAAATCCAGAAACTTGGCTGAAAACGACTAAATATCAAGGACTCATTGGGCGAATCGCTCTGGAACTGAAATCGGAACAATCACTGACATTTGCCCTATCTGAAAGTCTAATAGACGCAGGAAAATTGACTAAGTACAAAAAAAAAAAATTTTTAAACTTTTTTCAATTTTACCCCCGTGGGATATATATTCTACCCACACACATTTGGAACTCTCCTGGGTTCCCCTCACACATATTATTCCCTCATTTAGTGGATATTTTCACAAAAAAATGAAATTTTCAAAAATCCAGAACATTGGCTGAAATTGACTAAATATCAAGGACTCATTGGGCGAATCGCTCTGGAACTGAAATCGGAACGCTCACTGACATTTGCCCTGTCTGAAAGTCTGATAGACGCCGGAAAATTGACTAAGTACAAAAAAAAATTTTTTTAAACTTTTTTCAATTTTACCCCCGTGTGATATATATTCTACTCACACACATTTGGATCTCTCCTGGGGTTCCCTCACACATATTATTCCCTCATTTAGTGGATATTTTCACAAAAAAGTAAAATTTTCAAAAATCCAGAACATTGGCTGAAATTGACTAAATATCAAGGACTCATTGGGCGAATCGATCTGGAACTGAAATCTGAACGCTCACTGACATTTCCTCTATCTGAAAGTCTGATAAACGTTGGAAAAATGACTAAGTCCAAAAAAAATTTTTTTTAAACTTTTTTCAATTTTACCCCTGTGGGATGTACATTCTACCCACAAACATTTGGAACTCTCCTGGGTTACCCTCACACATATTATTCTCTAATTTAGTGGATATTTTCACAAAAAAGTGAAATTTTCAAAAATCCAGTAAACTTGGCTGAAAACGACTAAATATCAAGGACTTATTGGGCGAATCGCTCTGGAACTGAAATCGGAACGCTCACTGACATTTGCCCTGTCTGAAAGTCTGATAGACGCCGGAAAATTGACTAAGTACAAAAAAAATTTTTTTTAAACTTTTTTCAATTTTACCCCTGTGTGATATATATTCTACCCACACACATTTGGAACTCTCCTGGGGTCCCCTGACACATATTATTCCCTCATTTAGTGGATATTTTCACAAAAAAGTGAAATTTTCAAAAATCCAGAAAATTGGCTGAAAACGACTAAATATCAAGGACTCATTGGGTGAATCGATCTGGAACTGAAATCGGAACGCTCGCTGACATTAACTCTATCTGAAAGTCTGATAAACGTCGGAAAAATGAATAAGTCCAAAAAAAATTTTTTTCAACTTTTTTCAATTTTACCCCCGTGGGATATATATTCTACCCACACACATTTGGAATTCTCCTGGGGTCCCCTCACACATATTATTCCCTCATTTAGTGGATATTTTCACAAAAAAGTGAAATTTTCAAAAATCCAGAACATTGGCTGAAATTGACTAAATATCAAGGACTCATTGGGCGAATCGCTCTGGAACTGAAATCGGAACGCTCACTGACATTTGCCCTGTCTGAAAGTCTGATAAACGCCGGAAAATTGACTAAGTACAAAAAAAAATTTTTTTAAACTTTTTTCAATTTTACCCACGTGGGATATATATTCTACCCACACGCATTTGGAAGTCTCCTGGTGTCCTCTCACACATATTGTTCCCTCATTTAGTGGATATTTTCACAAAAAAGTGAAATTTTCAAAAATCCAGTAAACTTGGCTGAAAACGACTAAATATCAAGGACTTATTGGGCGAATCGCTCTGGAACTGAAATCGGAACGCTCACTGACATTTGCCCTGTCTGAAAGTCTGATAAACGCCGGAAAATTGACTAAGTACAAAAAAAAATTTTTTTAAACTTTTTTCAATTTTACCCACGTGGGATATATATTCTACCCACACGCATTTGGAAGTCTCCTGGTGTCCTCTCACACATATTGTTCCCTCATTTAGTGGATATTTTCACAAAAAAGTGAAATTTTCAAAAATCAAGAAAATTGGCTGAAAACGACTAAATATCAAGGACTCATTGGGCGAATCGATCTGGAACTGAAATCGGAACGCTCACTGACATTTCCTCTATCTGAAAGTCTGATAAACGTTGGAAAAATGAATAAGTCTAAAAAAAAATGTTTTCAACTTTTTTCAATTTTACCCCCGTGGGATATATATTCTACCCACACACATTTGGAACTCTCTGGAGGTACCCTCACACATATTATTCCCTCATTTAGTGGATATTTTCACAAAAAAGTGAAATTTTCAAAAATCAAGAAAATTGGCTGAAAACGACTAAATATCAAGGACTCATTGGGCGAATCGATCTGGTACTGAAATCGGAACGCTCACTGACATTTCCTCTATCTGAAAGTCTGATAAACGTCGGAAAAATAAATAAGTCCAAAAAAAATTTTTTTCAACTTTTTTCAATTTTACCCCCGTGGGATATATATTCTACCCACACACATTTGGAATTCTCCTGGGGTCCCCTCACACATATTATTCCCTCATTTAGTGGATATTTTCACAAAAAAGTGAAATTTTCAAAAATCCAGAACATTGGCTGAAATTGACTAAATATCAAGGACTCATTGGGCGAATCGCTCTGGAACTGAAATCGGAACGCTCACTGACATTTGCCCTGTCTGAAAGTCTGATAGACGCCGGAAAATTGACTAAGTACAAAAAAAAATTTTTTTAAACTTTTTTCAATTTTACCCCCGTGGGATATATATTCTACCCACACGCATTTGGAAGTCTCCTGGTGTCCTCTCACACATATTGTTCCCTCATTTAGTGGATATTTTCACAAAAAAGTGAAATTTTCAAAAATCAAGAAAATTGGCTGAAAACGACTAAATATCAAGGACTCATTGGGCGAATCGATCTGGAACTGAAATCGGAACGCTCACTGACATTTCCTCTATCTGAAAGTCTGATAAACGTTGAAAAAATGAATAAGTCTAAAAAAAAATGTTTTCAACTTTTTTCAATTTTACCCCCGTGGGATATATATTCTACCCACACACATTTGGAACTCTCCTGAGGTACCCTCACACATATTATTCCCTCATTTAGTGGATATTTTCACAAAAAAGTGAAATTTTCAAAAATCAAGAAAATTGGCTGAAAACGACTAAATATCAAGGACTCATTGGGCGAATCGATCTGGTACTGAAATCGGAACGCTCACTGACATTTGCCCTATCTGAAAGTCTGATAGACGCCGGAAAATTGACTAAGTACAAAAAAAAATTTTTTTAAACTTTTTTCAATTTTACCCCCGTGTGATATATATTCTACTCACACACATTTGGATCTCTCCTGGAGTTCCCTCACACATATTATTCCGTCATTTAGTAGATATTTTCACAAAAAAGTAAAATTTTCAAAAATCCAGAACATTGGCTGAAATTGACTAAATATCAAGGACTCATTGGGCGAATCGATCTGGAACTGAAATCTGAACGCTCACTGACATTTCCTCTATCTGAAAGTCTGATAAACGGCGGAAAAATGAATAAGTCCAAAAAAAAAATTTTTCCAACTTTTTTCAATTTTACCCCCGTGGGATATATATTCTACCCACACACATTTGGAACTCTCCTGGGGTACCCTCACACATATTATTCCCTCATTTAGTGGATATTTTCACAAAAAAGTAAAATTTTCAAAAATCCAAAAACTTGGCTGAAAACGACTAAATATCAAGGACTCATTGGGTGAATCGATCTGGAACTGAAAACGGAACGCTCACTGACATTTCCTCTATCTGAAAGTCTGATAAACGGCGGAAAAATGACTAAGTCCAAAAAAAATTTTTTTTAAACCTTTTTCAATTTTACCCCCGTGGGATATATATTCTACCCACACACATTTGGAACTCTCCTGGGGTACCCTCACACATATTATTCCCTCATTTAGTGGATATTTTCACAAAAAAGTGAAATTTTCAAAAATCCAGAAACTTGGCTGAAATTGACTAAATATCAAGGACTCATTGGGTGAATCGCTCTGGAACTGAAATCGGAACGATCACTGACATTTGCCCTATCTGAAAGTCTGATAGACGCCGGAAAATTGACTAAGTACAAAAAAAAAATTTTTTAAACTTTTTTCAATTTTACCCCCGTGGGATATATATTCTACCCACACACATTTGGAACTCTCCTGGGGTCCCCTCACACATATTATTCCCTCATTTAGTGGATATTTTCACAAAAAAGTGAAATTTTCAAAAATCCAGAACATTGGCTGAAATTGACTAAATATCAAGGGCTCATTGGGCGAATCGATCTGGAACTGAAATCGGAATGCTCACTGACATTTCCTCTATCTGAAAGTCTGATAAATGTTGGAAAAATGACTAAGTCCAAAAAAAAATTTTTTTCACTTTTTTCAGTTTTACCCCCGTGTGATATATATTCTACCCACACACATTTGAATCTCTCCTGGTGTACCCTCACACATATGATTCCCTCATTTAGTGGATATTTTCACAAAAAAGTGAAATTTTCAAAAATCAAGAAACTTGGCTGAAAACGACTAAATATCAAGGACTCATAGGGTGAATCGCTCTGGAACTGAAATCGGAACGATCACTGACATTTGCCCTATCTGAAAGTCTGATAGACGCAGGAAAATTGACTAAGTACAAAAAAAAATTTTTTTAAACTTTTTTCAATTTTACCCCTGTGTGATATATATTCTACCCACACACATTTGGATCTCTCCTGGGGTACCCTCACACATATTATTCCCTCATTTAGTGGATATTTTCACAAAGAAGTGAAATTTTCAAAAATCCAGAACATTGGCTGAAATTGACTAAATATCAAGGACTCATTGGGCGAATCGCTTTGGAACTGAAATCGGAACGCTCACTGTCATTTCCTCTATCTGAAAGTCTGATAAACGTCGGAAAAATGAATAAGTCCAAAAAAAATTTTTTTCAACTTTTTTCAATTTTACCCCCTTGAGATATATATTCTACTCACACACATTTGGAACTCTCCTGGGGTACCCTCACACATATTATTCCCTCATTTAGTGGATATTTTCACAAAAAAGTGAAATTTTCAAAAATCAAGAAACTTGGCTGAAAACGACTAAATATCAAGGACTCATTGGGCGAATCGCTCTGGAACTGAAAGGGGAATGCTCACTGACATTTCCTCTATCTGAAAGTCTGATAAACGTCGGAAAAATGAATAAGTCCAAAAAAAAATTTTTTCAACTTTTTTCAATTTTACCCCCGTGGGATATATATTCTACCCACACACATTTGGAACTCTCCTGGGGTACCCTCACACATGTTATTCCCTCATTTAGTGGATATTTTCACAAAAAAGTGAAATTTTCAAAAATCCAGAAACTTGGCTGAAAACGACTAAATATCAAGGACTCATTGGGCGAATCGCTTTGGAACTGAAATCGGAACGCTCACTGACATTTCCCCTATCTGAAAGTCTGATAAACGGCGGAACAATGAATAAGTCCAAAAAAAAAATTTTTTCAACTTTTTTCAATTTTACCACCGTGGGATATATATTCTACCCACACACATTTGGAACTCTCCTGGGGTACCCTCACACATATTATTCCCTCATTTAGTGGATATTATCACAAAAAAGTGAAATTTTCAAAAATCCAGAAAATTGGCTGAAAAAGACTAAATATCAAGGACTCATTGGGTGAATCGATCTGGAACTGAAATAGGAACGCTCACTGACATTTCCTCTATCTGAAAGTCTGATAAACGTTGAAAAAATGAATAAGTCTAAAAAAAAATGTTTTCAACTTTTTTCAATTTTACCCCCGGGGGATATATATTCTACCCACACACATTTGGAACTCTCCTGAGGTACCCTCACACATATTATTCCCTCATTTAGTGGATATTTTCACAAAAAAGTGAAATTTTCAAAAATCAAGAAAATTGGCTGAAAACGACTAAATATCAAGGACTCATTGGGCGAATCGATCTGGTACTGAAATCGGAACGCTCACTGACATTTCCTCTATCTGAAAGTCTGATAAACGTCGGAAAAATAAATAAGTCCAAAAAAATTTTTTTTCAACTTTTTTCAATTTTACCCCCGTGGGATATATATTCTACCCACACACATTTGGAATTCTCCTGGGGTCCCCTCACACATATTATTCCCTCATTTAGTGGATAATTTCACAAAAAAGTGAAATTTTCAAAAATCCAGATAATTGGCTGAAAATGACTAAATATCAAGGACTCATTGGGCGAATCACTTTGGAACTGAAATCGGAACGCTCACTGACATTTTCCCTAACTGAAAGTCTGATAAACGGCGGAAAAATGAATAAGTCCAAAAAAAAAATTTTTCCAACTTTTTTCAATTTTACCCCCGTGGGATATATATTCTACCCACACACATTTGGAACTCTCCTGGGGTCCCCTCACACATATGATTCCCTCATTTAGTGGATATTTTCACAAAAAAGTGAAATTTTCAAAAATCAAGAAACTTGGCTGAAAACGACTAAATATCAAGGACTCATAGGGTGAAACGCTCTGGAACTGAAATCGGAACGATCACTGACATTTGCCCTATCTGAAAGTCTGATAGACGCAGGAAAATTGACTAAGTACAAAAAAAATTTTTTTTAAACTTTTTTCAATTTTACCCCTGTGTGATATATATTCTACCCACACACATTTGGATCTCTCCTGGGGTACCCTCACACATATTATTCCCTCATTTAGTGGATATTTTCACAAAAAAGTGAAATTTTCAAAAATCCAGAACATTGGCTGAAATTGACTAAATATCAAGGACTCATTGGGCGAATCGCTTTGGAACTGAAATCGGAACGCTCACTGTCATTTCCTCTATCTGAAAGTCTGATAAACGTCGGAAAAATGAATAAGTCCAAAAAAAATTGTTTTCAACTTTTTTCAATTTTACCCCCTTGAGATATATATTCTACTCACACACATTTGGAACTCTCCTGGGGTACCCTCACACATATTATTCCCTCATTTAGTGGATATTTTCACAAAAAAGTGAAATTTTCAAAAATCCAGAAACTTGGCTGAAAACGACTAAATATCAAGGACTCATTGGGCGAATCGCTCTGGAACTGAAATCGGAACAATCACTGACATTTGCCCTATCTGAAAGTCTGATAGACGCCGGAAAATTGACTAAGTCCAAAAAAAATTTTTTTTCAACTTTTTTCAATTTTACCCCCGTGTGATATATATTCTACCCACACACATTTGGATCTCTCCTGGGGTACCCTCACACATATTATTCCCTCATTTAGTGGATATTTTCACAAAAAAGTGAAATTTTAAAAAATCAAGAAAATTGGCTGAAAACGACTAAATATCAAGGACTCATTGGGTGAATCGATCTGGAACTGAAATCGGAACGCTCACTGACATTTCCTCTAACTGAAAGTCTGATAAACGTTGGAAAAATGACAGTCCAAAAAAAATTTTTTTTCAACCTTTTTTATTTTACCCCCGTGTGATATATATTCTACCCACACACATTTGAATCTCTCCTGGGGTACCCTCACACATATTATTCCCTCATTTAGTGGATATTTTCACAAAAAAGTGAAATTTTCAAAAATCCAGAAAATTGGCTGAAAAAGACTAAACATCAAGGACTCATTGGGTGATCGATCTGGAACTGAAATCGGAACGATCACTGACATTTGCCCTATCTGAAAGTCTGGTAGACGCCGGAAAATTGACTAAGTACAAAAGAAAAAATTTTTTAAAACTTTTTTCAATTTTACCCCCGTGGGATATATAATCTACCCACACACATTTGGAACTCTCCTGGGGTACCCTCACACATATTATTCCCTCATTTAGTGGATATTTTCACAAAAAAGTGAAATTTTCAAAAATCCAGAACATTGGCTGAAATTGACTAAATATCAAGGACTCATTGGGCGAATCGCTTTGGAACTGAAATCGGAATGCTCACTGACATTTCCTCTATCTGAAAGTCTGATAAACGTCAGAAAAATGAATAAGTCCAAAAAAAAATTTTTTTTCAACTTTTTTCAATTTTACCCCCATGGGATATATATTCTACCCACACACATCTGGAACTCTCCTGGGGTACCCTCACACATATTATTCCCTCATTCAGTGGCTATTATCACAAAAAAGTGAAATTTTCAAAAATCCAGAAAATTGGCTGAAAACGACTAAATATCAAGGACTCATTGGGTGAATCGATCTGGAACTGAAATCAGAACGCTCACTGACATTTCCTCTATCTGAAAGTCTGATAAACGTTGGAAAAATGACTAAGTCCAAAAAAAATTTTTTTTCAACCTTTTTCTATTTTACCCCCGTGTGATATATATTCTACCCACACACATTTGAATCTCTCCTGGGGTACCCTCACACATATTATTCCCTCATTTAGTGAATATTTTCACAAAAAAGTGAAATTTTCAAAAATCCAGAAAATTGGCTGAAAAAGACTAAACATCAAGGACTCATTGGGTGATCGATCTGGAACTGAAATCGGAACGATCACTGACATTTGCCCTATCTGAAAGTCTGGTAGACGCCGGAAAATTGACTAAGTACAAAAGAAAAAATTTTTTAAAACTTTTTTCAATTTTACCCCCGTGGGATATATAATCTACCCACACACATTTGGAACTCTCCTGGGGTACCCTCACACATATTATTCCCTCATTTAGTGGATATTTTCACAAAAAGTGAAATTTTCAAAAATCAAGAAACTTGGCTGAAAACGACTAAATATCAAGGACTCATTGGGCGAATCGCTCTGGAACTGAAATCGGAACGATCACTGACATTTGCCCTATCTGAAAGTCTGATAGGCGCCGGAAAATTGACTAAGTACAAAAAAAAAATTTTTAAACTTTTTTCAATTTTACCCCCGTGGGATATATATTCTACCCACACACATTTGGAACTCTCCTGGGGTCCCCTCACACATATTATTCCCTCATTTAGTGGATATTTTCACAAAAAAGTGAAATTTTCAAAAATCCAGAACATTGGCTGAAATTGACTAAATATCAAGGACTCATTGGGCGAATCGCTTTGGAACTGAAATCGGAACGCTCACTGACATTTCCTCTATCTGAAAGTCTGATGAACGTCAGAAAAATGAATAAGTCCAAAAAAAAATTTTTTTCAACTTTTTTCAATCTTACCCCCATGGGATATATATTCTACCTACACACATCTGGAACTCTCCTGGGGTACCCTCACACATATTATTCCCTCATTTAGTGGATATTATCACAAAAAAGTGAAATTTTCAAAAATCCAGAAAATTGGCTGAAAAAGACTAAATATCAAGGACTCATTGGATGAATCGATCTGGAACTGAAATCGGAACGCTCACTGACATTTCCTCTATCTGAAAGTCTGATAAACGTTGGAAAAATGACTAAGTCCAAAAAAAATTTTTTTTCAACCTTTTTCTATTTTACCCCCGTGTGATATATATTCTACCCACACACATTTGAATCTCTCCTGGGGTACCCTCACACATATTATTCCCTCAATTAGTGGATATTTTCACAAAAAAGTGAAATTTTCAAAAATCAAGAAAATTGGCTGAAAACGACTAAATATCAAGGACTCGTTGGGCGAATCGATCTGGAAGTGAAATCGGGATGCTCACTGACATTTCCTCCATCTGAAAGTCTGATAAACGTCGGAAAAATGAATAAGTCCAAAAAAAAATTTTTTAAACTTTTTTCAATTTTACCCCCGTGGGATATATATTCTACCCACACACATTTGGAACTCTCCTGGGGTACCCTCACACATATTATTCCCTCATTTAGTGGATATTTTCACAAAAAAGTGAAATTTTCATAAAACCAGAAAATTTCCTGAAAAAGACTAAACATCAAGGACACATTGGGTGAATCGATCTGGAACTGAAATCGGAACGATCACTGACATTTGCCCTATCTGAAAGTCTGGTAGACGCCGGAAAATTGACTAAGTACAAAAAAAAATTGTTTTAAACTTTTTTCAATTTTACCCCCGTGGGATATATATTCTACCCACACACATTTGGAACTCTCCTGGGGTACCCTCACACATATTATTCCGTCATTTAGTGGATATTTTCACAAAAAAGTGAAATTTTCAAAAATCCAGAAACTTGGCTGAAAACGACTAAATATCAAGGACTCATTGAGCGAATCGCTCTGGATCTGAAATCGGAACGATCACTGACATTTGCCCTATCTGAAAGTCTGATAGACGCCGGAAAATTGACTAGGTACAAAAAAAATTTTTTTGAAACTTTTTGCAATTTTACCCCCGTGGGATATATATTCTAACCACACACATTTGGAACTCTCCTGGGGTACCCTCACACATATTATTCCCTCATTTAGTGGATATTTTCACAAAAAAGTGAAATTTTCAAAAATCAAGAAAATTGGCTGAAAACGACTATATATCAAGGACTCATTGGGCGAGTCGATCTGGAACTGAAATCGGAACGCTCACTGACATTTCCTCTATCTGAAAGTCTGATAAACGTCGGAAAAATGAATAAGTCCAAAAAAAAATTTTTTCAACTTTTTTCAATTTTACCCCCGTGGGATATATATTCTACCCACACACATTTGGAACTCTCCTGGGGTACCCTCACACATATTATTCCCTCATTTAGTGGATATTTTCACAAAAAAGTGAAATTTTCAAAAATCAAGAAACTTGGCTGAAAACGACTAAATATCAAGGACTCATTGGGCGAATCGCTCTGGAACTGAAATCGGAACGATCACTGACATTTGCCCTATCTGAAAGTCTGATAAACGTCGGAAAAATGAATAAGTCCCAAAAAAATTTTTTTCAACTTTTTTCAATTTTACCCCCGTGGGATATATATTCTACCCACACACATTTGGATCTCTCCTGCGGTACCCTCATACATATTATTCCCTCATTTAGTGGATATTTTCACAAAAAAGTGAAATTTTCAAAAATCAAGAAAATTGGCTGAAAACGACTAAATATCAAGGACACGTTGGGCGAATCGATCTGGAAGTGAAATCGGGATGCTCACTGACATTTCCTCCATCTGAAAGTCTGATAAACGTCGGAAAAATGAATAAGTCCAAAAAAAAATTTTTTCAATTTTACCCCCGTGGGATATATATTTTACCCACACACATTTGGAACTCTCCTGGGGTACCCTCACACATATTATTCCCTCATTTAGTGGATATTTTCACAAAAAAGTGAAATTTTCAAAAATCCAGAAAATTGGCTGAAAATGACTAAATATCAAGGACTCATTGGGTGAATTGATCTGGAACTGAAATCGGAACGCTCACTGACATTTCCTCTATCTGAAAGTCTGATAAACGTTAGAAAAATGACTAAGTCCAAAAAAATTTATTTAAAACTTTTTTCAATTTTACCCCCGTGGGATATATATTCTACCTACACACATTTGGAACTCTCCTGGGGTACCCTCACACATATTATTCCCTCATTTAATGGATATTTTCACAAAAAAGTGAAATTTTCAAAAATCCAGAACATTGGCTGAAATTGACTAAATATCAAGGACTCATTCGGCGAATCGCTCTGGAACTGAAATTGGAACGCTCACTGACATTTGCCCTATCTGAAAGTCTGATAAACGCCGGAAAAATGACTAAGTCCAAAAAAAATTTTTTTTCAACTTTTTCAATTTTACCCCCGTGTGATATATATTCTACCCACACACATTTGGATCTCTCCTGGGGTACCCTCACACATATTATTCCCTCATTTAGTGGATATTTTCACAAAAAAGTGAAATTTTCAAAAATCCAGAAAATTGGCTGAAAAAGACTAAACATCAAGGTCTCATTGGGTGAATCAATCTGGAACTGAAATCGGAACGATCACTGACATTTGCCCTATCTGAAAGTCTGGTAGACGCCGAAAAATTGACTAAGTACAAAAAAAATTTTTTAAACTTTTTTCAATTTTACCCCCGTGGGATATATATTCTACCCACACAATTTGGAACTCTCCTGGGGTCCCCTCACACATATTATTCCCTCATTTAGTGGATATTTTCACAAAAAAGTGAAATTTTCAAAAATCCAGAAACTTGGCTGAAAACGACTAAATATCAAGGACTCATTGGGTGAATTGATCTGGAACTGAAATCGGAACGCTCACTGACATTTCCTCTATCTGAAAGTCAGATAAATGCCGGAAAAATGACTAAGTCCAAAAAAAAAATTTTTTTAATTTTTTTCAATTTTACCCCCGTGGGATATATATTCTACCCACATACATTTGGAACTCTCCTGGGGTACCCTCACACATATTATTCCCTCATTTAGTGGATATTTTCACAAAAAAGTGAAATTTTCAAAAATCCAGAAAATTGGCTGAAAAATACTAAATATCAAGGACTGATTGGGCGAATCGCTCTGGAACTGAAATCGGAACGCTCACTGACATTTGCCCTATCTGAAAGTCTGATAAACGTCGGAAAAATGAATAAGTCCCAAAAAAATTTTTTTCAACTTTTTTCAATTTTACCCCCGTGGGATATATATTCTACCCACACACATTTGGATCTCTCCTGCGGTACCCTCATACATATTATTCCCTCATTTAGTGGATATTTTCACAAAAAAGTGAAATTTTCAAAAATCAAGAAAATTGGCTGAAAACGACTAAATATCAAGGACTCGTTGGGCGAATCGATCTGGAAGTGAAATCGGGATGCTCACTGACATTTCCTCCATCTGAAAGTCTGATAAACGTCGGAAAAATGAATAAGTCCAAAAAAAAATTTTTTCAATTTTACCCCCGTGGAATATATATTTTACCCACACACATTTGGAACTCTCCTGGGGTACCCTCACACATATTATTCCCTCATTTAGTGGATATTTTCACAAAAAAGTGAAATTTTCAAAAATCCAGAAAATTGGCTGAAAATGACTAACTATCAAGGACTCATTGGGTGAATTGATCTGGAACTGAAATTGGAACGCTCACTGACATTTCCCCTATGTGAAAGTCTGATAAACGTTGGAAAAATGACTAAGTCCAAAAAAAAAAATTTTTAAACTTTTTTCAATTTTACCCCCGTGGGATATATATTTTACCCACACACATTTGGAACTCTCCTGGGGTACCCTCACACATATTATTCCCTCATTTAGTGGATATTTTCACAAAAAAGTGAAATTTTCAAAAATCCAGAAAATTGGCTGAAAATGACTAAATATCAAGGACTCATTGGGTGAATTGATCTGGAACTGAAATCGGAACGCTCACTGACATTTCCTCTATCTGAAAGTCTGATAAACGTTAGAAAAATGACTAAGTCCAAAAAAATTTATTTAAAACTTTTTTCAATTTTACCCCCGTGGGATATATATTCTACCTACACACATTTGGAACTCTCCTGGGGTACCCTCACACATATTATTCCCTCATTTAATGGATATTTTCACAAAAAAGTGAAATTTTCAAAAATCAAGTAAATTGGCTGAAAACGACTAAATATCAAGGACTCATTGGGCGAATCGATCTGGAACTGAAATCGGAACGCTCACTGACATTTCCTCTATCTGAAAGTCTGATAAACGTCGGAAAAATGAATAAGTCCAAAAAAAAATTTTTTCAACTTTTTTCAATTTTACCCCCGTGGGATATATATTCTACCCACACACATTTGGAACTCTCCTGGGGTACCCTCACACATATTATTCCCTCATTTAGTGGATATTTTCATAAAAAAGTGAAATTTTCAAAAATCCAGAAACTTGGCTGAAAATGACTAAATATCAAGGACTAATTGGGCGAATCGCTCTGGAACTGAAATCAGAACGATCACTGACATTTGCCCGATCTGAAAGTCTGATAGACGCCGGAAAATTGACTAGGTACAAAAAAAATTTTTTGGAAACTTTTTGCAATTTTACCCCCGTGGGATATATATTCTAACCACACACATTTGGAACTCTCCTGGGGTACCCTCACACATATTATTCCCTCATTTAGTGGATATTTTCACAAAAAAGTGAAATTTTCAAAAATCAAGAAAATTGGCTGAAAACGACTATATATCAAGGACTCATTGGGCGAGTCGATCTGGAACTGAAATCGGAACGCTCACTGACATTTCCTCTATCTGAAAGTCTGATAAACGTCGGAAAAATGAATAAGTCCAAAAAAAAATTTTTTCAACTTTTTTCAATTTTACCCCCGTGGGATATATATTCTACCCACACACATTTGGAACTCTCCTGGGGTACCCTCACACATATTATTCCCTCATTTAGTGGATATTTTCATAAAAAAGTGAAATTTTCAAAAATCCAGAAACTTGGCTGAAAATGACTAAATATCAAGGACTAATTGGGCGAATCGCTCTGGAACTGAAATCAGAACGATCACTGACATTTGCCCTATCTGAAAGTCTGATAGACGCCGGAAAATTGACTAAGTCCAAAAAAAATTTTTTTTAAACTTTTTTCAATTTTACCCCCGTGTGATATATATTCTACCCACACACATTTGGATCTCTCCTGGGGTACCCTCACACATATTATTCCCTCATTTAGTGGATATTTTCACAAAATAGTGAAATTTTCAAAAATACAGAAAATTGGCTGAAAATGACTAAATATCAAGGACTCATTGGGCGAATCGATCTGGAACTGAAATCGGAACGCTCACTGACATTTCCTCTATCTGAAAGTCTGATAAACGTCGGAAAAATGAAAAAGTCCAAAAAAAAATGTTTTCAACTTTTTTCAATTTTACCCCCGTGGGATATATATTCTACCCACACACATTTGGAACTCTCCTGGGGTACCCTCACACATATTATTCCCTCATTTAGTGGATATTTTCACAAAAAAGTGAAATTTTCAAAAATCCAGAACATTGGCTGAAATTGACTAAATATCAAGGACTCATTGGGCGAATCGCTCTGGAACTGAAATCGGAACGTTCACTGACATTTGCCCTACCTGAAAGTCTGATAAACGGCGGAAAAATGACTAAGTCCAAAAAAAAATTTTTTTCAACATTTTTCAATTTTACCCCCGTGTGATATATATTCTACCCACACACATTTGGATCTCTCCTGGGGTACCCTCACACATATTATTCCCTCATTTAGTGGATATTTTCACAAAAAAGTGAAATTTTCAAAAATCAAGAAAATTGGCTGAAAAAGACTAAACATCAAGGACTCATTGGGTGAATCGATCTGGAACTGAAATCGGAACGCTCACTGACATTTCCTCTATCTGAAAGTCTGATAAACGTCGGAAAAATGAATAAGTCCAAAAAAAAATGTTTTCAACTTTTTTCAATTTTACCCCCGTAGGATATATATTCTACCCACACACATTTGGAACTCTCCTGGGGTACCCTCACACATATTATTCCCTCATTTAGTGGATATTTTCACAAAAAAGTGAAATTTTCAAAAATCCAGAAAATTGGCTGAAAAAGACTAAACATCAAGGACTCATTGGGCGAATCGCTCTGGAACTGAAATCGGAACGCTCACTGACATTTCCCCTATCTGAAAGTCTGATAAACGCAAGAAAAATGACTAAGTCCAAAAAAAAAAATTTTTAAACTTTTTTCAATTTTACCCCCGTGGGATATATATTCTACCCACACACATTTGGAACTCTCCTGGGGTCCCCTCACACATATTATTCCCTCATTTAGTGGATATTTTCACAAAAAAGTGAAATTTTCAAAAATCAAGAAAATTGGCTGAAAACGACTATATATCAAGGACTCATTGGGCGAGTCGATCTGGAACTGAAATCGGAACGCTCACTGACATTTCCTCTATCTGAAAGTCTGATAAACGTCGGAAAAATGAATAAGTCCAAAAAAAAATTTTTTCAACTTTTTTCAATTTTACCCCCGTGGGATATATATTCTACCCACACACATTTGGAACTCTCCTGGGGTACCCTCACACATATTATTCCCTCATTTAGTGGATATTTTCACAAAAAAGTGAAATTTTCAAAAATCAAGAAACTTGGCTGAAAACGACTAAATATCAAGGACTCATTGGGCGAATCGCTCTGGAACTGAAATCGGAACGATCACTGACATTTGCCCTATCTGAAAGTCTGATAAACGTCGGAAAAATGAATAAGTCCCAAAAAAATTTTTTTCAACTTTTTTCAATTTTACCCCCGTGGGATATATATTCTACCCACACACATTTGGATCTCTCCTGCGGTACCCTCATACATATTATTCCCTCATTTAGTGGATATTTTCACAAAAAAGTGAAATTTTCAAAAATCAAGAAAATTGGCTGAAAACGACTAAATATCAAGGACACGTTGGGCGAATCGATCTGGAAGTGAAATCGGGATGCTCACTGACATTTCCTCCATCTGAAAGTCTGATAAACGTCGGAAAAATGAATAAGTCCAAAAAAAAATTTTTTCAATTTTACCCCCGTGGGATATATATTTTACCCACACACATTTGGAACTCTCCTGGGGTACCCTCACACATATTATTCCCTCATTTAGTGGATATTTTCACAAAAAAGTGAAATTTTCAAAAATCCAGAAAATTGGCTGAAAATGACTATCTATCAAGGACTCATTGGGTGAATTGATCTGGAACTGAAATTGGAACGCTCACTGACATTTCCCCTATGTGAAAGTCTGATAAACGTTGGAAAAATGACTAAGTCCAAAAAAAAAAATTTTTAAACTTTTTTCAATTTTACCCCCGTGGGATATATATTTTACCCACACACATTTGGAACTCTCCTGGGGTACCCTCACACATATTATTCCCTCATTTAGTGGATATTTTCACAAAAAAGTGAAATTTTCAAAAATCCAGAAAATTGGCTGAAAATGACTAAATATCAAGGACTCATTGGGTGAATTGATCTGGAACTGAAATCGGAACGCTCACTGACATTTCCTCTATCTGAAAGTCTGATAAACGTTAGAAAAATGACTAAGTCCAAAAAAATTTATTTAAAACTTTTTTCAATTTTACCCCCGTGGGATATATATTCTACCTACACACATTTGGAACTCTCCTGGGGTACCCTCACACATATTATTCCCTCATTTAATGGATATTTTCACAAAAAAGTGAAATTTTCAAAAATCCAGAACATTGGCTGAAATTGACTAAATATCAAGGACTCATTCGGCGAATCGCTCTGGAACTGAAATTGGAACGCTCACTGACATTTGCCCTATCTGAAAGTCTGATAAACGCCGGAAAAATGACTAAGTCCAAAAAAAATTTTTTTTCAACTTTTTCAATTTTACCCCCGTGTGATATATATTCTACCCACACACATTTGGATCTCTCCTGGGGTACCCTCACACATATTATTCCCTCATTTAGTGGATATTTTCACAAAAAAGTGAAATTTTCAAAAATCCAGAAAATTGGCTGAAAAAGACTAAACATCAAGGTCTCATTGGGTGAATCAATCTGGAACTGAAATCGGAACGATCACTGACATTTGCCCTATCTGAAAGTCTGGTAGACGCCGAAAAATTGACTAAGTACAAAAAAAATTTTTTAAACTTTTTTCAATTTTACCCCCGTGGGATATATATTCTACCCACACAATTTGGAACTCTCCTGGGGTCCCCTCACACATATTATTCCCTCATTTAGTGGATATTTTCACAAAAAAGTGAAATTTTCAAAAATCCAGAAACTTGGCTGAAAACGACTAAATATCAAGGACTCATTGGGTGAATTGATCTGGAACTGAAATCGGAACGCTCACTGACATTTCCTCTATCTGAAAGTCAGATAAATGCCGGAAAAATGACTAAGTCCAAAAAAAAAATTTTTTTAATTTTTTTCAATTTTACCCCCGTGGGATATATATTCTACCCACATACATTTGGAACTCTCCTGGGGTACCCTCACACATATTATTCCCTCATTTAGTGGATATTTTCACAAAAAAGTGAAATTTTCAAAAATCCAGAAAATTGGCTGAAAAATACTAAATATCAAGGACTGATTGGGCGAATCGCTCTGGAACTGAAATCGGAACGCTCACTGACATTTGCCCTATCTGAAAGTCTGATAAACGTCGGAAAAATGAATAAGTCCCAAAAAAATTTTTTTCAACTTTTTTCAATTTTACCCCCGTGGGATATATATTCTACCCACACACATTTGGATCTCTCCTGCGGTACCCTCATACATATTATTCCCTCATTTAGTGGATATTTTCACAAAAAAGTGAAATTTTCAAAAATCAAGAAAATTGGCTGAAAACGACTAAATATCAAGGACTCGTTGGGCGAATCGATCTGGAAGTGAAATCGGGATGCTCACTGACATTTCCTCCATCTGAAAGTCTGATAAACGTCGGAAAAATGAATAAGTCCAAAAAAAAATTTTTTCAATTTTACCCCCGTGGAATATATATTTTACCCACACACATTTGGAACTCTCCTGGGGTACCCTCACACATATTATTCCCTCATTTAGTGGATATTTTCACAAAAAAGTGAAATTTTCAAAAATCCAGAAAATTGGCTGAAAATGACTAACTATCAAGGACTCATTGGGTGAATTGATCTGGAACTGAAATTGGAACGCTCACTGACATTTCCCCTATGTGAAAGTCTGATAAACGTTGGAAAAATGACTAAGTCCAAAAAAAAAAATTTTTAAACTTTTTTCAATTTTACCCCCGTGGGATATATATTTTACCCACACACATTTGGAACTCTCCTGGGGTACCCTCACACATATTATTCCCTCATTTAGTGGATATTTTCACAAAAAAGTGAAATTTTCAAAAATCCAGAAAATTGGCTGAAAATGACTAAATATCAAGGACTCATTGGGTGAATTGATCTGGAACTGAAATCGGAACGCTCACTGACATTTCCTCTATCTGAAAGTCTGATAAACGTTAGAAAAATGACTAAGTCCAAAAAAATTTATTTAAAACTTTTTTCAATTTTACCCCCGTGGGATATATATTCTACCTACACACATTTGGAACTCTCCTGGGGTACCCTCACACATATTATTCCCTCATTTAATGGATATTTTCACAAAAAAGTGAAATTTTCAAAAATCAAGTAAATTGGCTGAAAACGACTAAATATCAAGGACTCATTGGGCGAATCGATCTGGAACTGAAATCGGAACGCTCACTGACATTTCCTCTATCTGAAAGTCTGATAAACGTCGGAAAAATGAATAAGTCCAAAAAAAAATTTTTTCAACTTTTTTCAATTTTACCCCCGTGGGATATATATTCTACCCACACACATTTGGAACTCTCCTGGGGTACCCTCACACATATTATTCCCTCATTTAGTGGATATTTTCATAAAAAAGTGAAATTTTCAAAAATCCAGAAACTTGGCTGAAAATGACTAAATATCAAGGACTAATTGGGCGAATCGCTCTGGAACTGAAATCAGAACGATCACTGACATTTGCCCGATCTGAAAGTCTGATAGACGCCGGAAAATTGACTAGGTACAAAAAAAATTTTTTGGAAACTTTTTGCAATTTTACCCCCGTGGGATATATATTCTAACCACACACATTTGGAACTCTCCTGGGGTACCCTCACACATATTATTCCCTCATTTAGTGGATATTTTCACAAAAAAGTGAAATTTTCAAAAATCAAGAAAATTGGCTGAAAACGACTATATATCAAGGACTCATTGGGCGAGTCGATCTGGAACTGAAATCGGAACGCTCACTGACATTTCCTCTATCTGAAAGTCTGATAAACGTCGGAAAAATGAATAAGTCCAAAAAAAAATTTTTTCAACTTTTTTCAATTTTACCCCCGTGGGATATATATTCTACCCACACACATTTGGAACTCTCCTGGGGTACCCTCACACATATTATTCCCTCATTTAGTGGATATTTTCATAAAAAAGTGAAATTTTCAAAAATCCAGAAACTTGGCTGAAAATGACTAAATATCAAGGACTAATTGGGCGAATCGCTCTGGAACTGAAATCAGAACGATCACTGACATTTGCCCTATCTGAAAGTCTGATAGACGCCGGAAAATTGACTAAGTCCAAAAAAAATTTTTTTTAAACTTTTTTCAATTTTACCCCCGTGTGATATATATTCTACCCACACACATTTGGATCTCTCCTGGGGTACCCTCACACATATTATTCCCTCATTTAGTGGATATTTTCACAAAATAGTGAAATTTTCAAAAATACAGAAAATTGGCTGAAAATGACTAAATATCAAGGACTCATTGGGCGAATCGATCTGGAACTGAAATCGGAACGCTCACTGACATTTCCTCTATCTGAAAGTCTGATAAACGTCGGAAAAATGAAAAAGTCCAAAAAAAAATGTTTTCAACTTTTTTCAATTTTACCCCCGTGGGATATATATTCTACCCACACACATTTGGAACTCTCCTGGGGTACCCTCACACATATTATTCCCTCATTTAGTGGATATTTTCACAAAAAAGTGAAATTTTCAAAAATCCAGAACATTGGCTGAAATTGACTAAATATCAAGGACTCATTGGGCGAATCGCTCTGGAACTGAAATCGGAACGTTCACTGACATTTGCCCTACCTGAAAGTCTGATAAACGGCGGAAAAATGACTAAGTCCAAAAAAAAATTTTTTTCAACATTTTTCAATTTTACCCCCGTGTGATATATATTCTACCCACACACATTTGGATCTCTCCTGGGGTACCCTCACACATATTATTCCCTCATTTAGTGGATATTTTCACAAAAAAGTGAAATTTTCAAAAATCAAGAAAATTGGCTGAAAAAGACTAAACATCAAGGACTCATTGGGTGAATCGATCTGGAACTGAAATCGGAACGCTCACTGACATTTCCTCTATCTGAAAGTCTGATAAACGTCGGAAAAATGAATAAGTCCAAAAAAAAATGTTTTCAACTTTTTTCAATTTTACCCCCGTAGGATATATATTCTACCCACACACATTTGGAACTCTCCTGGGGTACCCTCACACATATTATTCCCTCATTTAGTGGATATTTTCACAAAAAAGTGAAATTTTCAAAAATCCAGAAAATTGGCTGAAAAAGACTAAACATCAAGGACTCATTGGGCGAATCGCTCTGGAACTGAAATCGGAACGCTCACTGACATTTCCCCTATCTGAAAGTCTGATAAACGCAAGAAAAATGACTAAGTCCAAAAAAAAAAATTTTTAAACTTTTTTCAATTTTACCCCCGTGGGATATATATTCTACCCACACACATTTGGAACTCTCCTGGGGTCCCCTCACACATATTATTCCCTCATTTAGTGGATATTTTCACAAAAAAGTGAAATTTTCAAAAATCAAGAAAATTGGCTGAAAACGTCTAAATATCAAGGACTCATTGGGCGAATCGATGTGGAACTGAAATCAGAACGCTCACTGACATTTCCTCTATCTGAAAGTCTGATAAACATCGGAAAAATGAATAAGTCCAAAAAAAATTTTTTTAAACTTTTTTCAATTTTACCCCCGTGGGATATATGTTCTACCCACACACATTTGGAACTCTCCTGGGGTACCCTCACACATATTATTCCCTCACTTAGTGGATATTTTCACAAAAAGTGAAATTTTCAAAAATCCAGAAAATTGGCTGAAAAAGACTAAACATCAAGGACTCATTGGGTGAATCGATCTGGAACTGAAATCGGAACGCTCACTGACATTTCCTGTATCTGAAAGTCTGCTAAACGTCGGAAAAATGAAATAGTCCAAAAAAAATTTTTTTCAGCTTTTTTCAATTTTACCCCCGTGGGATATATATTCTACCCACACACATTTGGAACTCTCCTGGGGTCCCCTCACACATATTATTCCCTCATTTAGTGGATATTTTCACAAAAAAGTGAAATTTTCAAAAATCCAGAAAATTGGCTGAAAAAGACTAAACATCAAGGACTCATTGGGTGAATCGATCTGGAACTGAAATCGGAACGATCACTGACATTTGCCCTATCTGAAAGTCTGATAGACGCCGGAAAATTGACTGAGTACAAAAAAAAAATTTTTTTAACTTTTTTCAATTTTACCCCCGTGGGATAGATATTCTACCCACACACATTTGGAACTCTCCTGGGGTCCCCTCACACATATTATTCCCTCATTTAGTGGATATTTTCACAAAAAAGTGAAATTTTCAAAAATCCAGAAACTTGGCTGAAAACGACTAAATATCATGGACTCATTGGGCGAATCGCTCTGGAACTGAAATCGGAACGATCACTGACATTTGCCCTATCTGAAAGTCTGATAGACGCCGGAAAATTGACTAATTACAAAAAAAAAATTTTTTAAACTTTTTTCAGTTTTACCCCCGTGGGATATATATTATACCCACACACATTTGGAACTCTCCTGGGGTCCCCTCACACATATTAATCCCTCATTTAGTGGATATTTTCACAAAAAAGTGAAATTTTCAAAAATCCAGAACATTGGCTGAAAACGACTAAATATCAAGGACTCATTGGGTGAATCGATCTGGAACTGAAATCGGAACGCTCACTGACATTTCCTCTATCTGAAAGTCTGATAAACGTTGGAAAAATGACTAAGTCCAAAAAAAATTTTTTTTAAACCTTTTTCAATTTTACCCCCGTGGGATATATATTCTACCCACACACATTTGGAACTCTCCTGGGGTACCCTCACACATATTATTCCCTCATTTAGTGGATATTTTCACAAAAAAGTGAAATTTTCAAAAATCCAGAAACTTGGCTGAAAACGACTAAATATCAAGGACTCATTGGGCGAATCGCTCTGGAACTGAAATCGGAACAATCACTGACATTTGCCCTATCTGAAAGTCTAATAGACGCAGGAAAATTGACTAAGTACAAAAAAAATTTTTTTTAAACTTTTTTCAATTTTACCCCTGTGTGATATATATTCTACCCACACACATTTGGAACTCTCCTGGGGTCCCCTCACACATATTATTCCCTCATTTAGTGGATATTTTCACAAAAAAGTGAAATTTTCAAAAATCCAGAAAATTGGCTGAAAACGACTAAATATCAAGGACTCATTGGGTGAATCGATCTGGAACTGAAATCGGAACGCTCGCTGACATTAACTCTATCTGAAAGTCTGATAAACGTCGGAAAAATGAATAAGTCCAAAAAAAATTTTTTTCAACTTTTTTCAATTTTACCCCCGTGGGATATATATTCTACCCACACACATTTGGAATTCTCCTGGGGTCCCCTCACACATATTATTCCCTCATTTAGTGGATATTTTCACAAAAAAGTGAAATTTTCAAAAATCCAGAACATTGGCTGAAATTGACTAAATATCAAGGACTCATTGGGCGAATCGCTCTGGAACTGAAATCGGAACGCTCACTGACATTTGCCCTGTCTGAAAGTCTGATAGACGCCGGAAAATTGACTAAGTACAAAAAAAAATTTTTTTAAACTTTTTTCAATTTTACCCACGTGGGATATATATTCTACCCACACGCATTTGGAAGTCTCCTGGTGTCCTCTCACACATATTGTTCCCTCATTTAGTGGATATTTTCACAAAAAAGTGAAATTTCAAAAATCAAGAAAATTGGCTGAAAACGACTAAATATCAAGGACTCATTGGGCGAATCGATCTGGAACTGAAATCGGAACGCTCACTGACATTTCCTCTATCTGAAAGTCTGATAAACGTTGGAAAAATGAATAAGTCTAAAAAAAAATGTTTTCAACTTTTTTCAATTTTACCCCCGTGGGATATATATTCTACCCACACACATTTGGAACTCTCCTGAGGTACCCTCACACATATTATTCCCTCATTTAGTGGATATTTTCACAAAAAAGTGAAATTTTCAAAAATCAAGAAAATTGGCTGAAAACGACTAAATATCAAGGACTCATTGGGCGAATCGATCTGGTACTGAAATCGGAACGCTCACTGACATTTCCTCTATCTGAAAGTCTGATAAACGTTGGAAAAATAAATAAGTCCAAAAAAAATTTTTTTCAACTTTTTTCAATTTTACCCCCGTGGGATATATATTCTACCCACACACATTTGGAATTCTCCTGGGGTCCCCTCACACATATTATTCCCTCATTTAGTGGATATTTTCACAAAAAAGTGAAATTTTCAAAAATCCAGAAACTTGGCTGAAAACGACTAAATATCAAGGACTCATTGGGCGAATCGCTCTGGAACTGAAATCGGAACAATCACTGACATTTGCCCTATCTGAAAGTCTAATAGACGCAGGAAAATTGACTAAGTACAAAAAAAAAAAATTTTTAAACTTTTTTCAATTTTACCCCCGTGGGATATATATTCTACCCACACACATTTGGAACTCTCCTGGGTTCCCCTCACACATATTATTCCCTCATTTAGTGGATATTTTCACAAAAAAATGAAATTTTCAAAAATCCAGAACATTGGCTGAAATTGACTAAATATCAAGGACTCATTGGGCGAATCGCTCTGGAACTGAAATCGGAACGCTCACTGACATTTGCCCTGTCTGAAAGTCTGATAGACGCCGGAAAATTGACTAAGTACAAAAAAAAATTTTTTTAAACTTTTTTCAATTTTACCCCCGTGTGATATATATTCTACTCACACACATTTGGATCTCTCCTGGGGTTCCCTCACACATATTATTCCCTCATTTAGTGGATATTTTCACAAAAAAGTAAAATTTTCAAAAATCCAGAACATTGGCTGAAATTGACTAAATATCAAGGACTCATTGGGCGAATCGATCTGGAACTGAAATCTGAACGCTCACTGACATTTCCTCTATCTGAAAGTCTGATAAACGTTGGAAAAATGACTAAGTCCAAAAAAAATTTTTTTTAAACTTTTTTCAATTTTACCCCTGTGGGATGTACATTCTACCCACAAACATTTGGAACTCTCCTGGGTTACCCTCACACATATTATTCTCTCATTTAGTGGATATTTTCACAAAAAAGTGAAATTTTCAAAAATCCAGTAAACTTGGCTGAAAACGACTAAATATCAAGGACTTATTGGGCGAATCGCTCTGGAACTGAAATCGGAACGCTCACTGACATTTGCCCTGTCTGAAAGTCTGATAGACGCCGGAAAATTGACTAAGTACAAAAAAATTTTTTTTTAAACTTTTTTCAATTTTACCCCTGTGTGATATATATTCTACCCACACACATTTGGAACTCTCCTGGGGTCCCCTGACACATATTATTCCCTCATTTAGTGGATATTTTCACAAAAAAGTGAAATTTTCAAAAATCCAGAAAATTGGCTGAAAACGACTAAATATCAAGGACTCATTGGATGAATCGATCTGGAACTGAAATCGGAACGCTCGCTGACATTAACTCTATCTGAAAGTCTGATAAACGTCGGAAAAATGAATAAGTCCAAAAAAAATTTTTTTCAACTTTTTTCAATTTTACCCACGTGGGATATATATTCTACCCACACGCATTTGAAAGTCTCCTGGTGTCCTCTCACACATATTGTTCCCTCATTTAGTGGATATTTTCACAAAAAAGTGAAATTTTCAAAAATCAAGAAAATTGGCTGAAAACGACTAAATATCAAGGACTCATTGGGCGAATCGATCTGGAACTGAAATCGGAACGCTCACTGACATTTCCTCTATCTGAAAGTCTGATAAACGTTGGAAAAATGAATAAGTCTAAAAAAAAATGTTTTCAACTTTTTTCAATTTTACCCCCGTGGGATATATATTCTACCCACACACATTTGGAACTCTCTGGAGGTACCCTCACACATATTATTCCCTCATTTAGTGGATATTTTCACAAAAAAGTGAAATTTTCAAAAATCAAGAAAATTGGCTGAAAACGACTAAATATCAAGGACTCATTGGGCGAATCGATCTGGTACTGAAATCGGAACGCTCACTGACATTTGCCCTATCTGAAAGTCTGATAGACGCCAGAAAATTGACTGAGTACAAAAAAAATTTTTTTTAAACTTTTTTCAGTTTTACCCCCGTGGGATATATATTCTACCCACACACATTTGGAACTCTCCTGGGGTCCCATCACACATATTAATCCCTCATTTAGTGGATATTTTCACAAAAAAGTGAAATTTTCAAAAATCCAGAACATTGGCTGAAATTGACTAAATATCAAGGACTCATTGGGCGAATCGATCTGGAACTGAAATCTGAACGCTCACTGACATTTCCTCTATCTGAAAGTCTGATAAACGTTGGAAAAATGACTAAGTCCAAAAAAAATTTTTTTTAAACTTTTTTCAATTTTACCCCCGTGGGATGTACATTCTACCCACACACATTTGGAACTCTCCTGGGGTACCCTCACACATATTATTCTCTCATTTAGTGGATATTTTCACAAAAAAGTGAAATTTTCAAAAATCCAGAAACTTGGCTGAAAACGACTAAATATCAAGGACTTATTGGGCGAATCGCTCTGGAACTGAAATCGGAACGATCACTGACATTTGCCCTATCTGAAAGTCTGATAGATGCCGGAAAATTGACTAAGAACAAAAAAAATTTTTTTAAACTTTTTTCAATTTTACCCCCGTGGGATATATATTCTACCCACACACATTTGGAACTCTCCTGGGGTCCCCTCACACATATTATTCCCTCATTTAGTGGATATTTTCACAAAAAAGTGAAATTTTCAAAAATCCAGAATATTGGCTGAAAACGACTAAATATCAAGGACTCATTGGGTGAATCGATCTGGAACTGAAATCGGAACGCTCACTGACATTTCCTCTATCTGAAAGTCTGATAAACGTTGGAAAAATGACTAAGTCCAAAAAAAATTTTTTTTAAACCTTTTTCAATTTTACCCCCGTGGGATATATATTCTACCCACACACATTTGGAACTCTCCTGGGGTACCCTCACACATATTATTCCCTCATTTAGTGGATATTTTCACAAAAAAGTGAAATTTTCAAAAATCCAGAAACTTGGCTGAAAACGACTAAATATCAAGGACTCATTGGGCGAATCGCTCTGGAACTGAAATCGGAACGATCACTGACATTTGCCCTATCTGAAAGTCTAATAGACGCAGGAAAATTGACTAAGTACAAAAAAAAAAAAATTTTAAACTTTTTTCAATTTTACCCCCGTGGGATATATATTCTACCCACACACATTTGGAACTCTCCTGGGTTCCCCTCACACATATTATTCCCTCATTTAGTGGATATTTTCACAAAAAAGTGAAATTTTCAAAAATCCAGAACATTGGCTGAAATTGACTAAATATCAAGGACTCATTGGGCGAATCGCTCTGGAACTGAAATCGGAACGCTCACTGACATTTACCCTGTCTGAAAGTCTGATAGACGCCGGAAAATTGACTAAGTACAAAAAAAAATTTTTTTAAACTTTTTTCAATTTTACCCCCGTGTGATATATATTCTACTCACACACATTTGGATCTCTCCTGGGGTTCCCTCACACATATTATTCCGTCATTTAGTAGATATTTTCACAAAAAAGTAAAATTTTCAAAAATCCAGAACATTGGCTGAAATTGACTAAATATCAAGGACTCATTGGGCGAATCGATCTGGAACTGAAATCTGAACGCTCACTGACATTTCCTCTATCTGAAAGTCTGATAAACGTTGGAAAAATGACTAAGTCCAAAAAAAATTTTTTTTAAACTTTTTTCAATTTTACCCCTGTGGGATGTACATTCTACCCACACACATTTGGAACTCTCCTGGGGTACCCTCACACATATTATTCTCTCATTTAGTGGATATTTTCACAAAAAAGTGAAATTTTCAAAAATCCAGAAACTTGGCTGAAAACGACTAAATATCAAGGACTTATTGGGCGAATCGCTCTGGAACTGAAATCGGAACGATCACTGACATTTGCCCTATCTGAAAGTCTGATAGATGCCGGAAAATTGACTAAGAACAAAAAAAATTTTTTTAAACTTTTTTCAATTTTACCCCCGTGGGATATATATTCTACCCACACACATTTGGAACTCTCCTGGGGTCCCCTCACACATATTATTCCCTCATTTAGTGGATATTTTCACAAAAAAGTGAAATTTTCAAAAATCCAGAATATTGGCTGAAAACGACTAAATATCAAGGACTCATTGGGTGAATCGATCTGGAACTGAAATCGGAACGCTCACTGACATTTCCTCTATCTGAAAGTCTGATAAACGTTGGAAAAATGACTAAGTCCAAAAAAAATTTTTTTTAAACCTTTTTCAATTTTACCCCCGTGGGATATATATTCTACCCACACACATTTGGAACTCTCCTGGGGTACCCTCACACATATTATTCCCTTATTTAGTGGATATTTTCACAAAAAAGTGAAATTTTCAAAAATCCAGAAACTTGGCTGAAAACGACTAAATATCAAGGACTCATTGGGCGAATCGCTCTGGAACTGAAATCGGAACGATCACTGACATTTGCCCTATCTGAAAGTCTAATAGACGCAGGAAAATTGACTAAGTACAAAAAAAAAAAATTTTTAAACTTTTTTCAATTTTACCCCCGTGGGATATATATTCTACCCACACACATTTGGAACTCTCCTGGGTTCCCCTCACACATATTATTCCCTCATTTAGTGGATATTTTCACAAAAAAGTGAAATTTTCAAAAATCCAGAACATTGGCTGAAATTGACTAAATATCAAGGACTCATTGGGCGAATCGCTCTGGAACTGAAATCGGAACGCTCACTGACATTTACCCTGTCTGAAAGTCTGATAGACGCCGGAAAATTGACTAAGTACAAAAAAAAATTTTTTTAAACTTTTTTCAATTTTACCCCCGTGTGATATATATTCTACTCACACACATTTGGATCTCTCCTGGGGTTCCCTCACACATATTATTCCGTCATTTAGTAGATATTTTCACAAAAAAGTAAAATTTTCAAAAATCCAGAACATTGGCTGAAATTGACTAAATATCAAGGACTCATTGGGCGAATCGATCTGGAACTGAAATCTAAACGCTCACTGACATTTCCTCTATCTGAAAGTCTGATAAACGTTGGAAAAATGACTAAGTCCAAAAAAAATTTTTTTTAAACTTTTTTCAATTTTACCCCTGTGGGATGTACATTCTACCCACACACATTTGGAACTCTCCTGGGGTACCCTCACACATATTATTCTCTCATTTAGTGGATATTTTCACAAAAAAGTGAAATTTTCAAAAATCCAGTAAACTTGGCTGAAAATGACTAAATATCAAGGACTTATTGGGCGAATCGCTCTGGAACTGAAATCGGAACGCTCACTGACATTTGCCCTGTCTGAAAGTCTGATAGATGCCGGAAAATTGACTAAGTACAAAAAAAAATTTTTTTAAACTTTTTTCAATTTTACCCCTGTGTGATATATATTCTACCCACACACATTTGGAACTCTCCTGAGGTACCCTCACACATATTATTCCCTCATTTAGTGGATATTTTCACAAAAAAGTGAAATTTTCAAAAATCCAGAAAATTGGCTGAAAACGACTAAATATCAAGGACTCATTGGGTGAATCAATCTGGAACTGAAATCGGAACGCTCGCTGACATTAACTCAATCTGAAAGTCTGATAAACATCGGAAAAATGAATAAGTCAAAAAAAATTTTTTTTCAACTTTTTTCAATTTTACCCCCGTGGGATATATATTCTACCCACACACATTTGGAATTCTCCTGGGGTCCCCTCACACATATTATTCCCTCATTTAGTGGATATTTTCAGAAAAAAGTGAAATTTTCAAAAATCCAGAACATTGGCTGAAATTGACTAAATATCAAGGACTCATTGGGCGAATCGCTCTGGAACTGAAATCGGAACGCTCACTGACATTTGCCCTGTCTGAAAGTCTGATAGACGCCGGAAAATTGACTAAGTACAAAAAAAAATTTTTTTAAACTTTTTTCAATTTTACCCACGTGGGATATATATTCTACCCACACGCATTTGGAAGTCTCCTGGTGTCCTCTCACACATATTGTTCCCTCATTTAGTGGATATTTTCACAAAAAAGTGAAATTTTCAAAAATCAAGAAAATTGGCTGAAAACGACTAAATATCAAGGACTCATTGGGCGAATCGATCTGGAACTGAAATCGGAACGCTCACTGACATTTCCTCTATCTGAAAGTCTGATAAACGTTGGAAAAATGAATAAGTCTAAAAAAAAATGTTTTCAACTTTTTTCAATTTTACCCCCGGGGGATATATATTCTACCCACACACATTTGGAACTCTCCTGAGGTACCCTCACACATATTATTCCCTCATTTAGTGGATATTTTCACAAAAAAGTGAAATTTTCAAAAATCAAGAAAATTGGCTGAAAATGACTAAATATCAAGGACTCATTGGGCGAATCACTTTGGAACTGAAATCGGAATGCTCACTGACATTTTCCCTAACTGAAAGTCTGATAAACGGCGGAAAAATGAATAAGTCCAAAAAAAAAATGTTTCCAACTTTTTTCAATTTTACCCCCGTGGGATATATATTCTACCCACACACATTTGGAACTCTCCTGGGGTACCCTCACACATATTATTCCCTCATTTAGTGGATATTTTCACAAAAAAGTAAAATTTTCAAAAATCCAAAAACTTGGCTGAAAACGACTAAATATCAAGGACTCATTGGGTGAATCGATCTGGAACTGAAAACGGAACGCTCACTGACATTTCCTCTATCTGAAAGTCTGATAAACGGCGGAAAAATGACTAAGTCCAAAAAAAATTTTTTTTAAACCTTTTTCAACTTTACCCCCGTGGGATATATATTCTACCCACACACATTTGGAACTCTCCTGGGGTACCCTCACACATATTATTCCCTCATTTAGTGGATATTTTCACAAAAAAGTGAAATTTTCAAAAATCCAGAAACTTGGCTGAAATTGACTAAATATCAAGGAATCATTGGGCGAATCGCTCTGGAATTGAAATCGGAACGATCACTGACATTTGCCCTATCTGAAAGTCTGATAGACGCCGGAAAATTGACTAAGTACAAAAAAAAAATTTTTTAAACTTTTTTCAATTTTACCCCCGTGGGATATATATTCTACCCACACACATTTGGAACTCTCCTGGGGTCCCCTCACACATATTATTCCCTCATTTAGTGGATATTTTCACAAAAAAGTGAAATTTTCAAAAATCCAGAACATTGGCTGAAATTGACTAAATATCAAGGGCTCATTGGGCGAATCGATCTGGAACTGAAATCGGAATGCTCACTGACATTTCCTCTATCTGAAAGTCTGATAAATGTTGGAAAAATGACTAAGTCCAAAAAAAAATTTTTTTCACTTTTTTCAGTTTTACCCCCGTGTGATATATATTCTACCCACACACATTTGAATCTCTCCTGGTGTACCCTCACACATATGATTCCCTCATTTAGTGGATATTTTCACAAAAAAGTGAAATTTTCAAAAATCAAGAAACTTGGCTGAAAACGACTAAATATCAAGGACTCATAGGGTGAATCGATCTGGAACTGAAATCGGAACGCTCACTGACATTTCCTCTATCTGAAAGTCTGATAAACGTTGGAAAAATGAATAAGTCTAAAAAAAAATGTTTTCAACTTTTTTCAATTTTACCCCCGGGGGATATATATTCTACCCACACACATTTGGAACTCTCCTGAGGTACCCTCACACATATTATTCCCTCATTTAGTGGATATTTTCACAAAAAAGTGAAATTTTCAAAAATCAAGAAAATTGGCTGAAAATGACTAAATATCAAGGACTCATTGGGCGAATCACTTTGGAACTGAAATCGGAATGCTCACTGACATTTTCCCTAACTGAAAGTCTGATAAACGGCGGAAAAATGAATAAGTCCAAAAAAAAAATGTTTCCAACTTTTTTCAATTTTACCCCCGTGGGATATATATTCTACCCACACACATTTGGAACTCTCCTGGGGTACCCTCACACATATTATTCCCTCATTTAGTGGATATTTTCACAAAAAAGTAAAATTTTCAAAAATCCAAAAACTTGGCTGAAAACGACTAAATATCAAGGACTCATTGGGTGAATCGATCTGGAACTGAAAACGGAACGCTCACTGACATTTCCTCTATCTGAAAGTCTGATAAACGGCGGAAAAATGACTAAGTCCAAAAAAAATTTTTTTTAAACCTTTTTCAACTTTACCCCCGTGGGATATATATTCTACCCACACACATTTGGAACTCTCCTGGGGTACCCTCACACATATTATTCCCTCATTTAGTGGATATTTTCACAAAAAAGTGAAATTTTCAAAAATCCAGAAACTTGGCTGAAATTGACTAAATATCAAGGAATCATTGGGCGAATCGCTCTGGAATTGAAATCGGAACGATCACTGACATTTGCCCTATCTGAAAGTCTGATAGACGCCGGAAAATTGACTAAGTACAAAAAAAAAATTTTTTAAACTTTTTTCAATTTTACCCCCGTGGGATATATATTCTACCCACACACATTTGGAACTCTCCTGGGGTCCCCTCACACATATTATTCCCTCATTTAGTGGATATTTTCACAAAAAAGTGAAATTTTCAAAAATCCAGAACATTGGCTGAAATTGACTAAATATCAAGGGCTCATTGGGCGAATCGATCTGGAACTGAAATCGGAATGCTCACTGACATTTCCTCTATCTGAAAGTCTGATAAATGTTGGAAAAATGACTAAGTCCAAAAAAAAATTTTTTTCACTTTTTTCAGTTTTACCCCCGTGTGATATATATTCTACCCACACACATTTGAATCTCTCCTGGTGTACCCTCACACATATGATTCCCTCATTTAGTGGATATTTTCACAAAAAAGTGAAATTTTCAAAAATCAAGAAACTTGGCTGAAAACGACTAAATATCAAGGACTCATAGGGTGAATCGCTCTGGAACTGAAATCGGAACGATCACTGACATTTGCCCTATCTGAAAGTCTGATAGACGCAGGAAAATTGACTAAGTACAAAAAAAATTTTTTTTAAACTTTTTTCAATTTTACCCCTGTGTGATATATATTCTACCCACACACATTTGGATCTCTCCTGGGGTACCCTCACACATATTATTCCCTCATTTAGTGGATATTTTCACAAAAAAGTGAAATTTTCAAAAATCCAGAACATTGGCTGAAATTGACTAAATATCAAGGACTCATTGGGCGAATCGCTTTGGAACTGAAATCGGAACGCTCACTGTCATTTCCTCTATCTGAAAGTCTGATAAACGTCGGAAAAATGAATAAGTCCAAAAAAAATTTTTTTCAACTTTTTTCAATTTTACCCCCTTGAGATATATATTCTACTCACACACATTTGGAACTCTCCTGGGGTACCCTCACACATATTATTCCCTCATTTAGTGGATATTTTCACAAAAAAGTGAAATTTTCAAAAATCAAGAAACTTGGCTGAAAACGACTAAATATCAAGGACTCATTGGGCGAATCGCTCTGGAACTGAAAGGGGAATGCTCACTGACATTTCCTCTATCTGAAAGTCTGATAAACGTCGGAAAAATGAATAAGTCCAAAAAAAAATTTTTTCAACTTTTTTCAATTTTACCCCCGTGGGATATATATTCTACCCACACACATTTGGAACTCTCCTGGGGTACCCTCACACATGTTATTCCCTCATTTAGTGGATATTTTCACAAAAAAGTGAAATTTTCAAAAATCCAGAAACTTGGCTGAAAACGACTAAATATCAAGGACTCATTGGGCGAATCGCTTTGGAACTGAAATCGGAACGCTCACTGACATTTCCCCTATCTGAAAGTCTGATAAACGGCGGAACAATGAATAAGTCCAAAAAAAAAATTTTTTCAACTTTTTTCAATTTTACCACCGTGGGATATATATTCTACCCACACACATTTGGAACTCTCCTGGGGTACCCTCACACATATTATTCCCTCATTTAGTGGATATTATCACAAAAAAGTGAAATTTTCAAAAATCCAGAAAATTGGCTGAAAAAGACTAAATATCAAGGATTCATTGGGTGAATCGATCTGGAACTGAAATAGGAACGCTCACTGACATTTCCTCTATCTGAAAGTCTGATAAACGTTGAAAAAATGAATAAGTCTAAAAAAAAATGTTTTCAACTTTTTTCAATTTTACCCCCGGGGGATATATATTCTACCCACACACATTTGGAACTCTCCTGAGGTACCCTCACACATATTATTCCCTCATTTAGTGGATATTTTCACAAAAAAGTGAAATTTTCAAAAATCAAGAAAATTGGCTGAAAACGACTAAATATCAAGGACTCATTGGGCGAATCGATCTGGTACTGAAATCGGAACGCTCACTGACATTTCCTCTATCTGAAAGTCTGATAAACGTCGGAAAAATAAATAAGTCCAAAAAAAAATTTTTTCAACTTTTTTCAATTTTACCCCCGTGGGATATATATTCTACCCACACACATTTGGAATTCTCCTGGGGTCCCCTCACACATATTATTCCCTCATTTAGTGGATAATTTCACAAAAAAGTGAAATTTTCAAAAATCCAGAAAATTGGCTGAAAATGACTAAATATCAAGGACTCATTGGGCGAATCACTTTGGAACTGAAATCGGAACGCTCACTGACATTTTCCCTAACTGAAAGTCTGATAAACGGCGGAAAAATGAATAAGTCCAAAAAAAAAATTTTTCCAACTTTTTTCAATTTTACCCCCGTGGGATATATATTCTACCCACACACATTTGGAACTCTCCTGGGGTCCCCTCACACATATGATTCCCTCATTTAGTGGATATTTTCACAAAAAAGTGAAATTTTCAAAAATCAAGAAACTTGGCTGAAAACGACTAAATATCAAGGACTCATAGGGTGAATCGCTCTGGAACTGAAATCGGAACGATCACTGACATTTGCCCTATCTGAAAGTCTGATAGACGCAGGAAAATTGACTAAGTACAAAAAAAATTTTTTTTAAACTTTTTTCAATTTTACCCCTGTGTGATATATATTCTACCCACACACATTTGGATCTCTCCTGGGGTACCCTCACACATATTATTCCCTCATTTAGTGGATATTTTCACAAAAAAGTGAAATTTTCAAAAATCCAGAACATTGGCTGAAATTGACTAAATATCAAGGACTCATTGGGCGAATCGCTTTGGAACTGAAATCGGAACGCTCACTGTCATTTCCTCTATCTGAAAGTCTGATAAACGTCGGAAAAATGAATAAGTCCAAAAAAAATTTTTTTCAACTTTTTTCAATTTTACCCCCTTGAGATATATATTCTACTCACACACATTTGGAACTCTCCTGGGGTACCCTCACACATATTATTCCCTCATTTAGTGGATATTTTCACAAAAAAGTGAAATTTTCAAAAATCCAGAAACTTGGCTGAAAACGACTAAATATCAAGGACTCATTGGGCGAATCGCTCTGGAACTGAAATCGGAACAATCACTGACATTTGCCCTATCTGAAAGTCTGATAGACGCCGGAAAATTGACTAAGTCCAAAAAAAATTTTTTTTCAACTTTTTTCAATTTTACCCCCGTGTGATATATATTCTACCCACACACATTTGGATCTCTCCTGGGGTACCCTCACACATATTATTCCCTCATTTAGTGGATATTTTCACAAAAAAGTGAAATTTTCAAAAATCAAGAAAATTGGCTGAAAACGACTAAATATCAAGGACTCATTGGGCGAATCGCTCTGGAACTGAAAGGGGAATGCTCACTGACATTTCCTCTATCTGAAAGTCTGATAAACGTCGGAAAAATGAATAAGTCCAAAAAAAAATTTTTTCAACTTTTTTCAATTTTACCCCCGTGGGATATATATTCTACCCACACACATTTGGAACTCTCCTGGGGTACCCTCACACATATTATTCCCTCATTTAGTGGATATTTTCACAAAAAAGTGAAATTTTCAAAAATCCAGAAAATTGGCTGAAAAAGACTAAATATCAAGGACTCATTGGGTGAATCGATCTGGAACTGAAATCGGAACGCTCACTGACATTTCCTCTATCTGAAAGTCTGATAAACGTTGGAAAAATGACTAAGTCCAAAAAAAATTTTTTTTTAACCTTTTTCTATTTTACCCCCATGTGATATATATTCTACCCACACACATTTGAATCTCTCCTGGGGTACCCTCACACATATTATTCCCTCATTTAGTGGATATTTTCACAAAAAAGTGAAATTTTCAAAAATCAAGAAAATTGGCTGAAAACGACTAAATATCAAGGACTCGTTGGGCGAATCGATCTGGAAGTGAAATCGGGATGCTCACTGACATTTCCTCTATCTGAAAGTCTGATAAACGTCGGAAAAATGAATAAGTCCAAAAAAAATTTTTTTTCAACCTTTTTCTATTTTACCCCCGTGTGAGATATATTCTACCCACACACATTTGAATCTCTCCTGGGGTACCCTCACACATATTATTCCCTCATTTAGTGGATATTTTCACAAAAAAGTGAAATTTTCAAAAATCCAGAAAATTGTCTGAAAACGACTAAACATCAAGGACTCATTGGGTGAATCGATCTGGAACTGAAATCGGAACGATCACTGACATTTGCCCTATCTGAAAGTCTGGTAGACGCCGGAAAATTGACTAAGTACAAAAGAAAAAAATTTTTAAAACTTTTTTCAATTTTACCCCCGTGGGATATATATTCTACCCACACACATTTGGAACTCTCCTGGGGTACCCTCACACATATTATTCCCTCATTTAGTGGATATTTTCACAAAAAAGTGAAATTTTCAAAAATCAAGAAACTTGGCTGAAAACGACTAAATATCAAGGACTCATTGGGCGAATCGCTCTGGAACTGAAATCGGAACGATCACTGACATTTGCCCTATCTGAAAGTCTGATAGGCGCCGGAAAATTGACTAAGTACAAAAAAAAATTTTTTAAACTTTTTTCAATTTTACCCCCGTGGGATATATATTCTACCCACACACATTTGGAACTCTCCTGGGGTACCCTCACACATATTATTCCCTCATTTAGTGGATATTTTCACAAAAAAGTAAAATTTTCAAAAATCCAGAACATTGGCTGAAATTGACTAAATATCAAGGACTCATTGGGCGAATCGCTTTGGAACTGAAATCGGAACGCTCACTGACATTTCCTCTATCTGAAAGTCTGATAAACGTCAGAAAAATGAATAAGTCCAAAAAAAAATTTTTTTCAACTTTTTTCAATTTTACCCCCATGGGATATATATTCTACCCACACACATCTGGAACTCTCCTGGGGTACCCTCACACATATTATTCCCTCATTCAGTGGATATTATCACAAAAAAGTGAAATTTTCAAAAATCCAGAAAATTGGCTGAAAAAGACTAAATATCAAGGACTCATTGGGTGAATCGATCTGGAACTGAAATCAGAACGCTCACTGACATTTCCTCTATCTGAAAGTCTGATAAACGTTGGAAAAATGACTAAGTCCAAAAAAAATTTTTTTTCAACCTTTTTCTATTTTACTCCCGTGTGATATATATTCTACCCACACACATTTGAATCTCTCCTGGGGTACCCTCACACATATTATTCCCTCATTTAGTGGATATTTTCACAAAAAAGTGAAATTTTCAAAAATCAAGAAAATTGGCTGAAAACGACTAAATATCAAGGACTCGTTGGGCGAATCGATCTGGAAGTGAAATCGGGATGCTCACTGACATTTCCTCCATCTGAAAGTCTGATAAACGTCGGAAAAATGAATGTCCCAAAAAAATTTTTTTTCAACCTTTTTCTATTTTACCCCCGTGTGATATATATTCTACCCACACACATTTGAATCTCTCCTGGGGTACCCTCACACATATTATTCCCTCATTTAGTGGATATTTTCACAAAAAAGTGAAATTTTCAAAAATCCAGAAACTTGGCTGAAAACGACTAAATATCAAGGACTCATTGGGCGAATCGCTCTGGAACTGAAATCGGAACGATCACCTACATTTGCCCTATCTGAAAGTCTGATAGACGCCGGAAAATTTACTAAGTACAAAAAAAAAATTTTTTAACTTTTTTCAATTTTACCCCCGTGGGATATATATTCTACCCACACACATTTGGAACTCTCCTGGGGTCCCCTCACACATATTATTCCCTCATTTAGTGGATATTTTCACAAAAAAGTGAAATTTTCAAAAATACAGAACATTGGCTGAAATTGACTAAACATCAAGGACTCATTGGGTGAATCGATCTGGAACTGAAATCGGAACGATCACTGACATTTGCCCTATCTGAAAGTCTGGTAGACGCCGGAAAATTGACTAAGTACAAAAAAAAATTTTTTTAAACTTTTTTCAATTTTACCCCCGTGGGATATATATTCTACCCACACACATTTGGAACTCTCCTGGGGTACCCTCACACATATTATTCCCTCATTTAGTGGATATTTTCACAAAAAAGTGAAATTTTCAAAAATCCAGAAAATTGGCTGAAAACGACTAAATATCAAGGACTCATTGGGTGAATCGATCTGGAACTGAAATCGGAACGCTCACTGACATTTCCTCTAACTGAAAGTCTGATAAACGTTGGAAAAATGACAGTCCAAAAAAAATTTTTTTTCAACCTTTTTCTATTTTACCCCCGTGTGATATATATTCTACCCACACACATTTGAATCTCTCCTGGGGTACCCTCACACATATTATTCCCTCATTTAGTGGATATTTTCACAAAAAAGTGAAATTTTCAAAAATCCAGAAAATTGGCTGAAAAAGACTAAACATCAAGGACTCATTGGGTGAATCGATCTGGAACTGAAATCGGAACGATCACTGACATTTGCCCTATCTGAAAGTCTGGTAGACGCCGGAAAATTGACTAAGTACAAAAGAAAAAATTTTTTAAAACTTTTTTCAATTTTACCCCCGTGGGATATATATTCTACCCACACACATTTGGAACTCTCCTGGGGTACCCTCACACATATTATTCCCTCATTTAGTGGATATTTTCACAAAAAGTGAAATTTTCAAAAATCAAGAAACTTGGCTGAAAACGACTAAATATCAAGGACTCATTGGGCGAATCGCTCTGGAACTGAAATCGGAACGATCACTGACATTTGCCCTATCTGAAAGTCTGATAGGCGCCGGAAAATTGACTAAGTACAAAAAAAAATTTTTTAAACTTTTTTCAATTTTACCCCCGTGGGATATATATTCTACCCACACACATTTGGAACTCTCCTGGGGTCCCCTCACACATATTATTCCCTCATTTAGTGGATATTTTCACAAAAAAGTGAAATTTTCAAAAATCCAGAACATTGGCTGAAATTGACTAAATATCAAGGACTCATTGGGCGAATCGCTTTGGAACTGAAATCGGAACGCTCACTGACATTTCCTCTATCTGAAAGTCTGATGAACGTCAGAAAAATGAATAAGTCCAAAAAAATTTTTTTTCAACTTTTTTCAATTTTACCCCCATGGGATATATATTCTACCCACACACATTTGGAACTCTCCTGGGGTACCCTCACACATATTATTCCCTCATTTAGTGGATATTTTCACAAAAAAGTGAAATTTTCAAAAATCAAGAAAATTGGCTGAAAACGACTATATATCAAGGACTCATTGGGCGAGTCGATCTGGAACTGAAATCGGAACGCTCACTGACATTTCCTCTATCTGAAAGTCTGATAAACGTCGGAAAAATGAATAAGTCCAAAAAAAAATTTTTTCAACTTTTTTCAATTTTACCCCCGTGGGATATATATTCTACCCACACACATTTGGAACTCTCCTGGGGTACCCTCACACATATTATTCCCTCATTTAGTGGATATTTTCATAAAAAAGTGAAATTTTCAAAAATCCAGAAACTTGGCTGAAAATGACTAAATATCAAGGACTAATTGGGCGAATCGCTCTGGAACTGAAATCAGAACGATCACTGACATTTGCCCTATCTGAAAGTCTGATAGACGCCGGAAAATTGACTAGGTACAAAAAAAATTTTTTTGAAACTTTTTGCAATTTTACCCCCGTGGGATATATATTCTAACCACACACATTTGGAACTCTCCTGGGGTACCCTCACACATATTATTCCCTCATTTAGTGGATATTTTCACAAAAAAGTGAAATTTTCAAAAATCAAGAAAATTGGCTGAAAACGACTATATATCAAGGACTCATTGGGCGAGTCGATCTGGAACTGAAATCGGAACGCTCACTGACATTTCCTCTATCTGAAAGTCTGATAAACGTCGGAAAAATGAATAAGTCCAAAAAAAAATTTTTTCAACTTTTTTCAATTTTACCCCCGTGGGATATATATTCTACCCACACACATTTGGAACTCTCCTGGGGTCCCCTCACACATATTATTCCCTCATTTAGTGGATATTTTCATAAAAAAGTGAAATTTTCAAAAATCCAGAAACTTGGCTGAAAATGACTAAATATCAAGGACTAATTGGGCGAATCGCTCTGGAACTGAAATCAGAACGATCACTGACATTTGCCCTATCTGAAAGTCTGATAGACGCCGGAAAATTGACTAAGTCCAAAAAAAATTTTTTTTAAACTTTTTTCAATTTTACCCCCGTGTGATATATATTCTACCCACACACATTTGGATCTCTCCTGGGGTACCCTCACACATATTATTCCCTCATTTAGTGGATATTTTGACAAAAAAGTGAAATTTTCAAAAATCAAGAAAATTGGCTGAAAACGACTAAATATCAAGGACTCATTGGGCGAATCGATCTGGAACTGAAATGGGAATGCTCACTGACATTTCCTCTATCTGAAAGTCTGATAAACGTCGGAAAAATGAATAAGTCCAAAAAAAAATTTTTTCAACTTTTTTCAATTTTACCCCCGTGGGATATATATTCTACCCACACACATTTGGAACTCTCCTGGGGTACCCTCACACATATTATTCCCTCATTTAGTGGATATTATCACAAAAAAGTGAAATTTTCAAAAATCCAGAAACTTGGCTGAAAACGACTAAATATCAAGGACTCATTGGGTGAATCGCTTTGGAACTGAAATCGGAACGCTCACTGACATTTCCCCTATCTGAAAGTCTGATAAACGGCGGAAAAATGAATAAGTCCAAAAAAAAATTTTTTTCAACTTTTTTCAATTTTACCCCCGTGGGATATATATTCTACCCTCACACATTTGGAACTCTCCTGGGGTACCCTCACACATATTATTCCCTCATTTAGTGGATATTATCACAAAAAAGTGAAATTTTCAAAAATCCAGAAAATTGGCTGAAAAAGACTAAACATCAAGGACTCAATGGGTAAATCGATCTGGAACTGAAATCGGAACGATCACTGACATTTGCCCTATCTGAAAGTCTGGTAGACGCCGGAAAATTGACTAAGTACAAAAAAAAATTTTTTTCAACCTTTTTCTATTTTACCCCCGTGTGATATATATTCTACCCACACACATTTGAATCTCTCCTGGGGTACCCTCACACATATTATTCCCTCATTTAATGGATATTTTCACAAAAAAGTGAAATTTTCAAAAATCAAGAAAATTGGCTGAAAACGACTAAATATCAAGGACTCGTTGGGCGAATCGATCTGGAAGTGAAATCGGGATGCTCACTGACATTTCCTCCATCTGAAAGTCTGATAAACGTCGGAAAAATGAATAAGTCCAAAAAAAAATTTTTTAAACTTTTTTCAATTTTACCCCCGTGGGATATATATTCTACCCACACACATTTGGAACTCTCCTGGGGTACCCTCACACATATTATTCCCTCATTTAGTGGATATTTTCACAAAAAAGTGAAATTTTCAAAAATCAAGAAACTTGGCTGAAAACGACTAAATATCAAGGACTCATTGGGCGAATCGCTCTGGAACTGAAATCGGAACGATCACTGACATTTGCCCTATCTGAAAGTCTGATAAACGTCGGAAAAATGAATAAGTCCCAAAAAAATTTTTTTCAACTTTTTTCAATTTTACCCCCGTGGGATATATATTTTACCCACACACATTTGGAACTCTCCTGGGGTACCCTCACACATATTATTCCCTCATTTAGTGGATATTTTCACAAAAAAGTGAAATTTTCAAAAATCCAGAAAATTGGCTGAAAATGACTAACTATCAAGGACTCATTGGGTGAATTGATCTGGAACTGAAATTGGAACGCTCACTGACATTTCCCCTATGTGAAAGTCTGATAAACGTTGGAAAAATGACTAAGTCCAAAAAAAAAAATTTTTAAACTTTTTTCAATTTTACCCCCGTGGGATATATATTTTACCCACACACATTTGGAACTCTCCTGGGGTACCCTCACACATATTATTCCCTCATTTAATGGATATTTTCACAAAAAAGTGAAATTTTCAAAAATCCAGAACATTGGCTGAAATTGACTAAATATCAAGGACTCATTCGGCAAATCGCTCTGGAACTGAAATTGGAACGCTCACTGACATTTGCCCTATCTGAAAGTCTGATAAACGCCGGAAAAATGACTAAGTCCAAAAAAAATTTTTTTTCAACTTTTTCAATTTTACCCCCGTGTGATATATATTCTACCCACACACATTTGGATCTCTCCTGGGGTACCCTCACACATATTATTCCCTCATTTAGTGGATATTTTCACAAAAAAGTGAAATTTTCAAAAATCAAGTAAATTGGCTGAAAACGACTAAATATCAAGGACTCATTGGGCGAATCGATCTGGAACTGAAATCGGAACGCTCACTGACATTTCCTCTATCTGAAAGTCAGATAAACGCCGGAAAAATGACTAAGTCCAAAAAAAAAAATTTTTCAATTTTTTTAAATTTTACCCCCGTGGGATATATATGTTCTACCCACATACATTTGGAACTCTCCTGGGGTACCCTCACACATATTATTCCCTCATTTAGTGGATATTTTCACAAAAAAGTGAAATTTTCAAAAATCCAGAAAATTGGCTGAAAAAGACTAAACATCAAGGACTCATTGGGTGAATCAATCTGGAACTGAAATCGGAACGATCACTGACATTTGCCCTATCTGAAAGTTTGGTAGACGCCGAAAAATTGACTAAGTACAAAAAAAATTTTTTAAACTTTTTTCAATTTTACCCCCGTGGGATATATATTCTACCCACACAATTTGGAACTCTCCTGGGGTCCCCTCACACATATTATTCCCTCATTTAGTGGATATTTTCACAAAAAAGTGAAATTTTCAAAAATCCAGAAACTTGGCTGAAAACGACTAAATATCAAGGACTCATTGGGTGAATTGATCTGGAACTGAAATCGGAACGCTCACTGACATTTCCTCTATCTGAAAGTCAGATAAATGCCGGAAAAATGACTAAGTCCAAAAAAAAAATTTTTCAATTTTTTTCAATTTTACCCCCGTGGGATATATATTCTACCCACATACAATTGGAACTCTCCTGGGGTACCCTCACACATATTATTCCCTCATTTAGTGGATATTTTCACAAAAAAGTGAAATTTTCAAAAATCCAGAAAATTGGCTGAAAAATACTAAATTTCAAGGACTGATTGGGCGAATCGCTCTGGAACTGAAATCGGAACGCTCACTGACATTTGCCCTATCTGAAAGTCTGATAAACGTCGGAAAAATGACTAAGTCCAAAAAAATTTTTTTTAAACTTTATTCAATTTTACCCCCGTGGGATATATATTCTACCCACACACATTTGGAACTCTCCTGGGGTACCCTCACACATATTATTCCCTCATTTAGTGGATATTTTCACAAAAAAGTGAAATTTTCAAAAATCCAGAAAATTGGCTGAAAAAGACTAAACATCAAGGACTCATTGGGTGAATCAATCTGGAACTGAAATCGGAACGATCACTGACATTTGCCCTATCTGAAAGTCTGGTAGACGCCGAAAAATTGACTAAGTACAAAAAAAAATTTTTTTAAACTTTTTTCAATTTTACCCCCGTGGGATATATATTCTACCCACACAATTTGGAACTCTCCTGGGTTTCCTCACACATATTATTCCCTCATTTAGTGGATATTTTCACAAAAAAGTGAAATTTTCAAAAATCCAGAAACTTGGCTGAAAACGACTAAATATCAAGGACTCATTGGGCGAATCGCTCTGGAACTGAAATCGGAACGCTCACTGACATTTCCTCTATCTGAAAGTCTGATAAACGTCGGAAAAATGAATAAGTCCAAAAAAAAATTTTTTCAACTTTTTTCAATTTTACCCCCGTGGGATATATATTCTACCCACACACATTTGGAACTCTCCTGGGGTCCCCTCACACATATTATTCCCTCATTTAGTGGATATTTTCATAAAAAAGTGAAATTTTCAAAAATCCAGAAACTTGGCTGAAAATGACTAAATATCAAGGACTAATTGGGCGAATCGCTCTGGAACTGAAATCAGAACGATCACTGACATTTGCCCTATCTGAAAGTCTGATAGACGCCGGAAAATTGACTAAGTCCAAAAAAAATTTTTTTTAAACTTTTTTAAATTTTACCCCCGTGGGATATATATTCTACCCACAGACATTTGGAACTCTCCTGGGGTACCCTCACACATATTATTCCCTCATTTAGTAGATATTTTCACAAAAAAGTGAAATTTTCAAAAATCCAGAAAATTGGCTGAAAATGACTAAATATCAAGGACTCATTGGGTGAATTGATCTGGAACTGAAATCGGAACGCTCACTGACATTTCCTCTATCTGAAAGTCTGATAAATGCCGGAAAAATGACTAAGTCCAAAAAAATTTTTTTTTAAACTTTTTTCAATTTTACCCCTGTGTGATATATATTCTACCCACACACATTTGGATCTCTCCTGGGGTACCCTCACACATATTATTCCCTCATTTAGTGGATATTTTCACAAAAAAGTGACATTTTCAAAAATCCAGAAAATTGGCTGAAAAATACTAAATTTCAAGGACTGATTGGGCGAATCGCTCTGGAACTGAAATCGGAACGCTCACTGACATTTGCCCTATCTGAAAGTCTGATAAACGTCGGAAAAATGACTAAGTCCAAAAAAATTTTTTTTTAAACTTTATTCAATTTTACCCCCGTGGGATATATATTCTACCCACACACATTTGGAACTCTCCTGGGGTACCCTCACACATATTATTCCCTCATTTAGTGGATATTTTCACAAAAAAGTGAAATTTTCAAAAATCCAGAAAATTGGCTGAAAAAGACTAAACATCAAGGACTCATTGGGTGAATCAATCTGGAACTGAAATCGGAACGCTCACTGACATTTCCCCTATCTGAAAGTCTGATAAACGGCGGAAAAATGAATAAGTCCAAAAAAAAAATTTTTTCAACTTTTTTAAATTTTACCCCCGTGGGATATATATTCTACCCACACACATTTGGAACTCTCCTGGGGTACCCTCACACATATTATTCCCTCATTTAGTGGATATTTTCACAAAAAAGTGAAATTTTCAAAAATCCAGAAACTTGGCTGAAAACGACTAAATATCAAGGACTCATTGGGCGAATCGCTCTGGAACTGAAATCGGAACGATCACTGACATTTCCCCTATCTGAAAGTCTGATAAACGGCGGAAAAATGAATAAGTCCAAAAAAAAATATTTTTAAACTTTTTTCAATTTTACCCCCGTGGGATATATATTCTACCCACACACATTTGGAACTCTCCTGGGGTACCCTCACACATATTATTCCCTCATTTAGTAGATATTTTCACAAAAAAGTGAAATTTTCAAAAATCAAGTAAATTGGCTGAAAACGACTAAATATCAAGGACTCATTGGGCGAATCGATCTGGAACTGAAATCGGAACGCTCACTGACATTTCCTCTATCTGAAAGTCCGATAAACGTCGGAAAAATGAATAAGTCCAAAAAAAATTTTTTTCAACTTTTTCAATTTTACCCCCGTGGGATATATATTCTACCCACACACATTTGGAACTCTCCTGGGGTACTCTCACACATATTATTCCCTCATTTAGTGGATATTTTCACAAAAAAGTGAAATTTTCAAAAATCCAGAAAATTGGCTGAAATTGACTAAATATCAAGGACTCATTGGGCGAATCGCTCTGGAACTGAAATCGGAACGCTCACTGACATTTGCCCTATCTGAAAGTCTGATAAACGACGGAAAAATGACTAAGTCCAAAAAAAATTTTTTTAAACTTTATTCAATTTTACCCCCGTGGGATATATATTCTACCCACACACATTTGGAACTCTCCTGGGGTACCCTCACACATATTATTCCCTCATTTAGTGGATATGTTCACAAAAAAAGTGAAATTTTCAAAAATCAAGAAAATTGGCTGAAAACGACTAAATATCAAGGACTCATTTGGGCGAATCGCTCTGGAACTGAAATCGGAACGCTCACTGACATTTCCCGTATCTGAAAGTCTGATAAACGTTGGAAAAATGACTAAGTCCAAAAAAAAAACCTTTTAAACTTTTTTCAATTTTACCCCCGTGTGATATATATTCTACCCACACACATTTGGATCTCTCCTGGGGTACCCTCACACATATAATTCCCTCATTTAGTGGATATTTTCACAAAAAAGTGAAATTTTCAAAAATCAAGAAAATTGGATAAAAACGACTAAATATCAAGGACTCATTGGGCGAATCGATCTGGAACTGAAATCGGGACACTCACTGACATTTCCTCTATCTGAAAGTCTGATAAACGGCGGAAAAATGAATAAGTCCAAAAAAAAAATTTTTTTAAACTTTTTTCAATTTTACCCCCGTGGGATATATATTCTACCCACACACATTTGGATCTCTCCTGGGGTACCCTCACACATATAATTCCCTCATTTAGTGGATATTTTCACAAAAAAGTGAAATTTTCAAAAATCAAGTAAATTGGCTGAAAACGACTAAATATCAAGGACTCATTGGGCGAATCGATCTGGAACTGAAATCGGAACGCTCACTGACATTTCCTCTATCTGAAAGTCAGATAAACGCCGGAAAAATGACTAAGTCCAAAAAAAAAATTTTTCAATTTTTTTCAATTTTACCCCCGTGGGATATATATTCTACCCACATACATTTGGAACTCTCCTGGGGTACCCTCACACATATTATTCCCTCATTTAGTGGATATTTTCACAAAAAAGTGAAATTTTCAAAAATCCAGAAAATTGGCTGAAAAATACTAAATTTCAAGGACTGATTGGGCGAATCGCTCTGGAACTGAAATCGGAACGCTCACTGACATTTGCCCTATCTGAAAGTCTGATAAACGTCGGAAAAATGACTAAGTCCAAAAAAATTTTTTTTAAACTTTATTCAATTTTACCCCCGTGGGATATATATTCTACCCACACACATTTGGAACTCTCCTGGGGTACCCTCACACATATTATTCCCTCATTTAGTGGATATTTTCACAAAAAAAAGTGAAATTTTCAAAAATCAAGAAAATTGTCTGAAAACGACTAAATATGAAGGACTCATTGGGAGAATCGCTCTGGAACTGAAATCGGAACGCTCACTGACATTTCCTCTATCTGAAAGTCCGATAAACGTCGGAAAAATGAATAAGTCCAAAAAAAATTTTTTTCAACTTTTTCAATTTTACCCCCGTGGGATATATATTCTACCCACACACATTTGGAACTCTCCTGGGGTACTCTCACACATATTATTCCCTCATTTAGTGGATATTTTCACAAAAAAGTGAAATTTTCAAAAATCCAGAAAATTGGCTGAAATTGACTAAATATCAAGGACTCATTGGGCGAATCGCTCTGGAACTGAAATCGGAACGCTCACTGACATTTGCCCTATCTGAAAGTCTGATAAACGCCGGAAAAATGACTAAGTCCAAAAAAAATTTTTTTAAACTTTATTCAATTTTACCCCCGTGGGATATATATTCTACCCACACACATTTGGAACTCTCCTGGGGTACCCTCACACATATTATTCCCTCATTTAGTGGATATGTTCACAAAAAAAGTGAAATTTTCAAAAATCAAGAAAATTGGCTGAAAACGACTAAATATCAAGGACTCATTTGGGCGAATCGCTCTGGAACTGAAATCGGAACGCTCACTGACATTTCCCGTATCTGAAAGTCTGATAAACGTTGGAAAAATGACTAAGTCCAAAAAAAAAAACTTTTAAACTTTTTTCAATTTTACCCCCGTGTGATATATATTCTACCCACACACATTTGGATCTCTCCTGGGGTACCCTCACACATATAATTCCCTCATTTAGTGGATATTTTCGCAAAAAAGTGAAATTTTCAAAAATCAAGAAAATTGGCTAAAAACGACTAAATATCAAGGACTCATTTGGGCGAATCGCTCTGGGACTGAAATCGGAACGCTCACTGACATTTCCCGTATCTGAAAGTCTGATAAACGTTGGAAAAATGACTAAGTCCAAAAAAAAAACCTTTTAAACTTTTTTCAATTTTACCCCCGTGTGATATATATTCTACCCACACACATTTGGATCTCTCCTGGGGTACCCTCACACATATAATTCCCTCATTTAGTGGATATTTTCACAAAAAAGTGAAATTTTCAAAAATCAAGAAAATTGGCTAAAAACGACTAAATATCAAGGACTCATTGGGCGAATCGATCTGGAACTGAAATCGGGACACTCACTGACATTTCCTCTATCTGAAAGTCTGATAAACGTCGGAAAAATTAATAAGTCAAAAAAAAAATTTTTTCAACTTTTTTCAATTTTACCCCCGTGGGATATATATTCTACCCACACACATTTGGAACTCTCCTGGGGTACCCTCACACATATTATTCCCTCATTTAGTGGATATTTTCACAAAAAAGTGAAATTTTCAAAAATCCAGAAAATTGGCTGAAAAAGACTAAACATCAAGGACTCATTGGGTGAATCAATCTGGAACTGAAATCGGAACGATCACTGACATTTGCCCTATCTGAAAGTCTGGTAGACGCCGAAAAATTGACTAAGTACAAAAAAAATTTTTTAAACTTTTTTCAATTTTACCCCCGTGGGATATATATTCTACCCACACAATTTGGAACTCTCCTGGGGTACCCTCACACATATTATTCCCTCATTTAGTGGATATTTTCACAAAAAAGTGAAATTTTCAAAAATCCAGAAAATTGGCTGAAAAATACTAAATATCAAGGACTCATTGGGAGAATCGCTCTGGAACTGAAATCGGAACGCTCACTGACATTTCCTCTATCTGAAAGTCCGATAAACGTCGGAAAAATAAATAAGTCCAAAAAAAATTTTTTTTCAACTTTTTTCAATTTTACCCCCGTGGGATATATATTCTACCCAAACACATTTGGATCTCTCCTGGGGTACCCTCACACATATTACTCCCTCATTTAGTGGATATTTTCACAAAAAAGTGAAATTTTCAAAAATCCAGAAAATTGGCTGAAAAAGACTAAACATCAAGGACTCATTGGGTGAATCAATCTGGAACTGAAATCGGAACGATCACTGACATTTGCCCTATCTGAAAGTCTGGTAGACGCCGAAAAATTGACTAAGTACAAAAAAAATTTTTTAAACTTTTTTCAATTTTACCCCTGTGGGATATATATTCTACCCACACAATTTGGAACTCTCCTGGGGTACCCTCACACATATTATTCCCTCATTTAGTGGATATTTTCACAAAAAAGTGAAATTTTCAAAAATCCAGAAAATTGGCTGAAAAATACTTAATATCAAGGACTCATTGGGCGAATCACTCTGGAACTGAAATCGGAACGCTCACTGACATTTCCCCTATCTGAAAGTCTGATAAATGGCGGAAAAATGAATAAGTCCAAAAAAAAAATTTTTTCAACTTTTTTAAATTTTACCCCCGTGGGATATATATTCTACCCACACACATTTGGAACTCTCCTGGGGTACCCTCACACATATTATTCCCTCATTTAGTGGATATTTTCACAAAAAAGTGAAATTTTCAAAAATCCAGAAACTTGGCTGAAAACGACTAAATATCAAGGACTCATTGGGCGAATCGCTCTGGAACTGAAATCGGAACGATCACTGACATTTCCCCTATCTGAAAGTCTGATAAACGGCGGAAAAATGAATAAGTCCAAAAAAAAATATTTTTAAACTTTTTTCAATTTTACCCCCGTGGGATATATATTCTACCCACACACATTTGGAACTCTCCTGGGGTACCCTCACACATATTATTCCCTCATTTAGTGGATATGTTCACAAAAAAAGTGAAATTTTCAAAAATCAAGAAAATTGGCTGAAAACGACTAAATATCAAGGACTCATTTGGGCGAATCGCTCTGGAACTGAAATCGGAACGCTCACTGACATTTCCCGTATCTGAAAGTCTGATAAACGTTGGAAAAATGACTAAGTCCAAAAAAAAAAACTTTTAAACTTTTTTCAATTTTACCCCCGTGTGATATATATTCTACCCACACACATTTGGATCTCTCCTGGGGTACCCTCACACATATAATTCCCTCATTTAGTGGATATTTTCGCAAAAAAGTGAAATTTTCAAAAATCAAGAAAATTGGCTAAAAACGACTAAATATCAAGGACTCATTTGGGCGAATCGCTCTGGGACTGAAATCGGAACGCTCACTGACATTTCCCGTATCTGAAAGTCTGATAAACGTTGGAAAAATGACTAAGTCCAAAAAAAAAACCTTTTAAACTTTTTTCAATTTTACCCCCGTGTGATATATATTCTACCCACACACATTTGGATCTCTCCTGGGGTACCCTCACACATATAATTCCCTCATTTAGTGGATATTTTCACAAAAAAGTGAAATTTTCAAAAATCAAGAAAATTGGCTAAAAACGACTAAATATCAAGGACTCATTGGGCGAATCGATCTGGAACTGAAATCGGGACACTCACTGACATTTCCTCTATCTGAAAGTCTGATAAACGTCGGAAAAATTAATAAGTCAAAAAAAAAATTTTTTCAACTTTTTTCAATTTTACCCCCGTGGGATATATATTCTACCCACACACATTTGGAACTCTCCTGGGGTACCCTCACACATATTATTCCCTCATTTAGTGGATATTTTCACAAAAAAGTGAAATTTTCAAAAATCCAGAAAATTGGCTGAAAAAGACTAAACATCAAGGACTCATTGGGTGAATCAATCTGGAACTGAAATCGGAACGATCACTGACATTTGCCCTATCTGAAAGTCTGGTAGACGCCGAAAAATTGACTAAGTACAAAAAAAATTTTTTAAACTTTTTTCAATTTTACCCCCGTGGGATATATATTCTACCCACACAATTTGGAACTCTCCTGGGGTACCCTCACACATATTATTCCCTCATTTAGTGGATATTTTCACAAAAAAGTGAAATTTTCAAAAATCCAGAAAATTGGCTGAAAAATACTAAATATCAAGGACTCATTGGGAGAATCGCTCTGGAACTGAAATCGGAACGCTCACTGACATTTCCTCTATCTGAAAGTCCGATAAACGTCGGAAAAATAAATAAGTCCAAAAAAAATTTTTTTTCAACTTTTTTCAATTTTACCCCCGTGGGATATATATTCTACCCAAACACATTTGGATCTCTCCTGGGGTACCCTCACACATATTACTCCCTCATTTAGTGGATATTTTCACAAAAAAGTGAAATTTTCAAAAATCCAGAAAATTGGCTGAAAAAGACTAAACATCAAGGACTCATTGGGTGAATCAATCTGGAACTGAAATCGGAACGATCACTGACATTTGCCCTATCTGAAAGTCTGGTAGACGCCGAAAAATTGACTAAGTACAAAAAAAATTTTTTAAACTTTTTTCAATTTTACCCCTGTGGGATATATATTCTACCCACACAATTTGGAACTCTCCTGGGGTACCCTCACACATATTATTCCCTCATTTAGTGGATATTTTCACAAAAAAGTGAAATTTTCAAAAATCCAGAAAATTGGCTGAAAAATACTTAATATCAAGGACTCATTGGGCGAATCACTCTGGAACTGAAATCGGAACGCTCACTGACATTTCCCCTATCTGAAAGTCTGATAAATGGCGGAAAAATGAATAAGTCCAAAAAAAAAATTTTTTCAACTTTTTTAAATTTTACCCCCGTGGGATATATATTCTACCCACACACATTTGGAACTCTCCTGGGGTACCCTCACACATATTATTCCCTCATTTAGTGGATATTTTCACAAAAAAGTGAAATTTTCAAAAATCCAGAAACTTGGCTGAAAACGACTAAATATCAAGGACTCATTGGGCGAATCGCTCTGGAACTGAAATCGGAACGATCACTGACATTTCCCCTATCTGAAAGTCTGATAAACGGCGGAAAAATGAATAAGTCCAAAAAAAAATATTTTTAAACTTTTTTCAATTTTACCCCCGTGGGATATATATTCTACCCACACACATTTGGAACTCTCCTGGGGTACCCTCACACATATTATTCCCTCATTTAGTAGATATTTTCACAAAAAAGTGAAATTTTCAAAAATCCAGAAAATTGGCTGAAAATGACTAAATATCAAGGACTCATTGGGTGAATTGATCTGGAACTGAAATCGGAACGCTCACTGACATTTCCTCTATCTGAAAGTCTGATAAATGCCGGAAAAATGACTAAGTCCAAAAAAATTTTTTTTTAAACTTTTTTCAATTTTACCCCTGTGTGATATATATTCTACCCACACACATTTGGATCTCTCCTGGGGTACCCTCACACATATTATTCCCTCATTTAGTGGATATTTTCACAAAAAAGTGAAATTTTCAAAAATCAAGTAAATTGGCTGAAAACGACTAAATATCAAGGACTCATTGGGCGAATCGATCTGGAACTGAAATCGGAACGCTCACTGACATTTCCTCTATCTGAAAGTCAGATAAACGCCGGAAAAATGACTAAGTCCAAAAAAAAAATTTTTCAATTTTTTTCAATTTTACCCCCGTGGGATATATATTCTACCCACATACATTTGGAACTCTCCTGGGGTACCCTCACACATATTATTCCCTCATTTAGTGGATATTTTCACAAAAAAGTGAAATTTTCAAAAATCCAGAAACTTGGCTGAAAATGACTAAATATCAAGGACTGATTGTGCGAATCGCTCTGGAACTGAAATCGGAATGCTCACTGTCATTTCCCCTATCTGAAAGTCTGATAAACGTCGGAAAAATGAATAAGTCCCAAAAAAAATTTTTTTCAACTTTTTCAATTTTACCCCCGTGGGATATATATTCTACCCACACACATTTGGAACTCTCCTGGGGTACCCTCACACATATTATTCCCTCATTTAGTGGATATTTTCACAAAAAAGTGAAATTTTCAAAAATCCAGAAAATTGGCTGAAAAAGACTAAACATCAAGGACTCATTGGGTGAATCAATCTGGAACTGAAATCGGAACGATCACTGACATTTGCCCTATCTGAAAGTCTGGTAGACGCCGAAAAATTGACTAAGTACAAAAAAAATTTTTTTTAAACTTTTTTCAATTTTACCCCCGTGGGATATATATTCTACCCACACAATTTGGAACTCTCCTGGGGTCCCCTCACACATATTATTCCCTCATTTAGTGGATATTTTCACAAAAAAGTGAAATTTTCAAAAATCCAGAACATTGGCTGAAATTGACTAAATATCAAGGACTCATTCGGCGAATCGCTCTGGAACTGAAATTGGAACGCTCACTGACATTTGCCCTATCTGAAAGTCTGATAAACGCCGGAAAAATGACTAAGTCCAAAAAAAATTTTTTTTCAACTTTTTCAATTTTACCCCGTGTGATATATATTCTACCCACACACATTTGGATCTCTCCTGGGGTACCCTCACACATATTATTCCCTCATTTAGTGGATATTTTCACAAAAAAGTGAAATTTTCAAAAATCAAGTAAATTGGCTGAAAACGACTAAATATCAAGGACTCATTGGGCGAATCGATCTGGAACTGAAATCGGAACGCTCACTGACATTTCCCCTATCTGAAAGTCTGATAAACGCCGGAAAAATGAATACGTCCAAAAAAAAAAAATGTTTCAATTTTTTTCAATTTTACCCCTGTGGGATATATATTCTACAGACACACATTTGGAACTCTCCTGGGGTACCCTCACACATATTATTCCCTCATTTAGTGGATATTTTCACAAAAAAGTGAAATTTTCAAAAATCCAGAAAATTGGCTGAAAATGACTAAATATCAAGGACTCATGGGGCGAATCGTTCTGGAACTGAAATCGGAACGCTCACTGACATTTCCCCTATCTGAAAGGCTGATAAACGTCGGAAAAATAAATAAGTCCAAAAAAAAAAATTTTTCAACTTTTTTCAATTTTACCCCCGTGGGATATATATTCTACCCACACACATTTGGAACACTCCTGGGGTACCCTCACACATATTATTCCCTCATTTAGTGGATATTTTCACAAAAAAGTGAAATTTTCAAAAATCCAGAAAATTGGCTGAAAACAACTTAATATCAAGTACTCATTGGGCGAATCGCTCTGGAACTGAAATCGGAACGCTCACTGACATTTGCCCTATCTGAAAGTCTGATAAACGCCGGAAAAATGACTAAGTCCAAAAAAAATTTTTTTAAACTTTTTTCAATTTTACCCCCGTGGGATATATATTCTACCCACACACATTTGGAACTCTCCTGGGGTACCCTCACACATATTATTCCCTCATTTAGTGGATATTTTCACAAAAAAGTGAAATTTTCAAAAATCCTGAAAATTGGCTGAAAATGACTAAATATCAAGGACTCATTGGGCGAATCGCTCTGGAACTGAAATCGGAACGCTCACTGACATTTCCCCTATCTGAAAGTCTGATAAATGTCAGAAAAATGAATAACTCTAAAAAAAATTTTTTTCAACATTTTTCACTTTTGCCCCCGTGGGATATATATTCTACCCACACACATTTGGAACTCTCCTGGGGTACCCTCACACATATTATTCCCTCCTTTAGTGGATATTTTCACAAAAAAGTGAAATTTTCAAAAATCCAGAAAATTGGCTGAAATTGACTAAATATAAAGGACTCATTGGGCGAATCGCTCTGGAACTGAAATCGGAACGCTCACTGACATTTCCTCTATCTGAAAGTCCGATAAACGTCGGAAAAATAAATAAGTCCAAAAAAAATTTTTTTTCAACTTTTTTCAATTTTACCCCCGTGGGATATATATTCTACCCACACACATTTGGAACTCTCCTGGGGTACCCTCACACATATTATTCCCTCATTTAGTGGATATTTTCACAAAAAAGTGACATTTTCAAAAATCCAGAAAATTGGCTGAAATTGACTAAATATCAAGGACTCATTGGGCGAATCGCTCTGGAACTGAAATCGAAACGCTCACTGACATTTGACTATCTGAACGTCTGATAAACGCCAGAAAAATGACTAAGTCCCAAAAAATTTTTTTTTAAAACTTTATTCAATTTTACCCAAGTGGGATATATATTCTACCCACACACATTTGGAACTCTCCTGGGGTACCCTCACACATATTATTCCCTCATTTAGTGGATATTTTCACAAAAAAGTGAAATTTTCAAAAATCAAAAAAATTGGCTGAAAACGTCTAAATATCAAGTACTCATTGGGCGAATCGCTCTGGAACTGAAATCGGAACGCTCACTGACATTTGTCCTATCTGAAAGTCTGATAAACGCCGGAAAAATGACTAAGTCCAAAAAATTTTTTTTTTTACTTTTTTCAATTTTACCCCTGTGGGATATATATTCTACCCACACACATTTGGAACTCTCCTGGGGTACCCTCACACATGTTATTCCCTCATTTAGTGGATATTTTCACAAAAAAGTGAAATTTTCAAAAATCCAGACAATTGGCTGAAATTGACTAAATATCAAGGACTCATTGGGCGAATCGCTCTGGAACTGAAATCGGAACGCTCACTGACATTTGCCCTATCTGAAAGTCTGATAAGCGCCGGAAAAATGACTAATTCCCAAAAAAATTTTTTTAAAACTTTTTTCAATTTTACCCCCGTGGGATATATATTCTACCCACACACATTTGGAACTCTCCTGGGGTACCCTCACACATATTATTCCCTCGTTTAGTGGATATTTTCACAAAAAAGTGAAATTTTCAAAAATCCAGAAAATTGGCTGAAAAAGACTAAATATCAAGGACTCATTGGGCGAATCGCTCTGGAACTGAAATCGGAATGCTCACTGACATTTCCCCTATCTGAAAGTCTGATAAACGTCGGAAAAATGAATAAGTCCAAAAAAAAAATTTTTTCAACTTTTTTCAATTTTACCCCCGTGGGATATATGTTCTACCCACACACATTTGGAACTCTCCTGGGGTACCCTCACACATATTATTCCCTCATTTAGTGGATATTTTCACAAAAAAGTGAAATTTTCAAAAATCCTGAAAATTGGCTGTAAATGACTAAATATCAAGGACTCATTGGGCGAATCGCTCTGGAACTGAAATCGGAATGCTCACTGACATTTCCCCTATCTGAAAGTCTGATAAATGTCAGAAAAATGAATAACTCTAAAAAAATTTTTTTTCAACATTTTTCACTTTTACCCCCGTGGGATATATATTCTACCCACACACATTTGGAACTCTCCTGGGGTACCCTCACACATATTATTCCCTCATTTAGTGGATATTTTCACAAAAAAGTGAAATTTTCAAAAATCCAGAAAATTGGCTGAAATTGACTAAATATAAAGGACTCATTGGGCGAATCGCTCTGGAACTGAAATCGGAACGCTCACTGACATTTCCCCTGTCTGAAAGTCTGATAAACGTCGGAAAAATGAATAAGTCCAAAAAAATTTTTTTTCAACTTTTTTCAATTTTACCCCCGTGGGATATATATTCTACCCACACACATTTGGAACTCTCCTGGGGTACCCTCACACATATTATTCCCTCATTTAGTGGATATTTTCACAAAAAAGTCAAATTTTCAAAAATCCAGAAAATCGGCTGAAAATAACTAAATATCAAGGACTCATTGGGCGAATCGCTCTGGAACTGAAATCGGAACGCTCACTGACATTTACTCTCTCTGAAAGTCTGATAAACGTCGGAAAAATGAAGAAGTCCAAAATAAATTCTTTTCAACTTTTTTCAATTTTACCCCCGTGGGATATATATTCTACCCACACACATTTCGAACTCTCCTGGGGTACCCTCACATATATTATTCCCTCATTTAGTGGATATTTTTACAAAAAAGTGAAATTTTCAAAAATCCCGAAAATTGGCTGAAATTGACTAAATATCAAGGACTCATTGGGCGAATCGCTCTGGAACTGAAATCGGAACGCTCACTGACATTTCCCCTATCTGAAAGTCTGATAAACGCCGAAAAAATGAATACGTCCAAAAAAAAAAAATGTTTCAATTTTTTTCAATTTTACCCCTGTGGGATATATATTCTACCCACACACATTTGGAACTCTCCTGGGGTACCCTCACACATATTATTCCCTCATTTAGTGGATATTTTCACAAAAAGTGAAATTTTCAAAAATCCAGAAAATTGGCTGAAAATGACTAAATATCAAGGACTCATTAGGCGAATCGCTCTGGAACTGAAATCGGAACAATCACTGACATTTCCCCTATCTGAAAGTCTGATAAACGTTGGAAAAATGACTAAGTCCAAAAAAAATATTTTTTAAACTTTTTTCAATTTTACCCCCGTGGGATATATATTCTACCCACACACATTTGGAACTCTCCTGGGGTACCCTCACACATATTACTCCCTCATTTAGTGGATATTTTCACAAAAAATGAAATTTTCAAAAATCCAGAAAATTGGCTGAAAATGACTAAATATGAAGGACTCATTGGGCGAATCGCTCTGGAACTGAAATCGGAACGCTCACTGACATTTCCCCTATCTGAAAGTCTGATAAAGGCCGGAAAAATGACTAAGTCCAAAAAAAAAAATGTTTCAATTTTTTTCAATTTTAACCCCGTGGGATATATATTCTACCCACACACATTTGGAACTCTCCTGGGGTACCCTCACACATATTATTCCCTCATTTAGTGGATATTTTCACAAAAAAGTGAAAGTTTCAAAAATCCAGAAAATTGGCTGAAAATGACTAAATATCAAGGACTCATTGGGCGAATCGTTCTGGAACTGAAATCGGAACGCTCACTGACATTTCCCCTATCTGAAAGTCTTATAAACGTTGGAAAAATGAATAAGTCCCAAAAAAAATTTTTTTAAACTTTTTTCAATTTTACCCCCGTGGTATATATATTCTACCCACACACATGTGGATCTCTTCTGGGGTACCCTCAAACATATTATTCCCTCATTTAGTGGATATTTTCACAAATAAGTGAAATTTTCAAAAATCCAGAAAATTGGCTGAAAATGACTAAATATCAAGGACTCAATGCGTGAACCGCTCTGGAACTGAAATCGGAACGCTCACTGACATTTCCCCTATCTGAAAGTCTGATAAACGCCGGAAAAATGACTAAGTTCAAAAAAAAAATTTTTTCAATTTTTTCAATTTTACCCCCGTGGGATATTTATTCTACCCACACACATTTGGAACTCTCCTGGGGTACCCTCACACATATTATTCCCTCATTTAGTGGATATTTTCACAAAAAAGTGAAATTTTCAAAAATCCAGAAAATTGGCTGAAAATGACTAAATATCAAGGACTCATTGGGCGAATCGTTCTGGAACTGAAATCGGAACGCTCACTGACATTTCCCCTATCTGAAAGTCTTATAAACGTTGGAAAAATGAATAAGTCAAAAAAAAAATTTTTTTAAACTTTTTTCAATTTTACCCCCGTGGGATATATATTCTACCCACACACATTTGGAACTCTCCTGGGGTACCCTCACACATATTATTCCCTCATTTAGTGGATATTTTCACAAAAAAGTGAAATTTTCAAAAATCCAGAAAATTGGCTGAAAATGACTAAATATCAAGGACTCATTGGGCGAATCGTTCTGGAACTGAAATCGGAACGCTCACTGACATTTCCCCTATCTGAAAGTCTTATAAACGTTGGAAAAATGAATAAGTCCAAAAAAAAATTTTTTTAAACTTTTTTCAATTTTACACCCGTGGGATATATATTCTACCCACACACATTTGGAACTCTCCTAGGGTACCCTCACACATATTATTCCCTCATTTAGTGGATATTTTCACAAAAAAGTGAAATTTTCAAAAATCCAGAAAATTGGCTGAAAATGACTAAATATCAAGGACTCATTGGGCGAATCGTTCTGGAACTGAAATCGGAACGCTCACTGACATTTCCCCTATCTGAAAGTCTTATAAACGTTGGAAAAATGAATAAGTCCAAAAAAAAATTTTTTTAAACTTTTTTCAATTTTACCCCCGTGGGATATATATTCTACCCACACACATTTGGAACTCTCCTGGGGTACCCTCACACATATTATTCCCTCATTTAGTGGATATTTTCACAAAAAAGTGAAATTTTCAAAAATCCAGAAAATTGGCTGAAAATGACTAAATATCAAGGACTCATTGGGTGAATCGCTCTGGAACTGAAATCGGAACGATCACTGTCATTTGCCTTTCTGAAAGTCTGATAAACGCCGGAAAAATGACTAAGTCCAAAAAAAAATTTTTTTAAACTTTTTTCAATTTTTACCCCCGTGGGATATATATTCTACCCACACACATTTGGAACTTTCCTGGGGTACCCTCACACATATTATTCCCTCATTTAGTGGATATTTTCACAAAAAAGTGAAATTTTCAAAAATCCAGAAAATTGGCTGAAAATGACTAAATATCAAGGACTCATTGGACGAATCGCTCTGGAACTGAAATCGGAATGCTCACTGACATTTCCCCTATCTGAAAGTCTGAAAAACGCCGGAAAAATGACTAAGTCCAAAAAAAAAAAATTTTTCAATTTCTTTCAATTTTACCCCCATGGTATATATATTCTACCCACACACATTTGGAACTCTTCTGGGGTACCCTCAAACATATTATTCCCTCATTTAGTGGATATTTTCACAAATAAGTGAAATTTTCAAAAATCCAGAAAATTGGCTGAAAATGACTAAATATCAAGGACTCGTTGGGCGAATCGCTCTGGAACTGAAATCGGAACGCTCACTGACATTTCCCCTATCTGAAAGTCTGATAAACGGCGGAAAAATGAATAAGTCCAAAAAAAAAATTTTTTATACTTTTTTCAATTTTACCCCCGTGGGATATATATTCTACCCACACACATTTGGTACTGTCCTGGGGTACCCTCACACATATTATTCCCTCATTTAGTGGATATTTTCGCAAAAACGTGAAATTTTCAAAAATCCAGAAAATTGGCTTAAAATGACTAAATATGAAGGACTCATTGGGCGAATCGTTCTGGAACTGAAATCGGAACGCTCACTGACCTTTCCCCTATCAGAAAGTCTTATAAACGTTGGAAAAATGAATAAGTCCAAAAAAAAAAATTTTTCAATTTTTTTCAATTTTACCCCCGTGGGATATATATTCTACCCACACACATTTCGAACTCTCCTGGGGTACCCTCACATATATTATTCCCTCATTTAGTGGATATTTTTACAAAAAAGTGAAATTTTCAAAAATCCCGAAAATTGGCTGAAATTGACTAAATATCAAGGACTCATTGGGCGAATCGCTCTGGAACTGAAATCGGAACGCTCACTGACATTTCCCCTATCTGAAAGTCTGATAAACGCCGGTAAAATGAATACGTCCAAAAAAAAAAAATGTTTCAATTTTTTTCAATTTTACCCCTGTGGGATATATATTCTACAGACACACATTTGGAACTCTCCTGGGGTACCCTCACACATATTATTCCCTCATTTAGTGGATATTTTCACAAAAAAGTGAAATTTTCAAAAATCCAGAAAATTGGCTGAAAATGACTAAATATCAAGGACTCATGGGGCGAATCATTCTGGAACTGAAATCGGAACGCTCACTGACATTTCCCCTATCTGAAAGTCTGATAAACGTCGGAAAAATGAATAAGTCCAAAAAAAAAAATTTTTCAACTTTTTTCAATTTTACCCCCGTGGGATATATATTCTACCCACACACATTTGGAACTCTCCTGGGGTACCCTCACACATATTTCTCCCTCATTTAGTGGATATTTTCACAAAAAAGTGAAATTTTCAAAAATCCAGAAAATTGGCTGAAAATGACTAAATATCAAGGACTCATTGGGCGAATCGCTCTGGAACTGAAATCGGAACGCTCACTGACATTTCCCCTATCTGAAAGTCTTATAAACGTTGGAAAAATGAATAAGTCCAAAAAAAATTTTTTTTTAACTTTTTTCAATTTTACCCCCGTGGGATATATATTCTACCCACACACATTTGGAACTCTCCTGGGGTACCCTCACACATATTATTCCCTCATTTAGTGGATATTTTCACAAAAAAGTGAAATTTTCAAAAATCCAGAAAATTGGCTGAAAATGACTAAATATCAAGGACTCATTGGGCGAATCGCTCTGGAAATGAAATTGGAACACTCACTGACATTTCCCTTATCTGAAAGTCTGATAAAACGTTGGAAAAATGACTAAGTCCAAAAAAAATTTTTTTTAAACTTTTTTCAATTTTACCCCCGTGGGATATATATTCTACCCACACACATTTGGAACTCTCCTGGGGTACCCTCACACATATTATTCCCTCATTTAGTGGATATTTTCACAAAAAGTGAAATTTTCAAAAATCCAGAAAATTGGCTGAAAATGACTAAATATCAAGGACTCATTAGGCGAATCGCTCTGGAACTGAAATCGGAACAATCACTGACATTTCCCCGATCTGAAAGTCTGATAAACGCCGGAAAAATGACTAAGTCCAAAAAAAAAAAATTTTCAATTTTTTCAATTTTACCCCCGTGGTATATATATTCTACCCACACACATTTGGAACTCTTCTGGGGTACCGTCAAACATATTATTCCCTCATTTAGTGGATATTTTCACAAATAAGTGAAATTTTCAAAAATCCAGAAAATTGGCTGAAAATGACTAAATATCAAGGACTCGTTGGGCGAATCGTTCTGGAACTGAAATCGGAACGCTCACTGACATTTCCCCTATCTGAAAGTCTGATAAACGTTGGAAAAATGACTAAGTCCAAAAAAAATATTTTTTAAACTTTTTTCAATTTTACCCCCGTGGGATATATATTCTACCCACACACATTTGGAACTCTCCTGGGGTACCCTCACACATATTACTCCCTCATTTAGTGGATATTTTCACAAAAAAGTGAAATTTTCAAAAATCCAGAAAATTGGCTGAAAATGACTAAATATCAAGGACTCATTGGGCGAATCGTTCTGGAACTGAAATCGGAACGCTCACTGACATTTCCCCTATCTGAAAGTCTTATAAACGTTGGAAAAATGAATAAGTCCAAAAAAAAATTTTTTTAAACTTTTTTCAATTTTACCCCCGTGGGATATATATTCTACCCACACACATTTGGAACTCTCCTGGGGTACCCTCACACATATTATTCCCTCATTTAGTGGATATTTTCACAAAAAAGTGAAATTTTCAAAAATCCAGAAAATTGGCTGAAAATGACTAAATATCAAGGACTCATTGGGCGAATCGCTCTGGAACTGAAATCGGAACGCTCACTGACATTTCCCCTATCTGAAAGTCTGATAAACGTTGGAAAAATGACTAAGTCCAAAAAAAATTTTTTTTAAACTTTTTTCAATTTTACCCCCGTGGGATATATATTCTACCCACACACATTTCGAACTCTCCTGGGGTACCCTCACATATATTATTCCCTCATTTAGTGGCTATTTTCACAAAAAAGTGAAATTTTCAAAAATCAAGAAAATTGGCTGAAAACGACTAAATATCAAGGACTCATTGGGTGAATCGCTCTGGAACTGAAATCGGAACGATCACTGTCATTTGCCTTTCTGAAAGTCTGATAAACGCCGGAAAAATGACTAAGTCCAAAAAAAAATTTTTTTAAACTTTTTTCAATTTTTACCCCCGTGGGATATATATTCTACCCACACACATTTGGAACTTTCCTGGGGTACCCTCACACATATTATTCCCTCATTTAGTGGATATTTTCACAAAAAAGTGAAATTTTCAAAAATCCAGAAAATTGGCTGAAAATGACTAAATATCAAGGACTCATTGGACGAATCGCTCTGGAACTGAAATCGGAATGCTCACTGACATTTCCCCTATCTGAAAGTCTGAAAAACGCCGGAAAAATGACTAAGTCCAAAAAAAAAAAATTTTTCAATTTCTTTCAATTTTACCCCCATGGTATATATATTCTACCCACACACATTTGGAACTCTTCTGGGGTACCCTCAAACATATTATTCCCTCATTTAGTGGATATTTTCACAAATAAGTGAAATTTTCAAAAATCCAGAAAATTGGCTGAAAATGACTAAATATCAAGGACTCGTTGGGCGAATCGCTCTGGAACTGAAATCGGAACGCTCACTGACATTTCCCCTATCTGAAAGTCTGATAAACGGCGGAAAAATGAATAAGTCCAAAAAAAAAATTTTTTATACTTTTTTCAATTTTACCCCCGTGGGATATATATTCTACCCACACACATTTCGAACTCTCCTGGGGTACCCTCACATATATTATTCCCTCATTTAGTGGATATTTTTACAAAAAAGTGAAATTTTCAAAACTCCAGAAAATTGGCTGAAAATGACTAAATATCAAGGACTCAATGCGTGAACCGCTCTGGAACTGAAATCGGAACGCTCACTGACATTTCCCCCATCTGAAAGTCTGATAAACGGCGGAAAAATGAATAAGTCCAAAAAAAAATTTTTTAAACTTTTTTCAATTTTACCCCCGTGGGATATATATTCTACCCACACACATTTGGAACTCTTCTGGGGTACCCTCACACATATTATTCCCTCATTTAGTGGATATTTTCACAAAAAGTAAAATTTTCAAAAATCCAGAAAATTGGCTGAAAATGACTAAATATCAAGGACTCATTGGGCGAATCGCTCTGGAACTGAAATCGGAATGCTCACTGACATTTCCCCTATCTGAAAGTCTGATAAACGTCGGAAAAATTAATAAGTCCAAAAAAAATTTTTTTTCAACTTTTTTCAATTTTACCCCCGTGGGATATATATTCTACCCACACACATTTGGAACTCTCCTGGGGTACCCTCACACATATTACTCCCTCATTTAGTGGATATTTTCACAAAAAAGTGAAATTTTCAAAAATCCAGAAACTTGGCTGAAAACGACTAAATATCAAGGACTCAATGGGCGAACCGCTCTGGAACTGAAATCGGAACGCTCACTGACATTTCCCCTATCTGAAAATCTGATAAACGGCGGAAAAATGAATAAGTCCAAAAGAAAAAATTTTTAAACTTTTTTCAATTTTACCCCCGTAGGATATATATTCTACCCACACACTTTTGGAACTCTCCTGGTGTACCCTCAAACATATTATTCCCTCATTTAGTGGATATTTTCACAAAAAAGTGAAATTTTCAAAAATGCAGAAAATTGGCTGAAAATGACTAAATATCAAGGACTCATTGGGCGAATCGTTCTGGAACTGAAATCTGAACGCTCACTGACATTTCCCCTATCTGAAAGTCTGAAAAACACCAGAAAAATGACTAAGTCCAAAAAAAAAAATTTTTCAATTTCTTTCAATTTTACCCCCATGGTATATATATTCTACCCACACACATTTGGAACTCTTCTGGGGTACCCTCAAACATATTATTCCCTCATTTAGTGGATATTTTCACATATAAGTGAAATTTTCAAAAATCCAGAAAATTGGCTGAAAATGACTAAATATCAAGGACTCGTTGGGCGAATCGCTCTGGAACTGAAATCGGAACGCTCACTGACATTTCCCCTATCTGAAAGTCTGATAAACGGCGGAAAAATGAATAAGTCCAAAAAAAAAATTTTTTATACTTTTTTCAATTTTACCCCCGTGGGATATATATTCTACCCACACACATTTGGTACTCTCCTGGGGTACCCTCACACATATTATTCCCTCATTTAGTGGATATTTTCGCAAAAACATGAAATTTTCAAAAATCCAGAAAATTGGCTTAAAATGACTAAATATGAAGGACTCATTGGGCGAATCGTTCTGGAACTGAAATCGGAACGCTCACTGACCTTTCCCCTATCAGAAAGTCTTATAAACGTTGGAAAAATGAATAAGTACAAAAAAAAAAATTTTTTTACTTTTTTCAATTTTACCCCCGTGGGATATATATTCTACCCACACACATTTGGAACTCTCCTGGGGTACCCTCACACATATTATTCCCTCATTTAGTGGATATTTTCACAAAAAAGTGAAATTTTCAAAAATCCAGAAAATTGGCTGAAAATGACTAAATATCAAGGACTCATTGGGCGAATCGCTCTGGAACTGAAATCGGAATGATCACTGACATTTCCCCTATCTGAAAGTCTGATAAACGTTGGAAAAATGACTAAGTCCAAAAAAAAAAATTTTTCAATTTTTTTCAATTTTACCCCCGTGGTATATATATTCTACCCACACACATGTGGAACTCTTCTGGGGTACCCTCAAACATATTATTCCCTCATTTAGTGGATATTTTCACAAATAAGTGAAATTTTCAAAAATCCAGAAAATTGGCTGAAAATGACTAAATATCAAGGACTCAATGCGCGAACCGCTCTGGAACTGAAATCGGAACGCTCACTGACATTTCCCCCATCTGAAAGTCTGATAAACGGCGGAAAAATGAATAAGTCCAAAAAAAAATTTTTTAAACTTTTTTCAATTTTACCCCCGTGGGATATATATTCTACCCACACACATTTGGAACTCTTCTGGGGTACCCTCACACATATTATTCCCTCATTTAGTGGATATTTTCACAAAAAGTAAAATTTTCAAAAATCCAGAAAATTGGCTGAAAATGACTAAATATCAAGGACTCATTGGGCGAATCGCTCTGGAACTGAAATCGGAATGCTCACTGACATTTCCCCTATCTGAAAGTCTGATAAACGTCGGAAAAATTAATAAGTCCAAAAAAAAATTTTTTTCAACTTTTTTCAATTTTACCCCCGTGGGATATATATTCTACCCACACACATTTGGAACTCTCCTGGGGTACCCTCACACATATTACTCCCTCATTTAGTGGATATTTTCACAAAAAAGTGAAATTTTCAAAAATCCAGAAACTTGGCTGAAAACGACTAAATATCAAGGACTCAATGGGCGAACCGCTCTGGAACTGAAATCGGAACGCTCACTGACATTTCCCCTATCTGAAAATCTGATAAACGGCGGAAAAATGAATAAGTCCAAAAGAAAAAATTTTTAAACTTTTTTCAATTTTACCCCCGTGGGATATATATTCTACCCACACACTTTTGGAACTCTCCTGGTGTACCCTCACACATATTATTCCCTCATTTAGTGGATATTTTCACAAAAAAGTGAAATTTTCAAAAATGCAGAAAATTGGCTGAAAATGACTAAATATCAAGGACTCATTGGGCGAATCGTTCTGGAACTGAAATCTGAACGCTCACTGACATTTCCCCTATCTGAAAGTCTGATAAACGTCGGAAAAATGAATAAGTCCCAAAAAAAATTTTTTTCAACTTTTTTCAATTTTACCCCCGTGGGATATATATTCTACCCACACACATTTGGAACTCTCCTGGGGTACCCTCACACATATTATTCCCTCATTTAGTGGATATTTTCACAAAAAAGTGAAATTTTCAAAAATCCAGAAACTTGGCTGAAAATGACTAAATATCAAGGACTCAATGGGCGAATCGCTCTGGAACTGAAATCGGAACGCTCACTGACATTTCCCCTATCTGAAAGTCTGATAAACGGCGGAAAAATGAATAAGTCCAAAAAAAAAATTTTTTAAACTTTTTTCAATTTTACCTCCGTGGGATATATATTCTACCCACACACTTTTGGAACTCTCCTGGTGTACCCTCACACATATTATTCCCTCATTTAGTGGATATTTTCACAAAAAAGTGAAATTTTCAAAAATCCAGAGAATTGGCTGAAAATGACTAAATATCAAGGACTCATTGGGCGAATCATTCTGGAACTGAAATCTGAACGCTCACTCACATTTCCCCTATCAGAAAGTCTGATAAACGTTGGAAAAATGACTAAGTCCAAAAAAATATTTTTTAAACTTTTTTCATTTTTACCCCCGTGGGATATATATTCTACCCACACACATTTGGAACTCTCCTGGGGTACCCTCACACATATTACTCCCTCATTTAGTGGATATTTTCACAAAAAAGTGAAATTTTCAAAAATCCAGAAACTTGGCTGAAAACGACTAAATATCAAGGACTCAATGGGCGAACCGCTCTGGAACTGAAATCGGAACGCTCACTGACATTTCCCCTATCTGAAAATCTGATAAACGGCGGAAAAATGAATAAGTCCAAAAGAAAAAATTTTTAAACTTTTTTCAATTTTACCCCCGTAGGATATATATTCTACCCACACACTTTTGGAACTCTCCTGGTGTACCCTCACACATATTATTCCCTCATTTAGTGGATATTTTCACAAAAAAGTGAAATTTTCAAAAATGCAGAAAATTGGCTGAAAATGACTAAATATCAAGGACTCATTGGGCGAATCGTTCTGGAACTGAAATCTGAACGCTCACTGACATTTCCCCTATCTGAAAGTCTGAAAAACACCAGAAAAATGACTAAGTCCAAAAAAAAAAAATTTTTCAATTTCTTTCAATTTTACCCCCATGGTATATATATTCTACCCACACACATTTGGAACTCTTCTGGGGTACGCTCAAACATATTATTCCCTCATTTAGTGGATATTTTCACATATAAGTGAAATTTTCAAAAATCCAGAAAATTGGCTGAAAATGACTAAATATCAAGGACTCGTTGGGCGAATCGCTCTGGAACTGAAATCGGAACGCTCACTGACATTTCCCCTATCTGAAAGTCTGATAAACGGCGGAAAAATGAATAAGTCCAAAAAAAAAATTTTTTATACTTTTTTCAATTTTACCCCCGTGGGATATATATTCTACCCACACACATTTGGTACTCTCCTGGGGTACCCTCACACATATTATTCCCTCATTTAGTGGATATTTTCGCAAAAACATGAAATTTTCAAAAATCCAGAAAATTGGCTTAAAATGACTAAATATGAAGGACTCATTGGGCGAATCGTTCTGGAACTGAAATCGGAACGCTCACTGACCTTTCCCCTATCAGAAAGTCTTATAAACGTTGGAAAAATGAATAAGTACAAAAAAAAAAATTTTTAAACTTTTTTCAATTTTACCCCCGTGGGATATATATTCTACCCACACACATTTGGAACTCTCCTGGGGTACCCTCACACATATTATTCCCTCATTTAGTGGATATTTTCACAAAAAAGTGAAATTTTCAAAAATCCAGAAAATTGGCTGAAAATGACTAAATATCAAGGACTCATTGGGCGAATCGCTCTGGAACTGAAATCGGAATGATCACTGACATTTCCCCTATCTGAAAGTCTGATAAACGTTGGAAAAATGACTAAGTCCAAAAAAAAAAATTTTTCAATTTTTTTCAATTTTACCCCCGTGGTATATATATTCTACCCACACACATGTGGAACTCTTCTGGGGTACCCTCAAACATATTATTCCCTCATTTAGTGGATATTTTCACAAATAAGTGAAATTTTCAAAAATCCAGAAAATTGGCTGAAAATGACTAAATATCAAGGACTCAATGCGCGAACCGCTCTGGAACTGAAATCGTAACGCTCACTGACATTTCCCCCATCTGAAAGTCTGATAAACGGCGGAAAAATGAATAAGTCCAAAAAAAAATTTTTTAAACTTTTTTCAATTTTACCCCCGTGGGATATATATTCTACCCACACACATTTGGAACTCTTCTGGGGTACCCTCACACATATTATTCCCTCATTTAGTGGATATTTTCACAAAAAGTAAAATTTTCAAAAATCCAGAAAATTGGCTGAAAATGACTAAATATCAAGGACTCATTGGGCGAATCGCTCTGGAACTGAAATCGGAATGCTCACTGACATTTCCCCTATCTGAAAGTCTGATAAACGTCGGAAAAATTAATAAGTCCAAAAAAAAATTTTTTTCAACTTTTTTCAATTTTACCCCCGTGGGATATATATTCTACCCACACACATTTGGAACTCTCCTGGGGTACCCTCACACATATTATTCCCTCATTTAGTGGATATTTTCACAAAAAAGTGAAATTTTCAAAAATGCAGAAAATTGGCTGAAAATGACTAAATATCAAGGACTCATTGGGCGAATCGTTCTGGAACTGAAATCTGAACGCTCACTGACATTTCCCCTATCTGAAAGTCTGATAAACGTCGGAAAAATGAATAAGTCCCAAAAAAAATTTTTTTCAACTTTTTTCAATTTTACCCCCGTGGGATATATATTCTACCCACACACATTTGGAACTCTCCTGGGGTACCCTCACACATATTATTCCCTCATTTAGTGGATATTTTCACAAAAAAGTGAAATTTTCAAAAATCCAGAAACTTGGCTGAAAATGACTAAATATCAAGGACTCAATGGGCGAATCGCTCTGGAACTGAAATCGGAACGCTCACTGACATTTCCCCTATCTGAAAGTCTGATAAACGGCGGAAAAATGAATAAGTCCAAAAAAAAAATTTTTTAAACTTTTTTCAATTTTACCTCCGTGGGATATATATTCTACCCACACACTTTTGGAACTCTCCTGGTGTACCCTCACACATATTATTCCCTCATTTAGTGGATATTTTCACAAAAAAGTGAAATTTTCAAAAATCCAGAGAATTGGCTGAAAATGACTAAATATCAAGGACTCATTGGGCGAATCATTCTGGAACTGAAATCTGAACGCTCACTCACATTTCCCCTATCAGAAAGTCTGATAAACGTTGGAAAAATGACTAAGTCCAAAAAAATATTTTTTAAACTTTTTTCATTTTTACCCCCGTGGGATATATATTCTACCCACACACATTTGGAACTCTCCTGGGGTACCCTCACACATATTACTCCCTCATTTAGTGGATATTTTCACAAAAAAGTGAAATTTTCAAAAATCCAGAAACTTGGCTGAAAACGACTAAATATCAAGGACTCAATGGGCGAACCGCTCTGGAACTGAAATCAGAATGCTCACTGACATTTCCCCTATCAGAAAGTCTGATAAACGCGGGTAAAATGACTAAGTCCAAAAAAAAAAAATGTTTCAATTTTTTTCAATTTTACCCCTGTGGGATATATATTCTACCCACACACATTTGGAACTCTCCTGGGGTACCCTCACACATATTATTCCCTCATTTAGTGGATATTTTCACAAAAAGTGAAATTTTCAAAAATCCAGAAAATTGGCTAAAAATGACTAAATATCAAGGACTCGTTGGGCGAATCGCTCTGGAACTGAAATCGGAACGCTCACTGACATTTCCCCTATCTGAAAGTCTGATAAACGTTGGAAAAATGACTAAGTCCAAAAAAAAATTTTTTAAACTTTTTTCAATTTTACCCCCGTGGGATATATATTCTACCCACACACATTTGGAACTCTCCTGGGGTACCCTCACACATATTACTCCCTCATTTAGTGGATATTTTCACAAAAAAGTGAAATTTTCAAAAATCCAGAAAATTGGCTGAAAATGACTAAATATCAAGGACTCATTGGGCGAATCGCTCTGGAACTGAAATCGGAATGCTCACTGACATTTCCCCTATCTGAAAGTCTGATAAACGTCGGAAAAATGAATAAGTCCCAAAAAAAATTTTTTTCAACTTTTTTCAATTTTACCCCCGTGGGATATATATTCTACCCACACACATTTGGAACTCTCCTGGGGTACCCTCACACATATTATTCCCTCATTTAGTGGATATTTTCACAAAAAAGTGAAATTTTCAAAAATCCAGAAACTTGGCTGAAAATGACTAAATATCAAGGACTCATTGGGCGAATCATTCTGGAACTGAAATCTGAACGCTCACTGACATTTCCCCTATCTGAAAGTCTGATAAACGTCGGAAAAATGAATAAGTCCAAAATAAAAATTTTTCAACTTTCTTCAATTTTACCCCCGTGGGATATATATTCTACCCACACACATTTGGAACTCTCCTGGGGTACCCTCACACATATTATTCCCTCATTTAGTGGATATTTTCACAAAAAGTGAAATTTTCAAAAATCCAGAAAATTGGCTGAAAATGACTAAATATCAAGGACTCGTTGGGCGAATCGCCATGGAACTGAAATCGGAACGCTCACTGACATTTCCCCTATCTGAAAATCTGAAAAACGCAGGAAAGATGACTAAGTCCAAAAAAAAAAAATGTTTCAATTTTTTTCAATTTTATCCCCGTGGGATATTCTACCCACACACATTTGGAACTCTCCTGGGGTACCCTCACACATATTATTCCCTCATTTAGTGGATATTTTCACAAAAAGTGAAATTTTCAAAAATCCAGAAACTTGGCTGAAAACAACTAAATATCAAGGACTCAATGGGCGAACCGCTCTGGAACTGAAATCGTAACGCTCACTGACATTTCCCCTATCTGAAAGTCTGATAAACGGCGGAAAAATGAATAAGTCCAAAAAAAAAATTTTTAAAACTTTTTTCAATTTTACCCCCGTGGGATATATATTCTACCCACACACATTTGGAACTCTCCTGGGTTCCCCTCACACATATTATTCCCTCATTTAGTGGATATTTTCACAAAAAAGTGAAATTTTCAAAAATCCAGAAAATTGGCTGAAAATGACTAAATATCAAGGACTCATTGGGCGAATCGTTCTGGAACTGAAATCTAAACGCTCACTGACATTTCACCTATCAGAAAGTCTGATAAACGCCGGAAAAATGACTAAGTCCAAAAAAAAAAATGTTTCAATTTTTTCCAATTTTACCCCCGTGGGATATATATTCTACCCACACACATTTGGAACTCTCCTGGGGTACCCTCACACATATTATTCCCTCATTTAGTGGATATTTTCAAAAAAAAGTGAAATTTTCAAAAATGCAGAAAATTGGCTGAAAATGACTAAATATCAAGGATACATTGGGCGAATCATTCTGGAACTGAAATCTGAACGCTCACTGACATTTCCCCTATCAGAAAGTCTGATAAACGTTGGAAAAATGACTAAGTCCAAAAAAAAATGTTTTAAACTTTTTTCAATTTTACCCCCGTGGGATATATATTCTACCCACACACATTTGGAACTCTCCTGGGGTACCCTCACACATATTACTCCCTCATTTAGTGGATATTTTCACAAAAAAGTGAAATTTTAAAAAATCCAGAAAATTGGCTGAAAATGACTAAATATCAAGGACTCAATGGGTGAATCGCTCTGGAACTGAAATCGGAACCCTCACTGAAATTTCCCCTATCTGAAAGTCTGATAAACGTCGGAAAAATGAATAAATCCAAAATAAAAATTTTTCAACTTTTTTCAAGTTTACCCCCATGGTATATATATTCTACCCACACACATTTGGAACTCTTCTGGGGTACCCTCAAACATATTATTCCCTCATTTAGTGGATATTTTCACAAATAAGTGAAATTTTCAAAAATCCAGAAAATTGGCTGAAAATGACTAAATATCAAGGACTCATTGGGCGAATCGCTCTGGAACTGAAATCGGAATGCTCACTGACATTTCCCCTATCTGAAAATCTGATAAACAGCGGAAAAATGAATAAGTCCAAAAGAAAAAATTTTTAAACTTTTTTCAATTTTACCCCCGTGGGATATATATTCTACCCTCACACTTTTGGAACTCTCCTGGTGTACCCTCACACATATTATTCCCTCATTTAGTGGATATTTTCACAAAAAGTGAAATTTTCAAAAATCCAGAAAATTGGCTGAAAATGACTAAATATCAAGGACTCGTTGGGGAAATCGCTCTGGAACTGAAATCGGAACGCTCACTGACATTTCCCCTATCTGAAAGTCTGATAAACGTTGGAAAAATGACTAAGTCCAAAAAAAAATTTTTTAAACTTTTTTCAATTTTACCCCCGTGGGATATATATTCTACCCACACACATTTGGAACTCTCTTGGGGTACCCTCATACATATTACTTCCTCATTTAGTGGATATTTTCACAAAAAAGTGAAATTTTCAAAAATCCAGAAAATTGGCTGAAAATGACTAAATATCAAGGACTCATTGGGCGAATCGCTCTGGAACTGAAATCGGAATGCTCACTGACATTTCCCCTATCTGAAAGTCTGATAAACGTCGGAAAAATGAATAAGTCCAAAAAAAATTTTTTTTCAACTTTTTTCAATTTTACCCCCGTGGGGTATATATTCTACCCACACACATTTGGAACTCTCCTGGGGTACCCTCACACATATTATTCCCTCATTTAGTGGATATTTTCACAAAAAGTGAAATTTTCAAAAATCCAGAAAATTGGCTGAAAATGATTAAATATCAAGGACTCGTTGGGCGAATCGCTCTGGAACTGAAATCGGAACGCTCACTGACATTTCCCCTATCTGAAAATCTGATAAACGCGGGAAAAATGACTAAGTCCCAAAAAAAAAAAAAGTTTCAATTTTTTTTAATTTTACCCCCGTGGGATATATGTTCTACCCACACACATTTGGAACTCTTCTGGGGTACCCTCAAACATATTATTCCCTCATTTAGTGGATATTTTCACAAATAAGTGAAATTTTCAAAAATCCAGAAAATTGGCTGAAAATGACTAAATATCAAGGACTCGTTGGGCGAATCGCTCTAGAACTGAAATCGGAACGCTCACTGACATTTCCCCTATCTGAAAGTCTGATAAACGTTGCAAAAATGACTTAGTCCAAAAAAAATTTTTTTAAACTTTTTTCAATTTTACCCCCGTGGGATATATATTCTACCCACACACATTTGGTACTCTCCTGGGGTACCCTCACACATATTATTCCCTCATTTAGTGGATATTTTCACAAAAAAGTGAAATTTTCAAAAATCCAGAAAATTGGCTGAAAATGACTAAATATCAAGGACTCGTTGGGCGAATCGCCATGGAACTGAAATCGGAACGCTCACTGACATTTCCCCTATTTGAAAATCTGATAAACGCAGGAAAGATGACTAAGTCCAAAAAAAAAAAATCTTTCAATTTTTTTCAATTTTATCCCCGTGGGATATTCTACCCACACACATTTGGAACTCTCCTGGGGTACCCTCACACATATTATTCCCTCATTTAGTGGATATTTTCACAAAAAGTGAAATTTTCAAAAATCCAGAAAATTGGCTGAAAATGACTAAATATCAAGGACTCAATGGGTGAATCGCTCTGGAACTGAAATCGGAACCCTCACTGAAATTTCCCCTATCTGAAAGTCTGATAAACGTCGGAAAAATGAATAAATCCAAAATAAAAATTTTTCAACTTTTTTCAAGTTTACCCCCATGGTATATATATTCTACCCACACACATTTGGAACTCTTCTGGGGTACCCTCAAACATATTATTCCCTCATTTAGTGGATATTTTCACAAATAAGTGAAATTTTCAAAAATCCAGAAAATTGGCTGAAAATGACTAAATATCAAGGACTCATTGGGCGAATCGCTCTGGAACTGAAATCGGAATGCTCACTGACATTTCCCCTATCTGAAAATCTGATAAACAGCGGAAAAATGAATAAGTCCAAAAGAAAAAATTTTTAAACTTTTTTCAATTTTACCCCCGTGGGATATATATTCTACCCTCACACTTTTGGAACTCTCCTGGTGTACCCTCACACATATTATTCCCTCATTTAGTGGATATTTTCACAAAAAGTGAAATTTTCAAAAATCCAGAAAATTGGCTGAAAATGACTAAATATCAAGGACTCGTTGGGGAAATCGCTCTGGAACTGAAATCGGAACGCTCACTGACATTTCCCCTATCTGAAAGTCTGATAAACGTTGGAAAAATGACTAAGTCCAAAAAAAAATTTTTTAAACTTTTTTCAATTTTACCCCCGTGGGATATATATTCTACCCACACACATTTGGAACTCTCCTGGGGTACCCTCACACATATTACTCCCTCATTTAGTGGATATTTTCACAAAAAAGTGAAATTTTCAAAAATCCAGAAAATTGGCTGAAAATGACTAAATATCAAGGACTCATTGGGCGAATCGCTCTGGAACTGAAATCGGAATGCTCACTGACATTTCCCCTATCTGAAAGTCTGATAAACGTCGGAAAAATGAATAAGTCCCAAAAAAAATTTTTTTCAACTTTTTTCAATTTTACCCCCGTGGGATATATATTCTACCCACACACATTTGGAACTCTCCTGGGGTACCCTCACACATATTATTCCCTCATTTAGTGGATATTTTCACAAAAAAGTGAAATTTTCAAAAATCCAGAAACTTGGCTGAAAATGACTAAATATCAAGGACTCATTGGGCGAATCATTCTGGAACTGAAATCTGAACGCTCACTGACATTTCCCCTATCTGAAAGTCTGATAAACGTCGGAAAAATGAATAAGTCCAAAATAAAAATTTTTCAACTTTCTTCAATTTTACCCCCGTGGGATATATATTCTACCCACACACATTTGGAACTCTCCTGGGGTACCCTCACACATATTATTCCCTCATTTAGTGGATATTTTCACAAAAAGTGAAATTTTCAAAAATCCAGAAAATTGGCTGAAAATGACTAAATATCAAGGACTCGTTGGGCGAATCGCCATGGAACTGAAATCGGAACGCTCACTGACATTTCCCCTATCTGAAAATCTGAAAAACGCAGGAAAGATGACTAAGTCCAAAAAAAAAAAATGTTTCAATTTTTTTCAATTTTATCCCCGTGGGATATTCTACCCACACACATTTGGAACTCTCCTGGGGTACCCTCACACATATTATTCCCTCATTTAGTGGATATTTTCACAAAAAGTGAAATTTTCAAAAATCCAGAAACTTGGCTGAAAACAACTAAATATCAAGGACTCAATGGGCGAACCGCTCTGGAACTGAAATCGTAACGCTCACTGACATTTCCCCTATCTGAAAGTCTGATAAACGGCGGAAAAATGAATAAGTCCAAAAAAAAAATTTTTAAAACTTTTTTCAATTTTACCCCCGTGGGATATATATTCTACCCACACACATTTGGAACTCTCCTGGGTTCCCCTCACACATATTATTCCCTCATTTAGTGGATATTTTCACAAAAAAGTGAAATTTTCAAAAATCCAGAAAATTGGCTGAAAATGACTAAATATCAAGGACTCATTGGGCGAATCGTTCTGGAACTGAAATCTAAACGCTCACTGACATTTCACCTATCAGAAAGTCTGATAAACGCCGGAAAAATGACTAAGTCCAAAAAAAAAAATGTTTCAATTTTTTCCAATTTTACCCCCGTGGGATATATATTCTACCCACACACATTTGGAACTCTCCTGGGGTACCCTCACACATATTATTCCCTCATTTAGTGGATATTTTCAAAAAAAAGTGAAATTTTCAAAAATGCAGAAAATTGGCTGAAAATGACTAAATATCAAGGATACATTGGGCGAATCATTCTGGAACTGAAATCTGAACGCTCACTGACATTTCCCCTATCAGAAAGTCTGATAAACGTTGGAAAAATGACTAAGTCCAAAAAAAAATGTTTTAAACTTTTTTCAATTTTACCCCCGTGGGATATATATTCTACCCACACACATTTGGAACTCTCCTGGGGTACCCTCACACATATTACTCCCTCATTTAGTGGATATTTTCACAAAAAAGTGAAATTTTAAAAAATCCAGAAAATTGGCTGAAAATGACTAAATATCAAGGACTCAATGGGTGAATCGCTCTGGAACTGAAATCGGAACCCTCACTGAAATTTCCCCTATCTGAAAGTCTGATAAACGTCGGAAAAATGAATAAATCCAAAATAAAAATTTTTCAACTTTTTTCAAGTTTACCCCCATGGTATATATATTCTACCCACACACATTTGGAACTCTTCTGGGGTACCCTCAAACATATTATTCCCTCATTTAGTGGATATTTTCACAAATAAGTGAAATTTTCAAAAATCCAGAAAATTGGCTGAAAATGACTAAATATCAAGGACTCATTGGGCGAATCGCTCTGGAACTGAAATCGGAATGCTCACTGACATTTCCCCTATCTGAAAATCTGATAAACAGCGGAAAAATGAATAAGTCCAAAAGAAAAAATTTTTAAACTTTTTTCAATTTTACCCCCGTGGGATATATATTCTACCCTCACACTTTTGGAACTCTCCTGGTGTACCCTCACACATATTATTCCCTCATTTAGTGGATATTTTCACAAAAAGTGAAATTTTCAAAAATCCAGAAAATTGGCTGAAAATGACTAAATATCAAGGACTCGTTGGGGAAATCGCTCTGGAACTGAAATCGGAACGCTCACTGACATTTCCCCTATCTGAAAGTCTGATAAACGTTGGAAAAATGACTAAGTCCAAAAAAAAATTTTTTAAACTTTTTTCAATTTTACCCCCGTGGGATATATATTCTACCCACACACATTTGGAACTCTCTTGGGGTACCCTCATACATATTACTTCCTCATTTAGTGGATATTTTCACAAAAAAGTGAAATTTTCAAAAATCCAGAAAATTGGCTGAAAATGACTAAATATCAAGGACTCATTGGGCGAATCGCTCTGGAACTGAAATCGGAATGCTCACTGACATTTCCCCTATCTGAAAGTCTGATAAACGTCGGAAAAATGAATAAGTCCAAAAAAAATTTTTTTTCAACTTTTTTCAATTTTACCCCCGTGGGGTATATATTCTACCCACACACATTTGGAACTCTCCTGGGGTACCCTCACACATATTATTCCCTCATTTAGTGGATATTTTCACAAAAAGTGAAATTTTCAAAAATCCAGAAAATTGGCTGAAAATGATTAAATATCAAGGACTCGTTGGGCGAATCGCTCTGGAACTGAAATCGGAACGCTCACTGACATTTCCCCTATCTGAAAATCTGATAAACGCGGGAAAAATGACTAAGTCCCAAAAAAAAAAAAAGTTTCAATTTTTTTTAATTTTACCCCCGTGGGATATATGTTCTACCCACACACATTTGGAACTCTTCTGGGGTACCATCAAACATATTATTCCCTCATTTAGTGGATATTTTCACAAATAAGTGAAATTTTCAAAAATCCAGAAAATTGGCTGAAAATGACTAAATATCAAGGACTCGTTGGGCGAATCGCTCTAGAACTGAAATCGGAACGCTCACTGACATTTCCCCTATCTGAAAGTCTGATAAACGTTGCAAAAATGACTTAGTCCAAAAAAAATTTTTTTAAACTTTTTTCAATTTTACCCCCGTGGGATATATATTCTACCCACACACATTTGGTACTCTCCTGGGGTACCCTCACACATATTATTCCCTCATTTAGTGGATATTTTCACAAAAAAGTGAAATTTTCAAAAATCCAGAAAATTGGCTGAAAATGACTAAATATCAAGGACTCGTTGGGCGAATCGCCATGGAACTGAAATCGGAACGCTCACTGACATTTCCCCTATTTGAAAATCTGATAAACGCAGGAAAGATGACTAAGTCCAAAAAAAAAAAATCTTTCAATTTTTTTCAATTTTATCCCCGTGGGATATTCTACCCACACACATTTGGAACTCTCCTGGGGTACCCTCACACATATTATTCCCTCATTTAGTGGATATTTTCACAAAAAGTGAAATTTTCAAAAATCCAGAAAATTGGCTGAAAATGACTAAATATCAAGGACTCAATGGGTGAATCGCTCTGGAACTGAAATCGGAACCCTCACTGAAATTTCCCCTATCTGAAAGTCTGATAAACGTCGGAAAAATGAATAAATCCAAAATAAAAATTTTTCAACTTTTTTCAAGTTTACCCCCATGGTATATATATTCTACCCACACACATTTGGAACTCTTCTGGGGTACCCTCAAACATATTATTCCCTCATTTAGTGGATATTTTCACAAATAAGTGAAATTTTCAAAAATCCAGAAAATTGGCTGAAAATGACTAAATATCAAGGACTCATTGGGCGAATCGCTCTGGAACTGAAATCGGAATGCTCACTGACATTTCCCCTATCTGAAAATCTGATAAACAGCGGAAAAATGAATAAGTCCAAAAGAAAAAATTTTTAAACTTTTTTCAATTTTACCCCCGTGGGATATATATTCTACCCTCACACTTTTGGAACTCTCCTGGTGTACCCTCACACATATTATTCCCTCATTTAGTGGATATTTTCACAAAAAGTGAAATTTTCAAAAATCCAGAAAATTGGCTGAAAATGACTAAATATCAAGGACTCGTTGGGGAAATCGCTCTGGAACTGAAATCGGAACGCTCACTGACATTTCCCCTATCTGAAAGTCTGATAAACGTTGGAAAAATGACTAAGTCCAAAAAAAAATTTTTTAAACTTTTTTCAATTTTACCCCCGTGGGATATATATTCTACCCACACACATTTGGAACTCTCCTGGGGTACCCTCATACATATTACTCCCTCATTTAGTGGATATTTTCACAAAAAAGTGAAATTTTCAAAAATCCAGAAAATTGGCTGAAAATGACTAAATATCAAGGACTCATTGGGCGAATCGCTCTGGAACTGAAATCGGAATGCTCACTGACATTTCCCCTATCTGAAAGTCTGATAAACGTCGGAAAAATGAATAAGTCCAAAAAAAATTTTTTTTCAACTTTTTTCAATTTTACCCCCGTGGGGTATATATTCTACCCACACACATTTGGAACTCTCCTGGGGTACCCTCACACATATTATTCCCTCATTTAGTGGATATTTTCACAAAAAGTGAAATTTTCAAAAATCCAGAAAATTGGCTGAAAATGATTAAATATCAAGGACTCGTTGGGCGAATCGCTCTGGAACTGAAATCGGAACGCTCACTGACATTTCCCCTATCTGAAAATCTGATAAACGCGGGAAAAATGACTAAGTCCCAAAAAAAAAAAATGTTTCAATTTTTTTTAATTTTACCCCCGTGGGATATATGTTCTACCCACACACATTTGGAACTCTTCTGGGGTACCCTCAAACATATTATTCCCTCATTTAGTGGATATTTTCACAAATAAGTGAAATTTTCAAAAATCCAGAAAATTGGCTGAAAATGACTAAATATCAAGGACTCGTTGGGCGAATCGCTCTAGAACTGAAATCGGAACGCTCACTGACATTTCCCCTATCTGAAAGTCTGATAAACGTTGCAAAAATGACTTAGTCCAAAAAAAATTTTTTTAAACTTTTTTCAATTTTACCCCCGTGGGATATATATTCTACCCACACACATTTGGTACTCTCCTGGGGTACCCTCACACATATTATTCCCTCATTTAGTGGATATTTTCACAAAAAAGTGAAATTTTCAAAAATCCAGAAACTTGGCTGAAAACAACTAAATATCAAGGACTCAATGGGCGAACCGCTCTGGAACTGAAATCGGAACGCTCACTGACATTTCCCCTATCTGAAAGTCTGATAAACGGCGGAAAAATGAATAAGTCCAAAAAAAAAATTTTTTAAACTTTTTTCAATTTTACCCCCGTGGGATATATATTCTACCCACACACATTTGGAACTCTCCTGGTGTACCCTCATTATTCCCTCATTTAGTGGATATTTTCACAAAAAAATGAAATTTTCAAAAATCCAGAAAATTGGCTGAAAATGACTAAATATCAAGGATACATTGGGCGAATCATTCTGGAACTGAAATCTGAACGCTCACTGACATTTCCCCTATCAGAAAGTCTGATAAACGTTGGAAAAATGACTAAGTCCAAAAAAAAATTTTTTAAACTTTTTTCAATTTTACCCCCGTGGGATATATATTCTACCCACACACATTTGGAACTCTCCTGGGGTACCCTCACACATATTATTCCCTCATTTAGTGGATATTTTCACAAAAAAGTGAAATTTTCAAAAATCCAGAAAATTGGCTGAAAATGACTTAATATCAAGTACTCATTGGGCGAATCGCTCTGGAACTGAAATCGGAATGCTCACTGACATTTCCCCTATCTGAAAGTCTGATAAACATCGGAAAAATGAATAAGTCCAAAAAAAAATTTTTTTCAACTTTTTTCAATTTTACCCCCGTGGGATATATATTCTACCCACACACATTTGGAACTCTCCTGGGGTACCCTCACACATATTATTCCCTCATTTAGTGGATATTTTCACAAAAAGTGAAATTTTCAAAAATCCAGAAAATTGGCTGAAAATGACTAAATATCAAGGACTCGTTGGGCGAATCGCCATGGAACTGAAATCGGAACGCTCACTGACATTTCCCCTATCTGAAAATCTGATAAACGCAGGAAAGATGACTAAGTCCAAAAAAAAAAAATGTTTCAATTTTTTTCAATTTTATCCCCGTGGGATATTCTACCCACACACATTTGGAACTCTCCTGGGGTACCCTCACACATATTATTCCCTCATTTAGTGGATATTTTCACAAAAAGTGAAATTTTCAAAAATCCAGAAACTTGGCTGAAAACAACTAAATATCAAGGACTCAATGGGCGAACCGCTCTGGAACTGAAATCGGAACGCTCACTGACATTTCCCCTATCTGAAAGTCTGATAAACGGCGGAAAAATGAATAAGTCCAAAAAAAAAATTTTTTAAACTTTTTTCAATTTTACCCCCGTGGGATATATATTCTACCCACACACATTTGGAACTCTCCTGGTGTACCCTCACACATATTATTCCCTCATTTAGTGGATATTTTCACAAAAAAGTGAAATTTTCAAAAATGCAGAAAATTGGCTGAAAATGACTAAATATCAAGGATACATTGGGCGAATCATTCTGGAACTGAAATCTGAACGCTCACTGACATTTCCCCTATCAGAAAGTCTGATAAACGTTGGAAAAATGACTAAGTCCAAAAAAAAATGTTTTAAACTTTTTTCAATTTTACCCCCGTGGGATATATATTCTACCCACACACATTTGGAACTCTCCTGGGGTACCCTCACACATATTACTCCCTCATTTAGTGGATATTTTCACAAAAAAGTGAAATTTTCAAAAATCCAGAAAATTGGCTGAAAATGACTAAATATCAAGGACTCAATGGGTGAATCGCTCTGGAACTGAAATCGGAATGCTCACTGACATTTCCCCTATCTGAAAATCTGATAAACAGCGGAAAAATGAATAAGTCCAAAAGAAAAAATTTTTAAACTTTTTTCAATTTTACCCCCGTGGTATATATATTCTACCCTCACACTTTTGGAACTCTCCTGGTGTACCCTCACACATATTATTCCCTCATTTAGTGGATATTTTCACAAAAAGTGAAATTTTCAAAAATCCAGAAAATTGGCTGAAAATGACTAAATATCAAGGACTCGTTGGGGAAATCGCTCTGGAACTGAAATCGGAATGCTCACTGACATTTCCCCTATCTGAAAGTCTGATAAACGTTGGAAAAATGACTAAGTCCAAAAAAAAATTTTTTAAACTTTTTTCAATTTTACCCCCGTGGGATATATATTCTACCCACACACATTTGGAACTCTCCTGGGGTACCCTCATACATATTACTCCCTCATTTAGTGGATATTTTCACAAAAAAGTGAAATTTTCAAAAATCCAGAAAATTGGCTGAAAATGACTAAATATCAAGGACTCATTGGGCGAATCGCTCTGGAACTGAAATCGGAATGCTCACTGACATTTCCCCTATCTGAAAGTCTGATAAACGTCGGAAAAATGAATAAGTCCAAAAAAAATTTTTTTTCAACTTTTTTCAATTTTACCCCCGTGGGATATATATTCTACCCACACACATTTGGAACTCTCCTGGGGTACCCTCACACATATTATTCCCTCATTTAGTGGATATTTTCACAAAAAGTGAAATTTTCAAAAATCCAGAAAATTGGCTGAAAATGATTAAATATCAAGGACTCGTTGGGCGAATCGCTCTGGAACTGAAATCGGAACGCTCACTGACATTTCCCCTATCTGAAAGTCTGATAAACGTTGCAAAAATGACTTAGTCCAAAAAAAATTTTTTTTAACTTTTTTCAATTTTACCCCCGTGGGATATATATTCTACCCACACACATTTGGTACTCTCCTGGGGTACCCTCACACATATTATTCCCTCATTTAGTGGATATTTTCACAAAAAAGTGAAATTTTCAAAAATCCAGAAACTTGGCTGAAAACAACTAAATATCAAGGACTCAATGGGCGAACCGCTCTGGAACTGAAATCGGAACGCTCACTGACATTTCCCCTATCTGAAAGTCTGATAAACGGCGGAAAAATGAATAAGTCCAAAAAAAAAATTTTTTAAACTTTTTTCAATTTTACCCCCGTGGGATATATATTCTACCCACACACTTTTGGAACTCTCCTGGTGTACCCTCACACATATTATTCCCTCATTTAGTGGATATTTTCATAAAAAAGAGAAATTTTCAAAAATCCAGAAAATTGGCTGAAAATGACTAAATATCAAGGACACATTGGGCGAATCGTTCTGGAACTGAAATCTGAATGCTCACTGACATTTCACCTATCAGAAAGTCTGATAAACGCCGGAAAAATGACTAAGTCCAAAAAAAAAAAATGTTTCAATTTTTTCCAATTTTACCCCCGTGGGATATATATTCTACCCACACACATTTGGAACTCTTCTGGGGTACCCTCAAACATATTATTCCCTCATTTAGTGGATATTTTCACAAAAAAGTGAAATTTTCAAAAATCCAGAAACTTGGCTGAAAACGACTAAATATCAAGGACTCAATGGGCGAACTGCTCTGGAACTGAAATCGGAACGCTCACTGACATTTCCCCTATCTGAAAGTCTGATAAACGTCGGAAAAATGAATAAGTCCAAAAAAAAATTTTTTTCAACTTTTTTCAATTTTACCCCCGTGGGATATATATTCTACCTACACACTTTTGGAACTCTCCTGGGGTACCCTCACACATATTATTCCCTCATTTAGTGGATATTTTCACAAAAAACTGAAATTTTCAAAAATCCAGAAAATTGGCTGAATTTGACTAAATATCAAGGACTCATTGGGCGAATAGCTCTGGAACTAAAATCGGAACGCTCACTGACATTTCCCCTATCTGAAAGTCTGATAAACGTCGGAAAAATGAATAAGTCCAAAAAAAAATTTTTTTCAACTTTTTTCAATTTTACCCCCGTGGGATATATATTCTACCCACACACATTTGGTACTCTCCTGGGGTACCCTCACACATATTATTCCCTCATTTAGTGGATATTTTCACAAAAAAGTGAAATTTTCAAAAATCCAGAAACTTGGCTGAAAACAACTAAATATCAAGGACTCAATGGGCGAACCGCTCTGGAACTGAAATCGGAACGCTCACTGACATTTCCCCTATCTGAAAGTCTGATAAACGGCGGAAAAATGAATAAGTCCAAAAAAAAAATTTTTTAAACTTTTTTCAATTTTACCCCCGTGGGATATATATTCTACCCACACACATTTGGAACTCTCCTGGTGTACCCTCACACATATTATTCCCTCATTTAGTGGATATTTTCACAAAAAAATGAAATTTTCAAAAATCCAGAAAATTGGCTGAAAATGACTAAATATCAAGGATACATTGGGCGAATCATTCTGGAACTGAAATCTGAACGCTCACTGACATTTCCCCTATCAGAAAGTCTGATAAACGTTGGAAAAATGACTAAGTCCAAAAAAAAATTTTTTAAACTTTTTTCAATTTTACCCCCGTGGGATATATATTCTACCCACACACATTTGGAACTCTCCTGGGGTACCCTCACACATATTATTCCCTCATTTAGTGGATATTTTCACAAAAAAGTGAAATTTTCAAAAATCCAGAAAATTGGCTGAAAATGACTTAATATCAAGTACTCATTGGGCGAATCGCTCTGGAACTGAAATCGGAATGCTCACTGACATTTCCCCTATCTGAAAGTCTGATAAACATCGGAAAAATGAATAAGTCCAAAAAAAAATTTTTTTCAACTTTTTTCAATTTTACCCCCGTGGGATATATATTCTACCCACACACATTTGGAACTCTCCTGGGGTACCCTCACACATATTATTCCCTCATTTAGTGGATATTTTCACAAAAAGTGAAATTTTCAAAAATCCAGAAAATTGGCTGAAAATGACTAAATATCAAGGACTCGTTGGGCGAATCGCCATGGAACTGAAATCGGAACGCTCACTGACATTTCCCCTATCTGAAAATCTGATAAACGCAGGAAAGATGACTAAGTCCAAAAAAAAAAAATGTTTCAATTTTTTTCAATTTTATCCCCGTGGGATATTCTACCCACACACATTTGGAACTCTCCTGGGGTACCCTCACACATATTATTCCCTCATTTAGTGGATATTTTCACAAAAAGTGAAATTTTCAAAAATCCAGAAACTTGGCTGAAAACAACTAAATATCAAGGACTCAATGGGCGAACCGCTCTGGAACTGAAATCGGAACGCTCACTGACATTTCCCCTATCTGAAAGTCTGATAAACGGCGGAAAAATGAATAAGTCCAAAAAAAAAATTTTTTAAACTTTTTTCAATTTTACCCCCGTGGGATATATATTCTACCCACACACATTTGGAACTCTCCTGGTGTACCCTCACACATATTATTCCCTCATTTAGTGGATATTTTCACAAAAAAGTGAAATTTTCAAAAATGCAGAAAATTGGCTGAAAATGACTAAATATCAAGGATACATTGGGCGAATCATTCTGGAACTGAAATCTGAACGCTCACTGACATTTCCCCTATCAGAAAGTCTGATAAACGTTGGAAAAATGACTAAGTCCAAAAAAAAATGTTTTAAACTTTTTTCAATTTTACCCCCGTGGGATATATATTCTACCCACACACATTTGGAACTCTCCTGGGGTACCCTCACACATATTACTCCCTCATTTAGTGGATATTTTCACAAAAAAGTGAAATTTTCAAAAACCCAGAAAATTGGCTGAAAATGACTAAATATCAAGGACTCAATGGGTGAATCGCTCTGGAACTGAAATCGGAATGCTCACTGACATTTCCCCTATCTGAAAATCTGATAAACAGCGGAAAAATGAATAAGTCCAAAAGAAAAAATTTTTAAACTTTTTTCAATTTTACCCCCGTGGGATATATATTCTACCCTCACACTTTTGGAACTCTCCTGGTGTACCCTCACACATATTATTCCCTCATTTAGTGGATATTTTCACAAAAAGTGAAATTTTCAAAAATCCAGAAAATTGGCTGAAAATGACTAAATATCAAGGACTCGTTGGGGAAATCGCTCTGGAACTGAAATCGGAATGCTCACTGACATTTCCCCTATCTGAAAGTCTGATAAACGTCGGAAAAATGAATAAGTCCAAAAAAAATTTTTTTTCAACTTTTTTCAATTTTACCCCCGTGGGATATATATTCTACCCACACACATTTGGAACTCTCCTGGGGTACCCTCACACATATTATTCCCTCATTTAGTGGATATTTTCACAAAAAGTGAAATTTTCAAAAATCCAGAAAATTGGCTGAAAATGATTAAATATCAAGGACTCGTTGGGCGAATCGCTCTGGAACTGAAATCGGAACGCTCACTGACATTTCCCCTATCTGAAAATCTGATAAACGCCGGAAAAATGACTAAGTCCCAAAAAAAAAAATGTTTCAATTTTTTTCAATTTTACCCCCGTGGGATATATATTCTACCCACACACATTTGGAACTCTTCTGGGGTACCCTCAAACAAATTATTCCCTCATTTAGTGGATATTTTCACAAATAAGTGAAATTTTCAAAAATCCAGAAAATTGGCTGAAAATGACTAAATATCAAGGACTCGTTGGGCGAATCGCTCTAGAACTGAAATGGGAACGCTCACTGACATTTCCCCTATCTGAAAGTCTGATAAACGTTGCAAAAATGACTTAGTCCAAAAAAAATTTTTTTTAACTTTTTTCAATTTTACCCCCGTGGGATATATATTCTACCCACACACATTTGGTACTCTCCTGGGGTACCCTCACACATATTATTCCCTCATTTAGTGGATATTTTCACAAAAAAGTGAAATTTTCAAAAATCCAGAAACTTGGCTGAAAACAACTAAATATCAAGGACTCAATGGGCGAACCGCTCTGGAACTGAAATCGGAACGCTCACTGACATTTCCCCTATCTGAAAGTCTGATAAACGGCGGAAAAATGAATAAGTCCAAAAAAAAAATTTTTTAAACTTTTTTCAATTTTACCCCCGTGGGATATATATTCTACCCACACACTTTTGGAACTCTCCTGGTGTACCCTCACACATATTATTCCCTCATTTAGTGGATATTTTCATAAAAAAGAGAAATTTTCAAAAATCCAGAAAATTGGCTGAAAATGACTAAATATCAAGGACACATTGGGCGAATCGTTCTGGAACTGAAATCTGAATGCTCACTGACATTTCACCTATCAGAAAGTCTGATAAACGCCGGAAAAATGACTAAGTCCAAAAAAAAAAAATGTTTCAATTTTTTCCAATTTTACCCCCGTGGGATATATATTCTACCCACACACATTTGGAACTCTTCTGGGGTACCCTCAAACATATTATTCCCTCATTTAGTGGATATTTTCACAAAAAAGTGAAATTTTCAAAAATCCAGAAACTTGGCTGAAAACGACTAAATATCAAGGACTCAATGGGCGAACTGCTCTGGAACTGAAATTGGAACGCTCACTGACATTTCCCCTATCTGAAAGTCTGATAAACGTCGGAAAAATGAATAAGTCCAAAAAAAAATTTTTTTCAACTTTTTTCAATTTTACCCCCGTGGGATATATATTCTACCTACACACTTTTGGAACTCTCCTGGGGTACCCTCACACATATTATTCCCTCATTTAGTGGATATTTTCACAAAAAACGGAAATTTTCAAAAATCCAGAAAATTGGCTGAATTTGACTAAATATCAAGGACTCATTGGGCGAATAGCTCTGGAACTAAAATCGGAACGCTCACTGACATTTCCCCTATCTGAAAGTCTGCTAAACGTCGGAAAAATGAATAAATCCAAAAAAAAAATTTTTAAAACTTTTTTCAATTTTACCCCCGTGGGATATATATTCTACCCACACACATTTGGAACTCTCCTGGGGTACCCTCACACATATTATTCCCTCATTTAGTGGATATTTTCACAAAAAAGTGAAATTTTCAAAAATCCAGAAAATTGGCTGAAAACGACTAAATATCAAGGACTCATTGGGCAAATCGCTCTGGAACTGAAATCGGAACGCTCACTGACATTTCCCCTATCTGAAAGTCTGATAAACGGCGGAAAAATGAATAAGTCCAGAAAAAAAAATGTTTCAACTTTTTTCAATTTTACCCCCGTGGGATATATATTCTACCCAAACACATTTGGAACTCTCCTGGGGTACCCTCACACATTATTCCCTCATTTAGTGGATATTTTCACAAAAAAGTGAAATTTTCAAAAATCCAGAAAATTGTGTGAAAACGACTAAATATCAAGGACTCATTGGGCAAATCGCTCTGGAACTGAAATCGGAACGCTCACTGACATTTCCCCTATCTGAAAGTCTGATAAACGGCGGAAAAATGAATAAGTCCAGAAAAAATTTTTTTTCAACTTTTTTCAATTTTACCCCCGTGGGATATATATTCTACTCACACACATTTGGAACTCTCCTGGGGTACCCTCACACATATTATTCCCTCATTTAGTGGATATTTTCACAAAAAAGTGAAATTTTCAAAAATCCAGAAAATTGGCTGAAAACGACTAAATATCAAGGACTCATTGGGCGAATCGCTCTGGAACTGAAATCGGAACGCTCACTGACATTTCCCCTATCTGAAAGTCTGATAAACATCGGAAAAATGAATAAGTCCAAAAAAAAAATTTTTTAAACTTTTTTCAATTTTACCCCCGTGGTATATATATTCTACCCACACACATTTGGAACTCTCCTGGGGTACCCTCACACATATTATTCCCTCATTTAGTGGATATTTTTTTACAAAAAGTGAAATTTTCAAAAATCCAGAAAATTGGCTGAAAATGACTAAATATCAAGGACTCATTGGGCGAATCGCTCTGGAACTGAAATCGGAACGCTCACTGACATTTCCCCTATCTGAAAGTCTGATAAACGGCGGAAAAATGAATAAGTCCAAAAAAAAAATTTTTTAAACTTTTTTCAATTTTACCCCCGTGGGATATATATTCTACCCACACACTTTTGGAACTCTCCTGGTGTACCCTCACACATATTATTCCCTCATTTAGTGGATATTTTCATAAAAAAGAGAAATTTTCAAAAATCCAGAAAATTGGCTGAAAATGACTAAATATCAAGGACACATTGGGCGAATCGTTCTGGAACTGAAATCTGAATGCTCACTGACATTTCACCTATCAGAAAGTCTGATAAACGCCGGAAAAATGACTAAGTTCAAAAAACAAAATTTTTCAATTGTTTTCAATTTTACCCCCGTGGGATATATATTCTACCCACACACATTTGGAACTCTCCTGGGGTACCCTCACACATCTTATTCCCTCATTTTTTGGATATTTTCACAAAAAAGTGAAATTTTCAAAAATCCAGAAAATTGGCTGAAAATGACTAAATATCAAAGACTCGTTGGGCGAACCGCTCTGGAACTGAAATCGGAACGCTCACTGACATTTCCCCTATCTGAAAGTCTGACAAACGGCGGAAAAATGAATAAGTCGAAAAAAAAAATTTTTCAAACTTTTTTCAATTTTACCCCCGTGGGATATATATTCTACCCACACACATTTTGAAATCTCCTGGGGTACCCTCACACACATTATTCCCTCATTTAGTGGATATTTTCACGAAAAAGTGAAATTTTCAAAAATCCAGAAAATTGGCTGAAAATGACTAAATATCAAGGACTTGTTCGGCGAATCGCTCTAGAACTGAAATCGGAACGCTCACTGACATTTCCCCTATCTGAAAGTCTGATAAACGGCGGAAAAATGAATAAGTCCAGAAAAAAAATTTTTTCAACTTTTTTCAATTTTACCCCCGTGGGATATATATTCTACCCACACACATTTGGAACTCTCCTGGGGTACCCTCACACATATTATTCCCTCATTTAGTGGATATTTTCACAAAAAAGTGAAATTTTCAAAAATCCAGAAAATTGGCTGAAAATGACTAAATATCAAGGACTTGTTCGGCGAATCGCTCTGGAACTGAAATCAGAACACTCACTGACATTTCCCCTATCTGAAAGTCTGATAAACGCCGGAAAAATGACTAAGTCCAAAAAAAAAAAATTTTTCAATTTTTTTCAATTTTATCCCCGTGGTATATATATTCTACCCACACACATTTGGAACTCTTCTGGGGTACCCTCACACATATTATTCCCTCATTTAGTGGATATTTTCACAAAAAAGTGAAATTTTCAAAAATCCAGAGAATTGGCTGAAAATGACTAAATATCAAGGACTCATTGGGCAAATCGCTCTGGAACTGAAATCGGAATGCTCACTGACATTTCCCCTATCTGAAAGTCTGATAAACGGCGGAAAAATGAATAAGTCCAGAAAAAAAAATTTTCAACTTTTTTCAATTTTACCCCCGTGGGATATATATTCTACCCACACACATTTGGAACTCTTCTGGGGTACCCTCACACATATTATTCCCTCATTTAGTGGATATTTTCACAAAAAAGTGAAATTTTCAAAAATCCAGAAACTTGGCTGAAAACTACTAAATATCAAGGACTCATTTGGCGAATCGCTCTGGAACTGGAATCGGAACGCTCACTGACATTTCCCCTATCTGAAAGTCTGATAAACGGCGGAAAAATGAATAAGTCCAAAAAAAAAATTTTTTAAACCTTTTTCAATTTTACCCCCGTGGGATATATATTCTACCCACACACATTTGGAACTCTCCTGGGGTACCCTCACACATATTATTCCCTCAATTAGTGGATATTTTCACAAAAAAGTGAAATTTTCAAAAATCCAGAGAATTGGCTGAAAACGACTAAATATCAAGGACTCATTCGGCGAATCGCTCTGGAACTGAAACCGGAATGCTCACTGACATTTCCCCTATCTGAAAGTCTGATAAACGCCGGAAAAATGAATAAGTCCAAAGAAAAAATTTTTTCAACTTTTTTCAATTTTACCCTCGTGGGATATATATTCTACCCACACACATTTGGAAATCTCCTGGGGTACCCTCACACATATTATTCCCTCATTTAGTGGATATTTTCACAAAAAAGTGAAATCTTCAAAAATCCAGAAAATTGGCTGAAAATGACTAAATATCAAGGACTCGTTTTGCGAATCGCTCTGGAACTGAAATCGGAAAGCTCACCGACATTTCCCCTATCTGAAAGTCTGATAAACGCCAGAAAAATGACTAAGTCAAAAAAAAAAAACTTTTCAATTTTTTTCAATTTTACCCCCGTGGGATATATATTCTACCCACACACATTTGGAACTCTCCTGGGGTGCCCTCACACATATTATTCCCTCATTTAGTGGTTATTTTCACAAAAAAGGGAAATTTTCAAAAAACCAGAAAATTGGCTGAAAACGACTAAATATCAAGGACTTAATGGGCGAATCGCTCTGGAACTGAAATCGGAACACTCACTGACATTTCCCCTATCTGAAAGTCTGATAAACGGCGGAAAAATGAATAAGTCCAAAAAAAAAAATTTTTCAACTTTTTTCAATTTTACCCCCGTGGGATATTTATTCTACCCACACACATTTGGAACTCACCTGGGGTACCCTCACACATATTATTCCCTCATTTAGTGGATATTTTCACAAAAAAGTGAAATTTTCAAAAATCCAGAAAATTGGCTGAAAATGACTAAATATCAAGGACTCGTTGGACGAACCGCTCTGGAACTGAAATTGGAATGCTCACTGACATTTTCCCTATCTGAAAGTCTGATAAACGTCGGAAAAATGAATAAGTCCAAAAAAAAAAATTTTTCAACTTTTTTCAATTTTACCCCCGTGGGATATATATTCTACCCACACACATTTGGAACTCTCCTGGGGTACCCTCACACATATTATTCCCTCATTTAGTGGATATTTTCACAAAAAAGTGAAATTTTCAAAAATCCAGAAAATTGGCTGAAAACGACTAAATATCAAGGACTCATTGGGCAAATCGCTCTGGAACTGAAATCGGAACGCTCACTGACATTGCCCCTATCTGAAAGTCTGACAAACGGCGGAAAAATGAATAAGTCGAAAAAAAAAATTTTTCAAACTTTTTTCAATTTTACCCCGATGGGATATATATTCTACCCACACACATTTGGAAATCTCCTGGGGTACCCTCACACATATTATTCCCTCATTTAGTGGATATTTTCACAAAAAAGTGAAATTTTCAAAAATCCAGAAAATTGGGTGAAAATGACTAAATATCAAGGACTCATTCGGCGAATCGCTCTGGAACTGAAATCGGAACGCTCACTGACATTTCCCCTATCTGAAAGTCTGATAAACGGCGGAAAAATGAATAAGTCCAGAAAAAAAATTTTTCAACTTTTTTCAATTTTACCCCCGTGGGATATATATTCTACCCACACACATTTGGAACTCTTCTGGGGTACCCTCACACATATTATTCCCTCATTTAGTGGATATTTTCACAAAAAAGTGAAATTTTCAAAAATCCAGAAACTTGGCTGAAAACGACTAAATATCAAGGACTCATTGGGAGAATCGCTTTGGAACTGAAATCGGAATGCACACTGACATTTCCCCTATCTGAAAGTCTGATAAACGGCGGAAAAATGAATAAGTCCAGAAAAAAAAATTTTTTCAACTTTTTTCAATTTTACCCCCGTGGGATATATATTCTACCCACACACATTTGGAACTCTCCTGGGGTACCCTCACACATATTATTCCCTCATTTAGTGGATATTTTCACAAAAAAGTGAAATTTTCAAAAATCCAGAAAATTGGCTGAAAATGACTAAATATCAAGGACTCGTTGGGCGAATCGCTCTGGAACTGAAATCGGAACGCTCACTGACATTTCCCCTATCTGAAAGTCTGATAAACGTCGGAAAAATGAATAAGTCCAAAAAAAAAATTTTTTAAACTTTTTTCAATTTTACCCCCGTGGTATATATATTCTACCCACACACATTTGGAACTCTTCTGGGGTACCCTCACACATATCATTCCCTCATTTAGTGGATATTTTCACAAAAAAGTGAAATTTTCCAAAATCCAGAAAATTGGGTGAAAATGACTAAATATCAAGGACTCATTTGGCGAATCGCTCTGGAACTGGAATCGGAACGCTCACTGACATTTCCCCTATCTGAAAGTCTGATAAACGGCGGAAAAATGAATAAGTCCAAAAAAAAAATTTTTTAAACCTTTTTCAATTTTACCCCCGTGGGATATATATTCTACCCACACACATTTGGAACTCTCCTGGGGTACCCTCACACATATTATTCCCTCAATTAGTGGATATTTTCACAAAAAAGTGAAATTTTCAAAAATCCAGAGAATTGGCTGAAAACGACTAAATATCAAGGACTCATTCGGCGAATCGCTCTGGAACTGAAACCGGAATGCTCACTGACATTTCCCCTATCTGAAAGTCTGATAAACGCCTGAAAAATGAATAAGTCCAAAGAAAAAATTTTTTCAACTTTTTTCAATTTTACCCCCGTGGGATATATATTCTACCCACACACATTTGGAAATCTCCTGGGGTACCCTCACACATATTATTCCCTCATTTAGTGGATATTTTCACAAAAAAGTGAAATCTTCAAAAATCCAGAAAATTGGCTGAAAATGACTAAATATCAAGGACTCGTTGGACGAACCGCTCTGGAACTGAAATTGGAACGCTCACTGACATTTTCCCTATCTGAAAGTCTGATAAACGCCGGAAAAATAACTAAGTCCAAAAAACAAAATTTTTCAATTTTTTTCAATTTTACCCCCGTGGGATATATATTCTACCCACACACATTTGGAACTCTCCTGGGGTACCCTCACACATATTATTCACTCATTTAGTGGATATTTTCACAAAAAAGTGAAATTTTCAAAAATCCAGAAAATTAGCTGAAAATGACTAAATATCAAGGACTCGTTGGGCGAATCGCTCTGGAACTGAAATCGGAACGCTCACTGACATTTCCCCTATCTGAAAGTCTGGCAAACGGCGGAAAAATGAATAAGTCAAAAAAAAAAAAATTTCAAACTTTTTTCAATTTTACCCCTGTGGGATATATATTCTACCCACACACATTTGGAAATCTCCTGGGGTACCCTCAGACATATTATTTCCTCATTTAGTGGATATTTTCACAAAAAAGTGAAATTTTCAAAAATCCAGAAAATTGGCTGAAAATGACTAAATATCAAGGACTTGTTCGGCGAATCGCTCTAGAACTGAAATCGGAACGCTCACTGACATTTCCCCTATCTGAAAGTCTGATAAACGGCGGAAAAATGAATAAGTCCAGAAAAAATTTTTTTTCAACTTTTTTCAATTTTACCCCCGTGGGATATATATTCTACCCACACACATTTGGAACTCTCCTGGGGTACCCTCACACATATTATTCCCTCATTTAGTGGATATTTTCACAAAAAAGTGAAATTTTCAAAAATCCAGAAAATTGGCTGAAAATGACTAAATATCAAGGACTTGTTCGGCGAATCGCTCTGGAACTGAAATCAGAACACTCACTGACATTTCCCCTATCTGAAAGTCTGATAAACGCCGGAAAAATGACTAAGTCCAAAAAAAAAAAATTTTTCAATTTTTTTCAATTTTATCCCCGTGGTATATATATTCTACCCACACACATTTGGAACTCTTCTGGGGTACCCTCACACATATTATTCCCTCATTTAGTGGATATTTTCACAAAAAAGTGAAATTTTCAAAAATCCAGAGAATTGGCTGAAAATGACTAAATATCAAGGACTCATTGGGCAAATCGCTCTGGAACTGAAATCGGAATGCTCACTGACATTTCCCCTATCTGAAAGTCTGATAAACGGCGGAAAAATGAATAAGTCCAGAAAAAAAAATTTTCAACTTTTTTCAATTTTACCCCCGTGGGATATATATTCTACCCACACACATTTGGAACTCTTCTGGGGTACCCTCACACATATTATTCCCTCATTTAGTGGATATTTTCACAAAAAAGTGAAATTTTCAAAAATCCAGAAACTTGGCTGAAAACTACTAAATATCAAGGACTCATTTGGCGAATCGCTCTGGAACTGGAATCGGAACGCTCACTGACATTTCCCCTATCTGAAAGTCTGATAAACGGCGGAAAAATGAATAAGTCCAAAAAAAAAATTTTTTAAACCTTTTTCAATTTTACCCCCGTGGGATATATATTCTACCCACACACATTTGGAACTCTCCTGGGGTACCCTCACACATATTATTCCCTCAATTAGTGGATATTTTCACAAAAAAGTGAAATTTTCAAAAATCCAGAGAATTGTCTGAAAACGACTAAATATCAAGGACTCATTCGGCGAATCGCTCTGGAACTGAAACCGGAATGCTCACTGACATTTCCCCTATCTGAAAGTCTGATAAACGCCGGAAAAATGAATAAGTCCAAAGAAAAAATTTTTTCAACTTTTTTCAATTTTACCCCCGTGGGATATATATTCTACCCACACACATTTGGAAATCTCCTGGGGTACCCTCACACATATTATTCCCTCATTTAGTGGATATTTTCACAAAAAAGTGAAATCTTCAAAAATCCAGAAAATTGGCTGAAAATGACTAAATATCAAGGACTCGTTTTGCGAATCGCTCTGGAACTGAAATCGGAAAGCTCACCGACATTTCCCCTATCTGAAAGTCTGATAAACGCCAGAAAAATGACTAAGTCAAAAAAAAAAAACTTTTCAATTTTTTTCAATTTTACCCCCGTGGGATATATATTCTACCCACACACATTTGGAACTCTCCTGGGGTGCCCTCACACATATTATTCCCTCATTTAGTGGTTATTTTCACAAAAAAGGGAAATTTTCAAAAAACCAGAAAATTGGCTGAAAACGACTAAATATCAAGGACTCAATGGGCGAATCGCTCTGGAACTGAAATCGGAACACTCACTGACATTTCCCCTATCTGAAAGTCTGATAAACGGCGGAAAAATGAATAAGTCCAAAAAAAAAAATTTTTCAACTTTTTTCAATTTTACCCCCGTGGGATATTTATTCTACCCACACACATTTGGAACTCACCTGGGGTACCCTCACACATATTATTCCCTCATTTAGTGGATATTTTCACAAAAAAGTGAAATTTTCAAAAATCCAGAAAATTGGCTGAAAACGACTAAATATCAAGGACTCATTCGGCGAATCGCTCTGGAACTGAAATCGGAACGCTCACTGACATTTCCCCTATCTGAAAGTCTGATAAACTCCGGAAAAATGACTAAGTCCAAAAAAAAAATTTTTCAATTTTTTTCAATTTTACCCCCGTGGTATATAAATTCTACCCACACACATTTGGAACTCTTCTGGGGTACCCTCACACATATTATTCCCTCATTTAGTGGATATTTTCACAAAAAAGTGAAATTTTCAAAAATCCAGAAAATTGGCTGAAAACGACTAAATATCAAGGACACATTGGGCAAATCGCTCTGGAACTGAAATCGGAACGCTCACTGACATTGCCCCTATCTGAAAGTCTGACAAACGGCGGAAAAATGAATAAGTCGAAAAAAAAAATTTTTCAAACTTTTTTCAATTTTACCCCGATGGGATATATATTCTACCCACACACATTTGGAAATCTCCTGGGGTACCCTCACACATATTATTCCCTCATTTAGTGGATATTTTCACAAAAAAGTGAAATTTTCAAAAATCCAGAAAATTGGGTGAAAATGACTAAATATCAAGGACTCATTCGGCGAATCGCTCTGGAACTGAAATCGGAACGCTCACTGACATTTCCCCTATCTGAAAGTCTGATAAACGGCGGAAAAATGAATAAGTCCAGAAAAAAAATTTTTCAACTTTTTTCAATTTTACCCCCGTGGGATATATATTCTACCCACACACATTTGGAACTCTTCTGGGGTACCCTCACACATATTATTCCCTCATTTAGTGGATATTTTCACAAAAAAGTGAAATTTTCAAAAATCCAGAAACTTGGCTGAAAACGACTAAATATCAAGGACTCATTGGGAGAATCGCTTTGGAACTGAAATCGGAATGCACACTGACATTTCCCCTATCTGAAAGTCTGATAAACGGCGGAAAAATGAATAAGTCCAGAAAAAAAAATTTTTTCAACTTTTTTCAATTTTACCCCCGTGGGATATATATTCTACCCACACACATTTGGAACTCTCCTGGGGTACCCTCACACATATTATTCCCTCATTTAGTGGATATTTTCACAAAAAAGTGAAATTTTCAAAAATCCAGAAAATTGGCTGAAAATGACTAAATATCAAGGACTCGTTGGGCGAATCGCTCTGGAACTGAAATCGGAACGCTCACTGACATTTCCCCTATCTGAAAGTCTGATAAACGTCGGAAAAATGAATAAGTCCAAAAAAAAAATTTTTTAAACTTTTTTCAATTTTACCCCCGTGGTATATATATTCTACCCACACACATTTGGAACTCTTCTGGGGTACCCTCACACATATCATTCCCTCATTTAGTGGATATTTTCACAAAAAAGTGAAATTTTCCAAAATCCAGAAAATTGGGTGAAAATGACTAAATATCAAGGACTCATTTGGCGAATCGCTCTGGAACTGGAATCGGAACGCTCACTGACATTTCCCCTATCTGAAAGTCTGATAAACGGCGGAAAAATGAATAAGTCCAAAAAAAAAATTTTTTAAACCTTTTTCAATTTTACCCCCGTGGGATATATATTCTACCCACACACATTTGGAACTCTCCTGGGGTACCCTCACACATATTATTCCCTCAATTAGTGGATATTTTCACAAAAAAGTGAAATTTTCAAAAATCCAGAGAATTGGCTGAAAACGACTAAATATCAAGGACTCATTCGGCGAATCGCTCTGGAACTGAAACCGGAATGCTCACTGACATTTCCCCTATCTGAAAGTCTGATAAACGCCTGAAAAATGAATAAGTCCAAAGAAAAAATTTTTTCAACTTTTTTCAATTTTACCCCCGTGGGATATATATTCTACCCACACACATTTGGAAATCTCCTGGGGTACCCTCACACATATTATTCCCTCATTTAGTGGATATTTTCACAAAAAAGTGAAATCTTCAAAAATCCAGAAAATTGGCTGAAAATGACTAAATATCAAGGACTCGTTGGACGAACCGCTCTGGAACTGAAATTGGAACGCTCACTGACATTTTCCCTATCTGAAAGTCTGATAAACGCCGGAAAAATAACTAAGTCCAAAAAACAAAATTTTTCAATTTTTTTCAATTTTACCCCCGTGGGATATATATTCTACCCACACACATTTGGAACTCTCCTGGGGTACCCTCACACATATTATTCACTCATTTAGTGGATATTTTCACAAAAAAGTGAAATTTTCAAAAATCCAGAAAATTAGCTGAAAATGACTAAATATCAAGGACTCGTTGGGCGAATCGCTCTGGAACTGAAATCGGAACGCTCACTGACATTTCCCCTATCTGAAAGTCTGACAAACGTCGGAAAAATGAATAAGTCCAAAAAAAAAAATTTTTCAACTTTTTTCAATTTTACCCCCGTGGGATATATATTCTACCCACACACATTTGGAACTCTCTTGGGGTACCCTCACACATATTATTCCCTCATTTAGTGGATATTTTCACAAAAAAGTGAAATTTTCAAAAATACAGAAACTTGGCTGAAAACGACTAAATATCAAGGACTCATTGGGAGAATCGCTTTGAAACTGAAATCGGAACGCTCACTGACATTTCCCCTATCTGAAAGTCTGGCAAACGGCGGAAAAATGAATAAGTCAAAAAAAAAAAAATTTCAAACTTTTTTCAATTTTACCCCTGTGGGATATATATTCTACCCACACACATTTGGAAATCTCCTGGGGTACCCTCAGACATATTATTTCCTCATTTAGTGGATATTTTCACAAAAAAGTGAAATTTTCAAAAATCCAGAAAATTGGCTGAAAATGACTAAATATCAAGGACTTGTTCGGCGAATCGCTCTAGAACTGAAATCGGAACGCTCACTGACATTTCCCCTATCTGAAAGTCTGATAAACGGCGGAAAAATGAGTAAGTCCAGAAAAAAATTTTTTTCAACTTTTTTCAATTTTACCCCCGTGGGATATATATTCTACCCACACACATTTGGAACTCTCCTGGGGTACCCTCACACATATTATTCCCTCATTTAGTGGATATTTTCACAAAAAAGTGAAATTTTCAAAAATCCAGAAAATTGGCTGAAAATGACTAAATATCAAGGACTTGTTCGGCGAATCGCTCTGGAACTGAAATCAGAACACTCACTGACATTTCCCCTATCTGAAAGTCTGATAAACGCCGGAAAAATGACTAAGTCCAAAAAAAAAAAATTTTTCAATTTTTTTCAATTTTATCCCCGTGGTATATATATTCTACCCACACACATTTGGAACTCTTCTGGGGTACCCTCACACATATTATTCCCTCATTTAGTGGATATTTTCACAAAAAAGTGAAATTTTCAAAAATCCAGAGAATTGGCTGAAAATGACTAAATATCAAGGACTCATTGGGCAAATCGCTCTGGAACTGAAATCGGAATACTCACTGACATTTCCCCTATCTGAAAGTCTGATAAACGGCGGAAAAATGAATAAGTCCAGAAAAAAAAATTTTCAACTTTTTTCAATTTTACCCCCGTGGGATATATATTCTACCCACACACATTTGGAACTCTTCTGGGGTACCCTCACACATATTATTCCCTCATTTAGTGGATATTTTCACAAAAAAGTGAAATTTTCAAAAATCCAGAAACTTGGCTGAAAACTACTAAATATCAAGGACTCATTTGGCGAATCGCTCTGGAACTGGAATCGGAACGCTCACTGACATTTCCCCTATCTGAAAGTCTGATAAACGGCGGAAAAATGAATAAGTCCAAAAAAAAAATTTTTTAAACCTTTTTCAATTTTACCCCCGTGGGATATATATTCTACCCACACACATTTGGAACTCTCCTGGGGTACCCTCACACATATTATTCCCTCAATTAGTGGATATTTTCACAAAAAAGTGAAATTTTCAAAAATCCAGAGAATTGTCTGAAAACGACTAAATATCAAGGACTCATTCGGCGAATCGCTCTGGAACTGAAACCGGAATGCTCACTGACATTTCCCCTATCTGAAAGTCTGATAAACGCCGGAAAAATGAATAAGTCCAAAGAAAAAATTTTTTCAACTTTTTTCAATTTTACCCCCGTGGGATATATATTCTACCCACACACATTTGGAAATCTCCTGGGGTACCCTCACACATATTATTCCCTCATTTAGTGGATATTTTCACAAAAAAGTGAAATCTTCAAAAATCCAGAAAATTGGCTGAAAATGACTAAATATCAAGGACTCGTTTTGCGAATCGCTCTGGAACTGAAATCGGAAAGCTCACCGACATTTCCCCTATCTGAAAGTCTGATAAACGCCAGAAAAATGACTAAGTCAAAAAAAAAAAACTTTTCAATTTTTTTCAATTTTACCCCCGTGGGATATATATTCTACCCACACACATTTGGAACTCTCCTGGGGTGCCCTCACACATATTATTCCCTCATTTAGTGGTTATTTTCACAAAAAAGGGAAATTTTCAAAAAACCAGAAAATTGGCTGAAAACGACTAAATATCAAGGACTCAATGGGCGAATCGCTCTGGAACTGAAATCGGAACACTCACTGACATTTCCCCTATCTGAAAGTCTGATAAACGGCGGAAAAATGAATAAGTCCAAAAAAAAAAATTTTTCAACTTTTTTCAATTTTACCCCCGTGGGATATTTATTCTACCCACACACATTTGGAACTCACCTGGGGTACCCTCACACATATTATTCCCTCATTTAGTGGATATTTTCACAAAAAAGTGAAATTTTCAAAAATCCAGAAAATTGGCTGAAAATGACTAAATATCAAGGACTCGTTGGACGAACCGCTCTGGAACTGAAATTGGAATGCTCACTGACATTTTCCCTATCTGAAAGTCTGATAAACGTCGGAAAAATGAATAAGTCCAAAAAAAAAAATTTTTCAACTTTTTTCAATTTTACCCCCGTGGGATATATATTCTACCCACACACATTTGGAACTCTCCTGGGGTACCCTCACACATATTATTCCCTCATTTAGTGGATATTTTCACAAAAAAGTGAAATTTTCAAAAATCCAGAAAATTGGCTGAAAACGACTAAATATCAAGGACTCATTCGGCGAATCGCTCTGGAACTGAAATCGGAACGCTCACTGACATTTCCCCTATCTGAAAGTCTGATAAACGGCGGAAAAATGAATAAGTCCAGAAAAAAAATTTTTCAACTTTTTTCAATTTTACCCCCGTGGGATATATATTCTACCCACACACATTTGGAACTCTTCTGGGGTACCCTCACACATATTATTCCCTCATTTAGTGGATATTTTCACAAAAAAGTGAAATTTTCAAAAATCCAGAAACTTGGCTGAAAACGACTAAATATCAAGGACTCATTGGGAGAATCGCTTTGGAACTGAAATCGGAATGCACACTGACATTTCCCCTATCTGAAAGTCTGATAAACGGCGGAAAAATGAATAAGTCCAGAAAAAAAAATTTTTTCAACTTTTTTCAATTTTACCCCCGTGGGATATATATTCTACCCACACACATTTGGAACTCTCCTGGGGTACCCTCACACATATTATTCCCTCATTTAGTGGATATTTTCACAAAAAAGTGAAATTTTCAAAAATCCAGAAAATTGGCTGAAAATGACTAAATATCAAGGACTCGTTGGGCGAATCGCTCTGGAACTGAAATCGGAACGCTCACTGACATTTCCCCTATCTGAAAGTCTGATAAACGTCGGAAAAATGAATAAGTCCAAAAAAAAAATTTTTTAAACTTTTTTCAATTTTACCCCCGTGGTATATATATTCTACCCACACACATTTGGAACTCTTCTGGGGTACCCTCACACATATCATTCCCTCATTTAGTGGATATTTTCACAAAAAAGTGAAATTTTCCAAAATCCAGAAAATTGGGTGAAAATGACTAAATATCAAGGACTCATTTGGCGAATCGCTCTGGAACTGGAATCGGAACGCTCACTGACATTTCCCCTATCTGAAAGTCTGATAAACGGCGGAAAAATGAATAAGTCCAAAAAAAAAATTTTTTAAACCTTTTTCAATTTTACCCCCGTGGGATATATATTCTACCCACACACATTTGGAACTCTCCTGGGGTACCCTCACACATATTATTCCCTCAATTAGTGGATATTTTCACAAAAAAGTGAAATTTTCAAAAATCCAGAGAATTGGCTGAAAACGACTAAATATCAAGGACTCATTCGGCGAATCGCTCTGGAACTGAAACCGGAATGCTCACTGACATTTCCCCTATCTGAAAGTCTGATAAACGCCTGAAAAATGAATAAGTCCAAAGAAAAAATTTTTTCAACTTTTTTCAATTTTACCCCCGTGGGATATATATTCTACCCACACACATTTGGAAATCTCCTGGGGTACCCTCACACATATTATTCCCTCATTTAGTGGATATTTTCACAAAAAAGTGAAATCTTCAAAAATCCAGAAAATTGGCTGAAAATGACTAAATATCAAGGACTCGTTGGACGAACCGCTCTGGAACTGAAATTGGAACGCTCACTGACATTTTCCCTATCTGAAAGTCTGATAAACGCCGGAAAAATAACTAAGTCCAAAAAACAAAATTTTTCAATTTTTTTCAATTTTACCCCCGTGGGATATATATTCTACCCACACACATTTGGAACTCTCCTGGGGTACCCTCACACATATTATTCACTCATTTAGTGGATATTTTCACAAAAAAGTGAAATTTTCAAAAATCCAGAAAATTAGCTGAAAATGACTAAATATCAAGGACTCGTTGGGCGAATCGCTCTGGAACTGAAATCGGAACGCTCACTGACATTTCCCCTATCTGAAAGTCTGATAAACGTCAGAAAAATGAATAAGTCCAAAAAAAAAAATTTTTCAACTTTTTTCAATTTTACCCCCGTGGGATATATATTCTACCCACACACATTTGGAACTCTCCTGGGGTACCCTCACACATATTATTCCCTCATTTAGTGGATATTTTCACAAAAAAGTGAAATTTTCAAAAATCCAGAAAATTGGCTGAAAACGACTAAATATCAAGGACTCATTGGGCGAATCGCTCTGGAACTGAAATCGGAACGCTCACTGACATTTCCTCTATCTGAAAGTCTGACAAACGGCGGAAAAATGAATAAGTCGAAAAAAAAAATTTTTCAAACTTTTTTCAATTTTACCCCCGTGGGATATATATTCTACCCACACACATTTGGAAATCTCCTGGGGTACCCTCACACATATTTTTCCCTCATTTAGTGGATATTTTCACAAAAAAGTGAAATTTTCAAAAATCCAGAAAATTGGGTGAAAATGACTAAATATCAAGGACTCATTCGGCGAATCGCTCTGGAACTGAAATCGGAACGCTCACTGACATTTCCCCTATCTGAAAGTCTGATAAACGGCGGAAAAATGAATAAGTCCAAAAAAAAAATTTTTTAAACTTTTTTCAATTTTACCCCCGTGGGATATTTATTCTACCCACACACATTTGGAACTCTCCTGGGGTACCCTCACACATATTATTCCCTCAATTAGTGGATATTTTCACAAAAAAGTGAAATTTTCAAAAATCCAGAGAATTGGCTGAAAACGACTAAATATCAAGGACTCATTCGGCGAATCGCTCTGGAACTGAAACCGGAATGCTCACTGACATTTCCCCTATCTGAAAGTCTGATAAACGCCGGAAAAATGAATAAGTCCAAAGAAAAAATTTTTTCAACTTTTTTCAATTTTACCCCCGTGGGATATATATTCTACCCACACACATTTGGAAATCTCCTGGGGTACCCTCACACATATTATTCCCTCATTTAGTGGATATTTTCACAAAAAAGTGAAATCTTCAAAAATCCAGAAAATTGGCTGAAAATTACTAAATATCAAGGACTCGTTGGGCGAATCACTCTGGAACTGAAATCGGAAAGCTCACTGACATTTCCCCTATCTGAAAGTCTGATAAACGCCGGAAAAATGACTAAGTCAAAAAAAAAATCTTTTCAATTTTTTTCAATTTTACCCCCGTGGGATATATATTCTACCCACACCCATTTGGAACTCTCCTGGGGTGCCCTCACACATATTATTCCCTCATTTAGTGGTTATTTTCACAAAAAAGGGAAATTTTCAAAAATCCAGAAAATTGGCTGAAAACGACTAAATATCAAGGACTCAATGGGCGAATCGCTCTGGAACTGAAATCGGAACACTCACTGACATTTCCCCTATCTGAAAGTCTGATAAACGGCGGAAAAATGAATAAGTCCAAAAAAAAAAAATTTTCAACTTTTTTCAATTTTACCCCGTGGGATATATATTCTACCCACACACATTTGGAACTCTCCTGGGGTACCCTCACACATATTATTCCCTCATTTAGTGGATATTTTCACAAAAAAGTGAAATTTTCAAAAATCCAGAAAATTGGCTGAAAATGACTAAATATCAAGGACTCATTGGTCGAATCGCTCTGGAACTGAAATCGGAACGCTCACTGACATTTCCCCTATCTGAAAGTCTGATAAACGGCGGAAAAATGACTAAGTCCAAAAAAAAAAATTTTTCAATTTTTTTCAATTTTACCCCCGTGGGATATATATTCTACCCACACACATTTGGAAATCTCCTGGGGTACCCTCACACATATTTTTCCCTCATTTAGTGGATATTTTCACAAAAAAGTGAAATTTTCAAAAATCCAGAAAATTGGGTGAAAATGACTAAATATCAAGGACTCATTCGGCGAATCGCTCTGGAACTGAAATCGGAACGCTCACTGACATTTCCCCTATCTGAAAGTCTGATAAACGGCGGAAAAATGAATAGGTCCAAAAAAAAAATTTTTTAAACTTTTTTCAATTTTACCCCCGTGGGATATTTATTCTACCCACACACATTTGGAACTCTCCTGGGGTACCCTCACACATATTATTCCCTCAATTAGTGGATATTTTCACAAAAAAGTGAAATTTTCAAAAATCCAGAGAATTGGCTGAAAACGACTAAATATCAAGGACTCATTCGGCGAATCGCTCTGGAACTGAAACCGGAATGCTCACTGACATTTGCCCTATCTGAAAGTCTGATAAACGCCGGAAAAATGAATAAGTCCAAAGAAAAAATTTTTTCAACTTTTTTCAATTTTACCCCCGTGGGATATATATTCTACCCACACACATTTGGAAATCTCCTGGGGTACCCTCACACATATTATTCCCTCATTTAGTGGATATTTTCACAAAAAAGTGAAATCTTCAAAAATCCAGAAAATTGGCTGAAAATTACTAAATATCAAGGACTCGTTGGGCGAATCACTCTGGAACTGAAATCGGAAAGCTCACTGACATTTCCCCTATCTGAAAGTCTGATAAACGCCGGAAAAATGACTAAGTAAAAAAAAAAATCTTTTCAATTTTTTTCAATTTTACCCCCGTGGGATATATATTCTACCCACACCCATTTGGAACTCTCCTGGGGTGCCCTCACACATATTATTCCCTCATTTAGTGGTTATTTTCACAAAAAAGGGAAATTTTCAAAAATCCAGAAAATTGGCTGAAAACGACTAAATATCAAGGACTCAATGGGCGAATCGCTCTGGAACTGAAATCGGAACACTCACTGACATTTCCCCTATCTGAAAGTCTGATAAACGGCGGAAAAATGAATAAGTCCAAAAAAAAAAAATTTTCAACTTTTTTCAATTTTACCCCGTGGGATATATATTCTACCCACACACATTTGGAACTCTCCTGGGGTACCCTCACACATATTATTCCCTCATTTAGTGGATATTTTCACAAAAAAGTGAAATTTTCAAAAATCCAGAAAATTGGCTGAAAATGACTAAATATCAAGGACTCATTGGTCGAATCGCTCTGGAACTGAAATCGGAACGCTCACTGACATTTCCCCTATCTGAAAGTCTGATAAACGGCGGAAAAATGACTAAGTCCAAAAAAAAAAATTTTTCAATTTTTTTCAATTTTACCCCCGTGGGATATATATTCTACCCACACACATTTGGAAATCTCCTGGGGTACCCTCACACATATTTTTCCCTCATTTAGTGGATATTTTCACAAAAAAGTGAAATTTTCAAAAATCCAGAAAATTGGGTGAAAATGACTAAATATCAAGGACTCATTCGGCGAATCGCTCTGGAACTGAAATCGGAACGCTCACTGACATTTCCCCTATCTGAAAGTCTGATAAACGGCGGAAAAATGAATAGGTCCAAAAAAAAAATTTTTTAAACTTTTTTCAATTTTACCCCCGTGGGATATTTATTCTACCCACACACATTTGGAACTCTCCTGGGGTACCCTCACACATATTATTCCCTCAATTAGTGGATATTTTCACAAAAAAGTGAAATTTTCAAAAATCCAGAAAATTGGCTGAAAACGACTAAATATCAAGGACTCATTCGGCGAATCGCTCTGGAACTGAAACCGGAATGCTCACTGACATTTGCCCTATCTGAAAGTCTGATAAACGCCGGAAAAATGAATAAGTCCAAAGAAAAAATTTTTTCAACTTTTTTCAATTTTACCCCCGTGGGATATATATTCTACCCACACACATTTGGAAATCTCCTGGGGTACCCTCACACATATTATTCCCTCATTTAGTGGATATTTTCACAAAAAAGTGAAATCTTCAAAAATCCAGAAAATTGGCTGAAAATTACTAAATATCAAGGACTCGTTGGGCGAATCACTCTGGAACTGAAATCGGAAAGCTCACTGACATTTCCCCTATCTGAAAGTCTGATAAACGCCGGAAAAATGACTAAGTAAAAAAAAAAATCTTTTCAATTTTTTTCAATTTTACCCCCGTGGGATATATATTCTACCCACACCCATTTGGAACTCTCCTGGGGTGCCCTCACACATATTATTCCCTCATTTAGTGGTTATTTTCACAAAAAAGGGAAATTTTCAAAAATCCAGAAAATTGGCTGAAAACGACTAAATATCAAGGACTCAATGGGCGAATCGCTCTGGAACTGAAATCGGAACACTCACTGACATTTCCATTATCTGAAAGTCTGATAAACGGCGGAAAAATGAATAAGTCCAAAAAAAAAAAATTTTCAACTTTTTTCAATTTTACCCCCGTGGGATATATATTCTACCCACACACATTTGGAACTCTCCTGGGGTACCCTCACACATATTATTCCCTCATTTAGTGGATATTTTCACAAAAAAGTGAAATTTTCAAAAATCCAGAAAATTGGCTGAAAATGACTAAATATCAAGGACTCATTGGTCGAATCGCTCTGGAACTGAAATCGGAACGCTCACTGACATTTCCCCTATCTGAAAGTCTGATAAACGGCGGAAAAATGACTAAGTCCAAAAAAAAAAATTTTTCAATTTTTTTCAATTTTACCCCCGTGGGATATATATTCTACCCACACACATTTGGAAATCTCCTGGGGTACCCTCACACATATTATTCCCTCATTTAGTGGATATTTTCACAAAAAAGTGAAATTTTCAAAAATCAAGAAAATTGGCTGAAAACGACTAAATATCAAGTACTCATTGGGCGAATCGCTCTGGAACTGAAATCGGAATGCTCACTGACATTTGTCCTCTCTGAAAGTCTGATAAACGCCGGAAAAATGACTAAGTCCAAAAAAAAATTTTATTAAACTTTTTTCAATTTTACCCCTGTGGTATTTATATTCTACCCACACACATTTGGAACTCTCCTGGGGTACCCTCACACATATTATTCCCTCATTTAGTGGATATTTTCACAAAAAAGTGAAATCTTCAAAAATCCAGAAAATTGGCTGAAAATTACTAAATATCAAGGACTCGTTGGGCGAATCACTCTGGAACTGAAATCGGAAAGCTCACTGACATTTCCCCTATCTGAAAGTCTGATAAACGCCGGAAAAATGACTAAGTCAAAAAAAAAAATCTTTTCAATTTTTTTCAATTTTACCCCCGTGGGATATATATTCTACCCACACCCATTTGGAACTCTCCTGGGGTGCCCTCACACATATTATTCCCTCATTTAGTGGTTATTTTCACAAAAAAGGGAAATTTTCAAAAATCCAGAAAATTGGCTGAAAACGACTAAATATCAAGGACTCAATGGGCGAATCGCTCTGGAACTGAAATCGGAACACTCACTGACATTTCCCCTATCTGAAAGTCTGATAAACGGCGGAAAAATGAATAAGTCCAAAAAAAAAAAATTTTCAACTTTTTTCAATTTTACCCCCGTGGGATATATATTCTACCCACACACATTTGGAAATCTCCTGGGGTACCCTCACACATATTATTCCCTCATTTGGTGGATATTTTCACAAAAAAGTGAAATTTTCAAAAATCCAGAAAATTGGCTGAAAACGACTAAATATCAAGGACTCATTCGGCGAATCGCTCTGGAACTGAAATCGCAATGCTCACTGACATTTCCCCTATCTGAAAGTCTGATAAACGCCGGAAAAATGAATAAGTCCAAAGAAAAAATTTTTTCAACTTTTTTCAATTTTACCCCCATGGGATATATATTCTACCCACACACATTTGGAAATCTCCTGGGGTACCCTCACACATATTATTCCCTCATTTAGTGGATATTTTCACAAAAAAGTGAAATTTTCAAAAATCCAGAAAATTGGCTGAAAATGACTAAATATCAAGGACTCGTTGGGCGAATCGCTCTGGAACTAAAATCGGAATGCTCACTGACATTTCCCCTATCTGAAAGTCTGATAAACGCCGGAAAAATGACTAAGTCCAAAAAAAAAAATTTTTCAATTTTTTTCAGTTTTACCCCCGTGGGATATATATTCTACCCACACACATTTGGAACTCTCCTGGGGTACCCTCACACATATTATTCCCTCATTTAGTGGTTATTTTCACAAAAAAGGGAAATTTTCAAAAATCCAGAAAATTGGCTGAAAACGACTAAATATCAAGGACTCAATGGGCGAATCGCTCTGGAACTGAAATCGGAACACTCACTGACATTTCCCCTATCTGAAAGTCTGATAAACGGCGGAAAAATGAATAAGTCCAAAAAAAAAAATTTTTCAACTTTTTTCAATTTTACCCCCGTGGGATATATATTCTACCCACACACATTTGGAACTCTCCTGGGGTACCCTCACACATATTATTCCCTCATTTAGTGGATATTTTCACAAAAAAGTGAAATTTTCAAAAATCCAGAAAATTGGCTGAAAACGACTAAATATCAAGGACTCATTGGGCGAATCGCTCTGGAACTGAAATCGGAACGCTCACTGACATTTCCCCTATCTGAAAGTCTGACAAACGGCGGAAAAATGAATAAGTCGAAAAAAAAAATTTTTCAAACTTTTTTCAATTTTACCCCCGTGGGATATATATTCTACCCACACACATTTGGAAATCTCCTGGGGTACCCTCACACATATTTTTCCCTCATTTAGTGGATATTTTCACAAAAAAGTGAAATTTTCAAAAATCCAGAAAATTGGGTGAAAATGACTAAATATCAAGGACTCATTCGGCGAATCGCTCTGGAACTGAAATCGGAACGCTCACTGACATTTCCCCTATCTGAAAGTCTGATAAACGGCGGAAAAATGAATAAGTCCAAAAAAAAAATTTTTTAAACTTTTTTCAATTTTACCCACGTGGGATATTTATTCTACCCACACACATTTGGAACTCTCCTGGGGTACCCTCACACATATTATTCCCTCAATTAGTGGATATTTTCACAAAAAAGTGAAATTTTCAAAAATCCAGAGAATTGGCTGAAAACGACTAAATATCAAGGACTCATTCGGCGAATCGCTCTGGAACTGAAACCGGAATGCTCACTGACATTTCCCCTATCTGAAAGTCTGATAAACGCCGGAAAAATGAATAAGTCCAAAGAAAAAATTTTTTCAACTTTTTTCAATTTTACCCCCGTGGGATATATATTCTACCCACACACATTTGGAAATCTCCTGGGGTACCCTCACACATATTATTCCCTCATTTAGTGGATATTTTCACAAAAAAGTGAAATCTTCAAAAATCCAGAAAATTGGCTGAAAATTACTAAATATCAAGGACTCGTTGGGCGAATCACTCTGGAACTGAAATCGGAAAGCTCACTGACATTTCCCCTATCTGAAAGTCTGATAAACGCCGGAAAAATGACTAAGTCAAAAAAAAAATCTTTTCAATTTTTTTCAATTTTACCCCCGTGGGATATATATTCTACCCACAACCATTTGGAACTCTCCTGGGGTGCCCTCACACATATTATTCCCTCATTTAGTGGTTATTTTCACAAAAAAGGGAAATTTTCAAAAATCCAGAAAATTGGCTGAAAACGACTAAATATCAAGGACTCAATGGGCGAATCGCTCTGGAACTGAAATCGGAACACTCACTGACATTTCCCCTATCTGAAAGTCTGATAAACGGCGGAAAAATGAATAAGTCCAAAAAAAAAAAATTTTCAACTTTTTTCAATTTTACCCCGTGGGATATATATTCTACCCACACACATTTGGAACTCTCCTGGGGTACCCTCACACATATTATTCCCTCATTTAGTGGATATTTTCACAAAAAAGTGAAATTTTCAAAAATCCAGAAAATTGGCTGAAAATGACTAAATATCAAGGACTCATTGGTCGAATCGCTCTGGAACTGAAATCGGAACGCTCACTGACATTTCCCCTATCTGAAAGTCTGATAAACGGCGGAAAAATGACTAAGTCCAAAAAAAAAAATTTTTCAATTTTTTTCAATTTTACCCCCGTGGGATATATATTCTACCCACACACATTTGGAAATCTCCTGGGGTACCCTCACACATATTTTTCCCTCATTTAGTGGATATTTTCACAAAAAAGTGAAATTTTCAAAAATCCAGAAAATTGGGTGAAAATGACTAAATATCAAGGACTCATTCGGCGAATCGCTCTGGAACTGAAATCGGAACGCTCACTGACATTTCCCCTATCTGAAAGTCTGATAAACGGCGGAAAAATGAATAGGTCCAAAAAAAAAATTTTTTAAACTTTTTTCAATTTTACCCCCGTGGGATATTTATTCTACCCACACACATTTGGAACTCTCCTGGGGTACCCTCACACATATTATTCCCTCAATTAGTGGATATTTTCACAAAAAAGTGAAATTTTCAAAAATCCAGAGAATTGGCTGAAAACGACTAAATATCAAGGACTCATTCGGCGAATCGCTCTGGAACTGAAACCGGAATGCTCACTGACATTTCCCCTATCTGAAAGTCTGATAAACGCCGGAAAAATGAATAAGTCCAAAGAAAAAATTTTTTCAACTTTTTTCAATTTTACCCCCGTGGGATATATATTCTACCCACACACATTTGGAAATCTCCTGGGGTACCCTCACACATATTATTCCCTCATTTAGTGGATATTTTCACAAAAAAGTGAAATCTTCAAAAATCCAGAAAATTGGCTGAAAATTACTAAATATCAAGGACTCGTTGGGCGAATCACTCTGGAACTGAAATCGGAAAGCTCACTGACATTTCCCCTATCTGAAAGTCTGATAAACGCCGGAAAAATGACTAAGTAAAAAAAAAAATCTTTTCAATTTTTTTCAATTTTACCCCCGTGGGATATATATTCTACCCACACCCATTTGGAACTCTCCTGGGGTGCCCTCACACATATTATTCCCTCATTTAGTGGTTATTTTCACAAAAAAGGGAAATTTTCAAAAATCCAGAAAATTGGCTGAAAACGACTAAATATCAAGGACTCAATGGGCGAATCGCTCTGGAACTGAAATCGGAACACTCACTGACATTTCCATTATCTGAAAGTCTGATAAACGGCGGAAAAATGAATAAGTCCAAAAAAAAAAAATTTTCAACTTTTTTCAATTTTACCCCCGTGGGATATATATTCTACCCACACACATTTGGAACTCTCCTGGGGTACCCTCACACATATTATTCCCTCATTTAGTGGATATTTTCACAAAAAAGTGAAATTTTCAAAAATCCAGAAAATTGGCTGAAAATGACTAAATATCAAGGACTCATTGGTCGAATCGCTCTGGAACTGAAATCGGAACGCTCACTGACATTTCCCCTATCTGAAAGTCTGATAAACGGCGGAAAAATGACTAAGTCCAAAAAAAAAAATTTTTCAATTTTTTTCAATTTTACCCCCGTGGGATATATATTCTACCCACACACATTTGGAAATCTCCTGGGGTACCCTCACACATATTATTCCCTCATTTAGTGGATATTTTCACAAAAAAGTGAAATTTTCAAAAATCAAGAAAATTGGCTGAAAACGACTAAATATCAAGTACTCATTGGGCGAATCGCTCTGGAACTGAAATCGGAATGCTCACTGACATTTGTCCTCTCTGAAAGTCTGATAAACGCCGGAAAAATGACTAAGTCCAAAAAAAAATTTTATTAAACTTTTTTCAATTTTACCCCTGTGGTATATATATTCTACCCACACACATTTGGAACTCTCCTGGGGTACCCTCACACATATTATTCCCTCATTTAGTGGATATTTTCACAAAAAAGTGAAATCTTCAAAAATCCAGAAAATTGGCTGAAAATTACTAAATATCAAGGACTCGTTGGGCGAATCACTCTGGAACTGAAATCGGAAAGCTCACTGACATTTCCCCTATCTGAAAGTCTGATAAACGCCGGAAAAATGAATAAGTCCAAAAAAAAAATTTTTTAAACTTTTTTCAATTTTACCCACGTGGGATATTTATTCTACCCACACACATTTGGAACTCTCCTGGGGTACCCTCACACATATTATTCCCTCAATTAGTGGATATTTTCACAAAAAAGTGAAATTTTCAAAAATCCAGAGAATTGGCTGAAAACGACTAAATATCAAGGACTCATTCGGCGAATCGCTCTGGAACTGAAACCGGAATGCTCACTGACATTTCCCCTATCTGAAAGTCTGATAAACGCCGGAAAAATGAATAAGTCCAAAGAAAAAATTTTTTCAACTTTTTTCAATTTTACCCCCGTGGGATATATATTCTACCCACACACATTTGGAAATCTCCTGGGGTACCCTCACACATATTATTCCCTCATTTAGTGGATATTTTCACAAAAAAGTGAAATCTTCAAAAATCCAGAAAATTGGCTGAAAATTACTAAATATCAAGGACTCGTTGGGCGAATCACTCTGGAACTGAAATCGGAAAGCTCACTGACATTTCCCCTATCTGAAAGTCTGATAAACGCCGGAAAAATGACTAAGTCAAAAAAAAAATCTTTTCAATTTTTTTCAATTTTACCCCCGTGGGATATATATTCTACCCACAACCATTTGGAACTCTCCTGGGGTGCCCTCACACATATTATTCCCTCATTTAGTGGTTATTTTCACAAAAAAGGGAAATTTTCAAAAATCCAGAAAATTGGCTGAAAACGACTAAATATCAAGGACTCAATGGGCGAATCGCTCTGGAACTGAAATCGGAACACTCACTGACATTTCCCCTATCTGAAAGTCTGATAAACGGCGGAAAAATGAATAAGTCCAAAAAAAAAAAATTTTCAACTTTTTTCAATTTTACCCCGTGGGATATATATTCTACCCACACACATTTGGAACTCTCCTGGGGTACCCTCACACATATTATTCCCTCATTTAGTGGATATTTTCACAAAAAAGTGAAATTTTCAAAAATCCAGAAAATTGGCTGAAAATGACTAAATATCAAGGACTCATTGGTCGAATCGCTCTGGAACTGAAATCGGAACGCTCACTGACATTTCCCCTATCTGAAAGTCTGATAAACGGCGGAAAAATGACTAAGTCCAAAAAAAAAAATTTTTCAATTTTTTTCAATTTTACCCCCGTGGGATATATATTCTACCCACACACATTTGGAAATCTCCTGGGGTACCCTCACACATATTTTTCCCTCATTTAGTGGATATTTTCACAAAAAAGTGAAATTTTCAAAAATCCAGAAAATTGGGTGAAAATGACTAAATATCAAGGACTCATTCGGCGAATCGCTCTGGAACTGAAATCGGAACGCTCACTGACATTTCCCCTATCTGAAAGTCTGATAAACGGCGGAAAAATGAATAGGTCCAAAAAAAAAATTTTTTAAACTTTTTTCAATTTTACCCCCGTGGGATATTTATTCTACCCACACACATTTGGAACTCTCCTGGGGTACCCTCACACATATTATTCCCTCAATTAGTGGATATTTTCACAAAAAAGTGAAATTTTCAAAAATCCAGAGAATTGGCTGAAAACGACTAAATATCAAGGACTCATTCGGCGAATCGCTCTGGAACTGAAACCGGAATGCTCACTGACATTTCCCCTATCTGAAAGTCTGATAAACGCCGGAAAAATGAATAAGTCCAAAGAAAAAATTTTTTCAACTTTTTTCAATTTTACCCCCGTGGGATATATATTCTACCCACACACATTTGGAAATCTCCTGGGGTACCCTCACACATATTATTCCCTCATTTAGTGGATATTTTCACAAAAAAGTGAAATCTTCAAAAATCCAGAAAATTGGCTGAAAATTACTAAATATCAAGGACTCGTTGGGCGAATCACTCTGGAACTGAAATCGGAAAGCTCACTGACATTTCCCCTATCTGAAAGTCTGATAAACGCCGGAAAAATGACTAAGTAAAAAAAAAAATCTTTTCAATTTTTTTCAATTTTACCCCCGTGGGATATATATTCTACCCACACCCATTTGGAACTCTCCTGGGGTGCCCTCACACATATTATTCCCTCATTTAGTGGTTATTTTCACAAAAAAGGGAAATTTTCAAAAATCCAGAAAATTGGCTGAAAACGACTAAATATCAAGGACTCAATGGGCGAATCGCTCTGGAACTGAAATCGGAACACTCACTGACATTTCCATTATCTGAAAGTCTGATAAACGGCGGAAAAATGAATAAGTCCAAAAAAAAAAAATTTTCAACTTTTTTCAATTTTACCCCCGTGGGATATATATTCTACCCACACACATTTGGAACTCTCCTGGGGTACCCTCACACATATTATTCCCTCATTTAGTGGATATTTTCACAAAAAAGTGAAATTTTCAAAAATCCAGAAAATTGGCTGAAAATGACTAAATATCAAGGACTCATTGGTCGAATCGCTCTGGAACTGAAATCGGAACGCTCACTGACATTTCCCCTATCTGAAAGTCTGATAAACGGCGGAAAAATGACTAAGTCCAAAAAAAAAAATTTTTCAATTTTTTTCAATTTTACCCCCGTGGGATATATATTCTACCCACACACATTTGGAAATCTCCTGGGGTACCCTCACACATATTATTCCCTCATTTAGTGGATATTTTCACAAAAAAGTGAAATTTTCAAAAATCAAGAAAATTGGCTGAAAACGACTAAATATCAAGTACTCATTGGGCGAATCGCTCTGGAACTGAAATCGGAATGCTCACTGACATTTGTCCTCTCTGAAAGTCTGATAAACGCCGGAAAAATGACTAAGTCCAAAAAAAAATTTTATTAAACTTTTTTCAATTTTACCCCTGTGGTATATATATTCTACCCACACACATTTGGAACTCTCCTGGGGTACCCTCACACATATTATTCCCTCATTTAGTGGATATTTTCACAAAAAAGTGAAATCTTCAAAAATCCTGAAAATTGGCTGAAAATTACTAAATATCAAGGACTCGTTGGGCGAATCACTCTGGAACTGAAATCGGAAAGCTCACTGACATTTCCCCTATCTGAAAGTCTGATAAACGCCGGAAAAATGACTAAGTCAAAAAAAAAATCTTTTCAATTTTTTTCAATTTTACCCCCGTGGGATATATATTCTACCCACACCCATTTGGAACTCTCCTGGGGTGCCCTCACACATATTATTCCCTCATTTAGTGGTTATTTTCACAAAAAAGGGAAATTTTCAAAAATCCAGAAAATTGGCTGAAAACGACTAAATATCAAGGACTCAATGGGCGAATCGCTCTGGAACTGAAATCGGAACGCTCACTGACATTTCCCCTATCTGAAAGTCTGATAAACGCCGGAAAAATGACTGAGTCCAAAAAAAAAAATTTTTCAATTTTTTTCAATTTTACCCCCGTGGGATATATATTCTACCCACACACATTTGGAAATCTCCTGGGGTACCCTCACACATATTATTCCCTCATTTAGTGGATATTTTCACAAAAAAGTGAAATTTTCAAAAATCCAGAAAATTGGCTGAAAACGACTAAATATCAAGGACTCATTCGGCGAATCGCTCTGGAACTGAAATCGCAATGCTCACTGACATTTCCCCTATCTGAAAGTCTGATAAACGCCGGAAAAATGAATAAGTCCAAAGAAAAAATTTTTTCAACTTTTTTCAATTTTACCCCCGTGGGATATATATTCTACCCACACACATTTGGAAATCTCCTGGGGTACCCTCACACATATTATTCCCTCATTTAGTGGATATTTTCACAAAAAAGTGAAATTTTCAAAAATCCAGAAAATTGGCTGAAAATGACTAAATATCAAGGACTCGTTGGGCGAATCGCTCTGGAACTAAAATCGGAATGCTCACTGACATTTCCCCTATCTGAAAGTCTGATAAACGCCGGAAAAATGACTAAGTCCAAAAAAAAAAATTTTTCAATTTTTTTCAGTTTTACCCCCGTGGGATATATATTCTACCCACACACATTTGGAACTCTCCTGGGGTACCCTCACACATATTATTCCCTCATTTAGTGGTTATTTTCACAAAAAAGGGAAATTTTCAAAAATCCAGAAAATTGGCTGAAAACGACTAAATATCAAGGACTCAATGGGCGAATCGCTCTGGAACTGAAATCGGAACACTCACTGACATTTCCCCTATCTGAAAGTCTGATAAACGGCGGAAAAATGAATAAGTCCAAAAAAAAAAATTTTTCAACTTTTTTCAATTTTACCCCCGTGGGATATATATTCTACCCACACACATTTGGAAGTCTTCTGGGGTACCCTCACACATATTATTCACTAATTTAGTGGATATTTTCACAAAAAAGTGACATTTTCAAAAATCCAGAAAATTGGCTGAAAACGAATATCAAGGACTCATTGGGCGAATCGCTCTGGAACTGAAATCGGAACGCTCACTGACATTTCGCTTATCTGAAAGTCTGATAAACGCCGGAAAAATGACTAAGTCCAAAAAAAGAAATTTTTAAATTTTTTTCAATTTTACTCCCGTGGGATATATATTCTACCCACACACATTTGGAAGTCTTCTGGGGTACCCTCACACATATAATTCCCTCAATTAGTGGATATTTTCACAAAAAAGTGAAATTTTCAAAAATCCAGAAAATTGGCTAAAAACGACTAAATATCAAGGACTCATTGGGTGAATGGCTCTGGAACTGAAATCGGAATGCTCACTGACATTTCCCCTATCTGAAAGTCTGATAAACGTTGGAAAAATGACTGAGTCAAAAAAAAAATTTTTTTCAACTTTTTTCAATTTTACCCCCGTGGGATATATGTTCTACCCACACACATTTGGAACTCTCCTGGGGTGCCCTCACACATATTATTCCCTCATTTAGTGGATATTTTCACAAAAAAGTGAAATTTTCAAAAATCCAGAAAATTGGCTGAAAATGACTAAATTTCAAAGATTCAATGGGCGAATCGTTTTGGAACTGAAATCGGAATGCTCACTGATATTTCCCCTATCTGAAAGTCTGATAAACGTCGTAAAAATGAATAAGTCCAACAAAAATTTTTTTTCAACTTTTTTCAATTTTACCCCCGTGGGATATATATTCTACCCACACACATTTGGAACTCTCCTGGGGTACTCTCACACATATTATTCCCTCATTTACTGGATATTTTCACAAAAAAGTGAAATTTTCAAAAATCCAGAAAATTGGCTGAAAACGACTAAATATCAAAGTCTCATTGGGCGAATCGCTCTGGAACTGAAATCGGAATGCTCACTGACATTTGACCTATCTGAAAGTCTGATAAATGTCGGAAAAATGACTGTCCAAAAAAAAAATTTTTTTCAACTTTTTTCAATTTTACCCCCGTGGGATATATATTCTACCCACACACATTTTGAACTCTCCTGGGGTACCCTCACACATATTGTTCCCTCATTTAGTGGATATATTCACAAAAAAGTGAAATTTTCAAAAATCCAAAATATTGACTGAAAACAACTAAATATCAAGGACTCATTGGGCAAATCGCTCTGGAACTGAAATCGGAATGCTCACTGACATTTCCCCTATCTGAAAGTCTGCCAAACGTTGGAAAAATGACAGTCAAAAAAAATTTTTTTCAACTTTTTTCAATTTTACCCCCGTGGGATATATATTCTACCCACACACATTTCGAACTCTCCTGGGGTACCCTCACACATATTATTCCCTCATTTAGTGGATATTTTCACCAAAAAGTGACATTTTCAAAAATCTAGAAAATTGGCTGAAAACGAATATCAAGGACTCATTGGGCGAATGACTCTGGAACTGAAATTGGAATGCTCACTGACATTTCCCCTATCTGAAAGTCTGATAAACGTTGGAAAAATGACTGAGTCAAAAAAAATTTTTTTTTCAACTTTTTTCAATTTTACCCCCGTGGGATATATATTCTACCCACACACATTTGGAAATCTCCTGGGGTACCCTCACACATATTATTCCCTCATTTAGTGGATATTTTCACAAAAAAAGTGAAATTTTCAAAAATCAAGAACATTGGCTGAAAACGACTAAATATCAAGTACTCATTCGGCGAATCGCTCTGGAACTGAAATCGGAACGCTCACTGACATTTGTCCTCTCTGAAAGTCTGATAAATGCCGGAAAAATGACTAAGTCCAAAAAAAAATTTTATTAAACTTTTTTCAATTTTACCCCTGTGGTATATATATTCTACCCACACACATTTGGAACTCTCCTGGGGTACCCTCACACATATTATTCCCTCATTTAGTGCATATTTTCACAAAAAAGTGAAATTTTCAAAAATCCAGAAAATTGGCTGAAAATAACTAAATATCAAGGACTCATTTGGCGAATCGCTCTGGAACTGAAATCGGAATGCTCACTGACATTTCCCCTATCTGAAAGTCTGATAAACGCCGGAAAAATGAATAAGTCCAAAAAAAATTTTTTTTCAACTTTTTTCAATTTTACCCCCGTGGGATATATATTCTACCCACACACATTTGGAACTCTCCTGGGGTACCCTCACACATATTATTCCCTCATTTAGTGGTTATTTTCACAAAAAAGAGAAATTTTCAAAAATCCAGAAAATTGGCTGAAAATGACTAAATATCAAGGACTCAAAGGGCGAATCGCTCTGGAACTGAAATCGGAACACTCACTGACATTTCCCCTATCTGAAAGTCTGATAAACGCCGGAAAAATGAATAAGTCCAAAGAAAAAATTTTTTCAACTTTTTTCAATTTTACCCCCGTGGGATATATATTCTACCCACACACATTTGGAAATCTCCTGGGGTACCCTCACACATATTATTCCCTCATTTAGTGGATATTTTCACAAAAAAGTGAAATTTTCAAAAATCCAGAAAATTGGCTGAAAATGACTAAATATCAAGGACTCATTGGGCGAATCGCTCTGGAACTAAAATCGGAACGCTCACTGACATTTCCCCTATCTGAAAGTCTGATAAACGCCGGAAAAATGACTAAGTCCAAAAAAAAAAATTTTTCAATTTTTTTCAATTTTACCCCCGTGGGATATATATTCTACCCACACACATTTGGAACTCTCCTGGGGTACCCTCACACATATTATTCCCTCATTTAGTGGTTATTTTCACAAAAAAGAGAAATTTTCAAAAATCCAGAAAATTGGCTGAAAACGACTAAATATCAAGGACTCAATGGGCGAATCGCTCTGGAACTGAAATCGGAACACTCACTGACATTTCCCCTATCTGAAAGTCTGATAAACGGCGGAAAAATGAATAAGTCCAAAAAAAAAAATTTTTCAACTTTTTTCAATTTTACCCCCGTGGGATATATATTCTACCCACACACATTTGGAACTCTCCTGGGGTACCCTCACACATATTATTCCCTCATTTAGTGGATATTTTCACAAAAAAGTGAAATTTTCAAAAATCCAGAAAATTGGCTGAAAATGACTAAATATCAAGGACTCTTTGGGCAAATCGCTCTGGAACTGAAATCGGAACGCTCACTGACATTTCCCCTATCTGAAAGTCTGATAAACGCCGGAAAAATGACTAAGTCCAAAAAAAAAAATGTTTCAATTTTTTTCAATTTTACCCCCGTGGGATATATATTCTACCCACACACATTTGGAAATCTCCTGGGGTACCCTCACACATATTATTCCCTCATTTAGTGGATATTTTCACAAAAAAGTGAAATTTTCAAAAATCCACGGAATTGGCTGAAAATGACTAAATATCAAGGACTCGTTGGGCGAATCGCTCTGGAACTGAAATCGGAACGCTCATTGACATTTCCCCTATCTGAAAGTCTGATAAACGCCGGAAAAATGACTAAGTCCAAAAAAAAAATTTTTCAATTTTTTTCAATTTTACCCCCGTGGGATATATATTCTACCCACACACATTTGGAACTCTCCTGGGGTAGCCTCACACATATTATTCCCTCATTTAGTGGATATTTTCACAAAAAAGTGAAATTTTCAAAAATCAAGAAAATTGGCTGAAAACGACTAAATATCAAGGACTCATTGGGCGAATCGCTCTGGAACTGAAATCGGGACGCTCACTGACATCTGCCCTCTCTGAAAGTCTGATAAACGCCGGAAAAATTACTAAGTCCAAAAAAAATTTTTTAAAACTTTTTTCAATTTTACCCACGTGGGATATATATTCTACCCACACACATTTGGATCTCTCCTGGGGTACCCTCACACATATTATTTCCTCATTTAGTGGATATTTTCACAAAAAAGTGAAATTTTCAAAAATCAAGATAATTGGCTGAAAACGACTAAATATCAAGGACTCATTGGGCGAATCGCTCTGGAACTGAAATCGGAACGCTCACTGACATTTGCCCTATCTGAAAGTCTGATAAACTCTGGAAAAATGACTAAGTCCCAAAAAAATTTTTTTAAAACTTTTTTCAATTTTACCCTCGTGAGATATATATTCTACCCACACACATTTGGAACTCTTCTGGGGTACCCTCACACATATAATTCCCTCAATTAGTGGATATTTTCACAAAAAAGTGAAGTTTTCAAAAATCCAGAAAATTGGCTGAAAACGACTAAATATCAAGGACTCATTGGGCGAATCGCTCTGGAACTGAAATCGGAACGCTCACTGACATTTGCCTATCTGAAAGTCTGATAAACATCGGAAAAATGACTAAATCCAAAAAAAATTTTTTTTAAACTTTTTTCAATTTTACCCCCGTGGGATATATATTCTATCCACACACATTTGGAACTCTCCTGGGGTACCCTCACACATATTATTCCCTCATTTAGTGGATATTTTCACAAAAAAGTAAAATTTTCAAAAAGCCAGAAACTTGGCTGAAAGCGACTAAATATCAAGGACTCATTGGGCGAATCGCTCTGGAACTGAAATCAGAACGCTCACTGACATTTGTCTATCTGAAAGTCTTATAAACGTTGGAAAAATGACTAAGTCAAAAAAAAAATTTTTTTTAACTTTTTTCAATTTTACCCCCGTGGGATATATGTCCTACCCACACACATTTGGAACTCTCCTGGGGTGCCCTCACACATATTATTCCCTCATTTAGTGGATATTTTCACAAAAAAGTGAAATTTTCAAAAATCCAGAAAATTGGCTGAAAACTACTAATTATCAAGGACTCATTGGGCGAATCGCTCTGGAACTGAAATTGGAATGCTCACTGTTATTTCCCCTTTCTGAAAGTCTGATAAACGTCGTAAAAATGAATAAGTCCAAAAATATTTTTTTTTTAACTTTTTTCAATTTTACCCCCGTGGGATGTATATTCTACCCACACACATTTGAAACTCTCCTGGGGTACTCTCACATATATTATTCACTCATTTAGTGGATATTTTCACAAAAAAGTGAAATTTTCAAAAATCCAGAAAATTGGCTGAAAACGACTAAATATCAAGGTCTCATTGGGCGATTCGCTCTGGAACTGAAATCGGAACGCTCACTGACATTTGACCTATCTGAAAGTCTGATAAATGACGGAAAAATGACTGTCCAAAAAAAAATTTTTTTCAACTTTTTTCAGTTTTACCCCCGTGGGATATATATTCTACCCACACACATTTTGAACTCTCCTGGGGTACCGTCACACATATTATTCCCTCATTTAGTGGATATTTTCACAAAAAAGTGAAATTTTCAAAAATCCAAAATATTGGCTGAAAACAACTAAATATCAAGGACTCATTGGGCAAATCGCTCTGGAACTGAAATCGGAATGCTCACTGACATTTCCCCTATCTGAAAGTCTGATAAACGTTGGAAAAATGACAGTCAAAAAAAATTTTTTTCAACTTTTTTCAATTTTACCCCCGTGGGATATATATTCTACCCACACACATTTCGAACTCTCCTGGGGTACCCTCACACATATTATTCCCTCATTTAGTGGATATTTTCACCAAAAAGTGACATTTTCAAAAATCTAGAAAATTGGCTGAAAACGAATATCAAGGACTCATTGGGCGAATCACTCTGGAACTGAAATTGGAATGCTCACTGACATTTCCCCTATCTGAAAGTCTGACAAACTTTGGAAAAATGACTGAGTCAAAAAAAAAATTTTTTTAAACTTTTTTCAATTTTACCCCCGTGGGATATATATTCTACCCACACACATTTGGAACTCTCCTGGGGTACCCTCACACATATTATTCCCTCATTTAGTGGATATTTTCACAAAAAAGTGAAATTTTCAAAAATCCAGAAAATTGGCTGAAAATGACTAAATATCAAGGATTCAATGGGCGAATCGTTTTGGAACTGAAATCGGAATGCTCACTGATATTTCCCTTATCTGAAAGTCTGATAAATGCCGGAAAAATGACTAAGTCCAAAAAAAGAAATTTTTCAATTTTTTTCAATTTTACTCCCGTGGGATATATATTCTACCCACACACATTTGGAACTCTCCTGGGGTACCCTCACACATATTATTCCCTCATTTAGTGGATATTTTCACAAAAAAGTGAAATTTTCAAAAATCGAAAATATTGGCGGAAAACGACTAAATATCCAGGACTCATTGGGCGAATCGCTCTGGAACTGAAATCGGAACGCTCACTGACATTTCCCCTATCTTAAAATCTGATAAACGCCAGAAAAATGACTAAGTCCAAAAAAAATTTTTTTCAACTTTTTTCAATTTTACCCCCGTGGGATATATATTCTACCCACACACATTTCGAACTCTCCTGGGGTACCCTCACACATATTATTCCCTCATTTAGTGGATATTTTCACCAAAAAGTGACATTTTCAAAAATCTAGAAAATTGGCTGAAAACGAATATCAAGGACTCATTGGGCGAATCACTCTGGAACTGAAATTGGAATGCTCACTGACATTTCCCCTATCTGAAAGTCTGACAAACTTTGGAAAAATGACTGAGTCAAAAAAAAAATTTTTTTAAACTTTTTTCAATTTTACCCCCGTGGGATATATATTCTACCCACACACATTTGGAACTCTCCTGGGGTACCCTCACACATATTATTCCCTCATTTAGTGGATATTTTCACAAAAAAGTGAAATTTTCAAAAATCCAGAAAATTGGCTGAAAATGACTAAATATCAAGGATTCAATGGGCGAATCGTTTTGGAACTGAAATCGGAATGCTCACTGATATTTCCCTTATCTGAAAGTCTGATAAATGCCGGAAAAATGACTAAGTCCAAAAAAAGAAATTTTTCAATTTTTTTCAATTTTACTCCCGTGGGATATATATTCTACCCACACACATTTGGAACTCTCCTGGGGTACCCTCACACATATTATTCCCTCATTTAGTGGATATTTTCACAAAAAAGTGAAATTTTCAAAAATCGAAAATATTGGCGGAAAACGACTAAATATCCAGGACTCATTGGGCGAATCGCTCTGGAACTGAAATCGGAACGCTCACTGACATTTCCCCTATCTTAAAATCTGATAAACGCCAGAAAAATGACTAAGTCCAAAAAAAATTTTTTTCAACTTTTTTCAATTTTACCCCCGTGGGATATATATTCTACCCACACACATTTGGAACTCTCCTGGGGTACCCTCACACATATTATTCCCTCATTTAGTGGATATTTTCACAAAAATTAAAATTTTCAAAAATCCAGAAAATTGGCTGAAAACGACTAAATATCAAAGACTCATTGGGCGAATCGCTCTGGAACTGAAATCGGAACGCTCACTGACATTTCCCCTATCTTAAAATCTGATAAACGCCAGAAAAATGACTAAGTCCCAAAAAATTTTTTTTCAACTTTTTTCAATTTTACCCCTGTGGGATATATATTCTTCCCACACACATTTGGAACTCTCCTGGGGTACCCTCACACATATTATTCCCTCATTTAGTGGATATTTTCACAAAAAAGTGAAATTTTAAAAAATCCAGAAAATTGGCTGAAAACAACTAAATATCAAGGACTCATTAGGCGAATCGCTCTGGAACTGAAATCGGAACGCTCACTGACATTTCCCCTATCTGAAAGTCTGATAAACGCCGGAAAAATGACTAAATCCCCAAAAAATTTTTTTCAACTTTTTTCAATTTTACCCCCGTGGGATATATATTCTTCCCACACACATTTGGAACTCTCCTGGGGTACCCTCACACATATTATTCCCTCATTTAGTGGATATTTTCACAAAAAAGTGAAATTTTAAAAAATCCAGAAAATTGGCTGAAAACAACTAAATAACAAGGACTCATTGGGCGAATCGCTCTGGAACTGAAATCGGAACACTCACTGACATTTACCCTATCTGAAAGTCTGATAAACGCCGGAAAAATGACTAAGTCCAAAAAAAATTTTTTTCAACTTTTTTCAATTTTACCCCCGTGGGATATATATTCTACCCACACACATTTGGAACTCTCCTGGGGTACCCTCACACATATTATTCCCTCATTTAGTGGATATTTTCACAAAAAAGGGAAATTTTCAAAAAATCCAGAAAATTGGCTGAAAATGACTAATTATCAAGGACTCATTGGGCGAATCGCTCTGGAACTGAAATTGGAACGCTCACTGACATTTCCCCTATCTGAAAGTCTGATAAACGCCGGAAAAATGACTAAATCCCCAAAAAAATTTTTTCAACTTTTTTCAATTTTACCCCCGTGGGATATATATTCTACCCACGCACATTTGGAACTCTCCTGGGGTACCCTCACACATATTAATCCCTCATTTAGTGGATATTTTCACAAAAAAGTGAAATTTTCAAAAATCCAGAAAATTGGCTGAAAACGACTAAATATCAAGGACTCATTCGGCGAATCGCTCTGGAACTGAAATCGGAATGCTCACTGACATTTCCCCTATCTGAAAGTCTGATAAACGCCGGAAAAATGACTAAGTCCAAAAAAAAATTTTTTTCAACTTTTTTCAATTTTACCCCCGTGGGATATATATTCTAACCACACACATTTGGAACTCTCCTGGGGTACCCTCACACATATTATTCCCTCATTTAGTGGATATTTTCACAAAAATTAAAATTTTCAAAAATCCAGAAAATTGGCTGAAAACGACTAAATATGAAATACTCATTGGGCGAATCGCTCTGGAACTGAAATCGGAATGCTCACTGACATTTCCCCTATGTGAAAGTCTGATAAACGCTGGAAAAATGACTAAGTCCAAAAAAACATTTTTTTCAACTTTTTTCAATTTTACCCCCGTGGGATATATATTCTACCCACAAACATTTGGAACTCTCCTGGGGTACCCTCACACATATTATTCCCTCATTTAGTGGATATTTTCACAAAAAAGTGAAATTTTCAAAAATCCAGAAAATTGGCTGAAAACGACTAAATATCAAGGACTCATTGGGCGAATCGCTCTGGAACTGAAATCGGAATGCTCACTGACATTTCCCCTATCTGAAAGTCTGATAAACACCGGAAAAATGACTAAGTCCAAAAAAAAATTTTTTTCAACTTTTTTCAATTTTACCCCCGTGGGATATATATTCTTCCCACACACATTTGGAACTCTCCTGGGGTACCCTCACACATATTATTCGCTCATTTAGTGGATATTTTCACAAAAAAGTGAAATTTTCAAAAATCCAGAAAATTGGCTGAAAACGACTAATTATCAAGGACTCATTGGGCGAATCGCTCTGGAACTGAAATTGGAATGCTCACTGACATTTCCCCTATCTGAAAGTCTGATAAACGCCGGAAAAATGACTAAATCCCCCCAAAAAAATTTTTCAACTTTTCTCAATTTTACCCCCGTGGGATATATCTTCTTCCCACGCACATTTGGAAATCTCCTGGGGAACCCTCACACATATTATTCCCTCATTTAGTGGATATTTTCACAAAAAAGTGAAATTTTCAAAAATCAAAAATATTGGCTGAAAACGACTAAATATCGAGGACTCATTGGGCGAAACGCTCTGGAACTGAAATCGGAACGCTCACTGACATTTCCCCTATCTTAAAATCTGATAAACGCCAGAAAAATGACTAAGTCCCAAAAAATTTTTTTTCAACTTTTTTCAATTTTACCTCTGTGGGATATATATTCTTCCCACACACATTTGGAACTCTCCTGGGGTACCCTCACACATATTATTCCCTCATTTAGTGGATATTTTCACAAAAAAGTGAAATTTTCAAAAATCCAGAAAATTGGCTGAAAACAACTAAATATCAAGGACTCATTAGGCGAATCGCTCTGGAACTGAAATCGGAATGCTCACTGACATTTCCCCTATCTGAAAGTCTGATAAACGCCGGAAAAATGACTAAATCCCCAAAAAATTTTTTTCAACTTTTTTCAATTTTACCCCCGTGGGATATATATTCTTCCCACGCACATTTGGAACTCTCCTGGGGTACCCTCACACATATTAATCCCTCATTTAGTGGATATTTTCACAAAAAAGTGAAATTTTCAAAAATCCAGAAAATTGGCTGAAAACGACTAAATATCAAGGACTCATTCGGCGAATCGCTCTGGAACTGAAATCAGAATGCTCACTGACATTTCCCCTATCTGAAAGTCTGATAAACGCCGGAAAAATGACTAAGTCCAAAAAAAAATTTTTTTCAACTTTTTTCAATTTTACCCCCGTGGGATATATATTCTAACCACACACATTTGGAACTCTCCTGGGGTACCCTCACACATATTATTCCCTCATTTAGTGGATATTTTCACAAAAATTAAAATTTTCAAAAATCCAGAAAATTGGCTGAAAACGACTAAATATCAAATACTCATTGGGCGAATCGCTCTGGAACTGAAATCGGAATGCTCACTGACATTTCCCCTATGTGAAAGTCTGATAAACGCTGGAAAAATGACTAAGTCCAAAAAAACATTTTTTTCAACTTTTTTCAATTTTACCCCCGTGGGATATATATTCTACCCACGCACATTTGGAACTCTCCTGGGGTACCCTCACACATATTAATCCCTCATTTAGTGGATATTTTCACAAAAAAGTGAAATTTTCAAAAATCCAGAAAATTGGCTGAAAACGACTAAATATCAAGGACTCATTCGGCGAATCGCTCTGGAACTGAAATCGGAATGCTCACTGACATTTCCCCTATCTGAAAGTCTGATAAACGCCGGAAAAATGACTAAGTCCAAAAAAAAATTTTTTTCAACTTTTTTCAATTTTACCCCCGTGGGATATATATTCTAACCACACACATTTGGAACTCTCCTGGGGTACCCTCACACATATTATTCCCTCATTTAGTGGATATTTTCACAAAAATTAAAATTTTCAAAAATCCAGAAAATTGGCTGAAAACGACTAAATATCAAATACTCATTGGGCGAATCGCTCTGGAACTGAAATCGGAATGCTCACTGACATTTCCCCTATGTGAAAGTCTGATAAACGCTGGAAAAATGACTAAGTCCAAAAAAACATTTTTTTCAACTTTTTTCAATTTTACCCCCGTGGGATATATATTCTACCCACGCACATTTGGAACTCTCCTGGGGTACCCTAACACATATTATTCGCTCATTTAGTGGATATTTTTACAAAAAAGTGAAATTTTCAAAAATCCAGAAAATTGGCTGAAAACGACTAAATATCAAGGACTCATTGGGCGAATCGCTCTGGAACTGAAATCGGAATGCTCACTGACATTTCCCCTATCTGAAAGTCTGATAAACACCGGAAAAATGACTAAGTCCAAAAAAAAATTTTTTTCAACTTTTTTCAATTTTACCCCCGTGGGATATATATTCTTCCCACACACATTTGGAACTCTCCTGGGGTACACTCACACATATTATTCGCTCATTTAGTGGATATTTTCACAAAAAAGTGAAATTTTCAAAAATCCAGAAAATTGGCTGAAAACAACTAAATAACAAGGACTCATTGGGAGAATCACTCTGGCACTGAAATCGGAACGCTCACTGACATTCGCCCTATCTGAAAGTCTGATAAACGCCGGAAAAATGACTAAGTCCAATAAAAAAATTTTTTCAACTTTTTTAAATTTTACCCCCGTGGGATATATATTCTACCCACACACATTTGGAACTCTCCTGGGGTACCCTCACACATATTATTCCCTCATTTAGTGGATATTTTCACAAAAATTAAAATTTTCCAAAAATCCAGAAAATTGGCTGAAAACGACTAAATATCAAAGACTCATTGGGCGAATCGCTCTGGAACTGAAATCGGAACGCTCACTGACATTTCCCCTATCTGAAAGTCTTATAAACGCCGGAAAAATGACTAAGTCCAAAAAAATTTTTTTTCAACTTTTTTCAATTTTACCCCCGTGGGATATATATTCTACCCACACACATTTGGAACTCTCCTGGGGTACCCTCACACATATTATTCCCTCATTTAGTGGATATTTTCACAAAAAAGTGAAATTTTCAAAAATCCAGAAAATTGGCTGAAAACGACTAAATATCAAGGACTCATTGGGCGAATCGCTCTGGAACTGAAATCGGAATGCTCACTGACATTTCCCCTATCTGAAAGTCTTATAAACGCCGGAAAAATGACTAAGTCCAAAAAAATTTTTTTTCAACTTTTTTCAATTTTACCCCCGTGGGATATATATTCTACCCACACACATTTGGAACTCTCCTGGGGTACCCTCACACATATTATTCCCTCATTTAGTGGATATTTTCACAAAAAAAGTGAAATTTTCAAAAATCCAGAAAATTGGCTGAAAACGACTAAATATCAAGGACTCATTGGGCGAATCGCTCTGGAACTGAAATCGGAATGCTCACTGACATTTCCCCTATCTGAAAGTCTGATAAACACCGGAAAAATGACTAAGTCCAAAAAAAAATTTTTTTCAACTTTTTTCAATTTTACCCCCGTGGGATATATCTTCTTCCCACACACATTTGGAAATCTCCTGGGGTACCCTCACACATAATATTCCCTCATTTAGTGGATATTTTCACAAAAAAGTGAAATTTTCAAAAATTCAGAAAATTGGCTGAAAACAACTAAATAACAAGGACTCATTGGGCGAATCACTCTGGCACTGAAATCGGAACGCTCACTGACATTCGCCCTATCTGAAAGTCTGATAAACGCCGGAAAAATGACTAAGTCCAATAAAAAATTTTTTTTAACTTTTTTAAATTTTACCCCCGTGGGATATATATTCTACCCACACACATTTGGAACTCTCCTGGGGTACCCTCACACATATTATTCCCTCATTTAGTGGATATTTTCACAAAAATTAAAATTTTCAAAAATCCAGAAAATTGGCTGAAAACGACTAAATATCAAAGACTCATTGGGCGAATCGCTCTGGAACTGAAATCGGAACGCTCACTGACATTTCCCCTATCTGAAAGTCTTATAAACGCCGGAAAAATGACTAAATCCCCCCAAAAAAATTTTTCAACTTTTTTCAATTTTACCCCCGTGGGATATATATTCTACCCACACACATTTGGAACTCTCCTGGGGTACCCTCACACATATTATTCCCTCATTTAGTGGATATTTTCACAAAAAAGTGAAATTTTCAAAAATCCAGAAAATTGGCTGAAAACGACTAAATATCAAGGACTCATTGGGAGAATCGCTCTTATCTGAATTTGGAACGCTCACTGACATTTCCCCTATGTGAAAGTCTGATAAACGCCGGAAAAATGACTAAGTCCAAAAATAATTTTTTTTCAACTTTTTTCAATTTTACCACCGTGGGATATATATTCTTCCCACACACATTTGGAACTCTCCTGGGGTACCCTCACACATATTATTCCTTCATTTAGTGGATATTTTCACAAAAAAGTAAAATTTTCAAAAATCCAGAAAATTGGCTGAAAACGACTAAATATCAAAGACTCATTGGGCGAATCGATCTGGAACTGAAATCGGAACGCTCACTGACATTTCAACTATGTGAAAGTCTGATAAACGCCGGAAAAATGACTAAGTCCAAAAAAACATTTTTTTCAACTTTTTTCAATTTTACCCCCGTGGGATATATATTCTACCCACACACATTTGGAACTCTCCTGGGGTACCCTCACACATGTCATTCCCTCATTTAGTGGATATTTTCACAAAAAAAGTGAAATTTTCAAAAATCCAGAAAATTGGCTGAAAACGACTAAATATCAAGGACTCATTGGGCGAATCGCTCTGGAACTGAAATCGGAACGCTCACTGACATTTGACCTATCTGAAAGTCTGATAAACGCCGGAAAAATGACTAAGTCCAAAAAAAAATTTTTTTCAATTTTACCCCCTCGGGATATATATTCTACCCACACACATTTGGAACTCTCCTGGGGTACCCTCACACATATTATTCCTTCATTTAGTGGATATTTTCAAAAAAAGTGAAATTTTCAAAAATCCAGAAAATTGGCTGAAAACGACTAAATATCAAGGACTCATTGGGCGAATCGCTCTGAACTGAAATTGGAACGCTCGCTGACATTTCCCCTATGTGAAAGTCTGATAAACGCCGGAAAAATGACTAAGTCCAAAAAAAAATTTTATTCAACTTTTTTCAATTTTACCCCCGTGGGATATATATTCTTCCCACACACATTTGGAACTCTCCTGGGGTACCCTCACACATATTATTCCCTCATTAAGTGGATATTTTCACAAAAAAGTGAAATTTTCAAAAATCCAGAAAATTGGCAGAAAACGACTAAATATCAAGGACTCATTGGGCGAATCGCTCTGGAACTGAAATCGGAATGCTCACTGTCATTTCCCCTATCTGAAAGTCTGATAAACGCCGGAAAAATGACTAAGTCCAAAAAAAATTTTTTTTTAACTTTCTTCAATTTTACCCCCGTGGGATATATATTCTTCCCACACACATTTGGAACTCTCCTGGGGTACCCTCACACACATTATTCCCTCATTAAGTGGATATTTTCACAAAAAAGTGAAATTTTCAAAAATCCAGAAAATTGGCTGAAAACAACTAAATAACAAGGACTCATTGGGCGAATCGCTCTGGAACTGAAATCGGAACACTCACTGACATTTCCCCTATCTGAAAGTCTGATAAACGCCGGAAAAATGGCTAAATCCCCCCCAAAAAAATTTTTCAACTTTTTCAATTTTACCCCCGCGGGATATATATTCTACCCACACACATTTGGAACTCTTCTGTGGTACCCTCACACATATTATTCCCTCATTTAGTGCACATTTTCACAAAAAAGTGAAATTTTCAAAAATCCAGAAAATTGGCTGAAAACAACTAAATAACAAGGACTCATTGGGCGAATCGCTCTGGAACTGAAATCGGAACACTCACTGACATTTCCCCTCTCTGAAAGTCTGATAAACGCCGGAAAAATGACTAAATCCCCCCCAAAAATTTTTTAAACTTTTTTCAATTTTTCCCCCGCGGGATGTATATTCTACCCACACACATTTGGAACTCTCCTGGGGTACCCTCACACATATTATTCCCTCATTTAGTGAATATTTTCACAAAAAAGTGAAATTTTCAAAAATCCAGAAAATTGGCTGGAAACGACTAAATATCAAGGACTCATTGTGCGAATCGCTCTGGAACTGAAATCGGAACGCTCACTGACATTTCCCCTATCTGAAAGTCTGATAAACGCCGGAAAAATGACCAAGTCCAAAAAAAATTTTTTTTCAACTTTCTTCAATTTAACCCCCGTGGGATATACATTCTTCCCACACACATTTGGAACTCTCCTGGGGTACCCTCACACATATTATTCCCTCATTAAGTGGATATTTTCACAAAAAAGTGAAATTTTCAAAAATCCAGAAAATTGGCAGAAAACGACTAAATATCAAGGACTCATTAGGCGAATCGCTCTGGAACTGAAATCGGAATGCTCACTGACATTTCCCCTATCTGAAAGTCTGATAAACGCCGGAAAAATGACTAAGTCCAAAAAAATTTTTTTTTTAACTTTCTTCTATTTTACCCCCGTGGGATATATATTCTACCCACACACATTTGGAACTCTTCTGTGGTACCCTCACACATATTATTCCCTCATTTAGTTGACATTTTCACAAAAAAGTGAAATTTTCAAAAATCCAGAAAATTGGCTGAAAACAACTAAATAACAAGGACTCATTGGGCGAATCGCTCTGGAACTGAAATCGGAACACTCACTGACATTTCCCCTCTCTGAAAGTCTGATAAACGCCGGAAAAATGACTAAATCCCCCCCCAAAAATTTTTAAGCTTTTTTCAATTTTACCCCCGCGGGATGTATATATTCTACCCACACACATTTGGAACTCTCCTGGGGTACCCTCACACATATTATTCCCTCATTTAGTGGATATTTTCACAAAAAAGTGAAATTTTCAAAAATCCTGAAAATTGGCTGAAAACAACTAAATATCAAGGACTCATTGGGCGAATCACTCTGGAACTGAAATCGGAACGCTCACTGACATTCGCCCTATCTGAAAGTCTGATAAACGCCGGAAAAATGACTAAGTCCAAAAAAAAAATTTTTTCAACTTTTTTCAATTTTACCCCCGTGGGATATATATTCTTCCCACACACATTTGGAACTCTCCTGGGGTACCCTCACACATATTATTCCCTCATTTAGTGGATATTTTCACAAAAAAGTGAAATTTTCAAAAATCCAGAAAATTGGCTGAAAATGACTAAATATCAAGGACTCATTGGGCGAATTGCTCTGGAACTGAAATCGGAGCGCTCACTGACATTTCCCCTATGTGAAAGTCTGATAAACGCCGGAAAAATGACTAAGTCCAAAAAAACATTTTTTTCAAATTTTTTCAATTTTACCCCCGTGGGATATATATTCTACCCACACACATTTGGAACTCTCCTGGGGTACCCTCACACATATTATTCCCTCATTTAGTGGATATTTTCACAAAAAAGTGAAATTTTCAAAAATCCAGAAAATTGGCTGAAAACGACTAAATATCAAGGACTCATTGGCGAATCGCTCTGGAACTGAAATCGGAACGCTCACTGAAATTTGCCCTATCTGAAAGTCTGATAAACGCTGGAAAAATGACTAAGTCCCAAAAAATTTTTTTTACACTTTTTTCAATTTTACCCCCATGGGATATATATTCTTCCCACACACATTTGGAACTCTCCTGGGGTACCCTCACACATATTATTCCCTCATTTAGTGGATATTTTCACAAAAAAGTGAAATTTTCAAAAATCCAGAAAATTGGCTGAAAACGACTAAATATCAAGGACTCATTGGGCGAATTGCTCTGGAACTGAAATCGGAACACTCACTGACATTTCCCCTATGTGAAAGTCTGATAAACGCCGGAAAAATGACTAAGTCCAAAAAAACATTTTTTTCAAATTTTTTCAATTTTACCCCCGTGGGATATATATTCTACCCACACACATTTGGAACTCTCCTGGGGTACCCACACACATATTATTCCCTCATTTAGTGGATATTTTCACAAAAAAGTGAAATTTTCAAAAATCCAGAAAATTGGCTGAAAACGACTAAATATCAAGGACTCATTGGCGAATCGCTCTGGAACTGAAATCGGAACGCTCACTGAAATTTGCCCTATCTGAAAGTCTGATAACCGCCGGAAAAATGACTAAGTCCAAAAAATTTTTTTTTTAAATTTTCTTCAATTTTACCCCCGTGGGATATATATTCTTCCCACACACATTTGGAACTGTCCTGGGGTACCCTCACACATATTATTCCCTCATTAAGTGGATATTTTCACAAAAAAGTGAAATTTTCAAAAATCCAGAAAATTGGCAGAAAACGACTAAATATCAAGGATTCATTGGGCGAATCGCTCTGGAACTGAAATCGGAATGCTCACTGACATTTCCCCTATCTGAAAGTCAGATAAACGCCGGAAAAATGACTAAGTCCAAAAAAAATTTTTTTTTAACTTTCTTCAATTTTACCCCCGTGGGATATATATTCTTCCCACACACATTTGGAACTCTCCTGGGGTACCCTCACACATATTATTCCCTCATTAAGTGGATATTTTCACAAAAAAGTGAAATTTTCAAAAATCCAGAAAATTGGCTGAAAACAACTAAATAACAAGGACTCATTGGGCGAATCGCTCTGGAACTGAATTCGGAACACTCACTGACATTTCCCCTATCTGAAAGTCTGATAAACGCCGGAAAAATGACTAAATCCCCCCCAAAAAATTTTTAAACTTTTTTCAATTTTACCCCCGCGGGATATATATATTCTACCCACACACATTTGGAACTCTTCTGTGGTACCCTCACACATATTATTCCCTTATTTAGTGGACATTTTCACAAAAAAGTGAAATTTTCAAAAATCCAGAAAATTGGCTGAAAACGACTAAATATCAAGGACTCATTGGGCGAATCGCTCTGGAACTGAAATCGGAATGCTAACTGACATTCGCCCTATCTGAAAGTCTGATAAACGCCGGAAAAATGACTAAGTCCAAAAAAAAAATTTTTTCAACTTTTTTCAATTTTACCCCCGTGGGATATATATTCTTCCCACACACATTTGGAACTCTCCTGGGGTACCCTCACATATATTATTCCCTTATTTAGTGGATATTTTCACAAAAAAGTGAAATTTTCAAAAATCCAGAAAATTGGCTGAAAACAACTACATAACAAGGACTCATTGGGCGAATCGCTCTGGAACTGAAATCGGAACACTCACTGACATTTCCCCTATCTGAAAGTCTGAGAAACGCCGGAAAAATGACTAAATCCCCCCCAAAAAATTTTTAAACTTTTTTCAATTTTACCCCCGCGGGATATATATATTCTACCCACACACATTTGGAACTCTTCTGTGGTACCCTCACACATATTATTCCCTTATTTAGTGGACATTTTCACAAAAAAGTGAAATTTTCAAAAATCCAGAAAATTGGCTGAAAACGACTAAATATCAAGGACTCATTGGGCGAATCGCTCTGGAACTGAAATCGGAATGCTAACTGACATTCGCCCTATCTGAAAGTCTGATAAACGCCGGAAAAATGACTAAGTCCAAAAAAAAAATTTTTTCAACTTTTTTCAATTTTACCCCCGTGGGATATATATTCTTCCCACACACATTTGGAACTCTCCTGGGGTACCCTCACATATATTATTCCCTTATTTAGTGGATATTTTCACAAAAAAGTGAAATTTTCAAAAATCCAGAAAATTGGCTGAAAACAACTAAATAACAAGGACTCATTGGGCGAATCGCTCTGGAACTGAAATCGGAACACTCACTGACATTTCCCCTATCTGAAAGTGTGATAAACGGCGGAAAAATGACTAAATCCCCCCCAAAAAAATTTTTCAACTTTTTTCAATTTTACCCCCGCGGGATATATATTCTACCCACACACATTTGGAACTCTCCTGGGGTACCCTCACACATATTATTCCCTCATTTAGTGGATATTTTCACAAAAAAGTGAAATTTTCAAAAATCCAGAAAATTGGCAGAAAACGAGTAAATATCAAGGACTCATTGGGCGAATCGCTCTGGAACTGAAATCGGAACGCTCACTGACATTCGCCCTATCTGAAAGTCTGATAAACGCCGGAAAAATGAGTAAGTCCAAAAAAAAATTTTTTTCAACTTTTTTCAATTTTACCCCCGTGGCATATATATTCTTCCCACACACATTTGGAACTCTCCTGGGGTACCCTCACATATATTATTCCCTTATTTAGTGGATATTTTCACAAAAAAGTGAAATTTTCAAAAATCCAGAAAATTGGCTGAAAACAACTAAATAACAAGGACTCATTGGGCGAATCGCTCTGGAACTGAAATCGGAACACTCACTGACATTTCCCCTATCTGAAAGTGTGATAAACGGCGGAAAAATGACTAAATCCCCCCCAAAAAAATTTTTCAACTTTTTTCAATTTTACCCCCGCGGGATATATATTCTACCCACACACATTTGGAACTCTCCTGGGGTACCCTCACACATATTATTCCCTCATTTAGTGGATATTTTCACAAAAAAGTGAAATTTTCAAAAATCCAGAAAATTGGCAGAAAACGAGTAAATATCAAGGACTCATTGGGCGAATCGCTCTGGAACTGAAATCGGAACGCTCACTGACATTCGCCCTATCTGAAAGTCTGATAAACGCCGGAAAAATGAGTAAGTCCAAAAAAAAATTTTTTTCAACTTTTTTCAATTTTACCCCCGTGGGATATATATTCTTCCCACACACATTTGGAACTCTCCTGGGGTACCCTCACACATATTATTCCCTCATTTAGTGGATATTTTCACAAAAAAGTGAAATTTTCAAAAATCCCGAAAATTGGCAGAAAACGACTAAATAACAAGGACTCATTGGGCGAATCGCTCTGGAACTGAAATCGGAACACTCACTGACATTTCCCCTATCTGAAAGTCTGATAAACGCCGGAAAAATGACTAAATCCCCCCCCAAAAAAATTTTCAACTTTTTTCAATTTTACCCACGTGGGATATATATTCTACCCACACACATTTGGAACTCTCCTGGGGTACCCTCACACATATTATTCCCTCATTTAGTGGATATTTTCACAAAAAAGTGAAATTTTCAAAAATCCAGAAAATTGGCTGAAAACAACTAAATAACAAGGACTCATTGGGCGAATCGCTCTGGAACTGAAATCGGAACACTCACTGACATTTCCCCTCTCTGAAAGTCTGATAAACGCCGGAAAAATGACTAAATCCCCCCCAAAAATTTTTTAAACTTTTTTCAATTTTACCCCCGCGGGATATATATTCTACCCACACACATTTGGAACTCTCCTGGGGTACCCTCACACATATTATTCCCTCATTTAGTGGATATTTTCACAAAAAAGTGAAATTTTCAAAAATCCAGAAAATTGGCAGAAAACGACTAAATATCAAGGACTCATTGGGGGAATCGCTCTGGAACTGAAATTGGAACGCTCACTGACATTTCCCCTATCTGAAAGTCTGATAAACGCCGGAAAAATGACTAAGTCCCAAAAAAAAATTTTTTCAACTTTTTTCAATTTTACCCCCGTGGGATATATATTCTACCCACACACATTTGGAACTCTCCTGGGGTACCCTCACACATATTATTCCCTCATTTAGTGGATATTTTCACAAAAAAGTGAAATTTTCAAAAATCCCGAAAATTGGCAGAAAACGACTAAATATCAAGGACTCATTGGGCGAATCGCTCTGGAACTGAAATCGGAACGCTCACTGACATTCGCCCTATCTGAAAGTCTGATAAACGCCGGAAAAATGAGTAAGTCCAAAAAAAAATTTTTTTCAACTTTTTTCAATTTTACCCCCGTGGGATATATATTCTACCCACACACATTTGGAACTCTCCTGGGGTACCCTCACACATATTATTCCCTCATTTAGTGGATATTTTCACAAAAAAGTGAAATTTTCAAAAATCCCGAAAATTGGCAGAAAACGACTAAATAACAAGGACTCATTGGGCGAATCGCTCTGGAACTGAAATCGGAACACTCACTGACATTTCCCCTATCTGAAAGTCTGATAAACGCCGGAAAAATGACTAAATCCCCCCCCAAAAAAATTTTCAACTTTTTTCAATTTTACCCCCGTGGGATATATATTCTACCCACACACATTTGGAACTCTCCTGGGGTACCCTCACACATATTATTCCCTCATTTAGTGGATATTTTCACAAAAAAGTGAAATTTTCAAAAATCCAGAAAATTGGCTGAAAACAACTAAATAACAAGGACTCATTGGGCGAATCGCTCTGGAACTGAAATCGGAACACTCACTGACATTTCCCCTCTCTGAAAGTCTGATAAACGCCGGAAAAATGACTAAATCCCCCCCAAAATTTTTTTAAACTTTTTTCAATTTTACCCCCGCGGGATATATATTCTACCCACACACATTTGGAACTCTCCTGGGGTACCCTCACACATATTATTCACTCATTTAGTGGATATTTTCACAAAAAAGTGAAATTTTCAAAAATCCAGAAAATTGGCTGAAAACGACTAAATATCAAGGACTCATTGGCGAATCGCTCTGGAACTGAAATCGGAACGCTCACTGAAATTTGCCCTATCTGAAAGTCTGATAAACGCTGGAAAAATGACTAAGTCCCAAAAAATTTTTTTTACACTTTTTTCAATTTTACCCCCATGGGATATATATTCTTCCCACACACATTTGGAACTCTCCTGGGGTACCCTCACACATATTATTCCCTCATTTAGTGGATATTTTCACAAAAAAGTGAAATTTTCAAAAATCCAGAAAATTGGCTGAAAACGACTAAATATCAAGGACTCATTGGGCGAATTGCTCTGGAACTGAAATCGGAACACTCACTGACATTTCCCCTATGTGAAAGTCTGATAAACGCCGGAAAAATGACTAAGTCCAAAAAAACATTTTTTTCAAATTTTTTCAATTTTACCCCCGTGGGATATATATTCTACCCACACACATTTGGAACTCTCCTGGGGTACCCACACACATATTATTCCCTCATTTAGTGGATATTTTCACAAAAAAGTGAAATTTTCAAAAATCCAGAAAATTGGCTGAAAACGACTAAATATCAAGGACTCATTGGCGAATCGCTCTGGAACTGAAATCGGAACGCTCACTGAAATTTGCCCTATCTGAAAGTCTGATAACCGCCGGAAAAATGACTAAGTCCAAAAATTTTTTTTTTAAAATTTTCTTCAATTTTACCCCCGTGGGATATATATTCTTCCCACACACATTTGGAACTGTCCTGGGGTACCCTCACACATATTATTCCCTCATTAAGTGGATATTTTCACAAAAAAGTGAAATTTTCAAAAATCCAGAAAATTGGCAGAAAACGACTAAATATCAAGGATTCATTGGGCGAATCGCTCTGGAACTGAAATCGGAATGCTCACTGACATTTCCCCTATCTGAAAGTCAGATAAACGCCGGAAAAATGACTAAGTCCAAAAAAAATTTTTTTTTAACTTTCTTCAATTTTACCCCCGTGGGATATATATTCTTCCCACACACATTTGGAACTCTCCTGGGGTACCCTCACACATATTATTCCCTCATTAAGTGGATATTTTCACAAAAAAGTGAAATTTTCAAAAATCCAGAAAATTGGCTGAAAACAACTAAATAACAAGGACTCATTGGGCGAATCGCTCTGGAACTGAATTCGGAACACTCACTGACATTTCCCCTATCTGAAAGTCTGATAAACGCCGGAAAAATGACTAAATCCCCCCCAAAAAATTTTTAAACTTTTTTCAATTTTACCCCCGCGGGATATATATATTCTACCCACACACATTTGGAACTCTTCTGTGGTACCCTCACACATATTATTCCCTTATTTAGTGGACATTTTCACAAAAAAGTGAAATTTTCAAAAATCCAGAAAATTGGCTGAAAACGACTAAATATCAAGGACTCATTGGGCGAATCGCTCTGGAACTGAAATCGGAATGCTAACTGACATTCGCCCTATCTGAAAGTCTGATAAACGCCGGAAAAATGACTAAGTCCAAAAAAAAAATTTTTTCAACTTTTTTCAATTTTACCCCCGTGGGATATATATTCTTCCCACACACATTTGGAACTCTCCTGGGGTACCCTCACATATATTATTCCCTTATTTAGTGGATATTTTCACAAAAAAGTGAAATTTTCAAAAATCCAGAAAATTGGCTGAAAACAACTACATAACAAGGACTCATTGGGCGAATCGCTCTGGAACTGAAATCGGAACACTCACTGACATTTCCCCTATCTGAAAGTCTGAGAAACGCCGGAAAAATGACTAAATCCCCCCCAAAAAATTTTTAAACTTTTTTCAATTTTACCCCCGCGGGATATATATATTCTACCCACACACATTTGGAACTCTTCTGTGGTACCCTCACACATATTATTCCCTTATTTAGTGGACATTTTCACAAAAAAGTGAAATTTTCAAAAATCCAGAAAATTGGCTGAAAACGACTAAATATCAAGGACTCATTGGGCGAATCGCTCTGGAACTGAAATCGGAATGCTAACTGACATTCGCCCTATCTGAAAGTCTGATAAACGCCGGAAAAATGACTAAGTCCAAAAAAAAAATTTTTTCAACTTTTTTCAATTTTACCCCCGTGGGATATATATTCTTCCCACACACATTTGGAACTCTCCTGGGGTACCCTCACATATATTATTCCCTTATTTAGTGGATATTTTCACAAAAAAGTGAAATTTTCAAAAATCCAGAAAATTGGCTGAAAACAACTAAATAACAAGGACTCATTGGGCGAATCGCTCTGGAACTGAAATCGGAACACTCACTGACATTTCCCCTATCTGAAAGTGTGATAAACGGCGGAAAAATGACTAAATCCCCCCCAAAAAAATTTTTCAACTTTTTTCAATTTTACCCCCGCGGGATATATATTCTACCCACACACATTTGGAACTCTCCTGGGGTACCCTCACACATATTATTCCCTCATTTAGTGGATATTTTCACAAAAAAGTGAAATTTTCAAAAATCCAGAAAATTGGCAGAAAACGAGTAAATATCAAGGACTCATTGGGCGAATCGCTCTGGAACTGAAATCGGAACGCTCACTGACATTCGCCCTATCTGAAAGTCTGATAAACGCCGGAAAAATGAGTAAGTCCAAAAAAAAATTTTTTTCAACTTTTTTCAATTTTACCCCCGTGGGATATATATTCTTCCCACACACATTTGGAACTCTCCTGGGGTACCCTCACACATATTATTCCCTCATTTAGTGGATATTTTCACAAAAAAGTGAAATTTTCAAAAATCCCGAAAATTGGCAGAAAACGACTAAATAACAAGGACTCATTGGGCGAATCGCTCTGGAACTGAAATCGGAACACTCACTGACATTTCCCCTATCTGAAAGTCTGATAAACGCCGGAAAAATGACTAAATCCCCCCCCAAAAAAATTTTCAACTTTTTTCAATTTTACCCCCGTGGGATATATATTCTACCCACACACATTTGGAACTCTCCTGGGGTACCCTCACACATATTATTCCCTCATTTAGTGGATATTTTCACAAAAAAGTGAAATTTTCAAAAATCCAGAAAATTGGCTGAAAACAACTAAATAACAAGGACTCATTGGGCGAATCGCTCTGGAACTGAAATCGGAACACTCACTGACATTTCCCCTCTCTGAAAGTCTGATAAACGCCGGAAAAATGACTAAATCCCCCCCAAAATTTTTTTAAACTTTTTTCAATTTTACCCCCGCGGGATATATATTCTACCCACACACATTTGGAACTCTCCTGGGGTACCCTCACACATATTATTCACTCATTTAGTGGATATTTTCACAAAAAAGTGAAATTTTCAAAAATCCAGAAAATTGGCTGAAAACGACTAAATATCAAGGACTCATTGGCGAATCGCTCTGGAACTGAAATCGGAACGCTCACTGAAATTTGCCCTATCTGAAAGTCTGATAAACGCTGGAAAAATGACTAAGTCCCAAAAAATTTTTTTTACACTTTTTTCAATTTTACCCCCATGGGATATATATTCTTCCCACACACATTTGGAACTCTCCTGGGGTACCCTCACACATATTATTCCCTCATTTAGTGGATATTTTCACAAAAAAGTGAAATTTTCAAAAATCCAGAAAATTGGCTGAAAACGACTAAATATCAAGGACTCATTGGGCGAATTGCTCTGGAACTGAAATCGGAACACTCACTGACATTTCCCCTATGTGAAAGTCTGATAAACGCCGGAAAAATGACTAAGTCCAAAAAAACATTTTTTTCAAATTTTTTCAATTTTACCCCCGTGGGATATATATTCTACCCACACACATTTGGAACTCTCCTGGGGTACCCACACACATATTATTCCCTCATTTAGTGGATATTTTCACAAAAAAGTGAAATTTTCAAAAATCCAGAAAATTGGCTGAAAACGACTAAATATCAAGGACTCATTGGCGAATCGCTCTGGAACTGAAATCGGAACGCTCACTGAAATTTGCCCTATCTGAAAGTCTGATAACCGCCGGAAAAATGACTAAGTCCAAAAATTTTTTTTTTAAAATTTTCTTCAATTTTACCCCCGTGGGATATATATTCTTCCCACACACATTTGGAACTGTCCTGGGGTACCCTCACACATATTATTCCCTCATTAAGTGGATATTTTCACAAAAAAGTGAAATTTTCAAAAATCCAGAAAATTGGCAGAAAACGACTAAATATCAAGGATTCATTGGGCGAATCGCTCTGGAACTGAAATCGGAATGCTCACTGACATTTCCCCTATCTGAAAGTCAGATAAACGCCGGAAAAATGACTAAGTCCAAAAAAAATTTTTTTTTAACTTTCTTCAATTTTACCCCCGTGGGATATATATTCTTCCCACACACATTTGGAACTCTCCTGGGGTACCCTCACACATATTATTCCCTCATTAAGTGGATATTTTCACAAAAAAGTGAAATTTTCAAAAATCCAGAAAATTGGCTGAAAACAACTAAATAACAAGGACTCATTGGGCGAATCGCTCTGGAACTGAATTCGGAACACTCACTGACATTTCCCCTATCTGAAAGTCTGATAAACGCCGGAAAAATGACTAAATCCCCCCCAAAAAATTTTTAAACTTTTTTCAATTTTACCCCCGCGGGATATATATATTCTACCCACACACATTTGGAACTCTTCTGTGGTACCCTCACACATATTATTCCCTTATTTAGTGGACATTTTCACAAAAAAGTGAAATTTTCAAAAATCCAGAAAATTGGCTGAAAACGACTAAATATCAAGGACTCATTGGGCGAATCGCTCTGGAACTGAAATCGGAATGCTAACTGACATTCGCCCTATCTGAAAGTCTGATAAACGCCGGAAAAATGACTAAGTCCAAAAAAAAAATTTTTTCAACTTTTTTCAATTTTACCCCCGTGGGATATATATTCTTCCCACACACATTTGGAACTCTCCTGGGGTACCCTCACATATATTATTCCCTTATTTAGTGGATATTTTCACAAAAAAGTGAAATTTTCAAAAATCCAGAAAATTGGCTGAAAACAACTACATAACAAGGACTCATTGGGCGAATCGCTCTGGAACTGAAATCGGAACACTCACTGACATTTCCCCTATCTGAAAGTCTGAGAAACGCCGGAAAAATGACTAAATCCCCCCCAAAAAATTTTTAAACTTTTTTCAATTTTACCCCCGCGGGATATATATATTCTACCCACACACATTTGGAACTCTTCTGTGGTACCCTCACACATATTATTCCCTTATTTAGTGGACATTTTCACAAAAAAGTGAAATTTTCAAAAATCCAGAAAATTGGCTGAAAACGACTAAATATCAAGGACTCATTGGGCGAATCGCTCTGGAACTGAAATCGGAATGCTAACTGACATTCGCCCTATCTGAAAGTCTGATAAACGCCGGAAAAATGACTAAGTCCAAAAAAAAAATTTTTTCAACTTTTTTCAATTTTACCCCCGTGGGATATATATTCTTCCCACACACATTTGGAACTCTCCTGGGGTACCCTCACATATATTATTCCCTTATTTAGTGGATATTTTCACAAAAAAGTGAAATTTTCAAAAATCCAGAAAATTGGCTGAAAACAACTAAATAACAAGGACTCATTGGGCGAATCGCTCTGGAACTGAAATCGGAACACTCACTGACATTTCCCCTATCTGAAAGTGTGATAAACGGCGGAAAAATGACTAAATCCCCCCCAAAAAAATTTTTCAACTTTTTTCAATTTTACCCCCGCGGGATATATATTCTACCCACACACATTTGGAACTCTCCTGGGGTACCCTCACACATATTATTCCCTCATTTAGTGGATATTTTCACAAAAAAGTGAAATTTTCAAAAATCCAGAAAATTGGCAGAAAACGAGTAAATATCAAGGACTCATTGGGCGAATCGCTCTGGAACTGAAATCGGAACGCTCACTGACATTCGCCCTATCTGAAAGTCTGATAAACGCCGGAAAAATGAGTAAGTCCAAAAAAAAATTTTTTTCAACTTTTTTCAATTTTACCCCCGTGGGATATATATTCTTCCCACACACATTTGGAACTCTCCTGGGGTACCCTCACACATATTATTCCCTCATTTAGTGGATATTTTCACAAAAAAGTGAAATTTTCAAAAATCCCGAAAATTGGCAGAAAACGACTAAATAACAAGGACTCATTGGGCGAATCGCTCTGGAACTGAAATCGGAACACTCACTGACATTTCCCCTATCTGAAAGTCTGATAAACGCCGGAAAAATGACTAAATCCCCCCCCAAAAAAATTTTCAACTTTTTTCAATTTTACCCACGTGGGATATATATTCTACCCACACACATTTGGAACTCTCCTGGGGTACCCTCACACATATTATTCCCTCATTTAGTGGATATTTTCACAAAAAAGTGAAATTTTCAAAAATCCAGAAAATTGGCTGAAAACAACTAAATAACAAGGACTCATTGGGCGAATCGCTCTGGAACTGAAATCGGAACACTCACTGACATTTCCCCTCTCTGAAAGTCTGATAAACGCCGGAAAAATGACTAAATCCCCCCCAAAAATTTTTTAAACTTTTTTCAATTTTACCCCCGCGGGATATATATTCTACCCACACACATTTGGAACTCTCCTGGGGTACCCTCACACATATTATTCCCTCATTTAGTGGATATTTTCACAAAAAAGTGAAATTTTCAAAAATCCAGAAAATTGGCAGAAAACGACTAAATATCAAGGACTCATTGGGGGAATCGCTCTGGAACTGAAATTGGAACGCTCACTGACATTTCCCCTATCTGAAAGTCTGATAAACGCCGGAAAAATGACTAAGTCCCAAAAAAAAATTTTTTCAACTTTTTTCAATTTTACCCCCGTGGGATATATATTCTACCCACACACATTTGGAACTCTCCTGGGGTACCCTCACACATATTATTCCCTCATTTAGTGGATATTTTCACAAAAAAGTGAAATTTTCAAAAATCCCGAAAATTGGCAGAAAACGACTAAATATCAAGGACTCATTGGGCGAATCGCTCTGGAACTGAAATCGGAACGCTCACTGACATTCGCCCTATCTGAAAGTCTGATAAACGCCGGAAAAATGAGTAAGTCCAAAAAAAAAATTTTTTCAACTTTTTTCAATTTTACCCCCGTGGGATATATATTCTACCCACACACATTTGGAACTCTCCTGGGGTACCCTCACACATATTATTCCCTCATTTAGTGGATATTTTCACAAAAAAGTGAAATTTTCAAAAATCCCGAAAATTGGCAGAAAACGACTAAATAACAAGGACTCATTGGGCGAATCGCTCTGGAACTGAAATCGGAACACTCACTGACATTTCCCCTATCTGAAAGTCTGATAAACGCCGGAAAAATGACTAAATCCCCCCCCAAAAAAATTTTCAACTTTTTTCAATTTTACCCCCGTGGGATATATATTCTACCCACACACATTTGGAACTCTCCTGGGGTACCCTCACACATATTATTCCCTCATTTAGTGGATATTTTCACAAAAAAGTGAAATTTTCAAAAATCCAGAAAATTGGCTGAAAACAACTAAATAACAAGGACTCATTGGGCGAATCGCTCTGGAACTGAAATCGGAACACTCACTGACATTTCCCCTCTCTGAAAGTCTGATAAACGCCGGAAAAATGACTAAATCCCCCCCAAAATTTTTTTAAACTTTTTTCAATTTTACCCCCGCGGGATATATATTCTACCCACACACATTTGGAACTCTCCTGGGGTACCCTCACACATATTATTCACTCATTTAGTGGATATTTTCACAAAAAAGTGAAATTTTCAAAAATCCAGAAAATTGGCTGAAAACAACTAAATAACAAGGACTCATTGGGCGAATCGCTCTGGAACTGAAATCGGAACACTCACTGACATTTCCCCTATCTGAAAGTCTGATAAACGCCGGAAAAATGACTAAGTCCCCCCCAAAAATTTTTTCAACTTTTTTCAATTTTACCCCCACGGGATATATATTCTACCCGCACACATTTGGAACTCTCCTGGGGTACCCTCACACATATTATTCCCTCATTTAGTGGATATTTTCACAAAAAAGTGAAATTTTCAAAAATCCAGAAAATTGGCTGAAAACGACTAAATATCAAGGACTCATTGGGCGAATCGCTCTGGAACTGAAATCGGAACGCTCACTGACATTTCCCCTATCTGAAAGTCTGATAAACGCCGGAAAAATGACTAAGTCCCAAAAAAAATTTTTTTCAACTTTTTTCAATTTTACCCCCGTGGGATATATATTCTACCCACACACATTTGGAACTCTCCTGGGGTACCCTCACATATATTATTCCCTTATTTAGTGGATATTTTCACAAAAAAGTGAAATTTTCAAAAATCCAGAAAATTGGCTGAAAACAACTAAATAACAAGGACTCATTGGGCGAATCGCTCTGGAACTGAAATCGGAACACTCACTGACATTTCCCCTATCTGAAAGTCTGATAAACGCCGGAAAAATGACTAAATTTCCCCCCAAAAAAATTTTCTACTTTTTTCAATTTTACCCCCGTGGGATATATATTCTACCCACACACATTTGGAACTGTCCTGGGGTACCCTCACACATATTATTCCCTCATTTAATGGATATTTTCACAAAAAAGTTAAATTTTCAAAAATCCAGAAAATTGGCTGAAAACGACTAAATAACAAGGACTCATTGGGCGAATCGCTCTGGAACTGAAATCGGAACACTCACTGACATTTGCCCTATCTGAAAGTCTGATAAACGCCGGAAAAATGACTAAATCCCCCCCAAAAATTTTTTCAACTTTTTTCAATTTTACCCCTGTGGGATATATATTCTACCCACACACATTTGGAACTCTCCTGGGGTACCCTCACACATATTATTCCCTCATTTAGTGGATATTTTCACAAAAAAGTGAAATTTTCAAAAATCCAGAAAATTGGCTGAAAACGAATAAATATCAAGGACTCATTGGGCGAATCGCTCTGGAACTGAAATCGGAACGCTCACTGACATTCGCCCTATCTGAAAGTCTGATAAACACCGGAAAAATGACTAAGTCCAAAAAAAAAATTTTTTCAACTTTTTTCAATTTTACCCCCGTGGGATATATATTCTATCCACACACATTTGGAACTCTTCTGGGGTACCCTCACACATATTATTCCCTCATTTAGTGGATATTTTCACAAAAAAGTGAAATTTTCAAAAATCCAGAAAATTGGCTGAAAACGACTAAATATCAAGGACTCATTGGGCGAATCGCTCTGGAACTGAAATCGGAACGCTCACTGACATTTGCCCTATCTGAAAGTCTGATAAACGCCGGAAAAATGACTAAATCCCACCCAAAAAATTTTTCAACTTTTTTCAATTTTACCCCCGCGGGATATATATTCTACCCACACACATTTGGAACTCTCCTGGGGTACCCTCACACATATTATTCCCTCATTTAGTGAATATTTTCACAAAAAAGTGAAATTTTCAAAAATCCAGAAAATTGGCTGAAAACTACTAAATATCAAGGACTCATTGGGCGAATCGCTCTGGAACTGAAACCGGAATGCTCACTGACATTCGCCCTATCTGAAAGTCTGATAAACGCCGGAAAAATGACTAAGTCCAAAAAAAAATTTTTTTCAACTTTTTTCAATTTTACCCCCGTGGGATATATATTCTTCCCACACACATTTGGAACTCTCTTGGGGTACCCTCACACATATTATTCCCTCATTTAGTGGATATTTTCACAAAAAAGTTAAATTTTCAAAAATCCAGAAAATTGGCTGAAAACGACTAAATATCAAGGACTCATTGGGCGAACCGCTCTGGAACTGAAATCGGAACGCTCACTGACATTTCCCCTATCTGAAAGTCTGATAAACGCCGGAAAAATGACTAAATCCCCCCCAAAAATTTTTTCAACTTTTTTCAATTTTACCCCCGCGGGATATATATTCTACCCACACACATTTGGAACTCTCCTGGGGTACCCTCACACATATTATTCCCTCATTTAGTGAATATTTTCACAAAAAAGTAAAATTTTCAAAAATCCAGAAAATTGGCTGAAAACGACTAAATATCAAGGACTCATTGGGCGAATCGCTCTGGAACTGAAATCGGAACGCTCACTGACATTCGCCCTATCTGAAAGTCTGATAAACGCCGGAAAAATGACTAAGTCCAAAAAAAAAATTTTTTCAACTTTTTTCAATTTTACCCCCGTGGGATATATATTCTCCCATACACATTTGGAACTCTCTTGGGGTACCCTCACACATATTATTCCCTCATTTAGTGGATATTTTCACAAAAAAGTTAAATTTTCAAAAATCCAGAAAATTGGCTAAAAACGACTAAATATCAAGGACTCATTGGGCGAACTGCTCTGGAACTGAAATCGGAACGCTCACTGACATTTCCCCTAACTGAAAGTCTGATAAACGCCAGAAAAATGACTAAGTCCAAAAAAAAATTTTTTTCAACTTTTTTCAATTTTACCCCCGTGGGATATATATTCTTCCCACACACATTTGGAACTCTCCTGGGGTACCCTCACACATATTATTCCCTCATTTAGTGGATATTTTCACAAAAAAGTGAAATTTACAAAAATCCAGAAAATTGGCTGAAAACAACTAAATAACAAGGTCTCATTGGGTGAATCACTCTGGAACTGAAATCGGAACGCTCACTGATATTTCCCCTATCTGAAAGTCTGATAAACGCCAGAAAAATGACTAAGTCCAAAAAAAATTTTTTTTCAACTTTTTTCAATTTTACCCCCGTGGGATATATATTCTTCCCACACACATTTGGAACTCTCCTGGGGTACTGTCACACATATTATTCCCTCATTTAGTGGATATTTTCACAAAAAAGTGAAATTTACAAAAATCCAGAAAATTGGCTGAAAACAACTAAATAACAAGGACTCATTGGGTGAATCACTCTGGAACTGAAATCGGAACGCTCACTGACATTTCCCCTATCTGAAAGTCTGATAAACGCCGGAAAAATGACTAAGTCCAAAAAAATTTTTTTTTCAACTTTCTTCAATTTTACCCCCGTGGGATATATATTCTTCCCACACACATTTGGAACTCTCCTGGGGTACCCTCACACATATTAATCCCTCATTTAGTGGATATTTTCACAAAAAAGTAAAATTTTCAAAAATCCAGAAAGTTGGCTGAAAACGACTAAATATCAAGGACTCATTGGGCGAATCGCTCTGGAACTGAAATCGGAACGCTCACTGACATTTCCCCTATCTGAAGGTCTGATAGACGCCAGAAAAATGACTAAGTCCAAAAAATAATTTTTTTCAACTTTTTTCAATTTTACCCCCGTGGGATATATATTCTTCCCACACACATTTGGAACTCTCCTGGGGTACCCTCACACATATTATTCCCTCATTTAGTGGATATTTTCACAAAAAAGTGAAATTTTCAAAAATCCAGAAAATTGGCTGAAAACGACTAAATATCAAGGACTCATTGGGCGAAACACTCTGGAACTGAAATTGGAACGCTCACTGACATTTCCCCTATCTGAAAGTCTGATAAACGCCGGAAAAATGACTAAATCCCCCCCAAAAAATTTTTCAACTTTTTTCAATTTTACCCCCGCGGGATATATATTCTACCCACACACATTTGGAACTCTCCTGGGGTACCCTCACACATATTATTCCCTCATTTAGTGAATATTTTCACAAAAAAGTGAAATTTTCAAAAATCCAGAAAATTGGCTGAAAACGACTAAATATCAAGGACTCATTGGGCGAATCGCTCTGGAACTGAAATCGGAACGCTCACTGACATTTCCCCTATCTGAAATTCTGATAAACGCCAGAAAAATGACTAAGTCCAAATATAATTTTTTTCAACTTTTTTCAATTTTACCACCGTGGGATATATATTCTTCCCACACACATTTGGAACTCTCCTGGGGTACCCTCACACATATTAATCCCTCATTTAGTGGATATTTTCACAAAAAAGTGAAATTTTCAAAAATCCAGAAAATTGGCTGAAAACAACTAAATAACAAGGACTCATTGGGCGAATCACTCTGGAACTGAAATTGGAACGCTCACTGACATTTCCCCTATCTGAAAGTCTGATAAACGCCAGAAAAATGACTAAGTCCAAAAAATAATTTTTTTCAACTTTTTTCAATTTTACCCCCGTGGGATATATATTCTTCCCACACACATTTGGAACTCTCCTGGTGTACCCTCACACATATTATTCCCTCATTTAGTGGATATTTTCACAAAAAAGTTAAATTTTCAAAAATCCAGAAAATTGGCTGAAAACGACTAAATATCAAGGACTCATTGGGCGAACCGCTCTGGAACTGAAATCGGAACGCTCACTGACATTTCCCCTATCTGAAAGTCTGATAAACGCCGGAAAAATGACTAAATCCCCCCCAAAAATTTTTTCAACTTTTTTCAATTTTACCCCCGCGGGATATATATTCTACCCACACACATTTGGAACTCTCCTGGGGTACCCTCACACATATTATTCCCTCATTTAGTGAATATTTTCACAAAAAAGTAAAATTTTCAAAAATCCAGAAAATTGGCTGAAAACGACTAAATATCAAGGACTCATTGGGCGAATCGCTCTGGAACTGAAATCGGAACGCTCACTGACATTCGCCCTATCTGAAAGTCTGATAAACGCCGGAAAAATGACTAAGTCCAAAAAAAAAATTTTTTCAACTTTTTTCAATTTTACCCCCGTGGGATATATATTCTCCCATACACATTTGGAACTCTCTTGGGGTACCCTCACACATATTATTCCCTCATTTAGTGGATATTTTCACAAAAAAGTTAAATTTTCAAAAATCCAGAAAATTGGCTAAAAACGACTAAATATCAAGGACTCATTGGGCGAACTGCTCTGGAACTGAAATCGGAACGCTCACTGACATTTCCCCTAACTGAAAGTCTGATAAACGCCAGAAAAATGACTAAGTCCAAAAAAAAATTTTTTTCAACTTTTTTCAATTTTACCCCCGTGGGATATATATTCTTCCCACACACATTTGGAACTCTCCTGGGGTACCCTCACACATATTATTCCCTCATTTAGTGGATATTTTCACAAAAAAGTGAAATTTACAAAAATCCAGAAAATTGGCTGAAAACAACTAAATAACAAGGTCTCATTGGGTGAATCACTCTGGAACTGAAATCGGAACGCTCACTGATATTTCCCCTATCTGAAAGTCTGATAAACGCCAGAAAAATGACTAAGTCCAAAAAAAATTTTTTTTCAACTTTTTTCAATTTTACCCCCGTGGGATATATATTCTTCCCACACACATTTGGAACTCTCCTGGGGTACTGTCACACATATTATTCCCTCATTTAGTGGATATTTTCACAAAAAAGTGAAATTTACAAAAATCCAGAAAATTGGCTGAAAACAACTAAATAACAAGGACTCATTGGGTGAATCACTCTGGAACTGAAATCGGAACGCTCACTGACATTTCCCCTATCTGAAAGTCTGATAAACGCCGGAAAAATGACTAAGTCCAAAAAAATTTTTTTTTCAACTTTGTTCAATTTTACCCCCGTGGGATATATATTCTTCCCACACACATTTGGAACTCTCCTGGGGTACCCTCACACATATTAATCCCTCATTTAGTGGATATTTTCACAAAAAAGTAAAATTTTCAAAAATCCAGAAAGTTGGCTGAAAACGACTAAATATCAAGGACTCATTGGGCGAATCGCTCTGGAACTGAAATCGGAACGCTCACTGACATTTCCCCTATCTGAAGGTCTGATAGACGCCAGAAAAATCACTAAGTCCAAAAAATAATTTTTTTCAACTTTTTTCAATTTTACCCCCGTGGGATATATATTCTTCCCACACACATTTGGAACTCTCCTGGGGTACCCTCACACATATTATTCCCTCATTTAGTGGATATTTTCACAAAAAAGTGAAATTTTCAAAAATCCAGAAAATTGGCTGAAAACGACTAAATATCAAGGACTCATTGGGCGAAACACTCTGGAACTGAAATTGGAACGCTCACTGACATTTCCCCTATCTGAAAGTCTGATAAACGCCGGAAAAATGACTAAATCCCCCCCAAAAAATTTTTCAACTTTTTTCAATTTTACCCCCGCGGGATATATATTCTACCCACACACATTTGGAACTCTCCTGGGGTACCCTCACACATATTATTCCCTCATTTAGTGAATATTTTCACAAAAAAGTGAAATTTTCAAAAATCCAGAAAATTGGCTGAAAACGACTAAATATCAAGGACTCATTGGGCGAATCGCTCTGGAACTGAAATCGGAACGCTCACTGACATTTCCCCTATCTGAAATTCTGATAAACGCCAGAAAAATGACTAAGTCCAAATATAATTTTTTTCAACTTTTTTCAATTTTACCACCGTGGGATATATATTCTTCCCACACACATTTGGAACTCTCCTGGGGTACCCTCACACATATTAATCCCTCATTTAGTGGATATTTTCACAAAAAAGTGAAATTTTCAAAAATCCAGAAAATTGGCTGAAAACAACTAAATAACAAGGACTCATTGGGCGAATCACTCTGGAACTGAAATTGGAACGCTCACTGACATTTCCCCTATCTGAAAGTCTGATAAACGCCAGAAAAATGACTAAGTCCAAAAAATAATTTTTTTCAACTTTTTTCAATTTTACCCCCGTGGGATATATATTCTTCCCACACACATTTGGAACTCTCCTGGTGTACCCTCACACATATTATTCCCTCATTTAGTGGATATTTTCACAAAAAAGTTAAATTTTCAAAAATCCAGAAAATTGGCTGAAAACGACTAAATATCAAGGACTCATTGGGCGAACCGCTCTGGAACTGAAATCGGAACGCTCACTGACATTTCCCCTATCTGAAATTCTGATAAACGCCAGAAAAATGACTAAGTCCAAAAAATAATTTTTTTCAACTTTTTTCAATTTTACCCCTGCGGGATATATATTCTTCCCACACACATTTGGAACTCTCCTGGGGTACCCTCACACATATTATTCCTTCATTTAGTGGATATTTTCACAAAAAAGTGAAATTTTCAAAAATCCAGAAAATTGGCTGAAAACTAAATAACAAGGACTCATTGGGCGAATCACTCTGGAACTGAAATCGGAACGATCACTGACATTTCCCCTATCTGAAAGTCTGATAAACGCCGGAAAAATGACTAAGTCCAAAAAAAAATTTTTTTTAACCTTTTTCAATTTTACCCCCGTGGGATATATATTCTACCCACACACATTTGGAACTCTCCTGGGGTACCCTCACACATATTATTCCCTCATTTAGTGGATATTTTCACAAGAAAGTGAAATTTTCAAAAATCCAGAAAATTGGCTGAAAACAACTAAATAACAAGGACTCATTGGGTGAATCGCTCTGGAACTGAAATCGGAACACTCACTGACATTTCCCCTATCTGAAAGTCTGATAAACGCCGGAAAAATGACTAAATCCCCCCCAAAAAATTTTTCAACTTTTTTCAATTTTACCCCCGCGGGATATATATTCTACCCACACACATTTGGAACTCTCCTGGGGTACCCTCACACATATTAATCCCTCATTTAGTGGATATTTTCACAAAAAAGTGAAATTTTCAAAAATCCAGAAAATTGGCTGAAAACAACTAAATAACAAGGACTCATTGGGCGAATCACTCTGGAACTGAAATTGGAACGCTCACTGACATTTCCCCTATCTGAAAGTCTGATAAACGCCAGAAAAATGACTAAGTCCAAAAAATAATTTTTTTCAACTTTTTTCAATTTTACCCCCGTGGGATATATATTCTTCCCACACACATTTGGAACTCTCCTGGTGTACCCTCACACATATTATTCCCTCATTTAGTGGATATTTTCACAAAAAAGTGAAATTTTCAAAAATCCAGAAAATTGGCTGAAAACTAAATAACAAGGACTCATTGGGCGAATCACTCTGGAACTGAAATCGGAACGCTCACTGACATTTCCCCTATCTGAAAGTCTGATAAACGCCGGAAAAATGACTAAGTCCAAAAAAAAATTTTTTTCAACCTTTTTCAATTTTACCCCCATGGGATATATATTCTACCCACACACATTTGGAACTCTCCTGGGGTACCCTCACACATATTAATCCCTCATTTAGTGGATATTTTCACAAAAAAGTGAAATTTTCAAAAATCCAGAAAATTGGCTGAAAACAACTAAATAACAAGGACTCATTGGGCGAATCACTCTGGAACTGAAATTGGAACGCTCACTGACATTTCCCCTATCTGAAAGTCTGATAAACGCCAGAAAAATGACTAAGTCCAAAAAATAATTTTTTTCAACTTTTTTCAATTTTACCCCCGTGGGATATATATTCTTCCCACACACATTTGGAACTCTCCTGGTGTACCCTCACACATATTATTCCCTCATTTAGTGGATATTTTCACAAAAAAGTGAAATTTTCAAAAATCCAGAAAATTGGCTGAAAACTAAATAACAAGGACTCATTGGGCGAATCACTCTGGAACTGAAATCGGAACGCTCACTGACATTTCCCCTATCTGAAAGTCTGATAAACGCCGGAAAAATGACTAAATCCCACCCAAAAAATTTTTCAACTTTTTTCAATTTTACCCCCGCGGGATATATATTCTACCCACACACATTTGGAACTCTCCTGGGGTACCCTCACACATATTATTCCCTCATTTAGTGAATATTTTCACAAAAAAGTGAAATTTTCAAAAATCCAGAAAATTGGCTGAAAACTACTAAATATCAAGGACTCATTGGGCGAATCGCTCTGGAACTGAAACCGGAATGCTCACTGACATTCGCCCTATCTGAAAGTCTGATAAACGCCGGAAAAATGACTAAGTCCAAAAAAAAATTTTTTTCAACTTTTTTCAATTTTACCCCCGTGGGATATATATTCTTCCCACACACATTTGGAACTCTCTTGGGGTACCCTCACACATATTATTCCCTCATTTAGTGGATATTTTCACAAAAAAGTTAAATTTTCAAAAATCCAGAAAATTGGCTGAAAACGACTAAATATCAAGGACTCATTGGGCGAACCGCTCTGGAACTGAAATCGGAACGCTCACTGACATTTCCCCTATCTGAAAGTCTGATAAACGCCGGAAAAATGACTAAATCCCCCCCAAAAATTTTTTCAACTTTTTTCAATTTTACCCCCGCGGGATATATATTCTACCCACACACATTTGGAACTCTCCTGGGGTACCCTCACACATATTATTCCCTCATTTAGTGAATATTTTCACAAAAAAGTAAAATTTTCAAAAATCCAGAAAATTGGCTGAAAACGACTAAATATCAAGGACTCATTGGGCGAATCGCTCTGGAACTGAAATCGGAACGCTCACTGACATTCGCCCTATCTGAAAGTCTGATAAACGCCGGAAAAATGACTAAGTCCAAAAAAAAAATTTTTTCAACTTTTTTCAATTTTACCCCCGTGGGATATATATTCTCCCATACACATTTGGAACTCTCTTGGGGTACCCTCACACATATTATTCCCTCATTTAGTGGATATTTTCACAAAAAAGTTAAATTTTCAAAAATCCAGAAAATTGGCTAAAAACGACTAAATATCAAGGACTCATTGGGCGAACTGCTCTGGAACTGAAATCGGAACGCTCACTGACATTTCCCCTAACTGAAAGTCTGATAAACGCCAGAAAAATGACTAAGTCCAAAAAAAAATTTTTTTCAACTTTTTTCAATTTTACCCCCGTGGGATATATATTCTTCCCACACACATTTGGAACTCTCCTGGGGTACCCTCACACATATTATTCCCTCATTTAGTGGATATTTTCACAAAAAAGTGAAATTTACAAAAATCCAGAAAATTGGCTGAAAACAACTAAATAACAAGGTCTCATTGGGTGAATCACTCTGGAACTGAAATCGGAACGCTCACTGATATTTCCCCTATCTGAAAGTCTGATAAACGCCAGAAAAATGACTAAGTCCAAAAAAAATTTTTTTTCAACTTTTTTCAATTTTACCCCCGTGGGATATATATTCTTCCCACACACATTTGGCACTCTCCTGGGGTACTGTCACACATATTATTCCCTCATTTAGTGGATATTTTCACAAAAAAGTGAAATTTACAAAAATCCAGAAAATTGGCTGAAAACAACTAAATAACAAGGACTCATTGGGTGAATCACTCTGGAACTGAAATCGGAACGCTCACTGACATTTCCCCTATCTGAAAGTCTGATAAACGCCGGAAAAATGACTAAGTCCAAAAAAATTTTTTTTTCAACTTTCTTCAATTTTACCCCCGTGGGATATATATTCTTCCCACACACATTTGGAACTCTCCTGGGGTACCCTCACACATATTAATCCCTCATTTAGTGGATATTTTCACAAAAAAGTAAAATTTTCAAAAATCCAGAAAGTTGGCTGAAAACGACTAAATATCAAGGACTCATTGGGCGAATCGCTCTGGAACTGAAATCGGAACGCTCACTGACATTTCCCCTATCTGAAGGTCTGATAGACGCCAGAAAAATGACTAAGTCCAAAAAATAATTTTTTTCAACTTTTTTCAATTTTACCCCCGTGGGATATATATTCTTCCCACACACATTTGGAACTCTCCTGGGGTACCCTCACACATATTATTCCCTCATTTAGTGGATATTTTCACAAAAAAGTGAAATTTTCAAAAATCCAGAAAATTGGCTGAAAACGACTAAATATCAAGGACTCATTGGGCGAAACACTCTGGAACTGAAATTGGAACGCTCACTGACATTTCCCCTATCTGAAAGTCTGATAAACGCCGGAAAAATGACTAAATCCCCCCCAAAAAATTTTTCAACTTTTTTCAATTTTACCCCCGCGGGATATATATTCTACCCACACACATTTGGAACTCTCCTGGGGTACCCTCACACATATTATTCCCTCATTTAGTGAATATTTTCACAAAAAAGTGAAATTTTCAAAAATCCAGAAAATTGGCTGAAAACGACTAAATATCAAGGACTCATTGGGCGAATCGCTCTGGAACTGAAATCGGAACGCTCACTGACATTTCCCCTATCTGAAATTCTGATAAACGCCAGAAAAATGACTAAGTCCAAATATAATTTTTTTCAACTTTTTTCAATTTTACCACCGTGGGATATATATTCTTCCCACACACATTTGGAACTCTCCTGGGGTACCCTCACACATATTAATCCCTCATTTAGTGGATATTTTCACAAAAAAGTGAAATTTTCAAAAATCCAGAAAATTGGCTGAAAACAACTAAATAACAAGGACTCATTGGGCGAATCACTCTGGAACTGAAATTGGAACGCTCACTGACATTTCCCCTATCTGAAAGTCTGATAAACGCCAGAAAAATGACTAAGTCCAAAAAATAATTTTTTTCAACTTTTTTCAATTTTACCCCCGTGGGATATATATTCTTCCCACACACATTTGGAACTCTCCTGGTGTACCCTCACACATATTATTCCCTCATTTAGTGGATATTTTCACAAAAAAGTTAAATTTTCAAAAATCCAGAAAATTGGCTGAAAACGACTAAATATCAAGGACTCATTGGGCGAACCGCTCTGGAACTGAAATCGGAACGCTCACTGACATTTCCCCTATCTGAAATTCTGATAAACGCCAGAAAAATGACTAAGTCCAAAAAATAATTTTTTTCAACTTTTTTCAATTTTACCCCTGCGGGATATATATTCTTCCCACACACATTTGGAACTCTCCTGGGGTACCCTCACACATATTATTCCTTCATTTAGTGGATATTTTCACAAAAAAGTGAAATTTTCAAAAATCCAGAAAATTGGCTGAAAACTAAATAACAAGGACTCATTGGGCGAATCACTCTGGAACTGAAATCGGAACGATCACTGACATTTCCCCTATCTGAAAGTCTGATAAACGCCGGAAAAATGACTAAGTCCAAAAAAAAATTTTTTTTAACCTTTTTCAATTTTACCCCCGTGGGATATATATTCTACCCACACACATTTGGAACTCTCCTGGGGTACCCTCACACATATTATTCCCTCATTTAGTGGATATTTTCACAAGAAAGTGAAATTTTCAAAAATCCAGAAAATTGGCTGAAAACAACTAAATAACAAGGACTCATTGGGTGAATCGCTCTGGAACTGAAATCGGAACACTCACTGACATTTCCCCTATCTGAAAGTCTGATAAACGCCGGAAAAATGACTAAATCCCCCCCAAAAAATTTTTCAACTTTTTTCAATTTTACCCCCGCGGGATATATATTCTACCCACACACATTTGGAACTCTCCTGGGGTACCCTCACACATATTAATCCCTCATTTAGTGGATATTTTCACAAAAAAGTGAAATTTTCAAAAATCCAGAAAATTGGCTGAAAACAACTAAATAACAAGGACTCATTGGGCGAATCACTCTGGAACTGAAATTGGAACGCTCACTGACATTTCCCCTATCTGAAAGTCTGATAAACGCCAGAAAAATGACTAAGTCCAAAAAATAATTTTTTTCAACTTTTTTCAATTTTACCCCCGTGGGATATATATTCTTCCCACACACATTTGGAACTCTCCTGGTGTACCCTCACACATATTATTCCCTCATTTAGTGGATATTTTCACAAAAAAGTGAAATTTTCAAAAATCCAGAAAATTGGCTGAAAACTAAATAACAAGGACTCATTGGGCGAATCACTCTGGAACTGAAATCGGAACGCTCACTGACATTTCCCCTATCTGAAAGTCTGATAAACGCCGGAAAAATGACTAAGTCCAAAAAAAAATTTTTTTCAACCTTTTTCAATTTTACCCCCATGGGATATATATTCTACCCACACACATTTGGAACTCTCCTGGGGTACCCTCACACATATTAATCCCTCATTTAGTGGATATTTTCACAAAAAAGTGAAATTTTCAAAAATCCAGAAAATTGGCTGAAAACAACTAAATAACAAGGACTCATTGGGCGAATCACTCTGGAACTGAAATTGGAACGCTCACTGACATTTCCCCTATCTGAAAGTCTGATAAACGCCAGAAAAATGACTAAGTCCAAAAAATAATTTTTTTCAACTTTTTTCAATTTTACCCCCGTGGGATATATATTCTTCCCACACACATTTGGAACTCTCCTGGTGTACCCTCACACATATTATTCCCTCATTTAGTGGATATTTTCACAAAAAAGTGAAATTTTCAAAAATCCAGAAAATTGGCTGAAAACTAAATAACAAGGACTCATTGGGCGAATCACTCTGGAACTGAAATCGGAACGCTCACTGACATTTCCCCTATCTGAAAGTCTGATAAACGCCGGAAAAATGACTAAGTCCAAAAAAAAATTTTTTTCAACCTTTTTCAATTTTACCCCCGTGGGATATATATTCTTCCCACACACATTTGGAACTCTCCTGGTGTACCCTCACACATATTATTCCCTCATTTAGTGGATATTTTCACAAAAAAGTTAAATTTTCAAAAATCCAGAAAATTGGCTGAAAACGACTAAATATCAAGGACTCATTGGGCGAACCGCTCTGGAACTGAAATCGGAACGCTCACTGACATTTCCCCTATCTGAAATTCTGATAAACGCCAGAAAAATGACTAAGTCCAAAAAATAATTTTTTTCAACTTTTTTCAATTTTACCCCTGCGGGATATATATTCTTCCCACACACATTTGGAACTCTCCTGGGGTACCCTCACACATATTATTCCTTCATTTAGTGGATATTTTCACAAAAAAGTGAAATTTTCAAAAATCCAGAAAATTGGCTGAAAACTAAATAACAAGGACTCATTGGGCGAATCACTCTGGAACTGAAATCGGAACGATCACTGACATTTCCCCTATCTGAAAGTCTGATAAACGCCGGAAAAATGACTAAGTCCAAAAAAAAATTTTTTTTAACCTTTTTCAATTTTACCCCCGTGGGATATATATTCTACCCACACACATTTGGAACTCTCCTGGGGTACCCTCACACATATTATTCCCTCATTTAGTGGATATTTTCACAAGAAAGTGAAATTTTCAAAAATCCAGAAAATTGGCTGAAAACAACTAAATAACAAGGACTCATTGGGTGAATCGCTCTGGAACTGAAATCGGAACACTCACTGACATTTCCCCTATCTGAAAGTCTGATAAACGCCGGAAAAATGACTAAATCCCCCCCAAAAAATTTTTCAACTTTTTTCAATTTTACCCCCGCGGGATATATATTCTACCCACACACATTTGGAACTCTCCTGGGGTACCCTCACACATATTAATCCCTCATTTAGTGGATATTTTCACAAAAAAGTGAAATTTTCAAAAATCCAGAAAATTGGCTGAAAACAACTAAATAACAAGGACTCATTGGGCGAATCACTCTGGAACTGAAATTGGAACGCTCACTGACATTTCCCCTATCTGAAAGTCTGATAAACGCCAGAAAAATGACTAAGTCCAAAAAATAATTTTTTTCAACTTTTTTCAATTTTACCCCCGTGGGATATATATTCTTCCCACACACATTTGGAACTCTCCTGGTGTACCCTCACACATATTATTCCCTCATTTAGTGGATATTTTCACAAAAAAGTGAAATTTTCAAAAATCCAGAAAATTGGCTGAAAACTAAATAACAAGGACTCATTGGGCGAATCACTCTGGAACTGAAATCGGAACGCTCACTGACATTTCCCCTATCTGAAAGTCTGATAAACGCCGGAAAAATGACTAAGTCCAAAAAAAAATTTTTTTCAACCTTTTTCAATTTTACCCCCATGGGATATATATTCTACCCACACACATTTGGAACTCTCCTGGGGTACCCTCACACATATTAATCCCTCATTTAGTGGATATTTTCACAAAAAAGTGAAATTTTCAAAAATCCAGAAAATTGGCTGAAAACAACTAAATAACAAGGACTCATTGGGCGAATCACTCTGGAACTGAAATTGGAACGCTCACTGACATTTCCCCTATCTGAAAGTCTGATAAACGCCAGAAAAATGACTAAGTCCAAAAAATAATTTTTTTCAACTTTTTTCAATTTTACCCCCGTGGGATATATATTCTTCCCACACACATTTGGAACTCTCCTGGTGTACCCTCACACATATTATTCCCTCATTTAGTGGATATTTTCACAAAAAAGTGAAATTTTCAAAAATCCAGAAAATTGGCTGAAAACTAAATAACAAGGACTCATTGGGCGAATCACTCTGGAACTGAAATCGGAACGCTCACTGACATTTCCCCTATCTGAAAGTCTGATAAACGCCGGAAAAATGACTAAGTCCAAAAAAAAATTTTTTTCAACCTTTTTCAATTTTACCCCCGTGGGATATATATTCTACCCACACACATTTGGAACTCTCCTGGGGTACCCTCACACATATTATTCCCTCATTGAGTGAATATTTTCACAAAAAAGTGAAATTTTCAAAAATCCAGAAAATTGGCTGAAAACGACTAAATATCAAGGACTCATTGGGCGAATCGCTCTGGAACTGAAATCGGAACGCTCACTGACATTTCCCCTATCTGAAATTCTGATAAACGCCAGAAAAATGACTAAGTCCAAAAAATAATTTTTTTCAACTTTTTTCAATTTTACCACCGTGGGATATATATTCTTCCCACACACATTTGGAACTCTCCTGGGGTACCCTCACACATATTATTCCCTCATTTAGTGGATATTTTCACAAAAAAGTGAAATTTTCAAAAATCCAGAAAATTGACTGAAAACTAAATAACAAGGACTCATTGGGCGAATCACTCTGGAACTGAAATCGGAACGCTCACTGACATTTCCCCTATCTGAAAGTCTGATAAACGCCAGAAAAATGACTAAGTCCAAAAAAAATTTTTTTTCAACTTTTTTCAATTTTACCCCCGTGGGATATATATTCTTCCCACACACATTTGGAACTCTCCTGGGGTACCCTCACACATATTATTCCTTCATTTAGTGGATATTTTCACAAAAAAGTGAAATTTTCAAAAATCCAGAAAATTGGCTGAAAACGACTAAATATCAAGGACTCATTGGGCGAATCACTCTGGAACTGAAATTGGAACGCTCACTGACATTTCCCCTATCTGAAAGTCTGATAAACGCCGGAAAAATGACTAAGTCCAAAAAAAAATTTTTTTCAACCTTTTTCAATTTTACCCCCGTGGGATATATATTCTACCCACACACATTTGGAACTCTCCTGGGGTACCCTCACACATATTATTCCTTCATTTAGTGGATATTTTCACAAAAAAGTGAAATTTTAAAAAATCCAGAAAATTGGCTGAAAACAACTAAATAACAAGGACTCATTGGGTGAATCACTCTGGAACTGAAATCGGAACGCTCACTGACATTTCCCCTATCTGAAAGTCTGATAAACGCCGGAAAAATGACTAAATCCCCCCCAAAAAGTTTTTCAACTTTTTTCAATTTTACCCCCGCGGGATATATATTCTACCCACACACATTTGGAACTCTCCTGGGGTACCCTCACACATATTATTCCCTCATTTATTGGATATTTTCACAAAAAAGTGAAATTTTCAAAAATCCAGAAAATTGGCTGAAAACAACTAAATAACAAGGACTCATTGGGCGAATCGCTCTGGAACTGAAATCGGAACACTCACTGACATTTCCCCTATCTGAAAGTCTGATAAACGCCGGAAAAATGACTAAATCCCCCCAAAAAAATTTTTCAACTTTTTTCAATTTTACCCCCGCGGGATATATATTCTACCCACACACATTTGGAACTCTCCTGGGGTACCCTCACACATATTATTCCCTCATTTACTGAATATTTTCACAAAAAAGTGAAATTTTCAAAAATCCAGAAAATTGGCTGAAAACGACTAAATATCAAGGACTCATTGGGCGAATCACTCTGGAACTGAAATTGGAACGCTCACTGACATTTCCCCTATCTGAAAGTCTGATAAACGCCGGAAAAATGACTAAGTCCAAAAAAAAATTTTTTTCAACCTTTTTCAATTTTACCCCCGTGGGATATATATTCTACCCACACACATTTGGAACTCTCCTGGGGTACCCTCACACATATTATTCCCTCATTTAGTGGATATTTTCACAAAAAAGTGAAATTTTCAAAAATCCAGAAAATTGGCTGAAAACAACTAAATAACAAGGACTCATTGGGTGAATCGCTCTGGAACTGAAATCGGAACACTCACTGACATTTCCCCTATCTGAAAGTCTGATAAACGCCGGAAAAATGACTAAATCCCCCCCCAAAAATTTTTCAACTTTTTTCAATTTTACCCCCGCGGGATATATATTCTACCCACACACATTTGGAACACTCCTGGGGTACCCTCACACATATTATTCCCTCATTTAGTGGATATTTTCACAAAAAAGTGAAATTTTCAAAAATCCAGAAAATTGGCTGAAAACAACTAAATAACAAGGACTCATTGGGCGAATCACTCTGGAACTGAAATTGGAACGCTCACTGACATTTCCCCTATCTGAAAGTCTGATAAACGCCAGAAAAATGACTAAGTCCAAAAAATAATTTTTTTCAACTTTTTTCAATTTTACCCCCGTGGGATATATATTCTTCCCACACACATTTGGAACTCTCCTGGGGTACCCTCACACATATTATTCCCTCATTTAGTGGATATTTTCACAAAAAAGTGAAATTTTCAAAAATCCAGAAAATTGGCTGAAAACAACTAAATAACAAGGACTCATTGTGCGAATCGCTCTGGAACTGAAATCGGAACACTCACTGACATTTCCCCTATCTGAAAGTCTGATAAACGCCGGAAAAATGACTAAATCCCCCCCAAAAAATTTTTCAACTTTTTTCAATTTTACCCCCGCGGGATATATATTCTACCCACACACATTTGGAACTCTCCTGGGGTACCCTCACACATATTATTCCCTCATTTACTGAATATTTTCACAAAAAAGTGAAATTTTCAAAAATCCAGAAAATTAGCTGAAAACGACTAAATATCAAGGACTCATTGGGCGAATCACTCTGGAACTGAAATTGGAACGCTCACTGACATTTCCCCTATCTGAAAGTCTGATAAACGCCAGAAAAATGACTAAGTCCAAAAAATATTTTTTTTCAACTTTTTTCAATTTTACCACCGTGGGATATATATTCTTCCCACACACATTTGGAACTCTCCTGGGGTGCCCTCACACATATTAATCCCTCATTTAGTGGATATTTTCACAAAAAAGTGAAATTTTCAAAAATCCAGAAAATTGGCTGAAAACAACTAAATAACAAGGACTCATTGGGCGAATCACTCTGAAACTGAAATTGGAACGCTCACTGACATTTCCCCTATCTGAAAGTCTGATAAACGCCAGAAAAATGACTAAGTCCAAAAAATAATTTTTTTCAACTTTTTTCAATTTTACCCCCGTGGGATATATATTCTTCCCACACACATTTGGAACTCTCCTGGGGTACCCTCACACATATTATTCCCTCATTTAGTGAATATTTTCACAAAAAAGTGAAATTTTCAAAAATCCAGAAAATTGGCTGAAAACGACTAAATATCAAGGACTCATTGGGCGAATCGCTCTGGAACTGAAATCGGAACGCTCACTGACATTTCCCCTATCTGAAATTCTGATAAACGCCAGAAAAATGACTAAGTCCAAAAAATAATTTTTTTCAACTTTTTTCAATTTTACCACCGTGGGATATATATTCTTCCCACACACATTTGGAACTCTCCTGGGGTACCCTCACACATATTATTCCCTCATTTAGTGGATATTTTCACAAAAAAGTGAAATTTTCAAAAATCCAGAAAATTGGCTGAAAACGAAATAACAAGGACTCATTGGGCGAATCACTCTGGAACTGAAATCGGAACGCTCACTGACATTTCCCCTATCTGAAAGTCTGATAAACGCCAGAAAAATGACTAAGTCCAAAAAAAATTTTTTTTCAACTTTTTTCAATTTTACCCCCGTGGGATATATATTCTTCCCACACACATTTGGAACTCTCCTGGGGTACCCTCACACATATTATTCCCTCATTTAGTGGATATTTTCACAAAAAAGTGAAATTTTCAAAAATCCAGAAAATTGGCTGAAAACGACTAAATATCAAGGACTCATTGGGCGAAACACTCTGGAACTGAAATTGGAACGCTCACTGACATTTCCCCTATCTGAAAGTCTGATAAACGCCGGAAAAATGACTAAGTCCAGAAAAAAATTTTTTTCAACCTTTTTCAATTTTACCCCCGTGGGATATATATTCTACCCACACACATTTGGAACTCTCCTGGGGTACCCTCACACATATTATTCCCTCATTTAGTGGATATTTTCACAAAAAAGTGAAATTTTCAAAAATCCAGAAAATTGGCTGAAAATGACTAAATATCAAGGACTCGTTGGGCGAAGCGCTCTGGAACTGAAATCGGAACGCTCACTGACATTTCCCCTATCTGAAATTCTGATAAATGCCAGAAAAATGACTAAGTCCAAAAAATAATTTTTTTCAACTTTTTTCAATTTTACCACCGTGGGATATATATTCTTCCCACACACATTTGGAACTCTCCTGGGGTACCCTCACACATATTATTCCCTCATTTAGTGGATATTTTCACAAAAAAGTGAAATTTTCAAAAATCCAGAAAATTGGCTGAAAACGACTAAATATCAAGGACTCATTGGGCGAAACACTCTGGAACTGAAATTGGAACGCTCACTGACATTTCCCCTATCTGAAAGTCTGATAAACGCCGGAAAAATGACTAAGTCCAAAAAATTTTTTTTTTCAACTTTCTTCAATTTTACCCCCGTGGGATATATATTCTTCCCACACACATTTGGAACTCTCCTGGGGTACCCTCACACATATTAATCTCTCATTTAGTGGATATTTTCACAAAAAAGTTAAATTTTCAAAAATCCAGAAAATTGGCTGAAAACGACTAAATATCAAGGAGTCATTGGGCGAATCGCTCTGGAACTGAAATCGGAACGCTCACTGACATTTCCCCTATCTGAAAGTCTGATAAACGCCGGAAAAATGACTAATTCCCCCCCAAAATTTTTTCAACTTTTTTCAATTTTACCCCCGCTGGATATATATTCTACCCACACACATTTGGAAATCTCCTGGGGTACCCTCACACATATTATTCCCTCATTTAGTGAATATTTTCACAAAAAAGTGAAATTTTCAAAAATCCAGAAAATTGGCTGAAAACGACTAAATATCAACGACTTATTGGGCGAATCGCTCTGGAACTGAAATCGGAACGCTCACTGACATTCGCCCTATCTGAAAGTCTGATAAACGCCGGAAAAATGACTAAGTCCAAAAAAAAAATTTTTTCAACTTTTTTCAATTTTTCCCCCGTGGGATATATATTCTTCCCACACACATTTGGAACTCTCTTGGGGTACCCTCACACATATTATTCCCTCATTTAGTGGATATTTTCACAAAAAAGTTAAATTTTCAAAAATCCAGAAAATTGGCTGAAAACGACTAAATATCAAGGACTCATTGGGCGAACCGCTCTGGAACTGAAATCGGAACGCTCACTGACATTTCCCCTATCTGAAAGTCTGATAAACGCCAGAAAAATGACTAAGTCCAAAAAATAATTTTTTTCAACTTTTTTCAATTTTACCCCCGTGGGATATATATTCTTCCCACACACATTTGGAACTCTCCTGGTGTACCCTCACACATATTATTCCCTCATTTAGTGGATATTTTCACAAAAAAGTGAAATTTTCAAAAATCCAGAAAATTGGCTGAAAACTAAATAACAAGGACTCATTGGGCGAATCACTCTGGAACTGAAATCGGAACGATCACTGACATTTCCCCTATCTGAAAGTCTGATAAACGCCGGAAAAATGACTAAGTCCAAAAAAAAATTTTTTTTAACCTTTTTCAATTTTACCCCCGTGGGATATATATTCTACCCACACACATTTGGAACTCTCCTGGGGTACCCTCACACATATTATTCCCTCATTTAGTGGATATTTTCACAAGAAAGTGAAATTTTCAAAAATCCAGAAAATTGGCTGAAAACAACTAAATAACAAGGACTCATTGGGTGAATCGCTCTGGAACTGAAATCGGAACACTCACTGACATTTCCCCTATCTGAAAGTCTGATAAACGCCGGAAAAATGACTAAATCCCCCCCAAAAAATTTTTCAACTTTTTTCAATTTTACCCCCGCGGGATATATATTCTACCCACACACATTTGGAACTCTCCTGGGGTACCCTCACACATATTAATCCCTCATTTAGTGGATATTTTCACAAAAAAGTGAAATTTTCAAAAATCCAGAAAATTGGCTGAAAACAACTAAATAACAAGGACTCATTGGGCGAATCACTCTGGAACTGAAATTGGAACGCTCACTGACATTTCCCCTATCTGAAAGTCTGATAAACGCCAGAAAAATGACTAAGTCCAAAAAATAATTTTTTTCAACTTTTTTCAATTTTACCCCCGTGGGATATATATTCTTCCCACACACATTTGGAACTCTCCTGGTGTACCCTCACACATATTATTCCCTCATTTAGTGGATATTTTCACAAAAAAGTGAAATTTTCAAAAATCCAGAAAATTGGCTGAAAACTAAATAACAAGGACTCATTGGGCGAATCACTCTGGAACTGAAATCGGAACGCTCACTGACATTTCCCCTATCTGAAAGTCTGATAAACGCCGGAAAAATGACTAAGTCCAAAAAAAAATTTTTTTCAACCTTTTTCAATTTTACCCCCATGGGATATATATTCTACCCACACACATTTGGAACTCTCCTGGGGTACCCTCACACATATTATTCCCTCATTGAGTGAATATTTTCACAAAAAAGTGAAATTTTCAAAAATCCAGAAAATTGGCTGAAAACGACTAAATATCAAGGACTCATTGGGCGAATCGCTCTGGAACTGAAATCGGAACGCTCACTGACATTTCCCCTATCTGAAATTCTGATAAACGCCAGAAAAATGACTAAGTCCAAAAAATAATTTTTTTCAACTTTTTTCAATTTTACCACCGTGGGATATATATTCTTCCCACACACATTTGGAACTCTCCTGGGGTACCCTCACACATATTATTCCCTCATTTAGTGGATATTTTCACAAAAAAGTGAAATTTTCAAAAATCCAGAAAATTGACTGAAAACTAAATAACAAGGACTCATTGGGCGAATCACTCTGGAACTGAAATCGGAACGCTCACTGACATTTCCCCTATCTGAAAGTCTGATAAACGCCAGAAAAATGACTAAGTCCAAAAAAAATTTTTTTTCAACTTTTTTCAATTTTACCCCCGTGGGATATATATTCTTCCCACACACATTTGGAACTCTCCTGGGGTACCCTCACACATATTATTCCTTCATTTAGTGGATATTTTCACAAAAAAGTGAAATTTTCAAAAATCCAGAAAATTGGCTGAAAACGACTAAATATCAAGGACTCATTGGGCGAATCACTCTGGAACTGAAATTGGAACGCTCACTGACATTTCCCCTATCTGAAAGTCTGATAAACGCCGGAAAAATGACTAAGTCCAAAAAAAAATTTTTTTCAACCTTTTTCAATTTTACCCCCGTGGGATATATATTCTACCCACACACATTTGGAACTCTCCTGGGGTACCCTCACACATATTATTCCTTCATTTAGTGGATATTTTCACAAAAAAGTGAAATTTTAAAAAATCCAGAAAATTGGCTGAAAACAACTAAATAACAAGGACTCATTGGGTGAATCACTCTGGAACTGAAATCGGAACGCTCACTGACATTTCCCCTATCTGAAAGTCTGATAAACGCCGGAAAAATGACTAAATCCCCCCCAAAAAGTTTTTCAACTTTTTTCAATTTTACCCCCGCGGGATATATATTCTACCCACACACATTTGGAACTCTCCTGGGGTACCCTCACACATATTATTCCCTCATTTACTGAATATTTTCACAAAAAAGTGAAATTTTCAAAAATCCAGAAAATTGGCTGAAAACGACTAAATATCAAGGACTCATTGGGCGAATCACTCTGGAACTGAAATTGGAACGCTCACTGACATTTCCCCTATCTGAAAGTCTGATAAACGCCGGAAAAATGACTAAGTCCAAAAAAAAATTTTTTTCTACTTTTTCAATTTTACCCCCGTGGGATATATATTCTACCCACACACATTTGGAACTCTCCTGGGGTACCCTCACACATATTATTCCCTCATTTATTGGATATTTTCACAAAAAAGTGAAATTTTCAAAAATCCAGAAAATTGGCTGAAAACAACTAAATAACAAGGACTCATTGGGCGAATCGCTCTGGAACTGAAATCGGAACACTCACTGACATTTCCCCTATCTGAAAGTCTGATAAACGCCGGAAAAATGACTAAATCCCCCCAAAAAAATTTTTCAACTTTTTTCAATTTTACCCCCGCGGGATATATATTCTACCCACACACATTTGGAACTCTCCTGGGGTACCCTCACACATATTATTCCCTCATTTACTGAATATTTTCACAAAAAAGTGAAATTTTCAAAAATCCAGAAAATTGGCTGAAAACAACTAAATAACAAGGACTCATTGGGCGAATCACTCTGGAACTGAAATTGGAACGCTCACTGACATTTCCCCTATCTGAAAGTCTGATAAACGCCAGAAAAATGACTAAGTCCAAAAAATAATTTTTTTCAACTTTTTTCAATTTTACCCCCGTGGGATATATATTCTTCCCACACACATTTGGAACTCTCCTGGGGTACCCTCACACATATTATTCCCTCATTTAGTGGATATTTTCACAAAAAAGTGAAATTTTCAAAAATCCAGAAAATTGGCTGAAAACAACTAAATAACAAGGACTCATTGTGCGAATCGCTCTGGAACTGAAATCGGAACACTCACTGACATTTCCCCTATCTGAAAGTCTGATAAACGCCGGAAAAATGACTAAATCCCCCCCAAAAAATTTTTCAACTTTTTTCAATTTTACCCCCGCGGGATATATATTCTACCCACACACATTTGGAACTCTCCTGGGGTACCCTCACACATATTATTCCCTCATTTAGTGGATATTTTCACAAAAAAGTGAAATTTTCAAAAATCCAGAAAATTGGCTGAAAACGACTAAATATCAAGGACTCATTGGGCGAATCGCTCTGGAACTCAAATCGGAACGCTCACTGACATTTCCCCTATCTGAAAGTCTGATAAATGGCAGAAAAATGACTAAGTCCAAAAAATAATTTTTTTTAACTTTTTTCAATTTTACCCCCGTGGGATATATATTCTTCCCACACACATTTGAAACTCTCCTGGGGTACCCTCACACATATTATTCCCTCATTTAGTGGATATTTTCACAAAAAAGTGAAATTTTCAAAAATCCAGAAAATTGGCTGAAAACGACTAAATATCAAGGACTCATTGGGCGAATCGCTCTGGAACTGAAATCGGAACACTCACTGACATTTCCCCTATCTGAAAGTCTGATAAACTCCGGAAAAATGACTAAATCCCCCCAAAAATTTTTTTCAACTTTTTTCAGTTTTACCCCCGCTGGATATATATTCTACCCACACACATTTGGAACTCTCCTGGGGTACCCTCACACATATTATTCCCTCATTTAGTGAATATTTTCACAAAAAAGTGAAATTTTCAAAAATCCAGAAAATTGGCTGAAAATGACTAAATATCAAAGACTCATTGGGCGAATCGCTCTGGAACTGAAATCGGAACGCTCACTGACATTCGCCCTATCTGAAAGTCTGATAAACGCCGGAAAAATGAAAAAGTCCAAAAAAAATTTTTTTCAACTTTTTTCAATTTTACCCCCGTGGGATATATATTCTTCCCACACACATTTGGAACTCTCCTGGGGTACCCTCACACATATTATTCCCTCATTTAGTGGATATTTTCACAAAAAAGTGAAATTTTCAAAAATCCAGAAAATTGGCTGAAAACGACTAAATATCAAGGACTCATTGGGCGAATCACTCTGGAACTGAAATTGGAACGCTCACTGACATTTCCCCTATCTGAAAGTCTGATAAATGCCGGAAAAATGACTAAGTCAAAAAAAAAAATTTTTTCTACTTTTTCAATTTTACCCCCGTGGGATATATATTCTACCCACACACATTTGGAACTCTCCTGGGGTACCCTCACACATATTATTCCCTCATTTAGTGGATATTTTCACAAAAAAGTGAAATTTTCAAAAATCCAGAAAATTGGCTGAAAACAACTAAATAACAAGGACTCATTGTGCGAATCGCTCTGGAACTGAAATCGGAACGCTCACTGACATTTCCCCTATCTGAAAGTCTGATAAACGCCGGAAAAATGACTAAATCCCCCCCAAAAAATTTTTCAACTTTTTTCAATTTTACCCCCGCGGGATATATATTCTACCCACACACATTTGGAACTCTCCTGGGGTACCCTCACACATATTATTCCCTCATTTAGTGGATATTTTCACAAAAAAGTGAAATTTTCAAAAATCCAGAAAATTGGCTGAAAACAACTAAATAACAAGGACTCATTGGGCGAATCGCTCTGGAACTGAAATCGGAACACTCACTGACATTTCCCCTCTCTGAAAGTCTGATAAACGCCGGAAAAATGACTAAATCCCCCCCAAAAATTTTTTAAACTTTTTTCAATTTTACCCCCGCGGGATATATATTCTACCCACACACATTTGGAACTCTTCTGGGGTACCCTCACACATATTATTCCCTCATTTAGTGGATATTTTCACAAAAAAGTGAAATTTTCAAAAATCCAGAAAATTGGCTGAAAACAACTAAATAACAAGGACTCATTGGGCGAATCGCTCTGGAACTGAAATCGGAACACTCACTGACATTTCCCCTATCTGAAAGTCTGATAAACGCCGGAAAAATGACTAAGTCCCCCCCAAAAATTTTTTCAACTTTTTTCAATTTTACTCCCACGGGATATATATTCTACCCGCACACATTTGGAACTCTCCTGGGGTACCCTCACACATATTATTCCCTCATTTAGTGGATATTTTCACAAAAAAGTGAAATTTTCAAAAATCCAGAAAATTGGCTGAAAACGACTAAATATCAAGGACTCATTGGGCGAATCGCTCTGGAACTGAAATCGGAACGCTCACTGACATTTCCCCTATCTGAAAGTCTGATAAACGCCGGAAAAATGACTAAGTCCCAAAAAAAATTTTTTTCAACTTTTTTCAATTTTACCCCCGTGGGATATATATTCTACCCACACACATTTGGAACTCTCCTGGGGTACCCTCACATATATTATTCCCTTATTTAGTGGATATTTTCACAAAAAAGTGAAATTTTCAAAAATCCAGAAAATTGGCTGAAAACAACTAAATAACAAGGACTCATTGGGTGAATCACTCTGGAACTGAAATCGGAACGCTCACTGACATTTCCCCTATCTGAAAGTCTGATAAACGCCGGAAAAATGACTAAATCCCCCCCAAAAAGTTTTTCAACTTTTTTCAATTTTACCCCCGCGGGATATATATTCTACCCACACACATTTGGAACTCTCCTGGGGTACCCTCACACATATTATTCCCTCATTTACTGAATATTTTCACAAAAAAGTGAAATTTTCAAAAATCCAGAAAATTGGCTGAAAACGACTAAATATCAAGGACTCATTGGGCGAATCACTCTGGAACTGAAATTGGAACGCTCACTGACATTTCCCCTATCTGAAAGTCTGATAAACGCCGGAAAAATGACTAAGTCCAAAAAAAAATTTTTTTCTACTTTTTCAATTTTACCCCCGTGGGATATATATTCTACCCACACACATTTGGAACTCTCCTGGGGTACCCTCACACATATTATTCCCTCATTTATTGGATATTTTCACAAAAAAGTGAAATTTTCAAAAATCCAGAAAATTGGCTGAAAACAACTAAATAACAAGGACTCATTGGGCGAATCGCTCTGGAACTGAAATCGGAACACTCACTGACATTTCCCCTATCTGAAAGTCTGATAAACGCCGGAAAAATGACTAAATCCCCCCAAAAAAATTTTTCAACTTTTTTCAATTTTACCCCCGCGGGATATATATTCTACCCACACACATTTGGAACTCTCCTGGGGTACCCTCACACATATTATTCCCTCATTTACTGAATATTTTCACAAAAAAGTGAAATTTTCAAAAATCCAGAAAATTGGCTGAAAACAACTAAATAACAAGGACTCATTGGGCGAATCACTCTGGAACTGAAATTGGAACGCTCACTGACATTTCCCCTATCTGAAAGTCTGATAAACGCCAGAAAAATGACTAAGTCCAAAAAATAATTTTTTTCAACTTTTTTCAATTTTACCCCCGTGGGATATATATTCTTCCCACACACATTTGGAACTCTCCTGGGGTACCCTCATACATATTATTCCCTCATTTAGTGGATATTTTCACAAAAAAGTGAAATTTTCAAAAATCCAGAAAATTGGCTGAAAACAACTAAATAACAAGGACTCATTGTGCGAATCGCTCTGGAACTGAAATCGGAACACTCACTGACATTTCCCCTATCTGAAAGTCTGATAAACGCCGGAAAAATGACTAAATCCCCCCCAAAAAATTTTTCAACTTTTTTCAATTTTACCCCCGCGGGATATATATTCTACCCACACACATTTGGAACTCTCCTGGGGTACCCTCACACATATTATTCCCTCATTTAGTGGATATTTTCACAAAAAAGTGAAATTTTCAAAAATCCAGAAAATTGGCTGAAAACGACTAAATATCAAGGACTCATTGGGCGAATCGCTCTGGAACTCAAATCGGAACGCTCATTGACATTTCCCCTATCTGAAAGTCTGATAAATGGCAGAAAAATGACTAAGTCCAAAAAATAATTTTTTTTAACTTTTTTCAATTTTACCCCCGTGGGATATATATTCTTCCCACACACATTTGAAACTCTCCTGGGGTACCCTCACACATATTATTCCCTCATTTAGTGGATATTTTCACAAAAAAGTGAAATTTTCAAAAATCCAGAAAATTGGCTGAAAACGACTAAATATCAAGGACTCATTGGGCGAATCGCTCTGGAACTGAAATCGGAACACTCACTGACATTTCCCCTATCTGAAAGTCTGATAAACTCCGGAAAAATGACTAAATCCCCCCAAAAATTTTTTTCAACTTTTTTCAGTTTTACCCCCGCTGGATATATATTCTACCCACACACATTTGGAACTCTCCTGGGGTACCCTCACACATATTATTCCCTCATTTAGTGAATATTTTCACAAAAAAGTGAAATTTTCAAAAATCCAGAAAATTGGCTGAAAATGACTAAATATCAAAGACTCATTGGGCGAATCGCTCTGGAACTGAAATCGGAACGCTCACTGACATTCGCCCTATCTGAAAGTCTGATAAACGCCGGAAAAATGAAAAAGTCCAAAAAAAATTTTTTTCAACTTTTTTCAATTTTACCCCCGTGGGATATATATTCTTCCCACACACATTTGGAACTCTCCTGGGGTACCCTCACACATATTATTCCCTCATTTAGTGGATATTTTCACAAAAAAGTGAAATTTTCAAAAATCCAGAAAATTGGCTGAAAACGACTAAATATCAAGGACTCATTGGGCGAATCACTCTGGAACTGAAATTGGAACGCTCACTGACATTTCCCCTATCTGAAAGTCTGATAAATGCCGGAAAAATGACTAAGTCAAAAAAAAAAATTTTTTCTACTTTTTCAATTTTACCCCCGTGGGATATATATTCTACCCACACACATTTGGAACTCTCCTGGGGTACCCTCACACATATTATTCCCTCATTTAGTGGATATTTTCACAAAAAAGTGAAATTTTCAAAAATCCAGAAAATTGGCTGAAAACAACTAAATAACAAGGACTCATTGTGCGAATCGCTCTGGAACTGAAATCGGAACGCTCACTGACATTTCCCCTATCTGAAAGTCTGATAAACGCCGGAAAAATGACTAAATCCCCCCCAAAAAATTTTTCAACTTTTTTCAATTTTACCCCCGCGGGATATATATTCTACCCACACACATTTGGAACTCTCCTGGGGTACCCTCACACATATTATTCCCTCATTTAGTGGATATTTTCACAAAAAAGTGAAATTTTCAAAAATCCAGAAAATTGGCTGAAAACAACTAAATAACAAGGACTCATTGGGCGAATCGCTCTGGAACTGAAATCGGAACACTCACTGACATTTCCCCTCTCTGAAAGTCTGATAAACGCCGGAAAAATGACTAAATCCCCCCCAAAAATTTTTTAAACTTTTTTCAATTTTACCCCCGCGGGATATATATTCTACCCACACACATTTGGAACTCTCCTGGGGTACCCTCACACATATTATTCCCTCATTTAGTGGATATTTTCACAAAAAAGTGAAATTTTCAAAAATCCAGAAAATTGGCTGAAAACAACTAAATAACAAGGACTCATTGGGCGAATCGCTCTGGAACTGAAATCGGAACACTCACTGACATTTCCCCTATCTGAAAGTCTGATAAACGCCGGAAAAATGACTAAGTCCCCCCCAAAAATTTTTTCAACTTTTTTCAATTTTACCCCCACGGGATATATATTCTACCCGCACACATTTGGAACTCTCCTGGGGTACCCTCACACATATTATTCCCTCATTTAGTGGATATTTTCACAAAAAAGTGAAATTTTCAAAAATCCAGAAAATTGGCTGAAAACGACTAAATATCAAGGACTCATTGGGCGAATCGCTCTGGAACTGAAATCGGAACGCTCACTGACATTTCCCCTATCTGAAAGTCTGATAAACGCCGGAAAAATGACTAAGTCCCAAAAAAAATTTTTTTCAACTTTTTTCAATTTTACCCCCGTGGGATATATATTCTACCCACACACATTTGGAACTCTCCTGGGGTACCCTCACATATATTATTCCCTTATTTAGTGGATATTTTCACAAAAAAGTGAAATTTTCAAAAATCCAGAAAATTGGCTGAAAACAACTAAATAACAAGGACTCATTGGGCGAATCGCTCTGGAACTGAAATCGGAACACTCACTGACATTTCCCCTATCTGAAAGTCTGATAAACGCCGGAAAAATGACTAAATTTCCCCCCAAAAAAATTTTCTACTTTTTTCAATTTTACCCCCGTGGGATATATATTCTACCCACACACATTTGGAACTGTCCTGGGGTACCCTCACACATATTATTCCCTCATTTAATGGATATTTTCACAAAAAAGTTAAATTTTCAAAAATCCAGAAAATTGGCTGAAAACGACTAAATAACAAGGACTCATTGGGCGAATCGCTCTGGAACTGAAATCGGAACACTCACTGACATTTGCCCTATCTGAAAGTCTGATAAACGCCGGAAAAATGACTAAATCCCCCCCAAAAATTTTTTCAACTTTTTTCAATTTTACCCCTGTGGGATATATATTCTACCCACACACATTTGGAACTCTCCTGGGGTACCCTCACACATATTATTCCCTCATTTAGTGGATATTTTCACAAAAAAGTGAAATTTTCAAAAATCCAGAAAATTGGCTGAAAACGAATAAATATCAAGGACTCATTGGGCGAATCGCTCTGGAACTGAAATCGGAACGCTCACTGACATTCGCCCTATCTGAAAGTCTGATAAACACCGGAAAAATGACTAAGTCCAAAAAAAAAATTTTTTCAACTTTTTTCAATTTTACCCCCGTGGGATATATATTCTATCCACACACATTTGGAACTCTTCTGGGGTACCCTCACACATATTATTCCCTCATTTAGTGGATATTTTCACAAAAAAGTGAAATTTTCAAAAATCCAGAAAATTGGCTGAAAACGACTAAATATCAAGGACTCATTGGGCGAATCGCTCTGGAACTGAAATCGGAACGCTCACTGACATTTGCCCTATCTGAAAGTCTGATAAACGCCGGAAAAATTACTAAATCCCACCCAAAAAATTTTTCAACTTTTTTCAATTTTACCCCCGCGGGATATATATTCTACCCACACACATTTGGAACTCTCCTGGGGTACCCTCACACATATTATTCCCTCATTTAGTGAATATTTTCACAAAAAAGTGAAATTTTCAAAAATCCAGAAAATTGGCTGAAAACTACTAAATATCAAGGACTCATTGGGCAAATCGCTCTGGAACTGAAACCGGAATGCTCACTGACATTCGCCCTATCTGAAAGTCTGATAAACGCCGGAAAAATGACTAAGTCCAAAAAAAAATTTTTTTCAACTTTTTTCAATTTTACCCCCGTGGGATATATATTCTTCCCACACACATTTGGAACTCTCTTGGGGTACCCTCACACATATTATTCCCTCATTTAGTGGATATTTTCACAAAAAAGTTAAATTTTCAAAAATCCAGAAAATTGGCTGAAAACGACTAAATATCAAGGACTCATTGGGCGAACCGCTCTGGAACTGAAATCGGAACGCTCACTGACATTTCCCCTATCTGAAAGTCTGATAAACGCCGGAAAAATGACTAAATCCCCCCCAAAAATTTTTTCAACTTTTTTCAATTTTACCCCCGCGGGATATATATTCTACCCACACACATTTGGAACTCTCCTGGGGTACCCTCACACATATTATTCCCTCATTTAGTGAATATTTTCACAAAAAAGTAAAATTTTCAAAAATCCAGAAAATTGGCTGAAAACGACTAAATATCAAGGACTCATTGGGCGAATCGCTCTGGAACTGAAATCGGAACGCTCACTGACATTCGCCCTATCTGAAAGTCTGATAAACGCCGGAAAAATGACTAAGTCCAAAAAAAAAATTTTTTCAACTTTTTTCAATTTTACCCCCGTGGGATATATATTCTCCCATACACATTTGGAACTCTCTTGGGGTACCCTCACACATATTATTCCCTCATTTAGTGGATATTTTCACAAAAAAGTTAAATTTTCAAAAATCCAGAAAATTGGCTAAAAACGACTAAATATCAAGGACTCATTGGGCGAACTGCTCTGGAACTGAAATCGGAACGCTCACTGACATTTCCCCTAACTGAAAGTCTGATAAACGCCAGAAAAATGACTAAGTCCAAAAAAAAATTTTTTTCAACTTTTTTCAATTTTACCCCCGTGGGATATATATTCTTCCCACACACATTTGGAACTCTCCTGGGGTACCCTCACACATATTATTCCCTCATTTAGTGGATATTTTCACAAAAAAGTGAAATTTACAAAAATCCAGAAAATTGGCTGAAAACAACTAAATAACAAGGTCTCATTGGGTGAATCACTCTGGAACTGAAATCGGAACGCTCACTGATATTTCCCCTATCTGAAAGTCTGATAAACGCCAGAAAAATGACTAAGTCCAAAAAAAAATTTTTTTTCAACTTTTTTCAATTTTACCCCCGTGGGATATATATTCTTCCCACACACATTTGGAACTCTCCTGGGGTACTGTCACACATATTATTCCCTCATTTAGTGGATATTTTCACAAAAAAGTGAAATTTACAAAAATCCAGAAAATTGGCTGAAAACAACTAAATAACAAGGACTCATTGGGTGAATCACTCTGGAACTGAAATCGGAACGCTCACTGACATTTCCCCTATCTGAAAGTCTGATAAACGCCGGAAAAATGACTAAGTCCAAAAAAATTTTTTTTTCAACTTTCTTCAATTTTACCCCCGTGGGATATATATTCTTCCCACACACATTTGGAACTCTCCTGGGGTACCCTCACACATATTAATCCCTCATTTAGTGGATATTTTCACAAAAAAGTAAAATTTTCAAAAATCCAGAAAGTTGGCTGAAAACGACTAAATATCAAGGACTCATTGGGCGAATCGCTCTGGAACTGAAATCGGAACGCTCACTGACATTTCCCCTATCTGAAGGTCTGATAGACTCCAGAAAAATGACTAAGTCCAAAAAATATTTTTTTTCAACTTTTTTCAATTTTACCCCCGTGGGATATATATTCTTCCCACACACATTTGGAACTCTCCTGGGGTACCCTCACACATATTATTCCCTCATTTAGTGGATATTTTCACAAAAAAGTGAAATTTTCAAAAATCCAGAAAATTGGCTGAAAACGACTAAATATCAAGGACTCATTGGGCGAAACACTCTGGAACTGAAATTGGAACGCTCACTGACATTTCCCCTATCTGAAAGTCTGATAAACGCCGGAAAAATGACTAAATCCCCCCCAAAAAATTTTTCAACTTTTTTCAATTTTACCCCCGCGGGATATATATTCTACCCACACACATTTGGAACTCTCCTGGGGTACCCTCACACATATTATTCCCTCATTTAGTGAATATTTTCACAAAAAAGTGAAATTTTCAAAAATCCAGAAAATTGGCTGAAAACGACTAAATATCAAGGACTCATTGGGCGAATCGCTCTGGAACTGAAATCGGAACGCTCACTGACATTTCCCCTATCTGAAATTCTGATAAACGCCAGAAAAATGACTAAGTCCAAATATAATTTTTTTCAACTTTTTTCAATTTTACCACCGTGGGATATATATTCTTCCCACACACATTTGGAACTCTCCTGGGGTACCCTCACACATATTAATCCCTCATTTAGTGGATATTTTCACAAAAAAGTGAAATTTTCAAAAATCCAGAAAATTGGCTGAAAACGACTAAATATCAAGGACTCATTGGGCGAACCGCTCTGGAACTGAAATCGGAACGCTCACTGACATTTCCCCTATCTGAAATTCTGATAAACGCCAGAAAAATGACTAAGTCCAAAAAATAATTTTTTTCAACTTTTTTCAATTTTACCCCTGCGGGATATATATTCTTCCCACACACATTTGGAACTCTCCTGGGGTACCCTCACACATATTATTCCTTCATTTAGTGGATATTTTCACAAAAAAGTGAAATTTTCAAAAATCCAGAAAATTGGCTGAAAACTAAATAACAAGGACTCATTGGGCGAATCACTCTGGAACTGAAATCGGAACGATCACTGACATTTCCCCTATCTGAAAGTCTGATAAACGCCGGAAAAATGACTAAGTCCAAAAAAAAATTTTTTTTAACCTTTTTCAATTTTACCCCCGTGGGATATATATTCTACCCACACACATTTGGAACTCTCCTGGGGTACCCTCACACATATTATTCCCTCATTTAGTGGATATTTTCACAAGAAAGTGAAATTTTCAAAAATCCAGAAAATTGGCTGAAAACAACTAAATAACAAGGACTCATTGGGTGAATCGCTCTGGAACTGAAATCGGAACACTCACTGACATTTCCCCTATCTGAAAGTCTGATAAACGCCGGAAAAATGACTAAGTCCAAAAAAAAATTTTTTTCAACCTTTTTCAATTTTACCCCCATGGGATATATATTCTACCCACACACATTTGGAACTCTCCTGGGGTACCCTCACACATATTAATCCCTCATTTAGTGGATATTTTCACAAAAAAGTGAAATTTTCAAAAATCCAGAAAATTGGCTGAAAACAACTAAATAACAAGGACTCATTGGGCGAATCACTCTGGAACTGAAATTGGAACGCTCACTGACATTTCCCCTATCTGAAAGTCTGATAAACGCCAGAAAAATGACTAAGTCCAAAAAATAATTTTTTTCAACTTTTTTCAATTTTACCCCCGTGGGATATATATTCTTCCCACACACATTTGGAACTCTCCTGGTGTACCCTCACACATATTATTCCCTCATTTAGTGGATATTTTCACAAAAAAGTGAAATTTTCAAAAATCCAGAAAATTGGCTGAAAACTAAATAACAAGGACTCATTGGGCGAATCACTCTGGAACTGAAATCGGAACGCTCACTGACATTTCCCCTATCTGAAAGTCTGATAAACGCCGGAAAAATGACTAAGTCCAAAAAAAAATTTTTTTCAACCTTTTTCAATTTTACCCCCGTGGGATATATATTCTACCCACACACATTTGGAACTCTCCTGGGGTACCCTCACACATATTATTCCCTCATTGAGTGAATATTTTCACAAAAAAGTGAAATTTTCAAAAATCCAGAAAATTGGCTGAAAACGACTAAATATCAAGGACTCATTGGGCGAATCGCTCTGGAACTGAAATCGGAACGCTCACTGACATTTCCCCTATCTGAAATTCTGATAAACGCCAGAAAAATGACTAAGTCCAAAAAATAATTTTTTTCAACTTTTTTCAATTTTACCACCGTGGGATATATATTCTTCCCACACACATTTGGAACTCTCCTGGGGTACCCTCACACATATTATTCCCTCATTTAGTGGATATTTTCACAAAAAAGTGAAATTTTCAAAAATCCAGAAAATTGACTGAAAACTAAATAACAAGGACTCATTGGGCGAATCACTCTGGAACTGAAATCGGAACGCTCACTGACATTTCCCCTATCTGAAAGTCTGATAAACGCCAGAAAAATGACTAAGTCCAAAAAAAATTTTTTTTCAACTTTTTTCAATTTTACCCCCGTGGGATATATATTCTTCCCACACACATTTGGAACTCTCCTGGGGTACCCTCACACATATTATTCCTTCATTTAGTGGATATTTTCACAAAAAAGTGAAATTTTCAAAAATCCAGAAAATTGGCTGAAAACGACTAAATATCAAGGACTCATTGGGCGAATCACTCTGGAACTGAAATTGGAACGCTCACTGACATTTCCCCTATCTGAAAGTCTGATAAACGCCGGAAAAATGACTAAGTCCAAAAAAAAATTTTTTTCAACCTTTTTCAATTTTACCCCCGTGGGATATATATTCTACCCACACACATTTGGAACTCTCCTGGGGTACCCTCACACATATTATTCCTTCATTTAGTGGATATTTTCACAAAAAAGTGAAATTTTAAAAAATCCAGAAAATTGGCTGAAAACAACTAAATAACAAGGACTCATTGGGTGAATCACTCTGGAACTGAAATCGGAACGCTCACTGACATTTCCCCTATCTGAAAGTCTGATAAACGCCGGAAAAATGACTAAATCCCCCCCAAAAAGTTTTTCAATTTTTTTCAATTTTACCCCCGCGGGATATATATTCTACCCACACACATTTGGAACTCTCCTGGGGTACCCTCACACATATTATTCCCTCATTTATTGGATATTTTCACAAAAAAGTGAAATTTTCAAAAATCCAGAAAATTGGCTGAAAACAACTAAATAACAAGGACTCATTGGGCGAATCGCTCTGGAACTGAAATCGGAACACTCACTGACATTTCCCCTATCTGAAAGTCTGATAAACGCCGGAAAAATGACTAAATCCCCCCAAAAAAATTTTTCAACTTTTTTCAATTTTACCCCCGCGGGATATATATTCTACCCACACACATTTGGAACTCTCCTGGGGTACCCTCACACATATTATTCCCTCATTTACTGAATATTTTCACAAAAAAGTGAAATTTTCAAAAATCCAGAAAATTGGCTGAAAACGACTAAATATCAAGGACTCATTGGGCGAATCACTCTGGAACTGAAATTGGAACGCTCACTGACATTTCCCCTATCTGAAAGTCTGATAAACGCCGGAAAAATGACTAAGTCCAAAAAAAAATTTTTTTCAACCTTTTTCAATTTTACCCCCGTGGGATATATATTCTACCCACACACATTTGGAACTCTCCTGGGGTACCCTCACACATATTATTCCCTCATTTAGTGGATATTTTCACAAAAAAGTGAAATTTTCAAAAATCCAGAAAATTGGCTGAAAACAACTAAATAACAAGGACTCATTGGGTGAATCGCTCTGGAACTGAAATCGGAACACTCACTGACATTTCCCCTATCTGAAAGTCTGATAAACGCCGGAAAAATGACTAAATCCCCCCCCAAAAATTTTTCAACTTTTTTCAATTTTACCCCCGCGGGATATATATTCTACCCACACACATTTGGAACACTCCTGGGGTACCCTCACACATATTATTCCCTCATTTAGTGGATATTTTCACAAAAAAGTGAAATTTTCAAAAATCCAGAAAATTGGCTGAAAACAACTAAATAACAAGGACTCATTGGGCGAATCACTCTGGAACTGAAATTGGAACGCTCACTGACATTTCCCCTATCTGAAAGTCTGATAAACGCCAGAAAAATGACTAAGTCCAAAAAATAATTTTTTTCAACTTTTTTCAATTTTACCCCCGTGGGATATATATTCTTCCCACACACATTTGGAACTCTCCTGGGGTACCCTCACACATATTATTCCCTCATTTAGTGGATATTTTCACAAAAAAGTGAAATTTTCAAAAATCCAGAAAATTGGCTGAAAACAACTAAATAACAAGGACTCATTGTGCGAATCGCTCTGGAACTGAAATCGGAACACTCACTGACATTTCCCCTATCTGAAAGTCTGATAAACGCCAGAAAAATGACTAAATCCCCCCCCAAAAATTTTTCAACTTTTTTCAATTTTACCCCCGCGGGATATATATTCTACCCACACACATTTGGAACTCTCCTGGGGTACCCTCACACATATTATTCCCTCATTTACTGAATATTTTCACAAAAAAGTGAAATTTTCAAAAATCCAGAAAATTAGCTGAAAACGACTAAATATCAAGGACTCATTGGGCGAATCACTCTGGAACTGAAATTGGAACGCTCACTGACATTTCCCCTATCTGAAAGTCTGATAAACGCCAGAAAAATGACTAAGTCCAAAAAATATTTTTTTTCAACTTTTTTCAATTTTACCACCGTGGGATATATATTCTTCCCACACACATTTGGAACTCTCCTGGGGTGCCCTCACACATATTAATCCCTCATTTAGTGGATATTTTCACAAAAAAGTGAAATTTTCAAAAATCCAGAAAATTGGCTGAAAACAACTAAATAACAAGGACTCATTGGGCGAATCACTCTGAAACTGAAATTGGAACGCTCACTGACATTTCCCCTATCTGAAAGTCTGATAAACGCCAGAAAAATGACTAAGTCCAAAAAATAATTTTTTTCAACTTTTTTCAATTTTACCCCCGTGGGATATATATTCTTCCCACACACATTTGGAACTCTCCTGGGGTACCCTCACACATATTATTCCCTCATTTAGTGAATATTTTCACAAAAAAGTGAAATTTTCAAAAATCCAGAAAATTGGCTGAAAACGACTAAATATCAAGGACTCATTGGGCGAATCGCTCTGGAACTGAAATCGGAACGCTCACTGACATTTCCCCTATCTGAAATTCTGATAAACGCCAGAAAAATGACTAAGTCCAAAAAATAATTTTTTTCAACTTTTTTCAATTTTACCACCGTGGGATATATATTCTTCCCACACACATTTGGAACTCTCCTGGGGTACCCTCACACATATTATTCCCTCATTTAGTGGATATTTTCACAAAAAAGTGAAATTTTCAAAAATCCAGAAAATTGGCTGAAAACTAAATAACAAGGACTCATTGGGCGAATCACTCTGGAACTGAAATCGGAACGCTCACTGACATTTCCCCTATCTGAAAGTCTGATAAACGCCAGAAAAATGACTAAGTCCAAAAAAAATTTTTTTTCAACTTTTTTCAATTTTACCCCCGTGGGATATATATTCTTCCCACACACATTTGGAACTCTCCTGGGGTACCCTCACACATATTATTCCCTCATTTAGTGGATATTTTCACAAAAAAGTGAAATTTTCAAAAATCCAGAAAATTGGCTGAAAACGACTAAATATCAAGGACTCATTGGGCGAAACACTCTGGAACTGAAATTGGAACGCTCACTGACATTTCCCCTATCTGAAAGTCTGATAAACGCCGGAAAAATGACTAAGTCCAGAAAAAATTTTTTTTCAACCTTTTTCAATTTTACCCCCGTGGGATATATATTCTACCCACACACATTTGGAACTCTCCTGGGGTACCCTCACACATATTATTCCCTCATTTAGTGGATATTTTCACAAAAAAGTGAAATTTTCAAAAATCCAGAAAATTGGCTGAAAATGACTAAATATCAAGGACTCGTTGGGCGAAGCGCTCTGGAACTGAAATCGGAACGCTCACTGACATTTCCCCTATCTGAAATTCTGATAAACGCCAGAAAAATGACTAAGTCCAAAAAATAATTTTTTTCAACTTTTTTCAATTTTACCACCGTGGGATATATATTCTTCCCACACACATTTGGAACTCTCCTGGGGTACCCTCACACATATTATTCCCTCATTTAGTGGATATTTTCACAAAAAAGTGAAATTTTCAAAAATCCAGAAAATTGGCTGAAAACGACTAAATATCAAGGACTCATTGGGCGAAACACTCTGGAACTGAAATTGGAACGCTCACTGACATTTCCCCTATCTGAAAGTCTGATAAACGCCGGAAAAATGACTAAGTCCAAAAAATTTTTTTTTTCAACTTTCTTCAATTTTACCCCCGTGGGATATATATTCTTCCCACACACATTTGGAACTCTCCTGGGGTACCCTCACACATATTAATCTCTCATTTAGTGGATATTTTCACAAAAAAGTTAAATTTTCAAAAATCCAGAAAATTGGCTGAAAACGACTAAACATCAAGGAGTCATTGGGCGAATCGCTCTGGAACTGAAATCGGAACGCTCACTGACATTTCCCCTATCTGAAAGTCTGATAAACGCCGGAAAAATGACTAAATCCCCCCCAAAAAATTTTTCAACTTTTTTCAATTTTACCCCCGCTGGATATATATTCTACCCACACACATTTGGAAATCTCCTGGGGTACCCTCACACATATTATTCCCTCATTTAGTGAATATTTTCACAAAAAAGTGAAATTTTCAAAAATCCAGAAAATTGGCTGAAAACGACTAAATATCAACGACTTATTGGGCGAATCGCTCTGGAACTGAAATCGGAACGCTCACTGACATTCGCCCTATCTGAAAGTCTGATAAACGCCGGAAAAATGACTAAGTCCAAAAAAAAAATTTTTTCAACTTTTTTCAATTTTTCCCCCGTGGGATATATATTCTTCCCACACACATTTGGAACTCTCTTGGGGTACCCTCACACATATTATTCCCTCATTTAGTGGATATTTTCACAAAAAAGTTAAATTTTCAAAAATCCAGAAAATTGGCTGAAAACGACTAAATATCAAGGACTCATTGGGCGAACCGCTCTGGAACTGAAATCGGAACGCTCACTGACATTTCCCCTATCTGAAAGTCTGATAAACGCCAGAAAAATGACTAAGTCCAAAAAATAATTTTTTTCAACTTTTTTCAATTTTACCCCCGTGGGATATATATTCTTCCCACACACATTTGGAACTCTCCTGGTGTACCCTCACACATATTATTCCCTCATTTAGTGGATATTTTCACAAAAAAGTGAAATTTTCAAAAATCCAGAAAATTGGCTGAAAACTAAATAACAAGGACTCATTGGGCGAATCACTCTGGAACTGAAATCGGAACGATCACTGACATTTCCCCTATCTGAAAGTCTGATAAACGCCGGAAAAATGACTAAGTCCAAAAAAAAATTTTTTTTAACCTTTTTCAATTTTACCCCCGTGGGATATATATTCTACCCACACACATTTGGAACTCTCCTGGGGTACCCTCACACATATTATTCCCTCATTTAGTGGATATTTTCACAAGAAAGTGAAATTTTCAAAAATCCAGAAAATTGGCTGAAAACAACTAAATAACAAGGACTCATTGGGTGAATCGCTCTGGAACTGAAATCGGAACACTCACTGACATTTCCCCTATCTGAAAGTCTGATAAACGCCGGAAAAATGACTAAATCCCCCCCAAAAAATTTTTCAACTTTTTTCAATTTTACCCCCGCGGGATATATATTCTACCCACACACATTTGGAACTCTCCTGGGGTACCCTCACACATATTAATCCCTCATTTAGTGGATATTTTCACAAAAAAGTGAAATTTTCAAAAATCCAGAAAATTGGCTGAAAACAACTAAATAACAAGGACTCATTGGGCGAATCACTCTGGAACTGAAATTGGAACGCTCACTGACATTTCCCCTATCTGAAAGTCTGATAAACGCCAGAAAAATGACTAAGTCCAAAAAATAATTTTTTTCAACTTTTTTCAATTTTACCCCCGTGGGATATATATTCTTCCCACACACATTTGGAACTCTCCTGGTGTACCCTCACACATATTATTCCCTCATTTAGTGGATATTTTCACAAAAAAGTGAAATTTTCAAAAATCCAGAAAATTGGCTGAAAACTAAATAACAAGGACTCATTGGGCGAATCACTCTGGAACTGAAATCGGAACGCTCACTGACATTTCCCCTATCTGAAAGTCTGATAAACGCCGGAAAAATGACTAAGTCCAAAAAAAAATTTTTTTCAACCTTTTTCAATTTTACCCCCATGGGATATATATTCTACCCACACACATTTGGAACTCTCCTGGGGTACCCTCACACATATTATTCCCTCATTGAGTGAATATTTTCACAAAAAAGTGAAATTTTCAAAAATCCAGAAAATTGGCTGAAAACGACTAAATATCAAGGACTCATTGGGCGAATCGCTCTGGAACTGAAATCGGAACGCTCACTGACATTTCCCCTATCTGAAATTCTGATAAACGCCAGAAAAATGACTAAGTCCAAAAAATAATTTTTTTCAACTTTTTTCAATTTTACCACCGTGGGATATATATTCTTCCCACACACATTTGGAACTCTCCTGGGGTACCCTCACACATATTATTCCCTCATTTAGTGGATATTTTCACAAAAAAGTGAAATTTTCAAAAATCCAGAAAATTGACTGAAAACTAAATAACAAGGACTCATTGGGCGAATCACTCTGGAACTGAAATCGGAACGCTCACTGACATTTCCCCTATCTGAAAGTCTGATAAACGCCAGAAAAATGACTAAGTCCAAAAAAAATTTTTTTTCAACTTTTTTCAATTTTACCCCCGTGGGATATATATTCTTCCCACACACATTTGGAACTCTCCTGGGGTACCCTCACACATATTATTCCTTCATTTAGTGGATATTTTCACAAAAAAGTGAAATTTTCAAAAATCCAGAAAATTGGCTGAAAACGACTAAATATCAAGGACTCATTGGGCGAATCACTCTGGAACTGAAATTGGAACGCTCACTGACATTTCCCCTATCTGAAAGTCTGATAAACGCCGGAAAAATGACTAAGTCCAAAAAAAAATTTTTTTCAACCTTTTTCAATTTTACCCCCGTGGGATATATATTCTACCCACACACATTTGGAACTCTCCTGGGGTACCCTCACACATATTATTCCTTCATTTAGTGGATATTTTCACAAAAAAGTGAAATTTTAAAAAATCCAGAAAATTGGCTGAAAACAACTAAATAACAAGGACTCATTGGGTGAATCACTCTGGAACTGAAATCGGAACGCTCACTGACATTTCCCCTATCTGAAAGTCTGATAAACGCCGGAAAAATGACTAAATCCCCCCAAAAAAATTTTTCAACTTTTTTCAATTTTACCCCCGCGGGATATATATTCTACCCACACACATTTGGAACTCTCCTGGGGTACCCTCACACATATTATTCCCTCATTTACTGAATATTTTCACAAAAAAGTGAAATTTTCAAAAATCCAGAAAATTGGCTGAAAACAACTAAATAACAAGGACTCATTGGGCGAATCACTCTGGAACTGAAATTGGAACGCTCACTGACATTTCCCCTATCTGAAAGTCTGATAAACGCCAGAAAAATGACTAAGTCCAAAAAATAATTTTTTTCAACTTTTTTCAATTTTACCCCCGTGGGATATATATTCTTCCCACACACATTTGGAACTCTCCTGGGGTACCCTCACACATATTATTCCCTCATTTAGTGGATATTTTCACAAAAAAGTGAAATTTTCAAAAATCCAGAAAATTGGCTGAAAACAACTAAATAACAAGGACTCATTGTGCGAATCGCTCTGGAACTGAAATCGGAACACTCACTGACATTTCCCCTATCTGAAAGTCTGATAAACGCCGGAAAAATGACTAAATCCCCCCCAAAAAATTTTTCAACTTTTTTCAATTTTACCCCCGCGGGATATATATTCTACCCACACACATTTGGAACTCTCCTGGGGTACCCTCACACATATTATTCCCTCATTTACTGAATATTTTCACAAAAAAGTGAAATTTTCAAAAATCCAGAAAATTAGCTGAAAACGACTAAATATCAAGGACTCATTGGGCGAATCACTCTGGAACTGAAATTGGAACGCTCACTGACATTTCCCCTATCTGAAAGTCTGATAAACGCCGGAAAAATGACTAAGTCCAAAAAAAATTTTTTTTCAACTCTTTTCAATTTTACCTCCGTGGGATATATATTCTTCCCACACACATTTGGAACTCTCCTGGGGTACCCTCACACATATTATTCCCTCATTTAGTGGATATTTTCACAAAAAAGTGAAATTTTCAAAAATCCAGAAAATTGGCTGAAAACGACTAAATATCAAGGACTCATTGGGCGAATCGCTCTGGAACTCAAATCGGAACGCTCACTGACATTTCCCCTATCTGAAAGTCTGATAAATGGCAGAAAAATGACTAAGTCCAAAAAATAATTTTTTTTAACTTTTTTCAATTTTACCCCCGTGGGATATATATTCTTCCCACACACATTTGAAACTCTCCTGGGGTACCCTCACACATATTATTCCCTCATTTAGTGGATATTTTCACAAAAAAGTGAAATTTTCAAAAATCCAGAAAATTGGCTGAAAACGACTAAATATCAAGGACTCATTGGGCGAATCGCTCTGGAACTGAAATCGGAACACTCACTGACATTTCCCCTATCTGAAAGTCTGATAAACTCCGGAAAAATGACTAAATCCCCCCAAAAATTTTTTTCAACTTTTTTCAGTTTTACCCCCGCTGGATATATATTCTACCCACACACATTTGGAACTCTCCTGGGGTACCCTCACACATATTATTCCCTCATTTAGTGAATATTTTCACAAAAAAGTGAAATTTTCAAAAATCCAGAAAATTGGCTGAAAATGACTAAATATCAAAGACTCATTGGGCGAATCGCTCTGGAACTGAAATCGGAACGCTCACTGACATTCGCCCTATCTGAAAGTCTGATAAACGCCGGAAAAATGAAAAAGTCCAAAAAAAATTTTTTTCAACTTTTTTCAATTTTACCCCCGTGGGATATATATTCTTCCCACACACATTTGGAACTCTCCTGGGGTACCCTCACACATATTATTCCCTCATTTAGTGGATATTTTCACAAAAAAGTGAAATTTTCAAAAATCCAGAAAATTGGCTGAAAACGACTAAATATCAAGGACTCATTGGGCGAATCACTCTGGAACTGAAATCGGAATGCTCACTGACATTTCCCCTATCTGAAAGTCTGATAAACGCCAGAAAAATGACTAAGTCCAAAAAAAATTTTTTTTCAACTCTTTTCAATTTTACCTCCGTGGGATATATATTCTTCCCACACACATTTGGAACTCTCCTGGGGTACCCTCACACATATTATTCCCTCATTTAGTGGATATTTTCACAAAAAAGTGAAATTTTCAAAAATCCAGAAAATTGGCTGAAAACGACTAAATATCAAGGACTCATTGGGCGAATCGCTCTGGAACTGAAATCCGAACGCTCACTGACATTTCCCCTATCTGAAAGTCTGATAAACGCCAGAAAAATGACTAAGCCCAAAAAATAATTTTTTTCAACTTTTTTCAATTTTACCCCCGTGGGATATATATTCTTCCCACACACATTTGAAACTCTCCTGGGGTACCCTCACACATATTATTCCCTCATTTAGTGGATATTTTCACAAAAAAGTGAAATTTTCAAAAATCCAGAAAATTGGCTGAAAACTAAATAACAAGGACTCATTGGGCGAATCACTCTGGAACTGAAATCGGAACGCTCACTGACATTTCCCCTATGGGAAAGTCTGATAAATGCCAGAAAAATGACTAAGTCCAAAAAAAATTTTTTTTCAACTTTTTTCAATTTTAACCCCGTGGGATATACATTCTTCCCACACACATTTGGAACTCTCCTGGGGTACCCTCACACTTTTTATTCACTCATTTAGTGGATATTTTCACAAAAAAGTGAAATTTTCAAAAATCCAGAAAATTGGCTGAAAACGACTAAATATCAAGGACTCATTGGGCGAAACGCTCTGGAACTGAAATCGAAACGCTCACTGACATTTCCCCTATCTGAAAGTCTGATAAACGCCAGAAAAATGACTAAGTCCAAAAAATAATTTTTTTCAACTTTTTTCAATTTTACCCCCGTGGGATATATATTCTTCCTACACACATTTGGAACTCTCCTGGGGTACCCTCACACATATTATTCCCTCATTTAGTGGATATTTTCACAAAAAAGTGAAATTTTCAAAAATCCAGAAAATTGGCTGAAAACAACTAAATAACAAGGACTCATTCTGCGAATCGCTCTGGAACTGAAATCGGAACGCTCACTGACATTTCCCCTATCTGAAAGTCTGATAAACGCCAGAAAAATGACTAAGTCCAAAAAATAATTTTTTTCAACTTTTTTCAATTTTACTCCCGTGGGATATATATTCTTCCTACACACATTTGGAACTCTCCTGGGGTACCCTCACACATATTATTCCCTCATTTAGTGGATATTTTCACAAAAAAGTGAAATTTTCAAAAATCCAGAAAATTGGCTGAAAACAACTAAATAACAAGGACTCATTCTGCGAATCGCTCTGGAACTGAAATCGGAATGCTCACTGACAATTCCCCTATCTGAAAGTCTAATAAACGCCAGAAAAATGACTAAGTCCAAAAAATAATTTTTTTTAACTTTTTTCAATTTTACCCCCGTGAGATATATTTTCTTCCCACACACATATGTAACTCTCCTGGGGTACCCTCACACATATTATTCCCTCATTTAGTGGATATTTTCACAAAAAAGTGAAATTTTCAAAAATCCAGAAAATTGGCTGAAAACTAAATAACAAGGACTCATTGGGCGAATCACTCTGGAACTGAAATCGGAACGCTCACTGACATTTCCCCTATGGGAAAGTCTGATAAATGCCAGAAAAATGACTAAGTCCAAAAAATAATTTTTTTCAACTTTTTTCAATTTTACCCCCGTGGGATATATATTCTTCCCACACACATTTGAAACTCTCCTGGGGTACCCTCACACATATTATTCCCTCATTTAGTGGATATTTTCACAAAAAAGTGAAATTTTCAAAAATCCAGAAAATTGGCTGAAAACGACTAAATATCAAGGACTCATTGGGCGAATCACTCTGGAACTGAAATCGGAATGCTCACTGACATTTCCCCTATCTGAAAGTCTGATAAACGCCAGAAAAATGACTAAGTCCAAAAAAAATTTTTTTTCAACTCTTTTCAATTTTACCTCCGTGGGATATATATTCTTCCCACACACATTTGGAACTCTCCTGGGGTACCCTCACACATATTATTCCCTCATTTAGTGGATATTTTCACAAAAAAGTGAAATTTTCAAAAATCCAGAAAATTGGCTGAAAACGACTAAATATCAAGGACTCATTGGGCGAATCGCTCTGGAACTGAAATCCGAACGCTCACTGACATTTCCCCTATCTGAAAGTCTGATAAACGCCAGAAAAATGACTAAGCCCAAAAAATAATTTTTTTCAACTTTTTTCAATTTTACCCCCGTGGGATATATATTCTTCCCACACACATTTGAAACTCTCCTGGGGTACCCTCACACATATTATTCCCTCATTTAGTGGATATTTTCACAAAAAAGTGAAATTTTCAAAAATCCAGAAAATTGGCTGAAAACGACTAAATATCAGGGACTCATTGGGCGAATCACTCTGGAACTGAAATCGGAATGCTCACTGACATTTCCCCTATCTGAAAGTCTGATAAACGCCAGAAAAATGACTAAGTCCAAAAAAAATTTTTTTTCAACTTTTTTCAATTTTAACCCCGTGGGATATACATTCTTCCCACACACATTTGGAACTCTCCTGGGGTACCCTCACACTTTTTATTCACTCATTTAGTGGATATTTTCACAAAAAAGTGAAATTTTCAAAAATCCAGAAAATTGGCTGAAAACGACTAAATATCAAGGACTCATTGGGCGAAACGCTCTGGAACTGAAATCGAAACGCTCACTGACATTTCCCCTATCTGAAAGTCTGATAAACGCCAGAAAAATGACTAAGTAAAAAAAAAAATTTTTTTCAACTTTTTTCAATTTTACCCCCGTGGGATATATATTCTTCCCACACACATTTGGAACTCTCCTGGGGTACCCTCACACATATTATTCCCTCATTTAGTGGATATTTTCACAAAAAAGTGAAATTTTCAAAAATCCAGAAAATTGGCTGAAAACAACTAAATAACAAGGACTCATTGGGCGAATCGCTCTGGAACTGAAATCGGAACACTCACTGACATTTCCCCTATCTGACAGTCTGATAAACGCCGGAAAAATGACTAAATCCCCCCAAAAATTTTTTTCAACTTTTTTCAATTTTACCCCCGCGGGATATATATTCTACCCACACACATTTGGAACTCTCCTGGGGTACCCTCACACATATTATTCCCTCATTTAGTGAATATTTTCACAAAAAAGTGAAATTTTCAAAAATCCAGAAAATTGGCTGAAAATGACTAAATAACAAGGACTCATTGGAAGAATCACTCTTGAACTGAAATCGGAACACTCACTGACATTTCCCCTATCTGAAAGTCTGATAAACGCCAGAAAAATGACTAAGTCCAAAAAATAATTTTTTTCAACTTTTTTCAATTTTACCCCCGTGGGATATATATTCTTCCTACACACATTTGGAACTCTCCTGGGGTACCCTCACACATATTATTCCCTCATTTAGTGGATATTTTCACAAAAAAGTGAAATTTTCAAAAATCCAGAAAATTGGCTGAAAACAACTAAATAACAAGGACTCATTCTGCGAATCGCTCTGGAACTGAAATCGGAACGCTCACTGACAATTCCCCTATCTGAAAGTCTAATAAACGCCAGAAAAATGACTAAGTCCAAAAAATAATTTTTTTTAACTTTTTTCAATTTTACCCCCGTGGGATATATTTTCTTCCCACACACATATGTAACTCTCCTGGGGTACCCTCACACATATTATTCCCTCATTTAGTGGATATTTTCACAAAAAAGTGAAATTTTCAAAAATCCAGAAAATTGGCTGAAAACTAAATAACAAGGACTCATTGGGCGAATCACTCTGGAACTGAAATTGGAACGCTCACTGACATTTCCCGTATCTGAAAGTCTGATAAACGCCGGAAAAATGACTAAGTCCAAAAAAAAATTTTTTTCAACTCTTTTCAATTTTACCTCCGTGGGATATATATTCTTCCCACACACATTTGGAACTCTCCTGGGGTACCCTCACACATATTATTCCCTCATTTAGTGGATATTTTCACAAAAAAGTGAAATTTTCAAAAATCCAGAAAATTGGCTGAAAACGACTAAATATCAAGGACTCATTGGGCGAATCGCTCTGGAACTGAAATCGGAACGCTCACTGACATTTCCCCTATCTGAAAGTCTGATAAACGCCAGAAAAATGACTAAGTCCAAAAAATATTTTTTTTCAACTTTTTTCAATTTTACCCCCGTGGGATATATATTCTTCCCACACACATTTGAAACTCTCCTGGGGTACCCTCACACATATTATTCCCTCATTTAGTGGATATTTTCACAAAAAAGTGAAATTTTCAAAAATCCAGAAAATTGGCTGAAAACGACTAAATATCAAGGACTCATTGGGCGAATCACTCTGGAACTGAAATCGGAATGCTCACTGACATTTCCCCTATCTGAAAGTCTGATAAACGCCAGAAAAATGACTAAGTCCAAAAAAAATTTTTTTTCAACTCTTTTCAATTTTACCTCCGTGGGATATATATTCTTCCCACACACATTTGGAACTCTCCTGGGGTACCCTCACACATATTATTCCCTCATTTAGTGGATATTTTCACAAAAAAGTGAAATTTTCAAAAATCCAGAAAATTGGCTGAAAACGACTAAATATCAAGGACTCATTGGGCGAATCGCTCTGGAACTGAAATCCGAACGCTCACTGACATTTCCCCTATCTGAAAGTCTGATAAACGCCAGAAAAATGACTAAGCCCAAAAAATAATTTTTTTCAACTTTTTTCAATTTTACCCCCGTGGGATATATATTCTTCCCACACACATTTGAAACTCTCCTGGGGTACCCTCACACATATTATTCCCTCATTTAGTGGATATTTTCACAAAAAAGTGAAATTTTCAAAAATCCAGAAAATTGGCTGAAAACTAAATAACAAGGACTCATTGGGCGAATCACTCTGGAACTGAAATCGGAACGCTCACTGACATTTCCCCTATGGGAAAGTCTGATAAATGCCAGAAAAATGACTAAGTCCAAAAAAAATTTTTTTTCAACTTTTTTCAATTTTAACCCCGTGGGATATACATTCTTCCCACACACATTTGGAACTCTCCTGGGGTACCCTCACACTTTTTATTCACTCATTTAGTGGATATTTTCACAAAAAAGTGAAATTTTCAAAAATCCAGAAAATTGGCTGAAAACGACTAAATATCAAGGACTCATTGGGCGAAACGCTCTGGAACTGAAATCGAAACGCTCACTGACATTTCCCCTATCTGAAAGTCTGATAAACGCCAGAAAAATGACTAAGTAAAAAAAAAAATTTTTTTCAACTTTTTTCAATTTTACCCCCGTGGGATATATATTCTTCCCACACACATTTGGAACTCTCCTGGGGTACCCTCACACATATTATTCCCTCATTTAGTGGATATTTTCACAAAAAAGTGAAATTTTCAAAAATCCAGAAAATTGGCTGAAAACAACTAAATAACAAGGACTCATTGGGCGAATCGCTCTGGAACTGAAATCGGAACACTCACTGACATTTCCCCTATCTGACAGTCTGATAAACGCCGGAAAAATGACTAAATCCCCCCAAAAATTTTTTTCAACTTTTTTCAATTTTACCCCCGCGGGATATATATTCTACCCACACACATTTGGAACTCTCCTGGGGTACCCTCACACATATTATTCCCTCATTTAGTGAATATTTTCACAAAAAAGTGAAATTTTCAAAAATCCAGAAAATTGGCTGAAAATGACTAAATAACAAGGACTCATTGGACGAATCACTCTGGAACTGAAATCGGAACACTCACTGACATTTCCCCTATCTGAAAGTCTGATAAACGCCAGAAAAATGACTAAGTCCAAAAAATAATTTTTTTCAACTTTTTTCAATTTTACCCCCGTGGGATATATATTCTTCCTACACACATTTGGAACTCTCCTGGGGTACCCTCACACATATTATTCCCTCATTTAGTGGATATTTTCACAAAAAAGTGAAATTTTCAAAAATCCAGAAAATTGGCTGAAAACAACTAAATAACAAGGACTCATTCTGCGAATCGCTCTGGAACTGAAATCGGAACGCTCACTGACATTTCCTCTATCTGAAAGTCTGATAAACGCCAGAAAAATGACTAAGTCCAAAAAATAATTTTTTTCAACTTTTTTCAATTTTACCCCCGTGGGATATATTTTCTTCCCACACACATATGTAACTCTCCTGGGGTACCCTCACACATATTATTCCCTCATTTAGTGGATATTTTCACAAAAAAGTGAAATTTTCAAAAATCCAGAAAATTGGCTGAAAACTAAATAACAAGGACTCATTGGGCGAATCACTCTGGAACTGAAATCGGAACGCTCACTGACATTTCCCCTATGGGAAAGTCTGATAAACGCCAGAAAAATGACTAAGTCCAAAAAAAAATTTTTTTCAACTTTTTTCAATTTTACCCCCGTGGGATATATATTCTACCCACACACATTTGGAACTCTCCTGGGGTACCCTCACACATATTATTCCCTCATTTAGTGGATATTATCACAAAATTGAAATTTTCAAAAATCCAGAAAATTGGCTGAAAACAACTAAATAACAAGGACTCATTGGGCGAATCGCTCTGGAACTGAAATCGGAACACTCACTGACATTTCCCCTATCTGAAAGTCTGATAAACGCCGGAAAAATGACTAAATCCCCCCCAAAAATTTTTTCAACTTTTTTCAATTTTACCCCCGCGGGATATATATTCTACCCACACACATTTGGAACTCTCCTGGGGTACCCTCACACATATTATTCCCTCATTTAGTGAATATTTTCACAAAAAAGTGAAATTTTCAAAAATCCAGAAAATTGGCTGAAAATGACTAAATATCAAGGCCTCATTGGGCGAATCGCTCTGGAACTGAAATCGGAACGCTCACTGACATTCGCCCTATCTGAAAGTCTGATAAACGCCGGAAAAATGACTAAGTCCAAAAAAAAATTTTTTCAACTTTTTTCAATTTTACCCCCGTGGGATATATATTCATCCCACACACATTTGGAACTCTCCTGGGGTACCCTCACACATATTATTCCCTCATTTAGTGGATATTTTCACAAAAAAGTGAAATGTTCAAAAATCCAGAAAATTGGCTGAAAACAACTAAATAACAAGGACTCATTGGGCGAATCACTCTGGAACTGAAATTGGAACGCTCACTGACAATTCCCCTATCTGAAAGTCTAATAAACGCCAGAAAAATGACTAAGTCCAAAAAATAATTTTTTTTAACTTTTTTCAATTTTACCCCCGTGGGATATATTTTCTTCCCACACACATATGGAACTCTCCTGGGGTACCCTCACACATATTATTCCCTCATTTAGTGGATATTTTCACAAAAAAGTGAAATTTTCAAAAATCCAGAAAATTGGCTGAAAACTAAATAACAAGGACTCATTGGGCGAATCACTCTGGAACTGAAATCGGAACGCTCACTGACATTTCCCCTATGGGAAAGTCTGATAAATGCCAGAAAAATGACTAAGTCCAAAAAAAAATTTTTTTCAACTTTTTTCAATTTTAACCCCGTGGGATATATATTCTTCCCACACACATTTGGAACTCTCCTGGGGTACCCTCACACTTTTTATTCCCTCATTTAGTGGATATTTTCACAAAAAAGTGAAATTTTCAAAAATCCAGAAAATTGGCTGAAAACGACTAAATATCAAGGACTCATTGGGCGAATCGCTCTGGAACTGAAATCGGAACACTCACTGACATTTCCCCTATCTGAAAGTCTGATAAACTCCGGAAAAATGACTAAATCCCCCCAAAAATTTTTTTCAACTTTTTTCAGTTTTACCCCCGCGGGATATATATTCTACCCACACACATTTTAAACTCTCCTGGGGTACCCTCACACATATTATTCCCTCATTTAGTGAATATTTTCACAAAAAAGTGAAATTTTCAAAAATCCAGAAAATTGGCTGAAAATGACTAAATATCAAAGACTCATTGGGCGAATCGCTCTGGAACTGAAATCGGAACGCTCACTGACATTCGCCCTATCTGAAAGTCTGATAAACGCCGGAAAAATGAAAAAGTCCAAAAAAAATTTTTTTCAACTTTTTTCAATTTTACCCCCGTGGGATATATATTCTTCCCACACACATTTGGAACTCTCCTGGGGTACCCTCACACATATTATTCCCTCATTTAGTGGATATTTTCACAAAAAAGTGAAATTTTCAAAAATCCAGAAAATTGGCTGAAAACAACTAAATAACAAGGACTCATTGGGCGAATTACTCTGGAACTGAAATCGGAACGCTCACTGACATTTCCCCTATGGGAAAGTCTGATAAATGCCAGAAAAATGACTAAGTCCAAAAAAAAATTTTTTTCAACTTTTTTCAATTTTAACCCCGTGGGATATATATTCTTCCCACACACATTTGGAACTCTCCTGGGGTACCCTCACACTTTTTATTCCCTCATTTAGTGGATATTTTCACAAAAAAGTGAAATTTTCAAAAATCCAGAAAATTGGCTGAAAACAACTAAATAACAAGGACTCATTGGGCGAATCGCTCTGGAACTGAAATCGGAACACTCACTGACATTTCCCCTATCTGAAAGTCTGATAAACGCCGGAAAAATGACTAAATCCCCCCAAAAAAATTTTTCAACTTTTTTCAATTTTACCACCGTGGGATATATATTCTTCCCACACACATTTGGAACTCTCCTGGGGTACCCTCACACATATTATTCCCTCATTTAGTGGATATTTTCACAAAAAAGTGAAATTTTCAAAAATCCAGAAAATTGGCTGAAAATAACTAAATAACAAGGACTCATTGGCGAATCATTCTGGAACTGAAATTGGAACGCTCACTGACATTTCCCGTATCTGAAAGTCTGATAAACGCCGGAAAAATGACTAAGTCCAAAAAAAATTTTTTTTCAACTCTTTTCAATTTTACCTCCGTGGGATATATATTCTTCCCACACACATTTGGAACTCTCCTGGGGTACCCTCACACATATTAGTCCCTCATTTAGTGGATGTTTTCACAAAAAAGTGAAATTTTCAAAAATCCAGAAAATTGGCTGAAAACGACTAAATATCAAGGACTCATTGGGCGAATCACTCTGGAACTGAAATTGGAACGCTCACTGACAATTCCCCTATCTGAAAGTCTAATAAACGCCAGAAAAATGACTAAGTCCAAAAAATAATTTTTTTTAACTTTTTTCAATTTTACCCCCGTGGGATATATTTTCTTCCCACACACATATGTAACTTTCCTGGGGTACCCTCACACATATTATTCCCTCATTTAGTGGATATTTTCACAAAAAAGTGAAATTTTCAAAAATCCAGAAAATTGGCTGAAAACTAAATAACAAGGACTCATTGGGCGAATCACTCTGGAACTGAAATCGGAACGCTCACTGACATTTCCCCTATCTGAAAGTCTGATAAACGCCGGAAAAATGACTAAATCCCCCCCAAAAATTTTTTCAACTTTTTTCAATTTTACCCCCGCGGGATATATATTCTACCCACACACATTTGGAACTCTCCTGGGGTACCCTCACACATATTATTCCCTCATTTAGTGAATATTTTCACAAAAAAGTGAAATTTTCAAAAATCCAGAAAATTGGCTGAAAATGACTAAATATCAAGGCCTCATTGGGCGAATCGCTCTGGAACTGAAATCGGAACGCTCACTGACATTCGCCCTATCTGAAAGTCTGATAAACGCCGGAAAAATGACTAAGTCCAAAAAAAAATTTTTTCAACTTTTTTCAATTTTACCCCCGTGGGATATATATTCATCCCACACACATTTGGAACTCTCCTGGGGTACCCTCACACTTTTTATTCCCTCATTTAGTGGATATTTTCACAAAAAAGTGAAATTTTCAAAAATCCAGAAAATTGGCTGAAAACAACTAAATAACAAGGACTCATTGGGCGAATCGCTCTGGAACTGAAATCGGAACACTCACTGACATTTCCCCTACCTGAAAGTCTGATAAACGCCGGAAAAATGACTAAATCCCCCAAAAAAAATTTTTCAACTTTTTTCAATTTTACCCCCGCGGGATATATATTCTTCCCACACACATTTGGAACTCTCCTGGGGTACCCTCACACATATTAGTCCCTCATTTAGTGGATGTTTTCACAAAAAAGTGAAATTTTCAAAAATCCAGAAAATTGGCTGAAAATAACTAAATAACAAGGACTCATTGGGCGAATCACTCTGGAACTGAAATTGGAACGCTCACTGACATTTCCCGTATCTGAAAGTCTGATAAACGCCGGAAAAATGACTAAGTCCAAAAAAAATTTTTTTTCAACTCTTTTCAATTTTACCTCCGTGGGATATATATTCTTCCCACACACATTTGGTACTCTCCTGGGGTACCCTCACACATATTATTCCCTCATTTAGTGGATATTTTCACAAAAAAATGAAATTTTCAAAAATCCAGAAAATTGGCTGAAAACGACTAAATATCAAGGACTCATTGGGCGAATCACTCTGGAACTGAAATTGGAACGCTCACTGACATTTCCCCTATCTGAAAGTCTGATAAACGCCGGAAAAATGACTAAGTCCAAAAAAAAATTTTTTTCTACCTTTTTCAATTTTACCCCTGTGGGATATATATTCTGCCCAAACACATTTGGAACTCTCCTGGGGTACCCTCACACATATTATTCCCTCATTTACTGAATATTTTCACAAAAAAGTGAAATTTTCAAAAATCCAGAAAATTGGCTGAAAACGACTAAATATCAAGGACTCATTGGGCGAATCACTCTGGAACTGAAATTGGAACGCTCACTGACATTTCCCCTATCTGAAAGTCTGATAAACGCCGGAAAAATGACTAAGTCCAAAAAAAATTTTTTTTCAACTCTTTTCAATTTTACCTCCGTGGGATATATATTCTTCCCACACACATTTGGAACTCTCCTGGGGTACCCTCACACATATTATTCCCTCATTTAGTGGATATTTTCACAAAAAAGTGAAATTTTCAAAAATCCAGAAAATTGGCTGAAAACGACTAAATATCAAGGACTCATTGGGCGAATCACTATGGAACTGAAATCCGAACGCTCACTGACATTTCCCCTATCTGAAAGTCTGATAAACGCCAGAAAAATGACTAAGCCCAAAAAATAATTTTTTTCAACTTTTTTCAATTTTACCCCCGTGGGATATATATTCTTCCCACACACATTTGAAACTCTCCTGGGGTACCCTCACACATATTATTCCCTCATTTAGTGGATATTTTCACAAAAAAGTGAAATTTTCAAAAATCCAGAAAATTGGCTGAAAACTAAATAACAAGGACTCATTGGGCGAATCACTCTGGAACTGAAATCGGAACGCTCACTGACATTTCCCCTATGGGAAAGTCTGATAAACGCCAGAAAAATGACAAAGTCCAAAAAAAAATTTTTTTCAACTTTTTTCAATTTTACCCCCGTGGGATATATATTCTACCCACACACATTTGGAACTCTCCTGGGGTACCCTCACACATATTATTCCCTCATTTAGTGGATATTATCACAAAATTGAAATTTTCAAAAATCCATAAAATTGGCTGAAAACAACTAAATAACAAGGACTCATTGGGCGAATCGCTCTGGAACTGAAATCGGAACACTCACTGACATTTCCCCTATCTGAAAGTCTGATAAACGCCGGAAAAATGACTAAATCCCCCCCAAAAATTTTTTCAACTTTTTTCAATTTTACCCCCGCGGGATATATATTCTACCCACACACATTTGGAACTCTCCTGGGGTACCCTCACACATATTATTCCCTCATTTAGTGAATATTTTCACAAAAAAGTGAAATTTTCAAAAATCCAGAAAATTGGCTGAAAATGACTAAATATCAAGGCCTCATTGGGCGAATCGCTCTGGAACTGAAATCGGAACGCTCACTGACATTCGCCCTATCTGAAAGTCTGATAAACGCCGGAAAAATTACTAAGTCCAAAAAAAAATTTTTTCAACTTTTTTCAATTTTACCCCCGTGGGATATATATTCATCCCACACACATTTGGAACTCTCCTGGGGTACCCTCACACATATTATTCCCTCATTTAGTGGATATTTTCACAAAAAAGTGAAATGTTCAAAAATCCAGAAAATTGGCTGAAAACAACTAAATAACAAGGACTCATTGGGCGAATCACTCTGGAACTGAAATCGGAACGCTCACTGACAATTCCCCTATCTGAAAGTCTAATAAACGCCAGAAAAATGACTAAGTCCAAAAAATAATTTTTTTTAACTTTTTTCAATTTTACCCCCGTGGGATATATTTTCTTCCCACACACATATGGAACTCTCCTGGGGTACCCTCACACATATTATTCCCTCATTTAGTGGATATTTTCACAAAAAAGTGAAATTTTCAAAAATCCAGAAAATTGGCTGAAAACTAAATAAAAAGGACTCATTGGGCGAATCACTCTGGAACTGAAATCGGAACGCTCACTGACATTTCCCCTATGGGAAAGTCTGATAAACGCCGGAAAAATGACTAAATCCCCCAAACAAATTTTTTAAACTTTTTTCAATTTTACCCCCGTGGGATATATATTCTACCCACACACATTTGGAACTCTCCTGGGGTACCCTCACACATATTATTCCCTCATTTAGTGGATATTTTCACAAAAAAGTGAAATTTTCAAAAATCCAGAAAATTGGCTGAAAACTAAATAAAAAGGACTCATTGGGCGAATCACTCTGGAACTGAAATCGGAACGCTCACTGACATTCGCCCTATCTGAAAGTCTGATAAACGCCGGAAAAATGACTAAGTCCAAAAAAAAATTTTTTCAACTTTTTTCAATTTTACCCCCGTGGGATATATATTCATCCCACACACATTTGGAACTCTCCTGGGGTACCCTCACACATATTATTCCCTCATTTAGTGGATATTTTCACAAAAAAGTGAAATGTTCAAAAATCCAGAAAATTGGCTGAAAACAACTAAATAACAAGGACTCATTGGGCGAATCACTCTGGAACTGAAATCGTAACGCTCACTGACATTTCCCCTATGGGAAAGTCTGATAAATGCCAGAAAAATGACTAAGTCCAAAAAAAATTTTTTTTCAACTTTTTTCAATTTTACCCCCGTGGGATATATATTCTTCCCACACACATTTGGAACTCTCCTGGGGTACCCTCACACATATTATTCACTCATTTAGTGGATATTTTCACAAAAAAGTGAAATTTTCAAAAATCCAGAAAATTGGCTGAAAACGACTAAATATCAAGGACTCATTGGGCGAAACGCTCTGGAACTGAAATCGGAACGCTCACTGACATTTCCCCTATCTGAAAGTCTGATAAACGCCAGAAAAATGACTAAGTCCAAAAAAAAATTTTTTTCAACTTTTTTCAATTTTACCCCCGTGGGATATATATTCTTCCCACACACATTTTGAACTCTCCTGGGGTACCCTCACACATATTATTCCCTCATTTAGTGGATATTTTCACAAAAAAGTGAAATTTTCAAAAATCCAGAAAATTGGCTGAAAACGACTAAATATCAAGGACTCATTGGGCGAATCGCTCTGGAACTGAAATTGGAACGCTCACTGACATTTCCCCTATCTGAAAGTATGATAAACGCTGGAAAAATGACTAAGTCCAAAAAAAAATTTTTTTCAACCTTTTTCAATTTTACCCCCGTGGGATATATATTCTACCCACACACATTTGGAACTCTCCTGGGGTACCCTCACACATATTATTCCCTCATTTAGTGGATATTTTCACAAAAAAGTGAAATTTTCAAAAATCCAGAAAATTGGCTGAAATCAACTAAATAACAAGGACTCATTGGGCGAATCGCTCTGGAACTGAAATCGGAACACTCACTGACATTTCCCCTATCTGAAAGTCTGATAAACGCCGGAAAAATGACTAAATCCCCCAAACAAATTTTTTAAACTTTTTTCAATTTTACCCCCGTGGGATATATATTCTACCCACACACATTTGGAACTCTCCTGGGGTACCCTCACACATATTATTCCCTCATTTAGTGGATATTTTCACAAAAAAGTGAAATTTTCAAAAATCCAGAAAATTGGCTGAAAATGACTAAATATCAAAGACTCATTGGGCGAATCGCTCTGGAACTGAAATCGGAACACTCACTGACATTTCCCCTATCTGAAAGTCTGATAAACGCCGGAAAAATGACTAAGTCCAAAAAAATTTTTTTTTCAATTTTACCCCCGTGGGATATATATTCTTCCCACACACATTTGGAACTCTCCTGGGGAACCCTCACACATATTATTCCCTCATTTAGTGGATATTTTCACAAAAAAGTGAAATTTTCAAAAATCCAGAAAATTGGCTGAAAATGACTAAATAACAAGGACTCATTGGACGAATCACTCTGGAACTGAAATCGGAACGCTCACTGACATTTCCCCTCTCTGAAAGTCTGATAAACGCCGGAAAAATGACTAAGTCCAAAAAAAATTTTTTTTAAACTTTTTTCAATTTTACCCCCGTGGCATATATATTCTTCCCACACACATTTGAAACTCTCCTGGGGTACCCTCACACATATTATTCCCTCATTTAGTGGATATTTTCACAAAAAAGTGAAATTTTCAAAAATCCAGAAAATTGGCTGAAAACGACTAAATATCAAAGACTCATTGGGCGAATCGCTCTGGAACTGAAATCGGAACACTCACTGACATTTCCCCTATCTTAAAGTCTGATAAACGCCGGAAAAACGACTAAGTCCAAAAAAATTTTTTTCAACTTTTTTCAATTTTACCCCTGTGGGATATATATTCTACCCACACACATTTGGAACTCTCCTTCGGTACCCTCACACATATTATTCCCTCATTTAGTGGATACTTTCACAAAAAAGTGAAATTTTCAAAAATCCAGAAACTTGGCTGAAAACGACTAAATAACAAGGACTCATTGGGCGAATCGCTCTGGAACTGAAATCGGAATGCTCACTGACATTTCCCCTATCTGAAAGTCTGATAAACGTCGGAAAAACGACTAAGTCCAAAAAAAATTTTTTTTCAACTTTTTTCAATTTAACCCCCGTCGGATATATATTCTACCCACACACATTTGGAACTCTCCTGGGGTACCCTCACACATATTATTCCCTCATTTAGTGGATATTTTCACAAAAAAGTGAAATTTTCAAAAATCCAGAAAATTGGCTGAAAACGACTAAATATCAAGGACTCATTGGGCGAATCGCTCTGGAACTGAAATCGGAACGCTCACTGACATTTCCCCTATCTGAAAGTCTGATAAACGCCGGAAAAATGACTAAGTTCAAAAAAAAATTTTTTTAAACTTTTTTCAATTTTACCGCCGTGGCATATATATTCTTCCCACACACATTTGAAACTCTCCTGGGGTACCCTCACACATATTATTCCCTCATTTAGAGGATATTTTCACAAAAAAGTGAAATTTTCAAAAATCCAGAAAATTGGCTGAAAATGACTAAATATCAAAGACTCATTGGGCGAATCGCTCTGGAACTGAAATCGGAACACTCACTGACATTTCCCCTATCTGAAAGTCTGATAAACGCCGGAAAAATGACTAAGTCCAAAAAAATTTTTTTTTCAATTTTACCCCCGTGGGATATATATTCTTCCCACACACATTTGGAACTCTCCTGGGGAACCCTCACACATATTATTCCCTCATTTAGTGGATATTTTCACAAAAAAGTGAAATTTTCAAAAATCCAGAAAATTGGCTGAAAACTACTAAATATCAAAGACTCATTGGGCGAATCGCTCTGGAACTGAAATCGGAACGCTCACTGACATTTCCCCTATCTGAAAGTCTGATAAACGCCAGAAAAATGACTAAGTCCAAAAAATAATTTTTTTCAACTTTTTTCAATTTTACCCCCGTGGGATATATATTCTTCCCACACACATTTGGAACTCTCCTGGGGAACCCTCACACATATTTTTCCCTCATTTAGTGGATATTTTCACAAAAAAGTGAAATTTTCAAAAATCCAGAAAATTGGCTGAAAACAACTAAATAACAAGGACTCATTGGGCGAATCACTCTGGAACTGAAATCGGAACGCTCACTGACATTTCCCCTATCTGAAAGTCTGAGAAACGCCGGAAAAATGACTAAGTCCAAAAAAAATTTTTTTTAATCTTTTTTCAATTTTACCCCCGTGGCATATATATTCTTCCCACACACATTTGAAACTCTCCTGGGGTACCCTCACACATATTATTCCCTCATTTAGTGGATATTTTCACAAAAAAGTGAAATTTTCAAAAATCCAGAAAATTGGCTGAAAACGACTAAATATCAAAGACTCATTGGGCGAATCGCTCTGGAACTGAAATCGGAACACTCACTGACATTTCCCCTATCTTAAAGTCTGATAAACGCCGGAAAAACGACTAAGTCCAAAAAAAAAATGTTTCTACTTTTTTCAATTTTACCCCCGTGCGATATATATTCTACCCACAAACATTTGGAACTCTCCTGGGGTACCCTCACACATATTATTCCCTCATTTAGTGGATATTTTCACAAAAAAGTGAAATTTTCAAAAATCCAGAAAATTGGCTGAAAACGACTAAATAACAAGGACTCATTGGGCGAATCGCTCTGGAACTGAAATCGGAATGCTCACTGACATTTCCCCTATCTGAAAGTCTGATAAACGTCGGAAAAACGACTAAGTCCAAAAAAAATTTTTTTTCAACTTTTTTCAATTTTACCCCCATCGGATATATATTCTACCCACACACATTTGGAACTCTCCTGGGGTACCCTCACACATATTATTCCCTCATTTAGTGGATATTTTCACAAAAAAGTGAAATTTTCAAAAATCCAGAAAATTGGCTGAAAACGACTAAATATCAAGGACCCATTCGGCAAATCACTCTGGAACTGAAATCGGAACGCTCACTGACATTTCCCCTATCTGAAAGTCTGATAAACGTCGGAAAAACGACTAAGTCCAAAAAAAATTTTTTTTCAACTTTTTTCAATTTTACCCCAGTGGGATATATATTCTTCCCACACACATTTGGAACTCTCCTGGGGTACCCTCACACATATTATTCCCTCATTTAGTGGATATTTTCACAAAAAAGTTAAATTTTCAAAAATCCAGAAAATTGGCTGAAAACGACTAAATATCAAGGACTCATTGGGCGAATCGCTCTGGAACTGAAATCGGAACACTCACTGACATTTCCCCTATCTGAAAGTCTGATAAACGCCGGAAAAATGACTAAGTCCAAAAAAAATTTTTTTTCAACTTTCTTCAATTTTACCCCCGTGGGATATATATTCTTCCCACACACATTTGGAACTCTCCTGGGGTACCCTCGCACATATTATTCCCTCATTTAGTGGATATTTTCACAAAAAAGTTAAATTTTCAAAAATCCAGAAAATTGGCTGAAAACGACTAAATATCAAGGACTCATTGGGCGAATCGCTCTGGAACTGAAATCGGAATGCTCACTGACATTTCCCCTATCTGAAAGTCTGATAAACGTCGGAAAAACGACTAAGTCCAAAAAAAATTTTTTTTTCAACTTTTTTCAATTTTACCCCAGTGGGATATATATTCTACCCACACACATTTCAAACTCTCCTGGGGTACCCTCACACATATTATTCCCTCATTTAGTGGATATTTTCACAAAAAAGTGAAATTTTCAAAAATCCAGAAAATTGGCTGAAAACGACTAAATATCAAAGACTCATTGGGCGAATCGCTCTGGAACTGAAATCGGAACGCTCACTGACATTTCCCCTATCTGAAAGTCTGATAAACGCCGGAAAAATTACTAAGTCAAAAAAAAATTTTTTTTCAACTTTTTTCAATTTTACCCCCGTGGGATATATATTCTACCCACACACATTTGGAACTCTCCTTCGGTACTCTCACACATATTATTCCCTCATTTAGTGGATATTTTCACAAAAAAGTGAAATTTTCAAAAATCCAGAAAATTGGCTGAAAACGACTAAATAACAAGGACTCATTGGGCGAATCGCTCTGGAACTGAATTCGGAATGCTCACTGACATTTCCCCTATCTGAAAGTCTGATAAACGTCGGAAAAACGACTAAGTCCAAAAAAAATTTTTTTTTCAACTTTTTTCAATTTTACCCCAGTGGGATATATATTCTACCCACACACATTTCGAACTCTCCTGGGGTACCCTCACACATATTATTCCCTCATTTAGTGGATATTTTCACAAAAAAGTGAAATTTTCAAAAATCCAGAAAATTGGCTGAAAACGACTAAATATCAAAGACTCATTGGGCGAATCACTCTGGAACTGAAATCGGAACGCTCACTGACATTTCCCCTATCTGAAAGTCTGATAAACGCCGGAAAAATTACTAAGTCAAAAAAAAATTTTTTTTCAACTTTTTTCAATTTTACCCCCGTGGGATATATATTCTACCCACACACATTTGGAACTCTCCTTCGGTACTCTCACACATATTATTCCCTCATTTAGTGGATATTTTCACAAAAAAGTGAAATTTTCAAAAATCCAGAAAATTGGCTGAAAATGACTAAATAACAAGGACTCATTGGGCGAATCGCTCTGGAACTGAAATCGGAATGCTCACTGACATTTCCCCTATCTGAAAGTCTGATAAACGTCGGAAAAATGACTAAGTCCAAAAAAAATTTTTTTTCAACTTTTTTCAATTTTACCCCAGTGGGATATATATTCTACCCACACACATTTCCAACTCTCCTGGGGTACCCTCACACATATTATTCCCTCATTTAGTGGATATTTTCACAAAAAAGTGAAATTTTCAAAAATCCAGAAAATTGGCTGAAAACGACTAAATATCAAAGACTCATTGGGCAAATCGCTCCGGAACTGAAATCGGAATGCTCACTGACATTTCCCCTATCTGAAAGTCTGATAAACGCCAAAAAAATGACTAAGTTCAAAAAAAAAAAATTTTCTACTTTATTCAATTTTACCCCCGTGGGATATATATTCTTCCCACACACATTTAGAGATCTCCTGGGGTACCCTCACACATATTATTCCCTCATTTAGTGGATATTTTCACAAAAAAGTGAAATTTTCAAAAATCCAGAAAATTGGCTGAAAACGACTAAATATCAAGGACTCATTGGGCGAATCGCTCTGGAGCTGAAATCGGAACGCTCACTGACATTTCTCGTATCTGAAAGTCTGATAAACGCTGGAAAAATGACTAAGTCCAAAAAAAAATTTTTTTCAACTTTTTTCAATTTTACCTCCGTCGGATATATATTCTACCCACACACATTTGGAACTCTTCTGGGGTACCCTCACTCTTATTATTCCCTCATTTAGTGGATAATTTCACAAAAAAGGGAAATTTTCAAAAATCCAGAAAATTGGCTGAAAGCGACTAAATATCAAGGACTAATTGGGCGAATCGCTCTGGAACTGAAATCGGAATGCTCACTGACATTTCCCCTATCTGAAAGTCTGATAAACGCCGGAAAAATGATTAAGTCCAAAAAAAAATTTTTTCAGCTTTTTTCAATTTTACCCCCGTGGGATATATATTCTACCCACACACATTTGGAACTCTCCTTCGGTACTCTCACACATATTATTCCCTCATTTAGTGGATATTTTCACAAAAAAGTGAAATTTTCAAAAATCCAGAAAATTGGCTGAAAATGACTAAATAACAAGGACTCATTGGGCGAATCGCTCTGGAACTGAAATCGGAATGCTCACTGACATTTCCCCTATCTGAAAGTCTGATAAACGTCGGAAAAACGACTAAGTCCAAAAAAAATTTTTTTTCAACTTTTTTCAATTTTACCCCAGTGGGATATATATTCTACCCACACACATTTCCAACTCTCCTGGGGTACCCTCACACATATTATTCCCTCATTTAGTGGATATTTTCACAAAAAAGTGAAATTTTCAAAAATCCAGAAAATTGGCTGAAAACGACTAAATATCAAAGACTCATTGGGCAAATCGCTCCGGAACTGAAATCGGAATGCTCACTGACATTTCCCCTATCTGAAAGTCTGATAAACGCCAAAAAAATGACTAAGTTCAAAAAAAAAAAATTTTCTACTTTATTCAATTTTACCCCCGTGGGATATATATTCTTCCCACACACATTTAGAGATCTCCTGGGGTACCCTCACACATATTATTCCCTCATTTAGTGGATATTTTCACAAAAAAGTGAAATTTTCAAAAATCCAGAAAATTGGCTGAAAACGACTAAATATCAAGGACTCATTGGGCGAATCGCTCTGGAGCTGAAATCGGAACGCTCACTGACATTTCTCGTATCTGAAAGTCTGATAAACGCTGGAAAAATGACTAAGTCCAAAAAAAAATTTTTTTCAACTTTTTTCAATTTTACCTCCGTCGGATATATATTCTACCCACACACATTTGGAACTCTTCTGGGGTACCCTCACTCTTATTATTCCCTCATTTAGTGGATAATTTCACAAAAAAGGGAAATTTTCAAAAATCCAGAAAATTGGCTGAAAGCGACTAAATATCAAGGACTAATTGGGCGAATCGCTCTGGAACTGAAATCGGAATGCTCACTGACATTTCCCCTATCTGAAAGTCTGATAAACGCCGGAAAAATGATTAAGTCCAAAAAAAAATTTTTTCAGCTTTTTTCAATTTTACCCCCGTGGGATATATATTCTACCCACACACATTTGAAACTCTCCTGGGGTACCCTCACACATATTATTCCCTCATTTAGTGGATATTTTCACAAAAAAGAGAAATTTTCAAAAATCCAGAAAATTGGCTGAAAACGACTAAACATCAAGGACTCATTGGGCATATCGCTCTGGAACTGAAATCGGAATGCTCACTGACATTTCCCTTATCTGAAAGTCTGATCAACGCCAGAAAAATGACTAAGTCCAAAAAAAATTTTTTTTCAACTTTTTTCAATTTTACCCCCGTCGGATATATATTCTACCCACACATATTTGGAACTCTTCTGGGGTACCCTCACACTTATTATTCCCTCATTTAGTGGATATTTTCACAAAAAAGTGAAATTTTCAAAAATCCAGAAAAGTGTCTGAAAACGACTAAATATCAAGGACTCATTGGGCGTATCGCTCTGGAACTGAAATCGGAATGCTCACTGACATTTCCCCTATCTGAAAGTCTGATAAACGCCAAAAAAATGACTAAGTTCAAAAAAAAAATGTTTTCAACTTTTTTCACTTTTAACCCCGTGGGATATATATTCTACCCACACACATTTGGAACTCTCCTGGGGTACCCTCACACATATTATTCCTGCATTTAGTGGATATTTTCACAAAAAAGTGAAATTTTCAAAAATCTAGAAAATTGGCTGAAAGCGACTAAATATCAAGGACTCATTGGGCGAATTGCTCTGGAACTGAAATCGGAACGCTCACTGACATTTCCCCTATCTGAAAGTCTGATAAACGCCAGAAAAATGACAGTCCAAAAAAAATTTTTTTTCAACTTTTTTCAATTTTACCCCCGTGGGATATATATTCTTCCCACACACTTTTGGGACTCTCCTGGGGTACCCTCACACATATTATTCCCTCATTTAGTGGATATTTTCACAAAAAAGTGAAATTTTCAAAAATCCAGAAAATTGGCTGAAAGCGACTAAATATCAAAGACTCATTGGGCGAATCGCTCTGGAACTGAAATTGGAACGCTCACTGACATTTGCCCTATCTGAAAGTCTGATAAACGCCGGAAAAATGACTAAGTCCAAAAAAAAATGTTTTCAGCTTTTTTCAATTTTACCCCCGTGGGATATATATTCTACCCACACACATTTGGAACTCTCCTGGGGTACCCTCACACATATTATTCCCTCATTTAGTGGATATTTTCACAAAAAAGTGAAATTTTCAAAAATCCAGAAAATTGGCTGAAAATGACTAAATATCAAGGACTCATTGGCCGAATCGCTCTGGAGCTGAAATCGGAATGCTCACTGACATTTCTCGTATTTGAAAGTCTGATAAACGCCGGAAAAATGACTAAGTCCAAAAAAAAAATTTTTTTAACTTTTTTCAATTTTACCCCCGTGGGATATATATTCTACCCACACACATTTGGTACTCTCCTGCGGTACCCTCACACATATTATTCCCTCATTTAGTGGATATTTTCACAAAAAAGTGAAATTTTCAAAAATCCAGAAAATTGTCTGAAAACGACTAAACATCAAGGACTCATTGGGCGTATCGCTTTGGAACTGAAATCGGAACGCTCACTGACATTTCCCCTATCTGAAAGTCTGAACAACGCCAGAAAAATGATTAAGTCCGAAAAAAATTTTTTTTCAACTTTTTTCAATTTTACCTCAGTCGGATATATATTCTACCCACACACATTTGGAACTCTTCTGGGGTACCCTCACACTTATTATTCCCTCATTTAGTGGATATTTTCACAAAAAAGTGAAATTTAAAAAATCCAGAAAATTGGCTGAAAACAACTAAATATCAAGGACTCATTGGGCGAATCGCTCTGGAACTGAAATCGGAATGCTCACTGACATTTCCCCTATCTGAAAGTCTGATAAACGCCAGAAAAATGACTAAGTCCAAAAAAATTTTTTTTTAAACTTTTTTCAATTTTACCCCCGTCGGATATATATTCTACCCACACACATTTGGAACTCTCCTGGGTTACCCTCACACATATTATTCCCTCATTTAGTGGATATTTTCACAAAAAAGTGAAATTTTCAAAAATCCAGAAAATTGGCTGAAAACGACTAAATATCAAGGACTCATTGGGCGAAACGCTCTGGAGCTGAAATCGGAACGCTCACTGACATTTCTCGTATCTGAAAGTCTGATAAACGCCGGAAAAATGACTAAGTCCAAAAAAAATTTTTTTTCAACTTTCTTCAATTTTACCCCCGTGGGATATATATTCTTCCCACACACATTTGGAACTCTCCTGGGGTACCCTCACACATATTATTCCCTCATTTAGTGGATATTTTCACAAAAAAGTTAAATTTTCAAAAATCCAGAAAATTGGCTGAAAACGACTAAATATCATGGACTCATTGGGCGAATCGCTCTGGAACTGAAATCGGAATGCTCACTGACATTTCCCCTATCTGAAAGTCTGATAAACGCTGAAAAAATGACTAAGTCCAAAAAAAAAAATGTTTCTACTTTATTCAATTTTACCCCCGTGGGATATATATTCTTCCCAAACACATTTGAAACTCTCCTGGGGTACCCTCACACATATTATTCCCTCATTTAGTGGATATTTTCACAAAAAAGTGAAATTTTCAAAAATCCAGAAAATTGGCTGAAAACGACTAAATATCAAAGACTCATTGGGCGTATCGCTCTGGAACTGAAATTGGAACACTCACTGACATTTGCCATATCTGAAAGTCTGATAAACGCCGGAAAAATGACTAAGTCCAAAAAAAAAATGTTTTCAACTTTTTTCTCTTTTAACCCCGTGGGATATATATTCTACCCACACACATTTGGAACTCTCCTGGGGTACCCTCACACATATTATTCCCTCATTTAGTGGATATTTTCACAAAAAAGAGAAATTTTCAAAAATCCAGAAAATTGGCTGAAAAACGACTAAATATCAAGGACTCATTGGGCGAATCGCTCTGGAACTGAAATCGGAACGCTCACTGACATTTCCCCTATCTGAAAGTCTGATAAACGCCGGAAAAATTACTAAGTCCAAAAAAAATTTTTTTTCAACTTTTTTCAATTTTACCCCCGTGGGATATATATTCTACCCACACACATTTGGAACTCTCCTTCGGTACTCTCACACATATTATTCCCTCATTTAGTGGATATTTTCACAAAAAAGTGAAATTTTCAAAAATCCAGAAAATTGGCTGAAAACGACTAAATATCAAAGACTCATTGGGCAAATCGCTCCGGAACTGAAATCGGAATGCTCACTGACATTTCCCCTATCTGAAAGTCTGATAAACGCCGGAAAAATGACTAAGTTCAAAAAAAAAAAATTTTCTACTTTATTCAATTTTACCCCCGTGGGATATATATTCTTCCCACACACATTTTAAACTCTCCTGGGGTACCCTCACACATATTATTCCCTCATTTAGTGGATATTTTCACAAAAAAGTGAAATTTTCAAAAATCCAGAAAATTGGCTGAAAACGACTAAATATCAAAGACTCATTGGGCGAATCGCTCTGGAACTGAAATCGGAACGCTCACTGACATTTCCCCTATCTAAAAGTCTGATAAACGCCGGAAAAATGACTAAGTCCAAAAAAAAATTTTTTTCAACTTATTTCTCTTTTAACCCCGTGGGATATATATTCTACCCACACACATTTGGAACTCTCCTGGGGTACCCTAACACATATTATTCCCTCATTTAGTGTATATTTTCACAAAAAAGTGAAATTTTCAAAAATCCAGAAAATTGGCTGAAAAACGACTAGATATCAAGGACTCATTGGTCGAATCGCTCTGGAACTGAAATCGGAACGCTCACTGACATTTCCCCTATCTGAAAGTCTGATAAACGCCGGAAAAATTACTAAGTCAAAAAAAAATTTTTTTTCAACTTTTTTCAATTTTACCCCCGTGGGATATATATTCTACCCACACACATTTGGAACTCTCCTTCGGTACTCTCACACATATTATTCCCTCATTTAGTGGATATTTTCACAAAAAAGTGAAATTTTCAAAAATCCAGAAAATTGGCTGAAAATGACTAAATAACAAGGACTCATTGGGCGAATCGCTCTGGAACTGAAATCGGAATGCTCACTGACATTTCCCCTATCTGAAAGTCTGATAAACGTCGGAAAAACGACTAAGTCCAAAAAAAATTTTTTTTCAACTTTTTTCAATTTTACCCCAGTGGGATATATATTCTACCCACACACATTTCCAACTCTCCTGGGGTACCCTCACACATATTATTCCCTCATTTAGTGGATATTTTCACAAAAAAGTGAAATTTTCAAAAATCCAGAAAATTGGCTGAAAACGACTAAATATCAAAGATTCATTGGGCAAATCGCTCCGGAACTGAAATCGGAATGCTCACTGACATTTCCCCTATCTGAAAGTCTGATAAACGCCAAAAAAATGACTAAGTTCAAAAAAAAAAAATTTTCTACTTTATTCAATTTTACCCCCGTGGGATATATATTCTTCCCACACACATTTAGAGATCTCCTGGGGTACCCTCACACATATTATTCCCTCATTTAGTGGATATTTTCACAAAAAAGTGAAATTTTCAAAAATCCAGAAAATTGGCTGAAAACGACTAAATATCAAGGACTCATTGGGTGAATCGGTCTGGAGCTGAAATCGGAACGCTCACTGACATTTCTCGTATCTGAAAGTCTGATAAACGCTGGAAAAATGACTAAGTCCAAAAAAAAATTTTTTCAGCTTTTTTCAATTTTACCTCCGTGGGATATATATTCTACCCACACACATTTGGAACTCTCCTTCGGTACTCTCACACATATTATTCCCTCATTTAGTGGATATTTTCACAAAAAAGTGAAATTTTCAAAAATCCAGAAAATTGGCTGAAAACGACTAAATAACAAGGACTCATTGGGCGAATCGCTCTGGAACTGAAATCGGAATGCTCACTGACATTTCCCCTATCTGAAAGTCTGATAAACGTCGGAAAAACGACTAAGTCCAAAAAAATTTTTTTTCAACTTTTTTCAATTTTACCCCAGTGGGATATATATTCTACCCACACACATTTCGAACTCTCCTGGGGTACCCTCACACATATTATTCCCTCATTTAGTGGATATTTTCACAAAAAAGTGAAATTTTCAAAAATCCAGAAAATTGGCTGAAAACGACTAAATATCAAAGACTCATTGGGCAAATCGCTCCGGAACTGAAATCGGAATGCTCACTGACATTTCCCCTATCTGAAAGTCTGATAAACGCCGGAAAAATGACTAAGTTCAAAAAAAAAAAATTTTCTACTTTATTCAATTTTACCCCCGTGGGATATATATTCTTCCCACACACATTTTAAACTCTCCTGGGGTACCCTCACACATATTATTCCCTCATTTAGTGGATATTTTCACAAAAAAGTGAAATTTTCAAAAATCCAGAAAATTGGCTGAAAACGACTAAATATCAAAGACTCATTGGGCGAATCGCTCTGGAACTGAAATCGGAACGCTCACTGACATTTCCCCTATCTAAAAGTCTGATAAACGCCGGAAAAATGACTAAGTCCAAAAAAAAATTTTTTTCAACTTATTTCTCTTTTAACCCCGTGGGATATATATTCTACCCACACACATTTGGAACTCTCCTGGGGTACCCTAACACATATTATTCCCTCATTTAGTGTATATTTTCACAAAAAAGTGAAATTTTCAAAAATCCAGAAAATTGGCTGAAAAACGACTAGATATCAAGGACTCATTGGTCGAATCGCTCTGGAACTGAAATCGGAACGCTCACTGACATTTCCCCTATCTGAAAGTCTGATAAACGCCGGAAAAATTACTAAGTCCAAAAAAAATTTTTTTTCAACTTTTTTCAATTTTACCTCAGTCGGATATATATTCTACCCACACACATTTGGAACTCTTCTGGGGTACCCTCACACTTATTATTCCCTCATTTAGTGGATATTTTCACAAAAAAGTGAAATTTTCAAAAATCCAGAAAATTGGCTGAAAACAACTAAATATCAAGGACTCATTGGGCGAATCGCTCTGGAACTGAAATCGGAATGCTCACTGACATTTCCCCTATCTGAAAGTCTGATAAACGCCAGAAAAATGACTAAGTCCAAAAAAATTTTTTTTTTAACTTTTTTCAATTTTACCCCCGTCGGATATATATTCTACCCACACACATTTGGAACTCTCCTGGGTTACCCTCACACATATTATTCCCTCATTTAGTGGATATTTTCACAAAAAAGTGAAATTTTCAAAAATCCAGAAAATTGGCTGAAAACGACTAAATATCAAGGACTCATTGGGCGAAACGCTCTGGAGCTGAAATCGGAACGCTCACTGACATTTCTCGTATCTGAAAGTCTGATAAACGCCGGAAAAATTACTAAGTCCAAAAAAAATTTTTTTTCAACTTTCTTCAATTTTACCCCCGTGGGATATATATTCTTCCCACACACATTTGGAACTCTCCTGGGGTACCCTCACACATATTATTCACTCATTTAGTGGATATTTTCACAAAAAAGTTAAATTTTCAAAAATCCAGAAAATTGGCTGAAAACGACTAAATATCAAGGACTCATTGGGCGAATCGCTCTGGAACTGAAATCGGAATGCTCACTGACATTTCCCCTATCTGAAAGTCTGATAAACGCTGAAAAAATGACTAAGTCCAAAAAAAAAAATGTTTCTACTTTATTCAATTTTACCCCCGTGGGATATATATTCTTCCCAAACACATTTGAAACTCTCCTGGGGTACCCTCACACATATTATTCCCTCATTTAGTGGATATTTTCACAAAAAAGTGAAATTTTCAAAAATCCAGAAAATTGGCTGAAAACGACTAAATATCAAAGACTCATTGGGCGTATCGCTCTGGAACTGAAATTGGAACACTCACTGACATTTGCCATATCTGAAAGTCTGATAAACGCCGGAAAAATGACTAAGTCCAAAAAAAAAATGTTTTCAACTTTTTTCTCTTTTAACCCCGTGGGATATATATTCTACCCACACACATTTGGAACTCTCCTGGGGTACCCTCACACATATTATTCCCTCATTTAGTGGATATTTTCACAAAAAAGAGAAATTTTCAAAAATCCAGAAAATTGGCTGAAAAACGACTAAATATCAAGGACTCATTGGGCGAATCGCTCTGGAACTGAAATCGGAACGCTCACTGACATTTCCCCGATCTGAAAGTCTGATAAACGCCGGAAAAATTACTAAGTCCAAAAAAAATTTTTTTTCAACTTTTTTCAATTTTACCCCCGTGGGATATATATTCTACCCACACACATTTGGAACTCTCCTTCGGTACTCTCACACATATTATTCCCTCATTTAGTGGATATTTTCACAAAAAAGTGAAATTTTCAAAAATCCAGAAAATTGGCTGAAAACGACTAAATAACAAGGACTCATTGGGCGAATCGCTCTGGAACTGAAATCGGAATGCTCACTGACATTTCCCCAATCTGAAAGTCTGATAAACGTCGGAAAAACGACTAAGTCCAAAAAAAATTTTTTTTCAACTTTTTTCAATTTTACCCCAGTGGGATATATATTCTACCCACACACATTTCGAACTCTCCTGGGGTACCCTCACACATATTATTCCCTCATTTAGTGGATATTTTCACAAAAAAGTGAAATTTTCAAAAATCCAGAAAATTGGCTGAAAACGACTAAATATCAAAGACTCATTGGGCAAATCGCTCCGGAACTGAAATCGGAATGCTCACTGACATTTCCCCTATCTGAAAGTCTGATAAACGCCGGAAAAATTACTAAGTCCAAAAAAAATTTTTTTTCAACTTTTTTCAATTTTACCTCAGTCGGATATATATTCTACCCACACACATTTGGAACTCTTCTGGGGTACCCTCACACTTATTATTCCCTCATTTAGTGGATATTTTCACAAAAAAGTGAAATTTTCAAAAATCCAGAAAATTGGCTGAAAACAACTAAATATCAAGGACTCATTGGGCGAATCGCTCTGGAACTGAAATCGGAATGCTCACTGACATTTCCCCTATCTGAAAGTCTGATAAACGCCAGAAAAATGACTAAGTCCAAAAAAATTTTTTTTTAAACTTTTTTCAATTTTACCCCCGTCGGATATATATTCTACCCACACACATTTGGAACTCTCCTGGGTTACCCTCACACATATTATTCCCTCATTTAGTGGATATTTTCACAAAAAAGTGAAATTTTCAAAAATCCAGAAAATTGGCTGAAAACGACTAAATATCAAGGACTCATTGGGCGAAACGCTCTGGAGCTGAAATCGGAACGCTCACTGACATTTCTCGTATCTGAAAGTCTGATAAACGCCGGAAAAATGACTAAGTCCAAAAAAAATTTTTTTTCAACTTTCTTCAATTTTACCCCCGTGGGATATATATTCTTCCCACACACATTTGGAACTCTCCTGGGGTACCCTCACACATATTATTCCCTCATTTAGTGGATATTTTCACAAAAAAGTTAAATTTTCAAAAATCCAGAAAATTGGCTGAAAACGACTAAATATCAAGGACTCATTGGGCGAATCGCTCTGGAACTGAAATCGGAATGCTCACTGACATTTCCCCTATCTGAAAGTCTGATAAACGCTGAAAAAATGACTAAGTCCAAAAAAAAAAATGTTTCTACTTTATTCAATTTTACCCCCGTGGGATATATATTCTTCCCAAACACATTTGAAACTCTCCTGGGGTACCCTCACACATATTATTCCCTCATTTAGTGGATATTTTCACAAAAAAGTGAAATTTTCAAAAATCCAGAAAATTGGCTGAAAACGACTAAATATCAAAGACTCATTGGGCGTATCGCTCTGGAACTGAAATTGGAACACTCACTGACATTTGCCATATCTGAAAGTCTGATAAACGCCGGAAAAATGACTAAGTCCAAAAAAAAAATGTTTTCAACTTTTTTCTCTTTTAACCCCGTGGGATATATATTCTACCCACACACATTTGGAACTCTCCTGGGGTACCCTCACACATATTATTCCCTCATTTAGTGGATATTTTCACAAAAAAGAGAAATTTTCAAAAATCCAGAAAATTGGCTGAAAAACGACTAAATATCAAGGACTCATTGGGCGAATCGCTCTGGAACTGAAATCGGAACGCTCACTGACATTTCCCCTATCTGAAAGTCTGATAAACGCCGGAAAAATTACTAAGTCCAAAAAAAATTTTTTTTCAACTTTTTTCAATTTTACCCCCGTGGGATATATATTCTACCCACACACATTTGGAACTCTCCTTCGGTACTCTCACACATATTATTCCCTCATTTAGTGGATATTTTCACAAAAAAGTGAAATTTTCAAAAATCCAGAAAATTGGCTGAAAACGACTAAATATCAAGGACTCATTGGGCGAATCGCTCTGGAACTGAAATCGGAATGCTCACTGACATTTCCCCTATCTGAAAGTCTGATAAACGTCGGAAAAACGACTAAGTCCAAAAAAAATTTTTTTTTAAACTTTTTTCAATTTTACCCCAGTGGGATATATATTCTACCCACACACATTTGGAACTCTCCTTCGGTACTCTCACACATATTATTCCCTCATTTAGTGGATATTTTCACAAAAAAGTGAAATTTTCAAAAATCCAGAAAATTGGCTGAAAACGACTAAATAACAAGGACTCATTGGGCGAATCGCTCTGGAACTGAAATCGGAATGCTCACTGACATTTCCCCTATCTGAAAGTCTGATAAACGTCGGAAAAACGACTAAGTCCAAAAAAAATTTTTTTTCAACTTTTTTCAATTTTACCCCAGTGGGATATATATTCTACCCACACACATTTCGAACTCTCCTGGGGTACCCTCACACATATTATTCCCTCATTTAGTGGATATTTTCACAAAAAAGTGAAATTTTCAAAAATCCAGAAAATTGGCTGAAAACGACTAAATATCAAAGACTCATTGGGCAAATCGCTCCGGAACTGAAATCGGAATGCTCACTGACATTTCCCCTATCTGAAAGTCTGATAAACGCCGGAAAAATGACTAAGTTCAAAAAAAAAAAATTTTCTACTTTATTCAATTTTACCCCCGTGGGATATATATTCTTCCCACACACATTTTAAACTCTCCTGGGGTACCCTCACACATATTATTCCCTCATTTAGTGGATATTTTCACAAAAAAGTGAAATTTTCAAAAATCCAGAAAATTGGCTGAAAACGACTAAATATCAAAGACTCATTGGGCGAATCGCTCTGGAACTGAAATCGGAACGCTCACTGACATTTCCTCTATCTAAAAGTCTGATAAACGCCGGAAAAATGACTAAGTCCAAAAAAAAATTTTTTTCAACTTATTTCTCTTTTAACCCCGTAGGATATATATTCTACCCACACACATTTGGAACTCTCCTGGGGTACCCTAACACATATTATTCCCTCATTTAGTGTATATTTTCACAAAAAAGTGAAATTTTCAAAAATCCAGAAAATTGGCTGAAAAACGACTAGATATCAAGGACTCATTGGTCGAATCGCTCTGGAACTGAAATCGGAACGCTCACTGACATTTCCCCTATTTGAAAGTCTGATAAACGCCGGAAAAATTACTAAGTCAAAAAAAAATTTTTTTTCAACTTTTTTCAATTTTACCCCCGTGGGATATATATTCTACCCACACACATTTGGAACTCTCCTTCGGTACTCTCACACATATTATTCCCTCATTTAGTGGATATTTTCACAAAAAAGTGAAATTTTCAAAAATCCAGAAAATTGGCTGAAAACGACTAAATATCAAAGATTCATTGGGCAAATCGCTCCGGAACTGAAATCGGAATGCTCACTGACATTTCCCCTATCTGAAAGTCTGATAAACGCCAAAAAAATGACTAAGTTCAAAAAAAAAAAATTTTCTACTTTATTCAATTTTACCCCCGTGGGATATATATTCTTCCCACACACATTTAGAGATCTCCTGGGGTACCCTCACACATATTATTCCCTCATTTAGTGGATATTTTCACAAAAAAGTGAAATTTTCAAAAATCCAGAAAATTGGCTGAAAACGACTAAATATCAAGGACTCATAGGGTGAATCGGTCTGGAGCTGAAATCGGAACGCTCACTGACATTTCTCGTATCTGAAAGTCTGATAAACGCTGGAAAAATGACTAAGTCCAAAAAAAAATTTTTTCAGCTTTTTTCAATTTTACCTCCGTGGGATATATATTCTACCCACACACATTTGGAACTCTCCTTCGGTACTCTCACACATATTATTCCCTCATTTAGTGGATATTTTCACAAAAAAGTGAAATTTTCAAAAATCCAGAAAATTGGCTGAAAACGACTAAATAACAAGGACTCATTGGGCGAATCGCTCTGGAACTGAAATCGGAATGCTCACTGACATTTCCCCTATCTGAAAGTCTGATAAACGTCGGAAAAACGACTAAGTCCAAAAAAAATTTTTTTTCAACTTTTTTCAATTTTACCCCAGTGGGATATATATTCTACCCACACACATTTCGAACTCTCCTGGGGTACCCTCACACATATTATTCCCTCATTTAGTGGATATTTTCACAAAAAAAGTGAAATTTTCAAAAATCCAGAAAATTGGCTGAAAACGACTAAATATCAAAGACTCATTGGGCAAATCGCTCCGGAACTGAAATCGGAATGCTCACTGACATTTCCCCTATCTGAAAGTCTGATAAACGCCGGAAAAATGACTAAGTTCAAAAAAAAAAAATTTTCTACTTTATTCAATTTTACCCCCGTGGGATATATATTCTTCCCACACACATTTTAAACTCTCCTGGGGTACCCTCACACATATTATTCCCTCATTTAGTGGATATTTTCACAAAAAAGTGAAATTTTCAAAAATCCAGAAAATTGGCTGAAAACGACTAAATATCAAAGACTCATTGGGCGAATCGCTCTGGAACTGAAATCGGAACGCTCACTGACATTTCCCCTATCTAAAAGTCTGATAAACGCCGGAAAAATGACTAAGTCCAAAAAAAAATTTTTTTCAACTTATTTCTCTTTTAACCCCGTGGGATATATATTCTACCCACACACATTTGGAACTCTCCTGGGGTACCCTAACACATATTATTCCCTCATTTAGTGTATATTTTCACAAAAAAGTGAAATTTTCAAAAATCCAGAAAATTGGCTGAAAAACGACTAGATATCAAGGACTCATTGGTCGAATCGCTCTGGAACTGAAATCGGAACGCTCACTGACATTTCCCCTATCTGAAAGTCTGATAAACGCCGGAAAAATTACTAAGTCAAAAAAAAATTTTTTTTCAACTTTTTTCAATTTTACCCCCGTGGGATATATATTCTACCCACACACATTTGGAACTCTCCTTCGGTACTCTCACACATATTATTCCCTCATTTAGTGGATATTTTCACAAAAAAGTGAAATTTTCAAAAATCCAGAAAATTGGCTGAAAATGACTAAATAACAAGGACTCATTGAGCGAATCGCTCTGGAACTGAAATCGGAATGCTCACTGACATTTCCCCTATCTGAAAGTCTGATAAACGTCGGAAAAACGACTAAGTCCAAAAAAAATTTTTTTTCAACTTTTTTCAATTTTACCCCAGTGGGATATATATTCTACCCACACACATTTCCAACTCTCCTGGGGTACCCTCACACATATTATTCCCTCATTTAGTGGATATTTTCACAAAAAAGTGAAATTTTCAAAAATCCAGAAAATTGGCTGAAAACGACTAAATATCAAAGATTCATTGGGCAAATCGCTCCGGAACTGAAATCGGAATGCTCACTGACATTTCCCCTATCTGAAAGTCTGATAAACGCCAAAAAAATGACTAAGTTCAAAAAAAAAAAAATTTCTACTTTATTCAATTTTACCCCCGTGGGATATATATTCTTCCCACACACATTTAGAGATCTCCTGGGGTACCCTCACACATATTATTCCCTCATTTAGTGGATATTTTCACAAAAAAGTGAAATTTTCAAAAATCCAGAAAATTGGCTGAAAACGACTAAATATCAAGGACTCATTGGGTGAATCGGTCTGGAGCTGAAATCGGAACGCTCACTGACATTTCTCGTATCTGAAAGTCTGATAAACGCTGGAAAAATGACTAAGTCCAAAAAAAAATTTTTTCAGCTTTTTTCAATTTTACCTCCGTGGGATATATATTCTACCCACACACATTTGGAACTCTCCTGGGGTACCCTCACACATATTATTCCCTCATTTAGTGGATATTTTCACAAAAAAGTGAAATTTTCAAAAATCCAGAAAATTGGCTGAAAACGACTAAATATCAAAGACTCATTGGGCGAATCGCTCTGGAACTGAATTCGGAACACTCACTGACATTTCCCGTATCTGAAAGTCTGATAAACGCCAGAAAAATGACTAAGTCCAAAAAAAATATTTTTTCAACTTTTTTCAATTTTACCTCCGTCGGATATATATTCTACCCACACACATTTGGAACTCTTCTGGGGTACCCTCACTCTTATTATTCCCTCATTTAGTGGATAATTTCACAAAAAAGGGAAATTTTCAAAAATCCAGAAAATTGGCTGAAAGCGACTAAATATCAAGGACTAATTGGGCGAATCGCTCTGGAACTGAAATCGGAATGCTCACTGACATTTCCCCTATCTGAAAGTCTGATAAACGCCGGAAAAATGATTAAGTCCCAAAAAAAATTTTTCAGCTTTTTTCAATTTTACCCCCGTGGGATATATATTCTACCCACACACATTTGAAACTCTCCTGGGGTACCCTCACACATTATTCCCTCATTTAGTGGATATTTTCACAAAAAAGTTAAATTTTCAAAAATCCAGAAAATTGGCTGAAAACGACTAAATATCAAGGACTCATTGGGCGAATCGCTCTGGAACTGAAATCGGAATGCTCACTGACATTTCCCCTATCTGAAAGTCTGATAAACGCTGAAAAAATGACTAAGTCCAAAAAAAAAAATGTTTCTACTTTATTCAATGTTACCCCCGTGGGATATATATTCTTCCCAAACACATTTGAAACTCTCCTGGGGTACCCTCACACATATTATTCCCTCATTTAGTGGATATTTTCACAAAAAAGTGAAATTTTCAAAAATCCAGAAAATTGGCTGAAAACGACTAAATATCAAAGACTCATTGGGCGTATCGCTCTGTAACTGAAATTGGAACACTCACTGACATTTGCCATATCTGAAAGTCTGATAAACGCCGGAAAAATGACTAAGTCCAAAAAAAAAATGTTTTCAACTTTTTTCTCTTTTAACCCCGTGGGATATATATTCTACCCACACACATTTGGAACTCTCCTGGGGTACCCTCACACATATTATTCCCTCAATTAGTGGATATTTTCACAAAAAAGAGAAATTTTCAAAAATCCAGAAAATTGGCTGAAAAACGACTAAATATCAAGGACTCATTGGGCGAATCGCTCTGGAACTGAAATCGGAATGCTCACTGACATTTCCCCTATCTGAAAGTCTGATAAACGTCGGAAAAACGACTAAGTCCAAAAAAAATTTTTTTTTCAACTTTTTTCAATTTTACCCCAGTGGGATATATATTCTACCCACACACATTTGGAACTCTCCTTCGGTACTCTCACACATATTATTCCCTCATTTAGTGGATATTTTCACAAAAAAGTGAAATTTTCAAAAATCCAGAAAATTGGCTGAAAACGACTAAATAACAAGGACTCATTGGGCGAATCGCTCTGGAACTGAAATCGGAATGCTCACTGACATTTCCCCTATCTGAAAGTCTGATAAACGTCGGAAAAACGACTAAGTCCAAAAAAAATTTTTTTTCAACTTTTTTCAATTTTACCCCAGTGGGATATATATTCTACCCACACACATTTCGAACTCTCCTGGGGTACCCTCACACATATTATTCCCTCATTTAGTGGATATTTTCACAAAAAAGTGAAATTTTCAAAAATCCAGAAAATTGGCTGAAAACGACTAAATATCAAAGACTCATTGGGCGAATCGCTCTGGAACTGAAATCGGAACGCTCACTGACATTTCCCCTATCTAAAAGTCTGATAAACGCCGGAAAAATGACTAAGTCCAAAAAAAAATTTTTTTCAACTTATTTCTCTTTTAACCCCTTGGGATATATATTCTACCCACACACATTTGGAACTCTCCTGGGGTACCCTAACACATATTATTCCCTCATTTAGTGTATATTTTCACAAAAAAGTGAAATTTTCAAAAATCCAGAAAATTGGCTGAAAAACGACTAGATATCAAGGACTCATTGGTCGAATCGCTCTGGAACTGAAATCGGAACGCTCACTGACATTTCCCCTATCTGAAAGTCTGATAAACGCCGGAAAAATTACTAAGTCAAAAAAAAATTTTTTTTCAACTTTTTTCAATTTTACCCCCGTGGGATATATATTCTACCCACACACATTTGGAACTCTCCTTCGGTACTCTCACACATATTATTCCCTCATTTAGTGGATATTTTCACAAAAAAGTGAAATTTTCAAAAATCCAGAAAATTGGCTGAAAATGACTAAATAACAAGGACTCATTGGGCGAATCGCTCTGGAACTGAAATCGGAATGCTCACTGACATTTCCCCTATCTGAAAGTCTGATAAACGTCGGAAAAACGACTAAGTCCAAAAAAAATTTTTTTTCAACTTTTTTCAATTTTACCCCAGTGGGATATATATTCTACCCACACACATTTCCAACTCTCCTGGGGTACCCTCACACATATTATTCCCTCATTTAGTGGATATTTTCACAAAAAAGTGAAATTTTCAAAAATCCAGAAAATTGGCTGAAAACGACTAAATATCAAAGATTCATTGGGCAAATCGCTCCGGAACTGAAATCGGAATGCTCACTGACATTTCCCCTATCTGAAAGTCTGATAAACGCCAAAAAAATGACTAAGTTCAAAAAAAAAAAATTTTCTACTTTATTCAATTTTACCCCCGTGGGATATATATTCTTCCCACACACATTTAGAGATCTCCTGGGGTACCCTCACACATATTATTCCCTCATTTAGTGGATATTTTCACAAAAAAGTGAAATTTTCAAAAATCCAGAAAATTGGCTGAAAACGACTAAATATCAAGGACTCATTGGGTGAATCGGTCTGGAGCTGAAATCGGAACGCTCACTGACATTTCTCGTATCTGAAAGTCTGATAAACGCTGGAAAAATGACTAAGTCCAAAAAAAAATTTTTTCTGCTTTTTTCAATTTTACCTCCGTGGGATATATATTCTACCCACACACATTTGGAACTCTCCTGGGGTACCCTCACACATATTATTCACTCATTTAGTGGATATTTTCACAAAAAAGTGAAATTTTCAAAAATCCAGAAAATTGGCTGAAAACGACTAAATATCAAAGACTCATTGGGCGAATCGCTCTGGAACTGAATTCGGAACACTCACTGACATTTCCCGTATCTGAAAGTCTGATAAACGCCAGAAAAATGACTAAGTCCAAAAAAAATATTTTTTCAACTTTTTTCAATTTTACCTCCGTCGGATATATATTCTACCCACACACATTTGGAACTCTTCTGGGGTACCCTCACTCTTATTATTCCCTCATTTAGTGGATAATTTCACAAAAAAGGGAAATTTTCAAAAATCCAGAAAATTGGCTGAAAGCGACTAAATATCAAGGACTAATTGGGCGAATCACTCTGGAACTGAAATCGGAATGCTCACTGACATTTCCCCTATCTGAAAGTCTGATAAACGCCGGAAAAATGATTAAGTCCAAAAAAAAATTTTTCAGCTTTTTTCAATTTTACCCCCGTGGGATATATATTCTACCCACACACATTTGAAACTCTCCTGGGGTACCCTCACACATATTATTCCCTCATTTAGTGGATATTTTCACAAAAAAGAGAAATTTTCAAAAATCCAGAAAATTGGCTGAAAACGACTAAACATCAAGGACTCATTGGGCGTATCGCTCTGGAACTGAAATCGGAATGCTCACTGACATTTCCCTTATCTGAAAGTCTGATCAACGCCAGAAAAATGACTAAGTCCAAAAAAATTTTTTTTTCAACTTTTTTCAATTTTACCCCCGTCGGATATATATTCTACCCACACATATTTGGAACTCTTCTGGGGTACCCTCACACTTATTATTCCCTCATATAGTGGATATTTTCACAAAAAAGTGAAATTTTCAAAAATCCAGAAAAGTGTCTGAAAACGACTAAATATCAAGGACTCATTGGGCGTATCGCTCTGGAACTGAAATCGGAATGCTCACTGACATTTCCCCTATCTGAAAGTCTGATAAACGCCGGAAAAATGACTACGTCCAAAAAAAAAATGTTTTCAACTTTTTTCAATTTTACCCCCGTGGGATATATATTCTACCCACACACATTTGGAACTCTCCTGGGGTACCCTCACACATATTATTCCCTCATTTAGTGGATATTTTCACAAAAAAGTGAAATTTTCAAAAATCCAGAAAATTGGCTGAAAATGACTAAATATCAAGGACTCATTGGCCGAATCGTTCTGGAGCTGAAATCGGAATGCTCACTGACATTTCTCGTATTTGAAAGTCTGATAAACGCCGGAAAAATGACTAAGTCCAAAAAAAAAATTTTTTTAACTTTTTTCAATTTTACCCCCGTGGGATATATATTCTTCCCACACACATTTGGTACTCTCCTGCGGTACCCTCACACATATTATTCCCTCATTTAGTGGATATTTTCACAAAAAAGTGAAATTTTCAAAAATTCAGAAAATTGTCTGAAAACGACTAAACATTAAGGACTCATTGGGCGTATCGCTTTGGAACTGAAATCGGAACGCTCACTGACATTTCCCCTATCTGAAAGTCTGATCAACGCCAGAAAAATGATTAAGTCCAAAAAAAATTTTTTTTCAACTTTTTTCAATTTTACCTCAGTCGGATATATATTCTTCCCACACACATTTAGAACTCTCCTGGGGTACCCTCACACATATTATTCCCTCATTTAGTGAATATTTTCACAAAAAAGTGAAATTTTCAAAAATCCAGAAAATTGGCTGAAAACAACTAAATATCAAGGACTCATTGGGCGAATCGCTCTGGAACTGAAATCGGAACGCTCACTGACATTTCCCCTATCTGAAAGTCTGATAAACGCCAGAAAAATGACTAAGTCCAAAAAAATTTTTTTTTAAACTTTTTTCAATTTTACCCCCGTGGGATATATATTCTACCCACACACATTTGGAACTCTCCTGGTTTACCCTCACACATATTATTCCCTCATTTAGTGGATATTTTCACAAAAAAGTGAAATTTTCAAAAATCCAGAAAATTAGCTGAAAACGACTAAATATCAAGGACTCATTGGGCGTATCGCTCTGGAACTGAAATCGGAATGCTCACTGACATTTGCCCTATCTGAAAGTCTGATCAACGCCAGAAAAATGACTAAGTCCAAAAAAAATTTTTTTTCAACTTTTTTCAATTTTACCTCCGTCGGATATATATTCTACCCACACACATTTGGAACTCTCCTGGGGTACCCTCACACATATTATTCCCTCATTTAGTGGATATTTTCACAAAAAAGTGAAATTTTCAAAAATCCAGAAAATTGGCTGAAAACGACTAAATATCAAAGACTCATTGGGCGAATCGCTCTGGAACTGAAATCGGAACGCTCACAGACATTTGCCCTATCTGAAAGTCTGATAAACGCCGGAAAAAAGACTAAGTCCAAAAAGAAATTTATTTCAACTTTTTTCAATTTTACCCCCGTGGGATATATATTCTTCCCACACACATTTAGAGCTCTTCTGGGGTACCCTCACTCTTATTATTCCCTCATTTAGTGGATAATTTCACAAAAAAGGGAAATTTTCAAAAATCCAGAAAATTGGCTGAAAGCGACTAAATATCAAGGACTAATTGGGCGAATCGCTCTGGAACTGAAATCGGAATGCTCACTGACATTTCCCCTATCTGAAAGTCTGATAAACGCCAGAAAAATGACTAAGTCCAAAAAAAAATTTTTTTCAACTTTTTTCAATTTTACCCCCGTGGGATATATATTCTTCCCACACACATTTGGTACTCTCCTGCGGTATCCTCACACATATTATTCCCTCATTTAGTGGATATTTTCACAAAAAAGTGAAATTTTCAAAAATCCAGAAAATTGGCTGAAAACGACTAAATATCAAGGACTCATTGGGCGTATCGCTCTGGAACTGAAATCGGATAGCTCACTGACATTTGCCCTATCTGAAAGTCTGATCAACGCCAGAAAAATGACTAAGTCCAAAAAAAATTTTTTTTCAACTTTTTTCAATTTTACCTCCGTCGGATATATATTCTACCCACACACATTTGGAACTCTCCTGGGGTACCCTCACACATATTATTCCCTCATTTAGTGGATATTTTCACAAAAAAGTGAAATTTTCAAAAATCCAGAAAATTGGCTGAAAACGACTAAATATCAAAGACTCATTGGGCGAATCGCTCTGGAACTGAAATCGGAACGCTCACAGACATTTGCCCTATCTGAAAGTCTGATAAACGCCGGAAAAATGACTAAGTCCAAAAAAAAATTTTTTTCAACTTTTTTCAATTTTACCCCCGTGGGATATATATTCTTCCCACACACATTTAGAGCTCTCCTGGGGTACCCTCACACATAATATTCCCTCATTTAGTGGATATTTTCACAAAAAAGTGAAATTTTCAAAAATCCAGAAAATTGGCTGAAAACAACTAAATATCAAGGACTCATTGGGCGAAACGCTCTGGAGCTGAAATCGGAACGCTCACTGACATTTCTCGTATCTGAAAGTCTGATAAACGCCGGAAAAATGACTAAGTCCAAAAAAAAATTTTTTTCAACTTTTTTCAATTTTACCCCCGTGGGATATATATTCTTCCCACACACATTTGGTACTCTCCTGCGGTATCCTCACACATATTATTCCCTCATTTAGTGGATATTTTCACAAAAAAGTGAAATTTTCAAAAATCCAGAAAATTGGCTGAAAACGACTAAATATCAAGGACTCATTGGGCGTATCGCTCTGGAACTGAAATCGGAATGCTCACTGACATTTGCCCTATCTGAAAGTCTGATCAACGCCAGAAAAATGACTAAGTCCAAAAAAAAATTTTTTCAGCTTTTTTCAATTTTACCCCCGTGGGATATATATTCTACCCACACACATTTGGAACTCTCCTGGGGTTCCCTAACACATATTATTCCCTCACTTAGTGGATATTTTCACAAAAAAGTGAAATTTTCAAAAATCCATAAAATTGGCTGAAAATGACTAAATATCAAAGACTCATTGGGCGAATCGCTCTGGAACTGAAATTGGAACGCTCACTGACATTTGCCCTATCTGAAAGTCTGATCAACGCCAGAAAAATGACTAAGTCCAAAAAAAATTTTTTTTCAACTTTTTTCAATTTTACTCCCGTCGGATATATATTCTACCCACACACATTTGAAACTCTCCTGGGGTACCCTCACACATATTATTCCCTCATTTAGTGGATATTTTCACAAAAAAGTGAAATTTTCAAAAATCCAGAAAATTAGCTGAAAACGACTAAATATCAAAGACTCATTGGGCGAATTGCTCTGGAACTGAAATTTGAACGCTCACTGACATTTCCCCTATCTGAAAGTCTGATAAACGCCGGAAAAATGACTAAGTCCAAAAAAATTTTTTTTTTAACTTTTTTCAATTTTACCCCCGTGGGATATATATTCTTCCCACACACATTTAGAACTCTCCTGGGGTACCCTCACACATATTATTCCCTCATTTAGTGAATATTTTCACAAAAAAGTGAAATTTTCAAAAATCCAGAAAATTGGCTGAAAACAACTAAATATCAAGGACTCATTGGGCGAATCGCTCTGGAACTGAAATCGGAACGCTCACTGACATTTCCCCTATCTGAAAGTCTGATAAACGCCAGAAAAATGACTAAGTCCAAAAAAATTTTTTTTTAAACTTTTTTCAATTTTACCCCCGTGGGATATATATTCTACCCACACACATTTGGAACTCTCCTGGGTTACCCTCACACATATTATTCCCTCATTTAGTGGATATTTTCACAAAAAAGTGAAATTTTCAAAAATCCAGAAAATTGGCTGAAAACGACTAAATATCAAGGACTCATTGGGCGAAACGCTCTGGAGCTGAAATCGGAACGCTCACTGACATTTCTCGTATCTGAAAGTCTGATAAACGCCGGAAAAATGACTAAGTCCAAAAAAAAATTTTTCAACTTTTTTCAATTTTACCCCCGTGGGATATATATTCTTCCCACACACATTTGGTACTCTCCTGCGGCATCCTCACACATATTATTCCCTCATTTAGTGGATATTTTCACAAAAAAGTGAAATTTTCAAAAATCCAGAAAATTGGCTGAAAACGACTAAATATCAAGGACTCATTGGGCGTATCGCTCTGGAACTGAAATCGGAATGCTCACTGACATTTGCCCTATCTGAAAGTCTGATCAACGCCAGAAAAATGACTAAGTCCAAAAAAATTTTTTTTTCAACTTTTTTCAATTTTACCTCCCTCGGATATATATTCTACCCACACACATTTGGAACTCTCCTGGGGTACCCTCACACATATTATTCCCTCATTTAGTGGATATTTTCACAAAAAAGTGAAATTTTCAAAAATCCAGAAAATTGGCTGAAAACGACTAAATATCAAAGACTCATTGGGCGAATCGCTCTGGAACTGAAATCGGAACACTCACAGACATTTGCCCTATCTGAAAGTCTGATAAACGCCGGAAAAATGACTAAGTCCAAAAAAATTTTTTTTCAACTTTTTTCAATTTTACCCCCGTGGGATATATATTCTTCCCACACACATTTAGAGCTCTCCTGGGGTACCCTCATTTAGTGGATATTTTCACAAAAAAGTGAAATTTTCAAAAATCCAGAAAATTGGCTGAAAACAACTAAATATCAAGGACTCATTGGGCGAAACGCTCTGGAGCTGAAATCGGAACGCTCACTGACATTTCCCCTATCTGTAAGTCTGATAAACGCCGGAAAAATGACTAAGTCAAAAAAATTTTTTTCAACTTTTTTCAATTTTACCTCCGTCGGATATATATTCTACCCACACACATTTGAAACTCTCCTGGGGTACCCTCACACATATTATTCCCTCATTTAGTGGATATTTTCACAAAAAAGTGAAATTTTCAAAAATCCAGAAAATTGTCTGAAAACGACTAAATATCAAGGACTCATTGGGCGTATCGCTCTGGAACTGAAATCGGAACGCTCACTGACATTTCCCCTATTTGAAAGTCTGATCAACGCCAGAAAAATGATTAAGTCCAAAAAAAACTTTTTTTCAACTTTTTTCAATTTTACCTCAGTCGGATATATATTCTACCCACACACATTTGGAACTCTTCTGGGGTACCCTCACACTTATTATTCCATCATTTAGTGGATATTTTCTCAAAAAAGTGAAATTTTCAAAAATCCAGAAAATTGGCTGAAAACGACTAAATATCAAGGACTCATTGGGCGAATCGCTCTGGAACTGAAATTGGAATGCTCACTGACATTTCCCCTATCTGAAAGTCTGATCAACGCCAGAAAAATGACTAAGTCCAAAAAAAAAATTTTTTCAACTTTTTTCAATTTTACCCCCGTGGGATATATATTCTTCCCACACACATTTAGAGCTCTCCTGGGGTACCCTCACACATATTATTCCCTCATTTAGTGGATATTTTCACAAAAAAGTGAAATTTTCAAAAATCCAGAAAATTGGCTGAAAACGACTAAATATCAAAGACTCATTGGGCGAATCGCTCTGGAACTGAAATCGGAACGCTCACAGACATTTGCCCTATCTGAAAGTCTGATAAACGCCGGAAAAATGACTAAGTCCAAAAAAAAATTTTTTTCAACTTTTTTCAATTTTACCCCCGTGGGATATATATTCTTCCCACACACATTTAGAGCTCTCCTGGGGTACCCTCACACATAATATTCCCTCATTTAGTGGATATTTTCACAAAAAAGTGAAATTTTCAAAAATCCAGAAAATTGGCTGAAAACAACTAAATATCAAGGACTCATTGGGCGAAACGCTCTGGAGCTGAAATCGGAACGCTCACTGACATTTCTCGTATCTGAAAGTCTGATAAACTCCGGAAAAATGACTAAGTCCAAAAAAAAATTTTTTTCAACTTTTTTCAATTTTACCTCCGTCGGATATATATTCTACCCACACACATTTGAAACTCTCCTGGGGTACCCTCACACATATTATTCCCTCATTTAGTGGATATTTTCACAAAAAAGTGAAATTTTCAAAAATCCAGAAAATTGGCTGAAAACGACTAAATATCAAGGACTCATTGGGCGTATCGCTCTGGAACTGAAATCGGAACGCTCACTGACATTTCCCCTATCTGAAAGTCTGATAAACGCCGGAAAAATGACTAAGTCAAAAAAATTTTTTTCAACTTTTTTCAATTTTACCTCCGTCGGATATATATTCTACCCACACACATTTGAAACTCTCCTGGGGTACCCTCACACATATTATTCCCTCATTTAGTGGATATTTTCACAAAAAAGTGAAATTTTCAAAAATCCAGAAAATTGTCTGAAAACGACTAAATATCAAGGACTCATTGGGCGTATCGCTCTGGAACTGAAATCGGAACGCTCACTGACATTTCCCCTATCTGAAAGTCTGATCAACGCCAGAAAAATGATTAAGTCCAAAAAAAACTTTTTTTCAACTTTTTTCAATTTTACCTCAGTCGGATATATATTCTACCCACACACATTTGGAACTCTTCTGGGGTACCCTCACACTTATTATTCCCTCATTTAGTGGATATTTTCTCAAAAAAGTGAAATTTTCAAAAATCCAGAAAATTGGCTGAAAACGACTAAATATCAAGGACTCATTGGGCGAATCGCTCTGGAACTGAAATTGCAACGCTCACTGACATTTCCCCTATCTGAAAGTCTGATCAACGCCAGAAAAATGACTAAGTCCAAAAAAAAAATTTTTTCAACTTTTTTCAATTTTACCCCCGTGGGATATATATTCTTCCCACACACATTTAGAGCTCTCCTGGGGTACCCTCACACATATTATTCCCTCATTTAGTGGATATTTTCACAAAAAAGTGAAATTTTCAAAAATCCAGAAAATTGGCTGAAAACAACTAAATATCAAGGACTCATTGGGCGAATCGCTCTGGAACTGAAATCGGAACGCTCACTGACATTTCCCCTATCTGAAAGTCTGATAAACGCCAGAAAAATGACTAAGTCCAAAAAAAATTTTTTTTAAACTTTTTTCAATTTTACCCCCGTGGGATATATATTCTACCCACACACATTTGGAACTCTCCTGGGTTACCCTCACACATATTATTCCCTCATTTAGTGGATATTTTCACAAAAAAGTGAAATTTTCAAAAATCCAGAAAATTGGCTGAAAACGACTAAATATCAAGGACTCATTGGGCGAAACGCTCTGGAGCTGAAATCGGAACGCTCACTGACATTTCTCGTATCTGAAAGTCTGATAAACGCCGGAAAAATGACTAAGTCCAAAAAAAAATTTTTTTCAACTTTTTTCAGTTTTACCCCCGTGGGATATATATTCTTCCCACACACATTTGGTACTCTCCTGCGGTATCCTCACACATATTATTCCCTCATTTAGTGGATATTTTCACAAAAAAGTGAAATTTTCAAAAATCCAGAAAATTGGCTGAAAACTACTAAATATCAAGGACTCATTGGGCGAATCGCTCTGGAACTGAAATCGGAACGCTCACTGACATTTCCCCTATCTGAAAGTCTGATAAACGCCAGAAAAATGACTAAGTCCAAAAAAAAAATTTTTCAGCTTTTTTCAATTTTACCCCCGTGGGATATATATTCTACCCACACACATTTGGAACTCTCCTGGGGTTCCCTAACACATATTATTCCCTCACTTAGTGGATATTTTCACAAAAAAGTGAAATTTTCAAAAATCCATAAAATTGGCTGAAAATGACTAAATATCAAAGACTCATTGGGCGAATCGCTCTGGAACTGAAATAGGAACGCTCACTGACATTTGCCCTATCTGAAAGTCTGATAAACGCCGGAAAAATGACTAAGTCAAAAAAAATTTTTTCAACTTTTTTCAATTTTACCTCCGTCGGATATATATTCTACCCACACACATTTGAAACTCTCCTGGGGTACCCTCACACTTATTATTCCCTCATTTAGTGGATATTTTCTCAAAAAAGTGAAATTTTCAAAAATCCATAAAATTGGCTGAAAATGACTAAATATCAAAGACTCATTGGGCGAATCGCTCTGGAGCTGAAATCGGAACGCTCACTGACATTTCTCGTATCTGAAAGTCTGATAAACGCCGGAAAAATGACTAAGTCCAAAAAAAATTTTTTTCACTTTTTTCAATTTTACCCCCGTGGGATATATATTCTACCCAAACACATTTGGAACTCTCCTGGGGTACCCTCACACATATTATTCCCTCATTTAGTGGATATTTTCACAAAAAAGTGAAATTTTCAAAAATCCTGAAAATTGGCTGAAAACGACTAAATATCAAAGACTCATTGGGCAAATCGCTCTGGAACTGAAATGGGAATGCTCACTGACATTTCCCCTATCTTAAAGTCTGATAAACGCCAGAAAAATGACTAAGTCAAAAAAAAAATTTTTTTCAACTTTTTTCAATTTTACCCCCGTGGGATATATATTCTTCCCACACACATTTAGAACTCTCCTGGGGTACCCTCACACATATTATTCCCTCATTTAGTGGATATTTTCACAAAAAAGTGACATTTTCAAAAATCCAGAAAATTGGCTGAAAACGACTAAATAACAAGGACTCATTGGGCGAATCGCTCTGGAACTGAAATCGGAATGCTCACTGACATTTCCCCTTTCTGAAAGTCTGATAAACGCCGGAAAAATGACTAAGTCCAAAAAAAAATTTTTTTCAACTTTTTTCAATTTTACCCCCGTGGGATATATATTCTTCCCAAACACATTTGATACTCTTCTGCGGTACCCTCACACATATTATTCCATCATTTAGTGGATATTTTCACAAAAAAGTGAAATTTTCAAAAATCCAGAAAATTGGCTGAAAACGACTAAATATCAAGGACTCATTGTGCGAATTGCTCTGGAGCTGAAATCGGAATGCTCACTGACATTTCTCGTATCTGAGAGTCTGATAAACACCGGAAAAATTACTAAGTCCAAAAAAAATTTTTTTTAACATTTTTCAATTTTACCCCCGTGGGATATATAATCTTCCCACACACATTTGGAACTGTTCTGGGGTACCCTCACACTTATTATTCCCTCATTTAGTGGATATTTTCACAAAAAAGTGAAATTTTCAAAAATCCAGAAAATTGGCTGAAAACGACTAAATATCAAGGACTCATTGGGCGAATCGCTCTGGAGCTGAAATCGGAACGCTCACTGACATTTCTCGTATCTGAAGGTCGGATAAACGCCGGAAAAATGACTAAGTCCAAAAAAAAATTTTTTCAGCTTTTTTCAATTTTACCCCCGTGGGATATATATTCTACCCACACACATTTGGAACTCTCCTGGGGTACCCTCACACATATTATTCCATCATTTAGTGGATATTTTTACAAAAAAGTGAAATTTTCAAAAATCCAGAAAATTGGCTGAAAACGACTAAATATCAAGGACTCATTGGTTGTATCGCTCTGGAACTGAAATCGGAATGCTCACTGACATTTCCCCTATCTGAAAGTCTGATCAACACCAGAAAAATGACTAAGTCCAAAAAAAATTTTTATTTAACTTTTTTCAATTTTACCTCCGTCGGATATATATTCTACCCACACACATTTGGAACTCTCCTGGGGTACCCTCACAAATATTATTCCCTCATTTAGTGGATATTTTCACAAAAAAGTGAAATTTTCAAAAATCCAGAAAATTGGCTGAAAACGACTAAATATCAAGGACTCATTGGGCGAATTGCTCTGGAACTGAAATCGGAATGCTCACTGACATTTGCCCTATCTGAAAGTCTGATAAACGCCGGAAAAATGAATAAGTCACAAAAAAAAATTTTTTCAACTTTTTTCAATTTTACCCCCGTGGGATATATATTCTACCCACACAAATTTGGAACTCTCCTTCGGTACCCTCACACATATTATTCCCTCATTTAGTGGATATTTTCACAAAAAAGTGACATTTTCAAAAATCCAGAAAATTGGCTGAAAACGACTAAGTATCAAGGACTCATTGGGCGAATCGATCTGGAACTGAAATCGGAACGCTCACTGACATTTGCCCTATCTGAAAGTCTGATAAACGCCGGAAAAATGACTAAGTCCAAAAAAAAAATTTTTTCAACTTTTTTCAATTTTACCCCCGTGGGATATATATTCTTCCCACACACATTTAGAACTCTCCTGGGGTAACCTCACACATATTATTCCCTCATTTAGTGGATATTTTCACAAAAAAGTGAAATTTTCAAAAATCCAGAAAATTGGCTGAAAACGACTAAATATCAAGGACTCATTGGGCGAATCGCTCTGGAACTGAAATCGGAACGCTCACTGACATTTGCCCTATCTGAAAGTCTGATAAACGCCGGAAAAGTGACTAAGTCCCAAAAAAAAATTTTTTCAACTTTTTTCAATTTTATACCCGTGGGATATATATTCTACCCACACAAATTTGGAACTCTCCTTCGGTACCCTCACACATATTATTCCCTCATTTAGTGATTATTTTCACAAAAAAGTGAAATTTTCAAAAATCCTGAAAATTGTCTGAAAACGACTAAATATCAAAGACTCATTGGGCGAATCGCTCTGGAAATGAAATGGGAATGCTCACTGACATTTCCCCTATCTTAAAGTCTGATAAACGCCAGAAAAATGACTAAGTCCAAAAAAAAATTTTTTTAAACTTTTTTCAATTTTACCCCCGTGGGATATATATTCTTCCCACACACATTTAGAACTCTCCTGGGGTACCCTCACACATATTATTCCCTCATTTAGTGGATATTTTCACAAAAAAGTGAAATTTTCAAAAATCCAGAAAATTGGCTGAAAACGACTAAGTATCAAGGACTCATTGGGCGAATCGCTCTGGAACTGAAATCGGAACGCTCTCTGACATTTCCCCTATCTGAAAGTCTGATAAACGCCGGAAAAATGACTAAGTCCCAAAAAAAATTTTTTTTAACTTTTTTCAATTTTACACCCGTGGGATATATATTCTACCCACACAAATTTGGAACTCTCCTTCGGTACCCTCACACATATATTATTCCCTCATTTAGTGGATATTTTCACAAAAAAGTGAAATTTTCAAAAATCCAGAAAATTGGCTGAAAACGACTAAATAACAAGGACTCATTGGTTGAATCGCTCTGGAACTGAAATCGGAATGCTCACTGACATTTCCCCTGTCTGAAAGTCTGCTAAACGCCGGAAAAATGACTAAGTCCAAAAAAAAATTTTTTTAGACTTTTTTCAATTTTACCCCCGTGGGAAATATATTCTACCCACACACATTTGGAACTCTCCTGGGGTACCCTCACACATATCATTCCCTCATTTAGTGGATATTTTCACAAAGAAGTGAAATTTTCAAAAATCCAGAAAATTGGCTGAAAACGACTAAGTATCAAGGACTCATTGGGCGAATCGCTCTGGAACTGAAATCGGAACGCTCACTGAAATTTCCCCTATCTGAAAGTCTGATAAACGACGGAAAAATGACTAAGTCCAAAAAAAAAATTTTCTCAACTTTTTTCAATTTTACCCCCGTGGGATATATATTCTTCCCACACACATTTAGAACTTTACTGGGGTAACCTCACACATATTATTCCCTCATTTAGTGGATATTTTCACAAAAAAGTGAAATTTTCAAAAATCCAGAAAATTGGCTGAAAACGACTAAGTATCAAGGACTCATTGGGCGAATCGCTGAAGAACTGAAATCGGAACGCTCACTGACATTTCCCCTATCTGAAAGTCTGATAAACGCCGGAAAAATGAATAAGTCCCAAAAAAAATTTTTTGCAACTTTTTTCAATTTTACCCCCGTGGGATATATATTCTACCCACACAAATTTGGAACTCTCCTTCGGTACCCTCACACATATTATTCCCTCATTTAGTGGATATTTTCACAAAAAAGTGAAATTTTCAAAAATCCAGAAAATTGGCTGAAAACGACTAAATATCAAAGACTCATTGGGCGAATCGCTCTGGAACTGAAATGGGAATGCTCACTGACATTTCCCCTATCTTAAAGTCTGATAAACGCCAGAAAAATAACTAACTCCAAAAAAAAATTTTTTTCAACTTTTTTCAATTTTACCCCCGTGGGATATATATTCTTCCCACACACATTTAGAACTCTCCTGGGGTACCCTCACACATATTATTCCCTCATTTAGTGGATATTTTCACAAAAAAGTGAAATTTTCAAAAATCCTGAAAATTGGCTGAAAACAACTAAATAACAAGGACTCATTGGGCGAATCACTCTGGAACTGAAATCGGAACACTCACTGACATTTCCCCTATCTGAAAGTCTGATAAACGCCGGAAAAATGACTAAGTCCGAAAAAAAATTTTTTTCAACTTTTTTCAATTTTACACCCGTGGGATATATATTCTACCCACACAAATTTGGAACTCTCCTTCGGTACCCTCACACATATTATTCCCTCATTTAGTGGATATTTTCACAAAAAAGTGAAATTTTCAAAAATCCAGAAAATTGGCTGAAAACAACTAAATAACAAGGACTCATTGGGCGAATCGCTCTGGAACTGAAATCGGAACGCTCACTGACATTTCCCCTATCTGAAAGTCTGATAAACGCCGGAAAAGTGACTAAGTCCCAAAAAAAATTTTTTCAACTTTTTTCAATTTTATACCCGTGGGATATATATTCTACCCACACAAATTTGGAACTCTCCTTCGGTACCCTCACACATATTATTCCCTCATTTAGTGGATATTTTCACAAAAAAGTGAAATTTTCAAAAATCCAGAAAATTGGCTGAAAACGACTAAATATCAAAGACTCATTGGGCGAATCGCTCTGGAACTGAAATGGGAATGCTCACTGACATTTCCCCTATCTTAAAGTCTGTAAACGCTAGAAAAATGACTAAGTCCAAAAAAAAATTTTTTTCAACTTTTTTCAATTTTACCCCCGTGGGATATATATTCTACCCACACACATTTGGAACTCTCCTGGGGTACCCTCATACATATTATTCCCTCATTTAGTGGATATTTTCACAAAAAAGTGAAATTTTCAAAAATCCAGAAAATTGGCTGAAAACGACTAAATATCAAGGACTCATTGGGCGAATCGCTCTGGAACTGAAATCAGAACGCTCACTGACATTTGCCCTATCTGAAAGTCTGATAAACGCCAGAAAAATGAATAAGTCACAAAAAAAAATTTTTTCAACTTTTTTCAATTTTACCCCCGTGGGATACATATTCTACCCACACAAATTTGGAACTCTCTTTCGGTACCCTCACACATATTATTCCCTCATTTAGTGGATATTTTCACAAAGAAGTGAAATTTTCAAAAATCCTGAAAATTGGCTGAAAACAACTAAATAACAAGGACTCATTGGGCGAATCGCTCTGGAACTGAAATCGGAACACTCACTGACATTTCCCCTATCTGAAAGTCTGATGAACGCCGGAAAAATGACTAAGTCCAAAAAAAAATTTGTTTCAACTTTTTTCAATTTTACCCCCGTGGGATATATATTCTACCCACACACATTTGGAACTCTCCTGGGGTACCCTCACACATATTATTCCCTCATTTAGTGGATATATTCACAAAGAAGTGAAATTTTCAAAAATCCAGAAAATTGGCTGAAAACGACTAAGTATCAAGGACTCATTGGGCGAATCGCTCAAGAACTGAAATCGGAACGCTCACTGACATTTCCCCTATCTGAAAGTCTGATAAACGCCGGAAAAATGACTAAGTCCAAAAAAAAAATTTTTTCAACTTTTTTCAATTTTACCCCCGTGGGATATATATTCTTCCCACACACATTTAGAACTCTCCTGGGGTAACCTTACACATATTATTCCCTCATTTAGTGGATATTTTCACAAAAAAGTGAAATTTTCAAAAGTCCAGAAAATTGGCTGAAAACAACTAAATAACAAGGACTCATTGGGCGAATCGCTCTGGAACTGAAATCGGAACGCTCACTGACATTTCCCCTATCTGAAAGTCTGATAAACGCCGGAAAAATGACTAAGTCCCAAAAAAAATTTTTTTCAACTTTTTTCAATTTTACACCCGTGGGATATATATTCTACCCACACAAATTTGGAACTCTCCTTCGGTACCCTCACACATATTATTCCCTCATTTAGTGGATATTTTCACAAAAAAGTGAAATTTTCAAAAATCCAGAAAATTGGCTGAAAACGACTAAATATCAAAGACTCATTGGGCGAATCGCTCTGGAACTGAAATGGGAATGCTCACTGACATTTCCCCTATCTTAAAGTCTGATAAACGCCAGAAAAATGACTAAGTCCAAAAAAAAATTTTTTTCAACTTTTTTCAATTTTACCCCGTGGGATATATATTCTACCCACACACATTTGGAACTCTCCTGGGGTACCCTCATACATATTATTCCCTCATTTAGTGGATATTTTCACAAAAAAGTGAAATTTTCAAAAATCAAGAAAATTGGCTGAAAAAGACTAAATAACAAGGACTCATTGGGCGAATCGCTCTAGAACTAAAATCGGAACGCTCACTGACATTTCCCCTATCTGAAAGTCTGCCGGAAAAATGACTAAGTCCAAAAAAAAATTTTTTTAGACTTTTTTCAATTTTACCCCCGTGGGATATATATTCTACCCACACACATTTGGAACTCTCCTGGGGTAACCTCACACAAATTATTCCCTCATTTAGTGGATATTTTCACAAAGAACTGAAATTTTCAAAAATCCAGAAAATTGGCTGAAAACGACTAAGTATCAAGGACTCATTGGGCGAATCGCTCAAGAACTGAAATCGGAACGCTCACTGACATTTCCCCTATCTTAAAGTCTGATAAACGTCAGAAAAATGACTAACTCCAAAAAAAAATTTTTTTCAACTTTTTTCAATTTTACCCCCGTGGGATATATATTCTACCCACACAAATTTGGAACTCTCCTTCGGTACCCTCACACATTTTATTCCCTCATTTAGTGGATATTTTCACAAAAAAGTGAAATTTTCAAAAATCCAGAAAATTGGCTGAAAACGACTAAATATCAAAGACTCATTGGCCGAATCGCTCTGGAACTGAAATGGGAATGCTCACTGACATTTCCCCTATCTTAAAGTCTGATAAACGCCAGAAAAATGACTAAGTCCAAAAAAAAATTTTTTTCAACTTTTTTCAATTTTACCCCCGTGGGATATATATTCTACCCACACACATTTGGAACTCTCCTGGGGTAACCTCACACATATTATTCCCTCATTTAGTGGATATTTTCACAAAGAACTGAAATTTTCAAAAATCCAGAAAATTGGCTGAAAACGACTAAGTATCAAGGACTCATTGGGTGAATCGCTCAAGAACTGAAATCGGAACGCTCACTGACATTTCCCCTATCTGAAAGTCTGATAAACGCCGTAAAAATGACTAAGTCGAAAAAAAAAATTTTTTCAACTTTTTTCAATTTTACCCCCGTGGGATATATATTCTACCCACACACATTTGGAACTCTCCTGGGGTACCCTCACACATGTTATTCCCTCATTTAGTGGATATTTTCACAAAAAAGTGAAATTTTCAAAAATCCAGAAAATTGGCTGAAAACGACTAAATATCAAGGACTCATTGGGCGAATCGCTCTGGAACTGAAATCGGAACGCTCACTGACATTTGCCCTATCTGAAAGTCTGATAAACGCCGGAAAAATGAATAAGTCCCCAAAAAAATTTTTTGCAACTTTTTTCAATTTTACTCCCGTGGGATATATATTCTAGCCACACACATTTGGAACTCTCCTGGGGTACCCTCATACATATTATTCCCTCATTTAGTGGATATTTTCACAAAGAAGTGAAATTTTCAAAAATCCAGAAAATTGGGTGAAAACGACTAAGTATCAAGGACTCAATGGGCGAATCGCTCTGGAACTGAAATCGGAACGCTCACTGACATTTCCCCTATCTGAAAGTCTGATAAACGACGGAAAAATGACTAAGTAAAAAAAAAAATTTTTTCAACTTTTTTCAATTTTACCCCCTGGGATATATATTCTTCCCACACACATTTAGAACTTTCCTGGGGTAACCTCACACATATTATTCCCTCATTTAGTGGATATTTTCACAAAAAAGTGAAATTTTCAAAAATCAAGAAAATTGGCTGAAAAAGACTAAATAAGAAGGACTCATTGGGCGAATCGCTCTAGAACTAAAATCGGAACGCTCACTGACATTTCCCCTATCTGAAAGTCTGATAAACGCCGGAAAAATGACTAAGTCCAAAAAAAAATTTTTTTAGACTTTTTTCAATTTTACCCCCGTGGGATATATATTCTACCCACACACATTTGGAACTCTCCTGGGGTAACCTCACACATATTATTCCCTCATTTAGTGGATATTTTCACAAAGAACTGAAATTTTCAAAAATCCAGAAAATTGACTGAAAACGACTAAGTATCAAGGACTCATTGGGCGAATCGCTCAAGAACTGAAATCGGAACGCTCACTGACATTTCCCCTATCTGAAAGTCTGATAAACGCCGTAAAAATGACTAAGTCCAAAAAAAAATTTTTTTCAACTTTTTTCAATTTTACCCCCGTGGGATATATATTCTACCCACACACATTTGGAACTCTCCTGGGGTACCCTCACACATGTTATTCGCTCATTTAGTGGATATTTTCACAAAAAAGTGAAATTTTCAAAAATCCAGAAAATTGGCTGAAAACGACTAAATATCAAGGACTCATTGGGCGAATCGCTCTGGAACTGAAATGGGAATGCTCACTGACATTTCCCCTATCTTAAAGTCTGATAAACGCCAGAAAAATGACTAACTCCAAAAAAAAATTTTTTTCAACTTTTTTCAATTTTACCCCCGTGGGATATATATTCTACCCACACAAATTTGGAACTCTCCTTCGGTACCCTCACACATTTTATTCCCTCATTTAGTGGATATTTTCACAAAAAAGTGAAATTTTCAAAAATCCAGAAAATTGGCTGAAAACAACTAAATAACAAGAACTCATTGGGCGAATCGCTCTGGAACTAAAATCGGAACGCTCACAGACATTTCCCCTATCTGAAAGTCTGATAAACGCCGGAAAAATGACTAAGTCCAAAAAAAAATTTTTTTAGACTTTTTTCATTTTTACCCCTGTGGGATATATATTCTACCCACACACATTTGGAACTCTCCTGGGGTACCCTCACACATATTATTCCCTCATTTAGTGGATATTTTCACAAAAAAGTGAAATTTTCAAAAATCCAGAAAATTGGCTGAAAACGACTAAATATCAAAGACTCATTGGGCGAATTGATCTGGAACTGAAATCAGAACGCTCACTGACATTTGCCCTATCTGAAAATCTGATAAACGCCGGAAAAATGACTAAGTCCAAAAAAAAATTTTTTTCAACTTTTTTCAATTTTACCCCCGTGGGATATATATTCTTCCCACACACATTTAGAACTCTCCTTCGGTACCCTCACACATTTTATTCCCTCATTTAGTGGATATTTTCACAAAAAAGTGAAATTTTCAAAAATCCAGAAAATTGGCTGAAAACGACTAAATATCAAAGACTCATTGGCCGAATCGCTCTGGAACTGAAATGGGAATGCTCACTGACATTTCCCCTATCTTAAAGTCTGATAAACGCCAGAAAAATGACTAAGTCCAAAAAAAAATTTTTTTCAACTTTTTTCAATTTTACCCCCGTGGGATATATATTCTACCCACACACATTTGGAACTCTCCTGGGGTAACCTCACACATATTATTCCCTCATTTAGTGGATATTTTCACAAAGAACTGAAATTTTCAAAAATCCAGAAAATTGGCTGAAAACGACTAAGTATCAAGGACTCATTGGGTGAATCGCTCAAGAACTGAAATCGGAACGCTCACTGACATTTCCCCTATCTGAAAGTCTGATAAACGCCGCAAAAATGACTAAGTCGAAAAAAAAAATTTTTTCAACTTTTTTCAATTTTACCCCCGTGGGATATATATTCTACCCACACACATTTGGAACTCTCCTGGGGTACCCTCACACATGTTATTCCCTCATTTAGTGGATATTTTCACAAAAAAGTGAAATTTTCAAAAATCCAGAAAATTGGCTGAAAACGACTAAATATCAAGGACTCATTGGGCGAATCGCTCTGGAACTGAAATCGGAACGCTCACTGACATTTGCCCTATCTGAAAGTCTGATAAACGCCGGAAAAATGAATAAGTCCCCAAAAAAATTTTTTGCAACTTTTTTCAATTTTACTCCCGTGGGATATATATTCTTCCCACACACATTTAGAACTCTCCTGGGGTACCCTCACACATATTATTCCCTCATTTAGTGGATATTTTCACAAAAAAGTGAAATTTTCAAAAATCCAGATAATTGGCTGAAAACGACTAAAAATCAAAGACTCATTGGGCGAATCACTCTGGAACTGAAATGGGAATGCTCACTGACATTTCCCCTATGTTAAAGTCTGATAAACGCCAGAAAAATGACTAAGTCCAAAAAAAAATTTTTTTCAACTTTTTTCAATTTTACCCCCGTGGGATATATATTCTACCCACACACATTTGGAACTCTCCTGGGGTACCCTCATACATATTATTCCCTCATTTAGTGGATATTTTCACAAAGAACTGAAATTTTCAAAAATCCAGAAAATTGGCTGAAAACGACTAAGTATCAAGGACTCATTGGGCGAATCGCTCAAGAACTGAAATCGGAACGCTCACTGACATTTCCCCTATCTGAAAGTCTGATAAACGCCGTAAAAATGACTAAGTCCAAAAAAAAATTTTTTTCAACTTTTTTCAATTTTACCCCCGTGGGATATATATTCTACCCACACACATTTGGAACTCTCCTGGGGTACCCTCACACATGTTATTCGCTCATTTAGTGGATATTTTCACAAAAAAGTGAAATTTTCAAAAATTAAGAAAATTGGCTGAAAACGACTAAATATCAAGGACTCATTGGGCGAATCGCTCTGGAACTGAAATGGGAATGCTCACTGACATTTCCCCTATCTTAAAGTCTGATAAACGCCAGAAAAATGACTAACTCCAAAAAAAAATTTTTTTCAACTTTTTTCAATTTTACCCCCGTGGGATATATATTCTACCCACACAAATTTGGAACTCTCCTGGGGTACCCTCACACATATTATTCCCTCATTTAGTGGATATTTTCACAAAAAAGTGAAATTTTCAAAAATCCAGATAATTGGCTGAAAACGACTAAATATCAAAGACTCATTGGGCGAATTGATCTGGAACTGAAATCAGAACGCTCACTGACATTTGCCCTATCTGAAAATCTGATAAACGCCGGAAAAATGACTAAGTCCAAAAAAAAATTTTTTTCAACTTTTTTCAATTTTACCCCCGTGGGATATATATTCTTCCCACACACATTTAGAACTCTCCTGGGGTACCCTCACACATATTATTCCCTCATTTAGTGGATATTTTCACGAAGAAGTGAAATTTTCAAAAATCCAGAAAATTGGCTGAAAACGACTAAGTATCAAGGACTCATTGGGCGAATCTCTCAAGAACTGAAATCGGAACGCTCACTGACATTTCCCCTATCTGAAAGTCTGATAAACGCCGGAAAAATGACTAAGTCCAAAAAAAAATTTTTTTAGACTTTTTTCAATTTTACCCCCGTGGGATATATATTCTACCCACACACATTTGGAACTCTCCTGGGGTACCCTCACACATATTATTCCCTCATTTAGTGGATATTTTCACGAAGAAGTGAAATTTTCAAAAATCCAGAAAATTGGCTGAAAACGACTAAGTATCAAGGACTCATTGGGCGAATCTCTCAAGAACTGAAATCGGAACGCTCACTGACATTTCCCCTATCTGAAAGTCTGATAAACGCCGGAAAAATTACTAAGTCCAAAAAAAAATTTTTTTAGACTTTTTTCAATTTTACCCCCGTGGGATATATATTCTACCCACACACATTTGGAACTCTCCTGGGGTACCCTCACACATATTATTCCCTCATTTAGTGGATATTTTCACGAAGAAGTGAAATTTTCAAAAATCCAGAAAATTGGCTGAAAACGACTAAGTATCAAGGACTCATTAGGCGAATCGCTCTGGAACTGAAATCGGAACGCTCACTGACATTTCCCCTATCTGAAAGTCTGATAAACGCCGGAAAAATGACGAAGTCCCAAAAAAAAATTTTTTTAGACTTTTTTCAATTTTACCCCCGTGGGATATATATTCTACCCACACAAATTTGGAACTCTCCTTCGGTACCCTCACACATATTATTCCCTCATTTAGTGGATATTTTCACAAAAAAGTGAAATTTTCAAAAATCCATAAAATTGGCTGAAAACGACTAAATATCAAAGACTCATTGGGCGAATCGCTCTGGAACTGAAATGGGAATGCTCACTGACATTTCCTCTATCTTAAAGTCTGATAAACGCCAGAAAAATGACTAACTCCAAAAAAAAAATTTTTTTCAACTTTTTTCAATTTTTCCCCTGTGGGATATATATTCTTCCCACACACATTTAGAACTCTCCTGGGGTACCCGCACACATATTATTCCCTCATTTAGTGGATATTTTCACAAAAAAGTGAAATTTTCAAAAATCCAGAAAATTGGCTGAAAACAACTAAATATCAAGGACTCATTGGGCGAATCGCTCTGGAACTGAAATCGGAATGCTCACTGAAATTTCCCCTATCTGAAAGTCTGATAAACGCCGGAAAAATGACTAAGTCCAAAAAAAAATTTTTATAGACTTTTTTCAATTTTACCCCCGTGGGATATATATTCTACCCACACACATTTGGAACTCTCCTGGGGTACCCTCACACATATTATTCCCTCATTTAGTGGATATTTTCACGAAGAAGTGAAATTTTCAAAAATCCAGAAAATTGGCTGAAAACGACTAAGTATCAAGGACTCATTGGGCGAATCTCTCAAGAACTGAAATCGGAACGCTCACTGACATTTCCCCTATCTGAAAGTCTGATAAACGCCGGAAAAATTACTAAGTCCAAAAAAAAATTTTTTTAGACTTTTTTCAATTTTACCCCCGTGGGATATATATTCTACCCACACACATTTGGAACTCTCCTGGGGTACCCTCACACATATTATTCCCTCATTTAGTGGATATTTTCACAAAAAAGTGAAATTTTCAAAAATCCAGAAAATTGGCTGAAAACAACTAAATAACAAGGACTCATTGGGCGAATCGCTCTGGAACTGAAATGGGAATGCTCACTGACATTTCCCTATCTTAAAGTCTGATAAACGCCAGAAAAATGACTAACTCCCAAAAAAATTTTTTTTCAACTTTTTTCAATTTTACCCCCGTGGGATATATATTCTACCCACACACATTTGGAACTCTCCTGGGGTACCCTCATACATATTATTCCCTCATTTAGTGGATATTTTCACAAAAAAGTGACATTTTCAAAAATCCAGAAAATTGGCTGAAAACGACTAAATATCAAGGACTCATTGGGCCAGTCGATCTGGAACTGAAATAGGAACGCTCACTGACATTTGCCCTATCTGAAAGTCTGATAAACGCCGGAAAAATGACTAAGTCCAAAAAAAAAAATTTTTTTCAACTTTTTTCAATTTTACCCCCGTGGGATATAAATTCTACCCACACACATTTGGAACTCTCCTGGGGTACCCTCACACATATTATTCCCTCATTTAGTGAATATTTTCACAAAAAAGTGAAATTTTCAAAAATCCAGAAAATTGGCTGAAAACAACTAAATATCAAGGACTCATTGGGCGAATCGCTCTGGAGCTGAAATCGGAACGCTCACTGACATTTCTCGTATCTGAAAGTCTGATAAACGCCGGAAAAATGACTAAGTCCAAAAAAAATTTTTTTTCAACTTTTTTCAATTTTACCCCCGTCGGATTTATATTCTACCCACACACATTTGGAACTCTCCTGGGGTACCCTCACACATATTATTCCCTCATTTAGTGGATATTTTCACAAAAAAGTGAAATTTTCAAAAATCCAGAAAATTGGCTGAAAACAACTAAATATCAAGGACTCATTGGGCGAATCGCTCTGGAAATGAAATCAGAACGCTCACTGACATTTCCCCTATCTGAAAGTCTGCTAAACGCCGGAAAAATGACTAAGTCCTAAAAAAAATTTTTTCAACTTTTTTCAATTTTACCCCCGTGGGATATATATTCTACCCACTCACATTTGGAACTCTCCTTCGGTACCCTCACACATATTATTCCCTCATTTAGTGGATATTTTCACAAAGAAGTGAAATTTTCAAAAATCCAGAAAATTGGCTGAAAACGACTAATTATCAAGGACTAATTGGGCGAATCGCTGTGGAACTGAAATCGGAACGCTCACTGATATTTCCCCTATCTGAAAGTCTGATAAACGCCGGAAAAATGACTAAGTCCAAAAAAAAATTTTTTTCAACTTTTTTCAATTTTACCCCTGTGGGATATATATTATACCCATACACATTTGGAACTCTCCTGGGGTACCCTCATACATATTATTCCCTCATTTAGTGGATATTTTCACAAAAAAGTGAAATTTTCACAAATCCAGAAAATTGGCTGAAAACGACTAAATATCAAGGACTCATTGGGCGAGTCGATCTGGAACTGAAATCGGAACGCTCACTGACATTTGCCCTATCTGAAAGTCTGATAAACGCAGGAATAATGACTAATTCCAAAAAAAAATTTTTTTCAACTTTTTTCTTTTTTATCCCCGTCGGATTTATATTCTACTCACACACATTTGGAACTCTCCTGGGGTACCCTCACACATATTATTCCCTCATTTAGTGGATATTTTCAAAAAAAAGTGAAATTTTCAAAAATCAAGAAAATTGGCTGAAAACGACTAAATAACAAGGACTCATTGGGCGAATCGCTCTGGAACTGAAATCAGAACGCTCACTGATATTTCCCCTATCTGAAAGACTGATACACGCCGGGAAAATGACTAAGTCCAAAAAAAAATGTTTTCAACTTTTTTCAATTTTACCCCCGTGGGATATATATTCTACCCACACACATTTGGAACTCTCCTGGGGTACCCTCATACATATTATTCCCTCATTTAGTGGATATTTTCACAAAAAAGTGAAATTTTCAAAAATCCAGAAAATTGGCTGAAAACGACTAAATATCAAGGACTCATTGGGCGAGTCGATCTGGAACTGAAATCGGAACGCTCACTGACATTTGCCCTATCTGAAAGTCTGATAAACGCAGGAATAATGACTAAGTCCAAAAAAAAATTTTTTTCAACTTTTTTCAATTTTACCCCCGTCGGATTTATATTCTACCCACACACATTTGGAACTCTCCTGGGGTACCCTCACACATATTATTCCCTCATTTAGTGGATATTTTCACAAAAAAGTGAAATTTTCAGAAATCCAGAAAATTGGCTGAAAACGACTAAATATCAAAGACTCATTCGGCGAATCACTCTGGAACTGAAATGTGAATGCTCACTGACATTTCCCCTATCTGAAAGTCTGATAAACGCCGGAAAAATGACTAAGTCCAAAAAAAAATTTTTTTAAACTTTTTTCAATTTTACCCCCGTCGGATATATATTCTACCCACACACATTTGGAACTCTCCTGGGGTACCCTCACACATATTATTCCCTCATTTAGTGGATATTTTCACAAAAAAGTGAAATTTTCAAAAATCCAGAAAATTGGCTGAAAACGACTAAATATCAAGGACTCATTGGGCGAATCGCTCTGGAGCTGAAATCGGAACGCTCACTGACGTTTCTCGTATATGAAAGTCTGATAAACGCCGGAAAAATGACTAAGTCCAAAAAAAAATTTTTTCAACTTTTTTCAATTTTACCCCCGTGGGATATATATTCTACCCACACACATTTGGAACTCTCCTGGGGTACCCTCACACATATTATTCCCTCATTTAGTGGATATTTTCACAAAAAAGTGAAATTTTCAAAAATTCAGAATATTGGCTGAAAACGACTAAATATCAAGGACTTATTGGGTGAATCGCTCTGGAACTGAAATCGGAACGCTCACTGACATTTCCTCTATCTGAAAGTCTGATAAAAGTTGGAAAAATGACTAAGTGCAAAAAAAAATTTTTTAAACTTTTTTAAATTTTACCCCCGTGGGATATATATTCTACCCACACACATTTGGAACTCTCCTGGGGTACCCTCACACATATTATTCCCTCATTTAGTGGATATTTTCACAAAAAAGTAAAATTTTCAAAAATCCAGAAAATTGGCTGAAAAAGACTAAACATCAAGGACTCATTGGGTGAATCGATCTGGAACTGAAATCGGAACACTCACTGACATTTGCCCTAACTGAAAGTCTGATAGACGCCGGAAAATTGACTAAGTACAAAAAAAAATTTTTTCAACTTTTTTCAATTTTACCCGCGTGGGATATATATTCTACCCACACACATTTGGAACTCTCCTGGGGTACCCTCACACATATTATTCCCTCATTTAGTGGATATTTTCACAAAAAAGTAAAATTTTCAAAAATCCAGAAAATTGGCTGAAAAAGACTAAACATCAAGGACTCATTGGGTGAATCGATCTGGAACTGAAATCGGAACACTCACTGACATTTGCCCTAACTGAAAGTCTGATAGACGCCGGAAAATTGACTAAGTACAAAAAAAAATTTTTTCAACTTTTTTCAATTTTACCCGCGTGGGATATATATTCTACCCACACACATTTGGAACTCTCCTGGGGTACCCTCACACATATTATTCCCTCATTTAGTGGATATTTTCACAAAAAAGTGAAATTTTCAAAAATCCAGAAACTTGGCTGAAAACGACTAAACATCAAGGACTCATTGGGCGAATCGCTCTGGAACTGAAATCGGAACGATCACTGACATTTGCCCTATCTGAAAGTCTGATAGACGCCGGAAAATTGACTAAGTACAAAAAAATTTTTTTTAAACTTTTTTCAATTTTACCCCCGTGGGATATATATTCTACCCACACACATTTGGAACTCTCCTGGGGTCCCCTCACACATATTATTCCCTCATTTAGTGGATATTTTCACAAAAAAGTGAAATTTTCAAAAATCCAGAATATTGGCTGAAAACTACTAAATATCAAGGACTTATTGGGTGAATCGCTCTGGAACTGAAATCGGAACGCTCACTGACATTTCCCCTATCTGAAAGTCTGATAAACATTGGAAAAATGAATAAGTGCAAAAAAAAAATGTTTTAAACTTTTTTCAATTTTACCCTCGTGGGATATATATTCTACCCACACACATTTGGAACTCTCCTGGGGTACCCTCACACATATTATTCCCTCATTTAGTGGATATTTTCACAAAAAAGTGAAATTTTCAAAAATCCAGAAACTTGGCTGAAAATGACTAAATATTAAGGACTCATTGGGCGAATCGCTCTGGAACTGAAATCGGAACGCTCACTGACATTTGCCCTATCTGAAAGTCTGATAAACGCCGGAAAAATGACTAAGTCCAAAAAAAATTTTTTTTCAACTTTTTTCAATTTTACCCCCGTGTGATATATATTCTACCCACACACATTTGGAACTCTCCTGGGGTACCCTCACACATATTATTCCCTCATTTAGTGGATATTTTCACAAAAAAGTGAAATTTTCAAAAATCAAGAAAATTGGCTGAAAATGACTAAATATCAAGGACTCATTGGGCGAATCTCTCTGGAACTGAAATCAGAACGCTCACTGACATTTTCCCTATCTGAAAGTATGATAAACGTTGGAAAAATTACTAAGTCCAAAAAAAATTTTTTTAAAACTTTTTTCAATTTTACCCCCGTGGGATATATATTCTACCCACACACATTTGGAACTCTCCTGGGGTACCCTCACACATATTATTCCCTCATTTAGTGGATATTTTCACAAAAAAGTGAAATTTTCAAAAATCCACAAACTTGGCTGAAAACGACTAAATATCAAGGACTCATTGGGCGAATCGCTCTGGAACTGAAATCGGAACGCTCACTGACATTTCCCCTATCTGAAAGTCTGATAAACATTGGAAAAATGAATAAGTGCAAAAAAAAAATGTTTTAAACTTTTTTCAATTTTACCCCCGTGGGATATATATTCTACCCACACACATTTGGAACTCTCCTGGGGTACCCTCACACATATTATTCCCTCATTTAGTGGATATTTTCACAAAAAAGTGAAATTTTCAAAAATCAAGAAAATTGGCTGAAAACGACTAAATATCAAGGACTCATTGGGCGAATCGATCTGGAACTGAAATAGGAACGCTCACTGACATTTCCTCTATCTGAAAGTCTGATAAACGTCGGAAAAATGAATAAGTACAAAAAAAAAATTTTTTAAACTTTTTTCAATTTTACCCCCGTGGGATATATATTCTACCCACACACATTTGGAACTCTCCTGGGTTCCCCTCACACATATTATTCCCTCATTTAGTGGATATTTTCACAAAAAAATGAAATTTTCAAAAATCCAGAACATTGGCTGAAATTGACTAAATATCAAGGACTCATTGGGTGAATCGCTCCGGAACTAAAATCGGAACGCTCACTGACATTTGCCCTATATGAAAGTCTGATAAACGTTGGAAAAATGACTAAGTCCAAAAAAAATTTTTTTTAAACTTTTTTCAATTTTACCACCGTGGGATATATATTCTACCCACACACATTTGGATCTCTCCTGGGGTACCCTCACACATATTATTCCCTCATTTAGTGGATATTTTCACAAAAAAGTGAAATTTTCAAAAATCAAGAAAATTGGCTGAAAACGACCAAATATCAAGAACTCATTGGGCGAATCGATCTGGAACTGAAATCGGAACGCTCACTGACATTTCCTCTATCTGAAAGTCTGATAAACGTTGGAAAAATTACTAAGTCCAAAAAAAATTTTTTTAAAACTTTTTTCAATTTTACCCCCGTGGGATATATATTCTACCCACACACATTTGGAACTCTCCTGGGGTACCCTCACACATATTATTCCCTCATTTAGTGGATATTTTCACAAAAAAATGAAATTTTCAAAAATCAAGAAAATTGGCTGAAAACGACTAAATATCAAGGACTCATTGGGCGAATCGATCTGGAACTGAAATCGGAACGCTCACTGACATTTCCTCTATCTGAAAGTCTGATAAACGTTGGAAAAATGACTAAGTCCAAAAAAAATTTTTTTTAAACTTTTTTCAATTTTACCACCGTGGGATATATATTCTACCCACACACATTTGGATCTCTCCTGGGGTACCCTCACACATATTATTCCCTCATTTAGTGGATATTTTCACAAAAAAGTGACATTTTCAAAAATCCAGAAACTTGGCTGAAAACGACTAAATATCAAGGACTCATTGGGCGAATCGCTCTGGAACTGAAATCGGAACGCTCACTGACATTTCCCCTATCTGAAAGTCTGATAAACATTGGAAAAATGAATAAGTGCAAAAAAAAAATTTTTTTAACTTTTTTCAATTTTACCCCCGTGGGATATATATTCTACCCACACACATTTGGATCTGTCCTGGGGTACCCTCACACATATTATTCCCTCATTTAGTGGATATTTTCACAAAAAAGTGAAATTTTCAAAAATCAAGAAAATTGGCTGAAAACGACTAAATATCAAGGACTCATTGGGCGAATCGATCTGGAACTGAAATCGGAACGCTCACTGACATTTCCTCTATCTGAAAGTCTGATAAACGTCAGAAAAATGAATAAGTCCAAAAAAAATTTTTTTCAACTTTTTTCAATTTTACCCGCGTGGGATATATATTCTACCCACACACATTTGGAACTCTCCTGGGGTACCCTCACACATATTATTCCCTCATTTTGTGGATATTTTCACAAAAAAGTGAAATTTTCAAAAATCCAGAAAATTGGCTGAAAAAGACTAAACATCAAGGACTCATTGGGTGAATCGATCTGGAACTGAAATCGGAACGCTCACTGACATTTCCTCTATCTGAAAGTCTGATAAACGTTGGAAAAATGACTAAGTCCAAAAAAAATTTTTTTTAAACTTTTTTCAATTTTACCACCGTGGGATATATATTCTACCCAAACACATTTGGATCTCTCCTGGGGTACCCTCACACATATTATTCCCTCATTTAGTGGATATTTTCACAAAAAAGTGAAATTTTCAAAAATCAAGAAAATTGGCTGAAAACGACTAAATATCAAGGACTCATTGGGCGAATCGATCTGGAACTGAAATCGGAACGCTCACTGACATTTCCTCTATCTGAAAGTCTGATAAACGTCGGAAAAATGAATAAGTGCAAAAAAAAAAATTTTTTAAACTTTTTTCAATTTTACCCCCGTGGGATATATATTCTACCCACACACATTTGGATCTGTCCTGGGGTACCCTCACACATATTATTCCCTCATTTAGTGGATATTTTCACAAAAAAGTGAAATTTTCAAAAATCAAGAAAATTGGCTGAAAACGACTAAATATCAAGGACTCATTGGGCGAATCGATCTGGAACTGAAATCGGAACGCTCACTGACATTTCCTCTATCTGAAAGTCTGATAAACGTCAGAAAAATGAATAAGTCCAAAAAAAATTTTTTTCAACTTTTTTCAATTTTACCCGCGTGGGATATATATTCTACCCACACACATTTGGAACTCTCCTGGGGTACCCTCACACATATTATTCCCTCATTTAGTGGATATTTTCACAAAAAAGTGAAATTTTCAAAAATCCAGAAAATTGGCTGAAAAAGACTAAACATCAAGGACTCATTGGGTGAATCGATCTGGAACTGAAATCGGAACGCTCACTGACATTTCCCCTATCTGAAAGTCTGATAAACGTCAGAAAAATGAATAAGTGCAAAAAAAAAATTTTTTAAACTTTTTTCAATTTTACCCCCGTGGGATATATATTCTACCCACACACATTTGGATCTGTCCTGGGGTACCCTCACACATATTATTCCCTCATTTAGTGGATATTTTCACAAAAAAGTGAAATTTTCAAAAATCAAGAAAATTGGCTGAAAACGACTAAATATCAAGGACTCATTGGGCGAATCGCTCTGGAACTGAAATCGGAACGCTCACTGACATTTCCTCTATCTGAAAGTCTGATAAACGTCAGAAAAATGAATAAGTCCAAAAAAAATTTTTTTAAACTTTTTCAATTTTACCCGCGTGGGATATATATTCTACCCTCACACATTTGGAACTCTCCTGGGGTACCCTCACACATATTATTCCCTCATTTAGTGGATATTTTCACAAAAAAGTGAAATTTTCAAAAATCCAGAAAATTGGCTGAAAAAGACTAAACATCAAGGACTCATTGGGTGAATCGATCTGGAACTGAAATCGGAACGCTCACTGACATTTCCTCTATCTGAAAGTCTGATAAACGTTGGAAAAATGACTAAGTCCAAAAAAAATTTTTTTTAAACTTTTTTCAATTTTACCCCCGTGGGATATATATTCTACCTGTTATGTTCTGCTACCAGAGCTAAGGAAAGAGAGGAGATCTGTCCCTACGATAGAACTCAGCTTAATCCCTACGATGTAACAGGGGACCTGATCCTGCGATCAGACCTGCTAAAGTCCTAAGCTAGTCTGTACGGAGACCTATAGATGTGGGGAGGGAATCCCTACAAGTACTAAGGACTGGGAGGAATATGGGACACCTCCTAACAGAAATAGTAGCAGACAGACGAACAAACAAAATATATAGAACATAGAGGTCCGTAGACCAAGCAAACTAACAGAGCAAGACACAGAGCACAGGCTAGCTAGAAAGTAGATATACAATGAAGTCCAGCAAAGCCAGAAGGGCGGAGCAGGATTAAATAGGCCAACAAGGTCATGTGACCAGCAAAGGAAAAAACCTAAGAGCAAGGTTCTAACAGTACCCCCCCTTCTAAGAGGATCCTCCGGATCCCCTAGGACCAGGCTTATCAGGAAATCTCCTGTGAAACGCTCTGATAAGTCTGGACGCGGAAACATCATCCGACCTCACCCAAGAGTTATCCTCGGGTCCGAAACCTTTCCAGGCCACAAGATACTGCAAACTACCTCTATACCGTCTAGAGTTAAGGATGCGAGAAATTTCATATTCCCCGTCCTCCACCACCGGAGGAACAGAGGCAGAGGCGTCACAATCCGATACAACAGCTTTTTTCAACAGAGAGACATGAAATACCGGATTAATTCTCCAGGAGGTAGGAACCTCCAACCTAACAGCAGATTGGTTGACAACCTGAAGCACCTTAAAGGGCCCTACAAACTTGGGACCCAATTTCTTAGAAGGAATCCTCAACCGCAGATTCCTAGAGGACAACCAAACCATGTCACCAACAGCGAACAAAACCTCCTGTCGTTTCCTATCAAAGTAGTCTTTAGATTTTCTGTTGGCCTCCTGAAGATTACTACGCACATCCGTCCAAACTCTCTCCAAATCACCGGAAAAATTCTCCTCCTCAGGCACGGCAGATCCCAACTTGGAGAACGACCCAAACGACGGATGTCTCCCAGAACAACCAAAAAAAGGCGAACAACCAGCAGAAGAAGATGTATGATTGTTCAGAGCAAATTCAGCAAGTGGCAGAAACTCAGACCACCCCTCTTGATTGTCTGCCACAAAACAACGCAAGAACTGCTCAACATCCTGGTTTTTCCTTTCTGTCTGGCCATTAGATTCAGGATGATATCCGGACGAGAACGACAAATGAACTCCCAACCTATCACAAAAGGCACGCCAAAAACGAGCCACGAACTGAGGACCCCTATCAGAAACAATGTCAGTAGGGACGCCATGAAGTCTGACAATTTCCTTGACAAAGGCCTTAGCGAGAGTTTTAGCGCAGGGCAGTTTGACGAAAGGAACCAAGTGACACATCTTGCTAAAACGGTCCACGACCACCCAGATGACAGTAAAACCCTCAGAGGGGGGAAGGTCAGTTATAAAGTCCATAGCCAAATGTGTCCAAGGAGCAATGGGAACCTCCAAAGGACAAAGCAACCCCGCAGCAGGAGTATGTGAGGACTTAGATCTAGCACATATAGTACATTGACGCACCCACTTAATGACTTCCTTCTGCCATCCAGGCCACCAAAAACTGCGACCCACCAGTCTCTTGGTCTCAGAGATTCCGGGATGACCTGCCAACCGAGATTCGTGACACTCAACAAACAAATCTCTCCTAAAGGTCCCAGGCACAAACAACCTCCCATGAGGAGTGTTAGAAGGGGCATTCTCCTGTGCTTTAAGAATCTCATTTTCCAAAACGGAGTCCAAAGCAGCTATCACAACACCTTCTTGTAAAATGTTCTCCTCTTTCTCAGCACCGACTATGGGAGAAAAACTGCGAGACAAGGCATCCGCCTTAACATTCTTAGTACCAGGGATGTAAGTAACGGAGAAATTAAACCGCAAGAAAAACAGTGCCCACCTAGCCTGACGGGCATTCAGGCGCTTGGCAGCATCAAGATATATCAGATTTTTATGATCCGTAAGAACCTGAACGGGAAATTCCGCACCTTCCAAGAAGTGACGCCAGTGTTCAAATGCGAGTTTAATAGCCAATAATTCCCGATTACCAATATCGTAATTCAGTTCAGTCTCCAAAAATTTTTTTGAAAAAAAAGGCACAGGGATGTAATCCATCCCCGTTATCCTGAGACAATACTGCGCCAACCCCCACAGAGGAAGCATCAACCTCAACCAAAAACGGCTTAGTCACATCAGGCTGCATAAGGATGGGAGCAGAGGTGAACCTCTCCTTGAGATACACAAAAGCTTCAATGGCCTCAGAAGACCACTGAACCGCATCAGCCCCTTTCCTGGTGAGATCGGTCAGAGGTTTGACAATACTAGAAAATTTTTTTATGAATTTTCTGTAGTAATTGGCGAAACCCAAAAACCTCTGTATCGATTTCAAACCAATAGGCCTAGGCCATTCCTGCACAGCCTGAACCTTAACCGGATCCATCTCAAAACCTTTGCTGGAGATAATGTAGCCCAAAAAACTAATTCTCTGTACAGCGAACTCACATTTCTCCAGCTTAGCAAAAAGCGAATTGTCCATTAATAACTGTAATACCTCACGCACGCTCCGCCAATGAGACTCCAGATCCGGCGAATAAATCAAAATGTCATCCAAATACACAACCACATTTTTGCCGATCAAAGGTCTAAGGATGTCATTAATCAGATTCTGAAAAAATACAGGAGCATTAGTAAGACCAAAAGGCATAACCAGATTCTCAAAATGACCCACAGGAGTGTTAAAAGCAGTCTTCCATTCGTCACCCTCCTTCATGCGCAACAGATTGTATGCCCCCTTAAGGTCAATTTTAGAGAACCACTTGGCCCCCATTAACTGGTTAAACAGATCAGGAATCAATGGCAGTGGGTAAGGATTGCGTACAGTAATTTTGTTAATCTCACGAAAATCCAGACAAGGACGTAAACCGCCGTCCTTTTTTTTTACAAAAAAAAATCCAACCGCCACAGGAGACTTAGAGGGCCTAATGTGACCGGCGGCCAAACTTGTCTGTATGTATTCCTCCAAAGCCTTCCTCTCAGGAATAGTAAGGTTAAATAAACGACTTTTAGGAAGAGTCGCTCCAGGGACAAATTCAATAGAACAATCATAGTCTCTATGGGGAGGCAAAACCTGCGATTCCTTCTCAGAAAAAACTCTCCAAAAATCCTGAATAGGAACAGGCAATTCTCCCCTATCCAAAGCTGCAATACGCCCGTTACAACACTTGTCATAACATTTATGGCTCCAGGATTTAATTTCACTGGTAGACCAATCCAGTACAGGATTGTGAAATTTTAACCAGGGCAATCCCAATATTACTGGAGAAGGCAAGTTATTCAACACTACCAAATCCAATTTCTCATGGTGAACACCATTAATAGTGAGAGGAAATTCACAAACCTTGAGAGTAATATTCTTCAAAGGGGAACCATCCACAGAAACCACAGCAATGGGGGATGATAAAGGTTCAGGTTTTAAATTGAGTCTTTCCACGAATCCCCCATCAATTACATTCAGAGTAGACCCGCAATCAACAAACACCCGAAATTCCATTAATTTTTTCTGAGCAATCGTGGAAGCAGCTAAAAATATACCCTTGGAATTTAAACAGGCAATACGGGCGTGACTGACCATTTTTTTTTTCTTTCTTCATGCGAAGCTCACAGCCTTTAATCAAATGACCAGATTTTCCGCAATAGAAACACAAGCCTTCAGAAAATCGACGGTCTTTTTCTTGAGAGCGAGGTGCCACCGATCCAATCTCCATCGGTTCACCACTGTTAGTACACACATTCTCATAACCAGAAACTGACATAGCAGAGGATTTGCTCTCATTAACCCTAGCACGCAGTCTCCTATCCACCCGTATAGCTAATTGCATAGCCTGTTGCAAATCTTCAGGTGTAGGATAAGCAATTAGCAGGTCTTTAACCCTTTCACTGAGCCCAGCAAGAAATAGACTTTTCAGAGCAGAATCGTTCCACCCTGTTTGAGTCGACCAATGACGGAAATGAGTACAATATTTTTCCACATTACCAGATCCCTGTTTTAAACGTCTCAACTCAGTCTCAGGTGATGCGACACGGTCAGGATCATCATATAATAGTCCCAAAGCAGAAAAAAAACTATCTACTGATCTGAAGCATGTATCACTAAGTTGCAAAGAAAAGGCCCACTCCTGAGGCTCTTTGCGCAAAAGTGACATTATGAACCCTACGCGCTGGGATTCATCCCCAGAGGACTTGGGTCTCAAACAAAAATACAATAAGCAAGCATTTTTAAATGAAAAAAATTCTCGGTGTTCACCAAAAAATAAATCCGGCAAACATACCTTAGGCTCCAAGAAATGTGCTCCAGGACAGTTACTCACGTGCTGACGGAGCTCGGCCACCTCCAGAGAGAGTCCCTGCAGGCGATGAACCAAATCCTGAACCGACACCATGATGGAACAGAAAAAATCTTTCCTTAGAGAATTTGCTGGCTGGACTTACTGTTATGTTCTGCTACCAGAGCTAAGGAAAGAGAGGAGATCTGTCCCTACGATAGAACTCAGCTTAATCCCTACGATGTAACAGGGGACCTGATCCTGCGATCAGACCTGCTAAAGTCCTAAGCTAGTCTGTACGGAGACCTATAGATGTGGGGAGGGAATCCCTACAAGTACTAAGGACTGGGAGGAATATGGGACACCTCCTAACAGAAATAGTAGCAGACAGCCGAACAAACAAAATATATAGAACATAGAGGTCCATAGACCAAGCAAACTAACAGAGCAAGACACAGAGCACAGGCTAGTTAGAAGGTAGATATACAATGAAGTCCAGCAAAGCCAGAAGGGCGGAGCAGGATTAAATAGGCCAACAAGGTCATGTGACCAGCAAAGGAAAAAACCTAAGAGCAAGGTTCTAACACTACCCACACACATTTGGAACTCTCCTGGGGTACCCTCACACATATCATTCCCTCATTTAGTGGATATTTTCACAAAAAAGTGAAATTTTCAAAAATCCAGAACATTGGCTGAAATTGACTAAATATCAAGGACTCATTGGGTGAATCGATCTGGAACTGAAATCGGAACGCTCATTGACATTTCCTCTATCTGAAAGTCTGATAAACGTTGGAAAAATGACTAAGTCCAAAAAAAATTTTTTTAAAAACTTTTTTCAATTTTACCCCCGTGTGATATATATTTTACCCACACACATTTGGATCTCTCCTGGGGTACCCTCACACATATTATTCCCTCATTTAGTGGATATTTTCACAAAAAAGTGAAATTTTCAAAAATCAAGAAAATTGGCTGAAAACGACTAAATATCAAGGACTCATTGGGCGAATCGATCTGGAACTGAAATCGGAACGCTCACTGACATTTCCTCTATCTGAAAGTCTGATAAACGTTGGAAAATTTACTAAGTCCAAAAAAAATTTTTTTTAAACTTTTTTCAATTTTACCCCCGTGGGATATATATTCTACCCACACACATTTGGATCTCTCCTGTGTACCCTCACACATATTATTCCCTCATTTAGTGGATATTTTCACAAAATAGTGAAATTTTCAAAAATCCAGAAAATTGGCTGAAAATGACTAAATATCAAGGACTCATTGGGCGAATCAATCTGGAACTGAAATCGGAACGCTCACTGACATTTCCTCTATCTGAAAGTCTGATAAACGTCGGAAAAATGAAAAAGTCCAAAAAAAAATGTTTTCAACTTTTTTCAATTTTACCCCCGTGGGATATATATTCTACCCACACACATTTGGAACTCTCCTGGGGTACCCTCACACATATTATTCCCTCATTTAGTGGATATTTTCACAAAAAAGTGAAATTTTCAAAAATCCAGAACATTGGCTGAAATTGACTAAATATCAAGGACTCATTGGGCGAATCGCTCTGGAACTGAAATCGGAACGTTCACTGACATTTGCCCTACCTGAAAGTCTGATAAACGGCGGAAAAATGACTAAGTCCAAAAAAAAATTTTTTTCAACTTTTTTCAATTTTACCCCCGTGTGATATATATTCTACCCACACACATTTGGAACTCTCCTGGGGTACCCTCACACATATTATTCCCTCATTTAGTGGATATTTGCACAAAAAAGTGAAATTTTCAAAAATCAAGAAAATTGGCTGGCAAAGACTAAACATCAAGGACTCATTGGGTGAATCGATCTGGAACTGAAATCGGAACGCTCACTGACATTTCCTCTATCTGAAAGTCTGATAAACGTCGGAAAAATGAATAAGTCCAAAAAAAAATGTTTTCAACTTTTTTCAATTTTACCCCCGTAGGATATATATTCTACCCACACACATTTGGAACTCTCCTGGGGTACCCTCACACATATTATTCCCTCATTTAGTGGATATTTGCACAAAAAAGTGAAATTTTCAAAAATCAAGAAAATTGGCTGGCAAAGACTAAACATCAAGGACTCATTGGGTGAATCGATCTGGAACTGAAATCGGAACGCTCACTGACATTTCCTCTATCTGAAAGTCTGATAAACGTCGGAAAAATGAATAAGTCCAAAAAAAAATGTTTTCAACTTTTTTCAATTTTACCCCCGTAGGATATATATTCTACCCACACACATTTGGAACTCTCCTGGGGTACCCTCACACATATTATTCCCTCATTTAGTGGATATTTTCACAAAAAAGTGAAATTTTCAAAAATCCAGAAAATTGGCTGAAAAAGACTAAACATCAAGGACTCATTGGGTGAATCAATTTGGAACTGAAATCGGAACGCTCACTGACATTTCCTCTATCTGAAAGTCTGATAAACGTTGGAAAAATGACTAAGTCCAAAAAAAATAATTTTTAAACTTTTTTCAATTTTACCCCCGTGGGATATATATTCTACCCACACACATTTGGAACTCTCCTGGGGTACCCTCACACATATTATTCCCTCATTTAGTGGATATTTTCACAAAAAAGTGAAATTTTCAAAAATCCAGAAACTTGGCTGAAAACGACTAAATATCAAGGACTCATTGGGAGAATCGCTCTGGAACTGAAATCGGAACGATCACTGACATTTGCCCTATCTGAAAGTCTGATAGACGCCGGAAAATTGACTAAGTCCAAAAAAAAAATTTTTTAAACTTTTTTCAATTTTACCCCCGTGTGATATTTATTCTACCCACACACATTTGGATCTCTCCTGGGGTACCCTCACACATATTATTCCCTCATTTAGTGGATATTTTCACAAAAAAGTGAAATTTTCAAAAATCCAGAAACTTGGCTGAAAACAACTAAATATCAAGGACTCATTGGGCGAATCGCTCTGGAACTGAAATCGGAACGCTCACTGACATTTCCCCTATCTGAAAGTCTGATAAACGTTGGAAAATTTACTAAGCCCAAAAAAAATTTTTTTTAAACTTTTTTCAATTTTACCCCCGTGGGATATATATTCTACCCACACACATTTGGATCTCTCCTGGGTACCCTCACACATATTATTCCCTCATTTAGTGGATATTTTCACAAAATAGTGAAATTTTCAAAAATCCAGAAAATTGGCTGAAAATGACTAAACATCAAGGACTCATTGGGCGAATCGATCTGGAACTGAAATCGGAACGCTCACTGACATTTCCTCTACCTGAAAGTCTGATAAACGGCGGAAAAATGACTAAGTCCAAAAAAAAATTTTTTTCAACATTTTTCAATTTTACCCCCGTGTGATATATATTCTACCCACACACATTTGGATCTCTCCTGGGGTACCCTCACACATATTATTCCCTCATTTAGTGGATATTTTCACAAAAAAGTGAAATTTTCAAAAATCAAGAAAATTGGCTGAAAAAGACTAAACATCAAGGACTCATTGGGTGAATCGATCTGGAACTGAAATCGGAACGCTCACTGACATTTCCTCTATCTGAAAGTCTGATAAACGTCGGAAAAATGAATAAGTCCAAAAAAAAATGTTTTCAACTTTTTTCAATTTTACCCCCGTAGGATATATATTCTACCCACACACATTTGGAACTCTCCTGGGGTACCCTCACACATATTATTCCCTCATTTAGTGGATATTTTCACAAAAAAGTGAAATTTTCAAAAATCCAGAAAATTGGCTGAAAAAGACTAAACATCAAGGACTCATTGGGTGAATCGATTTGGAACTGAAATCGGAACGCTCACTGACATTTCCTCTATCTGAAAGTCTGATAAACGTTGGAAAAATGACTAAGTCCAAAAAAAATAATTTTTAAACTTTTTTCAATTTTACCCCCGTGGGATATATATTCTACCCACACACATTTGGAACTCTCCTGGGGTACCCTCACACATATTATTCCCTCATTTAGTGGATATTTTCACAAAAAAGTGAAATTTTCAAAAATCCAGAAACTTGGCTGAAAACGACTAAATATCAAGGACTCATTGGGAGAATCGCTCTGGAACTGAATTCGGAACGATCACTGACATTTGCCCTATCTGAAAGTCTGATAGACGCCGGAAAATTGACTAAGTCCAAAAAAAAAATTTTTTAAACTTTTTTCAATTTTACCCCCGTGTGATATATATTCTACCCACACACATTTGGATCTCTCCTGGGGTACCCTCACACATATTATTCCCTCATTTAGTGGATATTTTCACAAAAAAGTGAAATTTTCAAAAATCAAGAAACTTGGCTGAAAACGACTAAATATCAGGGACTCATTGGGCGAATCGCTCTGGAACTGAAAGGGGAATGCTCACTGACATTTCCTCTATCTGAAAGTCTGATAAACGTCGGAAAAATGAATAAGTCCAAAAAAAAATTTTTTCAACTTTTTTCAATTTTACCCCCGTGGGATATATATTCTACCCACACACATTTGGAACTCTCCTGGGGTACCCTCACACATGTTATTCCCTCATTTAGTGGATATTTTCACAAAAAAGTGAAATTTTCAAAAATCCAGAAACTTGGCTGAAAACGACTAAATATCAAGGACTCATTGGGCGAATCGCTTTGGAACTGAAATCGGAATGCTCACTGACATTTCCCCTATCTGAAAGTCTGATAAACGGCGGAACAATGAATAAGTCCAAAAAAAAAATTTTTTCAACTTTTTTCAATTTTACCCCCGTGGGATATATATTCTACCCACACACATTTGGAACTCTCCTGGGGTACCCTCACACATATTATTCCCTCATTTAGTGGATATTATCACAAAAAAGTGAAATTTTCAAAAATCCAGAAAATTGGCTGAAAAAGAATAAATATCAAGGACTCATTGGGTGAATCGATCTGGAACTGAAATAGGAACGCTCACTGACATTTCCTCTATCTGAAAGTCTGATAAACGTTGAAAAAATGAATAAGTCTAAAAAAAAATGTTTTCAACTTTTTTCAATTTTACCCCCGGGGGATATATATTCTACCCACACACATTTGGAACTCTCCTGAGGTACCCTCACACATATTATTCCCTCATTTAGTGGATATTTTCACAAAAAAGTGAAATTTTCAAAAATCAAGAAAATTGGCTGAAAACGTCTAAATATCAAGGACTCATTGGGCGAATCGATGTGGAACTGAAATCAGAACGCTCACTGACATTTCCTCTATCTGAAAGTCTGATAAACATCGGAAAAATTAATAAGTCCAAAAAAAATTTTTTTAAACTTTTTTCAATTTTACCCCCGTGGGATATATATTCTACCCACACACATTTGGAACTCTCCTGGGGTACCCTCACACATATTATTCCCTCATTTAGTGGATATTTTCACAAAAAGTGAAATTTTCAAAAATCCAGAAAATTGGCTGAAAAAGACTAAACATCAAGGACTCATTGGGTGAATCGATCTGGAACTGAAATCGGAACGCTCACTGACATTTCCCCTATCTGAAAGTCTGATAAACGCAAGAAAAATGACTAAGTCCAAAAAAAAAAATTTTTAAACTTTTTTCAATTTTACCCCCGTGGGATATATATTCTACCCACACACATTTGGAACTCTCCTGGGGTACCCTCACACATATTATTCCCTCATTTAGTGGATATTTTCACAAAAAAGTGAAATTTTCAAAAATCAAGAAAATTGGCTGAAAACGACTAAATATCAAGGACTCATTGGGCGAATCGATCTGGAACTGAAATCGGAACGCTCACTGACATTTCCTCTATCTGAAAGTCTGATAAACGTTGGAAAATTTACTAAGCCCAAAAAAAATTTTTTTTAAACTTTTTTCAATTTTACCCCCGTGGGATATATATTCTACCCACACACATTTGGATCTCTCCTGGGTACCCTCACACATATTATTCCCTCATTTAGTGGATATTTTCACAAAATAGTGAAATTTTCAAAAATCCAGAAAATTGGCTGAAAATGACTAAACATCAAGGACTCATTGGGCGAATCGATCTGGAACTGAAATCGGAACGCTCACTGACATTTCCTCTACCTGAAAGTCTGATAAACGGCGGAAAAATGACTAAGTCCAAAAAAAAATTTTTTTCAACATTTTTCAATTTTACCCCCGTGTGATATATATTCTACCCACACACATTTGGATCTCTCCTGGGGTACCCTCACACATATTATTCCCTCATTTAGTGGATATTTTCACAAAAAAGTGAAATTTTCAAAAATCAAGAAAATTGGCTGAAAAAGACTAAACATCAAGGACTCATTGGGTGAATCGATCTGGAACTGAAATCGGAACGCTCACTGACATTTCCTCTATCTGAAAGTCTGATAAACGTCGGAAAAATGAATAAGTCCAAAAAAAAATGTTTTCAACTTTTTTCAATTTTACCCCCGTAGGATATATATTCTACCCACACACATTTGGAACTCTCCTGGGGTACCCTCACACATATTATTCCCTCATTTAGTGGATATTTTCACAAAAAAGTGAAATTTTCAAAAATCCAGAAAATTGGCTGAAAAAGACTAAACATCAAGGACTCATTGGGTGAATCGATTTGGAACTGAAATCGGAACGCTCACTGACATTTCCTCTATCTGAAAGTCTGATAAACGTTGGAAAAATTACTAAGTCCAAAAAAAATAATTTTTAAACTTTTTTCAATTTTACCCCCGTGGGAAATATATTCTACCCACACACATTTGGAACTCTCCTGGGGTACCCTCACACATATTATTCCCTCATTTAGTGGATATTTTCACAAAAAAGTGAAATTTTCAAAAATCCAGAAACTTGGCTGAAAACGACTAAATATCAAGGACTCATTGGGAGAATCGCTCTGGAACTGAATTCGGAACGATCACTGACATTTGCCCTATCTGAAAGTCTGATAGACGCCGGAAAATTGACTAAGTCCAAAAAAAAAATTTTTTAAACTTTTTTCAATTTTACCCCCGTGTGATATATATTCTACCCACACACATTTGGATCTCTCCTGGGGTACCCTCACACATATTATTCCCTCATTTAGTGGATATTTTCACAAAAAAGTGAAATTTTCAAAAATCCAGAAACTTGGCTGAAAACAACTAAATATCAAGGACTCATTGGGCGAATCGCTCTGGAACTGAAATCGGAACGCTCACTGACATTTCCCCTATCTGAAAGTCTGATAAACGCAAGAAAAATGACTAAGTCCAAAAAAAAAAATTTTTAAACTTTTTTCAATTTTACCCCCGTGGGATATATATTCTACCCACACACATTTGGAACTCTCCTGGGGTCCCCTCACACATATTATTCCCTCATTTAGTGGATATTTTCACAAAAAAGTGAAATTTTCAAAAATCAAGAAAATTGGCTGAAAACGTCTAAATATCAAGGACTCATTGGGCGAATCGATGTGGAACTGAAATCAGAACGCTCACTGACATTTCCTCTATCTGAAAGTCTGATAGACGCCGGAAAATTGACTAAGTACAAAAAAAAATTTTTTTAAACTTTTTTCAGTTTTACCCCCGTGGGATATATATTATACCCACACACATTTGGAACTCTCCTGGGGTCCCCTCACACATATTATTCCCTCTTTAGTGGATGTTTTCACAAAAAAGTGAAATTTTCAAAAATCCAGAAAATTGGCTGAAAATGACTAAATATCAAGGACTCATTGGGTGAATCGATCTGGAACTGAAATCGGAATGCTCACTGACATTTCCTCTATCTGAAAGTCTGATAAACGTTGGAAAAATGACTAAGTCCAAAAAAAATTTTTTTAATACTTTTTTCAATTTTACCCCCGTGGGATATATATTCTACCCATACACATTTGGAACTCTCCTGGGGTCCCCTCACACATATTATTCCCTCATTTAGTGGATATTTTCACAAAAAAGTGAAATTTTCAAAAATCCAGAAACTTGGCTGAAAACGACTAAATATCAAGGACTCATTGGGCGAATCGCTCTGGAACTGAAATCGGAACGCTCACTGACATTTGCCCTGTCTGAAAGTCTGATAAACGCCGGAAAATTGACTAAGTACAAAAAAAAATTTTTTTAAACTTTTTTCAATTTTACCCACGTGGGATATATATTCTACCCACACGCATTTGGAAGTCTCCTGGTGTCCTCTCACACATATTGTTCCCTCATTTAGTGGATATTTTCACAAAAAAGTGAAATTTTCAAAAATCAAGAAAATTGGCTGAAAACGACTAAATATCAAGGACTCATTGGGCGAATCGATCTGGAACTGAAATCGGAACGCTCACTGACATTTCCTCTATCTGAAAGTCTGATAAACGTTGGAAAAATGAATAAGTCTAAAAAAAAATGTTTTCAACTTTTTTCAATTTTACCCCCGTGGGATATATATTCTACCCACACACATTTGGAACTCTCTGGAGGTACCCTCACACATATTATTCCCTCATTTAGTGGATATTTTCACAAAAAAGTGAAATTTTCAAAAATCAAGAAAATTGGCTGAAAACGACTAAATATCAAGGACTCATTGGGCGAATCGATCTGGTACTGAAATCGGAACGCTCACTGACATTTCCTCTATCTGAAAGTCTGATAAACGTCGGAAAAATAAATAAGTCCAAAAAAAATTTTTTTCAACTTTTTTCAATTTTACCCCCGTGGGATATATATTCTACCCACACACATTTGGAATTCTCCTGGGGTCCCCTCACACATATTATTCCCTCATTTAGTGGATATTTTCACAAAAAAGTGAAATTTTCAAAAATCCAGAACATTGGCTGAAATTGACTAAATATCAAGGATTCATTGGGCGAATCGCTCTGGAACTGAAATCGGAACGCTCACTGACATTTGCCCTGTCTGAAAGTCTGATAGACGCCGGAAAATTGACTAAGTACAAAAAAAAATTTTTTAAACTTTTTTCAATTTTACCCCCGTGGGATATATATTCTACCCACACGCATTTGGAAGTCTCCTGGTGTCCTCTCACACATATTGTTCCCTCATTTAGTGGATATTTTCACAAAAAAGTGAAATTTTCAAAAATCAAGAAAATTGGCTGAAAACGACTAAATATCAAGGACTCATTGGGCGAATCGATCTGGAACTGAAATCGGAACGCTCACTGACATTTCCTCTATCTGAAAGTCTGATAAACGTTGAAAAAATGAATAAGTCTAAAAAAAAATGTTTTCAACTTTTTTCAATTTTACCCCCGTGGGATATATATTCTACCCACACACATTTGGAACTCTCCTGAGGTACCCTCACACATATTATTCCCTCATTTAGTGGATATTTTCACAAAAAAGTGAAATTTTCAAAAATCAAGAAAATTGGCTGAAATCGACTAAATATCAAGGACTCATTGGGCGAATCGATCTGGTACTGAAATCGGAACGCTCACTGACATTTGCCCTATCTGAAAGTCTGATAGACGCCAGAAAATTGACTAAGTACAAAAAAAAATTTTTTTAAACTTTTTTCAATTTTACCCCCGTGTGATATATATTCTACTCACACACATTTGGATCTCTCCTGGGGTTCCCTCACACGTATTATTCCGTCATTTAGTAGATATTTTCACAAAAAAGTAAAATTTTCAAAAATCCAGAACATTGGCTGAAAACGACTAAATATCAAGGACTCATTGGGTGAATCAATCTGGAACTGAAATCGGAACGCTCGCTGACATTAACTCTATCTGAAAGTCTGATAAACGTCGGAAAAATGAATAAGTCAAAAAAAATTTTTTTTCAACTTTTTTCAATTTTACCCCCGTGGGATATATATTCTACCCACACACATTTGGAATTCTCCTGGGGTCCCCTCACACATATTATTCCCTCATTTAGTGGATATTTTCAGAAAAAAGTGAAATTTTCAAAAATCCAGAACATTGGCTGAAATTGACTAAATATCAAGGACTCATTGGGCGAATCGCTCTGGAACTGAAATCGGAACGCTCACTGACATTTGCCCTGTCTGAAAGTCTGATAGACGCCGGAAAATTGACTAAGTACAAAAAAAAATTTTTTTAAACTTTTTTCAATTTTACCCACGTGGGATATATATTCTACCCACACACATTTGGAACTCTCCTGGGGTACCCTCACACATATTATTCCCTCATTTAGTGGATATTATCACAAAAAAGTGAAATTTTCAAAAATCCAGAAAATTGGCTGAAAAAGAATAAATATCAAGGACTCATTGGGTGAATCGATCTGGAACTGAAATAGGAACGCTCACTGACATTTCCTCTATCTGAAAGTCTGATAAACGTTGAAAAAATGAATAAGTCTAAAAAAAAATGTTTTCAACTTTTTTCAATTTTACCCCCGGGGGATATATATTCTACCCACACACATTTGGAACTCTCCTGAGGTACCCTCACACATATTATTCCCTCATTTAGTGGATATTTTCACAAAAAAGTGAAATTTTCAAAAATCAAGAAAATTGGCTGAAAACGACTAAATATCAAGGACTCATTGGGCGAATCGATCTGGTACTGAAATCGGAACGCTCACTGACATTTCCTCTATCTGAAAGTCTGATAAACGTCGGAAAAATAAATAAGTCCAAAAAAAATTTTTTTCAACTTTTTTCAATTTTACCCCCGTGGGATATATATTCTACCCACACACATTTGGAATTCTCCTGGGGTCCCCTCACACATATTATTCCCTCATTTAGTGGATATTTTCACAAAAAAGTGAAATTTTCAAAAATCCAGAAAATTGGCTGAAAATGACTAAATATCAAGGACTCATTGGGCGAATCACTTTGGAACTGAAATCGGAACGCTCACTGACATTTTCCCTAACTGAAAGTCTGATAAACGGCGGAAAAATGAATAAGTCCAAAAAAAAAATTTTTCCAACTTTTTTCAATTTTACCCCCGTGGGATATATATTCTACCCACACACATTTGGAACTCTCCTGGGGTACCCTCACACATATTATTCCCTCATTTAGTGGATATTTTCACAAAAAAGTAAAATTTTCAAAAATCCAGAAACTTGGCTGAAATTGACTAAATATCAAGGACTCATTGGGCGAATCGCTCTGGAACTGAAATCGGAACGATCACTGACATTTGCCCTATCTGAAAGTCTGATAGACGCCGGAAAATTGACTAAGTACAAAAAAAAAATTTTTTAAACTTTTTTCAATTTTACCCCCGTGGGATATATATTCTACCCACACACATTTGGAACTCTCCTGGGGTCCCCTCACACATATTATTCCCTCATTTAGTGGATATTTTCACAAAAAAGTGAAATTTTCAAAAATCCAGAACATTGGCTGAAATTGACTAAATATCAAGGGCTCATTGGGCGAATCGATCTGGAACTGAAATCGGAATGCTCACTGACATTTCCTCTATCTGAAAGTCTGATAAATGTTGGAAAAATGACTAAGTCCAAAAAAAAATTTTTTTCACTTTTTTCAGTTTTACCCCCGTGTGATATATATTCTACACACACACATTTGAATCTCTCCTGGTGTACCCTCACACATATGATTCCCTCATTTAGTGGATATTTTCACAAAAAAGTGAAATTTTCAAAAATCAAGAAACTTGGCTGAAAACGACTAAATATCAAGGACTCATAGGGTGAATCGCTCTGGAACTGAAATCGGAACGATCACTGACATTTGCCCTATCTGAAAGTCTGATAGACGCAGGAAAATTGACTAAGTACAAAAAAAATTTTTTTTAAACTTTTTTCAATTTTACCCCTGTGTGATATATATTCTACCCACACACATTTGGATCTCTCCTGGGGTACCCTCACACATATTATTCCCTCATTTAGTGGATATTTTCACAAAAAAGTGAAATTTTCAAAAATCCAGAACATTGGCTGAAATTGACTAAATATCAAGGACTCATTGGGCGAATCGCTTTGGAACTGAAATCGGAACGCTCACTGTCATTTCCTCTATCTGAAAGTCTGATAAACGTCGGAAAAATGAATAAATCCAAAAAAAATTTTTTTCAACTTTTTTCAATTTTACCCCCTTGAGATATATATTCTACTCACACACATTTGGAACTCTCCTGGGGTACCCTCACACATATTATTCCCTCATTTAGTGGATATTTTCACAAAAAAGTGAAATTTTCAAAAATCCAGAAACTTGGCTGAAAACGACTAAATATCAAGGACTCATTGGGCGAATCGCTTTGGAACTGAAATCGGAACGCTCACTGACATTTCCCCTATCTGAAAGTCTGATAAACGGCGGAACAATGAATAAGTCCAAAAAAAAAATTTTTTCAACTTTTTTCAATTTTACCCCCGTGGGATATATATTCTACCCACACACATTTGGAACTCTCCTGGGGTACCCTCACACATATTATTCCCTCATTTAGTGGATATTATCACAAAAAAGTGAAATTTTCAAAAATCCAGAAAATTGGCTGAAAAAGACTAAATATCAAGGACTCATTGGGTGAATCGATCTGGAACTGAAATAGGAACGCTCACTGACATTTCCTCTATCTGAAAGTCTGATAAACGTTGAAAAAATGAATAAGTCTAAAAAAAAATGTTTTCAACTTTTTTCAATTTTACCCCCGGGGGATATATATTCTACCCACACACATTTGGAACTCTCCTGAGGTACCCTCACACATATTATTCCCTCATTTAGTGGATATTTTCACAAAAAAGTGAAATTTTCAAAAATCAAGAAAATTGGCTGAAAACGACTAAATATCAAGGACTCATTGGGCGAATCGATCTGGTACTGAAATCGGAACGCTCACTGACATTTCCTCTATCTGAAAGTCTGATAAACGTCGGAAAAATAAATAAGTCCAAAAAAAATTTTTTTCAACTTTTTTCAATTTTACCCCCGTGGGATATATATTCTACCCACACACATTTGGAATTCTCCTGGGGTCCCCTCACACATATTATTCCCTCATTTAGTGGATATTTTCACAAAAAAGTGAAATTTTCAAAAATCCAGAAAATTGGCTGAAAATGACTAAATATCAAGGACTCATTGGGCGAATCACTTTGGAACTGAAATCGGAACGCTCACTGACATTTTCCCTAACTGAAAGTCTGATAAACGGCGGAAAAATGAATAAGTCCAAAAAAAAAATTTTTCCAACTTTTTTCAATTTTACCCCCGTGGGATATATATTCTACCCACACACATTTGGAACTCTCCTGGGGTACCCTCACACATATTATTCCCTCATTTAGTGGATATTTTCACAAAAAAGTAAAATTTTCAAAAATCCAGAAACTTGGCTGAAATTGACTAAATATCAAGGACTCATTGGGCGAATCGCTCTGGAACTGAAATCGGAACGATCACTGACATTTGCCCTATCTGAAAGTCTGATAGACGCCGGAAAATTGACTAAGTACAAAAAAAAAATTTTTTAAACTTTTTTCAATTTTACCCCCGTGGGATATATATTCTACCCACACACATTTGGAACTCTCCTGGGGTCCCCTCACACATATTATTCCCTCATTTAGTGGATATTTTCACAAAAAAGTGAAATTTTCAAAAATCCAGAACATTGGCTGAAATTGACTAAATATCAAGGGCTCATTGGGCGAATCGATCTGGAACTGAAATCGGAATGCTCACTGACATTTCCTCTATCTGAAAGTCTGATAAATGTTGGAAAAATGACTAAGTCCAAAAAAAAATTTTTTTCACTTTTTTCAGTTTTACCCCCGTGTGATATATATTCTACACACACACATTTGAATCTCTCCTGGTGTACCCTCACACATATGATTCCCTCATTTAGTGGATATTTTCACAAAAAAGTGAAATTTTCAAAAATCAAGAAACTTGGCTGAAAACGACTAAATATCAAGGACTCATAGGGTGAATCGCTCTGGAACTGAAATCGGAACGATCACTGACATTTGCCCTATCTGAAAGTCTGATAGACGCAGGAAAATTGACTAAGTACAAAAAAAATTTTTTTTAAACTTTTTTCAATTTTACCCCTGTGTGATATATATTCTACCCACACACATTTGGATCTCTCCTGGGGTACCCTCACACATATTATTCCCTCATTTAGTGGATATTTTCACAAAAAAGTGAAATTTTCAAAAATCCAGAACATTGGCTGAAATTGACTAAATATCAAGGACTCATTGGGCGAATCGCTTTGGAACTGAAATCGGAACGCTCACTGTCATTTCCTCTATCTGAAAGTCTGATAAACGTCGGAAAAATGAATAAATCCAAAAAAAATTTTTTTCAACTTTTTTCAATTTTACCCCCTTGAGATATATATTCTACTCACACACATTTGGAACTCTCCTGGGGTACCCTCACACATATTATTCCCTCATTTAGTGGATATTTTCACAAAAAAGTGAAATTTTCAAAAATCCAGAAACTTGGCTGAAAACGACTAAATATCAAGGACTCATTGGGCGAATCGCTTTGGAACTGAAATCGGAACGCTCACTGACATTTCCCCTATCTGAAAGTCTGATAAACGGCGGAACAATGAATAAGTCCAAAAAAAAAATTTTTTCAACTTTTTTCAATTTTACCCCCGTGGGATATATATTCTACCCACACACATTTGGAACTCTCCTGGGGTACCCTCACACATATTATTCCCTCATTTAGTGGATATTATCACAAAAAAGTGAAATTTTCAAAAATCCAGAAAATTGGCTGAAAAAGACTAAATATCAAGGACTCATTGGGTGAATCGATCTGGAACTGAAATAGGAACGCTCACTGACATTTCCTCTATCTGAAAGTCTGATAAACGTTGGAAAAATGACTAAGTCCAAAAAAAATTTTTTTTCAACCTTTTTCTATTTTACCCCCGTGTGATATATATTCTACCCACACACATTTGAATCTCTCCTGGGGTACCCTCACACATATTATTCCCTCATTTAGTGGATATTTTCACAAAAAAGTGACATTTTCAAAAATCAAGAAAATTGGCTGAAAACGACTAAATATCAAGGATTCGTTGGGCGAATCGATCTGGAAGTGAAATCGGGATGCTCACTGACATTTCCTCCATCTGAAAGTCTGATAAACGTCGGAAAAATGAATAAGTCCAAAAAAAATTTTTTTCACTTTTTTCAATTTTACCCCCGTGGGATATATATTCTACCCACACACATTTGGAACTCTCCTGGGGTACCCTCACACATATTATTCCCTCATTTAGTGGATATTATCACAAAAAAGTGAAATTTTCAAAAATCCAGAAAATTTGCTGAAAAAGACTAAATATCAAGGACTCATTGGGTGAATCGATCTGGAACTGAAATTGGAAAGCTCACTGACATTTCCTCTATCTGAAAGTCTGATAAACGCCGGAAAAATGACTAAGTCCAAAAAAAGAAATTTTTCAATTTTTTTCAATTTTACTCCCGTGGGATATATATTCTACCCACACACATTTGGAACTCTCCTGGGGTACCCTCACACATATTATTCCCTCATTTAGTGGATATTTTCACAAAAAAGTGAAATTTTCAAAAATCAAGAAACTTGGCTGAAAACGACTAAATATCAAGGACTCATTGGGCGAATCGCTCTGGAACTGAAATCGGAACGATCACTGACATTTGCCCTATCTGAAAGTCTGATAGGCGCCGGAAAATTGACTAAGTACAAAAAAAAATTTTTTAAACTTTTTTCAATTTTACCCCCGTGGGATATATATTCTACCCACACACATTTGGAACTCTCCTGGGGTCCCCTCACACATATTATTCCCTCATTTAGTGGATATTTTCACAAAAAAGTGAAATTTTCAAAAATCCAGAACATTGGCTGAAATTGACTAAATATCAAGGACTCATTGGGCGAATCGCTTTGGAACTGAAATCGGAACGCTCACTGACATTTCCTCTATCTGAAAGTCAGATAAACGTCAGAAAAATGAATAAGTCCAAAAAAAAAATTTTTTTCAACTTTTTTCAATTTTACCCCCATGGGATATATATTCTACCCACACACATCTGGAACTCTCCTGGGGTACCCTCACACATATTATTCCCTCATTCAGTGGATATTATCACAAAAAAGTGAAATTTTCAAAAATCCAGAAAATTGGCTGAAAAAGACTAAATATCAAGGACTCATTGGGTGAATCGATCTGGAACTGAAATCAGAACGCTCACTGACATTTCCTCTATCTGAAAGTCTGATAAACGTTGGAAAAATGAATAAGTCTAAAAAAAAATGTTTTCAACTTTTTTCAATTTTACCCCCGTGGGATATATATTCTACCCACACACATTTGGAACTCTCTGGAGGTACCCTCACACATATTATTCCCTCATTTAGTGGATATTTTCACAAAAAAGTGAAATTTTCAAAAATCAAGAAAATTGGCTGAAAACGACTAAATATCAAGGACTCATTGGGCGAATCGATCTGGTACTGAAATCGGAACGCTCACTGACATTTCCTCTATCTGAAAGTCTGATAAACGTCGGAAAAATAAATAAGTCCAAAAAAAATTTTTTTCAACTTTTTTCAATTTTACCCCCGTGGGATATATATTCTACCCACACACATTTGGAATTCTCCTGGGGTCCCCTCACACATATTATTCCCTCATTTAGTGGATATTTTCACAAAAAAGTGAAATTTTCAAAAATCCAGAACATTGGCTGAAATTGACTAAATATCAAGGACTCATTGGGCGAATCGCTCTGGAACTGAAATCGGAACGCTCACTGACATTTGCCCTGTCTGAAAGTCTGATAGACGCCGGAAAATTGACTAAGTACAAAAAAAAATTTTTTAAACTTTTTTCAATTTTACCCCCGTGGGATATATATTCTACCCACACGCATTTGGAAGTCTCCTGGTGTCCTCTCACACATATTGTTCCCTCATTTAGTGGATATTTTCACAAAAAAGTGAAATTTTCAAAAATCAAGAAAATTGGCTGAAAACGACTAAATATCAAGGACTCATTGGGCGAATCGATCTGGAACTGAAATCGGAACGCTCACTGACATTTCCTCTATCTGAAAGTCTGATAAACGTTGAAAAAATGAATAAGTCTAAAAAAAAATGTTTTCAACTTTTTTCAATTTTACCCCCGTGGGATATATATTCTACCCACACACATTTGGAACTCTCCTGAGGTACCCTCACACATATTATTCCCTCATTTAGTGGATATTTTCACAAAAAAGTGAAATTTTCAAAAATCAAGAAAATTGGCTGAAAACGACTAAATATCAAGGACTCATTGGGCGAATCGATCTGGTACTGAAATCGGAACGCTCACTGACATTTGCCCTATCTGAAAGTCTGATAGACGCCAGAAAATTGACTAAGTACAAAAAAAAATTTTTTTAAACTTTTTTCAATTTTACCCCCGTGTGATATATATTCTACTCACACACATTTGGATCTCTCCTGGGGTTCCCTCACACGTATTATTCCGTCATTTAGTAGATATTTTCACAAAAAAGTAAAATTTTCAAAAATCCAGAACATTGGCTGAAAACGACTAAATATCAAGGACTCATTGGGTGAATCAATCTGGAACTGAAATCGGAACGCTCGCTGACATTAACTCTATCTGAAAGTCTGATAAACGTCGGAAAAATGAATAAGTCAAAAAAAATTTTTTTTCAACTTTTTTCAATTTTACCCCCGTGGGATATATATTCTACCCACACACATTTGGAATTCTCCTGGGGTCCCCTCACACATATTATTCCCTCATTTAGTGGATATTTTCAGAAAAAAGTGAAATTTTCAAAAATCCAGAAAATTGGCTGAAAAAGAATAAATATCAAGGACTCATTGGGTGAATCGATCTGGAACTGAAATAGGAACGCTCACTGACATTTCCTCTATCTGAAAGTCTGATAAACGTTGAAAAAATGAATAAGTCTAAAAAAAAATGTTTTCAACTTTTTTCAATTTTACCCCCGGGGGATATATATTCTACCCACACACATTTGGAACTCTCCTGAGGTACCCTCACACATATTATTCCCTCATTTAGTGGATATTTTCACAAAAAAGTGAAATTTTCAAAAATCAAGAAAATTGGCTGAAAACGACTAAATATCAAGGACTCATTGGGCGAATCGATCTGGTACTGAAATCGGAACGCTCACTGACATTTCCTCTATCTGAAAGTCTGATAAACGTCGGAAAAATAAATAAGTCCAAAAAAAATTTTTTTCAACTTTTTTCAATTTTACCCCCGTGGGATATATATTCTACCCACACACATTTGGAATTCTCCTGGGGTCCCCTCACACATATTATTCCCTCATTTAGTGGATATTTTCACAAAAAAGTGAAATTTTCAAAAATCCAGAAAATTGGCTGAAAATGACTAAATATCAAGGACTCATTGGGCGAATCACTTTGGAACTGAAATCGGAACGCTCACTGACATTTTCCCTAACTGAAAGTCTGATAAACGGCGGAAAAATGAATAAGTCCAAAAAAAAAATTTTTCCAACTTTTTTCAATTTTACCCCCGTGGGATATATATTCTACCCACACACATTTGGAACTCTCCTGGGGTACCCTCACACATATTATTCCCTCATTTAGTGGATATTTTCACAAAAAAGTAAAATTTTCAAAAATCCAGAAACTTGGCTGAAATTGACTAAATATCAAGGACTCATTGGGCGAATCGCTCTGGAACTGAAATCGGAACGATCACTGACATTTGCCCTATCTGAAAGTCTGATAGACGCCGGAAAATTGACTAAGTACAAAAAAAAAATTTTTTAAACTTTTTTCAATTTTACCCCCGTGGGATATATATTCTACCCACACACATTTGGAACTCTCCTGGGGTCCCCTCACACATATTATTCCCTCATTTAGTGGATATTTTCACAAAAAAGTGAAATTTTCAAAAATCCAGAACATTGGCTGAAATTGACTAAATATCAAGGGCTCATTGGGCGAATCGATCTGGAACTGAAATCGGAATGCTCACTGACATTTCCTCTATCTGAAAGTCTGATAAATGTTGGAAAAATGACTAAGTCCAAAAAAAAATTTTTTTCACTTTTTTCAGTTTTACCCCCGTGTGATATATATTCTACACACACACATTTGAATCTCTCCTGGTGTACCCTCACACATATGATTCCCTCATTTAGTGGATATTTTCACAAAAAAGTGAAATTTTCAAAAATCAAGAAACTTGGCTGAAAACGACTAAATATCAAGGACTCATAGGGTGAATCGGTCTGGAACTGAAATCGGAACGATCACTGACATTTGCCCTATCTGAAAGTCTGATAGACGCAGGAAAATTGACTAAGTACAAAAAAAATTTTTTTTAAACTTTTTTCAATTTTACCCCTGTGTGATATATATTCTACCCACACACATTTGGATCTCTCCTGGGGTACCCTCACACATATTATTCCCTCATTTAGTGGATATTTTCACAAAAAAGTGAAATTTTCAAAAATCCAGAACATTGGCTGAAATTGACTAAATATCAAGGACTCATTGGGCGAATCGCTTTGGAACTGAAATCGGAACGCTCACTGTCATTTCCTCTATCTGAAAGTCTGATAAACGTCGGAAAAATGAATAAATCCAAAAAAAATTTTTTTCAACTTTTTTCAATTTTACCCCCTTGAGATATATATTCTACTCACACACATTTGGAACTCTCCTGGGGTACCCTCACACATATTATTCCCTCATTTAGTGGATATTTTCACAAAAAAGTGAAATTTTCAAAAATCCAGAAACTTGGCTGAAAACGACTAAATATCAAGGACTCATTGGGCGAATCGCTCTGGAACTGAAATCGGAACGATCACTGACATTTGCCCTATCTGAAAGTCTGATAGACGCCGGAAAATTGACTAAGTCCAAAAAAAATTTTTTTTCAACTTTTTTCAATTTTACCCCCGTGTGATATATATTCTACCCACACACATTTGGATCTCTCCTGGGGTACCCTCACACATATTATTCCCTCATTTAGTGGATATTTTCACAAAAAAGTGAAATTTTCAAAAATCAAGAAAATTGGCTGAAAACGACTAAATATCAAGGACTCATTGGGCGAATCGCTCTGGAACTGAAAGGGGAATGCTCACTGACATTTCCTCTATCTGAAAGTCTGATAAACGTCGGAAAAATGAATAAGTCCAAAAAAAAATTTTTTCAACTTTTTTCAATTTTACCCCCGTGGGATATATATTCTACCCACACACATTTGGAACTCTCCTGGGGTACCCTCACACATGTTATTCCCTCATTTAGTGGATATTTTCACAAAAAAGTGAAATTTTCAAAAATCCAGAAACTTGGCTGAAAACGACTAAATATCAAGGACTCATTGGGCGAATCGCTTTGGAACTGAAATCGGAACGCTCACTGACATTTCCCCTATCTGAAAGTCTGATAAACGGCGGAACAATGAATAAGTCCAAAAAAAAAATTTTTTCAACTTTTTTCAATTTTACCCCCGTGGGATATATATTCTACCCACACACATTTGGAACTCTCCTGGGGTACCCTCACACATATTATTCCCTCATTTAGTGGATATTATCACAAAAAAGTGAAATTTTCAAAAATCCAGAAAATTGGCTGAAAAAGACTAAATATCAAGGACTCATTGGGTGAATCGATCTGGAACTGAAATAGGAACGCTCACTGACATTTCCTCTATCTGAAAGTCTGATAAACGTTGGAAAAATGACTAAGTCCAAAAAAAATTTTTTTTCAACCTTTTTCTATTTTACCCCCGTGTGATATATATTCTACCCACACACATTTGAATCTCTCCTGGGGTACCCTCACACATATTATTCCCTCATTTAGTGGATATTTTCACAAAAAAGTGACATTTTCAAAAATCAAGAAAATTGGCTGAAAACGACTAAATATCAAGGATTCGTTGGGCGAATCGATCTGGAAGTGAAATCGGGATGCTCACTGACATTTCCTCCATCTGAAAGTCTGATAAACGTCGGAAAAATGAATAAGTCCAAAAAAAATTTTTTTCACTTTTTTCAATTTTACCCCCGTGGGATATATATTCTACCCACACACATTTGGAACTCTCCTGGGGTACCCTCACACATATTATTCCCTCATTTAGTGGATATTATCACAAAAAAGTGAAATTTTCAAAAATCCAGAAAATTTGCTGAAAAAGACTAAATATCAAGGACTCATTGGGTGAATCGATCTGGAACTGAAATTGGAAAGCTCACTGACATTTCCTCTATCTGAAAGTCTGATAAACGCCGGAAAAATGACTAAGTCCAAAAAAAGAAATTTTTCAATTTTTTTCAATTTTACTCCCGTGGGATATATATTCTACCCACACACATTTGGAACTCTCCTGGGGTACCCTCACACATATTATTCCCTCATTTAGTGGATATTTTCACAAAAAAGTGAAATTTTCACAAATCAAGAAACTTGGCTGAAAACGACTAAATATCAAGGACTCATTGGGCGAATCGCTCTGGAACTGAAATCGGAACGATCACTGACATTTGCCCTATCTGAAAGTCTGATAGGCGCCGGAAAATTGACTAAGTACAAAAAAAAATTTTTTAAACTTTTTTCAATTTTACCCCCGTGGGATATATATTCTACCCACACACATTTGGAACTCTCCTGGGGTCCCCTCACACATATTATTCCCTCATTTAGTGGATATTTTCACAAAAAAGTGAAATTTTCAAAAATCCAGAACATTGGCTGAAATTGACTAAATATCAAGGACTCATTGGGCGAATCGCTTTGGAACTGAAATCGGAACGCTCACTGACATTTCCTCTATCTGAAAGTCAGATAAACGTCAGAAAAATGAATAAGTCCAAAAAAAAAATTTTTTTCAACTTTTTTCAATTTTACCCCCATGGGATATATATTCTACCCACACACATCTGGAACTCTCCTGGGGTACCCTCACACATATTATTCCCTCATTCAGTGGATATTATCACAAAAAAGTGAAATTTTCAAAAATCCAGAAAATTGGCTGAAAAAGACTAAATATCAAGGACTCATTGGGTGAATCGATCTGGAACTGAAATCAGAACGCTCACTGACATTTCCTCTATCTGAAAGTCTGATAAACGTTGGAAAAATGACTAAGTCCAAAAAAAATTTTTTTTCAACCTTTTTCTATTTTACCCCCGTGTGATATATATTCTACCCACACACATTTGAATCTCTCCTGGGGTACCCTCACACATATTATTCCCTCATTTAGTGGATATTTTCACAAAAAAGTGAAATTTTCAAAAATCAAGAAAATTGGCTGAAAACGACTAAATATCAAGGACTCGTTGGGCGAATCGATCTGGAAGTGAAATCGGGATGCTCACTGACATTTCCTCCATCTGAAAGTCTGATAAACGTCGGAAAAATGAATAAGTCCCAAAAAAATTTTTTTTCAACCTTTTTCTATTTTACCCCCGTGTGATATATATTCTACCCACACACATTTGAATCTCTCCTGGGGTACCCTCACACATATTATTCCCTCATTTAGTGGATATTTTCACAAAAAAGTGAAATTTTCAAAAATCCAGAAACTTGGCTGAAAACGACTAAATATCAAGGACTCATTGGGCGAATCGCTCTGGAACTGAAATCGGAACGATCACCTACATTTGCCCTATCTGAAAGTCTGATAGACGCCGGAAAATTTACTAAGTACAAAAAAAAAATTTTTTAACTTTTTTCAATTTTACCCCCGTGGGATATATATTCTACCCACACACATTTGGAACTCTCCTGGGGTCCCCTCACACATATTATTCCCTCATTTAGTGGATATTTTCACAAAAAAGTGAAATTTTCAAAAATCAAGAAAATTGGCTGAAAACGACTAAATATCAAGGACTCATTGGGCGAATCGATCTGGTACTGAAATCGGAACGCTCACTGACATTTCCTCTATCTGAAAGTCTGATAAACGTCGGAAAAATAAATAAGTCCAAAAAAAATTTTTTTCAACTTTTTTCAATTTTACCCCCGTGGGATATATATTCTACCCACACACATTTGGAATTCTCCTGGGGTCCCCTCACACATATTATTCCCTCATTTAGTGGATATTTTCACAAAAAAGTGAAATTTTCAAAAATCCAGAAAATTGGCTGAAAATGACTAAATATCAAGGACTCATTGGGCGAATCACTTTGGAACTGAAATCGGAACGCTCACTGACATTTTCCCTAACTGAAAGTCTGATAAACGGCGGAAAAATGAATAAGTCCAAAAAAAAAATTTTTCCAACTTTTTTCAATTTTACCCCCGTGGGATATATATTCTACCCACACACATTTGGAACTCTCCTGGGGTACCCTCACACATATTATTCCCTCATTTAGTGGATATTTTCACAAAAAAGTAAAATTTTCAAAAATCCAGAAACTTGGCTGAAATTGACTAAATATCAAGGACTCATTGGGCGAATCGCTCTGGAACTGAAATCGGAACGATCACTGACATTTGCCCTATCTGAAAGTCTGATAGACGCCGGAAAATTGACTAAGTACAAAAAAAAAATTTTTTAAACTTTTTTCAATTTTACCCCCGTGGGATATATATTCTACCCACACACATTTGGAACTCTCCTGGGGTCCCCTCACACATATTATTCCCTCATTTAGTGGATATTTTCACAAAAAAGTGAAATTTTCAAAAATCCAGAACATTGGCTGAAATTGACTAAATATCAAGGGCTCATTGGGCGAATCGATCTGGAACTGAAATCGGAATGCTCACTGACATTTCCTCTATCTGAAAGTCTGATAAATGTTGGAAAAATGACTAAGTCCAAAAAAAAATTTTTTTCACTTTTTTCAGTTTTACCCCCGTGTGATATATATTCTACACACACACATTTGAATCTCTCCTGGTGTACCCTCACACATATGATTCCCTCATTTAGTGGATATTTTCACAAAAAAGTGAAATTTTCAAAAATCAAGAAACTTGGCTGAAAACGACTAAATATCAAGGACTCATAGGGTGAATCGCTCTGGAACTGAAATCGGAACGATCACTGACATTTGCCCTATCTGAAAGTCTGATAGACGCAGGAAAATTGACTAAGTACAAAAAAAATTTTTTTTAAACTTTTTTCAATTTTACCCCTGTGTGATATATATTCTACCCACACACATTTGGATCTCTCCTGGGGTACCCTCACACATATTATTCCCTCATTTAGTGGATATTTTCACAAAAAAGTGAAATTTTCAAAAATCCAGAACATTGGCTGAAATTGACTAAATATCAAGGACTCATTGGGCGAATCGCTTTGGAACTGAAATCGGAACGCTCACTGTCATTTCCTCTATCTGAAAGTCTGATAAACGTCGGAAAAATGAATAAATCCAAAAAAAATTTTTTTCAACTTTTTTCAATTTTACCCCCTTGAGATATATATTCTACTCACACACATTTGGAACTCTCCTGGGGTACCCTCACACATATTATTCCCTCATTTAGTGGATATTTTCACAAAAAAGTGAAATTTTCAAAAATCCAGAAACTTGGCTGAAAACGACTAAATATCAAGGACTCATTGGGCGAATCGCTCTGGAACTGAAATCGGAACGATCACTGACATTTGCCCTATCTGAAAGTCTGATAGACGCCGGAAAATTGACTAAGTCCAAAAAAAATTTTTTTTCAACTTTTTTCAATTTTACCCCCGTGTGATATATATTCTACCCACACACATTTGGATCTCTCCTGGGGTACCCTCACACATATTATTCCCTCATTTAGTGGATATTTTCACAAAAAAGTGAAATTTTCAAAAATCAAGAAAATTGGCTGAAAACGACTAAATATCAAGGACTCATTGGGCGAATCGCTCTGGAACTGAAAGGGGAATGCTCACTGACATTTCCTCTATCTGAAAGTCTGATAAACGTCGGAAAAATGAATAAGTCCAAAAAAAAATTTTTTCAACTTTTTTCAATTTTACCCCCGTGGGATATATATTCTACCCACACACATTTGGAACTCTCCTGGGGTACCCTCACACATGTTATTCCCTCATTTAGTGGATATTTTCACAAAAAAGTGAAATTTTCAAAAATCCAGAAACTTGGCTGAAAACGACTAAATATCAAGGACTCATTGGGCGAATCGCTTTGGAACTGAAATCGGAACGCTCACTGACATTTCCCCTATCTGAAAGTCTGATAAACGGCGGAACAATGAATAAGTCCAAAAAAAAAATTTTTTCAACTTTTTTCAATTTTACCCCCGTGGGATATATATTCTACCCACACACATTTGGAACTCTCCTGGGGTACCCTCACACATATTATTCCCTCATTTAGTGGATATTATCACAAAAAAGTGAAATTTTCAAAAATCCAGAAAATTGGCTGAAAAAGACTAAATATCAAGGACTCATTGGGTGAATCGATCTGGAACTGAAATAGGAACGCTCACTGACATTTCCTCTATCTGAAAGTCTGATAAACGTTGGAAAAATGACTAAGTCCAAAAAAAATTTTTTTTCAACCTTTTTCTATTTTACCCCCGTGTGATATATATTCTACCCACACACATTTGAATCTCTCCTGGGGTACCCTCACACATATTATTCCCTCATTTAGTGGATATTTTCACAAAAAAGTGACATTTTCAAAAATCAAGAAAATTGGCTGAAAACGACTAAATATCAAGGATTCGTTGGGCGAATCGATCTGGAAGTGAAATCGGGATGCTCACTGACATTTCCTCCATCTGAAAGTCTGATAAACGTCGGAAAAATGAATAAGTCCAAAAAAAATTTTTTTCACTTTTTTCAATTTTACCCCCGTGGGATATATATTCTACCCACACACATTTGGAACTCTCCTGGGGTACCCTCACACATATTATTCCCTCATTTAGTGGATATTATCACAAAAAAGTGAAATTTTCAAAAATCCAGAAAATTTGCTGAAAAAGACTAAATATCAAGGACTCATTGGGTGAATCGATCTGGAACTGAAATTGGAAAGCTCACTGACATTTCCTCTATCTGAAAGTCTGATAAACGCCGGAAAAATGACTAAGTCCAAAAAAAGAAATTTTTCAATTTTTTTCAATTTTACTCCCGTGGGATATATATTCTACCCACACACATTTGGAACTCTCCTGGGGTACCCTCACACATATTATTCCCTCATTTAGTGGATATTTTCACAAAAAAGTGAAATTTTCACAAATCAAGAAACTTGGCTGAAAACGACTAAATATCAAGGACTCATTGGGCGAATCGCTCTGGAACTGAAATCGGAACGATCACTGACATTTGCCCTATCTGAAAGTCTGATAGGCGCCGGAAAATTGACTAAGTACAAAAAAAAATTTTTTAAACTTTTTTCAATTTTACCCCCGTGGGATATATATTCTACCCACACACATTTGGAACTCTCCTGGGGTCCCCTCACACATATTATTCCCTCATTTAGTGGATATTTTCACAAAAAAGTGAAATTTTCAAAAATCCAGAACATTGGCTGAAATTGACTAAATATCAAGGACTCATTGGGCGAATCGCTTTGGAACTGAAATCGGAACGCTCACTGACATTTCCTCTATCTGAAAGTCAGATAAACGTCAGAAAAATGAATAAGTCCAAAAAAAAAATTTTTTTCAACTTTTTTCAATTTTACCCCCATGGGATATATATTCTACCCACACACATCTGGAACTCTCCTGGGGTACCCTCACACATATTATTCCCTCATTCAGTGGATATTATCACAAAAAAGTGAAATTTTCAAAAATCCAGAAAATTGGCTGAAAAAGACTAAATATCAAGGACTCATTGGGTGAATCGATCTGGAACTGAAATCAGAACGCTCACTGACATTTCCTCTATCTGAAAGTCTGATAAACGTTGGAAAAATGACTAAGTCCAAAAAAAATTTTTTTTCAACCTTTTTCTATTTTACCCCCGTGTGATATATATTCTACCCACACACATTTGAATCTCTCCTGGGGTACCCTCACACATATTATTCCCTCATTTAGTGGATATTTTCACAAAAAAGTGAAATTTTCAAAAATCAAGAAAATTGGCTGAAAACGACTAAATATCAAGGACTCGTTGGGCGAATCGATCTGGAAGTGAAATCGGGATGCTCACTGACATTTCCTCCATCTGAAAGTCTGATAAACGTCGGAAAAATGAATAAGTCCCAAAAAAATTTTTTTTCAACCTTTTTCTATTTTACCCCCGTGTGATATATATTCTACCCACACACATTTGAATCTCTCCTGGGGTACCCTCACACATATTATTCCCTCATTTAGTGGATATTTTCACAAAAAAGTGAAATTTTCAAAAATCCAGAAACTTGGCTGAAAACGACTAAATATCAAGGACTCATTGGGCGAATCGCTCTGGAACTGAAATCGGAACGATCACCTACATTTGCCCTATCTGAAAGTCTGATAGACGCCGGAAAATTTACTAAGTACAAAAAAAAAATTTTTTAACTTTTTTCAATTTTACCCCCGTGGGATATATATTCTACCCACACACATTTGGAACTCTCCTGGGGTCCCCTCACACATATTATTCCCTCATTTAGTGGATATTTTCACAAAAAAGTGAAATTTTCAAAAATACAGAACATTGGCTGAAATTGACTAAACATCAAGGACTCATTGGGTGAATCGATCTGGAACTGAAATCGGAACGATCACTGACATTTGCCCTATCTGAAAGTCTGGTAGACGCCGGAAAATTGACTAAGTACAAAAAAAAATTTTTTTAAACTTTTTTCAATTTTACCCCCGTGGGATATATATTCTACCCACACACATTTGGATCTCTCCTGGCGTACCCTCACACATATTGGTCCCTCATTTAGTGGATATTTTCACAAAAAAGTGAAATTTTCAAAAATCCAGAAAATTGGCTGAAAACGACTAAATATCAAGGACTCATTGGGTGAATCGATCTGGAACTGAAATCGGAACGCTCACTGACATTTCCTCTAACTGAAAGTCTGATAAACGTTGGAAAAATGACAGTCCAAAAAAAATTTTTTTTCAACCTTTTTCTATTTTACCCCCGTGTGATATATATTCTACCCACACACATTTGAATCTCTCCTGGGGTACCCTCACACATATTATTCCCTCATTTAGTGGATATTTTCACAAAAAAGTGAAATTTTCAAAAATACAGAACATTGGCTGAAATTGACTAAACATCAAGGACTCATTGGGCGAATCGCTCTGGAACTGAAATCGGAACGATCACTGACATTTGCCCTATCTGAAAGTCTGATAGGCGCCGGAAAATTGACTAAGTACAAAAAAAAATTTTTTAAACTTTTTTCAATTTTACCCCCGTGGGATATATATTCTACCCACACACATTTGGAACTCTCCTGGGGTCCCCTCACACATATTATTCCCTCATTTAGTGGATATTTTCACAAAAAAGTGAAATTTTCAAAAATCCAGAACATTGGCTGAAATTGATTAAATATCAAGGACTCATTGGGCGAATCGCTTTGGAACTGAAATCGGAACGCTCACTGACATTTCCTCTATCTGAAAGTCTGATAAACGTCAGAAAAATGAATAAGTCCAAAAAAAATTTTTTTTCAACCTTTTTCTATTTTACCCCCGTGTGATATATATTCTACCCACACACATTTGAATCTCTTCTGGGGTACCCTCACACATATTATTCCCTCAATTAGTGGATATTTTCACAAAAAAGTGAAATTTTCAAAAATCAAGAAAATTGGCTGAAAACGACTAAATATCAAGGACTCGTTGGGCGAATCGATCTGGAAGTGAAATCGGGATGCTCACTGACATTTCCTCCATCTGAAAGTCTGATAAACGTCGGAAAAATGAATAAGTCCAAAAAAAAATTTTTTAAACTTTTTTCAATTTTACCCCCGTGGGATATATATTCTACCCACACACATTTGGAACTCTCCTGGGGTACCCTCACACATATTATTCCCTCATTTAGTGGATATTTTCACAAAAAAGTGAAATTTTCAAAAATCCAGAAAATTGGCTGAAAAAGACTAAACATCAAGGACACATTGGGTGAATCGATCTGGAACTGAAATCGGAACGATCACTGACATTTGCCCTATCTGAAAGTCTGGTAGACGCCGGAAAATTGACTAAGTCCAAAAAAAAATTGTTTTAAACTTTTTTCAATTTTACCCCCGTGGGATATATATTCTACCCACACACATTTGGAACTCTCCTGGGGTACCCTCACACATATTATTCCGTCATTTAGTGGATATTTTCACAAAAAAGTGAAATTTTCAAAAATCCAGAAACTTGGCTGAAAACGACTAAATATCAAGGACTCATTGAGCGAATCGCTCTGGATCTGAAATCGGAACGATCACTGACATTTGCCCTATCTGAAAGTCTGATAGACGCCGGAAAATTGACTAGGTACAAAAAAAATTTTTTTGAAACTTTTTGCAATTTTACCCCCGTGGGATATATATTCTAACCACACACATTTGGAACTCTCCTGGGGTACCCTCACACATATTATTCCCTCATTTAGTGGATATTTTCACAAAAAAGTGAAATTTTCAAAAATCAAGAAAATTGGCTGAAAACGACTATATATCAAGGACTCATTGGGCGAGTCGATCTGGAACTGAAATCGGAACGCTCACTGACATTTCCTCTATCTGAAAGTCTGATAAACGTCGGAAAAATGAATAAGTCCAAAAAAAAATTTTTTCAACTTTTTTCAATTTTACCCCCGTGGGATATATATTCTACCCACACACATTTGGAACTCTCCTGGGGTACCCTCACACATATTATTCCCTCATTTAGTGGATATTTTCATAAAAAAGTGAAATTTTCAAAAATCCAGAAACTTGGCTGAAAATGACTAAATATCAAGGACTCATTGGGCGAATCGCTCTGGAACTGAAATCAGAACGATCACTGACATTTGCCCTATCTGAAAGTCTGATAGACGCCGGAAAATTGACTAAGTCCAAAAAAAATTTTTTTTAAACTTTTTTCAATTTTACCCCCGTGTGATATATATTCTACCCACACACATTTGGATCTCTCCTGGGGTACCCTCACACATATTATTCCCTCATTTAGTGGATATTATCACAAAAAAGTGAAATTTTCAAAAATCCAGAAACTTGGCTGAAAACGACTAAATATCAAGGACTCATTGGGCGAATCGCTTTGGAACTGAAATCGGAACGCTCACTGACATTTCCCCTATCTGAAAGTCTGATAAACGGCGGAAAAATGAATAAGTCCAAAAAAAAAATTTTCTCAACTTTTTTCAATTTTACCCCCGTGGGATATATATTCTACCCTCACACATTTGGAACTCTCCTGGGGTACCCTCACACATATTATTCCCTCATTTAGTGGATATTATCACAAAAAAGTGAAATTTTCAAAAATCCAGAAAATTGGCTGAAAAAGACTAAACATCAAGGACTCAATGGGTAAATCGATCTGGAACTGAAATCGGAACGATCACTGACATTTGCCCTATCTGAAAGTCTGGTAGACGCCGGAAAATTGACTAAGTACAAAAAAAAATTTTTTTCAACCTTTTTCTATTTTACCCCCGTGTGATATATATTCTACCCACACACATTTGAATCTCTCCTGGGGTACCCTCACACATATTATTCCCTCATTTAATGGATATTTTCACAAAAAAGTGAAATTTTCAAAAATCAAGAAAATTGGCTGAAAACGACTAAATATCAAGGACTCGTTGGGCGAATCGATCTGGAAGTGAAATCGGGATGCTCACTGACATTTCCTCCATCTGAAAGTCTGATAAACGTCGGAAAAATGAATAAGTCCAAAAAAAAATGTTTTAAACTTTTTTCAATTTTACCCCCGTGGGATATATATTCTACCCACACACATTTGGAACTCTCCTGGGGTACCCTCACACATATTATTCCCTCATTTAGTGGATATTTTCACAAAAAAGTGAAATTTTCAAAAATCAAGAAACTTGGCTAAAAACGACTAAATATCAAGGACTCATTGGGCGAATCGCTCTGGAACTGAAATCGGAACGATCACTGACATTTGCCCTATCTGAAAGTCTGATAAACGTCGGAAAAATGAATAAGTCCCAAAAAAATTTTTTTCAACTTTTTTCAATTTTACCCCCGTGGGATATATATTCTACCCACACACATTTGGATCTCTCCTGCGGTACCCTCATACATATTATTCCCTCATTTAGTGGATATTTTCACAAAAAAGTGAAATTTTCAAAAATCAAGAAAATTGGCTGAAAACGACTAAATATCAAGGACTCGTTGGGCGAATCGATCTGGAAGTGAAATCGGGATGCTCACTGACATTTCCTCCATCTGAAAGTCTGATAAACGTCGGAAAAATGAATAAGTCCAAAAAAAAATTTTTTCAATTTTACCCCCGTGGGATATATATTTTACCCACACACATTTGGAACTCTCCTGGGGTACCCTCACACATATTATTCCCTCATTTAGTGGATATTTTCACAAAAAAGTGAAATTTTCAAAAATCCAGAAAATTGGCTGAAAATGACTAACTATCAAGGACTCATTGGGTGAATTGATCTGGAACTGAAATTGGAACGCTCACTGACATTTTCCCTATGTGAAAGTCTGATAAACGTTGGAAAAATGACTAAGTCCAAAAAAAAAATTTTTTAAACTTTTTTCAATTTTACCCCCGTGGGATATATATTTTACCCACACACATTTGGAATTCTCCTGGGGTACCCTCACACATATTATTCCCTCATTTAGTGGATATTTTCACAAAAAAGTGAAATTTTCAAAAATCCAGAAAATTGGCTGAAAATGACTAAATATCAAGGACTCATTGGGTGAATTGATCTGGAACTGAAATCGGAACGCTCACTGACATTTCCTCTATCTGAAAGTCTGATAAACGTTAGAAAAATGACTAAGTCCAAAAAAAATTTATTTAAAACTTTTTTCAATTTTACCCCCGTGGGATATATATTCTACCTACACACATTTGGAACTCTCCTGGGGTACCCTCACACATATTATTCCCTCATTTAATGGATATTTTCACAAAAAAGTGAAATTTTCAAAAATCCAGAACATTGGCTGAAATTGACTAAATATCAAGGACTCATTCGGCGAATCGCTCTGGAACTGAAATTGGAACGCTCACTGACATTTGCCCTATCTGAAAGTCTGATAAACGCCGGAAAAATGACTAAGTCCAAAAAAAATTTTTTTTCAACTTTTTCAATTTTACCCCCGTGTGATATATATTCTACCCACACACATTTGGATCTCTCCTGGGGTACCCTCACACATATTATTCCCTCATTTAGTGGATATTTTCACAAAAAAGTGAAATTTTCAAAAATCAAGTAAATTGGCTGAAAACGACTAAATATCAAGGACTCATTGGGCGAATCGATCTGGAACTGAAATCGGAACGCTCACTGACATTTCCTCTATCTGAAAGTCAGATAAACGCCGGAAAAATGACTAAGTCCAAAAAAAAAAATTTTTCAATTTTTTTCAATTTTACCCCCGTGGGATATATATGTTCTACCCACATACATTTGGAACTCTCCTGGGGTACCCTCACACATATTATTCCCTCATTTAGTGGATATTTTCACAAAAAAAGTGAAATTTTCAAAAATCCAGAAAATTGGCTGAAAAAGACTAAATATCAAGGACTGATTGTGCGAATCGCTCTTTAACTGAAATCGGAACGCTCACTGTCATTTCCCCTATCTGAAAGTCTGATAAACGTCGGAAAAATGAATAAGTCCAAAAAAAATTTTTTTCAACTTTTTCAATTTTACCCCCGTGGGATATATATTCTACCCACACACATTTGGAACTCTCCTGGGGTACTCTCACACATATTATTCCCTCATTTAGTGGATATTTTCACAAAAAAGTGAAATTTTCAAAAATCCAGAAAATTGGCTGAAATTGACTAAATATCAAGGACTCATTGGGCGAATCGCTCTGGAACTGAAATCGGAACGCTCACTGACATTTGCCCTATCTGAAAGTCTGATAAACGCCGGAAAAATGACTAAGTCCAAAAAAAATTTTTTTAAACTTTATTCAATTTTACCCCCGTGGGATATATATTCTACCCACACACATTTGGAACTCTCCTGGGGTACCCTCACACATATTATTCCCTCATTTAGTGGATATGTTCACAAAAAAAGTGAAATTTTCAAAAATCAAGAAAATTGGCTGAAAACGACTAAATATCAAGGACTCATTTGGGCGAATCGCTCTGGAACTGAAATCGGAACGCTCACTGACATTTCCCGTATCTGAAAGTCTGATAAACGTTGGAAAAATGACTAAGTCCAAAAAAAAAAACTTTTAAACTTTTTTCAATTTTACCCCCGTGTGATATATATTCTACCCACACACATTTGGATCTCTCCTGGGGTACCCTCACACATATAATTCCCTCATTTAGTGGATATTTTCACAAAAAAGTGAAATTTTCAAAAATCAAGAAAATTGGCTAAAAACGACTAAATATCAAGGACTCATTTGGGCGAATCAATCTGGAACTGAAATCGGAACGATCACTGACATTTGCCCTATCTGAAAGTCTGGTAGACGCCGAAAAATTGACTAAGTACAAAAAAAATTTTTTAAACTTTTTTCAATTTTACCCCCGTGGGATATATATTCTACCCACACAATTTGGAACTCTCCTGGGGTCCCCTCACACATATTATTCCCTCATTTAGTGGATATTTTCACAAAAAAGTGAAATTTTCAAAAATCCAGAAAATTGGCTGAAAACGACTAAATATCAAGGACTCATTGGGTGAATCGATCTGGAACTGAAATCGGAACGCTCACTGACATTTCCTCTATCTGAAAGTCTGATAAACGTTGGAAAAATGACTAAGTCCAAAAAAAATTTTTTTTCAACCTTTTTCTATTTTACCCCCGTGTGAGATATATTCTACCCACACACATTTGAATCTCTCCTGGGGTACCCTCACACATATTATTCCCTCATTTAGTGGATATTTTCACAAAAAAGTGAAATTTTCAAAAATCCAGAAAATTGGCTGAAAAAGACTAAACATCAAGGACTCATTGGGTGAATCGATCTGGAACTGAAATCGGAACGATCACTGACATTTGCCCTATCTGAAAGTCTGGTAGACGCCGGAAAATTGACTAAGTACAAAAGAAAAAAATTTTTAAAACTTTTTTCAATTTTACCCCCGTGGGATATATATTCTACCCACACACATTTGGAACTCTCCTGGGGTACCCTCACACATATTATTCCCTCATTTAGTGGATATTTTCACAAAAAAGTGAAATTTTCAAAAATCAAGAAACTTGGCTGAAAACGACTAAATATCAAGGACTCATTGGGCGAATCGCTCTGGAACTGAAATCGGAACGATCACTGACATTTGCCCTATCTGAAAGTCTGATAGGCGCCGGAAAATTGACTAAGTACAAAAAAAAATTTTTTAAACTTTTTTCAATTTTACCCCCGTGGGATATATATTCTATCCACACACATTTGGAACTCTCCTGGGGTCCCCTCACACATATTATTCCCTCATTTAGTGGATATTTTCACAAAAAAGTGAAATTTTCAAAAATCCAGAACATTGGCTGAAATTGACTAAATATCAAGGACTCATTGGGCGAATCGCTTTGGAACTGAAATCGGAACGCTCACTGACATTTCCTCTATCTGAAAGTCAGATAAACGTCAGAAAAATGAATAAGTCCAAAAAAAAAATTTTTTTCAACTTTTTTCAATTTTACCCCCATGGGATATATATTCTACCCACACACATCTGGAACTCTCCTGGGGTACCCTCACACATATTATTCCCTCATTCAGTGGATATTATCACAAAAAAGTGAAATTTTCAAAAATCAAGAAAATTGGCTGAAAACGACTAAATATCAAGGACTCGTTGGGCGAATCGATCTGGAAGTGAAATCGGGATGCTCACTGACATTTCCTCCATCTGAAAGTCTGATAAATGTCGGAAAAATGAATAAGTCCCAAAAAAATTTTTTTTCAACCTTTTTCTATTTTACCCCCGTGTGATATATATTCTACCCACACACATTTGAATCTCTCCTGGGGTACCCTCACACATATTATTCCCTCATTTAGTGGAAATTTTCACAAAAAAGTGAAATTTTCAAAAATCCAGAAACTTGGCTGAAAACGACTAAATATCAAGGACTCATTGGGCGAATCGCTCTGGAACTGAAATCGGAACGATCACCTACATTTGCCCTATCTGAAAGTCTGATAGACGCCGGAAAATTTACTAAGTACAAAAAAAAAATTTTTTAACTTTTTTCAATTTTACCCCCGTGGGATATATATTCTACCCACACACATTTGGAACTCTCCTGGGGTCCCCTCACACATATTATTCCCTCATTTAGTGGATATTTTCACAAAAAAGTGAAATTTTCAAAAATACAGAACATTGGCTGAAATTGACTAAACATCAAGGACTCATTGGGTGAATCGATCTGGAACTGAAATCGGAACGATCACTGACATTTGCCCTATCTGAAAGTCTGGTAGACGCCGGAAAATTGACTAAGTACAAAAGAAAAAATTTTTTAAAACTTTTTTCAATTTTACCCCCGTGTGATATATATTCTACCCACACACATTTGGATCTCTCCTGGGGTACCCTCACACATATTATTCCCTCATTTAGTGGATATTATCACAAAAAAGTGAAATTTTCAAAAATCCAGAAACTTGGCTGAAAACGACTAAATATCAAGGACTCATTGGGCGAATCGCTTTGGAACTGAAATCGGAACGCTCACTGACATTTCCCCTATCTGAAAGTCTGGTAGACGCCGGAAAATTGACTAAGTACAAAAAAAAATTTTTTTCAACCTTTTTCTATTTTACCCCCGTGTGATATATATTCTACCCACACACATTTGAATCTCTCCTGGGGTACCCTCACACATATTATTCCCTCATTTAATGGATATTTTCACAAAAAAGTGAAATTTTCAAAAATCAAGAAAATTGGCTGAAAACGACTAAATATCAAGGACTCGTTGGGCGAATCGATCTGGAAGTGAAATCGGGATGCTCACTGACATTTCCTCCATCTGAAAGTCTGATAAACGTCGGAAAAATGAATAAGTCCAAAAAAAAATGTTTTAAACTTTTTTCAATTTTACCCCCGTGGGATATATATTCTACCCACACACATTTGGAACTCTCCTGGGGTACCCTCACACATATTATTCCCTCATTTAGTGGATATTTTCACAAAAAAGTGAAATTTTCAAAAATCAAGAAACTTGGCTAAAAACGACTAAATATCAAGGACTCATTGGGCGAATCGCTCTGGAACTGAAATCGGAACGATCACTGACATTTGCCCTATCTGAAAGTCTGATAAATGTCGGAAAAATGAATAAGTCCCAAAAAAATTTTTTTCAACTTTTTTCAATTTTACCCCCGTGGGATATATATTCTACCCACACACATTTGGATCTCTCCTGCGGTACCCTCATACATATTATTCCCTCATTTAGTGGATATTTTCACAAAAAAGTGAAATTTTCAAAAATCAAGAAAATTGGCTGAAAACGACTAAATATCAAGGACTCGTTGGGCGAATCGATCTGGAAGTGAAATCGGGATGCTCACTGACATTTCCTCCATCTGAAAGTCTGATAAACGTCGGAAAAATGAATAAGTCCAAAAAAAAATTTTTTCAATTTTACCCCCGTGGGATATATATTTTACCCACACACATTTGGAACTCTCCTGGGGTACCCTCACACATATTATTCCCTCATTTAGTGGATATTTTCACAAAAAAGTGAAATTTTCAAAAATCCAGAAAATTGGCTGAAAATGACTAACTATCAAGGACTCATTGGGTGAATTGATCTGGAACTGAAATTGGAACGCTCACTGACATTTTCCCTATGTGAAAGTCTGATAAACGTTGGAAAAATGACTAAGTCCAAAAAAAAAATTTTTTTTCAACTTTTTCAATTTTACCCCCGTGTGATATATATTCTACCTACACACATTTGGATCTCTCCTGGGGTACCCTCACACATATTATTCCCTCATTTAGTGGATATTTTCACAAAAAAGTGAAATTTTCAAAAATCAAGTAAATTGGCTGAAAACGACTAAATATCAAGGACTCATTGGGCGAATCGATCTGGAACTGAAATCGGAACGCTCACTGACATTTCCTCTATCTGAAAGTCAGATAAACGCCGGAAAAATGACTAAGTCCAAAAAAAAAAATTTTTCAATTTTTTTCAATTTTACCCCCGTGGGATATATATGTTCTACCCACATACATTTGGAACTCTCCTGGGGTACCCTCACACATATTATTCCCTCATTTAGTGGATATTTTCACAAAAAAAGTGAAATTTTCAAAAATCCAGAAAATTGGCTGAAAAAGACTAAATATCAAGGACTGATTGTGCGAATCGCTCTGGAACTGAAATCGGAACGCTCACTGTCATTTCCCCTATCTGAAAGTCTGATAAACGTCGGAAAAATGAATAAGTCCAAAAAAAATTTTTTTCAACTTTTTCAATTTTACCCCCGTGGGATATATATTCTACCCACACACATTTGGAACTCTCCTGGGGTACTCTCACACATATTATTCCCTCATTTAGTGGATATTTTCACAAAAAAGTGAAATTTTCAAAAATCCAGAAAATTGGCTGAAATTGACTAAATATCAAGGACTCATTGGGCGAATCGCTCTGGAACTGAAATCGGAACGCTCACTGACATTTGCCCTATCTGAAAGTCTGATAAACGCCGGAAAAATGACTAAGTCCAAAAAAAATTTTTTTAAACTTTATTCAATTTTACCCCCGTGGGATATATATTCTACCCACACACATTTGGAACTCTCCTGGGGTACCCTCACACATATTATTCCCTCATTTAGTGGATATGTTCACAAAAAAAGTGAAATTTTCAAAAATCAAGAAAATTCCCTGAAAACGACTAAATATCAAGGACTCATTTGGGCGAATCGCTCTGGAACTGAAATCGGAACGCTCACTGACATTTCCCGTATCTGAAAGTCTGATAAACGTTGGAAAAATGACTAAGTCCAAAAAAAAAAACTTTTAAACTTTTTTCAATTTTACCCCCGTGTGATATATATTCTACCCACACACATTTGGATCTCTCCTGGGGTACCCTCACACATATAATTCCCTCATTTAGTGGATATTTTCACAAAAAAGTGAAATTTTCAAAAATCAAGAAAATTGGCTAAAAACGACTAAATATCAAGGACTCATTTGGGCGAATCAATCTGGAACTGAAATCGGAACAATCACTGACATTTGCCCTATCTGAAAGTCTGGTAGACGCCGAAAAATTGACTAAGTACAAAAAAAATTTTTTAAACTTTTTTCAATTTTACCCCCGTGGGATATATATTCTACCCACACAATTTGGAACTCTCCTGGGGTCCCCTCACACATATTATTCCCTCATTTAGTGGATATTTTCACAAAAAAGTGAAATTTTCAAAAATCCAGAAACTTGGCTGAAAACGACTAAATATCAAGGACTCATTGGGTGAATTGATCTGGAACTGAAATCGGAACGCTCACTGACATTTCCTCTATCTGAAAGTCAGATAAACGCCGGAAAAATGACTAAGTCCAAAAAAAAATTTTTTCAATTTTTTTCAATTTTACCCCCGTGGGATATATATTCTACCCACATACATTTGGAACTCTCCTGGGGTACCCTCACACATATTATTCCCTCATTTAGTGGATATTTTCACAAAAAAGTGAAATTTTCAAAAATCCAGAAAATTGGCTGAAAAATACTAAATTTCAAGGACTGATTGGGCGAATCGCTCTGAAACTGAAATCGGAACGCTCACTGACATTTGCCCTATCTGAAAGTCTGATAAACGTCGGAAAAATGACTAAGTCCCAAAAAATTTTTTTTAAACTTTATTCAATTTTACCCCCGTGGGATATATATTCTACCCACACACATTTGGAACTCTCCTGGGGTACCCTCACACATATTATTCCCTCATTTAGTGGATATTTTCACAAAAAAGTGAAATTTTCAAAAATCCAGAAAATTGGCTGAAAAAGACTAAACATCAAGGACTCATTGGGTGAATCAATCTGGAACTGAAATCGGAACGATCACTGACATTTGCCCTATCTGAAAGTCTGGTAGACGCCGAAAAATTGACTAAGTACAAAAAAAAATTTTTTTAAACTTTTTTCAATTTTACCCCCGTGGGATATATATTCTACCCACACAATTTGGAACTCTCCTGGGTTTCCCTCACACATATTATTCCCTCATTTAGTGGATATTTTCACAAAAAAGTGAAATTTTCAAAAATCCAGAAACTTGGCTGAAAACGACTAAATATCAAGGACTCATTGGGCGAATCGCTCTGGAACTGAAATCGGAACGCTCACTGACATTTCCCCTATCTGAAAGTCTGATAAACGGCGGAAAAATGTATAAGTCCAAAAAAAAAATTTTTTCAACTTTTTTAAATTTTACCCCCGTGGGATATATATTCTACCCACACACATTTGGAACTCTCCTGGGGTACCCTCACACATATTATTCCCTCATTTAGTGGATATTTTCACAAAAAAGTGAAATTTTCAAAAATCCAGAAACTTGGCTGAAAACGACTAAATATCAAGGACTCATTGGGCGAATCGCTCTGGAACTGAAATCGGAACGATCACTGACATTTCCCCTATCTGAAAGTCTGATAAACGGCGGAAAAATGAATAAGTCCAAAAAAAAATATTTTTAAACTTTTTTCAATTTTACCCCCGTGGGATATATATTCTACCCACACAATTTGGAACTCTCCTGGGGTTCCCTCACACATATTATTCCCTCATTTAGTGGATATTTTCACAAAAAAGTGAAATTTTCAAAAATCCAGAAAATTGGCTGAAAATGACTAAATATCAAGGACTCATTGGGTGAATTGATCTGGAACTGAAATCGGAACGCTCACTGACATTTCCTCTATCTGAAAGTCTGATAAATGCCGGAAAAATGACTAAGTCCAAAAAAATTTTTTTTTAAACTTTTTTCAATTTTACCCCTGTGTGATATATATTCTACCCACACACATTTGGATCTCTCCTGGGGTACCCTCACACATATTATTCCCTCATTTAGTGGATATTTTCACAAAAAAGTGAAATTTTCAAAAATCAAGTAAATTGGCTGAAAACGACTAAATATCAAGGACTCATTGGGCGAATCGATCTGGAACTGAAATCGGAACGCTCACTGACATTTCCTCTATCTGAAAGTCAGATAAACGCCGGAAAAATGACTAAGTCCAAAAAAAAAATTTTTCAATTTTTTTCAATTTTACCCCCGTGGGATATATATTCTACCCACATACATTTGGAACTCTCCTGGGGTACCCTCACACATATTATTCCCTCATTTAGTGGATATTTTCACAAAAAAGTGAAATTTTCAAAAATCCAGAAAATTGGCTGAAAAATACTAAATTTCAAGGACTGATTGGGCGAATCGCTCTGGAACTGAAATCGGAACGCTCACTGACATTTGCCCTATCTGAAAGTCTGATAAACGTCGGAAAAATGACTAAGTCCAAAAAAATTTTTTTTAAACTTTTTTCAATTTTACCCCCGTGGGATATATATTCTACCCACACACATTTGGAACTCTCCTGGGGTACCCTCACACATATTATTCCCTCATTTAGTGGATATTTTCACAAAAAAGTGAAATTTTCAAAAATCCAGAAAATTGGCTGAAAAAGACTAAACATCAAGGTCTCATTGGGTGAATCAATCTGGAACTGAAATCGGAACGATCACTGACATTTGCCCTATCTGAAAGTCTGGTAGACGCCGAAAAATTGACTAAGTCCAAAAAAAAAATTTTTCAATTTTTTTCAATTTTACCCCCGTGGGATATATATTCTACCCACATACATTTGGAACTCTCCTGGGGTACCCTCACACATATTATTCCCTCATTTAGTGGATATTTTCACAAAAAAGTGAAATTTTCAAAAATCCAGAAAATTGGCTGAAAAATACTAAATTTCAAGGACTGATTGGGCGAATCGCTCTGGAACTGAAATCGGAACGCTCACTGACATTTGCCCTATCTGAAAGTCTGATAAACGTCGGAAAAATGACTAAGTCCAAAAAAATTTTTTTTAAACTTTATTCAATTTTACCCCCGTGGGATATATATTCTACCCACACACATTTGGAACTCTCCTGGGGTACCCTCACACATATTATTCCCTCATTTAGTGGATATTTTCACAAAAAAAAGTGAAATTTTCAAAAATCAAGAAAATTGTCTGAAAACGACTAAATATGAAGGACTCATTGGGAGAATCGCTCTGGAACTGAAATCGGAACGCTCACTGACATTTCCTCTATCTGAAAGTCCGATAAACGTCGGAAAAATGAATAAGTCCCAAAAAAATTTTTTTCAACTTTTTCAATTTTACCCCCGTGGGATATATATTCTACCCACACACATTTGGAACTCTCCTGGGGTACTCTCACACATATTATTCCCTCATTTAGTGGATATTTTCACTAAAAAGTGAAATTTTCAAAAATCCAGAAAATTGGCTGAAATTGACTAAATATCAAGGACTCATTGGGCGAATCGCTCTGGAACTGAAATCGGAACGCTCACTGACATTTGCCCTATCTGAAAGTCTGATAAACGACGGAAAAATGACTAAGTCCAAAAAAAATTTTTTTAAACTTTATTCAATTTTACCCCCGTGGGATATATATTCTACCCACACACATTTGGAACTCTCCTGGGGTACCCTCACACATATTATTCCCTCATTTAGTGGATATGTTCACAAAAAAAGTGAAATTTTCAAAAATCAAGAAAATTGGCTGAAAACGACTAAATATCAAGGACTCATTTGGGCGAATCGCTCTGGAACTGAAATCGGAACGCTCACTGACATTTCCCGTATCTGAAAGTCTGATAAACGTTGGAAAAATGACTAAGTCCAAAAAAAAAAACTTTTAAACTTTTTTCAATTTTACCCCCGTGTGATATATATTCTACCCACACACATTTGGATCTCTCATGGGGTACCCTCACACATATAATTCCCTCATTTAGTGGATATTTTCGCAAAAAAGTGAAATTTTCAAAAATCAAGAAAATTGGCTAAAAACGACTAAATATCAAGGACTCATTTGGGCGAATCGCTCTGGGACTGAAATCGGAACGCTCACGGACATTTCCCGTATCTGAAAGTCTGATAAACGTTGGAAAAATGACTAAGTCCAAAAAAAAAACCTTTTAAACTTTTTTCAATTTTACCCCCGTGTGATATATATTCTACCCACACACATTTGGATCTCTCCTGGGGTACCCTCACACATATAATTCCCTCATTTAGTGGATATTTTCACAAAAAAGTGAAATTTTCAAAAATCAAGAAAATTGGCTAAAAACGACTAAATATCAAGGACTCATTGGGCGAATCGATCTGGAACTGAAATCGGGACACGCACTGACATTTCCTCTATCTGAAAGTCTGATAAACGTCGGAAAAATTAATAAGTCAAAAAAAAAATTTTTTCAACTTTTTTCAATTTTACCCCCGTGGGATATATATTCTACCCACACACATTTGGAACTCTCCTGGGGTACCCTCACACATATTATTCCCTCATTTAGTGGATATTTTCACAAAAAAGTGAAATTTTCAAAAATCCAGAAAATTGGCTGAAAAAGACTAAACATCAAGGACTCATTGGGTGAATCAATCTGGAACTGAAATCGGAACGATCACTGACATTTGCCCTATCTGAAAGTCTGGTAGACGCCGAAAAATTGACTAAGTACAAAAAAAATTTTTTAAACTTTTTTCAATTTTACCCCCGTGGGATATATATTCTACTCACACAATTTGGAACTCTCCTGGGGTCCCCTCACACATATTATTCCCTCATTTAGTGGATATTTTCACAAAAAAGTGAAATTTTCAAAAATCCAGAAACTTGGCTGAAAACGACTAAATATCAAGGACTCATTGGGTGAATTGATCTGGAACTGAAATCGGAACGATCACTGACATTTCCCCTATCTGAAAGTCTGATAAACGGCGGAAAAATGAATAAGTCCAAAAAAAAAATTTTTTTAAACTTTTTTCAATTTTACCCCCGTGGGATATATATTCTACCCACACACATTTGGATCTCTCCTGGGGTACCCTCACACATATAATTCCCTCATTTAGTGGATATTTTCACAAAAAAGTGAAATTTTCAAAAATCCAGAAACTTGGCTGAAAACGACTAAATATCAAGGACTCATTGGGCGAATCGCTCTGGAACTGAAATCGGAACGATCACTGACATTTCCCCTATCTGAAAGTCTGATAAACGGCGGAAAAATGAATAAGTCCAAAAAAAAATATTTTTAAACTTTTTTCAATTTTACCCCCGTGGGATATATATTCTACCCACACACATTTGGAACTCTCCTGGGGTACCCTCACACATATTATTCCCTCATTTAGTAGATATTTTCACAAAAAAGTGAAATTTTCAAAAATCCAGAAAATTGGCTGAAAATGACTAAATATCAAGGACTCATTGGGTGAATTGATCTGGAACTGAAATCGGAACGCTCACTGACATTTCCTCTATCTGAAAGTCTGATAAATGCCGGAAAAATGACTAAGTCCAAAAAAATTTTTTTTTAAACTTTTTTCAATTTTACCCCTGTGTGATATATATTCTACCCACACACATTTGGATCTCTTCTGGGGTACCCTCACACATATTATTCCCTCATTTAGTGGATATTTTCACAAAAAAGTGAAATTTTCAAAAATCAAGTAAATTGGCTGAAAACGACTAAATATCAAGGACTCATTGGGCGAATCGATCTGGAACTGAAATCGGAACGATCACTGACATTTGCCCTATCTGAAAGTCTGGTAGACGCCGAAAAATTGACTAAGTACAAAAAAAAAATTTTTTAAACTTTATTCAATTTTACCCCCGTGGGATATATATTCTACCCACACAATTTGGAACTCTCCTGGGGTTCCCTCACACATATTATTCCCTCATTTAGTGGATATTTTCACAAAAAAGTGAAATTTTCAAAAATCCAGAAACTTGGCTGAAAACGACTAAATATGAAGGACTCATTGGGAGAATCGCTCTGGAACTGAAATCGGAACGCTCACTGACATTTCCTCTATCTGAAAGTCCGATAAACGTCGGAAAAATGAATAAGTCCCAAAAAAATTTTTTTCAACTTTTTCAATTTTACCCCCGTGGGATATATATTCTACCCACACACATTTGGAACTCTCCTGGGGTACTCTCACACATATTATTCCCTCATTTAGTGGATATTTTCACAAAAAAGTGAAATTTTCAAAAATCCAGAAAATTGGCTGAAATTGACTAAATATCAAGGACTCATTGGGCGAATCGCTCTGGAACTGAAATCGGAACGCTCACTGACATTTGCCCTATCTGAAAGTCTGATAAACGACGGAAAAATGACTAAGTCCAAAAAAAATTTTTTTAAACTTTATTCAATTTTACCCCCGTGGGATATATATTCTACCCACACACATTTGGAACTCTCCTGGGGTACCCTCACACATATTATTCCCTCATTTAGTGGATATGTTCACAAAAAAAGTGAAATTTTCAAAAATCAAGAAAATTGGCTGAAAACGACTAAATATCAAGGACTCATTTGGGCGAATCGCTCTGGAACTGAAATCGGAACGCTCTCTGACATTTCCCGTATCTGAAAGTCTGATAAACGTTGGAAAAATGACTAAGTCCAAAAAAAAAAACTTTTAAACTTTTTTCAATTTTACCCCCGTGTGATATATATTCTACCCACACACATTTGGATCTCTCATGGGGTACCCTCACACATATAATTCCCTCATTTAGTGGATATTTTCGCAAAAAAGTGAAATTTTCAAAAATCAAGAAAATTGGCTAAAAACGACTAAATATCAAGGACTCATTTGGGCGAATCGCTCTGGGACTGAAATCGGAACGCTCACTGACATTTCCCGTATCTGAAAGTCTGATAAACGTTGGAAAAATGACTAAGTCCAAAAAAAAAACCTTTTAAACTTTTTTCAATTTTACCCCCGTGTGATATATATTCTACCCACACACATTTGGATCTCTCCTGGGGTACCCTCACACATATAATTCCCTCATTTAGTGGATATTTTCACAAAAAAGTGAAATTTTCAAAAATCAAGAAAATTGGCTAAAAACGACTAAATATCAAGGACTCATTGGGCGAATCGATCTGGAACTGAAATCGGGACACGCACTGACATTTCCTCTATCTGAAAGTCTGATAAACGTCGGAAAAATTAATAAGTCAAAAAAAAAATTTTTTCAACTTTTTTCAATTTTACCCCCGTGGGATATATATTCTACCCACACACATTTGGAACTCTCCTGGGGTACCCTCACACATATTATTCCCTCATTTAGTGGATATTTTCACAAAAAAGTGAAATTTTCAAAAATCCAGAAAATTGGCTGAAAAAGACTAAACATCAAGGACTCATTGGGTGAATCAATCTGGAACTGAAATCGGAACGATCACTGACATTTGCCCTATCTGAAAGTCTGGTAGACGCCGAAAAATTGACTAAGTACAAAAAAAATTTTTTAAACTTTTTTCAATTTTACCCCCGTGGGATATATATTCTACCCACACAATTTGGAACTCTCCTGGGGTCCCCTCACACATATTATTCCCTCATTTAGTGGATATTTTCACAAAAAAGTGAAATTTTCAAAAATCCAGAAACTTGGCTGAAAACGACTAAATATCAAGGACTCATTGGGTGAATTGATCTGGAACTGAAATCGGAACGATCACTGACATTTCCCCTATCTGAAAGTCTGATAAACGGCGGAAAAATGAATAAGTCCAAAAAAAAAATTTTTTTAAACTTTTTTCAATTTTACCCCCGTGGGATATATATTCTACCCACACACATTTGGATCTCTCCTGGGGTACCCTCACACATATAATTCCCTCATTTAGTGGATATTTTCACAAAAAAGTGAAATTTTCAAAAATCCAGAAACTTGGCTGAAAACGACTAAATATCAAGGACTCATTGGGCGAATCGCTCTGGAACTGAAATCGGAACGATCACTGACATTTCCCCTATCTGAAAGTCTGATAAACGGCGGAAAAATGAATAAGTCCAAAAAAAAATATTTTTAAACTTTTTTCAATTTTACCCCCGTGGGATATATATTCTACCCACACACATTTGGAACTCTCCTGGGGTACCCTCACACATATTATTCCCTCATTTAGTAGATATTTTCACAAAAAAGTGAAATTTTCAAAAATCCAGAAAATTGGCTGAAAATGACTAAATATCAAGGACTCATTGGGTGAATTGATCTGGAACTGAAATCGGAACGCTCACTGACATTTCCTCTATCTGAAAGTCTGATAAATGCCGGAAAAATGACTAAGTCCAAAAAAATTTTTTTTTAAACTTTTTTCAATTTTACCCCTGTGTGATATATATTCTACCCACACACATTTGGATCTCTCCTGGGGTACCCTCACACATATTATTCCCTCATTTAGTGGATATTTTCACAAAAAAGTGAAATTTTCAAAAATCAAGTAAATTGGCTGAAAACGACTAAATATCAAGGACTCATTGGGCGAATCGATCTGGAACTGAAATCGGAACGCTCACTGACATTTCCTCTATCTGAAAGTCAGATAAACGCCGGAAAAATGACTAAGTCCAAAAAAAAAATTTTTCAATTTTTTTCAATTTTACCCCCGTGGGATATATATTCTACCCACATACATTTGGAACTCTCCTGGGGTACCCTCACACATATTATTCCCTCATTTAGTGGATATTTTCACAAAAAAGTGAAATTTTCAAAAATCCAGAAAATTGGCTGAAAAATACTAAATTTCAAGGACTGATTGGGCGAATCGCTCTGGAACTGAAATCGGAACGCTCACTGACATTTGCCCTATCTGAAAGTCTGATAAACGTCGGAAAAATGACTAAGTCCAAAAAAATTTTTTTTAAACTTTATTCAATTTTACCCCCGTGGGATATATATTCTACCCACACACATTTGGAACTCTCCTGGGGTACCCTCACACATATTATTCCCTCATTTAGTGGATATTTTCACAAAAAAAAGTGAAATTTTCAAAAATCAAGAAAATTGTCTGAAAACGACTAAATATGAAGGACTCATTGGGAGAATCGCTCTGGAACTGAAATCGGAACGCTCACTGACATTTCCTCTATCTGAAAGTCCGATAAACGTCGGAAAAATGAATAAGTCCAAAAAAAATTTTTTTCAACTTTTTCAATTTTACCCCCGTGGGATATATATTCTACCCACACACATTTGGAACTCTCCTGGGGTACTCTCACACATATTATTCCCTCATTTAGTGGATATTTTCACAAAAAAGTGAAATTTTCAAAAATCCAGAAAATTGGCTGAAATTGACTAAATATCAAGGACTCATTGGGCGAATCGCTCTGGAACTGAAATCGGAACGCTCACTGACATTTGCCCTATCTGAAAGTCTGATAAACGCCGGAAAAATGACTAAGTCCAAAAAAAATTTTTTTAAACTTTATTCAATTTTACCCCCGTGGGATATATATTCTACCCACACACATTTGGAACTCTCCTGGGGTACCCTCACACATATAATTCCCTCATTTAGTGGATATTTTCGCAAAAAAGTGAAATTTTCAAAAATCAAGAAAATTGGCTAAAAACGACTAAATATCAAGGACTCATTTGGGCGAATCGCTCTGGGACTGAAATCGGAACGCTCACTGACATTTCCCGTATCTGAAAGTCTGATAAACGTTGGAAAAATGACTAAGTCCAAAAAAAAAACCTTTTAAACTTTTTTCAATTTTACCCCCGTGTGATATATATTCTACCCACACACATTTGGATCTCTCCTGGGGTACCCTCACACATATAATTCCCTCATTTAGTGGATATTTTCACAAAAAAGTGAAATTTTCAAAAATCAAGAAAATTGGCTAAAAACGACTAAATATCAAGGACTCATTGGGCGAATCGATCTGGAACTGAAATCGGGACACTCACTGACATTTCCTCTATCTGAAAGTTTGATAAACGTCGGAAAAATTAATAAGTCCAAAAAAAAATTTTTTCAACTTTTTTCAATTTTACCCCCGTGGGATATATATTCTACCCACACACATTTGGAACTCTCCTGGGGTACCCTCACACATATTATTCCCTCATTTAGTGGATATTTTCACAAAAAAGTGAAATTTTCAAAAATCCAGAAAATTGGCTGAAAAAGACTAAACATCAAGGACTCATTGGGTGAATCAATCTGGAACTGAAATCGGAACGATCACTGACATTTGCCCTATCTGAAAGTCTGGTAGACGCCGAAAAATTGAATAAGTACAAAAAAAAATTTTTTTAAACTTTTTTCAATTTTTCCCCCGTGGGATATATATTCTACCCACACAATTTGGAACTCTCCTGGGGTTCCCTCACACATATTATTCCCTCATTTAGTGGATATTTTCACAAAAAAGTGAAATTTTCAAAAATCCAGAAACTTGGCTGAAAACGACTAAATATCAAGGACTCATTGGGCGAATCGCTCTGGAACTGAAATCGGAACGATCACTGACATTTCCCCTATCTGAAAGTCTGATAAACGGCGGAAAAATGAATAAGTCCAAAAAAAAATATTTTTAAACTTTTTTCAATTTTACCCCCGTGGGATATATATTCTACCCACACACATTTGGAACTCTCTGTTATGTTCTGCTACCAGAGCTAAGGAAAGAGAGGAGATCTGTCCCTACGATAGAACTCAGCTGAATCCCTACGATGTAACAGGGAACCTGATCCTGCGATCAGACCTGCTAAAGTCCTAAGCTAGTCTGTACGAAGACCTATAGATGTGGGGGAGGAATCCCTACAAGTACTAAGGACTGGGAGGAATATGGGACACCTCCTAACTGAAATAGTAGCAGACAGACGAACAAACAAAATATAAAGAACATAGAGGTCAGTAAACCAAGCAAACTAACAGAGCAAGACACAGAGCACAGGCTAGCTAGAAAGTAGTTATACAATGAAGTCCAGCAAAGCCAGAAGGGCGGAGCAGGATAAATAGGCCAACAAGGTCATGTGACCAGCAAAGGAAAAAAAACCTAACAGCAAGGTTCTAACACTCTCCTGGGGTACCCTCACACATATTATTCCCTCATTTAGTAGATATTTTCACAAAAAAGTGAAATTTTCAAAAATCCAGAAAATTGGCTGAAAATGACTAAATATCAAGGACTCATTGGGTGAATTGATCTGGAACTGAAATCGGAACGCTCACTGACATTTCCTCTATCTGAAATTCTGATAAATGCCGGAAAAATGACTAAGTCCAAAAAAATTTTTTTTTAAACTTTTTTCAATTTTACCCCTGTGTGATATATATTCTACCCACACACATTTGGATCCCTCCTTGGGTACCCTCACACATATTATTCCCTCATTTAGTGGATATTTTCACAAAAAAGTGAAATTTTCAAAAATCAAGTAAATTGGCTGAAAACGACTAAATATCAAGGACTCATTGGGCGAATCGATCTGGAACTGAAATTGGAACGCTCACTGACATTTCCTCTATCTGAAAGTCAGATAAACGCCGGAAAAATGACTAAGTCCAAAAAAAAAATTTTTCAATTTTTTTCAATTTTACCCCCGTGGGATATATATTCTACCCACATACATTTGGAACTCTCCTGGGGTACCCTCACACATATTATTCCCTCATTTAGTGGATATTTTCACAAAAAAGTGAAATTTTCAAAAATCCAGAAAATTGGCTGAAAAATACTAAATTTCAAGGACTGATTGGGCGAATCGCTCTGGAACTGAAATCGGAACGCTCACTGACATTTGCCCTATCTGAAAGTCTGATAAACGTCGGAAAAATGACTAAGTCCAAAAAAATTTTTTTTAAACTTTATTCAATTTTACCCCCGTGGGATATATATTCTACCCACACACATTTGGAACTCTCCTGGGGTACCCTCACACATATTATTCCCTCATTTAGTGGATATTTTCACAAAAAAAAGAGAAATTTTCAAAAATCAAGAAAATTGTCTGAAAACGACTAAATATGAAGGACTCATTGGGAGAATCGCTCTGGAACTGAAATCGGAACGCTCACTGACATTTCCTCTATCTGAAAGTCCGATAAACGTCGGAAAAATAAATAAGTCCAAAAAAAATTTTTTTTCAACTTTTTTCAATTTTACCCCCGTGGGATATATATTCTACCCACACACATTTGGATCTCTCCTGGGGTACCCTCACACATATTACTCCCTCATTTAGTGGATATTTTCACAAAAAAGTGAAATTTTCAAAAATCCAGAAACTTGGCTGAAAAAAACTAAACATCAAGGACTCATTGGGTGAATCAATCTGGAACTGAAATTGGAACGATCACTGACATTTGCCCTATCTGAAAGTCTGGTAGACGCCGAAAAATTGACTAAGTACAAAAAAAAATTTTTTTAAACTTTTTTCAATTTTACCCCCGTGGGATATATATTCTACCCACACAATTTGGAACTCTCCTGGGGTCCCCTCACACATATTATTCCCTCATTTAGTGGATATTTTCACAAAAAAGTGAAATTTTCAAAAATCCAGAAACTTGGCTGAAAACGACTAAATATCAAGGACTCATTGGGCGAATCACTCTGGAACTGAAATCGGAACGCTCACTGACATTTCCCCTATCTGAAAGTCTGATAAATGGCGGAAAAATGAATAAGTCCAAAAAAAAAATTTTTTCAACTTTTTTAAATTTTACCCCCGTGGGATATATATTCTACCCACACACATTTGGAACTCTCCTGGGGTACCCTCACACATATTATTCCCTCATTTAGTGGATATTTTCACAAAAAAGTGAAATTTTCAAAAATCCAGAAACTTGGCTGAAAACGACTAAATATCAAGGACTCATTGGGCGAATCGCTCTGGAACTGAAATCGGAACGATCACTGACATTTCCCCTATCTGAAAGTCTGATAAACGGCGGAAAAATGAATAAGTCCAAAAAAAAATATTTTTAAACTTTTTTCAATTTTACCCCCGTGGGATATATATTCTACCCACACACATTTGGAACTCTCCTGGGGTACCCTCACACATATTATTCCCTCATTTAGTAGATATTTTCACAAAAAAGTGAAATTTTCAAAAATCGAGAAAATTGGCTGAAAATGACTAAATATCAAGGACTCATTGGGTGAATTGATCTGGAACTGAAATCGGAACGCTCACTGACATTTCCTCTATCTGAAAGTCTGATAAATGCCGGAAAAATGACTAAGTCCAAAAAAATTTTTTTTTAAACTTTTTTCAATTTTACCCCTGTGTGATATATATTCTACCCACACACATTTGGATCTCTCCTGGGGTACCCTCACACATATTATTCCCTCATTTAGTGGATATTTTCACAAAAAAGTGAAATTTTCAAAAATCAAGTAAATTGGCTGAAAACTACTAAATATCAAGGACTCATTGGGCGAATCGATCTGGAACTGAAATCGGAACGCTCACTGACATTTCCTCTATCTGAAAGTCAGATAAACGCCGGAAAAATGACTAAGTCCAAAAAAATTTTTTTTAAACTTTATTCAATTTTACCCCCGTGGGATATATATTCTACCCACACACATTTGGAACTCTCCTGGGGTACCCTCACACATATTATTCCCTCATTTAGTGGATATTTTCACAAAAAAAAGAGAAATTTTCAAAAATCAAGAAAATTGTCTGAAAACGACTAAATATGAAGGACTCATTGGGAGAATCGCTCTGGAACTGAAATCGGAACGCTCACTGACATTTCCTCTATCTGAAAGTCCGATAAACGTCGGAAAAATAAATAAGTCCAAAAAAAATTTTTTTTCAACTTTTTTCAATTTTACCCCCGTGGGATATATATTCTACCCACACACATTTGGATCTCTCCTGGGGTACCCTCACACATATTACTCCCTCATTTAGTGGATATTTTCACAAAAAAGTGAAATTTTCAAAAATCCAGAAACTTGGCTGAAAAAAACTAAACATCAAGGACTCATTGGGTGAATCAATCTGGAACTGAAATTGGAACGATCACTGACATTTGCCCTATCTGAAAGTCTGGTAGACGCCGAAAAATTGACTAAGTACAAAAAAAAATTTTTTTAAACTTTTTTCAATTTTACCCCCGTGGGATATATATTCTACCCACACAATTTGGAACTCTCCTGGGGTCCCCTCACACATATTATTCCCTCATTTAGTGGATATTTTCACAAAAAAGTGAAATTTTCAAAAATCCAGAAACTTGGCTGAAAACGACTAAATATCAAGGACTCATTGGGCGAATCACTCTGGAACTGAAATCGGAACGCTCACTGACATTTCCCCTATCTGAAAGTCTGATAAATGGCGGAAAAATGAATAAGTCCAAAAAAAAAATTTTTTCAACTTTTTTAAATTTTACCCCCGTGGGATATATATTCTACCCACACACATTTGGAACTCTCCTGGGGTACCCTCACACATATTATTCCCTCATTTAGTGGATATTTTCACAAAAAAGTGAAATTTTCAAAAATCCAGAAACTTGGCTGAAAACGACTAAATATCAAGGACTCATTGGGCGAATCGCTCTGGAACTGAAATCGGAACGATCACTGACATTTCCCCTATCTGAAAGTCTGATAAACGGCGGAAAAATGAATAAGTCCAAAAAAAAATATTTTTAAACTTTTTTCAATTTTACCCCCGTGGGATATATATTCTACCCACACACATTTGGAACTCTCCTGGGGTACCCTCACACATATTATTCCCTCATTTAGTAGATATTTTCACAAAAAAGTGAAATTTTCAAAAATCGAGAAAATTGGCTGAAAATGACTAAATATCAAGGACTCATTGGGCGAATCGATCTGGAACTGAAATCGGAACGCTCACTGACATTTCCTCTATCTGAAAGTCAGATAAACGCCGGAAAAATGACTAAGTCCAAAAAAAAAATTTTTCAATTTTTTTCAATTTTACCCCCGTGGGATATATATTCTACCCACATACATTTGGAACTCTCCTGGGGTACCCTCACACATATTATTCCCTCATTTAGTGGATATTTTCACAAAAAAGTGAAATTTTCAAAAATCCAGAAAATTGGCTGAAAAATACTAAATTTCAAGGACTGATTGGGCGAATCGCTCTGGAACTGAAATCGGAACGCTCACTGACATTTGCCCTATCTGAAAGTCTGATAAACGTCGGAAAAATGACTAAGTCCAAAAAAATTTTTTTTAAACTTTATTCAATTTTACCCCCGTGGGATATATATTCTACCCACACACATTTGGAACTCTCCTGGGGTACCCTCACACATATTATTCCCTCATTTAGTGGATATTTTCACAAAAAAAAGTGAAATTTTCAAAAATCAAGAAAATTGTCTGAAAACGACTAAATATGAAGGACTCATTGGGAGAATCGCTCTGGAACTGAAATCGGAACGCTCACTGACATTTCCTCTATCTGAAAGTCCGATAAACGTCGGAAAAATAAATAAGTCCAAAAAAAATTTTTTTTCAACTTTTTTCAATTTTACCCCCGTGGGATATATATTCTACCCACACACATTTGGATCTCTCCTGGGGTACCCTCACACATATTACTCCCTCATTTAGTGGATATTTTCACAAAAAAGTGAAATTTTCAAAAATCCAGAAACTTGGCTGAAAAAGACTAAACATCAAGGACTCATTTGGTGAATCAATCTGGAACTGAAATTGGAACGATCACTGACATTTGCCCTATCTGAAAGTCTGGTAGACGCCGAAAAATTGACTAAGTACAAAAAAAAATTTTTTTAAACTTTTTTCAATTTTACCCCCGTGGGATATATATTCTACCCACACAATTTGGAACTCTCCTGGGGTCCCCTCACACATATTATTCCCTCATTTAGTGGATATTTTCACAAAAAAGTGAAATTTTCAAAAATCCAGAAACTTGGCTGAAAACGACTAAATATCAAGGACTCATTGGGCGAATCACTCTGGAACTGAAATCGGAACGCTCACTGACATTTCCCCTATCTGAAAGTCTGATAAATGGCGGAAAAATGAATAAGTCCAAAAAAAAAATTTTTTCAACTTTTTTCAATTTTACCCCCGTGAGATATATATTCTACCCACACACATTTGGAACTCTCCTGGGGTACCCTCACACATATTATTCCCTCATTTAGTGGATATTTTCACAAAAAAGTGAAATTTTCAAAAATCCAGAAACTGGGCTGAAAACGACTAAATATCAAGGACTGATTGTGCGAATCGCTCTGGAACTGAAATCGGAACGCTCACTGTCATTTCCCCTATCTGAAAGTCTGATAAACGTCGGAAAAATGAATAAGTCCAAAAAAAAATTTTTTTCAACTTTTTCAATTTTACCCCCGTGGGATATATATTCTACCCACACACATTTGGAACTCTCCTGGGGTACTCTCACACATATAATGCCCTCATTTAGTGGATATTTTCACAAAAAAGTGAAATTTTCAAAAATCCAGAAAATTGGCTGAAATTGACTAAATGTCAAGGACTCATTGGGCGAATCGCTCTGGAACTGAAATCGGAACGCTCACTGACATTTGCCCTATCTGAAAGTCTGATAAACAACGGAAAAATAAATAAGTCCAAAAAAAATTTTTTTTCAACTTTTTTCAATTTTACCCCCGTGGGATATATATTCTACCCACACACATTTGGATCTCTCCTGGGGTACCCTCACACATATTATTCCCTCATTTAGTGGATATTTTCACAAAAAAGTGAAATTTTCAAAAATCCAGAAACTTGGCTGAAAACGACTAAATATCAAGGACTCATTGGGCGAATCGCTCTGGAACTGAAATCGGGACGCTCACTGACATTTCCCGTATCTGAAAGTCTGATAAACGTTGGAAAAATGACTAAGTCCAAAAAAAAAAATTTTTAAACTTTTTTCAATTTTACCCCCGTGGGATATATATTCTACCTACACACATTTGGAACTCTCCTGGGGTACCCTCACACATATTATTCCCTCATTTAGTGGATATTTTCACAAAAAAGTGAAATTTTCAAAAATCCAGAAAATTGGCTGAAATTGACTAAATATCAAGGACTCATTGGGCGAATCGCTCTGGAACTGAAATCGGAACGCTCACTGACATTTGCCCTATCTGAAAGTCTGATAAACGCCGGAAAAATGACTAAGTCCAAAAAAATTTTTTTTAAACTTTTTTCAATTTTACCCCCGTGGGATATATATTCTACCCACACACATTTGGAACTCTCCTGGGGTACCCTCACACATATTATTCCCTCATTTAGTGGATATTTTCACAAAAAAGTGACATTTTCAAAATTCTAGAAAATTAGCTGAAATTGACTAAATATCAAGGACTCATTGGGCGAATCGCTCTGGAACTGAAATTGAAACGCTCACTGACATGTGCCTATCTGAAAGTCTGATAAACGCCGGAAAAATGACTAAGTCCCAAAAAAAATTTTTTTCAACTTTTTCAATTTTACCCCCGTGGGATATATATTCTACCCACACACATTTCGATCTCTCCTGGGGTACCCTCACATATATTATTCCCTCATTTAGTGGATATTTTTACAAAAAAGTGAAATTTTCAAAAATCCAGAAAATTGGCTGAAAATGACTAAATATCAAGGACTCGTTGGGCGAATCGTTCTGGAACTGAAATCGGAACGCTCACTGACATTTCCCCTATCTGAAAGTCTGATAAACGTTGGAAAAATGACTAAGTCCAAAAAAAATATTTTTTAAACTTTTTTCAATTTTACCCCCGTGGGATATATATTCTACCCACACACATTTGGAACTCTCCTGGGGTACCCTCACACATATTACTCCCTCATTTAGTGGATATTTTCACAAAAAAGTGAAATTTTCAAAAATCCAGAAAATTGGCTGAAAATGACTAAATATCAAGGACTCATTGGGCGAATCGCTCTGGAACTGAAATCGGAACGCTCACTGACATTTCCCCTATCTGAAAGTCTGATAAAGGCCGGAAAAATGACTAAGTCCAAAAAAAAAAATGTTTCAATTTTTTTCAATTTTAACCCCGTGGGATATATATTCTACCCACACACATTTGGAATTCTCCTGGGGTACCCTCACACATATTATTCCCTCATTTAGTGGATATTTTCACAAAAAAGTGAAATTTTCAAAAATCCAGAAAATTGGCTGAAAATGACTAAATATCAAGGACTCATTGGGCGAATCGTTCTGGAACTGAAATCGGAACGCTCACTGACATTTCCCCTATCTGAAAGTCTTATAAACGTTGGAAAAATGAATAAGTCCCAAAAAAAAATTTTTTAAACTTTTTTCAATTTTACCCCCGTGGTATATATATTCTACCCACACACATGTGGATCTCTTCTGGGGTACCCTCAAACATATTATTCCCTCATTTAGTGGATATTTTCACAAATAAGTGAAATTTTCAAAAATCCAGAAAATTGGCTGAAAATGACTAAATATCAAGGACTCAATGCGTGAACCGCTCTGGAACTGAAATCGGAACGCTCACTGACATTTCCCCTATCTGAAAGTCTGATAAACGCCGGAAAAATGACTAAGTTCAAAAAAAAAATTTTTTCAATTTTTTCAATTTTACCCCCGTGGGATATTTATTCTACCCACACACATTTGGAACTCTCCTGGGGTACCCTCACACATATTATTCCCTCATTTAGTGGATATTTTCACAAAAAAGTGAAATTTTCAAAAATCCAGAAAATTGGCTGAAAATGACTAAATATCAAGGACTCGTTGGGCTCTGGAACTGAAATCGGAACGCTCACTGACATTTCCCCTATCTGAAAGTCTGATAAACGGCGGAAAAATGAATAAGTCCAAAAAAAAAATTTTTATACTTTTTTCAATTTTACCCCCGTGGGATATATATTCTACCCACACACATTTGGTACTCTCCTGGGGTACCCTCACACATATTATTCCCTCATTTAGTGGATATTTTCGCAAAAACATGAAATTTTCAAAAATCCAGAAAATTGGCTTAAAATGACTAAATATGAAGGACTCATTGGGCGAATCGTTCTGGAACTGAAATCGGAACGCTCACTGACCTTTCCCCTATCAGAAAGTCTTATAAACGTTGGAAAAATGAATAAGTCCAAAAAAAAAAATTTTTCAATTTTTTTCAATTTTACCCCCGTGGGATATATATTCTACCCACACACATTTCGAACTCTCCTGGGGTACCCTCACATATATTATTCCCTCATTTAGTGGATATTTTTACAAAAAAGTGAAATTTTCAAAAATCCCGAAAATTGGCTGAAATTGACTAAATATCAAGGACTCATTGGGCGAATCGCTCTGGAACTGAAATCGGAACGCTCACTGACATTTCCCCTATCTGAAAGTCTGATAAACGCCGGAAAAATGAATACGTCCAAAAAAAAAAAATGTTTCAATTTTTTTCAATTTTACCCCTGTGGGATATATATTCTACAGACACACATTTGGAACTCTCCTGGGGTACCCTCACACATATTATTCCCTCATTTAGTGGATATTTTCACAAAAAAGTGAAATTTTCAAAAATCCAGAAAATTGGCTGAAAATGACTAAATATCAAGGACTCATGGGGCGAATCGTTCTGGAACTGAAATCGGAACGCTCACTGACATTTCCCCTATCTGAAAGTCTGATAAACGTCGGAAAAATGAATAAGTCCAAAAAAAAAAATTTTTCAACTTTTTTCAATTTTACCCCCGTGGGATATATATTCTACCCACACACATTTGGAACTCTCCTGGGGTACCCTCACACATATTTCTCCCTCATTTAGTGGATATTTTCACAAAAAAGTGAAATTTTCAAAAATCCAGAAAATTGGCTGAAAATGACTAAATATCAAGGACTCATTGGGCCAATCGCTCTGGAACAGAAATCGGAACGCTCATTGACATTTCCCCTATCTGAAAGTCTGATAAACGTCGGAAAAATGAAGAATTCCAAAATAAATTCTTTTCAACTTTTTCAATTTTACCCCCGTGGGATATATATTCTACCCACACACATTTGGAACTCTCCTGGGGTACCATCACACATATTATTCCCTCATTTAGTGGATATTTTCACAAAAAAGTGAAATTTTCAAAAATTCAGAAAATTGGCTGAAAAGGGCTAAATATCAAGGACTCATTGGGCGAATCGCTCTGGAACTGAAATCGGAACGCTCACTGACATTTCCCCTATCTGAAAGTCTTATAAACGTTGGAAAAATGAATAAGTCCAAAAAAAAATTTTTTTAAACTTTTTTCAATTTTACCCCCGTGGGATATATATTCTACCCACACACATTTGGAACTCTCCTGGGGTACCCTCACACATATTATTCCCTCATTTAGTGGATATTTTCACAAAAAAGTGAAATTTTCAAAAATCCAGAAAATTGGCTGAAAATGACTAAATATCAAGGACTCATTGGGCGAATCGCTCTGGAACTGAAATGGGAACGCTCACTGACATTTCCCCTATCTGAAAGTCTGATAAACGTTGGAAAAATGACTAAGTCCAAAAAAAATTTTTTTTAAACTTTTTTCAATTTTACCCCCGTGGGATATATATTCTACCCACACACATTTCGAACTCTCCTGGGGTACCCTCACATATATTATTCCCTCATTTAGTGGATATTTTTACAAAAAAGTGAAATTTTCAAAAATCCAGAAAATCTTTCTGAAATTGACTAAATATCAAGGACTCATTGGGCGAATCGCTCTGGAACTGAAATTGGAACACTCACTGACATTTCCCCTATCTGAAAGTCTGATAAAACGTTGGAAAAATGACTAAGTCCAAAAAAAATTTTTTTTAAACTTTTTTCAATTTTACCCCCGTGGGATATATATTCTACCCACACACATTTCGAACTCTCCTGGGGTACCCTCACATATATTATTCCCTCATTTAGTGGATATTTTTACAAAAAAGTGAAATTTTCAAAAATCCAGAAAATTGGCTGAAAATGACTAAATATCAAGGACTCATTGGGCGAATCGCTCTGGAACTGAAATCGGAATGCTCACTGACATTTCCCCTTTCTGAAAGTCTGATAAACGCCGGAAAAATGACTAAGTCGAAAAAAAAAAATTTTTCAATTTTTTTCAATTTTACCCCCGTGGTATATATATTCTACCCACACACATTTGGAAGTCTCCTGGGGTACCCTCACACATATTATTCCCTCATTTAGTGGATATTTTCACAAAAAGTGAAATTTTCAAAAATCCAGAAAATTGGCTGAAAATGACTAAATATCAAGGACTCATTGGGCGAATCGTTCTGGAACTGAAATCGGAACGCTCACTGACATTTCCCCTATCTGAAAGTCTTATAAACGTTGGAAAAATGAATAAGTCCCAAAAAAAATTTTTTAAAACTTTTTTCAATTTTACCCCCGTGGTATATATATTCTACCCACACACATGTGGATCTCTTCTGGGGTACCCTCAAACATATTATTCCCTCATTTAGTGGATATTTTCACAAATAAGTGAAATTTTCAAAAATCCAGAAAATTGGCTGAAAATGACTAAATATCAAGGACTCAATGCGTGAACCGCTCTGGAACTGAAATCGGAACGCTCACTGACATTTCCCCTATCTGAAAGTCTGATAAACGCCGGAAAAATGACTAAGTTCAAAAAAAAAATTTTTTCAATTTTTTCAATTTTACCCCCGTGGGATATTTATTCTACCCACACACATTTGGAACTCTCCTGGGGTACCCTCACACATATTATTCCCTCATTTAGTGGATATTTTCACAAAAAAGTGAAATTTTCAAAAATCCAGAAAATTGGCTGAAAATGACTAAATATCAAGGACTCATTGGGCGAATCGTTCTGGAACTGAAATCGGAACGCTCACTGACATTTCCCCTATCTGAAAGTATTATAAACGTTGGAAAAATGAATAAGTCCAAAAAAAAATTTTTTTAAACTTTTTTCAATTTTACCCCCGTGGGATATATATTCTACCCACACACATTTGGAACTCTCCTGGGGTACCCTCACACATATTATTCCCTCATTTAGTGGATATTTTCACAAAAAAGTGAAATTTTCAAAAATCCAGAAAATTGGCTGAAAATGACTAAATATCAAGGACTCATTGGGCGAATCGTTCTGGAACTGAAATCGGAACGCTCACTGACATTTCCCCTATCTGAAAGTCTTATAAACGTTGGAAAAATGAATAAGTCCAAAAAAAAATTTTTTTAAACTTTTTTCAATTTTACCCCCGTGGGATATATATTCTACCCACACACATTTGGAACTCTCCTGGGGTACCCTCACACATATTATTCCCTCATTTAGTGGATATTTTCACAAAAAAGTGAAATTTTCAAAAATCCAGAAAATTTTCTGAAAATGACTAAATATCAAGGACTCATTGGGCGAATCGCTCTGGAACTGAAATCGGAACGCTCACTGACATGTCCCCTATCTGAAAGTCTGATAAACGTTGGAAAAATGACTAAGTCCAAAAAAAATTTTTTTTAAACTTTTTTCAATTTTACCCCCGTGGGATATATATTCTACCCACACACATTTTGAACTCTCCTGGGGTACCCTCACATATATTATTCCCTCATTTAGTGGCTATTTTCACAAAAAAGTGAAATTTTCAAAAATCAAGAAAATTGGCTGAAAACGACTAAATATCAAGGACTCATTGGGTGAATCGCTCTGGAACTGAAATCGGAACGATCACTGTCATTTGCCTTTCTGAAAGTCTGATAAACGCCGGAAAAATGACTAAGTCCAAAAAAAAATTTTTTTAAACTTTTTTCAATTTTTACCCCCGTGGGATATATATTCTACCCACACACATTTGGAACTTTCCTGGGGTACCCTCACACATATTATTCCCTCATTTAGTGGATATTTTCACAAAAAAGTGAAATTTTCAAAAATCCAGAAAATTGGCTGAAAATGACTAAATATCAAGGACTCATTGGGCGAATCGTTCTGGAACTGAAATCGGAACGCTCACTGACATTTCCCCTATCTGAAAGTCTTATAAACGTTGGAAAAATGAATAAGTCCAAAAAAAAATTTTTTTAAACTTTTTTCAATTTTACCCCCGTGGGATATATATTCTACCCACACACATTTGGAACTCTCCTGGGGTACCCTCACACATATTATTCCCTCATTTAGTGGATATTTTCACAAAAAAGTGAAATTTTCAAAAATCCAGAAAATTGGCTGAAAATGACTAAATATCAAGGACTCATTGGGCGAATCGTTCTGGAACTGAAATCGGAACGCTCACTGACATTTCCCCTATCTGAAAGTCTTATAAACGTTGGAAAAATGAATAAGTCCAAAAAAAAATTTTTTTTAACTTTTTTCAATTTTACCCCCGTGGGATATATATTCTACCCACACACATTTGGAACTCTCCTGGGGTACCCTCACACATATTATTCCCTCATTTAGTGGATATTTTCACAAAAAAGTGAAATTTTCAAAAATCCAGAAAATTGGCTGAAAATGACTAAATATCAAGGACTCATTGGGCGAATCGCTCTGGAACTGAAATCGGAAAGCTCACTGACATTTCCCCTATCTGAAAGTCTGATAAACGTTGGAAAAATGACTAAGTCCAAAAAAAATTTTTTTTAAACTTTTTTCAATTTTACCCCCGTGGGATATATATTCTACCCACACACATTTCGAACTCTCCTGGGGTACCCTCACATATATTATTCCCTCATTTAGTGGCTATTTTCACAAAAAAGTGAAATTTTCAAAAATCAAGAAAATTGGCTGAAAACGACTAAATATCAAGGACTCATTGGGTGAATCGCTCTGGAACTGAAATCGGAACGATCACTGTCATTTGCCTTTCTGAAAGTCTGATAAACGCCGGAAAAATGACTAAGTCCAAAAAAAAATTTTTTTAAACTTTTTTCAATTTTTACCCCCGTGGGATATATATTCTACCCACACACATTTGGAACTTTCCTGGGGTACCCTCACACATATTATTCCCTCATTTAGTGGATATTTTCACAAAAAAGTGAAATTTTCAAAAATCCAGAAAATTGGCTGAAAATGACTAAATATCAAGGACTCATTGGACGAATCGCTCTGGAACTGAAATCGGAATGCTCACTGACATTTCCCCTATCTGATAGTCTGAAAAACGCCGGAAAAATGACTAAGTCCAAAAAAAAAAAATTTTTCAATTTCTTTCAATTTTACCCCCATGGTATATATATTCTACCCACACACATTTGGAACTCTTCTGGGGTACCCTCAAACATATTATTCCCTCATTTAGTGGATATTTTCACAAATAAGTGAAATTTTCAAAAATCTAGAAAATTGGCTGAAAATGACTAAATATCAAGGACTCGTTGGGCGAATCGCTCTGGAACTGAAATCGGAACGCTCACTGACATTTCCCCTATCTGAAAGTCTGATAAACGGCGGAAAAATGAATAAGTCCAAAAAAAAAATTTTTATACTTTTTTCAATTTTACCCCCGTGGGATATATATTCTACCCACACACATTTGGTACTCTCCTGGGGTACCCTCACACATATTATTCCCTCATTTAGTGGATATTTTCGCAAAAACGTGAAATTTTCAAAAATCCAGAAAATTGGCTTAAAATGACTAAATATGAAGGACTCATTGGGCGAATCGTTCTGGAACTGAAATCGGAACGCTCACTGACCTTTCCCCTATCAGAAAGTCTTATAAACGTTGGAAAAATGAATAAGTCCAAAAAAAAAAATTTTTCAATTTTTTTCAATTTTACCCCCGTGGGATATATATTCTACCCACACACATTTCGAACTCTCCTGGGGTACCCTCACATATATTATTCCCTCATTTAGTGGATATTTTTACAAAAAAGTGAAATTTTCAAAAATCCCGAAAATTGGCTGAAATTGACTAAATATCAAGGACTCATTGGGCGAATCGCTCTGGAACTGAAATCGGAACGCTCACTGACATTTCCCCTATCTGAAAGTCTGATAAACGCCGGAAAAATGAATACGTCCAAAAAAAAAAAATGTTTCAATTTTTTTCAATTTTACCCCTGTGGGATATATATTCTACAGACACACATTTGGAACTCTCCTGGGGTACCCTCACACATATTTCTCCCTCATTTAGTGGATATTTTCACAAAAAAGTGAAATTTTCAAAAATCCAGAAAATTGGCTGAAAATGACTAAATATCAAGGACTCATTGGGCCAATCGCTCTGGAACAGAAATCGGAACGCTCATTGACATTTCCCCTATCTGAAAGTCTGATAAACGTCGGAAAAATGAAGAAGTCCAAAATAAATTCTTTTCAACTTTTTCAATTTTACCCCCGTGGGATATATATTCTACCCACACACATTTGGAACTCTCCTGGGGTACCATCACACATATTATTCCCTCATTTAGTGGATATTTTCACAAAAAAGTGAAATTTTCAAAAATTCAGAAAATTGGCTGAAAAGGGCTAAATATCAAGGACTCATTGGGCGAATCGCTCTGGAACTGAAATCGGAACGCTCACTGACATTTCCCCTATCTGAAAGTCTTATAAACGTTGGAAAAATGAATAAGTCCAAAAAAAAATTTTTTTAAACTTTTTTCAATTTTACCCCCGTGGGATATATATTCTACCCACACACATTTGGAACTCTCCTGGGGTACCCTCACACATATTATTCCCTCATTTAGTGGATATTTTCACAAAAAAGTGAAATTTTCAAAAATCCAGAAAATTGGCTGAAAATGACTAAATATCAAGGACTCATTGGGCGAATCGCTCTGGAACTGAAATCGGAACGCTCACTGACATTTCCCCTATCTGAAAGTCTGATAAACGTTGGAAAAATGACTAAGTCCAAAAAACAATTTTTTTTAAACTTTTTTCAATTTTACCCCCGTGGGATATATATTCTACCCACACACATTTTGAACTCTCCTGGGGTACCCTCACATATATTATTCCCTCATTTAGTGGATATTTTTACAAAAAAGTGAAATTTTCAAAAATCCAGAAAATTTTTCTGAAATTGACTAAATATCAAGGACTCATTGGGCGAATCGCTCTGGAACTGAAATTGGAACACTCACTGACATTTCCCCTATCTGAAAGTCTGATAAAACGTTGGAAAAATGACTAAGTCCAAAAAAAATTTTTTTTAAACTTTTTTCAATTTTACCCCCGTGGGATATATATTCTACCCACACACATTTCGAACTCTCCTGGGGTACCCTCACATATATTATTCCCTCATTTAGTGGATATTTTTACAAAAAAGTGAAATTTTCAAAAATCCAGAAAATTGGCTGAAAATGACTAAATATCAAGGACTCATTGGGCGAATCGCTCTGGATCTGAAATCGGAATGCTCACTGACATTTCCCCTTTCTGAAAGTCTGATAAACGCCGGAAAAATGACTAAGTCGAAAAAAAAAATTTTTTCAATTTTTTTCAATTTTACCCCCGTGGTATATATATTCTACCCACACACATTTGGAACTCTCCTGGGGTACCCTCACACATATTATTCCCTCATTTAGTGGATATTTTCACAAAAAAGTGAAATTTTCAAAAATCCAGAAAATTGGCTGAAAATGACTAAATATCAAGGACTCATTAGGCGAATCGCTCTGGAACTGAAATCGGAACAATCACTGACATTTCCCCGATCTGAAAGTCTGATAAACGCCGGAAAAATGACTAAGTCCAAAAAAAAAAAATTTTCAATTTTTTCAATTTTACCCCCGTGGTATATATATTCTACCCACACACATTTGGAACTCTTCTGGGGTACCGTCAAACATATTATTCCCTCATTTAGTGGATATTTTCACAAATAAGTGAAATTTTCAAAAATCCAGAAAATTGGCTGAAAATGACTAAATATCAAGGACTCGTTGGGCGAATCGTTCTGGAACTGAAATCGGAACGCTCACTGACATTTCCCCTATCTGAAAGTCTGATAAACGTTGGAAAAATGACTAAGTCCAAAAAAAATATTTTTTAAACTTTTTTCAATTTTACCCCCGTGGGATATATATTCTACCCACACACATTTGGAACTCTCCTGGGGTACCCTCACACATATTACTCCCTCATTTAGTGGATATTTTCACAAAAAAGTGAAATTTTCAAAAATCCAGAAAATTGGCTGAAAATGACTAAATATCAAGGACTCATTGGGCGAATCGCTCTGGAACTGAAATCAGAACGCTCACTGACATTTCCCCTATCTGAAAGTCTGATAAACGTTGGAAAAATGACTAAGTCCAAAAAAAAAAATGTTTCAATTTTTTTCAATTTTACCCCCGTGGTATATATATTCTACCCACACACATGTGGAACTCTTCTGGGGTACCCTCAAACATATTATTCCCTCATTTAGTGGATATTTTCACAAATAAGTGAAATTTTCAAAAATCCAGAAAATTGGCTGAAAATGACTAAATATCAAGGACTCAATGCGCGAACCGCTCTGGAACTGAAATCGGAACGCTCACTGATATTTCCCCCATCTGAAAGTCTGATAAACGGCGGAAAAATGAATAAGTCAAAAAAAAAATTTTTTAAACTTTTTTCAATTTTACCCCCGTGGGATATATATTCTACCCACACACATTTGGAACTCTTCTGGGGTACCCTCACACATATTATTCCCTCATTTAGTGGATATTTTCACAAAAAGTAAAATTTTCAAAAATCCAGAAAATTGGCTGAAAATGACTAAATATCAAGGACTCATTGGGCGAATCGCTCTGGAACTGAAATCGGAATGCTCACTGACATTTCCCCTATCTGAAAGTCTGATAAACGTCGGAAAAATTAATAAGTCCAAAAAAAATTTTTTTTCAACTTTTTTCAATTTTACCCCCGTGGGATATATATTCTACCCACACACATTTGGAACTCTCCTGGGGTACCCTCACACATATTACTCCCTCATTTAGTGGATATTTTCACAAAAAAGTGAAATTTTCAAAAATCCAGAAACTTGGCTGAAAACGACTAAATATCAAGGACTCAATGGGCGAACCGCTCTGGAACTGAAATCGGAACGCTCACTGACATTTCCCCTATCTGAAAATCTGATAAACGGCGGAAAAATGAATAAGTCCAAAAGAAAAAATTTTTAAACTTTTTTCAATTTTACCCCCGTAGGATATATATTCTACCCACACACTTTTGGAACTCTCCGGGTGTACCCTCACACATATTATTCCCTCATTTAGTGGATATTTTCACAAAAAAGTGAAATTTTCAAAAACGCAGAAAATTGGCTGAAAATGACTAAATATCAAGGACTCATTGGGCGAATCGTTCTGGAACTGAAATCTGAACGCTCACTGACATTTACCCTATCTGAAAGTCTGAAAAACATCGGAAAAATGACTAAGTCCAAAAAAAAAAATTTTTCAATTTCTTTCAATTTTACCCCCATGGTATATATCTTCTACCCACACACATTTGGAACTCTTCTGGGGTACCCTCAAACATATTATTCCCTCATTTAGTGGATATTTTCACATATAAGTGAAATTTTCAAAAATCCAGAAAATTGGCTGAAAATGACTAAATATCAAGGACTCGTTGGGCGAATCGCTCTGGAACTGAAATCGGAACGCTCACTGACATTTCCCCTATCTGAAAGTCTGATAAACGGCGGAAAAATGAATAAGTCCAAAAAAAAAATTTTTTATACTTTTTTCAATTTTACCCCCGTGGGATATATATTCTACCCACACACATTTGGTACTCTCCTGGGGTACCCTCACACATATTATTCCCTCATTTAGTGGATATTTTCGCAAAAACATGAAATTTTCAAAAATCCAGAAAATTGGCTTAAAATGACTAAATATGAAGGACTCATTGGGCGAATCGTTCTGGAACTGAAATCGGAACGCTCACTGACCTTTCCCCTATCTGAAAGTCTGATAAACGTTGGAAAAATGAATAAGTCCAAAAAAAAAATTTTTCAATTTTTTTCAATTTTACCCCCGTGGTATATATATTCTACCCACACACATGTGGAACTCTTCTGGGGTACCCTCAAACATATTATTCCCTCATTTAGTGGATATTTTCACAAATAAGTGAAATTTTCAAAAATCCAGAAAATTGGCTGAAAATGACTAAATATCAAGGACTCAATGCGCGAACCGCTCTGGAACTGAAATCGGAACGCTCACTGACATTTCCCCGATCTGAAAGTCTGATAAACGGCGGAAAAATGAATAAGTCCAAAAAAAAATTTTTTAAACTTTTTTCAATTTTACCCCCGTGGGATATATATTCTACCCACACACATTTGGAACTCTTCTGGGGTACCCTCACACATATTATTCCCTCAATTAGTGGATATTTTCACAAAAAGTAAAATTTTCAAAAATCCAGAAAATTGGCTGAAAATGACTAAATATCAAGAACTCATTGGGCGAATCGCTCTGGAACTGAAATCGGAATGCTCACTGACATTTCCCCTATCTGAAAGTCTGATAAACGTCGGAAAAATTAATAAGTCCAAAAAAAAATTTTTTTCAACTTTTTTCAATTTTACCCCCGTGGGATATATATTCTACCCACACACATTTGGAACTCTCCTGGGGTACCCTCACACATATTACTCCCTCATTTAGTGGATATTTTCACAAAAAAGTGAAATTTTCAAAAATCCAGAAACTTGGCTGAAAACGACTAAATATCAAGGACTCAATGGGCGAACCGCTCTGGAACTGAAATCGGAACGCTCACTGACATTTCCCCTATCTGAAAATCTGATAAACGGCGGAAAAATGAATAAGTCCAAAAGAAAAAATTTTTAAACTTTTTTCAATTTTACCCCCGTGGGATATATATTCTACCCACACACTTTTGGAACTCTCCTGGTGTACCCTCACACATATTATTCCCTCATTTAGTGGATATTTTCACAAAAAAGTGAAATTTTCAAAAATGCAGAAAATTGGCTGAAAATGACTAAATATCAAGGACTCATTGGGCGAATCGTTCTGGAACTGAAATCTGAACGCTCACTGACATTTCCCCTATCTGAAACTCTGATAAACGTCGGAAAAATGAATAAGTCCCAAAAAAAATTTTTTTCAACTTTTTTCAATTTTACCCCCGTGGGATATATATTCTACCCACACACATTTGGAACTCTCCTGGGGTACCCTCACACATATTATTCCCTCATTTAGTGGATATTTTCACAAAAAAGTGAAATTTTCAAAAATCCAGAAACTTGGCTGAAAATGACTAAATATCAAGGACTCAATGGGCGAATCGCTCTGGAACTGAAATCGGAACGCTCACTGACATTTCCCCTATCTGAAAGTCTGATAAACGGCGGAAAAATGAATAAGTCCAAAAAAAAAATTTTTTAAACTTTTTTCAATTTTACCTCCGTGGGATATATATTCTACCCACACACTTTTGGAACTCTCCTGGTGTACCCTCACACATATTATTCCCTCATTTAGTGGATATTTTCACAAAAAAGTGAAATTTTCAAAAATCCAGAGAATTGGCTGAAAATGACTAAATATCAAGGACTCATTGGGCGAATCATTCTGGAACTGAAATCTGAACGCTCACTCACATTTCCCCTATCAGAAAGTCTGATAAACGTTGGAAAAATGACTAAGTCCAAAAAAATATTTTTTAAACTTTTTTCATTTTTACCCCCGTGGGATATATATTCTACCCACACACATTTGGAACTCTCCTGGGGTACCCTCACACATATTACTCCCTCATTTAGTGGATATTTTCACAAAAAAGTGAAATTTTCAAAAATCCAGAAACTTGGCTGAAAACGACTAAATATCAAGGACTCAATGGGCGAACCGCTCTGGAACTGAAATAGGAATGCTCACTGACATTTCCCCTATCAGAAAGTCTGATAAACGCGGGTAAAATGACTAAGTCCAAAAAAAAAAAATGTTTCAATTTTTTTCAATTTTACCCCTGTGGGATATATATTCTATCCACACACATTTGGAAATCTCCTGGGGTACCCACACACATATTATTCCCTCATTTAGTGGATATTTTCACAAAAAAGTGAAATTTTCAAAAATCCAGAGAATTGGCTGAAAATGACTAAATATCAAGGACTCATTGGGCGAATCATTCTGGAACTGAAATCTGAACGCTCACTGACATTTCCCCTATCTGAAAATCTGATAAACGCAGGAAAGATGACTAAGTCCAAAAAAAAAAAATGTTTCAATTTTTTTCAATTTTATCCCCGTGGGATATTCTACCCACACACATTTGGAACTCTCCTGGGGTACCCTCACACATATTATTCCCTCATTTAGTGGATATTTTCCCAAAAAGTGAAATTTTCAAAAATCCAGAAACTTGGCTGAAAACAACTAAATATCAAGGACTCAATGGGCGAACCGCTCTGGAACTGAAATCTGAACGCTCACTGACATTTCACCTATCAGAAAGTCTGATAAACGCCGGAAAAATGACTAAGTCCAAAAAAAAAAAATGTTTCAATTTTTTCCAATTTTACCCCCGTGGGATATATATTCTACCCACACACATTTGGAACTCTCCTGGGGTACCCTCACACATATTATTCCCTCATTTAGTGGATATTTTCACAAAAAAGTGATATTTTCAAAAATGCAGAAAATTGGCTGAAAATGACTAAATATCAAGGATACATTGGGCGAATCATTCTGGAACTGAAATCTGAACGCTCACTGACATTTCCCCTATCAGAAAGTCTGATAAACGTTGGAAAAATGACTAAGTCCAAAAAAAAATGTTTTAAACTTTTTTCAATTTTACCCCCGTGGGATATATATTCTACCCACACACATTTGGAACTCTCCTGGGGTACCCTCACACATATTACTCCCTCATTTAGTGGATATTTTCACAAAAAAGTGAAATTTTCAAAAATCCAGAAAATTGGCTGAAAATGACTAAATATCAAGGACTCAATGGGTGAATCGCTCTGGAACTGAAATCGGAACCCTCACTGAAATTTCCCCTATCTGAAAGTCTGATAAACGTCGGAAAAATTAATAAATCCAAAATAAAAATTTTTCAACTTTTTTCAAGTTTACCCCCATGGTATATATATTCTACCCACACACATTTGGAACTCTTCTGGGGTACCCTCAAACATATTATTCCCTCATTTAGTGGATATTTTCACAAATAAGTGAAATTTTCAAAAATCCAGAAAATTGGCTGAAAATGACTAAATATCAAGGACTCATTGGGCGAATCACTCTGGAACTGAAATCGGAATGCTCACTGACATTTCCCCTATCTGAAAATCTGATAAACGTTGGAAAAATGAATAAGTCCAAAAAAAAAATTTTTTAAACTTTTTTCAATTTTACCCCCGTGGGATATATATTCTACCCACACACTTTTGGAACTCTCCTGGTGTACCCTCACACATATTATTCCCTCATTTAGTGGATATTTTCATAAAAAAGAGAAATTTTCAAAAATCCAGAAAATTGGCTGAAAATGACTAAATATCAAGGACTCATTGGGCGAATCGTTCTGGAACTGAAATCTGAACGCTCACTGACATTTCACCTATCAGAAAGTCTGATAAACGCCGGAAAAATGAATAAATCCAAAAAAAAAATATTTTCAACTTTTTTCAATTTTACCCCCGTGGGATATATATTCTACCCACACACATTTGGAACTCTCCTGGGGTACCCTCACACATATTATTCCCTCATTTAGTGGATATTTTCACAAAAAAGTGAAATTTTCAAAAATCCAGAAAATTGGCTGAAAACGACTAAATATCAAGGACTCATTGGGCAAATCGCTCTGGAACTGAAATCGGAACGCTCACTGACATTTCCCCTATCTGAAAGTCTGATAAACGGCGGAAAAATGAATAAGTCCAGAAAAAAAAATTTTTCAACTTTTTTCAATTTTACCCCCGTGGGATATATATTCTACCCAAACACATTTGGAACTCTCCTGGGGTACCCTCACACATTTTTCCCTCATTTAGTGGATATTTTCACAAAAAAGTGAAATTTTCAAAAATCCAGAAAATTGTGTGAAAACGACTAAATATCAAGGACTCATTGGGCAAATCGCTCTGGAACTGAGATCGGAACGCTCACTGACATTTCCCCTATCTGAAAGTCTGATAAACGGCGGAAAAATGAATAAGTCCAGAAAAAAAAATTTTTCAACTTTTTTCAATTTTACCCCCGTGGGATATATATTCTACGCAAACACATTTGGAACTCTCCTGGGGTACCCTCACACATTTTTCCCTCATTTAGTGGATATTTTCACAAAAAAGTGAAATTTTCAAAAATCCAGAAAATTGTGTGAAAACGACTAAATATCAAGGACTCATTGGGCAAATCGCTCTGGAACTGAAATCGGAACGCTCACTGACATTTCCCCCATCTGAAAGTCTGATAAACGGCGGAAAAATGAATAAGTCCAGAAAAAATTTTTTTTCAACTTTTTTCAATTTTACCCCCGTGGGATATATATTCTACTCACACACATTTGGAACTCTCCTGGGGTACCCTCACACATATTATTCCCTCATTTAGTGGATATTTTCACAAAAAAGTGAAATTTTCAAAAATCCAGAAAATTGGCTGAAAACGACTAAATATCAAGGACTCATTGGGCGAATCGCTTTGGAACTGAAATCGGAACGCTCACTGACATTTCCCCTATCTGAAAGTCTGATAAACATCAAAAAAATGAATAAGTCCAAAAAAAAAATTTTTTAAACTTTTTTCAATTTTACCCCCGTGGTATATATATTCTACCCACACACATTTGGAACTCTCCTGGGGTACCCTCACACATATTATTCCCTCATTTAGTGGATATTTTCACAAAAAAGTGAAATTTTCAAAAATCCAGAAAATTGACTCAAAACGACTAAATATCAAGGACTCATTGGGCAAATCACTCTGGAACTGAAATCGGAACGCTCACTGACATTGCCCCTATCTGAAAGTCTGAGAAACGGCGGAAAAATGAATAAGTCCAGAAAAAAAAATTTTTCAACTTTTTTCAATTTTACCCCCGTGGGATATATATTCTACCCAGACACATTTGGAACTCTCCTGGGGTACCCTCACACATATTATTCCCTCATTTATTGGATATTTTCACAAAAAAGTGAAATTTTCAAAAATCCAGAAAATTGACTGAAAATGACTAAATATCAAGGACTCGTTGGGCGAACCGCTCTGGAACTGAAATTGGAACGCTCACTGACATTTCCCCTATCTGAAAATCTGACAAACGGCGGAAAAATGAATAAGTCGAAAAAAAAAATTTTTCAAACTTTTTTCAATTTTACCCCTGTGGGATATATATTCTACCCACAAACATTTGGAAATCTCCTGGGGTACCCTCACACATATTATTCCCTCATTTAGTGGATATTTTCACAAAAAAGTGAAATTTTCAAAAATCCAGAAAATTGGGTGAAAATGACTAAATATCAAGGACTCATTCAGCGAATCGCTCTGGAACTGAAATCGGAACGCTCACTGACATTTCCCCTATCTGAAAGTCTGATAAACGCCGGAAAAATGACTAAGTCCAAAAAACAAAATTTTTCAATTGTTTTCAATTTTACCCCCGTGGGATATATATTCTACCCACACACATTTGGAACTCTCCTGGGGTACCCTCACACATCTTATTCCCTCATTTTTTGGATATTTTCACAAAAAAGTGAAATTTTCAAAAATCCAGAAAATTGGCTGAAAATGACTAAATATCAAGGACTCGTTGGGCGAACCGCTCTGGAACTGAAATCGGAACGCTCACTGACATTTCCCCTATCTGAAAGTCTGACAAACGGCGGAAAAATGAATAAGTCGAAAAAAAAAATTTTTCAAACTTTTTTCAATTTTACCCCCGTGGGATATATATTCTACCCACACACATTTTGAAATCTCCTGGGGTACCCTCACACACATTATTCCCTCATTTAGTGGATATTTTCACAAAAAAGTGAAATTTTCAAAAATCCAGAAAATTGGGTGAAAATGACTAAATATCAAGGACTCATTCGGCGAATTGCTCTAGAACTGAAATCGGAACGCTCACTGACATTTCCCCTATCTGAAAGTTTGATAAACGCCGGAAAAATGACTAAGTCCAAAAAACAAAATTTTTCAATTGTTTTCAATTTTACCCCCGTGGGATATATATTCTACCCACACACATTTGGAACTCTCTTGGGGTACCCTCACACATATTATTCCCTCATTTAGTGGATATTTTCACAAAAAAGTGAAATTTTCAAAAATCCAGAAACTTGGCTGAAAACGACTAAATATCAAGGACTCATTGGGAGAATCGCTTTGAAACTGAAATCGGAACGCTCACTGACATTTCCCCTATCTGAAAGTCTGGCAAACGGCGGAAAAATGAATAAGTCGAAAAAAAAAAAATTTCAAACTTTTTTCAATTTTACCCCTGTGGGATATATATTCTATCCACACACATTTGGAAATCTCCTGGGGTACCCTCACACATATTATTCCCTCATTTAGTGGATATTTTCACAAAAAAGTGAAATTTTCAAAAATCCAGAAAATTGGCTGAAAATGACTAAATATCAAGGACTCGTTGGGCGAACCGCTCTGGAACTGAAATCGGAACGCTCACTGACATTTCCCCTATCTGAAAGTCTGACAAACGGCGGAAAAATGAATAAGTCGAAAAAAAAAAATTTTCTAACTTTTTTCAATTTTACCCCCGTGGGATATATATTCTACCCACACACATTTTGAAATCTCCTGGGGTACCCTCACACATATTATTCCCTCATTTAGTGGATATTTTCACAAAAAAGTGAAATTTTCAAAAATCCAGAAAATTGGCTGAAAATGACTAAATATCAAGGACTCATTCGGCGAATTGCTCTGGAACTGAAATCGGAACGCTCACTGACATTTCCCCTATCTGAAAGTCTGATAAACGCCGGAAAAATGACTAAGTCCAAAAAACAAAATTTTTCAATTGTTTTCAATTTTACCCCCGTGGGATATATATTCTACCCACACACATTTGGAACTCTCTTGGGGTACCCTCACACATATTATTCCCTCATTTAGTGGATATTTTCACAAAAAAGTGAAATTTTCAAAAATACAGAAACTTGGCTGAAAACGACTAAATATCAAGGACTCATTGGGAGAATCGCTTTGAAACTGAAATCGGAACGCTCACTGACATTTCCCCTATCTGAAAGTCTGGCAAACGGCGGAAAAATGAATAAGTCGAAAAAAAAAAATTTTCAAACTTTTTTCAATTTTACCCCTGTGGGATATATATTCTACCCACACACATTTGGAAATCTCCTGGGGTACCCTCAGACATATTATTTCCTCATTTAGTGGATATTTTCACAAAAAAGTGAAATTTTCAAAAATCCAGAAAATTGGCTGAAAATGACTAAACATCAAGGACTTGTTCGGCGAATCGCTCTAGAACTGAAATCGGAACGCTCACTGACATTTCCCCTATCTGAAAGTCTGATAAACGCCGGAAAAATGACTAAGTCCAAAAAAAAAAATTTTTCAATTTTTTTCAATTTTACCCCCGTGGTATATATATTCTACCCACACACATTTGGAACTCTTCTGGGGTACCCTCACACATATTATTCCCTCATTTAGTGGATATTTTCACAAAAAAGTGAAATTTTCAAAAATCCAGAAAATTGGCTGAAAACGACTAAATATCAAGGACTCATTGGGCAAATCGCTCTGGAACTGAAATCGGAACGCTCACTGACATTTCCCCTATCTGAAAGTCTGATAAACGGCGGAAAAATGAATAAGTCCAGAAAAAAAATTTTTTCAACTTTTTTCAATTTTACCCCCGTGGGATATATATTCTACCCACACACATTTGGAACTCTCCTGGGGTACCCTCACACATATTATTCCCTCATTTAGTGGATATTTTCACAAAAAAGTGAAATTTTCAAAAATCCAGAAAATTGGCTGAAAATGACTAAATATCAAGGACTCGTTGGGCGAATCGCTCTGGAACTGAAATCGGAACGCTCACTGACATTTCCCCTATCTGAAAGTCTGATAAACGTCGGAAAAATGAATAAGTCCAAAAAAAAAATTTTTTAAACTTTTTTCAATTTTACCCCCGTGGTATATATATTCTACCCACACACATTTGGAACTCTCCTGGGGTACCCTCACACATATTATTCCCTCATTTAGTGGATATTTTCACAAAAAAGTGAAATTTTCAAAAATCCAGAAAATTGGCTGAAAATGACTAAATATCAAGGACTTGTTCGGCGAATCGCTCTGGAACTGAAATCAGAACACTCACTGACATTTCCCCTATCTGAAAGTCTGATAAACGCCGGAAAAATGACTAAGTCCAAAAAAAAAAATTTTTCAATTTTTTTCAATTTTATCCCCGTGGTATATATATTCTACCCACACACATTTGGAACTCTTCTGGGGTACCCTCACACATATTATTCCCTCATTTAGTGGATATTTTCACAAAAAAGTGAAATTTTCAAAAATCCAGATAATTGGCTGAAAACGACTAAATATCAAGGACTCATTGGGCAAATCGCTCTGGTACTGAAATCGGAATGCTCACTGACATTTCCCCTATCTGAAAGTCTGATAAACGGCGGAAAAATGAATAAGTCCAGAAAAAAAAATTTTCAACTTTTTTCAATTTTACCCCCGTGGGATATATATTCTACCCACACACATTTGGAACTCTTCTGGGGTACCCTCACACATATTATTCCCTCATTTAGTGGATATTTTCACAAAAAAGTGAAATTTTCAAAAATCCAGAAACTTGGCTGAAAACTACTAAATATCAAGGACTCATTGGGAGAATCGCTTTGGAACTGAAATCGGAATGCACACTGACATTTCCCCTATCTGAAAGTCTGATAAACGGCGGAAATATGAATAAGTCCAGAAAAAATATTTTTTCAACTTTTTTCAATTTTACCCCCGTGGGATATATATTCTACCCACACACATTTGGAACTCTTCTGGGGTACCCTCACACATATCATTCCCTCATTTAGTGGATATTTTCACAAAAAAGTGAAATTTTCAAAAATCCAGAAAATTGGCTGAAAATGACTAAATATCAAGGACTCGTTGGGCGAATCGCTCTGGAACTGAAATCGGAACGCTCACTGACATTTCCCCTATCTGAAAGTCTGATAAACGTCGGAAAAATGAATAAGTCCAAAAAAAAAATTTTTTAAACTTTTTTCAATTTTACCCCCGTGGTATATATATTCTACCCACACACATTTGGAACTCTTCTGGGGTACCCTCACACATATCATTCCCTCATTTAGTGGATATTTTCACAAAAAAGTGAAATTTTCCAAAATCCAGAAAATTGGGTGAAAATGACTAAATATCAAGGACTCATTTGGCGAATCGCTCTGGAACTGGAATCGGAACGCTCACTGACATTTCCCCTATCTGAAAGTCTGATAAACGGCGGAAAAATGAATAAGTCCAAAAAAAAAATTTTTTAAACCTTTTTCAATTTTACCCCCGTGGGATATATATTCTACCCACACACATTTGGAACTCTCCTGGGGTACACTCACACATATTATTCCCTCAATTAGTGGATATTTTCACAAAAAAGTGAAATTTTCAAAAATCCAGATAATTGGCTGAAAACGACTAAATATCAAGGACTCATTCGGCGAATCACTCTGGAACTGAAACCGGAATGCTCACTGACATTTCCCCTATCTGAAAGTCTGATAAACGCCGGAAAAATAACTAAGTCCAAAAAACAAAATTTTTCAATTTTTTTCAATTTTACCCCCGTGGGATATATATTCTACCCACACACATTTGGAACTCTCCTGGGGTACCCTCACACATATTATTCACTCATTTAGTGGATATTTTCACAAAAAAGTGAAATTTTCAAAAATCCAGAAAATTAGCTGAAAATGACTAAATATCAAGGACTCGTTGGGCGAATCGCTCTGGAACTGAAATCGGAACGCTCACTGACATTTCCCCTATCTGAAAGTCTGATAAACATCGGAAAAATGAATAAGTCCAAAAAAAAAAATTTTTCAACTTTTTTCAATTTTACCCCCGTGGGATATATATTCTACCCACACACATTTGGAACTCTCCTGGGGTACCCTCACACATATTATTCCCTCATTTAGTGGATATTTTCACAAAAAAGTGAAATTTTCAAAAATCCAGAAAATTGGCTGAAAACGACTAAATATCAAGGACTCATTCGGCGAATCGCTCTGGAACTGAAATCGGAACGCTTACTGACATTTCCCCTATCTGAAAGTCTGATAAACTCCGGAAAAATGACTAAGTCCAAAAAAAAAATTTTTCAATTTTTTTCAATTTTACCCCCGTGGTATATAAATTCTACCCACACACATTTGGAACTCTTCTGGGGTACCCTCACACATATTATTCCCTCATTTAGTGGATATTTTCACAAAAAAGTGAAATTTTCAAAAATCCAGAAAATTGGCTGAAAACGACTAAATATCAAGGACTCATTGGGCAAATCGCTCTGGAACTGAAATCGGAACGCTCACTGACATTGCCCCTATCTGAAAGTCTGAGAAACGGCGGAAAAATGAATAAGTCCAAAAAAAAAAATTTTTCAACTTTTTTCAATTTTACCCCCGTGGGATATATATTCTACCCAGACACATTTGGAACTCTCCTGGGGTACCCTCACACATATTATTCCCTCATTTATTGGATATTTTCACAAAAAAGTGAAATTTTCAAAAATCCAGAAAATTGGCTGAAAATGACTAAATATCAAGGACTCGTTGGACGAACCGCTCTGGAACTGAAATTGGAACGCTCACTGACATTTTCCCTATCTGAAAGTCTGATAAACGTCGGAAAAATAACTAAGTCCAAAAAACAAAATTTTTCAATTTTTTTCAATTTTACCCCCGTGGGATATATATTCTACCCACACACATTTGGAACTCTCCTGGGGTACCCTCACACATATTATTCCCTCATTTAGTGGATATTTTCACAAAAAAGTGAAATTTTCAAAAATCCAGAAAATTAGCTGAAAATGACTAAATATCAAGGACTCGTTGGGCGAAGCGCTCTGGAACTGAAATCGGAACGCTCACTGACATTTCCCCTATCTGAAAGTCTGACAAACGGCGGAAAAATGAATAAGTCGAAAAAAAAAATTTTTCAAACTTTTTTCAATTTTACCCCGATGGGATATATATTCTACCCACACACATTTGGAAATCTCCTGGGGTACCCTCACACATATTATTCCCTCATTTAGTGGATATTTTCACAAAAAAGTGAAATTTTCAAAAATCCAGAAAATTGGGTGAAAATGACTAAATATCAAGGACTCATTCGGCGAATCGCTCTGGAACTGAAATCGGAACGCTCACTGACATTTCCCCTATCTGAAAGTCTGATAAACGGCGGAAAAATGAATAAGTCCAGAAAAAAAATTTTTCAACTTTTTTCAATTTTACCCCCGTGGGATATATATTCTACCCACACACATTTGGAACTCTTCTGGGGTACCCTCACACATATTATTCCCTCATTTAGTGGATATTTTCACAAAAAAGTGAAATTTTCAAAAATCCAGAAACTTGGCTGAAAACGACTAAATATCAAGGACTCATTGGGAGAATCGCTTTGGAACTGAAATCGGAATGCACACTGACATTTCCCCTATCTGAAAGTCTGATAAACGGCGGAAAAATGAATAAGTCCAGAAAAAAAATTTTTTCAACTTTTTTCAATTTTACCCCCGTGGGATATATATTCTACCCACACACATTTGGAACTCTCCTGGGGTACCCTCACACATATTATTCCCTCATTTAGTGGATATTTTCACAAAAAAGTGAAATTTTCAAAAATCCAGAAAATTGGCTGAAAATGACTAAATATCAAGGACTCGTTGGGCGAATCACTCTGGAACTGAAATCGGAACGCTCACTGACATTTCCCCTATCTGAAAGTCTGATAAACGTCGGAAAAATGAATAAGTCCAAAAAAAAAATTTTTTAAACTTTTTTCAATTTTACCCCCGTGGTATATATATTCTACCCACACACATTTGGAACTCTTCTGGGGTACCCTCACACATATCATTCCCTCATTTAGTGGATATTTTCACAAAAAAGTGAAATTTTCCAAAATCCAGAAAATTGGGTGAAAATGACTAAATATCAAGGACTCATTTGGCGAATCGCTCTGGAACTGGAAACGGAACGCTCACTGACATTTCCCCTATCTGAAAGTCTGATAAACGGCGGAAAAATGAATAAGTCCAAAAAAAAAATTTTTTAAACCTTTTTCAATTTTACCCCCGTGATATATATATTCTACCCACACACATTTGGAACTCTCCTGGGGTACCCTCACACATATTATTCCCTCAATTAGTGGATATTTTCACAAAAAAGTGAAATTTTCAAAAATCCAGAGAATTGGCTGAAAACGACTAAATATCAAGGACTCATTCGGCGAATCGCTCTGGAACTGAAACCGGAATGCTCACTGACATTTCCCCTATCTGAAAGTCTGATAAACGCCGGAAAAATGAATAAGTCCAAAAAAAAAAATTTTTCAAATTTTTTCAATTTTACCCCCGTGGGATATATATTCTACCCAGACACATTTGGAACTCTCCTGGGGTACCCTCACACATATTATTCCCTCATTTATTGGATATTTTCACAAAAAAGTGAAATTTTCAAGAATCCAGAAAATTGGCTGAAAATGACTAAATATCAAGGACTCGTTGGGCGAATCGCTCTGGAACTGAAATCGGAACGCTCACTGACATTTCCCCTATCTGAAAGTCTGATAAATGTCGGAAAAATGTATAAGTCCAAAAAAAAAAATTTTTCAACTTTTTTCAATTTTACCCCCGTGGGATATATATTCTACCCACACACATTTGGAACTCTCCTGGGGTACCCTCACACATATTATTCCCTCATTTAGTGGATATTTTCACAAAAAAGTGAAATTTTCAAAAATCCAGAAAATTGGCTGAAAACGACTAAATATCAAGGACTCATTCGGCGAATCGCTCTGGAACTGAAATCGGAACGCTCACTGACATTCCCCTATCTGAAAGTCTGATAAACTCCGGAAAAATGACTAAGTCCAAAAAAAAAATTTTTCAATTTTTTTCAATTTTACCCCCGTGGTATATAAATTCTACCCACACACATTTGGAACTCTTCTGGGGTACCCTCACACATATTATTCCCTCATTTAGTGGATATTTTCACAAAAAAGTGAAATTTTCAAAAATCCAGAAAATTGGCTGAAAACGACTAAATATCAAGGACTCATTGGGCAAATCGCTCTGGAACTGAAATCGGAACGCTCACTGACATTGCCCCTATCTGAAAGTCTGAGAAACGGCGGAAAAATGAATAAGTCCAAAAAAAAAAATTTTTCAACTTTTTTCAATTTTACCCCCGTGGGATATATATTCTACCCAGACATATTTGGAACTCTCCTGGGGTACCCTCACACATATTATTCCCTCATTTATTGGATATTTTCACAAAAAAGTGAAATTTTCAAAAATCCAGAAAATTGGCTGAAAATGACTAAATATCAAGGACTCGTTGGACGAACCGCTCTGGAACTGAAATTGGAACGCTCACTGACATTTTCCCTATCTGAAAGTCTGATAAACGTCGGAAAAATAACTAAGTCCAAAAAACAAAATTTTTCAATTTTTTTCAATTTTACCCCCGTGGGATATATATTCTACCCACACACATTTGGAACTCTCCTGGGGTACCCTCACACATATTATTCCCTCATTTAGTGGATATTTTCACAAAAAAGTGAAATTTTCAAAAATCCAGAAAATTAGCTGAAAATGACTAAATATCAAGGACTCGTTGGGCGAAGCGCTCTGGAACTGAAATCGGAACGCTCACTGACATTTCCCCTATCTGAAAGTCTGACAAACGGCGGAAAAATGAATAAGTCGAAAAAAAAAATTTTTCAAACTTTTTTCAATTTTACCCCGATGGGATATATATTCTACCCACACACATTTGGAAATCTCCTGGGGTACCCTCACACATATTATTCCCTCATTTAGTGGATATTTTCACAAAAAAGTGAAATTTTCAAAAATCCAGAAAATTGGGTGAAAATGACTAAATATCAAGGACTCATTCGGCGAATCGCTCTGGAACTGAAATCGGAACGCTCACTGACATTTCCCCTATCTGAAAGTCTGTTAAACGGCGGAAAAATGAATAAGTCCAAAAAAAAAATTTTTTAAACTTTTTTCAATTTTACCCCCGTGGGATATATATTCGACCCACACACATTTGGAACTATCCTGGGGTACCCTCACACATATTATTCCCTCAATTAGTGGATATTTTCACAAAAAAGTGAAATTTTCAAAAATCCAGAAAATTGGGTGAAAATGACTAAATATCAAGGACTCATTCGGCGAATCGCTCTGGAACTGAAATCGGAACGCTCACTGACATTTCCCCTATCTGAAAGTCTGATAAACGGCGGAAAAATGAATAAGTCCAAAAAAAAAAATGTTTTTAACTTTTTTCAATTTTACCCCCGTGGGATATTTATTCTACCCACACACATTTGGAACTCTCCTGGGGTACCCTCACACATATTATTCCCTCAATTAGTGGATATTTTCACAAAAAAGTGAAATTTTCAAAAATCCAGAGAATTGGCTGAAAACGACTAAATATCAAGGACTCATTCGGCGAATCGCTCTGGAACTGAAACCGGAATGCTCACTGACATTTCCCCTATCTGAAAGTCTGATAAACGCCGGAAAAATGAATAAGTCCAAAGAAAAATTTTTTTCAACTTTTTTCAATTTTACCCCCGTGGGATATATATTCTACCCACACACATTTGGAAATCTCCTGGGGTACCCTCACACATATTATTCCCTCATTTAGTGGATATTTTCACAAAAAAGTGAAATCTTCAAAAATCCAGAAAATTGGCTGAAAATTACTAAATATCAAGGACTCGTTGGGCGAATCACTCTGGAACTGAAATCGGAAAGCTCACTGACATTTCCCCTATCTGAAAGTCTGATAAACGCCGGAAAAATGACTAAGTCAAAAAAAAAATCTTTTCAATTTTTTTTAATTTTACCCCCGTGGGATATATATTCTACCCACACACATTTGGAACTCTCCTGGGGTGCCCTCACACATATTATTCCCTCATTTAGAGGTTATTTTCACAAAAAAGGGAAATTTTCAAAAATCCAGAAAATTGGCTGAAAACGACTAAATATCAACTACTCAATGGGCGAATCGCTCTGGAACTGAAATCGGAACACTCACTGACATTTCCCCTATCTGAAAGTCTGATAAACGGCGGAAAAATGAATAAGTCCAAAAAAAAAAATTTTTCAACTTTTTTCAATTTTACCCCCGTGGGATATATATTCTACCCACACACATTTGGAACTCAACTGGGGTACCCTCACACATATTATTCCCTCATTTAGTGGATATTTTCACAAAAAAGTGAAATTTTCAAAAATCCAGAAAATTGGCTGAAAACGACTAAATATCAAGGACTCATTGGGCAAATCGCTCTGGAACTGAAATCGGAACGCTCACTGACATTGCCCCTATCTGAAAGTCTGAGAAACGGCGGAAAAATGAATAAGTCCAAAAAAAAAAATTTTTCAACTTTTTTCAATTTTACCCCCGTGGGATATATATTCTACCCAGACATATTTGGAACTCTCCTGGGGTACCCTCACACATATTATTCCCTCATTTATTGGATATTTTCACAAAAAAGTGAAATTTTCAAAAATCCAGAAAATTGGCTGAAAATGACTAAATATCAAGGACTCGTTGGACGAACCGCTCTGGAACTGAAATTGGAACGCTCACTGACATTTTCCCTATCTGAAAGTCTGATAAACGTCGGAAAAATAACTAAGTCCAAAAAACAAAATTTTTCAATTTTTTTCAATTTTACCCCCGTGGGATATATATTCTACCCACACACATTTGGAACTCTCCTGGGGTACCCTCACACATATTATTCCCTCATTTAGTGGATATTTTCACAAAAAAGTGAAATTTTCAAAAATCCAGAAAATTAGCTGAAAATGACTAAATATCAAGGACTCGTTGGGCGAAGCGCTCTGGAACTGAAATCGGAACGCTCACTGACATTTCCCCTATCTGAAAGTCTGACAAACGGCGGAAAAATGAATACGTCGAAAAAAAAAATTTTTCAAACTTTTTTCAATTTTACCCCGATGGGATATATATTCTACCCACACACATTTGGAAATCTCCTGGGGTACCCTCACACATATTATTCCCTCATTTAGTGGATATTTTCACAAAAAAGTGAAATTTTCAAAAATCCAGAAAATTGGGTGAAAATGACTAAATATCAAGGACTCATTCGGCGAATCGCTCTGGAACTGAAATCGGAACGCTCACTGACATTTCCCCTATCTGAAAGTCTGTTAAACGGCGGAAAAATGAATAAGTCCAAAAAAAAAATTTTTTAAACTTTTTTCAATTTTACCCCCGTGGGATATATATTCGACCCACACACATTTGGAACTATCCTGGGGTACCCTCACACATATTATTCCCTCAATTAGTGGATATTTTCACAAAAAAGTGAAATTTTCAAAAATCCAGAAAATTGGGTGAAAATGACTAAATATCAAGGACTCATTCGGCGAATCGCTCTGGAACTGAAATCGGAACGCTCACTGACATTTCCCCTATCTGAAAGTCTGATAAACGGCGGAAAAATGAATAAGTCCAAAAAAAAAAATGTTTTTAACTTTTTTCAATTTTACCCCCGTGGGATATTTATTCTACCCACACACATTTGGAACTCTCCTGGGGTACCCTCACACATATTATTCCCTCAATTAGTGGATATTTTCACAAAAAAGTGAAATTTTCAAAAATCCAGAGAATTGGCTGAAAACGACTAAATATCAAGGACTCATTCGGCGAATCGCTCTGGAACTGAAACCGGAATGCTCACTGACATTTCCCCTATCTGAAAGTCTGATAAACGCCGGAAAAATGAATAAGTCCAAAGAAAAATTTTTTTCAACTTTTTTCAATTTTACCCCCGTGGGATATATATTCTACCCACACACATTTGGAAATCTCCTGGGGTACCCTCACACATATTATTCCCTCATTTAGTGGATATTTTCACAAAAAAGTGAAATCTTCAAAAATCCAGAAAATTGGCTGAAAATTACTAAATATCAAGGACTCGTTGGGCGAATCACTCTGGAACTGAAATCGGAAAGCTCACTGACATTTCCCCTATCTGAAAGTCTGATAAACGCCGGAAAAATGACTAAGTCAAAAAAAAAATCTTTTCAATTTTTTTTAATTTTACCCCCGTGGGATATATATTCTACCCACACACATTTGGAACTCTCCTGGGGTGCCCTCACACATATTATTCCCTCATTTAGAGGTTATTTTCACAAAAAAGGGAAATTTTCAAAAATCCAGAAAATTGGCTGAAAACGACTAAATATCAACTACTCAATGGGCGAATCGCTCTGGAACTGAAATCGGAACACTCACTGACATTTCCCCTATCTGAAAGTCTGATAAACGGCGGAAAAATGAATAAGTCCAAAAAAAAAAATTTTTCAACTTTTTTCAATTTTACCCCCGTGGGATATATATTCTACCCACACACATTTGGAACTCAACTGGGGTACCCTCACACATATTATTCCCTCATTTAGTGGATATTTTCACAAAAAAGTGAAATTTTCAAAAATCCAGAAAATTATCTGAAAACGACTAAATATCAAGGACTCATTCGGCGAATCGCTCTGGAACTGAAATCGGAACGCTCACTGACATTTCCCCTATCTGAAAGTCTGATAAACTCCGGAAAAATGACTAAGTCCAAAAAAAAAATTTTTAAATTTTTTTCAATTTTACCCCCGTGGTATATAAATTCTACCCACACACATTTGGAACTCTTCTGGGGTACCCTCACACATATTATTCCCTCATTTAGTGGATATTTTCACAAAAAAGTGAAATTTTCAAAAATCCAGAGAATTGGCTGAAAACGACTAAATATCAAGGACTCATTCGGCGAATCGCTCTGCAACTGAAACCGGAATGCTCACTGACATTTCCCCTATCTGAAAGTCTGATAAACGCCGGAAAAATGAATAAGTCCAAAGAAAAAATTTTTTCAACTTTTTTCAATTTTACCCCCGTGGGATATATATTCTACCCACACACATTTGGAAATCTCCTGGGGTACCCTCACACATATTATTCCCTCATTTAGTGGATATTTTCACAAAAAAGTGAAATCTTCAAAAATCCAGAAAATTGGCTGAAAATTACTAAATATCAAGGACTCGTTGGGCGAATCACTCTGGAACTGAAATCGGAAAGCTCACTGACATTTCCCCTATCTGAAAGTCTGATAAACGCCGGAAAAATGACTAAGTCAAAAAAAAAATCTTTTCAATTTTTTTCAATTTTACCCCCGTGGGATATATATTCTACCCACACCCATTTGGAACTCTCCTGGGGTGCCCTCACACATATTATTCCCTCATTTAGTGGTTATTTTCACAAAAAAGGGAAATTTTCAAAAATCCAGAAAATTGGCTGAAAACGACTAAATATCAAGGACTCAATGGGCGAATCGCTCTGGAACTGAAATCCGAACACTCACTGACATTTCCCCTATCTGAAAGTCTGATAAACGGCGGAAAAATGAATAAGTCCAAAAAAAAAAAAATTTTAACTTTTTTCAATTTTACCCCCGTGGGATATATATTCTACCCACACACATTTGGAACTCTCCTGGGGTACCCTCACACATATTATTCCCTCATTTAGTGGATATTTTCACAAAAAAGTGAAATTTTCAAAAATCCAGAAAATTGGCTGAAAATGACTAAATATCAAGGACTCATTGGTCGAATCGCTCTGGAACTGAAATCGGAACGCTCACTGACATTTCCCCTATCTGAAAGTCTGATAAACGGCGGAAAAATGACTAAGTCCAAAAAAAAAAATTTTTCAATTTTTTTCAATTTTACCCCCGTGGTGTATATATTCTACCCACACACATTTGGAAATCTCCTGAGGTACCCTCACACATATTATTCCCTCATTTAGTGGATATTTTCACAAAAAAGTGAAATTTTCAAAAATCAAGAAAATTGGCTGAAAACGACTAAATATCAAGTACTCATTGGGCGAATCGCTCTGGAACTGAAATCGGAATGCTCACTGACATTTGTCCTCTCTGAAAGTCTGATAAACGCCGGAAAAATGACTAAGTCCAAAAAAAAATTTTATTAAACTTTTTTCAATTTTACCCCTGTGGTATATATATTCTACCCACACACATTTGGAACTCTCCTGGGGTACCCTCACACATATTATTCCCTCATTTAGTGGATATTTTCACAAAAAAGTGAAATCTTCAAAAATCCAGAAAATTGGCTGAAAATTACTAAATATCAAGGACTCGTTGGGCGAATCACTCTGGAACTGAAATCGGAAAGCTCACTGACATTTCCCCTATCTGAAAGTCTGATAAACGCCGGAAAAATGACTAAGTCAAAAAAAAATCTTTTCAATTTTTTTCAATTTTACCCCCGTGGGATATATATTCTACCCACACCCATTTGGAACTCTCCTGGGGTGCCCTCACACATATTATTCCCTCATTTAGTGGTTATTTTCACAAAAAAGGGAAATTTTCAAAAATCCAGAAAATTGGCTGAAAACGACTAAATATCAAGGACTCAATGGGCGAATCGCTCTGGAACTGAAATCGGAACACTCACTGACATTTCCCCTATCTGAAAGTCTGATAAACGGCGGAAAAATGAATAAGTCCAAAAAAAAAAAATTTTCAACTTTTTTCAATTTTACCCCCGTGGGATATATATTCTACCCACACACATTTGGAACTCTCCTGGGGTACCCTCACACATATTATTCCCTCATTTAGTGGATATTTTCACAAAAAAGTGAAATTTTCAAAAATCCAGAAAATTGGCTGAAAATAACTAAATATCAATGACTCATTCGGCGAATCGCTCTGGAACTGAAATCGGAATGCTCACTGACATTTCCACTATCTGAAAGTCTGATAAACGCCGGAAAAATGAATAAGTCCAAAAAAAATTTTTTTTCAACTTTTTTCAATTTTACCCCCGTGGGATATATATTCTACCCACACACATTTGGAAATCTCCTGGGGTACCCTCACACATATTATTCCCTCATTTAGTGGATATTTTCACAAAAAAGTGAAATCTTCAAAAATCCAGAAAATTGGCTGAAAATTACTAAATATCAAGGACTCGTTGGGCGAATCGCTCTGGAACTGAAATCGGAAAGCTCACTGACATTTCCCCTATCTGAAAGTCTGATAAACGCCGGAAAAATGACTAAGTCAAAAAAAAAATCTTTTCAATTTTTTTCAATTTTACCCCCGTGGGATATATATTCTACCCACACACATTTGGAACTCTCCTGGGGTGCCCTCACACATATTATTCCCTCATTTAGTGGTTATTTTCACAAAAAAGGGAAATTTTCAAAAATCCAGAAAATTGGCTGAAAACGACTAAATATCAAGGACTCAATGGGTGAATCGCTCTGGAACTGAAATCGGAACACTTACTGACATTTCCCCTATCTGAAAGTCTGATAAACGGCGGAAAAATGAATAAGTCCAAAAAAAAAAATTTTTCAACTTTTTTCAATTTTACCCCGTGGGATATATATTCTACCCACACACATTTGGAACTCTCCTGGGGTACCCTCACACATATTATTCCCTCATTTAGTGGATATTTTCACAAAAAAGTGAAATTTTCAAAAATCCAGAAAATTGGCTGAAAATGACTAAATATCAAGGACTCGTTGGGCGAATCGCTCTGGAACTGAAATCGGAACGCTCACTGACATTTCCCCTATCTGAAAGTCTGATAAACGCCAGAAAAATGACTGAGTCCAAAAAAAAAAATTTTTCAATTTTTTTCAATTTTACCCCCGTGGGATATATATTCTACCCACACACATTTGGAAATCTCCTGGGGTACCCTCACACATATTATTCCCTCATTTAGTGGATATTTTCACAAAAAAGTGAAATTTTCAAAAATCCAGAAAATTGGCTGAAAACGACTAAATATCAAGGACTCATTCGGCGAATCGCTCTGGAACTGAAATCGCAATGCTCACTGACATTTCCCCTATCTGAAAGTCTGATAAACGCCGGAAAAATGAATAAGTCCAAAGAAAAAATTTTTTCAACTTTTTTCAATTTTACCCCCGTGGGATATATATTCTACCCACACACATTTGGAAATCTCCTGGGGTACCCTCACACATATTATTCCCTCATTTAGTGGATATTTTCACAAAAAAGTGAAATTTTCAAAAATCCAGAAAATTGGCTGAAAATGACTAAATATCAAGGACTCGTTGGGCGAATCGCTCTGGAACTAAAATCGGAATGCTCACTGACATTTCCCCTATCTGAAAGTCTGATAAACGCCGGAAAAATGACTAAGTCCAAAAAAAAAAATTTTTCAATTTTTTTCAATTTTACCCCCGTGGGATATATATTCTACCCACACACATTTGGAACTCTCCTGGGGTACCCTCACACATATTATTCCCTCATTTAGTGGTTATTTTCACAAAAAAGGGAAATTTTCAAAAATCCAGAAAATTGGCTGAAAACGACTAAATATCAAGGACTCAATGGGCGAATCGCTCTGGAACTGAAATCGGAACACTCACTGACATTTCCCCTATCTGAAAGTCTGATAAACGGCGGAAAAATGAATAAGTCCAAAAAAAAAAAATTTTCAACTTTTTTCAATTTTACCCCCGTGGGATATATATTCTACCCACACACATTTGGAACTCTCCTGGGGTACCCTCACACATATTATTCCCTCATTTAGTGGATATTTTCACAAAAAAGTGAAATTTTCAAAAATCCAGAAAATTGGCTGAAAATGACTAAATATCAAGGACTCATTGGTCGATTCGCTCTGGAACTGAAATCGGAACGCTCACTGACATTTCCCCTATCTGAAAGTCTGATAAACGGCGGAAAAATGACTAAGTCCAAAAAAAAAAATTTTTCAATTTTTTTCAATTTTACCCCCGTGGGATATATATTCTACCCACACACATTTGGAAATCTCCTGGGGTACCCTCACACATATTATTCCCTCATTTAGTGGATATTTTCACAAAAAAGTGAAATTTTCAAAAATCAAGAAAATTGGCTGAAAACGACTAAATATCAAGTACTCATTGGGCGAATCGCTCTGGAACTGAAATCGGAATGCTCACTGACATTTGTCCTCTCTGAAAGTCTGATAAACGCCGGAAAAATGACTAAGTCCAAAAAAAAATTTTATTAAACTTTTTTCAATTTTACCCCTGTGGTATATATATTCTACCCACACACATTTGGAACTCTCCTGGAGTACCCTCACACATATTATTCCCTCATTTAGTGGATATTTTCACAAAAAAGTGAAATTTTCAAAAATCCAGAAAATTGGCTGAAAATAACTAAATATCAATGACTCATTCGGCGAATCGCTCTGGAACTGAAATCGGAATGCTCACTGACATTTCCACTATCTGAAAGTCTGATAAACGCCGGAAAAATGAATAAGTCCAAAAAAAAAAATTTTTCAACTTTTTTCAATTTTACCCCGTGGGATATATATTCTACCCACACACATTTGGAACTCTCCTGGGGTACCCTCACACATATTATTCCCTCATTTAGTGGATATTTTCACAAAAAAGTGAAATTTTCAAAAATCCAGAAAATTGGCTGAAAATGACTAAATATCAAGGACTCGTTGGGCGAATCGCTCTGGAACTGAAATCGGAACGCTCACTGACATTTCCCCTATCTGAAAGTCTGATAAACGCCAGAAAAATGACTGAGTTCAAAAAAAAAAATTTTTCAATTTTTTTCAATTTTACCCCCGTGGGATATATATTCTACCCACACACATTTGGAAATCTCCTGGGGTACCCTCACACATATTATTCCCTCATTTAGTGGATATTTTCACAAAAAAGTGAAATTTTCAAAAATCCAGAAAATTGGCTGAAAACGACTAAATATCAAGGACTCATTCGGCGAATCGCTCTGGAACTGAAATCGCAATGCTCACTGACATTTCCCCTATCTGAAAGTCTGATAAACGCCGGAAAAATGAATAAGTCCAAAGAAAAAATTTTTTCAACTTTTTTCAATTTTACCCCAGTGGGATATATATTCTACCCACACACATTTGGAAATCTCCTGGGGTACCCTCACACATATTATTCCCTCATTTAGTGGATATTTTCACAAAAAAGTGAAATTTTCAAAAATCCAGAAAATTGGCTGAAAATGACTAAATATCAAGGACTCGTTGGGCGAATCGCTCTGGAACTAAAATCGGAATGCTCACTGACATTTCCCCTATCTGAAAGTCTGATAAACGCCGGAAAAATGACTAAGTCCAAAAAAAAAAATTTTTCAATTTTTTTCAATTTTACCCCCGTGGGATATATATTCTACCCACACACATTTGGAACTCTCCTGGGGTACCCTCACACATATTATTCCCTCATTTAGTGGTTATTTTCACAAAAAAGGGAAATTTTCAAAAATCCAGAAAATTGGCTGAAAACGACTAAATATCAAGGACTCAATGGGCGAATCGCTCTGGAACTGAAATCGGAACACTCACTGACATTTCCCCTATCTGAAAGTCTGATAAACGGCGGAAAAATGAATAAGTCCAAAAAAAAAAATTTTTCAACTTTTTTCAATTTTACCCCCGTGGGATATATATTCTACCCACACACATTTGGAACTCTCCTGGGGTACCCTCACACATATTATTCCCTCATTTAGTGGATATTTTCACAAAAAAGTGAAATTTTCAAAAATCCAGAAAATTGGCTGAAAATGACTAAATATCAAGGACTCTTTGGGCGAATCGCTCTGGAACTGAAATCAGAACGCTCACTGACATTTCCCCTATCTGAAAGTCTGATAAACGCCGGAAAAATGACTAAGTCCAAAAAAAAAAATGTTTCAATTTTTTTCAATTTTACCCCCGTGGGATATATATTCTACCCACACACATTTGGAAATCTCCTGGGGTACCCTCACACATATTATTCCCTCATTTAGTGGATATTTTCACAAAAAAAGTGAAATTTTCAAAAATCAAGAACATTGGCTGAAAACGACTAAATATCAAGTACTCATTCGGTGAATCGCTCTGGAACTGAAATCGGAACGCTCACTGACATTTGTCCTCTCTGAAAGTCTGATAAATGCCGGAAAAATGACTAAGTCCAAAAAAAAATTTTATTAAACTTTTTTAAATTTTACCCCTGTGGTATATATATTCTACCCACACACATTTGGAACTCTCCTGGGGTACCCTCACACATATTATTCCCTCATTTAGTGCATATTTTCACAAAAAAGTGAAATTTTCAAAAATCCAGAAAATTGGCTGAAAATAACTAAATATCAAGGACTCATTTGGCGAATCGCTCTGGAACTGAAATCGGAATGCTCACTGACATTTCCCCTATCTGAAAGTCTGATAAACGCCGGAAAAATGAATAAGTCCAAAAAAAATTTTTTTTCAACTTTTTTCAATTTTACCCCCGTGGGATATATATTCTACCCACACACATTTGGATCTCTCCTGGGGTACCCTCACACATATTATTCCCTCATTTAGTGGATATTTTCACAAAAAAGTGAAATTTTCAAAAAGCCAGAAAATTGGCTGAAAATGACTAAATATCAAGGACTCATTGGGCGAATCGCTCTGGAACTGAAATCGGAACGATCACTGACATTTGCCTATCTGAAAGTCTGCGAAACACCGGAAAAATGACTAAGTCCAAAAAAAAATGTTTTTAAACTTTTTTCAATTTTACCCCCGTGGGATATATATTCTACACACACACATTTGGATCTCTCCTGGGGTACCCTCACACATATTATTTCCTCATTTAGTGGATATTTTCACAAAAAAGTGAAATTTTCAAAAATCAAGATAATTGGCTGAAAACGACTAAATATCAAGGACTCATTGGGCGAATCGCTCTGGAACTGAAATCGGAACGCTCACTGACATTTGCCCTATCTGAAAGTCTGATAAACTCTGGAAAAATGACTAAGTCCCAAAAAAATTTTTTTAAAACTTTTTTCAATTTTACCCTCGTGAGATATATATTCTACCCAAACACATTTGGAAGTCTCCCGGGGTACCCTCACACATATAATTCCCTCAATTAGTGGATATTTTCACAAAAAAGTGAAATTTTCAAAAATCCAGAAAATTGGCTGAAAACGAATATCAAGGACTCATTGGGCGAATCGCTCTGGAACTGAAATCGGAACGCTCACTGACATTTCGCTTATCTGAAAGTCTGATAAACGCCGGAAAAATGACTAAGTCCAAAAAAAGAAATTTTTAAATTTTTTTCAATTTTACTCCCGTGGGATATATATTCTACCCACACACATTTGGAAGTCTTCTGGGGTACCCTCACACATATAATTCCCTCAATTAGTGGATATTTTCACAAAAAAGTGAAATTTTCAAAAATCCAGAAAATTGGCTGAAAACGACTAAATATCAAGGACTCATTGGGTGAATGGCTCTGGAACTGAAATCGGAATGCTCACTGACATTTCCCCTATCTGAAAGTCTGATAAACGTTGGAAAAATGACTGAGTCAAAAAAAAAATTTTTTTCAACTTTTTTCAATTTTACCCCCGTGGGATATATGTTCTACCCACACACATTTGGAACTCTCCTGGGGTGCCCTCACACATATTATTCCCTCATTTAGTGGATATTTTCACAAAAAAGTGAAATTTTCAAAAATCCAGAAAATTGGCTGAAAACTACTAATTATCAAGGACTCATTGGGCGAATCGCTCTGGAACTGAAATCGGAACGCTCACTGTTATTTCCCCTTTCTGAAAGTCTGATAAACGTCGTAAAAATGAATAAGTCCAAAAATATTTTTTTTTTAACTTTTTTCAATTTTACCCCCGTAGGATATATATTCTACCCACACACATTTGGAACTCTCCTGGGGTACCCTCACACATATTATTCCCTCATTTAGTGGATATTTTCACAAAAAAGTGAGATTTTCAAAAATCCAGAAAATTGGCTGAAAATGACTAAATATCAAAGATTCAATGGGCGAATCGTTTTGGAACTGAAATCGGAATGCTCACTGATATTTCCCCTATCTGAAAGTCTGATAAACGTCGTAAAAATGAATAAGTCCAACAAAAATTTTTTTTTAACTTTTTTCAATTTTACCCCCGTGGGATGTATATTCTACCCACACACATTTACAACTCTCCTGGGGTACTCTCACATATATTATTCACTCATTTAGTGGATATTTTCACAAAAAAGTGAAATTTTCAAAAATCCAGAAAATTGGCTGAAAACGACTAAATATCAAGGTCTCATTGGGCGAATCGCTCTGGAACTGAAATCGGAACGCTCACTGACATTTGACCTATCTGAAAGTCTGATAAATGTCAGAAAAATGACTGTCCAAAAAAAAATTTTTTTTCAACTTTTTTCAATTTTACCCCCGTGGGATATATATTCTACCCACACACATTTGGAACTCTCCTGGGGTACTCTCACACATATTATTCCCTCATTTACTGGATATTTTCACAAAAAAGTGAAATTTTCAAAAATCCAAAATATTGACTGAAAACAACTAAATATCAAGGACTCATTGGGCAAATCGCTCTGGAACTGAAATCGGAATGCTCACTGACATTTCCCCTATCTGAAAGTCTGCCAAACGTTGGAAAAATGACAGTCAAAAAAAATTTTTTTCAACTTTTTTCAATTTTACCCCCGTGGGATATATATTCTACCCACACACATTTCGAACTCTCCTGGGGTACCCTCACACATATTATTCCCTCATTTAGTGGATATTTTCACCAAAAAGTGACATTTTCAAAAATCTAGAAAATTGGCTGAAAACGAATATCAAGGACTCATTGGGCGAATCACTCTGGAACTGAAATTGGAATGCTCACTGACATTTCCCCTATCTGAAAGTCTGATAAACGTTGGAAAAATGACTGAGTCAAAAAAAATTTTTTTTTCAACTTTTTTCAATTTTACCCCCGTAGGATATATATTCTACCCACACACATTTGGAACTCTCCTGGGGTACCCTCACACATATTATTCCCTCATTTAGTGGATATTTTCACAAAAAAGTGAAATTTCCAAAAATCCAGAAAATTGGCTGAAAATGACTAAATATCAAGGATTCAATGGGCGAATCGTTTTGGACCTGAAATCGGAATGCTCACTGATATTTCCCCTATCTGAAAGTCTGAAAAATGACGGAAGAATGACTATGTCCAAAAAAAGAAATTTTTCAATTTTTTTCAATTTTACTCCCGTGGGATATATATTCTACCCACACACATTTGGAACTCTCCTGGGGTACCCTCACACATATTATTCCCTCATTTAGTGGATATTTTCACAAAAAAGTTAAATTTTTAAAAATCCAAAATATTGGCTGAAAACGACTAAATATCAAGGAATCATTGGGCAAATCGCTCTGGAACTGAAATTGGAATGCTCACTGACATTTCCCCTATCTGAAAGTCTGACAAACGTTGGAAAAATGACTGAGTCAAAAAAAAAATTTTTTTAAACTTTTTTCAATTTTACCCCCGTGGGATATATATTCTACCCACACACATTTGGAACTCTCCTGGGGTACCCTCACACATATTATTCCCTCATTTAGTGGATATTTTCACAAAAAAGTGAAATTTTCAAAAATCCAGAAAATTGGCTGAAAATGACTAAATATCAAGGACTCTTTGGGCGAATCGCTCTGGAACTGAAATCGGAACGCTCACTGACATTTCCCCTATCTGAAAGTCTGATAAACGCCGGAAAAATGACTAAGTCCAAAAAAAAAAATGTTTCAATTTTTTTCAATTTTACCCCCGTGGGATATATATTCTACCCACACACATTTGGAAATCTCCTGGGGTACCCTCACACATATTATTCCCTCATTTAGTGGATATTTTCACAAAAAAAGTGAAATTTTCAAAAATCAAGAACATTGGCTGAAAACGACTAAATATCAAGTACTCATTCGGCGAATCGCTCTGGAACTGAAATCGGAACGCTCACTGACATTTGTCCTCTCTGAAAGTCTGATAAATGCCGGAAAAATGACTAAGTCCAAAAAAAAATGTTATTAAACTTTTTTCAATTTTACCCCTGTGGTATATATATTCTACCCACACACATTTGGAACTCTCCTGGGGTACCCTCACACATATTATTCCCTCATTTAGTGCATATTTTCACAAAAAAGTGAAATTTTCAAAAATCCAGAAAATTGGCTGAAAATAACTAAATATCAAGGACTCATTTGGCGAATCGCTCTGGAACTGAAATCGGAACACTCACTGACATTTCCCCTATCTGAAAGTCTGATAAACGCCGGAAAAATGAATAAGTCCAAAGAAAAAATTTTTTCAACTTTTTTCAATTTTACCCCCGTGGGATATATATTCTACCCACACACATTTGGAAATCTCCTGGGGTACCCTCACACATATTATTCCCTCATTTAGTGGATATTTTCACAAAAAAGTGAAATTTTCAAAAATCCAGAAAATTGGCTGAAAATGACTAAATATCAAGGACTCATTGGGCGAATCGCTCTGGAACTAAAATCGGAACGCTCACTGACATTTCCCCTATCTGAAAGTCTGATAAACGCCGGAAAAATGACTAAGTCCAAAAAAAAAAATTTTTCAATTTTTTTCAATTTTACCCCCGTGGGATATATATTCTACCCACACACATTTGGAACTCTCCTGGGGTACCCTCACACATATTATTCCCTCATTTAGTGGTTATTTTCACAAAAAAGAGAAATTTTCAAAAATCCAGAAAATTGGCTGAAAACGACTAAATATCAAGGACTCAATGGGCGAATCGCTCTGGAACTGAAATCGGAACACTCACTGACATTTCCCCTATCTGAAAGTCTGATAAACGGCGGAAAAATGAATAAGTCCAAAAAAAAAAATTTTTCAACTTTTTTCAATTTTACCCCCGTGGGATATATATTCTACCCACACACATTTGGAACTCTCCTGGGGTACCCTCACACATATTATTCCCTCATTTAGTGGATATTTTCACAAAAAAGTGAAATTTTCAAAAATCCAGAAAATTGGCTGAAAATGACTAAATATCAAGGACTCTTTGGGCGAATCGCTCTGGAACTGAAATCGGAACGCTCACTGACATTTCCCCTATCTGAAAGTCTGATAAACGCCGGAAAAATGACTAAGTCCAAAAAAAAAAATGTTTCAATTTTTTTCAATTTTACCCCCGTGGGATATATATTCTACCCACACACATTTGGAAATCTCCTGGGGTACCCTCACACATATTATTCCCTCATTTAGTGGATATTTTCACAAAAAAGTGAAATTTTCAAAAATCCACGGAATTGGCTGAAAATGACTAAATATCAAGGACTCGTTGGGCGAATCGCTCTGGAACTGAAATCGGAATGCTCATTGACATTTCCCCTATCTGAAAGTCTGATAAACGGCGGAAAAATGACTAAGTCCAAAAAAAAAATTTTTCAATTTTTTTCAATTTTACCCCCGTGGGATATATATTCTACCCACACACATTTGGAACTCTCCTGGGGTACCCTCACACATATTATTCCCTCATTTAGTGGATATTTTCACAAAAAAGTGAAATTTTCAAAAATCCAGAAAATTGGCTGAAAATGACTAAATATCAAGGACTCTTTGGGCGAATCGCTCTGGAACTGAAATCGGAACGCTCACTGACATTTCCCCTATCTGAAAGTCTGATAAACGCCGGAAAAATGACTAAGTCCAAAAAAAAAAATGTTTCAATTTTTTTCAATTTTACCCCCGTGGGATATATATTCTACCCACACACATTTGGAAATCTCCTGGGGTACCCTCACACATATTATTCCCTCATTTAGTGGATATTTTCACAAAAAAGTGAAATTTTCAAAAATCCACGGAATTGGCTGAAAATGACTAAATATCAAGGACTCGTTGGGCGAATCGCTCTGGAACTGAAATCGGAACGCTCATTGACATTTCCCCTATCTGAAAGTCTGATAAACGCCGGAAAAATGACTAAGTCCAAAAAAAAAATTTTTCAATTTTTTTCAATTTTACCCCCGTGGGATATATATTCTACCCACACACATTTGGAACTCTCCTGGGGTACCCTCACACATATTATTCCCTCATTTAGTGGATATTTTCACAAAAAAGTGAAATTTTCAAAAATCAAGAAAATTGGCTGAAAACGACTAAATATCAAGGACTCATTGGGCGAATCGCTCTGGAACTGAAATCGGGACGCTCACTGACATCTGCCCTCTCTGAAAGTCTGATAAACGCCGGAAAAATTACTAAGTCCAAAAAAAATTTTTTAAAACTTTTTTCAATTTTACCCACGTGGGATATATATTCTACCCACACACATTTGGATCTCTCCTGGGGTACCCTCACACATATTATTCCCTCATTTAGTGGATATTTTCACAAAAAAGTGAAATTTTCAAAAAGCCAGAAAATTGGCTGAAAATGACTAAATATCAAGGACTCATTGGGCGAATCGCTCTGGAACTGAAATCGGAACGATCACTGACATTTGCCTATCTGAAAGTCTGCTAAACACCGGAAAAATGACTAAGTCCAAAAAAAAATGTTTTTAAACTTTTTTCAATTTTACCCCCGTGGGATATATATTCTACACACACACATTTGGATCTCTCCTGGGGTACCCTCACACATATTATTTCCTCATTTAGTGGATATTTTCACAAAAAAGTGAAATTTTCAAAAATCAAGATAATTGGCTGAAAACGACTAAATATCAAGGACTCATTGGGCGAATCGCTCTGGAACTGAAATCGGAACGCTCACTGACATTTGCCCTATCTGAAAGTCTGATAAACTCTGGAAAAATGACTAAGTCCCAAAAAAATTTTTTTAAAACTTTTTTCAATTTTACCCTCGTGAGATATATATTCTACCCACACACATTTGGAAGTCTCCCGGGGTACCCTCACACATATAATTCCCTCAATTAGTGGATATTTTCACAAAAAAGTGAAATTTTCAAAAATCCAGAAAATTGGCTGAAAACGAATATCAAGGACTCATTGGGCGAATCGCTCTGGAACTGAAATCGGAACGCTCACTGACATTTCGCTTATCTGAAAGTCTGATAAACGCCGGAAAAATGACTAAGTCCAAAAAAAGAAATTTTTAAATTTTTTTCAATTTTACTCCCGTGGGATATATATTCTACCCACACACATTTGGAACTCTTCTGGGGTACCCTCACACATATAATTCCCTCAATTAGTGGATATTTTCACAAAAAAGTGAAATTTTCAAAAATCCAGAAAATTGGCTGAAAACGACTAAATATCAAGGACTCATTGGGCGAATCGCTCTGGAACTGAAATCGGAACGCTCACTGACATTTGCCTATCTGAAAGTCTGATAAACGTCGGAAAAATGACTAAATCCAAAAAAAATTTTTTTTAAACTTTTTTCAATTTTACCCCCGTGGGATATATATTATATCCACACACATTTGGAACTCTCCTGGGGTACCCTCACACATATTATTCCCTCATTTAGTGGATATTTTCACAAAAAAGTAAAATTTTCAAAAAGCCAGAAAATTGGCTGAAAACAACTAAATAACAAGGACTCATTGGGCGAATCGCTCTGGAACTGAAATCAGAACGCTCACTGACATTTGTCTATCTGAAAGTCTGATAAACGCCGGAAAAATGACTAAATCCCCCAAAAAAATTTTTTCAACTTTTTTCAATTTTACCCCCGTGGGATATATATTCTACCCACACACATTTGGAACTCTCCTGGGGTACCCTCACACATATTATTCCCTCATTTAGTGGATATTTTCACAAAAAAGGGAAATTTTAAAAAATCCAGAAAATTGGCTGAAAATGACTAATTATCAAGGACTCATTGGGCGAATCGCTCTGGAACTGAAATTGGAACGCTCACTGACATTTCCCCTATCTGAAAGTCTGATAAACGCCGGAAAAATGACTAAATCTCCCCCAAAAAATTTTTCAACTTTTCTCAATTTTACCCCCGTGGGATATATCTTCTTCCCACGCACATTTGGAAATCTCCTGGGGAACCCTCACACATATTATTCCCTCATTTAGTGGATATTTTCACAAAAATTAAAATTTTCAAAAATCCAGAAAATTGGCTGAAAACGACTAAATATCAAATACTCATTGGGCGAATCGCTCTGGAACTGAAATCGGAATGCTCACTGACATTTCCCCTATGTGAAAGTCTGATAAACGCTGGAAAAATGACTAAGTCCAAAAAAACATTTTTTTCAACTTTTTTCAATTTTACCCCCGTGGGATATATATTCTACCCACGCACATTTGGAACTCTCCTGGGGTACCCTCACACATATTAATCCCTCATTTAGTGGATATTTTCACAAAAAAGTGAAATTTTCAAAAATCCAGAAAATTGGCTGAAAACGACTAAATATCAAGGACTCATTCGGCGAATCGCTCTGGAACTGAAATCGGAATGCTCACTGACATTTCCCCTATCTGAAAGTCTGATAAACGCCGGAAAAATGTCTAAGTCCAAAAAAAAATTTTTTTCAACTTTTTTCAATTTTACCCCCGTGGGATATATATTCTAACCACACACATTTGGAACTCTCCTGGGGTACCCTCACACATATTATTCCCTCATTTAGTGGATATTTTCACCAAAATTAAAATTTTCAAAAATCCAGAAAATTGGCTGAAAACGACTAAATATGAAATACTCATTGGGCGAATCGCTCTGGAACTGAAATCGGAATGCTCACTGACATTTCCCCTATGTGAAAGTCTGATAAACGCTGGAAAAATGACTAAGTCCAAAAAAACATTTTTTTCAACTTTTTTCAATTTTACCCCCGTGGGATATATATTCTACCCACAAACATTTGGAACTCTCCTGGGGTACCCTCACACATATTATTCCCTCATTTAGTGGATATTTTCACAAAAAAGTGAAATTTTCAAAAATCCAGAAAATTGGCTGAAAACGACTAAATATCAAGGACTCATTGGGCGAATCGCTCTGGAACTGAAATTGGAATGCTCACTGACATTTCCCCTATCTGAAAGTCTGATAAACACCGGAAAAATGACTAAGTCCAAAAAAAAATTTTTTTCAACTTTTTTCAATTTTACCCCCGTGGGATATATATTCTTCCCACACACATTTGGAACTCTCCTGGGGTACCCTCACACATATTATTCGCTCATTTAGTGGATATTTTCACAAAAAAGTGAAATTTTCAAAAATCCAGAAAATTGGCTGAAAACGACTAATTATCAAGGACTCATTGGGCGAATCGCTCTGGAACTGAAATTGGAACGCTCACTGACATTTCCCCTATCTGAAAGTCTGATAAACGCCGGAAAAATGACTAAATCCCCCCAAAAAAATTTTTCAACTTTTCTCAATTTTACCCCCGTGGGATATATCTTCTTCCCACGCACATTTGGAAATCTCCTGGGGAACCCTCACACATATTATTCCCTCATTTAGTGGATATTTTCACAAAAATTAAAATTTTCAAAAATCCAGAAAATTGGCTGAAAACGACTAAATATCAAAGACTCATTGGGCGAATCGCTCTGGAACTGAAATCGGAACGCTCACTGACATTTCCCCTATCTTAAAATTTGATAAACGCCAGAAAAATGACTAAGTCCCAAAAAATTTTTTTTCAACTTTTTTCAATTTTACCCCTGTGGGATATATATTCTTCCCACACACATTTGGAACTCTCCTGGGGTACCCTAACACATATTATTCGCTCATTTAGTGGATATTTTTACAAAAAAGTGAAATTTTCAAAAATCCAGAAAATTGGCTGAAAACGACTAAATATCAAGGACTCATTGGGCGAATCGCTCTGGAACTGAAATCGGAATGCTCACTGACATTTCCCCTATCTGAAAGTCTGATAAACGCCGGAAAAATGACTAAGTCCAAAAAAAATTTTTTTCAACTTTTTTCAATTTTACCCCCGTGGGATATATATTCTACCCACACACATTTGGAACTCTCCTGGGGTACCCTCACACATATTATTCCCTCATTTAGTGGATATTTTCACAAAAAAGGGAAATTTTCAAAAATCCAGAAAATTGGCTGAAAATGACTAATTATCAAGGACTCATTGGGCGAATCGCTCTGGAACTGAAATTGGAACGCTCACTGACATTTCCCCTATCTGAAAGTCTGATAAACGCCGGAAAAATGACTAAATCCCCCCCAAAAAATTTTTCAACTTTTCTCAATTTTACCCCCGTGGGATATATCTTCTTCCCACGCACATTTGGAAATCTCCTGGGGAACCCTCACACATATTATTCCCTCATTTAGTGGATATTTTCACAAAAAAGTGAAATTTTCAAAAATCAAAAATATTAGCTGAAAACGACTAAATATCGAGGACTCATTGGGCGAATCGCTCTGGAACTGAAATCGGAACGCTCACTGACATTTCCCCTATCTTAAAATCTGATAAACGCCAGAAAAATGACTAAGTCCCAAAAAATTTTTTTTCAACTTTTTTCAATTTTACCCCTGTGGGATATATATTCTTCCCACACACATTTGGAACTCTCCTGGGGTACCCTCACACATATTATTCCCTCATTTAGTGGATATTTTCACAAAAAAGTGAAATTTTCAAAAATCCAGAAAATTGGCTGAAAACAACTAAATATCAAGGACTCATTAGGCGAATCGCTCTGGAACTGAAATCGGAACGCTCACTGACATTTCCCCTATCTGAAAGTCTGATAAACGCCGGAAAAATGACTAAATCCCCAAAAAAATTTTTTCAACTTTTTTCAATTTTACCCCCGTGGGATATATATTCTAACCACACACATTTGGAACTCTCCTGGGGTACCCTCACACATATTATTCCCTCATTTAGTGGATATTTTCAGAAAAATTAAAATTTTCAAAAATCCAGAAAATTGGCTGAAAACGACTAAATATCAAATACTCATTGGGCGAATCGCTCTGGAACTGAAATCGGAATGCTCACTGACATTTCCCCTATGTGAAAGTCTGATAAACGCTGGAAAAATGACTAAGTCCAAAAAAACATTTTTTCCAACTTTTTTCAATTTTACCCCCGTGGGATATATATTCTACCCACGCACATTTGGAACTCTCCTGGGGTACCCTCACACATATTAATCCCTCATTTAGTGGATATTTTCACAAAAAAGTGAAATTTTCAAAAATCCAGAAAATTGGCTGAAAACGACTAAATATCAAGGACTCATTCGGCGAATCGCTCTGGAACTGAAATCGGAATGCTCACTGACATTTCCCCTATCTGAAAGTCTGATAAACGCCGGAAAAATGACTAAGTCCAAAAAAAAATTTTTTTCAACTTTTTTCAATTTTACCCCCGTGGGATATATATTCTAACCACACACATTTGGAACTCTCCTGGGGTACCCTCACACATATTATTCCCTCATTTAGTGGATATTTTCACAAAAATTAAAATTTTCAAAAATCCAGAAAATTGGCTGAAAACGACTAAATATGAAATACTCATTGGGCGAATCGCTCTGGAACTGAAATCGGAATGCTCACTGACATTTCCCCTATGTGAAAGTCTGATAAACGCTGGAAAAATGACTAAGTCCAAAAAAACATTTTTTTCAACTTTTTTCAATTTTACCCCCGTGGGATATATATTCTACCCACAAACATTTGGAACTCTCCTGGGGTACCCTCACACATATTATTCCCTCATTTAGTGGATATTTTCACAAAAAAGTGAAATTTTCAAAAATCCAGAAAATTGGCTGAAAACGACTAAATATCAAGGACTCATTGGGCGAATCGCTCTGGAACTGAAATTGGAATGCTCACTGACATTTCCCCTATCTGAAAGTCTGATAAACACCGGAAAAATGACTAAGTCCAAAAAAAAATTTTTTTCAACTTTTTTCAATTTTACCCCCGTGGGATATATATTCTTCCCACACACATTTGGAACTCTCCTGGGGTACCCTCACACATATTATTCGCTCATTTAGTGGATATTTTCACAAAAAAGTGAAATTTTCAAAAATCCAGAAAATTGGCTGAAAACGACTAATTATCAAGGACTCATTGGGCGAATCGCTCTGGAACTGAAATTGGAACGCTCACTGACATTTCCCCTATCTGAAAGTCTGATAAACGCCGGAAAAATGACTAAATCCCCCCAAAAAAATTTTTCAACTTTTCTCAATTTTACCCCCGTGGGATATATCTTCTTCCCACACACATTTGGAAATCTCCTGGGGAACCCTCACACATATTATTCCCTCATTTAGTGGATATTTTCACAAAAAAGTGAAATTTTCAAAAATCCAGAAAATTGGCTGAAAACAACTAAATATCAAGGACTCATTAGGCGAATCGCTCTGGAACTGAAATCGGAACGCTCACTGACATTTCCCCTATCTGAAAGTCTGATAAACGCCGGAAAAATGACTAAATCCCCAAAAAAATTTTTTCAACTTTTTTCAATTTTACCCCCGTGGGATATATATTCTTCCCACGCACATTTGGAACTCTCCTGGGGTACCCTCACACATATTAATCCCTCATTTAGTGGATATTTTCACAAAAAAGTGAAATTTTCAAAAATCCAGAAAATTGGCTGAAAACGACTAAATATCAAGGACTCATTCGGCGAATCGCTCTGGAACTGAAATCGGAATGCTCACTGACATTTCCCCTATCTGAAAGTCTGATAAACGCCGGAAAAATGACTAAGTCCAAAAAAAAATTTTTTTCAACTTTTTTCAATTTTACCCCCGTGGGATATATATTCTAACCACACACATTTGGAACTCTCCTGGGGTACCCTCACACATATTATTCCCTCATTTAGTGGATATTTTCACAAAAATTAAAATTTTCAAAAATCCAGAAAATTGGCTGAAAACGACTAAATATCAAATACTCATTGGGCGAATCGCTCTGGAACTGAAATCGGAATGCTCACTGACATTTCCCCTATGTGAAAGTCTGATAAACGCTCGAAAAATGACTAAGTCCAAAAAAACATTTTTTTCAACTTTTTTCAATTTTACCCCCGTGGGATATATATTCTACCCACGCACATTTGAAACTCTCCTGGGGTACCCTCACACATATTAATCCCTCATTTAGTGGATATTTTCACAAAAAAGTGAAATTTTCAAAAATCCAGAAAATTGGCTGAAAACGACTAAATATCAAGGACTCATTCGGCGAATCGCTCTGGAACTGAAATCGGAATGCTCACTGACATTTCCCCTATCTGAAAGTCTGATAAACGCCGGAAAAATGACTAAGTCCAAAAAAAAATTTTTTTCAACTTTTTTCAATTTTACCCCCGTGGGATATATATTCTAACCACACACATTTGGAACTCTCCTGGGGTACCCTCACACATATTATTCCCTCATTTAGTGGATATTTTCACAAAAATTAAAATTTTCAAAAATCCAGAAAATTGGCTGAAAACGACTAAATATGAAATACTCATTGGGCGAATCGCTCTGGAACTGAAATCGGAATGCTCACTGACATTTCCCCTATGTGAAAGTCTGATAAACGCTGGAAAAATGACTAAGTCCAAAAAAACATTTTTTTCAACTTTTTTCAATTTTACCCCCGTGGGATATATATTCTACCCACAAACATTTGGAACTCTCCTGGGGTACCCTCACACATATTATTCGCTCATTTAGTGGATATTTTCACAAAAAAGTGAAATTTTCAAAAATCCAGAAAATTGGCTGAAAACGACTAATTATCAAGGACTCATTGGGCGAATCGCTCTGGAACTGAAATTGGAACGCTCACTGACATTTCCCCTATCTGAAAGTCTGATAAACGCCGGAAAAATGACTAAATCCCCCCAAAAAAATTTTTCAACTTTTCTCAATTTTACCCCCGTGGGATATATCTTCTTCCCACGCACATTTGGAAATCTCCTGGGGAACCCTCACACATATTATTCCCTCATTTAGTGGATATTTTCACAAAAAAGTGAAATTTTCAAAAATCAAAAATATTGGCTGAAAACGACTAAATATCGAGGACTCATTGGGCGAATCGCTCTGGAACTGAAATCGGAACGCTCACTGACATTTCCCCTATCTTAAAATCTGATAAACGCCAGAAAAATGACTAAGTCCCAAAAAATTTTTTTTCAACTTTTTTCAATTTTACCCCTGTGGGATATATATTCTTCCCACACACATTTGGAACTCTCCTGGGGTACCCTCACACATATTATTCCCTCATTTAGTGGATATTTTCACAAAAAAGTGAAATTTTCAAAAATCCAGAAAATTGGCTGAAAACAACTAAATATCAAGGACTCATTAGGCGAATCGCTCTGGAACTGAAATCGGAACGCTCACTGACATTTCCCCTATCTGAAAGTCTGATAAACGCCGGAAAAATGACTAAATCCCCAAAAAATTTTTTTCAACTTTTTTCAATTTTACCCCCGTGGGATATATATTCTTCCCACGCACATTTGGAACTCTCCTGGGGTACCCTCACACATATTAATCCCTCATTTAGTGGATATTTTCACAAAAAAGTGAAATTTTCAAAAATCCAGAAAATTGGCTGAAAACGACTAAATATCAAGGACTCATTCGGCGAATCGCTCTGGAACTGAAATCGGAATGCTCACTGACATTTCCCCTATCTGAAAGTCTGATAAACGCCGGAAAAATGACTAAGTCCAAAAAAAAATTTTTTTCAACTTTTTTCAATTTTACCCCCGTGGGATATATATTCTAACCACACACATTTGGAACTCTCCTGGGGTACCCTCACACATATTATTCCCTCATTTAGTGGATATTTTCACAAAAATTAAAATTTTCAAAAATCCAGAAAATTGGCTGAAAACGACTAAATATCAAATACTCATTGGGCGAATCGCTCTGGAACTGAAATCGGAATGCTCACTGACATTTCCCCTATGTGAAAGTCTGATAAACGCTGGAAAAATGACTAAGTCCAAAAAAACATTTTTTTCAACTTTTTTCAATTTTACCCCCGTGGGATATATATTCTACCCACGCACATTTGGAACTCTCCTGGGGTACCCTCACACATATTAATCCCTCATTTAGTGGATATTTTCACAAAAAAGTGAAATTTTCAAAAATCCAGAAAATTGGCTGAAAAAGACTAAATATCAAGGACTCATTCGGCGAATCGCTCTGGAACTGAAATCGGAATGCTCACTGACATTTCCCCTATCTGAAAGTCTGATAAACGCCGGAAAAATGACTAAGTCCAAAAAAAAATTTTTTTCAACTTTTTTCAATTTTACCCCCGTGGGATATATATTCTAACCACACACATTTGGAACTCTCCTGGGGTACCCTCACACATATTATTCCCTCATTTAGTGGATATTTTCATAAAAATTAAAATTTTCAAAAATCCAGAAAATTGGCTGAAAACGACTAAATATCAAATACTCATTGGGCGAATCGCTCTGGAACTGAAATCGGAATGCTCACTGACATTTCCCCTATGTGAAAGTCTGATAAACGCTGGAAAAATGACTAAGTCCAAAAAAACATTTTTTTCAACTTTTTTCAATTTTACCCCCGTGGGATATATATTCTTCCCACACACATTTGGAACTCTCCTGGGGTACCCTCACACATATTATTCACTCATTTAGTGGATATTTTCACAAAAAAGTGAAATTTTCAAAAATCCAGAAAATTGGCTGAAAACAACTAAATAACAAGGACTCATTGGGCGAATCACTCTGGCACTGAAATCGGAACGCTCATTGACATTCGCCCTATCTGAAAGTCTGATAAACGCCGGAAAAATGACTAAGTCCAATAAAAAAAATTTTTCAACTTTTTTAAATTTTACCCCCGTGGGATATATATTCTACCCACACACATTTGGAACTCTCCTGGGGTACCCTCACACATATTATTCCCTCATTTAGTGGATATTTTCACAAAAATTAAAATTTTCAAAAATCCAGAAAATTGGCTGAAAACGACTAAATATCAAAGACTCATTGGGCGAATCGCTCTGGAACTGAAATCGGAACGCTCACTGACATTTCCCCTATCTGAAAGTCTTATAAACGCCGGAAAAATGACTAAATCCCTCAAAAAAAATTTTTCAACTTTTTTCAATTTTACCCCCGTGGGATATATATTCTACCCACACACATTTGGAACTCTCCTGGGGTACCCTCACACATATTATTCGCTCATTTAGTGGATATTTTTACAAAAAAGTGAAATTTTCAAAAATCCAGAAAATTGGCTGAAAACGACTAAATATCAAGGACTCATTGGACGAATCGCTCTGGAACTGAAATCGGAACGCTCACTGACATTTCCCCTATCTGAAAGTCTGATAAACGCCGGAAAAATGACTAAGTCCAAAAAAATTTTTTTTCAACTTTTTTCAATTTTACCCCCGTGGGATATATATTCTACCCACACACATTTGGAACTCTCCTGGGGTACCCTCACACATATTATTCCCTCATTTAGTGGATATTTTCACAAAAAAGTGAAATTTTCAAAAATCCAGAAAATTGGCTGAAAACGACTAAATATCAAGGACTCATTGGGCGAATCGCTCTGGAACTGAAATCGGAATGCTCACTGACATTTCCCCTATCTGAAAGTCTGATAAACACCGGAAAAATGACTAAGTCCAAAAAAAAATTTTTTTCAACTTTTTTCAATTTTACCCCCGTGGGATATATATTCTTCCCACACACATTTGGAACTCTCCTGGGGTACCCTCACACATATTATTCGCTCATTTAGTGGATATTTTCACAAAAAAGTGAAATTTTCAAAAATCCAGAAAATTGGCTGAAAACGACTAAATATCAAGGACTCATTGGGCGAATCGCTCTGGAACTGAAATCGGAACGCTCACTGACATTTGACCTATCTGAAAGTCTGATAAACGCCGGAAAAATGACTAAGTCCAAAAAAAAATTTTTTTCAATTTTACCCCCTCGGGATATATATTCTACCCACACACATTTGGAACTCTCCTGGGGTACCCTCACACATATTATTCCTTCATTTAGTGGATATTTTCAAAAAAAGTGTAATTTTCAAAAATCCAGAAAATTGGCTGAAAACGACTAAATATCAAGGACTCATTGGGCGAATCGCTCTGAACTGAAATTGGAACGCTCGCTGACATTTCCCCGATGTGAAAGTCTGATAAACGCCGGAAAAATGACTAAGTCCAAAAAAAAATTTTATTCAACTTTTTTCAATTTTACCCCCGTGGGATATATATTCTTCCCACACACATTTGGAACTCTCCTGGGGTACCCTCACACACATTATTCCCTCATTAAGTGGATATTTTCACAAAAAAGTGAAATTTTCAAAAATCCAGAAAATTGGCTGAAAACAACTAAATAACAAGGACTCATTGGGCGAATCGCTCTGGAACTGAAATCGGAACACTCACTGACATTTCCCCTCTCTGAAAGTCTGATAAACGCCGGAAAAATGACTAAATCCCCCCAAAAAATTTTTTAAACTTTTTTCAATTTTTCCCCCGCGGGATGTATATTCTACCCACACACATTTGGAACTCTCCTGGGGTACCCTCACACATATTATTCCCTCATTTAGTGAATATTTTCACAAAAAAGTGAAATTTTCAAAAATCCAGAAAATTGGCTGAAAACGACTAAATATCAAGGACTCATTGGGCGAATCGCTCTGGAACTGAAATCGGAACGCTCACTGACATTTCCCCTATCTGAAAGTCTGATAAACGCCGGAAAAATGACCAAGTCCAAAAAAATTTTTTTTTTAACTTTCTTCTATTTTACCCCCGTGGGATATATATTCTACCCACACACATTTGGAACTCTTCTGTGGTACCCTCACACATATTATTCCCTCATTTAGTGGACATTTTCACAAAAAAGTGAAATTTTCAAAAATCCAGAAAATTGGCTGAAAACAACTAAATAACAAGGACTCATTGGGCGAATCGCTCTGGAACTGAAATCGGAACACTCACTGACATTCGCCCTATCTGAAAGTCTGATAAACGCCGGAAAAATGACTAAATCCCCCCCAAAAAATTTTTAAGCTTTTTTCAATTTTACCCCCGCGGGATGTATATATTCTACCCACACACATTTGGAACTCTCCTGGGGTACCCTCACACATATTATTCCCTCATTTAGTGGATATTTTCACAAAAAAGTGAAATTTTCAAAAATCCAGAAAATTGGCTGAAAACAACTAAATATCAAGGACTCATTGGGCAAATCACTCTGGAACTGAAATCGGAACGCTCACTGACATTCGCCCTATCTGAAAGTCTGATAAACGCCGGAAAAATGACTAAGTCCAAAAAAAAAATTTTTTCAACTTTTTTCAATTTTACCCCCGTGGGATATATATTCTTCCCACACACATTTGGAACTCTCCTGGGGTACCCTCACACATATTATTCCCTCATTTAGTGGATATTTTCACAAAAAAGTGAAATTTTCAAAAATCCAGAAAATTGGCTGAAAATGACTAAATATCAAGGACTCATTGGGCGAATTGCTCTGGAACTGAAATCGGAGCGCTCACTGACATTTCCCCTATGTGAAAGTCTGATAAACGCCGGAAAAATGACTAAGTCCAAAAAAACATTTTTTTCAAATTTTTTCAATTTTACCCCCGTGGGATATATATTCTACCCACACACATTTGGAACTCTCCTGGGGTACCCTCACACATATTATTCCCTCATTTAGTGGATATTTTCACAAAAAAGTGAAATTTTCAAAAATCCAGAAAATTGGCTGAAAACGACTAAATATCAAGGACTCATTGGCGAATCGCTCTGGAACTGAAATCGGAACGCTCACTGAAATTTGCCCTATCTGAAAGTCTGATAAACGCTGGAAAAATGACTAAGTCCCAAAAAAATTTTTTTACACTTTTTTCAATTTTACCCCCGCGGGATGTATATTCTACCCACACACATTTGGAACTCTCCTGGGGTACCCTCACACATATTATTCCCTCATTTAGTGAATATTTTCACAAAAAAGTGAAATTTTCAAAAATCCAGAAAATTGGCTGAAAACGACTAAATATCAAGGACTCATTGGGCGAATCGCTCTGGAACTGAAATCGGAACGCTCACTGACATTCGCCCTATCTGAAAGTCTGATAAACGCCGGAAAAATGACTAAGTCCAAAAAAAAATGTTTTCAACTTTTTTCAATTTTACCCCCGTGGGATATATATTCTTCCCACACACATTTGGAACTCTCCTGGGGTACCCTCACACATATTATTCCCTCATTTAGTGGATATTTTCACAAAAAAGTGAAATTTTCAAAAATCCAGAAAATTGGCTGAAAACGACTAAATATCAAGGACTCATGGGGCAAATCGTTCTGGAACTGAAATTGGAACGCTCACTGACATTTCCCCTATCTGAAAGTCTGATAAACGCCGGAAAAATGACTAAGTCCAAAAAAAATTTTTTTTCAACCTTTTTCAATTTTACCCCCGTGGGATATACATTCTACCCACACACATTTGGAACTCTCCTGGGGTACCCTCACACATATTATTCCCTCATTTAGTGGATATTTTCACAAAAAAGTGAAATTTTCAAAAATCCAGAAAATTGGCTGAAAACAACTAAATAACAAGGACTCATTGGGCGAATCGCTCTGGAACTGAAATCGGAACACTCACTGACATTTCCCCTCTCTGAAAGTCTGATAAACGCCGGAAAAATGACTAAATCCCCCCAAAAAATTTTTTAAACTTTTTTCAATTTTACCCCCGCGGGATGTATATTCTACCCACACACATTTGGAACTCTCCTGAGGTACCCTCACACATATTATTCCCTCATTTAGTGAATATTTTCACAAAAAAGTGAAATTTTCAAAAATCCAGAAAATTGGCTGAAAACGACTAAATATCAAGGACTCATTGGGCGAATCGCTCTGGAACTGAAATCGGAACGCTCACTGACATTCGCCCTATCTGAAAGTCTGATAAACGCCGGAAAAATGACTAAGTCCAAAAAAAAATTTTTTTCAACTTTTTTCAATTTTACCCCCGTGGGATATATATTCTTCCCACACACATTTGGAACTCTCCTGGGGTACCCACACACATATTATTCCCTCATTTAGTGGATATTTTCACAAAAAAGTGAAATTTTCAAAAATCCAGAAAATTGGCTGAAAATGACTAAATATCAAGGACTCATTGGGCGAATCGCTCTGGAACTGAAATCGGAACGCTCACTGACATTTCCCCTATCTGAAAGTCTGATAAACGCCAGAAAAATGACTAAGTCCAAAAAAAATTTTTTTTAAATTTTCTTCAATTTTACCCCCGTGGGATATATATTCTTCCCACACACATTTGGAACTGTCCTGGGGTACCCTCACACGTATTATTCCCTCATTAAGTGGATATTTTCACAAAAAAGTGAAATTTTCAAAAATCCAGAAAATTGGCAGAAAACGACTAAATATCAAGGACTCATTGGGCGAATCGCTCTGGAACTGAAATCGGAATGCTCACTGACATTTCCCCTATCTGAAAGTCTGATAAACGCCGGAAAAATGACTAAGTCCAAAAAAAATTTTTTTTTAACTTTCTTCAATTTTACCCCCGTGGGATATATATTCTTCCCACACACATTTGGAACTCTCCTGGGGTACCCTCACACATATTATTCCCTCATTAAGTGGATATTTTCACAAAAAAGTGAAATTTTCAAAAATCCAGAAAATTGGCTGAAAACAACTAAATAACAAGGACTCATTGGGCGAATCGCTCTGGAACTGAATTCGGAACACTCACTGACATTTCCCCTATCTGAAAGTCTGATAAACGCCGGAAAAATGACTAAATCCCCCCCAAAAAATTTTTTCAACTTTTTTCAATTTTACCCCCGCGGGATATATATTCTACCCATACACATTTGGAACTCTTCTGTGGTACCCTCACACATATTATTCCCTCATTTAGTGGACATTTTCACAAAAAAGTGAAATTTTCAAAAATCCAGAAAATTGGCTGAAAACAACTAAATAACAAGGACTCATTGGGCGAATCGCTCTGGAACTGAAATTGGAACACTCACTGACATTTCCCCTCTCTGAAAGTCTGATAAACGCCGGAAAAATGACTAAATCCCCCCAAAAAAATTTTTAAACTTTTTTCAATTTTACCCCCGCGGGATATATATATTCTACCCACACACATTTGGAACTCTCCTGGGGTACCCTCACACATATTATTCCCTCATTTAGTGAATATTTTCACAAAAAAGAGAAATTTTCAAAAATCCAGAAAATTGGCTGAAAACGACTAAATATCAAGGACTCATTGGGCGAATCGCTCTGGAACTGAAATCGGAACGCTCACTGACATTCGCCCTATCTGAAAGTCTGATAAACGCCGGAAAAATGACTAAGTCCAAAAAAAAAATTTTTTCAACTTTTTTCAATTTTACCCCCGTGGGATATATATTCTTCCCACACACATTTGGAACTCTCCTGGGGTACCCACACACATATTATTCCCTCATTTAGTGGATATTTTCACAAAAAAGTGAAATTTTCAAAAATCCAGAAAATTGGCTGAAAATGACTAAATATCAAGGACTCATTGGGCGAATCGCTCTGGAACTGAAATCGGAACGCTCACTGACATTTCCCCTATCTGAAAGTCTGATAAACGCCAGAAAAATGACTAAGTCCAAAAAAAATTTTTTTTAAATTTTCTTCAATTTTACCCCCGTGGGATATATATTCTTCCCACACACATTTGGAACTGTCCTGGGGTACCCTCACACATATTATTCCCTCATTAAGTGGATATTTTCACAAAAAAGTGAAATTTTCAAAAATCCAGAAAATTGGCAGAAAACAACTAAATATCAAGGACTCATTGGGCGAATCGCTCTGGAACTGAAATCGGAATGCTCACTGACATTTCCCCTATCTGAAAGTCTGATAAACGCCGGAAAAATGACTAAGTCCAAAAAAAATTTTTTTTTAACTTTCTTCAATTTTACCCTTGTGGGATATATATTCTTCCCACACACATTTGGAACTCTCCTGGGGTACCCTCACACATATTATTCCCTCATTAAGTGGATATTTTCACAAAAAAGTGAAATTTTCAAAAATCCAGAAAATTGGCTGAAAACAACTAAATAACAAGGACTCATTGGGCGAATCGCTCTGGAACTGAATTCGGAACACTCACTGACATTTCCCCTATCTGAAAGTCTGATAAACGCCGGAAAAATGACTAAATCCCCCCCAAAAAATTTTTTCAACTTTTTTCAATTTTACCCCCGCGGGATATATATTCTACCCACACACATTTGGAACTCTTCTGTGGTACCCTCACACATATTATTCCCTCATTTAGTGGACATTTTCACAAAAAAGTGAAATTTTCAAAAATCCAGAAAATTGGCTGAAAACAACTAAATAACAAGGACTCATTGGGCGAATCGCTCTGGAACTGAAATCGGAACACTCACTGACATTTCCCCTCTCTGAAAGTCTGATAAACGCCGGAAAAATGACTAAATCACCCCCAAAAAATTTTTAAACTTTTTTCAATTTTACCCCCGCGGGATATATATTCTACCCACACACATTTGGAACTCTCCTGGGGTACCCTCACACATATTATTCCCTCATTTAGTGGATATTTTCACAAAAAAGTGAAATTTTCAAAAATCCAGAAAATTGGCAGAAAACGACTAAATATCAAGGACTCATTGGGCGAATCGCTCTGGAACTGAAATCGGAACGCTCACTGACATTCGCCCTATCTGAAAGTCTGATAAACGCCGGAAAAATGAGTAAGTCCAAAAAAAAATTTTTTTCAACTTTTTTCAATTTTACCCCCGTGGGATATATATTCTTCCCACACACATTTGGAACTCTCCTGGGGTACCCTCACACATATTATTCCCTCATTTAGTGGATATTTTCACAAAAAAGTGAAATTTTCAAAAATCCAGAAAATTGGCAGAAAACGACTAAATAACAAGGACTCATTGGGCGAATCGCTCTGGAACTGAAATCGGAACACTCACTGACATTTCCCCTATCTGAAAGTCTGATAAACGCCGGAAAAATGACTAAATCCCCCCCAAAAAATTTTTTCAACTTTTTTCAATTTTACCCCCGTGGGATATATATTCTACCCACACACATTTGGAACTCTCCTGGGGTACCCTCACACATATTATTCCCTCATTTATTGGATATTTTCACAAAAAAGTGAAATTTTCAAAAATCCAGAAAATTGGCTGAAAACAACTAAATAACAAGGACTCATTGGGCGAATCGCTCTGGAACTGAAATCGGAACACTCACTGACATTTCCCCTCTCTGAAAGTCTGATAAACGCCGGAAAAATGACTAAATCCCCCCCAAAAATGTTTTAAACTTTTTTCAATTTTACCCCCGCGGGATATATATTCTACCCACACACATTTGGAACTCTTCTGTGGTACCCTCACACATATTATTCCCTCATTAAGTGGATATTTTCACAAAAAAGTGAAATTTTCAAAAATCCAGAAAATTGGCAGAAAACAACTAAATATCAAGGACTCATTGGGCGAATCGCTCTGGAACTGAAATCGGAATGCTCACTGACATTTCCCCTATCTGAAAGTCTGATAAACGCCGGAAAAATGACTAAGTCCAAAAAAAATTTTTTTTTAACTTTCTTCAATTTTACCCTTGTGGGATATATATTCTTCCCACACACATTTGGAACTCTCCTGGGGTACCCTCACACATATTATTCCCTCATTAAGTGGATATTTTCACAAAAAAGTGAAATTTTCAAAAATCCAGAAAATTGGCTGAAAACAACTAAATAACAAGGACTCATTGGGCGAATCGCTCTGGAACTGAATTCGGAACACTCACTGACATTTCCCCTATCTGAAAGTCTGATAAACGCCGGAAAAATGACTAAATCCCCCCCAAAAAATTTTTTCAACTTTTTTCAATTTTACCCCCGCGGGATATATATTCTACCCACACACATTTGGAACTCTTCTGTGGTACCCTCACACATATTATTCCCTCATTTAGTGGACATTTTCACAAAAAAGTGAAATTTTCAAAAATCCAGAAAATTGGCTGAAAACAACTAAATAACAAGGACTCATTGGGCGAATCGCTCTGGAACTGAAATCGGAACACTCACTGACATTTCCCCTCTCTGAAAGTCTGATAAACGCCGGAAAAATGACTAAATCACCCTCAAAAAATTTTTAAACTTTTTTCAATTTTACCCCCGCGGGATATATATATTCTACCCACACACATTTGGAACTCTCCTGGGGTACCCTCACACATATTATTCCCTCATTTAGTGAATATTTTCACAAAAAAGTGAAATTTTCAAAAATCCAGAAAATTGGCTGAAAACGACTAAATATCAAGGACTCATTGGGCGAATCGCTCTGGAACTGAAATCGGAACGCTCACTGACATTCGCCCTATCTGAAAGTCTGATAAACGCCGGAAAAATGACTAAGTCCAAAAAAAAAATGTTTTCAACTTTTTTCAATTTTACCCCGTGGGATATATATTCTTCCCACACACATTTGGAACTCTCCTGGGGTACCCTCACACATATTATTCCCTCATTTAGTGGATAGTTTCACAAAAAAGTGAAATTTTCAAAAATCCAGAAAATTGGCTGAAAATGACTAAATATCAAGGACTCATTGGGCGAATCGCTCTGGATCTGAAATCGGAACACTCACTGACATTTCCCCTATCTGAAAGTCTGATAAACGCCGGAAAAATGACTAAATCCCCCCCAAAAATTTTTTAAACTTTTTTCAATTTTACCCCCGCGGGATATATATTCTACCCACACACCTTTGGAACTCTCCTGGGGTACCCTCACACATATTATTCCCTCATTTAGTGGATATTTTCACAAAAAAGTGAAATTTTCAAAAATCCAGAAAATTGGCAGAAATCGACTAAATATCAAGGACTCATTGGGCGAATCGCTCTGGAACTGAAATCGGAACGCTCACTGACATTTCCCCTATCTGAAAGTCTGATAAACGCCGGAAAAATGACTAAGTCCAAAAAAAATTTTTTTTCAACTTTCTTCAATTTTACCCCCGTGGGATATATATTCTTCCCACACACATTTGGAATTCTCCTGGGGTACCCTCACACATATTATTCCCTCATTAAGTGGATATTTTCACAAAAAAGTGAAATTTTCAAAAATCCAGAAAATTGGCTGAAAATGACTAAATATCAAGGACTCATTGGGCGAATCGCTCTGGAACTGAAATCGGAACGCTCACTGACATTTCCCCTATCTGAAAGTCTGATAAACGCCGGAAAAATGACTAAGTCCAAAAAAATTTTTTTTTTAACTTTCTTCAATTTTACCCCCGTGGGATATATATTCTTCCCACACACATTTGGAACTCTCCTGGGGTACCCTCACACATATTATTCCCTCATTAAGTGGATATTTTCACAAAAAAGTGAAATTTTCAAAAATCCAGAAAATTGGCTGAAAACAACTAAATAACAAGGACTCATTGGGCGAATCGCTCTGGAACTGAAATCGGAACACTCACTGACATTTCCCCTATCTGAAAGTCTGATAAACGCCGGAAAAATGACTAAATCCCCCCCCAAAAAAATTTTCAACTTTTTTCAATTTTACCCCCGCGGGATATATATTCTACCCACACACATTTGGAACTCTTCTGTGGTACCCTCACACATATTATTCCCTTATTTAGTGGACATTTTCACAAAAAAGTGAAATTTTCAAAAATCCAGAAAATTGGCTGAAAACGACTAAATATCAAGGACTCATTGGGCGAATCGCTCTGGAACTGAAATCGGAATGCTAACTGACATTCGCCCTATCTGAAAGTCTGATAAACGCCGGAAAAATGACTAAGTCCAAAAAAAAAATTTTTTCAACTTTTTTCAATTTTACCCCCGTGGGATATATATTCTTCCCACACACATTTGGAACTCTCCTGGGGTACCCTCACATATATTATTCCCTTATTTAGTGGATATTTTCACAAAAAAGTGAAATTTTCAAAAATCCAGAAAATTGGCTGAAAACAACTAAATAACAAGGACTCATTGGGCGAATCGCTCTGGAACTGAAATCGGAACACTCACTGACATTTCCCCTATCTGAAAGTCTGATAAACGGCGGAAAAATGACTAAATCCCCCCCAAAAAAAATTTTCAACTTTTTTCAATTTTACCCCCGCGGGATATATATTCTACCCACACACATTTGGAACTCTCCTGGGGTACCCTCACACATATTATTCCCTCATTTAGTGGATATTTTCACAAAAAAGTGAAATTTTCAAAAATCCAGAAAATTGGCAGAAAACGACTAAATATCAAGGACTCATTGGGCGAATCGCTCTGGAACTGAAATCGGAACGCTCACTGACATTCGCCCTATCTGAAAGTCTGATAAACGCCGGAAAAATGAGTAAATCCAAAAAAAAATTTTTTTCAACTTTTTTCAATTTTACCCCCGTGGGATATATATTCTTCCCACACACATTTGGAACTCTCCTGGGGTACCCTCACACATATTATTCCCTCATTTAGTGGATATTTTCACAAAAAAGTGAAATTTTCAAAAATCCAGAAAATTGGCAGAAAACGACTAAATAACAAGGACTCATTGGGCGAATCGCTCTGGAACTGAAATCGGAACACTCACTGACATTTCCCCTATCTGAAAGTCTGATAAACGCCGGAAAAATGACTAAATCCCCCCCAAAAAATTTTTTCAACTTTTTTCAATTTTACCCCCGTGGGATATATATTCTACCCACACACATTTGGAACTCTCCTGGGGTACCCTCACACATATTATTCCCTCATTTAGTGGATATTTTCACAAAAAAGTGAAATTTTCAAAAATCCAGAAAATTGGCTGAAAACAACAAAATAACAAGGACTCATTGGGCGAATCGCTCTGGAACTGAAATCGGAACACTCACTGACATTTCCCCTCTCTGAAAGTCTGATAAACGCCGGAAAAATGACTAAATCCCCCCCAAAAATTTTTTAAACTTTTTTCAATTTTACCCCCGCGGGATATATATTCTACCCACACACATTTGGAACTCTCCTGGGGTACCCTCACACATATTATTCCCTCATTTAGTGGATATTTTCACAAAAAAGTGAAATTTTCAAAAATCCAGAAAATTGGCAGAAAACGACTAAATATCAAGGACTCATTGGGCGAATCGCTCTGGAACTGAAATCGGAACGCTCACTGACATTTCCCCTATCTGAAAGTCTGATAAACGCCGGAAAAATGACTAAGTCCAAAAAAAATTTTTTTTCAACTTTCTTCAATTTTACCCCCGTGGGATATATATTCTTCCCACACACATTTGGAATTCTCCTGGGGTACCCTCACACATATTATTCCCTCATTAAGTGGATATTTTCACAAAAAAGTGAAATTTTCAAAAATCCAGAAAATTGGCTGAAAATGACTAAATATCAAGGACTCATTGGGCGAATCGCTCTGGAACTGAAATCGGAACGCTCACTGACATTTCCCCTATCTGAAAGTCTGATAAACGCCGGAAAAATGACTAAGTCCAAAAAAATTTTTTTTTTAACTTTCTTCAATTTTACCCCCGTGGGATATATATTCTTCCCACACACATTTGGAACTCTCCTGGGGTACCCTCACACATATTATTCCCTCATTAAGTGGATATTTTCACAAAAAAGTGAAATTTTCAAAAATCCAGAAAATTGGCTGAAAACAACTAAATAACAAGGACTCAATGGGCGAATCGCTCTGGAACTGAAATCGGAACACTCACTGACATTTCCCCTATCTGAAAGTCTGATAAACGCCGGAAAAATGACTAAATCCCCCCCCAAAAAAATTTTCAACTTTTTTCAATTTTACCCCCGCGGGATATATATTCTACCCACACACATTTGGAACTCTTCTGTGGTACCCTCACACATATTATTCCCTTATTTAGTGGACATTTTCACAAAAAAGTGAAATTTTCAAAAATCCAGAAAATTGGCTGAAAACGACTAAATATCAAGGACTCATTGGGCGAATCGCTCTGGAACTGAAATCGGAACACTCACTGACATTTCCCCTCTCTGAAAGTCTGATAAACGCCGGAAAAATGACTAAATCCCCCCCAAAAATTTTTTAAACTTTTTTCAATTTTACCCCCGCGGGATATATATTCTACCCACACACATTTGGAACTCTCCTGGGGTACCCTCACACATATTATTCCCTCATTTAGTGGATATTTTCACAAAAAAGTGAAATTTTCAAAAATCCAGAAAATTGGCAGAAAACGACTAAATATCAAGGACTCATTGGGCGAATCGCTCTGGAACTGAAATCGGAACGCTCACTGACATTTCCCCTATCTGAAAGTCTGATAAACGCCGGAAAAATGACTAAGTCCAAAAAAAATTTTTTTTCAACTTTCTTCAATTTTACCCCCGTGGGATATATATTCTTCCCACACACATTTGGAATTCTCCTGGGGTACCCTCACACATATTATTCCCTCATTAAGTGGATATTTTCACAAAAAAGTGAAATTTTCAAAAATCCAGAAAATTGGCTGAAAATGACTAAATATCAAGGACTTATTGGGCGAATCGTTCTGGAACTGAAATTGGAACGCTCACTGACATTTCCCCTATCTGAAAGTCTGATAAACGCCGGAAAAATGACTAAGTCCCAAAAAAAATTTTTTTCAACTTTTTTCAATTTTACCCCCGTGGGATATATATTCTACCCACACACATTTGGAACTCTCCTGGGGTACCCTCACATATATTATTCCCTTATTTAGTGGATATTTTCACAAAAAAGTGAAATTTTCAAAAATCCAGAAAATTGGCTGAAAACAACTAAATAACAAGGACTCATTGGGCGAATCGCTCTGGAACTGAAATCGGAACACTCACTGACATTTCCCCTATCTGAAAGTCTGACAAACGGCGGAAAAATGACTAAATCCCCCCCACAAAAATTTTTTCAACTTTTTTCAATTTTACCCCCGCGGGATATATATTCTACCCACACACATTTGGAACTCTCCTGGGGTACCCTCACACATATTATTCCCTCATTTAGTGGATATTTTCACAAAAAAGTGAAATTTTCAAAAATCCAGAAAATTGGCAGAAAACGACTAAATATCAAGGACTCATTGGGCGAATCGCTCTGGAACTGAAATCGGAACGCTCACTGACATTCGCCCTATCTGAAAGTCTGATAAACGCCGGAAAAATGAGTAAGTCCAAAAAAAAATTTTTTTCAACTTTTTTCAATTTTACCCCCGTGGGATATATATTCTACCCACACACATTTGGAACTCTCCTGGGGTACCCTCACACATATTATTCCCTCATTTAGTGGATATTTTCACAAAAAAGTGAAATTTTCAAAAATCGCAAAAATTGGCAGAAAACGACTAAATAACAAGGACTCATTGGGCGAATCGCTCTGGAACTGAAATCGGAACACTCACTGACATTTCCCCTATCTGAAAGTCTGATAAACGCCGGAAAAATGACTAAATCCCCCCCCAAAAAAATTTTCAACTTTTTTCAATTTTACCCCCGTGGGATATATATTCTACCCACACACATTTGGAACTCTCCTGGGGTACCCTGACACATATTATTCCCTCATTTAGTGGATATTTTCACAAAAAAGTGAAATTTTCAAAAATCCAGAAAATTGGCTGAAAACAACTAAATAACAAGGACTCATTGGGCGAATCGCTCTGGAACTGAAATCGGAACACTCACTGACATTTCCCCTCTCTGAAAGTCTGATAAACGCCGGAAAAATGACTAAATCCCCCCCAAAAATTTTTTAAACTTTTTTCAATTTTACCCCCGCGGGATATATATTCTACCCACACACATTTGGAACTCTCCTGGGGTACACTCACACATATTATTCCCTCATTTAGTGGATATTTTCACAAAAAAGTGAAATTTTCAAAAATCCAGAAAATTGGCAGAAAACGACTAAATATCAAGGACTCATTGGGCGAATCGCTCTGGAACTGAAATCGGAACGCTCACTGACATTTCCCCTATCTGAAAGTCTGATAAACGCCGGAAAAATGACTAAGTCCAAAAAAAATTTTTTTTCAACTTTCTTCAATTTTACCCCCGTGGGATATATATTCTTCCCACACACATTTGGAATTCTCCTGGGGTACCCTCACACATATTATTCCCTCATTAAGTGGATATTTTCACAAAAAAGTGAAATTTTCAAAAATCCAGAAAATTGGCTGAAAATGACTAAATATCAAGGACTCATTGGGGGAATCCCTCTGGAACTGAAATTGGAACGCTCACTGACATTTCCCCTATCTGAAAGTCTGATAAACGCCGGAAAAATGACTAAGTCCCAAAAAAAATTTTTTTCAACTTTTTTCAATTTTACCCCCGTGGGATATATATTCTACCCACACACATTTGGAACTCTCCTGGGGTACCCTCACACATATTATTCCCTCATTTAGTGGATATTTTCACAAAAAAGTGAAATTTTCAAAAATCCCGAAAATTGGCAGAAAATGACTAAATAACAAGGACTCATTGGGCGAATCGCTCTGGAACTGAAATCGGAACACTCACTGACATTTCCCCTATCTGAAAGTCTGATAAACGCCGGAAAAATGACTAAATCCCCCCCCAAAAAAATTTTCAACTTTTTTCAATTTTACCCCCGTGGGATATATATTCTACCCACACACATTTGGAACTCTCCTGGGGTACCCTCACACATATTATTCCCTCATTTAGTGGATATTTTCACAAAAAAGTGAAATTTTCAAAAATCCAGAAAATTGGCTGAAAACAACTAAATAACAAGGACTCATTGGGCGAATCGCTCTGGAACTGAAATCGGAACACTCAGTGACATTTCCCCTCTCTGAAAGTCTGATAAACGCCGGAAAAATGACTAAATCCCCCCCAAAAATTTTTTAAACTTTTTTCAATTTTACCACCGCGGGATATATATTCTACCCACACACATTTGGAACTCTCCTGGGGTACCCTCACACATATTATTCCCTCATTTAGTGGATATTTTCACAAAAAAGTGAAATTTTCAAAAATCCAGAAAATTGGCAGAAAACGACTAAATATCAAGGACTCATTGGGCGAATCGCTCTGGAACTGAAATCGGAACGCTCACTGACATTTCCCCTATCTGAAAGTCTGATAAACGCCGGAAAAATGACTAAGTCCAAAAAAAATTTTTTTTCAACTTTCTTCAATTTTACCCCCGTGGGATATATATTCTTCCCACACACATTTGGAACTCTCCTGGGGTACCCTCACATATATTATTCCCTTATTTAGTGGATATTTTCACAAAAAAGTGAAATTTTCAAAAATCCAGAAAATTGGCTGAAAACAACTAAATAACAAGGACTCATTGGGAGAATCGCTCTGGAACTGAAATCGGAACACTCACTGACATTTCCCCTATCTGAAAGTCTGATAAACGCCGGAAAAATGACTAAGTCCAAAAAAAATTTTTTTTCTACTTTTTTCAATTTTACCCCCGTGGGATATATATTCTACCCACACACATTTGGAACTGTCCTGGGGTACCCTCACACATATTATTCCCTCATGTAATGGATATTTTCACAAAAAAGTTAAATTTTCAAAAATCCAGAAAATTGGCTGAAAACGACTAAATATGAAGGACTCATTGGGCGAATCGCTCTGGAACTGAAATCGGAACTCTCACTGACATTCGCTCTATCTGAAACTCTGATAAACGCCGGAAAAATGACTAAGTCCAAAAAAAAATTTTTTTCAACTTTTTTCAATTTTACCCCCGTGGGATATATATTCTTCTCACACACATTTGGAACTCTCCTGGGGTACCCTCACACATATTATTCCCTCATTTAGTGGATATTTTCACAAAAAAGTGAAATTTTCAAAAATCCAGAAAATTGGCTGAAAACGACTAAATATCAAGGACTCATTGGGCGAATCGCTCTGGAACTGAAATCGGAACGCTCACTGACATTTGCCCTATCTGAAAGTCTGATAAACGCCGGAAAAATGACTAAGTCCAAAAAAAATTTTTTTTCTACTTTTTTCAATTTTACCCCCGTGGGATATATATTCTACCCACACACATTTGGAACTGTCCTGGGGTACCCTCACACATATTATTCCCTCATTTAATGGATATTTTCACAAAAAAGTTAAATTTTCAAAAATCCAGAAAATTGGCTGAAAACGACTAAATATGAAGGACTCATTGGGCGAATCGCTCTGGAACTGAAATCGGAACGCTCACTGACATTCGCCCTATCTGAAACTCTGATAAATGCCGGAAAAATGACTAAGTCCAAAAAAAAAATGTTTTCAACTTTTTTAAATTTTACCCCTGTGGGATATATATTCTACCCACACACATTTGGAACTCTCCTGGGGTACCCTCACACATATTATTCCCTCATTTAGTGGATATTTTCACAAAAAAGTGAAATTTTCAAAAATCCAGAAAATTGGCTGAAAACAACTAAATAACAAGGACTCATTGGGCGAATCGCTCTGGAACTGAAATCGGAACACTCACTGACATTTCCCCCATCTGAAAGTCTGATAAACGCCGGAAAAATGACTAAATCCCCCCCAAAAATTTTTTCAACTTTTTTCAATTTTACCCCCGCGGGATATATATTCTACCCGCACACATTTGGAACTCTCCTGGGGTACCCTCACACATATTATTCCCTCATTTAGTGGATATTTTCACAAAAAAGTGAAATTTTCAAAAATCCAGAAAATTGGCTGAAAACGAATAAATATCAAGGACTCATTGGGCGAATCGCTCTGGAACTGAAATCGGAACGCTCACTGACATTCGCCCTATCTGAAAGTCTGATAAACACCGGAAAAATGACTAAGTCCAAAAAAAAAATTTTTTCAACTTTTTTCAATTTTACCCCCGTGGGATATATATTCTATCCACACACATTTGGAACTCTTCTGGGGTACCCTCACACATATTATTCCCTCATTTAGTGGATATTTTCACAAAAAAGTGAAATTTTCAAAAATCCAGAAAATTGGCTGAAAACGACTAAATATCAAGGACTCATTGGGCGAATCGCTCTGGAACTGAAACCGGAATGCTCACTGACATTCGCCCTATCTGAAAGTCTGATAAACGCCGGAAAAATGACTAAATCCCCCCCAAAAAATTTTTCAACTTTTTTCAATTTTACCCCCGCGGGATATATATTCTACCCACACACATTTGGAACTCTCCTGGGGTACCCTCACACATATTATTCCCTCATTTAGTGAATATTTTCACAAAAAAGTGAAATTTTCAAAAATCCAGAAAATTGGCTGAAAACGACTAAATATCAAGGACTCATTGGGCGAATCGCTCTGGAACTGAAATCGGAGCGCTCACTGACATTTCCCCTATCTGAAATTCTGATAAACGCCAGAAAAATGACTAAGTCCAAAAAATAATTTTTTTCAACTTTTTTCAATTTTACCACCGTGGGATATATATTCTTCCCACACACATTTGGAACTCTCCTGGGGTACCCTCACACATATTAATCCCTCATTTAGTGGATATTTTCACAAAAAAGTGAAATTTTCAAAAATCCAGAAAATTGGCTGAAAACAACTAAATAACAAGGACTCATTGGGCGAATCACTCTGGAACTGAAATTGGAACGCTCACTGACATTTCCCCTATCTGAAAGTCTGATGAACGCCAGAAAAATGACTAAGTCCAAAAAATAATTTTTTTCAACTTTTTTCAATTTTACCCCCGCGGGATATATATTCTACCCGCACACATTTGGAACTCTCCTGGGGTACCCTCACACATATTATTCCCTCATTTAGTGGATATTTTCACAAAAAAGTGAAATTTTCAAAAATCCAGAAAATTGGCTGAAAACGAATAAATATCAAGGACTCATTGGGCGAATCGCTCTGGAACTGAAATCGGAACGCTCACTGACATTCGCCCTATCTGAAAGTCTGATAAACACCGGAAAAATGACTAAGTCCAAAAAAAAAATTTTTTCAACTTTTTTCAATTTTACCCCCGTGGGATATATATTCTATCCACACACATTTGGAACTCTTCTGGGGTACCCTCACACATATTATTCCCTCATTTAGTGGATATTTTCACAAAAAAGTGAAATTTTCAAAAATCCAGAAAATTGGCTGAAAACGACTAAATATCAAGGACTCATTGGGCGAATCGCTCTGGAACTGAAACCGGAATGCTCACTGACATTCGCCCTATCTGAAAGTCTGATAAACGCCGGAAAAATGACTAAATCCCCCCCAAAAAATTTTTCAACTTTTTTCAATTTTACCCCCGCGGGATATATATTCTACCCACACACATTTGGAACTCTCCTGGGGTACCCTCACACATATTATTCCCTCATTTAGTGAATATTTTCACAAAAAAGTGAAATTTTCAAAAATCCAGAAAATTGGCTGAAAACGACTAAATATCAAGGACTCATTGGGCGAATCGCTCTGGAACTGAAATCGGAGCGCTCACTGACATTTCCCCTATCTGAAATTCTGATAAACGCCAGAAAAATGACTAAGTCCAAAAAATAATTTTTTTCAACTTTTTTCAATTTTACCACCGTGGGATATATATTCTTCCCACACACATTTGGAACTCTCCTGGGGTACCCTCACACATATTAATCCCTCATTTAGTGGATATTTTCACAAAAAAGTGAAATTTTCAAAAATCCAGAAAATTGGCTGAAAACAACTAAATAACAAGGACTCATTGGGCGAATCACTCTGGAACTGAAATTGGAACGCTCACTGACATTTCCCCTATCTGAAAGTCTGATGAACGCCAGAAAAATGACTAAGTCCAAAAAATAATTTTTTTCAACTTTTTTCAATTTTACCCCCGTGGGATATATATTCTTCCCACACACATTTGGAACTCTCCTGGTGTACCCTCACACATATTATTCCCTCATTTAGTGGATATTTTCACAAAAAAGTTAAATTTTCAAAAATCCAGAAAATTGGCTGAAAACGACTAAATATCAAGGACTCATTGGGCGAACCGCTCTGGAACTGAAATCGGAACGCTCACTGACATTTCCCCTATCTGAAAGTCTGATAAACGCCGGAAAAATGACTAAATCCCCCCCAAAAATTTTTTCAACTTTTTTCAATTTTCCCCCCGCGGGATATATATTCTACCCACACACATTTGGAACTCTCCTGGGGTACCCTCACACATATTATTCCCTCATTTAGTGAATATTTTCACAAAAAAGTAAAATTTTCAAAAATCCAGAAAATTGGCTGAAAACGACTAAATATCAAGGACTCATTGGGCGAATCGCTCTGGAACTGAAATCGGAACGCTCACTGACATTCGCCCTCTCTGAAAGTCTGATAAACGCCGGAAAAATGACTAAGTCCAAAAAAAAAATTTTTTCAACTTTTTTCAATTTTACCCCCGTGGGATATATATTCTCCCATACACATTTGGAACTCTCTTGGGGTACCCTCACACATATTATTCCCTCATTTAGTGGATATTTTCACAAAAAAAGTTAAATTTTCAAAAATCCAGAAAATTGGCTAAAAACGACTAAATATCAAGGACTCATTGGGCAAATCGCTCTGGAACTGAAATCGGAACGCTCACTGACATTTCCCCTATCTGAAATTCTGATAAACGCCAGAAAAATGACTAAGTCCAAAAAATAATTTTTTTCAACTTTTTTCAATTTTACCACCGTGGGATATATATTCTTCCCACACACATTTGGAACTCTCCTGGGGTACCCTCACACATATTAATCCCTCATTTAGTGGATATTTTCACAAAAAAGTGAAATTTTCAAAAATCCAGAAAATTGGCTGAAAACTAAATAACAAGGACTCATTGGGCAAATCACTCTGGAACTGAAATCGGAATGCTCACTGACATTTCCCCTATGTGAAAGTCTGATAAACACCGGAAAAATGACTAAGTCCAAAAAAAAATTTTTTTCAACTTTTTTCAATTTTACCCCCGTGGGATATATATTCTTCCCACACACATTTGGAACTCTCTTGGGGTACCCTCACACATATTATTCCCTCATTTAGTGGATATTTTCACAAAAAAGTTAAATTTTCAAAAATCCAGAAAATTGGCTGAAAACGACTAAATATCAAGGACTCATTGGGCGAACCGCTCTGGAACTGAAATCGGAACGCTCACTGACATTTCCCCTATCTGAAAGTCTGATAAACGCCGGAAAAATGACTAAATCCCCCCCAAAAATTTTTTCAACTTTTTTCAATTTTACCCCCGCGGGATATATATTCTACCCACACACATTTGGAACTCTCCTGGGGTACCCTCACACATATTATTCCCTCATTTAGTGAATATTTTCACAAAAAAGTAAAATTTTCAAAAATCCAGAAAATTGGCTGAAAACGACTAAATATCAAGGACTCATTGGGCGAATCGCTCTGGAACTGAAATCGGAACGCTCACTGACATTCGCCCTCTCTGAAAGTCTGATAAACGCCGGAAAAATGACTAAGTCCAAAAAAAAAATTTTTTCAACTTTTTTCAATTTTACCCCCGTGGGATATATATTCTCCCATACACATTTGGAACTCTCTTGGGGTACCCTCACACATATTATTCCCTCATTTAGTGGATATTTTCACAAAAAAGTTAAATTTTCAAAAATCCAGAAAATTGGCTAAAAACGACTAAATATCAAGGACTCATTGGGCAAATCGCTCTGGAACTGAAATCGGAACGCTCACTGACATTCGCCCTATCTGAAAGTCTGATAAACACCGGAAAAATGACTAAGTCCAAAAAAAAAATTTTTTCAACTTTTTTCAATTTTACCCCCGTGGGATATATATTCTATCCACACACATTTGGAACTCTTCTGGGGTACCCTCACACATATTATTCCCTCATTTAGTGGATATTTTCACAAAAAAGTGAAATTTTCAAAAATCCAGAAAATTGGCTGAAAACGACTAAATATCAAGGACTCATTGGGCGAATCGCTCTGGAACTGAAACCGGAATGCTCACTGACATTCGCCCTATCTGAAAGTCTGATAAACGCCGGAAAAATGACTAAATCCCCCCCAAAAAATTTTTCAACTTTTTTCAATTTTACCCCCGCGGGATATATATTCTACCCACACACATTTGGAACTCTCCTGGGGTACCCTCACACATATTATTCCCTCATTTAGTGAATATTTTCACAAAAAAGTGAAATTTTCAAAAATCCAGAAAATTGGCTGAAAACGACTAAATATCAAGGACTCATTGGGCGAATCGCTCTGGAACTGAAATCGGAGCGCTCACTGACATTTCCCCTATCTGAAATTCTGATAAACGCCAGAAAAATGACTAAGTCCAAAAAATAATTTTTTTCAACTTTTTTCAATTTTACCACCGTGGGATATATATTCTTCCCACACACATTTGGAACTCTCCTGGGGTACCCTCACACATATTAATCCCTCATTTAGTGGATATTTTCACAAAAAAGTGAAATTTTCAAAAATCCAGAAAATTGGCTGAAAACAACTAAATAACAAGGACTCATTGGGCGAATCACTCTGGAACTGAAATTGGAACGCTCACTGACATTTCCCCTATCTGAAAGTCTGATGAACGCCAGAAAAATGACTAAGTCCAAAAAATAATTTTTTTCAACTTTTTTCAATTTTACCCCCGTGGGATATATATTCTTCCCACACACATTTGGAACTCTCCCGGTGTACCCTCACACATATTATTCCCTCATTTAGTGGATATTTTCACAAAAAAGTGAAATTTTCAAAAATCCAGAAAATTGGCTGAAAACTAAATAACAAGGACTCATTGGGCAAATCACTCTGGAACTGAAATCGGAATGCTCACTGACATTTCCCCTATGTGAAAGTCTGATAAACGCCGGAAAAATGACTAAGTCCAAAAAAAAATTTTTTTCAACTTTTTTCAATTTTACCCCCGTGGGATATATATTCTTCCCACACACATTTGGAACTCTCTTGGGGTACCCTCACACATATTATTCCCTCATTTAGTGGATATTTTCACAAAAAAGTGAAATTTTCAAAAATCCAGAAAATTGGCTGAAAACGAATAAATATCAAGGACTCATTGGGCGAATCGCTCTGGAACTGAAATCGGAACGCTCACTGACATTCGCCCTATCTGAAAGTCTGATAAACACCGGAAAAATGACTAAGTCCAAAAAAAAAATTTTTTCAACTTTTTTCAATTTTACCCCCGTGGGATATATATTCTATCCACACACATTTGGAACTCTTCTGGGGTACCCTCACACATATTATTCCCTCATTTAGTGGATATTTTCACAAAAAAGTGAAATTTTCAAAAATCCAGAAAATTGGCTGAAAACGACTAAATATCAAGGACTCATTGGGCGAATCGCTCTGGAACTGAAACCGGAATGCTCACTGACATTCGCCCTATCTGAAAGTCTGATAAACGCCGGAAAAATGACTAAATCCCCCCCAAAAAATTTTTCAACTTTTTTCAATTTTACCCCCGCGGGATATATATTCTACCCACACACATTTGGAACTCTCCTGGGGTACCCTCACACATATTATTCCCTCATTTAGTGAATATTTTCACAAAAAAGTGAAATTTTCAAAAATCCAGAAAATTGGCTGAAAACGACTAAATATCAAGGACTCATTGGGCGAATCGCTCTGGAACTGAAATCGGAGCGCTCACTGACATTTCCCCTATCTGAAATTCTGATAAACGCCAGAAAAATGACTAAGTCCAAAAAATAATTTTTTTCAACTTTTTTCAATTTTACCACCGTGGGATATATATTCTTCCCACACACATTTGGAACTCTCCTGGGGTACCCTCACACATATTAATCCCTCATTTAGTGGATATTTTCACAAAAAAGTGAAATTTTCAAAAATCCAGAAAATTGGCTGAAAACAACTAAATAACAAGGACTCATTGGGCGAATCACTCTGGAACTGAAATTGGAACGCTCACTGACATTTCCCCTATCTGAAAGTCTGATGAACGCCAGAAAAATGACTAAGTCCAAAAAATAATTTTTTTCAACTTTTTTCAATTTTACCCCCGTGGGATATATATTCTTCCCACACACATTTGGAACTCTCCTGGTGTACCCTCACACATATTATTCCCTCATTTAGTGGATATTTTCACAAAAAAGTTAAATTTTCAAAAATCCAGAAAATTGGCTGAAAACGACTAAATATCAAGGACTCATTGGGCGAACCGCTCTGGAACTGAAATCGGAACGCTCACTGACATTTCCCCTATCTGAAAGTCTGATAAACGCCGGAAAAATGACTAAATCCCCCCCAAAAATTTTTTCAACTTTTTTCAATTTTCCCCCCGCGGGATATATATTCTACCCACACACATTTGGAACTCTCCTGGGGTACCCTCACACATATTATTCCCTCATTTAGTGAATATTTTCACAAAAAAGTAAAATTTTCAAAAATCCAGAAAATTGGCTGAAAACGACTAAATATCAAGGACTCATTGGGCGAATCGCTCTGGAACTGAAATCGGAACGCTCACTGACATTCGCCCTCTCTGAAAGTCTGATAAACGCCGGAAAAATGACTAAGTCCAAAAAAAAAATTTTTTCAACTTTTTTCAATTTTACCCCCGTGGGATATATATTCTCCCATACACATTTGGAACTCTCTTGGGGTACCCTCACACATATTATTCCCTCATTTAGTGGATATTTTCACAAAAAAAGTTAAATTTTCAAAAATCCAGAAAATTGGCTAAAAACGACTAAATATCAAGGACTCATTGGGCAAATCGCTCTGGAACTGAAATCGGAACGCTCACTGACATTTCCCCTATCTGAAATTCTGATAAACGCCAGAAAAATGACTAAGTCCAAAAAATAATTTTTTTCAACTTTTTTCAATTTTACCACCGTGGGATATATATTCTTCCCACACACATTTGGAACTCTCCTGGGGTACCCTCACACATATTAATCCCTCATTTAGTGGATATTTTCACAAAAAAGTGAAATTTTCAAAAATCCAGAAAATTGGCTGAAAACTAAATAACAAGGACTCATTGGGCAAATCACTCTGGAACTGAAATCGGAATGCTCACTGACATTTCCCCTATGTGAAAGTCTGATAAACACCGGAAAAATGACTAAGTCCAAAAAAAAATTTTTTTCAACTTTTTTCAATTTTACCCCCGTGGGATATATATTCTTCCCACACACATTTGGAACTCTCTTGGGGTACCCTCACACATATTATTCCCTCATTTAGTGGATATTTTCACAAAAAAGTTAAATTTTCAAAAATCCAGAAAATTGGCTGAAAACGACTAAATATCAAGGACTCATTGGGCGAACCGCTCTGGAACTGAAATCGGAACGCTCACTGACATTTCCCCTATCTGAAAGTCTGATAAACGCCGGAAAAATGACTAAATCCCCCCCAAAAATTTTTTCAACTTTTTTCAATTTTACCCCCGCGGGATATATATTCTACCCACACACATTTGGAACTCTCCTGGGGTACCCTCACACATATTATTCCCTCATTTAGTGAATATTTTCACAAAAAAGTAAAATTTTCAAAAATCCAGAAAATTGGCTGAAAACGACTAAATATCAAGGACTCATTGGGCGAATCGCTCTGGAACTGAAATCGGAACGCTCACTGACATTCGCCCTCTCTGAAAGTCTGATAAACGCCGGAAAAATGACTAAGTCCAAAAAAAAAATTTTTTCAACTTTTTTCAATTTTACCCCCGTGGGATATATATTCTCCCATACACATTTGGAACTCTCTTGGGGTACCCTCACACATATTATTCCCTCATTTAGTGGATATTTTCACAAAAAAGTTAAATTTTCAAAAATCCAGAAAATTGGCTAAAAACGACTAAATATCAAGGACTCATTGGGCAAATCGCTCTGGAACTGAAATCGGAACGCTCACTGACATTCGCCCTATCTGAAAGTCTGATAAACACCGGAAAAATGACTAAGTCCAAAAAAAAAATTTTTTCAACTTTTTTCAATTTTACCCCCGTGGGATATATATTCTATCCACACACATTTGGAACTCTTCTGGGGTACCCTCACACATATTATTCCCTCATTTAGTGGATATTTTCACAAAAAAGTGAAATTTTCAAAAATCCAGAAAATTGGCTGAAAACGACTAAATATCAAGGACTCATTGGGCGAATCGCTCTGGAACTGAAACCGGAATGCTCACTGACATTCGCCCTATCTGAAAGTCTGATAAACGCCGGAAAAATGACTAAATCCCCCCCAAAAAATTTTTCAACTTTTTTCAATTTTACCCCCGCGGGATATATATTCTACCCACACACATTTGGAACTCTCCTGGGGTACCCTCACACATATTATTCCCTCATTTAGTGAATATTTTCACAAAAAAGTGAAATTTTCAAAAATCCAGAAAATTGGCTGAAAACGACTAAATATCAAGGACTCATTGGGCGAATCGCTCTGGAACTGAAATCGGAGCGCTCACTGACATTTCCCCTATCTGAAATTCTGATAAACGCCAGAAAAATGACTAAGTCCAAAAAATAATTTTTTTCAACTTTTTTCAATTTTACCACCGTGGGATATATATTCTTCCCACACACATTTGGAACTCTCCTGGGGTACCCTCACACATATTAATCCCTCATTTAGTGGATATTTTCACAAAAAAGTGAAATTTTCAAAAATCCAGAAAATTGGCTGAAAACAACTAAATAACAAGGACTCATTGGGCGAATCACTCTGGAACTGAAATTGGAACGCTCACTGACATTTCCCCTATCTGAAAGTCTGATGAACGCCAGAAAAATGACTAAGTCCAAAAAATAATTTTTTTCAACTTTTTTCAATTTTACCCCCGTGGGATATATATTCTTCCCACACACATTTGGAACTCTCCCGGTGTACCCTCACACATATTATTCCCTCATTTAGTGGATATTTTCACAAAAAAGTGAAATTTTCAAAAATCCAGAAAATTGGCTGAAAACTAAATAACAAGGACTCATTGGGCAAATCACTCTGGAACTGAAATCGGAATGCTCACTGACATTTCCCCTATGTGAAAGTCTGATAAACGCCGGAAAAATGACTAAGTCCAAAAAAAAATTTTTTTCAACTTTTTTCAATTTTACCCCCGTGGGATATATATTCTTCCCACACACATTTGGAACTCTCTTGGGGTACCCTCACACATATTATTCCCTCATTTAGTGGATATTTTCACAAAAAAGTTAAATTTTCAAAAATCCAGAAAATTGGCTGAAAACGACTAAATATCAAGGACTCATTGGGCGAACCGCTCTGGAACTGAAATCGGAACGCTCACTGACATTTCCCCTATCTGAAAGTCTGATAAACGCCGGAAAAATGACTAAATCCCCCCCAAAAATTTTTTCAACTTTTTTCAATTTTACCCCCGCGGGATATATATTCTACCCACACACATTTGGAACTCTCCTGGGGTACCCTCACACATATTATTCCCTCATTTAGTGAATATTTTCACAAAAAAGTAAAATTTTCAAAAATCCAGAAAATTGGCTGAAAACGACTAAATATCAAGGACTCATTGGGCGAATCGCTCTGGAACTGAAATCGGAACGCTCACTGACATTCGCCCTCTCTGAAAGTCTGATAAACGCCGGAAAAATGACTAAGTCCAAAAAAAAAATTTTTTCAACTTTTTTCAATTTTACCCCCGTGGGATATATATTCTCCCATACACATTTGGAACTCTCTTGGGGTACCCTCACACATATTATTCCCTCATTTAGTGGATATTTTCACAAAAAAAGTTAAATTTTCAAAAATCCAGAAAATTGGCTAAAAACGACTAAATATCAAGGACTCATTGGGCAAATCGCTCTGGAACTGAAATCGGAACGCTCACTGACATTTCCCCTATCTGAAATTCTGATAAACGCCAGAAAAATGACTAAGTCCAAAAAATAATTTTTTTCAACTTTTTTCAATTTTACCACCGTGGGATATATATTCTTCCCACACACATTTGGAACTCTCCTGGGGTACCCTCACACATATTAATCCCTCATTTAGTGGATATTTTCACAAAAAAGTGAAATTTTCAAAAATCCAGAAAATTGGCTGAAAACAACTAAATAACAAGGACTCATTGGGCGAATCACTCTGGAACTGAAATTGGAACGCTCACTGACATTTCCCCTATCTGAAAGTCTGATGAACGCCAGAAAAATGACTAAGTCCAAAAAATAATTTTTTTCAACTTTTTTCAATTTTACCCCCGTGGGATATATATTCTTCCCACACACATTTGGAACTCTCCTGGTGTACCCTCACACATATTATTCCCTCATTTAGTGGATATTTTCACAAAAAAGTGAAATTTTCAAAAATCCAGAAAATTGGCTGAAAACTAAATAACAAGGACTCATTGGGCAAATCACTCTGGAACTGAAATCAGAATGCTCACTGACATTTCCCCTATGTGAAAGTCTGATAAACACCGGAAAAATGACTAAGTCCAAAAAAAAATTTTTTTCAACTTTTTTCAATTTTACCCCCGTGGGATATATATTCTTCCCACACACATTTGGAACTCTCTTGGGGTACCCTCACACATATTATTCCCTCATTTAGTGGATATTTTCACAAAAAAGTTAAATTTTCAAAAATCCAGAAAATTGGCTGAAAACGACTAAATATCAAGGACTCATTGGGCGAACCGCTCTGGAACTGAAATCGGAACGCTCACTGACATTTCCCCTATCTGAAAGTCTGATAAACGCCGGAAAAATGACTAAATCCCCCCCAAAAATTTTTTCAACTTTTTTCAATTTTACCCCCGCGGGATATATATTCTACCCACACACATTTGGAACTCTCCTGGGGTACCCTCACACATATTATTCCCTCATTTAGTGAATATTTTCACAAAAAAGTAAAATTTTCAAAAATCCAGAAAATTGGCTGAAAACGACTAAATATCAAGGACTCATTGGGCGAATCGCTCTGGAACTGAAATCAGAACGCTCACTGACATTCGCCCTCTCTGAAAGTCTGATAAACGCCGGAAAAATGACTAAGTCCAAAAAAAAAATTTTTTCAACTTTTTTCAATTTTACCCCCGTGGGATATATATTCTCCCATACACATTTGGAACTCTCTTGGGGTACCCTCACACATATTATTCCCTCATTTAGTGGATATTTTCACAAAAAAGTTAAATTTTCAAAAATCCAGAAAATTGGCTAAAAACGACTAAATATCAAGGACTCATTGGGCAAATCGCTCTGGAACTGAAATCGGAACGCTCACTGACATTTCCCCTATCTGAAATTCTGATAAACGCCAGAAAAATGACTAAGTCCAAAAAATAATTTTTTTCAACTTTTTTCAATTTTACCACCGTGGGATATATATTCTTCCCACACACATTTGGAACTCTCCTGGGGTACCCTCACACATATTAATCCCTCATTTAGTGGATATTTTCACAAAAAAGTGAAATTTTCAAAAATCCAGAAAATTGGCTGAAAACAACTAAATAACAAGGACTCATTGGGCGAATCACTCTGGAACTGAAATTGGAACGCTCACTGACATTTCCCCTATCTGAAAGTCTAATAAACGCCAGAAAAATGACTAAGTCCAAAAAATAATTTTTTTCAACTTTTTTCAATTTTACCCCCGTGGGATATATATTCTTCCCACACACATTTGGAACTCTCCTGGTGTACCCTCACACATATTATTCCCTCATTTAGTGGATATTTTCACAAAAAAGTGAAATTTTCAAAAATCCAGAAAATTGGCTGAAAACTAAATAACAAGGACTCATTGGGCGAATCACTCTGGAACTGAAATCGGAACGCTCACTGACATTTGCCCTATGTGAAAGTCTGATAAACGCCGGAAAAATGACTAAGTCCAAAAAAAATTTTTTTTCAACCTTTTTCAATTTTACCCCCGTGGGATATATATTCTACCCACACACATTTGGAACTCTCCTGGGGTACCCTCACACATATTATTCCCTCATTTAGTGAATATTTTCACAAAAAAGTGAAATTTTCAAAAATCCAGAAAATTGGCTGAAAACGACTAAATATCAAGGACTCATTGGGCGAATCGCTCTGGAACTGAAATCGGAATGCTCACTGACATTTCCCCTATCTGAAAGTCTGATAAACGCTAGAAAAATGACTAAGTCCAAAAAATATTTTTTTTCAACTTTTTTCAATTTTACCCCCGTGGGATATATATTCTTCCCACACACATTTGGAACTCTCCTGGGGTACCCTCACACATATTATTCCCTCATTTAGTGGATATTTTCACAAAAAAGTGAAATTTTCAAAAATCCAGAAAATTGGCTGAAAACGACTAAATATCAAGGACTCATTATGCGAAACACTCTGGAACTGAAATTGGAACGCTCACTGACATTTCCCCTATCTGAAAGTCTGATAAACGCCGGAAAAATGACTAAATCCCCCCAAAAAAATTTTTCAACTTTTTTCAATTTTACCCCCGCGGGATATATATTCTACCCACACACATTTGGAACTCTCCTGGGGTACCCTCACACATATTATTCCCTCATTTAGTGAATATTTTCACAAAAAAGTGAAATTTTCAAAAATCCAGAAAATTGGCTGAAAACGACTAAATATCAAGGACTCATTGGGCAAATCGCTCTGGAACTGAAATCGGAACGCTCACTGACATTTCCCCTATCTGAAATTCTGATAAACGCCAGAAAAATGACTAAGTCCAAAAAATAATTTTTTTCAACTTTTTTCAATTTTACCACCGTGGGATATATATTCTTCCCACACACATTTGGAACTCTCCTGGGGTACCCTCACACATATTAATCCCTCATTTAGTGGATATTTTCACAAAAAAGTGAAATTTTCAAAAATCCAGAAAATTGGCTGAAAACAACTAAATAACAAGGACTCATTGGGCGAATCACTCTGGAACTGAAATTGGAACGCTCACTGACATTTCCCCTATCTGAAAGTCTAATAAACGCCAGAAAAATGACTAAGTCCAAAAAATAATTTTTTTCAACTTTTTTCAATTTTACCCCCGTGGGATATATATTCTTCCCACACACATTTGGAACTCTCCTGGTGTACCCTCACACATATTATTCCCTCATTTAGTGGATATTTTCACAAAAAAGTGAAATTTTCAAAAATCCAGAAAATTGGCTGAAAACTAAATAACAAGGACTCATTGGGCGAATCACTCTGGAACTGAAATCGGAACGCTCACTGACATTTGCCCTATGTGAAAGTCTGATAAACGCCGGAAAAATGACTAAGTCCAAAAAAAATTTTTTTTCAACCTTTTTCAATTTTACCCCCGTGGGATATATATTCTACCCACACACATTTGGAACTCTCCTGGGGTACCCTCACACATATTATTCCCTCATTTAGTGAATATTTTCACAAAAAAGTGAAATTTTCAAAAATCCAGAAAATTGGCTGAAAACGACTAAATATCAAGGACTCATTGGGCGAATCGCTCTGGAACTGAAATCGGAATGCTCACTGACATTTCCCCTATCTGAAAGTCTGATAAACGCTAGAAAAATGACTAAGTCCAAAAAATATTTTTTTTCAACTTTTTTCAATTTTACCCCCGTGGGATATATATTCTTCCCACACACATTTGGAACTCTCCTGGGGTACCCTCACACATATTATTCCCTCATTTAGTGGATATTTTCACAAAAAAGTGAAATTTTCAAAAATCCAGAAAATTGGCTGAAAACGACTAAATATCAAGGACTCATTATGCGAAACACTCTGGAACTGAAATTGGAACGCTCACTGACATTTCCCCTATCTGAAAGTCTGATAAACGCCGGAAAAATGACTAAATCCCCCCAAAAAAATTTTTCAACTTTTTTCAATTTTACCCCCGCGGGATATATATTCTACCCACACACATTTGGAACTCTCCTGGGGTACCCTCACACATATTATTCCCTCATTTAGTGAATATTTTCACAAAAAAGTGAAATTTTCAAAAATCCAGAAAATTGGCTGAAAACGACTAAATATCAAGGACTCATTGGGCGAATCGCTCTGGAACTGAAATCGGAACGCTCACTGACATTTCCCCTATCTGAAAGTCTGATAAACGCCGGAAAAATGACTAAGTCCAAAAAAAATTTTTTTTCAACTTTGTTCAATTTTACCCCCGTGGGATATATATTCTTCCCACACACATTTGGAATTCTCCTGGGGTACCCTCACACATATTATTCCCTCATTAAGTGGATATTTTCACAAAAAAGTGAAATTTTCAAAAATCCAGAAAATTGGCTGAAAATGACTAAATATCAAGGACTCATTGGGCGAATCGCTCTGGAACTGAAATCGGAACGCTCACTGACATGTCCCCTATCTGAAAGTCTGATAAACGCCGGAAAAATGACTAAGTCCAAAAAAATTTTTTTTTTAACTTTCTTCAATTTTACACCCGTGGGATATATATTCTTCCCACACACATTTGGAACTCTCCTGGGGTACCCTCACACATATTATTCCCTCATTAAGTGGATATTTTCACAAAAAAGTGAAATTTTCAAAAATCCAGAAAATTGGCTGAAAACAACTAAATAACAAGGACTCATTGGGCGAATCGCTCTGGAACTGAAATCGGAACACTCACTGACATTTCCCCTATCTGAAAGTCTGATAAACGCCGGAAAAATGACTAAATCCCCCCCCAAAAAAATTTTCAACTTTTTTCAATTTTACCCCCGCGGGATATATATTCTACCCACACACATTTGGAACTCTCCTGGGGTACCCTCACACATATTATTCCCTCATTTAGTGGATATTTTCACAAAAAAGTGAAATTTTCAAAAATCCAGAAAATTGGCAGAAAACGACTAAATATCAAGGACTCATTGGGCGAATCGCTCTGGAACTGAAATCGGAACGCTCACTGACATTCGCCCTATCTGAAAGTCTGATAAACGCCGGAAAAATGAGTAAGTCCAAAAAAAAATTTTTTTCAACTTTTTTCAATTTTACCCCCGTGGGATATATATTCTTCCCACACACATTTGGAACTCTCCTGGGGTACCCTCACACATATTATTCCCTCATTTAGTGGATATTTTCACAAAAAAGTGAAATTTTCAAAAATCCAGAAAATTGGCTGAAAATGACTAAATATCAAGGACTCATTGGGCGAATCGCTCTGGAACTGAAATCGGAACGCTCACTGACATGTCCCCTATCTGAAAGTCTGATAAACGCCGGAAAAATGACTAAGTCCAAAAAAATTTTTTTTTTTAACTTTCTTCAATTTTACACCCGTGGGATATATATTCTTCCCACACACATTTGGAACTCTCCTGGGGTACCCTCACACATATTATTCCCTCATTAAGTGGATATTTTCACAAAAAAGTGAAATTTTCAAAAATCCAGAAAATTGGCTGAAAACAACTAAATAACAAGGACTCATTGGGAGAATCGCTCTGGAACTGAAATCGGAACACTCACTGACATTTCCCCTATCTGAAAGTCTGATAAACGGCGGAAAAATGACTAAATCCCCCCCAAAAAATTTTTTCAACTTTTTTCAATTTTACCCCCGCGGGATATATATTCTACCCACACACATTTGGAACTCTCCTGGGGTACCCTCACACATATTATTCCCTCATTTAGTGGATATTTTCACAAAAAAGTGAAATTTTCAAAAATCCAGAAAATTGGCAGAAAACGACTAAATATCAAGGACTCATTGGGCGAATCGCTCTGGAACTGAAATCGGAATGCTCACTGACATTCGCCCTATCTGAAAGTCTGATAAACGCCGGAAAAATGAGTAAGTCCAAAAAAAAATTTTTTTCAACTTTTTTCAATTTTACCCCCGTGGGATATATATTCTACCTACACACATTTGGAACTCTCCTGGGGTACCCTCACACATATTATTCCCTCATTTAGTGGATATTTTCACAAAAAAGTGAAATTTTCAAAAATCCCGAAAATTGGCAGAAAACGACTAAATAACAAGGACTCATTGGGCGAATCGCTCTGGAACTGAAATCGGAACACTCACTGACATTTCCCCTATCTGAAAGTCTGATAAACGCCGGAAAAATGACTAAATCCCCCCCCAAAAAAATTTTCAACTTTTTTCAATTTTACCCCCGTGGGATATATATTCTACCCACACACATTTGGAACTCTCCTGGGGTACCCTCACACATATTATTCCCTCATTTAGTGGATATTTTCACAAAAAAGTGAAATTTTCAAAAATCCAGAAAATTGGCTGAAAACAACTAAATAACAAGGACTCATTGGGCGAATCGCTCTGGAACTGAAATCGGAACACTCACTGACATTTCCCCTCTCTGAAAGTCTGATAAACGCCGGAAAAATGACTAAATCCCCCCCAAAAATTTTTTAAACTTTTTTCAATTTTACCCCCGCGGGATATATATTCTACCCACACACATTTGGAACTCTCCTGGGGTACCCTCACACATATTATTCCCTCATTTAGTGGATATTTTCACAAAAAAGTGAAATTTTCAAAAATCCAGAAAATTGGCAGAAAACGACTAAATATCAAGGACTCATTGGGCGAATCGCTCTGGAACTGAAATCGGAACGCTCACTGACATTTCCCCTATCTGAAAGTCTGATAAACGCCGGAAAAATGACTAAGTCCAAAAAAAATTTTTTTTAAACTTTCTTCAATTTTACCCCCGTGGGATATATATTCTTCCCACACACATTTGGAATTCTCCTGGGGTACCCTCACACATATTATTCCCTCATTAAGTGGATATTTTCACAAAAAAGTGAAATTTTCAAAAATCCAGAAAATTGGCTGAAAATGACTAAATATCAAGGACTCATTGGGGGAATCGCTCTGGAACTGAAATTGGAACGCTCACTGACATTTCCCCTATCTGAAAGTCTGATAAACGCCGGAAAAATGACTAAGTCCCCAAAAAAATTTTTTTCAACTTTTTTCAATTTTACCCCCGTGGGATATATATTCTACCCACACACATTTGGAACTCTCCTGGGGTACCCTCACACATATTATTCCCTCATTTAGTGGATATTTTCACAAAAAAGTGAAATTTTCAAAAATCCCGAAAATTGGCAGAAAACGACTAAATAACAAGGACTCATTGGGCGAATCGCTCTTTAACTGAAATCGGAACACTCACTGACATTTCCCCTATCTGAAAGTCTGACAAACGCCGGAAAAATGACTAAATCCCCCCCAAAAAAAATTTTCAACTTTTTTCAATTTTACCCCTGCGGGATATATATTCTACCCACACACATTTGGAACTCTCCTGGGGTACCCTCACACATATTATTCCCTCATTTAGTGAATATTTTCACAAAAAAGTGAAATTTTCAAAAATCCAGAAAATTGGCTGAAAACGACTAAATATCAAGGACTCATTGGGCGAATAGCTCTGGAACTGAAATTGGAACGCTCACTGACATTCGCCCTATCTGAAAGTCTGATAAACGCCAGAAAAATGACTAAGTCCAAAAAAAAATTTTTTTCAACTTTTTTCAATTTTACCCCCGTGGGATATATATTCTTCTCACACACATTTGGAACTCTCCTGGGGTACCCTCACACATATTATTCCCTCATTTAGTGGATATTTTCACAAAAAAGTGAAATTTTCAAAAATCCAGAAAATTGGCTGAAAACGACTAAATATCAAGGACTCATTGGGCGAATCGCTCTGGAACTGAAATCGGAACGCTCACTGACATTTGCCCTATCTGAAAGTCTGATAAACGGCGGAAAAATGACTAAATCCCCCCCAAAAAAATTTTTCAACTTTTTTCAATTTTACCCCCGCGGGATATATATTCTACCCACACACATTTGGAACTCTCCTGGGGTACCCTCACACATATTATTCCCTCATTTAGTGGATATTTTCACAAAAAAGTGAAATTTTCAAAAATCCAGAAAATTGGCAGAAAACGACTAAATATCAAGGACTCATTGGGCGAATCGCTCTGGAACTGAAATCGGAACGCTCACTGACATTCGCCCTATCTGAAAGTCTGATAAACGCCGGAAAAATGAGTAAGTCCAAAAAAAAATTTTTTTCAACTTTTTTCAATTTTACCCCCGTGGGATATATATTCTTCCCACACACATTTGGAACTCTCCTGAGGTACCCTCACACATATTATTCCCTCATTTAGTGGATATTTTCACAAAAAAGTGAAATTTTCAAAAATCCAGAAAATTGGCTGAAAATGACTAAATATCAAGGACTCATTGGGCGAATCGCTCTGGAACTGAAATCGGAACGCTCACTGACATGTCCCCTATCTGAAAGTCTGATAAACGCCGGAAAAATGACTAAGTCCAAAAAAATTTTTTTTTTAACTTTCTTCAATTTTACACCCGTGGGATATATATTCTTCCCACACACATTTGGAACTCTCCTGGGGTACCCTCACACATATTATTCCCTCATTAAGTGGATATTTTCACAAAAAAGTGAAATTTTCAAAAATCCAGAAAATTGGCTGAAAACAACTAAATAACAAGGACTCATTGGGAGAATCGCTCTGGAACTGAAATCGGAACACTCACTGACATTTCCCCTATCTGAAAGTCTGATAAACGGCGGAAAAATGACTAAATCCCCCCCAAAAAATTTTTTCAACTTTTTTCAATTTTACCCCCGCGGGATATATATTCTACCCACACACATTTGGAACTCTCCTGGGGTACCCTCACACATATTATTCCCTCATTTAGTGGATATTTTCACAAAAAAGTGAAATTTTCAAAAATCCAGAAAATTGGCAGAAAACGACTAAATATCAAGGACTCATTGGGCGAATCGCTCTGGAACTGAAATCGGAATGCTCACTGACATTCGCCCTATCTGAAAGTCTGATAAACGCCGGAAAAATGAGTAAGTCCAAAAAAAAATTTTTTTCAACTTTTTTCAATTTTACCCCCGTGGGATATATATTCTACCTACACACATTTGGAACTCTCCTGGGGTACCCTCACACATATTATTCCCTCATTTAGTGGATATTTTCACAAAAAAGTGAAATTTTCAAAAATCCCGAAAATTGGCAGAAAACGACTAAATAACAAGGACTCATTGGGCGAATCGCTCTGGAACTGAAATCGGAACACTCACTGACATTTCCCCTATCTGAAAGTCTGATAAACGCCGGAAAAATGACTAAATCCCCCCCCAAAAAAATTTTCAACTTTTTTCAATTTTACCCCCGTGGGATATATATTCTACCCACACACATTTGGAACTCTCCTGGGGTACCCTCACACATATTATTCCCTCATTTAGTGGATATTTTCACAAAAAAGTGAAATTTTCAAAAATCCAGAAAATTGGCTGAAAACAACTAAATAACAAGGACTCATTGGGCGAATCGCTCTGGAACTGAAATCGGAACACTCACTGACATTTCCCCTCTCTGAAAGTCTGATAAACGCCGGAAAAATGACTAAATCCCCCCCAAAAATTTTTTAAACTTTTTTCAATTTTACCCCCGCGGGATATATATTCTACCCACACACATTTGGAACTCTCCTGGGGTACCCTCACACATATTATTCCCTCATTTAGTGGATATTTTCACAAAAAAGTGAAATTTTCAAAAATCCAGAAAATTGGCAGAAAACGACTAAATATCAAGGACTCATTGGGCGAATCGCTCTGGAACTGAAATCGGAACGCTCACTGACATTTCCCCTATCTGAAAGTCTGATAAACGCCGGAAAAATGACTAAGTCCAAAAAAAATTTTTTTTAAACTTTCTTCAATTTTACCCCCGTGGGATATATATTCTTCCCACACACATTTGGAATTCTCCTGGGGTACCCTCACACATATTATTCCCTCATTAAGTGGATATTTTCACAAAAAAGTGAAATTTTCAAAAATCCAGAAAATTGGCTGAAAATGACTAAATATCAAGGACTCATTGGGGGAATCGCTCTGGAACTGAAATTGGAACGCTCACTGACATTTCCCCTATCTGAAAGTCTGATAAACGCCGGAAAAATGACTAAGTCCCCAAAAAAATTTTTTTCAACTTTTTTCAATTTTACCCCCGTGGGATATATATTCTACCCACACACATTTGGAACTCTCCTGGGGTACCCTCACACATATTATTCCCTCATTTAGTGGATATTTTCACAAAAAAGTGAAATTTTCAAAAATCCCGAAAATTGGCAGAAAACGACTAAATAACAAGGACTCATTGGGCGAATCGCTCTTTAACTGAAATCGGAACACTCACTGACATTTCCCCTATCTGAAAGTCTGACAAACGCCGGAAAAATGACTAAATCCCCCCCAAAAAAAATTTTCAACTTTTTTCAATTTTACCCCTGCGGGATATATATTCTACCCACACACATTTGGAACTCTCCTGGGGTACCCTCACACATATTATTCCCTCATTTAGTGAATATTTTCACAAAAAAGTGAAATTTTCAAAAATCCAGAAAATTGGCTGAAAACGACTAAATATCAAGGACTCATTGGGCGAATAGCTCTGGAACTGAAATTGGAACGCTCACTGACATTCGCCCTATCTGAAAGTCTGATAAACGCCGGAAAAATGACTAAGTCCAAAAAAAAATTTTTTTCAACTTTTTTCAATTTTACCCCCGTGGGATATATATTCTTCTCACACACATTTGGAACTCTCCTGGGGTACCCTCACACATATTATTCCCTCATTTAGTGGATATTTTCACAAAAAAGTGAAATTTTCAAAAATCCAGAAAATTGGCTGAAAACGACTAAATATCAAGGACTCATTGGGCGAATCGCTCTGGAACTGAAATCGGAACGCTCACTGACATTTGCCCTATCTGAAAGTCTGATAAACGGCGGAAAAATGACTAAATCCCCCCCAAAAAAATTTTTCAACTTTTTTCAATTTTACCCCCGCGGGATATATATTCTACCCACACACATTTGGAACTCTCCTGGGGTACCCTCACACATATTATTCCCTCATTTAGTGGATATTTTCACAAAAAAGTGAAATTTTCAAAAATCCAGAAAATTGGCAGAAAACGACTAAATATCAAGGACTCATTGGGCGAATCGCTCTGGAACTGAAATCGGAACGCTCACTGACATTCGCCCTATCTGAAAGTCTGATAAACGCCGGAAAAATGAGTAAGTCCAAAAAAAAATTTTTTTCAACTTTTTTCAATTTTACCCCCGTGGGATATATATTCTTCCCACACACATTTGGAACTCTCCTGAGGTACCCTCACACATATTATTCCCTCATTTAGTGGATATTTTCACAAAAAAGTGAAATTTTCAAAAATCCAGAAAATTGGCTGAAAATGACTAAATATCAAGGACTCATTGGGCGAATCGCTCTGGAACTGAAATCGGAACGCTCACTGACATGTCCCCTATCTGAAAGTCTGATAAACGCCGGAAAAATGACTAAGTCCAAAAAAATTTTTTTTTTAACTTTCTTCAATTTTACACCCGTGGGATATATATTCTTCCCACACACATTTGGAACTCTCCTGGGGTACCCTCACACATATTATTCCCTCATTAAGTGGATATTTTCACAAAAAAGTGAAATTTTCAAAAATCCAGAAAATTGGCTGAAAACAACTAAATAACAAGGACTCATTGGGAGAATCGCTCTGGAACTGAAATCGGAACACTCACTGACATTTCCCCTATCTGAAAGTCTGATAAACGGCGGAAAAATGACTAAATCCCCCCCAAAAAATTTTTTCAACTTTTTTCAATTTTACCCCCGCGGGATATATATTCTACCCACACACATTTGGAACTCTCCTGGGGTACCCTCACACATATTATTCCCTCATTTAGTGGATATTTTCACAAAAAAGTGAAATTTTCAAAAATCCAGAAAATTGGCAGAAAACGACTAAATATCAAGGACTCATTGGGCGAATCGCTCTGGAACTGAAATCGGAATGCTCACTGACATTCGCCCTATCTGAAAGTCTGATAAACGCCGGAAAAATGAGTAAGTCCAAAAAAAAATTTTTTTCAACTTTTTTCAATTTTACCCCCGTGGGATATATATTCTACCTACACACATTTGGAACTCTCCTGGGGTACCCTCACACATATTATTCCCTCATTTAGTGGATATTTTCACAAAAAAGTGAAATTTTCAAAAATCCCGAAAATTGGCAGAAAACGACTAAATAACAAGGACTCATTGGGCGAATCGCTCTGGAACTGAAATCGGAACACTCACTGACATTTCCCCTATCTGAAAGTCTGATAAACGCCGGAAAAATGACTAAATCCCCCCCCAAAAAAATTTTCAACTTTTTTCAATTTTACCCCCGTGGGATATATATTCTACCCACACACATTTGGAACTCTCCTGGGGTACCCTCACACATATTATTCCCTCATTTAGTGGATATTTTCACAAAAAAGTGAAATTTTCAAAAATCCAGAAAATTGGCTGAAAACAACTAAATAACAAGGACTCATTGGGCGAATCGCTCTGGAACTGAAATCGGAACACTCACTGACATTTCCCCTCTCTGAAAGTCTGATAAACGCCGGAAAAATGACTAAATCCCCCCCAAAAATTTTTTAAACTTTTTTCAATTTTACCCCCGCGGGATATATATTCTACCCACACACATTTGGAACTCTCCTGGGGTACCCTCACACATATTATTCCCTCATTTAGTGGATATTTTCACAAAAAAGTGAAATTTTCAAAAATCCAGAAAATTGGCAGAAAACGACTAAATATCAAGGACTCATTGGGCGAATCGCTCTGGAACTGAAATCGGAACGCTCACTGACATTTCCCCTATCTGAAAGTCTGATAAACGCCGGAAAAATGACTAAGTCCAAAAAAAATTTTTTTTAAACTTTCTTCAATTTTACCCCCGTGGGATATATATTCTTCTCACACACATTTGGAACTCTCCTGGGGTACCCTCACACATATTATTCCCTCATTTAGTGGATATTTTCACAAAAAAGTGAAATTTTCAAAAATCCAGAAAATTGGCTGAAAACGACTAAATATCAAGGACTCATTGGGCGAATCGCTCTGGAACTGAAATCGGAACGCTCACTGACATTTGCCCTATCTGAAAGTCTGATAAACGCCGGAAAAATGACTAAGTCCAAAAAAAATTTTTTTTCTACTTTTTTCAATTTTACCCCCGTGGGATATATATTCTACCCACACACATTTGGAACTGTCCTGGGGTACCCTCACACATATTATTCCCTCATGTAATGGATATTTTCACAAAAAAGTTAAATTTTCAAAAATCCAGAAAATTGGCTGAAAACGACTAAATATGAAGGACTCATTGGGCGAATCGCTCTGGAACTGAAATCGGAACTCTCACTGACATTCGCTCTATCTGAAACTCTGATAAACGCCGGAAAAATGACTAAGTCCAAAAAAAAATTTTTTTCAACTTTTTTCAATTTTACCCCCGTGGGATATATATTCTTCTCACACACATTTGGAACTCTCCTGGGGTACCCTCACACATATTATTCCCTCATTTAGTGGATATTTTCACAAAAAAGTGAAATTTTCAAAAATCCAGAAAATTGGCTGAAAACGACTAAATATCAAGGACTCATTGGGCGAATCGCTCTGGAACTGAAATCGGAACGCTCACTGACATTCGCCCTATCTGAAACTCTGATAAATGCCGGAAAAATGACTAAGTCCAAAAAAAAAATGTTTTCAACTTTTTTAAATTTTACCCCTGTGGGATATATATTCTACCCACACACATTTGGAACTCTCCTGGGGTACCCTCACACATATTATTCCCTCATTTAGTGGATATTTTCACAAAAAAGTGAAATTTTCAAAAATCCAGAAAATTGGCTGAAAACAACTAAATAACAAGGACTCATTGGGCGAATCGCTCTGGAACTGAAATCGGAACACTCACTGACATTTCCCCCATCTGAAAGTCTGATAAACGCCGGAAAAATGACTAAATCCCCCCCAAAAATTTTTTCAACTTTTTTCAATTTTACCCCCGCGGGATATATATTCTACCCGCACACATTTGGAACTCTCCTGGGGTACCCTCACACATATTATTCCCTCATTTAGTGGATATTTTCACAAAAAAGTGAAATTTTCAAAAATCCAGAAAATTGGCTGAAAACGAATAAATATCAAGGACTCATTGGGCGAATCACTCTGGAACTGAAATCGGAACGCTCACTGACATTCGCCCTATCTGAAAGTCTGATAAACACCGGAAAAATGACTAAGTCCAAAAAAAAAATTTTTTCAACTTTTTTCAATTTTACCCCCGTGGGATATATATTCTATCCACACACATTTGGAACTCTTCTGGGGTACCCTCACACATATTATTCCCTCATTTAGTGGATATTTTCACAAAAAAGTGAAATTTTCAAAAATCCAGAAAATTGGCTGAAAACGACTAAATATCAAGGACTCATTGGGCGAATCGCTCTGGAACTGAAATCGGAACGCTCACTGACATTTGCCCTATCTGAAAGTCTGATAAACGCCGGAAAAATGACTAAATCCCACCCAAAAAATTTTTCAACTTTTTTCAATTTTACCCCCGCGGGATATATATTCTACCCACACACATTTGGAACTCTCCTGGGGTACCCTCACACATATTATTCCCTCATTTAGTGAATATTTTCACAAAAAAGTAAAATTTTCAAAAATCCAGAAAATTGGCTGAAAACTACTAAATATCAAGGACTCATTGGGCGAATCGCTCTGGAACTGAAATCGGAACGCTCACTGACATTCGCCCTATCTGAAAGTCTGATAAACGCCGGAAAAATGACTAAGTCCAAAAAAAAAATTTTTTCAACTTTTTTCAATTTTACCCCCGTGGGATATATATTCTCCCATACACATTTGGAACTCTCTTGGGGTACCCTCACACATATTATTCCCTCATTTAGTGGATATTTTCACAAAAAAGTTAAATTTTCAAAAATCCAGAAAATTGGCTAAAAACGACTAAATATCAAGGACTCATTGGGCGAACCGCTCTGGAACTGAAATCGGAACGCTCACTGACATTTCCCCTAACTGAAAGTCTGATAAACGCCAGAAAAATGACTAAGTCCAAAAAAAAATTTTTTTCAACTTTTTTCAATTTTACCCCCGTGGGATATATATTCTTCCCACACACATTTGGAACTCTCCTGGGGTACCCTCACACATATTATTCCCTCATTTAGTGGATATTTTCACAAAAAAGTGAAATTTACAAAAATCCAGAAAATTGGCTGAAAACAACTAAATAACAAGGTCTCATTGGGTGAATCACTCTGGAACTGAAATCGGAACGCTCACTGATATTTCCCCTATCTGAAAGTCTGATAAACGCCAGAAAAATGACTAAGTCCAAAAAAAAATTTTTTTCAACTTTTTTCAATTTTACCCCCGTGGGATATATATTCTTCCCACACACATTTGGAACTCTCCTGGGGTACCCTCACACATATTAATCCCTCATTTAGTGGATATTTTCACAAAAAAGTGAAATTTTCAAAAATCCAGAAAATTGGCTGAAAACGACTAAATATCAAGGACTCATTGGGCGAAACACTCTGGAACTGAAATTGGAACGCTCACTGACATTTCCCCTATCTGAAAGTCTGATAAACGCCGGAAAAATGACTAAATCCCCCCCAAAAAATTTTTCAACTTTTTTCAATTTTACCCCCGCGGGATATATATTCTACCCACACACATTTGGAACTCTCCTGGGGTACCCTCACACATATTATTCCCTCATTTAGTGAATATTTTCACAAAAAAGTGAAATTTTCAAAAATCCAGAAAATTGGCTGAAAACGACTAAATATCAAGGACTCATTGGGCGAATCGCTCTGGAACTGAAATCGGAACACTCACTGACATTTCCCCTATCTGAAATTCTGATAAACGCCAGAAAAATGACTAAGTCCAAAAAATAATTTTTTTCAACTTTTTTCAATTTTACCACCGTGGGATATATATTCTTCCCACACACATTTGGAACTCTCCTGGGGTACCCTCACACATATTAATCCCTCATTTAGTGGATATTTTCACAAAAAAGTGAAATTTTCAAAAATCCAGAAAATTGGCTGAAAACAACTAAATAACAAGGACTCATTGGGCGAATCACTCTGGAACTGAAATTGGAACGCTCACTGACATTTCCCCTATCTGAAAGTCTGATAAACGCCAGAAAAATGACTAAGTCCAAAAAATAATTTTTTTCAACTTTTTTCAATTTTACCCCCGTGGGATATATATTCTTCCCACACACATTTGGAACTCTCCTGGTGTACCCTCACACATATTATTCCCTCATTTAGTGGATATTTTCACAAAAAAGTGAAATTTTCAAAAATCCAGAAAATTGGCTGAAAACTAAATAACAAGGACTCATTGGGCGAATCACTCTGGAACTGAAATCGGAACGCTCACTGACATTTCCCCTATGTGAAAGTCTGATAAACGCCGGAAAAATGACTAAGTCCAAAAAAAAATTTTTTTCAACTTTTTTCAATTTTACCCCCGTGGGATATATATTCTTCCCACACACATTTGGAACTCTCTTGGGGTACCCTCACACATATTATTCCCTCATTTAGTGGATATTTTCACAAAAAAGTTAAATTTTCAAAAATCCAGAAAATTGGCTGAAAACGACTAAATATCAAGGACTCATTGGGCGAACCGCTCTGGAACTGAAATCGGAACGCTCACTGACATTTCCCCTATCTGAAAGTCTGATAAACGCCGGAAAAATGACTAAATCCCCCCCAAAAATTTTTTCAACTTTTTTCAATTTTACCCCCGCGGGATATATATTCTACCCACACACATTTGGAACTGTCCTGGGGTACCCTCACACATATTATTCCCTCATTTAATGGATATTTTCACAAAAAAGTTAAATTATCAAAAATCCAGAAAATTGGCTGAAAACGACTAAATATGAAGGACTCATTGGGCGAATCGCTCTGGAACTGAAATCGGAACGCTCACTGACATTCGCCCTATCTGAAACTCTGATAAATGCCGGAAAAATGACTAATGCCGGAAAAATGACTAAGTCCAAAAAAAAAATGTTTTCAACTTTTTTAAATTTTACCCCTGTGGGATATATATTCTACCCACACACATTTGGAACTCTCCTGGGGTACCCTCACACATATTATTCCCTCATTTAGTGGATATTTTCACAAAAAAGTGAAATTTTCAAAAATCCAGAAAATTGGCTGAAAACAACTAAATAACAAGGACTCATTGGGCGAATCGCTCTGGAACTGAAATCGGAACACTCACTGACATTTCCCCCATCTGAAAGTCTGATAAACGCCGGAAAAATGACTAAATCCCCCCCAAAAATTTTTTCAACTTTTTTCAATTTTACCCCCGCGGGATATATATTCTACCCTCACACATTTGGAACTCTCCTGGGGTACCCTCACACATATTATTCCCTCATTTAGTGAATATTTTCACAAAAAAGTAAAATTTTCAAAAATCCAGAAAATTGGCTGAAAACGACTAAATATCAAGGACTCATTGGGCGAATCGCTCTGGAACTGAAATCGGAACGCTCACTGACATTCGCCCTCTCTGAAAGTCTGATAAACGCCGGAAAAATGACTAAGTCCAAAAAAAAAATTTTTTCAACTTTTTTCAATTTTACCCCCGTGGGATATATATTCTACCCACACACATTTGGAACTCTCCTGGGGTACCCTCACACATATTATTCCCTCATTTAGTGAATATTTTCACAAAAAAGTGAAATTTTCAAAAATCCAGAAAATTGGCTGAAAACGACTAAATATCAAGGACTCATTGGGCGAATCGCTCTGGAACTGAAATCGGAACGCTCACTGACATTTCCCCTATCTGAAATTCTGATAAACGCCAGAAAAATGACTAAGTCCAAAAAATAATTTTTTTCAACTTTTTTCAATTTTACCACCGTGGGATATATATTCTTCCCACACACATTTGGAACTCTCCTGGGGTACCCTCACACATATTAATCCCTCATTTAGTGGATATTTTCACAAAAAAGTGAAATTTTCAAAAATCCAGAAAATTGGCTGAAAACAACAAAATAACAAGGACTAATTGGGCGAATCACTCTGGAACTGAAATTGGAACGCTCACTGACATTTCCCCTATCTGAAAGTCTGATAAACGCCAGAAAAATGACTAAATCCCCCCAAAAAAATTTTTCAACTTTTTTCAATTTTACCCCCGCGGGATATATATTCTACCCACACACATTTGGAACTCTCCTGGGGTACCCTCACACATATTAATCCCTCATTTAGTGGATATTTTCACAAGAAAGTGAAATTTTCAAAAATCCAGAAAATTGGCTGAAAACAACTAAATAACAAGGACTCATTGGGCGAATCACTCTGGAACTGAAATTGGAATGCTCACTGACATTTCCCCTATCTGAAAGTCTGATAAACGCCAGAAAAATGACTAAGTCCAAAAAATAATTTTTTTCAACTTTTTTCAATTTTACCCCCGTGGGATATATATTCTTCCCACACACATTTGGAACTCTCCTGGTGTACCCTCACACATATTATTCCCTCATTTAGTGGATATTTTCACAAAAAAGTGAAATTTTCAAAAATCCAGAAAATTGGCTGAAAACTAAATAACAAGGACTCATTGGGCGAATCACTCTGGAACTGAAATCGGAACGCTCACTGACATTTCCCCTATCTGAAAGTCTGATAAACTCCGGAAAAATGACTAAGTCCAAAAAAAAATTTTTTTCAACCTTTTTCAATTTTACCCCCGTGGGATATATATTCTACCCACACACATTTGGAACTCTCCTGGGTACCCTCACACATATTATTCCCTCATTTAGTGGATATTTTCACAAGAAAGTGAAATTTTCAAAAATCCAGAAAATTGGCTGAAAACAACTAAATAACAAGGACTCATTGGGTGAATCGCTCTGGAACTGAAATCGGAACACTCACTGACATTTCCCCTATCTGAAAGTCTGATAAACGCCGGAAAAATGACTAAATCCCCCCAAAAAAATTTTTCAACTTTTTTCAATTTTACCCCCGCGGGATATATATTCTACTCACACACATTTGGAACTCTCCTGGGGTACCCTCACACATATTATTCCCTCATTTAGTGAATATTTTCACAAAAAAGTGAAATTTTCAAAAATCCAGAAAATTGGCTGAAAACGACTAAATATCAAGGACTCATTGGGCGAATCACTATGGAACTGAAATCGGAACGCTCACTGACATTTCCCCTATCTGAAATTCTGATAAACGCCAGAAAAATGACTAAGTCCAAAAAATAATTTTTTTCAACTTTTTTCAATTTTACCACCGTGGGATATATATTCTTCCCACACACATTTGGAACTCTCCTGGGGTGCCCTCACACATATTAATCCCTCATTTAGTGGATATTTTCACAAAAAAGTGAAATTTTCAAAAATCCAGAAAATTGGCTGAAAACGAAATAACAAGGACTCATTGGGCGAATCACTCTGGAACTGAAATCGGAACGCTCACTGACATTTCCCCTATCTGAAAGTCTGATAAACGCCAGAAAAATGACTAAGTCCAAAAAAAAATTTTTTTCAACCTTTTTCAATTTTACCCCCGTGGGATATATATTCTACCCACACACATTTGGAACTCTCCTGGGGTACCCTCACACATATTATTCCCTCATTTAGTGGATATTTTCACAAGAAAGTGAAATTTTCAAAAATCCAGAAAATTGGCTGAAAACAACTAAATAACAAGGACTCATTGGGTGAATCGCTCTGGAACTGAAATCGGAACACTCACTGACATTTCCCCTATCTGAAAGTCTGATAAACGCCGGAAAAATGACTAAGTCCAAAAAAAAATTTTTTTCAACCTTTTTCAATTTTACCCCCATGGGATATATATTCTACCCACACACATTTGGAACTCTCCTGGGGTACCCTCACACATATTATTCCCTCATTTAGTGGATATTTTCACAAGAAAGTGAAATTTTCAAAAATCCAGAAAATTGGCTGAAAACAACTAAATAACAAGGACTCATTGGGTGAATTGCTCTGGAACTGAAATCGGAACACTCACTGACATTTCCCCTATCTGAAAGTCTGATAAACGCCGGAAAAATGACTAAATCCCCCCCAAAAAAATTTTCAACTTTTTTCAATTTTACCCCCGCGGGATATATATTCTACCCACACACATTTGGAACTCTCCTGGGGTACCCTCACACATATTATTCCCTCATTTAGTGAATATTTTCACAAAAAAGTGAAATTTTCAAAAATCCAGAAAATTGGCTGAAAACGACTAAATATCAAGGACTCATTGGGCGAATCGCTCTGGAACTGAAATCGGAACGCTCACTGACATTTCCCCTATCTGAAATTCTGATAAACGCCAGAAAAATGACTAAATCCAAAAAATAATTTTTTTCAACTTTTTTCAATTTTACCACCGTGGGATATATATTCTTCCCACACACATTTGGAACTCTCCTGGGGTGCCCTCACACATATTAATCCCTCATTTAGTTGATATTTTCACAAAAAAGTGAAATTTTCAAAAATCCAGAAAATTGGCTGAAAACAACTAAATAACAAGGACTCATTGGGCGAATCACTCTGGAACTGAAATTGGAACGCTCACTGACATTTCCCCTATCTGAAAGTCTGATAAACGCCAGAAAAATGACTAAGTTCAAAAAATAATTTTTTTCAACTTTTTTCAATTTTACCCCCGTGGGATATATATTCTTCCCACACACATTTGGAACTCTCCTGGGGTACCCTCACACATATTATTCCCTCATTTAGTGAATATTTTCACAAAAAAGTGAAATTTTCAAAAATCCAGAAAATTGGCTGAAAACGACTAAATATCAAGGACTCATTGGGCGAATCGCTCTGGAACTGAAATCGGAACGCTCACTGACATTTCCCCTATCTGAAATTCTGATAAACGCCAGAAAAATGACTAAGTCCAAAAAATAATTTTTTTCAACTTTTTTCAATTTTACCACCGTGGGATATATATTCTTCCCACACACATTTGGAACTCTCCTGGGGTACCCTCACACATATTATTCCCTCATTTAGTGGATATTTTCACAAAAAAGTGAAATTTTCAAAAATCCAGAAAATTGGCTGAAAACTAAATAACAAGGACTCATTGGGCGAATCACTCTGGAACTGAAATCGGAACGCTCACTGACATTTCCCCTATCTGAAAGTCTGATAAACGCCAGAAAAATGACTAAGTCCAAAAAAAATTTTTTTTCAACTTTTTTCAATTTTACCCCCGTGGGATATATATTCTTCCCACACACATTTGGAACTATCCTGGGGTACCCTCACACATATTATTCCCTCATTTAGTGGATATTTTCACAAAAAAGTGAAATTTTCAAAAATCCAGAAAATTGGCTGAAAACGACTAAATATCAAGGACTCATTGGGCGAATCACTCTGGAACTGAAATTGGAACGCTCACTGACATTTCCCCTATCTGAAAGTCTTATAAACGCCGGAAAAATGACTAAGTCCAAAAAAAAATTTTTTTCAACCTTTTTCAATTTTACCCCCGTGGGATATATATTCTACCCACACACATTTGGAACTCTCCTGGGGTACCCTCACACATATTATTCCCTCATTTAGTGGATATTTTCACAAAAAAGTGAAATTTTCAAAAATCCAGAAAATTGGCTGAAAACGACTAAATATCAAGGACTCATTGGGCGAATCGCTCTGGAACTGAAATCGGAACGCTCACTGACATTTCCCCTATCTGAAATTCTGATAAACGCCAGAAAAATGACTAAGTCCAAAAAATAATTTTTTTTAACTTTTTTCAATTTTACCACCGTGGGATATATATTCTTCCCACACACATTTGGAACTCTCCTGGGGTACCCTCACACATATTATTCCCTCATTTAGTGGATATTTTCACAAAAAAGTGAAATTTTCAAAAATCCAGAAAATTGGCTGAAAACAACTAAATAACAAAGACTCATTGGGTGAATCACTCTGGAACTGAAATCGGAACGCTCACTGACATTTCCCCTATCTGAAAGTCTGATAAACGCCGGAAAAATGACTAAGTCCAAAAAATTTTTTTTTTCAACTTTCTTCAATTTTACCCCCGTGGGATATATATTCTTCCCACACACGTTTGGAACTCTCCTGGGGTACCCTCACACATATTAATCCCTCATTTAGTGGATATTTTCACAAAAAAGTGAAATTTTCAAAAATCCAGAAAATTGGCTGAAAACAACTAAATAACAAGGACTCATTTGGCGAATCGCTCTGGAACTGAAATCGGAACACTCACTGACATTTCCCCTATCTGAAAGTCTGATAAACGCCGGAAAAATGACTAAATCCCCCCAAAAAAATTTTTCAACTTTTTTCAATTTTACCCCCGCGGGATATATATTCTACTCACACACATTTGGAACTCTCCTGGGGTACCCTCACACATATTATTCCCTCATTTAGTGAATATTTTCACAAAAAAGTGAAATTTTCAAAAATCCAGAAAATTGGCTGAAAACGACTAAATATCAAGGACTCATTGGGCGAATCGCTCTGGAACTGAAATTGGAACGCTCACTGACATTTCCCCTATCTGAAATTCTGATAAACGCCAGAAAAATGACTAAGTCCAAAAAATAATTTTTTTCAACTTTTTTCAATTTTACCACCGTGGGATATATATTCTTCCCACACACATTTGGAACTCTCCTGGGGTACCCTCACACATATTATTCCCTCATTTAGTGGATATTTTCACAAAAAAGTGAAATTTTCAAAAATCCAGAAAATTGGCTGAAAACTAAATAACAAGGACTCATTGGGCGAATCACTCTGGAACTGAAATCGGAACGCTCACTGACATTTCCCCTATCTGAAAGTCTGATAAACGCCGGAAAAATGACTAAGTCCAAAAAAAAATTTTTTTCAACCTTTTTCAATTTTACCCCCGTGGGATATATATTCTACCCACACACATTTGGAACTCTCCTGGGGTACCCTCACACATATTATTCCCTCATTTAGTGGATATTTTCACAAAAAAGTGAAATTTTCAAAAATCCAGAAAATTTCCTGAAAATGACTAAATATCAAGGACTCGTTGGGCGAAGCACTCTGGAACTGAAATCGGAACGCTCACTGACATTTCCCCTATCTGAAATTCTGATAAACGCCAGAAAAATGACTAAGTCCAAAAAATATTTTTTTTCAACTTTTTTCAATTTTACCACCGTGGGATATATATTCTTCCCACACACATTTGGAACTCTCCTGGGGTACCCTCACACATATTATTCCCTCATTTAGTGGATATTTTCACAAAAAAGTGAAATTTTCAAAAATCCAGAAAATTGGCTGAAAACGACTAAATATCAAGGACTCATTGGGCGAAACACTCTGGAACTGAAATTGGAACGCTCACTGACATTTCCCCTATCTGAAAGTCTGATAAACGCCGGAAAAATGACTAAGTCCAAAAAATTTTTTTTTTCAACTTTCTTCAATTTTACCCCCGTGGGATATATATTCTTCCCACACACATTTGGAACTCTCCTGGGGTACCCTCACACATATTAATCCCTCATTTAGTGGATATTTTCACAAAAAAGTTAAATTTTCAAAAATCCAGAAAATTGGCTGAAAACGACTAAATATCAAGGAGTCATTGGGCGAATCGCTCTGGAACTGAAATCGGAACGCTCACTGACATTTCCCCTATCTGAAAGTCTGATAAACGCCGGAAAAATGACTAAATCCCCCCCAAAAAATTTTTCAACTTTTTTCAATTTTACCCCCGCTGGATATATATTCTACCCACACACATTTGGAAATCTCCTGGGGTACCCTCACACATATTATTCCCTCATTTACTGAATATTTTCACAAAAAAGTGAAATTTTCAAAAATCCAGAAAATTGGCTGAAAACGACTAAATATCAACGACTTATTGGGCGAATCGCTCTGGAACTGAAATCGGAACGCTCACTGACATTCGCCCTATCTGAAAGTCTGATAAACGCCGGAAAAATGACTAAGTCCAAAAAAAAAATTTTTTCAACTTTTTTCAATTTTACCCCCGTGGGATATATATTCTTCCCACACACATTTGGAACTCTCTTGGGGTACCCTCACACATATTATTCCCTCATTTAGTGGATATTTTCACAAAAAAGTTAAATTTTCAAAAATCCAGAAAATTGGCTGAAAACGACTAAATATCAAGGACTCATTGGGCGAACGGCTCTGGAACTGAAATCGGAATGCTCACTGACATTTCCCCTATCTGAAAGTCTGATAAACGCCAGAAAAATGACTAAGTCCAAAAAATAATTTTTTTCAACTTTTTTCAATTTTACCCCCGTGGGATATATATTCTTCCCACACACATTTGGAACTCTCCTGGTGTACCCTCACACATATTATTCCCTCATTTAGTGGATATTTTCACAAAAAAGTGAAATTTTCAAAAATCCAGAAAATTGGCTGAAAACTAAATAACAAGGACTCATTGGGCGAATCACTCTGGAACTGAAATCGGAACGCTCACTGACATTTCCCCTATCTGAAAGTCTGATAAACGCCGGAAAAATGACTAAGTCCAAAAAAAAATTTTTTTTAACCTTTTTCAATTTTACCCCCGTGGAATATATATTCTACCCACACACATTTGGAACTCTCCTGGGGTACCCTCACACATATTATTCCCTCATTTAGTGGATATTTTCACAAGAAAGTGAAATTTTCAAAAATCCAGAAAATTGGCTGAAAACAACTAAATAACAAGGACTCATTGGGTGAATCGCTCTGGAACTGAAATCGGAACACTCACTGACATTTCCCCTATCTGAAAGTCTGATAAACGCCGGAAAAATGACTAAATCCCCCCCAAAAAATTTTTCAACTTTTTTCAATTTTACCCCCGCGGGATATATATTCTACCCACACACATTTGGAACTCTCCTGGGGTACCCTCACACATATTATTCCCTCATTTAGTGAATATTTTCACAAAAAAGTGAAATTTTCAAAAATCCAGAAAATTGGCTGAAAACGACTAAATATCAAGGACTCATTGGGCGAATCGCTCTGGAACTGAAATCGGAATGCTCACTGACATTTCCCCTATCTGAAATTCTGATAAACGCCAGAAAAATGACTAAGTCCAAAAAATAATTTTTTTCAACTTTTTTCAATTTTACCACCGTGGGATATATATTCTTCCCACACACATTTGGAACTCTCCTGGGGTACCCTCACACATATTAATCCCTCATTTAGTGGATATTTTCACAAAAAAGTGAAATTTTCAAAAATCCAGAAAATTGGCTGAAAACAACTAAATAACAAGGACTCATTGGGCGAATCACTCTGGAACTGAAATTGGAACGCTCACTGACATTTCCCCTATCTGAAAGTCTGATAAACGCCAGAAAAATGACTAAGTCCAAAAAATAATTTTTTTCAACTTTTTTCAATTTTACCCCCGTGGGATATATATTCTTCCCACACACATTTGGAACTCTCCTGGTGTACCCTCACACATATTATTCCCTCATTTAGTGGATATTTTCACAAAAAAGTGAAATTTTCAAAAATCCAGAAAATTGGCTGAAAACTAAATAACAAGGACTCATTGGGCGAATCACTCTGGAACTGAAATCGGAACGCTCACTGACATTTCCCCTATCTGAAAGTCTGATAAACGCCGGAAAAATGACTAAGTCCAAAAAAAAATTTTTTTCAACCTTTTTCAATTTTACCCCCGTGGGATATATATTCTACCCACACACATTTGGAACTCTCCTGGGGTACCCTCACACATATTAATCCCTCATTTAGTGGATATTTTCACAAAAAAGTGAAATTTTCAAAAATCCAGAAAATTGGCTGAAAACTAAATAACAAGGACTCATTGGGCGAATCACTCTGGAACTGAAATCGGAACGCTCACTGACATTTCCCCTATCTGAAAGTCTGATAAACGCCGGAAAAATGACTAAGTCCAAAAAAAAATTTTTTTTAACCTTTTTCAATTTTACCCCCGTGGAATATATATTCTACCCACACACATTTGGAACTCTCCTGGGGTACCCTCACACATATTATTCCCTCATTTAGTGGATATTTTCACAAGAAAGTGAAATTTTCAAAAATCCAGAAAATTGGCTGAAAACAACTAAATAACAAGGACTCATTGGGTGAATCGCTCTGGAACTGAAATCGGAACACTCACTGACATTTCCCCTATCTGAAAGTCTGATAAACGCCGGAAAAATGACTAAATCCCCCCCAAAAAATTTTTCAACTTTTTTCAATTTTACCCCCGCGGGATATATATTCTACCCACACACATTTGGAACTCTCCTGGGGTACCCTCACACATATTATTCCCTCATTTAGTGAATATTTTCACAAAAAAGTGAAATTTTCAAAAATCCAGAAAATTGGCTGAAAACGACTAAATATCAAGGACTCATTGGGCGAATCGCTCTGGAACTGAAATCGGAATGCTCACTGACATTTCCCCTATCTGAAATTCTGATAAACGCCAGAAAAATGACTAAGTCCAAAAAATAATTTTTTTCAACTTTTTTCAATTTTACCACCGTGGGATATATATTCTTCCCACACACATTTGGAACTCTCCTGGGGTACCCTCACACATATTAATCCCTCATTTAGTGGATATTTTCACAAAAAAGTGAAATTTTCAAAAATCCAGAAAATTGGCTGAAAACAACTAAATAACAAGGACTCATTGGGCGAATCACTCTGGAACTGAAATTGGAACGCTCACTGACATTTCCCCTATCTGAAAGTCTGATAAACGCCAGAAAAATGACTAAGTCCAAAAAATAATTTTTTTCAACTTTTTTCAATTTTACCCCCGTGGGATATATATTCTTCCCACACACATTTGGAACTCTCCTGGGGTACCCTCACACATATTATTCCCTCATTTAGTGGATATTTTCACAAAAAAGTGAAATTTTCAAAAATCCAGAAAATTGGCTGAAAACTAAATAACAAGGACTCATTGGGCGAATCACTCTGGAACTGAAATCGGAACGCTCACTGACATTTCCCCTATCTGAAAGTCTGATAAACGCCAGAAAAATGACTAAGTCCAAAAAAAAATTTTTTTCAACTTTTTTCAATTTTACCCCCGTGGGATATATATTCTTCCCACACACATTTGGAACTATCCTGGGGTACCCTCACACATATTATTCCCTCATTTAGTGGATATTTTCACAAAAAAGTGAAATTTTCAAAAATCCAGAAAATTGGCTGAAAACGACTAAATATCAAGGACTCATTGGGCGAATCACTCTGGAACTGAAATTGGAACGCTCACTGACATTTCCCCTATCTGAAAGTCTTATAAACGCCGGAAAAATGACTAAGTCCAAAAAAAAATTTTTTTCAACCTTTTTCAATTTTACCCCCGTGGGATATATATTCTACCCACACACATTTGGAACTCTCCTGGGGTACCCTCACACATATTATTCCCTCATTTAGTGGATATTTTCACAAAAAAGTGAAATTTTCAAAAATCCAGAAAATTGGCTGAAAACGACTAAATATCAAGGACTCATTGGGCGAATCGCTCTGGAACTGAAATCGGAACGCTCACTGACATTTCCCCTATCTGAAATTCTGATAAACGCCAGAAAAATGACTAAGTCCAAAAAATAATTTTTTTTAACTTTTTTCAATTTTACCACCGTGGGATATATATTCTTCCCACACACATTTGGAACTCTCCTGGGGTACCCTCACACATATTATTCCCTCATTTAGTGGATATTTTCACAAAAAAGTGAAATTTTCAAAAATCCAGAAAATTGGCTGAAAACAACTAAATAACAAAGACTCATTGGGTGAATCACTCTGGAACTGAAATCGGAACGCTCACTGACATTTCCCCTATCTGAAAGTCTGATAAACGCCGGAAAAATGACTAAGTCCAAAAAATTTTTTTTTTCAACTTTCTTCAATTTTACCCCCGTGGGATATATATTCTTCCCACACACGTTTGGAACTCTCCTGGGGTACCCTCACACATATTAATCCCTCATTTAGTGGATATTTTCACAAAAAAGTGAAATTTTCAAAAATCCAGAAAATTGGCTGAAAACAACTAAATAACAAGGACTCATTTGGCGAATCGCTCTGGAACTGAAATCGGAACACTCACTGACATTTCCCCTATCTGAAAGTCTGATAAACGCCGGAAAAATGACTAAATCCCCCCAAAAAAATTTTTCAACTTTTTTCAATTTTACCCCCGCGGGATATATATTCTACTCACACACATTTGGAACTCTCCTGGGGTACCCTCACACATATTATTCCCTCATTTAGTGAATATTTTCACAAAAAAGTGAAATTTTCAAAAATCCAGAAAATTGGCTGAAAACGACTAAATATCAAGGACTCATTGGGCGAATCGCTCTGGAACTGAAATTGGAACGCTCACTGACATTTCCCCTATCTGAAATTCTGATAAACGCCAGAAAAATGACTAAGTCCAAAAAATAATTTTTTTCAACTTTTTTCAATTTTACCACCGTGGGATATATATTCTTCCCACACACATTTGGAACTCTCCTGGGGTACCCTCACACATATTATTCCCTCATTTAGTGGATATTTTCACAAAAAAGTGAAATTTTCAAAAATCCAGAAAATTGGCTGAAAACTAAATAACAAGGACTCATTGGGCGAATCACTCTGGAACTGAAATCGGAACGCTCACTGACATTTCCCCTATCTGAAAGTCTGATAAACGCCGGAAAAATGACTAAGTCCAAAAAAAAATTTTTTTCAACCTTTTTCAATTTTACCCCCGTGGGATATATATTCTACCCACACACATTTGGAACTCTCCTGGGGTACCCTCACACATATTATTCCCTCATTTAGTGGATATTTTCACAAAAAAGTGAAATTTTCAAAAATCCAGAAAATTTCCTGAAAATGACTAAATATCAAGGACTCGTTGGGCGAAGCACTCTGGAACTGAAATCGGAACGCTCACTGACATTTCCCCTATCTGAAATTCTGATAAACGCCAGAAAAATGACTAAGTCCAAAAAATATTTTTTTTCAACTTTTTTCAATTTTACCACCGTGGGATATATATTCTTCCCACACACATTTGGAACTCTCCTGGGGTACCCTCACACATATTATTCCCTCATTTAGTGGATATTTTCACAAAAAAGTGAAATTTTCAAAAATCCAGAAAATTGGCTGAAAACGACTAAATATCAAGGACTCATTGGGCGAAACACTCTGGAACTGAAATTGGAACGCTCACTGACATTTCCCCTATCTGAAAGTCTGATAAACGCCGGAAAAATGACTAAGTCCAAAAAATTTTTTTTTTCAACTTTCTTCAATTTTACCCCCGTGGGATATATATTCTTCCCACACACATTTGGAACTCTCCTGGGGTACCCTCACACATATTAATCCCTCATTTAGTGGATATTTTCACAAAAAAGTTAAATTTTCAAAAATCCAGAAAATTGGCTGAAAACGACTAAATATCAAGGAGTCATTGGGCGAATCGCTCTGGAACTGAAATCGGAACGCTCACTGACATTTCCCCTATCTGAAAGTCTGATAAACGCCGGAAAAATGACTAAATCCCCCCCAAAAAATTTTTCAACTTTTTTCAATTTTACCCCCGCTGGATATATATTCTACCCACACACATTTGGAAATCTCCTGGGGTACCCTCACACATATTATTCCCTCATTTACTGAATATTTTCACAAAAAAGTGAAATTTTCAAAAATCCAGAAAATTGGCTGAAAACGACTAAATATCAACGACTTATTGGGCGAATCGCTCTGGAACTGAAATCGGAACGCTCACTGACATTCGCCCTATCTGAAAGTGTGATAAACGCCGGAAAAATGACTAAGTCCAAAAAAAAAATTTTTTCAACTTTTTTCAATTTTACCCCCGTGGGATATATATTCTTCCCACACACATTTGGAACTCTCTTGGGGTACCCTCACACATATTATTCCCTCATTTAGTGGATATTTTCACAAAAAAGTTAAATTTTCAAAAATCCAGAAAATTGGCTGAAAACGACTAAATATCAAGGACTCATTGGGCGAACGGCTCTGGTACTGAAATCGGAATGCTCACTGACATTTCCCCTATCTGAAAGTCTGATAAACGCCAGAAAAATGACTAAGTCCAAAAAATAATTTTTTTCAACTTTTTTCAATTTTACCCCCGTGGGATATATATTCTTCCCACACACATTTGGAACTCTCCTGGTGTACCCTCACACATATTATTCCCTCATTTAGTGGATATTTTCACAAAAAAGTGAAATTTTCAAAAATCCAGAAAATTGGCTGAAAACTAAATAACAAGGACTCATTGGGCGAATCACTCTGGAACTGAAATCGGAACGCTCACTGACATTTCCCCTATCTGAAAGTCTGATAAACGCCGGAAAAATGACTAAGTCCAAAAAAAAATTTTTTTTAACCTTTTTCAATTTTACCCCCGTGGAATATATATTCTACCCACACACATTTGGAACTCTCCTGGGGTACCCTCACACATATTATTCCCTCATTTAGTGGATATTTTCACAAGAAAGTGAAATTTTCAAAAATCCAGAAAATTGGCTGAAAACAACTAAATAACAAGGACTCATTGGGTGAATCGCTCTGGAACTGAAATCGGAACACTCACTGACATTTCCCCTATCTGAAAGTCTGATAAACGCCGGAAAAATGACTAAATCCCCCCCAAAAAATTTTTCAACTTTTTTCAATTTTACCCCCGCGGGATATATATTCTACCCACACACATTTGGAACTCTCCTGGGGTACCCTCACACATATTATTCCCTCATTTAGTGAATATTTTCACAAAAAAGTGAAATTTTCAAAAATCCAGAAAATTGGCTGAAAACGACTAAATATCAAGGACTCATTGGGCGAATCGCTCTGGAACTGAAATCGGAATGCTCACTGACATTTCCCCTATCTGAAATTCTGATAAACGCCAGAAAAATGACTAAGTCCAAAAAATAATTTTTTTCAACTTTTTTCAATTTTACCACCGTGGGATATATATTCTTCCCACACACATTTGGAACTCTCCTGGGGTACCCTCACACATATTAATCCCTCATTTAGTGGATATTTTCACAAAAAAGTGAAATTTTCAAAAATCCAGAAAATTGGCTGAAAACAACTAAATAACAAGGACTCATTGGGCGAATCACTCTGGAACTGAAATTGGAACGCTCACTGACATTTCCCCTATCTGAAAGTCTGATAAACGCCAGAAAAATGACTAAGTCCAAAAAATAATTTTTTTCAACTTTTTTCAATTTTACCCCCGTGGGATATATATTCTTCCCACACACATTTGGAACTCTCCTGGTGTACCCTCACACATATTATTCCCTCATTTAGTGGATATTTTCACAAAAAAGTGAAATTTTCAAAAATCCAGAAAATTGGCTGAAAACTAAATAACAAGGACTCATTGGGCGAATCACTCTGGAACTGAAATCGGAACGCTCACTGACATTTCCCCTATCTGAAAGTCTGATAAACGCCGGAAAAATGACTAAGTCCAAAAAAAAATTTTTTTCAACCTTTTTCAATTTTACCCCCGTGGGATATATATTCTACCCACACACATTTGGAACTCTCCTGGGGTACCCTCACACATATTAATCCCTCATTTAGTGGATATTTTCACAAAAAAGTGAAATTTTCAAAAATCCAGAAAATTGGCTGAAAACAACTAAATAACAAGGACTCATTGGGCGAATCACTCTGGAACTGAAATTGGAACGCTCACTGACATTTCCCCTATCTGAAAGTCTGATAAACGCCAGAAAAATGACTAAGTCCAAAAAATAATTTTTTTCAACTTTTTTCAATTTTACCCCCGTGGGATATATATTCTTCCCACACACATTTGGAACTCTCCTGGTGTACCCTCACACATATTATTCCCTCATTTAGTGGATATTTTCACAAAAAAGTGAAATTTTCAAAAATCCAGAAAATTGGCTGAAAACTAAATAACAAGGACTCATTGGGCGAATCACTCTGGAACTGAAATCGGAACGCTCACTGACATTTCCCCTATCTGAAAGTCTGATAAACGCCGGAAAAATGACTAAGTCCAAAAAAAAATTTTTTTCAACCTTTTTCAATTTTACCCCCGTGGGATATATATTCTACCCACACACATTTGGAACTCTCCTGGGGTACCCTCACACATATTAATCCCTCATTTAGTGGATATTTTCACAAAAAAGTGAAATTTTCAAAAATCCAGAAAATTGGCTGAAAACAACTAAATAACAAGGACTCATTGGGCGAATCACTCTGGAACTGAAATTGGAACGCTCACTGACATTTCCCCTATCTGAAAGTCTGATAAACGCCAGAAAAATGACTAAGTCAAAAAAATAATTTTTTTCAACTTTTTTCAATTTTACCCCCGTGGGATATATATTCTTCCCACACACATTTGGAACTCTCCTGGTGTACCCTCACACATATTATTCCCTCATTTAGTGGATATTTTCACAAAAAAGTGAAATTTTCAAAAATCCAGAAAATTGGCTGAAAACTAAATAACAAGGACTCATTGGGCGAATCACTCTGGAACTGAAATCGGAACGCTCACTGACATTTCCCCTATCTGAAAGTCTGATAAACGCCGGAAAAATGACTAAGTCCAAAAAAAAATTTTTTTCAACCTTTTTCAATTTTACCCCCGTGGGATATATATTCTACCCACACACATTTGGAACTCTCCTGGGGTACCCTCACACATATTATTCCCTCATTGAGTGAATATTTTCACAAAAAAGTGAAATTTTCAAAAATCCAGAAAATTGGCTGAAAACGACTAAATATCAAGGACTCATTGGGCGAATCGCTCTGGAACTGAAATCGGAACGCTCACTGACATTTCCCCTATCTGAAATTCTGATAAACGCCAGAAAAATGACTAAGTCCAAAAAATAATTTTTTTCAACTTTTTTCAATTTTACCACCGTGGGATATATATTCTTCCCACACACATTTGGAACTCTCCTGGGGTACCCTCACACATATTATTCCCTCATTTAGTGGATATTTTCACAAAAAAGTGAAATTTTCAAAAATCCAGAAAATTGGCTGAAAACTAAATAACAAGGACTCATTGGGCGAACCACTCTGGAACTGAAATCGGAACGCTCACTGACATTTCCCCTATCTGAAAGTCTGATAAACGCCAGAAAAATGACTAAGTCCAAAAAAAATTTTTTTTCAACTTTTTTCAATTTTACCCCCGTGGGATATATATTCTTCCCACACACATTTGGAACTCTCCTGGGGTACCCTCACACATATTATTCCTTCATTTAGTGGATATTTTCACAAAAAAGTGAAATTTTCAAAAATCCAGAAAATTGGCTGAAAACGACTAAATATCAAGGACTCATTGGGCGAATCACTCTGGAACTGAAATTGGAACGCTCACTGACATTTCCCCTATCTGAAAGTCTGATAAACGCCGGAAAAATGACTAAGTCCAAAAAAAAATTTTTTTCAACCTTTTTCAATTTTACCCCCGTGGGATATATATTCTACCCACACACATTTGGAACTCTCCTGGGGTACCCTCACACATATTATTCCCTCATTTAGTGGATATTTTCACAAAAAAGTGAAATTTTCAAAAATCCAGAAAATTGGCTGAAAACGACTAAATATCAAGGACTCATTGGGCAAAACACTCTGGAACTGAAATTGGAACGCTCACTGACATTTCCCCTATCTGAAAGTCTGATAAACGCCGGAAAAATGACTAAGTCCAAAAAAAAATTTTTTTCAACCTTTTTCAATTTTACCCCCGTGGGATATATATTCTACCCACAAACATTTGGAACTCTCCTGGGGTACCCTCACACATATTATTCCCTCATTTAGTGGATATTTTCACAAAAAAGTGAAATTTTCAAAAATCCAGAAAATTGGCTGAAAACAACTAAATAACAAAGACTCATTGGGTGAATCACTCTGGAACTGAAATCGGAACGCTCACTGACATTTCCCCTATCTGAAAGTCTGATAAACGCCGGAAAAATGACTAAATCCCCCCCAAAAAATTTTTCAACTTTTTTCAATTTTACCCCCGTGGGATATATATTCTACCCACACACATTTGGAACTCTCCTGGGGTACCCTCACACATATTATTCCCTCATTTAGTGAATATTTTCACAAAAAAGGGAAATTTTCAAAAATCCAGAAAATTGGCTGAAAACTAAATAACAAGGACTCATTGGGCGAATCACTCTGGAACTGAAATCGGAACGCTCACTGACATTTCCCCTATCTGAAAGTCTGATAAACGCCAGAAAAATGACTAAGTCCAAAAAAAAATTTTTTTCAACTTTTTTCAATTTTACCCCCGTGGGATATATATTCTTCCCACACACATTTGGAACTCTCCTGGGGTACCCTCACACATATTATTCCCTCATTTAGTGGATGTTTTCACAAAAAAGTGAAATTTTCAAAAATCCATAAAATTGGCTGAAAACTAAATAACAAGGACTCATTGGGCGAACCACTCTGGAACTGAAATCGGAACGCTCACTGACATTTCCCCTATCTGAAAGTCTGATAAACGCCAGAAAAATGACTAAGTCCAAAAAAAATTTTTTTTCAACTTTTTTCAATTTTACCCCCGTGGGATATATATTCTTCCCACACACATTTGGAACTCTCCTGGGGTACCCTCACACATATTATTCCTTCATTTAGTGGATATTTTCACAAAAAAGTGAAATTTTCAAAAATCCAGAAAATTGGCTGAAAACGACTAAATATCAAGGACTCATTGGGCGAATCACTCTGGAACTGAAATTGGAACGCTCACTGACATTTCCCCTATCTGAAAGTCTGATAAACGCCAGAAAAATGACTAAGTCCAAAAAAAATTTTTTTTCAACTTTTTTCAATTTTACCCCCGTGGGATATATATTCTTCCCACACACATTTGGAACTCTCCTGGGGTACCCTCACACATATTATTCCTTCATTTAGTGGATATTTTCACAAAAAAGTGAAATTTTCAAAAATCCAGAAAATTGGCTGAAAACGACTAAATATCAAGGACTCATTGGGCGAATCACTCTGGAACTGAAATTGGAACGCTCACTGACATTTCCCCTATCTGAAAGTCTGATAAACGCCGGAAAAATGACTAAGTCCAAAAAAAAATTTTTTTCAACCTTTTTCAATTTTACCCCCGTGGGATATATATTCTACCCACACACATTTGGAACTCTCCTGGGGTACCCTCACACATATTATTCCCTCATTTAGTGGATATTTTCACAAAAAAGTGAAATTTTCAAAAATCCAGAAAATTGGCTGAAAACGACTAAATATCAAGGACTCATTGGGCAAAACACTCTGGAACTGAAATTGGAACGCTCACTGACATTTCCCCTATCTGAAAGTCTGATAAACGCCGGAAAAATGACTAAGTCCAAAAAAAAATTTTTTTCAACCTTTTTCAATTTTACCCCCGTGGGATATATATTCTACCCACAAACATTTGGAACTCTCCTGGGGTACCCTCACACATATTATTCCCTCATTTAGTGGATATTTTCACAAAAAAGTGAAATTTTCAAAAATCCAGAAAATTGGCTGAAAACAACTAAATAACAAAGACTCATTGGGTGAATCACTCTGGAACTGAAATCGGAACGCTCACTGACATTTCCCCTATCTGAAAGTCTGATAAACGCCGGAAAAATGACTAAATCCCCCCCAAAAAATTTTTCAACTTTTTTCAATTTTACCCCCGCGGGATATATATTCTACCCACACACATTTGGAACTCTCCTGGGGTACCCTCACACATATTATTCCCTCATTTAGTGAATATTTTCACAAAAAAGGGAAATTTTCAAAAATCCAGAAAATTGGCTGAAAACTAAATAACAAGGACTCATTGGGCGAATCACTCTGGAACTGAAATCGGAACGCTCACTGACATTTCCCCTATCTGAAAGTCTGATAAACGCCAGAAAAATGACTAAGTCCAAAAAAAAATTTTTTTCAACTTTTTTCAATTTTACCCCCGTGGGATATATATTCTTCCCACACACATTTGGAACTCTCCTGGGGTACCCTCACACATATTATTCCCTCATTTAGTGGATGTTTTCACAAAAAAGTGAAATTTTCAAAAATCCATAAAATTGGCTGAAAACTAAATAACAAGGACTCATTGGGCGAACCACTCTGGAACTGAAATCGGAACGCTCACTGACATTTCCCCTATCTGAAAGTCTGATAAACGCCAGAAAAATGACTAAGTCCAAAAAAAATTTTTTTTCAACTTTTTTCAATTTTACCCCCGTGGGATATATATTCTTCCCACACACATTTGGAACTCTCCTGGGGTACCCTCACACATATTATTCCTTCATTTAGTGGATATTTTCACAAAAAAGTGAAATTTTCAAAAATCCAGAAAATTGGCTGAAAACGACTAAATATCAAGGACTCATTGGGCGAATCACTCTGGAACTGAAATTGGAACGCTCACTGACATTTCCCCTATCTGAAAGTCTGATAAACGCCAGAAAAATGACTAAGTCCAAAAAAAATTTTTTTTCAACTTTTTTCAATTTTACCCCCGTGGGATATATATTCTTCCCACACACATTTGGAACTCTCCTGGGGTACCCTCACACATATTATTCCTTCATTTAGTGGATATTTTCACAAAAAAGTGAAATTTTCAAAAATCCAGAAAATTGGCTGAAAACGACTAAATATCAAGGACTCATTGGGCGAATCACTCTGGAACTGAAATTGGAACGCTCACTGACATTTCCCCTATCTGAAAGTCTGATAAACGCCGGAAAAATGACTAAGTCCAAAAAAAAATTTTTTTCAACCTTTTTCAATTTTACCCCCGTGGGATATATATTCTACCCACACACATTTGGAACTCTCCTGGGGTACCCTCACACATATTATTCCCTCATTTAGTGGATATTTTCACAAAAAAGTGAAATTTTCAAAAATCCAGAAAATTGGCTGAAAACGACTAAATATCAAGGACTCATTGGGCGAAACACTCTGGAACTGAAATTGGAACGCTCACTGACATTTCCCCTATCTGAAAGTCTGATAAACGCCGGAAAAATGACTAAGTCCAAAAAAAAATTTTTTTCAACCTTTTTCAATTTTACCCCCGTGGGATATATATTCTACCCACAAACATTTGGAACTCTCCTGGGGTACCCTCACACATATTATTCCCTCATTTAGTGGATATTTTCACAAAAAAGTGAAATTTTCAAAAATCCAGAAAATTGGCTGAAAACAACTAAATAACAAAGACTCATTGGGTGAATCACTCTGGAACTGAAATTGGAACGCTCACTGACATTTCCCCTATCTGAAAGTCTGATAAACGCCGGAAAAATGACTAAATCCCCCCCAAAAAATTTTTCAACTTTTTTCAATTTTACCCCCGCGGGATATATATTCTACCCACACACATTTGGAACTCTCCTGGGGTACCCTCACACATATTATTCCCTCATTTAGTGAATATTTTCACAAAAAAGGGAAATTTTCAAAAATCCAGAAAATTGGCTGAAAACTAAATAACAAGGACTCATTGGGCGAATCACTCTGGAACTGAAATCGGAACGCTCACTGACATTTCCCCTATCTGAAAGTCTGATAAACGCCAGAAAAATGACTAAGTCCAAAAAAAAATTTTTTTCAACTTTTTTCAATTTTACCCCCGTGGGATATATATTCTTCCCACACACATTTGGAACTCTCCTGGGGTACCCTCACACATATTATTCCCTCATTTAGTGGATGTTTTCACAAAAAAGTGAAATTTTCAAAAATCCATAAAATTGGCTGAAAACTAAATAACAAGGACTCATTGGGCGAATCACTCTGGAACTGAAATCGGAACGCTCACTGACATTTCCCCTATCTGAAAGTCCGATAAACACCGGAAAAATGACTAAATCCCCCCAAAAAAATGTTTCAACTTTTTTCAATTTTACCCCCGCGGGATATATATTCTACCCACACACATTTGGAACTCTCCTGGGGTACCCTCACACATATTATTCCCTCATTTAGTGAATATTTTCACAAAAAAGTGAAATTTTCAAAAATCCAGAAAATTGGCTGAAAACGACTAAATATCAAGGACTTATTGGGCGAATCGCTCTGGAACTGAAATCGGAACGCTCACTGACATTCGCCCTATCTGAAAGTCTGATAAACGCCGGAAAAATGACTAAGTCCAAAAAAAAAATTTTTTCAACTTTTTTCAATTTTACCCCCGTGTGATATATATTCTTCCCACACACATTTGGAACTCTCTTGGGGTACCCTCACACATATTATTCCCTCATTTAGTGGATATTTTCACAAAAAAGTGAAATTTTCAAAAATCCAGAAAATTGGCTGAAAACAACTATATAACAAGGACTCATTGGGTGAATCACTCTGGAACTGAAATCGGAACACTCACTGACATTTCCCCTATCTGAAAGTCTGATAAACGCCGGAAAAATGACTAAGTCCAAAAAAAAATTTTTTTCAACCTTTTTCAATTTTACCCCCGTGGGATATATATTCTACCCACACACATTTGGAACTCTCCTGGGGTACCCTCACACATATTATTCCCTCATTTAGTGGATATTTTCACAAAAAAGTGAAATTTTCAAAAATCCAGAAAATTGGCTGAAAACAACTAAATAACAAGGACACATTGGGCGAATCGCTCTGGACCTGAAATCGGAACACTCACTGACATTTCCCCTATCTGAAAGTCTGATAAACGCCGGAAAAATGACTAAATCCCCCCAAAAAAATTTTTCAACTTTTTTCAATTTTACCCCCGCGGGATATATATTCTACCCACACACATTTGGAACTCTCCTGGGGTACCCTCACACATATTATTCCCTCATTTAGTGAATATTTTCACAAAAAAGTGAAATTTTCAAAAATCCAGAAAATTGGCTGAAAACGACAAAATATCAAGGACTCATTGGGCGAATCGCTCTGGAACTGAAATCGGAACGCTCACTGACATTTCCCCTATCTGAAAGTCTGATAAACGCCAGAAAAATGACTAAGTCCAAAAAATAATTTTTTTCAACTTTTTTCAATTTTACCCCCGTGGGATATATATTCTTCCCACACACATTTGGAACTCTCCTGGGGTACCCTCACACATATTATTCCCTCATTTAGTGGATATTTTCACAAAAAAGTGAAATTTTCAAAAATCCAGAAAATTGGCTGAAAACAACTAAATAACAAGGACTCATTGGGTGAATCGCTCTGGAACTGAAATCGGAACACTCACTGACATTTCCCCTATCTGAAAGTCTGATAAACGCCGGAAAAATGACTAAATCCCCCCCAAAAAATTTTTCAACTTTTTTCAATTTTACCCCCGCGGGATATATATTCTACCCACACACATTTGGAACTCTCCTGGGGTACCCTCACACATATTATTCCCTCATTTAGTGGATATTTTCACAAAAAAGTGAAATTTTCAAAAATCCAGAAAATTGGCTGAAAACGACTAAATATCAAGGACTCATTGGGCGAATCACTCTGGAACTGAAATTGGAACGCTCACTGACATTTCCCCTATCTGAAAGTCTGATAAACGCCGGAAAAATGACTAAGTCCAAAAAAAAATTTTTTTCTACTTTTTCAATTTTACCCCCGTGGGATATATATTCTACCCACACACATTTGGAACTCTCCTGGGGTACCCTCACACATATTATTCCCTCATTTAGTGGATATTTTCACAAAAAAGTGAAATTTTCAAAAATCCAGAAAATTGGCTGAAAACAACTAAATAACAAGGACTCATTGTGCGAATCGCTCTGGAACTGAAATCGGAACACTCACTGACATTTCCCCTATCTGAAAGTCTGATAAACGCCGGAAAAATGACTAAATCCCCCCAAAAAAATTTTTCAACTTTTTTCAATTTTACCCCCGCGGGATATATATTCTACCCACACACATTTGGAACTCTCCTGGGGTACCCTCACACATATTATTCCCTCATTTACTGAATATTTTCACAAAAAAGTGAAATTTTCAAAAATCCAGAAAATTGGCTGAAAACGACTAAATATCAAGGACTCATTGGGCGAATCACTCTGGAACTGAAATTGGAACGCTCACTGACATTTCCCCTATCTGAAAGTCTGATAAACGCCGGAAAAATGACCAAGTCCAAAAAAAAATTTTTTTCTACTTTTTCAATTTTACCCCCGTGGGATATATATTCTACCCACACACATTTGGAACTCTCCTGGGGTACCCTCACACATATTATTCCCTCATTTAGTGGATATTTTCACAAAAAAGTGAAATTTTCAAAAATCCAGAAAATTGGCTGAAAACAACTAAATAACAAGGACTCATTGGGCGAATCGCTCTGGAACTGAAATCGGAACACTCACTGACATTTCCCCTATCTGAAAGTCTGATAAACGCCGGAAAAATGACTAAATCCCCCCCCAAAAAATTTTCAACTTTTTTCAATTTTACCCCCGCGGGATATATATTCTACCCACACACATTTGGAACTCTCCTGGGGTACCCTCACACATGTTATTCCCTCATTTACTGAATATTTTCACAAAAAAGTGAAATTTTCAAAAATCCAGAAAATTGGCTGAAAACGACAAAATATCAAGGACTCATTGGGCGAATCGCTCTGGAACTGAAATCGGAACGCTCACTGACATTTCCCCTATCTGAAAGTCTGATAAACGCCAGAAAAATGACTAAGTCCAAAAAATAATTTTTTTCAACTTTTTTCAATTTTACCCCCGTGGGATATATATTCTTCCCACACACATTTGGAACTCTCCTGGGGTACCCTCACACATATTATTCCCTCATTTAGTGGATATTTTCACAAAAAAGTGAAATTTTCAAAAATCCAGAAAATTGGCTGAAAACTAAATAACAAGGACTCATTGGGCGAATCACTCTGGAACTGAAATTGGAACGCTCACTGACATTTCCCCTATCTGAAAGTCTGATAAACGCCGGAAAAATGACTAAACCCCCCCAAAAAAATTTTTCAACTTTTTTCAATTTTACCCCCGTGGGATATATATTCTTCCCACACACATTTGGAACTCACCTGGGGTACCCTCACACATATTATTCCCTCATTTAGTGGATATTTTCACAAAAAAAGTGAAATTTTCAAAAATCCAGAAAATTGGCTGAAAACGACTAAATATCAAGGACTCATTGGGCGAATCACTCTGGAACTGAAATTGGAACGCTCACTGACATTTCCCCTATCTGAAAGTCTGATAAACGCCGGAAAAATGACTAAGTCCAAAAAAAAATTTTTTTCAACCTTTTTCAATTTTACCCCCGTGGGATATATATTCTATCCACACACATTTGGAACTCTCCTGGGGTACCCTCACACATATTATTCCCTCATTTAGTGGATATTTTCACAAAAAAGTGAAATTTTCAAAAATCCAGAAAATTGGCTGAAAACAACTAAATAACAAGGACTCATTGGGTGAATCGCTCTGGAACTGAAATCGGAACACTCACTGACATTTCCCCTATCTGAAAGTCTGATAAACGCCGGAAAAATGACTAAATCCCCCCCAAAAAATTTTTCAACTTTTTTCAATTTTACCCCCGCGGGATATATATTCTACCCACACACATTTGGAACTCTCCTGGGGTACCCTCACACATATTATTCCCTCATTTAGTGGATATTTTCACAAAAAAGTGAAATTTTCAAAAATCCAGAAAATTGGCTGAAAACGACTAAATATCAAGGACTCATTGGGCGAATCACTCTGGAACTGAAATTGGAACGCTCACTGACATTTCCCCTATCTGAAAGTCTGATAAACGCCGGAAAAATGACTAAGTCCAAAAAAAAATTTTTTTCTACTTTTTCAATTTTACCCCCGTGGGATATATATTCTACCCACACACATTTGGAACTCTCCTGGGGTACCCTCACACATATTATTCCCTCATTTAGTGGATATTTTCACAAAAAAGTGAAATTTTCAAAAATCCAGAAAATTGGCTGAAAACAACTAAATAACAAGGACTCATTGGGCGAATCGCTCTGGAACTGAAATCGGAACACTCACTGACATTTCCCCTATCTGAAAGTCTGATAAACGCCGGAAAAATGACTAAATCCCCCCCAAAAAAATTTTCAACTTTTTTCAATTTTACCCCCGCGGGATATATATTCTACCCACACACATTTGGAACTCTCCTGGGGTACCCTCACACATGTTATTCCCTCATTTACTGAATATTTTCACAAAAAAGTGAAATTTTCAAAAATCCAGAAAATTGGCTGAAAACGACTAAATATCAAGGACTCATTGGGCGAATCACTCTGGAACTGAAATTGGAACGCTCACTGACATTTCCCCTATCTGAAAGTCTGATAAACGCCGGAAAAATGACTAAGTCCAAAAAAAAATTTTTTTCAACCTTTTTCAATTTTACCCCCGTGGGATATATATTCTACCCACACACATTTGGAACTCTCCTGGGGTACCCTCACACATATTATTCCCTCATTTAGTGGATATTTTCACAAAAAAGTGAAATTTTCAAAAATCCAGAAAATTGGCTGAAAACAACTAAATAACAAGTACTCATTGGGTGAATCGCTCTGGAACTGAAATCGGAACACTCACTGACATTTCCCCTATCTGAAAGTCTGATAAACGCCGGAAAAATGACTAAATCCCCACCCAAAAATTTTTCAACTTTTTTAAATTTTACCCCCGCGGGATATATATTCTACCCACACACATTTGGAACACTCCTGGGGTACCCTCACACATATTATTCCCTCATTTAGTGGATATTTTCACAAAAAAGTGAAATTTTCAAAAATCCAGAAAATTGGCTGAAAACAACTAAATAACAAGGACTCATTGGGCGAATCACTCTGGAACTGAAATTGGAACGCTCACTGACATTTCCCCTATCTGAAAGTCTGATAAACGCCAGAAAAATGACTAAGTCCAAAAAATAATTTTTTTCAACTTTTTTCAATTTTACCCCCGTGGGATATATATTCTTCCCACACACATTTGGAACTCTCCTGGGGTACCCTCACACATATTATTCCCTCATTTAGTGGATATTTTCACAAAAAAGTGAAATTTTCAAAAATCCAGAAAATTGGCTGAAAACGACTAAATATCAAGGACTCATTGGGCGAATCACTCTGGAACTGAAATTGGAACGCTCACTGACATTTCCCCTATCTGAAAGTCTGATAAACGCCGGAAAAATGACTAAGTCCAAAAAAAAAATTTTTTCTACTTTTTCAATTTTACCCCCGTGGGATATATATTCTACCCACACACATTTGGAACTCTCCTGGGGTACCCTCACACATATTATTCCCTCATTTAGTGGATATTTTCACAAAAAAGTGAAATTTTCAAAAATCCAGAAAATTGGCTGAAAACAACTAAATAACAAGGACTCATTGTGCGAATCGCTCTGGAACTGAAATCGGAACACTCACTGACATTTCCCCTATCTGAAAGTCTGATAAACGCCGGAAAAATGACTAAATCCCCCCCAAAAAATTTTTCAACTTTTTTCAATTTTACCCCCGCGGGATATATATTCTACCCACACACATTTGGAACTCTCCTGGGGTACCCTCACACATATTATTCCCTCATTTACTGAATATTTTCACAAAAAAGTGAAATTTTCAAAAATCCAGAAAATTGGCTGAAAACGACTAAATATCAAGGACTCATTGGGCGAATCACTCTGGAACTGAAATTGGAACGCTCACTGACATTTCCCCTATCTGAAAGTCTGATAAACGCCGGAAAAATGACTAAGTCCAAAAAAAAAATTTTTTCTACTTTTTCAATTTTACCCCCGTGGGATATATATTCTTCCCACACACATTTGGAACTCTCCTGGGGTACCCTCACACATATTATTCCCTCATTTAGTGGATATTTTCACAAAAAAGTGAAATTTTCAAAAATCCAGAAAATTGGCTGAAAACAACTAAATAACAAGGACTCATTGGGCGAATCGCTCTGGAACTGAAATCGGAACACTCACTGACATTTCCCCTATCTGAAAGTCTGATAAACTCCGGAAAAATGACTAAATCCCCCCAAAAATTTTTTTCAACTTTTTTCAGTTTTACCCCCGCGGGATATATATTCTACCCACACACATTTGGAACTCTCCTGGGGTACCCTCACACATATTATTCCCTCATTTAGTGAATATTTTCACAAAAAAGTGAAATTTTCAAAAATCCAGAAAATTGGCTGAAAATGACTAAATATCAAAGACTCATTGGGCGAATCACTCTGGAACTGAAATCGGAATGCTCACTGACATTCGCCCTATCTGAAAGTCTGATAAACGCCGGAAAAATGAAAAAGTCCAAAAAAAATTTTTTTCAACTTTTTTCAATTTTACCCCCGTGGGATATATATTCTTCCCACACACATTTGGAACTCTCCTGGGGTACCCTCACACATATTATTCCCTCATTTAGTGGATATTTTCACAAAAAAGTGAAATTTTCAAAAATCCAGAAAATTGGCTGAAAACAACTAAATAACAAGGACTCATTGGGCGAATTACTCTGGAACTGAAATCGGAACGCTCACTGACATTTCCCCTATGGGAAAGTCTGATAAATGCCAGAAAAATGACTAAGTCCAAAAAAAAATTTTTTTCAACTTTTTTCAATTTTAACCCCGTGGGATATATATTCTTCCCACACACATTTGGAACTCTCCTGGGGTACCCTCACACTTTTTATTCCCTCATTTAGTGGATATTTTCACAAAAAAGTGAAATTTTCAAAAATCCAGAAAATTGGCTGAAAACAACTAAATAACAAGGACTCATTGGGCGAATCGCTCTGGAACTGAAATCGGAACACTCACTGACATTTCCCCTATCTGAAAGTCTGATAAACGCCGGAAAAATGACTAAATCCCCCCAAAAAAATTTTTCAACTTTTTTCAATTTTACCCCCGCGGGATATATATTCTACCCACACACATTTGGAACTCTCCTGGGGTACCCTCACACATATTATTCCCTCATTTACTGAATATTTTCACAAAAAAGTGAAATTTTCAAAAATCCAGAAAATTGGCTGAAAACGACTAAATATCAAGGACTCATTGGGCGAATCGCTCTGGAACTGAAATCGGAACGCTCACTGACATTTCCCCTATCTGAAATTCTGATAAACGCCAGAAAAATGACTAAGTCCAAAAAATAATTTTTTTCAACTTTTTTCAATTTTACCACCGTGGGATATATATTCTTCCCACACACATTTGGAACTCTCCTGGGGTACCCTCACACATATTATTCCCTCATTTAGTGGATATTTTCACAAAAAAGTGAAATTTTCAAAAATCCAGAAAATTGGCTGAAAATAACTAAATAACAAGGACTCATTGGGCGAATCACTCTGGAACTGAAATTGGAACGCTCACTGACATTTCCCGTATCTGAAAGTCTGATAAACGCCGGAAAAATGACTAAGTCCAAAAAAAATTTTTTTTCAACTCTTTTCAATTTTACCTCCGTGGGATATATATTCTTCCCACACACATTTGGAACTCTCCTGGGGTACCCTCACACATATTATTCCCTCATTTAGTGGATATTTTCACAAAAAAGTGAAATTTTCAAAAATCCAGAAAATTGGCTGAAAACGACTAAATATCAAGGACTCATTGGGCGAATCGCTCTGGAACTGAAATCGGAACGCTCACTGACATTTCCCCTATCTGAAAGTCTGATAAACGCCAGAAAAATGACTAAGTCCAAAAAATAATTTTTTTCAACTTTTTTCAATTTTACCCCCGTGGGATATATATTCTTCCCACACACATTTGAAACTCTCCTGGGGTACCCTCACACATATTATTCCCTCATTTAGTGGATATTTTCACAAAAAAGTGAAATTTTCAAAAATCCAGAAAATTGGCTGAAAACGACTAAATATCAAGGACTCATTGGGCGAATCACTCTGGAACTAAAATCGGAATGCTCACTGACATTTCCCCTATCTGAAAGTCTGATAAACGCCAGAAAAATGACTAAGTCCAAAAAATAATTTTTTTCAACTTTTTTCAATTTTTCTTCCGTGGGATATATATTCTTCCCACACACATTTGGAACTCTCCTGGGGTACCCTCACACATATTATTCCCTCATTTAGTGGATATTTTCACAAAAAAATGAAATTTTCAAAAATCCAGAAAATCGGCTGAAAACGACTAAATATCAAGGACTCATTGGGCGAATCACTCTGGAACTGAAATTGGAACGCTCACTGACATTTCCCCTATCTGAAAGTCTGATAAACGCCGGAAAAATGACTAAGTCCAAAAAAAAAATTTTTTCTACCTTTTTCAATTTTACCCCTGTGGGATATATATTCTGCCCACACACATTTGGAACTCTCCTGGGGTACCCTCACACATATTATTCCCTCATTTACTGAATATTTTCACAAAAAAGTGAAATTTTCAAAAATCCAGAAAATTGGCTGAAAACGACTAAATATCAAGGACTCATTGGGCGAATCACTCTGGAACTGAAATTGGAACGCTCACTGACATTTCCCCTATCTGAAAGTCTGATAAACGCCGGAAAAATGACTAAGTCCAAAAAAAATTTTTTTTCAACTCTTTTCAATTTTACCTCCGTGGGATATATATTCTTCCCACACACATTTGGAACTCTCCTGGGGTACCCTCACACATATTATTCCCTCATTTAGTGGATATTTTCACAAAAAAGTGAAATTTTCAAAAATCCAGAAAATTGGCTGAAAACGACTAAATATCAAGGACTCATTGGGCGAATCGCTCTGGAACTGAAATCCGAACGCTCACTGACATTTCCCCTATCTGAAAGTCTGATAAACGCCAGAAAAATGACTAAGCCCAAAAAATAATTTTTTTCAACTTTTTTCAATTTTACCCCCGTGGGATATATATTCTTCCCACACACATTTGAAACTCTCCTGGGGTACCCTCACACATATTATTCCCTCATTTAGTGGATATTTTCACAAAAAAGTGAAATTTTCAAAAATCCAGAAAATTGGCTGAAAACTAAATAACAAGGACTCATTGGGCGAATCACTCTGGAACTGAAATCGGAACGCTCACTGACATTTCCCCTATGGGAAAGTCTGATAAATGCCAGAAAAATGACTAAGTCCAAAAAAAAATTTTTTTCAACTTTTTTCAATTTTAACCCCGTGGGATATACATTCTTCCCACACACATTTGGAACTCTCCTGGGGTACCCTCACACTTTTTATTCACTCATTTAGTGGATATTTTCACAAAAAAGTGAAATTTTCAAAAATCCAGAAAATTGGCTGAAAACGACTAAATATCAAGGACTCATTGGGCGAAACGCTCTGGAACTGAAATCGGAACACTCACTGACATTTCCCCTATCTGACAGTCTGATAAACGCCGGAAAAATTACTAAATCCCCCCAAAAATTTTTTTCAACTTTTTTCAATTTTACCCCCGCGGGATATATATTCTACCCACACACATTTGGAACTCTCCTGGGGTACCCTCACACATATTATTCCCTCATTTAGTGAATATTTTCACAAAAAAGTGAAATTTTCAAAAATCCAGAAAATTGGCTGAAAATGACTAAATAACAAGGACTCATTGGACGAATCACTCTGGAACTGAAATCGGAACGCTCACTGACATTTCCCCTATCTGAAAGTCTGATAAACGCCAGAAAAATGACTAAGTCCAAAAAATAATTTTTTTCAACTTTTTTCAATTTTACCCCCGTGGGATATATATTCTTCCTACACACATTTGGAACTCTCCTGGGGTACCCTCACACATATTATTCCCTCATTTAGTGGATATTTTCACAAAAAAGTGAAATTTTCAAAAATCCAGAAAATTGGCTGAAAACAACTAAATAACAAGGACTCATTCTGCGAATCGCTCTGGAACTGAAATCGGAACGCTCACTGACAATTCCCCTATCTGAAAGTCTAATAAACGCCAGAAAAATGACTAAGTCCAAAAAATAATTTTTTTTAACTTTTTTCAATTTTACCCCCGTTGGATATATTTTCTTCCCACACACATATGTAACTCTCCTGGGGTACCCTCACACATATTATTCCCTCATTTAGTGGATATTTTCACAAAAAAGTGAAATTTTAAAAAATCCAGAAAATTGGCTGAAAACTAAATAACAAGGACTCATTGGGCGAATCACTCTGGAACTGAAATCGGAACGCTCACTGACATTTCCCCTATGGGAAAGTCTGATAAATGCCAGAAAAATGACTAAGTCCAAAAAAAAAATTTTTTTCAACTTTTTTCAATTTTAATCCCGTGGGATATATATTCTTCCCACACACATTTGGAACTCTCCTGGGGTACCCTCACACTTTTTATTCCCTCATTTAGTGGATATTTTCACAAAAAAGTGAAATTTTCAAAAATCCAGAAAATTGGCTGAAAACGACTAAATATCAAGGACTCATTGGGTGAAACGCTCTGGAACTGAAATCGGAATGCTCACTGACATTTCCCCTATCTGAAAGTCTGATAAACGCCAGAAAAATGACTAAGTCCAAAAAAAAATTTTTTTCAACTTTTTTCAATTTTACCCCCGTGGGATATATATTCTACCCACACACATTTGGAACTCTCCTGGGGTACCCTCACACATATTATTCCCTCATTTAGTGGATATTATCACAAAATTGAAATTTTCAAAAATCCAGAAAATTGGCTGAAAACAACTAAATAACAAGGACTCATTGGGCGAATCGCTCTGGAACTGAAATCGGAACACTCACTGACATTTCCCCTATCTGAAAGTCTGATAAACGCCGGAAAAATGACTAAATCCCCCCCAAAAATTTTTTCAACTTTTTTCAATTTTACCCCCGCGGGATATATATTCTACCCACACACATTTGGAACTCTCCTGGGGTACCCTCACACATATTATTCCCTCATTTAGTGAATATTTTCACAAAAAAGTGAAATTTTCAAAAATCCAGAAAATTGGCTGAAAATGACTAAATATCAAGGCCTCATTGGGCGAATCGCTCTGGAACTGAAATCGGAACGCTCACTGACATTCGCCCTATCTGAAAGTCTGATAAACGCCGGAAAAATGACTAAGTCCAAAAAAAAATTTTTTCAACTTTTTTCAATTTTACCCCCGTGGGATATATATTCATCCCACACACATTTGGAACTCTCCTGGGGTACCCTCACACATATTATTCCCTCATTTAGTGGATATTTTCACAAAAAAGTGAAATGTTCAAAAATCCAGAAAATTGGCTGAAAACAACTAAATAACAAGGACTCATTGGGCGAATCACTCTGGAACTGAAATCGGAACGCTCACTGACAATTCCCCTATCTGAAAGTCTAATAAACGCCAGAAAAATGACTAAGTCCAAAAAATAATTTTTTTTAACTTTTTTCAATTTTACCCCCGTGGGATATATTTTCTTCCCACACACATATGGAACCCTCCTGGGGTACCCTCACACATATTATTCCCTCATTTAGTGGATATTTTCACAAAAAAGTGAAATTTTCAAAAATCCAGAAAATTGGCTGAAAACTAAATAACAAGGACTCATTGGGCGAATCACTCTGGAACTGAAATCGGAACGCTCACTGACATTTCCCCTATGGGAAAGTCTGATAAATGCCAGAAAAATGACTAAGTCCAAAAAAAAATTTTTTTCAACTTTTTTCAATTTTAACCCCGTGGGATATATATTCTTCCCACACACATTTGGAACTCTCCTGGGGTACCCTCACACTTTTTATTCCCTCATTTAGTGGATATTTTCACAAAAAAGTGAAATTTTCAAAAATCCAGAAAATTGGCTGAAAACGACTAAATATCAAGGACTCATTGGGCGAATCGCTCTGGAACTGAAATCGGAACACTCACTGACATTTCCCCTATCTGAAAGTCTGATAAACTCCGGAAAAATGACTAAATCCCCCCAAAAAATTTTTTCAACTTTTTTCAGTTTTACCCCCGCGGGATATATATTCTACCCACACACATTTGGAACTCTCCTGGGGTACCCTCACACATATTATTCCCTCATTTAGTGAATATTTTCACAAAAAAGTGAAATTTTCAAAAATCCAGAAAATTGGCTGAAAATGACTAAATATCAAAGACTCATTGGGCGAATCGCTCTGGAACTGAAATCGGAACGCTCACTGACATTCGCCCTATCTGAAAGTCTGATAAACGCCGGAAAAATGAAAAAGTCCAAAAAAAATTTTTTTAAACTTTTTTCAATTTTACCCCCGTGGGATATATATTCTTCCCACACACATTTGGAACTCTCCTGGGGTACCCTCACACATATTATTCCCTCATTTAGTGGATATTTTCACAAAAAAGTGAAATTTTCAAAAATCCAGAAAATTGGCTGAAAACAACTAAATAACAAGGACTCATTGGGCGAATTACTCTGGAACTGAAATCGGAACGCTCACTGACATTTCCCCTATGGGAAAGTCTGATAAATGCCAGAAAAATGACTAAGTCCAAAAAAAAATTTTTTTCAACTTTTTTCAATTTTAACCCCGTGGGATATATATTCTTCCCACACACATTTGGAACTCTCCTGGGGTACCCTCACACTTTTTATTCCCTCATTTAGTGGATATTTTCACAAAAAAGTGAAATTTTCAAAAATCCAGAAAATTGGCTGAAAACAACTAAATAACAAGGACTCATTGGGCGAATCGCTCTGGAACTGAAATCGGAACACTCACTGACATTTCCCCTATCTGAAAGTCTGATAAACGCCGGAAAAATGACTAAATCCCCCCAAAAAAATTTTTCAACTTTTTTCAATTTTACCCCCGCGGGATATATATTCTACCCACACACATTTGGAACTCTCCTGGGGTACCCTCACACATATTATTCCCTCATTTACTGAATATTTTCACAAAAAAGTGAAATTTTCAAAAATCCAGAAAATTGGCTGAAAACGACTAAATATCAAGGACTCATTGGGCGAATCGCTCTGGAACTGAAATCGGAATGCTCACTGACATTTCCCCTATCTGAAATTCTGATAAACGCCAGAAAAATGACTAAGCCCAAAAAATAATTTTTTGCAACTTTTTTCAATTTTACCACCGTGGGATATATATTCTTCCCACACACATTTGGAACTCTCCTGGGGTACCCTCACACATATTATTCCCTCATTTAGTGGATATTTTCACAAAAAAGTGAAATTTTCAAAAATCCAGAAAATTGGCTGAAAACGACTAAATATCAAGGACTCATTGGGCGAAACGCTCTGGAACTGAAATCGAAACGCTCACTGACATTTCCCCTATCTGAAAGTCTGATAAACGCCAGAAAAATGACTAAGTCCAAAAAAAAATTTTTTTCAACTTTTTTCAATTTTACCCCCGTGGGATATATATTCTTCCCACACACATTTGGAACTCTCCTGGGGTACCCTCACACATATTATTCCCTCATTTAGTGGATATTTTCACAAAAAAGTGAAATTTTCAAAAATCCAGAAAATTGGCTGAAAACGACTAAATATCAAGGACTCATTGGGCGAATCGCTCTGGAACTGAAATTGGAACGCTCACTGACATTTCCCCTATCTGAAAGTCTGATAAACGCTGGAAAAATGACTAAGTCAAAAAAAAAATTTTTTTCAACCTTTTTCAATTTTACCCCCGTGGGATATATATTCTTCCCACACACATTTGGAACTCTCCTGGGGTACCCTCACACATATTATTCCCTCATTTAGTGGATATTTTCACAAAAAAGTGAAATTTTCAAAAATCCAGAAAATTGGCTGAAAACAACTAAATAACAAGGACTCATTCTGCGAATCGCTCTGGAACTGAAATCGGAACGCTCACTGACAATTCCCCTATCTGAAAGTCTAATAAACGCCAGAAAAATGACTAAGTCCAAAAAATAATTTTTTTTAACTTTTTTCAATTTTACCCCCGTTGGATATATTTTCTTCCCACACACATATGTAACTCTCCTGGGGTACCCTCACACATATTATTCCCTCATTTAGTGGATATTTTCACAAAAAAGTGAAATTTTAAAAAATCCAGAAAATTGGCTGAAAACTAAATAACAAGGACTCATTGGGCGAATCACTCTGGAACTGAAATCGGAACGCTCACTGACATTTCCCCTATGGGAAAGTCTGATAAATGCCAGAAAAATGACTAAGTCCAAAAAAAAAATTTTTTTCAACTTTTTTCAATTTTAATCCCGTGGGATATATATTCTTCCCACACACATTTGGAACTCTCCTGGGGTACCCTCACACATATTATTCCCTCATTTAGTGGATATTATCACAAAATTGAAATTTTCAAAAATCCAGAAAATTGGCTGAAAACAACTAAATAACAAGGACTCATTGGGCGAATCGCTCTGGAACTGAAATCGGAACACTCACTGACATTTCCCCTATCTGAAAGTCTGATAAACGCCGGAAAAATGACTAAATCCCCCCCAAAAATTTTTTCAACTTTTTTCAATTTTACCCCCGCGGGATATATATTCTACCCACACACATTTGGAACTCTCCTGGGGTACCCTCACACATATTATTCCCTCATTTAGTGAATATTTTCACAAAAAAGTGAAATTTTCAAAAATCCAGAAAATTGGCTGAAAATGACTAAATATCAAGGCCTCATTGGGCGAATCGCTCTGGAACTGAAATCGGAACGCTCACTGACATTCGCCCTATCTGAAAGTCTGATAAACGCCGGAAAAATGACTAAGTCCAAAAAAAAATTTTTTCAACTTTTTTCAATTTTACCCCCGTGGGATATATATTCATCCCACACACATTTGGAACTCTCCTGGGGTACCCTCACACATATTATTCCCTCATTTAGTGGATATTTTCACAAAAAAGTGAAATGTTCAAAAATCCAGAAAATTGGCTGAAAACAACTAAATAACAAGGACTCATTGGGCGAATCACTCTGGAACTGAAATCGGAACGCTCACTGACAATTCCCCTATCTGAAAGTCTAATAAACGCCAGAAAAATGACTAAGTCCAAAAAATAATTTTTTTTAACTTTTTTCAATTTTACCCCCGTGGGATATATTTTCTTCCCACACACATATGGAACCCTCCTGGGGTACCCTCACACATATTATTCCCTCATTTAGTGGATATTTTCACAAAAAAGTGAAATTTTCAAAAATCCAGAAAAATTGGCTGAAAACTAAATAACAAGGACTCATTGGGCGAATCACTCTGGAACTGAAATCGGAACGCTCACTGACATTTCCCCTATGGGAAAGTCTGATAAATGCCAGAAAAATGACTAAGTCCAAAAAAAAATTTTTTTCAACTTTTTTCAATTTTAACCCCGTGGGATATATATTCTTCCCACACACATTTGGAACTCTCCTGGGGTACCCTCACACTTTTTATTCCCTCATTTAGTGGATATTTTCACAAAAAAGTGAAATTTTCAAAAATCCAGAAAATTGGCTGAAAACGACTAAATATCAAGGACTCATTGGGCGAATCGCTCTGGAACTGAAATCGGAACACTCACTGACATTTCCCCTATCTGAAAGTCTGATAAACTCCGGAAAAATGACTAAATCCCCCCAAAAAATTTTTTCAACTTTTTTCAGTTTTACCCCCGCGGGATATATATTCTACCCACACACATTTGGAACTCTCCTGGGGTACCCTCACACATATTATTCCCTCATTTAGTGAATATTTTCACAAAAAAGTGAAATTTTCAAAAATCCAGAAAATTGGCTGAAAATGACTAAATATCAAAGACTCATTGGGCGAATCGCTCTGGAACTGAAATCGGAACGCTCACTGACATTCGCCCTATCTGAAAGTCTGATAAACGCCGGAAAAATGAAAAAGTCCAAAAAAAATTTTTTTCAACTTTTTTCAATTTTACCCCCGTGGGATATATATTCTTCCCACACACATTTGGAACTCTCCTGGGGTACCCTCACACATATTATTCCCTCATTTAGTGGATATTTTCACAAAAAAGTGAAATTTTCAAAAATCCAGAAAATTGGCTGAAAACAACTAAATAACAAGGACTCATTGGGCGAATTACTCTGGAACTGAAATCGGAACGCTCACTGACATTTCCCCTATGGGAAAGTCTGATAAATGCCAGAAAAATGACTAAGTCCAAAAAAAAATTTTTTTCAACTTTTTTCAATTTTAACCCCGTGGGATATATATTCTTCCCACACACATTTGGAACTCTCCTGGGGTACCCTCACACTTTTTATTCCCTCATTTAGTGGATATTTTCACAAAAAAGTGAAATTTTCAAAAATCCAGAAAATTGGCTGAAAACAACTAAATAACAAGGACTCATTGGGCGAATCGCTCTGGAACTGAAATCGGAACACTCACTGACATTTCCCCTATCTGAAAGTCTGATAAACGCCGGAAAAATGACTAAATCCCCCCAAAAAAATTTTTCAACTTTTTTCAATTTTACCCCCGCGGGATATATATTCTACCCACACACATTTGGAACTCTCCTGGGGTACCCTCACACATATTATTCCCTCATTTACTGAATATTTTCACAAAAAAGTGAAATTTTCAAAAATCCAGAAAATTGGCTGAAAACGACTAAATATCAAGGACTCATTGGGCGAATCGCTCTGGAACTGAAATCGGAATGCTCACTGACATTTCCCCTATCTGAAATTCTGATAAACGCCAGAAAAATGACTAAGCCCAAAAAATAATTTTTTGCAACTTTTTTCAATTTTACCACCGTGGGATATATATTCTTCCCACACACATTTGGAACTCTCCTGGGGTACCCTCACACATATTATTCCCTCATTTAGTGGATATTTTCACAAAAAAGTGAAATTTTCAAAAATCCAGAAAATTGGCTGAAAACGACTAAATATCAAGGACTCATTGGGCGAAACGCTCTGGAACTGAAATCGAAACGCTCACTGACATTTCCCCTATCTGAAAGTCTGATAAACGCCAGAAAAATGACTAAGTCCAAAAAAAAATTTTTTTCAACTTTTTTCAATTTTACCCCCGTGGGATATATATTCTTCCCACACACATTTGGAACTCTCCTGGGGTACCCTCACACATATTATTCCCTCATTTAGTGGATATTTTCACAAAAAAGTGAAATTTTCAAAAATCCAGAAAATTGGCTGAAAACGACTAAATATCAAGGACTCATTGGGCGAATCGCTCTGGAACTGAAATTGGAACGCTCACTGACATTTCCCCTATCTGAAAGTCTGATAAACGCTGGAAAAATGACTAAGTCAAAAAAAAAATTTTTTTCAACCTTTTTCAATTTTACCCCCGTGGGATATATATTCTTCCCACACACATTTGGAACTCTCCTGGGGTACCCTCACACATATTATTCCCTCATTTAGTGGATATTTTCACAAAAAAGTGAAATTTTCAAAAATCCAGAAAATTGGCTGAAAATAACTAAATAACAAGGACTCATTGGGCGAATCACTCTGGATCTGAAATTGGAACGCTCACTGACATTTCCCGTATCTGAAAGTCTGATAAACGCCGGAAAAATGACTAAGTCCAAAAAAAATTTTTTTTCAACTCTTTTCAATTTTACCTCCGTGGGATATATATTCTTCCCACACACATTTGGAACTCTCCTGGGGTACCCTCACACATATTATTCCCTCATTTAGTGGATGTTTTCACAAAAAAGTGAAATTTTCAAAAATCCAGAAAATTGGCTGAAAATAACTAAATAACAAGGTCTCATTGGGCGAATCACTCTGGAACTGAAATTGGAACGCTCACTGACATTTCCCGTATCTGAAAGTCTGATAAACGCCAGAAAAATGACTAAGTCCAAAAAATAATTTTTTTCAACTTTTTTCAATTTTACCCCCGTGGGATATATATTCTTCCCACACACATTTGAAACTCTCCTGGGGTACCCTCACACATATTATTCCCTCATTTAGTGGATATTTTCACAAAAAAGTGAAATTTTCAAAAATCCAGAAAATTGGCTGTAAACTAAATAACAAGGATTCATTGGGCGAATCACTCTGGAACTGAAATCGGAACGCTCACTGACATTTCCCCTATGGGAAAGTCTGATAAATGCCAGAAAAATGACTAAGTCCAAAAAAAAATTTTTTTCAACTTTTTTCAATTTTAACCCCGTGGGATATACATTCTTCCCACACACATTTGGAACTCTCCTGGGGTACCCTCACACTTTTTATTCACTCATTTAGTGGATATTTTCACAAAAAAGTGAAATTTTCAAAAATCCAGAAAATTGGCTGAAAACGACTAAATATCAAGGACTCATTGGGCGAAACGCTCTGGAACTGAAATCGAAACGCTCACTGACATTTCCCCTATCTGAAAGTCTGATAAACGCCAGAAAAATGACTAAGTCCAAAAAAAAATTTTTTTCAACTTTTTTCAATTTTACCCCCGTGGGATATATATTCTTCCCACACACATTTGGAACTCTCCTGGGGTACCCTCACACATATTATTCCCTCATTTAGTGGATATTTTCACAAAAAAGTGAAATTTTCAAAAATCCAGAAAATTGGCTGAAAACGACTAAATATCAAGGACTCATTGGGCGAATCGCTCTGGAACTGAAATTGGAACGCTCACTGACATTTCCCCTATCTGAAAGTCTGATAAACGCTGGAAAAATGACTAAGTCAAAAAAAAAATTTTTTTCAACCTTTTTCAATTTTACCCCCGTGGGATATATATTCTACCCACACACATTTGGAACTCTCCTGGGGTACCCTCACACATATTATTCCCTCATTTAGTGGATATTTTCACAAAAAAGTGAAATTTTCAAAAATCCAGAAAATTGGCTGAAAACAACTAAATAACAAGGACTCATTGGGCGAATCGCTCTGGAACTGAAATCGGAACACTCACTGACATTTCCCCTATCTGACAGTCTGATAAAAGCCGGAAAAATGACTAAATCCCCCCAAAAATTTTTTTCAACTTTTTTCAATTTTACCCCCGCGGGATATATATTCTACCCACACACATTTGGAACTCTCATGGGGTACCCTCACACATATTATTCCCTCATTTAGTGGATATTTTCACAAAAAAGTGAAATTTTCAAAAATCCAGAAAATTGGCTGAAAACAACTAAATAACAAGGACTCATTCTGCGTATCGCTCTGGAACTGAAATCGGAACGCTCACTGACAATTCCCCTATCTGAAAGTCTAATAAACGCCAGAAAAATGACTAAGTCCAAAAAATATTTTTTTTTAACTTTTTTCAATTTTACCCCCGTGGGATATATTTTCTTCCCACACACATATGTAACTCTCCTGGGGTACCCTCACACATATTATTCCCTCATTTAGTGGATATTTTCACAAAAAAGTGAAATTTTCAAAAATCCAGAAAATTGGCTGAAAACTAAATAACAAGGACTCATTGGGCGAATCACTCTGGAACTGAAATCAGAACGCTCACTGACATTTCCCCTATGGGAAAGTCTGATAAATGCCAGAAAAATGACTAATTCCAAAAAAAAATTTTTTTCAACTTTTTTCAATTTTAACCCCGTGGGATATATATTCTTCCCACACACATTTGGAACTCTCCTGGGGTACCCTCACACTTTTTATTCCCTCATTTAGTGGATATTTTCACAAAAAAATGAAATTTTCAAAAATCCAGAAAATTGGCTGAAAACGACTAAATATCAAGGACTCATTGGGCGAATCACTCTGGAACTGAAATTGGAACGCTCACTGACATTTCCCCTATCTGAAAGTCTGATAAACGCCGGAAAAATGACTAAGTCCAAAAAAAAATTTTTTTCTACCTTTTTCAATTTTACCCCTGTGGGATATATATTCTGCCCACACACATTTGGAACTCTCCTGGGGTACCCTCACACATATTATTCCCTCATTTACTGAATATTTTCACAAAAAAGTGAAATTTTCAAAAATCCAGAAAATTGGCTGAAAACGACTAAATATCAAGGACTCATTGGGCGAATCACTCTGGAACTGAAATTGGAACGCTCACTGACATTTCCCCTATCTGAAAGTCTGATAAACGCCGGAAAAATGACTAAGTCCAAAAAAAATTTTTTTTCAACTCTTTTCAATTTTACCTCCGTGGGATATATATTCTTCCCACACACATTTGGAACTCTCCTGGGGTACCCTCACACATATTATTCCCTCATTTAGTGGATATTTTCACAAAAAAGTGAAATTTTCAAAAATCCAGAAAATTGGCTGAAAACGACTAAATATCAAGGACTCATTGGGCGAATCGCTCTGTAACTGAAATCCGAACGCTCACTGACATTTCCCCTATCTGAAAGTCTGATAAACGCCAGAAAAATGACTAAGCCCAAAAAATAATTTTTTTCAACTTTTTTCAATTTTACCCCCGTGGGATATATATTCTTCCCACACACATTTGAAACTCTCCTGGTGTACCCTCACACATATTATTCCCTCATTTAGTGGATATTTTCACAAAAAAGTGAAATTTTCAAAAATCCAGAAAATTGGCTGAAAACTAAATAACAAGGACTCATTGGGCGAATCACTCTGGAACTGAAATCGGAACGCTCACTGACATTTCCCCTATGGGAAAGTCTGATAAATGCCAGAAAAATGACTAAGTCCAAAAAAAAATTTTTTTCAACTTTTTTCAATTTTAACCCCGTGGGATATACATTCTTCCCACACACATTTGGAACTCTCCTGGGGTACCCTCACACTTTTTATTCACTCATTTAGTGGATATTTTCACAAAAAAGTGAAATTTTCAAAAATCCAGAAAATTGGCTGAAAACGACTAAATATCAAGGACTCATTGGGCGAAACGCTCTGGAACTGAAATTGAAACGCTCACTGACATTTCCCCTATCTGAAAGTCTGATAAACGCCAGAAAAATGACTAAGTCCAAAAAAAAATTTTTTTCAACTTTTTTCAATTTTACCCCCGTGGGATATATATTCTTCCCACACACATTTGGAACTCTCCTGGGGTACCCTCACACATATTATTCCCTCATTTAGTGGATATTTTCACAAAAAAGTGAAATTTTCAAAAATCCAGAAAATTGGCTGAAAACGACTAAATATCAAGGACTCATTGGGCGAATCGCTCTGGAACTGAAATTGGAACGCTCACTGACATTTCCCCTATCTGAAAGTCTGATAAACGCTGGAAAAATGACTAAGTCAAAAAAAATATTTTTTTCAACCTTTTTCAATTTTACCCCCGTGGGATATACATTCTACCCACACACATTTGGAACTCTCCTGGGGTACCCTCACACATATTATTCCCTCATTTAGTGGATATTTTCACAAAAAAGTGAAATTTTCAAAAATCCAGAAAATTGGCTGAAAACAACTAAATAAAAAGGACTCATTGGGCGAATCGCTCTGGAACTGAAATCGGAACACTCACTGACATTTCCCCTATCTGACAGTCTGATAAACGCCGGAAAAATGACTAAATCCCCCCCAAAATTTTTTTCAACTTTTTTCAATTTTACCCCCGCGGGATATATATTCTACCCACACACATTTGGAACTCTCATGGGGTACCCTCACACATATTATTCCCTCATTTAGTGAATATTTTCACAAAAAAGTGAAATTTTCAAAAATCCAGAAAATTGGCTGAAAATGACTAAATAACAAGGACTCATTGGACGAATCACTCTGGAACTGAAATCGGAACGCTCACTGACATTTCCCCTATCTGAAAGTCTGATAAACGCCAGAAAAATGACTAAGTCCAAAAAATAATTTTTTTCAACTTTTTTCAATTTTACCCCCGTGGGATATATATTCTTCCTACACACATTTGGAACTCTCCTGGGGTACCCTCACACATATTATTCCCTCATTTAGTGGATATTTTCACAAAAAAGTGAAATTTTCAAAAATCCAGAAAATTGGCTGAAAACAACTAAATAACAAGGACTCATTCTGCGAATCGCTCTGGAACTGAAATCGGAACACTCACTGACATTTCCCCTATCTGAAAGTCTGATAAACGCTGGAAAAATGACTAAATCCCCCCCCAAAATTTTTTCAACTTTTTTCAATTTTACCCCCGCGGGATATATATTCTACCCACACACATTTGGAACTCTCCTGGGGTACCCTCACACATATTATTCCCTCATTTAGTGAATATTTTCACAAAAAAGTGAAATTTTCAAAAATCCAGAAAATTGGCTGAAAATGACTAAATATCAAGGCCTCATTGGGCGAATCGCTCTGGAACTGAAATCGGAACGCTCACTGACATTCGCCCTATCTGAAAGTCTGATAAACGCCGGAAAAATGACTAAGTCCAAAAAAAAATTTTTTCAACTTTTTTCAATTTTACCCCCGTGGGATATATATTCATCCCACACACATTTGGAACTCTCCTGGGGTACCCTCACACATATTATTCCCTCATTTAGTGGATATTTTCACAAAAAAGTGAAATGTTCAAAAATCCAGAAAATTGGCTAAAAACAACTAAATAACAAGGACTCATTGGGCGAATCACTCTGGAACTGAAATCGGAACGCTCACTGACAATTCCCCTATCTGAAAGTCTAATAAACGCCAGAAAAATGACTAAGTCCAAAAAATAATTTTTTTTAACTTTTTTCAATTTTACCCCCGTGGGATATATTTTCTTCCCACACACATATGGAACTCTCCTGGGGTACCCTCACACATATTATTCCCTCATTTAGTGGATATTTTCACAAAAAAGTGAAATTTTAAAAAATCCGGAAAATTGGCTGAAAACTAAATAACAAGGACTCATTGGGCGAATCACTCTGGAACTGAAATCGGAACGCTCACTGACATTTCCCCTATGGGAAAGTCTGATAAATGCCAGAAAAATGACTAAGTCCAAAAAAAAATTTTTTTCAACTTTTTTCAATTTTAACCCCGTGGGATATATATTCTTCCCACACACATTTGGAACTCTCCTGGGGTACCCTCACACTTTTTATTCCCTCATTTAGTGGATATTTTCACAAAAAAGTGAAATTTTCAAAAATCCAGAAAATTGGCTGAAAACGACTAAATATCAAGGACTCATTGGGCGAAACGCTCTGGAACTGAAATCGGAACGCTCACTGACATTTCCCCTATCTGAAAGTCTGATAAACGCCAGAAAAATGACTAAGTCCAAAAAAAAATTTTTTTCAACTTTTTTCAATTTTACCCCCGTGGGATATATATTCTTCCCACACACATTTTGAACTCTCCTGGGGTACCCTCACACATATTATTCCCTCATTTAGTGGATATTTTCACAAAAAAGTGAAATTTTCAAAAATCCAGAAAATTGGCTGAAAACGACTAAATATCAAGGACTCATTGGGCGAATCGCTCTGGAACTGAAATTGGAACGCTCACTGACATTTCCCCTATCTGAAAGTATGATAAACGCTGGAAAAGTGACTAAGTCCAAAAAAAAATTTTTTTCAACCTTTTTCAATTTTACCCCCGTGGGATATATATTCTACCCACACACATTTGGAACTCTCCTGGGGTACCCTCACACATATTATTCCCTCATTTAGTGGATATTTTCACAAAAAAGTGAAATTTTCAAAAATCCAGAAAATTGGCTGAAAACAACTAAATAACAAGGACTCATTGGGCGAATCGCTCTGGAACTGAAATCGGAACACTCACTGACATTTCCCCTATCTGAAAGTCTGATAAACGCCGGAAAAATGACTAAATCCCCCAAACAAATTTTTTAAACTTTTTTCAATTTTACCCCCGTGGGATATATATTCTACCCACACACATTTGGAACTCTCCTGGGGTACCATCATACATATTATTCCCTCATTTAGTGGATATTATCACAAAAAAGTGAAATTTTCAAAAATCCAGAAAATTGGCTGAAAACAACTAAATAACAAGGACTCATTGGGCGAATCGCTCTGGAACTGAAATCGGAACACTCACTGACATTTCCCCTATCTGAAAGTCTGATAAACGCCGGAAAAATGACTAAATCCCCCCAAAAAAATTTTTCAACTTTTTTCAATTTTACCCCCGCGGGATATATATTCTACCCACACACATTTGGAACTCTCCTGGGGTACCCTCACACATATTATTCCCTCATTTAGTGAATATTTTCACAAAAAAGTGAAATTTTCAAAAATCCAGAAAATTGGCTGAAAATGACTAAATATCAAGGCCTCATTGGGCGAATCGCTCTGGAACTGAAATCGGAACGCTCACTGACATTCGCCCTATCTGAAAGTCTGATAAACGGCGGAAAAATGACTAAGTCCAAAAAAAAATTTTTTCAACTTTTTTCAATTTTACCCCCGTGGGATATATATTCATCCCACACACATTTGGAACTCTCCTGGGGTACCCTCACACATATTATTCCCTCATTTAGTGGATATTTTCACAAAAAAGTGAAATGTTCAAAAATCCAGAAAATTGAATGAAAACGACTAAATATCAAGGACTCATTGGGCGAAACGCTCTGGAACTGAAATCGGAACGCTCACTGACATTTCCCCTATCTGAAAGTCTGATAAACGCCAGAAAAATGACTAAGTCCAAAAAAAAATTTTTTTCAACTTTTTTCAATTTTACCCCCGTGGGATATATATTCTACCCACACACATTTGGAACTCTCCTGGGGTACCCTCACACATATTATTCCCTCATTTAGTGGATATTTTCACAAAAAAGTGAAATTTTCAAAAATCCAGAAAATTGGCTGAAAACAACTAAATAACCAGGACTCATTGGGCGAATCGCTCTGGAACTGAAATCGGAACACTCACTGACATTTCCCCTATCTGAAAGTCTGATAAACGCCGGAAAAATGACTAAATCCCCCAAACAAATTTTTTAAACTTTTTTCAATTTTACCCCCGTGGGATATATATTCTACCCACACACATTTGGAACTCTCCTGGGGTACCCTCACACATATTATTCCCTCATTTAGTGGATATTTTCACAAAAAAGTGAAATTTTCAAAAATCCAGAAAATTGGCTGAAAATGACTAAATATCAAAGACTCATTGGGCGAATCGCTCTGGAACTGAAATCGGAACACTCACTGACATTTCCCCTATCTGAAAGTCTGATAAACGCCGGAAAAATGACTAAGTCCAAAAAAATTTTTTTTTCAATTTTACCCCCGTGGGATATATATTCTTCCCACACACATTTGGAACTCTCCTGGGGAACCCTCACACATATTATTCCCTCATTTAGTGGATATTTTCACAAAAAAGTGAAATTTTCAAAAATCCAGAAAATTGGCTGAAAACGACTAAATATCAAGGACTCATTGGGCAAATCGCTCTGGAACTGAAATCGGAACGCTCACTGACATTTCCCCTATCTGAAAGTCTGATAAACGCCAGAAAAATGACTAAGTCCAAAAAATAATTTTTTTCAACTTTTTTCAATTTTACCCCCGTGGGATATATATTCTTCCCACACACATTTGGAACTCTCCTGGGGAACCCTCACACATATTATTCCCTCATTTAGTGGATATTTTCACAAAAAAGTGAAATTTTCAAAAATCCAGAAAATTGGCTGAAAACAACTAAATAACAAGGACTCATTGGGCGAATCACTCTGGAACTGAAATCGGAACGCTCACTGACATTTCCCCTATCTGAAAGTCTGATAAACGCCGGAAAAATGACTAAGTCCAAAAAAAATTTTTTTTAAACTTTTTTCAATTTTACCCCCGTGGCATATATATTCTTCCCACACACATTTGAAACTCTCCTGGGGTACCCTCACACATATTATTCCCTCATTTAGTGGATATTTTCACAAAAAAGTGAAATTTTCAAAAATCCAGAAAATTGGCTGAAAACGACTAAATATCAAAGACTCATTGGGCGAATCGCTCTGGAACTGAAATCGGAACACTCACTGACATTTCCCCTATCTTAAAGTCTGATAAACGCCGGAAAAACGACTAAGTCCAAAAAAAAATTTTTTTCAACTTTTTTCAATTTTACCCCTGTGGGATATATATTCTACCCACACACATTTGGAACTCTCCTTCGGTACCCTCACACATATTATTCCCTCATTTAGTGGATACTTTCACAAAAAAGTGAAATTGTCAAAAATCCAGAAAATTGGCTGAAAACGACTAAATAACAAGGACTCATTGGGCGAATCGCTCTGGAACTGAAATCGGAATGCTCACTGACATTTCCCCTATCTGAAAGTCTGATAAACGTCGGAAAAACGACTAAGTCCAAAAAAAATTTTTTTTCAACTTTTTTCAATTTAACCCCCGTCGGATATATATTCTACCCACACACATTTGGAACTCTCCTGGGGTACCCTCACACATATTATTCCCTCATTTAGTGGATATTTTCACAAAAAAGTGAAATTTTCAAAAATCCAGAAAATTGGCTGAAAACGACTAAATATCAAGGACTCATTGGGCGAATCGCTCTGGAACTGAAATCGGAACGCTCACTGACATTTCCCCTATCTGAAAGTCTGATAAACGCCGGAAAAATGACTAAGTTCAAAAAAAATTTTTTTTAAACTTTTTTCAATTTTACCGCCGTGGCATATATATTCTTCCCACACACATTTGGAACTCTCCTGGGGTACCCTCACACATATTATTCCCTCATTTAGTGGATATTTTCACAAAAAAGTGAAATTTTCAAAAATCCAGAAAATTGGCTGAAAATGACTAAATATCAAAGACTCATTGGGCGAATCGCTCTGGAACTGAAATCGGAACACTCACTGACATTTCCCCTATCTGAAAGTCTGATAAACGCCGGAAAAATGACTAAGTCCAAAAAAATTTTTTTTTCAATTTTACCCCCATGGGATATGTATTCTTCCCACACACATTTGGAACTGTCCTGGGGAACCCTCACACATATTATTCCCTCATTTAGTGGATATTTTCACAAAAAAGTGAAATTTTCAAAAATCCAGAAAATTGGCTGAAAACGACTAAATATCAAGGACTCATTGGGCGAATCGCTCTGGAACTGAAATCGGAACGCTCACTGACATTTCCCCTATCTGAAAGTCTGATAAACGCCAGAAAAATGACTAAGTCCAAAAAATAATTTTTTTCAACTTTTTTCAATTTTACCCCCGTGGGATATATATTCTTCCCACACACATTTGGAACTCTCCTGGGGAACCCTCACACATATTATTCCCTCATTTAGTGGATATTTTCACAAAAAAGAGAAATTTTCAAAAATCCAGAAAATTGGCTGTAAACAACTAAATAACAAGGACTCATTGGGCGAATCACTCTGGAACTGAAATCGGAACGCTCACTGACATTTCCCCTATCTGAAAGTCTGATAAACGCCGGAAAAATGACTAAGTCCAAAAAAAATTTTTTTTAAACTTTTTTCAATTTTACCCCCGTGGCATATATATTCTTCCCACACACATTTGAAACTCTCCTGGGGTACCCTCACACATATTATTCCCTCATTTAGTGGATATTTTCACAAAAAAGTGAAATTTTCAAAAATCCAGAAAATTGGCTGAAAACGACTAAATATCAAAGACTCATTGGGCGAATCGCTCTGGAACTGAAATCGAAACACTCACTGACATTTCCCCTATCTTAAATTCTGATAAACGCCGGAAAAACGACTAAGTCCAAAAAAAAAATGTTTCTACTTTTTTCAATTTTACCCCCGTGCGATATATATTCTACCCACAAACATTTGGAACTCTCCTGGGGTACCCTCACACATATTATTCCCTCATTTAGTGGATATTTTCACAAAAAAGTGAAATTTTCAAAAATCCAGAAAATTGGCTGAAAATGACTAAATATCAAGGACTCATTCGGCGAATCGCTCTGGAACTGAAATCGGAACGCTCACTGACATTTCCCCTATCTGAAAGTCTGATAAACGCCGGAAAAATGACTAAGTTCAAAAAAATTTTTTTTTAAACTTTTTTCAATTTTATCCCCGTGGCATATATATTCTTCCCACACACATTTGAAACTCTCCTGGGGTACCCTCACACATATTATTCCATCATTTAGTGGATATTTTCACAAAAAAGTGAAATTTTCAAAAATCCAGAAAATTGGCTGAAAACGACTAAATATCAAAGACTCATTGGGCGAATCGCTCTGGAACTGAAATCGGAACACTCACTGACATTTCCCCTATCTGAATGTCTGATAAACGCCGGAAAAATGACTAAGTCCAAAAAAAAAAAATTTTCTACTATATTCAATTTTACCCCCGTGGGATATATATTCTTCCCACACACATTTGAAACTCTCCTGGGGTACCCTCATACATATTATTCCCTCATTTAGTGGATATTATCACAAAAAAGTGAAATTTTCAAAAATCCAGAAAATTGGCTGAAAACAACTAAATAACAAGGACTCATTGGGCGAATCGCTCTGGAACTGAAATCGGAACACTCACTGACATTTCCCCTATCTGAAAGTCTGATAAACGCCGGAAAAATGACTAAATCCCCCCAAAAAAAATTTTCAACTTTTTTCAATTTTACCCCCGCGGGATATATATTCTACCCACACACATTTGGAACTCTCCTGGGGTACCCTCACACATATTATTCCCTCATTTAGTGAATATTTTCACAAAAAAGTGAAATTTTCAAAAATCCAGAAAATTGGCTGAAAATGACTAAATATCAAGGCCTCATTGGGCGAATCGCTCTGGAACTGAAATCGGAACGCTCACTGACATTCGCCCTATCTGAAAGTCTGATAAACGCCGGAAAAATGACTGAGTCCAAAAAAAAATTTTTTCAACTTTTTTCAATTTTACCCCCGTGGGATATATATTCATCCCACACACATTTGGAACTCTCCTGGGGTACCCTCACACATATTATTCCCTCATTTAGTGGATATTTTCACAAAAAAGTGAAATGTTCAAAAATCCAGAAAATTGGCTGAAAACGACTAAATATCAAGGACTCATTGGGCGAAACGCTCTGGAACTGAAATCGGAACGCTCACTGACATTTCCCCTATCTGAAAGTCTGATAAACGCCAGAAAAATGACTAAGTCCAAAAAAAAATTTTTTTCAACTTTTTTCAATTTTACCCCCGTGGGATATATATTCTACCCACACACATTTGGAACTCTCCTGGGGTACCCTCACACATATTATTCCCTCATTTAGTGGATATTTTCACAAAAAAGTGAAATTTTCAAAAATCCAGAAAATTGGCTGAAAATGACTAAATATCAAAGACTCATTGGGCGAATCGCTCTGGAACTGAAATCGGAACACTCACTGACATTTCCCCTATCTGAAAGTCTGATAAACGCCGGAAAAATGACTAAGTCCAAATAAATTTTTTTTTCAATTTTACCCCCGTGGGATATATATTCTTCCCACACACATTTGGAAATCTCCTGGGGAACCCTCACACATATTATTCCCTCATTTAGTGGATATTTTCACAAAAAAGTGAAATTTTCAAAAATCCAGAAAATTGGCTGAAAACGACTAAATATCAAGGACTCATTGGGCGAATCGCTCTGGAACTGAAATCGGAACGCTCACTGACATTTCCCCTATCTGAAAGTCTGATAAACGCCAGAAAAATGACTAAGTCCAAAAAATAAATTTTTTCAACTTTTTTCAATTTTACCCCCGTGGGATATATATTCTTCCCACACACATTTGGAACTCTCCTGGGGAACCCTCACACATATTATTCCCTCATTTAGTGGATATTTTCACAAAAAAGTGAAATTTTCAAAAATCCAGAAAATTGGCTGAAAACAACTAAATAACAAGGACTCATTGGGCGAATCACTCTGGAACTGAAATCGGAACACTCACTGACATTTCCCCTATCTGAAAGTCTGATAAACGCCGGAAAAATGACTAAGTCCAAAAAAAATTTTTTTTAAACTTTTTTCAATTTTACCCCCGTGGCATATATATTCTTCCCACACACATTTGAAACTCTCCTGGGGTACCCTCACACATATTATTCCATCATTTGATGGATATTTTCACAAAAAAGTGAAATTTTCAAAAATCCAGAAAATTGGCTGAAAACGACTAAATATCAAAGACTCATTGGGCGAATCGCTCTGGAACTGAAATCGGAACACTCACTGACATTTCCCCTATCTGAATGTCTGATAAACGCCGGAAAAATGACTAAGTCCAAAAAAAAAAAATTTTCTACTATATTCAATTTTACCCCCGTGGGATATATATTCTTCCCACACACATTTGAAACTCTCCTGGGGTACCCTCATACATATTATTCCCTCATTTAGTGGATATTATCACAAAAAAGTGAAATTTTCAAAAATCCAGAAAATTGGCTGAAAACAACTAAATAACAAGGACTCATTGGGCGAATCGCTCTGGAACTGAAATCGGAACACTCACTGACATTTCCCCTATCTGAAAGTCTGATAAACGCCGGAAAAATGACTAAATCCCCCCAAAAAAAATTTTCAACTTTTTTCAATTTTACCCCCGCGGGATATATATTCTACCCACACACATTTGGAACTCTCCTGGGGTACCCTCACACATATTATTCCCTCATTTAGTGAATATTTTCACAAAAAAGTGAAATTTTCAAAAATCCAGAAAATTGGCTGAAAATGACTAAATATCAAGGCCTCATTGGGCGAATCGCTCTGGAACTGAAATCGGAACGCTCACTGACATTCGCCCTATCTGAAAGTCTGATAAACGCCGGAAAAATGACTGAGTCCAAAAAAAAATTTTTTCAACTTTTTTCAATTTTACCCCCGTGGGATATATATTCATCCCACACACATTTGGAACTCTCCTGGGGTACCCTCACACATATTATTCCCTCATTTAGTGGATATTTTCACAAAAAAGTGAAATGTTCAAAAATCCAGAAAATTGGCTGAAAACGACTAAATATCAAGGACTCATTGGGCGAAACGCTCTGGAACTGAAATCGGAACGCTCACTGACATTTCCCCTATCTGAAAGTCTGATAAACGCCAGAAAAATGACTAAGTCCAAAAAAAAATTTTTTTCAACTTTTTTCAATTTTACCCCCGTGGGATATATATTCTACCCACACACATTTGGAACTCTCCTGGGGTACCCTCACACATATTATTCCCTCATTTAGTGGATATTTTCACAAAAAAGTGAAATTTTCAAAAATCCAGAAAATTGGCTGAAAACAACTAAATAACAAGGACTCATTGGGCGAATCGCTCTGGAACTGAAATCGGAACACTCACTGACATTTCCCCTATCTGAAAGTCTGATAAACGCCGGAAAAATGACTACATCCCCCAAACAAATTTTTTAAACTTTTTTCAATTTTACCCCCGTGGGATATATAATCTACCCACACACATTTGGAACTCTCCTGGGGTACCCTCACACATATTATTCCCTCATTTAGTGGATATTTTCACAAAAAAGTGAAATTTTCAAAAATCCAGAAAATTGGCTGAAAATGACTAAATATCAAAGACTCATTGGGCGAATCGCTCTGGAACTGAAATCGGAACACTCACTGACATTTCCCCTATCTGAAAGTCTGATAAACGCCGGAAAAATGACTAAGTCCAAATAAATTTTTTTTTCAATTTTACCCCCGTGGGATATATATTCTTCCCACACACATTTGGAAATCTCCTGGGGAACCCTCACACATATTATTCCCTCATTTAGTGGATATTTTCACAAAAAAGTGAAATTTTAAAAAATCCAGAAAATTGGCTGAAAACGACTAAATATCAAGGACTCATTGGGCGAATCGCTCTGGAACTGAAATCGGAACGCTCACTGACATTTCCCCTATCTGAAAGTCTGATAAACGCCAGAAAAATGACTAAGTCCAAAAAATAATTTTTTTCAACTTTTTTCAATTTTACCCCCGTGGGATATATATTCTTCCCACACACATTTGGAACTCTCCTGGGGAACCCTCACACATATTATTCCCTCATTTAGTGGATATTTTCACAAAAAAGTGAAATTTTCAAAAATCCAGAAAATTGGCTGAAAACAACTAAATAACAAGGACTCATTGGGCGAATCACTCTGGAACTGAAATCGGAACACTCACTGACATTTCCCCTATCTGAAAGTCTGATAAACGCCGGAAAAATGACTAAGTCCAAAAAAAATTTTTTTTAAACTTTTTTCAATTTTACCCCCGTGGCATATATATTCTTCCCACACACATTTTAAACTCTCCTGGGGTACCCTCACACATATTATTCCCTCATTTAGTGGATATTTTCACAAAAAAGTGAAATTTTCAAAAATCCAGAAAATTGGCTGAAAACGACTAAATATCAAAGACTCATTGGGCGAATCGCTCTGGAACTGAAATCGGAACACTCACTGACATTTCCCCTATCTTAAAGTCTGATAAACGCCGGAAAAACGTCTAAGTCCAAAAAAAAATTTTTTCCAACTTTTTTCAATTTTACCCCTGTGGGATATATATTCTACCCACACACATTTGGAACTCTCCTTCGGTACCCTCACACATATTATTCCCTCATTTAGTGGATACTTTCACAAAAAAGTGAAATTTTCAAAAATCCAGAAAATTGGCTGAAAACGACTAAATAACAAGGACTCATTGGGCGAATCGCTCTGGAACTGAAATCGGAATGCTCACTGACATTTCCCCTATCTGAAAGTCTGATAAACGTCGGAAAAACGACTAAGTCCAAAAAAAATTTTTTTCAACTTTTTTCAATTTAACCCCCGTCGGATATATATTCTACCCACACACATTTGGAACTCTCCTGGGGTACCCTCACACATATTATTCCCTCATTTAGTGGATATTTTCACAAAAAAGTGAAATTTTCAAAAATCCAGAAAATTGGCTGAAAACGACTAAATATCAAGGACTCATTGGGCGAATCGCTCTGGAACTGAAATCGGAACGCTCACTGACATTTCCCCTATCTGAAAGTCTGATAAACGCCGGAAAAATGACTAAGTTCAAAAAAAATTTTTTTTAAACTTTTTTCAATTTTACCGCCGTGGCATATATATTCTTCCCACACACATTTGAAACTCTCCTGGGGTACCCTCACACATATTATTCCCTCATTTAGAGGATATTTTCACAAAAAAGTGAAATTTTCAAAAATCCAGAAAATTGGCTGAAAATGACTAAATATCAAAGACTCATTGGGCGAATCGCTCTGGAACTGAAATCGGAACACTCACTGACATTTCCCCTATCTGAAAGTCTGATAAACGCCGGAAAAATGACTAAGTCCAAAAAAATCTTTTTTTTCAATTTTACCCCCGTGGGATATATATTCTTCCCACACACATTTGGAACTCTCCTGGGGAACCCTCACACATATTATTCCCTCATTTAGTGGATATTTTCACAAAAAAGTGAAATTTTCAAAAATCCAGAAAATTGGCTGAAAACGACTAAATATCAAAGACTCATTGGGCGAATCGCTCTGGAACTGAAATCGGAACGCTCACTGACATTTCCCCTATCTGAAAGTCTGATAAACGCCAGAAAAATGACTAAGTCCAAAAAATAATTTTTTTCAACTTTTTTCAATTTTACCCCCGTGGGATATATATTCTTCCCACACACATTTGGAACTCTCCTGGGGAACCCTCACACATATTTTTCCCTCATTTAGTGGATATTTTCACAAAAAAGTGAAATTTTCAAAAATCCAGAAAATTGGCTGAAAACAACTAAATAACAAGGACTCATTGGGCGAATCACTCTGGAACTGAAATCGGAACGCTCACTGACATTTCCCCTATCTGAAAGTCTGATAAACGCCGGAAAAATGACTAAGTCCAAAAAAAATTTTTTTTAAACTTTTTTCAATTTTACCCCCGTGGCATATATATTCTTCCCACACACATTTGAAACTCTCCTGGGGTACCCTCACACATATTATTCCCTCATTTAGTGGATATTTTCACAAAAAAGTGAAATTTTCAAAAATCCAGAAAATTGGCTGAAAACGACTAAATATCAAAGACTCATTGGGCGAATCGCTCTGGAACTGAAATCGGAACACTCACTGACATTTCCCCTATCTTAAAGTCTGATAAACGCCGGAAAAACGACTAAGTCCAAAAAAAAATTTTTTTCAACTTTTTACAATTTTACCCCTGTGGGATATATATTCTACCCACACACATTTGGAACTCTCCTTCGGTACCCTCACACATATTATTCCCTCATTTAGTGGATACTTTCACAAAAAAGTGAAATTTTCAAAAATCCAGAAAATTGGCTGAAAACGACTAAATAACAAGGACTCATTGGGCGAATCGCTCTGGAACTGAAATCGGAATGCTCACTGACATTTCCCCTATCTGAAAGTCTGATAAACGTCGGAAAAACGACTAAGTCCAAAAAAAATTTTTTTTCAACTTTTTTCAATTTAACCCCCGTCGGATATATATTCTACCCACACACATTTGGAACTCTCCTGGGGTACCCTCACACATATTATTCCCTCATTTAGTGGATATTTTCACAAAAAAGTGAAATTTTCAAAAATCCAGAAAATTGGCTGAAAACGACTAAATATCAAGGACTCATTGGGCGAATCGCTCTGGAACTGAAATCGGAACGCTCACTGACATTTCCCCTATCTGAAAGTCTGATAAACGCCGGAAAAATGACTAAGTTCAAAAAAAATATTTTTTAAACTTTTTTCAATTTTACCGCCGTGGCATATATATTCTTCCCACACACATTTGAAACTCTCCTGGGGTACCCTCACACATATTATTCCCTCATTTAGAGGATATTTTCACAAAAAAGTGAAATTTTCAAAAATCGAGAAAATTGGCTGAAAATGACTAAATATCAAAGACTCATTGGGCGAATCGCTCTGGAACTGAAATCGGAACACTCACTGACATTTCCCCTATCTGAAAGTCTGATAAACGCCGGAAAAATGACTAAGTCCAAAAAAATCTTTTTTTTCAATTTTACCCCCGTGGGATATATATTCTTCCCACACACATTTGGAACTCTCCTGGGGAACCCTCACACATATTATTCCCTCATTTAGTGGATATTTTCACAAAAAAGTGAAATTTTCAAAAATCCAGAAAATTGGCTGAAAACGACTAAATATCAAAGACTCATTGGGCGAATCGCTCTGGAACTGAAATCGGAACGCTCACTGACATTTCCCCTATCTGAAAGTCTGATAAACGCCAGAAAAATGACTAAGTCCAAAAAATAATTTTTTTCAACTTTTTTCAATTTTACCCCCGTGGGATATATATTCTTCCCACACACATTTGGAACTCTCCTGGGGAACCCTCACACATATTTTTCCCTCATTTAGTGGATATTTTCACAAAAAAGTGAAATTTTCAAAAATCCAGAAAATTGGCTGAAAACAACTAAATAACAAGGACTCATTGGGCGAATCACTCTGGAACTGAAATCGGAACGCTCACTGACATTTCCCCTATCTGAAAGTCTGATAAACGCCGGAAAAATGACTAAGTCCAAAAAAAATTTTTTTTAAACTTTTTTCAATTTTACCCCCGTGGCATATATATTCTTCCCACACACATTTGAAACTCTCCTGGGGTACCCTCACACATATTATTCCCTCATTTAGTGGATATTTTCACAAAAAAGTGAAATTTTCAAAAATCCAGAAAATTGGCTGAAAACGACTAAATATCAAAGACTCATTGGGCGAATCGCTCTGGAACTGAAATCGGAACACTCACTGACATTTCCCCTATCTTAAAGTCTGATAAACGCCGGAAAAACGACTAAGTCCAAAAAAAAAATGTTTCTACTTTTTTCAATTTTACCCCCGTGCGATATATATTCTACCCACAAACATTTGGAACTCTCCTGGGGTACCCTCACACATATTATTCCCTCATTTAGTGGATATTTTCACAAAAAAGTGAAATTTTCAAAAATCCAGAAAATTGGCTGAAAACGACTAAATAACAAGGACTCATTGGCTGAATCACTCTGGAACTGAAATCGGAATGCTCACTGACATTTCCCCTATCTGAAAGTCTGATAAACGTCGGAAAAACGACTAAGTCCAAAAAAAATTTTTTTTCAACTTTTTTCAATTTAACCCCCGTCGGATATATATTCTACCCACACACATTTGGAACTCTCCTGGGGTACCCTCACACATATTATTCCCTCATTTAGTGGATATTTTCACAAAAAAGTGAAATTTTCAAAAATCCAGAAAATTGGCTGAAAACGACTAAATATCAAAGACTCATTGGGCGAATCGCTCTGGAACTGAAATCGGAACACTCACTGACATTTCCCCTATCTGAAAGTCTGATAAACGCCAGAAAAATGACTAAGTCCAAAAAAATTTTTTTTTCAATTTTACCCCCATGGGATATATATTCTTCCCACACACATTTGGAACTGTCCTGGGGAACCCTCACACATATTATTCCCTCATTTAGTGGATATTTTCACAAAAAAGTGAAATTTTCAAAAATCCAGAAAATTGGCTGAAAACGACTAAATATCAAGGACTCATTGGGCGAATCGCTCTGGAACTGAAATCGGAACGCTCACTGACATTTCCCCTATCTGAAAGTCTGATAAACGCCGGAAAAATGACTAAGTCCAAAAAAAAAAAAATTTTCTACTATATTCAATTTTACCCCCGTGGGATATATATTCTTCCCACACACATTTGAAACTCTCCTGGGGTACCCTCATACATATTATTCCCTCATTTAGTGGATATTTTCACAAAAAAGTGAAATTTTCAAAAATCCAGAAAATTGGCTGAAAACGACTAAATATCAAAGACTCATTGGGCGTATCACTCTGGAATTAAAATCGGAAAGCTCACTGACATTTCCCCTATCTGAAAGTCTGATAAACGCCGGAAAAATGACTAAGTTCAAAAAAATTTTTTTTCAATTTTACCCCCGTGGGATATATATTCTACCCACACACATTTGGAACTCTCCTGGGGTACCCTCACACATATTATTCCCTCATTTAGTGGATATTTTCAGAAAAAAGTGAAATTTTCAAAAATCCAGAAAATTGGCTGAAAACCACTAAATATCAAGGACTCATTCGGCGAATCGCTCTGGAACTGAAATCGGAATGCTCACTGACATTTCCCCTATCTGAAAGTCTGATAAACGCCGAAAAAATGACTAAGTCCAAAAAAAAAAATTTTTCTACTTTATTCAATTTTACCCCCGTGGGATATATATTCTTCCCACACACATTTGAAACTCTCCTGGGGTACCCTCATACATATTATTCCCTCATTTAGTGGATATTTTCACAAAAAAGTGAAATTTTCAAAAATCCAGAAAATTGGCTGAAAACAACTAAATAACAAGGACTCATTGGGCGAATCACTCTGGAACTGAAATCGGAACGCTCACTGACATTTCACCTATCTGAAAGTCTGATAAACGCCGGAAAAATGACTAAGTCCAAAAAAAAATTTTTTTCAACTTTTTTCAATTTTACCCCCGTGGGATATATATTCTACCCACAAACAATTGGAACTCTCCTTCGGTACTCTCACACATATTATTCCCTCATTTAGTGGATATTTTCACAAAAAAGTGAAATTTTCAAAAATCCAGAAAATTGGCTGAAAACGACTAAATAACAAGGACTCATTGGGCGAATCGCTCTGGAACTGAAATTGGAATGCTCACTGACATTTCCCCTATCTGAAAGTCTGATAAACGTCGGAAAAACGACTAAGTCCAAAAAAAATTTTTTTTCAACTTTTTTCAATTTAACCCCCGTCGGATATATATTCTACCCACACACATTTGGAACTCTCCTGGGGTACCCTCACACATATTATTCCCTCATTTAGTGGATATTTTCACAAAAAAGTGAAATTTTCAAAAATCCAGAAAATTGGCTGAAAACGACTAAATATCAAGGACTCATTTGGCGAATCGCTCTGGAACTGAAATCGGAACGCTCACTGACATTTCCCCTATCTGAAAGTCTGATAAACGCCGGAAAAATGACTAAGTCCAAAAAAAATTTTTTTTAAACTTTTTTCAATTTTACCCCCGTGGCATATATATTCTTCACACACACATTTGAAACTCTCCTGGGGTACCCTCACACATATTATTCCCTCATTTAGTGGATATTTTCACAAAAAAGTGAAATTTTCAAAAATCCAGAAAATTGCCTGAAAACAACTAAATAACAATGACTCATTGGGCGAATCACTCTGGAACTGAAATCGGAACGCTCACTGACATTTCCCCTATCTGAAAGTCTGATAAACGCCGGAAAAATTACTAAGTCCAAAAAAAATTTTTTTTCAATTTTACCCCCGTGGGATATACATTCTTCCCACACACATTTGGAACTCTCCTGGGGAACCCTCACACATATTATTCCCTCATTTAGTGGATATTTTCACAAAAAAGTGAAATTTTCAAAAATCCAGAAAATTGGCTGAAAACAACTAAATAACAAGGACTCATTGGGCGAATCACTCTGGAACTGAAATCGGAATGCTCACTGACATTTCCCCTATCTGAAAGTCTGATAAACGCCGGAAAAATTACTAAGTCCAAAAAAATTTTTTTTTCAACTTTCTTCAATTTTACCCCCGTGGGATATATATTCTTCCCACACACATTTGGAACTCTCCTGGGGAACCCTCACACATATTATTCCCTCATTTAGTGGATATTTTCACAAAAAAGTGAAATTTTCAAAAATCCAGAAAATTGGCTGAAAACGACTAAATATCAAGGACTCATTGGGCGAATCGCTCTGGTACTGAAATCGGAACGCTCACTGACATTTCCCCTATCTGAAAGTCTGATAAACGCCAGAAAAATGACTAAGTCAAAAAAATAATTTTTTTCAACTTTTTTCAATTTTACCCCCGTGGGATATATATTCTTCCCACACACATTTGGAACTCTCCTGGGGAACCCTCACACATATTATTCCCTCATTTAGTGGATATTTTCACAAAAAAGTGAAATTTTCAAAAATCCAGAAAATTGGCTGAAAACAACTAAACAACAAGGACTCATTGGGCGAATCACTCTGGAACTGAGATCGGAACGCTCACTGACATTTCCCCTATCTGAAAGTCTGATAAGCGCCGGAAAAATGACTAAGTCCAAAAAAAAATGTTTCTACTTTTTTCAATTTTACCCCCGTGGGATATATATTCTTCCCACACACATTTGAAACTCTCCTGGGGTACCCTCATACATATTATTCCCTCATTTAGTGGATATTTTCACAAAAAAGTGAAATTTTCAAAAATCCAGAAAATTGGCTGAAAACAACTAAACAACAAGGACTCATTGGGCGAATCACTCTGGAACTGAGATCGGAACGCTCACTGACATTTCCCCTATCTGAAAGTCTGATAAGCGCCGGAAAAATGACTAAGTCCAAAAAAAAATGTTTCTACTTTTTTCAATTTTACCCCCGTGGGATATATATTCTTCCCACACACATTTGAAACTCTCCTGGGGTACCCTCATACATATTATTCCCTCATTTAGTGGATATTTTCACAAAAAAGTGAAATTTTCAAAAATCCAGAAAATTGGCTGAAAACGACTAAATAACAAGGACTCATTGGGCGAATCGCTCTGGAACTGAAATTGGAATGCTCACTGACATTTCCCCTATCTGAAAGTCTGATAAACGTCGGAAAAACGACTAAGTCCAAAAAAAATTTTTTTTCAACTTTTTTCAATTTAACCCCCGTCGGATATATATTCTACCCACACACATTTGGAACTCTCCTGGGGTACCCTCACACATATTATTCCCTCATTTAGTGGATATTTTCACAAAAAAGTGAAATTTTCAAAAATCCAGAAAATTGGCTGAAAACGACTAAATATCAAGGACTCATTTGGCGAATCGCTCTGGAACTGAAATCGGAACGCTCACTGACATTTCCCCTATCTGAAAGTCTGATAAACGGCGGAAAAATGACTAAGTCCAAAAAAAATTTTTTTTAAACTTTTTTCAATTTTACCCCCGTGGCATATATATTCTTCACACACACATTTGAAACTCTCCTGGGGTACCCTCACACATATTATTCCCTCATTTAGTGGATATTTTCACAAAAAAGTGAAATTTTCAAAAATCCAGAAAATTGCCTGAAAACAACTAAATAACAATGACTCATTGGGCGAATCACTCTGGAACTGAAATCGGAACGCTCACTGACATTTCCCCTATCTGAAAGTCTGATAAACGCCGGAAAAATTACTAAGTCCAAAAAAAATTTTTTTTCAATTTTACCCCCGTGGGATATACATTCTTCCCACACACATTTGGAACTCTCCTGGGGAACCCTCACACATATTATTCCCTCATTTAGTGGATATTTTCACAAAAAAGTGAAATTTTCAAAAATCCAGAAAATTGGCTGAAAACAACTAAATAACAAGGACTCATTGGGCGAATCACTCTGGAACTGAAATCGGAATGCTCACTGACATTTCCCCTATCTGAAAGTCTGATAAACGCCGGAAAAATTACTAAGTCCAAAAAAATTTTTTTTTCAACTTTCTTCAATTTTACCCCCGTGGGATATATATTCTTCCCACACACATTTGGAACTCTCCTGGGGAACCCTCACACATATTATTCCCTCATTTAGTGGATATTTTCACAAAAAAGTGAAATTTTCAAAAATCCAGAAAATTGGCTGAAAACGACTAAATATCAAGGACTCATTGGGCGAATCGCTCTGGTACTGAAATCGGAACGCTCACTGACATTTCCCCTATCTGAAAGTCTGATAAACGCCAGAAAAATGACTAAGTCAAAAAAATAATTTTTTTCAACTTTTTTCAATTTTACCCCCGTGGGATATATATTCTTCCCACACACATTTGGAACTCTCCTGGGGAACCCTCACACATATTATTCCCTCATTTAGTGGATATTTTCACAAAAAAGTGAAATTTTCAAAAATCCAGAAAATTGGCTGAAAACAACTAAACAACAAGGACTCATTGGGCGAATCACTCTGGAACTGAGATCGGAACGCTCACTGACATTTCCCCTATCTGAAAGTCTGATAAGCGCCGGAAAAATGACTAAGTCCAAAAAAAAATGTTTCTACTTTTTTCAATTTTACCCCCGTGGGATATATATTCTTCCCACACACATTTGAAACTCTCCTGGGGTACCCTCATACATATTATTCCCTCATTTAGTGGATATTTTCACAAAAAAGTGAAATTTTCAAAAATCCAGAAAATTGGCTGAAAACAACTAAATAACAAGGACTCATTGGGCGAATCACTCTGGAACTGAAATCGGAACGCTCACTGACATTTCACCTATCTGAAAGTCTGATAAACGCCGGAAAAATGACTAAGTCCAAAAAAAAATTTTTTTCAACTTTTTTCAATTTTACCCCCGTGGGATATATATTCTACCCACAAACATTTGGAACTCTCCTTCGGTACTCTCACACATATTATTCCCTCATTTAGTGGATATTTTCACAAAAAAGTGAAATTTTCAAAAATCCAGAAAATTGTCTGAAAACTACTAAATAACAAGGACTCATTGGGCGAATCGCTCTGGAACTGAAATCGGAATGCTCACTGACATTTCCCCTATCTGAAAGTCTGATAAACGCCGAAAAAATGACTAAGTCCAAAAAAAAAAATTTTTCTACTTTATTCAATTTTACCCCCGTGGGATATATATTCTACCCACAAACATTTGGAACTCTCCTGGGGTACCCTCACACATTTTATTCCCTCATTTAGTGGATATTTTCACAAAAAAGTTAAATTTTCAAAAATCCAGAAAATTGGCTGAAAACGACTAAATATCAAGGACTCATTGGGCGAATCGCTCTGGAACTGAAATCGGAACACTCACTGACATTTCCCCTATCTGAAAGTCTGATAAACGCCGGAAAAATGATTAAGTCCCAAAAAAATTTTTTTTCAACTTTCTTCAATTTTACCCCCGTGGGATATATTTTCTTCCCACACACATTTGGAACTCTCCTGGGGTACCCTCACACATATTATTCCCTCATTTAGTGGATATTTTCACAAAAAATTAAATTTTCAAAAATCCAGAAAATTGGCTGAAAACGACTAAATATCATGGACTCATTGGGCGAATCGCTCTGGAACTGAAATCGGAACGCTCATTGACATTTCCCCTATCTGAAAGTCTGATAAACGCCAGAAAAATGACTAAGTCCAAAAAAAAATTTTTTTCAATTTTACCCCCGTGGGATATATATTCTACCCACACACATTTGGAACTCTCCTTCGGTACCCTCACACATATTATTCCCTCATTTAGTGGATATTTTCACAAAAAAGTGAAATTTTCAAAAATCCAGAAAATTGCCTGAAAACGACTAAATAACAAGGACTCATTGGGTGAATCGCTCTGGAACTGAAATCGGAACGCTCACTGCCATTTCCCCTATCTAAAAGACTGATAAACGCCGGAAAAATGACTAAGTCCAAAAACAAAATTTTTTCAACTTTTTTCAATTTTACCCCCGTGGGATATATATTCTTCCCACACACATTTGGAACTCTCCTGGGGTACCCTCACACATATTATTCCCTCACTTAGTGGATATTTTCACAAAAAAGTGAAATTTTCAAAAATCCAGAAAATTGGCTGAAAACAACTAAATAGCAAGGACTCATTGGGCAAATCACTCTGGAACTGAAATCGGAACGCTCACTGACATTTCCCCTATCTGAAAGTCTGATAAACGCCGGAAAAATGACTAAGTCCCAAAAAAAATTTTTTTCAATTTTACCCCCGTGGGATATATATTCTACCCACACACATTTGGAACTCTCCTTCGGTGCTCTCACACATATTATTCCCTCATTTAGTGGATATTTTCACAAAAAAGTGAAATTTTCAAAAATCCAGAAAATTGGCTGAAAATGACTAAATAACAAGGACTCATTGGGCGAATCGCTCTGGAACTGAAATCGGAATGCTCACTGACATTTCCCCTATCTGAAAGTCTGATAAACGTCGGAAAAACGACTAAGTCCAAAAAAAATTTTTTTTCAACTTTTTTCAATTTTACCCCAGTGGGATATATATTCTTCCCACACACATTTGGAACTCTCCTGGGGTACCCTCACACATATTATTCCCTCATTTAGTGGATATTTTCACAAAAAAGTGAAATTTTCAAAAATCCAGAAAATTGGCTGAAAACGACTAAATATCAAGGACTCATTGGGCGAATCGCTCTGGAACTGAAATCGGAACACTCACTGACATTTCCCCTATCTGAAAGTCTGATAAACGCCGGAAAAATGACTAAGTCCAAAAAAAATTTTTTTTCAACTTTCTTCAATTTTACCCCCGTGGGATATATATTCTTCCCACACACATTTGGAACTCTCCTGGGGTACCCTCACACATATTATTCCCTCATTTAGTGGATATTTTCACAAAAAAGTTAAATTTTCAAAAATCCAGAAAATTGGCTGAAAACGACTAAATATCAAGGACTCATTGGGCGAATCGCTCTGGAACTGAAATCGGAATGCTCACTGACATTTCCCCTATCTGAAAGTCTGATAAACGCTGAAAAAATGACTAAGTCCAAAAAAAAAAATGTTTCTACTTTATTCAATTTTACCCCCGTGGGATATATATTCTTCCCAAACACATTTGAAACTCTCCTGGGGTACCCTCACACATATTATTCCCTCATTTAGTGGATATTTTCACAAAAAAGTGAAATTTTCAAAAATCCAGAAAATTGGCTGAAAACGACTAAATATCAAAGACTCATTGGGCGTATCGCTCTGGAACTGAAATTGGAACACTCACTGACATTTGCCATATCTGAAAGTCTGATAAACGCCGGAAAAATGAGTAAGTCCAAAAAAAAAATGTTTTCAACTTTTTTCTCTTTTAACCCCGTGGGATATATATTCTACCCACACACATTTGGAACTCTCCTGGGGTACCCTCACACATATTATTCCCTCATTTAGTGGATATTTTCACAAAAAAGAGAAATTTTCAAAAATCCAGAAAATTGGCTGAAAAACGACTAAATATCAAGGACTCATTGGGCGAATCGCTCTGGAACTGAAATCGGAACGCTCACTGACATTTCCCCTATCTGAAAGTCTGATAAACGCCGGAAAAATTACTAAGTCCAAAAAAATTTTTTTTTAAACTTTTTTCAATTTTACCCCCGTGGCATATATATTCTTCCCACACACATTTGAAACTCTCCTGGGGTACCCTCACACATATTATTCCCTCATTTAGTGGATATTTTCACAAAAAAGTGAAATTTTCAAAAATCCAGAAAATTGGCTGAAAACGACTAAATATCAAAGACTCATTGGGCGAATCGCTCTGGAACTGAAATCGGAACAATCACTGACATTTCCCCTATCTTAAAGTCTGATAAACGCCGGAAAAATGACTAAGTCCAAAAAAAAATGTTTCTACTTTTTTCAATTTTACCCCCGTGGGATATATATTCTACCCACACACATTTCGAACTCTCCTGGGGTACCCTCACACATATTATTCCCTCATTTAGTGGATATTTTCACAAAAAAGTGAAGTTTTCAAAAATCCAGAAAATTGGTGAAAACAACTAAATAACAATGACTCATTGGGCGAATCACTCTGGAACTGAAATCGGAACGCTCACTGACATTTCCCCTATCTGAAAGTCTGATAAACGCCGGAAAAATGACTAAGTCCAAAAAAATTTTTTTTTCAATTTTACCCCCGTGGGATATATATTCTTCCCACACACATTTGGATCTCTCCTGGGGAACCCTCACACATATTATTCCCTCATTTAGTGGATATTTTCACAAAAAAGTGAAATTTTCAAAAATCCAGAAAATTGGCTGAAAACGACTAAATATCAAGGACTCATTGGGCGAATCGCTCTGGAACTGAAATCGGAACGCTCACTGACATTTCCCGTATCTGAAAGTCTGATAAACGCCAGAAAAATGACTAAGTCCAAAAAATATTTTTTTTCAACTTTTTTCAATTTTACCCCCGTGGGATATATATTCTTCCCACACACATTTGGAACTCTCCTGGGGAACCCTCACACATATTATTCCCTCATTTAGTGGATATTTTCACAAAAAAGTGAAATTTTCAAAAATCCAGAAAATTGGCTGAAAACAACTAAATAACAAGGACTCATTGGGCGAATCACTCTGGAACTGAGATCGGAATGCTCACTGACATTTCCCCTATCTGAAAGTCTGATAAACGCCGGAAAAATGACTAAGTCCAAAAAAAATTTTTTTTAAACTTTTTTCAATTTTACCCCCATGGCATATATATTCTTCCCACACACATTTGAAACTCTCCTGGGGTACCCTCACACATATTATTCCCTCATTTAGTGGATATTTTCACAAAAAAGTGAAATTTTCAAAAATCCAGAAAATTGGCTGAAAACGACTAAATATCAAAGACTCATTGGGCGAATCACTCTGGAACTGAAATCGGAACACTCACTGACATTTCCCCTATCTTAAAGTCTGATAAACGCCGGAAAAATGACTAAGTCCAAAAAAAAAAAAATTTTCTACTATATTCAATTTTACCCCCGTGGGATATATATTCTTCCCACACACATTTGAAACTCTCCTGGGGTAACCTCATACATATTATTCCCTCATTTAGTGGATATTTTCACAAAAAAGTGAAATTTTCAAAAATCCAGAAAATTGGCTGAAAACGACTAAATATCAAAGACTCATTGGGCGAATCACTCTGGAATTGAAATCGGAAAGCTCACTGACATTTCCCCTATCTGAAAGTCTGATAAACGCCGGAAAAATGACTAAGTTCAAAAAAATTTTTTTTCAATTTTACCCCCGTGGGATATATATTCTACCCACACACATTTGGAACTCTCCTGGGGTACCCTCACACATATTATTCCCTCATTTAGTGGATATTTTCAGAAAAAAGTGAAATTTTCAAAAATCCAGAAAATTGGCTGAAAACCACTAAATATCAAGGACTCATTCGGCGAATCGCTCTGGAACTGAAATCGGAATGCTCACTGACATTTCCCCTATCTGAAAGTCTGATAAACGCCGAAAAAATGACTAAGTCCAAAAAAAAAAATTTTTCTACTTTATTCAATTTTACCCCCGTGGGATATATATTCTACCCACAAACATTTGGAACTCTCCTTCGGTACTCTCACACATATTATTCCCTCATTTAGTGGATATTTTCACAAAAAAAGTGAAATTTTCAAAAATCCAGAAAATTGTCTGAAAACTACTAAATAACAAGGACTCATTGGGCGAATCGCTCTGGAACTGAAATCGGAATGCTCACTGACATTTCCCCTATCTGAAAGTCTGATAAACGCCGAAAAAATGACTAAGTCCAAAAAAAAATTTTTCTACTTTATTCAATTTTACCCCCGTGGGATATATATTCTACCCACAAACATTTGGAACTCTCCTGGGGTACCCTCACACATTTTATTCCCTCATTTAGTGGATATTTTCACAAAAAAGTTAAATTTTCAAAAATCCAGAAAATTGGCTGAAAACGACTAAATATCAAGGACTCATTGGGCGAATCGCTCTGGAACTGAAATCGGAACACTCACTGACATTTCCCCTATCTGAAAGTCTGATAAACGCCGGAAAAATGATTAAGTCCCAAAAAAATTTTTTTTCAACTTTCTTCAATTTTACCCCCGTGGGATATATTTTCTTCCCACACACATTTGGAACTCTCCTGGGGTACCCTCACACATATTATTCCCTCATTTAGTGGATATTTTCACAAAAAATTAAATTTTCAAAAATCCAGAAAATTGGCTGAAAACGACTAAATATCATGGACTCATTGGGCGAATCGCTCTGGAACTGAAATCGGAACGCTCATTGACATTTCCCCTATCTGAAAGTCTGATAAACGCCAGAAAAATGACTAAGTCCAAAAAAAAATTTTTTTCAATTTTACCCCCGTGGGATATATATTCTACCCACACACATTTGGAACTCTCCTTCGGTACCCTCACACATATTATTCCCTCATTTAGTGGATATTTTCACAAAAAAGTGAAATTTTCAAAAATCCAGAAAATTGCCTGAAAACGACTAAATAACAAGGACTCATTGGGTGAATCGCTCTGGAACTGAAATCGGAACGCTCACTGCCATTTCCCCTATCTAAAAGACTGATAAACGCCGGAAAAATGACTAAGTCCAAAAACAAAATTTTTTCAACTTTTTTCAATTTTACCCCCGTGGGATATATATTCTTCCCACACACATTTGGAACTCTCCTGGGGTACCCTCACACATATTATTCCCTCACTTAGTGGATATTTTCACAAAAAAGTGAAATTTTCAAAAATCCAGAAAATTGGCTGAAAACAACTAAATAACAAGGACTCATTGGGCAAATCACTCTGGAACTGAAATCGGAACGCTCACTGACATTTCCCCTATCTGAAAGTCTGATAAACGCCGGAAAAATGACTAAGTCCCAAAAAAATTTTTTTTCAATTTTACCCCCGTGGGATATATATTCTACCCACACACATTTGGAACTCTCCTTCGGTACTCTCACACATATTATTCCCTCATTTAGTGGATATTTTCACAAAAAAGTGAAATTTTCAAAAATCCAGAAAATTGGCTGAAAATGACTAAATAACAAGGACTCATTGGGCGAATCGCTCTGGAACTGAAATCGGAATGCTCACTGACATTTCCCCTATCTGAAAGTCTGATAAACGTCGGAAAAACGACTAAGTCCAAAAAAAATTTTTTTTCAACTTTTTTCAATTTTACCCCAGTGGGATATATATTCTTCCCACACACATTTGGAACTCTCCTGGGGTACCCTCACACATATTATTCCCTCATTTAGTGGATATTTTCACAAAAAAGTTAAATTTTCAAAAATCCAGAAAATTGGCTGAAAACGACTAAATATCAAGGACTCATTGGGCGAATCGCTCTGGAACTGAAATCGGAACACTCACTGACATTTCCCCTATCTGAAAGTCTGATAAACGCCGGAAAAATGACTAAGTCCAAAAAAAATTTTTTTTCAACTTTCTTCAATTTTACCCCCGTGGGATATATATTCTTCCCACACACATTTGGAACTCTCCTGGGGTACCCTCACACATATTATTCCCTCATTTAGTGGATATTTTCACAAAAAAGTTAAATTTTCAAAAATCCAGAAAATTGGCTGAAAACGACTAAATATCAAGGACTCATTGGGCGAATCGCTCTGGAACTGAAATCGGAATGCTCACTGACATTTCCCCTATCTGAAAGTCTGATAAACGCTGAAAAAATGACTAAGTCCAAAAAAAAAAATGTTTCTACTTTATTCAATTTTACCCCCGTGGGATATATATTCTTCCCAAACACATTTGAAACTCTCCTGGGGAACCCTCACACATATTATTCCCTCATTTAGTGGATATTTTCACAAAAAAGTGAAATTTTCAAAAATCCAGAAAATTGGCTGAAAACGACTAAATATCAAAGACTCATTGGGCGTATCGCTCTGGAACTGAAATTGGAACACTCACTGACATTTGCCATATCTGAAAGTCTGATAAACGCCGGAAAAATGAGTAAGTCCAAAAAAAAAATGTTTTCAACTTTTTTCTCTTTTAACCCCGTGGGATATATATTCTACCCACACACATTTGGAACTCTCCTGGGGTACCCTCACACATATTATTCCCTCATTTAGTGGATATTTTCACAAAAAAGAGAAATTTTCAAAAATCCAGAAAATTGGCTGAAAAACGACTAAATATCAAGGACTCATTGGGCGAATCACTCTGGAACTGAAATCGGAACGCTCACTGACATTTCCCCTATCTGAAAGTCTGATAAACGCCGGAAAAATTACTAAGTCCAAAAAAAATTTTTTTTCAACTTTTTTCAATTTTACCCCCGTGGGATATATATTCTACCCACACACATTTGGAACTCTCCTTCGGTACTCTCACACATATTATTCCCTCATTTAGTGGATATTTTCACAAAAAAGTGAAATTTTCAAAAATCCAGAAAATTGGCTGAAAACGACTAAATAACAAGGACTCATTGGGCGAATCGCTCTGGAACTGAAATCGGAATGCTCACTGACATTTCCCCTATCTGAAAGTCTGATAAACGTCGGAAAAACGACTAAGTCCAAAAAAAATTTTTTTTTAAACTTTTTTCAATTTTACCCCAGTGGGATATATATTCTACCCACACACATTTGGAACTCTCCTTCGGTACTCTCACACATATTATTCCCTCATTTAGTGGATATTTTCACAAAAAAGTGAAATTTTCAAAAATCCAGAAAATTGGCTGAAAACGACTAAATAACAAGGACTCATTGGGCGAATCGCTCTGGAACTGAAATCGGAATGCTCACTGACATTTCCCCTATCTGAAAGTCTGATAAACGTCGGAAAAACGACTAAGTCCAAAAAAAATTTTTTTTTCAACTTTTTTCAATTTTACCCCAGTGGGATATATATTCTACCCACACACATTTCGAACTCTCCTGGGGTACCCTCACACATATTATTCCCTCATTTAGTGGATATTTTCACAAAAAAGTGAAATTTTCAAAAATCCAGAAAATTGGCTGAAAACGACTAAATATCAAAGACTCATTGGGCGAATCACTCTGGAACTGAAATCGGAACGCTCACTGACATTTCCCCTATCTGAAAGTCTGATAAACGCCGGAAAAATTACTAAGTCAAAAAAAATTTTTTTTTCAACTTTTTTCAATTTTACCCCCGTGGGATATATATTCTTCCCACACACATTTAGAGATCTCCTGGGGTACCCTCACACATATTATTCCCTCATTTAGTGGATATTTTCACAAAAAAGTGAAATTTTCAAAAATCCAGAAAATTGGCTGAAAACGACTAAATATCAAGGACTCATTGGGCGAATCGCTCTGGAGCTGAAATCGGAACGCTCACTGACATTTCTCGTATCTGAAAGTCTGATAAACGCTGGAAAAATGACTAAGTCCAAAAAAAAATTTTTTCAGCTTTTTTCAATTTTACCTCCGTGGGATATATATTCTACCCACACACATTTGGAACTCTCCTGGGGTACCCTCACACATATTATTCCCTCATTTAGTGGATATTTTCACAAAAAAGTGAAATTTTCAAAAATCCAGAAAATTGGCTGAAAACGACTAAATATCAAAGACTCATTGGGCGAATCGCTCTGGAACTGAATTCGGAACACTCACTGACATTTCCCGTATCTGAAAGTCTGATAAACGCCAGAAAAATGACTAAGTCCAAAAAAAATATTTTTTCAACTTTTTTCAATTTTACCTCCGTCGGATATATATTCTACCCACACACATTTGGAACTCTTCTGGGGTACCCTCACTCTTATTATTCCCTCATTTAGTGGATAATTTCACAAAAAAGGGAAATTTTCAAAAATCCAGAAAATTGGCTGAAAGCGACTAAATATCAAGGACTAATTGGGCGAATCGCTCTGGAACTGAAATCGGAATGCTCACTGACATTTCCCCTATCTGAAAGTCTGATAAACGCCGGAAAAATGATTAAGTCCAAAAAAAAATTTTTTCAGCTTTTTTCAATTTTACCCCCGTGGGATATATATTCTACCCACACACATTTGAAACTCTCCTGGGGTACCCTCACACATATTATTCCCTCATTTAGTGGATATTTTCACAAAAAAGAGAAATTTTCAAAAATCCAGAAAATTGGCTGAAAACGACTAAACATCAAGGACTCATTGGGCGTATCGCTCTGGAACTGAAATCGGAATGCTCACTGACATTTCCCTTATCTGAAAGTCTGATCAACGCCAGAAAAATGACTAAGTCCAAAAAAAATTTTTTTTCAACTTTTTTCAATTTTACCCCCGTCGGATATATATTCTACCCACACATATTTGGAACTCTTCTGGGGTACCCTCACACTTATTATTCCCTCATTTAGTGGATATTTTCACAAAAAAGTGAAATTTTCAAAAATCCAGAAAAGTGTCTGAAAACGACTAAATATCAAGGACTCATTGGGCGTATCGCTCTGGAACTGAAATCGGAATGCTCACTGACATTTCCCCTATCTGAAAGTCTGATAAACGCCGGAAAAATGACTACGTCCAAAAAAAAAATGTTTTCAACTTTTTTCAATTTTATCCCCGTGGGATATATATTCTACCCACTCACATTTGGAACTCTCATTCGGTACCCTCACACATATTATTCCCTCATTTAGTGGATATTTTCACAAAGAAGTGAAATTTTCAAAAATCCAGAAAATTGGCTGAAAACGACTAATTATCAAGGACTAATTGGGCGAATCGCTGTGGAACTGAAATCGGAACGCTCACTGATATTTCCCCTATCTGAAAGTCTGATAAACGCCAGAAAAATGACAGTCCAAAAAAAATTTTTTTTCAACTTTTTTCAATTTTACCCCCGTGGGATATATATTCTTCCCACACACTTTTGGGACTCTCCTGGGGTACCCTCACACATATTATTCCCTCATTTAGTGGATATTTTCACAAAAAAGTGAAATTTTCAAAAATCCAGAAAATTGGCTGAAAGCGACTAAATATCAAAGACTCATTGGGCGAATCGCTCTGGAACTGAAATTGGAACGCTCACTGACATTTGCCCTATCTGAAAGTCTGATAAACGCCGGAAAAATGACTAAGTCCAAAAAAAAATGTTTTCAGCTTTTTTCAATTTTACCCCCGTGGGATATATATTCTACCCACACACATTTGGAACTCTCCTGGGGTACCCTCACACATATTATTCCCTCATTTAGTGGATATTTTCACAAAAAAGTGAAATTTTCAAAAATCCAGAAAATTGGCTGAAAATGACTAAATATCAAGGACTCATTGGCCGAATCGCTCTGGAGCTGAAATCGGAATGCTCACTGACATTTCTCGTATTTGAAAGTCTGATAAACGCCGGAAAAATGACTAAGTCCAAAAAAAAAATTTTTTTAACTTTTTTCAATTTTACCCCCGTGGGATATATATTCTTCCCACACACTTTTGGGACTCTCCTGGGGTACCCTCACACATATTATTCCCTCATTTAGTGGATATTTTCACAAAAAAGTGAAATTTTCAAAAATCCAGAAAATTGTCTGAAAACGACTAAACATCAAGGACTCATTGGGCGTATCGCTTTGGAACTGAAATCGGAACGCTCACTGACATTTCCCCTATCTGAAAGTCTGATAAACGCCAGAAAAATGACTAAGTCCAAAAAATAATTTTTTTCAACTTTTTTCAATTTTACCCCCGTGGGATATATATTCTTCCCACACACATTTGGAACTCTCCTGGGGAACCCTCACACATATTATTCCCTCATTTAGTGGATATTTTCACAAAAAAGTGAAATTTTCAAAAATCCAGAAAATTGGCTGAAAACAACTAAATAACAAGGACTCATTGGGCGAATCGCTCTGGAACTGAAATCGGAATGCTCACTGACATTTCCCCTATCTGAAAGTCTGATAAACGTCGGAAAAACGACTAAGTCCAAAAAAAATTTTTTTTCAACTTTTTTCAATTTAACCCCCGTCGGATATATATTCTACCCACACACATTTGGAACTCTCCTGGGGTACCCTCACACATATTATTCCCTCATTTAGTGGATATTTTCACAAAAAAGTGAAATTTTCAAAAATCCAGAAAATTGGCTGAAAACGACTAAATATCAAGGACTCATTGGGCGAATCGCTCTGGAACTGAAATCGGAACGCTCACTGACATTTCCCCTATCTGAAAGTCTGATAAACGCCGGAAAAATGACTAAGTTCAAAAAAAATTTTTTTTAAACTTTTTTCAATTTTACCGCCGTGGCATATATATTCTTCCCACACACATTTGAAACTCTCCTGGGGTACCCTCACACATATTATTCCCTCATTTAGAGGATATTTTCACAAAAAAGTGAAATTTTCAAAAATCCAGAAAATTGGCTGAAAATGACTAAATATCAAAGACTCATTGGGCGAATCGCTCTGGAACTGAAATCGGAACACTCACTGACATTTCCCCTATCTGAAAGTCTGATAAACGCCGGAAAAATGACTAAGTCCAAAAAAATCTTTTTTTTCAATTTTACCCCCGTGGGATATATATTCTTCCCACACACATTTGGAACTCTCCTGGGGAACCCTCACACATATTATTCCCTCATTTAGTGGATATTTTCACAAAAAAGTGAAATTTTCAAAAATCCAGAAAATTGGCTGAAAACGACTAAATATCAAAGACTCATTGGGCGAATCGCTCTGGAACTGAAATCGGAACGCTCACTGACATTTCCCCTATCTGAAAGTCTGATAAACGCCAGAAAAATGACTAAGTCCAAAAAATAATTTTTTTCAACTTTTTTCAATTTTACCCCCGTGGGATATATATTCTTCCCACACACATTTGGAACTCTCCTGGGGAACCCTCACACATATTTTTCCCTCATTTAGTGGATATTTTCACAAAAAAGTGAAATTTTCAAAAATCCAGAAAATTGGCTGAAAACAACTAAATAACAAGGACTCATTGGGCGAATCACTCTGGAACTGAAATCGGAACGCTCACTGACATTTCCCCTATCTGAAAGTCTGATAAACGCCGGAAAAATGACTAAGTCCAAAAAAAATTTTTTTTAAACTTTTTTCAATTTTACCCCCGTGGCATATATATTCTTCCCACACACATTTGAAACTCTCCTGGGGTACCCTCACACATATTATTCCCTCATTTAGTGGATATTTTCACAAAAAAGTGAAATTTTCAAAAATCCAGAAAATTGGCTGAAAACGACTAAATATCAAAGACTCATTGGGCGAATCGCTCTGGAACTGAAATCGGAACACTCACTGACATTTCCCCTATCTTAAAGTCTGATAAACGCCGGAAAAACGACTAAGTCCAAAAAAAAATTTTTTTCAACTTTTTTCAATTTTACCCCTGTGGGATATATATTCTACCCACACACATTTGGAACTCTCCTTCGGTACCCTCACACATATTATTCCCTCATTTAGTGGATACTTTCACAAAAAAGTGAAATTTTCAAAAATCCAGAAAATTGGCTGAAAACGACTAAATAACAAGGACTCATTGGGCGAATCGCTCTGGAACTGAAATCGGAATGCTCACTGACATTTCCCCTATCTGAAAGTCTGATAAACGTCGGAAAAACGACTAAGTCCAAAAAAAATTTTTTTTCAACTTTTTTCAATTTAACCCCCGTCGGATATATATTCTACCCACACACATTTGGAACTCTCCTGGGGTACCCTCACACATATTATTCCCTCATTTAGTGGATATTTTCACAAAAAAGTGAAATTTTCAAAAATCCAGAAAATTGGCTGAAAACGACTAAATATCAAGGACTCATTGGGCGAATCGCTCTGGAACTGAAATCGGAACGCTCACTGACATTTCCCCTATCTGAAAGTCTGATAAACGCCGGAAAAATGACTAAGTTCAAAAAAAATATTTTTTAAACTTTTTTCAATTTTACCGCCGTGGCATATATATTCTTCCCACACACATTTGAAACTCTCCTGGGGTACCCTCACACATATTATTCCCTCATTTAGAGGATATTTTCACAAAAAAGTGAAATTTTCAAAAATCCAGAAAATTGGCTGAAAATGACTAAATATCAAAGACTCATTGGGCGAATCGCTCTGGAACTGAAATCGGAACACTCACTGACATTTCCCCTATCTGAAAGTCTGATAAACGCCGGAAAAATGACTAAGTCCAAAAAAATCTTTTTTTTCAATTTTACCCCCGTGGGATATATATTCTTCCCACACACATTTGGAACTCTCCTGGGGAACCCTCACACATATTATTCCCTCATTTAGTGGATATTTTCACAAAAAAGTGAAATTTTCAAAAATCCAGAAAATTGGCTGAAAACGACTAAATATCAAAGACTCATTGGGCGAATCGCTCTGGAACTGAAATCGGAACGCTCACTGACATTTCCCCTATCTGAAAGTCTGATAAACGCCAGAAAAATGACTAAGTCCAAAAAATAATTTTTTTCAACTTTTTTCAATTTTACCCCCGTGGGATATATATTCTTCCCACACACATTTGGAACTCTCCTGGGGAACCCTCACACATATTTTTCCCTCATTTAGTGGATATTTTCACAAAAAAGTGAAATTTTCAAAAATCCAGAAAATTGGCTGAAAACAACTAAATAACAAGGACTCATTGGGCGAATCACTCTGGAACTGAAATCGGAACGCTCACTGACATTTCCCCTATCTGAAAGTCTGATAAACGCCGGAAAAATGACTAAGTCCAAAAAAAATTTTTTTTAAACTTTTTTCAATTTTACCCCCGTGGCATATATATTCTTCCCACACACATTTGAAACTCTCCTGGGGTACCCTCACACATATTATTCCCTCATTTAGTGGATATTTTCACAAAAAAGTGAAATTTTCAAAAATCCAGAAAATTGGCTGAAAACGACTAAATATCAAAGACTCATTGGGCGAATCGCTCTGGAACTGAAATCGGAACACTCACTGACATTTCCCCTATCTTAAAGTCTGATAAACGCCGGAAAAACGACTAAGTCCAAAAAAAAAATGTTTCTACTTTTTTCAATTTTACCCCCGTGCGATATATATTCTACCCACAAACATTTGGAACTCTCCTGGGGTACCCTCACACATATTATTCCCTCATTTAGTGGATATTTTCACAAAAAAGTGAAATTTTCAAAAATCCAGAAAATTGGCTGAAAACGACTAAATAACAAGGACTCATTGGCCGAATCACTCTAGAACTGAAATCGGAATGCTCACTGACATTTCCCCTATCTGAAAGTCTGATAAACGTCGGAAAAACGACTAAGTCCAAAAAAAAATTTTTTTCAACTTTTTTCAATTTAACCCCCGTCGGATATATATTCTACCCACACACATTTGGAACTCTCCTGGGGTACCCTCACACATATTATTCCCTCATTTAGTGGATATTTTCACAAAAAAGTGAAATTTTCAAAAATCCAGAAAATTGGCTGAAAACGACTAAATATCAAAGACTCATTGGGCGAATCGCTCTGGAACTGAAATCGGAACACTCACTGACATTTCCCCTATCTGAAAGTCTGATAAACGCCAGAAAAATGACTAAGTCCAAAAAAATTTTTTTTTCAATTTTACCCCCATGGGATATATATTCTTCCCACACACATTTGGAACTGTCCTGGGGAACCCTCACACATATTATTCCCTCATTTAGTGGATATTTTCACAAAAAAGTGAAATTTTCAAAAATCCAGAAAATTGGCTGAAAACGACTAAATATCAAGGACTCATTGGGCGAATCGCTCTGGAACTGAAATCGGAACGCTCACTGACATTTCCCCTATCTGAAAGTCTGATAAACGCCAGAAAAATGACTAAGTCCAAAAAATAATTTTTTTCAACTTTTTTCAATTTTACCCCCGTGGGATATATATTCTTCCCACACACATTTGGAACTCTCCTGGGGAACCCTCACACATATTATTCCCTCATTTAGTGGATATTTTCACAAAAAAGAGACATTTTCAAAAATCCAGAAAATTGGCTGTAAACAACTAAATAACAAGGACTCATTGGGCGAATCACTCTGGAACTGAAATCGGAACGCTCACTGACATTTCCCCTATCTGAAAGTCTGAAAAACGCCGGAAAAATGACTAAGTCCAAAAAAAATTTTTTTTAAACTTTTTTCAATTTTACCCCCGTGGCATATATATTCTTCCCACACACATTTGAAACTCTCCTGGGGTACCCTCACACATATTATTCCCTCATTTAGTGGATATTTTCACAAAAAATTAAATTTTCAAAAATCCAGAAAATTGGCTGAAAACGACTAAATATCATGGACTCATTGGGCGAATCGCTCTGGAACTGAAATCGGAACGCTCATTGACATTTCCCCTATCTGAAAGTCTGATAAACGCCGGAAAAATGACTAAGTCCCAAAAAATTTTTTTTTCAATTTTACCCCCGTGGGATATATATTCTACCCACACACATTTGGAACTCTCCTTCGGTACTCTCACACATATTATTCCCTCATTTAGTGGATATTTTCACAAAAAAGTGAAATTTTCAAAAATCCAGAAAATTGGCTGAAAATGACTAAATAACAAGGACTCATTGGGCGAATCGCTCTGGAACTGAAATCGGAATGCTCACTGACATTTCCCCTATCTGAAAGTCTGATAAACGTCGGAAAAACGACTAAGTCCAAAAAAAATTTTTTTTCAACTTTTTTCAATTTTACCCCAGTGGGATATATATTCTTCCCACACACATTTGGAACTCTCCTGGGGTACCCTCACACATATTATTCCCTCATTTAGTGGATATTTTCACAAAAAAGTTAAATTTTCAAAAATCCAGAAAATTGGCTGAAAACGACTAAATATCAAGGACTCATTGGGCGAATCGCTCTGGAACTGAAATCGGAACACTCACTGACATTTCCCCTATCTGAAAGTCTGATAAACGCCGGAAAAATGACTAAGTCCAAAAAAAATTTTTTTTCAACTTTCTTCAATTTTACCCCCGTGGGATATATATTCTTCCCACACACATTTGGAACTCTCCTGGGGTACCCTCACACATATTATTCCCTCATTTAGTGGATATTTTCACAAAAAAGTTAAATTTTCAAAAATCCAGAAAATTGGCTGAAAACGACTAAATATCAAGGACTCATTGGGCGAATCGCTCTGGAACTGAAATCGGAATGCTCACTGACATTTCCCCTATCTGAAAGTCTGATAAACGCTGAAAAAATGACTAAGTCCAAAAAAAAAAATGTTTCTACTTTATTCAATTTTACCCCCGTGGGATATATATTCTTCCCAAACACATTTGAAACTCTCCTGGGGAACCCTCACACATATTATTCCCTCATTTAGTGGATATTTTCACAAAAAAGTGAAATTTTCAAAAATCCAGAAAATTGGCTGAAAACGACTAAATAACAAGGACTCATTGGGCGAATCGCTCTGGAACTGAAATCGGAATGCTCACTGACATTTCCCCTATCTGAAAGTCTGATAAACGTCGGAAAAACGACTAAGTCCAAAAAAAATTTTTTTTTAAACTTTTTTCAATTTTACCCCAGTGGGATATATATTCTACCCACACACATTTGGAACTCTCCTTCGGTACTCTCACACATATTATTCCCTCATTTAGTGGATATTTTCACAAAAAAGTGAAATTTTCAAAAATCCAGAAAATTGGCTGAAAACGACTAAATAACAAGGACTCATTGGGCGAATCGCTCTGGAACTGAAATCGGAATGCTCACTGACATTTCCCCTATCTGAAAGTCTGATAAACGTCGGAAAAACGACTAAGTCCAAAAAAAATTTTTTTTTCAACTTTTTTCAATTTTACCCCAGTGGGATATATATTCTACCCACACACATTTCGAACTCTCCTGGGGTACCCTCACACATATTATTCCCTCATTTAGTGGATATTTTCACAAAAAAGTGAAATTTTCAAAAATCCAGAAAATTGGCTGAAAACGACTAAATATCAAAGACTCATTGGGCGAATCACTCTGGAACTGAAATCGGAACGCTCACTGACATTTCCCCTATCTGAAAGTCTGATAAACGCCGGAAAAATTACTAAGTCAAAAAAAAATTTTTTTTCAACTTTTTTCAATTTTACCCCCGTGGGATATATATTCTTCCCACACACATTTAGAGATCTCCTGGGGTACCCTCACACATATTATTCCCTCATTTAGTGGATATTTTCACAAAAAAGTGAAATTTTCAAAAATCCAGAAAATTGGCTGAAAACGACTAAATATCAAGGACTCATTGGGCGAATCGCTCTGGAGCTGAAATCGGAACGCTCACTGACATTTCTCGTATCTGAAAGTCTGATAAACGCTGGAAAAATGACTAAGTCCAAAAAAAAATTTTTTCAGCTTTTTTCAATTTTACCTCCGTGGGATATATATTCTACCCACACACATTTGGAACTCTCCTGGGGTACCCTCACACATATTATTCCCTCATTTAGTGGATATTTTCACAAAAAAGTGAAATTTTCAAAAATCCAGAAAATTGGCTGAAAACGACTAAATATCAAAGACTCATTGGGCGAATCGCTCTGGAACTGAATTCGGAACACTCACTGACATTTCCCGTATCTGAAAGTCTGATAAACGCCAGAAAAATGACTAAGTCCAAAAAATAATTTTTTTCAACTTTTTTCAATTTTACCCCCGTGGGATATATATTCTTCCCACACACATTTGGAACTCTCCTGGGGAACCCTCACACATATTATTCCCTCATTTAGTGGATATTTTCACAAAAAAGAGACATTTTCAAAAATCCAGAAAATTGGCTGTAAACAACTAAATAACAAGGACTCATTGGGCGAATCACTCTGGAACTGAAATCGGAACGCTCACTGACATTTCCCCTATCTGAAAGTCTGAAAAACGCCGGAAAAATGACTAAGTCCAAAAAAAATTTTTTTTAAACTTTTTTCAATTTTACCCCCGTGGCATATATATTCTTCCCACACACATTTGAAACTCTCCTGGGGTACCCTCACACATATTATTCCCTCATTTAGTGGATATTTTCACAAAAAATTAAATTTTCAAAAATCCAGAAAATTGGCTGAAAACGACTAAATATCATGGACTCATTGGGCGAATCGCTCTGGAACTGAAATCGGAACGCTCATTGACATTTCCCCTATCTGAAAGTCTGATAAACGCCAGAAAAATGACTAAGTCCAAAAAAAAATTTTTTTCAATTTTACCCCCGTGGGATATATATTCTACCCACACACATTTGGAACTCTCCTGGGGTACCCTCGCACATATTATTCCCTCATTTAGTGGATATTTTCACAAAAAAGTGAAATTTTCAAAAATCCAGAAAATTGCCTGAAAACGACTAAATAACAAGGACTCATTGGGTGAATCGCTCTGGAACTGAAATCGGAACGCTCACTGCCATTTCCCCTATCTAAAAGACTGATAAATGCCGGAAAAATGACTAAGTCCAAAAACAAAATTTTTTCAACTTTTTTCAATTTTACCCCCGTGGGATATATATTCTTCCCACACACATTTGGAACTCTCCTGGGGTACCCTCACACATATTATTCCCTCATTTAGTGGATATTTTCACAAAAAAGTTAAATTTTCAAAAATCCAGAAAATTGGCTGAAAACGACTAAATATCAAGGACTCATTGGGCGAATCGCTCTGGAACTGAAATCGGAAAGCTCACTGACATTTCCCCTATCTGAAAGTCTGATAAACGCTGAAAAAATGACTAAGTCCAAAAAAAAAAATGTTTCTACTTTATTCAATTTTACCCCCGTGGGATATATATTCTTCCCAAACACATTTGAAACTCTCCTGGGGAACCCTCACACATATTATTCCCTCATTTAGTGGATATTTTCACAAAAAAGTGAAATTTTCAAAAATCCAGAAAATTGGCTGAAAACGACTAAATAACAAGGACTCATTGGGCGAATCGCTCTGGAACTGAAATCGGAATGCTCACTGACATTTCCCCTATCTGAAAGTCTGATAAACGTCGGAAAAACGACTAAGTCCAAAAAAAATTTTTTTTTAAACTTTTTTCAATTTTACCCCAGTGGGATATATATTCTACCCACACACATTTGGAACTCTCCTTCGGTACTCTCACACATATTATTCCCTCATTTAGTGGATATTTTCACAAAAAAGTGAAATTTTCAAAAATCCAGAAAATTGGCTGAAAACGACTAAATAACAAGGACTCATTGGGCGAATCGCTCTGGAACTGAAATCAGAATGCTCACTGACATTTCCCCTATCTGAAAGTCTGATAAACGTCGGAAAAACGACTAAGTCCAAAAAATAATTTTTTTCAACTTTTTTCAATTTTACCCCCGTGGGATATATATTCTTCCCACACACATTTGGAACTCTCCTGGGGTACCCTCACACATATTATTCCCTCACTTAGTGGATATTTTCACAAAAAAGTGAAATTTTCAAAAATCCAGAAAATTGGCTGAAAACAACTAAATAACAAGGACTCATTGGGCAAATCACTCTGGAACTGAAATCGGAACGCTCACTGACATTTCCCCTATCTGAAAGTCTGATAAACGCCGGAAAAATGACTAAGTCCCAAAAAAATTTTTTTTCAATTTTACCCCCGTGGGATATATATTCTACCCACACACATTTGGAACTCTCCTTCGGTACTCTCACACATATTATTCCCTCATTTAGTGGATATTTTCACAAAAAAGTGAAATTTTCAAAAATCCAGAAAATTGGCTGAAAATGACTAAATAACAAGGACTCATTGGGCGAATCGCTCTGGAACTGAAATCGGAATGCTCACTGACATTTCCCCTATCTGAAAGTCTGATAAACGTCGGAAAAACGACTAAGTCCAAAAAAAATTTTTTTTCAACTTTTTTCAATTTTACCCCAGTGGGATATATATTCTTCCCACACACATTTGGAACTCTCCTGGGGTACCCTCACACATATTATTCCCTCATTTAGTGGATATTTTCACAAAAAAGTTAAATTTTCAAAAATCCAGAAAATTGGCTGAAAACGACTAAATATCAAGGACTCATTGGGCGAATCGCTCTGGAACTGAAATCGGAACACTCACTGACATTTCCCCTATCTGAAAGTCTGATAAACGCCGGAAAAATGACTAAGTCCAAAAAAAATTTTTTTTCAACTTTCTTCAATTTTACCCCCGTGGGATATATATTCTTCCCACACACATTTGGAACTCTCCTGGGGTACCCTCACACATATTATTCCCTCATTTAGTGGATATTTTCACAAAAAAGTTAAATTTTCAAAAATCCAGAAAATTGGCTGAAAACGACTAAATATCAAGGACTCATTGGGCGAATCGCTCTGGAACTGAAATCGGAATGCTCACTGACATTTCCCCTATCTGAAAGTCTGATAAACGCTGAAAAAATGACTAAGTCCAAAAAAAAAAATGTTTCTACTTTATTCAATTTTACCCCCGTGGGATATATATTCTTCCCAAACACATTTGAAACTCTCCTGGGGAACCCTCACACATATTATTCCCTCATTTAGTGGATATTTTCACAAAAAAGTGAAATTTTCAAAAATCCAGAAAATTGGCTGAAAACGACTAAATATCAAAGACTCATTGGGCGTATCGCTCTGGAACTGAAATTGGAACACTCACTGACATTTGCCATATCTGAAAGTCTGATAAACGCCGGAAAAATGAGTAAGTCCAAAAAAAAAATGTTTTCAACTTTTTTCTCTTTTAACCCCGTGGGATATATATTCTACCCACACACATTTGGAACTCTCCTGGGGTACCCTCACACATATTATTCCCTCATTTAGTGGATATTTTCACAAAAAAGAGAAATTTTCAAAAATCCAGAAAATTGGCTGAAAAACGACTAAATATCAAGGACTCATTGGGCGAATCACTCTGGAACTGAAATCGGAACGCTCACTGACATTTCCCCTATCTGAAAGTCTGATAAACGCCGGAAAAATTACTAAGTCCAAAAAAAATTTTTTTTCAACTTTTTTCAATTTTACCCCCGTGGGATATATATTCTACCCACACACATTTGGAACTCTCCTTCGGTACTCTCACACATATTATTCCCTCATTTAGTGGATATTTTCACAAAAAAGTGAAATTTTCAAAAATCCAGAAAATTGGCTGAAAACGACTAAATAACAAGGACTCATTGGCTGAATCGCTCTGGAACTGAAATCGGAATGCTCACTGACATTTCCCCTATCTGAAAGTCTGATAAACGTCGGAAAAACGACTAAGTCCAAAAAAAATTTTTTTTTAAACTTTTTTCAATTTTACCCCAGTGGGATATATATTCTACCCACACACATTTGGAACTCTCCTTCGGTACTCTCACACATATTATTCCCTCATTTAGTGGATATTTTCACAAAAAAGTGAAATTTTCAAAAATCCAGAAAATTGGCTGAAAACGACTAAATAACAAGGACTCATTGGGCGAATCGCTCTGGAACTGAAATCGGAATGCTCACTGACATTTCCCCTATCTGAAAGTCTGATAAACGTCGGAAAAACGACTAAGTCCAAAAAAAATTTTTTTTCAACTTTTTTCAATTTTACCCCCGTGGGATATATATTCTACCCACACACATTTGGAACTCTCCTTCGGTACTCTCACACATATTATTCCCTCATTTAGTGGATATTTTCACAAAAAAGTGAAATTTTCAAAAATCCAGAAAATTGGCTGAAAACGACTAAATATCAAAGACTCATTGGGCGAATCACTCTGGAACTGAAATCGGAACGCTCACTGACATTTCCCCTATCTGAAAGTCTGATAAACGCCGGAAAAATTACTAAGTCAAAAAAAAAATTTTTTTCAACTTTTTTCAATTTTACCCCCGTGGGATATATATTCTTCCCACACACATTTAGAGATCTCCTGGGGTACCCTCACACATATTATTCCCTCATTTAGTGGATATTTTCACAAAAAAGTGAAATTTTCAAAAATCCAGAAAATTGGCTGAAAACGACTAAATATCAAAGACTCATTGGGCGAATCGCTCTGGAACTGAATTCGGAACACTCACTGACATTTCCCGTATCTGAAAGTCTGATAAACGCCAGAAAAATGACTAAGTCCAAAAAAAATATTTTTTCAACTTTTTTCAATTTTACCTCCGTCGGATATATATTCTACCCACACACATTTGGAACTCTTCTGGGGTACCCTCACTCTTATTATTCCCTCATTTAGTGGATAATTTCACAAAAAAGGGAAATTTTCAAAAATCCAGAAAATTGGCTGAAAGCGACTAAATATCAAGGACTAATTGGGCGAATCGCTCTGGAACTGAAATCGGAATGCTCACTGACATTTCCCCTATCTGAAAGTCTGATAAACGCCGGAAAAATGATTAAGTCCAAAAAAAAATTTTTCAGCTTTTTTCAATTTTACCCCCGTGGGATATATATTCTACCCACACACATTTGAAACTCTCCTGGGGTACCCTCACACATATTATTCCCTCATTTAGTGGATATTTTCACAAAAAAGAGAAATTTTCAAAAATCCAGAAAATTGGCTGAAAACGACTAAACATCAAGGACTCATTGGGCGTATCGCTCTGGAACTGAAATCGGAATGCTCACTGACATTTCCCTTATCTGAAAGTCTGATCAACGCCAGAAAAATGACTAAGTCCAAAAAAATTTTTTTTTCAACTTTTTTCAATTTTACCCCCGTCGGATATATATTCTACCCACACATATTTGGAACTCTTCTGGGGTACCCTCACACTTATTATTCCCTCATTTAGTGGATATTTTCACAAAAAAGTGAAATTTTCAAAAATCCAGAAAAGTGTCTGAAAACGACTAAATATCAAGGACTCATTGGGCGTATCGCTCTGGAACTGAAATCGGAATGCTCACTGACATTTCCCCTATCTGAAAGTCTGATAAACGCCGGAAAAATGACTACGTCCAAAAAAAAAATGTTTTCAACTTTTTTCAATTTTACCCCCGTGGGATATATATTCTACCCACACACATTTGGAACTCTCCTGGGGTACCCTCACACATATTATTCCCTCATTTAGTGGATATTTTCACAAAAAAGTGAAATTTTCAAAAATCCAGAAAATTGGCTGAAAATGACTAAATATCAAGGACTCATTGGCCGAATCGCTCTGGAGCTGAAATCGGAATGCTCACTGACATTTCTCGTATTTGAAAGTCTGATAAACGCCGGAAAAATGACTAAGTCCAAAAAAAAAATTTTTTTAACTTTTTTCAATTTTACCCCCGTGGGATATATATTCTTCCCACACACATTTGGTACTCTCCTGCGGTACCCTCACACATATTATTCCCTCATTTAGTGGATATTTTCACAAAAAAGTGAAATTTTCAAAAATCCAGAAAATTGTCTGAAAACGACTAAACATCAAGGACTCATTGGGCGTATCGCTTTGGAACTGAAATCGGAACGCTCACTGACATTTCCCCTATCTGAAAGTCTGATCAACGCCAGAAAAATAATTAAGTCCAAAAAAAATTTTTTTTCAACTTTTTTCAATTTTACCTCAGTCGGATATATATTCTACCCACACACATTTGGAAATCTTCTGGGGTACCCTCACACTTATTATTCCCTCATTTAGTGGATATTTTCACAAAAAAGTGAAATTTTCAAAAATCCAGAAAATTGGCTGAAAACAACTAAATATCAAGGACTCATTGGGCGAATCGCTCTGGAACTGAAATCGGAACGCTCACTGACATTTCCCCTATCTGAAAGTCTGATAAACGCCAGAAAAATGACTAAGTCCAAAAAAATTTTTTTTTAAACTTTTTTCAATTTTACCCCCGTGGGATATATATTCTACCCACACACATTTGGAACTCTCCTGGGTTACCCTCACACATATTATTCCCTCATTTAGTGGATATTTTCACAAAAAAGTGAAATTTTCAAAAATCCAGAAAATTAGCTGAAAACGACTAAATATCAAGGACTCATTGGGCGTATCGCTCTGGAACTGAAATCGGAATGCTCACTGACATTTGCCCTATCTGAAAGTCTGATCAACGCCAGAAAAATGACTAAGTCCAAAAAAAATTTTTTTTCAACTTTTTTCAATTTTACCTCCGTCGGATATATATTCTACCCACACACATTTGGAACTCTCCTGGGGTACCCTCACACATATTATTCCCTCATTTAGTGGATATTTTCACAAAAAAGTGAAATTTTCAAAAATCCAGAAAATTGGCTGAAAACGACTAAATATCAAAGACTCATTGGGCGAATCGCTCTGGAACTGAAATCGGAACGCTCACAGACATTTGCCCTATCTGAAAGTCTGATAAACGCCGGAAAAATGACTAAGTCCAAAAAGAAATTTTTTTCAACTTTTTTCAATTTTACCCCCGTGGGATATATATTCTTCCCACACACATTTAGAGCTCTCCTGGGGTACCCTCACACATAATATTCCCTCATTTAGTGGATATTTTCACAAAAAAGTGAAATTTTCAAAAATCCAGAAAATTGGCTGAAAACAACTAAATATCAAGGACTCATTGGGCGAATCGCTCTGGAACTGAAATCGGAACGCTCACTGACATTTCTCGTATCTGAAAGTCTGATAAACGCTGGAAAAATGACTAAGTCCAAAAAAAAATTTTTTCAGCTTTTTTCAATTTTACCTCCGTGGGAAATATATTCTACCCACACACATTTGGAACTCTTCTGGGGTACCCTCACTCTTATTATTCCCTCATTTAGTGGATAATTTCACAAAAAAGGGAAATTTTCAAAAATCCAGAAAATTGGCTGAAAGCGACTAAATATCAAGGACTAATTGGGCGAATCGCTCTGGAACTGAAATCGGAATGCTCACTGACATTTCCCCTATCTGAAAGTCTGATAAACGCCGGAAAAATGATTAAGTCCAAAAAAAAATTTTTTCGGCTTTTTTCAATTTTACCCCCGTGGGATATATATTCTACCCACACACATTTGAAACTCTCCTGGGGTACCCTCACACATATCATTCCCTCATTTAGTGGATATTTTCACAAAAAAGAGAAATTTTCAAAAATCCAGAAAATTGGCTGAAAACGACTAAACATCAAGGACTCATTGGGCGTATCGCTCTGGAACTGAAATCGGAATGCTCACTGACATTTCCCTTATCTGAAAGTCTGATCAACGCCAGAAAAATGACTAAGTCCAAAAAAAATTTTTTTTCAACTTTTTTCAATTTTACCCCCGTCGGATATATATTCTACCCACACATATTTGGAACTCTTCTGGGGTACCCTCACACTTATTATTCCCTCATTTAGTGGATATTTTCACAAAAAAGTGAAATTTTCAAAAATCCAGAAAAGTGTCTGAAAACGACTAAATATCAAGGACTCATTGGGCGTATCGCTCTGGAACTGAAATTGGAACGCTCACTGACATTTGACATATCTGAAAGTCTGATAAACGCCGTAAAAGTGACTAAGTCCAAAAAAAAAATGTTTTCAACTTTTTTCACTTTTAACCCCGTGGGATATATATTCTACCCACACACATTTGGAACTCTCCTGGGGTACCCTCACACATATTATTCCTTCATTTAGTGGATATTTTCACAAAAAAGTGAAATTTTCAAAAATCTAGAAAATTGGCTGAAAACGACTAAATATCAAGGACTCATTGGGCGAATTGCTCTGGAACTGAAATCGGAACGCTCACTGACATTTCCCCTATCTGAAAGTCTGATAAACGCCAGAAAAATGACAGTCCAAAAAAAATTTTTTTTCAACTTTTTTCAATTTTACCCCCGTGGGATATATATTCTTCCCACACACTTTTGGGACTCTCCTGGGGTACCCTCACACATATTATTCCCTCATTTAGTGGATATTTTCACAAAAAAGTGAAATTTTCAAAAATCCAGAAAATTGGCTGAAAGCGACTAAATATCAAAGACTCATTGGGCGAATTGCTCTGGAACTGAAATTGGAACGCTCACTGACATTTGCCCTATCTGAAAGTCTGATAAACGCCGGAAAAATGACTAAGTCCAAAAAAAAATGTTTTCAGCTTTTTTCAATTTTACCCCCGTGGGATATATATTCTACCCAGACACATTTGGAACTCTCCTGGTGTACCCTCACACATATTATTCCCTCATTTAGTGGATATTTTCACAAAAAAGTGAAATTTTCAAAAATCCAGAAAATTGGCTGAAAACGACTAACATCAAGGACTCATTGGGCGTATCGCTTTGGAACTGAAATCGGAACGCTCACTGACATTTCCCCTATCTGAAAGTCTGATCAACGCCAGAAAAATGATTAAGTCCAAAAAAAATTTTTTTTCAACTTTTTTCAATTTTACCCCCGTGGGATATATATTCTTCCCACACACATTTGGAACTCTCCTGGGGTACCCTCACACATATTATTCCCTCATTTAGTGGATATTTTCACAAAAAAGTGAAATTTTCAAAAATCCAGAAAATTGGCTGAAAACGACTAAATATCAAAGACTCATTGGGCGAATCGCTCTGGAACTGAAATCGGAACGCTCACAGACATTTGCCCTATCTGAAAGTCTGATAAACGCCGGAAAAATGACTAAGTCCAAAAAAAAATTTTTTTCAACTTTTTTCAATTTTACCCCCGTGGGATATATATTCTTCCCACACACATTTAGAGCTCTCCTGGGGTACCCTCACACATAATATTCCCTCATTTAGTGGATATTTTCACAAAAAAGTGAAATTTTCAAAAATCCAGAAAATTGGCTGAAAACAACTAAATATCAAGGACTCATTGGGCGAAACGCTCTGGAGCTGAAAACGGAACGCTCACTGACATTTCTCGTATCTGAAAGTCTGATAAACGCCGGAAAAATGACTAAGTCCAAAAAAAAATTTTTTTCAACTTTTTTCAATTTTACCCCCGTGGGATATATATTCTTCCCACACACATTTGGTACTCTCCTGCGGTATCCTCACACATATTATTCCCTCATTTAGTGGATATTTTCACAAAAAAGTGAAATTTTCAAAAATCCAGAAAATTGGCTGAAAACGACTAAATATCAAGGACTCATTGGGCGTATCGCTCTGGAACTGAAATCGGAATGCTCACTGACATTTCCCCTATCTGAAAGTCTGATCAACGCCAGAAAAATGACTAAGTCCAAAAAAAATTTTTTTTCAACTTTTTTCAATTTTACCTCAGTCGGATATATATTCTACCCACACACATTTGGAACTCTCCTGGGGTACCCTCACACATATTATTCCCTCATTTAGTGGATATTTTCACAAAAAAGTGAAATTTTCAAAAATCCAGAAAATTGGCTGAAAACAACTAAATATCAAGGACTCATTGGGCGAATCGCTCTGGAACTGAAATCGGAATGCTCACTGACATTTGCCCTATCTGAAAGTCTGATCAACGCCAGAAAAATGACTAAGTCAAAAAAAAATTTTTTTTCAACTTTTTTCAATTTTACCTCCGTCGGATATATATTCTACCCACACACATTTGGAACTCTCCTGGGGTACCCTCACACATATTATTCCCTCATTTAGTGGATATTTTCACAAAAAAGTGAAATTTTCAAAAATCCAGAAAATTGGCTGAAAACGACTAAATATCAAAGACTCATTGGGCGAATCGCTCTGGAACTGAAATCGGAACGCTCACAGACATTTGCCCTATCTGAAAGTCTGATAAACGCCGGAAAAATGACTAAGTCCAAAAAGAAATTTTTTTCAACTTTTTTCAATTTTACCCCCGTGGGATATATATTCTTCCCACACACATTTAGAGCTCTCCTGGGGTACCCTCACACATAATATTCCCTCATTTAGTGGATATTTTCACAAAAAAGTGAAATTTTCAAAAATCCAGAAAATTGGCTGAAAACAACTAAATATCAAGGACTCATTGGGCGAATCGCTCTGGAACTGAAATCGGAACGCTCACTGACATTTCCCCTATCTGAAAGTCTGATAAACGCCAGAAAAATGACTAAGTCCAAAAAAAAATTTTTTCAGCTTTTTTCAATTTTACCCCCGTGGGATATATATTCTACCCACACACATTTGGAACTCTCCTGGGGTTCCCTAACACATATTATTCCCTCACTTAGTGGATATTTTCACAAAAAAGTGAAATTTTCAAAAATCCATAAAATTGGCTGAAAATGACTAAATATCAAAGACTCATTGGGTGAATCGCTCTGGAGCTGAAATCGGAACGCTCACTGACATTTCTCGTATCTGAAAGTCTGATAAACGCTGGAAAAATGACTAAGTCCAAAAAAAAATTTTTTCAGCTTTTTTCAATTTTACCTCCGTGGGATATATATTCTACCCACACATATTTGGAACTCTTCTGGGGTACCCTCACACTTATTATTCCCTCATTTAGTGGATATTTTCACAAAAAAGTGAAATTTTCAAAAATCCAGAAAAGTGTCTGAAAACGACTAAATATCAAGGACTCATTGGGCGTATCGCTCTGGAACTGAAATCGGAATGCTCACTGACATTTCCCCTATCTGAAAGTCTGATAAACGCCGGAAAAATGACTACGTCCAAAAAAAAAATGTTTTCAACTTTTTTCAATTTTACCCCCGTGGGATATATATTCTACCCACACACATTTGGAGCTCTCCTTCAGTACCCTCACACATATTATTCCCTCATTTAGTGGATATTTTCACAAAAAAGTGAAATTTTCAAAAATCCAGAAAATTGGCTGAAAACTAGTAAATATCAAAGACTCATTGGGCGTATCGCTCTGGAACTGAAATTGGAACGCTCACTGACATTTGACATATCTGAAAGTCTGATAAACGCCGTAAAAGTGACTAAGTCCAAAAAAAAAATGTTTTCAACTTTTTTCACTTTTAACCCCGTGGGATATATATTCTACCCACACACATTTGGAACTCTCCTGGGGTACCCTCACACATATTATTCCTTCATTTAGTGGATATTTTCACAAAAAAGTGAAATTTTCAAAAATCTAGAAAATTGGCTGAAAACGACTAAATATCAAGGACTCATTGGGCGAATTGCTCTGGAACTGAAATCGGAACGCTCACTGACATTTCCCCTATCTGAAAGTCTGATAAACGCCAGAAAAATGACAGTCCAAAAAAAAATTTTTTTCAACTTTTTTCAATTTTACCCCCGTGGGATATATATTCTTCCCACACACTTTTGGGACTCTCCTGGGGTACCCTCACACATATTATTCCCTCATTTAGTGGATATTTTCACAAAAAAGTGAAATTTTCAAAAATCCAGAAAATTGGCTGAAAGCGACTAAATATCAAAGACTCATTGGGCGAATCGCTCTGGAACTGAAATTGGAACGCTCACTGACATTTGCCCTATCTGAAAGTCTGATAAACGCCGGAAAAATGACTAAGTCCAAAAAAAAATGTTTTCAGCTTTTTTCAATTTTACCCCCGTGGGATATATATTCTACCCAGACACATTTGGAACTCTCCTGGTGTACCCTCACACATATTATTCCCTCATTTAGTGGATATTTTCACAAAAAAGTGAAATTTTCAAAAATCCAGAAAATTGGCTGAAAATGACTAAATATCAAGGACTCATTGGCCGAATCGCTCTGGAGCTGAAATCGGAATGCTCACTGACATTTCTCGTATTTGAAAGTCTGATAAACGCCGGAAAAATGACTAAGTCCAAAAAAAAAATTTTTTTAACTTTTTTCAATTTTACCCCCGTGGGATATATATTCTTCCCACACACATTTGGTACTCTCCTGCGGTACCCTCACACATATTATTCCCTCATTTAGTGGATATTTTCACAAAAAAGTGAAATTTTCAAAAATCCAGAAAATTGTCTGAAAACGACTAACATCAAGGACTCATTGGGCGTATCGCTTTGGAACTGAAATCGGAACGCTCACTGACATTTCCCCTATCTGAAAGTCTGATCAACGCCAGAAAAATGACTAAGTCCAAAAAAAATTTTTTTTCAACTTTTTTCAATTTTACCTCAGTCGGATATATATTCTACCCACACACATTTGGAACTCTTCTGGGGTACCCTCACACTTATTATTCCCTCATTTAGTGGATATTTTCACAAAAAAGTGAAATTTTCAAAAATCCAGAAAATTGGCTGAAAACAACTAATTATCAAGGACTCATTGGGCGAATCGCTCTGGAACTGAAATCGGAATGCTCACTGACATTTCCCCTATCTGAAAGTCTGATCAATGCCAGAAAAATGACTAAGTCCAAAAAAAAATTTTTTTCAACTTTTTTCAATTTTACCCCCGTGGGATATATATTCTTCCCACACACATTTGGAACTCTCCTGGGGTACCCTCACACATATTATTCCCTCATTTAGTGGATATTTTCACAAAAAAGTGAAATTTTCAAAAATCCATAAAATTGGCTGAAAATGACTAAATATCAAAGACTCATTGGGCGAATCGCTCTGGAACTGAAATTGGAACGCTCACTGACATTTGCCCTATCTGAAAGTCTGATCAACGCCAGAAAAATGACTAAGTCCAAAAAAAATTTTTTTTCAACTTTTTTCAATTTTACCCCCGTGGGATATATATTCTTCCCACACACATTTGGAACTCTCCTGGGGTACCCTCACACATATTATTCCCTCATTTAGTGGATATTTTCACAAAAAAGTGAAATTTTCAAAAATCCAGAAAATTGGCTGAAAGCGACTAAATATCAAAGACTCATTGGGCGAATCGCTCTGGAACTGAAATTGGAACGCTCACTGACATTTGCCCTATCTGAAAGTCTGATAAACGCCGGAAAAATGACTAAGTCCAAAAAAAAATGTTTTCAGCTTTTTTCAATTTTACCCCCGTGGGATATATATTCTACCCAGACACATTTGGAACTCTCCTGGTGTACCCTCACACATATTATTCCCTCATTTAGTGGATATTTTCACAAAAAAGTGAAATTTTCAAAAATCCAGAAAATTGGCTGAAAACGACTAACATCAAGGACTCATTGGGCGTATCGCTTTGGAACTGAAATCGGAACGCTCACTGACATTTCCCCTATCTGAAAGTCTGATCAACGCCAGAAAAATGATTAAGTCCAAAAAAAATTTTTTTTCAACTTTTTTCAATTTTACCCCCGTGGGATATATATTCTTCCCACACACATTTGGAACTCTCCTGGGGTACCCTCACACATATTATTCCCTCATTTAGTGGATATTTTCACAAAAAAGTGAAATTTTCAAAAATCCAGAAAATTGGCTGAAAACGACTAAATATCAAAGACTCATTGGGCGAATCGCTCTGGAACTGAAATCGGAACGCTCACAGACATTTGCCCTATCTGAAAGTCTGATAAACGCCGGAAAAATGACTAAGTCCAAAAAAAAATTTTTTTCAACTTTTTTCAATTTTACCCCCGTGGGATATATATTCTTCCCACACACATTTAGAGCTCTCCTGGGGTACCCTCACACATAATATTCCCTCATTTAGTGGATATTTTCACAAAAAAGTGAAATTTTCAAAAATCCAGAAAATTGGCTGAAAACAACTAAATATCAAGGACTCATTGGGCGAAACGCTCTGGAGCTGAAAACGGAACGCTCACTGACATTTCTCGTATCTGAAAGTCTGATAAACGCCGGAAAAATGACTAAGTCCAAAAAAAAATTTTTTTCAACTTTTTTCAATTTTACCCCCGTGGGATATATATTCTTCCCACACACATTTGGTACTCTCCTGCGGTATCCTCACACATATTATTCCCTCATTTAGTGGATATTTTCACAAAAAAGTGAAATTTTCAAAAATCCAGAAAATTGGCTGAAAACGACTAAATATCAAGGACTCATTGGGCGTATCGCTCTGGAACTGAAATCGGAATGCTCACTGACATTTCCCCTATCTGAAAGTCTGATCAACGCCAGAAAAATGACTAAGTCCAAAAAAAATTTTTTTTCAACTTTTTTCAATTTTACCTCAGTCGGATATATATTCTACCCACACACATTTGGAACTCTCCTGGGGTACCCTCACACATATTATTCCCTCATTTAGTGGATATTTTCACAAAAAAGTGAAATTTTCAAAAATCCAGAAAATTGGCTGAAAACAACTAAATATCAAGGACTCATTGGGCGAATCGCTCTGGAACTGAAATCGGAATGCTCACTGACATTTGCCCTATCTGAAAGTCTGATCAACGCCAGAAAAATGACTAAGTCAAAAAAAAATTTTTTTTCAACTTTTTTCAATTTTACCTCCGTCGGATATATATTCTACCCACACACATTTGGAACTCTCCTGGGGTACCCTCACACATATTATTCCCTCATTTAGTGGATATTTTCACAAAAAAGTGAAATTTTCAAAAATCCAGAAAATTGGCTGAAAACGACTAAATATCAAAGACTCATTGGGCGAATCGCTCTGGAACTGAAATCGGAACGCTCACAGACATTTGCCCTATCTGAAAGTCTGATAAACGCCGGAAAAATGACTAAGTCCAAAAAGAAATTTTTTTCAACTTTTTTCAATTTTACCCCCGTGGGATATATATTCTTCCCACACACATTTAGAGCTCTCCTGGGGTACCCTCACACATAATATTCCCTCATTTAGTGGATATTTTCACAAAAAAGTGAAATTTTCAAAAATCCAGAAAATTGGCTGAAAACAACTAAATATCAAGGACTCATTGGGCGAATCGCTCTGGAACTGAAATCGGAACGCTCACTGACATTTCCCCTATCTGAAAGTCTGATAAACGCCAGAAAAATGACTAAGTCCAAAAAAAAATTTTTTCAGCTTTTTTCAATTTTACCCCCGTGGGATATATATTCTACCCACACACATTTGGAACTCTCCTGGGGTTCCCTAACACATATTATTCCCTCACTTAGTGGATATTTTCACAAAAAAGTGAAATTTTCAAAAATCCATAAAATTGGCTGAAAATGACTAAATATCAAAGACTCATTGGGTGAATCGCTCTGGAGCTGAAATCGGAACGCTCACTGACATTTCTCGTATCTGAAAGTCTGATAAACGCTGGAAAAATGACTAAGTCCAAAAAAAAATTTTTTCAGCTTTTTTCAATTTTACCTCCGTGGGATATATATTCTACCCACACATATTTGGAACTCTTCTGGGGTACCCTCACACTTATTATTCCCTCATTTAGTGGATATTTTCACAAAAAAGTGAAATTTTCAAAAATCCAGAAAAGTGTCTGAAAACGACTAAATATCAAGGACTCATTGGGCGTATCGCTCTGGAACTGAAATCGGAATGCTCACTGACATTTCCCCTATCTGAAAGTCTGATAAACGCCGGAAAAATGACTACGTCCAAAAAAAAAATGTTTTCAACTTTTTTCAATTTTACCCCCGTGGGATATATATTCTACCCACACACATTTGGAGCTCTCCTTCAGTACCCTCACACATATTATTCCCTCATTTAGTGGATATTTTCACAAAAAAGTGAAATTTTCAAAAATCCAGAAAATTGGCTGAAAACGAGTAAATATCAAAGACTCATTGGGCGTATCGCTCTGGAACTGAAATTGGAACGCTCACTGACATTTGACATATCTGAAAGTCTGATAAACGCCGTAAAAGTGACTAAGTCCAAAAAAAAAATGTTTTCAACTTTTTTCACTTTTAACCCCGTGGGATATATATTCTACCCACACACATTTGGAACTCTCCTGGGGTACCCTCACACATATTATTCCTTCATTTAGTGGATATTTTCACAAAAAAGTGAAATTTTCAAAAATCCAGAAAATTGGCTGAAAGCGACTAAATATCAAAGACTCATTGGGCGAATCGCTCTGGAACTGAAATTGGAACGCTCACTGACATTTGCCCTATCTGAAAGTCTGATAAACGCCGGAAAAATGACTAAGTCCAAAAAAAAATGTTTTCAGCTTTTTTCAATTTTACCCCCGTGGGATATATATTCTACCCAGACACATTTGGAACTCTCCTGGTGTACCCTCACACATATTATTCCCTCATTTAGTGGATATTTTCACAAAAAAGTGAAATTTTCAAAAATCCAGAAAATTGGCTGAAAATGACTAAATATCAAGGACTCATTGGCCGAATCGCTCTGGAGCTGAAATCGGAATGCTCACTGACATTTCTCGTATTTGAAAGTCTGATAAACGCCGGAAAAATGACTAAGTCCAAAAAAAAAATTTTTTTAACTTTTTTCAATTTTACCCCCGTGGGATATATATTCTTCCCACACACATTTGGTACTCTCCTGCGGTACCCTCACACATATTATTCCCTCATTTAGTGGATATTTTCACAAAAAAGTGAAATTTTCAAAAATCCAGAAAATTGTCTGAAAACGACTAACATCAAGGACTCATTGGGCGTATCGCTTTGGAACTGAAATCGGAACGCTCACTGACATTTCCCCTATCTGAAAGTCTGATCAACGCCAGAAAAATGACTAAGTCCAAAAAAAATTTTTTTTCAACTTTTTTCAATTTTACCTCAGTCGGATATATATTCTACCCACACACATTTGGAACTCTTCTGGGGTACCCTCACACTTATTATTCCCTCATTTAGTGGATATTTTCACAAAAAAGTGAAATTTTCAAAAATCCAGAAAATTGGCTGAAAACAACTAAATATCAAGGACTCATTGGGCGAATCGCTCTGGAACTGAAATCGGAATGCTCACTGACATTTCCCCTATCTGAAAGTCTGATCAATGCCAGAAAAATGACTAAGTCCAAAAAAAAATTTTTTTCAACTTTTTTCAATTTTACCCCCGTGGGATATATATTCTTCCCACACACATTTGGAACTCTCCTGGGGTACCCTCACACATATTATTCCCTCATTTAGTGGATATTTTCACAAAAAAGTGAAATTTTCAAAAATCCATAAAATTGGCTGAAAATGACTAAATATCAAAGACTCATTGGGCGAATCGCTCTGGAACTGAAATTGGAACGCTCACTGACATTTGCCCTATCTGAAAGTCTGATCAACGCCAGAAAAATGACTAAGTCCAAAAAAAATTTTTTTTCAACTTTTTTCAATTTTACTCCCGTCGGATATATATTCTACCCACACACATTTGAAACTCTCCTGGGGTACCCTCACACATATTATTCCCTCATTTAGTGGATATTTTCACAAAAAAGTGAAATTTTCAAAAATCCAGAAAATTGGCTGAAAACGACTAAATATCAAGGACTCATTGGGCAAAACGCTCTGGAGCTGAAAACGGAACGCTCACTGACATTTCTCGTATCTGAAAGTCTGATAAACGCCGGAAAAATGACTAAGTCCAAAAAAAAATTTTTTTCAACTTTTTTCAATTTTACCCCCGTGGGATATATTTTCTTCCCACACACATTTGGTACTCTCCTGCGGTATCCTCACACATATTATTCCCTCATTTAGTGGATATTTTCACAAAAAAGTGAAATTTTCAAAAATCCAGAAAATTGGCTGAAAACGACTAAATATCAAGGACTCATTGGGCGTATCGCTCTGGAACTGAAATCGGAATGCTCACTGACATTTGCCCTATCTGAAAGTCTGATCAACGCCAGAAAAATGACTAAGTCCAAAAAAAATTTTTTTTCAACTTTTTTCAATTTTACCTCCGTCGGATATATATTCTACCCACACACATTTGGAACTCTCCTGGGGTACCCTCACACATATTATTCCCTCATTTAGTGGATATTTTCACAAAAAAGTGAAATTTTCAAAAATCCAGAAAATTGGCTGAAAACGACTAAATATCAAAGACTCATTGGGCGAATCGCTCTGGAACTGAAATCGGAACGCTCACAGACATTTGCCCTATCTGAAAGTCTGATAAACGCCGGAAAAATGACTAAGTCCCAAAAAAAATTTTTTTCAACTTTTTTCAATTTTACCCCCGTGGGATATATATTCTTCCCACACACATTTAGAGCTCTCCTGGGGTACCCTCACACATAATATTCCCTCATTTAGTGGATATTTTCACAAAAAAGTGAAATTTTCAAAAATCCAGAAAATTGGCTGAAAACGACTAAATATCAAGGACTAATTGGGCGAAACGCTCTGGAGCTGAAATCGGAACGCTCACTGACATTTCTCGTATCTGAAAGTCTGATCAACGCCAGAAAAATGACTAAGTCCAAAAAAAATTTTTTTTCAACTTTTTTCAATTTTACTCCCGTCGGATATATATTCTACCCACACACATTTGAAACTCTCCTGGGGTACCCTCACACATATTATTCCCTCATTTAGTGGATATTTTCACAAAAAAGTGAAATTTTCAAAAATCCAGAAAATTAGCTGAAAACGACTAAATATCAAAGACTCATTGGGCGAATTGCTCTGGAACTGAAATTTGAACGCTCACTGACATTTCCCCTATCTGAAAGTCTGATAAACGCCGGAAAAATGACTAAGTCCAAAAAAAATTTTTTTTTAACTTTTTTCAATTTTACCCCCGTGGGATATATATTCTTCCCACACACATTTAGAACTCTCCTGGGGTACCCTCACACATATTATTCCCTCATTTAGTGGATATTTTCACAAAAAAGTGAAATTTTCAAAAATCCAGAAAATTGGCTGAAAACAACTAAATATCAATGACTCATTGGGCGAATCGCTCTGGAACTGAAATCGGAACGCTCACTGACATTTCCCCTATCTGAAAGTCTGATAAACGCCAGAAAATGACTAAGTCCAAAAAAAAATTTTTTTCAACTTTTTTCAATTTTACCCCCGTGGGATATATATTCTTCCCACACACATTTGGAACTCTCCTGGGTTACCCTCACACATATTATTCCCTCACTTAGTGGATATTTTCACAAAAAAGTGAAATTTTCAAAAATCCAGAAAATTGGCTGAAAACGACTAAATATCAAGGATTCATTGGGCGTATCGCTCTGGAACTGAAATCGGAATGCTCACTGACATTTGCCCTATCTGAAAGTCTGATCAACGCCAGAAAAATGACTACGTCCAAAAAAAATTTTTTTTCAACTTTTTTCAATTTTACCTCCGTCGGATATATATTCTACCCACACACATTTGGAACTCTCCTGGGGTACCCTCACACATATTATTCCCTCATTTAGTGGATATTTTCACAAAAAAGTGAAATTTTCAAAAATCCAGAAAATTGGCTGAAAACGACTAAATATCAAAGACTCATTGGGCGAATCGCTCTGGAACTGAAATCGGAACGCTCACAGACATTTGCCCTATCTGAAAGTCTGATAAACGCCGGAAAAATGACTAAGTCCAAAAAAAAATTTTTTTCAACTTTTTTCAATTTTACCCCCGTGGGATATATATTCTTCCCACACACATTTAGAGCTCTCCTGGGGTACCCTCACACATAATATTCCCTCATTTAGTGGATATTTTCACAAAAAAGTGAAATTTTCAAAAATCCAGAAAATTGGCTGAAAACAACTAAATATCAAGGACTCATTGGGCGAAACGCTCTGGAGCTGAAATCGGAACGCTCACTGACATTTCCCCTATCTGTAAGTCTGATAAACGCCGGAAAAATGACTAAGTCAAAAAAATTTTTTTCAACTTTTTTCAATTTTACCTCCGTCGGATATATATTCTACCCACACACATTTGAAACTCTCCTGGGGTACCCTCACACATATTATTCCCTCATTTAGTGGATATTTTCACAAAAAAGTGAAATTTTCAAAAATCCAGAAATTGTCTGAAAACGACTAAATATCAAGGACTCATTGGGCGTATCGCTCTGGAACTGAAATCGGAATGCTCACTGACATTTCCCCTATCTGAAAGTCTGATCAACGCCAGAAAAATGACTAAGTCCAAAAAAAAAATTTTTTCAACTTTTTTCAATTTTACCCCCGTGAGATATATATTCTTCCCACACACATTTAGAGCTCTCCTGGGGTACCCTCACACATATTATTCCCTCATTTAGTGGATATTTTCACAAAAAAGTGAAATTTTCAAAAATCCAGAAAATTGGCTGAAAACAACTAAATATCAAGGACTCATTGGGCGAATCGCTCTGGAACTGAAATCGGAACGCTCACTGACATTTCCCCTATCTGAAAGTCTGATAAACGCCAGAAAAATGACTAAGTCCAAAAAAAATTTTTTTTAAACTATTTTCAATTTTACCCCCGTGGGATATATATTCTACCCACACACATTTGGAACTCTCCTGGGTTACCCTCACACATATTATTCCCTCATTTAGTGGATATTTTCACAAAAAAGTGAAATTTTCAAAAATCCAGAAAATTGGCTGAAAACGACTAAATATCAAGGACTCATTGGGCGAAACGCTCTGGAGCTGAAATCGGAACGCTCGCTGACATTTCTCGTATCTGAAAGTCTGATAAACGCCGGAAAAATGACTAAGTCCAAAAAAAAATTTTTTTCAACTTTTTTCAATTTTACCCCCGTGGGATATATATTCTTCCCACACACATTTGGTACTCTCCTGCGGTATCCTCACACATATTATTCCCTCATTTAGTGGATATTTTCACAAAAAAGTGAAATTTTCAAAAATCCAGAAAATTGGCTGAAAACGACTAAATATCAAAGACTCATTGGGCGTATAAGTCTGGAACTGAAATCGGAATGCTCACTGACATTTGCCCTATCTGAAAGTCTGATCAACGCCAGAAAAATGACTAAGTCCAAAAAAAATTTTTTTTTAACTTTTTTCAATTTTACCCCCGTGGGATATATATTCTTCCCACACACATTTAGAACTCTCCTGGGGTACCCTCACACATATTATTCCCTCATTTAGTGAATATTTTCACAAAAAAGTGAAATTTTCAAAAATCCAGAAAATTGGCTGAAAACAACTAAATATCAAGGACTCATTGGGCGAATCGCTCTGGAACTGAAATTGGAACGCTCACTGACATTTCCCCTATCTGAAAGTCTGATAAACGCCGGAAAAATGACTAAGTCAAAAAAATTTTTTTCAACTTTTTTCAATTTTACCTCCGTCGGATATATATTCTACCCACACACATTTGAAACTCTCCTGGGGTACCCTCACACATATTATTCCCTCATTTAGTGGATATTTTCACAAAAAAGTGAAATTTTCAAAAATCCAGAAAATTGTCTGAAAACGATTAAAAAAAAAGGACTCATTGGGCGTATCGCTCTGGAACTGAAATCGGAACGCTCACTGACATTTCCCCTATCTGAAAGTCTGATCAACGCCAGAAAAATGATTAAGTCCAAAAAAAACTTTTTTTCAACTTTTTTCAATTTTACCTCAGTCGGATATATATTCTACCCACACACATTTGGAACTCTTCTGGGGTACCCTCACACTTATTATTCCCTCATTTAGTGGATATTTTCTCAAAAAAGTGAAATTTTCAAAAATCCAGAAAATTGGCTGAAAACGACTAAATATCAAGGACTCATTGGGCGAATCGCTCTGGAACTGAAATTGGAACGCTCACTGACATTTCCCCTATCTGAAAGTCTGATCAACGGCAGAAAAATGACTAAGTCCAAAAAAAAAATTGTTTCAACTTTTTTCAATTTTACCCCCGTGGGATATATATTCTTCCCACACACATTTAGAGCTCTCCTGGGGTACCCTCACACATATTATTCCCTCATTTAGTGGATATTTTCACAAAAAAGTGAAATTTTCAAAAATCCAGAAAATTGGCTGAAAACAACTAAATATCAAGGACTCATTGGGCGAATCGCTCTGGAACTGAAATCGGAACGCTCACTGACATTTCCCCTATCTGAAAGTCTGATAAACGCCAGAAAAATGACTAAGTCCAAAAAAAATTTTTTTTAAACTTTTTTCAATTTTACCCCCGTGGGATATATATTCTACCCACACACATTTGGAACTCTCCTGGGTTACCCTCACACATATTATTCCCTCATTTAGTGGATATTTTCACAAAAAAGTGAAATTTTCAAAAATCCAGAAAATTGGCTGAAAACGACTAAATATCAAGGACTCATTGGGCGAAACGCTCTGGAGCTGAAATCGGAACGCTCACTGACATTTCTCGTATCTGAAAGTCTGATAAACGCCGGAAAAATGACTAAGTCCAAAAAAAAATTTTTTTCAACTTTTTTCAGTTTTACCCCCGTGGGATATATATTCTTCCCACACACATTTGGTACTCTCCTGCGGTATCCTCATACATATTATTCCCTCATTTAGTGGATATTTTCACAAAAAAGTGAAATTTTCAAAAATCCAGAAAATTGGCAGAAAACGACTAAATATCAAAGACTCATTGGGCGAATCGCTCTGGAACTGAAATCGGAACGCTCACAGACATTTGCCCTATCTGAAAGTCTGATAAACGCCGGAAAAATGACTAAGTCCAAAAAAAATTTTTTTTCAACTTTTTTCAATTTTACCCCCGTGGGATATATATTCTTCCCACACACATTTAGAGCTCTCCTTGGGTACCCTCACACATAATATTCCCTCATTTAGTGGATATTTTCACAAAAAAGTGAAATTTTCAAAAATCCAGAAAATTGGCTGAAAACAACTAAATATCAAGGACTCATTGGGCGAATCGCTCTGGAACTGAAATCGGAACGCTCACTGACATTTCCCCTATCTGAAAGTCTGATAAACGCCAGAAAAATGACTAAGTCCAAAAAAAAAATTTTTCAGCTTTTTTCAATTTTACCCCCGTGGGATATATATTCTACCCACACACATTTGGAACTCTCCTGGGGTTCCCTAACACATATTATTCCCTCACTTAGTGGATATTTTCACAAAAAAGTGAAATTTTCAAAAATCCATAAAATTGGCTGAAAATGACTAAATATCAAAGACTCATTGGGCGAATCGCTCTGGAACTGAAATAGGAACGCTCACTGACATTTGCCCTATCTGAAAGTCTGATCAACGCCAGAAAAATGACTAAGTCCAAAAAAAAATTTTTTTTAACTTTTTTCAATTTTACCCCCGTGGGATATATATTCTTCCCACACACATTTAGAACTCTCCTGGGGTACCCTCACACATATTATTCCCTCATTTAGTGAATATTTTCACAAAAAAGTGAAATTTTCAAAAATCCAGAAAATTGGCTGAAAACAACTAAATATCAAGGACTCATTGGGCGAATCGCTCTGAAACTGAAATCGGAACGCTCACTGACATTTCCCCTATCTGAAAGTCTGATAAACGCCAGAAAAATGACTAAGTCCAAAAAAAATTTTTTTTCAACTTTTTTCAATTTTACCTCCGTCGGATATATATTCTTCCCACACACATTTAGAGCTCTCCTGGGGTACCCTCACACATATTATTCCCTCATTTAGTGGATATTTTCACAAAAAAGTGAAATTTTCAAAAATCCAGAAAATTGGCTGAAAACGACTAAATATCAAGGACTCATTGGGCGAAACGCTCTGGAGCTGAAATCGGAACGCTCACTGACATTTCTCGTATCTGAAAGTCTGATAAACGCCGGAAAAATGACTAAGTCCAAAAAAAAATTTTTTTCAACTTTTTTCAATTTTACCCCCGTGGGATATATATTCTTCCCACACACATTTGGTACTCTTCTGAGGTACCCTCACACTTATTATTCCCTCATTTAGTGGATATTTTCTCAAAAAAGTGAAATTTTCAAAAATCCATAAAATTGGCTGAAAATGACTAAATATCAAAGACTCATTGGGCGAATCGCTCTGGAACTGAAATCGGAACGCTCACTGACATTTCCCCTATCTGAAAGTCTGTTCAACGCCAGAAAAATGACTAAGTCCAAAAAAAATTTTTTTTCAACTTTTTTCAATTTTACCCCCGTGGGATATATATTCTTCCCACACACATTTAGAACTCTCCTGGGGTACCCTCACACATATTATTCCCTTATTTAGTGAATATTTTCACAAAAAAGTGAAATTTTCAAAAATCCAGAAAATTGGCTAAAAACAACTAAATATCAAGGACTCATTGGGCGAATCGCTCTGGAACTGAAATCGGAATGCTCACTGACATTTCCCCTATCTGAAAGTCTGATAAACGCCGGAAAAATGACTAAGTCCAAAAAAAAATTTTTTTCAACTTTTTTCAATTTTACCCCCGTGGGATATATATTCTTCCCATACACATTTAGAACTCTCCTGGGGTACCCTCACACATATTATTCCCTCATTTAGTGAATATTTTCACAAAAAAGTGAAATTTTCAAAAATCCAGAAAATTGGCTGAAAACAACTAAATATCAAGGACTCATTGGGCGAATCGCTCTGGAACTGAAATTGGAACGCTCACTGACATTTCCCCTATCTGAAAGTCTGATAAACGCCAGAAAAATGACTAAGTCCAAAAAAAAATTTTTTTCAACATTTTTCAATTTTACCCCCGTGGGATATATATTCTACCCACACACATTTGGAACTCTCCTGGGTTACCCTCACACATATTATTCCCTCATTTAGTGGATATTTTCACAAAAAAGTGAAATTTTCAAAAATCCTGAAAATTGGCTGAAAACGACTAAATATCAAAGACTCATTGGGCAAATCGCTCTGGAACTGAAATGGGAATGCTCACTGACATTTCCCCTATCTTAAAGTCTGATAAACGCCAGAAAAATGACTAAGTCAAAAAAAAAATTTTTTTCAACTTTTTTCAATTTTACCCCCGTGGGATATATATTCTTCCCACACACATTTGGTACTCTCCTGGGGTACCCTCACACATATTATTCCCTCATTTAGTGGATATTTTCACAAAAAAGTGAAATTTTCAAAAATCCAGAAAATTGGCTGAAAACGACTAAATATCAAGGACTCATTGGGCGAATCGCTCTGGAGCTGAAATCGGAACGCTCACTGACATTTCTCATATCTGAAAGTCGGATAAACGCCGGAAAAATGACTAAGTCCAAAAAAAAATTTTTTCAGCTTTTTTCAATTTTACCCCCGTGGGATATATATTCTACCCACACACATTTGGAACTCTCCTGGGGTACCCTCACACATATTATTCCATCATTTAGTGGATATTTTTACAAAAAAGTGAAATTTTCAAAAATCCAGAAAATTGGCTGAAAACGACTAAATATCAAGGACTCATTGGTTGTATCGCTCTGGAACTGAAATCGGAATGCTCACTGACATTTCCCCTATCTGAAAGTCTGATCAACACCAGAAAAATGACTAAGTCCAAAAAAAATTTTTATTTAACTTTTTTCAATTTTACCTCCGTCGGATATATATTCTACCCACACACATTTGAAACTCTTCTGGGGTACCCTCACACTTATTATTCCCTCATTTAGTGGATATTTTCACAAAAAAGTGAAATTTTCAAAAATCCAGAAAATTGGCTGAAAACGACTAAATATCAAGGACTCATTGGGCGAATCACTCTGGAACTGAAATTGGCACGCTCACTGACATTTCCCCTATTTGAAAGTCTGATAAACGCCGGAAAAATGACTAAGTCCAAAAAAAAATTTTTTTCAACTTTTTTCAATTTTACCCCCGTGGGATATATATTCTTCCCACACACATTTGGTACTCTCCTGGGGTACCCTCACACATATTGTTCCCTCATTTAGTGGATATTTTCACAAAAAAGTGAAATTTTCAAAAATCCCGAAAATTGGCTGAAAACGACTAAATATCCAAGACTCATTGGGCGAATTGCTCTGGAGCTGAAATCGGAACGCTCACTGACATTTCTCGTATCTGAAAGTCTGATAAACGGCGGAAAAATGACTAAGTCCAAAAAAAAATTTTTTCAACTTTTTTCAATTTTACCCCCGTGGGATATATATTCTACCCACACAAATTTGGAACTCTCCTTCGGTACCCTCACACATATTATTCCCTCATTTAGTGGATATTTTCACAAAAAAGTGACATTTTCAAAAATCCAGAAAATTGGCTGAAAACGACTAAGTATCAAGGACTCATTGGGCGAATCGATCTGGAACTGAAATCGGAACGCTCACTGATATTTGCCCTATCTGAAAGTCTGATAAACGCCGGAAAAGTGACTAAGTCCCAAAAAAAAATTTTTTCAACTTTTTTCAATTTTATACCCGTGGGATATATATTCTACCCACACAAATTTGGAACTCTCCTTCGGTACCCTCACACATATTATTCCCTCATTTAGTGATTATTTTCACAAAAAAGTGAAATTTTCAAAAATCCTGAAAATTGTCTGAAAACGACTAAATATCAAAGACTCATTGGGCGAATCGCTCTGGAAATGAAATGGGAATGCTCACTGACATTTCCCCTATCTTAAAGTCTGATAAACGCCAGAAAAATGACTAAGTCCAAAAAAAAATTTTTTTAAACTTTTTTCAATTTTACCCCCGTGGGATATATATTCTTCCCACACACATTTAGAACTCTCCTGGGGTACCCTCACACATATTATTACCTCATTTAGTGGATATTTTCACAAAGAAGTGAAATTTTCAAATATCCAGAAAATTGGCTGAAAACGACTAAATAACAAGGACTCATTGGGCGAATCGCTCTGGAACTGAAATCGGAATGCTCACTGACATTTCCCCTGTCTGAAAGTCTGATAAACGCCGGAAAAATGACTAAGTCCAAAAAAAAATTTTTTTAGACTTTTTTCAATTTTACCCCCGTGGGAAATATATTCTACCCACACACATTTGGAACTCTCCTGGGGTACCCTCACACATATTATTCCCTCATTTAGTGGATATTTTCACAAAAAAGTGAAATTTTCAAAAATCCAGAAAATTGGCTGAAAACGACTAAGTATCAAGGACTCATTGGGCGAATCGCTCTGGAACTGAAATGGGAATGCTCACTGACATTTCCCCTATCTGAAAGTCTGATAAACGCCGGAAAAATTACTAAGTCCAAAAAAAAATTTGTTTCAACTTTTTTCAATTTTACCCCCGTGGGATATATATTCTACCCACACACATTTGGAACTCTCCTGGGGTACCCTCACACATATCATTCCCTCATTTAGTGGATATTTTCACAAAGAAGTGAAATTTTCAAAAATCCAGAAAATTGGCTGAAAACGACTAAGTATCAAGGACTCATTGGGCGAATCGCTCTGGAACTGAAATCGGAACGCTCACTGACATTTCCCCTATCTGAAAGTCTGATAAACGACGGAAAAATGACTAAGTCCAAAAAAAAAATTTTTTCAACTTTTTTCAATTTTACCCCCGTGCGATATATATTCTTCCCACACATATTTAGAACTTTCCTGGGGTAACCTCACACATATTATTCCCTCATTTAGTGGATATTTTCACAAAAAAGTGAAATTTTCAAAAATCCAGAAAATTGGCTGAAAACGACTAAGTATCAAGGACTCATTGGGCGAATCGCTGAAGAACTGAAATCGGAACGCTCACTGACATTTCCCCTATCTGAAAGTCTGATAAACGCCGGAAAAATGAATAAGTCCCAAAAAAAATTTTTATTTAACTTTTTTCAATTTTACCTCCGTCGGATATATATTCTACCCACACACATTTGAAACTCTTCTGGGGTACCCTCACACTTATTATTCCCTCATTTAGTGGATATTTTCACAAAAAAGTGAAATTTTCAAAAATCCAGAAAATTGGCTGAAAACGACTAAATATCAAGGACTCATTGGGCGAATCACTCTGGAACTGAAATTGGCACGCTCACTGACATTTCCCCTATTTGAAAGTCTGATAAACGCCGGAAAAATGACTAAGTCCAAAAAAAAATTTTTTTCAACTTTTTTCAATTTTACCCCCGTGGGATATATATTCTTCCCACACACATTTGGTACTCTCCTGGGGTACCCTCACACATATTGTTCCCTCATTTAGTGGATATTTTCACAAAAAAGTGAAATTTTCAAAAATCCCGAAAATTGGCTGAAAACGACTAAATATCCAAGACTCATTGGGCGAATTGCTCTGGAGCTGAAATCGGAACGCTCACTGACATTTCTCGTATCTGAAAGTCTGATAAACGGCGGAAAAATGACTAAGTCCAAAAAAAAATTTTTTCAACTTTTTTCAATTTTACCCCCGTGGGATATATATTCTACCCACACAAATTTGGAACTCTCCTTCGGTACCCTCACACATATTATTCCCTCATTTAGTGGATATTTTCACAAAAAAGTGACATTTTCAAAAATCCAGAAAATTGGCTGAAAACGACTAAGTATCAAGGACTCATTGGGCGAATCGATCTGGAACTGAAATCGGAACGCTCACTGATATTTGCCCTATCTGAAAGTCTGATAAACGCCGGAAAAGTGACTAAGTCCCAAAAAAAAATTTTTTCAACTTTTTTCAATTTTATACCCGTGGGATATATATTCTACCCACACAAATTTGGAACTCTCCTTCGGTACCCTCACACATATTATTCCCTCATTTAGTGATTATTTTCACAAAAAAGTGAAATTTTCAAAAATCCTGAAAATTGTCTGAAAACGACTAAATATCAAAGACTCATTGGGCGAATCGCTCTGGAAATGAAATGGGAATGCTCACTGACATTTCCCCTATCTTAAAGTCTGATAAACGCCAGAAAAATGACTAAGTCCAAAAAAAAATTTTTTTAAACTTTTTTCAATTTTACCCCCGTGGGATATATATTCTTCCCACACACATTTAGAACTCTCCTGGGGTACCCTCACACATATTATTACCTCATTTAGTGGATATTTTCACAAAGAAGTGAAATTTTCAAATATCCAGAAAATTGGCTGAAAACGACTAAATAACAAGGACTCATTGGGCGAATCGCTCTGGAACTGAAATCGGAATGCTCACTGACATTTCCCCTGTCTGAAAGTCTGATAAACGCCGGAAAAATGACTAAGTCCAAAAAAAAATTTTTTTAGACTTTTTTCAATTTTACCCCCGTGGGAAATATATTCTACCCACACACATTTGGAACTCTCCTGGGGTACCCTCACACATATTATTCCCTCATTTAGTGGATATTTTCACAAAAAAGTGAAATTTTCAAAAATCCAGAAAATTGGCTGAAAACGACTAAGTATCAAGGACTCATTGGGCGAATCGCTCTGGAACTGAAATGGGAATGCTCACTGACATTTCCCCTATCTGAAAGTCTGATAAACGCCGGAAAAATTACTAAGTCCAAAAAAAAATTTGTTTCAACTTTTTTCAATTTTACCCCCGTGGGATATATATTCTACCCACACACATTTGGAACTCTCCTGGGGTACCCTCACACATATCATTCCCTCATTTAGTGGATATTTTCACAAAGAAGTGAAATTTTCAAAAATCCAGAAAATTGGCTGAAAACGACTAAGTATCAAGGACTCATTGGGCGAATCGCTCTGGAACTGAAATCGGAACGCTCACTGACATTTCCCCTATCTGAAAGTCTGATAAACGACGGAAAAATGACTAAGTCCAAAAAAAAAATTTTTTCAACTTTTTTCAATTTTACCCCCGTGCGATATATATTCTTCCCACACATATTTAGAACTTTCCTGGGGTAACCTCACACATATTATTCCCTCATTTAGTGGATATTTTCACAAAAAAGTGAAATTTTCAAAAATCCAGAAAATTGGCTGAAAACGACTAAGTATCAAGGACTCATTGGGCGAATCGCTGAAGAACTGAAATCGGAACGCTCACTGACATTTCCCCTATCTGAAAGTCTGATAAACGCCGGAAAAATGACTAAGTCCGAAAAAAAATTTTTTTCAACTTTTTTCAATTTTACACCCGTGGGATATATATTCTACCCACACAAATTTGGAACTCTCCTTCGGTACCCTCACACATATTATTCCCTCATTTAGTGGATATTTTCACAAAAAAGTGAAATTTTCAAAAATCCAGAAAATTGGCTGAAAACAACTAAATAACAAGGACTCATTGGGCGAATCGCTCTGGAACTGAAATCGGAACGCTCACTGACATTTCCCCTATCTGAAAGTCTGATAAACGCCGGAAAAGTGACTAAGTCCCAAAAAAAAATTTTTTCAACTTTTTTCAATTTTATACCCGTGGGATATATATTCTACCCACACAAATTTGGAACTCTCCTTCGGTACCCTCACACATATTATTCCTTCATTTAGTGATTATTTTCACAAAAAAGTGAAATTTTCAAAAATCCTGAAAATTGTCTGAAAACGACTAAATATCAAAGACTCATTGGGCGAATCGCTCTGGAAATGAAATGGGAATGCTCACTGACATTTCCCCTATCTTAAAGTCTGATAAACGCCAGAAAAATGACTAAGTCCAAAAAAAAATTTTTTTAGACTTTTTTCAATTTTACCCCCGTGGGAAATATATTCTACCCACACACATTTGGAACTCTCCTGGGGTACCCTCACACATATTATTCCCTCATTTAGTGGATATTTTCACAAAAAAGTGAAATTTTCAAAAATCCAGAAAATTGGCTGAAAACGACTAAATATCAAAGACTCATTGGGCGAATCGCTCTGGAACTGAAATGGGAATGCTCACTGACATTTCCCCTATCTTAAAGTCTGTAAACGCTAGAAAAATGACTAAGTCCAAAAAAAAATTTTTTTCAACTTTTTTCAATTTTACCCCCGTGGGATATATATTCTACCCACACACATTTGGAACTCTCCTGGGGTACCCTCATACATATTATTCCCTCTTTTAGTGGATATTTTCACAAAAAAGTGAAATTTTCAAAAATCCAGAAAATTGGCTGAAAACGACTAAATATCAAGGACTCATTGGGCGAATCGCTCTGGAACTGAAATCAGAATGCTCACTGACATTTGCCCTATCTGAAAGTCTGATAAACGCCAGAAAAATGAATAAGTCACAAAAAAAAATTTTTTCAACTTTTTTCAATTTTACCCCCGTGGGATACATATTCTACCCACACAAATTTGGAACTCTCCTTCGGTACCCTCACACATATTATTCCCTCATTTAGTGGATATTTTCACAAAAAAGTGAAATTTTCAAAAATCCTGAAAATTGGCTGAAAACAACTAAATAACAAGGACTCATTGGGCGAATCGCTCTGGAACTGAAATCGGAACACTCACTGACATTTCCCCTATCTGAAAGTCTGATAAACGCCGGAAAAATGACTAAGTCCAAAAAAAAATTTGTTTCAACTTTTTTCAATTTTACCCCCGTGGGATATATATTCTACCCACACACATTTGGAACTCTCCTGGGGTACCCTCACACATATTATTCCCTCATTTAGTGGATATTTTCACAAAGAAGTGAAATTTTCAAAAATCCAGAAAATTGGCTGAAAACGACTAAGTATCAAGGACTCATTGGGCGAATCGCTCAAGAACTGAAATCGGAACGCTCACTGACATTTCCCCTATCTGAAAGTCTGATAAACGCCGGAAAAATGACTAAGTCCAAAAAAAAAATTTTTTCAACTTTTTTCAATTTTACCCCCGTGGGATATATATTCTTCCCACACACATTTAGAACTCTCCTGGGGTAACCTTACACATATTATTCCCTCATTTAGTGGATATTTTCACAAAAAAGTGAAATTTTCAAAAATCCAGAAAATTGGCTGAAAACGACTAAATATCAAAGACTCATTGGGCGAATCGCTCTGGAACTGAAATGGGAATGCTCACTGACATTTCCCCTATCTTAAAGTCTGATAAACGCCAGAAAAATGACTAAGTCCAAAAAAAAATTTTTTTCAACTTTTTTCAATTTTACCCCGTGGGATATATATTCTACCCACACACATTTGGAACTCTCCTGGGGTACCCTCATACATATTATTCCCTCATTTAGTGGATATTTTCACAAAAAAGTAAAATTTTCAAAAATCAAGAAAATTGGCTGAAAAAGACTAAATAACAAGGACTCATTGGGCGAATCGCTCTAGAACTAAAATCCGAACGCTCACTGACATTTCCCCTATCTGAAAGTCTGATAAACGCCGGAAAAATGACTAAGTCCAAAAAAAAATTTTTTTAGACTTTTTTCAATTTTACCCCCGTGGGATATATATTCTACCCACACACATTTGGAACTCTCCTGGGGTAACCTCACACAAATTATTCCCTCATTTAGTGGATATTTTCACAAAGAACTGAAATTTTCAAAAATCCAGAAAATTGGCTGAAAACGACTAAGTATCAAGGACTCATTGGGCGAATCGCTCAAGAACTGAAATCGGAACGCTCACTGACATTTCCCCTATCTTAAAGTCTGATAAACGCCAGAAAAATGACTAACTCCAAAAAAAAATTTTTTTCAACTTTTTTCAATTTTACCCCCGTGGGATATATATTCTACCCACACAAATTTGGAACTCTCCTTCGGTACCCTCACACATTTTATTCCCTCATTTAGTGGATATTTTCACAAAAAAGTGAAATTTTCAAAAATCCAGAAAATTGGCTGAAAACGACTAAATATCAAAGACTCATTGGCCGAATCGCTCTGGAACTGAAATGGGAATGCTCACTGACATTTCCCCTATCTTAAAGTCTGATAAACGCCAGAAAAATGACTAAGTCGAAAAAAAAAATTTTTTCAACTTTTTTCAATTTTACCCCCGTGGGATATATATTCTACCCACACACATTTGGAACTCTCCTGGGGTACCCTCACACATGTTATTCCCTCATTTAGTGGATATTTTCACAAAAAAGTGAAATTTTCAAAAATCCAGAAAATTGGCTGAAAACGACTAAATATCAAGGACTCATTGGGCGAATCGCTCTGGAACTGAAATCGGAACGCTCACTGACATTTGCCCTATCTGAAAGTCTGATAAACGCCGGAAAAATGAATAAGTCCCCAAAAAAATTTTTTGCAACTTTTTTCAATTTTACCCCCGTGGGATATATATTCTTCCCACACACATTTAGAACTCTCCTGGGGTACCCTCACACATATTATTCCCTCATTTAGTGGATATTTTCACAAAAAAGTGAAATTTTCAAAAATCCAGATAATTGGCTGAAAACGACTAAAAATCAAAGACTCATTGGGCGAATCACTCTGGAACTGAAATGGGAATGCTCACTGACATTTCCCCTATGTTAAAGTCTGATAAACGCCAGAAAAATGACTAAGTCCAAAAAAAAATTTTTTTCAACTTTTTTCAATTTTACCCCCGTGGGATATATATTCTAGCCACACACATTTGGAACTCTCCTGGGGTACCCTCATACATATTATTCCCTCATTTAGTGGATATTTTCACAAAGAAGTGAAATTTTCAAAAATCCAGAAAATTGGGTGAAAACGACTAAGTATCAAGGACTCAATGGGCGAATCGCTCTGGAACTGAAATCGGAACGCTCTCTGACATTTCCCCTATCTGAAAGTCTGATAAACGACGGAAAAATGACTAAGTAAAAAAAAAAATTTTTTCAACTTTTTTCAATTTTACCCCCTGGGATATATATTCTTCCCACACACATTTAGAACTTTCCTGGGGTAACCTCACACATATTATTCCCTCATTTAGTGGATATTTTCACAAAAAAGTGAAATTTTCAAAAGTCCAGAAAATTGGCTGAAAACAACTAAATAACAAGGACTCATTGGGCGAATCGCTCTGGAACTGAAATCGGAACACTCACTGACATTTCCCCTATCTGAAAGTCTGATAAACGCCGGAAAAATGACTAAGTCCAAAAAAAATTTTTTTTCAACTTTTTTCAATTTTACCCCCGTGGGATATATATTCTACCCACACACATTTGGAACTCTCCTTCGGTACCCTCACACATATTATTCCCTCATTTAGTGGATATTTTCACAAAAAAGTGAAATTTTCAAAAATCCAGAAAATTGGCTGAAAACGACTAAGTATCAAGGACTCATTGGGCGAATCGCTCAAGAACTGAAATCGGAACGCTCACTGACATTTCCCCTATCTGAAAGTCTGATAAACGCCGGAAAAATGAATAAGTCCCAAAAAAAATTTTTTGCAACTTTTTTCAATTTTACCCCCGTGGGATATATATTCTACCCACACAAATTTGGAACTCTCCTTCGGTACCCTCACACATATTATTCCCTCATTTAGTGGATATTTTCACAAAAATGTGAAATTTTCAAAAATCCAGCAAATTGGCTGAAAACGACTAAATATCAAAGACTCATTGGGCGAATCGCTCTGGAACTGAAATGGGAATGCTCACTGACATTTCCCCTATCTTAAAGTCTGATAAACGCCAGAAAAATGACTAACTCCAAAAAAAAATTTTTTTCAACTTTTTTCAATTTTACCCCCGTGGGATATATATTCTTCCCACACACATTTAGAACTCTCCTGGGGTACCCTCACACATGTTATTCCCTCATTTAGTGGATATTTTCACAAAAAAGTGAAATTTTCAAAAATCCTGAAAATTGGCTGAAAACAACTAAATAACAAGGACTCATTGGGCGAATCGCTCTGGAACTGAAATCGGAACACTCACTGACATTTCCCCTATCTGAAAGTCTGATAAACGCCGGAAAAATGACTAAGTCCCAAAAAAAATTTTTTTCAACTTTTTTCAATTTTACACCCGTGGGATATATATTCTACCCACACACATTTGGAACTCTCCTGGGGTACCCTCATACATATTATTCCCTCATTTAGTGGATATTTTCACAAAAAAGTGAAATTTTCAAAAATCAAGAAAATTGGCTGAAAAAGACTAAATAACAAGGACTCATTGGGCGAATCGCTCTAGAACTAAAATCGGAACGCTCACTGACATTTCCCCTATCTGAAAGTCTGCCGGAAAAATGATTAAGTCCAAAAAAAAATTTTTTTAGACTTTTTTCAATTTTACCCCCGTGGGATATATATTCTACCCACACACATTTGGAACTCTCCTGGGGTAACCTCACACATATTATTCCCTCATTTAGTGGATATTTTCACAAAGAAGTGAAATTTTCAAAAATCCAGAAAATTGGCTGAAAACGACTAAATATCAAGGACTCATTGGGCGAATCGCTCTGGAACTGAAATCGGAACGCTCACTGACATTTGCCCTATCTGAAAGTCTGATAAACGCCGGAAAAATGAATAAGTCCCAAAAAAATTTTTTTGCAACTTTTTTCAATTTTACCCCCGTGGGATATATATTCTACCCACACAAATTTGGAACTCTCCTTCGGTACCCTCACACATATTATTCCCTCATTTAGTGGATATTTTCACAAAAAAGTGAAATTTTCAAAAATCCAGAAAATTGGATGAAAACGACTAAATATCAAAGACTCATTGGGCGAATCGCTCTGGAACTGAAATGGGAATGCTCACTGACATTTCCCCTATCTTAAAGTCTGATAAACGCCAGAAAAATGACTAACTCCAAAAAAAAATTTTTTTCAACTTTTTTCAATTTTACCCCCGTGGGATATATATTCTACCCACACACATTTGGAACTCTCCTGGGGTACCCTCACACATGTTATTCCCTCATTTAGTGGATATTTTCACAAAAAAGTGAAATTTTCAAAAATCCAGAAAATTGGCTGAAAACGACTAAATATCAAGGACTCATTGGGCGAATCGCTCTGGAACTGAAATCGGAACGCTCACTGACATTTGCCCTATCTGAAAGTCTGATAAACGCCGGAAAAATGAATAAGTCCCCAAAAAAATTTTTTGCAACTTTTTTCAATTTTACCCCCGTGGGATATATATTCTTCCCACACACATTTAGAACTCTCCTGGGGTACCCTCACACATATTATTCCCTCATTTAGTGGATATTTTCACAAAAAAGTGAAATTTTCAAAAATCCAGATAATTGGCTGAAAACGACTAAAAATCAAAGACTCATTGGGCGAATCACTCTGGAACTGAAATGGGAATGCTCACTGACATTTCCCCTATGTTAAAGTCTGATAAACGCCAGAAAAATGACTAAGTCCAAAAAAAAATTTTTTTCAACTTTTTTCAATTTTACCCCCGTGGGATATATATTCTAGCCACACACATTTGGAACTCTCCTGGGGTACCCTCATACATATTATTCCCTCATTTAGTGGATATTTTCACAAAGAAGTGAAATTTTCAAAAATCCAGAAAATTGGGTGAAAACGACTAAGTATCAAGGACTCAATGGGCGAATCGCTCTGGAACTGAAATCGGAACGCTCACTGACATTTCCCCTATCTGAAAGTCTGATAAACGACGGAAAAATGACTAAGTAAAAAAAAAAATTTTTTCAACTTTTTTCAATTTTACCCCCTGGGATATATATTCTTCCCACACACATTTAGAACTTTCCTGGGGTAACCTCACACATATTATTCCCTCATTTAGTGGATATTTTCACAAAAAAGTGAAATTTTCAAAAGTCCAGAAAATTGGCTGAAAACAACTAAATAACAAGGACTCATTGGGCGAATCGCTCTGGAACTGAAATCGGAACACTCACTGACATTTCCCCTATCTGAAAGTCTGATAAACGCCGGAAAAATGACTAAGTCCAAAAAAAATTTTTTTTCAACTTTTTTCAATTTTACCCCCGTGGGATATATATTCTACCCACACACATTTGGAACTCTCCTTCGGTACCCTCACACATATTATTCCCTCATTTAGTGGATATTTTCACAAAAAAGTGAAATTTTCAAAAATCCAGAAAATTGGCTGAAAACGACTAAGTATCAAGGACTCATTGGGCGAATCGCTCAAGAACTGAAATCGGAACGCTCACTGACATTTCCCCTATCTGAAAGTCTGATAAACGCCGGAAAAATGAATAAGTCCCAAAAAAAATTTTTTGCAACTTTTTTCAATTTTACCCCCGTGGGATATATATTCTACCCACACAAATTTGGAACTCTCCTTCGGTACCCTCACACATATTATTCCCTCATTTAGTGGATATTTTCACAAAAATGTGAAATTTTCAAAAATCCAGCAAATTGGCTGAAAACGACTAAATATCAAAGACTCATTGGGCGAATCGCTCTGGAACTGAAATGGGAATGCTCACTGACATTTCCCCTATCTTAAAGTCTGATAAACGCAAGAAAAATGACTAACTCCAAAAAAAAATTTTTTTCAACTTTTTTCAATTTTACCCCCGTGGGATATATATTCTTCCCACACACATTTAGAACTCTCCTGGGGTACCCTCACACATATTATTCCCTCATTTAGTGGATATTTTCACAAAAAAGTGAAATTTTCAAAAATCCTGAAAATTGGCTGAAAACAACTAAATAACAAGGACTCATTGGGCGAATCGCTCTGGAACTGAAATCGGAACACTCACTGACATTTCCCCTATCTGAAAGTCTGATAAACGCCGGAAAAATGACTAAGTCCCAAAAAAAATTTTTTTCAACTTTTTTCAATTTTACACCCGTGGGATATATATTCTACCCACACACATTTGGAACTCTCCTGGGGTACCCTCATACATATTATTCCCTCATTTAGTGGATATTTTCACAAAAAAGTGAAATTTTCAAAAATCAAGAAAATTGGCTGAAAAAGACTAAATAACAAGGACTCATTGGGCGAATCGCTCTAGAACTAAAATCGGAACGCTCACTGACATTTGCCCTATATGAAAGTCTGCCGGAAAAATGATTAAGTCCAAAAAAAAATTTTTTTAGACTTTTTTCAATTTTACCCCCGTGGGATATATATTCTACCCACACACATTTGGAACTCTCCTGGGGTAACCTCACACATATTATTCCCTCATTTAGTGGATATTTTCACAAAGAAGTGAAATTTTCAAAAATCCAGAAAATTGGCTGAAAACGACTAAATATCAAGGACTCATTGGGCGAATCGCTCTGGAACTGAAATCGGAATGCTCACTGACATTTGCCCTATCTGAAAGTCTGATAAACGCCGGAAAAATGAATAAGTCCCAAAAAAAATTTTTTGCAACTTTTTTCAATTTTACCCCCGTGGGATATATATTCTACCCACACAAATTTGGAACTCTCCTTCGGTACCCTCACACATATTATTCCCTCATTTAGTGGATATTTTCACAAAAAAGTGAAATTTTCAAAAATCCAGAAAATTGGATGAAAACGACTAAATATCAAAGACTCATTGGGCGAATCGCTCTGGAACTGAAATGGGAATGCTCACTGACATTTCCCCTATCTTAAAGTCTGATAAACGCCAGAAAAATGACTAACTCCAAAAAAAAATTTTTTTCAACTTTTTTCAATTTTACCCCCGTGGGATATATATTCTACCCACACAAATTTGGAACTCTCCTTCGGTACCCTCACACATTTTATTCCCTCATTTAGTGGATATTTTCACAAAAAAGTGAAATTTTCAAAAATCCAGAAAATTGGCTGAAAACGACTAAATATCAAAGACTCATTGGGCGAATCGCTCTGGAACTGAAATGGGAATGCTCACTGACATTTCCCCTATCTTAAAGTCTGATAAACGCCAGAAAAATGACTAACTCCCAAAAAAAATTTTTTTCAACTTTTTTCAATTTTACCCCCGTGGGATATATATTCTACCCACACAAATTTGGAACTCTCCTTCGGTACCCTCACACATTTTATTCCCTCATTTAGTGGATATTTTCACAAAAAAGTGAAATTTTCAAAAATCCAGAAAATTGGCTGAAAACGACTAAATATCAAAGACTCATTGGGCGAATCGCTCTGGAACTGAAATGGGAATGCTCACTGACATTTCCCCTATCTTAAAGTCTGATAAACGCCAGAAAAATGACTAACTCCAAAAAAAAATTTTTTTCAACTTTTTTCAATTTTACCCCCGTGGGATATATATTCTTCCCACACACATTTAGAACTCTCCTGGGGTACCCTCACACATATTATTCCCTCATTTAGTGGATATTTTCACAAAAAAGTGAAATTTTCAAAAATCCTGAAAATTGGCTGAAAACAACTAAATAACAAGGACTCATTGGGCGAATCGCTCTGGAACTGAAATCGGAACACTCACTGACATTTCCCCTATCTGAAAGTCTGATAAACGCCGGAAAAATGACTAAGTCCCAAAAAAAATTTTTTTCAACTTTTTTCAATTTTACACCCGTGGGATATATATTCTACCCACACACATTTGGAACTCTCCTGGGGTACCCTCATACATATTATTCCCTCATTTAGTGGATATTTTCACAAAAAAGTGAAATTTTCAAAAATCAAGAAAATTGGCTGAAAAAGACTAAATAACAAGGACTCATTGGGCGAATCGCTCTAGAACTAAAATCGGAACGCTCACTGACATTTCCCCTATCTGAAAGTCTGCCGGAAAAATGATTAAGTCCAAAAAAAAATTTTTTTAGACTTTTTTCAATTTTACCCCCGTGGGATATATATTCTACCCACACACATTTGGAACTCTCCTGGGGTAACCTCACACATATTATTCCCTCATTTAGTGGATATTTTCACAAAGAAGTGAAATTTTCAAAAATCCAGAAAATTGGCTGAAAACGACTAAATATCAAGGACTCATTGGGCGAATCGCTCTGGAACTGAAATCGGAACGCTCACTGACATTTGCCCTATCTGAAAGTCTGATAAACGCCGGAAAAATGAATAAGTCCCAAAAAAATTTTTTTGCAACTTTTTTCAATTTTACCCCCGTGGGATATATATTCTACCCACACAAATTTGGAACTCTCCTTCGGTACCCTCACACATATTATTCCCTCATTTAGTGGATATTTTCACAAAAAAGTGAAATTTTCAAAAATCCAGAAAATTGGATGAAAACGACTAAATATCAAAGACTCATTGGGCGAATCGCTCTGGAACTGAAATGGGAATGCTCACTGACATTTCCCCTATCTTAAAGTCTGATAAACGCCAGAAAAATGACTAACTCCAAAAAAAAATTTTTTTCAACTTTTTTCAATTTTACCCCCGTGGGATATATATTCTACCCACACACATTTGGAACTCTCCTGGGGTACCCTCACACATGTTATTCCCTCATTTAGTGGATATTTTCACAAAAAAGTGAAATTTTCAAAAATCCAGAAAATTGGCTGAAAACGACTAAATATCAAGGACTCATTGGGCGAATCGCTCTGGAACTGAAATCGGAACGCTCACTGACATTTGCCCTATCTGAAAGTCTGATAAGCGCCGGAAAAATGAATAAGTCCCCAAAAAAATTTTTTGCAACTTTTTTCAATTTTACCCCCGTGGGATATATATTCTTCCCACACACATTTAGAACTCTCCTGGGGTACCCTCACACATATTATTCCCTCATTTAGTGGATATTTTCACAAAAAAGTGAAATTTTCAAAAATCCAGATAATTGGCTGAAAACGACTAAAAATCAAAGACTCATTGGGCGAATCACTCTGGAACTGAAATGGGAATGCTCACTGACATTTCCCCTATGTTAAAGTCTGATAAACGCCAGAAAAATGACTAAGTCCAAAAAAAAATTTTTTTCAACTTTTTTCAATTTTACCCCCGTGGGATATATATTCTAGCCACACACATTTGGAACTCTCCTGGGGTACCCTCATACATATTATTCCCTCATTTAGTGGATATTTTCACAAAGAAGTGAAATTTTCAAAAATCCAGAAAATTGGGTGAAAACGACTAAGTATCAAGGACTCAATGGGCGAATCGCTCTGGAACTGAAATCGGAACGCTCACTGACATTTCCCCTATCTGAAAGTCTGATAAACGACGGAAAAATGACTAAGTAAAAAAAAAAATTTTTTCAACTTTTTTCAATTTTACCCCCTGGGATATATATTCTTCCCACACACATTTAGAACTTTCCTGGGGTAACCTCACACATATTATTCCCTCATTTAGTGGATATTTTCACAAAAAAGTGAAATTTTCAAAAGTCCAGAAAATTGGCTGAAAACAACTAAATAACAAGGACTCATTGGGCGAATCGCTCTGGAACTGAAATCGGAACACTCACTGACATTTCCCCTATCTGAAAGTCTGATAAACGCCGGAAAAATGACTAAGTCCAAAAAAAATTTTTTTTCAGCTTTTTTCAATTTTACCCCCGTGGGATATATATTCTACCCACACACATTTGGAACTCTCCTTCGGTACCCTCACACATATTATTCCCTCATTTAGTGGATATTTTCACAAAAAAGTGAAATTTTCAAAAATCCAGAAAATTGGCTGAAAACGACTAAGTATCAAGGACTCATTGGGCGAATCGCTCAAGAACTGAAATCGGAACGCTCACTGACATTTCCCCTATCTGAAAGTCTGATAAACGCCGGAAAAATGAATAAGTCCCAAAAAAAATTTTTTGCAACTTTTTTCAATTTTACCCCCGTGGGATATATATTCTACCCACACAAATTTGGAACTCTCCTTCGGTACCCTCACACATATTATTCCCTCATTTAGTGGATATTTTCACAAAAATGTGAAATTTTCAAAAATCCAGCAAATTGGCTGAAAACGACTAAATATCAAAGACTCATTGGGCGAATCGCTCTGGAACTGAAATGGGAATGCTCACTGACATTTCCCCTATCTTAAAGTCTGATAAACGCCAGAAAAATGACTAACTCCAAAAAAAAATTTTTTTCAACTTTTTTCAATTTTACCCCCGTGGGATATATATTCTTCCCACACACATTTAGAACTCTCCTGGGGTACCCTCACACATATTATTCCCTCATTTAGTGGATATTTTCACAAAAAAGTGAAATTTTCAAAAATCCTGAAAATTGGCTGAAAACAACTAAATAACAAGGACTCATTGGGCGAATCGCTCTGGAACTGAAATCGGAACACTCACTGACATTTCCCCTATCTGAAAGTCTGATAAACGCCGGAAAAATGACTAAGTCCCAAAAAAAATTTTTTTCAACTTTTTTCAATTTTACACCCGTGGGATATATATTCTACCCACACACATTTGGAACTCTCCTGGGGTACCCTCATACATATTATTCCCTCATTTAGTGGATATTTTCACAAAAAAGTGAAATTTTCAAAAATCAAGAAAATTGGCTGAAAAAGACTAAATAACAAGGACTCATTGGGCGAATCGCTCTAGAACTAAAATCGGAACGCTCACTGACATTTGCCCTATCTGAAAGTCTGCCGGAAAAATGATTAAGTCCAAAAAAAAATTTTTTTAGACTTTTTTCAATTTTACCCCCGTGGGATATATATTCTACCCACACACATTTGGAACTCTCCTGGGGTAACCTCACACATATTATTCCCTCATTTAGTGGATATTTTCACAAAGAAGTGAAATTTTCAAAAATCCAGAAAATTGGCTGAAAACGACTAAATATCGAGGACTCATTGGGCGAATCGCTCTGGAACTGAAATCGGAATGCTCACTGACATTTGCCCTATCTGAAAGTCTGATAAACGCCGGAAAAATGAATAAGTCCCAAAAAAAATTTTTTGCAACTTTTTTCAATTTTACCCCCGTGGGATATATATTCTACCCACACAAATTTGGAACTCTCCTTCGGTACCCTCACACATATTATTCCCTCATTTAGTGGATATTTTCACAAAAAAGTGAAATTTTCAAAAATCCAGAAAATTGGATGAAAACGACTAAATATCAAAGACTCATTGGGCGAATCGCTCTGGAACTGAAATGGGAATGCTCACTGACATTTCCCCTATCTTAAAGTCTGATAAACGCCAGAAAAATGACTAACTCCAAAAAAAAATTTTTTTCAACTTTTTTCAATTTTACCCCCGTGGGATATATATTCTACCCACACAAATTTGGAACTCTCCTTCGGTACCCTCACACATTTTATTCCCTCATTTAGTGGATATTTTCACAAAAAAGTGAAATTTTCAAAAATCCAGAAAATTGGCTGAAAACGACTAAATATCAAAGACTCATTGGGCGAATCGCTCTGGAACTGAAATGGGAATGCTCACTGACATTTCCCCTATCTTAAAGTCTGATAAACGCCAGAAAAATGACTAACTCCCAAAAAAAATTTTTTTCAACTTTTTTCAATTTTACCCCCGTGGGATATATATTCTACCCACACAAATTTGGAACTCTCCTTCGGTACCCTCACACATTTTATTCCCTCATTTAGTGGATATTTTCACAAAAAAGTGAAATTTTCAAAAATCCAGAAAATTGGCTGAAAACGACTAAATATCAAAGACTCATTGGGCGAATCGCTCTGGAACTGAAATGGGAATGCTCACTGACATTTCCCCTATCTTAAAGTCTGATAAACGCCAGAAAAATGTCTAAGTCCAAAAAAAAATTTTTTTCAACTTTTTTCAATTTTACCCCCGTGGGATATATATTCTACCCACACACATTTGGAACTCTCCTGGGGTACCCTCATACATATTATTCCCTCATTTAGTGGATATTTTCACAAAAAAGTGAAATTTTCAAAAATCAAGAAAATTGGCTGAAAAAGACTAAATAAGAAGGACTCATTGGGCGAATCGCTCTAGAACTAAAATCGGAACGCTCACTGACATTTCCCCTATCTGAAAGTCTGATAAACGCCGGAAAAATGACTAAGTCCAAAAAAAAATTTTTTTAGACTTTTTTCAATTTTACCCCCGTGGGATATATATTCTACCCACACACATTTGGAACTCTCCTGGGGTAACCTCACACATATTATTCCCTCATTTAGTGGATATTTTCACAAAGAACTGAAATTTTCAAAAATCCAGAAAATTGGCTGAAAACGACTAAGTATCAAGGACTCATTGGGCGAATCGCTCAAGAACTGAAATCGGAACGCTCACTGACATTTCCCCTATCTGAAAGTCTGATAAACGCCGTAAAAATGACTAAGTCCAAAAAAAAATTTTTTTCAACTTTTTTCAATTTTACCCCCGTGGGATATATATTCTACCCACACACATTTGGAACTCTCCTGGGGTACCCTCACACATGTTATTCGCTCATTTAGTGGATATTTTCACAAAAAAGTGAAATTTTCAAAAATCCAGAAAATTGGCTGAAAACGACTAAATATCAAGGACTCATTGGGCGAATCGCTCTGGAACTGAAATGGGAATGCTCACTGACATTTCCCCTATCTTAAAGTCTGATAAACGCCAGAAAAATGACTAACTCCAAAAAAAAATTTTTTTCAACTTTTTTCAATTTTACCCCCGTGGGATATATATTCTACCCACACAAATTTGGAACTCTCCTTCGGTACCCTCACACATTTTATTCCCTCATTTAGTGGATATTTTCACAAAAAAGTGAAATTTTCAAAAATCCAGAAAATTGGCTGAAAACGACTAAATATCAAAGACTCATTGGGCGAATCGCTCTGGAACTGAAATGGGAATGCTCACTGACATTTCCCCTATCTTAAAGTCTGATAAACGCCAGAAAAATGACTAACTCCAAAAAAAAATTTTTTTCAACTTTTTTCAATTTTACCCCCGTGGGATATATATTCTACCCACACAAATTTGGAACTCTCCTTCGGTACCCTCACACATTTTATTCCCTCATTTAGTGGATATTTTCAGAAAAAAGTGAAATTTTCAAAAATCCAGAAAATTGGCTGAAAACGACTAAATATCAAAGACTCATTGGGCGAATCGCTCTGGAACTGAAATGGGAATGCTCACTGACATTTCCCCTATCTTAAAGTCTGATAAACGCCAGAAAAATGACTAAGTCCAAAAAAAAATTTTTTTCAACTTTTTTCAATTTTACCCCCGTGGGATATATATTCTACCCACACACATTTGGAACTCTCCTGGGGCACCCTCATACATATTATTCCCTCATTTAGTGGATATTTTCACAAAAAAGTGAAATTTTCAAAAATCAAGAAAATTGGCTGAAAAAGACTAAATAACAAGGACTCATTGGGCGAATCGCTCAAGAACTGAAATCGGAACGCTCACTGACATTTCCCCTATCTGAAAGTCTGATAAACGCCGTAAAAATGACTAAGTCCAAAAAAAAATTTTTTGCAACTTTTTTCAATTTTACCCCCGTGGGATATATATTCTACCCACACAAATTTGGAACTCTCCTTCGGTACCCTCACACATATTATTCCCTCATTTAGTGGATATTTTCACAAAAAAGTGAAATTTTCAAAAATCCAGAAAATTGGCTGAAAACAACTAAATATCAAAGACTCATTGGGCGAATTGATCTGGAACTGAAATCAGAACGCTCACTGATATTTGCCCTATCTGAAAATCTGATAAACGCCGGAAAAATGACTAAGTCCAAAAAAAATTTTTTTTCAACTTTTTTCAATTTTACCCCCGTGGGATATATATTCTTCCCACACACATTTAGAACTCTCCTGGGGTAACCTCACACATATTATTCCCTCATTTAGTGGATATTTTCACAAAGAAGTGAAATTTTAAAAAATCCAGAAAATTGGCTAAAAAAGACTAAGTATCAAGGACTCATTGGGCGAATCGCTCTGGAACTGAAATCGGAATGCTCACTGACATTTCCCCTTTCTGAAAGTCTGATAAACGCCAGAAAAATGACTAAGTCCAAAAAAAAATTTTTTTAGACTTTTTTCAATTTTACCCCCGTGGGATATATATTCTACCCACACACATTTGGAACTCTCCTGGGGTACCCTCACACATATTATTCCCTCATTTAGTGGATATTTTCACAAAGAAGTGAAATTTTAAAAAATCCAGAAAATTGGCTAAAAACGACTAAGTATCAAGGACTCATTGGGCGAATCCCTCTGGAACTGAAATCGGAATGCTCACTGACATTTCCCCTTTCTGAAAGTCTGATAAACGCCAGAAAAATGACTAAGTCCAAAAAAAAATTTTTTTAGACTTTTTTCAATTTTACCCCCGTGGGATATATATTCTACCCACACACATTTGGAACTCTCCTGGGGTACCCTCACACATATTATTCCCTCATTTAGTGGATATTTTCACAAAGAAGTGAAATTTTCAAAAATCCAGAAAATTGGCTGAAAACGACTAAGTATCAAGGACTCATTGGGCGAATCGCTCTGGAACTAAAATCGGAACGCTCACTGACATTTCCCCTATCTGAAAGTCTGATAAACGCCGGAAAAATGACTAAGTCCAAAAAAAAATTTTTTTCAACTTTTTTCAATTTTACCCCCGTGGGATATATATTCTACCCACACAAATTTGGAACTCTCCTTCGGTACCCTCACACATTTTATTCCCTCATTTAGTGGATATTTTCACAAAAAAGTGAAATTTTCAAAAATCCAGAAAATTGGCTGAAAACGACTAAATATCAAAGACTCATTGGGCGAATCGCTCTGGAACTGAAATGGGAATGCTCACTGACATTTCCCCTATCTTAAAGTCTGATAAACGCCAGAAAAATGACTAACTCCCAAAAAAAATTTTTTTCAACTTTTTTCAATTTTACCCCCGTGGGATATATATTCTACCCACACAAATTTGGAACTCTCCTTCGGTACCCTCACACATTTTATTCCCTCATTTAGTGGATATTTTCACAAAAAAGTGAAATTTTCAAAAATCCAGAAAATTGGCTGAAAACGACTAAATATCAAAGACTCATTGGGCGAATCGCTCTGGAACTGAAATGGGAATGCTCACTGACATTTCCCCTATCTTAAAGTCTGATAAACGCCAGAAAAATGTCTAAGTCCAAAAAAAAATTTTTTTCAACTTTTTTCAATTTTACCCCCGTGGGATATATATTCTACCCACACACATTTGGAACTCTCCTGGGGTACCCTCATACATATTATTCCCTCATTTAGTGGATATTTTCACAAAAAAGTGAAATTTTCAAAAATCAAGAAAATTGGCTGAAAAAGACTAAATAAGAAGGACTCATTGGGCGAATCGCTCTAGAACTAAAATCGGAACGGTCACTGACATTTCCCCTATCTGAAAGTCTGATAAACGCCGGAAAAATGACTAAGTCCAAAAAAAAATTTTTTTAGACTTTTTTCAATTTTACCCCCGTGGGATATATATTCTACCCACACACATTTGGAACTCTCCTGGGGTAACCTCACACATATTATTCCCTCATTTAGTGGATATTTTCACAAAGAACTGAAATTTTCAAAAATCCAGAAAATTGGCTGAAAACGACTAAGTATCAAGGACTCATTGGGCGAATCGCTCAAGAACTGAAATCGGAACGCTCACTGACATTTCCCCTATCTGAAAGTCTGATAAACGCCGTAAAAATGACTAAGTCCAAAAAAAAATTTTTTTCAACTTTTTTCAATTTTACCCCCGTGGGATATATATTCTACCCACACACATTTGGAACTCTCCTGGGGTACCCTCACACATGTTATTCGCTCATTTAGTGGATATTTTCACAAAAAAGTGAAATTTTCAAAAATCCAGAAAATTGGCTGAAAACGACTAAATATCAAGGACTCATTGGGCGAATCGCTCTGGAACTGAAATGGGAATGCTCACTGACATTTCCCCTATCTTAAAGTCTGATAAACGCCAGAAAAATGACTAACTCCAAAAAAAAATTTTTTTCAACTTTTTTCAATTTTACCCCCGTGGGATATATATTCTACCCACACAAATTTGGAACTCTCCTTCGGTACCCTCACACATTTTATTCCCTCATTTAGTGGATATTTTCACAAAAAAGTGAAATTTTCAAAAATCCAGAAAATTGGCTGAAAACGACTAAATATCAAAGACTCATTGGGCGAATCGCTCTGGAACTGAAATGGGAATGCTCACTGACATTTCCCCTATCTTAAAGTCTGATAAACGCCAGAAAAATGACTAACTCCAAAAAAAAATTTTTTTCAACTTTTTTCAATTTTACCCCCGTGGGATATATATTCTACCCACACAAATTTGGAACTCTCCTTCGGTACCCTCACACATTTTATTCCCTCATTTAGTGGATATTTTCAGAAAAAAGTGAAATTTTCAAAAATCCAGAAAATTGGCTGAAAACGACTAAATATCAAAGACTCATTGGGCGAATCGCTCTGGAACTGAAATGGGAATGCTCACTGACATTTCCCCTATCTTAAAGTCTGATAAACGCCAGAAAAATGACTAAGTCCAAAAAAAAATTTTTTTCAACTTTTTTCAATTTTACCCCCGTGGGATATATATTCTACCCACACACATTTGGAACTCTCCTGGGGCACCCTCATACATATTATTCCCTCATTTAGTGGATATTTTCACAAAAAAGTGAAATTTTCAAAAATCAAGAAAATTGGCTGAAAAAGACTAAATAACAAGGACTCATTGGGCGAATCGCTCAAGAACTGAAATCGGAACGCTCACTGACATTTCCCCTATCTGAAAGTCTGATAAACGCCGTAAAAATGACTAAGTCCAAAAAAAAATTTTTTGCAACTTTTTTCAATTTTACCCCCGTGGGATATATATTCTACCCACACAAATTTGGAACTCTCCTTCGGTACCCTCACACATATTATTCCCTCATTTAGTGGATATTTTCACAAAAAAGTGAAATTTTCAAAAATCCAGAAAATTGGCTGAAAACAACTAAATATCAAAGACTCATTGGGCGAATTGATCTGGAACTGAAATCAGAACGCTCACTGATATTTGCCCTATCTGAAAATCTGATAAACGCCGGAAAAATGACTAAGTCCAAAAAAAATTTTTTTTCAACTTTTTTCAATTTTACCCCCGTGGGATATATATTCTTCCCACACACATTTAGAACTCTCCTGGGGTAACCTCACACATATTATTCCCTCATTTAGTGGATATTTTCACAAAGAAGTGAAATTTTAAAAAATCCAGAAAATTGGCTAAAAAAGACTAAGTATCAAGGACTCATTGGGCGAATCGCTCTGGAACTGAAATCGGAATGCTCACTGACATTTCCCCTTTCTGAAAGTCTGATAAACGCCAGAAAAATGACTAAGTCCAAAAAAAAATTTTTTTAGACTTTTTTCAATTTTACCCCCGTGGGATATATATTCTACCCACACACATTTGGAACTCTCCTGGGGTACCCTCACACATATTATTCCCTCATTTAGTGGATATTTTCACAAAGAAGTGAAATTTTAAAAAATCCAGAAAATTGGCTAAAAACGACTAAGTATCAAGGACTCATTGGGCGAATCCCTCTGGAACTGAAATCGGAATGCTCACTGACATTTCCCCTTTCTGAAAGTCTGATAAACGCCAGAAAAATGACTAAGTCCAAAAAAAAATTTTTTTAGACTTTTTTCAATTTTACCCCCGTGGGATATATATTCTACCCACACACATTTGGAACTCTCCTGGGGTACCCTCACACATATTATTCCCTCATTTAGTGGATATTTTCACAAAGAAGTGAAATTTTCAAAAATCCAGAAAATTGGCTGAAAACGACTAAGTATCAAGGACTCATTGGGCGAATCGCTCTGGAACTAAAATCGGAACGCTCACTGACATTTCCCCTATCTGAAAGTCTGATAAACGCCGGAAAAATGACTAAGTCCAAAAAAAAATTTTTTTCAACTTTTTTCAATTTTACCCCCGTGGGATATATATTCTACCCACACACATTTGGAACTCTCCTGGGGTTCCCTCACACATATTATTCCCTCATTTAGTGGATATTTTCACAAAGAAGTGAAATTTTCAAAAATCCAGAAAATTGGCTGAAAACGACTAAGTATCAAGGACTCATTGGGCGAATCGCTCTGGAACTGAAATCGGAACGCTCACTGACATTTCCCCTATCTGAAAGTCTGATAAATGCCGGAAAAATGACGAAGTCCCAAAAAAAAATTTTTTTAGACTTTTTTCAATTTTACCCCCGTGGAATATATATTCTACCCACACACATTTGGAACTCTCCTGGGGTACCCTCACACATATTATTCCCTCATTTAGTGGATATTTTCACAAAGAAGTGAAATTTTCAAAAATCCAGAAAATTGGCTGAAAACAACTAAATAACAAGGACTCATTGGGCGAATCGCTCTTTAACTGAAATCGGAACGCTCACTGACATTTCCCCTATCTGAAAGTCTGATAAACGCCGGAAAAATGACTAAGTCCAAAAAAAAATTTTTTTAGACTTTTTTCAATTTTACCTCCGTGGGATATATATTCTACCCACACACATTTGGAACTCTCCTGGGGTACCCTCACACATATTATTCCCTCATTTAGTGGATATTTTCACGAAGAAGTGAAATTTTCAAAAATCCAGAAAATTGGCTGAAAACGACTAAGTATCAAGGACTCATTGGGCGAATCTCTCAAGAACTGAAATCGGAACGCTCACTGACATTTCCCCTATCTGAAAGTCTGATAAACGCCGGAAAAATTACTAAGTCCAAAAAAAAATTTTTTTAGACTTTTTTCAATTTTACCCCCGTGGGATATATATTCTACCCACACACATTTGGAACTCTCCTGGGGTACCCTCACACATATTATTCCCTCATTTAGTGGATATTTTCACAAAGAAGCAAAATTTTCAAAAATCCAGAAAATTGGCTGAAAACGACTAAGTATCAAGGACTCATTAGGCGAATCGCTCTGGAACTGAAATCGGAACGCTCACTGACATTTCCCCTATCTGAAAGTCTGATAAACGCCGGAAAAATGACGAAGTCCCAAAAAAAAATTTTTTTAGACTTTTTTCAATTTTACCCCCGTGGGATATATATTCTACCCACACAAATTTGGAACTCTCCTTCGGTACCCTCACACATATTATTCCCTCATTTAGTGGATATTTTCACAAAAAAGTGAAATTTTCAAAAATCCATAAAATTGGCTGAAAACGACTAAATATCAAAGACTCATTGGGCGAATCGCTCTGGAACTGAAATGGGAATGCTCACTGACATTTCCTCTATCTTAAAGTCTGATAAACGCCAGAAAAATGACTAACTCCAAAAAAAAAATTTTTTCAACTTTTTTCAATTTTACCCCCGTGGGATATATATTCTAGCCACACACATTTGGAACTCTCCTGGGGTACCCTCATACATATTATTCCCTCATTTAGTGGATAATTTCACAAAGAAGTGAAATTTTCAAAAATCCAGAAAATTGGGTGAAAACGACTCAGTATCAAGGACTCATTGGGCGAATCGCTTTGGAACTGAAATCGGAACGCTCACTGACATCTCCCCTATCTGAAAGTCTGATAAACGCCGGAAAAATGACTTAGTCCCAAAAAAAAATTTTTTTAGACTTTTTTCAATTTTACCCCCGTGGGATATATATTCTAGCCACACACATTTGGAACTCTCCTGGGGTACCCTCATACATATTATTCCCTCATTTAGTGGATATTTTCACAAAGAAGTGAAATTTTCAAAAATCCAGAAAATTGGGTGAAAACTACTAAGTATCAAGGACTCATTGGGCGAATCGCTCTGGAACTGAAATCGGAACGCTCACTGACATCTCCCCTATCTGAAAGTCTGATAAACGCCGGAAAAATGACGAAGTCCCAAAAAAAAATTTTTTTAGACTTTTTTCAATTTTACCCCCGTGGGATATATATTCTACCCACACACATTTGGAACTCTCCTGGGGTACCCTCACACATATTATTCCCTCATTTAGTGGATATTTTCACAAAAAAGTGAAATTTTAAAAAATCCAGATAATTGGCTGAAAACGTCTAAATATCAAAGACTCATTGGGCGAATCGCTCTGGAACTGAAATGGGAATGCTCACTGACATTTCCCCTATCTTAAAGTCTGATAAACGCCAGAAAAATGACTAAGTCCCAAAAAAAATTTTTTTCAACTTTTTTCAATTTTACCCCCGTGGGATATATATTCTACCCACAAACATTTGGAACTCTCCTGGGGTACCCTCACACATATTATTCCCTCATTTAGTGGATATTTTCACAAAAAAGTGAAATTTTCAAAAATCCAGAAAATTGGCTGAAGACGACTAAATATCAAGGACTCATTGGGCGAATTGTTCTGGAACTGAAATCGGAACGCTCACTGACATTTGCCCTATCTGAAAGTCTGATAAACGCCGGAAAAATGACGAAGTCCCAAAAAAAAATTTTTTTAGACTTTTTTCAATTTTACCCCCGTGGGATATACATTCTACCCACACAAATTTGGAACTCTCCTTCGGTACCCTCACACATATTATTCCCTCATTTAGTGGATATTTTCACAAAAAAGTGAAATTTCCAAAAATCCAGAAAATTGGCTGAAAACGACTAAATATCAAAGACTCATTGGGCGAATCGCTCTGGAACTGAAATGGGAATGCTCACTGACATTTCCTCTATCTTAAAGTCTGATAAACGCCAGAAAAATGACTAACTCCAAAAAAAAAATTTTTTTCAACTTTTTTCAATTTTTCCCCTGTGGGATATATATTCTTCCCACACACATTTAGAACTCTCCTGGGGTACCCGCACACATATTATTCCCTCATTTAGTGGATATTTTCACAAAAAAGTGAAATTTTCAAAAATCCAGAAAATTGGCTGAAAACGATTAAGTATCAAGGACTCATTGGGCGAATCGCTCTGGAACTGAAATCGGAACGCTCACTGACATTTCCCCTATCTGAAAGTCTGATAAACGCCGGAAAAATGACTAAGTCCGAAAAAAAAAATTTTTCAACTTTTTTCAATTTTACCCCCGTGGGATATATATTCTACCCACACAAATTTGGAACTCTCCTTCGGTACCCTCACACATATTATTCCCTCATTTAGTGGATATTTTCACAAAAAAGTGAAATTTTCAAAAATCCAGAAAATTGGCTGAAAACGACTAAATATCAAAGACTCATTGGGCGAATCGCTCTGGAACTGAAATGGGAATGCTCACTGACATTTCCCCTATCTTAAAGTCTGATAAACGCCAGAAAAATGACTAAGTCCAAAAAAAAATTTTTTTCAACTTTTTTCAATTTTACCCCCGTGGGATATATATTCTAGCCACACACATTTGGAACTCTCCTGGGGTACCCTCATACATATTATTCCCTCATTTAGTGGATATTTTCACAAAGAAGTGAAATTTTCAAAAATCCAGAAAATTGGGTGAAAACGACTAAGTATCAAGGACTCATTGGGCGAATCGCTCTGGAACTGAAATCGGAACGCTCACTGACATCTCCCCTATCTGAAAGTCTGATAAACGCCGGAAAAATGACGAAGTCCCAAAAAAAAATTTTTTTAGACTTTTTTCAATTTTACCCCCGTGGGATATATATTCTACCCACACACATTTGGAACTCTCCTGGGGTACCCTCACACATATTATTCCCTCATTTAGTGGATATTTTCACAAAAAAGTGAAATTTTAAAAAATCCAGATAATTGGCTGAAAACGTCTAAATATCAAAGACTCATTGGGCGAATCGCTCTGGAACTGAAATGGGAATGCTCACTGACATTTCCCCTATCTTAAAGTCTGATAAACGCCAGAAAAATGACTTAGTCCCAAAAAAAAATTTTTTTAGACTTTTTTCAATTTTACCCCCGTGGGATATATATTCTACCCACACACATTTGGAAGTCTCCTGGGGTACCCTCACACATATTATTCCCTCATTTAGTGGATATTTTCACAAAAAAGTGAAATTTTCAAAAATCCAGAAAATTGGCTGAAAACAACTAAATAACAAGGACTCATTGGGCGAATCGCTCTGGAATTGAAATCGGAACGCTCACTGACATTTCCCCTATCTGAAAGTCTGATAAACGCCGGAAAAATGACTAAGTCCAAAAAAAAATTTTTTTCAACTGTTTTCAATTTTACACCCGTGGGATATATATTCTACCCACACAAATTTGGAACTCTCCTTCGGTACCCTACCACAAATTATTCCCTCATTTAGTGGATATTTTCACAAAAAAGTGAAATTTTCAAAAATCCAGAAAATTGGCTGAAAACGACTAAATATCAAAGACTCATTGGGCGAATCGCTCTGGAACTGAAATGGGAATGTTCACTGACATTTCCCTATCTTAAAGTCTGATAAACGCCAGAAAAATGACTAACTCCAAAAAAAAAATTTTTTTCAACTTTTTTCAATTTTACCCCCGTGGGATATATATTCTTCCCACACACATTTAGAACTCTCCTGGGGTACCCTCACACATATTATTCCCTCATTTAGTGGATATTTTCACAAAAAAGTGAAATTTTCAAAAATCCAGAAAATTGGCTGAAAACAACTAAATAACAAGGACTCATTGGGCGAATCGCTCTGGAACTAAAATCGGAACGCTCACACACATTTCCCCTATCTGAAAGTCTGATAAACACCGGAAAAATGACTAAGTCCAAAAAAAAAATTTTTTCAACTTTTTTCAATTTTACCCCCGTGGGATATATATTCTACCCACACACATTTGGAACTCTCCTGGGGTACCCTCACACATATCATTCCCTCATTTAGTGGATATTTTCACAAAGAAGTGAAATTTTCAAAAATCCAGAAAATTGGCTGAAAACGACTAAGTATCAAGGACTCATTGGGCGAATCGCTCTGGAACTGAAATCGGAACGCTCACTGACATTTCCCCGATCTGAAAGTCTGATAAACGCCGGAAAAATGACTAAGTCCCAAATAAAATTTTTTTCAACTTTTTTCAATTTTACACCCGTGGGATATATATTCTACCCACACAAATTTGGAACTCTCCTTCGGTACCCTCACACATATTATTCCCTCATTTAGTGGATATTTTCACAAAAAAGTGAAATTTTCAAAAATCCAGAAAATTTGCTGAAAACGACTAAATATCAAAGACTCATTGGGCGAATTGCTCTGGAACTGAAATCGGAACGCTCACTGACATTTGCCCTATCTGAAAGTCTGATAAACGCCGGAAAAATGACTAAGTCCAAAAAAAAAATTTTTTCAACTTTTTTCAATTTTACCCCCGTGGGATATATATTCCACCCACACACATTTGGAACTCTCCTGGGGTACCCTCACACATATTATTCCCTCATTTAGTGGATATTTTCACAAAAAAGTGAAATTTTCAAAAATCCAGAAAATTGGCTGAAGACGACTAAATATCAAGGACTCATTGGGTGAATTGTTCTGGAACTGAAATCGGAACGCTCACTGACATTTGCCCTCTCTGAAAGTCTGATAAACGCCGGAAAAATGACTAAGTCCAAAAAAAAAAATTTTTCAACTTTTTTCAATTTTACCCCCGTGGGATATATATTCTTCCCACACCCATTTAGAACTCTCCTGGGGTACCCTCACACATATTATTCCCTCATTTAGTGGATATTTTCACAAAAAAGTGAAATTTTCAAAAATCCAGAAAATTGGCTGAAAACGACTAAATATCAAAGACTCATTGGGCGAATCGCTCTGGAACTGAAATGGGAATGCTCACTGACATTTCCCCTATCTTAAAGTCTGATAAACGCCAGAAAAATGACTAACTCCAAAAAAAAAATTTTTTTCAACTTTTTTCAATTTTAACCCCGTGGGATATATATTCTTCCCACACACATTTAGAACTCTCCTGGGGTCCCCCCACACATATTATTCCCTCATTTAGTGGATATTTTCACAAAAAAGTGAAATTTTCAAAAATCCAGAAAATTGGCTGAAAACAACTAAATAACAAGGACTCATTGGGCGAATCGCTCTGGAACTAAAATCGGAACGCTCACACACATTTCCCCTATCTGAAAGTCTGATAAACACCGGAAAAATGACTAAGTCCAAAAAAAATTTTTTTTAGACTTTTTTCAATTTTACCCCTGTGGGATATATATTCTACCCACACACATTTAGAACTCTCCTGGGGTAACCTCACACATATTATTCCCTCATTTAGTGGATAATTTCACAAAAAAGTGAAATTTTCAAAAATCCAGAAAATTGGCTGAAAACAACTAAATAACAAGGACTCATTGGGCGAATCGCTCTGGAACTGAAATCGGAACGCTCACTGACATTTCCCCTATCTGAAAGTCTGATAAACGCCGGAAAAATGACAAAGTCCCAAATAAATATTTTTTCAACTTTTTTCAATTTTACACCCGTGGGATATATATTCTATGCACACAAATTTGGAACTCTCCTACGGTACCCTCACACATATTATTCCCTCATTTAGTGGATATTTTCACAAAAAAGTGAAATTTTCAAAAATCCAGAAAATTGGCTGAAAACGACTAAATATCAAAGACTCATTGGGCGAATCGCTCTGGAACTGAAATGGGAATGCTCACTGACATTTCCCCTATCTTAAAGTCTGATAAACGCCAGAAAAATGACTAAGTCCAAAAAAAAATTTTTTTCAACTTTTTTCAATTTTACCCCCGTGGGATATATATTCTTCCCACACACATTTAGAACTCTCCTGGGGTACCCTCACACATATTATTCCCTCATTTAGTGGATATTTTCACAAAAAAGTGAAATTTTCAAAAATCCAGAAAATTGGCTGAAAACAACTAAATAACAAGGACTCATTGGGCGAATCGCTCTGGAACTGAAATCGGAACGCTCACTGACATTTCCCCTATCTGAAAGTCTGATAAACGCCGGAAAAATGACTAAGTGCAAAAAAAAAATTTTTTCAACTTTTTTCAATTTTACCCCCGTGGGATATATATTCTTCCCACACACATTTAGAACTCTCCTGGGGTAACCTCACACATATTATTCCCTCATTTATTGGATATTTTCACAAAAAAAGTGAAATTTTCAAAAATCCAGAAAATTGGCTGAAAAAGACTAAATAACAAGGACTCATTGGGCGAATCGCTCTGGAACTAAAATCGGTACGCTCACTGACATTTCCCCTATCTGAAAGTCTGTTAAACGCCGGAAAAATGACTAAGTCGAAGAAAAAATTTTTTTCAACTTTTTTCAATTTTACCCTCGTGGGATATATATTCTACCCACACACATTTGCAACTCTCCTGGGGTACCCTCACACATATTATTCCCTCATTTAGTGGATATTTTCACAAAAAAGTGAAATTTTCAAAAATTCAGAAAAATTGGCTGAAAACGACTAAATATCAAGGACTCATTGGGCGAATCGCTCTGGAACTGAAATGGGAATGCTCACTGACATTTCCCCTATCTTAAAGTCTGATAAATGCCAGAAAAATGACTAAGTCCAAAAAAAAATTTTTTTCAACTTTTTTCAATTTTACCACCGTGGGATATATATTCTACCCACACACATTTGGAACTCTCCTGGGGTACCCTCATACATATTATTCCCTCATTTAGTGGATATTTTCACAAAAAATTGAAATTTTCAAAAATCCAGAAAATTGGCTGAAAAAGACTAAATAACAAGGACTCATTGGGCGAATCGCTCTGGAGCTGAAATCGGAATGCTCACTGACATTTCTCGTATCTGAAAGTCTGATAAACGCCGGAAAAATGACTAAGTCCAAAAAAAAATTTTTTTCAACTTTTTTCAATTTTACCCCCGTCGGATTTATATTCTACCCACACACATTTGGAACTCTCCTGGGGTACCCTCACACATATTATTCCCTCATTTAGTGGATATTTTCACAAAAAAGTGAAATTTTCAAAAATCCAGAAAATTGGCTGAAAACAACTAAATATCAAGGACTCATTGGGCGAATCGCTCTGGAAATGAAATCAGAACGCTCACTGACATTTCCCCTATCTGAAAGTGTGCTAAACGCCGGAAAAATGACTAAGTCCTAAAAAAATTTTTTTCAACTTTTTTCAATTTTACCCCCGTGGGATATATATTCTACCCACTCACATTTGGAACTCTCCTTCGGTACCCTCACACATATTATTCCCTCATTTAGTGGATATTTTCACAAAGAAGTGAAATTTTCAAAAATCCAGAAAATTGGCTGAAAACGACTAATTATCAAGGACTAATTGGGCGAATCGCTGTGGAACTGAAATCGGAACGCTCACTGATATTTCCCCTATCTGAAAGTCTGATAAACGCCGGAAAAATGACTAAGTCCAAAAAAAAATTTTTTTAAACTTTTTTCAATTTTACCCCCGTCGGATATATATTCTACCCACACACATTTGGAACTCTCCTGGGGTACCCTCACACATATTATTCCCTCATTTAGTGGATATTTTTAAAAAAAAGTGAAATTTTCAAAAATCAAGAAAATTGGCTGAAAACGACTAAATAACAAGGACTCATTGGGCGAATCGCTCTGGAACTGAAATCGGAACGCTCACTGACATTTGCCCTATCTGAAAGTCTGATAAACGCCGGAAAAATGACTAAGTCCAAAAAAAAAATTTTTTCAACTTTTTTCAATTTTACCCCCGTGGGATATATATTCTACCCACACAAATTTGGAACTCTCCTTCGGTACCCTCACACATATTATTCCCTCATTTAGTGGATATTTTCACAAAAAAGTGAAATTTTCAAAAATGCAGAAAATTGGCTGAAAATGACTAAATATCAAAGACTCATTGGGTGAATCGCTCTGGAACTGAAATGGGAATGCTCACTGACATTTCCCCTATCTTAAAGTCTGATAAACGCCAGAAAAATGACTAAGTCCAAAAAAAAATTTTTTTCAACTTTTTTCAATTTTACCCCCGTGGGATATATATTATAGCCATACACATTTGGAACTCTCCTGGGGTACCCTCATACATATTATTCCCTCATTTAGTGGATATTTTCACAAAAAAGTGAAATTTTCAAAAATCCAGAAAATTGGCTGAAAACGACTAAATATCAAGGACTCATTGGGCGAGTCGATCTGGAACTGAAATCGGAACGCTCACTGACATTTGCCCTATCTGAAAGTCTGATAAACGCAGGAATAATGACTAAGTCCAAAAAAAAATTTTTTTCAACTTTTTTCTTTTTTATCCCCGTCGGATTTATATTCTACTCACACACATTTGGAACTCTCCTGGGGTACCCTCACACATATTATTCCCTCATTTAGTGGATATTTTCAAAAAAAAGTGAAATTTTCAAAAATCAAGAAAATTGGCTGAAAACGACTAAATAACAAGGACTCATTGGGCGAATCGCTCTGGAACTGAAATCAGAACGCTCACTGATATTTCCCCTATCTGAAAGACTGATACACGCCGGGAAAATGACTAAGTCCAAAAAAAAATGTTTTCAACTTTTTTCAATTTTACCCCCGTGGGATATATATTCTACCCACACACATTTGGAACTCTCCTGGGGTACCCTCATACATATTATTCCCTCATTTAGTGGATATTTTCACAAAAAAGTGAAATTTTCAAAAATCCAGAAAATTGGCTGAAAACGACTAAATATCAAGGACTCATTGGGCGAGTCGATCTGGAACTGAAATCGGAACGCTCACTGACATTTGCCCTATCTGAAAGTCTGATAAACGCAGGAATAATGACTAAGTCCAAAAAAAAATTTTTTTCAACTTTTTTCAATTTTACCCCCGTCGGATTTATATTCTACCCACACACATTTGGAACTCTCCTGGGGTACCCTCACACATATTATTCCCTCATTTAGTGGATATTTTCAAAAAAAAGTGAAATTTTCAAAAATCAAGAAAATTGTCTGAAAACGACTAAATAACAAGGACTCATTGGGCGAATCGCTCTGGAACTGAAATCAGAACGCTCACTGATATTTCCCCTATCTGAAAGACTGATACACGCCGGGAAAATGACTAAGTCCAAAAAAAAATGTTTTCAACTTTTTTCAATTTTACCCCCGTGGGATATATATTCTACCCACACACATTTGGAACTCTCCTGGGGTACCCTCACACATATTATTCCCTCATTTAGTGGATATTTTCACAAAAAAGTGCCATTTTCAAAAATCCAGAAAATTGGCTGAAAACGACTAAATATCAAAGACTCATTGGGAGTATCGCTCTGGAGCTGAAATCGGAACGCTCACTGACATTTCTCGTATCTGAAAGTCTGATAAACGCCGGAAAAATGACTAAGTCCAAAAAAAAAATTTTTTAAACTTTTTTCAATTTTACCCCCGTCGGATATATATTCTACCCACACACATTTGGAACTCTCCTGGGATACCCTCACACATATTATTCCCTCATTTAGTGGATATTTTCACAAAAAAGTGAAATTTTCAAAAATCCAGAAAATTGGCTGAAAACGACTAAATAACAAAGACTCATTCGGTGAATCGCTCTGGAACTGAAATGTGAATGCTCACTGACATTTCCCCTATCTTAAAGTCTGATAAACGCCAGAAAAATGACTAAGTCCAAAAAAAAATTTTTTTCAACTTTTTTCAATTTTACCCCCGTGGGATATATATTCTACCCACACACATTTGGAACTCTCCTGGGGTACCCTCACACATATTATTCCCTCATTTAGTGAATATTTTCACAAAAAAGTGACATTTTCAAAAATCCAGAAAATTGGCTGAAAACAACTAAATATCAAGGACTCATTGGGCGAATCGCTCTGGAAATGAAATCGGAACGCTCACTGACATTTCCCCTAACTGAAAGTCTGCTAAACGCCGGAAAAATGACTAAGTCCTAAAAAAAATTTTTTCAACTTTTTTCAATTTTACCCCCGTGGGATATATGTTATACCCACACAAATTTGGAACTCTCCTTCGGTACCCTCACACATATTATTCCCTCATTTAGTGGATATTTTCACAAAAAAGTGAAATTTTCAGAAATCCAGAAAATTGGCTGAAAACGACTAAATATCAAAGACTCATTCGGCGAATCGCTCTGGAACTGAAATGTGAATGCTCACTGACATTTCCCCTATCTTAAAGTCTGATAAACGCCAGAAAAATGACTAAGTCCAAAAAAAATTTTTTTTCAACTTTTTTCAATTTTACCCCTGTGGGATATATATTCTACCCACACACATTTGGAACTCTCCTGGGGTACCCTCACACATATTATTCCCTCATTTAGTGAATATTTTCACAAAAAAGTGAAATTTTCAAAAATCCAGAAAATTGGCTGAAAACGACTAATTATCAAGGACTAATTGGGCGAATCGCTGTGGAACTGAAATCGGAACGCTCACTGATATTTCCCCTATCTGAAAGTCTGATAAACGCCGGAAAAATGACTAAGTCCAAAAAAAAATTTTTTTAAACTTTTTTCAATTTTACCCCCGTCGGATATATATTCTACCCACACACATTTGGAACTCTCCTGGGGTACCCTCACACATATTATTCCCTCATTTAGTGGATATTTTCACAAAAAAGTGAAATTTTCAAAAATCCAGAAAATTGGCTGAAAACGACTAAATATCAAGGACTCATTGGGCGAATCGCTCTGGAGCTGAAATCGGAACGCTCACTGACATTTCTCGTATATGAAAGTCTGATAAACGCCGTAAAAATGACTAAGTCCAAAAAAAAATTTTTTCAACTTTTTTCAATTTTACCCCCGTGGGATATATATTCTACCCACACACATTTGGAACTCTCCTGGGGTACCCTCACACATATTATTCCCTCATTTAGTGGATATTTTCACAAAAAAGTGAAATTTTCAAAAATCCAGAAAATTGGCTGAAAACAACTAAATAACAAGGACTCATTGGGCGAATCGCTCTGGAACTGAAATGGGAATGCTCACTGACATTTCCCTATCTTAAAGACTGATAAACGCCAGAAAAATGACTAACTCCCAAAAAAATTTTTTTTAAACTTTTTTCAATTTTACCCCCGTGGGATATATATTCTACCCACACACATTTGGAACTCTCCTGGGGTACCCTCATACATATTATTCCCTCATTTAGTGGATATTTTCACAAAAAAGTGACATTTTCAAAAATCCAGAAAATTGGCTGAAAACGACTAAATATCAAGGACTCATTGGGCGAGTCGATCTGGAACTGAAATAGGAACGCTCACTGACATTTGCCCTATCTGAAAGTCTGATAAACGCCGGAAAAATGACTAAGTCCAAAAAAAAATGTTTTCAACTTTTTTCAATTTTACCCCCGTGGGATATATATTCTACCCACACACATTTGGAACTCTCCTGGGGTACCCTCATACATATTATTCCCTCATTTAGTGGATATTTTCACAAAAAAGTGAAATTTTCAAAAATCCAGAAAATTGGCTGAAAACCACTAAATATCAAGGACTCATTGGGCGAATTGTTCTGGAACTGAAATCGGAACGCTCACTGACATTTGCCCTATCTGAAAGTCTGATAAACGCCGGAAAAATGACTAAGTCCCAAATATAATTTTTTTCAACTTTTTTCAATTTTACACCCGTGGGATATATATTCTACCCACAAAAATTTGGAACTCTCCTGGGGTACCCTCACGCATATTATTCCCTCATTTAGTGGATATTTTCACAAAAAATTGAAATTTTCAAAAATCCAGAAAATTGGCTGAAAACAACTAAATAACAAGGACTCATTGGGCGAATCGCTCTGGAACTGAAATGGGAATGCTCACTGACATTTCCCTATCTTAAAGTCTGATAAACGCCAGAAAAATGACTAACTCCCAAAAAAATTTTTTTTCAACTTTTTTCAATTTTACCCCCGTGGGATATATATTCTACCCACACACATTTGGAACTCTCCTGGGGTACCCTCACACATATTATTCCCTCATTTAGTGGATATTTTCACAAAAAAGTGAAATTTTCAAAAATCCAGAAAATTGGCTGAAAACAACTAAATATCAAGGACTCATTGGGCGAATCGCTCTGGAAATGAAATCAGAACGATCACTGACATTTCCCCTATCTGAAAGTCTGCTAAACGCCGGAAAAATGACTAAGTCCTAAAAAAATTTTTTTCAACTTTTTTCAATTTTACCCCCGTGGGATATATATTCTACCCACTCACATTTGGAACTCTCCTTCGGTACCCTCACACATATTATTCCCTCATTTAGTGGATATTTTCACAAAGAAGTGAAATTTTCAAAAATCCAGAAAATTGGCTGAAAACGACTAATTATCAAGGACTAATTGGGTGAATCGCTGTGGAACTGAAATCGGAACGCTCACTGATATTTCCCCTATCTGAAAGTCTGATAAACGCCGGAAAAATGACTAAGTCCAAAAAAAAATTTTTTTAAACTTTTTTCAATTTTACCCCCGTCGGATATATATTCTACCCACACACATTTGGAACTCTCCTGGGGTACCCTCACACATATTATTCCCTCATTTAGTGGATATTTTCACAAAAAAGTGAAATTTTCAAAAATCCAGAAAATTGGCTGAAAACGACTAAATATCAAGGACTCATTGGGCGAATCGCTCTGGAGCTGAAATCCGAACGCTCACTGACATTTCTCGTATATGAAAGTCTGATAAACGCCGGAAAAATGACTAAGTCCAAAAAAAAATTTTTTCAACTTTTTTCAATTTTACCCCCGTGGGATATATATTCTACCCACACACATTTGGAACTCTCCTGGGGTACCCTCACACATATTATTCCCTCATTTAGTGGATATTTTCAAAAAAAAGTGAAATTTTCAAAAATCCAGAAAATTGGCTGAAAACGACTAATTATCAAGGACTCATTGGGCGAAACGCTCTGGAACTGAAATCGGAACGCTCACTGACATTTCCCCTATCTGAAAGTCTGATAAACGTCGGAAAAATGACTAACTCCAAAAAAAATTTTTTTAAAACTTTTTTCAATTTTACCCCCGTGGGATATATATTCTACCCACACAAATTTGGAACTCTCCTGGGGTACCCTCACACATATTATTCCCTCATTTAGTGGATATTTTCACAAAAAAGTGAAATTTTCAAAAATCCAGAAAATTGGCTGAAAACAACTAAATAACAAGGACTCATTGGGCGAAACGCTCTGGAACTAAAATCGGAACGCTCACTGACATTTCCCCTATCTGAAAGTCTGATAATCGCCAGAAAAATGACTAAGTCCAAAAAAAAATTTTTTTCAACTTTTTTCAATTTTACCCCCGTCGGATATATATTCTACCCACACACATTTGGAACTCTCCTGGGATATCCTCACACATATTATTCCCTCATTTAGTGGATATTTTCACAAAAAAGTGAAATTTTCAAAAATCCAGAAAATTGGCTGAAAACGACTAAATAACAAAGACTCATTCGGCGAATCGCTCTGGAACTGAAATGGGAATGCTCACTGACATTTCCCCTATCTGAAAGTCTGCTAAACGCCGGAAAAATGACTAAGTCCTAAAAAAAATTTTTTCAACTTATTTCAATTTTACCCCCGTGGGATATATATCCTACCCTCTCACATTTGGAACTCTCCTTCGGTACCCTCACACATATTATTCCCTCATTTATTTTCACAAAGAAGTGAAATTTTCAAAAATACAGAAAATTGGCTGAAAACAACTAAATAACAAGGACTCATTGGGCGAATCGCTCTGGAACTGAAATTGGAATGCTCACTGATATTTCCTCTATCTGAAAGACTGATACACGCCGGAAAAATGTCTAAGTCCAAAAAAAAATATTTTCAACTTTTTTCAATTTTACCCCCGTGGGATATATATTCTACCCACACACATTTGGAACTCTCCTGGGGTACCCTCACACATATTATTCCCTCATTTAGTGGATATTTTCACAAAAAAGTGAAATTTTAAAAAGTACTGAAAATTGGCTGAAAACGACTAAATATCAAAGACTCATTGGGCGAATCGCTCTGGAACTGAAATCGGAACCCTCACTGACATTTGCCCTATCTGAAAGTCTGATAAACGCCGGAAAAATGACTAAGTCCTAAAAAAATTTTTTCAACTTTTTTCAATTTTACCCCCGTGGGATATATATTCTACCCACTCACATTTGGAACTCTCATTCGGTACCCTCACACATATTATTCCCTCATTTAGTGGATATTTTCACAAAGAAGTGAAATTTTCAAAAATCCAGAAAATTGGCTGAAAACGACTAATTATCAAGGACTAATTGGGCGAATCGCTGTGGAACTGAAATCGGAACGCTCACTGATATTTCCCCTATCTGAAAGACTGATACACGCCGGAAAAATGACTAAGTCCAAAAAAAAATTTTTTTAAACTTTTTTCAATTTTACCCCCGTCGGATATATATTCTACCCACACACATTTGGAACTCTCCTTCGGTACCCTCACACATATTATTCCCCCATTTAGTGGATACTTTCACAAAAAAGTGAAATTTTCAAAAATCCAGAAAATTGGCTGAAAACGACTAAATATCAAAGACTCATTGGGCGAATCGCTCTGGAACTGAATTCGGAATGCTCACTGATATTTGCCCTATCTGAAAGTCTGATAAATGCCGGAAAAATGACTAAGTCCAAAAAAAAATTTTTTTAAACTTTTTTCAATTTTACCCCCGTGGGATATATATTCTACCCACACACATTTGGAACTCTCCTGGGGTACCCTCACACATATTATTCCCTCATTTAGTGGATATTTTCACAAAGAAGTGAAATTTTCAAAAATCCAGAAAATTGGCTGAAAACGACTAATTATCAAGGACTCATTGGGCGAATCGCTCTGGAACTGAAATCGGAACGCTCACTGACATTTCCCCTATCTGAAAGTCTGATAAACGTCGGAAAAATGACTAACTCCAAAAAAAATTTTTTTAAAACTTTTTTCAATTTTACCCCCGTGGGATATATATTCTACCCACACAAATTTGGAACTCTCCTGGGGTACCCTCACACATATTATTCCCTCATTTAGTGGATATTTTCACAAAAAAGTGAAATTTTCAAAAATCCAGAAAATTGGCTGAAAACAACTAAATAACAAGGACTCATTGGGCGAAACGCTCTGGAACTAAAATCGGAACGCTCACTGACATTTCCCCTATCTGAAAGTCTGATAATCGCCAGAAAAATGACTAAGTCCAAAAAAAAATTTTTTTCAACTTTTTTCAATTTTACCCCCGTGGGATATATATTCTACCCACACACATTTGGAACTCTCCTGGGGTACCCTCACACATATTATTCCCTCATTTAGTGAATATTTTCACAAAAAAGTGACATTTTCAAAAATCCAGAAAATTGGTTGAAAACAACTAAATATCAAGGACTCATTGGGCGAATCGCTCTGGAAATGAAATCGGAACGCTCACTGACATTTCCCCTATCTGAAAGTCTGCTAAACGCCGGAAAAATGACTAAGTCCTAAAAAAAAATTTTTCAACTTTTTTCAATTTTACCCCCGTGGGATATATGTTCTACCCACACAAATTTGGAACTCTCCTTCGGTACCCTCACACATATTATTCCCTCACTTAGTGGATATTTTCACAAAAAAAGTGAAATTTTCAAAAATCCAGAAAATTGGCTGAAAACGACTAAATATCAAAGACTCATTCGGCGAATCGCTCTGGAACTGAAATGGGAATGCTCACTGACATTTCCCCTATCTTAAAGTCTGATAAACGCCAGAAAAATGACTAAGTCCAAAAAAAAAATGTTTTCAACTTTTTTCAATTTTACCCCAGTGGGATATGTATTCTACCCACACACATTTGTAACTCTCCTGGGGTACCCTCACACATATTATTCCCTCATTTAGTGGATATTTTCACAAAAAAGTGACATTTTCAAAAATCCAAAATATTGGCTGAAATCGACTAAATATCAAGGACTCATTGGGCGAATCGCTCTGGAACTGAAATCGGAACGCTCACTGACATTTCCCCTATCTGAAAGTCTGATAAACGCCGGAAAAATGACTAAGTCCAAAAAAAAAAATGTTTCCAACCTTTTTCAATTTTACCCCCGTGGGATATATATTCTACCCACACAAATTTGGAACTCTCCTGGGGTACCCTCACACATATTATTCCCTTATTTAGTGGCTATTTTCTCAAAAAAGTGAAATTTTCAAAAATCCAAAATATTGGCTGAAAACGACTAAATATCAAAGACTCATTGGGCGAATCGCTATGGAACTGAAATCTGAACGCTCACTGACATTTCCCCTATCTGAAAGTCTGATAAACGCCGGAAAAATGACTAAGTCCAAAAAAAAAATGTTTTCAACTTTTTTCAATTTTACCCCCGTGGGATATATATTCTACCCACACACATTTGAAACTCTCCTGGGATACCCTCACACATATTATTCCCTCATTTAGTGGATATTTTCACAAAAAAGTGAAATTTTCAAAAATCCAAAAGAATGGCTGAAAACGACTAAATATCATGGACTCATTGGGCGAATCGCTCTGGAACTGAAATCGGAACGCTCACTGACATTTCCCCTATCTGAAAGTCTGATAAACGCCGGAAAAATGACTAAGTCCAAAAAAAAAAATGTTTTCAACCTTTTTCAATTTTACCCCCGTGGGATATATATTCTACCCACACACATTTGGAACTCTCCTGGGGTACCCTCACACCTATTATTTCCTCATTTAGTGGATATTTTCACAAAAAAGTTAAATTTTCAAAAATCCAAAATAATGGCTGAAAAAGACTAAATATCAAGGACTCATTGGGCGAATCGCTCTGGAACTGAAATTGGAATGCTCACTGACATTTGCCCTATCTGAAAGTCTGATAAACGCCGGAAAAATGACTAAGTCCCAAAAAAAAGATGTTTTCAACTTTTTTCAATTTTACCCCAGTGGGATATATATTCTACCCACACACATTTGGAACTCTCCTGGGGTACCCTCACACATATTATTCCCTAATTTAGTGGATATTTTCACAAAAAAGTGAAATTTTCAAAAATCCAGAAAATTGGCTGAAAACGACTAAATATCAAAGACTCATTGGGCGAATCGCTCTGGAACTGAAATCGGAACACTCACTGACATTTGCCCTATCTGAAAGTCTGATAAACACCGGAAAAATGACTAAGTCCAAAAAAAAAATGTTTTCAACTTTTTTCAATTTTACCCCAGTGGGATATGTATTCTACCCACTCACATTTGGAACTCTCCTGGGGTACCCTCACACATATTATTCCCTAATTTAGTGGATATTTTCACAAAAAAGTGAAATTTTCAAAAATCCAAAATATTGGCTGAAAACGACTAAATATCAAAGACTCATTGGGCGAATTGCTATGGAACTGAAATCGGAACGCTCACTGACATTTGCCCTATCTGAAAGTCTGATAAACGCCGGAAAAATGACTAAGTCCAAAAAAAAAAATGTTTTCAACTTTTTTCAATTTTACCCCCGTGGGATATATATTCTACCCACACACATTTGGAACTCTCCTGGGGTACCCTCACACATATTATTCCCTCATTTAGTGGATATTTTCACCAAAAAGTGAAATTTTCAAAAATCCAGAAAATTGGCTGAAAACGACTAAATATGAAAGACTCATTGGGAGAATCGCTCTGGAACTGAAATTGGAACACTCACTGACATTTGCCCTATCTGAAAGTCTGATTAACGCCGGAAAAATGACTAAGTCCCAAAAAAAAAATATTTTCAACTTTTTTCAATTTTACCTCAGTGGGATATGTATTCTACCCACACACATTTGGAACTCTCCTGGGGTACCCTCATACATATTATTCCCTCATTTAGTGATTATTTTCACAAAAAAGTGAAATTTTCAAAAATCCAGAAAATTGGCTGAAAACAACTAAATATCAAGGACTCATTGGGCGAATCGCTCTGGAACTGAAATCGGAACGCCCACTGACATTTCCCCTATCTGAAAGTCTGATAAACGCCAGAAAAATGACTAAGTCCAAAAAAAAAATTTTTTCAACTTTTTTCAATTTTACCCCCGTGGGATATATATTCTACCCACACACATTTGGAACTCTCCTGGGGTACCCTCACACATATTATTCCCTCATTTAGTGGATATTTTCACAAAAAAGTGAAATTTTCAAAATCCAGAAAATTGGCTGAAAACGACTAAATATCAAAGACTCATTGGGCGAATCACTCTGGAACTGAAATTGGAACACTCACTGACATTTGCCCTATCTGAAAGTCTGATAAACGCCGGAAAAATGACTAAGTCCAAAAAAAAAATGTTTTCAACTTTTTTCAATTTTACCCCAGTGGGATATGTATTCTACCCACACACATTTGTAACTCTCCTGGGGTACACTCACACATATTATTCCCTAATTTAGTGGATATTTTCACAAAAAAGTGAAATTTTCAAAAATCCTAAATATTGGCTGAAAACGACTAAATATCAAGGACTCATTGGGCGAATCGCTCTGGAACTGAAATCGGAACGCTCACTGACATTTCCCCTATCTGAAAGTCTGATAAACGCCAGAAAAATGACTAAGTCCAAAAAAAAAATGTTTTCAACTTTTTTCAATTTTACCCCCGTGGGATATATATTCTTCCCACACACATTTGGAACTCTCCTGGGGTACCATCACACATATTATTCCCTCATTTAGTGGATATTTTCACAAAAAAGTGAAATTTTCAAAAATCCAGAAAATTGGCTGAAAACGACTAAATATCAAAGAATCATTTGGCGAATCGCTCTGGAACTGAAATTGGAATGCTCACTGACATTTGCCCTATCTGAAAGTCTGATAAACGCCGGAAAAATGACTAAGTCCAAAAAAAAAAATGTTTTCAACTTTTTTCAATTTTACCCCCGTGGGATATATATCCTACCCACACACATTTCTAACTCTCCTGGGGTACCCTCACACATATTATTCCCTCATTTAGAGGATATTTTCACAAAAAAGTGAAATTTTCAAAAATCCAGAAAATTGGCTGAAAACGACTAAATATCAAAGACTCATTGGGCGAATCGCTCTGGAACTGAAATTGGAACACTCACTGACATTTGCCCTATCTGAAAGTCTGATAAACGCCGGAAAAATGACTAAGTCCAAAAAAAAAATGTTTTCAACTTTTTTCAATTTTACCCCAGTGGGATATATATTCTACCCACACACATTTGGAACTCTCCTGGGATACCCTCACACATATTATTCCCTCATTTAGTGGATATTTTCACAAAAAAGTGAAATTTTCAAAAATCCAAAATAATGGCTGAAAACGACTAAATATCAAGGACTCATTGGGCTAATCGCTCTGGAATTGAAATTGGAATGCTCACTGACATTTGCCCTATCTGAAAGTCTGATAAACGCCGGAAAAATGACTAAGTCCCAAAACAAAAATGTTTTCAACTTTTTTCAATTTTACCCCCGTGGGATATATATTCTACCCACACACATTTGGAACTCTCCTGGGGTACCCTCACACATATTATTCCCTCATTTAGTGGATATTTTCACAAAAAAGTGAAATTTTCAAAAATCCAGAAAATTGGCTGAAAACGACTAAATATGAAAGACTCATTGGGCGAAACGCTCTGGAACTGAAATTGGAACACTCACTGACATTTGCCCTATCTGAAAGTCTGATAAACGCCGAAAAAATGACTAAGTCCCAAAAAAAAAATGTTTTCAACTTTTTTCAATTTTACCCCAGTGGGATATGTATTCTACCCACACACATTTGGAACTCTCCTGGGGTACCCTCACACATATTATTCCCTCATTTAGTGGATATTTTCACAAAAAAGTGAAATTTTCAAAAATCCAAAATAATGGCTGAAAACGACTAAATATCAAGGACTCATTGGGCGAATCGCTCTGGAACTGAAATCGGAACGCCCACTGACATTTACCCTATCTGAAAGTCTGATAAACGCTGGAAAAATGACTAAGTCCAAAAAAAAAATGTTTTCAACTTTTTTCAATTTTACCCTCGTGGGATATATATTCTACCCACACACATTTGGAACTCTCCTGGGGTACCCTCACACATATTATTCCCTCATTTAGTGGAAATTTTCACAAAAAAGTGAAATTTTCAAAAATCCAAAATATGGGCTGAAAATGACTAAATATCAAGGACTCATTGGGCGAATCGCTATGGAACTGAAATCGGAACGCTCACTGACATTTCCCCTATCTGAAAGTCTGATAAACGCCGGAAAAATGACTACGTCCAAAAAAAAAATTTTTTCAACTTTTTTCAATTTTACCCCCGTGGGATATATATTCTACCCACACACATTTGGAACTCTCCTGGGGTGCCCTCACACATATTATTCCCTAATTTAGTGGATATTTTCACAAAAAAGTGAAATTTTCAAAAATCCAAAATATTGGCTGAAAACGACTAAATATCAAAGACTCATTGGGCGAATCGCTATGGAACTGAAATCGGAACGCTCACTGACATTTCCCCTATCTGAAAGTCTGATAAACGCCGGAAAAATGACTAAGTCCAAAAAAAAAATTTTTCAACTTTTTTTAATTTTACCACGTGGGATATATCTTCTACCCACACACATTTGGAACTCTCCTGGGGTATCCTCACACATATTATTCCCTCATTTAGTGGATATTTTCACAAAAAAGTGAAATTTTCAAAAATAGAGAAAATTGACTGAAAACGACTAAATATCAAAGACTCATTTGGGCGAATCGCTCTGGAACTGAAATTGGAACACTCATTGACATTTGCCCTATCTGAAAGTGATAAACGCCGGAAAAATGACTAAGTCCAAAAAAAAAATGTTTTCAACTTTTTTCAATTTTACCCCAATGGGATATATATTCTACCCACACACATTTGTAACTCTCTTGGGGTATACTCACACATATTATTCCCTAATTTAGTGGATATTTTCACAAAAAAGTGAAATTTTCAAAAATCCAAAATATTGGCTGAAAAAGACTAAATATCAAGGAATCATTGGGCGCATCGCTCTGGAACTGAAATTGGAACACTCACTGACATTTGCCCTATCTGAAAGTCTGATAAACGCCGGAAAAATGACTAAGTCCAAAAAAAAAAAGTTTTCAACTTTTTTCAATTTTACCCCCGTGGGATATATATTCTACCCACACACATTTGGAACTCTCCTGGGATACCCTCACACATATTATTCCCTCATTTAGTGGATATTTTCACAAAAAAGTGAAATTTTCAAAAATCCAAAAGAATGGCTGAAAACGACTAAATATCAAAGACTCATTGGGCGAATCGCTATGGAACTGAAATCGGAACGCTCGCTGACATTTCCCCTATCTGAAAGTCTGATAAACGCCGGAAAAATGACTAAGTCCAAAAAAAAAATGTTTTCAACTTTTTTCTATTTTACCCCCGTGGGATATATATTCTACCCACACACATTTGGAACTCTCCTGGGGTACACTCACACATATTATTCCCTCATTTAGTGGATATTTTCACAAAAAAGTGAAATTTTCAAAAATCCAGAAAATTGGCTGAAAACGACTAAATATGAAAGACTCATTGGGCGAATAGCTCTGGAACTGAAATTGGAACACTCACTGACATTTGTCCTATCTGAAAGTCTGATAAACGCCGAAAAAATGACTAAGTCCCAAAAAAAAAATGTTTTCAACTTTTTTCAATTTTACACTCGTGGGATATATATTCTACCCACACACATTTGGAACTCTCCTGGGGTACCCTCACACATATTATTCCCTCATTTAGTGGAAATTTTCACAAAAAAGTGAAATTTTCAAAAATCCAAAATATGGGCTGAAAATGACTAAATATCAAGGACTCATTGGGCGAATCGCTATGGAACTGAAATCGGAACGCTCACTGACATTTCCCCTATCTGAAAGTCTGATAAACGCCGGAAAAATGACTAAGTCCCAAAAAAAAGATGTTTTCAACTTTTTTCAATTTTACCCCCGTGGGATATATATTCAACCCACACACATTTGGAACTCTCCTGGGATACCCTCACACATATTATTCCCTCATTTAGTGGATATTTTCACAAAAAAGTGAAATTTTCAAAAATCCAAAAGAATGGCTGAAAACAACTAAATATCAAGGAATCATTGGGCGAATCGCTCTGGAACTGAAATCGGAACGCTCACTGACATTTCCCCTATCTGAAAGTCTGATAAACGCCGGAAAAATGACTAAGTCCAAAAAAAAAAATGTTTTCAACCTTTTTCAATTTTACCCCCGTGGGATATATATTCTACCCACACACATTTGGAACTCTCCTGGGGTACCCTCACACATATTATTCCCTCATTTAGTGGATATTTTCACAAAAAAGTGAAATTTTCAAAAATCCAGAAAATTGGCTGAAAACGACTAATTATCAAAGACTCATTGGGCGCATCGCTCTGGAACTGAAATTGGAACACTCACTGACATTTGCCCTATCTGAAAGTCTGATAAACGCCGGAAAAATGACTAAGTCCAAAAAAAAAATGTTTTCAACTTTTTTCAATTTTACCCCAGTGGGATATGTATTCTACCCACACACATTTGTAACTCTCCTGGGGTACCCTCACACATATTATTCCCTCATTTAGTGGATATTTTCACAAAAAAGTGACATTTTCAAAAATCCAAAATATTGGCTGAAATCGACTAAATATCAAGGACTCATTGGGCGAATCGCTCTGGAACTGAAATCGGAACGCTCACTGACATTTTCCCTATCTGAAAGTCTGATAAACGCCGGAAAAATGACTAAGTCCAAAAAAAAAAATGTTTCCAACCTTTTTCAATTTTACCCCCGTGGGATATATATTCTACCCACACACATTTGGAACTCTCCTGGGGTACCCTCACACATATTATTCCCTTATTTAGTGGCTATTTTCTCAAAAAAGTGAAATTTTCAAAAATCCAAAATATTGGCTGAAAACGACTAAATATCAAAGACTCATTGGGCGAATCGCTATGGAACTGAAATCTGAACGCTCACTGACATTTCCCCTATCTGAAAGTCTGATAAACGCCGGAAAAATGACTAAGTCCAAAAAAAAAATGTTTTCAACTTTTTTCAATTTTACCCCCGTGGGATATATATTCTACCCACACACATTTGGAACTCTCCTGGGATACCCTCACACATATTATTCCCTCATTTAGTGGATATTTTCACAAAAAAGTGAAATTTTCAAAAATCCAAAAGAATGGCTGAAAACGACTAAATATCATGGACTCATTGGGCGAATCGCTCTGGAACTGAAATCGGAACGCTCACTGACATTTCCCCTATCTGAAAGTCTGATAAACGCCGGAAAAATGACTAAGTCCAAAAAAAAAAATGTTTTCAACCTTTTTCAATTTTACCCCCGTGGGATATATATTCTACCCACACACATTTGGAACTCTCCTGGGGTACCCTCACACCTATTATTTCCTCATTTAGTGGATATTTTCACAAAAAAGTTAAATTTTCAAAAATCCAAAATAATGGCTGAAAAAGACTAAATATCAAGGACTCATTGGGCGAATCGCTCTGGAACTGAAATTGGAATGCTCACTGACATTTGCCCTATCTGAAAGTCTGATAAACGCCGGAAAAATGACTAAGTCCCAAAAAAAAGATGTTTTCAACTTTTTTCAATTTTACCCCAGTGGGATATATATTCTACCCACACACATTTGGAACTCTCCTAGGGTACCCTCACACATATTATTCCCTCATTTAGTGGATATTTTCACAAAAAAGTGAAATTTTCAAAAATCCAGAAAATTGGCTGAAAACGACTAAATATCAAAGACTCATTGGGCGAATCGCTCTGGAACTGAAATCGGAACACTCACTGACATTTGCCCTATCTGAAAGTCTGATAAACGCCGGAAAAATGACTAAGTCCAAAAAAAAAAATGTTTTCAACTTTTTTCAATTTTACCCCCGTGGGATATATATCCTACCCACACACATTTCTAACTCTCCTGGGGTACCCTCACACATATTATTCCCTCATTTAGAGGATATTTTCACAAAAAAGTGAAATTTTCAAAAATCCAGAAAATTGGCTGAAAACGACTAAATATCAAAGACTCATTGGGCGAATCGCTCTGGAACTGAAATTGGAACACTCACTGACATTTGCCCTATCTGAAAGTCTGATAAACGCCGGAAAAATGACTAAGTCCAAAAAAAAAATGTTTTCAACTTTTTTCAATTTTACCCCAGTGGGATATATATTCTACCCACACACATTTGGAACTCTCCTGGGATACCCTCACACATATTATTCCCTCATTTAGTGGATATTTTCACAAAAAAGTGAAATTTTCAAAAATCCAAAATAATGGCTGAAAACGACTAAATATCAAGGACTCATTGGGCTAATCGCTCTGGAATTGAAATTGGAATGCTCACTGACATTTGCCCTATCTGAAAGTCTGATAAACGCCGGAAAAATGACTAAGTCCCAAAAAAAAAATGTTTTCAACTTTTTTCAATTTTACCCCCGTGGGATATATATTCTACCCACACACATTTGGAACTCTCCTGGGGTACCCTCACACATATTATTCCCTCATTTAGTGGATATTTTCACAAAAAAGTGAAATTTTCAAAAATCCAGAAAATTGGCTGAAAACGACTAAATATGAAAGACTCATTGGGCGAAACGCTCTGGAACTGAAATTGGAACACTCATTGACATTTGCCCTATCTGAAAGTCTGATAAACGCCGAAAAAATGACTAAGTCCCAAAAAAAAAATGTTTTCAACTTTCTTCAATTTTACCCCAGTGGGATATGTATTCTACCCACACACATTTGGAACTCTCCTGGGGTACCCTCACACATATTATTCCCTCATTTAGTGGATATTTTCACAAAAAAGTGAAATTTTCAAAAATCCAAAATAATGGCTGAAAACGACTAAATATCAAGGACTCATTGGGCGAATCGCTCTGGAACTGAAATCGGAACGCCCACTGACATTTACCCTATCTGAAAGTCTGATAAACGCTGGAAAAATGACTAAGTCCAAAAAAAAAATGTTTTCAACTTTTTTCAATTTTACCCTCGTGGGATATATATTCTACCCACACACATTTGGAACTCTCCTGGGGTACCCTCACACATATTATTCCCTCATTTAGTGGAAATTTTCACAAAAAAGTGAAATTTTCAAAAATCCAAAATATGGGCTGAAAATGACTAAATATCAAGGACTCATTGGGCGAATCGCTATGGAACTGAAATCGGAACGCTCACTGACATTTCCCCTATCTGAAAGTCTGATAAACGCCGGAAAAATGACTACGTCCAAAAAAAAAATTTTTTCAACTTTTTTCAATTTTACCCCCGTGGGATATATATTCTACCCACACACATTTGGAACTCTCCTGGGGTGCCCTCACACATATTATTCCCTAATTTAGTGGATATTTTCACAAAAAAGTGAAATTTTCAAAAATCCAAAATATTGGCTGAAAACGACTAAATATCAAAGACTCATTGGGCGAATCGCTATGGAACTGAAATCGGAACGCTCACTGACATTTCCCCTATCTGAAAGTCTGATAAACGCCGGAAAAATGACTAAGTCCAAAAAAAAAATTTTTCAACTTTTTTTAATTTTACCACGTGGGATATATCTTCTACCCACACACATTTGGAACTCTCCTGGGGTACCCTCACACATATTATTCCCTCATTTAGTGGATATTTTCACAAAAAAGTGAAATTTTCAAAAATAGAGAAAATTGACTGAAAACGACTAAATATCAAAGACTCATTTGGGCGAATCGCTCTGGAACTGAAATTGGAACACTCATTGACATTTGCCCTATCTGAAAGTGATAAACGCCGGAAAAATGACTAAGTCCAAAAAAAAAATGTTTTCAACTTTTTTCAATTTTACCCCAATGGGATATATATTCTACCCACACACATTTGTAACTCTCTTGGGGTATACTCACACATATTATTCCCTAATTTAGTGGATATTTTCACAAAAAAGTGAAATTTTCAAAAATCCAAAATATTGGCTGAAAAAGACTAAATATCAAGGAATCATTGGGCGCATCGCTCTGGAACTGAAATTGGAACACTCACTGACATTTGCCCTATCTGAAAGTCTGATAAACGCCGGAAAAATGACTAAGTCCAAAAAAAAAAAGTTTTCAACTTTTTTCAATTTTACCCCCGTGGGATATATATTCTACCCACACACATTTGGAACTCTCCTGGGATACCCTCACACATATTATTCCCTCATTTAGTGGATATTTTCACAAAAAAGTGAAATTTTCAAAAATCCAAAAGAATGGCTGAAAACGACTAAATATCAAAGACTCATTGGGCGAATCGCTATGGAACTGAAATCGGAACGCTCGCTGACATTTCCCCTATCTGAAAGTCTGATAAACGCCGGAAAAATGACTAAGTCCAAAAAAAAAATGTTTTCAACTTTTTTCTATTTTACCCCCGTGGGATATATATTCTACCCACACACATTTGGAACTCTCCTGGGGTACACTCACACATATTATTCCCTCATTTAGTGGATATTTTCACAAAAAAGTGAAATTTTCAAAAATCCAGAAAATTGGCTGAAAACGACTAAATATGAAAGACTCATTGGGCGAATAGCTCTGGAACTGAAATTGGAACACTCACTGACATTTGTCCTATCTGAAAGTCTGATAAACGCCGAAAAAATGACTAAGTCCCAAAAAAAAAATGTTTTCAACTTTTTTCAATTTTACACTCGTGGGATATATATTCTACCCACACACATTTGGAACTCTCCTGGGGTACCCTCACACATATTATTCCCTCATTTAGTGGAAATTTTCACAAAAAAGTGAAATTTTCAAAAATCCAAAATATGGGCTGAAAATGACTAAATATCAAGGACTCATTGGGCGAATCGCTATGGAACTGAAATCGGAACGCTCACTGACATTTCCCCTATCTGAAAGTCTGATAAACGCCGGAAAAATGACTAAGTCCCAAAAAAAAGATGTTTTCAACTTTTTTCAATTTTACCCCCGTGGGATATATATTCAACCCACACACATTTGGAACTCTCCTGGGATACCCTCACACATATTATTCCCTCATTTAGTGGATATTTTCACAAAAAAGTGAAATTTTCAAAAATCCAAAAGAATGGCTGAAAACAACTAAATATCAAGGAATCATTGGGCGAATCGCTCTGGAACTGAAATCGGAACGCTCACTGACATTTCCCCTATCTGAAAGTCTGATAAACGCCGGAAAAATGACTAAGTCCAAAAAAAAAAATGTTTTCAACCTTTTTCAATTTTACCCCCGTGGGATATATATTCTACCCACACACATTTGGAACTCTCCTGGGGTACCCTCACACATATTATTCCCTCATTTAGTGGATATTTTCACAAAAAAGTGAAATTTTCAAAAATCCAGAAAATTGGCTGAAAACGACTAATTATCAAAGACTCATTGGGCGCATCGCTCTGGAACTGAAATTGGAACACTCACTGACATTTGCCCTATCTGAAAGTCTGATAAACGCCGGAAAAATGACTAAGTCCAAAAAAAAAATGTTTTCAACTTTTTTCAATTTTACCCCAGTGGGATATGTATTCTACCCACACACATTTGTAACTCTCCTGGGGTACCCTCACACATATTATTCCCTCATTTAGTGGATATTTTCACAAAAAAGTGACATTTTCAAAAATCCAAAATATTGGCTGAAATCGACTAAATATCAAGGACTCATTGGGCGAATCGCTCTGGAACTGAAATCGGAACGCTCACTGACATTTTCCCTATCTGAAAGTCTGATAAACGCCGGAAAAATGACTAAGTCCAAAAAAAAAAATGTTTCCAACCTTTTTCAATTTTACCCCCGTGGGATATATATTCTACCCACACACATTTGGAACTCTCCTGGGGTACCCTCACACATATTATTCCCTTATTTAGTGGCTATTTTCTCAAAAAAGTGAAATTTTCAAAAATCCAAAATATTGGCTGAAAACGACTAAATATCAAAGACTCATTGGGCGAATCGCTATGGAACTGAAATCTGAACGCTCACTGACATTTCCCCTATCTGAAAGTCTGATAAACGCCGGAAAAATGACTAAGTCCAAAAAAAAAATGTTTTCAACTTTTTTCAATTTTACCCCCGTGGGATATATATTCTACCCACACACATTTGGAACTCTCCTGGGATACCCTCACACATATTATTCCCTCATTTAGTGGATATTTTCACAAAAAAGTGAAATTTTCAAAAATCCAAAAGAATGGCTGAAAACGACTAAATATCATGGACTCATTGGGCGAATCGCTCTGGAACTGAAATCGGAACGCTCACTGACATTTCCCCTATCTGAAAGTCTGATAAACGCCGGAAAAATGACTAAGTCCAAAAAAAAAAATGTTTTCAACCTTTTTCAATTTTACCCCCGTGGGATATATATTCTACCCACACACATTTGGAACTCTCCTGGGGTACCCTCACACCTATTATTTCCTCATTTAGTGGATATTTTCACAAAAAAGTTAAATTTTCAAAAATCCAAAATAATGGCTGAAAAAGACTAAATATCAAGGACTCATTGGGCGAATCGCTCTGGAACTGAAATTGGAATGCTCACTGACATTTGCCCTATCTGAAAGTCTAATAAACGCCGGAAAAATGACTAAGTCCCAAAAAAAAGATGTTTTCAACTTTTTTCAATTTTACCCCAGTGGGATATATATTCTACCCACACACATTTGGAACTCTCCTGGGGTACCCTCACACATATTATTCCCTCATTTAGTGGATATTTTCACAAAAAAGTGAAATTTTCAAAAATCCAGAAAATTGGCTGAAAACGACTAAATATCAAAGACTCATTGGGCGAATCGCTCTGGAACTGAAATCGGAACACTCACTGACATTTGCCCTATCTGAAAGTCTGATAAACGCCGGAAAAATGACTAAGTCCAAAAAAAAAATGTTTTCAACTTTTTTCAATTTTACCCCAGTGGGATATGTATTCTACCCACTCACATTTGGAACTCTCCTGGGGTACCCTCACACATATTATTCCCTAATTTAGTGGATATTTTCACAAAAAAGTGAAATTTTCAAAAATCCAAAATATTGGCTGAAAACGACTAAATATCAAAGACTCATTGGGCGAATTGCTAGGGAACTGAAATCGGAACGCTCACTGACATTTGCCCTATCTGAAAGTCTGATAAACGCCGGAAAAATGACTAAGTCCAAAAAAAAAAATGTTTTCAACTTTTTTCAATTTTACCCCCGTGGGATATATATTCTACCCACACACATTTGGAACTCTCCTGGGGTACCCTCACACATATTATTCCCTCATTTAGTGGATATTTTCACAAAAAAGTGAAATTTTCAAAAATCCAAAATATTGGCTGAAAACGACTAAATATCAAAGACTCATTGGGCGAATCGTTATGGAACTGAAATTGGAACACTCACTGACATTTGCCCTATCTGAAAGTCTGATAAACGCCGGAAAAATGACTAAGTCCAAAAAAAAAATGTTTTCAACTTTTTTCAATTTTACCCCAGTGGGATATATATTCTACCCACACACATTTGGAACTCTCCTGGGATACCCTCACACATATTATTCCCTCATTTAGTGGATATTTTCACAAAAAAGTGAAATTTTCAAAAATCCAAAATAATGGCTGAAAACGACTAAATATCAAGGACTCATTGGGCTAATCGCTCTGGAATTGAAATTGGAATGCTCACTGACATTTGCCCTATCTGAAAGTCTGATAAACGCCGGAAAAATGACTAAGTCCCAAAAAAAAAATGTTTTCAACTTTTTTCAATTTTACCCCCGTGGGATATATATTCTACCCACACACATTTGGAACTCTCCTGGGGTACCCTCACACATATTATTCCCTCATTTAGTGGATATTTTCACAAAAAAGTGAAATTTTCAAAAATCCAGAAAATTGGCTGAAAACGACTAAATATGAAAGACTCATTGGGCGAAACGCTCTGGAACTGAAATTGGAACACTCACTTACATTTGCCCTATCTGAAAGTCTGATAAACGCCGAAAAAATGACTAAGTCCCAAAAAAAAAATGTTTTCAACTTTTTTCAATTTTACCCCCGTGGGATATATATTCTACCCACACACATTTGGAACTCTCCTGGGGTACCCTCATACATATTATTCCCTCATTTAGTGATTATTTTCACAAAAAAGTGAAATTTTCAAAAATCCAGAAAATTGGCTGAAAACAACTAAATATCAAGGACTCATTGGGCGAATCGCTCTGGAACTGAAATCGGAACGCCCACTGACATTTACCCTATCTGAAAGTCTGATAAACGCCGGAAAAATGACTAAGTCCAAAAAAAAAATGTTTTCAACTTTTTTCAATTTTACCCTCCTGGGATATATATTCTACCCACACACATTTGGAACTCTCCTGGGGTACCCTCACACATATTATTCCCTCATTTAGTGGAAATTTTCACAAAAAAGTGAAATTTTCAAAAATCCAAAATATGGGCTGAAAATGACTAAATATCAAGGACTCATTAGGCGAATCGCTATGGAACTGAAATCGGAACGCTCACTGACATTTCCCCTATCTGAAAGTCTGATAAACGCCGGAAAAATGACTACGTCCAAAAAAAAAATTTTTTCAACTTTTTTCAATTTTACCCCCGTGGGATATATATTCTACCCACACACATTTGGAACTCTCCTGGGGTGCCCTCACACATATTATTCCCTAATTTAGTGGATATTTTCACAAAAAAGTGAAATTTTCAAAAATCCAAAATATTGGCTGAAAACGACTAAATATCAAAGACTCATTGGGCGAATCGCTATGGAACTGAAATCGGAACGCTCACTGACATTTCCCCTATCTGAAAGTCTGATAAACGCCGGAAAAATGACTAAGTCCAAAAAAAAAATTTTTCAACTTTTTTCAATTTTACCACGTGGGATATATCTTCTACCCACACACATTTGGAACTCTCCTGGGGTACCCTCACACATATTATTCCCTCATTTAGTGGATATTTTCACAAAAAAGTGAAATTTTCAAAAATAGAGAAAATTGACTGAAAACGACTAAATATCAAAGACTCATTTGGGCGAATCGCTCTGGAACTGAAATTGGAACACTCATTGACATTTGCCCTATCTGAAAGTCTGATAAACGCCGGAAAAATGACTAAGTCCAAAAAAAAAATGTTTTCAACTTTTTTCAATTTTACCCCAATGGGATATATATTCTACCCACACACATTTGTAACTCTCTTGGGGTATACTCACACATATTATTCCCTAATTTAGTGGATATTTTCACAAAAAAGTGAAATTTTCAAAAATCCAAAATATTGGCTGAAAAAGACTAAATATCAAGGAATCATTGGGCGCATCGCTCTGGAACTGAAATTGGAACACTCACTGACATTTGCCCTATCTGAAAGTCTGATAAACGCCGGAAAAATGACTAAGTCCAAAAAAAAAAAGTTTTCAACTTTTTTCAATTTTACCCCCGTGGGATATATATTCTACCCACACACATTTGGAACTCTCCTGGGATACCCTCACACATATTATTCCCTCATTTAGTGGATATTTTCACAAAAAAGTGAAATTTTCAAAAATCCAAAAGAATGGCTGAAAACGACTAAATATCAAAGACTCATTGGGCGAATCGCTATGGAACTGAAATCGGAACGCTCGCTGACATTTCCCCTATCTGAAAGTCTGATAAACGCCGGAAAAATGACTAAGTCCAAAAAAAAAATGTTTTCAACTTTTTTCTATTTTACCCCCGTGGGATATATATTCTACCCACACACATTTGGAACTCTCCTGGGGTACACTCACACATATTATTCCCTCATTTAGTGGATATTTTCACAAAAAAGTGAAATTTTCAAAAATCCAGAAAATTGGCTGAAAACGACTAAATATGAAAGACTCATTGGGCGAATAGCTCTGGAACTGAAATTGGAACACTCACTGACATTTGTCCTATCTGAAAGTCTGATAAACGCCGGAAAAATGACTAAGTCCAAAAAAAAAAATGTTTTCAACCTTTTTCAATTTTACCCCCGTGGGATATATATTCTACCCACACACATTTGGAACTCTCCTGGGGTACCCTCACACATATTATTCCCTCATTTAGTGGATATTTTCACAAAAAAGTGAAATTTTCAAAAATCCAGAAAATTGGCTGAAAACGACTAATTATCAAAGACTCATTGGGCGCATCGCTCTGGAACTGAAATTGGAACACTCACTGACATTTGCCCTATCTGAAAGTCTGATAAACGCCGGAAAAATGACTAAGTCCAAAAAAAAAATGTTTTCAACTTTTTTCAATTTTACCCCAGTGGGATATGTATTCTACCCACACACATTTGTAACTCTCCTGGGGTACCCTCACACATATTATTCCCTCATTTAGTGGATATTTTCACAAAAAAGTGACATTTTCAAAAATCCAAAATATTGGCTGAAATCGACTAAATATCAAGGACTCATTGGGCGAATCGCTCTGGAACTGAAATCGGAACGCTCACTGACATTTCCCCTATCTGAAAGTCTGATAAACGCCGGAAAAATGACTAAGTCCAAAAAAAAAATGTTTTCAACTTTTTTCAATTTTACCCCCGTGGGATATATATTCTACCCACACACATTTGGAACTCTCCTGGGATACCCTCACACATATTATTCCCTCATTTAGTGGATATTTTCACAAAAAAGTGAAATTTTCAAAAATCCAAAAGAATGGCTGAAAACGACTAAATATCAAGGACTCATTGGGCGAATCGCTCTGGAACTGAAATCGGAACGCTCACTGACATTTCCCCTATCTGAAAGTCTGATGAACGCCGGAAAAATGACTAAGTCCAAAAAAAAAAATGTTTCCAACCTTTTTCAATTTTACCCCCGTGGGATATATATTCTACCCACACACATTTGGAACTCTCCTGGGGTACCCTCACACATATTATTCCCTTATTTAGTGGCTATTTTCTCAAAAAAGTGAAATTTTCAAAAATCCAAAATATTGGCTGAAAACGACTAAATATCAAAGACTCATTGGGCGAATCGCTATGGAACTGCAATCTGAACGCTCACTGACATTTCCCCTATCTGAAAGTCTGATAAACGCCGGAAAAATGACTAAGTCCAAAAAAAAAATGTTTTCAACTTTTTTCAATTTTACCCCCGTGGGATATATATTCTACCCACACACATTTGGAACTCTCCTGGGATACCCTCACACATATTATTCCCTCATTTAGTGGATATTTTCACAAAAAAGTGAAATTTTCAAAAATCCAAAAGAATGGCTGAAAACGACTAAATATCATGGACTCATTGGGCGAATCGCTCTGGAACTGAAATCGGAACGCTCACTGACATTTCCCCTATCTGAAAGTCTGATAAACGCCGGAAAAATGACTAAGTCCAAAAAAAAAAATGTTTTCAACCTTTTTCAATTTTACCCCCGTGGGATATATATTCTACCCACACACATTTGGAACTCTCCTGGGGTACCCTCACACCTATTATTTCCTCATTTAGTGGATATTTTCACAAAAAAGTTAAATTTTCAAAAATCCAAAATAATGGCTGAAAAAGACTAAATATCAAGGACTCATTGGGCGAATCGCTCTGGAACTGAAATTGGAATGCTCACTGACATTTGCCCTATCTGAAAGTCTGATAAACGCCGGAAAAATGACTAAGTCCCAAAAAAAAGATGTTTTCAACTTTTTTCAATTTTACCCCAGTGGGATATATATTCTACCCACACACATTTGGAACTCTCCTGGGGTACCCTCACACATATTATTCCCTCATTTAGTGGATATTTTCACAAAAAAGTGAAATTTTCAAAAATCCAGAAAATTGGCTGAAAACGACTAAATATCAAAGACTCATTGGGCGAATCGCTCTGGAACTGAAATCGGAACACTCACTGACATTTGCCCTATCTGAAAGTCTGATAAACGCCGGAAAAATGACTAAGTCCAAAAAAAAAATGTTTTCAACTTTTTTCAATTTTACCCCAGTGGGATATGTATTCTACCCACACACATTTGGAACTCTCCTGGGGTACCCTCACACATATTATTCCCTAATTTAGTGGATATTTTCACAAAAAAGTGAAATTTTCAAAAATCCAAAATATTGGCTGAAAACGACTAAATATCAAAGACTCATTGGGCGAATTGCTATGGAACTGAAATCGGAACGCTCACTGACATTTGCCCTATCTGAAAGTCTGATAAACGCCGGAAAAATGACTAAGTCCAAAAAAAAAAATGTTTTCAACTTTTTTCAATTTTACCCCCGTGGGATATATATTCTACCCACACACATTTGGAACTCTCCTGGGGTACCCTCACACATATTATTCCCTCATTTAGTGGATATTTTCACAAAAAAGTGAAATTTTCAAAAATCCAAAATATTGGCTGAAAATGACTAAATATCAAGGACTCATTGGGCGAATCGCTCTGGAACTGAAATCGGAACGCTCACTGACATTTCCCCTATCTGAAAGTCTGATAAACGCCGGAAAAATGACTAAGTCCAAAAAAAAAATGTTTTCAATTTTTTTCAGTTTTACCCCCGTGGGATATATATTCTACCCACACACATTTGGAACTCTCCTGGGGTACCCTCATACATATTATTCCCTTATTTAGTGAATATTTTCACAAAAAAGTGAAATTTTCAAAAATCCAGAAAATTGGCTGAAAACAAATAAATATCAAGGACGCATTGGGCGAATCACTCTGGAACTGAAATCGGAACGCTCACTGACATTTCCCCTATCTGAAAGTCTGATAAACGCCGGAAAAATGACTAAGTCCAAAAAAAAAATTTTTCAACTTTTTTCAATTTTACCACGTGGGATATATCTTCTACCCACACACATTTGGAACTCTCCTGGGGTACCCTCACACATATTATTCCCTCATTTAGTGGATATTTTCACAAAAAAGTGAAATTTTCAAAAATAGAGAAAATTGACTGAAAACGACTAAATATCAAAGACTCATTTGGGCGAATCGCTCTGGAACTGAAATTGGAACACTCATTGACATTTGCCCTATCTGAAAGTCTGATAAACGCCGGAAAAATGACTAAGTCCAAAAAAAAAATGTTTTCAACTTTTTTCAATTTTACCCCAATGGGATATATATTCTACCCACACACATTTGTAACTCTCTTGGGGTATACTCACACATATTATTCCCTAATTTAGTGGATATTTTCACAAAAAAGTGAAATTTTCAAAAATCCAAAATATTGGCTGAAAAAGACTAAATATCAAGGAATCATTGGGCGCATCGCTCTGGAACTGAAATTGGAACACTCACTGACATTTGCCCTATCTGAAAGTCTGATAAACGCCGGAAAAATGACTAAGTCCAAAAAAAAAAAGTTTTCAACTTTTTTCAATTTTACCCCCGTGGGATATATATTCTACCCACACACATTTGGAACTCTCCTGGGATACCCTCACACATATTATTCCCTCATTTAGTGGATATTTTCACAAAAAAGTGAAATTTTCAAAAATCCAAAAGAATGGCTGAAAACGACTAAATATCAAAGACTCATTGGGCGAATCGCTATGGAACTGAAATCGGAACGCTCGCTGACATTTCCCCTATCTGAAAGTCTGATAAACGCCGGAAAAATGACTAAGTCCAAAAAAAAAATGTTTTCAACTTTTTTCTATTTTACCCCCGTGGGATATATATTCTACCCACACACATTTGGAACTCTCCTGGGGTACACTCACACATATTATTCCCTCATTTAGTGGATATTTTCACAAAAAAGTGAAATTTTCAAAAATCCAGAAAATTGGCTGAAAACGACTAAATATGAAAGACTCATTGGGCGAATAGCTCTGGAACTGAAATTGGAACACTCACTGACATTTGTCCTATCTGAAAGTCTGATAAACGCCGGAAAAATGACTAAGTCCAAAAAAAAAAATGTTTTCAACCTTTTTCAATTTTACCCCCGTGGGATATATATTCTACCCACACACATTTGGAACTCTCCTGGGGTACCCTCACACATATTATTCCCTCATTTAGTGGATATTTTCACAAAAAAGTGAAATTTTCAAAAATCCAGAAAATTGGCTGAAAACGACTAATTATCAAAGACTCATTGGGCGCATCGCTCTGGAACTGAAATTGGAACACTCACTGACATTTGCCCTATCTGAAAGTCTGATAAACGCCGGAAAAATGACTAAGTCCAAAAAAAAAATGTTTTCAACTTTTTTCAATTTTACCCCAGTGGGATATGTATTCTACCCACACACATTTGTAACTCTCCTGGGGTACCCTCACACATATTATTCCCTCATTTAGTGGATATTTTCACAAAAAAGTGACATTTTCAAAAATCCAAAATATTGGCTGAAATCGACTAAATATCAAGGACTCATTGGGCGAATCGCTCTGGAACTGAAATCGGAACGCTCACTGACATTTCCCCTATCTGAAAGTCTGATAAACGCCGGAAAAATGACTAAGTCCAAAAAAAAAATGTTTTCAACTTTTTTCAATTTTACCCCCGTGGGATATATATTCTACCCACACACATTTGGAACTCTCCTGGGATACCCTCACACATATTATTCCCTCATTTAGTGGATATTTTCACAAAAAAGTGAAATTTTCAAAAATCCAAAAGAATGGCTGAAAACGACTAAATATCAAGGACTCATTGGGCGAATCGCTCTGGAACTGAAATCGGAACGCTCACTGACATTTCCCCTATCTGAAAGTCTGATAAACGCCGGAAAAATGACTAAGTCCAAAAAAAAAAATGTTTCCAACCTTTTTCAATTTTACCCCCGTGGGATATATATTCTACCCACACACATTTGGAACTCTCCTGGGGTACCCTCACACATATTATTCCCTTATTTAGTGGCTATTTTCTCAAAAAAGTGAAATTTTCAAAAATCCAAAATATTGGCTGAAAACGACTAAATATCAAAGACTCATTGGGCGAATCGCTATGGAACTGCAATCTGAACGCTCACTGACATTTCCCCTATCTGAAAGTCTGATAAACGCCGGAAAAATGACTAAGTCCAAAAAAAAAATGTTTTCAACTTTTTTCAATTTTACCCCCGTGGGATATATATTCTACCCACACACATTTGGAACTCTCCTGGGATACCCTCACACATATTATTCCCTCATTTAGTGGATATTTTCACAAAAAAGTGAAATTTTCAAAAATCCAAAAGAATGGCTGAAAACGACTAAATATCATGGACTCATTGGGCGAATCGCTCTGGAACTGAAATCGGAACGCTCACTGACATTTCCCCTATCTGAAAGTCTGATAAACGCCGGAAAAATGACTAAGTCCAAAAAAAAAAATGTTTTCAACCTTTTTCAATTTTACCCCCGTGGGATATATATTCTGCCCACACACATTTGGAACTCTCCTGGGGTACCCTCACACATATTATTCCCTCATTTAGTGGATATTTTCACAAAAAAGTGAAATTTTCAAAAATCCAGAAAATTGGCAAAAAACGACTAAATATCAAAGACTCATTGGGCGAATCGCTCTGGAACTGAAATTGGAACACTCACTGACATTGGCCCTATCTGAAAGTCTGATAAACGCTGGAAGAATGACTAAGTCCAAAAAAAAAATGTTTTCAACTTTTTTCAATTTTACCCCAATGGGATATATATTCAACCCACACACATTTGTAACTCTCCTGGGGTATACTCACACATATTATTCCCTAATTTAGTGGATATTTTCACAAAAAAGTGAAATTTTCAAAAATCCAAAATAATGGCTGAAAACGACTAAATATCAAGGACTCATTGGGCGAATTGCTCTAGAATTGAAATTGGAATGCTCACTGACATTTGCCCTATCTGAAAGTCTGATAAACGCCGGAAAAATGACTAAGTCCAAAAAAAAAAATGTTTTCAACTTTTTTCAATTTTACCCCCGTGGGATATATATTCTACCCACACACATTTGGAACTCTCCTGGGGTACCCTCATACATATTATTCCCTTATTTAGTGAATATTTTCACAAAAAAATTGAAATTTTCAAAAATCCAAAAAATTGGCTGAAAACAACTAAATATCAAGGACTCATTGGGCGAATCGCTCTGGAACTGAAATCGGAACGCCCACTGACATTTCCCCTATCTGAAAGTCTGATAAACGCCAGAAAAATGACTAAGTCAAAAAAAAAAATTTTTTCAACTTTTTTCAATTTTACCCCCGTGGGATATATCTTCTACCCACACACATTTGGAACTCTCCTGGGGTACCCTCACACATATTATTCCCTAATTTAGTGGATATTTTCACAAAAAAGTGAAATTTTCAAAAATCCAAAATATTGGCTGAAAACGACTAAATATCAAAGGCTCATTGGGCGAATCGCTATGGAACTGAAATCGGAACGCTCACTGACATTTGCCCTATCTGAAAGTCTGATAAACGCCGGAAAAATGACTAAGTCAAAAAAAAAAAATGTTTTCAACTTTTTTCAATTTTACCCCCGTGGGATATATATTCTACCCACACACATTTGGAACTCTCCTGGGGTACCCTCATACATATTATTCCCTTATTTAGTGAATATTTTCACAAAAAAGTGAAATTTTCAAAAATCCAAAATAATGGCTGAAAACGACTAAATATCAAGGACTCATTGGGCGAATTGCTCTGGAATTGAAATTGGAATGCTCACTGACATTTCCCCTATCTGAAAGTCTGATAAACGCCGGAAAAATGACTAAGTCCAAAAAAAAAAATGTTTTCAACTTTTTTCAATTTTACCCCCGTGGGATATATATTCTGCCCACACACATTTGGAACTCTCCTGGGGTACCCTCACACATATTATTCCCTCATTTAGTGGATATTTTCACAAAAAAGTGAAATTTTCAAAAATCCAGAAAATTGGCAAAAAACGACTAAATATCAAAGACTCATTGGGCGAATCGCTCTGGAACTGAAATTGGAACACTCACTGACATTGGCCCTATCTGAAAGTCTGATAAACGCTGGAAGAATGACTAAGTCCAAAAAAAAAATGTTTTCAACTTTTTTCAATTTTACCCCAATGGGATATATATTCTACCCACACACATTTGTAACTCTCCTGGGGTATACTCACACATATTATTCCCTAATTTAGTGGATATTTTCACAAAAAAGTGAAATTTTCAAAAATCCAAAATAATGGCTGAAAACGACTAAATATCAAGGACTCATTGGGCGAATTGCTCTAGAATTGAAATTGGAATGCTCACTGACATTTGCCCTATCTGAAAGTCTGATAAACGCCGGAAAAATGACTAAGTCCAAAAAAAAAAATGTTTTCAACTTTTTTCAATTTTACCCCCGTGGGATATATATTCTACCCACACACATTTGGAACTCTCCTGGGGTACCCTCACACATATTATTCCCTAATTTAGTGGATATTTTCACAAAAAAGTGAAATTTTCAAAAATCCAGAAAATTGGCTGAAAACAAATAAATATCAAGGACTCATTGGGCGAATCGCTCTGGAACTGAAATCGGAACGCCCACTGACATTTCCCCTGTCTGAAAGTCTGATAAACGCCAGAAAAATGACTAAGTCAAAAAAAAAAATTTTTTCAACTTTTTTCAATTTTACCCCCGTGGGATATATCTTCTACCCACACACATTTGGAACTCTCCTGGGGTACCCTCACACATATTATTCCCTAATTTAGTGGATATTTTCACAAAAAAGTGAAATTTTCAAAAATCCAGAAAATTGGCTGAAAATGACTAAATATCAAAGACTCATTGGACAAATCGCTCTGGAACTGAAATTGGAACGCTCACTGACATTTGCCCTATCTGAAAGTCTGATAAACGCCGGAAAAATGACTAAGTCCAAAAAAAAAAATGTTTTCAACTTTTTTTAATTTTACCCCCGTGGGATATATATTCTACCCACACACATTTGGAACTCTCCTGGGGTACCCTCATACATATTATTCCCTCATTTAGTGAATATTTTCACAAAAAAGTGAAATTTTCAAAAATCCAGAAAATTGGCTGAAAACAAATAAATATCAAGGACTCATTGGGCGAATCGCTCTGGAACTGAAATCGGAACGCCCACTCACATTTCCCCTATCTGAAAGTCTGATAAACGCCAGAAAAATGACTAAGTCCAAAAAAAAAATTTTTTCAACTTTTTTCAATTTTACCCCCGTGGGATATATCTTCTACCCACACACATTTGGAACTCTCCTGGGGTACCCTCACACATATTATTCCCTCATTTAGTGGATATTTTCACAAAAAAGTGAAATTTTCAAAAATCCAGAAAATTGGCAATAAACGACTAAATATCAAAAACTCATTGGGCGAATCGCTCTGGAACTGAAATTGGAACACTCACTGACATTGGCCCTATCTGAAAGTATGATAAAAGCTGGAAGAATGACTAAGTCCAAAAAAAAAATGTTTTCAACTTTTTTCAATTTTACCCCAATGGGATATATATTCTACCCACACACATTTGGAACTCTCCTGGGGTACCCTCACACCTATTATTCCCTCATTTAGTGGATATTTTCACAAAAAAGTGAAATTTTCAAAAATCCAAAATAATGGCTGAAAACGACTAAATATCAAGGACTCATTGGGCGAATCGCTCTGGAACTGAAATTGGAATGCTCACTGACATTTGCCCTATCTGAAAGTCTGATAAACGCCGGAAAAATGACTAAGTCCAAAAAAAAAATGTTTTCAACTTTTTTCAATTTTACCCCAGTGGGATATGTATTCTACCCACACACATTTGGAACTCTCCTGGGGTACCCTCACACATATTATTCCCTAATTTAGTGGATATTTTCACAAAAAAGTGAAATTTTCAAAAATCCAAAATATTGGCTGAAAACGACTAAATATCAAAGACTCATTGGGCGAATCGCTCTGGAACTGAAATCGGAACGCTCACTGACATTTCCCCTATCTGAAAGTCTGATAAACGCCGGAAAAATGACTAAGTCCAAAAAAAAAATGTTTTCAATTTTTTTCAGTTTTACCCCCGTGGGATATATATTCTACCCACACACATTTGGAACTCTCCTGGGGTACCCTCATACATATTATTCCCTTATTTAGTGAATATTTTCACAAAAAAGTGAAATTTTCAAAAATCCAGAAAATTGGCTGAAAACAAATAAATATCAAGGACGCATTGGGCGAATCACTCTGGAACTGAAATCGGAACGCTCACTGACATTTCCCCTATCTGAAAGTCTGATAAACGCCGGAAAAATGACTAAGTCCAAAAAAAAAAATGTTTTCAACTTTTTTCAATTTTACCCCCGTGGGATATATATTCTACCCACACACATTTGGAACTCTCCTGGGGTACCCTCACACATATTATTCCCTAATTTAGTGGATATTTTCACATCAAAGTGAAATTTTCAAAAATCCAAAATATTGGCTGAAAACGACTAAATATCAAAGGCTCATTGGGCGAATCGCTATGGAACTGAAATCGGAACGCTCACTGACATTTCCCCTATCTGAAAGTCTGATAAACGCCGGAAAAATGACTAAGTCCAAAAAAAAAAATGTTTTCAACTTTTTTCAATTTTACCCCCGTGGGATATATATTCTGCCCACACACATTTGGAACTCTCCTGGGGTACCCTCACACATATTATTCCCTCATTTAGTGGATATTTTCACAAAAAAGTGAAATTTTCAAAAATCCAGAAAATTGGCAAAAAACGACTAAATATCAAAGACTCATTGGGCGAATCGCTCTGGAACTGAAATTGGAACACTCACTGACATTGGCCCTATCTGAAAGTCTGATAAACGCTGGAAGAATGACTAAGTCCAAAAAAAAAATGTTTTCAACTTTTTTCAATTTTACCCCAATGGGATATATATTCAACCCACACACATTTGTAACTCTCCTGGGGTATACTCACACATATTATTCCCTAATTTAGTGGATATTTTCACAAAAAAGTGAAATTTTCAAAAATCCAAAATAATGGCTGAAAACGACTAAATATCAAGGACTCATTGGGCGAATTGCTCTAGAATTGAAATTGGAATGCTCACTGACATTTGCCCTATCTGAAAGTCTGATAAACGCCGGAAAAATGACTAAGTCCAAAAAAAAAAATGTTTTCAACTTTTTTCAATTTTACCCCCGTGGGATATATATTCTACCCACACACATTTGGAACTCTCCTGGGGTACCCTCATACATATTATTCCCTTATTTAGTGAATATTTTCACAAAAAAATTGAAATTTTCAAAAATCCAAAAAATTGGCTGAAAACAACTAAATATCAAGGACTCATTGGGCGAATCGCTCTGGAACTGAAATCGGAACGCCCACTGACATTTCCCCTATCTGAAAGTCTGATAAACGCCAGAAAAATGACTAAGTCAAAAAAAAAAATTTTTTCAACTTTTTTCAATTTTACCCCCGTGGGATATATCTTCTACCCACACACATTTGGAACTCTCCTGGGGTACCCTCACACATATTATTCCCTAATTTAGTGGATATTTTCACAAAAAAGTGAAATTTTCAAAAATCCAAAATATTGGCTGAAAACGACTAAATATCAAAGGCTCATTGGGCGAATCGCTATGGAACTGAAATCGGAACGCTCACTGACATTTCCCCTATCTGAAAGTCTGATAAACGCCGGAAAAATGACTAAGTCCAAAAAAAAAATGTTTTCAACTTTTTTCAATTTTACCCCCGTGGGATATATATTCTGCCCACACACATTTGGAACTCTCCTGGGGTACCCTCACACATATTATTCCCTCATTTAGTGGATATTTTCACAAAAAAGTGAAATTTTCAAAAATCCAGAAAATTGGCAAAAAACGACTAAATATCAAAAACTCATTGGGTGAATCGCTCTGGAACTGAAATTGGAACACTCACTGACATTGGCCCTATCTGAAAGTCTGATAAATGCTGGAAGAATGACTAAGTCCAAAAAAAAAATGTTTTCAACTTTTTTCAATTTTACCCCAATGGGATATATATTCTACCCACACACATTTGTAACTCTCCTGGGGTATACTCACACATATTATTCCCTAATTTAGTGGATATTTTCACAAAAAAGTGAAATTTTCAAAAATCCAAAATAATGGCTGAAAACGACTAAATATCAAGGACTCATTGGGCGAATTGCTCTGGAATTGAAATTGGAATGCTCACTGACATTTGCCCTATCTGAAAGTCTGATAAACGCCGGAAAAATGACTAAGTCCAAAAAAAAAAATGTTTTCAACTTTTTTCAATTTTACCCCCGTGGGATATATATTCTACCCACACACATTTGGAACTCTCCTGGGGTACCCTCACACATATTATTCCCTCATTTAGTGGATATTTTCACAAAAAAGTGAAATTTTCAAAAATCCAGAAAATTGGCAAAAAACGACTAAATATCAAAGACTCATTGGGCGAATCGCTCTGGAACTGAAATTGGAACACTCACTGACATTGGCCCTATCTGAAAGTCTGATAAACGCTGGAAGAATGACTAAGTCCAAAAAAAAAATGTTTTCAACTTTTTTCAATTTTACCCCAATGGGATATATATTCTACCCACACACATTTGTAACTCTCCTGGGGTATACTCACACATATTATTCCCTAATTTAGTGGATATTTTCACAAAAAAGTGAAATTTTCAAAAATCCAAAATAATGGCTGAAAACGACTAAATATCAAGGACTCATTGGGCGAATTGCTCTAGAATTGAAATTGGAATGCTCACTGACATTTGCCCTATCTGAAAGTCTGATAAACGCCGGAAAAATGACTAAGTCCAAAAAAAAAAATGTTTTCAACTTTTTTCAATTTTACCCCCGTGGGATATATATTCTACCCACACACATTTGGAACTCTCCTGGGGTACCCTCATACATATTATTCCCTTATTTATTGAATATTTTCACAAAAAAATTTAAATTTTCAAAAATCCAAAAAATTGGCTGAAAACAACTAAATATCAAGGACTCATTGGGCGAATCGCTCTGGAACTGAAATCCGAACGCCCACTGACATTTCCCCTATCTGAAAGTCTGATAAACGCCAGAAAAATGACTAAGTCAAAAAAAAAATTTTTTTCACCTTTTTTCAATTTTACCCCCGTGGGATATATCTTCTACCCACACACATTTGGAACTCTCCTGGGGTACCCTCACACATATTATTCCCTAATTTAGTGGATATTTTCACAAAAAAGTGAAATTTTCAAAAATCCAAAATATTGGCTGAAAACGACTAAATATCAAAGGCTCATTGGGCGAATCGCTATGGAACTGAAATCGGAACGCTCACTGACATTTCCCCTATCTGAAAGTCTGATAAACGCCGGAAAAATGACTAAGTCCAAAAAAAAAAGTTTTCAACTTTTTTCAATTTTACCCCCGTGGGATATATATTCTGCCCACACACATTTGGAACTCTCCTGGGGTACCCTCACACATATTATTCCCTCATTTAGTGGATATTTTCACAAAAAAGTGAAATTTTCAAAAATCCAGAAAATTGGCAAAAAACGACTAAATATCAAAAACTCATTGGGCGAATCGCTCTGGAACTGAAATTGGAACACTCACTGACATTGGCCCTATCTGAAAGTCTGATAAACGCCGGAAAAATGACTAAGTCCAAAAAAAAAAATGTTTTCAACTTTTTTCAATTTTACCCCCATTGGATATATATTCTACCCACACACATTTGGAACTCTCCTGAGGTACCCTCATACATATTATTCCCTCATTTAGTGAATATTTTCACAAAAAAGTGAAATTTTCAAAAATCCAGAAAATTGGCTGAAAACAAATAAATATCAAGGACTCATTGGGCGAATCGCTCTGGAACTGAAATCGGAACGCCCACTGACATTTCCCCTGTCTGAAAGTCTGATAAACGCCAGAAAAATGACTAAGTCAAAAAAAAAAATTTTTTCAACTTTTTTCAATTTTACCCCCGTGGGATATATCTTCTACCCACACACATTTGGAACTCTCCTGGGGTACCCTCACACATATTATTCCCTAATTTAGTGGATATTTTCACAAAAAAGTGAAATTTTCAAAAATCCAGAAAATTGGCTGAAAATGACTAAATATCAAAGACTCATTGGACAAATCGCTCTGGAACTGAAATTGGAACGCTCACTGACATTTGCCCTATCTGAAAGTCTGATAAACGCCGGAAAAATGACTAAGTCCAAAAAAAAAAATGTTTTCAACTTTTTTTAATTTTACCCCCGTGGGATATATATTCTACCCACACACATTTGGAACTCTCCTGGGGTACCCTCATACATATTATTCCCTCATTTAGTGAATATTTTCACAAAAAAGTGAAATTTTCAAAAATCCAGAAAATTGGCTGAAAACAAATAAATATCAAGGACTCATTGGGCGAATCGCTCTGGAACTGAAATCGGAACGCCCACTCACATTTCCCCTATCTGAAAGTCTGATAAACGCCAGAAAAATGACTAAGTCCAAAAAAAAAATTTTTTCAACTTTTTTCAATTTTACCCCCGTGGGATATATCTTCTACCCACACACATTTGGAACTCTCCTGGGGTACCCTCACACATATTATTCCCTCATTTAGTGGATATTTTCACAAAAAAGTGAAATTTTCAAAAATCCAGAAAATTGGCAATAAACGACTAAATATCAAAAACTCATTGGGCGAATCGCTCTGGAACTGAAATTGGAACACTCACTGACATTGGCCCTATCTGAAAGTCTGATAAACGCTGGAAGAATGACTAAGTCCAAAAAAAAAATGTTTTCAACTTTTTTCAATTTTACCCCAATGGGATATATATTCTACCCACACACATTTGGAACTCTCCTGGGGTACCCTCACACCTATTATTCCCTCATTTAGTGGATATTTTCACAAAAAAGTTAAATTTTCAAAAATCCAAAATAATGGCTGAAAAAGACTAAATATCAAGGACTCATTGGGCGAATCGCTCTGGAACTGAAATTGGAATGCTCACTGACATTTGCCCTATCTGAAAGTCTGATAAACGCCGGAAAAATGACTAAGTCCAAAAAAAAAATGTTTTCAACTTTTTTCAATTTTACCCCAGTGGGATATGTATTCTACCCACACACATTTGGAACTCTCCTGGGGTACCCTCACACATATTATTCCCTAATTTAGTGGATATTTTCACAAAAAAGTGAAATTTTCAAAAATCCAAAATATTGGCTGAAAACGACTAAATATCAAAGACTCATTGGGCGAATCGCTATGGAACTGAAATCGGAACGCTCACTGACATTTGCCCTATCTGAAAGTCTGATAAACGCCGGAAAAATGACTAAGTCCAAAAAAAAAAATGTTTTCAACTTTTTTCAATTTTACCCCCGTGGGATATATATTCTACCCACACACATTTGGAACTCTCCTGGGGTACCCTCACACATATTATTCCCTAATTTAGTGGATATTTTCACAAAAAAGTGAAATTTTCAAAAATCCAAAATATTGGCTGAAAACGACTAAATATCAAAGGCTCATTGGGCGAATCGCTATGGAACTGAAATCGGAACGCTCACTGACATTTCCCATATCTGAAAGTCTGATAAACGCCGGAAAAATGACTAAGTCCAAAAAAAAAAATGTTTTCAACTTTTTTCAATTTTACCCCCGTGGGATATATATTCTGCCCACACACATTTGGAACTCTCCTGGGGTACCTGTTAGAACCTTGCTGTTAGGTTTTTTTTCCTTTGCTGGTCACATGACCTTGTTGGCCTATTTAATCCTGCTCCGCCCTTCTGGCTTTGCTGGACTTCATTGTATATCTACTTTCTAGCTAGCCTGTGCTCTGTATCTAACTCTGTTAGTTTGCTTGGTCTACGGACCTCTAGGTTCTATCTATTTTGTTTGTTTGTCTGTCTGCTACTATTTCTGTTAGGAGGTGTCCCATATTCCTCCCAGTCCTTAGTACTTGTAGGGATTCCCTCCCCAAATCTATAGGTCTCCGTACAGACTAGATTAGGACTTTAGCAGGTCTGATCGCAGGATCAGGTTCCCTGTTACATCGTAGGGATTCAGCTGAGTCTTATAGTAGGGACAGATCTCCTCTCTTTCCTTAGCTTTGGTAGCAGAACATAACAGTAAGTCCAGCCTGTAAATTCTCTAAGGAAAGATTTTTTTTTTGTTCCATCATGGTGTCGGTTCAGGATTTGGCTAAACACCTGCAGGGACTCTCTCTGGAAGTGGCCGAGCTCCGTCAGCACGTGAGTAACTGTCCTGGAGCATATTTCTTGGAGCCTAAGGTATGTTTGCCGGATTTATTTTTTGGTGAACATCGAGAATTTTTTTCATTTAAAAATGCTTGCTTATTGTATTTTCGTTTGAGACCCAAGTCCTCTGGGGATGAATCCCAGCGCGTAGGGTTCATAATGTCACTTTTGCGCAAAGAGCCTCAGGAGTGGGCCTTTTCTTTGCAACCTAGTGATACATGCTTCAGATCAGTGGATAGTTTTTTTTCTGCTTTAGGACTATTATATGATGATCCTGACCGTGTGGCATCAGCTGAGACTGAGTTGAGACGTTTAAAACAAGGATCAGGTAATATGGAAAAATATTGTACACATTTTCGTCGTTGGTCCACTCAAACAGGGTGGAACGATTCTGCTCTGAAAAGTCTATTTCTTGCTGGGCTCAGTGAAAAGGTTAAAGACCTGCTAATTGCTTATCCTACACCTGAGGATTTGCAACAGGCTATGCAATTAGCTATACGGGTGGACAGAAGACTGCGTGCTAGGGTTAATGAGAGCAAATCCTCTGCTATGTCAGTTTCTGGTTATGATAATGTGTGTACTAACAGTGGTGAACCGATGGAGATTGGATCGGTGGCACCTCGCTCTCAAGAAAAACACCGTCGTTTTTCAGAAGGCTTGTGTTTCTATTGCGGGAAATCTGGTCATTTGATTAAAGGCTGTGAGCTTCGTATGAAGAAAGAAAAAAAAATGGTCAGTCACGCCCGTATTGCCTGTTTAAATTCCAAGGGTATATTTTTAGCTGCTTCCACGATTGCTCAGGAAAAATTAATGGAATTTCGGGTGTTTGTTGATTGCGGGTCTACACTGAATGTTATTGATGGGGGATTCGTGGAAAAACTCAATTTAAAACCTGAACCTTTATCATCCCCCATTGCTGTGGTTTCTGTGGATGGCTCCCCTTTGAAGAATATTACTCTCAAGGTCAGTGAATTTCCTCTCACTATTAATGGTGTTCACCATGAGAAATTGGATTTGGTAGTGTTGAATAACTTGCCTTCTCCAGTAATATTGGGTTTGCCCTGGTTAAAATTTCACAATCCTGTACTGGATTGGTCTACCAGTGAAATTAAATCCTGGAGCCATAAATGTTATGACAAGTGTTGTAACGGGCGTATTGCAGCTTTGGATAGGGGAGAATTGCCTGTTCCTATTCAGGATTTTTGGAGAGTTTTTTCTGAGAAAGAATCGCAGGTTTTGCCTCGCCATAGAGACTATGATTGTTCTATTGAATTTGTCCCTGGAGCGACTCTTCCTAAAAGTCGTTTATTTAACCTTACTATTCCTGAGAGGAAGGCTTTGGAGGAATACATACAGACAAGTTTGGCCGCCGGTCACATTAGGCCCTCTAAGTCTCCTGTGGCGGTTGGATTTTTTTTTGTAAAAAAAAAGGACGGCGGTTTACGTCCTTGTCTGGATTTTCGTGAGATTAACAAAATTACGGTACGCAATCCTTACCCACTGCCATTGATTCCTGATCTGTTTAACCAGTTATTGGGGGCCAAGTGGTTCTCTAAAATTGACCTTAAGGGGGCATACAATCTGTTGCGCATGAAGGAGGGTGATGAATGGAAGACTGCTTTTAACACTCCTGTGGGTCATTTTGAGAATCTGGTTATGCCTTTTGGTCTTACTAATGCTCCTGCATTTTTTCAGAATCTGATTAATGACATCCTTAGACCTTTGATCGGTAAAAATGTGGTTGTGTATTTGGATGACATTTTGATTTATTCGCCAGATCTGGAGTCTCATTGGCGGAGCGTGCGTGAGGTATTACAGTTATTAATGGACAATTCGCTTTTTGCTAAGCTGGAGAAATGTGAGTTCGCTGTACAGAGAATTAGTTTTTTGGGCTACATTATCTCCAGCAAAGGTTTTGAGATGGATCCGGTTAAGGTTCAGGCTGTGCAGGAATGGCCTAGGCCTATTGGTTTGAAATCAATACAGAGGTTTTTGGGTTTCGCCAATTACTATAGAAAATTCATAAAAAATTTTTCTAGTATTGTCAAACCTCTGACTGATCTCACCAGGAAAGGTGCTGATGCGGTTCAGTGGTCTTCTGAGGCCATTGAAGCTTTTGTGTTTCTCAAGGAGAGGTTCACCTCTGCTCCCATCCTTATGCAGCCTGATGTTACTAGGCCGTTTTTGGTTGAGGTTGATGCTTCCTCTGTGGGGGTTGGCGCAGTATTGTCTCAGGATAACGGGGATGGATTACATCCCTGTGCATTTTTTTCAAAAAAATTTTCGGAGACTGAATTGAATTACGATATTGGTAATCGGGAATTATTGGCTATTAAACTCGCATTTGAACACTGGCGCCACTTCTTGGAAGGTGCGGAATTTCCCGTTCAGGTTCTTACGGATCATAAAAATCTGATATATCTTGACGCTGCCAAGCGCCTGAATGCCCGTCAGGCTAGGTGGGCACTGTTTTTCTCGCGGTTTAATTTCTCCGTTACTTACATCCCTGGTACTAAGAATGTTAAGGCGGATGCCTTGTCTCGCAGTTTTTCTCCCATAGTCGGTGCTGAGAAAGAGGAAAACATTTTACAAGAAGGTGTTGTGATAGCTGCTTTAGACTCCGTTTTGGAAGATGAGATTCTTAAAGCTCAGGAGAATGCCCCATCTAACACTCCTCATGGGAGGTTGTTTGTGCCTGGGACCTTTAGGAGAGATTTGTTTGTTGAGTGTCACGAATCTCGGTTGGCAGGTCATCCCGGAATCTCTGAGACCAAGAGACTGGTGGGTCGCAGTTTTTGGTGGCCTGGATGGCAGAAGGAAGTCATTAAGTGGGTGCGCCAATGTACTATATGTGCTAGATCTAAGTCCTCACATACTCCTGCTGCGGGGTTGCTTTGTCCTTTGGAGGTCCCCAGTGCTCCTTGGACACATTTGGCTATGGACTTTATAACTGACCTTCCCTCCTCTGAGGGTTTTACTGTCATCTGGGTGGTCGTGGACCGTTTTAGCAAGATGTGTCACTTGGTTCCCTTCGTCAAACTGCCCTGCGCTAAAACTCTCGCTAAGGCCTTTGTCAAGGAAATTGTCAGACTTCATGGCGTTCCTACTGACATTGTTTCTGATAGGGGTCCTCAGTTCGTGGCTCGTTTTTGGCGTGCCTTTTGTGACAGGTTGGGAATTCATTTGTCGTTTTCGTCCGGATATCATCCTGAATCTAATGGCCAGACAGAAAGGAAAAACCAGGATGTTGAGCAGTTCTTGCGTTGTTTTGTGGCAGACAATCAAGAGGGGTGGTCTGAGTTTCTGCCACTTGCCGAATTTGCTCTGAACAATCATACATCTTCTTCTGCTGGTTGTTCGCCTTTTTTTTGTTGTTCTGGGAGACATCCGTCGTTTGGGTCGTTCTCCAAGTTGGGATCTGCCGTGCCTGAGGAGGAGAATTTTTCCGGTGATTTGGAAAGAGTTTGGACGGATGTGCGTGGTAATCTTCAGGAGGCCAACAGAAAATCTAAAGACTACTTTGATAGGAAACGACAGGAGGTTTTGTTCGCTGTTGGTGACATGGTTTGGTTGTCCTCTAGGAATCTGCGGTTGAGGATTCCTTCTAAGAAATTGGGTCCCAAGTTTGTAGGGCCCTTTAAGGTGCTTCAGGTTGTCAACCAATCTGCTGTTAGGTTGGAGGTTCCTACCTCCTGGAGAATTAATCCGGTCTTTCATGTCTCTCTGTTAAAAAAAGCTGTTGTGTCGGATGGTGACGCCTCTGCCTCTGTTCCTCCGGTGGTGGAGGACGGGGAATATGAAATTTCTCGCATCCTTGACTCTAGACGGTATAGAGGTAGTTTGCAGTATCTTGTGGCCTGGAAAGGTTTCGGACCCGAGGATAACTCTTGGGTGAGGTCAGATGATGTTTCCGCGTCCAGACTTATCAGAGCGTTTCACAGGAGATTTCCTAATAAGCCTGGTCCTAGGGGATCCGGAGGATCCTCTTAGAAGGGGGGGTACTGTTAGAACCTTGCTGTTAGGTTTTTTTTCCTTTGCTGGTCACATGACCTTGTTGGCCTATTTAATCCTGCTCCGCCCTTCTGGCTTTGCTGGACTTCATTGTATATCTACTTTCTAGCTAGCCTGTGCTCTGTATCTAACTCTGTTAGTTTGCTTGGTCTACGGACCTCTAGGTTCTATCTATTTTGTTTGTTCGTCTGTCTGCTACTATTTCTGTTAGGAGGTGTCCCATATTCCTCCCAGTCCTTAGTACTTGTAGGGATTCCCTCCCCAAATCTATAGGTCTCCGTACAGACTAGATTAGGACTTTAGCAGGTCTGATCGCAGGATCAGGTTCCCTGTTACATCGTAGGGATTCAGCTGAGTCTTATAGTAGGGACAGATCTCCTCTCTTTCCTTAGCTTTGGTAGCAGAACATAACAGTACCCTCACACATATTATTCCCTCATTTAGTGGATATTTTCACCAAAAAGTGAAATTTTCAAAAATCCAGAAAATTGGCTGAAAGCGACTAAATATGAAAGACTCATTGGGCGAATCGCTCTGGAACTGAAATTGGAACACTCACTGACATTTGCCCTATCTGAAAGTCTGATAAACGCCGGAAAAATGACTAAGTCCAAAAAAAAAATGTTTTCAACTTTTTTCAATTTTACCCCAGTGGGATATGTATTCTACCCACACACATTTGTAACTCTCCTGGGGTACCCTCACACATATTATTCCCTAATTTAGTGGATATTTTCACAAAAAAGTGAAATTTTTAAAAATCCAAAATATTGGCTGAAAACGACTAAATATCAAGGACTCATTGGTCGAATCGCTATGGAACTGAAATCGGAACGCTCGCTGACATTTCCCCTATCTGAAAGTCTGATAAACGCCGGAAAAATGACTAAGTCCAAAAAAAAAATGTTTTCAACTTTTTTCTATTTTACCCCCGTGGGATATATATTCTACCCACACACATTTGGAACTCTCCTGGGGTACACTCACACATATTATTCCCTCATTTAGTGGATATTTTCACAAAAAAGTGAAATTTTCAAAAATCCAAAATAATGGCTGAAAACTACTAAATATCAAGGACTCATTGGGCTAATCGCTCTGGAATTGAAATTGGAATGCTCACTGACATTTGCCCTATCTGAAAGTCTGATAAACGCCGGAAAAATGACTAAGTCCCAAAAAAAAAATGTTTTCAACTTTTTTCAATTTTACCCCCGTGGGATATATATTCTACCCACACACATTTGGAACTCTCCTGGGGTACCCTCACACATATTATTCCCTCATTTAGTGGATATTTTCACCAAAAAGTGAAATTTTCAAAAATCCAGAAAATTGGCTGAAAACGACTAAATATGAAAGACTCATTGGGAGAATCGCTCTGGAACTGAAATTGGAACACTCACTGACATTTGCCCTATCTGAAAGTCTGATTAACGCCGGAAAAATGACTAAGTCCCGAAAAAAAAAATATTTTCAACTTTTTTCAATTTTACCTCAGTGGGATATGTATTCTAACCACACACATTTGGAACTCTCCTGGGGTACCCTCATACATATTATTCCCTCATTTAGTGATTATTTTCACAAAAAAGTGAAATTTTCAAAAATCCAGAAAATTGGCTGAAAACAACTAAATATCAAGGACTCATTGGGCGAATCGCTCTGGAACTGAAATCGGAACGCCCACTGACATTTCCCCTATCTGAAAGTCTGATAAACGCCAGAAAAATGACTAAGTCCCAAAAAAAAATTTTTTCAACTTTTTTCAATTTTACCCCCGTGGGATATATATTCTACCCACACACATTTGGAACTCTCCTGGGGTACCCTCACACATATTATTCCCTCATTTAGTGGATATTTTCACCAAAAAGTGAAATTTTCAAAATCCAGAAAATTGGCTGAAAACGACTAAATATCAAAGACTCATTGGGCGAATCACTCTGGAACTGAAATTGGAACACTCACTGACATTTGCCCTATCTGAAAGTCTGATAAACGCCGGAAAAATGACTAAGTCCAAAAAAAAAATGTTTTCAACTTTTTTCAATTTTACCCCAGTGGGATATGTATTCTACCCACACACATTTGTAACTCTCCTGGGGTACCCTCACACATATTATTCCCTAATTTAGTGGATATTTTCACAAAAAAGTGAAATTTTCAAAAATCCTAAATATTGGCTGAAAACGACTAAATATCAAGGACTCATTGGGCGAATCGCTCTGGAACTGAAATCGGAACGCTCACTGACATTTCCCCTATCTGAAAGTCTGATAAACGCCAGAAAAATGACTAAGTCCAAAAAAAAAATGTTTTCAACTTTTTTCAATTTTACCCCCGTGGATTATATATTCTTCCCACACACATTTGGAACTCTCCTGGGGTACCATCACACATATTATTCCCTCATTTAGTGGATATTTTCACAAAAAAGTGAAATTTTCAAAAATCCAGAAAATTGGCTGAAAACGACTAAATATCAAAGAATCATTTGGCGAATCGCTCTGGAACTGAAATTGGAATGCTCACTGACATTTGCCCTATCTGAAAGTCTGATAAACGCCGGAAAAATGACTAAGTCCAAAAAAAAAAATGTTTTCAACTTTTTTCAATTTTACCCCCGTGGGATATATATTCTACCCACACACATTTCTAACTCTCCTGGGGTACCCTCACACATATTATTCCCTCATTTAGAGGATATTTTCACAAAAAAGTGAAATTTTCAAAAATCCAGAAAATTGGCTGAAAACGACTAAATATCAAAGACTCATTGGGCGAATCGCTCTGGAACTGAAATTGGAACACTCACTGACATTTGCCCTATCTGAAAGTCTGATAAACGCCGGAAAAATGACTAAGTCCAAAAAAAAAATGTTTTCAACTTTTTTCAATTTTACCCCAGTGGGATATATATTCTACCCACACACATTTGGAACTCTCCTGGGATACCCTCACACATATTATTCCCTCATTTAGTGGATATTTTCACAAAAAAGTGAAATTTTCAAAAATCCAAAATAATGGCTGAAAACGACTAAATATCAAGGACTCATTGGGCGAATCGCTCTGGAACTGAAATCGGAACGCCCACTGACATTTACCCTATCTGAAAGTCTGATAAACGCCGGAAAAATGACTAAGTCCAAAAAAAAAATGTTTTCAACTTTTTTCAATTTTACCCTCGTGGGATATATATTCTACCCACACACATTTGGAACTCTCCTGGGGTACCCTCACACATATTATTCCCTCATTTAGTGGAAATTTTCACAAAAAAGTGAAATTTTCAAAAATCCAAAATATGGGCTGAAAATGACTAAATATCAAGGACTCATTGGGCGAATCGCTATGGAACTGAAATCGGAACGCTCACTGACATTTCCCCTATCTGAAAGTCTGATAAACGCCGGAAAAATGACTACGTCCAAAAAAAAAATTTTTTCAACTTTTTTCAATTTTACCCCCGTGGGATATATATTCTACCCACACACATTTGGAACTCTCCTGGGGTGCCCTCACACATATTATTCCCTAATTTAGTGGATATTTTCACAAAAAAGTGAAATTTTCAAAAATCCAAAATATTGGCTGAAAACGACTAAATATCAAAGACTCATTGGGCGAATCGCTATGGAACTGAAATCGGAACGCTCACTGACATTTCCCCTATCTGAAAGTCTGATAAACGCCGGAAAAATGACTAAGTCCAAAAAAAAAATTTTTCAACTTTTTTCAATTTTACCACGTGGGATATATCTTCTACCCACACACATTTGGAACTCTCCTGGGGTACCCTCACACATATTATTCCCTCATTTAGTGGATATTTTCACAAAAAAGTGAAATTTTCAAAAATAGAGAAAATTGACTGAAAACGACTAAATATCAAAGACTCATTTGGGCGAATCGCTCTGGAACTGAAATTGGAACACTCATTGACATTTGCCCTATCTGAAAGTCTGATAAACGCCGGAAAAATGACTAAGTCCAAAAAAAAAATGTTTTCAACTTTTTTCAATTTTACCCCAATGGGATATATATTCTACCCACACACATTTGTAACTCTCTTGGGGTATACTCACACATATTATTCCCTAATTTAGTGGATATTTTCACAAAAAAGTGAAATTTTCAAAAATCCAAAATATTGGCTGAAAAAGACTAAATATCAAGGAATCATTGGGCGCATCGCTCTGGAACTGAAATTGGAACACTCACTGACATTTGCCCTATCTGAAAGTCTGATAAACGCCGGAAAAATGACTAAGTCCAAAAAAAAAAAGTTTTCAACTTTTTTCAATTTTACCCCCGTGGGATATATATTCTACCCACACACATTTGGAACTCTCCTGGGATACCCTCACACATATTATTCCCTCATTTAGTGGATATTTTCACAAAAAAGTGAAATTTTCAAAAATCCAAAAGAATGGCTGAAAACGACTAAATATCAAAGACTCATTGGTCGAATCGCTATGGAACTGAAATCGGAACGCTCGCTGACATTTCCCCTATCTGAAAGTCTGATAAACGCCGGAAAAATGACTAAGTCCAAAAAAAAAATGTTTTCAACTTTTTTCTATTTTACCCCCGTGGGATATATATTCTACCCACACACATTTGGAACTCTCCTGGGGTACCCTCACACATATTATTCCCTCATTTAGTGGATATTTTCACAAAAAAATGAAATTTTCAAAAATCCAAAAGAATGGCTGAAAACAACTAAATATCAAGGAATCATTGGGCGAATCGCTCTGGAACTGAAATCGGAACGCTCACTGACATTTCCCCTATCTGAAAGTCTGATAAACGCCGGAAAAATGACTAAGTCCAAAAAAAAAAATGTTTTCAACCTTTTTCAATTTTACCCCCGTGGGATATATATTCTACCCACACACATTTGGAACTCTCCTGGGGTACCCTCACACATATTATTCCCTCATTTAGTGGATATTTTCACAAAAAAGTGAAATTTTCAAAAATCCAGAAAATTGGCTGAAAACGACTAATTATCAAAGACTCATTGGGCGCATCGCTCTGGAACTGAAATTGGAACACTCACTGACATTTGCCCTATCTGAAAGTCTGATAAACGCCGGAAAAATGACTAAGTCCAAAAAAAAAATGTTTTCAACTTTTTTCAATTTTACCCTCGTGGGATATATATTCTACCCACACACATTTGGAACTCTCCTGGGGTACCCTCACACATATTCCCTTATTTAGTGGCTATTTTCTCAAAAAAGTGAAATTTTCAAAAATCCAAAATATTGGCTGAAAACGACTAAATATCAAAGACTCATTGGGCGAATCGCTATGGAACTGAAATCTGAACGCTCACTGACATTTCCCCTATCTGAAAGTCTGATAAACGCCGGAAAAATGACTAAGTCCAAAAAAAAAATGTTTTCAACTTTTTTCAATTTTACCCCCGTGGGATATATATTCTACCCACACACATTTGGAACTCTCCTGGGATACCCTCACACATATTATTCCCTCATTTAGTGGATATTTTCACAAAAAAGTGAAATTTTCAAAAATCCAAAAGAATGGCTGAAAACGACTAAATATCATGGACTCATTGGGCGAATCGCTCTGGAACTGAAATCGGAACGCTCACTGACATTTCCCCTATCTGAAAGTCTGATAAACGCCGGAAAAATGACTAAGTCCAAAAAAAAAAATGTTTTCAACCTTTTTCAATTTTACCCCCGTGGGATATATATTCTACCCACACACATTTGGAACTCTCCTGGGGTACCCTCACACCTATTATTTCCTCATTTAGTGGATATTTTCACAAAAAAGTTAAATTTTCAAAAATCCAAAATAATGGCTGAAAAAGACTAAATATCAAGGACTCATTGGGCGAATCGCTCTGGAACTGAAATTGGAATGCTCACTGACATTTGCCCTATCTGAAAGTCTGATAAACGCCGGAAAAATGACTAAGTCCCAAAAAAAAGATGTTTTCAACTTTTTTCAATTTTACCCCAGTGGGATATATATTCTACCCACACACATTTGGAACTCTCCTGGGGTACCCTCACACATATTATTCCCTCATTTAGTGGATATTTTCACAAAAAAGTGAAATTTTCAAAAATCCAGAAAATTGGCTGAAAACGACTAAATATCAAAGACTCATTGGGCGAATCGCTCTGGAACTGAAATCGGAACACTCACTGACATTTGCCCTATCTGAAAGTCTGATAAACGCCGGAAAAATGACTAAGTCCAAAAAAAAAATGTTTTCAACTTTTTTCAATTTTACCCCAGTGGGATATGTATTCTACCCACACACATTTGGAACTCTCCTGGGGTACCCTCACACATATTATTCCCTAATTTAGTGGATATTTTCACAAAAAAGTGAAATTTTCAAAAATCCAAAATATTGGCTGAAAACGACTAAATATCAAAGACTCATTGGGCGAATTGCTATGGAACTGAAATCGGAACGCTCACTGACATTTGCCCTATCTGAAAGTCTGATAAACGCCGGAAAAATGACTAAGTCCAAAAAAAAAAATGTTTTCAACTTTTTTCAATTTTACCCCCGTGGGATATATATTCTACCCACACACATTTGGAACTCTCCTGGGGTACCCTCATACATATTATTCCCTTATTTAGTGAATATTTTCACAAAAAAGTGAAATTTTCAAAAATCCAGAAAATTGGCTGAAAACAAATAAATATCAAGGACGCATTGGGCGAATAACTCTGGAACTGAAATCGGAACGCTCACTGACATTTGCCCTATCTGAAAGTCTGATAAACGCCGGAAAAATGACTAAGTCATAAAAAAAAAATGTTTTCAACTTTTTTCAATTTTACCCCCGTGGGATATATATTCTACCCACACACATTTGGAACTCTCCTGGGGTACCCTCACACATATTATTCCTTCATTTAGTGATTATTTTCACAAAAAAGTGAAATTTTCAAAAATCCAGAAAATTGGCTGAAAACAACTAAATATCAAGGACTCATTGGGCGAATCGCTCTGGAACTGAAATCGGAACGCCCACTGACATTTCCCCTATCTGAAAGTCTGATAAACGCCAGAAAAATGACTAAGTCCAAAAAAAAAATTTTTTCAACTTTTTTCAATTTTACCCCCGTGGGATATATATTCTACCCACACACATTTGGAACTCTCCTGGGGTACCCTCACACATATTATTCCCTCATTTAGTGGATATTTTCACAAAAAAGTGAAATTTTCAAAATCCAGAAAATTGGCTGAAAACGACTAAATATCAAAGACTCATTGGGCGAATCACTCTGGAACTGAAATTGGAACACTCACTGACATTTGCCCTATCTGAAAGTCTGATAAACGCCGGAAAAATGACTAAGTCCAAAAAAAAAATGTTTTCAACTTTTTTCAATTTTACCCCAGTGGGATATGTATTCTACCCACACACATTTGTAACTCTCCTGGGGTACACTCACACATATTATTCCCTAATTTAGTGGATATTTTCACAAAAAAGTGAAATTTTCAAAAATCCTAAATATTGGCTGAAAACGACTAAATATCAAGGACTCATTGGGCGAATCGCTCTGGAACTGAAATCGGAACGCTCACTGACATTTCCCCTATCTGAAAGTCTGATAAACGCCAGAAAAATGACTAAGTCCAAAAAAAAAATGTTTTCAACTTTTTTCAATTTTACCCCCGTGGGATATATATTCTTCCCACACACATTTGGAACTCTCCTGGGGTACCATCACACATATTATTCCCTCATTTAGTGGATATTTTCACAAAAAAGTGAAATTTTCAAAAATCCAGAAAATTGGCTGAAAACGACTAAATATCAAAGAATCATTTGGCGAATCGCTCTGGAACTGAAATTGGAATGCTCACTGACATTTGCCCTATCTGAAAGTCTGATAAACGCCGGAAAAATGACTAAGTCCAAAAAAAAAAATGTTTTCAACTTTTTTCAATTTTACCCCCGTGGGATATATATTCTACCCACACACATTTCTAACTCTCCTGGGGTACCCTCACACATATTATTCCCTCATTTAGAGGATATTTTCACAAAAAAGTGAAATTTTCAAAAATCCAGAAAATTGGCTGAAAACGACTAAATATCAAAGACTCATTGGGTGAATCGCTCTGGAACTGAAATTGGAACACTCACTGACATTTGCCCTATCTGAAAGTCTGATAAACGCCGGAAAAATGACTAAGTCCAAAAAAAAAATGTTTTCAACTTTTTTCAATTTTACCCCAGTGGGATATATATTCTACCCACACACATTTGGAACTCTCCTGGGATACCCTCACACATATTATTCCCTCATTTAGTGGATATTTTCACAAAAAAGTGAAATTTTCAAAAATCCAAAATAATGGCTGAAAACGACTAAATATCAAGGACTCATTGGGCTAATCGCTCTGGAATTGAAATTGGAATGCTCACTGACATTTGCCCTATCTGAAAGTCTGATAAACGCCGGAAAAATGACTAAGTCCCAAAAAAAAAATGTTTTCAACTTTTTTCAATTTTACCCCCGTGGGATATATATTCTACCCACACACATTTGGAACTCTCCTGGGGTACCCTCATACATATTATTCCCTCATTTAGTGATTATTTTCACAAAAAAGTGAAATTTTCAAAAATCCAGAAAATTGGCTGAAAACAACTAAATATCAAAGACTCATTGGGCGAATCGCTATGGAACTGAAATCGGAACGCTCGCTGACATTTCCCCTATCTGAAAGTCTGATAAACGCCGGAAAAATGACTAAGTCCAAAAAAAAAATGTTTTCAACTTTTTTCTATTTTACCCCCGTGGGATATATATTCTACCCACACACATTTGGAACTCTCCTGGGGTACACTCACACATATTATTCCCTCATTTAGTGGATATTTTCACAAAAAAGTGAAATTTTCAAAAATCCAGAAAATTGGCTGAAAACGACTAAATATGAAAGACTCATTGGGCGAATAGCTCTGGAACTGAAATTGGAACACTCACTGACATTTGTCCTATCTGAAAGTCTGATAAACGCCGGAAAAATGACTAAGTCCAAAAAAAAAAATGTTTTCAACCTTTTTCAATTTTACCCCCGTGGGATATATATTCTACCCACACACATTTGGAACTCTCCTGGGGTACCCTCACACATATTATTCCCTCATTTAGTGGATATTTTCACAAAAAAGTGAAATTTTCAAAAATCCAAAAGAATGGCTGAAAACGACTAAATATCAAGGACTCATTGGGCGAATCGCTCTGGAACTGAAATCGGAATGCTCACTGACATTTCCCCTATCTGAAAGTCTGATAAACGCCGGAAAAATGACTAAGTCCAAAAAAAAAAATGTTTCCAACCTTTTTCAATTTTACCCCCGTGGGATATATATTCTACCCACACACATTTGGAACTCTCCTGGGGTACCCTCACACATATTATTCCCTTATTTAGTGGCTATTTTCTCAAAAAAGTGAAATTTTCAAAAATCCAAAATATTGGCTGAAAACGACTAAATATCAAAGACTCATTGGGCGAATCGCTATGGAACTGCAATCTGAACGCTCACTGACATTTCCCCTATCTGAAAGTCTGATAAACGCCGGAAAAATGACTAAGTCCAAAAAAAAAATGTTTTCAACTTTTTTCAATTTTACCCCCGTGGGATATATATTCTACCCACACACATTTGGAACTCTCCTGGGATACCCTCACACATATTATTCCCTCATTTAGTGGATATTTTCACAAAAAAGTGAAATTTTCAAAAATCCAAAAGAATGGCTGAAAACGACTAAATATCATGGACTCATTGGGCGAATCGCTCTGGAACTGAAATCGGAACGCTCACTGACATTTCCCCTATCTGAAAGTCTGATAAACGCCGGAAAAATGACTAAGTCCAAAAAAAAAAATGTTTTCAACCTTTTTCAATTTTACCCCCGTGGGATATATATTCTACCCACACACATTTGGAACTCTCCTGGGGTACCCTCACACATATTATTCCCTCATTTAGTGGATATTTTCACAAAAAAGTGAAATTTTCAAAAATCCAGAAAATTGGCTGAAAACGACTAAATATCAAAGACTCATTGGGCGAATCGCTCTGGAACTGAAATCGGAACACTCACTGACATTTGCCCTATCTGAAAGTCTGATAAACGCCGGAAAAATGACTAAGTCCAAAAAAAAAATGTTTTCAACTTTTTTCAATTTTACCCCAGTGGGATATGTATTCTACCCACACACATTTGGAACTCTCCTGGGGTACCCTCACACATATTATTCCCTAATTTAGTGGATATTTTCACAAAAAAGTGAAATTTTCAAAAATCCAAAATATTGGCTGAAAACGACTAAATATCAAAGACTCATTGGGCGAATTGCTATGGAACTGAAATCGGAACGCTCACTGACATTTGCCCTATCTGAAAGTCTGATAAACGCCGGAAAAATGACTAAGTCCAAAAAAAAAAATGTTTTCAACTTTTTTCAATTTTACCCCCGTGGGATATATATTCTACCCACACACATTTGGAACTCTCCTGGGGTACCCTCACACATATTATTCCCTCATTTAGTGGATATTTTCACAAAAAAGTGAAATTTTCAAAAATCCAAAATATTGGCTGAAAATGAATAAATATCAAGGACTCATTGGGCGAATCGCTCTGGAACTGAAATCGGAACGCTCACTGACATTTCCCCTATCTGAAAGTCTGATAAACGCCGGAAAAATGACTAAGTCCAAAAAAAAAATGTTTTCAATTTTTTTCAGTTTTACCCCCGTGGGATATATATTCTACCCACACACATTTGGAACTCTCCTGGGGTACCCTCATACATATTATTCCCTTTTTTAGTGAATATTTTCACAAAAAAGTGAAATTTTCAAAAATCCAGAAAATTGGCTGAAAACAAATAAATATCAAGGACGCATTGGGAGAATCACTCTGGAACTGAAATCGGAACGCTCACTGACATTTCCCCTATCTGAAAGTCTGATAAACGCCGGAAAAATGACTAAGTCCAAAAAAAAAAATGTTTTCAACTTTTTTCAATTTTACCCCCGTGGGATATATATTCTACCCACACACATTTGGAACTCTCCTGGGGTACCCTCACACATATTATTCCCTAATTTAGTGGATATTTTCACAAAAAAGTGAAATTTTCAAAAATCCAAAATATTGGCTGAAAACGACTAAATATCAAAGGCTCATTGGGCGAATCGCTATGGAACTGAAATCGGAACGCTCACTGACATTTCCCCTATCTGAAAGTCTGATAAACGCCGGAAAAATGACTAAGTCCAAAAAAAAAAATGTTTTCAACTTTTTTCAATTTTACCCCCGTGGGATATATATTCTGCCCACACACATTTGGAACTCTCCTGGGGTACCCTCACACATATTATTCCCTCATTTAGTGGATATTTTCACAAAAAAGTGAAATTTTCAAAAATCCAGAAAATTGGCAAAAAACGACTAAATATCAAAGACTCCTTGGGCGAATCGCTCTGGAACTGAAATTGGAACACTCACTGACATTGGCCCTATCTGAAAGTCTGATAAACGCTGGAAGAATGACTAAGTCCAAAAAAAAAATGTTTTCAACTTTTTTCAATTTTACCCCAATGGGATATATATTCTACCCACACACATTTGTAACTCTCCTGGGGTATACTCACACATATTATTCCCTAATTTAGTGGATATTTTCACAAAAAAGTGAAATTTTCAAAAATCCAAAATAATGGCTGAAAACGACTAAATATCAAGGACTCATTGGGCGAATTGCTCTAGAATTGAAATTGGAATGCTCACTGACATTTGCCCTATCTGAAAGTCTGATAAACGCCGGAAAAATGACTAAGTCCAAAAAAAAAAATGTTTTCAACTTTTTTCAATTTTACCCCCGTGGGATATATATTCTACCCACACACATTTGGAACTCTCCTGGGGTACCCTCATACATATTATTCCCTTATTTAGTGAATATTTTCACAAAAAAATTGAAATTTTCAAAAATCCAAAAAATTGGCTGAAAACAACTAAATATCAAGGACTCATTGGGCGAATCGCTCTGGAACTGAAATCGGAACGCCCACTGACATTTCCCCTATCTGAAAGTCTGATAAACGCCAGAAAAATGACTAAGTCAAAAAAAAAATTTTTTCAACTTTTTTCAATTTTACCCCCGTGGGATATATCTTCTACCCACACACATTTGGAACTCTCCTGGGGTACCCTCATACATATTATTCCCTAATTTAGTGGATATTTTCACAAAAAAGTGAAATTTTCAAAAATCCAAAATATTGGCTGAAAACGACTAAATATCAAAGACTCATTGGGCGAATCGCTATGGAACTGAAATCGGAACGCTCACTGACATTTGCCCTATCTGAAAGTCTGATAAACGCCGGAAAAATGACTAAGTCCAAAAAAAAAAATGTTTTCAACTTTTTTCAATTTTACACCCATGGGATATATATTCTACCCACACACATTTGGAACTCTCCTGAGGTACCCTCATACATATTATTCCCTCATTTAGTGAATATTTTCACAAAAAAGTGAAATTTTCAAAAATCCAGAAAATTGGCTGAAAACAAATAAATATCAAGGACTCATTGGGCGAATCGCTATGGAACTGAAATCCGAACGCTCACTGACATTTCCCCTATCTGAAAGTCTGATAAACGCTGGAAAAATGACTAAGTCCAAAAAAAAAATGTTTTCAACTTTTTTCAATTTTACCCCCGTGGGATATATATTCTGCCCACACACATTTGGAACTCTCCTGGGGTACCCTCACACATATTATTCCCTCATTTAGTGGATATTTTCACAAAAAAGTGAAATTTTCAAAAATCCAGAAAATTGGCAAAAAATGACTAAATATCAAGGACTCATTGGGCGAATCGCTCTGGAACTGAAATCGGAACGCCCACTGACATTTCCCCTGTCTGAAAGTCTAATAAACGCCAGAAAAATGACTAAGTCAAAAAAAAAATTTTTTTCAACTTTTTTCAATTTTACCCCCGTGGGATATATCTTCTACCCACACACATTTGGAACTCTCCTGGGGTACCCTCACACATATTATTCCCTAATTTAGTGGATATTTTCACAAAAAAGTGAAATTTTCAAAAATCCAAAATATTGGCTGAAAACGACTAAATATCAAAGGCTCATTGGGCGAATCGCTATGGAACTGAAATCGGAACGCTCACTGACATTTCCCCTATCTGAAAGTCTGATAAACGCCGGAAAAATGACTAAGTCCAAAAAAAAAAATGTTTTCAACTTTTTTCAATTTTACCCCCGTGGGATATATATTCTACCCACACACATTTGGAACTCTCCTGGGGTACCCTCACACATATTATTCCCTAATTTAGTGGATATTTTCACAAAAAAGTGAAATTTTCAAAAATCCAAAATATTGGCTGAAAACGACTAAATATCAAAGGCTCATTGGGCGAATCGCTATGGAACTGAAATCGGAACGCTCACTGACATTTCCCCTATCTGAAAGTCTGATAAACGCCGGAAAAATGACTAAGTCCAAAAAAAAAAATGTTTTCAACTTTTTTCAATTTTACCCCCGTGGGATATATATTCTGCCCACACACATTTGGAACTCTCCTGGGGTACCCTCACACATATTATTCCCTCATTTAGTGGATATTTTCACAAAAAAGTGAAATTTTCAAAAATCCAGAAAATTGGCAAAAAACGACTAAATATCAAAGACTCCTTGGACGAATCGCTCTGGAACTGAAATTGGAACACTCACTGACATTGGCCCTATCTGAAAGTCTGATAAACGCTGGAAGAATGACTAAGTCCAAAAAAAAAATGTTTTCAACTTTTTTCAATTTTACCCCAATGGGATATATATTCTACCCACACACATTTGTAACTCTCCTGGGGTATACTCACACATATTATTCCCTAATTTAGTGGATATTTTCACAAAAAAGTGAAATTTTCAAAAATCCAAAATAATGGCTGAAAACGACTAAATATCAAGGACTCATTGGGCGAATTGCTCTAGAATTGAAATTGGAATGCTCACTGACATTTGCCCTATCTGAAAGTCTGATAAACGCCGGAAAAATGACTAAGTCCAAAAAAAAAAATGTTTTCAACTTTTTTCAATTTTACCCCCGTGGGATATATATTCTACCCACACACATTTGGAACTCTCCTGGGGTACCCTCATACATATTATTCCCTTATTTAGTGAATATTTTCACAAAAAAATTGAAATTTTCAAAAATCCAAAAAATTGGCTGAAAACAACTAAATATCAAGGACTCATTGGGCGAATCGCTCTGGAACTGAAATCGGAACGCCCACTGACATTTCCCCTATCTGAAAGTCTGATAAACGCCGGAAAAATGACTAAGTCCAAAAAAAAAATGTTTTCAACTTTTTTCAATTTTACCCCCGTGGGATATATATTCTACCCACACACATTTGGAACTCTCCTGGGATACCCTCACACATATTATTCCCTCATTTAGTGGATATTTTCACAAAAAAGTGAAATTTTCAAAAATCCAAAAGAATGGCTGAAAACGACTAAATATCATGGACTCATTGGGCGAATCGCTCTGGAACTGAAATCGGAACGCTCACTGACATTTCCCCTATCTGAAAGTCTGATAAACGCCGGAAAAATGACTAAGTCCAAAAAAAAAAATGTTTTCAACCTTTTTCAATTTTACCCCCGTGGGATATATATTCTACCCACACACATTTGGAACTCTCCTGGGGTACCCTCACACATATTATTCCCTCATTTAGTGGATATTTTCACAAAAAAGTGAAATTTTCAAAAATCCAGAAAATTGGCTGAAAACGACTAAATATCAAAGACTCATTGGGCGAATCGCTCTGGAACTGAAATCGGAACACTCACTGACATTTGCCCTATCTGAAAGTCTGATAAACGCCGGAAAAATGACTAAGTCCAAAAAAAAAATGTTTTCAACTTTTTTCAATTTTACCCCAGTGGGATATGTATTCTACCCACACACATTTGGAACTCTCCTGGGGTACCCTCACACATATTATTCCCTAATTTAGTGGATATTTTCACAAAAAAGTGAAATTTTCAAAAATCCAAAATATTGGCTGAAAACGACTAAATATCAAAGACTCATTGGGCGAATTGCTATGGAACTGAAATCGGAACGCTCACTGACATTTGCCCTATCTGAAAGTCTGATAAACGCCGGAAAAATGACTAAGTCCAAAAAAAAAAATGTTTTCAACTTTTTTCAATTTTACCCCCGTGGGATATATATTCTACCCACACACATTTGGAACTCTCCTGGGGTACCCTCACACATATTATTCCCTCATTTAGTGGATATTTTCACAAAAAAGTGAAATTTTCAAAAATCCAAAATATTGGCTGAAAATGACTAAATATCAAGGACTCATTGGGCGAATCGCTCTGGAACTGAAATCGGAACGCTCACTGACATTTCCCCTATCTGAAAGTCTGATAAACGCCGGAAAAATGACTAAGTCCAAAAAAAAAATGTTTTCAATTTTTTTCAGTTTTACCCCCGTGGGATATATATTCTACCCACACACATTTGGAACTCTCCTGGGGTACCCTCATACATATTATTCCCTTTTTTAGTGAATATTTTCACAAAAAAGTGAAATTTTCAAAAATCCAGAAAATTGGCTGAAAACAAATAAATATCAAGGACGCATTGGGAGAATCACTCTGGAACTGAAATCGGAACGCTCACTGACATTTCCCCTATCTGAAAGTCTGATAAACGCCGGAAAAATGACTAAGTCCAAAAAAAAAAATGTTTTCAACTTTTTTCAATTTTACCCCCGTGGGATATATATTCTACCCACACACATTTGGAACTCTCCTGGGGTACCCTCACACATATTATTCCCTAATTTAGTGGATATTTTCACAAAAAAGTGAAATTTTCAAAAATCCAAAATATTGGCTGAAAACGACTAAATATCAAAGGCTCATTGGGCGAATCACTATGGAACTGAAATCGGAACGCTCACTGACATTTCCCCTATCTGAAAGTCTGATAAACGCCGGAAAAATGACTAAGTCCAAAAAAAAAAATGTTTTCAACTTTTTTCAATTTTACCCCCGTGGGATATATATTCTGCCCACACACATTTGGAACTCTCCTGGGGTACCCTCACACATATTATTCCCTCATTTAGTGGATATTTTCACAAAAAAGTGAAATTTTCAAAAATCCAGAAAATTGGCAAAAAACGACTAAATATCAAAGACTCCTTGGGCGAATCGCTCTGGAACTGAAATTGGAACACTCACTGACATTGGCCCTATCTGAAAGTCTGATAAACGCTGGAAGAATGACTAAGTCCAAAAAAAAAATGTTTTCAACTTTTTTCAATTTTACCCCAATGGGATATATATTCTACCCACACACATTTGTAACTCTCCTGGGGTATACTCACACATATTATTCCCTAATTTAGTGGATATTTTCACAAAAAAGTGAAATTTTCAAAAATCCAAAATAATGGCTGAAAACGACTAAATATCAAGGACTCATTGGGCGAATTGCTCTAGAATTGAAATTGGAATGCTCACTGACATTTGCCCTATCTGAAAGTCTGATAAACGCCGGAAAAATGACTAAGTCCAAAAAAAAAAATGTTTTCAACTTTTTTCAATTTTACCCCCGTGGGATATATATTCTACCCACACACATTTGGAACTCTCCTGGGGTACCCTCATACATATTATTCCCTTATTTAGTGAATATTTTCACAAAAAAATTGAAATTTTCAAAAATCCAAAAAATTGGCTGAAAACAACTAAATATCAAGGACTCATTGGGCGAATCGCTCTGGAACTGAAATCGGAACGCCCACTGACATTTCCCCTATCTGAAAGTCTGATAAACGCTGGAAAAATGACTAAGTCCAAAAAAAAAATGTTTTCAACTTTTTTCAATTTTACCCCCGTGGGATATATATTCTGCCCACACACATTTGGAACTCTCCTGGGGTACCCTCACACATATTATTCCCTCATTTAGTGGATATTTTCACAAAAAAGTGAAATTTTCAAAAATCCAGAAAATTGGCAAAAAATGACTAAATATCAAGGACTCATTGGGCGAATCGCTCTGGAACTGAAATCGGAACGCCCACTGACATTTCCCCTGTCTGAAAGTCTAATAAACGCCAGAAAAATGACTAAGTCAAAAAAAAAATTTTTTTCAACTTTTTTCAATTTTACCCCCGTGGGATATATCTTCTACCCACACACATTTGGAACTCTCCTGGGGTACCCTCACACATATTATTCCCTAATTTAGTGGATATTTTCACAAAAAAGTGAAATTTTCAAAAATCCAAAATATTGGCTGAAAACGACTAAATATCAAAGGCTCATTGGGCGAATCGCTATGGAACTGAAATCGGAACGCTCACTGACATTTCCCCTATCTGAAAGTCTGATAAACGCCGGAAAAATGACTAAGTCCAAAAAAAAAAATGTTTTCAACTTTTTTCAATTTTACCCCCGTGGGATATATATTCTACCCACACACATTTGGAACTCTCCTGGGGTACCCTCACACATATTATTCCCTAATTTAGTGGATATTTTCACAAAAAAGTGAAATTTTCAAAAATCCAAAATATTGGCTGAAAACGACTAAATATCAAAGGCTCATTGGGCGAATCGCTATGGAACTGAAATCGGAACGCTCACTGACATTTCCCCTATCTGAAAGTCTGATAAACGCCGGAAAAATGACTAAGTCCAAAAAAAAAAATGTTTTCAACTTTTTTCAATTTTACCCCCGTGGGATATATATTCTGCCCACACACATTTGGAACTCTCCTGGGGTACCCTCACACATATTATTCCCTCATTTAGTGGATATTTTCACAAAAAAGTGAAATTTTCAAAAATCCAGAAAATTGGCAAAAAACGACTAAATATCAAAGACTCCTTGGGCGAATCGCTCTGGAACTGAAATTGGAACACTCACTGACATTGGCCCTATCTGAAAGTCTGATAAACGCTGGAAGAATGACTAAGTCCAAAAAAAAAATGTTTTCAACTTTTTTCAATTTTACCCCAATGGGATATATATTCTACCCACACACATTTGTAACTCTCCTGGGGTATACTCACACATATTATTCCCTAATTTAGTGGATATTTTCACAAAAAAGTGAAATTTTCAAAAATCCAAAATAATGGCTGAAAACGACTAAATATCAAGGACTCATTGGGCGAATTGCTCTAGAATTGAAATTGGAATGCTCACTGACATTTGCCCTATCTGAAAGTCTGATAAACGCCGGAAAAATGACTAAGTCCAAAAAAAAAAATGTTTTCAACTTTTTTCAATTTTACCCCCGTGGGATATATATTCTACCCACACACATTTGGAACTCTCCTGGGGTACCCTCATACATATTATTCCCTTATTTAGTGAATATTTTCACAAAAAAATTGAAATTTTCAAAAATCCAAAAAATTGGCTGAAAACAACTAAATATCAAGGACTCATTGGGCGAATCGCTCTGGAACTGAAATCGGAACGCCCACTGACATTTCCCCTATCTGAAAGTCTGATAAACGCCAGAAAAATGACTAAGTCAAAAAAAAAATTTTTTCAACTTTTTTCAATTTTACCCCCGTGGGATATATCTTCTACCCACACACATTTGGAACTCTCCTGGGGTACCCTCATACATATTATTCCCTAATTTAGTGGATATTTTCACAAAAAAGTGAAATTTTCAAAAATCCAAAATATTGGCTGAAAACGACTAAATATCAAAGACTCATTGGGCGAATCGCTATGGAACTGAAATCGGAACGCTCACTGACATTTGCCCTATCTGAAAGTCTGATAAACGCCGGAAAAATGACTAAGTCCAAAAAAAAAAATGTTTTCAACTTTTTTCAATTTTACACCCATGGGATATATATTCTACCCACACACATTTGGAACTCTCCTGAGGTACCCTCATACATATTATTCCCTCATTTAGTGAATATTTTCACAAAAAAGTGAAATTTTCAAAAATCCAGAAAATTGGCTGAAAACAAATAAATATCAAGGACTCATTGGGCGAATCGCTATGGAACTGAAATCCGAACGCTCACTGACATTTCCCCTATCTGAAAGTCTGATAAACGCTGGAAAAATGACTAAGTCCAAAAAAAAAATGTTTTCAACTTTTTTCAATTTTACCCCCGTGGGATATATATTCTGCCCACACACATTTGGAACTCTCCTGGGGTACCCTCACACATATTATTCCCTCATTTAGTGGATATTTTCACAAAAAAGTGAAATTTTCAAAAATCCAGAAAATTGGCAAAAAATGACTAAATATCAAGGACTCATTGGGCGAATCGCTCTGGAACTGAAATCGGAACGCCCACTGACATTTCCCCTGTCTGAAAGTCTAATAAACGCCAGAAAAATGACTAAGTCAAAAAAAAAATTTTTTTCAACTTTTTTCAATTTTACCCCCGTGGGATATATCTTCTACCCACACACATTTGGAACTCTCCTGGGGTACCCTCACACATATTATTCCCTAATTTAGTGGATATTTTCACAAAAAAGTGAAATTTTCAAAAATCCAGAAAATTGGCTGAAAATGACTAAATATCAAAGACTCATTGGACAAATCGCTCTGGAACTGAAATTGGAACGCTCACTGACATTTGCCCTATCTGAAAGTCTGATAAACGCCGGAAAAATGACTAAGTCCAAAAAAAAAAATGTTTTCAACTTTTTTCAATTTTACCCCCGTGGGATATATATTCTACCCACACACATTTGGAACTCTCCTGGGGTACCCTCATACATATTATTCCCTCATTTAGTGAATATTTTCACAAAAAAGTGAAATTTTCAAAAATCCAGAAAATTGGCTGAAAACAAATAAATATCAAGGACTCATTGGGCGAATCGCTCTGGAACTGAAATCGGAACGCCCACTGACATTTCCCCTATCTGAAAGTCTGATAAACGCCAGAAAAATGACTAAGTCCAAAAAAAAATTTTTTTCAACTTTTTTCAATTTTACCCCCGTGGGATATATCTTCTACCCACACACATTTGGAACTCTCCTGGGGTACCCTCACACATATTATTCCCTCATTTAGTGGATATTTTCACAAAAAAGTGAAATTTTCAAAAATCCAAAATAATGGCTGAAAACAACTAAATATCAAAGGCTCATTGGGCGAATCGCTATGGAACTGAAATTGGAACGCTCACTGACATTTCCCCTATCTGAAAGTCTGATAAACGCCGGAAAAATTACTAAGTCCAAAAAAAAAAATGTTTTCAACTTTTTTCAATTTTACCCCCGTGGGATATATATTCTGCCCACACACATTTGGAACTCTCCTGGGGTACCCTCACACATATTATTCCCTCATTTAGTGGATATTTTCACAAAAAAGTGAAATTTTCAAAAATCCAGAGAATTGGCAAAAAACGACTAAATATCAAAAACTCATTGGGCGAATCGCTCTGGAACTGAAATTGGAACACTCACTGACATTGGCCCTATCTGAAAGTCTGATAAACACCGGAAAAATGACTAAGTCCAAAAAAAAAATGTTTTCAACTTTTTTCAATTTTACCCCAGTGGGATATGTATTCTACCCACACACATTTGGAACTCTCCTGGGGTACCCTCACACTTATTATTCCCTAATTTAGTGGATATTTTCACAAAAAAGTGAAATTTTCAAAAATCCAAAATATTGGCTGAAAACGACTAAATATCAAAGACTCATTGGGCGAATCGCTATGGAACTGAAATCGGAACGCTCACTGACATTTGCCCTATCTGAAAGTCTGATAAACGCCGGAAAAATGACTAAGTCCAAAAAAAAAATGTTTTCAATTTTTTTCAGTTTTACCCCCGTGGGATATATATTCTACCCACACACATTTGGAACTCTCCTGGGGTACCCTCACACATATTATTCCCTCATTTAGTGGATATTTTCACAAAAAAGTGAAATTTTCAAAAATCCAAAATATTGGCTGAAAATGACTAAATATCAAGGACTCATTGGGCGAATCGCTCTGGAACTGAAATCGGAACGCTCACTGACATTTCCCCTATCTGAAAGTCTGATAAACGCCGGAAAAATGACTAAGTCCAGAAAAAAAATGTTTTCAATTTTTTTCAGTTTTACCCCCGTGGGATATATATTCCACCCACACACATTTGGAACTCTCCTGGGGTACCCTCATACATATTATTCCCTTATTTAGTGAATATTTTCACAAAAAAGTGAAATTTTCAAAAATCCAGAAAATTGGCTGAAAACAAATAAATATCAAGGACGCATTGGGCGAATCACTCTGGAACTGAAATCGGAACGCTCACTGACATTTCCCCTATCTGAAAGTCTGATAAACGCCGGAAAAATGACTAAGTCCAAAAAAAAAAATGTTTTCAACTTTTTTCAATTTTACCCCCGTGGGATATATATTCTGCCCACACACATTTGGAACTCTCCTGGGGTACCCTCACACATATTATTCCCTCATTTAGTGGATATTTTCACAAAAAAGTGAAATTTTCAAAAATCCAAAATAATGGCTGAAAACGACTAAATATCAAGGACTCATTGGGCGAATTGCTCTAGAATTGAAATTGGAATGCTCACTGACATTTGCCCTATCTGAAAGTCTGATAAACGCCGGAAAAATGACTAAGTCCAAAAAAAAAAATGTTTTCAACTTTTTTCAATTTTACCCCCGTGGGATATATATTCTACCCACACACATTTGGAACTTTCCTGGGGTACCCTCATACATATTATTCCCTTATTTAGTGAATATTTTCACAAAAAAATTGAAATTTTCAAAAATCCAAAAAATTGGCTGAAAACAACTAAATATCAAGGACTCATTGGGCGAATCGCTCTGGAACTGAAATCGGAACGCCCACTGACATTTCCCCTATCTGAAAGTCTGATAAACGCCAGAAAAATGACTAAGTCCAAAAAAAAAATTTTTTCAACTTTTTTCAATTTTACCCCCGTGGGATATATCTTCTACCCACACACATTTGGAACTCTCCTGGGGTACCCTCACACATATTATTCCCTAATTTAGTGGATATTTTCACAAAAAAGTGAAATTTTCAAAAATCCAAAATATTGGCTGAAAACGACTAAATATCAAAGGCTCATTGGGCGAATCGCTATGGAACTGAAATCGGAACGCTCACTGACATTTCCCCTATCTGAAAGTCTGATAAACGCCGGAAAAATGACTAAGTCCAAAAAAAAAATGTTTTCAACTTTTTTCAATTTTACCCCCGTGGGATATATATTCTGCCCACACACATTTGGAACTCTCCTGGGGTACCCTCACACATATTATTCCCTCATTTAGTGGATATTTTCACAAAAAAGTGAAATTTTCAAAAATCCAGAAAATTGGCAAAAAACGACTAAATATCAAAAACTCATTGGGCGAATCGCTCTGGAACTGAAATTGGAACACTCACTGACATTGGCCCTATCTGAAAGTCTGATAAACGCTGGAAGAATGACTAAGTCCAAAAAAAAAATGTTTTCAACTTTTTTCAATTTTACCCCAATGGGATATATATTCTACCCACACACATTTGTAACTCTCCTGGGGTATACTCACACATATTATTCCCTAATTTAGTGGATATTTTCACAAAAAAGTGAAATTTTCAAAAATCCAAAATAATGGCTGAAAACGACTAAATATCAAGGACTCATTGGGCGAATTGCTCTAGAATTGAAATTGGAATGCTCACTGACATTTGCCCTATCTGAAAGTCTGATAAACGCCGGAAAAATGACTAAGTCCAAAAAAAAAAATGTTTTCAACTTTTTTCAATTTTACCCCCGTGGGATATATATTCTACCCACACACATTTGGAACTCTCCTGGGGTACCCTCATACATATTATTCCCTTATTTAGTGAATATTTTCACAAAAAAATTGAAATTTTCAAAAATCCAAAAAATTGGCTGAAAACAACTAAATATCAAGGACTCATTGGGCGAATCGCTCTGGAACTGAAATCGGAACGCCCACTGACATTTCCCCTATCTGAAAGTCTGATAAACGCCAGAAAAATGACTAAGTCAAAAAAAAAATTTTTTCAACTTTTTTCAATTTTACCCCCGTGGGATATATCTTCTACCCACACACATTTGGAACTCTCCTGGGGTACCCTCATACATATTATTCCCTAATTTAGTGGATATTTTCACAAAAAAGTGAAATTTTCAAAAATCCAAAATATTGGCTGAAAACGACTAAATATCAAAGACTCATTGGGCGAATCGCTATGGAACTGAAATCGGAACGCTCACTGACATTTGCCCTATCTGAAAGTCTGATAAACGCCGGAAAAATGACTAAGTCCAAAAAAAAAAATGTTTTCAACTTTTTTCAATTTTACACCCATGGGATATATATTCTACCCACACACATTTGGAACTCTCCTGGGGTACCCTCATACATATTATTCCCTCATTTAGTGAATATTTTCACAAAAAAGTGAAATTTTCAAAAATCCAGAAAATTGGCTGAAAACAAATAAATATCAAGGACTCATTGGGCGAATCGCTATGGAACTGAAATCCGAACGCTCACTGACATTTCCCCTATCTGAAAGTCTGATAAACGCTGGAAAAATGACTAAGTCCAAAAAAAAAATGTTTTCAACTTTTTTCAATTTTACCCCCGTGGGATATATATTCTGCCCACACACATTTGGAACTCTCCTGGGGTACCCTCACACATATTATTCCCTCATTTAGTGGATATTTTCACAAAAAAGTGAAATTTTCAAAAATCCAGAAAATTGGCAAAAAATGACTAAATATCAAGGACTCATTGGGCGAATCGCTCTGGAACTGAAATCGGAACGCCCACTGACATTTCCCCTGTCTGAAAGTCTAATAAACGCCAGAAAAATGACTAAGTCAAAAAAAAAATTTTTTTCAACTTTTTTCAATTTTACCCCCGTGGGATATATCTTCTACCCACACACATTTGGAACTCTCCTGGGGTACCCTCACACATATTATTCCCTAATTTAGTGGATATTTTCACAAAAAAGTGAAATTTTCAAAAATCCAGAAAATTGGCTGAAAATGACTAAATATCAAAGACTCATTGGACAAATCGCTCTGGAACTGAAATTGGAACGCTCACTGACATTTGCCCTATCTGAAAGTCTGATAAACGCCGGAAAAATGACTAAGTCCAAAAAAAAAAATGTTTTCAACTTTTTTCAATTTTACCCCCGTGGGATATATATTCTACCCACACACATTTGGAACTCTCCTGGGGTACCCTCATACATATTATTCCCTCATTTAGTGAATATTTTCACAAAAAAGTGAAATTTTCAAAAATCCAGAAAATTGGCTGAAAACAAATAAATATCAAGGACTCATTGGGCGAATCGCTCTGGAACTGAAATCGGAACGCCCACTGACATTTCCCCTATCTGAAAGTCTGATAAACGCCAGAAAAATGACTAAGTCCAAAAAAAAATTTTTTTCAACTTTTTTCAATTTTACCCCCGTGGGATATATCTTCTACCCACACACATTTGGAACTCTCCTGGGGTACCCTCACACATATTATTCCCTCATTTAGTGGATATTTTCACAAAAAAGTGAAATTTTCAAAAATCCAAAATAATGGCTGAAAACAACTAAATATCAAAGGCTCATTGGGCGAATCGCTATGGAACTGAAATTGGAACGCTCACTGACATTTCCCCTATCTGAAAGTCTGATAAACGCCGGAAAAATTACTAAGTCCAAAAAAAAAAATGTTTTCAACTTTTTTCAATTTTACCCCCGTGGGATATATATTCTGCCCACACACATTTGGAACTCTCCTGGGGTACCCTCACACATATTATTCCCTCATTTAGTGGATATTTTCACAAAAAAGTGAAATTTTCAAAAATCCAGAGAATTGGCAAAAAACGACTAAATATCAAAAACTCATTGGGCGAATCGCTCTGGAACTGAAATTGGAACACTCACTGACATTGGCCCTATCTGAAAGTCTGATAAACACCGGAAAAATGACTAAGTCCAAAAAAAAAATGTTTTCAACTTTTTTCAATTTTACCCCAGTGGGATATGTATTCTACCCACACACATTTGGAACTCTCCTGGGGTACCCTCACACTTATTATTCCCTAATTTAGTGGATATTTTCACAAAAAAGTGAAATTTTCAAAAATCCAAAATATTGGCTGAAAACGACTAAATATCAAAGACTCATTGGGCGAATCGCTATGGAACTGAAATCGGAACGCTCACTGACATTTGCCCTATCTGAAAGTCTGATAAACGCCGGAAAAATGACTAAGTCCAAAAAAAAAATGTTTTCAATTTTTTTCAGTTTTACCCCCGTGGGATATATATTCTACCCACACACATTTGGAACTCTCCTGGGGTACCCTCACACATATTATTCCCTCATTTAGTGGATATTTTCACAAAAAAGTGAAATTTTCAAAAATCCAAAATATTGGCTGAAAATGACTAAATATCAAGGACTCATTGGGCGAATCGCTCTGGAACTGAAATCGGAACGCTCACTGACATTTCCCCTATCTGAAAGTCTGATAAACGCCGGAAAAATGACTAAGTCCAGAAAAAAAATGTTTTCAATTTTTTTCAGTTTTACCCCCGTGGGATATATATTCCACCCACACACATTTGGAACTCTCCTGGGGTACCCTCATACATATTATTCCCTTATTTAGTGAATATTTTCACAAAAAAGTGAAATTTTCAAAAATCCAGAAAATTGGCTGAAAACAAATAAATATCAAGGACGCATTGGGCGAATCACTCTGGAACTGAAATCGGAACGCTCACTGACATTTCCCCTATCTGAAAGTCTGATAAACGCCGGAAAAATGACTAAGTCCAAAAAAAAAAATGTTTTCAACTTTTTTCAATTTTACCCCCGTGGGATATATATTCTGCCCACACACATTTGGAACTCTCCTGGGGTACCCTCACACATATTATTCCCTCATTTAGTGGATATTTTCACAAAAAAGTGAAATTTTCAAAAATCCAAAATAATGGCTGAAAACGACTAAATATCAAGGACTCATTGGGCGAATTGCTCTGGAATTGAAATTGGAATGCTCACTGACATTTGCCCTATCTGAAAGTCTGATAAACGCCGGAAAAATGACTAAGTCAAAAAAAAAAAATGTTTTCAACTTTTTTCAATTTTACCCCCGTGGGATATATATTCTACCCACACACATTTGGAACTCTCCTGGGGTACCCTCATACATATTATTCCCTTATTTAGTGAATATTTTCACAAAAAAGTGAAATTTTCAAAAATCCAAAATAATGGCTGAAAACGACTAAATATCAAGGACTCATTGGGCGAATTGCTCTGGAATTGAAATTGGAATGCACACTGACATTTCCCCTATCTGAAAGTCTGATAAACGCCAGAAAAATGACTAAGTCAAAAAAAAAAATTTTTTCAACTTTTTTCAATTTTACCCCCGTGGGATATATCTTCTACCCACACACATTTGGAACTCTCCTGGGGTACCCTCACACATGTTATTCCCTAATTTAGTGGATATTTTCACAAAAAAGTGAAATTTTCAAAAATCCCAAATATTGGCTGAAAATGACTAAATATCAAGGACTCATTGGGTGAATCGCTCTGGAACTGAAATCGGAGCGCTCACTGACATTTCCCCTATCTGAAAGTCTGATAAACGCCGGAAAAATGACTAAGTCCAAAAAAAAAATGTTTTCAACTTTTTTCAATTTTACACCCGTGGGATATATATTCTTCCCACACACATTTGGAACTCTCCTGGGGTACCTTCACACATATTATTCCCTCATTTAGTGGATATTTTCACAAAAAAGTGAAATTTTCAAAAATCCAGAAAATTGGCTGCAAATGACTAAATATCAAAGACTCATTGGGCGAATCGCTCTGGAACTGAAATTGGAACGCTCACTGACATTTGCCCTATCTGAAAGTCTGATAAACGCCGGAAAAATGACTAAGTCGAAAAAAAAAAATGTTTTCAACTTTTTTCAATTTTACCCCCGTGGGATATATATTCTACCCACACACATTTGGAACTCTCCTGGGGTACCCTCATACATATTATTCCCTAATTTAGTGGATATTTTCACAAAAAAGTGAAATTTTCAAAAATCCAAAATATTGGCTGAAAACGACTAAATATCAAAGACTCATTGGGCGAATCGCTATGGAACTGAAATCGGAACGCTCACTGACATTTGCCCTATCTGAAAGTCTGATAAACGCCGGAAAAATGACTAAGTCCAAAAAAAAAAATGTTTTCAACTTTTTTCAATTTTACCCCCATGGGATATATATTCTACCCACACACATTTGGAACTCTCCTGAGGTACCCTCATACATATTATTCCCTCATTTAGTGAATATTTTCACAAAAAAGTGAAATTTTCAAAAATCCAGAAAATTGGCTGAAAACAAATAAATATCAAGGACTAATTGGGCGAATCGCTATGGAACTGAAATCCGAACGCTCACTGACATTAAACCTATCTGAAAGTCTGATAAACGCCAGAAAAATGACTAAGTCAAAAAAAAAATTTTTTTCAACTTTTTTCAATTTTACCCCCGTGGGATATATCTTCTACCCACACACATTTGGAACTCTCCTGGGGTACCCTCACACATATTATTCCCTAATTTAGTGGATATTTTCACAAAAAAGTGGAATTTTCAAAAATCCAGAAAATTGGCCGAAAATGACTAAATATCAAAGACTCATTGGACAAATCGCTCTGGAACTGAAATTGGAACGCTCACTGACATTTGCCCTATCTGAAAGTCTGATAAACGCCGGAAAAATGACTAAGTCCAAAAAAAAAAATGTTTTCAACTTTTTTCAATTTTACCCCCGTGGGATATATATTCTACCCACACACATTTGGAACTCTCCTGGGGTACCCTCATACATATTATTCCCTCATTTAGTGAATATTTTCACAAAAAAGTGAAATTTTCAAAAATCCAAAATAATGGCTGAAAACAACTAAATATCAAAGGCTCATTGGGCGAATCGCTATGGAACTGAAATCGGAACGCTCACTGACATTTCCCCTATCTGAAAGTCTGATAAACGCCGGAAAAATGACTAAGTCCAAAAAAAAAAATGTTTTCAACTTTTTTCAATTTTACCCCCGTGGGATATATATTCTGCCCACACACATTTGGAACTCTCCTGGGGTACCCTCACACATATTATTCCCTCATTTAGTGGATATTTTCACAAAAAAGTGAAATTTTCAAAAATCCAGAAAATTGGCAAAAAACGACTAAATATCAAAAACTCATTGGGCGAATCGCTCTGGAACTGAAATTGGAACACTCACTGACATTGGCCCTATCTGAAAGTCTGATAAACGCTGGAAGAATGACTAAGTCCAAAAAAAAAATGTTTTCAACTTTTTTCAATTTTACCCCAATGGGATATATATTCTACCCAAACACATTTGTAACTCTCCTGGGGTATACTCACACATATTATTCCCTAATTTAGTGGATATTTTCACAAAAAAGTGAAATTTTCAAAAATCCAAAATAATGGCTGAAAACGACTAAATATCAAGGACTCATTGGGCGAATTGCTCTGGAATTGAAATTGGAATGCTCACTGACATTTGCCCTATCTGAAAGTCTGATAAACGCCGGAAAAATGACTAAGTCAAAAAAAAAAAATGTTTTCAACTTTTTTCAATTTTACCCCCGTGGGATATATATTCTACCCACACACATTTGGAACTCTCCTGGGGTACCCTCATACATATTATTCCCTTATTTAGTGAATATTTTCACAAAAAAGTGAAATTTTCAAAAATCCGAAATAATGGCTGAAAACGACTAAATATCAAGGACTCATTGGGCGAATTGCTCTGGAATTGAAATTGGAATGCTCACTGACATTTCCCCTATCTGAAAGTCTGATAAACGCCAGAAAAATGACTAAGTCAAAAAAAAAAATTTTTTCAACTTTTTTCAATTTTACCCCCGTGGGATATATCTTCTACCCACACACATTTGGAACTCTCCTGGGGTACCCTCACACATATTATTCCCTAATTTAGTGGATATTTTCACAAAAAAGTGAAATTTTCAAAAATCCCAAATATTGGCTGAAAATGACTAAATATCAAGGACTCATTGGGTGAATCGCTCTGGAACTGAAATCGGAGCGCTCACTGACATTTCCCCTATCTGAAAGTCTGATAAACGCCGGAAAAATGACTAAGTCCAAAAAAAAAATGTTTTCAACTTTTTTCAATTTTACACCCGTGGGATATATATTCTTCCCACACACATTTGGAACTCTCCTGGGGTACCTTCACACATATTATTCCCTCATTTAGTGGATATTTTCACAAAAAAGTGAAATTTTCAAAAATCCAGAAAATTGGCTGAAAATGACTAAATATCAAAGACTCATTGGGCGAATCGCTCTGGAACTGAAATTGGAACGCTCACTGACATTTGCCCTATCTGAAAGTCTGATAAACGCCGGAAAAATGACTAAGTCGAAAAAAAAAAATGTTTTCAACTTTTTTCAATTTTACCCCCGTGGGATATATATTCTACCCACACACATTTGGAACTCTCCTGGGGTACCCTCATACATATTATTCCCTAATTTAGTGGATATTTTCACAAAAAAGTGAAATTTTCAAAAATCCAAAATATTGGCTGAAAACGACTAAATATCAAAGACTCATTGGGCGAATCGCTATGGAACTGAAATCGGAACGCTCACTGACATTTGCCCTATCTGAAAGTCTGATAAACGCCGGAAAAATGACTAAGTCCAAAAAAAAAAATGTTTTCAACTTTTTTCAATTTTACCCCCATGGGATATATATTCTACCCACACACATTTGGAACTCTCCTGAGGTACCCTCATACATATTATTCCCTCATTTAGTGACTATTTTCACAAAAAAGTGAAATTTTCAAAAATCCAGAAAATTGGCTGAAAACAAATAAATATCAAGGACTAATTGGGCGAATCGCTATGGAACTGAAATCCGAACGCTCACTGACATTAAACCTATCTGAAAGTCTGATAAACGCCAGAAAAATGACTAAGTCAAAAAAAAAATTTTTTTCAACTTTTTTCAATTTTACCCCCGTGGGATATATCTTCTACCCACACACATTTGGAACTCTCCTGGGGTACCCTCACACATATTATTCCCTAATTTAGTGGATATTTTCACAAAAAAGTGGAATTTTCAAAAATCCAGAAAATTGGCCGAAAATGACTAAATATCAAAGACTCATTGGACAAATCGCTCTGGAACTGAAATTGGAACGCTCACTGACATTTGCCCTATCTGAAAGTCTGATAAACGCCGGAAAAATGACTAAGTCCAAAAAAAAAAATGTTTTCAACTTTTTTCAATTTTACCCCCGTGGGATATATATTCTACCCACACACATTTGGAACTCTCCTGGGGTACCCTCATACATATTATTCCCTCATTTAGTGAATATTTTCACAAAAAAGTGAAATTTTCAAAAATCCAAAATAATGGCTGAAAACAACTAAATATCAAAGGCTCATTGGGCGAATCGCTATGGAACTGAAATCGGAACGCTCACTGACATTTCCCCTATCTGAAAGTCTGATAAACGCCGGAAAAATGACTAAGTCCAAAAAAAAAAATGTTTTCAACTTTTTTCAATTTTACCCCCGTGGGATATATATTCTGCCCACACACATTTGGAACTCTCCTGGGGTACCCTCACACATATTATTCCCTCATTTAGTGGATATTTTCACAAAAAAGTGAAATTTTCAAAAATCCAGAAAATTGGCAAAAAACGACTAAATATCAAAAACTCATTGGGCGAATCGCTCTGGAACTGAAATTGGAACACTCACTGACATTGGCCCTATCTGAAAGTCTGATAAACGCTGGAAGAATGACTAAGTCCAAAAAAAAAATGTTTTCAACTTTTTTCAATTTTACCCCAATGGGATATATATTCTACCCACACACATTTGTAACTCTCCTGGGGTATACTCACACATATTATTCCCTAATTTAGTGGATATTTTCACAAAAAAGTGAAATTTTCAAAAATCCAAAATAATGGCTGAAAACGACTAAATATCAAGGACTCATTGGGCGAATTGCTCTGGAATTGAAATTGGAATGCTCACTGACATTTGCCCTATCTGAAAGTCTGATAAACGCCGGAAAAATGACTAAGTCAAAAAAAAAAAATGTTTTCAACTTTTTTCAATTTTACCCCCGTGGGATATATATTCTACCCACACACATTTGGAACTCTCCTGGGGTACCCTCATACATATTATTCCCTTATTTAGTGAATATTTTCACAAAAAAGTGAAATTTTCAAAAATCCGAAATAATGGCTGAAAACGACTAAATATCAAGGACTCATTGGGCGAATTGCTCTGGAATTGAAATTGGAATGCTCACTGACATTTCCCCTATCTGAAAGTCTGATAAACGCCAGAAAAATGACTAAGTCAAAAAAAAAAATTTTTTCAACTTTTTTCAATTTTACCCCCGTGGGATATATCTTCTACCCACACACATTTGGAACTCTCCTGGGGTACCCTCACACATATTATTCCCTAATTTAGTGGATATTTTCACAAAAAAGTGAAATTTTCAAAAATCCCAAATATTGGCTGAAAATGACTAAATATCAAGGACTCATTGGGTGAATCGCTCTGGAACTGAAATCGGAGCGCTCACTGACATTTCCCCTATCTGAAAGTCTGATAAACGCCGGAAAAATGACTAAGTCCAAAAAAAAAATGTTTTCAACTTTTTTCAATTTTACACCCGTGGGATATATATTCTTCCCACACACATTTGGAACTCTCCTGGGGTACCTTCACACATATTATTCCCTCATTTAGTGGATATTTTCACAAAAAAGTGAAATTTTCAAAAATCCAGAAAATTGGCTGAAAATGACTAAATATCAAAGACTCATTGGGCGAATCGCTCTGGAACTGAAATTGGAACGCTCACTGACATTTGCCCTATCTGAAAGTCTGATAAACGCCGGAAAAATGACTAAGTCGAAAAAAAAAAATGTTTTCAACTTTTTTCAATTTTACCCCCGTGGGATATATATTCTACCCACACACATTTGGAACTCTCCTGGGGTACCCTCATACATATTATTCCCTAATTTAGTGGATATTTTCACAAAAAAGTGAAATTTTCAAAAATCCAAAATATTGGCTGAAAACGACTAAATATCAAAGACTCATTGGGCGAATCGCTATGGAACTGAAATCGGAACGCTCACTGACATTTGCCCTATCTGAAAGTCTGATAAACGCCGGAAAAATGACTAAGTCCAAAAAAAAAAATGTTTTCAACTTTTTTCAATTTTACCCCCATGGGATATATATTCTACCCACACACATTTGGAACTCTCCTGAGGTACCCTCATACATATTATTCCCTCATTTAGTGAATATTTTCACAAAAAAGTGAAATTTTCAAAAATCCAGAAAATTGGCTGAAAACAAATAAATATCAAGGACTAATTGGGCGAATCGCTATGGAACTGAAATCCGAACGCTCACTGACATTAAACCTATCTGAAAGTCTGATAAACGCCAGAAAAATGACTAAGTCAAAAAAAAAATTTTTTTCAACTTTTTTCAATTTTACCCCCGTGGGATATATCTTCTACCCACACACATTTGGAACTCTCCTGGGGTACCCTCACACATATTATTCCCTAATTTAGTGGATATTTTCACAAAAAAGTGGAATTTTCAAAAATCCAGAAAATTGGCCGAAAATGACTAAATATCAAAGACTCATTGGACAAATCGCTCTGGAACTGAAATTGGAACGCTCACTGACATTTGCCCTATCTGAAAGTCTGATAAACGCCGGAAAAATGACTAAGTCCAAAAAAAAAAATGTTTTCAACTTTTTTCAATTTTACCCCCGTGGGATATATATTCTACCCACACACATTTGGAACTCTCCTGGGGTACCCTCATACATATTATTCCCTCATTTAGTGAATATTTTCACAAAAAAGTGAAATTTTCAAAAATCCAAAATAATGGCTGAAAACAACTAAATATCAAAGGCTCATTGGGCGAATCGCTATGGAACTGAAATCGGAACGCTCACTGACATTTCCCCTATCTGAAAGTCTGATAAACGCCGGAAAAATGACTAAGTCCAAAAAAAAAAATGTTTTCAACTTTTTTCAATTTTACCCCCGTGGGATATATATTCTGCCCACACACATTTGGAACTCTCCTGGGGTACCCTCACACATATTATTCCCTCATTTAGTGGATATTTTCACAAAAAAGTGAAATTTTCAAAAATCCAGAAAATTGGCAAAAAACGACTAAATATCAAAAACTCATTGGGCGAATCGCTCTGGAACTGAAATTGGAACACTCCCTGACATTGGCCCTATCTGAAAGTCTGATAAACGCTGGAAGAATGACTAAGTCCAAAAAAAAAATGTTTTCAACTTTTTTCAATTTTACCCCAATGGGATATATATTCTACCCACACACATTTGTAACTCTCCTGGGGTATACTCACACATATTATTCCCTAATTTAGTGGATATTTTCACAAAAAAGTGAAATTTTCAAAAATCCAAAATAATGGCTGAAAACGACTAAATATCAAGGACTCATTGGGCGAATTGCTCTGGAATTGAAATTGGAATGCTCACTGACATTTGCCCTATCTGAAAGTCTGATAAACGCCGGAAAAATGACTAAGTCAAAAAAAAAAAATGTTTTCAACTTTTTTCAATTTTACCCCCGTGGGATATATATTCTACCCACACACATTTGGAACTCTCCTGGGGTACCCTCATACATATTATTCCCTTATTTAGTGAATATTTTCACAAAAAAGTGAAATTTTCAAAAATCCGAAATAATGGCTGAAAACGACTAAATATCAAGGACTCATTGGGCGAATTGCTCTGGAATTGAAATTGGAATGCTCACTGACATTTCCCCTATCTGAAAGTCTGATAAACGCCAGAAAAATGACTAAGTCAAAAAAAAAAATTTTTTCAACTTTTTTCAATTTTACCCCCGTGGGATATATCTTCTACCCACACACATTTGGAACTCTCCTGGGGTACCCTCACACATATTATTCCCTAATTTAGTGGATATTTTCACAAAAAAGTGAAATTTTCAAAAATCCCAAATATTGGCTGAAAATGACTAAATATCAAGGACTCATTGGGTGAATCGCTCTGGAACTGAAATCGGAGCGCTCACTGACATTTCCCCTATCTGAAAGTCTGATAAACGCCGGAAAAATGACTAAGTCCAAAAAAAAAATGTTTTCAACTTTTTTCAATTTTACACCCGTGGGATATATATTCTTCCCACACACATTTGGAACTCTCCTGGGGTACCTTCACACATATTATTCCCTCATTTAGTGGATATTTTCACAAAAAAGTGAAATTTTCAAAAATCCAGAAAATTGGCTGAAAATGACTAAATATCAAAGACTCATTGGGCGAATCGCTCTGGAACTGAAATTGTAACGCTCACTGACATTTGCCCTATCTGAAAGTCTGATAAACGCCGGAAAAATGACTAAGTCCAAAAAAAAAAATGTTTTCAACTTTTTTCAATTTTACCCCCGTGGGATATATATTCTACCCACACACATTTGGAACTCTCCTGGGGTACCCTCATACATATTATTCCCTAATTTAGTGGATATATTCACAAAAAAGTGAAATTTTCAAAAATCCAAAATATTGGCTGAAAACGACTAAATATCAAAGACTCATTGGGCGAATCGCTATGGAACTGAAATCGGAACGCTCACTGACATTTGCCCTATCTGAAAGTCTGATAAACGCCGGAAAAATGACTAAGTCCAAAAAAAAAAATGTTTTCAACTTTTTTCAATTTTACCCCCATGGGATATATATTCTACCCACACACATTTGGAACTCTCCTGAGGTACCCTCATACATATTATTCCCTCATTTAGTGAATATTTTCACAAAAAAGTGAAATTTTCAAAAATCCAGAAAATTGGCTGAAAACAAATAAATATCAAGGACTAATTGGGCGAATCGCTATGGAACTGAAATCCGAACGCTCACTGACATTAAACCTATCTGAAAGTCTGATAAACGCCAGAAAAATGACTAAGTCAAAAAAAAAATTTTTTTCAACTTTTTTCAATTTTACCCCCGTGGGATATATCTTCTACCCACACACATTTGGAACTCTCCTGGGGTACCCTCACACATATTATTCCCTAATTTAGTGGATATTTTCACAAAAAAGTGGAATTTTCAAAAATCCAGAAAATTGGCCGAAAATGACTAAATATCAAAGACTCATTGGACAAATCGCTCTGGAACTGAAATTGGAACGCTCACTGACATTTGCCCTATCTGAAAGTCTGATAAACGCCGGAAAAATGACTAAGTCCAAAAAAAAAAATGTTTTCAACTTTTTTCAATTTTACCCCCGTGGGATATATATTCTACCCACACACATTTGGAACTCTCCTGGGGTACCCTCATACATATTATTCCCTAATTTAGTGGATATTTTCACAAAAAAGTGAAATTTTCAAAAATCCAAAATATTGGCTGAAAACAAATAAATATCAAGGACTCATTGGGCGAATCGCTATGGAACTGAAATCCGAACGCTCACTGACATTTCCCCTATCTGAAAGTCTGATAAACGTCGGAAAAATGACTAAGTCCAAAAAAAAAATGTTTTCAACTTTTTTCAATTTTACCCCCGTGGGATATATATTCTACCCACACACATTTGGAACTCTCCTGGGGTACCCTCATACATATTATTCCCTCATTTAGTGAATATTTTCACAAAAAAGTGAAATTTTCAAAAATCCAGAAAATTGGCTGAAAACAAATAAATATCAAGGACTCATTGGGCGAATCGCTCTGGAACTGAAATCGGAACGCCCACTGACATTTCCCCTATCTGAAAGTCTGATAAACGCCAGAAAAATGACTAAGTCCAAAAAAAAATTTTTTTCAACTTTTTTCAATTTTACCCCCGTGGGATATATCTTCTACCCACACACATTTGGAACTCTCCTGGGGTACCCTCACACATATTATTCCCTCATTTAGTGGATATTTTCACAAAAAAGTGAAATTTTCAAAAATCCAGAAAATTGGCAAAAAACGACTAAATATCAAAAACTCATTGGGCGAATCGCTCTGGAACTGAAATTGGAACACTCACTGACATTGGCCCTATCTGAAAGTCTGATAAACGCTGGAAGAATGACTAAGTCCAAAAAAAAAATGTTTTCAACTTTTTTCAATTTTACCCCAATGGGATATATATTCTACCCACACACATTTGTAACTCTCCTGGGGTATACTCACACATATTATTCCCTAATTTAGTGGATATTTTCACAAAAAAGTGAAATTTTCAAAAATCCAAATAATGGCTGAAAACGACTAAATATCAAGGACTCATTGGGCGAATTGCTCTGGAATTGAAATTGGAATGCTCACTGACATTTGCCCTATCTGAAAGTCTGATAAACGCCGGAAAAATGACTAAGTCAAAAAAAAAAATGTTTTCAACTTTTTTCAATTTTACCCCCGTGGGATATATATTCTACCCACACACATTTGGAACACTCCTGGGGTACCCTCATACATATTATTCCCTTATTTAGTGAATATTTTCACAAAAAAGTGAAATTTTCAAAAATCCGAAATAATGGCTGAAAACGACTAAATATCAAGGACTCATTGGGTGAATCGCTCTGGAACTGAAATCGGAGCGCTCACTGACATTTCCCCTATCTGAAAGTCTGATAAACGCCGGAAAAATGACTAAGTCCAAAAAAAAAAATGTTTTCAACTTTTTTCAATTTTACCCCCGTGGGATATATCTTCTACCCACACACATTTGGAACTCTCCTGGGGTACCCTCACACATATTATTCCCTAATTTAGTGGATATTTTCACAAAAAAGTGAAATTTTCAAAAATCCAAAATATTGGCTGAAAACGACTAAATATCAAGGACTCATTGGGCGAATCGCTCTGGAACTGAAATCGGAACGCTCACTGACATTGGCCCTATCTGAAAGTCTGATAAACGCTGGAAGAATGACTAAGTCCAAAAAAAAATGTTTTCAACTTTTTTCAATTTTACCCCAATGGGATATATATTCTACCCACACACATTTGTAACTCTCCTGGGGTATACTCACACATATTATTCCCTAATTTAGTGGATATTTTCACAAAAAAGTGAAATTTTCAAAACTCCAAAATAATGGCTGAAAACGACTAAATATCAAGGACTCATTGGGCGAATCGCTCTGGAATTGAAATTGGAATGCTCACTGACATTTGCCCTATCTGAAAGTCTGATAAACGCCGGAAAAATGACTAAGTCCAAAAAAAAAAATGTTTTCAACTATTTTCAATTTTACCCCCGTGGGATATATATTCTACCCACACACATTTGGAACTCTCCTGGGATACCCTCATACATATTATTCCCTCATTTAGTGGATATTTTCACAAAAAAAGTGAAATTTTCAAAAATCCAGAAAATTGGCTGAAAACAACTAAATATCAAGGACTCATTGGGCGAATCGCTCTGGAACTGAAATCGGAATGCCCACTGACATTTCCCCTATCTGAAAGTCTGATAAACGCCAGAAAAATGACTAAGTCCAAAAAAAAAATTTTTTCAAATTTTTTCAATTTTACCCTCGTGGGATATATATTCTACCCACACACATTTGGAACTCTCCTGGGGTACCCTCACTTATATTATTCCCTCATTTAGTGGATATTTTCACAAAAAAAGTGAAATTTTCAAAAATCCAGAAAATTGGCTGAAAATGACTAAATATCATAGACTCATTGGGCGAATCGCTCTGGAACTGAAATCGGAATGCCCACTGACATTTCCCCTATCTGAAAGTCTGAAAAACGCCGGAAAAATGACTAAGTAAAAAAAAACAATTTTTTCTACTTTTTTCAATTTTACCCCGTGGGATATATATTCTACCCACACACATTTGGAACTCTCCTGGGGTACCCTCACACATATTATTCCCTGATTTAGTGAATATTTTCACAAAAAAGTGAAATTTTCAAAAATCCAGAAAATTGGCTGAAAACGACTAAATATCAAGGACTCATTGGGCGAATCGCTCTGGAACTGAAAGCGGAACGCCCACTGACATTTCCCCTATCAGAAAGTCTGATAAACGCCAGAAAAATGACTAAGTCCAAAAAAATAATTTTTTCAACTTTTTTCAATTTTACCCCGTGGGATATATCTTCTACCCACACACATTTGGAACACTCCTGGGGTACCCTCACACATATTATTCCCTCATTTAGTGGATATTTTCACAAAAAAGTGAAATTTTCAAAAATCCAGAAAATTGGCTGAAAACGACTAAATATCAAAGACTCATTTTGCGAATCGCTCTGGAACTGAAATTGGAATGCTCACTGACATTTGCCCTATCTGAAAGTCTGATAAACGCCGGAAAAATGATTAAGTCAAAAAAAAAATATGTTTTCAACTTTTTTCAATTTTACCCCAGTGGGATATATATTCTACCCACACACATTTGTAACTCTCCTGGGGTATACTCACACATATTATTCCCTAATTTAGTGGATATTTTCACAAAAAAGTGAAATTTTCAAAAATCCAAAATATTGGCTGAAAACGACTAAATATCAAGGACTCATTGGGTGAATCGCTCTGGAACTGAAATCGGAGCGCTCACTGACATTTCCCCTATCTTAAAGTCTGATAAACGCCGGAAAAATGACTAAGTCCAAAAAAAAATGTTTTCAACTTTTTTCAATTTTACACCCGTGGGATATATATTCTTCCCACACACATTTGGAACTCTCCTGGGGTACCTTCACACATATTATTCCCTCATTTAGTGGATATTTTCACAAAAAAGTGAAATTTTCAAAAATCCAAAATATTGGCTGAAAACGCCTAAATATCAAGGACTCATTGGACGAATCGCTCTGGAACTGAAATTGGAATGCTCACTGACATTTGCCCTATCTGAAAGTCTGATAAACGCCGGAAAAATGACTAAGTCCCAAAAAAAAAATGTTTTCAACTTTTTTCAATTTTACCCCCGTGGGATATATATTCTACCCACACACATTTGGAACTCTCCTGGGGTACCCTCACACATATTATTCCCTCATTTAGTGGATATTTTCACAAAAAAGTGAAATTTTCAAAAATCCAGAAAATTGGCTGAAAATGACTAAATATCAAGGACTCATTGGGCGAATCGTTCTGGAACTCAAATTGGAACACTCACTGACATTTGCCCTATCTGAAAGTCTGATAAACGCCGGAAAAATGACTAAGTCCAAAAACAAAATGTTTTCAACTTTTTTCAATTTTACCCCCGTGGGATATATATTCTACCCACACACATTTGGAACTCTCCTGGGGTACCCTCACACATATTATTCCCTAATTTAGTGGATATTTTCACAAAAAAGTGAAATTTTCAAAAATCCAAAATATTGGCTGAAAACGACTAAATATCAAGGACTCATTGGGCGAATCACTCTGGAACTGAAATCGGAACGCTCACTGACATTTCCCCTATCTGAAAGTCTGATAAACGCCGGAAAAATGACTAAGTCCAAAAACAAAATGTTTTCAACTTTTTTCAATTTTACCAACGTGGGATATATATTCTACCCACACACATTTGGAACTCTCCTGGGATACCCTCACACATATTATTCCCTCATTTAGTGGATATTTTCCCAAAAAAGTGACATTTTCAAAAATTCAAAAGAATGGCTGAAAACGACTAAATATCAAGGACTCATTGGGCGAATCGCTCTGGAACTGAAATCGGAATGCTCACTGACATTTGCCCTATCTGAAAGTCTGATAAACGCCGGAAAAATGACTAAGTCCAAAAAAAAAAATGTTTTCAACCTTTTTCAATTTTAACCCCGTGGGATATATATTCTACCCACACACATTTCGAACTCTCCTGGGGTACCCTCACACATATTATTCCCTAATTTAGTGGATATTTTCTCAAAAAAGTGAAATTTTCAAAAATCCAAAATATTGGCTGAAAACGACTAAATATCAAAGACTCATTGGGCGAATCGCTATGGAACTGAAATCGGAACGCTCACTGACATTTCCCCTATCTGAAAGTCTGATAAACACCGGAAAAATGACTAAGTCCAAAAAAAAAATGTTTTCAACTTTTTTCAATTTTACCCCCGTGGGATATATATTCTACCCACACACATTTGGAACTCTCCTGGGGTACCCTCACACATATTATTCCCTCATTTAGTGGATATTTTCACAAAAAAGTGAAATTTTCAAAAATCCAAAATAGTGGCTGAAAACAACTAAATATCAAGGATGCATTGGGCGAATCGCTCTGGAACAGAAATCGGAATGCTCACTGACATTTCCCCTATCTGAAAGTCTGATAAACGCCGGAAAAATGACTAAGTCCAAAAAAAAAAATGTTTTCAACTTTTTTCAATTTTACCCCCGTGGGATATATATTCTACCCACACACATTTGGAACTCTCCCAGGGTAACCTCACACATATTATTCCCTCATTTAGTGGATATTTTCACAAAAAAGTGAAATTTTCAAAAATCCAGAAAATTGGCTGAAAATGACTAAATATCATAGACTCATTGGGCGAATGGTTCTGGAACTGAAATTGGAACACTCACTGACATTTGCCCTAACTGAAAGTCTGATAAACGCCGGAAAAATGACTAAGTCCCAAAAAAAAAATGTTTTCAACTTTTTTCAATTTTACCCCCATGGGATATATATTCTACCCACACACATTTGGAACTCTCCTGGGGTACCCTCACACATATTATTCCCTCATTTAGTGGATATTTTCACAAAAAAGTGAAATTTTCAGAAATCCAGAAAATTGGCTGAAAATGACTAAATATGATAGACTCATTGGGCGAATCGTTCTGGAACTCAAATTGGAACACTCACTGACATTTGCCCTATCTGAAAGTCTGATAAACGCCGGAAAAATGACTAAGTCCAAAAAAAAAATGTTTTCAACTTTTTTCAATTTTACCCCAGTGGGATATATATTCTACCCACACACATTTGGAACTCTCCTGGGATACCCTCACACATATTATTCCCTCATTTAGTGGATATTTTCCCAAAAAAGTGAAATTTTCAAAAATTCAAAAGAATGGCTGAAAACGACTAAATATCAAGGACTCATTGGGCGAATCGCTCTGGAACTGAAATCGGAATGTTCACTGACATTTCCCCTATCTGAAAGTCTGATAAACGCCGGAAAAATGACTAAGTCCAAAAAAAAAAATGTTTTCAACCTTTTTCAATTTTACCCCCGTGGGATATATATTCTACCCACACACATTTCGAACTCTCCTGGGGTACCCTCACACATATTATTCCCTAATTTAGTGGATATTTTCTCAAAAAAGTGAAATTTTCAAAAATCCAAAATATTGGCTGAAAACGACTAAATATCAAGGACTCATTGGGCGAATCGCTATGGAACTGAAATCGGAACGCTCACTGACATTTCCCCTATCTGAAAGTCTGATAAACACCGGAAAAATGACTAAGTCCAAAAAAAAAAATGTTTTCAACTTTTTTCAATTTTACCCCCGTGGGATATATATTCTACCCACACACATTTGGAACTCTCCCAGGGTACCCTCACACATATTATTCCTTCATTTAGTGGATATTTTCACAAAAAAGTGAAATTTTCAAAAATCCAGAAAATTGGCTGAAAATGACTAAATATCATAGACTCATTGGGCGAATGGTTCTGGAACTGAAATTGGAACACTCACTGACATTTGCCCTAACTGAAAGTCTGATAAACGCCGGAAAAATGACTAAGTCCAAAAAAGAAATGTTTCTACTTTTTTCAATTTTACCCCAGTGGGATATGTATTCTACCCACACACATTTGGAACTCTCCTGGGGTACCCTCAGCATATTATTCCCTCATTTAGTGGATATTTTCACAAAAAGTGAAATTTTCAAAAATCCAGAAAATTGGCTGAAAACGACTAAATAACAAGGACGCATTGGGCGAATCGCTCTGGAACTGAAATCGGAACGCTCACTGACATTCGCCCTATCTGAAAGTCTGATAAACGCCGGAAAAATGACTAAGTCCAAAAAAGAAATGTTTCTACTTTTTTCAATTTTACCCCCATGGGATATATATTCTACCCACACACATTTGGAACTCTCCTGGGGTACCCTCACACATATTATTCCCTCATTTAGTGGATATTTTCACAAAAAAGTGAAATTTTCAAAAATCCAAAATATAGGCTGAAAACGACTAAATAACAAGGACTCATTGGGTGAATCGCTCTGGAACTGAAATCGGAACGCTCACTGACATTTGCCCTATCTGAAAGTCTGATAAACGCCAGAAAAATGACTAAGTCCAATAAAAAATTTTTTCCACTTCATTCAATTTTACCCCCGTGGGATATATATTCTTCCCAAACACATTTGGAACTCTCCTGGGGTACCCTCACACATATTATTCCCTCATTTAGTGGATATTTTCACAAAAAAGTGAAATTTTCAAAAATTCAGAAAATTGGCTGAAAACGACTAAATATCAAGGACTCATTGGGCGAATCGCTCTGAAACTGAAATCGCAACGCTCACTGACATTTCCCCTATCTGAAAGTCTGATAAACGCCGGAAAAATGACTAAGTCCAAAAATAAATTTTTTTCAACTTTTTTCAATTTTACCCCCGTGGGATATATATTCTTCCCACACACATTTGGAACTCTCCTGGGGTACCCTCACACATATTATTCCTTCATTTAGTGGATATTTTCACAAAAAAGTAAAATTTTCAAAAATCCAGAAAATTGGCTGAAGGCGACTAAATATCAAAGACTCATTGGGCGAATCGCTCTGGAACTGAAATCGGAACGCTCACTGACATTTCCCCTATGTGAAAGTCTGATTAACGCCGGAAAAATGACTAAGTCCAAAAAAACATTTTTTTCAACTTTTTTCAATTTTACCCCCGTGGGATATATATTTTACCCACACACATTTGGAACTCTCCTGGGGTACCCTTACACATATTATTCCCTCATTTAGTGGATATTTTCACAAAAAAGAGAAATTTTTAAAAATCCAGAAAATTGGCTGAAAACGACTAAATATCAAGGACTCATTGGGCGAATCGCTCTGGAACTGAAATCGGAACGCTCACTGACATTTCCCCTATGTGAAAGCCTGATAAACGCCGGAAAAATGAATAAATCCCCAAAAAAAATTTTTTTAAGTTTTTTCAATTTTACCCCCGTGGGTTATATATTCTTCCCACACACATTTGGAACTCTCCTGGGGTACTCTCACGCATATTATTCCCTCATTTAGTGGATATTTTCACAAAAAGTGAAATTTTCAAAAATCTAGAAAATTGGCTGAAAACGACTAAATAACAAGGACTCATTGGGCGAATCGCTCTGGAACTGAAATCGGAACGCTCACTGACATTTCCCCTATCTGAAAGTCTGATAAACGCAGGAAAAATGACTAAATCCCCCCCAAAATTTTTTTCAATTTATTTCAATTTTACCCCCGTGGGATATATATTCTTCCCACGCACATTTGGAAATCTCCTGGGGTACCCGCACACATATTATTCCCTCATTTAGTGGATATTTTCACAAAAAAGTGAAATTTTCAAAAATCCAGAAAATTGGCTGAAAACGACTAAATATCAAGGACTCATTGGGCGAGTCGCTCTGGAACTGAAATCGGAACGCTCACTGACATTTCCCCTATCTGAAAGTCTGATAAACGCCGGAAAAATGACTAAGTCCAAAAAAACATTTTTTTCAACTTTTTTCAATTTTACCCCCATGGGATATATATTCTTCCCACACACATTTGGAACTCTCCTGGGGTACCCTCACACATATTATTCCCTCATTTAGTGGATATTTTCACAAAAAAGTGAAATTTTCAAAAATCCAAGATATTGGCTGAAAACGACTAAATATCGAGGACTCATTGGGCGAATCGCTCTGGAACTGAAATCGGAATGCTCACTGTCAATTCCCCTATCTGAAAGTCTGATAAACGCCGGAAAAATGACTACGTCCAAAAAAAAATTTTTTTCAACTTTTTTCAATTTTACCCCTGTGGGATATATATTCTACCCACACACATTTGGAACTCTCCTGGGGTACCCTCACGCATATTATTCCCTCATTTAGTGGATATTTTCACAAAAAAGTAAAATTTTCAAAAATCCAGAAAATTTTCTGAAAACGACTAAATATCAAGGACTCATTGGGCGAATCGCTATGGAACTGAAATCGGAACGCTCACTGACATTTCCCCTATCTGAAAGTCTGATAAACACCAGAAAAATGACTAAGTCCAAAAAAAAATGTTTTCAACTTTTTTCAATTTTACCCCCGTGGGATATATATTCTACCCACACACATTTGGAACTCTCCTGGGGTACCCTCACACATATTATTCCCTCATTTAGTGGATATTTTCACAAAAAAGTGACATTTTCAAAAATCCAAAATAATGGCTGAAAACAACTAATTATCAAGGATGCATTGGGCGAATCGCTCTGGAACAGAAATCGGAATGCTCACTGACATTTCCCCTATCTGAAAGTCTGATAAACGCCGGAAAAATGACTAAGTCCAAAAAAAAAAATGTTTTCAACTTTTTTCAATTTTACCCCCGTGGGATATATATTCTACCCACACACATTTGGAACTCTCCCAGGGTACCCTCACACATATTATTCCTTCATTTAGTGGATATTTTCACAAAAAAGTGAAATTTTCAAAAATCCAGAAAATTGGCTGAAAATGACTAAATATCATAGACTCATTGGGCGAATGGTTCTGGAACTGAAATTGGAACACTCACTGACATTTGCCCTAACTGAAAGTCTGATAAACGCCGGAAAAATGACTAAGTCCAAGAAAAAAATGTTTTCAACTTTTTTCAATTTTACCCCAGTGGGATATGTATTCTACCCACACACATTTGGAACTCTCCTGGGGTACCCTCAGCATATTATTCCCTCATTTAGTGGATATTTTCACAAAAAGTGAAATTTTCAAAAATCCAGAAAATTGGCTGAAAACGACTAAATAACAAGGACGCATTGGGCGAATCGCTCTGGAACTGAAATCGGAACGCTCACTGACATTCGCCCTATCTGAAAGTCTGATAAACGCCGGAAAAATGACTAAGTCCAAAAAAGAAATGTTTCTACTTTTTTCAATTTTACCCCCATGGGATATATATTCTACCCACACACATTTCAAACTCTCCTGGGGTACCCTCACACATATTATTCCCTCATTTAGTGGATATTTTCACAAAAAAGTGAAATTTTCAAAAATCCAAAATATAGGCTGAAAACGACTAAATAACAAGGACTCATTGGGTGAATCGCTCTGGAACTGAAATCGGAACGCTCACTGACATTTGCCCTATTTGAAAGTCTGATAAACGCCAGAAAAATGACTAAGTCCAATAAAAAATTTTTTCCACTTCATTCAATTTTACCCCCGTGGGATATATATTCTTCCCAAACACATTTGGAACTCTCCTGGGGTACCCTCACACATATTATTCCCTCATTTAGTGGATATTTTCACAAAAAAGTGAAATTTTCAAAAATTCAGAAAATTGGCTGAAAACGACTAAATATCAAGGACTCATTGGGCGAATCGCTCTGAAACTGAAATCGCAACGCTCACTGACATTTCCCCTATCTGAAAGTCTGATAAACGCCGGAAAAATGACTAAGTCCAAAAATAAATTTTTTTCAACTTTTTTCAATTTTACCCCCGTGGGATATATATTCTTCCCACACACATTTGGAACTCTCCTGGGGTACCCTCACACATATTATTCCTTCATTTAGTGGATATTTTCACAAAAAAGTAAAATTTTCAAAAATCCAGAAAATTGGCTGAAAGCGACTAAATATCAAAGACTCATTGGGCGAATCGCTCTGGAACTGAAATCGGAATGCTCACTGACATTTCCCCTATGTGAAAGTCTGATAAACGCCGGAAAAATGACTAAGTCCAAAAAAAAATTTTTTTCAACTTTTTTCAATTTTACCCCCGTGGGATATATATTCTACCCACACACATTTGGAACTCTCCTGGGGTACCTTCACGCATATTATTCCCTCATTTAGTGGATATTTTCACAAAAAAGTAAAATTTTCAAAAATCCAGAAAATTGGCTGAAAACCACTAAATATCAAGGACTCATTGGGCGAATCGCTCTGAAACTGAAATCGCAACGCTCACTGACATTTCCCCTATCTGAAAGTCTGATAAACGCCGGAAAAATGACTAAGTCCAAAAATAAATTTTTTTCAACTTTTTTCAATTTTACCCCCGTGGGATATATATTCTACCCACACACATTTGGAACTCTCCTGGGGTACCCTCACACATATTATTCCCTCATTTAGTGGATATTTTCACAAAAAAGTGAAATTTTCAAAAATTCAGAAAATTGGCTGAAAACGACTAAATATCAAGGACTCATTGGGCGAATCGCTCTGGAACTGAAATCGGAACGCTCACTGACATTTCCCCTATCTGAAAGCCTGATAAACGCCGGAAAAATGACTAAGTCCAAAAAAAAATGTTTCAACTTTTTTCAATTTTACCCCCGTGGGATATATATTCTTCCCACACACATTTGGAACTCTCCTGGGGTACCCTCACACATATTATTCCTTCATTTAGTGGATATTTTCACAAAAAAGTAAAATTTTCAAAAATCCAGAAAATTGGCTGAAAGCGACTAAATATCAAAGACTCATTGGGCGAATCGCTCTGGAACTGAAATCGGAACGCTCACTGACATTTCCCCTATGTGAAAGTCTGATAAATGCCGGAAAAATGAATAAATCCCCAAAAAAAATTTTTTTAAGTTTTTTCAATTTTACCCCCGTGGGTTATATATTCTTCCCACACACATTTGGAACTCTCCTGGGGTACTCTCACGCATATTATTCCCTCATTTAGTGGATATTTTCACAAAAAGTGAAATTTTCAAAAATCTAGAAAATTGGCTGAAAACGACTAAATAACAAGGACTCATTGGGCGAATCGCTCTGGAACTGAAATCGGAACGCTCACTGACATTTCCCCTATCTGAAAGTCTGATAAACGCAGGAAAAATGACTAAATCCCCCCCAAAATTTTTTTCAATTTATTTCAATTTTACCCCCGTGGGATATATATTCTTCCCACGCACATTTGGAAATCTCCTGGGGTACCCGCACACATATTATTCCCTCATTTAGTGGATATTTTCACAAAAAAGTGAAATTTTCAAAAATCCAGAAAATTGGCTGAAAACGACTAAATATCAAGGACTCATTGGGCGAGTCGCTCTGGAACTGAAATCGGAACGCTCACTGACATTTCCCCTATCTGAAAGTCTGATAAACGCCGGAAAAATGACTAAGTCCAAAAAAACATTTTTTTCAACTTTTTTCAATTTTACCCCCATGGGATATATATTCTTCCCACACACATTTGGAACTCTCCTGGGGTACCCTCACACATATTATTCCCTCATTTAGTGGATATTTTCACAAAAAAGTGAAATTTTCAAAAATCCAAGATATTGGCTGAAAACGACTAAATATCGAGGACTCATTGGGCGAATCGCTCTGGAACTGAAATCGGAATGCTCACTGTCAATTCCCCTATCTGAAAGTCTGATAAACGCCGGAAAAATGACTACGTCCAAAAAAAAATTTTTTTCAACTTTTTTCAATTTTACCCCCGTGGGATATATATTCTACCCACACACATTTGGAACTCTCCTGGGGTACCCTCACGCATATTATTCCCTCATTTAGTGGATATTTTCACAAAAAAGTAAAATTTTCAAAAATCCAGAAAATTTTCTGAAAACGACTAAATATCAAAGACTCATTGGGTGAATCGCTGTGGAACTGAAATCGGAACGCTCACTGACATTTCCCCTATGTGAAAGTCTGATAAACGCCGGAAAAATGACTAAGTCCATAAAAAAATTTTTTTCAACTTTTTTCAATTTTACCCCCGTGGGATATATATTCTTCCCACACACATTTGGAACTCTCCTGGGGTACCCTCACACATATTATTCCCTCATTTAGTGGATATTTTCACAAAAAAGTGAAATTTTCAAAAATCCAGAAAATTGGCTGAAAACGACTAAATATCAAGGACTCATTGGGCGAATCGCTCTGAAACTGAAATCGGAACGCTCACTGACATTTCCCCTATCTGAAAGTCTGATAAACGCCGGAAAAATGACTAAGTCCACAAAAATTTTTTTTACACTACTTTCAATTTTACCCCCGTGGGATATATATTCTTCCCACACACATTTGGAACTCTCCTGGGGTACCCTCACACATATTATTCCCTCATTTAGTGGATATTTTCACAAAAAAGTGAAATTTTCAAAAATCCAGAAAATTGGCTGAAAACGACTAAATATCAAGGACTCATTGGGCGAATCGCTCTGGAACTGAAATGGGAACGCTCATTGACATTTGCCCTTTCTGAAATACTGATAAACGCCGGAATAATGACTAAGTCCAAAAAAAAAAATGTTTTCAAGTTTTTTCAATTTTACCCCCGTGGGATATATATTCTTCCCACACACATTTGGAACTCTCCTGGGGTACCCTCACACATATTATTCCCTCATTTAGTGGATATTTTCACAAGAAAGTGAAATTTTCAAAAATCCAGAAAATTGGCTGAAAACAACTAAATAACAAGGACTCATTGGGCGAATCGCTCTGGAACTGAAATGGGAAAGCTCACTGACATTTCCCCTATGTGAAAGTCTGATAAACGCCAGAAAAATGACTAAGTCCAAAAAAACATTTTTTTCAACTTTTTTCAATTTTACCCCCGTGGGATATATATTTTACCCACACACATTTGGAACTCTCCTGGGGTACCCTCACACATATTATTCCCTCATTTAGTGGATATTTTCATAAAAAAGTGAAATTTTAAAAATCCAAAATATTGGCTGAAAATGACTAAATATCGAGGACTCATTGGGCGAATCGCTCTGGAACTGAAATCGGAACGCTCACTGACATTTCCCCTCTGTTAAAGTCTGATAAACGCCAGAAAAATAACTAAGTCCAAAAAAAAGTTTTTTCAACTTTTTTCAATTTTACCCCCGTGGGATATATATTCTACCCACACACATTTGGAACTCTCCTGGGTTACCCTCACACATAATATTCCTTCATTTAGTGGATATTTTCACAAAAAAGTGAAATTTTCAAAAATCCAAAATATTGACTGAAAACGACTAAATATCGAGGACTCATCGGGCGAATCGCTCTGGAACTGAAATCGGAACGCTCACTGACATTTCCCCTATCTTAAAATCTGATAAACGCCAGAAAAATGACTAAGTCCAAAAAAACATTTTTTTCAACTTTTTTCAATTTTACCCCCGTGGGATATATATTCTACCCACACACATTTGGAACTCTCCTGGGGTACCCTCACACATATTATTCCCTCATTTAGTGGATATTTTCACAAAAAAGTGAAATTTTCAAAAATCCAGAAAATTGGCTGAAAACGACTAAATATCAAGGACTCATTGGGCGAATCGCTCTGGAACTGAAATCGGAATGCTCACTGACATTTCCCCTATCTGAAAGTCTGATAAAAGCCGGAAAAATGACTAAATCCCCCCCAAAAAAATTTTTCAACTTTTTTCAATTTTACCCCCGTGGGATATATATTCTTCCCACGCACATTTGGAACTCTCCTGGGGTACCCTCACACATATTATTCCCTCATTTAGTGGATATTTTCACAAAAAAGGGAAATTTTCAAAAATCCAGAAAATTGGCTGAAAATGACTAAATATCAAGGACTCATTGGGCGAATAGCTCTGGAACTGAAATCGGAACGCTCACTGACATTTGCCCTATCTGAAAGTCTGATAAACGCCGGAAAAATGACTAAGTCCAAAAAAAATTTTTTTACACTTTTTTCAATTTTACCCCCGTGGGATATATATTCTTCCCACACACATTTGGAACTCTCCTGGGGTACCCTCACACAAATTATTCCCTCATTTAGTGGATATTTTCACAAAAAAGTGAAATTTTCAAAAATCCAGAAAATTGGCTGAAAACAACTAAATAACAAGGACTCATTGGGCGAATCACTCTGGAACTAAAATCGGAACGCTCACTGACATTTCCCCTATCTGATAGTCTGATAAACGCCGGAAAAATGACTAAGTCCAAAAAAAAATGTTTTTCAACTTTTTTCAATTTTACCCCCGCGGGATATACATTCTACCCACACACATTTGGAACTCTCCTGGGGTACCCTCACACATATTATTCCCTCATTTAGTGAATATTTTCACAAAAAAGTGAAATTTTCAAAAATCCAGAAAATTGGCTGAAAACGACTAAATATCAAGTACTCATTGGGCGAATCGCTCTGGAACTGAAATGGGAACGCTCATTGACATTTGCCCTTTCTGAAATACTGATAAACGCCGGAATAATGACTAAGTCCAAAAAAAAAAAATGTTTTCAAGTTTTTTCAATTTTACCCCCGTGGGATATATATTCTTCCCACACACATTTGGAACTCTCCTGGGGTACCCTCACACATATTATTCCCTCATTTAGTGAATATTTTCACAAAAAAGTGAAATTTTCAAAAATCCAGAAAATTGGCTGAAAACAACTAAATAACAAGGACTCATTGGGCGAATCGCTCTGGAACTGAAATGGGAAAGCTCACTAACATTTCCCCTATGTGAAAGTCTGATAAACGCCAGAAAAATGACTAAGTCCAAAAAAACATTTTTTTCAACTTTTTTCAATTTTACCCCCGTGGGATATATATTTTACCCACACACATTTGGAACTCTCCTGGGGTACCCTCACACATATTATTCCCTCCCCTTTAGTGGATATTTTCATAAAAAAGTGAAATTTTAAAAATACAAAATATTGGCTGAAAATGACTAAATATCGAGGACTCATTGGGCGAATCACTCTGGAACTGAAATCGGAACGCTCACTGACATTTCCCCTCTCTTAAAGTCTGATAAACGCCAGAAAAATGACTAAGTCCAAAAAAAAGTTTTTTTAACTTTTTTCAATTTTACCCCCGTGGGATATATATTCTACCCACACACATTTGGAACTCTCCTGGGGTACCCTCACACATAATATTCCTTCATTTAGTGGATATTTTCACAAAAAAGTAAAATTTTCAAAAATCCAGAAAATTGGCTGAAAACGACTAAATATCAAGGACTCATTGGGCGAATCGCTCTGGAACTGAAATTGGAACGCTCACTGACATTTCCCCTATCTGAAAGTCTGATAAACGCCGGAAAAATGACTAAATCCCCCAAAAAAATTTTTTCAACTTTTCTCAATTTTACCCCCGTGGGATATATCTTCTTCCCACGCACATTTAGAAATCTCCTGGGGAACCCTCTCACATATTATTCCTTCATTTAGTGGATATTTTCACAAAAAAGTGAAATTTTCAAAAATCCAAAATATTGACTGAAAACGACTAAATATCGAGGAATCATTGGGCGAATCGCTCTGGAACTGAAATCGGAACGCTCACTGACATTTCCCCTATCTTAAAATCTGATAAACGCCAGAAAAATGACTAAGTCCAAAAAAAAATTTTTTTCAACTTTTTTCAATTTTACCCCCGTGGGATATATATTCTACCCACACACATTTGGAACTCTCCTGGGGTACCCTCACACATATTATTCCCTCATTTAGTGGATATTTTCACAAAAAAGTGAAATTTTCAAAAATCCAGAAAATTGGCTGAAAACGACTAAATATCAAGGACTCATTGGGCGAATCCCTCTGGAACTGAAATCGGAATGCTCACTGACATTTCGCCTATCTGAAAGTCTGATAAACGCCGGAAAAATGACTAAGTCCAAAAAAAATTTTTTTTACACTATTTTCAATTTTACCACCTTGGGATATATCTTCTTCCCACACACATTTGGAACTCTCCTGGCGTACCCTCACACATATTATTCCCTCATTTAGTGGATATTTTCACAAAAAAGTGAAATTTTCAAAATATTGGCTGAAAACGACTAAATATCGAGGACTCATTGGGCGAATCGCTCTGGAACTGAAATCGGAACGCTCACTGACATTTCCCCTATCTGAAAGTCTGATAAACGCCGGAAAAATGACTAAGTTCAAAAAAAAAATTTTTTCAACTTTTTTCAATTTTACCCCCGTGGGATATATATTCTACCCACACACATTTGGAACTCTCCTGGGGTACCCTCACACATATTATTCCCTCATTTAGTGGATATTGTCACAAAAAAGTGAAATTTTCAAAAATCCAGAAAATTGGCTGAAAACAACTAAATAACAAGGACTCATTGGGCGAATCGCTCTGGAACTGAAATCGGAACACTCACTGACATTTCCCCTAACTGAAAGTCTGATAAACGCCGGAAAAATGTCTAAATCCCCCCAAAAAAATTTTTCAACTTTTTTCAATTTTACCCCCGCGGGATATATATTCTACCCACACACATTTGGAACTCTCATGGGGTACCCTCACACATATTATTCCATCATTTAGTGGATATTTTCACAAAAAAGTGAAATTTTCAAAAATCCAGAAAATTGGCTGAAAACGACTAAATATCAAGGACTCATTGGGCGAATCGCTCTGGAACTGAAATCGGAATGCTCACTGACATTTGACCTATCTGAAAGTCTGATAAACGCCGGAAAAATGACTAAGTCGAAAAAAAAATAATGTTTCTAATTTTTTCAATTTTACCCCCGTGGGATATATATTCTACCCACACACATTTGGTACTCTCCTGGGGTACCCTCACACATATTATTCCCTCATTTAGTGGATATTTTCACAAAAAAGTGAAATTTTCAAAAATCCAGAAAATTTGCTGAAAACAACTAAATAACAAGGACTCATTCAGCGAATCGCTCTGGAACTGAAATCGGAATGCTCACTGACATTTCCCCTATGTGAAAGTCTGATAAACGCCGGAAAAATGACTAAGTCCAAAAAAAAATTTTTTTCAACTTTTTTCAATTTTACCCCCGTGGGATATATATTCTACCCACACACATTTGGAACTCTCCTGGGGTACCCTCACACATATTATTCCCTCATTTAGTGGATATTTTCACAAAAATTAAAATTTTCAAAAATCCAGAAAATTGGCTGAAAACGACTAAATATCAAAGACTCATTGGGCGAATCGCTCTGGAACTGAAATTGGAACGCTCACTGACATTCGCCCTATCTGAAAGTCTGATAAACGCCGGAAAAATGACTAAGTTCAAAAAAAAATTTTTTTCAACTTTTTTCAATTTTACCCCCGTGGGATATATATTCTACCCACACACATTTGGAACTCTCCTGGGGTACCCTCACACATATTATTCCCTCATTTAGTGGATATTTTCACAAAAAAGTGAAATTTTCAAAAATCCAGAAAATTGGCTGAAAACAACTAAATAACAAGGACTCATTGGGCGAATCGCTCTGAAACTGAAATCGGAACACTCACTGACATTTCCCCTATCTGAAAGTCTGATAAACGCCGGAAAAATGACTAAATCCCCCAAAAAAATTTTTTCAACTTTTTTCAATTTTACCCCCGCGGGATATATATTCTACCCAAACACATTTGGAACTCTCCTGGGGTACCCTCACACATATTATTCCCTCATATAGTGGATATTTTCACAAAAAAGTGAAATTTTCAAAAATCCAGAAAATTGGCTGAATACGACTAAATATCAAGGACTCATTGGGCGAATCGCTCTGGAACTGAAATCGGAATGCTCACTGACATTTGACCTATCTGAAAGTCTGATAAACGCCGGAAAAATGACTAAGTCCAAAAAAAAATGTTTCAAATTTTTTCAATTTTACTCCCGTGGGATATATATTCTACCCACACACATTTGGTACTCTCCTGGGGTACCCTCACACATATTATTCCCTCATTTAGTGGATATTTTCACAAAAAAGTGAAATTTTCAAAAATCCAGAAAATTGGCTGAAAACGACTAAATATCAAGGACTCATTGGGCGAATCGCTCTGGAACTGAAATCGGAACGCTCACTGACATTTCCCCTATCTGACAGTCTGATAAACGCCGGAAAAATGACTAAATCCCCCCCAAAAAAATTTTCAACTTTTTTCAATTTTACCCCCGTGGGATATATCTTCTTCCCACGCACATTTGGAAATCTCCTGGGGTACCCTCACACATAATATTCCCTCATTTAGTGGATATTTTCACAAAAAAGTGAAATTTTCAAAAATTCAGAAAATTGGCTGAAAACAACTAAATAACAAGGACTCATTGGGCGTATCGCTCTGGAACTGAAATCGGAACGCTCACTGACATTTCCCCCATCTGAAAGTCTGATAAATGCCGGAGAAATGACTACGTCCAAAAAAAAAATGTTTTCAACTTTTCTCAATTTTACCCCCGTGGGATATATATTCTACCCACACACATTTGGAGCTCTACTTCGGTACCCTCACACATATTATTCCCTCATTTAGTGGATATTTTCACAAAAAAGTGAAAGTTTCAAAAATCCAGAAAATTGGCTGAAAACGACTAAATATCAAGGACTCATTGGGAGAATCGCTCTGGAACTGAAATCGGAACGCTCACTGACATTTCCCCTATCTGAAAGTCTGATAAACGCCGGAAAAATGACTAAGTCCCCAAAAAATTTTTTTTCAACTTTTTTCAATTTTACCCCCGTGGGACATATATTCTTCCCACACACATTTAGAGCTCTCCTGGGGTACCCTCACACATATTATTCCCTCATTTAGTGGATATTTTCACAAAAAAGTGAAATTTTCAAACATCCAGAAAATTGGCTGAAAACGACTAAATATCAAGGACTCATTGGGCGAATCGCTCTGGAGCTGAAATCGGAAAGCTCACTGACATTTCCCCCATCTGAAAGTCTGATAAATGCCGGAAAAATGACTACGTCCAAAAAAAAAATGTTTTCAACTTTTCTCAATTTTACCCCCGTGGGATATATATTCTACCCACACACATTTGGAGCTCTCCTTCGGTACCCTCACACATATTATTTCCTCATTTAGTGGATATTTTCACAAAAAAGTGAAAGTTTCAAAAATCCAGAAAATTGGCTGAAAACGACTAAATATCAAGGACTCATTGGGCGAATCGCTCTCGAACTGAAATCGTAATGGTCACTGACATTTGCCCTATCTGAAAGTCTGATAAACGCCGGAAAACTGACAAAGTCCAAAAAAAAATTTTTTTCAACTTTTTTCAATTTTACCCCCGTGGGATTCATATTCTTCCCACAGACATTTAGAGCTCTCCTGGGGTACCCTCACACATATTATTCCCTCATATAGTGGATATTTTCACAAAAAAGTGAAATTTTCAAAAATCCTGAAAATTGGCTGAAAACGACTAAATATCAAGGACTCATTGGGCGAATCGCTCTGGAGCTGAAATCGGAACGCTCACTGACATTTCTCGTATCTGAAAGTCTGATAAACGCCGGAAAAATGACTAAGTCCAAAAAAAAAATTTTTCAGCTTTTTTCAATTTTACCCCCGTGGGATATATATTCTACCCACAAACATTTGGAACTCTTTTGGGGTACCCTCACACTTATTATTCCCTCATTTAGTGGATATTTTCACAAAAAAGTGAAATTTTCAAAAATCCAGAAAATTGGCTGAAAACAACTAAATATCAAGGACTCATTGGGCGAATCGCTCTGGAACTGAAATCGGAACGCTCACTGACATTTCCCCTATCTGAAAGTCTGATAAACGCCGGAAAAATGACTAAGTCCAAAAAATAAATTTTTTCAACTTTTTTCAATTTTACCCCGTGGGATATATATTCTACCCACACACATTTGGAACTCTCCTGGGTTACCCTCACGCATATTATTCCCTCATTTAGTGGATATTTTCACAAAAAAGTGAAATTTTCAAAAATCCAGAATATTGGCTGAAAACGACTAAATAACAAGGAATCATTGGGCGAATCGCTCTGGAACTGAAATCGTAATGGTCACTGACATTTCCCCTATCTGAAAGTCTGATAAATGACGGAAAAATGACTTAGTCCAAAAAAAATTTTTTTCAAACTTTTTTCAATTTTACCCCCGAGGAATATATATTCTTCCCACACACATTTAGAACTCTCCTGGGGTACCCTCACACATATTATTCCCTCATTTAGTGAATATTTTCACAAAAAAGTTAAATTTTCAAAAATCCAGAAAATTGGCTGAAAACAACTAAATATCAAGGACTCATTGGGCGAATCGCTCTGGAACTGAAATCGGAACGCTCACTGACATTTCCCCTATCTGAAAGTCTGATAAACGCCAGAAAAATGACTAAGTCCAAAAAAAAATTTTTTTCAACTTTTTTGAATTTTACCCCCGTGGGATATATATTCTACCCACACACATTTGGAACTCTCCTGGGTTACCCTCACACATATTATTCCCTCATTTAGTGGATATTTTCACAAAAAAGTGAAATTTTCAAAAATCCAGAAAATTGGCTGAAAACGACTAAATATCAAGGAATCATTGTGCGAATCGCTCTGGAGCTGAAATCGGAATGCTCACTGACATTTCTCGTATCTGAAAGTCTGATAAACGGCGGAAAAATAGTCCAAAAAAAATTTTTTTTCAACTTTTTTCAATTTTACCCCCGTGGGATATATATTCTACCCACACACATTTGGAACTCTCCTGGGGTACCCTCACACATATTATTCCCTCATTTAGTGGATATTTTCACAAAAAAGTGAAATTTTCAAAAATCCAGAAAATTGGCTGAAAACGACTAAATATCAAAGACTCATTGGGCGAATCGCTCTGGAACTGAATTCGGAACACTCACTGACATTTCCCATATCTGAAAGTCTGATAAACGCCAGAAAAATGACTAAGTCCAAAAAAAATATTTTTTCAACTTTTTTCAATTTTACCTCCGTCGGATATATATTCTACCCACACACATTTGGAACTCTTCTGGGGTACCCTCACACTTATTATTCCCTCATTTAGTGGATAATTTCACAAAAAAGTGAAATTTTCAAAAATCCAGAAAATTGGCTGAAAACTACTAAATATCAAGGACTCATTGGGCGAATGGCTCTGGAACTGAAATCGGAACGCTCACTGGCATTTCTCGTATCTGAAAGTCTGATAAACGCCGGAAAAATGACTAAGTCCAAAAAAAATTTTTTTCAGCTTTTTTCTATTTTACCTCCGTGGGATATATATTCTACCCACACACATTTGGAACTCTTCTGGGGTACCCTCACACATATTATTCCCTCATTTAGTGGATATTTTCCCAAAAAAGAGAAATTTTCAAAAATCCAGAAAATTGGCTGAAAACGACTAAATATCAAGGACTCATTGGGCGTATCGCTCTGGAACTGAAATTGAAACGTTCACTGACATTTCCCCTATCTGAAAGTCTGATAAACGCCGGAAAAATGACTAAGTCCAAAAAAAAATTTTTTTCAACTTTTTTCAATTTTACCCCCGTGGGATATATATTCTTCCCACACACATTTAGAACTCTCCTGGGGTACCCTCACACATATTAGTCCCTCATTTAGTGAATATTTTCACAAAAAAGTGAAATTTTCAAAAATCCAGAAAATTGGCTGAAAACAACTAAATATCAAGGACTCATTGGGCGAATCGCTCTGGAACTGAAATCGGAACGCTCACTGACATTTCCCCTATCTGAAAGTCTGATAAACGCCGGAAAAATGACTACGTCCAAAAAAAAAATGTTTTCAACTTTTTTCAATTTTACGCCCGTGGGATATATATTCTACCCACACACATTTGGAGCTCTCCTTCGGTACCCTCACACATATTATTCCCTCATTTAGTGGATATTTTCACAAAAAAGTGAAATTTCCAAACATCCAGAAAATTGGCTGAAAACGACTAAATATCAAGGACTCATTGGGCGAATCGCTCTGGAGCTGAAATCGGAACGCTCACTGACATTTCTCGTATCTGAAAGTCTGATAAACGCCGGAAAAATGACTAAGTCCAAAAAAACTATTTTTTCAGCTTTTTTCAATTTTACCCCCATGGGATATATAATCTACCCACACACATTTGGAACTCTCCTGGGGTACCCTCACACATATTATTCCCTCATTTAGTGGATATTTTCACAAAAAAGTGAAATTTTCAAAAATCCAGAAAATTGGCTGAAAACGACTAAATATCAAAGACTCATTGGGCGAATCGCTCTGGAACTGAATTCGGAACACTCACTGACATTTCCCATATCTGAAAGTCTGATAAACGCCAGAAAAATGACTAAGTCCAAAAAAAATATTTTTTCAACTTTTTTCAATTTTACCTCCGTCGGATATATATTCTACCCACACACATTTGGAACTCTTCTGGGGTACCCTCACACTTATTATTCCCTCATTTAGTGGATAATTTCACAAAAAAGTGAAATTTTCAAAAATCCAGAAAATTGGCTGAAAACGACTAAATATCAAGGACTCATTGGGCGAATGGCTCTGGAACTGAAATCGGAACGCTCACTGACATTTCTCGTATCTGAAAGTCTGATAAACGCCGGAAAAATGACTAAGTCCAAAAAAAAATTTTTTCAGCTTTTTTCTATTTTACCTCCGTGGGATATATATTCTACCCACACACATTTGGAACTCTTCTGGGGTACCCTCACACATATTATTCCCTCATTTAGTGGATATTTTCACAAAAAAGTGAAATTTTCAAAAATCCAGAATATTGGCTGAAAACGACTAAATAACAAGGACTCATTGGGCGAATCGCTCTGGAACTGAAATCGTAATGGTCACTGACATTTCCCCTATCTGAAAGTCTGATAAATGATGGAAAAATGACTTAGTCCAAAAAAAATTTTTTTCAAACTTTTTTCAATTTTACCCCTGTGGAATATATATTCTTCCCACACACATTTAGAACTCTCCTGGGGTACCCTCACACATATTATTCCCTCATTTAGTGAATATTTTCACAAAAAAGTTAAATTTTCAAAAATCCAGAAAATTGGCTGAAAACAACTAAATATCAAGGACTCATTGGGCGAATCGCTCTGGAACTGAAATCGGAACGCTCACTGACATTTCCCCTATCTGAAAGTCTGATAAACGCCAGAAAAATGACTAAGTAAAAAAAAAATGTTTTCAACTTTTTTCAATTTTACCCCCGTGGGATATATATTCTACCCACACACATTTGGAACTCTCCTGGGTTACCCTCACACATATTATTCCCTCATTTAGTGGATATTTTCACAAAAAAGTGAAATTTTCAAAAATCCAGAAAATTGGCTGAAAACGACTAAATATCAAGGAATCATTGTGCGAATCGCTCTGGAGCTGAAATCGGAATGCTCACTGACATTTCTCGTATCTGAAAGTCTGATAAACGGCGGAAAAATAGTCCAAAAAAATTTTTTTTTCAACTTTTTTCAATTTTACCCCCGTGGGATATATATTCTTCCCACACACATTTAGAACTCTCCTGGGGTACCCTCACACATATTATTCCCTCATTTAGTGAATATTTTCACAAAAAAGTGAAATTTTCAAAAATCCAGAAAATTGGCTGAAAACAACTAAATATCAAGGACTCATTGGGGAAATCGCTCTGGAACTGAAATCGGAACGCTCACTGACATTTCCCCTATGTGAAAGTCTGATAAACGGCAGAAAAATGACTAAGTCCAAAAAAAAATTTTATTCAACTTTTTTCAATTTTACCCCCGTCGGATATATATTCTACCCACACACATTTGGAACTCTCCTGGGGTACCCTCACACATATTATTCCCTCATTTAGTGGATATTTTCACAAAAAAGTGAAATTTTCAAAAATCCAGAAAATTGGCTGAAAACAACTAAATATCAAGGACTCATTGGGCGTATCGCTCTGAAACTGAAATCGGAAAGCTCACTGACATTTCCCCCATCTGAAAGTCTGATAAATGCCGGAAAAATGACTACGTCCAAAAAAAAAATGTTTTCAACTTTTCTCAATTTTACCCCCGTGGGATATATATTCTACCCACACACATTTGGAGCTCTCCTTCGGTACCCTCACACATATTATTTCCTCATTTAGTGGATATTTTCACAAAAAAGTGAAAGTTTCAAAAATCCAGAAAATTGGCTGAAAACGACTAAATATCAAGGACTCATTGGGCGAATCGCTCTGGAACTGAAATCGTAATGGTCACTGACATTTGCCCTATCTGAAAGTCTGATAAACGCCGGAAAACTGACTAAGTCCAAAAAAAAATTTTTTTCAACTTTTTTCAATTTTACCCCCGTGGGATATATATTCTTCCCACAGACATTTAGAGCTCTCCTGGTGTACCCTCACACATATTATTCCCTCATATAGTGGATATTTTCACAAAAAAGTGAAATTTTCAAAAATCCTGAAAATTGGCTGAAAACGACTAAATATCAAGGACTCATTGGGCGAATCGCTCTGGAGCTGAAATCGGAACTCTCACTGACATTTCTCGTATCTGAAAGTCTGATAAACGCCGGAAAAATGACTAAGTCCAAAAAAACTATTTTTTCAGCTTTTTTCAATTTTACCCCCATGGGATATATAATCTACCCACACACATTTGGAACTCTCCTGGGGTACCCTCACACATATTATTCCCTCATTTAGTTGATATTTTCACAAAAAAGTGAAATTTTCAAAAATCCAGAAAATTGGCTGAAAACGACTAAATATCAAGGACTCATTGGGCGTATCGCTCTGGAACTGAAATCGGAATGCTCACTGACATTTCCCTTATCTGAAAGTCTGATCAACGCCAGAAAAATGACTAAGTCCAAAAAAAATTTTTTTTAAACTTTTTTCAATTTTACCCCCGTCGGATATATATTCTACCCACACACATTTGGAACTCTCCTGGGGTACCCTCACACATATTATTCCCTCATTTAGTGGATATTTTCACAAAAAAGTGAAATTTTCAAAAATCCAGAAAATTGGCTGAAAACGACTAAATATCAAGGACTCATTGGGCGAATGGCTCTGGAACTGAAATCGGAACGCTCACTGACATTTCTCGTATCTGAAAGTCTGATAAACGCCGGAAAAATGACTAAGTCCAAAAAAAAATTTTTTCAGCTTTTTTCTATTTTACCTCCGTGGGATATATATTCTACCCACACACATTTGGAACTCTTCTGGGGTACCCTCACACATATTATTCCCTCATTTAGTGGATATTTTCACAAAAAAGTGAAATTTTCAAAAATCCAGAATATTGGCTGAAAACGACTAAATAACAAGGACTCATTGGGCGAATCGCTCTGGAACTGAAATCGTAATGGTCACTGACATTTCCCCTATCTGAAAGTCTGAAAAATGACGGAAAAATGACTTAGTCCAAAAAAAATTTTTTTCAAACTTTTTTCAATTTTACCCCTGTGGAATATATATTCTTCCCACACACATTTAGAACTCTCCTGGGGTACCCTCACACATATTATTCCCTCATTTAGTGAATATTTTCACAAAAAAGTTAAATTTTCAAAAATCCAGAAAATTGGCTGAAAACAACTAAATATCAAGGACTCATTGGGCGAATCGCTCTGGAACTGAAATCGGAACGCTCACTGACATTTCCCCTATCTGAAAGTCTGATAAACGCCAGAAAAATGACTAAGTCCAAAAAAAAATTTTTTTCAACTTTTTTGAATTTTACCCCCGTGGGATATATATTCTACCCACACACATTTGGAACTCTCCTGGGTTACCCTCACACATATTATTCCCTCATTTAGTGGATATTTTCACAAAAAAGTGAAATTTTCAAAAATCCAGAAAATTGGCTGAAAACGACTAAATATCAAGGAATCATTGTGCGAATCGCTCTGGAGCTGAAATCGGAATGCTCACTGACATTTCTCGTATCTGAAAGTCTGATAAACGGCGGAAAAATAGTCCAAAAAAATTTTTTTTTCAACTTTTTTCAATTTTACCCCCGTGGGATATATATTCTTCCCACACACATTTAGAACTCTCCTGGGGTACCCTCACACATATTATTCCCTCATTTAGTGAATATTTTCATAAAAAAGTGAAATTTTCAAAAATCCAGAAAATTGGCTGAAAACAACTAAATATCAAGGACTCATTGGGGAAATCGCTCTGGAACTGAAATAGGAACGCTCACTGACATTTCCCCTATGTGAAAGTCTGATAAACGGCAGAAAAATGACTAAGTCCAAAAAAAAATTTTATTCAACTTTTTTCAATTTTACCCCCGTCGGATATATATTCTACCCACACACATTTGGAACTCTCCTGGGGTACCCTCACACATATTATTCCCTCATTTAGTGGATATTTTCACAAAAAAGTGAAATTTTCAAAAATCCAGAAAATTGGCTGAAAACAACTAAATATCAAGGACTCATTGGGCGTATCGCTCTGAAACTGAAATCGGAAAGCTCACTGACATTTCCCCCATCTGAAAGTCTGATAAATGCCGGAAAAATGACTACGTCCAAAAAAAAAATGTTTTCAACTTTTCTCAATTTTACCCCCGTGGGATATATATTCTACCCACACACATTTGGAGCTCTCCTTCGGTACCCTCACACATATTATTTCCTCATTTAGTGGATATTTTCACAAAAAAGTGAAAGTTTCAAAAATCCAGAAAATTGGCTGAAAACGACTAAATATCAAGGACTCATTGGGCGAATCGCTCTGGAACTGAAATCGTAATGGTCACTGACATTTGCCCTATCTGAAAGTCTGATAAACGCCGGAAAACTGACTAAGTCCAAAAAAAAATTTTTTTCAACTTTTTTCAATTTTACCCCCGTGGGATATATATTCTTCCCACAGAAATTTAGAGCTCTCCTGGTGTACCCTCACACATATTATTCCCTCATATAGTGGATATTTTCACAAAAAAGTGAAATTTTCAAAAATCCTGAAAATTGGCTGAAAACGACTAAATATCAAGGACTCATTGGGCGAATCGCTCTGGAGCTGAAATCGGAACTCTCACTGACATTTCTCGTATCTGAAAGTCTGATAAACGCTGGAAAAATGACTAAGTCCAAAAAAAAATTTTTTCAGCTTTTTTCAATTTTACCCCCGTGGGATATATATTCTACCCACACACATTTGGAACTCTCCTGGGGTACCCTCACACATATTATTCCCTCATTTAGTGGATATTTTCACAAAAAAGTGAAATTTTCAAAAATCCAGAAAATTGGCTGAAAACGACTAAATATCAAAGACTCATTGGGCGAATCGCTCTGGAACTGAATTCGGAACACTCACTGACATTTCCCATATCTGAAAGTCTGATAAACGCCAGAAAAATGACTAAGTCCAAAAAAAATATTTTTTCAACTTTTTTCAATTTTACCTCCGTCGGATATATATTCTACCCACACACATTTGGAACTCTTCTGGGGTACCCTCACACTTATTATTCCCTCATTTAGTGGATAATTTCACAAAAAAGTGAAATTTTCAAAAATCCAGAAAATTGGCTGAAAACGACTAAATATCAAGGACTCATTGGGCGAATGGCTCTGGAACTGAAATCGGAACGCTCACTGACATTTCCCCTATCTGAAAGTCTGATAAACGTCGGAAAAATGACTAAGTCCAAAAAAAATTTTTTTTTAACTTTTTTCAATTTTACCCCCGTGGGATATATATTCTTCCCACACACATTTAGAACTCTCCTGGGGTACCCTCACACATATTATTCCCTCATTTAGTGAATATTTTCACAAAAAAGTGACATTTTCAAAAATCCAGAAAATTGGCTGAAAACAACTAAATATCAAGGACTCATTGGGCGAATCGCTCTGGAACTGAAATCGGAACGCTCACTGACATTTCCCCTATTTAAAAGTCTGATAAACGCCAGAAAAATGACTAAGTCCAAAAAAAATTTTTTTTCAACTTTTTTCAATTTTACCCCCGTCGGATATATATTCTACCCACACACATTTGGAACTCTTCTGGGGTACCCTCACACTCATTATTCCCTCATTTAGTGGATATTTTCACAAAAAAGTGAAATTTTCAAAAATCCAGAAAATTGGCTGAAAATGACTAAATATCAAAGACTCATTGGGCGAATCGCTCTGGAACTGAAATCGGAACACTCACTGACATTTCCCTTATCTGAAAGTCTGATAAACGCCGGAAAAATGACTAAGTCAAAAAAAAAATTTTTTCAACTTTTTTCAATTTTATTCCCGTCGGATATATATTCTACCCACACACATTTGAAACTCTCCTGGGGTACCCTCACACATATTATTCCCTCATTTAGTGGATATTTTCACAAAAAAGTGAAATTTTCAAAAATCCAGAAAATTGGCTGAAAACGACTAAATGTCAAAGACTCATTGGGCGTATTGCTCTGGAACTGAAATCGGAACGCTCACTGACATTTCCCCTATCTGAAAGTCTGATCAACGCCAGAAAAATGACTAAGTCCAAAAAAAATTTTTTTTCAACTTTTTTCAATTTTACCCCCGTTGGATATATATTCTACCCACACACGTTTGGAACTCTTCTGGGGTACCCTCACCCTTATTATTCCCTCATTTAGTGGATATTTTCACAAAAAAGTGAAATTTTCAAAAATCCAGAAAATTGGCTGAAAACTACTAAATATCAAGGACTCATTGGGCGAATCGCTCTGGAACTGAAATCGGAACGCTCACTGACATTTCCCCTATCTGAAAGTCTGATAAACGCCGGAAAAATGACTAAGTCAAAAAAAAAAATTATTCAACTTTTTTCAATTTTACTCCCGTCGGATATATATTCTACCCACACACATTTGAAACTCTCCTGGGGTACCCTCACACATATTATTCCCTCATTTAGTGGATATTTTCACAAAAAAGTGAAATTTTCAAAAATCCAGAAAATTGGCTGAAAACGACTAAATATCAAAGACTCATTGGGCGAATTGCTCTGGAACTGAAATTGGAACGCTCACTGACATTTGCCCTATCTGAAAGTCTGATAAATGCCGGAAAAATGACTAAGTCCAAAAAAAAATGTTTTCATCTTTTTTCAATTTTACCCCCGTGGGATATATATTCTTCCCACACACATTTAGAACTCTCCTGGGGTACCCTCACACATATTATTCCCTCATTTAGTGAATATTTTCACAAAAAAGTGACATTTTCAAAAATTCAGAAAATTGGCTGAAAACAACTAAATATCAAGGACTCATTGGGCGAATCGCTCTGGAACTGAAATCGGAACGCTCACTGACATTTCCCCTATTTGAAAGTCTGATAAAAGCCAGAAAAATGACTAAGTCCAAAAAAATTTTTTTTTCAACTTTTTTCAATTTTACCCCCGTCGGATATATATTCTACCCACACACATTTGGAACTCTTCTGGGGTACCCTCACACTCATTATTCCCTCATTTAGTGGATATTTTCACAAAAAAGTGAAATTTTCAAAAATCCAGAAAATTGGCTGAAAATGACTAAATATCAAAGACTCATTGGGCGAATCGCTCTGGAACTGAAATCGGAATGCTCACTGACATTTCCCCTATCTGAAAGTCTGATAAACGCCAGAATAATGACTAAGTCCAAAAAAAAATTTTTTTCAACTTTTTTCAATTTTACCCACGTGGGATATATATTCTTCCCACACACATTTAGAACTCTCCTGGGGTACACTCACACATATTATTCCCTCATTTAGTGGATATTTTCACAAAAAAGTGAAATTTTCAAAAATCCAGAAAATTGGCTGAAAACGACTAAATATCAAGGACTCATTGGGCGAATCGCTCTGGAGCTGAAATCGGAACGCTCACTGACATTTCTCCTATCTGAAAGTCTGATCAACGCGAGAAAAATGACTAAGTCCAAAAAAAATTTTTTTTCAACTTTTTTCAATTTTACCTCCGTCGGATATGTATTCTACCCACACACATTTGGAACTCTTCTGGGGTACCCTCACACTTATTATTCCCTCATTTAGTGGATATTTTCACAAAAAAGTGAAATTTTCAAAAATCCAGAAAATTGGCTGAAAACGACTAAATGTCAAGGACTCATTGGGCGTATTGCTCTGGAACTGAAATCGGAACGCTCACTGACATTTCCCCTATCTGAAAGTCTGATCAACGCCAGAAAAATGACTAAGTCCAAAAAAAAATTTTTTTTCAACTTTTTTCAATTTTACCCCCGTTGGATGTATATTCTACCCACACACGTTTGGAACTCTTCTGGGGTACCCTCACCCTTATTATTCCCTCATTTAGTGGATATTTTCACAAAAAAGTGAAATTTTCAAAAATCCAGAAAATTGGCTGAAAACGACTAAATATCAAGGACTCATTGGGCGAATCGCTCTGGAACTGAAATCGGAACGCTCACTGACATTTCCCCTATCTGAAAGTCTGATAAACGCCGGAAAAATGACTAAGTCAAAAAAAAAAAATTTTCAACTTTTTTCAATTTTACTCCCGTCGGATATATATTCTACCCACACACATTTGAAACTCTCCTGGGGTACCCTCACACATATTATTCCCTCATTTAGTGGATATTTTCACAAAAAAGTGAAATTTTCAAAAATCCAGAAAATTGGCTGAAAATGACTAAATATCAAAGACTCATTGGGCGAATCGCTCTGGAACTGAAATCGGAACGCTCACTGACATTTCCCCTATCTGAAAGTCTGATAAACGCCAGAATAATGACTAAGTCCAAAAAAAAATTTTTTTCAACTTTTTTCAATTTTACCCCCGTGGGATATATATTCTTCCCACACACATTTAGAACTCTCCTGGGGTACACTCACACATATTATTCCCTCATTTAGTGGATATTTTCACAAAAAAGTGAAATTTTCAAAAATCCAGAAAATTGGCTGAAAATGACTAAATATCAAGGACTCATTGGGCGAATCGCTCTGGAACTGAAATTGGAACGCTCACTGACATTTGCCCTATCTGAAAGTCTGATAAACGCCGGAAAAATGACTAAGTAAAAAAAAATTTTTTTTCAACTTTTTTCAATTTTACTCCCGTCGGATATATATTCTACCCACACACATTTGAAACTCTCCTGGGGTACCCTCACACATATTATTCCCTCATTTAGTGGATATTTTCACAAAAAAGTGAAATTTTCAAAAATCCAGAAAATTGGCTGAAAACGACTAAATGTCAAGGACTCATTGGGCGTATTGCTCTGGAACTGAAATCGGAACGCTCACTGACATTTCCCCTATCTGAAAGTCTGATAAACGCCAGAAAAATGACTAAGTCAAAAAAAAAATTTTTCAACTTTTTTCAATTTTACTCCCGTCGGATATATATTCTACCCACACACATTTGAAACTCTCCTGGGGTACCCTCACACATATTATTCCCTCATTTAGTGGATATTTTCACAAAAAAGTGAAATTTTCAAAAATCCAGAAAATTGGCTGAAAACGACTAAATATCAAAGACTCATTGGGCGAATTGCTCTGGAACTGAAATTGGAATGCTCACTGACATTTGCCCTATCTGAAAGTCTGATAAATGCCGGAAAAATGACTAAGTCCAAAAAAAAATGTTTTCATCTTTTTTCAATTTTACCCCCGTGGGATATATATTCTTCCCACACACATTTAGAACTCTCCTGGGGTACCCTCACACATATTATTCCCTCATTTAGTGAATATTTTCACAAAAAAGTGACATTTTCAAAAATTCAGAAAATTGGCTGAAAACAACTAAATATCAAGGACTCATTGGGCGAATCGCTCTGGAACTGAAATCGGAACGCTCACTGACATTTCCCCTATTTGAAAGTCTGATAAAAGCCAGAAAAATGACTAAGTCCAAAAAAATTTTTTTTTCAACTTTTTTCAATTTTACCCCCGTCGGATATATATTCTACCCACACACATTTGGAACTCTTCTGGGGTACCCTCACACTCATTATTCCCTCATTTAGTGGATATTTTCACAAAAAAGTGAAATTTTCAAAAATCCAGAAAATTGGCTGAAAATGACTAAATATCAAAGACTCATTGGGCGAATCGCTCTGGAACTGAAATCGGAATGCTCACTGACATTTCCCCTATCTGAAAGTCTGATAAACGCCAGAATAATGACTAAGTCCAAAAAAAAATGTTTTTCAACTTTTTTCAATTTTACCCCCGTGGGATATATATTCTTCCCACACACATTTAGAACTCTCCTGGGGTACACTCACACATATTATTCCCTCATTTAGTGGATATTTTCACAAAAAAGTGAAATTTTCAAAAATCCAGAAAATTGGCTGAAAACGACTAAATATCAAGGACTCATTGGGCGAATCGCTCTGGAGCTGAAATCGGAACGCTCACTGACATTTCTCCTATCTGAAAGTGTGATCAACGCCAGAAAAATGACTAAGTCCAAAAAAAATTTTTTTTCAACTTTTTTCAATTTTACCTCCGTCGGATATGTATTCTACCCACACACATTTGGAACTCTTCTGGGGTACCCTCACACTTATTATTCCCTCATTTAGTGGATATTTTCACAAAAAAGTGAAATTTTCAAAAATCCAGAAAATTGGCTGAAAACGACTAAATGTCAAGGACTCATTGGGCGTATTGCTCTGGAACTGAAATCGGAACGCTCACTGACATTTCCCCTATCTGAAAGTCTGATCAACGCCAGAAAAATGACTAAGTCCAAAAAAAATTTTTTTTCAACTTTTTTCAATTTTACCCCCGTTGGATGTATATTCTACCCACACACGTTTGGAACTCTTCTGGGGTACCCTCACCCTTATTATTCCCTCATTTAGTGGATATTTTCACAAAAAAGTGAAATTTTCAAAAATCCAGAAAATTGGCTGAAAACGACTAAATATCAAGGACTCATTGGGCGAATCGCTCTGGAACTGAAATCGGAACGCTCACTGACATTTCCCCTATCTGAAAGTCTGATAAACGCCGGAAAAATGACTAAGTCAAAAAAAAAAAATTTTCAACTTTTTTCAATTTTACTCCCGTCGGATATATATTCTACCCACACACATTTGAAACTCTCCTGGGGTACCCTCACACATATTATTCCCTCATTTAGTGGATATTTTCACAAAAAAGTGAAATTTTCAAAAATCCAGAAAATTGGCTGAAAACGACTAAATATCAAAGACTCATTGGGCGAATCGCTCTGGAACTGAAATCGGAACGCTCACTGACATTTCCCCTATCTGAAAGTCTGATAAACGCCAGAATAATGACTAAGTCCAAAAAAAATTTTTTTTCAACTTTTTTCAATTTTACCCCCGTGGGATATATATTCTTCCCACACACATTTAGAACTCTCCTGGGGTACACTCACACATATTATTCCCTCATTTAGTGGATATTTTCACAAAAAAGTGAAATTTTCAAAAATCCAGAAAATTGGCTGAAAACGACTAAATATCAAAGACTCATTGGGCTAATTGCTCTGGAACTGAAATTGGAACGCTCACTGACATTTGCCCTATCTGAAAGTCTGATCAACGCCAGAAAAATGACTAAGTCCAAAAAAAATTTTTTTTCAACTTTTTTCAATTTTACCCCCGTGGGATATATATTCTACCCACACACATTTGGAACTCTCCTGGGGTACCCTCACACATATTATTCCCTCATTTAGTGGATATTTTCACAAAAAAGTGAAATTTTCAAAAATCCAGAAAATTGGCTGAAAATGACTAAATATCAAAGACTCATTGGGCGAATCGCTCTGGAACTGAAATCGGAATGCTCACTGACATTTCCCCTATCTGAAAGTCTGATAAACGCCAGAATAATGACTAAGTCCAAAAAAAAATTTTTTTCAACTTTTTTCAATTTTACCCCCGTGGGATATATATTCTTCCCAAACACATTTAGAACTCTCCTGGGGTACACTCACACATATTATTCCCTCATTTAGTGGATATTTTCACAAAAAAGTGAAATTTTCAAAAATCCAGAAAATTGGCTGAAAATGACTAAATATCAAGGACTCATTGGGCGAATCGCTCTGGAACTGAAATCGGAACACTCACTGACATTTCCCCTATCTGAAAGTCTGATAAACGCCGGAAAAATGACTAAGTCAAAAAAAAAATTTTTTCAACTTTTTTCAATTTTACTCCCGTTGGATATATATTCTACCCACACACATTTGAAACTCTCCTGGGGTACCCTCACACATATTATTCCCTCATTTAGTGGATATTTTCACAAAAAAGTGAAGTTTTCAAAAATCCAGAAAATTGGCTGAAAACGACTAAATGTCAAGGACTCATTGGGCGTATTGCTCTGGAACTGAAATCGGAACGCTCACTGACATTTCCCCTATCTGAAAGTCTGATCAACGCCAGAAAAATGACTAAGTCAAAAAAAAAATTTTTTTCAACTTTTTTCAATTTTACCCCCGTTGGATATATATTCTACCCACACACGTTTGGAACTCTTCTGGGGTACCCTCACCCTTATTATTCCCTCATTTAGTGGATATTTTCACAAAAAAGTGAAATTTTCAAAAATCCAGAAAATTGGCTGAAAACGACTAAATATCAAGGACTCATTGGGCGAATCGCTCTGGAACTGAAATCGGAACGCTCACTGACATTTCCCCTATCTGAAAGTCTGATAAACGCCAGAATAATGACTAAGTCCAAAAAAAAATTTTTTTCAACTTTTTTCAATTTTACCCCCGTGGGATATGTATTCTTCCCACACACATTTAGAACTCTCCTGGGGTACACTCACACATATTATTCCCTCATTTAGTGGATATTTTCACAAAAAAGTGAAATTTTCAAAAATCCAGAAAATTGGCTGAAAATGACTAAATATCAAGGACTCATTGGGCGAATCGCTCTGGAACTGAAATCGGAACACTCACTGACATTTCCCCTATCTGAAAGTCTGATAAACGCCAGAATAATGACTAAGTCCAAAAAAAAATTTTTTTCAACTTTTTTCAATTTTACCCCCGTGGGATATATATTCTTCCCACACACATTTAGAACTCTCCTGGGGTACACTCACACATATTATTCCCTCATTTAGTGGATATTTTCACAAAAAAGTGAAATTTTCAAAAATCCAGAAAATTGGCTGAAAATGACTAAATATCAAGGACTCATTGGGCGAATCGCTCTGGAACTGAAATCGGAACACTCACTGACATTTCCCCTATCTGAAAGTCTGATAAACGCCGGAAAAATGACTAAGTCAAAAAAAAAAATTTTTCAACTTTTTTCAATTTTACTCCCGTTGGATATATATTCTACCCACACACATTTGAATCTCTCCTGGGGTACCCTCACACATATTATTCCCTCATTTAGTGGATATTTTCACAAAAAAGTGAAATTTTCAAAAATCCAGAAAATTGGCTGAAAACGACTAAATGTCAAGGACTCATTGGGCGTATTGCTCTGGAACTGAAATCGGAACGCTCACTGACATTTCCCCTATCTGAAAGTCTGATCAACGCCAGAAAAATGACTAAGTCCAAAAAAAATTTTTTTTCAACTTTTTTCAATTTTACCCCCGTTGGATATATATTCTACCCACACACGTTTGGAACTCTTCTGGGGTACCCTCACCCTTATTATTCCCTCATTTAGTGGATATTTTCACAAAAAAGTGAAATTTTCAAAAATCCAGAAAATTGGCTGAAAACGACTAAATATCAAGGACTCATTGGGCGAATGACTCTGGAGCTGAAATCGGAATGCTCACTGACATTTCTCGTATTTGAAAGTCTGATAAACGCCGGAAAAATGACTAAGTCCAAAAAAAAATTTTTTTCAACTTTTTTCAATTTTTCCCCCGTGGGATACATATTCTTCCCACACACATTTGGTACTCTCCTGCGGTACCCTCACACATATTATTCCCTCATTTAGTGTATATTTTCACAAAAAAGTGAAATTTTCAAAAATCCAGAAAATTGGCTGAAAACGAATAAATATCAAGGACTCATTGGGCGAATCGCTCTGGAGCTGAAATCGGAACGCTCACTGACATTTTTCGTATCTGAAAGTCTGATAAACGCCGGAAAAATGACTAAGTCCAAAAAAATTTTTTTTCAACTTTTTTCAATTTTACTCCCGTCGGATATATATTCTACCCACACACATTTGGAACTCTCCTGGGGTACCCTCACACATATTATTCCCTCATTTAGTGGATATTTTCACAAAAAAGTGAAATTTTCAAAAATCCAGTAAATTGGCTGAAAACGACTAAATATCAAGGACTCATTGGGCGAATCGCTCTGAAGCTGAAATCGGAACGCTCACTGACATTTCCCCTATCTGAAAGTCTGATAAACGCCGGAAAAATGAGTAAGTCCAAAAAAATTTTTTTTTCAACTTTTTTCAATTTTACCCCCGTCGGATATATATTCTACCCACACACATTTGGAACTCTTCTGGGGTACCCTCACACTTATTATTCCCTCATTTAGTGGATATTTTCACAAAAAAGTGAAATTTTCAAAAATCCAGAAAATTGGCTGAAAATGACTAAATATCAAGGACTCATTGGGCGAATCGCTCTGGAACTGAAATCGGAACGCTCACTGACATTTCCCCTATCTGAAAGTCTGATCAACGCCAGAAAAACGACTAAGTCCAAAAAAAATTTTTTTTAAACTTTTTTCAATTTTACCCCCATGGGATATATATTCTTCCCACACACATTTAGAACTCTCCTGGGGTACCCTCACACATATTATTCCCTCATTTAGTGGATATTTTCACAAAAAAGTGAAATTTTCAAAAATCCAGAAAATTAGCTGAAAACGACTAAATATCAAGGACTCATTGGGCGAATCGCTCTGGAGCTGAATTCGGAACGCTCACTGACATTTCTCGTATCTGAAAGTCTGATAAACGCCAGAAAAATGACTAAGTCCAAAAAAAAATTTTTTCAGCTTTTTTCAATTTTACCCCGTGGGATATATATTCTACCCAAACACATTTGGAACTCTCCTGGGGTACCCTCACACATATTATTCCCTCATTTAGTGGATATTTTCACAAAAAAGTTAAATTTTCAAAAATCCAGAAAATTGGCTGAAAACAACTAAATATCAAGGACTCATTGGGCGAATCGCTCTGGAACTGAAATCGGAACGCTCACTGACATTTCCCCTATCTGAAAGTCTGATCAACGCCAGAAAAATGACTAAGTCCAAAAAAAAATTTTTTTCAACTTTTTTCAATTTTACCCCCGTGGGATATATATTCTACCCACACACATTTGGAACTCTCCTGGGTTACCCTCACACATATTATTCCCTCATTTAGTGGATATTTTCACAAAAAAGTGAAATTTTCAAAAATCCAGAAAATTGGCTGAAAATGACTAAATATCAAGGACTCATTGGGCGAATCGCTCTGGAGCTGAAATCGGAAAGCTCACTGACATTTCTCGTATCTGAAAGTCTGATAAACACCGGAAAAATGACTAAGTCCAAAAAAAAATTTTTTCAGCTTTTTTCAATTTTACCCCCGTGGGATATATATTCTACCCAAACACATTTGGAACTCTCCTGGGGTACCCTCACACATATTATTCCCTCATTTAGTGGATATTTTCACAAAAAAGTGAAATTTTCAAAAATCCAGAAAATTGGCTGAAAACGACTACATATCAAGGACTCATTGGGCGTATCGCTCTGGAACTGAAATCGGAATGCTCACTGACATTTTCCCTATCTGAAAGTCTGATAAACGCCGGAAAAATGACTAAGTCAAAAAAAAATTTTTTTCAACTTTTTTCAATTTTACCCCCGTCGGATATATATTCTACCCACACACATTTGAAACTCTCCTGGGGTACCCTCACACATATTATTCAATCATTTAGTGGATATTTTCACAAAAAAGTGAAATTTTCAAAAATCCAGTAAATTGGCTGAAAACGACTCAATATCCAGGACTCATTGGGCGAATCGCTCTGGAGCTGAAATCGGAACGCTCACTGACATTTCTCGTATCTGAAAGTCTGATAAACACCGGAAAAATGACTAAGTCCAAAAAAAAATTTTTTCAGCTTTTTTCAATTTTACCCCCGTGGGATATATATTCTACCCAAACACATTTGGAACTCTCCTGGGGTACCCTCACACATATTATTCCCTCATTTAGTGGATATTTTCACAAAAAAGTGAAATTTTCAAAAATCCAGAAAATTGGCTGAAAACGACTAAATATCAAAGACTCATTGGGCGAATCGCTCTGGAACTGAAATCGGAATGCTCACTGACATTTCCCCTATCTGAAAGTCTGATAAACGCCGGAAAAATGACTAAGTCAAAAAAAATTTTTTTTCAACTTTTTTCAATTTTACCCCCGTCGGATATATATTCTACCCACACACATTTGAAACTCTCCTGGGGTACCCTCACACATATTATTCCCTCATTTAGTGGATATTTTCACAAAAAAGTGAAATTTTCAAAAATCCAGTAAATTGGCAGAAAACGACTAAATATCAAGGACTCATTGGGCGAATCGCTCTGGAGCTGAAATCGGAACGCTCACTGACATTTCTCGCATCTGAAAGTCTGATAAACGCCGGAAAAATGACTAAGTCCAAAAAAAATTTTTTTTCAACTTTTTTCAATTTTACCCCCGTCGGATATATATTCTTCCCACACACATTTGGTACTCTCCTGGGTTACCCTCACACATATTATTCCCTCATTTAGTGGATATTTTCAGAAAAAAGTGAAATTTTCAAAAATCCAGAAAATTGGCTGAAAATGACTAAATACCAAGGACTCATTGGGCGTGTCGCTCTGGAACTGAAATCGGAACGCTCACTGACATTTCCCCTATCTGAAAGTCTGATCAACGCCAGAAAAATGACTAAGTCCAAAAAAAAATTTTTTTCAACTTTTTTCAATTTTACCCCCGTCGGATATATATTCTACCCACACACATTTGGAACTCTTCTGGGGTACCCTCACACTTATTATTCCCTCATTTAGTGGATATTTTCACAAAAAAGTGAAATTTTCAAAAATCTAGAAAATTGGCTGAAAACAACTAAATATCAAGGACTCATTGGGCGAATCGCTCTGGAACTGAAATCGGAACGCTCACTGACATTTCCCCTATCTGAAAGTCTGATAAACGCCAGAAAAATGACTAAGTCCAAAAAAAAATTTTTTTCAACTTTTTTCAATTTTACCCCCGTGGGTTATATATTCTACCCACACACATTTGGAACTCTCCTGGGTTACCCTCACACATATTATTCCCTCATTTAGTGGATATTTTCACAAAAAAGTGAAATTTTCAAAAATCCAGAAAATTGGCTGAAAATGACTAAATATCAAGGACTCATTGGGCGAATCGCTCTGGAGCTGAAATCGGAACGCTCACTGATATTTCTCGTATCTGAAAGTCTGATAAACACCGGAAAAATGACTAAGTCCAAAAAAAAATTTTTTCAGCTTTTTTCAATTTTACCCCCGTGGGATATATATTCTACCCAAACACATTTGGAACTCTCCTGGGGTACCCTCACACATATTATTCCCTCATTTAGTGAATATTTTCACAAAAAAGTGAAATTTTCAAAAATCCAGAAAATTGGCTGAAAACGACTAAATATCAAAGACTCATTGGGCGAATCGCTCTGGAACTGAAATCGGAATGCTCACTGACATTTCCCCTATCTGAAAGTCTGATAAACGCCGGAAAAATGACTAAGTCAAAAAAAAATTTTTTTCAACTTTTTTCAATTTTACCCCCGTCGGATATATATTCTACCCACACACATTTGAAACTCTCCTGGGGTACCCTCACACATATTATTCCCTCATTTAGTGGATATTTTCACAAAAAAGTGAAATTTTCAAAAATCCAGTAAATTGGCAGAAAACGACTAAATATCAAGGACTCATTGGGCGAATCGCTCTGGAGCTGAAATCGGAACGCTCACTGACATTTCTCGCATCTGAAAGTCTGATAAACGCCGGAAAAATGACTAAGTCCAAAAAAAATTTTTTTTCAACTTTTTTCAATTTTACCCCCGTCGGATATATATTCTTCCCACACACATTTGGTACTCTCCTGGGTTACCCTCACACATATTATTCCCTCATTTAGTGGATATTTTCAGAAAAAAGTGAAATTTTCAAAAATCCAGAAAATTGGCTGAAAATGACTAAATACCAAGGACTCATTGGGCGTGTCGCTCTGGAACTGAAATCGGAACGCTCACTGACATTTCCCCTATCTGAAAGTCTGATCAACGCCAGAAAAATGACTAAGTCCAAAAAAAAATTTTTTTCAACTTTTTTCAATTTTACCCCCGTCGGATATATATTCTACCCACACACATTTGGAACTCTTCTGGGGTACCCTCACACTTATTATTCCCTCATTTAGTGGATATTTTCACAAAAAAGTGAAATTTTCAAAAATCTAGAAAATTGGCTGAAAACAACTAAATATCAAGGACTCATTGGGCGAATCGCTCTGGAACTGAAATCGGAACGCTCACTGACATTTCCCCTATCTGAAAGTCTGATAAACGCCAGAAAAATGACTAAGTCCAAAAAAAAATTTTTTTCAACTTTTTTCAATTTTACCCCCGTGGGTTATATATTCTACCCACACACATTTGGAACTCTCCTGGGTTACCCTCACACATATTATTCCCTCATTTAGTGGATATTTTCACAAAAAAGTGAAATTTTCAAAAATCCAGAAAATTGGCTGAAAACGACTAAATATCAAGGACTCATTGGGCGAATCGCTCTGGAACTGAAATCGGAATGCTCACTGACATTTCCCCTATCTGAAAGTCTGATAAACGCCGGAAAAATGACTAAGTCAAAAAAAAAATTTTTTCAACTTTTTTCAATTTTACCCCCGTGGGATATATATTCTACTCAAACACATTTGGAACTCTCCTGGGTACCCTCACACATATTATTCCCTCATTTAGTGGATATTTTCACAAAAAAGTGAAATTTTCAAAAATCCAGAAAATTGGCTGAAAACGACTAAATGTCAAGGACTCATTGGGCGTATTGCTCTGGAACTGAAATCGGAACGCTCACTGACATTTCCCCTATCTGAAAGTCTGATCAACGCCAGAAAAATGACTAAGTCCAAAAAAAAATTTTTTTCAACTTTTTTCAATTTTTCCCCCGTGGGATACATATTCTTCCCACACACATTTGGTACTCTCCTGCGGTACCCTCACACATATTATTCCCTCATTTAGTGTATATTTTCACAAAAAAGTGAAATTTTCAAAAATCCAGAAAATTGGCTGAAAACGAATAAATATCAAGGACTCATTGGGCGAATCGCTCTGGAGCTGAAATCGGAACGCTCACTGACATTTTTCGTATCTGAAAGTCTGATAAACGCCGGAAAAATGACTAAGTCCAAAAAAATTTTTTTTCAACTTTTTTCAATTTTACTCCCGTCGGATATATATTCTACCCACACACATTTGGAACTCTCCTGGGGTACCCTCACACATATTATTCCCTCATTTAGTGGATATTTTCACAAAAAAGTGAAATTTTCAAAAATCCAGTAAATTGGCTGAAAACGACTAAATATCAAGGACTCATTGGGCGAATCGCTCTGAAGCTGAAATCGGAACGCTCACTGACATTTCCCCTATCTGAAAGTCTGATAAACGCCGGAAAAATGAGTAAGTCCAAAAAAATTTTTTTTTCAACTTTTTTCAATTTTACCCCCGTCGGATATATATTCTACCCACACACATTTGGAACTCTTCTGGGGTACCCTCACACTTATTATTCCCTCATTTAGTGGATATTTTCACAAAAAAGTGAAATTTTCAAAAATCCAGAAAATTGGCTGAAAATGACTAAATATCAAGGACTCATTGGGCGAATGACTCTGGAGCTGAAATCGGAAAGCTCACTGACATTTCTCGTATCTGAAAGTCTGATAAACACCGGAAAAATGACTAAGTCCAAAAAAAAATTTTTTCAGCTTTTTTCAATTTTACCCCCGTGGGATATATATTCTACCCAAACACATTTGGAACTCTCCTGGGGTACCCTCACACATATTATTCCCTCATTTAGTGGATATTTTCACAAAAAAGTGAAATTTTCAAAAATCCAGAAAATTGGCTGAAAACGACTACATATCAAGGACTCATTGGGCGTATCGCTCTGGAACTGAAATCGGAATGCTCACTGACATTTTCCCTATCTGAAAGTCTGATAAACGCCGGAAAAATGACTAAGTCAAAAAAAAATTTTTTTCAACTTTTTTCAATTTTACCCCCGTCGGATATATATTCTACCCACACACATTTGAAACTCTCCTGGGGTACCCTCACACATATTATTCAATCATTTAGTGGATATTTTCACAAAAAAGTGAAATTTTCAAAAATCCAGTAAATTGGCTGAAAACGACTAAATATCCAGGACTCATTGGGCGAATCGCTCTGGAGCTGAAATCGGAACGCTCACTGACATTTCTCGTATCTGAAAGTCTGATAAACACCGGAAAAATGACTAAGTCGAAAAAAAAATTTTTTCAGCTTTTTTCAATTTTACCCCCGTGGGATATATATTCTACCCAAACACATTTGGAACTCTCCTGGGGTACCCTCACACATATTATTCCCTCATTTAGTGGATATTTTCACAAAAAAGTGAAATTTTCAAAAATCCAGTAAATTGGCAGAAAACGACTAAATATCAAGGACTCATTGGGCGAATCGCTCTGGAGCTGAAATCGGAACGCTCACTGACATTTCTCGCATCTGAAAGTCTGATAAACGCCGGAAAAATGACTAAGTCCAAAAAAAATTTTTTTTCAACTTTTTTCAATTTTACCCCCGTCGGATATATATTCTTCCCACACACATTTGGTACTCTCCTGGGTTACCCTCACACATATTATTCCCTCATTTAGTGGATATTTTCAGAAAAAAGTGAAATTTTCAAAAATCCAGAAAATTGGCTGAAAACAACTAAATATCAAGGACTCATTGGGCGAATCGCTCTGGAACTGAAATCGGAACGCTCACTGACATTTCCCCTATCTGAAAGTCTGATAAACGCCAGAAAAATGACTAAGTCCAAAAAAAAATTTTTTTCAACTTTTTTCAATTTTACCCCCGTGGGTTATATATTCTACCCACACACATTTGGAACTCTCCTGGGTTACCCTCACACATATTATTCCCTCATTTAGTGGATATTTTCACAAAAAAGTGAAATTTTCAAAAATCCAGAAAATTGGCTGAAAATGACTAAATATCAAGGACTCATTGGGCGAATCGCTCTGGAGCTGAAATCGGAACGCTCACTGATATTTCTCGTATCTGAAAGTCTGATAAACACCGGAAAAATGACTAAGTCCAAAAAAAAATTTTTTCAGCTTTTTTCAATTTTACCCCCGTGGGATATATATTCTACCCAAACACATTTGGAACTCTCCTGGGGTACCCTCACACATATTATTCCCTCATTTAGTGAATATTTTCACAAAAAAGTGAAATTTTCAAAAATCCAGAAAATTGGCTGAAAACGACTAAATATCAAAGACTCATTGGGCGAATCGCTCTGGAACTGAAATCGGAATGCTCACTGACATTTCCCCTATCTGAAAGTCTGATAAACGCCGGAAAAATGACTAAGTCAAAAAAAAATTTTTTTCAACTTTTTTCAATTTTACCCCCGTCGGATATATATTCTACCCACACACATTTGAAACTCTCCTGGGGTACCCTCACACATATTATTCCCTCATTTAGTGGATATTTTCACAAAAAAGTGAAATTTTCAAAAATCCAGTAAATTGGCAGAAAACGACTAAATATCAAGGACTCATTGGGCGAATCGCTCTGGAGCTGAAATCGGAACGCTCACTGACATTTCTCGCATCTGAAAGTCTGATAAACGCCGGAAAAATGACTAAGTCCAAAAAAAATTTTTTTTCAACTTTTTTCAATTTTACCCCCGTCGGATATATATTCTTCCCACACACATTTGGTACTCTCCTGGGTTACCCTCACACATATTATTCCCTCATTTAGTGGATATTTTCAGAAAAAAGTGAAATTTTCAAAAATCCAGAAAATTGGCTGAAAATGACTAAATACCAAGGACTCATTGGGCGTGTCGCTCTGGAACTGAAATCGGAACGCTCACTGACATTTCCCCTATCTGAAAGTCTGATCAACGCCAGAAAAATGACTAAGTCCAAAAAAAAATTTTTTTCAACTTTTTTCAATTTTACCCCCGTCGGATATATATTCTACCCACACACATTTGGAACTCTTCTGGGGTACCCTCACACTTATTATTCCCTCATTTAGTGGATATTTTCACAAAAAAGTGAAATTTTCAAAAATCCAGAAAATTGGCTGAAAACGACTACATATCAAGGACTCATTGGGCGTATCGCTCTGGAACTGAAATCGGAATGCTCACTGACATTTTCCCTATCTGAAAGTCTGATAAACGCCGGAAAAATGACTAAGTCAAAAAAAAATTTTTTTCAACTTTTTTCAATTTTACCCCCGTCGGATATATATTCTACCCACACACATTTGAAACTCTCCTGGGGTACCCTCACACATATTATTCAATCATTTAGTGGATATTTTCACAAAAAAGTGAAATTTTCAAAAATCCAGTAAATTGGCTGAAAACGACTAAATATCCAGGACTCATTGGGCGAATCGCTCTGGAGCTGAAATCGGAACGCTCACTGACATTTCTCGTATCTGAAAGTCTGATAAACACCGGAAAAATGACTAAGTCGAAAAAAAAATTTTTTCAGCTTTTTTCAATTTTACCCCCGTGGGATATATATTCTACCCAAACACATTTGGAACTCTCCTGGGGTACCCTCACACATATTATTCCCTCATTTAGTGGATATTTTCACAAAAAAGTGAAATTTTCAAAAATCCAGTAAATTGGCAGAAAACGACTAAATATCAAGGACTCATTGGGCGAATCGCTCTGGAGCTGAAATCGGAACGCTCACTGACATTTCTCGCATCTGAAAGTCTGATAAACGCCGGAAAAATGACTAAGTCCAAAAAAAATTTTTTTTCAACTTTTTTCAATTTTACCCCCGTCGGATATATATTCTTCCCACACACATTTGGTACTCTCCTGGGTTACCCTCACACATATTATTCCCTCATTTAGTGGATATTTTCAGAAAAAAGTGAAATTTTCAAAAATCCAGAAAATTGGCTGAAAACAACTAAATATCAAGGACTCATTGGGCGAATCGCTCTGGAACTGAAATCGGAACGCTCACTGACATTTCCCCTATCTGAAAGTCTGATAAACGCCAGAAAAATGACTAAGTCCAAAAAAAAATTTTTTTCAACTTTTTTCAATTTTACCCCCGTGGGTTATATATTCTACCCACACACATTTGGAACTCTCCTGGGTTACCCTCACACATATTATTCCCTCATTTAGTGGATATTTTCACAAAAAAGTGAAATTTTCAAAAATCCAGAAAATTGGCTGAAAATGACTAAATATCAAGGACTCATTGGGCGAATCGCTCTGGAGCTGAAATCGGAACGCTCACTGATATTTCTCGTATCTGAAAGTCTGATAAACACCGGAAAAATGACTAAGTCCAAAAAAAAATTTTTTCAGCTTTTTTCAATTTTACCCCCGTGGGATATATATTCTACCCAAACACATTTGGAACTCTCCTGGGGTACCCTCACACATATTATTCCCTCATTTAGTGAATATTTTCACAAAAAAGTGAAATTTTCAAAAATCCAGAAAATTGGCTGAAAACGACTAAATATCAAAGACTCATTGGGCGAATCGCTCTGGAACTGAAATCGGAATGCTCACTGACATTTCCCCTATCTGAAAGTCTGATAAACGCCGGAAAAATGACTAAGTCAAAAAAAAATTTTTTTCAACTTTTTTCAATTTTACCCCCGTCGGATATATATTCTACCCACACACATTTGAAACTCTCCTGGGGTACCCTCACACATATTATTCCCTCATTTAGTGGATATTTTCACAAAAAAGTGAAATTTTCAAAAATCCAGTAAATTGGCAGAAAACGACTAAATATCAAGGACTCATTGGGCGAATCGCTCTGGAGCTGAAATCGGAACGCTCACTGACATTTCTCGCATCTGAAAGTCTGATAAACGCCGGAAAAATGACTAAGTCCAAAAAAAATTTTTTTTCAACTTTTTTCAATTTTACCCCCGTCGGATATATATTCTTCCCACACACATTTGGTACTCTCCTGGGTTACCCTCACACATATTATTCCCTCATTTAGTGGATATTTTCAGAAAAAAGTGAAATTTTCAAAAATCCAGAAAATTGGCTGAAAATGACTAAATACCAAGGACTCATTGGGCGTGTCGCTCTGGAACTGAAATCGGAACGCTCACTGACATTTCCCCTATCTGAAAGTCTGATCAACGCCAGAAAAATGACTAAGTCCAAAAAAAAATTTTTTTCAACTTTTTTCAATTTTACCCCCGTCGGATATATATTCTACCCACACACATTTGGAACTCTTCTGGGGTACCCTCACACTTATTATTCCCTCATTTAGTGGATATTTTCACAAAAAAGTGAAATTTTCAAAAATCTAGAAAATTGGCTGAAAACAACTAAATATCAAGGACTCATTGGGCGAATCGCTCTGGAACTGAAATCGGAACGCTCACTGACATTTCCCCTATCTGAAAGTCTGATAAACGCCAGAAAAATGACTAAGTCCAAAAAAAAATTTTTTTCAACTTTTTTCAATTTTACCCCCGTGGGTTATATATTCTACCCACACACATTTGGAACTCTCCTGGGTTACCCTCACACATATTATTCCCTCATTTAGTGGATATTTTCACAAAAAAGTGAAATTTTCAAAAATCCAGAAAATTGGCTGAAAACGACTAAATATCAAGGACTCATTGGGCGAATCGCTCTGGAACTGAAATCGGAATGCTCACTGACATTTCCCCTATCTGAAAGTCTGATAAACGCCGGAAAAATGACTAAGTCAAAAAAAAAATTTTTTCAACTTTTTTCAATTTTACCCCCGTGGGATATATATTCTACTCAAACACATTTGGAACTCTCCTGGGTACCCTCACACATATTATTCCCTCATTTAGTGGATATTTTCACAAAAAAGTGAAATTTTCAAAAATCCAGAAAATTGGCTGAAAACGACTAAATGTCAAGGACTCATTGGGCGTATTGCTCTGGAACTGAAATCGGAACGCTCACTGACATTTCCCCTATCTGAAAGTCTGATCAACGCCAGAAAAATGACTAAGTCCAAAAAAAATTTTTTTTCAACTTTTTTCAATTTTACCCCCGTTGGATATATATTCTACCCACACACATTTGGAACTCTTCTGGGGTACCCTCACCCTTATTATTCCCTCATTTAGTGGATATTTTCACAAAAAAGTGAAATTTTCAAAAATCCAGAAAATTGGCTGAAAACGACTAAATATCAAGGACTCATTGGGCGAATGACTCTGGAGCTGAAATCGGAATGCTCACTGACATTTCTCGTATTTGAAAGTCTGATAAACGCCGGAAAAATGACTAAGTCCAAAAAAAAATTTTTTTCAACTTTTTTCAATTTTTCCCCCGTGGGATACATATTCTTCCCACACACATTTGGTACTCTCCTGCGGTACCCTCACACATATTATTCCCTCATTTAGTGTATATTTTCACAAAAAAGTGAAATTTTCAAAAATCCAGAAAATTGGCTGAAAACGAATAAATATCAAGGACTCATTGGGCGAATCGCTCTGGAGCTGAAATCGGAACGCTCACTGACATTTTTCGTATCTGAAAGTCTGATAAACGCCGGAAAAATGACTAAGTCCAAAAAAATTTTTTTTCAACTTTTTTCAATTTTACTCCCGTCGGATATATATTCTACCCACACACATTTGGAACTCTCCTGGGGTACCCTCACACATATTATTCCCTCATTTAGTGGATATTTTCACAAAAAAGTGAAATTTTCAAAAATCCAGTAAATTGGCTGAAAACGACTAAATATCAAGGAGTCATTGGGCGAATCGCTCTGAAGCTGAAATCGGAACGCTCACTGACATTTCCCCTATCTGAAAGTCTGATAAACGCCGGAAAAATGAGTAAGTCCAAAAAAATTTTTTTTTCAACTTTTTTCAATTTTACCCCCGTCGGATATATATTCTACCCACACACATTTGGAACTCTTCTGGGGTACCCTCACACTTATTATTCCCTCATTTAGTGGATATTTTCACAAAAAAGTGAAATTTTCAAAAATCCAGAAAATTGGCTGAAAATGACTAAATATCAAGGACTCATTGGGCGAATCGCTCTGGAACTGAAATCGGAACGCTCACTGACATTTCCCCTATCTGAAAGTCTGATCAACGCCAGAAAAACGACTAAGTCCAAAAAAAATTTTTTTTAAACTTTTTTCAATTTTACCCCCATGGGATATATATTCTTCCCACACACATTTAGAACTCTCCTGGGGTACCCTCACACATATTATTCCCTCATTTAGTGGATATTTTCACAAAAAAGTGAAATTTTCAAAAATCCAGAAAATTAGCTGAAAACGACTAAATATCAAGGACTCATTGGGCGAATCGCTCTGGAGCTGAATTCGGAACGCTCACTGACATTTCTCGTATCTGAAAGTCTGATAAACGCCAGAAAAATGACTAAGTCCAAAAAAAAATTTTTTCAGCTTTTTTCAATTTTACCCCGTGGGATATATATTCTACCCAAACACATTTGGAACTCTCCTGGGGTACCCTCACACATATTATTCCCTCATTTAGTGGATATTTTCACAAAAAAGTGAAATTTTCAAAAATCCAGAAAATTGGCTGAAAACGACTAAATATCAAAGACTCATTGGGCGAATCGCTTGGGAACTGAAATCGGAACGCTCACTGACATTTCCCCTATCTGAAAGTCTGATCAACGCCAGAAAAATAACTAAGTCCAAAAAAATTTTTTTTTCAACTTTTTTCAATTTTACCCCCGTCGGATATATATTCTTCCCACACACATTTGGTACTCTCCTGCGGTACCCTCACACATATTATTCCCTCATTTAGTGGATATTTTCACAAAAAAGTTAAATTTTCAAAAATCCAGAAAATTGGCTGAAAACAACTAAATATCAAGGACTCATTGGGCGAATCGCTCTGGAACTGAAATCGGAACGCTCACTGACATTTCCCCTATCTGAAAGTCTGATCAACGCCAGAAAAATGACTAAGTCCAAAAAAAAATTTTTTTCAACTTTTTTCAATTTTACCCCCGTGGGATATATATTCTACCCACACACATTTGGAACTCTCCTGGGTTACCCTCACACATATTATTCCCTCATTTAGTGGATATTTTCACAAAAAAGTGAAATTTTCAAAAATCCAGAAAATTGGATGAAAATGACTAAATATCAAGGACTCATTGGGCGAATCGCTCTGGAGCTGAAATCGGAAAGCTCACTGACATTTCTCGTATCTGAAAGTCTGATAAACACCGGAAAAATGACTAAGTCCAAAAAAAAATTTTTTCAGCTTTTTTCAATTTTACCCCCGTGGGATATATATTCTACCCAAACACATTTGGAACTCTCCTGGGGTACCCTCACACATATTATTCCCTCATTTAGTGGATATTTTCACAAAAAAGTGAAATTTTCAAAAATCCAGAAAATTGGCTGAAAACGACTACATATCAAGGACTCATTGGGCGTATCGCTCTGGAACTGAAATCGGAATGCTCACTGACATTTTCCCTATCTGAAAGTCTGATAAACGCCGGAAAAATGACTAAGTAAAAAAAAAATTTTTTTCAACTTTTTTCAATTTTACCCCCGTCGGATATATATTCTACCCACACACATTTGAAACTCTCCTGGGGTACCCTCACACATATTATTCAATCATTTAGTGGATATTTTCACAAAAAAGTGAAATTTTCAAAAATCCAGTAAATTGGCTGAAAACGACTAAATATCAAGGACTCATTGGGCGAATCGCTCTGGAGCTGAAATCGGAACGCTCACTGACATTTCTCGCATCTGAAAGTCTGATCAACGCCAGAAAAATGACTAAGTCCAAAAAAAAATTTTTTTCAACTTTTTTCAATTTTACCCCCGTCGGATATATATTCTACCCACACACATTTGGAACTCTTCTGGGGTACCCTCACACTTATTATTCCCTCATTTAGTGGATATTTTCACAAAAAAGTGAAATTTTCAAAAATCTAGAAAATTGGCTGAAAACAACTAAATATCAAGGACTCATTGGGCGAATCGCTCTGGAACTGAAATCGGAACGCTCACTGACATTTCCCCTATCTGAAAGTCTGATAAACGCCAGAAAAATGACTAAGTCCAAAAAAAAATTTTTTTCAACTTTTTTCAATTTTACCCCCGTGGGTTATATATTCTACCCACACACATTTGGAACTCTCCTGGGTTACCCTCACACATATTATTCCCTCATTTAGTGGATATTTTCACAAAAAAGTGAAATTTTCAAAAATCCAGAAAATTGGCTGAAAATGACTAAATATCAAGGACTCATTGGGCGAATCGCTCTGGAGCTGAAATCGGAACGCTCACTGATATTTCTCGTATCTGAAAGTCTGATAAACACCGGAAAAATGACTAAGTCCAAAAAAAAATTTTTTCAGCTTTTTTCAATTTTACCCCCGTGGGATATATATTCTACCCAAACACATTTGGAACTCTCCTGGGGTACCCTCACACATATTATTCCCTCATTTAGTGAATATTTTCACAAAAAAGTGAAATTTTCAAAAATCCAGAAAATTGGCTGAAAACGACTAAATATCAAGGACTCATTGGGCGAATCGCTCTGGAACTGAAATCGGAACGCTCACTGACATTTCCCCTATCTGAAAGTCTGATAAACGCCGGAAAAATGACTAAGTCCAAAAAAAAATTTTTTTCAACTTTTTTCAATTTTACCCCCGTGGGATATATATTCTTCCAATACACATTTAGAACTCTCCTGGGGTACCCTCAAACATATTATTCCCTCATTTAGTGAATATTTTCACAAAATTGAAATTTTCAAAAATCCAGAAAATTGGCTGAAAACAACTAAATATCAAGGACTCATTGTGCGAATCGCTCTGGAGCTGAAATCGGAATGCTCACTGACATTTCTCGTATCTGAGAGTCTGATAAACACCGGAAAAATGACTAAGTCGAAAAAAAAATTTTTTCAGCTTTTTTCAATTTTACCCCCGTGGGATATATATTCTACCCAAACACATTTGGAACTCTCCTGGGGTACCCTCACACATATTATTCCCTCATTTAGTGGATATTTTCACAAAAAAGTGAAATTTTCAAAAATCCAGAAAATTGGCTGAAAACGACTAAATATCAAGGACTCATTGGGCGTATCGCTCTGGAACTGAAATCGGAACGCTCACTGACATTTCCCCTATCTGAAAGTCTGATAAACGCCGGAAAAATGACTAAGTCAAAAAAAAATTTTTTTCAACTTTTTTCAATTTTACCCCCGTCGGATATATATTCTACCCACACACATTTGAAACTCTCCTAGGGTACCCTCACACATATTATTCCCTCATTTAGTGGATATTTTCACAAAAAAGTGAAATTTTCAAAAATCCAGTAAATTGGCAGAAAACGACTAAATATCAAGGACTCATTGGGCGAATCGCTCTGGAGCTGAAATCGGAACGCTCACTGACATTTCTCGCATCTGAAAGTCTGATAAACGCCGGAAAAATGACTAAGTCCAAAAAAAATATTTTTTCAACTTTTTTCAATTTTACCCCCGTCGGATATATATTCTTCCCACACACATTTGGTACTCTCCTGGTTTACCCTCACACATATTATTCCCTCATTTAGTGGATATTTTCACAAAAAAGTGAAATTTTCAAAAATCCAGAAAATTGGCTGAAAATGACTAAATACCAAGGACTCATTGGGCGTGTCGCTCTGGAACTGAAATCGGAACGCTCACTGACATTTCCCCTATCTGAAAGTCTGATCAACGCCAGAAAAATGACTAAGTCCAAAAAAAATTTTTTTTCAACTTTTTTCAATTTTACCCCCGTCGGATATATATTCTACCCACACACATTTGGAACTCTTCTGGGGTACCCTCACACTTATTATTCCCTCATTTAGTGGATATTTTCACAAAAAAGTGAAATTTTCAAAAATCTAGAAAATTGGCTGAAAACAACTAAATATCAAGGACTCATTGGGCGTATCGCTCTGGAACTGAAATCGGAACGCTCACTGACATTTCCCCTATCTGAAAGTCTGATCAACGCCAGAAAAATGACTAAGTCCAAAAAAAAATTTTTTTTCAACTTTTTTCAATTTTACCCCCATGGGATATATATTCTTCCCACACACATTTGGTACTCTCATGGGGTACCCTCACACATATTATTCCCTCATTTAGTGAATATTTTCACAAAATTGAAATTTTCAAAAATCCAGAAAATTGGCTGAAAACAACTAAATATCAAGGACTCATTGTGCGAATCGCTCTGGAGCTGAAATCGGAATGCTCACTGACATTTCTCGTATCTGAGAGTCTGATAAACACCGGAAAAATGACTAAGTCCAAAAAAAAATTTTTTCAGCTTTTTTCAATTTTACCCCCATGGGATATATATTCTACCCACACACATTTGAAACTCTCCTGGGGTACCCTCACACATATTATTCAATCATTTAGTGGATATTTTCACAAAAAAGTGAAATTTTCAAAAATCCAGTAAATTGGCTGAAAACGACTAAATATCAAGGACTCATTGGGCGAATCGCTCTGGAGCTCAAATCGGAACGCTCACTGACATTTCTCGCATCTGAAAGTCTGATAAACGCCGGAAAAATGACTAAGTCCAAAAAAAATTTTTTTTCAACTTTTTTCAATTTTACCCCCGTCGGATATATAATCTTCCCACACACATTTGGTACTCTCCTGGGTTACCCTCACACATATTATTCCCTCATTTAGTGGATATTTTCACAAAAAAGTGAAATTTTCAAAAATCCAGAAAATTGGCTGAAAATGACTAAATATCAAGGACTCATTGGGCGAATCGCTCTGGAGCTGAAATCGGAACGCTCACTGATATTTCTCGTATCTGAAAGTCTGATAAACACCGGAAAAATGACTAAGTCCAAAAAAAAATTTTTTCAGCTTTTTTCAATTTTACCCCCGTGGGATATATATTCTACCCAAACACATTTGGAACTCTCCTGGGGTACCCTCACACATATTATTCCCTCATTTAGTGAATATTTTCACAAAAAAGTGAAATTTTCAAAAATCCAGAAAATTGGCTGAAAACGACTAAATATCAAGGACTCATTGGGCGAATCGCTCTGGAACTGAAATAGGAACGCTCACTGACATTTCCCCTATCTGAAAGTCTGATAAACGCCGGAAAAATGACTAAGTCCAAAAAAAAATTTTTTTCAACTTTTTTCAATTTTACCCCCGTGGGATATATATTCTTCCAATACACATTTAGAACTCTCCTGGGGTACCCTCAAACATATTATTCCCTCATTTAGTGAATATTTTCACAAAATTGAAATTTTCAAAAATCCAGAAAATTGGCTGAAAACAACTAAATATCAAGGACTCATTGTGCGAATCGCTCTGGAGCTGAAATCGGAATGCTCACTGACATTTCTCGTATCTGAGAGTCTGATAAACACCGGAAAAATGACTAAGTCGAAAAAAAAATTTTTTCAGTTTTTCTCAATTTTACCCCCGTGGGATATATATTCTACCCAAACACATTTGGAACTCTCCTGGGGTACCCTCACACATATTATTCCCTCATTTAGTGGATATTTTCACAAAAAAGTGAAATTTTCAAAAATCCAGAAAATTGGCTGAAAACGACTAAATATCAAGGACTCATTGGGCGTATCGCTCTGGAACTGAAATCGGAACGCTCACTGACATTTCCCCTATCTGAAAGTCTGATAAACGCCGGAAAAATGACTAAGTCAAAAAAAAATTTTTTTCAACTTTTTTCAATTTTACCCCCGTCGGATATATATTCTACCCACACACATTTGAAACTCTCCTAGGGTACCCTCACACATATTATTCCCTCATTTAGTGGATATTTTCACAAAAAAGTGAAATTTTCAAAAATCCAGTAAATTGGCAGAAAACGACTAAATATCAAGGACTCATTGGGCGAATCGCTCTGGAGCTGAAATCGGAACGCTCACTGACATTTCTCGCATCTGAAAGTCTGATAAACGCCGGAAAAATGACTAAGTCCAAAAAAAATTTTTTTTCAACTTTTTTCAATTTTACCCCCGTCGGATATATATTCTTCCCACACACATTTGGTACTCTCCTGGTTTACCCTCACACATATTATTCCCTCATTTAGTGGATATTTTCACAAAAAAGTGAAATTTTCAAAAATCCAGAAAATTGGCTGAAAATGACTAAATACCAAGGACTCATTGGGCGTGTCGCTCTGGAACTGAAATCGGAACGCTCACTGACATTTCCCCTATCTGAAAGTCTGATCAACGCCAGAAAAATGACTAAGTCCAAAAAAATTTTTTTTTCAACTTTTTTCAATTTTACCCCCGTCGGATATATATTCTACCCACACACATTTGGAACTCTTCTGGGGTACCCTCACACTTATTATTCCCTCATTTAGTGGATATTTTCACAAAAAAGTGAAATTTTCAAAAATCTAGAAAATTGGCTGAAAACAACTAAATATCAAGGACTCATTGGGCGTATCGCTCTGGAACTGAAATCGGAACGCTCACTGACATTTCCCCTATCTGAAAGTCTGATCAACGCCAGAAAAATGACTAAGTCCAAAAAAAATTTTTTTTCAACTTTTTTCAATTTTACCCCCATGGGATATATATTCTTCCCACACACATTTGGTACTCTCATGGGGTACCCTCACACATATTATTCCCTCATTTAGTGAATATTTTCACAAAATTGAAATTTTCAAAAATCCAGAAAATTGGCTGAAAACAACTAAATATCAAGGACTCATTGTGCGAATCGCTCTGGAGCTGAAATCGGAATGCTCACTGACATTTCTCGTATCTGAGAGTCTGATAAACACCGGAAAAATGACTAAGTCCAAAAAAAAATTTTTTCAGCTTTTTTCAATTTTACCCCCATGGGATATATATTCTACCCACACACATTTGAAACTCTCCTGGGGTACCCTCACACATATTATTCAATCATTTAGTGGATATTTTCACAAAAAAGTGAAATTTTCAAAAATCCAGTAAATTGGCTGAAAACGACTAAATATCAAGGACTCATTGGGCGAATCGCTCTGGAGCTCAAATCGGAACGCTCACTGACATTTCTCGCATCTGAAAGTCTGATAAACGCCGGAAAAATGACTAAGTCCAAAAAAAATTTTTTTTCAACTTTTTTCAATTTTACCCCCGTCGGATATATAATCTTCCCACACACATTTGGTACTCTCCTGCGGTACCCTCACACATATTATTCCCTCATTTAGTGGATATTTTCACAAAAAAGTGAAATTTTCAAAAATCCAGAAAATTGGCTGAAAACGACTAAATATCAAGGACTCATTGGGCGAATCGCTCTGGAACTGAAATCGGAACGCTCACTGACATTTCCCCTATCTGAAAGTCTGATCAACGCCAGAAAAATGACTAAGTCCAAAAAAAAATTTTTTTCAACTTTTTTCAATTTTACCCCCGTGGGATATATATTCTACCCACACACATTTGGAACTCTCCTGGGTTACCCTCACACATATTATTCCCTCATTTAGTGGATATTTTCACAAAAAAGTGAAATTTTCAAAAATCCAGAAAATTGGCTGAAAATGACTAAATATCAAGGACTCATTGGGCGTATCGCTCTGGAACTGAAATCGGAATGCTCACTGACATTTTCCCTATCTGAAAGTCTGATAAACGCCGGAAAAATGACTAAGTCCAAAAAAAATTTTTTTCAACTTTTTTCAATTTTACCCCCGTCGGATATATATTCTACCCACACACATTTGAAACTCTCCTGGGGTACCCTCACACATATTATTCAATCATTTAGTGGATATTTTCACAAAAAAGTGAAATTTTCAAAAATCCAGTAAATTGGCTGAAAACGACTAAATATCAAGGACTCATTGGGCGAATCGCTCTGGAGCTCAAATCGGAACGCTCACTGACATTTCTCGCATCTGAAAGTCTGATAAACGCCAGAAAAATGACTAAGTCCAAAAAAATTTTTTTTTCAACTTTTTTCAATTTTACCCCCGTCGGATATATATTCTTCCCACACACATTTGGTACTCTCCTGGGTTACCCTCACACATATTATTCCCTCATTTAGTGGATATTTTCACAAAAAAGTGAAATTTTCAAAAATCCAGAAAATTGGCTGAAAATGACTAAATACCAAGGACTCATTGGGCGTGTCGCTCTGGAACTGAAATCGGAACGCTCACTGACATTTCCCCTATCTGAAAGTCTGATCAATGCCAGAAAAATGACTAAGTCCAAAAAAAAATTTTTTTCAACTTTTTTCAATTTTACCCCCGTGGGATATATATTCTTCCCACACACATTTGGTACTCTCCTGCGGTACCCTCACACATATTATTCCCTCATTTAGTGGATATTTTCACAAAAAAGTGAAATTTTCAAAAATCTAGAAAATTTGCTGAAAACAACTAAATATCAAGGACTCATTGGGCGAATCGCTCTGGAACTGAAATCGGAACGCTCACTGACATTTCCCCTATCTGAAAGTCTGATAAACGCCGGAAAAATGTCTAAGTCCAAAAAAATTTTTTTTTCAACTTTTTTCAATTTTACCCCCGTGGGATATATATTCTTCCCATACACATTTAGAACTCTCCTGGGGTACCCTCAAACATATTATTCCCTCATTTAGTGAATATTTTCACAAAATTGAAATTTTCAAAAATCCAGAAAATTGGCTGAAAACGACTAAATATCAAGGTCTCATTGGGCGTATCGCTCTGGAACTGAAATCGGAACGCTCACTGACATTTCCCCTATCTGAAAGTCTGATCAACGCCAGAAAAATGACTAAGTCCAAAAAAAATTTTTTTTCAACTTTTTTCAATTTTACCCCCATGGGATATATATTCTTCCCACACACATTTGGTACTCTCATGGGGTACCCTCACACATATTATTCCCTTATTTAGTGAATATTTTCACAAAAAAGTGAAATTTTCAAAAATCCAGAAAATTGACTGAAAACGACTAAATATCAAGGACTCATTGGGCGAATCGATCTGGAACTGAAATCGGAACACTCACTGACATTTGCCCTATCTGAAAGTCTGATAAACGCCGGAAAAATGACTAAGTCCAAAAAAAAAATTTTTTCAACTTTTTTCAATTTTACCCCCGTGGGATATATATTCTTCCCACACACATTTAGAACTCTCCTGGGGTAACCTCACACATATTATTCCCTCATTTAGTGGATATTTTCACAAAAAAGTGACATTTTCAAAAATCCAGAAAATTGGCTGAAAACGACTAAATATCAAGGACTCATTGGGCGAATCGCTCTGGAACTGAAATCGGAACACTCACTGACATTTGCCCTATCTGAAAGTCTGATAAATGCCGGAAAAATGAATAAGTCACAAAAAAAAATTTTTTTCAACTTTTTTCAATTTTACCCCCGTGGGATATATATTCTACCCACACAAATTTGGAACTCTCCTTCGGTACCCTCACACATATTATTCCCTCATTTAGTGGATATTTTCACAAAAAAGTGAAATTTTCAAAAATCCAGAAAATTGGCTGAAAATGACTAAATATCAAGGACTCATTGGGCGAATTGCTCTGGAACTGAAATCAGAATGCTCACTGACATTTCCCCTATCTGAAAGTCTGATAAACGCCGGAAAAATGACTAAGTCCAAAAAAAAATTTTTTACAACTTTTTTCAATTTTACCCCCGTGGGATATATATTCTTCCCACACACATTTAGAACTCTCCTGGGGTAACCTCACACATATTATTCCCTCATTTAGTGGATATTTTCACAAAAAAGTGAAATTTTCAAAAATTCAGAAAATTGGCTGAAAACGACTAAATATCAAGGACTCATTGGGCGAATCGCTCTGGAACTGAAATCGGAACGCTCACTGACATTTGCCCTATCTGAAAGTCTGATAAACGCCGGAAAAATGAATAAGTCACAAAAAAAATTTTTTTCAACTTTTTTCAATTTTACCCCCGTGGGATATATATTCTACCCACACAAATTTGGAACTCTCCTTCGGTACCCTCACACATATTATTCCCTCATTTAGTGGATATTTTCACAAAAAAGTGAAATTTTCAAAAATCCAGAAAATTGGCTGAAAACGACTAAATATCAAGGAATCATTGGGCGAATCACTCTGGAGCTGAAATCGGAACGCTCACTGACATTTCTCGTATCTGAAAGTCTGATAAACGCCGGAAAAATGACTAAGTCCAAAAAAAAATTTTTTTCAACTTTTTTCAATTTTACCCCCGTGGGATATATATTCTTCCCACACACATTTGATACTCTCCTGCGGTACCCTCACACATATTATTCCCTCATTTAGTGGATATTTTCACAAAAAAGTGAAATTTTCAAAAATCCAGAAAATTGGCTGAAAACGACTAAATATCAAGGACTCATTGGGCGTATCGCTCTGGAACTGAAATCGGAACGCTCACTGACATTTCCCCTATCTGAAAGTCTGATCAACGCCAGAAAAATGACTAAGTCCAAAAAAAATTTTTTTTCAACTTTTTTCAATTTTACCCCCATGGGATAGATATTCTTCCCACACACATTTGGTACTCTCATGGGGTACCCTCACACATATTATTCCCTTATTTAGTGAATATTTTCACAAAAAAGTGAAATTTTCAAAAATCCAGAAAATTGGCTGAAAACGACTAAATATCAAGGACTCATTGGGCGAATCGATCTGGAACTGAAATCGGAACACTCACTGACATTTGCCCTATCTGAAAGTCTGATAAACGCCGGAAAAATGACTAAGTCCAAATAAAAAAATTTTTTCAACTTTTTTCAATTTTACCCCCGTGGGATATATATTCTTCCCACACACATTTAGAACTCTCCTGGGGTAACCTCACACATATTATTCCCTCATTTAGTGGATATTTTCACAAAAAAGTGACATTTTCAAAAATCCAGAAAATTGGCTGAAAACGACTAAATATCAAGGACTCATTGGGCGAATCGCTCTGGAACTGAAATCGGAACGCTCACTGACATTTGCCCTATCTGAAAGTCTGATAAATGCCGGAAAAATGAATAAGTCACAAAAAAAAATTTTTTCAACTTTTTTCAATTTTACCCCCGTGGGATATATATTCTACCCACACAAATTTGGAACTCTCCTTCGGTACCCTCACACATATTATTCCCTCATTTAGTGGATATTTTCACAAAAAAGTGAAATTTTCAAAAATCCAGAAAATTGGCTGAAAACGACTAAATATCAAGGACTCATTGGGCGAATTGCTCTGGAACTGAAATCAGAATGCTCACTGACATTTCCCCTATCTGAAAGTCTGATAAACGCCGGAAAAATGACTAAGTCCAAAAAAAAATTTTTTACAACTTTTTTCAATTTTACCCCCGTGGGATATATATTCTTCCCACACACATTTAGAACTCTCCTGGGGTAACCTCACACATATTATTCCCTCATTTAGTGGATATTTTCACAAAAAAGTGAAATTTTCAAAAATTCAGAAAATTGGCTGAAAACGACTAAATATCAAGGACTCATTGGGCGAATCGCTCTGGAACTGAAATCGGAACGCTCACTGACATTTGCCCTATCTGAAAGTCTGATAAACGCCGGAAAAATGAATAAGTCACAAAAAAAATTTTTTTCAACTTTTTTCAATTTTACCCCCGTGGGATATATATTCTACCCACACAAATTTGGAACTCTCCTTCGGTACCCTCACACATATTATTCCCTCATTTAGTGGATATTTTCACAAAAAAGTGAAATTTTCAAAAATCCAGAAAATTGGCTGAAAACGACTAAATATCAAGGAATCATTGGGCGAATCACTCTGGAGCTGAAATCGGAACGCTCACTGACATTTCTCGTATCTGAAAGTCTGATAAACGCCGGAAAAATGACTAAGTCCAAAAAAAAATTTTTTTCAACTTTTTTCAATTTTACCCCCGTGGGATATATATTCTTCCCACACACATTTGATACTCTCCTGCGGTACCCTCACACATATTATTCCCTCATTTAGTGGATATTTTCACAAAAAAGTGAAATTTTCAAAAATCCAGAAAATTGGCTGAAAACGACTAAATATCAAGGACTCATTGGGCGTATCGCTCTGGAACTGAAATCGGAACGCTCACTGACATTTCCCCTATCTGAAAGTCTGATCAACGCCAGAAAAATGACTAAGTCCAAAAAAAAATTTTTTTCAACTTTTTTCAATTTTACCCCCATGGGATATATATTCTTCCCACACACATTTGGTACTCTCATGGGGTACCCTCACACATATTATTCCCTCATTTAGAGGATATTTTCACAAAAAAGTGAAATTTTCAAAAATCCAGAAAATTGGCTGAAAACGACTAAATATCAAGGACTCATTGGGCGAATTGCTCTGGAACTGAAATCAGAATGCTCACTCACATTTCCCCTATCTGAAAGTCTGATAAACGCCGGAAAAATGAATAAGTCCCAAAAAAAATTTTTTTCAACTTTTTTCAATTTTACCCCCGTGGGATATATATTCTACCCACACACATTTGGAACTCTCCTGGGGTAACCTCACACATATTATTCCCTCATTTAGTGGATATTTTCACAAAAAAGTGAAATTTTCAAAAATGCAGAAAATTGGCTGAAAGCGACTAAATATCAAGGACTCATTGGGCGAATCGATTTGGAACTGAAATCGGAATGCTCACTGACATTTGCCCTATCTGAAAGTCTGATAAACGCCGGAAAAATGACTAAGTCCAAAAAAAAATTTTTTTCAACTTTTTTCAATTTTACCCCCATGGGATAGATATTCTTCCCACACACATTTGGTACTCTCATGGGGTACCCTCACACATATTATTCCCTTATTTAGTGAATATTTTCACAAAAAAGTGAAATTTTCAAAAATCCAGAAAATTGGCTGAAAACGACTAAATATCAAGGACTCATTGGGCGAATCGATCTGGAACTGAAATCGGAACACTCACTGACATTTGCCCTATCTGAAAGTCTGATAAACGCCGGAAAAATGACTAAGTCCAAAAAAAAAATTTTTTCAACTTTTTTCAATTTTACCCCCGTGGGATATATATTCTTCCCACACACATTTAGAACTCTCCTGGGGTAACCTCACACATATTATTCCCTCATTTAGTGGATATTTTCACAAAAAAGTGACATTTTCAAAAATCCAGAAAATTGGCTGAAAACGACTAAATATCAAGGACTCATTGGGCGAATCGCTCTGGAACTGAAATCGGAACGCTCACTGACATTTGCCCTATCTGAAAGTCTGATAAATGCCGGAAAAATGAATAAGTCACAAAAAAAAATTTTTTCAACTTTTTTCAATTTTACCCCCGTGGGATATATATTCTACCCACACAAATTTGGAACTCTCCTTCGGTACCCTCACACATATTATTCCCTCATTTAGTGGATATTTTCACAAAAAAGTGAAATTTTCAAAAATCCAGAAAATTGGCTGAAAACGACTAAATATCAAGGACTCATTGGGCGAATTGCTCTGGAACTGAAATCAGAATGCTCACTGACATTTCCCCTATCTGAAAGTCTGATAAACGCCGGAAAAATGACTAAGTCCAAAAAAAAATTTTTTACAACTTTTTTCAATTTTACCCCCGTGGGATATATATTCTTCCCACACACATTTAGAACTCTCCTGGGGTAACCTCACACATATTATTCCCTCATTTAGTGGATATTTTCACAAAAAAGTGAAATTTTCAAAAATTCAGAAAATTGGCTGAAAACGACTAAATATCAAGGACTCATTGGGCGAATCGCTCTGGAACTGAAATCGGAACGCTCACTGACATTTGCCCTATCTGAAAGTCTGATAAACGCCGGAAAAATGAATAAGTCACAAAAAAAATTTTTTTCAACTTTTTTCAATTTTACCCCCGTGGGATATATATTCTACCCACACAAATTTGGAACTCTCCTTCGGTACCCTCACACATATTATTCCCTCATTTAGTGGATATTTTCACAAAAAAGTGAAATTTTCAAAAATCCAGAAAATTGGCTGAAAACGACTAAATATCAAGGAATCATTGGGCGAATCACTCTGGAGCTGAAATCGGAACGCTCACTGACATTTCTCGTATCTGAAAGTCTGATAAACGCCGGAAAAATGACTAAGTCCAAAAAAAAATTTTTTTCAACTTTTTTCAATTTTACCCCCGTGGGATATATATTCTTCCCACACACATTTGATACTCTCCTGCGGTACCCTCACACATATTATTCCCTCATTTAGTGGATATTTTCACAAAAAAGTGAAATTTTCAAAAATCCAGAAAATTGGCTGAAAACGACTAAATATCAAGGACTCATTGGGCGTATCGCTCTGGAACTGAAATCGGAACGCTCACTGACATTTCCCCTATCTGAAAGTCTGATCAACGCCAGAAAAATGACTAAGTCCAAAAAAAAATTTTTTTCAACTTTTTTCAATTTTACCCCCATGGGATATATATTCTTCCCACACACATTTGGTACTCTCATGGGGTACCCTCACACATATTATTCCCTCATTTAGAGGATATTTTCACAAAAAAGTGAAATTTTCAAAAATCCAGAAAATTGGCTGAAAACGACTAAATATCAAGGACTCATTGGGCGAATTGCTCTGGAACTGAAATCAGAATGCTCACTCACATTTCCCCTATCTGAAAGTCTGATAAACGCCGGAAAAATGAATAAGTCCCAAAAAAAATTTTTTTCAACTTTTTTCAATTTTACCCCCGTGGGATATATATTCTACCCACACACATTTGGAACTCTCCTGGGGTAACCTCACACATATTATTCCCTCATTTAGTGGATATTTTCACAAAAAAGTGAAATTTTCAAAAATGCAGAAAATTGGCTGAAAGCGACTAAATATCAAGGACTCATTGGGCGAATCGATTTGGAACTGAAATCGGAATGCTCACTGACATTTGCCCTATCTGAAAGTCTGATAAACGCCGGAAAAATGACTAAGTCCAAAAAAAAATTTTTTTCAACTTTTTTCAATTTTACCCCCGTGGGATATATATTCTTCCCACACACATTTAGAACTCTCCTGGGGTAACCTCACACATATTATTCCCTCATTTAGTGGATATTTTCACAAAAAAGTGAAATTTTCAAAAATCCAGAAAATTGGCTGAAAACGACTAAATATCAAGGACTCATTGGGCGAATCGCTCTGGAACTGAAATCGGAACGCTCACTGACATTTGCCCTATCTGAAAGTCTGATAAACGCCGGAAAAATGAATAAGTCACAAAAAAAATTTTTTTCAACTTTTTTCAATTTTACCCCCGTGGGATATATATTCTACCCACACAAATTTGGAACTCTCCTTCGGTACCCTCACACATATTATTCCCTCATTTAGTGGATATTTTCACAAAAAAGTGAAATTTTCAAAAATCCAGAAAATTGGCTGAAAGCGACTAAATATCAAGGACTCATTGGGCGAATCAATCTGGAACTGAAATCGGAACGCTCACTGACATTTGCCCTATCTGAAAGTCTGATAAACGCCGGAAAAATGACGAAGTCCAAAAAAAAATTTTTTTCAACTTTTTTCAATTTTACCCCCGTGGGATATATATTCTTCCGACACACATTTAGAACTCTCCTGGGGTACCCTCACACATATTATTCCCTCATTTAGTGGATATTTTCACAAAGAAGTGAAATTTTCAAATATCCAGAAAATTGGCTGAAAACGACTAAATAACAAGGACTCATAGGGCGAATCGCTCTGGAACTGAAATCGGAACGCTCACTGACATTTGCCCTATCTGAAAGTCTGATAAACGCCGGAAAAATGAATAAGTCACAAAAAAAATTTTTTCAACTTTTTTCAATTTTACCCCCGTGGGATATATATTCTTCCCACACACATTTAGAACTCTCCTGGGGTAACCTCACACATATTATTCCCTCATTTAGTGGATATTTTCACAAAAAAGTGAAATTTTCAAAAATCCAGAAAATTGGCTGAAAACAACTAAATATCAAGGATTCATTGGGCGAATCGCTCTGGAACTGAAATCGGAACGCTCACTGACATTTGCCCTATCTGAAAGTCTGATAAACGCCGGAAAAATGAATAAGTCACAAAAAAAAATTTTTTCAACTTTTTTCAATTTTACACCCATGGGATATATATTCTACCCACACAAATTTGGAACTCTCCTGGGGTACCCTCATACATATTATTCCCTCATTTAGTGGATATTTTCACAAAAAAGTGAAATTTTCAAATATCCAGAAAATTGGCTGAAAACGACTAAATAACAAGGACTCATTGGGCGAATCGCTCTGGAACTGAAATCGGAATGCTCACTGACATTTCCCCTATCTGAAAGTCTGATAAACGCCGGAAAAATTAATAAGTCACAAAAAAAATTTTTTTCAACTTTTTTCAATTTTACCCCCGTGGGATATATATTCTACCCACACAAATTTGGAACTCTCCTTCGGTACCATCACACATATTATTCCCTCATTTAGTGGATATTTTCACAAAAAAGTGAAATTTTCAAAAATCCAGAAAATTGGCTGAAAACGACTAAATGTCAAGCACTCATTGGGTGAATCGATCTGGAACTGAAATCGGAATGCTCACTGACATTTGCCCTATCTGAAAGTCTGATAAACGCCGGAAAAATGACTAAGTCCAAAAAAAAAATTTTTCCAACTTTTTTCAATTTTACCCCCGTGGGATATATATTCTTCCCACACACATTTAGAACTTTCCTGGGGTAACCTCACACATATTATTCCCTCATTTAGTGGATATTTTCACAAAAAAGTGAAATTTTCAAAAATCCAGAAAATTGGCTGAAAACAACTAAATAACTAGGACTCATTGGGCGAATCGCTCTGGAACTGAAATCGGAACGCTCACTGACATTTCCCCTATCTGAAAGTCTGATAAACGCCAGAAAATGACTAAGTCCAAAAAAAAATTTTTTTAGACTTTTTTCAATTTTACCCCCGTGGGATATATATTCTACCCACACACATTTGGAACTCTCCTGGGGTACCCTCATACATATTATTCCCTCATTTAGTGGATATTTTCACAAAAAAGTGAAATTTTCAAAAATCCAGAAAATTGGCTGAAAACGACTAAATATCAAAGACTCATTGGGCGAATCGCTCTGGAACTGAAAAGGGAATGCTCACTGACATTTCCCCTATCTTAAAGTCTGTAAACGCCAGAAAAATTACTAAGTCCAAAAAAATATTTTTTTTGAACTTTTTTCAATTTTACCCCCGTGGGATATATATTCTACCCACACAAATTTGGAACTCTCCTTCGGTACCCTCACACATATTATTCCCTCATTTAGTGGATATTTTCACAAAAAAGTGAAATATTCAAAAATCCAGAAAATTGGCTGAAAACGACTAAATGTCAAGGTCTCATTGGTCGAATCGATCTGGAACTGAAATCGGAATGCTCACTGACATTTGCCCTATCTGAAAGTCTGATAAACGCCGGAAAAATGACTAAGTAAAAAAAAAAAATTTTTCCAACTTTTTTCAATTTTACCCCCGTGGGATATATATTCTTCCCACACACATTTGATACTCTCCTGCGGTACCCTCACACATATTATTCCCTCATTTAGTGGATATTTTCACAAAAAAGTGAAATTTTCAAAAATCCAGAAAATTGGCTGAAAACGACTAAATATCAAGGACTCATTGGGCGTATCGCTCTGGAACTGAAATCGGAACGCTCACTGACATTTCCCCTATCTGAAAGTCTGATCAACGCCAGAAAAATGACTAAGTCCAAAAAAAAATTTTTTTCAACTTTTTTCAATTTTACCCCCATGGGATATATATTCTTCCCACACACATTTGGTACTCTCATGGGGTACCCTCACACATATTATTCCCTCATTTAGTGGATATTTTCACAAAAAAGTGAAATTTTCAAAAATCCAGAAAATTGGCTGAAAACGACTAAATATCAAAGACTCATTGGGCGAATTGCTCTGGAGCTAAAATCGGAACGCTCACTGACATTTCTCGTATGTGAAAGTCTGATAAACGCCGGAAAAATGACTAAGTCCAAAAAAAAATTTTTTCAGCTTTTTTCAATTTTACCCCCGTGGGATATATATTCTACCCACACACATTTGGAACTCTCCTGGGGTACCCTCACACATATTATTCCCTCATTTAGTGGATATTTTCACAAAAAAGTGAAATTTTCAAAAATCCAGAAAATTGGCTGAAAACGACTAAATATCAAGGACTCATTGGGCGAATTGCTCTGGAACTGAAATCAGAATGCTCACTCACATTTCCCCTATCTGAAAGTCTGATAAACGCCGGAAAAATGAATAAGTCCCAAAAAAATTTTTTTTCAACTTTTTTCAATTTTACCCCCGTGGGATATATATTCTACCCACACACATTTGGAACTCTCCTGGGGTAACCTCACACATATTATTCCCTCATTTAGTGGATATTTTCACAAAAAAGTGAAATTTTCAAAAATCCAGAAAATTGGCTGAAAGCGACTAAATATCAAGGACTCATTGGGCGAATCGATTTGGAACTGAAATCGGAATGCTCACTGACATTTGCCCTATCTGAAAGTCTGATAAACGCCGGAAAAATGACTAAGTCCAAAAAAAAATTTTTTTCAACTTTTTTCAATTTTACCCCCGTGGGATATATATTCTTCCCACACACATTTAGAACTCTTCTGGGGTAACCTCACACATATTATTCCCTCATTTAGTGGATATTTTCACAAAAAAGTGAAATTTTCAAAAATCCAGAAAATTGGCTGAAAACGACTAAATATCAAGGACTCATTGGGCGAATCGATCTGGAACTGAAATCGGAACACTCACTGACATTTGCCCTATATGAAAGTCTGATAAACGCCGGAAAAATGACTAAGTCCAAAAAAAAAATTTTTTCAACTTTTTTCAATTTTACCCCCGTGGGATATATATTCTTCCCACACACATTTAGAACTCTCCTGGGGTAACCTCACACATATTATTCCCTCATTTAGTGGATATTTTCACAAAAAAGTGAAATTTTCAAAATTCCAGAAAATTGGCTGAAAACGACTAAATATCAAGGACTCATTGGGCGAATCGCTCTGGAACTGAAATCGGAACGCTCACTGACATTTGCCCTATCTGAAAGTCTGATAAACGCCGGAAAAATGAATAAGTCACAAAAAAAATTTTTTTCAACTTTTTTCAATTTTACCCCCGTGGGATATATATTCTTCCGACACACATTTAGAACTCTCCTGGGGTAACCTCACACATATTATTCCCTCATTTAGTGGATATTTTCACAAAAAAGTGAAATTTTCAAAAATCCAGAAAATTGGCTGAAAACGACTAAATATCAAGGACTCATTGGGCGAATCGCTCTGGAACTGAAATCGGAACGCTCACTGACATTTGCCCTATCTGAAAGTCTGATAAACGCCGGAAAAATGAATAAGTCACAAAAAAAAATTTTTTCAACTTTTTTCAATTTTACACCCGTGGGATATATATTCTACCCACACAAATTTGGAACTCTCCTGGGGTACCCTCATACATATTATTCCCTCATTTAGTGGATATTTTCACAAAAAAGTGAAATTTTCAAATATCCAGAAAATTGGCTGAAAACGACTAAATAACAAGGACTCATTGGGCGAATCGCTCTGGAACTGAAATCGGAATGCTCACTGACATTTCCCCTATCTGAAAGTCTGATAAACGCCGGAAAAATTAATAAGTCACAAAAAAAATTTTTTTCAACTTTTTTCAATTTTACCCCCGTGGGATATATATTCTACCCACACAAATTTGGAACTCTCCTTCGGTACCCTCACACATATTATTCCCTCATTTAGTGGATATTTTCACAAAAAAGTGAAATTTTCAAAAATCCAGAAAATTGGCTGAAAACGACTAAATGTCAAGCACTCATTGGGTGAATCGATCTGGAACTGAAATCGGAATGCTCACTGACATTTGCCCTATCTGAAAGTCTGATAAACGCCGGAAAAATGACTAAGTCCAAAAAAAAAATTTTTCCAACTTTTTTCAATTTTACCCCCGTGGGATATATATTCTTCCCACACACATTTAGAACTTTCCTGGGGTAACCTCACACATATTATTCCCTCATTTAGTGGATATTTTCACAAAAAAGTGAAATTTTCAAAAATCCAGAAAATTGGCTGAAAACAACTAAATAACAAGGACTTATTGGGCGAATCGCTCTGGAACTGAAATCGGAACGCTCACTGACATTTCCCCTATCTGAAAGTCTGATAAACGCCAGAAAATGACTAAGTCCAAAAAAAAATTTTTTTAGACTTTTTTCAATTTTACCCCCGTGGGATATATATTCTACCCACACACATTTGGAACTCTCCTGGGGTACCCTCATACATATTATTCCCTCATTTAGTGGATATTTTCACAAAAAAGTGAAATTTTCAAAAATCCAGAAAATTGGCTGAAAACGACTAAATAACAAGGACTCATTGGGCGAATCGCTCTGGAACTGAAATCGGAATGCTCACTGACATTTCCCCTATCTGAAAGTCTGATAAACGCCGGAAAAATGACTAAGTCCAAAAAAAAATTTTTTTAGACTTTTTTCAATTTTACCCCCGTGGGATATATATTCTACCCACACACATTTGGAACTCTCCTGGGGTACCCTCACACATATTATTCACTCATTTAGTGGATATTTTCACAAAAAAGTGAAATTTTCAAAAATCCAGAAAATTGGCTGAAAACGACTAAATATCAAAGACTCATTGGGCGAATCGCTCTGGAACTGAAAAGGGAATGCTCACTGACATTTCCCCTATCTTAAAGTCTGTAAACGCCAGAAAAATGACTAAGTCCAAAAAAAAATTTTTTTTGAACTTTTTTCAATTTTACCCCCGTGGGATATATATTCTACCCACACAAATTTGGAACTCTCCTTCGGTACCCTCACACATATTATTCCCTCATTTAGTGGATATTTTCACAAAAAAGTGAAATTTTCAAAAATCCAGAAAATTGGCTGAAAACGACTAAATGTCAAGGACTCATTGGTCGAATCGATCTGGAACTGAAATCGGAATGCTCACTGACATTTGCCCTATCTGAAAGTCTGATAAACGCCGGAAAAATGACTAAGTAAAAAAAAAAAATTTTTCCAACTTTTTTCAATTTTACCCCCGTGGGATATATATTCTTCCCACACACATTTAGAACTCTCCTGGGGTAACCTCACACATATTATTCCCTCATTTAGTGGATATTTTCACAAAAAAGTGAAATTTTCAAAAATCCAGAAAATTGGCTGAAAACGACTAAATATCAAAGACTCATTGGGTGAATCGCTCTGGAACTGAAATGGGAATGCTCACTGACATTTCCCCTATCTTAAAGTCTGATAAACGCCAGAAAAATGACTAAGTCCAAAAAAAATTTTTTTTCAACTTTTTTCAATTTTACCCCCGTGGGATATATATTGTACCCACACACATTTGGAACTCTCCTGGGGTAACCTGACACATATTATTCCCTCATTTAGTGGATATTTTCACAAAAAAGTGAAATTTTCAAAAATCCAGAAAATTGGCTGAAAACGACTAAATATCAAGGAATCATTGGGCGAATCACTCTGGAGCTGAAATCGGAACGCTCATTGACATTTCTCGTATCTGAAAGTCTGATAAACGCCGGAAAAATGACTAAGTCCAAAAAAAATTTTTTTTCAACTTTTTTCAATTTTACCCCCGTGGGATATATATTCTTCCCACACACATTTAGAACTTTCCTGGGGTAACCTCACACATATTATTCCCTCATTTAGTGGATATTTTCACAAAAAAGTGAAATTTTCAAAAATCCAGAAAATTGGCTGAAAACAACTAAATAACAAGGACTTATTGGGCGAATCGCTCTGGAACTGAAATCGGAACGCTCACTGACATTTCCCCTATCTGAAAGTCTGATAAACGCCAGAAAATGACTAAGTCCAAAAAAAAATTTTTTTAGACTTTTTTCAATTTTACCCCCGTGGGATATATATTCTACCCACACACATTTGGAACTCTCCTGGGGTACCCTCATACATATTATTCCCTCATTTAGTGGATATTTTCACAAAAAAGTGAAATTTTCAAAAATCCAGAAAATTGGCTGAAAACGACTAAATAACAAGGACTCATTGGGCGAATCGCTCTGGAACTGAAATCGGAATGCTCACTGACATTTCCCCTATCTGAAAGTCTGATAAACGCCGGAAAAATGACTAAGTCCAAAAAAAAATTTTTTTAGACTTTTTTCAATTTTACCCCCGTGGGATATATATTCTACCCACACACATTTGGAACTCTCCTGGGGTACCCTCACACATATTATTCACTCATTTAGTGGATATTTTCACAAAAAAGTGAAATTTTCAAAAATCCAGAAAATTGGCTGAAAACGACTAAATATCAAAGACTCATTGGGCGAATCGCTCTGGAACTGAAAAGGGAATGCTCACTGACATTTCCCCTATCTTAAAGTCTGTAAACGCCAGAAAAATGACTAAGTCCAAAAAAAAATTTTTTTTGAACTTTTTTCAATTTTACCCCCGTGGGATATATATTCTACCCACACAAATTTGGAACTCTCCTTCGGTACCCTCACACATATTATTCCCTCATTTAGTGGATATTTTCACAAAAAAGTGAAATTTTCAAAAATCCAGAAAATTGGCTGAAAACGACTAAATGTCAAGGACTCATTGGTCGAATCGATCTGGAACTGAAATCGGAATGCTCACTGACATTTGCCCTATCTGAAAGTCTGATAAACGCCGGAAAAATGACTAAGTAAAAAAAAAAAATTTTTCCAACTTTTTTCAATTTTACCCCCGTGGGATATATATTCTTCCCACACACATTTAGAACTCTCCTGGGGTAACCTCACACATATTATTCCCTCATTTAGTGGATATTTTCACAAAAAAGTGAAATTTTCAAAAATCCAGAAAATTGGCTGAAAACGACTAAATATCAAAGACTCATTGGGTGAATCGCTCTGGAACTGAAATGGGAATGCTCACTGACATTTCCCCTATCTTAAAGTCTGATAAACGCCAGAAAAATGACTAAGTCCAAAAAAAATTTTTTTTCAACTTTTTTCAATTTTACCCCCGTGGGATATATATTGTACCCACACACATTTGGAACTCTCCTGGGGTAACCTGACACATATTATTCCCTCATTTAGTGGATATTTTCACAAAAAAGTGAAATTTTCAAAAATCCAGAAAATTGGCTGAAAACGACTAAATATCAAGGAATCATTGGGCGAATCACTCTGGAGCTGAAATCGGAACGCTCATTGACATTTCTCGTATCTGAAAGTCTGATAAACGCCGGAAAAATGACTAAGTCCAAAAAAAATTTTTTTTCAACTTTTTTCAATTTTACCCCCGTGGGATATATATTCTTCCCACACACATTTGATACTCTCCTGCGGTACCCTCACACATATTATTCCCTCATTTAGTGGATATTTTCACAAAAAAGTGAAATTTTCAAAAATCCAGAAAATTTGCTGAAAACGACTAAATATCAAGGACTCATTGGGCGTATCGCTCTGGAACTGAAATCGGAACGCTCACTGACATTTCCCCTATCTGAAAGTCTGATCAACACCAGAAAAATGACTAAGTCCAAAAAAAAATTTTTTTCAACTTTTTTCAATTTTACCCCCATGGGATATATATTCTTCCCACACACATTTAGAGCTCTCCTGGGTTACCCTCACACATATTATTCCCTCATTTAGTGGATATTTTCACAAAAAAGTGAAATTTTCAAAAATCCAGAAAATTGGCTGAAAACGACTAAATATCAAAGACTCATTGGGCGAATCGCTCTGGAGCTAAAATCGGAACGCTCACTGACATTTCTCGTATGTGAAAGTCTGATAAACGCCGGAAAAATGACTAAGTCCAAAAAAAAAATTTTTCAGCTTTTTTCAATTTTACCCCCGTGGGATATATATTCTACCCACACACATTTGGAACTCTCCTGGGGTACCCTCACACATATTATTCCCTCATTTAGTGGATATTTTCACAAAAAAGTGAAATTTTCAAAAATCCAGAAAATTGGCTGAAAACGACTAAATATCAAGGACTCATTGGGCGAATTGCTCTGGAACTGAAATCAGAATGCTCACTCACATTTCCCCTATCTGAAAGTCTGATAAACGCCGGAAAAATGAATAAGTCCAAAAAAAATTTTTTTTCAACTTTTTTCAATTTTACCCCCGTGGGATATATATTCTACCCACACAAATTTGGAACTCTCCTTCGGAACCCTCACACATATTATTCCCTCATTTAGTGGATATTTTCACAAAAAAGTGAAATTTTCAAAAATCCAGAAAATTGGCTGAAAACGACTAAATATCATGGATTCATTGGGCGAATCGATCTGGAACTGAAATCGGAACGCTCACTGACATTTGCCCTATCTGAAAGTCTGATAAACGCCGGAAAAATGACTAAGTCCAAAAAAAAAATTTTTTCAACTTTTTTCAATTTTACCCCCGTGGGATATATATTCTACCCACACACATTTGGAACTCTCCTGGGGTAACCTCACACATATTATTCCCTCATTTAGTGGATATTTTCACAAAAAAGTGAAATTTTCAAAAATCCAGAAAATTGGCTGAAAGCGACTAAATATCAAGGACTCATTGGGCGAATCGATCTGGAACTGAAATTGGAACGCTCACTGACATTTGCCCTATCTGAAAGTCTGATAAACGCCGGAAAAATGACTAAGTCCAAAAAAAAATTTTTTTCAACTTTTTTCAATTTTACCCCCGTGGGATATATATTCTTCCCACACACATTTAGAACTCTCCTGGGGTAACCTCACACATATTATTCCCTCATTTAGTGGATATTTTCACAAAAAAGTGAAATTTTCAAAAATCCAGTAAATTGGCTGAAAACGACTAAATATCAAGGACTCATTGGGCGAATCGCTCTGGAACTGAAATCGGAACGCTCACTGACATTTGCCCTATCTGAAAGTCTGATAAACGCCGGAAAAATGAATAAGTCACAAAAAAAATTTTTTTCAACTTTTTTCAATTTTACCCCCGTGGGATATATATTCTACCCACACAAATTTGGAACTCTCCTTCGGTACCCTCACACATATTATTCACTCATTTAGTGGATATTTTCACAAAAAAGTGAAATTTTCAAAAATCCAGAAAATTGGCTGAAAACGACTAAATGTCAAGGACTCATTGGGCGAATCGATCTGGAACTGAAATCGGAATGCTCACTGACATTTGCCCTATCTGAAAGTCTGATAAACGCCGGAAAAATGACTATGTAAAAAAAAAAAAATTTTCCAACTTTTTTCAATTTTACCCCCGTGGGATATATATTCTTCCCACACACATTTAGAACTCTCCTGGGGTAACCTCACACATATTATTCCCTCATTTAGTGGATATTTTCACAAAAAAGTGAAATTTTCAAAAATCCAGAAAATTGGCTGAAAACGACTAAATAACAAGGACTCATTGGGCGAATCGCTCTGGAACTGAAATCAGAATGCTCACTGACATTTCCCGTATCTGAAAGTCTGATAAACGCTGGAAAAATGACTAAGTACAAAAAAAAAATTTTTCAGCTTTTTTCAATTTTACCCCCGTGGGATATATATTCTACCCACACACATTTAGAACTCTCCTGGGGTAACCTCACACATATTATTCCCTCATTTAGTGGATATTTTCACAAAAAAGTGAAATTTTCAAAAATCCAGAAAATTGGCTGAAAACGACTAAATATCAAAGACTCATTGGGCGAATCGCTCTGGAGCTAAAATCGGAACGCTCACTGACATTTCTCGTATGTGAAAGTCTGATAAACGCCGGAAAAATGACTAAGTCCAAAAAAAAAATTTTTCAGCTTTTTTCAATTTTACCCCCGTGGGATATATATTCTACCCACACACATTTGGAACTCTCCTGGGGTACCCTCACACATATTATTCCCTCATTTAGTGGATATTTTCACAAAAAAGTGAAATTTTCAAAAATCCAGAAAATTGGCTGAAAACGACTAAATATCAAGGACTCATTGGGCGAATTGCTCTGGAACTGAAATCAGAATGCTCACTCACATTTCCCCTATCTGAAAGTCTGATAAATGCCGGAAAAATGAATAAGTCCAAAAAAAAATTTTTTTCAACTTTTTTCAATTTTACCCCCGTGGGATATATATTCTACCCACACAAATTTGGAACTCTCCTTCGGAACCCTCACACATATTATTCCCTCATTTAGTGGATATTTTCACAAAAAAGTGAAATTTTCAAAAATCCAGAAAATTGGCTGAAAACGACTAAATATCAAGGACTCATTGGGCGAATCGCTCTGGAACTGAAATCGGAACGCTCACTGACATTTGCCCTATCTGAAAGTCTGATAAACGCCGGAAAAATGAATAAGTCACAAAAAAAAATTTTTTCAACTTTTTTCAATTTTACCCCCGTGGGATATATATTCTACCCACACAAATTTGGAAGTCTCCTGGGGTACCCTCACACATATTATTCCCTCATTTAGTGGATATTTTCACAAAAAAGTGAAATTTTCAAAAATCCAGAAAATTGGCTGAAAGCGACTAAATATCAAGGACTCATTGGGCGAATCGATCTGGAACTGAAATCGGAACGCTCACTGACATTTGCCCTATCTGAAAGTCTGATAAACGCCGGAAAAATGACTATGTAAAAAAAAAAAAATTTTCCAACTTTTTTCAATTTTACCCCCGTGGGATATATATTCTACCCACACACATTCGGAACTCTCCTGGGGTACCCTCATACATATTATTCCCTCATTTAGTGGATATTTTCACAAAAAAGTGAAATTTTCAAAAATCCAGAAAATTGGCTGAAAACGACTAAATATCAAGGACTCATTGGGCGAATCGCTCTGGAACTGAAATCGGAACGCTCACTGACATTTGCCCTATCTGAAAGTCTGATAAACGCCGGAAAAATTAAGTCACAAAAAAAATTTTTTTCAACTTTTTCCAATTTTACCCCCGTGGGATATATATTCTACCCACACAAATTTGGAACTCTCCTGTTGTACCCTCACACATATTATTCCCTCATTTAGTGGATATTTTCACAAAAAAGTGAAATTTTCAAAAATCCAGAAAATTGGCTGAAAACGACTAAATATCAAGGACTCATTGGGCGAATTGCTCTGGAACTGAAATCAGAATGCTCACTCACATTTCCCCTATCTGAAAGTCTGATAAACGCCGGAAAAATGAATAAGTCCAAAAAAAAATTTTTTTCAACTTTTTTCAATTTTACCCCCGTGGGATATATATTCTACCCACACAAATTTGGAACTCTTCTTCGGAACCCTCACACATATTATTCCCTCATTTAGTGGATATTTTCACAAAAAAGTGAAATTTTCAAAAATCCAGAAAATTGGCTGAAAGCGACTAAATATCAAGGACTCATTGGGCGAATCGATCTGGAACTGAAATCGGAACGCTCACTGACATTTGCCCTATCTGAAAGTCTGATAAACGCCGGAAAAATGACTAAGTCCAAAAAAAAATTTTTTTCAACTTTTTTCAATTTTACCCCCGTGGGATATATATTCTTCCCACACACATTTAGAACTCTCCTGGGGTAACCTCACACATATTATTCCCTCATTTAGTGGATATTTTCACAAAAAAGTGAAATTTTCAAAAATCCAGAAAATTGGCTGAAAACGACTAAATATCAAGGACTCATTGGGCGAATCGCTCTGGAACTGAAATCGGAACGCTCACTGACATTTGCCCTATCTGAAAGTCTGATAAACGCCGGAAAAAAGAATAAGTCACAAAAAAAAATTTTTTCAACTTTTTTCAATTTTACCCCCGTGGGATATATATTCTACCCACACAAATTTGGAAGTCTCCTGGGGTACCCTCACACATATTATTCCCTCATTTAGTGGATATTTTCACAAAAAAGTGAAATTTTCAAAAATCCAGAAAATTGGCTGAAAGCGACTAAATATCAAGGACTCATTGGGCGAATCGATCTGGAACTGAAATCGGAACGCTCACTGACATTTGCCCTATCTGAAAGTCTGATAAACGCCGGAAAAATGACTATGTAAAAAAAAAAAAATTTTCCAACTTTTTTCAATTTTACCCCCGTGGGATATATATTCTACCCACACACATTCGGAACTCTCCTGGGGTACCCTCATACATATTATTCCCTCATTTAGTGGATATTTTCACAAAAAAGTGAAATTTTCAAAAATCCAGAAAATTGGCTGAAAACGACTAAATATCAAGGACTCATTGGGCGAATCGCTCTGGAACTGAAATCGGAACGCTCACTGACATTTGCCCTATCTGAAAGTCTGATAAACGCCGGAAAAATTAAGTCACAAAAAAAATTTTTTTCAACTTTTTTCAACTTTACCCCCGTGGGATATATATTCTTCCCACACACATTTAGAACTCTCCTGGGGTAACCTCATACTTATTATTCCCTCATTTAGTGGATATTTTCACAAAAAAGTGAAATTTTCAAAAATCCAGAAAATTGGCTGAAAACAACTAAATAACAAGGACTCATTGGGCGAATCGCTCTGGAACTGAAATCGGAATGCTCACTGACATTTCCCCTATCTGAAAGTCTGATAAACGCCGGAAAAATGACTAAGTCCAAAAAAAAATTTTTTTAGACTTTTTTCAATTTTACCCCCGTGAGATATATATTCTACCCACACACATTTGGAACTCTCCTGGGGTACCCTCACACATATTATTCCCTCATTTAGTGGATATTTTCACAAAAAAGTGAAATTTTCAAAAATCCAGAAAATTGGCTGAAAACGACTAAATATCAAGGAATCATTGGGCGAATCACTCTGGAGCTGAAATCGGAACGCTCATTGACATTTCTCGTATCTGAAAGTCTGATAAACGCCGGAAAAATGACTAAGTCCAAAAAAAAATTTTTTTCAACTTTTTTCAACTTTACCCCCGTGGGATATATATTCTTCCCACACACATTTAGAACTCTCCTGGGGTAACCTCACACATATTATTCCCTCATTTAGTGGATATTTTCACAAAAAAGTGAAATTTTCAAAAATCCAGAAAATTGGTTGAAAACGACTAAATATCAAGGACTCATTGGGCGAATCACTCTGGAACTGAAATCGGAATGCTCACTGACATTTGCCCTATCTGAAAGTCTGATAAACGCCGGAAAAATGAATGTCACAAAAAAAAAATTTTTCAACTTTTTTCAATTTTACCCCCGTGAGATATATATTCTACCCACACAAATTTGGAACTCTCCTTCGGTACCCTCACACATATTATTCCCTCATTTAGTGGATATTTTCACAAAAAAGTGAAATTTTCAAAAATCCAGAAAATTGGTTGAAAACGACTAAATATCAAGGACTCATTGGGCGAATCACTCTGGAACTGAAATCGGAATGCTCACTGACATTTGCCCTATCTGAAAGTCTGATAAACGCCGGAAAAATGAATGTCACAAAAAAAAAATTTTTCAACTTTTTTCAATTTTACCCCCGTGAGATATATATTCTACCCACACAAATTTGGAACTCTCCTTCGGTACCCTCACACATATTATTCCCTCATTTAGTGGATATTTTCACAAAAAAGTGAAATTTTCAAAAATCCAGAAAATTGGCTGAAAACGACTAAATATCAAGGACTCATTGGGCGAATCGCTCTGGAACTGAAATCGGAACGCTCATTGACATTTGCCCTATCTGAAAGTCTGATAAACGCCGGAAAAATGAATAAGTCACAAAAAAAAATTTTTTCAACTTTTTTCAATTTTACCCCCGTGGGATATATATTCTACCCACACAAATTTGGAACTCTCCTTCGGTACCCTCACAAATATTATTCCCTCATTTAGTGGATATTTTCACAAAAAAGTGAAATTTTCAAAAATCCAGAAAATTGGCTGAAAACAACTAAATAACAAGGACTCATTGGGCGAATCGCTCTGGAACTGAAATCGGAACGCTCACTGACATTTCCCCTATCTGAAAGTCTGATAAACGCCGGAAAAATGACTAAGTCCAAAAAAAAATTTTTTTCAACTTTTTTCAATTTTACCCCCGTGGGATATATATTCTAGCCACACACATTTGGAACTCTCCTGGGGTACCCTCATACTTATTATTCCCTCATTTAGTGGATATTTTCACAAAAAAGTGAAATTTTCAAAAATCCAGAAAATTGGCTGAAAACAACTAAATAACAAGGACTCATTGGGCGAATCGCTCTGGAACTGAAATCGGAATGCTCACTGACATTTCCCCTATCTGAAAGTCTGATAAACGCCGGAAAAATGACTAAGTCCAAAAAAAAATTTTTTTAGACTTTTTTCAATTTTACCCCCGTGAGATATATATTCTACCCACACACATTTGGAACTCTCCTGGGGTACCCTCACACATATTATTCCCTCATTTAGTGGATATTTTCACAAAAAAGTGAAATTTTCAAAAATCCAGAAAATTGGCTGAAAACGACTAAATATCAAGGAATCATTGGGCGAATCACTCTGGAGCTGAAATCGGAACGCTCATTGACATTTCTCGTATCTGAAAGTCTGATAAACGCCGGAAAAATGACTGAGTCCAAAAAAAAATTTTTTTCAACTTTTTTCAATTTTACCCCCGTGGGATATATATTCTTCCCACACACATTTAGAGCTCTCCTGGGTTACCCTCACACATATTATTCCCTCATTTAGTGGATATTTTCACAAAAAAGTGAAATTTTCAAAAATCCAGAAAATTGGCTGAAAACGACTAAATATCAAAGACTCATTGGGCGAATCGCTCTGGAGCTAAAATCGGAACGCTCACTGACATTTCTCGTATGTGAAAGTCTGATAAACGCCGGAAAAATGACTAAGTCCAAAAAAAAAATTTTTCAGCTTTTTTCAATTTTACCCCCGTGGGATATATATTCTACCCACACACATTTGGAACTCTCCTGGGGTACCCTCACACATATTATTCCCTCATTTAGTGGATATTTTCACAAAAAAGTGAAATTTTCAAAAATCCAGAAAATTGGCTGAAAACGACTAAATATCAAGGACTCATTGGGCGAATTGCTCTGGAACTGAAATCAGAATGCTCACTCACATTTCCCCTATCTGAAAGTCTGATAAATGCCGGAAAAATGAATAAGTCCAAAAAAAAATTTTTTGCAACTTTTTTCAATTTTACCCCCGTGGGATATATATTCTACCCACACAAATTTGGAACTCTCCTTCGGAACCCTCACACATATTATTCCCTCATTTAGTGGATATTTTCACAAAAAAGTGAAATTTTCAAAAATCCAGAAAATTGGCTGAAAGCGACTAAATATCAAGGACTCATTGGGCGAATCGATCTGGAACTGAAATCGGAACGCTCACTGACATTTGCCCTATCTGAAAGTCTGATAAACGCCGGAAAAATGACTAAGTCCAAAAAAAAATTTTTTTCAACTTTTTTCAATTTTACCCCCGTGGGATATATATTCTTCCCACACACATTTAGAACTCTCCTGGGGTAACCTCACACATATTATTCCCTCATTTAGTGGATATTTTCACAAAAAAGTGAAATTTTCAAAAATCCAGTAAATTGGCTGAAAACGACTAAATATCAAGGACTCATTGGGCGAATCGCTCTGGAACTGAAATCGGAACGCTCACTGACACTTGCCCTATCTGAAAGTCTGATAAACGCCGGAAAAATGAATAAGTCACAAAAAAAATTTTTTTCAACTTTTTTCAATTTTACCCCCGTGGGATATATATTCTACCCACACAAATTTGGAACTCTCCTTCGGTACCCTCACACATATTATTCACTCATTTAGTGGATATTTTCACAAAAAAGTGAAATTTTCAAAAATCCAGAAAATTGGCTGAAAACGACTAAATGTCAAGGACTCATTGGGCGAATCGATCTGGAACTGAAATCGGAATGCTCACTGACATTTGCCCTATCTGAAAGTCTGATAAACGCCGGAAAAATGACTATGTAAAAAAAAAAAAATTTTCCAACTTTTTTCAATTTTACCCCCGTGGGATATATATTCTTCCCACACACATTCGGAACTCTCCTGGGGTACCCTCATACATATTATTCCCTCATTTAGTGGATATTTTCACAAAAAAGTGAAATTTTCAAAAATCCAGAAAATTGGCTGAAAACGACTAAATATCAAGGACTCATTGGGCGAATCGCTCTGGAACTGAAATCGGAACGCTCACTGACATTTGCCCTATCTGAAAGTCTGATAAACGCCGGAAAAATTAAGTCACAAAAAAAATTTTTTTCAACTTTTTTCAATTTTACCCCCGTGGGATATATATTCTACCCACACAAATTTGGAACTCTCCTTCGGTACCCTCACACATATTATTCCCTCATTTAGTGGATATTTTCACAAAAAAGTGAAATTTTCAAAAATCCAGAAAATTGGCTGAAAACGACTAAATATCAAAGACTCATTGGGTGAATCGCTCTGGAACTGAAATGGGAATGCTCACTGACATTTCCCCTATCTTAAAGTCTGATAAACGCCAGAAAAATGACTAAGTCCAAAAAAAATTTTTTTTCAACTTTTTTCAATTTTACCCCCGTGGGATATATATTGTACCCACACACATTTGGAACTCTCCTGTTGTACCCTCACACATATTATTCCCTCATTTAGTGGATATTTTCACAAAGAAGTGAAATTTTCAAAAATCCAGAAAATTGGCTGAAAACGACTAAATATCAAGGACTCATTGGGCGAATCGCTCTGGAACTGAAATCGGAATGCTCACTGACATTTGCCCTATCTGAAAGTCTGATAAACGCCGGAAAAATGAATGTCACAAAAAAAAAATTTTTCAACTTTTTTCAATTTTACCCCCGTGGGATATATATTCTACCCACACACATTTGGAACTCTCCTTCGGTACCCTCACACATATTATTCCCTCATTTAGTGAATATTTTCACAAAAAAGTAAAATTTTCAAAAATCCAGAAAATTGGCTGAAAACAACGAAATAACAAGTACTCATTGGGCAAATCGCTCTGGAACTGAAATCGGAATGCTCACTGACATTTCCCCTATCTTAAAGTCTGATAAACGCCAGAAAAATGACTAAGTCCAAAAAAAAATTTTTTTAGACTTTTTTCAATTTTACCCCCGTGGGATATATATTCTAGCCACACACATTTGGAACTCTCCTGGGGTACCCTCATACTTATTATTCCCTCATTTAGTGGATATTTTCACAAAAAAGTGAAATTTTCAAAAATCCAGAAAATTGGCTGAAAACAACTAAATAACAAGGACTCATTGGGCGAATCGCTCTGGAACTGAAATCGGAATGCTCACTGACATTTCCCCTATCTGAAAGTCTGATAAACGCCGGAAAAATGACTAAGTCCAAAAAAAAATTTTTTTAGACTTTTTTCAATTTTACCCCCGTGAGATATATATTCTACCCACACACATTTGGAACTCTCCTGGGGTACCCTCACACATATTATTCCCTCATTTAGTGGATATTTTCACAAAAAAGTGAAATTTTCAAAAATCCAGAAAATTGGCTGAAAACGACTAAATATCAAGGACTCATTGTGCGAATTGATCTGGAACTGAAATCGGAATGCTGACTGACATTTGCCTTATCTGAAAGTCTGATAAACGCCGGAAAAATGACTAAGTCCAAAAAAAAAATTTTTTCAACTTTTTTCAATTTCACCCCCGTGGGATTTATATTCTACCCACACACATTTGGAACTGTCCTGGGGTACCCTCACACATGTTATTCCCTCATTTAGTGGATATTTTCACAAAAAAGTGAAATTTTCAAAAATCCAGAAAATTGGCTGAAAACGACTAAATATCAAGGACTCATTGGGCAAATCGCTATGGAACTGAAATCGGAACGCTCACTGACATTTGCCCTATCTGAAAGTCTGATAAACGGCGGAAAAATGACTAAGTCAAAAAAAAAAATGTTTTCAACTTTTTTCAATTTTACCCCCGTGGGATATATATTCTTCCCACACACATTTAGAACTCTCCTGGGGTACCCTCACACATATTATTCCCTCATTTAGTGGATATTTTCACAAAAAAGTGAAATTTTCAAAAATCCAGAAAATTGGCTGAAAACAACTAAATAACAAGGACACATTGGGCGAATCGCTCTGGAACTGAAATCGGAACGCTCACTGACATTTCCCCTATCTGAAAGTCTGATAAAAAGTCTGATAAACGCCAGAAAAATGACTAAGTCCAAAAAAAATTTTTTTTCAACTTATTTCAATTTTACCCCCGTGGGATTTATATTCTACCCACACACATTTGGAACTGTCCTGGGGTACCCTCACACATATTATTCCCTCATTTAATGGATATTTTCACAAAAAAGTGAAATTTTCAAAAATCCAGAAAATTGGCTGAAAACAACTAAATAACAAGGACTCATTGGGCGAATCGCTCTGGAACTGAAATCGGAATGCTCACTGACATTTGCCCTATCTGAAAGTCTGATAAACGCCGGAAAAATGACTAAGTCCAAAAAAAAAATTTTTTCAACTTTTTTCAATTTTTCCCCCGTGGGATATATTTTCTACCCACACACATTTGGAACTCTCCTGGGGTACCCTCACACATATTATTCCCTCATTTAGTGGATATTTTCACAAAAAAGTGAAATTTTCAAAAATCCAGAAAATTGGCTGAAAACAACTAAATAACAAGGACACATTGGGCGAATCGCTCTGGAACTGAAATCGGAACGCTCACTGACATTTCCCCTATCTGAAAGTCTGATAAACGCCGGAAAAATGACTAAGTCCAAAAAAAAATTTTTTTGAACTTTTTTCAATTTTACCCCCGTGGGATATATATTCTAGCCACACACATTTGGAACTCTCCTGGGGTACCCTCATACATATTATTCCCTCATTTAGTGGATATTTTCACAAAGAAGTGAAATTTTCAAAAATCCAGAAAATTGGCAGAAAACGACTAAGCATCAAGGACTCATTGGGCGAATCGCTCTGGAACTGAAATCGGAACGCTCACTGACATCTCCCCTATCTGAAAGTCTGATAAAAAGTCTGATAAACGCCGGAAAAATATCTAAGTCCCAAAAAAAATTTTTTTCCACTTTTTTCAATTTTACCCCCGTGGGATATATATTCTACCCACACAAATTTGGAACTCTCCTTCGATACCCTGACACATATTATTCCCTCATTTAGTGGATATTTTCACAAAAAAGTGAAATTTTCAAAAATCCAGAAAATTGGCTGAAAACAACTAAATAACAAGGACTCATTGGGCGAATCGCTCTGGAACTAAAATCGAAACGCTCACAGACATTTCCCCTATCTGAAAGTCTGATAAACGCCAGAAAAATGACAAAGTCCAAAAAAAAATTTTTTTAGACTTTTGTCAATTTTACCCCCGTGGGATATATATTCTTCCTACACACATTTAGAACTCTCCTGGGGTACCCTCACACATATTATTCCCTCATTTAGTGGATATTTTCACAAAAAAGTGAAATTTTCAAAAATCCAGAAAATTGGCTGAAAACAACTAAATAACAAGGACTCATTGGGCGAATCGCTCTGGAACTGAAATCGGAATGCTCACTGACATTTCCCCTATCTGAAAGTCTGATAAACGCCGGAAAAATGACTAAGTCCAAAAAAAAATTTTTTTCAACTTTTTTCAATTTTACCCCCGTGGGATATATATTCTACCCACACACATTTGGAACTCTCCTGGGGTACCCTCACACATATTATTCCCTCATTTAGTGGATATTTTCACAAAAAAGTGAAATTTTCAAAAATCCAGAAAATTGGCTGAAAACGACTAAATATCAAGGACTCATTGTGCGAATTGATCTGGAACTGAAATCAGAATGCTCACTGACATTTGCCCTATCTGAAAGTCTGATAAACGCCGGAAAAATGACTAAGTCCAAAAAAAAAATTTTTTCAACTTTTTTCAATTTTACCCCCGTGGGATATATATTCTTCCCACACACATTTAGAACTCTCCTGGGGTACCCTCACACATATTATTCCCTCATTTAGTGGATATTTTCACAAAAAAGTGAAATTTTCAAAAATCCAGAAAATTGGCTGAAAACAACTAAATAACAAGGACACATTGGGCGAATCGCTCTGGAACTGAAATCGGAACGCTCACTGACATCTCCCCTATCTGAAAGTCTGATAAACGCCGGAAAAATGACTAAGTCCAAAAAAAAATTTTTTTAAACTTTTTTCAATTTTACCCCCGTGGGATATATATTCTAGCCACACACATTTGGAACTCTCCTGGGGTACCATCATACATATTATTCCCTCATTTAGTGGATATTTTCACAAAGAAGTGAAATTTTCAAAAATCCAGAAAATTGGCAGAAAACGACTAAGCATCACGGATTCATTGGGCGAATCGCTCTGGAACTGAAATCGGAACGCTCACTGACATCTCCCCTATCTGAAAGTCTGATAAAAAGTCTGATAAACGCCGGAAAAATATCTAAGTCCCAAAAAAAATTTTTTTCCACTTTTTTCAATTTTACCCCCGTGGGATATATATTCTACCCACACAAATTTGGAACTCTCCTTCGATACCCTGACACATATTATTCCCTCATTTAGTGGATATTTTCACAAAAAAGTGAAATTTTCAAAAATCCAGAAAATTGGCTGAAAACAACTAAATAACAAGGACTCATTGGGCGAATCGCTCTGGAACTAAAATCGAAACGCTCACAGACATTTCCCCTATCTGAAAGTCTGATAAACGCCAGAAAAATGACAAAGTCCAAAAAAAAATTTTTTTAGACTTTTTTCAATTTTACCCCCGTGGGATATATATTCTTCCCACACACATTTAGAACTCTCCTGGGGTACCCTCACACATATTATTCCCTCATTTAGTGGATATTTTCACAAAAAAGTGAAATTTTCAAAAATCCAGAAAATTGGCTGAAAACAACTAAATAACAAGGACACATTGGGCGAATCGCTCTGGAACTGAAATCGGAACGCTCACTGACATCTCCCCTATCTGAAAGTCTGATAAACGCCGGAAAAATGACTAAGTCCAAAAAAAAATTTTTTTAAACTTTTTTCAATTTTACCCCCGTGGGATATATATTCTAGCCACACACATTTGGAACTCTCCTGGGGTACCATCATACATATTATTCCCTCATTTAGTGGATATTTTCACAAAGAAGTGAAATTTTCAAAAATCCAGAAAATTGGCAGAAAACGACTAAGCATCAAGGACTCATTGGGCGAATCGCTCTGGAACTGAAATCGGAACGCTCACTGACATCTCCCCTATCTGAAAGTCTGATAAAAAGTCTGATAAACGCCGGAAAAATATCTAAGTCCCAAAAAAAATTTTTTTCCACTTTTTTCAATTGTACCCCCGTGGGATATATATTCTACCCACACAAATTTGGAATTCTCCTTCGGTACCCTGACACATATTATTCCCTCATTTAGTGGATATTTTCACAAAAAAGTGAAATTTTCAAAAATCCAGAAAATTGGCTGAAAACGACTAAATATCAAAGACTCATTGGGCGAATCGCTCTGGAACTGAAATGGGAATGCTCACTGACATTTCCCCTATCTTAAAGTCTGATAAACGCCAGAAAAATGAATAACTCCAAAAAAAAATTTTTTTAGACTTTTTTCAATTTTACCCCCGTGGGATATATATTCTACCCACACACATTTGGAACTCTCCTGGGGTACCCACACATATTATTCCCTCATTTAGTGGATATTTTCACAAAAAAGTGAAATTTTCAAAAATCCAGAAAATTGGCTGAAAACAACTAAATAACAAGGACTCATTGGGCGAATCGCTCTGGAACTGAAATCGGAACGCTCACTGACATTTACCCTAACTGAAAGTCTGATAAACGCTGGAAAAATGACTAAGTCCAAAAAAAAATTTTTTTCAATTTTACCCCCGTGGGATATATATTCTACCCACACATATTTGGATCTCTCCTGGGGTACCCTCACACATATTATTCCCTCATTTAGTGGATATTTTCACAAAAAAGTGAAATTTTCAAAAATCCAAAAAATTGGCTGAAAACGACTAAATATCAAGGACTCATTGGGTAAATCACTCTGGTACTGAGATCGGAAAGCTCACTGACATTTCCCCTATCAGAAAGTCTGATAAACGCCAGAAAAATGACTAAGTCCAAAAAAATTTTTTTTTCAACTTTTTTCAATTTTACCCCCGTGGGATATATATTCTACCCACACACATTTCGAACTCTCCTGGGGTACCCTCACAAATATTATTCCCTCATTTAGTGGATATTTTCACAAAAAAAGTGAAATTTTCAAAAATCCAGAAAATTGGCTGAAAACTACTAAATATCAAGAACTCATTGGGCGAATCGCTCTGGAACTGAAATCGGAACGCTCACTGACATTTCCCCTAACTGAAAGTCTGATAAACGCTGGAAAAATGACTAAGTCCAAAAAAAAATTTTTTCAACTTTTTTCAATTTTTCCCCCGTGGGATATATATTCTACCCACACACATTTGGAACTCTCCTGGGGTACCCTCACACATATTATTCCCTCATTTAGTGGATATTTTCACAAAAAAGTGAAATTTTCAAAAATCCAGAAAATTGGCTGAAAACGACTAAATAACAAGGACTCATTGGGAGAATCACTCTGGAACTGAAATCGGAACGCTCAGTGACATTTCCCCTATCTGAAAGTCTGATAAACGCCGGAAAAATGACTAAGTCCAAAAAAAAAATTTTTCAACTTTTTTAAATTTTACCCCGTAGGATATATATTCTACCCACACACATTTGGTGCTCTCCTGGGGTACCCTCACACATATTATTCCCTCATTTAGTGGATATTTTCACAAAAAAGTGAAATTTTCAAAAATCCAAAAAATTGGCTGAAAACGACTAAATATCAAGGACTCATTGGGTAAATCACTCTGGTACTGAAATCGGAAAGCTCACTGACATTTCCCCTATCAGAAAGTCTGATAAACGCTGGAAAAATGACTAAGTCCAAAAAAAATTTTTTTTCAACTTTTTTCAATTTTACCCCCGTGGGATATATATTCTACCCACACACATTTGGAACTCTCCTGGGGTACCCTCACACATATTATTCCCTCATTTAGTGGATATTTTCACAAAAAAAGTGAAATTTTCAAAAATCCAGAAAATTGGCTGAAAACTGCTAAATATCAAGGACTCATTGGGCGAATTGCTCTGGAACTGAAATCGGAACGCTCACTGACATTTCCCCTAACTGAAAGTCTGATAAACGCTGGAAAAATGACTAAGTCCAAAAAAAAATTTTTTCAACTTTTTTCAATTTTTCCCCCGTGGGATATATTTTCTACCCACACACATTTGGAACTCTCCTGGGGTACCCTCACACATATTATTCCCTCATTTAGTGGATATTTTCACAAAAAAGTGAAATTTTCAAAAATCCAAAATGTTGGCTGAAAACGACTAAATATCAAGGAATCATTGGGCGAATCGCTCTGCAACTGAAATCGGAACGCTCATTGACATTTGCCCTATCTGAAAGTCTGATAAAAACAGGATAAATGACTAAGTCCAACAAAAAAAAATTTTTCAACTTTTTTCAATTTTACCCCGTGGGATATATATTTTACCCACACACATTTGGAACTCTCCTGGGGTACCCTCACACATATTATTCCCTCATTTAGTGGATATTTTCACAAAAAAGTGAAATTTTCAAAAATCCAAAATATTGGCTGAAAACGACTAAATATCAAGGACTCATTGGGCGAATCGCTCTGGAAAAGAAATCGGAACGCTCACTCACATTTGACCTATCTTAAAGTCTGATAAACGCCAGAAAAGTGATTAAGTCCAAAAAAAAAATTTTTTTCAACTTTTTTCAAATTTACCCCCGTGGGATATATATTCTACCCACACACATTTGGAACTCTCCTGGGGTACCCTCACACATATTATTCCCTCATTTATTGGATATTTTCACAAAAAAGTGAAATTTTCAAAAATCCTAAATATTGGCTGAAAACGACTAAATATCAAGGAATCATTCGGCCAATCGCTCTGGAACTGATATCGGAATGCTCACTTACATTTGCCCTATCTGAAAGTCTGATAAAAGCAGGATAAATGACTAAGTCAAAAAAAAAAAAAATGTTTTCAACTTTTTTCAATTTTACCCCGTGGGATATATATTCTACCCACACACATTTGGAACTCTCCTGGGGTACCCTCACACATATTATTCCCTCATTTAGTGGATATTTTCACAAAAAAAGTGAAATTTTCAAAAATCCAGAAAATTGGCTGAAAACTACTAAATATCAAGAACTCATTGGGCGAATCGCTGTGGAACTGAAATCGGAACGCTCACTGACATTTCCCCTAACTGAAAGTCTGATAAACGCTGGAAAAATGACTAAGTCCAAAAAAAAATTTTTTCAACTTTTTTCAATTTTTCCCCCGTGGGATATATTTTCTACCCACACACATTTGGAACTCTCCTGGGGTACCCTCACACATATTATTCCCTCATTTAGTGGATATTTTCACAAAAAAGTGAAATTTTCAAAAATCCAGAAAATTGGCTGAAAACAACTAAATAACAAGGACACATTGGGCGAATCGCTCTGGAACTGAAATCGGAACGCTCACTGACATCTCCCCTATCTGAAAGTCTGATAAACGCCGGAAAAATGACTAAGTCCAAAAAAAAATTTTTTTAAACTTTTTTCAATTTTACCCCCGTGGGATATATATTCTAGCCACACACATTTGGAACTCTCCTGGGGTACCATCATACATATTATTCCCTCATTTAGTGGATATTTTCACAAAGAAGTGAAATTTTCAAAAATCCAGAAAATTGGCAGAAAACGACTAAGCATCAAGGACTCATTGGGCGAATCGCTCTGGAACTGAAATCGGAACGCTCACTGACATCTCCCCTATCTGAAAGTCTGATAAAAAGTCTGATAAACGCCGGAAAAATGACTAAGTCCCAAAAAAAATTTTTTTCCACTTTTTTCAATTGTACCCCCGTGGGATATATATTCTACCCACACAAATTTGGAATTCTCCTTCGGTACCCTGACACATATTATTCCCTCATTTAGTGGATATTTTCACAAAAAAGTGAAATTTTCAAAAATCCAGAAAATTGGCTGAAAACGACTAAATATCAAAGACTCATTGGGCGAATCGCTCTGGAACTGAAATGGGAATGCTCACTGACATTTCCCCTATCTTAAAGTCTGATAAACGCCAGAAAAATGACAAACTCCAAAAAAAAATTTTTTTAGACTTTTTTCAATTTTACCCCCGTGGGATATATATTCTACCCACACACATTTGGAACTCTCCTGGGGTACCCTCACACATATTATTCCCTCATTTAGTGGATATTTTCACAAAAAAGTGAAATTTTCAAAAATCCAGAAAATTGGCTGAAAACAACTAAATAACAAGGACTCATTGGGCGAATCGCTCTGGAACTCAAATCGGAACGCTCACTGACATTTACCCTAACTGAAAGTCTGATAAACGCTGGAAAAATGACTAAGTCCAAAAAAAAATTTTTTTCAATTTTACCCCCGTGGGATATATATTCTACCCACACATATTTGGATCTCTCCTGGGGTACCCTCACACATATTATTCCCTCATTTAGTGGATATTTTCACAAAAAAGTGAAATTTTCAAAAATCCAAAAAATTGGCTGAAAACGACTAAATATCAAGGACTCATTGGGTAAATCACTCTGGTACTGAGATCGGAAAGCTCACTGACATTTCCCCTATCAGAAAGTCTGATAAACGCCAGAAAAATGACAAAGTCCAAAAAAAAAATTTTTTTAGACTTTTTTCAATTTTACCCCCGTGGGATATATATTCTTCCTACACACATTTAGAACTCTCCTGGGGTACCCTCACACATATTATTCCCTCATTTAGTGGATATTTTCACAAAAAAGTGAAATTTTCAAAAATCCAGAAAATTGGCTGAAAACAACTAAATAACAAGGACTCATTGGGCGAATCGCTCTGGAACTGAAATCGGAATGCTCACTGACATTTCCCCTATCTGAAAGTCTGATAAACGCCGGAAAAATGACTAAGTCCAAAAAAAAAATTTTCAACTTTTTTCAATTTTACCCCCGTGGGATATATATTCTACCCACACACATTTGGAACTCTCCTGGGGTACCCTCACACATATTATTCCCTCATTTAGTGGATATTTTCACAAAAAAGTGAAATATTCAAAAATCCAGAAAATTGGCTGAAAACAACTAAATAACAAGGACACATTGGGCGAATCGCTCTGGAACTGAAATCGGAACGCTCACTGACATCTCCCCTATCTGAAAGTCTGATAAACGCCGGAAAAATGACTAAGTCCAAAAAAAAATTTTTTTAAACTTTTTTCAATTTTACCCCCGTGGGATATATATTCTAGCCACACACATTTGGAACTCTCCTGGGGTACCATCATACATATTATTCCCTCATTTAGTGGATATTTTCACAAAGAAGTGAAATTTTCAAAAATCCAGAAAATTGGCAGAAAACGACTAAGCATCAAGGACTCATTGGGCGAATCGCTCTGGAACTGAAATCGGAACGCTCACTGACATCTCCCCTATCTGAAAGTCTGATAAAAAGTCTGATAAACGCCGGAAAAATGACTAAGTCCCAAAAAAAATTTTTTTCCACTTTTTTCAATTGTACCCCCGTGGGATATATATTCTACCCACACAAATTTGGAATTCTCCTTCGGTACCCTGACACATATTATTCCCTCATTTAGTGGATATTTTCACAAAAAAGTGAAATTTTCAAAAATCCAGAAAATTGGCTGAAAACGACTAAATATCAAAGACTCATTGGGCGAATCGCTCTGGAACTGAAATGGGAATGCTCACTGACATTTCCCCTATCTTAAAGTCTGATAAACGCCAGAAAAATGACAAACTCCAAAAAAAAATTTTTTTAGACTTTTTTCAATTTTACCCCCGTGGGATATATATTCTACCCACACACATTTGGAACTCTCCTGGGGTACCCTCACACATATTATTCCCTCATTTAGTGGATATTTTCACAAAAAAGTGAAATTTTCAAAAATCCAGAAAATTGGCTGAAAACAACTAAATAACAAGGACTCATTGGGCGAATCGCTCTGGAACTCAAATCGGAACGCTCACTGACATTTACCCTAACTGAAAGTCTGATAAACGCTGGAAAAATGACTAAGTCCAAAAAAAAATTTTTTTCAATTTTACCCCCGTGGGATATATATTCTACCCACACATATTTGGATCTCTCCTGGGGTACCCTCACACATATTATTCCCTCATTTAGTGGATATTTTCACAAAAAAGTGAAATTTTCAAAAATCCAAAAAATTGGCTGAAAACGACTAAATATCAAGGACTCATTGGGTAAATCACTCTGGTACTGAGATCGGAAAGCTCACTGACATTTCCCCTATCAGAAAGTCTGATAAACGCCAGAAAAATGACTAAGTCCAAAAAAATTTTTTTTTCAACTTTTTTCAATTTTACCCCCGTGGGATATATATTCTACCCACACACATTTCGAACTCTCCTGGGGTACCCTCACACATATTATTCCCTCATTTAGTGGATATTTTCACAAAAAAAGTGAAATTTTCAAAAATCCAGAAAATTGGCTGAAAACTACTAAATATCAAGAACTCATTGGGCGAATCGCTCTGGAACTGAAATCGGAACGCTCACTGACATTTCCCCTAACTGAAAGTCTGATAAACGCTGGAAAAATGACTAAGTCCAAAAAAAAATTTTTTCAACTTTTTTCAATTTTTCCCCCGTGGGATATATATTCTACCCACACACATTTGGAACTCTCCTGGGGTACCCTCACACATATTATTCCCTCATTTAGTGGATATTTTCACAAAAAAGTGAAATTTTCAAAAATCCAGAAAATTGGCTGAAAACGACTAAATAACAAGGACTCATTGGGAGAATCACTCTGGAACTGAAATCGGAACGCTCACTGACATTTCCCCTATCTGAAAGTCTGATAAACGCCGGAAAAATGACTAAGTCCAAAAAAAAAATTTTTCAACTTTTTTAAATTTTACCCCGTAGGATATATATTCTACCCACACACATTTGGTGCTCTCCTGGGGTACCCTCACACATATTATTCCCTCATTTAGTGGATATTTTCACAAAAAAGTGAAATTTTCAAAAATCCAAAAAATTGGCTGAAAACGACTAAATATCAAGGACTCATTGGGTAAATCACTCTGGTACTGAAATCGGAAAGCTCACTGACATTTCCCCTATCAGAAAGTCTGATAAACGCTGGAAAAATGACTAAGTCCAAAAAAAATTTTTTTCAACTTTTTTCAAATTTACCCCCGTGGGATATATATTCTACCCACACACATTTGGAACTCTCCTGGGGTACCCTCACACATATTATTCCCTCATTTAGTGGATATTTTCACAAAAAAAGTGAAATTTTCAAAAATCCAGAAAATTGGCTGAAAACTGCTAAATATCAAGGACTCATTGGGCGAATTGCTCTGGAACTGAAATCGGAACGCTCACTGACATTTCCCCTAACTGAAAGTCTGATAAACGCTGGAAAAATGACTAAGTCCAAAAAAAAATTTTTTCAACTTTTTTCAATTTTTCCCCCGTGGGATATATTTTCTACCCACACACATTTGGAACTCTCCTGGGGTACCCTCACACATATTATTCCCTCATTTAGTGGATATTTTCACAAAAAAGTGAAATTTTCAAAAATCCAAAATATTGGCTGAAAATGACTAAATATCAAGGAATCATTGGGCGAATCGCTCTGCAACTGAAATCGGAACGCTCATTGACATTTGCCCTATCTGAAAGTCTGATAAAAACAGGATAAATGACTAAGTCCAACAAAAAAAAATTTTTCAACTTTTTTCAATTTTACCCCGTGGGATATATATTTTACCCACACACATTTGGAACTCTCCTGGGGTACCCTCACACATATTATTCCCTCATTTAGTGGATATTTTCACAAAAAAGTGAAATTTTCAAAAATCCAAAATATTGGCTGAAAACGACTAAATATCAAGGACTCATTGGGCGAATCGCTCTGGAACTGAAATCGGAACGCTCACTGACATTTCCCCCAATCTGAAAGTCTGATAAATGCCGGAAAAATGACTAAGTCTGAAAAAAAAAATTTTCAACTTTTTTCAATTTTACCCCCGTGAGATATATATTCTACCCACACACATTTGAAACTCTCCTGGGGTACCCTCACACATATTATTCCCTCATTTAGTGAATATCTTTACAAAAAAGTGACATTTTCAAAAATCCCGAAAATTGGCTGAAAACGACTAAATGTCAAGGACTCATTGGGCGAATCGCTCTGGAACTGAAATCGTAACGCTCACTGACATTTGCCCTATCTGAAAGTCTGATAAACGCCGGAAAAATGACTAAGTCCCCAAAAAAATGTTTTTCAACTTTTTTCAATTTTACCCCCGTGGGACATATATTCTACCCACACACATTTGGAACTCTCCTGAGGTACCCTCACACATATTATTCCCTCATTTAGTGGATATTTTCACAAAAAAGTGAAATTTTCAAAAATCCTGAAAATTGGCTGAAAACGGCTAAATATCAAGGACTCATTGGGAAAATCGCTCTGGAACTGAAATCGGAACGCTCACTGACATTTCCCCTATCTGAAAGTCTGATAAATGCCGGAAAAATGACTAAGTCCAAATGAAATTTTTTTTCAACTTTTTTCAATTTTACCCCCGTGGGATATATATTTTACCCACACACATTTGGAACTCTCCTGGGGTACCCTCACACATATTATTCCCTCATTTAGTGGATATTTTCACAAAAAAGTGAAATTTTCAAAAATCCAAAATATTGGCTGAAAACGACTAAATATCAAGGACTCATTGGGCGAATCGCTCTGGAAATGAAATCGGAACGCTCACTCACATTTGACCTATCTTAAAGTCTGATAAACGCCAGAAAAGTGATTAAGTCCAAAAAAAAATTTTTTTCAACTTTTTTCAAATTTACCCCCGTGGGATATATATTCTACCCACACACATTTGGAACTCTCCTGGGGTACCCTCAGACATATTATTTCCTCATTTAGTGGATATTTTCACAAGAAAGTGAAATTTTCAAAAATCCAGAAAATTGGTTGTAAACTACTAAATATCAAGGACTCATTGGGCGAATCACACTGGAACTGAAATCGGAACGCTCACTCACATTTCCCCTATCTGAAAGTCTGATAAACGACGGAAAATGACTAAGTCCAAAAAAAAAATTTTTCAACTTTTTTCAATTTTACCCATGTGGGATATATATTCTACCCACACACATTTGTAACTCTCCTGGGGTACCCTCACACATATTATTCCCTCATTTAGTGGATATTTTCACAAAAAAGTGAAATTTTCAAAAATCCAAAATATTGGCTGAAAACGACTAAATATCAAGGACTCATTGGGCGAATCGCTCTGGAACTGAAATCGGAACGCTCACTGACATTTGCCCTATCTGAAAGTCTCATAAACGCCGGAAAAATGACTAAGTCCAAAAAAAAATTTTTTTCAATTTTACCCACGTGGGATATATATTCTACCCACACACATTTGTAACTCTCCTGGGTTACCCTCACACATATTATTCCCTCATTTAGTGGATATTTTCACAAAAAAGTGAAATTTTCAAAAATCCAAAATATTGGCTGAAAATCAAATAAATATCAAGGACTCATTGGGCGATTCGCTCTCGAACTGAAGTCGGATCGCTCACTGACATTTACCCTATCTGAAAGTCTGATAAACGCCGGAAAAATGACTAAGTCCAAAAAAAAAAATTTTTCAACTTTTTTCAATTTTACCCCCGTGAGATATATATTCTACCCACACACATTTGAAACTCTCCTGGGGTACCCTCACACATATTATTCCCTCATTTAGTGAATATTTTTACAAAAAAGTGACATTTTCAAAAATCCCGAAAATTGGCTGAAAACGACTAAATGTCAAGGACTCATTGGGCGAATCGCTCTGGAACTGAAATCGAAACGCTCACTGACATTTACCCTATCTGAAAGTCTGATAAACGCCGGAAAAATGACTAAGTCCAAAAAAAAATTTTTTTCAATTTTACCCACGTGGGATATATATTCTACCCACACACATTTGTAACTCTCCTGGGGTACCCTCACACATATTATTCCCTCATTTAGTGGATATTTTCACAAAAAAGTGAAATTTTCAAAAATCCAAAATATTGGCTGAAAATGAACTAAATATCAAGGACTCATTGGGCGAATCGCTCTGGAACTGAAATCGGAACGCTCAATGACATTTCCCCCAATCTGAAAGTCTGATAAATGCCGGAAAAATGACTAAGTCTGAAAAAAAAAACTTTCAACTTTTTTCAATTTTACCCCCGTGAGATATATATTCTACCCACACACATTTGAAACTCTCCTGGGGTACCCTCACACATATTATTCCCTCATTTAGTGAATATTTTTACAAAAAAGTGACATTTTCAAAAATCCCGAAAATTGGCTGAAAACGACTAAATGTCAAGGACTCATTGGGCGAATCGCTCTGGAACTGAAATCGGAACGCTCACTGACATTTACCCAATCTGAAAGTCTGATAAACGCCGGAAAAATGACTAAGTCCAAAAAAAAATTTTTTTCAATTTTACCCACGTGGGATATATATTCTACCCACACACATTTGTAACTCTCCTGGGGTACCCTCACACATATTATTCCCTCATTTAGTGAATATTTTTACAAAAAAGTGAAATTTTCAAAAATCCCAAAAATTGGCTGAAAACGACTAAGTATCAAGGACTCATTGGGCGGATCACTCTGGAACTGAAATCGGAACGCTTACTGACATTTGCCCTATCTGAAAGTCTGATAAACGCCCGAAAAATGACTAAGTCCAAAAAAAAAAATGTTTCAACTTTTTTCAATTTTACCCCCGTGAGATATATATTCTACCCACACACATTTGGAACTCTCTTGGGGTACCCTCAAACATATTATTCCCTCATTTAGTGGATATTTTCACAAAAAAGTGAAATTTTGAAAAATCCAGAAAATTGGCTGAAAACGACTAAATGTCAAGGACTCATTGGGCGAATCGCTCTGGAACTGAAATCGGAACACTTACTGACATTTGCCCTATCTGAAAGTCTGATAAACGCCGGAAAAATGACTAAGTCCAAAAAAGAAATGTTTTCAACTTTTTTCAATTTTACCCCCGTGGGATATATATTCTACCCACACACATTTGGAACTGTCCTGGGGTACCCTCACACATATTATTCCCTCATTTAGTGGATATTTTCACAAAAAAGTGAAATTTTCAAAAATCCTGAAAATTTGCTGAAAACGACTAAATATCAAGGACTCATTGGGCGAATCGCTCTGGAACTGAAATCGGAACGCTTACTGACATTTTCCCTATCTGAAAGTCTGATAAACGCCGGAAAAATGACTAAGTCCAAAAAAGAAATGTTTTCAACTTTTTTCAATTTTACCCCCGTGGGATATATATTCTACCCACACTAATTTGTAACTCTCCTGGGGTACCCTCACACATATTATTCCCTCATTTAGTGGATATTTTCACAAAAAAGTGAAATTTTCAAAAATCCAAAATATTGGCTGAAAACGACTAAATATCAAGGAGTCATTGGGCGAATCGCTCTGGAACTGAAATCGGAACGCTCACTGACATTTCCCCTATCTGAAAGTCTGATAAACGCCGGAAAAATGACTAAGTCTGATAAAAAAAAATTTCATCTTTTTTCAATTTTACCCCCGTGAGATATATATTCTACCCACACACATTTGAAACTCTGCTCGGGTACCCTCAGATATATTATTCCCTCATTTAGTGAATATTTTTACAAAAAAGTGAAATTTTCAAAAATCCCGAAAATTGGCTGAAAACGACTAATATCAAGGACTCATTGGGCGAATCGCTCTGGAACTGAAATCGGAACGCTCACTGACATTTCCCCTATCTGAAAGTCTGATAAACGGCGGAAAAATGACTAAGTCCAAAAAAAAAATTTTTTCAACTTTTTTCAATTTTACCCCCGTGCGATATATATTCTACCCACACACATTTGGAACTCTCCTGGGGTACACTCACACATATTATTCCCTCATTTAGTGAATATTTTTACAAAAAAGTGAAATTTTCAAAAATCCCGAAAATTAGCTGAAAACGACTAAATATCAAGGACTCATTGGGCGAATCGCTCTGGAACTGAAATCGGAACGCTCAATGAAATTTGCCCTATCTGAAAGTGTGATAAACGCCGGAAAAATGACTAAGTCCAAAAAAAAAATTTTTTCAACTTTTTTCAATCTTACCCCCGTAGGATATATGTTCTACCGACACTCATTTGGTACTCTCCTGGGGTACCCTCACACATATTATTCCCTCATTTAGTGGATATTTTCACAAAAAAGTGAAATTTTCAAAAATCCCGAAAATTGACTGAAAACGACTAAATATCAAGGACTCATTGGGCGAATCGCTCTGGAAGTGAAATCGTAACGCTCACTGACAATTGCCCTATCTGAAAGTCTGATCAAAGCCGAAAAAATGACTATGTCCAAAAAAAAAATTTTTTCAACTTTTTTCAATTTTACCCATGTGGGATATATATTCTACCCACACACATTTGTAACTCTCCTGGGGTACCCTCACACATATTATTCCCTCATTTAGTGGATATTTTCACAAAAAAGTGAAATTTTCAAAAATCCAAAATATTGGCTGAAAACGACTAAATATCAAGGAGTCATTGGGCGAATCGCTCTGGAACTGAAATCGGAATGCTCACTGACATTTCCCCTATCTGAAAGTCTGATAAACGCCGGAAAAATGACTAAGTCTGATAAAAAATAATTTCATCTTTTTTCAATTTTACCCCCGTGAGATATATATTCTACCCACACACATTTGAAACTCTGCTCGGGTACCCTCACATATATTATTCCCTCATTTAGTGAATATTTTTACAAAAAAGTGAAATTTTCAAAAATCCCGAAAATTAGCTGAAAACGACTAAATATCAAGGACTCATTGGGCGAATCGCTCTGGAACTGAAATCGGAACGCTCACTGACATTTGCCCTATCTGAAAGACTGATAAACGCCAGAAAAATGACTATGTCCAAAAAAAAAATTTTTTCAACTTTTTTCAATTCTATCCATGTGGGATATATATTCTACCCCCACACATTTGTAACTCTCCTGGGGTACCCTCACACATATTCCCTCATTTAGTGGATATTTTCACAAAAAAGTGAAATTTTCAAAAATCCAAAATATTGGCTGAAAACGACTAAATATCAAGGACTCATTGGGCGAATCGCTCTGGAAGTGAAATCGTAACGCTCACTGACAATTGCCCTATCTGAAAGTCTGATCAAAGCCGAAAAAATGACTATGTCCAAAAAAAAAATTTTTTCAACTTTTTTCAATTTTACCCATGTGGGATATATATTCTACCCACACACATTTGTAACTCTCCTGGGGTACCCTCACACATATTATTCCCTCATTTAGTGGATATTTTCACAAAAAAGTGAAATTTTCAAAAATCCAAAATATTGGCTGAAAACGACTAAATATCAAGGAGTCATTGGGTGAATCGCTCTGGAACTGAAATCGGAACGCTCACTGACATTTCCCCTATCTGAAAGTCTGATAAACGCCGGAAAAATGACTAAGTCTGATAAAAAAAAATTTCATCTTTTTTCAATTTTACCCCCGTGAGATATATATTCTACCCACACACATTTGAAACTCTGCTCGGGTACCCTCAGATATATTATTCCCTCATTTAGTGAATATTTTTACAAAAAAGTGAAATTTTCAAAAATCCCGAAAATTGGCTGAAAACGACTAATATCAAGGACTCATTGGGCGAATCGCTCTGGAACTGAAATCGGAACGCTCACTGACATTTCCCCTATCTGAAAGTCTGATAAACGGCGGAAAAATGACTAAGTCCAAAAAAAAAATTTTTTCAACTTTTTTCAATTTTACCCCCGTGCGATATATATTCTACCCACACACATTTGGAACTCTCCTGGGGTACACTCACACATATTATTCCCTCATTTAGTGAATATTTTTACAAAAAAGTGAAATTTTCAAAAATCCCGAAAATTAGCTGAAAACGACTAAATATCAAGGACTCATTGGGCGAATCGCTCTGGAACTGAAATCGGAACGCTCAATGAAATTTGCCCTATCTGAAAGTGTGATAAACGCCGGAAAAATGACTAAGTCCAAAAAAAAAATTTTTTCAACTTTTTTCAATCTTACCCCCGTAGGATATATGTTCTACCGACACTCATTTGGTACTCTCCTGGGGTACCCTCACACATATTATTCCCTCATTTAGTGGATATTTTCACAAAAAAGTGAAATTTTCAAAAATCCCGAAAATTGACTGAAAACGACTAAATATCAAGGACTCATTGGGCGAATCGCTCTGGAAGTGAAATCGTAACGCTCACTGACAATTGCCCTATCTGAAAGTCTGATCAAAGCCGAAAAAATGACTATGTCCAAAAAAAAAATTTTTTCAACTTTTTTCAATTTTACCCATGTGGGATATATATTCTACCCACACACATTTGTAACTCTCCTGGGGTACCCTCACACATATTATTCCCTCATTTAGTGGATATTTTCACAAAAAAGTGAAATTTTCAAAAATCCAAAATATTGGCTGAAAACGACTAAATATCAAGGAGTCATTGGGCGAATCGCTCTGGAACTGAAATCGGAATGCTCACTGACATTTCCCCTATCTGAAAGTCTGATAAACGCCGGAAAAATGACTAAGTCTGATAAAAAATAATTTCATCTTTTTTCAATTTTACCCCCGTGAGATATATATTCTACCCACACACATTTGAAACTCTGCTCGGGTACCCTCACATATATTATTCCCTCATTTAGTGAATATTTTTACAAAAAAGTGAAATTTTCAAAAATCCCGAAAATTAGCTGAAAACGACTAAATATCAAGGACTCATTGGGCGAATCGCTCTGGAACTGAAATCGGAACGCTCACTGACATTTGCCCTATCTGAAAGACTGATAAACGCCAGAAAAATGACTATGTCCAAAAAAAAAATTTTTTCAACTTTTTTCAATTCTATCCATGTGGGATATATATTCTACCCCCACACATTTGTAACTCTCCTGGGGTACCCTCACACATATTCCCTCATTTAGTGGATATTTTCACAAAAAAGTGAAATTTTCAAAAATCCAAAATATTGGCTGAAAACGACTAAATATCAAGGACTCATTGGGCGAATCGCTCTGGAAGTGAAATCGTAACGCTCACTGACAATTGCCCTATCTGAAAGTCTGATCAAAGCCGAAAAAATGACTATGTCCAAAAAAAAAATTTTTTCAACTTTTTTCAATTTTACCCATGTGGGATATATATTCTACCCACACACATTTGTAACTCTCCTGGGGTACCCTCACACATATTATTCCCTCATTTAGTGGATATTTTCACAAAAAAGTGAAATTTTCAAAAATCCAAAATATTGGCTGAAAACGACTAAATATCAAGGAGTCATTGGGTGAATCGCTCTGGAACTGAAATCGGAACGCTCACTGACATTTCCCCTATCTGAAAGTCTGATAAACGCCGGAAAAATGACTAAGTCTGATAAAAAAAAATTTCATCTTTTTTCAATTTTACCCCCGTGAGATATATATTCTACCCACACACATTTGAAACTCTGCTCGGGTACCCTCAGATATATTATTCCCTCATTTAGTGAATATTTTTACAAAAAAGTGAAATTTTCAAAAATCCCGAAAATTGGCTGAAAACGACTAATATCAAGGACTCATTGGGCGAATCGCTCTGGAACTGAAATCGGAACGCTCACTGACATTTCCCCTATCTGAAAGTCTGATAAACGGCGGAAAAATGACGAAGTCCAAAAAAAAAATTTTTTCAACTTTTTTCAAGTTTACCCCCGTGCGATATATATTCTACCCACACACATTTGAAACTCTGCTCGGGTACCCTCACATATATTATTCCCTCATTTAGTGAATATTTTTACAAAAAAGTGAAATTTTCAAAAATCCCGAAAATTAGCTGAAAACGACTAAATATCAAGGACTCATTGGGCGAATCGCTCTGGAACTGAAATCGGAACGCTCACTGACATTTGCCCTATCTGAAAGACTGATAAACGCCAGAAAAATGACTATGTCCAAAAAAAAAATTTTTTCAACTTTTTTCAATTCTATCCATGTGGGATATATATTCTACCCCCACACATTTGTAACTCTCCTGGGGTACCCTCACACATATTCCCTCATTTAGTGGATATTTTCACAAAAAAGTGAAATTTTCAAAAATCCAAAATATTGGCTGAAAACGACTAAATATCAAGGACTCATTGGGCGAATCGCTCTGGAACTGAAATCGAAACGCTTACTGACATTTGCCCTATCTGAAAGTCTGATAAATGCCGGAAAAATGACTAAGTCCAAAAAAAAAAATTTTTCAACTTTTTTCAATTTTACCCCTGTGGGATATATATTCTACCCAAACACATTTGGATCTCTCCTGGGGTACCCTCACACATATTATTCCCTCATTTAGTGGATATTTTCACAAAAAAGTGAAATTTTAAAAAATCCAGAAAATTGGCTGAAAACAACTAAATATCAAGGACTCATTGGGCGAATCACTCTGGAACTGAAATCGGAACGCTCACTTACATTTCCCCTATCTGAAAGTCTGATAAACGCCGGAAAAATGACTAAGTCTGAAAAAAAAAAATTTCTACTTTTTTCAATTTTACCCCCGTGAGATATATATTCTACCCACACACATTTGGAACTCTCCTGGAGTACCCTCACACATATTATTCCCTCATTTAGTGGATATTTTCACAAAAAAGTGAAATTTTCAAAAATCCAAAATATTGGCTGAAAACGACTAAATATCAAGGACTCATTGGCCGAATCGCTCTGGAACTGAAATCGGAACGCTCACTGACATTTCCCCTATCTGAAAGTCTGATAAACGCCGGAAAAATGACTAAGTCTGATAAAAAAAAATTTCAACTTTTTTCAATTTTACCCCCGTGAGATATATATTCTACCCACACACATTTGAAACTCTGCTCGGGTACCCTCACATATATTATTCCCTCATTTAGTGGATATTTTCACAAAAAAGTGAAATTTTCAAAAATCCAGAAAATTGGCTGAAAACGACTAAATATCAAGGACTCATTGGGCGAATCGCTCTGGAACTGAAATCGGAACACTTACTGACATTTGCCCTATCTGAAAGTCTGATAAACGCCGGAAAAATGACTAAGTCCAAAAAAAAATTTTTTTCAACTTTTTTCAATTTTACCCCGTGCGATATATATTCTACCCACACACATTTGGAACTCTCCTGTGGTACACTCACACATATTATTCCCTCATTTAGTGGATATTTTCACAAAAAAGTTAAATTTTCAAAAATCCAGAAAATTGGCTGAAAACGACTAAATATCAAGGACTCATTGGGCGAATCGCTCTGGAACTGAAATCAGAACGCTTACTGACATTTGCCCTATCTGAAAGTCTGATAAACGCCGGAAAAATGACTAAGTCCAAAAAATAAATGTTTTCAACTTTTTTCAATTTTACCCCCGTGGGATATATATTCTACCCACACACATTTGGATCTCTCATGGGGTACCCTCACACATATTATTTCATCATTTAGTGAATATTTTTACAAAAAAGTGAAATTTTCAAAAATCCCGAAAATTGGCTGAAAACGACTAAATATCAAGGACTCATTGGGCGAATCGCTCTGCAACTGAAATCGGAACGCTCAATGACATTTGCCCTATCTGAAAGTCTGATAATTGCCGGAAAAATGACTAAGTCCAAAAAAGAAATGTTTTCAACTTTTCTCAATTTTACCCCCGTGGGATATATATTCTACCCACACTAATTTGGAACTCTCCTGGGGTACCCTCACACATATTATTCCCTCATTTAGTGGATATTTTCACAAAAAAGTGAAATTTTCAAAAATCCTGAAAATTCGCTGAAAACGACTAAATATCAAGGACTCATTGGGCGAATCGCTCTGGAACTGAAATCGGAACGCTTACTGACATTTTCCCTATCTGAAAGTCTGATAAACGCCGGAAAAATGACTAAGTCCAAAAAAGAAATGTTTTCAACTTTTTTCAATTTTACCCCCGTGGGATATATATTCTACCCACACTAATTTGGAACTCTCCTGGGCTACCCTCACACATATTATTCCCTCATTTAGTGGATATTTTCACAAAAAAGTGAAATTTTCAAAATTCCAGAAAATTGGCTGAAAACGACTAAATATCAAGGACTCATTGGGCGAATCGCTCTGGAACTGAAATCGGAACGATCACTGACATTTGCCCTATCTGAAAGTCTGATAAACGCCGGAAAAATGACTAAGTCCAAAAAAGAAATGTTTTCAACTTTTTTCAATTTTACCCCCGTGGTATATATATTCTACACACACTAATTTGGAACTCTCCTGGGGTACCCTCACACATATTATTCCCTCATTTAGTGGATATTTTCACAAAAAAGTGAAATTTTCAAAAATCCAAAATATTGGCTGAAAACGTCTAAATATCAAGGACTCATTGGGCGAATCGCTCTGGAACTGAAATCGGAACGCTTACTGATATTTGCCCTATCTGAAAGTCTGATAAACGCCGGAAAAATGACTAAGTCCAAAAAAAAAAATTTTTCACCCTTTTTCAATTTTACCTCCGTGGGATATATATTCTACCCACACACATTTGGAGCTCTACTGGGGTACCCTCACACATATTATTCCCTCATTTAGTGAATATTTTTACAAAAAAGTGACATTTTCAAAAATCCCGAAAATTGGCTGAAAACGACTAAATGTCAAGGACTCATTGGGCGAATCGCTCTCGAACTGAAATCGGAACGCTCACTGACATTTACCCTATCTGAAAGTCTGATAAACGCCGGAAAAATGACTAAGTACAAAAAAAAAATTTTCAACTTTTTTCAATTTTACCCCCGTGGGATATATATTCTACCCACACACATTTGGAACTCTCCTGGGGTACCCTCACACATATTATTCCCTCATTTAGTGGATATTTTCACAAAAAAGTGAAATTTTCAAAAATCCAAAATATTGGCTGAAAACGACTAAATATCAAGGACTCATTGGCCGAATAGCTCTGGAACTGAAATCGGAACGCTCACTGACATTTCCCCTATCTGAAAGTCTGATAAACGCCGGAAAAATGACTAAGTCTGATAAAAAAAAATTTCAACTTTTTTCAATTTTACCCCCGTGAGATATATATTCTACCCACACACATTTGAAACTCTGCTCGGGTACCCTCACATATATTATTCCCTCATTTAGTGAATATTTTTACAAAAAAGTGAAATTTTCAAAAATCCCGAAAATTGGCTGAAAACGACTAAATATCAAGGACTCATTGGGCGAATCGCTCTGGAACTGAAATCGGAACGCTCACTGACATTTGCCCTATCTGAAAGTCTGATAAACGCCGGAAAAATGACTGTCCAAAAAAAAAATTTTTTCAACTTTTTTCAATTTTACCCATGTGGGATATATATTCTACCCACACACATTTGTAACTCTCCTGGGGTACCCTCACACATATTATTCCCTCATTTAGTGGATATTTTCACAAAAAAGTGAAATTTTCAAAAATCCAGAAAATTGGCTGAAAACGACTAATATCAAGGACTCATTGGGCGAATCGCTCTGGAACTGAAATCGAAACGCTTACTGACATTTGCCCTATCTGAAAGTCTGATAAACGCCCGAAAAATGACTAAGTCCAAAAAAAAAAATTTTTTAACTTTTTTCAATTTTACCCACGTGGGATATATATTCTACCCAAACACATTTGGATCTCTCCTGGGGTACCCTCAAACATATTATTCCCTCATTTAGTGGATATTTTCACAAAAAAGTGAAATTTTCAAAAATCCAGAAAATTGGCTGAAAACGACTAAATGTCAAGGACTCATTGGGCGAATCGCTCTGGAACTGAAATTGGAACACTTACTGACATTTGCCCTATCTGAAAGTCTGATAAACGCCGGAAAAATGACTAAGTCCAAAAAAGAAATGTTTTCAACTTTTTTCAATTCTATCCATGTGGGATATATATTCTACCCCCACACATTTGTAACTCTCCTGGGGTACCCTCACACATATTCCCTCATTTAGTGGATATTTTCACAAAAAAGTGAAATTTTCAAAAATCCAAAATATTGGCTGAAAACGACTAAATATCAAGGACTCATTGGGCGAATCGCTCTGGAACTGAAATCGGAACGCTTACTGACATTTGCCCTATCTGAAAGTCTGATAAATGCCGGAAAAATGACTAAGTCCAAAAAAAAAAATTTTTCAACTTTTTTCAATTTTACCCCTGTGGGATATATATTCTACCCAAACACATTTGGATCTCTCCTGGGGTACCCTCACACATATTATTCCCTCATTTAGTGGATATTTTCACAAAAAAGTGAAATTTTAAAAAATCCAGAAAATTGGCTGAAAACAACTAAATATCAAGGACTCATTGGGCGAATCACTCTGGAACTGAAATCGGAACGCTCACTTACATTTCCCCTATCTGAAAGTCTGATAAACGCCGGAAAAATGACTAAGTCTGAAAAAAAAAATTTTCTACTTTTTTCAATTTTACCCCCGTGAGATATATATTCTACCCACACACATTTGGAACTCTCCTGGAGTACCCTCACACATATTATTCCCTCATTTAGTGGATATTTTCACAAAAAAGTGAAATTTTCAAAAATCCAAAATATTGGCTGAAAACGACTAAATATCAAGGACTCATTGGCCGAATCGCTCTGGAACTGAAATCGGAACGCTCACTGACATTTCCCCTATCTGAAAGTCTGATAAACGCCGGAAAAATGACTAAGTCTGATAAAAAAAAATTTCAACTTTTTTCAATTTTACCCCCGTGAGATATATATTCTACCCACACACATTTGAAACTCTGCTCGGGTACCCTCACATATATTATTCCCTCATTTAGTGGATATTTTCACAAAAAAGTGAAATTTTCAAAAATCCAGAAAATTGGCTGAAAACGACTAAATATCAAGGACTCATTGGGCGAATCGCTCTGGAACTGAAATCGGAACACTTACTGACATTTGCCCTATCTGAAAGTCTGATAAACGCCGGAAAAATGACTAAGTCCAAAAAAAAATTTTTTTCAACTTTTTTCAATTTTACCCCGTGCGATATATATTCTACCCACACACATTTGGAACTCTCCTGTGGTACACTCACACATATTATTCCCTCATTTAGTGGATATTTTCACAAAAAAGTTAAATTTTCAAAAATCCAGAAAATTGGCTGAAAACGACTAAATATCAAGGACTCATTGGGCGAATCGCTCTGGAACTGAAATCAGAACGCTTACTGACATTTGCCCTATCTGAAAGTCTGATAAACGCCCGAAAAATGACTAAGTCCAAAAAAAAAAATTTTTTAACTTTTTTCAATTTTACCCACGTGGGATATATATTCTACCCAAACACATTTGGATCTCTCCTGGGGTACCCTCAAACATATTATTCCCTCATTTAGTGGATATTTTCACAAAAAAGTGAAATTTTCAAAAATCCAGAAAATTGGCTGAAAACGACTAAATGTCAAGGACTCATTGGGCGAATCGCTCTGGAACTGAAATCGGAACACTTACTGACATTTGCCCTATCTGAAAGTCTGATAAACGCCGGAAAAATGACTAAGTCCAAAAAAGAAATGTTTTCAACTTTTTTCAATTTTACCCCCGTGGGATATATATTCTACCCACACACATTTGGATCTCTCATGGGGTACCCTCACACATATTATTTCATCATTTAGTGAATATTTTTACAAAAAAGTGAAATTTTCAAAAATCCCGAAAATTGGCTGAAAACGACTAAATATCAAGGACTCATTGGGCGAATCGCTCTGCAACTGAAATCGGAACGCTCAATGACATTTGCCCTATCTGAAAGTCTGATAATTGCCGGAAAAATGACTAAGTCCAAAAAAGAAATGTTTTCAACTTTTCTCAATTTTACCCCCGTGGGATATATATTCTACCCACACTAATTTGGAACTCTCCTGGGGTACCCTCACACATATTATTCCCTCATTTAGTGGATATTTTCACAAAAAAGTGAAATTTTCAAAAATCCTGAAAATTCGCTGAAAACGACTAAATATCAAGGACTCATTGGGCGAATCGCTCTGGAACTGAAATCGGAACGCTTACTGACATTTTCCCTATCTGAAAGTCTGATAAACGCCGGAAAAATGACTAAGTCCAAAAAAGAAATGTTTTCAACTTTTTTCAATTTTACCCCCGTGGGATATATATTCTACCCACACTAATTTGGAACTCTCCTGGGCTACCCTCACACATATTATTCCCTCATTTAGTGGATATTTTCACAAAAAAGTGAAATTTTCAAAATTCCAGAAAATTGGCTGAAAACGACTAAATATCAAGGACTCATTGGGCGAATCGCTCTGGAACTGAAATCGGAACGATCACTGACATTTGCCCTATCTGAAAGTCTGATAAACGCCGGAAAAATGACTAAGTCCAAAAAAGAAATGTTTTCAACTTTTTTCAATTTTACCCCCGTGGTATATATATTCTACACACACTAATTTGGAACTCTCCTGGGGTACCCTCACACATATTATTCCCTCATTTAGTGGATATTTTCACAAAAAAGTGAAATTTTCAAAAATCCAAAATATTGGCTGAAAACGTCTAAATATCAAGGACTCATTGGGCGAATCGCTCTGGAACTGAAATCGGAACGCTTACTGATATTTGCCCTATCTGAAAGTCTGATAAACGCCGGAAAAATGACTAAGTCCAAAAAAAAATATTTTTCACCCTTTTTCAATTTTACCTCCGTGGGATATATATTCTACCCACACACATTTGGAGCTCTACTGGGGTACCCTCACACATATTATTCCCTCATTTAGTGAATATTTTTACAAAAAAGTGACATTTTCAAAAATCCCGAAAATTGGCTGAAAACGACTAAATGTCAAGGACTCATTGGGCGAATCGCTCTCGAACTGAAATCGGAACGCTCACTGACATTTACCCTATCTGAAAGTCTGATAAACGCCGGAAAAATGACTAAGTACAAAAAAAAAATTTTCAACTTTTTTCAATTTTACCCCCGTGGGATATATATTCTACCCACACACATTTGGAACTCTCCTGGGGTACCCTCACACATATTATTCCCTCATTTAGTGGATATTTTCACAAAAAAGTGAAATTTTCAAAAATCCAAAATATTGGCTGAAAACGACTAAATATCAAGGACTCATTGGCCGAATAGCTCTGGAACTGAAATCGGAACGCTCACTGACATTTCCCCTATCTGAAAGTCTGATAAACGCCGGAAAAATGACTAAGTCTGATAAAAAAAAATTTCAACTTTTTTCAATTTTACCCCCGTGAGATATATATTCTACCCACACACATTTGAAACTCTGCTCGGGTACCCTCACATATATTATTCCCTCATTTAGTGAATATTTTTACAAAAAAGTGAAATTTTCAAAAATCCCGAAAATTGGCTGAAAACGACTAAATATCAAGGACTCATTGGGCGAATCGCTCTGGAACTGAAATCGGAACGCTCACTGACATTTGCCCTATCTGAAAGTCTGATAAACGCCGGAAAAATGACTGTCCAAAAAAAAAATTTTTTCAACTTTTTTCAATTTTACCCATGTGGGATATATATTCTACCCACACACATTTGTAACTCTCCTGGGGTACCCTCACACATATTATTCCCTCATTTAGTGGATATTTTCACAAAAAAGTGAAATTTTCAAAAATCCAGAAAATTGGCTGAAAACGACTAAATATCAAGGACTCATTGGGCGAATCGCTCTGGAACTGAAATCGGAACACTTACTGACATTTGCCCTATCTGAAAGTCTGATAAACGCCGGAAAAATGACTAAGTCCAAAAAAAAATTTTTTTCAACTTTTTTCAATTTTACCCCCGTGCGATATATATTCTACCCACACACATTTGGAACTCTCCTGTGGTACACTCACACATATTATTCCCTCATTTAGTGGATATTTTCACAAAAAAGTTAAATTTTCAAAAATCCAGAAAATTGGCTGAAAACGACTAAATATCAAGGACTCATTGGGCGAATCGCTCTGGAACTGAAATCAGAACGCTTACTGACATTTACCCTATCTGAAAGTCTGATAAACGCCCGAAAAATGACTAAGTCCAAAAAAAAAAAATTTTTAACTTTTTTCAATTTTACCCACGTGGGATATATATTCTACCCAAACACATTTGGATCTCTCCTGGGGTACCCTCAAACATATTATTCCCTCATTTAGTGGATATTTTCACAAAAAAGTGAAATTTTCAAAAATCCAGAAAATTGGCTGAAAACGACTAAATGTCAAGGACTCATTGGGCGAATCGCTCTGGAACTGAAATCGGAACACTTACTGACATTTGCCCTATCTGAAAGTCTGATAAACGCCGGAAAAATGACTAAGTCCAAAAAAGAAATGTTTTCAAATTTTTTCAATTTTACCCCCGTGGGATATATATTCTACCCACACACATTTGGATCTCTCATGGGGTACCCTCACACATATTATTTCATTATTTAGTGAATATTTTTACAAAAAAGTGAAATTTTCAAAAATCCCGAAAATTGGCTGAAAACGACTAAATATCAAGGACTCATTGGGCGAATCGCTCTGCAACTGAAATCGGAACGCTCAATGACATTTGCCCTATCTGAAAGTCTGATAATTGCCGGAAAAATGACTAAGTCCAAAAAAGAAATGTTTTCAACTTTTCTCAATTTTACCCCCGTGGGATATATATTCTACCCACACTAATTTGGAACTCTCCTGGGGTACCCTCACACATATTATTCCCTCATTTAGTGGATATTTTCACAAAAAAGTGAAATTTTCAAAAATCCTGAAAATTCGCTGAAAACGACTAAATATCAAGGACTCATTGGGCGAATCGCTCTGGAACTGAAATCGGAACGCTTACTGACATTTTCCCTATCTGAAAGTCTGATAAACGCCGGAAAAATGACTAAGTCCAAAAAAGAAATGTTTTCAACTTTTTTCAATTTTACCCCCGTGGGATATATATTCTACCCACACTAATTTGGAACTCTCCTGGGCTACCCTCACACATATTATTCCCTCATTTAGTGGATATTTTCACAAAAAAGTGAAATTTTCAAAATTCCAGAAAATTGGCTGAAAACGACTAAATATCAAGGACTCATTGGGCGAATCACTCTGGAACTGAAATCGGAACGATCACTGACATTTGCCCTATCTGAAAGTCTGATAAACGCCGGAAGAATGACTAAGTCCAAAAAAGAAATGTTTTCAACTTTTTTCAATTTTACCCCCGTGGTATATATATTCTACACACACTAATTTGGAACTCTCCTGGGGTACCCTCACACATATTATTCCCTCATTTAGTGGATATTTTCACAAAAAAGTGAAATTTTCAAAAATCCAAAATATTGGCTGAAAACGTCTAAATATCAAGGACTCATTGGGCGAATCGCTCTCGAACTGAAATCGGAACGCTTACTGATATTTGCCCTATCTGAAAGTCTGATAAACGCCGGAAAAATGACTAAGTCCAAAAAAAAAAATTTTTCACCCTTTTTCAATTTTACCTCCGTGGGATATATATTCTACCCACACACATTTGGAGCTCTACTGGGGTACCCTCACACATATTATTCCCTCATTTAGTGAATATTTTTACAAAAAAGTGACATTTTCAAAAATCCCGAAAATTGGCTGAAAACGACTAAATGTCAAGGACTCATTGGGCGAATCGCTCTCGAACTGAAATCGGAACGCTCACTGACATTTACCCTATCTGAAAGTCTGATAAACGCCGGAAAAATGACTAAGTACAAAAAAAAAATTTTCAACTTTTTTCAATTTTACCCCCGTGGGATATATATTCTACCCACACACATTTGGAACTCTCCTGGGGTACCCTCACACATATTATTCCCTCATTTAGTGGATATTTTCACAAAAAAGTGAAATTTTCAAAAATCCATAAAATTGGCTGAAAACGACTAAATATCAAGGACTCATTGGGCGAATCGCTCTGGAACTGAAATCGGAACGCTCACTGACATTTGCCCTATCTGAAAGTCTGATAAACGCTGGAAAAATGACTAAGTCCAAAAAAAAAATTTTTTTTAAATTTTACCCACGTGGGATATATATTCTACCCACACACATTTGTAACTCTGATGGGGTACCCTCACACATATTATTCCCTCATTTAGTGGATATTTTCACAAAAAAGTGAAATTTTCAAAAATCCAAATTATTGGCTGAAAATCAACTAAATATCAAGGACTCATTGGGCGATTCGCTCTGGAAGTGAAATCGGAACGCTCACTGACATTTCCCCCAATCTGAAAGTCTGATAAACGCCGGAAAAATGACAAAGTCCAAAAAAAAACTTTTTTCAACTTTTTTCAATTTTACCCCCGTGGGATATATATTCTACCCACACTCATTTGGAACTCTCCTGGGGTACCCTCACAGATGTTATTCCCTCATTTAGTGAATATTTTTACAAAAAAGTGAAATTTTCAAAAATCCCGAGAATTGGCTGAAAACGACTAAATATCAAGGACTCATTGGGCGAATCGCTCTGGAACTGAAATCGGAACGCTTACTGACATTTGACCTATCTGAAAGTCTGATAAACGCCGGAAAAATGACTAAGTCCAAAAAAGAAATGTTTTCAACTTTTTTCAATTTTACCCCAGTGGTATATATATTCTACCCACACTAATTTGGAACTCTCCTGGGGTACCCTCACACATATTATTCCCTCATTTAGTGGATATTTTCACAAAAAAGTGAAATTTTCAAAAATCCAAAATATTGGCATAAAACGACTAAATATCAAGGAATCATTGGGCGAATCGCTCTGGAACTGAAATCGGAGCGCTTACTGACATTTGCCCTATCTGAAAGTCTGATAAACGCCGGAAAAATGACAAAGTCCAAAAAAAAATTTTTTTCAACTTTTTTCAATTTTACCCCCGTGGGATATATATTCTACCCACACACATTTCTAACTCTCCTGGGGTACCCTCACACATATTATTCCCTCATTTAGTGGATATTTTCACATAAAAGTGAAATTTTCAAAAATCCAAAATATTGGCTGAAAACGACTAAATATCAAGGACTCATTGGGCGAATCACTCTGGAACTGAAATCGGAAAGCTCAATGACATTTGCCCTATCTGAAAGTCTGATAAACGCCGGAAAAATGACTAAGTCCAAAAAAAAATTTTTTTCAATTTTACCCCCGTGGGATATATATTCTACCCACACTCATTTGGAACTCTCCTGGGGTACCCTCACACATATTATTCCCTCAATTAGTGGATATTTTCACAAAAAAGTGAAATTTTCAAAAATCCCGAAAATTGGCTGAAAACGACTAAATATCAAGGACTCATTGGTGAATCGCTCTGGAACTGAAATCGGAACGCTCACTGACATTTACCCTATCTGAAAGTCTGATAAACGCCGGAAAAATGACTAAGTCCAAAAAAAAAATGTTTTCAACTTTTTTCAATTTTACCCCCGTGGGAGATATATTCTACCCACACTCCTTTGGAACTCTCCTGGGGTACCCTCACACATATTTTTCCCTCATTTAGTGGATATTTTCACAAAAAAGTGAAATTTTCAAAAATCCTGAAAATTGGCTGAAAATGACTAAATATCAAGGACTCATTGGGCGAATCGCTCTGGAACTGAAATCGGAACGCTCACTGACATTTACCCTATCTGAAAGTCTGATAAACGCCAGAAAAATGACAAAGTCCAAAAAAAAAATTTTACCCACGTGGGATATATATTCTACCCACACACATTTCTAACTCTCCTGGGGTACCCTCACACATATTATTCCCTCATTTAGTGGATATTTTCACATAAAAGTGAAATTTTCAAAAATCCAAAATATTGGCTGAAAACGACTAAATATCAAGGACTCATTGGGCGAATCGCTCTGGAACTGAAATCGGAACGCTCAATGACATTTGCCCTATCTGAAAGTCTGATAAACGCCGGAAAAATGACTAAGTCCAAAAAAAAAATTTTTTCAACTTTTTTTCAATTATACCCCTGTGGGAAATTTATTCTACCCACACACATTTGGAACTCTCCTGGGGTACCCTCACACATATTATTCCCTCATTTAGTGCATATTTTCACAAAAAAGTGAAATTTTAAAAAATACAGAAAATTGGCTGAAAACCACTAAATATCAAGGACTCATTGGGCGAATCGCTCTGGAACTGAAATCGGAACGCTCACTGACATTTACCCTATCTGAAAGTCTGATAAACGCCAGAAAAATGACAAAGTCCAAAAAAAAAACTTTTTCAACTTTTTTCAATTTTACCCACGTGGGATATATATTCTACCCACACACATTTCTAACTCTCCTGGGGTACCCTCACACATATTATTCCCTCATTTAGTGGATATTTTAACATAAAAGTGAAATTTTCAAAAATCCAAAATATTGGCTGAAAACGACTAAATATCAAGGACTCATTGGGCGAATCGCTCTGGAACTGAAATCGGAACGCTCAATGACATTTGCCCTATCTGAAAGTCTGTTAAACGCCGGAAAAATGACTTAGTCCAAAAAAAAAAATGTTTCAACTTTTTTCAATTTTACCCCCGTGGGATTTATATTCTACCCACACACATTTGGAACTCTCCTGGGATACCCTCACACATATTATTCCCTCATTTAGTGGATATTTTCACAAAAAAGTGAAATTTTCAAAAATCCAGAAAATTTGCTGAAAACAACTAAATATCAAGGATTCATGGGGCGAATCGCTCTGGAACTGAAATCGGAACGCTCACTGACATTTCCCCTATCTGAAAGTCTGATAAACGCCGGAAAAATGACTAAGTCCAAAAAAAAAATGTTTTCAACTTTTTTCAATTTTACCCCCGTGGGAGATATATTCTACCCACACTCATTTGGAACTCTCCTGGGGTACCCTCACACATATTATTCCCTCATTTAGTGGATATTTTCACAAAAAAGTGAAATTTTCAAAAATCACGAAAATTGGCTGAAAACGACTAAATATCAAGGACTCATTGGGCGAATCGCTCTGGAACTGAAATCGGAACGCTCACTGACATTTACCCTATCTGAAAGTACTGATAAACGCCAGAAAAATGACAAAGTCCAAAAAAAAAATTTTTTCAACTTTTTTCAATTTTACCCACGTGGGATATATATTCTACCCACACACATTTCTAACTCTCCTGGGGTACCCTCACACATATTATTCCCTCATTTAGTGGATATTTTCACATAAAAGTGAAATTTTCAAAAATCCAAAATATTGGCTGAAAACGACTAAATATCAAGGACTCATTGGGCGAATCGCTCTGGAACTGAAATCGGAACGCTCAATGACATTTGCCCTATCTGAAAGTCTGATAAACGCCGGAAAAATGACTAAGTCCAAAAAAAAAATTTTTTCAACTTTTTTCAATTTTACCCCCGTGGGATATATATTCTACCCACACTCATTTGGAACTCTCCTGGGGGTACCCTCACACATATTATTCCCTCATTTAGTGCATATTTTCACAAAAAAGTGAAATTTTAAAAAATACAGAAAATTGGCTGAAAACGAATAAATATCAAGGACTCATTGGGCGAATCGCTCTGGAACTGAAATCGGAATGCTCACTGACATTTCCCCTATCTGAAAGTCTTATAAACGCAGGAAAAATGACTAAGTCGAAAAAAAATAATTTTTTCAACTTTTTTCAATTATACCCCCGTGGGAAATTTATTCTACCCACACACATTTGGAACTCTCCTGGGGTACCCTCACACATATTATTCCCTCATTTAGTGGATATTTTCACAAAAAAAGTGAAATTTTCAAAAATCCAGAAAATTGGCTGAAAAAGACTAAATATCAAGGGCTCTTTGGGCGTATCGCTCTGGAACTGAAATCGGAACACTCACTGACATTTCCCCTATCTGAAAGTCTGATAAACGCCGGAAAAATGACTTAGTCCAAAAAAAAAAATTTTTCAACTTTTTTCAATTTTACCCCCGTGGGATATATATTCTACCCACAGTCATTTGGAACTCTCCTGGGGTACCCTCACACATATTATTCCCTCATTTAGTTGATATTTTCACAAAAAAGTGAAATTTTAAAAAATACAGAAAATTGGCTGAAAACGACTAAATATCAAGGACTCATTGGGAGAATCGCTCTGGAACTGAAATCGGAACGCTCACTGACATTTCCCCTATCTGAAAGTCTGATAAACGCCGGAAAAATGACTAACTCCAAAAAAAAAAATGTTTCAACTTTTTTCAATTTTACCCCGTGGGATATATATTCTACCCACACTCTATTGGAACTCTCCTGGGGTACCCTCACACATATTACTCCCTCATTTAGTGGATATTTTCACAAAAAAGTGAAATTTTCAAAAATCCAGAAAATTGGCTGAAAACGACTAAATATCAAGGACTCATTGGGTGAATCGCTCTGGAACTGAAATCGGAACGCTTACTGACTTTTACCCTATCTGAAAGTCTGATAAACGCTGGAAAAATGACTAAGTCCAAAAAAAAAATTTTTTCAACTTTTTTCAATTTTACCCACGTGGGATATATATTCTACCCACACACATTTCTAACTCTCCTGGGGTACCCTCACACATATTACTCCCTCATTTAGTGGATATTTTCACAAAAAAGTGAAATTTTCAAAAATCCCGAAAATTGGCTGAAAACGACTAAATATCAAGGACTCATTGGGTGAATCGCTCTGGAACTGAAATCGGAACGCTCACTGACATTTACCCTATCTGAAAGTCTGATAAATGCCAGAAAAATGACAAAGTCCAAAAAAAAATTTTTTTCAACTTTTTTCAATTTTACCCACGTGGGATATATATATATTGTACCCACACACATTTCTAACTCTCCTGGGGTACTCTCACACATATTATTCCCTCATTTAGTGGATATTTTCACAAAAAAGTGAAATTTTCAAAAATCCCGAAAATTGGTTGAAATCGACTAAATATCAAGGACTCATTGGGCGAATCACTCTGGAACTGAAATCGGAACGCTCACTGACATTTACCTTATCTGAAAGTCTGATAAACGTCAGAAAAATGACTAAGTCCAAAAAAAAATTTTTTTAAACTTTTTTCAATTTTACCCCCGTGGGATATATATTCTACCCACACACATTTCTAACTCTCCTGGGGTACCCTCACACATATTATTCCCTCATTTGGTGGATATTTTCACAAAAAAGTGAAATTTTCAAAAATCCCGAAAATTGGCTGAAAACGACTAAATATCAAGGACTCATTGGGCGAATCGCTCTGGAACTGAAATCGGAACACTCACTGACATTTCCCCTATCTGAAAGTCTGATAAACGCCGGAAAAATTACTAAGTCCAAAAAAAAAATTTTTTCAACTTTTTTCAATTTTACCCCCGTGCGATATATATTCTACCCACACACATTTGGAACTCTCCTGGGGTACCCTCACACATATTATTCCCTCATTTAGTGGATATTTTCACAAAAAAGTGAAATTTTCAAAAATCCAGAAAATTGGCTGAAAACAACTAAATATCAAGGATTCATGGGGCGAATCGCTCTGGAACTGAAATGAGAACGCTCACTGACATTTCCCCTATCTGAAAGTCTGATAAACGCAGGAAAAATGACTAAGTCCAAAAAAAAAATGTTTCAACTTTTTTCAATTTTACCCCCGTGGGATATATATTCTACCCACACTCATTTGGAACTCTCCTGGGGTACCCTCACACATATTATTCCCTCATTTAGTGGATATTTTCACAAAAAAGTGAAATTTTCAAAAATCCAGAAAATTGGCTGAAAACAACTAAATATCAAGGATTCATGGGGCAAATCGCTCTGGAACTGAAATGAGAACGCTCACTGACATTTCCCCTATCTGAAAGTCTGATAAACGCAGGAAAAATTACTAAGTCCAAAAAAAAAATTTTTTCAACTTTTTTCAATTTTACCCCCGTGGGATATATATTCTACCCACACACATTTGGAACTCTCCTGGGGTACCCTCACACATATTATTCCCTCATTTAGTGGATATTTTCACAAAAAAGTGAAATTTTCAAAAATCCAGAAAATTGGCTGAAAACAACTAAATATCAAGGACTCATTGGGCGAATCGCTCTGGAACTGAAATCGGAATGCTCACTGACATTTCCCCTATCTGAAAGTCTGATAAACGCCGGAAAAATGACTAAGTCCAAAAAAAAAAATTTTTCAACTTTTTTCAATTTTACCCCCGTGCGATATATATTCTACCCACACACATTTGGAACTCTCCTGGGGTACCCTCACACATATTATTCCCTCATTTAGTGGATATTTTCACAAAAAAGTGAAATTTTCAAAAATCCAGAAAATTGGCTGAAAAAGACTAAATATCAAGGACTCATTGGGCGAATCGCTCTGGAACTGAAATCGGAACGCTCACTGACATTTCCCCTATCTGAAAGTCTGATAAACGCCAGAAAAATGACAAAGTCCAAAAAAAAAATTTTTTCAACTTTTTTCAATTTTACCCACGTGGGATATATATTGTACCCACACACATTTCTAACTCTCCTGGGGTACTCTCACACATATTATTCCCTCATTTAGTGGATATTTTCACAAAAAAGTGAAATTTTCAAAAATCCAAAATATTGGCTGAAAATGACTAAATATCAAGGACTCATTGGGCGAATCGCTCTGGAACTGAAATCGGAATGCTCTCTGACATTTCCCCTATCTGAAAGTCTGATAAACGCAGGAAAAATGACTAAGTCCAAAAAAAAAATTTTTTCAACTTTTTTCAATTTTACCCCCGTGCGATATATATTCTACCCACACACATTTGGAACTCTCCTGGGGTACCCTCACACATATTATTCCCTCATTTAGTGGATATTTTCACAAAAAAGTGAAATTTTCAAAAATCCCGAAAATTGGCTGAAAACGACTAAATATCAAGGACTCATTGGGCGAATCGCTCTGGAACTGAAATCGGAACACTCACTGACATTTACCTTATCTGAAAGTCTGATAAACGCCGGAAAAATGACTAAGTCCAAAAAAAAATTTTTTTAAACTTTTTTCAATTTTACCCCCGTGGGATATATATTCTATCCACACACATTTCTAACTCTCCTGGGGTACCCTCACACATATTATTCCCTCATTTAGTGGATATTTTCACAAAAAAGTGAAATTTTCAAAAATCCCGAAAATTGGCTGAAAACGACTAAATATCAAGGACTCATTGGGCAAATCGCTCTGGAACTGAAATCGGAACGCTCACTGACATTTCCCCTATCTGAAAGTCTGATAAACGCCGCAAAAATTACTAAGTCCAAAAAAAAAATTTTTTCAACTTTTTTCAATTTTACCCCCGTGCGATATATATTCTACCCACACACATTTGGAACTCTCCTGGGGTACCCTCACACATATTATTCCCTCATTTAGTGGATATTTTCACAAAAAAGTGAAATTTTCAAAAATCCAGAAAATTGGCTGAAAACAACTAAATATCAAGGATTCATGGGGCGAATCGCTCTGGAACTGAAATGAGAACACTCACTGACATTTCCCCTATCTGAAAGTCTGATAAACGCAGGAAAAATGACTAAGTCCAAAAAAAAAATGTTTCAACTTTTTTCAATTTTACCCCCGTCGGATATATATTCTACCCACACTCATTTGGAACTCTCCTGGGGTACCCTCACACATATTATTCCCTCATTTAGTGGATATTTTCACAAAAAAGTGAAATTTTCAAAAAATCCCGAAAATTGGCTGAAAATGACTAAATATCAAGGACTCATTGGGTGAATCGCTCTGGAACTGAAATCGGAACGCTCACTGACATTTACCCTATCTGAAAGTCTGATAAACGCCGGAAAAATGACTAAGTCCAAAAAAAAAAATTTTTCAACTTTTTTCAATTTTACCCCCGTGCGATATATATTCTACCCACACACATTTGGAACTCTCCTGGGGTACCCTCACACATATTATTCCCTCATTTAGTGGATATTTTCACAAAAAAGTGAAATTTTCAAAAATCCAGAAAATTGGCTGAAAACGACTAAATATCAAGGACTCATTGGGCGAATCGCTCTGGAACTGAAATCGGAATGCTCACTGACATTTCCCCTATCTGAAAGTCTGATAAACGCCGGAAAAATGACTAAGTCCAAAAAAAAAAATTTTTCAACTTTTTTCAATTTTACCCCCGTGCGATATATATTCTACCCACACACATTTGGAACTCTCCTGGGGTACCCTCACACATATTATTCCCTCATTTAGTGGATATTTTCACAAAAAAGTGAAATTTTCAAAAATCCAGAAAATTGGCTGAAAACAACTAAATATCAAGGATTCATGGGGCGAATCGCTCTGGAACTGAAATGAGAACACTCACTGACATTTCCCCTATCTGAAAGTCTGATAAACGCAGGAAAAATGACTTAGTCCAAAAAAAAAAATTTTTCAACTTTTTTCAATTTTACCCCCGTGGGATATATATTCTACCCACAGTCATTTGGAACTCTCCTGGGGTACCCTCACACATATTATTCCCTCATTTAGTTGATATTTTCACAAAAAAGTGAAATTTTAAAAAATACAGAAAATTGGCTGAAAACGACTAAATATCAAGGACTCATTGGGAGAATCGCTCTGGAACTGAAATCGGAACGCTCACTGACATTTCCCCTATCTGAAAGTCTGATAAACGCCGGAAAAATGACTAACTCCAAAAAAAAAAATGTTTCAACTTTTTTCAATTTTACCCCGTGGGATATATATTCTACCCACACTCTATTGGAACTCTCCTGGGGTACCCTCACACATATTACTCCCTCATTTAGTGGATATTTTCACAAAAAAGTGAAATTTTCAAAAATCCAGAAAATTGGCTGAAAACGACTAAATATCAAGGACTCATTGGGTGAATCGCTCTGGAACTGAAATCGGAACGCTTACTGACTTTTACCCTATCTGAAAGTCTGATAAACGCTGGAAAAATGACTAAGTCCAAAAAAAAAATTTTTTCAACTTTTTTCAATTTTACCCACGTGGGATATATATTCTACCCACACACATTTCTAACTCTCCTGGGGTACCCTCACACATATTACTCCCTCATTTAGTGGATATTTTCACAAAAAAGTGAAATTTTCAAAAATCCCGAAAATTGGCTGAAAACGACTAAATATCAAGGACTCATTGGGTGAATCGCTCTGGAACTGAAATCGGAACGCTCACTGACATTTACCCTATCTGAAAGTCTGATAAACGCCGGAAAAATGACTAAGTCCAAAAAAAAACATTTTTCAACTTTTTTCAATTTTACCCCCGTGGGAGATATATTCTACCCACACTCATTTGGAACTCTCCTGGGGTACCCTCACACATATTGTTCCCTCATTTAGTGGATATTTTCACAAAAAAGTGAAATTTTCAAAAAATCCCGAAAATTGGCTGAAAACGACTAAATATCAAGGACTCAATTGGCGAATCGCTCTGGAACTGAAATCGGAACGCTCACTGACATTTACCCTATCTGAAAGTCTGATAAACGCCAGAAAAATGACAAAGTCCAAAAAAAAATTTTTTTCAACTTTTTTCAATTTTACCCACGTGGGATATATATTGTACCCACACACATTTCTAACTCTCCTGGGGTACTCTCACACATATTATTCCCTCATTTAGTGGATATTTTCACAAAAAAGTGAAATTTTCAAAAATCCCGAAAATTGGTTGAAATCGACTAAATATCAAGGACTCATTGGGCGAATCACTCTGGAACTGAAATCGGAACGCTCACTGACATTTACCTTATCTGAAAGTCTGATAAACGTCAGAAAAATGACTAAGTCAAAAAAAAAATTTTTTTAAACTTTTTTCAATTTTACCCCCGTGGGATATATATTCTACCCACACACATTTCTAACTCTCCTGGGGTACCCTCACACATATTATTCCCTCATTTGGTGGATATTTTCACAAAAAAGTGAAATTTTCAAAAATCCCGAAAATTGGCTGAAAACGACTAAATATCAAGGACTCATTGGGCGAATCGCTCTGGAACTGAAATCGGAACACTCACTGACATTTCCCCTATCTGAAAGTCTGATAAACGCCGGAAAAATTACTAAGTCCAAAAAAAAAATTTTTTCAACTTTTTTCAATTTTACCCCCGTGCGATATATATTCTACCCACACACATTTGGAACTCTCCTGGGGTACCCTCACACATATTATTCCCTCATTTAGTGGATATTTTCACAAAAAAGTGAAATTTTCAAAAATCCAGAAAATTGGCTGAAAACAACTAAATATCAAGGATTCATGGGGCGAATCGCTCTGGAACTGAAATGAGAACGCTCACTGACATTTCCCCTATCTGAAAGTCTGATAAACGCAGGAAAAATGACTAAGTCCAAAAAAAAAATGTTTCAACTTTTTTCAATTTTACCCCCGTGGGATATATATTCTACCCACACTCATTTGGAACTCTCCTGGGGTACCCTCACACATATTATTCCCTCATTTAGTGGATATTTTCACAAAAAAGTGAAATTTTCAAAAATCCAGAAAATTGGCTGAAAACAACTAAATATCAAGGATTCATGGGGCAAATCGCTCTGGAACTGAAATGAGAACGCTCAATGACATTTCCCCTATCTGAAAGTCTGATAAACGCAGGAAAAATTACTAAGTCCAAAAAAAAAATTTTTTCAACTTTTTTCAATTTTACCCCCGTGGGATATATATTCTACCCACACACATTTGGAACTCTCCTGGGGTACCCTCACACATATTATTCCCTCATTTAGTGGATATTTTCACAAAAAACTGAAATTTTCAAAAATCCAGAAAATTGGCTGAAAACAACTAAATATCAAGGACTCATTGGGCGAATCGCTCTGGAACTGAAATCGGAATGCTCACTGACATTTCCCCTATCTGAAAGTCTGATAAACGCCGGAAAAATGACTAAGTCCAAAAAAAAAAATTTTTCAACTTTTTTCAATTTTACCCCCGTGCGATATATATTCTACCCACACACATTTGGAACTCTCCTGGGGTACCCTCACACATATTATTCCCTCATTTAGTGGATATTTTCACAAAAAAGTGAAATTTTCAAAAATCCAGAAAATTGGCTGAAAAAGACTAAATATCAAGGACTCATTGGGCGAATCGCTCTGGAACTGAAATCGGAACGCTCACTGACATTTCCCCTATCTGAAAGTCTGATAAACGCCAGAAAAATGACAAAGTCCAAAAAAAAAATTTTTTCAACTTTTTTCAATTTTACCCACGTGGGATATATATTGTACCCACACACATTTCTAACTCTCCTGGGGTACTCTCACACATATTATTCCCTCATTTAGTGGATATTTTCACAAAAAAGTGAAATTTTCAAAAATCCAAAATATTGGCTGAAAATGACTAAATATCAAGGACTCATTGGGCGAATCGCTCTGGAACTGAAATCGGAATGCTCTCTGACATTTCCCCTATCTGAAAGTCTGATAAACGCAGGAAAAATGACTAAGTCCAAAAAAAAAATTTTTTCAACTTTTTTCAATTTTACCCCCGTGCGATATATATTCTACCCACACACATTTGGAACTCTCCTGGGGTACCCTCACACATATTATTCCCTCATTTAGTGGATATTTTCACAAAAAAGTGAAATTTTCAAAAATCCCGAAAATTGGCTGAAAACGACTAAATATCATGGACTCATTGGGCGAATCGCTCTGGAACTGAAATCGGAACACTCACTGACATTTACCTTATCTGAAAGTCTGATAAACGCCGGAAAAATGACTAAGTCCAAAAAAAAATTTTTTTAAACTTTTTTCAATTTTACCCCCGTGGGATATATATTCTATCCACACACATTTCTAACTCTCCTGGGGTACCCTCACACATATTATTCCCTCATTTAGTGGATATTTTCACAAAAAAGTGAAATTTTCAAAAATCCCGAAAATTGGCTGAAAACGACTAAATATCAAGGACTCATTGGGCAAATCGCTCTGGAACTGAAATCGGAACGCTCACTGACATTTCCCCTATCTGAAAGTCTGATAAACGCCGCAAAAATTACTAAGTCCAAAAAAAAAATTTTTTCAACTTTTTTCAATTTTACCCCCGTGCGATATATATTCTACCCACACACATTTGGAACTCTCCTGGGGTACCCTCACACATATTATTCCCTCATTTAGTGGATATTTTCACAAAAAAGTGAAATTTTCAAAAATCCAGAAAATTGGCTGAAAACAACTAAATATCAAGGATTCATGGGGCGAATCGCTCTGGAACTGAAATGAGAACACTCACTGACATTTCCCCTATCTGAAAGTCTGATAAACGCAGGAAAAATGACTAAGTCCAAAAAAAAAATGTTTCAACTTTTTTCAATTTTACCCCCGTCGGATATATATTCTACCCACACTCATTTGGAACTCTCCTGGGGGTACCCTCACACATATTATTCCCTCATTTAGTGGATATTTTCACAAAAAAGTGAAATTTTCAAAAAATCCCGAAAATTGGCTGAAAATGACTAAATATCAAGGACTCATTGGGTGAATCGCTCTGGAACTGAAATCGGAACGCTCACTGACATTTACCCTATCTGAAAGTCTGATAAACGCCGGAAAAATGACTAAGTCCAAAAAAAAAAATTTTTCAACTTTTTTCAATTTTACCCCCGTGCGATATATATTCTACCCACACACATTTGGAACTCTCCTGGGGTACCCTCACACATATTATTCCCTCATTTAGTGGATATTTTCACAAAAAAGTGAAATTTTCAAAAATCCAGAAAATTGGCTGAAAACGACTAAATATCAAGGACTCATTGGGCGAATCGCTCTGGAACTGAAATCGGAATGCTCACTGACATTTCCCCTATCTGAAAGTCTGATAAACGCCGGAAAAATGACTAAGTCCAAAAAAAAAAATTTTTCAACTTTTTTCAATTTTACCCCCGTGCGATATATATTCTACCCACACACATTTGGAACTCTCCTGGGGTACCCTCACACATATTATTCCCTCATTTAGTGGATATTTTCACAAAAAAGTGAAATTTTCAAAAATCCAGAAAATTGGCTGAAAACAACTAAATATCAAGGATTCATGGGGCGAATCGCTCTGGAACTGAAATGAGAACACTCAGTGACATTTCCCCTATCTGAAAGTCTGATAAACGCAGGAAAAATGACTAAGTCCAAAAAAAAAATGTTTCAACTTTTTTCAATTTTACCCCCGTCGGATATATATTCTACCCACACTCATTTGGAACTCTCCTGGGGTACCCTCACACATATTATTCCCTCATTTAGTGGATATTTTCACAAAAAAGTGAAATTTTCAAAAAATCCCGAAAATTGGCTGAAAATGACTAAATATCAAGGACTCATTGGGTGAATCGCTCTGGAACTGAAATCGGAACGCTCACTGACATTTACCCTATCTGAAAGTCTGATAAACGCCGGAAAAATGACTAAGTCCAAAAAAAAAAATTTTTCAACTTTTTTCAATTTTACCCCCGTGCGATATATATTCTACCCACACACATTTGGAACTCTCCTGGGGTACCCTCACACATATTATTCCCTCATTTAGTGGATATTTTCACAAAAAAGTGAAATTTTCAAAAATCCAGAAAATTGGCTGAAAACGACTAAATATCAAGGACTCATTGGGCGAATCGCTCTGGAACTGAAATCGGAATGCTCACTGACATTTCCCCTATCTGAAAGTCTGATAAACGCCGGAAAAATGACTAAGTCCAAAAAAAAAAATTTTTCAACTTTTTTCAATTTTACCCCCGTGCGATATATATTCTACCCACACACATTTGGAACTCTCCTGGGGTACCCTCACACATATTATTCCCTCATTTAGTGGATATTTTCACAAAAAAGCGAAATTTTCAAAAATCCCGAAAATTGGCTGAAAACGACTAAATATCAAGGACTCAATTGGCGAATCGCTCTGGAACTGAAATCGGAACGCTCACTGACATTTACCCTTCCTGAAAGTCTGATAAACGCCAGAAAAATGACAAAGTCCAAAAAAAAAATTTTTTCAACTTTTTTCAATTTTACCCACGTGGGATATATATTGTACCCACACACATTTCTAACTCTCCTGGGGTACTCTCACACATATTATTCCCTCATTTAGTGGATATTTTCACAAAAAAGTGAAATTTTCAAAAATCCCGAAAATTGGTTGAAAACGACTAAATATCAAGGACTCATTGGGCGAATCACTCTGGAACTGAAATCGGAACGCTCACTGACATTTACCTTATCTGAAAGTCTGATAAACGTCAGAAAAATGACTAAGTCCAAAAAAAAATTTTTTTAAACTTTTTTCAATTTTACCCCCGTGGGATATATATTCTACCCACACACATTTCTAACTCTCCTGGGGTACCCTCACACATATTATTCCCTCATTTGGTGGATATTTTCACAAAAAAGTGAAATTTTCAAAAATCCCGAAAATTGGCTGAAAACGACTAAATATCAAGGACTCATTGGGCGAATCGCTCTGGAACTGAAATCGGAACACTCACTGACATTTCCCCTATCTGAAAGTCTGATAAACGCCGGAAAAATTGCTAAGTCCAAAAAAAAAATTTTTTCAACTTTTTTCAATTTTACCCCCGTGCGATATATATTCTACCCACACACATTTGGAACTCTCCTGGGGTACCCTCACACATATTATTCCCTCATTTAGTGGATATTTTCACAAAAAAGTGAAATTTTCAAAAATCCAGAAAATTGGCTGAAAACAACTAAATATCAAGGATTCATGGGGCAAATCGCTCTGGAACTGAAATGAGAACGCTCACTGACATTTCCCCTATCTGAAAGTCTGATAGACGCAGGAAAAATGACTAAGTCCAAAAAAAAAATGTTTCAACTTTTTTCAATTTTACCCCCGTCGGATATATATTCTACCCACACTCATTTGGAACTCTCCTGGGGTACCCTCACACATATTATTCCCTCATTTAGTGGATATTTTCACAAAAAAGTGAAATTTTCATAAAATCCCGAAAATTGGCTGAAAATGACTAAATATCAAGGACTCAATGGGTGAATCGCTCTGGAACTGAAATCGGAACGCTCACTGACATTTCCCCTATCTGAAAGTCTGATAAACGCCGGAAAAATGACTAAGTCCAAAAAAAAAAATTTTTCAACTTTTTTCAATTTTACCCCCGTGCGATATATATTCTACCCACACACATTTGGAACTCTCCTGGGGTACCCTCACACATATTATTCCCTCATTTAGTGGATATTTTCACAAAAAAGTGAAATTTTCAAAAATCCCGAAAATTGGCTGAAAACGACTAAATATCAAGGACTCATTGGGCGAATCGCTCTGGAACTGAAATCGGAACACTCACTGACATTTACCTTATCTGAAAGTCTGATAAACGCCGGAAAAATGACTAAGTCCAAAAAAAAATTTTTTTAAACTTTTTTCAATTTTACCCCCGTGGGATATATATTCTACCCACACACATTTCTAACTCTCCTGGGGTACCCTCACACATATTATTCCCTCATTTAGTGGATATTTTCACAAAAAAGTGAAATTTTCAAAAATCCCAAAAATTGGCTGAAAACGACTAAATATCAAGGACTCATTGGACAAATCGCTCTGGAACTGAAATCGGAACGCTCACTGACATTTCCCCTATCTGAAAGTCTGATAAACGCCGCAAAAATTACTAAGTCCAAAAAAAAAAATTTTTCAACTTTTTTCAATTTTACCCCCGTGCGATATATATTCTACCCACACACATTTGGAACTCTCCTGCGGTACCCTCACACATATTATTCCCTCATTTAGTGGATATTTTCACAAAAAAGTGAAATTTTCAAAAAATCCCGAAAATTGGCTGAAAACGACTAAATATCAAGGACTCATTGGGTGAATCGCTCTGGAACTGAAATCGGAACGCTCACTGACATTTACCCTATCTGAAAGTCTGATAAACGCCGGAAAAATGACTAAGTCCAAAAAAAAAAATTTTTCAACTTTTTTCAATTTTACCCCCGTGCGATATATATTCTACCCACACACATTTGGAACTCTCCTGGGGTACCCTCACACATATTATTCCCTCATTTAGTGGATATTTTCACAAAAAAGTGAAATTTTCAAAAATCCAGAAAATTTGCTGAAAACGACTAAATATCAAGGACTCATTGGGCGAATCGCTCTGGAACTGAAATCGGAATGCTCAATGACATTTCCCCTATCTGAAAGTCTGATAAACGCCGGAAAAATGACAGTCCAAAAAAAAAAATTTTTCAACTTTTTTCAATTTTACCCCCGTGCGATATATATTCTACCCACACACATTTGGAACTCTCCTGGGGTACCCTCACACATATTATTCCCTCATTTAGTGGATATTTTCACAAAAAAGTGAAATTTTCAAAAATCCAGAAAATTGGCTGAAAAAGACTAAATATCAAGGACTCATTGGGCGAATCGCTCTGGAACTGAAATTGGAACGCTCACTGACATTTACCCTATCTGAAAGTCTGATAAACGCCAGAAAAATGACAAAGTCCAAAAAAAAAATTTTTTCAACTTTTTTCAATTTTACCCACGTGGGATATATATTGTACCCACACACATTTCTAACTCTCCTTGGGTACTCTCACACATATTATTCCCTCATTTAGTGGATATTTTCACAAAAAAGTGAAATTTTCAAAAATCCAAAATATTGGCTGAAAACGACTAAATATCAAGGATTCATGGGGCGAATCGCTCTGGAACTGAAATGAGAACACTCACTGACATTTCCCCTATCTGAAAGTCTGATAAACGCAGGAAAAATGACTAAGTCCAAAAAAAAAATGTTTCAACTTTTTTCAATTTTACCCCCGTCGGATATATATTCTACCCACACTCATTTGGAACTCTCCTGGGGTACCCTCACACATATTATTCCCTCATTTAGTGGATATTTTCACAAAAAAGTGAAATTTTCAAAAAATCCCGAAAATTGGCTGAAAACGACTAAATATCAAGGACTCATTGGGTGAATCGCTCTGGAACTGAAATCGGAACGCTCACTGACATTTACCCTATCTGAAAGTCTGATAAACGCCGGAAAAATGACTAAGTCCAAAAAAAAAAATTTTTCAACTTTTTTCAATTTTACCCCCGTGCGATATATATTCTACCCACACACATTTGGAACTCTCCTGGGGTACCCTCACACATATTATTCCCTCATTTAGTGGATATTTTCACAAAAAAGTGAAATTTTCAAAAATCCAGAAAATTTGCTGAAAACGACTAAATATCAAGGACTCATTGGGCGAATCGCTCTGGAACTGAAATCGGAATGCTCAATGACATTTCCCCTATCTGAAAGTCTGATAAACGCCGGAAAAATGACTAAGTCCAAAAAAAAAAATTTTTCAACTTTTTTCAATTTTACCCCCGTGCGATATATATTCTACCCACACACATTTGGAACTCTCCTGGGGTACCCTCACACATATTATTCCCTCATTTAGTGGATATTTTCACAAAAAAGTGAAATTTTCAAAAATCCAGAAAATTGGCTGAAAAAGACTAAATATCAAGGACTCATTGGGCGAATCGCTCTGGAACTGAAATCGGAACGCTCACTGACATTTACCCTATCTGAAAGTCTGATAAACGCCAGAAAAATGACAAAGTCCAAAAAAAAAATTTTTTCAACTTTTTTCAATTTTACCCACGTGGGATATATATTGTACCCACACACATTTCTAACTCTCCTTGGGTACTCTCACACATATTATTCCCTCATTTAGTGGATATTTTCACAAAAAAGTGAAATTTTCAAAAATCCAGAAAATTGGCTGAAAACAACTAAATACAAAGGATTCATGGGGCGAATCGCTCTGGAACTGAAATGAGAACACTCACTGACATTTCCCCTATCTGAAAGTCTGATAAACGCAGGAAAAATGACTAAGTCCAAAAAAAAAATGTTTCAACTTTTTTCAATTTTACCCCCGTCGGATATATATTCTACCCACACTCATTTGGAACTCTCCTGGGGTACCCTCACACATATTATTCCCTCATTTAGTGGATATTTTCACAAAAAAGTGAAATTTTCAAAAAATCCCGAAAATTGGCTGAAAACGACTAAATATCAAGGACTCATTGGGTGAATCGCTCTGGAACTGAAATCGGAACGCTCACTGACATTTACCCTATCTGAAAGTCTGATAAACGCCGGAAAAATGACTAAGTCCAAAAAAAAAATTTTTTTAAACTTTTTTCAATTTTACCCCCGTGGGATATATATTCTACCCACACACATTTCTAACTCTCCTGGGGTACCCTCACACATATTATTCCCTCATTTAGTGGATATTTTCACAAAAAAGTGAAATTTTCAAAAATCCCGAAAATTGGCTGAAAACGACTAAATATCAAGGACTCATTGGGCAAATCGCTCTGGAACTGAAATCGGAACGCTCACTGACATTTCCCCTATCTGAAAGTCTGATAAACGCCGCAAAAATTACTAAGTCCAAAAAAAAAATTTTTTCAACTTTTTTCAATTTTAACCCCGTGCGATATATATTCTACCCACACACATTTGGAACTCTCCTGGGGTACCCTCACACATATTATTCCCTCATTTAGTGGATATTTTCACAAAAAAGTGAAATTTTCAAAAATCCAGAAAATTGGCTGAAAACAACTAAATATCAAGGATTCATGGGGCGAATCGCTCTGGAACTGAAATGAGAACACTCACTGACATTTCCCCTATCTGAAAGTCTGATAAACGCAGGAAAAATGACTAAGTCCAAAAAAAAAATGTTTCAACTTTTTTCAATTTTACCCCCGTCGGATATATATTCTACCCACACTCATTTGGAACTCTCCTGGGGTACCCTCACACATATTATTCCCTCATTTAGTGGATATTTTCACAAAAAAGTGAAATTTTCAAAAAATCCCGAAAATTGGCTGAAAACGACTAAATATCAAGGACTCATTGGGTGAATCGCTCTGGAACTGAAATCGGAACGCTCACTGACATTTACCCTATCTGAAAGTCTGATAAACGCCGGAAAAATGACTAAGTCCAAAAAAAAAAATTTTTCAACTTTTTTCAATTTTACCCCCGTGCGATATATATTCTACCCACACACATTTGGAACTCTCCTGGGGTACCCTCACACATATTATTCCCTCATTTAGTGGATATTTTCACAAAAAAGTGAAATTTTCAAAAATCCAGAAAATTTGCTGAAAACGACTAAATATCAAGGACTCATTGGGCGAATCGCTCTGGAACTGAAATCGGAATGCTCAATGACATTTCCCCTATCTGAAAGTCTGATAAACGCCGGAAAAATGACAGTCCAAAAAAAAAAATTTTTCAACTTTTTTCAATTTTACCCCCGTGCGATATATATTCTACCCACACACATTTGGAACTCTCCTGGGGTACCCTCACACATATTATTCCCTCATTTAGTGGATATTTTCACAAAAAAGTGAAATTTTCAAAAATCCAGAAAATTGGCTGAAAAAGACTAAATATCAAGGACTCATTGGGCGAATCGCTCTGGAACTGAAATTGGAACGCTCACTGACATTTACCCTATCTGAAAGTCTGATAAACGCCAGAAAAATGACAAAGTCCAAAAAAAAAATTTTTTCAACTTTTTTCAATTTTACCCACGTGGGATATATATTGTACCCACACACATTTCTAACTCTCCTTGGGTACTCTCACACATATTATTCCCTCATTTAGTGGATATTTTCACAAAAAAGTGAAATTTTCAAAAATCCAAAATATTGGCTGAAAACGACTAAATATCAAGGATTCATGGGGCGAATCGCTCTGGAACTGAAATGAGAACACTCACTGACATTTCCCCTATCTGAAAGTCTGATAAACGCAGGAAAAATGACTAAGTCCAAAAAAAAAATGTTTCAACTTTTTTCAATTTTACCCCCGTCGGATATATATTCTACCCACACTCATTTGGAACTCTCCTGGGGTACCCTCACACATATTATTCCCTCATTTAGTGGATATTTTCACAAAAAAGTGAAATTTTCAAAAAATCCCGAAAATTGGCTGAAAACGACTAAATATCAAGGACTCATTGGGTGAATCGCTCTGGAACTGAAATCGGAACGCTCACTGACATTTACCCTATCTGAAAGTCTGATAAACGCCGGAAAAATGACTAAGTCCAAAAAAAAAAATTTTTCAACTTTTTTCAATTTTACCCCCGTGCGATATATATTCTACCCACACACATTTGGAACTCTCCTGGGGTACCCTCACACATATTATTCCCTCATTTAGTGGATATTTTCACAAAAAAGTGAAATTTTCAAAAATCCAGAAAATTTGCTGAAAACGACTAAATATCAAGGACTCATTGGGCGAATCGCTCTGGAACTGAAATCGGAATGCTCAATGACATTTCCCCTATCTGAAAGTCTGATAAACGCCGGAAAAATGACTAAGTCCAAAAAAAAAAATTTTTCAACTTTTTTCAATTTTACCCCCGTGCGATATATATTCTACCCACACACATTTGGAACTCTCCTGGGGTACCCTCACACATATTATTCCCTCATTTAGTGGATATTTTCACAAAAAAGTGAAATTTTCAAAAATCCAGAAAATTGGCTGAAAAAGACTAAATATCAAGGACTCATTGGGCGAATCGCTCTGGAACTGAAATCGGAACGCTCACTGACATTTACCCTATCTGAAAGTCTGATAAACGCCAGAAAAATGACAAAGTCCAAAAAAAAAATTTTTTCAACTTTTTTCAATTTTACCCACGTGGGATATATATTGTACCCACACACATTTCTAACTCTCCTTGGGTACTCTCACACATATTATTCCCTCATTTAGTGGATATTTTCACAAAAAAGTGAAATTTTCAAAAATCCAGAAAATTGGCTGAAAACAACTAAATACAAAGGATTCATGGGGCGAATCGCTCTGGAACTGAAATGAGAACACTCACTGACATTTCCCCTATCTGAAAGTCTGATAAACGCAGGAAAAATGACTAAGTCCAAAAAAAAAATGTTTCAACTTTTTTCAATTTTACCCCCGTCGGATATATATTCTACCCACACTCATTTGGAACTCTCCTGGGGTACCCTCACACATATTATTCCCTCATTTAGTGGATATTTTCACAAAAAAGTGAAATTTTCAAAAAATCCCGAAAATTGGCTGAAAACGACTAAATATCAAGGACTCATTGGGTGAATCGCTCTGGAACTGAAATCGGAACGCTCACTGACATTTACCCTATCTGAAAGTCTGATAAACGCCGGAAAAATGACTAAGTCCAAAAAAAAATTTTTTTAAACTTTTTTCAATTTTACCCCCGTGGGATATATATTCTACCCACACACATTTCTAACTCTCCTGGGGTACCCTCACACATATTATTCCCTCATTTAGTGGATATTTTCACAAAAAAGTGAAATTTTCAAAAATCCCGAAAATTGGCTGAAAACGACTAAATATCAAGGACTCATTGGGCAAATCGCTCTGGAACTGAAATCGGAACGCTCACTGACATTTCCCCTATCTGAAAGTCTGATAAACGCCGCAAAAATTACTAAGTCCAAAAAAAAAATTTTTTCAACTTTTTTCAATTTTAACCCCGTGCGATATATATTCTACCCACACACATTTGGAACTCTCCTGGGGTACCCTCACACATATTATTCCCTCATTTAGTGGATATTTTCACAAAAAAGTGAAATTTTCAAAAATCCAGAAAATTGGCTGAAAACAACTAAATATCAAGGATTCATGGGGCGAATCGCTCTGGAACTGAAATGAGAACACTCACTGACATTTCCCCTATCTGAAAGTCTGATAAACGCAGGAAAAATGACTAAGTCCAAAAAAAAAATGTTTCAACTTTTTTCAATTTTACCCCCGTCGGATATATATTCTACCCACACTCATTTGGAACTCTCCTGGGGTACCCTCACACATATTATTCCCTCATTTAGTGGATATTTTCACAAAAAAGTGAAATTTTCAAAAAATCCCGAAAATTGGCTGAAAACGACTAAATATCAAGGACTCATTGGGTGAATCGCTCTGGAACTGAAATCGGAACGCTCACTGACATTTACCCTATCTGAAAGTCTGATAAACGCCGGAAAAATGACTAAGTCCAAAAAAAAAAATTTTTCAACTTTTTTCAATTTTACCCCCGTGCGATATATATTCTACCCACACACATTTGGAACTCTCCTGGGGTACCCTCACACATATTATTCCCTCATTTAGTGGATATTTTCACAAAAAAGTGAAATTTTCAAAAATCCAGAAAATTTGCTGAAAACGACTAAATATCAAGGACTCATTGGGCGAATCGCTCTGGAACTGAAATCGGAATGCTCACTGACATTTCCCCTATCTGAAAGTCTGATAAACGCCGGAAAAATGACTAAGTCCAAAAAAAAAAATGTTTCAACTTTTTTCAATTTTACCCCCGTGCGATATATATTCTACCCACACACATTTGGAACTCTCCTGGGGTACCCTCACACATATTATTCCCTCATTTAGTGGATATTTTCACAAAAAAGTGAAATTTTCAAAAATCCAGAAAATTGGCTGAAAAAGACTAAATATCAAGGACTCATTGGGCGAATCGCTCTGGAACTGAAATCGGAACGCTCACTGACATTTCCCCTATCTGAAAGTCTGATAAACGCCAGAAAAATGACAAAGTCCAAAAAAAAAATTTTTTCAACTTTTTTCAATTTTACCCACGTGGGATATATATTGTACCCACACACATTTCTAACTCTCCTGGGGTACTCTCACACATATTATTCCCTCATTTAGTGGATATTTTCACAAAAAAGTGAAATTTTCAAAAATCCCGAAAATTGGCTGAAAACGACTAAATATCAAGGACTCATTGGGCGAATCGCTCTGGAACTGAAATTGGAACGCTCACTGACATTTACCTTATCTGAAAGTCTGATAAACGCCGGAAAAATGACTAAGTCCAAAAAAAAATTTTTTTAAACTTTTTTCAATTTTACCCCCGTGGGATATATATTCTACCCACACACATTTGGAACTCTCCTGGGGTACCCTCACACATATTATTCCCTCATTTAGTGGATATTTTCACAAAAAAGTGAAATTTTCAAAAATCCAGAAAATTGGCTGAAAACAACTAAATATCAAGGATTCATGGGGCGAATCGCTCTGGAACTGAAATGAGAACACTCACTGACATTTCCCCTATCTGAAAGTCTGATAAACGCCGGAAAAATGACTAAGTCCAAAAAAAAATTTTTTTCAACTTTTTTCAATTTTACCCCCGTGGGATATATATTCTACCCACACACATTTCTAACTCTCCTGGGGTACCCTCACACATATTATTCCCTCATTTAGTGGATATTTTCACAAAAAAGTGAAATTTTCAAAAATCCAAAATATTGGCTGAAAACGACTAAATATCAAGGACTCATTGGGCGAATCGCTCTGGAACTGAAATCGGAATGCTCTCTGACATTTCCCCTATCTGAAAGTCTGATAAACGCAGGAAAAATGACTAAGTTCAAAAAAAAAATTTTTTCAACTTTTTTCAATTTTACCCCCGTGCGATATATATTCTACCCACACACATTTGGAACTCTCCTGGGGTACCCTCACACATATTATTCCCTCATTTAGTGGATATTTTCACAAAAAAGTGAAATTTTCAAAAATCCCGAAAATTGGCTGAAAACGACTAAATATCAAGGACTCATTGGGCGAATCGCTCTGGAACTGAAATCGGAACGCTCACTGACATTTACCTTATCTGAAAGTCTGATAAACGCCGGAAAAATGACTAAGTCCAAAAAAAAATTTTTTTAAACTTTTTTCAATTTTACCCCCGTGGGATATATATTCTACCCACACACATTTCTAACTCTCCTGGGGTACCCTCACACATATTATTCCCTCATTTAGTGGATATTTTCACAAAAAAGTGAAATTTTCAAAAATCCCGAAAATTGGCTGAAAACGACTAAATATCAAGGACTCATTGGGCAAATCGCTCTGGAACTGAAATCAGAACGCTCACTGACATTTCCCCTATCTGAAAGTCTGATAAACGCCGGAAAAATGACGAAGTCCAAAAAAAAATTTTTTTAAACTTTTTTCAATTTTACCCCCGTGGGATATATATTCTACCCACACACATTTCTAACTCTCCTGGGGTACCCTCACACATATTATTCCCTCATTTAGTGGATATTTTCACAAAAAAGTGAAATTTTCAAAAATCCCGAAAAGTGGCTGAAAACGACTAAATATCAAGGACTCATTGGGCAAATCGCTCTGGAACTGAAATCAGAACGCTCACTGACATTTCCCCTATCTGAAAGTCTGATAAACGCCGCAAAAATTACTAAGTCCAAAAAAAAAATTTTTTCAACTTTTTTCAATTTTACCCCCGTGCGATATATATTCTACCCACACACATTTGGAACTCTCCTGGGGTACCCTCACACATATTATTCCCTCATTTAGTGGATATTTTCACAAAAAAGTGAAATTTTCAAAAATCCATAAAATTGGCTGAAAACGACTAAATATCAAGGACTCATTGGGCAAATGGCTCTGGAACTGAAATCAGAACGCTCACTGACATTTCCCCTATCTGAAAGTCTGATAAACGCCGCAAAAATTACTAAGTCCAAAAAAAAAATTTTTTCAACTTTTTTCAATTTTACCCCCGTGCGATATATATTCTACCCACACACATTTGGAACTCTCCTGGGGTACCCTCACACATATTATTCCCTCATTTAGTGGATATTTTCACAAAAAAGTGAAATTTTCAAAAATCCCGAAAATTGGCTGAAAACGACTAAATATCAAGGAGTCATTGGGCGAATCGCTCTGGAACTGAAATCGGAACGCTCACTGACATTTACCTTATCTGAAAGTCTGATAAACGCCGGAAAAATGACTAAGTCCAAAAAAAAATTTTTTTAAACTTTTTTCAATTTTACCCCCGTGGGATATATATTCTACCCACACACATTTCTAACTCTCCTGGGGTACCCTCACACATATTATTCCCTCATTTAGTGGATATTTTCACAAAAAAGTGAAATTTTCAAAAATCCCGAAAATTGGCTGAAAACGACTAAATATCAAGGACTCATTGGGCAAATCGCTCTGGAACTGAAATCAGAACGCTCACTGACATTTCCCCTATCTGAAAGTCTGATAAACGCCGCAAAAATTACTAAGTCCAAAAAAAAAATTTTTTCAACTTTTTTCAATTTTACCCCCGTGCGATATATATTCTACCCACACACATTTGGAACTCTCCTGGGGTACCCTCACACATATTATTCCCTCATTTAGTGGATATTTTCACAAAAAAGTGAAATTTTCAAAAATCCATAAAATTGGCTGAAAACGACTAAATATCAAGGACTCATTGGGCAAATGGCTCTGGAACTGAAATCAGAACGCTCACTGACATTTCCCCTATCTGAAAGTCTGATAAACGCCGCAAAAATTACTAAGTCCAAAAAAAAAATTTTTTCAACTTTTTTCAATTTTACCCCCGTGCGATATATATTCTACCCACACACATTTGGAACTCTCCTGGGGTACCCTCACACATATTATTCCCTCATTTAGTGGATATTTTCACAAAAAAGTGAAATTTTCAAAAATCCCGAAAATTGGCTGAAAACGACTAAATATCAAGGAGTCATTGGGCGAATCGCTCTGGAACTGAAATCGGAACGCTCACTGACATTTACCTTATCTGAAAGTCTGATAAACGCCGGAAAAATGACTAAGTCCAAAAAAAAATTTTTTTAAACTTTTTTCAATTTTACCCCCGTGGGATATATATTCTACCCACACACATTTCTAACTCTCCTGGGGTACCCTCACACATATTATTCCCTCATTTAGTGGATATTTTCACAAAAAAGTGAAATTTTCAAAAATCCCGAAAATTGGCTGAAAACGACTAAATATCAAGGACTCATTGGGCAAATCGCTCTGGAACTGAAATCAGAACGCTTACTGACATTTCCCCTATCTGAAAGTCTGATAAACGCCGCAAAAATTACTAAGTCCAAAAAAAAAATTTTTTCAACTTTTTTCAATTTTAACCCCGTGCGATATATATTCTACCCACACACATTTGGAACTCTCCTGGGGTACCCTCACACATATTATTCCCTCATTTAGTGGATATTTTCACAAAAAAGTGAAATTTTCAAAAATCCAGAAAATTGGCTGAAAACAACTAAATATCAAGGATTCATGGGGCGAATCGCTCTGGAACTGAAATGAGAACACTCACTGATATTTCCCCTATCTGAAAGTCTGATAAACGCAGGAAAAATGACTAAGTCCAAAAAAAAAATGTTTCAACTTTTTTCAATTTTACCCCCGTCGGATATATATTCTACCCACACTCATTTGGAACTCTCCTGGGGTACCCTCACACATATTATTCCCTCATTTAGTGGATATTTTCACAAAAAAGTGAAATTTTCAAAAAATCCCGAAAATTGGCTGAAAACGACTAAATATCAAGGACTCATTGGGTGAATCGCTCTGGAACTGAAATCGGAACGCTCACTGACATTTACCCTATCTGAAAGTCTGATAAACGCCGGAAAAATGACTAAGTCCAAAAAAAAAAATTTTTCAACTTTTTTCAATTTTACCCCCGTGCGATATATATTCTACCCACACACATTTGGAACTCTCCTGGGGTACCCTCACACATATTATTCCCTCATTTAGTGGATATTTTCACAAAAAAGTGAAATTTTCAAAAATCCAGAAAATTTGCTGAAAACGACTAAATATCAAGGACTCATTGGGCGAATCGCTCTGGAACTGAAATCGGAACGCTCACTGACATTTCCCCTATCTGAAAGTCTGATAAACGCCAGAAAAATGACAAAGTCCAAAAAAAAAATTTTTTCAACTTTTTTCAATTTTACCCACGTGGGATATATATTGTACCCACACACATTTCTAACTCTCCTGGGGTACTCTCACACATATTATTCCCTCATTTAGTGGATATTTTCACAAAAAAGTGAAATTTTTAAAAATCCAAAATATTGGCTGAAAACGACTAAATATCAAGGACTCATTGGGCGAATCGCTCTGGAACTGAAATCGGAATGCTCTCTGACATTTCCCCTATCTGAAAGTCTGATAAACGCAGGAAAAATGACTAAGTCCAAAAAAAAAATTTTTTCAACTTTTTTCAATTTTACCCCCGTGCGATATATATTCTACCCACACACATTTGGAACTCTCCTGGGGTACCCTCACACATATTATTCCCTCATTTAGTGGATATTTTCACAAAAAAGTGAAGTTTTCAAAAATCCCGAAAATTGGCTGAAAACGACTAAATATCAAGGACTCATTGGGCGAATCGCTCTGGAACTGAAATTGGAACGCTCACTGACATTTACCTTATCTGAAAGTCTGATAAACGCCGGAAAAATGACGAAGTCCAAAAAAAAATTTTTTTAAACTTTTTTCAATTTTACCCCCGTGGGATATATATTCTACCCACACACATTTCTAACTCTCCTGGGGTACCCTCACACATATTATTCCCTCATTTAGTGGATATTTTCACAAAAAAGTGAAATTTTCAAAAATCCCGAAAAGTGGCTGAAAACGACTAAATATCAAGGACTCATTGGGCAAATCGCTCTGGAACTGAAATCAGAACGCTCACTGACATTTCCCCTATCTGAAAGTCTGATAAACGCCGCAAAAATTACTAAGTCCAAAAAAAAAATTTTTTCAACTTTTTTCAATTTTACCCCCGTGCGATATATATTCTACCCACACACATTTGGAACTCTCCTGGGGTACCCTCACACATATTATTCCCTCATTTAGTGGATATTTTCACAAAAAAGTGAAATTTTCAAAAATCCATAAAATTGGCTGAAAACGACTAAATATCAAGGACTCATTGGGCAAATGGCTCTGGAACTGAAATCAGAACGCTCACTGACATTTCCCCTATCTGAAAGTCTGATAAACGCCGCAAAAATTACTAAGTCCAAAAAAAAAATTTTTTCAACTTTTTTCAATTTTACCCCCGTGCGATATATATTCTACCCACACACATTTGGAACTCTCCTGGGGTACCCTCACACATATTATTCCCTCATTTAGTGGATATTTTCACAAAAAAGTGAAATTTTCAAAAATCCCGAAAATTGGCTGAAAACGACTAAATATCAAGGAGTCATTGGGCGAATCGCTCTGGAACTGAAATCGGAACGCTCACTGACATTTACCTTATCTGAAAGTCTGATAAACGCCGGAAAAATGACTAAGTCCAAAAAAAAATTTTTTTAAACTTTTTTCAATTTTACCCCCGTGGGATATATATTCTACCCACACACATTTCTAACTCTCCTGGGGTACCCTCACACATATTATTCCCTCATTTAGTGGATATTTTCACAAAAAAGTGAAATTTTCAAAAATCCCGAAAATTGGCTGAAAACGACTAAATATCAAGGACTCATTGGGCAAATCGCTCTGGAACTGAAATCAGAACGCTTACTGACATTTCCCCTATCTGAAAGTCTGATAAACGCCGCAAAAATTACTAAGTCCAAAAAAAAAATTTTTTCAACTTTTTTCAATTTTAACCCCGTGCGATATATATTCTACCCACACACATTTGGAACTCTCCTGGGGTACCCTCACACATATTATTCCCTCATTTAGTGGATATTTTCACAAAAAAGTGAAATTTTCAAAAATCCAGAAAATTGGCTGAAAACAACTAAATATCAAGGATTCATGGGGCGAATCGCTCTGGAACTGAAATGAGAACACTCACTGATATTTCCCCTATCTGAAAGTCTGATAAACGCAGGAAAAATGACTAAGTCCAAAAAAAAAATGTTTCAACTTTTTTCAATTTTACCCCCGTCGGATATATATTCTACCCACACTCATTTGGAACTCTCCTGGGGTACCCTCACACATATTATTCCCTCATTTAGTGGATATTTTCACAAAAAAGTGAAATTTTCAAAAAATCCCGAAAATTGGCTGAAAACGACTAAATATCAAGGACTCATTGGGTGAATCGCTCTGGAACTGAAATCGGAACGCTCACTGACATTTACCCTATCTGAAAGTCTGATAAACGCCGGAAAAATGACTAAGTCCAAAAAAAAAAATTTTTCAACTTTTTTCAATTTTACCCCCGTGCGATATATATTCTACCCACACACATTTGGAACTCTCCTGGGGTACCCTCACACATATTATTCCCTCATTTAGTGGATATTTTCACAAAAAAGTGAAATTTTCAAAAATCCAGAAAATTTGCTGAAAACGACTAAATATCAAGGACTCATTGGGCGAATCGCTCTGGAACTGAAATCGGAACGCTCACTGACATTTCCCCTATCTGAAAGTCTGATAAACGCCAGAAAAATGACAAAGTCCAAAAAAAAAATTTTTTCAACTTTTTTCAATTTTACCCACGTGGGATATATATTGTACCCACACACATTTCTAACTCTCCTGGGGTACTCTCACACATATTATTCCCTCATTTAGTGGATATTTTCACAAAAAAGTGAAATTTTTAAAAATCCAAAATATTGGCTGAAAACGACTAAATATCAAGGACTCATTGGGCGAATCGCTCTGGAACTGAAATTGGAACGCTCACTGACATTTACCTTATCTGAAAGTCTGATAAACGCCGGAAAAATGACTAAGTCCAAAAAAAAATTTTTTTAAACTTTTTTCAATTTTACCCCCGTGGGATATATATTCTACCCACACACATTTGGAACTCTCCTGGGGTACCCTCACACATATTATTCCCTCATTTAGTGGATATTTTCACAAAAAAGTGAAATTTTCAAAAATCCAGAAAATTGGCTGAAAACAACTAAATATCAAGGATTCATGGGGCGAATCGCTCTGGAACTGAAATGAGAACACTCACTGACATTTCCCCTATCTGAAAGTCTGATAAACGCAGGAAAAATGACTAAGTCCAAAAAAAAAATGTTTCAACTTTTTTCAATTTTACCCCCGTCAGATATATATTCTACCCACACTCATTTGGAACTCTCCTGGGGTACCCTCACACATATTATTCCCTCATTTAGTGGATATTTTCACAAAAAAGTGAAATTTTCAAAAAATCCCGAAAATTGGCTGAAAACGACTAAATATCAAGGACTCATTGGGTGAATCGCTCTGGAACTGAAATCGGAACGCTCACTGACATTTACCCTATCTGAAAGTCTGATAAACGCCGGAAAAATGACTAAGTCCAAAAAAAAAAATTTTTCAACTTTTTTCAATTTTACCCCCGTGCGATATATATTCTACCCACACACATTTGGAACTCTCCTGGGGTACCCTCACACATATTATTCCCTCATTTAGTGGATATTTTCACAAAAAAGTGAAATTTTCAAAAATCCAGAAAATTTGCTGAAAACGACTAAATATCAAGGACTCATTGGGCGAATCGCTCTGGAACTGAAATCGGAACGCTCACTGACATTTCCCCTATCTGAAAGTCTGATAAACGCCAGAAAAATGACAAAGTCCAAAAAAAAAATTTTTTCAACTTTTTTCAATTTTACCCACGTGGGATATATATTGTACCCACACACATTTCTAACTCTCCTGGGGTACTCTCACACATATTATTCCCTCATTTAGTGGATATTTTCACAAAAAAGTGAAATTTTTAAAAATCCAAAATATTGGCTGAAAACGACTAAATATCAAGGACTCATTGGGCGAATCGCTCTGGAACTGAAATCGGAATGCTCTCTGACATTTCCCCTATCTGAAAGTCTGATAAACGCAGGAAAAATGACTAAGTCCAAAAAAAAAATTTTTTCAACTTTTTTCAATTTTACCCCCGTGCGATATATATTCTACCCACACACATTTGGAACTCTCCTGGGGTACCCTCACACATATTATTCCCTCATTTAGTGGATATTTTCACAAAAAAGTGAAGTTTTCAAAAATCCCGAAAATTGGCTGAAAACGACTAAATATCAAGGACTCATTGGGCGAATCGCTCTGGAACTGAAATTGGAACGCTCACTGACATTTACCTTATCTGAAAGTCTGATAAACGCCGGAAAAATGACGAAGTCCAAAAAAAAATTTTTTTAAACTTTTTTCAATTTTACCCCCGTGGGATATATATTCTACCCACACACATTTCTAACTCTCCTGGGGTACCCTCACACATATTATTCCCTCATTTAGTGGATATTTTCACAAAAAAGTGAAATTTTCAAAAATCCCGAAAAGTGGCTGAAAACGACTAAATATCAAGGACTCATTGGGCAAATCGCTCTGGAACTGAAATCAGAACGCTCACTGACATTTCCCCTATCTGAAAGTCTGATAAACGCCGCAAAAATTACTAAGTCCAAAAAAAAAATTTTTTCAACTTTTTTCAATTTTACCCCCGTGCGATATATATTCTACCCACACACATTTGGAACTCTCCTGGGGTACCCTCACACATATTATTCCCTCATTTAGTGGATATTTTCACAAAAAAGTGAAATTTTCAAAAATCCATAAAATTGGCTGAAAACGACTAAATATCAAGGACTCATTGGGCAAATGGCTCTGGAACTGAAATCAGAACGCTCACTGACATTTCCCCTATCTGAAAGTCTGATAAACGCCGCAAAAATTACTAAGTCCAAAAAAAAAATTTTTTCAACTTTTTTCAATTTTACCCCCGTGCGATATATATTCTACCCACACACATTTGGAACTCTCCTGGGGTACCCTCACACATATTATTCCCTCATTTAGTGGATATTTTCACAAAAAAGTGAAATTTTCAAAAATCCCGAAAATTGGCTGAAAACGACTAAATATCAAGGAGTCATTGGGCGAATCGCTCTGGAACTGAAATCGGAACGCTCACTGACATTTACCTTATCTGAAAGTCTGATAAACGCCGGAAAAATGACTAAGTCCAAAAAAAAATTTTTTTAAACTTTTTTCAATTTTACCCCCGTGGGATATATATTCTACCCACACACATTTCTAACTCTCCTGGGGTACCCTCACACATATTATTCCCTCATTTAGTGGATATTTTCACAAAAAAGTGAAATTTTCAAAAATCCCGAAAATTGGCTGAAAACGACTAAATATCAAGGACTCATTGGGCAAATCGCTCTGGAACTGAAATCAGAACGCTTACTGACATTTCCCCTATCTGAAAGTCTGATAAACGCCGCAAAAATTACTAAGTCCAAAAAAAAAATTTTTTCAACTTTTTTCAATTTTAACCCCGTGCGATATATATTCTACCCACACACATTTGGAACTCTCCTGGGGTACCCTCACACATATTATTCCCTCATTTAGTGGATATTTTCACAAAAAAGTGAAATTTTCAAAAATCCAGAAAATTGGCTGAAAACAACTAAATATCAAGGATTCATGGGGCGAATCGCTCTGGAACTGAAATGAGAACACTCACTGATATTTCCCCTATCTGAAAGTCTGATAAACGCAGGAAAAATGACTAAGTCCAAAAAAAAAATGTTTCAACTTTTTTCAATTTTACCCCCGTCGGATATATATTCTACCCACACTCATTTGGAACTCTCCTGGGGTACCCTCACACATATTATTCCCTCATTTAGTGGATATTTTCACAAAAAAGTGAAATTTTCAAAAAATCCCGAAAATTGGCTGAAAACGACTAAATATCAAGGACTCATTGGGTGAATCGCTCTGGAACTGAAATCGGAACGCTCACTGACATTTACCCTATCTGAAAGTCTGATAAACGCCGGAAAAATGACTAAGTCCAAAAAAAAAAATTTTTCAACTTTTTTCAATTTTACCCCCGTGCGATATATATTCTACCCACACACATTTGGAACTCTCCTGGGGTACCCTCACACATATTATTCCCTCATTTAGTGGATATTTTCACAAAAAAGTGAAATTTTCAAAAATCCAGAAAATTTGCTGAAAACGACTAAATATCAAGGACTCATTGGGCGAATCGCTCTGGAACTGAAATCGGAACGCTCACTGACATTTCCCCTATCTGAAAGTCTGATAAACGCCAGAAAAATGACAAAGTCCAAAAAAAAAATTTTTTCAACTTTTTTCAATTTTACCCACGTGGGATATATATTGTACCCACACACATTTCTAACTCTCCTGGGGTACTCTCACACATATTATTCCCTCATTTAGTGGATATTTTCACAAAAAAGTGAAATTTTTAAAAATCCAAAATATTGGCTGAAAACGACTAAATATCAAGGACTCATTGGGCGAATCGCTCTGGAACTGAAATTGGAACGCTCACTGACATTTACCTTATCTGAAAGTCTGATAAACGCCGGAAAAATGACTAAGTCCAAAAAAAAATTTTTTTAAACTTTTTTCAATTTTACCCCCGTGGGATATATATTCTACCCACACACATTTGGAACTCTCCTGGGGTACCCTCACACATATTATTCCCTCATTTAGTGGATATTTTCACAAAAAAGTGAAATTTTCAAAAATCCAGAAAATTGGCTGAAAACAACTAAATATCAAGGATTCATGGGGCGAATCGCTCTGGAACTGAAATGAGAACACTCACTGACATTTCCCCTATCTGAAAGTCTGATAAACGCCGGAAAAATGACTAAGTCCAAAAAAAAATTTTTTTCAACTTTTTTCAATTTTACCCCCGTGGGATATATATTCTACCCACACACATTTCTAACTCTCCTGGGGTACCCTCACACATATTATTCCCTCATTTAGTGGATATTTTCACAAAAAAGTGAAATTTTCAAAAATCCCGAAAATTGGCTGAAAACGACTAAATATCAAGGACTCATTGGGCAAATCGCTCTGGAACTGAAATCAGAACGCTCACTGACATTTCCCCTATCTGAAAGTCTGATAAACGCCGCAAAAATTACTAAGTCCAAAAAAAAAATTTTTTCAACTTTTTTCAATTTTACCCCCGTGCGATATATATTCTACCCACACACATTTGGAACTCTCCTGGGGTACCCTCACACATATTATTCCCTCATTTAGTGGATATTTTCACAAAAAAGTGAAATTTTCAAAAATCCAGAAAATTGGCTGAAAACAACTAAATATCAAGGATTCATGGGGCGAATCGCTCTGGAACTGAAATGAGAACACTCACTGACATTTCCCCTATCTGAAAGTCTGATAAACGCAGGAAAAATGACTAAGTCCAAAAAAAAAAGTTTCAACTTTTTTCAATTTTACCCCCGTCGCATATATATTCTACCCACACTCATTTGGAACTCTCCTGGGGTACCCTCACACATATTATTCCCTCATTTAGTGGATATTTTCACAAAAAAGTGAAATTTTTCAAAAAATCCCAAAAATTGGCTGAAAACGACTAAATATCAAGGACTCATTGGGTGAATCGCTCTGGAACTGAAATCGGAACGCTCACTGACATTTACCCTATCTGAAAGTCTGATAAACGCCGGAAAAATGACTAAGTCCAAAAAAAAAAATTTTTCAACTTTTTTCAATTTTACCCCCGTGCGATATATATTCTACCCACACACATTTGGAACTCTCCTGGGGTACCCTCACACATATTATTCCCTCATTTAGTGGATATTTTCACAAAAAAGAGAAATTTTCAAAAATCCCGAAAATTGGCTGAAAACGACTAAATATCAAGGACTCATTGGGCAAATCGCTCTGGAACTGAAATCAGAACGCTCACTGACATTTCCCCTATCTGAAAGTCTGATAAACGCCGCAAAAATTACTAAGTCCAAAAAAAAAATTTTTTCAACTTTTTTCAATTTTACCCCCGTGCGATATATATTCTACCCACACACATTTGGAACTCTCCTGGGGTACCCTCACACATATTATTCCCTCATTTAGTGGATATTTTCACAAAAAAGTGAAATTTTCAAAAATCCAGAAAATTGGCTGAAAACAACTAAATATCAAGGATTCATGGGGCGAATCGCTCTGGAACTGAAATGAGAACACTCACTGACATTTCCCCTATCTGAAAGTCTGATAAACGCAGGAAAAATGACTAAGTCCAAAAAAAAAAGTTTCAACTTTTTTCAATTTTACCCCCGTCGCATATATATTCTACCCACACTCATTTGGAACTCTCCTGGGGTACCCTCACACATATTATTCCCTCATTTAGTGGATATTTTCACAAAAAAGTGAAATTTTTCAAAAAATCCCAAAAATTGGCTGAAAACGACTAAATATCAAGGACTCATTGGGTGAATCGCTCTGGAACTGAAATCGGAACGCTCACTGACATTTACCCTATCTGAAAGTCTGATAAACGCCGGAAAAATGACTAAGTCCAAAAAAAAAAATTTTTCAACTTTTTTCAATTTTACCCCCGTGCGATATATATTCTACCCACACACATTTGGAACTCTCCTGGGGTACCCTCACACATATTATTCCCTCATTTAGTGGATATTTTCACAAAAAAGAGAAATTTTCAAAAATCCAGAAAATTGGCTGAAAAAGACTAAATATCAAGGACTCATTGGGCGAATCGCTCTGGAACTGAAATCGGAACGCTCACTGACATTTCCCCTATCTGAAAGTCTGATAAACGCCAGAAAAATGACAAAGTCCAAAAAAAAAATTTTTTCAACTTTTTTCAATTTTACCCACGTGGGCTTTATATTGTACCAACACACATTTCTAACTCTCCTGGGGTACTCTCACACATATTATTCCCTCATTTAGTGGATATTTTCACAAAAAAGTGAAATTTTCAAAAATCCAAAATATTGGCTGAAAACGACTAAATATCAAGGACTCATTGGGCGAATCGCTCTGGAACTGAAATCGGAATGCTCTCTGACATTTCCCCTATCTGAAAGTCTGATAAACGCAGGAAAAATGACTAAGTCCAAAAAAAAAATTTTTTCAACTTTTTTCAATTTTACCCCCGTGCGATATATATTCTACCCACACACATTTGGAACTCTCCTGGGGTACCCTCACACATATTATTCCCTCATTTAGTGGATATTTTCACAAAAAAGTGAAATTTTCAAAAATCCCGAAAATTGGCTGAAAACGACTAAATATCAAGGACTCATTGGGCGAATCGCTCTGGAACTGAAATCGGAACGCTCACTGACATTTACCTTATCTGAAAGTCTGATAAACGCCGGAAAAATGACTAAGTCCAAAAAAAAATTTTTTTAAACTTTTTTCAATTTTACCCCCGTGGGATATATATTCTACCCACACACATTTCTAACTCTCCTGGGGTACCCTCACACATATTATTCCCTCATTTAGTGGATATTTTCACAAAAAAGTGAAATTTTCAAAAATCCCGAAAATTGGCTGAAAACGACTAAATATCAAGGACTCATTGGGCAAATCGCTCTGGAACTGAAATCAGAACGCTCACTGACATTTCCCCTATCTGAAAGTCTGATAAACGCCGGAAAAATGACTAAGTCCAAAAAAAAATTTTTTTAAACTTTTTTCAATTTTACCCCCGTGGGATATATATTCTACCCACACACATTTCTAACTCTCCTGGGGTACCCTCACACATATTATTCTCTCATTTAGTGGATATTTTCACAAAAAAGTGAAATTTTCAAAAATCCCGAAAATTGGCTGAAAACGACTAAATATCAAGGACTCATTGGGCAAATCGCTCTGGAACTGAAATCAGAACGCTCACTGACATTTCCCCTATCTGAAAGTCTGATAAACGCCGCAAAAATTACTAAGTCCAAAAAAAAAATTTTTTCAACTTTTTTCAATTTTACCCCCGTGCGATATATATTCTACCCACACACATTTGGAACTCTCCTGGGGTACCCTCACACATATTATTCCCTCATTTAGTGGATATTTTCACAAAAAAGTGAAATTTTCAAAAATCCCGAAAATTGGCTGAAAACGACTAAATATCAAGGACTCATTGGGCAAATCGCTCTGGAACTGAAATCAGAACGCTCACTGACATTTCCCCTATCTGAAAGTCTGATAAACGCCGCAAAAATTACTAAGTCCAAAAAAAAAATTTTTTCAACTTTTTTCAATTTTACCCCCGTGCGATATATATTCTACCCACACACATTTGGAACTCTCCTGGGGTACCCTCACACATATTATTCCCTCATTTAGTGGATATTTTCACAAAAAAGTGAAATTTTCAAAAATCCCGAAAATTGGCTGAAAACGACTAAATATCAAGGAGTCATTGGGCGAATCGCTCTGGAACTGAAATCGGAACGCTCACTGACATTTACCTTATCTGAAAGTCTGATAAACGCCGGAAAAATGACTAAGTCCAAAAAAAAATTTTTTTAAACTTTTTTCAATTTTACCCCCGTGGGATATATATTCTACCCACACACATTTCTAACTCTCCTGGGGTACCCTCACACATATTATTCCCTCATTTAGTGGATATTTTCACAAAAAAGTGAAATTTTCAAAAATCCCGAAAATTGGCTGAAAACGACTAAATATCAAGGACTCATTGGGCAAATCGCTCTGGAACTGAAATCAGAACGCTCACCGACAATCCCCCTATCTGAAAGTCTGATAAACGCCGCAAAAATTACTAAGTCCAAAAAAAAAATTTTTTCAACTTTTTTCAATTTTACCCCCGTGCGATATATATTCTACCCACACACATTTGGAACTCTCCTGGGGTACCCTCACACATATTATTCCCTCATTTAGTGGATATTTTCACAAAAAAGTGAAATTTTCAAAAATCCAGAAAATTGGCTGAAAACAACTAAATATCAAGGATTCATGGGGCGAATCGCTCTGGAACTGAAATGAGAACACTCACTGACATTTCCCCTATCTGAAAGTCTGATAAACGCAGGAAAAATGACTAAGTCCAAAAAAAAAAGTTTCAACTTTTTTCAATTTTACCCCCGTCGGATATATATTCTACCCACACTCATTTGGAACTCTCCTGGGGTACCCTCACACATATTATTCCCTCATTTAGTGGATATTTTCACAAAAAAGTGAAATTTTCAAAAAATCCCGAAAATTGGCTGAAAACAACTAAATATCAAGGACTCATTGGGTGAATCGCTCTGGAACTGAAATCGGAACGCTCACTGACATTTACCCTATCTGAAAGTCTGATAAACGCCGGAAAAATGACTAAGTCCAAAAAAAAAAATTTTTTCAACTTTTTTCAATTTTACCCCCGTGCGATATATATTCTACCCACACACATTTGGAACTCTCCTGGGGTACCCTCACACATATTATTCCCTCATTTAGTGGATATTTTCACAAAAAAGTGAAATTTTCAAAAATCCAGAAAATTGGCTGAAAAAGACTAAATATCAAGGACTCATTGGGCGAATCGCTCTGGAACTGAAATCGGAACGCTCACTGACATTTCCCCTATCTGAAAGTCTGATAAACGCCAGAAAAATGACAAAGTCCAAAAAAAAAATTTTTTCAACTTTTTTCAATTTTACCCACGTGGGCTTTATATTGTACCAACACACATTTCTAACTCTCCTGGGGTACTCTCACACATATTATTCCCTCATTTAGTGGATATTTTCACAAAAAAGTGAAATTTTCAAAAATCCAAAATATTGGCTGAAAACGACTAAATATCAAGGACTCATTGGGCGAATCGCTCTGGAACTGAAATCGGAATGCTCTCTGACATTTCCCCTATCTGAAAGTCTGATAAACGCAGGAAAAATGACTAAGTCCAGAAAAAAAATTTTTTCAACTTTTTTCAATTTTACCCCCGTGCGATATATATTCTACCCACACACATTTGGAACTCTCCTGGGGTACCCTCACACATATTATTCCCTCATTTAGTGGATATTTTCACAAAAAAGTGAAATTTTCAAAAATCCCGAAAATTGGCTGAAAACGACTAAATATCAAGGACTCATTGGGCGAATCGCTCTGGAACTGAAATCGGAACGCTCACTGACATTTACCTTATCTGAAAGTCTGATAAACGCCGGAAAAATGACTAAGTCCAAAAAAAAATTTTTTTAAACTTTTTTCAATTTTACCCCCGTGGGATATATATTCTACCCACACACATTTCTAACTCTCCTGGGGTACCCTCACACATATTATTCCCTCATTTAGTGGATATTTTCACAAAAAAGTGAAATTTTCAAAAATCCCGAAAATTGGCTGAAAACGACTAAATATCAAGGACTCATTGGGCAAATCGCTCTGGAACTGAAATCGGAACGCTCACTGACATTTCCCCTATCTGAAAGTCTGATAAACGCCGCAAAAATTACTAAGTCCAAAAAAAAAATTTTTTCAACTTTTTTCAATTTTACCCCCGTGCGATATATATTCTACCCACACACATTTGGAACTCTCCTGGGGTACCCTCACACATATTATTCCCTCATTTAGTGGATATTTTCACAAAAAAGTGAAATTTTCAAAAATCCAGAAAATTGGCTGAAAACAACTAAATATCAAGGATTCATGGGGCGAATCGCTCTGGAACTGAAATGAGAACACTCACTGATATTTCCCCTATCTGAAAGTCTGATAAACGCAGGAAAAATGACTAAGTCCAAAAAAAAAATGTTTCAACTTTTTTCAATTTTACCCCCGTCGGATATATATTCTACCCACACTCATTTGGAACTCTCCTGGGGTACCCTCACACATATTATTCCCTCATTTAGTGGATATTTTCACAAAAAAGTGAAATTTTCAAAAAATCCCGAAAATTGGCTGAAAACGACTAAATATCAAGGACTCATTGGGTGAATCGCTCTGGAACTGAAATCGGAACGCTCACTGACATTTACCCTATCTGAAAGTCTGATAAACGCCGGAAAAATGACTAAGTCCAAAAAAAAAAATTTTTCAACTTTTTTCAATTTTACCCTTGTGCGATATATATTCTACCCACACACATTTGGAACTCTCCTGGGGTACCCTCACACATATTATTCCCTCATTTAGTGGATATTTTCACAAAAAAGTGAAATTTTCAAAAATCCAGAAAATTGGCTGAAAACGATTAAATATCAAGGACTCATTGGGCGAATCGCTCTGGAACTGAAATCGGAATGCTCACTGACATTTCCCCTATCTGAAAGTCTGATAAACGCCGGAAAAATGACTAAGTCCAAAAAAAAAAATTTTTCAACTTTTTTCAATTTTACCCCCGTGGGAGATATCTTCTACCCACACTCATTTGGAACTCTCCTGGGGTACCCTCACACATATTGTTCCCTCATTTAGTGGATATTTTCACAAAAAAGCGAAATTTTCAAAAATCCCGAAAATTGGCTGAAAACGACTAAATATCAAGGACTCAATGGGCGAATCGCTCTGGAACTGAAATCGGAACGCTCACTGACATTTACCCTATCTGAAAGTCTGATAAACGCCAGAAAAATGACAAAGTCCAAAAAAAAAATTTTTTCAACTTTTTTCAATTTTACCCACGTGGGATATATATTGTACCCACACACATTTCTAACTCTCCTGGGGTACTCTCACACATATTATTCCCTCATTTAGTGGATATTTTCACAAAAAAGTGAAATTTTCAAAAATCCAAAATATTGGCTGAAAACGACTAAATATCAAGGACTCATTGGGCGAATCGCTCTGGAACTGAAATCGGAATGCTCTCTGACATTTCCCCTATCTGAAAGTCTGATAAACGCCGGAAAAATGACTAAGTCCAAAAAAAAATTTTTTTAAACTTTTTTCAATTTTACCCCCGTGGGATATATATTCTACCCACACACATTTCTAACTCTCCTGGGGTACCCTCACACATATTATTCCCTCATTTAGTGGATATTTTCACAAAAAAGTGAAATTTTCAAAAATCCAGAAAATTGGCTGAAAACAACTAAATATCAAGGATTCATGGGGCGAATCGCTCTGGAACTGAAATGAGAACGCTCACTGACATTTCCCCTATCTGAAAGTCTGATAAACGCCGGAAAAATGACTAAGTCCAAAAAAAAAATGTTTCAACTTTTTTCAATTTTACCCCCGTCGGATATATATTCTACCCACACTCATTTGGAACTCTCCTGGGGTACCCTCACACATATTATTCCCTCATTTAGTGGATATTTTCACAAAAAAGTGAAATTTTCAAAAAATCCCGAAAATTGGCTGAAAACGACTAAATATCAAGGACTCATTGGGTGAATCGCTCTGGAACTGAAATCAGAACGCTCACTGACATTTACCCTATCTGAAAGTCTGATAAAGGCCGGAAAAATGACTAAGTCCAAAAAAAAAAATTTTTCAACTTTTTTCAATTTTACCCCCGTGCGATATATATTCTACCCACACACATTTGGAACTCTCCTGGGGTACCCTCACACATATTATTCCCTCATTTAGTGGATTTTTTCACAAAAAAGTGAAATTTTCAAAAATCCAGAAAATTGGCTGAAAACGACTAAATATCAAGGACTCATTGGGCGAATCGCTCTGGAACTGAAATCGGAATGCTCACTGACATTTCCCCTATCTGAAAGTCTGATAAACGCCGGAAAAATGACTAAGTCCAAAAAAAAAAATGTTTCAACTTTTTTCAATTTTACCCCCGTGCGATATATATTCTACCCACACACATTTGGAACTCTCCTGGGGTACCCTCACACATATTATTCCCTCATTTAGTGGATATTTTCACAAAAAAGTGACATTTTCAAAAATCCCGAAAATTGGTTGAAAACGACTAAATATCAAGGACTCATTGGGCGAATCGCTCTGGAACTGAAATCGGAACGCTCACTGACATTTACCTTATCTGAAAGTCTGATAAACGTCGGAAAAATGACTAAGTCCAAAAAAAAATTTTTTTAAACTTTTTTCAATTTTACCCCCGTGGGATATATATTCTACCCACACACATTTCTAACTCTCCTGGGGTACCCTCACACATATTATTCCCTCATTTAGTGGATATTTTCACAAAAAAGTGAAATTTTCAAAAATCCCGAAAATTTCCTGAAAACGACTAAATATCAAGGACTCATTGGGCAAATCACTCTGGAACTGAAATCGGAACGCTCATTGACATTTCCCCTATCTGAAAGTCGGATAAACGCCGGAAAAATGACTAAGTCCAAAAAAAAAATTTTTCAACTTTTTTCAATTTTACCCCCGTGGGATATATATTCTACCCACACACATTTGGAACTCTCGTGGGGTACCCTCACACATATTATTCCCTCATTTAGTGGATATTTTCACAAAAAAAGTGAAATTTTCAAAAATCCAGAAAATTGGCTGAAAACGACTAAATATCAAGGACTCATTGGGCAAATCGCTCTTTAACTGAAATCGGAACGCTCACTGACATTTGCCCTATCTGAAAGTCTGATAAATGCCGGAAAAATAACTAAGTCCAAAAAAAAAAATTTTTTTCAACTTTTTTCAATTTTATCCCCGAGCAATATATATTCTACCCACACACATTTGGAACTCTCCTGGGGTACCCTCACACATATTATTCCCTCATTTAGTGGATATCTTCACAAAAAAGTGAAATTTTCAAAAATCCCGAAAATTGGCTGAAAACGACTAAATATCAAGGACTCATTGGGTGAATAGCTCTGGAACTGAAATCGGAATGCTCACTGACATTTTCCCTATCTGAAAGTCTGATAAACGCAGGAAAAATGACTAAGTCCAAAAAAAAAAATTTTTTCAACTTTTTTCAATTTTACCCCCGTGGGATATATATTCTACCCACACACATTAGGAACTCTCCTCTGCTACATTCACACATATTGTTCCCTCATTTAGTGGATATTTTCACAAAAAAGTGAAATTTTCAAAAATCCAAAATATTGGCTGAAAACGACTAAATATCAAGGACTCATTGGGCGAATCGCTCTGCAACTGAAATCGGAACGCTCAATGACATTTGCCCTATCTGAAAGTCTGATAAACGCCGGAAAAATGACTAAGTCCCAAAAAAATTTTTTTCAACTTTTTTCAATTTTACCCCTGTGGGATATATGTTCTACCCACACTCATTTGGAACTCTCCTGGGGTACCCTCACACATATTATTCCCTCATTTAGTGGATATTTTCACAAAAAAGGGAAATTTTCAAAAATCCCGAAAATTGGCTGAAAACAACTAAATATCAAGAATTCATGGGGCGAATCGCTCTGGAACTGAAATCGGAACGCTCACTGACATTTCCCCTATCTGAAAGTCTGATAAACGCCGGAAAAATGACTAAGTCCAAAAAAAAAATTTTTTTTCAACTTTTTTCAATTTTATCCCCGAGCAATATATATTCTACCCACACACATTTGGAACTCTCCTGGGGTACCCTCACACATATTATTCCATCATTTAGTGGATATTTTCACAAAAAAGTGAAATTTTCAAAAATCCAGAAAATTGGCTGAAAACGACTAAATATCAAGGACTCATTGGGCGAATCGCTCTGGAACTGAAATCGGAACGCTCACTGACATTTCCCCTATCTGAAAGTCTGATAAACGCCGGAAAAATTACTTAGTCCAAAAAAAAAAAATTTTTTTCAACTTTTTTCAATTTTACCCCCGTGGGATATATATTCTACCCACACACATTTGGAACTCTCCTGGGGTACCCTCACATATATTATTCTCTCATTTAGTGGATATTTTCACAAAAAAGTGAAATTTTCAAAAATCCAGAAAATTGGCTGAAAACAACTGAATATCAAGGATTCATGGGGTGAATCGCTCTGGAACTGAAATCGGAACGCTCACTGACATTTCCCCTATCTGAAAGTCTGATAAACGCCGGAAAAATTACTTAGTCCAAAAAAAAAATTTTTCAACTTTTTTCAATTTTACCCCCGTGGGATATATATTCTAACCACACACATTTTGAACTCTCCTGGGGTACCCTCACACATATTATTCCCTCATTTAGTGGATATTTTCACAAAAAAGTGAAATTTTCAAAAATACAGAAAATTGGCTGAAAACAACTGAATATCAAGGATTCATGTGGCGAATTGCTCTGGAACTGAAATCGGAACGCTCACTGACATTTCCCCTATCTGAAAGTCTGATAAACGCCGGAAAAATGACCAAGTCCAAAAAAAATTTTTTTTCAACTTTTTTCAATTTTACCCCCGTGGGATATATATTCTACCCACACACATTTGGAACTCTCCTGGGGTACCCTCACACATATTATTCCCTCATTTAGTGGATATTTTCAAAAAAAAGTGAAATTTTCAAAAATCCAGAAAATTGGCTGAAAACGACTAAATATCAAGGACTCATTGGGCGAATCGCTCTGGAACTGAAATCGGAACGCTCACTGACATTTCCCCTATCTGAAAGTCTGATAAACGCCGGAAAAAATACTTAGTCCAAAAAAAAAAATTTTTCAACTTTTTTCAATTTTACCCCCGTGGGATATATATTCTAACCACACACATTTGGAACTCTCCTGGGGTACCCTCACACATATTATTCCCTCATTTAGTGGATATTTTCACAAAAAAGTGAAATTTTCAAAAATCCAGAAAATTGGCTGAAAACAACTGAATATCAAGGATTCATGGGGCGAATCGCTCTGGAACAGAATTCGGAACGCTCACTGACATTTCCCCTATCTGAAAGTCTAATAAATGCCGGAAAAATCACTAAGTCCAAAAAAAAAAATTTTTTTCAACTTTTTTCAATTTTATCCCCGAGCAATATATATTCTACCCACACACATTTGGAACTCTCCTGGGGTACCCTCACACATATTATTCCATCATTTAGTGGATATTTTCACAAAAAAGTGAAATTTTCAAAAATCCAGAAAATTGGCTGAAAACGACTAAATATCAAGGACTCATTGGGCGAATCGCTCTGGAACTGAAATCGGAACGCTCACTGACATTTCCCCTATCTGAAAGTCTGATAAACGCCGGAAAAATTACTTAGTCCAAAAAAAAAAATTTTTCAACTTTTTTCAATTTTACCCCCGTGGGATATATATTCTAACCACACACATTTGGAACTCTCCTGGGGTACCCTCACACATATTATTCCCTCATTTAGTGGATATCTTCACAAAAAAGTGAAATTTTCAAAAATCCCGAAAATTGGCTGAAAACGACTAAATATCAAGGACTTATTGGGCGAATCGCTCTGGAATTGAAATCGGAACGCTCACTGACATTTCCCCTATCTGAAAGTCTGATAAACGCCGGAAAAATTACTTAGTCCAAAAAAAAAAAATTTTTTTCAACTTTTTTCAATTTTACCCCCGTGGGATATATATTCTACCCACACACATTTGGAACTCTCCTGGGGTACCCTCACATATATTATTCTCTCATTTAGTGGATATTTTCACAAAAAAGTGAAATTTTCAAAAATCCAGAAAATTGGCTGAAAACAACTGAATATCAAGGATTCATGGGGTGAATCGCTCTGGAACTGAAATCGGAACGCTCACTGACATTTCCCCTATCTGAAAGTCTGATAAACGCCGGAAAAATTACTTAGTCCAAAAAAAAAATTTTTCAACTTTTTTCAATTTTACCCCCGTGGGATATATATTCTAACCACACACATTTTGAACTCTCCTGGGGTACCCTCACACATATTATTCCCTCATTTAGTGGATATTTTCACAAAAAAGTGAAATTTTCAAAAATACAGAAAATTGGCTGAAAACAACTGAATATCAAGGATTCATGTGGCGAATTGCTCTGGAACTGAAATCGGAACGCTCACTGACATTTCCCCTATCTGAAAGTCTGATAAACGCCGGAAAAATGACCAAGTCCAAAAAAAATTTTTTTTCAACTTTTTTCAATTTTACCCCCGTGGGATATATATTCTACCCACACACATTTGGAACTCTCCTGGGGTACCCTCACACATATTATTCCCTCATTTAGTGGATATTTTCAAAAAAAAGTGAAATTTTCAAAAATCCAGAAAATTGGCTGAAAACGACTAAATATCAAGGACTCATTGGGCGAATCGCTCTGGAACTGAAATCGGAACGCTCACTGACATTTCCCCTATCTGAAAGTCTGATAAACGCCGGAAAAAATACTTAGTCCAAAAAAAAAAATTTTTCAACTTTTTTCAATTTTACCCCCGTGGGATATATATTCTAACCACACACATTTGGAACTCTCCTGGGGTACCCTCACACATATTATTCCCTCATTTAGTGGATATTTTCACAAAAAAGTGAAATTTTCAAAAATCCAGAAAATTGGCTGAAAACAACTGAATATCAAGGATTCATGGGGCGAATCGCTCTGGAACAGAATTCGGAACGCTCACTGACATTTCCCCTATCTGAAAGTCTGATAAACGCCGGAAAAATGACTAAGTCCAAAAAAAAAATTTTTTTTCAACTTTTTTCAATTTTATCCCCGAGCAATATATATTCTACCCACACACATTTGGAACTCTCCTGGGGTACCCTCACACATGTTATTACCTCATTTAGTGGATATTTTCACAAAAAAGTGAAATTTTCAAAAATCCAGAAAATTGGCTGAAAACGACTGAATATCAAGGATTCATGGGGTGAATCACTCTGGAACTGAAATCGGAACGCTCACTGACATTTTCCCTATCTGAAAGTCTGATAAACGCCGGAAAAATGACTAAGTCCAAAAAAAAAATTTTTCAACTTTTTTCAATTTTACCCCCGTGTGATATATATTCTACCCACACACATTTGGAACTCTCGTGGGGTACCCTCACACATATTATTCCCTCATTTAGTGGATATTTTCACAAAAAAAGTGAAATTTTCAAAAATACAGAAAATTGGCTGAAATCAACTGAATATCAAGGATTCATGGGGTGAATCACTCTGGAACTGAAATCGGAATGCTCACTGACATTTTCCCTATCTGAAAGTCTGATAAACGCCGGAAAAATGACTAAGTCCAAAAAAAAAATTTTTCAACTTTTTTCAATTTTATCCCCGAGCAATATATATTCTACCCACACACATTTGGAACTCTCCTGGGGTACCCTCACACATATTATTCCCTCATTTAGTGGATATCTTCACAAAAAAGTGAAATTTTCAAAAATCCATAAAATTGGCTGAAAACGACTAAATATCAAGTACTCATTGGGCGAATCGCTCTGGAACTGAAATCGGAACGCTCACTGACATTTACCCTATCTGAAAGTCTGATAAACGCCGGAAAAATGACCAAGTCCAAAAAAAATTTTTTTTCAACTTTTTTCAATTTTACCCCCGTGGGATATATATTCTACCCACACACATTTGGAACTCTCCTGGGGTACCCTCACACATATTATTCCATCATTTAGTGGATATTTTCACAAAAAAGTGAAATTTTCAAAAATCCAGAAAATTGGCTGAAAACGACTAAATATCAAGGACTCATTGGGCGAATCGCTCTGGAACTGAAATCGGAACGCTCACTGACATTTCCCCTATCTGAAAGTCTGATAAACGCCGGAAAAATTACTTAGTCCAAAAAAAAAATTTTTCAACTTTTTTCAATTTTACCCCCGTGGGATATATATTCTAACCACACACATTTGGAACTCTCCTGGGGTACCCTCACACATATTATTCCCTCATTTAGTGGATATTTTCACAAAAAAGTGAAATTTTCAAAAATCCAGAAAATTGGCTGAAAACAACTGAATATCAAGGATTCATGGGGCGAATTGCTCTGGAACAGAATTCGGAACGCTCACTGACATTTCCCCTATCTGAAAGTCTGATAAATGCCGGAAAAATTACTAAGTCCAAAAAAAAAAATTTTTTTCAACTTTTTTCAATTTTATCCCCGAGCAATATATATTCTACCCACACACATTTGGAACTCTCCTGGGGTACCCTCACACATATTATTCCCTCATTTAGTGGATATCTTCACAAAAAAGTGAAATTTTCAAAAATCCCGAAAATTGGCTGAAAACGACTAAATATCAAGGACTTATTAGGCGAATCGCTCTGGAATTGAAATCGGAACGCTCACTGACATTTCCCCTATCTGAAAGTCTGATAAACGCCGGAAAAATTACTTAGTCCAAAAAAAAAAAATTTTTTTCAACTTTTTTCAATTTTACCCCCGTGGGATATATATTCTACCCACACACATTTGGAACTCTCCTGGGGTACCCTCACATATATTATTCCCTCATTTAGTGGATATTTTCACAAAAAAGTGAAATTTTCAAAAATCCAGAAATTTGGCTGAAAACAACTGAATATCAAGGATTCATGGGGTGAATCGCTCTGGAACTGAAATCGGAACGCTCACTGACATTTCCCCTATCTGAAAGTCTGATAAACGCCGGAAAAATTACTTAGTCCAAAAAAAAAAATTTTTCAACTTTTTTCAATTTTACCCCCGTGGGATATATATTCTAACCACACACATTTTGAACTCTCCTGGGGTACCCTCACACATATTATTCCCTCATTTAGTGGATATTTTCACAAAAAAGTGAAATTTTCAAAAATACAGAAAATTGGCTGAAAACAACTGAATATCAAGGATTCATGTGGCGAATCGCTCTGGAACTGAAATCGGAACGCTCACTGACATTTCCCCTATCTGAAAGTCTGATAAACGCCGGAAAAATGACCAAGTCCAAAAAAAATTTTTTTTCAACTTTTTTCAATTTTATCCCCGAGCAATATATATTCTACCCACACACATTTGGAACTCTCCTGGGGTACCCTCACACATATTATTCCCTCATTTAGTGGATATCTTCACAAAAAAGTGAAATTTTCAAAAATCCCGAAAATTGGCTGAAAACGACTAAATATCAAGGACTCATTGGGTGAATAGCTCTGGAACTGAAATCGGAATGCTCACTGACATTTTCCCTATCTGAAAGTCTGATAAACGCAGGAAAAATGACTAAGTCCAAAAAAAAAATTTTTTCAACTTTTTTCAATTTTACCCCCGTGGGATATATATTCTACCCACACACATTAGGAACTCTCCTCTGCTACATTCACACATATTGTTCCCTCATTTAGTGGATATTTTCACAAAAAAGTGAAATTTTCAAAAATCCATAAAATTGGCTGAAAACGACTAAATATCAAGTACTCATTGGGCGAATCGCTCTGGAACTGAAATCGGAATGCTCACTGACATTTCCCCTATCTGAAAGTCTGATAAACGCCGGAAAAATGACTAAGTCCAAAAAAAAAATTTTTTTTCAACTTTTTTCAATTTTATCCCCGAGCAATATATATTCTACCCACACACATTTGGAACTCTCCTGGGGTACCCTCACACATGTTATTACCTCATTTAGTGGATATTTTCACAAAAAAGTGAAATTTTCAAAAATCCAGAAAATTGGCTGAAAACGACTAAATATCAAGGACTCATTGGGCAAATCGCTCTGGAACTGAAATCGGAATGCTCACTGACATTTCCCCTATCTGAAAGTCAGATAAACGCAGGAAAAATGACTAAGTCCAAAAAAAAAATTTTTCAACTTTTTTCAATTTTACCCCCGTGGGATATATATTCTACCCACACACATTTGGAACTCTCCTGGGGTACCCTCACACATATTATTCCCTCATTTAGTGGATATCTTCACAAAAAAGTGAAATTTTCAAAAATCCCGAAAATTGGCTGAAAACGACTAAATATCAAGGACACATTGGGTGAATAGCTCTGGAACTGAAATCGGAATGCTCACTGACATTTTCCCTATCTGAAAGTCTGATAAACGCAGGAAAAATGACTAAGTCCAAAAAAAAAATTTTTTCAACTTTTTTCAATTTTACCCCCGTGGGATATATATTCTACCCACACACATTAGGAACTCTCCTCTGCTACATTCACACATATTGTTCCCTCATTTAGTGGATATTTTCACAAAAAAGTGAAATTTTCAAAAATCCATAAAATTGGCTGAAAACGACTAAATATCAAGTACTCATTGGGCGAATCGCTCTGGAACTGAAATCGGAACGCTCACTGACATTTACCCTATCTGAAAGTCTGATAAACGCCGGAAAAATGACCAAGTCCAAAAAAAATTTTTTTTCAACTTTTTTCAATTTTACCCCCGTGGGATATATATTCTACCCACACACATTTGGAACTCTCCTGGGGTACCCTCACACATATTATTCCCTCATTTAGTGGATATTTTCACAAAAAAGTGAAATTTTCAAAAATACAGAAAATTGGCTGAAAACAACTGAATATCAAGGATTCATGGGGTGAATCACTCTGGAACTGAAATCGGAACGCTCACTGACATTTTCCCTATCTGAAAGTCTGATAAACGCCGGAAAAATGACTAAGTCCAAAAAAAAAATTTTTCAACTTTTTTCAATTTTACCCCCGTGGGATATATATTCTACCCACACACATTTGGAACTCTCGTGGGGTACCCTCACACATATTATTCCCTCATTTAGTGGATATTTTCACAAAAAAAGTGAAATTTTCAAAAATCCAGAAAATTGGCTGAAAACGACTAAATATCAAGGACTCATTGGGCGAATCGCTCTGGAACTGAAATCGGAACGCTCACTGACATTTCCCCTATCTGAAAGTCTGATAAACGCCGGAAAAATTACTTAGTCCAAAAAAAAAAATTTTTCAACTTTTTTCAATTTTACCCCCGTGGGATATATATTCTAACCACACACATTTGGAACTCTCCTGGGGTACCCTCACACATATTATTCCCTCATTTAGTGGATATTTTCACAAAAAAGTGAAATTTTCAAAAATCCAGAAAATTGGCTGAAAACAACTGAATATCAAGGATTCATGGGGCGAATTGCTCCGGAACAGAATTCGGAACGCTCACTGACATTTCCCCTATCTGAAAGTCTGATAAATGCCGGAAAAATTACTAAGTCCAAAAAAAAAAATTTTTTTCAACTTTTTTCAATTTTATCCCCGAGCCATATATATTCTACCCACACACATTTGGAACTCTCCTGGGGTACCCTCACACATATTATTCCCTCATTTAGTGGATATCTTCACAAAAAAGTGAAATTTTCAAAAATCCCGAAAATTGGCTGAAAACGACTAAATATCAAGGACTTATTGGGCGAATCGCTCTGGAATTGAAATCGGAACGCTCACTGACATTTCCCCTATCTGAAAGTCTGATAAACGCTGGAAAAATTACTTAGTCCAAAAAAAAAAAATTTTTTTCAACTTTTTTCAATTTTACCCCCGTGGGATATATATTCTACCCACACACATTTGGAACTCTCCTGGGGTACCCTCACATATATTATTCCCTCATTTAGTGGATATTTTCACAAAAAAGTGAAATTTTCAAAAATCCAGAAAATTGGCTGAAAACAACTAAATATCAAGGACTCATTGGGCGAATCGCTCTGGAACTGAAATCGGAACGCTCACTGACATTTACCCTATCTGAAAGTCTGATAAACGTCGGAAAAATGACTAAGTCCCAAAAAAATTTTTTTTCAACTTTTTTCAATTTTACCCCCGTGGGATATATATTCTACCCACACACATTTGGAACTCTCCTGGGGTACCCTCACACATATTATTCCCTCATTTAGTGGATATTTTCACAAAAAAGTGAAATTTTAAAAAATCCAGAAAATTTGCTGAAAATGACTAAATATCAAGGACTCATTGGGCAAATCGCTCTGGAACTGAAATCGGAATGCTCACTGACATTTCCCCTATCTGAAAGTCTGATAAACGCCGTAAAAATTACTTAGTCCAAAAAAAAAAATTTTTCAACTTTTTTCAATTTTACCCCCGTGGGATATATATTCTAACCTTACACATTTGGAACTCTCCTGGGGTACCCTCACACATATTATTCCCTCATTTAGTGGATATTTTCACAAAAAAGTGAAATTTTCAAAAATACAGAAAATTGGCTGAAAACAACTGAATATCAAGGATTCATGTGGCGAATCGCTCTGGAACTGAAATCGGAATGCTCACTGACATTTCCCCTATCTGAAAGTCTGATAAACGCAGGAAAAATGACTAAGTCAAAAAAAAAAAAATTTTCAACTTTTTTCAATTATACCCCCGTGGGAAATATATTCTACCCACACTCATTTGGAACTCTCCTGGGGTACCCTCACACATATTATTCCCTCATTTAGTGGATATTTTCACAAAAAAGTGAAATTTTCCAAAATCCAGAAAATTGGCTGAAAAAGACTAAATATCAAGGAGTCATTGGGCGAATCTCTGGAAATGAAATCGGAACGCTCACTGACATTTCCCCTATCTGAAAGTCTGATATCGCCGGAAAAATGACAGTCCAAAAAAAAATTTTTTCAACTTTTTTCAATTTTACCCCCGTGGGATATATATTCTACCCACACACATTTGGAACTCTCCTGGGGTACCCTCACAAATATTATTCCCTCATTTAGTGGATATTTTCACAAAAAAGTGAAATTTTCAAAAATCCAGAAAATTGGCTGAAAACGACTAAATATCAAGGACTCATTGGGCGAATCGCTCTGGAACTGAAATCGGAACGCTCACTGACATTTGCCCTATCTGAAAGTCTGATAAACGCCGGAAAAATGACAGTCCAAAAAAAAATTTTTTTCAACTTTTTTCAATTTTACCCCAGTGGGATATATATTCTACCCACACACATTAGGAACTCTCCTGGGCTACATTCACACATATTGTTCCCTCATTTAGTGGATATTCTCACAAAAAAGTGAAATTTTCAAAAATACAGAAAATTGGCTGAAAACAACTGAATATCAAGGATTCATGTGGCGAATCGCTCTGGAACTGAAATCGGAACGCTCACTGACATTTCCCCTATCTGAAAGTCTGATAAACGCCAGAAAAATGACTAAGTAAAAAAAAAATGTTTTCAACTTTTTTTAATTTTACCCCCGTGGGATATATATTCTACCCACACACATTTGGAACTCTCGTGGGGTACCCTCACACATATTATTACCTCATTTAGTGGATATTTTCACAAAAAAGTGAAATTTTCAAAAATCCAGAAAATTGGCTGAAAACTACTAAATATCAAGGACTCATTGGGCGAATCGCTCTGGAACTGAAATCGGAATGCTCACTGACATTTACCCTATCTGAAAGTCTGATAAACGCCGGAAAAATTACTAAGTCCAAAAAAAAATTTTTTTCAACTTTTTTCAATTTTACCCCCGTGGGATATATATTCTACCCACACACATTTGGAACTCTCCTGGGGTACCCTCACACATATTATTCCCTCATTTAGTGGATATTTTCACAAAAAAGTGAAATTTTCAAAAATCCAGAAAATTGGCTGAAAACGACTAAATATCAAGGACTCATTGGGTGAATCACTCTGGAACTGAAATCGGAATGCTCACTGACATTTCCCCTATCTGAAAGTCTGATAAACGCCGGAAAAATTACTTAGTCCAAAAAAAAAAATTTTTCAACTTTTTTCAATTTTACCCCCGTGGGATATATATTCTAACCACACACATTTGGAACTCTCCTGGGGTACCCTCACACATATTATTCCCTCATTTAGTGGATATTTTCACAAAAAAGTGAAATTTTCAAAAATCCAGAAAATTGGATGAAAAAGACTAAATATCAAGGACTCATTGGGCGAAACGCTCTGGAACTGAAATCGGAACGCTCGCTGACATTTCCCCTATCTGAAAGTCTGATAAACGGCGCAAAAATGACTAAGTCCAAAAAAAATTTTTTTCAACTTTTTTCAATTTTACCCCCGTGGGATATATATTCTACCCACACACATTTGGAACTCTCTTGGGGTACCCTCACACATATTATTCCCTCATTTAGTGGATATATTCACAAAAAAGTGAAATTTTCAAAAATCCAGAAAATTGGCTGAAAAATACTAAATATCAAGGACTCATTGGGCGAAACGCTCTGGAACTGAAATCGGAACGCTCACTGACATTTCCCCTATCTGAAAGTCTGATAAACGCCGGAAAAATTACTTAGTCCAAAAAAAAAAAATTTTTTTTCAACTTTTTTCAATTTTACCCATGTGGGATATATATTCTACCCACACACATTTGGAACTCTCCTGGGGTACCCTCACATATATTATTCCCTCATTTAGAGGATATTTTCACAAAAAAGTGAAATTTTCAAAAATCCAGAAATTTGGCTGAAAACAACTGAATATCAAGGATTCATGGGGTGAATCGCTCTGGAACTGAAATCGGAATGCTCACTGACATTTCCCCTATCTGAAAGTCTGATAAACGCCGGAAAAATGACTAAGTCCAAAAAAAAAATTTTTTTTCAACTTTTTTCAATTTTATCCCCGAGCAATATATATTCTACCCACACACATTTGGAACTCTCCTGGGGTACCCTCACACATGTTATTACCTCATTTAGTGGATATTTTCACAAAAAAGTGAAATTTTTGAAAAATCCAGAAAATTGGCTGAAAACGACTAAATATCAAGGACTCATTGGGCGAATCGCTCTGGAACTGAAATCGGAAAGCTCACTGACATTTCCCCTATCTGAAAGTCTGATAAACGCCGGAAAAATTACTTAGTCCAAAAAAAAAAATTTTTCAACTTTTTTCAATTTTACCCCCGTGGGATATATATTCTAACCACACACATTTGGAACTCTCCTGGGGTACCCTCACACATATTATTCCCTCATTTAGTGGATATTTTCACAAAAAAGTGAAATTTTCAAAAATCCAGAAAATTGGCTGAAAACAACTGAATATCAAGGATTCATGGGGCGAATTGCTCTGGAACAGAATTCGGAACGCTCACTGACATTTCCCCTATCTGAAAGTCTGATAAACGCCGGAAAAATGACTAAGTCCAAAAAAAAAATTTTTCAACTTTTTTCAATTTTACCCCCGTGGGATATATATTCTGCGCACACACATTTGGAACTCTCCTGGGGTACCCTCACACATATTATTCCCTCATTTAGTGGATATTTTCACAAAAAAGTGAAATTTTCAAAAATCCAGAAAATTGGCTGAAAAATACTAAATATCAAGGACTCATTGGGCGAAACGCTCTGGAACTGAAATCGGAACGCTCACTGACATTTCCCCTATCTGAAAGTCTGATAAACGCCGGAAAAATTACTTAGTCCAAAAAAAAAAAAATTTTTTTCAACTTTTTTCAATTTTACCCATGTGGGATATATATTCTACCCACACACATTTGGAACTCTCCTGGGGTACCCTCACATATATTATTCCCTCATTTAGAGGATATTTTCACAAAAAAGTGAAATTTTCAAAAATCCAGAAATTTGGCTGAAAACAACTGAATATCAAGGATTCATGGGGTGAATCGCTCTGGAACTGAAATCGGAATGCTCACTGACATTTCCCCTATCTGAAAGTCTGATAAACGCCGGAAAAATGACTAAGTCCAAAAAAAAAATTTTTTTTCAACTTTTTTCAATTTTATCCCCGAGCAATATATATTCTACCCACACACATTTGGAACTCTCCTGGGGTACCCTCACACATGTTATTACCTCATTTAGTGGATATTTTCACAAAAAAGTGAAATTTTCAAAAATCCAGAAAATTGGCTGAAAACGACTAAATATCAAGGACTCATTGGGCAAATCGCTCTGGAACTGAAATCGGAATGCTCACTGACATTTCCCCTATCTGAAAGTCAGATAAACGCAGGAAAAATGACTAAGTCCAAAAAAAAAATTTTTCAACTTTTTTCAATTTTACCCCCGTGGGATATATATTCTACCCACACACATTTGGAACTCTCCTGGGGTACCCTCACACATATTATTCCCTCATTTAGTGGATATTTTCACAAAAAAGTGAAATTTTCAAAAATACAGAAAATTGGCTGAAAACAACTGAATATCAAGGATTCATGGGGTGAATCACTCTGGAACTGAAATCGGAACGCTCACTGACATTTTCCCTATCTGAAAGTCTGATAAACGCCGGAAAAATGACTAAGTCCAAAAAAAAAATTTTTCAACTTTTTTCAATTTTACCCCCGTGGGATATATATTCTACCCACACACATTTGGAACTCTCGTGGGGTACCCTCACACATATTATTCCCTCATTTAGTGGATATTTTCACAAAAAAAGTGAAATTTTCAAAAATCCAGAAAATTGGCTGAAAACGACTAAATATCAAGGACTCATTGGGCAAATCGCTCTTTAACTGAAATCGGAACGCTCACTGACATTTGCCCTATCTGAAAGTCTGATAAATGCCGGAAAAATTACTAAGTCCAAAAAAAAAAATTTTTTTCAACTTTTTTCAATTTTATCCCCGAGCAATATATATTCTACCCACACACATTTGGAACTCTCCTGGGGTACCCTCACACATATTATTCCCTCATTTAGTGGATATCTTCACAAAAAAGTGAAATTTTCAAAAATCCCGAAAATTGGCTGAAAACGACTAAATATCAAGGACTCATTGGGTGAATAGCTCTGGAACTGAAATCGGAATGCTCACTGACATTTTCCCTATCTGAAAGTCTGATAAACGCAGGAAAAATGACTAAGTCCAAAAAAAAAAATTTTTTCAACTTTTTTAAATTTTACCCCCGTGGGATATATATTCTACCCACACACATTTGGAACTCTCCTGGGGTACCCTCACACATATTATTCCATCATTTAGTGGATATTTTCACAAAAAAGTGAAATTTTTGAAAAATCCAGAAAATTGGCTGAAAACGACTAAATATCAAGGAATCATTGGGTGAATAGCTCTGGAACTGAAATCGGAATGCTCACTGACATTTCCCCTATCTGAAAGTCTGATAAACGCCGGAAAAATTACTTAGTCCAAAAAAAAAAATTTTTCAACTTTTTTCAATTTTACCCCCGTGGGATATATATTCTAACCACACACATTTGGAACTCTCCTGGGTACCCTCACACATATTATTCCCTCATTTAGTGGATATTTTCACAAAAAAGTGAAATTTTCAAAAATCCAGAAAATTGGCTGAAAACAACTGAATATCAAGGATTCATGGGGCGAATTGCTCTGGAACAGAATTCGGAACGCTCACTGACATTTCCCCTATCTGAAAGTCTGATAAATGCCGGAAAAATTACTAAGTCCAAAAAAAAAAATTTTTTTCAACTTTTTTCAATTTTATCCCCGAGCAATATATATTCTACCCACACACATTTGGAACTCTCCTGGGGTACCCTCACACATATTATTCCCTCATTTAGTGGATATTTTCACAAAAAAGTGAAATTTTCAAAAATCCAGAAATTTGGCTGAAAACAACTGAATATCAAGGATTCATGGGGTGAATCGCTCTGGAACTGAAATCGGAATGCTCACTGACATTTCCCCTATCTGAAAGTCTGATAAACGCCGGAAAAATGACTAAGTCCAAAAAAAAAATTTTTCAACTTTTTTCAATTTTACCCCCGTGGGATATATATTCTGCGCACACACATTTGGAACTCTCCTGGGGTACCCTCACACATATTATTCCCTCATTTAGTGGATATTTTCACAAAAAAAGTGAAATTTTCAAAAATCCAGAAAATTGGCTGAAAACAACTAAATATCAAGGACTCATTGGGCGAATCGCTCTGGAACTGAAATCGGAACGCTCACTGACATTTCCCCTATCTGAAAGTCTGATAAACGCCGGAAAAATTACTTAGTCCAAAAAAAAAAATTTTTCAACTTTTTTCAATTTTACCCCCGTGGGATATATATTCTAACCACACACATTTTGAACTCTCCTGGGGTACCCTCACACATATTATTCCCTCATTTAGTGGATATTTTCACAAAAAAGTGAAATTTTCAAAAATCCAGAAATTTGGCTGAAAACAACTGAATATCAAGGACTCATTGGGCGAATCGCTCTGGAACTGAAATCGGAACGCTCACTGACATTTACCCTATCTGAAAGTCTGATAAACGTCGGAAAAATGACTAAGTCCCAAAAAAATTTTTTTTCAACTTTTTTCAATTTTACCCCCGTGGGATATATATTCTACCCACACACATTTGGAACTCTCCTGGGGTACCCTCACACATATTATTCCCTCATTTAGTGGATATTTTCACAAAAAAGTGAAATTTTAAAAAATCCAGAAAATTTGCTGAAAATGACTAAATATCAAGGACTCATTGGGCGAATCGCTCTGGAACTGAAATCGGAATGCTCACTGACATTTCCCCTATCTGAAAGTCTGATAAACGCCGTAAAAATTACTTAGTCCAAAAAAAAAAATTTTTCAACTTTTTTCAATTTTACCCCCGTGGGATATATATTCTAACCTTACACATTTGGAACTCTCCTGGGGTACCCTCACACATATTATTCCCTCATTTAGTGGATATTTTCACAAAAAAGTGAAATTTTCAAAAATACAGAAAATTGGCTGAAAACAACTGAATATCAAGGATTCATGTGGCGAATCGCTCTGGAACTGAAATTGGAATGCTCACTGACATTTCCCCTATCTGAAAGTCTGATAAACGCAGGAAAAATGACTAAGTCAAAAAAAAAAAAATTTTCAACTTTTTTCAATTATACCCCCGTGGGAAATATATTCTACCCACACTCATTTGGAACTCTCCTGGGGTACCCTCACACATATTATTCCCTCATTTAGTGGATATTTTCACAAAAAAGTGAAATTTTCCAAAATCCAGAAAATTGGCTGAAAAAGACTAAATATCAAGGACTCATTGGGCGAATCTCTGGAAATGAAATCGGAACGCTCACTGACATTTCCCCTATCTGAAAGTCTGATAAACGCCGGAAAAATGACAGTCCAAAAAAAAATTTTTTCAACTTTTTTCAATTTTACCCCCGTGGGATATATATTCTACCCACACACATTTGGAACTCTCCTGGGGTACCCTCACAAATATTATTCCCTCATTTAGTGGATATTTTCACAAAAAAGTGAAATTTTCAAAAATCCAGAAAATTGGCTGAAAACGACTAAATATCAAGGACTCATTGGGCGAATCGCTCTGGAACTGAAATCGGAACGCTCACTGACATTTGCCCTATCTGAAAGTCTGATAAACGCCGGAAAAATGACAGTCCAAAAAAAAATTTTTTTCAACTTTTTTCAATTTTACCCCAGTGGGATATATATTCTACCCACACACATTAGGAACTCTCCTGGGCTACATTCACACATATTGTTCCCTCATTTAGTGGATATTCTCACAAAAAAGTGAAATTTTCAAAAATACAGAAGATTGGCTGAAAACAACTGAATATCAAGGATTCATGTGGCGAATCGCTCTGGAACTGAAATCGGAACGCTCACTGACATTTCCCCTATCTGAAAGTCTGATAAACGCCAGAAAAATGACTAAGTAAAAAAAAAATGTTTTCAACTTTTTTCAATTTTACCCCCGTGGGATATATATTCTACCCACACACATTTGGAACTCTCGTGGGGTACCCTCACACATATTATTACCTCATTTAGTGGATATTTTCACAAAAAAGTGAAATTTTCAAAAATCCAGAAAATTGGCTGAAAACTACTAAATATCAAGGACTCATTGGCCGAATCGCTCTGGAACTGAAATCGGAATGCTCACTGACATTTACCCTATCTGAAAGTCTGATAAACGCCGGAAAAATTACTAAGTCCAAAAAAAAATTTTTTTCAACTTTTTTCAATTTTACCCCCGTGGGATATATATTCTACCCACACACATTTGGAACTCTCCTGGGGTACCCTCACACATATTATTCCCTCATTTAGTGGATATTTTCACAAAAAAGTGAAATTTTCAAAAATCCAGAAAATTGGCTGAAAACGACTAAATATCAAGGACTCATTGCGCGAAACGCTGTGGAACTGAAATCGGAACGCTCGCTGACATTTCCCCTATCTGAAAGTCTGATAAACGGCGCAAAAATGACTAAGTCCAAAAAAAATTTTTTTCAACTTTTTTCAATTTTACCCCCGTGGGATATATATTCTACCCACACACATTTGGAACTCTCTTGGGGTACCCTCACACATATTATTCCCTCATTTAGTGGATATTTTCACAAAAAAGTGAAATTTTCAAAAATCCAGAAAATTGGCTGAAAAATACTAAATATCAAGGACTCATTGGGCGAAACGCTCTGGAACTGAAATCGGAACGCTCACTGACATTTCCCCTATCTGAAAGTCTGATAAACGCCGGAAAAATGACTAAGTCCAAAAAACATTTTTTCAACTTTTTTCAATTTTACCCCCGTGGGATATATATTCTGCCCACACACATTTGGAACTCTCCTGGGGTACCCTCACACATATTATTCCCTCATTTAGTGGATATTTTCACAAAAAAGTGAAATTTTCAAAAATTCAGAAATTTGGCTGAAAACAACTGAATATCAAGGATTCATGGGGTGAATCGCTCTGGAACTGAAATCGGAATGCTCACTGACATTTCCCCTATCTGAAAGTCTGATAAACGCCGGAAAAATGACTAAGTCCAAAAAAAAAATTTTTCAACTTTTTTCAATTTTACCCCCGTGGGATATATATTCTAACCACACACATTTTGAACTCTCCTGGGGTACCCTCACACATATTATTCCCTCATTTAGTGGATATTTTCACAAAAAAGTGAAATTTTCAAAAATCCAGAAATTTGGCTGAAAACAACTGAATATCAAGGATTCATGGGGTGAATCGCTCTGGAACTGAAATCGGAATGCTCACTGACATTTCCCCTATCTGAAAGTCTGATAAACGCCGGAAAAATGACTAAGTCCAAAAAAAAAATTTTTTTTCAACTTTTTTCAATTTTATCCCCGAGCAATATATATTCTACCCACACACATTTGGAACTCTCCTGGGGTACCCTCACACATATTATTCCATCATTTAGTGGATATTTTCACAAAAAAGTGAAATTTTCAAAAATCCAGAAAATTGGCTGAAAACGACTAAATATCAAGGACTCATTGGGCGAATCGCTCTGGAACTGAAATCGGAACGCTCACTGACATTTCCCCTATCTGAAAGTCTGATAAACGCCGGAAAAATTACTTAGTCCAAAAAAAAAATTTTTTCAACTTTTTTCAATTTTACCCCCGTGGGATATATATTCTAACCACACACATTTGGAACTCTCCTGGGGTACCCTCACACATATTATTCCCTCATTTAGTGGATATTTTCACAAAAAAGTGAAATTTTCAAAAATCCAGAAAATTGGCTGAAAACAACTGAATATCAAGGATTCATGGGGCGAATTGCTCTGGAACAGAATTCGGAACGCTCACTGACATTTCCCCTATCTGAAAGTCTGATAAATGCCGGAAAAATTACTAAGTCCAAAAAAAAAATTTTTTTTCAACTTTTTTCAATTTTATCCCCGAGCAATATATATTCTACCCACACACATTTGGAACTCTCCTGGGGTACCCTCACACATATTATTCCCTCATTTAGTGGATATTTTCACAAAAAAAGTGAAATTTTCAAAAATCCAGAAAATTGGCTGAAAACAACTAAATATCAAGGACTCATTGGGCGAATCGCTCTGGAACTGAAATCGGAATGCTCACTGACATTTACCCTATCTGAAAGTCTGATAAACGCCGTAAAAATTACTTAGTCCAAAAAAAAAAATTTTTCAACTTTTTTCAATTTTACCCCCGTGGGATATATATTCTAACCTTACACATTGGGAACTCTCCTGGGGTACCCTCACACATATTATTCCCTCATTTAGTGGATATTTTCACAAAAAAGTGAAATTTTCAAAAATACAGAAAATTGGCTGAAAACAACTGAATATCAAGGATTCATGTGCCGAATCGCTCTGGAACTGAAATCGGAATGCTCACTGACATTTCCCCTATCTGAAAGTCTGATAAACGCAGGAAAAATGACTAAGTCAAAAAAAAAAAAATTTTCAACTTTTTTCAATTATACCCCCGTGGGAAATATATTCTACCCACACTCATTTGGAACTCTCCTGGGGTACCCTCACACATATTATTCCCTCATTTAGTGGATATTTTCACAAAAAAGTGAAATTTTCCAAAATCCAGAAAATTGGCTGAAAAAGACTAAATATCAAGGACTCATTGGGCGAATCTCTGGAAATGAAATCGGAACGCTCACTGACATTTCCCCTATCTGAAAGTCTGATAAACGCCAGAAAAATGACAGTCCAAAAAAAAATTTTTTCAACTTTTTTCAATTTTACCCCCGTGGGATATATATTCTACCCACACACATTTGGAACTCTCCTGGGGTACCCTCACAAATATTATTCCCTCATTTAGTGGATATTTTCACAAAAAAGTGAAATTTTCAAAAATCCAGAAAATTGGCTGAAAACGACTAAATATCAAGGACTCATTGGGCGAATCGCTCTGGAACTGAAATCGGAACGCTCACTGACATTTGCCCTATCTGAAAGTCTGATAAACGCCGGAAAAATGACAGTCCAAAAAAAAATTTTTTTCAACTTTTTTCAATTTTACCCCAGTGGGATATATATTCTACCCACACACATTAGGAACTCTCCTGGGCTACATTCACACATATTGTTCCCTCATTTAGTGGATATTCTCACAAAAAAGTGAAATTTTAAAAAATACAGAAAATTGGCTGAAAACAACTGAATATCAAGGATTCATGTGGCGAATCGCTCTGGAACTGAAATCGGAATGCTCACTGACATTTGCCCTATCTGAAAGTCTGATAAACGGCGCAAAAATGACTAAGTCCAAAAAAAATTTTTTTCAACTTTTTTCAATTTTACCCCCGTGGGATATATATTCTACCCACACACATTTGGAACTCTCTTGGGGTACCCTCACACATATTATTCCCTCATTTAGTGGATATTTTCACAAAAAAGTGAAATTTTAAAAAATCCAGAAAATTTGCTGAAAATGACTAAATATCAAGGACTCATTGGGCGAATCGCTCTGGAACTGAAATCGGAATGCTCACTGACATTTCCCCTATCTGAAAGTCTGATAAACGCCGTAAAAATTACTTAGTCCAAAAAAAAAAATTTTTCAACTTTTTTCAATTTTACCCCCGTGGGATATATATTCTAACCTTACACATTTGGAACTCTCCTGGGGTACCCTCACACATATTATTCCCTCATTTAGTGGATATTTTCACAAAAAAGTGAAATTTTCAAAAATACAGAAAATTGGCTGAAAACAACTGAATATCAAGGATTCATGTGGCGAATCGCTCTGGAACTGAAATTGGAATGCTCACTGACATTTCCCCTATCTGAAAGTCTGATAAACGCAGGAAAAATGACTAAGTCAAAAAAAAAAAAATTTTCAACTTTTTTCAATTATACCCCCGTGGGAAATATATTCTACCCACACTCATTTGGAACTCTCCTGGGGTACCCTCACACATATTATTCCCTCATTTAGTGGATATTTTCACAAAAAAGTGAAATTTTCCAAAATCCAGAAAATTGGCTGAAAAAGACTAAATATCAAGGACTCATTGGGCGAATCTCTGGAAATGAAATCGGAACGCTCACTGACATTTCCCCTATCTGAAAGTCTGATAAACGCCGGAAAAATGACAGTCCAAAAAAAAATTTTTTCAACTTTTTTCAATTTTACCCCCGTGGGATATATATTCTACCCACACACATTTGGAACTCTCCTGGGGTACCCTCACAAATATTATTCCCTCATTTAGTGGATATTTTCACAAAAAAGTGAAATTTTCAAAAATCCAGAAAATTGGCTGAAAACGACTAAATATCAAGGACTCATTGGGCGAATCGCTCTGGAACTGAAATCGGAACGCTCACTGACATTTGCCCTATCTGAAAGTCTGATAAACGCCGGAAAAATGACAGTCCAAAAAAAAATTTTTTTCAACTTTTTTCAATTTTACCCCAGTGGGATATATATTCTACCCACACACATTAGGAACTCTCCTGGGCTACATTCACACATATTGTTCCCTCATTTAGTGGATATTCTCACAAAAAAGTGAAATTTTCAAAAATACAGAAGATTGGCTGAAAACAACTGAATATCAAGGATTCATGTGGCGAATCGCTCTGGAACTGAAATCGGAACGCTCACTGACATTTCCCCTATCTGAAAGTCTGATAAACGCCAGAAAAATGACTAAGTAAAAAAAAAATGTTTTCAACTTTTTTCAATTTTACCCCCGTGGGATATATATTCTACCCACACACATTTGGAACTCTCGTGGGGTACCCTCACACATATTATTACCTCATTTAGTGGATATTTTCACAAAAAAGTGAAATTTTCAAAAATCCAGAAAATTGGCTGAAAACTACTAAATATCAAGGACTCATTGGCCGAATCGCTCTGGAACTGAAATCGGAATGCTCACTGACATTTACCCTATCTGAAAGTCTGATAAACGCCGGAAAAATTACTAAGTCCAAAAAAAAATTTTTTTCAACTTTTTTCAATTTTACCCCCGTGGGATATATATTCTACCCACACACATTTGGAACTCTCCTGGGGTACCCTCACACATATTATTCCCTCATTTAGTGGATATTTTCACAAAAAAGTGAAATTTTCAAAAATCCAGAAAATTGGCTGAAAACGACTAAATATCAAGGACTCATTGCGCGAAACGCTGTGGAACTGAAATCGGAACGCTCGCTGACATTTCCCCTATCTGAAAGTCTGATAAACGGCGCAAAAATGACTAAGTCCAAAAAAAATTTTTTTCAACTTTTTTCAATTTTACCCCCGTGGGATATATATTCTACCCACACACATTTGGAACTCTCTTGGGGTACCCTCACACATATTATTCCCTCATTTAGTGGATATTTTCACAAAAAAGTGAAATTTTCAAAAATCCAGAAAATTGGCTGAAAAATACTAAATATCAAGGACTCATTGGGCGAAACGCTCTGGAACTGAAATCGGAACGCTCACTGACATTTCCCCTATCTGAAAGTCTGATAAACGCCGGAAAAATGACTAAGTCCAAAAAACATTTTTTCAACTTTTTTCAATTTTACCCCCGTGGGATATATATTCTGCCCACACACATTTGGAACTCTCCTGGGGTACCCTCACACATATTATTCCCTCATTTAGTGGATATTTTCACAAAAAAGTGAAATTTTCAAAAATTCAGAAATTTGGCTGAAAACAACTGAATATCAAGGATTCATGGGGTGAATCGCTCTGGAACTGAAATCGGAATGCTCACTGACATTTCCCCTATCTGAAAGTCTGATAAACGCCGGAAAAATGACTAAGTCCAAAAAAAAAATTTTTCAACTTTTTTCAATTTTACCCCCGTGGGATATATATTCTAACCACACACATTTTGAACTCTCCTGGGGTACCCTCACACATATTATTCCCTCATTTAGTGGATATTTTCACAAAAAAGTGAAATTTTCAAAAATCCAGAAATTTGGCTGAAAACAACTGAATATCAAGGATTCATGGGGTGAATCGCTCTGGAACTGAAATCGGAATGCTCACTGACATTTCCCCTATCTGAAAGTCTGATAAACGCCGGAAAAATGACTAAGTCCAAAAAAAAAATTTTTTTTCAACTTTTTTCAATTTTATCCCCGAGCAATATATATTCTACCCACACACATTTGGAACTCTCCTGGGGTACCCTCACACATATTATTCCATCATTTAGTGGATATTTTCACAAAAAAGTGAAATTTTCAAAAATCCAGAAAATTGGCTGAAAACGACTAAATATCAAGGACTCATTGGGCGAATCGCTCTGGAACTGAAATCGGAACGCTCACTGACATTTCCCCTATCTGAAAGTCTGATAAACGCCGGAAAAATTACTTAGTCCAAAAAAAAAATTTTTTCAACTTTTTTCAATTTTACCCCCGTGGGATATATATTCTAACCACACACATTTGGAACTCTCCTGGGGTACCCTCACACATATTATTCCCTCATTTAGTGGATATTTTCACAAAAAAGTGAAATTTTCAAAAATCCAGAAAATTGGCTGAAAACAACTGAATATCAAGGATTCATGGGGCGAATTGCTCTGGAACAGAATTCGGAACGCTCACTGACATTTCCCCTATCTGAAAGTCTGATAAATGCCGGAAAAATTACTAAGTCCAAAAAAAAAATTTTTTTTCAACTTTTTTCAATTTTATCCCCGAGCAATATATATTCTACCCACACACATTTGGAACTCTCCTGGGGTACCCTCACACATATTATTCCCTCATTTAGTGGATATTTTCACAAAAAAAGTGAAATTTTCAAAAATCCAGAAAATTGGCTGAAAACAACTAAATATCAAGGACTCATTGGGCGAATCGCTCTGGAACTGAAATCGGAATGCTCACTGACATTTACCCTATCTGAAAGTCTGATAAACGCCGTAAAAATTACTTAGTCCAAAAAAAAAAATTTTTCAACTTTTTTCAATTTTACCCCCGTGGGATATATATTCTAACCTTACACATTGGGAACTCTCCTGGGGTACCCTCACACATATTATTCCCTCATTTAGTGGATATTTTCACAAAAAAGTGAAATTTTCAAAAATACAGAAAATTGGCTGAAAACAACTGAATATCAAGGATTCATGTGCCGAATCGCTCTGGAACTGAAATCGGAATGCTCACTGACATTTCCCCTATCTGAAAGTCTGATAAACGCAGGAAAAATGACTAAGTCAAAAAAAAAAAAATTTTCAACTTTTTTCAATTATACCCCCGTGGGAAATATATTCTACCCACACTCATTTGGAACTCTCCTGGGGTACCCTCACACATATTATTCCCTCATTTAGTGGATATTTTCACAAAAAAGTGAAATTTTCCAAAATCCAGAAAATTGGCTGAAAAAGACTAAATATCAAGGACTCATTGGGCGAATCTCTGGAAATGAAATCGGAACGCTCACTGACATTTCCCCTATCTGAAAGTCTGATAAACGCCAGAAAAATGACAGTCCAAAAAAAAATTTTTTCAACTTTTTTCAATTTTACCCCCGTGGGATATATATTCTACCCACACACATTTGGAACTCTCCTGGGGTACCCTCACAAATATTATTCCCTCATTTAGTGGATATTTTCACAAAAAAGTGAAATTTTCAAAAATCCAGAAAATTGGCTGAAAACGACTAAATATCAAGGACTCATTGGGCGAATCGCTCTGGAACTGAAATCGGAACGCTCACTGACATTTGCCCTATCTGAAAGTCTGATAAACGCCGGAAAAATGACAGTCCAAAAAAAAATTTTTTTCAACTTTTTTCAATTTTACCCCAGTGGGATATATATTCTACCCACACACATTAGGAACTCTCCTGGGCTACATTCACACATATTGTTCCCTCATTTAGTGGATATTCTCACAAAAAAGTGAAATTTTAAAAAATACAGAAAATTGGCTGAAAACAACTGAATATCAAGGATTCATGTGGCGAATCGCTCTGGAACTGAAATCGGAATGCTCACTGACATTTGCCCTATCTGAAAGTCTGATAAACGGCGCAAAAATGACTAAGTCCAAAAAAAATTTTTTTCAACTTTTTTCAATTTTACCCCCGTGGGATATATATTCTACCCACACACATTTGGAACTCTCTTGGGGTACCCTCACACATATTATTCCCTCATTTAGTGGATATTTTCACAAAAAAGTGAAATTTTCAAAAATCCAGAAAATTGGCTGAAAAATACTAAATATCAAGGACTCATTGGGCGAAACGCTCTGGAACTGAAATCGGAACGCTCACTGACATTTCCCCTATCTTAAAGTCTGATAAACGCCGGAAAAATGACTAAGTCCAAAAAACATTTTTTCAACTTTTTTCAATTTTACCCCCGTGGGATATATATTCTGCCCACACACATTTGGAACTCTCCTATGGTACCCTCACACATATTATTCCCTCATTTAGTGGATATTTTCACAAAAAAGTGAAATTTTCAAAAATCCAGAAAATTGGCTGAAAAAGACTAAATATCAAGAACTCATTGGGCGAATCGCTCTGGAACTGAAATCGGAACGCTCACTGACATTTCCCCTATCTGAAAGTCTGATAAACGCCGGAAAAATGACTAAGTCCAAAAAAAAAATTTTTCAACTTTTTTCAATTTTACCCCCGTGGGATATATATTCTACCCACACACATTAGGAACTCTCCTCTGCTACATTCACACATATTGTTCCCTCATTTAGTGGATATTTTCACAAAAAAGTGAAATTTTCAAAAATCCATAAAATTGGCTGAAAACGACTAAATATCAAGTACTCATTGGGCGAATCGCTCTGGAACTGAAATCGGAACGCTCTCTTACATTTACCCTATCTGAAAGTCTGATAAACGCCGGAAAAATGACCAAGTCCAAAAAAAATTTTTTTTCAACTTTTTTCAATTTTACCCCCGTGGGATATATATTCTACCCACACACATTTGGAACTCTCCTGGGGTACCCTCACACATATTATTCCCTCATTTAGTGGATATTTTCACAAAAAAGTGAAATTTTCAAAAATCCAGAAAATTGGCTGAAAACGACTAAATATCAAGGACTCATTGGGCGAATCGCTCTGGAACTGAAATCGGAACGCTCACTGACATTTCCCCTATCTGAAAGTCTGATAAACGCCGGAAAAATTACTTAGTCCAAAAAAAAAAATTTTTCAACTTTTTTCAATTTTACCCCCGTGAGATATATATTCTAACCACACACATTTGGAACTCTCCTGGGGTACCCTCACACATATTATTCCCTCATTTAGTGGATATTTTCACAAAAAAAGTGAAATTTTCAAAAATCCAGAAAATTGGCTGAAAACAACTAAATATCAAGGACTCATTGGGCGAATCGCTCTGGAACTGAAATCGGAACGCTCACTGACATTTCCCCTATCTGAAAGTCTGATAAATGCCGGAAAAATTACTTAGTCCAAAAAAAAAAATTTTTCAACTTTTTTCAATTTTACCCCCGTGGGATATATATTCTAACCACACACATTTTGAACTCTCCTGGGGTACCCTCACACATATTATTATCTCATTTAGTGGATATTTTCACAAAAAAGTGAAATTTTCAAAAATCCAGAAAATTGGCTGAAAACTACTAAATATCAAGGACTCATTGGGCGAATCGCTCTGGAACTGAAATTGGAACGCTCACTGACATTTACCCTATCTGAAAGTCTGATAAACGTCGGAAAAATGACTAAGTCCCAAAAAAATTTTTTTTCAACTTTTTTCAATTTTACCCCCGTGGGATATATATTCTACCCACACACATTTGGAACTCTCCTGGGGTACCCTCACACATATTATTCCCTCATTTAGTGGATATTTTCACAAAAAAGTGAAATTTTAAAAAATCCAGAAAATTTGCTGAAAATGATTAAATATCAAGGACTCATTGGGCGAATCGCTCTGGAACTGAAATCGGAATGCTCACTGACATTTCCCCTATCTGAAAGTCTGATAAACGCCGTAAAAATTACTTAGTCCAAAAAAAAAAATTTTTCAACTTTTTTCAATTTTACCCCCGTGGGATATATATTCTAACCTTACACATTTGGAACTCTCCTGGGGTACCCTCACACATATTATTCCCTCATTTAGTGGATATTTTCACAAAAAAGTGAAATTTTCAAAAATACAGAAAATTGGCTGAAAACAACTGAATATCAAAGATTCATGTGGCGAATCGCTCTGGAACTGAAATCGGAATGCTCACTGACATTTCCCCTATCTGAAAGTCTGATAAACGCAGGAAAAATGACTAAGTCAAAAAAAAAAAATTTTTCAACTTTTTTCAATTATACCCCCGTGGGAAATATATTCTACCCACACTCATTTGGAACTCTCCTGGGGTACCCTCACACATATTATTCCCTCATTTAGTGGATATTTTCACAAAAAAGTGAAATTTTCCAAAATCCAGAAAATTGGCTGAAAAAGACTAAATATCAAGGACTCATTGGGCGAATCTCTGGAAATGAAATCGGAACGCTCACTGACATTTCCCCTATCTGAAAGTCTGATAAACGCCAGAAAAATGACTAAGTAAAAAAAAAATGTTTTCAACTTTTTTCAATTTTACCCCCGTGGGATATATATTCTACCCACACACATTTGGAACTCTCGTGGGGTACCCTCACACATATTATTACCTCATTTAGTGGATATTTTCACAAAAAAAGTGAAATTTTCAAAAATCCAGAAAATTGGCTGAAAACAACTAAATATCAAGGACTCATTGGGCGAATCGCTCTGGAACTGAAATCGGAACGCTCACTGACATTTCCCCTATCTGAAAGTCTGATAAATGCCGGAAAAATTACTTAGTCCAAAAAAAAAAATTTTTCAACTTTTTTCAATTTTACCCCCGTGGGATATATATTCTAACCACACACATTTTGAACTCTCCTGGGGTACCCTCACACATATTATTATCTCATTTAGTGGATATTTTCACAAAAAAGTGAAATTTTCAAAAATCCAGAAAATTGGCTGAAAACTACTAAATATCAAGGACTCATTGGGCGAATCGCTCTGGAACTGAAATTGGAACGCTCACTGACATTTACCCTATCTGAAAGTCTGATAAACGTCGGAAAAATGACTAAGTCCCAAAAAAATTTTTTTTCAACTTTTTTCAATTTTACCCCCGTGGGATATATATTCTACCCACACACATTTGGAACTCTCCTGGGGTACCCTCACACATATTATTCCCTCATTTAGTGGATATTTTCACAAAAAAGTGAAATTTTCAAAAATACAGAAAATTGGCTGAAAACAACTGAATATCAAAGATTCATGTGGCGAATCGCTCTGGAACTGAAATCGGAATGCTCACTGACATTTCCCCTATCTGAAAGTCTGATAAACGCAGGAAAAATGACTAAGTCAAAAAAAAAAAATTTTTCAACTTTTTTCAATTATACCCCCGTGGGAAATATATTCTACCCACACTCATTTGGAACTCTCCTGGGGTACCCTCACACATATTATTCCCTCATTTAGTGGATATTTTCACAAAAAAGTGAAATTTTCCAAAATCCAGAAAATTGGCTGAAAAAGACTAAATATCAAGGACTCATTGGGCGAATCTCTGGAAATGAAATCGGAACGCTCACTGACATTTCCCCTATCTGAAAGTCTGATAAACGGCGCAAAAAAGACTAAGTCCAAAAAAAATTTTTTTCAACTTTTTTCAATTTTACCCCCGTGGGATATATATTCTACCCACACACATTTGGAACTCTCTTGGGGTACCCTCACACATATTATTCCCTCATTTAGTGGATATTTTCACAAAAAAGTGAAATTTTCAAAAATCCAGAAAATTGGCTGAAAAAGACTAAATATCAACGACTCATTGGGCGAAACGCTCTGGAACTGAAATCGGAACGCTCACTGACATTTCCCCTATCTGAAAGTCTGATAAACGCCGGAAAAATGACTAAGTCCAAAAAACATTTTTTCAACTTTTTTCAATTTTACCCCCGTGGGATATATATTCTGCCCACACACATTTGGAACTCTCCTGGGGTACCCTCACACATATTATTCCCTCATTTAGTGGATATTTTCACAAAAAAGTGAAATTTTCAAAAATCCAGAAAATTGGCTGAAAACGACTAAATATCAAGAACTCATTGGGCGAATCGCTCTGGAACTGAAATCGGAACGCTCACTGACATTTCCCCAATCTGAAAGTCTGATAAACGCCGGAAAAATGACTAAGTCCAAAAAAAAAATTTTTCAACTTTTTTCAATTTTACCCCCGTGGGATATATATTCTACCCACACACATTTGGAACTCTCCTGGGGTACCCTCACTCATATTATTCCCTCATTTAATGGATATTTTCACAAAAAAGTGAAATTTTCAAAAATCCAGAAAATTGGCTGAAAAAGATTAAATATCAAGGACTCATTGGGCAAATCGCTCTGGAACTTAAATCGGAACGCTCACTGACATTTCCCCTATCTGGAAGTCTGATAAACGCTGGAAAAATGACTAAGTCCCAAAAAAATTTTTTTCAACTTTTTTCAATTTTACCCCCGTGGGATATAGATTCTACCCACACACATTTGGAACTCTCCTGGGGTACCCTCACACATATTATTCCCTCATTTAGTGGATATTTTCACAAAAAAGTGAAATTTTCAAAAATCCAGAAAATTGGCTGAAAAAGATTAAATATCAAGGACTCATTGGGCGAATCGCTCTGGAACTGAAATCGGAATGCTCACGGACATTTCCCCAATCTGAAAGTCTGATAAACGCCGGAAAAATGACTAAGACCAAAAAAAAAATTTTTGAACTTTTTTCAATTTTACCCCCGTGGGATATATATACTACCCACACACATTTGGAACTCTCCTGGGGAACCCTCACACATATTATTCCCTCATTTAGTGGATATTTTCACAAAAAAGTGAAATTATCAAAAATCCATGAAATTGGCTGAAAAAGACTAAATATCAAGGACTCATTGGGCGAAACGCTCTGGAACTGAAATCGGAACGCTCACTGACATTTCCCCTGTCTGAAAGTCTGATAAACGCCGGAAAAATGACCAAGTCCAAAAAACATTTTTTCAACTTTTTTCAATTTTACCCCCGTGGGATATATATTCTGCCCACACACATTTGGAACTCTCCTGGGGTACCCTCACACATATTATTCCCTCATTTAGTGGATATTTTCACAAAAAAGTGAAATTTTCAAAAATCCAGAAAATTGGCTGAAAACGACTAAATATCAAGAACTCATTGGGCGAATCGCTGTGGAAATGAAATCGGAATGCTCACTGATATTTCCCCAATCTGAAAGTCTGATAAACGCCGGAAAAATGACTAAGTCCAAAAAAAAATTTTTTTTTCAACTTTTTTCAATTTTACCTCCGTGGGATATATATTCTGCTCACACACATTTGGAACTCTCCTGGGGTACCCTCACACATATTATTCCCTCATTTAGTGGATATTTTCACAAAAAAGTGAAATTTTCAAAAATCCAGAAAATTGGATGAAAAAGACTAAATATCAAGGACTCATTGGGCGAAATGCTCTGGAACTGAAATCGGAACGCTCACTGACATTTCCCGTATCTGAAAGTCTGATAAACGGCGCAAAAATGACAGTCCAAAAAAAAATTTTTTCAACTTTTTTCAATTTTACCCCTGTGGGATATATATTCTGCCCACACACATTTGGAACTCTCCTGGGGAACCCTCACACATATTATTCCCTCATTTAGTGGATATTTTCACAAAAAAGTGAAATTTTCAAAAATCCAGAAAATTGGCTGAAAAAGACTAAATATCAAGGACTCATTGGGCGAAACGCTCTGGAACTGAAATTGGAACGCTCACTGACATTTCCCCTATCTGAAAGTCTGATAAACGCCGGAAAAATGACTAAGTCCAAAAAAAAAATTTTTCAACTTTTTTCAATTTTACCCCCGTGGGATATATATTCTGCCCACACACATTTGGAACTCTCCTGGGGTACCCTCACACATATTATTCCCTCATTTAGTGGATGTTTTCACAAAAAAGTGAAATTTTCAAAAATCCAGAAAATTGGCTGAAAAAGATTAAATATCAAGGACTCATTGGGCGAATCGCTCTGGAACTTATATCGGAACGCTCACTGACATTTCCCCTATCTGGAAGTCTGATAAACGCTGGAAAAATGACTAAGTCCCAAAAAAATTTTTTTCAACTTTTTTCAATTTTACCCCCGTGGGATATATATTCTACCCACACACATTTGGAACTCTCCTGGGGTACCCTCACACATATTATTCCCTCATTTAGTGGATATTTTCACAAAAAAGTGAAATTTTCAAAAATCCAGAAAATTGGCTGAAAACGACTAAATATCAAGAACTCATTGGGCGAATCGCTCTGGAACTGAAATCGGAACGCTCACGGACATTTCCTCAATCTGAAAGTCTGATAAACGCCGGAAAAATGACTAAGTTCAAAAAAAAAATTTTTGAACTTTTTTCAATTTTACCCCCGTGGGATATATATACTACCCACACACATTTGGAACTCTCCTGGGGTACCCTCACACATATTATTCCCTCATTTAGTGGATATTTTCACAAAAAAGTGAAATTTTCAAAAATCCAGAAAATTGGCTGAAAACGACTAAATATCAAGGACTCATTGGGCGAATCGCTCTGGAAATGAAATCGGAACGCTCACTGACATTTCCCCTATCTGAAAGTCTGATAAACGCCGGAAAAATGACTAAGTCCAAAAAAAAATTTTTTCAACTTTTTTCAATTTTTACCCCCGTGGGATATATATTCTGCCCACACACATTTGGAACTCTCCTGGGGTACTCTCACACATATTATTCCCTCATTTAGTGAATATTTTCACAAAAAAGTGAAATTTTCAAAAATCCAGAAAATTGGATGAAAAAGACTAAATATCAAGGACTCATTGGGCGAAACGCTCTGGAACTGAAATCGGAACGCTCACTGACATTTCCCCTATCTGAAAGTCTGATAAACGGCGCAAAAATGACTAAGTCCAAAAAAAAATTTTTTCAACTTTTTTCAATTTTACCCCCGTGGGATATATATTCTACCCACACACATTTGGAACTCTCCTGGGGTACCCTCACACATATTATTCCCTCATTTAGTGGATATTTTCACAAAAAAGTGAAATTTTCAAAAATCCAGAAAATTGGCTGAAAAAGACTAAATATCAAGAACTCATTGGGCGAATCGCTCTGGAACTGAAATCGGAACGCTCACTGACATTTCCCCTATCTGAAAGTCTGATAAACGCCGGAAAAATGACTAAGTCCAAAAAAAAAATTTTTGAACTTTTTTCAATTTTACCCCCGTGGGATATATGTTCTACCCACACACATTTGGAACTCTCCTGGGGTACCCTCACACATATTATTCCCTCATTTAGTGGATATTTAAAAAAAAAAGTGAAATTTTTAAAAAGCCAGAAAATTGGCTGAAAACGACTAAATATCAAGGACTCATTGGGCAAATCGCTCTGGAACTGAAATTGGAACGCTCACTCACATTTCCCCTATCTGAAAGTCTGATAAACGCCGGAAAAATGACTAAGTCCAAAAAATATTTTTTTTCAACTTTTTTCAATTTTACCCCCGTGGGATATATATTCTACCCACACACATTTGGAACTCTCCTGGGGTACCCTCACACATATTATTCCCTCATTTAGTGGATATTTTCACAAAAAAGTGAAATTTTCAAAAATCCAGAAAATTTCCTGAAAAAGACTAAATATCAAGAACTCATTGGGCGAATCGCTCTGGAAATGAAATCGGAACGCTCACTGACATTTCCCCTATCTGAAAGTCTGATAAACGCACGTAAAATGATTAAGTCCAAAAAAAAAATTTTTTCAACTTTTTTCAATTTTACCCCCGTGGGAAATATATACTACCCACACACATTTGGAACTCTCCTGGGGTACCCTCACACATATTATTCCCTCATTTAGTGGATATTTTCACAAAAAAGTGAAATTTTCAAAAATCCAGAAAATTGGATGAAAAAGACTAAATATCAAGGACTCATTGGGCGAAACGCTCTGGAACTGAAATCGGAACCCTCACTGACATTTCCCCTATATGAAAGTCTGATAAACGGCGCAAAAATGACTAAGTCCAAAAAAAAATTTTTTCAACTTTTTTCAATTTTACCCCCGTGGGATATATATTCTACCCACACACATTTGGAACTCTCCTGGGGTACCCTCACACATATTATTCCCTTATTTAGTGGATATTTTCACAAAAAAGTGAAATTTTCAAAAATCCAGAAAACTGGCTGAAAACGACTAAATATCAAGAACTCATTGGGCGAATCGCTCTGGAACTGAAATCGGAACGCTCACTGACATTTCCCCTATCTGAAAGTCTGATAAACGCCGGAAAAATGACTAAGTCCAAAAAACATTTTTTCAACTTTTTTCAATTTTACCCCCGTGGGATATATATTCTGCCCACACACATTTGGAACTCTCCTGGGGTACCCTCACACATATTATTCCCTCATTTAGTGGATATTTTCACAAAAAAGTGAAATTTTCAAAAATCCAGAAAATTGGCTGAAAACGACTAAATATCAAGGACTCATTGGGCGAAACGCTCTGGAACTGAAATTGGAACGCTCACTGACATTTCCATTATCTGAAAGTCTGATAAACGCCGGAAAAATGACTAAGTCCAAAAAAAAAATTTTTCAACTTTTTTCAATTTTACCCCCGTGGGATATATATTCTGCCCACACACATTTGGAACTCTCCTGGGGTACCCTCACACATATTATTCCCTCATTTAGTGGATATTTTCACAAAAAAGTGAAATTTTCAAAAATCCAGAAAATTGGATGAAAAAGACTAAATATCAAGGACTCATTGGGCGAAACGCTCTGGAACTTAAATCGGAACACTCACTGACATTTCCCCTATCTGAAAGCCTGATAAACGGCGGAAAAATGACTAAGTCCAAAAAAAAATTTTTTCACCTTTTTTCAATTTTCCCCCCATAGGATATATATTCTACCCACACACATTTGGAACTCTCCTGGGGTACCCTCACACATATTATTCCCTCATTTAGTGGATATTTTCACTAAAAAGTGAAATTTTCAAAAATCCAAAAAATTGGCTGAAAAAGACTAAATATCAACGACTCATTGGGCGAAATGCTCTGGAACTGAAATCGGAACGCTCACTGACATTTCCCCAATCTGAAAGTCTGACAAACGCCGGAAATATGACTAAGTCCAAAAAAAATTTTTTTTTCAACTTTTTTCAATTTTATCCCCGAGCAATATATATTCTACCCACACACATTTGGAACTCTTCTGGGGTACCCTCACACATATTATTCCCTCATTTAGTGGATATTTTCACAAAACAGTGAAATTTTCAAAAATCCAGAAAATTGGCTGAAAACGACTAAATATCAAGGACTCATTGGGCGAATCGCTCTGGAACTGAAATCGGAACGCTCACTGACATTTCCCCTATCTGAAAGTCTGATAAACTTCGGAAAAATGACTAAGTCCAAAAAAAAAAATTTTTCAACTTTTTTCAATTTTACCCTCGTGCGATATATATTCTACCCACACACATTTGGAACACTCCTGGTGTACCCTCACACATATTATTCCCTCATTTAGTGGATATTTTCACAAAAAAGTGAAATTTTCAAAAATCCAGAAAATTGGCTGAAAACGACTAAATATCAAGGACTCATTGGGCGAATCGCTCTGGAAATGAAATCAGAACGCTCACTGACATTTCCCCTATCTGAAAGTCTGATAAACGCAGGAAAAATGATTAAGTCCAAAAAAAAAATTTTTCAACTTTTTTCAATTATACACCCGTGGGAAATATATTCTACCCACACACATTTGGAACTCTCCTTGGGTACCCTCACACATATTATTCCCTCATTTAGTGGATATTTTCACAAAAAAGTGAAATTTTCAAAAATCCAGAAAATTGGCTGAAAACGACTAAATATCAAGAACTCATTGGGCGAATCGCTCTGGAACTGAAATCGGAACGCTCACGGAAATTTCCCCAATCTGAAAGTCTGATAAACGCCGGAAAAATGACTAAGTCCAAAAAAAAAATTTTTGAACTTTTTTCAATTTTACCCCCGTGGGATATATATACTACCCACACACATTTGGAACTCTCCTGGGGTACCCTCACACATATTATTCCCTCATTTAGTGGATATTTTCACAAAAAAGTGAAATTTTCAAAAATCCAGAAAATTGGATGAAAAAGACTAAATATCAAGGACTCATTGGGCGAAACGCTCTGGAACTGAAATCGGAACACTCACTGACATTTCCCCTATCTGAAAGCCTGACAAACGCCGGAAATATGACTAAGTCCAAAAAAACCATTTTTTTTACTTTTTTCAATTTTACCCCCGTGGGATACATATTCTACCCACACACATTTGGAACTCTCCTGGGGTGCCCTCACACATATTATTCCCTCATTTAGTGGATATTTTCACAAAAAAGTGAAATTATCAAAAATCCAGAAAATTGGCTGAAAACGACTAAATATCAAGGACTCATTGGGCGAATCGCTCTGGAACTGAAATCGGAATGCTCACTGACATTTCCCCTATCTGAAAGTCTGATAACCGCTGGAAAAATGACTAAGTCCAAAAAAAAAAAATTTTCAACTTTTTTCAATTTTACCCCCGTGCGATATATATTCTACCCACACACATTTGGAACACTCCTGGTGTACCCTCACACATATTATTCCCTCATTTAGTGGATATTTTCACAAAAAAGTGAAATTTTCAAAAATCCAGAAAATTGGCTGAAAACGACTAAATATCAAGGACTCATTGGGCGAATCGCTCTGGAAATGAAATCAGAATGCTCACTGACATTTCCCCTATCTGAAAGTCTGATAAACGCAGGAAAAATGATTAAGTCCAAAAAAAAAATTTTTCAACTTTTTTCAATTATACACCCGTGGGAAATATATTCTACCCACACACATTTGGAACTCTCCTGGGGTACCCTCACACATATTATTCCCTCATTTAGTGGATATTTTCACTAAAAAGTGAAATTTTCAAAAATCCAGAAAATTGGCTGAAAAAGACTAAATATCAACGACTCATTGGGCGAAACGCTCTGGAACTGAAATAGGAACGCTCACTGACATTTCCCCAATCTGAAAGTCTGGCAAACGCCGGAAATATGACTAAGTCCAAAAAAACCATTTTTTTAACTTTTTTCAATTTTACCCCCGTGGGATACATATTCTACCCACACACATTTGGAACTCTCCTGGGGTGCCCTCACACATATTATTCCCTCATTTAGTGGATATTTTCACAAAAAAGTGAAATTATCAAAAATCCAGAAAATTGGCTGAAAACGACTAAATATCAAGGACTCATTGGGCGAATCGCTCTGGAACTGAAATCGGAATGCTCACTGACATTTCCCCTATCTGAAAGTCTGATAAACGCTGGAAAAATGACTAAGTCCAAAAAAAAAATTTTTTTTCAACTTTTTTCAATTTTACCCCCGTGCGATATATATTCTACCCACACACATTTGGAACACTCCTGGTGTACCCTCACACATATTATTCCCTCATTTAGTGGATATTTTCACAAAAAAGTGAAATTTTCAAAAATCCAGAAAATTGGCTGAAAACGACTAAATATCAAGGACTCATTGGGCGAATCGCTCTGGAAATGAAATCGGAATGCTCACTGACATTTCCCCTATCTGAAAGTCTGATAAACGCAGGAAAAATGATTAAGTCCAAAAAAAAAATTTTTCAACTTTTTTCAATTATACACCCGTGGGAAATATATTCTACCCACACACATTTGGAACTCTCCTGGGGTACCCTCACACATATTATTCCCTCATTTAGTGGATATTTTCACAAAAAAGTGAAATTTTCAAAAATCCAGAAAATTGGCTGAAAACGACTAAATATCAAGAACTCATTGGGCGAATCGCTCTGGAACTGAAATCGGAACGCTCACGGAAATTTCCCCAATCTGAAAGTCTGATAAACGCCGGAAAAATGACTAAGTCCAAAAAAAAAATTTTTGAACTTTTTTCAATTTTACCCCCGTGGGATATATATACTACCCACACACATTTGGAACTCTCCTGGGGTACCCTCACACATATTATTCCCTCATTTAGTGGATATTTTCACAAAAAAGTGAAATTTTCAAAAATCCAGAAAATTGGATGAAAAAGACTAAATATCAAGGACTCATTGGGCGAAACGCTCTGGAACTGAAATCGGAACACTCACTGACATTTCCCCTATCTGAAAGCCTGACAAACGCCGGAAATATGACTAAGTCCAAAAAAACCATTTTTTTTACTTTTTTCAATTTTACCCCCGTGGGATACATATTCTACCCACACACATTTGGAACTCTCCTGGGGTGCCCTCACACATATTATTCCCTCATTTAGTGGATATTTTCACAAAAAAGTGAAATTTTCAAAAATCCAGAAAATTGGCTGAAAACGACTAAATATCAAGGACTCATTGGGCGAATCGCTCTGGAAATGAAATCAGAACGCTCACTGACATTTCCCCTATCTGAAAGTCTGATAAACGCAGGAAAAATGATTAAGTCCAAAAAAAAAATTTTTCAACTTTTTTCAATTATACACCCGTGGGAAATATATTCTACCCACACACATTTGGAACTCTCCTGGGGTACCCTCACACATATTATTCCCTCATTTAGTGGATATTTTCACTAAAAAGTGAAATTTTCAAAAATCCAGAAAATTGGCTGAAAAAGACTAAATATCAACGACTCATTGGGCGAAACGCTCTGGAACTGAAATCGGAACGCTCACTGACATTTCCCCAATCTAAAAGTCTGACAAACGCCGGAAATATGACTAAGTCCAAAAAAACCATTTTTTTTACTTTTTTCAATTTTACCCCCGTGGGATACATATTCTACCCACACACATTTGGAACTCTCCTGGGGTGCCCTCACACATATTATTCCCTCATTTAGTGGATATTTTCACAAAAAAGTGAAATTATCAAAAATCCAGAAAATTGGCTGAAAACGACTAAATATCAAGAACTCATTGGGCGAATCGCTCTGGAAATGAAATCGGAACGCTCACTGACATTTCCCCTATCTGAAAGTCTGATAAACGCAGGAAAAATGATTAAGTCCAAAAAAAAAATTTTTCAACTTTTTTCAATTATACACCCGTGGGAAATATATTCTACCCACACACATTTGGAACTCTCCTGGGGTACCCTCACACATATTATTCCCTCATTTAGTGGATATTTTCACAAAAAAGTGAAATTTTCAAAAATCCAGAAAATTGGATGAAAAAGACTAAATATCAAGGACTCATTGGGCGAAACGCTCTGGAACTGAAATCGGAACACTCACTGACATTTCCCCTATCTGAAAGCCTGACAAACGCCGGAAATATGACTAAGTCCAAAAAAACCATTTTTTTAACTTTTTTCAATTTTACCCCCGTGGGATACATATTCTACCCACACACATTTGGAACTCTCCTGGGGTGCCCTCACACATATTATTCCCTCATTTAGTGGATATTTTCACAAAAAAGTGAAATTATCAAAAATCCAGAAAATTGGCTGAAAACGACTAAATATCAAGGACTCATTGGGCGAATCGCTCTGGAACTGAAATCGGAATGCTCACTGACATTTCCCCTATCTGAAAGTCTGATAAACGCTGGAAAAATGACTAAGTCCAAAAAAAAAATTTTTTTTCAACTTTTTTCAATTTTACCCCCGTGCGATATATATTCTACCCACACACATTTGGAACACTCCTGGTGTACCCTCACACATATTATTCCCTCATTTAGTGGATATTTTCACAAAAAAGTGAAATTTTCAAAAATCCAGAAAATTGGCTGAAAACGACTAAATATCAAGGACTCATTGGGCGAATCGCTCTGGAAATGAAATCGGAACGCTCACTGACATTTCCCCTATCTGAAAGCCTGATAAACGCCGGAAAAATGACTAAGTCCAAAAAAAAATTTTTTTCAACATTTTTCAATTTTACCCCCGCGGGTTAAATATTCTACCCACACACATTTGCAACTCTCCTGGGGTACCCTCACACATATTATTCCCTCATTTAGTGGATATTTTCACAAAAAAGTGAAATTTTCAAAAATCCAGAAAATTGGATGAAAAAGACTAAATATCAAGGACTCATTGGGCGAAACGCTCTGGAACTGAAATCGGAACGCTCACTGACATTTCCCCTATCTGAAAGTCTGATAAACGGCGCAAAAATGACTAAGTCCAAAAAAAAATTTTTTCAACTTTTTTCAATTTTACCCCCGTGGGATATATATTCTACCCACACACATTTGGAACTCTCCTGGGGTACCCTCACACATATTATTCCCTCATTTAGTGGATATTTTCACAAAAAAGTGAAATTTTCAAAAATCCAGAAAATTGGATGAAAAAGACTAAATATCAAGGACTCATTGGGCGAAACGCTCTGGAACTGAAATCGGAATGCTCACTGACATTTCCCCTATCTGAAAATCTGATAAACGCCGGAAAAATGACTAAGTCCAAAAAAAAAATTTTTCAACTTTTTTCAATTTTACCCCCGTTGGATATATATTCTGCCCACACACATTTGGAACTCTCCTGGGGTACCCTCACACATATTATTCCCTCATTTAGTGGATATTTTCACTAAAAAGTGAAATTTTCAAAAATCCAGAAAATTGGCTGAAAAAGACTAAATATCAACGACTCATTGGGCGAAACGCTCTGGAACTGAAATCGGAACGCTCACTGACATTTCCCCAATCTGAAAGTCTGACAAACGCCGGAAATATGACTAAGTCCAAAAAAACCATTTTTTTAACTTTTTTCAATTTTACCCCCGTGGGATACATATTCTACCCACACACATTTGGAACTCTCCTGGGATGCCCTCACACATATTATTCCCTCATTTAGTGGATATTTTCACAAAAAAGTGAAATTATCAAAAATCCAGAAAATTGGCTGAAAACGACTAAATATCAAGGACTCATTGGGCGAATCGCTCTTGAACTGAAATCGGAATGCTCACTGACATTTCCCCTATCTGAAAGTCTGATAAACGCTGGAAAAATGACTAAGTCCAAAAAAAAAATTTTTTTTCAACTTTTTTCAATTTTATCCCCGAGCAATATATATTCTACCCACACACATTTGGAACTCTTCTGGGGTACCCTCACACATATTATTCCCTCATTTAGTGGATATTTTCACAAAAAAGTGAAATTTTCAAAAATCCAGAAAATTGGCTGAAAACGACTAAATATCAAGGACTCATTGGGCGAATCGCTCTGAAAATGAAATCAGAATGCTCACTGACATTTCCCCTATCTGAAAGTCTGATAAACGCAGGAAAAATGATTAAGTCCAAAAAAAAAATTTTTCAACTTTTTTCAATTTTACCCCCGTGCGATATATATTCTACCCACACACATTTGGAACACTCCTGGTGTACCCTCACACATATTATTCCCTCATTTAGTGGATATTTTCACAAAAAAGTGAAATTTTCAAAAATCCAGAAAATTGGCTGAAAACGACTAAATATCAAGGACTCATTGGGCGAATCGCTCTGAAAATGAAATCAGAATGCTCACTGACATTTCCCCTATCTGAAAGTCTGATAAACGCAGGAAAAATGATTAAGTCCAAAAAAAAAATTTTTCAACTTTTTTCAATTATACACCCATGGGAAATATATTCTACCCACACACATTTGGAACTCTCCTGGGGTACCCTCACACATATTATTCCCTCATTTAGTGGATATTTTCACAAAAAAGTGAAATTTTCAAAAATCCAGAAAATTGGCTGAAAAAGACTAAATATCAAGAACTCATTGGGCGAATCGCTCTGGAAATGAAATCGGAACGCTCACTGACATTTCCCCTATCTGAAAGCCTGATAAACGCCGGAAAAATGACTAAGTCCAAAAAAAAATTTTTTTCAACTTTTTTCAATTTTACCCCCGTGGGTTATATATTCTACGCACACACATTTTGAACTCTCCTGGGGTACCCTCACACATATTATTCCCTCATTTAGTGGATATTTTCACAAAAAAGTGAAATTTTCAAAAATCCAGAAAATTGGATGAAAAAGACTAAATATCAAGGACTCATTGGGCGAAACGCTCTGGAACTGAAATCGGAATGCTCACTGACATTTCCCCTATCTGAAAATCTGATAAACGCCGGAAAAATGACTAAGTCCAAAAAAAAAATTTTTCAACTTTTTTCAATTTTACCCCCGTTGGATATATATTCTGTCCACACACATTTGGAACTCTCCTGGGGTACCCTCACACATATTATTCCCTCATTTAGTGGATATTTTCACTAAAAAGTGAAATTTTCAAAAATCCAGAAAATTGGCTGAAAAAGACTAAATATCAACGACTCATTGGGCGAAACGCTCTGGAACTGAAATCGGAACGCTCACTGACATTTCCCCAATCTGAAAGTCTGACAAACGCCGGAAATATGACTAAGTCCAAAAAAACCATTTTTTTAACTTTTTTCAATTTTACCCCCGTGGGATACATATTCTACCCACACACATTTGGAACTCTCCTGGGGTGCCCTCACACATATTATTCCCTCATTTAGTGGATATTTTCACAAAAAAGTGAAATTATCAAAAATCCAGAAAATTGGCTGAAAACGACTAAATATCAAGGACTCATTGGGCGAATCGCTCTTGAACTGAAATCGGAATGCTCACTGACATTTCCCCTATCTGAAAGTCTGATAAACGCTGGAAAAATGACTAAGTCCAAAAAAAAAATTTTTTTTCAACTTTTTTCAATTTTATCCCCGAGCAATATATATTCTACCCACACACATTTGGAACTCTTCTGGGGTACCCTCACACATATTATTCCCTCATTTAGTGGATATTTTCACAAAAAAGTGAAATTTTCAAAAATCCAGAAAATTGGCTGAAAACGACTAAATATCAAGGACTCATTGGGCGAATCGCTCTGGAACTGAAATCGGAACGCTCACTGACATTTCCCCTATCTGAAAGTCTGATAAACGACGGAAAAATGACTAAGTCCAAAAAAAAAATTTTTCAACTTTTTTCAATTTTACCCCCGTGGGATATATATTCTGCCCACACACATTTGGAACTCTCCTGGGGTACCCTCACACATATTATTCCCTCATTTAGTGGATATTTTCACTAAAAAGTGAAATTTTCAAAAATCCAGAAAATTGGCTGAAAAAGACTAAATATCAACGACTCATTGGGCGAAACGCTCTGGAACTGAAATCGGAACGCTCACTGACATTTCCCCAATCTGAAAGTCTGACAAACGCCGGAAATATGACTAAGTCCAAAAAAAACATTTTTTTAACTTTTTTCAATTTTACCCCCGTGGGATACATATTCTACCCACACACATTTGGAACTCTTCTGGGGTACCCTCACACATATTATTCCCTCATTTAGTGGATATTTTCACAAAAAAGTGAAATTTTCAAAAATCCAGAAAATTGGCTGAAAACGACTAAATATCAAGGACTCATTGGGCGAATCGCTCTGGAACTTAAATCGGAACGCTCACTGACATTTCCCCTATCTGGAAGCCTGATAAACGCTGGAAAAATGACTAAGTCCAAAAAAAATTTTTTTCAACTTTTTTCAATTTTACCCCCGTGGGATATATATTCTACCCACACACATTTGGAACTCTCCTGGGGTACCCTCACACATATTATTCCCTCATTTAGTGGATATTTTCACAAAAAAGTGAAATTTTCAAAAATCAAGAAAATTGGCTGAAAACGACTAAATATCAAGAACTCATTGGGCGAATCGCTCTGGAACTGAAATCGGAATGCTCACGGACATTTCCCCAATCTGAAAGTCTGATAAACGCCGGAAAAATGACTAAGTCCAAAAAAAAAATTTTTGAACTTTTTTCAATTTTACCCCCGTGGGATATATATACTACCCACACACATTTGGAACTCTCCTGGGGTACCCTCACACATATTATTCCCTCATTTAGTGGATATTTTCACAAAAAAGTGAAATTTTCAAAAATCCAGAAAATTGGATGAAAAAGACTAAATATCAAGGACTCATTGGGCGAAACGCTCTGGAACTGAAATCGGAACGCTCACTGACATTTCCCCTATCTGAAAGTCTGATAAACGGCGCAAAAATGACTAAGTCCAAAAAAAAAATTTTTCAACTTTTTTCAATTTTACCCCCGTGGGATATATATTCTGCCCACACACATTTGGAACTCTCCTGGGGTACCCTCACACATATTATTCCCTCATTTAGTGGATATTTTCACAAAAAACTGAAATTTTCAAAAATCCAGAAAATTGGCTGAAAAAGATTAAATATCAAGGACTCATTGGGCGAATTGCTCTGGAACTTAAATCGGAACGCTCACTGACATTTCCCCTATCTGGAAGTCTGATAAACGCTGGAAAAATGACTAAGTCCAAAAAAAATTTTTTTCAACTTTTTTCAATTTTACCCCCGTGGGATATATATTCTACCCACACACATTTGGAACTCTCCTGGGGTACCCTCACACATATTATTCCCTCATTTAGTGGATATTTTCACAAAAAAGTGAAATTTTCAAAAATCCAGAAAATTGGCTGAAAAAGACTAAATATCAAGAACTCATTGGGCGAATCGCTCTGGAAATGAAATCGGAACGCTCACTGACATTTCCCCTATCTGAAAGCCTGATAAACGCCGGAAAAATGACTAAGTCCAAAAAAAAATTTTTTTCAACTTTTTTCAATTTTACCCCCGCGGGTTATATATTCTACGCACACACATTTTGAACTCTCCTGGGGTACCCTCACACATATTATTCCCTCATTTAGTGGATATTTTCACAAAAAAGTGAAATTTTCAAAAATCCAGAAAATTGGCTGAAAAAGATTAAATATCAAGGACTCATTGGGCGAATCGCTCTGGAACTTAAATCGGAACGCTCACTGACATTTCCCCAATCTGAAAGTCTGATAAACACCGGAAAAATGACTAAGTCCAAAAAAAAAATTTTTCAACTTTTTTCAATTTTACCCCCGTGGGATATATATACTACCCACACACATTTGGAACTCTCCTGGGGTACCCTCACACATATTATTCCCTCATTTAGTGGATATTTTCACAAAAAAGTGAAATTTTCAAAAATCCAGAAAATTGGATGAAAAAGACTAAATATCAAGGACTCATTGGGCGAAACGCTCTGGAACTGAAATCGGAACGCTCACTGACATTTCCCCTATCTGAAAGTCTGATAAACGCCGGAAAAATGACTAAGTCCAAAAAAAAAATTTTTCAACTTTTTTCAATTTTACCCCCGTGGGATATATATTCTGCCCACACACATTTGGAACTCTCCTGGGGTACCCTCACACATATTATTCCCTCATGTAGTGGATATTTTCACAAAAAAGTGAAATTTTCAAAAATCCAGAAAATTGGATGAAAAAGACTAAATATCAAGGACTCATTGGGCGAAACGCTCTGGAACTTAAATCGGAACACTCACTGACATTTCCCCTATCTGAAAGCCTGATAAACGGCGGAAAAATGACTAAGTCCAAAAAAAAATTTTTTCACCTTTTTTCAATTTTCCCCCCATAGGATATATATTCTACCCACACACATTTGGAACTCTCCTGGGGTACCCTCACACATATTATTCCCTCATTTAGTGGATATTTTCACAAAAAAGTGAAATTTTCAAAAATCCAGAAAATTGGCTGAAAAAGACTAAATATCAACGACTCATTGGGCGAAACGCTCTGGAACTGAAATCGGAACGCTCACTGACATTTCCCCAATCTGAAAGTCTGACAAACGCCGGAAATATGACTAAGTCCAAAAAAAACATTTTTTTAACTTTTTTCAATTTTACCCCCGTGGGATACATATTCTACCCACACACATTTGGAACTCTCCTGGGGTACCCTCACACATATTATTCCCTCATTTAGTGGATATTTTCACAAAATAGTGAAATTTTCAAAAATCCAGAAAATTGGCTGAAAACGACTAAATATCAAGGACTCATTGGGCGAATCGCTCTGGAACTGAAATCGGAACACTCACTGACATTTCCCCTATCTGAAAGTCTGATTAACACTGGAAAAATGACTAAGTCCAAAAAAAAAATTTTTTTTCAACTTTTTTCAATTTTATCCCCGAGCAATATATATTCTACCCACAAACATTTGGAACTCTTCTGGGGTACCCTCACACATATTATTCCCTCATTTAGTGGATATTTTCACAAAAAAGTGAAATTTTCAAAAATCCAGAAAATTGGCTGAAAACGACTAAATATCAAGGACTCATTGGGCGAATCGCTCTGGAACTGAAATCGGAACGCTCACTGACATTTCCCCTATCTGAAAGTCTGATAAACGTCGCAAAAATGAATAAGTCCAAAAAAAAAAATTTTTCAACTTTTTTCAATTTTACCCCCGTGCGATATATATTCTACCCACACACATTTGGAACACTCCTGGTGTACCCTCACACATATTATTCCCTCATTTAGTGGATATTTTCACAAAAAAGTGAAATTTTCAAAAATCCAGAAAATTGGATGAAAAAGACTAAATATCAAGGACTCATTGGGCGAAACGCTCTGGAACTGAAATCGGAACGCTCACTGACATTTCCCCTATCTGAAAGTCTGATAAACGGCGCAAAAATGACTAAGTCCAAAAAAAATTTTTTTCAACTTTTTTCAATTTTACCCCCGTGGGATATATATTCTGCCCACACACATTTGGAACTCTCCTGGGGTACCCTCACACATATTATTCCCTCATTTAGTGGATATTTTCACAAAAAAGTGAAATGTTAAAAAATCCAGAAAATTGGCTGGAAAAGACTAAATATCAAGGACTCATTGGGCGAATCGCTCTGGAACTGAAATCGGAACGCTCACTGACATTTCCCCTATCTGAAAGTCTTATACACTCCGGAAAAATGACGAAGTCCAAAAAAAACATTTTTTCAACTTTTTTCAGTTTTACCCCCGTGGGATACATATTCTACCCACACACATTTGGAACTCTCCTGGGGTACCCTCACACATATTATTCCCTCATTTAGTGGATATTTTCACAAAAAAGTGAAATTTTCAAAAATCCAGAAAACTGGCTGAAAACGACTTAATATCAAGGAGTCATTGGGCGAATCGCTCTGGAACTGAAATCGGAACGCTCACTGACATTTCCCCTATCTGAAAGTCTTATACACTCCGGAAATATGACGAAGTCCAAAAAAAACAATTTTTTCAACTTTTTTCAGTTTTACCCCCGTGGGATACATATTCTACCCACACACATTTGGAACTCTCCTGGGGTACCCTCACACATATTATTCCCTCATTTAGTGGAAATTTTCACAAAAAAGTGAAATTTTCAAAAATCCAGAAAATTGGCTGAAAACGACTAAATATCAAGAACTCATTGGGCGAATTGCTCTGGAACTGAAATCGGAATGCTCACTGCCATTTCCCCAATCTGAAAGTCTGACAAACGCCGGAAAAATGACTAAGTCCAAAAAAACATTTTTTCAACTTTTTTCAGTTTTACCCCCGTGGGATACATATTCTACCCACACACATTTGGAACTCTCCTGGGGTACCCTCACACATATTATTCCCTCATTTAGTGGATATTTTCACAAAAAAGTGAAATTTTCAAAAATTCAGAAAATTGGCTGAAAACGACTAAATATCAAGAACTCATTGGGCGAGTCGCTCTGGAACTGAAATCGGAACGCTCACTGACATTTCCCCAATCTGAAAGTCTAACAAACGCCGGAAAAATGACTAAGTCCAAGAAAAACATTTTTTCAACTTTTTCCAGTTTTACCCCCGTGGGATACATATTCTACCCACACACATTTCTAACTCTCCTGGGGTACCCTCACACATATTATTCCCTCATTTAGTGGATATTTTCACAAAAAAGTGAAATTTTCAAAAATCCAGAAAATTGGCTTAAAAAGACTAAATATCAAGGACTCATTGGGCGAATCGCTCTGGAACTGAAATCGAAATGCTCACTGACATTTCCCCTTTCTGAAAGTCTGATAAACGCTGGAAAAATGACAGTCTAAAAAAATTTTTTTTTCAACTTTTTTGAATTTTACCCCCGTGGGATATATATTCTAGCCACACACATTTGGAACTCTCCTGGGGTACCTTCACACATATTATTCCCTCATTTAGTGGATATTTTCACAAAAAAGTGAAATTTTCAAAAATCCAGAAAATTGGCTGAAAACGACTTAATATCAAGGACTCATTGGGTGAATCGCTCTGGAACTGAAATCAGAACGCTCACTGCCATTTCCCCTATCTGAAAGTCTGATAAACGCCAGAAAAATGACTAAGTCCAAAAAAAAAATTTTTTCAACTTTTTTCAGTTTTACCCCCGTGGGATACATATTCTACCCACACACATTTGGAACTTTCCTGGGGTACCCTCACACATATTATTCCCTCATTTAGTGGAAATTTTCACAAAAAAGTGAAATTTTCAAAAATCCAGAAAATTGGCTGAAAACGACTAAATATCAAGAACTCATTGGGCGAATTGCTCTGGAACTGAAATCGGAATGCTCACTGCCATTTCCCCAATCTGAAAGTCTGACAAACGCCGGAAAAATGACTAAGTCCAAAAAAACATTTTTTCAACTTTTTTCAGTTTTACCCCCGTGGGATACATATTCTACCCACACACATTTGGAACTCTCCTGGGGTACCTTCACACATATTATTCCCTCATTTAGTGGATATTTTCACAAAAAAGTGAAATTTTCAAAAATCCAGAAAACTGGCTGAAAACGACTTAATATCAAGGACTCATTGGGCGAATCGCCCTGGAACTGAAATCGGAACGCTCACTGACATTTGCCCTATCTAAAAGTCTGATAAACGTCGGAAAAATGACTAAGTCCAAAAAAAATTTTTTTTCAACTTTTTTCAATTTTACCCTCGTGGGATATATACTCTACCCACACACATTTGGAACTCTCCTGGGGTACCCTCACACATATTATTCCCTCATTTAGTGGATATTTTCACAAAAAAGTGAAATTTTCAAAAATCCAGAAAATTGGCAGAAAAAGACTAAATATCAAGGAGTCATTGGGCGAATCGCTCTGGAACTGAAATCGGAACGCTCACTGACATTTCCCCTATCTGAAAGTCTTATACACTCCGGAAATATGACGAAGTCCAAAAAAAACAATTTTTTCAACTTTTTTCAGTTTTACCCCCGTGGGATACATATTCTACCCACACACATTTGGAACTCTCCTGGGGTACCCTCACACATATTATTCCCTCATTTAGTGGATATTTTCACAAAAAAGTGAAATTTTCAAAAATTCAGAAAATTGGCTGAAAACGACTAAATATCAAGAACTCATTGGGCGAGTCGCTCTGGAACTGAAATCGGAACGCTCACTGACATTTCCCCAATCTGAAAGTCTAACAAACGCCGGAAAAATGACTAAGTCCAAGAAAAACATTTTTTCAACTTTTTCCAGTTTTACCCCCGTGGGATACATATTCTACCCACACACATTTCTAACTCTCCTGGGGTACCCTCACACATATTATTCCCTCATTTAGTGGATATTTTCACAAAAAAGTGAAATTTTCAAAAATCCAGAAAATTGGCTTAAAAAGACTAAATATCAAGGACTCATTGGGCGAATCGCTCTGGAACTGAAATCGAAATGCTCACTGACATTTCCCCTTTCTGAAAGTCTGATAAACGCTGGAAAAATGACTAAGTCTAAAAAAATTTTTTTTTCAACTTTTTTGAATTTTACCCCCGTGGGATATATATTCTAGCCACACACATTTGGAACTCTCCTGGGGTACCTTCACACATATTATTCCCTCATTTAGTGGATATTTTCACAAAAAAGTGAAATTTTCAAAAATCCAGAAAATTGGCTGAAAACGACTTAATATCAAGGACTCATTGGGTGAATCGCTCTGGAACTGAAATCAGAACGCTCACTGCCATTTCCCCTATCTGAAAGTCTGATAAACGCCAGAAAAATGACTAAGTCCAAAAAAAAAATTTTTTCAACTTTTTTCAGTTTTACCCCCGTGGGATACATATTCTACCCACACACATTTGGAACTTTCCTGGGGTACCCTCACACATATTATTCCCTCATTTAGTGGAAATTTTCACAAAAAAGTGAAATTTTCAAAAATCCAGAAAATTGGCTGAAAACGACTAAATATCAAGAACTCATTGGGCGAATTGCTCTGGAACTGAAATCGGAATGCTCACTGCCATTTCCCCAATCTGAAAGTCTGACAAACGCCGGAAAAATGACTAAGTCCAAAAAAACATTTTTTCAACTTTTTTCAGTTTTACCCCCGTGGGATACATATTCTACCCACACACATTTGGAACTCTCCTGGGGTACCCTCACACATATTATTCCCTCATTTAGTGGATATTTTCACAAAAAAGTGAAATTTTCAAAAATCCAGAAACTTGGCTGAAAACAACTAAATATCAAGAACTCATTGGGCGAATCGCTCTGGAACTGAAATTGGAATGCTCACTGACATTTCCCCAATCTGAAAGTCTGACAAACACCGGAAAAATGACTAAGTCCAAAAAAACATTTTTTCAACTTTTTGCAGTTTTACCCCCGTGGGATACATATTCTACCCACACACATTTGGAACTCTCCTGGGGTACCCTCACACATATTATTCCCTCATTTAGTGGATATTTTCACAAAAAAGTGAAATTTTCAAAAATTCAGAAAATTGGCTGAAAACGACTAAATATCAAGAACTCATTGGGCGAGTCGCTCTGGAACTGAAATCGGTACGCTCACTGACATTTCCCCAATCTGAAAGTCTAACAAACGCCAGAAAAATGACTAAGTCCAAGAAAAACATTTTTTCAACTTTTTCCAGTTTTACCCCCGTGGGATACATATTCTACCCACACACATTTGGAACTCTCCTGGGGTACCCTCACACATATTATTCCCTCATTTAGTGGATATTTTCACAAAAAAGTGAAATTTTCAAAAATCCAGAAAATTGGCTTAAAAAGACTAAATATCAAGGACTCATTGGGCGAATCGCTCTGGAACTGAAATCGAAATGCTCACTGACATTTCCCCTTTCTGAAAGTCTGATAAACGCTGGAAAAATGACTAAGTCTAAAAAAAATTTTTTTTCAACTTTTTTCAATTTTACCCCCGTGGGATATATATTCTACCCACACACATTTGGAACTCTCCTGGGGTACCATCACACATATTATTACTTCATTTAGTGGATATTTTCACAAAAAAGTGAAATTTTCAAAAATCCAGAAAATTGGCTGAAAACGACTAAATATCAAGAACTCATTGGGCGAATCGCTCTGGAAATGAAATCGGAACACTCAATGACATTTCCCCTATCTGAAAGTCTGATAAACGCCGGAAAAATGACTAAGACCAAAAAAAAATTGTTCAACTTTTTTCAATTTTACCCCGTGGAATATACTGTATATTCTACCGACACTCATTTGGAACTCTCCTGGGGTACCCTCACACATATTATTCCCTCATTTAGTGGATATTTTCACAAAAAAGTGAAATTTTCAAAAATCCAGAAAATTGGCTGAAAAAGACTAAATATCAAGGACTCATTGGGCGAATCGCTCTGGAACTGAAATCGGATAGCTCACTGACATTTCCCCTCTCTGAAAGTCTGATAAACGCAGGAAATATGACTAAGTCCAAAAAAAAAATGTTTTCAACTTTTTTCAATTTTACCCCCTTGGGATATATATTATACCCACACACATTAGGAACTCTCCTGGGGTACCCTCACACATATTATTCCCTCATGTAGTGGATATTTTCACAAAAAAGTGAAATTTTCAAAAATCCAGAAATTTGGCTGAAAAATACTAAATATCAATGACTCATTGGGCAAATCGCTCTGGAACTGAAATCGGAACTCTCACTGACATTTCCCCTATCTGAAAGACTGATAAACGTTGCAAAAATGACTAAGTCCCAAAAAAATTTTTTTTCAACTTTTTTCAATTTTACCCCGTGGGATATATATTCTACCCACACACATTTGGAACTCTCCTGGGGTACCCTCACACATATTATTCCCTCATTTAGTGGATATTTTCAGAAAAAAGTGACATTTTCAAAAATCCAGATAATTGGAAGGACGCATTGGGCGAATCGCTCTGGAACTGAAATCGGAATGCTCACTGATATTTCTCCTATCTGAAAGTCTGATAAACGCTGGAAAAAGGACTAAGTCAAAAAAGAATTTTTTTCAACTTTTTTCAATTTTACCCCGTGGGATATACTGTATATTCTACCCACACTCATTTAGAACTCTCCTAGGGTACCCTCACACATATTATTGCCTCATTTAGTGGATATTTTCACAAAAAAGTGAAATTTTGAAAAATCCAGAAAATTGGCTGAAAATGACTAAATATCAAGGACTCATTGGGCGAATCGCTCTGGAACTGAAATCGGAACACTCACTGACATTTGCCCTATCTGAAAGTCTGATAAACACCGGAAAAATGACTAAGTCCAAAAAAAATTTTTTTTCAACTTTTTTCAATTTTACCCCCATGGGATATATATTCTACCCACACACATTTGGAACTCTCCTGGGGTACCCTCACACATATTATTCCCTCATTTAGTGGATATTTTCACAAAAAAGTGAAATTTTCAAAAATCCAGAAAATTGGCTGAAAAAGACTAAATATCAAGGACTCATTGGGCGAATCGCTCTGGAATTGAAATCGGATTGCTCACTGACATTTCCCCTATCTGAAAGTCTGATAAACGCAGGAAATATGACTAAGTCCAAAAAAAAAATGTTTTCAACTTTTTTCAATTTTACCCCCTTGGGATATATATTCTACCCACACACATTTGGAACTCTCCTGGGGTACCCTTACACATATTATTACTTTATTTAGTGGATATTTTCACAAAAAAGTGAAATTTTCAAAAATCCAGAAATTTGGCTGAAAAAGTCTAAATATCAAGGACTCATTGGGCGAATCGCTCTGGAACTGAAATCGGAATGCTCACTGACATTTCCCCTATCTGAAAGTCTGATAAACGCCGGAAAAATGACTAAGACCAAAAAAAAAATTTTTCAACTTTTTTCAATTTTACCCCGTGGGATATACTGTATATTCTACCGACACTCATTTGGAACTCTCCTGGGGTACCCTCACACATATTATTCCCTCATTTAGTGGATATTTTCACAAAAAAGTGAAATTTTCAAAAATCCAGAAAATTGGCTGAAAACGACTAAATATCAAGGACTCATTGGGCGAATCGCTCTGGAACTGAAATCGGAACACTCACTGACATTTGCCCTATCTGAAAGTCTGATAAACACCGGAAAAATGACTAAGTCCAAAAAAAAGTTTTTTTCAACTTTTTTCAGTTTTACCCCGTGGGATATATATTCTACCAACACACATTTGGAACTCTCCTGGGGTACCCTCACACATGTTATTCCCTCATTTAGTGGATATTTTCACAAAAAAAGTGAAATGTTAAAAAATCCAGAAAATTGGCTGGAAAAGACTAAATATCAAGGACTCATTGGGCGAATCGCTCTGGAACTGAAATCGCAACGCTCACTGACATTTCCCCTATCTGAAAGTCTTATACACTCCGGAAATATGACGAAGTCCAAAAAAAACAATTTTTTCAACTTTTTTCAGTTTTACCCCCGTGGGATACATATTCTACCCACACACATTTGGAACTTTCCTGGGGTACCCTCACACATATTATTCCCTCATTTAGTGGAAATTTTCACAAAAAAGTGAAATTTTCAAAAATCCAGAAAATTGGCTGAAAACGACTAAATATCAAGAACTCATTGGGCGAATTGCTCTGGAACTGAAATCGGAATGCTCACTGCCATTTCCCCAATCTGAAAGTCTGACAAACGCCGGAAAAATGACTAAGTCCAAAAAAACATTTTTTCAACTTTTTTCAGTTTTACCCCCGTGGGATACATATTCTACCCACACACATTTGGAACTCTCCTGGGGTACCCTCACACATATTATTCCCTCATTTAGTGGATATTTTCACAAAAAAGTGAAATTTTCAAAAATCCAGAAAATTGGCTGAAAACAACTAAATATCAAGAACTCATTGGGCGAATCGCTCTGGAACTGAAATTGGATTGCTCACTGACATTTCCCCAATCTGAAAGTCTGACAAACGCCGGAAAAATGACTAAGTCCAAAAAAACATTTTTTCAACTTTTTGCAGTTTTACCCCCGTGGGATACATATTCTACCCACACACATTTGGAACTCTCCTGGGGTACCCTCACACATATTATTCCCTCATTTAGTGGATATTTTCACAAAAAAGTGAAATTTTCAAAAATTCAGAAAATTGGCTGAAAACGACTAAATATCAAGAACTCATTGGGCGAGTCGCTCTGGAACTGAAATCGGTACGCTCACTGACATTTCCCCAATCTGAAAGTCTAACAAACGCCAGAAAAATGACTAAGTCCAAGAAAAACATTTTTTCAACTTTTTCCAGTTTTACCCCCGTGGGATACATATTCTACCCACACACATTTGGAACTCTCCTGGGGTACCCTCACACATATTATTCCCTCATTTAGTGGATATTTTCACAAAAAAGTGAAATTTTCAAAAATCCAGAAAATTGGCTTAAAAAGACTAAATATCAAGGACTCATTGGGCGAATCGCTCTGGAACTGAAATCGAAATGCTCACTGACATTTCCCCTTTCTGAAAGTCTGATAAACGCTGGAAAAATGACTAAGTCTAAAAAAAATTTTTTTTCAACTTTTTTCAATTTTACCCCCGTGGGATATATATTCTACCCACACACATTTGGAACTCTCCTGGGGTACCATCACACATATTATTACTTCATTTAGTGGATATTTTCACAAAAAAGTGAAATTTTCAAAAATCCAGAAAATTGGCTGAAAACGACTAAATATCAAGAACTCATTGGGCGAATCGCTCTGGAAATGAAATCGGAACACTCAATGACATTTCCCCAATCTGAAAGTCTGACAAACGCCGGAAAAATGACTAAGTCCAAAAAAAAATAGTTTTCAACTTTTTTCAATTTTACCCCCGTGGGATATATATTCTACCCACACACATTTGGAACTCTCCTGGGGTACCGTCACACATATTATTCCCTCATTTAGTGGATATTTTCACAAAAAAGTGAAATTTTCAAAAATCCAGAAATTTGGCTGAAAAATACTAAATATCAATGACTCATTGGGCAAATCGCTCTGGAACTGAAATCGGAACTCTCACTGACATTTCCCCTATCTGAAAGACTGATAAACGTTGCAAAAATGACTAAGTCCCAAAAAAATTTTTTTTCAACTTTTTTCAATTTTACCCCGTGGGATATATATTCTACCCACACACATTTGGAACTCTCCTGGGGTACCCTCACACATATTATTCCCTCATTTAGTGGATATTTTCACAAAAAAGTGACATTTTCAAAAATCCAGATAATTGGAAGGACGCATTGGGCGAATCGCTCTGGAACTGAAATCGGAATGCTCACTGATATTTCTCCTATCTGAAAGTCTGATAAACGCTGGAAAAAGGACTAAGTCAAAAAAGAATTTTTTTCAACTTTTTTCAATTTTACCCCGTGGGATATACTGTATATTCTACCCACACTCATTTAGAACTCTCCTAGGGTACCCTCACACATATTATTGCCTCATTTAGTGGATATTTTCACAAAAAAGTGAAATTTTGAAAAATCCAGAAAATTGGCTGAAAATGACTAAATATCAAGGACTCATTGGGCGAATCGCTCTGGAACTGAAATCGGAACACTCACTGACATTTGCCCTATCTGAAAGTCTGATAAACACCGGAAAAATGACTAAGTCCAAAAAAAATTTTTTTTCAACTTTTTTCAATTTTACCCCCATGGGATATATATTCTACCCACACACATTTGGAACTCTCCTGGGGTACCCTCACACATATTATTCCCTCATTTAGTGGATATTTTCACAAAAAAGTGAAATTTTCAAAAATCCAGAAAATTGGCTGAAAAAGACTAAATATCAAGGACTCATTGGGCGAATCGCTCTGGAATTGAAATCGGATTGCTCACTGACATTTCCCCTATCTGAAAGTCTGATAAACGCAGGAAATATGACTAAGTACAAAAAAAAAATGTTTTCAACTTTTTTCAATTTTACCCCCTTGGGATATATATTCTACCCACACACATTTGGAACTCTCCTGGGGTACCCTTACACATATTATTACTTTATTTAGTGGATATTTTCACAAAAAAGTGAAATTTTCAAAAATCCAGAAATTTGGCTGAAAAAGTCTAAATATCAAGGACTCATTGGGCGAATCGCTCTGGAACTGAAATCGGAATGCTCACTGACATTTCCCCTATCTGAAAGTCTGACAAACGCAGGAAAAATGACTAAGTCCAAAAAAAAAATGTTTTCAACTTTTTCAATTTTACCCCCGTGGGATATATATTCTACCCACACACATTTGGAACTCTCCTGGGGTACCCTCACACATATTATTCCCTAATTTAGTGGATATTTTCACAAAAAAGTGACATTTTCAAAAATCTAGAAAATTAGCTGAAAAAGACTAAATATCAAGGACTCATTGGGCGAATCACTCTGGAACTGAAATCGGAACACTCACTGACATTTCCCCTATCTGAAAGTCTGATAAACGCCGGAAAAATGACTAAGACCAAGAAAAAAATTTTTCAACTTTTTTCAATTTTACCCCGTGGGATATACTGTATATTCTACCGACACTCATTTGGAACTCTCCTGGGGTACCCTCACACATATTATTCCCTCATTTAGTGGATATTTTCACAAAAAAGTGAAATTTTCAAAAATCCAGAAAATTGGCTGAAAACGACTAAATATCAAGGACTCATTGGGCGAATCGCTCTGGAACTGAAATCGGAACACTCACTGACATTTGCCCTATCTGAAAGTCTGATAAACACCGGAAAAATGACTAAGTCCAAAAAAAATTTTTTTTCAACTTTTTTCAATTTTACCCCCGTGGGATATATATTCTACCCACACACATTTGGAACTCTCCTGGGGTACCCTCACACATATTATTCCCTCATTTAGTGGATATTTTCACAAAAAAGTGAAATTTTCAAAAATCCAGAAAATTGGCTGAAAAAGACTAAATATCAAGGACTCATTGGGCGAATCGCTCTGGAACTGAAATCGGAATGCTCACTGACATTTCCCCTATCTGAAAGTCTGACAAACGCAGGAAAAATGACTAAGTCCAAAAAAAAAATGTTTTCAACTTTTTTCAATTTTACCCCCGTGGGATATATATTCTACCCACACACATTTGGAACTCTCCTGGGGAACCCTCACACAACCCTCATTTAGTGGATATTTTCACAAAAAAGTGAAATTTTCAAAAATCCTGAAATTGGCTGAAATCGACTAAATATCAAGGACTCATTGGGCGAATCACTGTGGAACTGAATTCAGAACTCTCACTGACATTTGCCCTATCTGAAAGTCTGATAAACGCCGGAAAAATTACTAAGTCCAAAAAAAAATTTTTTTCAACATTTTCCAATTTTACCCACGTGGGATATATATTCTACCCACACACATTTGGAACTCTCCTGGGGTACCCTCACACATATTATTCCCTCATTTAGTGGATATTTTCACAATAAGTGACATTTTCAAAAATTCAGAAAATTGGCTGAAGACGACTAAATATCAAGGACTCATTGGGCGAATCGCTCTGGAAATGAAATCGGAACGCTCACTGACATTTCCCCTATCTGAAAGTCTGATAAACGCCGGAAAAATGACTAAGTCCAAAAAAAAATTTTTCAACTTTTTTCTATTTTACCCCCGTGGGATATATATTCTACCCACACACATTTGGAAATCTCCTTGGGTACCCTCACACACATTATTCCCTCATTTAGTGGATATTTTCACAAAAAGGAGAAATTATCAAAAATCCAAAAAATTGGCTGAAAACGACTAAATATCAAGGACTCATTGGGCGAATCGCTCTGTAACTGAAATCGGAACGTTCACTGACATTTCCCCTATCTGAAAGTCTGATAAACGCCGGGAAAATGACTAAGTCCAACAAAAAATTTTTTTTTCAACTTTTTTCAATTTTAACCCTGTGGGATATATATTCTACCCACACACATTTGTACCTCTCCTAGCGTACCGTCACACATATTATTCCCTCATTTAGTGGATATTTTCACAAAAAAGTGAAATTTTCAAAAATCCATAAAATTGGCTGAAAACGACTAAATATCAAGGACTCATTGGGCGTATCGCTCTGGAACTGCAATCGGAATGCTCACTGACATTTCCTCTATCTGAAAGTCTGATAAACGCCGGAAAAATGACTAATTCCAAAAGAAAACTTTTTCAACTTTTTTCAATTTTACCCCCCGTGGGATATATATTCTACCCACACACATTTGGAACTCTCCTGGGGTACCGTCACACATATTATTCCCTCATTTAGTGGATATTTTCACAAAAAAGTAAAATTTTCAAAAATCCAAAATATTGGCTGAAAACGACTAAATATCAAGGACTCATTGGGCGAATCGCTCTGTAACTGAAATCGGAACGCTCACTGACATTTCCCCTATCTGAAAGTCTGATAAACGCCGGAAAAATGACTAAGTCCAAAAAAATATTTTTTTCAACTTTTTTCAATTTTACCCCGTGGGATATATATTCTACCCACACACATTTGGAACTCTCCTGGGGTACCCTCACACATATTATTCCCTCATTTAGTGGATATTTTCACAAAAGAGTGAAATTTTCAAAAATCCGGAAAATTGGCTGAAAACGACTAAATATCAAGGACTCATTGGGCGAATCGCTCTGGAACTGAAATTGGAACTCTCACTGACATTTGGAACTCTCCTGGGGTACCCTCACACATATTATTCCCTCATTTAGAGGATATTTTCACAAAAAAAGTGAAATTTTCAAAAATCCAGAAAATTGGCTGAAAACGACTAAATATCAAGGACTCATTGGGCGAATCGCTCTGGAACTGAAATCGGAATGCTCACTGACATTTCCCCTATCTGAAAGTCTGATAAACGCTGGAGAAATGACTAAGTCAAAGAAATTTTTTTTTTCAATTTTACCCCCGTGGGATATATATTCTACCCGCACACATTTGGAACTCTCCTGGGGTACCCTCACACATATTATTCCCTCATTTAGTGGATATTTTCACAAAAAAGTGACATTTTCAAAAATCCAGATAATTGGAAGGACGCATTGGGCGAATCGCTCTGGAACTGAAATCGGAATGCTCACTGATATTTCTCCTATCTGAAAGTCTGATAAACGCTGGAAAAAGGACTAAGTCAAAAAAGAATTTTTTTCAACTTTTTTCAATTTTACCCCGTGGGATATACTGTATATTCTACCCACACTCATTTAGAACTCTCCTAGGGTACCCTCACACATATTATTGCCTCATTTAGTGGATATTTTCACAAAAAAGTGAAATTTTGAAAAATCCAGAAAATTGGCTAAAAATGACTAAATATCAAGGACTCATTGGGCGAATCGCTCTGGAACTGAAATCGGAACACTCACTGACATTTGCCCTATCTGAAAGTCTGATAAACACCGGAAAAATGACTAAGTCCAAAAAAAATTTTTTTTCAACTTTTTTCAATTTTACCCCCATGGGATATATATTCTACCCACACACATTTGGAACTCTCCTGGGGTACCCTTACACATATTATTACTTTATTTAGTGGATATTTTCACAAAAAAGTGAAATTTTCAAAAATCCAGAAATTTGGCTGAAAAAGTCTAAATATCAAGGACTCATTGGGCGAATCGCTCTGGAACTGAAATCGGAATGCTCACTGACATTTCCCCTATCTGAAAGTCTGACAAACGCAGGAAAAATGACTAAGTCCAAAAAAAAAATGTTTTCAACTTTTTCAATTTTACCCCCGTGGGATATATATTCTACCCACACACATTTGGAACTCTCCTGGGGTACCCTCACACATATTATTCCCTAATTTAGTGGATATTTTCACAAAAAAGTGACATTTTCAAAAATCTAGAAAATTAACTGAAAAAGACTAAATATCAAGGACTCATTGGGCGAATCACTCTGGAACTGAAATCGGAACACTCACTGACATTTCCCCTATCTGAAAGTCTGATAAACGCCGGAAAAATGACTAAGACCAAGAAAAAAATTTTTCAACTTTTTTCAATTTTACCCCGTGGGATATACTGTATATTCTACCGACACTCATTTGGAACTCTCCTGGGGTACCCTCACACATATTATTCCCTCATTTAGTGGATATTTTCACAAAAAAGTGAAATTTTCAAAAATCCAGAAAATTGGCTGAAAACGACTAAATATCAAGGACTCATTGGGCGAATCGCTCTGGAACTGAAATCGGAACACTCACTGACATTTGCCCTATCTGAAAGTCTGATAAACACCGGAAAAATGACTAAGTCCAAAAAAAATTTTTTTCAACTTTTTTCAATTTTACCCCCGTGGGATATATATTCTACCCACACACATTTGGAACTCTCCTGGGGTACCCTCACACATATTATTCCCTCATTTAGTGGATATTTTCACAAAAAAGTGAAATTTTCAAAAATCCAGAAAATTGGCTGAAAAAGACTAAATATCAAGGACTCATTGGGCGAATCGCTCTGGAACTGAAATCGGAATGCTCACTGACATTTCCCCTATCTGAAAGTCTGACAAACGCAGGAAAAATGACTAAGTCCAAAAAAAAAATGTTTTCAACTTTTTTCAATTTTACCCCCGTGGGATATATATTCTACCCACACACATTTGGAACTCTCCTGGGGAACCCTCACACATATTATTCCCTCATTTAGTGGATATTTTCACAAAAAAGTGAAATTTTCAAAAATCCTGAAATTGGCTGAAATCGACTAAATATCAAGGACTCATTGGGCGAATCACTGTGGAACTGAATTCAGAACTCTCACTGACATTTGCCCTATCTGAAAGTCTGATAAACGCCGGAAAAATTACTAAGTCCAAAAAAAAATTTTTTTCAACATTTTCCAATTTTACCCACGTGGGATATATATTCTACCCACACACATTTGGAACTCTCCTGGGGTACCCTCACACATATTATTCCCTCATTTAGTGGATATTTTCACAATAAGTGAAATTTTCAAAAATTCAGAAAATTGGCTGAAGACGACTAAATATCAAGGACTCATTGGGCGAATCGCTCTGGAAATGAAATCGGAACGCTCACTGACATTTCCCCTATCTGAAAGTCTGATAAACGCCGGAAAAATGACTAAGTCCAAAAAAAAATTTTTCAACTTTTTTCTATTTTACCCCCGTGGGATATATATTCTACCCACACACATTTGGAAATCTCCTTGGGTACCCTCACACACATTATTCCCTCATTTAGTGGATATTTTCACAAAAAGGAGAAATTATCAAAAATCCAAAAAATTGGCTGAAAACGACTAAATATCAAGGACTCATTGGGCGAATCGCTCTGTAACTGAAATCGGAACGTTCACTGACATTTCCCCTATCTGAAAGTCTGATAAACGCCGGGAAAATGACTAAGTCCAACAAAAAATTTTTTTTTCAACTTTTTTCAATTTTAACCCTGTGGGATATATATTCTACCCACACACATTTGTACCTCTCCTAGCGTACCGTCACACATATTATTCCCTCATTTAGTGGATATTTTCACAAAAAAGTGAAATTTTCAAAAATCCATAAAATTGGCTGAAAACGACTAAATATCAAGGACTCATTGGGCGTATCGCTCTGGAACTGCAATCGGAATGCTCACTGATAGTGTTGAGCGATACCTTCCGATATCAGGAAATTTCGTATCGGATTGGATCGGGCCGATACCCAAAAAGTATCGGATATCGCCGATTCCGATACCGGAAACCAATGCAAGTCAATGGGACACAAATATCGGAATGAAAATAAACCCTTTCTTTCCTTGTAGGTTAATTCTACATGAAGTAAAACAACTAAGAATAATGTAGAATGACATGAAAAGCCGGCAATTCATCAGCGGCATTCACCGGTACCCGACAATTTACAACAGAAAGAATAGAGCTTCACACATAGATTAGATAGATAGAAACATGTCAGTCACATATATATGAAGTACAGTGACAGTGTTGCTTACTGTACTTGTCATTTAGTGTAAAGGATTTATTTAAAAAAATATTAGTGTTTTCGTGCACCGTCTCTTTAAAAAAGCCGGCCGGCAATTCAGCATCTGTACCCGACAATTTATAACAGACAGAATAGAGCTTCACACATAGATTAGATAGATAGAAACATGTCAGTCACATATATAAGAAGTACAGTGACAGTGTTGCTTACAGAACTTGTCATTTAGTGTAAAGGATTTATTTAAAAAAATAATAGTGTTTTCATGCACCGTCTCTTTAAGAAAGCCGGCCGGCAATTCAGCATCTGTACCCGACAATTTAGAATAGAAGGAATAGAGAATCACACATAGATTAGATAGATAGAAACATATCAGTCACATATATATGAAGTACAGTGACAGTGTTGATTACTGTACTTGTCATTTAGTGTTAAAATAAAGGATTTATTTAAAAAAAAATTGGCGTGGGGTTCCCCTTAATTTTAGGCTCTAGCGGAGGTTAAGCAGACAGCTGGGGCAAATGTTTGAAGCCTGGGAAGGGGGTAATACCCACGGAGCTTCCCAGGCTACTAATATCAGCCCCCAGCTGAATACCTAGCCTTTACTAGCTATTAAAATGGGGGACCCCCCCAAAAAAATGACGTGGGGTCCCCCCTAATTTAATAGCTAGCACAGGCTAGGCAGACAGCTGGGGGCTGATATTAATAGCCCAGGAAGGGTGCCATGAATATTGGCCCCCTCCCAGGCTAGAAACACCAGCCGTCAGCCGCCCCAGAAATGGCGCATCCATAGGATGCGCCAATTCTGGCACTTAGCCTCGCTCTTCCACGCTGCCCTGGTGCGGTGGCAGGGGGTAATAGGGTTGGGGTTGATGTCAGCTTATAATGCCAGCTGACATCAAGCCCAGGTTAGTAATGGAGAGGCGTCTATAAGACACCCCCATTACTAACCCCATAGTCAAAGTTAAAAGAAAACACAAACACCCAGAGTAAAGTCCTTTAATTGAAATAAAGACACAATTCTTTATTGTTCTAAATTAAACCATACTTACCATCACGCCCATTCCAGCTGAAGCCAACGATCTCCTGCAATAAAAGTAAAATAATAAAGCAACCTCATCCTTACCTTTCGATGGTTCCCAGGACAGCTCCAGCTCTGCTACATCGAGATGACAGGCTGGACCGCAGCAGAACGCCGCCATCCAGCCTGTCATCCCGCAGACACTGAGAAGAGCAGGCATGCTTGCGCTCCTCAGTGTCTCTCTGTGACGTCATCCAGATGAGCCGAGTTCATGTCCAATGAACTCAGCTCACCTCATGCACGTCACTGACAGCGTGGGAAAATTCTCCTGCACTCAGCGCTTCAGCGTGAGAATTCTCCCACGCTGTCAGTGACATACATGAGGTGAGGTCATGTCCAATGAACTCAGCTCACCTCATGCACGTCACTGACAGCGTGGGAAAATTCTCACGCTGAAGTGCTGAGTGCAGGAGAATTTTCCCACGCTGTCAGTGACGTACATGAAGTGAGCGGAGTTCATTGGACATGACCTCGGCTCATCTGGATGCCGTCACAGCCAGACACTGAGGAGTGGAAGTATGCCTGCGCTTCTCAGTGTCTGCGGGATGACAGGATGGATGGCAGCGTTCTGCTGCGGTCCAGCCTGTCATCTCGATGTAGCAGAGCTGAAGCTGTCATGGGAACCATGGAAAGGTAAGGATGAGGTTGCTTTATTATTTTACTTTTATTGCAGGAGATCGTTGGCTTCAGCTGGAATGGGCGTGATGGTAAGTATGGTTTAATTTAGAACAATAAAGAATTGTGTGTTTATTTCAATTAAAGGACTTTTTTCTGGGTGTTGTGTTTTTTTAAATACTTTACTAGAAATTCATGGTGGTCATGTCTAATATTGGCGTGACCCCATGAATTTTGGGCTTAGGGCCAGCTGATAATGCCAAGCTGGCCTTAACCCCTTTATTACCCAGTGAGCCACCGCACCAGGGCCCTGGATGAGTTGGGTACAGCGCCAGAAGATGGCGCTTCTATGAACGCGCCATTTTCTGGGGCGGCTGCGGACTGCAATTTGCAGCGGGGGTGGCCCAGAAAGCTTGGGTCTCCCTGCGCTGCGGATTCCAGCCCCCAGCTGCCTAGTTGTATCTGGCTGGGCACAAAAATAGGGCGAAGCCCCACGCATTTTTTTTTAAAATTATTTCATGAAATTCATGGAATAATTAAGAAAAAAAGGGCTTCCCTATATTGTGTCCAACCAGGTACAAATAGGCAGCTGGTGGTTGGGGGCAGCCTGTTCCTGCCTGCTGTACCTGGCTGGACACAAATATAGGGCGAAGCCCCACGTCAATTTTTTTTAAAATAAGTCCTTTATTTTAACACTAAATGACATTTGAGGAGTTAATAAAGATGCAGTCCCTAAATTATTATTTATTTTTTAATTAATTTTTCCCAAAACTTTTGACGTGGGCTTCGCCATATTTTTGTATGCCAGCCAGGTACAGCATCCAGCTTCTATGAACGCGCCATTTTCCGGGGTGGCTGCGCACTGCAATTTTCAGCGGGGGGAGGGGGGGGGCAGAAAGCTTGGGCCTCCCTGCGCTGCAGATTCCATCCCCCAGCTGCCTAGTTGTACCTGGCTGGACACAAAATAGGGAGAAGCTTCACGTATTTTTTTTTTTTAATTATTTCATGAAATTCATGAAATAATTAAGAAAAAAAGGGCTTCCCTATATTGTTGTGTCCAACCAGGTACAAATAGGCAGCTGGTGGTTGGGGGCAGCCCGTTCCTGCCTGCTGTACCTGGCTGGACACAAATATAGTGCGAAGCCCCACGTCAATTTTTTTTAAATCATTTCAGGAAATTCATGAAATAATTTAAAAAAATTGATGTGGGGCTTCGCCCTATATTTGTGTCCAGTCAGGTACAGCAGGCAGGAACGGGCTGCCCCCAACCACCAGCAGCCTATTTGTACCTAGCCGGACACAACAATATAGGGAAGCCCTTTTTTTCTGAATTATTCCATGAATTTCATGAATTTAAAAAAAAAAAAACGTGGAGCTTCGCCCTATTTTTGTGTCCAGCCAGGTACAACTAGGCAGCTGGGGGCTGGAATCTGCAGCGCAGGGAGGCCCAAGCTTTCTGGGCCCCACCCGCTGCAAATTGCAGTCCGCAGCCGCCCCGGAAAATGGCGCGTTCATAGAAGCGCCATCTTCTGGCGCTGTACCCAACTCATCCAGGGCCCTGATGCGGTGGCTCACTGGGTAATAAAGGGGTTAAGGCCAGCTTGGCATTATCAGCTGGCCCTAAGCCCGAAATTCATGGGGTCACGCCAATATTAGACATGACCACCATGAATTTCTAGTAAAGTATTTAAAAAAAACACAAACACCCAGAAAAAAGTCCTTTAATTGAAATAAACACACAATTCTTTATTGTTCTAAATTAAACCATACTTACCATCACGCCCATTCCAGCTGAAGCCAACGATCTCCTGCAATAAAAGAAAAATAATAAAGCAACCTCATCCTTACCTTTCCATGGCTCCCACGACGGCTCCAGCTCTGCTACATCGAGATGACAGGCTGGACCGCAGCAGAACGCTGCCATCCAGCCTGTCATCCCGCAGACACTGAGAAGCGCAGGCATACTTCCACTCCTCAGTGTCTGGCTGTGACGGCATCCAGATGAGCCGACAATGAACTCGGCTCACCTCATGTACGTCACTGACAGCGTGGGAGAATTCTCCTGCACTCAGCGCTTCAGCGTGAGAATTTTCCCACGCTGTCAGTGACGTGCATGAGGTGAGGTCATGTCCCATGAACTCGGCGCACCTCATGCACGTCACTGACAGCGTGGGAGAATTCTCACGCTGAAGCGCTGAGTGCAGGAGAATTTTCCCACGCTGTCAGTGACGTGCATGAGGTGAGCTGAGTTCATTGGACATGACCTCGGCTCATCTGGATGACGTCACAGAAAGACACTGAGGAGCGCAAGCATGCCTGCGCTTCTCAGTGTCCGCGGGATGACAGGCTGGATGGCAGCGTTCTGCTGCGGTCCAGCCTGTCATCTCGATGTAGCAGAGCTGAAGCTGTCCTGGGAACCATGGAAAGGTAAGGATGAGGTTGCTTTATTATTTTACTTTTATTGCAGGAGATCGTTGGCTTCAGCTGGAATGGGTGTGGCGGTAAGTATGGTTTAATTTAGAACAATAAAGAATTGTGTCTTTATTTCAATTAAAGGACTTTTTTCTGGGTGTTTGTGTTTTTTTTAAATACTTTACTAGAAATTCATGGCGGTCATGTCTAATATTGGCGTGACCCCATGAATTTCGGGCTTAGGGCCAGCTGATAATGCCAAGCTGGCCTTAACCCCTTTATTACCCAGTGAGCCACCGCACCAGGGCCCTGGATGAGTTGGGTACAGCGCCAGAAGATGGCGCTTCTATGAACGCGCCATTTTCCGGGGCGGCTGCGGACTGCAATTTGCAGCGGGTGGGACCCAGAAAGCTTGGGTCTCCCTGCGCTGCAGATTCCAGCCCCCAGCTGCCTAGTTGTACCTGGCTGGACACAAAAATAGGGCGAAGCGCCACACATTTTTTTTTTTAATTATTTCATGAAATTCATGGAATAATTAAGAAAAAAAGGGCTTCCCTATATTGTTGTGTCCGGCTAGGTACAAATAGGCAGCTGGTGGTTGGGGGCAGCCCGTTCCTGCCTGCTGTACCTGGCTGGACACAATTATAGGGCGAAGCCCCACATAATTTTTTTTTAATTATTTCATGAATTTCCTGAAATAATTAAAAAAAAATTGACGTGGGGCTTCACACTATATTTGTGTCCAGCCAGGTACAGCAGGCAGGAACGGGCTGCCCCCAACCACCAGCTGCCTATTTGTACCTAGCCGGACACAACAATATAGGGAAGCCCTTTTTTTCTTAATTATTCCATGAATTTCATGAAATAATTAAAAAAAAAAAAACGTGGAGCTTCTCCCTATTTTTGTGTCCAGCCAGGTACAACTAGGCAGCTGGGGGATGGAATCTGCAGCGCAGGGAGGCCCAAGCTTTTTGCCCTCCCCCCCCCCGCTGAAAATTGCAGTCCGCGGCCGCCCCGGAAAATGGCGCGTTCATAGAAGCTGGATGCTGTACCTGGCTGGCATACAAAAATATGGCGAAGCCCACGTCAAAAGTTTTGGGAAAAATTTATTAAAAAATAAATAATAATTTAGGGACTGCATCTTTATTAAGTCCTCAAATGTCATTTAGTGTTAAAATAAAGGATTTATTTAAAAAAAAAATGGCGTGGGATCCCCCATAATTTTAGTCTCTAGCGGAGGTTAAGCAGACGGCTGGGGCAGATGTTTGAAGCCTGGGAAGGGGGTAAAACCCACGGAGCTTCCCAGGCTACTAATATCAGCCCCCAGCTGAATACCTAGCCTTTACTAGCTATTAAAATGGGGGACCCCCCAAAAAAAAATGACGTGGGGTCCCCTCTATTTTAATAGCTAGCAAAGGCTAGGCAGACAGCTGGGGGCTGATATTAATAGCTCAGGAAGGGTGCCATGAATATTGGCCCCCTCCCAGGCTAGAAACACCAGCCGTCAGCCGCCCCAGAAATGGCGCATCCATAGGATGCGCCAATTCTGGCACTTAGCCTCGCTCTTCCACGCTGCCCTGGTGCGGTGGCAGGGGGTAATAGTGGTGGGGTTCATGTCAGCGCCAGCTGCCATGAAGCCCAGGTTAGTAATGATGGCCGTCTATATGACACCCCCATTACTAACCTACAAAGTGTTAAAAAGAAAAAACACACTACACCCAGAAAAAATAATTTATTTGAAATAAAACACCATTTTATTTAATTCTTAGTTTACTAAAAAAAAAATAGTTACCTGTCCACGTTCCTGCGCTGATCTCCCATGCACAGCTGTCACATCTGGAGATGGTGACAGCTGTGCATGGCTGCTGTAAGCTCAGGCTGCCGGGAACACGTCCGCTCCCGGCAGCGGGAGCCACTGACTGAGGTCACCGGAGTGCATTCAGGCAGCGCAGCTCCGGAGACCTCCTTTACGGCAGTGCTGTACCGTGGGAATTTCTCACGATACAGCAGTGCCGTAAAGGAGCTAACCGGAGCAGCGCTGCCTGAACTCCGGTGAACCCTTACGGCCCCGTCATTCTAGCGGCGGCAGCGGTTCAGAGCGGTCACATTCTATGTGGCTGCTCTGAACTGGAGATCTTCGTGGGACACTCGTGGACTGCTACGGAGGGGTAAGGATAAGGTTGTGGTTTATTATTTTATATTTTATTACAGGAGATCGATGGCTTCGGGGAATTAGGTGTCTTGGTGAGTATAGGTGTAGTTTTTTATTTTTTACTTTATTTCAGGTGGCGATCGGCGGGGACAGGTAATGTATGAACTAATTTCTTTTAGGTAACCACTGGCCACCAATGACATGTATTTAACATTTATTGGGGACACAGTAGGGCAATTTAAATAGCAGGATCAGGCTGATGGGAACTACTGCTCCCATCGAGCTGATCCTGCTGGCAGGAGTGGACGGGGGACAGACATAGGCCGATGGGAGTAGTAGTGTCACATCGGCCTATGTCTGCCCGCACACACACCCGCACACACCCGCACACACACACACCCCGCACACACACACACCCCGCACACACACACACCCCGCACACACACACACACCCCGCACACACACCCGCACACACACCCGCACACACACACCCCGCACACACACACACCCCGCACACACACACACCCCGCACACACACACACCCCGCGCACACACACACACACACACACACACCCCGCACACACTAATCATGACGGGTCTGGGAGGTGAGGCTGACCTGTGCGGCCGTGGGAAAGTTCATGTGAGTTCATGCAGTCAAGCATGAACTCACATGAACCCTCTGAGGGCACCGCGGCTACTTCAAATGAACAGCTGATCGGCATCACCTGATACCTCAGCTGTTCATTTGAAATAACCGGCGGGAAAGCGCAGCACAGAACGGGAAAGCCGGCGGTGAAGTCTTTTCACTGCCGGCTTCCCCGCCCGGGTCCTTCGCTCCTTGGTGCTGCGCTCCCCGCCCGGTCCTAATTTACGATCGGGATGGGAGGTGGCGAGGGGAGCGGAGGATCGGGGTGGGAGGCTGCGGGGAAGCAGTATGGGGCTGCGTGATTGTTTAAAAGCCGGCGGCTTTTTACCGCGCGCCGGCTTTTAAACAATCAGGAGAATTCTCCCACGCTGGGATGGCATTCTGATGACAAGCTGGATCGCAGCTGAGCGCTGCCACCCAGCTTGTCATCCTTCACAGACACTGCAGAGCGCAGGCATTATGGGAACTTCCGATTCCGGTATTCGATATTATAAAAGTATCGGAATTAAGTATCGGAATTCCGATACAGTGAATATCGGCCGATACCCGATATTTCAGTATCGGAATGCTCAACACTACTCACTGACATTTCCTCTATCTGAAAGTCTGATAAACGCCGGAAAAATGACTAATTCCAAAAGAAAACTTTTTCAACTTTTTTCAATTTTACCCCCGTGGGATATATATTCTACCCACACACATTTGGAACTCTCCTGGGGTACCCTCACACATATTATTCCCTCATTTAGTGGATATTTTCACAAAAAAGTAAAATTTTCAAAAATCCAAAATATTGGCTGAAAACGACTAAATATCAAGGACTCATTGGGCAAATCGCTCTGTAACTGAAATCGGAACGCTCACTGACATTTCCCCTATCTGAAAGTCTGATAAACGCCGGAAAAATGACTAAGTCCAAAAAAATATTTTTTTCAACTTTTTTCAATTTTACCCCGTGGGATATATATTCTACCCACACACATTTGGAACTCTCCTGGGGTACCCTCACACATATTATTCCCTCATTTAGTGGATATTTTTACAAAAGAGTGAAATTTTCAAAAATCCGGAAAATTGGCTGAAAACGACTAAATATCAAGGACTCATTGGGCGAATCGCTCTGGAACTGAAATTGGAACTCTCACTGACATTTGGAACTCTCCTGGGGTACCCTCACACATATTATTCCCTCATTTAGAGGATATTTTCACAAAAAAAGTGAAATTTTCAAAAATCCAGAAAATTGGCTGAAAACGACTAAATATCAAGGACTCATTGGGCGAATCGCTCTGGAACTGAAATCGGAATGCTCACTGACATTTCCCCTATCTGAAAGTCTGATAAACGCTGGAGAAATGACTAAGTCAAAGAAATTTTTTTTTTCAATTTTACCCCCGTGGGATATATATTCTACCCGCACACATTTGGAACTCTCCTGGGGTACCCTCACACATATTATTCCCTCATTTAGTGGATATTTTCACAAAAAAGTGACATTTTCAAAAATCCAGATAATTGGAAGGACGCATTGGGCGAATCGCTCTGGAACTGAAATCGGAATGCTCACTGATATTTCTCCTATCTGAAAGTCTGATAAACGCTGGAAAAAGGACTAAGTCAAAAAAGAATTTTTTTCAACTTTTTTCAATTTTACCCCGTGGGATATACTGTATATTCTACCCACACTCATTTAGAACTCTCCTAGGGTACCCTCACACATATTATTGCCTCATTTAGTGGATATTTTCACAAAAAAGTGAAATTTTGAAAAATCCAGAAAATTGGCTGAAAATGACTAAATATCAAGGACTCATTGGGCGAATCGCTCTGGAACTGAAATCGGAACACTCACTGACATTTGCCCTATCTGAAAGTCTGATAAACACCGGAAAAATGACTAAGTCCAAAAAAAATTTTTTTTCAACTTTTTTCAATTTTACCCCCATGGGATATATATTCTACCCACACACATTTGGAACTCTCCTGGGGTACCCTCACACATATTATTCCCTCATTTAGTGGATATTTTCACAAAAAAGTGAAATTTTCAAAAATCCAGAAATTTGGCTGAAAAAGTCTAAATATCAAGGACTCATTGGGCGAATCGCTCTGGAACTGAAATCGGAATGCTCACTCACATTTCCCCTATCTGAAAGTCTGACAAACGCAGGAAAAATGATTAAGTCCAAAAAAAAAATGTTTTCAACTTTTTCAATTTTACCCCCGTGGGATATATATTCTACCCACACACATTTGGAACTCTCCTGGGGTACCCTCACACATATTATTCCCTAATTTAGTGGATATTTTCACAAAAAAGTGACATTTTCAAAAATCTAGAAAATTAGCTGAAAAAGACTAAATATCAAGGACTCATTGGGCGAATCACTCTGGAACTGAAATCGGAACACTCACTGACATTTCCCCTATCTGAAAGTCTGATAAACGCCGGAAAAATGACTAAGACCAAGAAAAAAATTTTTCAACTTTTTTCAATTTTACCCCGTGGGATATACTGTATATTCTACCGACACTCATTTGGAACTCTCCTGGGGTACCCTCACACATATTATTCCCTCATTTAGTGGATATTTTCACAAAAAAGTGAAATTTTCAAAAATCCAGAAAATTGGCTGAAAACGACTAAATATCAAGGACTCATTGGGCGAATCGCTCTGGAACTGAAATCGGAACACTCACTGACATTTGCCCTATCTGAAAGTCTGATAAACACCGGAAAAATGACTAAGTCCAAAAAAAATTTTTTTTCAACTTTTTTCAATTTTACCCCCGTGGGATATATATTCTACCCACACACATTTGGAACTCTCCTGGGGTACCCTCACACATATTATTCCCTCATTTAGTGGATATTTTTACAAAAGAGTGAAATTTTCAAAAATCCGGAAAATTGGCTGAAAACGACTAAATATCAAGGACTCATTGGGCGAATCGCTCTGGAACTGAAATTGGAACTCTCACTGACATTTGGAACTCTCCTGGGGTACCCTCACACATATTATTCCCTCATTTAGAGGATATTTTCACAAAAAAAGTGAAATTTTCAAAAATCCAGAAAATTGGCTGAAAACGACTAAATATCAAGGACTCATTGGGCGAATCGCTCTGGAACTGAAATCGGAATGCTCACTGACATTTCCCCTATCTGAAAGTCTGATAAACGCTGGAGAAATGACTAAGTCAAAGAAATTTTTTTTTTCAATTTTACCCCCGTGGGATATATATTCTACCCGCACACATTTGGAACTCTCCTGGGGTACCCTCACACATATTATTCCCTCATTTAGTGGATATTTTCACAAAAAAGTGACATTTTCAAAAATCCAGATAATTGGAAGGACGCATTGGGCGAATCGCTCTGGAACTGAAATCGGAATGCTCACTGATATTTCTCCTATCTGAAAGTCTGATAAACGCTGGAAAAAGGACTAAGTCAAAAAAGAATTTTTTTCAACTTTTTTCAATTTTACCCCGTGGGATATACTGTATATTCTACCCACACTCATTTAGAACTCTCCTAGGGTACCCTCACACATATTATTGCCTCATTTAGTGGATATTTTCACAAAAAAGTGAAATTTTGAAAAATCCAGAAAATTGGCTGAAAAAGTCTAAATATCAAGGACTCATTGGGCGAATCGCTCTGGAACTGAAATCGGAATGCTCACTCACATTTCCCCTATCTGAAAGTCTGACAAACGCAGGAAAAATGATTAAGTCCAAAAAAAAAATGTTTTCAACTTTTTCAATTTTACCCCCGTGGGATATATATTCTACCCACACACATTTGGAACTCTCCTGGGGTACCCTCACACATATTATTCCCTAATTTAGTGGATATTTTCACAAAAAAGTGACATTTTCAAAAATCTAGAAAATTAGCTGAAAAAGACTAAATATCAAGGACTCATTGGGCGAATCACTCTGGAACTGAAATCGGAACACTCACTGACATTTCCCCTATCTGAAAGTCTGATAAACGCCGGAAAAATGACTAAGACCAAGAAAAAAATTTTTCAACTTTTTTCAATTTTACCCCGTGGGATATACTGTATATTCTACCGACACTCATTTGGAACTCTCCTGGGGTACCCTCACACATATTATTCCCTCATTTAGTGGATATTTTCACAAAAAAGTGAAATTTTCAAAAATCCAGAAAATTGGCTGAAAACGACTAAATATCAAGGACTCATTGGGCGAATCGCTCTGGAACTGAAATCGGAACACTCACTGACATTTGCCCTATCTGAAAGTCTGATAAACACCGGAAAAATGACTAAGTCCAAAAAAAATTTTTTTTCAACTTTTTTCAATTTTACCCCCGTGGGATATATATTCTACCCACACACATTTGGAACTCTCCTGGGGTACCCTCACACATATTATTCCCTCATTTAGTGGATATTTTTACAAAAGAGTGAAATTTTCAAAAATCCGGAAAATTGGCTGAAAACGACTAAATATCAAGGACTCATTGGGCGAATCGCTCTGGAACTGAAATTGGAACTCTCACTGACATTTGGAACTCTCCTGGGGTACCCTCACACATATTATTCCCTCATTTAGAGGATATTTTCACAAAAAAAGTGAAATTTTCAAAAATCCAGAAAATTGGCTGAAAACGACTAAATATCAAGGACTCATTGGGCGAATCGCTCTGGAACTGAAATCGGAATGCTCACTGACATTTCCCCTATCTGAAAGTCTGATAAACGCTGGAGAAATGACTAAGTCAAAGAAATTTTTTTTTTCAATTTTACCCCCGTGGGATATATATTCTACCCGCACACATTTGGAACTCTCCTGGGGTACCCTCACACATATTATTCCCTCATTTAGTGGATATTTTCACAAAAAAGTGACATTTTCAAAAATCCAGATAATTGGAAGGACGCATTGGGCGAATCGCTCTGGAACTGAAATCGGAATGCTCACTGATATTTCTCCTATCTGAAAGTCTGATAAACGCTGGAAAAAGGACTAAGTCAAAAAAGAATTTTTTTCAACTTTTTTCAATTTTACCCCGTGGGATATACTGTATATTCCACCCACACTCATTTAGAACTCTCCTAGGGTACCCTCACACATATTATTGCCTCATTTAGTGGATATTTTCACAAAAAAGTGAAATTTTGAAAAATCCAGAAAATTGGCTGAAAATGACTAAATATCAAGGACTCATTGGGCGAATCGCTCTGGAACTGAAATCGGAACACTCACTGACATTTGCCCTATCTGAAAGTCTGATAAACACCGGAAAAATGACTAAGTCCAAAAAAAATTTTTTTTCAACTTTTTTCAATTTTACCCCCATGGGATATATATTCTACCCACACACATTTGGAACTCTCCTGGGGTACCCTCACACATATTATTCCCTCATTTAGTGGATATTTTCACAAAAAAGTGAAATTTTCAAAAATCCAGAAAATTGGCTGAAAAAGACTAAATATCAAGGACTCATTGGGCGAATCGCTCTGGAATTGAAATCGGATTGCTCACTGACATTTCCCCTATCTGAAAGTCTGATAAACGCAGGAAATATGACTAAGTCCAAAAAAAAAATATTTTCAACTTTTTTCAATTTTACCCCCTTGGGATATATATTCTACCCACACACATTTGGAACTCTCCTGGGGTACCCTTACACATATTATTACTTTATTTAGTGGATATTTTCACAAAAAAGTGAAATTTTCAAAAATCCAGAAATTTGGCTGAAAAAGTCTAAATATCAAGGACTCATTGGGCGAATCGCTCTGGAACTGAAATCGGAATGCTCACTGACATTTCCCCTATCTGAAAGTCTGACAAACGCAGGAAAAATGATTAAGTCCAAAAAAAAAATGTTTTCAACTTTTTCAATTTTACCCCCGTGGGATATATATTCTACCCACACACATTTGGAACTCTCCTGGGGTACCCTCACACATATTATTCCCTAATTTAGTGGATATTTTCACAAAAAAGTGACATTTTCAAAAATCTAGAAAATTAGCTGAAAAAGACTAAATATCAAGGACTCATTGGGCGAATCACTCTGGAACTGAAATCGGAACACTCACTGACATTTCCCCTATCTGAAAGTCTGATAAACGCCGGAAAAATGACTAAGACCAAGAAAAAAATTTTTCAACTTTTTTCAATTTTACCCCGTGGGATATACTGTATATTCTACCGACACTCATTTGGAACTCTCCTGGGGTACCCTCACACATATTATTCCCTCATTTAGTGGATATTTTCACAAAAAAGTGAAATTTTCAAAAATCCAGAAAATTGGCTGAAAACGACTAAATATCAAGGACTCATTGGGCGAATCGCTCTGGAACTGAAATCGGAACACTCACTGACATTTGCCCTATCTGAAAGTCTGATAAACACCGGAAAAATGACTAAGTCCAAAAAAAATTTTTTTTCAACTTTTTTCAATTTTACCCCCGTGGGATATATATTCTACCCACACACATTTGGAACTCTCCTGGGGTACCCTCACACATATTATTCCCTCATTTAGTGGATATTTTCACAAAAAAGTGAAATTTTCAAAAATCCAGAAAATTGGCTGAAAAAGACTAAATATCAAGGACTCATTGGGCGAATCGCTCTGGAACTGAAATCGGAATGCTCACTGACATTTCCCCTATCTGAAAGTCTGACAAACGCAGGAAAAATGACTAAGTCCAAAAAAAAAATGTTTTCAACTTTTTTCAATTTTACCCCCGTGGGATATATATTCTACCCACACACATTTGGAACTCTCCTGGGGAACCCTCACACATATTATTCCCTCATTTAGTGGATATTTTCACAAAAAAGTGAAATTTTCAAAAATCCTGAAATTGGCTGAAATCGACTAAATATCAAGGACTCATTGGGCGAATCACTGTGGAACTGAATTCAGAACTCTCACTGACATTTGCCCTATCTGAAAGTCTGATAAACGCCGGAAAAATTACTAAGTCCAAAAAAAAATTTTTTTCAACATTTTCCAATTTTACCCACGTGGGATATATATTCTACCCACACACATTTGGAACTCTCCTGGGGTACCCTCACACATATTATTCCCTCATTTAGTGGATATTTTCACAATAAGTGAAATTTTCAAAAATTCAGAAAATTGGCTGAAGACGACTAAATATCAAGGACTCATTGGGCGAATCGCTCTGGAAATGAAATCAGAACGCTCACTGACATTTCCCCTATCTGAAAGTCTGATAAACGCCGGAAAAATGACTAAGTCCAAAAAAAAATTTTTCAACTTTTTTCTATTTTACCCCCGTGGGATATATATTCTACCCACACACATTTGGAAATCTCCTTGGGTACCCTCACACACATTATTCCCTCATTTAGTGGATATTTTCACAAAAAGGAGAAATTATCAAAAATCCAAAAAATTGGCTGAAAACGACTAAATATCAAGGACTCATTGGGCGAATCGCTCTGTAACTGAAATCGGAACGTTCACTGACATTTCCCCTATCTGAAAGTCTGATAAACGCCGGGAAAATGACTAAGTCCAACAAAAAATTTTTTTTTCAACTTTTTTCAATTTTAACCCTGTGGGATATATATTCTACCCACACACATTTGTACCTCTCCTAGCGTACCGTCACACATATTATTCCCTCATTTAGTGGATATTTTCACAAAAAAGTGAAATTTTCAAAAATCCATAAAATTGGCTGAAAACGACTAAATATCAAGGACTCATTGGGCGTATCGCTCTGGAACTGCAATCGGAATGCTCACTGACATTTCCTCTATCTGAAAGTCTGATAAACGCCGGAAAAATGACTAATTCCAAAAGAAAACTTTTTCAACTTTTTTCAATTTTACCCCCCGTGGGATATATATTCTACCCACACACATTTGGAACTCTCCTGGGGTACCCTCACACATATTATTCCCTCATTTAGTGGATATTTTCACAAAAAAGTAAAATTTTCAAAAATCCAAAATATTGGCTGAAAACGACTAAATATCAAGGACTCATTGGGCGAATCGCTCTGTAACTGAAATCGGAACGCTCACTGACATTTCCCCTATCTGAAAGTCTGATAAACGCCGGAAAAATGACTAAGTCCAAAAAAATATTTTTTTCAACTTTTTTCAATTTTACCCCGTGGGATATATATTCTACCCACACACATTTGGAACTCTCCTGGGGTACCCTCACACATATTATTCCCTCATTTAGTGGATATTTTCACAAAAGAGTGAAATTTTCAAAAATCCGGAAAATTGGCTGAAAACGACTAAATATCAAGGACTCATTGGGCGAATCGCTCTGGAACTGAAATTGGAACTCTCACTGACATTTGGAACTCTCCTGGGGTACCCTCACACATATTATTCCCTCATTTAGAGGATATTTTCACAAAAAAAGTGAAATTTTCAAAAATCCAGAAAATTGGCTGAAAACGACTAAATATCAAGGACTCATTGGGCGAATCGCTCTGGAACTGAAATCGGAATGCTCACTGACATTTCCCCTATCTGAAAGTCTGATAAACGCTGGAGAAATGACTAAGTCAAAGAAATTTTTTTTTTCAAATTTACCCCCGTGGGATATATATTCTACCCGCACACATTTGGAACTCTCCTGGGGTACCCTCACACATATTATTCCCTCATTTAGTGGATATTTTCACAAAAAAAGTGAAATTTTCAAAAATCCATAAAATTTGCTGAAAACGACTAAATATCAAGGACTCATTGGGAGAATCACTCTGGAACTGAAATCAGAACGCTCACTCCCTAGCTCACTCCCTATCTGAAAGTCTGATAAATGCCGTAAAAATGATTAAGTCCAAAAAAAAATTTTTTTCAACTTTTTTCAATTTTTCACCTGTGGGATATATATTCTACCCACACACATTTGGAACTCTCCTGGGGAACCCTCACACATATTATTCCCTCATTTAGTGGATATTTTCACAAAAAAGAGAAATTTTCAAAAATCCAGAAAATTGGCTGAAGACGACTAAATATCAAGGACTCATTGGGCGAATTGCTCTGGAACTGAAATTGGAACGCTCACTGACATTTGCCCTATCTGAAAGTCTGATAAACGCCGGAAAAATGACTAAGTCCAAAAAAAAATTTTTTTCATCTTTTTTCAATTTTACCCCCGTGGCATATATATTCTACCCACACACATTTGGAACTCTCCTGGGGTACCCTCACACATATTATTCCCTCATTTAGAGGATATTTTCCCAAAAAAATTGACATTTTCAAAAATCCATAAAATTGGCTGAAAACGACTAAATATCAAGGACTCATTGGGCGAATCGCTCTGGAACTGAAATCGGAACGCTCACTGACATTTGGAACTCTCCTGGGGTACCCTCACACATATTTTCCCTCATTTAGAGGATATTTTCACAAAAAAAGTGAAATTTTCAAAAATCCAGAAAATTGGCTGAAAACGACTAAATATCAAGGACTCATTGGGAGAATCACTCTGGAACTGAAATCAGAACGCTCACTCCCTAGCTCACTCCCTATCTGAAAGTCTGATAAATGCCGTAAAAATGATTAAGTCCAAAAAAAAATTTTTTTCAACTTTTTTCAATTTTTCACCTGTGGGATATATATTCTACCCACACACATTTGGAACTCTCCTGGGGAACCCTCACACATATTATTCCCTCATTTAGTGGATATTTTCACAAAAAAGAGAAATTTTCAAAAATCCATAAAATTGGCTGAAAACGACTAAATATCAAGGACTCATTGGGCGAATCGCTCTGGAACTGAAATCGGAACGCTCACTGACATTTGGAACTCTCCTGGGGTACCCTCACACATATTTTCCCTCATTTAGAGGATATTTTCACAAAAAAAGTGAAATTTTCAAAAATCCAGAAAATTGGCTGAAAACGACTAAATATCAAGGACTCATTGGGCGAATCGCTCTGGAACTGAAATTAGAACGCTCAATCCCTAGCTCACTCCCTAACTGAAAGTGTGATAAACGCCGGGAAAATGACTAAGTCCAAAAAAAAATTTTTTTCATCTTTTTTCAATTTTACCCCCGTGGCATATATATTCTACCCACACACATTTGGAACTCTCCTGGGGTACCCTCACACATATTATTCCCTCATTTAGAGGATATTTTCACAAAAAAAGTGACATTTTCAAAAATCCATAAAATTGGCTGAAAACGACTAAATATCAAGGACTCATTGGGCGAATCGCTCTGGAACTGAAATCGGAATGCTCACTGACATTTCCCCTATCTGAAAGTCTGATAAACGCTGGAAAAATGACTAAGTCAAAGAAAAATTTTTTTTCAATTTTGCCCCCGTGGGATATATATTCTACCCGCACACATTTGGAACTCTCCTGGGGTACCCTCACACATATTATTCCCTCATTTAGTGGATATTTTCAAAAAAAAAGTGAAATTTTCAAAAATCCATAAAATTTGCTGAAAAAGACTAAATATGTAGGACTCATTGGGCGAATCACTCTGGAACTGAAATCGGAACGCTCACTCCCTAGCTCACTCCCTATCTGAAAGTCTGATAAACGCCGTAAAAATGATTAAGTCTAAAAAAAATTTTTTTTTTAAACTTTTATCAATTTTAACCCTGTGGGATATATATTCTACCCACACACATTTGTAGCTCTCCTGGCGTACCCTCACACATATTATTCCCTCATTTAGTGGATATTTTCACAAAAAAGTGAAATCTTCAAAAATCCAGAAAATTGGCTGAAAACGACTAAATATCAAGGTCTCATTGGGCGTATCGCTCTGGAACTGAAATCGGAATGCTCACTGACATTTCCCCTATCTGAAAGTCAGATAAACGCCAGAAAAATGACTAATTCCAAAAAAAAAACTTTTTCAACTTTTTTCAATTTTCCCCCCGTGGGATATATATTCTACCCACACACATTTGGAACTCTCCTGGGGTACCCTCACACATATTATTCGCTCATTTAGTGGATATTTTCACAAAAAAGTTAAATTTTCAAAAATCCAAAATATTGGCTGAAAACGAATAAATATCAAGGACTCATTTGGCAAATCGCTCTGGAACTGAAATTGGAACGCTCACTGACATTTGCCCTATCTGAAAGTCTGATCAACGCCGGAAAAATGACTAAGTCCAAAAAAAAATTTTTTTAAACTTTTTTCAATTTTACCCCCGTGGGATATATATTCTACCCACACACATTTGGAACTCTCCTGGGGAACCCTCACACATATTATTCCCTCATTTAGTGGATATTTTCACAAAAAAAGTGAAATTTTCAAAAATAAAAGTATTGGCTGAAAAAGACTAAATATCAAGGACTCATTGGGCGAATCACTCTGGAACTGAAATCGCAACTCTCACTCCGTAGCTCACTCCCTATCTGAAAGTCTGATAAACGCCGGGAAAATGAATAAGTCCAAAAGAAAATTTTTTTTCACTTATTTCAATTTTACCCCCGTGGGATATATATTCTACCCACACACATTTGGAACTCTCCTGGGGTACTCTCATACATATTATTCCCTCATTTAGTGGATATTTTCACAAAAAAGTGAAATTTTCAAAAATCCAGAAAATTGGCTGAAAACGACCAAATATCAAGGACTCATTGGGCGAATCGCTCTGGAACTGAAATCGGAATGCTCACTGACATTTCCCCTATCTGAAAATCTGATAAACGCCGGAAAAATGACTAAGTCCAAAAGAAAATTTTTTTTCACTTATTTCAATTTTACCCCCGTGGGATATATATTCTACCCACACACATTTGGATCTCTCCTGGGGTACCCTCACACATATTATTCCCTCATTTAGTGGATATTTTCACAAAAAAGTTAAATTTTCAAAAATGCAAAATATTGGCTGAAAACGACTAAATATCAAGGACTCATTGGGCGAATCACTCTGGAACTGAAATCGGAATGCTCACTGACATTTCCCCTATCTGAAAGTCTGATAAACGCCGGAAAAATGACTAATTCCAAAAAAAAACTTTTTCAACTTTTTTTAATTTTACCCCCCGTGGGATATATATTCTACCCACACACATTTGGAACTCTCCTGGGGAACCGTCACACATATTATCGCCTTATTTAGTGGATATTTTCACAAAAAAAGTGAAATTTTCAAAAATACAAAGTATTGGCCGAAAACGACTAAATATCAAGGACTCATTGGGCGAATCACTCTGGAACTGAAATCAGAACGATCACTGACATTTCCCCTATCTGAAAGTCTGATAAACGCCGGAAAAATGACTAAGTCTAAAAAAAAAATTTTTTCAACTTTTTTCAATTTTACCCCCGTGGGACATATATTCTACCCACACACATTTGGAACTCTCCTGGGGTACCCTCACACATATTATTCCCTCATTTAGTGGATATTTTCACAAAAAAGTTAAATTTTCAAAAATCCAAAATATTGGCTGAAAACGACTAAATATCAAGGACTCATTGGGCGAATCACTCTGGAACTGAAATGGGAACGCTCACTCCCTAGCTGACTCCCTATCTGAAAGTCTGATAAACGCAGGAAAAATGACTAAGTCTAAAAAAAAAATTTTTTCAAATTTTTTCAATTTTACCCCCGTGGGACATATATTCTACCCACACACATTTGGAACTCTCCTGGGGTACCCTCACACATATTATTCCCTCATTTAGTGGATATTTTCACAAAAAAGTGAAATTTTCAAAAATCCAGAAAATTGGCTGAAAACGACTAAATATCAAGGACTCATTGGGCGAATCACTCTGTAACTGAAATCGGAATGCTCACTGACATTTCCCCTATCTGAAAGTCTGATAAACGCCGGAAAAATGACTAAGTCCAAAAAAAAAATTTTTTAAACTTTTTTAAATTTTACCCCGTGGGATATATATTCTACCCACACACATTTGGAACTCTCCCGGGGTACCCTCACACATATTATTCCCTCATTTAGTGGATATTTTCACAAAAAAGTGAAATTTTCAAAAATCCAGAAAATTGGCTGAAAACGACTAAATATCAAGGACTCATTGGGCGAATCACTCTGGAACTGAAATCGGAACGCTCACTCCCTAGCTGACTCCCTATCTGAAAGTCTGATAAACGCCGGAAAAATGACTAAGTCTAAAAAAAAAATTTTTTCAACTTTTTTCAATTTTACCCCCGTGGGACATATATTCTACCCACACACATTTGGAACTCTCCCGGGGTACCCTCACACATATTATTCCCTCATTTAGTGGATATTTTCACAAAAAAGTTAAATTTTCAAAAATCCAAAATATTGGCTGAAAACGACTAAATATCAAGGACTCATTGGGCGAATCACTCTGGAACTGAAATGGGAACGCTCACTCCCTAGCTGACTCCCTATCTGAAAGTCTGATAAACGCAGGAAAAATGACTAAGTCTAAAAAAAAAATTTTTTTAAATTTTTTCAATTTTACCCCCGTGGGACATATATTCTACCCACACACATTTGGAACTCTCCCGGGGTACCCTCACACATATTATTCCCTCATTTAGTGGATATTTTCACAAAAAAGTGAAATTTTCAAAAATCCAGAAAATTGGCTGAAAACGACTAAATATCAAGGACTCATTGGGCGAATCACTCTGGAACTGAAATCGGAACGCTCACTCCCTAGCTGACTCCCTATCTGAAAGTCTGATAAACGCCGGAAAAATGACTAAGTCTAAAAAAAAAATTTTTTCAACTTTTTTCAATTTTACCCCCGTGGGACATATATTCTACCCACACACATTTGGAACTCTCCTGGGGTACCCTCACACATATTATTCCCTCATTTAGTGGATATTTTCACAAAAAAGTTAAATTTTCAAAAATCCAAAATATTGGCTGAAAACGACTAAATATCAAGGACTCATTGGGCGAATCACTCTGGAACTGAAATCGGAACGCTCACTCCCTATCTGAAAGTCTGGTAAACGCCGGAAAAATGACTAAGTCCAAAAAAAAAAAATTTTCAACTTTTTTCAATTTTACCCCCCGTGGGATATTTATTCTACCCACACACATTTGGAACTCTCCTGGGGTACCATCACACATATTATTCCCTCATTTAGTGGATATTTTCACAAAAAAGTTAAATTTTCAAAAATCCAAAATATTGGCTGAAAACGACTAAATATCAAGGACTCATTGGGCGAATCACTCTGGAACTGAAATCGGAACGCTCACTGACATTTGCCATATCTGAAAGTCTGATAAACGCCGGAAAAATGACTAAGTCCAAAAAAAAATTTTTTTTCAACTTTTTTCAATTTTAAACCTGTGGGATATAGACTCTACCCACACACATTTGGAGCTCTCCTGGCGTACCCTCACACATATTATTCCCTCATTTAGTGGATATTTTCACAAAAAAAGTGAAATTTTCAAAAATCCAGAAAATTGGCTGAAAACGACTAAATATCAAGGACTCATTGGGCGAATCGCTCTGGAACTGAAATCGGAACACTCACTGACATTTGCCCTATCTGAAAGTCTGATAAACGCCGGAAAAATGACTAAGTCCAAAAAAACCTTTTTTTCAACTTTTTTCAATTTTACCCCCGTGGGATATATATTCTACCCACACACATTTGGAACTCTCCTGGGGAACCCTCACACATATTATTCCCTCATTTAGTGGATATTTTCACAAAAAAAGTGAAATTTTCAAAAATCCAAAGTATTGGCTGAAAACGACTAAATATCAAGGACTCATTGGGCGAATCACTCTGGAACTGAAATCGGAACGCTCACTCCCTAGCTCACTCCCTATCTGAAAGTCTGATAAATGCCGGGAAAATGACTAAGTCCAAAAAAAAATTTTTTTTCAACTTTTTTCAATTTTAAACCTGTGGGATATATATTCTACCCACACACATTTGGAGCTCTCCTGGCGTACCCTCACGCATATTATTCCCTCATTTAGTGGATATTTTCACAAAAAAGTGAAATTTTCAAAAATCCAGAAAATTGGCTGAAAACGACTAAATATCCAGGACTCATTGGGCGAATCACTCTGGAACTGAAATCGGAACGCTCACTCCCTAGCTCACTCCCTATCTGAAAGTCTGATAAACGCCGGGAAAATGACTAAGTCCAAAAGAAAATTTTTTTACACTTCTTTCAATTTTACCCCCGTGGGATATATATTCTACCCACACACATTTGGAACTCTCCTGGGGTACCCTCACACATATTATTCCCTCATTTAGTGGATATTTTCACAAAAAAGTGAAATTTTCAAAAATCCAGAAAATTGGCTGAAAACTACTAAATATCAAGGACTCATTGGGCGAATCTCTCTGGAACTGAAATCGGAACGCTCACTGACATTTCCCCTATCTGAAAGTCTGATAAACGCCGGAAAAATGACTAATTCCAAAAAAAAAAAAATTTCAACTTTTTTCAATTTTACCCCTCGTGGGATATATATTCTACCCACACACATTTGGAACTCTCCTGAGGAACCCTCACACATATTATTTCCTCATTTAGTGGATATTTTCACAAAAAAAGTGAAATTTTCAAAAATCCAAAATATTGGCTGAAAACGACTAAATATAAAGGAGTCATTGGGCGAATCGATCTGGAACTGAAATCGGAAGGCTCACTCCCTAGCTCACTCCCTATCGGAAAGTCTGATAAACGCCGGAAAAATGACTAAGTCCAAAAAAAAAAATTTTTTCAACTTTTTTCAATTTTAAACCTGTGGGATATATATTCTACCCACACACATTTGGAGCTCTCCTGGCATACCCTCACACATATTATTCCCTCATTTAGTGGATATTTTCACAAAAAAGTGAAATTTTCAAAAATCCAGAAAATTGGCTGAAAACTACTAAATATCAAGGACTCATTGGGCGAATCTCTCTGGAACTGAAATCGGAACGCTCAATGACATTTCCCCTATCTGAAAGTCTTATAAACGCCGGAAAAATGACTAATTCCAAAAAAAAAAAATTTTCAACTTTTTTCAATTTTACCCCTCGTGGGATATATATTCTACCCACACACATTTGGAACTCTCCTGGGGTACCCTCACACATATTATTCCCTCATTTAGTGGATATTTTCACAAAAAAGTTAAATTTTCAAAAATCCAAAATATTGGCTGAAAACGACTAAATATTAAGGACTCATTGGGCGAATCGCTCTGAAACTGAAATCGGAACGCTCACTGACATTTGCCCTATCTGAAAGTCTGATAAACGCCGGAAAAATGATTGAGTACAAAAAAAAAAATTTTTTAAACTTTTTTCAATTTTACCCCCGTGGGATATATATTCTACCCAAACACATTTGGAACTCTCCTGGGGTACCCTCACACATATTATTCCCTCATTTAGTGGATATTTTCACAAAAAAAGTGAAATTTTCAAAAATCCAAAATATTGGCTGAAAACGACTAAATATCAAAGACTCATTGGGCGAATCGCTCTTGAACTGAAATCGGAATGCTCACTGACATTTGCCCTATCTGAAAGTCTGATAAACGCCGGAAAAATGACTAAGTCCAAAAAAAAATTGTTTTCAACTTTTTTCAATTTTACCCCCGTGGGATATATATTCTACCCACACACATTTGGAACTCTCCTGGGGTACCGTCACACATATTATTCCCTCATTTAGTGGATATTTTCACAAAAAAGTGAAATTTTCAAAAATCCAGAAAATTGGCTGAAAACGACTAAATATCAAGGACTCATTGGGCGAATCGCTCTGGAACTGAAATTGGAACGCTCAATGACATTTGCCCTATCTGAAAGTCTGATAAACGCCGGAAAAATGACTAAGTCCAAAAAAAAAATTTTTTTAAACTTTTTTCAATTTTACGCCCGTGGCATTTATATTCTACCCACACACATTTGGAACTCTCCTGGGGTACCCTAACACATATTATTCCCTCATTTAGTGGATATTTTCACAAAAAAGTGACTTTTCAAAAATCCAGAAAATTGGCTGAAAACGACTAAATATCAAGGACTCATTGGGCGAATCGCTCTGGAACTGAAAGCGGACCGTTCACGGACATTTCCCCTATCTGAAAGTCTGATAAACGCCGGAAAAATGACTAAGTCCAAAAAAAAATTTTTTTCAACTTTTTTCAATTTTACCCCCGTGGGATATATATTCTACCCACACACATTTGGAACTCTCCTGGGGTACCCTCACACATATTATTCCCTCATTTAGTGGATATTTTCACAAAAAAGTGAAATTTTCAAAAATCCAGAAAATTGGCTGAAAACGACTAAATATCAAGGACTCATTGGGGGAATCGCTCTGGAACGGAAATTGCAATGCTCACTGACATTTCCCCTATCTGAAAGGCTGATAAACGCCGGAAAAATGACTAAGTCCAAAAAAAAAATTTTTTAAACTTTTTTCAATCTTACCCGCGTGGGATATATATTCTGCCCACACACATTTGGAACTCTCCAGGGGAACCCTCACACATATTATTCCCTCATTTAGTGGATATTTTCACATAAAAGTGAAATTTTCAAAAATCCAGAAAATTGGCTGAAAACGACTAAATATCAAGGACTCATTGGGCGAATCGCTCTGGATCTGAAATTGGAACGCTCACTGACATTTGCCGTATCTGAAAGTCTGATAAACGACGGAAAAATGACTTAAGTGGAAAAAAAAAATTTTTCAACTTTTTTCAATTTTACCCCCGTGGGATAAATATTCTACCCACACACATTTGGAACTCCCCTGGGGTACCCTCACACATATTATTCCCTCATTTAGTGGATATTTTCACAAAAAAGTGAAATTTTAAAAAATCCAGAAAATTGGCTGAAAACGACTAAATATCAAGGACTCATTGGGCGAATCACTCTGGAACTGAAATCGGAACGCTCACTGACATTTCCCCTATCTGAAAGTCTGATAAACGCCGGAAAAATGACTAAGTCCAAAAAAAAATTTTTTTTTAACTTTTTTCAATTTTACGCCCGTGGCATATATATTCTACCCACACACATTTGGAACTCTCCTGGGGTACCCTCACAAATATTATTCCCTCATTTAGTGGATATTTTCATAAAAAAGTGAAATTTTTAAAAATCCAGAAAATTGGCTGAAAACGACTAAATATAAAGGACTCATTGGGCGAATCGCTCTGGAACTGAAATCGGAACGCTCACTGACATTTCCCCTATCTGAAAGTCTGATAAACGCCGGAAAAATGACTAAGTCCAAAAAAAAATTTTTTTAAAACTTTTTTCAATTTTACGCCCGTGGCATATATATTCTACCCACACACATTTGGAACTCTCCTGGGGTACCCTCACACATATTATTCCCTCATTTAGTGGATATTTTCACAAAAAAGTGAAATTTTTAAAAATCCAGAAAATTGGCTGAAAACGACTAAATATCAAGGACTCATTGGGCGAATCGCTCTGGAACTGAAATCGCAACGCTCACTGACATTTCCCCTATCTGAAAGGCTGATAAACGCCGGAAAAATGACTAAGTCCAAAAAAAAATTTTTTTCAACTTTTTTCAATTTTACCCCCGTGGGATATATATTCTACCCACACACATTTGGAACTCCCCTGGGGTACCCTCACACATATTATTCCCTCATTTAGTGGATATTTTCACAAAAAAGTGACATTTTCAAAAATCCAGAAAATTGGCTGAAAACGACTAAATATCAAGGACTCATTGGGCGAATCGCTCTGGAACTGAAATCGGAATGCTCACTGACATTTCCCCTATCTGAAAGTCTGATAAACGCTGGAAAAATCACTAAGTCCAAAAAAAAATTGTTTTCAACTTTTTTCAATTTTACCCCCGTGGGATATATATTCTACCCACACACATTTGGAACTCTCCTGGGGTACCCTCACACATATTATTCCCTCATTTAGTGGATATTTTCACATAAAAGTGAAATTTTCAAAAATCCAGAAAATTGGCTGAAAACGACTAAATATCAAGGACTCATTGGGCGAATCGCTCTGGAACTGAAATCGGAACGCTCACTGACATTTCCCCTATCTGAAAGTCTGATAAACGCTGGAAAAATCACTAAGTCCAAAAAAAAATTTTTTTTAAACTTTTTTCAATTTTACGCCCGTGGCATATATATTCTACCCACACACATTTGGAACTCTCCTGGGGTACCCTCACATATATTATTCCCTCATTTAGTGGATATTTTCACAAAAAAGTGACATTTTCAAAAATCCAGAAAATTGGCTGAAAACGACTAAATATCAAGGACTCATTGGGCGAATCGCTCTGGAACTGAAATCGGAACGCTCACTGACATTTGCCCTATCTGAAAGTCTGATAAACGCCGGAAAAATGACTAAGTCGAAAAAAAAAGTTTTTTCAACTTTTTTCAATTTTACCCCCGTGGGATATATATTCTACCCATACACATTTGGAACTCTCCTGGGGAACTCTCACACATATTATTCCCTCATTTAGTGGATATTTTCACAAAAAATTGACATTTTTAAAAATCCAGAAAATTGGCTGAAAACTACTAAATATAAAGGACTCATTGGGCGAATCGCTCTGGAACTGAAATCGGAACGCTCACTGACATTTCCCCATCTGAAAGTCTGATAAACGCCGGAAAAATGACTAAGTCCAAAAAAAATTTTTTTTCAACTTTTTTCAATTTTACCCCCGTGGAATATATATTCTACCCACACACATTAGGAACTCTCCTGGGGTACCCTCACACATATTATTCCCTCATTTAGTGGATATTTTCACAAAAAAGTGAAATTTTCAAAATTCCAGAAAATTGGCTGAAAACGACTAAATATCAAGGACTCATTAGGCGAATCGCTCTGGAACTGAAATCAGAACGATCACTGACATTTGCCCTATCTGAAAGTCTGATAAACGCCGGAAAAATGACTAAGTCCAAAAAAAAAAAATTTTTAAACTTTTTTCAATTTTACGCCCGTGGTATATATATTCTACCCACACACATTTGGAACTCTCCTGGGGTACCCTCACACATATTATTCCCTCATTTAGTGGATATTTTCACAAAAAAGTGAAATTTTTAAAAATCCAGAAAATTGGCTGAAAACGACTAAACATCAAGGAATCATTGGGCGATTCGCTCTGGAACTGAAATCAGAACGCTCACTGACATTTCCCCTATCTGAAAGTCTGATAAACGCCGGAAAAATGACTAAGTCGAAAAAAAAAATTTTTTCAACTTTTTTCAATTTTACCCCCGTGGGATATATATTCTACCCACACACATTTGGAACTCTCCTGGGGAACACTCACACATATTATTCCCTCATTTAGTGGATATTTTCACAAAAAAGTGACATTTTCAAAAATCCAGAAAATTGGCTGAAAACGACTAAATATCAAGGACTCATTGGGCGAATCGCTCTGGAACTGAAATCGGAATGATCACTTACATTTGCCCTATCTGAAAGTCTGATAAACGCCGGAAAAATGACTAAGTCCAAAAAAAAAAATTTTTTAAACTTTTTTCAATTTTACCCCGTGGGATAAATATTCTACCCACACACATTTGGAACTCTCCTGGGGTACCGTCACACATATTATTCCCTCATTTAGTGGATATTTTCACAAAAAAGTGAAATTTTCAAAAATCCAGAAAATTGGCTGAAAACGACTAAATATCAAGGACTCATTGGGCGAATCGCTCTGGAACTGAAATCGGAACGCTCACTGACATTTCCCCTATCTGAAAGTCTGATAAACGCCGGAAAAATGACTAAGTCCAAAAAAAAAAATTTTTTTAAACTTTTTTCAATTTTACGCCCGTGGCATATATATTCTACCCACACACATTTGGAACTCTCCTGGGGTACCCTCACACATATTATTCCCTCATTTAGTGGATATTTTCACAAAAAAGTGAAATTTTTAAAAATCCAGAAAATTGGCTGAAAACGACTAAATATCAAGGACTCATTGGGCGTATCGCTCTGGAACTGAAATCGCAACGCTCACTGACATTTGCCCTATCTGAAAGTCTGATAAACGGCGGAAAAATGACTAAGTCGAAAAAAAATTTTTTTTCAACTTTTTTCAATCTTACCCGCGTGGGATATATATTCTGCCCACACACATTTGGAACTCTCCAGGGGAACCCTCACACATATTATTCCCTCATTTAGTGGATATTTTCACAAATAAGTGAAATTTTCAAAAATCCAGAAAATTGGCTGAAAACGACTAAATATCAAGGACTCTTTGGGCGAATCGCTCTGGAACTGAAATCGGAACGCTCACTGACATTTGCCCTATCTGAAAGTCTGATAAACGCCGGAAAATTGACTAAGTCCAAAAAAAAATTTTTTTAAACTTTTTTCAATCTTACACCCGTGGGATATATATTCTGCCCACACACATTTGGAACTCTCCAGGGGAACCCTCACACATATTATTCCCTCATTTAGTGGATATTTTCACAAAAAAGTGAAATTTTCAAAAATCCAGAAAATTGGCTGAAAACGACTAAATATCAAAGACTCATTGGGCGAATAGCTCTGGAACTGAAATCGGAACGCTCACTGACATTTGCCCTATCTGAAAGTCTGATAAACGCCGGAAAAATGACTAAGTCGGAAAAAAAAATTTTTTCAACTTTTTTCAATTTTACCCCCGTGGGATATATATTCTACCCACACACATTTGGAACTCTCCTGGGGAACACTCACACATATTATTCCCTCATTTAGTGGATATTTTCACAAAAAAGTGACATTTTCAAAAATCCAGAAAATTGGCTGAAAACGACTAAATATCAAGGACTCATTGGGCGAATCGCTCTGGAACTGAAATCGGAATGATCACTGACATATGACCTATCTGAAAGTCTGATAAACGCCGGAAAAATGACTAAGTCCAAAAAAAAAAATTTTTTAAACTTTTTTCAATTTTACCCCGTGGGATAAATATTCTACCCACACACATTTGGAACTCTCCTGGGGTACCCTCACACATATTATTCCCTCATTTAGTGGATATTTTCACAAAATAGTGAAATTTTCAAAAATCCAGAAAATTGGCTGAAAACAACTAAATATCAAGGACTCATTGGGCGAATCGCTCTGGAACTGAAATCGGAACGCTCACTGACATTTGCCCTATCTGAAAGTCTGATAAACGCTGGAAAAATCACTAAGTCCAAAAAAAAATTTTTTTCAACTTTTTTCAATTTTACCCCCGTGGGATATATATTCTACCCACACACATTTGGAACTCTCCTGGGGTACCCTCACACATATTATTCTCTCATTTAGTGGATATTTTCACAAAAAAGTGAAATTTTCAAAAATCCAGAAAATTGGCTGAAAACGACTAAACATCAAGGACTCATTGGGCGATTCGCTCTGGAACTGAAATCAGAACGCTCACTGACATTTGCCCTATCTGAAAGTCTGATAAACGCCGGAAAAATGACTAAGTCCAAAAAAAAAATTTTTTTAAACTTTTTTCAATTTTACGCCCGTGGCATATATATTCTACCCACACACATTTGGAACTCTCCTGGGGTACCCTCACAAATATTATTCCCTCATTTAGTGGATATTTTCACAAAAAAGTGAAATTTTTAAAAATCCAGAAAATTGGCTGAAAACGACTAAATATAAAGGACTCATTGGGCGAATCGCTCTGGAACTGAAATCGGAACGCTCACTGACATTTCCCCATCTGAAAGTCTGATAAACGCCGGAAAAATGACTAAGTCCAAAAAAAATTTTTTTTCAACTTTTTTCAATTTTACCCCCGTGGGATATATATTCTACCCACACACATTAGGAACTCTCCTGGGGTACCCTCACACATATTATTCCCTCATTTAGTGGATATTTTCACAAAAAAGTGAAATTTTCAAAATTCCAGAAAATTGGCTGAAAACGACTAAATATCAAGGACTCATTAGGCGAATCGCTCTGGAACTGAAATCGGAATTATCACTGACCTATCTGAAAGTCTGATAAACGCCGGAAAAATGACTAAGTCGGAAAAAAAAATTTTTTCAACTTTTTTCAATTTTACCCCCGTGGGATATATATTCTACCCACACACATTTGGAACTCTCCTGGGGAACACTCACACATATTATTCCCTCATTTAGTGGATATTTTCACAAAAAAGTGACATTTTCAAAAATCCAGAAAATTGGCTGAAAACGACTAAATATCAAGGACTCATTGGGCGAATCGCTCTGGAACTGAAATCGGAATGATCACTGACTTTTGCCCTATCTGAAAGTCTGATAAACGCTGGAAAAATGACTAAGTCCAAAAAAAAATTTTTTTCAACTTTTTTCAATTTTACCCCCGTGGGATATATATTCTACCCACACACATTTGGAACTCTCCTGGGGTACCCTCACACATATTATTCTCTCATTTAGTGGATATTTTCACAAAAAAGTGAAATTTTCAAAAATCCAGAAAATTGGCTGAAAACGACTAAATATCAAGGACTCATTGGGCGAATCGCTCTGGAACTGAAATCGGAATGATCACTTACATTTGCCCTATCTGAAAGTCTGATAAACGCCGGAAAAATGACTAAGTCCAAAAAAAAAAAATTTTTTAAACTTTTTTCAATTTTACCCCGTGGGATAAATATTCTACCCACACACATTTGGAACTCTCCTGGGGTACCGTCACACATATTATTCCCTCATTTAGTGGATATTTTCACAAAAAAGTGAAATTTTCAAAAATCCAGAAAATTGGCTGAAAACGACTAAATATCAAGGACTCATTGGGCGAATCACTCTGGAACTGAAATCGGAACGCTCACTGACATTTCCCCTATCTGAAAGTCTAATAAACGCCGGAAAAATGACTAAGTCCAAAAAAAAAAATTTTTTTAAACTTTTTTCAATTTTACGCCCGTGGCATATATATTCTACCCACACACATTTGGAACTCTCCTGGGGTACCCTCACACATATTCTTCCCTCATTTAGTGGATATTTTCACAAAAAAGTGAAATTTTTAAAAATCCAGAAAATTGGCTGAAAACGACTAAATATCAAGGACTCATTGGGCGTATCGCTCTGGAACTGAAATCGCAACGCTCACTGACATTTGCCCTATCTGAAAGTCTGATAAACGGCGGAAAAATGACTAAGTCGAAAAAAAATTTTTTTTCAACTTTTTTCAATTTTACCCCCGTGGGATATATATTCTACCCACACACATTTGGAACTCCCCTGGGGTACCCTCACACATATTATTCCCTCATTTAGTGGATATTTTCACAAAAAAGTGAAATTTTCAAAAATCCAGAAAATTGGCTGAAAACGACTAAATATCAAGGACTCATTGGTCGAATCGCTCTGGAACTGAAATTGGAACGCTCACTGACATTTGCCCTATCTGAAAGTCTGATAAACGCCGGAAAAATGACTAAGTCCAAAAAAAAATTTTTTTCAACTTTTTTCAATTTTACCCCCGTGGGATATATATTCTACCCACACACATTTGGAACTCTCCTGGGGTACCCTCACACATATTATTCCCTCATTTAGTGGATATTTTCACAAAATAGTGAAATTTTCAAAAATCCAGAAAATTGGCTGAAAACGACTAAATATCAAGGACTCATTGGGCGAATCGCTCTGGAACTGAAATCGGAACGCTCACTGACATTTGCCCTATCTGAAAGTCTGATAAACGCTGGAAAAATCACTAAGTCCAAAAAAAAATTTTTTTCAACTTTTTTCAATTTTACGCCCGTGGGATATATATTCTACCCACACACATTTGGAACTCTCCTGGGGTACCCTCACACATATTATTCCCTCATTTAGTGGATATTTTCACAAAAAAGTGAAATTTTCAAAAATCCAGAAAATTGGCTGAAAACGACTAAACATCAAGGACTCATTGGGCGATTCGCTCTGGAACTGAAATCAGAACGCTCACTGACATTTCCCCTATCTGAAAGTCTGATAAACGCCGGAAAATTGACTAAGTCCAAAAAAAAATTTTTTTAAACTTTTTTCAATCTTACACCCGTGGGATATATATTCTGCCCACACACATTTGGAACTCTCCAGGGGAACCCTCACACATATTATTCCCTCATTTAGAGGATATTTTCACAAAAAAGTGAAATTTTCAAAAATCCAGAAAATTGGCTGAAAACGACTAAATATCAAAGACTCATTGGGCGAATAGCTCTGGAACTGAAATCGGAACGCTCACTGACATTTGCCCTATCTGAAAGTCTGATAAACGCCGGAAAAATGACTAAGTCGAAAAAAAAAATTTTTTCAACTTTTTTCAATTTTACCCCCGTGGGATATATATTCTACCCACACACATTTGGAACTCTCCTGGGGAACACTCACACATATTATTCCCTCATTTAGTGGATATTTTCACAAAAAAGTGACATTTTCAAAAATCCAGAAAATTGGCTGAAAACGACTAAATATCAAGGACTCATTGGGCGAATCGCTCTGGAACTGAAATCGGAATGATCACTTACATTTGCCCTATCTGAAAGTCTGATAAACGCCGGAAAAATGACTAAGTCCAAAAAAAAAAATTTTTTAAACTTTTTTCAATTTTACCCCGTGGGATAAATATTCTACCCACACACATTTGGAACTCTCCTGGGGTACCCTCACACATATTATTCCCTCATTTAGTGGATATTTTCACAAAAAAGTGAAATTTTTAAAAATCCAGAAAATTGGCTGAAAACGACTAAACATCAAGGACTCATTGGGCGATTCGCTCTGGAACTGAAATCAGAACGCTCACTGACATTTCCCCTATCTGAAAGTCTGATAAACGCCGGAAAATTGACTAAGTCCAAAAAAAAATTTTTTTAAACTTTTTTCAATCTTACACCCGTGGGATATATATTCTGCCCACACACATTTGGAACTCTCCAGGGGAACCCTCACACATATTATTCCCTCATTTAGAGGATATTTTCACAAAAAAGTGAAATTTTCAAAAATCCAGAAAATTGGCTGAAAACGACTAAATATCAAAGACTCATTGGGCGAATAGCTCTGGAACTGAAATCGGAACGCTCACTGACATTTGCCCTATCTGAAAGTCTGATAAACGCCGGAAAAATGACTAAGTCGAAAAAAAAAAATTTTTCAACTTTTTTCAATTTTACCCCCGTGGGATATATATTCTACCCACACACATTTGGAACTCTCCTGGGGAACACTCACACATATTATTCCCTCATTTAGTGGATATTTTCACAAAAAAGTGACATTTTCAAAAATCCAGAAAATTGGCTGAAAACGACTAAATATCAAGGACTCATTGGGCGAATCGCTCTGGAACTGAAATCGGAATGATCACTTACATTTGCCCTATCTGAAAGTCTGATAAACGCCGGAAAAATGACTAAGTCCAAAAAAAAAAATTTTTTAAACTTTTTTCAATTTTACCCCGTGGGATAAATATTCTACCCACACACATTTGGAACTCTCCTGGGGTACCCTCACACATATTATTCCCTCATTTAGTGGATATTTTCACAAAAAAGTGAAATTTTTAAAAATCCAGAAAATTGGCTGAAAACGACTAAATATCAAGGACTCATTGGGCGTATCGCTCTGGAACTGAAATCGCAACGCTCACTGACATTTGCCCTATCTGAAAGTCTGATAAACGGCGGAAAAATGACTAAGTCGAAAAAAAATTTTTTTTCAACTTTTTTCAATTTTACCCCCGTGGGATATATATTCTACCCACACACATTTGGAACTCCCCTGGGGTACCCTCACACATATTAGTCCCTCATTTCGTGGATATTTTCACAAAAAAGTGAAATTTTTAAAAATCCAGAAAATTGGCTGAAAACGACTAAATATCAAGGACTCATTGGGTGAATCACTCTGGAACTGAAATCGGAACGCTCACTGACATTCGCAATATCTGAAAGTCTGATAAACGCCGGAAAATTGACTAAGTCCAAAAAAAAATTTTTTTAAACTTTTTTCAATCTTACACCCGTGGGATATATATTCTGCCCACACACATTTGGAACTCTCCAGGGGAACCCTCACACATATTATTCCCTCATTTAGAGGATATTTTCACAAAAAAGTGAAATTTTCAAAAATCCAGAAAATTGGCTGAAAACGACTAAATATCAAAGACTCATTGGGCGAATAGCTCTGGAACTGAAATCGGAACGCTCACTGACATTTGCCCTATCTGAAAGTCTGATAAACGCCGGAAAAATGACTAAGTCGAAAAAAAAAATTTTTTCAACTTTTTTCAATTTTACCCCCGTGGGATATATATTCTACCCACACACATTTGGAACTCTCCTGGGGAACACTCACACATATTATTCCCTCATTTAGTGGATATTTTCACAAAAAAGTGACATTTTCAAAAATCCAGAAAATTGGCTGAAAACGACTAAATATCAAGGACTCATTGGGCGAATCGCTCTGGAACTGAAATCGGAATGATCACTTACATTTGCCCTATCTGAAAGTCTGATAAACGCCGGAAAAATGACTAAGTCCAAAAAAAAAAATTTTTTAAACTTTTTTCAATTTTACCCCGTGGGATAAATATTCTACCCACACACATTTGGAACTCTCCTGGGGTACCCTCACACATATTATTCCCTCATTTAGTGGATATTTTCACAAAAAAGTGAAATTTTTAAAAATCCAGAAAATTGGCTGAAAACGACTAAACATCAAGGACTCATTGGGCGATTCGCTCTGGAACTGAAATCAGAACGCTCACTGACATTTCCCCTATCTGAAAGTCTGATAAACGCCGGAAAATTGACTAAGTCCAAAAAAAAATTTTTTTAAACTTTTTTCAATCTTACACCCGTGGGATATATATTCTGCCCACACACATTTGGAACTCTCCAGGGGAACCCTCACACATATTATTCCCTCATTTAGAGGATATTTTCACAAAAAAGTGAAATTTTCAAAAATCCAGAAAATTGGCTGAAAACGACTAAATATCAAAGACTCATTGGGCGAATAGCTCTGGAACTGAAATCGGAACGCTCACTGACATTTGCCCTATCTGAAAGTCTGATAAACGCCGGAAAAATGACTAAGTCGAAAAAAAAATTTTTTTCAACTTTTTTCAATTTTACCCCCGTGGGATATATATTCTACCCACACACATTTGGAACTCCCCTGGGGTACCCTCACACATATTAGTCCCTCATTTCGTGGATATTTTCACAAAAAAGTGAAATTTTTAAAAATCCAGAAAATTGGCTGAAAACGACTAAATATCAAGGACTCATTGGGTGAATCACTCTGGAACTGAAATCGGAACGCTCACTGACATTCGCAATATCTGAAAGTCTGATAAACGCCGGAAAATTGACTAAGTCCAAAAAAAAATTTTTTTAAACTTTTTTCAATCTTACACCCGTGGGATATATATTCTGCCCACACACATTTGGAACTCTCCAGGGGAACCCTCACACATATTATTCCCTCATTTAGAGGATATTTTCACAAAAAAGTGAAATTTTCAAAAATCCAGAAAATTGGCTGAAAACGACTAAATATCAAAGACTCATTGGGCGAATAGCTCTGGAACTGAAATCGGAACGCTCACTGACATTTGCCCTATCTGAAAGTCTGATAAACGCCGGAAAAATGACTAAGTCGAAAAAAAAAATTTTTTCAACTTTTTTCAATTTTACCCCCGTGGGATATATATTCTACCCACACACATTTGGAACTCTCCTGGGGAACACTCACACATATTATTCCCTCATTTAGTGGATATTTTCACAAAAAAGTGACATTTTCAAAAATCCAGAAAATTGGCTGAAAACGACTAAATATCAAGGACTCATTGGGCGAATCGCTCTGGAACTGAAATCGGAATGATCACTTACATTTGCCCTATCTGAAAGTCTGATAAACGCCGGAAAAATGACTAAGTCCAAAAAAAAAAATTTTTTAAACTTTTTTCAATTTTACCCCGTGGGATAAATATTCTACCCACACACATTTGGAACTCTCCTGGGGTACCCTCACACATATTATTCCCTCATTTAGTGGATATTTTCACAAAAAAGTGAAATTTTTAAAAATCCAGAAAATTGGCTGAAAACGACTAAACATCAAGGACTCATTGGGCGATTCGCTCTGGAACTGAAATCAGAACGCTCACTGACATTTCCCCTATCTGAAAGTCTGATAAACGCCGGAAAATTGACTAAGTCCAAAAAAAAATTTTTTTAAACTTTTTTCAATCTTACACCCGTGGGATATATATTCTGCCCACACACATTTGGAACTCTCCAGGGGAACCCTCACACATATTATTCCCTCATTTAGAGGATATTTTCACAAAAAAGTGAAATTTTCAAAAATCCAGAAAATTGGCTGAAAACGACTAAATATCAAAGACTCATTGGGCGAATAGCTCTGGAACTGAAATCGGAACGCTCACTGACATTTGCCCTATCTGAAAGTCTGATAAACGCCGGAAAAATGACTAAGTCGAAAAAAAAAAATTTTTCAACTTTTTTCAATTTTACCCCCGTGGGATATATATTCTACCCACACACATTTGGAACTCTCCTGGGGAACACTCACACATATTATTCCCTCATTTAGTGGATATTTTCACAAAAAAGTGACATTTTCAAAAATCCAGAAAATTGGCTGAAAACGACTAAATATCAAGGACTCATTGGGCGAATCGCTCTGGAACTGAAATCGGAATGATCACTTACATTTGCCCTATCTGAAAGTCTGATAAACGCCGGAAAAATGACAGTCCAAAAAAAAAAATTTTTTCAACTTTTTTCAATTTTACCCCCGTGGGATATATATTCTACCCACACACATTTGGAACTCCCCTGGGGTACCCTCACACATATTAGTCCCTCATTTCGTGGATATTTTCACAAAAAAGTGAAATTTTTAAAAATCCAGAAAATTGGCTGAAAACGACTAAATATCAAGGACTCATTGGGTGAATCACTCTGGAACTGAAATCGGAACGCTCACTGACATTCGCAATATCTGAAAGTCTGATAAACGCCGGAAAAATGACTAAGTCCAAAAAAAAATGTTTTTAAACTTTTTTCAATCTTACCCGTGTGGGATATATATTCTGCCCACACACATTTGGAACTCTCCAGGGGAACCCTCACACATATTATTCCCTCATTTAGTGGATATTTTCACAAAAAAGTGAAATTTTCAAAAATCCAGAAAATTGGCCGAAAACGACTAAATATCAAGGACTCATTGGTCGAATCGCTCTAGAACTGAAATCGGAACGCTCACTGACATTTGCCCTATCTGAAAGTCTGATAAACGCCGGAAAAATGACTAAGTCCAAAAAAAATTTTTTTTCAACTTTTTTCAATCTTACCCCCGTGGGATATATATTCTGCCCACACACATTTGGAACTCTCCAGGGGAACCCTCACACATATTATTCCCTCATTTCGTGGATATTTTCACAAAAAAGTGAAATTTTCAAAAATCCAGAAAATTGGCTGAAAACCACTAAATATCAAAGACTCATTGGGCGAATCGCTCTTGAACTGAAATCGGAATGCTCACTGACATTTGCCCTATCTGAAAGTCTGTTAAACGCGCGGAAAAATGACTAAGTCCAAAAAAAAAAAATTTTCAACTTTTTTCAATTTTACCCCCGTGGGATATATATTCTACCCACACACATTTGGAACTCCCCTGGGGTACCCTCACACATATTATTCCCTCATTTAGTGGATATTTTCACAAAAAAGTGAAATTTTCAAAAATCCAGAAAATTGGCTGAAAACGACTAAATATCAAGGACTCATTGGGCGAATCGCTCTGGAACTGAAATCGGAACGCTCACTGACATTTGCCCTATCTGAAAGTCTGATAAACGCCGGAAAAATGACTAAGTCCAAAAAAAAATAGTTTTCAACTTTTTTCAATTTTACCCCCGTGGGATATATATTCTACCCACACACATTTGGAACTCTCCTGGGGTACCCTCACACATATTATTCTCTCATTTAGTGGATATTTTCACAAAAAAGTGAAATTTTCAAAAATCCAGAAAATTGGCTGAAAACGACTAAATATCAAAGACTCATTGGGCGAATCGCTCTTGAACTGAAATCGGAATGCTCACTGACATTTGCCCTATCTGAAAGTCTGATAAACGCCGGAAAAATCACTAAGTCCAAAAAAAAATTTTTTTAAACTTTTTTCAATTTTACCCCGTGGGATATATATTCTAACCACACACATTTGGAACTCTCCTGGGGTACCCTCACACATATTATTCCCTCATTTAGTGGATATTTTCACAAAAAAGTGAAATTTTTAAAAATCCAGAAAATTGGCTGAAAACGACTAAATATCAAGGACTCATTGGGCGAATTGCTCTGAAACTGAAATCGGAACGCTCACTGACATTTCCCCTATCTGAAAGGCTGATAAACGCCGGAAAAATGACTAAGTCCAAAAAAAATTTTTTTTAAACTTTTTTCAATTTTACCCCCGTGGGATATATATTCTACCCACACACATTTGGAACTCTCCTGGGGTACAGTCACACATATTATTCCCTCATTTAGTGGATATTTTCACAAAAAAGTGAAATTTTCAAAAATCCAGAAAATTGGCTGAAAACGACTAAATATCAAGGACTCATTGGGCGAATCGCTCTGGAACTGAAATTGGAACGCTCACTGACATTTGCCCTATCTGAAAGTCTGATAAACGCCGGAAAAATGACTAAGTCCAAAAAAAAATAGTTTTCAACTTTTTTCAATTTTACCCCGTGGGATATATATTCTACCCACACACATTTGAAACTCTCCTGGGGTACCCTCACACATATTATTCTCTCATTTAGTGGATATTTTCACAAAAAAGTGAAATTTTCAAAAATCCAGAAAATTGGCTGAAAACGACTAAATATCAAAGACTCATTGGGCGAATCGCTCTTGAACTGAAATCGGAATGCTCACTGACATTTGCCCTATCTGAAAGTCTGATAAACGCCGGAAAAATCACTAAGTCCAAAAAAAAATTTTTTTTAAACTTTTTTCAATTTTACCCCCGTGGGATATATATTCTACCCACACACATTTGGAACTACCCTGGGGTACCCTCACACATATTATTCCCTCATTTAGTGGATCTTTTCACAAAAAAGTGAAATTTTCAAAAATCCAGAAAATTGGCTGAAAACGACTAAATATCAAGGACTCATTGGTCGAATCGCTCTGGAACTGAAATCGGAATGCTCACTGACATTTGCCCTATCTGAAAGTCTGATAAACGCCGGAAAAATGACTAAGTCCAAAAAAAATTTTTTTTCAACTTTTTTCAATTTTACCCCCGTGGGATATATATTCTACCCACACACATTTGGAACTCTCCTGGAGTACCCTCACACATATTATTCTCTCATTTAGTGGATATTTTCACAAAAAAGTGAAATTTTCAAAAATCCAGAAAATTGGCTGAAAACGACTAAATATCAAGGACTCATTGGTCGAATCGCTCTGGAACTGAAATCGGAACGCTCACTGACATTTGCCCTATCTGAAAGTCTGAAAAACGCCGGAAAAATGACTAAGTCCAAAAAAAAATTTTTTTCAACTTTTTTCAATCTTACCCCCGTGGGATATATATTCTGCCCACACACATTTGGAACTCTCCAGGGGAACCCTCACACATATTATTCCCTCATTTTGTGGATATTTTCACAAAAAAGTGAAATTTTCAAAAATCCAGAAAATTGGCTGAAAACCACTAAATATCAAAGACTCATTGGGCGAATCGCTCTTGAACTGAAATCGGAATGCTCACTGACATTTGCCCTATCTGAAAGTCTGATAAACGCCGGAAAAATCACTAAGTCCAAAAAAAATTTTTTTTAAACTTTTTTCAATTTTACCCCGTGGGATATATATTCTAACCACACACATTTGGAACTCTCCTGGGGTACCCTCACACATATTATTCCCTCATTTAGTGGATATTTTCACAAAAAAGTGAAATTTTTAAAAATCCAGAAAATTGGCTGAAAACGACTAAATATCAAGGACTCATTGGGCGAATCGCTCTGAAACTGAAATCGGAACGCTCACTGACATTTCCCCTATCTGAAAGGCTGATAAACGCCGGAAAAATGACTAAGTCCAAAAAAAATTTTTTTTAAACTTTTTTCAATTTTACCCCCGTGGGATATATATTCTACCCACACACATTTGGAACTACCCTGGGGTACCCTCACACATATTATTCCCTCATTTTGTGGATATTTTCACAAAAAAGTGAAATTTTCAAAAATCCAGAAAATTGGCTGAAAACCACTCAATATCAAAGACTCATTGGACGAATCGCTCTTGAACTGAAATCGGAATGCTCACTGACATTTGCCCTATCTGAAAGTCTGTTAAACGCGCGGAAAAATGACTAAGTCCAAAAAAAAAAATTTTCAACTTTTTTCAATTTTACCCCGTGGGATATATATTCTACCCACACACATTTGGAACTCTCCTGGGGTACCGTCACACATATTATTCCCTCATTTAGTGGATATTTTCACAAAAAAGTGACATTTTCAAAAATCCAGAAAATTGGCTGAAAACGACTAAATATCAAGGACTCATTGGGCGAATCGCTCTGGAACTGAAATCGGAACGCTCACTGACATTTGCCCTATCTGAAAGTCTGATAAACGCCGGAAAAATGACTAAGTCGAAAAAAAAATTTTTTCAACTTTTTTCAATTTTACCCCCGTGGGATATATATTCTACCCACACACATTTGGAACTCTCCTGGGGAACTCTCACACATATTATTCCCTCATTTTAGTGGATATTTTCACAAAAAAGTGACATTTTCAAAAATCCAGAAAATTGGCTGAAAACGACTAAATATCAAGGACTCATTGGGCGAATCGCTCTGGAACTGAAATCGGAACGCTCACTGACATTTCCCCTATCTGAAAGTCTGATAAACGCCGGAAAAATGACTAAGTCCAAAAAAATTTTTTTTTCAACTTTTTTCAATTTTACCCCCGTGGGATATATATTCTACCCACACACATTTGGAACTCCCCTGGGGTACCCTCACACATATTATTCCCTCATTTAGTGGATATTTTCACAAAAAATTGAAATTTTCAAAAATCCAGAAAATTGGCTGAAAACGACTAAATATCAAGGACTCATTGGGCGAATCGCTCTGGAACTGAAATCGGAACGCTCACTGACATTTGCCCTATCTGAAAGTCTGATAAACGCTGGAAAAATGACTAAGTCCAAAAAAAAAATTTTTTCAACTTTTTTCAATTTTACCCCCGTGGGATATATATTCTACCCACACACATTTGGAACTCTCCTGGGGAACTCTCACACATATTATTCCCTCATTTAGTGGATATTTTCACAAAAAAGTGACATTTTCAAAAATCCAGAAAATTGGCTGAAAACGACTAAATATCAAGGACTCATTGGGCGAATCGCTCTGAAACTGAAATCGGAACGCTCACTGACATTTCTCCTATCTGAAAGTCTGATAAACGCCGGAAAAATGACTAAGTCCAAAAAAAAAATTTTTTTAAACCTTTTTTTAATTTTACGCCCGTGGCATATATATTCTACCCACACAGATTTGGAACTCTCCTGGGGTACCCTCACAAATATTATTCCCTCATTTAGTGGATATTTTCACAAAAAAGTGAAATTTTTAAAAATCCAGAAAATTGGCTGAAAACGACTAAATATAAAGGACTCATTGCGCGAATCGCTCTGGAACTGAAATCGGAACACTCACTGACATTTCCCCTATCTGAAAGTCTGATAAACGCCGGAAAAATCACTAAGTCCAAAAAAAATTTTTTTTCAACTTTTTTCAATTTTACCCCCGTGGGATATATATTCTACCCACACACATTTGGAACTACCCTGGGGTACCCTCACACATATTATTCCCTCATTTAGTGGATATTTTCACAAAAAAGTGAAATTTTCAAAAATCCAGAAAATTGGCTGAAAACGACTAAATATCAAGGACTCATTGGTCGAATCGCTCTGGAACTGAAATCGGAACGCTCACTGACATTTGCCCTATCTGAAAGGCTGATAAACGCCGGAAAAATGACTAAGTCCAAAAAAAAATAGTTTTCAACTTTTTTCAATTTTACCCCGTGGGATATATATTCTACCCACACACATTTGGAACTCTCCTGGGGTACCCTCACACATATTATTCTCTCATTTAGTGGATATTTTCACAAAAAAGTGAAATTTTCAAAAATCCAGAAAATTGGCTGAAAACCACTAAATATCAAAGACTCATTGGGCGAATCGCTCTTGAACTGAAATCGGAATGCTCACTGACATTTGCCCTATCTGAAAGTCTGTTAAACGCGTGGAAAAATGACTAAGTCCAAAAAAAAAAATTTTCAACTTTTTTCAATTTTAACCCCGTGGGATATATATTCTACCCACACACATTTGGAACTCTCCTGGGGTACCGTCACACATATTATTCCCTCATTTAGTGGATATTTTCACAAAAAAGTGAAATTTTCAAAAATCCAGAAAATTGGCTGAAAACGACTAAATATCAAGGACTCATTGGGCGAATCGCTCTGGAACTGAAATCGGAACGCTCACTGACATTTGCCCTATCTGAAAGTCTGATAAACGCCGGAAAAATGACTAAGTCGAAAAAAAAAATTTTTTCAACTTTTTTCAATTTTACCCCCGTGGGATATATATTCTACCCACACACATTTGGAACTCTCCTGGGGAACTCTCACACATATTATTCCCTCATTTAGTGGATATTTTCACAAAAAAGTGACATTTTCAAAAATCCAGAAAATTGGCTGAAAACGACTAAATATCAAGGACTCATTGGGCGAATCGCTCTGGAACTGAAATTGGAACGCTCAGTGACATTTGCCCTATCTGAAAGTCTGATAAACGCCGTAAAAATGACTAAGTCCAAAAAAATTTTTTTTTCAACTTTTTTCAATTTTACCCCCGTGGGATATATATTCTACCCACACACATTTGGAACTCCCCTGGGGTACCCTCACACATATTATTCCCTCATTTAGTGGATATTTTCACAAAAAATTGAAATTTTCAAAAATCCAGAAAATTGGCTGAAAACGACTAAATATCAAGGACTCATTGGGCGAATCGCTCTGGAACTGAAATCGGAACGCTCACTGACATTTGCCCTATCTGAAAGTCTGATAAACGCTGGAAAAATGACTAAGTCCAAAAAAAAAATTTTTTCAACTTTTTTCAATTTTACCCCCGTGGGATATATATTCTACCCACACACATTTGGAACTCTCCTGGGGAACTCTCACACATATTATTCCCTCATTTAGTGGATATTTTCACAAAAAAGTGACATTTTCAAAAATCCAGAAAATTGGCTGAAAACGACTAAATATCAAGGACTCATTGGGCGAATCGCTCTGAAACTGAAATCGGAACGCTCACTGACATTTCTCCTATCTGAAAGTCTGATAAACGCCGGAAAAATGACTAAGTCCAAAAAAAAAATTTTTTTAAACCTTTTTTTAATTTTACGCCCGTGGCATATATATTCTACCCACACAGATTTGGAACTCTCCTGGGGTACCCTCACAAATATTATTCCCTCATTTAGTGGATATTTTCACAAAAAAGTGAAATTTTTAAAAATCCAGAAAATTGGCTGAAAACGACTAAATATAAAGGACTCATTGCGCGAATCGCTCTGGAACTGAAATCGGAACACTCACTGACATTTCCCCTATCTGAAAGTCTGATAAACGTCGGAAAAATGACTAAGTCCAAAAAAAAATTTTTTTAAACTTTTTTTACCCGCGTGGGATATATATTCTGCCCACACACATTTGGAACTCTCCAGGGGAACCCTCACACATATTATTCACTCATTTAGTGGATATTTTCACAAAAAAGTGAAATTTTCAAAAATCCAGAAAATTGGCTGAAAACGACTAAATATCAAAGACTCATTGGGTGAATCGCTCTTGAACTGAAATCGGAATGCTCACTGACATTTGACCTATCTGAAAGTCTGATAAACGCCGGAAAAATCACTAAGTCCAAAAAAAATTTTTTTTCAACTTTTTTCAATTTTACCCCCGTGGGATATATATTCTACCCACACACATTTGGAACTACCCTGGGGTACCCTCACACATATTATTCCCTCATTTAGTGGATATTTTCACAAAAAAGTGAAATTTTCAAAAATCCAGAAAATTGGCTGAAAACGACTAAATATCAAGGACTCATTGGTCGAATCGCTCTGGAACTGAAATCGGAACGCTCACTGACATTTGCCCTATCTGAAAGGCTGATAAACACCGGAAAAATGACTAAGTCCAAAAAAAAATAGTTTTCAACTTTTTTCAATTTTACCCCGTGGGATATATATTCTACCCACACACATTTGGAACTCTCCTGGGGTACCCTCACACATATTATTCTCTCATTTAGTGGATATTTTCACAAAAAAGTGAAATTTTCAAAAATCCAGAAAATTGGCTGAAAACCACTAAATATCAAAGACTCATTGGGCGAATCGCTCTTGAACTGAAATCGGAATGCTCACTGACATTTGCCCTATCTGAAAGTCTGTTAAACGCGTGGAAAAATGACTAAGTCCAAAAAAAAAAATTTTCAACTTTTTTCAATTTTAACCCCGTGGGATATATATTCTACCCACACACATTTGGAACTCTCCTGGGGTACCGTCACACATATTATTCCCTCATTTAGTGGATATTTTCACAAAAAAGTGAAATTTTCAAAAATCCAGAAAATTGGCTGAAAACGACTAAATATCAAGGACTCATTGGGCGAATCGCTCTGGAACTGAAATCGGAACGCTCACTGACATTTGCCCTATCTGAAAGTCTGATAAACGCCGGAAAAATGACTAAGTCGAAAAAAAAAATTTTTTCAACTTTTTTCAATTTTACCCCCGTGGGATATATATTCTACCCACACACATTTGGAACTCTCCTGGGGAACTCTCACACATATTATTCCCTCATTTAGTGGATATTTTCACAAAAAAGTGACATTTTCAAAAATCCAGAAAATTGGCTGAAAACGACTAAATATCAAGGACTCATTGGGCGAATCGCTCTGGAACTGAAATTGGAACGCTCACTGACATTTGCCCTATCTGAAAGTCTGATAAACGCCGTAAAAATGACTAAGTCCAAAAAAAATTTTTTTTCAACTTTTTTCAATTTTACCCCCGTGGGATATATATTCTACCCACACACATTTGGAACTCTCCTGGGGTACCCTCACACATATTATTCCCTCATTTAGTGGATATTTTCACAAAAAAGTGAAATTTTCAAAAATCCAGAAAATTGGCTTAAAACGACTAAATATCAAGGACTCATTGGGCGAATCACTCTGGAACTGAAATCGGAACGCTCACTGACATTTGCAATATCTGAAAGTCTGATAAACGCCGGAAAAATGACTAAGTCCAAAAAAAAATTTTTTTAAACTTTTTTCAATCTTACCCGCGTGGGATATATATTCTGCCCACACACATTTGGAACTCTCCAGGGGAACCCTCACACATATTATTCCCTCATTTAGTGGATATTTTCACAAAAAAGTGAAATTTTCAAAAATCCAGAAAATTGGCTGAAAACCACTAAATATCAAAGACTCATTGGGCGAATCGCTCTTGAACTGAAATCGGAATGCTCACTGACATTTCCCCTATCTGAAAGTCTGATAAACGCCGGAAAAATGACTAAGTCCAAAAAAAAATAGTTTTCAACTTTTTTCAATTTTACCCCCGTGGGATATATATTCTACCCACACACATTTGGAACTCTCCTGGGGTACCGTCACACATATTATTTCCTCATTTAGTGGATATTTTCACAAAAAAGTGAAATTTTCAAAAATCCAGAAAATTGGCTGAAAACGACTAAATATCAAGGACTCATTGGGCGAATCGCTCTGGAACTGAAATTGGAACGCTCACTGACATTTGCCCTATCTGAAAGTCTGATAAACGCCGGAAAAATGACTAAGTCCAAAAAAAAATAGTTTTCAACTTTTTTCAATTTTACCCCGTGGGATATATATTCTACCCACACACATTTGGAACTCTCCTGGGGTACCGTCACACATATTATTCCCTCATTTAGTGGATATTTTCACAAAAAAGTGAAATTTTCAAAAATCCAGAAAATTGGCTGAAAACGACTAAATATCAAGGACTCATTGGGCGAATCGCTCTGGAACTGAAATTGGAACGCTCACTGAAATTTGCCCTATCTGAAAGTCTGATAAACGCCGGAAAAATGACTAAGTCCAAAAAAAAATAGTTTTCAACTTTTTTCAATTTTACCCCGTGGGATATATATTCTACCCACACACATTTGGAACTCTCCTGGAGTACCCTCACACATATTATTCTCTCATTTAGTGGATATTTTCACAAAAAAGTGAAATTTTCAAAAATCCAGAAAATTGGCTGAAAACGACTAAATATCAAGGACTCATTGGTCGAATCGCTCTGGAACTGAAATCGGAACGCTCACTGACATTTGCCCTATCTGAAAGTCTGATAAACGCCGGAAAAATGACTAAGTCCAAAAAAAAATTTTTTTCAACTTTTTTCAATCTTACCCCCGTGGGATATATATTCTGCCCACACACATTTGGAACTCTCCAGGGGAACCCTCACACATATTATTCCCTCATTTTGTGGATATTTTCACAAAAAAGTGAAATTTTCAAAAATCCAGAAAATTGGCTGAAAACCACTAAATATCAAAGACTCATTGGGCGAATCGCTCTTGAACTGAAATCGGAATGCTCACTGACATTTGCCCTATCTGAAAGTCTGATAATCGCCGGAAAAACCACTAAGTCCAAAAAAAAATTTTTTTAAACTTTTTTCAATTTTACCCCGTGGGATATATATTCTAACCACACACATTTGGAACTCTCCTGGGGTACCCTCACACATATTATTCCCTCATTTAGTGGATATTTTCACAAAAAAGTGAAATTTTTAAAAATCCAGAAAATTGGCTGAAAACGACTAAATATCAAGGACTCATTGGGCGAATCGCTCTGAAACTGAAATCGGAACGCTCACTGACATTTCTCCTATCTGAAAGGCTGATAAACGCCGGAAAAATGACTAAGTCCAAAAAAAATTTTTTTTAAACTTTTTTCAATTTTACCCCCGTGGGATATATATTCTACCCACACACATTTGGAACTACCCTGGGGTACCCTCACACATATTATTCCCTCATTTAGTGGATATTTTCACAAAAAAGTGAAATTTTCAAAAATCCAGAAAATTGGCTGAAAACGACTAAATATCAAGGACTCATTGGTCGAATCGCTCTGGAACTGAAATCGGAACGCTCACTGACTTTTGCCCTATCTGAAAGTCTGATAAACGCCGGAAAAATGACTAAGTCCAAAAAAAATTTTTTTTCAACTTTTTTCAATTTTACCCCCGTGGGATATATATTCTACCCACACACATTTGGAACTCTCCTGGGGTACCGTCACACATATTATTCCCTCATTTAGTGGATATTTTCACAAAAAAGTGAAATTTTCAAAAATCCAGAAAATTGGCTGAAAACGACTAAATATCAAGGACTCATTGGGCGAATCGCTCTGGAACTGAAATTGGAACGCTCACTGACATTTGCCCTATCTGAAAGTCTGATAAACGCCGGAAAAATGACTAAGTCCAAAAAAAAATAGTTTTCAACTTTTTTCAATTTTACCCCGTGGGATATATATTCTACCCACACACATTTGGAACTCTCCTGGAGTACCCTCACACATATTATTCTCTCATTTAGTGGATATTTTCACAAAAAAGTGAAATTTTCAAAAATCCAGAAAATTGGCTGAAAACCACTAAATATCAAAGACTCATTGGGCGAATCGCTCTTGAACTGAAATCGGAATGCTCACTGACATTTGCCCTATCTGAAAGTCTGATAAACGCCGGAAAAATCACTAAGTCCAAAAAAAAATTTTTTTAAACTTTTTTCAATTATACCCCGTGGGATATATATTCTAACCACAAACATTTGGAACTCTCCTGGGGTACCCTCACACATATTATTCCCTCATTTAGTGGATATTTTCACAAAAAAGTGAAATTTTTAAAAATCCAGAAAATTGGCTGAAAACGACTAAATATCAAGGACTCATTGGGCGAATCGCTCTGAAACTGAAATCGGAACGCTCACTGACATTTCCCCTATCTGAAAGGCTGATAAACGCCGGAAAAATGACTAAGTCCAAAAAAAATTTTTTTTAAACTTTTTTCAATTTTACCCCCGTGGGATATATATTCTACCCACACACATTTGGAACTCTCCTGGGGTACCGTCACACATATTATTCCCTCATTTAGTGGATATTTTCACAAAAAAGTGAAATTTTCAAAAATCCAGAAAATTGGCTGAAAACGACTAAATATCAAGGACTCATTGGGCGAATCGCTCTGGAACTGAAATCGGAACGCTCACTGACATTTGCCCTATCTGAAAGTCTGATAAACGCCGGAAAAATGACTAAGTCCAAAAAAAAATAGTTTTCAACTTTTTTCAATTTTACCCCGTGGGATATATATTCTACCCACACACATTTGGAACTCTCCTGGGGTACCCTCACACATATTATTCTCTCATTTAGTGGATATTTTCACAAAAAAGTGAAATTTTCAAAAATCCAGAAAATTGGCTGAAAACCACTAAATATCAAAGACTCATTGGGCGAATCGCTCTTGAACTGAAATCGGAATGCTCACTGACATTTGCCCTATCTGAAAGTCTGTTAAACGCGCGGAAAAATGACTAAGTCCAAAAAAAAAAATTTTCAACTTTTTTCAATTTTAACCCCGTGGGATATATATTCTACCCACACACATTTGGAACTCTCCTGGGGTACCGTCACACGTATTATTCCCTCATTTAGTGGATATTTTCACAAAAAAGTGAAATTTTCAAAAATCCAGAAAATTGGCTGAAAACGACTAAATATCAAGGACTCATTGGGCGAATCGCTCTGGAACTGAAATCGGAACGCTCACTGACATTTGCCCTATCTGAAAGTCTGATAAACGCCGGAAAAATGACTAAGTCGAAAAAAAAAATTTTTTCAACTTTTTTCAATTTTACCCCCGTGGGATATATATTCTACCCACACACATTTGGAACTCTCCTGGGGAACTCTCACACATATTATTCCCTCATTTAGTGGATATTTTCACAAAAAAGTGACATTTTCAAAAATCCAGAAAATTGGCTGAAAACGACTAAATATCAAGGACTCATTGGGCGAATCGCTCTGGAACTGAAATTGGAACGCTCACTGACATTTGCCCTATCTGAAAGTCTGATAAACGCCGTAAAAATGACTAAGTCCAAAAAAAATTTTTTTTCAACTTTTTTCAATTTTACCCCCGTGGGATATATATTCTACCCACACACATTTGGAACTCTCCTGGGGTACCCTCACACATATTATTCCCTCATTTAGTGGATATTTTCACAAAAAAGTGAAATTTTCAAAAATCCAGAAAATTGGCTGAAAACGACTAAATATCAAGGACTCATTGGGCGAATCACTCTGGAACTGAAATCGGAACGCTCACTGACATTTGCAATATCTGAAAGTCTGATAAACGCCGGAAAAATGACTAAGTCCAAAAAAAAATTTTTTTAAACTTTTTTCAATCTTACCCGCGTGGGATATATATTCTGCCCACACACATTTGGAACTCTCCAGGGGAACCCTCACACATATTATTCCCTCATTTAGTGGATATTTTCACAAAAAAGTGAAATTTTCAAAAATCCAGAAAATTGGCTGAAAACCACTAAATATCAAAGACTCATTGGGCGAATCGCTCTTGAACTGAAATCGGAATGCTCACTGACATTTCCCCTATCTGAAAGTCTGATAAACGCCGGAAAAATGACTAAGTCCAAAAAAAAATAGTTTTCAACTTTTTTCAATTTTACCCCCGTGGGATATATATTCTACCCACACACATTTGGAACTCTCCTGGGGTACCGTCACACATATTATTCCCTCATTTAGTGGATATTTTCACAAAAAAGTGAAATTTTCAAAAATCCAGAAAATTGGCTGAAAACGACTAAATATCAAGGACTCATTGGGCGAATCGCTCTGGAACTGAAATTGGAACGCTCACTGACATTTGCCCTATCTGAAAGTCTGATAAACGCCGGAAAAATGACTAAGTCCAAAAAAAAATAGTTTTCAACTTTTTTCAATTTTACCCAGTGGGATATATATTCTACCCACACACATTTGGAACTCTCCTGGGGTACCGTCACACATATTATTCCCTCATTTAGTGGATATTTTCACAAAAAAGTGAAATTTTCAAAAATCCAGAAAATTGGCTGAAAACCACTAAATATCAAAGACTCATTGGGCGAATCGCTCTTGAACTGAAATCGGAATGCTCACTGACATTTGCCCTATCTGAAAGTCTGATAAACGCCGGAAAAATCACTAAGTCCAAAAAAAAATTTTTTTAAACTTTTTTCAATTTTACCCCGTGGGATATATATTCTAACCACACACATTTGGAACTCTCCTGGGGTACCCTCACACATATTATTCCCTCATTTAGTGGATATTTTCACAAAAAAGTGAAATTTTTAAAAATCCAGAAAATTGGCTGAAAACGACTAAATATCAAGGACTCATTGGGCGAATCGCTCTGAAACTGAAATCGGAACGCTCACTGACATTTCCCCTATCTGAAAGGCTGATAAACGCCGGAAAAATGACTAAGTCCAAAAAAAATTTTTTTAAAACTTTTTTCAATTTTACCCCCGTGGGATATATATTCTACCCACACACATTTGGAACTCTCCTGGGGTACCGTCACACATATTATTCCCTCATTTAGTGGATATTTTCACAAAAAAGTGAAATTTTCAAAAATCCAGAAAATTGGCTGAAAACGACTAAATATCAAGGACTCATTGGGCGAATCGCTCTGGAACTGAAATTGGAACGCTCACTGACA